>NC_066617.1:76384149-81184149 GCF_025201925.1 Gopherus flavomarginatus | reverse complement strand
TGTATATGTTAGGTTTAAGGAGCTGTAATAATTATGCACACAGATATACACACTACAGGCAGGGTTGGTAGCACTTTCTAAATATCATTAAGGTTGTGCAGCATTTCCCACTACAAGATCCTGTTCTCTGTTTCTCATAACTTTGTCAAACATAAAGTGTTCAGGCTGAAGTTTTCCAAGCTAGGTATGTGCTTCAGGCTGAATATTTCTGGAGAATTCAGATTTTTCCCAGAACAATGGTGGAGAAAATTACGTTATTCCCCCCTTGTTAAAAACTTCTGGCAACATTTTTTTGAAATGCTCTCGAGCCCCTTGTTTTGGAGCATGTTTTTAAATTTGGCAGTGAGGTCTCTTTTCTGTCATGGATGTGCTTTTTGCTGTACCCATGAAAATCTGTCCAAATCTGGCCAAGTTATAAGTATTTGAAAAATCATAAGCATATGCTCAATAGAGACTGGCTGGAGCTTATCAGCTAAAATCTCAGAAGATTCCTCCCTCTCTGAACATGCTTGAGCCTCTCACAACATAAAGTGGTGACTAGACTACGCATGTGCCAACCCCACACAGGAATTGAGCAAATTCCAAGCCCTCACAGCTCCTATGTTTGACCAGACTGCACATATGCCGTCCTCACAGAGCGACTGATCATGCTCTCTCCAGCCCAGGGCTATGAGGGCTCAGAAGAGCTGTACCTGTGAAAGCTGCTCCCCATTGCTCAGGACCAGGGTTGGACCAGGCATTAGAACTGAGAGCAGGAACCTGTTCCTCCTGTGCTCTCAATGACCCACCTGCTGCCATACTGGATGGAGGAGGAAACTCACTCAAATGCACAGGGGACAAAAACCGGACCAGGGGAAAAGGAAAGGAGTAGAATGGAACAGTGAGTCTGGTGAGACTGGGACTGGAGTTGTGTATGTGGTGAAAACTGGGATTTGGAGAGGTGGAGGCTAACAGCTGGAGACTAACAGTTGGGGGGGAAGAGAGGGTGAAACCAGTTGGGCAAGGAGACAGGGACTGGGAAACAGTGAGTAAAACAAGACTGAGGGGGACTGAAAGCCAGTTGGCTGTTGTTGGTGAGGAACACTCAGATCGGACAAGAGCTGGAGGGAGCACGAGAGACTGGAATTAGGAATCAGTGGGAGAGGGAAAGGAAAAAGAGGAGGAGCAATATATCAGACAAGGAGCTGAGGTATGGGGTAATTGGGATTGACTGGGACAAGGAGCCAGGAAGGGGTTGAAGGGAAAGTTGAGATCAGATGAGGAGCTCAAGGAGAGAGACTGGGACTGTGAGCCAGTGAGATGGAAGACGAGAGACAGAATGGATGAGGAGCCAGATGGAGGAACTGGTACTGTCTGGACAAGGAGACTAGGGATAAGGCGTTGGGGTGGGAGGGGAAACTGGGACTAAGTGTGGGGAGGGGCAGAGACTTGGACTCTGACAGCAAGCTGAAAGGGGGAAATTAGGACTGACCAAACAAGGAGACTGGGTCTGGTTTGAGAAGCCTGAGGAGTGGAGACTAGCACTAGGTTGACAATGAGAATGGGTCTGGTATAAGGATCTTGGGGTAGAGAACAGTCAGGACTAGAAAAGGGACAAGCTAGAGGGGATGGGGCAGAAGGGGTCAAGCTTTGGGGAAATGAGCAGAAGAATCTGTGCACACTGGAACACATTCCACTGCAAAGCTTGGAATGGAACCCAAGATTCTTGAGTCGCATCATTCCTCCACTGTCAGTGAAACCTACTGGCAAAGTATGTGTCGCACTCCCCACTAGTGCTAGTCCAGGTAAAGGATGATAACATACCATTGCTATTAGTTGCTTAGTTAGCTCAAGTGGCAGAGGTATATGTGGTGAATCTAAAATTTCCAATCCTGCTGATGCGGGTGTCAATATGATGCCACACAGTGGAATTTCAATTTTTTCAATATGATTTTCTAAAAACCTAGTAAATTACACAGAAAAAACTATGTTAAAAACACAATTAAGGTTGCAAAGTCAAGCACTCAAAAGTTAGGAAATGCTAGATTTAAAGTTGTCTATATTTGTGTTTATGCTTTGTGATACAGTCTTTAATAATATGATCACATATGATTTTTTTCCACAGGACTCCTGTCTTATTCAGTGTATAGAATGGTCTTGCTGCAAGGATGAATCAGAGTTATGTAATAAAGGAGGTTGTCGCCTGTAGCGCCTTGCCTCATTTGTTGCAGAAGTTGAAGGTTGTGTAGTGAATGAGGCAGGGCTGAAGGGAGGAGAAAGGATGGTTTCATGGCTAAAGCAGTGGGCTGCTGCCCTGGAGAACTGGATTCTATCCCTACCTCTGCCACAAAATTCCTGTGTGATGTTAAACAAATCATTTAACACAAATGTTTCAGAGGTGGTCACTAGCTATGTGCTCCTCATTTTCTGGACTGGAGCTCCTGAGGTCTGACTTGCTGCATTTGCAGAAGTGCTGAGTACTCACAAATGCCACTGCAGTCATTGACAGCTATGCTTCAAAGTGCTATATAATGCTAAGTACTCTGAAAAAATCATGTATTAGGTGTCTCAAATTGCGCACCCAAAATTAGTGGATAAATTTACCTTAATCTCTCTGTGCCTCAGCTCCCCATCTGTAAAATGGGGATACCACCCCATCACTTTACAGGGGTGTTGTGAAGATAAATTAACTGTGGAGCACTCAGATACTATACTAATAAACACCACTGAAAGCCAAGAGGAAATTAATAATTTGATCTTCATAACAGAGTTTGAATAGTGTGCAGTAATAAGGTCCAGGACAACACATTGAATAGAGATGAAAAAACAAAATATTCCAAAGCTGCTCATTAAGTGACCAGTCTGTCCTGTATACTGAATGAAGCAAAGGGTCCTGTGGGAAAAATAGTATGTGATAACATAATTAAAAACTGTATTATAGTGCATATGCACAAGAGCACCGAATTAAGGTTGCACAGGAAAATGTCTCCCCTCCAACATTTTGCAGTCCTTTTAGAAGTCATCCACAGCGTGGCTGCAGGACTCATACATTGTTACTCCTGATCTCAATTTTTCAAATGTATGATCAGATCCTCATTCCCAGGCCTTCACCTCACTAATTTCCCAAATCACCTCCTCACCTCCACTCTTCCATCTTCCTACTCTCCCATCCCTCAGAGAGCTCTTCTTCCTCACTCCTTCATTAACTGCCCTGCCCCCAACTCCCAGCACAACTCCTCACCTCCACCCTACATCCAATCCAATTCTTCAAAATACACCTGGGCTCCTCACCTGCCTCTGGGCTCTCCCACCGCCCAGCTCAACTCCTCCACATCCTCTTTCCATTCCATGTACTTTTTAGCTCCTCACTCCTGTGTTTCTCCACCCCTGTGCCCTCTCCCCTTCCTCTATCAGCATGTCAACCACAAAACACACAAAAATACACACATCCCTCCCATCCCTTGCCTTATAGATTCTAACTCTCCATCCTGCCCAACTGCAGTGGAAGCGCTGGACCTGGGCTAAGGGCATGGTAAGAGCCCTAACTACTTCAGCTTTCCCATAACCCTTAGGCAGACAGGTACCTTTCATGTGTGCACTAGGGGTGCAGTGGTGGTAGCGGAGGGGAAGAGGGTAGAAAAAGGGCTTCTTGCCTTTGTGAGGCAGGGCAAGGAGCATACTGCAGGTGCCATGGACCAGCGCTGGAGACAGGGTGGGGCCAGCTGGGGGCTGCTGATAGTTCTTGAACACAAACAGCAGAGCCTTAAACAAACAGGGCTAAGGACCACCAGGCAGCAGCACGCCTGTGGAATGGAGCACTAGGCCCCCGGCCCCACACCCATCACCCCCATCGCTGGCTGAGCAAGGATGCAACTGCGGGCGGGTGTTGCAGAGTTTCCTCTGCGTCAAGGGAGGCGCGGCTCCCCCTGCTCAGCCCTGCCCACCCTCTTTCCACCGGCGCTGCTCTCCACCTCGTGTTTTTTTTTTTGTTTTTTTTTTTTTGTGTCCGCCTTTAAGCCGCCGCTGCATAGAGGGCTGGGCACATGTGCGCCTGCATCTCGCACACAAACCCTACGACAAACACGCTCATTCATTCACGCCAAGCACACAGGGCGAAGCCAGCCTCCGCTGCAGGGCCTCGCCCCGCGGGACGCCCCAAAGAAAGGTAGGTAAGGCGGCCGCATCGCCGGGCAAGGGGGCATGTCTGGGGCGGGTGTGGGGGTGTGGGTGAAGGGGGGAGAGGAATGGAGAGGAATCAGGAGTCCCCACTGGATGCTCCAGGCTTTAGTGCTCCCAAGCCATCTTGTGCGAGTCGTGATCTGGCGGGATGGAAAGAAACACATCACCGGGGGCAAGGTTTGCCTGGTAGGCTAGTACCCCTAGTGGGGTTTGCGGGCACCAGAGAACTCACGCTGGGGGTGTAAAGAGAGTCCCCCTCCCCCGCTTATCCGTGTGTGCTGGGAGCTGAGGGGAAGTGGTTTCTCTCCGCCCGGTGTTTCCCCTCTCGCAGAAGCCAGGGGCATTGTCACAGCAATCCCTGGGAGAGTCTCTTTGCTAGACTGAACATCGCCTGTTCCGAGGGAAGCGTGTTTGTCCTTGGGGAAACAATAGTCTGGCCAGATGGAAAGAGGCGCCGTGTGCTCTGATTCGGTGGGGTTGGGTTTTCTTTCTCTTTTGGCGGGGAGTTCCTTTCCTTGTGTGGATCAAAAGCATTTCATTCAGGTCCCGCGGGTTGTGTAAAACGCCTTGGTGGCCTGCGTGTCTGCAGCGCACGGAAGGGAGCATTTAATCTGGAGATCTGCCTTTCTGGATTTAGCTATTTCGGTGGCTCCGCGGGAACTGCCTGATCTTAATCGTTTAAGCTATGTAGGGGATGAAAGAGGATGAATAGCGCCGGTTGCGCCTGTAGCGGTTCCCAAATCTGCATCTCTCTCTTTAATTGGAGGGCGGCGAATGGATGCGAGGTTTAGGGAAATATCCTCAGAAGGCAGGATCTGCTCGGATGAGGCTACTGTCATATTATTTTGGAGGCGGGGGCGAGGGGCCGGGATCTAAGATCATTTTAGCGGTGGTAGGGAGGAAGAGATCCGGATGCTGTCTCATTCTGTGTATCCAATGGTCATGGCCAGTGCGTATTCCTCCTTCTCCCACGCCTTCCGAATCTCAGTCTGGCTGGAGTAACTCGGGGGTGGGGGGGCACACAAGGCTGGTCTCCTGTGATGTCAGCCATGTTTGGGTGGATATGTTAATGAGGATCTCTCCCCAGTCTTGTTCGGTCTTTGGTTTTTTCGCCCTCCCGCATTTTAAGGCTCATCCCCTCTCCCCAGCACACGTACAACAATATATCTCAGAGAGAGGGGAGATTCACGCCTGTAATTTTCATGCTGTGATTGGACTCTGCGCTACTGGATTCCTTTTATAATCCTCCTCATTGCCTATATGCTCCTGTAATATTTCCCTTTGGTTGTTGCTAGTATGAGAATGAACTGCCAGCCATGCAGAGGTTCAGCATATCTCTGCCATACAGTACTTTGTTTTGGTTGAGGAAGCACATAGGATCTTTAAAAGGTATCATCGTCTCCTTGCCCTTAGGGATGCAAAGGAATGTAGATTTCCATTGCACAAAATTTAATTTTATTTGTTAAATTTTGCAGTCAAAGTTTTATATTACCATGCGGATCAGCCATTTTAGACCATCTGGTATTTAGTATTTGCTACATATCAATCACAGTGATTGTAGTAGCGTTGGTTTATAAGTGACCCTAACTATTTTCAAAACACAGTCCTCCTCTTAAGAGGCAATTGTTATTTTTAATAGAGGATAAAGATGCTGGTTTCTCCCAATTTCTTTTTCCCTCAAAAAATGAATAAATTAGCACTACTGATTTCATAAGAGTCAGATGTTACATCAGCCGTTATGCTTGTGCACTCAGATATGTTCTCTACAGACAACTTTCTCCCTTTGATAAAAATGACAAAATTTTCCCCAAATCCTTGTATGTTGCAACTTACTTACTAGACAACCATTTGTATTGCTATTTTCTGCATTAAAATGAAAATTTAGTTAACTAAATGTTAGAAAACCCAAATCAGGATTTCTCCATTTTGGACGTCTTTGCCATTATTGAAGAATTGAATTTATACATAGGAGCTATTAAATAAACAGCTCCTTACACACACAGAACTCCTTGGGAGATGAATATTACACTCCAAGTACAAGGGGAGGGGAGCCTTCCTGTTGATTTTGGTCTTAGAATCCAGAATTGGGTCCCCTCATAGAAATTCAGATGTGCCACCAACAGTGGAATTAAGAAGTTGCTGATGCAATTCCAAGTTACTTTTTCAGAATACAGCTGATTCATTGATTCATAGATTCCAAGGCTAGAAGGGACAATTGTGACCATCCAGTCTGACCTACTGTATAACATAAATCATAGAACTTCCTCCAAAATAATTCCTTTTAGAAAAATAACCAGTATTGATTTAAAAATTCTTGTTGATGGATAATTCACCACAAACCTTGATAAGTTGTTCAAATGGTTAATTACTCTCATTTAAAAAAAAAGCCTTATTTCCTGTCTGAATTTGTGTTCTCTGTATTTTAAATTATTTAAAAGTGTTGGAATCTTTTAACATTAAAGTAAAATATGTTCCTTCATGTTTCTTCCTATCAGATTTCTCTTTGTCATCCTCTTCTTTTGGTAATTATCTCATGACTTAAGGATCAGGAGCAATTTTTCAGGCAAGTGATTTGGCAGCTATGTAGTTCCTTGAAGTTGTTAAATTATTTTTGGTTACTTACAGAGACTATTTTCTCTCCACTCACTACATTTTTCATTTTAATCCTCTCTAACAAAGAATATCTGATCTTTTCACCAATTAAATATCAAGTTCTATAAAATCTATTATGAAATTACTTACAGTTGAGTGAACTAAGATGGCCGACAAAACTGCTTTACTTAATGCAAGCTTTTAGCACTTTTGGTCCTTATAGGCAGAGTTGGTAACAATCACTATATTTACATTGCCTAGTAGCTTCTATTATAAAAAGATTCTTGTGATCTTTTTTTAGAAATGCTAACACATCCACTGTTTGCAGCAGGCCTTTGAAGTTTTGCATGGAGAAACACCCAGCTAGAGAAGTACATTTTTCTTTTGTCCTTTGAAATTTCATACAGATTTAACTCCTTTTCCCTTTTTCACTTCTATTCCTCAGGGAAAATTTAGCAACCTACCATAATAATAACTGAACACTAACATTCCAAAGACCTGGGCCCACACCACCAAATAGCAGCAGAACACACTGTACTTGGTGTGCCACATCTCAGGTGAGTACTCTAAATGCTGGGCTAAAAGTTATGAGGGAAGTCATCTTGTGTGGAACTGCACACCTACAGGGTCGGGCCCCACAGGTGAGTGAGGTGAAAGAGGCCTGTCTTCCCTCAGTTGGTGCATCACACTGGGGTTTAAGCATCTGGATGTCTAGAATGAGGCAGCAGTGCACATGCTCAAAGGCAGGGACATAGGCGCAGAGCCGTAATATTCTCTCCCAATGAAAATCCACGCAGATTGGGTAACCAATAGGACAGTTATCCAAAGGCCTAAAAGGACCAGGAGGAAATACCGATCAGGAACCAGTAGACCAGTTAAGAAGGCTAGCCTGCTTTTGCTCAGGGACAGAACTGGGTGACATTGGGACAGAGGAGGAGCTCATCAGGGCTAACTGGGAAATCAGCCTAAGGGCCTGCCATAAGCACTGCAACTAAGCATTTGCATTTTGAAGAAATTTCCCCCCTCATTGTTGAAAAGCACAGACAGCCAAATCTTGAGTTGCTATTTTTGTTTAGAGCTTGATGTCAAGCTTACAGCCCTAAGTAGGTGGCCAGCTTTTCAGACCATGGCATGGAGCAGCTCCAGTACCACATGCAGCCTTGCCTGCCTCAACTTGGACCCAGAAGTGGGATTGACTTTTTTTGTAAAGGGGAACCATGGAGAAGATCATACAACTCCTAGCTCAGCAGCAGCAGGTCCAGGCAGAGGCCCAGCGGCTTTTTCGGAAGGACAGTGGGAGACTTGGTGAGCCACCCAATAGCAACAAGCAAGCAATAATGGCAGCAGCAGTTTTAGGGGGCAATACTGGAATGGATCACCAGCTGCTCCCACTCTGAAGTGACTCAGACAGCCCCAGTATTGTCCTTTCCAAATTGGGACCTGCTGCTAACCCTGAGACATATCTTGTTATGTTTGAGCTGATAGGTGCTGCCACACAGGGAGGCTACATAGGCCACACGACTAGCCCCTTTTCTGACTGGGGAAGCCCATGTGGCCTACCTGTCCTTAGATGATGAAGCTGCAAAGGATTCTGATACCCTGAAAGCTACTGTCTTGACCAATGAGGGGTATTGCCAGAGACGATTCTAGACAGAACATTTCCTGCCAGGGGTAAAATCCCAGGCTGTGGCCTAGCAGCTAAAGGACTAAGCTGCCCACCAGCTCCAGCTGGCATCCCACTGTCCAGCCAAGATTCTAGAGGTGATGGTGCTCGAACAGTACCTAGATATTCTGCCAACTGCCATCCAAACCTGAGTATGCTGATACAATCTCAGCACGGTGACAGTTCAACTCACATAGGACTTTATGGCAACAGGTTGGTCCAGCGAGAGCGAATGGCCCTTGTCTGGTGAAGCCTGGCCCCAACCTCCTGAAGAGTCAACTTGAGGTACTAGAAAAGGCCCAGGGGGCTCCCAGAGAAGTCCCAAAATGAGGGGTACTCTCCCAATGGAACCCAGAAGGCACCCCCTCAAATGGTGGCAGTCAATGAAAGACACTAACTCTCACATTACTTGGTGGTATCTGGAGTTAGAACCCTATGCCTTTTGTGTACACCAGCCAGGTTCACAGCATCAGAATGCAGATTTCTTTTTCTGGGAGGGTGGCATTATTGCAGAGGAGGAAGATTGGGCCAATAGGCCCATTCTGCGGGGCGGAGGTGTGTGATGGGGTCTATTAGGACTTCTCTGCCCCCTGCTGCAGGCATCAGTGCCCAAAACTCCTAGCCCAAGGAAAATCTTCTAAGAACAGGCGATCAACAAGCCAGTCCTCCAAGGGTCAGGAGAAAATATTGACTACTCAGGAACCAGCAAGCCAGTTAAGAACTTTGCAGACTAAGGTGGGGAGAGGCCCTGAAGGGGGCACTACACACCATCTCTGCCTGTCACCGTGACAAGTGTTGAGAAGTCTATAGAAGCTGCTGAGAAGATTAGAGGAACAATAGATAAAATTATGATCTGTTCAGGCCACAATTTAGATGATTATTAGAGACAACCTACAAATGCAGAACAAAAATGGCACTCAAGAATTCCAAAATAAAATAATCTTAGATATTCTCCAGATGTCCAATTGGAGATACCCAAATATTAGTCCCTGCTGTGCCACTGATTTGCAAGGAGAAAGTTGCCATTGAGTTAATGAACCAACTATGAACAAATATTTACTGAAGTCTGATGATTCTGTGAAGAATAGTTTCAACCCCTAGCTAAGCCATATTGTTTGCCTAATAATTACAGAAAGAATCCTCCAATGGACCTGACTGTTCTGATGAGAGAACAAGAGGGAGAAATGAAGGACTTATTTGGCCTGTATTTGAGATTGTGAAAGAAATCCCTGTTCTAAGAGAGATCCCAAGAAGAACATTTATTAGGAATTGAGGGCTATATTCACTGTTAAAATAAACAAACATAACTTCACTGAAGTCAGTAGATATGCACCTACTTACATGAGTGGTAAATTTGGTCCCGAGTCTTTAAATTATTTTGCCTGGGTCAAAATGTTTAATTGGGGTGGGGGTATTTAAGGGGGAGATACTCATTATTTCTCATGCCTCCAAACCAAAGGTTCATTTCTGAGCCTATAAGCAAAATTGTAATGTCACATTTTCTGTTATATTCCTGCATATCTCAGGTAGAATCACAAGGGAACACATAGACCTGGGTCCCTCTTTATATGGATGAGTTCACATCTTTCATAAGGGAAAGATCAAGTCAGATGCAGCTTGAGTCTTCATCTGTTTCTACCACACTGGTTGATAATTGTTTGGAGTCTAGCCTTAGAGACAATATGGATGAAACTGAGAACGCCATGTTTTCCTAACAGATTAAAATTTCTTAACAGTTTTTTGAACACTTGTATAACAGTTTTATGATGGGAAACTTATATTAACTTTTTGGTGTGCATATCTACATTAATTAACTAGGACAAAATGCTATAACATGCAGCTCCTACTGAGGAGCAATATAATGGCCACTCCTGTACTTTCCCATCTTGTAGGGTGCAGAAGGGTAACAATGGGCTTGACTTGGCAGGAAGAAGACAGTGCAGGCTCTGGATACCTGCAAGGATATGCTGCTGCATTGCAGCAGTAGTTCAATATCTACTAAACAGAGTACTGTAATGTAGTGTAGCTTTTCCTTTATGTGATTAGTTGCCTGCAAACAGGTCTTCGCCAACTTTAGCCATTCTTCACAATCACAGTCTGCCTCCAAAACTTGATCAATCCTGCTACCTTTCCCCTCCCATTCCTATTTCCCAGTCAGAACTGATGTCTTTCAGATCTTCCCCCAGGTCCAATCAGCAGCACTGGTCCACTTCTTCTCAGTTCAGCAAGGCCCTCTGCTCCTGCTCTTTTTCTTTTCCTCTCCTAGCATTAGCTTCCACTGTCCTGCTCTATATTTGGATTGACTCCTGCAAGGTTCCTTTGCTCAGAGCTTTTTGCACATAAATCTCAGAGGTGGGTAAGTATCATCATCATTTTACAGATGGGAAAACTGAAGCATGGAGATGTGACTTGACCAAGGTCAGAAAGCCACTCAGTGGCAGAGTGAGGATAGAATCTTGACGACTAGTCCAGTATCTTATCTGCAGAACTACACTATCCTTCATTGGAGTCAATGGGACATTTTGTGAATGGGAGAAGAAGGCACTTAACACCTTGCAGACTGGACTTTAAACTGTTCTGGCATCTTCTTCACAAAGTTAGGAGAATATGGCATGAACTCCATATACCTTTTCACACCATGCATTCCACCTTTCCCTAACTCCGCAAAGTTATGAACAGAGCTCCCCTGAAAGGAACATTGAGCTCTAAGAGAATGAATCTCTTACTCCTCTTAAAGAGTAATCTTGAATTTAAAAGGAAATCGATTTCATTTTTCTTTTTTTCTATTTTGAATGTGTAAGTATAGTATATTATATTAGTATTAAGTGAGACTTTTCAAACAAACAAAAGAAATTCTGCTGTATTTGATGTTTATTGCTAGTCTTTTATAAAGCTTTAAAAAGTGATGTCTTCATTTTGTCTTTGTTTCCTTTACGTAAATGTCCAAATGAGAGCCGAAACGAAATAAATATAATGTATTAATTAGTGTGTTTAGACTCTTTCATTTTCTTTTTGACTAATGCTTTTAATTTTGATTAAATACAAAATAAAATGTATAAAAATAAAATGAAAAAGAAATAAAATACATTACAATACACCTTCCATTAAAGGCATGTTGGGATCTATATGTTTTCAGATGATAGTGTGTTTGAAAGCTATGAATCTGAAAACAAATATGTTTTACTTTATGTCAAAATAGATCTTTGCTATGGCTCTTTGCTGTTGAGTTACATCAATCAGTGTAATAATATTCTACTGTACTTTAAAAACTAAAATTGCCTTACATATATATTTGCATATAGGCTGATACTGTGATTATAGCTATAGGATTTCTGGGTCAGCTATGTTCATTTTACTTTCAAATTTGTATGCAATACTACAGATGTTTTGTAAATGTTTTTTTCCCTACTGATTGTAAAAGTCTCCAGCATCATCACTTTTTAATTATTTATTCATACTACATAATTGACTGCTCTTGGAAAACAGTCTATATCCAGTCAGTTGCACTCATATATTAATATATACATCTTATAGGGTAAGCCTGAAAAGGATTGTTGAGTCAGATTCAAGTTTAAATGCTTAAAAAAGGATTTAAATATTGGTGATGGTCTCTGGTATGGTGGAAAACAGTGCAAAGCTGCTACAACTCTTAATGAGAGAGCAGGAATGGGTGGCAGTGAAACCTCCCTAAATGGGCAGGACCAGCAGGAAAAAGCTGTCTAGCCAGGCTGCTTAGAGAATGTATCTATTCAGATTCTCCCACTGGTGAAGTTCCTAGGTGTCTGATTGGAAATTTGAACTCCTCTCCGCCTCCTGACAAACTCCATCTGCCTGTCATCATCATTAAATGTCTGTAGTCTACCAAGGACTGTTGTGCCAGCCAGAGTGACCAGGGTTGATGGCTTCACACCATGTATTGTGTAGTGAAGTTTCCAGATCTGGCCAGGGGCCTGGAGCGGCGCCAGGGTTTCTGACGCCCTCGGCGGACGGCCGTTTCGCCGCCCCCCACGGCCCCGGTGGACCTATCACGGTGATGCTGGCGAGCGGTCCGCTGGTCTAAAGGCTCCGGTGGACCTGCTGCAGGCATGACTGCGGCATGACTTTCTAGCAGCGGATCATCCGCCGACATGACTGCGGTAGGTCCACCGGACCCGCATGCCACCCCCCAAATGACTGCGGCAGCTCCACCAGAGCCTTTCTAGCAGCGGATCATCCGCTGACATGACTGCGGTAGGTCCACCGGACCCGCGTGCCACCCCCCAAAATAGCGCCCCCCCCAAATTCTGACGCCCTAGGCCATTGCCTAGGTTGCCTAAATGGTAGCGCTGGCCCTGCCAGGGGTGAAAGTAGAAATAGGGACTTATCGGTATGGGGCTGGGTTGGGGCTGACTCTGGCCCCCGGAAGGGGCAGGGCGTTGGGCAGAAGGGGCGGGGATGAGGGGGTCAGAGCCAGCCCCGGCCTGCCCTGCAGCCATGTTATTTGCCAGGTCACATAGCTCTGGACAGTTGTCAGAAGGTTGGTTTCTGAGCATGTGGAAGACCATTATGAAAATCTAGCTCTTCTTGTGTCCTATACGGTACATGCATCCATGGTCATGGCTCATCCACCTATACCACCATTGTGGAATGTGTCTCTATTCTACCGGGTCTGTCATTGGCTTTAGTAAGGGATGAATTTTCCATCAGAGGCAATATGCATGACTGGTCCAGAATTATACTTCCCATCTGCCTGTGCCAGCTTTTCTGAATGTGGCTGTGAACTTAAAAGAAAAGTTGTGACTCTGTATACAGTGAAGCTAAGACAGTTAAGGAGTACATTCAAGCTTAAATTCCCCACTGAAGGTATTAATATTGCTTCGGCCATTAACAAACTCACAGTAATGTGAGAGGTCTGGTGGTTAGGTTACTAGCTTAGGAGTTAGGAGACCTGGGTTCAATTCCCTGCTCTTCCACAGACTTCCTGTGTGACCTTGGGCAAGTCACTTAGGCCCTGAGCCTCAAAGGTACTTAGTCATTGCTCCACTCAGCATTGCAATGACTAACCTCTAGGCAGCCTGTTGCCTAGGGGAATTTTCAGCCTGAAGCTAGGCACTCAACCTCCCCATACAGTGCATGGGAAGAGTCAGGTGCCTAAAAAGGGATCATCTGAGACTAGAAAGCTGAGCTAGGAGCTGTCTAGGATAGCCAGGAGTAAAATGCTTAGGAGAGAGGCGTAGGCATCCAAGTGTCTGATCTGGTTCATGCCTCCCTGTGCTAGGGATCTTCAGCCATGAATCCTCTTCTGGAGTTCGGCCACTTCAATAGTCAATGCTCTAGCAGCTGAAACCATCTCCCTGCCTCCAGTTCATGCTTGATACCTCTCAGTTGTCCTACATTTCCTTGAGTCCCCGGCTGTCTTTTGAGTGAGTGCCGTGCTGCCCCCTCCACCTATGAGTGACCTACATTTGGCTTTCCTGCTGTGGGGTCTGATAGGTATCAGGTCTTGAGCATATTCAGAGATCGGCACCCCTGCTGAGAAATGCATTTCCCTGCATAGTTTAAGAATTCTGCTTCAGGGCCTTAGCATCTCTGTGCCTCAGTTCTCCATCTTAAAAAAAGATAATAATAGTACACACTACCTCACAAGGGAGTTGTGAGGATAAGTACATTAAACATTGTGAGGTGCTCTGATACTCTGATGATAGGGGGGTCATATAAGTACTTAATGTAGATAAAATCTAAGCAGGTTACTTTCTTTTCTGAATCTAGACTTATTGGGTATGTCTATACAGCCTGCAGTAACGAGGTTCCAGGCCAGGTCGATGGACTCCGTGTTGCGGGGATCATGCTTGCACTCTAAAAATTGCTGTTTAGCCAATGCTTTGAAGGTACGGCTTGGGCTGGTGCTCAGGCTCTGAGGCCCACTTCCTCAAGGGCCCACCCCTTGGCTTTAGAGCCTAGGCTTCAGCTTAACCACAACACTTACACAGCTATTTTTAGCAAAGTAGTGTGAGCCCTGTGAGCCTGAGTCTGTCAACCTGAGCTGGGAGTCTTGCTGCCCGGGGATGTGTAGACATACCCATTATGCCTTGACTGTAGTAAATAATAAAGCTCCCACTGTCTTCTCCAGGAGAAAGATTGGGCCCATAGTTTTGATGATGCAAATGTCAACATGATTCTCTTAGTTTTGATATTTCAGTAGTAGAAAGAAAAGGCAACATTTTAATTTAACCAATTTAAAAAATGTCTAAGAGATGATAATCATTAGTCAGTTGCTAGCTGTGTATTGTTTTAATTTAGAAGGTTTGCTTATAAATGATTGTGAAGGGATTTCCAAAGAATTCTGATTGTGCTAGTTCAGATTATTAATTACTATTAACATGTTCCTATTTGTGTATTTTGTTCTAAAATATTTTTAACTGGGTCATACATCACCTATACCAGCAATTTCCATTCTGTTAAGTTCTCTTAGACATCAAAGGGCACTTGTCCAGTCGATTTAAGACCAAATTTAGATTTTTAAAAACAGGGATTTACACAGCAAAAGGGCACGGGGTTGGGGAAGGGAGTTTCTGTGGTTTTCTGTTGCTGTTAAATTCCAAAGCAAAAATTCTTTTCCCGTTTAAAAAAAAGAAAAAGTCCTCTATTGTAGCGTTTCCAAGCTAAATGATGCAACAACAGCCTGTGTACGAAAATGGGCATGTAAAACTGTCTAGAAACAAAAATTAAACTGACTAGTTTATTTCCATTGTCCAGATCAAGTTAAACAAACAGCATTAATGATGAGAAAATTAGACTTTAGATATCCTTTCAGTGGGAAGGTATTATTAATAGTAGAGCCAGTGATTTTTTAAAATATACAAGATTTTAAATTGTCCCTTTAAACTTGCACTGAGTTGAAATATTTTTATAGCAAGTTTTATATTAGAACTAAAGTTTGCTTTTTTTTTTGCTTTTGAACTGCATTGCGAAAATTGTTTTGTTGTCAGTTAGTATCTTTTAAGCCTTCAAGAAACTGCAGAGGTTGCCACAAGACTAATCTGGGGTTATGAAGTAACTGTCCTATTAGGAAAACCTCAGAATGATGAACATATTTAAGGCTTGATTTTGTCCTAAATCTATAAATGTGTAACTCCAGGCTATGGAATAATTAATATAGTAGGAGGTAGGAGCTGGTGGAGTAGGCCCCATCGTCCAGCAACACCACAAAGCCTTTCACTAACAATGATTTTCCCCCCAAGGCTTTATTCTTGTGGTTTGTGTCACACAGATTTTTGGAAGCAAATAGTCAGTAAAAAGGGAGTAAAACAACAATCTCAACCTATGGTTGAAACCCAGCCATATAGCAACTGTGTGTGACACTGCAAGCTACTTTTATAGAGTGTCCTAGATGTTCTCTAATGGGGCCTCAAGTCCCCAGCCCTGCCGCAGTACTTTCCCTTTGCACCTGTAGGTCTGAGCAGGGCATTAACTCGCTACTTGCCAATGCTCAGTTAGGTTTTCTGCATTTGGCCAGACAAGGGTTCCCTCAGCTTTCATGCAGTGATGTGGAGCTGATGCTATTTTGTTTACATGCCAAAAAATGCTTATTCCCAAATCTGCATTTTTGGTAGTATGTACCCCAAAAGCAATGTGGTTTGGTGAAGGATTTAAAATGGTTACAGTGAAATGCTGAGTCTATTCTAGTACCTTGTGTTGGAACGTCATTAGCTCCTAACTACATTTGTAATAGTATTATTAGTGGGGAATTGTTTTTCCCCCTAATGTTAGATAATAGAAGTAGAGTGGACACATATAAGTGACATGGTCTAAATTTGCCTATCAGTCACTGCTATATGACTTCATCAGCCTGCTTAGAAGGTAGCCAGGAATGGTCCTAATGTGGCACACAGCAGATTATCTGGCAGTAATACCAAACTCAGGAGTTCACTACTTGGAACATAAACCAAAAATAAGCCTGTGAGATTTATTTCCAATATATAATGCAAACACAGTCCATTTCTAGAGTAGGCACCTGTGATGGGTTCCCCCTGGGGTGCCACCTGCAACTGGGATACCACTGAGCCCTCTGACCCACCAGCCTGGGCTCTCTCTCTCTCACACTGTGTTTCTATGACAAGTTGCAAAGCCCTCCAACTTGCGCTTTCACTAGCATTCACACAAATAGGGATACACCCGACTGAAGTCACACACAGGCTCTCTAACCTCCAGCCTAGGACCCCAGAGTGGTATCATCCCTCCTTGGTCTAATCTGGCCAGTATATGGGTTTAACAGCCAGTCCGCCTCTCCTTCAATATGAAGAGGACTATGCACACTTGTGGTAACCAAGCTGAGATTTTTCGCTAGACACCTTAGTCAAACACACATTGGTTTGGATTAAAACATAAAATAAATTAATTAACTACAAAGGATAGATTTTAAGTGATTATAAGGGATAAAAAACAGATCAAAGCATATTACCTAGCAAATAAACAAAAACACAACCTAAGCTTAATATACGAAAGAGATTCGATATGAGTAGCAAATTCTCTCCCTAAATGTTGAAACAAGCAGGCTGCAGAAATTCTTAAGGGACTAGCTGCACTTTCTTGAAGCTCAGAAACCCCAGGAGTTTCTTTCACAGGCTAAAAATCACTTTTAACCTGGGTCTAGCACTTCTCCCAAGTTCAGTCCTTGTTCCTCGGGTGTTTCCAAGAGTCTCTTTGGGGTGGGGAGTTGGTGAAGATGATGTCACTCCCCTCCCTTAAATAGCTTTTGCAAGTGCTGGGAAGTCTTTTTATTCATGCTTATTTCCCATGCAAGTCAGTGGAAAATCATTGGTATTCCAAGATGGAGTCCAGTACCAGGTGACCTGGTCACCTGTCTCTGTGGGGTCCTGGCAGCCATGATTCAGAGACTGTTTACAGTGTCCCCAGGAAGGCTTCAAGGTGGGAGATAAGCTTTTCCTAAGGCCTATCATTCTTCCTAATGGTTCATTAACTTTGAATGAGTCCTTCCCAGCCAGCCATCTAGACTGAGTGAATTCTACCTGGTGGGCATTCCCCATGTATAAACACATTTGTAATAGATACATAGACAATATTCCTAACTTCAGATACAAAAATGATACATGCATACAAATAGGATAATCATATTCAGTAAATCATAACCTTTCCAAAGATATCTCACATGACCTGATCTTGCATAAAATACATCATAGTTGTGCCATAATCATATCATAAAGGTATCACTCTCAAGAATATGGGGTGCAGTGCCACAGCACTTACACATGCATTACAGTATCATTCTAAGGAAAATACCATAGGGGTGGGATGTGCCCTGTTTCATAGATTATTTAGGCTGAAAGGGACGTCAAGTTCAACCTCCTGCTCAAAGCAGGACCAGTCCCCCCCTCAAGGATTGAACTCACAACCCTGGGTTTAAGCAGGCTAATACTCAAACCACTGAGCTAGCCCTCTCCCCATTTGTTGTCCCTCAGGACCACATTTTGTATTTTGTCATATCACTACTTCCTAATCAGTAACCAACCCACTCCAAGAAAACAGAAAGCCAGTGTTACACAGGAGGTCAGACTAGATGATCACAATGTTCCCTTCTGGCCTCAGAATGTAGTAAAACTCATGTCAGAGTGCTTAGTAGTTTTGGCTACATCCAGGACTCCAGATAATAAAGCCCAACATTTAGTACAACACACAGGTTCTTTGTATTCAGCCTTATGAAAATCACTGGTTTAAAGTATTCTTTGTTTTATTTTATCATTTTAGGGACAGGGTCTGTCTTCTATTCCAGCAGTTCTCAAAATTTAGCAAACCAAAGACCCCCGTTTTGATTTAAAACAGACAGAACAGAATGGAAATGGCTCATACAAAATGTGAAGCGGTGGTAGCATTTCCTTATAAATGCCTATTGTCTCAGATAAGTAAAGAGAAAAGACACCCCATCTTTTTTGTTGTGGCATGTTATTGCTGGTTGTCATATGCCTTTCGCTTTAGGGATGTGCTACAATACATATCACATTATGCTACAACTTTCTCTGTTTTTGTTGGGAACCGAACTGCTTGGTGAAAAAAAATCTAACTTGACAGAGGGTCCAGGACATGATTTACCATAATATTTGCTCTGTTGTGACAGGTAACATTCTTGGCATATGTTCCCTCCTAAATGATCCATTCTGGAATAAATCACATAAATCATTGGGGATAATCTGATTTTTCTTTAGAAAATTAGTTATGTCACATATAATGCTCTGTCTGCTTGCTTAAGTGGACAGTAAGTTCCTGAGGAAACGAGGCACTAATTCAGGTTGTTGTATAAAGGGAAGAAATAATGCATAGTTTACAATGAGATATATGGGGTGAATGTGAAATTATATAAGGGCAAAAGTGGCTGGCAACTTGATCATATTGTTCTTGGACTGAACATAGCATATATGAAAAAAGCATTCCCATTGCTATCTGCATAAGAGCTGAAAAGCAAGAAATAATAATAATAAAAGAAAGAAGTAGCAGAAGCTAGGACCTGTCATAATTCCTGTATGCCCCAACAGTGCATAGAAATACTTCAGATACTTCAGAAATGAACATATATGAATTTTCCTCTTCAGATTTGTTCCTTAAAATTAAAAGTTTTTGAGAGATTAATTTAAATTATAGGCTAATTTATATGGAGCCAAGATAGTGAGGCTGGGAATTATTTTGCTTTCATTACAAGATAACAGTTAAACATATGGTCATGATCTAATTTGAGAGGATATTGAATAAGGTTACATATTAGGCAAAAATTTCCCAGAAGGCTTAAGAGGTAAGGAAAATCTCATCTGGGAACCTGTAGAATTTGCAAGCATCTGAGAATTCTGAACATTTTGAATATGACATGTTGGTCATTCAGTGAAGTAGTGAAATGGACTAGAAGGGGCAATGATACTTAGCACTGTTTTTGTTATTTTTAATTTCCCTTCCATACAGTTGCCAGAGGTTTTTGAAAATAATTCTATTCTAGCTTTTTAGTCCCTGAGAAAGATTGCTTGTTCCATCATTCACATTTATTTCTAGAAGAAATTACTCTTATAGGTTACATTTTAAAATTGAAAGTCTTGTTTAAGAAGTCTATTTCATTCTCTGGAAGCTAAAAATATAGTTCAAGGGTATACTGCTGAAAAATCAGTGGAAACACCTCTGTCTCTAATGATTATGGTTGTGACTTCAATGGGATGACTCATGTACTTAAAATGTTATTATTATTCATTATTTATATTCTGAGAGCACCTAAAGATTCTAGTCATGCTGGGACCCCTTTGTGCTGGGTACTGTACACACAATAGAATAGAACAGCATTTCTCAAACTGGGGTCTGCAGATAGCTGGGGGTCTGCGAGGGTACTCCAGGGGCCCCAGGGGCCCCATTGATCAACTCTTCCTCCTCCCTCCTAAACACCTTCTGCATGTTGGGGAACAGTAGTTCAGCAGCGTGCAGGAGGTACTGGGAGGGAGGAGAAAGAGCGGGGACAGGGTGCGCTTGGAAGAGGGGGTGGAATCATGTCTGGGGGCTGCCAGCCCCGCTATCAACTCCTTCCCCTCCCTCCGAGTGCCTCCTGCGCGCCGCTGAACAGCTGTTCCCCAGCATGCAGGATGTGCTGACAGGGAGTGGGAGGAGAGGGGACGAGGTGTGCTTGTGGGAGGGAATGGGAAGAGGCGGGGGAGGGGTGGAGCAGAGGCGAGAAGAGGTGGGGTGGGCCTTGGGGGAAGGGGTGGGGTGGAGTGGGGGGCAGGGTCTGGAGCTGAGCAGGAGGCTTGGTGAGGGGGTCTGTGAAAATTTAAAAAATCAAAATGGGGGTCTTTGAGTTGCTGAATTTAGAAGTAACCACTGGAATAGAAGACACACCCTGTCCCCAAAAGGCAAGATAAACAAACATACAGAGATAAACAACAAAAAGTATGATACTATTTCTTCCCACTTTTCCCTTTATATAACACCTCACTCTCCCACCAATCTCTGCTGAGTTTGCTGCTAGTTCATTATGAGCTTAAGTACTTTTCAGAATTGGTGCCTCTGTAGGCCCTATTTCTAGTTCAACACATGCCAGAATGCCCCTTAACTTAAAGTGTGGAAAATATTCTACTCAGCAGTCACCCCATATACAGTTTTTGTCACCCATTTTCATATTATTTCTGCCGAAGTAGACATTAAAGGGGTAATGTGGATTGTGCATGGGAGCCAGTTTCAGGCCTGGAAGCATACATGCACCAATGGTATCTTCAAGACCCTGCTCCAGGATGCTGTTCTGGGGCATGTGACACAGAAAGCCTGCAGAGCAACCTTGCTGCCACTTTTAGGGAAACCAAAATAGGAGTGGAAAACATTTGTTTTGTGCATGGGA
Organism: Gopherus flavomarginatus; assembly: GCF_025201925.1. NCBI lineage: Eukaryota > Metazoa > Chordata > Testudines > Testudinidae > Gopherus > Gopherus flavomarginatus. The sequence goes on along the minus strand of NC_066617.1, from coordinate 81,163,381 downwards.
GTCTGGTGGGTGCCCTGTCAGGATGTGAATCTTAGAATATAGAGTAATGTATTCATTAATGCTAATTTAAAAGGGCATTTTGAGGCCAATTTATAGTCTACAGTATTCTCTAGAGACTTGAAAACAAATACTCTTTATTTTCCCTTTTTCTACTTAACGAGTGTTTATGTTTTTCTATCAAGAAAAGCATACAAATAGGTTTTGTTTATTTCTCTTCCAAAGCATAGGCTTTATTACATAATCTATGACAAAGGTAGATATGTGCACGTCATTGGCAATGCTGCTTTGTACCATAATAGCAAAGAGATATGTATGACCCGTTCTTGTTTTACCTCTTTAAGAGTCAACATCCGTTTCATAGCAGTAGGTTCATCTCAGGTAGCAAAGCAGGCAGTGCACACATTGACCTAGATTCATTGAGAAACTGCATTTTCTAATGCTGCTGAAGTGAGCTTTGGATTTCTGTTGCTGCATTTATTTCCCTTGGCCCACTCTTTTGCATTCACAAACCTATATGAATTGTCAGTTACAGTTAATGGTGTTGTGTGTTGCCTTTATACTAACATGGCAAGTACAGTTATAAGTGCATTGGGTCTAATATTATTCAGTTGTTATTTGAAAAAAAAATTGTCTACATAGGAACTTGTTGTTAAAAAAAAATCTAATCGTCCAATCAGGATGACGTATTAGAGAAAGGGAGTTTATGTAAGTAGCAATCACAAAGAGGCAGGACTCATGAAGATATGTGCTAATGTGCTCATCCTTCCTCTTCTGAAGCATGCAGGAGCCCTCCTACATTTTGGACTCCATGGATGAAGAGGGATGGGAAATTTCTGAGGGGCAGGAGATGAGACACTTGGGTCATACCACTTTCCATGACATTATCTCCCTCTAATCTTGCAGGCTTCCCCACTCAAGATGATAGCACTTACATTGACAGTGAATCCAGTTCTTTTTCTGCAAACATTCCTCTTGATTAGCTGCAGGCTGAAGTCTGGGGCAAAATAACTCCCTTCATTGCTGTCATCTGGTATTAAGACTACAGTGGAGCCCTACTGCTAGAGGCCAGATGCTGCTACAGAAACTCTGAAAGCCTAGAGGAGTTTTCATGCATCACATAAATCATGATTCCCCATCAGTTGGGACTTCAAGATTAGGCCTTTTGGGTAAATTTACTTACTTCAGAGGGCCTGCACCAACCTGTCCACATCACTTAAGTCTGAATTATAAGACCTCTGTTAGGGGTTTAAATTGTCCAGATGGCTTCATACCAGTTCTTTGCAGTAGGCTGAACATCACTCTATGAGAAGAGAGAAAAATTCCTTCCAAAGCACTTTCCCAGAAATCGGATAGCCACTCAGATATATCTACAGTACTTTATGAGCAGTTGCAAGCAAGCCCAAATATCTTTTTAAATGGCTTATTGTGTTAAAAGAAAGCATAATTATATATACTTTTTATGTCTATGCTAAAATATATATGTTCAAAAGGGAAGGGTTTTTAAAAACACAGGTTGTCAGACATTTCAGCCTGTATTCAGATATCCTCTTTCCCCAAAATAATTGTATCTAAAGCACCATTTCAGCTCACTCTGAAGAAATGAAAAGCCCTACCTTGAAAATGTGTTTGGGGGCTCTTACATTTCTTGTGCTGTATAGTTATGCACACAATATAGGCTGTCCACACTGTTAAAGCAACAGCACTTCTCTGTATATTAAATTTGAAAATCTTACTGATGTCGGAGTTTCAGGAAACAATTTCAGAAAATTTAGGCTGCCTCCATTAAGATTCTTAATAAATAAATTCCAGAAAAAAATAATTTCAAGTTTTTAGCCACAAGTCAAATAGAAATTCTGAACTGAGATTTTTAATTTTATTTTAGACATGTACCAGATGACAATATACGTAGGTATGACTACATGAAAATATTAGCAGTTGGGAAGTTGGTCTGTAAAGACTTCTTAAGAACATAAGAATGGCCATACTGGGTCAAACCAAAGGTCCACCTACCCCAGTATCCTGTCTTCCGATAGTGGCCAGTGCCAGGTGCCCCTAAGAGAATGAACAGAACAGGTAGTCATCAAGTTGTCCTTCCCCTATTGCCCATTCCCAGCTTCCGGCAAACAGATGCTAAGGACACCATCTCTGCCTGTCCTGGCTAATAGCCATTGATGAACCTATCCTCTGTTAATTGATCTAATTCTTTTTTGAACTCTGTTATAGTTTTGGCCTTCACATCATCCTCTGGCAAAGAGTTCCACAGGTTGACCATGCGTGTATGAAACAATACTTCCTTTTGTTTGTTTTAAACCTGCCTATTAATTTAATAGTTGTTGTGTTATGAGAAGAAGTAAATAACACTTCCTTATTTACTTTCTCCACACCAGTCATGATTTTATATACTCTATCGTGTTTTCCAAGCTGAAAAGTCTCCATTTTATTCATCTCTCCTCATACGGAAGTCATTCCGTACACTTAATAATTTTTGTTGCCCTTTTCTGAAACTTTTTTAATTCCAATATATCTCTTTTGGGATGGGGCGACCACATTGCATGCAGTATTCAAGATGGGGCATACCATGGATTTATATAGAGACATTATGATATTTTCTGTCTTATTATCTTTCACTTAATGATTCCCAACATTCTGTTTGCTTTTTTGACTGCTGCTGCACATTGAGTGGATGTTTTCAGACAACTATACACAATGATTCCAATATCTCTTTCTCGAGTGGTAACAGCTAATTTAGACCCCATCATTTTAAATATATAGTTGAGTTTACGTTTTCCAGTGTGCGTTGCTTTGCATGTATCAACATGGAATTTCATCTGCCATTTTGTTGCCTGTCACCCAGTTTTGAGGGATCTTTTTGTAGCTCTTCGCAGTCTGTCTGGGACTTAACTATCTTGAGTAATTTTGTATCATCTGCAAATTTTGCCGCCTCACTGTTTACCCCTTTATTCCAGATCATTTATGAATATGTTTAATAGGACTGGGCCCAGTACAGACCCCCGGTGGACACCACTATTTACCTCTCTCAATTCTGAAAACTGACCATTTATTTCTACCTTTTGTTTCCTATCTTTTAACCAGTTACCAATCCGTGAGAGGACCTTCCCTCATATTCCATGACAGCTTACTTTGCTTAAGAGCCTTTGGTGAGGGACCTTGTCAAAGGCTTTCTGAAAATCTAAGTACACTACATCCACTGAATCCCCCTTGTCCACATGCTTGTTGACTCCCTAAAAGAAGTCTAGTAGATTGATGAGGCATAATTTCCCTTTACAAAAACCATGTTTACTATTCCCCAACGAATTATGTTCATCTATGTGTCTGACAATTTTGTTCTTTAATATAGTTTAAACCAGTTTGCCTGGTACTCAAGTCAGACTTACCGGCCTGTAATTGGCGGGTTCACCTGTGAAGCCCTTTAAAAAAATTGGTGTTACATTAACTATCCTCCACTCATTTGGTACAGAAGCTGATTTAAATGATAGGTTACAGACTACAGTTAGTAGTTGTGCAATTTCACATTTGAATTCCTTCAGACTTCTTGGGTGAATATCATCTGGTCCTGGTGCCTTATTACTGTTTAGTTTATCAATTTGTTCCCAAACATCCTCTAATGACACCTCAGTCTGGGACAGTTCCTCAGATTTATCACCTAAAAAGAATGGCTCAGATTTGGGAATCTGCCTCACATCCTCAGCCGTGAAGACCGATGCAAAGAATTCATTTTGTTTCTCCACAATGACCTTATTGTCCTTGACTGCTCTGTTAGCATCTCAATTGTCCAGTGGCCCCACTGGTTGTTTAGCAGGCTTCCTGCTTCTGATGTTCTTTTTTTTTTTTTTGCTGTTACTTTATGAGTCTTTGGCTAGCTGTTCTTCAAATTCTTTTTTGGTCTTAATTATATTTTAACATTTCATTTGCCAGAGTTTATGCTCCCTTGTATTTTCCTCACTAGGATTTAACTTCCACTTTTTAAATAATGCCTTTTTGTCTTTCACTGCCTCTTTTATTTAGTTGTTTAGCCACGGTGGCACTTCTTTGGTTCTCTTACTATGTTTTTTTTTTAATTTAAGGTATACATTTAAGTTGAGCCTCTTATGATGATGTCTTTAAAAAGTTTCCATGCAGCTTGCAGGGATTTCACTTTTGGCACTGTGCCCTTTAATTTCTGTTTAACTAACCTCCTCATTTTTGTGTAGCTCCCTTTTCTGAAATTAAACACTGCAGTGTTGGGCCACAGTGGTGTTTCCCCCACCACAGGGTTGTTAAATTTAATTATATTATGGTCACTATTACCAAAAAGTACAGCTATATTCACCTCTTGGACCAGATTCTGTGCTCCACTAAGGACTAAAGCAAGAATTGCCTCTCCTCTGGTGGGTTCCAGGACTAGCTGCTCCAAGAAGCGGTCATTTAAGGTGTCAAGAAACTTTATCTCTGCCTCCTGTCCTGAGGTGACATGTACCCAGTCAATATGGGGACAGTTGAAATCCCCCATTATTATTGAGTTTTTTTATTTTAATAGCCTCTCTAATCTCCCTGAGCATTTCACAGTCATGATCACAACCTGGTCAGGTGGTTGGTAATGTATCGCTACTGCTATATTTTTATTATTAGAGCACAAAATTACTCTCCATAGAGATTCTTTGGTACAGTTGGGTTCATTTAAGAGTTTTACTTCATTTGAGTCTATACTTTTTTTCACATATAGTGCCACTGCCCCACCAGCACGAACTGTTCTGTCCTTCCAATATATTTGATACCGTGATATTACTTTGTCCCATTGATTATCCTCATTCCACCAAGTTTCCTATTAAACCTATTATATCAATATCCTCATTTAATACGAGACACTCTAGTTTACCCATCTTATTATTTAGACTTCTAGCACTGGTATATAAGCACTTTAAAAACTTGTCACTTTTTAGCTGTCTGCCATGATGTAATTGAATGGGATGTTTTTTTATTTGACTGTTTTCCCTCAGATCCTACCTTTATTTTATCATCTTCCATCCTCTCCTCCTTAGTAGGACATAGAGAATCTCCATTAATAGATCCTCCCCTAAGGGATGTCACTGTCCAAACCATCATGCTCCTCTACGCCTGTCAGCTCTTTCTCAGTCCTTAGTTTGAAAACTGCTCTTTGACCTTTTAATTTTAAGGGCCAGCAGTCTGGTTCCATTTTGGCTTAGGTGGAGGCCATCCTTCCTGTATAGGCTCCCTATTTCCAAAAAGTCTTCCCAGTTCCTAATAAATCTAAATCCCTTCTCTCTACACCATCGTCTCATCCTCACATTGAGACCCACCCTGCAGTTCTGCCTGTCTAACTGGCCCTGTGCGTGGAACTGGAAGCCTTTCAGAGAATGCTACCATGGAGGTCCTGGACTTCAATCTCTTACCTAGCATCCTAAATTTGACCTCCAGGACCTCTATCCTATCCTTCCCTATGTCACTGATACCTATATGTACCACAATCACCAGTTCCTCCCCAGGACTACACGTAAGTCTATCTTGATGTCTTGAGAGATCCGCAACTTTTGTACCGGGCAGGCATGTCACCATGAGGTTCTCCTGGTCATCAGAAACCCAGCTATCCATGTTTCTAATGATCAAATCCCCCATAACTATTACCTGTCTCTTCCTAATAACTGGAGTTTCCTCTCCTGGAGAGGTATCCCCAGTGCGAGAGGATACAACAACCTCATCTGGACGGAAGGTCCCAACTATGGGATCATTTCCCTCTGCTCCAGTTGGATGGTCTCCCTCCCTGAGACTTTCATCCTTCTCAACAGCACCAAAGCTGTCAGACTAGGGGTGGTACCATTCTACTGTGTCCTGGATAGCTTCATCTATATACCTCTGTCTCCCGTATCTCCTCCAGTTCAGCCACTCAGGTCTTCAAAGCCTGTACACAATCTCTGAGAGCCAGGAGCTCCTTGCACTGAATGCACACATATGCCACCTGCCAGGGCAAGTAATCATACATGCTGCACTGGATGCAGTAAACTGGATAGCCCCCACTCTGTTGCTGAACTTCTGCCTGCATTATCTTTTTACTCCTGCAGCTCATTCCTTTGTTGTTTTACTTTTATCAGGAGGTGCTTGGCTTTAAGTTTAAAGAATGTTAAGTGTATCTAGCCCCCTGGCTCACACTCCCTCCTCTAAACTCCCTTGCGAAATTCCCTGTTAGCTGCTTCTGATGGATGCTAAAGGGCTTAGGGATTAAAGCCTCATTAAGAAGCTCTCAGCTTTGCCTAGCAGGCTGCTAGGCTTAGCACACACAGAGTCAGCTCACGGTCTCCCAAACAAATAGACCACATGGTATATTTCAATCAGGCAGCAAGCACACCACAAACACACACACTACAGACAACCAACTTACCCCAAGGGTTACATAATTGCTCCTCCTTCACCTGGAGAACTCCCTTGCGAAACTCCCCGGTTAGCCTCTTCTTTTTGCTAGCTTCTCTGGTTGCTTAGGAGCGGCCTTTTGAAAGCGCTGGTCTTCCTGCGTAGCCCCAGCCCCTGGTTAAGGGTTGATGGGTGCTAAAGGGCTTAGGGATCAAAGCCTTATTAAGAAGCTCTCAGTCTTGCCTAGCAGGCCGCTAGACTCTGTGCACACACGGTAGTTCTTAGTAGTTGAGTGAAACATATCTTAAAGAGACACTTGAAATCTGAAAGGCAGAGTCAAGTGGATTATCATAACTTAATGTAAATCAGAATTTGGACCTCCACATATTGATGGTGTCTCTCTGACATTTTATTTATAAGGAGAAGAATATAACTATCATGGTAGTCTACAGGCAAATTAAAACAACCAACCAAAAGATGAGTTAGGAGTTTTCTTGTAACCTAATGTGAAAATAAACTGAAATAGATAAATGAGCAAATAACGTTCCTAATTACATTTTCTTGTATAATTTAATAATCTATTCTTTTTATTAAATTCACAGGTATATATAGTTCAAACATTTAGAACCACGTCTTCCTTCTCCTGAACACTCTGTATGAAGGACTACTCTGACATCCTCTTCAGTCTAGCTGTTCAGTGAATTACCAGCATTTTTGGTTTAGCCGAAGGAAAGCTTTCTTTGTCAGCCTGCCGGAACTGAACCTGACCCACTTACACCTTTTCCTTATTGCAAATGCCTAAGAACAGCAAGGTGGTAAAAAGAGAACTAGATGATGAGGTTATCGAGTCAGTTAAGGATCTTCTCTCTAATGAAGACTCTGCAGATGATGCCTTTAAGAAGAGTGAACTGCTGGTTGATGATCAAGAACATAAAGATGTAGATGTTGAAGAGGGGTCAGATATAGAAGATGAAAGACCAGCCTGGAACAGCAAACTTCAGTATATTCTGGCACAAGTTGGATTTTCTGTAGGGTTGGGAAATGTGTGGCGATTCCCATATCTGTGTCAGAAAAATGGTGGAGGTAAGGGTCGGTTTTTACGAACTTGCCTTGCTGATTTCATTGTAAAAACCAGATAAATTTCTCCAGAGTCTAAAATTTATCTTTTAATTTTGGCAAGTGTTTATGAGAAGAAAGCACCCCATCTTTATTTTAGAGAGACAGATCTGCTGAAGGAAGCAGTACATTATCCTGATAAGCTTCTTTGGCCTTGTGTTATGTGGTAGAATTTCCCTATTCATGTAACTGTTTTATTTTAACTTAAATTTTTGCTAAGCAAGGTCCTCTCATTTGTTATTTTCATAGGCAGATTGTGGAATGTGAAATAGTTAGGGTTTGATTCTCAGTCACACTAGGCCTCTTTACACCATTCAGGCAGTGTAATGGGACATTTAAATGGACACATATTTAATGTACACTCACTTTAAGGACCAAATGGAGACTTAGAATAACTGAGTGTTAGGTCATTTTTAATTAGATCACTACTTCCTAGATAGTTTGATCATGATCAGTTCTTTGCCAGAACAAAATATTATGGAAATGTAATGGCGTCTCTATAGGTAATGAATAACTTTAATTATACAGTGTATAATATGAGACAAAAAGGAGTTAATCTAGATGTTAATAGAACATATTATGCTAGGATATAAAATTGCTTCACTTTTTCTTAATACCTTTCACATAAAAAATAAACCACATCAAGTTGCATATTACTCGTCTGTTGATACATGTCTTAGATACATTGTGAGGCTCAAGCTGGGGCCTTCCTTCAAGATATGCAACAATAGCCTATTAATCCACACCCTGGTATGGCTGACTGCTCAGCTGAGTTGAAAAAGAATCTGTCCATATTTGCTGAACCAAAAATGAGAAGGTTCTAGAGAATTGAAAACAAACAAGAACTTTTATTCATGGTGCACATTAAGGGTCATATTCTTCAAAATGTACAGACTGGGACAACGGATGCCATGAAAGGCTACAGAATCAGGCCTAAAATAGTTATTTGAATTCTAACCTGTGGTCACAATGGCCCACATTCCATAGCTGCATAGCTCTCATTCATTTCAAACAATGGAAGAGTTTCCACCCTTCATTTAACTTTAATTTGTACCTTTATTCTGGAACTAGAACCATTACATTGTTGGGTCCCTGTGGAACTGACTCATTTCCTTGTCTCTGTGCTAAATAGGTGGTTCTGATTGAGAAACTGGAAATTGGATATAGTGTACTTGAAAACCATATATTCTTTCTGTTTAAGGGCTGTTTGTAGGCAGTATATGGGTAGGGTAGGGCTGATCATGTATCCTCATTGGCAAACAAACAAGTTAAACTAATTCACATTCAGTAAAGGAGTGGCCACTTTTCTGCACCCAGTTCAGTTTCCAAAGGGTATCGAGATGCAGTCCCATGCAGAGTGCTTTACAATAGTCTATTTATCAAACTTATCATTATTCTGTGAAACTTTGGTTAGTGCTAATCAGCTATGAATTTTTGCAAACTCATTGCTTAATTCTGTGAACCAGCAGCACCAGTCTATCAGCTGCTTTCCTTAGAGCAAGGAAAGATTGGTTTGATATGGTTAGACATCTAGACAAGTACTGTGTCAGCTTCTGCTTGCCAAATTAATCCAGAAGAAACACAAAATTATTAATAAAATAAAAAAATGTATATTTAATTAAATGATTTAAGATAACAATAAAGCAAGATGAGGAGACTTTGATATAAATGGATACTCTAACATAAGTTTTGATTCTTCTCTTTTTGCACCCAGATTTTTAGACTGTTCAGTCTATTTTGCATTGCAATTAGAGTGCTTTTGCATAAATTTCACAAAGCCTGTTTGAAATGTCTTTGTCAGAACTGCTCTACAATCTTCCATTAAGATCACTTGATTAAAGTATCTGCATGAGTTCTGATTATATAGCAAGACATCTTCATGTAGATTTTCCAATAGAACAGCTTTTCCAATATAATATTTATTGACCTACAAACTTTAATCTAATCCAAACTTTTATTCTTTAACTATAAACTACTTATACTTGACAAATAACTGCAGACAATGAAGAGCCTCGTGAATATTTTTAGAAGTAAACCAATCAATTTCCAGCTACCAAAAAATAATATATTTATTGACTAAAAAGCTTTCAATTAGAATAATAAATTTACCATATTTCCTATTACATAATGTGTTTTAAAATCATTAATAGTATGTAAACTTTTATGATGAGCCTACCTTCAACATTTTTATTCTTGACACTTGTGACTTTAAAGATACAAATAACTATAGAAAAGAATTGTAGGCATGAGGCTGAATTGGTTACAGATAATTTCTCTAGTGAAAATATTGGTTTTATCCCAGTTCCTTAATGAGACTTGGCTAGACTGGCGATGGGACTTGGGTGTCTCCAAACACTTTTCCTTTCTCTGTTTCCAGATCTCCCTATTCACTTTGACTCCCTAGTTTACTAGTTCTCTCTCTCTGACCTTGGGGTTTCAGACCTTTTTTTGCTTGCTCCCTTCTTGCACTCGTCTATAGAAACTTATCAGTATTTTGAATTATATTTAGTATTGAACATGTTGTTGACATACAGAGCACACCATGTTATCCACAGATTGGTATGGAGGCAGTTCTTATAATGTTTGTTTTTCATTATAGTTTGAAGAAAGAAAGAATATGGAAATTGATTTGGGGGAGTGATATCAAGGTTACAGGGATAAAATAATGTCAGTGTCAATTAAGGACACCTTACTTACTGTGACCGGGGTCCTAGCGGGGAGCTATGGTCACTCAGTTAGGGTGAACTGCAAAAAATGGGGCAGACAATCCCCATAAAGCTGGTGGACATTCCAATACTTAGATTTACCAAGCCAGAATAAAACAGATTCTTTGTTACCTTGCTGGTTACTCAGAAGTCCAAACAACACAGTTGCCTTAAAGTGAGCCAGCCTCAGGCCTCCATTCAGATACCCATGATGAAAATTTCTATAAATCTTATTTCATCATATAAAGGGAAAGGTTCTACCAAACCCAAAGGATTGGACACATTACCTCCCAGGCTAATGAATGTTTCAGATCTTACCCAAATACACGCTACAGCCAATTCTTATTAACTAAATTAAAATTTATTAAAAAACGAAAGAGAGAGAGAGACTATGGTTAAAAGATCAATATACATACAGCTGTAGAGTGAAATTGATTGAGGCTCAGATTCATAGACGAGATGGTGAACTTTGTAGTTACAAAGAGTTCTTTCAGAAATAGTTCATAGGTTATAGTTCCATGTCCAAATCTCATATTCAGGGTGTACCAGCTCAACTGAGACCTCAGTCTTGGGCCTCAAACTTCGCCTGATGAAGCCTAAGCAGATCTGAGAAGATAGAATCAGGGCTCAAGGATCTTTTATACAATTTCATGTCTTTTGACAAGTTGGAATTCCTCAGGGAACAAAACGTAATTAGAGTGACTTTGAAGGAGGTCCATCACTGGTACTTAGCTATACGAATTAACATAAGGCCATTTGCTTGTTCCTCCATCATTCACAGTACATTTCAAAAAGAGATGAATACTGAGATATTCTGTGTTTACAATTCATTTAAATGACAGGATGTTCTTTTGACCTCTGAATTATCGGAATACAGCATAGACAGGTACTGTTGATTATGTCGTTGACCCTACTCAGACATATGTAAATACACAAAACCACAAACATTATCTGCCCACATGTCTTTTGAGGGTTATTTATTTTGCAGGATGTTTAACCCTTTCTAGCCATGTATCACACTTACTTAAAGAATGATTATGTAAATTATGTCTAACCAAGATTTGCAATACTGGCTCACAAGTCAGACTTCATAGGACTTGCTGGGTTATATACAGGACCAGTGCCAGGGTTGTGAGCGCCCTAGGCGCACAGCAATTTCGCCTCCCCACGCGCTGGTCCCGCGGCTCCGGTGGAGCTGCTGCAGTGGTGCCTGCGGGAGGTCCACCGGAGCTGCGCGAGGAGCCGACCATCTGCAGGCACAACTGCGGCAGCTCCACCGGAGCCGCGGACCAGCGGACCCGCCGCAGGCACCACTGCGGCAGCTCCACCGGAGCCGCCTGCCACCCCCTCCTGCAAAACGGCGCCCACCAATTATTCTGGCGCCCTAGGCGATTGCCTAGGCTGCCTAAATGGTAGCGCCGGCCCTGGTCATATACTCACATTAGGAACTCCAGAAAACACAGATCTAGGAAACTGTTAAATATCATCAACAGTATTTTTCTACCTGGAGCTCTTTTGGAGTTGATTATTTCCATGCTCATATTTGACTGTGATACATTTTATTTAATCACATATTATTTATATTACAGTTCACAGCTTTCTCATGCTGAGTCATGCACAGCTTTAATCCAAGCAATCTGAAATTGATAGTTTGGGATGTCAGGTCAGAAAATATAACAATAACATCATATTACTATAGATAATTTTATTAGAATACAAATCTATTTTATATACAGATCTGAACTATAAAGCTATATTAACACATATTTTAATGTTACAACTTGCAGCTTCAAAAGGAAAATAGGCATAGAAAGTGAAATCTGGACATTAATCCTTATAAGTTAAATTCTAAAACTTTATTTTGAATATACATATTTGAACATACATCATTAAGTCTGGGCCAAATCCTTAGAGCTGTGCAAAATATCTGGGGCTTCATCTTGTGAAGTGCTAAAGATTCTCAACTCCTTTTGACTAACAGTGGTAATTAAACATCTCTCAAGGTTCCACTCACTGTATTCAGTCCAACAAGTAATGGCAAACCAGACCTTCTATAGCTCCTTGTTGTTGCTCACAGCTATCTGCTATCTCATCATTACTTGCTGATCTTCCTGTATTTTTTTGAACAAAATGAATATTTAAAGACAACTTTTTCTCCCTAGGGGAAATATCAGCAAATTAAATTGCTTAAAATATACATCTTGATACCAAGTACAACTAATATAGATTACCTATTCTGCTAGTATTAAGCGTATTGAAGATAATCATATCCTGAAGCATGCTGAACACATTCACTTCCCATGGGAGTTGTATATGTTTATTAGTAGCCTGATTAGGCTTCAGTTGCCATGAATTTTAAGCTCTTGATTGTCCTAGCATTTAGCATGTCACTCCTTTCAATATTCCTGTTGAGCTAAAGAATAGGAAGAGCAGCAAGTAACGATGAGCAAGCTGATAGCTAGAAGCAGCAGCAGCAGGAAAGCTATAGAATCTACTTCATCATTACTTTTTGAAAGGCCTGTACTGACTGGAATTCTGAGAATTATGAAAAAAAATAAATGCTGAAATTTTAGTGATCAGTAATTCAAACCCACAGTTCCGTTGACTAATCTTACTAAAATAAACTACAAATCAGACACTCTTGAATTTTCCAAATCTGAGTAAAGATGGATTCATTAATGAATTCTTGATCGCTAACTTGTAATAGATGGTTTCAAGTTATCACATGTGACTATAAGAGTTTTTCTCAAGTTCAACTTTACAAATTCTAGTTTGAACTGTATTACTGAGTGTGAGAATTTATGAGTGGGCTGCAATGAACTTTTGAAGTATATTGCAAGTTTAATTCTCATTCCATTAAAGCTGATTGCTCAAGGCTAGTTTCAACCCTAAACATAGCATTACTTAAATAATAGCTGTAACTGAACAAATTAAGACTGTGAAAGATCAGTTGAGTGAAACTTTTAGTATTTTTTATTACCTATATGTGTGTGTGTGCATGTGTGTATGCAAAATTAATATTCTTACAGGAGTGAACAACCCAATTTAGAATATATAATCCAGTAGGACACTAAACTTCAGTATTTGATAGTTTACCTCAATTTATTGTAACTTGCATAAATTGGACTTTAGACATTTAAGATGTGTTGGCTCAGATCTCTGTCTGCCAGACCAATGATTCCTGATGCTGAGTATACAGAAAGCAGGAGACGTAAAGTTTTGGACCAAATCCTACTCAGAGTAATGGCAAAACTCATTTTGGTTTCAATGGGAGCAGAATCAGATTCTTAATATTTAGATGGGGAAAAGTCAGCAGCAATAATTTAAATAAATCTGAAAATGTGCTTTCTAGATTTATCAGCACATACCAACAGTGAGTGACAGAAAGAAGGTCCTGTTAAAAGTGACAGTACTGTATGGGCCAGGGTATCATACATAAAATGCTGAATCTGTGATTTGACAGAAAAATATTTTTGAGATATAAAACTGAACTGTTGCATGAAAATACAGAAACATACCAAACCATGACACTCAAAGGGCTATCTTGAAAGTTGGCATGTAGAGCCACTTTTACCTATGTACTGTGTTAATTTGGGATTCTATTAGTAAATATGGCCAAATGTTGCCAAATTGAATAGGAATTATCCTCATTTTTCATGTACGCTACAACACCCATGTGCCAAGTTTTCATGCATTGGAAAGAATGCTTTCATATAATTCCAGTTTGTGAGAGTGTGTGGATGACACTGAAAGAAGCTGAAATAAAACATATTTGTTCTGATTCTATGCTGACTAGGGTGACCAGATAATAAATGTGAAAAATTAGGATGGAGTGGAGGGTAATAAGCACCTATATAAGACAAAGCCCTGAATATCAGGACTCTTCCTCTAAAATTGGGACATCTGGAACACCCTGATACTGAACACCCTGATACTGATACACCTGTGCACTGAAAGTAACAGAGTTGCACAGGGTTAAGACAATGCAGAATTATGCCAAGGTAAATTTGGCCCATTGGTTTAATTGATAAATCTTCCAACCTACAAATGGTGTACAAAAGGACCCCAGTTCAGCACAGGAGTTAAGTATGTGCTTAACTTTAGAGCCTTGTGGTTAAGCTTGTAGATTGGGGTGCTGAAGACATGGGTTCAGGTCCTGATCTAATACAGCCGTCCTGGGTAACATTAGTCAGTTAAGTCCAGTTTTTAAAGTTATTTAAGTGCTGCTCCACTCATCATTACAAGACCCAAGAAATTTAGACAGCTAAGTCTCATTTTCAAAAGTGACTTAGATACTTAGGAGCTTAAATCTCACTGAAAGTTTTTTGCAACAGCACACAATCCCTGTATAAGTCAAAAATGTCCACTTTTGCTGCTCTGATAGCAGTTAACATATACGGTGTCTGAAGGTAGATTGATTTAGTATGTGATTACATCACTACTACTCTGTTGAGTGTGGTTATATGCACACAAAATCTAGTACAATCAAGTAGCCTGGTCAGAGAGTGCTCACTCCTTGGCAAGGTTTGGCTTGAAATGATATGCACTTACTTAACAGAAAGTGCTTTGTAAACATGAGAGTTCTTGGTTTTTTAAATTTTAAAAGGTGCATGGGCATTTTCCAATGACTACTACACTATCTGTGTGATGGAAAACCATTTCTACAAGTGACAGGGGGTATGTCTACACTACGGGATTATTCCGATTTTACATAAACTGGCTTTGTAAAACAGATTGTATAAAGTCGAGTGCATGCGGCCACACTAAGCATGTTAATTCGGCGGTGTGCATCCACATACCGAGGCTAGCGTCGATTTCCAGAGCGTTGCACTGTGGGTAGCTATCCTGTAGCTATCCATTGTTCCCGCAGTCTCCCCCACCCATTGGAATTCTGGGTTGAGATCCCACTGCAAAAACAGTGTCGCGGGTGATTCTGAGTAAATGTCATCACTCAATCCTTCCTCCATGAAAGCAACGGCAGACAATCATTTCGCGCCCTTTTTCCCTGCATTGCCCTGGCAGACGCCATAGCATGGCAACCATGGAGCCCGTTTTGCCTTTTGTCACTGTCACTGTATGTGTACTGGATGCTGCTGACAGATGTGGTACTGCAGTGCTACACAGCAGCATTCATTTGCCTTTGCAGGATAGCAGAGATGGTTACCATCCCTATTGCACCGTCTGCCATGCCATTGTAAATTGGCGATGAGATGACGGTTATTAGTCGTTCTGTACCGTCTGCTGCTGTCATGGGTGCTCTTGGGTGGCCTCCCTGAGGTTGGCTGGGGGCACATGGACAAAAATGGGAATGACTCCCCAGGTCATTCCCTTCTTTATGTTTTGTCTACAAATAGAGTCAGTGCTGCCTGGAATATGGGGCAAGTGTACTAGAGAACCAGAGAGCACAGCCGCTCCGTGTCAGAGCCCCAGAGATCCCGCAGAAATGATGAGCTGCATGCCATTCATGGGAGGTGCCCCTGCAACAACCCCACCCGTTGATTCCCTCCTCCCCCAACCCTCCTGGGCTACAGTGGCAGTATCCCCCCATTTGTGTGATGAAGTAATAAAGAATGCAGGAATAAGAAACACTGACTTTTTAGTGAGATAAAATGAGGGGGAGGAAGCCTCCCGCTGCTATGATAGTCCAGGCAGTGCAGAATCTTTTCTTTAGACATGAAGGGGGGGCTGATAGAGCTCAGCCTCCAGTTGCTATGGTGAGGACAGTTACCAGCCGTTCTGTACCATCTGCCGGGGATGACCGGGAGTCATTCCCATTTTTACCCAGACGCCCCTGGCCAACCTCACCGAGGCCAGCCAGGAGCACTCACAGGCTGATGATGACGACGGATATCAGTCATATTGTACCATCTGCCATCGGGAAGGGGATGCTGGTGTTCAGCGCTGCAGCACTCCATCTAGCAGCAGCATGCAGTAGACATAGAGTGACACTGAAGAAAGGCGAGAAACGTTTTTTTTTCCCTTTTCTTTCGGGGGGAGGAAAGGGTGTAAATTGACGACATATACCCTGAAACACCCGGGAAAATGTTTTTGACCCTTCAGGCATTGGGAGCTCAGCCAAGAATGCAAATACTTTTCGGCGACTGCGGGGACTGTGGGATAGCTGGAGTCCTCAGTACCCCCTCCCTCCCTCCATGACAGCACTTGGCTGTGGACTCTGTATCATAGGCTGGAGATTTTTTCAAATGCTTTGTCATTTCATCTTCTGTAACGGAGCTGTGATAGAACAGATTTGTCTCCTCATACAGCGATCAGATCCAGTATCTCTCGTACAGTCCATGCTGGAGCTCTTTTTGGATTTGGGACTGCATCACCACCCGTGCTGATCAGAGCTCCACGCTGGGCAAACAGGAAATGAAATTCAAAAGTTCGCAGGGCTTTTCCTGTCTACCTGGCCAGTGCATCCGAGTTCAGATTGCTTTCCAGAGTGGTCACAATGGTGCACAGTGGGATACCGCACGGAGACCAATACCGTCGATTTGTGGCCACGCTAACCCTAATCCGACATGGCAATACCGATTTCAGCGCTAGTCCTCTCGTCAGGGAGGAGTACAGAAACTGGTTTAAAGAGCCCTTTATATGGATATAAAGAGCCTCGTTGTGTGGACGGGTGCAGGATTAAATTGGTTTAACGCTGCTAAATTCGGTTTAAACGCGTAGTGTAGACCAGGCCAGGCAGAGATTAAAACTGGAAGAGTATCAACTGCTTTAATAGAATCATAGAACTATGGGGCTGAAAGGGACACTGAGCAATCATCTTGTCTGTCCCCAGACACTGAGACATGATTAGTATGCCTAGACTATTCCTGATAGGTGTGTCTAACCCGTTCTTAAAATCCTCAGTGACAGGAATTCCACAACCTCCTAGATAACCTGTTTCAGTGCTGACCTATCCTTATAGTTTGAAAGTATTTCCTAATATCTAACCTAAATCTTCCTTGCTTCAAATGAACCCTATTACTTCTTGTTCTACGCTTGGTGGACATGGAGAACAATTAATCACAATCCTCTTTATAACAGTCTGTTACATATTTGAAAATTACATATTTATTATCATGACCACCCCCCTCAGTTTTTCGTCTCAAGAACAAACATGGCTAATTCTTTCAACCTTTCCTCTCAAGTAATGTTTTCTAAACATCTTATTTTTGTTGTGCTCCTCTGAACTCTCCAGTTTTTCCACAACTTTCTTAAAGTGTGGTGTCCAAAACTGGACTCAGTACTCCAGCTGAGTCTCATAGACTCATAGGTCAGAAGGGACCAATATGATCATCTAGTCTGACCCCCTGCACAAGGCAGTCCACAGAACCCTACCCATCCACTTTTATAACAACCCCTAACCCAGGACTGAGTTATTGAAATCCTCAAAATTGGTTTGAAGACCTCAAGCTGCAGAGAATCCACCAGAGTCTACACCAGGGCCAACTAGAGTGAGACAGTTGTCTCCCTTGCTCTAGACATAACACTACTGTTTATACAACCCAGAATGAGATTTGCTTTTTTTGCATCAGCATCACATTCTTAGCCCATATTCAGTTTGTGATCTGCTATAACCCCTAGCTCTTTTTCTGCAGTATTACTGCTGGCCATTATTTCCCATTTTGTTTTTGTGCATTTGATTTTTCCTTTATAACTGCAGTACTTTGCACTTGTCTATATTGAATTTCATCTTATTGATTTCAGACCAATTCTCCAATTTATCAAGATAAATTAAAATTCCAATCTCACCTTCCAAAGTGCTTGCAACCTCTCCAAGCTTGATGTTGTCTGCAATTTTTACATGTGTACTCTGTACATTCAAGTCATGAATGACAATGTTTAATAGTACAGACCCAGGAGTGACAGCTGTGAGACCTCACTTGACATGTCTTCCCAATTTGACAGTGAACTACAGAGAACTATTCTCTGAGTATGTTTTTTCAACCTGTTGGGCACCCACCCAGGAGCGGTGCCAGGGTTTTTGGCGCCCTAGGCGGGGGTCCTTCCGTGCTCCTGGTCGGCGGCAATTCGGCGGCGGGGGGGCCCTTCCTCACTCCCGGTCTTCGGGGTACTTCAGCAATGGGTCCCGGAGCGAGTGAACAACCCGCTGCAGAATTGCCACTGAAGACCCAGAGCGCGGAAGGACCCCCCGCTGCCGAATTGCCGCCGAGGGCCTCAAAATGCTGCCCTCCCAAATTGTGGCACCTGCGATCACCTAAATGGAAGCGTTGGCCGTGCACCCACCTTATAATAGTTTCATCTAGACCACATTTCCCTAGTTTGCTTATGAGACTGTCATGTGAGACTGTCTCAGAAACTTCACTAAAGTCCAGATATATCATATCTACTGCTTCCCCCTGTCCATTATGCCAGTTATCCTGTCAAAGAAAAAGAAGAAAATTAGAGTAGTTTAGAATGATTTATACTTGATATGTCCATGTTGGCTATTACTTCTCACCTTATTATCCACTAGCTGCTTAATAATATATCGTTTAGTAATTTGTTCCAGTATCTTTTTGGGTATCAAGGTTAGGATGACTGGTGTATAATTCACCAGGACCTCTTTATTCCCATTTTTAAAGACAGGTATTAATGTTTGCTATCCTCCAGGACCTCATCTGTCCTCTAAATGTTCTCTAAGATCATTACAAATGGCTCAGCTTGCATCAGCTAGTTCCTTAAGTGGTATGGGGAAGCTTCATCTGGCGCTGCTGACTTGAAGATATCTAATTTATCTAAAAAGAATGAGGAGTACTTGTGGCACCTTAGAGACTAACACATTTATTTGAACATAAGCTTTTGTGGGCTAAAACCCACTTCATCGGGTGCATGCAGTGGAAAATACAGTAGGAAGATATATATACACAGAGAACATGAAAAAATGGGTGTTGTCATACCAACTGTAACGAGAGTAATTAATTAAGGTGAGCTATTACGTGAGCTATTATCTACTAGTGTTTTTTCTCCTGCTCCCCTAAAAGCCCACTTTAATTAATTACTCTCAAATAAATGTGTTAGTCTCTAAGGTGCCACAAGTGCTCCTTGTTCTTTTTGCTGATACAGACTAACACGGCTACCACTCTGAAACCGGTAATTTATCTAAATATTCTTTAATCTGTTCTTTCCCTATTCTGGTCTATAATTGTTCTCACTTGTTAATATTATGTTAAGCATCTAGTCACAATCTTTTAATGGAGACTGAAGGAAAAAAAACACACACATTAAAGACGTCAGCCACTTGTGTCATCCATTATTTGTTCTCCTTTAAGAAATTTACACCTGCCTCTGTCTTAGAAGACTCTTCCTCATCCTAATAGTGATTGATGTCCTCTTGTTTTCATAGGTGCATATCTTGTGCCGTACTTAATTTTGCTGATGATAATAGGGATTCCACTTTTTTTCCTGGAGCTTTCTGTGGGCCAGAGAATCCGACGAGGAAGCATTGGCGTATGGAATTACATCAGCCCCACGCTTGGTGGAATTGGATTTGCAAGCTGTGTAGTAAGTTTATAATTTACATAGTCTGATGTTCTCCAGAACATCACAATGAAATACATTGGGACTTTCTGCTCAGTTTTAACCAAAGGTTAATAATTTGTGTCCTAGCTCCAGGTCTAATTTACAATGTTTACAGAATCCATAAAACTCATATTCTAATATATAAAAATATTAGTCTTTTGGGAAAAAGAGAGTCTGCTAAAATATTAGCAAGGTATGCAGGATAAACATACAAAAAAAATAATTTGGAAAATATTGGACTTTTGAGTATATCCGTAAGGGCCAAATCACAGAGCCTTTATTCATTCTTTACTCAATTTTATGTAGTGCAAGATTTAGCTTGTTTTATTTACTTAACTTAAGATATGCAATTGTTTAATAAAGCTTTTAAAATATCTTGTTTTATACTTCAGGTATGTTTCTTTGTGGCCCTCTACTACAATGTCATCATTGGATGGAGTTTGTTTTACTTTTCTCAGTCGTTTCAGCACCCCTTGCCATGGGATCAGTGTCCTTTGGTGAAAAATATTTCTCACACATGTAAGTATTGGGTATAGTCTTTTTTTACAGTCACTTTGGGCCTGATCCAAAATCCACTGAAGTCAAGGGCAGTCTCTGCACTAATTTCAATGGTCTTTGAGTTAGACCCTTTATTTGGCTATCGCCATTTTAAAAAAACAACTTTTTTTTAGGGCTGTCACGTTTAAAAAATAATAGAATACCGTTTATTTAAATATTTGTGGATGTTTTCTAAATTTTCAAATATATTGATTTCAATTACAACACAGAATATACAGAGTACAGTGCTCACTTTATATTTATTTTTATTACAAATATTTGCACTGTAAAAAAGAAAAGAAATAGTATTTTTCAATTCACTTAATACAAGTACTGCAGTGCAGTCTCTTTATCATGAAAGTTGAACTTACAACTGTAGAGTTATGTGCAAAAAAAAATGCATTCAAAAATAAAACAATGTAAAACTTTAGAGCCTACAAGTCCACTAAGTACTATTTCTTGTTCAGCCAATCGCTCAGACAAAATGTCTGGTTACAGTTTGCAGGAGATAATGCTGCCTGCTTCCTGTTTACAATGTCACCTAAAAGTGAGAACAGACGTTCTCATGGCACTGTTGTAACCGGCGTCGCAAGATATTTATATACCAGATACACTAAAGATTCATATGTCCCTTCATGCTTCAACCACCATTCCAGAGGACATGCATCCATGCTGATGACGGGTTCTGTTCGATAATGATCCAAAGCAGAGTGGACTGAAGCATGTTCATTTCCGTCATCTGAGTCAGATGCCACCAGCAGAAGGTTGATTTTCTCTTTTGGTGGTTTGGGTTCTGTAGTTTCCACATCTGAGTGTGGCTTTTTTAAGACTTTTGAAAGCATGCTCCACACCTCATCCCTCAGATTTTGGAAGCACTTCAGATTCTTAAACTTTGGATCGAGTGCTCTAGCTATCTTTAGAAATCTCACATTGGTACCTTTGCATTTCGTCAAATCTGCTGTGAAGCTGTTTTTAAAATGAACATGTGCTGGGTCATCATCCGAGACTGCTATAACATGAAATATATGGCAGAATGTGGGTAAAACAGAACAGGAGACATACAGTTCTCCCTCAAGGAGTTCTGTCACAAATGTAATTAATGCATTATTTTGTAATGACCATCATCAACATGGAAGCATGTCCTCTGGAATGGTGGCCTAAGCATGAAGGGGCATGCAAATGTTTAGCATATCTGGCACGAAAATACCTTGCAACGTCTGCAATAAAAGTGCCATGTGAATGCCTGTTCTCACTTTCAGGTGACACTGTAAATAAGAAGCAGTCAGCAGTATCTCCCATAAATGTAAACAAACTTGTTTGTCTTAGTGATTGGCTGAACAAGAAGGACTGAGTGGAGTGTAGGCTCTAAAGTTTTACATTGTTTTGTTTCTGAGTATAGTTATGTTCAAAAAATCTGCATTTGTAAGTTACACTTTCATGATAAAGATGTTGCGCTGCAGTACTTGTATGAGGTGAATTGAAAAATACTACAGAAAAAGCTGTTTTATCCGGCACTTCACCAACTGGAAGGCTCTATAAACCAGCATTTCTGATCTTCATTGTAATTCCAGTTTATAGTCTGGTTGGTGTGGGGCCAGCAGAGGCTTAGGGCACAGGAGGGGATGTGGAGCGTGGGCCCTAGGAGGGAGTTTGGTTGTGGGTGGGGGTTTGGGGCACGGGAGGGAGGGACGTGACTTGTCCCAGCTGCTCCTAGGCCAAGGCGCAGCAAGCAGCTCTGTGTGCTGCCCACGTCCTTCCCCGAGCACTAGCAACACAGCTTCCATTAGCTGGGTACCGGAGCCAATGGGAGCTGTGGGGGCGGCGCCCGTGCTTGGAGGCTCAGGCAGTGTGCAAAGCTGCCTGCTGCGCCTTCATGTAGGAGCAGCTGGGACAGGTCACCGCTTGCGGGGACCCACTCAAGGTGAGCAGCCCTGAGATTTGGCACCCCGCAACCTGTCCCGTGCCCCAAACCGCTGCCTCAAACCCCATCCTGCACCCAAACTTCCTCCCAGAGCCCATGCTCCACACCCCCTCTCCCACCCAAACTCCCTCCCTCTTAGTTAATCAGCATTTTTCACTTACCAGCATCCCCTATTCGCCCAACATGCTGGACAAAACAGCTTTTACTGTATTTCTTTTCTCATTTTTACACTGCAAGTATTTGTAATAAAAAATATTAATATAAAGTGAGTACTGTACACTTGGTATTCTGTGATGTAATAGAAATCAACATTTTTGAAAATGTAGAAAAAGATCCACAAATATATTAAATTTCAACAGTGCGAGTGCAATTAATTTTTTAATTATGATTAATTTTTTTGAGTTAATCACGTGAGTTAACTGCGATTAATTGACAGCTCTACTTTTTTTTAACCTACTAGTCTTTAAGTAACACCTAAGATTAATGTAACTGAAAGAGACTAGAGAAAAAGATATATTTTCTCTGTATTTTCCAGTTAGTTTGCTTTGCATATTTGACAGCATGCCATATATAGTCCGTTTCCATGAGTGGCGGGTTGACCCCATTTGAGAAACCCTGGCCTAGTACATCCTATCACACACCCTTATTTGAAAATGGCTTCACCATATTTATTTCAAAATTAACATCATCCACATTTCAGAATAACTTTATAGTAAATTACTTTCCATAATGATAATGGAAAACCTGGCACATGATTCACAGCTTCATAATGCAGAAAGTCTAATTTATGCATAATTGATTACATTCACTTTTGCGCAGAAAACTATGTCCAAGGCCTATGTGCAGTACTCAAAGCCCTATTTTGAGGACTTACATGGGATTTAAGTGATTCATAGGCTTTGGGTTGGTGTTCTGCGCATGAATGAATTTCACTTCTGGGGAGTACAGTTGGGTATTTTTTCAAGGGCCTTATTCAAAACTTTCCATTCAGTAGGTCTCAGATTCCATCTTTGAACTATGATGTTTTCATATTAATAGACTTTAAAATGATGCCCCCATGGTAATAAAATATATAAGAACTAATTCAAGGTTGCTGTGATGCTTTGCTGTAAGATTGTGAAAGTACTTTTTACCGAACGTCCAAAGATCAATAATGATTTGTTGACTTTTTTGCCAGTTGTGGAGCCTGAGTGTGAAAAAAGCTCTGCTACCACCTATTACTGGTACAGAGAAGCACTGAACATTTCCAACTCTCTCTCAGAGAGTGGGGGTCTGAACTGGAAAATGACTCTGTGCTTGCTGGCTGCCTGGATTCTGGTTTGCCTGGCAATGATCAAAGGCATTCAGTCTTCAGGCAAAGTGAGTATATTCTTTGTCTTAATTACAGTGTTTTACTTTCTGTACATTCTTACTTGCCACTTCCTTTACGTACCGTCTCATAAAATCTGCACGAGCAGACTAAAGGCTGTGACTCATCTAGAATTTTTATAATCTCAGGTAGAGAACTGTTGATACCTAAGCATAAAACTGTAGACATAATGTTTGGTTATAAAGAGAGAGTGCTGAAGTCTGAGAACCCATTTTTTTTTCATTTGACATAAATAATGCAGGTAATTTCACCTCTGTTTATTGCATCACTGATACATGTATATATGTTTTTGTGTCAGATAAAGAGATGAGATGGCTCCCACCACATCCATTCCCATTTACAGGATGGTAGATTGCTTCCTTATGATCTGTTATCATTTTGTTCCCCTATCTCACAGAGTCCCATGCTGCTGTAACATCCTTGATCATGAGGGCTGGATACAGCTCCCTTTGGAAGCCTTCATTGTTTCTTTTCAACCTTTTTGATTAGCCATCCCCTTTTGCTGCTGAGGAGGAGAGGGATAGATGCCACAGAGTAATTCTCATGCTTGAACTCTCTCTCATGTGTGCTCTCTGTGTTAAAGAGTCATTTGGGCCAGCAAGAAAGTAAAGAAGAGCACAAGCATGAAAATGACTCTATAGTCCAGTAGTTAGAGCACTGGGAGGTGGGGACTGAGGATCCAGCCTTCCTGTGTTAATTACTAATTATCCAGAGTGCACAGCTTCAGCAGAAGAGAGCTCCCACATCAGAATATGCCATAGCCCAGTGGCAGATCCCTGCTCAAATTCCTTCACCTCCTCAGGGAGAGTGGGTCTTGAACTGTGAGTTTCCCACATGCCAGGAGAATACCCTTACCACTGGGCTAAATGTTAAGAGGGTAGATGTCCTCTTCCTCCTTCTCCTGTCTATTTTGTGTAAACTCACCTGAGGGGCCCAATCTATTAGCTGTGTTTGGAGGCTGTCCACCATCAGGCACACACATAACTGAGGAGACAGAAAGCCAATCTTCCCCGGATATGTGAATTGCTCTGGGGATTAGATGGGAGATAGGCATGCAGGTGCCTAGAGAGAGGCAGCAATGTACATTCCAGAGGCAGAATCATAGGTGCCTAGGGAAACTTTACAGTAAAATCTTGGGTGCCAAGTGAGTTTAGGCACCTATAGGCGTCAGTGGAAATTTTATGCATCACAGTAAAGCTTAAAACTGGGACTGTCAATAAAGTTACATGTGAGTGTAAATGTTTACAGGGTTGGGTCCTAAATCGGGCTGTCTCAACTAGCATTTAGAAAGGAGACACCTGAGGAATGCTGCAGGAAGGTCTGAAGTTTATGGAGGGGCATTTTGGGATGGATCTAGAAGGTGGCAATGGCAATAATCTTCCCCCTGGGTTCGTCCTCCAGTTATTCCTGATCCTAAGTGAGTCTACAAAATTTGTATTTAACATGACTGGAAGTACTCACCTAGAACTTCCACCCATAATCTGCTGCCCTGGAGGCAAGAGGACTGAGTCAAATGTCAGGCTGTATTATAAAATCCTAGCCAAATTTAAGGGAATTCATCTTTCCTCTACATTCAGCCCCAGATAAGAAAAAAAAATTGCCCTTATGACTGGCTGGTTCTGGCACCTCATTGTTGACAGCATCATCTGCTCAGTTCTTTGCAATCAGAAAATCTTGTGATAGGATGTTACATCAGATCATGGGGAATTATCACATGCCTCTTTAGCATATTCCAGTAACAGATATGATTTAAGTGTGGCCTGTTTTGACACATAACGAAACGATTGAGCTTTCCAAGCACCAAACCCATTTACTAGCCTTTTCAAGAACAGATAAGGAATGAAAGATAGCATTTTACTTATTGGATACTGTTTTCTTTCCAGTATGAGATCAGATAAGTTAACAATAAAGCAAAAAGATATTTATCACAAGGGGTTGCAAGTACCCCCGAAAATTAAGCTATATGCTTGTAAAACCAAATGAAGTCAGCCCTCAAGTATAAGGCAAGAACCTGGTCCTTAGCTGCATTGGTGTTGTAGAGTGTAGGAGTAGGGTTGTCCTGGCTCAGAAAGTTGGTCTGGATTGTATTCTAGGGCTCTAAAGTGTTCTAACTTTTGTGCCTACTAGCCCAGTGAGATATGATCTTCAGGCAAGGGGGAACGGTCCAATCCCTATGCAACATGGCTCAAATCCCATGGATTTTGGGGCATTTGCACATGGTTTTGGGCTTCCCTTCCTTCTTGGCAATACACATTATTTGGTCGGGTGAACCCACTGAGCTACCTGTTATCCCCCTTCCAAAGGGAGTACAAGTTGCAGATAATAACAATGCTGCAAAAAGCAGCCACTTTCTTCATCATGGTTTCTGCCTGAAACAGAGTACATTTAGAAACGGAAGCAAAGTCCTTAAGAGTGGCTGCTCCCCACTCCTCTCATCAGGACTGACATACTCATTGGATTTCCATGGAACCCCAATTCTGTGTTGTTCAACCAACCAGAGCAGATATTGTACTATAATTGTTTCTGCAATTTGGGGAACCATTTGAGAAATGTTACCTTGTTTTTGCTCCTTTCTGCACCATAGAGGGGAACAGAGAGTCTGTCTTGCAATTTAATCTTGGTCATGCAATTGACTATAGAAAATGAAACTCTGGAAAAAGAAAAAAAGCCATGCATGTCTTTTTAATGTTCTTTTAATGTTTTTCAGATCATGTATTTTAGTTCCCTTTTCCCTTATGTGGTACTTATATGCTTTCTAGTCAGAGGACTGCTCTTAAATGGTTCCATGGATGGAATTCGTCACATGTTTACACCTAAGGTATGTGCTTAGTTTCCATTGAATGTGCACATGTTGCTTCAATGGAAAATTGTTCATTTATGAATTCTTTGAATAATAAAACACTGGGCTTAGCAGCCTTCTTTCAGGACCTGCTCCTGCTCCCACTGTAATAAATGGGACATTTTTCATTGACTTCAGTGGCACAGGATCAAGCCCTTAGAGCCTACCTGCTCAGAAATACATACGGGATCTGTTCCTGTTTCTGTACAAGTCAGTTCTATAGCTGAGTTAAGTGGAAGCAGGACCGGCCCTCACAGATGAATATTAAATAATATATGAGAAAACTGAAGGGGTCATTGTGGCCAGAGAAAAACAACAAGAAGGTTACCCCTTGTTTGAATGTCGGGAACACCATCAGTAGGTTAAAATAACCTATGTTAGCAATCGTATTGTTTTTTACTTGCATGATAGTAATGCTAAGAGTCCCTAACCGAGATCCAGGCCCATTATGCTAGGCACTGTACAAACACATAGTGAGAGACAGTCTGTGCCCTAAATTAGCGTACCAGCTAAATAGACAAGACAGTTGCTGGGTGGTTGAGAGGAAGTGTTGTCCCAATTTCTACAGATGGAAAACCAAGGCATAGAGATATTAAGTGACTTGCCTACGGTCATACAGGAAACCTGTAGCAGAGGCAGGAATTGAACTGAGAGCTCCTGAGGTGTAGTTCAGTGCTTTAACTGAGAGCTCTTGATTTGCAATTCAGTGCTTCAAACACAGGACTATCTTTCTTTTAACCATAAAAACGCTCTGGGGCCAGATCCTGAAGGAAGCTAAGTTCCCCAGCTCCCACTGAACAAAAGGGATTCAGCATCTCTTAGGAGTTGTCCCATCATGATTTAAACATAGTGATAAGTACATTACAAATAATACTGATGATTTTTTTTTGTTAAAAGAGTTTAGTAATAAAATTGTTCATATAAATAATGTTTAAAGAAAAATGTATTCTTAATATTTTCCATTGGTCTCCAGATATGTGTCTCAAAACCAGATTTTCATTACTATCGAATGATGGTATAAATACAGGAGGGGATAATGTTGTTTGCAGTGTATATAACCAGAAGATTGTCACTTGAACATTGGCTTGATGTAGATAGAGTAGCAAACGAAATATATATAGGCCTGATTCAAAGCACATTAAAGTCAGTTACTAGGGCAGAAATATCACATTATGTGGAGAAATCTTTCCTTATACTCCACAAAAACTGAAATGAAAATCCTCTATATTAACAGAGCAAATAAAAATGTGAAAAAAATGTTCTGACATGCTGGCAGGAATTAAGAGTGTATATTTAGCTCCATCTAGTGAGCAAGCACTAGAAATGATTCTGTGATAGATACACTCAACATTTGAAGTATTTGTAGAGTACAGCATATCTGTTTGTACCATTTGTAATTACAGTACTGTGCATCTTTATAGAAAAATATATATTTTCACTTTCACACTAAAGATCCATTTGTCAGAACTTCCAGGATCATAATTAGATTTATGAAAAAAGCTCCTTTACAGTTTACATATGATATATGTGTAATCTTTCCAATTTTTACAGAAAGTTGGAAACTTTTCTAAAATTGCATTGAAGTAACTTGAGGCATATTTTGCTTAAAGTAAGGAAAAAACAATAAATTAATGTAACTATTCTGATGCTTTTATTTTCTTATAAAACTAATGAAATTTAAATACAAAGCATGTCATCAAAATTAAGGTCTTTTCATGTTATATATAATTTCATAACATATTTATGAAGGTATGGTTCAGTTTGATCTCAGTAGAGAAATCTAATATGTCCAACTTAACATCAGCTTCTGACCTTCTTTGAGATCTATGGAAGAAAAACAACATATAAGAACTAGACAGTGTTGTTATTCTGTTGTGATCTACTAATTGGGTAGATCCAAGATAAACAGGTGATGGAGTATAAATTATCTAGTTTCACCAAAGGCATTCATTGAAATTGGATTGGCTGAAGAAGCAATGCAAATGGAATTTACAATCAATTTTCAGTGCAGCTCCAAATTTTCACTTGGATATGTGATCTATTTAAGTCAGTGAGAGGTTTATGTGTATATTTGAAGACAGAATCTGACCCACAGATATCAGCATAGGTTATAGTGGCCAGATTTTATTCTGCTCGTTGAATCTTTCTGCACAGACTATAACGTAAGTGCATTCACAGAACTCTCGCTTGTTAACACAACACAATTCCACATGATCCTTCATGTAATTCATTTTTGTTATTCCAACAATCTTCAACATACTTTATTTTAATTTTATAAAGGAAACATATCCCAAAATATCTTAACAATTGCAATTTAAATCAATTAATCCAGTTAAATAGGAAACATACTATAATATGGCCTCCAATACCAGGGTACAACTAGCTACTATTTTAACAATGAACATAACTGGCCAGCAGTGGCTCATTATGTTCCTCTTGGACTGTGTGTAAAGCCAGTGAAAATCTTGGTCCATACATTCTTCCAGTGGTATAATTAATATTCAGCTTTTGTTCTAATATCGTATAAATAAATTTGCGCTTTAGCATTTTAGTTTGTGTGGGTTATCTTACAGGATTTTATGTTGTCTATCCATACAAAAAAAATACTGTATTTTCTAGCTGACGTATATTGTGTCTAATTTCAAACAGCTTGAAATAATGCTGGAGCCCAAGGTCTGGAGAGAAGCTGCTACTCAGGTGTTCTTTGCCTTAGGGCTTGGATTTGGTGGAGTCATTGCCTTTTCAAGCTACAACAAGAGAGACAACAACTGCCATTTCGATGCTGTTCTGGTGTCCTTCATCAATTTTTTCACTTCTGTGCTGGCAACTTTGGTGGTGTTTGCTGTTCTGGGCTTCAAAGCAAATATCATAAATGAGAAATGCATTACCCAGTATGAATATTCATTTATTTTCTTCATTTTTATGGTATATTTCACTTAGGAATTCACACAAGAAGTCCTCTGATTTATTATCACTATTTCATTGTGTTTTACAGAAATTCAGAAAAGATTTTAAATCTTTTGAAAATAGGCAATCTGAGCCAGGATATGATCCCCCATCATATCAATTTCTCTAGCATCACAGCAGAGGATTACAATTTAGTTTATGACATCATTCAAAAAGTTAAAGAAGAAGAATTTCTGGCTCTTGGCCTGAAATCCTGTCAGATTGAAGATGAACTTAATAAGGTTAGAATGATGTTTGTGTCTTCAATACAAAGATTATGAATGGTTAGGTATTTTATTAGCCATCTGTTACTGTGAAATATAAAGAATGCAGTATTCTATATCTAAAATTGGCTTTATTTTCTGAGCAGCCCCTCATCTGTAAACAAATGGGCATAATCTAAAGCCCCAATCAGATTTTTTGGATCAGTCCCCTAATCAATGTCTCTGCATTGAGTGACTGTATGCTATGGTCAAGATATACTGGTCCTGAGGTCATAAAATATAACGAGCCTGATTTTCAGACATTTAGAACATGCAATATTATGGATGGGAGGCAGAATTTGTGTACACAAGCTTACAAAAATATGTGAATAAATATTGACCCACTGTTAGTTTGACTCATAGTTTGCTCTGTTGTCTCCATTAATCATCTCATGTGGCTTTCTTATTGACAGGCTGTTCAAGGCACTGGTTTAGCTTTTATTGCCTTTACAGAAGCAATGACCCACTTCCCTGCTTCTCCTTTCTGGTCAGTGATGTTCTTCCTCATGTTGTTAAATCTGGGACTTGGCAGTATGTTTGGAACCATTGAAGGAATCATCACACCTATTGTTGATGCCTTCAAAGTAAGGAAAGAAATTCTTACTGGTGAGTTTTACAAGTTTTCATCTCTCATTAGCCTAATAAAATAGATCTCCTCCTTACTTCTTTGGAGAAGAATAATAGGCATTTCATGTTTTTATTGGCATGAAGAGTTGCGCCACAGAATATAGCATAGTGTAATTTAACTGCAGTCTAGTCTGTACTCTCTATTCCCCAGCACCAAATACATAGCTCCATAAAGAATTTTTACTGTGTGTAATTCAAGTTGTATAACAGTTTCCATTCTGAGCTCCTTTAAAGTCAGTCATTCTTAAGTCTCCCAAAATGTTCACCATTCAAGCATAGACAAGTATGACAATGTAAATAAAAAAGAATGAAAAAAATAAATATAAGATGCTAAAAGTTATGCACAAAGGAATGAAAGTTTCACATGCAGCCTTAATAGTGGCTTGTCCTGATTTATGAGTGATTAATGGGGCATCCTTAACCATCTTTTACTAATCTTTTCTTTAGATAGAGGAAAAAATGAGGTAAAGAAATAAACAGTGAGATGAAATTTGCAGTTCAAAAAGTCTATAGAACTACCACAGTGGACTAAGCAAATTGCCCATTCACTCTGATAGCCTACTGCCAGAAATGTTCTGTGTCAGATATTTATGAAGAAGATAGCATCCCTGCACCCACAATTCATAAAAAATACATTTTTACTGAGAGTTAGGCCCAGCCAGTAATGAACTGGGCTCCTATGGGTTCCTATACAATTTTGAAAATCCCACTAGGCACCTGTCTAAATCTTAGGTGCCTGAATAGCTTTAAAAATCTGGCCTTGGAGGACTTAGTTAACAAGTAGTGCTTAAAAGGAAACATGTGCTTCAGTTGTTTGCTCGATCAGGGCCTTACAATTTTCACAAAGGCTAATCAGCAGATATTCATGAATGCTGAGCCATTGAATAGAAATGCTCACCACTTCTGAAAAACAGCCCTTAAGTTCTTTTGCTTCTTTAAAACCCTATCAAATAACTTGTGTAACATTAATATAGTTTGAAAATTAGCTACTTGTTCTGAATGTGTATATGAATGCCTTGTTGCCACGTAATACAATTTTAGCACTTCACAATAAAATGTTTTCAGAATTGATCTCTAACCTCCAAATTCTACTCTGGATTATATCTCATACAGTGCCAGTTGAATTGCACAGCATAAACACCAACAGGAGAATTTGGCATGAAGAGTCATAGATACCCACAAATCTGCAATTTTGATTAAAGTGTTCCTGCATTTGTAACTTGCAGCATTATGGGCCTGATTCAGCAAAGCACTCAAGTATCTCCAAATCTCCATTGCCTTCACTGAGACTTATCTCATGCTTAAATACTTTGGGGTGTATGTGTTCAGTGACATTAGTGCTCTTATCCGAGTCTCCGTATACATATTGTTGCATACTCTGGCTATATACAACATGAAGGCATAGAGGGAAGAGTTAATGATTCAGGGATAATCTCTAATCTGAGAGTGGGATTTTCAAAAGCACACAGTATGGGGCTAAATCTGTTTCACTGAAGTCTCTAGGATAACTCCTATTGATTTTAGTGGGAGCAGTTAGGCCAGTGCTGAGCCCTTTTGAAGATTCCACCCTAACCTTCCCTGCTTTTGTCAATTTGTGTTGGGCCCTGAATGCTATGATTAACATCCATTTTTTATTTTAATAGATGTTTCTTTATGAATGCTTTAATTCAAAACTTTTTTCTCCAAAAGATATTAATAAAGTAAACTGTGGCTACACGATAAAAAAAGATAAATTTATTTTTATATGACCATATTTACAAAATTATTGTTCTCTTTCCTTACAGTACTTAAGTCAATACATATATTGGCTGGAGTATAACCAGTGGCCCTTATGGGGTACTGTTACACTTTGGGGCCAATCCTACAAGTCTTCTCTGTTTGGAGTACAGCCAACTTCAAATTCTTCCAGAATTTGTCTCACTGTATTACTATTGTGGGGTCCAGTCCCATTCCCACTGAAGCCAATGGCAGAAATCCCATTGACTTTCATCACTGAATTTCATTGACTTTGGGACGGAGATTGCCAGCTGAACTTTAGAAGAAGAAAAGGTTGTGATGCTGTTGCTTTGAAAGCAAGTAAATGCACA
This sequence comes from Gopherus flavomarginatus, assembly GCF_025201925.1. Taxonomy (NCBI): domain Eukaryota; kingdom Metazoa; phylum Chordata; order Testudines; family Testudinidae; genus Gopherus; species Gopherus flavomarginatus. Next base: position 81,131,092 of record NC_066617.1, on the reverse strand, counting down.
TAGTTCCCATGGCAAGTGAATGCAATCTGAATCAAGGTGGCAGTGAATGAGTCTACCTAGTAAACCTATATAGTTGTTTGGTTTTGAAAGATGTGGTCTAAAATTTTGACGCACTTAACTTTAGTTGATGGAAAGAGAGAACTAAGGACCAGTTCACAGCATGAACTGCATTAAGTGTACCGTTTTCCTGGATTCCACCCTTACATTCACTCTAAGTGTCTAATGATAAATAGTCCTGGATTCAGCAAAGAACTTATTTTGCTGAATCAAGGCTGCCTTACGTTCTAGTAATTACTTCAAATTTTTGACTGCTAGCTGCCTAGGGAATGGCTAAGATTCCTTTGATGGCTTTACTGTGCCAGTGCAAAGGTGGGAAGAAAAGAAGGGAAAACTAGTGTAAATAATTAATAAAGCGAAACAATTATTATTTTGATGTTTGGTAACTTGCTTTCTTCCTTCCTTTTTCTGATGCATGATTATGGTTACAATTCTAATTTCTGTCCTTTGTTCCAGTCATCTGCTGTCTGGTGGCATTTTTAATTGGCCTGATCTTTGTGCAGCGCTCTGGAAATTATTTTGTCACAATGTTTGATGATTATTCTGCTACTCTGCCTCTACTTATTGTGGTCATTTTGGAGAATATTGCCATTTCTCAAGTTTATGGGATAGACAAGTAAGTTCAGGAAATGGAGTCACTCCTTTCGGTGATTGTTAATATGCTGATACTATTCGTCGTTATCCTTATTATTGTTTTAGTTGTATAGGATAAGCAGCCCACTGGATGAGGTAAAGACAGATCCCTGCCACAGAGAACTTTCAGATGATCTAGGCAGCATACAAAAACAGAGAAGGGAAGGGGAACGATGAACTGAAGAGTGAAATCAAGCCTTCATCTTGGGGTTGTTTTTTTCTTGTGTGTGTAGGTACATTATTTCTGGTAGGTTATGGGTGTCAGGGTGGGTGAGCCTGTGCTTGTAGGACTCCTGAGGGAAGTGCGTTTTTAAGGACGGATTTGGAGTATGTATTGGACCAGGGTAGGAGGAGGGTTATAAATCTATGGGGGCAGTATGGAAGAAGGCCTGCAAGCACGAATAGTAGAGGGACACAGAGGGCTGATTAGACCAGTGCAACAGAGACGAGGAAGTCAGTGGCAAGAGACAAGGTCAGAGAGATGGGCAGGATGAGAAGAGTCTTGAAGTCAAGGAAGAGGAGTATAAATTTGATCTACACAGCAAGAGGAAGCCAATGGAGGGATTTCAAGAAGAGTTAAACATACTTAGAGTAGTGGGTGAGAAAAAATATATGATTTTTAACAGATTGAATTATTTGACAATATGACATGAGAGGTAGTCTCTCAAGTTGGAAGGCGCCAGCCCATTTAAGTCTTTTTAGGTCAAAATCAACACATTAATTAGACTAAATACAGAAACTAACAGTCAGCCAGTGCAGATCGTGGAACTGTAATGTAACACACTCTCATCAAGGTGTACTACTTACTAGACTGGCTACTGCCTACTACACCAGCTAAAGTTTCTAGATTGAGTCAAGGTAAAGTCCCATGCGAAATGCATTGCATTAATCTAGTCTTGAGGTGTCACAGGCATGGAACAGGGTACCCAGATCCAAATTAAAAGAAAACTGTTTCAATCAACTAGTCAGCGCAGATGATGAAAAGAATATGGCTTTGTTGTAAATCTAGTCTCAGATTTAATAATCATGAAGCATTGACCCTACATATGTCAAATGCATTTGTCTCCTGTCTTGATTTATCAGTCAAAGGTATTACTTTGGCAGTGGTTCCACAGGGTATCCTGATGATTCAACTGAAAGTGTCTGTGAGTCACGGCATGTACTGTAGTCCAGCATTCAAACGGACCTTTGAATTCATTGCTAAGCTCTATACATCACTCATGGTGTATATATCCCTGCACTAACCTCAGTATGGAACCAAATATTATTTGCAGAGACCACTTGAATCTGAAGTACTCAAACTGTCATTGACAAGTAGCTATTAATTATCAGGCCTAGAAGCTTCAGTCAAAGGTCAGGACCACATTGTGGTAGATGCTGGGCAAACATAGTACAAAAAGGTAGTGCCTGTCCCATACAGCTAATAATCTAAGTGTAAGAAAAGAGACAGCAGGTGGATACAGACCGACGGGGGAACACAGGGAAACATGAAACAATATTGATCAGCCTGATAGGCAGCGGTCTCAGCACAGCACCTATCCCTCAAGATTTCTATAGGCATCACAGCAAAGGAGAGTTTCGGGGAGGTGACCTTGTGGATGCTTATGTGGAACACCTCCCAAGCATGAGGAGCAGCATAGGAGAAAGTAAGAAAGTGTTTGAAAATGTAACAAGTGGGTGATGAAGGCTGTCATCATTGACAGATCAGAGGCAGGAAATGACATCTTGATCTTATATGAAAGATGATAGGTAGTGTGGGGTTAGGTCATGAAGAATCTTAAAAGTGAAGACAAGTAGCTTATGTTTGCTATGATGGAGAAAGAGGATCTATATACCAAGGGTTAAAGCCATTTGTGAAATCAGTTATTTTTACTAGTTTTAACTATGTCCTTTGCTCACAATGAAGTATATTTTCAGTGGTATGTTTCCAGGAATTAGATGAGATTTTATGTCATAGTAACCTTGTATGGGGCATTTCTTCCACAACATTAATTACAGTAGAAACATTTTGTTACAGTAACATTCAAATAGGGAAATGAAACAGCAAAGGAGTTAAAATGCTGTCAGAGTTTGCTGACCAAACCCAAAAGGAACCAGTTCTAAGTTAACATTCTCATTTTCTGCTGGCATTGGAGTATGTATACTTTTTCATCAGAAAGTCCTAAAACAATAGGCTTGGTTCAGAACATATGTTGCACTACCAAGGAACAGTGGCAGTCAAGACCTCACACAGTCATTCAACAACTGATGAGGTGCAAAATGGTAGCTTGTTGATAATGTAAATTATTATAATATATAGCTCACTTGAATTCAAAATTAGTTTTGTAACATCTATTTTGTCCTTTCTGGTTCCCTACTTGTATGTGAATTCAAAAGTAATGGCATATGCCTAAATAGATATCCCAGCACAATATGAACACAACACTTCAGTAGGTTTTGAGTTGGGTTCAGGGTAATATTTCTTTTTACACTTAGACTGGTTTGGGGTAGCATCTTTGAACTAGCAGACAGCTGCAAGAATGGGTTGGAAAAGCTTATAACAGTGGGGTTTTTTTCCTAATGTATCACTCCTAAACATCAGTGTTAAATCTTTCTGAGCTGAACACTCTGGATTTTCACAATGATTCATCAACATTCAAAATATGTTTCTTTCTTATTTTAGGGTCATCTATTCAGGGGCGGCTCTAGCTTTTTTGCCGCCAGCACGGCAGGCAGGCTGCCTTCGGCGGTTTGCCTGTGGGAGGTCCCTGGTCCTGCGGCTTCGGCGGCTTGCCTGCGGCAGGTCCGCCGGTCCTGTGGCTTCAGCATACCCGCCGCCGAATTGCTGCTGAATCCGTGGGACCAGCAGACCTCCCGCAGGCAAGCCGCTGAATCCGCGGGACCAGCAGACCTCCCGCAGGCAAGCCGCCGAAGCTGTGGGACCGGAGACCTCCCGCAGGCAAGCTGCCGAAGGCTGCCTGACTGCCGCCCTTGCAGGGACTGGCAGGGCGGCCCTCGCAGCTTGCCGCCCCAGGCACGTGCTTGGTGCTCTGGTGCCTGGAGCCGCTGCTGCATCTAATCTATATTTGTGACACACCAGGAACTAAACATTGGCCTAACATCATTTAGGGATCACACTCATTTCTGCTTGTGGCTTAATCAGGATTCAAACGTAAGTTTTCTGGCACTCTGAGTGAACTTGATCTGAGCTGATTCAACCTTTGTTAATACAGGTACTGTTTGTAAACCATACAATTGATCTAAATGCAGATATTTCTATTTTACCTTTTATTGGTGTGCCGATTGTTGCAAATTAGCTGATATGTCTCAACTATATACACTCAAAACCTCAGTTTCTGAACTAATAATGTGCATTTCCCCCTAGATTTATGGAGGACCTTAAGGATATGCTTGGTTTTTCTCCAAACCAGTATTATTACTACATATGGAAGTATGTTTCCCCTGTAGTATTGTTATTTTTGCTGGTAGCTAGTATTGTCCAAATGGGATTAAGTCCTCCTGGTTACAATGCATGGATTGAAGAAAAGGTAAATAACAACATATACCATTGCCAGAATAATGTAACATGTATTTAAGGTGCTTTTGCTAGCCCATGAAAAGACACTTTTGTAATTCATATAGTTCATTACAAATGTAAACAAAGCCACTTTTGTTTCTAGTTATACTAATACAAAACCATCACTACTTTTAATATAGCATTGGTTCTTTCATTTCCAAAAAAGGTAGTCACTGGATGACACCTCCCTTTTATCTTGTGTCAGTGCTGATTTGTTGGGTTGCATGTGTGAGAGATAGGGTGAAAGGGGGAAGTATTAAGGCATTTGTTTGTTTGTTTAAATTAAAGCAGAATACACAGTGGTGGCACTGAGCTAGCATCAGTTGTTTCATCATGGAACTAAATATTCAGATTAGGCATTTAATGGCCACTCCCCTTGGAAGCTGGAACACCATATCAGTGAACAGCTACTTTATAGAATAATCTATGATTGTCTAGTATAGTGGAATAAGGACAGTCAGTTTCTAGGAAATCTAGCTATATTGTTTTTCAGCAAAGAATTGGTAATGTTCTGTTTTCTATGTTTTTTTGCAACATTAGCACTGCTGTTAGTGCTTATTTCATCTCATGTAGCAACACCAAATCTGGAGTTGAGAGCTAATCAAAATGTGGGGGAAGTTAATGTTTGATATGAATAGGAGTTTCGCCTGGATTAGGATTGCAAGCTTTGTCTCTTATTAAGTAACAACGTATTAATTGCCTTTCTCTTGTCCCGCATAGGCTACTGAGGAGTTCCTGAGCTATCCACCCTGGGGAATGATTGTCTGTATATCTCTGATGATATTGGCAATACTTCCTGTCCCTATAGTCTTCATAGTCCGCCGCTGCAATCTTATTGATGATAGCTCTGGTAGTTTGGCTGCTGTATCCTACAAAAGAGGACGGATAATAAAGGAGCCTGTTAATCTAGAGGGAGATGATGCAAGTCTGATTCATGGGAAGATTCCAAGTGAGCAGCCATCTCCAAATTTTGGTAAAAACATATACCGGAAACAGACTGGATCCCCAACTCTTGATACTGCTCCCAATGGACGCTATGGTATTGGCTATCTAATGGCAGATATGCCAGATATGCCAGAGTCTGACTTGTAGCTAGAGAACAAAATCACTTTTTTTTGTTTATACTGTATCACTAAACATTGGGTCTCTAAGACAAGTTGTCTGCTTAACTTACTAGAGTGCGATCTCAGGTGCCCCCTAGCTACACTCTTTAAAATGTCATGACGGTACATACAGAGTGAAAATTCTCTTTGTATTGATCTTCTGGTTTTATATTGCATTAGAACATAAGAACAGCCATATTGGGTCAAACCACAAGCCCATCCAACCCACTCTCATGTCCTCTGACAGTCGCCAATGCCAGGTGCCCCAGAGGGATGAACAGAACAGGCAATCATCAAGCCATCCATTCTCAGTCACCCAACCCCAGCCTCCATCAATCAGATGCCAGGGACACCATCTCTGCCTATCCTGGCTAATAGCCATTGATGGATCTATCCTCCATGAATTTATCTAGTTCTTTTTTGAACCCTGTTATAGTCTTGGCCTTCACAACATCCTCTGGCAAAGAGTTCCACAGATTGACTGTGCGTTGTGTGAAGAAATACTTCCTTTTGTTTCTTTTAAACATGCTGCCTATTAATTTCATTTGGTGACCTGCTAGTTCTTGTGTTATGAGGAGTAAATAACACTTCCTTATTTACTTTCTCCACACCAGTCATGATTTTATAGACCTCAATCATATCCCCCCTTAGTTGTCTTTTTTCCAAGCTGAAAAGTCCCAGTCTTATTAATCATGTTCCATGGCCCTAATCATTTTTGTTGCCCTTCTGTGAACCTTTTCCAAATCCAATATATATATATATATATATATTTTTAGATGGGGCAACCACATCTGCATGCAGTATTCAATATGTGGGCATACCATGGATTTGTATAGAGGCAATATGATATTTTTTCTATCCACAGTGACTCCAAGATCTCTTTCTTGAGTGGTAACAGCTAATTTAGACCGCATAATTTTGTATGTATAGCTTGGATTATGTTTTCCAATGTGCATTACTTTACATCTATCAACATAAAATTTCATCTGCCATTTTGTTGCCCCGTCACCCAGTTTTGTGAGATCCCTTTTGTAACTCTTTGCAGTCTGCTTTGGACTTGACTATCTTGAGTGTTGAAGGGAAAACATACCACATTAAAAAAATCAGTGATGGCCTAGGTCTGTCAAGATAGCCAAGATTTTTTTTTAAATTTAATTTGAAAGCTTTCTGTCTATAAAGTACAGTTCTTATCTCAGTTTGCAGCAATTTCTCAATTGATGTAATATTTCTGACTTAGTTTAACTGAAAATCTCTTTTTTGATTTCAGGTTAACTCCCAAATATTAGAAGTGAGCCTCAAAAATAGTTCACCAAACCCATATTTCTTCACACAATTGTATATACATTATGTAGATATGCTGTACTTATTTTGTTAGCACTGATAATTACTTGGGCTATTAGCTGAGTACAAAATCTTGCAAACTATTTTCTTATGTAACAGCTGTATAGAAAAGTAGTATTAGAAAACCAAGGAGGAGGCTTCTAATGGGAATACAAGAAAGATTCCCAGTTCACTGAGGACTGCTTAAGCTGTGGCTGTATATTTTATGTAAAATATTTTCTTTTTCAGTGTGAAAATGATGTAAGAGCGAGTCACTCCAAGACTCTTAAGGATTATGCAGATTCTGCATTTTTTCTAAGCTGTGTGCCTAAAAAAACCCTTCTTGATATTTATTGTGGTTACAAGATTACATATATATTATATTTATATAATATACTTGTAATGTAAATATGTATATTAATACTGTATGTAATGGTTTCAAAACTTGAAGCAAGATGGCTTTTTTAATTAGTCTCTTTCTGTTTTGCTTCTGGTTTATGCAAAAAGAAATCCTTGGTTTTTTTAGTGAATGATTGTTAAGAACTGTATGGCATTACATTTTAATCTATGAATAAAGAGAGTGAAAAAAAGATGTTTATTTGTTATCGCCAGATATGTTTTTTATAGTGTAACACTCTTGCCTATCAGCTGGGCTAGCTGAAAGAACAGTGTTCACAAACTGGAGATAGGTTCTCAAAGCCTGTAAAAGCAAAAATATGTTTAACTGGGAGGTCATGTTTTCATTAAATTACTGCATCAGGAATAAGGATTTTTATTATTACTACAATAATTTATGTAGCCCTGTAAATGTACATAGCATTTTACAAATCCAGACATATTACATGCTCCAAGGAACTTATAAACTATAGAATCAATTATGCTTTTAACACAAGTCCTGAGCAAAGAGTAGAAAATGGCTATGTTAGCCAGGAGCAGAACAAGGAATCAGATTGTGTCTCTGGGAAGGGAATGCAAGAAAGTCAGAACCCACTATCTGGTACCTTGTTCTCCTGCCACCCCCCACTTCCTCTGGGATTGTCTTGCAGCTATCATCCTATCCCTGACTGCCCCTCTTTATGTCTACATAGACAGCAGAGTAAGTTGTGAAGGTTGCTTTGCTTCTCCGCTGTTACCTGTGCTTCTGATAGCCCACACAAGTAAGCATTATGATTGCTTATTTCTTTGCACAGATGCATAAGGTGGCTCAAAATTGAACCTTAAGCTGTGCTACAACAGTGTGTGATTCAGAATAAAATATTTGCATGTGAAAATAAACGTCCAGAGTAAGCTATGCAACATACAACATACAACATGCCCAGGAACAACTATTATTTTATTATTTGTCTCTGGGAATAGTTCCACCCCATGCCTGTCCCCCACCTCCCTTAAGATCTTCTGAAATAATTTTCATTAATAATGATGAAGAAGAAGATCTTCTCAAGTTAGCTAACAGTGGCTCAGAGAAAAGAAACTTAGCAGGTTACTTAAACTTTTTGAATATTGTTCTGCCTCTTATCTGCATAAAGTGTGGTCTATGAGGTCTAGCTTACCTGTTGGAACTTACACAGGGCAACTGAAATTGTTCAAAAGGGTCATTCATCAGAGATCTCTGTGGTCAGCAGATGATGTTAGTAATTGTATACTGTCACTGTGCCTCCATGAGTCACAACTCAGAATACCAAATTCAGGACAAACTGCTGAGAAATAGAGCAGACACACCCCAAAACTGGTGGTTATTTTCCCATAAGATACATCATACTAGCAACAACAAAAACCTTTGGTTTCACCACACTGGCTAACAAGAAGTCAGAAAAGCAGTCTCCTTGGGCATTCCAGTCCTGATTCAACATCCAGGCACTAGACTTACAGATGAGTGGCTATTAAAAACCAATTTCATCAACCAAAAGTGTTCCTCTGATCCCAAAGGACCAGCCACATATCCAGGTCAATATATAACTCAGATCTTACCCCAAAATCTTGCTGTTGCCCATCCTTTAGTATCTAAAATCTAAAGGTTTGTTTTTAGAAAGAAAGAAAGAAAGAAAGAAAGAAAGAAAGAAAGAAAGGTGAGAAAATTGTTTAAAGGAATCAGAATACATACTGGTTGCTTCCAAATCACTGGAAGGTCCTCAGTCCTTTGGTTAGAATGCTCCCATTAGTATAAGTCCATAGTCCAGAGAGTTGAGGAGGAAAGAGGCAAAATGGAGATGTTTCCAGGACCTTTTATAGCTTCTCTCAAGTGAAGGGAAATCCATTGTTTTATAGCTTCTCTCAAGTGAAGGGAAATCCATTGTTCTCACTGTGGAAAATTACAGATGACAAGATGGTGATTGGAGTCACATGGGCAAGTCACATGTCCTTGCATGATTTCGCTTAGTCACAGCAGGAAAGTCCATTAAGTGTAGATGGGCATCTTCATTGTGAGTTAAGTGTTCTTTAATGGGCCACTCAACTCAAATAGTCCCTTCAAGATGTGCAGGCTAAATACCTTGTGAGCATTACCACAGGAACAAACGTTTAACATCCAGGCACTAAACTAAGGCCATGTCTACATCTAAAACTTTGCAGCGCTGGTTGTTATAGCTGTATTAGGACAGCTGTATAGGGCCAGCGCTGCAGAGTGTCCACACTTACTGCTAGCAGCGCTGTAAGTGCTGTTAGATGTGGCCACACTGCAGCGCTGTTGGGAGTGATGCATTGTGGGCGGCTATCCCACAGGGCACCTCGTCCCACAGCGGCGCTGGGGCTTGTGGGAAGGGGAAGGAAGTGTGATTGTCCTTCTGCTTCCTGTTCCTGTTCCAACGAACGGCCAGCGTTGCTTTGGTACACATGCGGAGCACTGTGGCAGCATTGTGACTCTAAAGCGGTTTTTCTGCATTATCTTTCAAGAATGGATCCTCAGGTACTGAATACCTTACTAATGACTATTGCCAGCACATCTCGCCTTACTGTGGATCTAATCCTTAGGCTGCTAAATGTGCGTGTGACTGACATTGAGGAGTCGGACGATGGTACTGAATCGCATCAATATGCAGACAGTACAATGCTAGTGGCAATAACAGACATGCTCTGCTCCGTGGACCGGCGCGTTTGGGCTCGGGAAACCAGCACTGAGTGGTGGGATCACATCGTCCTGCAATCATGGGATGACGAGCAGTGGCTGCAGAACTTTCGTATGAGGAAAGCCACTTTCATGGGACTTTGTGATGATCTCGCCCCCAACCTGCGGCGCATGAACACGAGATTTAGAGATGCCCTTTCTGTGGAGAAGCGGGTGGCTATTGCAATCTGGAAGCTGGCAACTCCAGACTGTTTCCGATCTGTGGCGAACTAGTTCGGAGTGGGAAAGTCCACCGTTGGAATGGTGCTGATGCAAGTTTGCAGGGCCATTAATCGAACACTGACAAGAAGAACCATGACTCTTGGTAACGTGCAGGACATTTTAGATGGCTTTGCAGAAATGGGCTTCCCTAACTGTGGAGGGGCAGTAGATGGGACGCATATTCCTATTATCTCTCCACCCCACCTGGCATCGGAGTATATTAATCGCAAGGGGTACTTCTCTGTGGTTCTGCAAGCGCTTGTGGATCACCGTGGGCATTTCACTGACATTTACTCTGGATGGCCTGGAAAGGTGCACGATGCACGCATATTTAGGAACAGTGCCCTGTTCAGGAGGCTTAGGGCCGGGACCTTTTTCCCAGATCACAATATAACAGTAGGGGACGTGGAAATGCCCATCGTGATTCTGGGAGACCCCGCTTACCCATTAATGCCATGGCTCATGAAACCATATACTGGGAAGCTTGACAGGAGCAAGGAACGTTTCAACTACAGGTTGAGCCGCTGTAGAATGACTGTGGAGCGTGCTTTTGGCCGTTTGAAAGCTCGCTGGCGCAGTCTGTTCGGGAAGCTAGATTTGATGGAAAGCAGCATTACCGCAGTTATATCCGCGTGCTGCACCCTCCATAATATTTGTGAAGGGAAGGGTGAAAGGTTCAGTGAGGAATGGACCTCCGAGGTTATACGTTTGGAGAATGAGTTTGCTCAGCCAGAGAGCAGGGCTAATAGGGAGGCCCAGGAAAGGGCTTCAAGGATTAGGGATGCTATAAGGGAGCAATTTGATGCTGAGAGCCAGCAGTAATGTTTGGTGCATGTGTTGTGCTTTGCTTTACCTTGCTGTGTATAATTAGCCATTTCTATCACCAATAAAACATATGGAAAGAAATACAAACCAAAACCTTTTATTTGTCATACAGTAAAAAACAGGTAAGGGGGTATGGGTGGTTCACAGTACATTCAGAGGTTTTACTATTTCCTATTTTACTCAATTGTAACCGTCTGATGCAACTCACCATTACTTTGCTGCAGAATGATGGGGGTGGAGTGCACTGGGTAAGAATTAAACATATCTTGGTTACTAGGTGATGTTATAGGTGTTGGGGGCAGCTGATGATAATAAGGAACTGGGTGCTGCATAAAGCTATTTTGAGGATACACAGGGGGACAAGGAACATTGCTTTTGGAAGCCTGTGGGTTATCACGGTATATATTTGCCTGCATGGCTACAAGAGACTCAAAAGACTTGGTTTGGCGAGACAGGAGTCTCATCATCTGCCTGGCTATTCTTTTGGCAGACAATTCCTGTCTCCTGCTTTCAGTCAGCCTCCATTCCTGTACACTTTTTCTCCACTCCTCAGTCTTCCTACTTTCCCTGTTGTAGTGGTTCAGAACGGTCTTGATCAGCTCCTCTTTTGATTTCCTAGGATTGCGCCTCAAATTCTGCAATCTACGTGAGGCCGGTGACACAGCCGCATTACTTGAGTTGTCTAGAAAAAATAGAGATAGAGACATGTAATACACAGGGGCATCATTGTTTATTATCAACTTTTGAAGGACATTGGAAACTGTAGGTAGCATCCCTCTCACATACCTCACATAACACTGTAGAGTTCAAGAAAGCTAAGACATGTCTAGCAATGGGGTGAGTACTTTTGCTTAAAATTCTCCCATGTTAGTGGGATGCCTTGGTTCCTGCTTGGAAGGGGGGATCGGTGAGGAAGAAGCACCCCGCAGGACACGGTTCCCGCTTGGAAGGGGGGGTGGGGGACGGACAGAGCACACCGCAGGGCAGGTTTCACGCTTGGAAGGGGGGATCGGTGAGGAAGAAGCACCCCGCAGGACACGGTTCCCGCTTGGAAGGGGGGATCGGTGAGGAAGAAGCACACCGCAGGGCAGGTTTCATGCTTGGAAGGGGGGGTGGGGGACGGACAGAGCATTGCAATCTACTTACCACGAGCACGATCCTCAGCTTCCTCATCAACGTCCGCTTCCAGCTGCTGTGACTGGCTAGTCTCCTCAGGGCTGGAGAAGAGCTCCTGGCTGCCTGTGTCCTGAGACTCTGGGGTGTCCCCCTCAACGCCAGTAGCATCACTGTATTCATCCTCTACACCATCCCCCACTTCTCCCTGCTCTGAACTCTCCATCGTGCTCCTAGGATTCACGGTGGGGTCACACCCAAGTATGGCATCCAGCTCCTTGTAAAACCTGCAGGTTGTGGGGGCTGCTCCTGAGCGTCGGTTTCCCTCACGGGCTTTGCAGTATGCACTCCTCATCTCCTTAATTTTTACTCTGCATTGCAAGGCATCCCGTTCGTGGCCCCTTCTCAGCATGGACTGCGATATCTGACCATAGGTATCGTAGTTTCTCCTTCTGGAGCGCAGCTGTGTTTGAACAGCCTCATCTCCCCACATACTAATTAGATCCTGCAGCTCTGCATTGGTCCATGCTGGGGCTCGTTTGTTGCGTGGAGGCATGGTCGCTGAATGATTGATTGATTAATTGCACTCCACGCCTGACTGAGCAAACAGGAAGGTGATTTTTTAAATTTCCCGGGGGATTTAAAGGAGGGGTCAGGTGAGCACAGGGCAGAGGAGTTTTCTTGATTACCAGAGAGGTATCCTCAGGTATGCTGGGATACCTGCTTATTCCACGGAGGTCAAGAAAAGCGCTGGTAAGTGTCTACATTGCATTACCAGCGCTGGATCACCAGCGCTGGATCCTCTACACCCGAGACAAAACGGGAGTACGGCCAGCGCTGCAAACAGGGAGTTGCAGCGCTGGTGATGCCCTGCAGATGTGTACACCTTCAAAGTTGCAGCGCTGTAACTCCCTCACCAGCGCTGCAACTTTCTGATGTAGACAAGCCCTTACAGATGAGTGGCTATTTAAAACCAATTTCATCAACCAAAAGTGTTCCTCTGATCCTAAAGGACCAGCCACATATCCAGGTCAATATATAACTCAGATCTTACCCAAAAATCATGCTGTTGCCCATCCTTTAGTATCTAAAATCTAAAGGTTTGTTTTTAGAAAGAAAGAAAGAAAGAAAGAAAGAAAGAAAGAAAGAAAGAAAGAAAGAAAGAAAGAAAGAAAGAAAGAAAGAAAGAAAGAAAGAAAGAAAGAAAGAAAGGTGAGAAAATTGTTTAAAGGAATCAGAATACATACTGGTTGGTTCCAAATCACTGGAAGGTCCTCAGTCCTTTGGTTAGAATGCTCCCATTAGTATAAGTCCATAGTCCAGAGAATTGAGGAGGAAAGAGGCAAAATGGAACCAATACTTATAACTTCAAATACAAAAATGATAGATGCATACAAATAGCAAAAATCATATTAATCAAATAATACCCTTTCCATAGACACCTTACTTGACATACTTTGTACAAGATTTGTTGTAATTATATAGCACTAGCAGGAACAATGACCTACATGCTCATATTTTATCAGATAATGTCACATATACCACAGCAGAATAGTAAGAGACCTAGAGGAAATGTGTACAAAATATAGAGATGTGCTCAAACCTGCCACATAGAAGCAGCAGAAGTGTAGGAATGTACTATCATCTACAGAGAGGGGGAATGCCAGGATGGCTCAGGGAAAGGCAGTAAAGTCTAAGAGGACACAGGCCTTGACTGCTGGCTAGAGGGTCCCTGAGCCAGAACCTGGAGTAGATGGCAGGCCCATGTTACCATGCCAACCACAGGGAGTAGCGCTATGTAGCAGTGAATGGGAAGACTACCCAGGATTGCTGAGGGAAGACCTTGGTACTCCAGAAGGGGACAACACAGATGGTAACCTTGCCAGAGTGTTGTGTTAGAAAGAGGCAGCAGCAGCTTGTGAAGTGAGAGAGGGGCTGCAGATACTGAGAGAGAGAAAGTATGCAACTGCAGGAAGGAGTGTCGACCTTGCAAGCTATTCCCCAGAATGAGCAGGAAGAGGCATCATCCTGGCAGTGACTGCCACTCCCCGTCACAACTGAATAAATGAAGATGATCATACTAACACCTGTTAACAGAGCTACCCTTTCCCATGAGACAGCCCCTAGCACAGTATCCTTCATCCTGGTTAAATTCTCTTTGCTTATTCCAGAAATAAGACCAAAGACTTCAATGCAACCATAATCACAGAGTGAAGGATTGTCCCAGTATGGTAGAGGCTATGACATCAAGAGAATCTGTCACCTCTTTCCCCTGTTTCATCTACTTTCTGTAATATTTATATCCTTTCTTTAAAATGGCCACACATTTAAACGGTTAACTCTTGATTAGTTGCATGCCAACAACCATACTTTGATTATCCTGCCATACCGGTTGCATGGAATGTTGTGGGCTCCAGGAATCCCTGTGCTCTAATACACATCCTGTCTACTGCCATTCAAATGCTTGGTGCCTACAGCTGCTAAACACCTCCCCTGTTGAAGCTGAGTCCTTTGAAAAACAAAAGCACTGCTGGAAAAGTGTAAGTAAGTGTGGAGGTCCTCAAAGAGTCACCTTAAAAATAGAGTGGAAAAGATTCTGTGCAACATCCCAGCCCTAGGAGACAAGCCAAACATGAATACATACTGCCTTTTTCAATTCCTGGTGAAAGTCCATTGAAATCTCTGTTGAATTACTCCACGCAGAAGTTTGCCTCAACGTGTGATTTTTGAGTTCCAGAGATCGATTATGCATTGTGTGAAGAAGTCGTTTCTTATGTTTAACTTTGCTGACTATTAATTTCATTGGATGACCTCTGGTTCTTTCTTACATGAAGGGGTAAATAACATTTTCCTATTCACCTTCTTCACACCATTCATAATTTCATAAACCTCCATCATATTCCCCTCTTAGTTCTCTCTTTCCTAGGTTGAACAGTCCCAGTCTTTTTAGTCTCTCCTCATATAAAAGTTGTTCCATACCCATAATCGTTTTTGTTGCCCTTCTCTGTACCTTTTCCAATTCTAATATATCTTTTTTGAGATGGGGTGACCAGAACTGCATAGCATGGATTTATATAGTGGCATTATGATATTTTCGGTCTTCTTATCTATCCCTTTTTTAACGGTTCCTACCATTCTGTTAGCTTTTTTGACTGCCACTGCACACGGAACACATATTTTTGGAGAACTATTCACAATGACTTCAATTTGAGTGGCAACAGCCATTTTAGACCCCATCATTTAGAATGTTTATCTGGGACTATATTTTCCAATGTACTTTACTTTGCAGTTATCAACATTGAGTTTCATCTGACATTTTGATGCCCAGTAACCCAGTTTGTAAATCTTCACAGTTAGCTTTGAATTTAACTATCTTGAGTAATTCAGTATTGTCTGCAAACTTTGCCACCTCACGGTTTACCATCGTTTCCAAATAGTTAATGAATATGTTGAACAGCA
This sequence comes from Gopherus flavomarginatus, assembly GCF_025201925.1. Taxonomy (NCBI): domain Eukaryota; kingdom Metazoa; phylum Chordata; order Testudines; family Testudinidae; genus Gopherus; species Gopherus flavomarginatus. The sequence continues at coordinate 81,115,704 of NC_066617.1, read as the reverse complement.
CTGGTCCCAGTATAAATCCCTGGGGGACAGCACTATTTACCATTTTCCATTATGAAAACAGATAATTTCATCTTACCCTTTGTTTCCTGTCTTTTAACCATTTACTGGTCCATGAGAGGACCATCTCTCTTATAACATGACTGCTTACTTTGCTTAAGAACCCTTTTTATGTGGGACCATTTCCAAAAGCCCACACTATAGCAACTGGATCACCCTTGTCCACATGCTTGTTGGCACCCTCAAATAATTCTAATAGCCTGTTGAGGTATGATTTCCCTTTACAAAAGCTGTGTTGACTCTTCCCCAACATATCATGTTCATCTATCTCTGATAATTCTATCCTTTACTATCATTTCAACCAATGTGCCTCCTTTTGAAGTTACCTTACTGGCCTGTAATTGCCTGGATTGCCTCTAGGGCCCTTTTAAAATATCAGTATGACATTAGTTATCCTCCACTCATCTGGTACAGTGGCTGATTTAAGTGATAGGTTACATACCACAGTTAGTAGTTCTGCAATTCGTATTTGAGTTCCTTCAGAACACTTGGGTGAATACGATATGGTCCTGGTGACTTATTATTGTTTAATTTATCAATTTGTTCTTAAATCTCCTCTGTTAACAACTCAATCTGGGACAGTTCCTCAGATTTGTCATAAAAAAAGAGTGGCTTGGGTGTGGGAATCTCCATTACATTCTCTGTAATGAAAACTGATGCAAAGAATTTATTAAGCTTCTCCACAACAATTTGTCCACCTTGATTGTCCTGCAGCCCCATTGATTGTTGCCAGGCTTCCTGCTTCCAATATATTTTTTAAAAATGCTGTTAGTTTTAGTGTCTTTTGCTAGTTGCTCTTCAAATTCTTTTTTGGCCTGCCTAATTATACTTTTACACTTGAGTTCTCAGTATGTATGCTCCTTTCTACATTCCAAACAAGGATTTGATTTCCAGTTCTTAAAGGATGCCTTTTTGCCTCTATACAAACTCTGTAGTTGCTGGAGGGAACAACGTCTTTTATTCTACTGTTTAGCCATGGTGCCACTTTTTATCCTCTTATTGGTTTTTTATTATTATTATTATTTGGGGTATACTTTTAGTTTGAACCTCTATCATGGTGTTTTTAAATAGTTTCCACGCAGCTTCCAGGCATTTCACTCTTGTGACCATGCCTTTTAATTTCCATTTAAGTAGCTTCCTTATATCTCTATAGTCCCATTTCTTGAAATTAAATGGTACTGCGGTGGGTTTCGTTGGTATTTTTCCCCACAAGGATATTAAATGTAATTACATTATGATCAGTATTACCAAGCAGTTCATCTATATTCACTTCTTGAACCAGATCTCGTGTGCCACTTAGACATAAATCACAACTTGCCTCTCCCCTTATGGGTTCCAGGACTAGCTGCTCCAAGAAGCAATCATTAATTATATCTAGAAATGCTATCTCTGCATCCTGTCCTGTCGTGACATATACCCAGTCAGTATGAGGATAGCTAAAATACACCATTATTATTGGGTTTTCTGTTTTTGTAGCCACTCTAATATCTCTGAGCATCTGACAATCATCATTACCATGCCTGGCTAGGTGGTAGGTAGTATATTTCTACTGTTATACTCTTATTATTCAAACATGGACTTTCCATCCGCAGAGAAATGACAACACAATAAGTAAAGATTATTTCAGATGTACTAGGGCCTTGGTCCAGCTCTCTCACATCCCCCCATTTCAGATTACTTCACTATTTTTAGTCACTACTTGCTTTGCCAGAAGTGGCAAAAAAGCATAAAGGTGCTTGAGAATATAATGCAGAAAAGGAAGAGAGACAACACAGAAAAGGAATGCTTAAGACATTTAGCTACCAAGAAGTTGGAAGGCATGTAGTGTCATGCCAACCTATTAATTAGTAAGTCTGTTGAAATAAAAAAAAATCATTACACAAGGGAATCATGCCCCAAATTAAAGAAAAGATTCTTTGCACCTAATACATTTAGAAAGGGTCCAAATACAAATCATCCATGTGGAAAGTGAAAATATATTAGCATTATAAGTTGTTGCAAAAGTTCAAATGGATATGCTTTCTGTGGTCTGATTGCAAAAATGAAAACTATCAAAGGCCGGCATCAATATAATTAGGCTTGGCAGAATTCAATATTTGTTTATAATTTTAATGGATGATATCAATATTTATTTTTAAGCTTTTTTATTGTTTATAAGTTTTAATTTTCAACAGTTTCAGGAAATTATGGATGGATCAGGCATTGAGGGTGTCAGACAATTATTTAATTACAGTAGATGCATAGTCAAAAAACTGAAGCTTTAGGAAAAGACAGATTGTCAACATCACATAAAAATATACAAATTAAATATCCTTAAATAAAACTCTAATGAATTCTCATGCAGCATTTTTCTTACTTTGTCTTTGCAAATTTCAGTGATCATCAATGAAAATATGTTTTCACTGGCTTTTGTGTGTATGATGAAATTGACATTTACTGACATTTACTGATAAAAATTGAATCCTTCCACATCTAAATATAATGTAATCATGCTCCACAACACTTCCTCCACATCCTTGGGTAGAGGGCTGTTGGGCAATGAGCAGAGAGGGCAATGGGTCACAATCCAAGGACCGCACTGTATCTGTGGCTCTGTTCCTATCCTTTCACTGATCCCACAGAAATTTTGCCATGGATACCCCAGAGGGGTGCAGATTCCCTAGAAGGCATTTTAGTTTAGAATGCCCACAGTGCAGGCAGCTTATGCTCAGGAAGCCCAGGGTGCATACTGACGTAAGTTGATGATGACCTAGAATTCTCAGGTAGATTGTGCTTGTAGTGGTGCAATCACAGAAGCCATGAGTCAGTTATGTTTGTGACGGTGCAGGGGAGGGAGAGTTTTGTAAAATTGTTTCACAGCCCTGCACTAAAATGGTTCTATAAAGAACAAATTACCACTCTGTTAATGATTATGAAAAAATGTTGGGAGAACTGTATGTTTATCATCTGAGATGCAGTGTATTTAGATAAACTGAAGTTTGCTCCCTCCTTAATACTCTTTTTGAAAAACTAATAAATTTCGCTATGTAAATTTCCAAAAATCGACTAAATTAAAAATAACCCTTAAAACATTGGGCTAGATTTCGTGGTGTGTAAAAAGCAAACATGAAATAATCAAACACATAAGGTGTGAATCAGTTCGACTGCCACTGGAGGGTGCTGACATTCCAAAAGTGTGTTGATGAGATGCAAGGTTCATGAAATGGTTGCCGGGGAAAAACTTTTACATTCACATCCCCTGTTAACCAGACAGCAACAGCGACCCTTTCAGAATGAAAATAGGTTTCTATAAAGCAAGAACTGGAAAAACAAAAACTTTCATTTTGTATTCTCAGCTGCTTTCATTAGTATTTGTATTTTATGTCTAAGAAAGAAATGGGCAATAAACCTGTAATGCTTAAAAATACAGGGTCAAACTATCTTTTTTTCTGTGTCAGAGTGGTCTTCCTTCAGGTCTGAAGTGCAGTAATGACCAGGTAGATAATCAGCTTCTTGCTCTGATATTTTGAATTTTTTCAATTACCACCATAATAAGAGGTCAAATCTGAAATGGATAGTACAGAAGTCAGCAAACTAATCAGCAGACATGAGATAACTTCTCAGATTCTAACCAAGAACACGTCAGTATTGCTTCTCATTCCTTTTCTTCATAAAGACTGAAAGATGCAATGATGGGGAAGGAGGGTGGACACTGAAATATTGCAGCTCACATAGTAATTCATGTAAACTTGGGCGATTTGCTTCAGAAGAAAGGTAGTGGTTTAAATGCTGATATATTATGGCCTTCTCCCACCTTGCCTCACATCTTGTGTAGTCATTTGTACCCGTGGATAAAGCGGGTATGAAATGTTTCCCATTCACACAGGAGAGCCAGTGCCATCTATTAAATTACCAGCACCACTTCTTTTCAGGACATAGAAGTCCCATTAAGTCTTATGTTCACCAGTGTTCAGAATGAAAGAGACTCATAATTAAGGCCCTACTTAACTTTTGATATTGCAGAAAACTGGGGATTCTGCAATATTAGGCTTCCATTGTAATTTTGACAGTTGGAGCCCCGCCATGTATGGGGCTGAGATTGGGAGCCGCAGCCATCCCTGGGCTGAGAGCGGGGGCCCCTGCTTTCAGCCCTGGGCAGCCAACAGCAGGAGCCCCCACTCTCAACCCTGAGCTCCTACTGTCAGCCCTGCCCTCTCCTCCTCCCCCACCCCACTCTCAGCATTGGGTAACTGACACCAGAAATTCGCGGAAAAGTAATAATGCAAATAATAAAGTCCATTATTATTTTTCCACAATTTTCTGTGGTTTGTCCACAACTCAGCTGCAATTTGTTAACAATCATCCCACAAATCAAGTAGGGCCTTCCTCATAATACAATATGCAAGTTTCAGGTCAGCAACAAGCTCTTTCTTTATTAAACAAGGGAAGGGGCTTTGGCAAAGGACACAGCCTTAAGATAGCTGGAGCCATCCCATAATTTTAAAATTAGTATGTTAGCATGAATTAGTCATTCAATGGAAAACCATACAAAGATACCTCTGGCTCTGTGCTATCCCGCATCTATGGCAGCTTTTGAAATGTCATCCTGGATGTCCCACAACCCATTCAAATGCAGTGTGTTGAAAGATAAACTTCTCTTCCCTGGCTTTCTTCATCATTACTGATAACTGTTCACCAGATTGTTGGTAGTGGAAGCTGGGCAGGTTTGAGCAGGAAGACAAATTTAGAAAACAGATGTTGAAGTTCCAAGGATAAGCACCTACTACTTCTGGGGGAATTCTGTGCCTCTGCACAGTGAATAATTTGGAGAAATTAATGCTTTTTGCACAGAATTTCCTTTCCCCCACAGAAATGGGCTGCAGTGTTGCTGGCCGTCACTAGGGGCTGCTGGATCCAGAAGAACCAAGATTACACATAGAAGACACTACTGGGGAGAGGCGGAGGAGGAGGAGGAGCTGGAACATTCCCGGCAGCTACAGTTCCCTGCACACCCTGGGGGAAGCAGGTGGCGGCAAGCAGGAAACTCCACACAAGCCTGGGACCCAGCATTAGGCTGTTTATTCCTCTGGATCTCTGGGCTCTAGGGGGTTAGGGGGTGGTTGTCTGGGCTGAGGGGGCCCTGTGGTTGGGTTCTGGGTGGGTAGGGGTGCGGGTGTTGGGGTGGGGCTCATGGCTGGTTCTGGCAGGACGGGATGTGGGTATCTGGGCTTGAGAGGCCCTGCAGCTGAGCTCCTGGAGGAGAGAGGGATCCGGGTATGTGAGCGGGGGTGGGAGAGGACAGCACGGCTGCAGTCTGGGGAAGGTTGGAGGTTTGGGTTTATTGTCTGGAGGGGACCCCGCAGCTGGGCTCTAGGGTGGAGTGTTTGTGGGTGTCTGGCCCTCCGGCTAGGCTTAGTAAGAGGAGAGGGCAGAGAAACAGGAACTAGGTTGTCATAGGGGTTTCTTTAACTCTCTACTCTTGGAGGAATTTTTGTGTGTGTCTGTATTGTTACAGACATACTTGCTGAAAGGCATTTTGAAATAAATTACCAACATAATTGAAACTGGTGTGATTATGTAGTGTTATTTTGACAAATAAAATTTGCCAAATTTTGCAGAATTTTTATTTTTTTGGTGTAGAACTTTGAAATTTTTAGCATAGATTTCCCCCAGGAGTAGCACCTACCAAGGAGAAGAAGTAGAGCTGTTGAGTAACAAAAATGTCAGAGCTGGAGGAGAGAAGAAATTTGTAGTGAAGGAAGCCCACTTAAGCAACGGCAGAAGGCTAAAGTGTAGAAGGTGATGAGAAGGGAACTCTGAGGCTGTGACATCAGAATGAGTGAATGATTTGGTGGATATGAGATTGAGGATGTAATCAAGGTGGTAAAAAGACAAGGCTCTTGAGTCAAATAAATAATCAAAATGTACAACTGGAAGGGAGCTCAAAGGGTTATCTAGTCCATCCTCGCATGCTGAGGCAGGACCAAGTAAACCTATACCATCCCTGACAGGTGTTTGTCCAGCTAGTTCTTAAACATGTCCTGCAGTGGAGATTCCACAACCTGCCTTGAAAGCTTATTCAAGAGCTTAATTACCCTTATAGTTAGTAAGTTTTTCCTAATGTCTAACTTTAATCTCCCTTGCTACAAATTAAGCCCATCACTTCTTGTCCTGCCTTCAATGGACATGGAGAACAATTTATCAATGTCCGCTTGGTAACAGCCTTTAACATATTAGAAGACTGTTATCAGTTCCCCAAGACTAAACATGCCCAGTTGTTTTAACCTTTCTTGATAGATTGGGTTTTCTAAATCTTTTATCATTTTTGTTGCTCTCCTCTGGACTCTCCCCAATTTATTCACATCTTTCCTGAAGTATGCTGCCATGAACAGGACACAATACACCAGCTGTGGCCTCAGCACTGCCGAGTACACCAGGACGATTACCTCCCATGTCTTATACATGACATTCCTGTTAAAGCATCCCAAATTTTCATGAGGCAATGACAGAGGAAAGCGGCTAACGAAATACAACATATTAAAATTATTTTATTTATCAGCTGAATTGAAAACATAACTATTAATAAATAACAAGTAAGTGTTGCTCTAAGCCTAATGAGAGAAAAAACTATGTGAAAGCACTGAAAATTTTAATGCACTTGGGAAAAGTAAATATTAAAACATTGTATCTGTAAAGTCCCTGGGCCTGATTCACCACAGCATTATTGTGATTTGACAGTGGAGTAACTCTATCTCCAAAATTGCAGTGATTCAGTGATGAATTATTATTATATTATTATTGTTTTATTATCATAGTGCCTAGACGCCCTAGTGATAGGTGCTGTACAAACCCAGAACAAAAAGACAGCCCTTGCACCAAAGAATTTACAGTCTAAGGATACGTCTACACTACGCGATTATTCTGATTTTACATAAACCGCTTTTAAAAAACAGATTGTATAAAGTCGAGTGCACGCAGCCACACTAAGCACATTAATTTGGCGGTGTGCATCCATGGTCCGAGACTAGCGTCGATTTCTGGAGTGTTGCACTGTGGGTAGCTATTCCATAGCTATCCCATAGTTCCCGCAGTCTCCCCCGCCCCTTAGAATTCTGGGTTGAGAGCCCAGTGGCTGATGGGGCAAAAATCATTGTCGCAGGTGGTTCTGGGTAAATGTTGTCAGACATTCCTTCCTCCGGGAAAGCAACGGCAGACAATCATTTCGCGCCCTTTTTCCCTGGATTGGCCCAGCAGACGCCATAGCATGGCAACCATGGAGCCCGTTCAGCTTTTTTTTTTACAGTCACCGTATGTGTACTGGATGCCACGGACAGAGGTTATACTCCAGCGCTACACAGCAGCATTCATTTGCTTATACATGATAGCAGAGATGGTTACTAGTTGTTCTGTACCGTCTGCTGCCAGTGTAATTTGGCAATGAGATGATGGTTATCTGCCCTTCTGTGCTGTCTGCTGCTATTATAGATGCCCCTGGCTGAGATCGGCCGGAGGCGCAAAAGCAAAACTGGGAATGACTCCCCGAGTCAATCCCTCTTTTATGGTTTCTAAAAATAGAGTCAGTCCTGCCTAGAATATGGGGCAAATGTACTAGAGAAGCAGTGTATCAGAGAGTACAGCTGCTCTGTGTCAGATCCCGCAGAAATGATGAGCTACATGCCATTCATGGGGAGTGCCCCTGCAACAACCCCACCCGTTGCTTCCCTCCTCCCCCAACCTTCCTGGGCTACCGTGGCAGTGTCCCCCTCATTTGTGTTATGAAGTAATAAAGAATGCAGGAATAAGAAACATTGAGTTTTTAGTGACATACAATGAGGGGGAGGCAGCCTCCTGGTGCTATGATAGTCCAGGCAGAACATTAAGCAGTGTGGGGGAGAGGAGCCCAGCATCCCACTGCTATGATAGTCCAGGCAGTACAGAATCTTTTCTTTTCACATGAAAGGGAGGGGGTTGATTGAAGTTCAGCCCCCACTTGCTATGATGAAGATGGTTACCAGCCATTCGGTACCATCTATTGGGAATGACTGGGAGTCATTCCTATTTTCACCCAGGCGCCCCCGGCCAGGCTCACCTGAAGCCAGCCAGGAGCACTCACAGGTTGATAAGAAGGATGGTTACCAGTCCTACTGCACCGTCTGCCACCGGGGAGGGGAGAGGAGCAGATACTGCTCTTCACTGCTGCAGCATCGCGTCTACCAGCAGCATTCAGTAGACATAGGGTGACGTTGAAAAAAGTCAAGAAACGATTTCTTTCCCTTTTCTTTCATGAGGGGGGGAGGGAGTAAATTGACAAGCTATTCCCTGAACCATGCCGGACAATGTGTTTGACCCTACAGGCACTGGGAGCTCAGCCAAGAATGCAAATACTTTTCGGAGACTGCTGTGGACTGTGGGATAGCCAGATTCCTCAGTACCCCCTCCTTCCCTCCATGAGCATCCGTTTGAGTCTCTGGCTTCCCGTTACGCTTATCATGCAGCACTGTGTAGCCTGTAGATTTTTTTTTCAAATGCTTTGGCATTTCGTCTTCTGTAATGGAGCTCTGATAGAACAGATTTGTTTCCCCATACAGCGATCAGATTCAGTATCTCCCGTACGGTCCATGCTGGAGCTCTTTTTGGATTTGGGACTGCATTGCCACCCGTGCTGATCAGAGCTCCACGCTGGGCAAACACGAAATGAAAATCAAAATTTCGCGGGGCTTTTCCTGTTTACCTGGCCACTGCATCCAAGCTGAGATTGCTGTCCAGAGTGGTCACAGTGGTGCACTGTGGGATACTGCCCGGAGGCCAATACCGTCGATTTGCGGCCACACTAACCCTAATCTGATATGGTAATACCGATTTTAGCTCTACTCCTCTCGTTGGGGATGAGTACAGAAACCGATATAAAGAGCTCTTTATATCGATATAAAGGGCCTCTTAGTGTGGACAGGTACAGCGTTAAATTGGTTTAACACTGTTAAAATCGGTTTAAACGCATAGTGTAGACCAGGCCTAAGCATAAGACAACAGATGAATACAGATTAGACAACTGGGGAGTATAAAAAAGCAATGACTTGTTCAGTAGAGTTTTATGGAAGAATTTGAAGAAGGATAATATGTTAGTTTTTGCTGATGTTTACAAGAGCTCTTCCCAAGCATGAGAGGCAGCATGGGAGAAAGCACAAAAGTGCTTGTTCAAAAATGTAACAAGTAGGCAATAGAGGCTGGCATCATGAGGTCACTGGAGGCAGCAGCTGACCTTTCATTAGCAAATGAGACATGACAGGCATGCTGGAGATAGGCCAGGAAGGGTCTTGAAAGTGAAGACAAGCAGCTTATGTTTGATGCAATAGAGAAGGAGGAGCTAGTGGAGGGATTCAAAGACAAAGATGACATGTTCCAAGCAATGGGTTAGGAAACAGATCTTTTCAGCAGCATTCTGAATGGATATGAGGAGGACAAGAGTGCCTCTGTCAAAGCCAGAGGGAAGGATTTTGCAGTAATTCAGATGTGAGATAATGATAGCCTGGATGAGAATTTTATCTGTGTGGATGGATAGGAATGGCTGTGTCTAAGGGTATATCTACACTACCTGCCAGGGTCGAAGGGGGAGTGGCGGCAGTTGTCTCCACACTGTGAGGACATGAGGTAAGTCCACTTAAGATACGTCAACTTCAGCTATGCTATTCTCATAGCTGAAGTTGCGTATCTTAGGTCGATCTCCCCCTCTCCCTCCCCCAGTGTAGACCGGGCCTTAGAGATGTTTGCAGAAAGAAATTGCAAGTTTTAGACATAGCCTGGGTCTGAGGACTTAGAGAGAGGTTACAGGACTGAGTGACAGGCAGGATGGTAGTGTTGTCCACTGTGATCAAGAAAGGAGGTAGGGAGGAAGTTTGGAAAGGTTGAGGAGAAGATTAGGAGCACTGTTTTAGCCATGTTGAACTTAAATTGATGGCTAGACATCCATGAAGAGATGTCAGAGAGACAGGCCAAGATTTTAATGTAGACAAAAAGAGACCAGTCTGGTGTAGAGAGATAGAACTCAGAGCTGTCAGCACAGAGATGGTAATTTAGTTTATGTTTGCAGATGACATTAGCCAAAAATAAGGTGGAAAGGGAGAAGAGAAGGTGACCAAGAACAGAGCCCTGTTGAATCCCCACAGAAAGTTGGAGGGATGGCGTGATGATGAGGATCCTCCAAAGAACACGCTGAAGGAGCAATTAGAGAGATGGGAAGAGAACCAGGAGAGGGCAGAGTTACGGAAGCCAAGATTTCAAGAAGAAGTGTATAGCCTGTGGGAGCCGAAGGCATCTGACAGGTCAAGGAGGATGATAATGGAGTATTGGTTCCGATCGCTGTCTAGGAAGAAGTGATTAGAGATTTTGGTGAGAGTGGATTCAAAGGAGCAGAAGCCAGACTGGAGGGGATCTAGAATGGAATTGGAGGAGAAGAACTCCTGTGTTCAAGATAAAAAGGAGAAGAGAAATGGGGCAGTAGTTAGAAAAGCAAGTGGAGTCAAGGGCAGATTTTCTTTTTTTTAAGATAAGAGACATTGAAGCATGTCTGTATTCTGAAGGGAAAGAGAGCAGAGTGAGAGGTTAAGAAGAAGAGTAAGAGAGGTGATGAGTGTGCATGAGAGAATTCAGGAGATGGGAATGGTTATTGGGGGTAACTGAGGCCCATACCTTTTTAGGAACATTTTCCTAAAGTCCCTGAGGCTGCAAAACACTTAAGCATTTGTTTAATTTCAAGTATGGGAGTAGCTTCATTCACTTCAGTTGCAATACAAGTGTGCTGGAAGTTGGGCAAATGCTTCGTGCTTTGTTAACTGAGGCCTAAGATCATATCCTCCAAACCCATTCAGTGCATGATGAACTTTAAGGAGTCTATTTTAATAAATTGCCTTCAAGTGTACATTATCTGGAGTTTTTGCTTGCACTGGTGTTTGAGTCCATAATATGCCAAGTTTTCTGTTAAGACAAAATCATTTCTAGGAACTGAGCTAAGACCAAAGCTAAAGTAACAATACACCTGGTTCTAAATTTAGATGGCGTGTTTTCACACACTGACTTTTTGTGGTTGATTGCAAGGCACTGTAGCTGAACTGACTTGGAGAAGAATTTCCTCTCTCTGTGAAATAAATGAATGTGCTCCTGGCCTCCGATTACAATAGTCATAATATGGAATGACTACTTTTCCTTTACAAAATGGCAGCCTCGAGCTTAGGGAGCCAATTTTTCAGAGATTCATGATAAGGTCTAAATAAGACCCTGGACTTGGCTACCAGCACAAATATATGTCCTTTATATATATATATATATATATATCTAATATATATATATATAGATATATAGATATATATATATAAAAATATTACCAGATGGTTTGAGCATAGTCCAAATGAGAGACTCATAAACTTGTCCAAAGATAAATGTAACAAAAACTCACCATGTAGTGTAACACATGTTCAGAGTAGAAATGAACAGACATGGTTAGCAAAAAAGTAACATTTTGTTATCCCCAAGTGGCTAAGGGCTTAAGGAATAATCACTCATAGATATCCAGAAACTATTATCTGAAGCCTACTAAACTGTCACACTTACAACATCAGGGACTTACAACTGTATCCGATTCTTCAATTTCTTCTAATCGACAAACTGAAGAAAAATGGCAGCATGCATGAAGTTGCTCTCCAGGACTTATCCACAGCCAGTGTCCTCAGCTTCCAGAGGATTCATCAGATAAGATTTTGTACTTATCTTCATAGAGTGAACTGATATCTCAATAACACTCTATGCATGGAGAACGTTCAAATAACTGGTTGCTTGCTAGACTCAATAGGATCACACTGCCTGCTTCTGGCAACAATACAGGGACCCTGTGCCAGTGAAGTTAATGGGAGGTTAGCCACAGATTCAGTTGGAACAGACCAGGCCCATAGTCAGACTATGCTGACATCTGCCGCAAAATAATGCAGTCTTCTGCATAGATCCAAAACCACATCAGAAATCACTACTGAACAGCGCCAGTCCACACAGTTAAAAGGGAAGCTGGGAGTATAAGACCAGAAGATGCAAAGGCAGAGGAGAATAAGAGATTAAAATTAATAACTGATAAACTGAATACTATAATAATGAGTTCCAGAGGTAGTTTGTCTTATTCTGATCATTAAAGAAATAAAAAATTTCCCAAAGTTTTAAGCTTCCCAGAAATTGAGAACACAGGCTGTTTCTCTCTGGGTCCAGTTTAATTAGGAAAAAGGAAATTGATACACTGTTAAAATGAAAGCGTGTCAGTTATCCTATTATGACCCAATACTGAACTATCCCATTAACTGTCTGTGGTAACCAAGTAGCTGGTGCAAAATGTAACCTGTGTACCTTTTCTGCTTGAGGCACAATCTCACTGGTGCTCTTCAGGGAGACATACAGCTCCACACCAATGTGTATTATTATTGTGGCAGCCTCAGTCATGGATCAGAACCCTATTGTGCTAGGTGCTACAGAATAAAAAGACGGTACCTATCCCAAAGATCTTACAATCCAAGTGCAGCTAATTATAGAGAGCCATGGCATAAATTCCCCAATCTAGACTCTAGCTGGTTGTGTTGTGGTGCAGGCCAGGCAGGTGTAATGAGTCATGAGAAACGTGTGGTTCCAGCAGGATTTACTGGTTTCCTGACGCTAACCTGGCAGTATTACAATCAGTATTGCATCCGGATGTAGCAAGACCTGTACTTTGCGCTTACAGTGCCTTACAACACAAAGCCCACAGCCTTTACAATAGGCTAGTCAGTGCCCAGCCCTTCTGGAAAATCTAACAATTGCCCTGTATTGCATTTTAGAAACAATGATAATCCAGCACCAGTAGCATGAACTACTTTGGCATTTTGGACACATGAAATAAAGAAGTCAGAAAAGGGAAGAAGAATGCAACAGCAGTGGTGCGAGGCAGTAAACTGAGCACTCATGAAAATGTGGGGTTCCCTCCTTCCAAAAGTAGGGAGTCAAAGGGGTAATTTCAGGAGGAACTGAACAATGCAAAATAAAACTAGCATATGAACTTTCTCATGTCATTAACTACTGATCACAAGGGCGAAGATAGGATGTTCTTAGCTATGTATTTCACTTACGCACCTAACTAGCTTCACAGACATGCTACTAGCAGGAAAACAGTCAAAGTGGGAATGGGGTTTGAGCTTTAAACTTCTGTTAACTTTAATGGGCATCATACGGCTTAAAACCCTGTCAAAACATATCCCTGTATAACCATTTAGGACTAAGTTTTTCCTCTTTGAATCTTTCATGTACCACTCTGACACCCACGTCAATTTTTTTAGCCAAATTATGCAATACGTGCCAGTATCTTTTTCATTGTCAATGCTCTGGCCCCTAAATGAAGTTGACAGTCTAATCTTGAACCAATGTAAATGCATCATCAACGTTATTAGAAATAATTCAATAATTTCCTTTCTGTATTGAAAAAGGGCTTTGTCTGTCCAATGATGGTACTATTAATAATACATTCTTCTGACTCTTTGGTACAGACCTTTGGCACAGACTACGTACCATATGTGCAATGAGTTGAAGCATGGTGTTATAAGTGGCATTCTGTATTGTATTTTCCTTTAGCTCCCCCTTTTAAAATGTTGGAGGTGAAAATGGCAGTTTTGCTATTGACTTTAGTGGGCCTAGGATTTCACTGCAGGGGTAATATCTTCACCTCTACCCTGGCCCCTTCACACCAGGTGAAAGTGATCCTAAAAGCCCCTTATCCAGCTGAGGGTGAATATCCCTAGTGTTGGTGCTACAGGCAGAGCCATGAGGCTACCTTCCATGAGACCTGGCATAGGGTATATACTGAGGTGGGCCCATGTTTGGGACAGGTCCCCAGTACACAGCACTGCAGAGATTCCAAACGGTGCTGTGACCCATGGGACTAGGTTTGCCACCTGCCCAAATTTTCCCAGGATCATCCCTTTTGTGAGCTAGCTATTGAGGGAAATTTGTAAGAGTGCTCAGTACACACTGCCAGCTGGCCAGTTTTGTGGGCCCAGGATCATCCCAGGTATCCTAGGTTTTCATACCTCAGAGGTGGCAACTCTACACAGGGCACGTCAGGCAGGCTGCCATAGCTCAGCTATGTGCCACCAAAGTTACGACAAGATCCACTCCAGCCCCTGCAGCAATCCAAGGCTGGGAATATACATAGGTGGCTTAGAAGCCATTTTAATTTCCCCCTGCTTCCCTGCCCCTGAAAACTGTGAATTCTGTGCTGTACATCTTAGGAGTCTATTACTGTCATCTACCTAGGTATTGAATGACCCCCATTATAGTAGTATCTGAGCATATACCTATGAGATAGGCACGTCATCTCCCTTTTATAGATGGGGATACGAGGTATAGGGTACATTAAATGACTTTCTCAAGGTCACAAAGGAAGTCTGTGTCAGAGCTAGGAATCAATCCCAGATTGCAGCAGCATCAGAACACAGCGAAGAAGCTGTGTCCTTGGGAAACTGGGTCCTTGCTTCAATAGCCTTACTCTAAAACACTTGCAGTCCTCTAGGGCTGTTTCAGAGGTGATGCAGAGCTGACCAGGCACTGGAGATCTCTGTGCCAGAGGTACTCTCAAGGTACTCACATCACCCCTACTCTATGGCCTTTTTGTACCAGCCTAGATGGGCCGTAGCAGAACGATGAATTATAACCACAAATCCCTACTATAGTGTGTTAACCACCTGGCCATCCTTCTTCCCCTCTGACCTTGTTCTTAAGATCAAGAAGTTCTTTGCTCTTTGATAACAGGAAACTTACATGTATGTTTACATCCTTGATTATGGTGATTACACATAGCACCTGAAGGCTGCTGCCTGACTGCACTTTATTATGCAGATGCCATATGATGAATGTACATCTGAGAGAGTGACATAAGGCTGAGCACTCTTTTAGATGGATGATAACCATGATAATTTCATTATACAGAATGGAATTCAGTTTTGCATGCAGATTAACAAACAGAAAGCTTTAATTTGTCTTGTGATGAAAATAGCACAGAAAGGAGATTTGTTTTAACCTTTGTTATAGAAAAAAAGGTTATAGTACAGAACTAGGGGATAGGTTCATCAAGGACTATTACCAAGATGGTCAGGGATGCAAACCCATGCTCTGGGTGTTCCTAGCCTCTGACTGCCAGAAGCCTGGAGTGGATGGCAGCGGATGGATCATTCAATGAATTCCTGTTCCACTATTGGAAGACAGGATACTGGGCTACGTGGACCATTAGTCTGACCCAGTATGGCTATTCTTGTGTTAGGAGAATATTGTTTCTGTTCCAGCTTTGCTATAGGATCCTTATGTGACCTTGGACAAGTAAATTAACCTATCTGTGCCTCAGTTTCCTCATCTATAAAATAGGGGAAAAGCCCATCTCACAAGGCTGTGGGATAACCCAATTCTTTATTGTTTTTTGGTGTGGAAATATGACATGAGTCCCTTAGGGAAGACAACATAAATGCCAAGTATTGTTATGTGCAGCATTTCAACATGCCCACTGATTTTTTAAAAGTGATCTCTATTCTTGTTTATTGCTATCATCCCCTCCCCTCCACAGAAGGGTTAAGGAAGAGCAGCTGCAGCTACACTAAAGTGAAAAGTTTTGTTTAGACTATTCAGGGCCTGCTTTAGACCGATTCTCTCGATTCCCCCAAATCAGGCCTTGCACCTAAGAGTGCCCTGTGCCCTAAAGAAGAGCACCTAACTTTTTAATATTTACTCACCTGGTGGCGGTCTGGGTCTTTGGTGGCATTTCAGCGGCAGGTCCTTTGGTGCCACGGAAGACCTGGAGTGAGTGAAGGACCTGCCGCCGCAGACCCGGACCGTCACCGGGTATTCGAATCAGGCCCCGCACTTCCTAAAGCCGGCCCTGAGACTATTCCCCACCCCCACAATGATCTTTGTGGTGAAGTGTGGTGGAAGGAGAGTACTTTGGATCAGCAAAGGCGTGGCAGGCTGGGTGCGCAATCTTGACAACAGAAAAGATGGTGTGTGGGAGGAAAGGGGGATGGATTAGTTCAATATGGTTTAAGAAAAAGAAGGAGAGTTTACCATGTATTTTTGACATGTTGTGGGAGTTGTTTATCTGCGTTGTCTAGTTAGACTGTAAACCTTCTCATATTCTGAGGCCCTGATTTATCACTGCATTATTCCGATTTCAATCTGATTGAAACTAGAGCAGTGGTTCTCAAACTGTGAGTCGGGACCCTGTTTTAATGGGGTTGCCAGGGCTGGCTTAGACTTGCTGGGGCCTGGGGCCAAAGCCTGAGCCTCACCACCCGGAGCCAAAGCCCAAACTCCAACACCCTGGCCTGAATCCCAAGCTGAGGGCTTCAGCCCTGGGCGGCAGGACTTGGGTTGGTTCAGGCTTCAGTCCCCCTTCCTGGGGTTGTGTAGTAATTTTTGTTGTCAGAAGGGGGTCATGGTGCAGTGAAGTTTGAAACCCCCTGAACTAGGGTAATACCAGGATTAATCAGGGACTATGTTTGTCTAGCATAATGGGGCCTCGATCCTGATTGGGGCCTTTAGTTAATCCTATAATAAGATAAATGAAAAGATGATCATAGTTGATATTTGAGCTGCAGCAGATTATAGATTGATCCCCTAGGGAGGAAAAGGGAAAGGCAGGTATTTACTGGGGTCTATGTAAAGTCTATGCTGAGAGATGCAATAAAACTATCAAATGAAGAAATATCCACTAACATTTATTTAACAATACTGCATATTAATTTCTTATGGATAGGTCCAGCAAAGTCAAAAAGGGTGTCAGTTTTCCTCCATGTCCATACAGTGCTGCTGCTGTAATACTAGTTGCCAGGATTTTTCCCACATGTTCATAATCAGCATTAATTCTAGTCTATACTCTCACATCTGACAAAATATCACACAGCTGCTGGGCAGTAGGACAAGGAAGATAGACCTGGTCCAGTACTTGCTTTCATCAAGCAGTAGACACCACTGTATGCTTGACAATTATTCTTATCCATTATGTCCTCCTAGTGTTAGCCAAAACCCACATAATACAAATAACTCGGTTCCTGGGGTTTTAGTTGCATAAAAAGAGGATTGAAGCAAGCAGAGATAAAAGGAATGTTGCATAACACTATCCCATAACATAATGGGAGTCTGGGAAAGCAACCATCAGGGGCATTATTTGGGGTTTTCTTCTTGAGCAGTTTACCACAGTAAATTGGCACTGTTACTTCTAGATTTGATTCAAATTCAACGGAACATCTACAGAAACACAATGAGAACACTGCAAAGGATTTATTCATTTAGCTGACTACAGACCAAAAAGAAAGCCTTGAGTCTCTCTCTGCATCAGGGTCAGAAAAGGTTTTTTTTTAAGTTTTATTTTTCTGAATGTAGTCCTTTTTTAAAAAGGCATAAACTAGGAGTTGACAGGGAATTTCAAATGTCAGCATTTTTCTGTGAAAAGAGACATATTTTCTGCAAAAACACGTGGCCAACACATTTCCAATTTTCCACCTAGCCAGGGCTGGCGCTTCCATTTAGGCAACCTAGGCAGTCGCCTAGGGCGCCAGAATTTGGGAGGGTGGCATTTTGCAGCCCTTGGCAGCAATTCAGCAGCGGGGGGTCCTTCCGCGCTCCATGCCTTCTGTGGCAATTCTGCGGTGGGTCTTCATTCGCTCCGGGACCCACCACTAAAGTGCCCCGAAGACCAGGAGTGTGGAAGGACCCCCTCGCTGCCGAATTGCCACCGACCGGAAGCGCGCAAGGACCCCAGCCTAGGGATCCAAAAACCCTGGCGCCGCTCCTGCACCTAGCTTACAGACAAAATCCTTACAACTACACAGGACTAGAGCCTCAGCTGCAGTAAATTGACATCAGTTTATTGAGACTACCCTCTGGTTTAATTTTGAACTGTGGGATAAGATTCTCTAAGGTGATGTCTACACTCCAAGCTAGAGACGTGATTCCCCTGCTCGTGTACATGCACTAGCTCCATAATAACAGTATAGCTACAGTAGCACAGGTAGTCTGAAACTGATGGAGATGTACTCGGCACCTTTCAGCCGTACCTGTGTTGCTTCTACTGCGATGACGATGCTATTTATACTTGTGCTAGCTCGATAATATCTAGCGCATGTATGTCTACATAAGAAGGGGAAACACTCCCCCAGCGCATCATGTAAAAAAAAAAAAGCCTTATTTAGAAAAAACTCTACCTAATGGAACTGATGCCAACATTTTGGGCTGTTCAAATCCAGTGAAATCCCATTCCTGCAGTTATGACATACAGAGATGTATCAATCAGCAGTAGTTGGAACATCTCCTCTGGCACAATCTTACCCATGTGAGGCCTGACTTTGATATTAGGACTACAAAGTCAATGGCAGCTGCAAAAACAAAGCCCTTCTGAAAATCAGGTCAGTTATTTCCCTCACAGTGTTGTGACTAATGGACCTATTTAAACACTGGCAGGACATAAGGAATAAAATTGGATTCGCTTTGGCAGCTGGGTTGTTTTGGGGGGCTCTGGGAAGGAGATATTTGCTGATAGCTTTCCTCGACCAGCTACGTGGGTAACTCAATCAATCCTCATGAAAGCCGACTGTCTCCATGGGAAACAAGCTGCAGAGTGGGGTGTGTTCACTAGGCTAAATTTCATTTAAAAAGAAGTTTTCCCTGTCCTTGTAGAATAAGTTTGTTCCTTGGATTGATTTAATTGTAATGGATGGAAAACCTCCTTGAACTTCAAATAAAAGTATCCATACATTAGCAATACTGCTGTAGATAGCTTGTCAAATGACCACCCACATTACTGAATATGAGTCATGGGGAATGGCTTGGAGTCATCATGAACCACAGCCCGATATTGCAGGTTGCCATTTGTGCTGCCTATGCACTTTCATAGGGCATTTTTGAATCAGACTTGCAGACTTTGTAAATGTCTTGCCATGGACACACAGATACACTGTCTCTCTAATACAGTATATTCACAGAGTTTCTGAAAATAAAAAAGTCCTGACAGCCAAAGAGGTTATGCAGACAAAATTATATGTGGGTTGGTGGTCTGTCATTCTGTTTGATTACATCAGACTAAAGAAACTGCTCATGATAAAAAAATGGAGGGAAAGTGAATTATAATTGTATGCTCATCTCTTAAATGGGAATATTTTCTGTTTACCTTAAAAAGAAAACAAACAATGCTAAGAAAATGTAGTAATGTAATTTACATTTCTAGTGCAGCAATGCAAAGCTACTACTTTTGGTTGTGTAGGCATTTTCACAAGATACCTGAGAGCTTTGCAGATATGTATGTAACAACTCACAAGTTTAAAGCAGTGAGCAATTTAATCAAGACAGCCATTGAAGAGAATTTTGCACTAACCACTATGAGCAAAACTGTGACTTTTCCTATATTGCAATTGTGGAATATTTTTTGCAAATTTTGTAGCAAACAAATGCTTGTTTTTTGCTCCGGGATTATAAAATGGCAGTTTTTTCATGTTTGGAAACTGCTTTTCATTCTCACATATAACAAACAAACCAAAGAAAAAATTCCAAATGAACAACTAAAATGCTTTATGGTTGTTTGAAACCACACACACACACACACACTCAATCTTTAACTTCAACAAACAATGGAGTATTTTCCCCAGTACAGTCTCATCAACTCAGCATCCCGTATGTCATGAGTAGTATGCAACTCCTATGCTGAAGATATTTACGATTATGTATAGAGTATTTTTTGGTGTGTGTGTGGGGGGGTATTTTGGAATTCAGTTTTAGGGATAGGAGCTGAATAATATGATCCCTAAAAAGTTTCACATTGTTCTGGAACAGTGTTTGGTTAATATCCTGGACAGAGACACTGATATTAAGGCTTGGAGTAGAGCTGCATGAACAACTTATTTTTTGATTCAGTGACAATCCTCGAAAAAACAGGAGAAAATTTGGTTCAAGGCAAATGATATTTGATTTTTTTTTAGAATTTTGGTGAATCCAAAAAGTCATTTTGTTTCTGTTCCATAGCAGGGATTCAAACCTGTGTTTCATGTGAGTGCCCTAACCACTGGAGTATACATAATAAGGGGGAAAGGGGCTGGGGACAGCAACCACACCAGCACCATCTCCTCTTCCTCTGGCCATTTTGTGAATGGCTGAAACTATTCATGTCGAACTCATGACTAGTTTCAGTTTGACTGAAGGTGCAATTTTCAGTGAATAAATGTTGGCCAAGAAATCTCTCTCAGCTCTAGCTTTGAGTATTATATGAGTGCGGTGGAATGTGAAGCTAAGGGACGATTCTTACTCCTTCGTTTGTAGCAGTAGAGGACACTCTCACAGTAGAAACAGGGTAGTTCTATTGTACAAGGAGAAGGATTGAGGATCCTTCCTGTTCATCTCAGACTTAAATTCCACAGGGAGGTCCCTGTGTTCTTCAATGCAGTGGGCATTTGGTGCCAGATTGGATGAGGGGCAGAGGTAAGAGAACCATCAAGAGGCAGATTCACCTGCAATTCCCCCCAGAAAAACCAAACAATGAAAGAAAAACAAACCAAAGAACACTAAATAGAGACACTAATAGTGCAGACAAAACTCCAGCTCTGTCTCTTTAGTTGCAGCTGTATTGACTGTGTTGCTATGCTGTGGTCTGGAGTTCCTTCCTCTGGCAAACCTCCTGTCTGAGGGGGAGGAAAAAAACATGACTCATCCCTGGACTCTATCCAGGAGAAGAGAAAATGTATGGTCACTGGTTTCTCTGGCACTGTGACATTTGGGTAGAGAGAGAGAACACAGACAGAACATCAGTGCCAGGATGAAAGAATCCTGAATACCAAAGACCTCCAAGTGTGCATGACCTCACTCCCAAATCTGAACAGGTTACGCACTGGGGAGGGTCCATGTCTCTTATAGAATCATAGAAATGTAGGTTTGGAAGGGATATCAGGTCCAGCCCTCTGCACTGAGGCAGGACCAAGTAAACCTAGATCATCCCTGACAGGTGTTTGTCCATCCCATTCTGACAAACCTTTGATGATGGGAATTCCACAATCTCCCTCAGAAGCCCATTCCATTATCTATTAAGGGCCAGATTATGCCTGGTTTTCACATGGGTACACAGCCTGTGGTTGGGGACGGCACAAGTAATCTGCAGAGACTGACCCTTCTCTTCCAATCTAAGGGCCCCCATGTTCCCAAGGGGGAAGGAAAGAAGTAGCTGGGGCATGGCCCATCTTCATACTGGTGGTCAGTTTTGTGGCACCACCGCTGTGTGTCCAGGAGCTCTGTCAAGAGTTCTGCCTTCCTGGGGCAGCTCTGCACCATCCTGTATTATTCCTACAATATAAAATCAAGCTTTAAGAGAAACAGACCAAAGTTGCTGCCAAGAAAGTCTATATTTCCATCTGAAACACAGTAAGAATCACATAGCATTGTATGGAATAACAGTTAATCATCAATCAGTCCTATTTTTTGAAGCTAAGATTTATTAATTCAATAATGGTACACTGCTGCTGGCTCAATGGCAACAGCATTATTTTTGCTGGTTCCTAGTGCTGCTTCTAAGAATGGCACAGACGAAAGCAGTTTGCTTCTTACTACCTCACAGGATAGTGAAAAGTACTGTAGTAGTTTCTCAGAGTGTTGTGCATTTATTCCAATGTTCAATCACACAGCTTTATCGTCTGGGCTGTGAATGTCTCCTGGACTATTCACTACAGCCTATAAGCCTTGCAAGGTTTGTTACTGGGAGCAGTGGGGAATCTACCAGCAAGGCCACTGGATTTGCTTGGACTGATGCTATTTATAAGGTAGGTTTGGGAGAGGTTCTATAAGTTATGAAGGGGAGAGAATGTCTGGGTTGGTATGGAGTGGGTCAGGCACTAGACTAAATAATTGCTCACCTTCCTTGATATTTGTATCCCTCAGATACAATTTTTAGCATGCCCCTCAATACACAACAATCCCCCCTTCAATCTAACAATTAGTTTCGCTCGCTTTTCTCTGACTCCTTCCACACTGTCATCTAGTAATCAAGTGCTCAAACCTGAAATGCAGAATTCAAACAGTGGTGCCCACAGCCATATGCAAAGTGTATACCATTGGCAGCAACAGAAGCTGGCCCCACAGAGTGGTGAGAAGGAGCAGCACTGACCACCCCGCTGCCCACTTAGGCTTGGCCCTCCATCATGCTGAGAGAGGGCGGTGAGGCCAAAATTCAGTGATTGGTATTGCCAGCTGGTGCATGCAGGTCACAGCACCGCTCAGATTTGGCCCCATAGCTCCTCCATCATGACTTGACTGGCACTGCAACCCCTTTGCACCAGATTGCAATACCACTCAATTTTGACCTCCTTGTCAAGATGTAGGGCCACAGGGCCAAACCTGAATGGAAAGCATTGTTCCTCCTCACAGCTGCCATGAGGCCAGTTGCTGCCTCAGGGCTCCTGACCCAGGAGCCTGCTAGGCCTCACGCTGCTTCCAGCAGTCTATGTCCCTCTGCTCGGCTCTCGGGACTGACTCAGTGAAAGCCTTGAGACCTGGTACAAGTATGGGAATTTGCAGTGAGTGTCCACATGTGGGAGCTGGTTGGAAGAGTGGTGATGGGAACGCTATAGAGGCAGACACCATGGTTTTTTTCCTGAAGTCCAGTGATGGCTCTCAGTGAGTGACTCTGTTTTGTTTTTTTGCTCCAGGTGGAAGTTTTGTTGGAAAATAAACTTTGGGTTGGAAGCCCTGGGGTGCCGTTTGTTGTATGTACCATGTGATAAATTTCTGGGGGTGCCCCGACCACCAAATTGTACACTGAAGAAGGTTGGTTATCCTTCCTTTCCATAAAATGATGGTTGTGTTTACAGAGAAAATTTGCATCTGCTTTTTTTGCTGCAAATATCACGCATCGTATATATATGTTTGCAGTGCTGTTGTAGTCATGTTTGTCTAAGGATATCAGAGAGACAAGGTAGGTGACATAATATCTTTTATTGAGCCAACTTCTGTCGGTGAAAGAGACAAGCTTCTATGTTTACAAAGAGGTCTTCGTCAGGTAGAATTACAAACCTTTGATGATGGGAATTCCACAATCTCCCTCGAAAGCCAATTCCATTATCTATTAAGGGCCAGATCAAGTTCCCAAATAGGGGAAGGGAAAGCTGGAGGAGGTGGGTATGGTATCTACTGTACAGTTTCTTTTTACTTTGAATATCTAAGGTTTATAAATAACAAGTATAATGGATTCAAAATTAAATGTAAATCAAATTTAAATATACCTTTTTACACACAGTCAATCCTTTCCTACAGCGTTTCTTCCTATTGTGTCCATGCAGATTTCTCTGTAGAGCATACCTTTCTCAGCAGTGGTTGATTGCTCATCAAGTCGCCATGAATTTCTTTGCAAGATGTTGTAGTTGTATGGAAGTTGTACTGTACAAACAGGCTCCCTTTCAGTTACTCAACAGTCAATACTATGCTACCCTTACTTCTGTGCTTCTCCTGGCAGAGGCTCTTCTTTCAGAGCTGGGTGGCTGGCCAGCAGCCACCACTCTCTGTCCACCCAACTCTAAAGGCAGTGCCGTCACCAGCAGCAGTGCAGAAGTAAGGGTGGCTGTGACAAGATGCTGGGCAAGATGCTGGACAGAGGGCTGATTCAGCCCTCTGTCACACCAGTTCTCATTTAAGGGGATGGATTAGAGCTGGCTGGAGATAACCTGGCCCTAATTGGGGAAGCAGAGACAGCTGCTGCCTAATTAGCTAGGGGCTGTATAAAAGCCTCAGGGGAAGGAACCCGGGGGGATGGGGGGAAAGCAGAAGGAAAGAGAAAAGGCTGGGAGTGGAAGCAAGGAGGTAGCTCTTCCCTCCCTCCTGCCTGCAGATAGTGAAAGGCCAACTATATGTGATGAAATGGTGGTGGGAATAAGCCTGCGAATAAACTGCAGCAGTGGATACTAATCTCTGGGTCTCAGAGTGACTTTGGGGACTTAGCAGAGGCAGGAGCCAAGGGGGCCGTGCCGTGCTCTGCTACAGTGGCAAACCAGTAAACATGCATGCCAGTATTAGGGCATGCTGGGAATTGCAGTTCTACCAGAATCAATGTTGGAAAAAAGACGAGCAAGTAAAAATCACAGACATTTGTTCATATTTCAAAAATCTGCCCGGATGGAGATTGGGGGATCGAAAAAAACAGGTCATGTCCAGGAAAATCCAAACATATGATAACCCTATCTCCAGGTCCTTTCCAAGATCTGAAGAAGAGGTCTGTGCAGCTCTTTCATCAACAGAAGTTGGCCCAATAAAAGGTATTACCTCATTCAGCTTGCCACACTAAATATATGTCTAATTAATTGTCTAGTATACCTCCTAATCCTTTCTCCATGACTGCTTTTAAGGTGTCTGTCTTCCATTTAATATTTCTGCTTTGGCTTATCATAGATTTTAAGGCCAGAAGGGAACTTTGTGATGTTCCAATCTGACCTGCGTACACAGGCCATAGAATTTCATACTCTAATTCCTGCATCAAGCCCATAACTTCTGCACAAGATTTAAAGACTTCAACACATGGAGAATCCACCACATTTCCTTCAGCGGTTAATTATCTTCAGTGTTTAAAAATATGCATCTTATTTCTAGTCTGAATTTGTCTAGCTGCAGCTTCCAGCCATTGGTTCTTATTATGTTAGTCTGCTAGATTAAGAGCCATCTACTATTAGAAATCTCTTCCCCAGGTTGGTACTTAGACATTGATAAAGCCCTTTCTCAGCCTTCTCTTGACTAAATTAAGTAGACACCAGAACTAAATATAGTGTTCTAGTAAGGGTTTTACTGATGTCTTGTACTACAGTAAGAACACCTTCCTATTTCTATTCGGTGTTCCCCTATTTATACATCCAAGATTTACATTTACTCTCTAAATCACTACATTGTACTGGGAGCTCATGTTCATTTGTTTTTCCACCATTACTTACGTTGTTTTCTGCATCACTGCTTTCCAAAATACAGTTCTTCAGCCTATAAGTATGACTAACTTCCTTTGTTCGTATGTGTATGATTTTGCACATAAGTATAAAATTTCATGTTGGTCAAATAAACCCAGTTTATCATGCAATCCAGTTCACTTTGTAGAACCGACCTGTCCTCATTATTTACCACTCTTCCAATTTTTGTGTCATCTACATGTTTTACCAGCAATGATTTTATATTCTCTTCCAGATCATTGCTAAAGCTATTGAATAGCACTGGGCTAAGAACAGATTCCCCAGGTGTACTATTTTCTGACTGCAATGGTTCCTTTGTATTTCTCTCTTCTCACTGGTATTTACAGCTCTCTCAACAGCAAATTTCATTAATCTTCTGTTTACTCTCAATTCTAGATCTCTAAGATATTAATGCTGATTTTTACACAAATCCATGCTGGTCCCCAACTAGTCATCTCCCCCAACTCAGTGCATTTCTATTTTTCATAAATATTTGTTTATGGTCCCTCAACCAGCCTTCATTCCACATGACAATAATTTGATAGGAGCTAATTTGCCCTAATGTTGATGAGAATAATTCCTAAACCCTTATCAAAGACTTAACTAAAATCTAAGTATCAGTCCTGATTGCACCTGACAGATTTACTGAAAGTGGGAATAGGGTACAAAATGTCTCCCCACCTTCCATCTCTGATCAGATGAATATGCAGGGCTAGCCCATGGGGAAATGCTACATTTCAGCGACATTTTTGCCTTCTCCCATGACCTTGCAGAAGTCCTTCACTGTAAGGGCTCCTTATCATTTGGACTTTGTGACAGAAGGAGCTGGATAGTGTCTCAGTTTACTAGATTCTTCCTCCCACATTCAAGGGGAAGTATCTAATAGAAAGAAATGGAATCCTGCCATGACTAACTCAAAAACCACCAGCGTAGGCACACTTAGGTTCATAGAATTTTTTAAGGCCAGAAGGAACAAGGACAATCTAGTGTAACATCCTGTATAACACAGTCTTTAGAATTTCACCTAGTTATTCCTGCATCAGGCGCTGGGTTGTAGTAGTGATTCTTGTCCTTCCATTCTCCCAGTATAGGTTCGTGCCCTCATTCTTTTCCTGATCTGTTCTCATCCCTTTGCCTGCACAGATATAAAAAGTACCTCCCACCCCCATCTCTATGGATAATGAGGGATTTGGAATCCTCCTGCATGATCTCTATAGCATATCACTACCTATGTAATGAAACAGTAACAGTTCTACTGCACTGAGAGTCTTTTGTGCCCATGGAATATAGGAGGATAAGAAGAATTTTGTCCTTTAATGCCTAAGGATGTTGGCCAGATCCTCATTGGATGTAAATCTGCCTAGATCTATTAACTTATGCAAGCTCAGAGTCTGGTGCTATATATTTAAGGGTATAATAATAAAAGATGGCTTACAAAGGCTAGAACATTTTGTTTATGTGGAGTTAGAAAAAGTTTCCATAATATGGAAAGTAGCTACCATCTGGTCCATGCAGGATTAGCTAATCTTTTCTATTTAAGGATATGTACTCAGATAACTACTTATTCCATATTTCTGAGTTTTTCTGCAAAGGAAACATATGTTCACTATTATTACCATCAGAATGAATTTTAGAAGAGTCTGTATTTAGAGTTACTTTTTTAGAATAGTAACTAATAATATTTTTACAAATAAAATAATCTAATGTCTAAAAAGAGTATGGTTTTAGTAGTATGAAACAAAATATTTGGCTTGTGATTTTATAAATATATATTCTAATGTGAGGATGAGAAATTTCAGGTAGTCTATTCTTTTTTCAAAGCTGTTCTGGGAAATAATAAAAACTGGATGGGATGGTCTTTTAATTTCAGATTTTTTTCATATTCTCTGGAACCTGAAAAAAATCACACTTAAGTATGAAGTGAGACTGTTTAATATATGATTTATCTAATCTAGATTGTGGAGTCTAAAGCAAGCCAATAAATCAAATTGAGGCAGTGGTGAATTCAAAACTTTAAAAGCAGGGAAAAGCATATGAACATCTAACTGTCACAGCCAAAACTCAATTCACCATGCAAAAAGGAGAAGACTAGTCTTGTGAGCAATGCACTGGAGTGGGACATGGGAAATCTAGATGCAATTCTTTGTCCTGCTCTGAGTTTAGCTCCCAAGTGACTTTCAGCAATCTATTAAAATCATTCTGTGCCTCAGTTTTCCATGTGCTCAATGAGTACACTAATAATGCCTTCCTCTGACCCTGTCTGCCTTTTCTATTCATGCCTTAATCCTACACACATTGGCTATGCATGAACAGACCTCGTTGTCTGTGTGGAGGCCCAAATAAGTCAGTGGGGCTCTGTGTGGCTGAAAGAATCAGCGTAAGATGAGCTACGTCTCATTGTTAGAAGTAGGGGCTCTCTCGTATTATGTATATGCAGAGTGCAATGAGATCTTGCTCTGTAGTGGGGTTTAGGTGCCACTGTAATATCAATAATAATACAAGATATCAGCTTTTTGAATTTGAGTTTCTTTATGTTCTATGTATGTAAACTGTGGGGAAGGGGTGGGGTGGGGGAGTGGAGAAGGATTGAACTGTAGTTCCAATCAAATGGAAGCATTGGATTTTGTTGGTGAAAAAGAATGGTTTCCTGTTTTGATTTAAATATTTATAATCAGAGTCAGAAGTCTTCTGCTGGGGGGAGGTTTCGGAAATTAACAAATATGAGCCTTTTGTGGCTTTTTATACCATATTTTTCTTTATACTTTGAATCAAGTTCTTATTTTATTTATTTGAGGATTTATATTTCAATCACCAATAGTAATTTCTATCCTTCTCTCAGCTCTTTGCATTCTTTTAAAGTCTTTGGATATTTTTCAGACTAATATTTCCAATCACTTTATTTTTAATTATTTTTCCAGTTTTAACTGCGCATCATTTCACTTAGGTCAGCTTTCTTTCACATTTCAGATCCCTTTGAAGGGACTTTGGTTTTGAAGTAAATCGCCTTTTTTATTTCCTCCTTCCCTTGTAAATTCTGTTCAATTTATTCTAGCCAGCCTGTTTCTGGTTTAGGTTTCCTTTATTTACATTTCATTATTTTCACCTTTTAAACTTTTTCACTCAGTAATTTTCTTATTTTCCAGTTCCTTTCAACTGCCTGGAAGTGCTTTTTCTTTATTATATTAGCTCTTTTCCTCCAATGTTGGAATACTTCTTTCTTTAAAGACTTTTTCTCATTTTTGAATACACTTTGTTTCCTTTGCAACTCTTCTGCCTGGTAAGATCACAGCTTCTTTCAAGTATCTGAAAAACTGGTGAACCTCTTTAAAACAGAGCCTGTGGTTTCTCCTATTATGCTTAGCACCTGAGATATCTAGCATTCCTTTTAAGTAAAAAACAACCTCTTGAGCTAATTTAACTTTTAGTATATTTTTTTTATCAACAATTGGTTTTCTAAAGAAGGAGTGGAGGGAGAACGAGGCCCATCAGCATTTAGTCTGAAGTGTTTCTTCTCACTGTTTCAACTGCATATTAAAAAAAAAGGATCTGTTTTGCTCTCTGATAAGATTGGTCCCAACACGTAGAAAGAAAAAAGGGCTTGTTTTATATGAAGGGAAAGGACTGATAATAATTGTGACAGAATATTGAAAACAACATTAAAGGAACTTTTTGTCTGTGAGACTTTTTTTTTCAAGCTATTAAAAGAAAGAGAGAGAGAGAACAAGGCCTAGTTCTGTTCTTTTATTTTTTACACATTCTGAAAAAGTCCTCTTAACTGAGACCAGAGTCTTGTCTTATCTTTTTTTTCTGTTTTCTAAATCTGTTTTCTATTTCCAGATGGTATTTTGTTAACCACTTTTAAAGTCTAATAAAATTTCTATCTATTGGGGCGGCTTCAGGCCCCAGCACGCCAAGTGTGTGCTTGGGGCGGCAAGCAGCGGGGGGCGCTCTGCTGGCACCTCGAGGGCGGCAGGCAGGCTGCCTTCCGCGGCTTGCCTACGGAGGGTCCGCTGGTCCGGTGGCTTCATTGGACGCCTGCGGAAGGTCCACCGAAGCCGGGGACCAGCAGACCCTCTGCAGGCAAACCGCCGGAGGCAGCCTGCCTGCTGTGCTTGGGGTGATGAAATCCCTAGAGCCGCCCCTGCTATCTATTCATACTGACAATGCTAGTTTTCATTTTTCTGTCAGTTATACACAATAGCTAAGAGTAACATAAATTTTAAATTTGGGCCTGGTAAAGGACTGGAAAACATTTGGTACTGAACAGCATAGTGGCCCAACCTAATGTCCACCAAAGTCTATAGAAAGACACTCATTAACTTAAGTAGACTTTGGATCAGGCAATAGTTTTGTTAGGTGATCAATATAGAACTGCACCTGGAGTGTGAAGTGTATTCCATAGGGCACTTTCTTGCTACCAGTATCCTGTCAGTTCTGTGCTATAATTTCTCTCCAGTGAAAACCAGGAAAATTAATTTGAAATTAAAATATTTTTAATCTTTATTGGCATGACAAGGTATGTACACAAGTGTTCCCAAAGTTAATGTACAAATTCCATTCTGTTGGCTGTGTGTCTGGAGAATACTGTGATTGTTTTTTCAGTTTTCATGCTGTGAGGCAGAGCAACTGAATGTGCCTCATTAACAACTTGTTACTTTAATTCAGTATCTTCTGGAGGAGTCCACATTACAGTACATTGCTTTAAACCAGACAACAAATCCCTACTTAATTCTGCCTTAATTACCCTCTTTCCTCATGCCAGGAAGCAGAGATGAAGTTTGCTTCACATTATTACTCCTTGATCAGCAGGGCTTGTCTAGACCACACACGGAAATGTCCCTTAAGGTCAAACCACAAAGATTCTTCCTATTGTAGGATTTAATCTTTGAGTGTTTTTGTTTATAAACAGGTTGGATGCCTGGATGCCTCCTAGAGAGAGACACTTTATATACTAAATTCAGTTATTATTATTTATTATTCTTGTACAGCAGGACATACATGTCTCAGTCAGGATCAGGGCCCAGTTGTGATAGGCATTGTGCAAATACATGATTAAGACAATCTTTTATCCAATGGCTTCATAATCTAGGAATTTGTCTTGACTAGAATTCAAAGGAGCTAATACATTCTAATTGGCAAGTCCCAAAATTCTAGTATAGACAGGCCAAAAAGACCTTTTACATACTGAAATTGATTAAGTTAATCCCTACGCTTCAAAATCTATGAGTAATCATAAACTTTTCACTAAATCCTTCATTAGGTCTGCTTATTTTTCTTCTTATTGTTATATCTGCATTCCCTGTGAAAGCTGTGAATTCTGAGAGATATACATTTTGAGGACTATTTCTGAGGTACTTCAGAGACACTTTCAACCATAAATCTAAGTCTCTACTATGAAATCACAGAACACTAAATATAACTGATGTCCTGACCTACATTCTCACTAAAAGAAGTCTAATATTGAGCATGCATATGCATTGGCAGTGCTAGTAAAAACCTTTTCATACTATTGTAGCATCCTGACCTGATGTGACCAATTTTTGGGACAAAATCTAATAGGAACTGGCACCTTATTGCCTAAGGTTTCTTTGAAAATCCCAGCTGTGCAATGAGTTGTTGTTCTTAGTCCTCATAGATAAGTAGCATTATTCTTATCCTTTCTTCTGATCCCATCATTCATTCTGACACCAGTGTCACCCCTCTGCTGAGCAATAATAAATATTTGGTGCCATGCAAGATGGCTTCCCAGTGGCTGAAATAACAAAGAAGCACTGTAGAGAATCTGGGTATATTCTAAGGCCACGTCCAGACTAGGTATTAAAATCGATTTTAGATACGCAACTTCAGCTACGGGAATAACGTAGCTGAAGTTGAATTTCTAAAATCGAGGTACTCACCCGTCTGGACGGCGCGGCATCGATGTCCGCGGCTCTCCGTGTCGATTCCGGAACTCCCTTCGGGTTGATGGAGTTCCGGAATCGATGTAAGCGCGCTCGGGGATCGATACATCGCGTCCAGACTAGACGCGATATATCGATCCCCGAGCAATCGATTTTAACCCGCCGATGCCGCGGGTTAGTCTGGACGTGCGCTAAGTATTGTATTTAAACCTATACCTGAATCCTGGGACAGAGGTGGTCAAGCAGGATACAACAATCACTTCTTTCAGGAATCACACCATTCTCAGTTCCCAGATGGAAACTCTACCTCAAGAATCCACTCTAATTAGAGATCAAGCCAGAAAGTCAACTTTCCTGCTGTTCACACAGCTCCTCTTCAATGAACAGAACCTTGCATAATCCAAACAAACCACAACACAGCATGTCTTCTTAAAACTAAGCATTTGTTCACTTGCTATGAAAAAGAATGTGGAAGACTACGTTTAACAGTACCACCTACCATATGGGTATGCATGTTGGAAGTCTCATCAGAGAGAGCAAAGAATGAATGGGTGTAAAGAATGAATGATCCTTTCACCTCTAAATGTGGATGTACCAGGTTAGGGTGGTAAAATAGTATGAGTGGCTTACACTGTCACTGCTATAGTTGTTAAGAAGAGAACTGTTATTCCAATGATGTCCCTTCAGTTATCTTTCAAGAATATATGGGGAAAAATGCTTAAAGCAGTTTTGTAAATGACGCTTTGGATACCCTCACTTTTACAGACATTTATAAAACCCAATAAAGTAAACCAGGCACAAAGGCCATTGAAAACATTAATTTAGAATATGAAAGCCTGGAGGTGGCTGGACTGCAAACTACATCTTTAAGCATTATGTTCCTTTAATGCTAGCAGAGCTCAGGTTAGTAGCTGAAGCCAGAAGAAAATCTTTTATACTTTTCATCTACAATTCCTATGAAAAATATGAAAAAAAAAGTTGAATTATTCATTGAAGACTCTGTGATGGAGCAAGCTGTGATCACAGCACGAAAGAACTCAAAGGAAAGAGTAGGAAGCCTGTTGAGATGGTTTCTTCCATTCTCTCACTCTAAGCCAATTCCCCAGTGTTCTGGATTTACCTGGGATCCAGGCACTCGGGAAAAGCCAATATTACTTGCTCAAGGGTAGTGTCATGGACTCATACCAGTGGACTAGAAAGGGCTGCTAATTAACTGCCTCAGACAGTACAACATAGTGGCAGAAATGGGAAAAGTAAAACATTACAGCACCACAGTGTTGAATGGGAAAACTTAAACATTTACTTGGTTGGTATTTTTATTTTCTTCTATCTTCTATTTGTTTGTCACAATAATTGATCTTGGTAGCCTCTTACTTCAGTCATACCATATGAAGCCATAGTCCTTCCTAAACTAAATGCATTTCTTAAGGGGAACAACAACAATACAAAGAAAGAAGGGTACTTTTCCTCAGTAGAATTCATTGCATTCCTCTTCTCTGCTTTCTAGTAGATATCACTCCCGTTCTTGAACTTTCAGAACAAAGTAGAAAACTACTGGCTTAATCACATAACTCTAAGGACCAGATTTTAAAAGATATATAGGTACCTAAAGATCCAGATAAGCACCGAGTAGCATTTTAAAAAGCACCTAGCTGCCTCACCCCATTGAAATCAGTGGAAGTTAAATATTGATATGCTTTTGAACATCCAACTAGGTGCCTCTCTGTGTTACCCGGGATTCTGTCAACCCAAAATTCTTGGTAACTTTTACTCTGTGCGAGGTGGTGTCAGGAAATAAATCAGGGGAAACACGGCTATCCGACTGATCGATGGCTGGCACAAACATGACAACAGAAGAGTGCTTTCACTTAAAGTTGAACTTTACTTAGCCTCAAGCACTTACACACGTCCGCAACAGGTTAGTAAAACACCCCCAACCCTTGATAATTACCAAAGCTGAGTGTGGCTCTTGAGTGAAACAGCGGCAGGCTTCTGGTGGCCAAATTTTGCATCTGTTGTTGGGATCGCAAGATGTATCCAGAGGGAGAGTCCAAAAGAGTCCAACTACCTCAGACTTCCCCTCCTTATTTATACATTAGTAATAGAATGACATGTCCCTTAAAGAAAACTTATGTAAGCTGTTTCAATGGTCAAGCAAGAGGTTCCTTCTGATTATTGATTAACCAGGTGTGGGTTTTTCCCAGAATTTGCAGCCTTGAGGCCCCAATAGACATTGCTGGGGAACATCCTTCTCTTCTAAAATGCTTGTATCAGCAACTTCAACACAATTCTTATCAGGAAGGATGTGGGGTCAAGCTGCCCTTTCTGTCGCACCCAAACCCCCCTCCCCTCCTGCCTCGGTCAAGCTGCATGGCCACTTTATAGCCTGCTAACTTAGTTCTTTTAGCAATAAGCCAGAGTGGTTTCAGGCACTTTACTGGTTTGCCAAAATCTCCCCGAACACTTTCCCCTCCTTAAAGGTCACCTTTCACACAAGGGGCCCTTTACATGATCGCTGTCATACCTTTTCTGGGTGCACCTGAGTTGAGATCCAACGAAAGCTCAAGGCTCTCAGCCGAGACTGAGCAAATGATCTTCTTGTTGGCATCCCATACTTAGCACGGCAGCACAGCAATTGACAAGCGATTGCCTTAGCCTCTTTATCCATTTGAGGGAGAGGTGACAAGTTTGATATGTTCCTTTTCCATGGATAGGAGTGCTGGTGGCAATAACCACTGACTCATCTCTCAGGGGACTTTCAATTGCTGGATTTTGCTCCAGGTCCAGCATGTCATTAGGCTGGTAATAAAAACCACTAATATTTGGCACCTAAGATTACTATGATGGGGTGTAGGATGCTGGTGCCAGTGGGGGACTATCCCAATAACACTTCCTACTAGTGGTGCAACACATCCTGGCCAATTCTTGCAAATACCTGTTTAATTTCATTGGCATTATGGTGCATGGTAACCAAGGCCTGGTCTACACTATGCGTTTAAACCGATTTTAGCAGCGTTAAACCGATTTAAAGCTGCACCCGTCCACACAACAAGGCCTTTTATATCGATATAAAGGGCTCTTTAAACTGGTTTCTGTACTCCTCCCCAACGAGAGGAGTAGCGCTGAAATCGTATTACCATATCGGATTAGGATTAGTGTGGCCGCAAATCGACGGTATTGGCCTCCAGGCGGTATCCCACAGTGCGCCATTGTGACTGCTCTGGACAGCAATCCAAACTTGGATGCACTGGCCAGGTAAACAAGAAAAGCCCCGCGAACTTTTGAATTTCATTTCCTGTTTTCCCAGCATGGAGCTCTGATCAGCACAGGTGGCGATGCAGTCCCAAATCCAAAAAGAGCTCCAGCATGGGCTGCATAGGAGATACTGGATCTGATTGCTGTATGGAGAGACAAATCTGTTCTATCACAGCTCCATTACAGAAGACAAAATGAGAAAGCATTTGAAAAAATCTCCAGGCTATGATAGACAGAGGCCACAGCACAGTGCTGTGTGACAAGCGTAACGGAAAGCCAAAGAATCAAATGGATGCTCATGGAGGGAGGGAGGGGCTACTGAGGACTCCAGCTATCCCACAGTCCCCGCAATCTCCTAGAAGTATTTGCATTCTTGGCTGAGCTCCCAGTGCCTGTAGGGTCAAACACATTGTCCAGGGTGTTTCAGGGTATATGTCGTCAATTTACTCCCCCCCCCCGGGAAAGAAAAGGGAAAAAAATCATTTCTTGACTTTTTTATATGTCACCCTATGTCTACTGCATGCTGCTCGTAGATGTGTTGCTGCAGCACTGAACAGCAGCATCCTCTCCCCTTCCCTCCCTTCCCCGGTGTTAGACGGTACAATATGACTGCTATCCATCGTCATCATCAGCCTGTGAATGCTCCTGACTGGCCTCAGGTGAGGTAGACTGGGGGCGCCTGGGTAAAAATAGGAATGACTCCCAGTCATTCCCGGTAGATGGTATAGAACGGCTGGTAACTGTCCTCATCATAGCAACTGGGAGCTGAGTTCCATCAGCCCCCCCCCATCTTCATGTCTAAGAAAAGATTCTGTACTGCCTGGACTATCATAGCAGCGGGATGCTGGGCTCCTCTCCCCACCACCGTTTAATGTCCTGCCTGGATTATCATAGCAGTTGGAGGCTGCCTCCCCCTCATTTTATCTCACTAAAAAGTCAGTGTTTCTTATTCCTGCATTCTTTATTACTTCATCACACAAATGGGGGACACTGCCATGGTAGCCCAGAAAGGTTGGGGGAAAAGAGAATCAACAGGCTGGGTTGTTGCAGGGGCACTCCCCGTGAATGGTATGCAGCTCATCATTTCTGCGGGATCTGATACGGAGCGGTTGTGCTCTCTGGTTCTCTGATACACTGGTTCTCTAGTACACTTGCCCCATATTCTAGGCAGGACTGACTCTATTTTTAGATAAACCATAAAGGATGGATTGACTCGGGGAGTCATTCCCATTTTTGTCTTTGCGCCCCCGGCCAACCTCAGCTAAAGCCAGCCAGGAGCTCCCATGACAGCAGCAGATGGTACAAAACGACTGATAATTGTCATCTCATCACCAATTTACAATGGCACAGCAGACGGTACAGAACGACTGGTAACCATCTCTGCTACCTTGCAATGGCGAATGAACGCTGCTGTGTAGCACTGCAGTACCGCCTCTGTCAGCGGCATCCAGTACACATACGGTGACAGTGACAAAAGGCAAAACGGGTTCCATAGTTGCCATGCTATGGAGTCTGCAAGGGCAATCCAGGGAAAAAGGGCACGAAATGATTGTCTGCCGTTGCTTTCATGGAAGAAGGAATGAGTGATGACATTTACCCAGAATCACCCGCAACACTATTTTTGCACCATCATGCATTGGGATTTCAACCCAGAATTCCAATGAGTGGGGAAGACTGCGGGAGCTATGAGATAGCTACAGGATAGTTACCCACAGTGCAACGTTCTGGAAATTGACGCTAGCCTAGGTACATGGACGCACACGACCGAATTAATGTGCTTAGTGTGGCCGCATGCACTTGACTTTATACAATCTGTTTTACAAAACCAGTTTATGTAAAATCGAAATAATCCCATAGTGTAGACATACTCCATGACTCTGTGCCCTTCCTGTTTTGCAGTACGTAATTGATTCTGCAAATCAGGGTGTACAAGCAATGTTTGTAAAGCAGTTAGATCCATTCCAAAGGGCACAGGTTTTACAACAGAATATAAAGTTTAAGACACTTTTAACTGACTATATTTAAATTAGGGTACATGAAATTCAAAATCACATCCCCTAATTGCTACAATATGACAGAAACATTTATTCTCATAAGGATTATGATTTACTTTATGAACAAAATTAAGAAGAAACGTAGGACACCAACTTCTAAGACATACACAATGATTTCCTAGATATACGAACACAGAATTGTTACTTACAAATGGGTTAATAGCATAATAGCACTTTCCTTCACTTATTTCCAAATATACATCCTGAGTTTGGAGAACATTTTTATTACATTCATATCTAATTCCAGATTCCTCTGAACAGGCTCTCAACTCTACTGTTTTCCATTTTTGATCATCTTTCACCACCCACACTCTGTGGTTGATAGGTTCCATTACGGTCTGATTAATATTGAGGCCTAAAGCCACAATGGGAGAAACACTTTTTATTTTTGCTTGGTACATTAGCAAGACAAAGACCATGATTTCCCCTGACTCTTGATTATAGGTGAAATTTACCATTTTCCACCAGGCCTGTAACTCTCTTTCAGTTTGGGTGGATTTTTTCCAAACGATGCTTCTGATTTCTATTGGAAGCACCCCATTCATACCACTGTGAATCATATCTTTTACTACATCAATCATCCATACTTGTATTTGCATACAAACCATAGCTAAAGAAGCGTTAGCTTGCAGAGTGCCAACAGCCTGCAAGAGGTGGCGATGGTGTTCCTCTTGTGTTTTTCCCCATTCTTCTAAGATATTTGCTACTTGGGATTGCAGAGAGCATAATTGCTTGAATGATACCCTAATAGGTGTAGCCAAATTTTTTATGTGAGCTCCCATCACATTTATCTTGTTTGCAAGCACCTCCTCTTTAATGCTGTTAAGGACGGCTCTTCCCATTCCAATTACTCCCCATGAGTCTTTTTTTTATCCTTCTATGTTCCCTGCTAGGATTTTCTGGTTTAGGAATATTCTCTGTTTCCATCCAATTTTTCCAACTTTCAAATAAGGGTGGAACTAATTGCTTACACAGGGGCTCTGTCGCTGAGACCTTTGTCAAACTTAGGTCTAGAATACCTTTCTGAGGGAGTGAGTACGGTCAGTCACCAACTGCTTTTTGACATTGGCTTGTACAACAATTTAATTGGTGACTGGTGAGTCCAAAACTCAAACATTGCAACTTTTTACACCATGAAGCCCTCACAGAAGCCATTTTCCTGTCATGCTAACCCATATGTTGATAATTTCCTCACTAGCAGACCAGATTAACTGAGGCTGCTCTCCAAATCATGGAGACAGGAGCTCCTCTTTGAGCAGCCACTGGTTTCAGTTGGAACAGGACAGGAGGATCTTCCATTCCTCTCCTGGTGTGACTATTTGCAATTCTGTTTTCTTCCAAATTTGTCTGCTTTCCCGTGAGGTAGATGGCATATTCTAATTTAAAACAGATTGTGTTGTTTCCAGGGGCTGTTTTCTCAGGTAGGTCATTCCACAGCTGTGCACATCTAGGTTGGTTATAATTATGCAGTAGTCTGTTTGTTCCCACCCAACGACAGCCTAATTTATCTGGGTAGTATTTTCCAATTCCTCCCACTAATAAATCTGCTCTCCTGGGCCAAAAAGGGGAAGGGGATATTACAGTATGCATGAGGATAGTAATGTTTCCACCAGTCATTGTGGGATTCTTTAAACACCAAAGTGGACTATCATTTACAGTCCAAACCATTATATATGTTGTTTCCCCACTCGTTCCGACAGTGATGTTTACTTTGTTCAAACATTTTAACCTCACAGAAGTGGGATTATATCCGTCTGGGGTCCAAGAAAGTGGAGGCTTTCCCCTGAGACATATGCAGGACTTGGAGCAGTGTCGAGGGTATTGATTACTTCACACTCCAGTGTCTTCCATGTGGTTCTCCTCTGTCTCAATCACAACAGCTTTTGGTGCACCAACATCAGAAGTGTAGACCCAGAAATGCAAGAATCCAGATAGCAACATACACAGCCAGGACCACATTGCAGGCAGGGCTGTTGGCCATCTGCTGACAGAGGACTCTGCAACACAAACACACATAGACTGCCCCCCCCCAACCCCTTCAAGAGCGAGGGAGTGGTAAAGCGTCTTAAAGCTAAAATTTATTCAGACTCACTGATGTCTGAATCATGTTTCTCCCAAGCCGGGAGTACCAGCCTGACACTGGGCTTCGTCTAAGACTGACTGGGATGGTTTCCCTTCCATCGTTTTAGCTGTGAGGAGTGAAATCACTTCAGTATGTTTTTTCTTTCCTGACCGAATTTCTAGCTGATAGACAGTGGGGCTAGCCTTGTTACAGATTCTAACAGGTCCTGCCCAAATAGGACCGAGATTATGTGCTTTTCCCCTTACTTGTTGATACATAACCATATCTCCTACCTGCCATTCTTGGAGATTCAGAACCGGACCCATTCTTTTGTCCATTTTCTGAATGTTCGTTCCTAAGGCTATAGCGACCTGCTGATGGATGTCAGCATCTGCATCTTGAGGCACTTAAAATACTTTTAAAAATCTTACTCCAAGTCAATATAATCACAGCTTCCTACTTATCCTAATCAGAGGCTAATCAGAGCTCCACATAAGGCACTGCACAGAAGAAGCCATTTGCAGTGCTCAGCAAGAAGCTCCATTGGTCTTACAAAACCAGGTCATATTCTTGAGTGTCATCTTGTAGGTATCTTATCTATTAACTACATTTCATTAGAAATGTTTTGATCCACTCTACTTCTCATGTTACGTCTTTGGTAGAACACTCTAAGTTGCTTTTGAGTTACATAAAAAGCTTTGTGTTTTCATTAGACTTTTCATTCTAATGTGGGTATACCTAAACTTTTTCTCCCAAGCCTCTTATTTAATATATGCCTCCAAAGTCTCAGTTTCTATACATATTTAATGTAATTTAATATTAATTCTGAGTACAGCATTTTATCATTAAGAACCTCTTTGCATGATATGTCAGTTGCTGCCTAACATAGCAACATCCTAATTGCTCACTGATGCCTGAAAAAAAAAGACTTCTGTACTATCCCACAATAACTCTAATTACCAGAGATTATAAAATACTGTGTGACTTGTTTTGGAGGTAAAAGATGTTGTGCAGCCCACACACTTTGTGCCTAGCTCTTCTCTTGTCTTGCAAACTGTCCGTTGTTCCTTATATGTGAAATACATATTTGCAATATGTAAATGTCTGACTTGGATGACACTCTCTCATGTACTTATATCCAGGCATCTACCTAATGATTTCCCTACCACAAATGCAGACAACAAATAGCCAACCCAGTGGGAGCCAATACAACATTTCTGCTTTTCTATGACAGTTATTCCCCAACCACAGTCTAACCCCTGTTCAGTTCTCAATCTCCAATTATTTTAAAATCAAGATAAAGCACCCCGCCCCCTTTCAAATGAACAAGTGCACTGAAATAACAGACGATGAAAGAAAATGATACTGTCAGCTCAAGATAGTACATTTATCAAAATCTACCTGGAATAAAAACATGTACTTAGAATAGCAATTACATTATAGTCACACAGACCCTTACCTGAATATATATATATATATTCAGTTTCCCTGCTAGTGAACAGTGTAAATAAACCTTCACAACATCAAGTAAATATATACATATTTTTAAAATGAGTGAATTCCTGAAAAACCTATCACTCAAGACTTGTATTTCAGGGTAGACTATACTAAGGAAGCTCAGTGCTTTCAGGTGATGAAAGATAAAAGCCCTGAAAGTTAACTTGAAAGCTATCTAGAAAAAAAAAAAAGCCCATATATTACACACAGAGATATGCATTTATAACCACAAAAATATACTCCCTTAAATGACCAGGCTGCCTGAGTGGTTGGAAAAAGAGTTCTCATTATTATCCACCGTAGTTTCTCAAGTGTCAAGGCCTATAAGAATAGAGAGATGTGAGGATTGTGTAGGTGGCAGGGAAATGGTGGGGACATGGCCAATGGGTATCTATTGGTCCAAAACACAGTGTAGGAGATGCAGCAGATAATATCTACTACTTTCTCACTCCATGCTAGGTAATGATGACAGCTACCCTGAAGCAAGGTAGAGGCCTTAAACTAGGGCTGACGCTTCCTTTCCTTAGCCCAACACCTTCTAAGTATATAACACACTGGAAAACAAAGGCATCTGAGAAAAGCATCAGGAGCAGAGATTGTACTTAAATCACACAACAAAGGTATAATCAGTGAACATGACAAGGGCATAATGAAAACACAAAAAAGGAAACTGAAATTCTGTTATATTGTGTACAAACATCTCATTGGGCCAGGGCAGGAAGAGATTAATGACCTGTCCTGAAGATGGGGAATAAAATCAGCCACCTGCATCCCCTATCAGAAACCTGGGGGGATGATCCTGTAGCTGCAGTAAGTAGTCAGGAAGAAACAGGAAAGGAAAACTATTTTTTATGCTTAAAAGGAGCTGGCTCTCAGGGGCTTGAGACCTACAGTCAGCCTATGAGACAAATGGTTTCCTTGGTGAAAGGAAAGGTCATCCAATATACTTGTGAGTGGGACAAACAGAGCAGATCTCCCCTATGATAAGAGACAACCTGGGTACAAACTGCGTGGCTTTTTTCTTTTTCTTTTCTTTTTTTTTTTTTTTCTGAGAAGAGACTATCTGAGCAGTCTGTGAATGAGAAAGATTATCCAGGACTCCCTGAATAAAAGGAATGCCTTGTTATATATAAGGGCCATGATTTGGCAAGGTACTTAAATGAGTGCTTAACTTTAAGCATATGATCAGTTCCAGTGACATCAGAGGGATTTCAGATGGTGCTTCAAGTTAGGCATGTGCTTAAGTTCCTTGCTGAATTTAAATAAAGGT
Organism: Gopherus flavomarginatus; assembly: GCF_025201925.1. NCBI lineage: Eukaryota > Metazoa > Chordata > Testudines > Testudinidae > Gopherus > Gopherus flavomarginatus. The sequence continues at coordinate 81,074,635 of NC_066617.1, read as the reverse complement.
TATTTTCTGCCCTCTGGAATAGAGCACAGACCATGCCCAAATCAGTCATTTGTACAACAGTGAGTTTCTTGAATAAAGATATTCACCCAATATTTTCTGGAGGCATAGCCGCTGTGGCTCCAGTTGAGGCCAGCTGGCCCCTGAGTGATATGAGACCTGCACACACCAACAAGGGATTACATTTTGTATATATATTAAATACAAAGAAAAAAGAATTCTAAAAGGGATCTTAATGAAGATGATTTTCTGCAAGTGCTAGAAGAAGATTCCAGAGTAATAATGACCTCCACTACCAACAGCAGTCTAAGGAGAAACAAAAAGGTAATTTGAAATCTCCTCTGCAGCAGTAGTTTTAGAAAACGGATACTATTGTATACGTTTTACAACCTACAGTAAATGCATTTAATTTAGATCATGTTATGCTAGAATTCATGGAAGAAAAACAACAGTACCACAGCGCCCTGAGAGATGTATTTGGATTTGTTACAAAAATCATATTCTAACTCTAACCACTGAAAAATGTTACTTTGCAGAAAATAAAATGTAATTATTTAGATGTGTATTTTCCAGTGAGGGAGTTTGTCCAGATCCTATGAAAGTGCAGGCAATTATACATATTGATAGACCTAGCTTTGCTACTGATGTGCTCTCATTTCAGGGCATTACAAATTATTGTGCTAGATTTATTAAGAACTATTCCAGTCTATGTGTACCTTTGAGAAACTTGACTAAAGATGTTATAATATTTCAACAAATTAAAGAATGTAAAACAGCATCTCAAAACATAATCTTTCAATTAAGTCAATTTGCAACTATTTCCTGTTCTGATACAACAGCCCTGTGAAGCTGAGAGGAATTTGAAACCAGAAAGCAAGCAGTAACATCCACAAAATAATTTCATATTCTCGTCACAACCAAGATGGAGCAGAAAAAATTGCAAGGAGGGAAGGAAGCTTGAACTATTGATTGGGGATGCAAATAATCTTGACCTTTGTGGAGCTAATTTGAGTAGTTATAGACCACCAAAAATTGATTTCACTAATATCTGGAATCCCAAATATTAAATAGCCAGAAAAATAGAAAAATGGGGTTTGAGATGGCAAAGACTCTCTAGCTGGTTATCTGTCATCTTACCACAATGAGAAAATGAAACTTCTTATAATAGAGAAAGTGATGAATTATGTTGTGTCAAACGGTCTGTTCAGAAAAATAACACTCCAGTCCTGAAAACACTTATGCATGTGAAGCCAATATAGATGTTCTTATGCATAAATTTAAACACGTGTAATTGTCTACAAAGGATTAAAGAGGTTAAATTGGACTGGATAATCTCTGCTATAACTGAATATGAAGCTGGCAAATGGTGATTACTCTGATAAGAATTCCATAGGACCTACTAAAATAATATTGCATCATGGAATAATTTTGTGTCAAGGTGATTTGCCACCATACGGAAGGTTCCATTTAATGAAAAGAAAGAACGTATCATTACTAGACAAAATATGTAGTACAGACTATGGAACACTTGAGTCATACATTTAGTGAAGGCTAAACCTCTATTGAGTGAAAAGGTATGGTTCCCTGAAATGGACAAAGATACGAGGAAATGTGTAATCTTGCACATTATGCTTCCTGGATAGCCCGTGCTCAGCACAAAAGCCATTACATGTGTTACATCAATGAAAGTGGGCACTGCTTTCATTGGCATCAGTGGACGTGTCCACTTACTCCAGTGGAAATGCCCACATTTCCATTCAGTTTACCAATTCCAGTATGGGATGAAGTAGCTGTAGATTGTGTGGACTACCAGAGAGTGGTCAAGTAACAACTAACTAGCAGCTAACAACTAGCTAGGAATAGATTTCCTGCAGTTGGTATGGCGTCATTCATATCTAGAAAGTCAGTCCTATCTGCACTGGATAGTTTTCTATAATTTATGGAATTCCAGCTACAATTAAATCAGACCTTAGTGAAAATGATTAAGAATGTTATAGAAATACTCTGTGAAGGCAATCTCAACTTACACCTGTTCCAAATTGTTTTCTTATGAAAGTGATTTCATATCTCCTTGGCTTTTGCAGATAAACAACATCCATCATACTGTAGCTTGGGAGTTTCTCTGATGACGAGGTATTTTAAATCAATTTATTTAGTTGTCCTGGGAGCTGTGCACATCAGCTGTGAGTAATGCACCTCTGTGAATGGTAGAGTCAGTACACTTTATGAAAGTCAACTTGTTGTGTCGCAGTTACTTTTTGTTTAATTTTCAAAGGAGTTCATTGAAATGTCATTCATGACATTTCAGCAACTTGGAGGAAATAAAAATTTTGAGTTGTAACAGTACAGTGTCTTGCCATATGAATGGGGAATAGCTGTACTCTTTCTACTCCCAATTTGCCAAGTAGAGCTGAGTGAAATTTCGAATTTAGGTACCCCGGAAATTCTGACATTTCCACATTTGTTTTTGTCCCAAATTGGGACAGAAGTTAACATTTTGAATTTTTTGTCAAAATACTTCATTTTGAAAAAGTTGAAATGTTTCATTTTGGATTATTGAATTGACTCAAAAACACGTGTTTCAAGTCAGTTAATAATGAAATGCATTTTTTCATAGCAGAGTTTTGCCTCATGAGATTGATAGCTTGGCAACCTGCTGCCTAGTCTACTCTATGGGCTAGCTCCCCTGGCCGGACTACATCTCCCATGATGCATTTCAAAGCATGTGACCACCCCAAATGAAGCCCCATGAACCTCAGTCAAAGGAAAACCCACACTGTATTATAGGAGATGGAGTCCTACAGGGAGCTGGACCCATAGGAGAGACTGGGAGCTCAAACTAAAATTCCCATAAGGCAATGTGCTGCGAGAGAAGTGCAATTTAATATTATGTTGAACTGATTTGAAACAAACTGTTTTGGGTCAGTAAACAAAATAAGGTATTCTGATTCAAAAATTTTCCCATAGAAAAATTCAATTGTTCAGAAACTGCATTTTCCATTGGAAAAAAAAAAATAATTCCAGCAGTAAATTTCTGATCAGTTGTAGTGTAAAGGCAGAATATACCTTTTCTTACATTTTATATATATAGAATTTATCTGATCCTTTTCGTTTGGGACCATCCTGGAAGCACTCTATAGTCCACATGAATCTTGATGATAGATTTCCACAGAATCTATGGAAGCCAGAGAAACTACCAGAGCTTTTGACAAAATCTTCACTAACGAAATGCAAAATTGTCTAGTTGGAAAAGTTTCTAGGAAGCACATTCTACTATTTTCTCATTGCTGTGCACAGGTATTCTTAACATGATTCATGCTCAAGAATAATAATGTAGCTCTTTTAATGTAAGAATTTTGCTGATGGGAGACAAGTGAGCCAACAATATTCTTAAACTTGAAAATCCTCGTACTGACTTTGTGCACCAAAACTCAGTGAAACCAATAGAAAGAGTCCCATTTGTGCACCAAAACTCAGTGAAACCAATAGAAAGAATCCCATTGACTTCTACAGGCTTTCGATCAGTTGTAGGTGAAATGAGTGTTTTGAATTACGCTAAAACTAACCTGTCTTATTTTTTTCTACCACATCTTGACTAACATTTGCTATGCAAAAAATAAGAAAAGTGAAACAGGGCAATAACCTAGGACTGAATGTATAAATGTGACAAAATATAGCTCTTATGAAGAGTTCAGTAATGTACCATAATCTATTCTGAAATTGTTTGATCTTTATAAACTAAACAAGAAGAACATACAGAATTCTCTCTAGTTAATTTCCAATCTGTTGGAAAAGTATCACATATTTATCTGAGCCTTATCTGGAATATAACCGAAACTCATAATGACTAGGTTATGTTCATGGAGGGTTCTGAAATACCAGACAGTTGTAAATCTGTTACTTTGACTGCCCAGGCTAGATACAAAGATGTCAGTTTTAAAGATAATCTACTGTGGCATGGAATATAGTTAACTTCTCTTAGAAGATTCCACAGGATATTAATAATCAGCAAACTCTTTCAATTTAGGAATAACAGGATTGTTCACATTTGCTGCCCTGAAAAACAATGAATATTCAGGACCAGATTTTATCTTAGGAAATAAAGAACTCAGTACAAATGAATGACTTTCTGAAGTAGAAGTCTGGAGACCAGACTTAAATCTGAATGAGAGATGAATTAAGAGCTAATGCTGTATTATTGGAAATGAGATCTCTCAAACTTTTTTACTGGTGACCCCTTTCACATAGCAAGTCTCTTGAGTGTGACCCCCCTTATAAATTAAAAGCACTTTTTTAGGTATTTACCACCATTATAAATGCTGGAGGCAAAGCAGGGTTTGGGGTGGAGGCTGGCAGCTCGTGACCCCCCATGTAATAACCTCGTGACTCCCTGGGGGGAGCACCCCTGCTCTAGGGTATGTCTACACTGCAATTGAACACCCTCAGCTGGCTCATGTCTGCTGACTTGGACTCCTGGGGCTTGGGCTGAAGTACTGCGAAACTGTAGCAGAGAAAGCAGCAAAGAATCCTGTGGCACCTTATAGAATCCTGCAAAGAATCCTGTGGCACTTCTTTGCTGCTTTTACAGATCCAGACTAACACGGCTACCCCTCTGATACTTGTAGCAGAGAAGTTTGGGCTTAGGTTGGAGCCTGAGCTCTGGGACCCTGAGGTTCCAGCCTCAGCCCAAATGTCAAAGTTGCAGTGTTACCACTCTGCAGCCCAAGCCTGTGAGCCTGAGTCAGCTGACACAAGCCAGCAGTGGGTGCTGAACTGCAGTATAGACATACCTCTAGACTCACAGTGTACTCAGCTGGCAAAGTCTCTGTGAAGTCTTGGATACACAATTGCCTAGTGATAAAGTGCTTTATCAATGAGAGATTTCTCAAGACACGTATGATCAGAATGGAGGATGCCCCTGAGGGGACTTGAATGTCTGAATATTCTTTTATGTCAGAAACTTTCTATAGAATAATTGGGACATCAAACAGTTTAGGTATCAGAACTGGATGAGTATCAGAGGGGTAGCCGTGTTAGTCTGGATCTGTAAAAGCAGTAAAGAATCCTGTGGCACCTTATAGACTAACAGACATTTTGGAGCATGAGCTTTCGTGGGTGAATACACTTCGTCAGTTGCATCTGACGAAGTGGGTATTCACCCACAAAAGCTCATACTCCAAGAAGTGTTAGTCTATAAGGTGCCACAGGATTCTTTGCTGCTTTTACAGAAGTGGATGAGTAAACTATAGAAGACTATTCAATAGAAACTTTGTAAGTGGTAGAGGTCAGGAAGGGAATTTTTTCCCCAAATGTGTTCTGTTTTTGTTTTTTTTTGTTTGTTTTTTTTTTGCATGGGGTAGAGGATGTCTCCTTTGCCTGAAGCATCAGAGAGGGCCAAAGCTGGAGATGGAACACTGAACAGGATGGGCTGGTGCTATAAGGTGGGGCCAAGCATTCCCTCTTGTTCACATGCTCAGGATCTAATTGATCACCATATTTGGAATTAGGAAGGAATTATTCCCTGGTCAGATTGGCAGAGGTTGGGGTTTTTGCCTTTCTCTGCAGAATGGGGAGTAGATCAGTTGCAAAGACCATCTAGTTGTAGCTACCTTAATTCATGCCATTGCAAGAGCCTTGGGAATTGGTGCACCTCATTCACTCCTATTCTTTCCCTGGGGCACACAATCATTTAGTCTCCAGAGGACTGTAATAATTTGGTCTAGGGAGACGACTAGCTGGGTGGAGTTTTGTGACTTGTGGTATACAGGAGGTCTGACTAGATGATCTGCTGATCTGACCTTAAATTCTATGACTTCCCTTAGACACTAAATTTAAGCAAGGGAAAGGAAGGAAGATATAATTTAATGTTATTCCCTCCACCTCACCAATTTAGATCTGAATTGTATGACTTCTATCTACTGTATCTGACTGTGTAGAGACAAACAACTGTATATTCCTAGTTTGCCTGTAAACAAATCCAGGATGATGGAGAAATTATGTAACTTTTCAGCAACAATTCAGGAAACTCGAAGTCCCATGTTTATGAAGAGATAAACAATTCATGGTTTATATATGAGGAGAAATGCTCTTCATTATGTATTTTTTCAAGTTCCTGCAGAGACTCATAGACTCTAGGACTGGAAGGGACCTCGAGAGTTCATTGAGTCCAGTCCCCTGCCCTCATGGCAGGACCAAATACTGTCTAGACCATCCCTAATAGACATTTATCTAACCTACTCCTAAATATCTCCAGAGATGGAGATTCCACAACTTCCCTAGGCAATCTATTCCAGTGTTTAACTACCCTGACAGTTAGGAACTTTTTCCTAATGTCCAACCTAAATCTCCTTGCTGCAGTTTAAGCCCATTGCTTCTTGTTCTATCAGTGGAGGCTAAGGTGAACAAGTTTTCTCCTTTCTCCTGATGACACCCTTTTAGATACCTGAAAACTGCTATCATGTCCCCTCTCAGTCTTCTCTTTTCCAAACTAAACAAACCCAATTGTTTCAGCCTTCCTTCATAGGTCATGTTCTCAAGACCATTAATCATTCTCGTTACTCTTCTCTGGACCCTCTCCAATTTCTCCACATCTTTCTTGAAATGCTGTGCCCAGAACTGGACACAATACTCCAGTTGAGGCCTAACCAGCGCAGAGTAAAGCGGAAGAATGACTTCTCGTGTCTTGTTTACAACACACCTGTTAATGCATCCCAGAATCACGTTTGCTTTTTTTGCAACAGTATCACACTGTTGACTCATATTAAGCTTGTGGTCCACTATGACCCCTAGATCTCTTTCTGCCATACTCCTTCCTAGACAGTCTCTTCCCATTCTGTATGTCTGAAACTGATTGTTCCTTCCAAAGTGGAGCACTTTGCATTTATCTTTATTGAACTTCATCCTGTTTACCTCAGACCATTTCTCCAATTTATCCAGATCATTTTGAATTTTGACCCTGTCTTCCAAAGCAGTTGCAATCCCTCCCAGTTTGGTATCGTCCGCAAACTTAATAAGCGTACTTTCTATGCCAAGATCTAAATCGTTGATGAAGCTATTGAACAGAGCCTGTCCCAAAACAGACCCCTGCGGAACCCCACTTGTTATATCTTTCCAGCAGGATTGGGAGCCATTAATAACTACTCTCTGAGTACGGTTATCCAGCCAGTTATGCACCCACCTTATAGTAGCCCCATCTAAATTGTACTTTCCTAGTTTATCGATAAGAATATAATGCGAGACCATATCAAATGCCTTACTAAAGTCTATCACATCCACCGCTTCTCCCTTATCCACAAGGCTCGTTATCCTATCAAAGAATGCTATCAGATTAGTTTGACATGATTTGTTCTTTACAAATCCATGCTGGCTATTCTCTATCACCTTACCACCTTCCAAGTGTTTGCAGATGATTTCTTTAATTACTTGCTCCATTATCTTCCCTGGCACAGAAGTTAAACTAACTGGTCTGTAGTTTCCTAGGTTGTTTTTATTTCCCTTTTTATAGATGGGCACTATATTTGCCCTTTTCCAGTCTTCTGGAATCTCCCCCGTCTCCCATGATTTCCCAAAGATAATAGCTAGAGGCTCAGATACCTCCTCTATTAACTCCTTGAGTATTCTAGGATGCATTTCATCAGGCCGTGGTGACTTGCAGGCATCTAACTTTTCTAAGTGATTTTTTACTTGCTCTTTTTTATTTTATCTTCTAAACCTACCCTCTTCCCGTAAGCATTCACTATATTAGACATTCCTTCAGACTTCTTAGTGAAGACCGAAACAAAGAAGTCATTAAGCATCTCTGCCATTTCCAAGTCTCTCGTTACTGTTTCCCCCTCCGCACTGAGCAGTGGGCATACCCTGTCCTTGGTCTTCCTCTTGCTTCTAATGTATTGATAAAAAGTCTTCTTGTTTCCCTTTATTCCCATAGCTAGTTTGAGCTCATTTTGTGCCTTTGCCTTTCTAATCTTGCCTCTGCATTCCTGTGTTATTTGCCTATATTCATCCTTTGTAATCTGACCTAGTTTCCATTTTCTATATGAAGCCTTTTTATTTTGTAGGTCATGCAAGATCTCGTGGTTAAGCCAAGGTGGTCTTTTGCCACATTTTCTATCTTTCCTAACCATCGGAATAACTTGCTTTTGGGCCCTTAATAGTGTCCCTTTGAAAAACTGCCAACTCTCCTCAGTTGTTTTTCCCCTCAGTCTTGATTCCCATGGGACCTTACCTATCAGCTCTCTGAGCTTACCAAAATCCGCCTTCCTGAAATCCATTGTCTCTATTTTGCTGTACTCCCTTCTACCCTTCCTTAGAATTGCAAACTCTGTGATTTCATGATCACTTTCACCAAAGCTTCCTTCTACTTTCAAATTCTCAACGAGTTCCTCCCTATTTGTTAAAATCAAGTCTAAAACAGCTTTCCCCCAATAGCTTTTTCAACTTTCTAAAATAAAAAGTTGTCTGCAATGCAGTCCAGGAACTTATTGGATAGTCTGTGCCCCACGGTGTTATTTTCCCAACATATATCTGGATAGTTGAAGTCTCCCATCACCACCAAATCTTGGGCTTTGGATGATTTTGTTAGTTGTTTGAAAAAAGCCTCATCCACCTCTTCCACCTGATTAAGTGGCCTATAGTAGACTCTCAGCATGACATCATCCGTGTTTTTTTACCCCTTTTAGCCTAACCCAGAGACTATCAACACTTCCATCTCCTATGTCCATCTCCACTTCAGTCCAAGTGTGTACATTTTTAATATATGAGGCAACACGTCCTCCCTTTTTCCCCTGTCTATCCTTCCTGAACAAACTATACCCATCCACACCAACATTCCAGTCGTGTGTATTATCCCACCAAGTTTCAGTTATGCCAACAATGTCATAGTTGTATTTATTTGTTAGCATTTCCAGTTCTTCCTGCTTATTACCCATACTTCTTGCATTTGTATATAGGCATCTAAGATACTGGTTTGATCTTGCCTCCCAGCTTTGCCCTGACCCTCCTTTCTCTCTGCCATTATAGCCCATACTCCCTCCTGTTTCCGACCCATCTCCCAGGTCTTGTTCCCCACTTACCTGTGGGGTTTTCTCACCTGTCCCCATCAAACTTAGTTTGAAGCCCTCCTTACTAGGTTAGCCAGTCTGTGCGCAAATAAGGCCTTTCCCTTCCTTGAAAGGTGAACGCCATCTCTGCCTAGCTGTCCTTTCTCGAATAGCATCCCGTGGTCGAGGAAGCCAAAGCCCTCCTGGCGACACCATCTTTGCAGCCAGGCATTCACCTCCATGATGCATTGTCTCTGCCCGGGCCCCTACCTTCGACAGGAAGAATCGAAGAGAATACCACCTGCGCTCCAAACTCCTTAACCCTTACTCCCAGAGCCCTGTAGTCATTCTTGATCTGCTCAGTGTCACACCTCACAGTATCATTTGTGCCCACATGGATGAGTAGCATGGGGTAGTAGTCAGAAGGCTGGATAATCCTCGACAATGCCTCTGTAACATCTCAGATACGGGCCTCTGGCAGGCAGCATACCTCCTGAGATGAACGGTCAGGGTGACAGATAAGTGTCTACGTCCCCCTCAGCAGAGAGTCTCCAACCACCACTACCCTACGTTTCTTATTATCAGTGGTGGCAGCAAACCTCTCAGCCTTAGGGGTATGAGGCTTCCCCTCCTTAACTGTTGGGGGTGATTCCTTCTCTCCTGTATCAAGAAGAGCATAACGGTTATCTATTACCACAGCAGGAGGGTTCGCAGCAGGGGTGGAGCACTACCTGCTGCCAGAAGTAACCAGCTGCCAGTGTCCACGCTGAGCCATCTTCTCCTCCACTGGTGTGTCAGTAGTCCTGTGAACTGGGACAGCTATGTCAGCTGTTTCCACATGGATACTGTCCAGGAATTGCTCATGGATACGGATGTTCCTCAGCCTCGCCACCTCCTCCTGTAGCTCTCCCACCTGCTGCCTGAGAGATTCCACTGGTAGGCACCTTTCACATTGGATGCCACCCCCAGCCTGGATATCAGTAAGTGGAAATTGCAAGTTACAGTCTTTGCAAACCCACACCAGATTCCTTTCAAGTCACAATCAGTGGCATCTGGCTGGCAGCTAAAATTTATTAGTAGTCACGAATCCCCCCATTTTGTAAATAGTGAAAGTGCAAAATAAACAGCATTGGTGGGGAAAGAAATGTAATGAGTGATGTTCAGATGAAACAAGCTTAGTCAGCTTCTATTGTCTTACCCCAAAAGAGGTAGTTGCTGTCTATAGACCACAAACAAGGGTTAAAGTCACGCTTGTGCTTAGGCACAAGATGCATATGATGGGCCAGATCTTCAGCTGATATAAACCAAGGTAGATCCATTTACGTTGATTTACTCCACTTGAGTATATGGTACAAGAAGTTCAGCTTTCAGAGGTGGGATTCTGCTACATAGGTACACCCACTGTAGTTGTCTGGCCCCATTTGTTGCTAGACACAACTGGAACCTCAGCACTATATGTGCTGCTGATACATTTTTTGTAATTACAGTGCAGTATCTCAGGATCTCGTGCTACTCTCATTGCAAAATCATCGTTGAAACAGTAAAATGTTGGCTTACCTTTTCTCCTTATAGACTCATAGACTTTAAGGTAAGAAGGGACCATTATGATAACCTAGTCTTATCTCCTGCACAATGCAGTCCACAGAATCTCACCCATCCACTTCAATAACAAACCCCAAACCTATGTCTGAGTTATTGAAGTCCTTATATTTCCCTAATCCGTTGTTATATTTCTAAGTTTGCTAACTTCATTTCTGTCTCAAAACTTCTTTACTGTGTCTCAGGAAAATATAACTTTCTTAGAAACGCATAGTGTTGTCCCTTCTTCTGACCCCAAAATTACCCCTTTGCTGAAAGATAGCAGATGTCTTCTAGAGCTTTGCAGGTTGACTTCACAGTGGAGTCAAAATCAGTGATGTGGAATCTGTCTATATTGTGAATGTAATTCACTTTATTTACACCATATGCAACCCTTGAAATGAGATGGCCAAACAATATTCAGGACAACCCCTTCTTCCAGGGATCTCAGTCCAACACCAATTCTGATTACCAGGGAGCAACGTATGCCTGTAAGAATTTGGGGGACCTGGATCTACATGGTTTTGTAGTATTTGATACTTCTGTACTGACTTTAGGAATTCAGCCTGGGTTTCTCCTGAAGGACTCTGCAGGAAGTACCACCCAGAAGGGCTTCAATGGTGGCCCCCTGCAGTCTACTGATTGGTTCATGCCAGTATACAAACAGGAAGTCATCATGAGGGAGCAGTCTGAACAGACCTTGCTTTGCTGTGAACCCTAGACTCTCCTGTTAATCTCCTAGAGCTGGAAGGGACCTTGAAAGGTCATGGAGTCTAGCCCCCTGCCTTCACTAGCAGGACCAATTTTTGCCCCAGATCTCTAAGTGGCCCCCTCAAGGATTGAACTCACAACCCTGGGTTTAGCAGGCCAGTGCTCAAACCACTGAGTTATCCCTCCCCCCACTCTGACTCCACTACTTGCCTACTGTCTGTAACCTGGTGTCTAACCCTGACTTCCTGATTTGGCTTGACTCCCACCTGAAACTTGGTGTCTCACTCTGACTTCCTGGTATCCCAACCCCCCTAATCATCTCCTGACCTCAACTTGGTAACTAGCCAGTGCACACAGGTTACCCAGGACCCAGCCCTGTCATTGCGTCAAGTATTGACTCTAATCAGAGCCCAAGACAGAAAGAAAGCTCTCCAAATCCTTGAATAGCTTCTTCCTGAATCTGTCTCTACACAAAAACCTGACACAACCTCAAACCAACAATAACCCATATGTCTTTCCAAGTGTCAAAACTTGCTTGCATACTTAAAACCTAAACTTAGAAGACTATGCATAATAATGCCACCTAGTCACAATTGCCACACTAATATTTATTATCAAGATATGATCATTTCCTTAGTATTGTTGAAAAAAACTGCAAGAATTTGAAATTCCTTTCAACACTTTTTGACCGTCCCTACACAACATTACATTATATACAGTGCTTCTAGCTCTTCCAATAAATCTTTATTGTAATCCTAGATGGAGTCAATGAAGAAGCTTTTGTGTCAAGCTGTCTTTTCTGGGGATACTTTTCCCCAACAGTTTAAAAATTATTTTTAAAGGTTACAAACTGAAAATCCAGTATATAAAAAGCCCCCATTCCAAAACAAGAAAATAGACTGTTTTATTAGGTTTGTTTCATAAATAGAAATGTTAAAATCCATTGGCTCTTTTTTTATATTTTATCAGGCTTTTCCTCCCAACCAATCGGTGCTATTATATTAGTTCTGTATGACAGTTTAAGATACTATTATTTACACAGGAAACAGAATAAAGCCAGAGGCTCATTTTTTAGAACTTAACCTCTGGATTTATTGTTTCCAGTGGGAATGATGTTATAAACTCATTGGGGACAGAATAGATACTATGGGTTGGAAAAGACTTGTCTATTTCCAGCTGAAATACAAAAAGAGAGCTTGTAGATTTCAGCATAATATTCAAACTTTCTTCCTATGAGTTTTATTGTTGTTGTGTTTTGTTGTTTCTTTTTTAAATGAGCCTTTTTACATTGTCAGTGGCAAAACAGTAATCCAAAATATTCACCATCTATGGAGATCAGTGAAGAAGATTGCACACAAGGATTAAGGGTTATGTTTATCCATCTACCAAACAAATTATGTTGCCTTTAATTAAGGAAAACAAAGTAGGTTTTTTTAACAAATGTCTGATTTGCTGATAGTTTCTCCTGCCCTCTGTTCTTCAATGGATTCATATTTATTTAATGAAAAATATAATTATTTCCCTATTTAACAGGTATAATGGGTGCAGCCTGAGACTGTGGGACCGCTGTGCCCCCTGAACTCTCTCCAGCCTGGGCTGTCTCTCACAATGCCTTGCTAGTGTACAGTGGGAGCTGTGAGGATGTGGCTCTGGTGACTTTCTCTGTGTGATTTACCAGTGAGCTTGTATGAAGTGTGTGTCTTGAGCAGTGGAAGACAGATAATGCAGATTTATTAATTGGCTCACCACCTCGTCAATGGAAAGTGGATATACACCAGCCTTTTCACATTGAGCAGTTTTGCCACACACTTCATACAAGCTCACTGATAAAGATAAACAAATGTATTGACTACAGAAGATAGATTTTAAGTGACTATAAGTGTAAGGCAAAAAGTCGGTGAAGGAGAAAGGCCAAGCCTGTCCCCCTGTCTCCGTGTTCAGTTTTATACTTTCAGCTTGGAAAACACAAGTTCAGGCATGTCTGGATGGGCATTGCTGAGTCTCCAGGCAAGGTAGAACAATTCTTCTAGTGTGGTCTCATGCAGGTGAGTCATTGCATTGTAGCTCCCTTGCTGGGCTATGGTTATTGATGGGTTGTTTGACACCCCGCCCATGTATTGTTTACTTTCCTTCCTGTTGCCTCTGGGGAGCTAATATCTGGCCAATTCCTCAACTTACAGCATGTTTTGATGATAACCATACAACACAATTCTCATAACTTCATATGCATTAATGATATACATATATGGATAGAGAAATGACTTTCAGCAGATCATAACCTTTCCCCAATATCTTACAAGGCATGCGTTATATGTAAGATAATAATTATGTAAAAATGAGGAATGTGGGGGTTCCAGGATGATCCCCCCCAAGGTATAGAATGCCACATCCTACTTGAATTTATTTTTGAGCTCCCACCCCCTTTCTATTTTACCAAGTGAGGAACTGGAACATAAGACATGCTGAGTCTGTAGCCTTTGCTCACAGGAGTAGTCTCTCCCCCATATCAATTCAACAGGCTAACCCCAGAGGATGCCATAGGTCACTTGATCAATTCTCTGAACAGTTTGTCCAGGAAGATCCCCTGAAGGTTTAGAAGGGGGAAAGAAGCACTGATAAATGAGCTGTGTGCCCCTTTACTGAGCATCTGCTTATAATGGCTTCATTTTGTCTTACACAGGAACAACAGAGACAACTGCAGACCAAAGAGATAGATCCTGCACATGGATCCTCATGGCAAAGCCTTGATTAACTCTGTGAAGGGGGAGGGGCAGGGGTATTTTTGATCCAGTAGTCCTCTTTTCTTGGCTGACACTCCATATTAGAAAATAAGATGATTCAGGCCTTTCTTCTCTTGTACATCATTACATATTGTCTTATGCTCACAATAACTGATATTGGTTTGAGGCTGGCAGGAAACAGTTCATTTTTCGTTCAGCTAAAGGCTCAATTCTCCCACTGACCTCAACAGAAGCAGAGTCAGGCCTTATGCTTGTTATTCTGGAAGCTTACCAGAAAACAAAATAGTTATGTGCTGTAGCAATCATAGTGGCAGATCAGAACTTCAAGTAGAACAATGAGAAACGCATTCTTTATTTAGAGTTGTGTTGAATTACTATATACATGTATTCAGAGCTAAATCCTATGGTTATTACCCCTTCTTTCTTGGGCAAAACTTCCATTGACCAAGCCCCACTTTCTCATGAGTGTTCATTAATTTTAGGTGACTTGGTTTTAAGTACCCAAAGTGTCTCAAGCTGGGCACATATGATTAGCGGACCTTTGAAATCAGTGGGCATTTGAATATATGTCCTGTGTTCAAAATATATATCTGACTTGGATCTCTCTATTTTTCCCCACTGTACATAAAATAATATGGATTAAACAGATGTAGAATCTATACATTACAGCCAAATATATGTGACATTGGAAATAATAGTTAGTAAATGTTACCAGAAAGGGTTCTGTTCCACCAGTCTACCCCCAAGTGTATTACTTCTACTGAATTTTTTTTCATATAATATGTCTATATTAAACCTGAAGCATGTTAGCCCTTATACAGGTTTCAGAGTTGTAATTTACAGGGCAGACAAGGATGTCATGTGAATGAAGCTAAAAATAACACTTTAATGTTTGGATTATGAAAATGCTAAAATTATGAGACCAGTATCAAAAGTTTTTATCTAACCATTTTATTCCTATTGAAACATGGAACCAAGTAACCAGGATTCCAAATTTTAACAAGCAGAAGTTGTGAGATTTTCTCTTTCACTTTTCTTCCTGAGAGATCTTGGGAGATATATCTTTTAAACCATATGGGCTTCCAGTCCTTTAGTTCACAGCAATATTCTCCAACATCCTCTCTTCAACAAAATTAATATATCCACTTCAGATGAATCAGCTTAAATGACAACAATTCACAGACAAAATCTGTTTTTTTTAGGGCCACTGCTGGCATTCACAATGAAGCCAAACCACTCTGGATTTGTGCTTATTTTTTCTGTCACATTTTAAATTGAGGACAGAAAGAGCCATCCACGTGACACCTAAACCTATTATTTATTCTTAGAAGAAAGCTTATGGCCATCTTAAATAAAATAAAATGTAGCTCCATTTCAGGACCACAGAGGGAGTTGAAAGATACACCCTTCGTAGATTTTATCCATTGTTGTCTGCAAAGAGTTCAATCCATGTTGACACAGGGAAATAAAATCACTTGCTCTCCACATCAGCGACTTCATGTCAAGAAGATAAAAGAAAAAAATCTTTATTATTTTCCTGCTATTATTTATTTTAAGTTTATGTTCCTCACATACAATGTCATTGTTTTTACTCCAAACATTGTTGGGCAATATAGTTGAAAGTACTGTTATTGTTATCTCCAGGATATGTTTTACCTTAATTTTATTGTTGGCTGAACTTACAAAGGCCTTACTCAACTTGGTAGATTTTCTCAGTTTGTCTGTCTGTTTGTGAATAACATGATAACTCTTGAACATCATATCTGATCACACTTCAGGAACATTCTAGACATCAGTGGCCAGAACCCTATTGATTTTCAGGGGGAATTGGAAAACTAAGAGGGAAAATGGGGGATTTGGAGCCCCTGATGTCTGATTAGCACAGCCACAACTTCTTGCACCTCTAATTGTCTATAGATCAAAGAACTGGTTGGTGGCACCCCTTAATACCTTCCAGAATAACAATATCATCACTTTTATACAATTTATCAGACTAACCCTACAAATGAAGACTAAAGATGGGTAAGTGAGGGGAATGAGGACATGCACACAGCTTTTGGTGGAGGGTGGGAGAAAGAAAGGGGGACACATGAGCATGGCGGGAAAGGGACAAATGTGGGCAGAGAGAGCCCCTGCAATGTGGGGTAGTGACTGACCCTGATATGGGGGATAGAAGAGGGAACAGAGAGCCCCTGCTATGGGAGGATAATGAGGGACTCTGGAATAGAGGAAACAAACAGAATCTCTGGCATGAGTGGAAGATTGAGGGAATCTGATAGAGAGGGGAGGAAATGGAATCCTTGGCAGAGGAAAAATTGGAGGACCCTGACATGTGGCAGAGGGAGGAATGCTGGGTACACAGATACCTTGGTATGAGGGAGGGGAAAGTTGCAGGGAGTTCCTCTAACAGAGTGGGAGGGAGGGTGGCACATGGAGCTAGTGGAAGGTAGGGGAGAATGGAGGCCCTAGTGAATCAAATAAATTTGGCCTACACAAGCTAAAAAGTGTGCAACTCCCTAGAATAAAAAATATCTAGGAACAGCAAGAAAATAATACTGAAGGAGCTAGAAGTTTTAATATAAAATTAATGTGTTTAAAAAAAAATCTAGAGTGCATTGGCAATAATACAACAGCCAAGGGAACCATCATAGAAAGACAATTGATCATCTTCCAGGCTTGCAACCTTCCCTGTACCCCTCTTCTGCAGCCCTCCACTAGCTTCCCCCTTCTCCACTGCATTAAACACAAACATCTCTTCACTTTTTAAGGCTCTTTCTGGTTTGTCCATCCTACCAGCTGCGTTACTGATCCCTGCTTCTGCTCTGCTGACAATTCCAGCCTTTCCAGTTTTCCCTGCATACTTTCTCCCCTGCTGCCCCTTATGCATAGGAGGAGCGTCCTGTAAAAAGTCACAAATCCACAAACGTTATAAACCTTCCTCTTGCTTCTTAAAACTCAACTCTACCATGAAGCTTCTAAACACTTAACAATAGCTAGGCAGCTGGTGTGCTGTGATGCTTTCTATTTACACTAATCATAATTGCTCGTTGGTACCTGGTGATTACTTGTCTGTTTTCTAACCACTCCTCTCCTCATCTATTTAAACCGTCAGCTGTTCAGGGGGCAGGGACCATTTTTTTCCCATTGTTTATGTGCAGCTCCCAGCACATTGGGACCCTGATCCATGATCTGACACCACTGTAATACACATAAGCATCAGTTTTGTTGATTATCTCTGACCAAAACTAACTGTTTAACACAGACTGACTATAACTCCAGACAACTTCTTGGATTGTTACAGTGGCTGAATGAGGAAAACAAAAAGCACTAATAACAAATGGTTATGAATGATCTAGGCGGGTCTATTTATGGAAAATGATTACAAGCATTAGAAAGAGATTTGCGTAATTAGTACTTTACCACATGGCTTGGCTTCATTAAATATTCTGAAAAGAATGCAGCAGCTCAGAATACTTATGTGGCAATTCCCCCATTCTCCCAACATATGCTGAAACCTATAATCAATACTGGAGCAACAGCATTGTAAGTGGTGTAAAATACTAGCTGCATTTTGAGTATGTGGACAGTTCTATAATTGTATTCTGTACATAATGCAATAAAAATTAGTTTGGAGAGGGAGGTGTTGCTGGGAGCAGTAGCAGGATTATGTCATGAATTCTAGGCAAATAAATCGATTTCCTCAGTTATAATGAAATAAAAATAGGTTGTAAAAAGTGAAGTCTTTGCAGAAGAGATTGAGGATTTCTGCAGGAAATATTCATATTACTCAATCAACTTGAGACTCCTGCATAGAACCACGGTATCTGTTGGTAAATGAATAATCCAACACACCAGGTATCCAAAGAAGTTCCAGTTGGTTGTACCAAAAGGAAATTGCCTGGAAAAGGGATGCTTGAGATTGCATCAAATGTTGTCTCATCAGCATTCACAGCCATTAAAAATATTATAGACTATTTTCTGCAGTTCCTTGCAGAGAACTCGCAAAATAGCACCAAAAAACAGCCAATGAGATCAGTTGATTCATCATACCCTTTGCCCCTAGATGAAATATATGGAATGTAGAGTTGAAAATGTGCATTTCCCATTTCTTTTCCTTTAAAGCAAATAACTAACTCTTCACAGTGATTTCCAATACATTTTATCTCACTTGCCTTCCAATGGCTATCAGACCATACAGAGAATGCAGAAACATTTTGCATTTTGCAGGTGTATGCCTATGGCTGATGCTGAGGTAGCTTTTCAGCTTACCGTTTCTATTGACAATTGTCACACTGATATCTAATTTTCAGAAGTGAGCCAGAAGACTGGACTAGGATAACTTCTAGCTGAACATCAAAGAGGTCTATATTTTTCATGCTTTTAAATGAGCATATAGTGAGTTATCCACCACATATTATACATTTGAAAGTATTGCAGATGTCCACTACAAGGCTCACATTTCCCAGACTAAAGCTATAGATAAATGAGTCAGTGTTTCTGTGGGGGGGAAGTTAACTCAGGAGTTTTATGAGCTAGCCCACCTTCCTTCAGTGCTAGGCATAGTGGCTGGATCACACAATCTCCGAGGAGTTCCAGGAAGGACAATACTCAAGTAGGAAGTATACCTGTTCTAGTACTGTGATGTGCAGTTTATAGCTGCGATAGCAAGGTTTCTGGGTTCCTGCCGTAAGTCCCATATCCTCCATAACTCATCCTTGCTTGCACTTGTTTGAGAGTGAAGCCACTGAGTCTGGTTTCAGAGTGAAAGTCTAGTCTGGTACAGGGTGAAGTTCCATGGCCTCCATTATGCAGGAGGTCAGACTAGACGATCATATTGATCTCTTCTTGTATTAAAATCTATAATTCTTGGGTAAAGAGAAACAATAGGAACACAAAGAGCTCTGTGTAAGCTTGAAAGCTTGTCTCTCTCACCAACAGAAGTTGGTCCAATAAAATATATTATCTCACCCACATTGTCTCTCTAATATATTTGGCATATGAAATCCAATCAAGCCAAACCACAGCTTTCTTATCAATTATGTTTGAGGCACAAAAAACGCCAGGAAGTTGAGTCATTTTGCTGTCCTCAGCAATATGTGTCATGATTTGTGGTTGCCCACATTGACATAGTGGACTGTCTCTAAAATGCCACCAAAATTTTGCTGCACCACAAATTCCATGTCTGGTAAAAAATTGGTTCAGAAGTCTCCACTGCCTCCTCTAGGTTGACGCTGAGTGGGGTCACTTTCTCTGTGGACCACGAATCTCGCCATATGTCCTCTACCTTAAATCCCTTACTTGGTAAATTTATCCACAACAGGTGACATGAGGGCAGACAACCATGTGGTGGATTAAACAAGTCTTTAATGGTAGATGTGGCATATCAAGGAATCTCATCACGAGCTTTGCTGTGCTTTCCTCTCTGTGAACACTGGACACAGCAATATTCCAGAGAACCACTAACCATGGTAGTGGAGTAGATTTAAGTGTGCCTGAAATAATATGTGATGTGGAATTAAGTTGTACATCAATCATCTTTGTGTGAGATGAGCGAGCCCATACTTGAGCATGATACTCCGCTGCTGAATAACAGAGTGCAAAGGCTGAAGTGTGTAATGTTTGGTCATTGGTGTCCCATGTCATTCTGGCCAGTTTTCTGAGTAGGTTGTTGCGTGTTTTGACCTTAGTCACTGCCTTTGTAAGATGATCACGATATGTGAGAGTTCTGTCCATCGTAATGCCTAGATAGACCGGGCGTGAATCATGTGAATATTCACTGACTATTGAGAATTATGTTCAGCTCTTTGCCTGCTTGTGCCTGATGTAAGTGGAAGACACTCAACACAGTCTTCCTTTCGCTTGGTATCAGGAGCCACTGATGACAATAATCAGCCACAGCTGCTATATCTGCATTCAGAACACTCTCAAGTATGTCAAAGGAATGTCTCTGAGTGCCGAGGCATATATCATCTGCATTAACTAACTTGCAAGATGGGGTATATAGTAGGTCATTCAAATATAAATTAAATAATGTTGGAGATAAAACTGATCCTTGCAGAAGGCCATTCTTCTGGTGCCTCCAAGCACTTGTTCTATCACCAATATGCACAGAGAAATGGTGATTTCTCAAAAACAAAGCCATTGCACATACTAACCAACTTGGCATAGTTCTAGGCAATTTCACCAAAAGGCCTGTGTGCCAAACCATATCACATGCTGTGGTCAGGTCAGAGAAAACTGAACCAGACTTCAGCTTATGTGGGAATCCATTTTTGATGAAACTTGTAAGTGCCAGCACTTGATCACATGTACTACAACCATGGCAAAAACCAACTTGCTCTGGTGCCAGCATCCCTTCCAAAGATGGTGAAATTCTCTGCAAAATTAGATGTTCAAGCACCTCAAAGCAGATGCTTAGAAGTGAAACTAATCTGAAGCTCAAAAGCAAGTGCAGATTAAAAAAGGCAACTACCTTCCTTGGTGCCAGATTCTAGGCAGACTGGATTCCCACAGAACTCTGTTGAAAAAGTGAGCTATTCCCGAGTGTAAGCACCCAGTCGTTCCATGAATTCATGAGCAATTCTATCATATCTGGGAGCTGTATTATTAAATCAATCAGCACATAATTCACTTCCAGACTAGTCTCTCTTATATGAACATCATACAGATTCACTCAACAGCAGTCATGTTCATCACACTGGAAGAGGAAAATATCTGATAAATCTTTGTTTTTCCCTAGAAGGAACCGCATAAAATCTGGCTCCTCACCCTCATAATAAATCTTTAGTCGAGGGCACAGCACAACTATAACAGTCCCTTTATATCCCCCAGAATGGTCAGAGAGAGAGAATGTAGCCTTCTTAAAAATGGGACATGAGTGTCTGCCTCACACTAGTTTCACATTACAAAATTATCATGAGATATAAAATACTCTTGTCTTTGTAACATAATTCATGGTCCAGGAAAGGAGGGGAGAGGAGAGTAGCAGTAGAAAGGAGTAATGGAACCAGACCAAAGTGGTGGACCTGAGGAATAAAGCCAGAAACCTCTTGGGACTACCCTGGATAGTGTGGCACAGGGTTTTTGACAAGCAGAAAGTTAAGTATGTTTTATGTGAATGAAAGTCTTGCTTTCATGTTGATCCCTGATGAGTATTCCCTTTTATTAGAATTAGGGAGATTGAAAGAGATAGGGGTAGATAATAGAATGACAACTGCATCTTCAGGCTGTTTTCTTTTTTGGACCCCTTTGATCCCATGTACGTGGTGACTGAGAGTTTGTTTTAAGTCAGTCTGAATAAAGTAATGAGCAGGGAAGTTAAACTTCTGTGAATATGACTTGCCAAAGACATTTA
Organism: Gopherus flavomarginatus; assembly: GCF_025201925.1. NCBI lineage: Eukaryota > Metazoa > Chordata > Testudines > Testudinidae > Gopherus > Gopherus flavomarginatus. The sequence continues at coordinate 81,053,216 of NC_066617.1, read as the reverse complement.
GCCCTGTCTGTGTTTTCACTGAATATTATTTACTAATAGCTTCAGAAGTCTTTATGTAGGTGAGCAGCTGTCTAAAAATCCAAGAGCCATTTTGTGTCATCATATTTTATAGTCAGATTCTGAGACCTTGTCTCATGCTGAATATCAACTTACTGTATGAATAGTTCCACAGAAATCAGGACTACTTGTGAAGTAAAGTGCTACTCAGACTATACTTAGAACTCATCATTAATCTCAATGGAGACCTCTGCTTAAAGACTGAAAGTAAAATATGGCCACACAAAATTAATTGTGAAATCAGTTTCCTGTGATTAACTTTAAAGAAAATCATAAAACAAAATATAAGCAGTTTAATGCTATTAGCTCTGAAAGGTTCTTAAATATTGCACAGAGTTCTTCAACTTAGAGTACACAGCAGCAGGCAGTAAGAATATCACTGCACAAGAAATATTATTTACTTATGAGTATTTGGATATGTAAATTACGAGAAGGATGCAGAATATCTTTCATGGGGAGGTAAATGTTTATGATTAGGACTGTTTATATTAAGTGCTGTATGAAGTTCAGCTCTCATATTGCAGTGAGGAGTTGGGGAAGTGCAATGAAACTATTTAAATGATTATGACAGATTTGCAGAGAAGGCAAAATGCTGAGAAGACAAATAAAAGCCACTTTAATGGTTATTCAATTTTTATTAATTTGCAACATGAATTCATTTGTAGACATTTAGAGCAAAGTTCGGCCTGGCAATTTTCACATGTGAGGAGAATTGAATAAATGAGTACATAAGTTGGCACAGACCACACCTTTCATGTGTAACATTTGCTACAGGATTGTGGCTCAAAAAATAGCATGAAAACAATAATATGGGCATTAGGTGAATGAGACTGAGGACTGCTAAAGAGGGATTAGTACACACGGAAACTATCATTACAAAAGCAAGGCCAGTGCCTCAGCTGCTATAAACTGATATAGCTCCACTGATGGCAATAAACTCATGCCAGTTTACACCAGCTGAAGATCTGTGCCCTATAGTTTGTATGTCATAGCAACACAATGATTGGCCATTCTGGGTGCCCCATTTGAGTCCCTTACTCTCCCAGATGGACTAGAGAAATGTGTGTTCTAATGTGGCAGAAAATTTGTGGAGGACAGTAGACCAGATGGTGGCGCTGTGGCAAGGAATTCTCATTACTTGTGAAATACGAAGAAAAATTGTCTGTGAAAAATAATTTGGCCTCATATCAAACTTGATGCAAAACCAAAGCTGCTTTTTAATTTAATTTTATTGTTTTGAAAGAGAAGTACATACACTTTCCATATTCAAACAGCAACAACTGATTGCATACAGATTTACTTACTCATTCTGGTATCAGGAACAACCTCTTTCAAGGAAGCTATGAATGACGCCCCATTGGCAACAAGGGAACAACCCAACATGTAGCACTGGAGGATGGTGTTTTAAAAGCCCAAGCTTATATGGGCATTCTTTTTGACCTCCTGCTGGCGTGCATAGGGATGATCCCACAGCCCATAGCAATGTACTATTTTTTGGAAAGTTTTATGTGTAGAGTCATTATATACCAATGTAACAGAATTTGCAAGTGTGCCCTGGTAAGACGCAATCTGTGTGACTGGTGGCCTTTTACAATTTTCCAGCACTCTTGGCCATGCTTAACAAGCAGCTGAACTTATTCAAAGAATCTAAGTTTTGCATAAAATATTATTACCCTGAATTGCTAAGTGGTTGCCTGCCGGCATTTAGGCACACAAAATCCACAAACAACTAGGGGATTAATTTAGCTAAATCACATTAAAACTGTATAAAAATCCTTGGAGACAGTCATTTTCCCAGTTCAAATAAGGACACAGCCACTTTGGGTGACCAGATGTCCCATTTTTATAGGGACAGTCCTGATTTTGAGGTCTTTTTTCTTATATAGGCTCCTATTACCCTCCCCTCATCCTGATTTTTCACGCTTGCTGTCTGGTCGCCCTACAACCCTTTGTGAAACACACAAAGTTGCTGTCTGTGCATAGACTCCATGGCCCTAATACCTTCCTGTCACTCTAGGGATGGCGGGGAAAACTTCACATATCCATCCATATAGATCTTCCAGCCCCACCTCTGTCCCTCTCTCAGCCTTTTCTGAAGCACGCTTTGTATTACCATCATCACAAGGAATGCCTATCCTTACCTAGCCTACTCTCAGATCCTGCCTTCTCTTTCTTGCTACCAGAATGCAGAAGAACCTGACTGGTTCTCTTGCATGAGGGCTCTCTGCACAAACACAAGGGGGAGCAGGGTTTGTCCCTGGCTGTGCCACCAGAACGCATCTCAAAGATTGCCTGAAATGTTGCTTGTTTTTCCAGAATTCTTTATTAAGGAAAACATTTTCCAAAAACACTTATTTAAACTTGATCCCATCACAATGAGCTATGAAGATTAGTCACCGCTAACCAGGTGAATGGTAACTGAGATCTAATAGGTAGTTTTTCTTCTCTACTTCTTTTTTTGCTGGCTGATGTTGAACTTCTTACTGTGATAACTTCTCAAAGAAATTCCTTTGTCCTTCTTGAAGAGCACACACTGTGTGTATATTTATTCTCCCTGCCAGTCATTTGCCCCTTCCTCCTTTACCTGACAAGTAGTCCATGATTGTAATGTATCATTATGAATAGCCAGAGTGTGCCTCCTCCGATGAACTTATTTCTAGGAAAGTTTCTGTTAAAGTAGGAAATTGCAGCACATCAGAAAATTCAAGCTGAGTTTTGCATTGCAAATATGTGTAGCTTTCTTGATGTTAAGGGAAATACATAGTGTGTCTTGAAGTGTCATTAGCTAAACAGCTCTTTTGCTTGTGATGGATGCAAGATCCTTCATTTTCTTGGCTAGCAGACTGCCTTTGTCCAATTCAATGTGAAATGCTTCAAAGTAGGCTTTCATCAGAGAAATATTTTGCTACAGAAGCTGTCATGGGAAGTCTAGCCATCACTATTTTTGGATGCACTTTTACCATTCTCTTTGCAGTGATTTTGCATAGTGACTGGGTAACATTATAGAGGATATTGGGCCATATTTTCCATTTGCATGAAACCAGTAAAAATCAGACACTGAAAGGTAAGAAAGACTGAAGAAAGGCTGAGGAGCCAATTTATGAATCAATATATCAAAGAACAGTGTTCAGTCTGTTATTCACAATTTGGCATACGCTTTAGATTCTGCTATTGCCACTTAGAGTCCTTAGGCTTTAAAGATATTGTATAAGTTACTTTCCAGTCAATTGAGCAGCAACAATGTGAAACACTGAATGGAAGGAGTGGGTCCCTCCTATTAGCATGCAACTGTATACATTAAACATTTTTATGAGCCATTTCTTTTCCAGCTGCCAAGTGGCTTTTAAGTGTTAAACAGTATTAAAAGAGTTGCTTTTGTGGCAGCCAAGTGCCTCTTAACATTCGACATTAAAAAGCAAACATTGTTTTTCCAGCAATTGACCAGCACTTATTGTTAAATATTTTACTAACGTGGTTCCTTTTCCACCAGCTCTTTTTGTTTAAAAAATTTGTTTAAAAAATAATTTCCTAGCCATTGAAAGGGTTTAAAATTTAACTCTGTTTCATAAGATGTGGATTGTTTCTTAGCCACTAGACATGATAAATATTAATCAAAATAATTGTTTTTTCATCACCAAGCAACACACACTGTCTAAATACAGTAAAGTCTAAAAACACATTCTCTAAGAAGTTGCTTTTCTAGCTGCTTCACAGCTCTCTATATTAAATATTAAGGCCTGTAGATGCTTTTTGAGCCCCTTTTGCTGCTGAACACACAGTCTTTTTACATAGAAAGATTTTTTTTAAAAAAGCCATTGAAACGTACCTATTTTTGAACTAACAAAACAGCACAAGACATGACTGACCCAATTTATTCCTGTAAAAAGAAATTTACTTTCCTCTGTAACTATGGGTGAACAGAGGAAAAAACATTCTTGAAAATAAAGGTTGGGATTTTCATCAGATACATAAGAGCGAGGTCCCTAAATTCTGTAGTGGGATTTGAACACCAAACTCTCTTGGGCTTCAGGGAAAATTTACTGATTTATTCAGTCAGTATTTGCAACTTCTTTTATCCATTAGTTTATGAATTTTCGACTGCGTGATCTTTTATTCCACAATACGCTCAGAGAAAGTAAAAGCACCAATACATATCTAAGAGGGTATTCACACTTAAAGTGCTCTCCTTATTGTTTTATTATCATTTCTATTATGGTAGCACCTAAGGGTCAACTAAGACTGAGCCCCATTGTGCTAGGCACTGTACAGACAGAGTAGTAGGCTCTTCCTGCCCCAAAGATCTTACAGTTATAACAGACAAGACAGACATGGGGTGCGGGAGTGGGGAGAACAGACAAGTAGAGTAAACAGTGGTAGTTTGCAGCTGTCACTAATTCTTTTCACAATTTTGATGGGACCAGGGAGGTGAGGAGGAGGGCTTTTTCTTTAATTATTTGAGTGGGGTTTTGTTAGGAGGGGATTAGCTACAACAGAAAGACAAAGGAAGGAGAAGAGATATTGAAGGGATAAGGCTGAGGGGGAAAGAGCAAGGGAGAAGATGTAGGGGACGGTGCAGAAGAGCATGGAGCCCAAGTGGAGTGGACTGAGGTGAAGAGACCATGAGAGAAGGTTGAAGCAAACACTCAATCAGCACAGGGTGTAAAAACTGCAGAAAGCAGTATGATAATATCCTCAGTGTACAACAGCCATGCTACAGAATCTGCTGAGGCTGCTCCTTAAATTTCCTCCTGCTTCCTCTGAACTCTGGGGCTGGCTTTTCCCTGGAGTTTCTTTCTTCCCCACACCCATATGGTCTTGGGGAGGGGTGGGGGGTGGCACCACTGCACAACTCTGAGTTCAGGAAGTGCTGGGTGAGAGGTGTGGTCCTGACTGAGCTCTAATCCCCACCTTCTCCCTTCAGTACCAGTGCCAAAGTATCTGCTATGACTGTTTCTGTATTTGTTTCAGTGGGCCTGACTTATTCAAAGCCCTTTTTGAGCAGACAGCTGGAAGGGAAGGAAAGACTAAATTTGTTGCAGAAGAGTAGGATGACAAATTTTAAAAAAATAATTAAATTAAAAATAAAACGACATTAAAAGAGTTAAGTTTGCTTGGTGGTATGTAGTAGCCTTGCAGAATGTTGAGTTGCGCAAAACTCAAACATCTGAAAACCAGGAAATGCACCATTAAAGTTGTCCATGTCATCTTAACTCTGCCCTCTTTCGTCACTGTCCCAACATACCCCATTAACACACATACATTTACTCTGCCAGTTATACTGTTGCTAAATTGTACAAGCTTTTCACCATTTACAGTCCATTCCCTCTCACCCACACAGGATTGCATCTAATACTAATAAAAAGTGGGGGTGGGCGGTTATCCATCACCCGGGCCATCAGCTTGTACAATCTAGTGCTCGAAGCATCTACTTATGTCTCTAAGATAATGGCATTAAGCTAAAGTACGGAGGTTTCAGTTACTGTACATTTCTGAAGGCTCTCCCTTTATTGTTTTTAGGAGCTAATAGTAAAGGTGTTAGAACTTTCATGAAAGGCAGGAAATAATTTGCAAGCATTGGAAAAAAGAGCAAGAGCTTGTGAAGACTGTAAAGCCACTGTAAACCAATGGCTGGAGGCATCAGTGTGTGTCCATTACAAGACAGGATTTATCTGCTAATCTGAAAAAAGGGTGCATAATAGCTGGTCTCAGGAAATCACAAGGTGGCAATATAAAGCCAATTTAAAGGAAATTCCTTACTCTTTTCAAAGACCAAATGGCTGCATGCTTCCATAAACAGCAGAATCTGTAGAGATTTAAAGGTGCAGCACAGAGGAACAGTTATTCAGCGATGTGTACTACATGCTACCCTCCTCCTGTGCGTTTACATCATATCTCCTATACAGAAAAGCAACTAACCAGTCCTGTTTAATGAGTCATATAATGCTAATTAGGCTGATATTTCTGTGCAGCAGGGTGAAGTCACATCCTATCAAAAGTACAGAAACTTTGCTGGTAATACCCAGGTTTGGCCTTACCCCCAGCTATCCGCATGGTTCCCTGAATTTCTCCTACATGTTTTTCTTTTTTTTAAACAAGAAAGATTTCAGATGTCCTAAAATTTTCTCCTGCAATATTTCCTGCTCTCCCTAAAGTGATCCCTTCTTCCATCCAATATCTGCTGGAGAAAAGGTAAGTCCCAATAATTTATTTAGGCTTTCATATTTATAAGGCATGGGGGGAGATTCTGACCTTTGCTTAGATAGCTGACAAACAGAAAAAAAGCACCAGATTCCACAAATAAGTTATGTACTCTTAATGTTCATACAATTCTACTTCTGTATGTGTATACTCACTAAAAACCTTCCTGGATCTTGAGTATAGCCAAGTACAGAGTGGATGACAGTACAGTGAGTGGTAAACCACAAAGTACTGTAGACTTGAACATTATGAAATCTTTCCTTGGCTAACAACAACTGGTTAGGGATGGTGCCATGAGGGTGATGGGTACATAGTAAAAAGTCTAACAGGTTCAATTCCTTCCTTTGCCTGTCACAGAAACCATTCTAAATTTTTCCAGCCATTCCTGCTTTGCCAGACAGAAATTCCCTACCTAATCCAAACAAGTCAACTAAACCCATATTTCTGACGGTGCTATAATTTTGGCTTCAGGGTTTTCTATTATCCTGCAAAAGTGTCTATTTTAATGCATATGAAGAAAGCTATATTTTCCCCATATTTGTCAGTAACTTTATTTGGCCCAATTCATTTCAGGTAGTTCTAAACAAGCAGACGATGGCACGCAATACTTAATAACTTTGTTATAAAACTGGAAGATTTTATACTACAATGAAGTAGTCTGATAAGCCAGATACATTTTCAATTATAGGCTCTCATATAGTTGAAATATAATTTTATCTGAGGTTTTTTGTAATATACAATCTGGCAGTGTTGTAGTATTTCAGCTGCTGACTCTTTGACACCCTTCCAGCTAATGAATGGTCTTTCAATATTTCTATTACACAGTAAATCTCCATATTCAAGGTTGTGCAATTCATCTGCAAAGAATCATGCTAGACTTAAATATGACAGACAGGATTTTCACTTGGGGAAAACATCAAAACAATCCAATTTTGCCTGAATAAAGAGTAAGGAATTCTGAAAAGGGCCTAAAGTAAGAGTTTAATGATGGTTGTTTTAGTTGTTTAAATTAACAGTAAGACATTCTGGTGATTAATCCATGGGAAGTTTGCCAGTCCCTTTGGAGATTTTATTGTGACCTCAAGGCACAAGAATGCTTTGGGGACAGCAACACGGATTAGCTTCTTTCCTTTTCCCCTAAGTTTCCCTCCTTATATTTTGTCTAATTTCTACCTCCCCTTTCAGTAGAATTCCGAGTCTTCTTCCCTCCCTGAGATAGCTCATTTTTGCCCACCCCAACCTCAGTGACTTCTGAGAAAAGGAATAAGGCTGGTTATGTCTTCTGCCCCCCAGAATGCTTCCTCTCAAGGGTGCAGTTGTTGCAACTGCTGAGCTTCTGTGCAAAGGAGTAGATCAGAGGAAGGTTTCCATTTCTTATTTTCACTTTGTGCCAGCTGCCAGCAGCTGAATTGTACCCCTCCTTTTGTTGGAGTCAGTGGCGGCTCCAAGCATCAGCACTCGAAGCACGTGCCTCGGGTGGCAAGCCACTAGGGGCGCCCTGCCGGTCGCTGTGAGGGCGGCAGTCAGGCAACCTTTGGCGGCTTGCCTGTGGGAGGTCCACCAGTCTCGTGGATTTGGCAGCAATTCAGCTGCATGTATGCCGAAGCCGTGGGACCAGCAGACCTCCTGCAGGTGCATCGCCGAAGGCTGCCTGACTGCCATACTTGGGGCAGCAAAAAAGCTAGAGCCCCCTCCGGTTGTAGTCAGCTCACTGGGTGAGCCAACAGGGAGCTTGACATCACGGGCCTGTTTGGTTCAAAGCCAACTCTGGATGAGTGTGGCAGAGATGAAGAATAACCTGAAATAAAAACTGAGATTATCAATGAGATTTAAAGGGGCCCCCATAATCAGTGAACGTGCAACCATATAGATGAGGTTTGTGGGCTGTTAACAGACATAATGCTGTTACCTGTAAGGCACAAGGAAGAACTGGAATACATCTTCACTAGGGTAGGTTGTTCTGGACAACTTAAGTGGACAGTAGAGCTTTATATGTTTCCTAATTCCTGCTCTTGGCTTGATGCTGCAGTGTCTGGATATGCTAAATGAAGCTCTGTCAATAGGAGGGAAAGCATAAAAGCGAGAGAAATATTTCTTGGCATGAAGCTGCTGTATTAAAACACAGAGATCTTTATACCTATGCCTTTAATCCCAATCATTCATGACTATGCTGCAAAATCTCCACTGCCAGGACTGATCATAGGAAGAAACCAGGCAGCACTGTTGGAGTAAGAATACCTGGTATGGAGGGTGTGTCCGGTCCTTCTAAAGAAGTAAGTCAACACTGGTTAAATAACTCTATTAAAATATACATATTTTTTCCAGACAAGAACAAATCCACAAGATTTTAGCAACTGGGTCACTATAAAGAAAGTGTTATTTATGCTTCTATAGACTGAAATCAAACTATGAAATCACTATTGCACTTCCTAAAATATTGTGATTATTTAGTGCCAAAAGGGAAAAAGAACCTGTTTCCAATTTTAGGCTGGTTGAAGAATTTCTGTTGGAATAAATTTCCAATGGAAAATGCAATTTCTAAACACTGAAATTTTCTATGGGACTATTTTGATTTTGCTGAAAATTGAAAATAAATATTTCATTGTGGGTCATGTTCAACCCAGATTGGAATATTTAGCTTTTTGAACAGACCCAAAATGTATATTTTCAAACCAGTTCAACAAAACATTAATCTGCATTTCCCTATCAGTGGATTATTTTCTGTGAGCTGTAGTTTGGGTCTGTCTCCTATCTCTCCTATGGGCCAGGCTTTCTGGAGGACTATGTCTTTCAGAACACAGTATGGATTTTTTTAATGGATGAGCTTCATGGTGCATAATGTAAGTTGTAGTCTGGCCAGGGATATTGGCCCATTAGGGAAAATGGAGACATCAGGCTCCTGGATTATAGCTCCCATGAAGCAAGGCAGCAATATATGGAAAATGCAATTTCATATTGAACCAACTCAAAATGGGGCCTTTTCAGTCAGTTCAATAAACCAAAAGAAAACAATGAAAAGTTCAGTTTTGCGAATGTTGAAATGTGTCATTTTGATAAACAATATGAAAACAAAATGTTCTCATATTTCCCAATGGAAATGTCCTATAATTTGCATTGTGTGAAACACTTTGAAATTAATAATTTTTGTCAAGATTGGAGCAAAAACAAAGGCTGAAATGTTGGAAATTCCAGTGGGACAAAAATTCTAAATCTCATTTAGCGCTAGTCTTCAGCCCATTTTAGACAATGAATCAAGAAATGAAGGTTGAAGCTTTGTCTCTCTGAGCATTTCTAATATGCCCATCATCATAGAAACTGGGGCTTCTACAAATAAATCTATAAGTGCTCTTCAGATGGACCATGCTCCCCACATTCTCTCTTGTTATGCCATTTTCTTCAATATTGTTTGAGACTATCTCCATGATCTGGCTATTAAATACCATGGTGATGGGCACTCGAGTGCACAGGTTAGATGGGATTTAGAGGGATGGCTGGATTTAAGATCATATTTATTCTGTTAATAAGCAGTCCAATAGCTGAGGTCCTTCACTGAAAACTACCTGCCTCTGAAGTCAATTAGTTAATGTGTCCCAGTTTACTGCTACACTCACATGAATAGCAGAAAGTGAGTTGGGCCCATATCCACAAAAGTATTCAATTTCAATGGAAGTTAGGAGTCTTAATACCTCTGTGGATCTGGGCCTTGATGTTCAAAGTAACTAAACCTTTACATCAGGACCAGCATCTGAAATCTGTCAGGGAGTCAGGAACTGTCAGGGAGTCAGTGTGATAATCTTTTACTTCTGTTAAAGTTACTATCAAATTTAACTTGCAGTTTAAAAGTTGAATTGCGTTCATTTTCTAATTACCTGTTGATTTCAGTGTGGTTTTGTTATATGTTTGGGGTCTCAGGACAATGGAATCAAATGGAAAGTTATGCAGTAGAGAAATTATATTTTGCAACTACTCTTCTGATTTTATTTTGACATACGAGTTGAGATCCTTTTATAAAAATATCATAGATTCCCTTATGGAGGCTAAGTTTTGCAAGATATATTCTTTAAAAAAATGAATGAAATAGAATACAAGGGGTCTAGTAACACTGAGACTCTAGACTGAATTTTGTATCTTAACATCACTTTTTTACTAAAATGATTGAGGGATTAGGGTGATAAAGTATAGGGTTATTGTGGATGTTGTGTTGTATACTCTCTTGTGTATTAAGGTACAATTCAACAAGTGGAAGGGTAGCAGATTTTGGCTATGGATTCTGTTTTCCATTTACCAATGACTGAAGAAAATTGCAATTAAATATTCTGTGCTTCAATACACAGAAAATATTTTCCCCGTCTGTATTGAACTACCAGTGAAAATAATCTGGGTATACCACTGGAGCTAGCCCATTAGTGGACTTGATATTGGACTTTACATTTCTAAACTTTTCCTTGGGGTAAGGGTGGTGTAAAATTTGTGCAAGTGAAAGTGAGAGACCAATACAACAGATAAGGGGCAACCGAAGCAAACATGTTAAAATGTATCCTTATGTACCTCGACCAGTTTTGACTGGTACTGTCTCTAGCATTTAAGTATTAGTCTTTACCTGAGTAGAAACTACCATTTATACCAAACTATGTGTCATCTTTGTGAAGTGGATAAATGACCTCTGTGTCCCTCCCATTGGTAGATAAGATTAATCTGAAGTCTGAATCCATATATCTAGCAATGAAATGTTAGCAAGTGCGTTAACATTTCAGGTTCCCTATCTGTTTCTTTTTACCATCTCTTAACTGTGCTGCAAAATGTGACATCAAAATGTCTATATCCTTGAAGAATCTGATTCTAACAGGCAGCAGATGAAATACAAAAATATCATCAGTGCTGAAATAACTTTGAACTGTGACAAGGCATTTGCTGTAATGTCTCAGGGAACCCTACTCTCAAAATTCAGTGATTTTGCTATAAACACTTAGCTATAAACACTATCGTGTTGCCTGAAAAACTGGCTGAATGACTTTAAAAGTTAAAGTTAGTGCCAATGTGAAATATCTGCAGGAATTGATGCTAGATCCTCATCAATGGCTAAATCATTTCATTTGGGCACAACCCCTTGTAAGGGGCAGGATGGAATAATAATAATAAATAATAATAATAATAACAATAATAAATACTTCTCAGGCATTCCCAGTTGGGCTGAGGGGAATATAACATTTGTCACCCCCTTTTTTTGTGATGCAGCACATTGCCCTCTACCCACTGTGCTGCTGGCAGTCAGAGGAAGAAGCACCAGGACTCCACCTACCCCAAAACCTCCTTGCTCTCTTGCTGTAGTGATCTAGTTCCCCAGAGTCGTCTCCCTGCACTGTCCAGTCTCTCTCACTGGACGCTCACAAAAGTTATTAAATTTACTGCCTCCAAAGAGAAAGAGCACATATTAGACTGTTACGTTAGCTGAAGACTCACACGTCCCTTTAATACTCAGCAGTGAGATAATTTTGTAATAAAATAAGTTGATTAACCAAGATCAGAAATTTAAGTAATTAGTAAGTAAGAGAAAGAGAGGTATGGTTACAAACAAAATAAAATGTTCTTAATCTTAGCAAGTTACAATCATTGCCTAAGTAGTTGTCTTACTTACATCAAGTTACCAGCACTCCTAACCCTCCATACTAGGAGATCCAACTTTCATGATGTTGGAGGGTTCTATACCGACCCTATATCCACTCAGTGATGGATCCTTAAAGGTAGTTTTGCTTCCATTACATTACCAAAGTCCATTGTCTCTGCCTCAAGACCCAGAAAGTCTTCCTAGGGTGTAGATTCTGTCCTACAGCATGTTTGTTAAATGGTCTTTTCTGCTGCTCATTTATCTAGATGGCTTTGTTTACCTTATATGTAAAGATATTTTCATTGTCTTCTGCCTGTGACCAGGCTGGTCAGACAGGAAAATCCACATTCCTTTGCCTAGGGTAGGCTGGTTTATGCACTGCCTCCCAAACACATTTTAGGAACATATGTCCAGCACACATCTGTAACTCTTTGTAACCCTGGAAGTCCCTCAATCTCAAGCGATAAAGGGCTTGCCCATGCTGTAACTCATATCAGGCTTGACACTCATTGCCCCAACACACTATTGTCATAATATATATCTTAAGTGCATCATGCAAGTGTTATACATAAACTGGTGACAGGCTGCTTCTGAAAATCACTGTGTTATGTATGTATGGATTGTGTACGAACATCTCCAAAACAGCGGTTGACAATGTTGCAGTTATACCTGCAAGAATAATACTATGCTCTACTTCCAGGTGATGGTACTTGAAAGCCTTTACCCTTGATCTTGCAAGTCCCAGCAGATGGAACTCTCAAGGAAGCTGAGAGTTCCATATGTGAAGAGATTGTGGGAGTGAGATCATAAAATGTGTAGTGATGAGAGTGTAAATCAGGGATGGAGAGAATCAGATTGTCACTATTTGTTGAACTACAGCTATCAGAGCTATCAGATTACATCTCCTTTTAGACAAGACTTTAAATACTGAACTACTTGTTATTTTGGGTAAAGAACTAAAGGGTGGTAATGTTTCCAAGCTAGGCCAGGGCCAGCTCTAGGCACCAGCACAACAGGCAGCTGTTGGGGCAGCACATTTCCAGGTGGCGTCATTTTGGCCATCTTTTCTTTTTTTAAACTGACTTGCTCCCCTCTCACAACCCTGCAGAAGCAGAGCCACAGAGCAGCTGGGGATCCACCATGGGGGCTGAGAACATGGGACCCTGGGAGCTGTAGTTCCTTGTCTAGTTCCCTGCCTATAGAGCCTGCCCTGGAGCAGGGAAAGAATTACATTTCCCAGCAAAGCCTTGGCAGCTATCAACAGGAAAGGGAGGGGTAGAGAGTGAGGTAGCTGAGCCATACTGTGAGTCGGAAGGGGCCACACTGTGAATGAGGAACAAGTGTGCCCAAGGAGTAGAAGGCTTTGCCCCAGATGTCCCCTTCAGAAGACTTCACCAGACTGCATTAGGGATACTGCTGTGACCTCACCGTGCAGCCCACAAAGAAGGAATTGGGTGGACTAAATGGACAGTGCACCACTCTATCTGAAGCCTAGCAAGAGAGGTATGTGGATCCCTCTAGAATTTTAAAGGAAAAGTAAGGGAGAGGAGGCTCTGCTAGGGGACTTTGGCAGCTTTAGATACAGTACCAGGCACATAGGAGGATTTCCACTTCTGAGCCATGGAAGCAGAAATTGACTTTTCCTTTCTGGATTTAGCTAACATTCAGAAAGGGAATCTAGCATCTGCCTTCCAGATTTGAAGACCTCTAAATTCAGGAGTGCTCAAGCTCAATTTGGGCAGCTGTTACTTCATTTCTCCCAAATCAAATATACTGATCCACTGTAACTTGCTGTAGAAAAAGTAGGATAAGAAATGAAGAAGCAAGAAATGCTTCCCAGTGGTTTTTAGGACTGGAATTGCTATTTTCAAAAGCTATTTCTCCCCCCCCCCCTTTTTTTTATTTGTTTAAAAGGAAGACAGTGATATTGCATTGGCAAATTCCCCATAGAAACAAAGAGTGGAACAAAAGAATAATAAAGGCATCTCAACTTTTCCTCATTCATGTAGGACAGTCTTATAATATGCATCCAGATATCCTCCAATCACACAAGCTGAAAATTATTCCACTTTACCGCAGTTCTGTAACCATATGGGAACCAATCCAGTCTGTGTTCTGTGCACATCCAAAATTCTTGCTGAATGACCCGCCCTGGGAGCGAGTTACCAGTGACCCAGGGCTGGGACAGCAGGAGAGTGCAGGTAGGGGAAGAGAGCCCAGGCCTGGGGCAGCAGGGAACTGTGGGTTGGGGGAGGTCACTGGTGGGGGGGAAAGGAGGGAGCCCAGTGCTCGGGCGGCAGGGGGTGCGAGTGGAGGGGAGAGCCCAGGGCTGGGGCAGCAGGCGAGTGCAGAGAGGAAGCCCAGGGCTGGGGTAGGGGGCAGCCAAAATTTTTTTTGCTTGGGGCGGCAAAAAACCTAGAGCCAGCCCTGTAGGCATCGATAAAGACATTAAATGCCAGCACATATGGAATTGCAACATTGTTTGCAAAATGAAACATGCAAACTGCAGTGTGAGTTTAATTTAGCATTATTATAACATTGAATACAGAGGGAAACACAGAAAAGCACAGAATAATATTAAAGTTCTTTTTGCTTTAAAGTAATTTGTACTTTGAATTCTGTCATGTCCCAACTACTGTGCAACTGTTAACTCACATTAATTTCCTCAAGTCTGGTCATTTGAGTTCTCCTGAAATATTGCTGGAGGGTTTCTTTTGTAATTGTATATTTACATTAAACTAATAATTGTTAGCTGTTTTCAAACCATGACAAGTTGAAGGCCACCTGTTCCAGTCATATTTTTTACACAGCATTTTTTGTATGATGATTTAGGTTGATCCTGACCCCCTTTTCCCCAGGAAATTAACTTTCTAGTGGTAATTAGAGAGGAGTGAAACTATTAGGATTTTGTTCAGATAGTCAGCCATCTGCCACATTGGTTAGTTCCCAAACAGAGTGGATGATTTAAGAGATTGAAGAATTGCCATGATACCTACTTGTATAAAACAGGAAACAAAAACATTTTGCAAATGTTCACACCTCCTTCGTATGTCTCTTCTACACTTTTCTTTTTACAAAAAAAATCAGTGATGGTTAGTTAGCTGGTGGGTTATGATCATTGCTCATCATGCTGACAGCATGTATCATTATTTCCTTGTATTCGCCATCTATGTTTTATATTCACCTTCAGTCTATATTCTTTTATTCAGATTGAAAGCTCTTTGGGGCAGGAACTGGTTCTTTGTTATATGTTTGTACAGTGCCTAGCACAATAGGTCCTGGCCTACAGGTGCTACCACAATGCAAATAATAACAAAATATAAGGCCACATTAGACAGAAAGGAAACAAGTTTGGACCCAGTTTGTATACACACAACTCCACTGTAACTTGGGGCAGAACTTTGATCCAATTTATCTGAATAGATTCTTTTGACATCATAAAGGTAGTTTCTCAGAAGCAACATTGGGGCTGCTGGTTAGCCCTCTTTTAAAAGTAAATTAGATAGAACAGCATGGCATGTTTCTGGAGAGTTGTCTGACTGGATCTGTTATAGATCTTCCTTGAGAAGTTGTTTTCTCTGGCTATGTCTACACAATAGGCTAGAGGTATGATTCCCAGCTTGCGTAGAGATACTCATGCTAACTCTCATCTTAATTATCATGCTAAAAATAGTAGTGTAGCGATGGTAACAAGCTCAGTGACAAATGGTGCCACGGGCTAGCTCAGGGGTCGGCAACCTTCGGCACGTGGTCCATCGGGGTAATCTGGTGGTGAGCCGTGAGACATTTTGTTTATGTTGATCGTGCCTGCAGACAGTCAATGTAAACAATATGTCTTGCAGCCCACCATGAGATTATCCTGATCAGCTGCGTGCCAAAGGCTGCCAACCCCTGGGCTAGCCACTTGGAGTAAAATCCCACCTCAAGCCTGTGGGCACATCCTGATTGCTGCTAGCTTTTGCTGCCACTGCCCATCTTGCCACAACTACGCTACTGTTTTAGTGCACTAGCTCAGATCACAGCTACATGAGTATCTCTGTGTGACCAGAGAATCACACCATAACTGTGATGTCCTAGTAAAAGGGCTTGATTCAGCAATAATCTGCACATTGGGTAGGCATTTATACCAGTTCAAAGTGAATGCTACAATTTTGATTTGGAAGAAAGAAATATCTACCTGTTCTTTAACAGCCTGAAGTTAATAATCCATGTTAAAATTTATTCTTGTAATTTAAAGGTATCCCTATTCCTATCTCTCAGTGATATTTCAGCTTACCTAGACATTAGTTTGCAAATGCATTTATATAATTATAATGTTTACTTAGCTTCAGCAAAATGAAGATGTGTTCATAGATCTGGAGGCCAGAAGGGCCCACTAGATCATCTAGTCTGACCTGTACAATACACGCCATAGAATTTCATTGAATTACTCCTGTATGGAGTCCAATAACATGTGTTTGATTAAAGCAAATATTTCAGAAACGCATCCAGTCTTGATCTGAAGACTTCAAGAGATTGAGTCCAGTACTTCCGTAGGTGTCCAATGTAAGCAGTTATCTCTGCCCAGATATACTATCATATCTCCACTGACTTCATTGGAGCTACACAAAATTGCCACAACTGAGGATCTGGCCCCTAATATTAATAAATGAATTTCACATATTAGGCGGTGTCTCCTAAGTTTTCTTTGAATTTACAGTGTCCTACATTGTCTGCTCCCATGACAAACACCATAAAATGGGGTTCTTCAGGGAGGAAAAAAGTGCATTATCTTCTTGAATGCAGAGCTTGGTGGAAGGAGGTGGCTCAGACTTTGAGGTCTGTCTCTGGCCGCTCTTGATTTCCTCTTTATTTATCTATCTGTAACTCAGCTCATCACCATGCTATCGCATTGGAATGTAGGCCAGGGGGAGAATTGCCATTGAGATGGTTGACCCCACTGCCAGTCATAATGCTGACTAGGTTCCTGATAAGAACCAATATCTTTTATGATATCAATTCATATTCTAGGTCAATTTATAAGTGACATAGCATCATTTAAACATTCTTTCTTTCTTCTTCTTTTTCCTTTATGATACTTTTCCTGGTGAGGGTCGTGGCAGCAACATGGAGAGAAGGGAGGACCAGATCTCCTTTTCCTCTGCAACAAGTTCCAGCTCCTCCTGGGGGCATTCCACAGCATTCCCGGGCCATCTGGGAGATTTAATCTATCCAGCATGTCCAGGGTCAGCCTCATGGTCTCCTCCCAGTGGGACATGCCCAGTAGAGTTCCAATGGAAGCCTCAGAGGGGGCATCCTTATCAGGTGCCCAGACCACCTCAACTGGCTCCTCTCGATCCAGAGAAGCAGCAGCTCTCCTTCAAGGCTCTTCTGAATAGCCAAGCTCCTCACCCCATCTCAGAGAGTAAGCCCAGCCACCCTGTGCAGAAACCTCATTTGTACCAGCAATCTCATCCTTTGAGTCATTACCCAAAATTCATGACCATAGGTGATGATGGGGATGTAGATTGGCCTGTAAACCAAGAGCATCATCTGAGAACTCAGTTCCTGCTTCACCACCATGGAACTGTACAGCACCTGCATCACTGCTCCCACTGCACCAATCTGCCGGTTGATTTCATGCTCGTCCTTACCATCACTCATGAACATTTCCCCTAGATGCTTGAACTCTCCCACTAAGGGTAGCTGCTCCCCTGTCACCTGGACAGAGTAGTCCACTTTCTTCTAGGAGAAGACCATGACCTCTGATTTGGTGGTACTGATTCTCATCCCAACTGCTTCACACTCAGCAACAAAACATTTGAGTGTGCATCGGAGATTGCAGTCTGAAGAAGCAAGAAGGACAACATCATCTGCAAACTGAAGAGATGCCACCTCTGCTTCCCAATACCGGATGCAAGCCACAGCTCAGCTGCACCTTGATACCCTGTCCATGAAAATCATGAAGAGGAATGGGGACAAGACACACCCTTTGCAGAGTCCAATGCTCATCTTGGACGAACTTGACTTAATGCCAAGAATATGAACACAACTCTCACTCTGAGAGTTGAGGGACCGGATAGCATGCAAAAGTAGCACCTCAGACTCCCACAGCATTTCCCACAAGACATCTTTGGGAATGCAGTTATATGACTTTTCTAGATCTACAAAACAAAGGTAGACAGGATTAGCAAACTCCCACAACCCCTCAAGTATCTGCAAGAGAGCAAAAAGCTGGTCAATTGTTCCATGTCTCGGACAGAATCTGCATTGTTCCTCCTGAATCTGAGGTTCAACTAATGGGTATAACCTCCTCTCCAGCACCCTGGCATAGGTTTTGCCAGGGAGGCTTAGGAGTGTGATCCCTCTGTAGTTGGAATACACCCTGTGGTTTCCTTTTCTTAAAGATCAGGACCAGCACCCCGGTTTACCAGTCCAGAGGTACTGCACTCACCTTCCATACAACATTGAAGAGGCATGTTAACCATGACACTCCAACATTGTCCAGTGCTTTCAACATATCTGGACGAATCTCGTCCACCTTGCTGCCTTACCATTACAAGGGCACTTTACTGTTGTATCAATCTCAGCATCAGAAATAGATCCAATTTCACCAGAGGTTTCCAGCACTGCCTCCTGAAAGGGAGACGGGTCCATCAGGTTGAGTTGTTCCTCAAAGTGCTCCTTCCACCTCTCTATGATCTCCTCAGTCAAGGTCAGCATTCCATAAATCTTGCTGAGTATAGCCTGGGCAATGTTCTGCCGACCCCTCCTAAAGCAACAAATGGTTTGCCAGAACACTTTTGAGATCGTCTGGTAGTCATTCTCCATGGTCTCTCCAAAATCCTTCCAAGCCTGGGATTTTGCTTCAACAACAGCCACAGCTGCAGCCCTCTTAAGCATCGGGTTCCTCTCAGTTGTATCAGTAGACCAGTTCATGAGCATTGTGCAGAAGGCATAAGAAGGACCATTTAAACATGACTTTCTGATTATAAATCATGAAAGGATTCAAAATAGATACACTACCAATTTTCTTTCCTGTCTGAAGGCAACAAGACCCTGATCCTATGAACACTTATCCACATGAATTCAGTGATACTACTGATGTACCTAACATTACTTGCATTTGTAAGTATTTGCAGGTTGGAGGCCTAGACAATCATCAGTAGTCGACAGCCATTTTCTAGAATGGTATATTCCATCAGGAAAGTTAATAAGTAAAGTGTTCTGAAACTGCTTACATTCTTTCTGTGTTGACTTTTCCTAATAAATTGGTTTCCTGAAGTTGCCTCTTTGTTTTATATTACATGGAGAAAAAAATTGAATTACTTTATAAATAAGTTAGGGAGATAATTGTGGATCATTCAATACAATAAACAGTGATGGATTCAAAATTATTTTCCTGGTATAATCAAAAGCTATGTCGCAAATGACAAAGATTCATTCTGCAAGATACAATTAAACTGTTATTTGGATTGGAAAATACATTCACATTATACTAAATGTTTGAAGTTTAAATTAAATTAGTGCTTTTTAAGTTGCCTGTGATAAGTATTGAAGCACAACACGTACAGACATTTACCATATTCATTTGATAGACATCCTCATGTATCAAATAAACAATCTGATTCGGATTAAACCCTTGTGATCAAAATTTTTAAACCTTTTACTTTTTAGTGAAGAGTATCTGCACTTCATCTTGGTCCCAAATAAATAATTTGGACAAAATATGTGAAAAGTTATGGAAGATCTTTAACAGCTTTCAGAGAAAGCACTTCAAATTGGAAAGAAAAATCAAGAAAGGAGACTTAAGATTTTCTTGAACAGGGAACAGGGCTTTTTTTTTTTTTTTTATTCTGTGATGTGATGTAAGAGGTCAGTGCCTAAAAGCTTGATATTTAGAGGTCGTTTTATTTCAAGTGTTTTCCATTCCTCCATCTGCCAAAGGAAAAAAAGAAGTTCTATTCCTCTTGTCTCCATGCAGTCTTTGCAAATTCTGTAATCATAGAAGCCTTTTTGGATTTTTTTTCAAGCTCTCTGATGTGATCTAGAAATTTATATTTCTGTGAGAGATGAGTTATATATCCTGCTATCTTGCTGAACTAAAAGGCAATCTTACTTTAAAAAATAAATTTGATTAACTCCCTCAGCAATTAAAAAAAAAAGAAAGAGTTCAAAGAATAATTTTTAACTTCTCAACTAGCTGTCTATCAATGTGAAACACTCTGTCAAGTACAAATAAATTAGAATATATTTACTTATGCTGGAAGAAAACTTAACATTGTAAATGATTATTTGGGGAATAGCACAGAACGAGGTCACCTTCTGGCAGAGGCACCATTAGATGTAACAAATTTCTTTTTTTCCCAGTGTAATGGTAGAGTGCAAAATGAAATTTAAAAAGAAAAAAAAAACTAAACAGCTTTTGATCCTACCTGCAAAGCTGTGCTATTAGATTAAACTTTAATGAATAAAGTCTTTCCTTTATCCAAGAATCCAAGTTAAGATTTTTTTTAGCTACTCAGAATTTTTTCAGAGTATGCTGGCTGTCACATCATGGTTTTTGTTTGTTTGTTGTTTTTTTAAAGTGGGAATTTTCTTTGACCTCTGTCTAATTCAAATGCTACTCAGTTATATTCTTACATCGCCACAGAACATTAGGAGGAAACACTTTGAGGACTTAAATTAAACACTAAAATCTGAAGGTCAAAAGTTGTAGTGAGTTTTCGTCTCTTGAGCCATGGGGCTTTAACCCAGACATGCCCTTGAATTTTAAAATTGTACAATGCTTTATAATGTAGAAAATTAAAGAATAGAAAAGACACTCTGCAAATACATTTAGATCTTAGTCTTTAAGAAGCAAAAACTAAGACCTAAATATTTAAATGAGACTACTGATTTTGGGTGCTTCATTTTCTGGGTGTGCACCTTGAAACACTTGACTTTCAGGGAGTGCTTACCATATACTTCATTCTGTGACAAGTCACACTGAATTACATGATATTACTCAATGTAATAAGAACTACATCTAGTAGTGCGTATTTTGCAGGATTGAACCTTTAAAAGTTTACCTTTTAATGAGATTTTAAAAGGTGTGGTTAAATGTTTGTTTGGACTTGCTGCCAGGTGTGTGCGTATTTGTCCGCCCGTGCGTGTATATGTGTCTGTATGTGAACTAGTTTATTTGTGTCTATTACTTTGGGAGGAGTTGCAAAAAAGAAAAAAAAAAGAAGAAGAAGAAGAAGAAGTCGGGGAGGGAGAGAGGAAGGGACCCCAGAGGATTAAAAATAGGGGCAAAAAATTAGAAAATGAAATTTGTATTTTTCTGTCTATATACACACAGGCAAACACACACACATATAGATGTATTAATAATTTTTTTAAATCCATTGACTTTTTTGGGGGCGGGGAAGAATGTGACGTGTAGGACAGCAGTAAGGCCGTAGGAATCACCATACTGGAGAAGACCAGTGGCATATCTAGCTCAGTATCTTGTCTCCATCAGTCACCGTTCCAGATGCTTCAGAGGAAGGTGCAAAAAATTCTGAAGTAGGCGATTATGAAATTATTGGCCAGAGGGGAAGTTTCTTTCAGAACCCCAAAAGTTAAGACGCTGGCTAGTGCCCAGAAGCACCGATGATCTTTTCTCATTTTAAAAAATCTTTTCTAATATCACGTTAACACTCCAATTCCTATAAATGTCTAATACTGTTTTGTATTCTAATACGATCTCTGTCAATCAATAGTTTGGGGCAATGACTTCCACAGGATAATTATACATTGTGTAAAATAATATTTCCATATTTACTTTTACATTTCTCCTCTTTCAATTGCATTGTGAGAAAAGGTAAGTTAGACTACTTGATTTACATTCTCTATACATTCATTATTTTGAACACCACCATTATATTCTCCCCCCTTATTCATCTCCTCTCTAAATTAAACAGTTTTTATATTTTCTGTCTCTTCACTAATCATCTCTGAACTCCTATTTCTCATGTTAAAAGGAATACCAGGTTAACAAAGGACAAACAATTAGACATGAATTTCCATTGTAATATGGCATCAAGAGAGGCTGGTGAAGAGAGGAGAGGTGCAACTAGAGTAACAGACAGGGATAGGTTTGTTTATTATCTTTTTGTTGTTTGTTAAAGAACAACTAAAGAAACTTGTCCTAATATAAGATTATCTGGTTCCGTATTGTCCCATTTTTGAAGGACATTGGAGTTAATTGTCAACAGTTTTATATAATTTTCTGTCATGACTAAATTCACATATCTTGCACTATTAAATTCCATTGACTTCAGTGGGGATATGCTAGTTGAAACCAGCTGAGATCTGTTCTAGTTAAAGTTCCATACTATTTATCTAGTATTCTACATTGCTTTATACAATGTATCTACAGTCTATTTCCCTATTCCCTCAAGTTGTTTAGAGGCTTGTTTTCTTGGCAAAATTTGAATATGGTTATTATAGTGACTTAGTATGGATGGCTCTGAATTTCTTTATTATTTATATTGCAGTGAAGCAGAATAGCTGCCTATGAGCCAGAGAACCTGAGAGAGCAGCTGGGTCAAGTTTTATAAGAAAAGTTGATGTGCCTAATTGGGGTGAAGTAATAAGAAAGGCTTAGTTAATGTATGGGCTTTGCTTGCAGTAATAAAAGCCTTCTTTGGGAGTTCAAGGAAAAACAGAGCTTGCAGGAAGGTAGAGAAGGGGGAAGGGGTAAGAGAGGGATCCCCCTGAGGCAATCTCAGATAGAAGGACTTGATTATAGTATAATATCTTCAGAAAGTTGTTAAAAGGATATTCCACTTAAAGCCACACTGAATTTTTGATTGATTTGTGATACATTTTTTGCATACAATGGACATAGACTTGGCATTGCGTCACACCACATATTGGTAACACTGAGAAAACAGAGTCAAGAGCAAAAGCCCCATTGTACTAGGCCCTATATCAAACACAGAAGGAAATAGCACCTGCTCCACGAGTTTACAGTCTAACAATGGTGAGGAGTGCATGACATTGTACTGTGGGAAAGAAAGGGATTGTGTGAATCAGGGAGAAGAGAGGAGAAAGAAAGAGGAAAATTCATAGAATCATAGAAGATTAGGCTTAGAAAAGACTTCAGGAGATCATCTAGTCCAACCCCCTGCTCAAAGCAGGAGTAACACCAACTAAATCATCCCAGCCAGGGCTTTGTCAATCAGGGCTTTAAAAAGCCTGTAAGGATGGAGATTCCACCACCTCCCCAGGTAACCCACTCCAGTGCTTCACCACCATCATAGTGAAATAGTGTTTCCTAATATCCAACCAAGACCTCTCCCACTGCAACTTGAGACCATTGCTCCTTCTGCTGTCATCTTCCACCACTGAGAACAGCCAAGTTCCATTCTCTATGGAAACCCCCTTCAGGTAGTTGAAGGCTGCTATCAAATCCCCCCTCACTCATCTCTTCTGCAGACTAAACAAGCCCAGTTCCCTCAGCCTCTCCTCATAAGTCATGTGCCCCAGCCCCCTGATCATTTTCGTTGTCCTCTGCTGGACTCTCTCCAATTTGTCCACATCCTTTCTGTAGTTGGGGGACCAAAACTGGATGCAATACGCCAGACATGACCTCACCATTTCCAAATAGAGGGGAGTAATCACTTCCCTTGATCTGCTGGCAATGCTCTTACTAATGCAGCCCAATATGCCATTAACCTTGTTGGCAACAAGGGCACACTGCTGATTCATATCCAGCATCTCATCCACTGTAATCTCCAGGTTCTTTTCTGCAGAACTGCTGCTTAGCCAGTAGGTACCCAGCCTGTAGCGGTGCATGGAATTCTTCCATCCTAAGTGCAGTATTCTGCACATGTCCTTGTTGAACCACATCAGATTTCTTTTGGCCCAAAGCTCCAATTTGTCTAGGTCACTCTGGACCCTATCCCTACCCTCCAGTGTATCTACCTTGCCCCCTAGTTTAGTGTCATCTGTGAATTTGTTGAGGGTGTAATTCATCCAATCGTTCAGATCATTAATAAAGATGTTGAACAAAATATGGAAGATAGTAGAGAGGTGAGATGAGGATAAGAAGTCCAGTAGCCAGGGAAAATGAGCCTGATTAGCTGAAGAATTGTAGTGGTACTGGAGGGATGAAATGAAAAGGAAAAACAACAACCAGTAAGAATGCAGTAGATAAGAAAGAAATCCATGGTAAGGATTTCAGGGTTGAGTAAGTGATACTATCAGGAGGCTGGGAAGGCTATTCCCAGTTGCTGCTGTTCCCCATGTGGTAAGCTGCTGGACCTAGTGCGCACAGAGGGATCCTTTGCATTAGGTGGGGTGGCTGGAAAGGATAGAGGGCTTTGAATGACCCGTATGACCTCAGCCGCTTTGGAGAAATAGCTCTAAGGGGCTGGAGATTTCTCTAATTATTGCTACTCACATATCATTTTTAGAATACTGATATGAATTCATTCTGCAAAGACAGATTAGACAATTGAATTAAATGGGTGATTCTGTATCCTGGGGCTCTTTGAAAGAGTGCAGGCAGCATCATATAACAAAGCACCCATCTTAAAGCTGCTGTCTGTATGATTCTGGTGAGACCTCACCTAGAGTATTCTATTTACTTTGTTGCCAAAAGTAGATAAACTGGAGACAGTTCAGAAAAGAGCAACAAGAAGTAAGGGTCTGGAGGGTAGATATGAGAGAAGATTAATGTAACTTTAAATAAAATTTCTTTAGGCCCATAATCTGGGAGAAGTTTAAAAAATGTTCTCAAGGGTTTATCAGTAGTAAAAGTATAAGTTTGTTACTAGAATTGTAAGGAGCAGTGCTAGAGCATTTCAGTATAAGGCTTCCTGCACTTTTTGTTCCAGAAAAGTTCTGCTAATCTTGTTAAAGAAGAAGAAGTTGGTAGCACTATGTACAGAAATGCATAGATGACTATTGTTATAAAATCATACATCACCCTCATTCCTTGAGTCTAATTTTTTTCCAGTGTTGTTGGCTAGAAGACACCAAGGGGATTTTTTTTTTATTCTAGATATTATCTTACCCTGTCACAGTAGAGTCCTTTCCACTTTCTCTCCTGCTCCCTCTTTCCCTTTCCCCACAAATCATTTATTGAGACCTATGAGCAGTGTGGCTTCCCATGATTCTACTAGGCAGCTCTGGCACTTCTGAATTCATCCCCTTTCATTTACCTGTTCATTAGCATGCTGCTGCTTTGACTTCCTATTTGAAAAGGTATAAGGACCTGCTTGTCTTCATTCTCCTCTTACTTTCCCTGGATTTACACTGGTTTAATTCCTTTAGCACTGAGTTGTGTAGTAAGAGAGAATCAGGCCGATATAACATAATATATTCTAAACAACACAATTGGTGCCTTTCTGCCACGTATCTGCTAAGCTTGGCAACAATGAAGTACTTATTTAAGCAGTCGTGTCATATAGTCATTCAAGATAAGTCAATTCAGGAAAATGATCTGTTATTGCTACCTCTGCCTTGCCATGTAATGATGCATTAAGTAAATTCCTTTCTTTATAAATGAGTAAACTAAATGTATTCATAAAGCAATGTATTAATTTATTCAAGAAGCTGATTGTTTTAAAGTTTAGTCAACCCCAGATTTATTAGAAGTGTTAGCTTAATTCAGAGCCCTATAGTACATGTATATATGTAAGTAAACCTAGACTTTCAAAAATGATAAATATTCTGGATTTTAGACCTTTTGTGTGTCTATCATGCTAAACGTTTGCTTAGAAGTCAAACTCCACTTTAAGAATTCAAAATTTAAACTGGCAAAGGCAAGTCAGCATGACTTCCTTGGGTTCTTATATTCATAGGGACTAGCTAAGTAATTCAACTAAAAAGAAGCACCCTATCGAACAAACTGATTGTGCATTATGTTTTTGGATTGGTTTAAAAGCCCTTCCTTTGTGAAAAATTTCTGCAGAGGTACGGATTCCTACATTTGAACTCTATAGCAACAAGATTGCTTTTGTGAAACGTTGAGGGGGCTGATGTAAAAATGGAATCTACTGCTGGGTCTTGTGCAAGAAAGAATGGTCACTCTTTGGTATTTCATCAAAAAGAACTTTTCTACCTATGGCAGGAGTTCCATCTCTCATGCCTAACATCATTTCCGGAATTACCTGTTATTTTATTGGAGCATCTATTTAAGGGAATTGAAAGGTGATGTGCAAGTTTGGGAAAAGGCTGCATTTGCACACAGTGCAGTTTTATGTCCTATTGCTACAATATATACTCAGTTAACCTGACTCATCTCAAAGAGCATATTGAATTATTAATGCCTAGAAGTACTGCCTCTGAAATCAGTATATATGTAGGAATGTCATCAGAGCCTCAACAGTGCTTATAGGCACCAGGAACTGCCTTCCAGAAGTTAAAGGTAAAAACAGAGTGCTCGGAGGGTAGCCTAAGCATATCCAAAAGACATCTGAAAGTACAGAGTAATCACAATTTGACCAATCAATGCAAGTGACTTATACGGAATTAGTAAGAAACTGAATTTACGATTCAGGAATTTGTAATAATATAATGTGCGAGAATCGTCCTTTTTCAGTTAATATTAATCTAGAAGTTAGAGATGGGGCTTCAACATTAGGGTCAAATCTGACTCTAATCCTTCCCACAAATTGCTTGTTTAATTGAGCCCATTATATGAAAAGATCAGAGACATACAATTCATATCTGGATAATACAAAAATCCTGAAAGTTTGCGGTCAAAGCTATTATTTCTTTCTTGGGTACAGTACATCAGTACTAAAGAAGAACCTGGGGTAAACAAGTTTGATCTCATATCCATATTTTTTTCACATTTTCATCTTCCTCTTCACACAACAAAAAGGAGTCTGGACTAGAAGTTACCAATGTCTTAAATAAAACTCAATATTCTTACGAATAAAAGTCTAAACAATATAATTTTAGGCTGCCACATACAAACTATTTAAAATTATACGTATTAAATTAACAAAAAGAAGAAACATACAGACCAAGTTTGGAAAACAGTTTGTATGATGACATGTAAATAGGAAATTATTCAAGTTAGCCAAAATCCAAATGAGAAAAATAGTACAAGACTTCTTGAGTAGATCTTGACTGCTTAACAGAAAGATATTAACATTTGTGTTAATTTCTGACCATCATGCAAATATTAACTGAGCATGAAATATTAACTAAGAACACCTGAAAGACCAGACACTTGCTATATGTAAGTGAAATGTGTCATGCAACTGGGGAATCAAACATCATTAGGAAAAAACTCAAAATCCTAAAAGAATTTATGCATCTATCCAAGATTTTCATAAGCAATTTAAGATTTTTTAAAATTACCTTAATCCAATTGTCAAATGGCTGAGCATTTGAACTAATTTAACTGGAAAGGATTACCCTCCTTGCCCAGAATATTTTGTATACAAACATTCTGCAATTATTTAACTACTTATGTCCTGTAAAAAGAACAGGAACTCCGCTCCATATTTCCCACAATTTATAATGCTTATACTATATTTTATATCAAAATTAGGATACTCCACATCATGGGAAAGGATTATTCTAGCTCTAATTTACAATTTTACCCATATGAGCACATAAACTTTTGAATGTAGGCCTTGCCATTACATAGAGATGTTGCATGAATTTATGATCTATTTCTAGAGACTACTATTAAAGCTCAGAAAAGTATGGAAGTGCTTGCTTACATTCCTATTCAGGAAAGCACTAAAGTATTTACTTCAATAGGGGTGCTTTCATGTGTTAGCTTTCTGGAGAGATGTTGGAGCTACCCAGTCCGAAAAAGGAGGCACTTTTTCACACAACACACAGTCAACCTGTGGAACTCATTGCAAGGTGGTGTTGTGAAGACCCAAATTATAACAGGGTTCAAAAAAGAACCAGATAAGTTGATGGAGGATAGGTCCATCAATGTCTATTAGCCAAGACAGTTAGGGATAAAACACTATGCTCTGAGTGTCCCTAGCCTTTGTTGCTAGAAGCTGGGAGTGGATGACAGAGGATGAATCACTCAGTAAATTGATCATACAATGTTTGCCTGTTCTGTTCATTCCCTCTGAAACACCTGTCAGTGATCACTGTTAGAAGATAGGATAATAAGCTAACCCAATATGGCTATTCTTGTGTCCACAGTTGGTTTCTAACCGTGGCTGCCTGGAAATGTCAGTTTCCTCAGAGCAGGTCAGGACCTAGAAATAATCAATTTGTTTGATAAACTATTGTTGAAACGAATATACTTGTTAATTAGTGGGCAAGTAGAAGACACCTTGAACTGTCCCCCTGCAAAAACCAAACCAAACCAAACCAAAAAGCGAATAGGCCATACAGCAATCCTCCATTACCCTCTATATAGTTGCATGTTAATTCCAGAAGGAATCTTAAAGCATTCAGATTTATTTTTAACAAGTTACTATGCCTTAAGTGAATTACAGACAGAAAACACTTGATGTAACTATTAACTGATTACGGGATGGTGTAGCCAACAAATGAGTAATGCTCACATCATGACTTACAGGTGTTTTGTGTCCGTCCAATTCAGTGTTTCAGATTTGTCAACCCACACTAAGGATCTCACTAAGGCAGCCAGACTATGTTATTGTGTTTGCAAGGGGAGGGGAATTGTTGGATTGAAGATTTCCACTGTTCCCAGGAAAAATGAAAAGAAATGAGGAGCACTTGAATTCTCTTCACAATAACCTCTCCTAATTAAAAATAAGCAACTGTCCTTTGGGTAGCTCACCATGAGCCCCTAATCTCCTCTCTCTCTTCTTCATCCACGCAGTTCCTGCTGTTCCTGGCTGCCCTCAGGGGCTACTTCACAGACAAGAGAGATATTTAGAATCCGCTGAATTTGGTGGAACTTTATTGCCCATTTCTGGGCTTCTATGGGTTCCTATTTCTTTTAATATTGATCCTCAGGATAGGTTTACCCAGTGTAGGGACCTCCTCCATGGCAGCAGATAGGCTTGCACAGCCCTAAGTGTTTGACTTACAATATGGGCCAAATTCTCCTCTCAGTTATACCCCATTGATTTCAATATGGGTTGTTTCAGTGCAAGTGAGAGGAGAATTTGATCCTGTATTTGTATGCACTCAATTCATAGTACCCACAGGCCTCTGAGTCCTACAGCTATTATTCACATGAATAGTTTCATTGGTTTCAGTGACTCTTTGGGATAGTAAGGAATACTCAGATAAGTGAGAGATGCAGGATTAGACTGAATGTTCAACTGGAAAGAAAACACTTAAGGAAATGTGTTTAAGTTAAAGACCTCACGTGCCACCTGAGCATCCAAACTTATAAATTCCCAGTGTTCAAAGGAACTGCCTTGCTAGTCTGTAACCCCTGGGAATAACCACAATTTCGTTCCAACTCAAAATAGGAGCACGCTGTTTCCACCCCTATTGAAAAGAGAGGTGACAAAATTTGATCCAAGAGACATCAGAGGTAGGAAACCACACAACAAAAATCCTTCCACACTCCCATAAAACTACTTTATTATTTAAATTTTCTAAGGTGCCTATACACAGTGGTGTCATGGACCAACCTTACTACCTCACTCGTCAATCTCTGAACCAGTCCCCATGTTACAGTCCTTTAGAGAAATAATTGATTGCGATTTGAGTAATATAACCTGAGACTTTGGTGGGGAAGTATAATGGCATGTATCAGAGGGGTAGCCGTGTTAGTCTGGATCTGTAAAAGCAGCAAAGAATCCTGTGGCACTTTATAGACTAACAGACGTTTTGGAGCATGAGCTTTTGTGGGTGAATACACACTTCGTCAGATGCATCTGACGAAGTGGGTATTCACTCACGAAAGCTCATGCTCCAAAAAGTCTGTTAGTCTATAAGGTGCCACAGGATACTTTGCTGCTTTTATAATAGCATGGACACCAATGATCTCTTTTTACAAAATTTGCAGTATAGGGTATCATTGTTATTAAAAGACTGCAGTATGCAACACTGAGGCCATGGCTACATTGGTGCTTTACAGCGCTGCAACGTTCACGCTCAGGGGTGTGATAAAAACACCCCCCTGAGCGCTGCAAGATACAGCGCTGTAAAGCCTCAGTATAAACAGTGCCGCAGCGCTGGGAGCGCGGCTCCCAGCGCTGCAAGCTACACCCGTAGAGGATGTGGAGTACGTGCAGCGCTGGGAGAGCTCTCTCCCAGCGCTGGCGCTGCGACCGCACTCGAAACTTCAAAGCGCTGCCGCGGTAGCGCTGCCACGGCAGCGCTTTGAAGTGCAAGTGTAGTCATACCCAAAGATCCTCAGCTAATGTAAATCATCATAGGTCCACTGAAAATTAAGACACAATATTTTGATGATCTAGCTCATTAATTTTAAATAACATTTTAAATTACGAACTTTTTCCTTGAGACTCAAGTTGGGTGAGGTAATATCTTTTATTGGACTAACTTCTGTAGGTGGAAGAGGCAAGCTTTTGTGCTTACACAGAGCTCGTTAGGTCTGAGAAAGGTAGTCAGAGTGTCACAGCTTGTTTAGTATATGGGGTTTTTGTTCTGCTTAGAAATGAATCACAGAAAACAACTTTTTAAAAACTTTTGGGTTTACAAATATATTGCAATTTCTTTAGTTCATATAACATAAGGGAAATAGAATGGAATGCTAAACTGTATTATACTGTTCAACCACTAGGAGGTAGTGTGTGTAAAATGCCTTATATAACAGGGATCAGCAACCTTTGGCATGCGGCCCATCAGGGAAATCCGCTGGCGGGCCAACATAGTTTGTTTACCTGCAGCGTCCACAGGTTCGGCCGATTGCAGCTCCCACTGGTGCAGTTCCAGGCCAATGGGAGCTGCAGAAAGTAGCATAGGCCGAGGAATGTGCTGGCTGCCGCTTCCTGCAGCCCCTATTGGCCTGGAACTGCGAACCATGGCCAGTGGGAGCTGCGATCAGCTGAACCTGTGGACGCTGCAAGTAAACAAACCATCTCGGCCCGCCAGCGGATTTCCCTGAGGGGCTGTGTGCCAAAGATTGCCGATCCCAGTTATATAAGTTAACCTGGGCAGAGCATTTTAAAGCCTATTATACTGAACATATCTGGTGTGTATCTAGCTCAGAAAGAAGCTCTGAAGTCAGTCCCTATATGGTGCAGGATCATGACAGGAAACAAACAAACAAAAAACCCAAAGCTGTATTGGAAAAGCAAGATTAACATATCAATAATTGCCATAAGTGAACACAAAATATGAGCACTGCTAGCTGAATAATAGAAGTTCCTAAGTACTCATTGAGAAAAGAATTTAAAAAAATATAGAATAAACCTAAAAGAGGAAGAAAAATGCTGCTGGAATGATGTGTTGCAAAAATATACTGGAAAGCTTATAGAGAGTGCTATTTCTAATTTGGGAATGAATTTGAGATTGTTAGTGTTCTTTTATCCCTGCCCTCACTACTGTGATTCTCTTCTCTACTGCCTTTGAATCAAAACTTAAAGACTGTTCTGTATTAGCATTTTGGCTGGGGAAAATCTTAAGCCATCAAAAAAATTACTCAATTATTCTGAAACGTCCTATAGGGATTGCTAGTGGTGATGGAAATGAATTACAAGGCTGGTCTGGTATTTTTTAGAGAATCTTTTGAAATGGAACTTATGCTTCACAGAGGAGTCTTAGGGAAAATAACTGACACATAACACAACATTCTCACAGAAAGAAATATGTTTGCAAAATGTATCCAAGTGAATATGAACATTTTCAATTCTAATAGGACAATTAATATTTATTTTTGAATTTAATATTTTACATGAAAATCAGAAAAGGTGAACAAATGCTGACTGAGTGATATTTGTTTTCATCTGAAGAACCAAATATTTTATCTTCTGCATAACAAAGATGCTATTATGCAGGTTTAGAATGAATAATGACTAGTAAGGAAAGAATTTTAAGAATATGTGACATTCCTGTTCAGCAAAGATTTCTATTGCATAGTTTAAATCACACTCAGCATCATGTCATAATACACAAAATGTAAAAATCACAAGAACATAGATACTGGGATGAGTTATGACATTCTATTAAGACACAAAAGACTATATACAAAGAATAATATCAGTGATTCTGTGTGGTACCAAAATTCTAGCTAGTTTTTAATATAAAAAAAAAAGATTATTTGTAGCATAACTGAACACAACACTAGTGAGAAAGGAATATTACTTACACAGCCTCTAATCAGCCATAAACATTTCACTAAGTTTCTATAATCAAACAAAGCAGTATAAGGAGCAAAATTAATGTTATGAAGTACAGTCAGGATTTCAGTTAAAAGTTTCTGGTAGCTACAGGATCATAGTAGTTAAGAGACAGAAAAGCCCTATTTAACTATTGAGTCTGTCTCTAATAGTGCAAGCTATACTCCCTTGGTACAAGATGTATCACACCTTAAGCTGCTATAAAACTTTGTCTTACATTTGCATTTTTCTATAATGATCCTCTTTATGCAGCTCTTCAATTCTGTCCTGAATTAATTTAAATAATGTTAATATTTGTTAGGAAGGGAATAGGTGTCTTAGATAAATCTTATTTGGTTTAGATAATTGATCTGAACCTAGCTCAGGTTGGTAATGACAAAGTCATTGTCATCTGATGCCTGTTCTGTGCCTTGTGTAAAAAGAATTGATGTTCTTTGTCCAGTTTCCAACAGATAGTTTTCTACACTGCAAGTCCCACACACGCTGGTAGTCTCATTAGCAAGGGCAAGGATAAATGGTTATGAAAAAGGCAGGTTATTTTTCATGCAAAAATAGGAAAAGCCAAAATGAAAACATTCAAATATCACAAACTTATAGTAATTATGAGCTCCAATTATTTTCATTGAATTGTTTTTATTTTGCAATAGAATATTTTAAACTATTAAAATACCTTCCATATGCTGTGATATTGAATACACACATGCACACAAACTTGTAAAGTTATAGGAGGAGTCTTGCTTGCTAGAAGTCTGGGCAATGTTACAAAGTTCATGATTTATTCAGAGAATCCTAAAACGTGTCACAAAATGATGGTCATGACAAACATACATTCACATGCCTCATTACTGCAAGTGTCAATGTATACAGATGATAATTTTACCCCATATGAATACAAGAATTGCCATGCTAGTCCAGTATCCTGTTTCTAAAAGTCGCTAGTAGCTGATGATTCAGAGGACGGTCTAAGATAGACAGACGTGGAATAATCTGCCACTCACACACACAAGCAGGCAGTCTGTGTATGGGGACTGCTCATGAGGGTAAAATTATGACATTAATGTTTGCAGGATCAGGGGAATGAGCCACAGTCTTGGAGAGTGAACAATCTTTCTGAACTAAGGAGTAATAATGGAAGTTAAGCATGCACATCAAAGAAAATATATCCCATTATTTTGCCATAAGGATGTGTACTGGTGTGTGCATCTCAAAATATGCAGTTTACACATACAGCTTGGAGAAATCCTGGCCCCATTGAAGTCAATGGGAGTTTTGCCATTAACTTAAAGGGGACTAGGATTTCATACATAGTCTATATTTATTGAAACCTCTGTAGGCTACATATCTCAAAAGATCACTCTCTCATGAGATTTCATTAACTGCCAGTTTAATATGAGCTAGAAAAACCTTAGTGGTTTTGGGGTTTTATGATATTTTGGCTCATTTCAGAATACTAGGGGAAAATCATATTTTATTTAAAAAAATAAGTTTGCCATTTCCCCCCTTGAAACTTCAGAAGTTCAAGGTTTGATTTAAGTTTTAAACAAGGTTTGAATTAATGTATTTTACCCAACTATTTAATATATTGCTTGGGGGGCAGGAAGATCTGACAAGGAAAATGCGGATCTCATGATGCATGGAAAGACAGCATCTACACCCATAGAAGGAAGGGAAAAAGTTAAAGGCATTTCTGTGTAGACATATACCTTACTAGAAATAGTGAAAGGGACTTGGTCGGGAACCGAAGAAGAACATGGCTCCGAGAAAAGGAGAGGTGAACTCATAAACTTGGAGAAGTAATGAGATGTCACTGACTCCACTGCCTACAATTCATCACTTCCAAACTGGTTACTGCAACCTGTGGTATTTAGGGCTGAAAGTAAAAGCAGTGCAGAGGCTTCAGCTCATGCAGAATGGACCAGGCTCCTTTCTTTAATGAGGCAACTTGCTGTGAGTCCCAGGCCTCTGTTCAACAGCTTCTCCACAATCTGCTTTGCAGATCACCACCAAAGGCCTCATTTTGGCAATGGAAGCAAACAAAGGTCAACAGCACAATCACAGACTGTATCTCCATCCATGACATACACAGACAATAATATTCCTTTCCATACAGACCCAATTTATATGGCAAGTGTTTAATTCTATGCTGAGATGCTATAGAAAACATGAAGGTAGACTGACAAATAGTAAATTCTAGACCTGTGTTTCTGTTATCATTATTGGGAAAGGGGCTTTATTCTCATTTCCTCTGAGTTGATATCTAATGCAATCTCTGTCAGAATAAACTTTAAAAAAAAGTTGAATTCTGATTTGGATGTTTTTTGAATTAAAAGTTACAGTCACAAACAAAAGTTTAAGGCTTTGTTGCATTCATTTATCTCATATAGATTTATATTTTTAAACTGAAATATTGAAAGATAGTCATCATTGTGCATAAAGAAATCTTTGTATGAAAGGAGTCTTAGCAGATGTAGAAAGCCTGTGTTGAATCAGTTGGGACAGACGGTTTTAAAACAATAGTAATAATGTCTAAATACTAAAGCAGTTTTTAATCAGTAGAAACCTTGCACCAAATATCAGACTGAATTAAATTGGAAAAGATCTAAAGCCATTTGAACATCTGTTTAAAATGGCCCTGGAGGACGTGGTTCATGTTGCATTAAATGAAGATACTTCAGTTTGGAAAATTATAGCCTCTAAATGACAGTAAATACCATCTTCCCTCTATCCAAACCATACATGTCCCAAGGAGGGAAAAACAGATGCAAGCAATTTATAGTCATTTAATGAAAACTTTGTGTGGAGCCCCATGGTGAAATTATGCCCATCAGTCATTATCCTGACTTGTTTGGAATTTTATTTTATATTTCCTTATAAACACAAAAAATGCAATAATCAATAAGTCCCAAGCACACTGTACCTTCCTCCTCCCTGCTCTCCACCCCTACATCAGAGAACAGGCTCATGTTTTATGTGCATCAAGGAGGAATGCTATTTAAGGTTCCATCAGTTCCCTTTATTTCCATTTCCCACCATTACATGAGAGGCAAAAATGCAGATGTAAAATGACTTTCACACAAACAAATAATTATTTGAAAACTTTTTCAGATCTAGAAGGAGGAAACAGTGGGAGTGCAAATGACTTTGTAAAAAGTTTTAATTATAGTTTTTTAACCATATTATCAAAAGAAAAACGACAAAACTGCAGTGAACGCCAAATGGTAGAAACTGCAATTTGGGGAGATAGTTTTCTTCTCCGTACATTTAACAGATTCGTTTATGTCCTTTCTATCACATTTGTTAGGTGTTTTCCTTAAAAATGATAAAAATAAAACCTCTCACTGCAAA
Source organism: Gopherus flavomarginatus (assembly GCF_025201925.1). Lineage (NCBI taxonomy): Eukaryota > Metazoa > Chordata > Testudines > Testudinidae > Gopherus > Gopherus flavomarginatus. Next base: position 81,017,783 of record NC_066617.1, on the reverse strand, counting down.
AACTGTTGGATTTTTAGGGACTGTTTTTTATTATACCATTTTCTTCTTCTTAAGCAGCAAAACATCTTCAAATAACAGACTTTGTTGAGAAGACCAATAGTCAAACATAAAATACTTTGGCAGTAGAGGAAATACCAGCTAGGGGTCTGGATCATGTTTCCATTGAGCTGAAAGGCAAAATTCCCTTTTGAGTTGAGTGGGAACAGGATTGGATTCTAGCTTTCATTTTTACCAGTCAGATGAGTTTTCAGTAGAAATAGCAGTACTATCTCATTTTTTATATATGAAAGTGATTTGTATTTATTTGATTTGCTATGGATTTATTTCAAGTAAGACTTGTTTGCTTTCTGTACTGATGCTGTTCAGTGTGTTTATATTCCTTCTATTACACGTCTTGCAAAAGAAGTCTGAAGATTAGAGATTGATTGTTGTATGGTTTCAAATTCAGCTTAGTTTTGTGTGTTTAACATTTTGCAATACAATTTTTTGACGTTTGTATACCATTTAGAATAAATCTGTTTATTTAAGAATATCTCAGATGAGAAAGATTGTGAGTGAAAGTTTGGTTATACTTTCCTCAGTAATACTAGTAAGAAGGAAACAAGGATCTTGAGGCTAAACCTGATGGGTACTACTAATGAGGGTTGCCAACCCTCCTGGTTTCCCTTCTGGAATCAGACCCTATCTCCCAGAGGTTACTGATGCCAACCCAGGCAATTTTAGGTGCTAAAAGTCTGGCGGCACGGTGGGGCTAAGACAGGATTCCTGCCTGCCCTGGCCCCACACCACTCCTGGAAGTGGCTGGCATGTACCTGCAGCCCCTGGGGGTGGGGGAGCAGCAGGTCTCTGCATGCTGCCTCCACCTCAAGCGCAACTCTGCAGCTCCCATTGGTTGGGAACTGCAGCCAATAGAAGCTGTGGGGGTGGAGCCTGCAGGCAGGGCAGCACACAGAGACCCCCCACCCCCTCCCAACCTAGGAGCCACTGCTAGAGGGATGTACTGGTTGCTTTCAGGGGCTGCCCCCCTCACCTCCTCCCACACCCCAATACCCTCTCCCAGCCCAGAGGCTGAACCCTGCACCCAAACTCCCACCCAGAGCTCATCCCCTCATCTCCTCTCATACCCAAATTCCTTCTCAGAGCCCGCACTCCCTCCTGCACCCCCTACCCCAGCCCAGTTAAGGTGAGTAAGGATGGGGGACAGCGAGTGATGGAGGAAGGGTGGAGGGGCTGGAGTGAGCAGGGAGTGGGGCTTTGGAGAAGGGTCAGGGCAGGGGTGTGGCCTTGAGGTGGGGCAGGGCAATGGTGTTTGGGTTTGTGCAATTAGACAGTTGGCAACCCTACTACTAATGTGCTTTTCTATGTGTCTTCAGTCTCCTTCCTCCCTACTCCTTTTTATTTTTTTCTTCTGGGTGCCAGTTCTGATACAAAATTTTTTTGAGCTGTTCTATTTAGTTTCTTAAGCACAGCACTGAAAACATTGCTTTGCCACCATTAACTGAAAATAGGGGAAGAACTGAAGTAAAATTAATTAATTTGGTAAGAAATGGGATGGCAGCAGTAGACAATAACACTAAGGTGCATAAGTTAACAATTAAGCCAGGGATTGGCAACCTTTGGCCTGCAGCCTGCCATGGTAAGCACTCTGGCAGGCCGGGCTAGTTTGTTTACTTTCTGCGTCTGCAGGTTCAGCTGATCGCGGCTCTCACTGGCTGCAATTCGCCGCTCCAGGCCAACGGGGGCTGCGGGAAGCAGCGCGGGCAGAGGGATGTGCTGGCTGCTGCTTCTTGCTGCCCCCATTGGCCTGGGACAGTGAACCACGGCCAGTGAGAACCGCCATTGGCTGAACCTGTGGACATGGCAGATAAACAAACTGTCCTGGCCCGCTAGAGTGCTTACCCTGGTGGACCATGGGCCAAAGGTTGCCGATCCCTGAATTAAGCATATACTAAAGAAATAAGGTGACGATTTATAGTTTAAAAGTTTGGTCATTTAAGTGCGCGTACAATGTTGGCACACAGTCAAGAACAGTGAATTGGCAGTTTAAGCAGCTTAGCCCATGGCTAGTGTGTTGGTAGGCAGATATGGATTAAGCTCAGGTAAAGGTCACTCCAAAAATGAAGGAAGGAGTCAGTCAGTCCAAAACTAGGTGAGGGTCCCTAGGCCATACTAGTAAACATCCCATAATACTAAGACTTGTTGTGTACCAGCTTTGATTGACAGTTAGACTTAGCAGTTATGATTGGTCTATAAATATGGATCAGAGAGAGTTTAAAGGCTATTGGCTTGTTTTTCAATCCTAATATTAGCATACTTATCCTCCAGTCAGAACAAACCAAAAAGCAGAGAGTTAAGAGGAAAAGTTAGTAGGAGAAGAAGGAGAACCAGTAAAAGATCCAAAGCAACCTAAAAGAGCAAAGAAGCAACAGAAGCAACTGCAGGGTGACAGCAGCAGCAGGGCTGCTGGAACAGAGCAGAAAAGGATCTTTGGACAGAGCAGAGAGAAAGACGACAACAGCATCCTAGCTATCGTATAGGAAATAGAATAGAAATAGGGTTAATTAATGTTTATGCTTAGCATAATAAAGATGAATGTCTGTGGTATGTATGTTTATGTTACTATGTATAAAATTTAGGGTTTAGTAAAATTGCTGTCAGTGTCCTGCCTATCATATGCCTGTCATATGAAACCTTACAGAACCTTACAGGAAGCATAACCAAACATGAATTCAGGGAACTTGTACATAGATGACTGAAAAAAATAGGATCATTCAGTACGAGAAATGAATTTCTTTAACATGTTTATTTTTGTTTAATTGCTGGCTTTCTTTTGTTGCAGTTCTCTGGAGAATGATTTACTTAAGAGAATTTTGCAATGTGATCTAGAAATGTTGTGGATTGAAACTTATCTACCAAAGCTTTGGGTTATTTGCTCCAACATCCTCAAATTTATACCTGGTATCTGTTAACTATAGTGTGTAAGCAATGATAGTTCTTTCATAGAAGCAAAGGCAGCTTATGGCATCCAGATGCATGGTCATACCATTTGTTAAAGCCAAGTGTCAAAATGTTGGTTGCTGAAACCTGTGCTTGTTTGTATCTTGAATGCAGGTTTTCAAGGGTTTTCCAGGATACCTTCAAATGACGTCTAATACAACACTCAAGCTGTGGTATCACAAAGGCATGGATCACAATGACAAGTGAGTAGTTTGGGCATTCAAAAGGCAATAAATCAAAGGAAAATGGTAAGTGGTGAAAACTGGAGGGTGCAAAGTGGAAGTGAAGAACTGAGGAAATTTGCAGCAATCAGAACTAGCGTGGACGAGTAGTAAAAATAGATAGTATCAAAACAGAGGACTCAATTAGAATTGGTCAAAAAATTCAAGTGCTAGGGTCAATCCTGTACCCTCAAAGAATGAAAGGGACTTGAGGGAACTCACTACCTTGGCGGATCAAACATGGAAGACTTGGAGAAAACAAAGATGGTACTACACAGTTGCAAGGAATGACTTCACTGCATAGTAAGTGGGGGGGGGGGCATTGTCTGGCTTGTAGGAAAAAGTGTGTGGCCCCTTTAAGGGTTAGAGAGCCAGAGTGACTTGCTGCAGCAGCTTCAGACCAGGTCAGCATGGGGACACTTACCCTCCTTCCACCCATGACTGGAAGAGAGGGGGCACTATTTAGCTCCATGCTGGTGCAGGAAATGCCCTCTTTTATCTGGAGCAGGAAGAGCAGCAGGAACAGCAACCCAGCAAACTCTGCTCTCTCATGGCTCTACATGGTAGCAGACTGGGAAGAACAGGGAAGCGTGGAGGAAAGAGCCTTGCCCTTCCAGACAACAGCAGCAGAAGCAGGTGTTTTGTAGCAGAAGGGAAAGGGGAGGGAGCTTCAAACTCATTAGTGTGAGGCCATAGCAGATTGGTGAGAACAACAAGTGAGGATGCTTCATCCCCTTTCCAGCTGGCCATAGAAGATGTGTTAGAGCAGATGGTGGCAGGAGTTCCAAACCCAGCTCATGGGGGACAGAGTAGGACTCCAGGGGCCATGGGACATGAGGGAGTGGGATCCTTGCTGCATGGAGAAGTGTTTGGACCTAGGACTAGGGTTGGCAGATGCCAGGGTCGTCTGGTCTGTCTACCAACTGGATTCCCCTCTACGGGAAATAGCATGCATTCTGGGGAAGCAGCCACTCCCAGCAACGAAATAACTGCATTGTGGGGGTAGAAGGGATGGAATTGACAAAGAATTGATTCAAGTAGTCCGTGCGGTTGCTTCCGAAATTGTTTCCACAATGTTACAAGGCTTACAAGGTGTAGTGGTTTGCCCTGAGCACGGATATTTGAACAAATGGATCGAGGACAGGAACGTGACACAGCTGACAGGGGTGAGTGTGGCCAGCACCAGATGAAGGTTGCAGGGTGAGAAAGTGAATCCCTTCTGTCCCATGCTGCAATGGGTGTCTCTAGGGGGGGACAACAATGGGTTTCAGGGAATTTGACCAATTTTCCTGTCAGGGGACCTAAGTGAGGGAAGGAAGAGAGGTCATTTACCCCTTCCCCCTGCAGGGCAGAAGAAACCAAACTTATTAGGGGTAGCAGAACTAGCAAATGAGCTACAGGAAGGGGAGAGGGAATCCGTGTCCTGGGAGTTGTGTTGGGTCTGTCCGTACACTACAGAAGCAATGGCATTAAACAGCTATCACAAGCTACCTTTCAGTTGTTGCAGCAGCTGGGAGCTTCCATAGGTGGGCAGAGGTCTGGAAGTGGTAATAATGGAAACCTAGTATGGGCTTGAATTTGGGAGTCAGGCGGAGCAGCCCCTTGCTAGGGGATGGAACCCCATAATGGGGACAGGGGTGATTTATGGGCACCCTACAATTCACCCAGTGACAGAAATGTGAACTTGTGGGATAGAATTGCTGTCCTAGGGGCAGCCGGGGGGCAATAAGGCACTGAGATTTTCTTAGTCATCAGTGACAATATGGTTATGCTGGGGTAGCGGCTCTAATGGAAATTCACCTTCTCAGTGCTACTAAAGATAACATTTTGAGCGGTGACTATGTAAACGTATTATCACTGCTGCCCTGGGAGGTGCTGACAGACAGTAAGCAGAGGAAGATCAAGCAGGGCAATGAAATGCCCAAGTGGCCAAGTGTGGCTAGAACATGGAAGAATTGGGAAGCTGCCTTCCTGATCTATTCAGGTGTTATTGCAGAGTCTTATCCAGACAGAAGCCCAGCATCGTTCATGTAATACGTTTGGGGCATGGCTTGATTTAACTTGGACAAACAGTTTAGATTGAGGGTGGCAACACAAACTGACATCTGGTGGGATGTACCACATCACACACTATGGTTAGAGTGGATGACACCATGGGTACCAGGTTTCCACACTGACACTGACCCGTTCATTCCTCAGCAAGCCTGAGGTTTGTAATGACATTTTCTGGGCATTTAATGAAAGCAGTTGTTTTCATCTGCAAATGTGGCATGCTTACAAAATATGCTTTAGGCCCATCCAGCCTGAAATTGCCACAGCAGTCAGGGACAGCTGCAGTGAGGAAACAAAGAGGGGAGAAAGTCAGGTGCCAGCCACAAATTCATGGGGGGCAGGAACAGGGTATGGGGGCCAAGGCACAGGAAAGGGTTGGGGTTGAGCTAAAAATTGGGTACTGGACAAGAATGTCATGTCCTGTTAAGCTGAAAATGTTAAGGGTGCTCCTTGCTAACAAGCTAGATGGGGCATATTTCAGAGATGGGTTTACTGTTGGGTTTAGGATCATCTTTGTGGGGGAAAGAAGTCATGTGATGTCCAAAAAATTGGGGTCCTTAGTGAGAATGGGTCATATTGTAAAGAAAATGTTTATATGGGAATTAAAGGAGAATAGGGTAGCAGGACCATTCAGTCATCTACATATACAGAACTTGCAGGTTTCTCTCCTTGGCTTGATCCCTAAGAAAATGCTGGAGGAATATCACTTACTTCACCACCTCTCAAAATGATGATGGAATAGACTCAGCCTTGTGTTCCATGTGCTATTCCTCCATTAATGAGGCTGTGCACTTAGTTAGGTCTTGTGGCCCAGAAGTGCTGGTATCCAAGTGTGATATCAAGTCTGATTTTGACTGCTGCTAGTGCAGCCTTCTGACTTTAGCCTTTCGGGCTTCTTTTTTCGACAGGTAATTTTATTCTGATAAAACTATGCCTATGGGATATGCAATATCTGTTCAGCATTTGAGAAATCTAATACAATGCTACACTGGGCAGTGATGTGGGAAGGTGAGTTAAGGAAGGTGGTGCATTACTTAGATGGCTTTTTGTTTGCTGGCTGGGTGAATTCAGATGAATATGTCAGCCTGGCTAAAAACCTGTTGGTACCCATCACAGAGTTAAAAACAGAGGGGTCTTCCACTCTGCTGATTTGCCTGGGAATTGAGCTAAACACTGGAGAGCATATTATGACTCCCTCAGGGTAAGCTGCAGGAGCGACTGGGTTGATTAGTGGAGGTAGAATGGCCAGGAAAGTTACACTCCATCTGCTGCAATTTATTAATGGGTATATTAAGTTTGCCTGCCAGGTAGTCGCTCTGGTTGGGCATTCTGTGCTTGGCTTGCAGCAACCACCACGGACATAGCTGGATCTCACCACGTTATTGGAGTTACCAGAGAGCTGAAGGAAGATTTGGGGGAGTAGGAACAGTTTCTAAGCTATTTTAATGGAGTTTTATTGTGGAGAATGGATACTTGAGAGTGATTTAGAGATCCACTTGGATTCTTTGGGAGGTATGGATTTTGCAGGTTTTACCAAGGCAGGTGGTATGTTCAGAACTGGCCCTCCACCTGGATACGGAAAGGAATAGTGCAGGACAACATTTCTGGAGTTGTTTCCCATTTTGGCTGCAATGGACATTTAAGGAATGGAGTTTGCTAATGAAAGGGTGTGCTACTGGTGAGACAACATGGTGGTAGTACATGTTATCAGTCACCAGTCCTCCAGATCTCACAGAGTTATGAGGCTGGTAAATTCATTTGTACTGTGATGCTTAAGCTTTAATATCTATTTTTACTCCATATATGTGCCTGGAGTTGATAATGGAATAGCAGATGCATTGTCTTGTTTTCAGGTGGACACATTCTGGGAGTTGGCACCGGGAGCAGGCACCAGGAGCCATCAAGGAACCCTAACATATATTGCTAGTGCTGTGGTACCTTGGCATATGATGACTGTCAGTGTAGCAATCACTGTAGAGCTATGAGAGAAGTTTTAATGATTTTATACAGTTTTAGGAGCGGGAAGGCCTGTCACTGATATGGCCCATTATAGAGGAATGGGTGCTTCAGTACATGGTGTCATTAGCAACCTGGCAACTGGCATTAGCAACCTGCTCCACTCGCCTGTTGGCTCTCACATTTATCAGATTCTTGTAGCAGGTTTTTTAATTTGGAGGTTTCTAGCAGAGTGGTCTGGAAGCACAGGCCCTAAGGATAATGCATGTTGTCCTATCACTATTAGTACACTTAGGGATCTGGTGCGGATCCTAGAGCTCATATGTCATTGCAGACAAGAAGTGGCTTTGTTCAGGGCGGCATTTCTTGTAGCTTTTTTTGTTCTTTTGGGATCAATTGTTACCAGATATGCCCGTTACTTTGGGGGATGCTCATTTATTAGGGTTACTCTTCTGGGAGGGGAAGTGGCGGAGTCTGTAATTCTATCAATGTATTGCTTGTGTCACTTGTGTGTTCATATGGAGCTCTACTTCCCCCTTCTGTGAATCCCCTCCCAGAGCTATCCTGCAGGCCCTAGGTTCCCCAGAGCTGGGTTCCTCCAGCCCTAGAATCAGATGAACACACACACACACGCACACACACTAACAGAGCAAGTCTGAGTGGACCGGGTCAATCAGCACACTCCCTTATATGTCCCTGTACTCAACGGGCTGGGTCAAGCAGCACTTTCAAGCTGACCCCTCTTATATGTCCCTGTACTCAATAGGCTGGGCCAAGCAGCACTTTCAGCTGCCACCCTTATATGCATGTCCCTATCCGCACTTTCACATTACAATTGTTCTGGTAGTAATCCACTTGATGAGCAAACAGGGATTTTTGGGCACAACAGGGATCTTTAGCTTAGATAAAAGAAGCATTGCTGCAGAGTAAACGGGGCACTAAAACACAAAAGAGTAAAATTCAGAGAGAGAGAGAGAGAGAAGCAACCAGTTTAACCATAAAAATTATTTATTGAATAATAGTGATAACTACACAAGGAGAGGCTAAACAAACATACCAGTTATGCTATTAAAGGTTAATACCTGAGGTAGAAAAGAAGAGAGAGAGAGAGGGAGGGAGGGATCTCACCCACTCCCTGAGGGTTGAACTGGTCAGGGTTCCCAGGTGATAGTGGTAGCTCAGGATGCTGAGTTCTGGAGACAGGCAGACCCCCAGCATGATCAGTCAGGAAAAGATGGAATCCCAGTGGAATTGATGCAGAGTTTGGGTCCATGCATCAGAACACTTACTTGAGCATAGGTAGGGTTTTTTGTAGAGAAACAACAATGGTTCAAGGGAGAACATTAGATTTGTTTCTGGATAAACTGATGACTCAAAGGTTTTCTTTAGGCTAGAGAATAGGAACCAATCACTTTCGGCTATGGATGGTGTTTTCTTCCAGGGAGCTCACAATGCAATGCATTGCATGGCATAAAACCACCGATGGATGAGTCCCTCTGGATTCATGGTGACGGTTTGTTTATAGTTTTAAGATGGGGACTGGTGAGGTTGGGGTTTCCAGTACATGAATTTAGTTCCTACTCATTCAGGATTGGGACTAGGGTGACCAGATATCCTGATTTTAAAGGGATAGTCCTGATTTTCCGGGCTTTTTCTTATATAGGTGCCTATATCCCCCCACCGCTGTATCAATTTTCCACACTTGCTATCCGGTCACCCTAATTGGGACAGCAACAGCAGCAGCCCAGATGGGTCTAGGGGCCAGGGCAATTCAGGAGCAGAAATGTGGGGGTTGGGGTTCCTATGACTAGGGAGCCAAATCCCCTCCTTTATAGCCCTTCTTAACCCTCATTTGCAGAGGGGAGTGGGGTCAGAGCAGCGGGTTGGCTGAGGACCAGGGTGAGCAAGGTGGAAGGTCTGACAGCACCCTTTGCACCCATGTATATGTAAATGATTATGGAATTACCTGGACTGTACACTTTTATCTACCAGGCACTCTCAGACCTTTAGTAATAAAGTTGTGGCCTATTTAAACCATGTCTATTATCTCTTTTCTTCCTTCTGGTATAGCCAGACAACTATCCAACTGCTGACCAAGGTCAAGTAGCATCTCAAGCATTCCAGTCTAGGAGATATAAAGAGAAATTGACTTCAGCATCAACTCATTTTGTTACTATTTTTTGTACGAAGCAAGGCAATGCAGTCAGTTTTGCTTCCTAAGTGATTTCTTCTGACCTCTGATATATTCTGCACCGGGGTACCAGGAGAAATATATTTGTTTAAAGTGTTCTATAGAAACTTGTGTAATTCTTCATAAAATGTCTAGAGTTTCTGGAAAAAATATGAATAAAGAGTCTTCTTGAATTATATAATCTATATTGAAACATAAATTCCCATATGCCTAGAAAGTCTGCATTATTATTTCCCATAAAATTAAAATGAAATAAGTCTAAAGCTTTCAGTGTAGGGTTCTGAACCTCACAGTCACGAATAAGTGTCAATTTAACAAATGTATTATTATTTTATAGCACTACAGCTACTTTGGAGCTTTTACATTAAAAATGACTCTTATTTCCAAGGTTGGCACAGCAAAGATTGGGAACACTGTGAAGCCAGCACGTTCACCTCCCAGCACCACGGGAAGGAGTGACTTGTATCCACAAACAGATAATAAACAGAGGGTATTGATGGTCACGGAAGAGTCTCCATTCATTTTCCCTGCATTGGAAGGTTTATGGTAATGATTCAGGGATTCAAGATAAAATGTCTAAAAAGGAGGAAGGCGGTTTCCTGATATTTATTGGTTAAATCCCCTAGACTGGAATGTCTGAGATGCTACTTTACCTTGGTCAGAAATTGTGGAGTGTGTGAGAGTCATGGAGGTGGGAAAGGAAGGAAAGGAGGTGGGTCCTTAAGACTTCATAAAGGATAAAGAGGGAATGGAGGAAAGGAATGGAGCTATCCAAAGAATCAGAAATGCATATAAAAACAAGATCCTCACTGATTATGGATCAGATTTTAAAAAGGGGTTGAACAATCGTGTGTGTCCTACTTGTCTGAGTGCTAACTGTAATACACACTCATACACCCCTCATTTGCATACTGGGCCAACAGGTGTTTCCTGGAACTGGGGGTGCTGCTGCACCCACTGGCTTGAAGTGGTTTCCATTAAATACAGGGTTTATAGTTTGGTTCAATGGCTGTCAGTATCCCTACTATAAAAATTGTTGCAGCACCCCTGGAATGAGCAACCTGTGTGAGCAAGTTGGGACCACATCGAAAAGCGCACATACACTTTTACAGGCACACTTTAAAATCTGGCTCCAAATGTCAAAGAAAAATATATTTTCAGTAAATTTTACAAACTGAAAAGAATTACACTTCTAAGCATGTGGTGGACAAGGAATTCCAGCTTCTTTTACATTTTAGTTTATTTCATTCATCATATGGTAGCATCTTTGCTGTTGTCACTGAGGCTATCACCAGAGTGATTGTTAAAATGGAAATACCTTGCAAATCACTTATTCCAAGACAAGCCATGCAATATCACAATATATTTACAGATGCTATATAGTTGGTCTGGGAGTGAAACACTGACATGAGCTCAAAGTCAGTTTCAACAGATGATAAAATGTCAGCTATGGAACAGTAATACAGTATTAATGAGTCTAAAACTATTGCCCAGTAAAGCAGTGAAGACTGGAGCTATCAAAAATCTAATAAGAACTTTAAAAACTTATCAGAGGGGTAGCCGTGTTAGTGTGGATCTGTTAAAAGTGACAGATATTCACCCACGAAAGCTTATGTTCCAATACTTCTGTTAGTCTATCAGGTGCCACAGGACTCTTTGTCACTTTTTAAAAACTTAGAATCTTCTCTTCCTGCCTTCTCCTTGCTCTGGTTTAGGAACATAAGATTTGCCATTTCACAGGGAGAACTAATGGTCCATCAAGTCTGCTATCTTGCATCTGCCCTATGCTTCAGAGGAAAATGAAAAAAAAATCCATAATGCAGTTGGGCCCTGTGCACATCCCTTAAATTAGCTTTCCTTTAATATAATCCTGCTGCAATAAAATAAATTTTAGAAAGAGAAAAAGTTCATTTTTGTGCAGGAGGAAAGGCATGATATCATAAGCAATTGCGAGTGTGAAAGGATACTTCAAAAGAGAACAAAAAAATCAATATTTTCTTGTATTTCAGGCAACTAAACTACAGTTTATAAAAGGTCATGGTAATGGCCAGCACCTTTTCTGGTACTTTATTTGAGGGAAATGTTGTGAGAAATAATGTGGGTGAAGAAATACTACTCACCCCTCTACTATGTTAACATGTGGCGATTTAACATCAGAAGTGGCAGTGGTGCAGGGCTGTCCAGAGGATTCAGGGGACCTGGGGTCTTCGGCAGCGGGGAGCCCCCCGCTGCTGAATTGCTGCCAAAGACCCAGCACTTTGGCTGCGGGTGCCAGGGTGGAAGGACCCCCCGCCGAAGGTCTCCGGGGCACTTCGGCGGCGGGTCCCGGAGCAGAAGGACCCCCCACCGCCGAATTGCCACCGAAGACCCGGAGCGGAAGAAGCTTCGGTGGCCCGGACCCCGAGAGAGTATTCCAGGGCCTCTGGAATGAGTGAAGGACTCCACTCCAAGGGCCCTGAAAAACTCTCGTGGGGGTCCCTGCAGGGCCCAGGGCCTGCGGCAAATTGCCCCACTTGCCACCCCCCGTCTGGGAGGCGCTGCAGTGGTGAGGCAAACATCTTAAGAAAACAAATCCCATATTTGAGGCATTACTGAATGTGTGCAAGTTTCTATATTCTAACCCCCTTCTGAAATGCTCCTGAGTAAAACAAATCTTCAGAATTTTTGAAAAGGTATTCTTTCAGGCTTATTGTGTTTGATACAAGATCTATGATGTATGAAATAGAAGGGGCAGTGCTGCCTAGAGGATAGCATGCTGAGCTGAGACTCAGGAAACCTATGTTCTATTCCTGTTTCTGCTATTGGCCTGCTGAGTGATCTTGGGCAAGTCACTTCTGTCACAGTTCAGGGCAACTGCACCTGTATTTCCCTTCTGTGATCCAGCAAGGGCTTTCACCTGTTGTCTTTCTTGGGTGGAGGCACAAGTCTCAATCTCTCTCTCTTCTGACCAGGGTATTCTCAGGCTGGAGAGTTCCTGCCTTTGCTGTGTCATTCCCAGCACTGACTAGTTGCTGTGGGACACCTGCTTGCTTTCTCTTCAGAGATGGATAACAGTACAGTTCCTACACATATAAGGTATAACACAGCTCTTTCTAAGGAAGCCTACTTTACTGTTAAGGTAAAAAGCATTACAGAGAAAACATCAACAACAATAGAGAACCTATGCACATTCTAATAAGCTTACTACCCTTCATCCTAACTCTCATATGGACTCTGGAAGGTGCAGTATTTTAACATTCCACCCTAGGGGCATCTTTGTGGTTACGTGTTTCTTCAGAACTTCAGCTCAAAACAAGAACACTCATAACATATTCAGTTTCCTTTTTTTTTTAAGAGTTCAGGAGTCTTTGAACTGAAGTTTCCAGAAGGAGATTGTTAGTATACAAAGGGTCTCTCTCTGTCCTCAGTGCATATCTTCAAAAGGTTGGCTTCAGAGTGGGAGAATTTGCATTCTCCTCACATCAAGGTAGTTCCTAAGGAAATCCAATTTACATGTATTGTTCCAAAGAAACCTTTGAGCTTCCTCATGCCTTCCAGAGATTGCATTAATCTTGTCTTCCTACCAAAGAAGTTCCATACAATCTCACAATAATGCATAAACATTTGCATTTCTAATACAATGAACTACAAAGGTCTTAACTATAACTCAATAAGATTTAACTTAATTCAGTAAAGTTTATCTTAATTCTATAAGGTTTGTTCAGGATATTGTAGGATCTTGTCAATCCATCATAACTTCCCTTCCCTGGGCCTTAGTTTCCCTATCTGTGAAATGGGGATAATACTGACACCTTTTGTGAAGCACTTTGTGAACCACTAATGAAAAGTGCTTTATGAGAACTAGACATTATTAGACTTCATTTTATTATATTAATTTACAAAGATCACTTTGAAACCTTCTTGGTGTTTCAGTCAACCTGTGAGAGACCTGAATCAGTGTTCATGTTGCATGCCCCATCAGTACCCGGCCCAAGCTAGAGAAGCTGATGATCCAACCAGAGGACCAAACTGAGTGATGAATCCTGGTCACATGCCGTCTGAGACATGTTGTGCATATGCTAAGATGATGTTAACATTCCTGTGTTAAGAATTGTACAGGGATCATCTCAGGCTTTTATTGACCTCTGAAGATGTTTCCTTCTATAGGAAGAATTAAACATGAGCCCAAAACTGTGTAGTTTTAATCTAAAAATAATTTAATACAGTATAATTTATAATAATTTTCTTTCTACAGCTACACTGATGTTTTGTTATTTTTTAAGAAAATAATTGGATCTCAAACAGTGATTTGCAATGAGAATGTAATACTGAAGATTTGAACTCAGCAACACAAAATACATAGTAATTGGTACTTAATCCTCTACTTTACCTTTTCAAGATGAATACTACTGATATACAATATGCTGTCTCCAGTGTTCAGTTTTCGTTTAAAGATGCAGCTTCTCCACAGGCTTCCTTGGCCTTAGAGTTCTTTTCACAGGAATGTTTCTCCGTGGTTACCCCAAAGCCAACTTTGAGCAGCTAAACTAACATTCTGTTACCCAAACAAGTTTAGGAAAATAAGGCCTTGCCTACACTGGCACTTTACAGCACTGCAACTTTCGCGCTCAGGGGTGTGAAAAAACACCCCCCTGAGCGCTGCAAGATACAGTGCTGTAAAGCCTCAGTGTAATCGGTGCTGCAGCCCTGGGAGCGCGGCTCCCAGCATTGCAAGCTACACCTGTAGAGGAGGTGGTTTACGTGCAGCGCTGGGAGAGCTCTCTCCCAGCGTTGGCGCTCTGACCACAGTCACACTTCAAAGTGCTGCCGCGGCAGCGCTTTGAAATTTCAAGTGTAGCCAAAGTCTTCCAGACTGAAAGTAAGTGAAAAATCAGAAGCTGAGTTTTATCTTTAAGGGGATCACTAGGAATTCTCTTTTCAAGATTTATTCCATCTAAAACCTTTGTCAAATAAATTCTAATCAACTGCACAAATCTCTTAATTCTTATTCCAGCAATTGGTGTATTCTATCTATTATGACCAGGAAAGGGTAGACTGGTTTAGAAAAATTAATTCAACCAAATTTCAATCCAAGTGTTGAAAAAAGTTTATTTATATAAATAATCCCCTTTCCCAAACAGAGATGTATTTGTTGAACACCACTTTCTCCCACTCCCTTTTCTGGTATTTTACATAGTCATGATTTAGGTAATCTGAGAGTCTGCTGAGCTAACTGTGCTTTTCAAATCTTACATACTGGAGTTTACCTGGGCTTGAAGTCAGAATGGACTTTGAAAAGCCCTTTCAATGTATCGTAATTGGTCAATATGAGCTGTACAGAGACTGCCAGACAAGCTGATATTCTATTAGATATGTGGTGGAATAACAGAAAAAGAAGTAGTGCTTCTGTGATTCCAGGCTGGGATAAGGAAGATATATAAGAACGGAAACCACTTGTGCCAAGATGGAGGATTAATTAGAGAGATCATTGTACTTTGAAGGAAGAGATTAAAGGATCCAGATGATTTGTAAATATCAGGCAGAAGGAAATGGAAGACAGAAAAGATGTCCAAGGCAGAAAAATTTCAAAACATTTCAGATAAACATACACATATTTTGGAACTTACTCTTGCAAAATAACCTTTCAAACCACTTACGCTTTAGCCGTGAATGTTTATATTACATCATTGTATCTTTTACATGTTTTACATTGTGTTTTTTTTCTTTTTCCAACTTTTTCATTCTAACACTAAGGGAAGATGTGTTTTCGTTGTAATACTAACAGAGGATCTTTTTCCCAGTAATGCCTACAGAACACTTCTGGCCCCCAACACCCTTATGTGCAGTCTGTGGAGAGTTGTGACATGGTGCTGATTCCTCTCATTTTCCATTTCTAAAATCACATTGAAAAGACAAAATAAATGTTCTATTTAAACGACGGCTGTAGCTGCTTCACAAATGGGAGGGCAGGTGGCCTCTGAATCATCAATTTCAGGTCCACACTATGAAAAAGTTTGAGAAACCCTGCTCTGGAACATAAATGTTCTAAGCTTATTGCTGGAAGTGTATCTCATGTATTCTCACTAGAAAGGATTTTTATAATGTATAGAGTATAAAGATGGAGGGAAAACCTAACTTTTGGTTATTCTTCCTGGAGTCTGTAACAGCTTCTACTTTATAAGGTGACTAGTAACATTAAAGAACAGCCACAGTCAGTCATTTGCTGATAACAGAGTTGCTTTAATATCTCCCAAATGCTCAAAGTCCACTGGTAGAAGTGGTTACCTCTGCTGGGTAACTTTTAGTGACATTTTACTCTGTGTGTGTATGTATAATGGCAAGACTGGGGCTGCATTTTTAAATTTGCCCACTTGTCCGAGAAGCAGAGAAATAATTATTTAAAACAGAAAATGTCATAGTTTTAATTCAGGTTTGTCACAAATCATCTTGAGAATTGGATGCAATGTAAAATATTTACATAGGCAACAAGTCCAAACCAAGAAGAAGGTTTGTTTTTTTTACTTGCAAAAAGCAAAATGGTAAACTGATCTCATTTGTAATTTATATTTCTTTGAAAAATCAATATACAGATTTTGCTAAATCTGGATTGTTTATCCTGAAGAATGTATAGTGTTGCTATAACAGCAGGAGGAATTCTGATGTTCAGATAAAGTGCATATTGAATAGTTAGCTATTCACCGCGTCAATTTATATTGACTTAAAGATTTAATATGCAGTCTCAACTCTCAGCTTTGCAAGCTTTTTAATTCTCAATTACTTAAAGATGGATTGCAGCTATTATAGTAAAAGTTAAATTGTTTGTCCCATTCTAAATATGGGAAAGAGGAGTGTAGCTTTTATTTATTTTGTAGCTTATATAATTTGAGGTGCTCTAAAATCCTGAGAAATTGCATACTCCCTAGTTTCTCTGCCAGATTGACTGACATCTCAGTGCCATAAACTATTCCATCCTGAATTCCAGTTTTCATTCCCTTTAAAGGTACAGCAATTGTGATATCATTTACAGGTGTGACTGAGATGCACCAATAATGTCAGGGATGTGAGGGACCCAGGAGCTGAGTTATCATGAACTGGGAGATACATGGGAGAATGGGAGGATTCAGCTCAAGAAAATTGACAACCACTGCTATACTGGTTAACAGCAGATTTAAAAAAATAAAGCCATTGACACATCCTGCATTTAGCACAGTCCTGCAAGAGTACACATGTCCATGTTATTTGTGCTATCTTCACACTACACTCAAATGTGGCTATTTCTAACAGAAGTATACACATTTCCAGTTTACTCTCAATTTTTTTTTAATGGTAGCAATGTATATAGGAAGGAGCTCAGATGTTGCTGAACTAGGTTTTATATCATATGTACAGCTCAGGTTTGTCCCCTTTTCAATTTCAGCACTATGAAATGCCCTGCCCTCATGAACAGGTTCTGAACCTTCTTTCCTCGCCATGACACCTACTACCATCCTCCTAACTTTTTTTAAAAAATAATTTCCCAATGGAAAGTCAACAGATTTCTTCCTCCATGCATAAAAAAGATGGTCCAGAGAAATCTCACATGCTTTTACACCCTTCCTGTGAGGCATAAATGCACTGAGGCAGTGTCCATTCATTCATTCTATATTTGGGCCACATTACCATTCTTTGACAATGTTTTGTTAATGCTTTTATGCATGTGCATTATTAACAGAAACAACAGAAGCAAAAGCAGCTCACCTGTTTTCTCAGTTGACAGTTTACAGTTTGATATCTTTTGAAAGAAATAGTTTCCAAATGGGATAACTCATTCTTTTAAACCCACTGGTTCTGCAGAGGTCAAAATTGAAGTTTTAAAACATCCTGGAAGACGAGTAGTTTTATCAAGGGTTAGCTAAACATTTAATCGCCACAGACTGCATCCTCACTATCAAGCTTCTTATCATCCTGCTCTCTCATGTAAGAAAAAATGAAAGTACAGATCTGTCAGTCAATCAGGCACTGGATGTCAGGGAAGATGAACTCTAGTGAGGCAAATTCTGAGCTGCTGCATCCAGATCTTTATGCAACACAGAGAATCACACTCCTCTTTTTCAGGTCATTCGTTCAGAGTGCCAACACAGAATTGTTCCAGTATCAGATTGTTCTTCACAATACCAATAGATTCGGGCATGGTCTTGAACTCTTGAGGCACTTTTCAGTGTGTTCCCCAGCAGATATAAGTCTACCTCAGCGAAACTCAACCTACTCCTTCATTCCCAGGGCTTTCTTATGACAGACAGGGAATTAAAGTAACCTATATTCCTTAGGGTGCTTGAAATAGGAAGCCCGTAACTTTAAATATCAATTTATTTTATTTTGCATTTTTATGGTGTTGTTCTTCCTATACTTGGAATGGACATTGACCCTGGAAGGTTGACAAATTAGTAGTGGAGGAAAGAAAAGGAGGAAGAGTATTTTTCTTATTGTAGAGCAAGGAAAAGGGTACGTCTGCTTGAATGATTATCACTGACCAACTAATAAATTGATTTGGAACACACTTGTTTCTATAAACTTGCACAGAATAAAGGTCCTTGGTCCAGACTACAATCAAAGCAAATCACATGAATTTTATACTTAGATTTGAATTTTGACATGAACATGCTGAGCCCAAACTGTTTAATCAATTCAACACACACAGAAATCAGTAAACAGACTCCCTAAATCTCCCTTGGACTTCCTACTGCTGCAGTTCACTTTCTTAACATTCTTACTTTAGATGTTGGCAGAGCTGATGATCTTGACACTGTATATAATCTCTCTTATCTGCAATAAATCCCCATACACTACTTTTTGTCTGAGCAGTCACATTCATGTATGCAGTCAAAATACTGTATCTTTTCCCCTTCCACATTTACTATAATGATGTCTGTAGAAAATTGTAATATTTCATCTTGGAACCTTCATTGTATACTAATAAATTTCAAAACCAAATTTGATTGGCCATGACATTCATTGTTTCAGTCTTTTACTTGAAACTAGAGTTGGCTGAAAATTGATTTTTCCCCTATTTTTTTCAATCAGCTTCTAGAGTGCTCAAAATTTCAAAATTAAAAAAAAAATTATAAAATTTTGAAAATTTCCCCAGGTTTTTCCCTACATTTTCAAGACAACCCTACATGCAACATCATTATTCACTCTCTTGGAAAATAGCCAGCATGCAGGCTATTTACTTAGGCAGGTGATT
Organism: Gopherus flavomarginatus; assembly: GCF_025201925.1. NCBI lineage: Eukaryota > Metazoa > Chordata > Testudines > Testudinidae > Gopherus > Gopherus flavomarginatus. The sequence goes on along the minus strand of NC_066617.1, from coordinate 80,999,164 downwards.
ATGCCCTCAGTCTGGCAAAGTATAAGAGTAACTTTACACACGCTGATCAGGAGGGGAACCCCACCCCCAAGAGTGCAACCATATGGTTTGTGTCACAAGGGACACTCAGCTCTTGTGAGAGCCTCCTGTCACTCGGGTGTGAACCTGTACTCTGTCCTTTTCTTGGTGCCTCAAGTTGGCTGTTGCCCTATTCAAGTGGATGTTCAGTGGATAAGCCCTTAAGTTAAGTCACACATAGTCTAATGCATGAAGGAACCCCTTCCAGAGTAAAAGGTCCAACAAGGCCTGTCTCTGAGCCCTTTTTATCATCTTTAGCTCTGTCTCTGAGTTCAGTCCTCAGCCCCTTCTGGGCAAGATTTAAGTCTGTGTCTGTTTTGGGCTTTTTCCCTGGAGACTCTAAATCCTGTCCTTCACTTGGACCTCTAAACAAGATTTATCCTCTTTCAGGTCTTAGGCCACTCTGCCAGCTGGGGGAGAGGGGGACTCAGGCCTGCCCACTGCTCCAGGTCCTGACCCATGTGCTGCTTCCTTTAGTAATTGCTAATGCTATTCCCTGGGCCACTTCCCACATAGCACCTTCCTATTCATCTTTACCTCAGGGCTAAAGATTTCAACTCCTCTCCTTCCTCACGGTGATGCCAGAACAATTTGTATAGTAGGGGTGCTGAAAGCTATTGAACCAAACTGTAAACCCTGTATATGATGGAAATCACTTCAAGCCGGGAAGTGCTCAGGCCCTTCAGCTCCTTTTTAATTGGGCCTGCTGTGCTCTGATTGGCTGCTTCCCTGCAGCCTCTCTAGACAGGCCTGGGTGACCCACCTTCATTGCTGCTTTTCTGGGGCAGGGTGTGGTAGGATTGAGAGACCTCCAGCAGGGGGCCACAAAGGGCCCACTACATCCCATCACAGGTTGCACTGGGGAATACATGCAAAGCCCAAGCCACAGAGCCTATGTCTGTAACTGGGATGGGACTTCTCTGATCCCACCAGAAGTAGATGCCCAGACCATCCCTAGTGGGCCTGACTTTATTCAGGATCAGAGGAATGATGAGGCATCTAACTTGGCTTGTTTAGCCTAACCTAATGAAGGCTGAGGGGAGATATGATTGCTCTCTACAAATTTATCAAAGGAATAAATACCAGGAAGGGAGAGGAATTATTTAAGCTCAGTACCAATGTGGACACAAGAACAAATGGATGTAAACTGGCCATCTGGAAGTTTAGACTTGAAATTAGATGAAGGTTTCTAACCATGAGAGGAGAGAGGTTCTGGAACAGCCTTCCAAGGGAGTAGTGGGGGCAAAAAACATATCTGACTTCAAGACTAAGCTTGATAAGCTTATGAAGCGGATGGTATAATGATATTGGTCTTTGACTAGTAGCAGTAAATATGCCCAATGGCTTGGTGATGGGATGTTAAATGGGGTGGGATCTGAGTTACTACAGAGAGTTCTTTCCTGGGTGTCTGGCTAGTGAGTCTTGCCCACATGATCAGGGTTTAGCTGATTGCTATTGTCTTAAACAGATAGTTAAGGGTTAATGCCTCTTTTACTTGTAAAGGGTTAAGAAGCTCAGTAAACCTGGCTGACACCTGACCAGAGGACCAATGGGGGAGTCAAGATACTTTCAGATCTTGGTGGAGGGAAGTCTTTGTTTCTGCTCTTTGTTTTGGGGGTTGTTCGCTCTTGGGACTAAGAGGGACCAGATGTCAATCAAGGCTCTCCAAATCGTTCTGAATCAATCTCTCATGTTTCAAACTTCTAAGTAATAGCCAAGCAAGGCGTGTTAGTCTTATTTTTGTTTTCTCAACTTGTAAATGTTCCTTTTTTGCTGAGAGGATTTTACCTCTGTTTGCTGTAACTTTGAACTTAAGGCTAGAGGGAGTTCCTCTGGGCTATATGAATCTGATTACCCTGTAAAGTATTTTCCATCCTGATTTTACAAAGATGATTTTTACTTTTCTTTCTTTAATTGAAAGCTTTCTTTTTAAGAACCTGATTAATTTTTCCTTGTTTTAACATTCAAGGGGATTGGATCTGGACTCACCAGGGATCGGTGGGGGGAAAAAAGGGGGGATGGTTAATTTCTCCTTGTTTTAAGATCCAAGGGATTTGGATGTGTGTTCACCAGGGAATTGGTGAAGTCCCTCAAGGCAGTCCAGGGAGGGGAAAGTTTTGGGGTGACAGAAAGTGCTCCAGACACTGGAATTCTGGATGAAGGCAGTGTATCAGATCTAAGCTAGTAATTAAGCTTAGAAGAGTCCATGCAGATCCCCACACCTGTACCCTAAAGTTCAGAGTGGGGAAGGAAACTTGACAGCCATATTTGCGGTCGGGAAGGAATTTTCCTCCAAGGCAGATTGGCAGAGGCCCTGGGGGATTTCACCTTCCTCTGCAGCATGGGGCACGGGTCACTTTCTGGAGGGTTATCTGCACCTTGAAGTCTTTAAACCATGATTTGAGGTCTTCAGTGGCTCAGACACAGGTTTGATACAGGAGTGAGTGGGTGAGATTCTGTGGCCTGTGTTGTGATGGAGGTCAGACTAGTTGATCATAATGGTCCCTTCTGAACTTAAAGTCTATGATTCTATGATCTAGTCAGCTGTATGGCCGGCCAGCTATGGTGAATGAGGTACTGCTAGAGTCTGTTAGACATACTCAGTGTCCCCACTTTGAGCTTGAGGGATATGTTCAGGAGGAGCTGCCCAGATTCCAAAATGCGTAGAAGGAAGCATGTTGAACTCAGCTGCTTGTTCCCAAACCTTACTGGAGAAAGGTATTGGCCCTTGCCTATGATATGCCATTTAGAAATTTGGAAAAACAAACAAGCAAACAAATAGGAGCGAGTACTAGCATAAGTCTTGTATGTGGGAGTCAACCAAGAAATCAGAGCTCCTGAACCTCCTGTCCTGAGTATCCAGGTGGCACCCAGACCTACCCACAAGTCACCTTAGTTTATTTCATGCTGGATACTGCTTTACCTGAATGGATGGCAAGGACATTGGATCCATGCCACCCCAATATACGACTCAACCACAAAATTATCCGCCTCATGCACATCCCTCAATGTAGGAGCCCAAGGCTGTTTCATAATCACCATCTAGCAGGGCCAATCCAGGTGTGCATCATGGCCATGTGAAACCATTTAGGGATGATCATCAGTGAAGGCACAGATAGCCAGGCTGCTGTGGGATGCAACAAACAGAGTGCATTATGAGAGGAAACTCCATCATTGTGGACAGTAATGTTCAGACCATTAATGGGCTGGTCTCATTTTCTGTCCCTCTTCCCTGTGACAGACGGGAACAAGACACTGTCCTCCACATCTACAGGTGCCTACTCTTGACCCCAGGCAAGGCTCTACTCTTTTTGAGCATTCATCCCCATCAACCAGCTGTGTATTCGATACTGGAAGACCCCCTAGAGCAAGCCATACACTTCCAAGCACCGTGCAAGACCTTGTGGATTGGAGATAGAACAGCTGCTTGCCACAGACTTCCAGGCACAGTTCCTGCAGCATTGGAGACTTTGCTCCTTGAGTAACATGGGCTGCTGCACAGCAAGCAGAAGTAATCAGTGGACCAGGTCATATGCTGTCTAGAGCACACAGCTGATGGCCAAAGTAATTAGCCAGGTTGGTGCTCTGGTGTCTTGCTGCTTGGGGAACAGGAGGGGTCATTGCTCACACATATACCCAAGAAGTTACATTGCATCCCTAGGGGTGGAAACATAGCCAATAGTCTGATGGCAGTGAGTGGCACCCTCAGTGTCAATGCAAAGGTGATGTAGAGGAAAGTACTCCACAGGTGGAACCCTCACTGCCTTGGTGGTTGAGTTCCAGGAAACCCACAAACCAATGGGATTGAATGGCCAGGACTCTCACTTTTTCCACAAAGGCAGTCTAGAGACAAGTATTGTGCCCTATGGTGATCTCACTGCCTTGATGGTTGAGATCAAGGAAACTAACAGGCCAATATATCCGCATGAACCAAGCAGAGGAGCAGCTCAGAGGCAACTGTTTCAAGAGCTTCCTGATTATAAATCTTTGAACTGCTTTTTGTTGGCCACGATCATTCTGCCTGGCATTTGTGGGTGACTGTTATGCCCAGGGATGAGGTTTCTCTGCTTGTTGGCCCAGGGGCCACCCACCACCATTCTGAGGTGGTTGTTTTCTTTGTTATGCCTTTTCTTCCCTTTCCTGTGGCATGGTGTTGCGTGCATTCTATTTTTGTCCCCTCTGAACTGTACTTTGTTTTGTTCGCTGTGATCCCCTGCCGTTATTTCTGTGTACATGGTGCTGGGCCAGCACATCAATTAGTCCTGGCTCTGACAATTCACTCCATGGACAACAGTGGGATCCATAACTCATGATCAGATATTTGTCCTGAGTCCACTCCTGTGAACTTCAAGGTCATGCTACAATGGAATGTGAACAGCCCAATGGAGCAGGAAGACATGGGATAAAGGGGAAGAGACAGAGAGAAGCAGTTAGATATACCATACCACAAATAGCTGTGGTTAACGCTGCAGCTACTTTCCAGTGTCTGCCATATCAGGACACTCAGCCATGGTTGCCATGCTCTTGTATAGATGCCTCTTAGATAAGCAAAGAGGTCAGAGGGAGCCATCAGCAGTTATAGCCTCTGATTCTGGGGTTCAGGAAGTGCATGATTCCTGTGTTCAGGGTGCTGTAGCAGTGCCATCCCTTCCTGGTCCTCAGAGAAGATCAAGTGATTGAATACTACAGACAGAGACGTGAGCCCTTCGTATACTTCAGCAAATGAGAAATGATCTTATATATTTGTACGATGAACTATTAAACAAGGACAGAACCATCAAGGAGAGTGAAGAGACTTTGTTTTAATTTTAAATCGACGTCTCTGACAGCTAAAAGTGTCTGTGGAATTACCATGAAGTTGTGCAAAGTTGGCCAAAAGATCACATCACAAAGGGGTCCATGGAAAAATAACTTGTGGAAGTAGACTGTTGGCTAGAGCAAAGCCAGCAGATGTTGAGTGTATGGCCTAGCATATCTTACACCATCTCCTGTGGCACAGCATATTTTGCACAAAGATACTGAAATTTTCCAGAAAATGTTGCAAGAATCCTTTTCTCATTGGCTGATGGGAAGGGACAGAAATTGTATCCTTCTTGGATATTTCAAAATTTTTCCAGAAGCCTGGGTCACTTTCTTATTAGCCCTCAGCAGCTTTGCCAAGAAGAGTAACCAGCAGAAATTGTAGAAAATGCTCTATGTTGTTCAGACTTCTGGATGAGAGAGACTCTTTTTGTCGTCAAGCCAGCAAGAGTGCTCCCTGCTTAGCAACAACTAAAGTCTTGCCACTGACAAGCACTCTATTAATCCTATCTTTTGAATCTTACCTAGGAAGACTGCTGTGAACTCCAGAAAGTGATCAGGAACACAGCTGTCAAAACACCTTGAGTGAATCACCTGCATAAACTGTCTCAAGAAACCAGTCATTGCAACTGTGCAGCTGAGGTGGAGAATCCACCTTCATTATCAGTTACAACTGATAAATAGAAATATACATATGCCTGTGTTGTTTACTAAAGTGACACACTGGTTTTGTTAAATTCTTTTCATACAGTCTGCCCTTGAGTTAAAACTCTCTGAATTACTAAAATGTATGTTATACACTAATATTTCACTAACAAGTTCAGTTTTAGTTGTCTAGAAATTACACTGAATCGCTAACTCAGTTGAGAGCATGGAGGATTGAGAAACTCATTACAAATAACAAAGCCTGGTCTTATTTGTAAGAGGAAACTGCACCTCCCTGTGTGAAATCTTTAGCGTTTCAAAGGGTTCAGCTTATAAAATCTCACAGATTATCGTTAAGGGAATTGGCAGATTCTTAGACAAAAGGAGGAAGCAGCATTGATTTGGCTCATTAGCTGAATATTTAATCAATGTTTGAACCTAAGAGAATGAAATTCCGGAGAAATCTTAATAGCTTGAAAATTACCTGCATATTTTATTTGGGGATGTAATTATCAATAGTGGCAAACCATAGCTAACAAGTATCCTCTGAACAAAGTAATTGTGACCTGACTTGACATTGTTCGATAATGAAGTAACTCATCTAAATTTCTAAATTCTGCTATAGAATGGTTTTGTTGAACTGTCATGAGCACTTCCACAATTCTACTGGCATATAAAAGTGCTTGGAAGTAAATAAGGATCTATATTTAAGGACCCATAGTTCCATGTATGACACTGCACCTCATATTCTTCACAGTGATATTATGATATGATTATAGCATAATTATAAGGTATTTTATGCAAGATAAGGCATGTGTGATGTCATCAGAAAGGTTATAATTTCCTAAATACGATTATCCTATTTATATGCATGTATCATTTTTGTATCTGAAGTTATGAATATTAACTATATTTAATTTTCACATGTAGTTATTCCTGGGCAACGCTCACTAGACAAAAGGCTCTCAGTCTAGATGGCTGACTCAGAACAGTCTATGCAGGTTAATGAGTCATTAGGAGGAAACAATAGCCCTTAGAAGAATTTTGTCTTCCACCTGGAGGGGAGCCTTCCTGAGGATGCTACAGACAGTAATGGCTACTTTGACACAACAGGGACATGTGACCACATCACCTGGTGCTGGACTCCATCTTGGGATGTCAGTATTTTTCCACTCATTGGCATGGGAACCAAGCTTTGAAATTTCAAATAACAAATTTACGGGAGAGGATGAATTCTATGACCTTATGCTGTACGGTTCCCTGTGCAGCACAAGATGATATAATTTTGGGTTTACACACTAGAGGGGATGCGTGTCTGAGAAGCTGAGAATGCCCTAGCGATGCCTTCCTATGCAAGGTCTGGTCAGAAAGCCTATCTGCATGTGCCTGCATCTGTGTGTGTCCCTATCTATGTGCTGGTGGAAGTGCAGAATCATAAAATCATAGAATATCAGGGTTGGAAGGCACCTCAGGAGGTCATCTAGTCCAACCCTCTGCTCAAAGCAGGATCTTATCACCAACTAAATCATCACAGCCAGGGCTTTGTCAAGCCTGACCTTAAAAACCATTAAGGAAGGAGATTCCACCACCTCCCTAGGTAACCCATTCCAGTGCTTCTCCATCCTCCTAGTGAAATAGTGTTTCCTAATATCCAACCTAAACCTCCCCTACTGCAACTTGAGACTATTTCTTCTTGTTCTTTCATCTGCCACCACTGAGAACAGTCTAGATTCATCCTCTTTGGAACTCCCTTTCAGGTAGTTGAAAGCAGCTATCAAATCCACCCTCATTCTTCTCTTCTGCAGACTAAATAATCCCAGTTCCCTCAGCCTCTCCTCATAAGTCATATGCTATGGCCCCCTAACCATTTTTGTTGCCCTCTGCTGGACTCTTCCCAATTTTTCCACATCCTTCTTGTAGTATGGGGACCAAAACTGGATACAATACTGCAGATGAGGCCTCACCAATGCCAAATAGAGAGGAATTATCACATCCTTCGATCTGCTGGCAATGCTCCTACTTATACAGCCCAAAATGCCATTAGCCTTCTTGGCAACAAGCACTGTTGACTCATATCCAGCTTCTCGTCCACTGTAACCCCTAGGACCTTTTCCGCAGAACTACTGCCTATCCACTCGGTCCCTAGTCTGTAACAGTGCATGGGATTCATCTGTCCTAAGTGCAAGACTCTGCACTTGTTCTTGTTGAACATCATCAGATTTCTTTTGGCCCAATCCTCTAATTTGTCTAGGTCCCTCTGTAAGACCGAGAGCATGTCTGCAGCTTGTCATAGCAGTGCAGTATAAAAGGGAGCCCAGGATGGTGGGTCAGGGGGACTCAGTGGTATCCCAGTTCTAGGTGGCACCCCAGGGGGAACCCATCACACCATGTTGGTGCCAAAGTCACCTAGCCAGACTAGTATAGGATAAAAGTTTGCCTTTGTAACAAGATTTTGTTAAATCATTGAGTGAACTGATGCATCTTATCTCTCGAAAATTGTAATATCCCATGCTGAGTTCAATTTTTGACATTGTTTACACTATAGTCTAACCATCTTTCTGTAATTTCTTGATTGCTTTAAAAGCTATTTTAGCTAATAATAATTTTCGGTCTGTTCTTCAGCTAAGGAACACAGATCCAAAGAACAATGAGAAACCTAGTAGAGGTAACTGTTAATTACATAATTTGACCAATTTGTGTTTAACAACTTGTCTTTTTCACAGAGCTCTGGTTTGGACCCATTTAAACCAGCTGTCTGATACTGATGCTTCCACAGAATATTTCTTTAGTTTGGAGAGGAAGACTGTGAACTGTCAACAGATTCACTGTTTCTGGCTGCCCAGTGCTTCAATTACAACACTCTGTGGAGATTTGGAAAGCAGCTGTTTCATTCTGCATTCTACAATGGCATCTGGATGACCCTCTCTCCTCTCAGGAACTATCATATACAGATACGTGGACCACAGAGTGAGATTCATGAATACTAAGTTGGGAAACACTGGAAAGGTTCATGATGCCAGGATGCTGATGAGATCAGGATTGTAATTGAGAGGGGAAGAAGAGTATTTATTCCCCAGAAACAACATTGCTCTGTACAGTGTGCCTGTGTCAGTTGTTATTTTGGAGGACCTGCTCCCTAACCTGGGTCATTAAGCCAGACCCCAACATCAGTGAACCCAGAGAAAAGGAATTCAATCACAAACTCAATAGCTGCAGAATGGTCATGGAGTGCACATTTGGAAAGCTTAAATCTCATGGCTGCTGCCTACGTAACATCTGGATGCCAATATGGCCAACACCTGTCATATAATAGGAGCCTGCTGCATTTGTGAATGCTTCCATCCCAAGTGGGCACATGACAAGCCTGGTTTACAAATTCTGTGCAGTATGTGCACACTGGGAAATCAGGGCTGTTATATGTGCACACATCTTGGCACAGCAGGGAGGCTGGGGATGACCTCTGTCAGTGTCAAGGGCCACTTTCACACCCCATGCAGCTGCTGGAAAAGCACATGATGGAACATTAGCACATATTTGGTAGGTTTCATAGCTCGATGGGTTTGTTCCCCTGCAACTGAAAGTCATTAGCCTTTGTTTTCTCTGACAATTTACACACTACAGACAGGGCACCTCCACTGGGTTAACAGCTTGGGGTTGGGTTTATGCTGTGGAGATTGGTGGCTGAGTAGTAATGCGGTCATTGTGCAATGCTTTTGTCTTAACTGTTCACACTTGTTTACAAACTTCTGTCATCCGGAACACTCAGTATCACTTAAGTATCACTTAAGGATCTTAAGTATCACTTATCACAGGTAGTGGCCATGAGGACCCTGAACTCATTCATCTACCAGTTCTATCAGTCTCCATGAGGAAATGCTCCCATTTCCTATGCTATGCCTCCTGCTCCAGGAACTGGTTCATCAGTGTCTCTTCCTGCTGATGAGCCAACTTCTCCCATGCCTTCAGGAATTCAAACTGCTCATTATTTCCTCTGTCCATGCCAATAAACAGGTCCTTTAGGATCTTTCTCTGTCTTTCTCTGCTGTCTTTGTGGTGCTGTCCTGCCCTCTTGGTGGAATGGTTTCCCTCCAGGGAGTCAAAGATCAGGGTAGCATTATATTTCCCACTGCTTTAGAAGAAGCCAAGAAATCCCCCCACATAACAATATTGGTACCTTTCAGCATTCCAGGAATGCAACTGATAGACTATCCCTGGTTCTCAGACTACTTTTGCAACCCATGAGGAAGAAGCATAGGCTACTAATGGTAAGACACATGTAATAATGTTTTAAACATTTAAAATGTTCACAGTTTCTCAAGGAGAGTGGGGGATGGCAGTTCCTTCCAGGGGCTACATTATTGGTTTGCAATTTCTTCTTTAAAGTCTATCCAACATTTGGAGAACACAGCTGTTTTCAAGGTACCAGAATGAAAAAGAGAGGTGGCTTTCTAGTCCCTGGGCTGGAGGGGCAAGGTAGGGGATGGAGGAGAGGGAGAAATGATCCCACAATCTATTCCAGAAAGTTTTTCTGCTAATGGTCACCTCTCTACATACAGCTGAATGAAGAGGTTTGGTCAGCTATGAAAGTGAACCCAGCAGATTTGCACCACTGTTGAAACTCAAGGTCCAGTTGGAGTTTCTGCTACACCAGAAATTTGCTGAACTGTTCTTACAGGACTGAGAAACATTCAACTAGAAATTGATCATGTTCTTAAGTAGTGTACAGAGTTTCTATGCAAAGGGAGAGATAACTAGGAAAATTGCCTACTGTCATCTCCAGTATCACCAGAAAATCCTGCCCAGGTGTGAGCATAATAATGGCAGAATGGACAGGTAAAGAAAGATAAACTTTATTTGGTTTCCTGAAGTTTCAGATCAGCACCACAAGTCCTCATCTCTCCACACCAAAGGGACATGGTAGTGTTTATCCAACTACCAAACCAGATCCTTCTCCCATCCCTATTTCCCTCAGTTTGAGCAGCATCACTCAGTGCGGGAGAAGCCAGACGCTATCTCTGATGTTATTAAGTCACTTATAATATCTATGGATATCTAACTATGGTTCAGTACTGGAATTCAGATTTTGTTACTCTAAAGATTAGTACAAATTACTCAGCCATGAGCCAAAGTGAACTCAAAATAGTCTAGCTCTGAGCAGTTAAACTTGGAGAGTTCTTTGTGTGTGACACTTCCATCCTTACATCAATGTTTAATTTTTGTAATTTAATATATACATCATTGTCTTATTTAAGCCAGATGTGCAAATGTTTTTAACGTTGTTGCAGTCACATCTTCTCACTCTTTTTAGTACCATCTCCCAAAATATCCCGCTTTTATTTCACAAAGGCTGTTGAGATAAGTGTCCTGTTTTGTTTTAATTAACTATCTGTTTACTAAATTTTCTGTTGTGCCTGGATTTTCTGCAGTGCCAATTTCCAGATTTAATTAATTCATCCTGGATGTCAGACACACATTAAATAATGAACAATACTTTCTTTCATGCAGAGAAATGTTCTTTGAAGCAGAGGATACTGCTCAGTTGGGAATGCTCAAATGTCTTCTTGCATTGGTGAGCATTCTGAACTAATTGGGACTTCATTATTATATCATTGTCAGATGTAAGTATGGCATTTTGTAAGGTTTACTTTACCTTGGTGCAGAGCTTTCTGAAGAGTTCTATTGGGCTTTAGTATTCCAATCAAATATTGTGCAGTCTCCAAGGTCTCCCTGATCAGGGTTCATTGCACCATAAAGCACCCTAAGATTAGGACTGGACTTAGAAGACAGACTGCTGGATTTGCTGTACTTGGTATCATTTCAGGAATCAGGGCCGGCTCCAGACCACAGCGCGCCAAGTGCGTGCTTGGGGCGGCATGCTGCAGGGGGCACTCTGCCGGTTGCCGGGAGGGCAGCAGGCGGCTCCGGTGGAGCTCCCACAGGCTTCCCTGCAGAGGGTCCGCTGGTCCCGCGGCTCTGGTGGAGCATCCGCAGGCACATCTGCGGGAAGTCCACCGGAGCAGTGGGACCACCGAACCCCCCGCAGGGAAACCTGCGGGAGATCCATTGGAGCCGCCGGACCGGCGAGCAGCAGAGCACCCCCCGTGGCATGCCGCCGTGCTTGGGGTGGCGAAATTGCTAGAGCCGGCCCTGTCAGGAATCACAGGGAAGATGCATGTTTGCAGTTGAGAAGAATGGCTTGAGGCCTGCTGGTAACTTCCTTGAAGTTGATAAATTTATCTGTTCCAGTAAAAATAAATAAATAAATAAAAAATCGGGGGGTTGGGGTGGCCAGTGCTTATTTTATATGAACTGGTTTACTGATAACAACTTAAGATCAATGGATATTAGAGATAGTTTATTTGTTTATTTATTTTACTTATTAATAAGCATTTATGTAGGGCAAATATGGAGCTTTACAAGATAGAATGGGACACAGAAAGAATCTGTCTAGCACAGGTGAGACAAAAAAGGACAACAGTTCAATTACCTCAAGAGTGATGAGACAATTGCAGAAAGCATACTTGGAAACAGTGGGGTTTACCGAGGCATTTGAAGGAGAAGAGATGAGAGACTTAGCAGGAAAGATAATATGGAAAATGAGGGAGTTATATATATTAATTTTTATATATATCATATGCTCCCATTTTACGTATTTGATATTATCCTGCCTGACTTCATAGGAGTTAAATAAAAGGAGACTGGGCATTGGGGGTAGGGAGGGGCGAGCAAACAGGAAATGAAACAATGATGGAGAAAAGGGTCATTAAGGAAACAATGGTGAGGAGCTGTTAATTGGGGAATGCCCCAACTAGCTCCAGGCTAACAAGATTTATTCTTCTAGGCCAGGGCATAGAATAGGGTTGCCAACTTCTACTTGCACAAAACCGAACACCCTTACCCCGCTGCCCTGCCCTTTCTCCGAGTCCCCACTCACTCCGTTCTCCCTCCCTCTGTCAATCACTCTCCCCACCCTCACTCACTCGCTCATTTTCACCGAGTTGGCTCAGGCGACTGGCATGTGGGAAGGGGTGAGGGCTCCAGCTGGTGGTGCAGGCTCCTGCGTGGGGACAGGGATGAGGGGTTTGAGGTGCAGGATGGGGCTCTGAGCTGGGGGGTTGGAGCCGAGGTGTTCAGAGTATGAAAGGGGGCTCCAGGCTGAGGAAGTGGATTGAGGTATGGGAGGAGATATGGGCTCTGGGCTCAGGGTGCAGGTTCTGGGGTGAGGCCAAAAATGAAGGGTTCAGGATGTGAGAGGGGGCTCTGATCTGGGGCATGGGGCTGGGGTATGAGTGGTGAGGGCTCCAGCTGGGGTTTGGTGGTGCCACGGATGAGGAGTTTGTGGTGCAGGACGGTACTCCGGGCTGGGACTGAGGGGTTCAGAGGGCAGGAGGGGGCTCAGGACTGGGGCAGAGAGTTGTGATGCAGAGGGGTGAAGGCTCTGGCTGGGGGTGAAGGCTTTAAGAGTGGGACCAGGATGAGGGCTGGGGTACAGGAGGGGGCTCTGGGCTGCAATCAAGGGGTTTGGAGGGCGGGAGGGGGATCAGGATTGGGGCAGGAGCTTGTGTCATAGGAGGGGTGCAGACTCCAAGCAGTGCTTACTTCAAGCAGCTCCCAGAAGCAGCGGCATGAGCCTTCGCCGGCTCCTACAAGGAGGGTTGTCCAGGTGTCTCTGCACGCTGCACCATCTGCAGGCATCGCCCCCGCAGCTCCCATTGGCCACAGTTTCTGGCCAATGGGAGCTACAGAGGTGGGAGCAGCACACGGAGCCCCCTGACTGTCCCTTCATGTAGGAGCTGGGGGTGGGGGGACATGCTGCTACTTCTGGGACTGCGTGGAGGCATGGCAGGCAGGGATCCTGCCTTAGCCCTGCTGCCCCGCTGACTGGACTTGTAATGGCTGGGTCAGCAGTGCTGACCGGAGCCACCAGGGTCCCTTTTCGACCAGGCGTTCTGGTCGAAAACCAGACACCTGGCAAATCTAGCATAGAATCAAAAAGCATATTAAATCATTAAAGGATACTGGGCGTAGAAATGTAAGAGGGGTTGAGTGGATTTCAGCAGATGCTGGAGATTCATCTGATAAATAGAGGAGATAGAAACTGCAGCAAACAAGCATCTCTCCAACCCAGAAATGGAGGTAACTGGGCTGAATTAAATTTACCAAAGCTTGCAAGGAAAGATTAAGTTTTAGGCAAGGTGAAATAAACTTTTTTTGTTCTAACCCTCATCTCTGATTTCTATGTGCCTTTGGGTGAATGAATAAATAATACTGTGTTTTGAGGAAACTGTATTTGAGTCTTGCGCTGGGAGTTGGATGAAATCTCATTGAAGCTGGTGGTTGTAAGCCACTCTTCGTTCAGGATAAATGTAAAAAACAATCGAGCTCCTTTCTGAAACAATAGGAGCCACCACTCAAAACACAGGCCACATGCAAGGCTGTGTTTGCAGTTAAGCTACACAGCCCAAGAGGTTTCCTTGAGGTCAGATAATAAATGCAGAAATCAGGAGATTGATTGGCTTGCCAGTGTGTTTCTGAGTGTAAGAGAAACACCATAGAAACACACAGAGAGAAGCAGCAGAGAACCAAAGACAGCCAGAGAAGCAATTTTTCCCTGTGGGAGTGGGGAATGCCTAAGAGAGAGCTTTAGGGTTAAATGCCAGCTGGAAAGAAACTTGGAGTAGTGAGCAAAGAAACTGTCTTCTGGTGTTTGATTCCTATTTGGTTCAGGGAGACAGGACTCTGTGTACATTTGTTGTAAACAAACAGTATTACTTGAAAAAATACCTGATTCCAACATCATTATCTTCTCCGAATGCAGGCTACCTGCAAGATCCTGAGTTTTGGATGACTACACAGATCAAAAGGGGCACTGGTCAGTTGATCACTTGCTGTCATAGGCTCCTGGAGGAAATGGGGCTTACAGCTGCCAAATGCACTTGGGCCTGTTGGGTTAACATGGTTGCAAAGAGGGGTGACAGTAGCAAAACCAGGCCCCAAATGTATGTTCTTCTGAGGGATTAAAAGGGATCTGAGGCAAGGATCGCCCTGTAACTATTACAACAAAGAAGAGCATTCCATTTGTAGAAGCAGCAGGATGTCAGGCCCTCAACTGGTAGAGAGAGAGAGATGGAAAACCGAATATTAAGGCTAGAAGGCTGGAAGATCATTCAGATGCAGGAGATGTTATTCAAGCTTGAGTTTAGCTATCCTTGTAGATGATGCAAAGTTTTTCTTAATATAAAAAATGCAGTAATTTCTTCCGCCCTGACCCCCAAAGTCAGGGTTTTGGTGAATGAAAACCCAAGTAATATTTGTCACTAGTAGGTGGGTCACATCTGCTCCTATTCACTAATACCCTAAAGAGAATACGGATTAATATTTATATTTCAAATATGGAACAAACAGCTTGATTTTAACCTATTGTCCATAATGATATTTTTTTGTTAGAAAAATTTAATTGGAATTAGTGTTATCAATACATATTGAGTTGAGGTGTTTTCTGTAATGTCCTGGCACATGCTTGTATTTATATTAATGGAGTTCTCAGTATTCCTACTGCAAGCTATTCCCAGAGATTCTTCTATAAGTTTTGATATTTTATTTAAAGCAGTAGAGAATTCAGCTGATTGAATTTTCTTTTGCAGAATTTGATTAGACTAGGTCAAAATAAAAACTATAAAACATACCATGTCTTCTTCTGCAGAGAATATTTGAAGCCCTCATTTCTTTTTTAAAAAAGAAGGGGAAAATAAACTGTTGACATTCTCCAATGTCCTGATATTGAGGGCTGGATTATTTTCAAAGACCTCAATTCCATCCAGAGAAGATAGTACAACATTTATTTTGTATCACCATTACAATTTACTGCATTTATCCTCAATGGAATTCAAAGAGTTAGCATGTCAGTTTTCATTCACACTGTTGACAGGGAAAGCAATATTAGATATCAGGGGGCATGCTTTGCTGAGTACCAATCAATCTTGAGAAGAGCAGGAAATAAACTCTGTCACCCTGAAAGTGGTAGTGTCACTCACAAAATCAAAAAGCACTGCAGAAGCTACACTTCCTTGATGTTTACTGAATGATTCATCATTTTTATATCTACCCCACCCTCTAGAAAATGAAGTAGAGTTTGAATGAATAATAGATGGCCCAGGTGACTCTCCAACAGTCAAGTTATTACTGAGGCCAAAGAAGAAAAAGGATGAATTTTTCATAAAGTCAAGATTTAGTGGATGAAATGGGAGTAATTTATCATCAAGCATTTCAAAATTGGTAAATTAAATGGCTGAATTTAAATAACCAGCAAGGAGTAATGCAGATATCAAAAGAACAATCTGGAAGTCCTACTGAGCCTCTGAGAGGTTAAAGTGATAAACATGGGGCCTGTTTCAAAGTCCATTGAAGTCAACTGAAAGACTCTCATTTACTTCAAATGGATTTTGGATTAGGCACCTGTTGCACAAATTTAAACCCAGAATTTATTGGAGACCCCTAAAGTCCCACATATTTTATATTATATAAATAACTCTCTTTTCCCTTTCTCAAAGATTCTTCTATGCCACTGGATATTATGTGATCCTATAAGTTGCAGCCTTTTATCTCACAAATTCATTAGGTGCAGTTCCGATCTGTTGCTTTGCTATGAATAATACATGTTTACAGAGTAAGAGCCCATTCTCAGTTTCTCTTCTAAAATGAGCTAATTATTCACTCTTCCTTGCTGCAGTTTAAGACCATAAACTGGCAGTGTAAATAATTGTTATTCCAGAGCCCATTTAATGAGTGCAGAGAGTCACATTATGAGGATGGAAAGTTGGTAAATTTGTTTGAGGATAATTGTTAACCAAATCAGCAATGTTCCTAGTGTTGCAATTTCTTTTTAACAGCATATAAACAAGACATCCTGACAGGCTGGGTTTAAAATCAGTCCTCTCACAATCACTTTTTTCTTTTATTCTAATTCAATAAGAGTTAGCAATTACTTGTATATTATGGGCAAATTCCTGGCCAGCATCCCAGCTACTTTAGACGTTTAGACTTCATTGTAATCTCTAACGGTTATTTGCTGCTGGAAAACCACTGAATCAATGAGGAGTTATCCTCTAAAATTACATTTCAGGCATTCAGTAATGGAGAACATTGGCAACGCATAAAGGTATCAGCCTAGAACATTCATGACTAATTGTAGCCAGCTATGTTTTTGTGGCATCGGAGACATCACCTGATGCTTTAATGGGTAGACTTAGAATAGTCCTATAAATTATAGCACTAACAACTAGGGCTCATATGTGATCCCTTTTAAGGCTGTTTCTTTCAAATGATAAATCTGGATTGAACAGGGTCTATGTTTCACCAGAGCCAACACAAATATAAAACCAGACCTGTTAAGTTTCACCTCTATGTGGTGTGACACATGGAGTCTATAAGTTTCTCAGACTCACAAAGCCAAAGTCTGTATTTCAGATAATTTCTGACGTCTGTCTATATGATCTCAGGTAAAGGCTTTGGGATTAGCTACCTGCCTGTTCTGATTAAGCCACTGTGCTTGTACTACAATTGATCTAGTATGACTGTCTTGGCTATTTTTGTAAAGATGGGTTCCTTGATTCTGCTTGAAGTCCGAAAAATATCAGTCAAAAGGTCTTTCTTTTAAAAAAGTGGGTTTGAGTGGGGCAGAGGAACACTTATGCTTGACTTGTAGCTCTCCCTTGAGAGCCCAGTATTCTTCAAATAGCCACCAGAGTTTTGCTAATGTCACCAAGAGGCTTTAGTTCCAATGAAGGCTGCTATGTCTCAAAATGGGTGGGCAAAGCAGATAGATATGCTCAGAGATAATATACAGTGATACCAACTGTGCTCCATCTCACTCAAAGCACAGTTCAGATAAGATATCAAATAATCTTGGAAACATAATATAAACTTTTAATCTTATCTACATTTCTTTGGCAGGGTATTGGGTTGGAAACCTCAGGACAGCAGGCTGCCTTGTGAGATTTCCACTGTTTCCTTGATTTGTTCAGGAATATGACTGTTTCGGATATCCAGACAAGGTTTGGATAAATACCCTTGGCTGAGACAGACTTACTGAGTTACAATATTAACTAATAGCAATCAGATGAGCAGGAAATCTTATAATCTCTCATACAGGAGACTAAATGAACAGCCAAAAAGAAATGAACAGCATTATCTTTCGAGGAACCAATCAGTGGTCCAGTTGCTTTTTAAAGGAAACCTTGCTACTTCTTTGCAAGCTTTGGGTATCTTTGAACCTGGTCTGGAGAATGTAGGAGGAACAGTTATTGTTATATTCATGACTTTTCCCAGAGCAGAGTTTAACACCATGATTTTTGCATTGTTCCTGGAAAAACAATCCTGCAAGGTTCCACTTCTCAGAATGGTGTTATATAGTATAAAATGCTACATAATTCTGGGATTTAAGCCATTCCTACCAGTTCCTCATTTTGATAATCCCATTGCTGAGAAAAAATAGCCAAGACTTGGTAGATGTAACTCTGAAACCAATGAAACAGGTACATTAATATTGCAGTCTTTATGTTTCATTTCTTTGGAAGCAGTTCTGATGTCCCATTTAGCCCCTGCAGATGATCCCCACTTAGTACCAAGAACATTTATCTCATGGACTAAGGTGACAAAATTAGATCCATTCCAGGAAATATTCACAGGCTGCAAGAACTTTGTTTTTCAGAGTGAGGCCTTTTGGATAGTAACATCTGGATTTGTGTAATGGAGACTCCTGCACCCTCTGGGAGAATTAAGACCTCCCCACTAGCCATGTGTGGCCTTTGGGGAGAATAAAAACTTCAGGGAGGAGCTGCCGCAGAGTGAAGTCAGCATGACAGCTGCACAGAACAGTTCAAGCAGGGGCCAATGGAGACTGGGGATGTCATCAGACTGCAGTTTCAGTTCTAGACAACTAAACTTGTGCTGATTATCTGTTTACTCCAGCTCTTCCCAACCCCCTTCTTACAACCCCAATGTCAAGATTTAAACAACAAAACAAAAACATTGCAAAAAACAAAACAAAACAGAACAAACTGTGGAAGTACTTTGGCATTTGCTACCATCACATTGTTCACTCTATCCCTTTCCCCTAACCTTTTGTCTTGGCTGTGAGCTGTATGGAGCAAAGATTTGCTCTTATTCTATATTTATACAGTTTCTAGTTTCATTCTTGCTTTCCCCCTAAGCATCATTATAAGATATAAGAGGAAACCTGCCAAACAGGAATGGTCTATCAGCACCATGGGTGCTATGGAGGTGGCCCAGGGGCACCATGGGTGCCCCCGGCTAGCGCTGGTTGGTGGTGCGCTGCCCAGGATCACCACTGCTGCTGAGTGGGAGCAGGGACCCGGGGGCTCATGAGCCTTGCTGCTGCTGCGGTAAGGGGGGCACTGCGGAAGTCCCGGAGGTCTTGGAAAGTCATGGAATCCATAACCTCTGTGACAGACTCACAGCCTTACTCATTATTCATGTAGTGTAACTGGTCACCTAAGTCATGTTATCCATTCTGTTGCATGACTGGACAGTCTAAAGAGGCAAATGACAATTAACAAAACCTACCAATGAACACTGAAATTCTGCTACAAATTTTCAGAAGAATAATTCTTCATTGAAATGTCACTGTTCATAAACATTTTTAAATACATGGTAGTTGTCTGAAGACTCATGAGTAAAACAGGCCCACAAAGAGTAGCAAATAGAACTATTATCTCGGATACCTGACTAAATTAATAAATCAGGTTTTTTCACTAGTCAGTCTGCTGCATAGGATTTTTTTAAATTTAATTTTATTAACACAAAAACATGAGTCTTTGGGTCTCTACTTTCATTCCCTGTATATTGAATATGGATTCATATTAGCTCAACTGTGTTAAATTTAAGTTGTCATATTTCAAAAGATTTTTCTTCTGATGTCATGACTCTGAACTAAACATTGTAAAATCTGCAAGGGGCAAGGTTATTCAGCTTTTCATGTACTTCTTGCATACAGCAAGCTGTGAAACTTGCTTGAATTTATGGTTAACTTAGAGATTTGCTCTCTTCAAGATGGTATTTGTATTTCAGCCAGAAAACACACAGCTCTTGGTATTAAAGTCAATGTACATATGATAGTTAATCCTATAGTCATCCAGATCACCATTAAATAATTCCCTTTTTGGTAATTACTGGATGTAAACTGTGGTGTGAATTTTTTAGTTTTGGAATATTTTTATTGAACTGTTTTCTTATCAGATACTCAGAAGAATTCAGACAACAGACATATATACATACCAAAAATGCGGATAATTACGCTATTATATTTTGCTATCCTCAAACTGCACATACAAATGGGAAAAATGAGGAGAAGATGCCAAGGAAATGTAAGGATCAAATGAAGTTCAGATAGTTGGAAAATGTCCTATTCTATTCTAAAATTGATTGTTTTTCCCCAGTAACACAAATGTTGCTGACCTCTTGGATCTATGTATTATGCATTGGAGTAACTTTGATTTTTATTAGCCTGGAAATACACAGTCTTACTTGTTCCAATAATAACTGGAAAAGTCTTAACTTGCTTTTGGAAGCAACCTTGGGTATCTTTTTATCATTATGGGTCTGATGTATATACAATGCCTTGAAAAAATGATGTCCTGGTCCTAGATTGGGCCTTCTGGCCTCTACTACAATGAAAATAAAATAATGATGGCTTCATAGGATCAGGCCCAATGGATAAATTATTCAGACTAAGAAAAGTGAAGGTGAGGAAACTATATCCCAAAATTCAATACATCCATAAAATATTATAGTACACCAGTGATGTTCCTCAATTCCTGTCCTCACCTTATTTGCATTGGATATACTGGCAAAGGCAAGCATCCAAGTTTATATAGCTTTTCTGAAACGAAGCATATCAGGTACTTACACCAGGGGAAAAAATGTCTAACAATTAATCCTCTACTTACTGGGATGGATTTAACCCAATTTCTAATGTCAGTCAAGTCAGTCCTTTTCTACTTTTCACAAGTGGAAAATAAAACATGAAATTGGAAAGTATGATTTTGCAGACTTCCAGACAAATTTGGCTTTAACTGAGTTGATAATAAAAGTGCTCCAGTGCTTTTTGTGCTACGTAGCTGGAGGGAAAAAAAGCATAGGATTTAGCACTTAGTGTTTTATATCATCCAAAAAGTTTTCCCGACACTCTTGTGAGGTAGATGACCAAGCATTATT
This sequence comes from Gopherus flavomarginatus, assembly GCF_025201925.1. Taxonomy (NCBI): domain Eukaryota; kingdom Metazoa; phylum Chordata; order Testudines; family Testudinidae; genus Gopherus; species Gopherus flavomarginatus. Next base: position 80,978,428 of record NC_066617.1, on the reverse strand, counting down.
CCCTCTATTGTACAGATATAGAAACTGAGGTTGACAGATTCCTGTGACCTGGTCTAGGATTAGTGAAGAGAAAGTCAGTAACTATATACGTAAAATTATATGTACCTTTATGCTCAGGCAATTGTCACAATTTTATGTGCAAATGAAGATTTTTTTACACAGAAATTACCAGTTATGTAACTAATCAATCAACTGCATGGAAATGTCTGATTTACATGCACTATCATTAGACCAGCATAAATCTAGCACTGAAAATTAGATCCTCAATGTAAGGGTTGGGACTACTAATTAGTCATTTGTGTAGCCCCGTTCCTTGCTGTAACAACTAGACCATGCCCCTTTCTCTATATTCATAGATGACAACGTAGGATATTGAAAAAAAAATGCAATTTAATTTCACTTCAGATCTTAAAAACAAACAAACGAAAAAAATCTTAAGGTACATAGAAGAGTATACCAAACCTCATTCTTTACCCGCATTAAAGTGAATCTAAACCATTTTGAAAGGTTCAGATCAGGCAGGGTTAAATGCCTCCTCACTCTCCCTCCCTCATCATGAAAAGCAAACTCCTGACCTACTTACTGAATGCAAGGAGATCCCCAACACTCTCTCCTCCCTAGAATATTATATATGTAGTATATTTCTAATTTGAGAAGTCCCAGAACATGCAAGATTTAAGTATAGCAGACAATCTTGCAGCTTTATTGAAGACCTGAGGCCCAAAAACATCACTATTACTAGAAAACACACTGGAATGAAATTGCAATGATCCAACCAAAACTAAAGTAATAGATGTTCCTTTACAATTTTAAAATTTATGCACTTAGTCTAGTACTCCTTTCTTTCTACTACAGAATGGACAATGAAAATTGCTTATTTTTCATTCCTCTGTCAATCACAGGTGTTCCTTCTTGGCCTTGATTGGTGGTGTAACAAGTTCCTCCCTTTATGCCTTTCTATTGACTGCACATGTGGATTTCTTTTCATTTCTGTCCAGCTCTTTTTTTGCCCTGTTGTTAGTCACACAGTTCTAGTAGACTAACAGTAGCACGCCAAAGACAAGCTTGTCAAGAACTCTAAATCAGAATATAAATATTCAGGTTCTACATAGGTTCTAAGCCTCCTAGTTGTGACAAAAAACTTACAGAAGTCATCCTTAAAAACTTAAATTCCTTTTCCATAACATTCCATAACATTAGCCCCAACCTAGTTCAACTGTATGTTATTGTGCTCAGTGAGACTTCCTTTAAGTACTGTAGTATAAAGAAAAATAATTCCTTGCACTGTAACAATTACTGGATGAAGTTCCATGGCCTGCATTATGAAGGAAGTCAGAATAGATGACCATAGTGTTCCCTTCTGCCCTTAAGATCTATGAATCAGTATTTGCAACAGACTTTAGGCATTCTTTATAGGAAGTACAGGAGCCACTGCAAATTATAGGTAGCCTTCTTTACCTAAGGCACAGACATTTTTAATTAGGTATATGGCAATAAAGAAGTACCAATCTACTATCCTGAGTGCCTTTGGCACTATTTATTTAAAAAAAAATCTCAGTAGAAGTAAAATAAAACCAGCAACAAACCCCCAGAAAAAAATGGCAAATACTAAGACATTTTCTCTGAAACAGCATATGTGTAAGTTATTTGGCAATGTCAATTGGTAGCAGTGATATGTGGTGTATATTTTATTAACCTAGCCATCACTAGCCATAAATAAAATTGCACTAAATCGTGATGCAGGCAAGTTAAAAATAAGACCATATCTATCTCAGCAGCACTGACATCTTAAATCATAAAATATATAAACATGACTGTAATTGAAACATCTAGCAACTGAGAAAATCCAGTCACACTTCACAGAAGTTAGAATTTCAATTGGACCTGTACATTACATCTTCCAAATAAGCTATCTTCTGATATAGGAGTCTTAAAAATTGACTTTGCAATAGCAGAATTAACTAACTACCTTTTGACCTAGCTACAGCATTGAGAGTGCATTAGTCTTGCAGGCCGATGATCACCATCCAACAATGAATGTAGGTTAGCTGTCCTTGCTGATGCCCTTACACCTCTTAGAGAGACAATGTGGGTGAGGAAATATCTTCTTCCTCACCCATCTTGTCTCTCTAATATGTCTTTTTCATATCCTGGGACTGACTTTGGTTACAACTACACTTTACACTTGTTAGCATTTAATACCCTATATTTTTGCTGACCCACCTCCCTGTTGTGGTTGAGGAAAATGGGATCACTTGAGTGATTCTGCTTTTTCCACCTAGAGAGATCACAATTAAATTACCTGCCCGAGGGTTCTCGTTTGCAGGGGTTGATTCTGTTAGCAGCATCGACCAAGAGATATAAGTTCCAACATTGTATTTGAATCTATGTGGGACACATTTAAAGACCTTACACCCTAAAAGATACATACATAGATGAAAATATTCATTGGTAGATACAGAGGAGGGAATTAATTATTTTTTTTAATTTTACTAGTTCTTCTGATCTGACACTTATCCTCCCCATAATTACATTATGAGAGAGGAGTATTTGATATGGGTTAAAGTTTGTGGCTGGCCTGGTAGTAATAAGTCTCACAAGTATTTTTTTATTCATATTATCCAATGCCCAGAGACACTGTGAGGAAAGCTTTTATAGATTAAATATATATGTTCTGTATTTTAATTGCTAGATGGTTTGCACATGCAGTGAGTTGGAATAAGACTGATTATATAAATTAGAAAGGTTTAATGCTTTGCTGGAGTCATGTGAAAAAAAAATCAGATACCAGCAAAATGTTTCTTCAGGTTATGTTCTGGTATCTTTTGTATTAATTAAAGCTAAAGTGAAGTAAAGTTTGAACATGAAAACAAATTTAATCTTATATGGTTAAGGTGCAACATTTTGAATTGTGATTTGTTTCAGACATTATGTGGTTCAAGATGTTTTGTCTGTTCTTTCAACATAAAAAGGTTTTCTTCTGCAGGAAAAAAAAGAATTCCTTGTTAGAGCATGTCAAATCTGCCAGTAGCTTACCTTAATCAAATTTTACACAGACATTCTTCAGAGAATACAAAAAAGCATTATGTTAAAGCAAGCCAGTGTTTGCCAATAGGATATTGTATATTTTCCAGCATTAATAGATATGGGCCAATTTGGTTCGTAAAACCTCCAAATGTGGTAGTACACACTTATTGAAGAACTATGTATTACTTAATGTAGCTCTAGCAGAGCTCAGGGAGAAGTACTGAGAAAGAGAAAAAAGTTCCTGATACTTAAAAAAGAATCAATCCTTGTATTTAGAAAAGAGAAGTACTTGTGGTCTAAGCCCAGAACTTGGAACCAAGGAGGTCCGGCTAGCACTTCTTCCCTCTGTGCAATTGGCAAGTCATTTAATCTCTCTAAGTTTCTCTTCTGTAAAAGGGAAACATAATTCTTATTTATCTCACAAAGTTATATAAGGTCTGATTAGCTATTGGATGTAAGGCACTTTGAAAGTGAGAGGTGATGTGTATTGGCTAACTGTTGCTAGTAATATTATAATTCCTTCAATGTGCTTCATGTTTACTTATGGAAAGTGCACCTCCCCATCTCATTGTGCTAACTGATATTTCCCACCAAAATTTTGTATCCTTTTTGTCTGTTACAGCTATCCCCCTATTCCATTTTGTTTCTTACAGCTGTCCCCATACTCCATTTTGTTTTTGTTCTCCTCTTGTGTCCACCCTTCCCTGGCTGTTAAGTTGTTTACCAGGGCCACTGCCCTTCTCAAAGGGAGGGCCCCTTAAGTTGTTTATGAAGAGCCATTGCCCTTCTCAAAGGGAAGACCACTTGTGCTGCGTGCTAAGTGGGACCACTGCCCTGTTCAAAGGGTTAGTCCTGTTATCACCTTGTTAAACCTGGGCTTGGTGTAGGGCAGGCAATCTCCAGAGCTGCAAGACCTATTGTGTTTTTGAGATCCTGGGCATGAGTCATAGGCATCATGTGCTTTTGAGTCACCTATTGCACAGGACTCTGCCCAGACATGTCTCTGTGCTCACCTGCAGTTTTTCCCTGTGCCTCCTCCCCTGTGACAGAGGGAGCCTGTCAGGATTACTGGCGGGACATTGCCTAAGTTTGCCTTTAAAAACAGACATTTTTGAAACAAACATCAGAAAGGTTCCTGCATTGCTGCCTGGTCTGATCAGCCAGGGGTTTTGGGGGGTCCTTTCTCCGCTCTCATTTTATTTTTGAACCTACCCCCAGTTTTTTAACCCCTCCCACGAAGAATGAATTGCTACCTGGGAGATCTCCTGATTATTGGGACTGTACCGAGCCCTCCTTGCTTCTTCTGATGTTGCTGCTGCTTCTGCCTTTGCTGCTGCCTTGGGGACTGGTAAGAATCCCTCTGTGAAACTTTCCCTACATTTATTTTATTATTTTAGCTGCTGGCTCTGTTTCCCCAGCACACACACTCAAGCTAAACCTCGGTCTGTGTCTTAAAACCTCTCTTAAACTCCGCGGCGCTTTGCCGCTAAAAATAAGTTTGTGCCACTGCTAAGCTCTGCTCCTGTGGGCTTTGCCTCGGGGCTCCCTGCTTTCAGCTGTATCCATTGCCACAGCCACCATCCTTTGGCTTCCTTGGGGGCTGCCTTGGGAGCTGTATCCTGGGCACATACCACTCTGCCCTCTGTGACTTCCCCATAGCATAAGGTGCACCATAGGTTTTGTTTTTTTAGTTTAATAAGTCATAGTTTGTTAAGATTGTAGAGCTTGTAAGTTCACCTACTTTGTTATAGTTTACTGTTTTGTTGCTCCGTATAGTTGCTTGTTATAGTTTTGCTTAGAATTGTGATATTTGTTGTTTTGCCTAGTCGTTGGTTAAGATAGATAAGGTTTTTGCTGCTTAAATTCATCTTCCCGCTGTCCCGATCTCTCCCTGAACTTTCTCGTGTCTGTTTTTCCCCCACTCCAATCTCCCCCTCTGTGTACTTCTGTTATACCAATTATATTAGACCAGTAAAAACCAGCAGGATCTTATTAAAGGGGACAAGGCAGAGATGCCACATTTATTATGATAACAATTTATGACTAATAACTAATATCTTAATTCTTATACACACACATTATACCTAGTACCTATACACACACACACACATTCACATTATAATACCTAATACCTATACACACACACATACACACATTCACACACACACACACACATTCATCAGGTGTTCTACAGCCGCTGCATAGTTACCAGTCCTGAAGATAGCTTAAGTTCATGGCTTGATTTTGCAGCTTGGGTTCGTAGCTTGTGGCAGCTAACTGGCCAGGAAAGCCGGGCACAAGGACAAGCTGGATCTCTGTTGGGCAGGCACTGATGTCCTTCCATGTTGGCAGCAGAATGTTACCCAGAGTCTCTCATCTCACCCTTCTTTTTTATAGGCTTTTAGTTTGGATTCAAAGTCTATAGGTCTTGCTGTGTCACGCTGCTTCTGGGTTTGGACTGATCACCCATCAATTGCAACTGTGACTTTCAGCCTTGAACCTGGCTTTGATCTTCCTTCTGTTGTTCTGTTGTCCTTTTCTTTTTAGGGTGGATGCTTCTTACTTTGTTTAGGGCTGTTGTCTAGGTCTTCAGCAGTTGGTATTTGAACTTTATCTCATCAGGACAAGCTGGGGCTGGAGGTTGATTCCATCATTCATACATACCTCATTCACACATCTAAACTAAACTAATAAGATTACAGCAGTGTTTGCAAAAATGAAGGTTGGAGGAAGCTTTTACAAAATGGAGTGAGTGTTTTAAAATGGGGTTTGAATTACAATATGGAACAGAAGTTACAGTGTAGGCAAGTGTAGTGAATGGTGAACAGAAGTTACATTAATAAAGTGAACAATTAAAAACAATTTCATTTATCAGTTCTACACTTCTCCGTGTCTATAGATAAGGTTTTTGCTGCTTAAATTCGTCTTCCCGCTGTCCCAATCTCTCCCTGAACTTTCCTGTGTCTGTTTTTCCCCCTCTCCAATCTCCCCCTCTGTGCGCTTCTCCTTGTCTCCCTGTTATAACCCTTTGCTGCTTTTTCCCCCGCATTTGCACTCTCTCCGAACTTCCCAACTCCTTGCTGCTTCCCCGCCCCTCGTCTGCATCACCCTCGGAACTTCCCAAACCCCTTGCTGCTTCTCCCCCTGTGAAACTTCCCAAACCCTTTGCCGCTTTTTTTTTCTTCCTTTGTTTTTGGTGTCCGCTTGTTGCTTAAACCTCTCTCTAGCCCTTCTTTACACTTCTCCTCTGCCCTCCCCTACCGAAGGTCACCATCACACTGCTCTGTTGTCCTTACCCTGCAGGGCTTCAGAGTCTCTCGCTGCTTCCAGCCGCACTCTCCTCTCATCAGTTGCCACTAATCATTCACTCCCCTCCCCCCTCCTGTTCCTTGACAGATTATCTGCTATCCTAGCCTGACAAATTAAGTCATTACTTTTCTTTTATACCGTTACATTGCATAATTTCACTTATCACCCATATTGTATTATTGCATTGTGATTCACATTTTACTTGTAATTATAACACCCCATTGGTTGCTTCCACTTTTCTGATATACTTTGTATTTGCATTGATACCATTGTGTTACATTGTGTATAAGGCCACTAACCACTTAATACATTCTATCTAAGATTGTTGACCATTTTATATAGAAGCTACCATTTTATTTTGCATTTCTTTTGATACGCTTATTGACTGTACTGTATCCCATTGTGCTGAACCCCACTTACTGTACCCCACTGTTAGAACTCCCTACACTGTTCAATAAGAAGAACCCCCCCCATCATTGTCTATTGTAAACACCCTATAAACCCCATCCCATCGTATTTCATTGTTAAATTCCCACCACTTCCTTTTTCCTTTAATAAAGAAATTAATTGGCACCCCACCTGTGTGGTAATTGCTCCCCAAGATCCCATATACCTGCAGGCAGAGACACTTTTGTTTTAGTTCTATCAGGGAGGGGAGGTTCAGAGGAACTTTACTGTTTGACTCCTCATTCAATCCCATGTTAACTTTCCTCTTGACAAAGAGAGCTACATGTGGTTTCCTGCAGAGCCCAGTACTTATCCTAAGTCAGCCGGAAAGTGATGAAAGCCACATGCTTTCCCCCACACCTGAATGTGCCACTTCTCCAATGCGCCTAGTCTATACTCTTCTGTTTCAGGCCAGGAGATACAATCAACGTCTTGTACAAAGAAGGGTTCCCTTTGTAATACCACGTTGCAATGCCACTCAAGCAACTTAAGCAAAAACACCTAAAATTTGACCAACTGTACAACTGTGCTATGGAATGAATGAAATACAAATGAAAGTTATGAACCTAATTCTGGGGAGCTTAAGCAAAATACTGTAAATTTAAAACATTTAGTTTCATGCGGTGCCCAAAATAGTCTCCAAACAGATTCAGGCACTTTTCCTCATGTGCAGGTGAATTTATGTTGCTTTTGACAAGAAGTACTTCAGTGTCAGACACATTGTATTGTAAGACCTATTTACCTTCTCTGATTCCAGCCTCTCAAGAGATGGAATAGAATATATTTTGCATTATGTAACCTTAACTCTCTTTTATTCAAAAAGAAAAGAAAAATTTGGAGCGACTGTGAGGAAAGTTAGCCTAGCTCAGGGCTATAGGCCTTCTGTGCTGTAGTATTTATTTTGCGCAATGATATAAAGTGTGCCCAAGTGAAAAATAGTGTAAGCTTTAAAGATCTTAAGAAAAACATATAATAAATACATTCCCTCCCACGAGGGGATAAAAAGCCTCCAGAGAATGCTTCTCTAGACAAAACCAGTGCAAGGTAAAATGCTTCTGAGGGAATAGCTTTCTAGACAAAAGAGCTGCTAAATAAAACATTTCCAGGCAAAACACTTTTAGAGAGTTCCTCCCTTCACAGCTCCTAGCTCAGCACCAATTCTGTGTCTCAGAGCACCCCCAAGTGAGGCTTTTATAATTTCAGGAAAATCTCACTGGTGAACTAAGTCCTTCTACATTCCATCCCAGTAAGGCACATAACATTATTTAACACTAGATCCAGGTGCTAGCTCACTGCCTCTGGCTCACAGGTGGATACTCCCCCACAGAATGAAGTATTTTCCTGACCCAGGTTTTCTTACCTTTGGACTGATGAATGCTGTCCTTTTGAGACCTCCCATTCCAAAGCAAAGAGCAGCCTTCCAGATATCTCTTGCTTTCACCCTTCTGCCTTGAGGTGACCTGCCCATAAATTGAACCAGCTGCCTCAGATTTTACTACCCATCTCTTCCCTTGTCCCCATTGCTGAAAAGAACATACAGATCAATCCACCAACCCTTCCACTGTAAGGATCCTAGCTTCATTTGCCTTTTTATTCCAACCCACATGACTATAACCATAACTTTTTATACAGCACATCTTACTGCTCCTGAGTGTTAATGGGTTGACATTGCTAAAAACCAAGGTCCTCAATCTACAGAACATACAGGATACAGACCGCAGCAGTGCAACCTTCTCGCCAGTACCCTGTCCAAGTATCTGGGACCACTGCTCTCTGTATCCAGTCAGTATTTGGCCTTTCAGCTGAAATTGCCAACATGGATGCCAACTGTGGGGGCTGTAGTTTTTGTAGTACAGTTAATTCACCAAGACCATTAATTCCATTTCAGCATAGACTATATTGTTTAAAATAGTACAATGGTTAAGTTTTTTCCCTGTCTCACTGATGTAAATTAATGACTGTCTAATATTTTGAGGGATGGATGGCTTGGATTATTTAAAAAACATAGCTTTATCCATTTGAACAGGGCAGTAAAACTATATATTTTGGAGTAGGGAAGTGTTTGTACATTTGAAATGATAATACATGCTTACCCATTAGGTACTGATTTCAAGCATACAAATTAAAAATAATGAGTAGAGAACAACAATGTTGAGACACAGGATGCTACGTTAGCAATATTTATAGAAATATTTCATTACACTAATTTTCAGTACTTATATAATGTCACTTGGTTCTGGGAGTGGAGGACGGACAAGGTTGGAAATATAAGCATGTATCCTATGGGTATGTCAATCACCGTTAATAGGAAGTGTTGGGAGGTAATCTCTTTCTCACTCAGTCTCTTGCAGGTTGGGAGACAGAAGTCATTACTGTGCCAAGGAACCTGCCAGCCAGTTTTTGCTTTCACTTCACTGCAGTTTGCAGGAGCTGACACTAGTTAAAAAGCTGCCTAAATGGGGTCACTAAGAGAGTTGAAACATCTGTAAAGATTCGAGATGGGTAGCAGGGCATTAGACATGTCCTTAGGAGGATTTTCTTTTGCAAAGCAAAATTTAGGGGAGAAAGAAAAAATAAAGTCAAATATAATAGTTTTGGCCAACAGAGCGCATCCTAAGATAATATCTTTTACTTGATAGGAACAAAATCAATGTATTCATCACAAATTCCTCCTTTAGTTCTATTTTTTTTTAATGTGAACAGTACTGAGTAAAATAGAGGAAGAAAGATAAAACCCCCATAGTTTTAGAAGCATGCTTCTAATTAACCATCCTATCTCAGTTAGAGAAATATATACTCTACTGCAGGTTTTGGAATAAGTAAACCTCTTTAACCCTGCAAATCCAACTCACTGAAATGGACACTCCCATTTTCGGAACATCATCTTTTCTTATGAGAGGACTCAGAATTTCTCTCTTTCTTTGTCATTATTTTACCTTATAGAAGGCCAGATCTAGACATTTTTGCTGTACAGCAGTCAGTTAGGGGTGTGTGATTTTTTTTGGCGACACTCTATGCTAGCAAACATCATAGTGAGAGGCAGTTACATCAGCACAAAAATCCTTTTGCTGGTATAGCTGAATTTCCTTGCCTAACTGGTATAAGCTATACTGGCAAAAGCACTTTTTTAAGGCAGTGGAAGCAGCGTCTATGCCAGGAATGTTTTTCAGATATAGCTATTCCAGTACAGCTATACTGGCAACTAGACCTAAGTCTCCATATTAAGAGATAAATTCTATCTAAACTTGATGTGGGTGCACAGCAAGGGCGTGGGGGTGAAAGGTCCTGCTCTGCCTTTCACCCAAGCTGTTATGATGCTCCTATGATGAGATATTTGTGTGAATGTGATTGACAGAACAAAATGAAGGTCTCTATCACTAATGGTAAGTATTTTCTTATTATAACCCCACAGCAATGAATCTGTTGTTGATTCAGTGTGTGTAAGTAGAGCTGGGTGAAAAGGGTTGTCATGAAATTTTGTGCCAGAGATTTTGCCATTGTATTTTGAGTTCTAAGACTTTTGGATTTCTACAGAATACCTACAGTCACATTGAAAACAAACAATAATGCACACTTCTCTATGCAGAAATTTCAGTGCAACATATCTCTTCTCCAAATGTTATGTATTACTGCATGAGGACTCTGATCTTTGTCAGGTGAATGTCTCCACTAAAAATGTCAGTGATAATAATGGAAGGTTCAGAAAATAAAAATTAAAAACAGGGAAATTATTTAATGACTAGGACTGAGGACTTTTCTGCATGGTGAGTTAGTCCATAAATTGAAATGTGCACTAGCGTGTTGCACAGTAAATCGCCTGGCCCATGTGGATTCTGCTGCTGAGCACTAAAAATTCTTTAATGCATGATAACAGTATTATTTGAAATGTCACTACATTCATGTGCTCTAAAGAACTTTTAATGTGCACCAGCAGGGTCCATATGCACAAGTTAGTGAGTGAGATGCCGGTGTGGACTAAAATTTACATCCCTGTGGTGATAATTAAAGCACCATGAAGACAAGCCCTGAAGACTAGCTTAGGGTATAGATGTGCTAGAATTGGCTTTCCAGGGGCTGCTTCTTGTAATCTTCTTGCCAAGTCAAAGAGAAGATTGGGATATTTCTGCCTTTGCTGAAGCTCATCCCTTCCTTGGCTACTGCTAAATCATCTTTGCTAGAGATGACTTTTTTTGAGGTGCTCCTAAAGTTCCTTCTGAAGCACCACTTTTGCTCCACAGTGCAGCAAAATGTGTCTAAAAAATGCACTGCAAGAGACTATATCCTGACTTTTCTAAAATGTCTAGTCTCTCTTTCCTATTTTAAATTTCACAAGTTGAGCACTGTTATACTGGAACGAAATATAAACATTTCCTCCAAAGTACAGTTTAGCTGAAGTTTTTTGGTCAAGCAATGCCACTTCCTTCCTTCTTCTAATGAAGCATTTTTATTTAAATAAGACAACTAGTGAATAGATTCACTAATCTTTCACTCTTCTGCTGTGCAGTATACCCAAAGGTTAGAGCACAAAGGGGGAGATTTTATGCTAAAATATCTGCCTAGAGGATGGGGTTCTGATTACTTCTGTGAAATTGTGGAAGATTATAACGAGATGGAAAATGTCTCATTATAATAAATATACTGGACAAATTATAAGAACATAAATGTAAATGCAAAAAATATTTGCAGAATATTTTTTAATCAAAACATTAATGAAATGTTCACATTGGAAAGCTGAGTGGAAAGAGGTCTCAGTGGGACCTGAGTAAAGTGGGAAGGACAGTGTGAGAGGGATGTCCAATTAGGGTATATCTAGACTGCAATTAAACACCTGCCACTGGCCTGTGCCAGCTAACTTGGACTTGGGGAGCTTGGGCTAAAGGGCTGTTTAACTGAGGTATAGACATTTGGGCTTGGGCTGCAGCCCAACCTCTGGAACCCTCCCACCTTGCAGGTTGCTAGAGCCCATATGCCAGCTCAAGCCTGAACATCTTCATTGCAATTAAACAGCCTCTTAGCCCAAGCCCCAGAAGCCTGAGTCAGCTGGCACGGGCCACCCACAAGTGTTTAATTGTAGTGTAGACATAGCCTTAGTAATAAATGCACACACCAAAGACCATGTAGAATTCAAAAGGTTTTTCTAGATGAGGGTATCTAGGCTGTCCAGCCTTTCCGTTAAGAGGAAGACAACTAGTGGGTATATTAGTTGCTGAGGGAAGGTTTGATTCAGTCCTTTCAGGTAAATGGAGATTGCATGGGTACAGAGAGCCACATGTTCTAATGAGTCCTCCAAGCTTTGGATAAGAATCTACAATTTGAGCCTTTTCAGGTTCCCCATGTCTAAATTGATTATTTTGTGACAGTGAGGCTGGTTTACAGTATATTTTCACATGTAGTATGACTGTGTTAATACTGGCTTGTATATTTTTTATTTCATTACTTAGTGTTTACAATTTACTGGTTATAATAATCTTAAGTACTTCCAATATACTTAATGTATCTGCTTTCTCATAATAACAATAACCAATATTGCTATCAGCCTCAATTCCTGACCCAAATTCAGTTTTCAAGTCCATACATTCTCATTTGGCTTCACTTTTCAATCTTCTACAGCTCCATAGCTGGAGGTAAGGAAAAGAAGAGAAGTGCAGAGTGGCAGGAGTGGGACCCAGCTAATAGTGATGCAGCAAAGTACTTAGTCAAAAAGTTATCTAGCAGCTGTTGATGACAATGTGAGGACCTTCACTTTGACCAGACAACAAGGTGGGAGATTTTGAGCATGATAAAGATAAAAGTCAATTCTGAATGGTGTACATGTAGGTACCTATATATTGCTTTCTTTTTACAGGCCAAAATTGCTAAAGATGATATTTTTCCACTCCGAATTTTGAACTGAAAGTGGATTTCACAAGAAAATTCCACTTGAGAAATTTTGTATGTCAGTCAAATGTCACAAAATACACAATTTGAGCATGCAAAAACTGCAAAACATTTAGTAAAAAGATTCTTGTAAACTGCTGATGTGCAAAAATATCAAAAGAAACATGACAGGTTCACGGAAACAACTGTACTGGGAAGTAAGTTATTTTAACAACTTTTCAATTAAAAACAAACAAACAATAGCAAAAACAAAACAAAAAAACCATCCTAACACAAACCTATCAGAGTAAACTGGTTAGTATCGCTTCCCTTTCTTCTTTCAGATCTATGTTTGTATTCTGAGTGCACAGTAAATAAGGGGACCATATTTAAAAATCTAAAAACATTTTTGTGATGACTTTTTGTTTCTTGTAGTATTTTTAAAATTTTTCTGTTTGTTTCTTGAGGGAGGAGTTGTATTAGTATTTTTGTGAAATAGTAATACAAAAGAAAATATTACACAGTATCGCGCTCAGCAGCAATATGAGTTTATTTGTCAGAGTGCAGGATTTTTTCCAGTAAATGAGTATTCAGAATTAGTTTATAATGAAACACTGAATAGGTATCATTAATGTTCACTTTGAGCACAACAACTTTAATACTCTTGACCCTCATTTGCTTTTTCTCCCTATTCCAAATGCTAAATACTTGTGTACTTGTTAAACACAGAGCAAGTTTAACCAATATCACATGATATGTGACACAACAGCTTCTCGTTCTCATAAAACCTTCCCATGAAAGTTCAAAAGAAGACTGTTTAATCAGTAACCATACATTTGAATGTCAAACCCCTGCAATGCTTTGGGCAGGACACATGGAAAATTAGATCACACATAATAAGCTTTTCCAACTAATATCTCATTGGCCAGACATATGTTGAAAATCCTAAGTGCAGGCGCTGCATTGACAAGAATCATGTGTCCCATTAATTTGGCATTTTGAGCAGATGTTCTATCCTGTATTTGTACTTTTAAAAAAAGGGTGAAGAGAGAGAGAAGAGTGGAAAATTGGAAAGAAATTAAACAACATTAAACAGCTTTTTCTTGTAAACCCACTGTCTAAATATCCCTGTTTCTAAAGGAATTCCAAGTATCTTCCATTCTTTGATTCTATTGTTATCCTTTTGAGAGATGAGAGAGAGAGAGCTGAAGATTAAAAAAATATATATATGATGAAAGGAAAGTAGAAAAGATTTTATCTTCTGGAAAAACTGGAAAGTGAGTGAAAAGATCAGATAGGTTAATCACAGGAAGGTCGACGAAAAAAGCATGCAAAAAATTTAGAACTTAGCATGATAGGGAAATGTCAATGTGTTTAAAGTTCAGGTCAGAGAAGTATCTAAGATGGAATCTTCAGAGATTTTAGATGCCAAAGATTATTATTTAAAACCATCTCTGGTCTAGAAATCACGCTGGAAATACAGCAAGATAAAAGCACAGGCCATGAAAATCTAAAACTAACAAACAAAAAAGGCAAACATTTTCAAACTTCATCAAAGTTTCAGGGCATTTTGTGAAACTTCTTTAAAGCATTGGTTGTGATATTCAAAGACCTCTGAAGAAGCTACCCTAGCTACCAAGGAAATAGACATTCTCTCAATGACCATGGCCTCTTACAACTATGTTCAGTGGAAAAATGAAACTGTGGACCAATAGGGTGAGTCTAGTTTTGCACAGAGATAAAACTTACACAGCATTGGGATCTAGACTACAGAACTCCCTCCTGCAGGAGTGATCACTGACCTATTTTAAAAACTGAACACAAAACTTATTTATTCATCTTAGACACCCTTCAATATGTTCTTCACATGCACACAAAGAAAAAAAGGAAACTAAACTAATTAAGGTATTTTGTCTATGGCAGGGATCGGCAACCTTTGGCATGTGGCCATCAAAGAAATCCGCTAGTGGGCCGGGATGGTTTGTTTACCTGCAGCGTCCACAGGTTCAGCTGATCGCAGCTCCCACTGGCTGCAGTTCATCGTTCCAGGCCAATGGGGGCTGTGGGAAGCAGCGGCCAGCACATCCCTGGGCCTGAGCTGCTTCCTGCAGCCCCCCATTGGCCTGGAATGGCACACTGCGGCCAGTGGGAGCTGCAATCGGCCAAACCTGTGGATGATGCAGGTAAACAAACCATCCCGGCCTGCCAGCAGATTTCCCTTAAGGGCCATGTGCCAAAGGTTGCCAATCCCTGGTCTATAGTCCGGGAAAAGAAAAAAAGAGAGACGGAGAGATTGCTAATTATTTCTGTTCTTAAAGGCCGGGTAGTCGCTCAAAGACGGAACCATTTATGTATTGATGAACATTAGATTAATTAATTTGCAATAAAAATTTTAAACAGATCTAATGATTATATCAATTGCACTTAAATTTAAATTTGTCATATAGCTCCACATTTTAGTACATGGGTATCACTGCTACATGCAAAAACATCATTATGTTTATTATTATATAACATAAGCTGTGTTAAAGTAATGATAAGGTGGCAAAATCAAACTCTCAAATAATTGGAAATACCGTAATTAAGATTGCACATGCAACTGTAATCTCCCTCCTTGTGCATATGCATTATGATAGAATCTCTAATTATATGATCAGACCTTCCAGTTCCTGTTCCTGGTGCAGTGATGGCCTTCTGCTGTTACAAGGCATTTCAGGGAAAGCCCTGCACAATTCTGGTAGGCCAGGGATGGATCATGCTCACTATAAATAGAATCTTCAGAGATTTTAGCTGCCAAATTGTAACAAGTCTCTACTGAGCATGTGAGAACTACATTTTTTTTCATAGATTTATAACGTGTCCAAATTTGGGGCAATTTTCCTGGGATGGAAAAGAGTACATCCCTGAAACTAAAGTGACTACCCTACTAAATGTAAAGAAAGCATGGATTTGCTAGACATTCTCAACAAAATGTTTGCAAGGATTTTTTTAGTAAGGAAACATATTTTTCTTTGATCTTGTTCTCAGAAACATTTGAACTGTTTGACCTGAAATTTTCCAAAACGTTTCAGCCTGAAACAGATATCAAGCATGAAAAAAATCAAGGCTGAATGGTTAAAGTTTGGCAAAGTTATAAGCAACTGAAAAAAGTGTCTAATAATGAGAAGTGGTGGGCAGCCTTAAGTGCAGGTGACTAGTTGACACAATATGAAAAATTTTGATACATATAAGATTTAATTACTTTACATTAGGACTTGCACTGTGGGTCCCCTGTTTCAAATCTTTGTGCTGATGCCTTGCAACTGAAATCAGTCCATTTTGTCAGAATATATCTAGTATTTTATGTTCAACAGCACCGGCAATATGCTCTTCCTAATGTCCTTTATTTCCTACAATTGGCAGCTGCCAACCAATTAACAAAACCTAATAAACTTTTAAAAAATAGCAATTGGATTAGACAAAGTCCACTGTATTCAATCAATATATAGGTAGTCAGTAGTATGGTTCATTATTTTCAACATGAGGATTTTTTAAATTAAGGCTTGGAGGAAAGCCAACAGTTTTGGAAAAGCACAGTCTGGATGGAGACATCCCTTAGGGATGAATTTATTATAGTGGGAACTCTATATCCTAGTAAAGAGAATAAGAAGGAAATTGATAAAGCACAAGTAAGAGCTACTGAGGAACAGTCAAACATAAAAGAGTCCCACTTAAATATGAAACACAAACACAAACAAATGAATGTTGACAAAATGTACAAATGTTTATATACAAATGCTAAAAGTCTAAATACTAAGATGGATGCGCTCGAGTGCCTGGCATTAAATGAGAAAATTGATGTAATAGGCATCATAAAACTTGATGGAATGAGGATAATCAGTGGGATATGGTAGTACCACAGTATAAAATATATAGGATGACAGAGTGAGGTCGAGCTGATAGGAAAGTGGCACTATATGTGAAAGAAAGTATATAAAATATGAGTCAAATAAAATAAAAATCCTAAATAAATCAAACTGTACCATATAATCTCTAGATAGAAATTCCATGATTGAACAATAGGAGTACAGAAGTACGAATATGCTACCAACCACCTGATCAAAATGGCAACAGTGATTTTGAAATGCTCAGGGAGATTAGAAAGGTTACAAAGTCAGAAAACACAATAATAATGGAGAATTTAAACTATCTTCATATTGACCGGGTGTATGTCACCTAAGGAAGAGATGCAGAGATAAAATTTCTAGACGCCATAAATGACTGCTTCTTGGAGCAGCTTCTCCTGGAGCCAACAAGGAGAAAGGTAATTCTTGATTTAGTCCAAAGAGAAGCGCAGAATCTGAACTAAGAGGTGAATATAGCTGAACTATTTGGTAATAATGTCAATAATGTAATTAAATTTAACATCCTATTAGAGAGAAAAATGCCAAAGAAAACCACCCTCATAGACTTTAACTTCAAAAAGGGAACTGCACAAAAAAGGAGGATGCTAAGCAGAAACTAAAAGGAAGAGTCACGAGGGTGAAATGCCTACAAACTACAGGGAGAATAATTAAAAACACCATAATACAGGCTCAAACTAAGTGTATACTCCAAATAAAATAAAAATAAATAAATAAAGTTTAAAAAAAAACCATAAATGCCACCATGGCTAACCAACAGACTAAAAGTAGCAGTTAGAGGTAAAAAGGAATCCTTTAACAATTGGCAGTCAAATTATATTGAAGAAAATAGAAAGGAGCATAAACTCAAGTGTAAAAATACAAGAAGGCAGATTAAGAAATAATTTGAAGATCAACTGGCTAAAGAAACAAAAATTAACAGCATTTTTTTTAAAAGTACATCAGAAGTGACCTGGCAAACAATCAGTGGGGCCACTGAACAATTAAGGTGCTAAAGGAGCACTCAAAGAAGACAAAGCCATTGTGGCTTTTGTACTGATTGTCACTGCAGAAGATGTAGGGGAGATCCCCACATCCACACCATTTTTTTTAAGTTGATGGTAGAGATGTGTTGGAACAAATTGATAAAACAAATAGTAATAAGTCACCAGGATCAGATGGTATTCACCCAAGAGTTCTGAAGGAACATAAATATGAAAGTGCAGAACTACTAACTGTGATACATAATCTATCACTTAAATCAGAGGTTCCCAAACTTGGTTCGTGGCTTGTTCAGGGTAAGATAATCATGGACACAACTCCACGCTCCAGAAGTGCCTGAACATCCAACTGCTAGCAACTGGCACTGGACAACTTGGGATGGATCATTTGAAATTGCCTATTCTGTTCATTTCCTCTGGAACATCTGGCACTGACCACTGTCAGAAGACAGGATACTGAGCTAGATGGACCATTGGTCTGATCTAGTATGGACATTCTTATGTTCTTTTTTCACTGTGGATGTGTCTTGTAATTTGTATTCCATAGGATGACACCTGGATTTATTCCACTTCAATTTTTTTGTATTCAGAAAAAGTATAACATAAAATTTAAGAATGTAGCAAGGAAAGAGGGAGATAGAGCCATGTGAGGCTTTAAATTAATGCTAAACTAACCCTTGGATGAGAGAAAACATGTCAAAGCTAAGGCTAGGTTTTAGCTCTGTATAAAGGCAAGTGCAGTTAGCGTTTGATCCTGTGAAGTGTGTGGATGAAGATGCTCATTACTTCACAGGAGTTGCTCCTCCTAGGCCTCTATGGGTAGTAGGCTTCTGAAGAGAATAGAGTAGCTAGTGTTCCTTTTTCCCTCCTCCTATACTCTGTGACTTGATTTGCTTTTTTCTTTTATCTCATAGATAATCTCCAGGGAAGCCAATAGTGTGTCTACCCAGTTCCTGAATACAAAGCCAAAGTCTTGAAATCAAGTGTATCAAAGGACTGTTATATACTGAAAACACAAGTAACTATTTTAACTAAAATAATTATAGATCAGAGTAATGACTATTATTTCTGTTTATTTATGAGAGTTGGTTGATAATTATCTGTTGAATCTGTCTTTTGATGGAAAACTTTTTTTAACACAATAAATTTTTCATGGAAAATATCTTTCAAAGGAAAATGTTGACTTGTCATTAAATAACTGAACAAACAAAAACCAAAACGTTTTCAGTTTTCATCCACGAACCATAATTTTTTGGCTGAATACTGACTATTTTGATCCGGACATGCTGCCATTGATCATTATGGGAGTTGTACTTTGGTTTGGGTATCCCATGCCCTAATTCTTCTCTTCAGTCCAGCTTCTCCAGTTGAACTACATCTCCCATGAGGCACCATGGCCAGATACTCCCATGTTGCACTGCAGCAGCTCAGCAAGGGGAAGAACCATGCTATGGGGCAGCATGGAAGATACATTCCATGCCAGGAAGTCTAGCCCATAGAGGAGAATGTTGGCATGAAGCACTCAAACTACAACTCCCATGAGGCACTACAGTGGCATATCTGACTTGAAATTTGGGTTGTCAGCTAAAAGTTTTAAATTATTGATTTTTCAACAAAAAGCCAATTTTTTCATGAAAATATACTCAGACCAGCTCCATTATTTACATAACATTCTCTGCCCAAACCAGCTATGGCTCTGATCCAAAGTGTATTGAAATGAATGGAAAGTTACCCACTGACTTCAATGGGCTTTGGATGAGCTCCTAGATGAGGGCATTCTTTGTCTGTCTGATGCTGGTGCAGAGTTACATTCATCAGTTCGTACTGTTGCAGTGAAATGTCAGTGAAATTTCTTATCCTTCCTACTTCCTCTGCACCTCTCCTACACACACACAGAGCCAGCACCAAACAGGCAGGGCCAGTGCAAGGATGTTTCGTGTCCTAGGCGAAACTTCCACCTTGCGCCCTTCCCCGTCCCCGAGCCCCCACCCTGAGGCGCCCCCCCCCCGCGGCAGCTCCCCCCCTCCCCTCTGAGGTGCCCCCTCTGCGGCAGCTCTCCCCCTCCACCCTGTGGCACTCCCCTCCCCGCCCCAGCTCACCCCTGCTCTGCGCACAAGCACGCCAAGCACGCCATGGCTGCTTCACTTCTCCCACCTCCCAGGCTTGCAGCACCTAAGCTGATTGGCACAGCAAGTCTGGGAGGCGGGAGAAGTGAAGCAGCTCACCCCTGCTTCTCCTCCTCCCCAGGCATGCCGTCGCAATCAGCTTAGGCGCTGCAAGCCTGGGAGATGGGAAAAGTGAAGCAGCCACGGCATGCTCAGGGTGGAGGTGGAGCAGGGGTGAGCTGGGGGGGGGGAGGTCCCCTGCGTGCAGCACCCCCCCTCCCCCGTTACTTGCTGCAGGCAGCCCTCCCCGTGCTCCCCTACCCCAGCTCCCTCCGCCTAAATGCCGGTGGCAACCTGGGTGACCGAAGATCCGGCCGCCGTGGTCGCTGCCAAAGAAAATGCCACCCCCCAAATCCTAGTGCTCCAAGCGACCGCCTAGGTACCCTAAATGGTTGCACCAGCCCTTGTAGTCTGCCATGCAATTGATATATTATATATAGAGTAATGCACCAAAATCCTGTTAATTGTTTTTTGTTTAATTGTTAGAGAAAAGCACATTTCAGACCTTTTGATTTACTCTAATTCAGTGCACCTGGCAAATTGTAATTACATTCATGTCATTGTCTCCCCATGAAGAATAATTATGTTCACGCTCAGACAGGGGTTAATCGAGTCTTGAAAGATGAAATGGAAGTTTGCTGTTGGAATGGATTTAACATTTGTTTGTTTTTTCTTTCACATTCACACAGCTTTGGACACTTCAATATATTTGGAGAATAATCTGTGTACTGTGTGTTGCACTGGACATCTTAACAGCAAACGTAGAGTTTCATAATCTTGTTTTGCTTACTTAGTCTAGTAAGATTTTATCTTCCCAATACAGTAAAATATATCAGTGTGAGCACTGTTCATGATAATCTAGAACAACAAATGGTTAAATATGTTAATCACACCTATATGATCCAGTCAAATTTGCAGTAGCTATCTGCATATGAATTCCTATCTATTTCTGCTAACATGCACTAGAGAGCAATGAAGGGTTCAACCATCTGGAAATAAAACTTTGCAACTGACAGTGCTACTTTGTTATTGTAGATTAAAGTTATGTTAAATAACCACATATGAGAGCTTCTCTAATACACGTACACTATAATTAGCATACAAAACAATCTTCTCTCCTCCCATCTAAGGAAAGATTTACCCACATATAATGAGAGATAAAATAGCAGAGAACATTACAGTGAGGATATTAGTAAGGTCCATTTACGAGCTATTTTACTATCAGAATGTTCATTCTTGATGTTTTATAAATAATGAAAACTAAACTACAATTACCAGAATAAACTAACTGCATATTTTGTGATGTATTGTCCTAATGAAGTGATTCTTTACTTACTCAGTCACAAAACTGACTACTTTGCACTGAGTTGTTTAGTCATCAGAGGGGAAATCCTGGTGCTAATGAAGCCAGTTGCAAGACATTAACTTTGGTAGGACCAAGATTTGGTTCTAGTGTGAATCACTGAAGTTATACTCTGTATTAACTGGAATACAATAGTTAAAGTTGAGGTTTTGTCCCAGGCATTTTTAGTAAAAGTCCCTGACAGGTCATGGGCAATAAATAAAAATACACGGAAGTCTGTGATCTTTCCTTGACTTTTACTAAAAAACACCCTAAGGGGTGCTAACAGTTAGAGTCCTGCTGGGTGCTGACTGCTCCAGCCCCAATACTCCAGTCCCATTGCTCCTCCTGCATCTTTGACCTATCCTCAGCCGCTGCTCCTGCTCTGGCACCAGCAGCTGCCGCTTTGGTCCTGGAGGCTCACCTGGTCCTGGCCACTGCTCCTGCAGCGGCAGCCACTGACCTGGACCTGGCTGCTGATCCTATGGCTCCGGGGGCTCACCCAGTATCCCCTTGCTGCTGCTTCGGCCCCGGCCGCTGCTCCTGTGGTCCTGGGCTGCTTCTCCGATCCCAGAGGCTGACCTGGCAGCCCCAGGCTGCTGCTCAGGCCCCAGCTCCTGTTCCAGTCCAGCGGGACTGAAGACAGAGGGGTGGGGTGGTTGAAGGGGCAGGGCTGGGGAATAGCGTCCTTGAAGGGGCAGTTCACGTGCTGCCCATGTCTGCGGGGCTGTTTCATTGTGATATAGACTTCTGGGCTCAAATTGGAGCCTGAGCTTTGAGGCCCTGTGGCGTGGGAGGGTCCACAGCTTGGGCCCAAGTCTGGAAGTCTGAGTCAGCTGGCACAGGCCAGCCACTGGTTTTTCTTTGCTGTGTAGACATACTGTCATAAACAGATAGCTAAGGGTTAATGTCTCTTTCACCTGAAGCACCTGACCAGAGGACCAATCAGGAAACCGGATTTTTTCAACTTTGGGTGGAGGGAATTGTGTCTCTGAGTCTTTGTTTTCTGGCTGCCTGCTTTCTCTGAGCTTTGGAGAAGTAGTTTCTTTTTTCTAGTCTTCTGTTTCCAAGTGTAAGGACAAAGAGATCAGATAGTAAGTTATATGGTTTCTTTTCTTTGGTATTTGCATGAATATAAGTGCTGGAGTGCTTTGATTTGTATTCTTTTGGAATAAGGCTGTTTATTCAATATTCTTTTAAGCAATTGACCCTGTGTTGTATCATCTTAATACAGAGAGAACATTTGTACTTATTTTTCTTTCTTTTTATATAAAGCTTTCTTTTAAGACCTGTTGGAGTTTTTCTTTACTTCAGGGAAATTGAGTCTGTACTCACCAGGGAATTGGTGGGAGGAAGGAATCGGAGAGATCTGTGTGTTGGATGGCTAGCCTGATTTTTGCATTCCCTCTGGGGGAATAGGAAAGTACTTTTTGTTTCCAGGATTGGGAACAGAGAGGGAGATTCACTCTGTTTGGGTTCACAGAGCTTGTGTCTGTGTATCTCTCCAGGAGCACGTGGAGGGGGGAAGGGAAAAAGGATTATTTCCCTTTGTTGTGAGACTCAAGGGATTTGGGTCTTGGGGTCCCCAGGGAAGGTTTTTCAGGGGGACCCGAGTGCCCCAAAACACTCTAATTTTTTGGGTGGTGGCAGCAGGTACCAGTTCCAAGCTGGTAACTAAGCTTGGAGGTTTTCATGCTAACCCCCATATTTTGGACGCTAAGGTCCAAATCTGGGACTAAGGTTATTACATGAGTGGCAGCTGGTGGGAGATAGACAGAATCCAGAAGCCAGTAGAAATATTATATTTTTCTTTTCTCTGCTAAGGGCTTTTTAGCAGAGAGAAACAGTTGGTTTTAAAAGGGAACCAGAGAGAATTTTTTTTTCTGCTCTCTCTCGCAGTTTGTGGCTTGCATGTTAAGGGTCTTTTGTCATGCAATAGCCCTCCCATTAGGAGGCAAGTACCAGCACTTATAGGCATGCAAATAAAGTGGTTTTTCTGGTTTCCCTTCATTGAACATTAGCTAGAGAGAGAAAAGGACAAAAAACACTGTTGCTAGGCAGACTTCAGGAGGCAACAGAGAACCTGCAGTGCAGAAGATAAACACCGGAGGGCACCCCAACACAAGAAAACAGGAATCATGACTTCTAAGGCAAAAATTGAGGCCCAAGAGCAAGTCAGAGAAGCTGAACACAGGCGACAACTGGAAATAAAACAAACAGAGATGGAAATAAGAGAAAGAGAAAGAGAGGCGGCCCACCGCCGAGAAATGGAAAAACAACAAAAAGAAAATGAAGAGAAGGAAAAACAGAGAAAACATGAACTGGAGTTGGCAAAAGCTGGGCTGCATGTGCCAGCCAACCCTAACAACCCGGCGCCAAATATTGCTCCACAGCACAGGAAATTTCCCACCTACAAGGCAGGTGATGACACCGAGGCCTTCTTGGAAAATTTTGAAAGAGCCTGTCTTGGGTACAGCATTCCCGAAGACCAGTACATGGTAGAATTGAGGTCACAGCTCAGTGGACCTTTAGCAGAGGTGGCAGCTGAAATGCCTAAGCACCAAATGAATGACTATAAACTTTTTCAAACCAAGGCCAGATACAGGATGGGGATAACCCCAGATCATGCCCGTCGGCGCTTCAGAACCCAAAAGTGGAAACCAGAGGTGTCATTTCCCAAACACGCCTACTACATTGCAAAAAACTATGAGGCCTGGCTAACAGGAAACAACATTCAAACCTTGGAAGAACTGAACCTCCTCATACAAATGGAGCAGTTCTTGGATGGTGTTCCTGAAGACATCACACGGTACATACAAGATGGAAACCCCAAGAATATCGCTGAGGCGGGGGAGATTGGAGCCAAATGGATGGAACTGGCAGAAAGCAAGAAAGCTACTGTCAAGGGGAACGATTACCCCAGGGGGCACACAGACCATAAACCCTACAACCGAGGACAGCCAAAGACCCCACATACCACCCAAGTAAAGCCACAGATTCCCTACCCTTCAACCTCACCAGTCTCCAGTAACTCACCTCGGCCCACTGACCCATCAGATGGAAGATGCTTTAAGTGTAATGAACTGGGACATATCAAGGCCAAGTGTCCCAAGAACACCATGCGAGTGCAATTCATTACACCACCATCACACCAAAGATCCCCAGGCCCGGATGCCTCTCAAATACCCTTGGAGCGAAGGGAAAATTTGAGAGTGGGCGAAAAGAAGGTTACTGCGTGGAGAGACACGGGGGCACAAGTGTCAGCTATCCACCAATCCTTCGTTGACCCCAAATTCATCAACCCAAAGGCCAAAGTTACAATTTACCCCTTCATGTCACAAGCTGTAGACTTGCCTACAGCTCAACTGCCTGTCCAGTACAAAGGCTGGTCAGGAATGTGGACTTTTGCAGTCTATGACAATTATCCTATCCCCATGCTACTGGGGGAAGACTTGGCCAACCAGGTGAGGCGGGCCAAGAGAGTGGGAATGGTTACACGTAGCCAAACCAGGCAAGCTTCCAGACCCATTCCTGTTCCTGAACCGTCCACAGAGGCCCCGTCTGTGTTACCAGAGACCCAGACAGAGGTAGTGGACCCGGATTCCATGCCTACCACTGAAACAGCCACAGCATCTCCAGTCCCA
The DNA here is from genome assembly GCF_025201925.1 of Gopherus flavomarginatus. Lineage (NCBI taxonomy): Eukaryota > Metazoa > Chordata > Testudines > Testudinidae > Gopherus > Gopherus flavomarginatus. Next base: position 80,953,756 of record NC_066617.1, on the reverse strand, counting down.
GGCCCGGAACTGGAACAGCAACCAGCACCAGCAAGTGCAACTACATCTTCAAACTCAACGCCAGAGGGCGCCAGCGAGCCAAAACTGGCAGAAGCAACAGACAGCCATACCCAAAAGGCTCAGCCAGAGCCTGAAATACCCTCAGGTGCACCAGCGGAGAGCGGTTCACCAGCAACGGAAACAACCCCATCACTTACATCGCTTCCAGAGGGACCAAGCCCAAGTCCACAGTCTGAGGAAGAACTGGTGACCCCAGACTCAAGGGAACAGTTCCAGACTGAGCAGGAAGCGGATGACAGCCTTCAGAAAGCTTGGGCGGCGGCACGGAGCACCCCACCGCCTCTCAGCTCTTCTAATCGATCCCGGTTTGTTATAGACCAAGGACTTTTATACAAGGAAATTCTTTCTGGTGGACACCGGGAAAAATGGCAGCCGCAAAAACAGTTGGTGGTTCCAACTAAGTACCGGGGGAAGCTCTTAAGCTTAGCCCATGATCATCCCAGTGGCCATGCTGGGGTGAACCGATCCAAGGACCGGTTGGGGAAGTCCTTCCACTGGGAGGGGATGGGCAAGGACGTTGCCAAGTATGTCCGGTCTTGTGAGGTATGCCAAAGAGTGGGAAAGCCTCAAGACCAGGTCAAGGCCCCTCTCCAGCCACTCCCCATAATTGAGGTCCCATTTCAGCGAGTAGCTGTGGATATTCTGGGCCCTTTCCCAAAAAAGACGCCCAGAGGAAAGCAGTACGTACTGACTTTAGTGGACTTTGCTACCCGATGGCCAGAAGCAGTCGCTCTAGGCAACACCAGGGCTAACACTGTGTGCCTGGCCCTAACAGACATCTTTGCCAGGATAGGTTGGCCCTCTGACATCCTTACAGATTCAGGGTCTAATTTCCTGGCAGGGACCATGGAAAAACTGTGGGAAACTCATGGGGTGAATCACTTGGTTGCCACCCCGTACCACCATCAAACCAATGGCCTGGTGGAAAGGTTCAATGAAACTTTGGGGGCCATGATACGAAAATTCATCAACGAATTCTCCAATAATTGGGACCTAGTGTTGCAGCAGTTGCTGTTTGCCTACAGGGCTGTACCACATCCCAGTTTAGGGTTTTCACCATTTGAACTTGTGTATGGTCACGAGGTTAAGGGGCCATTACAGTTGGTAAAGCAGCAATGGGAGGGGTTTACGCCTTCTCCAGGAACTAACATTCTGGACTTTGTAAGCAACCTACAAAGCACCCTCCGACACTCTTTAGCCCTTGCTAAAGAGAACCTAAAGGATGCTCAAGAAGAGCAAAAGGCCTGGTATGACAGACATGCCAGAGATCGGTCCTTCAAGGTAGGAGACCAGGTTATGGTCTTGAAGGCGCAACAGGCCCATAAGATGGAAGCATCATGGGAAGGGCCATTCACGGTCCAAGAGCTCCTGGGAGCTGTAAACTACCTCATAGCATTTCCCAATTCCTCACTAAAGCCTAAAGTGTACCATGTTAATTCTCTCAAGCCTTTCTATTCCAGAGACTTACAGGTTTGTCAGTTTACAGTCCAGGGAGATGATGCTGAGTGGCCTGACGGTGTCTACTACGACGGGAAAAAAGACGGTGGCGTGGAAGAGGTGAACCTCTCAACCACCCTGGAACGTCTGCAGCGGCAACAAATCAAGGAGCTGTGCACTAGCTTCGCCCCATTGTTCTCAGCCACCCCAGGACGGACTGAACGGGCATACCACTCCATTGATACAGGTAATGCTCACCCAATCAGAACCCCACCCTACCGAGTGTCTCCTCATGCCCAAGCTGCTATAGAACGGGAGATCCAGAACATGCTACAGATGGGTATAATCCGCCCATCTACCAGTGCATGGGCATCTCCAGTGGTTCTGGTACCCAAACCAGATGGGGAAATACGCTTTTGCGTGGACTACCGTAAGCTAAATGCTGTAACTCGTCTGGACAACTATCCAATGCCACGTACCGATGAGCTATTGGAAAAGTTGGGACGTGCCCAGTTCATCTCTACAATAGACTTAACCAAGGGGTACTGGCAAGTACCGCTAGATGAACCTGCCAAGGAGAGGTCAGCATTCGTCACCCATGCGGGGGTGTATGAATTCAATGTCCTTCCTTTCGGCCTTCGAAATGCACCCGCCACCTTCCAGAGGCTGGTAGATGGTCTACTAGCTGGACTGGGAGAATTTGCAGTTGCCTACCTCGATGATGTGGCCATTTTTTCAGACTCCTGGCCCGAACACCTACTACACCTGGAAAAGGTCTTTGAGTGCATCAGGCAGGCAGGACTAACTGTTAAGGCCAAAAAGTGTCAAATAGGCCAAAACAGAGTGACTTACCTGGGGCACCAGGTGGGTCGAGGAACCATAAACCCCCTACAGGCCAAGGTAGATGCTATCCAAAAGTGGCCTGTCCCACGGTCCAAGAAGCAGGTCCAATCCTTCTTAGGCTTGGCCGGATACTACAGGCGATTTGTACCACACTACAGCCAAATCGCTGCCCCACTGACCGACCTGACCAAAAAGACCCAGCCAAATGCAGTTAAGTGGACTGATGAGTGTCAAAAGGCCTTTACCCAACTTAAGGCAACGCTCATGTCTGACCCTGTGCTCAGGGCCCCGGATTTTGACAAGCCATTCCTAGTAACCACAGATGCATCTGAGCGTGGTATAGGAGCAGTGCTCATGCAGGAAGCAACAGATCACAACTTCCATCCTGTCGTGTTTCTCAGCAAGAAACTGTCTGAGAGGGAAAGTCACTGGTCAGTCAGTGAAAAGGAATGCTATGCCATTGTGTACGCCCTGGAAAAGCTACGCCCATATGTTTGGGGACGGCGGTTCCAACTACAAACTGACCATGCTGCACTAAAGTGGCTTCATACTGCCAAGGGGAACAACAAGAAACTTCTTCGTTGGAGTTTAGCTCTCCAAGATTTTGATTTTGAAATTCAACACATCACAGGAGCTTCTAACAAAGTAGCTGATGCACTCTCCCGTGAGAGTTTCCCAGAATTCAGTAGTTAAAAAGTGTTCTTAAAATGTAGAAGTCTGTTAGTTATATACTTAGGAGTATATGTAAAGGTCTATGTGTTGTATTAATCTGTTTATTTTCAAGTTCTAGAAGGAAATCGCCGCCAGTGAGCTTCCCCACTGTCTGCAATTTGGGGGGCGTGTCATAAACAGATAGCTAAGGGTTAATGTCTCTTTCACCTGAAGCACCTGACCAGAGGACCAATCAGGAAACCGGATTTTTTCAACTTTGGGTGGAGGGAATTGTGTCTCTGAGTCTTTGTTTTCTGGCTGCCTGCTTTCTCTGAGCTTTGGAGAAGTAGTTTCTTTTTTCTAGTCTTCTGTTTCCAAGTGTAAGGACAAAGAGATCAGATAGTAAGTTATATGGTTTCTTTTCTTTGGTATTTGCATGAATATAAGTGCTGGAGTGCTTTGATTTGTATTCTTTTGGAATAAGGCTGTTTATTCAATATTCTTTTAAGCAATTGACCCTGTGTTGTATCATCTTAATACAGAGAGAACATTTGTACTTATTTTTCTTTCTTTTTATATAAAGCTTTCTTTTAAGACCTGTTGGAGTTTTTCTTTACTTCAGGGAAATTGAGTCTGTACTCACCAGGGAATTGGTGGGAGGAAGGAATCGGAGAGATCTGTGTGTTGGATGGCTAGCCTGATTTTTGCATTCCCTCTGGGGGAATAGGAAAGTACTTTTTGTTTCCAGGATTGGGAACAGAGAGGGAGATTCACTCTGTTTGGGTTCACAGAGCTTGTGTCTGTGTATCTCTCCAGGAGTACCTGGAGGGGGGAAGGGAAAAAGGATTATTTCCCTTTGTTGTGAGACTCAAGGGATTTGGGTCTTGGGGTCCCCAGGGAAGGTTTTTCAGGGGGACCCGAGTGCCCCAAAACACTCTAATTTTTTGGGTGGTGGCAGCAGGTACCAGTTCCAAGCTGGTAACTAAGCTTGGAGGTTTTCATGCTAACCCCCATATTTTGGACGCTAAGGTCCAAATCTGGGACTAAGGTTATTACACATACCCATAGAGACTGGGCTGTGGGCGGTTAGGCCTAGCAGTTGGAGCAGGAGTCAGACCTAGGGATCAGAGCAGGAGGCAGGAAGTGAATCCAATCCAAGAGTCGGGGCTGGAACCAGGCACCTGCAGCCATGCCAAGGGTCAGAACCAAAGTTAGGAAGCCAATGTGAGGATCAGAGCCAGGATCAGAAACCAGTAGACACGCCAAGGGTCAGAGCCAGAGTCAAGAACCAGGGTCAGGCTGAGGAAATTGGAATGAAGAACAAGGTGAGGTAGAAAGAATTAACCAGGAGCAAGACTGGGAAATGAAGCAGGAACAAGATAGGAGCAAGACAAGAAGCAGCTCCCCTTCCTGACCAGTGAGATGATGAAGTCAGTCAGGTAGCCTGCTGCGGGCCAGCTGTACTTGTTGGGTTCCCAGAAGACCGACTCTGCTGCGGGCCCTGATCCCTGACAATATTCTGATGTGGGGTCCCTCAGTCTCTCCTGTTCCACTGTGAATAAATATTTTTTAAAAAGTAATTGGGGGTGGGAGGATGCTGACTGAGAGCACGAGAATGACTCTCTAGCCTCGTGGTTAGAGCACTCATCTGGGAGGTGGGAGACTCAAGGTCCAGTCCTCCTGCTCCAGTGGCTTTTTAACTACTTATCTAAAGTGGAATAGCTTCAACAGGAGCAACTGAGAGAGCTCTATAGGCTATCCCACAGCTGCATTAGGACAATTGGCTGAGAGGTGTGCAATCCCTGTCTCCCTACCTAAGGGAGAGGGAATTGAACCTGGACTTGGGAATTGCACATCCTGTGTGAGTACTCTGCCCTGGAGTTAAGAACTGTAAGGTAGGTGGTGTCACCTGCTTCTCTGGTGTTTCTTGCAAACCCTGCCTTAGGTGCCTGACTCTGGGGCCTGGTCCACACTACGCTGTTAAACCGATTTTAACAGCGTTAAATCGATTTAACTCTGTACCCGTCCACACTACAATGCATTTTAAATCAATTTAAAGGGCTCTTTAAATCGATTTCTGTACTCCTCCCCAACGAGAGGATTAATGCTAAAATCGATATTAACATATCGATTTAGAGTTAGTGTGGCCGCAAATCGAAGTTATTGGCCTCCGGGAGTTATCCCACAGTGCACCACTGGCCGCTCTGGACAGGTAACTGAACTCTAATGCACTGGCCAGGTATACAGGAAAAGCCTCGCAAATTTTTTAATTGCATTTCCTGTTTGGCCAGCGTGGAGCTCTCATCAGCACAGGTGACCACGCAGAGCTCATCAGCACAGGTAACAATGCAGTCTCCTGAGAATAGAAAAAGAGCTCCAGCATGGACCACATGGGAAGTACTGGATCTTATTGCTATAAGGGGAGAGGATTCAGTGATAACAGAACTCCGTTCCAAAAGACGAAATGAAAAAACTTTTGAAAAAATTTCCAATAGCATGAGGGAGAAAGGCGACACCAGGGACTCAGTGCAGTGCAGAGTGAAAGTGAAGGAGCTCAGACAAGCCTACCAGAAAACCAAAGCAGCAAACGGAAGATCCGGATCAGGGCCAAAAACATGCCACTTCTACGCTGAGCTGCATGCAATTTTAGGGGGCTGCGCCACCACTACCCCCTCCTTGTCCCTGGATTCCGAGGTGGGGGTTATAATCTCAGCCATGGATGAGGATTCAGCGGAGGGGGAAGATGAGGAGGAGGAAGAGGAGGATGAGCTTGCAGAGAGCACACAGCACTCCATTCTCCCCAGCAGCCAGGAGCTTTTTGTGACCGAGACGGAATTACCCTCCCAGCCCTCCCAAGCCACTAGCCCAGACAGTGAAGCCATGGAAGCGACCTCTGGTGAGTGTACCTTTGTAAATATAAAACATAGTTTAAAAGCAAGCATTTTTTAATGATTGATTTGCCATGAGGGCTTGGCATGCATTAGCAAGCATTAAAGTTACTGGAAAAATTTGTTAACATGTCTGGGGATGGAGCAGAAATCCTCCAGGGACATCTCCATGAAGCGCTCCTGGAGGTACTCCAAAAGCCTTTGCAGAAGGTTTTTGGGCAAGGCAGCCTTATTCCATCCACCATGGTAGGACACTTTACCATGCCATGCATGTAGCAAGTAATCGGGTATCATTGCATGACAAAGCCTAGCTGCGTATGGTCCCGGTGATTGCAGGCATTCAAGAAACATCCGTTCTTTATCTCGCTCTGTTATCCTCAGCAGAGTGATATCGTTCATGGTAACCTGGTTGAAATTAAGGAATTTTATTAAGGGGACAGGGATGGCCATTCCTACTGGGCTGCTTGCCTGTTGCTTAAAAGAAATCCTTCCTTGCAGGTAGCCAAGCGGGGGGAGGAGAGGTGGGTTAATGGCGCTGAGCTTTTTAGCGTTTGGCCAGCAGGAATCTTCCCAGCTATCAGCCACGCAGTGGGGGGTGGGTGGGAGGATAAAGGGGGGTGATTAGCAGTGATCTTCCATTATACCAGCCATGTGGTGGGGGGAGGGGTAGAGCAATTCTAGAGAATTGGATTGGGTTAGGCTTAGGGTTTGGCGTCTGCTGCTCCTTGTTAAGAGCAAAGAAGACGCACAGGGAGAAGCTATATGCCTCTTTATATGGTTTACCATGACCGCATGCAAGCTGAATTGTGATGCCCGGACCTGCGTCTGTGTTGATCTGTTACACCACAGCCGCAGGCACTCAATAATAAAAGAATCCAAATGCGACCTTGTAGTGAAATCACATGTGCTATGTAAGGTGAATAATGTTGTTCACTGTGAAAGAGTATAACCATTGTTCTGTGAAATGTATCTTCTATAATTCTTCTATCACTATTTCCCCCCACTCATGCAGCTGCAAATTTTTCAAGGCTCCCTACTCCATCCCGAAGGCTAGCTCAGATAAGGCGGAGGAAGAAGAGGACACGAGATGAAATGTTCACAGAAATCATGGAAGTAACCCACAATGAAAGAGCTCATCTGGGGGAGTGGACGGACGTGGTAGCAAAGTACAGGAAAGATGCCAGTGAACGTGAGGATAGGAGAGACGCTCGAGATGAGAGGTGGCGGCAGGAAGATCAGAGGTGTAGGCAGGAAGATCAGTGGTGGCGGGATGCAACACTGGAGCTGCTGCGTGATCAAACTGACATCCTCCGACGTCTGGTGGATCTTCAGGAGGAGCAACGGGGTCACAGAGTGCCGCTGCAGCCCATGTTTAACCACCTTCAGTACTCACCATGTTCCATATCTTCCACACCCAGAAGTGTAAGAAGGCGTGGGGAAGGCTTTGTGCACCAGCCCACTCCACCCCCGTGGACAGTCCAACCAAAAGGCTGTCATTACATTGAAATGTGCTTAATGGCCTTTTCCTTCCCTCCTATCCTCCTCCCAAACCACTCCTGGGATACCTTGTAATTTCTCTTACTGTTTTTATATTTACATGCTTTTTAAACGAAGGGGGAGGGTGGGTTGCTTACAGGGAATGACCTTTAATAAAGAATACATGATTTTTAAACGATAGTAACTTTATTTCCATAAGCAAGCTGTAATCGAAGGGGGAGGGTGGGTTGCTTACAGGGAATGACTTTTTATAAAGAATACATGCTTTTTAAATGATAGTGACTTTACTTCCATAAGCGAGCTGTAATCGAAGGGGGAGGGTGGGTTGCTTACAGGAGCAGTCAATAAAGGGGGGGAGGTTTATGAAGGGGAAACAAACACAGCAGTCACACCGTACCCTGGCCCGTGATGAAACTTGTTTTCGAGGCTTCTCTGATGCTCACCGCTTCCTGGTGTGCTCTTCTAATCACCCTGGTGTCTGGCTGTGCATAATCAGTGGCCAGGTGATTTGCCTCAGCCTCCCACCCCGCCATAAAGGTCTCCCCCTTACTTTCACAGAGATTGTGGAGCACACGGCAAGCAGCAATAACAAAGCGGACATTGGTTTGGCTGAGGTCTGAGCGAGTGAGTAACGCTCTCCAGTGGGCTTTTAAATGGCCAAATGCACATTCTACCACCATCCTGCACTTGCTCAGCCTGTAGTTGAACAGCTCCTGACCACTTCCAGGCTGCCTGTGTATGGTTTTATGAGCCATGGCATCAAGGGGTAGGCTGGGTCACCCAGGATAACGAAAGGCATTTCAACATCCCCAACTGTTATTTTCTGGTCTGGGAAGTAAGTCCCTTGCTGCAGCCGTTTAAACTAAACAGTGCTTCTGAAGACGCGAGCGTCATGAACCCTTCCTGGCCATCCCACGTGGATGTTGGTGAAATGTCCCTTGTGATCCACCATTGCTTGTAGCACCATTGAAAAGAACCCCTTGCGGTTTATGTACTGGATGCCCTGGTGCTCCGGTGCCAAGATAGGGATATGGGTTCCATCTATCGCCCCCCCACAGTTAGGGAATCCCATTGCAGCAAAGCCATCCACTATGACCTGCACGTTTACCAGAGTCACAACCTTTCGTAGCAGCAGCTTAATGATTGCTTTGGCTACTTGCAACACAGCAGCCCCCACGGTAGATTTTCCCACTCCAAATTGATTCCTGACTGACCGGTAGCTGTCTGGCGTTGCAAGCTTCCAGAGGGCTATTGCCACTCGCTTCTCCACTGTGAGGGCTGCTCTCATCTTGGTATTATGGCGTTTCAAGGCAGGGGAAAGCAAATCACAAAGTTCAAAGAAAGTGCTCTTACGCATGTGAAAGTTTCGCAGCCATTGCGAATCGTCCCACACCTGAAAAACTATGTGGTCCCACCAGTCTGTGCTTATTTCCCGGGCCCAAAATTGGCGTTCAATGGGTAGAACCTCCCCCATTACCAGCAGGAGCTCCAAAGCGCAGGGGCCCGCTGTTAGGGAGAATTCAGTGTCCATGTCCTCATCACTCTCGTCACCGCGCTGCCGTAGCTGCCTCCTCCTCTCCTGCGTTTGCAGTTCATGGTTCACCATAGACAGCATGAGAATACATGAGGTGTTTACTACGTTCACGATTGCGCTATTGAGCTGAGCAGGGTCCATGCTTGCTGTGCTATGGCATTTGCTCAGTTCACCAGGAAAAAAGGCACGAAATGGCTGTCTGCTGCTTTCAGGAAGGGAGGGGTGAGGCTGTACCCAGAACCACCCGCGACAATGATTTTTGCCCCATCAGGCACTGGGGTCTCAACCCAGAATTCCAAGGGTCAGGGAAGACTGCGGGAACTATGGGATAGCTACGGGATAGCTACCCACAGTGCAACGCTCCAGAAATCGATACTAGCCTCGGACCATGGACGCACACCGCCAAATTAATGTGCCTAGTGTGGACGCGCACAATCGACTTTATAATATCTGTTTTATAAAATCAGTTTAAGCTAATTCAAATTTATCCTGTAGTGTAGAAGTAGCCTGGGAGAGGATTTAACGGGTGTAGAACCCAAACAGAGATATGAACCTTCCTGCAGATTGGATTCAGATTCCCAAGCCCCCGAGAAGGGACAGAACCCTTTTGTCAGCATCTGTTGTTAGCTAGCTTAGGCGTCTCCCTGCCTACTGTGCTGGCTTTTGTCTCTCCCCTTTTATTGTACAGTAAGCCTAGGTACCTAACTCAGGCTTTGTGAATTCCAGTGATTTTTCTACAAGACAGGCATTGAAATGCTAAGAATCCCAACTATGTGCCCCTAGGCTCAATCTTTTTTTTTTTTTTGGTCATTCTATGACTTTTTTTTTTTAAATGTAAAGGAAATGCTAAAATATGCATTTTACCCTATAGTCTTTTGCATTTTTTGTTACCGTAACATATTCACTGTTGTGTAAAGATATGGTAGCAGTAGGAGCCCACAGTAGTTTCTACAGAGAGGAAAACAGTGTAAGTAAATACCTAAAACTAGCTGCTATTATTCTTTGGTTTTCTATCAGTTTTGATAGTGGCCCTGATAATTTCTGGGACAAGGTTATTGCACAGATTTTTCCAGGTGTATTATTATTATTATTATTACCCCTTATTTTCATTTGCCATACCTGGACGTTTCATAAAAAAATTCCCACTTTATTTCAGACCTTTTATGAGTAATGATACAAAAATATAGGAGAGCATTGAGTCCAGCCTTTCTGTTCACTCTTCAACTTGCCCTAACTCCCACGGCCAATGATATTTGTACATCTTTCTATCACCAAAATGTGCAAGTAATTGTTAAATGTGCATTAAATAGAATGAAATATGATTGCTGGTAGTAAAGAGCTACATGCCAGTTAGGTGCCCTGGGCTGGCATGTAGGCCAACAGATATATAGCAATGTGAAAGCTTTGGCCATAGCAACCAATTCGTAATTGCAAAATAATTCTCCTATTTTCACAGCTGATACATTATTATAAAGTTGTCTATGGCCAGATTCAGCTGGGCCTGCATTTTCTCATTACCCTAGTTAGTCACCAGGAACCACTCAGCTGCTTCTAGCCTGCCAGTAGCACATTACTAGGAAGATCTCCCCTGAGATATGCTAGCAATGACTAGAACAGAGTAGATTGCTGCTGAAGAAGTTGATGCTGGCAAAAAAAAAAAAAAAAAAAAAAAAAGAGTAAGTGTATACAGTATTATTAGCAGGGATCTTAGTTTTCCATGATAAACAAACCCTAAATTCTCTGATTAAAAGAAACATAAAATCCACATTTTTCCATGATTAAAAGGAAACACTGAAACTTAGGTGCCCTAGGTACAATAGGTATAAGTTGAACAAAATGTTTTATTGCTATATTTACAGTTGTAAAACATTGGAGTGATCCATTCACAGTGCTCTGTTTCTTTATTGTTGTCGATGGCCCTGCTGTTTCAGCCTCTTGTTTTCTTTTCATTCAGTTTATGTTTAGCGCTTTGCATTTGTTCTAGAATTGTCTGCCTTCAAACATAATCTACAGCTTTGCTGCATACAATCCAGAAAGCACATTACTGTGAAATTCGTCCTTGCCAAACACAGTGAAACGGTCTGTAGGACTGATTTAAGTTTTTTGCATCTTTTCATAACTTTAATTACTAAGGTCTGGAGGCTAAAGTGAAATTTTAGATGCATTAAACCACAACCCCTAACACCATTGAGTTACCTCTATATGGTGTAGGCAGTTAATTGGCATAGGTTTCCCTATGTAAACGAAAACTGCATTCAAATATCAGCCACAAGAGGGGGAGGTTGTGCACAATGAATACGTGAGATTGATACTTTCAGTAAAGTTTGGTTAATATATGTTTTTATTTTTTTCATAAAATGTAAAAAAATAAAGATTCTCTGTAAAAATGCAAATTCTGCATTTTTCCGCATTTTTCCATTGCAAATGGATTTCTAGGATCCCTGATTTTTAGTGACTGGCTGTTGGCAAACTTGCCCTATGTACAGTTATGTGAAGAAGTAAATCAGATAGGCCATCTAAGCAGTAGCCTGCGTACTATTGAAAAATAGTGGGGAGAACTATTTGCATCAATGCGGTTATTATACTACCCAGCCCTGTCCATACTAGCACTGCACCAGTGCAGACCAGAATGCAGTAGTTAGCTTTGCACAAAGTAATTTTTACAGTGGTGTATGACATTGGAAATATTTTTGTGTGTGGAAACATAGCATATTTCATGCTATGAAGTGCAAAGAATGCAATGATAGTATGCTAAATTTCTGCAGTTCATACAAGCTCTAAAGCTCTGGCAGCTACCTGACTGCTATGCTCAAGGTTCTCACTGCCGCTGTAATAAATCTATCTGGAAATTTTACCTAAGACAGGAAGAGCCTTTGGCACCTTCACCTCACAATCCACAAAGAAGAACTTAACAAACAGCCATAGAATAATAGAAATGTAGGACTGGAAGGGACCTTGGTAGGTTATCTAGTCCAGGTCCCTACACTGAAACCAGACTAAGTTATTATCTAGATCATCCTTACAGGTGTTTGTCTAACCTGTTCTTAAAAACCTCTAATGATGGAGATTTCACAATCCCTCTAGGCAATTTGTTCCAATGCTTAATTACCCTTACAGTTAGGAAGTTTTTCCAAATGTCTAACCTAAATTTTCCTTGCTGAAATTTAAGAACTTTATTTCTTGTCCTGTCCTCAGTGGATGAGGAGAACAATCCCTCTTTATAACAAACTTTTATGTACTTAAAGGTTTTTATCATGCCCCCGCTCGCCTTCGCTCCCTTAGTCATTTGTTCTCCAAACTAAACAAATCCTGTTTTTTCAATCTTTCCTTGAAGGTAATGTTTTCAAGACCTTTAATCATTTTTGTTGCTCTCCTCTGGACTTTCTCCAGTTTATCCACCCTTTCCACAGTGTGGCGCCCAGAACTGGACACAGTTGAGGCCTTATCAATGCTGAGTAGAGTAGAAGAATTACTTCTTATGTCTTGCTTACAACACTCCTGCTTGTTAAGATAAGTTCCTGTCTGCATCCTAAAATACTTGCCCATACCGGTATTGCCCTGGCCTCTTCCTTTGTCAGTCAGTGTTAAAGGCATTCTGAACTATATGCATTTCCTCACCTTTTGGGGGCGAAGCCTGACTTTCAGGCACCTGCTCCCCTACTTGGTGTAAACTTTGCTTGTACCAATCAGAAACGAACACACACAGCTTTTTGGCCCCGTCCCCTATGACACTTCTATGATGTCATAGTGAGTATTTTAGGCTGGTCTGCCATGTGCAGGCAGAAGAGGAGAAAGAAAAACTAATCCTGTGTACCTTGTACACACCCGTAACCGAGCCTGATCACCTCGAAGCCTCTCTCAGCTCACGTGTTTTAAGCAGAGTTTCTACATTTGCCGGTCGTTATGAGTTGGTTTGTATTCGTAAGTATTGGTTATTACTAAATGCTGCATCCGTGTTTATAAATATTGTTTACTGCATCTTTGTTTATAAATATTGTTTAATAGTAAATACTTTAGCCATTGTATGTTTTAAGTTCCATTAACCCTATTAGCTAATCATACGCTGCTCCCCTACCCCTTGTAACTATCCCCAATAAAACTTTTAATTACTTAATTTTAGTTGTGTGCATGCCTGCAGTTTGCATCGTGACCCAGACCCTCCTTGCATCCCTTACCTATACAGTCTATTGTCACGTGCAGCCTGGTAAATAACAGCTCTGCATTTTTCTTTTGCCCTTAAAAGTACGTGGCAATCTACATAAAACATTGCAAAAGGGTGTTCACTTTTTTTGCAAGTGTTACATTTTTCATTTTAAATTTGTACAATTGATTATTGCTTTCTAAGTATACTACTTTGTATTTGTCCTTATTGAATTTCATCCTGTTCATTTCAGACCATATCTCCACTTTGTCAAGATCATTTTGAATACTAATCCTGTCCCCCAAAGACTTGCAACCCCTCCTTGCAAACTTTATAAGTTTACTTTCTATGCCATTATAGAAATCATTTATGAAGATATTGAATAAGACCAAACCCAGGAGAGATTTCTGCAGGACTCCACTTGATATGCCCTACCAGCTTGACTGTGATAACTACTATCTGCGTATGGCCAATATGTTAGTCATCCAATCACTAATAATCTATCTGGTGAAAACTGAAATTAAAAAAGCATTTAACACTTCAGGCATTGCTGCATTTTCTGTTATTGTCTTTCCTTCCTCTCTGAATAATGGGCCTGCCCTGTCCTGGGTCTTCCTCTTGCTTCTAATGTATTTGTAAAATGTTTTCATGTCATCCTTTATGTCCCTAGCTAGTTTAATCTCATTTTGTGCCTTTGCCTTTCTAATTTTGTCCCTATACGCTTGTTTTATTTTTTATATTCAGCCTTTGTAATTTCACCTTGTTTTCACCTTTTATATGACTCTTTTGAATATCTCCTGGTTAAGCCAGAGTCGTCTCTTACCGTGCTTCATATATATCCTATGAATTGGGATACTTTACTTGTATGCCCTTAATAATGTCTCTTTAAATAACTGCCAACTCACCTGAATTCTTTTTTTCCCTGAGACTTGCTTCCCAGAGGACCTTACCTACCAATTTTCTGAGTTTGCTAAATTCTGCCTTCTTGAAGTCTGTTATCTTTATTCTGCTCTTTTCCCTGCTTCCATTACTTAGAATCATGAACTCTATTTCATGCACCCAGCTGTCTTCCACCACTTTTAAAACAGTCTCTCCCCTTAGTCACATTCTCCACTTTCTCTAACAGAAAGTTGTCTCCAGTGCATTCAAAAACTTGTTGGATAACACTGGTCTACAATTTTTGAGAAGTCGTCCGCTTCAGAGAGAAAATGTGATATTTATTATGTATTTTGATGTGCTGAATTCAAATATGACAGTTAAAACAACTGATTGACTACTGTTTCTAAGATATTTAAGTTTTTACATTTTATGTCTATGTATATTGTGTAGATAGTAGAGTTTTAATCATAAATTGTAAACCTAGGTCTTTTCATGTGTTTATGGTTGCTTTACATGATAATATTTCACCTGTCCTGTTGATGTAACACTTTAAAATCAACAAAAGGGTTATATAAATAAAATTTATTATGAAACAAAAGGCAAAAAACTATTATGTACATAGTGTAGTCCTATTCAGTGTCTACTTGGCTCTTCTTGGCTTGTCTCTTGTATTCATTAAATGGAGCATTTCTTGTCACTGTCCAGTAATAGTCTTCAAGCATTGATGGGCTCCATTTGCCCTAATAGCCTGCCAGGAGATTCCACTGCTGTAGTCTGGAGCCCAACAACTCTGCCTTACTCTTGGTAGTTCCAAATCCCTGACAAGGTCATTCAGTTCACCTTGTGTTAGGAGGTGTGGTTCAGAGGAGGAGGAGGGGAGAAAATGTGGGTCCTGTGACATTGATGGCTCAGGACCAGAAGTTTCATCCTCTTCCTCTTCCTCCTCTGACTCAAGTGAGAAGGATTTTGGTGCATCAGCAACCGGCAGTCCTTCTCCGTGGGGTACTGGGCGTATAGCTGATGGAATGTTTGGATAATGCACAGTCCACTTTTTCTTCTTTGATACACCTTTCCCAACTGGAGGCACCATGCAGAAGTAACAATTGCTGGTATGATCTGTTGGCTCTCTCCAAATCATTGGCACTGCAAAAGGCATATATTTCCTTTTCCTGTTCAACCACTGGCCAAGATTTGTTGCACAAATATTGCAGCATATGTGTGGGGCCCACCTCTTGTCCTGATCTCCAAGTTTGCATCCAAAAGAAAGGTGATAGGCTTTCTTAACCATAGTGGTTATACTGCACTTTTGTGATGCAAAAGTCACTTCACCACAAACATAGCAGAAGTTATCTGCACTGTTCACACAAGTACGAGGCATCTCTGCTCACTTTGGCTAAACAGAAATGTGTCCCTTTGCAAAATCAAACACTGACAAATAAGAGAGCACGACACTGTATGATTTCTAGAGCTGATATAGGGCAATTTGTTCAGCAGAGTGATGTAAGCTTCATTATGATTGCATCATCCATGACTTCTAGGAATAACATGATGCAATTCATATCATGTATGATGCAATACCAGCTTCAGATTGCATCATTCATTGTTTTGCCTAAAAAGCAAGTACTGTCCAAACCCAGTCATAGATTTATTCATAGATCCAGTCAAAGATGTATTTTAGTCATTTCTGGTTTAAACTGAGATCCCTTCCCTTTATAACTCACTTATCCTCCGCCATTCCCAAGTCAAGGGTCGTATATAGTGACCCAATAGCATATCTTGAAAACTAGAGCCAATCAACAATTTTAAGCATCATTTTCATTCTCAGTGACCCAGAATTAGTAAAGTTGGACTACATTTATTTCAGAAGCATTTTGGCCGTAGAGTAGTGTAATCTGTGCCCTGATGTATTATTTACTCAACAGGTGTCTGGGTGGTTGAAGTCCCCTATCACCACCAAGTGCTGTGTTTTGGATGATTTTGTTTGTTGTTTTTAAAAAAAAGCCGCATCCACCTCTTTTTCCTGGTTGGATAGTCTAAAGTAGACGGTGTACCCCTACCCCTATCATGACATGAACTTTGCTTTTACCTCTTTCTTCTTTATCCAGAGACTTCCAACAGGTCTATCTCAAACTGGCTGATGACGTACTTTTGTTTCCTGCATGGTTTCTTAGGACCTTCCCGACAAACAGTTCTGTCTCTTTAAACTCTGAGTATGTGTCTCA
Organism: Gopherus flavomarginatus; assembly: GCF_025201925.1. Classification (NCBI taxonomy): domain Eukaryota; kingdom Metazoa; phylum Chordata; order Testudines; family Testudinidae; genus Gopherus; species Gopherus flavomarginatus. The sequence continues at coordinate 80,937,604 of NC_066617.1, read as the reverse complement.
CTTATTTTCCTTCATCATTTCAGTTTTCCTGTACCCGTGCCAGTTGAAATCCTCAAGGCAGGTGTTACATATTTGGGGTCCTGAATTAAGAAGGGCCTGGATGGAAATCAAGGATACCTAAGCCAGCTACAGTGGCCTTGAAGAACCATAGTGGGAGCGGTAGGCCAAATCTACATTTTAAAAAATGCTGGGATAGCATTCTCAGTTAAGAGTCAGTTCTTATGTTTTCTTATGGGTATAATTTTTTACAACATGTTTATACTGGCAAAAACCTTAGTGTAGACCTAGTGATACTGGGGGGAGGAAAGTGCTTTTGCCAGCAAAGGTTATTTTGCTTAGCGGAACCGATATATAAGCTTTAGTTGCAAAATCACTCTTTTTGCCAGTATCAGCTGTGTCTGCACTAGGAGGGTTTGCTGGTATACCAGTATAGGTATACTGGCAAAGCTTTTTTCAGTACAGACAAAGCCATAGTTGCTTGAACTCCTTAGGCTTTGATTACTGATGGTTTTATATATAATCAATAAAACAATGGAATGAGGCACATGAATACAATGGGTAACAAATTACCCATGCTTCAGTAGCATACAATGGAAGGTTTGGTCCCTGTCTACTTGAGCTGTTATATAATTATATAGTTCTCCATAACAAATGTCTAATTATATGAGAATCAGGTTTTTACAGTGCTATCCACTCTGATATATTATTACACACATATAGCAGCAGCTTGCACAGAAGATGAATCAAGATAATCAGACTAGGCATCCCACTAGATTGATTTATTAGAACATTACTGCATCTGACTGAGGCCCAAGAAGGATTTATATCTGAGAAGTAACAGTATCCAAAGAAGAACATGGCCAAAAAAAAATCACATTTAGCTAGGGAACAAATGGTATGTTTGTTCTTTTTTTTTTTTTTTTAAATGTACGCTTTATAATTTTTCCTGTTATTTTATCATTATTTTCAATGTGTCAAAGACTCTAAAATGGAAATTCTTTCTCAGTGGAACAAACTTATTTTTAGCTTTATAATACCTACCCTATGATCTTAATACCAAACTACTGTAAACCATGCCACTCATACTAAGTCAGTTCAAGACAATAGGAATAGAGAAAAGAATAGGACTTTCTGCTTTATGAGCCAAAAACGAAGAAAAACAAGTACAATTTAACAACCCATGGGTATCCACAGCAGTGACGAGTTTTGAAATAAAACTTTCTATTTTTGTGATAAATCTGCTAACATATTTTCTCAGTTTTTTTCTTTCCTTATTTTTCATTACCAGGGATATTTGCATGAAAAATACACATGTTGCTTAAGACTGAGCCTTGTGAAACTAAACAAGTGAGTTGTCTGGGGTGATAGAGCAATTTCTGATCACTACTGTCTGAGGCTGGGCAGAAAGGAAAGTCTGAATGCCACTCAATGTGTTTCTGCTGCCCTCTACTGTGTTTCTAGTGGAGGCATTAGTTCCCCATGAGCAACACTAGCTATTATCATGGATAGAGTTAGTGGTATGAGTATGGATGTTTGCTCTCTGCTTATGGATCCATCAGCATTACCAGTGCCACCTCTGTGCTATTCTGTGGCATTCAGTTGAGAGGCTTCCAGGATACTGGTAGACACAGGGAACTGGAGAAGATTCTTCACTGGTTTCTTGATTGACTTGCTCAAAGAGGAGAACGGACACAGTACAGATAGCTGGCAAGGCTGGTTGCATCAAGTGACTGTTTCTTGAGTATTGGCTAGACTACTGCATGACAGGAGCTAGATTTTTCCTCATCAAAGCAGTTATTGAATTGAAAAGATCTGGACTAGATTGTGGAGCAAGTATAATCCTATTTCAAGCTCCTGGTATACAGAGAAAGTGTGCAGACTACTCCACTCTATGGGATGAATAAACCTGCTTTGCCCTTCCACAGTTGTTCAGAGAAGACATTTGCATTATCACTTCTGTAAAACATTTTTAAAAAGAAAAGTAGGAAAGAGGATGTTTTAAAAAGAACAAAACACATACTCTCCTCTTTGCACATCCAGCAATGTACTATATAGAGTCAGTCAAGAGTCTGCCATACAAAGTTGGGGTGTCAATAATATTTTTAAATAATAGAACATAAATCTTCCTTCTCTTTCACAAAGCTTTATAGATTCCATGACTATTTTCAGCTTGCTTTCTAAAAGATTGGTGGAAATCCTTATGCTTTCATCACCTGCAAATTTAGCTTATGGTTTCTGCCAGTGCATCAGTCTCCATAACTATCCTTCTGCTGTCCCCCACATGTACAAGCCCATTTTGCTCTAAAATATCAAAATTTAAAAAATGAAAAGTTTTCTGTTGGAACATGAACATCACCAGATGTGCTCAGGGTCCCCCACCACAGCTCTGCCAAAGGTTATGTCTACACTGTTCAGTGTCGCTGCTCTTTGTTGCTAGCAGAGAGCTCTCCCAGCAACAAAATAAAACCACTCCCAACAAGAGTGTTTTTTCACACCCATGAGTGACAAAAGTTTTCATGGTGAAAGAGCAGTGTAGAGCAGTTTAGCCTAAGAGTCTTTCCCTTCCAAATGGAGAAGCAGGTTGTGTGCGTTTAGGAATGGAAGCCAAGAAGAATCCAGGACTGTCCCTGGAAGCAACATAGCAACATTCCTGCTTCTATTGTAGTAGTAAAGGCTATTAGCATGGAACTGCAGTGCGGCCACTTTGTGAACTAACATCTAAGCATTTCATACCATTTTCTTGGACATTAGCACTGAAGTGCTGGATAAATGAGAATCACTAGCATCCCTTCTAGCACTTTCATTCTCCTGGTGTCATGTTCCTGTACCCAATATGGCCTTGCTACAGAGCCTCCATCTTACCAAAGTTCACACCATATGTGTTCATCATAAGATTCTTTACTGCACAGCTGGGTATGGCAGAGTTTAGCTAAATAAGGTATTTTACACAAATTGCCAATGGCTGAACAGTATAGTACAGTTTAGTATTCCATTACATCTCTCTTTTTAAGTTCTGCATTCCTACCATTTACAATATTTTCACTATCATGCTGTCTTTGAAATTCAGTATGTATCAGCCTAGGTGTCTCTACATCATGCTGGTTTTAACTTGGTCACCTGGCTGTCCATTTGTTACAACAACTGGCTGTGGTGGATCCAGAATCCTTGAGTCTTCTTATTCTTATGCATCCATCATCTGTAGAATTTGCTGTATTGATTGTTCCTTCTAAGGAGCAAACTGTAGATGTCAATGGTTTCCGTTGAGCTCTCCACTGTTTGTTTCAATCACATATGATCTGGGCACTGAATTCTTTCTCTTTACAGCATCTGGAGTCGTCTATCTTTTCCTCCATCTAATTTAACACAAACAGTTACGAGGTTCTAGATGTGGCAGTTCTCTGACATCTGTTGTAAAAGTTTTCAAAAGATCTTTTAGCCTTTTTGTTTGATTTGGCTACTTTCTCATGTCTGGCCACATTGGAGGCAGATTCTTTGCCAAAGCAGGAACAGTAGTTCTGAGTTGTCTTCCCATCAGAAGCAGTACTGGATTACGTCCAGTAGCTGCTATTGGTCTTGATCAGTAACTCAGAGAAGCAAGGAATGGATCTTTTCACTGTATGATATTCTTGGCTCTCTGTATATCTCTCTCTTGTCTCTCTATTCACTTCTGGTAATATGAGCTGCTAGTAATATGATCAAAAACATTTTTTGTTTGGAATGAGTTAAATTCTGCTTGCAGTGAATTTTGGTCCATTGTCTGTCACTAGTTATTCTGTAACACTGAAGTGTACTTCAGTTTCTCGATGACATGTGATGTCTTTCAAATACATTATTTCTACAAATCTGGAGAAATAGTCCATGATGACCAGGTAATGATGTCCTCTGAATTTGTATAAATCTGCAGCTAATCTCTTCCACAGTCTCTCTGGTAAGTGTGTCATTATTAAAGGTTCTTTGTATTGTGTTGGTCTATAGTTTACATGCAAATACTTTGTTCTTTATGTACTTGATGATGCCTGGCCACCACATGGACCAGTTGGCCCATTCGTGGCATTTAGTTAATTCTTGATGTTCTTTGTGGATGGGGTTTAAGATTTCTCCTCTCATTTCATTTGGAATTAAGATACAATTGCCTTAAATCATGAGTCCATTTTACTTGCTTAATTATCTTTGTGCCATAAAGTAGTCTTTTGTCATTTCCTTAATATCCTTTAGATACTTGGGCTGGCTTGCCCTTATGCGAATTAGAAATTCCTGAAGTTTCGTTTCTAGTAAGGTTTCTTTTTGTAGCTTGTGTAGTCTCTTTTCTGACACTGGTCTGTATGTGTGCACAACATCCATGTATGTCTTTACATCATCTTCAAGCTCACGGGCAGTTGAATGTTTTGCTGAGCTCCAAGATAGTGTCTGCTACTACCTGATTCTAGCAAGGAAGATATTTAACTATTGGATTAAATTACATTAACTTCATCTATAGACATTGGCATCTGAGCAGTGCTTGATGAAGATCTTTTCTTCTCGAGAGGGTTACCAGTAGTTTATGGCCAGTTATCAGTGTAAACAAATTCAATCCACATAGATATCTGTAAAGGGTCTCACATGCGCATGTGTTTTCCAGGAACTCCTTTTCAATCTAAACATATTACTTTTCTATTTCTCTGAGTGTGCAAGAGCAACTGACTTCCTGTGCAGGCCATGTTGTTGCAACAAACACCACCTAGGTCAGTGATGGGCAACTTGCGGCCCATCAGGATAATCTTATTGCAGGCCGTGAGACATTTTGCTGACATTGACCATCCACAGGCCCGGCCCCTTGCAGCTCCCACTGGCCACAGTTCTCCATTCTCAGCCAATAGGAGCTATGTGGAAGTGGCAGCCATCACATCCCTGCAGCATACCACTTCCCACTGCTCCCATTGGCCGGGAACAGGGGGCCGTGCCTGCGGACAGTCAACATCAGCAGAATGTCATGCGGACCACAATAAGATTACCCTGATGGGCCACGTGCTGCCCATGGGCCGCAGGTTGCCCACCACTGACTTAGGGCATAGCTGCTTGCAGCTACACTGACTATTGTGTAGAAATTAAAAACTGTAGCTGTTGAAATTTCTTTTATCTTTTTTAAAGCAATTTACTGATATCACCCCCAGAGACAAGAAGTGTTGAACTTCAAGAGTTCTTTCAGGGTTTTTGTCACAGTAGAAGGGTCTTGTAGGTATCAACCAAGGTATTTTACCACCTCCAGTATACATTTCAGTTTTGGTACATTAGTTGGTGCATTCAATTCTCAAATTGCTTTTTCTTTCTCAGGGCTAGGACTTATTCCATCTTTGTTTATTTTCTGTCCCAAAAACTAGATTTGAGGTAGAAAGAAAACATGTTTTTCCTTGTTTTAGCTTCAGTCCAGACTCAATGATGGGCTTAGGATTTTGTTGAGGGTTTTTGTGAAGATCTGTATATCAGAATATTGTCCATAAAAACTACAATTCCATTTGTGTTCCTTAGCAGTTCTGCCATCTTTCTTTAGAAAATTTCATGTGCACTGGTAATCCCAACTTCAAAAGTAAACTCTTCCAAAAGATGTAATAAATGAAGTCAGTTTAGCACCTTCTTTGACTAAAGGAATTTGCCAGAATCTGTCAAGGCATCTAGTGTGGGTCACACTAGCTCTTTGCACTTTGGGGAGGAAGTCAGTCAGTGTTGGGAGGATATATTTTTCTCTCAGAACAACTTCATTAAGTGTTTTAAGATTCATGCAGATATGTATTTCCCCATTATTATTTATAGCTGACACCATTGGGGCACACATTGCTGTTGGCTCACAGATTTTCTCAATTATGCAAATTTGCTTCATTCTCTTTAATTCAGTTTCCTCATTATGAATCAATGAGGTAGGAATTCTGTGAGATGCATGTACAGTTTTTGATTCAGCATTGTTTCTTAAGTATATTTGTACTGGATCTCCTTTCAAAAGTCCAATATCACCAAATATTCCACTGAAGTCTTCCACCTTTCTCACAAGGTCCACCATGGCTGCCCTATTGCAGCTGAGAAGGTTGTTGGTCTGGCGTCCTTTGATCACATACACTCTGAATGCATAACTTTAGTCTTTCTAAGCTGTTTCTCTGATGAACCTTCCCATGCAGTTCAGAATACCTCTGGGGCTAGTCAAAGCTCTGTCAGATGATGTCAGCTCTGGGAGGGGTTGACGGTAATTGTAGGTTTAGCTTTAAAGTCAGTAGTCTTGCCATGAATATTCAATTTCACTTCTCAGGGAAGCTCTGTGTCACTGGCAAGTGATAGTTCCCAAAAACAATGGGTTATGATTATCTGTAATTCGAATCAATTCCCTGATTACTTTGGTGGGGCAAACAGCTGCAAAATGTCCGTGTACCATGCATTTGTTATACCGTGCACCTCTGACTAGAAATATATCTTCTCTTGGGATATGACTTTTTCCATACCTTGTGCATGTAGCCTGGAAGTTCTCTCTCTGCGCCTCAGGGCCTGTATCTTAATGATTATCAGAAATCATGTTGAAACTCTTTACTGATTCTAAGCTAGTTTCTTGTTTTTCATGTTTGTCCAGTTGTTCTTGGTTTTGCTGTGTCACCAATTCAGGTTGCTTTGCTATTTGAATAGCTGTGCAGCTGCAGCGGCACAGGAGGCGGCGAACAGAGCGGCTAACAGGGGAGTTTCAGTGGGAGTGCTGTTGGAGGAGCAGGTTTTTGTGGTTTTTGTAGTTTGTGGTGTTTGTGTGTGAGTGAGTGTGTGTGCAGGCTGCTAGGGGCTGTGTGCTGAGAGCGAGGCTGAACCCTGAGTTGGGGGCGGGGCTTACCTGATTAGGGGTCCTATATAAGGAGCCAGGCACTCAGGCAGCGGCACAGGAGGCGGCGAACAGAGCGGCTAACAGGGGAGTTTCAGTGGGAGTTTCCAGGGGGAGATTGCAGGGGAGACCAAGGCAGAGGAACCGGGAAGGCAGACCAGGGAAGAGGCAGCCCTGCGCTTGTCGGTGGCCTGCGGTGCGGTGTGAGCTGTGGATTGCCAGGCACGGAGTTGCAGCGCTACGATGGAGGCAGAGGCAGCAGGTGCAGACACACTGAGGATGACTGGGTGCGGCAGCTGCGGCATGTACATGGTCCTAGAGGGAGCACCTGAAAGGAGTTTCATCTGCATGAAGTGTCGTCTGATAGAGCTGCTGGAGGAAAAGGTAAGGGGACTGGAGATGCAAGTGGAAACTCTGGCTGAGTTTAGAAGGGGATTTGAGCAGATGATGGAACACAGACATGATGAGGCACAGGGGACAAGCTCAGGCGAGCGGACAAAAGCAGGACCTAAGGACTCTGAGGAGGGACTGCTGGGTGAGGAAAGTGGACGGTGGAAGCATGTCACTAGGAGAACCAGACAGAGGATAAGACGGGCCAGCGATGGACAAATAGAACTCAGGAATAGGTTTGCTGAGTTGGGAAATGAAGATGGAACACAGCGGGCTGCTGAAGGAGTAACGGCAAGGAAGAAGAGGCAAGCAGCTAGTCCTGCAGATGGAGGGGAGCAGTCAGTGGAGGCAACAACAAGTACGAGCCCTAGGAGGATTGTGAGGTCAAATACAAATCAGGAGGAATCACGGCCAGTTGCTGTGGGGGATAGACCGGAGAATCGCATTGTCACCAGGAAAAGGCAAGTCTACGTGATTGGAGACTCTCTACTGAGAAGAGTAGACAGGCCTGTAACTAGACCGGATCGGGAGAACAGAAGAGTGTGCTGTCTGCCGGGGGCTAAGATACAGGATGTGGACTTGAGCCTGAATACGATCTTAGCGGGAGCGGGAAAAAATCCGTTGATTATCCTTCATGTGGGAACGAACGATACAGCTAGTTACTCACTGGACTGTATCAAGGAGGACTATTTCAGACTGGGGAAGAGGCTTAAAGACATCGAGGCTCAGGTGATCTTCAGTGGGATTCTGCCGGTTCCTAGAGCAGGGCGACGAAGGAGGGACAAGATTATGGCGATCAACAGATGGCTCAGGGAGTGGTGTTATAAGGAGGGCTTTGGGATGTACGGTCACTGGGACGCATTTACGGATAGACAACTGTTTGCTCAGGATGGACTTCATCTCAGCAAGGAGGGAAATAGGATTCTAGGATGGAGGCTCGCCGACCTCATCAAGAGGGCTTTAAACTAGAAAGTTGGGGGAGATGGTTGGGAAATGTTCGGGAGATCTCCACGCCAGAACATAACCTGGAGAGGGAAGTAAACAAAGTGAGCGGGGATACCCTTGCGGCCCCAAGATTTGATCCAAGGAGGAATAGTGGAGTAGAAACCAGAGTAACGGGTGATGCTGGTGGCAGACAGTTTGTGCACGACGGGGGAAAGAATGTCACTGACGCCAAACGCCGAAAATTAAAAGGTTTGTACACTAATGCGAGGAGCCTAGGTAACAAGATGGAGGAACTGGAGTTACTCGTGCAGGAAGTGAAGCCGGATATTATAGGGATTACCGAAACCTGGTGGAATAGTACTCATGACTGGAGCACGGGTATTGAAGGCTATGTGCTGTTCAGAAAAGACAGGAAGAAAGGCAAAGGTGGGGGAGTAGCCTTGTACATCAATGATGAAATTAAATGTAGCGAAATAAGATGCGATGGAATGGATAAGACGGAGTCCGTCTGGGCAAAAATCACGCTGGGTAAAAAAGCAACTAGAGCTTCCCCTGAGATAGTGCTTGGGGTGTGCTACAGACCGCCGGGATCGGATTGGGATATGGATAGAGACCTCTTTAATGTCTTTAATGAAGTAAACACAAAGGGGAAATGTGTGATTATGGGGGACTTCAACTTCCCGGATATAGACTGGAGGACGAGTACTTGCACAAATAATAGGGGTCAGATTTTTCTGGATGTGATAGCGGATGGATTTCTTCATCAAGTAGTTGAAGCACCTACGAGAGGGGATGCCATTTTAGACTTGGTGTTGGTGAGCAGTGAGGACCTCGTAGAAGAAATGGTGGTAGGGGACAACCTTGGTTCGAGTGATCATGAGCTGATTCAGTTCAAACTAGATGGAAGGATAAACGAATGTAGATCTGCGATTAGGATTTTCGACTTCTCGAGGGCTAATTTTAAAGAGTTAAGGAAATTAGTTAGGGAAGTGGATTGGACGGAGGAATTAGTGGATTTAAATGTGGAGGAGGCCTGGAATTACTTTAAGTCATAGCTGCGGAGACTGTCGGAAGCCTGCATCCCGAGAAAGGGGAAAAGAACCATGGGCAGGAGTTGCAGGCCAAACTGGATGAGCAAGCAACTCAGAGAGGGGATTAGACAAAAGCAGAAAGCTTACAGGGAGTGGAAGGAAGGCAGGATCAGTAAAGAAAGCTACCTTGCTGAGGTCAGAACATGTAGGGATAAAGTGAGGAAGGCTAAAAGCCGCATTGAACTGGAACTTGCAAAGGGAATCAAAACCAATAGTAAAAGGTTCTACAGCCACATAAATAAGAAGAAAACAAAGAAAGAAGAAGTGGGGCCGCTATACACTGAGGATGGAATGGAGGTTAAGGATAACCTAGGCATGGCCCAACATCTAAACAAGTACTTTGCCTCGGTTTTTAATAAGACTAGTGAGGAACCTTGCGATGATGGAGGGATGATAAACGGGAATGTGGATATGGAAGTGGATATTACTGCAACTGAGGTAGAGGCCGTACTTGAACAGCTCGATGGGTCGAAGTCGGAGGGCCCGGACAATCTCCACCCGAGGATATTAAAGGAACTGGCGCGTGAAATTGCGAGCCCGTTAGCGAGAATTTTTAAGCAATCGATAATCTCGGGGGTTGTGCCGTATGACTGGAGGATTGCTAATGTAGTTCCTATTTTTAAGAAAGGGAAAAAGAGTGATCCGGGTAATTATAGGCCTGTTAGCTTGACGTCTGTAGTATGTAAGGTCTTGGAAAAAATTTTAAGGGAGAAAGTAGTTAAGGACATAGAGGTCAATGGTAATTGGGACGAATTGCAACACGGATTTACTAAAGGTAGATCGTGCCAAACCAATCTGATCTCCTTCTTTGAGAAGGTGACGGATTACTTAGATAAAGGAAATGCGGTAGATATAATTTACCTAGATTTCAGTAAGGCGTTCGACACGGTTCCGCACGGGGAGCTGTTAGTTAAATTGGAAAAGCTGGGAGTGAATATGAAAGTTGTAAGGTGGATAAGGAACTGGTTAAAGGGGAGACTCCAGAGGGTCGTATTGAAAGGTGAACTGTCGGACTGGAAGGAGGTCACCAGTGGAGTCCCTCAAGGATCGGTTTTGGGACCGATCTTATTTAACCTTTTTATTACTGACCTTGGCACAAAGAGCGGGAATGTGCTAATAAAGTTCGCGGATGACACGAAGCTGGGGGGTATTGCTAACACGGAGAAGGACAGGGATACTATTCAAGAAGATCTGAACCACCTTGTAAACTGGAGTAATAGAAATAGGATGAAATACAATAGTGAAAAGTGCAAGGTCATGCATTTAGGAATTAATAATAAGAATTTTGGATATACGTTGGGGGCGCATCAGTTGGAAGTGACGGAGGAAGAGAAGGACCTTGGGGTACTGGTTGATAGCAGGATGACTATGAGTCGCCAATGTGATATGGCTGTTAAAAAAGCAAATGCGATTTTGGGATGCATCAGGCGGGGTATTTCCTGCAAGGATAAGGAGGTGTTAGTACCGTTGTATACGGCGTTGGTGAGACCCCATCTGGAATACTGTGTGCAGTTCTGGTGTCCCATGTTCAAGAAGGATGAATTCAAACTGGAACAGGTTCAGAGACGGGCTACGAGGATGATCCGAGGAATGGAAAAACTGCCTTATGAAAGGAGACTCAAAGAGCTTGGCTTGTTTAGCCTGGCCAAAAGAAGGCTGAGGGGGGATATGCTCGCCCTATATAAATATATCAAGGGGGTTAACGTTAGGGAGGGAGAGGAATTATTTAAGTTTAGTACTAATGTAGCCACGAGGACGAATGGGTATAAACTGGATATTAGGAAGTTTAGACTTGAAATTAGACGAAGGTTTCTGACCATTAGGGGAGTGAAGTTCTGGAATAGCCTTCCGAGGGAAGTAGTAGGGGCAAAAGACTTTCCTGGCTTTAAGACAAAGCTTGATAAGTATATGGAGGGGATGTTATGATAGGATCGTTAATTTGGGCAATTGATCTTGAATTACCACCAGACAGGTCTGCTCAATGGTCTGCGGGGTGATGTTGCATGCGATGGGTACTGAGTTGCTGCGGAGAACTCCTTCTTGGGTGCTGGCTGGTGACTCTTGCCCACATGCTCAGGGTTTAGCTGATCGCCATATTTGGGGTCGGGAAGGAATTTTCCTCCAGGGCGGATTGGCAGGTGCCCTGGAGGTTTTTCGCCTTCCCCTGCAGCGTGGGGCATGGGTCGCTTGCTGGTGGTGTCTCTGCAGCTTGAGGTCTTCAAACCATTTTTGAGGATTTCAATAACTCGGTCCTGGGATAGGGGTTGTACAAAATTGGATGGGTGGGGTTCTGTGGCCTGCCTTGTGCAGGAGGTCAGACTAGATGATCAGATTGGTCCCTTCTGACCTATGAGTCTATGAGTCTATGTGTGTAGGATTAGGTCTGTTTTAATTGGAGCTGCTGCAAAAGGTTTTTATCTGCAAACCCAATAATCAGCCTATATCTGACATTTTCATGTTTTGCATTCCCAAAATTACTGTCTGTCTTATGCAGAGCTCTTAAAAAATATTAAACATTTCCCCTGGTTCTTGGTGAAAACATGCTCTTTGATAAACCATATTTTTCTGGAGTATAAAGTATGATCATGCGTAGCCAGAAACTTTTCACAGTCATCTTTGTGACTGCCTTCAGTAAAGTCAAAGGATTTAAAGACATGCTCTGCCTACTTTCCCATAGCATATAATAAAAGAAGATACATGTATATGTCTAGTTTCTTTGTGGAGTTTGTTTGCAATGTGAAATCTTGCAAAATGCTGCCTCCAGTCTGTCCATTGTGAAGGTTTGTCAAAGCTGTTCTCTAGATCCTACAACCTTTGTTATTTTGCTCCTGGAGAGGGAGGGACAGCTCAGTGGTTTGAGCACTGTCTCTCTAAGGGTTGTAAGATCAATCCTTGAGGGGGCTATTTAGGGATCTGGGGCTAAAATCCATCAGGGGATTAGTCCTGCTTTGAGCTGGGGGATAAACTAGACAACCTCCTGAGGTCCCTTCCAAACCTGATATTCTGTGTGAAACCTTTGTTGCTGTTTTCCTTCTGTTTCTGTTCTTAGTTTACTTCTGACACTATTTCATGTTCCTGTACGAGATATGGACTGGCTACAGAGCTTCCTTCTAAGTGACATACACACCAGATGTGTTCATCATAAGTTCCTTTAATGCTCTGCCAGGTATGACTGGGGTTTGCTTAAATAAAGCCTTTTACACACAGTGCCACCATGTAGCTGAACAGTATGGTACAGTTTAGCATTCTATTGCACCAGGCACCCTAAAGATACAACTTCCCATGAGCTGACATGAACATTAGAAGTCCAAATCTATATGCCTGAGACTAGTAAAGAAGGAGTTACATTTTTACATTGCAAAGTGCTGTAGACACAAGTGAGAACGGCCTTGATTGTGCAGTTTGCCTAACTTTGGGAGGAATACTCTCGCATGAGGATGCTTGTGGTGAGGATTTGGTTGTATTCACTGTAGCTCCTCATTTTATAAGTAAGTCAGTAAAGTCTTCCCACTGATTCTTTTTGTTTGCAATAAAGCCTTTAATAACATAACACTGACAAGCAGGGTTTAAGTGTAATCCCCAAAAGAAGTATATGAAATTTATAGGAATTCAGCAGAGTGGTAAAAACGAAGTGAAAGTAAACAGAAAGCTAGTATAGCAAAGCAGCAAGCCACTGCGGAAATCAGGAAAGGCTGTTTAAAAGGAAATTGATCAGAGTTGCCAGGCTACAAATTAAGGTCCTCTCCCCTTTAAAAAAAATACCCAGACATTTGATTTAATTCGATAATTTATTTATTTATTGTTAAAGTTCTTCTGTATATTGGAAAATTCTCAACCCTCCAACAATGAAATGCTACTGTGATAACATCTCAGCTGGTAGGCTGGGAAATCCACCCAAAACAATTCCAGGCCACTAGGTTTGTTTTAGTCACAGATGTGTGTACTCATGCATGTTATACTGATTCTCCACTCTGCCTGAGTGCTCTGAGTTTATGAGCTGGCTCAGCACTGAAATTTCAAAGAATCCTATTCTCTGAGGACCAGAATATGTGCCAGAGGATTGTGGAAGACACACTTCCAAAGAGCCACCCTTTCTTCTTTCGCAGCTTGCATAAGGGCTAGCCACAACTTCATCCCTATGCTCATGTTCTTAATGCACCCTCTATGCACTCCAAGGCACCCTAAGGATGCAGCAGCTAGTGCAAACCCCATGTGAGCCAGGGATTTTGAGAAGGAATTCACATCCCTGAGGTACAATCTTTTCCTGAGTCCTACCCCTGCCCCAAAGGGAATTGCAGCTCCACACTGTCTGCAATGGAGGGCTGGACCTTAAATGCCTGATCTATCCTTCAGTAAGTATTCATGGACGGTCACTGTCAATTAAAATCAATGCATCTCACTTAGAAATCTGGAGCTTTGTAATGAATCCATATTGATTAAATATGATAAAGCATTTGTCATATCAAAATTTAACATTTTTAATAAATAGCCACATGCTGATGAGAGTTTTTAATGTCAATATCTGCTTGACTGCTTTCATCTGAAAAATATGTGTCATGTGTTGATCCATGCAATGTAGTTGAAGCATATTAGAGAGACAGGTGAGTGAGGTAATATCTTTTATTGGACCAACTTCTGTTGGTGAGAGACACAAGCTTTCTTTCTCACCAGCAGAACTCGGTCCAATAAAAGCTATTACCTCACGCACCATGTGTTGATCCAATTTATCTGTCAAGAACACTATCTGTATCACTGAGATCACATACACTACCTCTGTGCTCATCTTCCCATTTCTGTGTCTGTCCTCATTATCTGATGGTACCATAGCCATTCCTTGTGTATGGCGAATTGGGGTTACTGCTCCAGGCCCCACTCTTTGGGGGGACCAGCGGGCCAGTGCGATTGGCCAGCACAGTTAGTCCCAAAAGTGATGGGTCGGTCCCGGAAATAACAGATTTGTCACTTCTGCTCTGGGCCATACACCCCTCCAGGGACGGCCCTGGCTGATGCCATAGCAGGAACATTCAATTAATCCCAAAGCACAAAGGAAACTAGGAATGATAGTAAAGTAATGTCTGCTTTTTACTTCTTTTGGTGGAGTCCTTAAAAATGTGAGCAATGTCTTTTAGCCTAGTGACAAAGAATCTGGGTGTAAAGAATAGCTTAGAATGTGACCTCACTCTGTTACTATTTGTAATATAATCAATATTGCCATCTGTGACTCTGTCTTTTGTTTTCTCACTCCTCATCAGCACAATATTCTGTTTTAAAATAATTTCTAATTAGAGGATTTTAGAGTTCCTCATGATATCATGAAAATTTTTCTATAGAGTTCAAAATTACAATGACTGTGGTCTGTCCTAGCAACTTCCACATCAGGGTCTTTGAAAACAGGAGATAATTGTTCATGTCTGCACACATTAGCTGTCCTCAAATTATGTTATTTCCATTAATTGACTTCATGTCTAGATGATTAGCTATTTGAGTGATTCTTCCTTCTCAGTCAGACTTGGATTATAATTTAGAAGAAAAAATATTCAACTTTAATTTATTCTTATTTTTTTTCTGGAGATATTAATATTGGAGCGAGACAGATGCATATAACTAGCATATTTCCATTTGTTATGCAATCTTTGCTCTACTTATGTTTCACATAACTGGCAAGCTTTCCTATTTTACATATGGGAAAACTGAGACACAAAGAGGTGAAATGACTACTTCAGTGTTATATAGAAGCATGAAATCCAGGCCTTCTGAGTCCCAGTCTGGCACTTTATTCATTAGGAAACACTGCGTGTCAACTAAAGTAAATTGTTACTACTTTTATCTTTTATTGTACCACAGAATCAATACAGCTCTGAGAGAGTGAGCTGAATTCTATCAACTGGCACGTCATCAGCTGTATCACTAACTACATTCAAATTGTAGCACCTTTGTAGGAGATGTATGGGTCAGAGAAAACCCAACTTCACTTTCAGAATCCAGAATGAGTTTGAAAGGCTGGCAATTAGAAGAAAAACCTAACATATTTTACATTTAGATGGAGCAGATGTGGTGTGTAAATCATTGGGAGACAAACATGGAATCCCATCTTGTCTTTTTCATAAAGTGACTTTACAGGGCAGAACCACACTTTAAGGTTTGTAATTACCTTGGTCTGGTTATATTTAATTATGTCCCCATTCCAACCTACTAACCACACACAAGTTAAATAAAATCCTAGTAAAATGTTAAGGGAAACCTTCCAAGAAAAACATATATTCTTTAATTGTATTTCTAATAATATCTTAGGATACTCACACCTACTTGTCAACTGCTGGAAATGGGCCATTTTGATTATCACTACAAATTTTTTTTTCTTTCCTGCTGGTAATAGCTCACCTTAACTGATCACTCTTTTTATAGTGTGTATGGTAACACCCATTGTTTCATGTTCTCTGTGTATATATATATCTTCCTACTGTATTTTCCACTGCATGTATCCAATGAAGTGCGTTTTAGCCCATGAAAGCTTATGCTCAAATAAAGGTGTTAGTCTTTAAGGTGCCACAAGTACTCCTGTTCTTTTTAAAAATTCAGTTTACCTTTTGCCACATATTCTGTTTGTTAGAGACAAGACAACAATTTATAGGAGCAGTTTATTTGACAAACTTAGCCATTATGAATTGTTCATGGAGACATGATTTTTTTAGAATACTTTGTTCACTGTTCATAGTTGTTTGTGAATTATTCATTAACATAAATTTAAGCCTATGGATTGTCATGAAGGCTAAACAGCTGTTTGGTTTGCATCTCCTTTATGAAGGTTTGGAAAATGAATACCCAGATCCTTGACAAGCACAGACAAGCATATTTATCACTATTCATTACTATAATCTATTATTCTATTGTGTAAAATGTTTAAGGGATCTAATGAGAGTGAAGAAACAACAATACCTCATGACTCAAATCACCAGTCACAAACACTGAATAATTAATAATGACTAATTACAATGAAATCAGTTTGCATAAGTCATTCACTGAATATTTACCCAAAATAAAGATATTTGCACAGATCAGTATCAATTTGACAATGTTTCACAAAGAGAAAAATCTCTCAGCTCACTGGATAATGTATTTGTAAATATAAGTCAATCACCTCTATCTTTGTTTATTCTTTGGAGAAAGGTGTCCTCACATACGCTCCATAAATGTTACTCCACCACTTCTGTATTTAGTTATTCATAAAGATTTGTGTAATTATTCATGAACACTTTATATCAGAGATTGCGGGACCTGTTGCTGAAATTTATGTCACTGAATTAAATTTCTTTTGGGCCAGGAATTAAATGATGGAACTACAAGGCAGAAGGAGAAGAAAAGGAATCAACAGCATCATGGTTCTTAGAACATGGACACAGTGTAACAGCCCCTGTTTCTAATTTGCCAAATTATTCATATATAATGTAACTACATTTGCCCACAGCTCCACTGTGACATTTGCTTTGTACACTTCACTCAGTTTGGACAATTACATTAAACTGGCCAATTCTCTTCTCTCTTTATAGTCAGTTTCTCTTTCTAGTTCTCATGCACAAGCACAAAGCTGCTGCACTTGACCTTCCAATAATGAAAGAGAATCTATAAAATACCATAGAACCCCCACGAACCCCCAAAATAATGGAAACTTTTCTGTTTATATTAGATTGTGAAATGATTAATTTCCTTTTGTTACAAAGTGTCATACTAGCACCTATATTCCTGTGGATTTACAAAAAAATTTGTAAAAGAAAGGCAAAACTAAGAATGAAAGTCTATGGACTGGATGGTGTATAACTCATAAATAGACTGAAGTCAGTTAGCAAATGCATAATGACCAATATTATTCCTCATTTCCTGATGTGGAATAAAGTTATTTGATCATGATCCATCCGTGGAACCATCTTTTTTATACAATGTAACTATTATGTGTTCCTTTTTTGGAAAAAGAGTTGATGGGTCTACAGCACCTGGCTTATTTGCCTCCTCTACAAAATAAAGTATACATCTGAAAAGTCAGAAGTGAGCTCAATAACGCAAATATTCAATAGCTAGTCTTTTATTCCCAAATATGATTTTACAGATCCCAAAGGCTGAGTTTTTATGTTCTGTTTTAGGGGAAAGTTTTATGCATCCATATTTATATCCAACTTTCTGAAATACAAATATTAATTCAATTCAGTTCAATGCTGCTGTGATGAAATGCTTCAAAATGTGAAACAGATATCTGCATGATGTACCAATTGTTTTGTTTAGATGCTGACATTCTGCCAACATGCTGAAGCTGGAAAACTATTTTGTGAAAATAATTGATCTTGAAAGGGGTCAAGCTGTTTATTACATTTCAATATTATGCTAAATTAGCTTGTTAATGCATCCACACTGCATAGACAAATGTTTCAAATAAGCTATTTATGTTAATAAATGGATGCTTTAATGGGGTTGCCCCAACAGGGGTTCCACTGCTCAAATTCTTTCATTTGAATGCAAATGGTGGTACATGGCAGCTGTTTTTGCTGCTGTTTACAGGGTATTATACAATTTTAGTCTAATACTGTAATTTAATGTCATGTTTTCTGTATCAGCTTTTTGTTATTGAACCTCAAAGCTTCCTGAAAATGATTGACATTGTTCTACGCAAAGCTTAAAGGCTGTGTACATTGTTCAGAGTTCAGCCACCTGTTTGGACAGAGCTTTTGTAATGACCACTAGTGCAGTCTAATAGCTCTTCATACAAATGGGTAAAGAAGTGACACATTTATTCACGGTCTGTTTTATCCAAGCCCCACAGAGGAAAGCTAATATTTAAAGAGATGTTTCACAGTGGTGGCTTAACGAAAAAGAGAAAACTGATATTCTTGGCAAAATACGCTCACTTTGATTCTGTTGTATATAGTTGATTGTTATTAGATCTGGCCTTTTTGTGTCAGAGCTACACAAGTGCTGAGGACCAGAGCAGTGCCAACTATGTGGTTTATGTTGTAAGAGCCTTCGGGTGATGCAGAGTAGGATGGCCCAGGCAGATACTTGAGAATATATAGGCTCCATTTCTAATTTTATCACTACAGAGAATCCACTGGCTGTGGAGACCTACAAAGATGCCAAGTCATTGCCCAGAGAGGGCACAGGTCCAAAGTGGACTTAAGGTCAGGAAGTGACCCAGGGAATGTAGATACTTGAATACTGAACAGGGAGGTTGCTGGCTCCTCAGGGCCCTGGGTGAGAACTTGGTGGAGTAGGGTTGGCCCGAGTAACCCTATCTTCCACCTAGGCTGGCAGGTGGGCATTACTACTCTGCCCAGGGGGCTGAAGCCTCTGTTTGTTATTGTTTACTTCAACCAGGAGGTGAGGGACTACAGACTGTTCCTTGGCTCTGCTCCACCCAGAAGTCTGGAGCCCCTGATTGTGTTTGTTTGACTTAGCTGGAAATCTTAACTACTGTGTGATGAGGTGTACCAATCCCACACTGGGTAAACGGGTGCCCTCTCAACCCCGAGGTGTGTAGAGCCCTAGGACAAGATGCTTTTTTTTTTTTGAAAGAACACTATATATTTTGTATTCAAATTAAAATGTGTATATTTTGCTTAAAAGTATTCTGTTGATTGTATTCTTTGTATTGAATATTTTAATTAAGGTAACGCACCAAGAGCAAAAAATGGGTACTTAAAATCTGCACATAAAGTAAATATTCAATAAACAATTCACTGTTTTTATTATGGATGTTCCTTAAATGGCTCAAGGGAGGCAGTGAAGTGTTTGTGTGTGTGTGTGTGTTACTCAAATGTTCTCCAGCCTAGCTTAGGTTGATTGTGAGTAAAGTTCTTTGTTACTTAATCAGCTCTTTGCAGCAGGCATATTCTTTGTTTTGTTTCAAGGATTTTAATCAATTAAATATTTAACTGCAGTCTTAATTAGATTCCATTTTGGTTCTGCTTTCTGTTTTTCATAAACTAAATGATAACATTGTTTGCTTATTCAAATAAGGAAAATAATCATGGACCATAACTTCAACTTCTTAGGTTGTTTAAAAACTCTAATTTTATGATGCACCTAAAGACTATTAGATTAAAGGCTTGCCAATTTTATTGTCATTCAAATAGTGATATGACAATATTGATAAAGGGCTGTGAAGATCTTTTGGGTTCACTGGACTCAAGCCTCAGATTATAATATTGCCTTGGTATAATCTCTGGGAAATTACTCCTGTGATTAACCCTAACAAAGGGTGCTCAACCGACAGCCCACAAGAGCCTTTCAACAGAATATGCTAATGGACAATTCATTAGCATTTTGTCATCATGTTTATATCATTTTAGTTTACACAAGTGTATAAATAGGCAATAATATACATAGAAACAACCCACCTAAATATACCCGAAACAATACCTGAATTTAAAATAAAAATCCATATAGCTGATTTTCAATCTTATTAAAATATGTAGAATCTGTTTGGTCCACACAAGGTTGTGCTTAAGTTTATGTGGACATCCTATATAATAAGGTTGGGCATCATGGACTCAAACCACATTGCCATGATTTCACCTAAACTCAGCTGTGAAACATTTATTTGCCAAACTTAGTTTAACTCTGCAGCATTTTGAGAATCAAAATTTTGTATATATTTCTTATAGGTATTAATAGTTTTTGGCAAGATTGATATCAAGTGTAAATAGTTCTGGAATCCCGTCTGTCTAATAAAAGTGAATAAATAGGTATATAAATAAAAACGTTTTCCAAAAGGGAACAAAGTAATAAAAATCCTCCATATTCAAAGATGGAAATATTCCCATTGTATCTCTGGGCACTGGTGATATCGCCCCAGCACGGCTAACTTTATATTTCCTGACACATCGTTCTTGCTTAAAACTGTCCTGATTTTATTTTGTGTTAATATTTCTCCTGATTGTAATACACCTCTTAAATGCTATGATCTGTATTACATTCATGAAAAAGAACGAAAGGCTGGTTAATAAGTGAACTAATTTTTACAATTTCTCTCCATGACGAATGTATTAATACAGATGAGGTAGTCAGTGGAATTGTTCCCAAAGCCACAAGAATGAACAAGCCGCTATCTTATCAACTGAAAACAAAGAAGCATCATAAAATGTTCTTGAGCAAAGCCAGGAACAATGAGTTGATACCCAGACTCAGATAATTGAAAACATGCAACACATACACTTCTGAGACTTTTTTTTGTGGGGGGGGGAGGCTAATCTCTTGTGAAATAACTTTTTTTTTCCTCCTCAAAACTTGCTGAGTTGCAGCAGGAGCTTTTGTAAAGAACCAGAACACTTCAAGATGTAATTGTAATTCAGAGCAAGCACAAATAGTTCCCCGAATGTCAGAGGCAAAAGAGTTTTGTTATTTTGAAAGCACAAGAAACAGCATAGATTGTTACCAAACCTTTATTTTAGGCACACTCCTTGATCTCACATCAAAATTATGCCTACATTTTTACCTGTCAGAGAGTGTTATATTTATAATGCAACCGGAAAAAGTCAAATTCCACAATAATGACCATACCGCATTGGGGAAAAAACAAACTTCTTTTGGTTGATTGCTTTAGGAACTTTCCTTTCCTATTTCTTAAGCTTGTATAAGACACAGAGGAACATGATGGCTCAGATGGTATATTGAAACATTTTTCTTTAGGTCAGTGGTTCAAATCTGGTCAAAGTCATTAGTGACAGAAAGTTACTCTTTGAAAGCTGTTCTTAGTCCTCTGAGGACTGAGCTGGTGGTCTTAGCATGCAGATATCCACACTGCAAAAACCGCCATCACATCTAACATGAATTGACAATAGTGAGGGATGGACCTCAGAAGATTCATTACAGGGAAGAATCCAGATATACCTGTGCTTTTCAAAACTTATTTGAACATCTTAGTACAGAAATTGTGACAGAAATCTCCATTCTCATCAGTTTGCCAGTAATTATGTCTTCCAGCTGGACTGGAAATGTCTCCAGGGACATATTTAACTCTTCTTGTGATACAATAGGTCATTGATAATTCACATAGACCATTACAGATTACTAACATTTTCCAGTCAGCAAGATCAACATCCTAGATACTATATACTTGTTGCCAAGTCTCATGATTTTATTGCGAGTCTTGCGATATTTGGTGTTTTTCTAAAACTCTTGGTACCAGACAACACATGATTATGTTACATCTGTTAGTCCATAAGGTGCCACAGGACTCTTTGCTGCTTTTACAGATCCAGACTAACATGGCTACCCCATTGATGATTATGTTTCTAGCTCTCGCGGTTGGAGGGAAAAAATATCAAAACAAAAGAAAACCAGAAACTAAAAATTCAAATACCAAAAAGCAAATAAAAGGAACTCAACATTTATTATATTTTAAAATCTCATGATTTTGTGGCTTGATTCATGATTTTTGAATGCTCAGGGTTGTTGATATCAATTGCTTCACAAAATATACTTTTCTCTTTTTTTTTTGAGAAGGGCAGTTTAATTTTATGTTGAACTATTGCTTCATTAGTATACCAATAAACATATATATCTTATTGAAGAAATTAAGCCATATTATTATGAAGCCTCACTAAAGAACTCGTGAGTGTCATCCCTTCTTCATGAAAAATCCACGGAAACAACAGGAAACTCAACAAATTTGAACACCAGTGTTCTTTAGGGAAAGGTAGTGGAGTATTCCTCCCCACGTTCTCTTGTGGAACGTGCAGGGGCAGTGCCTCAAAATCCTTTAGGAGTACAGCAAGGAAGGCTGTAAACCTGGAGTGGGTCTCCTGTCCTTCATCAGTCCCATGAGAGCATGGCTTCCATACAGCTGATTCCAACCACTTTCCCTCAGTTAAAAGGTCATAGAGCAGGTTTCTGTATAAGAACCTGTATAATCAATCTTCTTGGGTTTTGAGAGGGATATAGCTGCAGAGAATAGCTATCTCTCTGGCTCAGCTTCCTTCCACACCACAAAACCCGAGGACCTCCAAATTCCTGCAGGAGCTTTTCTGGAGCAAAAAAAGGGATGATGCCATTTTTACTCATCTTCCCCATTTCGTACATGGTTGCCTCTTTTGGCTGGTAATGACATAGTTTTCCTTCTGTGTGCAGTTCTTAAGTGAATGGTTTAGTCCTCCACTGTTAAATCAGTGGTGATAAGGGGAAACAGAGACCAGGGTTTGTGGCAATCAGACTTGCAAGATGGGAATTTGCAAGGTCCTACAGTATTTTGGTCCTAGTCAGAATGAGCTTAAGATTCTTTCCTTGAAGATACGTTGTACTTTAATTTCCTTTCATAGCCAAAACCAGAAAATGGAAACACGTATGCTTAAAATCAAGATTTAGCTATAATCATGAGGCACAGCATGGAAAAGTTTGTTTTGTTGCTGCTTATGCTGGACTTGTTCGGTGGACTTCAGTTTCCAGTGTATATATGACAATTTTCATACCAGTAATTTCATTTCAGTACAAAAAGAATAGAGTTTCAAAAGATATAGTAAAAAATGTGCAGCTGTTACAATATTCAGTCTTACTGTAGGACTTCTTGAAGTCTGTGACATTGTTTTCTCTTAAACATTGCATCTTTTAGTCATTCATTTTTTTCATATTCAAAATTATAATAAACATTTGTTTATCCTGGTTTAATTCAGGATAAATGTTTGTGACAAATCAGAGGAACTGGGTACTGCCAGCATTGAAGTTATAAATGTGAGACAAAATGAATAGCTTTGGCAATCTTCATTGGGTTGAATCACTAGCATATGAGATAAATTTCATCTTTATAGAAGAGTCTAATTGCAATACTTTTTTTTAAAAGATCCTTGTTCAATTTCAGTAATCAGTTTTTCAAGGGTAAAACTACAATAACTACATGTCACTCACTGGAGTTGCTCCTTTTGTGTTTCAATGGATTAGCATAGGGTAGAATTTGATTCCTTAAATTTTTCACTTGCAAATATTAATTACCAAAATATTTAATGAGGCAGAATGAAGAGTGATAACTTACTTGTAATTATATACTGCACATGAGTATTTTTATGTGGATTGTTTTTCTGCTCTCAGTGGTGATTATGTGAGGAAAAATTAATCAGTGAATGTCCATTCCATAGTAGTTTCTTCTCCCATTAACAGACACAGATTTTGAGGGGATGGGGTTTTACATTACTGTTTTTTTTTTATTGGAATTGTAGAGCTGGAGAGTTCTTGTGACTGAATGCAGATTCACTATTGCCTTAGTATTACCCACAGCAGCAACTCTGACAATAGGCCTCTGCTGGCATCTCTTTATTTGACTTTTTGTTCATTGTATTCTCATTAAGTGTCTCTATTTTAATAAGACTGAGTTTATTGTTTTCCTGGTAGATGAGATGCCTAATGTAGGGCATTGCAGATTCCCCTGTTGGATGGAAAATAGACACTCGAAGCGACCATAGACTTCTTGTAGCACATGAGCTGCCAAGAACAGGCAAGGATTTCCCTTATATCTGAGGAAGGGGTAATACACTAAATCAAATATTTTCCTGGATTAAAAAAAATAAAGCTGACTACATTCCAAAAGCAATATATGGCTCTCATGGCCCTACTACGGCAAAACTTGAGACTAAGGCTCAAATGTTCAAAAATGCTTATGGCCTAGATCCGCAAAGTTATTTAGGTGCCTAATTCCCATTGAAATCAATCACAGCTAGGAATATGAGGATCTGTGCCTAAGGGACTTAGGAGCCTATGTCCCATTGACTTCCTGTGAGATGTAGAGCCAGATCTTCAAAAGTATTTAGGCACTTAAAGATTGCCCAATGGGGCTTTCAAAAGCATCTGAGTAGGACTTACTTCCCATTTATCTTCATAGTTGGGCACATAAATACCTTAGGTTCCAAAATCACTTAAATATTTTTGAAAACATTACCCTACATTTTAACGATTGGAGAACAAATTAAAACTTGTGCTGAGAAAATTCATGAATGTAAACCTGAACTAGAAAGTTCAAAGCTTTTTCCAGAATTCTCAGACAGGACAAATTCTTATGCTCAGAGAGATGGGAATATTGGAAAATGCAAACAAAATTATAATCCACAGGTGAATGGCCTGCCAGTGGACACAGAAGGAAAATTTTCTTTTACTAATCTTTCAGCTACAGTCATATCTTTTTTTTATATTGAGCTTCACCTTGAAATGTTGAATGTATGTTGTTTCCCTTTGTCACATGTCATTTTATGTCTATATTTTAATAATCATTAACAAAGTTTTAAACCAATTTATCTCTTTTTTTTTCAAATAATTATCCTCGCGCACCAGAAAGATTGATGTCCCCCTCTACTGAAAGAAAGGAGGGACAATCTATCTTATCAGATATGACTGCATGTACGAGAGGATGGCTTTAGCATAAAGCCTAATATTGACAGATTGAACAGAAGATAGAAAGCTTTTTTTGATCATATGGAACCAGAGGGACCAAACTAGTGAGTTGCTTAGCACCTCTTCAATGGTACTATGTCCCGTAATCATTTGTACTATCATAACATTTAAAGGCTTAGGACACCATTGTGCTAGGTGTTATATAAACAAGGATAGACACATTTTCTACCAAAACATCTTACTAGTTAATTTGTAACAAGACCCAACATTTGAGTGTGACAAACAAAACGGGGAGGAGTTAAGAGCAAGGAGGATGGCAATGACAATGTAATCTTGCAGTTATGTGGTCAGCTATCTGCATACCTCCACGGTTCCAAAATAATATAAATATTTCCAACTTCTGATCCAGCTAGTCTTCACTGCTTGGCTGACATCTTGCGGGGATTCAAAGAAGGTAGTGGTTTCAGGCCCTGATTCACCTGTCTAAACCTAGTCAACAAAATACTAAGAACATGCTTTACTTTAGACATATGCTTAAGTATCATTGACTTCAACGGGACTTATGCATATACTTTAAGTTTAGTATGTACTTTTGTGTGTTGCTGAACAGGGATGAATTTAAGTGTGAGCTTAAACACTTTGCTGCATTGGGGTTTTACAAAGTGGGGGCTTAATTTGTGGAAAGTATTCCAAATGTAAGAGGTATCTATTCCCATTGACCTGAATGTAAATTGGAGACACTCAGAGGTTAAATCTATTTTAAAAAGTTGTGACTACAAAGGCACTCTGAATTGCATATTGTCTTGATTTTCTTCCCTTTGTTTTCATATACACCTTAATCTCTTTTGTCTCTATTCTTTCCCTGTTAGTTTTTGTTATTTTCCGTTTATTACAATACCAGAGATAATGTTAAAAGTTGAAGATACTCCATATTTTGGGATAACTATAAAAGGAGTCTGAATATTGTAAGTCAGTAAAATCTTACCTTTTTTATGGTATTATATCCTTATCATGTATATGGAAAATGGAGTTGATCCTGATTTTGTGGCAATAGGGAATGGGATCTTACTTGTGACTTTCTTACTTGTGATCATTTAAAGGAGGGTTGAATCTTACAAATGAAACATGGAAGAAATACATAGCCTTATCTAGACCATTGATCCACAGGTTTGTCAAATCATCAAATAAGCCTTTGAGTCGCTGCAAAACAAGTTAGATAGGCTTGTCAATTTATTAGATTTGTGGTCTGTGGGGGCCCCTTTAAGGTCTAAAGTCTCAGCAACAAGCCCTGTGCTGACCAACTGCATCCTACATATTATTGCATAGGTCTCAGCAAATTCCCTTGCCCTTCAGGGAAAGACATTAAAATATAACATGAGGTGAAGGACTTTATCTCCAGAGTAAATGAGCAACCCCATGGAGGGAAGACTTACAGGAAAGGCTGCCCTCTGAAGTCTTATGGAACCACATCCACTTTGGCTGCTGGGGCAGTTTTGGAGGAGGTGGCCTCCCCTAGTAGGAATATCCTGCTATTGCTTTGGAAAATTTGTTCCCCATGGCTTTCTTCAGTAAAGAATTCTTTGGTTGTCAGGAGTAAGTGGGGAACTCAAGAGTGACTGAAATCTGGAGAAACTAGGGCCTTTGAATTTTACCCAGCTCTGTTTAAGAGAAAACATATGTCAAAGAATCTGTGGACAACAGAAATCATGCTTAATGCTAGGCTGTGTTAATGATATTATTTGTTCTTTTGTTTTTGGTTTCACTTTTTGATCTTCTTTTCAGACATTTGTCTGTATGTAATTTACTGAAGTAATAAATGAATATTTTATTAAAAATACATTCTTTTAAAATTCCCACTGCTGACATTTCATTACTAGTTACATATGTTCTCATTGACTGTATTTGCAGTTAACTAGAAGCTTCAATAATTTTCTATGCAAGAATAATAGGGAGAAAATGGATCTTTTCAACCAATGTATAAAGCAATATGAGCAATATGTAGTTTTCTTCACTCCCACTCATTCTGATTTCTAGCACCTCTTAGCCAAAATTGAATCCTCATTTATACCCTTCTTACTTCAGTGGACTTCATGGGTATAAGTAAAGGATGTATTTGACCTTTCAAGTCTAGCTTATTCTCTAGTTTGTAAAATTTCAACATCAGCATTTCTTAAAATGCAGTGAAAGAGGGGAGGCCAAGTTGCTGTGATTTAAGGATCTCACTATCAGGTACTTATTATCACAAATGTGTGTGTCTCTCTCCACATCCCAATGTAGATACTGCAACAATCCATGTTAGCAGTTTGAGTCATAGCACCTACAAAGAGGGAAACCAAATGCCTGTCCTCAGGGCCAGATTCTGATCTCATTAACACTTTTCTATATCTGGAATCACTCCACCGAATTTACCACTTCCACTGCAATCTTAGACCAATTCAGCTGAGATCAGTATCTGGCCTCTTGTGTCTAATATGTTATATAGAGAAGAAAAAGAACCACTGAAGGAAAGGGTTAATAAAAGGTCCCTCCTGAAAGGGCTGATGAACTCTTAATAAGTTTGGCAACTATTCAACCTTGCTTTTCCTTTTCTTGATTTCATCTCTATGCCAAGGTGAAGGGAGTAGGTAGCATACCAGCAACAAAGCTGACTTATGTCTCCTGAGGATTCTGCTATTGACTTTGGTGGCAACACACAAGTATCTACTGAACCATACAGTATACTGAAAAGTAGTTGTGTTATAATGTAAACAAATTGGATATCAAAATCCCATAGTTACATTGCTCTGATAAGTACAGAAAACAGAGTAAAAATCACACATGTGAAAGTTTAATTCCATAGGATGGCAGATAAATCTGAACCCAATAAGAGAGGAAAAATGTGTTTGGTTTGGCAGTTTCTGTTCCCACGTTCATTTTAGAAAATACAACCTTCTTTCCAAGAGTATTTATGACACATAAGTATGATACAGACCTACCACAAAATTACAGAGCTGAGAGATTATGGATATGCATTACATTCAAATTACATAAGTAGTTTTAGCACCAGGACCATAATCTTGGACTACTGTTGAATAGAATTGTATAAAAAAGTGTAATTTTGATCTTTTCGGACTCCCGAGAATTACTGTGCCATTTAGATAGAGCCCATGGTAAGCAGCAGTACAGGCTGTGTTGGGACCATTTTAACTCACACTGCACCACTTATTAGGGTGTGCTATATTCTCCCATGCACAGCCAGTCAGCTCCGCTTCTGCTTGCTAACATGGGGTGCCATGTGCCTCCATTCCTCGCCTTGAACAGCCTGCGGGGAATATTTGATATTCAGATTCTCTGATGAATCAGATGAGAGCCATATTATTGTTCCTGTTTCCTGATTGGATGAGCTCACTACCCCTTCAAGCACTAGAACATGAACTTTACTGGGAATGCTCATACACCTCTAAACTGTGCTTTCAGTGAAAGGTGGTTGCTCCAATGTTTGCAAAAAGTGGGCGTAATGGACAGGCATGGCCAAAGCAAATTTAGTAAAGGATCTAAACTAATATCTGGAAAATACTTTAGAAGTGTTTACCCAGGTCTATTATAGTGGACTGGTTTTATGTCCTAGCACAATTTGCCATCCTGAACGGATGCTAGCTCCTGACTGCTGCTTCCCTTCCAGTTTATATCACTGGGCAATATTGTGAGATTGGTTTAAACATAGCTTTAACCACGCTCTCATTTTTCCCATATTTGGAGACAGAAAATTAAACAAATCTGTTTAGACCTGATCTTTACAGTCCAGGAGTCCAGAAGGAGCCTGGATCTGATCTCACATAGGTTTTACATTCTTATAATTCCACTGACTTCAATTTACTCCAGTGGAAATCAGATTGGCACTAGATCCACCACTTCTAACACATGCAGACAGCTGTCCTGTGACATGTAGCTTTGTCAGAGAATCTAAAATTAAGGAAAGCAATTTAAATATTTTGGCCTTTCTGCCTGTGGAAGAAAGAGATTTGGATTGAGATTCTGATTTGTTTTTTTTATAGCCTAGCAGCTCTGTACACAGTCTCTCAAATTAAAATGTTTTGCTTTAAAAACTTAATACCATGCTGTGGACAAAAAGCATATACATGAAATGTTAGAAACAGAAACTGGATTTGTTATAAGGCTACGTTGGCAGACATTTAAGAATGATTTTGGGATGTTAGCTCTCATTTCATGACAGGGTTATTTGATTTATTCCTTGGCAAATTTGTACTTAACAAAATGAAGATTATATACCAATGGCTCTATTATTGTTGTCTTGAAATCTTTTTTTGCAATTTCCTAGCAATACTGCATAATATTTATAAAGTTGGGGAATTCTCATTTTACCTTGTCTTATGATTAGGTTCCATTTTTGTACTTGGCAGCTTTTGGAGCAAACCTCCAGTGCCCTATAATATGGATTTAGCACTGGAGCGTTTCCTTTCTGAAAGAGAATACTGTGTAAAAGTTGTTCTAACATGTTCCGTCATCTCTTTCAAAATAATTTATTTAATCGAGTTACACAAACTAACATGTATATGACCAAGAACATATAATTACCACAGTTGCAGAACCAATAATACTTGTGTCTGTATCATTTTACTTTTTCAGAGTCAAACTCAAATGAAGATTTTGAGGTCCTGAAATATTTGGATTTTTTGTTTGTTTTAATTTCTATTTCACAGAAAATACCAGAACTGTTCATTCCAAATTAGCAAAAGAAAGGTTTTTCTACTAATATTTATAGCTTACAATAGAAACTGTGAAAATATTAGAATTCCTTAATTCCATAATTCCCAGCCAGCCCTCAACAAGGCAAGAAAAGACTGGTTGACCCAGGTGCTCTGAATAGCTGTAGAAATAAAAGAGGGTCTTTCTAACATCATAGTGTATTTTTCAGAAGTCAGTTTCTAAAATGGGGTCTCCTTTTCTTTTTCCCACTTGTCATACACATTTTAATACAGTTGTTCTCAGTCTAAGGATTCTGACCCCCAAAATTGGGTTCCTAGCAGTTGTGCATGGAGGTTATGAATGTATTGTATTCCCTCTCTGCAATTTTACATTGAAGGAGATTTCTTTAAGTGCCCTTTCTCCTAAGGTAAGAATGACCCATTTGTATTGATTCCTACAGTACCTTCAGGGAAGCACTTCAGGAACTAGTGCAAAATGATTGTCGAATTTCTTCTGAGGCCCATTTGTGAGCAGCTGAATATGGATTAATGAGAGAGGAAAAAGTTGGGAATACCCTGGGCCATCCCCTAGTAATCTCTTTATAGCACCATACAACATAATGCATTTATTTTTGTACAAAGCACTTGACTTAAAGGATATCTTACAAATTATAGAAGAATAATCTTTTCCCCTCAAAGTAGCTGCTGTGACAGGCAGCTTCCCTGTTTAGAGATGCATGAGGGACTCAAGCATTTTACCACTTTAACAGAATGTAAATGCAGCAGTGGTTACTTAAATTACTGCATAGTTATCATTGTTTCCACTAGAGTTACCGCATGGTTACCATGTTGTTTCTTCAATATACCATGCAGTATTTCATGGTAACACCATAAATGATGCATGTCACCACTGTGTTATTAAGAGCTTTTTTTTTTATATTTGGATGTTTTTTTATTTTACACTTTTTGTTTACACATTGATAGCTTTCCTAAGGCAAATAATAAACTGAGATTTCTCTGGCACTACATACATAAAAGGAAAGAGTTAGCATGCTGTATGTTCTAGCTTCCAAGGATTCAGATCAGAGAGTTGGCCTAATTCACTGTCATTTAAAACCAGATGTTTTTTCTGGCACAAACTCTTGCAAAAACAGCAACTCTATCCATCAGATGGTACTCAGGGAAGCTTAATTGAATTAAGTTGCATGCCACGAA
Organism: Gopherus flavomarginatus; assembly: GCF_025201925.1. Classification (NCBI taxonomy): domain Eukaryota; kingdom Metazoa; phylum Chordata; order Testudines; family Testudinidae; genus Gopherus; species Gopherus flavomarginatus. The sequence continues at coordinate 80,907,095 of NC_066617.1, read as the reverse complement.
TAAGCATTAACAATGAAGAACTGAAAATAAAACTTTTTTAAAAAATACAGAAAAACAAAATGGAAACATTTTTTTTCTCTATCACATACTGGATGTTATAAGGTCAGAAGCACTCTTTAGCGTAAATGTTGGCAATAGGGTTGAAGAATGATTATGTGTGTATATTTAAGTTGCTGATAGTATACTTATGATTACACACAACTCTAGTTATTGACACAACTATGTTTACTGTTAATATGAAGCTGAGTAAGTGTCAGTGCATTGACTTGAAAATCTAGGACAAATACAGTTATTTAGAAAATAAACTTTCCATTCATTTATTACAGATGTTGGGGCAGATCCTCAGCTGGGGTAAATTGCCTTCATTGACTTTAATGAAGCTATGATAACTTATCACAACTGAAGATTTGTATCTGATGCAGGCAACAATAGTAACAATTTTGTTTTCTGTTTTCTGATTGCATTTTCACAGCAGAGCCCATGTCATAATTCTTCACTTCAGCACCATCCCAGCATTACAAAATGAGCCCCAGATAAATATAGGACACAAATTATGTCTTATATTAGATAGATAGTCTATCCATCTATTCAATAAAACTCAACTTGAAATAATTATTGCACACTAGGGGACACTGCAGACAAGGCCAGGTCCTCTGCTGGTGTGAACTGAGATAGAAACGTCAAAATCAATGGACTACACTGATTTACATCAGCTAAGGCACTGCATTAAAATTGTTTATGCTTTTGAATTGTATAATTCATTAGAAAAAATCAATGTTTAAAACGTTTACATGCTATATGTAAGCTGTATAGTAGTTGATTGTAACTATGACATAAATCTAACTTCTAGGTTGAAAGCCATTTCAACTTATTCTAAACATCATAACACATTTTTGTCATGATGAAAACCTTTTCATTCTGAAAAGACAATTTGGCTGAACAAAAGAACAAAGAAGATCAAGAGAGTGTTTGGGAATACACTTAGAAAATTAATCTCAGGTTTGGCTAAAACCTTCTATGCAAAAACCTCAAAACAAAAATCAACAAAACAAACCTGAAATAAATCAAATTGTAAAAAGAAAAGAAAAAAAAATCTAAAACATCAAAACCTCTACCCCAAGCAGAGGTTTTATTTTAATCTGAAAAAGGGAGAAGTGACAGAGACTCTATGAAGTCCATTAGATTTTACTTTGAAGGTAAAAACATTTCATTGAAAGTAAGGCTCAGATAAAATATTGATGAGCAGCAGTACGAACGTTAAGTCAAACAGATATGTAGAGAGTACTCTACAACATATAATTTGAACTGTATTCAGCAAAATTCACAAATTCAGCTAAATGCCAAAATCATGGAAATTCTCATGATAGTTTTGTTCTTTCTCTTCCTGAGATACATACAATTATTAAACCCTCTTCCAGAATACATAAAAAGATATTATTAATAATTAAAGCATTGTTTCCCAAACTTGGGACGCTGTTTGTGTAGGGAAATCCTCTGGCGGGCCGGGCCCGTTTGCTTGCCTGCCCCGTCTGCAGGTTTGGCCGATCACAGCTCCCACTGGCCATGGTTTGCTGGTCCTGGCCAATGGGGGCTGCAGGAAGCGGTGCAGGCTGAGGGGTGTACTGGCCACCACTTCCAGCAGCTCCCATTGGCCTAAAGCGGTGAACCATGGCCAGTTGGAGCCACGATCGGCTGGACCTGCAGATGGGGCAGGTAAACAAAATGGCTCGGCCTGCCAGGGGCTTTCCCTACACAAGCGGCATCCCAAGTTTGGGAAACACTGAATTAAAGGGTTTTTAAAATATTTTCTACCAAACCCTATTAATTTTCTGTTGAATCCTGTATGACTTTTCCATAAGAGCTATTCTATTTATTTGCATTTTTCCACTTGTGAGAAATCTATAAAGGTCTCAGCAGTTTACCTCTCTCCCTCATAGTACCTTCCTGATGGCTGTCTGATCAGGCCACTATCCTGCTATCCTATAGGGTCTTCCATGATAATCAGCCTGTCCTCCCACTGTGCATATGGTATTGGGGATGATAGTCCTTCTAAGGAGTATGACTGGGGGGAAAGAGGAGTTTAGAGAGGGGAAACAGGTTTTAGATGGTGTGTGGACAGGATAGTGTCTGGTTCCGGAAATTGGAACCTGCCCCACAAGATTTGAATGGAACTTAGTCATGATAGTTTTCAGGTACTCATTTATCTTCCTTTCTGTCCCAGCACTTTGTCCTTCCCCTTTCTCCCCTTCTAGTGTAGTTTTCTGCCATGTTTTAGAGTGCAATCCAGACCAGTGAGATGTTGTGTCACCACCTGCCCTGTAACTTTAGGTGCCTTACAATGTTCTGCTGTTATAATCCCTAACTTGGGCTGCTCACAACCAACTTAGTCACACTCTGATTCTCTGTGTGCTAGACAGCCCCAGTTCAGCAGCTTTGACCCCAGCAGCTTGTCTATAGCCCCACTCTGGCTTCCACCAGCTTTGGCTGCTACTTGCAGGGTGACACCAAAGCAGTCCCAGTCCTGGATATGTACAAACCCATGTGCTCTGAAATGTCCTCCTACTGTCTGGGCAGATTGTACAGCCTAATATCATTGAGTATCCATAATTGCTTACATAGTGTTAGTACATGCAATTCACAATTATATTAATCACCAGTGTGCCATTATCTTTCAGAAGAGACCTCACCCTCATTTGATTCAATTTTTTGTTATATGAGGATCAGACCTCCTGTCTTTATAGACCAGTCAACCTTTGAAATAGATTTTTCAGAAGATGACCCCTTAAAGTAAAGTTTATTCAAGTTCTAAGGAAGGCAACACCGAGTCCAACAGTAAATGAAGCTCCACTCTCTTTCTTCCTCCACTTGTTAGCTTAATAACTTTGTTTACCTAATATGGACCTTCATTGTCTTTGCCTGAAAATTGGGTTGGTCAGAGAATCAAATACACATTTCTTTGACTGAGCAGGCCTGTTTACCAATACCCCCTAACGTGCCTGGCTTGAACACATTATAGTTGTGATAGATCATATGCCCATAACTCTTAATACCCATTATGTACATACATCACACCAGTGAGTTGTTAGTTTCCAACTGATGCCTCACAAGACATATTTTGCATAAAGATTATTATAATAGTGTATCAGGTGTGAAAAATGGTTGTTTAGTGTCACACTGCCTTTCCATGTTTCCTTCCCCCTTTTCCCATTCATTGTCTTTCCTTCCTCCCATATTATCTTCTGCCTTCTCACCCATATTAGTCTGATTTTTTCTCCTGCCTCTTATCCCTTTCAAACATATTCTAAAATAAAGTTCTTGCTATTCTTATGATAGTACATAACTTGCCTTCCAGGAACTGGGATGCCAGTAGAGACACAGAAAGCCAGCTGCATGGTTCTGCCAGACACTCATCTACTTCTCCCACCCATATCAATAACAGACCACCAATCTCTATGCATTGTTTAGTGAGGGTAAATTTGTCATGGCTGCCCTGATAGCCAGAAATCAAATTTGGGAAATTGCCAAATAAGTTTGCACTATATGTGTGGGTTTGGGCATATGTGCCATAAGATTGCTGTTATGCCCTGGTTCCACCTGGACTTTTGGTCAGCTCACAGAACAAACATTTTCAGTGGTTTAGCTTGTATGTATTTCGAAGTAGTAAATTTTGAAAAGAGAAAGTGTTAATTGTAGTACACTAGGGGGCACTGAAGCCTCCAAGATAGAAGTTTCCAAAGTTTTAACATTTATGAAACTTGAAAAAATGTAATACGTACATTACTTCAGATTCATTTAAAGACAGAGAAAGAAACAGTTTCAAATGAAGGTATATACCTGTGCTTGTGTGTGTGTTGACTTGTATACTACATTTTATAGAAAATACCCTTTGAACAGTAAATGGGAACTACTGAGAGAACAAGAGAGATTAAATGAGAGATGGACACAAAGAGAGAGAACTAAAAAGGAAACGGAAGACAAAATGATGAGGAAGAGAAAGCAATAGATATATTTGGATTTCAGTGGAGTACTTGATGCAGTGTCTCACAAAATCTCCCACTTAAAATAAATTCAATTTGGCTTGGATATGAACACTGTCATACAGACTTAAAACTCACTGAAGAACTGTAAGCAAAGAGTAACGATAAACAGCAATGCAGAAAGCTGGTGGGAGTTTATATTAGAGTGCTGCAGAAATCAGCCTTAAGATGAACTTATTTAAAATCATTAATGAGGTAGGAGAGAAAGTCAATGAAATTTGCAATTGATGATAAATTGGAAATAGTTGAAAATAGTAGTGAAAATAGATCAGTAATACAAAGGAGCCTAGAGAGATTAGAAACAGTAGAAAACAACAAAATGAGATTCAGCATGGAAAAATGCAAGAAAGAAATATAGGGGGAAATAATCTGCAACCTGGTTATATTCAATGGAAGGAAAATAATCTGGAAAGCAGTAATGCTGAAAGACGATTATGGGTGATAGTGCTTACTATTAGACAGACGTTTGAAATGTAATATTGCTGTGAAAAAAGAAAATGCCATTTGGATTTCATATGTAGAAGCATGTCATTGAGCAGAAAGCCTCACAGTACCTCTTCCTAGCCCAGATCAACAGTGTTAGCAAGCTGCATAACTTTAAGCCTGTGAATAGTCCCATTGAGATAACAGGATTTCACATGTGCTCAAAGTTACTTTATGTGCTTAAGTACTTATTGAACTGGAGACTTCATGGCTCTAGTGCATCTGTATCTGGAATACTGCATTCAGTACTGGACATGTGATTACTGGAAAGACATTGAATAATTGAAGGAAGGGTAGAAATATGAGGTACAAAAATAGCCAGAGGGCAGGAAAGATTGAAAGAGCTAAATGTGCATAGACTGTTAAAGGAGGACACAATAGCAGTCTACAAATAATTGAAAGACTCAAGAACACTTTCCAATATTAGTGGAGGTATAACTGGTCAATCCTACTCTAATTACATTTTGTAAAATAAAGATATAAAGAGCTATTAGCAGTGCCAAATATTTCCTATATGTGAAGCAAAAGGAAAGCTGAAAAATGGGGCTATTTATACTTTGGAACGTGTATTTGGAGGATCAGGCTCCAGAAGAACACAGTAGAGCTGAGGAATAAAAGATTTTGGATAAAGGTGATAATTTTAGTGTCTGTTATGCTTTAGCCAGCAGATATCTGAAAAGGGCTGCTAGATTTGGTAATGAAACACCATAAAGGCATATTCCCCCAAACTTTGCTTCTTTTAGACAGGCATTCTAGATCCCTTTGATGGCTGGGCATGTTTTCAGCCTTCAGTTTTAACACTTTGAGACAGTTTGCAGCCAAAGTATTTCTAAAGAACCATTTAAACTCAGTGTGGAGTAGCAAAGATCCTAGGAGGTGTTTTAGGGGTTATGTGAGTCAGATGAGGCATCAAGTAGCTTCAGGGTGGTTGTGTGGGGAAGAGGGGCATGGTCTCAGATCTCACATCCCACCATTAATCTGCAGGCCTATGAAAGGGGGGGCAGGAAAGAGTCCTGCTGAGCTTTGCTCTGCCCTTGCTCAGCTCTCGTCTAGTGAAGCCAAAAGCTGGAGAGTTTGAAGTGGCTTGACAAGCCTCCTCCATCCCTAGAGCTGCTCCAACAGTTCATTTTGAGGTGGGGATCAATGAGAGGAGGAGAGGAGAAGGATTGGGGTGAGGGGGTCTCCTCTCTGCAGAGATGGTGGGCCCAGACTAGAAACAGTAAAGATAAATGAATGGAAAAGGAGACCAGTGCTGGAAGAAGGATCGAAAAACAGGGCCTGAGTTAGAGGAAAGGAGGGATCAAAAAGAAGGGACGTGCAAGGAGGCAATAGAAGAAGACTAGGATGCAGGGCTGGAGACCAAAATAATCTCAGGATGGTGGAAGACAGGGGAAAAAAGGAAACAAATGCATTAGTATCTGGGTGACAACTGTATCTCCCCTTGTTTCCACAACCGGGCAATTAACAATCACCTTAGTTTGATCAGTAACGGAAAGAAAAACAAATTGCACTCTAAAGTATTTGAATCTCTGTTTCCAGTTTCCGAAGACTTACATTAGAAAGGAGAGTCTCCTGCAAGACAAAAAAGAAATACAAGGATGATATGTAATAATTCCTTTGTTTAGATCCAGGATAATTATAACTTAATAGACTTGACACAGATGGCACTGAAGGGATTGAAATTTTTTCATGGTGAGAAGGAAGTTTAGAATATACTCAGTGTTTTCATTAACTAGGTTCTAAGCTCAGAATCACAGTCAAATTGTTAGGGGTGTAATGTTTAGCTCTATAATTTCTGAACAACAAGAGCAACTGCACCATAAGTAAAGGTATTTGTAGATATATGAACCTTCTGTCTATTGTTATGGACCACTTGGACTGAAAAGTCTGCAGTAACTAAGCAGCTTTATACTACCTCAAGTTGTTGCTGTAACCTGTAGCTGTTCTACTTATTTTGGTTCATATTGCAAAGAGGAAAAGACAAATGAACACCAGTGTGTCTGTATGTACATGAAGAGCACAGAAAAATAACTTATACAATCCCAGAAGACATTTGACTAGTTAATATTCAGCTCCCATAAAAATAATACTGCACTTGCAGATACTACTCTTAATTCATTAATCTAATTGTACATCTTTCTCCTTGCCTAATGATTTGTGAGATAATGGCTCTGTGTGAACATCAGAAATTAACAAAGTATTGCTTTAGGATTTCTTTCTTAGGTGTTATTAATATGAACATCTTAAAGTGATACTGAACACATTTCATACCAAAGGAGCCCAAAGTGCTTTACAAACTATGTTATCCATGGCTGAATGGCATATACATTAAGGGTGAAATGCAGCATGTTGTTTTACATTTAGCAACACTACACACAGTGTAGGACCGGAAGAGAAGGATCTCTGTCCCAATTCACTGTTTCCCTGCACTTTGTGTATCACATCCAGCAACACAAAGAGAGTGAGAAATGAGTGTAAGACGCTAGCTTCCGTTTCCTTCCCTTTTCTTTTTGAAAAATATAATTTTCAAAATTTTAAAAAAAAGTTTGTTGACTGGTTCTAATTCACCTGAATTGGAGGTAGTAAGGTGAATGTTAGGAACTCTTGGCTGTGGTGCATGGAGGATACTGGGAGCATAAGTCACCTGAACTACAACTCCCATGAGTCACACACTGTTACATTTAGAATCGAAGTTATTTGGTTCAGGGTTGAAATATTCCAATTTTTATTTATTTAATGGACTATCAAAACTTTCCCAGGAAAACAGACCCTTTTTGTGAAAAAAATCATTTAATTCAAAGCTAATTTTTCTGTCAATAAATAGTTCCACTGAAAAAAATTGACCAGCCATAGCATCAGTATTATTTTCTTTTGTCTTTAAAATTAATGCCCCCATGCTCCTGTATCTCAAGGGAAAACTGCAGTCTTTCTGAGACTCTTGCTTGTGACAGTCTTGTGTGAATACTGATCCAATACTACGTTTTCCTTTTTTTTATGAATGCTGCAAATTTTAGCCTATTTGAAGACCCCCACCTTAATCACAACTTAGATGCTTGGTGACGATAGCCAGAGCCAGGAAGTTCTGTCCTGAGATGGTTTCAATAGTCAACAGTTAAAGCTTTATTCTGCAGCTCAGTCCTGATTTCCATGGGCATTCTTCCCGAGCATAGGGAAACAATATAAAAACCTGGCACTGCACATGGACTTACAACAAGGTTTAAGCAACTGCAGCATCTAATTTATGTCACAAACTCTTCCCAACATATTCCTCCACACTGAAATCTAAAACCTAGTTAGATTCCCTCATTTCTACTGCCAAGTCTCTGTACATTTATGTAGGTTATTTGATTTGGGATATCATTAATTATTATTGTTATATTTGTATTTCCACTTTCTCCAGTTTATATAACTGTTGTAAGTTGTTTAGTACCAAAAATCAATCAGAAATAAAATCTAAAACTCTATCTTCTTTGTGTTTTAGTCCTTCCCATGCATTACTGAGTATGGTATAACAAGGACATCAATGTTTTAAAAATGTATAGTATTTACTCAGGAGTAAATTACAAGTTTCTTTTTTCAGAGCAGCTACAGTCTATTGGGTCATGGTGGGTGATGTACATGCATAAAAAATTCACATCCTAAAATATCTGACCTTCTTGATCCTATATGTATTCACTTACCACCCCCCTAGCCACTCACTCACCTCATTCTTGGACTCCTCATAGCCAGTTCCCACACTTCTTGACATGTAGGTAGAGTGACCAGATGGCAAGTATGAAAAATTAGGACAGAGGTGCCTATACAAGAAAAATCCCCAAATATCGGGACTGTACCTATAAAATCAGGACATTTGGTCACCCTAGATGTAGGGGTGTCTTTCATCTGTCAATCTCATCTGTCTCTGTCCTTCCAAGCTATGAATAACTTATTCTCTCCTCAAATCTCACCTCAATTTGCTTTAGCTACAAATAACATTAATTCTCACTTGTCTTTCTCCCTACATTTACTGTGTCTTTCTATTCCAGACTCACTGGAACTAATTTACAATGTATTTGCAGCTCTGCTTCCTCATAATTTTCAGCTCTTTACTTTTGCTCTTCTCAGTCTCCACGGTTATTAGTTTGTTTATTTCTTTATTTCACTTGCAGCATATGACACGTTGAAGGAGGCTGATCCCAGGCTGGAAGCTCTCTTGACCAGTCTTGAGAAACAAAACCCAATGAAAATGCAAAGATCTGTAGCAAAACAACTACCTTTTCTCTGTACATAAACCACCTGTGCTCAAAGCTGAGAGATATCCTCATCCCAGCTCCTATGCATTGAATTATTTGTGTTGAGATCAATCTGTAAAACTCCAGTTGGAGATTGGGGCCCCTGGGTGCTAGGCACTGTACTAGCATTCTCAACTTTCTACTTGCACAAAACCGAACACTCTTGCCCCGCCCACTACCCTGCTCCTCCTCTGAGGCCCCCCCATGCCCTGCCTCCTTTTCCGAGGCCCTGCCCCCGCTAACTCCTCCCCCTTCCTCTGTTGCTCACTCTCCTCACCCTCACTCAGTTGCTCATTTTCACCAGGTTGGCTCAGGGAGCTGGGGTGCAGGAGGGGGTGAAGGTTCTGGCTAGGGGTGTGGCCAGATGTCACGGAGTCACCAGGCGATGCTCTGGAACTGCTCCCCACCAAGCCAGGCAGGACTTTGGGGAGCCTCCTCTCCCTTGGAGCAGACTTGTTCAGGGCAAGAAGCTCACACGTCTTCACCTCCTGGGTCTCTCCTTCGAGCATTCAGCATCCTCTGCCCCTCCGTGCGCTTCCCACAGCGAGCCCGCCTCAGTGGGGTCCTGGGGAAGCCACCGGGTCCTGCACCCCCACTTCGCAGTCAGACATGACTCTTAGCCAGCCAGGAAAACAGAGGTTTATTCGATGACAGGAACAGGGTCTAAAACAGAGCTTGTAGGTACAGTGAATGGGACCCCTCAGCCAGGTCCATTCTGGGGGTCAGTGAGCCAGACCCCCACGTCTACCCTCTGCCAGCTCCAGACTAACCACCCCTCCCAGCCCCTTCTATCTGCTCAGCCCCTTTCCCGGGCCAGGAGGTCACCTGATCCCTTTGTCTCCAACACCTTCAGCTGGCACCTTTGCAGAGGAGGGGCCCAGGCCATCAGTTGCTAGGAGACAGAGTGCCAGGCATTTAGGTGCACTGGCCCTTTGCTCTGCCAGATACTTAAGAACTGCCATGGGGACACTGAGGCACCAACACAGTATTCAGAGCAAACATTAAGAACATTCCCAGTTCGTCACACCAGATATGAGGAGTTCAGAGTGTGGGAAGGGGCTCCAGGCTGAGGCAGTGAGTTGACATGTGAGAGGTGGCGAGGGTTTTGTCTGGGGCAGAGGACTCTGGAGTGGGACTGGAGATGAGGCATTTGGGGTGCAGGAAGGTCCTCCAGGCTGGGGCTGAGGGGTTTGGAGGGTGAGAGGGGGATGAGGGTTGTGACAGGGGATTGGGGCATGGGAGGGGAGTGAGGGCGCTGTCTGGGGGTGCGGGCTCTGGTGTGAGTCTGGGGATGAGGGGTTTGGGATGCAGGAGGGTGCTCCAGGCTGGGATTGAGGGGTTTTGAGGGTGGGAGGGAGTCAATGCTGTGGCTGGAGCAGGAGGTTGGGCCCCGGGAGCCAGTCAGGGGTGCAGACTGTAGGTGGCACTTATCTCAAACAGCTCTCAGAAGCAGCAGCATGTCCCCCCTCCAGCTCCTACTTGGAGGTGTGTCCAGGCAGCTCTGTGCACTGCCCCATCCACAGGTGCTGCCCACACAGTTCCCATTGGCTGTAGTTCTCAGACTTTGGGAGCTGCAGGGGCTGTGCTTGGGACAGGGGCAGTGTGCGGAGCTCCCTAGCAGCCCCTACTCTAGAAGCCAGAGTGGGGACATGCTGACTGCTTCCCGGGAGCCACACATCAGGGAGCCTTCCAGCCCACAGCCTGGCACTGCCAAGCAGACAGTCAACAGCCCAGACAGCAGTGCTGACCAAAGCCACTAGGATCCCTTTTCAGCTGGGTGTTCTGGTTGAAAACCGGACACCTGTTCACCCTGCACTGTACAGACATGGAAGAAAAAGATAGGCCTTGTCCCAAAGAGCTCCCACATCAAAACCCTAATCCCCTAAATAAAATTCCATATCCTCACCCAAAGCTTCCACCCTCACAAACCAAAATGCTTTGCAGACCAAATAAACGGGCTTTGCAGTTTCAGTACATTCAGGTTATTGGGAACCAAAAGTGGAGAGTAAATTCCTAAGATGAGGAACCTCACAGTCCTGCTGACCCTTTCCCATAGGTCAGGGCAGAGGTAGGCTCAGTGAAGACAAAAATGCCAACAGGTCTGTTTGTTCTACTGTTTTCATCTGTATCTTTCAAATAAAGATTGAGAAGTTCAATATTGTGACAAGTGAAGTCATTTACACAGTGGCTGTGCAGCAAATGTTAGGAGCATGTTGTTTGAAACAGAGGGTTTTCATGTTTTTTATTATTATAGTTTTGTTTTAAAAAAAGTTACCCTGAGCTAAGGTTTTGTATGCCATGCCTCAGCCCATACTGAGTTATTATGGTCAAGCTGTAAATAACTCCTCAGGAACAAAAGGGTTTCTAATGGAAGTTCAGACATAACATCACTTACATGACATACAAGAACAATAAAAAATGGAGGGAGTAAATTGCATCATTTGGTAGTTTCAAGCTGTTCAACAAATACGTAGCATCAAAGGCCATAATAGCAGTGATAGGTTTAATAAAAGCTAATGTTTAGCATCATCCAGGACAATTTAAGCTGTCTGCTGAGAAATGAAACTGTGCTTGTCTCCCAGAAGATATGAGCCCACAAGTATGAGAGGTTTGACTTTGTAAGCAATAACAGCTTTCCTGGATTTCAAGGATAAACTAATTTTTGATATTAGTGAACACTGAAATGGAAAAATTTGATTTGCTTCCATTGGTTTCAAAGCAACTGAGGAGGAGAATGAAAGAGCAATTGGGCTTTGGAAATTAGTCTATGATGAACAGTCTAATGATGCCACTATTTCTGGTGTTACAGATCAGTTAACATTGTCTTTTATCTTAGCAATATCTTAAAGGGACCCTGTCAACTTGAAAACTATTCAAGTTTAAAGTACTTTCAGGATGCTATACCTGAGGCCTTTGACACATTTTTGTGGTTTTACAGACACATTTCCCTATTTATAATTTTTCTTCCCTTTCACTGAGTAAAGTAATCTTCAAAATTACAGGTAAATCTAATATATTGACTGATTATATTAGAGAAACCATGAATCTGACTATCCCCAAAGTGCTGTCAAAAGCACGAAAGCAATAATCTGAATAAATAGGGGGATTTTTTCTCTCTTTCTAGTTTTAGTAATCTTAACTTTTTTATATATCAATAATGGGTAGAACATTTTCAGACAGAAGTGTGGGATTGCACTTTTCCATCACACATTGAAGTTTTTGGCACCTCCTGTAAGAATAGCAACAAAGGGCCTTATTCTGATCTTGTTTTTATGGTTATTACACCAATGTAACTCCATTGATTTCAAATGCAAGAATTCTCTAGTACTAACCAGTGAAAACTCCTAAAGTGGTATTGCAATTTCCCATTGTCCCTAACAGAAGTTTGAGGCATAGTGCCACAATCTAGTACCAAATGTGGCATGGACAGTATTTAGGGCCTGATCTTGCAAATTGCTGAGCTTTCCTGAAAATTCTGATCATCCTCAACTCCTACTGACTTCAATAATGGTTAAGGTTACTAAGCACCTTGTAGGAGCACTAAGATCCTGGCAGCATGGATCCCCAAGTTCTCTATTCACAATCTGCCAAATTTTAAAATTAATTGGTTAAAAATTTCATGCACATAATTTCCATGTTAGTTTAAGAGCTTACCAAGTGTGGCTATCTAGACACATACACGTATGACTAAGAATGTATCTAGATATCCCTGCAAGACTCAGGAACTTAGTTGTCCTACAAAGCCCCCTTGAATTCTTCTCTTTGGCCATGTCTACACTATCTGCCAGATCGGCGGATAGTAATCGATCTATCAGGGATTGATTTATCACATCTCGTCTAGATGAGATAAATCAATCCCTGAATCGACGCCCATACTCCACCTCAGCAGGGTGGCCAGGTAAATCAAGATACTTTGACTTCAGCTACGCGAATAGAGTAGCTGAAGTTGCGTATCTTAGATCTATCCCCCCCCCCCCACCCAATGTAGACCAGCCCTTACTTTATGTATGGTGTCAATACAGTGATAGGCAAACCTCAAAAGCTCAGAGTACAGGTTAACTTGAGAACCCTAACATTCAGACGCTTATTTCAAACTCTGAAATCTGGCAAACTGGAATAGAAATCCTGCAAGGACTGTGCCACTTTTGACATAGGGATGTGTCAGGTCCTGAATATCATAAGAATAATCTTTCTTAGCGTATTTTAGCACTCATGGTTTAGGCCTAAAATAGAATTTGAAAATTCAAAGGTCTGTGCAAATTATAATCCAATAAATGAACGAAGAACCACTTTCCTAATATTTTTCTAAAAAAGATTCCATACAAATTCAGTTCTAGAAGTAAGAGAAAGTTCTGAAAGGAAGGATTTTGTTTTTTTTGTTTTTTAATATACTGAATTAATTCACTTATCCCTAATCAGAGGTGCCCAATATGTCTGGAGACCATTCTTCTGAGCTGTGGTGTGGTTACTGTCATGTACTTCTGCATGAGATACAGACTGGTCTCAGAAATTGCTTATACACACCAGATGTGTTTATCATAAGATTCTTTAATGTTCTTTCACAAACCACATTTCTCTGTGGTATAAAAAATGCACCAAGCATAGCCAGAATCCTTTCATAGTCATCTTTGTGACTATCTTCAATAAAGTCAAAGGATTTAAAGATATGCTCTGATTGCTTCCCCATTCCATAAAGAAGATACTTGTATAACTCCAGTTTCTTTGTGGAGTTTGTTTGCAATCTGAAATCTTGCAAAATACAGCTTCCAGTCTGTCCATTGTGAAGGTTAGTCCAAGCTGAAATTCTTTGGGACATTGAAGCGTGGCATGTTGATGAGATCCTGCAATCTTCATTGATGTTCTTTCAGTCTGGAAATTTTCTTCCTTTATTCTTTTTGTCTGTAACCATTACTGCTGTTTTCTTTCTGTTCCGGTTCTGAGTTTATTGCTGACATCATGTCATGTTCCTGTACCTGGAATGGACTGGTCACAGAAATTGCTTATACAAACTAGAGGTGTATATCATAAGATCCTTTAATGCTCTTTATATACCACATTTCTCAGAGGTATAAAGTATGCATCAAACATAGCCATCTTTGCAATTGTCTTCAGTAAAGTCAAAGTATTTAAAGATATGCTCTGCTTGCTTCTGTCTTGTTATGTTTCAAATTTCATGAATTCTGGATCTGAGGTTCTTATATCAACCCTATATTTATTATGTCATTAGAACAGACCATCTGCTGGTAATTTTTGCTAGATCCTAATGGTTCAAATTCAAATCCAATATGGTTGGATCTATTCTGGTTTGCACACTCAAATGTGTATAATGGGGGAGGGAAGGAGGTGAAAAATATTCAAAAGCACCTAAATGACTTTCAAGGAGACTTACACTCCTCAGTGCCAAAACCATTTTTGAAAATGGGACAAAGGCATTTTATAAAATGTAAATGATCATTAGATTTAGTGATTTAGGTCATTAAACCATGTCATATTTATTGTTTTAAAATATTTATTAATTTAAGAATAAATAAAACAAAGCGAAGACTATGAGTAAAAGCAAATCCCATTTTTGACATGAGATTTCGATTGGAATTCCAGTGTTATGGTTCTCGCTGCAACTGTAATTCTATCGTATGGGTCAGATCCTCTGCAGGTGTTGATCCCGGGTGCTCCACTGACTTCAATGGAGTTACACTGATTTACACAAACTGAAGATCTGGCGTATCTATCTATATATATATACGCCAGTGGGATTAAAGTTAACACCACATATGATTTATGATCTACTTTGGAACTAAGTATCACAATTTTGAATTTCTTGACTTTGGCATATGTAAATTTTCATTCTTAATGATTCATTAATGTAGGGTGGTTTTGTATTCAATGAAGGCAGTGATATATGTTACTTACTGACACGCAATATATTGTACTTATCCATTCAATATTTGAAGCCTGTTTTGTGTGCTGTGAGGTGGAGGAAGCATAATGGCATACAGAAATGAGATGTTCATACGACTGATGAAGATGCAGTTAATTAATGTGGACAAAAGCAATGTTACTAACTTAATTAAGGGATTAAACTAGAAGAAAAGGGCAAAGTCAGATTAATTCTTATGGAGCCCGATGACATAAAGACTTTATTTTATTAAATTAATTTACTTACTTATTTAATTGTAATAGATTTTTCTAAAAATCAAAAGAAGACCAGACCCTAGAATTAGATAAGTTCATGGAGGATAGGTCCATCAATGGTTATTAGCCAGGATAGGCAGGAATGGTGTCCCTAGCCGCTTTGCTAGAAGCTGGGAATGGGTGACAGGGGATGGATCACTTGATGATTACCTGTTCTGTTCATTCCCTCTGGGGCACCTGGCATTGGACACTGTTGGAAGACAGGCTACTGGGCTAGATGGACCTTTGGTCTGACCCATTATGGCCGTTCTTATGACAGTAGAATGCAAATCATGCTGTTTTGTTACCATTCAGGTGCAGTTGTTTCTGCAGGATTTAGGACTGGATCCCAAGACTATTGAAGTCAATGGTATTCTTACTGACTTTCAAAGGGCTTTGGATCTGGCCTTCAAGTGAACTTCATTTTTTTTCATTTAATGACTGAATAAAAAAAATAGATGAAGAATCAAAATGTGAGATTTTTCAATGCATCCTATTCACCTTCCTTGTAGGAAAAGGAATAGGGATAAGAAAACTGGTTTGAATACAACAGGAATAGTGCCAAAACTTTACATAAAACATATCTTGATTTCTTGAGGTTATATTTACTTTGGTTTCAGTTTTTAGCCTCTTTCTGCTACATTTCTAGCTCAGTCAGTTCAGATGAACGGTCATACTTTAAGATGCCTAACTAAGTCACCTCAACCTTCCATTGCTTATGGACTTTCTGAAAAAATCTACCCATGCCAACACACTTAGTTCATAGTCTTTAGATTCTTATTCCACATTCAAGAACAAGAAAAACAAGTAGGAAGTGGAAGTCAGGGCTCCTGCATGGAGGAACAGGACCTGATTTACCCTGAAATTGCACTGACGTACAATTAGTGCAATAGGAAAGGAGAACTAGGCCATTTTGTACTATCATCATTTTCCTTTCATTCTATAGCTTTTGTTAGCTATGCAAATATGGCAAATAGGTCTATGTGGGAATAAAATAGACTTTGTGTGTTAAGAATTTTCTATCAATTTCTACAAGTGTACAAATCGTAAAAAATATTTTGAGATGGAGAAACATTAGAAACTCTAACTCTATATATGAGCACAATGAAATACTCATCATTTTTACATATGGTAGATACTGATACAACTCAACGCCTTTCTAGTCCCACCTCATACGGTAGTGCCTTGTTAATCTTTCCTATTTTAAGTGATAAATGCTGAGTGTTTTGGCTTTTAGGAAAATAATATATATGTATACCAGATGCCTAAGCAGTAGAAATGAATATATTATGAACAGAATTGCTATTACATTTCTCACAGTCCGCTTTTTCCCCCTGCTAATGTGCTGTACACCTGTGATATTTGGCAGTGTTATTTATTTGAAATTTTCTGAGTCAGGAGCTTGTATGTTTTAAAGCTTACCAGTAGTCTATGTGCTCCATGACACACACTGGTTTTAGACACTCCTTGTTAAATGTTTTTAGTTTTACCCCCTTTAACAGCATCCATCTTAAGATATACACCTCCTCCCTCCTTATTTTGTTTCTTGCCATCTTTTCCATGTCTTTATCTGTCTCCCATCCAAGGATACTAGCAGCTTCCACAGCTGATATTTAGATGAAGATATTAAGAAAGACAATGTTCTTTCTCCTTCTCCCCTGCTGCTGGGACCCAGGTGCTGCAGCTAAAGGCTCTCCAGTTATTTTGGTAGTTCACTACTGAGGACTAATGGCTGGTGTTAGAAAACTAAGTAAGCTAGGTCTGAACTTATGAAAGTAGTTCAAGAAGTCACCTTCAGTAACTCTCATAAGGGGAGGTCAGGTAAATAAAAGTAGAGTCCTCTCATTTCTGATATTGCTAAGGTTGTGTTCTACCTTCTGTGATACAACATATATCTACATTTCATCAACATACATCTACTAAAATGAGTGCAGAATAAAGCCGCTTTCAAGCATAGACAAATTGGTTTTCTGCTAGCATTAAAAAGAAAGTTTGACACATTCTTGAGTTAGAGCACATAGATTTGAGGCATGCAAATGGTTCAGAGACCTGATGCGGGAAGGAATAGGGTTATAAAATACTGTATGCTAAAATGAAAAAGCAAAAGTTATTCTCCCGTCATCAAAGAAGAGAATATCACAAAAAAACTTAGACATAAAGTGATGTTCCTATTTAATAATATATGTTTGTGAGTTCTTATAGTAGAAAAATCTATGCAGAAGTTAACAGTAGCATTGCTCAGCATAGGTGGTGTGCATAACCAAAAAACATGTATGTAATATAGTCCCTGAGCTTACTTTGGTGATTAACTCCCCTATGAGTTAGACCCAGCATAGGAGCTACATGATCTTTAACCTTTCTGATATGTGACACTTTTGCAAAATGCCCTCTAGAATAATCCATCAAAGAATCTTTAGGCTCATATGATGTGATCATGATTTCTAGCATTTACTTACTAATCACAGTTAGGGCGATATTCTGTACATATTCAGTTAATAGTCTTTTCTGTGTCTGGCAGCTTGAACAAGGCACTTTCTATGAGCAAATATTGCTTAAATTTAGTCCCTAAAATGAGGTTAACTACCGATTAATCACTAGCTTTGTTTTTCAATACTTCCCACAATCAGATCCATAGAAAGGAAAGGACTTCGATTGATTTCCAATCCCTGGCTTGTGTGGCTTGTGTGGGAGGGGCTTGTATGGGTCTTGTAGTCAAAGAAGACTACAAAGAGGCAGAAGATCTGCTATTCCACATTCTCCCTTAGACTTCTTGCATGACTTTAGGCGTACCTCACTTAACCTCTTCATTCCTCATTTCCCCATCTATATAATGAGGTTAACAATACTTGCCTATTTCACAGTGGCAGTATTGGAGACTTAATTAATTAATATTAACAACATGCTTTAAAATCCTTGGCTGGAAGGCATGCTACTGGGGCAATCCACTGATCTTTACAATATAATTGAATTATATTGAAGGCAGAAATAGTCATAATGGCCAGAGAGTCATTTTTTCAAGTAGAAAGTGCCACTATTTTTTTTTCTGGACTCTTTATCAAGGAGACTAGAGTGATGCTGAGGATTGTGACATAGTGCTGAGAATCAGCAGGTAAACCAGCACTCTGGTCCCTGTATTTCTAATTTAGTTCCCCTGGAGACATTCTGATTGAGAGAGAATCAGAGACCCTGGGCAACCAGAAATGTGAGGGGCAATGCCAGAGATGCTGCCACAACAAAAAGGGGAGAGAGGTCCTCCAGGTTGCCCCTAATGTGAGGACATGGGCTGAGTCAGGATTATGAGGTGAACCCTGCCCAGCATGTGTGATTTTTTCTGGTGGAGATTTGGCAGACCCTAGAAGGGGGTGGAGGGAGCACCCTAGAGGACCAACCTGGAGGCAAAGAAAGAAGCACCTTGGTAAAGGAGGAAAGGAAAATCTTCTTTTGATCAAGGAAGGGGGGATGTGTGTGACAGAGTGCTGAGAACCAGCAGCTGAACTACCATTCTGGTCCCCATAACTCCAATTAGTTCTCTTGGAGAGGGTCTGACTGAGGAAAGGACAGTTACCAGATCAGCCTGGCAGAGGAAAGCTGAAGAGTTAATTAGCCCATTAACTGGGAAAGTAGAAATGTACACAGGAAAGAAGTGATGAGCAAGAGAGTGGCTGGCTGGCTAGCTAGCTAGCTAGCAAGCAGTGCCAGAGCAAGGGAAATCTGCAAATGGAGAGATTTATTCCTTCCTCCTTGCCCCCCGCCACCTCTTCCTCCTGTGAGAGAAGAGGTGGTTGAAACTGAATAACACTGAAAATAGCATTGGTACATTATGGCACTCTGTAGAGTGCTATAAAACTGTATAGCAATACCTACTGGAGGTGTCAGAGTAATCTGTAGAAGAAAACAGAAGCAGTGAAGCATGTCCTGTGACACTGATGTCTTTGGAAATGAATACTGTAAGAGGAATAATCTCTTATCCTGACCCTCAAGCAGATTTTTATGCAGTTTCTCTTAGCTGCCATCCATCTTGAAATACATGATAGACTAACAATGTGTTCTTAATCTACAAAGTGATTTCACAGTATTTATATTCTGACCATTCTTGGTGAGGGCATTTTGGATTAGTTGCAAACTAAGACACATTTCAAGCTGCAAATTCTGTGTTAATCATCTCAAAGACATAGTTATTGTGCCTCTCAGCGGGTTCCTAGAACTGTTCTTGTACATCCATTTTCCATTTGGCCAAATGTTAATAGATCATTCAGACCAAAGGAGTGGGAGGGAAGGAAAGGATCATCTTCTACCACATCCTTTAGCATGTGATTCCTCTGGCAGGTTAGCAGGAAGTGGAGAAAGAAAACCTTTGCTCATGCCTGGTACTTAATGTTTTGTCAAGTCCTCCCAAACCTGCACTACTTGGATTCTCACTCACTCTTTTTATTGGAATTGAGGAGAAAATGAGCAAATGTTTCCTGTTTCTCCTTTTAGAGTTAGAAGGAGAACTACAAATAGACATGGGGCTTTGGGACTGTCATTCTGAGAGAAACAAAATGGAAAGGGACAAAGGTAGGAGAATAGGGGCTGGGAGCAAAGTCATCCCTTCAAATGAATAATGTGTAAGGAAAATAAAAAGACTGGCATATTTGCAATTAATACTCTTTTGTAATGTTTCAGAAGCAAGCAGAGAAGGGCTTCTGGGACTACGCAGTTTATGGGTGACCAAATTCCTGCCAGTGCAAAACTTAATGAGTGATGAGAAGAGGGGAATTGAAAGAGCTTGGTGAATTCATACATCTATTTAAAGTATTGAATGTGTGCTGTGACATGATCTGAAAGAGAGAGAGAGAATTGTGTTTGTGCTAGTTCTGCAAGTATGGAGAAAACCTACGGTATCTGGTAGCTCCTCAGTGGATATGTGTAGAGTATTAATTAACCATAGATGATATAAAGAACAGTATATAATATGCAAATAGATAATATAAAATGCCTTCCACCAATTGGAAATCAGAATCAGCATTTATAATGCACAAAATACTTCTGATACAGTTGCCTCGTTGCCAATCAACTTAGATTCCTTCTGCAGAAGCAACATTCATACTTGGCAACTCCTGCAGAGCTGAGTAAATATTTTCTGCCCAGGTGGTCTCAGAGAAAGAAGGAATCCTTCCACTTCCTTTGCTAACTACCAGGCACTGCGCAGCTACCCAACTGCTCTGATGCCACTATTACAGGCCATCAGCTACAGTATTAACTTAGGCATTTTCATGCTCTCTCTGCATGGGATTTAGGGCTGTCAAAACCATTGGTCCCCCTTCTGATGGTACCCTCAAACCTCTTTCTCTATTGTAATGAAGAGAAACACAGCAGAGTGATGTTCTGCAGCTTGTAGAAGGTGCAAAGGTGCCTGTGACTCTTGTTTATGACTTGCCTCCATTAAACCAAAGTTCCATACCGGTTCTGCTCCAGTCAAGGTTTCCCTTAGCTTTTACCCCACCATAATAGAGATAATGCGTTCCAAGTTTAACCCTGGTGAAAATCAATGGAGTTACACTCACTTACACCAGGGCTGAACTTGACCCTTTCTAGATATGCCTACTTAAGGCCAAGACAAAATTTAAGGCCATATTCTGCTTGGTGGGTGCACAGCGCATGGGGAGAGAGTGAGGAGCCTCCTTTTTCCCTTGTGCAAGCCACGTAAGGCTCAGCAGAATTCCAGTCTCTGGAAATACAAGGCCTGCTTGCTCCATAATTCAGTGCAGGTGGATAGCAATAAGAGGCAAAGGCAGCACCATGGCTGGCTGCATATGGAAAAGTACATTCTTGCTCATGAAGGAATGTAGCAGTGTTCTTGTCCCCCTGTGAATCTGGTAGCTCCAGGCCACATGCAGTTAAACTAGCCCCATCTGAATAATAGGGTGGTTGAGTTTGTTTTCACAATTTGAATTTCTGATATTCAGGAGACTTTTTCTTCAAATTATGATTTGTGCTGATTCTGTCCTGTTGCAGGAAAATGTAAACATTTCTGGTGAATAGGAAACAAATAAGAATTCCATGTATTTATCAAGATTCCACCACTAAATATAGCTGCCTATCCATCACCCCCTCACTAGCATCTACTTTCTTATTATCATACTCATCAGAATGTGGTTGATTATGACTTCTAAACCTAAGGAACTTTCCTATTAGCACATATTTTTCTGTTACCTAATAAATATTTCTCAGTACCTTACAGTATATGGAACTGACACTCAGGGGGTGAAGGCAATTAGGCTGACATAAAATGTTCAGTGGCAGGTTAATAGATTAGAAATGAGCAAGTTAGTTCTAACCCAATAACTTCATCTCTCCCTGCAGTCCAATCGTCTATGTATCTTAGTTCTTACATTGACATTCATCTTCATAGTATCTCAGTGCCTCAAACCAAAAGAAATCTGAGCAAAACCTCTTCTGAGATTTGAAAAAGTTCTGATATTTTTCACTTAAGTAATATTCTGTACTTTCTGATTTTAGCTGAGCTACCAAAACAGCACAAGGAAGGTTATTCATAAAGTATTTCTAGCCAACCCAGAAAAAAAAAATACCATGAGGTCCTCATGAGATTCCCAGTACAGTTTAGCTGAATCAAAATCTATATGAGTCTGACTATTTAGATGGTTCCCTAAAGTGAGCTTCCAAAGTTCTTGAAATTCAAGTACCACTATAGAAAACTACATGTTAACCATGTGTTGTGTAAGGGATTTCAGTTGTCAAAGTCATTGTTATTCACTGATAAATGGGTAAAGTGTGATTTAATTTAAATCAAGCAATTATGCAGGGTCATTAATGATACCATAGAATTCAATAGCCGAGCTAACACATTTTCAGATAAACCTTTCTTTGAATATTCACATCTTCTTTGTCTATATCTATATCAAGTTTCCCAAACTTGTTCCAAGGTTTGGCCAATTGCGGCTCTGAGGGGCCGTGGTTCGCTGCTCCAGGCCAATGGGAGCTGCTGGAAGCTCTGTGGGCCAAGGGATGTACTGGTCACCACTTCCAGCAGCTCCCGTTGGCCTGGAACAGCAAACCATGGCCACTGGGAGCCACAATCAGCCAAACCTGCAGATGCAGCAGGCAAACAAATTGGCCCAGTCTGCCAGGAGCTTTCCCCGCACAAGTGACAGAACAAGTTTGTGAACCACTGGTCAATATTAATAAAATGTGTTTTAAATATATACAGAACCCTGAGATGGAGACAAACAACAATTTATCCTGAAATAATTAAGGCAAAGAATTAATTAGATCTGCAGTGAATAATAGGGTTGCCTCAATATTGCATATAAAATGAAAACTATTTAGAGTATAATCCTATAATCTCCTAGAAAGAGCTAATCCTGATGGCAAAGGATCCTATAGAGAAGACAATTAATAACAATGGAGAAATGGGACAGCCCTGCTAGAGACAAGTTAACAAATTCCATTTATTCTAGACTGCTATTGATTTCAGTGGGCTTTGAATTAGGCATAAGGTGCTGAGCAGATCATTTAAGTCTGTGTAGTGACCTCCATAATGGATGTGTTCTCATGGAACTAATGGGAAAAAATCTAAATTTTTCCATTTTTGTGGCATAAATGTGAAACATTTTCTGGTTTTGATGGAAATTTAGAGCAGAATCACAAAACAGGTGTTTCACCTGGAGAACTGTTTTTCGAGAGGTGTGGAAAGCTAAAGGGAACCTGGAATATATGATACAATTTATGTAGTTCCAGGCCTGAACAAGGAAAATACAAACAAAAAACTCTGGGGGGATGGTAGCAAGAGGGACAAAGCAGCTCATTATTGATCTTCTTGTTCTTCTAAAGGCCCCTTAGTCCATGTCGGCTGATGGAAAGTTTAATTCCTTACCTTAAAAAAAACCAAAATACTAGAAAGGTTCCAATTTTGTAACTACAGCATTTTGGACTCTAGGTGTAGAATACCGTAGTATTTTGTTTTATAAGTGCGGACTACATGTGATCTGGGCTTCCCAATGACACCAAAACCACAATTTAAAACATTTCTGGAGGCTTTATAGCTCCAGATACTGTCTACCATTGCCCTCTCTGTGTTTCATGTGTTTCTGGAGGCTTCTGAATAATGCCTAGCAATCTAGTTGTGGTGATCTCGGAATGTGTCTTTAGAATTTATTAATGCTGGTTGAAATTATGAAGAGTTCCTGTGAAAACTGTTGTGTCATTAAAGTGTCTTTGTATGGCTAACTACTGTTTCTCTACCATGAAAACATGTCTTCCTCAGACTGAAGACAATGGGGGAATACTTAACATTAACAATGGTACTTTGAATGGACAATAGAAATGCTAAGCAGATTTGCTCAAGATGCAATAAGATCCCTCCTCCCTCCAGACAAGATGGTGAAGTAAGTTAGGGTATGTCTACACTTGCAGAGTTTTTGTGCTGTAAGTTTCACCGGTGATAGGGTACTGGTGAAAGAAAAGCGCTGGTTTGTGTACTCACTTAATTGCTCAGGTATCAGAGGATGTTTACACTAGCAGCACTTCCATGGTGGATGAGAGCAGTGCTGTAGGGCAGCTAGCCCACAGTGCAGCTCTCTCGATAGGTCTTGTGGAAAGGGGGCAGGTGAGTAGAAATCATTCTGGGTCTATGCTCAGTGCTCTTGTGATGCACTGCTTCATGTCTCAGCAGCCCCATTGCTTCCTTGTTTCTTTTGCAGCATTTTTTTAAAACTCCTCTGTGTCTGGCTGCTTTCCCCACCACATCTACAAGAAAAGAGAGAGAGAGTTTCAAACTTCCTGGGGCTTACAGGGAGAGGGGAGGACATCTGTTTACCTGGCATCAGAGTAGTAGAGATACTGGCCAGAGTGGTCACTTTTGGAACTGTGGGATATCCTCCAGAGGCCAAAAGGTGTTTACACAAGTAGAACATGTCTTCACTTTCACAACAGCACAAAAAGAACAGTGGAAAGAACTGTATGCCTCTAGCGAAGGTGGTTTTCTTTTGGAGGTGAAACTTCTAATAACAAGTGTAGACATTCCCATGGTTTTAGCAAAAAAAAGGGACATTTTGCATTTTAAATGGCAAGTGTAGACATAGCCTTGGAGAGTGGAAAATTATCGACAGACAAACAGAAAGCCAGGTACAGGAAGGATGGGAATATATAAACTCAGGACAGGAGAGCAGAAAGTCACAGAAGCTGGGTAATAAGTCTTCATGAGGGAGACACAACCAGTACATAGTAGCCTCATTGGGTAGGGCACCCTGCCTGCTTTCTTGAACATATATGGTCCCACTGTCATGTGAATGATGAAGGGATATTACATTTAGGATGTATGCTGTGTTCTATTTGACTTGTGCTTTATATGTTTAAGGAAAAAAACAACTATGTTAGACTTATGGCTGTGACTCTTAGTGTTAAATGCTTTACAATTACTGCAAACCTCTGGAGAGAGTTAAACTATAAACCCTGGGCTGGAGTTCTGGGAGATGATGTGTTTAAGTGACAGGGGAGTCTGAAGGCTTAGCACTGCACTTAGGAGAAACAAAGCAGCTGGATAGTGGCTCTGATTCTCAGGAAAAGATGCACCCCAAAAGGTGCCTAGAACCCTGTTGGGGTAGTGTCTGGATTCCTTTCAGGCTCTGGAGGCTTAAAACATATGGGAATGCAGTGAATGAGTCCCTTCATGGCAGTCTGGTGGGTGGCCAGCTGGGTGTACTCAATTGGACCTGTAACACTAGTAGAGTGCCCTGCTACTGCATATCCTTTCAACTAGCTGGTTTGATTCGGATAGAATTAAATTACTTTCCTAGAGTTTGAGAAACATAGACAAAGGGGAAAAAAACTCTGGATCTTAGATATACTACAATACACGATCTACTACAGCCTAGATGGGTTAAGCAAGTGTAGGAGTGAATCAAAGATGATATCAAGGTTATTGGCCTATGTGACAGGGAGAATAGTGGTGCTGTCAACTCAGAACTCAGGTCACGTTCACTAATATCTGTGGATCTCTCAAGTGAAAGTGAGCCCTCTTCCTTTGAATGGTTCTGGAGAATGATTTATGATTTTATTCAGAACCAGGAAAAAATGTTTATTTTGCGTGGATGGCTTCAAGCTGAAAACAGGCAAATCTTGGCAATCATGGCTGACTTTTTTAATTTGTGTTCTAAGTTTATTCGAGCTCCAAACTCAAAGTGACGCACAAGAGTTAGGCACAGAATGAACAAAAATAAATTGGAACCCACTGAATGTCCAGTCTACTAAACTGAGTTTCACACAACTATTATAGCTAAGATAGGTCTCTCTCTCCCCTGTAGGTCAGCTGCTAGGGAGTAACGGTACATACATTCAGCCAGCACAATTCTATCTAAAATCTCTGTCTAAATGAAGGTATCAAATTACTACCATAGCAGTGACTATACAAATGAGAAGACATAATGCTTGCAGAAACGAGACTATTATGCTAATAGCTGAGTTATGCCTCTGAGCATGCCCCGTGTGAATGGTTTCAAGAACTGAGCAGAGTGAGACTGACCAGAGTGTTTTGTGCAGTTAATAACAAGTGTTACATCTTATCTCCAATCAACTTGACACGAAAATGCTTTTCAAAACACTACAGCTATGTATTCTCGCTCATGTTTATGTGGTCTATATATATTTAGAGGATCTATCACCATGGCATCTAAGTGCCTGAAATCAATTTTGGCTAGTGACATAACACTCTCAGCCAACTAGTAACTCCTCAATTGTATATTAAATTGGATGAATATTTCTATTATCCATTACAAATATTATAACTGACACTTATATGGTATCCTTCATATCCAATGTCAAAAGTGTTTTAGAAAACTGACCTTCCACAAGTCAACGAAAACTTTCCAGATTATAAAGACCAGCACAGAAGGGCCCAAATCCCAAATAATATCGACTTGGCAATGACAGACATTCCTTAGCAGATCTTGGGATACTAGTTTAGTTGCTTGGGTTCTCACTGAGGTACACAGCTTTAAGTCAGGAAGGATGTTTTCCAGCTGTACAATTTTAAAATTGTTCTCTCTCTCTCTCTCTCTCTTTCTCTCAGTATTAAAGTATGGTTAAAAAAATATGACTTGCTTTAGGGTGCTGAAAAGTCTAGACTCAGTTTGTTGCTCACACTGGGAAAAAGAAAAAATATCATGCATGCACCATTGCCAAATATACATACACATGCAAACAAAAGTCCTACATTGAATCCTGAGTGATTGCATAGCTGAAGGTGTGTAATGCTCATTTTATTCTGGCTGAATATTATAAAACAGAAAAAAATATTATCAGCCTTCTTCCTCTTTGACTGCTCTTACAATGCCACTGCCAGTCTATTAATCATCCCACAGACTGCTGCTATGCTCAGCTCAGCCGTGATTGCCAGTATCTCCCTATATCCCTAGTGCTACAAGTAGTAGCATTAGGTCTGTGTAAGACCCTGTTTTTTCAGGGGGCTCACAACACACTTCTCTTGGCTGCTTTCAGGTAAGCGTACAGCTTAAGGGAATGTGGTTCAGACCTGGATCTGGGTTTGCAGCAGGCTAGTGAGTCTGCCTCAAACCAGGCAGGGCACTGAAGTCCTAAGCTGACAGGGCAGGAAAGCAGGGGCAGAAGTAGTCTTGGCACATCAGATGGCAGCTTCCAAAAGGGGGGTTCTGTGATCCAACCCGTCACAGTGGTGTATTCGGCAGGATCTGTGCGCAGCTGATTGCTTTGAGATACTGGTAGTGATTTTAAGTGAGTTTTAAGTGTGGTGGCTGAAGAACAGACAAAGTGGTTACTGGTTTGTTATTTTCTGTTTTCTTATTTTGCATGAGGGAAATAGGGACAGAAAAGGAGCAAAATAAATAAGATTGAAGATCAGAAGAAGCTAAAACTATACAAGTTGCAAATTGCCCAGAAAGGCTGAACACTGGGCTCTGGGAAAGTCTCTTTTAACTAAGAAGCCCCTGAGCTAAGTGCATCTCAGTTTTAGTGAACTGCAGATGGGTGTCGCCCAACCTCTGTGTCTGTGCTGAAGCTGACTGGAGTGTCTAACTTAGCAAGACAGGAGTGGAGGGGTGCCTGTTCTGGCAGGAGGGGGTTCTCTGTGGTATACCAGCTCATTGAGTGATGGTCTGAAGGGAAGACAATTGGAAATTGATGTGCAATTTGCCCAGGAAAAGGCTACCCTGGAAAAAGAAAAGGCTGCCCACCAGCAAACCCTGAACTTAAAAAACAAAGCAATTAAGACCCAGAAGCAGGAACTGGCTGTAGGCTGTAATGGAATGGAGCTGGAAGTTGGGTTCCTGGTGACTGCTGTGGTGGGAACAAACCCCAAGGACTCTAGCTGGAAGCAAAACCACCCTGAGTGAAAGGAGGAGGAGGGATTTTCCTGGCCAGTGAAGGGTCTGTCATAGCTGGTAGCTGTAAGCCTACAGCTGGATCAGTGTCTCTTTCCCTTTTGGGGGACACAGGAATGTCTGCCCCATAGGGGAGCCCCAAAATGAATCTCAGGTATACTGGCTCCACCATGGTCAGTGTCCAAGTCTCTGGCAGTAAGTTCAGAAGGAGGGTGTAACGTTGCATTCTATATGATTTTTTAAATATATGCTAATGAGTGAATATGATGTAACTGGAATATGATTCATGCGAAAGTTCTCTTGTAAAGTGTCATTACAAAGCTTATAATCTACTGAGTGTGGTCATCCTATTTATATAAAAGTATCACTCTTGTATCTATAACTAGAAATATAAAATATAACTCTGACGGCCTATTGTAATTTGCAAAGTGTGGGCCATTAATGGTGGTTTGGAATCTTGCTGGCTCCCATCAACCAGGACAATTGACTGTGGATGGCTCTGTTTGCAGGCAGGCCTTCCTGTGAGTCAGACTGGGAGGAATGAAGGACTGAAATCTTACAGAGGCATATGATCATGTCACCTGAACTGGAATCGATCTTTAACCTGGTGCTTTTCCATTGAGAAGGAGTGGGTGGGAACCCAGAGACGGATAAAGTATTCCCACCTTATGCAATAGATAGATAAATGGGTGGAACAAAACAAAGGGAAGATCCATCATGAAGAATCCCCTAGCTACCACTTGAGCTGGAACAAGAGCTGTACCAGGGGAAAGAATTGTGCCCAGGCCTGGAAGGTGTCCAGTCCGAGGAAAAAACTTACTGAAGATCTCTAAGGGTGAGATTATCAATATTGAGTTTGATTAGACATCAATTTGCGTGTTTTATTTTATTTTGCTTGGTGACTTACTTTGTTCTGTCTGTTACTACTTAGAACAACTTAAATCCTACTTTCTGTATTTAATAAAATCAATTTTTACTTGTTAATTAACCCAGAGTATGTATTAATACCTGGGGGAGGCAAACAGCTGTGCATCTCTCTCTATCAGTGTTATAGAGGGATAACAATTTACGAGTTTACTCTGTATAAGATTTATACAGAGTAAAACGGATTTATTTGGGGTTAAACCCCATTGGGAGTTGGGCATCTGAGTGTTAAAGGCAAGAACACTTCTGTGAGCTGCTTTTGGGTAAGCCTACAGCTGTTAAGGGATGTGGTTCAGACCTGGATCTGGGTTTGCAGCAGGCTAATGAGTCTGCCTCAAACTTGGCAGGGCACTGAAGTCCTAAGCTGACAGGGCAGGAAAGCAGGGGCAGAAATAGTCTTGGCACATCAGATGGCAGTTCCCAAGGGGATTCCGTTATCCAACTTGTCACAACATGCATATACCAGACTCAATGCTATGCTATATTATATTTCCACCTGACCCCAGCACCTCCAAGTTGCAGAAGAGCATAAATGATCAATCTACCCTTTCATTGTGAATACTTGCCATTTGACTTCATCTCTTGGTTTCCAGATGCATCTACAACATGAAGTGGATTCACCTGAAGCTAAGGAACATCATGTGAAACAGAGGAAGGACAAAGAATATAGTGGAAATGCACACCTGTGTGCGTGTGTCTGTGGGTGTGGGGCCCTCATCAAAAGTGAAGAGAGGGGAAAATGGACTCCTGCACCTGAGTTATTCTGCACAGAAAGTCACAAAATCTGGCAATCCTTGAACGGTGAAGCATTCAGTAAACTGGATAAGTATCACGAAAATACAGAAAATATCTCAGTTCTCATGCATTCACTTCTTGCTTTTATGATGATGTTGCTCCTCTCTCTTCCCTTCCTAAAACAGATCATGTTCTATAGAGTATAGAAATGAACAGCTGGCAGGAATCTTGAGGTCATCTAGTTCAGTCCCCTGCATTGAGGAAGCACATAGACCATCCTTGATAGCGTTTGTCATCCCTGTCTCAATGATAGGAATTCCACCATTTCCCTTGGAAGCCTATTCTAGAAATTAATTATCCTTACAGTTGGAAAGTTTTTCCTAATGTAAAACTTAAATCTTTTGTTGCTCTGGACATAGAGAACAATTGATAACCATTCTCTAAAGCAGCCCTTAAAATATTTGAAGACTGTTATGGGTCCCCTGTCAATCTTTTCTCAAGAGTAAACATGGACAGTTTTTTTAACCTTTCCTTATAGGTCAAGTATTCTAAAGCTTTTATCATTTTTGTTGCTTTCCTCTGGACTCTCTCCAATCTGTCTTAAAAGTGTGTCACCGAGGACTGGAAACAGAACTCCTGCTGATGCCTCACCAGTGCCTCGCAAAACAGCAAATTACCTCTCATGTTTTATATACAATACTCCATTAATACATCCCAGAATATTAGCCTTTTTTGCAATTGTATTGTATTGTTGACTTATATTTTCAGTTATGATCCAGTGTAATGCCCATATTCTTTCCATCACTACTACTGCCTAGCCAGTTATTCTCTATTTTGTAGTTGTGCATTTGATTTTTTTAGTTCCTAAGTGCAGTACTTTGCACTTTTCTTTATTGAATTTCATCTTATTGATTTGAAATCAACTATCCAATTTGACAAGGTTGTTTTGAATTCCAATAGTATTTTGCAATGTTCTAATAAACCCATCTTGATGTCTTCTGCAAATATTATAAGCTTACTCTCCACTCCATTATCTAAGTCATTAATGAAAATGTTGAATAGTACCCGACACAGAACAGAACCCTGAGGGATCCAGGTTGATATGTCCTCCAATTTTGACAGAGAGCCATCAAAAGCTATTCTTAGAGTACAGCTTTTCAACTAGTTTTACACCCATTTTATAGAATTTAACTTAGGCCACATTTTCCTAGTTTGCTTATGAAAATGTCACATGAGACAGTGTGAAAAGCCTTACTAAAACCCAGATATATCATGTCAACTGCTTCGCTCCCACCTATCCACTAACCAGTATCCCTTTCAAAGAAGGAAGTTAGGTTGAATTGGCATAATTTGTTCTTGACAATTCCATGTTGATTATTCTTTATAACCCCATTATCTTCCAGGTGCTTACAAACTGATCGTTTAATAATTTGTTCCAGTATTTTTCCAGTTATCTGAGTTAGATGATTGGGCTATAATTCACCAGATACCTTTTGTTCCCTTTTTAAAGAAACGTAATATGTTTGCCCTTCTCCAGTCCACTGGTACATACCTTCCTCCAAGAATTCTCAAAGATAATAAATAATTAGATAAATTATTTCCATTATATTTTTTCTGGATTCTTACATTTGAATATAAATACCATCTGAATAATATAGGGATAAATAAGATAACTGAATACATCTTTTCCGTTTCTAATTTATGTCATCCTGTGTTACCACCTACATCACAGTCTTTAGCTCTTATTAGCTTTATAGGTGTTGGATTTTTCATGAATCAGTTCAATGAAAAAAAAGCAGAAAGTGAGATAGGCTTTAAAATATTCAGATTGGTGTTCAGTAACCATTGTAAAGATATATAATTCCCCAAGAACACTAGATACAACAACAGTGAGATCTGAAGATACTCTGTCTTGAGTTCACCTGATGTGGAAGTGGGACCCATATTATTTGTATTGCCAGATATCCCTTTTGGGGTATCACTCTATGATGAGTTTCAGTCAAACCATTTTTTTTTCCCATACACAATCTGACCTGTGCATGAATTCGATGGAGAGGAGGAGCGAAGTATTGCATAGGCAACTTCTACACTCTCATGAGGCCTTTTAAGTACCAAAACTGTCTCCCCTTTCCAAGCTTGTATGTATTGTACAGCACAGGGCAAACTCTTGGTGTTTCACAAATAAATAATAATGATTTAAAATGTTATATTGGGTTATGTTTAACAAAAAATATGGTATCATAAAAATAATTTCATACACTTTTATAGAATCATAAAATCATAGAAATGTAGGGCTGGAAGGGATCTTGAGAAGGTATCAAGTCCAGCCCCCATGCTCAGGCAGGACCAAGTAAACCTAGGCCATCCCTCACAGGTCTTTGTCCAACCTATTCTTAAAAATCTCCAGGCATGGGGATTCCACAACCTCACTTGGAAGCCTATTCCAGAGTTTAACTACCCTCACAGTTAGAACTTTTTTCCTAACATCTTACCTAATATCTCTCTTTCTTCAGATTAAGCTAATTACTTCTTGTCCTACCTTTCAGTGGACATGGAGAAAAAATTATCACAATCCTAGTTATACTCTCTTCCTACTTACCTCTTTTTCTCTTTCTTTGTCAGCCTTTTGATCAGTTGTTCGTACCTACAGCAGATGTAATTTTAACCCACCCATTCATGAAAAGTGAAATTTAACCAGCTTTACTACCAGGCAAAGTCAATTCACTATATGACGTCTTAAAGGATTCAACCCATCCACCATCCATTATAGAAGTTTTATTTTCAAGTCTTACTGAATTTAAAATAGTTATGTGTGATTTCTCCTAGAACAATGACACTTCTTCATCCCAGTTCTTGCTTAAATTAGTCCATGTGATAGTTGATACTCACTCTGAGCTCTTTGAAGTTTAAATCACTCAGAGAAACTTTATTCAGCTCATTCTTCCATCAACTTCTAATCAGCTGAGAGTGCTCTTTCTTATTGTTCGTACATAGAGTGCTTATTTACACCTATACATATTCATAATAATTTGCATATCAGAAAGGCCTGCTTGACAGCTACTTTATCATCCTTTTAAAAAGATTCCACTTATGTAATTGAAATTAGAAAATGTACTTTTTCTGATATAATTCTTTGCTTTTACATGTATTAACTGCCCTGCCCATGGTCAGGGCCGGCTCTAGGCACCAGTGTTCTTTTAAAGGGGTGGCTCTTTTCAAGGTGTGGCATTCATTATTTTTTATTTATTTGTTTGTTTTTGCTTGAGTGCCAAAAAGCCTGGAGCCAGCCCTGCCGATGGTCCACACAAACCTCCCATCGAAATGCCCCTCTGAAGTTTGGAGCACTTTCCCCTCCTTCTGCATCAAAGAGCCTCCCTCCCTCATTCCTGTGTTAAATACACCTCTTCCACAAGGCTTAGTGATAGCCAAGGCTTTGACACTCTCTAGCTGTTGTGGAAAGGCCTCTGGGTACTATGGTGATTTTAGCAGTTTCAGCTAAATTACAGATGGGTGTATTAAATATGGAGATGTGTAGTACAGTCAATAGCTACTGTGCTATTTATTCTCATATAAAATTTATTTTATTTTGTTCTCTTCTCAGATGTTCATTTGTCTATGTGCAGTAATTTGTTATATAATTAATGCCTAACTGTTCTGTACATGTTCCCTGGGGAGATGTTGGAAGTTTTGGCAGCTAGGAATAAAGCAATTGGGAACACCAGAGAAGGTGTGGAGTCTTTTGACACCAGAGGAGATGTAGAGGCAGTTTGAGATCACAGGGCACTGGACTAGATGACCTCTCAAGGCCCCTTGAAGTTCTATTACAAGAAAAATAGCTGAATGTTTCTGTTAAAATGACCATCAGTCAAATAGTTCTACAACCACCAAGCACTATACAAGTATGTTAATAAAATTGGTTACTAATTAGAATCAAATCCTGAACACTTTTTCTGAATATTTCACTTTGTTTCAAAATGTACAATCTTTCTGCAAAGATTCACACAGATCTCTCACAAATGGTATAATTTCTACTTGAAAAGTGCACGTCAGTGCACCTGTAAATGGTGACCAGACAGACTGATTTCAAAAAATTAGTTGAATCACTGTCCTTTGGCTGCACTTGCTCTGTAGATGCCCTGTATTTTAACTGAAAATAATACTCTCCTAGGTCCAAACAACTGGGCCCCACTTGGCTAAGCCAGTAAGAAATCCACATTTTTTTTCAGCTGGAAGCTACTTTTTGCTGAGGCCCTGAAAGTGCAGATTAGGAGGGGATGTGCACGGCGGCCTTTCTGCCTCCTGATCTTGATCTATCTGTTTCTGGGCTACTTCCTGGGGTACACTAAACGCTGCTCTTAGCTCTGCCAGCAGCCTTAAGGTGCAAATTTTATTTATTTATATTTTAATCTAAAGAAACTTGTCACCAAAGGGAATCCATCCAAAGCTCTGGGCACCCTTTACATACATTTGAAAATATGACATTACCCTTACCAAAGATAAACTACGATACAGAGAGTAGTGCCATCATGGCAACATATCCCCTGCCTGGCCATGTCCCTCACATGGACATCGCAGCCATTCTATTCCTTTTGTACCACCACTGGATCTCTTTATCCTAGTGACAGAAAGCCAGTGAACTATAAACGTTGCACTGCACCAGCAGTGGATTTTTACAGCAAAGTGGCCATATTTCAGAGGAAAATCTGGGCCTTAGTTCCCATTAATGTAGCAGGAACCTGCAGCAAAATGGGAAGAGCTCTTCCTTCTGCTGAAACACTCTGCTAGCGGGTTTTGGAACCCCTGCATGGAGATGATGACTTATGCTTGCTGGCACATGCTGCTCAATATTTCCACTCTGGATATAATGGAGGTAGAAGTGATTCACTGTGCAGAAGGATCTAAACTGATGGGAGGAAGCTTAGGGACACCCAAGGATAGCATATGTGTTGTTTTATTATAATTTACCAGGTTAGTAAATCCAAACCAACTCATGGGAAGGGTAAGTTTGGACTTAATACAGAATGTGTTTGCTCTCTTTTTCAGAACAGGGTGAGAACCCTATCTACCAACAGATCTGTTTAAGTCATGATCTTGAAAAGAGGACAGATCCTCTCCCACAAGTACTGCACATAGAAACTGGCATCATTTTTAGGTCCATGGGTGCCATGTTATATTCTTATAGTCATCATATTCATTAACATCTTTCAATAGACTGTTATAAGCAATACTGTATATTAAGTTATATGATTATGGGAATTCTACATGAGCTATATAAATGGTCTCATTTTTCAATCAGTCAACTCTGCATCTTTTTTAACTAAATTCAGAAATATTTATATTAAAAGCTTAGATTTCTTTACATCTGCGTGGTTCAGAGTAACCAGCCAGAGTGTATAATGTTGCAATATACATGGTATATTGCTCTAAGTCTGTACTATTGCAGTTTAATGGTCCATCACCTTTTATACCATGACAAAAAGATTCATTCTATCACCTAATGTGGTCTCTGAGTAGCACCTGCATATGGGGCCTGCCACATATTAACATTTAATTATGTTTGTGTTGTTTGGCCACAGCAGTGAGGTGCCTTAAGCAGTGGGATGTTGATAGGAAGCAGGAATTGAGCACAGTAATGTTGTCTGACCTATTCCAGTGGAACCCTG
The DNA here is from genome assembly GCF_025201925.1 of Gopherus flavomarginatus. NCBI lineage: Eukaryota > Metazoa > Chordata > Testudines > Testudinidae > Gopherus > Gopherus flavomarginatus. The sequence goes on along the minus strand of NC_066617.1, from coordinate 80,872,458 downwards.
CTGTTTGCCTGTTGCTCGGCAGTGACAGTGTGAGCACTCTCACTCCAGCTGGGAATTTCAGGGAATCTTGTACCCCATGGAAAATAGATCTTGTCAACCCAATTTGATATTGTTCTTTGACAAGATTACAAGTCTCACTGACAAAGGTAACTCCATTGGCATAATATACTTGGACTTCTATATGGCATTTGACTTACTACTTTAAAAAAAAGCAACATATTGAATGGATTAGAGGCTGGCTTCTGATAGATCTCAGAACATAGTAATTTGGAATTATCAAGTAGTGAGGATGTTTCTACCGGGAGCAGTTCTCAGTTCAGTGCCATTCAATATTTTTATCAAAGATCTGGAAGAAAATGTAGTTCATGGCTGTGATAAAGTTTGCAGATGACAAAGATTGATGAAGGGGTAAATTACAATGAAGAATAGTCATTAAGAGAGAAAATAAAAGAAATAAATAAAGAATTATTTTCTCCATTATCTTACCCAAGAAAAGTAGGTCTGGTACGGGCTGAAAGCATTTAGGAAGTGTGTAATAGCTGAGAAATAAAAGTTTTGCATGTGACCAGAAAAAATCCACTAGAGATGGTAACTGATAATGCAGTGATGGAAAGGGAGGCAGGAAGAACAACTGAAGCAGACCTACTGCAGAGAAGCTTTTCTTCTATAGTCATCATGTGGTAGTTTAGTGATGACTTCAATAAATCAGAATGAAACAAAGAAAAAAAGACGGAGATAAAAGTTGTAGGTGGATCAAGGGATAATGAGACACTTGGCCATAAAGCAATGCTAATAATATCTTTTCTATCTTTAAAACAGAGTATAATAACCTCTTCATAGAACTTGAAGAAGAAAGAGTTCTAGAAAATGCATCTGAAGTCAGCATAGCATCAGATATTTGATGAAAATTGAAGCTATGAGCAAATGGCAGTTAGTGCAGAATCTAATGTGTACAAATGATGAGGGTCTTCTCCAAGGTTGTCAAAAGGCGATCAACTTCATTGCAGCTCTAATTGACAGTCTACCCAGATTAGCCAGATGCCTTGAGCACTTTTCCTAGAATTCTTCTCTGTAATGGCATTTTTTTTTTATACAGACTGTCAAGCTGTGTTAAATATTTTCATTTCATTAATATTTAGATTACACTAGTTTGACAAAATCCAAACATCTTGTAGAAAAAATATGTCTCTGGTATTCATCTGGCATCATAGAAGTAATGCACTTGAAGATTATGTATATTTCAACATTAAATCCAGCAGTGACATAAATCTTACATGCTTCCTTTTAAAACATTTCCATTAAAGGAAATGGGCAATGTCTACTATACACAGTTCAGCGCAAGCAGAATTTTGAGAATAATTTTCCACTTCTCAGAATTTATGGCAGATTCACATAATTTTGTTGAAGAAAAAAGATCACCATTTAAATTGAGATTAGCACTATATTTCAACTATATTGACTATCCAGAGAAGTGTCCGATATAAAACATTCCATTATTCAGTAGCACACTAAAGTACATACTAAAGTCCCATTGAAATCACTGGTTAAGTTAACATGCTTAAGTGAATACACTTAACTGTAAAATTAAGCATGTTTTTAAGTACTTTGCTGATTGGTGCCCATTTAAAAAAAAATAAGAGTCCATTCTAAGGGTAAATTAGTACATTTCTCTACTAATTCTTATAACTAATTGTGTTTTTCCTGTTAGAAAATAATTTTATGCTCAGAGCTAGGCTCTTGCATGTGCAGTATTTCATGTACTATTTTTTTTTTAGAAATTACATGAGAATTTTAATGCTTCAGATGGGGGAATAGCTCTGATGTTTTGAATAGAAAGGCTAGGTAGGTGCCTAGCTAGCCATTTGCACGCACAGTCATCCAGTTTGCACATGCAGTCATAGTAACTGCCTGTGACAAAGTAGATGAAAAATGCATACCCATTTTAGGCCGGCCTCCTTATTAATGTATAAAATATTATTAGAAGTTTTTTTTTGTTTTGTTTTGCTTTTTGTAACTAGGTCTTATCCCAGTAAGGCAAAAGAAGCTTATGGCCCTGGATGCTTGCTTGGCTATTACTGGTCTAATGTCCCTTCAAAACAATTTAGTCATCACATTCCTGTACTGCAAAGTTCTGCAAGCTATGTAATGAGATGTTTTCTGTGAATCAACCTACCGTGTTTTTCTCAGTCTAGCTATCGTCTAGCTTCTCTCATACCATTCTGTAACTCTCACTTTCAGGAGCCTACTGGTACTGGACATATAGAGTCAGAGTTTCAAAGTCACCTAAAAGGATTTATATGTGATTGCCAGTGGACCAGATCCAACAGAAAAAAGACAAAACATCTCTTATGCAACTTTGAAAATTTCACTCCTGCTGAACTTTGGGAGTTCAGAGAAAAATGTAAATAATGATTAAATGAGGTTAAAAAAACTAAAGATAAACTTTCACAATTTTTTTTTTTAGGCTTGGGTTAGTTTATATTTTGTGTGATGTTTCAGGACAGCTTTTTATTTTATTATAAAACAGTTGGCCCCTCATTAAAGTAAGTACTTAAGAATGGCTGTACTAAGTTAGACCAATGGTCCAGGAAGCCCATCCAGTCTACTTCCGACAAGGGCTGGTGCCAGATGCTCAGAGGTAAGGAACAGTACAGGGCAATTTATCAAGTGATTTTCCCCTGCCATCCAGTCCCAGCTTCTGGCAGTTAGATGTAGTCACTAGCTATTAGCTAATTAAGTAATTAAGTAATGTTGTAAATTATATTTATTTACTATTTTAAATGGATGAATTGCATCACAGACCTAATTATGTTTCCCAAACCCAGTTTTGAATCATGGCACAACTAAACCTCTTAATCCCATTAAGTTTTATTGTCTTTACTATTTTCAGACTTCTACCTCCATTTCTTTCAAAACATACTCTGGGGCTACTACAGCCTTAATTGTGTCAGGTTCTAGTCATTTTTACAACAAGGAAATGCTGAACCCTGAAAAGGTAGCTTTGTGGTAGAAATACCCGTGATGGACAAATCTGAGAAGGATCAGAGGGGTAGCTCAAGTATAGATAGTTTTAAATTCCTGTCCAAAGCTAGTCCAAACCACATGAAACTTTAAAATATGAAATCTTGTGAGAATCAGCTCTACTTTCTGCATCTCAAACAACAGAGTAATTAAATAAGGGCCTGTTGTATCTGAAGTTAGTTGAAGTCTTTCTGTTGATTTCAGTGGGATTTAGATTAGGCCAGTGTTTCTCAAACTAGGGTTGCCGCTTGTGTAGGGAAAGCCCCTGGTGGGCCTGGCCGGTTTGTTTACCTGCCCTATCCGCAAGTCTGGCTGATCACAGGTCCCACTGGCCGCGTTTTGCCGCTGCAGGCCAATGGGAGCTGCTGGAAGTGGTGGCCAGTAAGTCCCTTGGCCCGTGCTGCTTCCAGCAGCTCCCATTGGCCTGGAGCGGCAAAACGCGGCCAGTGGGACCTGAGATCAGCCAGACTTGCGGATAGGTCAGGTAAACAAACTGGCCCGGCCCACCAGGGGCTTTCCCTACACAAACATTGACCTCAGTTTGAGAAACACTGGTTTAGGTCCTGTAAAAAGAAGAAATCTCTTGAATGGCAAAAGGGAGAGAAAAATTGATGAGGTTCGTAAAAAAAACGCAAAACACTGAAGAGTTATTTGTGATTTATAATAGGATCTGGTACATATAATGAGAAGAATGCCTTGTATAATTATATAGCAAATTTAAGTATGAAATACTCCCTAAATAGAAAACTCCCCCATGTAGTAAGGATTATCATGGCACTAAAGACAATAACAGAAGAGATGCCCTAAGATACAATGCGTGCCTCCCTTTAAAAGAGCTATCTGATCAGCCACAGCAATCCATCGTCCTGATAGTGAAGATATGTCGAAATGATCTCATTAATCTAAATTTCATTGCAACAAGTTTGTGTGCTCACATTCTAACAAGCAATGTCAGCTCTATAGGAAAAGCAGATGCAGGATATTCATTTTGTTTTCTAGCACCGAAAGCTAAATCTCCATACTTCCCAATGTTAAAATTTCATTCTCTTCCCTGTACAGTTAGCCCAGGTATTTCTCGCAAATGTTTTCTTTCTTTCTGGCTCACCTAGAAAATAATCTTACTGCAAGTTACAGAGGAATTCCTGCAGTACCACAGTTCCAGAATATGAGGTGTGATTTTTTATTTATAAGAGTTTTTCTTGATATAAACGTTCAAGAATTTCCTGCTTTATTGCTACCTCAAATAATGGGCTGAAAAAAGAGCAATGTGACTAGCAAAGGAAAGGTTCCTGTGTGCGCCAATATGTGGTTGGAAAGAGGGGGTGCAGAAGTGCAGAAGCACAGGAGTAGTAGCTGTGACAGATGTGGAGCTGGCATGTAAATGTAACATGTTATGAATGTTGTAGAAGCTGCTATATGTTAATAAACTAGTTTTTGAGAGTGACTATATCACTTATATGGATGTTATAAGACTTTCCTGTGTGAATGTGTTTTGTTATAACTTAACAGGGATGGAAAAAAGAACAGACAGGGAAGCAATGGCTTTCAGATACAAACTTCTAGGTGCACACTAGAAAGATCATGGGGCCCAGCTATTACTTCAAAGATTCTGTTTCTTGTCATCTTCATGCTGTAAACCTTGTTTTACAATGCTGGGACCTACCAGATTAAAGGACTACAAACAGTTAGTGTTTTGGTTGCATTTGTCAGCAGCTGTCTTCTAGAGGGACAGGCTGATGCTCACACAGATAGACAGAAATCTGGAGATAGCGTCTGAAAGAGTTCAGGTGTAGTTCAGTGGTGAAAATGAGTTTGTTGCAAGGATTTGATGGAGTAGAGTGAGATTGTATGATATGCTAAGGGAGGAAGCATGTTCCAACCAAAAAAAGAAGGGAGAACTTAAATCTACTTGTTTGCTAGTATGTTTGAACTAATTACTGTTCTCAAAATGAAGGCTTTACTTGGCTGACAAGTATCAGAGGGGCAGCCATGTTAGTCTGGATCTGTAAAAGCAGCAAAGAGTCCTGTGGCACCTTATAGACTAACAGACTTATTGGAGCATGAGCTTTCGTGGATGAATACCCATTTCGTTGGATGTATGTGACGAAGTGGTTCTTCACCCAAGAAAACTCATGCTCCAAAACGTCTGTTAGTCTATAAGGTGCCACAGGACTCTTTGTTACTTGGCTGAGAGCACCTAGTTCATGTGATTCAAGGATAGGTGAGGCTTTTGAATTAAGGAGAAGTGTGATAGAATTTTGTGACTGGAGTTTCTGGGCTGTAAAAATATATATTACTCTGGCCCACTATTCTAGCTCTAGACTTACCTGACTGGTAATTTTACCTAGAAAACCTCAGTATGTTCCTTTTTCAGGTGGAAAAGCAGGGGATTCGCTGACTCAATGAAAAAATTTACAATTTCTTACCTGTGCCAACCTACCCCTACAGACATTCTGTTGTGCTTCTCCCATCCAAGACTTATGTTTGATCCTACCACTGGGGCCTTTCAGTTCATTTGTCAACTGACACTTATTTTCACAGGAAATATCCAGCATCTCACAGGATTACATCTCGAACATGCCCAGTTCTCAAGCTCCTTAATTCGTCTTATTTCCTGCAATCTTTAAATATTTCTGAAGTTCACTTTTGAACTCTATGCAGTTTGTCAATGCCTTTAAAAAATGTGGCCAAAACCAACTACGTGAACATGTAAAGAAATGCTGAGTAGAGCAGAATACAAAATTGTGGTTTCATATTAAAAATGCCAGACTTGAAATTTCACATATTTGAATTTGCTTTGAATTTTAATTTTTTTTCCAGATTCAACTCCTTTTATAAAATCCCAGGCAAATGTGACACTCTCAAATGTTAACATTTTTTTAAATTTCATTGTGAAATATTTAATGCAACTCTAGTTATTCTTTAATTTTTGCAATGTCTGGTATATGCAGCTTGGAAAGGAGAGTCACTGACAGAAAACCAGTACCAGCTGTGTCTTCCAGCTTTATGCAAATTATTTTAACACCTTTTTGTAGCTCCACACTTGGGAAAATGACAATTAGTTGATTTGAAAAGCAGATTTAAAAAAAGATATTGTTTGATGAAGACAGGAAAGCACAGGAATATTCGCTGCATTGGTATTAGAACTCAATTAGCAAGGCACAGTAAACTGTGACAAGGGTATGGGATTCAAAGTACAGGAGACTCAAGTAACCCACATTTAAATTGAGATTGATAAAGTAAATGCCAGCAGCTCTTTGAGGGTTTAATTCTTATACCAGTCATAAATTTAATACCAGCAACAGACAATAACAATACAGACATTTCTGGAATATCTCATATTTGACATTGGATTTTTTTCAAACACTATTTGGAAGACAACTGGTGTGGGTGATCTAGAAGAGAGAATGTATCCATAAGAGATTACCTCATCCTGCTTTAAAAAGAACTACTAAGCAGCTGCCTGATAGCCTATTTTCCCCCCTCTCTTCCTGACAAACCTGGCAACTTCATATAAATTCACACCCAAAGTGAATAAACTATTCAGGCCCATACAATTGCTTTGCCTGTGGTGAATTTCTGCAGGGTTTTTCCTTTCTTAGCATGTACTGTAGATGAACTGTGGCAAACATTCTAAACTCTTCAGTTAAGAAGCAATAAAATCTTTTATTGCCTCTGTTAAAATGAGAATTTTCAAAGATAGCACAGTTTAGGTGCTGCATTAATAAATAATAACAGCTAGAATAAGGATTTTAATTTAAAAAATCAGTTTTTTTACTAAAAGATATGAACCGCAAATACTGACAATATTGCTCTATGCTAAAGATTCTTATAGAAAACATTACTTCATGTTTTGAGTTGGAGTATATGAATATAATTCTTATCACTAAAATGTAGACAGCTGAACTTGAATATATAAATTCATAGTTCAATTATGTTATAATGATAGATAAAGGAGATCTGTTAGTTTATCAGATAGATGTACTGTACTAAGCAAATGCTAAGGTGTTCAATGGGCTTGAAATAGCTCCTAAGAGTGTTAAGTGAAATGAATCCAAGATTATATCATTTTTTTGTGCTTAAAGGCCCTTTGCTGAGTTCCCATCAGAAATACAGCCATTTGCTGTTACTGTCTTTGTCTCAAATAAAAACATAGCACTATCAATACAAATGTGAAAAGTATGATGTCTTGGACAAGAACAAAATGAAAAAGGGGTAGAGGAAGACACAGGGGAGAAAAAAGAAGAAACAGTAAATGAACACACATAAAATTGCATAAAAACTTTGGAAAATGAATTCTGCATTTTACGAGAGCTGGTCTTCCAAAACATGTTGTTCAGTAGAGAATACAATGTCTGGCACTTAATAAGCTTTTAGTACTACCAGTGCCAGCTGAGGCCTTTCCTGCTTAATGCTGAAGCTATGGCAAAGCAATTTGCTTTGTGGAATAAAAAGGAATCGGGAGGACCTAGATTCAGAAATCCAATTTCATCTCCAGACTGCCACAGCACTATACGCCTTTCATTTTAATGACTGACAGATTCTATTTCCCTTTCACAGGCATCACAGAAAAGACTAAAGTCTCTGCATACTGAAGAATGATTAAATTGTTAAAGGACCAGTGCTGCCTTTTTTTGTGTGTTTTGTTTATTTGGTTTGGTTTGGTTGCACCATGCTGGTAACAGATAAACATATACATATTTATACTTTCCATTAGTTTAGAGAAAATATGATTGTCAGCTTAGTCAATTTGATGCAGGCTTATATTGATATGAATACTGTTGACTGATCCATCACCCCTTGCTGCTCCAGTGTAATTGATCGGTCAAGCGTGCATTGAGCATGCATTGTGAGAAAGTAAAATGCCTTGAACATTAAGACTAAGGCGTATCTAAACCTCCCATGAGCTTCTATATCAATATATACAACATTCTACAATGAAACTTTTTTTCATTTTTGTCTTAATTTCATAGAGGACCAACATATGCTTCTTGTTATGCTGGTGTAAGTTTGTCTTCAGTGGATTTACTTCAGTGTTACTCTGGTGTAACTGAAGGGCCAGAATCTGGCTGTACCCCACATGTCCTCTCTCTGGATTGTGATGAGGAAAAAACTCTTATCTGAGTCACACAGATAGAAATCTTATAGACTGTTACTGAAAGTGCAGTAAAATTTCATTGTTTCATTGCCAAAACATGAGGAACATTTTACAACTTAAAAAACGTGATACTGGAACATGCCAATAGTTATGGCTATATTCTCGAATCCTCTAAACTGGCATGCATGTATAGTATTGTTTGAATGCACATCTGCTTTTTTATTCTACACGCTCTTTAAGTGCTCAAACAGGCATTGACAGGTACAGTGATGGACATTGTGTGTGTGTGTGTGTGTGTGTGTGTGTGAACATTCACAATTTTTCTGGACAAGTTTAAGGAATTTTTGACAATGTAGTCCCAGATATTTCATTCTCAAACTATTGATAGATTCCAAGGCCAGAAAGGACCATTGTCTATATAGTCTGACGAACTGTATAACAAAGACATTGAACTTCCCAAAATAACTCATAGAGCATATCTGTTATAGGAAAAAATCAAATCTTAATTTAAAAATTATCAGTAAAGGAGAATCCACTATTGCCTTAAGTAAATTATTCCAATGGTCAACTACTCTCACCATTAAAAATGTACACCGTATTTCCGTCTGAATTTGTCTTGCTTCTTCCAGCCATTGGATTGTGTTATTCCTTTCTCTTTCAGATTGAAGAGCCCATTATAAATATTTGTTCTTCATATAGGCACTTTCAGTTTGTAATCAAGTCACCCCTTAACCGTCTCTTTGTTAAATTAAATAGATTAATCTCTTTGAGTCTATCACTATAAGGCATGTTTTCTAATTGTTGCATGGCAACTGCATCCTGAGCATCTCCCCATGGCCCTGAGCTGGTCCTGTAATGACCTGTCTTTGTGTCCTTCCTTCAGAGCCCTATAAAGCTATTCCATCCTCCCACAGCTTTGCTTGTGGCTACCACCACCCCTACTCTGGGGCTGGTTTAATAACTGAAACAGTTCAAAAATAATTCTCAAAGTCTGAGAAATAAAGTTCATCACCATAACACAAAGAATCATAGTCATTTCTGGCTCTTCTATCAGACACTGCTCTTCACAGAACTGTCACTCCCACACCTTTCTATCTCGAGCTCAGCCTTCTGGCTCAGGCATCTTTCTCTTGTCATCATCACCCTTGTTCTCAGGGAAAAGGCAGCATATATATTGCCATCATTCAGAGAGCTCCTCCTGATTGGCAGGGAGAGTGTCTGAGCCCTGGCCCACTCTGAGCGACAGGGCTTTTGATCCTGGGATTGTGTCCATCCAATTACTAATTCCCTGGGACTGCTTCCGCTGTTCTGGCTTTGACCATTCATGTGCCTCTGTTTGTTCCAATGTTCCTGGAATGGGGTTTTCTGGTCCCCTCAAGGTTCAAAGGGCTAGTATACCCAGTTACACTTTACTCGTTTATTCATTCTTGTAGCTCTTCTTTAAACCCTCTCCAATGTATCAACATCTTTCTTGAATTGTGGACACCAGATTTCCAGCCAACAGTCACAACAGAGCCAAATAAAAGGGTAAAATAATGTCTCTACTCCTACTCATGATTTCCCAGTTTATGCATCCTAGGATCATGTTAGCCTTTTTGGCCACAGCATCACACAGGGAGCTCATAGTCAGCTGATTATCCACGACAACCCACTTATCCTTTTCAGAATCACTGCTTCCCAGGATAGAACTCTCCCATCCTGCAAATATGCCTACATTCTTTGTTCCTGGGTATATACATTTACATTTAGTCATATTAAAATGCAAATTGTTTGCTTGTGCCAGGGATTCCAAACTTTGTTCACAGCTTGTTCAGGGTAAGCCCCTGCTGGGCTGCTAGTTGCTTAGTTTACCTGAGCATCCACAGATACAGCTGCTCTCAGCTTCCAGGGGCTGTGGTTTGCCGTTCCCGGCCAATGGGAGCTGCAGGAAGCCATGCGGGTTGGGCCACTGCTTCCTGCAGCTCCCATTGGCCAGGAACGGCAAACCATGGCCACTGGCAGCTGCGAACGGCCATACCTGCTGATGCTCAGGTAAACAAACCATCTTGCGAACAATCTGTGAACCAAGTTTGGGAATCCCCGCCTTGGGCCAAGCTCACCAAGTGATTCAGATCCCTCTGTATCATTGACTAGTATCTTCTTTATTTCCCACTTCCCCAATTTTTGTGTCATCTGCAGCCTTTATCAGTGACAATTCTATGTTTCTTCCAGGTCTTTGATAAAACAAAATGTTAACTAGTGTAGAGTCAAGAACTGATCCCTGCAGGATCTCACTGGAAACATATGTCTTTAACGATGATTCCCCATTTACAATTACATTTTGAGACCTATCAGTTAGCCAGCTTTTAACTGATTTAATGTGTGTCATGGTAATTTTATATTGTACTAGCTTGTAATCTCATCAAAAAAAAGATATCAAATTAGTTTGATGGGATCTATTTTCCATAAACCCATGTTTATTGGCATCAACTACATTACCCTTCTTTAATTCTTTATTAATTGAATCCCGTATCAGCCGCTCCATTATCTTGCCCATAACATAGCCTATCCCTTCTCTTTTGAACTGAGAAATTATCTCTTGATTTGCAGAGTGATAAATTACTTTTTAGTGAAGACTTATAGAAAATTATATGATACTTGAATAAGACAACTGTGCAATTCAGTCCAAACCCTCTTGTTAATTTGATATCATATCTGACAAATTAATCAACTTGTCTCAGTCCATCAGTAACCAGGAAAAAATTGATGTATATAACTCTGTGTTTCATTTGATATGCATTCCTTAACTTCTTCTCACAGAGAAATCCTTCTGCCTTCCCACATCAAAAACTTACAATATACTCAATTAAATTGCTATATCAGGGGAACATTTCCTGCTCCACTCTGTTCCCTTTTATGACAGTGAGGTAGTGACAGAGAGCACAGACTGGCCACAAGCCCCTACCTGAAGATTATCCAGTGGGGTGGAGTCCCCAGTGAGCACAGAGCTAATGTAGCCAGCTCTTACGCCACCAGCCCCACAGCCTCTGATGCAGGAAGAATGCCAAGAGCATGCTGTGAGTGAAGACTTGGTTTGGCCAGCTTCATTCATGGTCAATGGAGATTCTCCCATAAGCAGTTAGCTAGCGGGTGTTACAGTAGCCCTCCAGTATAGACCTATGTCCAAGGTGAAGAAAAGAATGAGTGATCCATGACCAGATCTCTGACCACCACCACTCAACTCTTGCTGAACCCAACAGAAAATCTGGTCTCAGATATTTAATGTTAGTAATGTATACTGCATATCATGTCGTACCACATACACTGTTCTGGGATCTGAAATTTAGATAAGACATTTGTATTTGAAATATATTATATGTACTAGTACAATGCTATTTGCATTTTTAATTATCCAGTGCATACATTAAAGGTCAAATCTCTTCAGCTGCAAAAGAGAGACTGAAAAATTAAGGGAACTAATTAGTGAAGCCAACTCATCCAAAGAGCTTGTGGACTGAAATGTAGAGAAGACTTGACATTTCTTTGTCAAAGGTATAAAAACTGTCTGGAATTTGCATCCCAGGAAGGGTTCCATAACTAACTGGATGAATAACAACCTCAATAAGGATATAAGGAATAAGCACAGAGCCTTCAAGGAATAAGAAAATGGACTGATCAGCAAAGAAAGCCATGTGTTGGAGGTAAGAAAGTGTAGCAATAAAGTGAGAATTGCTAAAAGTCAAGCTGAGTTACACATTGCAAAGGAAATTACAACAAATAGTAAGGGGTCTTTAGGCATATATGTAAATAGAAAACAAGAAAAGAAGTGGGGGATGCTATGGAATGGTGAGGATGAGATAGAGATTAAAAAAAAATCCAGGTATGGCCCAAAATCTAAATCAGGGATTGGCAGCCTTTGGCATGCGAACTGTCAGTGATATCTGCTGGCAGGCTGGGACGGTTTGTTTACCTGCAGCATCCATAGGTTTGGCCGATCACAGCTCCCACTGCCCGCCGTTCATCCTTCCAGGCCAATGGGGGCTGCGGGAAGTGGTGTGGGCCGAGGGATATGCTGGCCGCCACTTCCTGCAGCCCCCATTGGCCGGGAGTGGCGAACTGCAGCCAGTGGGAGTTGTGTGAGGCTGAACCTCTGGACGCTGCAGGTAAACAAACTGTCACAGCCCACCAGTGGATTTCCCTGATGGGCCGCGTGCCAAAGGTTGCCGATCCCTGATCTAAATTAATACTTTGTCTGAGTTTTTAATAAGTATGATAATATAGAGGCAAAGGCAGGATGGCTAGTCACAATGCATGTATAGAAATGGAAATGACAACATTCTTGGCAGAAGCAAAACTCAGAGGTTAGTGCATTCAGGTAAGAGGAATGGGTAATCTCCATCCCAGAATACCAAAAGAACTGACATGTGAAATTACTAGTCTGGTAGCAAGGATATTTAATAACTCTATCAAACCAGAGATGGGTCTTGTGTGATTGGAGGACAGCAAACACAGTATGTATATTTAAGAAAGGGAAAAAGTGATCCAAGAAACTACAGACCCATTAGTCTAACCTCAATAGCATGCAATACTTTATAAGAAACAATGAAGGAAAGAATAATGATGTGGAGGGCCGTGACAAATGGGATAAAATGCAGCATGGATTTACTAAAAGGAAGAGAGTTCCAGACTAATCTGAACTTTAGTAAGGCATTTGATATGGTACCACATGTAATTGATTCATGGAGAAGCTGTAGAAGATAGAGGTTAGTACAACAATTGTAAAGTGGGTAAGAAACTGTCTAAAGAGGAGACGACAACAGGTTGTATTGAAAGGAGAACTGTCAGACTGGGGGAGGTGGTTTAGTTCCTCAAGGTTTGATATTTGGACCATTCTTATTTAGTATTTTCATTAATGACTTTGGCACAAAAAATGGAAGAGTGACAATGAAATGGGCTGGCACAAAGTTGGAAGGCATTGTGAATAGAGGAGGATTAGAATATACAAAGGCAAAACTGGATGACCTTGAGGACTGGAGTAATAGAAATGTGATGACATTTAGTAGTACAATGTGCAAGGTCATGCACATAGGAATTAATAACAAAAATATCTGCTCTAAGTGGAGGGCTGATCTGTTGGGAACAATAGAGGAGGGAAAATACAAGGCTATGTTAAGTGATCACAGGGTGACTATGAGCCACCAATTAGTCCATCTGGAATACTGTGTACCATGTTCAAGAAAGATGAATTCAGCCTGGAACATACAGAGGAGGATTACTAGGATGATCAGGATATGGGGGCCTTATTTTATGAAAGGAGACTGGAAGAGCTTGATGTGTTTATCTAGGAAAATGAAGGTTGAGTGGGGATAGGCACTCTATAAACACACGTGTAGGATTTTTTCAGAGGGGGTGGATGGGAGGTGAGGAGAAATGGGGATTAAACACCAGGGAGAGGAAACAGAGCTATTTAAATAAAAGGATAAGAACAAATGAGTATAAACTGGCCATGAATATACACTTCTACCTTGATATAATGCTGTCCTCAGGAACCAAAAAATCTTACTGCGTTATAGGTGAAACCGCGTTATATCAAACTTTGCTTTGATCTGCCGGAGTGTGCAGCCCTGCCCCCCCAGAGCACTGCTTTACCACATTATATCCTAATTCATGTTATATCGGGTCCCGTTATATCCAGGTACAGGTGTATTTAGGCTGGACAGTGGAATAAGGTTTCTTGCTATCAGAGGAATGACGTTCTAGAACAGCCTTCCAATACGGGCAGTGGGGATCAGAAGCCTTACTGGTTTTAAGATGGAGTTGATAAATTTATGAATGGGATTATGTGACACAGTTGTCTGATGTAGCAGCGGACTGGAGTCACTGATCTCGGAGGTCCATTCAAGTCTTATGTTCCTATTTTGAAGCCTTAATCCCACCAAAATCCCAGATTAAATCTATATTGTATGGAATATATTTAGTTTGAAATTGTATGACTAGATTTCACTTTGCAATCTAGTAATATTTCAGGTTTGTACAATGTCTGAATATCAGTTACAGTTTATTGTAGGTTTACTGTATTTCAATTGAACAAATGTTTAGATTTTAAATGACTCTGTAACCCTGTTCTTGTTCATTATTTTCTTTTGGTTTTCCACTCTTCTTGAAAGCTGACAATTTCCTACCTCTTTAGCTGTAACAAGTCCTCTCTGCAGGTAGTCTCCATTTGAAAGCTCACTGCGGTTTCTCTGTTCCATCTATTGGCTTCACAGTATGTGATTTTGGAGTTTCTACTTTCATCTTTCTCGGAGCTGATTGCTATTACTGATTACTTGGTAAACTCTTACTAGCACATCTCTGTTCAGTGCTGGTAATCTGTTAGAAACATTTTCATAGTAATATCTACTGCTTTTTTATATTCTTCCATTCTTACATCTTGTGTTATGGCTCCGGAATAGTAGGGGTGTGTCATAAACAGATAGCTAAGGGTTAATGTCTCTTTCACCTGAAGCACCTGACCAGAGGACCAATCAGGAAACCGGATTTTTTCAACTCTGGGTGGAGGGAAGTTTGTGTCTGAGTCTTTTTTCTGTCTGCCTGCTTTCTCTGAGCTTTGGAGAAGTAGTTTCTACTTTCTAGTCTTCTGTTTCTAAGTGTAAGGACAAAGAGATCAGATAGTAAGTTATATGGTTTCTTTTCTTTGGTATTTGCATGAATATAAGTGCTGGAGTGCTTTGATTTGTATTCTTTTTGAATAAGGCTGTTTATTCAATATTCTTTTAAGCAATTGACCCTGTATTGTGTCATCTTAATACAGAGAGACCATTTGTATGTATTTTTTTTCTTTCTTTTTTTATATAAAGTTTTCTTTTAAGACCTGTTGAAGTTTTTCTTTACTTCAGGGAAATTGAGTCTGTACTCACCAGGGAATTGGTGGGAGGAAGAAATCAAGGGGAGATCTGTGTGTTGGATTGCTAGCCTGATTTTGCATTCCCTCTGGGGGAATAGGAAAGTACTTTTGTTTCCAGGACTGGGAACAGAGAGGGGGGAAGGGAAAAAGGATTATTTCCCTTTGTTGTGAGACTCAAGGGATTTGGGTCTTGGGGTCCCCAGGGAAGGTTTTTCAGGGGGACCAGAGTGCCCCAAAACACTCTAATTTTTTGGGTGGTGGCAGCAAGTACCAGGTCCAAGCTGGTAACTAAGCTTGGAGGTTTTCATGCTAACCCCCATATTTTGGACGCTAAGGTCCAAATCTGGGACTAAGGTTATGACAGGGTGTCTAAATAAGCACTAAAGTTAAATGTCTGTCTGGCAGTTGTGCTTGCAACATTTCTATATGGTTGTGAGTGTAGGCCTCACTTGACATAAGTAACTTGCCTCATTTCTTAGTGGGCATGACTGGAAAGGTGAATGAAAGGTTAAGTTGTAAATAGGGGCTTAACCAGCAGTATGCCGGAGTATAGTTTCTGTGCTAGCTGGTGCTAGGGAAAATGAACAGGATAAACCTGGAATGTAAATATCAGGTTCTGCACGAACAGCACATGGAGTGAGCATGCTGCACACACCTTAGTTCCTGTAAAATAACCAAACCAATCCTAAAACATGTGATGCAATGTAATGTGTACATCCATATAAAGGAAGAGGTTTTTTGGGTAATTTTGGGTGTGTGATATGCCCTCATATAGGTTCACAGAATATTAGGGTTGGAAGAGACCTCAGGAGGTTATCTAGTCCAATCATCTGCTCAAAGCAGAACCAACACCAACTAAATAATCCCAAAGATTTGTCAAACTGGGCCTTAAAAACCTCTAAGGATGGAGATTCCACCTTCTCCCTAGGTAACACATTCCAGTGCTTCACCAACCTCCTAGTGAAATAGTTTTTCCTACTATCCAACTTAGACCTCCCCCACTGCCACTTGAGACCATTGCTTCTTGTTCTGTCATCTGCCACCGCTGAGAACAGCCTAGCTCCATCCTCTTTGGAACCGCTCTTCAGGTAGTTGAAGGCTGCTATCAAATTCCCCCTCACTCTTCTCTTCTGCAGAATAAATAACCCCAGTTCCCTCAGCCTCTCCTCATAAGTCATGTGCCCCAGTCCCCTAATCATTTTCGTTGTCCTCTGCTGGACTTTCTCCAATTTGTCCACATCCCTTCTGTAGTGGGAAGACCAAAACTGGACGCAATACTCCAAGTATGGTCTCACCAGAGTTGAACAGAGGGGAATAATCACCTCCCTGGATCCGCTGGCAATGCTCCTACTAATACAGACCAATATGCCATTGGCCTTCTTGGCAACAAGGTCACACTGCTGACTCATATCCAGCTTCTTGTACACTGCAATCCCCAGGTCCTTTTCTGCAGAACTGCTGCTTAGCCTGTAGCAGTGCATGGGATTCTTCCATCCCAAGTGCAGTACTTTGCACTTGTCCCCGTTGAACATCATCAGATTTCTTTTGGCCCAATCCTCCAATTTGTCTAGGTTACTCTGGACCCTATCCCTACCCTCCAGCGTATCTACTTCTCCCCCCTGCCCCTAGTTTACTGTTATCTGCAAATTTGCTGAGAATGCAATTAATCCCATTATCCAGATCATTAATAAAGATGTTGAACAGGACTGACCCCTGGGGCACTCCACTTGATACCGGATGCCAACTAGACATCGAGCCATTGATCACTCCCCTTTAAGTCTGACAATCTAGACAGCTTTCTATCCACCTTATAGTCCATTCTTCCAATCCATACATTTTAACTTGCTGGCAAGAATACTGTGGGAGACGGTATCAAAAGCTTTGCTAAAGTCAAGATATATCACATCCACTGCTTTCCCCATATCCACAGAGCCAGATATCTAATCATATCTACCCTCTATGCTTGAGTCTGACCAACTCAATGTAGCTTTGCCGTACGCAGAATAAAGGAACCTGAGTGATGAAATCTGGAATCAAACTGAGTTTTTTGGATCTCAGAGAACTGAATGAAGTGTTTTCCCAGAGCTGGACAAGGTGCTCTGGATAAGCTGAGTGGAAAAGGTCTTAGAGGGAATCCCAGCAATGAGACATTGACAACATAAAGTGGCCATATTAGGGAATTTTGATCAGTTTCATGTGCTCTGTCTTTGGTACCTTTGCAGAGTCAAATGGTGGGACAAGATTCCCAAAATCAAAATCCTTAATCATTATCAGATGTCTGGCATTCAAAGCACACTCTTAAAAGCTCAGCTGTGTTGGTCTGAGTATTTCATGCATATGGCCAACTGAAGAATCCTTGAGATGATATTTTATGGTCAGTTAAAGGAAGGCACCTTCCCGTGCTTCTCTGGGTGGCAGTACAAATGAAATCAAACTTGAAAGCATGTCAGGCTGACCCCAGCAACTGGGAAGGAACAGATCAAGGTGGTGGTAGATTTGCCATGTCACTGTTAACCGCTTTGAATCAAGGTACATTAACACCTTATGTGGAAAAAGTGAGTAGTGCAAGGCAAGGATACAACAGTCTGCAATGTGGTTGTATGTGTCTGTCCCACATGTAGCCATGTTTGTGGTTCTCTCATGGGTCTCACCTAACAGATGAGTGTTTATCTATATTGTTTGATGATTCCTTATATGTTGACATCGACATGAGACTCTGTCATCATCAATAAATGTTATTTATATTTACTGTGATGGCCATTATCTGAGCTGATGAAATGCTTAACATTAACTACTTTCTGCATTAGCCAGTTCCTAGTTCACTTGGAAACAATAGGCTTTTTGCCATGTGGTTTTTAATGATCATTCAATGCTTTAGGAGTGTGTGACAGATCTGCTTTATTCTGTGTCTGCTTCCAACTCGCTGTGCATAACAACAAGGGCTTTACAAGTGTCTAGGAAACTCAGCCCTTAATACAGTCTGGGGTATTGGGGACTGCATTTTTGAGACCAAGTCAAAAGATCTTGGCACTAGCACGCAGACAAGAGAGAGTCTGAAAGTCAGTGGGAGTTTTATCAATGTAGCAATTGAGAATCTACTCCTGTACTTTAAGCTCATCTATAGCTGTAACAGGCTTGTCAAGCATGCAATTTTGTGACTTTGTGGAAGATACTAACTCAACTCTTTCAAAACCATACATTTTATTTTAGGAATTATCTACAGAATGAAACCCATGGATCTTTTACTGCTGGGTTCTGTCTTCTTGGCTATCATTTCACCACAATTGATTTCTATTTCCCAGATAACTAAGGCATGCCAGGTCAGATTTTAATTGGTGTAACTAAGTGTAGCTCCTTTGAAGCCAGTGGAGCTCTACAGACTTAATCAGATGAGGACCTTCCCCCCTGTATTTTCTTTTCTAAACTTCTGACCCATGTCTCTTGTTGGGTTCAAGACCTTTTAAATTGTACATCATGTTTTGTTCATCTCAGTTTGTCCTGCACACCATGTCAGCTCTATATGCAGTAAACTACTGACTACATTCTAAGATTTCTCACCCTTTTGTGTACTTAAGAAAACACCTTCTAAAGCGAACGAACAGTACAAAAAAACTGATCTCATCTATGATATGTTGCCAAAATACTCTTAAAGTGTCTTAAACATTGCAGAAGCTTGTTTCTGCCAACTTCCATTGATTTCTTGGGGTTTGGGTAGCTTGTGAAAGCCTTTCTTTCTGGCTTAAGATACTGAGTGTCAATAAATAGGTATCACATATTTTATTATCAACATAAAGATGGCAAGTGAATGAATACATTTTTCTTAATAAAGAGCTCATCAATAGTGAGTTTTAAAAGCTGTGCATATAAGAAAATAATCAACTGCCCAGGCTGACAGCAAAAATTAAAAATGATGATATATTATCTACGTGCCTTTCCTACCAATGTGATTAAATTGTTCACTCTTACAAGAAGTTTTGGGGGGTTCTGGGCATAGCAGTTTTTAATAAAATACTTCAACCTGCAAAGTGATGATTACTAGAGTTGGGAAATTTTTTCAGTGAGTAGTAAATTTGCCACACAAATGCATTTTGGGGAGCAATAAAAATATTCATGGTCAAATATAGCAAATAGTTTCAGCTGAAAAAATGAAAAATATATTGAAAAGTGGTTTCAAAATGTTTGAGTTCAAGCATTTTGAAAAGCTTCAGCTTTTCATTTTGAAACAGTGTTTCATTTAGAAATTTTGGTTTTTAAAAAAAACATGAAACCAACCAAACCCTCTACCCCGCCCAAAAAATTGTTTCTGTTTGAACTAAACTAATTCCCCCCTACCCTTTGGTTAAGTCCTCAGACTGAAAAATCAGTTATTCATTCAGCTCTACTGCTCACTCCTTGACTTTCCAGGTGCTGTCCTGTCTTTTCTAGGAGGTTATCCTCAGATAAGGGGGAAGATTATAGTTTTAAAATCCCACCACAACAATTGCCATCTCCTATGCAGTTTCTTGGTAGGGTGTATAGGTTATTTTGGCCTCAGTCTTAAGTATGTGACATATGTATTGAAGAGTTCCATCTTGCTTTTGTTTCAAGTTGAAGTTCATTTAGTGATCCTGCATGTGTGAAAGTAAAACAGACACAATGTCCCACATCATCCCCCACCTTGTGAGGCATGCCTGTCGGAATTGTAATCCCAGTGCTTGCATGAGCACATGGAGGGCCCCTTGAGTGCAGGCTCCAGGGTGGAGTCAGAAACAAGGAGTTCAGGGTGCAGGAGAGGGCTCCAGGCTGGGGGAGGGAGTTGGGGTATGAGAAGGGGTGATGGCTCTGGGCTGGGTGTGCTGACTCTTGGGTGAGGTGGGGGATGAGGGTTTTGGGGTGCAGAAGGGGGCTCCAGGCTAGAGGGAGAGGATGAGGGATTTGGAGTGTGGGAAGGGGCTCTGGGTTTAGGGGAGATCAGGGCTGGGGCAGGGGATTGGGACATGGGCTTACTTCGGGCAGCCTCACTGCAGGGCGAAGGCAGGCTGCCTGCCTGTCCTGGCACCATGCTGCACATGACCTGGAAGTAGCCAGTAGTTCTGGGTCCTAGGTGTGCAGGCACCACCACCCCGATCTCCCATTGGCTGTTGCTCGTGGTAAGTGCAGTGCATGGAGCCCTGTGGCCCCCCCCGGCCTGGAGCCAGACCTGCTGACCTGTTAGTGGGTCCCTTTTTGACTGGGTGTTCCAGTTGAAAACCTACTTACAGATTCCTCGGTCTTTCTTTGCTCACTTTGGTCACCTCTGCATAGCCAGAACCCACTATCAGCTCAGGGTGAATCATAGTATAATCATCTCATATATTGTACACATATTTAGTATATCTAAAAGTTAACATAATTTCTAAGAGCAGAACTTGAAGAAATACAAAAATATATATTAAAAAAATCCTCCCAATAATACAAATTTGAAATACTACATGACACTACATTCAATCAAGTAATAAATATGCAAATTAAACTTGCTTTCATGTAAACTCTTTTCAACTTTCTTTTTTTGCCTAAAAAGGGAGCCAGAGTTTCTCTTCCCAGCCAGCCACATAACTCACATACCTATACTGTTGACCCTAAATATTGACTAGCCTCAATAAAAACTGCACACTACAATACACTACAGTGATCCCTGCACTAATGGTCTTAAATAACACCTTCAATTAAATAAAACCATCAATTTGTTTTGTTTCTTTCCTGGAATAGGTCTAATTGCTGCAAAATCTTTTTACAGATGTAACTTCCAGCTATTAATGCTGAGGAATAGGTTTTTGCTAAGTAAATAAAGGACAGGAAGTATATCTGATTATCCTGGATGTCAAAAATGTCATGATATATCTGTCAGTTCTGTTATTTCCAACCCAGCACCCCTAAAATTTAAAACTGACTACATCTCTAATAAGAGAGACAATCCAAAAGATGTATAGCTCCCCTTTGGGCTAATTATAATTTTTAAGAAGATGCTGTTCATCTTATATATGTTGAAAATCCTGTGGAACTGCAACACAGGTGACTTGGCCCTTCTAATGTAACTAATTTCAAACAGAAGAAGGTTAAGCATGATTCTTCTGAGAAATGACAGAAAAAAAGTACATCATCCACCAATAAAACCAAGCTCTTGTAGCCAAGAACATGTCTTTCATCATTTTATTTGTTTACTATTCTCTTTGCTACATAACTGAGAAGGCAAATTGTTATTAGATAACGGAACAGTGATTTTCTTGGATATTTATATGTAATCAGAAATAACACTTAAATATACATATTCAGCAAATGAAAGTAGTTGCTTTTCAGGAATATACAACTTGAGGATTTTGAATCATACATAAAACTAGTTATGGTTTTAAGCAGCTCATTGTGATCATTTCCCCTCAGATCTGTGATGTCTGCAACCAAACATAGGACACTGTTCTTTGGAACTGCAGAAACTACGAAGATAAGAAACCCAGTTAAATCAATTAAGCAAGAAATTGCAAAGGTTGTGCAAAACATTTCTCAGTCTCAAGTTTCTTGGCTCCATTTTAATTACTTCTAATTTTGAGGTTAACATAAATGAAAAGGAAAATAATTCTCTTTGTAGAATCTAAAAGATGAGGACTATATATCTTCCTCGTTAGAAGAGATATTATAAACTTGAGCAATTACATTACATTCATTTTGCAAGAGTAGGTAAAATAGCCAAAATCAAAAATGTTTGTCAGACAATTTTACCAGAAAACATTGTAAGATTTATCTTATTGGCAATACAACACTCCATGGATTCAAAAGGTGTGGGTTCTTAGTTACTCCACTCCTGTACTTGGACCAAGGAGAGGAGTAGGTAAGGCAAAGGTAGTCTTAAGCTACGTTTAGACTCTCAGGGTAAAATCTTGGTCCCATTCCTGTTACCGAGGCTGGGATTTCACCCCTTGTGTTCTGGGGCCAGTCTGTCTTCAATTTGTAAGTTAAAGAAGCATCATGGCTGCTCTAGCTCTCACTTTGCTTTCCCATGGACTCTGGGAAACAGGATACCCATAGATCAGTGCCCACCAGACATCCCTCTTCTGCAGTTTGCCTTTCATACTGAAGGCTGGGAGCATGGCTGGTGAAGAGCAATTGTAACAGCTCTCCATCAGCTGGACAGGGCTCTGTATGGGAAGTATTTTCATGAGGCTATTTCTCCTCACTTAGCGGCAGTTTACGTTTTTAAACTGGTACTTGCAACAATTGAAAAAAAATTTTGTATTTAGTTTTTGCTAGAGTCTGAAATCTGGTGGTTACTAAGGGTCTCACTCTTAGGCTCCAAGTCTGCAAAATGATTCCACATGGGAAGTCACCCCACCCCTGCACAAACCTTAGAAGTGGAAGCACACAGGACTTTAACAGGGCTCTCTGAAGGCACAGGGGTCATTTTCATGATTGGGACCTTATTTATGAAATGGTAGAGTAAGAATAGAAAAAAGAGAAAAACTGCAGAATGCCCTCCTGCCGAAACCATGTACAGGAAGGTGATAATTGTGAGTTTGAAAGGAAGAATCATGTTATCTTCTTTTTTAATGTTTTATCATCATAACAAAGGATTGATGGACCAGGGAGAAAATGGTCAGTATCTTGGGACAAATGACTTCTTTACTCCTGAAGCATCATGATAATAATGTTGAAGACAATTGTAATATTGCTTAACATACGTAGTCATAGAGTAAAAAAGTTTTGTTGTTCCCATGACAATCTATGTTTTTGTTTAATAAATAAAACAAAGACTGAATAGCAAATTAGCCACTTTCCCAGGAGGGCAGATGTCATTTATGTATCATGTAGCTGTTGAGCCCAGATGTTTCACAAATTAAATTGCCAAGAAAAAGTGACTGCAGCCAAGAAATCCCTCTTCTCTTTAATGCCAAATGATACCGAGGCATACAGCTGCTTCTTCACTGGGAGATTATAGCTTGAAATGATTCCAATAGTCAGGTATTGCCTGTTTGTATGTAATATCTGTGGTAGCAAGTCAAGAAGCTTTGTGTGTGAAGAAAATATACTTGCCACAAGCACAGTATGCTGAGTTAGCAAACTGTGCATGTTTGTACACCTTTTGGAATCCTTACAAACCAACATGTATGCAGGACACAGAATCTGATGACTCAGAAGATGAACTAGTTTGAAAACTGCATTTAAACTCCACCAACAGATTGCTGCAAAATAGGTTATAGAGAAAATCAGTGGTGGATTAACAGATAGACCCAAAATATATCAGGAATACGGGGCTATAAAGAGAGAGGAAAATGCAATAATCAAATATAAATAAATAAAACTACAGAAGAAAATACACACTATTCCCTATACATTTGAAAGAAAGAATGTATTTAATCACAGATAATCACATTCACTTAAAACCCAGCCACAGGCATTCAGTATTTTTTATGTTTCTGGAAATTTGTGGGGACAATGCACAATTCCAAGATGGTTGCCATCATAGATAAATCAAAGAACTGCCTAGAATATATGTGATAGCTTCACATGCTGGGCACATAAGAGGGATTCTGTCTTTGCTTTGACAACATTGTCACCCACCAGGTGCTGATAAGACTCAAAATAAGTTTAAAAAAATCAAAGCAGAAGACCAAACAGTTTCAAATTAAATTGGTGAGGAGACAAAATATGTAAAGTATGTTCACCTGTTAAGAAAATTGTTATAGTTTAAAATGGGGGGCAAGGAACAGTGTGGGGTGACATTAACTTCTAAAATAGCCTAGATTAATAGATTCCAAGGCCAGAAAGCACCATTGTGGTCACCTAGTCTGTTCTCTTGTATAACAGAGGCCATAGAACTTCCCCAAAATAATTCCTTGAGCATATCTTTTAAAAAAACATCCAATCTTGATTTTAAAATGGTCAGTAATGCAGAATCCACCATGACTCTTGGTAAATTGTTCCAATGGTTAATTACTCTCCTTGTTAAATATTTACACTTTATTTTCAATTTGAATTTGTCTAGTTTAAACTTTCAACCATTGGATCATGTTATACCTTTCTCTGCTAGACTGAAGAACCTCTTATTAAATATTTGTTCCCTATGTATGTACACAAACTGTATTCAAGTCACCGCTTAACCTTCTCCTTGTTAAGATGAATAGTAGACTCAAGGAGCTCAGTCACTGTAAGGCAACTTTTGTAATCCATTAATCATTCTTATGGCTCTTCTTTGAACCCCCTCCAATTTATCAACATCATTTTTAAATTGTGGACAATAGAATTGAACCCATTATTCCAGCAGCAGTCAGACCAGTGCCAAATACAAAGGTAAAATAACCTGTCAACTCTAACTTTGTTACCTGCACAATCTAGGGCACCCAACCTTTACAATTCCATGGGCTCAAGGCATAACCTGGTTAATTTAGGCACCCCACCCTTTCCCATCCTGGGCTCGGGGCAGAAGGCACCCACCTTTACCTGTCCTGCGCTCAGGGCTTAACCTTCTGTGGGTTTGCAGGAACTTTTACTAGTGAATGAACCTTACACAGTAATATTTTTAACCTCTATTTATTAACAGTTACCAGAGCAGAATACACACGCTAAGCATACAGTGGTCACCACTCCCAATAAGGCAGATAAACTTTTCCTAGTGGCCAGTCAGGATCAGGTTGTCTGGGACTCCAGCTTCCGCATACTCTGGTCAGCAGGGTACTGAGGTCTGGCAGCTCTGATCTTAGGTTGTGTCCTGGAGTTAGGTTCCAAAGAACTTCTTTTTTGAACCCCAGTTTATATAGTTAAAACTTGGTTCCTACTTAGTTATACCTTAACTAATCATTTTAAATGAAAGTACTACACAATAGTATCTTTCATCAATCCTAGCCCATCACAAAACAATTCTTTAACCAATCCTAGAACATTAAGAAACAATTATTTAAGCAATCATACCCCACCACCTTAGTTGATTTAATCTTTTCAGAATTAGTTAGCAGACAGAAACAATTAAAGAATCAGACAGAGACCGTACAGATAAACAATAAAGAAGTACCAAAGGTACTATTAATTTTTAGTTCTGTGATCAGTTTCTCTTTATTTGTTAAGAAAAGATTTAATATAGAATTCCCCCATGTTGGCTGCCACACTTGTTTAGTTAGAAAATTGTCGTCTATAATATTTAGAATTTCCAAAAATGTTTCAGTACTGGCAGCATGAAATCTCCAGCATATCACTCAGATTGAAATCCCCTATGATCACACAGCTTTTCCACCCTGCACATTTTAGCTAGGTGTGTAAGGAGCCTGCCATCCTCTTCCCTAGTGTGATTTGGTGGGCTGACACCAACTAATACTCCATCTTGTGCTTCATCTGTTAGGACATTGATCCAGAAGCATTCAAGATCATTTTTTTCTGAGTTATCAGTGACTTGGGAACAGGTAATGCCATTTTTGACATAGCTTGCCACTCCTCGCCTCCCCCTTTGCCTAAGCAATCCTTCCTAAAGAGTTTATAACCTTTGCTTTTAACATTTCAGTCATGGGAATCATGCTACCAAGTTTCATGGGAATCATCCAACCAGTTACAGTAACACCTACTAGATCAAGTTTGTGACCATAAATAAGCAATTCCAATTCCTCTTGATTGTCACCCAGGCTCATAGTATTTGTGTATAGACAATTCAAGAGTTTCTTCTATTCATGTCCTTTGGTTTCTTGATTAATTGTGTTCTCAACCTCTTGATTTTGTGCTGAGTGCTTATATCATCCCCTCTTTTTACCTTCCCCTTTTGTTATTACTTTAACACCCTCCTGACTACTCTAGCCAACCTCACTCCAAGAAGATTGGTTCTCCTTCTACTGAACGAGAGGCAATCCAAACTATACAACATCTTCTCGCCACTAAAGCTGGACCAGTGTTTCACAATACCAAAACCCTGCAGTGGAACAGGAAAGATCTCAGAGAAGATCACTTGGATATGCTTTTTCAGCATGCTTCCAAGTTCCCTGAAGTCATCTGCTATCTGAGATATATCCCACAACGCAGCCTCATTAGTGCCTCACCTACAGCTGTAAATAAAAGGGTTGTGTGAGCCTCAAACATCAGAGTGGAGAGAAGGCCCTTAAAAGTGGTCTGCAGACAAGTTGCCTTTAAATACAATAGAACCTCAGAGTTATGAACATCTCGGGAATGCGGATAGTTCGTAAGTTTGAAATGTTCTTAACTCTGAAAAAAATATTATGGTTGTTCTTTCAAAAGTTTACAAGCTGAATATTAACTTAATACAGTTTTGAAGCTTTCCTATTCAGAAGAAAAATGCTATTTTTACTGTATTAACTTAAATGAAGCAGTTTCCTTACCTTGTCAAATCCTTTTTTAAAAAACTTTCCCTTATTTTTTTTTAGATGTTCATGTTTAACACAGTGCTATAGTGTATTTGCTTTTTTCCCCCTCTGCTGTTGTCTAATTGCGTACTTCTATTTCCAAATGAGATGGTTGACTGGTCAGTTTGTAAGTCTGGTGTTCTTAATTTTGAGGTTCTACTGTACATGCAAATAATTATGTATTTTAAACAATACCAGGACTAGGAATTGGTATCTTTAATTAGAAATGAGAGCGTGCTTCATCTTCTGAGTCATCAAACTCTGTATCCTTTGTAGACTACAGAAGCACTAGTAGTAGAGGCTGAATGACAATTTGTCATGGGAGTTAATAGTCCGCAGGTGTAATCAGAACTTAATAAAAAGGACCTGAGTTGTCTGGACTATACCAGGTATACTGCAACAAGAGTTTGTTGATGCTGACAAGTCACATTTGTGAATCACAGTGGTTAGAGACAGGGATTCAGCATCTGCCACTAACAGCATCTGTGATTTCTCCTCTAGTGCCTCTAATGACTGCTGCAATATGAGCTACTGACACAGCCACAACTTTGGCTACACATTGCAATGTCTCTTCTGAGCAGAGAAGTTATTTTTTTTAAAAAATGAGCAATAGCTGCAAATAGAATGGTGAGGATGATTAGTGAATTCAATATCATCAAATACCACACCTGGTTTACCTAAATAATTTCTCTCATTTGAGATAAGACAAGACAGACCAGAAACAGACTTAAAAATCCCATGTTTTCCTACCCATAAATTGGTTTGTAAATTACTAGCAGTAAAGTTCCTGTCTGAAAGGTACATTTGTTTCCTGCCTCAAGTCATTCTGCATTTTCTAAATGCCATAAAGGATATACTATATTAAATTATTCAATTTCAAGTGGACAAACATTTGTTAAAGAAGAGATCAGTATTACATTACAGTTGAGAGATACCCTGATAGAAACCTTATAGCAATTCCTGAGGCAGAATGGGAGATATTATAGGAATCATTTACCAAACAGTAGGCATAAAAATAAAGGCATTCATTTATTCTTCTATAAGTACCTCTTTAGTGCATTGCTGTATCAGAAAAAGGTGCCTCACATAGCAGATATATACATATCAAACATATATAGAGTGGCTATTTTTATACTTGCCACCCATTCTTCAATCACTCTATATTATAATCTTTTAAGTTCAATTTATAAAAGTTTATAATCTTTTAAGTTCAATACTCCTTGAGCCTGATTCTCAAATGGTGTAAATTGGCACAGCCCCACAGACTTCCAAGGATCTTTATTGCCCTCAATGATCAGGCTTCATAGATAGAAGACTCACATTGTCCTACATTTAAAAAAAAACCAACATGCAAGTTAACTTACATTCATGCATTTTATTGTAATGATTTAGTGTTTTCTCTCTTTACATGAGCCACCAGGGGTTAAACTTTACAAGAATATCATGCTGAAAGTTAACAGAGCTTTTATCTCTTTTTGATGCAGTTGGCAGATATTTCATTCAGCATCATTTAAACTATAGCTGGGTAGGATATGAATATATGTGTATCTATTAGGCTTCTGATGTTCAACTGGCTGAGTTATTGCAAGGCTTATAAAAGCACTTCAGCTTCCAGAAATGATGCCAACACATTCTTTCCACTCAAAACTCAATGTAAATCGTTGGTAATGGTTTCTCCTTTGAATAACATTTTTTAAAAAATGACTAGAATATTCTTGTGATATTTTACTATTGTGTGGTGTACAGTTGGGCAGTATTTATGAGCTTGGCATTTTCATTTGATCAGCATCCAAAAGGTATTCATAAAAGTCAGGTCTTTTAGTTCTCTCTCTCTCTATTGGGGCTTCCATCCTTTGCTTGTCCACAACTTACTTCAACTATAGTACAGTCAGTACATTTGATTTGATCAATGTAATTAAATCTTCAGTGGTTTGCCCCCCTTGTTCATTGGTTCTTTTACTTAAACAGTAACCACACATCAGTGGTTGTATTTAGGAGCCATGACATACAGTAAAGTGACATAGCATGCTCCATGATAAGGGAGCAATCAGCATGTGAACCCTGTACTGGGCCAACAGGGACTGACCAATCACTGTGGGCCCAAGAGGCCATGCCCTTTTGCCCCTGCTGTGCATGCTCCAGGTGGAGGGGATAGTTAAAAGCAGGAAGTCCAGTTCAGTGTGGGATGGCTAAGAAGAAAGAAGGATTTGTGTTGCAAGTTCCTGCAGAGACGCCTGAGACTCTCCAAGTGATAGGAACCATGGACCTGGACTACGTTGTGGATGACCAGATGACTGCAAAGATTGACGGGGACATCGAACTGCTGCCAGGCAGTGAGTTGCCTAAAATGCACTTTGCAGTAGGAAATGACTCAGGGAATGTAGTGGAAGTCAGTGCTTAAACCCTTAACAGGAAATACCCTGCTTCAAAGGGCCCTGGGTCGGAAATTGGTGGAGCAGAGAGGGCCCAGGGTCCCCTACCTCACTCCACTTGCCACTTTGGCTAATCTTTGTTTGCATGCCCCAGCCAGGAGGCTCAGGGGCCATAGACCATTTGTTTGCTCTGCACTGCCTGGGGGCTACAAATTGACTGTTCTGCCCTGCCCAGAGAGTCAGAACTCTCAGTTACTGTTTGTTTTCCTGCCCCAGCCAGGAGGCTTGGGGCCATAGACAGTTTGATTGCTCTGCCCTTCCCAGAGGCTACAGAGGGTCAGAACCCTAGTTGCTATTTGCCTGCCTTGTTTGCTCTATTGCTTGTTATGCCCTGCCAAGAGGGTTAGAACCCTCCAGTTGCAGTTTTCTTGACCCAGCCAGGATGCTCAGAGGTCCGAGTCTGCTCGGTTGTTCAGTCCCACCAGGGGCGGCTCCAGGCCCCAGCACGCCAAGCGCATGCTTGGAGCGGCAAGCCGCGGGGGGCACTCTGCCGGCGCCAAGAGGGCAGCAGGCAGGCAGCCTCTGGCGGTTTGCCTGCGGAGGGTCCGCTGGTCTTGCGGTTTCGGTGGACCTCCTGCAGGCGTGCCTGTGGAGGGTCCGCTGGTCCCGTGGCTTTGGCAGACCTCCCACAGGCAAACCGCCAGAGGCAGCCTGCCTGCCGTGCTTGGGGCGGCATAATCCCTAGAGCCGCCTGTGAGTCCCACCTAGGGGCTGTAGAATGACTATTTGTTTTGCCCTGCCTCGAAGGTCAGAAACCCTAATCATTACTTTTTGCCCCAGCCAGGAGGCTTGGAGGCTACGGACTACTTGTCCTACCCTGCCTGTGGGCAACAGGTTGATATTTGCTAGACCTCACTAGGGATTCTGAGACCACATTGCTGCAAGCATTTGATCCCACAGGGAGTTCAGACGACTGTGTGATTTGGTGGACAACGCACACTGGGCCAATGGGGGAGGCCTTGCTCAACAAACAGGGCCCCTATCACACAACATTAATTCTGAAAATTGTTATAGAGAGCTCTGTAAAGAACTTCCCTGTTTTAAATCATTAATTTTTACTACTTAGGATTGTGGATTCAGGATGCAAAAGAACTGAAATCTCTGAAAATCTTAAATTTTCTTTTTAAGTAGTATTTCAAAATAAAAATGGAATTGGGGAGATTGTCAAGATGTATGTTCTTTTGTGGCTATGACCAAATTTTGAAAAATCCTCATACAAACAGCACACAACTGTCAGGGAGTTGTGCACAGTCTCACATGCACACACACCCCACTGGATGATGTCGTATTAACTCTGATCTCAAATACAATCTTAACTGAACTTTACTCCTTGTATTAATTATTGTGTCAAGAAAATTATTAGGCTATTGATCTTGCTACTGTAGTCTGTTTTTCATAATGGGTAATGATCGACTATGCATTGTTTTTAAAGGACCCTGATTCTAACTCCTAAAATTGGAGACACACTTTCGTTTGCCTAAGTATTTTCTTGTGAACAGTTTTACATGAAAGTTATTGTGCTTGCAAATACTGATTTCAACATTATACGACTCAACACAATAGAGTCGCAAGATCTGTCTCATGGTCTCCATCTACAAACTTTTGGATGTGAAAGTTGGCCATAAGAAAACAAACATTATTGCCCTTATATAAATCCATGGTACGCCCACATCTCGAATACTGTGTACAAATGTGGTCTCGTCAGCTCATAAAAGATATACTGGCACTAGAAAAGGTTCAGAAAAGGGCAACTAAAATGATTAGGAGTTTGGAGAAGGTCTCATATGAGGAAAGATTAAAGAGTCTTCAGCTTGGAAAAGAGGAGACTAAGGGGGGATATGATAGAAGTATAGAAAATCATGAGTGATGTGGAGAAAGTGGATAAGGAAAAGTTATTTACTTATTCCCATAATACAAGAACTAGGGGTCACCAAATGAGATTAATAGGCAGCAGGTTTAAAACAAATAAAAGAAAGTTCTTCTTCACGCAGCGCACAGTCAACTTGTGGAACTCCTTACCTGAGGAGGTTGTGAAGGCTAGGACTATAACAGCATTTAAAAGAGAACTGGATAAATTCATTTTGGTTAAGTCCATAAATGGCTATTAGCCAGAATGGGTAAGGAATGGTGTCCCTAGCCTCTGTTTGTCAGAAGATGGAGATGGATGACAGGAGAGAGATCATTTGATCATTGCCTGTCAGGTTCACTCTCTCTGGGGCACCTGGCATTGGCCATTCTCGGTGAACAGATACTGGGCTGGATGGACCTTTGGTCTAACCCAGTACGGCCATTCTTATGTTCTTATGAAACATTTGGGTGCACAAGAGTCCACTCATAGCATAAGAGGCCACTTATGAAAAGAAGAGTAGAGCGGGTGGGAATTTTTTTATTAAAGTTTGTTTTTTTGGTCAGAAAATGCCAGTTTGTTGAAACTGAAATGTTTTTTGGGAACAGATCAGTTTCAATGAAAGTTTCTCAGATCCAGGATGTAGTTACTGGTTAAACATCAGAGCTGCAAGAACAAAGAGCTCTCCCCTGCCCCCGCCCAAGAGCCCCAGCATAGACCAGTGATTAGGGGACTCCTTTGGGATGTGGGCAACCTAAGTTCAAGTCCTTGTTCTGCCTGATTCTAAGCAGGGAGTTGAAGCTAGATCTCCTATATCCTTGGTGAATGCCTTTCTCACTGGACTATTGTACAGCTGTGGTGGTTTAATTAGGCCACAACTTTATTCTTTAATGCCTGGGGGTACCAGGCAGATAAAAGTGCACAGTTCGTTTTAATTCCATACTCATTTCAATATATATATCAGGGGGCTTCCATCACCCCTCCCCCTTATCCATCCTGCTGCTGGGACCTCACCATCCCTAGATTCTTGAATGACGGATAAACAGGGGCTATAAAGGAATGAGTGTTGGCTTCCTGCCATACCTGTCATAGGAGCCAGGAGCCCTCTCTGTTCCACTCCTTTAAAGAATAAGTCCTTTAAATCCTTGACCAATTCATTTATCTTATCACTGTATCCCTTTGCTACCAAGTACCCGCACTGGACATTTGCTACAAGGAGGCACCAGTAATTAGCTTGGCTGTCTTCCCCCATACCTAGCCAGGTCCCCAGACATCTCCTAATGTCCCCTGTAATATTGGTTAAAAACACATCAGCTCCCAAGTCTTACCCTGGACTCCATCCTCCCTGAATAATTCTGGTGCTGTATATGCTATGTCTGGTTGTGAATTTACTGACCCCAATATGACATCCATGAATTTGACCACCTGCCTATTAACATATCTACTCATGTTGTCAAGCTGGTGGGACTTCACTGCTCCCTGCCACACTCTGTTTTGCAACATGTCCAATCATTCAATTTTTTTATCCTGGGAAAAGTTTTAGCATCTGCCCGAGGTCCCGCTTAGCTCTAATCATTGTCTACCCCTTTACTCAATCCCAAATAATTTTCCTCCAAGTGAAACACAATTATATCTGGTGCACACTCACAGGCCCCCATGGTGTATAGAAGAGACATCAACTTGTCCTATCGCATATCCTTCCTCCCAAGCCAGCTCAGGACTGCTTCTCCACTGATGCTTCTCCACTGAGGCCCATCTGAGAACCTTCAGACAATGCGAAAGCCCACCTATGCACCCAGTAAACAATACTGTGCCCGCAGATCCATACCACCATCTGCCTCGCCTGTCTGACAGCATCAGGATAAAAACCCAAAGGAAAAGTAACACTGATTTTCCCACTTGGGGGTCTCACGTACACTATGCATGCTTCAGAATGCCAATGCCCAGTTGCCTGAATTGCCTTGCCCCCATACCCAGTTGGGCCACTGCTGTTTTCACCCCAATCCTGAATGAGTTGGAACCAAATTCATGTGCTGGGAGCCCCAACCTTGTCAGATTCTTCTTCCATAAGAATCTTTACAGGACCCATGTACTGGCTTGTTGATTCTAAAAGTTCAAAAAAAAAAATGCTACCAGAATGCCACGCTGAACCAGGCCACCTACTATCTACAACAACATATGGGTTCCAGAATCTGCACCAGATCCCTAAGTGTATTAACAGTCATGGGATGACATGTATCCTCCCACGGGCTGGTGTTTTGAAACCACCCTGCTGGAAATCTTCTAAATAAAACATCGCTCCAACGATCTGGGTAACCATTAAGCCTACTAACAAATGCAAGGGCTGATAGGCAAGTGGAGATGGTTGATGACACCAGTCATCAGGTTCCTAATGACACCATGTACTGCAGCACATGTTCCTTTGTAATGGGTGGTATTGGTGACAGGCCTTTCAGAACCTGGTCCAGGTGAAAGAGGTCTTTTCCTGCATCAGCATGGATTTATATAGTTCTCCCTCTCTTTCTAAGGGGGTGGATCAGTTTTCCCATGCTAACCTGCTCTGCAGCTGCAGCAGAAAGTCACTCTGTGGCTCTCTAACCCTTACAGGGGCAAACACCCTTTTCCAACAGGCCAGAAAACAGCCGTTACCGCTTTCTGTGCAGTGAGGTCATTCTAGGCTCTCTCATTTTTTGTAAAATATGCCTGTGTTTCATCACAGGGGAAGACGACAAATATTTGTGAAATCTTAAAAATATTCTTGAGATGAGAAAACCATTTTCTACCTAGCTCTACATGTGAGTTACTTTAGCAGATATTTTTGTGGTACAGAAAGGAATAACGTTGTAAGACTGTCACCATTTTCTTTGAAGAAGAGATGAGACTATACTTAATGTGTTCTATTTGCACAAAGTCACACTCAAAATGTATGAATACACACAGACACAAGTTCACAAATTTCACCTCTGGCAGATGAAGATTTCTGATGGATTAATATCTCCTCCTCTCCTTGGGGGAAATGCGTGAGTCATGTTCCCCATTATGTACATGAAAACAATTTTGAGGCATAGAGAATCATTTTGCTCAGAAGTAATCGCCAATTTAAATAATAGTTTCATAAAAGTTTCTGCTCTATATTGTCTGACCCATGTATGGGAGAAGCATGCTTTATTTACACCCTATAGGTATTCTTGCAAGGTTTGATATATTCAAGCAGATAAAGACAAAACTTTACCTACTGAATCCAAAATTCAGTTGTATCTTTGCTTTGCCTCTTTTAGTAACCCACTTGTGCAATGTAAAAATTCCTTATTAAAAATTCAGTCGTCTTTTGTAAGATTAATAATTATATTTGGAAAGTGCAGTTGTGTTGTTTTGATTAAGAAGTTGAAAAAAAAAGTTCTAGGAAACCAAAACTGCTAAGAGATTATGAGCTGCAATATGTATAGCAGAAGGATTTTTTGTGTGATTAACCTTTGGCCAAGCTTGGGTAGTGGAGTGGGAGTGGGATTGGGAGCATTATGGGAGCTGTATCAAGCATGACAGGAAGAATACAATGGAGAATAAACAGAAGCAAATCTGAATCTAGAAAAATACCTGTTTAATGAAGAGTACTATGACAGCTGGCAGGATGCTTTTACGCCCGCCCGCCTTGCAATGTGTGAGTTATAGATAAACACTTGATGTATTTCTGTGAATTTATGTAACCCTAAGGAGATGAACAAAGTAGAAGAAGAATTAGTTGTGTATGCTTGAAGGATGATATTTGAACAGGAACAGTACTGAATTTTACTTGAAAATGCAGCAAAGAATCCTGCGGCACCTTATAGACTAACAGACGTTTTGGAGCATGAGCTTTCGTGGGTGCATCCAACAAAGTGGGTATTCACCCACGAAAGCTCATGCTCCAAAACGTCTGTTAGTCTATAAGGTGCCACAGGATTCTTTGCGGCTTTTACAGATCCAGACTAAAACGGCTATCCCTCTGATACTTGAAAATGGTTTGTAGTTTTTAGAATTCTCCTACGGAATTAACATTTGCAAATATCTGAGGTCAAATACATTTTGCTTTTAAGATAATGAGCCTATAGACTAACTGCTAAACTACCAGTTCCCAAAGATATTATGCCAAATTAATTACTGGTTCTTAACCCGCGTATCCCTGTTAAAGTCAATTGAAGTTACATCTACTTATGCCAGGCCTGAGTTTTGTCCATTATGTTGAAAAATTGAACTGTAAAAAATACTTAAGAAAGCTGATGCAATGTCTTCTTAGTATTTTTATAACAGTTTTACAGTTTATAGCCAGATTTTAATAAAAGTACTTGGGGGCTTTTAATTAATTTATAAAACTTTTTTAAAAGGGTAATACTGCTGTTCCATTTAAATAAGGTGTTGGAGGTTTAGAAACCTCTATCCAATCTGTCCAATGAATGTGGTTTACATGAGAGCAAGATTGCATGTTATGCGTCTTCTGCCTTTGAAAGTCTCAGGAGATGCCTACAGGATGACTGTCATAAACAGATAGTTAAGGGTTAAAGCCTCTTTTACCTGTAAAGAGTTAAGAAGTTCATCTAGCCTAGATGACACCAGACCAGAGGAACCAATGGCGGAACAAGATGTTACAAAAGGAAGGAGGGTTTTTCCTTTGTTAGTTTTCAGTTTCAGCCGGAGTGAAAAAGATCAAGGAACCAGCCTCTTATCAGAGTACTAAGTTTTAGAAAGGGATAAATAGGTTTATGTTTATGTTCTTTGTAACTTGTCTCGGTACCATTAAGGGAATTATCAAATTTTGGTATTCTTGTGTGTATTAAGATATTTGCCCAGGGGAACAAAATCTGTTGTGAGAGTAGCTGGTATGCTAATCTCTCCCAGAGAGTTTTCATTTACCATTCTTTTCTTTAATTAAAAGTCTTTTTCTTAATACCTGATTGATTTTTCCTTGTTTTTAGATCCAAGGGAGTTGGATCTGGATCCACCAGGAGTTGGTGGGAGAAAGGAGGGGGGATGGTTAATTTCTCCTTGTTTTAAGATCCAAGGGGTTTGGATCTGTGTTCACCAGGAAATTGGTGAAATTTCTTAAGGTTACCCAAGGAAGGAAGTGCTTGTGAATGGTGGCAGCCAGAACAGATCTAAGCTAGTAAATGAGCTTAGAGCTTCTCATGCAGGGTCCTCCACATCTGTACCCTAAAGTTCACAGTGGGGAAGAAACCTTAACAGTGACTTACTGTGAAGTAAGCCAGGATGTCAATATATAGTGCAGCGACTTGCTGTGCAGCAAGGTCCCATGTGCAATGAAAGTCGCATGGAGTTAGTGTACTATTACTTCAAAGCACAGCAGGCTAAGATGCACTTCAGGACTTTCACTGCTCAGCAGCAGTGTGCACACAGGACATTACTGTGGAACAAGCTTGTGCACTGTAGATGCACACCCTGGCTTGCCATGCAGTAACAGAAAAATGAGCAATGTTATCTATGAAGTACATAGACTAGGACTCACTCTATGCTAGCAATTCATACCCATTTTGAGACTTATCCCTGATTACAGAGAATGCCTCAAGGAATCTCAAACAAGCAGTTGAAGAGGTGTGGCCACTGTACAATAAACATGTACCAAAAACACTTAAGAATAATTTAAGAGTAATTAAATCAATGCTGTAGCAATGCAAAGGAATGGCCAATAAATTCCCTTATAAATTCCTTTCAACCCTAAGGATTATACTAGGCCAGAGATAAAATTTTCAAAAGTGCCTAAGTGCCATTTTCAAAAGTGACTTAAGTTACTTCACATCAACCTCTTTGTCAATATCTATACTAATGCTGTCAATTAATCACAGTGAACTCATGCCATTAACTCAAAAAAAATTATCGTGATTTAAAAAATTAATTGCAATTAATTGCACTGTTAAACAATAGAATACCAATTTAAATTTATTAAATATTTTGGATGTTTTTCTACATTTTCAAATATATCTATTTCAGTTACAACACAGAATACAAAGCATACACTGCTCACTTTATATTATTTTTATTACAAATATTTGCACTGTAAAAATGATAAACAAAAGGAATGGTATTTTTCAATTCACTTCATACAAGTCCTGTAGTGCAATCTCTTTATCATGAAAGTGCAATTTACAAAGGTAGTTTCTTTTCCTGTTACATATCTGCACTCAGAAGCAAAAAAAATGTAAGGTTTCAGAGTAGCAGCCATGTCAGTCTGTATCCACAAAAAGAACAGGAGTACTTGTGGCACCTTAGAGACTAACAAATTTATTTGAGCATAAGCTTTCGTGGGTTACAGCCCACTTCTTCGAATGCATGGAATGGAACATATATTGAGGAGATATATATATACACAAACAGAGAGCATGAAAAGGTGGGAGTTAATTGGCCTCTTAGAGTTGATAAGGTAAGTAAGGGAAAAAAAAAAGAAAAAAAACTTTTGAAGTGATAATCAAGATAGCCCAGTACAGACAGTTGTAGCTGGCGTTGCAAGATATTTACCTGCCAGATGCACTAAAGACTCATATGTTTCTTCATGCTTTGGCCATCATTCCAGAGGACATGCTTCCATGCTGATAATGGTTGTTAAAAAAATAATGCATTAATTAAATTTGTGACTGAACTCCTTGGGGGAGAACTGTATGTCTCCTGCTCTGTTTTATCCAAATTCTGCCATATATTTCATGTTATAGGAGTCTCGGATGATGACCCAGCACATGTTGTTCATTTTAAGAAAACTTTAACTGCAAATTTGACAAAATGCAAAGAAAATACCAATGTGAATTTTCTAAAGATAGCTACAGCACTTGACCCAAGGGTTTAAGAATCTGAAGTGCCATCCAAAATCTGAGAAGGATAGGCAAGGAACATGCTTTCAGAAGTCTGAAAAGATCAACATTCTGATGTGGAAACTACAGAACCCAAATCACCAAAAAAGAAAATCAGCCTTCTGCTTGTGGCATCTAACTCAGATAATGAAAATGAACATGCGTCACTCCGCACTTCTTTGGATTGTTATCGAGCAGAACCTGTCAGTATGGACACAAGTCCTCTGGACAGGGCCACCCAGAAGATTCAGGAGGCCTGGGGTCCTCGGCAGTGGGGGACCCCCACTTCGGCAGTAATTCGGCGGTGGGGGGTCCTTCTGCTCCGGGGCCTACCGCCGAGGTGCCCCGAAGACCCATGGCAGGGGTCCCCGCTGCCGAATTACCGCCGAAGACCCAGCTCTAAGGTGGCAAGTCCTGGGGCGGAAGGACCCCCCGCTGTGGGTCTTCGGCACTTGGGCGGTGGGTCCAGGAGCAGAAGGACCCCTCATCACCGAATTACCACCAAAGACCCGGAACGGAAGACGCTCCGGAGGCCCGGGCCCCGTGAGAGTTTTCCAGGGCCCCGGAACAAGTGAAGGACCCTGTTCCAGGGGCCCCAAAAAACTCTCGTGGGGGCTCCTGTGCGGCCCAGGGCCTGGGGCAAATTGCCCCTCCCCTTTGGGCTGCCCTGCCTTGGGAATGGTGGTTGAAGCATCAAGGGACATATGACTCTTTAGCGCATCAGTCATGTAAATATCTTGTGACACCAGCTATAACAGTGTCATCCAAATGCCTGTTCTCACCTTCAGGTGACATTGTAAATAAGAAGCGAGCAGCATTATTTTCTGCAAATGTAAACAAGTTTGTTTGTCTGAGCGATTGGCTGAACAAGAAGTAGGACTGAGTGGACTTGTAGACTAAAGTTTTACATTTTTTATTTTTGAATGCAGTTATTTTTTGTACAAAATTCTATATTTGTAAGTTTAACTTTCATAATAAAGAGATTGCACTACAGTACTTGCATTAGGTGAATTGAAAAATACTATTTCTTATGTTTTTTACAGTGCAATTATTTGTAATAAAAAATAAATATAAAGTGAGCACTATATATTTTGTATTTTATTTTAATTGAAGTAAATATATTTGAAATGTAGAAAACATCCAAGTATATTTAAATAAATGGTATTCTATTATTGTTTAAAAGCATGATTAATTGCAATTAATTTTATAATCACTTGACAGCTCTAATCTATACTCAAATTTGTCTCTGGCTGAGGTAAGTCTCCTTACAGCAGCACAATAAAAACATTCTGCGTAGTGACATCAAGCTATGGTTGTCCTACTGAGATCAATGCAGTGCAAGTGTAGACACTGCATGACCTGTGTCAACCCTAACTTCTGTCCCAGAATTTTCCATTCCTTGGGACAGTGACCACTCTGGACAGAGTTGTAAAATCTGGTGCCTCTGTGCATCTTTGAACTGCCTTTTCTTGATTGCCCATCTTGGTAAGCACACCTAGGAGCTCATTCTAGTTGTGTGCAACTGACCAACTGCCCAGGCTGGCTCCACACACTAGATGTGCTTCTGCCTGGAGTTCGCAGGAGCTATTAGAACCTCTGGGCCAGTGGGGATTAGAGGCTGTGGACGTATATGAACAGATTGTATGGGGGGTGCAGGCAAAAGGGTACAAGAGAACAGTAGCAGTTCTGTGTGAAAGTGAAGAAACTTTGCCAGGCATACCAAAAGGCCAGGGAATACAACAGTAGATCTGCTACTGAGTGGCAGATCTGCCCATTTTACAATAAAATGTGTGCCTGATTTGGCAGAGATTCTATCAGGAACTGGCAGATCACCATGGATACCTCCAAGGAGCCTGAGACAGAGACCCCTGCTATGAACAGCAAGGAGGAAGATGTGGTGGCAGGCCACCAGCCATGCTGTGAACCAGGACCTGTTCAAGATTCCACCTCAGTCTAGCTAGTCCTGCCAAGCATACATAGATGGGCCTGATGAAGGGGAAGGGATCTCAGATAAGTGTCTATTTCCATTTTTCCTTACAATAACTAAATTTAAAGATGATTCCGGCCCCATCCTCAAGTTGATAAGACACCCATATCAATATTTCATTGTTTTACTTGTACAAGAATAGGTAGAAGTACAAACAGAGGTAGAGTTGGAATTTGCTTTTCATACCCCTGTTGGGTTAGGTGAGCAGGGGGAGCAGGAGAAGGACTTTGTTTATGAACATAGAGATGTCCCTTTTAACATTCTGAGATACCTCAATGAAAACTTTCATGGTTATACTCTCAAATCTTCTTCCAAAAGTTTCTAGGACTGGCTGCCTTATTTCTTGCTCTGCATTAGAAAACTTTACCACATGACTTGACAATGAGGCTTGGTCCTACAGAACCACTATTGGCATTTCAATATTGCCAATGGTCATCTGACATTTTGGAAAGAATGTGCCTGCTTGCAGTTTTCTGAACAATCTTGCATTCTTAAAGTTTCACGTGGGGTGTACCTTGGCTGACCAGCCCACATTGATGTCAGTAAGGCATGTCTGGTGACCCACCAACAGTTGCTTAGCAATAGAAAATTAACCCTTTCTGTTGATGTACTCTGGGGAAAGATGTGATTATGCCAAAATAGGAATATGCACATTGTTTATCATCCCACCACAGTTCAGGAGCCCCATTGCTGCAAATTAATTCATTATGTCCAACACAGTTTCAAGAGTCACAGTCCTGCATAGCAGAAGACTATTAATGTCTCCCCACTGAGGATTTTCTAAAGACTCAGTAGCAGCCCGACATTGCAAGTTTCCAGAAAGTGATCTGCACTCACTTCTCCGCTATCAGTGCAGCTCTCATTCTGGTGCCCCTGTGCTGGGGCAAGCTTGGCACACAGATCCAGAAATGTGGCCTTTCACATCCAAAAGTGCTGCTGCCACTGTTCATTGCCCCAACCCTGCATTACAATGAGATTCCACTAGTGTGTGCTTGTTTCTCGAGCCTAGAGGTGGTACTCTACGTTCTGCAGCAGCTCTGTGAATGCTACCAACAAGTATAAATTATTTTCCAATGTGTTCCCCATTGTTGCAGTATTGGGTGTGCAAATATAGGAAAATCATGCTACCTGTATTGTCAACATACATGAGAATACTGCATGCTTCTGTCAGAGAAAGCAGACACTAATGTGTGTTATGCCACTTTGTAGGATTTATTTAAGAAAAGCACAAAAATTATGTGATGGACAAAGTTGCATGCTGGGAATTTGACCGCTAGCTCCCACAGATCACCCGGTGAATCATTTCTATCTCACTACATATTGTAAAAAAAATTCAAAAGGCACTGTGCTGGACAATGATGCATCTAACATTGGAATACCTACTCCTGGGTGCACCAAACTTTGCATCAGCCCAAGAACTCCTGTTGAGCATGCATAGCACCAACACAAGCAGCCAAACATGTACACATCTGATCGATATACAAATGTAAGTGGCTATAAGTTGACATAACTTTTGCTGACCAAAGTCAGTGGTGCAGGCATACACTTAGGCACTGAATGGTCAAATGCCCACTGATTTTTAGTGAAACGTAGTTTCCTAAGTGCCTAAGTCACTTGTGAAAATGAGGCTATGTTACTGAGGCACTTTTGAAAATTTACCAGTCTCTTATTCCAATGGATATTAAAGGAGTTTTGCCATAGTTTTCACTGAGTACAGGATAAAATCATGATAATGCAACAATTTCTCTGTCCAATTGTCCCAAAAGACAACACAGAATTCTTTCACTATCTGGGGCAAATAATCACAAAAGGAGGGCCCAGCTGGAGAAAATGTGACTGAGTTTGAGTAGAGGAAACAGTCCAAAAACATAGGAAAATTCCTGATTTTGGGGTGGGAGTAGAGAGGAAGAGGAAGAATAAATGGGTTCTACACAGGAATACCATAAACAAGA
Source organism: Gopherus flavomarginatus (assembly GCF_025201925.1). Lineage (NCBI taxonomy): Eukaryota > Metazoa > Chordata > Testudines > Testudinidae > Gopherus > Gopherus flavomarginatus. The sequence goes on along the minus strand of NC_066617.1, from coordinate 80,831,061 downwards.
AAGCACAACTGAAAGGTAGACTTCTGCTCTTGAATAAATATGCATGGCTTTGAGTCAGTTTGTTGAGCACTCTGTATCTGGAGGCAGAATTTGGCCTGAAGAGAGGGCTCTCTCATGAGAGTATGTTAGGATTTCAAATGTAGTAGGACCTTCAAGTGAGACATGCAAGGTCATAGATTCATAGATTCTAGGGTCAGAAGGGACCAATGTGATCATCTAGTCAGACCCCCTGCACAAAGTAGGCCAGAGAATCCTACCCATCCACTTCTATAACAAACCCTTAACCTATGCCTGAGTTATTGAAGTCCTCAAATTGTGGTTTGAAGACCTCAAGCTGCAGAGAATCCACCAGCAAGTGACCCATGCCCCATGCTGCAGGGGAAGGCGAAAAACCTCCAGGGCCTCTGCCAATCTGCCCTGGAGGAAAATTCCTTCCCGACCCCAAATATGGCGATCAGCTAAACCCTGAGCATGTGGGCAAGACTACCAGCCAGCACTCAGAAAAGAATTCTCTGCAGTAACTCATATCCCATCCCATCCAACATCCCATCACCGACCACTGGGCATACTTATCTGGCAATAATCAAAGATCAATTGCCAAAATTAGGCTCTCCCTTCATACCATCCCTTCCATAAACTTATCAAGCTTAATCTTAAAGCCAGATATGTCTTTTGCCCCCACTACTCCCCTTGGAAGGCTGTTCCAGAACTTCACTCCTCTAATGGTTAGAAACCTTCATCTAATTTCAAGTCTAAACTTCCTAGTGTCCAGTTTATACCCATTTGTTCTGGTATCTACATTGGTACTAAGCTTAAATAATTCCTCTCCCTCCCTAATATTAATCCCTCTGATATATTTATAAAGTGCAAGCATATCCCCCCTCAGTCTTCTTTTGGCTAGACTAAACAAGCCAAGCTCTTTGAGTCTCCTTTCATATGACAGGTTTTCCATTCCTCGGATCATCCTAGTAGCCCGTCTCTGAACCTGTTCCAGTTTGAATTCATTCTTCTTAAACATGGGAGACCAGAACTACACACAGTATTCCAGGTGGGGTCTCACCAGCGCCTTATATAATGGTACTAACACCTCCTTATCTTTGCTGGAAATACCTGGCCTGATGCATCCTAAAACCGCATTAGCTTTTTTAACGGCATATCACATTGGAGGCTCATAGTCATCCTGTGATCTACCAATACCCCAAAGAGATCAGACTTCAGAATGAAACTCTAGAGTTTTTCACTTGTTGAGATCTGGCTGATTTCTCTTTTCATGTTTCCAACTGTAAACTAATTATCCAGTGAATATTTTTTCTTGCTTTTGAAGTAAATTATCATATAAAATAAAACCATTTATTTTTAAAACAAATTTTCTCTCACTTACAACTTTTTTGAAAGGATTCAAAGTAATTTGAGATTTCATACTCTTCCATTTTTCTCCCATTACGTGTGTTTGAGACATGATATGTTAGTTTTCTTTGAGGCCACCATTTCTCTCACTCACAGTGATTGTAGCTGTGAACAGAGAATGAATCCTTCTGGTTAATAAATGGTGTATTTCTGTGCTGATGTTTGATTTTTCTAAATATTTCTGTGTTTGTCTCAAACATGTCTATCTGCCATGTGCTTCATTACACATCCTAATACATTAGCATTTTTTATCAGCCATATCAAATAAAAAGCAGAAAGCATCTGTAACTTCAGTGTCTTTAACCACTTGGAGTAGGCTTGATGCTAAATACAAATTATTCCGAGCAAGAATGGCTTTATCTTGCTCCAGTGTTTCCCAAACTTGGGACACCACTTGTGTAGGGAAAGCCCCTGGCGGGCCAGGCCAGGCCAGTTTGTTTTTCTGCCCCATCTCCAGGTTTGGTCGATCGCGGCTCCCACTGGCCGTGGTTCACTGCTCCAGGCCAATGGAAGCTTCTGGAAGCAGCACGGGCTGAGAGACGTACTGGCTGCCACTTCCAGCAGCTCTCATTGGCCTGGGGCAGCGAACCTCGGCCAAAGGGAGCCGCGACCGGCTGAACCTGCGGACGTGGCAGGTAAACAAATCAGCCTGGCATGCCAGAGGTTTTCCCTACACAAGTGGCATCCCAAGTTTGGGAAACATTGCTTTACTCCCATTAAAATCAAGAGCAAAACCTATGTTGATTTCTGTAGGGTAAGTCTGTCCTTAAGAGACAAGCTACAGAGAACAACTCAATTTAAAGTTATAATTAATTGAATCTTCAATATAGTTTCTTTATAAATATTTAGGGTCAGATGCTGCTCTTTGTTAAAATCTGTGTAAATCTGAAACAACTGAGACCAGAATTTGGCTCTTAAGAAGAAATAAGAGAAACCACAGAGATTAATTTTGTTAGCTTTGCACACACAAAGCAAAAGTCACTTTAGGCACTAGCACAGCATGAGATCTAATCACAGAAAATGACCATTTCCCACATAAAATATAAACCCTGAAAGTCTTTTAATTTTTCACACACGGTGCTAATATTTTGAAAGAATGGTAGACCCATGACTCATAAGATTGTTCATTGTGGGAACCATGAATCTTGCCACACCAGCTTTTGGCCATGTTTTGGAATTCATTCTGTCAGAAATGTGAGTCCTTGTTGTCACTTAAAGCTTCAGCTGTAATAGAAAATGCACATTTTAAAATAGGGAGTGCATTTCAATATATGCAGTTTTTAAGGTGGCAGCCAATGAATAGAATCTCAACTCCACATAATGTCCATAGCTATATACTAAACACAAGACCAAAAGTCTGTAGCAAAGATATTTTTAAAAAATATTCATTGTGACTAAAGCTTGTCATGAATGCCAAAACCAAAAAGATGTATTTCTATAATACCATGTAACGAAACTAACCATATTGATTGTAATGCTTAGAAATATCCCAGTGATATTCCTCTCTATGTATCTTTCCCATTCACTGCAGGCAGTGGGTTACCCCACTTATCATTGTTCATGATAGAAATGGGGGTCTGGGTGAAGAAGACTTAGTTTCAACTGAATCTAGGAGAAACAAAAGAATGCTAGCTGGAAGAAAGAAAATGTGATAAAGGAACTGTTTGGCTTTACCATCTCCTTGCATATGCCTTCCAGCATTTAAGACACTTTGCAATGGCAGAGTCAGGCTGGACTCATTACTGGAGGTACTCAAACAATGGCAGCTACCAAAATGGCATATTCCAAATTAAATTTGCAAGAAAAATCAATGTCCTTTCAAGAGGAATGGGCAGATTTACAAAGACCTACATGAGACTGGATCACACTAATATCTCCCTTCCAGGATCCACCACAAAAGCTACAATCATCTGGTATGCTATGACAGAGGGAGTCTAAATATGGAAACTTGAGGAGTTTGAAGGAAAGCGTCTTCTCAGTCATACACCAAGGGCCATGGATGTTGAGAAGAGTCCTACCATTGCCATCTTCATATCACAATGCAAAACTCACATCTTCAATGAAATGCTCCCTACACAACCAATGATTAAACCAAACACCAAAACCAGGTTAGGTCTATCTTTTCTAGACAGATCCTACTGTTCTCTAGAACCCTAGTACAGTGCCTACATGCCACGGTGATAGACCTTTACAAACACAGGTGGGTGGACTGCTTAGGGGCAGCAACATTTTATTTTTAATATTTTTATGCACTCTTAATTTCCCAGACCCACAAAAGTCTACAGCCAAACACTACCAGCTTAGATGTGATCCCATCAGAACTCACAGGCTAAGTACGATCAGGCCTAGATATATTTGGATAAGAGTTCTGAAAGGTAAAACTCAGGTGCTGGCACTGGCAATTCAGCAGGCCACATTCTGTCTCCTGGATTTAAATGGACCTCATTATGGTGCTAGGCGGCATGGTGCTGTTGGAGGTGCAGCCATTCAGATGAAGCATACAACTATCTGTCTATTTGCAGTCACTAAAATCCAGTGTCATTTATTGCAAGGATAGGAATTTTAACCCCTCCATCATGGTCAATTTCTAATTTGGGTAACTGCCTTCTGTCACCAAATAGTTTTCCTGTAGTTTCATTTGGCAAAAGTATTTCTTTTATTCCTAAATTGTTTTGTAATATAGCTGTAAACCATACAACAGAGGCTACATTTCCATAGTGGGTTGAATATATTAGATATAGATATATTTATCTACCAGTGTTTATATAGCTTCATCCAGTAGGTAGTAAAGCAATTGGGATCCTTCCAGATTAATGGAGTTATATGAATGCTAGTCATTTTCATCATTAGTTATTTTCTCTTTAGTCTTTCACATAAAGAGAAAATGTTTATATCTGGTCATGAGATCATCTGAGGATATGACTGGAAAAGTCATTCCCCATCTGCCTTTAGTGTTTCCTATGAAAATGATGGAGCAACATGAGATAGCAGCAGCCTAGTCAGACCTATCTGTTTAAAGCTAATAGAGTCAAGGATGGAAATTTTCCATTTCTTTCTCTTGTGGCAGGGGTAGGGGAGGAGAAAGGAGAGGAGATGCTGACTATACCTTAGCTATCTGTTACAGCACAGATAATGTCCACATAAAAATAATCCTAAAAGTTTTTTCTGGAATATCGGATGTACCTGCTAAAGAAATGAAATGCCTGCAAAAAGAGTTAGATTTCCCAAGGCATTACAAAAAACAAGATGCCCACATCTCTTATTTCATTGAGCAACACAATAAAGCTACAAATAGTGCCATCTGTTTTTTTTCTACTTTTGTTTCTAAAGGCCATAACACAACTGAGCATTTTATGGTGGCTGGTGGGTTAGGCAGAGCGCAGATGGGTTGACTATTACTGTACAGACCAGAGTTGTGTTTGCTTCCCATTACCCAGTTTGAGTAACTCCCCTTGTTATTGTTGGATCTCTCTGGGTACCATGCAGAAATGGTGAAGCCATTACACAGAGGCCATTAATTCCTAATGACTGAAAAGCCTCCTCAGATGTAGTGTACCCTGTAGAGGTGAGGAGCATGGATCCCTCAAAGTTGGCTGGTTCTAGCCTCTCTCCCTGTCTGCAGACAGTCAAACATGGATATGGACTCCATGCTATACACAAGGTGTACTCCTTGTATAATCTATTTGTACAGATACACCAAATCCTGCTTCAAGTTTTCAGCCAGAAAGAGCCAATATAAGATTTGTCCATCGATGTATAAATAAAAATGTCTTTTGAAGCAAATAAGCTTTGTGAATTGGTGCAAACATGTCAGCAACTTATTATAGTAGAAATATGTTGAAAAACATAAGTTTTATTGCTACAAAATGTTCTAACCATTCACTGTTGAGAGGGACGGTAATTTAGTATACTGGAAGCATTCAGATAACTGTTTTTAATTACATATAAAACATGAAAATAAGAATTTTTCCCCAGTGCAACATTTCCTGACATTGAGGTTTTTAGATTATAAAATAGTCTCCCAAAAGAAATGATAGAAGTCTTATCATTTAAAACACAGAATAGTGGATGAAGCAGTCTTTAGAATATATTGTTTGAAACACACCTTCATTGACAGAGATGAACAGGCTGACCTTACAAGTTTTTTCTACCTATACTCTGTCATGCAATGATCTTTTATGACTGTGGATGAAATCCCACCTCTACTAAAGTCAGTGAGAGTTTGCAATTAATTTCATCCTCTGTACTTGACTGATAACTTGAATATAGCTTCCTGGTAATAACTAGATTTAAGGATAAATAAAACTCAAGGCTCCAAACCCCAGGTGAATGAAGCACACAATCTAGACTTCTAAAATGAATGAATTGTTGAGGATTTATCATAGGATTTACTCACTGTAACAAGGTCCTCTGCCCACCCCTCTTCCTGAGGCCCACTGGCTGCCCCAATAAAGCTCAGAGAGGCTTTAGTTCTACAGCACCTGTAGCTTTATTTACACTATGTTCTTCCACCACTAGTGATATACTATATACAGAGCTTGCAGGCCTGACAATCACACAGGCCATCTGGAGACTGACCTCCCCCTAACCATTTCCCCCTCTTTATCTGGCTGGCTGCCAGCCTTTATAGCCCTTGAACCCTCAGGCCCACAGGTGCAGCCAGTTCTAAAGGCCAGGCACCAGATTTCTCCCCAGCCCCAATCCATTTCTCCTGATTGGGGCTGGCTGAGCAGGGGCTAATTAGGTGCCTTCGCACCAGCACCCTGCTACACTCGCTTATTAACATTTTGCACCTCAGCGACTAATTGGATTTCAATATCCCCCCCAAAGTACCAAAGTATTCTCCTTTTCCCAATAATAATTTCCCACACAGCCTTGAGAAATCTGAGAACACTGATGCCCTTATCCTACAATTAGCCCTGCTTAGGCAGACATCTGCATCCATACAGGTCTCCTCTGACATCAGTGGGGGTTGGCATGGGCACAGGGATCTGATGACAGAGAACTCCTTGCAAAATCTGGCCTGAGTAGCTGATGAGGAAGTGAGTGGATTCTTTCTGGTAGAAATTTGTATTACAGGAAGAGGGGAGTCTCTTCTTAATTAAAAAAAATGTTACAATGCTTCAAAAATAAATTACAGCAGGTGATCAGGGACATGCAATATATATCATGTGGGCAGCAGACAATAAGTGGTGAAGGTGTGGGGGGAAGGCCTTGCATACATTAACAAAGGAATTAACCCACATTTATTTTGTATAATAGAGACAAGGTGGGTGAGGTAATATATTTTGTTGGACCAACTTCTGCTGGTGAGAGAGACAAACTTTCAATCACCACAGAAACTGGCCCAGTAAAAGATATTACCTCACCCAGCTTGTCTCCCTGACATACTGCAACAATACTGCAAACTTGCCAGGTAGGTGACGTTCATGTAGCATTGTCTCCAATGTTCTTTCTTTACTAGGTATGTCCCCAGTACCAGAATGCAAATGAACACTGGCAATACTGCTACTGCAGATAGATTGCAGTGGTGGTCATTACGAAAGGGTTAATTGCAAAGGGTTGCCTAAAGGTTCAGTATTCAGATTCATTTTGGATAAGCAAAAAACCCCAAAATATTATAAGCTATCCAAAGTTTGGATGTCTCCACTTAACTCTCCAAAACTGTGCTCTCCTCCCTGGGGCTGGGAAAAGGGGAGGGGTCTCTCCCCCACCACAGCAGCCACAGAGCTGAGGCTGGGAAGGAGGGCCATCTCTCCCCGGCAGCCATAGCCCTGGAGCTGGGGAAAGTCATATCTTTCTCTGGCCGCCACAGACCTGTACGTCCCAAATTTCCTCCACACCCTCTTCTCACCCCACTGCCCCTCACACCTACCCTCCTACTTGCCCCAACGCCACCACCTCACCTTTCATGTGCATTTTCTCTGGGATCCAGACACCTAATTAGTGGAGTCATGGCTACACAGCTCCACTAATTAGGTGGGTGACCCTTCATCCTCTTGTGTGCGGCTGCTCAGGTACGCACCTTAGAGGGTCCACCTTAATAGCGTTCACAGACCACTGGTGGGCCACAGACCACAGTTTGAGAACCTCTGGTCTAGAGAAAGGGACTTGAGAGAATACAGAACCCCTTCTTCCATTAAAAGCATACCAGTGTAAGTCAATCGTGCTCCCCCAATCCTTGGCTAGCACAGTCAAAGCTCCTGCTCCTATTGTAATCTACTTAAACACCTGGAAAGGGGCCCAGAATCCGGCTGCCTGGGGTCTTTGGGAGGCCTTCCACCAGCTGATCCACTTCCCACTGTTAATTCTTTTAAGTTGGGGGAAGGAAGGCAAGTGGATGACAAATTCCAGTTACAGTACATTGCAGGAGTCTGGCAACCTCTTCTCACATTCTGCAGCAGCAACAGCAGCAGGACCCAAGAATATTCTGCAATGATCTGCTGTTTTTATGCTTCTGGCCCTTTAAAACTTTAAAGTACTCTGGAGCATTATAAAAACTCCATTCTCATATGAGACTTTAGTTAATACAAAAGGAACGTAGAAATAGAAACAGAACTTAATTACTGATTTCAAAGCTCTTTTGCTCATAGGCAAAATATCCTTTTCTAGCAAAATGTTTTCATACAGAACTTAACATTTATTAAATGAGCACTTTAAAATGTATTCAATGCTAGAAAACTGTCCCCCTGATTCACATCATGTTGTTCTAAGCTTCAAGCAAACAAAAGATAGATGTGACATGAAAGATACTCTAGGAAAAATATCTAGATTAACTGCATAAATGTTATTTTTAAAATGTTATATGATTCATTCTATTCCAACTCCTGTGAAATTCTTCAATATTATCATTGATTTTCCATTAACAGCAATTGAATCACTAAGGATTAATTTCAATTCCATTGCAATAATGTGATATCTGGTGTTTCTATGGGGTTAGCACAATGGTACTGGGAACCCAGCAAGAGGACTGACACGATACTCTGGATAAGAAATGGCTGAAGCATGAACCAGAGATTTAGGGTTAGAAATAAATAAATGTAAAGTGCTTTTTTAAAATGACTAAATGAAACTTAAACCACAGTAATGAACAATTGAGTTACTTTAGTAAGCGAGAAAGACTACTGATGAGAAGGGATCCCAGATCCACCAGTGCCAGAATTAATAGTGGTTAAGGGCTTCATTCTCCCATGTCCATACTCCACTGGGGCCAGGGGGTACATTACATCTTCCTCATGATTCTGTTCTAGCCCAGCCCAAGTGCAGGTTCAAGTGAGTCAGCGTGCCATGAGGCAGAGTGTGTCTGAGAAATGGGCACTGAGCACTTTCAATCTAACAATAAAATCTGTTTCACCAGATTTCACACAAGAACTTTCTGATACAACTATATAGCCTAATCCTACATGCTACTGCTGGTGTGCCCAACTCTCAGTTTTATTACTTTCAAATTGGAATCAGAAAAGGGTATACATTTTCAGAAAAAACAATGTGGTAATACATTGCTAGAATTGTGAGGTTAAAACTCCTAAGGTACTGAATTCAGCCTCAAACTAATCTTCACCCACCATCAGCAAGAGTAAAACAATGCATTTTAAAGTCATAGAGACTGAATGGGTAAAGAAAATATCTGGTCCATTCAGCCAATTCATTTCAGTGAGCCTTTGTATACTGACTTCAATGAGAGCAGGAAAAAGACTATATCTAAGTTTTGTCCATATGTACAAACATTGTGGGAAAACATCTGTCAATATCAGATTACTGCCTGACCCTTTATTGATTCATCTGTGTAGGCTAGTGCATTGGGAGAGAAAAGACCATGGTTCCACCCAGTCCTCACCAGTACAAGTTAGCCTCTGATCCTGCAAACACTAGTGCACATGGCTTAACTTTATTCATGAGCAGTTCCACTGGGTTCAATAATAAATTTAACTAATATGCATGTGAACAAGTGTTTCCAGGACTGGGGCCTTGGTTTACAAAAAAATCATTCTTGATAAATATAAAACATAAATGAATTTTGAAAAAGAAACATTTTCCTAGTAAAGTGTTTGTAGTAAATAGAATGTTTGAAAGTAGTTATGTTTTCCAGTCAAATAGCTATATCTATCTATCTATCTATATATGAACAAACTTCTGTTGGATCTGAAATTTATGACTATGTAACTCATGAGAATCTAAGCTCTTTGCTCATGACAGGCATATGTTCTGAAACAGGTGGTATATATCTGGAACAATATAAACCAAGAAAGGATTTCCATCCACACGCATTTCATAACCTATTTTCATTTGCCAGTATGCCTTCTTTTTCCCCCCTCAGCAGTAATTTTACCACCTATATACACCAACGTGAAAGTAGTTTATAAGGATGTCTGACAATAACTGCAAAAAAATGTTATTTTACACTAAGGCGCCTACAAGTAAGTTGATCTGATGCTGGAAAGGATGTCCAAGAAATTTGGAATTAATTATAAGACTTAATCATTTCATGCTTTCAGAGTCTTTAATTTTATATTTGAATACATTAGTAATATTTCTAGAATAAATACCTGCTTGATTTGTGAATGCATCAGGCAGCTTTCGGTGAATACAAAATACATAACTAAAAAGTAGAGCCTCAGGTTTTGCTATGAATCTGCAAAATCAGATTTGGGAAGTAAAAACAGAAAATCAAATCCCTTAAATGATGCATATGGATTTAGTTAAATCCACTAAAATGGTATTATCAGTTTAAAATGATAGCACTGCATTATACTTTCCATGTTAATTTGACTAGCGTCTGATGTCAATATTGCATTCAATGTTATGTGCTATCACATCACCATTCAAGGAAATAAACAGAATAACTACTCATACACACAGTATATAAAGAGGGGATAATTGCTGTTTTAAAGGACATTTAAATTGTTAAGCACAAACACAGTTAGCTTGTTAAATTAGCAGTTCTCTCTTTCTCATAGCACTGGCATGGATGATGAATTTTCTTTTATTATGTTGTTGCCCATTAACTTGAATAGTGAAGTATCAGTTTGTGTGACTGGCCTGAGGACAACAAATGCAATTGCAAAGCTGAGGTATAAGAAAGTTTCAGCTGTGTTCTGCATTTGAAATGCCAGTTGTGCTCTTCTCCCAACTGGCAATAGAAATTAAAAGGATTTGTATGTTTCTGGTAATTGACTGTTTAAAAAATATCCTGATTCTTTCATGATACCTGATTTACTAATAACTCTCACAAATTCAGCTAGGAGTTTAGAACCAGAATTAATTATCTACCAACGGCTAACTGAAGATATCAGCAGAGGAGGAAAATAATGTGAGAAGGATCTTAAAACTGTAAGACAAGCTGCATAGCTCTTAGGCTTGATGATGGAATATAGAGGCTTTCAGCTCTAGGTCACTTGTTTAAATCCAATCTAGCTTGTCAATGACAAATGTTGTAACATTCTCTTTGGTAAACCATCCAAATTAAGATGTTATTCTCCTTGTATTTCCTAATTGACAGTGGCCATATCACAAAAAGAAAGCTTGTGCTAAAGGTACTAAATCCATTCTGGACTGTTTCTCTCTGGAAACAGAAGACTTCATTTTCAAATGCTATAGAGCCCTCACCTTTCATAAGCATTGATACGATAGAAGAGGAAGAAGCAAAATTAGAGAAAACGTTCATTGTATTGTAGATTTTTAACTTTTGAAAGTATTCGATTTCCCAATCCATCCTATGTACTAAGGGATTACCAGAGTAGTTTCTAAAAATGTATATATTCAGTGTATCAGTCTGTCTATTCTGACTTTAAAAGTTAAACAGACATATTTTGTAGCATAATTACCCAGTTTGCACTTCAGTTGAACTATTTGTATTCTACAGAACCTGACATACTTTAGTTTTGACAATTTGTATATGGAACCTAAAGAGTGCATGTTATAACAACACATTTATTTTACAAAGTTAATAATTAATAATAATAAAAAGGAAAATATTTCTTATCAATTTTATACAGGGAGGAATTGGGTTATTAGAGCTTTGCAGTATTCAGATGCTGCTATTCAGAGCATCATAGGTATAAATACTTGTAAGACTTTTATATATCAATTGGGTCTACATTCTTAACAAATTTTGCCATAATCTTTTCTGTGACACTAATTACTTTGGTTTTGGTCTTATAATTATTTAATATACAGAGAAAATTAGATCTAATGTAAATATAGCCTGTAGTCTCTAAATAGGGAGCCAGGGAAGCTCATTATCAAGGTAGGACTCAGAAAATAAGAATCTACACGGATAAAGGCCAAATAGATAAAGTAAATGTGAGGCAAGAGGATCAAGTAGGGTAGAGGTGAGAGGACATGGAAAAATGGTAGGAAGAAGCATGTAATTTAGGGGTGAGGATGGTAGGAAATGGAATGCTTGGAGAGACCAGGCTGAAATAGAAGAGAAATTGCAGACCCCTCTCCCCAGTGTCCTAATGGGGTTTGAGAATTCCCTCTTCATTTACTTGAAGCAGTTCAGCTTCTGTTGTAGAAAATGAGGCCAATTTTTTCAAACTTGGGTAACTTGTTTGACTCCTAAATCTATATTCAGGAACCTGAACAAAGTGGCATGATTTTCAGGGGTACTGAGCTACCCCAATTCCACTGCAGTCAGCTGGAGCTACAGATGCACTATGCTTGAATCAGCTCACTTCTATGCAGGTACCTAAATATGGATCTGAGAGCCCAATTTTAGACATTTATGTTCAAAAGTTTTACTCATCGTTAATATTTTATATACGTGTGTCCAGAAAAAAATATGCATTGAGTTAAAAAACCTGTGTTGCGATTGTGTGTTATTACCCTCTAATAAATATAAGCCACCAGGATCCCAGGCTTCATATTTCATCAAAAAACATTATTATCAGAAGCACAGTCCTCCCTACCATCGTTCTAGAGAACTGGCTCAATACTGACTCACGTGCAAAAGGGTCTCCTATAAAATTATCACAATCTTCTGCAGTACCTGGTCTAAATATTGACCAGACCAAAACCGGGCAGATGAGATCTGTTACTATCACAGCACAGGGGAATAACACTACACTTAGCTACCTCATCAAACAGGTTTTCCAGTTTTTTAAGAGCTATCCATGATGCAGCGTAGGTTTTGAGATAGCACTATTATGTGATTTCGCCATTTCAGAAAGCAGAGAGGGGATCAGCTATTTGGGAAACAAAAAGTAAAAGAGTGGATTGCTCACTTTGTCTCCTTAGCTCCAGTTAACTGACTGGTGCTAGTGAAGAAAAACCTGAACAGTTTCAAATATGCAGTGAGGGGAAAAAATAGGGAAAAAAACAAAACACAAGGCAACACTTTGAGGCTTTGATAGTCTTTATTAGAATGCACAAGCAGGATGGACAGTGGATGGCTGCATTCATTTTGGCCTAAGACACTTTCCATTTTTTAAATGGTACCTAAATATAGGAACATATTGAGCAAGCAAGAACAACAGAGATTTTGAACTAGCCTCCAAAAGTCCTTTTGAACATCTGAACTGAGCTAGGAATCAGGATGTCAGGATCTTGCTTTTGATAAACCTTTGCCAATACTGTTATCAAGAACTGTAATCATACACAGGCAAAAAAGTGTTTTTCATTTTGTATCTAACACTTGGAAAGTACTTCCAGAATAAATAACTACTCCAGAATTTATTAATCTATACTTCCTAAAGAGTCATCATCCAGAGAACATTCAAACAAAGCCAAAAACATTTATATTTCAAAAAGCAGTTTCTCAGTACTGCATGTGAAGGACAGAAGGTATATCTTACAGTCTGAGGCATTACGAGTTTAGGACTGAATCCTTTGCACTCACATTAAACACACACAGGCCTGGTCTACACGACGCATTTAAATCGATTTTAGCAGCGTTAAACTGATGTAACACTGCACCCGTCCACACAAAGAGGCCCTTTATATCAATATAAAGGGCTCTTTAAACCAGTTTCTGTACTCCTCCCAGACGAGAGGAGTAGCGCTGAAATCGGTATTACCATATCGGATTAGGGTTAGCGTGGCCGCTAATCGACTGTATTGGCCTCCAGGCAGTATCCCACAGTGCACCATTGTAACCGCTGTGGAGAGCAACCTGAACTCGGATGCACTGGCCAGGTAGACAGGAAAAGCCTGGTGAACTTTTGAATTTAATTTCCTGTTTGCCCAGCGTGGAGCTCTGATCAGCACGGGTGGCGATGCAGTCCCAAATCCAAAAAGAGCTCCAGCATGGACCATACGGGAGATACTGGATCTCATCGCTGTATGGGGAGACAAATCTGTTCTATCGCAGCTCCGTTTCAGAAGAAAAAATGAGAAAGCATTTGAAAAAATCTCCAGGCTATGATAGACAGAGGCCGCAGCACAGTGCTGTGTGACAAGCGTAACGGAAAGCCAAAGAATCAAATGGACGCTCATGGAGGGAGGGAGGGGGTACTGAGGTACTGTATCCCACAGTCCCTGCAGTCTCCGAAAAGCATTTGCATTCTTGGCTGAGCTCCCAATGCCTGTAGGGTCAAACACATTGTCCGGGGTGGTTCAGGGTATATCTCGTCAATTTACCCCCCCTACCCCCCGTGAAAGAAAAGGGGAAACAATCGTTTCTTGACTTTTTTCAATGTCACCATATGTCTACTGCATGCTGCTGGTAGACGCGGTGCTGCGGCAATGAATAGCAGCATCCTCTCCCCTCCCCTCCCCGTTGGCAGATAGTACAATATGACTGCTATCCATTGTCATCATCAGCCCATGAGTGCTCCTGGCTGGCCTCAGGTGAGGTCAGCATGGGGCGCCTGAGTAAAAATAGGAATGACTCCGTTCATTCCCGGTAGATGGTACAGAACGGCTGGTAACTGTCCTCATCATAGCAACTTTACACATCTAAAGAAAAGACTCTGTACTGCCTGGACTATCATAGCAGCGGGATGCTGGGCTCCTCTCCCCACCACCGTTTAATGTCCTGCCTGGACTATCATAACATCTGAAGGCTGCCTCCCCCTCATATTATCTCACTAAAAAGTCAGTGTTTCTTATTCCTGCATTCTTTATTACTTCATCACACAAATGGGGGGACACTGCCATGGTAGCCCAGGAAAGCTGGGGGGAGGAGGGAAGCAATGGGTTGGGTTGTTGCAGGGGCACCCCCCGTGAATGGCATGCAGCTCATCATTTCGGTGGGATCTGACATGGAGCAGCTGTGCTCTCTGGTTCTCTGATATACTGGTTCTCTAGTACACTTGCCTCATACTCCTGGAAGGACTGACTCTATTTTTAGATACAACATAAAGGAAGGAATGACCCGGGGGGTCATTCCCATTTTTGTCTTTGCGCCCCCGGCCGACCTCTGCTAAGGCCGGCCAGGAGCACCCATGACAGCAGCAGACGGTACAGAATGACTGATAACCATCATCTCATCTCCAATTTACAATGGCATAGCAGACAGTACAGAACAACTGATAACCATCTCTGCTATCTTGCAATGGCGAATGAATGCTGCTGTGTAGCACTGCAGTACCGCCTCTGTCAGCAGCATCCAGTACACATATGGTGACAGTGACAAAAGGCAAAACGGGCTTCCTGGTTGCCATGCTATGGTGTCTGCCAGGGCAATCCAGGGAAAAAGGGCGCAAAATGATTGTCTGCCGTTGATTTCACGGAGGAAGGAATCAGTGATGATGTTTACCCAAGTATCAGAGGGGTAGCCGTGTTAGTCTGGATCTGTAAAAGCAGCAAAGAATCCTGTGGCACCTTATAGACTAACAGACATTTTGGAGCATGAGCTTTCGTGGGTGAATACCCACTTCTTCAGATGCAACAGATGTTTACCCAGAATCACCCGCGACACTGTTTTAGCACCATCATGCATTGGGATCTCAACCCAGAATTCCAATGGGTGTGGGAGACTGCGGGAACTATGGGATAGCTATGGGATAGCTACCCAGAGTGCAACGCTCTGGAAATCAACGCTAGCCTTGATACATGGACACACACCGCCGAATTAATATGTTTAGTGTGGCCGCTTGCACTCAACTTTATACAATCTGTTTTACAAAGCTAGTTTATGTAAAATTGGAATAATCCCGCAGTGTAGACATACCCGCACACATAGACAAACAAGATACCTGAATAAAGAAAAAAATCCAACCAGTTAGAATGATTCTTTAAAAATCCTTGGAAAATATATGCAATAAGTTTGCTTCGTAGCCTTTTCCTATGGAGAGATACAGGTAACTATTTTTAGCATTGGTTGCCTTCCTTTTCTGGTACAGGACCTAGAATTTGCATGAAAAGTAAATGTGGCAAGTTATAATACTGTATGCTTTTAGATTTTTCACTTTAGAATTTTCAGATGAAGCTAGGA
Source organism: Gopherus flavomarginatus (assembly GCF_025201925.1). Taxonomy (NCBI): domain Eukaryota; kingdom Metazoa; phylum Chordata; order Testudines; family Testudinidae; genus Gopherus; species Gopherus flavomarginatus. Next base: position 80,815,277 of record NC_066617.1, on the reverse strand, counting down.
AAATACCCTTTTTGTCTACATTTTCCACAGGGGAAGGGGAAAATAAATAAAGGGCTAACTTGGGCCATAATAATGATCATACATGGAAGCCATATTTAATGAAAGAAATAACTGTTCTAACTTCATATTGAATGTAGATTTTTCTTGCATTCTTTCATTTTGGAACTCTGAAATTTTGAAAACAAAATTCTATATGTGGATTCAATGGATAGCAAGGATAACACAATATATGTGTAATCAAAATGCTTTATACTGGTACACTAAAATAATGATGAATTTTTTTTTCATTATTTCAATTTTTCCAAAAAGTGTAACAAAAAAAAATATTATAAAGCAAGAATCTGCCACTCTTACTCATCTTTGGTAGTGTCTACTGCTTTTAAATTCATTTGTTTTAATGGGACTAACTGAGGAGTAAAGTATTAATCATGTTGAGTAAGTGTGGCAAAATCTGGTCCTTAGTGTCCAACAAATGAGGCACAAAGTCACACATCTCTTGCAAAGATTTTCTTCCCAGACATTTATTCCACTTTGAAGATGGATCTACATCAATATTTGCAATACAGTACACAGTTACTTCTGAACTGTCTTCAGCAATTGTGATATTTTAGCCTGATTCAATTGTGCAGGGTGTTCTGAAAAACCAATACATGTACTTTGCTCATAATTTCCAGCATTTATGTGTGTGTGTCAAGCCAGCAGCAGCTGGTTTTTTCAATCAAAATAATATAGACCTTTTGTAGTGACACCTACTTTCACTTTCGTATGCTGGTGTACTGAAAAAAATAACGGTACAGTGACATAAATACAATATCCACATGTTAATTCTTTGTAGAACGAACATTTTGCAGATGGGCAACAGAGCAACTCACTAAAATGTACACTGTATTACACATAGGAGAAATGTCTTGATACTCATTTTTGTATACCATAGGCCCAATAAATAACAAGCATAAAAAAAGGCAGCCAGACCTGGGGTTTCTTGCATGACATCCTTAAAGGCAGCCTCATGTGGCTTTCCAGAGCCTAGAAGGTGTAAGAAAATTACAGAAGGAAGTGGGAAACTAGCAGCAAGCCTTTGTCTGGGCAAGGCAGTACAGGAGAGATCAGAACTCTAAAGACTGGTAGGTAAGGGGACAGTGTCAGAATGTTTTAAAATTTAAAATCCAATGAAAAATGGGCTTTTTTAATGAATCCTCTTTATTTGTTTGATTTCTGTGTTGAACTTCATAGTTTATGCCACCTGTTTTCAGTTATCAGCTTTTCTAGATATCTGGACAAATTGTGCCATATCTTTTTTTTTTTTTGAATGCATAATAGGTGCAAGTATTCATCATCTGTATTTAGTCTTCTTTATACAAATGTACTTTAATATGTTTTCTTGATGATATATGTACCATGCATGGATATGAGTATACATGCAAACATATTCACATAAGAGATCAAACCATACCTTGGAGTTGTCAAACATAATGCAGTTGGGTGTTAGAGTTCCATAAAATTAAACTACTTTATACCCTTGCATGTCATTTCAGTAGTTTCTGACATCAGCAAATGGTGGATGGGTCTTGGGTGAGCCCCTTGGCACAGTGGTCAACTGATTCTTCATGTTTTTTTTCTTCTGACTCTTTCAGGCCTGTGTTTTAGCAATTTATATTTTTTGCACTGCTTTCCATAAAACTGTTTTTCTTTCATCTCTTATTTTTCTTTAAAATACTTTTCTGACTCTATATCTCCAGCTGTCTGCTTTTCCATTCACAATTTTCATTTTTTATCTATCTGTTTTGATAGGGAAAAAAAATTATTACTCCTTCACTTAGGGTGAAATGCATCCCTGCGCTGGGACGAGCACAAGACCTATGCACCACTTAAGTCATAGAGTTTAAGTGAGACTTAACTCCATGTTATTTATGGCTTAAGTTGCAAATGGGCCTTGTACACAATGATGAACTTGTGTATTTTTGTCTCTCTCTTCACTGTGCTGATATTGATATGTTCTCATTCTTTTCTTCTCACTTCCCCTCCAAAAATAGGATGTATAGGGAGCAGAGATTATAAAGCCAATGTCTGCTCAAGGTTTTACAGCTGTGCAATTCTTTTGACTTCAGCTTGAAAACATTTATCCCCCATCCATTTTTTTTATTATGACACAATCCCGAAGCTGTTCATTTAAGTATTTAAGCCAACAAAAGGCTGCTTTTTAGTCTAGAGTATCTCAAGAGTAAGCAGGTCACTGCACTTCATTAAATTTATCAAAAAAATGACACACCTTCCTTTGCCTGCCATGCAGGTTTGGCTGTTGCTCATCTGGATGTAGGAGGGTTTTCCAGATCACAAATCCTTTTGCATGTCATCAACAATCAACCAATAACTGGCCCCATATCTAGGCTAAATGGATGTGTTGCTAACAGAATGTGTCACGTTTCATGGTAAGCACAGACTTCAAACCTCATTCCTTCCCTGTCAGATTGTTATGCAGACTACCATCCTATCTGATATAAAGAGACTATATGGCATTGTTATGTAGTTAATAAATACCAGTATGAAGCAAGATAGTCCAATACATGCTGCCATGATGGATCATTTCATTAATTAGAAAACCAACATACAAGAACCATATCCCTACATGTTAAAATATAATGTTACTATTCTAAAATAAAACTATAGGACTTTTCATCAAATGTGGAAAACTGACATCAATTGTTTAGAGACAAAAAAAACTTTCCATACACATAAATGTCTAATTTTTTTTAAATACAACTGAGCTCTTGGCCTCAATGATGCTGTGTGCAATGAGTCCCACAGGTTAATTATCAGCTGTGTTAAAGAGTATTTCCTTTCATCAGTTTTAAATTTTCTGCTTCTCAGTTTAATTTGATATGTCTTTGTTCTTGTATTATTAGAAAAGGTAAACAGGAATACTCCATTTATCATCTGCATATAATTCATTATTCAGTATGCTTTATATACTATCCCCTTGAATTAATCTCTTCTTTAAGAGCCTGATCCAAAACCAATTGATGTCAAAGGCAGTCTTTCTACTGAAACTAAACTCAATATTTTCAATCTCTCCTTATATGGCAGTCTATGCCTCTAATAATATTCTCTGCCTCTGGGACCAATGCAGAAATGTTGCACTGGCTGTGGAAATCCCTATTTGGAGTACGTAAATATGTGGGTGAAGCCACACATTGCTTTTCAACTAAGGTAGTTGACTCTCTTGCTTATGTTAGATCTAAGCCATGGATCTCATGGGCCTTTAAATCACTTTTTGGAGATAAACATTAGAGAACCCAAGGCCAGATTTTCTCCCTTAGAATTGTATGTTTTACATCATATTCTGCATGGCTGATGAATTTTGTGTGGTGCACTAATAAAATATAATTTTAAAATACAAGGTTATAAAGGGCTACAGTTTTTATAGATAGTATAGTATACTCAACTGCACAATACAAGGTTGTGTTTTACTAAGTGCTGTTGGTAACTATATAAACCACAAAAGCTTCAATATATTACTATAACAAATATTGTTGCATGCATTATAATACCACTATATTCTTTAGGAAAATGCACATGTTAAGCATCTACATGGAAAAAAAACATTCTTTTTTTTAATTAAAATTTTGGGCTTGCTTTAAGAAATTCTAGTGATGTTTACAAAATGTGGGAAATGATCTTTTCATGACATACTGCAGCAGAAAACCTTAATTAAATTCTCCCCTTATGGCCTGTCAGAGGTAATTTATTATTTGATATGTAATTGCAAGGAAGATAAAGCCAGACCTCATAAGAAACCATCTGCTGAGGAAGTCTTTATCTTGTTAGAAAACTTTCACTCACAGATCATTGTAATTTGCTCTCTTAACTATAAAAAATTAGTAATAGGTATTAGCTGAACAACTTTTGTCATCCTCTCTCTATCGAGGAATCGTATTAGTCTCACCAAAAGTGATAGCTTGAGTTTCAGTGTGTCAATCTGTTTAAAAAAAGGCTTAATAAATAGCTTTCAATTTCATCTGAAAAGGCCTGCTGAGAATATGTTATCTACTATAAGTCAACCCTAGAGTGCCAACAAGGTGTATCTTATTTTTACTACTTAACATGAAATATACTTTGAATAATCAGCTGGGGGTGCTACCAGTTTTTCACCATTTATGTAGTGAAGATGTTGTATATAGATCTGCTGCAACTGCAGTATGCCTCTGCAGCATCCTCAGTTTTCCTAGGAGTTACCAAACTAGAGAATATGGTGGCAGCTGCCTTCTTATCCAAACCAGCAACATCCAAATATGATTCACTTTGGGATGTCAGGTTTTTTCCCTCTAGGTTTTACTGATAATCCTCTAGTGACAGTTCCTCCTACAACTTGAGGTACACAGTGGGGAAGATGGCATGCCTACTAGTTTAGAATTAGCTGCCAGAATATTTGAGAAACCCTTTCCAAAAATCAATGAGCTCTGGAGACGAGTGTTAGTTCTCGGAGCTGCTATTATAAGTTACTATTGTCAAGGAGATTCCAAACCAAGAGTGACTATAGGCCTATATTGCTCTTTTGTCTCAAATCACAAAAATAAAACATTTTTCAGTCATAGTAATCACCTTAGGAACAGATTACCTATAGGGATCAGTGTGTGGGCAGTCAGGCCTAACAATTAGAGTCAGGCACCTGGAAACTGAGCCAGGATCAGAGCTGGAGACAGATACAGGGGTAGGGCATAGAGGAATGGCCCTGAAGCAAGGCAGGAAGTGGGAACAGATGGCAGTTTGGGAAAAGTACAGGAACAAGGACCAGGCTGGGATGCCTGGCTCAGGAGTCAGACAAGTAGGCAGAGTCTGCAGTAGCAGCCAGGCAAGGGTTATTCAGACACTTCCTGTGCCTATTTCTGGTCTAAGTAGAGCTTCTCAACCAATCAGCTGGATGTGTCCCCAGATCAGGAGCTTCATGGGCTGAGATCTTTGCAAGCTAGAGTTTCCCTTTCTTCAGTCATTCAGGTGAGATGCTAGGCTGTAGGCATAGTCTGAGTACTGCCTGGGGACCTGTGGGTGCAGGTTTCAGGCCCATGATCCGTCACATCACTCCATCTCCTAGGGTGCCCTCCAACCAGTAGAAGACCAGGTTTTCCAGGGTGGTTTTTCCAGTCCCCAAGAACACTTTTCAGGATTGTAACTTCCCCAATCTACAAGATACCAGAGTATACCCTGTCTGATTCTGACATCAAGAATCTCATGGAGAATATAGTCATCATGGTCTTGAACACATACCGTCAGGGTAGTAAAGGCTGGCAGCAGTGAAGGAACGGGTCCTGAATATGTGGCTTCAAGCCTAATATATGGAAAACTGGGTGTATTCACAGAGAATGAGGCAAGCTGAAGTTAGAGGTGACTAGGTTAATTTGCCAGGAAATTCAGTAGGAGCCAAGATGGTTTGTTTCTGGGTAGGTTTTTCATTGAGAGTCATACCCATATCTACCGAAAAAGTGGGCCTCCCCTATTGTTGACAGTCCACATAGTGGTTGTAGATCTTCTTGGCATCTTCCAGGTGAACTTTTAGGTCACCTTGGGTTTAACATATCCAGGGCTGCTAGGTTGTGAGAAGATGCAGATGGCTCTAAGTGGAACTGAGGATGGAACACATAGTTGGAAAAAAGAGAGCTTTGATCTGTAGATGCATTTTCTGCATTTTTGTACTGGTCATCTATAATAAAGCTTATCACTTGGAATCATTTAAACTATATGCTATTGTAGTTTAAATGCTCTTTAAGCTTGCAATAAGGGATTTGTGTAAGGGATTGTGTGCCTTATGTAGGATTTTTACAATATACTGTATTAGGGATTATTAGCTACATTAATAAAAAGACACCTTGTTTTGGAAAAGAATACTGTCTGTGTCAATTACTTTATCAAAAGGTTATATCCATGTCCATTAGTATTTTTCCTTAATAACCCCAGAGACCTATACCTCAGGAAGAACAGCTTAAGGGGGCAATGCCCAAAAATCCATTTTTTGGGGTAACAGTGAAGGCGGACAACTTGGTCTACCAAGAGCTGGGTGGTTTCCAGGGAAGAGGGTAGGCCAGTGCAGGGGATGAAGTGTGCCATCTTTGTGAGATTGACCATTACCATCAGAATGGTCTTGAACTCACTAGAGTTGAGTACTTCTGTGACAAAATCTAAGGCAATGATTGTCCAAGGGGTTCATTGTGCAGTGCCTTGGAGCAGGTTGATACATTGCAAGGGGACGAATACATCTGCACTATGACCTGCATGCGAGGCCACCAGAAAACAAGAGATGAAGAACTGAGTTTTAAAGCAGCCAAAATGTCCTGTCAGGGGGAAGTCATGACACAGTTCTGGGCTGTAGTCCTTGGAGAATCAGGGGAAACATATACATGCCCTTTTACATTGGTTATCTTGTTTCAGACACCCTAATGTTTCTTACTTAAGGTTTCCTACACTGGAGGGGCTCCATAGGCCAAGGCTGATTATATGGAATTGAGCAGATCTTGGTGGGGAGGACTTTACCTTGCATGGGTCCTTTTCGATACTAGCAGTCGATAGGATGTACCCTAGCAATTCTATGGAGGCCAGGTCAAAGGCACATTTTTTCTAGCTTGGCATAGAGGCCATGCTGGCATAGCCTTTTCAGGATGGAACAGACACGCATGATGTGTTATTTGACATTGTCCTAGAAAGTAAGTATGTCATCAAGGTTCCCACCACATATTGGTCCAGAATGTCCCAGAACATATCATTAATAAAAGACTGGAACGTCACAGGCACATTTATCAAACTAAAGAGTATAATGAGATATTCAAAGTGACTTATGCATTTGAAAGGCAGTCTTCCATTCATGGGCAGCTCTAACATATAAAAGGTTGAATGCTCTCTTGAGGTCTAGCTTTGTGTTTACTCGGGCAACACTCACATGTTCATTACCTTAGGGATTAGTGATAATGGATTTTGGTTTCTAACGGTGAACTGATTTAGAGCCCAAATGTAGGGTTTTTTGTATAGGCACATCCTCACATTTCAAACCAGTCACATTGAAATAAGGTGCTATTTGGTGCTGGGAATACAGTCCTGTCCTGATAACGCCTATCACCACCAGATAAAGATGGTTAAAGAAAACTTAGTTTGAGAGCATCCTATCTGGCAAGAAATAACTTCTCAACAGTTGTGGTTGTAAAATCCTCATTTCTGTATGTTTTATCTTTATGGCCTCCAGTTTTCTATTGTTAATCTGGCTAGTTCTCTAATTGTTTCTGTCTGCTGTATAATTAATTTTGCTAGGTGTAAGTTAATTAGTGTAGTGGGATATAATTGGTTAGAGAATTATGTTACAATATGTTAGGATTGGTTAGATAGATTTCAGTAAAATGATTGGTTAAGGTATAGCTGAGAATATTACTTTATAATTTAAGAGCAAACAGTAAGTAAGCTGGGATTCGAAAATCAGGAAAAAGGAACTTGGATTTAAGCTTGCTGGAAGTTCACCCCAATAAACATCAAATTGTTGGCACCTTCAGACTTCAAGCATTGTTACTCTCTGTTCATGAGAGAAGGACCAGGGAAGTGAGATAGTGAAAGAATAAGCTGTCTAACAGACTTGCTCCCATAATGCCTGATTCTCAGTGGCCAGCTGAACATTCTGTACCTTAATGCTATGTTGTCTTCCTGGAGGAGGAACACCTGCTTGTGCAGTGCAGATGCCCACATGATAGGGGGAAACCCATCCTTAGCTGGGCCCATTCAGAGAAGTTGATAGTGGTCTAAACAAACTGTAGGGACCAGGACGTGGGTGGTCAGACCTAATGGTTAGAATTAGGCACCTGGAAAAAGAGCCAAGATCAGAGCTGGGTCAGAGTCAAGTGTCAAGCTGAGTGTCAGGGCTGGAGATAGTCAGGAATCAAGCCAGGGATCAAAGCTGGAGTCCACATAAGGGTAGGATGTAGGACCAAAGACCTGGGGAATGATACAGGAAAGCAAGAACTAGGGACAGACCAGGACAGGCACCAGGAACAGAGTGGAAGGCAGGGTTAAGGAGTCAGGCAAGTAGGCAGAGTCAGTAATAGCAGCCAGCCAAGGATTCCTCTAGTTGCTCACACAATTTACTGTGCCTCTCTCTGCTTTAAGTAGAGCTTCCCACCCAGTGAGGCTGGATGTTTCCCCCATTCAGGAGCTTCATGGGCTCAGCTCTTTGTGGGCTAGAGCTTCGCTGGCCACCTTCTTTAGTCATTTGGGTGGCAGCTGTAATCTGAGAACTTCCTGGAAACCTGCAGTCTCTAACATTACCAAGGGATGTAGTAAATTCTCCATTTCTTGGAGTCTTTAAAATCAAGATGATGTCTTTATAAAATATATGCTCTAGTTCAATCATAAGTTATTGGGCTCAATGCAGGGTGAAATTCTATAGCCTACAGTTTGCTTCAGGCAGATTAGATGATCATAATGGCTCTTCTGCACTTAAAATTAATGCATATTTGAAGAAATGAACAGGATTCTGGCTTGAGTACTCATGATCAGGTTGTAGGTCCTGGCCTAATGTTTCAGTTCCTGGATTCATGTGATGACAGAAAGAATTCAAACTTTCATTTAAAAATGTGTTTCTAATCTCATGGTTATGAAAGAGATTTGAAAACATCACTTGAATGTGAAATGAAGGAGTTGTGGGTTCCCAAGACTGCAGAGAACAGGAAACAATAGCTCTAAGAGGCATGAATTGCCTTATTTATTTAATGGTGTCTTAATTCTGAAACCCATTATTCAAAGGTAGATTGGGTGCTGACATCATCCCCACAGAAGACTTGTCAGTGGGAAGCTACTGTGACACAGCTCCATGAGGACCCTGCTCAGGTACTGTTGGTAAGGTTCTCACACACAAAATCCTCTACTGGAGGGGTGTAGAGGCTAAGTGCTCCCTCTACTGGGATGGCTCCCAGCTCTGATGACAGAGTCTTCTCAATTTGCTCAAAGAGGAGTGGTAGTGGTGTACTGCTACGAGCCCAGAAAGCAGCTCTTCTGTGGATGGCCTCTGGCAAGCTGGAGTGAAGCCAAGATGTAAGGATGGCTACAACAGGCCTATGTGAGGTTGTACCTAGCACCCTGGGTTGCTTGAATCTGGTCCTGTTTATATTACCTGCTGCCTGAAAAGGTATATTGAAAGATTCAGTGACAGACATCAGTGTTGAATCAGCTGTCACAAAAAGGGATACAGGCTTTGAATTAAAACATTGAGGAGAGGAAGCAGCAATGGTAGAGAGGCAGCAAGGAGCTGTCACTCTCTGAGGTCACTAACAACTCTGGATGCTCTGCTTCCTTAAGGAAGGGCTTCTGTAATTGTGGGACATTGGTAGTTCTGGGAAAAAGGAAAACAGATCATTTAAATTATACCATATGTTGAAAGGTGTTATAATTAGGCAGTAAAAGTTGGCAGAATCTTTAAATATGTTTGTCTGTGTTTTATTAATATATATTAACACTTCTTTAGGACAAGGGGAAACCTGATGATGACAGATACAGGATTATTCAAAAAGAACTAAATAGCAGAAGTAGAGGATGTTAATTATGGCTAGAGGAAAGCGGCAGAGTCTGCTCTGATCCTATGCTACATGGATCTCATAGGCTGCTGTAATTTAGTGCAGCGGGCAGGGGTTGCTCCAGGCCCCAGCACGCCAAGCGTGCACTTGGAGAGGCAAGCAGCGGGGGGCGCTCTGCCGGTGCCCCGAGGGCTGCAGGCAGGCTGCCTCCGGCGGCTTTCCTGCAGAGGGTCCACTGGTCCTGCGGCTTCGGCGGACCCTCCTCAGGCAAACCGCCGGAGGCAGCCTGCCTGCCATGATTGAGGTGGCAAAATCCCTAGAGCCGCCCCTGGCAGGGGGACCAGCCTTGTGTACAGCAGCGGGAGCAGGGTGTACAGAGGTGAGCTTTAAGCTACACTTAGACATCCCATCCCTTGATCTGTGCTGTATTGCATTCTTGCTGTGACTGAGGATCTGGTTCACTATATCCATACATATACATATGTGGAATACATTTTCCCACACTTATGCACAAGTGTCTAACACTTTTGCTTGTCCATGTCTCAGGCGAATATAGCAGCTTGAAATTTTTCTCATTAAGTTCTTTTTAATTGGAAATTGATTTTTTTCCCCAAAAGCAACACTTATCAAGAAAACTTTCAATGTTTCAACTTTAGCAAAATGTTCCATTTTTAATGAAATTTTTGGTGTGTTTTTTTAACTGAAAATTCAACTAAAATGATCACAATAATGGTTTCTTGATCAAAATCTATTTTTGGTAAACAAAAGTTTTCAAAATACAAGTATATTGTTAAAAATGCCAGTAAGAGTTTCAGCTAAAAATATTGCAAAAAAATCACTGAAAATGGAAAATGTATTCATTCTGAACCCTAAAAAAACAGAAGCTTGACAGCACCTAAGTCAGAAGCTGAAACAAATAAAATTCCCGCTTACTTCAACTGTTTCCCTAGATGTCTCCTCTAGGGATTTCCTCCTTCCACTGCCATTCCTAATGACATAATATGTTACTTCCCTGGTTTCAGGAAGCTGCATACTAGATTTTATGACACTGTCTTGTTTAGCTCCAAGTTTCATGGTAGTTTTATTTGTCATACACTGTTGTATCAATATGTGAATGTACTCAGAAAAAATGGTATCTATAAGTAGAATATAATACGTTCATATGCTTATATGCTTTTATAAACTAAAGAGTATATTTTTATATATTCTCAGTTTTATTATTCCCTGTTGGAAATATTAAAAGCATTTGTTATTCGCCAGGCATCCTAAGTTTCTCATGGTGTCTGGTTCAAAATCTAAGAGGAGGGGATGGGAAGTCCTATTTATCACAGATTATATTTTATTTTAATTTTTTTACCATGAAATTTATCTCCAGCTACATGTCATTTAAAAGACAAGGTGATTAAATATTATGTGACAAATAGTGTGTCTGTATTCCCCTTGACTACACAGAATTATCTACTTTTGGAATCACAGTTAATCTATTCTTCCAATAGTGTAAAGTACTTTAAAAATAACTTTAATCCTTGTAGGATGCCTTTCCTTTGCCAATTGGTTTCAGGTTTCCTTGTAATATGCTCGACAAGCTATTATTTTTTCTCTATGAGATATAAAGTTATGGTCACCTTGCTTTTATGATGTGTATATTTATATCCCTTAGAAGCAAAAGTGCTCCATTCACATGACTATAGTTTATTGTTATATGTTCAGCACGTAATCCTGCTTTTCTTAATAATCAGAACCACCTGGCATAGGCACAACAATGATAACAATGGGTCATGCATGCCTAAATTAGATACAAAGGGGGCCAAGAAGGGCCAAACTCTTTTAATTGCATCTCAACTCTTACATTATTGATGTATTCCATGAAGAGGGACTGTACTATTGTACACTAGAAGGTCTGCGTTGAGTTTTAACAGATTGTGAGGATCCAGTGTACATTTGGTAGGCAGCTGTGTTTTACACCAGGAGCAATTATAATAGGGAATCAATGTTTCCATGACAGTAAAACTGACAGAACGTATGCAAGGGAAGAATGAAATTAAAAAAAAAAAAAAGGAAATACGAGGATATTTTCCCAATGCAATCTATCAAGGGTGCAATTTGTCTAGTGAAAATCAATGTCCTTCACACAGAATAGATGTTTGTTTGCTACACTATTTGGATACAAATAGAAATAAGTAAAGCAATATTTAGATCCTGCTAGATATCTCTCTTGAAAACATATTGAAAGTATAAGAAATAGAGGATTTGATTCAAAATATTTACAGGTTCAAAGCATTTTTAAAACATTCATTTATAAATCCACACAGATCCATATTATATATATACACTGTAAGAGTTAGCCCCATTTTATAGAGTGGGAAACTGAGGTGGGTTAAGTGATTTGCACAAAGTCTCAGATGGAGTCAATATCAGAGCTATGTTTAGAACTAAGGAATTGCTAGTAGTGTCATGTGAATAATGAATATTTTGATCTACTGGCAACTCTGAAAATGACATTTTTCAGAAATTTCAACTAATTGAAAAGTTTAAAAAAATTGTTCAGGCTGAATAAAATCTTTTCATTTTGATTTTTAAGCATATTTTATATATTTTTTAATTTTAAAAAATAGAATTGAAGGAAATTTAAAACCAAAAAGTCATTTCAAACCAAAAAATCAAAATCTTTCATTTTCAAAATGCCATAATGAAATGCTTTGACTTTTTAAATTATTTTTTGACATGAACAATTTGATGAAATTGACAGAAATTCACAAAATAAATTGATGTCACAGATTGCACATTTTGAGGGGAGGGGAGGAGTTCAGCCAAAAGAAAAAAATGTACCCAACTCTAATTCACATCAGCCTTCTGTTCAGAGCACTAGACTGCATCTCTGTCTAATTTAGAGATGATTGCACTATCCCAGGGAGAATCTATTTGTCTGGTGAGCTTTATTTATTATTAATATTTCCAAAATTAAGTTACGGTGTAAAAAGCATAAGATACACCCTTGCTAGTAATAATCTCATAAAAAAAGAAGGCCATCAAGAAGTTAAAAAATTATCCTTTGTTAAATATAATCTTCTGGCTTTCTTAAATTTTTGCTTAACACATTCACAGAGGTGTACGTCCTTCCAAAGCCAAACTACTGCCTATTAACCTGGGACACTGAGTAATGGAAGGATTTTTTGGGGGGAGGTGGTTTTGAGTTTTGCTTGTTCTTGAAATATAAGTTAGATTTGGGTAATGACTACTAAAATGGTAAGGCATGTTTGAAGATACCCAAATCCCCATCAGGAAATCTTAATTTCAAGAACCAACTAATCCGTATTCAAAGCCAAAAACTTGTTCCAACATACATATTTTCCAGGGTCTTAAGCAGAGTTAAGGGCCAGACCACAATAACAATTTTAGAGATACAGTGTTGCTGTAGCAAAGAAGGTTGTGTTGTATGGAGTTTTACTGTCTATACTATTATTATTTATGTTTAGTTGTAAAGGATTGAAAATGAATATACTGTTCAAAGACTATGGGACTAGTATCTCATCATAACAGTCACTTCATCTGTAAAATAATACCTAAGCCCACTTGTGTAATAAAAATGATTAATACATAGCAAGAAGTTCCAAGGAGCAAACTTTAGAAGAGAAGGAAAACTGAACACTGTAAAGTCTAGATGTCAGATTTATTTGGCCTAATCCTAAAAACTTTAAAGCCTTATCAGCTCATGCTGATTTAAAAGTGAACGAGGGCACTCAGTCCCCACAGTACCAACCCAGTGCAGAAATCTATCTATCTTGATCCACCATAATAAACATATTAGATATCTAAGAAGCTGACTTATCAGAGGTCAAAATGGTCTGACAAATTATATAGAATATATTGTTGAACTTCATATTATTATTTTGAATGTGTCGGGACAACCACGATCCCCCATCCCACTGGAAAGACAACTGTCCTGACCCTGAGTTGTGCTTTAATACTGTACATAACAGAGATAGTGTCAGTGTATTCTGTATTTAATGTGGCTTTAAACTTTGCATTCTGACCCCTGTTTTTTACTCACTCACAACTTTCTGCAAATTTCTCTATTCATGCGAAAATTTTCCAGATATGGTCTGTGCCCAAAAGTGATTCTCTTTCTTTCTCTTTTTCATTTGAACAAAAGTGGCTCAGCAATTCTGAGGCATGAGGACAGACTAAGAACATCTGTGGCATTTGAAATGGAAATAACTCTTAGTGAGGGGAGGTAACTTTAGTTGTTCTGGAGGAAATCAGATTTATTTGAGGAAAATATTAGGCTTTGAAAATTTTATCTTGAGCACGATAGATCTATTTATTTATTTATTTTCAAGCTCTTTTGTGTCAGTAGGCTAGTTGTATGTCTTTTGTTCTTTACTCAACAAAAACTGGATGAAGAACCCACACAGACATGGTACGGTTCAAATAGCCATGTGAACTAAATATACATGCAACCATACATGACCTAGTTACATAAGGACCCATAGGGTAGCCTAAGTATATCACAGTCCCAGTTGTTCCTTATCTCACCAATCACTGCAATAAGCCTTGTTGTGTGTTGTTCACATATTGTAGTTGGTGCTTTTCTACTCATTTTCCTCTTCCTTCTTGTCAGTTACTAATGTTGGTTAAAGTCTTTCATTGCCTCATGATAACATCCAAACTTCTGTTTTCTTTATATTTAGATGCATAACCTGTTTATTATGTCAGCTTTTCCATTTTTTCATTGATGTATTATTTTCCTCCAAGTAAAGGTTAGAGATTACTTTGAACACAGTGGGAAGTAAGCCTTATGCATTTTGATGTTTTCAACTGAAATAAAACATTTCAGCATTTCCAAAATTGAAAATAAAATATTTAGGTTTGTTGAAATTACACAAAATGCTTCATTTTGAGGCAATTGAACATTAAACTGCATTTATCCATTGTGGTTCATTGCCTCATGGAACTTGTCATTTGGGTGTCAGATGCCTCCATTATCCCCTGTAGGCCGGGCTTCCTGGGCAGAATATATTTCCCATGATGCACTATGCAGCACTTGGTGAGAGGGAAATCTTTATTGCATAGTGTGAGATATAATCCTTTAGGAACCCCCCCCTTAAGAGAGACCATGGGCCTTAAAGGCAAAATGCTGATAGGGAAATGCAGTTTAATGTTTTACTGAAGTGATTTTAAATGAAATATTTCATATCAATTCAGCAAAACGAAATATTCTAATTTAGGTTGACCAGATCCAAAACAAAATATTCCATTTTGATTTTTCCAACAGAAAATCAAATTTTGTTGTTAAAATTGAGATTTTCCTGTGGGAAATCTTGATTTTGCAGAAACTGCATTTTCCTTGAGAAAAAACATTCCACTAGAAAATTCCTAATGCGATTGAATAGTCTGTTTTCTTACCTGTTGGAGAGAGAAGGAAGTTCTGTGAGCATGCAGACACTACTGTTGTCAGAGGAAACATGCTGTATGGGCATTAGGATATGGTAAAGAGCTGTCCCACAACTTGGCATTGCCTTGCTTTTAAGGGTTTGCACTGGCAAGGGATTTCCCATGTTGCCAACCTTAATCCCTTTTCAGTGAAATTGCTGAGGCCTGTCCAGAGCACAATGTTCATGGGATAGTATTACAGGCAGTTTAGCTGCCTTACTATTATAGTATTACCACTAAGCATAGTTCGAAGGCTAAGGTTTGGCAAATACTATCCTTCATGATACTAATACTACAATTAACTTTACAAACAGAACTTCACATTTTTAAGGATCATTTTACTTTTGTCTATTTCATATCTGTTAGAATTCTAAACACATAAATGAAACCTGAAACCAAACACAGAGTTCCACTTAGCACAAATTATTTCTAAATAGCTGGAGGAATTGTCAGTTGAAACTCAAAAACTTCCTAACCAGTACAAACTATCCTACAATTACCCATTCCTGTGGTGAATCCTCATAAATAACAATCGTAGCATTAACTCACAATATACACTAAACATTTATAGAGAATTTTTATTAAAAACAGAGGTCATAGCATGAGTGAAGATCATTTTCCCTTCTGTCTTCATTTCAGTGGGAATATAAGACAATTGTCTTTGAAACCATGCCAGTCTCAGTGCTAATCATTACAGTAACTGTCTATGCAAACAATGGGCCTGATTCTTTGAAATTCTGTGCACTTATAGAACATAGTTATCTAGTTTTTTTGTATATTTTCACCTATCATCATAGTGTCTGGGTACTACTGACTTTACTGATAGTTGAAAGCGCTCATCTATACAGAAGTAGTTCACTGTCTTATCGAATCAGGCACATTGTTTTTAGTTATGCTTTTTATTCTCTGGAAAAAAATATTTGAGGGCATTGAAGGGGGATTCCTGCTTCCTAGTGTAAGTTACAACAGCTCTTCCTCAGAGTTGTTCTAAGTTATGCTAGGCTTGTCATGGACCCCTTTGAGACTTGGGAAGCGGAGAACAGCTATAAGTGCATTGTGCTCTGGACAGGCCTCAGCAACTTCATCTGAGAGCAGAACCAGCACAGAGACGTTGCATCACATTAGCCAGTGAGATTCCCCAGCACAAGATTCTCATAGGCCATTTCCACCGGCTGTAAGGCTTCTTCTTACTGCCAGACTGGCAAAAAGAGTCTTAGCATAACAGAGAATCAGGCCCAGTTACCCAAATCACTTACAGTACTTAACTTTTTAGTTACTGAGAGGTGCAAACCCAAATTTTGACTCTAACTCAACTCTGACTCACTATATGGGGTCAAATTTAACCCTTGTGTAACCAGGGCAATTCCATTAGCTTCAGTGGTGCTGTGCCAGGATCACGCTTGAAGTAGATCTGAATAGTATAGCAGCAACACCAAGAGTAAAGTTTAAGAAAGATGAAGATACATTAGCCCCTTCCATTGTATTTAGAAGATAGGTTATTTCTGCAGTACAGGAAAATGAAAATGACCCCAGTTTAGATGAACTTTCCTAACATCATTCTGACATCTTCGTTTATTACACAGGTACATACATACACACACACACTCATAGACACACACACACACGTGTATATATATATATATATATATATAATATGGAGTTGGTATATATATTGGTTTTCCATTACCTTTATCTAAATCACACATTGTAAGAAATTTAGCTCTGAGCACTGTTCTTTTCTCAAACAGTTCTTGAGAATAATATAATTAATCTGTCTGCACTCACAAATTGAAGCCTGTTTTAAAATGTTAGAATATGTTATTCTAACTAACAATATAGTTTTATTATCCCCAAAGCACTCAAGTTTTGAATTCAGTAAGGTTGAAGACAATGAAACGTGAAATAAGAACTTTTGCCCCCAGTGCAATCTGAGATGGAAATCCAACCTTGAAGGGTTGAAAAAAGGCTGGTCAGCTTTTTAGAATGAATAAATAATAAATAATAATAATAAAATAATTCACATGCCTCTGTTACACTTCCTCTCCTGGCCTTTCCTTTCTGCTTACATTTCCTCTCCTGGCCACAAGTATATGGACTAAAATCAATGAGAAACTATCTGATCCTGCCTTTATGGAAATCAATGGAAAATATTTGCCATTTAATTCGATGAAAGTAGGATCCAGTCCAAAAACAAGTCCTGAGATATTTCTGATTGCAGCCAAACCCAAGAAATACTGAAAATCTCACATGAAACTCTGTTCCTGCAAGATCCTAGTCTGATTCTGAGACCAAAAAAGTTTGCAGATCCTTTGAATGGAATCTCCAAATCACCATTGATATGAAATAATGGAATTCAAGAGACAAAAATACCTGGAGAAATTAAAATGCCTTTTTTGTGCAGCCATTAGCAAAGGTATAAAAAAAAAACACTTTATTGCCATTCAAACAGTCTCAATTGCCCTCAAAAAGGCTGAGACTTTCGATGCCTGAGTAGTGTCCTGATACAGCTAAGAAAGCAAAAGAACAATCAAAACCAACTAAAACTGAAAAGTAAATAGGGCCTGAAGGAGACAAAGAAAAACATTCCAAAAGGACACAAAGTTTGCTTAAAAGTTTAAAAAGATACAGAATAAACACTACATGCCTAATAGTTTAAATAATAATAAATACTACATGCATCCAACGAAGTGGGTATTCACCCACAAAAGCTCATGCTCCAATACGTCTGTTAGTCTATAAGGTGCCACAGGACTCTTTGCTGCTTTTACACAATAAACAGTTTACTGTACTGAATTTACAATGTGCTGTACAGATCCTATGAACTGATAGAGGGATTGTTTCTATCCTGTGCACAGCAAAGCACTTAAGTAAATGTTTACAATTATGCATATGTTTAAGTCCCACTGACTTTAATGTAACTTAAGTAGGTACTTAAGTACTTTGCTGAACTGGAATAGTTTGTTGAATTGGAGGCCTAGTGCTGTGAAATCTGTGCTTGAAACACATTCAAATCATATTCACATTCAAGAAAAAAGAAAAAAAAAAGAATTCTTTGGTGAATTGTTGTCTCTAAGCTGTGCTATTTCCCAGAAAAAATGGCACAATACAGACACATATTTACTATTTAGCTGTATTACACTGGTGCCTATTAGTCCCCCCCCACACACATACAACAAAAAGCTTACAATCTAACTTCGCACATGTCATAACAGAGGGGAAGCAAAACCATAGGGCAGGAGCAGGAGAGGGAAGTCATGGGGAAAGTCAATAAGATGACACAGTTATGCAGCTATTGTGCAGGACCAATTTTCACTTGTGAAGCTGAGGCATAATAAACTCCGAACTGCCAATGGCATCTTTATAGAGTCATTTTCCAGACTATAATCACACTTTAATGGGTCTGTGATAGCATTTAATGAAAAGTTTGAGTGATTCACAAAGTCATTCCACTGCATATTGCAATTGGCAAAGAAGATAGGATATGTTATATGTAGCTCTGAAGATATCACTACCCTTATCCCTCCACTGGCTACCCTTCTTCCACCACATCAGACACCAACTTCTTCTCCTTACTTTCAAAGCCCTTCAGAATTTAGCCCCTGCCTTGCCTAGCCATCCCAATATTTTATTGCACGCTTGCCTTCACTGTGTTCCATTTCTCTGACAGGCGCTTTTGTTATTTTTTCCATGCTCAGGGAAAAATCTATAAATAGCTGCCATCTTACCCTCAAGACTCTCCTCAAAACTCAGCTCTCTAGTCATGCTTACAATATACTACCTCCCTAGGCAGGTGGTGAGCTGTGACTATTGCTCCCCCTCACCTAGAAATTGTACACATCTTATTAGTTTTATTATTCTGCCTTCTCCATCCTCACTTCATCTGCCTTCTATGTCTCATCGTTTGCTAGGTCTTCTCTTTTAGTTGATAAGCTCTTTGGGGCAGGGAGATTTTCTTTACTTTTGCACCCTGCTTCGCACCAGAGGGCTGACCTGCTCATGTCCTCCAAATGGTACTGCAATTTAAATGTTAATATAATAATAATCATAGAATCATAGAATGTCAGGGTTGGAAGGGACCTCAGGAGGTCATCCAGTCCAACCCCCTGCTCAGACAGGACGAATCCCCAACTAAATCATCCCAGCCAGGGCTTTGTCAAGTCTGACCTTAAAAACCTCCAAAGAAGGAGATTCCACCTAATTAATAATATTTAATGTAAAACACTTATGGCATGAAAGTAAAGCATTTACAATGTATGCCAATAAGGTAGCTGTCAAATGCAATGAACATGGTGTTCCTGCAAGAGAAGTTGACAAAAATACATTATGTCTCTGAGGTTAAGATCAAACAATTCCACATGTGTGTTACCATGAAAAATGTTAACTGAAGTCTGAAGTTAATGCTGTGCTTTCTTTAGTCTAACTTTCTTTAGAAACGTTGGCACACACCTGGGACATTAGTGGCATGCAAAGAAATGATACAGTTGCGGTCAGCAGCACACCCATGGTTGTTATTATGGGGGATCTGGGTGTATAGGAAAGTAACTGGAGGCAAGGAAATCAAACAGGAAAAAAACATGATTTTCATTTTACGTTAGACAATATTTCTCACAGTTTCTAATAGCCTTTCTAGTGCCAGTCATGCAAGATTTCATTTCAACAGTTTGTAATTACAGATGTTATTAATTTCCTTCAACAACCATTGCCTACCACATAGCACACAAATAGCTGATTTATCTGTTTCAGGAAATCATCCAACAAATTTGAGGGCATTTCAGAGAAAATCTATCAAATTGATACCTGTGAAATTTACTTATTATTCTTTAGTGTAACAGCTTGGTTTCATATTCAAAAGTCAATTTAATGGTGGCCTAAATATAAAAAGCTTTTATACACATTTCCGTTCAGAGCCAAACAGCATATGCAGTATTGCATTGCTATTGTAAGTTTTATTGCCTTTTGACCCAATGACACACACAACACGTGGAGATGCAGGAAGATTAATATACAGTACTGGATTATTTTTATTGTTACATTATTTACAATCTAGAATGTATCTGGTGGAGATTTGCTATTAGAAATATCAAAATCAAGGATTTACAGTAGGATGGTAAATGCAACCCTTCTAAAGGGCTCTATTTTCCTGTGTAATAAATCATAGATTTTAGTTTCAACATTGAATCAGTTTTTCCTGATTCCAAGTAGCCACCATGAAAGACTGCCTGTGGACTGTTTCTCTGTGGTAATAAGGCCTCCAAAGATTATCCATGGACATTTTTCTACCTCTTCCAGAGCTAGACCATATGTGTTAGCCTATCCTCATTTTAATCACTGCTGAAAACTCACTTTTTTGGGATGCCTACAATGTGAGTAAGTAATACTAACCATCTTTATCAAGAAAGAGTTTTATCATCCTTATTTTAGATACATTCAACAGTACCCCAACTCCTCTTCCACAAACAAACCTTAAAAACTGAGTTTAAGACCCACCAAACTGTGCAGATGACTCAGTCTCCAAGTTTGTGTTTTTATCATCAGTCTTGATCCCAAGTTCCTCCCTCCTGTCTGTCTTCTGAACATGTTGTGTACACTGCAATGTCTCTGGAGCAGAAACTGCATTTTTATTTTCTGTAGTACACTTTTGGGCACAATAAAATAAAATATACATGACAATAATAATAATAATAATTAATAATAAGGATATTCTGGGCAAGATTGTTTCTTGCCCTATGCACCTGTACAGGTGGATAAAGTTGTATAAAATTCTTCCTTATTTAACCTGCACAAGTCTACCTACATCACAGGCCACAGCGTGGCAGGAGAGCCATCTCTGTGGGGTCACTGTTAGAACTGGTTGGACACAGAAAATTTTCAATTTTCAGTGAAGATTCAAATACCAAACTATTTCAGCCAGAAACTTAAATATTTTGATTCAGAAATGCCGCCATGAGGAGAAACCAGAATTCTACTTGTGTGACTCATGCTCCCTTTCTCCTCCATAGGACAGGCTCCCTGATCAGACTACATTGTCCATGCTCTACCATGGCCTCCCTTCAGTTTCATCCAGGGTGTCCCTTGTTATGGTGCATCATGGGAGCTGAATTCTCGCTGGGGAAAAAAAAGTAAAAAAGCAGACACTTTCTGTGAAAAGAAATGTTGAAATCCATTTTTTCCTTTGAAAAATTTGAAGGAAAATTTTTCAACAATGCAAATCTTTATTCTCCTTCCATATAGATAGGCAGGGAATAGGCACACAAAGGAGCAGAATGAATAGAATTTGTGACTGTCAGCTTAGCTGAGCCAGTAGAGATAGGGAAATAATCTGCCATTACTATAAACCAGTAGCAGATAACTCTCCCTGGCTCTGGGAGGGAAGGAGTGCCTCTCAGAGGCCTGGTCTACACTACGCGTTTATACTGATTTTAGCAGCATTAAACTGATTTAACGCTGCACCCGTCCACACAACGAGGCCCTTTATATCGATATAAAGGGCTCTTTAAACCGGTTTCTGTACTCCTCCCCGACGAGAGAAGTAGTGCTGAAATCGGTATTACCATATCGGATTAGGGCTAGTGTGGCCACAAATGGATGGTATTGGCCTCCGGGCGGTATCCCACAGTGCACCACTGTGACCGCTCTGGAAAGCAAACTGAACTCGGATGCACTGGCCAGGTAGACAGGAAAACTTCTGAATTTCATTTCCTGTTTGCCCAGCTTGGAGCTCTGATCAGCATGGGTGGCAATGCAGTCCCAAATCCAAAAAGAGCTCCAGCATGGACCGTACGGGAGATACTGGATCTGATCGCTGTATGGGGAGACAAATCTGTTCTATCACAGCTCCGTTTCAGAAGACAAAATGAGAAAGCATTTGAAAAAATCTCCAGGCTATGATAGACAGAGGCCGCAGCACAGTGCTGTGTGACAAGCGTAATGGAAAGGGAAAGAATCAAATGGACTCTCATGGAGGGAGGGAGGGGGTACTGAGGACTCCAGCTATCCCACAGTCCCCACAGTCTCCAAAAAGCATTTGTATTCTTGACTGAGCTCCCAATGCGTGTAGGGTCAAACACATTGTCCGAGGTGGTTCAGGGTATATCTCGTCAACTTATTGACCCTACCCCCCCGTGAAAAAAAAGGGAAAAAAATCGTTTATTTACTTTTTTCAATGTCACCGTATGTCTACTGCATGCTGCTGGTAGATGCAGTGTTGCGGCAATGAATAGCAGTATCCTCTCCCCTCCCTTCCCTTGTGGCAGACGGTACACTGCAGTAGGACTGGTAGCCATCCTCGTCATCATCCCGTGAGTGCTCCTGGCTGGCCTCAGGTGAGGTCGGCCGGGGGCGCCTGGGTAAAAATAGAAATGACTCCCGGTTGTTCCCGCCAGAGGGTACAGAATGGCTGGTAACCGTCCTCATCATAGCAACTGGGGGCTGAACTCCATCAGCCCCCCTCCTTTCAGGTCTAAAGAAAAGATTCTGTAGTGCCTGGACTATCATAGCAGCGGGATGCTGGGCTCCTCTCCCCACCACCGTTTAATGTCCTGCCTGGACTATCATAGCAGCTGGAAGCTGCCTCCCTCTCATTTTATCTCACTAAAAAGTCAGTGTTTCTTATTCCTGCATTCTTTATTACTTCATCACACAAATGAGGGGACCCTGCAATGGTAGCCCAGAAGGGTTGGGGGAGGAGGGAAGCAACAGGTGGGGTTGTTGCAGGGGCACCCCCTAGAATGGCATGCAGCTCATCATTTCGGTGGGATCTGACATGGAGCGGCTGTGCTCTCTGGTTCTCTGTTACACTGGTTCTCTAGTACACTTGCCCCATATTCTAGGCAGGACTGACTCTATTTTTAGATACAACATAAAGGAAGGAATGACCTGAGGGGTCATTCCCATTTTTGTCTTTGCGCCCCCGCCCAACCTCAGCGAAGGTCAGGTAGGAGGACCCATGACAGCAGCAGATGGTATAGAATGACTGATAACTGACATCTCATCGCCAATTTACAATGGCACAGCAGACGGTACAGAACGACTGGTAACCATCTCTGCTACCTTGCAAAGGCAAATGAATGCAGCTGTGTAGCGCTGCAGTACCACCTCTGTCAGCAGCATCCAGTACACATACGGTGACAGTGACAAAAGGCAAAACGGGCTCCATGGTTGCCATGCTATGGCATCTGCCAGTGCAATCCAGGGGAAAAGGGCGCAAAATGATTGTCTGCCATTGCTTTCACGGAGGAAGGAATGAGTGACAACATTTACCCAGAATCACCCGCAACACTGTTTTTGCACCATCATGCATTGGGATCTCAACCCAAAATTCCAATGGGTGGGGGAGACTGCGGGAACTATGGGATAGCTATGGGATAGCTACCCAGAGTGGAACGCTCCAGAAATCAACGCTAGCTTCGGTACATGGACGCATACCGCTGAATTATTGTGCTTTGCGTGGCCGCGTGCACTCGACTTTATACAATCTGTTGTACAAAACTGGTTTGTGTAAAATTGGAATAATCCTGTAGTGTAGACGTACCCAGAGTCTAATTTGTGACTTGGTCTGAAACAATGCTTTACCAATACTCAGGACATACTATTATGGCACACTCACATTCTAGCCTTTGGGGTCTGCTGCCACTGTAAATTAATTATCTGTGTGCTGCTCTGTCATCAAGTGGCTAGTGCTGATGAAATCAGTCCCTCACGTGAGAGCTCCTACCAATTAATATCATGTCAAGAAAATGCTTTCAGCTAGATAATGCCACCAAAGACAATTTTTCCCTCGGTCCACACTTGGCAGCTCTTTGCATCGTGCTGTATATTAATGAGTCTGAATAAGCATTATAATTAGTGAATTCTGGGATATTAGAAGTTGTGGTCCCTAAGGGGTTTTGCTTTATATGCAAAGCTGTGGAGAATTTTTAGGACAGAGTATTGGAGTATGACAAAGAAGATACCCTGGGAAGAGAAAGTGAGACATCCTCTTATTGTGATGGAAGTGTGATGCTCCTTAGCAGGCTGCCAGCTCAAAGGAAGGCCGCAAGCTAATAGAAACCAAACAAATGTTCAAAGGTCCCAGTGTGTTCAAGCAAATTCATCTGTTAAAACAGAACAAAGGGGGATGTTATCACATGAGATTTATGCCTCGATAATTACATTTGCTCTAAATACTTGAAAGCTAGTGAAATGTCAGTGTTAGTGTCTTCACTCATCTAAAACTTGTGGATTTACATTGTACTTAGTCCTAGACCAAATGGATGTATTAGTGATTATGTAAGTGGGGGAATGGTTCCGCTGTTGTGGGGAACTTTCCTGGCTTCTGCACTACCCCGGTGAAATGGGCTAGCAGAAGGCTCTGAGTCCTCGCTCCCACTTCATTTACTCAGAGGCCTCCCTTCTCTCAAGAACTCCCCTTGCACTCTCCTGTCTGGCAGAGTCCTCATAACCCCAACAAGGCTGGGGCCCAGGATTCCTGGGGGGGCTCTATCCTCAACCTTGCTGTGGTCACCTAAGTCAGGGGCTAGGGTGTCCCCACTCCAAAGTACTCTCTCTGAACTGGATGTTTTCCTGTCCCACTGATCATTGCATACAATTTAAAGCAATACAGTTTATTTAATTAACAAGTAGTTTAAAAGGAATAAGGAAAAATGGGAAAGGTTGAAGGAAACACATCGCCCCGCTCTGCGGCAAGGAACATCACAAACAGCGTCTGTGGAATGTCAGGGCAGTTCACAGTCTGTTTCTTGGAGGTCCCAGGCCTCCTTCTCAGGCCTTGGCTGTGCTGCAGGGATGCTGTGGGTTGGATGCTTGCTCTGGCAGTGGCCACACGCTCTCAGGCTCTAGGTGGTAGGAACCTTCTTTCTAGTGTCACCCCCACCCTGTCAGGGTTATGATCCCCCTTCAAGTCTGGTCTGCAAACCCTTTTGGCTGAGGCGTCTCTCTGTGCTGGGCCCACTGCCCAGGGTCCTCCTCACTCTCTCCAGCTGCTCACCATATCCGGCTCTGGATTGCTCAAGCCCCATCTCCAGCTCCAGCTCCATTCTTCCTCAGCATGGCTGCTGCTGCTGCTCTGCCTTCAGCTGCTGTGCTGCTCCTCTGACAGTCTGGCTCCGGTTGCTACAGATCTGCTCCCAGGACAGGTCTGCTCTGCAGGCTGCTTCTGTGACTCTGCTGCCAACCTGCTTCCTGGGCCGCTTTTCTGGTCCCTCTGGCTCTGGTTGTTGCAGCTCTGCTCCCAGGGTAGGTTTGTTCTCTCCGGGCTGTGCTCTGGCTTTGTAGCTTCAGCTCTGCTCCCAGCAGCTCAGCTTGGGCCCCTGCTCTCTCCTTAGCTCAGCCCCAAACCAGGCAATTCCATCTCACAGCCCCCGTCCTCCTGACTCCTTGATTAGCCTGCCCACCCTTTCAATCAACCTGGAGCACTGGTCTCTCCTGATTTCCCATTGACCCTTCCCCTTTTGGTACTGGGAGCAAACAACCAAAACACCCCCACTGAATGTTAGTAAGGGGATAATATTTAGATGTAAGATCACTTAATATGTAAAACGTCATGAAAAACTTATGAAGGATTGTTACTGGCTATCATATTGTGTTTAGATTATGTTTACCCATCCAAGATTGGAGCCTTGGAAATGTAAATGAAAAGGTTGTTGACTTCAAAACAAGGGCTATTAAGCAACAATGGATTCTCAATCTCAGTCTGCATTTCCTAATCTTCCTCATCACAGGAAGCTCCCATGTAGGTAAAGACGCTTGTCAGCATGTCTTCTGTGAAATGGATCTATAAATACTCATTCAAAGGAATGATCCCATATCTCTTGACTGATGAATTCTGACAGGGGGAAGTCTGAGCAAATGGACAGAGGTCCCCAAAGCAAATTGGGTAACCCTAAGAGACTTATGGGAACTAGCAGATGCTACACTTCTGCTATCTATTGTACTACAAACTTAGACTCACCTGTAATGTACTTTAACCTCTCAAAAATGCTCATTTCTTTTTCTTTGCTAATAAATCTTTCGTTAGTTTACTGGAAAAATTGGCTACAGTGTTGTCTTTGGTGACATCAAGAATATCCCCTGACCTCATGTGTGTGACTAGCCCTTTGGGGTCCAGAGTGATCTAATGTGTGGTGATTTTTGGTTTTAATAACCTTTTATCACTTAGTCTAGTTTGTCTGGGTGGCAAGATGTGCTGGGGAGTCTAAGGCAGACTATTTTGACTCCATGGTAAGACAAACATAGTAATCCAGGCATGCTCGGTTGTACTGGCTAGGTGAAATCTAATTATAGAATATACTACCAGTTTGGGATGTCTTCCCTGTTTTTTGACAGTCTGACTTTAGACTGGCACTCTGAGTTGTTGTGAACTATATCGTACACCAGTGGTGCTGGAACAGTTTTTATAGTGGGGGTGCCGAAGGTGGAAACCATGTATTTGGGTCATTATTACTACTTCAACCAGGGGTATGGCCACACTCCCAGCACCTGTGCCAGACACCGAGACAATAAGCAGGAGACTTGAAAGAGTCGGTGGCTAGGGTAATGGAAGATGTGGTTTTATTTTAATTGAGAAATACTTGTTTATGATGTTGAGACTGGTAAGCAGGGGTGTCATGGGCTGTAAATTCAGCTGTAAATGAATTATAAGGCCAGGGGAGGAGAATTAGTACTGAGTGGTTGAGACACACACCTGTTTGGACACTAACAACTGAGGAGAGTCTGGGAAAGTCAGAAAAGTGAACAGAGGAGTCTGCGAAGCAATTAAGAGTGGCAAGAGGTTTCTGAGTTGGTAAAGGGTATCAGCTTTGTGAGTACGGGGGAACAGGGAGGGTGCTGGGGCAGAAAGTAGCTCCATGTAAAAGCAGGGCTTCTGTTCTTTGCTGCTGGATTTCAATAAATGGAAACCAAACAGGATATCATTTTATCTCTCTGATGATTCCTGCAATGTCTCTGTGGAGGACAAGCATAGCAGTAGCACAGGCAAACTTCAAGTAATAATTCCATCACAGAGTTTCCACTGCCTTGTAGCAGTGTTGCCAACCCTCTAGGATTGTCCTGGAGTCTCCAAGAATTAAAGATTACTCTTTAATTAAAGATTGTCATGTGGTGAAACATCCAGAAATATGTCCAGGCAAAATTGGCAACCCTCGCTGATACTGTTCTGTATACATAAAGAAGTGTATACAGCACTCAGCCAGAGCAGCTGGACTGGGCTTGGCATTGGGGAGATCCTCTCATTCAGGCTATAAACAGGCTGCCAGGCTTCGTCGTGGCCCCCATTGCAGTCCAGAGGCAGCAATATCCCCTCTCCACAAGTTTAATGTACTTTCTTTGACAGGAGGGAAGAATTACAGGATCCATACACCAGTGAATCTTCTGGCCCTGCTGTGTGTGTCTTACCTGCTAGCTCTGCGCTGCCTTATGAGGAGCTGCCTCACAACTGAGTTTCATGCATGCCCACCGCTCTTTCTAATGCCACCCCCAACAATTTTGCATCCTTTCTATAGGTAAATAGCACAGGTTCCACTGTTGTGGACCCTTCATGCCCACAGAACAATTTTTTTTAATTAATAAACTTAATTGTCATCTTTCAGCCTCTTGCTCCATTCAGCAAGTGACAAAGCATACCCATATTCCCAGTGGCACCTCCCCCTCCACCTGCCACCATCACCTGGTGCTAGTAAAACAAAAGGATAAGAGCGCTTGGAGCCTGATTTGCAGAAGTATTGAACAGCTTCAGCTTCCACTAATTTCATCTGTAGCTTTGGTTGATCAGCACATCTGAAAACCAGACCCAATTTGTCTCATAGTGATTCATGTGTGTCTCATTCAGCACACCTGTGAGGATGGCTACCTCTGCCATTTTGGGGATCCATTTGCACCTGTCATAAACAGATGATTAAGGGTTAATGTCTCTTTTACCTGTAAAGGGTTAAGAAGCTCCGTGAACCTGGCTGACACCTGACCAGAGGACCAATGGGGGGACAAGATACTTTCAAATCTTGGTGGAGGGAAGTCTTTGTTTGTGCTGTTTTTTTTGTTCGCTGTTCACTCTTGGGGCTAAGAGGGACCAGACGTACAGCCAGGTTTTCTCCAGTCTTTCTGGAATCAGTCTCTTATGTTTCAAAATAGTAAGTATAGCCAGGAAAGGCGGATTAGTCTTAAGTTTGTTTTCTTAATTTGTAAATGTGTGTTGGAAGGATTTTTACCTCTGTTTGCTGTAACTTTGAATCTCAGGCTGGGCGGGGGCGTGGGAGGGAAGTCCTTTTAGTCTATATGAATCTGAATACCCTGTAAGCATTTTCCATCCTGATTTTACAGAGATAATTTTTACTTTTTCTTTCTTTAATTAAAAGCTTTCTTTTTAAGAACCTGATTGATTTTTTTCCTTGTTTTAAGACTCAAGGGGATTGGGTCTGAACTCACCAGGGATTGGTGGGGGGAAGGGAGGGGAAGGTTAATTCCTCTTTGTTTTAAGATCCAAGGAGTTTGGATCAGTGTAGCCTCTCAGGCAACCCGGGGGAGTGGGGAGTCTGGGAGGGGAAAGAAGGGCGGATGGTTTGTTTCTTCTTGTTTTAAGACCCAAGGGATTTGGGTCTTGGGTTCCCCAGGGAAGGTTTTGAGGGAACAGGAAGTGTGCCAAACACTATATTTTTGGCTGGTGGCAGCGTTATCAGATCTAAGCTAGGAATTAAGCTTAGAAGGGTCCATGCAGGTCCCCACTTTTTGGACGCTAAAGTTCAAAGTGGGGAAAAAAACCTTGACAGAACCATCCTAGTATTTCATGATTTAGGATGGA
Organism: Gopherus flavomarginatus; assembly: GCF_025201925.1. Lineage (NCBI taxonomy): Eukaryota > Metazoa > Chordata > Testudines > Testudinidae > Gopherus > Gopherus flavomarginatus. The sequence continues at coordinate 80,786,519 of NC_066617.1, read as the reverse complement.
GATATCCCACCCATGGAGAAAAGCAGCTTTGTCTAAGTGTGTTCCATCACTTCTGAAGCATTTAAGTATGCAAGAGCTACCAAGAGACTTTTTCAGGTGTTATGGCTGTTTGAGGGACTTTTGTTTCAAAATTGGGTTTTTCTCTCTGCCTGTGCTTAGAATCCAATTCTTTTCTGTCTCTCTCGTTTTTGCAAAAGAGATTTCACTACAGTTCCTCCATTTCATTCCCAACTCTGACATAATCCCATCCCTCACATCAGTGATTACTTGTCATCACCAGGGAATGCTGGCTTCTGCTGCACTGTTTTCAGTTATCTTAGTCTTTTATTAGCATTACTTCTGGTGGACTAATTTGTTCCCTTTTACTTTTAATTTTTTCGTTTTCCTTCACTCCATTTCATTCAAGGCTTGTAAGCTTGGGCCAACTCTGAAAGCTTGTATTTTCTTTTTAATTTTATATTTAAAAGCAAAGTTACTCACCACATGGGTTATCTCCTCGTTCTCTCAAGTCTACTGACAAAATGCCTTGTGGTTCTCCCCACTCTCTCTTTTACACAAAACGTGTGTGTCCATTTATCTGGCAGTATTATGGGTGCTCATTCATTCTATTTTTCCAGTTTTGATTTAGTTTACATCTGTACACGCTCAAGCAAGGGAGGGAGTGTGTGTTAGTGTAATGATTCCATTTGTTAAATGCTGCTCTTTACTGTACATGCTCTGCTGTTTTTCACATTTACAGTTTGGAATGCTCCCTTCTGCTTTCAAACACAGGCATTTGACTGAACTCCCATCCACCCCAACATTGCAAGTGCACTGCAACTTCTCCTGCAGACACATTAAAGCTGTTAGTTGTCACGGACACCTTGATGTATGCAACAGTATCATAAATAACCTAAGCTATTTTGTGGCAGGAAAGACCAGGTGGCTCTTTTAAAGCTTTTTTCCCCCACCTAATTTCTATATAAAATTAATTTTTGTGATAGAAGGCAGAGCCACTCCTGCTGCGGTTAAATGAAGGAAAGTGACCCAGGCTTACAGGCATTTTTCAAAAATACGTTACTACAGCCTGACACAGGGTGTTATTGTAACCACAAATTATATAATTCCCTCATATTAAATTACTCATGCTAAGGGTCACTCAGCTCCTGTCTTGACAATTGCTTATCTCCTAAACTTTGGCATGAGTAATTAAGGCAGGATTATGCCCCCCATTAAGTCTGCTTTGTGCTGCTCCACTCCAGTGGCACAAAATAGATATAAGGCTGTTGTAAAGATCTCACAAAACTAAGTGACTGGGCAACAAAATGGCAATTGAAATTTAAAGTGGATAAATATAAAGTAATGCACACTGGAAAAAATAACCCCAACTATACATGCCATATGATGGGGGCTAATTTAGCTACAGCTAATCAGGAAACAGATCTTGGAGTCATTGTGGATAGTTCCCTGAAAACGTCCATGCAGTGTGCAGCGACAGTCAAAAAAGCAAACAGGGTGTTACGAACCATTAAAAGAGGGATAGAGAATAAGACAGAAAATATCTTATTGCCCTTATATAAATCCGTGTTACTTCCACATCTTGAATACTGCATACAGATGTGGTCTCCTCATCTCAAAAAAGATATACTGGCATTAGAAAAGGTTCAGACAAGGGCAACTAAAATGATTAGGGGTTTGGAACAGGTACCATATGAGGAGGTTAGAGGCTAGGACACTTCAGCTTGGAAAAGAGGAGACTAAGGTGGGATATGATAGAGGTATATAAAATTAGAAGTGGTGTGGAAAAAGTGAATAAGGAGAAGTTATTTACTTGGTCCCATAATATAAGAACTAGGGGCCACCAAATGAAATTAATGGGCAGCAGGTTTAAAACAAATAAAAGGAAGTTCTTCGCACAGCACACAGTCAACCTGTAGTACTCCTTGCCTGTGGAGGTTGTGAAGGCTAGCACTATAACTGGGTTTAAAAGAGAACTAGATAAATTTATGAAGGTTAAGGCCATTAATGGGTATTAGCCAGGATGGTCTGATCCAGTATGGCCATTCTTATGTTCTTATGTAAGTGGATAGCTGAAGATTAATGTGTGTGTTGTGAGCAAGACACGAGAAGTCATTCTTTCTCTCTACTCCACGCTGGTCATGCCTCAGCTGAAGTATTGTGTCCAGTTCTGGGCATCGCATTTCAAGAAAGATATGGAGAAATTGGAGCAGGTCCAGAGAAGAGCAACAAGAATGGTTAAAGGTCTAGAGAACATGACCTATGAAGGAAGGCTGAAAGAATTGGGTTTGTTTAGTTTGGAAAAGAGAAGACTGAGAGGGGACATGATAGCAGTTTTCAGGTATCAAAAAGGGTGTCATAAGAAGGAGGGAGAAAACTTGTTCATCTTAGCCTCTAAGGATAGAACCAGAAGCAATGGGCTTAAACTGCAGCAAGAGAGGTTTAAGTTGGACATTAGGGAAAAGTTCCTAACTGTCAGAGTGGTTAAACATTGGAATAAACTGCCTAGGAAGGTTGTGGAATCTCCATCTCTGAAGATATGTAAGAGTAGGTTAGATAAATGTCATCAGGGATGGTCTAGACAGTATTTGGTCCTTCCGTGAGGGCAGGGGACTGGACTTGATGACCTCTCAAGGTCCCTTCCAATCCTAGAGTCTATGAATCTATAAGATGCCCTTTTCACAGAGAAATTTTCTGATGATTCACAGCCTCTGGTACAGATGGCATGCCACAGGCATTGTAAAGAGAAGAAGGTGATCTTTGGCTATTAGAAGGGGCCATTAAAGACAGGCAATGCTTTGAGGTTTGATATATTGTGCATAGTATAATGCAAATGGAGCTTCACAATCATTTTAAAGTAACATTGGAATTAAGATATAACACTGGATCTTGCTTATTTTTCCCCATTACACATTAACCCCATTCTGAAGGTGCAATTCTGCAGTCCTTATTCAGACAAATCTCTCACTGATGTTAATCATTGCAGGATTTGGACATTTCTGCTTCTTCAGTCTTTCTCCTTCCCCCCTTTTCCAGTCTCTGCTAGGGTAAGGCTGGTCCCTATCTGTAGTCCACTCCTCTCTTCCTTCCACTCTCTCTTCTTTGCTTTTCTTCTGCTTTTATGATTTCAACAATCATCTCTTTGTTGATAGCTCCTAAATCTACCTATTCATGGTCGATACCTTTGTTCAGATTCTTCTCTTTGTTCCTGATATCTCTTTCTGGATGTCATCTGGCAGAAAACAGTTTCGGATGAACAAGAAAATGTTGAAGCACCCACATAAACAATGCTTTATCTGCAAGTAACCTATACTTTTCTAGAGGCAAAATAACCCAACACTCCTCCAGTGTGATTTAGAAATACAAATTATTTGATCACTTAAACTATGGTGTAAAGATTCATGAGTTATTTTTTTTAAATGAGATTTTTTCCAAATTCATTTTCTTGGAAAAAAAAGGAAGACTATAGATCAATATTTCAGCTCTTTGGCTGCCTGTTGTGTACAGGAGATTCAGCAAGTAACAGTTTCTTGGACTTTACATTAAATAATAAAGATATACCTATCTCATAGAATTGGAAGGGACCCTGAAAGGTCATTGAGTCCAGCCCTCTGCCTTCACTAGCAGGACCAAATACTGATTTTTGCCCTGGGCCCCTAAGTGGCCCCCTCAAGGATTGAGCTCCCAACCCTGGGTTTAGCAGGTCAATGCTCAAACCACTGAGCTATCCCTCCCCTATGTACCATTTTACATTTTACAGATCAGGAAGTGTATATACTCTTGAATATTGGAGAATATTCTCTTTTGTTTTTCTTGTTATGCACTGGTAAATATTCTTGAAAATCATTCTAAAGTGATGCTTTTCCTAAAATATTGTGCGTTAATACAAAGTAGATAATGTGATCAAAGAGGTAAAAGTTATTTCTTCTCTGTCAACTAAAAACAAAGGCATTATTTAAAAACCAAAAATATATACTTAATAAGAAATATGCAGAAAAACAACAAAGATTTTGAAGGATTCTATTTGAGTTTTTTTTATGACAGAGATATTAAATAATTTGACCTATAATCATCCAACTTTGTTAGTTGTGCACATTTATTTCTACTTACCATTACTTTCAACATTATGAGGAGAGCATGAAACTAAACATTATGTATTGCATATTTAGGACAACTTGGCTCTGAGTTTTTTGAAAATTCAAAGAGTAAATAACAGAATCCTAGGACTGGAAGCGACCTTGAGAGGTCATCTAGTTCAGTACCCTGCGCTCATGGCAGGAATAAGTATTATCTACACCATCCCAGTCAAGTGTTTGTCTAACCTGCTCTAAAAATCTCCTATGATGGAGATTCCACAACCTCCCTCAGCAATTTATTTCAGTTCTTAAATACCCTGACAGTTAAGAAGTTTTTCCTAATGTACAACCTAAACCGCCCCTGCTGCAGTTTAAACGCATTGCTTCTTGTCCTGTCCTCAGAGGTGAACGAGAACAGTTTACCTCCCTCCTCCTTGTAGCAACCTTTTATGGACTTGAAAACTCTTATGTTCCCCTCAGTCTTCTCTTCTCAGATTAAACAACACTTTTTTTTTTTTTCAATCTTCCCTCACAGGTCATGTTTTCTTGATTTTTTTTTTAATCATTTTTGTTGCTCTTCTCTGGACTTTCTCCAATTTGTCCACATCTTTCCTGAAATGTGGCATCCAGAATTGGACACAATACTCCAGTTGAGGCCTGGTCAGTATGGAGTAGAGCAGAAGAATTACATCTTGTGTCTTGTTTACAACACTCCAGAGCATACATTCTAGATTGTTTGCTTTCTTTTTTGCAACAGCGTCATACTGTTGACTTATATTTAACTTGTGATCCACTATGACATCCAGATTCCTTTCCACAGTACTCCTTCCTAGGCAGTCATTTCCCATTTTGTATGCGTGCAACTGATTGTTCCTTCCTAACTGGAGTGCTGTGCATTTTTCATTATTGAAATTTGTCCTTATCAAAATTAATTATTTGTCCTTGTAAAGCTTACAAAAATCAAATTGTGTGTGTATGTGTGAAATGCTATGAAACCAAAACAATTGATATTTTTCAATCACCTTCCAAACCAGGAGAAAGATATGCATGAGTTTTCTGAAAGCTAAGCTTGAAAACAAGAAACAGATTCCTATGAGGCTGTGCTTCCCATCCACTGTTTTGGGGATTTTTTTTGTTTTGTTTTCTTTTGTTGGTCTCTGACATGCTCATGGGCTAGAAAGGTATTCCACAGCATCTTTGCTCCTGATAATCTGTTTGGGAACACAATTATGCAGCAAGATGCACTGTAATTCCCTCTGGCACTTGTGCTGCATCCTATGTATGCTTTATTTAAATAAGTTTTACCACTTGTAGACTCCTGTCTTACAAATTATTACCTGAGGGCAGACCTCTGTGACTACAGACAGTCTCACTAACTGAAATTGCTGAACTGGGGCTTTAGTTTCTTTATTTCATTGAAGCAGTTCTTATATTCAGTTCACCTATGTATATGTGCTTGATGGGGGAGGGGGAATAAAGTAATATTTTTTTCCTATTTGCCTGTTCACAAAAACAAATCCTTCACATGCATGTGTTTCACTGCATGCTAACATACATAAAGGACCCTTAATGCTGTCTACTTCTGGAATTATAAAACATCATAGTCTCAGTATTTCTAAGAACCAGTGGCCTGAGGGTCATGATTCATAATCTTTTGTACATATAGCATATTAAATCACATTATTCTAAGTAGACATAGCCAGAGGATCCTCTAACAATATATATAAATTATTACCATTGGGTATGTGATGGGGTGTGCATATCCACACTAGGCAGGAAAGTCCTGCCCCTCAGACTGTGCTAGGCATGCTCCAAATGTTGTGCTAGTGTAAAGGAGAGCAGCCCAGCTCAGACTGGGTGCACCGCCAAAGAGGAAAGACATTTGGTGGAAGCTCCAATCCAGGAATCATTACAGCCCTTGCTTGTAGAGCCAGAGATCCTGAGACTCAGACCGGATAACTGTTGTCCCAGGGTGTTACCTACATTGAGGAGCTCGGAAGCCCCAATGTCCTATGAACAGCAACTTCAGGAAACCTGGTAGGACGTGACCCAGGGACGGTGAGTGAGTGGTATCTCCCACCAGTGTAAGGTCAGCATATTGAGGATGGATTCCCTGTTGATCTCGTGGCGGACTACTCCGCCACTATTAGGGCCCTGGATTGGGACCCAGTGGAGTTGGGTGGGTTTGGGTGCCCCCTCTGGGCACCACTCCCTCTGCAGGTGGCCTCCATCTGGCCACTAGGCCACGCAGACCTGCACACAAGGACCACTATATGGACTCTAGCCACTAGGCAATGCTACCCTGTACCTGAGGGATGCGGTGTTGACTCTGGCTGCTAGGCCACACAGCCAAGAACCCAAGGCCCCTCTGTTGTGACATGTGAAGTCAGTTATAATACTTATTCACACTCATTAATATACAGTGCATGATCCAAAGAGCTGCCAAGTGTGGACTGAGCGAGAAATTGTTTTTGATGGCATTATCTAGCTGAAGGCATTTTCTTGACATTATATTAATTGGTGGGAATTCTCACATGAGGGACTGATTTCATCAGCACTAGCCACTTGATGATAGAGCAGCACCCTGAACTTTAGGGCTGGTGTATTGACTCTGGCCGCTAGGCAACACAACCCAGTACCCAAGGCCACCGTTTTGATTCTGAACCTTGGATCTCATCATGGTGAGGCCCAGGACAGTCTGGTAGTGTCAGCACACCCACTATCTACCCCGACAGAAGACGGGATAGGTATACACTGCCACAGGGCACAATAGCAGGTCACACTTATGGTTCTTTGCTGCAAAAGGCTCCTATTTTTGTGAGATGTCTGACGTCTCTGTTTAACTAAGGGTCAGATCACCTCTTCTCATAAAAAAGCCCACCAGAGAAGGCTGGATGAAAGAAAACAGTGAGTTTCCTTCAGATTCTTCCAACATGGAGGAAGGTTTTTCTCTTAGGAAAAGGGCAGCGTAGAGAGGGAGCCACGCCGGAAGCAGAGGGGTGGGACAGGAAGCTTAAAAGGCAGGCTCTGAAACTCATTTGGAGGAGAGTTGAAGCAGGAAACAGATGCATCCCACGCACTACTGAGCTCCATGCCTGAGGACGAGCCCTACAGCGCCAAGGACCTCCAAGACTGCAGGGCTGACCAACTGATAGGAGCACAGAGGAGTTACTGGTACTGCCATAGGCCATGGGTCATGTACCCCAGGGAGATGGAGGACCCCCACGAGAAAGGGATACACTTCAACGGGGTCATAGAGGCCTACATTTGTCTGGTGTCCATTTGAGCCAAGGCCTGTTGCTCTGCCCTGCTGAGGGCCTGAGCTCCTTAGACTGTTTGTTGCCCTGCCCTGCCTGATAGCCTGAGATCCTTAGATTGTTTGTTGCTCTGCCTTGCCCGATGGCCCAAGCTCCCTACATTGCTTACTGCTCTGTCCTACCAGGATGCCAGAGCCTTATAGATGCCCTTCCTTGTCAGGAGGCCAGAGCCCATTGAGTTGTTTATTGCTCTGCCCTGCCAGAAGGCCAGATCCCTACTGCATATTGCTCAGCCCCACCTAGAGGGCCTGAGCCCCAAAAACTTCTTGTTGTTTAGCCCCACACAGGGGCTGTCATAAACAGATAGCTAAGGGTTAATGTTCTTTTACCTGTAAAGGGTTAACACAGGGAACCTGAAACACCTGACCAGAGGACCAATCAGGAAACAAGACTTTTCCAAATCTGGGTGGAGGGAAGTTTTGGGTGTGAGTCCTTTGTTCTTGGTCTGTTCCTTTTCTCGTCTCTGAGAGTGATCTTTCTATCTCCTGGTTTTCTAATCTTCTATTTCCAAGTTGTAAGTACAAGGATAGTAAAACAATAGGTTTATATATTTTTTTGTATTTACATGTGTGTAGTTGCTGGAATGTGTTAAATTGTATTCTTTTGGAATAAGGCTGTTTATTCACTTTTTTTCTTAAGCAATTGACCCTGTATATTATCACTGTTATAAAGAGACTATTTTTAATGTCTTTTTCTGTCTTTTTAAGCTCTGTTGGAGTTTTCTTTAGTGGGAACTCCAGGGAATTGAGTCTGCAGCTCACCAGGGAATTGGTGGGAGGAAGAAGTCAGGGGGGAAATCTCTTTGTGTTAGATTTACTAAGCTTGACTTTGCATACCCTCTGGGTGAGGGGGAAGAGAGATTAGATCTCTCGGTACTTGTGTTTCCAGGACTGGAAGCAGGAATCTCCTAGGGTCGTCCAGGGAGGGGAGCCTGGGAGGAAGTAACAAGGAAACAAGGGGAGGGGGTTATTTCCCTTTGTTGTAAGACTCAAGGCATCTGAGTCTTGGGGGTCCCCCAGGGAAGGTTTTGGGGAGACCACAGTGAGCTAGGCACTGTATAATTCCTAGCTGGTGACAGCATTACCAGGTCCAAGCTGGTAACTAAGCTTGGAGGTTTTCAGGCTAACACCGATATTTTGGATGCAAAGGCCAGATCTGGGAAGAAATGTTATGACAGGGGCCCCCTGTGTTTTTGTTGGAGAGCCATGGGGGAGTGAGGGGGCGTGGTGTCCCTGCCAAGACTGATGGGGAAGGATGACTACAGACCCTTACAGGCAGCAAATTCATCCTCAAGAGCTTCTGAATTTTCCAAGCTCCACATAGATTTCTAGGAACTCTTGGGGTATGTCTATGCACCACACTGAGCCCAGGTCTGAGGGAGTCAGGTTTGTGGACTCAAAGATTCCAAGCCCATGCTTGAGCATCTACACTGCCCTGTAAGCCTGGACTTACAGTTGGCATGCCTGGGTCTCGTGGCCATGCTAACATGTACATATTGCACTATGCAGACCTTCCAACTTGGGTCTGCAACTTGACCTGCATCCACACTGCAAAATGGCAGGGCTTGGACCTGAGTCACAGCAGAACATGGGGTATGACACATACTCATAGCAGGGTCTTGAACCTGGGTCCTGAGTGCCTGCTGACCCAAGTCAAACTTATTTGTGTGATGATGGACAGGGGCTTGGGCTCAGACCTAAGCCTGATCCAAGGCTTAGTGTGCAATATAGACATACCGTTGAAGACTGAGACTATACCCATGGAGACATATGCCTCTCTATGATTTAATGCAGTCTCTTGGCTTTCTTAATGTCTGGGTGAGATCAGGGGTTGGATGAAGAGCTATGCAGCTAAGGTGTTACCCAGGACTTTCAGAACCCACAGGGGTGATAACTTACCTATTTCACTCCAGGTGGTGTCAGGAATAAATTAATGGGAACAATAATAATAATAATTAGATATATACCTATCTCCTAGAACTGGAAGGGACCTTGAAAGGTCATCAAGTCCAGCCCCCTGCCTTCATTAGCAGGACCAAGTGCTATTTTTTGCCCCAAATCCCTAAGCAGCCCCCTCAAGGATTAAGATCACAACCCTAGGGTAAGCAGGCCAATGCTCAAACCACTGAGCTATCCCTCTCCCTCCAACACAACAATTCTATCTGATAAAAGATTAATGCAAGTAAGCATGGGCTATCTAAAACTGCAGTTTATTAAATTTAATCACACACAGCCATAAGCAATAGATTTAGAACATCACAAATGTTTACCTAAAATCTAGAATGGTACCAGGTAATTAACAGTAGGTTTGCAGTGGCCAGTTGCTTACCCACTGGGGAGAAAAGGTGTCAGGAAAAACATGTCTGAAGGTTGCTTCAGAGTGCTGCTCCAAAGTACACTATATCCTTTATAACTAACGTCTACAAAACACATGGGTCATAGTGACCCCTACTTAATCATCACTTTTCCTAACTTTCAATAAACTACTTATCCACAAATATTCCTAACAATCTTAATCATAATAATACTTCTGTATCAATGGTGCCCAAATTCAAGGTTTTCCATCCACTTAACTTCTTTCAGTCTAAAATGTTGACTTTTCTTTTGCCTCCTACCATTCTGATTAGCAGAAACTGCCAGATAGTTTTGACCTTGCCTCTAAAAGCTTGCTTTCAAATTAACTCTATACTATGTAGTATTCTATTTTATTAATTCGTAGTGTCTGAATGCACATAATATGGTTGCAATTAGCTTGATCACACCCCTCAAATCTAAGGCAACAAAGACTCAACTGAGATAGAAAAGAGGTGATGTTGGTGGCGTGGAGAAAGCAACTGGATGTGGCAGAGGTAGTAAGGTCCCTTCAAATATGTTTGTGTCCGCATTTTGTTGTTTAGATGTGCATGCATCTACAGATCTTGCTGGGTTCCGTATCTGTAGGAACCAACAGTGCATTTTTTCCATTGTACATAATGGGGAAGCTTTTGGTTCATACTTGTACTTTACAAGTCACTAATGTTTTTGTCATCTATGACGGGATTGCTACAGTGATATCTGCTTGAGTGCATGTTTGAAAAGCAAAGGGCATATCCAAAATTGAAGAAAGAGTCCTATATTCCATTGCTTTATCAATATAAATATTATAACTAAAAAGGTAGTTGATCACTGAAGGAAGGAATAAAAAGTAAGTTAGAAACTTACTTTTTGACTCTTCAGCTCTTCCATTTTAGCTTAGTAAAAGGATTTGCAAGTAAAGTTTTCTCGCATATATTTTACCTCAATAAATCAGATTCTAATTGTTTAAACAAGATTAAGTCACAATCTAATGCTTTGTTAGAAATGCTACTTCAGTTATTAGTCTCCTACAGTAGTTAGCCACATAGAGGTAGAGTTTCAAAACCCATATGGGCATTGAACTGCACAGTCACGTGGCTAAAACACTATGCATCAAGGTGAAAATGTATTCCATTATGTGTATGAAAGGGGCCTTGAATCCCGAAAGCAAGTTTGCTCATTGACATCTGTGTGATTAGATGAACATGTTATTACATGAATATTTTATTACCCAAAAGAGATAGCAAAAATGTATTGCCCAAAGGCTATTTCCAGTTCTTGTGTGGTAATGATAAATTAATCTGCTCTATTTTATTATTTTAGCTGTACTTGAAACTGCGTAACTGAGTAAAAGTGCAGTTCTAAAGGAATTAAACTCCAAAGGCAATGTGACAACAGTTGAGCAGCATCTCATTTAACAGGCATGGTTTCTGAATGCAAAAGAATAGACATAACAAATGTGGTGTGCTTTGTTTTCAACATGTGAGTCCAAAAACGTATTCATTTAGTACAAATCTACACTTCAAAGTACTTTAGGTTACCAAGTCCAATCCAATATCTACATATTATGGTCAAATGACTAAAAATTTAAGGCAAATGTAGTTCATTTAGATGAGATACTAGGTCATCATAAATAAAATAAATAAATAATAATAATAATAATATAATAATATAATTAATGTTGTAGTAAGAATGGTAGTAAGAGTCTGGGGGTCTTTATTTCCTGGCTACAGTTAAATGGTAGGAGTTCAGTATCTACTAACCCTAGGGGCTAATGTTACACAAACAAATGAAATCCTAATTCAAATGCAAAATAAAATATATATATTTACAAAATGTGCTTTCCTTAGAAATTCTTTGATACTACTTCCTCCCAGATCAGCAATGAGGATACTTGTAGCCAAACCCAGCGACTACCTCCATCAGCACTGCCTGAGTTTGGGTAGCTTCTTGACACAGAATTTTTATTAGGATGAAAAACTAACAAATTCTGAAGCTTGTTTACCCAGGAATGATGCTACATGGCTGACAATCACATGGCCACGAATAATGGACAAAGCCAGAACATACAGCCAGACCATCTTAAAGATCTAGCTAGAGATCAATGTAGGTGGTGCTCGAAGTGCAAGGAAGCTTGGATTTGCCTTGGTGCTAATGAGTTCTCTCCTCCCTAATTTTATATTAATCTCACTGTATGCATATATCAGACTGAAAATTGTCTTATAAAGAGGAAAATGATGACCAGAAATTATAGGCCAGAGGCATACTACTTTGTGCTTGTACAGTGCCTAGCATGCCGTGCCGCAATCTCAGCTGGTCTCTAGGCACTACTGTAATAAACAGTATTAATAAATTAATAGCAATAATAATAATTAGGTCTCCTATTTTTAACAAGTCTTTGTGATATTGAAGCACTCATAGACCTGTTCAGGATGTGAAGCATAATACAAACTAATTAAGCATCATTGTTTATATTAATTGAATATTGTTGTTTTAGAGGGAAACTAAAATGAATTGCATATACAACAGAGGAGGATGTTTTCCAGAGGGTAAAACAGAAGTCAGAACTTTATGCTGACTTGAGCATTTACAGAAATGTTCACTTGGAAGATTAATTATCAAAATAATAATTAAAGAAATACATTGACTAATGATAACTACAGTTCAGCCTTGGAGGCCAATGTAATTAGAATTATCATATGTCTATGGGAAAAAACGACTAAACTCATATCTTGACATGAAAAATGTCATGGTGAATTGCTCAATATATTCTATAATGACCTAATTTTTCTTAAAAACCTTGAAAAAATGTTAAATAAATGGTGAAAAGAGTGCTGTGAGAACAAAAGAAAGTGCATAACAAAATCACAACCAAATAGTTTAAAAGAACTTATTTTTATCCTTTTGTTAGTGTTTTATGGAAAACACTGAAGACAGATAATCACTAGAGAAAATACATTTTGCTATATGGAAAACATGGATGCCCTAAGATTCCCATTGACTTTACTCAGCTTTAGGTCAAACCCTTAGGAAGAAAGTGAGTTTCAAATCTCCTCTTTGGTCCTCTTTGTCCAAATTAGCAACAGCCCCACAGATGGGCTGCACAGAGTGCTGCTTCCAGCTCTTCCAAACAAATAGGTTGATCATTTTGATGCAGCGAGAAGTGAACAAATTAAAACCGCAAATACCATACATTCTACTTATAAGTTCACTAATATGACATATTTGCTTGAAAAATACAAATATCTCCCTTTATAAGTGAGATTTTTGATATAATATGTTTAAATTACAGCTAAAATATATGTTGAAGCAAGTGCCATTTTCATTTTAATCTTCACTTTTCCTTCCTCTAGGACATGCAAATTTTCACCCAACAAAGCAAAAATAACTCCTGCAATAGTCAAAACTATTCTCTCTCTCTCTCTCTTTTCTTCAGACAGAAACTCAAACTGTGCTGAAGAAAATTGTTTCTTCTTTCACAAAGCTGGCAAATGGCCCAAGTGCATTGGTTTTGTTTTTCATGCAAAAAATGTTGGGCAGCTCAACTGAGAACATCTGCTAAGTAAACCACTTGAAAAACATCCATGGAAATGTTGGAGAAACATCTGCACAGCATCCAGGTGATCACCGGGAAAGGGGGAAGAAGGCAAGGGAAGAGAAGAAAAGGTGTAAACAAGTGAAAACTAGATTACAGATGAGAGAAGCTATCATTGAATGTCCGATATGGTATATTTCAGAGTAGCAGCCATGTTAGTCTGTATCCGCAAAAAGAACAGGACTACTTGTGGCACCTTAGAAACTAACAAATTTATTTCAGCATGAGCTTTCGTGAGCTACAGCTTACTTCTTCGGATGCATATGCATTCCGAAGAAGGTGCCACAAGTACTCGTGTTCTTGATATGGTGTAGTCTCTTAATCCTTTCATAAAACAACTGGAATGAAATCATAGCTCCCCTGAAGTTAATGGCAAAACTCCTATTGACTTCAATTGTACCAGGATTTCACCTTTTTTATGTGGAAACCATGCACTAAGCAAGTTGGCAAGTAGAAAGGAGGGTACACAACCTGCTACTAAAGAAAAAATTTAAATGACAGAAAAGTTTAGTAAAAAAATATCTTGACATCTGCATATTAAATGAAAAATGTTCGGCACATTAGCCATGGATTTTTATCCAAATAGATGGGGCTGGTAAATGTATTCACTGAGATGCAAGAAAGGTGGTAACGAGGGGAAGCCTTAAAAATAAAGCATCAAACCTCAATAAGATGAGAGCTGTTGAAGAAGAGAGTTTGATTAAAACAAATTCTGTTTTGAAAGGTAGAGATAAATTTAAAAAAAGTGTATGAGAAAACAGTTGAGGTAAGAGTGAAGATTAACCAGTTACAAACAGGTTAGCTCTGTTAAACAAAAATATTATTAAAAGAGAAATAAAGCTGATAGGCTTTGAGTCAGAAAATTAAGAAAAAAATGACAGATCAGCCATCTGTCTGATTAGAAATAAAAGGAAGATATATAACTGGCATCAAACAGATCTCTGAACTGATTGCTAACTTTTTTCCATACTTTGTGCACATCAGGGCATCCCACTCCTGAATTTATAAATAGGTATTTGAGAGGTGACACTTCCTCAGACCATGACATGGCAGCTCTTGATTGGCAAAGTGCTGCAGCTGAAGTTGAAGTTGTGACAGTGAATTTAAAATCCAGTAAAACTCCAGGTCCTGATGGATTTATACAGTGCTAAAGCAAGTGTTATTCCCTATTTTAACTGAATTGTTTAATGGTATATTGCAGGGGAACAAGATTCCAAATTTACAGAGAGGCAAAAATTGTGGTAATTCCTAAAGAAGGAAAAGAACTTACAATTGTGCATCATACCAACCTCCTTCTTTAATTAATCTGGATGCCAAAAAATATGGTAAGTGCTATCAGACTGAGTGTCATCTTGTCCACATAAGTTCACCGTAACCAGTTTGGGTTCATTGCTGGCGAGCATTTACCTGACAATATCAGAAGAACTCTGAACTAGATCTATAATGCTATTTCTAGCAGTTCTTCCTGTGCACTGCTTTTTTTGGGTACTGAGAAAGCTTTCAACTGACTGGAGTGGGAGGACCTCAGACAGATTTAGTATGGGTTTATTTTTGGAAATCGGTTTTCTGTGGGCATCTTGGCCCTGTATACACATCCTTGAGCATCTCCTTTGGTTAATGGTCATCAAGCCCTTTTAATTCGTCTAGAGATAGGGTTGTCCCTTCTTTCCTGTTTGCTTAAGCAAGCTAAGCCACTTGCAATAAACGTGAGAAACAGCCTCTTGATAAAGGGCATCAAACATCTTCTGGATTAGAACACAAAAGACAGCTTTGTATGCTGACTATCTCTTGTTATATTTAAAGGATCCAAAAGACTAATTAAAAGTTATTGAACACTTTGGAATTTGGGCAGGTCTCAGGCTTCAAAATAAACTATGGTATATCTGAAATTCTAGGAATGAATATTCCCCAAAATGTCAAAACAAACTGTTATCAGCTACATAAATTTAAATGGGAATCTTTAACATATTTAGGAGTAAATATTGTGGAGAAATACAAAAATGTGTTTAAGGGAAATTACCTTTCATTGTAGAATGAAATAGTAATAGACTTGGAGGAATAGAACAAATATAAAATTTCTTAGCTAGTAGGAGTCCTGTGGCACATTATAGACTAGTGGGTTTTCACCCATGAAAGCTTATGCTCCAATATATCTGTTAGTCTATGGCCTGGTCTACACTACGGGTTTATACTGAATTTAGCAGCGTTAAACTAAATTAACCCTGCACCCGTCCACACAACGAAGCCCTTTATATCGATATAAAGGGCTCTTACTATAGATATCTATACTCTTCCCCGACGAGGGGAGTAGCGCTCAAATAGGTATTGCCATTTTGGAATAGGGTTAGTGTGGCCGCAATTCAACGGTATTGGCCTCCGGGAGCTATCCCAGTGCACCATTGTGACCGCTCTGGACAGCAATCTGGAGTTGGATGCACTGGCCAGGTAGACAGGAAAAGCCCCACGAACTTTTGAATTTAATTTCCTGTTTGCCCACCGTGGAGAGCTGATCAGCACAGGTGACCATGCAGAGCTCATCAGTACAGGTAACTATGCAGTCTGAGAATCGAAAAACAGCTCCAGCATGGACTGCACAGAAGGTAATGGATCTGATTGCTATATGTGGAGAGGATTCCATGCTAACAGAACTCTGTTCCAAAAGACGAAATGAAAAAACATTTGAAAAAATTTCCAAGGCCATGATGGAGAGAGGCCACAGCAGGGACTCAGTACAGTGCCGTGTGAAAGTTAAGGAGCTCAAACAAGCCTACCAGAAAACCAAAGAAGCAAACAGAAGGTCTGAGACAGGGCTGCAAATGTACCGCTTCTACGCTGAGCTGCATGCAGTTGTAGGGGGATCCGCCACCACTACTCCACCCCTGTCCGTGGACTCCGAGGTGGGGGTAATCTTAGCCTTGCCTGAGGGTTCTTTGGACGGGGAAGATGAGGAGGAGGAAGAGGAGGACGAGCTTGCAAGGAGCACTCAGCACTCCGTTCTCCCCAACAGCCCGGGCTTTTTCTCCGCCTGACAGAAGTACCCTCCTAGCCTTCCCAAGCAACTATCGCAGACAATGAAGCCATGAAAGGGACTCTGGTGAGTGTACCTTTGTAAATATAAAACATGGTTTAAAAGCAAGCATTTTTTAATGATTAATTTGCCCTGAGGACTTGGGATGCATTCGTGGCCAGTACAGTTACTGGAAAAGTCTGTTAACATGTTTGGGGATGGAGCGGAAATCCTCCAGGGACGTCTCCATGAAGCTCTCCTGGAGGTACTCCAAAAGCCTTTGCAGAAGGTTTCTGGACAGGGCAGCCTTATTCCGTCCTCCATGGTAGGACACTCGACCACGCCATGCATGTAGCAAGTAATCTGGTATCATTGCATGACAAAGCCTAGTTGCGTATGGTCCTGGTGTTTGCTGGCATTCAAGCAACATCCGTTCTTTATCTCGCTGTGTTATCCTCAGGAGAGTGATATCATTCATGGTAACCTGGTTGAAATACGGGAATTTAATTAAGGGGACAGAAATGGTTGGGCTGTTTGCCTGTGGCTTAAAAGAAATCCTTCCCTATATTTAGCCAAGCGGGGATGGGGGCGGGATTGGCACTGAGCTTTTTCGCGTTTGGCTAGCTGGGATCTTCCCTGCTACCAGCCACGAGGTGTGGGGAAGGGTGGCTAGTAGCGATCTTCCATGATACCAGCCACATGGTGCGGGGAGGGGTAAAGCGATCATCCCAGAGAATTGAATGGGGGCGGTTCTGGTGCTGCACTTTAACAGGAAAGAAGCAGCACTCAACGCGCTTTGCTTGCTATTTGTGAAAGGAGGGCGCTGGATATATGAAGGCTGCAGAAGCCGAAAGACAATGACTTACCATGGCCGCATGCAAGCCGAATTCTGATGCCTGGACCTGCGTCTGTGATCTCTAACACCAGAGCCACAGGCACTCAATATTAAGATGCAAAATGCAACCTTGTAGTGAGCTCACATGTACAATGTAAGGTGAATAGTGTTGTTCACCGTGAAAGAGTATAACCATTGTTCTGTAAAAAGTATCTTTTTAAATACTTCTCTCCCTTTTTTCCCTCCCTCTTGCAGCTGCAAATTTTTCAAGTTTCCCTCCTCCATCCCGAAGGCTATCTCAAATAAGGAGGAGGAAAAAAAAGACGTGAGACGAAATGTTCTCGGAAATCATGGAAGTGACCCGTAATGAAAGAGCTCATCTGAATGAGTGGAAGGACGTGGTATCAAAGTACAGGAAACATGCCAGTGACTGTGAGGACAGGAGGGACGAACGTGAGGATAGGAGGGACGAACGTGAGGACAGGAGAGACCTCGAGATGAGAGGTGTCGGCAGGAAGCTCAGAGGTGTCAGCAGAAAGATCAGCGGTGGCGGGATGTAACTCTGGGGCTGCTGCGTGATCAAACTGATATCCTCTGATGTCTGGTGGAGCTTCAGGAACAGCAGCAGGATCACAGAGTGCCGCTGCAGCCCCTGTATAACTGCCCTCACCATATTCCTTAGCCTTCTCACTCACCAGACGACTGAGAACGCGTGGGGGGAGGCTCCGTTCACCTGCCCATTCCACTCCAGTCGACAGCCCAATCAAAAGGCTGACATTATTTTGAAATTTTTTTAGTGGCCTTTTCCTTCCCTCCTATCCTCCTTCCAAACCCCACCTGGGCTACCTTGTCAGTTCTCTCCTTCATTTTATAATTAATTAATAAAGAATACATGATTTTTAAATGAGAGTGACTTTATTTCCTAAGGAAGCAAGCGGTAATTGAAGGGGGAGGGTGGGTGGTTTACAGGGAATGAGTCAATCAAGGGGAGGGGGTCATCAAGGAGAAACAAACACAACAGTCACACCATACCCTGGCCCGTGATGAAACTCGTTTTCAAAGCTTCTCTGATTCACACCACTTCCTGGTGTGCTCTTCTAATCGCCCTGGTGTCTGGCTGCACGTAATCAGCAGCCAGGTGATTTGCCTCAGCCTCCCACTCCACCATAAAAGTCTCCCCCTTACTCTCACAGAGATTGTGGAGCACACAGCAAGCAGCAATAACAAAGGGGACATTGGTTTGGCTGAGGTCTGAGCGAGTCAGTAATGTGTGCCTTTAAATGGCCAAATGCACATTCTACCACCATCCTGCACTTGCTCAGCCTGTAGTTGAACAGCTTCTGACCACTGTCCAGGCTGCCTGTGTATGGCTTCATGAGCCATGGCATCAAGGGGTAGGCTGGGTCCCCCAGGATAACTACAAGCATTTCAACATCCCCAACTGTTATTTTCTGGTCTGGGAAGTAATTCCCTTCCTGGAGCCATTTAAACAGAGTAGTGTTCCTGAAGACACAAGCGTCATGAACCCTTCCCGGTCATCTCATGTGGATGTTGGTGAAACCTCCCTTGTGATCCACCAGTGCTTGCAGCACCATGGAAAAGTACCCCTTGCAGTTTATGTACTGGGTGCCCTGGTGCTCCGGTGCCAAGATAGGGATATAGATTCCATCTATCACCCCACCACAGTTAGGGAATCCCATTGCAGCAAAGCCATCCACTATGACCTGCGCATTTCCCAGAGTCACAACCTTTTGTAGCAGCAACTTAATGATTGTTTTGGCTACTTGCATCACATCAACCTCCACAGTAGATTTGCCCACTCCAAATTGATTCCTGACTGACTGGTAGCTGTCTGGCGTTGCAAGCTTCCAGAGGGCTATCCCCACTCGCTTATCAACTGTGAGGGTTGCTCTCATCTTGGTATTCTGGTGTTTCAGGGCAGGAGAAAGCAAGTCACAAAGTTCCATGAAAGTGCCCTTATGCATGCGAAAGTTTCACAGCCACTGGGAATCGTCCCACACCTGCAACAGTATTCGATCCCACCAGTCTGTGCTTGTTTCCTGGGCCCAAAATCGCTGTTCAATGGCTAGAACCTGTCCCATTACCAGCATGATCTCCAGAGCACAGGGGCCTGTGGTTTGAGAGAATTCTGTGTCCACGTCCTCATCTCTCTCGTCTTTGCGCTGCCATAGCCGCCTCCTCCTCGCCTGGTTTTGCAGGTCCTGGTTCAGCATAGACTGCATGAGAATGTGTGAGGTATTTACAACGTCCATGATTGCTGTCTTGAGCTGAGCAGGGTCCATGCTTGCCGTGCTATGGCATCTGCACAGTTCATCCAGGAAAAAAGGCTCAAAACGGTTGTCTGCTACTTGCACGGAGGGAGGGGTGAAGATGTACCGAGAACCACCTACGACAATGTTTTTTGCCCCATCAGGCACTGGGATCTCAACCCAGAATTCCTACGGATGAGGGAGACTGCGAGAACTATCGGATAGCTATGGGATAGCTACCCACAGTGCAATGCTCTGGAAATCGACACTAGCCTCGTTACATGGATGCACACCACCGAATTAATGTGCTTAGTGTGGCCGCGTGGACTCAACTTTATACAATCTGTTTTACAAAACCGGTTTCTGTAAAATCAGAATAATCCCTTAGTGTAGACATACCTTATAAGGTGCCACAAGACTCTGTCACTTTTTACAGATCCAGACTAACACAGCTACCCCTCTAATACTTAGCTAGTAAGGTAACCTTGGTAAAGAAGAATGTTCTCCCAGGGTTATTATTTTTGTTTCAGTGCATCCTGGTAGGTATCCCTGATATCATATTAAAAATATGACAGGATGCGCTATTAAAATTGGAAACACATAAGACAAAGAGTGGGTTCTAAAGTTATATATAAACCTACAAAGTAGAGTAGACAAGCTTTCCCTAATCTGTTATATTTTTATCCATCACAATTAAAATATGTGATCAGTTGGGTTAACAATAGACCACACAAACACTGAGTAAAATTCTAATAAGACTGGAGCCCAATTTTATAGTAATTGATGGATTAAAAAGAAATTTAGGTCACCAAAAATAAATATTAAAAAAAAATCATCCTTCATCCAGACACTTCAGAATCTTTGGACTTTTTTTCTTTTTAGTTCCTGTTACCGAGGTCTTCTTCCTTAGCTTCTTCCATTAATAATCAGGAATTTATCCCTAAGAAATATCTAAGTGACTATTTATTGTGAATAAGAGCTGAGATTATTCAATTTGGACAGCTGTTCCTATGTCCTGATTTGAAATCATACCAAAAGATATTATAATAACATAAATCATATAAAGATCCCACATTTTTGATACAAGTCAAACATTTGATTGAGAAACCTAGAGACAAGGCAGCTCTATTTAGACCCTTAACCACATTTGAGGAGTTGACACAGGCGAGAGCAGGAACAAAAGGTTTAATGTGTAAGACACATATACAGTTTTGATTAAAAAAAATATTGCTAAAAAAACAACCTAGGTGAGAGGATGAGAGGGGAGGGACTTGGACAAAGAAATTGATCTGGATGAGCAGGTCTCTATGTGGGAAAGGGGAAATACATCTTCAATTTCTGTAGCTCAAAAAGATTTTTTTTAAAATAAATTTCTGTATAAATGGAATCTGACACCAGTAAAGATCTATGTTTTTGCTACTATGGAGGTTGGAGAGATTGCAGGGAAAAGGGGCTATGCTTGTGACCCTGCCAGCGGGTAGGGGATCTTGGGGGACAACTACTGCACTGGTGGGGTGCAAAATAAACTTTATTAAGAAAATGCAAAAACAGGGAAAATTCAATAGTGAGGGGTATGGGGTTTGTTAAGGTAGATAGTTGGGGAGGGGTTTCTTTTAGTAAATAGTATAGGAGGTTTCAATAGTGAGGTACAATACAGTGGGGTACAATACAGTTGGTAACCAATTAACACTGAAGTATAAATGTAACAGGTAGCTAACAATTTATATGTAAAGAGTGTGTCATAACCAACTAACAGTTATGGGTAAAATGTGTTAAATAACCAACAACTATAGGTAAAAATGTGTCACAGTGGTGTAAATGTAAAATGTGAGGTGTGTCAGAGAGAAAAAGGGTAACCAATGGGGTTTTATGCTAGACTTCAGTAATACAATTGAGGTTTGGCAGCAGTAGGAGCGGGGTGAACACGTGGGGGAAAGGATTAAAGGAGAGAAAGAGAGAGAAAGGCAGTGGTAGAGGAATGAGGTTGGGGGATGGGGGAAGAGAAGCACGTGGTGGAGCAGAGACCAAAGGCAGAGGCGCTGCGGAGGGAGATTTAAACTCAGGGAGACACAGAGAGCAGACAGGCTGCAAGTTTAAACAGCAGAGAGACTGCAACGAGTGACTGGGGAGCTCGGGGGAAGACACGGGCAAGCTTGAGGGTGGGGGTTAGGGCAGCGGGAAGACAGACTTAACCACAATTATACAGAACACCGCAAAATCTTATCTGTGATCTAACTTAACCAAGACTACACAAATTAGCAAGTAACAGAACACAATGCAACAATTCTTTTTTAAACCTAACTTACAGAGCACAATACAAACAATTCTTTAAACCTAACTTAACCACAGCTATGAAAATGAAATTACAACGTATCTAGACTAAGAACCTGATTCTAATAGGTGCACCTTACACTATGCCGATTCTTTGATCGGGAGGGGGAGCAGTTCCAGAGGGCAGAGTGGTGTGTGCCCAGGGTACAGCCCCGGGGGGGGTGGGGGTGGCTGCAGCAGTGGGGTGGCTGCAAGCTGGCGGCCCAGGATACAGTCCAGGAAGACACAGCTTAGCAGCGGCACAGGCTTATTTTTAGCAGCAAAGGCGATGCGGAGCAAGAAACAGATTACAGATACAGACCAAGGATTTAGCTTGGGTCTGTCTGCTGGTGAAACAAGGCCAGCAGCTAGGACAGGGGGAGTCTGCAAGAGGGAGTTCTTACCAATCCCCAGGACAGCAGCAAGCACAGAGGCAGGAACAGCAGTAGCATCGGAGGATGGAGAGAGGACTCGATTCGCTTACAATAATCAGGAGTTCTCCAGGCACAAATTTGTTGTTCGTGGGAGGGGAGTTTAAAAACTGGGGTACGCTCAAAAACAAATGAGAGCAGGGAGAGGGCCCCCCAAAGACCCCTAGCTGATCAGACCAGGTGGCAAAGCAAGGACCTTCTCCGAGGTCTGATCAGAAAATGTCCGGCTTTAAAGGCAAACTCAGGCAGTTTCCCACCAGTACATTTGATTGGCTCCTCTTGATACAGGGGAGGAAAGAAGGCAGGGAAAAGCTGCAGGTAAGCATAGGCATGCCTGGGCATGTTCTGAGCCACAGGTATGACTCATATGCTTAATTAGTTGGCCACTTCAGGTCTTGCATTCTGGGCAGCACCCCCCACACCGAGCCCAGGTCTGAACAAAGGAGCCAAACAAAGAAGCAAAAAGCCCCCTCCCTAGGCAGAGCAATGGCTCCAGTTAGTCTGTACAAGCCATTCCTATGAATAGGGCTGTGACTTTAGTTAGCACAATGGCCGGGAGGGGCGGCCACACAGGACAAACAGAAAGGAGAGGGGAAAAAGGAATGCAGCTGTAACAGACAGCTGGTAATTGTGCCCAGGAATTAGACTGTCTGAGGAGGAAATTATTAAAGAGATTCATTTTATGACAAAATGACAAGGGAGCTTCCTAGAGGTTGCCTGACAGGCTTACTTAATGCTCCAGTAGAGGACCTTCATTTTAAACAATGACAATGTCATTTCTTTATTATTGTTAGCAGCAAGACTTTGTATTGCACTTTATTGGAAAAATTTGACTTCTCCTCCTATGGAATTGTGGTATTATAAAATATGGACTGTCCTTTTAATGGAAAAAGTTTTGCACCACTTACATACATAAGAAAAGTGCCAAAAAGAGGATAGACTTAGAACTTAGAAAGTTGGTAGCCCTTAGAAAGTTGGTAGCCCTTTTTAGCATACTCAGAAGAGGAAGATTCCCCAGCTAGCAAGCCAGAATCTTTAGCCAGGCTTTTTGAATATTAACTTGACAGTGAATAACTAATATACAATGTAGGATGTTAAGAATTTATTACAACTTTGACATATACAAAGTTTTTTTTTAAGAAACTAGGTAAGTTTTTATTGTGAATTTCCTTTAAATAGACTTATTTTTGGTTCCAAAAAGTGCTAGAATCAAATACAATATTATTTCTTGTTCCATCAGAGGACTATGGTTTTCAGCATCTTTGTCCTTTGACAATGATATTTCTATCAATGGAAACACCACTAATGACTGGTTTTTGGAGTTCCATAAGGGGAGAGGAAATTCTTGATTTAGTCCAAAGTGGTGCACAGGATCTAGTCTAAGAGATGAAGATAGCTGAACTTCTCAGTAACAGAAATCATCAGTTAATTAAATATAACATTCTTGTAGGGGAGAAAATACCAAAGAAACTGACCACAATAGCAAAAAGGGGAACTTCACAAAAATGAGGAAGCTATTTAAACAGAAATTTCAAGGAACAGTAATAGAAGTGAAGTGCCTGTAAGCTGCATGGATACTTTTATTAAAAACACTAATAGAATCGCAAACTAAATGTATACTCCAGATTAAAAATAATACAGAGTACCAAAAAAAAAAAAAAAGCCATCATGGCTAAAAAACATAGTAAAAGGTGGTTAAAGGCAAAAAGACATTCTTTAAAAACTGGAAGTCAAATCCTACTGAGGAAAATAGAAAACAGCAATCTCTGACAAGTCAAATGTAAAAGTATAATTATCCAGGCCAAAAAAAAAAAAAAAAGCAACTGGGAAAAGACAAAAAGCAAAGTTTTTTGTAGGTACACCAGAAGTGGAAGTCTAGCAAAAAATCAGTGGGGCCAGTGGATGACTGAAGTGCTAAAGGAGCATTCAAGTAAGACTAAGGGTATGTCTACACTACGGGATTATTCCGATTTTACATAAACCGGTTTTGTAAAACCGATTGTATAAAGTTGAGTGCACATTAATTCGGTGGTGTGCGTCCATGGTCCGAGGCAAACGTCGATTTCTGGAGCGTTGCACTGTGGGTAGTTATCCCATAGTTCCCACAGTCTCCCCCACCCATTGGAATTCTGGGTTGAGATCCCAATGCATGATGGTGCAAAAACAGGGTCACGGGTGATTCTCGGTAATTGTTGTCACTCATTCCTTCCTCCGTGAAAGCAACGGCAGACAATCATTTCGCACCCTTTTTCCCTGGATTGCCCTGGCAGACGCCATAGCACGGCAACCATGGAGCCCGTTCAGCTTTTTTTACTGTCACCGTATGTCTACGGGATGTTGTTAACAGATTCGGTACTGTAGTGCTACACAGCAGCATTCATTTGCCTTTGCAAGATAGCAGAGATGGTTATCAGTCATTCTGTACCATCTGCTGTGTCATTGTAAATTGGCGATGAGATGACGGTTATCAGTCGTTCTGTACCGTCTGCTACTGTCATGTGTGCCCCTGGCTGAGGTCGGCAGGGGCCGCAAAGACAAAAATGGGAATGACTCCCCGAGTCAATCCCTCCTTTCTGGTATCTAAAAATAGAGTCAGTCCTGCCTAGAATATGGGGCAAGTGTACCAGAGAACCAGAAAGCACAGCTGCTCCATGTCAGATCCCACAGAAATGATGAGCTACATGCCATTCTAGGGGGTGCCCCTGCAACAACCCCAGAATCGCTTCCCTGCACCCCCAACCCTCCTGGGCTACCATTGCAGTGTCCCCCCATTTGTGTGATGAAATAATAAAGAATGCAGGAATAAGAAACACTGACTTGTTAGTGAGATAAAATGAGGGGGAGGCAGCCTTCAACTGCTATGATAGTCCAGGCAGGACATTAAATGGTGGTGGGGAGAGGAGCCCAGCATCCCACTGCTATGATAGTCCAGGCAGTACAGAATCTTTTCTTTACACATGAAAGGGAGGGGGCTGATGGAGCTCAGCCCCCAGTTGCTATGATGAAGACAGTTACCAACCATTCTGTACCATCTACTGGGAATGACCGGGAGTCATTCCTATTTTTACCCAGGCGCCCTCGGCCAACCTCACCTGAGGCCAGCCAGGAGCACTCACGGGATGATGACAAGGATGGTTACCAGTCCTACTGCACTGTACCGTCTGCCACTGGGGAAGGAAGGAGAGAGGATGCTGTTGTTCATTGTCCCAGCACCGTGTCTACCAGCAGCATGCAGTAGACATACAGTGACATTGAAAAAAGTCAAGAAACGATTTTTTTCCCTTTTTTTCACGGGGTGGGGGAGAGGGAGTACATTGACGAGCTATACCCTGAACCACCCCGGACAATGTGTTTGACCCTACAGGCATTGGAAGCTCAGCCAAGAATGCAAATACTTTTCGGAGACTGCTGGGGACTGTGGGATAGCTGGAGTCCTAGGTACCCCCTCCGTCCCTCCATGAGCGTCCATTTGATTCCTTGGCTTTCCGTTACGCTTGTCACACAGCACTGTGATGTGGACTCTGTATCATAGCCTCGAGATTTTTTTCAGATGCTTTGGCATTTCGTCTTCTGTAACGGAGCTCTGATAGAACAGATTTGTCTGCCCATACAGCGGTCAGATCCAGTATCTCCCGTAAGGTCCATGCTAGAGCTCTTTTTGGTTTGGGACTGCATCGCCACCCATGCTGATCAGAGCTCCATGCTAGGCAAACAGGAAATGCAATTCAAAAGTTCGCGGGGCTTTTCCTGTCTACCTGGCCACTGCATCCAAGTTCAGATTGCTCTCCAGAGCGGTCACAATGGTGCACTGTGGGATACTGCCCGGAGGCCAATACCATCGATTTGCAGCCACACTAACTCTAATCCGATATGGTAATACCAATTTCAGCGCTACTCCTCTCATCGGGGAGGAGTACAGAAACCAGTTTAAAGAGCCCTTTATATAGATAGAAAGGGCCTCGTTGTGTGGACGGGTGCAGTGTTAAATCAGTTTAACGCTGCTAAAATCAATTTAAATGCGTAGTGTAGACCAGGCCAAGGTTGTTGCAGATTAACGAAATTATTTTCTTCTCATTAGTCTTCACTGCAGAGGATGTGCAGGAGATTCCCACATCTCAGCCATTCTTTTCGAGATAACAAATCTGAGGAAATGCCCCAAATTGAGGTTCCATTAGAGAAGGCTTAGAATCAGTAACTGGCTAAAAAAAATAGGATACAAAGTGTAGGACAAAATCATGAGTTTTCACAGCTGGGAGAGGTAAATTGTGGGGTCCTCTAAGGATCTGTACTGGGATCTGTGCTGTTCAACATGTTCATAAATTATATGGAAAAAGAGGTGCCAAAGTTTGAAGACAATACAAAATTATTCAAGATAGTTAAGTCCAAGGCAGACTGCGCAACAAAATGGCAGACAAAATCAATGTTTATAAATGCAAAGTAATCATAGAATCATAGGACTGGAAGGGACCTTGATAGGTCATCTGGTCCAGTCCTATGCACTCATGGCAGGGCTGAGTATTATCTAGACCATCCCTGACAGGTGTTTGTCTAACCTTCTTTTAAAAATCTCCAATGATGGAGATTCCAGAACCTTCCTAGGCAATTTAATCCCATGCTTAATCATCCTGACACAAAGTTTTCCTAGTGTCCAACCTAAATCTCCCTTGCTGCACATAGGAAATGCACATAAGAAAACATAATCCCAACTATACATACAGAATGATGGAGTCTAAATTAGCTATTATCATTCAGAAAAGATCTTGAACACATCATGTATAATTCTCTGAAAACATATGCTCAACGTGCAATGGTAGTCAAAAAAAGCAAACAAAATGATATGGACCATCAGGAAAGGGATAAATAATAATACAGAAAACAATATAAATCCATGGTATGCCCACACCTTGAATACTGTGTGCATTTCTGGTTACCTCATGTCAAAAAATATATATTAGAATTGGAAAAAGTGCAGAAAAGGGCAACAAAAATGCTTAGGGCTATGGAACATTTTCCATATGAGAAAAGATTTAAAAGACTGGGACTTTTAAGGCAAGAAACAACTGAGGGGGGTATGACAGAGATCTAAAAATCATAAATGGTATGGAGAAATTGAATAAAAATATGTTATTTACCCCTTTACATAACAAAAAAAAAACAGGGGTCACTCAGTTAAATTAATAGGCAGTAGGTTTAAAACAAACATATAGAAGTATTTCCTCACACGATGCACAGTTAACCTGTGGAACTCATTGCCAAAATATTTTGTGAAGGCCAAAAGTATAACTAGATTCAAAAAAGATTTAGACAAGTCTATGGAGGATAGTTCATCAATGGCTATTAGCTAAGATGATCAGGGATGCAAGCCCATGGTCTGGGTGTTCCTAAACCTCTGACTGTCAGAAACTGGGACTGGGGAACAGGGAATAAATCACTCAATAGTTGCCTTGTACTGTTCTTTCCCTCTGAAGCATCTGGCACCAGTCACTATCAGAAGATAGGATATTGGGCTATATGGACCATTGGCCTGACCCAGCATGGCCATTCTAGTATTCTTATAAGTCTCAGGAAGAGAACATTCATTCCCCTTCTATATTTAGTTATGTAATGATCAAATAAGGTTGTATACACACTAGTCATAGGTAATATTCAAGAGATTCCTTTCAGATAAACATAAATCACATCCATCTGAGCTTATTACAACCAATTTGGTCTTAAAATCAGTCTGAAATTTTAACAAGATCAGGCATCCTTTCATGGTTTGCAATGCTCTCTGGTTTTGGCTATGCCACAGATACAACCAAAATGATCTTTTTTTGTGATATTTAGTGTGACAGACCCAGGCCAGTGGGGTACAGGAGTCTGGTAGAGGGCAAATATACTGGTCATTAGGTGAGTAGTTTTCTGTTCCCTGATTGACCAGAGCAGGGACTGCACTAATCAGGAACCTGCTAGAACCAATTAAGACAGACAGGCTGGTTAGAACACCTGCAGCCAATCAAGGCAGGCAAATCAGGACACCTGGGTTTAAAAAGGAGCTCACTCCAGCCAGATGGGGAGGAGCCAGAGGAGAGGAAGTGCGTGTGAGGAGCTGGAAGCAAGAGGTACAAGGAGCTGAGAGTGAGAGAATGTGCTGCTGGAGGACTAAGGAATACAAGGGTTATCAGACACCAGGAGGAAGGTCCTGTGCTGAGGATAAAGTAGGTGTTTGGAGGAGGCCATGGGGAAGTAGCCAGGGAGTTGTAGCTGTCATGCAGCTGTTACAAGAGGCACTATAGACAGCTGCAATCCACAGGGCCCTGGGCTGGAACCCAGAGTAGAGGGCAGGCCTGGGTTCCCTCCCAACTCCTGATCAGACACAGGAGGAGTTGATCCAGACTGTGGGGAAGATCACTGAAGTGAGCAAATCTGCCAAGGTAGAGGAGGAACTTTGTCACATTAGGTATTTATGCTTCTTGTAGCAACCAGGAATTGTGGAGGTGGACCAATAGTAGAAAAATAACAATATCAGAGATGTTGCAGTTTTAGTCTTGATCTGTAAAAAGCAACAGAGTCCTATGGCACCTTATAGACTAACAGATGTAGTGAAGCATCACCTTTAATAGGTGAATACCCACTTCATCAGACGCATGTAGTGGAAATTTCCAGAGGCAGGTATAAATATGCAGGCAAGAATCAGGCTAGAGATAATGAGATTAGTTCAATCAGGGAGGATGAAGTCCTCTTCTAGCAGCTGAGGTGTGAACACCAAGAGAGGAGAAACTGCTTTTGTAGTTGGCAAGCCGTTCACAGTCTTTGTTTAATCCTGAGCTGATAGTGTCAAATTTGCAAATGAACTGAAGTTCAGCAGTTTGTCTTTGAAGTCTGATCCTGAAGTTTTTTTGCTGCAGGATGGCTACCCTTTTAAATGTGTTATTGTGTGTCCAGGGAGGTTGAAGTGTTCTCCTACAGGTTTTTTGTATATTGCCATTCCTAATATCTGACTTGTGTCCATTTATCCTTTTACGTAGGGATTATCCAGTTTGGCCGATGTACATAGCAGAGGGGCATTGCTGGCACATGATGGCGTATATCAAATGGACTGAAGGTGAAAAATCCATTGCTATCTACATACTGGACAGACCACAGTGAGAGAGTATGCCATACACTATCAAAGAAACTGAGGAACCACCTAATCAGCATCCTATGCAGCAAACAGGAAAACATCAAAAAAAGAGTTCTCCAACCTGGAGACTTTCATAAATAACCAACCTTCCACACAAACAGACTTTACTAAAATAAGGCAGGAGATCTACATTACATACTTCACCTCTCTAACAAAGGAAAAAAGACCATAAGCTGTCTAAAATCCTACCTGCCACATGGGGCCACAACAGTGGCACCCCTAACCCACCCAGCAATATCGTCAATTTATCCAGCTACATACTCAACCCAGCAGAAGAGTCTGTCCTATCTCGGGGACTCTCTATTTGCCCCACCACTCCCACAAACATGATACAGTTCTGCGGTGACCTGGAAGCCTACTTTCACAGTCTTCGACTCAAAGAATACCTTCAAGATAACACTGAACAGCCCACTGATACACAGATACCCCCCACCAACAGCACAAGAAGAAAAACTCCACATGGACTCCTCCTGAGAGTCGAAATGACAGTCTGGACCTCTACATTGAATGCTTCTGCCTACGTGCACAGGCAGAAATTCTGGAAAAATAACATTGCTTGCCTCATAACCTAAGTTGTGCAAAATGCAATGCCATCCACAGCCTCAGAAACAACACTGACATTATAATAAAAAAGGCTGATAAGGAGGTGCGGTTGTCATCATGAACAGGTTCGACTACCAAAAGGAGGCTGCCAGACAACTCTCCAATACCAAATGCTACAGGCTACTTTCCTCAGATCCCACTGAGGACTACACTAAGAAACTGCACCATCTACTCAGGACACTCCCTACACTAATACCAGAACAAATCAACATACCCTTAGAGCCCTGACCAGGGTTATTCTATCTACTACCCAAGATCCACAAACCTGGAAATCTCTGGAATTGGCACTCTCACTGAAGGACTATCCGGATATGTGAACTCTTTACTCAGACCCTATGCCACCAGCACTCCCAGCTATCTCCGTGACACCACTGATTTCCTGAGAAAACTACAATGCATTGGTGATCTTCCAGAAAACACCATCCTAGCCACCATGGATGTGGAGGCTCTCTACACAAACATCCCACACACAGATGGAATACAAGCTGTCAGGAACAGTATCTCTGATGATGCCACAGCACAACTGGTTGCTGAGCTCTGTGACTTTATCCTCATGCACAATTATTTAAAATTTGGTGACAATATATACCTCCCGACCAGTGGCACCTCTATGGGCACCCGCATGGCCCTACAATATGCCAACATTTTTATGGCTGACCTGGAACAACGCTTCCTCAGCTCTTGTCCACTCATGCCCCTTCCCTACCTATGCTACATTGATGGCATCTTCATCATCTGGACCTATGGGAAGGAGACACTGGAAGAATGCCAGCATGATTTCAACAGCTTCCACCTCACCATCAACCTCAGCCTGGATCAATCTACACAGGAGGTCCACTTCCTAGACACCACAGTACAAATAAGTAATGGTCATGTTAACATCACCCTATACTGAAAACTCACTGACCACTATGCCTACCTTCATGCCTCCAGTTTCCATCCCGGACACACCACACAATCCATTGTCTACAGCCAAGCGCTGAGGTACAACCACATTTGCTCCACCCCTCAGACAGAGACCAACACCTACAAGATCTTCACCAAGCATTCTCAAAATTAAGATACTTGCACAAGGAAATAAGGAAACAAGTCAACAGAGCCAGACATGTACCCAGAAGCCTCCTGCTGCAAGACAAGCCTAAGAAAGAAACCAATAGAATTCCACTGGCCATCACATACAGTCCTCAGCTAAAACCTCTGCAATGCATCATCAGTGATCTACAACCCATCCTGGACAACGATCCCTCACTTTCAGAGGCCTTGGGAAGCAGGCCAGTCCCCACTCATAGACAACCCACCAACCTTAAGCATATTCTCACCAGCAACCACACACCACACCATAGTAACTCTAACTCAGGAACCAATCCATGCAACAAACATCAATGCCAACTCTGCCCACATATTTACACCAGCGACACCATCAAAAGACCTAACCAGATCAGCCACAACATCACCGGTTCATTCACCTACACGTCCACCAATGTAATATAAGCCATCATGTGCCAGCAATGCCCCTCTGCGATGTACATCAGCCAAACTGGACAATCCCTATATAAAAGGATAAATGGACACAAGTCAGATATTAGGAATGGCAATATACAAAAACCTGTAGGAGAGCACTTCAGCTTCCCTGGACACACAATAGCAGATTTAAAGGTAGCCATCCTGCAGCAAAAAAACTTCAGGACCAGACTTCAAACTTCAGTTCATATGCAGATTTGACACCATCAGCTCAGGATTAAACAAAGACTATAAATGGCTAGCCAACTACAAAAGCAGTTTCTCCTCCCTTGGTGTTCATACCTCAACTGCTAGAAGAGGGCTTCATCCTCCCTGATTGAACTAACCTCATTATCTCTAGCTTGATTCTTGCCTGCATATTTATACCTGCCTCTGGAAATTTCCACTACATGCGTCTGATGAAGTGGGTATTCACTCACGAAAGCTCATGCTCCAATACTTCTGCTAGTCTATAAGATGCTATAGGACTCTTTGTCTCTAATAACAGTAACATTAACCATACTTTTCTGAACCTTGAAAGACTTTTAAGTTTAGACCAAAATAGAACTTTGGACTAAAGTCTGGTTTGTATTTTATTAAAAGCCAAACTAGTTAACTTATCCCTTATTGATATTTGGCTTCTCTTCCTTATATCATAGATCACATTCACAAAAAGTGCTGCTGATTTCATTGTTGCTTCTCTCTTGCTTCATCTCACAGGGAATGACAATAGAAGCTCTACAACCTATTGAATTTCCCCAGCCAACACTTTTTCTCCCCAAACAAAATGGGATTGTAAATTATATTTTGTGAACTTTGCAAGCCCTGTGCAGGCTTTTTGGAATTCTCTCTAAATTGAACGGCTAATCACATCTGGATAGCAGGGTTCACATCCCTTGTACATATGTAAATATTATGAAACAGCTCAGCTCTGAAGCAAAATTGCTTAAGGAAATAGGACTTAAATAAATAAAATAGATTTTGCACTCAAGACAATAGAGATCTTTTCTTATTCAGCCATGATGACCAATCTTCCAATATCAGAATCAAATATTGCAAGTAAATTTATTTTGATGAAATTACAATTAATGCAAATTATTTCAGTAAGAGTCTTTGGAACACTGGACATATGTGCATCAACAAAGTCATCTCTTCTGGATGCAGGCCTCATTACAATTATCCATTCCTTTTGTTGCCTCAGGACTAGGTTACTCTAGTGCTGTTCTATCTGACAATGCCTATGAAGACAATTTGGAGCTTATTGGAGAAGGCATTCTTAGGAAATGTATTGCACTTGTGTATCAGCTCATTTCCCAGTGTAATTTGTGTGTTGGTTTATGTAAAAGCTCTAAATTGCTTGAGTCTTGATTACCTGAGAGACCACTTCCTCTCCTTGCACTATTTGAGGCAGCAGTCTTCTAGTTTAACCTGGTGTAGCTGACTGGTGAGGGATTTTTCAGTAAAAGACCCTTGGTTCTAAACCTTACTTCTCTCAAGGGTCTTTCCCTCATCCTACTCTTTTTCTGTGTCAGCACACGCTGATCATCAGTTTTTCCAGGTTTCTGAGGAAAGGTTGGTTAGGAAGTGTTTAAGTGAAATAAATTAGGGTGATGGGGTGGAAAGAGTTATTTATTAATATGGATGGGTAGAAGGAGTGAGCAGAATTCACTCTTCATCGCTGATCTACTTTGTAAGACTTATTTAATGTCTAGGATAAAAGGATAAGAAATTTTTAGGTATCCACTTAATGCACATAATGACTGTCCCTTCACCCCTAATCTATTACACATTTTCAGTTCATAATTGCAAGGAGACAATGACCAGTATATTTCTGGGAGGAAAAAAAAATGTAATAGCCAAGATAGTTGAAGTTCACTTGGCCTTCAGACTCAGACTTCACCATTCAATAAAAGACATTTTCCCCTACGAATGCATTGTCTGCCACGTCTTATTGCTTTATTCTCTTAAAGCCAGTCTGCTATTGTTTTGGCTAGTGAGATACTTTCCATGGATTCTAAAGAAAACTATTTCCCTCTCCCTCCCCGTAACTTTTTAATTAAGGTATTCTCTTTTTTCATGGTGGTATCAAAAAACCTTTACATATGAATTACCAATATGGTCTTTTAGTGAAAAAAAAATGAGGTTATGAACTCTGGAGATGAGAAATACAGCTACATCCTCCCAAACATAAAAATTTATCTTTTGCCCCATATTACAACACACTACCATTTGGCAAGATAAGGACAGGGTTAAAATGTCTTTAGTCTGTTCTTTCTCCTCCCATTTACCAGAAAAATTAGAATGAGTTGTTTGCATGATTTAATGTTTGGGTAGGAAAGCATGTTCTAACTCAAGGAAATAGTCTAATAAATAAGTATCTATGTGGTATTTAATAAAAATAGAGCCAAATGCTGATCTCCTTATTCACATGAAATAGTACATTACTTTACAATTAGTACTGTTGGTTTCAGTGGAATTTCCTGGAGAGTAAGATACTGCTTTAAATACATAAAGGTGTCAGAATCTGTATCACTTCAGTACTTAATTCATTTTTCTCCTGTTATAGACTTTATGGAAAAAGGGAAGAAATTGTAGATCTACTAAAGTATCCTGTACTTACTGTATATATTTAACAGTGGTTAAATATATAAAAGCAGAAGAGTAAGTTCGGATGAATTCTTCATGAAAAAGTTCCCACATCTCTCAATCGCATTTTACTGTCTGTTTTTGTTCCGTATACACCTATGATATGTTGGCATGGAGATGGTTGTGGTAGCAAGAGATTCCTAAGGTCAGAGAAAGCTTTATATATGTGCATTTAAAATCTCTTAATCAGTGGAGAAAAATATGTAACATATTAGCTAAACAAAGCAGCACAGATGTAACTGGGGATGGGAAACCTGGAAGCATTTTTAGTCAGCCAGAATTGCTGCGTACAGCAGTATTAACACTGGGCCACCACACAGATTGCACTGTGAATTTGAGAGCTATTTAATGTTGAGAATTTCTCCCAGTGAATATACAATGACAAAACAGTTGTGCTAAATAACTTTGTACCGGTTCACTGGGAAACATCACAATCATCTACAGCCCTATACATTTCTTGATTGTTACTTGTGACTGTTTAGTGTTTTGGACATTGAGCTGCAGTCTAAAGTATGAGAGAAGGCTGATTCAGTGCCCTTTACCTAGTCTGCCAGGTACATCTGTCCTTTTTTTATACATGCATCAGTGCACTGTACTCCTTTCCTAATCCTACTGAACAGCAAAACTCCCAATGACTTCAATGGAAGCAGGACTGGGTTACATATGTACCAATATATGCATTTATATTCAGTGCATTTAATACTGGGCAACATATATTTTAAAGATGTTGCCGATATTAGTCAGATCACATGGAAACCATGCAGAATATTGGGGTGAAGAACTCAAAACATTTGCGTGAGAGAAAAAAGATACAATGCTTCCTTGGTCATCCAGTCTACTGCTGCCAACTATATTGCTAACATAGTACATAGATACAAAATGTAGGGAGGGTGAAAATGGAAGAAAAGGAGGCTGTAATGCTAGTTCTGAACCCATACATTCATTCAGTCTTCTGTACATTTGTGGCATATTTGGAAGATGTGAAACACCAAGGTAAAGTCAAATGACGTGGCATGGTAAATGCTGATTTTTTAGTCAACAGTTGTGAGGGTTATGAAACTGAAGAACTGGTACTGTGATATGGGGGGCATCATCAGGGAATACTTAACCATAAGTAAGTGAGCATTTCTGAAGGTATGTTCAACAAAACCTGAATAATCGAAACTTTAATTATTCAATTAGTGCTATCTGAACCAGGATCATGTTACCCTCCACTTAACTACATGGAAACTTCTGTTTAAAATCCAAACCCTTGATTGTCTGGATTTAATCAGTATTCCACTTGACATTCAGATAATCAATAATTTACTATCAGAGGGGTAGCCGTGTTAGTCTGGATCTGTAAAAGCAGCAAAGAATCCTGTGGCACCTTATAGACTAACAGATGTTTTGGAGCATGAGCTTTCATGGGTGAATACCCACTTCTTCAGATGCACTATAAATGAAGTTCAGTTGGAGTACATAAAGTTACTATCTCAGAGTTTTATTATAGTATTTGAGCATCTTCACATAAAATCAAGAGCAATAGTGAAGTCCATATTACACTTTGCAGAATCTCTGGCTTTCTTCTCTTTCCAGGGTAAAAATTTTGCTTGTGATGTATTTTGTTTGGATGTACACTTGTAGAATCGGCCTAAAAATTAATAAAATCGCTCTATGTTCCTCTCTCCTCTTCATGGCTTGTTTTTGCTTTTAATTTCTTTTTAAAACATCAAGGTGATGGATAACTTGTAAGAAATATTAGATCATATTAGAATATTTATGGTACCAAATTGTAACCAAATGTGTATTCATGTTAAGCAGTAGACATTGTTCTAATATCCCTCAACCACTGCAATCATAAAACATTTAAACTGAGTACTCTATTTTACTAACCACACAACTAGTATAGCAATATTTAAAATCCTTAGGTGAAAAGGAAAATATTTTGTCTGAGACAGAAGACCTTTGCAGAGATATGATTAAAGAGGAGTCCTGAAGCTTAAGCATACAGAAAATTGCATTTTTCACAGCAGGGTTACATTTATTAGTACCATTAGGTACTTTAATGATACTATAATAAAAGTGGATTTAAAACTTATCTTGTAGTTTCAGTTCCCCCCACTTTAGCTACAGGTGAATTATTTCCTAATTTGATTGTTTTGTAGAGCTATTGAGAGATCTAAAGGCTTATGCTTGTCATAATTAAGACCAAGGAAGGAAAATTAGACCAAACAGGCAAAAATAAGTTAACTTCATCGGTTCATTGTTTCCTGCTAGAAGTCTAAGTGAGAACGTACAGTACTGACAAAATGTGCACTGATTTTGCACATACTAAGGGACAAAACCTTCCCCAAAGGCACCCGACTTGAGCTTTATGTTGGGTGATTTCATTATGTTGGAACAGGGAAGTTCTTCCCACTTTAAGCCATCACGATTTCCCAGAACCCTGTGTTTGCAATAGCATCTCTTGCTCCTACATTCATGTCAAAGAGATGGCATGGCTAGTGGTCTACCATACTCACACATTGTTCCTTGCTGACCCATTTTCTAATCTGATCCTGTATAAAGTACAATGGGAGTGAAGCTTTCCCGCAAAAACAGGTAAAAATCTGAAAAAGTGATAGACTCATAACAAGCCTGTTATCTAGAATCAAAAGTATTTTTCTGAAGAAATATCTTCTGAAAGAAAAGTCAGGAAAAATTGACATACATGAAGAAGAAAAATCCAATTGAATGTATGATCCTTTGTTTAATGCCAGTTTTCAGTCCATGCACTGGAGCTTAATGAGATTACTCACAATTAGTTGCTCTGAAGTGAGTCTTCTTTATCCTTGTGATGTACAGTAAATTTTCCAATCTCAAACTCTGTTCGCAAACTGTAGCTCTCAAGCATTTGAAAACCCTTTGGACCGCTCAACATCTGCTTGTTTTTCCTTCATTTTCTTTTATATAAATTCTACTCATCCACTGTGATATGACACAGAGTTTCTCTGTGGCCTTGGGCAAGTCACTTATCCTCTGCTTTCTGCATTTGTTAAACAGATAGCAACAGTTAACTGACCTCTTCAGTGTTATGAGGGCTGAATAGTTAACCTTTTGTGAAACACTTGAAGAAATAAAGCACTGTTAATAATTGCTGAAGTGTTAGTGTATCAATATTTATTCAAACAATGCAGTTTTTCAGCACTACTGTTTTCATTCATATGTACATGTATGACTTACAGACAGAATTGCTTTTAAAAGCTTTAGGTGGGCTGTCATTACAGGGCCTCTCAGCCCATTAAAACTTTCAGCAGCTTCTTCCGATTGGCTTGGGGACCTGTCAGACCTGGCAAAAAATGTCAAACCAAACAGTCTGTTAGGTATTCAGTGCATGAAGCTTGGTGCCAGAATGGGTATCCTGTGGCTCACATAAGCCTTACATTCAAACAATACCTCCTGAAACAAAACTTATTTTTTTAAAGGAAAATACTTTTTCAGCACTTTATGAGTTTTAACAACATGGAACATCATTTATGGCGTGTTACCTTGGCCATAAATGACTCTATCCTTTAAATCATCAATGATTCTCATTCTTCAACAGGAAGCCAGAAATACTGATGAAGGTCATGTTCAGTTCAGGTCGAGCAAACCAAAGAAGTGAAGATTTGATTTTTCACAGTGTTTTGCTTAGTACCAGAGGGTATACAATATCACAGTCCTTAAACTACATTCCTGTCAGAGACAAAAGGAAATGGAGAAATTCAAAACAGATAGAGATGCAAACAGTGTCAGACACCAATGTGACTTCTTTTGTATTTAAATGAGACATTTGTAGATAGAGTTTCCTTGGGGAGAGAGGAGGGGAGAAAGGAGGAGGGGAAGGAAAGAGAAATACTTGGGGAATGGAGTACTGTAGGTTGCAAACTCAAGAGTATGTCTACACAGCAGTTGAGAGGTGTGATTCACAATGCAGGCAGACATACACATGCTGATTCTGCTTGAGCTAGTGCTCTAAAAAAACAGTGTGTCCATGCACAAGTTCAATCGACCCAGCCCTCTGGGTATGTATTTGGGCAGCAAGTCCAAACTGTCACCCATGCTGCTTCAGGCACACTCTTATTTTTAGGTGCTAGCTCAAGCAGAGCTAGCTTGGGTACATCTTCCCAAGTTGGGAATTACACCTCCAAGCTGCTGTGTAGACATACCTATAGCTGCAATGAACATTTGTAAGTTTTCCCCTTTTCATGTGCATTTATCCTTTGCCAAACCTGAACCTGCTAGCCATTTTGTTTCTAGAAATTCCTTTACACATTTAAACACACCTCAAATTTAGATTTTGATAGAAAACAAAGAACACCACTACCAACAAACTTTTTTTCAAGATTTGAAAAAAAAATCAGCATGTGTCAGCCACACATTCTATTTCCTTTGAGCACAGTGGCTGAGATTTTCAAAGCCATCTAGGGGATTTGGACACCCAAGTCCCATTCATTTTAATGGGAGTTAGGCATCCAAATTCCGAGGGCAGGTTTGAATACACTTACCCAATAGGTTTAAATCTACCCGATGAAGCTCATAGAACTCAGTAAACTATTAATGATTGCCTGTAAAAGTCTTTTTGATCTGCACTAAGGCAACATTGACTTTTTTTGCCTTTAGGAACTGAAAGCCTAATCCCAACACTACTGAAGTCTGTGTGAGTTTTTCATTTACATAAAGAACAGCAGGCTAATGTCTGTCTCCTAGTGAATATGACAAATTTCCCGTGAAGTGGGGTTGGTTTTTACTGTATCAGAGTTTGGGAAGCAGCTGCCTCGTGCACGGTTATGTATTATCATTAGGCTTTAGGGTTACTCTAATCCTTGTCAATTTAATTATCTAAATTCCCTAACAAACTTTGTCCATGCATTACAAGAGCAGTTAGTAATCCTTGCTTAAGAGGAGCCAAATACTGAAAGGAAGTGAAAAGTGAACTGTACTTGTCTGAGATTATAGAAAATAATGTTCATAATTAAAACACCTGCTAACGTCCAAAGGATGAGCCCTTTTACTGCCCATCTTGCATTATCCTCCCATATACAACATGCTTATGACCTAATTTCTAGTAGTCCTACATGTTTAAGCTATGTATATCTGCAGATAATTGAATTGAGTTGATAACACATAGATTAAAAGAGCCGAATATTAACAGGACATTTTTCAGCCTTGAAGGAAAAAGAGGAAGGTTTCAAAATCTAGCATCCTTATAGGCAGGAACGTATCAGCAAGCTCTTCCAAATCAGATGTACTTTATCCTTATTTGGGCCCAGTTCTCCCCTCAGTAAACAAGAATATGGCTCTCATGGAACCTGATTCACTGCTGCATTGCTCCATTTTTTATCGATCACGGATTTCAATGGAGTTATATCTCAATAAAATTGGGAGTATTGCAGCGATAAATCAGCCTCACTAACTTCATTGAGACCTTAGCCAATCTACATTTATAATATATGAGTATAGTACATATCTACTTTGTTACCAAGGAGCTCACTGGCAGTTGGATCTTTTCTAGCATTAAAAAGAATTCTTAATGAATGTTTTTTCTTCAAGGTTTTATAAAAGATCTTTTCAGGAACGTGCAAGTCATGAAACAAGCAAGAACATTTGCCCACAAGTCTAAAAAGTCACAGGCCACAAGTTACTTCCAAAGGTACATCAATACTGCAATCAGAGGAGTGACTGCAACAAGTGTAAACATATCTGAGGTAACTTTTATATAGCTAGCTCAGGTACTAATAGTAGTGAAGCCACAGCAATGTGGGCTGCAGCACAGGCTAGATGCCTTAGAAGAGGCCTGTTGGGAGCCTGCTTTTTACTAAGATGGCTAGCCCATGCTTCAGCCCATGGTGCCACAATTTCACTATATCAGTCTTATTGGTACCCAAGCTAGCCAGATTAAAGCTAGCTTCCACATATCTACACTTGCTGAAATCACAGTTGCAGTGTAGACATACACTAAACTTGCATCTCAACGATTTTACATCAGTACAGAGCTCTTCTTTCTTATACAGTTCTAAAATCCCCTTGGTAGCAATAGTCCAAGTGAGTATTAATCCACTTTCTGCTGGCAATACTTTACCTGATTTTTGTGACTGTCAAATCTCAATATATTTTCAGGGCTCATATGATGTAACATGTTAGTAATTTTGAAATTAACACATTTATTCAAAACAAAGCATGAAAAAATAATACAGACATAAAATATACTGACAAACATTGGACCAAATCCAGAAAAAGCTAGTGCACGTCGGTGAACAGTCTATTTTTCTGTGTCAGTCAAATTAAGACCTACTGGGGAGTTGCTTTAATTCCCATAAGACGGCTCCACTATTGGGACCTTCTGAGGACATCACTGCATCACTGAACTTTACAGAAGCCCTGAACATCTCTCCTTGACAGTCAGTGTGGTCTACTTTCAAGTCTGTGCTGGCTCTTGGTAGCCATCCTTCCTCACAAGTGAAATTCTAGCTGCTTCATCCCATGCTCTATTTCCTGAGTAGTTTACGCCACAAACACCCTTCATCACTATTTACTCCATCATAAAGCAGCAATAAAATTTGGTCCATTAACTTGAAATAAATAATGGAACAATGGACCTGATTTTCTCACACAAGTGTGAGTCCGTTATAACTTCAGTGAAATCAATGGGCCAGATTGTCCCCCCACTATACCAGTATAAAGTAGGAAAAAACTCTGCTGAAGTTAATGAATGGATTTACATTGATCCAAAACCAATTTGCATGAGAGTGGAATTAGGGGAATCCAATGAGTTTTCTTTCATTATGCTCTTATTTGGGCAAACTCCCTAAAAATCTTTTTTTCAGTTTTATATCTTCAGAGGTCATTGGCACTAGCCAGTGAGGGCACAAAAGCATATAAAGAAATGTCCTTTTCATTATTCTGCTATTAAAAATCCTTTGGCTTTGAAATTGTACTAAGGGATTTTGCATTTACGTTCTTATCTGTGCCACCTTCTTATTTTTTCCCAGTTTGACTTTTGTGTTCCCCTAGACTTCATTCAAATTTACATTCATTCAGAAATTAAAAACTCTTATTTTATGTACTCATTTCCATTTTACTTGCTTTCTAATGGTAATGTAAAGTATTAATTTAGGGCCTGATTCTCCTCTCACTCTGGCTTTACAATGGCTTTGGTAGAGTTATGCCCAACTGACACTATTATGAGAGCAGACTCAAGCCCTTATTCCTGAAATCAAGCAATTTTGCCAGAAATTGTCTGCAATTTCTTGTAGCCTCATGCGTACAGCAGCAGAATTTGATTTTATCATTTTATAATGAAAAGCATGGGTCTGACTATTATTACCCTTACTCTGACTGTACAATATTGGTCCTGATTCTCCACAGTACTGATGTACAGCAACTCCAGTGGCTTCAGTGGAGTTATTACTGATTTATGCTGGTGTAAGAGGAGCAGACTATGGGAGCTGAATAAGTAGTTTTGCACATTAGAAAAACGAGGAATCACTGTTCTCATATACACCATTTCTCTTGCCGCATGTAAGGTGATATTTAATGGTGATGTTTTCTGTTGGCAACTTGAAACAAGTTCCAAACATAGCAGAATAGGAAACAAACACTTCATTCTTTCACTTGACCTGTTTAATGTTATTTAAAGTGCGTGTGTCTGAGGGGAAACAATTTCTGCTAGAAACACACTGAGGGCCTGATTCTTATTTACAATTAGGCCCTTTTACCCTGCTGTGCCTTAATGTACACTGTAAGCCCTATTTACCCTGCCACGGCAAATGAGAATCAATGTAAATGAGAATCAAATTCAGAGTTTGTAAACACTTTTAATAAAGAAACCATGTGTTTTACAATTTCCCCCACTAGGCAAATCTCCAAAAAACTCCTTTGTATTTTTGCATTTTCTGTAGTTTAATTGCTCAACTCATGTTTTATTTTCAAGATTTGTTTTCATGTAAGAAGAGCATGCAGTTTAATAGAAATGGTCCAGTCCCCTTCACTGTCGTGTTCAGAGATTTTGGATCTTATTCAGGCAGTAATATACATCCAGAGTGTTCTGACCTGTTATAGATATATAAATTGTTGTGACATTATGACAGGCAACAGGAGATAAGAGGAGGAGAGACAGCAGCACATAAGGCTGAGATTTTCATTTATAATGTGCTCCAGATGCTTCCACTTTAAACTCAAAGTAGATAACAAACAAGTCACTTGGTAAACCTTTTTAAATTATTGCTCCATTTTGTGGGAATAGGGGTGATTTAAAAAAAGGAAATAAAAAAGCTTAAAATTCCCCCCAACCTTCCTTTGTCTCTGCACATCATCGGAATCAAGTTGGTTTGTTCCTTTGAG
The DNA here is from genome assembly GCF_025201925.1 of Gopherus flavomarginatus. Lineage (NCBI taxonomy): Eukaryota > Metazoa > Chordata > Testudines > Testudinidae > Gopherus > Gopherus flavomarginatus. The sequence goes on along the minus strand of NC_066617.1, from coordinate 80,744,094 downwards.
AGGTTGTTATGCAAAGATAACCACTTGAATCAGAGATGCTTTCCTACAGGACATTCCAGCAGTCAGGATACAATTGGTATGAATTTCAGTGATAAGCCTTGATTCTAAGAATTGGTCTATATAAAGGTTTCTCTTGTATTCGCATGTGTGTTGTAAAAAAACCTCCATCCCCTTTGAAAGACAACTTTCAATTATGCTCATTGCCTTTTTTTCCCCTCATCCTTAAACAAAACAAGAGAAGGAATAGATTGCTGTGAACTGTTCCAAATCCAGCTTGAGAAGGGATTCATGAATTTCTACTTGAGAACCAGTACACAGACCCTAGAATTCAGAAAAGTTTATGTTCAACAAACCCCATTTTCCCAAGGTTAAGTCTCATGAACCCAAAAAGCAAGGTTCAAGAGAAACTGGTCAAACCACTGTTGAACCATTTTGAATTATGAGTCTCAGAGTTCCCACAATTTATGGTTCTAATTCACCACTTGCATAACTTCATTTAACTTTGTGCAGTTACAGAAACATACAACTGGAGCAACTTAGTGGGGCATCAAGCCCAACATTTGTAAAAAGCATCACTTAATGGCAGAGAAACAACACTGCAGTTTCCTTTGAAATGGAGAAGTGCAAAACCAGACTGGGTGTCAGATTGTCCCCTCCAGTGGAAGAGCCACAGGGTGGATTTCAATGAATAAAATCACTCTGAGGTTTCCCTTGTAGAGCTTCTCTTATATCCATTAGAAGAAGGGAAGTTTGCTGACCCATGAAACAGGCAATGGGTTGATTCCTAGCACCTGAAATCCAAACACATTTTTTGACAGAATCATTGTGCTATAGGCAGGAAGGGACCCAGAGAGATCATTAAGTCCACACTCCTACTCTGAGGCAAGATGAAGTAAGCAAAGACCGCCCTTTGCAGGTGTTTGTGCAACCTGTTCTTAACAACTTCCGCTGACGGGGATTCCACAAGTTCCCTTGGAAGACTATTCCAGACATAAGCTATCTTAATTTTTTCCTAATATATAACCGAAATCTCCCTTGATGCAGATTAAGACTATTACTTTTGGTACTTCTTTCAGTGGATGTGGAAAACAATTGATCACAGTCTTCTTTGTAGAAACACTTAATATATATTAAGACTATCAGCCCTCACCCAACCCAGTCTTCTAATCTCAAAACTAAACATACCCAGTTTTTTTAACCTTATCTCATAGGTAAGGATAAGACTATGTCACGGAGATCACAGAAGTCACGGATTCTTTAACTTTCAGAGTCTTCTATAACATTTTCTGCTTCTTCCCCAGGGCTTCAGCCAGCAAGGAACCCCGGAGCAGCTGTCCCATGGGCAACAGGGGCACCTGGAGGCTGGATCTATCAGCCTCTGAGTGTGGCAAGAACACCCAGAGCTCTCAGCCACCACGGCTGGTGGGGGCACCTTGAGCTCCGAATTGCTGGGGCTGCAGCGGGGTCCCCAGAGCTGTCATCTGCCGCAGTGGCAGATGCTTCCCTTTGCCACATCAGAGTTTGGGCTTCCCCCCACATTTAAGCTTCAATCTCCACCCCTCCCCCTCATTGTTTTTAATAAAAGTCATAGAAAGGTCATGGACTTACATTAATTTCTGTTTATTGTCCATGACTTGAAATTTATTTTTAGTAAAAATAACCGTGACAAAATCTTAACCTTACCTAGGTCAGGTTTTCTAAACCTTTTTTTATGGTTTTTGTTGCTCACCTCTGAAATCTCTCCACTCTGTCCCAATTTTTCTTAAAGTATGTTGCCCAGAACTCGACACAGTACTTCAGCTGACACCTCATCTTTATTTTGTTGAGTAAAGTGCCAAAATTGCCTCTCATGTTTCACCTACAACACTCCTGTTAATACATCTCAGAATATTGGCTTTTTCGCAGCTGTAACACATTGTTGACTCATATTTTCAATTTGTGATCCACTACAACACCCAGATCTAATGCCTAGCTAATTATTTCCCATTTTGTAGTTGTGCATTAGATTTTTCTTTCCTAAGTGTAGAATGTTGCATTCATCTTTATCAAATTTAATCTGTTGATTACAGACCAATTTTCAAATTTATCAAGATATTTTGAATTCTAATCCTGTCCTCCAAAGTGCTTGCAATTCCTGCCAGTTTAGTATCATCTGCAAATTTTATCAGAATACTCTCAACTCCATTATCCAAGTCATTAAGGAAAATATTGAATAGTTCTGAATGCTGGACTGACCCTTTTTGTACCTCACCTTATTGTAAGGTCATCTAGACCACATTTCCCTATTTTGCTTAGGAAAATTTCAGGTGGAACTATATCAAAAGCATTACTAAAATCAAGATGTATCACATCTATACTTTCTCCTCGTCCACTAGGCCAGTAACCCTGTCAAAGAATGAAATTAAGTTGGTTTGATCTGATCTGGTCTTCCAAATCCATCACGGCTATTCCTTAAAACCCTATTATCCTTCTGGTGCTTACAAATTGACTGTTTACTAATTTGTTTCAATATTTTTCCTGGTAGTTGAAGTTAGAATTACTGGTCTATAGTTTGAGTCTTTTTGTTCTCTTTTTTAAAGATGGGTAAAATGTTTGCCCTTCTTTCATCCTCTGGGACCTCACCCATCCTCTATGAGTTCTTAAAGATAATTGCTAATGGTTCTGAGATTGTTTCAGTTAGTTCCATACGTATCCTGGAATGAATGTAATCAGGCCTTGTCAACTTGAATACACCTCATTTATTCTAAATGTATTCTTTTCATTTTTTGTCATGTTTTCCTTCCTCCTTGTTGTTAATATTAATTGTGTTGAGTATCTGGTCACAGTTAACCTTCTAAGTGAAGATAGATGCAAAATAGGCATTAAACACCTCAGACTTTTTGATGTTACTAGTACCCCTTCCCAGCTAAGTAGAGGACATACACTTTCTATTGGATATTGGTTGAGCACAAAGCAATCCACACAAAAGCCCTCTACCTCTGGACTGATCTCAGGTCCTCTTCTTCCTGGCCCTACTACCCTCAGCATGCTCAAATAAGGTCATAATGCCAGAGTTTATTCTATTGGCCATTACTTTAGAATGTCCCTCTCATCATAAAGAGAGAGGTATTGTAATAATTTTTTACTGTCTACTAGAGGATATGTGTAGTTTCCTGTCTCCCCCTCCCCTTGCTTTTCCTGCTCCCCATGCATGTGGTTCCCAGGCCCATCCCCTCAGTATGATCTGGGGTTAATTAACAATATTGTACTAAATAAAAATATACATTTAGCATGACTTGCATACTCTTTACATTACAACAGCAGCCAAAGAGGCAGCCCTTGCCTCTGGCTTCTGCTCTGTTTTCTTCGCCTTTGTCTTTGTATTTCCTTAGATTCCTTCTGGAAAGAGGAGGTTAAGGAAGCATAACATATTTAATATTTTTAAGGCCCCAAGAAATAAAGATTGAAAAGGTGGGGGGAGAATTATTAGATTAAAGCAAATGTAGGCAGAGCTTGGGCCCATTGGCTGATACCCTGTGCCCATAGTATGTGAAGTATTTCAGCTTAGCATTCAGAAGGGATCAGAACTTTTAACCAACAGCTGATATTTTCAAGATGCTTGGAGGAGTTGCAATAGCTTTTATTCATTCCAGGACTTTGGTGATTTTTACCATCTTGTTGATAATGCTGGAAATAAAAAGATCATTAAAAACAAAAACAAAACAATCATCCTGACCAGTTTTTGTTTTTTAAGAGACACGGATTAATAACATTTCAAAAATGAGAACTGAAACTCATTTTCTCTGCGATCCATTTCTGCTAAGACGAAAGAAAGGAGTCTTGCGTTTCTCCTGCAACACTTGTTGATATTACTAACACCTATGTTAATGTAAACTGTGCAGCGTCTTAAAAGGTTTTAGGAGTTAGCAATGTGATCTCAGCTATCAAAGGAGAAGCACAGAATCCTACATGCAGGTCTTGGCAAGTTATAAGCTTTGCAATTTACCTTTTATCTCTATTTTAAACCAACCAAAGCCAGTGGCACCAGTCCACATTAATGAGCTGCCAAATTTTATTTTTAAAAACTAAAATAATTGCGTTGTAGGACTGCAGGTGTTGATCTCTAAATAAAGAAACAAACTTTTCTGTACACTGCTTTAACATGGAAATAGAAAATGAAATTTAGGCTTAAAAATTGTTCTTGGACTACCACATTGAGTGTCAAGTTTCACCTTTAATTGAATTATTTTCATTGAGTTATCAGCTCCTAAAAATGGGAATGCCAAAAAGATTTTAATTATAGTCCTGTTATCTGATGCCATCATCATAAATTTAGTATCATAAACTATTCTAGTCCACAATGGAGTTTTGACACCAACTGATGAAAGTAAGGAAAGTAAAACTTAAGGCCTACTCTCTCCATCTGCTGTTTTGATAACAGAAAAATTATTGCCTATGCAGAAGTTTGCTTTATGCAGCATACATAGAAGAATGCAATGTTGGGAGCCTGGATCTATTCCCCCACCCTCTAATGTTATGCCAGTTGGCTTTGAATACATCAAGAAAATTATGAAACTAAGACCAACTATATAAAAGCAACTTTTAAGCCATATCTGTAATTTTAATCTAATTCCCATGTCAAAGATCTTTTATAAAACAGGCAAAGGGATTTTTATTTGAGAAACAAATTATACCAAAATCCAACTCTGTCGGGAGAAAGAATTTGTTAGTCAGCTCCATATCAAGAGAAATTCCTTCAGCCAGTAGCTATCGAACAGTTAGAGTTTAGGTTAATTTGGATATTTATGCAAAGTTTATTCAGATTAGCAAAACATTTTGATAGCCTTCCTGTTAAGACTCTCATCTCCTTGAACCCTTCGTGTGCTCTCAGGGGACAGACACTTCCGTGTGCAGTGGCAATTCCAGGGAGTGGATTAAATATCTTTCTTCGTCTAGCAAGAATGGTTTGAAGGAGAGAACATGCCCTCCTTCCATTCATCTCTTGGTGGTAGCAGGAGTTTGGGGGAAGGCTGCAGAAATCTTCCCCAAACATTAGAAATCGTCATTGAATGGATATGTTTCTAGTGGGGTTCCATAGAGATCGGTTCTTGGCCCCTATGCTATATAACATTTTTATTAATGACCAGGAAAAAACATAACATTATTACTGATAAAGTTTGCAGGTGATTCAAAGATTGGGAATAATTAAGAGAATAGTCACCAACACAGAGCAATCTGGATTGCTTGGTCTTGCAAGCAAACAATGTGTGTTTTAATATGGCTAAATATAAATGCATGTAAAATGCATCTAGGAACAGAAAATGTAGACCATACTTACAGGATGCAGGAATCTATCCTGGGAAGTAGTGACTTTATCCAAAATGACTCACAAATCTACATCAATCAGCTGAACATGACCTCCCAGTGAGACGCTGTGGCCAAAAATGGCTAATGCAAGCCTTAGATGAATAAACAGGGGATGATCAAGTAGACAGAAAGGTTATTTTACCTATGTATTTGGCACTGGTGTTAGGATAGTATGTCCAGTTCTAGTGTCCACATTTCAAGAAAGATGTCAATTAACTGGAGAGGGTTCAGAGAAGAACAACAAGAAAGATGAAAGGATTAGAAAACATGCCTCATTGTGATAGAATCAAGAAGCTCAATCTATTTAGCTATCAAAAAGAAGGTTAAGAGGTGAGTTGTTTATATTCTAAATACGTACATGGAAAATGTAGAGGAGTGGACTGACCCCTGCAGCGCCTCCTGCTGGTGACTCTTGGGAATTAGCTCGTTCCAGCTCCGGAGTGCCCTCTGTAGGCTGGTGATCTGCCTGTCCTCTGGCCCCCGTGTCCCTCCCTGGACCCCGGTGCTCTTTTACATGGGGTGCTGCCCCTTGACAGCAACTCCTTTCTCTTTGGGTCTCCCCTTCCTGGGGAACCCCCACCTCTATCCCCACCTTGCCTCAGTATATGGCTACTGCCAGTCATTGTCTAGTCCCACACCCTGGGGCAGACTGCAGTATCAGCCTACTCATCACTGGCAAGGAGGGTTTGGACCTTCTGCCTTGGCCTACCCCGGGCTGCCCTCTGCCCTCCCCAGTACCTATTAGCCCAACGTTAGGCCGCAGCCTGGGGCTTTCCAGGCTGGAGCTCCCCAGCTCCTCTGCCTTTTCCCAGCCCTGCTTCACTCAGGTACCTTATGTCTAGCTCCCTGCAGCCAGACCCATCTCCCTCTATAGCTAGAGAGAGACTCTTTGGTTCTGGTTCACGGCATCTTATAGAGGCCAGCTGGGCCTAATTGGAGCATGGCCACAGCTGAGCCTACTTTCCCCAATCAGCCCAGGCTTCTTGCCACAGCCAGAGCCCTCTTCTGGGCTGTTTTAAGCCCTTCAGGGCAGCAGTAGGGGACCACCCTGCTACAGGGAACAAATCTTCAATCTTGCAGAGAAAGGTATAACCCAACCCAATAGCTAGAAGATGAAGCTAGACAAATTCAGACTGGAAATAACCCATACATTTTTAACAGGGAGGGCAATTAACCATTGCAACAATTTACCAAGGGTTGTGGTGAATTCTCTGTCACTGACAATTTTTAAATCAAGATAAGAAGTTTGTCTAAAAGACATGGCCGAGGAATTATTTGGGGGAAGTTCTACCGCGTATGTTACAATGGTCCCTTTTGGCCTTGGAATCTATTGGTGGGAGCTACTCTTCTCTAGTCCATGATTCCTCCCTGGCTATCTTTTAGCAGATGACCTGTGGGTCCCAAATCAATCTGTCCTAGGCCCCAGCACCTTCACATTATATTTTCACTTTTTCTTGGCAGCAGTGCAACAAATCAAAATATGAGAGTGCAACAAATTGAAACAGAGGTGTCAGAGTTTAACACAGACTCAGCTGGTCCCACATTTATTTTTTACAAGTAGGAAGTAAACCAGAGTGGGAAGGGAAGCAGAGTAGGAATATGAACAGTTGGTCAGCAGGGAAGATAGAAGAAAGAAAAGAAGATAGGAGAGGCATCTTAACTAAACCAATATTACATTGTAGAATATTCAGGTCTCTTCAGAAATAAAGGAAGCTTTGAATCAGTTATTATTATTTAATCATCCTAAAAGGAGAGACTGATTTAGAAATTGCATAAGCAACACCTTAACAGTTAGGGAATAAATAGCAAAGTTATATTTCTTTTTCTCCACCAGCTGAGCAGTGCAAACTTTCAGCTACACCAAACATAAAAAGTTTTGCATAAGAAATTAAACATTAATAGCAGGCAAAATAGCTGAATTAATCATGAAATAACTTTGTCCAGATTCCTTGCCCTTCAGTCCTCAGTGAATCTCTAATATTGCATTCAGTACTTAAATTTCACAAAATGGTACAGTTGTCTCTTAAAACTCATAAATAAAATGCTTCAAGCAAGAGGCTCAGTTTTCAATATTTTCTTTATTATTTACATAATGTATGTACGAAAAGTCAGGCAGATAAACTGAGAACACCACCAAAAGGCCAACACACATTTTCCCTTACCCAAGCTTCACCTCTCTATACATAGCTCAGGTAGGTCTGGCTTATCCCCTATCTATAAGTTGACAGAAGCAGACAGAAACACAGCTTACAGCCTGGTCCCTCTGTCTCTGTCAGACTGTCACTGCCACATCCTAATGGCCAGCCCTTTCTTAGCTCACAAAAAAAAAAAACCCACAAAAAAAGACACTTCCTCTCTCTCTCTCTCTCTCTCTCTCAAACAAAAACAGTGTTTTAGGGGTGAGGTCTCATTTTGATCCCAGGCTTAGCCTGGAAGGAGCCAGCTAGGTACATTTTCCTACCAACTGATAGCCCAGATATTGTTCTCCTTTGAAGCTGAGTCCCTGAGAGGCTGTCATATTTGTGTCATTGTTTTACTTTTCCTGGCTTCCTTAACAAGCCCCCTTTACAATTTCCTTTGGTTTAAGTACATTCAGGAAGGTCGCACTATGACAGGGAAACCAAGTTAGACAAAATATGCATAAGCTAATATAAACATTTTCCCCAGTTTGTCACACTGTGTGGATCAGGTTTTTAAATGGCCTAAAAAGTGCCAAGGCTATTATTGCCCAGCATGGCATTTCATTAGTTGGTAACAAAATGTTAGGGTTTAAGACAACTTATTTATAAATACATTTATGCATCTTGCTGGCAATTGATTTGCCTCGGACCTGCCACAGAAATCTATTGTTTTTGCTATTTCTACATTAAGATTTGCTATATAGCTTAGCCAATCTTAAAATCACAAAGTAAATACTGGCAATCAAGACTATTTAGCTGTTTGTATGCAATCACTTCTTGATTACACGTTCCCAAAGACACCCTGAAATCTGGCTGGCAGTTTGTTAATGAGGTATCCCAGCTTCACTGCATCTTATTCTACACCTTAGAGGCTTGTAGCCATGGTTCCTCACACCACCACTCAAATATCCATGCACTCATCTCATATCAGCAAGAAGCAACTCAAAACATTAGATGAAAAATAACTATACATCACAACTAAAATAGTCACATTTCAGTGAGGAGCCAAATGGGGATGATGGTATGTGAACAATATATGAGGGAACTTCACATTAGTACAAATATCATCAACAGTTTGATAATTTCCTGCTATCATTACATCATTTGGCATGCATGCAACAGGAAATATCTAAGATAGCATGGACCAGTTCTATCTAGTTGTTACTTTCCCTATGTCAAAGAGCAATCTTGTAACATGATTAAGTCTGGCTGGCATGTCACAAATACACCTCTGGTGTGTCACATTCTTATTATTTCACAGACATGTATGCAACATGACAGAAAAATGTACAGTCCATACTATGTTCTTTTGGAACTTAACTCCTTGCTAAATATAAACATGACTGGAAGGAGGGTCCAGCACATGAGTTAAATGATCTGGTTTTTGTTGTGATATTTAATAGTTTTGAAAACATTGCCTGAAAAAGTTCATTTTATCAGAAACTTTTGGATGATCTGTTGTGGTCCAGAGATTTTAATATAAACCTTGAATGTACGTCAGATAATAAAATATTGGATGATAATTTACATAGATTTAGGTGGAGGAATTAAGGAGCAAAACCTGCTTGTCAGTAAGAGCCAGGGATCTTGAACCAACTACACACATATACATCTACTTCTAGAATGGAATTAACAATTGGCTGGAACTATTCTAGCCTATTATAATTCAAAAAGCTTTGGCTCTGATTTAGTGTTACTACTGAAGAGTAAGGATGAGATCCGCACTTTATCAAAATTGCTTTGCCCATCCCGAGTTAAAATAAGTTTCAGAGATGCACTTCGTGCCCCACTACATGGCGAAAGAGGGACTGAGCTGATGTTGTATGCTATCTTCTTATTATCTTATTGCTTAAATCATACAGAATTACACAAGGAGGGAAATGGAAAACAAAAGTCTTGATAATGAGTTATAAAGATGCTTTTTATCATATGATTATGGACTTTCTGCTATCTGTCTCTCTGTCAACAAGGGATCATTTATTAAAAAAAAATACTGTTTATTGGAGTGCCATTGTAAATTTCTCCTGGAGCTAACAGGTTGTATTTCCATTATTTTCACAAGAATGATATTTCAGGTTAATTGAAGTAATTTGGAAAATTTTGGCCTTTGCATAAAAATCTGTCACACCCTATTAGAAATAAAACCCTTTCACAATTACCAAAGAGGTTACAAAAAATATTTATTTTAGTCTATTCCAGGTACATTTCTGTCTCACTGTTTTGTTTAAAAGCTGTTGTTTTGCTGTGTTTGTATTCTAACCATACAATCCATTGGTCATTTCTGCCTTTGATTTTTTTCCCCTTAAGGTTAGAGACCCATATGTTCATTTCCAAAAGTTTATGAGGAGCTGATTGAGAGCAGAAGACCAGAGAATTCTCAGAAGGTGTTCTGAGTCTGTAATAAGCTGTTTCTCAGGAAGCAATCTTTTGTTCCACATAGAGCCCAAACTATTCATTTTTATGCGAACCTGTATGGAAAAGTCAGTTTGGCTCAGGTTTACAGAATATATATAAACTGATATTGTTGCACCATTTAACATGATCAACTACCTCCTGGAGTTTTAGTCTAGGATTTTATTTGATTCCCCCTTCCCCCTCCCCAAGGCTACAGAAGTTAACAGAAGAAATATGTTATTGAAAAAGGTGTCTGTTAATTATAAAGCTATGCTTACCACTGTAGTATCTTACCCCTTATTAACTTTGTGTTTCTGTCTGACAAATATAATATGAGATATACAAATCCTAAAACAACTAAAAGAGATATCACAGTTTAGTTCAATATGATTACAACTTTAATATGCTCAGATATAAGGCAGCATAACTGATATTAAATAAAAACCTATTTCAACATTTAAGACCATCTCTCACCAGACTTTGGCAACAAAAGATAAATGAAAGAGGAAACTATATTTGACAATACTGAAGATCATCTGCTGCCGTAAACAAAACTTAAATCGGATTAAAGAGGTTTTGTTTTTTTTCTAATGGAAGAGATAACTTGAAGATGGGACTCAAAGAAAATCCACTGATAGAAGTATACAAATAATGAATGGTATGGAACCTCTCTTCACCCACAGAGTAGTTAAGGAGACTTCATAGGAAATTAAAAGTTGACAAATTCAAAAGTGATAAAAAGGAAATGCTTTTTACACTATTCTACAATTAGACTGTGGAACTCATTGCCATAAGTTATCATTCATGCCAAGAGCTCAGCCGGCAAAAAATAATAATAATAATAATAATAATAATAATAGACATTTTATGGATAACAATAGCATTCAGAGATATAAATAGAAAACATTTTTATAAACTAAACAAGAATTATATGAAATAATCCTTATGCTTCAGGGAATAAGCAAACCTCTAACTAATAAGGGTTTGAAAGAAATTTTCCATTTGGGAAAACATAAGCACAACTGCTTACTGCAGAGTTTCTTCCTTGGAAGTAGCTGGTACTTGCCACCTGCAGAGGTGGGATACTTGATTAGATGGAAAACTGTTCTGATGTGATATGGCAATTCCTATGTTCTTGTAACTATCTAAGTATAATATATGAGTCCCATTAAGATATGCCTTCAACTGATACGTCTCATAAATAGAGTAGAACGCTATGCTATTGTTGAGAACACTATCCTGCCTCATAGTGAATACCATCTAGTCCACAGATCCAGGCTATTACCTGTTATGTAGTTTATCATTTCCTGAACCAGCAAGTGTGCATCTGGCCCTACAGATGTTTTTGAACATAGTAAGGTCCATTGTCCCACTGTATTGCATATGTAACTCCTATTAAGTGAATGTACAAATGGGATAATAGACCTCATTGTCCACAGGGAATCTGCAGGCAGCTACATCTTTTAAAATAGTATAAATTGTCCCTATGGAGACAGGACTCAGAGGGTAGTGTTGAGCAATTACTCATGTGTCCAGAGATCTCTTTTGTGTGGACTATGGGTTCTATCATATCACCCTTCATGTTTAACATATCAGTGAAACAGTGTGAACTTCAATATATCCAAGAGGGGATAACACTCAGCCCTATATCTCTATTTCATTGGAAACAGCTGGTGCAGTTGATCAGCTTACGCAATTTCCTGTTAGCTCAAGTGTTGAATGAAAGAGAGTTAGTTGGCTGTAAGTCTGTGACTCAGTCTGGAGAAGATTAAGGTTATGCTGAGGGTGGGGGAGTGAAGCTGGAAAAAATGGCAAGAGTTATCAGCTCCATCAGTTGAGAGAGATAGCCTGGTTTTTGTTACTCAGGCTCACAACTTAGGAGTTATGCTGTCTACTCAGATGCTTCTTTATGTTCCGGTAGCAACAGTGGTCAATAATGTGGTTTCTCTTTTAATCTTTTTTTTTAAATCTTGCCTTTTGCATGTTTACTTTGACTCACCCAATGTTACCTCAATATTAAGTTACTGTAATTGTAAATTGGGCTACACTTTAAGATCATTTGGAAACTTTGAATGTGCAGAAGGGTTGTTTGTTTAAGGATATTTTTAGTGAAGTGTTTCTCAGAGGAAGAAATGTACACTTGTGCTCTAGTTTCCAGCTGCAATATAAAGGTTTGTTCTGGACCTATAAATGCCTATGTAGTTTGGATCCTGGTTAGAGATCATTTTTATCCTTGTCTGATAAGATGGCTGTTGAGGTAATGAAGCATATTAGCTGACAGTACCTTAATTTAATTATGAGGAGGTTAGAGGCCAGGTATTCTCAGCACCGATGGTCAAAATTTTCTGGTATCAAAATGTTCTATAGGAACATGTTAATCTAAATGAACATTTGTTTTGAAAAAAAATCAAAATACAATATTTTCATTTCAAAATGACTTTTTTGTTTCAAAATATATTATATATTATATTACATTATATTAAGTAGAAAACCAATTACAAATGACCAGTTAGAATACCAGTGACCAATTATCGGCAATGAACAAACCAAGTACCAATTACAATAATAATTAAATACTAAATCACTCTACCTGGGTCCAGGTGGCTTGGAAGCCCATGGGATCCAGTGATTGAGTCCACTTGCAACAGACCAGTGATTACACAGTGATGTCCTGGGTCAGTTAGAAAAATATTCATTAGAAATAATTTATTCAGTTCTGTAAAGTGCTTGTTCAGGGTAAGCCCTGGCGGGCTGCGAGACACTTTGTTTACCTAAGTGTTCACAGGTACAGCTGTTCGTAGCTCCTAGTGGCCGTGGTTCTCCATTCCTGGCCAAGAGGAGCTGCAGGAAGCAGCGCAGGCTGGGCGACCACTTCCCACGGCTCCCATTGTCCAGAAAAGGAGAACCACGGCCACTTGGAGCTGCGAGCAGCCGTACTTGTGGACACTCAGGTAAACAAAGTGCCTCGTGGTCCACCAGGAACTTATCCTGAACAAGCCACAAACCAAGTTTGGGAGCCTCTGGTCTAGAGAGTTGGATGGGTCATTGTTATAAATTCTAAGATAGAAAGCAATATAAAATAAAATAAAAATCTTCATATTCATAATGCAAAGGATCCATCATACAAGTTACAGAAATGTTTGTTTTCCTGAGTTTTATGTTATCCTGAACCCTAACAGACTGCTGATGGTGGTGGCTGAACTCAGTGACATGGAGGGAATGGGACTGCAACAACCTTGGGTCTGAAAGCAGCTCCCTAATGGCCACCTGGTATCAGGGAAAGGAACCAACACTCATCCTTGCGGATTCAGGGCTGCCCGGGGGGGGAGGGGGGGCGCAAGTGGGCAATTTGCCCCAGGCCCCGGGCCTCACAAGGGCCTCCATGAGAATATAGTATTCTATAGTATTGCGACTTTTTTTTATGGAAGGGGCCCTGAAAATTGCTTTGGCCCAGGCCCTCTGAATGCTCTGGGCAGCCCTGTGTGGATTTCTGAGTTGGTGTTCACAACAGCTGTTCTTCGATTCATTCTCAACACATAGCAAAGTTGTACTGCTATTTCTCCAAAAATTGCATGTTTCTGCTTGCCTCTGTACCACATTATGTGACCTATCAGAATCCTCTGGATGTCATTCATCCATGACTGTACATACATTAGTTATTATAACTGATAGAAGAATCTCTAATTTAGAGTAACATGTCTCTTCATATTTTTCTCAGACCAAAGTCAATAGAACCACTTCCATGTATTTTATAACATAGTAACTAAATAATCTGCCCCTACCACAACTTGTTTTACCTAATTCAGTGCACTTTGTAGATCTTGTCTTTCATTCTGCTTTTGATTTTCACTTTGGTCTCCTGTCCCTAGTGTTCATTCCACTACCTTGGGTGACAAGGCTTTTAACTACTTTGGAAATACCTACTTACAGATTAATACATTTGCAGAATCCACTGTCATTTTTTACTTCAAATTCTTATCTGTCTAAAATCTTCCTTTAAATAAACAGCTATTATTTCTTGATTTGCTGCCTTTGGTGAATATGCTTAGGATTTCTTAAAAGCTGCTATTTGTATTCTACTGCAATTTTCTGCATTATTCACTTTTCCATTAAGTTTTCTGCAATCTCTGTTCCACAACTCATGTGATTATAAACCTCTTTAGAAACTGACTGCTTTCCCCTGTTATCCTCTGTGGCTGCTCTGCATGGACAGTGACCTTCTCATAAACTTTGATTATACCTTAGCTTTCCCCACATTTCCATCCTTCAGTTTTCCCCATGTGTTATCTCTCCATTTCCTTTTCCACCAATTAATATTATTTTGACATCATGAAAACTGGTTCAGAGTGACAAGGAAATAGGGGACTTGATTCTTACCTCAGCTACACCAATGTAAATCCAGAATAACTCTCTTGAAGCTAGTGACATTACTACAGATTTATATTATTTTCATTGTATATTATCTATATTATATTTATATTAATGTAACAAAGATCAGCATCTGCCTCATACAACTACATCTATTTTTCACTAGACTCATTTTCTAATCCATATGTCTGTAGTCTCAATAGTACAGTAAGTCAGTATTTCAAAGGTGGTTCCGACTGAGTCAAAACTGCTGGATCAAATTTTGTTATTATTTGAATTCATTGTGGTAAAATATCTGCCCCTATTGGTCACTGACGTTATGCTGAGAAACTATAGCTCTTGCAAATCCTGAAACAAATTATTTTGTGGCAAGATGCACCCAGGCTATGTCCCCCGCAACTAAGTAAAATCAAGACAAAACACTTTAAGTGCAGTTGTTAGAAGAAAATGCATGGGAATTTCAAACAGACCTGGGTGTTGTGGAAGCGAAAGTCACTGTAACTTTTGAGAAATCTTCCCCATCACGTCATATATACTGTATTAGGATTGTGTGCAGCTCCCCTCATTCTGACAGATCTCCTAGTACATTAGTGAGAATTCTGGAAGAGTAAGGAGTACTGCAAAGGACTCTAAACTGACAATAATATTACTATGGTTCACAGCATAATTACATTCTTTGTTGACATTACTGAAACCTCAGCTCCTTTCCCCCAACACAAAGGTTGAATTAAAAATGCAGACTGGAATTCATGATTTTTTTGTGGTTCTGAATCATCTTTAATATTCTGAAATACTTCAAGGGCCCAACAAAACACATGCAGAATATTCCCAAAATGAAAATGTGAACCATATGAATGTCAATACTATAGCATAAAATCTAGGATTTGTGAACCTAATCTCAATTTCTGGACTCTGTATTGTGTAATATAGGTAACATTTGTTCAATACTACATAATTATTAAATTAATCTGGTGTTTATGTACTTATAGGCCTTAATGTCATTGAAAAACTTCATCCTAATGTATTTTTCTCGCGTTTTGTTTAGATCTTCACTCAATTAAAATAAGGCTTTTAAACTTAGGCCTGATCCACCTTCCTCTAAGGCACATGGGATCTGATTATTTTAATCAGACTGAACGTTGATTGAATGTTCTATTGAATCTATTAACCATTGAGAATTTTGCTCCAGTACCCAGTTATAAATGAACATCTTTCTATTAAATAGTTAAAATATCAGAGGTCCCAGACCCTGATATCCTTTTTTGTGCATTAGAGTTGAATGAAGGATGGAAATTCCAATTTGCAAACGATTTTGAGATTTCCAAATTGGAAAAGCAGCAAAGAATCCTGTGGCACCTTATTGACTAACAGACGTTTTGGAGCATGAGCTTTTGTGGGTGAATACCCACTTCCTCAGATGCATGTAGTGGAAATTTCCAGGGGCAGGTATATATATGCTAGCAAGCAAGCTAGAGATAACAAGGTCAGTTCAATGAGGGAGGATGAGGCCCTGTTCTAGCAGTTGAGGTGTGAAAACCAAGAGAGGAGAAATTGGTTCTGTAGTTGGCAAGCCATTCATTTTGCTGCTTTTACAGATCCAGACTAACACGGCTACCCCTCTGATACTTGACACCAAATTGGAAAGAAACCCCCAAATTTCTACACTCTCTTTTAAAAAAAGTTTTAGGTCAATGGAAATGTTTTGACAAAACAAACATTTTGTTTTGATTTTAACTTTTTTATATTATAATATATATTACAAAATAAATTAAAAAAAATAAATATTCATTTCAAAGTGAAAAACCAAAACATTTTCATTCCAAAACAAGCTATTTTGTAATTGTAGGAATTTTTTCCTTAGTTTTTCTCCAAAATGAATTTTTGGAAAAAACCAACATGATTTTGTGAAGAATTTCAATTTTGTCAGAACTGCATTCTCCAGTGGAAAATGGTTCTGTTGAAGTTTTTCCAACCAGCTCTATTGTGCATCTCTTCTTTTAGTATAGGATGTTGGCTACCAGAATCAATAAGTGAGAAAAAATATTAATGTTTGCTACCTCTAAAAAATATGGGTTGATTTTGCTCTCACTTATGCCACTTTACACTGTTATAAACTCATTGATTTAAGTGAGTTTACTCTTGATTTACACTATTCAGAGGTCAGAATCAGCCCCTACATGTTAAAATGTTCACAGCTCGGACATTTAAAAGATATTTGTAACCATATGACATCCAATGGCCAGATTTCCAAAGTGAACTAGTGTTAAATATATGAATAGAGCTAAACTCTACAAAGATTTGCCTAGGCTTGTGTATGCATAAAATTTAGCCTGACATAGCTACAGGTTGAAGAGTGTGAAAAATGCATACCCCTAACCATTTTAGTTACACTGCCATAGCTATGGCAACATAGCTATGCTGATATAGTATCTGTAGCATAGATATGACCTTAGATATAATATGTGCAGCCTGAACTGACAGACATGGATAATAAAATACCCCCGGAGAAGCATTTAGGAATGGGAATAACCAACTACCTATATGTACCAGTCTTCTTCAGACAGATATTGTCCTGATCTAAGGTGCATATTAACAAATTAAGAAACTTGGTGGATGTTAATCTTTTACTCTTTCTTGGCACATGTAGTGTTTTGGAGAAGTACTGTAGAATGGAGAGGGCTGTCCCCCCATTATATCGGTATAACATTTTTAGTGTAAAAACTATTGAGCTAGATTGGGACAGGAGGAGGGGAGCAAAGCAACATATATATTATGTTAACTTACTAAAGTCAATTGAGCCATGCCAGTTTACACTAGATGGGGATCTGGTCCACAGTGTCCATATAATACAACATATAAAGCCCAAATTGTTTAGGCTTTAAAAAACCTCATATATTAAGTTTTCTAGTTAGCTTTTAAATCAGGTGGGAAATTTTCAGACAGAACAGTGTTCCATGGAAAAGTTTCAGTTCTGTCGAAACTTTTGATGGAAACCAGGCAGGTTTTCTGCTAGTTCACCCACCCGCCTCCTCGGGCTACCTGCCTCCTTGGCAGTCTGACTGACGGGCAGCAGAATAACCAGGTAGCCAGCTAGCTGGCTTTCTGGCTCTACTGGCTACTCAGGGAGCTGGACAGTTCCTTCCCTTGCTACTCTGCTCCATGGGTCACCAGGAGCCAGCTCCTGATTCAGGATGAAAAACAAAAGTGAATTTTTTCACAGGAAGGAATTTCCTTTTCTGACCAACTCTACTTTTAAAGTCATTAATAGCAAAACAGCTCTGTCTGCCTCCTTCAAATGTAATGCATTATAATAAAATTGGCATGCCTGCTCTTTTGGAACTTGCATGCAGCCTTAATTCTGTCTGTCTGTTTTATTTATTTTGGAGTCTTAAGCTGCTGCCCATTATCCAAGTATCAAAGCATTATACACATAAAAGCAATAGCAATTGCAAAGTCACTTATGGAAATTTGTCTGAAAAGATTTAACCAATGTAACTTTGAAAACAGTCTTCTTTGTTAACTGAACTTTTGACAAGACTCTCTTCTTGTTTGTCCATCCAGTCTCTAGGCACTATTGTCTTTTTCTGCCGTTTTAAAACTATAAATTATGCATGCCAGGATTTGTCATACCAACTGCATGATGATCATACCTGTTCACTCTTTGACACTCTGACATCCATCAACCCAAAATCTCTAACCTGCATCTCCTCAGGAAGCCAACTATGAGACTATTATGGTCTAAATGTGGTTTTCCAGATTATTCATTTTTACTAAATTCCTGGAAACCACTGAAATATTTGTAGTCTTCACCTCACGGGGCTAGTGTTTACCCACCCTTACAAAGAGGCTTTTCTCCTCCTTGAATCCAAAAATTCCATGATTTGAAAACTGTAGAGTCTTTTATAAATGATCCAACTTTTATTAATTGCTAGAATTTTGTATTTAGCTCACAGTTGTATCAACGGACTGGGATCTAAGTAATTACGAGAATAATGCAAACGTGCAAGGGATTAATAATCTGCTTTAGTTGTTCAGGTACAGGACAGACTGGAAAGCTCAGATGTCCTCTGGAAGGAAGGGGAAAGTTGTTGAGTGGGAAATCATTAAGTGAGAGTCAGCGACTGAGCCTTTTCTATTGCAGAACTTTGCTAACAAACAGGAACTGCTGAGTGATTAAGTGAGTATAATTGAATCCATGAGTGTTGCTACCTCCATTGCAATATATAGACTGATCAGGGCTCATTCCTTCTCTGAGTGAGCAGTTCATTGGAAATTGAAATCCCCAAATGCACATCTAGCTCAATGTGTATGAATAGTCAGTCCACAGGGGAACTGGCACAGCCAAAGCAGCAGCATCTTCATCCCCTCTAAGACCAATTCTCAATCACTACTAACAAGCAAAGTTTTCTGAAGTTGTTGAAGGGATTAACAGAAAATAATCCTGACACACTGAGAAAATAATACCATAATTTAAATTCATAAAGTACACTTCATTCTGAAGGACTTTAATGTTCTTCTCAAACATATATCTGAGGATTATTTCTTGCACCAAGGAAATACACTTACCTCAGGGTTAGAATGGAGGAGCTGTTCAACTGCATACAAAGCAACATTACACCACCATTTCAGATCAGAAGTAAGAGAATACTATATCCAGCTGAAACCACAGAGGAAATTTTAGGGAAGCAGAAAATAATAAGCACTGAAACTGGGATCTGGCTGTGACACCAGTGCTACCACCTATGCATTTGTGAAAAGTGCCATTGGAACTGTAATGACCACAAGTGATCAGGACTCTTATTTTACTCTTCATCTGAAAGATGGCACGTTGCCCCTATAACTATACCAAAGACTAAGATTCAGTGCTGACCAAACTAAGAATGACACCTACTGAATCACTAAATATACAGCCTGGCTTGCAGCAATTTCTGCATACGGATCTGGGGGGGGGGAAGTCACTCTTTCAATGCACTGGAAAATGTACACATTTATTTAAATTCCTATTGTCCATGAAATTGGCTGAATTATGTAGCTGAAACAATAATTCTATTTATTGTTTTAGAAACTCAGCTTTTTTAGCTCATTAACAGAGCTGGTTATTTTTCACTGTGAAACTCCCACAAAAATAGCCCTGTTTTCTGATGTTATATTCATTTCCCATAAATATCCACTGAATTGTTTGTGAAAAAAAATCAGCCTACATATGAGACTGTTTGCAAATTGCTTATTTTGGCTGGTCACTATCCATTATTCAGGGTGTGTGGTAGCCACCTATGTCACATGGAATTGTTTCTGCTTCCTGATTGGATGCCTTAAACTGGAAAAACAGGATAACAACAAATAATGATTAACAAATAAGCTATGAATAGCTTTGTTTACATGCAATGATGAAAAACACTATTTCTTAAACAGGTGAATTGTATTGAACAGCAAATAATTATGGTCAAATTAAACTGGTGTTTGGCATTTGAGTGACTATTCACCAACGCTGCTTTTGTAATCTTTGATCAGCTGTACTCATGGATGTATCCTTATGTAAACTCAGACACTAGCAATAATGTTGTGTTGGGTCTCCATATTTACCAGGAAGTCTATCCTAAGTAGGAAAGTCTGGCTTTTATTGCAGTAAAATAACTGAAGGCAAACTAGCAACATGAAACTTGATTATTGAAGAACTCTGACTACTCAAAAGTAATTGTAGACAATCAAGACTAGTTATATTCAGGGACACCCTAAGACGTGTTACATGGAGCTCACTTTATGAATCAAATAGATATTCCTCTCAGCAGACTTGCATATTGATATTTTAATGGTTGCTCTAATTACCTTGTGACTAGTTTACTAATGTAGGCATCCATTTGCGAATTCATCTTTTCCTATTACTCTTTT
Source organism: Gopherus flavomarginatus (assembly GCF_025201925.1). Lineage (NCBI taxonomy): Eukaryota > Metazoa > Chordata > Testudines > Testudinidae > Gopherus > Gopherus flavomarginatus. The sequence goes on along the minus strand of NC_066617.1, from coordinate 80,723,917 downwards.
TGAAACGGAATAAAGAATCACATCAATTGAAAACACTCATTTATAAATCAGAATAATACTAAAGAAACCAAATTATCTGGAGATAAGTGCTTTCTCAAAAGGATGATTCCTTGTTCCCTAAGTTCTTATATTTATTAGAACAGTTATCAATATATCTATCCAGATGTGTTGCAGGCCATCTAATCTTAAACATATTGTAAAGTACTTTTGATCACAATCGTCGAAGACACAATCAAGGCTTATAAAGACCATGTGTTTTCTAATGATCTCACATTACTATTATTTTTTACATGTTAATTTAGAACTAAGAGTAATAAAGGTAAGCAAAGGGGTAATACAATATCTTTTATAACTGACCAGGATGTCTAATCTTTTGGGTTTATTCTCTTCTCATATATATCCATTTTTCATTAATCTTGTGTGAAGAGACTGCTGAAATTCAATCTGAAGGTCTAGGGACATGAATGTTCTCCCATTTGCTTCAGAGTCATATCCTTGCACAAGTTAATAGTAGGTGTAGAAAGAAATTCTCTTGAGTCAAAAATGGATCACTTGGTATTATTAGAAGGATGTTAGCTTTGGATAATTTCTTCTGTTAAAAAAAACAAAACAAGTAGGGCTATTTAGGTAGAAAACGTAGTCCTTAAAATAAATTTGGGCAATCTCCAATCTTATGATATGTATCTGTTGGATGCTGAAAATTACAATAGATAACCCTATATTAGTTAAATAAAAAGATCATGAAATGTCAAGAAATATGTTAATCTGGATTACAGGCAATTGTGATTAAACTGGTATGACTATGTGACTTCTGTTCATTCATCACTAAGAATTAGAATGTTTAATATATATATATATATATATATATATATTATCAAGTGATGTCCCCAGTGGAGGCATAAAAGTATCAGGGAATACCCAAGAAATCAGCATTCTGAGTTAATTATTTTCATCATATGAGTTAAGCACTTGTTCTGGCTTGAATAGAGTGCAATGTTCCATTTACATGAGAGGTTTCCCATGAAAAATGACAAAATCAAATTGACAAATACAACTGAAGGACATAAGGATAAGATAGGAGCTCATAGAATATTCTACAACCAATTATATGCTATTGAATTTAATACATTTTTGGATCATCAGCCCATGATAATCAAGTAAATATGCATAAAGCTCATTTTTCTTCTACTTACTTTGCTTTTTGGAAAAGATTACAAGAGAAGTACACTGTTATGTGTTTTCTCTTATAACAACAATTGCAGTTGGGGTAATTTTCTTTAATCAATTATTCTAATGGAATCCATTAAATAAATGCATAGAGGAAGAAAGTGTTTTCAGAAGTGGAAGATTATTCTTGAGGGCAGAATCTTGGTCTATTAATGCAATTACTATTATGCTAAATTTTAATCTATGTGAAATCAAATCAAAATGCAACTTGTGAAACCTGTACTAGTTTCAAAAGTGAAAAAGCAATATAAACTGGATAATGAAAAGGTTTATAGATGAGATATTCCAAAACACCTAAGTGATATAGGATGGCAAGTCCCTTAAAAGTCACGTAGGAGCATTTGAAAAGCTCTATATTGTCAATGCTTTTGAAAATCCCACTGTACATTGTTAATAAAACAGTTATTAAATTAGCATATTGGTTTGAAATTAGTTTTTCCTTAATTTTAAATTTCATCAAGGAATCATTGTCAGTTGGACAGTGAGCTGATATGCCAACAGAAATTCTATTTAACTGACTGATTCAAAACCTAAGAAATATAATGGTCATATTGTTTGGGGGAGGTAGTGTTTTCTGAAACTTGTTAGTCTGAGCCTGTCTAATAACACTTGCCAATAGAGAGCTTAAGACATAAGCAGAGCTTGAATATTTCCATTGGGAAGGTGGTGGTTAGAAGAGGACCCTACAAACAGTATCATCCAAATCTTAAATAATCTTAGCAAGAATATAAATTGCCTCTGAAGCAAGTGAAGATATTCCTATATATCTTTCCCAAACTTGATATTATGCTAAGAACTCTAACAGCTTCTAAGGCCATGACTCCATTAACATTCCTTTGTGTGCACAGCTCTTTCTGCTTGAACTACCTTAATTGTTCTCTCTCAACAGAAGGATTTTGCAGTCTGAGTTCCCACCTAGCCCCTTCTTCAATGCAGAGGTTTCCCTTTTTGAGCTTTTAAGGCTCGCTAATAACTACGGCTCTATTCAGTACTTTTCCTATCAGGCTACCTAAGCTTCCCTTTGTCAGTATCATGTTCCCTGAATAAGGGCTTGTGACTCATTTTCATAGTCTCATGCCAATCAGGGTGGACTCCTGTCCCCACAGGTGCAGCCTATAACAGTGATAACAAGGCCCTAGTGAATCACTTCTAGTCTTGAGGCAAATCCAAGGTAAAATACTTAGTACAAATTAAATCTCTTTCTTAAACTACTAAAATAGAATAATTCTGCTGCAATGATTTTTTGTAAACAAATGTAATGTTTGTGAATGATATTAGAGTGACAGGCCAAGACACTGAGGTCCAGATTCTCAGCGGGTGTTGTCATAACATTTTTCCCAGATTTGGACCTTAGCGTCCAAAATATGGGTGTTAGCATGTAAACTTTCAAGCTTAGTTACCAGCTTGGACCTGGTAAAGCTGCCACCACCCAAAAAATTAGAGTGTTTTGGGGCACTCTGGTCCCCCCAACAACCTTCCCTGGGGACCCCAAGACCCAAATTCCTTGAGTCTTACAACAAAGAGGAATAAACCATTTCCCCCCCCTTCTCCCTTCCAGGTGTTCCCTCCCTGGGTTCCTGGAGAGATACACAGAAGCAAGCTCTGTAAATCTAAACAGAGGGACTCCACCCTCCCTATTTCCAGTCCTGGAAACAGAAGTATTGAGAAGTCTAATCCCACCCCCTTTACCCAGAGGGTATGCAAAATCAGGCTTAGGGTATGGCTACATTTGGAATTTCAAAGCGCTGCCCCGGCAGCACTGCGGGAGCGCTGCCGCGGCAGCGCTTTGAAGTGTGAGTGTAGTCAGAGCTCTCCCAGCGCTGCATGTAAACCACATCCCTTACGGGTATAGCGTGCAGCGCTGAGAGCCGCGCTCCCAGCGCTGCTGCCCTGATTACACTGATGCTTTACAGCGCTGTATCTTGCAGCGCTCAGGGGGGTGTTTTTTCACACCCCAGTTGCAGCGCTGTAAAGTGTGAGTGTAGCCAAGGCCTTAGTAAATCTAACACAAAGAGATTTTCCCCCTGACTTCTTCCTCCCACCAATTCCCTGGTGAGCTGCAGACTCAATTCCCTGGAGTCCCCACTAAAGAAAAACTCCAACAGGTCTTAAAAAGAAAGCTTTATATAAAAAGAAAGAAAAAGACATAAAAATGGTCTCTCTGTATTAAGGTGACAAATACAGGGTCAATTGCTTAAAAGAAATATGAATAAACAGCCTTATTCAAAAAGAATACAATTCAAAACACTCCAGCAACTACACACATGTAAATACAAAAGAAAACAATATAAACCTTATTGCCTTACTATTTTTGTACTTACAACTTGGAAACAGAAGATTAGAAAGCTGGAGATAGAAAAATCACTCTCATAGCCGAGAGGGTCAGACCCAAGACAAAGAACTCACACCCAAAACTTCCCTTCACCCAGATTTGAAAAAGTCTTGTTTCCTGATTGGTCCTCTGGTCAGGTGTTTCAGGTTACTCCTTTCCAGGTGAAAGAGACATTAACCCTTAGCTATCTGTTTATGACAGGTGTAAAGCAGTGTACCTTCCTTGCCTTCAGCTCCATCTGAGAATCTGGCCCTGATTAGCCACAGAATAGGAAAGCATAAACAGCAGTAGAATAAGTTTTTCTATTCTTCTATACTAGTAGTTAGTTCATGGTCTGGATTTTGTGTTACTACCACCATCTTTGCCAAAACCTAAGACTGAACCAGGGATCTCCACTGCTAAAAGCTTGAGCCAGACGCTCCAGCCAAGATGTAGGACATACTCAGATCCTCAGGGGGAACTGTAATATACACTAACCAGTGCAATGCATGGTTTGGACCTATGCTTTAGCAGACCTCAACTAAATGTAATGAATTCTACTGGGCATAGAAGTCCATCTACATGTGTATGATCCAGCATTTGAGTCATAGTTCCTTTTCCTGTCCTTAGCGTCTCTTCTAGAACTACTGTCATGGGCCAATTATTTTATTCTCAAATTAGTACCATCTTTGGAGGTGGTATTTTGTTTTGCTTTTTTTATGTGGACACTGATACACCAAAACTAGGACCAAACCACAATTTCCTCTTTCATAAACTTTTATCTGGTTTTCAACTATTCATGTAGGCCCAGATCCACAAAGGCACTTAAATCTCAGAATTAGGTTCCTGTGTCTCAGTTTTAAGCTCCCCTGCAACCCACAAAACTCCCACTTCGCTGCTGACTAACACTGTATGTGCTTAAATTCACTTGGCCCCTAAATTTTTAGAATAAAAGTTCCCTACCTGCCTAAGTTTCTGCCACAGGACACACTCACTGCTGCCTCACTGTAGACATTCAGGCTCCTATCTCCCACCTCAGCTCCAGTGGAATACAGGGGAAGATGGGCAGAGAAGAACTAACTTGTTTATGATACTCATCCACTATGCATGTTCTGAGAGCACCTATGTAAAATCTGGCTAGAGGAGGAAGATATGTGCATACCTTATAATTTTTAGCCCACTGTTTAAAGCAATTTCCTGGGATGTGGAAAAAAGACGGTTACTCACCTTTGTAACTGTTGTTCTTCGAGATGTGTTGCTCACATCCATTCCAGTTAGGTGTGCGCGCCGCGCGTGCACGTTCGTCGGAAACTTTTTACCCTAGCAACTCCAGTGGGCCGGCAGGTCGCCCCCTGGAGTGGCGCCGCCATGGCGCTCGATATATACCCCTGCCGGCCCACCCGCTTCTCAGTTCCTTCTTGCCGGCTACTCCGACAGTGGGGAAGGAGGGCGGGTGTGGAATGGATGTGAGCAACACATCTCGAAGAACAACAGTTACAAAGGTGAGTAACCGTCTTTTCTTCTTCGAGTGATTGCTCACATCCATTCCAGTTAGGTGAATCCCAAGCCATACCTAGGCGGTGGGGTCGGAGTGAGAAGTCGCGGCATGGAGCACTGCAGATCCGAAGGCCGCGTCCTCTCTTGACTGCTGGACCAGGGCGTAGTGGGAAGCAAAGGTGTGGACCGATGACCAGGTCGCTGCCCGACAGATTTCCTGGATGGGCACATGGGCGAGGAAAGCCAGTGACGACACCTGCGCCCTGGTAGAATGCGCAGTCACACGGCCCGTAGGGACGTGGGCCAAGTCATAGCAGGTCCTGATACAGGACGTTACCCACGAGGATAACCTCTGCGAAGAAATGGGAAGCCCCTTCATGCGGTCCGCTACTGCCACGAAAAGCTGGGGGGATTTGCAGAACGGTCTGGTCCTCTCCACATAGAACGTGAGAGCCCTACGGACATCAAGCGAGTGGAGCTGTTGCTCCCTGCCTGAAGAGTGAGGTTTCGGGAAAAAAACCGGGAGGAATATCTCTTGGTTGATGTGGAAGGCTGAGACCACCTTGGGGAGAAAGGCAGGGTGTGGCCTCAGCTGCACCTTATCTTTATGGAAGACTGTATACGGGGGGTCTACCATGAGAGCCCGGAGTTCCGACACCCGTCTAGCTGAGGTGATAGCTATTAGAAAGGCAGTCTTCCAAGAGAAATAGAGTAGGGAGCAAGTAGCTAACGGCTCGAAGGGGGGCCCCATGAGCCGAGACAACACCAGGTTAAGATCCCAGGTTGGAGCAGGGAGTCAGACGTTAGGGTACAAACGTTCCAGCCCCTTCAGGAATCTAGTCACCGTCGGGTGAGAAAAAACGGAGCGGCCATCCCCACCCGGGTGAAAGGTGGAGATAGCTGCCAGATGGACCCGCAAGGACGATATTGCCAGGCCCTGTTGTTTGAGGGACCAAATATAGTCTAAAATATTGGCCACCGAAACTTCCATCGGGCGGAGACCTTTCTCTACGCACCAACAGGAGAAACGCTTCCACTTGGCCGAGTATGTCGCTCTAGTGGAAGGCTTCCTGCTGCCCAAGAGTACCTCCCGTACCGGGGTGGAGCAGCGCAGTTCAGAACTGGTCAGCCACGCAGGAGCCACGCCGCTAGGTGCAGCGACTGCAGGTCCGGGTGACAGAGAGTCCCGTGTTCCTGGGTGATCAGGTCCGGGTGAAGGGGCAGGGGCACTGGGTCGGCTATGGCCAGGTCCAGCAACATGGGGTACCAATGTTGCCTGGGCCACGCCGGGGCTACCATGATCACGCGAGCCCTGTCCCTGCGCACCTTCAGAAGGACCCTGTGGACCAGCGGGAACGGGGGAAACGCATAGTACAAGTGGGTCGTCCACGGAATAAGGAAGGCATCCGCTATAGACCCGGGTTCTCTGCCCTGAAAAGAGCAGAAAACCTGGCATTTCCTGTTCCCCCCGGACGCGAAGAGGTCCACACGGGGATAACCCCACCTCTGGAAGATCGAGAGGGCGACGTCCGGGTGAAGGGACCACTCGTGTGAAAGGAAGGATCTGCTCAGGCGGTCCGCCAGCGTGTTCCGTACTCCGGGGAGAAAGGAAGCCGTGAGGTGAATAGAGTGGGCTACGCAAAAGTCCCAGAGTTGCATCGCCTCGTGACATAGGGGAGAGGATCTGGTGCCGCCCTGCTTGTTGATATAGTACATGGTCGTCGTGTTGTCGGTAAACACCGCGACACAACGACCCCGAAGCTGGTGACAGAACGTTTGACAAGCAAGGCGGACCGCTCTCAACTCCCGCATGTTGATGTGCAGCTTCACCTCCTGCGGGGACCACAGGCCTTGTGTTCTCAGGGATCCCAAGTGGGCCCCCCAGCCAAGATCTGAGGCATCCGTCGTTAGGGACACCGAGGGCTGGGGTGGGTGGAATGGGAGCCCCGCACACACTACGGACTGGTCTAGCCACCAGCTGAGAGAATCCAACACCCCTTGGGGAATTGTGATCAGCATGTCTAGTGGTTGTCTTGCTGGCCGGTAATGCGCGATGAGCCACGACTGGAGGGGCCTCATGCGGAGCCGAGCGTAACCGGTCACAAATGTGCATGCTGCCATGTGGCCTAACAGGGTTAGACATGTCCGTATTGATGTTAAGGGGGCTGCCCGCAATCGCTGAACGATCGCCGACAACGCCTGGAACCGTGGTAACGGCAGAAGAGCCCTGGCCACGGTGGAGTCCAGGACGGCCCCGATGAACTCCACCCTCTGCGTGGGGAGCAGGGTGGACTTGTCTACGTTGATCATGAGGCCCAAGGTAGCAAACAGGCCGGTGATCCTGCGGACGTGGCTGTAAACCTGTAGCTCCGACGTGCCCCGATTAACCAATCGTCTAGGTAAGGGAACACGTGGATACGATTGCGCCTTAAGATGAGCCACAATGACGGCCATGCATTTCGTGAATACCCTCGGAGCCGTAGAAAGGCCAAATGGGAGGACTGCAAATTGGTAGTGAAGGCGGCCCACCACGAATCGAAGGAAACGTCTGTGGTGTGGCCAAATGGCAATGTGAAAATAAGCGTCCTGCATGTCGAGGGCGGCGTACCAGTCTCCCGGATCCAGGGATGGGATAATGGTCCCCAGGGATACCATGCGGAACTTCAACTTCACTAGGTACTTGTTGAGCTCTCGCAGGTCGAGGATAGGCCTGAGGCCTCCCTTGGTCTTGGGGATCAGAAAGTAGCGGGAATAAAACCCCTTGCCTTTCTCGTTTTCCGGAACCGCCTCTATAGCTCCTTTGTTGAGGAGCGTCTGTACTTCCTGCCGAAGGAATTGCTCGTGAGAGGGGTCCCTGAAGAGGGACGAGGAAGGGGGGCGGGAAGGAGGAAATGATATAAACTGCAGGCGGTATCCCGTCTGCACCGTGCGTAAGACCCAGCGGTCCGATGTTATTTGGGTCCACGCCGGGAGGAAAAACGAAAGGCGGTTGGAAAACGGGGGGGAAGGATCCGTGGGGAAAACTGTTACTGCGCCCTCGGGAGCACCTTCAAAACGAAGGCTTGGGCCCAGGCGGGGGCTTAAAGGAGCTTTGATTCTGCCCCCCTTGGTTCCCCGAATGCCTACGCCTCCCATTCCTGCCGCGGCACCTATTAAGGTCCTGCCGCTGGCGGAACTGGGGGTATGGCCTACGCTGCTGTTGCTGCTGTGGCCGGAAGGGTCTGCGCTGCTTTCCTGGCGTGTGCATCCCGAGGGAGCGCATAATGACCCGATTGTCTTTAAGACTTTTGAGTCTGGGGTCTGTCTTTTCTGAAAACAGGCCCTGGCCTTCGAACGGGAGGTCCTGGATGGTATATTGGAGCTCCGGTGGAAGGCCAGAGACCTGAAGCCAGGAGATGCGGCGCATCGTTACCCCCGAGGTGAGGGTGCGGGCAGCCGAGTCTGCAGCGTCCAAAGAGGCCTGCAATGAGGTTCGCGCAACCTTCTTGCCCTCGTCCAGAATGGCCGCAAATTCTTGCTGGGCCTCCTGTGGCAGCAGCTCTTTGAATTTGTCCGCTGCCACCCATGAGTTAAAAGCATATCTGCTAAGAAGGGCTTGCTGATTTGAAACCCTGAGCTGAAGGGCCCCAGCCGAATAGACCTTACGGCCGAGGAGGTCCATACGCCTGGCCTCCTTGGATTTGGGGGCTGGGGCTTCCTGTCCGTGGCGCTCCCTCTCGTTCACCGACTGCACCACCAGGGAACACGGTGTCGGGTGCACGTGGAGGTACTCGTAGCCCTTGGAGGGGGCCATGTACTTCCTCTCGATGTCCCTCGCCGTAGGGGGGATGGAGGCCGGTGACTGCCAGATTGTATTGGCGTTGGCCTGGATCGTCCTAATGAAGGGTAGGGCGACCCTGGTGGGAGCATCTGATGAGAGGATGGTGACGATGGGGTCCTCGTTCTCAGAGACCTCCTCGGCTTGCAAGCTCAGATTCTGTGCTACTCGCCTAAGGAGGTCTTGGTGCGCCCTGAGATCTAGCGGAGGAGGGCTACTGGAGGAAGTGCCAGCCACCGCTTCGTCGGGGGAGGAGGATGAGGAGACCCCTGGCAAGAAAGTGTCCAGTGGGGGGTCCCCCTCAGCCCTCGCCTCTGCCTCAGGAGCAAGACCAGAGTCTTGCTGCTTCGATCCTTCCTCTCCATCAGGGGAGGGAGGGGGGCGAGACAACGACGCCTCTGGCACCCTGTGCTCCGCCGTTGCAGGCCTAGCAGGAAGCTGTTGGGGGCCCTGGGCTTGATGGTACGCCCAGGGTGTCCAAAACCCCCACTGCTGCGGACCCTGGTCCTGTTGCGGAGGGTCTTGGAATAATGCCGCCTGCCTGTCGGTGCCCAGCGCATACACGCTGTCTGCTTGAGATGACACCGACGGCTGTCTAGAAGGCCATGGCGGGGCCGACCGCGGCTGATAAGAGTCTGCGCGGTTCGGCACTGAAGATGTTCTCGGTGCCGAGGATCGGTACCGGGAGTCATAGCGGCGCCGGGATCGGGACCAGGTTCTGTCTCGGTGCCGGGATCTGGACCGGTACCGGCCGCTGCTTCGGTGCCGGGATCGGGACCGGGACCTGCCACCGACGCGGTGCCGGGAGGTTGACCGGGACCGGGACCGGGACCTGTCACCAGCTCGGTGCCGGGAGGTCGACCGGCGCGGTGAATGACGGCGAGACTGGCTCCTAGAGTCACGGTGCCAGTATCGATGGCTGGAGTCAGACCGTGACCGTCTGGAGGTCGATCGGTGCCGCGAGTGCGACCGGTACCGCCGAGGGGAGCGGTGCCGGGACTGCGAGCGGCGGCGGGATCTCGAGCGACCGAGGCGTCGGGACCTCGATCGCGAGCGCGAGTCCCGAGATGGTGCCGTCATCATGGGCTTGCCCCTAGATGCTACCCGCACCGGAGGTACCGGGGGTGGCGGCTGAGTAGACTCAGTCAGGGCGATAAGGTCCCATGCCGAGGCGAAGGTCTCCGGAGTGGATGGGACCAATAGCTCGACCCCAGATCTTATGGGGGAGCTTGGCGGTACCGGACTCGACGGACCCACCGGGCCCGGAGTCGACGGTGCCGGTAGCGCCGCGGCCGATGTTGATGCCGGGCGCTCCATCCGAGTCTGCCTGGCTGGAGTAGCAGACGTTGACGGTCTTGCTTCTGCACCCGGTGCAGGGGAAGGTCGGTGCCGGGGAGTCTTCCCGGTGCCGGTGCGATCCGGTGCCGGCGTCGAGATCACGGCCTGCGAAGCTGCTGGGTCAAGTGCCGCTTCCATCAGGAGAGTCCTGAGTCTCTGGTCTCTCTCCTTCTTTGTTCTTGGCTTAAAAGCCTTGCAAATGCGGCACTTGTCCGACCTGTGCGATTCCCCCAAGCACTTTAGACACGCGTCGTGAGGGTCGCTGGTTGGCATATGCTTTTTACAGGCCGCACACTGCTTAAAGCCCGGCGAACCAGGCATGAGCCCGGTGCCGGGTGCCGGGAAGGGCTACAGCCCAGACCGGCGAACAACTATATACAAATACTATTTACACTACAACTAATTAACTAACTATACTTAACGACTAACTAACAACTGTAGTAATAACGGTAGTAACAAGGAGAGCTAGGGACGTGGAGGACAGCAATGCCGCGCTCCACAGTTCCAACGACCGACACGGCGGTCAGAAGGAACTGAGGAGCGGGTGGGCCGGCAGGGGTATATATCGAGCGCCATGGCGGCGCCACTCCAGGGGGCGACCTGCCGGCCCACTGGAGTTGCTAGGGTAAAAAGTTTCCGACGAACGTGCACGCGCGGCGCGCACACCTAACTGGAATGGATGTGAGCAATCACTCGAAGAAGAACCCAGGTTCAAATCCCCTAATTTGAACAGAGGTCTCCCAGACGTCACAAGACAGCTCTAACCACTGGACCATGCAATATTCTGATATGAGCTTCCTCAATCTCTCTTGTTGAAGCCATTACACTTTGTATGACTAATTAATAAACACTGGATCCAGGGGATTGGGCACTGGGTCTCCATCCTGCCAGATGGGATTTCTATCAGGCTACCCAGTCATTCTCTCTTTTTCTCTCTCTGGCCAAATGGATTTAGCCAAAGTGGAACAGCTTCAACAGGAGAGATTGAGGGACTCCTGCATCAGAGTATCCCATAACTCATTGGCTGGGGCACTGTCCTGATAGGTGTCAGAGGCTCCCATTGAAATACTTTCTCACCATCAGGCTGAGGCAGGAATCAAACCTCAATTCTGAACCTCATAGACTCATAGACTTTAAGGTCAGAAGGGACCATTATGATCATCTAGTCTGACCTCCTGCACAATGCAGGCCACACAATCTCACCCATCCACTTCTATAACAAACCCCTAACCTATGTCTGAATTACTGAAGTCCTCAAATTGTGGTTTGAAGACCTCAAGCTGCAGAGAATCCTCCAGCAAGTGACCTCCTGGGGGAGTGCTCTAACCACTGGGTAAAGGTTATGAGGTAGGCTCCTCCTCCTCCAGCCATTTTATGTGGAGTGAGGTAAGCACCTAACTCAGTGGTTGTTAACTTGGGGTGCACACACCTCCTGGGGGTGCGAGATGCCCTTTCTGGGGGTGCAAGACATGCCAGATTTTTTTTTGAAGGTAAATCATTGAAAACACAAATTAAGCACAGGCACATAAGTACAACTACTTTGTTTCATCAAACCTACATATTTATTAACATTATACATTTTTTAATGATCACTGTAATATACAAACAAAAATATATCTAGACATAAGGAGTGCAAGAACATATTTTGAGAACCAAAGGGTTCCAGGCTGCAGTAAAGGTTAAGAACCACTGATTTAACTTATTTTTGAAAGACATGACATAGATACCAAAGCTGACAGCCTCTAAGAGAGATGTTCCTTCTTGTAGAACACAAGCAAGTATAGGATCCTCCCTGCAGTGTGCCTAACTGTAAGGAGGAACAGGACATAGGCTACATTCCTCTTATTGGCATCCCCCATGAGCTATCTAAGGGTACGTCTATACTACCCACTGGATCGGTGGGTAGCAATCGATCTATCAGGGATCGATTTATCGTGTGTAATGTAGACAGGATAAATCGATCCCCAATCTCTCACCCGTCGACTGCTGAACTCCAGCAGTGCAAGAGGCGGAAGCAAAGTCGACAGGGAAGCCACAGCCGTCGATCCAGTGGCTCGAGGATGCAAAGTAAGTAATTTTAATGTGATCTAAGATACATTGACTTCAGCTACGCTATTCTCGTAGCTGAAGTTGTGTATCTTAGATCGATCCCCTCGCAGTGTAGACCAGGCCTTAAGTGGCTCCCTGCATAGCACATTGGCTTTTGTGGATCCCATTCTTATGCACCTATCTTTCCCTGTGTATTGTACAGGCAGCTAAGGTGCCCAACTCTGGCTTTGTGGTTCCCATTGCTGATCCATTGATTTTATAGATGATGAAATGTTAGGTTGAGCATTGAAATGCCTAAGTCCCTTAGTGGATCTGGGCATAGGCACTAACTTTTTGGGTGATCCATAATAATAGTGGGTGCTCAGCAACCACCAGCAGCCAGCTCGCCGCCCCAGTGCTTCCCATATGCTGCTGGCCCCACCAATCAACTCCTCCCCCTCCCTCCCACTGTGATCAGCTGGTGTTGAGGGGGAGATGGAGAAGCAGGAACATGGCGCACCCAGGGCAGAGGGAGGAACTGGGAGGGAAGAGATGGAGTGGGAGGGAGCAGGGGAGGGAAGAAGTTGGAATGGGGGCTTGGGAGAAGGGATTGGGGTGGGGACTGGAACAGAATGTGGGTGGGAAGTGGCAGGGTAGGGGTGGGAGATTGGGGGAAGGTGTTGGGTGGTGGTGGGGCCTGGGGCTGACGGTGGGGTTGAGGACCCCTGGAAGAAGCTGGTGTCTGTAGACCTGGGCCCTAGAGACTGTATATTACTTTACTGTGCTGCAGAGGAATCCATCCAAAGAATCAGTAACTGTATTCTCTTAAACAACATTACTCCCAAGGTTTAAGGGGGTAGTGTGGGTGGGGGTGGTGCAACAGGTCACAGACCAGATCATTTTTTTAAATCAAACTGAGTCTCTGAAGGGCACACTTTAAGCCACTACTTCCAGATTATGATTGACTCCCCCACTTTTTTCAGATCACTTTAAGCACCAATTACTTTATTAATATTCCCAAGTATGCTTGGATTTGTTGAACGGAACTAGATCCTGGCCATATGCATCCAACCCAGATATTGTCTGCCTTATATTGGAAATCCTGTACTACATATACGAATCAGATTGGATTTATTGCCTCATTCTCATCATTAAAGAAACTATCCTTACTATGCAGATAAAATTAGACAGATATTTATGCTAGGGACCTCATTTAACTCTTTTCTGAATTTGCTATAGTTATATTTGATATATTCTTTGATCCGGTTGTTTCCTCTGCGTACTGATTTTTTCACTTACTGTATTGTTTGTTCATCTGTTTTTGTGTCACATGACAATATTTCTTTACCATATTTTCACAGTTGTTATTAGTTATAATGAGAAAATTTTCAATTTTCTATGCAATGGAGTAGACACACACTCCAATGCTGTTAATGTGTATTTCATGTCTCATTCAATTAGAAATTCGAAATGTTCTAATTCTAACTGCCCTCCATCTACTAGTATAAACACAGGAGATAAAGAAAGAACAAGTCTGGGCAACTGATTCTAGCCAGGTTTGGAAAACAATAATAAAATCTTTTTTTATGCAAATTCAGATCAGATCTGAATTTGGTTTAGGTAAAAAAGAAAGCAAAAAAATTTATCCGGGACATCTTTGGAGGCTGAAATATCAAAGACTTAAAAATAAAACCCAAAACCCACAGATGTTGTTTCCTGCCATGTACATCTTACTCTTGTAATATCTTGTGTGTGTTCAGTATCTACATGGACTCTCCAGCTATAAGCTTTGGGAAATCAAGCATGACACATATCCTACTAAGGGAAATCCAGCATCACTGGACTGAAACATTAGATCAATTTGGATATAAGTGTCTCTTTTAAAATACTGAAATGAGCTAAATATGAATGTATCAGCCAGCCATCATTGCAATGTGCAGGCAGTAGCTGCATATTTAAAACACCATATTTTGCGCAAACTTTGAGATACACACTCAGCTTCACCTGCATCTTCCAATAAAACTGTGCCTAATAAAGGGGGGGGGCAATTAAAACAGGAATGTCACTTCAAGACATCACTCATCAAGAGGATATTAACATCCATAGTCTTACCCAGGAGAAGTGCCTTCATCATGTCTTAACTTAGTTAGCCACCAGCTCCAAGTGACTATACATAGGAGCTAAGGATTTGCAAACTGCCCCCACTAGGTCCACCATTCTGAAGTCCAACATCTGAAGTGCTCCACTGCTTCCAGATACCATGACAGGATTCAGGAGTAGAGGCACTGTCTGAGGTAACCAGGTCCTAGAGTATTTGGTGCTTTATGGAGGATAATCAATTAGTTAGAAAACAGAAGGTATACATATTTCTAAGGCTCTGAACAACAAACGTGGAGAGGAATTGTTTAGGATGGCACAAGAAGCCATAACTAGGAGAAATAGGAAATAACTGAGAGGAAATTTAGGCTGAATAACTTCCTGAAAACTTCCTGACAGTGAGATATGTCAGTCTGTTTGATAACTTTCTAAGGGAAGTTGCAGGAGTCCAATCTCTTGGGCCATTAAAAAAGAATAGATGGGACCGCATATGCTGTATGGAATAAAACTTATAGTAGTGGGGAAGTAGTCTAGATGATTAAATAATTTCCATCACTCATTTCTATGATTGTTCTTCTCTTCTCTTTCTTCCTTTTTTCCTATTTCACAATATTTCGTCTCTTGTGATCTGTTTAATTTCTTAACCTCAGGCAATCTATTTCTTGTTTCCAGGTTCCCTTTCTGATCAAGTTCTTTTCCTACCAATTCCAGACACATTGCTCAGTGTGGTTTTCAGACTGATACCTCCCATACTATCTTCATCACAACAGGAGCATGGTGAGCATATATAATATTTGAGAATAAAGTGATTGTTAGTGATTGTGTGTTTCCTGTACTGAAATCTGCAAAATATAAGGAGTACTTCTTCCTGTCAGGAATATAGTTTGCTAAAAAAAAATATACTCCTTGGATATATAAAGTGTATTTACAGATAATGTTCAAATGTTAAATTGTTACAACAAAATTCTAAATTTTGGGTTAATTGCACTGGACTTCAGAGCTACTATGGTGACAGGCACTTAGAAATGCTGATTCTGGCTAGATTCTAATTCTAATTCTGATTCTAATTTTTACACCAGTATTATTGTAAGTACTCTGATTTACAAGTGGCATCAGAATGATGGCCATATATTTGGTTGCTTTTTTGGGGGGTAATATTATCCTGCCAATTTAGTCCTGGGGTAAATATAAAGTACATTCCTCCCAGGTCTTAAAACTTCCAGAATGATTTTATTACATAATTAAATTTTGGAGCTATGAAAGTTAAATAGACTCAGATATTTTCTCCCATGTCTTATAATGTTCATTATTCCCTTTTGTACTAATTCTGATAGTGTAAATGTTTAGTTTTAAAACAAAGAAAGGTTTTGGGTAAAGGCATATAATATATAGCTTTTAAACGTGTCATTCCCATACACAGCTCTCACGCACTGGGTAGGACTACAAAGTATCATTTCAAAATGTATGACAGGTCCCAAGGCTAAAAATACTATAGGTACATAGTGCATTTCAAAAGATAGAATACAATTTTTTGTCAGATAATGGTCTCAGCAGCATTGTGAAAATCCCTAAGGCCATTTAGAATGCAAATATCATTAACTACTATTTATACATCTTCCTTTGTTACATACTTTACAGGAGTCCTTCCAGAAATATTCTTCAGTTTTTGTTTTCTATATAATTTCTCTTCTCATCAATTTTAAAGTATTCATTTCTATTGTTCCCATTTGAAAAAAAAAAACTAACATTTTTTTTCATAGATTCATGGATTTCAAGGCCAGAAGGGGACTATTATGATCATATAGCCTGACCTCCTGCACTGTATTGTATTGCATGATTTGGTCTCTTAACTGGATAGGTTATAAGTTCTGTCAAATGCTATTACAGAGAGAGTCCTTATGCTCTTATATACCTTTGCATCACCTTGCTTTGTGAAATTATGCCCCTTATTTGATCTTTCCTGGTTTGATACCACTGTAGTTAGTGCTTGTGCTTTGTTATACACACACTCGTCTTGCCTGTTTGATTCCTCGTCACAATCTACTCTCCTGTATAGTGCACGTGATTATTACCTTGAATTTGTTGGAAGATTTCTGAGTTAATGTTCTCAATATGATCTTTGACCTGAGCATTTAAGGAATGACCTAACTGGACTTACTTGCTGGAACCTTTCCCTGAGCTCTTCCAGCAATTGTACTCACCCACACTTTAGTTCTGATGAACTATGGTTAAGGATCTCTACCTCTTAGAAATGGGAGGCCTTAGCACTAATCTTTTTTTCTGTTTTTTTCTCTTTCCATAGCTTCCTCTAGATGGAATACATGCTATTTTTCCTACAAGAAGAATAAAACTTGGTGCTTGTATATAACATTGACTAGGAGACCAGTGTTTCCCCAGGAGAAGCTGAACTTCATCCTCATTTCAGGTATTGTCTAGCAATGTGAGGTTTTGTGGATGGATTCTGCACAAGTCTGAGGAGTATGCATAGTTTTCTATTGTCAGTCAGTTCCTTCTCAAACAAGCTATACAAAGCCAATGTAGTCTTACATTGTCTCCAAAGGTTTTCCCTCCTTCTCAGGTACAAAGTTATCATGGAAAGAGTATGTTGAACCAGTGGCATCATAATTCCTCCTGCAAGTGATGATATCATAATTCTTGGTTGTTACAGAAGACAATTTCATAGGTAGGCCAATGGTTTACAAGGCTTTATCCTCCATACCTACTATAGGCCACATACAAAAGCATGCATGCACTATCCTCAATTGCTTACTATAGAATTGCATGCATGTTCAACTGTTTTCTGTTTGGATGAGATTATGAAAATAAGCCCTTTCTTAACTATCTTGTTATGCATGTCCAGCCTTTTCTGAAAACCCATCTGGTACATTTACTCCAAGATGATAAGGTCACTGCAGAATATTTACAGTTCTTGATGATATCCATCTTGCCATAGTCATTTTTGCAATCCACTGGGGATCAGCTACTTAAACTATTGAATTCAGTACAAATTTCATCCCAGTCTTTTATAATGTGAGACTGTGTGTGTTGTATATGCTATAGCCATTTATCTTCTTGGAGATAAAGTAAATCCAGTAGATGGCAGATAACATTTAAATTATGCAGATTTAAGAGAAACAATCCATCAATTAAACATGGTAATTCTTACAATTTATTAAGTTTAACTTCTGAACAGCAACTTCCCATCATTCTGCTCATATTGATAGCAAAGACCAGGTTCATACAGGGCCGGTGCAAGGAAGTTTCGTGCCCTAGGCGAAACTTACACCTTGCGCCCTTCCCCCCCCCGAGCCCCCACCCTGAAACACCCTCCCCGCAGCAGCTCCCCCCCTCTGCCCTCAGGGACCCCCCTTGGAGCAGCTCCCCACCCCCACCCTCTTCCCTGAGGCACCCCCCCGCCGCAGCTTACACCTGCTCCGCGCACAAGCACGAGCACCCCGAGCACGCTGTTGCTGCTTCACTTCTCCCACCTCCCAGGTGTGCGGCACCTAAGCTGATTGGCGCCGCAAGCCTGGGAGATGGGAGAAGTGAAGTGGACACAGTGTGTTTGGGGAAGAGGCAGGGCAGGGGAGAGCTGGGGCAGGGAGTTCCCCTGCATGTCACCCCCTTCCCTTACTTGCTGCAGGTGGCCTCCCACCTCGCTCCCCTGCGCCAGCTCCCTCCTCGTAAATGCCAGCGGCGACTGGGGAGGCCGAAGATCCAGCTGCCTCAGTCGCTGCCGAAGAAAATGGTGCCCCCAAATGTCAGCGCCCTAAGCAACTGCCTAGGTCACCTAAATGGTTGCACTGGCCCTGGGTTCATATAGCCATTTCTTTAGAGTTTCTTTGGTTATTTGTCAACCAATTTATAATAAATATAGGTTTTCTTCAAATTTTCATTTATGCTTTAGTACTCAATTGAAAAAGTTACACCTTTAATGAGAAAAAACTACTATTGCAATTATGGTATTTAAGAATCCTGGGCATTTGGCTCATTGTATTTTTGGAAGCATGTCATATTCAAAGTAAAGCAAAAACAAAGGAAACATAAATAATGGAAGACTTGAAAAACATGGAGAGGGAAAACAGAAATTCTACCTGATCTATATCCAAGTTGTGATTAATACATCAGAGGAAATATGGTAATTGTATTTCAGCAAAATGGCCAGTCATTAACCTTGTGTGAAACCATAGCCCTAAACTTAAATTACATGCAGCATTTAACACTTAATAGTACATCCATACCTTCTCTATTATATGCAAATTCTTATTGCTTGCCAATTTTTTTTGTCCATATTATGCTACTGTTCTCATTGAAAGGTATATTGGCTTTCTATGATGCTAAAATCAGAGGTTTTGGCTTTTATATTGACACATGCTCTTGGCATGGATACTCCTTTAATACACCCCAGTTTAAGTGGATTACAGTTTAGCAAGGCCTGAGAAAGCTTCTAATATTTGTTATTACCTTAACTTGGAGATTTTGTAGGCTGCACTTCATATTAAGAAAGGCATAACCTTTATAAAAGATTTATTATAAAAGAGGAAATTGACTTTCTGTGCTTTATTTTTGTTACAGCAGGTTGGTTCCAGTCACAGACCTGCACATTATAGAACAAATTTCACCATTAAAAATCTCTCTCAATTCACTATCTGTCTGATTTTCAAGAGCTTTCTGAAGTCAGTGGATGTATTACCATGAAACCTGATATTCAGAGAGGAGACTCTTAATTTATGTCCTCCATTGTAAGAATGACACTAATAGGACAAGGGGCAGATTCCCCACACATGTTTACAATAGGGAGCTATCAACACATCTGTGTTGAATCTTGCTCTAATCTAATTTAGTCATTCTTGTGGAACAAATACTTTAGGAACTGGTTCTAAAAATAGCAAAACTGGGTATTACTTTTGGCACATTTCATCTCATTTGTGAAAGGAAAGATACAATCAGAGAGTAAAGATATTTTAGTGAATTAAAGTCACTTTCATGTAGTCATTTTTTTTTAAATACTAATGGTGATTCATACCAAAATAAAATCACTGGATACTGCAAAGGGCATGCGTGATGGGCAGGGAATAGCTTCATTCAAAGATAATTCTTTGAGAGAATATTTTTGTAACTTTTCTACAAATTAACATCCCTCTTAGTAGAGCATTGACAGAAAAGTCTAAAGTGCAGAAATATGAGATAAATTGGAAATAATATCCCTGGAGTTTAAATATCAATGATTATCAGTGCTAGGGCAGAAGGCTAGGACTTTTTATTTCCAGAAACATAAATTCCCCTTCTTTTAGCAAGCAAAACGTAAGATCAGCATTATTTGTTCTGAAACAAACAAACAAACAAACATGGTTTCTTGTGCTTAATATATAGTAGGCAGGGCTGAATTAAAGTAATTGTAGTTATTCTGAAGAGTTGCACAAATTCAACACTTAAGTCAATCTTGCAGTCAATAAGAATTTTGCCTCAGTAAGGATATCACGATTTGACCTTGCAGTTTTCATGAGATGTATTCTAACATTTTCCTTTTTTTCATACGGATACCCCTGTCAGACAGCTCATTAAGGTCTCCAATTTGCCAAAACTTGGGAAATGCAATTTTCAAATAAATTCTAAGCTACATTTTTAATAGTTCTTGTCCTATTTTAAAAATTCTTATATTCATTCAAAGGAATATTAATGTCCTTTGTATTTTAGCATAATTTCACAGGATAATTGATGGTATTCAATGAAACCCAAATTCTGCTCACTACCAAGGATTCTGAACATTTTTAAATAAATACATAAACTATCCATCTGGAAGCTATAAAAGCCACCTCTAGTGGTATTGATTAACTAATAACCAACATGTCCATCTCTATAGTCATCAAAATGTTTGCCTAAATAAGTTTTTTCTAAGCCTTATTCCAAAGGATGCCAAACCTGGACTATGGTGAATTGTCAGAAGAGGAGAGATGACAAATACTCCTAACTGCTTATAGTGATCATATTCTGCTGCCAGCACAGGATATGTTTGGCAAGTACACTCTAGATAAAATCAATTATCATGATGGGTTAACGGGAGGAGACTTAAGGTTTGTCTTCTTGGGAAAGTTTCATTGGTGATGCCCGTATAACTCCCGATATGGAGTCTTATTCCATATCACTTTTTTCCATTTAGCTTAAATCCTTAAAAAGTGACATAAACATAACTCTTATACTGGAATGTCATGGAAATTTTTTCCAGTATAATTATATCATGTAGACTAGCTGTTAAGCAGTTTCCCAACAATGTTAGATCTTAGAAGTTTCAAAGATTTAAAGATCATAACCAACACCTTTAACAGAACTTAGAAGAAAAAACTTCAAGAAATAAATCATGCATGAATTTAAATGTTTGCATGGTAAATTTAAGGTGTGGAAGCCAATTCAAGTTAGTTCATATGGGTATTTGGTCAAGTTCACTACAATCTTTTCAGACCACAATGTTCACTACTATACATATAGTTTGCCATAAATTCAGTCTTCACCACACATTCAATCTTATCTCTGGGTATCACGAATCAAATACATTCCAAATCTGGATAGGAACATGTGTATTTTAAATCACATCATGTAAGATTATCAGCAGATGTCTATCTATAATAGATTCTCAATTTGAAATCTCTGATCTGGATGTTTCTTTGTTGACACTGAATTAATAGACAGGTTGTTTGATAAAATACCCTTTTCAGATGAAACATGATGATGATTAATTTGACTAGACAATCACAAGGCAATACATTAGACTGAAATGTCAGAAAATACTAGACCAGGCATGATGGCCTTGACCTGAATCTGCAATAAAAGAAAATTAAGAGCAATTTTTGGTGTTACTTTAAATATATAAAACAGATGTTCTTGATACTGCAAAGACATGGATAGATAAAACTATAAAAACCTGACAAGAAATGAGGACAGTAATAAGAAACAGACATCAGAAATGGAATGCCACTTAAACCTTCATTTTTCATCCAGTGAAGTTTTTCATTGTGTCTGTATTACAGTTGTAACAAATCTTTTTTCGGAGTACTCCTGGTTATGCAAAAGAGGGAGAAAAGATTTGCATATCTTATTTATGATATTACTTAGGTTAACCATAGTATAATCATTTTTCATTTGTATAGCACCATTCTCCTTCCTTGATTCTAGGTCTTTTCCCTGAGTAAACCTTTATAAACGCTAGCAATCACTTTACTCACCACTTGTGTGCAACTATCTCTCAGACCATCTGTGGCAACTACTGAATACCACATGGGAACTCAAAACACTAATATGAAATAGGAAAAGAAGACTATTGAAGCCTATTGAAAGTTCAGGGGGAAATGAGGTAGCAGAAAGTAATTGTCCAAAGAAAAAAACCAACCCAACCTCCCACCCCCAAACAACAGTTAGGTCAAGATACCCAGGCTACACTTGGGAAAAGTGCCATGGGATCTTTAGATTTAGATTTAATTTATGTATTGGATTAGCAAAGTCTTTTGTTTGTTTTTGTTTTTTAATATACATGTCGCTGTACATTTATATTAGAGAAGACAAGGTCAAAGAAATGCACTTTGCACTTGGAGCACAAGGTGGTATGAAGTTTGTGGTGGTCTTTAGTTGCTGGAGAAGTTCATTCCAAAGTTTCAGACCAGCCCCCAAGAAAGTTCTGTCTCCTAGACTGATGAGGTTTATCCTTATTGTGGAGAGTTCTATTGTGTCAGAGGAGAGTAAGTGTACGTCGAGACTGCCCGACAGATCGGTGGGGAGCGACCGATCCCCAAACACACTCCCGTCGACTTCGGAACTCCACCAGTTGACAAGAAGGTATGAGTAACAGTAGGGGGAAATTAGTATGGTAAAATTAGGTTTTGTGATGACCCATTCACTCCCAGTCTTTATTCAGGCCTAATTTGATGGTGTCCAGTTTGCAAATTAATTCCAGTTCTGCAGTTTCATGTTGGAGTCTGTTTTTGAAGTTTTTTTGTTGAAGAATTGCCACTTTTAAGTCTGTTATTGAGTGACCGGGGAGGTTGAAGAGTTCTCCTACTGGTTTTTTAATGTTGTAATTCCTGATGTCAGATTTGTGTCCATTTATTCTTTTGTGTAGAGATTTTTCAGTTTGGCCAATGTACATGGCAGAGGGGCATTGCTGGCACATGATGGAATATATCACCTTGGTAGATGTGCAGATGAACAAGCCCCTGATGGTGTGGTTGATGTGGTTAAGTCCTATGATGGTGTCCCTTGAATAGATATAAGGACAGAGTTGGCACCGGGGTTTGTTTTTCAGGGTTTGGTTCCCGGGTTAGTGTTTTTGTCGTGTGGTGTGTAGTTGCTGGTGAGTATTTGCTTCAAGTTAGGGGGCTGTCCTGTAAGCAAGGACTGGCCTGTCTCCCAAGGTCTGTGAGAATAAGGGGTTGTCCTTCAGGATAGGTTGTAGATTCCTGATGATGCACGGGAGAGGTTTTAGTTGGGGGCTGTAGGTGATGGTTAGTGGTGTTCTGTTACTTTCTTTGTTGGGCCTGTCTTGTAGTGGGTGACTTCCGGGTGCCCTTCTGGCTCTGTCAATCTGTTTCTTAACTTTATCAGGTGGGTACCGTAGTTTTAAGAACACTTGATAGAGATCCTGTAGGTGTTTGTTTCTGTCTGAGGAATTTGAGCAAATGTGGTTGTATCTTAGAGCTTGGCTGTAGATAATGGATCATGTGATGTGGTCAGGATGAAAGCTGTCACACAACTCATAGGATCATTCGCCAACAAAATTAATAGGTGTATGGACAATGTAATAGTAATAGTCCTATGTGTACTGCAATCACCACATGATTCCTATCAGGCCACAGAAGAGTAGAATACACTACAACAACACACACTACTCTGGCTCACTGTTAAAATGGTCTTTCAAAGTCTACCTGAGCTATATAACTCTACATTGAGCTCTTTTTATAGCCCTCATATCTGTCTGTTCAAATTCAGCAGACAGTCACACCACATCTGCCCTCTAGCCCAACTGAAACTTTTCCCCTTTTTCCTTCACATATATTTTGCAGGACACAGCAGGCAGCTATAACAATTGGCAGACTTTCTCACTGAGCTTTAATCTTGTGAATAAGTATTGCCAGCGACTCTTCAAATGACCAAAAGCACATTCAATTGTTATTCTGCACCTGCTGAGCAGATTGAATCTTAGTTGAATTGTTCTCCAATGCTATCGAGATGGCAGGCATTTGGCTTCATGAGCCAGGGGAGCAGAATCACTATTGGCATTTCAATATTCCCAATGGTAATCCACCAATGGGGAAAGAAAGTCTATTTCTTGTAGCTTTCTGAACACTGCTGTGTTCTTAAAGATGCAAGCACCATGCACCAGCTTACACTGATGTCAGTGAAGCAAGCCCAGTGATACTCCAATGGTTGTATTACCATAGAAAAGTGCACTTCCTGTAGAAATATTCAGTGGCAAGGTGGTCTGGTGCCAAAATAGGGATATGCATGCCATCTATCACTCCACTGCATTGGAACCCCATTGCTGCATATTCATCCACAATATCCTGTATATTGCCAAGGATCAGAGTTCTGCATAGGAAGAAACAATTAATGGCCCTGCATCACAATGGCCCCCACAGTGAATTTCCTGATTCCTTATTGAGTGGTAGCAATCTGGCATTGTAAGTTTAGACAATGCAATCTCTACTCACTTCTCCACTGTCAGTGCAGCTCTCATTCTGGTGTCCATGTGCTAGAGGTCTGGGGTGAGGTCAGTGCACAGATCCAGAAATGTGGTCTTGTGCATCTGAAGGTTCTGCAGCCACTGTTTGTCATCCTAAATCTGCATTACGATATGATCCACCACCCATCAGTGCTTGTTTCTCGGTACCAGAAGCAGTGCACCACCATCTGCAGCTGCTCCATGAATGCCATTAACAACCTTGAATTGGTTCTTGTTGTGTCCCACAGCAATCTGTCCTCCAAGGAATCATCATGATCCCCAATCATTTGGTTCTTCTTGAAGCTCTGCAAATACTCCAGAATCATGTTGAGCACTGTGCTTGCAACATTTACGAAAATACTGCAGAGCTGTGCAGGCTCCATGCTTCTGTCAGAAATGGCAGACAGTGAGGAGGGCTTCATGGATTTATGGGATTTTGAAGAAATGCACAAAAATTCTAGGATATAGATAACATTATGGGATAGACACAATTGCAAACTGGGAAGTTGACTCCCTGTGCAACTTTTGGTCCCATTATGCATGCCAAAACTTCCCAAAAGACAATGTGCTGGATGGTGGTGAGTAGCACAGTGGGTTATCTACCCATGGTTTATTGCACTCTGCAGCAATACAAGCACACTGGTGAGTACATGCACTGACAACATAAGAAGCCAACTATGCACTCACACATGTGATGTACTAACCGTGGTGGCTATATGCTGATGTAACTGGAGTTAGTATAAGTTTGTAGTGTAGACACAGCCTCAGCCTCAGCAAGTGAGAGTTTTGCTGGTGCTAAGCTATGTGTTAGCTCCCTGGCAGAGCCTTTTGTCTGCCTTGCCAGCAAGCTCTTCAAGACTCTGTCAGTCCAAACCTTGTCTTGCAGGTAACAATCAGTGCACCCCAATTCCCGAGTTCCCCAGAGACATCTCTTTTCAATGTCCAGTCCCTCTCACTGGACACTCAGAGAAGTTATTAAGTTTGCTGCCTCCGAGGGACACACGCTAGCCTGTTATGTTAGCTGAGGAGTCACCCTCCACTGTTAATATACAACACTGAAATGATTTTGATATAAAACAAAAATAAGTTTATTAACAAAGAACAGAAATTTAATTGATACTAAGCAAGAATAAAAGAGAGATCTAGGATTACAAACAAAACAATACAAAATACACTTTCTAGAGACTAAAACTTAATTTCAGCAAGTTACACTCTTTGTCTAAGTAGATTTCTCACTTACATTAAATCCCCAGAAAATCTTGCCTTCCAGCCCAAGAAGGATCCAATTTTCGAAGGCTCAAAGGGCGCTTTATTGTGCCATCCCTTCAATGATGGATAACTGCAAGGACTTTTTACCACCCTTATATTATTCAAAGTCTGTATCTCTACCTCAATAGCCGGGATAATATCCTGAGGTGAAGATTCTGGCCCCTAATTTGTTTGTTAAGTGATCTTCTATCCTGCTTGTTTAACTTGATTTTTTTGTTTACCTCATATATACATGTGCTTTCATTATCCTCTGCCTGTAACCAAGTCAAACAGATAAATAGACATTCCTTTGTCTAGGGCAGGCTGGGTTTTATTAGCTCTATCCACAACATATTTTAAGAACATATTTCCAGCACACATCTATAACGCTTTCTACCCAATCCCTACATACATCACAAATTGATACTCATGACCAAAGTGTCACCAGCTTTCATAAATTACTTTACTCAGTATACTTTTTTAGTTAAATAATATTGTACACCATCAATTGATTCAAATAGTTATTCTTTGGGCTTCAGAGCTCCTGTTCTTGCTATGGAGTATCTGGACCCTTATTATGACAATTTGTCAAACCTGTTTTTAAAAACCTCCAGCGATGGGGTTTTCACAACATCCCTTAGAAGCCTATTTCAGGAATTAACTATCCTGAGAGTTAGAAAGTTTTTCCTAATATCTAACCACAATTTTCCTTTCTGCATTACTTCTTCTTCTCCTACCTTCAGTTGACATGGAGAACACTTGGTCACTGTCCTCTTTATAACAACCCTTAACAGATTTGAAGGCTGGCATCATGTCCCCCATTAGTCTTCTTTTGTCAAGATTAAACATGCCCATGTTCTTTTAAGTTTTCCTTATAGGTGAGGTTTTCCAAGCCTTTTATCATTTTTATGGCTCTCCTCTGGACTTTTTCCAATTTGTCCTCATCTTTGCAAAGATGTAGCACCCAGAGTTGGACACAATACTCCAGGAAAGCCAAGATGAGTGCTGAATAGAAAGGGACAATTGCTGTCTTGTGTCTTACATACAACACTCCTGATAGTACACTCCACAATGATATCAGCCTTTTTTCACAACTGTAAACAGACTCATATTCAGTTTGCAAGCCACTGTAACCCTCAGATCTTTGTAGTACTTTACACTTGCCTCTACTGAATTTATTTTGTTGATTTGAGACCAATTCTCTAATTTGTGAAGGTCGTTATGAATTCTAATCCTATCTTCCAATGCATTTGCAACCCCTCTCATTATATTATAAGCATACTCTCCACTCCTTTATCTAAATTAGTAATGAAAATAATGAACAAATGATTATAAAAATGAAGTCACAAATACTATGCACATTATTTTGGGTTGGGCATTCTGATTCGTTATTTTCACTCACCTTAAATCAAATATATTAGTAATTAGAGATGGGGCAAAAGTGGAACATTTTATTTGTCCATCCAATCCTATACATAGATCGTTCCAATAAAATAGAACCTGGATCTGAACCAGCTTCGTCCATTATACTTTGAACACTGTGCTCATTTGAATTCAGGTACTTGGCAACATAAATACCTGTCACTTACATAAAATAGTAGAAAATCGGATACAACATTTGGATCATTGTACATTGAGATATACCAAACATACTATTAAATACCTAACACTTAAAAACACACACTTAATATTTTATTTCTTTAAATTATCATATCTGGGAACAACTATCTTTGTGGAAACAAACCAGCAAAGGAGAAACTTAATGGCCCAAACTTAATGACTCAAAGCGCCAAGAGGCTTTCAGCCATAGGTCACCGGTTAGAATGCAACATAGGCAGATAGAGCTGGTGTGGATGGCTCAAAACCACCCATATGGAGACCCCAGCTGTCAAGGTTCCTTCCCCACTCTGAACTTTAGGGTACAGATGTGGGGACCTGCATGGACACTTCTAAGCTTAATTACTAGCTTAGATCTGGTATCGCTGCCACCATCCAGAATTGTCAGTGTCTGGATCACTCCCTTTCCCCCCAAAACCTTCCCCTCCCTGGGTAGCCTTGAGAGATTCCTTCACCAATTCCCTGGTGAGTCCAGATCCAATCCCTTGTATCATAACCTTAGTCCCAGATTTGGACCTTAGCGTCCAAAATATGGGGGTTAGCATGAAAACCTCCAAGCTTAGTTACCAGCTTGGACCTGGTACTTGCTGCCACCACCCAAAAATTAGAGTGTTTTGGGGCACTCTGGTCCCCCTGAAAAACCTTCCCTGGGGACCCCAAGACCCAAATCCCTTGAGTCTCACAACAAAGGGAAATAATCCTTTTTCCCTTCCCCCCTCCAGGTGCTCCTGGAGAGATACACAGACACAAGCTCTGTGAATCCAAACAGAGTGACTCCCCCTCTCCGTTCCCAGTCCTGGAAACAAAAGCACTTTCCTCTTCACCCAGAGGAAATGCAAAATCAGGCTAGCAAATTCAACACACACAGATCTCCCCCTGATTTCTTCCTCCCACCAATTCCCTGGTGAGTACAGACTCAATTTCCCTGAAATTTCCCAGAAAAGAAAACTCCAACAGGTCTTAAAAGAAAGCTTTATATAAAAAAGAAAGGAAAAATACATACAAATGGTCTCTCTGTATTAAGGTGACAAAATACAGGGTCAATTGCTTAAAAGAATATTGAATAAACAGCCTTATTCAAAAAGAATACAAATCAAAGCACTCCAGCACTTATATTCATGCAAATACCAAAGAAAAGAAACCATATAACTTACTATCTGATCTCTTTGTCCTTACACTTAGAAACAGAAGATTAGAAAACAGAAACTACTTCTCCAAAGCTCAGAGAAAGCAGGCAGACAGACAAAGACTCAGACACAAACTTCCCTCCACCCAGAGTTAAAAAAATCCGGTTTCCTGATTGGTCCTCTGGTCAGGTGCTTCAGATGAAAGAGACATTAACCCTTAGCTATCTGTTTATGACACCTTGGATCTTAAAACAAGGAGAAATTAACCATCCCCGTCCTTTCTCTCACCAACTCTTGGTGGATCCAGATCCAACTCCCTTGGATCTAAAAACAAGGAAAAAATCAATCAGATATTAAGAAAAAGGCTTTTAATTAAAGAAAAGAAAGGTAAAAGAAAACCCTCTGGGAGAGATTAGCATACCAGCTACTCTCACAGGCAACAGATTCAAAACACAGAGGATGTTCCCCTGGGCATAAATTTAGTTACACAAAAAATTACCCAAATACTCAATTTGATTCTACCTCTAATTGCATAAGACAAGTTACAAAGAAATAAACATAAATTTATTTATTCCTTTCTAAAACTTACTACTCTGATAAGAGGCAGGTTCCTTGATCTTTTTCACTCCAGCTGAAACTGAAACTCTAAACAAAGGAAAAACTTCCCTCCTTCCTTTTGAAACATCTTGTTCCCCCATTGGTTCCTCTAGTCAGGTGTTAGCTAGGCTAGGTGAACTTCTTAACCCTTTATAGGTAAAAGAGGCATTAACCCTTAACCATCTGTTTCTGACATCAGCACAGGTTGTTACCAGGAGATTTCTGTACCCTATCTATTCCTCAATGATAGAGTGTTCCCTTGGAAGCATACTCATCCTGAGGTTATGCTAACCTGTTACAAAGGAAGAAGCAGACCTCAAACTGGGCCCAATTTGGGGTGTACAAAGGCAGCAAAAAGCCACCCTTGCTTCCAACCCTACTCCTTGGACTCCTTGCTTTGAGCACAACTCAGTTTCAGGACTGAATTGTTAAAGTTGTTTTCTATGTGTACCTTGTTAAAGTTTTTTTCATGTGTACCTTTTGGGTGAAATCCTATCTCCAATGAAGTCCATGGAAAGTTTAACATTGTCTTCAGTGGGGTCAAGATTTTACCCTGTATTTTTACTGCCAAGGCAGGATCTCCAAACTCTCTCTCTGCACTACCAATATGTCCTCCTTTTCTTACCCCTTCTGCAGGAGCCCATGATTAATACAGTCATTCCATCCAGCAGAGATCCTGCCAGCTTAGGAAAGGACCCTCATTCTGGAACCAAACTCATATCTCCTTTGTATCAATGACCATGATTCCAGACACAATAATCAGTTTGTTAAACCCAAATCTTGACATTGTTTTTCTACATGGTCCTTAAAAGCATTACTGTTCCTATAATTTTGCCCACTGCAAAATATTCCCTTCTGTTCTTTGTAGAAGTCTTTTTCGTAAAATCCATAAAAGCATCTTAACAGTTCTAAAATGTATGAGTAGTGGCTTTCTCGCTTTAATGCGTGTGTATATACTGAATAATATCAGTAATTACTTCCAGGTTTGCACAAGAATAACGGGCACTGACCACATAAATTGCTACGGAATATTGGAAATGAATGACTAAACTGAAAAGTCCACCCATGCTGCACCCACATTGTATAAATATTTGTTATGCCTTCGTCCTTGCCCTGTTCGTTGAACTCTATTGTGCCAATATATATTTTCAAATATAAATACCTGCACACTGTGGATCTAGTTTAGACTTGAAGTTCATGCTTAAAGTTCTGAACATTTAACCTTAGGGTGGACTTACTGTACCTCTCACCTGGAAATTGTTACCGAAGTTCAACTTGGCTGTGATTATAAAATTCAAAAATAATTGTTACTTCTAGGTATAAAGTCTGGTTTCCTTTAACACCTTGTTCTAGTTTCAAGCAGACTTCCTTGTCATAACACAGAACTCACACAGTGTTTGAAATGTACTTCAGGGCAATATGTGTCACATCATAACAATATCCTAAATTTAAACAATGGCATCAGAATATTTTCATATTCTTCTCTTTCCTGTGGCATGAATAATTTTAAACAAAATGCTGTAGGCCCTTCACCCAGTTCATTAACTGCTATGAAAAGCCTTACTCAGAGGTCATTATTGCTACTATCTATTCCAGAACGTCACATGAATATCTAATGGTATCTGAGCAAGATACTGTGAGGCTGGGTCTTTACATGCATATTTGTCCAGTGGCAACCTGGGTATTTTTGGTAGAGATGATTCAATGTAGTAATTGCTCTGTGTGTAAATACTTGGATTGCTGATGTTTGATAGTTCAGATATTTGAAGTATGAGTCAAGTAATTTGCACTGGCATTTACACTAGATTCAGGATAAAGGCTAGCAGGGATTAGCTGAGCTCTTAGGTACAAATTCATAGTACCTCACACATATGACTTTTAAGTGCCTTCACTTTCTAAGTCCCTGTCCATTTTACTACCCTACTAAAACTATGTTCAAACTATGCTTCTTTTCTCCTCAATATGTCTCCGTATTTATCTCATCTCCTGATGGTTGACAAAAGTAGCCACTGCTGCTTAGTGTTCTCTTGGTTGGGCAGATGGCTGTCTCCCTTCATGCTGCATCTACAGCCAGCTGCTCCTACCAAAATCTAGGGGAAAGTGGGAAGCAGACAGACAAATGGTGGGCAACTTCAAAGAACCTGGCAGCAGTTAGACTTTCCAGCAGTGAGGGTGGCAGCTTTCCCAACCTCCATTTGTCTTTTGCTTTCTCAGCTGATTATTTTCTTCAGGCTCTCCAAGAGTGATCCCCCCCCCACTCACAAATACTGTTGTGACTGCTGGAACGGGATGGCGTAAAAAGGTTGTGAAGGGTTAACTGATATTTATGTTGGATTTTCCATGCTCCTGTGAGCATGAAGATAAAAGATCAGACTCTAATCTGTTTTCTAACACCAAGATTTACTGAAAACAAAGCAAAGAGGAAAATATACAAGAATACAAGTTTTACAACTTCTTCCCTCTGAGACTAAACAGAAAAAAGATACTGAGTGCCAGTGCTATCCCATTGGGAGCCCTAAGCAGGAATATCCCCCCTCCCAACACATAATAAAAAAACAAACAAGGCCCCCCTTGAGCTGCTTGGGGTCATAAGCAATTGCTTAGTCTGCTTATGCTTTTGTCAGAAGCTGTCTTCTCTACAGATTCCCTATTTGAACAATTGTATTGTACTATACTCAGTTTGACAATCCTAACACCCTCTCATACATATATGCTCCAGACACAGAAAATAAGTTGTTTTTCTATTTAATTATTGGTTTCCTCTAAACTTTCTCCTGGTTTCAGAAGAAAGACTTTCCTTACTTATAAAATATTAAACAGGAAATTATGTACTGAAACATGAAATGTAGTTAACATTCAACATCAATCAAGAGAGGTCTCACATGAGCCATGTGGGCATAGCACTGTATAAAAGTGGGAGCAGAATGCCTCCTGGTGTGAGAGATCACAGAAAGTGCTGCCTCCATTTAGGGGAGCAGCTTAATCTCTTTCACCTGGAATGCAGGGGAGAGAAAGCAACAGTGATTTGGCTGGAGGGTGTGTGTATGTGTTTGGAGTACAGCTGCTCTCCAGCACTTCTCAGTGGGCATGAGTTAAAGCTTCCCTGGACCTCCTCTAATTTGCAATTGAGGCTAAATTGGCTCCTGGGTCCTGGGAATCAGGAAAGTACAGAGGTGACATAAAGGCAGATTGAGCTCCCCCCACCCCCACAACACCCATGAGGTCCTGCACCAAGCACAGCTCAGCAAGAATTGAGGATTGAAGGTCCAAGATTAAGATCTCCTGACATAAGATTACTGTACCCAGTCCAGACAGTGATTCATTTAAGCCAATGTTCCATCTCTAAATTTAGAATCTGAACATATTAAATTTCATAGTGGAGTGTGGATCAGTGGCAGGTCTGAAATCTACTTCTGAGCTCCTGTTTCCAAGTTGGATCTAAAACCAGAATGGGTTGGGGTTTTTTCTTGGTTCTGTAGAGATTGGTCTCACCTCTCAATAAGCGATGGGGGCCATTGTCTGTCTGGTTAGCAAGGTGTAGTCCCTTGAAGGGCTAGAGAGCAAGAGAATGACTTGCTGCAGCAGCTCCACACCAGATCAGCATAGGGACATTGATTCATCCTCCTCCACCAGGTGACCAGAAGAGAGTGAGGGATTATTTATAGTCAGACCAGTGCAGGAAAAGTGTCTTTTACTTAGATCATGCTGAGCAGCATTCACCTTCCCACCCATGGCAGCAGTTAAATATCAGGTTTATCATGATCTGCTGTGGGTATTATTCTAACAGCTCCTTTCATGGAGGGTGGGAAGGAATTTTTCCCTCACTGACAGATTGGCCAAGGCGAGGCAGATTTTTTTATTTTTTTGCCTTCTCCACAGTGGGTTGGGGGTTTAGTTGGTGCAAAAGTGAAACAGGGGTTAGGCTATGATGTCACAACTCATGATGCAAGTGTGGGGTGGCTGTCTAATGCAGATACTCCATAGGGAACAGATACAGAGATCAAATGTAACAGATTGGTAAAGAATTTAAGAGTCATTCTTTAAAGGAGAGGAAACAGGATGTTTCAGGGTGCCTGTGACTAATAGAGCAGGGAGTCAACCCAGTGCTCCTTTATAGATCCTTCTTAATTTTCTTTTTTTTTTTTTTGCAGATGGGCTAGCAAAGTCCCAGCAGCTGTTTCACTGAGGAACCAGGAACGGTAAAGGGGGAGGGGTTGCAGCAACTCTCTCCCAAAATATATGTAAATGATAATGGAATTACCTGTGCTGTACACTTTTTATCTGCCAGGTACTTCCAGACGTTTAGGAATAAGTTTTGGCCTAATTATCCATATCCAGTGTCTCCTTTCTGTTTTCCAGCATAGCCGGACAATGGGACAAAATCTCAACAAGCTCAGCCTATTATGACATTTCAGCCCAAAATAGTGGGAATCTAGTAGTCACGTCATATTTTCACTGATCTGGGCTGTAATCCTTCACAAGACTGATGTTTTCAGTTTTCTACCAACATCCTTACACTAACCTAAATCTAATATTCTTCCTGGTTATTGAAACTGGACACAGCCTCCTAAATGTCATGGTGTAAACTCCACCTCCCACTCTCGTATAAACTATCAGAATGTTTATACCTCATTTCTCTTCATCTCCACAACCAACAACTCCTCTCTCCTCGCTTGTTGTGTCAGGCTTTGTTTGCTTATGGGGTTGCTTTTGCTTAACATGCCTTGCTCTGACAGATAATTAATTGATTAATAAATTATGAACCAGAAGGGCCTGTGATCTAGTCTGATTTCCCAACTTAATGGTTGACAGCAACCTTGAAAAATACGTATTATAAAGTAATTGTAGTACCAGTGCAATAGAAACATGGTCAGATTATTCAAAAATCCCCAGTGATAATTAGTTTTCATATACATTAGAGATAATTTACACATTTCATATGGGAAGGAAAAACAGATTTTGGATAGTCCAAAGACTTAGATAACACTGCTCTACAGCCAAAATGCTTCTGAAATAAATGTAGTCCAACTTTACTAATTCTGCGTCACAGAGAACGAAAATAATGCTTAAAATTGTTGGTTGGCTCTAGTTTTCAAGATATGCTATTGGGTCAGTATTTATGACCCTTGACTTGGGAATGGTGGAGGATAAGTGAGTTATAAAGGGAAGGGATCTCAATTTAAACCAGAAATGACTAAAATACATCTTTGACTGGATCTATGAATAAATCTATGACTGGGTTTGGACAGTACTTGCTTTTGAGGCAAAACAATGAATGATGCAATCTGAAGCTGGTATTGCGTCATACATGATATGAATTGCATCATGTTATTCCTAGAAGTCATGGATGATGCAATCATAACGAAGCTTACATCACTCTGCTGAACAAATTGCCCTATATCAGCTCTAGAAATCATACAATGTCGTGCTCTCTTATTTGTCAGTGTTTGATTTTGCAAAGGGACACATTTCTGTTTACCCAAAGTGAGCAGAGATGCCTCGTACTTGTGTGAACAGTGCAGATAACTTCTGCTATGTTTGTGGTGAAGTGACTTTTGCATCACAAAAGCGCAGTATAGCCACTATGGTTAAGCAAGCCTATCACCTTTATTTTGGCTGCAAACTTGGAGATCAGGACAAGAGTGGGCCCCACACATATGCTGCAACATTTGTGCAACAAATCTTGGCCAGTGGTTGAACAGGAAAAGGAAATATATGCCTTTTGCAGTGCCAATGATTTGGAGAGAGCCAACAGATCATACCAGCAATTGTTACTTCTGCATGGTGTCTCCAGTTGGGAAAGGTGTGTCAAAGAAGAAAAAGTGGACTGTGCATTATCCAAACATTCCATCAGCTATACGCCCAGTACCCCACGGAGAAGGACTGCCGGTTCCTGATGCACCACAATCCTTCTCACTTGAGTCAGATGAGGAAGAGGAAGAGGATGAAACTTCTGGTCCTGAACCATCATTGTCACAGGACCCACATTTTCTCCCATCCTCCTCCTCTGAACCACACCTCCTAACACAAGGTGAACTGAATAACCTTGTCAGGGATTTGGAACTATCCAAGAATAAGGCAGAGCTGTTGGGCTCCAGACTACAGCAGTGGAATCTCCTGGCAGGCTATCAGGGCAAATGGAGCCCATCAATGCTTGCAGACTATTGCTGGACAGTGACAAGAGATGCTCCATTTAATGAATACAAGAGACAAGCCAAGAAGTGCCGAGTAGACACTGAATAGGACTAAACTATGTACAGAATAGTTTTTTGCCTTTTGTTTCATAATACATTTTATTTATATAACCCTTTTGCTGATTTTTAAAGTGTTACATAAACAGGACAGGTGAAATATTATTACGTAAAGCAACCATAAACACATGAAAAGACCTAGGTTTACAATTTATGATTAAAACTCTACTATCTACACAACATACATAGACATAAAATGTAAAAACTTAAATATCTTAGAAACAGTAGCCAATCAGTTGTTTTAATTGTCATATTTGAATTCAGCACATCAAAATACATAATAAATATCACATTTTATCTCTGAAGCAGACGACTTCTCAAAAATTGTAGACCAGTGTAATTGGTCCCATGTAATGATAATTGAGGGTAGTACTGAGTAGTTCTCATGGTTTTCTATAAACAGGTAAACTACTGATAGTTCAAAATTTTTGTTTCATTTGTGACAGGTAAACACTATGGAAATGCTTGTGAATTGAGATTTTAAATCAATTTACATTATTCATGTGAATTTAATCTTTCAGTGTACTTGTTGATGTAAATATTAATATAAAACTGATATTACTGTTGGTTCTCACTGGTAATCCCTGGTCAAATTTTAAGTAAATTGCTTGGGTGGAATCCACAAAAGGACTTAGGTGTTGCAACACTGAGCTTCGCAACATCTAACTTTAAGGTGCCTAGAAAATCACAAAAAGAAAGTGATCTGCAAAGCTGAGTTAGGTGCCTAACCACCCTATGCAAGGGATAGGAGAAAAAAAGACACCTAAGAATGCAATTCACAAAAGCCAGTATGCTAGGTGGGAGTCACCTAAAATAACCAATGAGAAATATGGATGACAGGTGTGTGTGCTAATCCATTCCCTTCTCTTGGATACATGCAGGGAGGCAGCAATCTCTGCTAGTGATCCAAGAACAGGAACCAGCCGTCTGGGCTCAGGTGGCTTATGCACCTAAGGCATTTTTTGTGGCAATGACTCATGCTATACAAAATAGGTGAAGCAGGAAAAAAGATAAGGAGCAGGAGGTGGTGACGGTGACAGCAGTGCTTTTAGCTCAGTGGTTAGAGCACTTGCCTGGGATGTGAGAGACCCAGGTTCAATTCCCCCCTTCTCTGGCAGAAAGATAGAAAGGATTTGAAGGGGGGGCCTCTAACCACTGTGACTTCACTACAAGCACCTCCTCCTCCTCCAATTGGATTTTGAATAGGACCCATTCCAGTATATGTGCTCAGAGGTTGCCTACTGGATTGGGCCTCACACATGATTTAAGCAACCAAGTACCTGTCTTTCCTTGGTTTGTGAATCACTCTGAGGCTTAGACAGTTCCTCCTGACCCCCAAGTCCCAAGGCTGGGAGCCAGGGGAGCAGAGCGGAGTAGGCTGGGGTCAGGTCACTCCACTTCCCACCGCCCTGTGAGTGTGGGGTCGGGCCCATCCTGCAATCACCAGGCAGCAGGAAGTGGAGTGACCTAGCTCCA
Organism: Gopherus flavomarginatus; assembly: GCF_025201925.1. Taxonomy (NCBI): domain Eukaryota; kingdom Metazoa; phylum Chordata; order Testudines; family Testudinidae; genus Gopherus; species Gopherus flavomarginatus. The sequence goes on along the minus strand of NC_066617.1, from coordinate 80,687,577 downwards.
ACCCGCTCCACTCTGTCAGCTCATGGGGGGGGTACTTTCCACCTGACCCCTCGCAAGCCTGAGAAGGAGATGGAGTGGTGGGGAAGGAGCATGGAATGGGGAAGATAAGGGGGATGGGGGAAGCAGGGGCAGGAGGGAAGGCAGGAGGTGGGACGGTGGAGATGGAGCAGTGGGGAAGGGGCATGAGATGGGGAAGAGAAGGGGATAGGGGAAGTGGGGGTAGGGGGGAAGAGGCAGTGGGGAAGGAAGGGGATGGGATGAGGAAGTGGTGTCCCGGTGTGGGTTTGGGTGAGGGGAGGCTGCAGGGTAATCTCTCACCTCCATGCAACCAGTGGCCTGTGCTCCTCACTGCCATGTTGGAGCCTCCACATTTATTTATTGACAAAATTTGCAGACTTTTAAAATATTGTGTGCAGAACTTTTTATTTTTTGGTGCAGAATCCCCTCAGGAATATGTGTGCTGTGCAGCTGTGATGGTGGGACTGTGAAGAAGGTGGTGGGCAGTGGGGAGGTCTATGGGCGAGGGTGCTGGGCGAGCGGTGTGGTGTGCATGGTGCTGTGCAGTTGTGGTGGGAGGCCAGTGGGGGAGGTCTCTGGGAGGGGTAGGGGCTGGGCATAGAGCTCTGTGGTGGAGGTCTCTGGGCGAGGGGTGCTGGGCATAAGGGTGTGGCACTGGGCAGGGGGGTGGTGCGGTGCGGGCCTGTCCTCAAGGGGAAGGGGCATGCGGGCAGCATAGGGCTGGGCAGGCCAGTGTGTGTCTGGCAGCTGCAGGTTTGTAAACAGTCCCTTCCTGCTGGGCTGCGCAGAGCCCGCCCTTCACTCTGGAGACTGACCATCCCACCCCCTGCACCTTTTGTGGGGGCCCACAAATATGTTTGGCACTGGGCCCACAAAAAGTTAATCCAGCCCTGCTGGCCCCTTTAAGCGGAGTTTGGACCAAGGCTACTGGTGATGAACAAGCTCCTCTAGTTAGCTAATTGAATAACCAACACCGGGGCCTGATAAAAGGCTACCAGCAATCAGCTGAAGAGAGATGGTCACAGAGAGATCCCAAGGAGGAGGGCTATGCAGTCCCTAAGCCAAGGAGAGAGACTACAGGCCAGAGAGGTCGGGACTGAGAACCACAGGCCCTAAGGAGAATAGCTGAGCACTCCCTGAGCCCAAGGAAAAAGACTTTAGTTTATTTGTGATTTAATAAAGTAGAACTCCAGCAGAGAGATTGTGTCATACATTTGTTTGGACTGTGTGGAATGCTTAAAGGGCCCTGAGAGACTGTCTGTAGTATCACATTAAATAAGGAGGGCGTACTACAGGGAAAAAGTATCCCAGGACAGGGACCTCCAGAGGTGTTATAATGGGACTGAATCCTTCCCTTATTGTCGAGTCTGGATCAACACCTGTTCTCCGCACTCTGTGACTCCGCTCTCTCGCATTCTGGCTATTGTAGTTGCAGGGTTGTTGATTGCTGTTTTCTGCATAGGGGAACTACATGGGATTTCAAGTGGGCTGACTCGCTGTGGTCTATTCTCCCCATCTCAGGCATGAGAAGGGTTACATGGAGGAGGAAGGATTGGGCCCTGAGAAAGTAGTGACTATTATGTTTGTACGTATAATGAATTTTAGATGGTAACAAAATTCATGCAGTCCTTACTCAAGCAAAACTACTGACACCTTGGTGGGAGTTTTGCCTGAAGTAGAGTACTGGGGACCCATATTGGTTTTAGCATCTGGCAAGCCATTTTATGCTTGACTGCCTTAAGCAGAATGTATTGTTTCCATTAGAATTGTTAACTCATACAGATATTGCCATTGTGTTATCATAAGTCATCACTGTAGTTATTTATGAGAAAAATGAAAGCAGCATGCACAACTTATACTGCATGATTACATTCAAAGCACCCATTAATGTCATATGTAAGAAATCAGGAGGCAAAATATATTAATCACTATAGGAGACTGAGTATATTTTTGGTAATGAATTTTCCCCAGAAGCTTTTCTATTATTGCATGTAATTTAAAAAAAATAGTAACCATATTTATCCCCCAGCCAATCACTGAAATGCAATATAGCAGCATGAATCAGGCATAATAGAATGAAAGAGGTCAATCTAAGTGTTATTAAATCAAACAATACAATCCAGCCCACAGTAGGAATCCTCATAAAGATTTTATTTTGTTTTTTTGTTTTTTTTACAAAGGCATTAATCAACGTTTATTGAGCAGAGTGACTCAGTGGAAAGCACACTTTGCAGATTGTTGAAAGGATTCCTTGGGAAGTTCAGAAAAGAAAGGACACCAGTTGTTTTACTTTTTTCTTCTTTTCAGAGGGCTGAATGCTCGTCAGCCTGAGAAAGACATTGTGAATGAAGTGGTTTCTAGGCTGCTAGCAGTGTTAGCCTCAGGATCTGAACTCTTGGTCTTGACATAGCATCTTGACATCTTGACTGATATAAGCAAACACTGGTACACTGAGCGCTAGTATTAAAAAGGCGTCACTAGGCAGCCCAGTCTTGTCAATCGACACAGTGCTACAAAAAATGTTACATCTGCATTTCAAATGAGCCCTTTGTTCTTTGTGTAGTTTAATCATAGCTGGAAAAATTCCAGATGATTTTGGATAGCATTGTTCCTGCTAACACTATGGTTTTATCAATTTATAATTTTACACTCCTTATGTTTGTCACTAGATAGTAAAAAGTTTGTGACTAAACATATTGCGTTTGAAAAATGAAGCTATTGTGAGCTGTGGATCTGATTGTGACTATAACTAAATTATACTGTAGAGAAGTAATTACAAAATAGCTGTAAAATTTGATCCACTCACTTTATATCTTAATTTACGTTTTGTTCAGTTTTGTAAACAGGTTTCCTGAACAGGGATAATTATTCTTTTTTATGATTGTTTTTCAAAGCAAAAGATATTTCAGTTACGAAAAATAAAATAAACATCTGTATTCATGATGTAAGGTGGTAATGAATGGGCGCTAGCACACTCTATCCTAGGAAACTGAGCTGTAGCTCACAATGGTTGCCAGCAGTTAATCCTTCTCATATACTTCTGCAAATGGTTTAATGGCTAGTGTATGCTGGACAAAACCACCTGCTGCACTACTGCAGAAAGCATTCATTCAAAACCCTTCCTGTAATCGTGATTAAAATATCAGTTAAAACATTTTTAACATCAGTCAAACGGAACTTCTTTTGGACAACTTGTCAGAAATGGGTTAGTTTCCTAGTGTAGAAAAGGCTACTGAGTGTTAACATTGCAGCTAAGGCACTTGCACCTACAAAATTCCAGGATTCCTGTGCTCTGAGAATGCAAAGACGGGAATGATGGCTGTACAATGTACATAACAAAAAAGGAGTTTCCCATAGAGGCCACTCTTCCCTGTTGTACATCCCCTCAGTAAAACTTACTGAGCTCATGGAGAGGGGGTGCTGATTGGTTAATGTGAGTACAGTGTTTAGATCATGCAATAGCTATAAAAGGAGTGTATATATATTTGTATATTCTGAAGAAAAGAGAAGAGTGAGGGAGCATGTCAGTGTGATGCCTGTATACCATTGTCTATGTTATCTGAACCTGTCCTGGTACACAGTAATGTAATTTATAAAATGAAATTATAAATCCAGATTAACTTTTAAATGTTGTAAATGTTTTCAGGTACCATTACTGGCTATCTGCAAGAGAATTCACTCTGAAAGTCTGAAACAATAGACTAGCTTGAGTGAAGGCCCTTCCCTTGGGACTTAAAGCACAACTCTCACCAAACTAAACTGACAAATGTTACTCTGACAAAGCAGTTGTGAACATTTGCCAATAAAATGAGCCTTGTCATTTTAATTACTGCACAGTGATGGCAGTCAACCACAGGAGAAAAAGAGATGTTGACTGTTTGGCATGACTCTGAAACTTTAGCCCTTGATATTTGAAAAGGCCAAAAGGTGAATGAGCAAGGAGATCAAAATGTCTGCTGATCTCATTAGCTCTAGAGAGTATATTCTAAAGGACATGGAAGTATGACATTTTAGAAGGAGGGACTGATCTTCCTTGTCTTCCATCCTTGAAAATATCACATAATATTACACAATAAATCTGCAGACCTTGAGCCATAAGTACACTTATTGCTTTTTACAAATGATGAACTAGTTAAACTTATAGCTATTACAGAGAAATATTGCTATATAATTTTGGTCAATAATAAAAATGATCTGCCTAAAGAAGATGAAGTCTTTTGGCAGCCTGCCAGTCTCGATTCCCAGTTCTACACTTTTTCCAGATTATTTTTACTTTTTATTGAATCACCATAGTTACATGCATTCAACATTTCATGCCTGCAGGTGACAAAAATATCCAGCTCTTTAATTTTTTGGCAGCTGAAGACAAAATCTACTATTGACCCTAATTCATAGCTTTCTCAAGCCATATGAGTAGATGTTCACACTAGTGGTGAGATCTTGCTCTAACATTTTTAAGTTTCTTAACTCAGCAAACCACAAGTTTAAGAAACTAGATATGTATCTAAAAGATGAAGCAATTTACCTAGTGTTCCAAGATATGCCACATTTTAGTACTACTGTATATTATAAAACACTCTGCAAAAGTCTTAGCTGGCTAGCCAAGGTTCTTATTATCTCAGTTCAAACCTCCAAGACAGTGTTATACAAGCAGTGATCCTTAGTATTGCAAGACTTATCAGTAGCTAAGGAACCACAGAGTTTTAAACTGGAAAGTTTTGAACTGGAATTTAAATAGGAAATGGTGTATAAAATATCAAAGTCCATTATGCCCTGTCATAGACTTTCTCAAAACATGTTTCATATGAGACTACTGTGCATTATGAAAAGTTAGTCTATATAACTGTTGAGTTTGGTATTTTATTTTTTCCCTTTGTTGTGAATACACTTTCTCTGTGTCCCATTCCCACCTTGGTTTATTTCCTTAAAAATATGATTTGGGGACATGTCTATCAATTTAAAAAAGAAACTGAGAAAGAATTTGTGAAGATGAAATTGTGAAATTCAATTACACTGACTGAAATTTTATAATTTAACATTCCCAAGTTATCAATGACAAGGAATTTTATTCAATTCTTATTGAGCTACAAGATATTCCTGGTTTGTAATTGTTTAACAAAGAAAAATAAAAAAGAGAGGTTTTATCAAACTTCCCACACTGTTTGAAAGTAACTGTTATATTGAGGTTAGAAGTTAGAGTACCTTAGGGGATTTGGAATTCTAAAAGTGCCTGCTAGGACAGCAGCTTGACTTTGAGGCATATGTTTTTACTAACCATATAACAGGATGAGGTAAAAATGGACAAGTATTGGATCCCCAGCATTTCAAGTCCTACACAGCTAAGTCTGTTATATTTACTAACTCTGACCACTTGGATGACCTTCTCTAACCCACTCAGAGAGTGTTTTGTAACTGTCTGTAAAACTCATAGCATAAAGAAAGACAGAAAGGAGAACCTCCAGGAACCCAATCAAACTTGCTAACTGTAATATTTTTCCTGAAGTGAAAAGGTTTTCTAATTGAGAATTAAAGAGATTCTCTTGCTAGATAAGGAACTAATAAACCCTAAGAAGAAGAATCCACATGGAATTCATAAAACCATCCTTTGGGAAAGAATATTGCTACTAATTCTTTGCATTACTATGGAGCCTTTCATGGAAGTATCTCAGCATGCTTAATTGACAGCAATATCTGCAAGATCTTAACATAAAATAAGTAGAAACTAAAATGAAATAATGTAATTAGTTGTTGGGAGTAGACAGCTAATAAAAACCACCATCACCAACCCGCCCCCCCCGACACACAAAAACCCTGTACTGTTAAATTGAATTCCAACTAAATCTAAATTTACGATGCACTGTAGAAAAAAAAGTATTCAGTCTAAATACTGTACCTTCTTTGTTATTCATTGAAGACATTTGTGTAAACATGTTCTATAGAATTGAGCTATCTAACATTGGATACTGGACAATCCTGAGGTGTTTTACAGTTTAGGACTAGCCAGCTTTGAGCTTCTGGGAGCCTGTTTGAGGCATTGTGTGGGAAGAGGAGGAGAGAATCTCTTGCCACTTGGAGAAGGCTCAAGGTCAGACCTCCTGGGCAGACACAATTCCTGCCCTGTCTCTCTCCTGCCAGTGATACGGTTCTCATTCCCTGACCAGTCTGGGAACTTCACTTTATCATCCCCTACTTTTGGTTCTAACAATTTGCTTCACACTATGCAGCCATAGCTGGAAAGACTGTCCACATGCAGCACTGAATCCCCACACATTTTGTGCATAATTAATATAGCATTGCTGTCTTCGGTTCATAACATACAATGAAGAGCATATGTAGGTTCTAGTTTAGTGGAAAGAGTCATCTGAGTTGTATGGAAGTTGCTACTAGTATAGGAAGGTAAAAATGTCCCTATTTGGGCCAGGAAGGGATTGCTGCTGCTACCATTTTTAATACCTCTGTCTCATGGCAAACCTCCCACTTCTAAAATACTTAACTTTCCATTAGGTTATATGCTCCTTTCCAGGGCAGGATTTAGGGGCAGGTGACCCAGCCAACTGCCTAGGGTGCTGGACTTAGGGGGTGCTGGGCTTGGGGGCTGTTTTTCTTGTTAATGACAAAAGGGAAAATAAAATGTTTGAAGTTAAATGTTTCAGTATTCCATATGTGGATTCATTTTTCACTAACCTCTTCGAATTTTCTGGACCTTGTAGAATCTTGTGGAACTTTCCAGATATGCTGAGAACTAAATTTTCTTTGAACCGACTAGAATTTTGTTAGCCATATCTTCATGAGTATATAAGTGGAGGGATGTCACCAGTTAGTCAGTGAGATATAAGAATGAAGTGAGATCCCAGCTGTGATACTCTGAACCTTGTTTTATTGAATAATTGTGAAAGTGTACATTTGTTTTAAGACTTGAAGAGTGTAAGTAGCTACTAATAAGGGACATGTTTAATGAGTAGCCTCAGATATCTATCTAACCCCTATTTATGCAACAATGTAATAGAAATACTGTTATTTCTTTTGCCACGCTTAACACGTAATGTTTGATTACTTCCAAGACTGGAACATAGCCTTTTGCTTTCCTTAATACTATCTGTCCCACCCTCTAAATAGAAAATAAAAGATGTTCTTGAGGAGCCTTCAGGAGCTCAGTATAGGAAGCAAGAACCTCAATTGCAATCTAGTTTTCAGCAAGAACCAAATTTGATGGGAAAATATCTGAAACAGAACACAGGTCAGGCTTTAGGCAGCAGTGATCATCCCAGTGCAGAAGAAATTGAGAAGCAAAGCATAAATAATGGAAGTCCTATTACTAAGGAATTAGCAGATTTACCTGAAGATAAGGAATGGAAATGTGACGAAAGTGATGGAGAATCATTCAGTTTTCCTTCTGGTGTAAAGGAGAGTGATGATAAAGAAGACTGTTGCTCACATGAAAAGGATTGACATGACAAAGAAAAATCTAGTTTACATGAAAAGGAGAGAAACTATAAAGAAGAATCAGCCTTGTATGATGACAGAAACAGCAGTGAGAAAAATCGCTATATCAGATCCTGTTTTATGGCCGACAATCCTAAACTCTGGTGATATTGATCATACAATTTTGAATGGGCCATCGATGATATGACAATCAAGGATATGACATTTCTAATAAAATAGCAGAACTATCACTTCTCAAAGTCATACAGGAAAAGAGTGCTCAAGAATGGAAAGAAACCGAATTGGCGTTGCCTAGTTTACTCAAAAATCAACTGACAAAATCTGGTTTTGTTGCAAAATATTTTACAAGAATACCAAATCATTGCTTGCACTTTCCAGGTACAAGTACTGGCATAATGTAGCTGAGGCTCTGAAGCAACACAAAAAGTCACTTGGCCATTTTACAGCCTACTTCAAATGGATGGAGATTGAGTCCAGACTTAAATTGAATAAATTCATAGACGCAGAAAACCAGTGCATTAGTTATGTAGAAACCCAGCGTTGGAGAAATGTGCTCAAGCATCTGAACTCAATTACCCTCTTCCTTGCAAAGAATAATTTGGTGTTCCAGGGCTTGTCAGACAAGTTGTTCCTTGAACATAATGGTAATTTCCTTGGTTTGGTAGAACTCCTTGGGGAATATGACGATGTCATATGTGAGCACCTACGTCAAGTAGTTCATAAAGAAGCTATGGACCATTACTGCAACAAAACAATTCAAAATGAATTGATAGAATTTATCGTGTCCAGGTGTGGTGTCTAGGCAAGGATCCCTGCATTGACTCCAAGAGCTTTCTTCAACCTTGTGGCTGCTATTCCCTCCACATTGTTTTGTAGGATGCAGTGTCATCTTCTTTAGATTCAGTATCTCTCTTAGGAGTACTGCGAAGGACATATGTCCTGTTTTCAGCCTCAGCTATCAGGTGGAAGATCCTCATGGACAATGTTACAAATCTGACCATGAAATCACTAAGTGACACTCACTGGGAGAGCGACATTGATAGCATAAGGCCAGTGAGGTACCAAAGTAAATGAGGTTTACAACGCCCTGATGGAACTGGTGTAGTCAAGTAAAGCCGAGACCAGAATCCAACATGAAGCACAAAGCCTGGCAAACCACATCACTGACTTCAAATTTCTGGTCTCAGTTGTGGTTTGGCACAATATCATGTTCCGAATAAACATTGTAAGCAGCGTATTACAAACTTAGTCACAGAACATTGTGACCGATGAGAAGATGTGCCTTGATTTCATTGTGGCCTAAAGAGACAATGGATTTGAAGATGTCATTGCCAAAGAAATGGCAGAAAACATAGCAGCTGAGCCTGTCTTCAAGGAAACTCATATTCATTGGAAGAAGAGATAGTTTGGTTACGAGGGTTATGAGGTGAGGGGAAGCTCAGAAGAAAAATTCAAGAGTCAGTTTTTTTACTCATTCACTGACAGTGGTCGAGTGTCAAACGAAGAAAGGTTTGGAGAAATGAAGCACCACAAAAAGACCTGGAGGGTTTTGCATGATCTTAGTAAGCTTCTGGAGGACAGGAAAACATTCTTGAACAACTGTATGGACCTTCATCAGAGGCTGACACATGGGGAATGTTCAGACATCAGTGATAAAGACCTCTATGTTGAATTGGACAATAACTATCACATTTTGCAACACTGGCAGCACTTTTCACTCCAGGTCCTCCAATTCATTCATGATGCAGAGCTGAAGGACACTTTTCCTAATGTGTGGATAGCTTTAAGGATTCTGTTCATGCTACCGGTCACAGTTGCGTGTGGTGAGCACAGCTTTTCAAAGCTCAGGCTCAATAAAACATATTTTTGATAGACTATGGCTGACACAAGACTGACATCGCTTGCTATTTTATCGCTTGAAAATACCATAGGCCAGTCTTTGGACCTCACTGACGCTGTGCTTCAGTACACAAGGGCAAAGGTGAGAAAAACAATCTTTTGAACTAAAGGACTAGGGTTAACATTCTAAGACTGTCACCTAATGTAACCCTATTTCATACTGGTCCACCCAATGGTAGTGCACAGTTCAATATCTTGTTGTTAGTACATTTCAGTTATTCTTAAAATTAAAAACTTTCTATAAGCTTAGAGGAAACATTTTTTTTTATTTGCTTACATATGGCATGAATAAATACAGATGTACAGATGCTAGCATGAAAACGTGTTGTCTTATATGACAATGATAAATCATGCATGCAAATCATACATCCGAGTTGTGAAATGGCCTACAAATGCAATAAAAAATAAGGTATTCAAAAGTTTAACAAATGTGAAGGACACCAAAGACGCTCCTGGCCTGGGGTGCCATTTGATCTAGGCCTGGCCTTTCTCCCTTCCACTTTTGCTTCCCTATGACACTGTGCCCTGCACCTCTCCTAGGGCTGTTCAGATCAGCACTGCTCAATTTTGAGTATAAAGCAGGGAATGTTCCCATCCTGCTCTAGACATAAAAGATATGTATACACATTATTATTTTAATCTTATCATCTTGCTTTTGTTTGTACTCATAGGCAGTGTAAGTCATAAAGAAACAATCAAATCTGCCTGAGCTTTGCTGCTCTTGGGGCTCAAACAGTCTCAGAGAGACATTCCAACCTCTCATATACTGAGTGAGTCCCCCCAATACATATATATATATATGAACTGTTTACTTTGACAGTGGAAGAAGAATGCAAATTACACCTGAAAATATTTAGGCTTTGTAAGTCACTGACTTATTTTTATTATTTGTAAAAGCTCCTTCCCCAGTATTTGAAGATATCCCCCAGTGGAATTTCCTCTTTTTCAATTAGCCCCCCTTACTGTACTGGTGAACTTTTCTATCTGTTTATCTTACATAGTTTTGCTGAAGAACAAATTTTGCTCTCGGATGTGCAAGTGTGGCTCCCATTAACATAATGAAAGCTGCATGTGTGCATCCAAGGGTCGGCTCTGTCCTTAAATGTGAGATTTATCTGCAGATTAGCTTCTCTAACAGTTCTGGCTTGGGCTTCAAGTATATGAATCAATTTTATTAAGGAAAGATGAACTATGCTGGAATTCTTCTAAATTCTAGTTGCTATAATATGCTGGGATGAGATTCAATTATCCTCAGAATCATATATTTAATATACCAAATTCTGCAGTCAGTTAAACTGGTGTAAATCTGGATCATCTCCAGTGAATCTCACTATGTTACTTTGGCTTCACATCAGTGTAAACTGCCGATCTTGCAAAGCAAACTGTAAGGCAGGCTTTTTTGGTTGTGTAGAGTCCCGCTAAAGTTCATGATCTAAATCCATGTGAGTGGACAATGCTGTGCAAGATCAGGACCTGAATAGTATAGAATTTGACTTTATATCAAGGATCTTATAAAAAGGGATCTTTCTGAATTTTCTCTACTCATTCCAGTTTATTCTGCATTTCTTAGAGAGGACTTCATTTTGGACAAATGATATTAAAATGGTGTGTGCGTACACATACATATGTACAACAGTTTCACTGACCTGAATTTGTGTGTGTGTGATATATATATATATATATATATATATATATATATATATATATATATATATATATAAAAGATATCTCACTGTCTCTGTCTCTCTCTCTCTCTCTCTATATATATATATGTATATATATAAAGATCTCTCTATCTATATATTAAAGATCAATAACTGCAAGAAATAGAGGTATATTTTCAACATCATACCTGGGGGATTGCTCTTATTATCAATAGTGAACAAAGCTATGCAGTTAACTCTGTGCTCAAAAAAATGACATCTGAATTCTTTCGGTAACCAGATGGTTTGCATCTAGAAAAGTCTTTCATAAACATTACTGTCATCTTTCAAATAAAGATATTTCAAAATTGGGTTTTTTCTTTCTTTCTTATGCAGATACGGTGAGATATTTCTTATTCTCTTCTGGAACAGTAATGCATCATTATGTACACACACATACACAAATTACTAGGAATTTTGAGAAAGGTATTTTTTGTAGGTCTCTTGGTCAAAGTTAAATTATTATCTTCTGTTTCTGTCCTTCCAACCACATTTTATGTCTACTTATTTTATATCAAAATTGTTCCCTTATTCTCCCCACCCCACTCTTCCTGGGAGGGTAAATTTAAAATCATTACCAGCTAATTTATAGACTAGTATAAATGCCTGTCTTTTTAATACTGGTGCATTTTAGTTCCCATTTTTTAAATTGTGTTAAATATTTATATTGTGGTGGCCCTCACATTCGCTGATCAGAATAGGGGCCCCATTGTGATAGATGCTGAACAAACAGACATAGACATGGTCCCTTCCCCACCTAAGCAGGTGTGTAACATACAAAGTGTGGCAAAAAGAGAGACAATTATATATACACATAATTTTTATTCTCTTTTAATATTTTCAAATGTAACTACTATTTCCTTATTTATATTAGAAATGTGGTTAGTCAGGATACAGAAGAAAATAAGACTGCCTTAGCTTGTAAATTCTAGTTAACCTTTTTTATTATGTCTCTTTTTTTAAAATGAGCCAAAATTGAAATGTCCATATCTAGGATCCCATATCTTATGCTAAACGTTAGATGTGAATTATATGGCAGACACTCTAGATTTATATACTTAGACCTGTGGTCAGCTAAACACTTAAACAAATGCTTAGATTTAACCTCATACTTAAGTCACATGAGTCATAAGCACATGGTTTGCTAAATATGGATGTACTTAAAGACTTGCTTAAACTTAAACAAGTTCTTAAGTGCTTTGTTGAAAAGGGCCTTAAGGAGGCAAAAGATAACGAATGCAGTGGAGTGGAAGTCTGTCTCAGGCCAGTAATGGAGGATAAAATGAGTCTTATACCAGAAGGTATCCATGGTTGTACTGTGGCCAAGTACCTCCTATTAGAAATCTCCCCATGTTCCTTGCTGACTCTTGATCTGTCTGACCACCACCTATTTCAACAGCAGCACAGACCCCAGTCTTCCACACATCTTTCTGCCCCAGGGAGCAGTCAAACATTGTCAAAACCTGTCAAAAGACAGGAGAAAATATCTAGTGTAGAAGCAGTAAGAGGAAAATACTGAAATTATATCACAAAGTGCACCTGAAGAAAGAAGGAAATTATGTCATAATTTGAATGGCCAAATTATATGGGGACATGTCTGTCCCCCACATAACCAATGTTCCCTCTCATTTACTTTTCTATGAGTAATAAATGACCGTGAGATTGCAATTTTAATTAAAACTTAAGTTTCCCATCTTTTTTTCTCATTCACTGTATACCTCCTCATTCATCCCCCTCCACTCTCTCACTTCCACATACTCTTATAAAAACTCACTCTCTCTCAAACATACACTCTTCCTCTCTCCCTCTCTCTCTTGCTCTCCCTCATACTCTCTTCCTTTCTCAACCTCATCCAGTCTGTCTTCCACTTTTCAATGCCTCCTAAATTCTCTCAATTTTTATATTACCCAAAACTTACACAAGGAGGGAAGGGAAGTGTAACAGTTCAATACCACTCCTAAATGTAATAAATATAAATTTGAAAACATGTAAGAAAGATAAATAATAGGTGCCCTTGACTAAGATGATTTTGGATTTCTGATTCCTGAGTATCCTGTTCAAATCACTTGAATGTTATTATCTGTAAGATTTAACTTTCAATAAACTATTAAAACATGCAAAGTTTTCCATGGACCCTTTATAAGAGTTCATTAATGCACTTCCTTAATAAAGCATCAAAGAGTCCTGTGGCACCTTATAGACTAACAGGGCATCAGGCCTAGAGGAAGGAGATAAAAGAGGAAAAGTCCATTTCAGTGGTAGCTGACAGAGAGGGAGTAGACTTCTTAAAGAAGGCCTGGCTGTGACAAAAACTAATCACAGACTTCCTTGAAGCTGGCTGGAAGGAAGGACCACACTGGAGTTAGAGCCTAAATGTCAGAACCCACTTGGGACCTCTGTTCTTTTTGTGCCTCATAACTAGTTTGGCTTCCCTTTGTGAGGAAGGTCTAACTGCAGTGGATTGCCAACATTGCATTTCAAAAATAAGGGATTGTTTTTTTCAGCACCGCTCCCTGATCCACCCCTCTTCCCAAGATGAAGGTGAAGAATCACCAAGGGTATTTCTTGCTGCTTTGTGTAGCACTCCACAACTCGCAATCTTGTTGTATAGAGATGAAAAAATACAGGATGCCCCTTATGAGGGACTGTTGGCAACCCTAGAAGTAGCCCAGGGACACAGCAGAGGGTCTGAACAAACATAATTCTCCTGCTTCATACTGGAACTCAGACTAGAGTGTGGACTTAAATGCCCCACACAGACCATCCAGAGTGGAGGCATAAAGGCCCTGGAGCCAAGGCCTGGTAGACTCCAAAAGCCTAAAGTTGGGCTGAACCTCTGGCATGATACTAACAGACCACTGTTGTGGTGGATTCATATTTCCCTAGAGGAGCCAGGACTAAAAGTGACCCGGCCAGAGGGCCAGCTCACGAGAAGGGGCAAACCACTGCAGGGTCAGAGTGCCTATCAGCAATGGGTACCTAAGGAAGAGAGTTCACTACTCCAAACTCAGCCATGAGGGGCATGCTGGTGGGGAGAAGACTCTTCCACACAGTGGTGAATCAGACTTTGCTTATTAGAGGTACTGAGTGAAACCAAAGCAGAAGGCAAGGCAGGTTAGCCAATGTTATGCCAACATATTTATAAGCGTCTGGAATTATAGTAAATATTGACTAAAGTAGATTTAAAGATAAAGTAATAAATACTTGATATTGATGTAATAATAAGACTTTTTTTGATCTGGTCAGGATATGGGGAAGACTTGGAGAAATTCACAAAATTATAAAAATGAAAAACATGAAATGCTTAGATTCACTGCTTAATGAAATCTACAAGGGGTTAACTGTTACAGCTTTTTAATATATTTAAAAGCACATATGAAACATCTTTATATAGAAAACTAACAGATTATAATTTCTATTGAAGGCTAAAAGCCACCATCTGCAATGAATTAAAAAGAATTATGTACATAGCCAGTTTTGAAGGATTAAAAAATATACAGTGATGATAGCAACAGTCATATAATAAAGGATGGGCTTGTTGAAAAGTTCTTGGAGAGGAGGTATAACTGACAGTGATGTTATTTGAGAAGCTAGAAGACACATAGAAGTATAATGCAGTACAGTTTACTAGACAAGCATGTAATAACAGAGAAGGCATTTCAACTCCATTGGTCAGCACATCCCCCTACTCAATCAACAGAGATTATTAAGACAGTTTTCGAGCACTGGTAGGTCCTCAATATTTGATCCAGGATAATATGTCTAAGCTGAAAATATTTACTCTCAAATTAGAGTTGTATATCCACCAAAGCACTCAGACTTGCCTTGTGCTTCAGTGTTTGTGCACAATCTGAGTGCGTGAAAATCCCTATTATTGCCCTTTCATATCCAATCACACTCATGTTAGTGCACAGTACATTAGTACGACTAAACTTTATACCCCTTTAGTGCAGCCTAACACACTATATATAGACAAGCCCTTATTTACTGTAGTTTGATCTTACTTCACTAGGATGTGTAACTCAACCCATTTGTTCACAACCAAATCATTAACCTCAAGATAGATAAACTCTTTCAAGAGGGCATAGTGTTATTGGCAACGTTTGCAAAATCAGTACACTCTATCAAAAATAAGACTCAAAGAAGCTTAATAATATATCAGCTAGTAGCCACTGCAACTCCCACAGCCTTCAGACCATTAGAGTGCCAAGTAAAGCAGGTTAGGAATTTTCTATTGGAATGATTTTTTGACAATAAATGAAACTTCTTTAAAATTTTAATGGGAAAATTGAGTTACCATTTTGCTCCCGTTTTTCTGTTATTTTATATTTGATTTGGATTGGCTGAACCCAAATTGAAATATTTCTGTTTTGGTGAACTGACTCAAAAATGGTTAATTTCAGGTCAGTTCAAAACTAAACTGCATTTCCCTTCTGTGGCTCATTGCCTCATATAAGATGTAGTTCAGGCCTCCATTCTCTCCTACATGGGCTACCAGCTGTACTACACATCCCTTGATGTCACACAGTCTTTTTTTATGACTGAATGCCATGGTGTGTCATGCAATCATATGACTGTAGGTACATCATGGGACATGTAGTCCAGCAAGGGAGTCTAGTCTATTTAGGAGAATGGATCATCAGGCAACCTGAATTACAGTGCTCATGAGGCAACGCTCCACAACAGGAAAATGCAGCTTAATGTTTAACTGACTTGGAAAAAAGAAGTGATTCTGGAGTGCTGAAATGTCAATCAAAAATGCAAAAGTGAAATGCTTCATCATTTCTGAACTGAACATTTTCAGAACATTTTTTCCCCATGAACATTTTTGATATTTCATTTTTTGTCCCAGCTTGAGGTCTTGAAATATCATATTTTCCCACAGGCTAGAAATGCCTATTTTTACTCAGCTCTCATATTGACCATGCCTTGAAGTCAAGGCATTACTGATTGAAGAGCTCCAAGGGCAAGAAAGTTGGAGTAGTGGATAATACTCCCTTGAAAAATTTTGTAGAATGACACCCAAAAGAAAAAGAGCTGCAATAGGGCCAGTAATGTGACCAGCACCTAGTTCTTGCTAAAAAACCCTTTCTCTAATGCTCTGTGTAGCATAGCTAAGCAGTAGAAGGAGGAGAAGAGAAGCATGGTTAAGCATTGCACAAAGAAGTGGGAAGCTAGAAGAATATCAAGATGCATAGCTGGAGTGTGATTGAAGAAATGAGTGGGAAGGGAGAATGAAGAACCTTTATAAAAGGAAGGAACCAGGAGGCGTGGTGTTATATGCATTGACTGGAGTACTAGGTGTGATGCAGGAATGAGGTATGCTTATCTCCTAGAGCATGCAGCAAGTGTCCAGCAGTGGCTTTTGCAGAATAGAAACTGACCTGCTACCTCCATCCACTGTTTTACATAGGTGGTGTCCAGACACCCACAGAAGATTCACAATGCTCATTAGGATATGTCTACCCTGGGAGCTCAGGGTGTGATTCCTCGCTCAAGGAGATGTACTCATGCAAATCTCATCCAATTGGCATGCTAAAAGTAGAGTGTGGCCACGGCAGCATGAACGGTGGAAGAGGCTAGCCATCTGAGTATGTGCCTATGGACTAACAGCTTGTACTCTAATGGTTAGCCTTGCCTGCCACTCATGCTGCCATGGCTACATTCTATTTTTAGCATGCTAGTTTGCTAAGAGATAGCAGGGGTATGTCTCCTTCATCTGGGAATCCCTACCCCTAGCTCCAAGTGCAGACATACCCAGTGCCTCTAAGGGTAAGATCACTAGCAACCCTTCAAATATAGGAGGGCTCTGATTGGCTGGGAAGCACTGAAGCAGCACCCCCTCAGTTATCCTCAAGAATCCCATTCCCACTGCAAAATCCAGTACTGACTGAGACAGCCAAAATCCCTTGACGTTACTGTGACTCCAGGAATAGATCTAATATTTTTTCCTTGATCATCCTGCTGATAACAAAGGAATAATATCATCTTTATTATTTCTGAATCTTATCCACTAAGCACAGAGCTCTTGTGCACACTGAGACTCATCAAATGTTACTTCTGCCCTTGAAGAGACAAATTTTAGTAAATGAAACCAAAAGATATCTTTTTCGGCAGGTATGAAATTCCTGCCATAAATCCCCACTGATGTGGCTTCTTCCACACAAAGAACGTCCTGGCTTGTTTGTCTTTGAAATCATTTGTACTATATGTGATTTTTATCCTTTACTCCTTAAATCGTGTATTTTAAGAATTTCATCCAACTTTGTCTTCAGAAGCCTCTGTTTGGTACTTTAGTCATTTCATAGTTATGGTGGAATTCACATGTACGTTTTATGGTACATGATCTTGAAAGCTATATTTCTTTGATAGCTGAGAGGAAAATGGGACATTAAAAGTTCACTCTAACAAACTATTTACAGAGGAGAAATCAATTGTACAGAAATGTTGGTATTACAGAACCAGTGACCGAGACATTTGATATTCCACTTACATCAAAATTATCTAAAGTGTTTTCCCTACTGACTATTTTTTTAAACAAAATCTGCCTGTTTATACACTTTCAAAAGGGGTCAGCATTGGGTCTCCATTTGATGAGGATAGATTGTTGTTCAGGAGCGTGTAGATTCTTAAATAGGAAACAGTGGAAAAGCAGGCTTCTATTGTCAGCTACAGAATTTATAAAATGATAACAGTATGATTGCAACAAATCTAATAAAGATAACATCTCCAAGTTGGAGTAAATGAAAACTCCATCTGGTTTCTGCATTGGGGAAACTTATGCAAGACCAAAAATTTGATCGGAATAGGGGGGAGGACAAGGTTTGTTCAATTTAGCATCAGTTTCCACATAGTATGAGCCAGAGTTTTATTTAATTTGGCTCATTGTTATTATGAACCAAGATGAAATGATGGATAAACACAACCAGAGCACATCTGTCATCTTTGCTTATGCTTTAATCACCAGCAATCTGATTAAAATTTGTAAAATAAAATGAAACAGCCTGTTTTATGATTGTGTTGGAAACGATTAGATTATTTAAACTACTGCTTTGTCAATAACTGCTTTGCCTCCATTGCCTATTTTACTGTCACTCCCTCACTAAAATGCACAAAGATGTGCTGTGATCCACATTGCTAGTCAAAGTGGGCTGAAGTGAGGCTGCATTTGGGTCATGTTCATATTTGGTAAGTTTAGCTCAGTGTTCACTGTTGATGGCATCAAAATCTTGTGAACTTTTTTTGTAGGATTTTAGGCCTAAATGGAGAAAATCACATATGAGATCCATTGTTCTCCTGCCATTGATAGTGGAACTGTAATGAAACCCCTCTGGATCTGACCAGGAATTTACAGGTTAGGTTTAGATGAGGAATTCATATATGATCCATTACCACCACCACCACCACAATTGTACTGAATGTAGATTTGACTTTCTGGTCTAACAGTTCCAGTTAGCAAACAGTAGGTGTTTTTGGCTTGGTTTTACAATTTGATAAGTGAAATACCTCATGTAACAAAAATCTTAAAACCCAATATTTGACAAGGACAGCAGGTCAAACAACCAACTATTGATTTTGCTTGGGGAGGTATGGCTAGAGCAGTGGCTTGAGCATTGGCCTGCTAAACCAAGGGTTGTGAGCTTAATCCTTGAGGGGACCACTTATGGATCTGGGGCAAAAATTGGTCCTGCTAGTGAAGGCAGGGGGCTGGACATGATGACCTTTCAAAGTCCCTTCCAGTTGTAGGAGATTGGTATATCTCCAATTATTACCTACCTTATTACCTAAGATCTGACAACTGAGGATAATCAGATGGAAGATAATTCAGTTACAGTGCAGAATTATCCACAAATGTGGATGTACAAATAATTAGCAATTTCCTTTCATAGCCCTGTGGGGGAGACAAGATCCACTCATACTGAGCAAATAGAATTAATGTTAAATAATATATTTAATAATTCTTCAGTCAAGGAAAAAAATCAGCCTGACTATTTTAAGGGGCAACTGTGGGCCTTGGAAACAATTCCATGAAGTATATGCGAAGGCCAGTAACCCTCTATAGAGAATAAATATGAAAGAGCAACTTAACATTAAATAAAAATAAATGAGCCAGGTCCTCAGTAGGTTTAAATCAGCATAACTCCATTGAGCTCCATGGAGCTATGACAATATCCACCAGCTGAGGATCTGGTCTATATACAAATTAATACCATAAATAATGCTAAATTTAAAATCATAAATATGGGAAGAATTTAAACTTTATAATGGAAAGGAATATAAACACATGGACACAAACACACCTTCCATATTTCCCCCCTCAAAACTTGCCTAAAGGCCAGTTGATTATAGTCATGTGGAATTTTGTCACACTGCTGAAACTGAAAGACAGCTGGCAACAGGACACCAAATAAAAACAGGATCATGCTGTTAAATTCAGAAGACACAGTAGTTCATGAATGTAAAACATCTTCAAGAGAGTTCTTCTCAGATTTTAATTGGCGTGACTCCAGAATAAAAGCACAGAAAGCAATTGTTATGAAAAGGTTTAGTCTGCATAGAACAAATTTGCGAATTCAACACCATTCTATGAATACATGTCAGATGTAGAGGCTGCACTTGTGTTCACACAGACACTATGGATTAGAATCTAGCATAATCCTACCTGCCTTTTAAGTACCTAGAGCAGGGAACGGCAACCTTTAGTAAGCACCGTGGCAGGCCGGGATGGGTTTGTTTACCTGCCGCATCTGCATGTTCGGCCGATCACGGTTCTCATTGGCCATGGTTCACCACTCCAGGCCAATGGGGGCTGTGGGAAACAGCGGCCAGCACATTCCCTTGGCCTGCTCTGCTTCCGGCAGCCCCCATTGGCTTGCAATGGTAAACTGAGGCCAGTGGGAGCCGCAATCGGCCAAACCTGCAGACACAGCAGACAAACAAACTGGCCCAGCCGCGTGCCAAAGGTTGCCAATCCCTGACCTGGAGAATTATCGGGATTCACAAAGTCTGATTTAGGCCCTGAGGATTCCTTCATAATGAATAAAGGAAAACAAACACCTCAGAATGGATTCACAAAACCCCCCACCTCAGAATGGATTCACTCAGATTCACAAAAGCCAGCAAGCTGGGCAGCTCCCTGCCTAAACCAGCCAACTGGAGATGCCCAGGCAAGAGGTGTGTCCTAAACCTTAATCCCTCTTTGAGATAGATGCCTACATCTGGGCTTGAGGGAGGTGCCTCTCTCTGTTTAGGATTCTGAGCTGCAAACCTTTTTTGGATGTAGGTGCCTAGGCCATTTTTGCAAAAAGCTGGAGGAGGAGCCCCTGCACAACTTTTGATCCAGTGGTTGGCCTACTCACTTAGGCTGTAGGATCCCCCATTACAAGTGCCCACTCTGACTGAAACGGTTTTGACGAGCGATCTTCTACCTTTCAGGTAAGTGCCTTAAGCAGTGGTCTATGGGATATTTTGATGTGGAGGCCTCCTTCAGACTCTTGTTGAAAGTGTTCCATTATGGATAAAACATTAAAACATTTATTGGAGAAGAGGGGGACTGCTTCGTGGTTCTCCTAAGTGCGTGTTTTAACTGCTATGCTATGGACTCATACTTGTTCTCTCTCTCTCTGGCCCAAGGACTCTTTCATTATCTATCCACTGCTCCATAATAATATCCTATAGTAGCACTGTGACAAAGGCATTCACCTAAGAGGTGATAGAGTCCTGTTCCTATCCCCTTCCCCATGTCAGAGGGACTTGAACTAGGTCTCCTATATCTTAGGTGAGTAACCTAATCACTGGGCTAAACATGATATGGTAGCTCATCCTATGGGACTGCTGATTTGCATACAGAGACACTCTGAGGAAACATATCATTCCCCAGTTTGTGCCAGGCTTAGGTTTCTGGATGCTTAGAATGGGGCTGAAATATGCATACACAGAGGCTGAAATATAGGCAACGAGGAAATTTTTACTGCAAAAATGTAGGCTAAAACTAATTTTAGTTTTGATTTCACCTCTGAATCACAATGCTTGCTTAACATTTGTATCTTTCTCTAAAATAACTGTCAATAATTTATTGAGGATGATTTCATAACAAGCTATTAGAGGAAGGCTGCCATTTTTCTCATTAGATCAAGCATATTTCTACTGTTAGCACTAATAACCTTCAAGAAAAGACCTACAGAATGGGAACAAGATTAAACCAGCAAGGTTCTAAAAGACATTTAAGATGATCCTATAGAAGTTATTCTTAAAGACTACAGAACAGATAATATCTCTCCTATCTGTATTTTTGAACCACCTTATAGAATATTGGGGTATAAGTTTATATCTGATTTTACAACTTCATATTAAATTCTGTAATTATAAATACAGAAATCCTTCTGGAAAAATAGCATTTTTTATTGAATTATAAAGAAATTTTGCATAGGTGTAGACCAGCTTTCTCATATTATTTCACACATTTTCACATTGTAATAACATGCCCACTGAGAATGTTCTCTCAAATATCCATCCCTGGTTTACTTTCTTAGCAACTCTGCCTCACATCTATTTAGGATTTGCTTATCAACCATCTCAGAGGTCAATGCCTCATACATGTAGCTAAGGCTGATGTGCTGAATCTGAGGTTACCTACTCACCCTTCTTTCAGAAGTGATGTACTGAGAGCATATGTACTGAGAGCATATGGCTCTCATTTTGCTTTCTCAGACACCGAGCTCGTCCTGATTTCCCGACTTCAGTCAGTCTGACATATTTTTCAAATTATAGTGTACTAATATAGGCCAAGGTGAGGTCATTCCTTTATAAACATAACCAGGGCTAAAGGGCAGGCACAAGTCTCCATCAGGTTACTGCCTCATCTATGTACCATAAAATACCTTAGTCTTATATATAGTACAGAGAGAATGGGACTGTTTCTCCACCTCATACATCAACCCAGGCCTACTGTATTGATTTATGCCTTTATTAGACCACTTCACAAATGTAATTATCACCAATGTGCTGCAAAAATTTTACTGTTTCATAAAACCATGGTTTAAATAAATTGGTTTTATGTTTCAAGCCTCCTTCAATGGCTGTCTGTTGCCTCTTGGATAGCCACTGGCCAGATGGCAATTGTTGTAGACATCCTATGGACCAAAGTGAGACTCCAGACACAAGATGCCTCCAAGTGATGGCTATACAGCACCCTTCTCTAGGTTTGGGGATTTTATGTGTGTGAGGCGCAGAAATCTCACAAAGGACGAGCTTCATACAGTTTCTTGGCCAGCTGGAAAAGTAATTTTTTCAGTGAGAAAAATAAAATGAATCCCT
This sequence comes from Gopherus flavomarginatus, assembly GCF_025201925.1. Classification (NCBI taxonomy): domain Eukaryota; kingdom Metazoa; phylum Chordata; order Testudines; family Testudinidae; genus Gopherus; species Gopherus flavomarginatus. The sequence goes on along the minus strand of NC_066617.1, from coordinate 80,665,198 downwards.
TCTGCTCTAGCAAAAAAATGTAGAAGTCTGGAAATGCTATAAGAATGATGGTTTTGCTGCCTAATCTCATTCAGCTTGCATCGTACTCAGAACTAATTATAAATCAAGCCTTATGTTCGTTTTCAAAAACAGTTGTGAAAACCAGCCAAATACAGGCTGATAATATCTGGATGGAACTAAATATGATGCACCACCATTCCATGATCCTGACAGCTAAAGTAGGTAGAAAAAATATATACAGTACTCGGATAGATTTTTGTGACACCAATAGGTACAAACCCACAATTCTTCACTGATAAGGAACATGTGTAATCCCTATAATATATGGAATGACTTAGCAATCTTTGTTTCTTTAGGCTTTATTAATAAATTTATATACAACAAAGAATAAATTTTTCAATTTCAATATGTCCTTGATTTTTAAAACTTTAGTTTTTAATATGTCTTGTACTGTCCGTCTTATAAGAGACATCTGGGGAAAATGTAACATTTATATCTATAGAGTGAAGTCCAGGCCATTAAAAACATACATCCTTTGGGCTCTGAAAATATCATGATTTACACACAGTTATTGGACCCAATCCAAGGAACACAAATATTATGTAACATTTTTCCCTTTGGGGGAAAAAAGGGTGGTTAAACCATTTCTAGCAATGGAAGATATTTTGAATGTCATAAGACAAAAGCAAAAACTGGAATCCTCTGGCATTCTGGGGACATTTTGCCTATGTTTCTCAAACTCAAACCAACTTCCTAACTGTTAAATTTCCATCCTCCTACACCCTTCATCACATGTTTTTCTGTGCCATCCATGAACATGGCTTATTTTTCTAATGAATTCCTTCTCCTCCACCTTCAGATCCCCGCTTAAAACAAACACCTTCCATGAAGACCTTTGGTGATTATATGTCAATCTGTTTCCAGTTTAACTGCATAAAACATGTTTCTGATCTACATTGTCTGGGCTTGAATTTTACTCTCACCTTCCAAGGTGAGAGGCTGTATCTTCCTATATGTCAGTGTATCACCAGCAGCATTAGCAGCACTTAAGTAAATAAATAGACACAAAGCAGCAGCAGAAGACCCAGAAATGAAGAAAAAATAAATATTGCTGTCCTTCTCACTGAAATCATTTTCATGAACAAATATTCCACAGTGGATTCATCTTTTATTCATTCTGCTTTGTCAATAGCTCGATATGAAAGTAGAATTGACAGGCTGCCCTTTCCACATGATTAAAATATTCTTCCAAAGTTCACCATTTTTTGCAAACAGAGAAATGTAATGGCTGCCAGATTTGTCCACCAGTTGCTTGTTTAAATTACAAAATGCCTTCTCAATTAAAAAAATATCCCAAGTCATTTGAATCATCCTCTTCTGCTCCAGCCAGCAGCTCCTTGCCTCATATTTTAACACCATATTTTTATGTTGTCAGTTTCCTATGAAAACAATTTTCCTTTGTAAGAGCTGCTGAAATAGCCTAGCACCAATTGTTTCCACCTTTTATTTGGAACATTATGAGTTTTTTCCAAGATGACAATTTCTTTGATCTACTTCCACCTTATTACCTAACCCTGGCAACCCTAGGGGCAAGAAAGTCCATTTTAATTTCCAAAGATGTAACAACAAATAACCAAGTTGCTAAGGTTACCTCTCTATTTTCTAATGGAACTGACTCAATTTTGGCTGCTTGTGCAGGGACCGCTTTAAACCTTTGGAAGAACTTTTAGATATGGGATTCTAGGCAATTGACCTTCCTTCTAAATTCGCTCCTTTGTCTCTGAGGAAGTGGGTATTCATCCACAAAAGCTTATGCTCCAATACATCTGTTAGTCTTAAAGGTGCCACAGGACTTTCTGTTCCTTTTTACAGATCCAGACTAATACAGCTACCCCTCTGATCCTTTGTCTCTGGTACTTTATGGAGAGAACAAATTTGTTTTCTTTCTTTTGCTTTTAGTTGGTGTCATGTTTAGTAATTGTTATGAACTTCCTTTCATTATCCTGAATATGAGGAACCGAGGTAGAAAAATCAGGCAACCAGGACAAATCAGGAAGGCAAGTGAAACTCCAAGGGTTTAACAACTATCCTAGCCAAGCAGTTTTTTCTCTTAAAGTGACAATACTGCAGAAGCATAACAGCAGAAATGGAAAAAAATCTCTTCCATCTCCTGTATATTAGCATCCAGACATTTGAATCAAAGGAGAATGTCACGCTACCAGAAAACACAAACATAAAATAATCTGAGCAGGCACTTCAGGAATTCCATTTGTAAAGCAGTTATGTGTTGATGAGCTTCCATGAACTCTCAAGAGCTGTTCCATTTTCCCATGGTGCTGTAGCATTAAATTTATAGAGAACTCAGAGCACAGTGTAGCGCTGTGACATGTCTACTGCTTGCCATATTTCTCCCTTACATTAGGCCTGATCCTGTAATCATTACTCACATAGTAGTCCTATTTACCTCCATAGAGCTACTTCTACAAATAAGATTGCAAGATTGGGGCCTTCTGATTTTATGTCAAGTTTTTTAGAGAGTATGGCACAGGGTATGCTCTCCACAAAAAGAATCATAGAAAGATCAAAGCTGGATGGAAATTTCCGTAGCCTTAATGCCTCAATATATGGTGGGACACAAGGACCTTGCCAAAAGTAGACTGAGCAAATATTCTGGCTCTCCAAATTTATAGATGTCCCAAGATCATCTCCATGGAGGCCTCTGTCTTTCATGAGACTCTGAAATCCATCTTAGTAACACAGATGATAATTAAAGCTGGGCAGAAAGTGATTTTCCCATCTGCTGAGAATTCTCGAGATTTTGAAACAATTTCCTGTCCGGAATGAGGATGAAAATTTCAAAATCTCAAAAATGCCCACAAACTGAAAATCTGGTGGCAGGGGAGGAGGGAATGATCATACTGGGATAACCAAAATGTTTTATTCAGATAATTTCTCAATATTTCATTTTTGATTTCAACATTTTTAAGATTTTTTCCCCAAAAAAATTAACTTAAATTTTTAAACGAAGTGTCATTTCAAACCAAAAAGCAGACTTTTTGTTTAAAAAATGTCCAAACAGAATATTTCAATAATTTCAAAAAAATTCAAACATTTTTCAAAATGGAAAATTCATCAAAACACCTCCCAACCCACACATACAAAATGGTTTAAACAAATCTCCATTATTTTGACCTTTACTAGCCACACACACACACACACTATCTATATCTATATATCAGAGAGAGAGAGGAGACAAAATCTGGACCCGCTGTACAGTAGCTCAGTATTGTGCCATAATAATGTTTTCAGTGTTATTTTTCACTCTTTTTATGTATCCAAACAACCTAGTGATATTTGCTTTTGTATTGCTGCAGTACACTGCATAGACATTTTTCTTGAACTATCCACAATGATTCCCCAATAGAAATAGATAAAAGTGTCCTGGTTCACAAACCTTTCAGTGAATGTGTATAGATGTTTCAAGACAGCTGAATAATGAAATAGGTTAAAAAAACAATCTTCCCCAAAAATATTGCATTACCTTTGTAATACTACTTTTCTATGTAGTTACATACAATGTTTGTTATTTGTGCTGTAGGGATGAAAGACTGAAAAGAGATATAATGGATTTTGTCAGAAAAGCAGGAAATAGGTTTGGACAACTGTCTACATGGTGAAGTGGAGAAGAGACAAAGAAAAACAAAGAGTCAATCAAGAATCCAGGCCAGCTGGACACGTTTGTGTTTAATAATAATTTAACTATAATCTACTTATGATACTCCTTACCTATCCATTGAATTTCAAATTCAGATACAGGATTACAATGCAATAAGACAGAAGGCAAAAGTCAAACTGAAATTAAGATATGAATGTCCAAACAGCTTATAAATAGATTTTTCAAATAATAAAATACAAAATATTGCCACACTGAAACAATCAAAAGGAGAAAGTGTGACGAGTCCCTAAATCAAAATACTAGGGTTGCAAAAGAGAAGAAAACCAAAAACAGGGAAAGGGAAGGCAGAAAAGTGAGAGAATTGTTAGCACCGCGAGTGGCTCTCAATCAATCATCTGGTATTGCAAGGTATTTACATGCCAGATATGCTAAACATTTACATGCCTTTCATGCTTCGGCTACCATTCCAGAGGACAAGCTTCCATGCTGATGATGCTCGTTAAAAAATAATGCATTAATTTAATTTGTGAATGAATTCCTTGGAGGAGAATTGTATGCCCCTGCTCTGTTTTACCTGCATTTTGCCATGTATTTCATGTTATAGCAGTCTCAGATGATGACCTGGCACATATTGTTCATTTTAAGAACACTTTCACTGCAGATTTAACAAAACGCAAAGAAGGTACCAATGTGAGATTTCTAAAAATACCTACAGCACTTGACCAAAGGTTTAAAAATTTGAAGTGACGTCCAAAATCTAAGAGGGACGATGCGTGAAGCATGCTCTTAGAAGTCTTAAAAGAGTAAGACTCCGATGCAAAAACTACAGAACCCAAACCACCAAAAAAGAAAATCAACCTTTTGCTGGTGGCATCTGACTCAGATGATGAAAATGGACATGCGTCGGTCCACTCTGCTTCGGATCGTTATTGAGCAGAACCCGTCATCAGCATGGAGATATGTGCCCAGGAATGATGATTGAAGCATGAAGGGACATATGAATCTTTTGCACAATGCAATGCCAGCTACAAAAGTGCCATGCAAATGTCTTCTCACTTTCTGGTGACATTGTAAACAAGAAGAAGAGGGCAGCATTATCTCCTGCAAATGTAAACACACTTGTTTTTCTGAGCAATTTACTGAACAAGCAGTATGACTGAGTGGACTTGCAAGCTCTAAAATTTTACATTATTTTATTTTTGAATGTAGGGTTTTTTTGTACATAATTCTACATTTGTATGTTCAACTTTCATGATAAAGAGATTGCACTACAGTACTTGTATTAAGTGAATCGAAAAATACTATTTCTTTTGGTTTTTTACTTGCAATCAAAAATAAATATAACGTGCACTGTACACTTTGTATTCTGTGTAGTAATTGAAATCAATATATTTGAAAACATAGAAAACATCCAAAAATATTTAAATAAATGGTATTCTATTGTTTAACAATGAGTTTTATCATGTGATTATTTTTTTAATAGCTTGACTGTCCGAGTCTTGTAGCATCTGAAAGAATTTCTAAATTATTTTGAACCCTGTAATATAATTTTCCCTAATTACAAAACAAACACATTTGTTGTGCATTTGGATGTGATTTAATTAGCATAACATTACTTGACATGAAGGCTGAACTATGGTTGGCTTCCGTGAGTGTGCTAGGTGCAAGGATGTATAAGGAGTCTTCTTCTCTCATGCTCCTATGCAAGAGTTAATGACAATTGCAGTTCTACCACTAGCCCAAACACTGGGACTGCTCCTTTCTAGTGCACTCTGGGATGAAAGGAACCACCAAATAGATGAGTGGGTGGAAAGAGATTTCCCTATGGTGCTAAGGCCGCAAAGCAAGCCAACCACAAAAAAGAAGAGCATGCTGTGCTAGAGTTCCATACCACCCCTTAATTCACAACACAACTGAACCCACAGCATCATCTGCTTTCACATGAAGGCAGGCTTTGTCAGCAGGGGGGTTTAATTTTTGTTTCAGTTTTAAAAAAAATCAGTTCATGCATAAGGAATAAACACAACTTCCAAAACAGGGACTCTTGCCTGCCAATTTTCCCACAAAGTATTCCTAATTGCAGGTATAAATAATATTGCATCTCTGTATGAATGAACTGGAAACTCTGTAATTCCTGAGAAGAGTCTAGAGAGGCTTCTCAGAGTATCAGAACATAAGGAATTCCTTTAGTAAGATCCTGCCTAAGTGAGTATTGTTAAAATTAAAGCTACTCAGCAGCAGTGAACCTCAGTTTTTATATGGCAAAACATTAACAGCCTATTTTGAAATAAGACATGTTACATGTTTCCATCATTTACAAGGACAATCACAACTAGAGCATGCAGTGTGTTGCTGATAGTATAATATATGTGTAATATACATAATAAATACAGACAATAGACCGAAAGGCAGATATGGATATACCAAACGATACCTATCAGTTAAAAAATACATATTTCTTTATCTATACTGTGTTTTTACATTATGCTGTCTTATTTTTATGGTAAAGGTCTACTATACTTCCTATTAATGCTACACTTTGGATACGGTATCACAAAGAAATAATGGTTTCATCATATAAGGGAATGTAATAACATTTTATTTTAAATGAAGGCTTAAAACTGTCAGAATCACAGCTGCAGTCTAGCTTAGAACCACCTTTCCATTTCTTCAATCCTGGGGCCATTTCAGCCTGCAGCATAACGTATAGCAGCCCACAGACTGCTCTAAGTTATGCCACTGAAACAATCTCTTAGGGACCTCTCTGATGGCTGAGGAGTGTAGCCAGAGGTTGCCTTCTCCCTCTCAAACTCCCTCTTACAATGGGAATGTGAGACAGCAGGTGACTATTATGGCTTCATGGTGGCAGTGGAATCCAAGCTACCCCTTCAGGGTACTTCTGTAGATGCTTTGTGCTGCAAAGCAGCTGTATGGAGGTTTGAATGTTCCATGCCCGCAGAGCAAAGGGATCAGGATTTAACCCAAATACAGGGCCCAAACCCGCTCCCAATGACAAAAATCCCATGATCAACAATTGTTGCTATGATGTATACAAATCACGCAATTTCCATGCAAGAATGGACATTTAAGATGGCACAGTAAACAAACTCTGATTTTTCATGCAAACAAGTACAATGGGCATTTTATTTTGTCTTTTCAGACAAAGTCTCCTAGAAAGCATTTGTTTTGATCATACAGTAGTCTGCCGTATGAGAACTAGAGTAATGCTGTATTTGAGCCAATGTCCAATAGTTTTGATGAAGCAGGGACTCAAACCAATGTATTTGAAACATTATAAAAATTACAGTGACAGAAAATATACAAAAAAGTATGAAACAGGAATTTCTGGCTCAGTATAAACAGAGTCAGGGTTAGCAACAAGTGCATTTAAATGTTGGTGTATATTAAATACAATTGAATGAATAACTTTCAATACTTCTGTGCCTTTTAATGACAGTATTGAGTCTGCTTTACATAATGAGGGAAAGAACAGATTGTTCTTGGTAATTATACATTTTAATTTGAAATCTAATAAGGTACAAGTTGTATGGCAGATGGAAACCCTTTGAAAATGAAATTTGAGCATCACAAGGAAATATAGATGCATAGAAGCTTTGATAAATCACCTGGTGAGCACACTACTTATTTAAAAGAACATCATCAATCTCACACATTTATAGGGGAAACTTAATTAAAGTCAATGAAATACATAAAAGAAAGAAAAAGGAAGGGCTCAAGAGTCTTGTTTTATGATGGGAAAGGTCCTTTTTGTCTTCTTTTTCCTCTCTTCCTTTCTCATTCCTCTCAGACTGAACTCCCTGCTTTCCCACAGAGTGACCTGATATTCCATTGTCTTCATAATGGACGAAGAAAAATGAAGACGTCCACTAGGAATAAAGCAAGAAAAGAGTAGACTCTTGGCAAGGTTTACCCCTCTGGTGATTTGACCTTTGTCACAATGACCCACAAATATACCCAGCCTGGCGTGGAGACACCATTTGTGGGAGAGAACAGATAGTTTCTTTTTGTTTGCTTCTGCTGAAATGGTCAGTGACTTCCATTTTTGTATTAGATTTATGATCAGAACACATGTCCAGTAGGACTTGGTCTGAGACCATCACCTTATTTCACAAAGGACACCAAACAGCTATCAGATGGGAATGACTTCCAGTTCCTACTGACCTGAATCTATTTCAATGGTGACCTAGAGCAGGGTTCGGCAACCTTTCAGCAGTGGTGTGCCAAGTCTTCATTTATTCACTCTAATTTAAGGTTTTGTGTGCCAGTAATACATTTTAACATTTTTAGAAGATTTCTTTCTATAAGTTGATAATATATACTAAACTATTGTTGTATGTAAAACAAATAAGGTTTTTAAAATGTTTAAGAAGCTTCTTTTAAAATTAAATTAAAATAAAGAGCCCCCCGGACCAGTGGCCAGGACCTGGGCAGTGTGAGAGCTGCTGAAAATCAGCTTGCGTGTCGCCTTTGGCACGCATGCCATGGGTTGCCTATCCCTGACCTAGGGGAAAAAGGCTCTATTATCCAAATACTAGTCTCCTGAGATGTAAACTGAATATTTATGAAATGCTTTCTCTGAGTACCTCATTAAAGATCAAGGTTATCATTTAATTTCCTTGAGAAAGGGTAAATATACATGTTTTGCAGTTTAAATATAATCATGGCAAAAAGTATAGTATTGTCCAATGTTTCATTATAAGCAGCTGTGAAATTCAACTACAGTATCATTAATGCTACCCAAAGGATTTCTTTAAAACAGGATGTTGCTTCTCAATGGAGCGGTCATATCAAGAAATTTACAATAAAAATAATGTCCCAGATCAACGTGCCTAATATACTTGGACATTATTTTTCCATTCTCTGAGGTGTTTAACTATAGCCGGGTTAATTTTAAAGAAGTTTTCAGTATGCTAACTAGTCACAATGGAATTAAGGAAAATTGGGAGTGCTTCCTGGACAAATACATCATTATTTGTTTTCATTAGTTGCATGGGGGAAAACATAACAAGTAATAATGTTCCTATAATTCCTTCATGTTAACACCTCCCCTCTCCCCTCCCAAAAGCCAACAAAATCTCCCTCTCCCCCACTCAAAAAGCAAAAAACACAGAGATAGGTATATTCTTAGACATTTAAGGTACACCATCATTCTGGTGGTATCCTATCTGGTTGATTCCTTATACCAGGGGTAGGCAATCTATGGCACGTTTGCCAAAGGCTGCACGCAAGCTGATTTTCAGTGGCACTCACACAGGTCCTGGCCACTGGTCTGGGGGGGCTCTGCATTTTAAATGAAGCTTCTTCAACATTTTTAAAACCTTATTTACTTTACATGCAACAATAGTTTAGTTATATATTATAGACTTATAGAAAGAGACCTAAAAACGTTAAAATGTATTACTGGCATGCGAAATCTTAAATTACAGTGAATAAATGAAGACTTGGTACACCACTTCTGAAAGGTTGCCGACCCCTGCCTTATACTGTCAGTGCAAGCTATATACATTATTCCTGATTTTTTATACTGAAGACATAGGTGTTGATAATCCCAAAGAGATTTGCATGACACACAGTTTGAAATATGTGGTTCCAAGGTATCTATTTTTAACTCATATGCAAGGCAAGATTTCCTTTCTGCTGTTGAAAGATTCATTAGTGATGAAATTCAACCCTCTACAGAGGACTTGCACAAGATCCATACAACACTTAAGTCATCTGCACATGACTTCATACCTGTGCACACATTTGCACAGGTGTAAATTTCACCCTAGATGATTGATACAGGGTACAGCAGAACACAATACAAGTTCCATTTTTTGTTATAAAGAAATAGTGTAAAATGGGTGAAACTCTACTAACAGTACTTCCTCTTAGTCTCTGAAAAGACAAACTGTAATACTATGCATGCTTTTATTCTTCCATATCCTTTCTATTTACTTTAATAAATTACTTGCAGGTAACAGTAATTTTGCATACTCTGCAGTTCAGCAGGCATTATGTAAAGCACTCTTGTTTCTGAACACATTTGGAAAATCTGTCAAATCAGCCTCAACAATGAATTATAGCTCAGAGCTATTAAAAATAGAAATAATGAAAGAGAAAAAAGTTTACCAGCTGTAATCACATGATGACACGGCCTCCTTGTGTACTACATGCCCTATAGTCACAAAGTAGACATCCAACCAAAATGTTTTAAACCATGAAGATTGTTAATTTCTTCCTTGGCTGGTTGCTTTATTTATGGCAAAGATTAACCCATCTCTGTAAGTTATCTATAGCTTAATAACTTATCCATTTATGACCAATATGAAGTCAGATGCCTGCTTTTCTAAAAGCTGAGTTTAGTCCTTGCTCAGGTGTAATTACACAAAAATATTCAGGATTTGATGCAAAGCCCACTGAAATTAAAGGAGTCTTCCCTCAGTGACTTCACTGGGCTTTGGTTTGGGCTCATAATGTTTCTTCCATATCCAAATCAAATTTCTTGACATAGTGTTTCTGACGTAAATGACTTGTCTGGGATGGAATTATATTCACATCTAAAATGAAGGACATCTCTCTGAATGTCACTCTTTCCCACTCACACCCACACATACACACACATCGGGTAGTGTATTCTGGCTAACTGTCTGCTTGTTAAATGTCAAGAATACAGAAGAGTTTGAGACTGTCATATTTCTGGTCTTTCTGATTTAAGACACGTGCTGTCATGTGTATATATTTAAGCAAATAAAGACAACATAATGATCTACTGTCATTAGGTGATCATTGCAGATGATAAAAAGAGAGCCGGTTTTCTGTATACTGTACTATGCATTTACCAGACCGCCTTTCCAGTTTTCAGTAAATGTCTTGCAACTACGCGACAAGCAAGAAATGTCAAGCAGATGGCATTTGATCTGAACACAGCCAGCTACTTTTTAATGTGTAGGGAGTTTGTAAGAATCAAATCTACTTTTTTGACAATCAGGTTCATTAATTTAGTAATTAAGAGTTGCATATTAATATAATGAACATTTCCTTTTTAAAATTACAGCTCATTTTGTCATCCAGATTCTCTAGTTCATCTAAGCTGCACTCAGCACAAGACTAGGGAGGTGAGTACAGGACAAAGTTGGCTTTTATGCTCCCAATAAGACTTTCTAATTCTGGGATTGGTTGGTGGGTGTTTTGAGGCCTTGGTGTAATTTAGAGGCGGCTCAGACCTATTTATCCCTGGTTGGACATAGCTAAAAGGGCCTTCCAATAGCCAGGTATAGTCAAAGCTAATCATTCTCTCTCCTGCTATAATACCTGCATACCACAGCAAAGGCAAACCAGGAGAGAATTTCCCCCAGTGGAGGCACACCCCCATCAGAATATCCTGTGGTTAGAACACTTTCCTGAGAGGTGGGAGACCCCTGCTTAATTTCTTTCACCCCATCTGGCAGAGAAGGGAGAATTGAACCTGCATCTCCCATATCCCAGGTGAGTGCTCTAATCACAGGGCTAAAAGCTATATGGTGAGCAGCACCACTTCCTCTTCCAGCTGAATTTTAAATAGGACCCAATCTGGTAGGTACCTTCTGAATATGCCTACCAGATCGGGCCCTGGCATGTGACTTAGGCAACTCACTTTGGAGAGTAGGTGAGAGATAAGCATCTGGACACTTTAGGGAGGTAGAAATGTGCATGACCAGAGGCAGAAATATAGGTGCCTAGGGAACTTTTAGATTTAGTCATCATAGGCAGGATTAGGCAAGAGTTTTGTGGATCACAGTGATGCCAAACCAGAGACTTTGAGTTTTAGGTACCTTAGTACTTTTGTGGCTCCCTCCCTTATAGTCTGAGTTTTTATGTCAACTTTTGAGATAGCTAAAAAGAACTAAAGTAAAACGACTATCAGCTGACCAGATCTCTGAGGACTCAGCCGATGAATGAGAACACAGACAGAACACTGGCTCAAGATAAATGTTTGGAAGTGTAAAGACATCATTGTTAATTTTTATAGTATTATCTAGGATAAATGAAGACTCAGGGTCGTGGTTGTGATAGGGGAAGAAATTGCCTTTTCCTTTTTCATTGCTAGTGATTATTGCTATAGTTCTTCTTTGTCCCAGTTATATATACACCTGTTGTTTTCTAGGCTATTACTGTGAATGGGCCAGATTTTCAAAATTTGGATGCCTTATGTTAGATACCTAAATTGAAGCAGAGCGTGGGCTAAGAGAGGTAGTGAAGCTATTCAGATATTTGCTGGAAGCATGCCACAGGCAGCAGATATTTCCCCCACATACACCATGCTCTCTCCAAATACCAGCACAACATTCCCCAATCACAGAGACAGAGCACCGCTCAGTTGCAAAGGAGGGGTGTCTGTGGGCTCAGAGAAAAGAGTACTATATATTCAAAGATTTCAAGGCCAGAAGGGACCATTGTGATCTAATTTGACCTCCTGTATAATACAGACCTTAGAATGTCCCCAAAATAATTCTTACAGCAGCTCTTTCAGAAAAACCTCCAATCTTGATTTAAAAATTGTCCATGATGGGGAATCCAAAACGATCCTCGGTAAATTGTTCCAATGGTTAATTATCCTCTCTGTTAAAAAATTACATCTTATTGTAGTCTGAATTTGTCTAGCTTCAACATCCAGCCATTGTATGTTATATCTTTCTCTGCTAGATTGAAGAGCCCATTTTTTCCCCATGTAGGTATTTACAGACTATAATCCAGTTACCCCTTAACCTTTTCTTTGTTAAGCTAAATAAATGCTCCTTGAGTCTATTATAAAGCATGTTTTCTAATAATTTAATCATTCTCATGGCTCTTCTCTGAAGCCTCTCCAATTTATCAACATCCTTCTTAAACTGTGGACTATGTCACTGAGCTGTTGCTTTCCCTTCTTTATCTCCTCTTCCTGCTCTCCTTTGACATTATACGAGGAGGGGAGCTTCAAGCCCACAGTGGCTAATAGGAACAAAACACTTCCACACAAACAGAGAGTGGTTATATTTAATATTTCTGGTACTTTTCTGGTTCTTTGTTACTTGTAAATGTATTTAAAATTATTGTAATACATCACTTCTGCCGCTCAAGGGGGCTGGAATAGTCAAGCCAAAGAGAGAATTCTCTCCAATTGGCTTAGAGTGGATACATTAGAGAGCTTCCATGGCACAGTTGAATCGGTGCAGCTGCACTGCTGTAAACTTTCTAGTGTAGCCATGCCCTTACTCATGGTACAAACACTTGGAGTGAAATCATGACCCCATTTAAGTCAATGGCAAAATTCCCATTTACTTTAATGGGACTAGAATTTCCTGAATACCTCCAAGTAATATCATGAACAATAATCCATGAATCCTTAGGTGGTTTGTTCCAATGTATGCTATTATTAACAATCTCTAACCCACCTGAGACTGGTATCTTATCTAATGGATGATTAAGCATGTTAAAGAAAAGGCATTTTTAAAATGTGTAATTCTGTTTTTGCTACTGCATCCCCATCTTTGAAGAAGACTTAAACTTGAAAGAGATCAGACAACACTGTACCAGGGAAAAACAAAACATGCACATTTGGATATATCTTTCTTTAATCATCACTGAGGCATATACATTACAGCCTTGTCAAGCTTTTCTTCCTCCCCGCAGAAGAATCATTTATGGGAAGGGTTGTTTTTAAAAAATACTTCCTAAAGCTATCATTCAGCTCAATTTTTTTCTTAGACACCTGCTGCGAAAATTGATAAGCATTATATAGAAATGTCCTTCTGGATGATGGCTGTGTAGATTCCCCCTCCCATCCCCGAAGTACAAATCCAAAGGAAGCTGAGAGTGAAAGCACAGGTGAAATAATTCATGCTGCCTGAAATCCCCTGCAACCTTTTCCTGTCTGTGCAAAATTAAAGTACATTTCTGAAATGCACAGTGCTGGTTAAGCTTCCATTTTACCTCCACAATTTTTTGCAGAATTAGGAGGCTATGTTGTGGTTTAAAATTAGAGATTCACCTACTTAATCTAGTTTTCCTCTCAACTTTTTGTGCATAGGGCATTTAAAAAAATCAATTTATTTTGCATATTTACAAAATAAATAAAGATTTTATTCTTAGTTGTTCTGTCATCATTCATTGACAGCCTGCGTAAGGAATTCCTAACTACTCATTCATCTGTGCTTCTGTATAAGGCACCATTCCCTGTGGTATCAGAATGCCTTCCTCATGAAGTTAACACAACAACAGTCTTCCAGCCCTGCTGGAATATATTGGGAAATTTCCAATTCTACTGTTAACATTTTGGAATCTCAAGCAGATATCAATATAGAATATTATCTGTTTTAAATGAGAATGTGATCTAAACAGTAATAGCAATAATCTAAAAACTTTGTTTATCATATTTATTCACTTTCAGTATACATGGAGGTGATGAATATTAACTAGAAAGTAATTGACATATATATGTTTCAAATATAAGGATGGGTCTTTTCGTACATTGGACACCAATCAGTGCAGTTGGAGTGGGTAGGGCAAAGTTGATTTTACACTATAGTTTTCTCTTCCTGGCTCCTGGAGCAGTCAGGGACTGTTATGGTTCATACACAGCATAGATCAACCTTGGAGGTGCTATAAACTGTGTCTTTCTCTAACCAGATAATCGGAATTCAGAAGTACTCTGGCTACGTACCTTTCCCCCTTCCATGCCTCTGACATGTCCCTTTGCTGGGTTGGGGTGGGGGAGAAGAGGGTGGCAGAGGGATAACTAGCCACCTCTGTTATTCAGGGTCTACAGACTACCTTATATTCAAAGCAGCCATAACAGGGGTCACCATTTGTCCCACAGATAGTATTATGATGGGATAGTAGAGTGATAAAGTATATTGTCTCTCTGATGAGACATAAAACAGAGGCCCTGAACATGTTAAGACTTTAATAATCTCATTACACCTTTTGTAAGGACAAGAGCAAATTCCAGTTTGGTAACTGCATTCTATCTAATTATATTTCTCCTGAAGTTTTAAATGGCCATTCTTCTCATGTCAATGTTCTGTCCAATTTGAGGATGTAAACTACTTTATAGGTATGAAACAAAAAATACATCATCTCTAAATCAGAAATTCATTTAATTCCCTATGAAACTAGAAGTTATTTAGAAAGTGATGCTTTAGATCAATAAGAATACAGAAGATGGATGACAATAATCGGTCCTGAAGAAGAATTTATTTTGGGGCTATTTGTAGGGAGTCAAGATGAAATCTATAAAAGAATTAATCAAAAATTTCTGAACATAGGTACCTTAAAATGAGGCATTTAGCAATCTAAATAAGAGGCCTTATTTTCATAGTTCTGAGCACCCACAGATTCCATTCAAATATATTTATATCTAAAATAAATGTTCTGCAAATATAAGTATTTATTTATATATATACTTTTTGTGCATGAAAGTTTAGCTATATAGAGTTGCTTTTGATGCTATACCATAAATGTTTATTTTGCTAATGAATTATTATTTGAGTCAGTTACTCAGTGATAAGTCAGCAGAGAATTCATGAGAGTCTGTAAACTGTGAAGAGACTATAAAAATAAATGGGCATATTTGCATAATGTGGAGCACTTTGTCACATTAGTGCTGCTGGGAAACATTAATATAGAGGAAGGAGGGCAACATTTGTTGATTGTTTTTTTTCTCCTCAGAACCCCAGCCGATAATCCTAATAAAATCTGGCAGATGTAACAGATAAGGAAGAGAATGCTGTAGAACAGTGGGTTTAAACCTTTTTGTTTGTGGACCCCTAAATTTTTTTGAATAGATGTGTGGCTCTCTTTGGAAATCTCGGACATTCACTGGGCCCCCAAGTATCTGCAGACCACAGGTTGAAAACCACTGCTATAGAAAATATAAGTCACAGCTGAGAGTTCTCAACCTGCAGGAAGTCAGACTGGGCCACAATTTTGCACCAGTTTCTATTTTTTTAGATATAGACTATTTTGATTCTATGTTCCTCATGAGCCCTGACCCAAAATCCTTTGAAATCAATGGAGTTTTTTCATCAACTCTAGGATGGATTTGGATCCAGCCATAACTTTATTAGTGTTCAGGTCCTACATTCTCTTCACCATTAGGTGCAACGTCCACTTCCCCCATTATCCTTCCTCGGATTCTGTCCCCCCAATTCCTAATCCTGCTCCCATTAAAGTCAATGGCAAAATTCCACTTTCACTAATGCAAGCAGGACCAACCTGCTATCCTCATTTGAAACCGTAACTCATGTTTAAGATGCTAATTACATGTTATTTCAAAACCTGTTCAAAGTCTAACATTATCCAGAGTTTAATTATAAAGAAACAGCTACAGACTGTAAGACCTATCCTGCAAATGTGCCTGCACATATGCATTCAGGTGGAAGTGTTTGCAGAGCTAAGTCAAAAATGAGAATACACTAATCCAGCACTTTCAAATGCTGCATGACTACAATATTATTGTAGATTCATGGTTATCATGTTTTTGCATGACCATTACACATCATGAGCCAAACCCAGCTGTGGGCTCCATTAGCGTCAATGGAGTTACACCTGGAACAATTTGGCCCCATACTTTGTGTGACATTACCCAGGGTACAAGCTGGATTAGTGAACAGATGTGTCCCTTCAGTTTTCCACTCTTGGGTGCCTTTACACTGCTTTTCTGTGAGAGTTACCACTCTTGGTCTGTTCTCTCAGCCTCCAGCACACAAGTTACCCCCACTTATTATATGAGTGCTATAGCCAGCCATCCATGAATTACACTGCAGGGCAACACCAGCAAATTCCCAATCTCAGACTTTCCCCATAAATGTACATCTTGTACTGCCTAGCTCTCTCCTAAAAAGACAAGCTCATATGAAATCTGTTATTTTATTAATAGAAAATTACATGCACAAATCCTATTATCCCAAAATGGAGTTTCCCCAAACACTTCAATCCAAACACTGACTTATATAAATCATTAAAACAAGTTTATGAACTACAGAAAGATAGAATTTAAGTGACTACAAATAATGAGGCATAAAAGCCAGAATTGGTTACAAGATAAAAGTAAAACAATTCCTAACTTAACAAGCTAAAATAAATTCAAAGCTAAGGTCTCTTTCAACACATGTTTCAGCAATCTTACTGGCTGAATTTCTCCCTAGTCCAATGCTGCTTACTTTATTCAAGTATTGTGGATGCCCTGGGTAGACAGAAAGGAAGAGATTATTTGGGGCAACTGCTCTCCCTTCCTTGAAAATCATCTCCAACTGAGGTTCAGGAGACAAAGTCTATGTGGATTGGAATCCCCAGTTCTGTCTTTGTCAAGATGTGGATTGTAACTCACATCCTTTTCCTGTCAAAAAATGGCCACTTAACTAGGTGATAGTACATTTGATTTTGATGACACCTGGTAGAGGCACCAGTTAGCCTTTTGTCTCTGGGGAACTGGTTTGTGACTCCTCCAGACTTGGAATATGTCTTAAGCCTGGGCTACACTAACAAGGTACGTCAGTCTAAATTACACTGAAGTCATTGTAGCTTAGATTGACTTATAACAGTGTCTACACCACACTATGTCAGTGGGAGACACTCTCCCATCAAATTTTCCTGTCTTCAACAGACCCACTAAATTTATGCTGCTGCATTGATTGCATCAGTATCGATTTAGCCTGTAACCACAGACAAGCCCTTAATAGTATAATATAATAGACTCTTACATACAACTTTACATAGAATTTTCCACACATTTTACCTGGACAATAATGATCAGCAAATTATGCGTTTTCAAATGATACCTCACAAGGCGTACTTTGTAATGGAATGGTCAAGGTATCAGTCTGTATCCCTATGTCCTTTTTACAAGATGATAAATGTATAACCTTTACATAATATTTATAGTTTACTATATGTATCATAAATGTTTACAAATATGCTAAATAAATGTGTGCAGACTTAAGGATCAGTTTGTTTTGTTTTCAAAATTGGATTTTATTAGTTGTTTGTAATCATAGAATATTAGGATTGGAAGGAACCTCAGAAGGTCATCTAGTCCAAACCCCTGCTCAAAGCAGGACCACTCCCCAGATTTTTACCCCAGTTCCCCAAATGGCCCCCTTAAGGATTGAACTCACAACCCTGGGTTTAGCAGGCCAATGCTCAAACCACTGAGCTATCCCCCCCCCATGTGAAGAAAGCTGGCTTGGTGATTTAACTAGTGATGTTTCATCTTCGGAAATCTACAACCTGATCTGAAAATGTATTGAAGATAATGAGAGTCTCTGGTTAAAGTTAAATGGAACTTAATAAGGACATTTGATTAGTTCCCTATTTTTCAATGTGTATTAAAATTTAAATTAATTTGGTAATCTTGTTGTGTTGTCAGTGGATATTTTCCCATGTAGCAACCCTCTCCTATCCTCTCCCCCACCACCCCCAAAAATGTTGCATTTCTGAAACTAACACTGTGACAAGTATTTTTTTTGCCGCTGAAGTAGATTGATTGACATGATGAAGCTACTTGAAATGACAGTTTTATGGCTATAGAGACAAGGTGGGCAAGGTGGTATTTTTTATTGGATCAACTTCTGTTGGTGAGAGACACGCTTTCAAGCTTACACGGAGCTCAGCTTCAGATCTGGCAAGTCTATGCTTAAAACTCTGCATCAGCAGTAAAAGTAAAAGGCAGTTTGGGGTTGCTAACGGGTTATAGATTGCTGTAATTGGAGACACTGGATTTATGGTTTATTACAAAGCCACTCCCTGCTGCCTTACCCCCCCCTCCCACCTCCCTCTTGATTGGAGGGGTGTTAACAGGGCACTTCACCTTGAATGGTTCCTTGATATGTGTTAACTATTTATGCTAAAATATTTGTTAAATCTTGTATTTAGCTGGGACACTGACTATTTTCGCAGACCTGAAGAAAAAAGCCCCATGTAAGCCTGGAAGCTTGTCTCTCACCAAGAGAAACTGATCCAATAAAATATATTATGTCACCCACCTTGTCTCTCGAATAATATCCTGGGACCAACATGACAACGTTGCATACAGCAATTGTTTAAAGACTGGTATTTCTAGAAACTGGACCCATAAGTAGCCTTCAAAACCCGTTGAAACATGCTTCTGCACATGTGTATGAGCTAACACTCTTCGGGATACATGTGTGTTGTCCAGTAGTCAGTTAGGTTGAATTTGAGTCCTTTCTTCCACAGCAAATACACTCTTTTTCTTTAATTAGACAACTGCATGAACCAACCAAATCCACATATTTTTCATGTGTAATCATTAAGCATGTGAATTACAATAAGGGCTTAATTCTGAGCATCCACAACTTTCATTTACTTCAAAAGTAGTTGTTGCTGCTTGGCACCTGGTAATATCAGGTCCTTAGTCCATATGAGGTTCAAACCCTGAGCATGAGCAAAAGAACAGGCTGCACTGTAGCATTTATTACACTGTACACTATTACAATGTCACAGTAGGCAAACATTTATAGCAGCTAATTTTTCATTTTTCGTGTGTGTGCGCACACTCTTTCCCATCAGGTATTCCCACTTACTATCCACTCTATCCATTTCTTATGGCTGTCAAATGAAACCATCCTTTCCTCATTGATGTGTATGTTTCCTGGCTGATAGGTAGAGTTTCATGAGCTCAATACAGGGTCTTCAGTCTGTAGTTTTTATCGTTATAACTATTTGGTGGGCTATTTTGTTTTACTGCCTGAGTATTGACAGTCATATGCATGCTGTTATTTTAATTTATCTACTATACATTAGGTCCATCACAGAAGTTACATCAGAGTGCTAGGAGTGATGAAGTCCAAATAAATATTTTAATGATCTAGAAGGTCTGAACTCAAAACCAGGACTCCTCAGAGAAATCTTATTTTGGATGTCAATTCTGATTTACTTCACGGAGACTCGGAACACTTCCAGAAACATGACTTCGACACCACCTGTATCTTCTAATGTATAT
Source organism: Gopherus flavomarginatus (assembly GCF_025201925.1). Lineage (NCBI taxonomy): Eukaryota > Metazoa > Chordata > Testudines > Testudinidae > Gopherus > Gopherus flavomarginatus. Next base: position 80,645,543 of record NC_066617.1, on the reverse strand, counting down.
CCTCAGTGCAAGTATGTCCTCATTTATCAGGTTCCAGAATCTACCCTCCTGCTATGAGTTCCAGTCTTGCTCCTGCTGCCAGTCTGTTCTCTGCATCATTATACCAAATTACTCAAAGGGGTGAGACAAAAGGTCCCAATACAGATACCTCAAATTTCCCCTCCCGCACCTTTTCCAACTCTTACAGATCTGAGATTTCAAAAAAGGGGAGCCTAAAGTTAGGTGCCTAAAACCACATTCAGCACCTATATAAATAGCCACAATAGAACCTACTGAGTGGTTAGCACTTTTGAAAATATGGTCACTTCTGTAAGCAAGTAAATCAGGATTTAGAAGTATAACTATAGGGAACCATTTAAGAAAAATATTGATCCTGGTCACCCTCCTCTTCTCACTCTCACACACTTACTTAGGCCCTGCCTTGTATAGGTTTCTGTCTCCTGCTCATTATAGCTTAAAATATTATTGGGTGTGTTCAGTCTATTTCCCTTCAATAGAAAGTGATTTCTTTGTTAGATCAACCAGAGTTTGGGTCCCCTCCACTGGGTCAGCTCATTTCTGTGTGCATCTGTTTTATTTTGGAAATAAGTTTATGCCTTGTTAAAAAAAAATTCCATCGCCCAACCACCCCCCAAAAAAGCCTGGTACTGCACCAACTCATGCATATTGCACATAAAGTAACACAATAAGCAATTTAGTCTTTTTGCTCTGTGAGCCTTCACGTGGAAATTGCCGCTACTTGCAATACACAGAGTGATGAACAGAAAACAACAAAAGTTTTATAGACTGAGAAAACTGCTTCTAATCTGTGACAGAGTGCTCCACTCACCACTTGGATGGCACCTCCTTCTGGTCACTCTGGGGAAAAAGCATGCAAGGTCATCACCCCTTCCCATGGTTGCATGACAGCCTCTGTTTCTCTGTCTGGGTCTGCAACCCCTCTCTTGCTGCACAAGCTGCTACTGCCACTTTGTGACTCAGCCCTCTGGCCAGGCCACTATCTGCATTGCCCTCTTTTTGGTATCATAGTCTTTCCTCTCCAGCAGTCCTAGGCAGTCTTCCCATTCATTGCCTCAGTATCTGTCGGGAGAACCTGGAGCCACCCTTTGTTCCAGGTTCTGGATCATAGACCCTCCAGCCAGCACTCAAGGCCTGTTCCCTTCTAGACCTTTCCCTGAGCCTTGTCCTACCTTCCTAGCTCCCCTAGTTTGCCAGACCAAACACACCTCCCTTCTCTCAGGGAGTGACTGTAGACTTTCCCAGAAGCCCCCTCTGTTTCTAATTTCCTGTCTTTATAAATCCAGCTGTCATAAACAGATAAGTAAGAGTTAATAGAACAGAAGTACTTCATATCTCTTTGCCTATAAAGGGTTAACAAGAACAGTGAGCCTGGCTGTCACCTGACCAGAGGACCAATCAGGGGACAGGATACTTTCAAATCTTGAGGGAGGGAAGTTTTTGTGCTGTGCTGTTAGTGTTTGGTTGTTGTTCACTCTGGGGGCTCAGAGGGACCAGACGTGCAACCAGGTTTCTCTCCAATCTCTCCAATACAGGCTCTTATAGGTTCAGAATAGTGAGTACTAGATAGATAAAGCGAGTTAGGCTTATGGTTGTTTTCTTTATTTGCAAGTTTGTATTTTGCTGAAAAGATTTTAATTTGTACTTGTATACTTAGGCTGGGAGGGTATTCCCAGTGTCTATAGCTGAAAGACCCTGTACCTATTCCATTTTTTTTTAAATTTACAAAGATAATTTTTACTGTTTTTTCTTTCTTTAATTAAAAGGTTTTCTTGTTTAAGAACCTAATTGTTTTTTTATTCTGGTGAGACTCCAGGGGACTGGGTCTGGATTCACCAGGGAATTGGTGGGGAGAAAGGAGGGAAGAGGGAGAGAGAGGCTGATTTCTCTCTGTGCCAGGATTACTTTCTCTCAGGAAGAGTCTGGGAGGGGGAAAGAGAAGGAGGGAGGAAGGTGAATTGTCCTCTCTGTTTTGTGATTCAAGGAGTTTGAATCACACAGTGATCTTCCAGGGTAACCCAGGGAGGGGAAGCCTGAGAGAGGCAATGGTGGGGGAAAGGGTTTACTTTCCTTGTGTTAAGATCCAGAGGGACTGGGTCTTGGGGGTCCCCAGGCAAGGTTTTGGGGGGACCAGAGTGTATCAGGCACTGAAATTCCTGGTTGGTGGCAGCGCTACAAGTACTAAGCTGGTAATTGAGCTTAGAGGAATTCATGCTGGTACCCCATCTTTTGGACGCTAAGGTTCAGAATGGAGATTATACCATGACACCAGCCTATCTTATTCCTCCTCAACTAGTCTCCCTCATGCAGCTAGGGGATTACTTAGTCACCTGATTTCCCTCAACTGTGGCCTGTTAGGTAAATTAGCCCCCTTTTTAGTCTGCATTAACACTCCCAGAGCAAATGTGTGGTGAACATCTCATCACACTAACTGATTTGGGACAGAACTCATTTAGAAACACCATTTGACAGCTATGATTAAATGAACAACTGAGACTTAAATCCACTGCGGCACACCACTGATGATAGCCATTGCTGCTGTATGAACCAATACTTGTTATCAATTACCTACTTCACACTAGCTGTAAGCTCTCTGGGGTAGGGACCATCTTTTGATTCTGCATTTGTACAACACCTACCATAGTAGGGTCCTGGTCCATGACTGGGGTTCCAAGGTGCTCTGATAATACAAACAATGATGTGGGGATACAATTCACACACACATTTGTTCAAACTGGGTCAACTGAATGGGCTTAGCTGAAACAAGAACTGTCCATCTCCTAAATAAAACAAAGTCCTTGTGTATATAAATTCACACCAACTGATATGTATTTTGGGGGGTTTTGTCCCTCCTCTCCATTTCTGAATAAATGTGGGACAGTGAGAAATGCCCTTTCTCTTCATGACATTTCTTACCTACTAGAGACAAATCTCTGACAAGGAACTCTGATTTCCTGCTGGATTCTCCAGCTGTGTATTTGCAGCCTGATATTTTGAACAACAATAAGGAGAGTGGAAGTTAATCTCCGAGACTGGTGAAGGAGATGGTATCATTTTGCTGACTTTTAAACTATAATTATTTCTTCTGGTGAGCTGTGGCACTGTGGCTATGCCCTCACTCTGACCTCCCAGGACCCTTTTGCAGAATATTGAGGCAAGAGCAGTGTTAATACTCCTCACTGAGATTACTCCTGCCCTGTTACACACCCCATCCTTGCACACTAGTGTAGGACATAGCTCAGTCTACCAATAGAATTCCCTCTTTAGTTCCATGCATTAGGGTGGTTTCTTGTTGCCCTAATCTTCCCTCACTTTTGTTCCTAGCTGCTGCTAAGGTTTGCTCTTAATGAGCTTACCACCTGGGTTTTTCAAAGCACAGTCTCTCTAGCTTTGGTGTGAGAGAGCCACACACATAATGCTGTGGGTGGAATGTCCTTTGCCTTACCTCTCTCTCTCTCTTCACATTCCCTCATGGCAAATTTGTAGGAAAATGCACTGCAGGGTGGTAGGTCTGGAGTACCCTTTGTGAAAATGTTTGAGGAGTCGCATAATTTTTACACATTTTCTGCAATGTTCTTTGCCAAATATGCACTGAAAGTACCTATGCAAAATTGTATGATGTAGCTCCTAATATATTTTTCATATGGGGTGCATGGTAATTCAGTGGTACAAAATAGGCAGAGAGAAAAACATATTGTGCTTTATTATCCTGGGACTGCCGTTCAGAAAATCTACCACACAAGTGAATCATCAGATTTACAAAATTAAGGGCTAGATTGGATCTTTTATGTTCAGGCCACAGTAAGAATATCAAAGAGGTGGGACGTCTCACAGAGCTCAGAGGCTGCATGTTCACTCTCACACATCCCTTTGTGGGGTGCAGCTTACTACTCATGTTTCTTGTGTGGCCACTCAGTCTTGCTTGCTAAAGTATAGAAAGTGGAGCCAGGAGTGTACATCCTCAGACATGTCCCTCCTGTCACCATTGTATGGAGGGAAGGGACCAAGCAGCAGAGGGACTCTGATTCTGCCTTACCACTATGGATGCCATAAAACGCTATGGAGAGAGGCTCTTTAGGCTTTCCCATACATGTAGTGTAGCTGCTTATGAGGCAGGCACAGCCTGACCCTTAATTCAATTGCCCTGGGATTTTCAAAAGTGCTTAAGGGAGATTAGTGCCAACTCCCATGACCTTCAGTGCCTGTTGGTGCTTTTGAGAGTCCCACCATTTTATTGTTATAGGGACAGAATCTCAGTATCCAACAGCACCTAAAAACCTGATTTTCCAGATTAGCACCCATTGGAACAATAGGATCCACTGAATACTGAGCACTATTGAAAATCTATCCTTTCCCCCTCCACCTCTTACAGGCTTGTCACTCTTACTGTCAGAAATTAAAACCAAAAGTAAACTGTACTAAAAATGCTTGCAGTTTAGTTTGTCCTTTGACTGAATATGATTTCTTCTCAGTTCTAAAATTATTTGTATTTATTATTTATACAGTGCCTTAAGTATGCATGGTGCTTTCCAGACAAATTAAGTTTAAAGGCAAATGTTATTTTAATTGACTGATACAAACTTGTGAAGCATCCAACAAATCAAAAAGCCACTTAAAGAACAAAGCACATCATGTGAAACTGAATTCCCCCCTCCCTCCCTCCTAGTTTTATCAGCAGGGAGGAAAGAAGAACTTTAGTTTGTGCTTTTTTAAAAAAAATGTAATTCAAACTGTAAGCAAAACTGAAACATGTGGGTCTCAGTTGCGAGGAGCTAAAGCGCAAAAGGATAAAGTCCTTTTGCTGTGCTATGTTTTTACAGGCTGAATTAATCCCCACATGATCAGAAGAACTAACATTCACAGAGAGATTCAGACAGGAAAAGGAGACTGCCAAAGGAGGTCGCCCAGGCAAAAAGATGGTCAGAGGTCATGCAGAACAGATCTTTGAGAAATACTCACTAAAATTAATTCCAGATATTTCAGTCTCCTCCTTTCCATATAATTGTGTTGTCTGTTCTCTTTGCAAATATGATTTTCTTTAAATGAGGAAAGAGTATTTGTTTTTCTAGTTGAGATAAAGAAAGATCTTCCAAAAACTGAATATTTATTTAGTTTTAGATGTAAGATGTGCCAGTCACAAAAGGTTGACAAGACCACTAGAGATATTGGCCCTGTTTTTTTATTCCTGTCTTATTCATTTCCATCTGTCTAGGATATGGCCCCATTTGAATAGTATCTGAGCACCTAATAGCCACCATGTATTGCTATGGCTACAACAGAACTTAATGACAGAGGAAGTATCCAAACCTCACCCTAGTTCCTCTCAATAACCACCTAACTAACTCTCCTATGTCCTAGAATTCCTATCATGGCTAGCAACAATTCAGCTCCACTGGTGGTGTCATCAGAAGCAATGCTACTGTAAGCAGTACCCATCAACACTGGTATTTTATGCCACAATATTGCAAAGATTTAATTGTTTGCTTAACTGTATACAAGTGAGTAGTTCCAGTCAACTCAATCAACACAGTAAGTGGTGCTGCACTCATGTGCTGCATTATGCATGTGCTTCCACTGTTGAAGGATCTGGGCCTTAAGCACCTTATGGGGTAGCCTTCTTCCAAGAAAGGAAAATGCCAGCGGCTGACTGGAGTCTGTTTTATATTTTTGTGAAATGATCAAAGTCCTCCTGTCTCTAAAAGAGGGTTGTCAGAACAATCCTATTATTTTTAAAGTTTCAGTTTTGCATTTCCAAGCTAGTGTTTTCTTATTTCCACTGGAAGGTCTTTCTTCTTCTCCCATCCACTTAAGCCTTTACTCTTAGGCCATGTCTACACTGCTCCTTATGTCGGCAAAATTTTTGTTGCTCAGGGGTGTGAAAAAACAGCCCTCTGAGCAACATAAGTTTTGCTGGCATAAGTGCTTGTGTGTACAGCAGTAATATCAACAGGAGATACTCTTTCGCAGACATCACTACTGCCACACATTGGATTGGTTTTATTATGTCAATGAGAGAGGTCTCTCCCTTTGACATAATGTGGCTACACGAGCGCTCATACAGGGGCACAGCTGTATCGATATAGTTGTTCCACTGTAAGCTTGTAAGCTGGGACGTGGCCTTACACTATAGTAGCTAAGGATCCTACTGCATGGTGAGAAATTCATGTCAAGGAATAATGATTTTTTGTAACTTTCTGATAAGAGTCTCATTATGCACCATATTGATCAAGCTATGTGTAACATCCTGTCTCAATGCTGAATATTATGACTTTAAAATTATTTATATAGATTGTTCCTTCATACAGCATAAAGGAAAAAGAGTATTATGCCAGCACACAGGTTGAGGAACTGAACTATGTGCAGAGATGCTCAGAGTAGGCAGTAGGGAAAGGAATCCTTCTTACAGGGTTCAAAGTGCAAAGCAGCAGTAGAAGTGCCCTGTATGTGCTATGGCAGTGCAAGAGCTAAAGAAAACTGCCATGTCATTATACTAAAGGGGAGGAGGAATCAACCATTGGTTCTCCACAGTTGGGTCTCTTTGGGCGCCTGAACCAAAGATCAGTGCAATCATTGGAAAGATGCTCACATTGACATTAATGAGCTTTGCATCAAACCCTTATTTATCATAAAATATCTGGTTTGGAAGGGACCTTAGGAGGTCATCTAGTCCACCCCCCTGCTCAAAGCAGGACCAATCCCCAACTGGTCCCCTCAAGGATTGAATTCACAGTTTAGTGTTCAGAAGGCCAATGCTCAAACCACTGAGCTATCCCTGTAATGAGCCATGCTGCAAAGTCTCCTCAGCACAACTAGACGGAATGCCTGTAGACGAGCATAGTTCTGCAATGTGCAGAGTGTGTGAACTTCCTGCATAGATCTCCACATTCTGTCTCATGGAAATTCACTAGTTCCACTGCCAACTGAGTTGTATACCCCAAAAGTTCAAAAATGTGTGTTTGCTACAAATTAAAACAATTAATTAAATTCTATCAACAACCTATGTAATGCTGGAGTGCATTTTATAAGAAGTGCAATTTTAGTAAAATTATTAATGCTGCTAAATTCAGGGATGGATAACTTATACTGATTCCATTATCCATCCAGTGATATAGCACATGATATCTAGCTACATACACGTACATTTCATTATACTCTCCTGTTTCCATTAATTATTGCCTAATGTTCATAGACATTAACCCTATGTCTTTCTAATACATATTTACTGGAACAAATGACAAAAATGGCAGAGAAGCAAACCAGAAAGTGTAACTTTAGCCTTCCTTACTGTGGTTTATGTTCCATAAATCCTATGCCATTTAATGATAAGGCATTTGCCTTATATATGAGACATTTCAGAATAGACTATTAATAGAGAGTGGTGGGGACACAAGGGAAAATAAGAAAATATCCTTTGCATGCCTGGGGATCAGATCCTCAGCTGAATCAAATGTCAGTGATTTACATTAGCTGATCAATAAGGCTGAGACTTTAATCCAGATCCTACTTTCAAAATCTCAGTTATTCCAACCCATTTTGATATTTTTAATTGTCAGATGTTGTTACAATAAAACAGATTTCTTCTTCAGTTGTTTCAGGAGAAAAAAATCCACTTATTTTACATCCTTCAGTACATAGGCAAGAAAAATAAACACATTAATTGCTAAAAATGAAGAGTTATCCTGTTTTCATCATAAGTCTGACATGAATTTCATGAAGTATAAACTGTGAACAGCATTTGAAATATTTTATGAGAATTCAAGAGAAGAGATGTTTATTTCTATTAGACTTATTGCAGCCACTTGACCTAATTATTTTGACACCTTTTTAGGCATACTCAGGAAAAATAATAATAATAAATAATAGAAGCTTGTTTTTTTTCCTAGAGAATGAAAGCAGGAACTGGAAAAGGAATCAAAAGAAAATATCTTTGAAGGTGAGGACCAAGCATTTTTTCAATTAGAGGTTCTCATTGGGGTTTGATAGGGGATCTAATTGTTTACTTGTTTTCCCCAAGAGCTAAAAACAGATGAGGAAACAGAGGTTAAAAGTTAAATTCCACAGTGATAATAATTTACTTGCCAAGTTTTATCCTGATGATCATGAAGACTCATACTCCCAATGGAGAGATCAAAGGGATGGAGGGAAATGTCATGTTGGTATTAAATCATTTTAGAAATAATTTCAGGGAGGACAAATTATTTGTCCTCCTTTTCATGAAAGGGGCATGGGTGAACTTGAGCAGTGGGGTCTGGGTTACTCTTCAGAGATAATGTGGAAGGGGATGATGTCCTACCAAAATCATGCAGCCAAATATTGAAAAGGATCCATTGATTTGGAGTACCCCAATTTCAAAGTGCTCATCTTGACATACCGTGGGTCTGATTATCAGAAGTGCTCAACAGCTGCAGCTACAGGTGAAGTCAATGAGAGCTGCAGATCCTCATCACCTTTGCAATCTACTTGTTAATTCTGTTTTGCATGGAAAATATTGTATGCTTGTTTTGTTGGGAAAAGAAAAAAATGAGCAGCTTATATATGGTGGTTGTTGAAAAATTTAAAGGAAAACGGGTCTTTCATAGTCATCAAAATTTTTTGCAGGAAAAATAGGATTCAGCAGTCACTATTAATCTGTGTCCACCTGAGCCACTTCAATGCCTTGTGGAAGTAACAGTTCTGCTTCCCCTATGTCCCCACTCTACCACAAGGACCCTTCACCCCAACTGGCTTATGTCTCCCAGGATGAACCACATCCTGGATTTCCTGTGATTCATTGCAGCACCGCAGCCACCAGGAGAGACCATGGTGAATTCTCATTAAAATTTTAAAACAAGAAGAAATTGGCAGATAAAGTGAAAAATGATATTGATGATGATCATAGAAAGATTAGAATTGAGGGAAAAGAGAAAGAAATATCATCCAAACTACAAGTGTTATCTTAGCCAATAGTCAAACAGCTGCAAGAATCATTTCTAGCAGTAGGGACAAAGTCCATAAGCACTAAATCTGGCCAAGCCACATAGACAAAAACAGGAGCTGGCACAATTTTTTATACCTTTATAACTTTACTGGAGCCCTTACAGAAGCAACACCTACACAGCCTTTTTGATATTTTTGCCCAGGTCTGTCCATCTCTTAGGCCAAAATTCCTCTCCATTCTTTTTTCTTTGTAATAAGAAAAGGCAGCAGAAGCTAGGAATTGACAAATGCCAAAAAAACAATGACTTAAATCCTGTCTCTGTCTGCATCTGCAGATCGAAGCCCTCAGCAACTCAATGATTTACCTTAGCTCAACAGCACTGATACAGAGCCCTCGGGTAAGGGCTGATAGTTCCTCTTCTCCAGAAGCCAAGTCAATACCTTGAAGGCCATCCATCACCACCAAAACTGATAGAAATGACTTGTGAGGCACTGAACAATTATGTTAGGGGTGGAAGTCTCCTGCCAGTCAGAAAGTCGGAGATCACCATTCCAGATCCCTCTCACCCTCCTGTAAAGCTGGTCATGCTTCATGGCTAACTGATAAGTCTCAAAATATAACTGTAAAAAGGGGAAATGTCATTGAGTGGGTGAGTTCCCAGTGAGGTCCTGTAGGGGTCAGGTTTAGGCTCTACACTATTCAACATCTTTATCAATCACCTGGAAGAAAACAAAATAATCACTGATAAGGTTTGTAGATGACACATTCCTAAATAATGAAGAGGACAGGTCACTGATTCAGAAAAATCTAGATCACTTGGTAAACTGAGCATAAGCAAACAATATGTGTTTTAATATGGCTAAATATAAATGTACACATATACATATGTATATATAAAGAATGTAGACCAAACTTACAGGATGGGAGACTCTATTCAAGACAGCAGTGACTCTGGAAAGATTTGGGGGTCATGGTGGATAATCCCCTGAACATGAGCATCCAGGGTAAATTTGTAGCCAAAAGAGCTAATGTGATCTTCGAATGTATAAACAGGAGAATCTAGGGGTAGAGAGGTTATTTTACCTTTGTATTTGGCACTGATGTAACTGCTGCTGGAATACTACATCCAATTCTGGTGCCCACAATTCAAGAAGGATACATTGGAGATGGTTCAGAGAAGAGCCACAGGATTAGAAAACACGCCTTAGAGTGGTAGACTCAAGGAGTTCAATCTATTTATCTCAACACCAAAAAAGTTAAGAAGTGACCTCATTACAATCTATAAATATGTACATGAAGAACAAATATTTAATAATGGGCTCTTCAAATTAGCAGAGAAAGGTATAACATGATCCAACAGTGGCACTGGAACACTTTTATAGTGGGTGTGCTGAAAACCAGCTAACAAAACTATAAAGCAGTGATTCCCTAACTTTTACCTCATGTCCCCCTTACCCCTGTCCATGCCCCACCCCACCATCCAGAGCTGGAGCTGGAAGAAGGGCCGTGGTTCCAGGAGAGGGGGACACAAACGTGGGTAACGGGGCCAAGGCTGGGGCTACAGATAGGGACGGGCTTGAGGCCAGCAGCCAGGACCTCATGTATGGGGTCAGGAGTAGAGCCCCAGGTGCCAGCCTAGGGTGCTGTTGCATCCCCCCACACCTATGTAATCCAATGACAGGAAGCTGAAGTTAGACAAATTCAGACAGGAAAGAAAGTGTAAATTTTTAACAAGAAAGTAATTAACCATTAGAACAATTTTCCAATGGCCATGATGGATTCTCCATCATTAACACATTTTAAATCAAGATTGGATGTCTTTTTCTAAAAGATCTGCTCTAGGAATTATTTTGAGGAAATTCAGTGGCCTGGGCTATACAAGAGGTCAGACTAGATAATCACAGTGGTCCCTTCTGGCTTTAGAATTTATGAATCTAACACTGTCAATCCGTCCATTTGTGAACTAGTCCTGGTGGTGAGTTACTTAGCAATGAGGCATTTGATATGCTGAAAGCAAATTCCCAAGCAATGGCTGCAACTGACCTATTCATTAGGGCTTGGAGTTTTGTTTTGGTTTTTTATATATATTTTCTTATTGGAGGTAGTGAATCCTGTAAATTCAAAACTGACAATCTGCAAGAGAAAAGTAATAGATGCGGTGGGCCTGATTCTCATTCCACTTGACCTAGTGAGTGAGGAACTAGCAACTAGGAGTTGGCCTAATTGGGATTAATGGTGTTAAACCAGCATAAGTGGGAAGAGAATCAGATTCTATCTGTTAGATCCTCACCCTCCTTCCTGTCCCTGTACATCAAGTAAAAAGTCTGGGTCATTGTAAAGGGACTAAAAGAGCTCTGGTTTTGGATAGGGAAAAATTTCCCTAGCACAGCCCTGCAGATGACAGCTATAAATCTCCCTTCCAACGACCCTCTGGCATGTCCTGTAAGGGGTAGGCATATAACATGGCAGAGTTTCTGGCCAGTGCTGTATTACATAGGGCAGTCCAGGGAGACTGGTATAATTAATGCCCCTTTTCCTCCGCTGTATAAATTATGCTTGGGTATGCAGCAAAGCCAGGATTGTGTGGATGCACAGGTGGCTTAAGGTCACCATTGCACTCCCTCCCACTGAAAGAATCTCACCTTATGTCTTTATTCACAGGCAATAGCTAATGAAGATAGCTGAGGATGGTACACGTGCCAATTTTCTTCTCATAAATTGTCCACCATAAGAATATTATATATTCTAGGCTTAACATTTTTACTTGCTTTGTCAAGTTCAACTCCCTTTCAGCTTGCTACTCCAATTCAGAGATAAAACATCAGCCTAACCTAATCCTTGTAAACTCTTTCGGTTAGGGAATATATATTTTATGAACCAATTGCCGAGTCCTTTCTTTAGTGCTAAACAAATAATAAAGCAATATTAATTTTACAAATAATGCTCCAAACAAATTCTTATTAACTGAGCCACTACGTAAGTGCATACCATATTAATTCAGATCATTGGCCCATCAAGTCTAATACCCTTCCTCTGCCACTGTCCATCAATACCTAATAATCTGAAGGCAGGTGAAACACTCCAGTATGCATCTACCTAATTATACAACACTGCACATAAAAGGATTCCTTCATGTACAGCTGGGCTATAAGGGTTCCTGGCACCTTGAAGGTGAATTTACAATCTGGGGCATGAATGCCGACTTTTATCATTAGAATAATTTACATTACTACACTTCATTAAATTAGCCAGTCCCCCACCTTTCAAATCCTGCCCTAGTAATCTGACTTGACGACTTCCTGCAGCAGGAGTACTATGGGCTGACCATACACGATATTAACATTTCTTTAATTGTCCCAGCTTCCCAGCCATTAGCTACAGCAAGTGACCTCTTCATATTTTGAGACAGCATAAAAAATGAGATGGGCTGATCAGTTTTTTCCTCAAATTTTATAAAGCTGAGTACCTCAATCAAATTTCATCTAACTTAATATTTCCAGGTTAAATACAGAGATAGATACTGAGTCCCCAAAATGGGTCTTCCAGAGACAGAGAATTCATACATCAGGACAGAGTGGATAATTCCTACATTAAAGCACATTTCCACTTCTTATTCTTTCACTGGGGACCAGGGTGTGCCATCATCCTTGTTCTCCAGAGAAATAGTAAGAGGGTGCATCCCAGGCCCTGTGGTCCTTATGGGGTTTAGGAGTCAGCCCCTCTATGCATGGAACTCCTATTTGAGCCAATGGAAGTTTCATGCTTGGAAGCATTGGAAGGTTTGCTTTCATATGGCATAGCCTCATGTGTATCTCCTCTAATTTATATATTGTTTCCCTCAAATGAATACCATCTGCTGTAGGTGATTTACTACACGAGCCTCTCAATTGCCTTCCCATCTTGCTTCTTAGGCAGTATTCATTCACTGTTAGCACCCTACTCTGATTCACATTATTCTGTACAGTAAAAGCTAATGCAAAATGATTCCTTTATTAAAATCAGTTTAATCTGAATGCACATAGGCAGTGACTAATACTCATCAGTATGTGTACAACAAGCATAGATATTGCTCAGTCCCCATATGTTAACATTTCCATATACACATCTATACTGAGGATGAAAGGCTCCCTTAAAGTGAACATGAGTGGGATGCAAGCTATAATGAAAAATGAGAAAAGAAACAGAAATAATTTGTGGCCTTCTATAGCCCTAAAATTGAGGCCCCTTCTCAGCTGTGGAATTAAAAAAAAAAACAACAGTGTATATTTTAAGGGGAACTGGGAGAGATCCCTACATTTCCCAAGATAAAAGTCTTGCAACATTCATTGTTTGCAACTGGCCTTTGAATTCTGGTTAGGACACTTCTCTGGTGAGGCACCCAGAATGAAAAATATCAGACTGAATGGTTACAGTTTACCTAAGTAATTAACAACCGAAAAACAGGTCTAATAATGTGAAGTATCACATACTTTAACTATAGACACTAGCAGTGCTGCTTATAATATACGTCTATGTCCTGATTTTGGGGGATTCTGAGCACTAAGTCATGCCTCTCAAGTAGCCAAGGACCAAAAGTTGGATGGAATATGTGACAAGGGGACAAAATGAGGGACATACAGAAAATGATTCAAGTAGGAAACTTAAAATTGTGTGGGATCCATTCCTTCAGTGTAAATAACTTTCTATAATTCCTGTTTCCCCATTACTAATGTAAATATCTTTCAACAATATTAGTGATGGGACTTCAGATTGTTTGGAACATTGTTACTTTCGGGCTGACATGACAAATTTGAGAGGTATGCCGACAGCGACCACTGAAATTAGTCAGAGATGTCGATGTTCTGAACTCGGAAAATCAGGCCACTCTTATTTAGGTAGCTTTGGTGTATAGCATTTGGCACTCACCTCTGAAGAATTTAGCATGTATGGTGAATCATTTCTACAGGGGAGGGCTACATTTGTAGTCTTGCGCCTTTGGTTAAAACCTAAGGTGACTCTGATGAAAGAAAACTCTTTTGGATGGATCGCTGCATTATATTGCATTACTTTGTAGTAGACTTTTTTGTTCAAATACTGCCAAACTTTCCACACTTGGGTAGTCTGTTCAAGTCCCAACATCATGGGCCAAATACTGAAGCTGCTGTATATGAGAATCATTTCTAACATAAATTACAAGAAAATGGGAGATACTCAAAATATCAAACTTCCAAACCTCTGAGGGTGTACACACATTTCACAAAGCCAATAAACAATTTTAGGAATAACAGCAGGAACATTTTATTCTCTGCCATGGCTAAGATACACCAAAGGCTAAATTCATAGACTATTATGATCATCTAAGTCTGCCCTCTTGCACAAGCCATGCCATAGAACCTCACCCAGTAATTTTTTCACCAAGCCCATAATTTCTGTTTGAAGCTATAGCATCCTTTTAGAAAGATAGCCAGTCTCGATTTAAAGGTCCATAATTTTCACTTTGACCACAAAGTTTTTCCAGGGATTTGAACCATTGACCTCTATCGCTGCTAAGCAAGAACTTATTCTTTGGCTAGTTAACTAACTCAGCCCTCTGTGTACCTTACCTGTTTATAGGGACCTTTGATGAGAACCCTGTGAATACAACCAAGGTCAAAATTCAACCTGGAAAAGACAATTATTTTAAAACTCATAGAAAATTTGGAGCATTATATACTGAATTGAGTTTTCTACGAGAGTTTGAAAGATTCTCCATTTGGTCTTTATTTTGTTTGTTTGTTTTAAAGACTGGAAAATGGGATTTGAATTTGTGATATATTCTAAAATATAAAATGTATTGGACCAAAATAAAATGCTACAAATTTTTAAAAAATCATTTACAAAGAGAACAACTGAAGAAATATGTATGACATAAATATTATCTCTTACACATTTATCCATGGCTTAAAATACTGACAACCAGTTTTTAAAAAATGAGCACTATAACAAGCTTCAATTTTTTTGGCATGTTAATTGCCTACTAGCATTCTGGAAGTTTCAATCATATGTGAGTAAGAGGAACAGAATTAGTTTCAACTGTATGCATATACAAGAGTTTGAAGAAACTTGAAGGACCATGCCATAAACCCAAATCTCAATAATAAATCCAGTCCTAGAACACTATTTTTGTTTTAATATCCTGTCCTACAACATAGAGAATGTGTTAAATTGATTAACATGTGGTTTCTGTAATAAACTAAAAATAACGAACATTCTATTTCTGTAGGGCGAAGGGAATTTTCGTTACCTAGAACTTTACCTGGTCAGGTTTTTTTACCGCAATGTTATATGTAAGCAACACCCATTCTAATTTGTTCCATCAAACATACTGTTTAATACTATTATATTGGCTAAAGTTTCACCCACAAAATATATATGCAAACAAAAGTACAAAGTAACTATAGAAATCATTGCATGCCTACTTGCATGTACAACTGCTTATTTCATACATGCAAAAATCCATACCTGATTCTGAGCACATAAGCAAATGCATATTTTGTAGTGCCAATTTAAACCGAGTTAGAAAATTTAGACCACTGGTAACTATAGTGGTTTTGTTAAATGAAGATCAATATCATAACAATCACAGCTGGAAAACCATATTAATGCATAATTATAATTCATTTTTCAGTGAAAGGATTCCAGGATCTCCTGGGAGTGTTGCACATTTGCATAGCTTCTCTGTGTGCTAGGTATTTTATATTTGGATCTTCTGTATTTAAGGTCCCAGATTAAACACATTTAAAAGCATATGTGCTGCATTCTAGCCAGATAACTCCATATTGGCTAAAGACCTGAGAAGACTCAAGCATGTTATTTATAGGAGGTCAATAAATATGCAATATTCAATTTACCTGCAGGTAGCTTTTAAATGTCTTCTTCTGGCAGGTTCCAAACTTACTATGCACATTAAAATCAGGAGAGAGGACTGAAATTGTGATATATAAAATAATGGTCCTGATGCGGCTTTCATTGGTCAGAAACTAGGGTAACTCAACCTGTGGCTGGAGTGGAGCCACTCCTGATTTACACCAGCGTTTCAGGTTCATTAACTCTGTCTTTCCACTTACTTGGAAAACATGTGTTCTTTAAGCATTCAAGCTGCTTTTCACATATTTTAAAGAAGACTGAGGGTTTTTTTGGAATATTTTTAAATGGATATGGCCAAGTCACAAAATATTGCCAATGTTCATTGGCAATAGATTTTCAGTTCATGGAGCACAGCAACTACATAATGTGTTATCCAATGCATTTCAAACAAATTTCCAAGGATACATGTGCTATCTGTTCTCTCCTTACTGGTATACAGTCAAAAGATTGTTTATTTAAATATCATGTGAACTGAAGTAAGAGAGACAGAGGACGGTATAATTTTTTTTTTTGCAATGCTGCAGCAGCCGTATGTATGTAACAGCTGAACATTAAATACAAAATTTACATAAATTCTGTCAGATCAGATAAAGAAAGCTGTTCTTTTTCTCGTTAATTATGAGAAGAAAACAACCTAGATAGTGAAACACTAGCATCATGCAGCTGTGACATTCCTTCCCCATTACAATCCTACTGAATTTTCATAACAGAAAAATACATGCATATATAAAATGTGTAAAAAATTGTGTGTTGTGGGATTACATCAAATAAGGAAAATAATGTAATAACATCTCATGTGGTTTCTATAAGAAAGAAAGAAAGAAAAAAGCAACCTTTCAGTTTGGGTGATTGTGCTGAAGCTTTAATTTAAAGTACTTCTACATTTTTGTAAGGTGCATAGGATGAGTAAAATGGGACCAAACTATTTGAATAAATTCACTGCCTATATCTCACAAAGGGCCCAATTCTGCCTTCCATCATACCATATTCCATGAGAAATCACATTGATTGAGATGGGATCATTCACAAAGTAATGTACAGACTTGTAGGTGCTACCATAATACAAATAATAACAATACTCAGTATGTGTAAGAGTATCAGACTTTGGTCTAATGTGAGCTACATGTTTTTACCATGTTTTCACTGATGGAGAACTAATCGACTATGTGAGGTCTGTGGCTAGGTGAGGGGAAAGCTCTGCACCTGAATTTACTGATGTGTGTGTGCTTAGCTTTAAGTGGAACTGATTGAAAAACTGATTGAATTTGTGGGTATCATATGTTTGCTCCCATTAATCTTGTTAATAATGAATGTATGGTAACTCTTCTTTTTTCCATAATGAGAGAATTCTAAAGTGGATCCAAAAGGAATTGGAGAAACAATTAAAACCACAAGTAACAAAGAGCACCAATGTAGACTCATAGACTTTAAGGTCAGAAGGGACCATTATGATAATCTAGTCTGACTTCCTGCATAATGCAGGCCACAGAATCTCACACATCCACTTCTATAACAAACCCCTAACCTATGTCTGAGTTACTGAACTCCTCAAATTGTGGTTTGAAGACCTCAAGCTGCAGAGAATCCTCCAGCAAGTGACCCATGCCTCATGCTACAGAGGAAGGCGAAAAACCTCCAGGGCCTCTGCCAATCTGCCCTGGAGGAAAATTCCTTCCCAACCCCAAATATGGTGATCAGTTAAACCCTGAGCATGTGGGCAAGACTTACCAGCCAACGCCCAGGAAAGAATTCTCTGTAGTAACTCAGATCCCATCCCATCTAACATCCCATCACAGACCACTGGGCATACTTACTTGCTGATAATCAAAGATCAATTGCCAAATTATTTGCCAAAATTGGGCTATCCCATCATACCATCCCCTCCATAAACTTATCAAGCTTAGTCTTAAAACCAGATATGTCTTTTACGCCCACTACTCCCCTTGGAAGGCAGTTCCAGAACTTCACTCCTCTAATGGTTAGAAACCTTTGTCTAATTTCAAGTCTAAACTTTCTAGTGTCCAGTTTATATCCATATGTGCTTATGACCTTATGTAAACACAGGCATGAAATTTTAAACAAGAGTTTCATAAAGTGTCAGGGACATAGTGGACAAAAAATGTACCCTTCAAATTTTGAAGGACAGAAGAGTTACTCATATGCTGAATAGAATTCCTTTATATGAATTTAAGAAGGTAGCTAGTAGGAAGGCACTCTCTCTCTCTCTCTCTCTCTCTCTCTCTCTGATGTCCAGTAAACAAATATTAAGGACTAAATCACCACATTGGTATGCCCAAAAGTGTGTATGTGTTTACAGCTTTGGCCATTAGAGAGCAAAGATTAATATCTTGATAATACAACATCAAGAAAAAGGAAGAAAAGGTCATTGAAACTCCACAGATGCCAGGACAGATTTTTGGCATACGATTGGCTTATCAAAGCAGAGGCTGGTAAAAGTATAAAGTAAAATACTATACAATTATTTATACTACTGTAAAAATGAAACAGTAATCAGTTACAATTTCACATAAACAAAAGGACTTCTGAAGTCTTCTGAAGAGTGACTAGAACCTAAAGTTGCTACTGCTGCTCTCAGCTACAAGCATTTGTCACTTTGTGCTTTGGAGCATTTTCATCACCACAAAAAAGTAAGTATGTCCTTTATAATTATCTGTCTTGAAATGCTAGGGGGTTGAGTCTTATAGGATTGTAATATGCAGAAACAATGATATTTGTCTTGAAGCTCCTTTGTGTTGGTGCCTGGGTTTCTCAGCTGTAGTTTCCTTTGTGATTGTGTGTTCTGTTTTGTTTAAGGTTGTTTTTTCTCCAGTCTATTTTCATATCTTTTGTTATAATTATGAAATACTGACTATGAATATAGTGTAAATTTTACCCATGGTCTGCAGGTGTAGAGAGTCCCTTAGCAAATGGAGTGGGCGTGAATGAGCGTGATGATGTGTGGAATCCAGGGACTGGATGCTGCATAGGGGATGTGTAAGTACTCCCTATGTACCTCTTTAGTTGTGCTCCACAGCAGCTCTCTTTGCATTGATGAGCAGGGCTTGGTTGGGAGCAGGGCTTAGCAGGCAACCCATGGATCACTCCTTTTTTCCCCCATGTGGAAGTCAGTGGAAGCAATTCCAGCCATGATTCCACTGTCTTCTGCACTCCCCTCCACATTTTCCTAGCTCCTGGTCCAGTTGTTCAGGCTGGGCACAGCACCCTGGAACTGCCATGCACTCCATGTTATGTAGCTTTCACTGATATATGTATGCAATGTGTTAAGAAGTGACAAGATTGTAGCAACATCTGTAAGTTGCAATATAAGTCTGTGAACTTGATGAGTGAATCACTTTTTATTACTTAAGGCTACATTAAACATAACCAAAGTGACGGCTAGCTCTCTAAAAAGAGTTAGCTGTAATCTAACCAATATGCACAATCCGTTAAAAGATATACATTCCGAAATCTAAAGGCTAAAGAGAGATATAGCTTTGATCCACGAAAACATATTTTTGGTTACTGTAACTATTTCAAAACCCTTCTCATCAAGTGCTCTAGGTTTTCCAGATAAAATGTAGAGACAGTAGATCAAATTCATTTATCAGTGAATGGACCAAATTTGGCTGTAATGTGACCAGTGGAGTAAGTTATTTTGCACATCTGGGATAACTGAACAGAACCAGAGTCTGGATCTAAATGAGTGAGTCTCTACTGCTTGAGCTAATGACCACTATCTAATTAAAGACAATAGCAGACTCAAATCTCCATGTGGTTTAATCACTTCAAGGGGACAAAACCCCACTGATAGCAAGGGCAACACTTCTTCTGATCTGGAGTTCAGTGAGCATGCAGAACAACTGTAGGACACTAAGAAAATGGAAAGTGGTGTGTCAGGAAAAACAGCTAACAGGCAAATGAGAGATGAAGCCAGATTTGGAACTCAGTTGCACTACAGCAAGTCTAAAGTAGGTCCAGTGACTTTGGTGAGTTACTCCAAATTTACACTAATGTAACCAGAATCAGAGTTCAGCTGAGGGAAATAACATTGCACTGCAGACTGTTCAGTCCAAAGACAATAATGGGGATTCCACTGGCCATTGTCCCAGTGGAAGTAATCATTAGAAGTTCCACAAGCTTGGAGTGCATTTAGGACTTGCTAAACAGTCTTGGGGAAGATGGCCTGCTTGTCCAAAGCAGCAACTCCACTTGCCTTTAAATTCTGAAGTAGTTAAGATCTGCTAACCATCTCTGAAGGAGAGGCTTGGCATTGAGGAATAGTACAATCCTACCAGACATAAATGAAACTCCAGTTTCTGGGACTTTTGCTTACCCACAATTTGATTATTTGGGCTTGCACTATATTAGATAAAGGATAAATTCTTAATATTGCTCTGCATGAAGATCTGCTCTTACTCATCCTGGTTCTTACGAAATCACTGAAAGGCGTTACTATGTTCAACAGTTAAGATCCTTGTTGGAATATTTACTGTTAAACAGAAGAAACTGCTCACAAAGAGGACTGAGTCACTAGTACAATCTGCCATCCTCACATTCAATTATTTTTCACTGCAGCAGTAGAGCTGATGTATGTCAGGGTACCCATATGAGCCACGTAGAATTTAGGATTCATTTCTACAAAAAGAAACTCAAAGAATGGAGTCCGATGCTTGAGTTGTGACTTATATTTACCACTCTTTATCTCTTGCTAATTAGTAATCAATCATTTCCTAGAACCTTGCCTTGAAATGCCTTAATTAGTTCCTGTTCCTCCCTCCTCCCCGCCCTTTTTGTATTTCTCTCTACTTTGAATTTTCAACTTTGTGAGTTGTTTCTTGACCATGGCAGCAGCTACCATTGTAGTCCACTTATGCTCAGGAAGCTGACTAGGTATGCAAGACTACTGCTAACAAGATGCTCTGTGTGCTCCCTCACTCCTCAGGTAAGGAAGATACAGAGGGGCAAGATCCAAAACCAGTGATGTAGAACCAGCTGTACCCATGCAGTATACTGGCAACAGGGGTGTTGTATATAAATATCAAGGTGGAAGGGGTGTAAGAAGATAGCTGGAGAGAGTTGGACAAGTGTGTGGATGAGAGGGGAAAGAACCACAGACTTTGGAGATAGGAAAGGATAAACCAAAATACATGGATTGGCCTTATAGCATCCATACTGTCACTCTTACCAGCCAGTTCCTACAAATGTGGACTGCGCCAGTAATAGCACTGAGTTGTGCTCTCACTCCAGAACAAAGACAGCCTTAAGATTATCAGTTGTTTTTTTGTAGTTATTGAATTTGTCATTTGAAAAAGAAACAATAAAAATAGATATTTTAAAAATGCTTTATTGATTAAACAACTTCCCAGCACTATTATGTGAACATCACCAATATTATTAATCTTCTTAATTATAGGCCTTCTTTCCTCGCTTGGCCATAAGTTGCTTGAACTTCTCATATATTCTTAATGGGCTAATCAAAGGGAAGTGTTTGCAGTCTGCAGGTTTACACCTCCAAAGAAACGTGTTCCTAAAAAGTCTGCCAATCTTCATTTCCAGAGTTCTTTCACGTACCTTTTGTGCTTCTTTGTTTTATTTATTCATTTTTACTCCAGACTAAAAGCTGTTAATCTTTTCAATATACTGTAAACCTGTCATCTCAAACAGGTTTTATTTGGTAGAAAATCCTTATATACCACAGAAAAGAATGTATTTTGTGGCACATACCAGAGCCTGTGGATTAATAATTAGTCAGAGAATGAGTCAAACTAGTGGGTCCTTAAAAGCTATTTATGTCTCTACACCCATGAATTGGGACAAGCTCCTTTGTACCATTAGAGGGCCTGACATGTGGAAGAAATCATGAGAAATGTGAACAGAATTTTATATTATATAAACTTGAACAAATTCTTGAAAATGACAGGACTATCAAAGGACTATGGCCTCCAGCTGGGTAGTGTATCCCAGTCAGCCCCACAGCAGACTGATCCTGAGGCAATCTGGATGCCAATGCGAGCAGTATGAGAGCCAGTCACTTTCCATTGCACAGCCAGCCAGGGCTTCAGATGCTGCTCCTAGAAAAATTTATATCACAACTCAGCACCTGAGTCTTGAAGCTGTAATGTTTAGTTTGTGGGTTGGAGTTAATACTGTGGTACGGTTACAGAAGTCAGAGGATGGGAAGTGGGGTGGAAGAAAGAAAGAATCTTCATTTGGAGTAGCCGCAGGAGGTAAAGAAAAGGAGTAAGTCAAAAACATATCTAGGAGCCAGCTTGTCCTATGCATGTACTGATCCACTTATTGCAGCCATCACTCTTTCTCTCTGAAGTCTCTGTCCTCAAATTCCATTCCTTTGTGTATCTCAAGATTTAACCTCTTCACTGCTGCACAACCCCACATCTGATTCTTGGCAACAGTTTCCTTAGAGGATTCATTCAGGGAAAGGAAAGCCAAAAGGTACTTAGTCACAATGAAAAGGTGAACATTTCCCAGATGTAGCTAATTTGGCAGTGGTTAAAAGAGTTAGCATGGCTGGTTCCCCTCCAAAACACATATCGGAAGTGGAAGTCTGGAACTGAAATGCATTGGCATAGCGAGGTGAATCATTAGTTGTTCAAGTATTTTTATATTTCTGACTGAATTATGTTTTTAAAAAATAAACCACATTTAAAACCACAGTAGCTGAAAGATCTTTGAGACTGTCTGCAAAATAATAGCAATGCTCACTATTTGTTAGTATAATTCCCAAAAGGATAGCTCCATATCCAGCACATGAAAATGCAAACAGTAGTTGTGGTATTAGGAGACAGTAAACTATATTTCTAAGTTATCTCCCATACAGACAAGTGAATGCTCAGTAATCCAGTAGGAGTTGACATTTTTTCAACCTTGGGGGATGGAAGCATTATGTGATAAAAAAATGATTATCTAATATGCAGTACCAATTACAGGAGCAGTATTTCCTAGAAAGATGAGAACCAAGATGGAAACAAGAACTGGTTCAGAGATCATTCAGTCAAAATTATCTGCTTAGTTGCCTGCCAGATAGTAGGCAAAGTTTTTTCTTTAGTTACATCCTCACAATCACATCACCTTCAATGGAATTACAAGGGGCAACAGAGGGCAGAATTTGGTCCACTGTTTTCAAGAAATCTTTCTGCCAGTGTGATTAGTCCTGCCAACTTATATCTGTACAGTTTTCAACCTGGTATAATGGAAACTCACTTAATGAAATATCAGGAAGATTTTTACATTTTCAAAAATGTTAGTTTGAAAATCATCATTGCCTATTTCCTAAATTTTCTTTGACATACTGCCATTACTCTATTGTGACAAGGCCTTAAAATTATATATGCATGTTTTATATAATAAAAAGGACCCAATGAAACTTTGTGTTTGTGTCTTAACTCATTAGTTGCCTAACAATAACCATAGGGTGAAGCCCTGACTAGAGCTGAATAGAAAATGGAAATCCCTTTCCCATGAAAATTTTACATAAAAAGTTCTTCCAAATTGGGCACAAAGCCAAAACCATTAAACATTTCACAGGATTTCCAGAAAAAAATCCATTTGGGGAGGATTTTTTAACTTGCCATTTATGGACTGGCATTATAATATTTTCTAGATAAAATAAAGTAAAATATCATAATGCTACTTAATACATCCATGATATGCCCACATCTTGAATACTATATGCAGTTCTATAATATTATCATATTATATTAGAATTGGAAAAAGTACAGATTATGATGACAAAAATGATTAGGGGCTATGGAATAGCTTCAATATGAAGAGAGATGAAAAGAGATTTGGACTGTTCAGCTTGGAAAAGAGAAAATTAAGAAGGGATACGATAGAGATCTATAAACTTATGAATGGCATAAGACAAGAACGTTGGTTAACCCAGTGAAATTAACAGACAGCAGGTTTAAAATAAACAAAAGGAAGTACTTCTTCACACAATGCACAGTTAACCTGTGGACCTCATTGCCAGGTGATAATGTGAAGGCCAAAAGTATAAATGAAGCATCTGGCATTGGTCACTATCAGAAGATCAGATACCGCAGTAGATGCACCTTAATATGACCCAGTATGACCATTCTTATGTCTTTATGTGCTCTCCTTAAAGGCTTTTCAGGCAGAAAGGAAAATTGACTAGAACCTTGCAGGCAAGCCACTGGAGAGCCTTCTCTTCAATTTGTCTGACAGAAAATCAATTTTTTTTCTGTAAAATTAAAAATTTTCCCATGGAAAATTCTGATTTTTTGAAAACGACATTTATAGTTAGATAATCATTCTGATGGAAGATTCCCAGCCAACTGTAGTCCTGATCTCATTAATGTCAATAGCAAGACACCCACTGACTGTCACTGATTTCATCCATATTGCAGACTATGTGCAGTAACCTAAATCGTACTATTTATGGGGCTCAGACTTGGTTTCACAATATAATAAGCTCACTGTTCAGACATGTGATGTAGCTAAGTTACAGGTTATGCTGGGATGCATCTGCGAGCAGGAAGACAGAACCCTAAATGTTACTCAGTAAAATCTATACAATATAATAAATTAATATAATAAACCATTGTGGTCTTCTATGCAATTCTACATCTACTTCATATAATGCTTGGATTCACTTACTGCTAATAAGTTGTTCTATGCTAATTAATGTCTACTTAGGGAGTAGCTATTTGTATTTAAGCAGAATTATTTTTCAAAATGCATTTGAAATACAAATATGATTTGTTTCTCTGGAAAATAAATTGGTTGTTTGCTATGGACAGATGGAATTGACTGCTAAAGCTCTGCAGTTGCGAATGTTCAGAGCAAATGTTGACTCAAAATGTTTAATTTCTTTTAATTTAATTCTGTTCACACAATTCAGCAGTTTTCTAATTTGATTTATATTGTAATAATGTAACATGCCATGAAAATCTGGTCCGGAGCAGTTTCCAAATTCAGACCAAAAAGGAATGCTACTAACCTGTAAGATGATGTTTTATAAATTGAGAGGTGAAAAAATTATTTGAAGAAAGAAAAAAAAGCCAAAAAAGAAGTGGGTAAAAAAAATGATTCCACCCTTCCTTCAAAACACTAACTTTTCCCAAATTGAAATGGATGGGTAGCCACCAGTGATTACCTTCCCCGTTACAAGATTAGGGCCCAATTATGCAACCCATGTTAGGGAGCATGCACTCATAGGAGCAGTTTCACTAACTCCTATTTATGCAAGTAGGTTCTCACTAGTCCATACAAAGGTTGCACAATTGGGCTCAGGTAATTTGGCCTATTCATACGAAACCATTATAAAGAATTCTCTCCATGGAACAGAAAGGGAATCACTGCACTATTAGCCCAATAAAGTAGTACTCTCATTAATTTCAATGAGATTACTTGCGGATTAAGGGACAGAGTACAAATGGTACAAATGGGCCCTTTTTACTAGATTGTACCATTTAGGGACAGCTACACATAGTTGACTCCATATTGCCTAACTCACCAGAACTGGTTTGCCTTAGAAACAGAATCTGGAGTGCTTTGATGTACAGGGAGTGCACAACTCCACTGCTACACCCCTTTAAGGATACTGCATATAACCCTCAATATAGCTGGGTAACTTCATTGGTCAGTACGGGCATGTCAGTGCCTACTCTCAACCCTTCAAACCCATCACATGCTTGCTGGTGAGAGTAATTAGAGATTGCAGTTCTGCATGATGGCCATGCTAGAAGATGGCGCCATACCATCCTCAATGGCAGCAGAATACTTAGACAAGAATCTAGTCCACAGGAACAAGATGAAGGTGAAAGTGTGACAACTATAAAAAATAATAAGGCCAAGCCACATACATATGTGTATATTTACTTATGTGTTGTTGTTGTTTTCAAAATCATTTTGGAGATAAAACATTTTGCCCACACCCACAGAGCAGGCTGGATAAATGAGATAAATGCAAAATAGGAACTGGAAAAAATACTATATTTCACTTTTTTTTATAAGTGGCTATCTGTCTTTTAGTCTTAAAGTTTCTGCAGCATGTTTCAGTCTATGTTTATTGTGATTGAGGCAAAGATTGTTTTTTTTTTAACTGCTACAGTAATTTCAGAAGTCACAGAACTGTATTCTATACTTGTATTATTCAAATCCCCAAAACACGGGTGTGGACTTTTTGAAAAGGTGGATCCTATTCTGCTCTACTATGTGGCATAAAACAATTGCAGGGCCTGTGTGCTGATCATGGGCTCTGCAATGTTTCTTACCTATATATTTACCTCGTTCACTTCATAGCATAAACTCAAGCACAGTAGGTTTATTGGACAGGGACTTTATTTCACTGCAGTATCACAAACCACTATTACAACCTTGTCAGTGCAATTTTTCATTCTGCTGGTTTACAACAAAGCAGTAAAGGCTTAAACAGAATAAAAAATAATAATAAAAAGGAAATCCCAAAAGAGAATTATTTACCATACTGACTATTATTGGTCCTACTCCTACAGCTTTGCAGATTCTATACCATCAAAAGAGCATCATTGAACAGGCATTATGATTCTGATCATTTGTTTGCTGTTGCATACAATATCTAATGACAATGAGGCACTTTCCAGCGGGACTCCAGTATTTTATGGACAATATCATGTCAGTATTAGAGACGCTGGTTCTTACTGCAATAAGGTTGCTGTCCATGACTGTGGAAGTCCATTGCATGCCCAGAAATGAAGTCACAAACTGTCTCACTTTCTCACTGATTATAAAAATCAGCATCATGACAGTAGTATCATAGCACACAAAAACTATCGCTCATGTGTCCGAAGATATCCTAATTTCATCTAAATGAAATTCTGGTAAATTATACTGTTTTGTGGAAGCTGAAATGTTTTGTGGAGACCTTTCAGTTTAGACAAAAAGTTTGTCAAAAAGTTTGTTTCTTATTGGGGAAGGAAGAAAGACTCTGTAGCTGGGTAGCTAGGTTAGTGGCCTAGGAGATTGGTGTTGCAGACCAAAGTCCCTGTTCTGAAGTGGTATGGGATGAGAATCTTTGTGCCGAATCAAGCAGAGCAGGAAGTTAACTCTGAGTTACCCACATCCAGACAATTCTGTTTCCATGAATCCATTTTAAAGGGTTTATTTTCAATTCAGTGGATGACATCAGCCAGCCAGTAGTGATCATAAAACCCTACACCTGGGCTGGAGTTGTTTAAGCTGCATCATGAGTGAGGTGGGGTGGGGTGAGGTAAGGGAAGGTAGCCGCTTAGGACTGAAGTGCTCCAAAGTATCTCTCTTCTAAATCTGGAATCCTGAAAAATATATGAAGGAGGCCTTTTAATCAAGGGAGCTCAGTAACTCCCATCAGGATGGCTAGATTGTACCCTGTGGTACAATCACCACTATGTATGATGTCCTTCCTTCCTCCTCTCTAACACAAATTTGGCAATTAAGAATCAAGATGTTACACTAATAAAATAAGTTGAAGTTTCTCATAGCAGAGTACTGGCCAGGTAGCCTGCACATAAGGGTGGAGCCGAGTCTTTGTCAGATGCACATCCAATGCTCCTGGAGGGTGGTTGCAGAACCAGACTCAAAGTTTTCAGTCTTTAGAGCCTTTTCTTAGAGGATTTTCTTCTTATACAAGTCTATGTGAATTGCTTCATCCTGCTGATGTTTGTTTGATAATCCCCTCAATCAGTAGCTGGCACATCCCTGATGTCTGAATATCTGAGTGCTATCTTGTTCTTCAGAGTCTTCAGCCCTCCATCCGGGGGGGCATTGGGTGGATTCCAGCCTGCCCTCTGGTGGCCTTCCGGTTATCTCTAGTCAGCGCATTCTTCGGCCAATCGAGACTGAAGTTGTAATTCTTAAGCCGGCACTTCCTTGATTCATTTTTTATTTAAATTAATTTATTCTTTATTTAAATCAAGCATCCATTCACATACATCCTCTATTTTAACATACATTTATTACTTATTACTTTACTATTTCTTCACTTTTAGCAACTCTCAGAATGTTGCAAATCTACTTAAACTTTAACATACATTGCAAACAAGTTAAAAGCTACTAAACTATGTTCTGTCTGGAAGAACAATTACAGTTGTTTTGGAGAACAGACTCTCTGTCTTAGGATGTGTTAACACAATTAGCATTTTGGCCTTACATGTTTCTCACAGCGAGGGAGAGACACATAAATGGAAAAAGCAAGAGGCCTAAGCTGTGGGGAATTCAACTGAATTCAAACTTACCCCTTGTCTCTCTTGGCCTCAGACTTGGTATGCAGACACACTTTATCGTTCTAATACAGAAATTCCCTAATATGATCCAACAAAGACTCTTCAAGCCTCACTCAATGCTATCCTTGTGGGCAGTAGAGCAGCCCATTCTCCCTAATGTTCACTGGTGTTTATTAAACCTGAAGCCTACAAGCCCATAGATCTCTCCCCTTCCATCACTACCCATATTCTCCCCCACTAGAACATTAGGGGTTATTCCAACCTAGAGGTGAATTAACACCACAAGCCGTCCAGTTCCAGGAGAGAGATAACAAAACTACACCTGCCTCACAGGTGTTGTGAGGATAAGTTCATTAGTGTTTGTGAGGTGCTCAGACATACTACCATCAATGATGCTCATACAGCTACCTCAATAGACAGGATGGAAAGGTCATAACTAGAATTGTAAGCTCATTTATACCTCCCATCTCTGGAGGTAGGCTGTTTTTCCTTTTTGGTGTTGTATTCCAAAATGACCTATTCTGATTAGAGCAGTCACCACATGCTGCTTCCTATGACATACATGCCCCAGAAGACTGCATATATTTTCGGCTGGATCTTGCACATGGAAAAAACCCTTTGGAAGTCACTGAGTTTTCTTGATGTCTTAGATGTTTACTGTAGAAGGAACAGGTAGGCATCCCTCCACTTTCTACGAGAAGTGACTGTTTACTTGCAAAGTAAGACTATTTATTGAAGAAACAGGCTCATTAATGATAAATACATTGTTTTCATAGCAACCTCATAGTGAAATATATTGGTGTCTTTTTAAATACCCTGTAAAGACAGAAATGCTTGTATAGTAGAACAGAAAAGTAAAATATGGTAGGGATTTAACTAAGAATAAATGTATTAACTAAACAAGAATCAAAAGGAGGGCCCAATACTGGAAACATTTGACCACACAAATAGTCCTACTAAAGTGAGTGAAACTACTCGGGTGCATAAACATGTTCCCATGCATACGTTTTTACAGGATCAGGATCTAAGAGATATTTCCTTAAATATTTACTCTCTCCATATCAAATCCATTTAGACATAATATTTTCCCCCTATTTTTATTTACATGGCTATGTATAAAAGGCATAATAGTGCGACTACTTAGTATACTTACAGATCCATTATAGCAATAAAAATTCAGATGTATATGTATATTAGGGCTATATGTAACATTGTAAACTATAAGTGTCATTAGAAAGACAAGGAGGAATTAAAATTTACCATCTGCATATTTTTATTACTAGATCACTAGAAAATTGGAACTTTTTTTACCATTTAAAAAAATGGTAGAGCTTATGCCTCATTTCACTTGAAAACCGCAGTAGTAATTTAAAATCTTTTAGTGCTTAGAAACCTTTGTGATGCAATGGTAATTGGCCATTTTTACATATTAGCTATGGCAAAAAAATTACATTTTGGCATGTCAGGGTGTTATTTGCTATAGCAGACCTAGACACATAAATGAATCTAAGATTCCTTCTACCCTGGTTATTCAAGTATGAACACTTAAGACAAATACTGTTAGTAGTTTCTCAATGCAGAGGATGCAATTGGCTCATATGAGGCCAATCCTGTATCTTTTTTGCTAGTAGCCCTATTGAAGTATGTGTGTCTGATTCTGATCTCTGGCTCTGATGTGAATCAAGAGTTGTTACTCTAGTGCAGTGTTTCACAAACTTGGGACACCGCTTGTGTAAGAAAAGCCCCTGGCGGACCGGGACGATTTGTTTATCTGCCGTGTCCGCAGGTCCGGCAGATCGTGGCTCCCACTGGCTGCAGTTCACTGCTCCAGGACAATGGGAGCTGCTGGGAGTGGCAAGGACCGAGGGACTTACTGGCCACCACTTCCAGCAGCTCCCATTGGCCTGGAGCAGCAAACTGCAGCTAGTGGGAGCTGCGAATGGCCGAACCTGCGGATGCAGCAGGTAAACAAACTGGCCTGACCCACCAGGGGCTTTCCCTACACAAGCAGCGTCCCAAGGTTGGGAAACACTGATCTAGTAAAAGCTGCAAAGAGTCCTGTGGCACCTTATAGACTAACAGACGTATTGGAGCATGAGCTTTCGTGAGTGAATACCCACTTCGTTGGATGCGTCACATGCTCCAATACGTCTGTTAGTCTATAAGGTGCCACAAGACTCTTTGCTGCTTTTACAGATCCAGACTAACACGGCTACCCCTCTGACACTGATCTAGTTAGATCTATGGGAGACAGATTTTGTACAGAACCTGGACCAAGAACCATACTTTTTAGACAGATGATATACTCCTCTCTTTGGCTCCCTACTAGACAAGATTCTTTCAACCCCTCTCCAAAAGTAATGCCTTGCTTAATGACTTGCTGGTGCTGCCCCGTACCTAGTTTACACCTACATTTTAAACCAATAGGTTACCAAAAAAGGGAAACAAGTGACACACACAGATTAAAATAGAAAGACAAAAAGGGGAAGAGAGAAACTCATAAAAATTGAAAGTGAAAAATATTTCTGTTCTTGCAGTAAGAGATATAACCTGTTTCTTCTCCTACTCTTCTTTGCTTTTGAAAGGGAACCCCCCCCCCCGACCCTACCTTACCCAAGGCCCCAGGCTTTTTGCTGAGAATAGAGTAAGAGTAGGCCCAAAAGCCTTTATCTAAGAGCAAGAGTTTTAACTTTTGCTAAACTTGTTTTTCTGTATAAAGGGCATGCTGAGGCAGAAAGATGTGGTCAGGGCCCCAAAAAAGAGGAACTAGAATTGGATAAAGGGGAACCAGAATATCTGTTAAGTTACAACAGCTGACCTCCTGTCAGGACTACAGAAAAGGTGCTAGAACGGTCAAACCGCAGACTTGACTGGCAAAGACAATAACAGGAAAAGCCATAGATGGGGAATTAATTGGTCAGCTTGCTTATCATCAACATTATATTCCATATAAGGCAAATAACATGTATAACCAGCGTGCTACGTTTTGCGGTTTTAACCTTTATAAGCTTGGTAAAATTTGTAAAGGCCAGAGCAGCCAGCCTCTTGCGTGGGGTCTATGCTGTCTCTCCCTGCATATATGCTTGTATGAAATAAAGGTGCCTCAGGATGTCTGATCTAAAATCAACCGTGTGGTGGATTTTCCACAACACTTTCTTTCTCTCTCTCTCTTCACTGTGCTTCCATGCATTTCTTCAGTTTTTCCTGTTCACCTGGAATGATATTAAAATGTTCTTCCTATTCTAGTGGTTTTAAAACTGATGCTCTGTAGTCTGTATGGGTTTCCAGTTACAGAAGGCTTATAATTTCTAAGCAAAGAACTGAAATTAAAAAGATTATAAGGTAGATGGAATAGCACACACCAAAAATAGGCTTCCTGGTGAATATAGATGATTCATTTTATACTAAATTATGATTATTATATGTGTCTACATTTGATTGACCAGTGATTGTTAGAGCACTGCTGTGACTGTAGTCCTGCTGCAAACGTCCCACAATGCCCTCAGCTGAATCACCAAGAGGAAATAAAGCACATTTTTCTCTCCATTTAATAAAAGTTACAGTTTATAAATTCAAGCCAGGTTTTCTTGGTTTGTTGAAAGGTAGCTTTCATAAAGGAGTTGGTACAGGCATTGAATAGGTCTGGAGCATCACTGAAAAGGAGAGATGGGCCTTCTCTATTTACTGTTACCATGTACAGAGTAATTAGCTGAAAAGTAGGGTAGTCCCACAGGACAAAGACTCTGATTCAGGTATTTAAGCACCTGCTTCATTTTAAACACACAAGTATCTCTTCAGTCTGCAAAGATTTGCCTCTATTTTTATTGTCTGACAAAAATGCAGAATGTATCTATATTAGGGCTGTCAAGCAATTAAAAAATAATCATGATTAATCACGTGATTAAACAATTGAGATTAATCACGCAATTAAACAATAAGAGAATATCATTTATTTAAATTTTTTGGATATTTTCTACATTTTCAGATATACTGATTTCAATTTTAACAGAATACAAAGTGTACAGTGCTCACTTTATATTCATTTTTGTTACAAATATTTGCACTGTAAAAACCAAAGAGATAGTATTTTTCAATTCACCTAATACAAGTACTATAGTGCAATCTCTTTAGCATGAAAGATGAACTTACAAATTTAGAATTATATACAAAAATGACTGCCTTCAAAAATAAAATGATATAAAACTTTAGAGCAAAATATCTTATGGCCTATGAGCGGATTACCCCGATGGGCCATGTGCCGAAGGATACTGACCCAGCTTTAGAGCCTACAAGTCCACTCAGTCCTATTTCTTGTTCAACCAATTGCTCAAATAAACAAATTTGTTTACATTTGCAGGAGATAATGTTGCCCACTTCTTGTTTACAATATTACCTGAAAGTGAGAACAGGTGTTTGCATGGCAGTTTTGTAGCCAGTGTCACAAGATGTGGTATATGCCAGATGCGGTAAAGATTCATATGTACCTTCATGTTTCTACCACAATTCCAAAAGACATCTGTCCACGCTGATGATGGATTCTGCTCAATAACCATTCAGAGCAGTACGGATCGATGGATGTTCATTTTCATCATCTGAGTCAGATGCCACCAGCAGAAGGTTAATTTTCTTTTGTGGTGGTTTGGGTTCTGTAGTTTCTGCATCAGAGTGTTGCTCTTTTAAGACTTCTGAAAGTATGCTCTACACTTCATCCCTCTCAGATTTTGGAAGGCACTTCAGATTCTGAAACTTTGGGTCAAGTGCTGTAGCTATCTTTAGAAATCTCATATTGGTACCTTCTTTGTGTTTTGTCAACTCTGCTGTGAAAGTGTTCTTAAAATGAACAATGTGTGCTGGGTCATCATCCAAGATTGCTATAACATGAATTATATGGCAGAATGCAGGTAAAACAGAGCAGGAGACACACAATTCTCCCTCCAAGGAGTTCAGTCACAAATTTTATTCATGTATTTTTTTTTTAAATGAACATCCTCAGCATGGAAGCATGTCCCCTGGAATGGTGGCCAAAGTATGAAGGGGCAGCATATGCTGCATGTAAATATCTTGAAATGCCACCTAGAAAAGTGCCATGCGAAAACCTGTTCTCACTTTCAGGTGAAATTGTAAATAAGAAGTAGGCAGTATTATCTCCCATAAATGTAAACAAACTTGTTTGTCTTAGCGATTGGCTGAACAAAAAGTAGGACTGACTGGACTTGTAGGCTCTAAAGCCGGGGTCAGCATCCTTTGGCACGTGGCCCATCAGGCTAATACACTGGCAAACCATAAGACATTTTGCTGACATTGACCCTCCGCAGGCACAGCCCCCTGGCAGCTCTCAGTGGCCACTGTTCACCCTTCCCAGCCAATGGGAGCTATGGGATTACCCTGATGGTCTGCGTGCCAAAGGTTGCCGACTCCTGCTCTAAAGTTTTACATAGTTTGTTTTTGAGTGTAGTTATGTAAGAAAAAGAAATGACATTTGTAAGTTGCACTTTCATGACAGAGATGGCACTGTAATACTAGTAGGAGGTGAACTGAAAAATATTATTTCATTTGTTTAGTGCAAATATTTTTTATAAAAATGATAATATAAAGTGAGCACTGAACACTTTGTATTCTGTGTTGTAATTAAAATCAATGTATTTGAAAATGTAAATAAAATCCACAAATATTTAATACATTTCAATTGGTAGTCTATGGTTTAATGGTCTAATTAAAACTTGATTAATCACAATTAATTTTTTTGAGTTAATCAGATGAGTTAACTGCAATTAATCAACATCCTTAATATATATGTATTGTAATATACTGCATATTAATTGGTAAAGAATGCTAAAAACATTTTTGAGGTGTTGAGTCTATTAACACAGTTAACTGCTGATTGCAACAATTCTGAAAAATGGCTTTAATGTTTATCAGAAGAAACGGGATGAAAAGACATGTATTTAAATATGTGTTTTAAAGACAATTTCTGCTTATGTAACTTCATAGCTTGAAGAATTATGAAGAAGTATATGGTATTTAGAATGTTTTTCAGAGACTCCACAGTAAAAATGCCTAACTACACCAAATGCAATTTCCAGTGCATATTTGTTGTGTTAATAATATTTAACCTAATTAAGAAAATCAAAGTTGGTTGAAAAAAATTCTTTAAATCCATATTTAGAATAAATTATGTAGCAAGACCCTAATGATGAAAATTTATCTGCATCCATATTGTTCTGTATCATACTCAAAATACTTGGTTTCAGAACTAAATGTGAACAAAAAAAGAAGGAGTTTGACTTATATATAATTTTTTCAGATTCCTAGACTGAACTAATTGGCTGTCTATACTGTTCATACATACAACTATTTCCTAGCAATTGCTTGATTTCATTATTAATTATGCGTATTTATTTATTTAAGAAGCAATAATCATTCTGGCCCTGGTTGGCAAAGACACAATGCTGCCAAGTGCTGAGTGTCCTCAAGACCATTTTCATTAAGGGTAATTGAAGGCACTTCACAGGAATGGCCCCTTAAGACAGGCAATACCCTTGCCAGTTTGAACATAGGAGACATTACATTTTTTTCTTCAAAACTGCTTATAAAGTATTTTTATTGCTTTGTCCCCATCACAGAAAGATGTTTTTCATTACCTACGAGGATTTTGGTATGATGCATGCAATAGTGCTGACAGAAATCTAACTTTTGTACAGATATATGAATAGCTAAGCTTAGTGATGACATAAGCTTAACTTCTGAATTGCTACTTGAGAAATTAAAATATATTATCACATCTATGTCTATTTGTCTAGGAGTTTATGTGGCAACCCTAGCTGTGGTATTATGGCAACAAGACAAAATAATGCCATATAGTGTCACATGGTTATATTGCATGATATGTTTCAATTTTTAATATAAACAATGAGCTAACTTGGAAATTAATTCCTCCAACCATCTAAAGATAACTTTAGATACTTAAGACCTAATCTTAAACCTATTGATTTGGATAGGAAGATTTTTATTAATTAAAAATGGGCTTTGGATCAGTAATATTATATATATTATATTATAAATAATTGAAGATTCAAGAAGAAAACTAAACTCTAACAAAATGTGGTGTTCCAATTCTTTTAATGTGATTAATTAAATTTCATATGCTGCATAGCGTAAGGAGTCAAAATGAAAAACATGACAGAACTAAGATATTATGGAAATTTCAATGCTTTATATTAAAGCCATGTGACTGGACTACTCAGTTACACATAATTTGGGATTAAAATAGCAATGGAAATTAAAAACACTTAACTTCCTATTGCTGTAGCATTATGAACACAGTGAGGCAATATATCATAAAGCATCATACCTAGATTGAGTCAGTATTATTGAAAGTTATGAATGATGTCTACAGGATTTGGTTTTTATTCCTGCTGTATTTATAACTTTAAAGTTGCAATAAAATTGATCTTGATGTCGTACAAAATTCCTTTTTTTGCAGAAACTACTGTGATTTCTGTATCTCTACAATGGGCATGTTCTTTTCTATTTTTAACCTGTAAGTGGCTTCAAACCAGATAGGTTTGCAAATCATGAAGTGTTGCCATTAATGGCATCACTTAGGAATGGTCATGTTCTGTAAAAATAGATCTAATTAAATTCATCTTAAATTGCCTGAACACTATGACTAAGAAATATAATGGCACCTGCTGTCTCTTTTTCTAATACCTTGAATAGCCATGCAGTGAATCCCTGCAACTTCATACTTATGGGAAAGCAACTGTTGAAAAGGATTATTTATGTTCTATCTCTGTATCTCTTGCTCTACTTAATATTAAATGTCACTACAGGCAACTCTGAACTTAGTGAGTACATAACAAGCAATGATTTAAATAGATGTACGTCCCCCTGTTTCATGATTTGCGTTACCTTTTGGGTGGCAATACTTTACCATGTCAGGCGCTATTTCTTAAAGTCCAGCTCTTTGGATATACTTCTATTCAATAATTGCAGCTTTCACTGAAAGCTATTTCCATAGATACCTCCTCCAAGGACAAATCAGCATGGGAGGAATAATGAGAAGGTATTTTAGTACTCATATGACTTCATGTATTAGCATGTCATATAATAAAACTTAAATATATTCTAAATTTCCACATGATTGGTCAATGGATACAGAAAGGCATTTTCAGTCTTACTGAAACTGAATTTGCATGTGCATCACGTACATATGCAAATTTGTTATTCTAAATGTTTATATATATATAAAAACTGTGGTAATGGAATACTATATATATTATTAATAATATTAGTAATAGATTGTTCTGTGTACATGGATTCCAATATTACACAAGGTACTAATGGTGAGTAAGCCATATTCATATATGCTGGAACTGTATCAAAGTTAATAAAGACCGCTCAGAACTCCAAGAACTGAGCCATTTCTTACTTGCCAAAGCCAAAGTTCAGGGCTCATCAGTCAGTGACATTAAATAAATAGCTAACATGTGGCAGAGAATGCACTTACTGAACTGTTTGAGGTACTAGTGATATCATGTGATATCACCTCACCTTGAAGGGGAAATAAAGGCTCGTGATCTCAGGTTTTCAAAGGTAAATAGAGAAGACAAAAACTTCCACATACATTGTTTTAAAATGTAAATATAAAATATAATTTTAAGACTATAAGTATATTATTTGGATACAAAATCTAAAGCTTTGAACCTGAAAACTCTTCACCATAGAGCAGACCGCTGCTGCATCAATACAAAGCAGTTTGCAGTATCAGGACCTAAACGCTTTTGTATTCAGTTATGTAGCTGATTAACATTCAGCAATGGTTTATTTTCTGTAACTGTTTAGTACAATTTTAAACAAGCCCTAAGGAGTGTTGTCTTGAGAACTTCCTTTATTGTCATAGCAACTTTTGCACTTCTAAGCATACTAAATGAAACAATCAGGATTAAGACCCACACATATATTATATATTATTTACTAAACAGTTTAGATTTACCATGCAAGTTAGCATTAGATACATCACAGCACCCAAGGGACACTTTAAAGGATCATTATTATTGCTGTTTATTGGTGTAAGATTTTTGCAGCATAATTTACTGCACAGAAGAGTAATTGCATTCAAAAGAACAATACGTTTCATTCCCTTGTGAGAGTATTTTATGGAAAAATATGTTGTTTAAAACTAACAGGCAGTGATACATTTTTCCTCTAGGTTCACACAGCTATTTTGGTTTGATCTCATTTTATGTTTTTTTATGCTTGAAAAAGTCTGCTGTATTAACTTTGCTACTTTAATAGGTACAAGTTACAAACTCTGGTAGATTTATTACTTCCTATTGCATTATATTTATTTATCTGGCTTTTGTTATGGTGAACAACTAATATACACAAAAATCTCATTACTTTCAAAAGATGCAAGCAAATAAAGTAGGAATCTTATCCCATAACAGAATAAATAGGGGTGCAATTTAATATGCGTCTAAGTAGTTTCAGAAATGATTGTTCCATTTCAGAAGGAAACAACTTCTGAATGCTATTCTTATGTGGGGCTCCCCCAATCTCTCCTCTCGAAGCCGTTTCATTTTGGATAAATAACTAAATAGTCATTGGAGCAGGGACTGGACCTGGGTCTCCTACCTCCCAAGTGAGTGCTCTAATCACTAGTCAATAGAGCATTTCTTGCATCCTCTCTCTGGCCCAGCAATTATTTAAATATTTATACGAAGTGGAACAGTTCAACGGGAGAGATTAATAGAGACCCACATCTTAGAGCTAGGACACTCTTCTTAGACAGCCACTTTGACAGAGAGGGGAATTGAACCAAGGTTTCCCATATTTGAGTAAGTGCTATAACCACTGGGCTTGAAGTTATAAGGAGGCAGCACCACTTCCTCCTGTGCTTCCTGCAAGAACAGTTTAGGTACCTAGTCCACCTGACTTCCTAAGGCCCGAAGGATAGGGGAGGAACAGGAGAATATAATGTGGCAGGAGTCCCAGGAATGAATGGAACTAGGAGGAAGAAACGCTCTCCCCCTTCTCCACAGCTTAGACTGTCACTCAGTTAATAATTAACATACCTGATTCTCATTTACATTTGCTTGCGTACATGGCCAGAGCAGTATAAAGGGATCTTGGTGTAAGTGAGAATAAGGCCCACTTTGGTTTATGCACATTGTTGACAGAGTGCTCAGGCATCTACCTCTGCAAAAACAGAAGGCACTTGAAGTATCAAATTAAAATGTCAAAAATATCAGACAATAGGTAGAAACATCTCTCAGAATAAAAGGATCCACCAGTAGTCTTCTGTACATTCACACTAAACTGCCAGAAATCAGATGATGATATTACCAACAAGAACAAAGTATCAAGTATTTTGAGTTTTGGCTGGTGTTACAATATAATTAAACAAAGATGTCAAATCCATATGGAGTAAGAATTAGAGTATGGGATTGTGGAGGGCATTCTCATATGGTGGTCCTCTATTACCATTAGGCAGCAGTACCTGAAACATTTTCCCGTTGTCACAGGCAGGAGGTATCACCTCCTAAATAAAGATTCAGCATGTTATAAAGAAAGCCAGATCTCTAATTGTTTGGCAGCTAACATCAAGCTATTCCACAGCTTGTATCTAGCCTGCAGCCTGTCTATTTGACAGTTCAGTTATTAAAAAATAAAGCAAATCATGAAAAATATCTAAAAAATCCCCTGGAGCATCTCATGAAACAGCAGAAAAGAGAAACTGGCCTGTCACCAAGATTATGAATCTTTACATGTGGCAACTGTAATAATCACTGCTAAACATGTTTGATATTCAAACTGTGGGAATCTCATTTTGGGATTAACAAATTTACATTCTGACATTTAGAACATATGAGAATTTAATTAATCTTAGAATTAAAACTCTTTAGAATATTTTGAGGGTTTTTGTTCCAGGGACTGATTTCTTCACTTCTCTTTTAGAAATAGCCTGCCCTAAAATGTATAAACTGTGATGGGTTAGACTCCCCTTCTGTACTGGGATTTCACTTTATGTACTGGGATTTCACTGAGCCTGCCTGCTCCACTAACCTGGGATCCCTCTTCCTGTTTTACTGAATTAGGCTCTCCAGCCTCTGGCAGCACACACGCACACACACACAGAGGTAGGGATGCATCAGCTGTAGAATCACACAGCATCTGCAAACAGCTCTCTGTGAGAAGATTCAGATAGGAAATTGCCCAGTACTCAAGTGCAACTCCCTTCTGGAAAGTACACCCCAATATAATATTGTCTTGCACTGTAGAGAAACCTATACAATGTAATTTGTAAATTCTTCCCCTCCCTCAGTGTGGAGGAAAATATACACAACTTCCCCCCAACCCATTAAAAATTGCAGGAACTGGGTTTAATAATAAACAAAAACAGATTTATTAACTATAAAAGGTAGATTTTAAGTGATTATAAGGGACAGCAAACAGAACAAAGTAGATTACCACACAAATAAAACAAAACATGCATACTAAGCTTAAGATCTTAAAGAGACAAGTTTCAAGAAGTAATTTCTCCCTAACTTATTTTTGGCAAGTTGCAGAGTTTCTGTAGCTTAGAGTTCCAGGTATTTCTCTTTGCAGACTAGACTCCTCTGTCTCAGGCTGGACTCAGCCCTTGCCATTCCCACAGCTCAGGTCCTTTGTCTCTTCAGGTACTTTCAGCAGTCTTTCTTCGTGGGCAGGAAGACAATGAAGGCAGAGTGCTGATGGTCTTGCTTCCCAGCCTTAAATAGAATTTACTTGAGGCAAGAAGCCTTTGTTTCCCGTGGAAAAGTACCAGCAGTGTCCAAGGTGGTATTTTGCATGAGGTGATATTATCATCTGACCTTGCAGTGTTGAAGCAACACTGTGTTGAAGAAACCAGGTTTATTTCCTATGTCCACAGGAAGTAACTCCAGGAAGAAGGGCAATCCACATCTTTAAAGACTCATTGTCTTTTCCTAGCAGCCCATCAAGGCTGATTGCTTACTGTTTGGTGGGCATTTCCCAAGTATACACACAGTTGTAATTGTTATATAGTAATATTCCTAACTCCAGATACAGAAATTATACATGCATACAAGTTGGATAATCCCATTCAGTAAATTATAACCTTTCTGATGATACCTTACAAGACCCATCTTGCATAAAATATATCTCAGTTATGCCATATCCCTATCATAAGCATATTTCCGTGAAGAATATAGGGGGTAATGTGACACAAGCCTTTGACTATAGACTTACCTATTTTTATTTTCAGTAATCGTCAGCTTCTGCAATTATTTAACCATAATCAAAGGGATTTGAATTCATAAACTAATCAGGGTGAATTACAGAAGAACAACCTGTCTCACTAGCAGCCAGTAAAACAGAGGAGCAGCAAGAAAAATCAGGTCAACAATAGAAGAAAGGCAATGAAGATGGAAGTTAGCAAGTTTTAATTTAAAATAATAATTAAATGTGATCCAAACTGATGACAAAAAAACCCCAAATGAAATTTTTAAACTAATCAATTTCACTTCTGGAAAAAACAGAGAACAAGAAACCAAAGGAGAATGGAAATAAGACAGGAGGAAAAGTTAAGCCAGTGTTGGCAGCATGCAACAAGGCTTCAGGGGCCATAGTAGGATCAGCTGGTTGGTGGACTTGACACTGACTCAAGTCTAACAGGGAAAGAACTATAAATCAGTGCACTATATCAAAAATGGAATAGCAACATAACAGATACAAGACAGCAACTATATAAGGAGTTTAACTACCAAGAGTTATAGGGCAGGGCGACCTCACACACTAAGGGCTCAGTTATGCCTATCCCTGTATGTGTGTACTGAGGAGGGAGTAGAGGGCACAATAGTCCGTCCCACCTTATTCTACTGGGCAGAGGCAGGGAACAGTCTCACTGAGGAGTGGAGTGACTATGCCACCCTACTACCTGGTGTCTGAAAAGGGGGTGAGCAACAGCTCTGGGAGAACAATGAATTTTTGGTTCCCTGGCAATTTCATAAAGCCACACAAAAAACCAATGTCAGATTGAACTGAAAATGAACATTCCTGAAATTTTCAACAACTTAAAAAGTAAAAAGAAAAAAAGTGAATGAAACATTTCATTTTGCCACAGCTGAACCCATTTTGTTGCAATTTGAACCTTTTGTAAACTTATTTTAATGTGTAAAAGTACAATTTAAAGGGAATTTTGAAACACTAAGTCACTCCAAACCTAAAAAGAGGAATGTTTCCTTTAAAAACCACGTCAAAACAAAATGTTTTCATTTTTTGGAAATTTTGTTTTTTTCCTGTAATGAACAATTTGTCAAAATTGGACATGGATAAACAAAACATTTTTGATGTCACCAAGTCTGCATTTTTCACCAAAGACAGTTTTGCCCAAAAAGGTGTACTTAGCTCTGGGAAGAAAGGTTTAGGTAAGGGTGGGCTCTGACCTCACCAGCAACCCTGTCCTAACCAATGAGCTCACCAGGCATGAAAAGGTGTGCATGCCTTTCTCGTCCCTCCTCCTTGATAATCTTGTTATGGAAATAGGAGTAGCTGAGAGGAAAAACTAGGTCCACCAGCATCTCTGTAGATAACTAAATGAAGTCCACTTTTCAGTCCAAAATAGTTCATGGTAACTAGAGTGACAGGACTTAGGACCCACAACATACATCCCTTCTCAAATCACCAGATCCAGCACAGACTGAGCAGGTGATGATGTCACTTAAATCACAGTTATTCATTGAGCTATAGAACTTCCTTATAGCTAGTGAGGTAAGTGTCATTTTTTTTAGTATGTGGAATGGCTTTACAAGGCATTTTAAAAACATCTTTTTCAGCTACAGTGAAAACTCTAAACCTCTGTTAGAGGGAGTGATTCCTCATACGTTACTGCAGTTTGAGATTGGAGCAAAACAGTGAGGAATCAGGCCCAGAATCTTTAAACTTGTTTCCATTGATTTCTATGGGTTTTCGCACATCATCCTAGTTTCAGTAGACTCAGATGGAGGACTAATAGCAGCACTTGCAAGCAGTTAGGCTATGAGCTCATATACACAAGAATGTTGCACCCATTTCACTTAAATTAGTTTTTGCATCGGCTCAAGATTTGGCCCATAATCTTTGGTTTTAGGCAGTTGCATCATCCTTATTGGAGTTTTGTGATGCCAAATCCTCAATGGGAGTTGAGTGTGAGTAAAACCAAGCTTGCATTCTGACCAACAAAGATAATTTGATTATTGCTCACTTATCGTAGGTCAAATTCATCTGTGGACTTCAATGACTGTTTGCTAGGTCTGATACGAGATATATTTGCTCTCTGAGTTTGACATCATATGTTTAGTAATTCCAATTTGGAGCAAATTATTAAGTATCTAATATAAACTTTGTTGTTATACAATTAGCTCAACTGAAGTAAAAATCTCATAAAATGGGGAATGATGCCATATTTGAAACAAGAAATTTATATTAGTGACAATAACATTTCTCATAAATATTATTCTGCTAATGGCTGCAGTTGCTGTTTCACATCACAATGAATATTCTCCTCCTCTTGCAAGTATTTATAATCACAGAAATGAAAGGACAGGGAATCTTGTATTGCAGCATAATATACTGGTCAAATATAAATTATAATGCCTGGTATCCACTGTTTACCAAATACCACTACTATAGATTATCTGCTCTACCAATGGCATCTATTTGTGGTGAACTGTGAGGCTGCACATCGTGTAGCCCAAAATAATCTGTTTTGAAATAGAGAACCAGAACACAAAGCAACACATCATAAATAACAAAACACGGTTCTCTAGTCTGCTGGTTTCTATAAATTTTTCATAAGAAATATACAGTCCAAAAAGAGCAAATGTTTGTAATTTGAGCATCCGCCAAAAGAAAGTATTTTAAATTATTTAGACTCAGTTCAAATCTGTGAATAATTCAACACCTGCTTCTCAGTATTTACCATCCCATCCTCCACCACCTTCCCACATATTCTTAAAAGATTAATGGACCTGGACTGTGTTCTTTCACTAAACATTGAGATAACTTAGTTACAGACACTGTTGACCCTGGCAGCACCTTCAGATTCCTTCTACTAGAGATTATCTTTCTACTGTAATAGTGCTAAAGTCAGTTATTTAGTGATAAGTCTAAACAAGTAATTTTATTAATGCAATGGTATACATCCAGAACTTCCCAGTACTGTCATAATCTTTAAGCAGCCAAAAGCCCACTCAAGGCACATAAAGTGCTGTTAAAGCTTATTTGATGGATCAATACTTTATATTTTCCTTTTATGTAACTGTGTAAACTTGTAATAATTCATTAGATGCTATATGTTTACTCATAATGTTTAGTTTTTATAGAGGCAATTATTTCATTTTTGAGGCATTGTATGCTTAGTGAAAGTGAGAACAGGCATTCACATGGCACTTTTGTAGCCAGCATTGCAAGGTATTTACATGCCAGATATGCTAAATAGTATGCCCCTTAATGCTTTTGGCCACCATTCCAGAGGACATGCTTCCATGCTGATAATGCTTGTTAAAAAATAATGCATTAATTAAATTTGTGACTGAACTCTTGGGGGGGGGAAAGAATTGTATGTCTTTTATTCTGTTTTACCCTCATTTTGTCATACAGATATACCTATTGCTGTAAGGAACCTTGGAAACTCATTGAGTCTAGCTCCCTGCCTTCACCAGCAGGATAGCATGCTGATTTTTGCCCCAGACCCCTAAGTAGCCCCCTCAAGGATTGAACTCACAACCCTGAATTTAGCAAACCAATGCTCAAACCACTGAGCTATCCCTTCCCCCATTTTCTGTCATTAGGCATGGGTCAAGGAGCTTGAAGACAGGTTATAAAATGGCTCTGACACTGACTAATTGTGTGATGGCCAAGCCATTTAATCTCTTTGTTCCTATGTTTAAAGCTCAGGAATATTGAGACACTAAAACTGGGCAAAAAAATTTAACTGAAACTTTTTTCCTCTGAAAAAACAGTTTCAACAACACAGAAACAGTTCACATTTTCATGTCCATTTCACCAAATTACCTAAAATCAAAATATTTTGTTTTCATATTTTTTTAAACAAAATGTTTCTGTTTTGGAGCTCTGGCTTTGTATTTTGAAATTAATTTCATTTTACTAAAACAAATTCAAAAACATTTAAAAATGCCTGAAATCTAAATTAAACTTTTCATTTTAAGTTAAACAAAATGTTAAATTCAACCTGCAAGAAAAAATATGATTTTCATTTTCAGTTCAACCCAAAACTTTTTTTAAAAACTGGCAATTAACAAACTCTCCACAATTATTCACCCAGCTCTGCCAGACACACACAGTTTCCCTTGGCTATTCTATTGTCTGCAGTTTCTCAAACAACCTAGACATGGGCAGCAGAAAGTCAGTTTTCCAAATTAGGGATTATGTTGAAGAAGAATACCTGTCATTCTCCCCAATTCATAAATGGTTAAATAGTGTAATGTGCCTGCCTTATAGGAGTTTTGTGACATTTAACTAACCAATGTTGACAAAATGATGTATATGAGGAAGTATTAAGTATTGTCAAGGCCAACCAGTGTCTATGGTAGATGCAGAATTTAGCAGATTCAAATTTAAATTTTTAAGCCACTCTGCAATAGCTTTAACATAAGCTAAAAAGGCAAAAT
Source organism: Gopherus flavomarginatus (assembly GCF_025201925.1). Taxonomy (NCBI): domain Eukaryota; kingdom Metazoa; phylum Chordata; order Testudines; family Testudinidae; genus Gopherus; species Gopherus flavomarginatus. The sequence continues at coordinate 80,600,829 of NC_066617.1, read as the reverse complement.
GGAAAGGTTACAAATTGTCAGATTTACACATTTGTAAATTAAAGGCTATTGAACTAATATCTTCAAACTTGTTTTGTGTATCTCACTTAAAAATCAAGCCAGACTTGAAGCCTCTGTACACTGTACTATTAATATTTATAAGGCTACATACAATATTCTAGTTTGCATTTTATTGTATGTTGCATTAATTTACAAATAATCTATAATTCTAGAGGGAGACTATACTTTAAAGGTAAGCACAAAGAGGCAGAGTTAAACTCAACAAAGCATTTAAACTAGTTTATGGTCTATGCTGGATTATTAAATAGTAAAGAACCAGTTATATCTTGAACTCTAATGTAATTTACTTTGCCTCCCAGAGCCAAGAAGAGTTTTGATTAAATTATAAAACATTTTAATTTGATAAAACAGAACACTTTATATAATGTAGAATTCCGCTTTGGAACTCCCTGGCCCAGGTTAGCATTGCAGCAAATCCCTTATGACTGTCTAAAAAGACCCTTCTGTGACCAGTAATTCTATCCCTATGCACAGTTGATAGGATTTAGATTACAGAGACTGTAATCTAGAATTGTTTAGAAAATAAAATTATCATTAGCTGTGTTCAGGAATAATTTTTCACCTTCATTATATCACTTATAAGATGCAAATATTCCCCCATAAATTAACTCTCGACACCATTTCGGCTGGTCACTGTTTTAGGCAGATACCAACTTATGGTAAACCGACTGGTCTGTTCCACTGTGGCAAATGATGAGCAGAATACTAAAGTGTCAAAATGTTATCTACTTGAATCTATCAAATACCTCTCAAGTTGTGCATGAATTAAGATACTTCCACTAAAGCTGTCAGCATGAGCTGGTCATAAATGAGGCAAAAAGATGAAAGAAAGTAATTTCCAGCTCCAATGCACAAATTATCTATATTCCTTCACAAGGAGAAGAAGAAAAAAAGCTTTTTGGAATGACTCACTAATGCAAATTTACAAATCATCTCTACTGGGTACAGGCGCAGCATCTGCAATAACATCATTCAACTAAAATATTCTGTGGCCATCTTCTGTGATGGGTGAAATGGTCTGAATAAAATAAAAATAAAGTCTGAGTTTCAGGTTGATATTTGAAATTGCATAAAACTGCATTTCAGATTCATTCACCTCCAATTAGCACTGGAAGTAGCATAGCCAAATAGTTTGTGAAAAGTTGTTCTCTTGGTATTGCTGTCCTGACCAACACCAGAAACTGACCAAAAGATATTCCTCCATCCCCTATGAGCTTTTCAGTTAACTTTTTCAGGTTCAAAATTCTAGATAGTTCTATAAAGATTTAGATTTGCATCCTAACTGATAGACTCTAAGCCTGAATCAAAAATTTCAGTGGCTCAGACATTTCTAGCAGGCATTCATTTCAAGCAAAATACCCACTGAATTGAATTCAACTGAAACTTCTCTTCTTAAATTATCACACCTTAAAAAACACCTATCACTATACTTTGCCTGACAAAAAATTAGAACAGGAGTTTTCCCATCTAAGTTACATTTTAATTTAACCCAAGTTTTCAACAAATAAATAATTAATAAAATAAAATAATAATAATAATAATAATAATAACAACAACATATTACACTTAGGTATTGATAAATATCATTCTCCATCCCCACACACCTCAGGCAGAATCTTGTGATTTTTTTAAATATTAACCATAGCAACCTATGTGATGAAAGTATTTATCGTTGTCCTCATTTTAAAGAGGGAGACACCGATGGACAGAGAATGTGATTAGATGAAGGTCACAGAGTGATTCAGTAGCCAAACCAAAAACAGAACCTTCACTTCCCGATTCCTATGCTTATGTTCTCTCCAATTAACACTTCCAAAGAACATTACAAGACAGTGGGCAAAATTAATCTCCTGTATAATTTAATATAATATCAGGCAATAGTTACATCAGGAATTCATTTAGTTCACAGTGTATTCTTGAAGAGTGTTTAAGACGCACCCCCACCATGCCCAAAGTATGCAAAGCACTTGAAAACATGATTAACTTTAAGCACATTATGTAAGCACATTGACTTCAACAGGATTTAAGCACATGCTAAAGTACTTTGAGGAACTGAGGCCTAAATTATTAATTATGATTGTTTGAAATATCACAGCACTCTCTATTCCTGGTATATTAGTAAAATGTTTATATTATATATGTTTTATTAATTAAAGTTATTACAATTACTGATAAAACATATTCCTGAGAGTAAGAAAGAACTGAAATACAATCTTAGTTTCCATTTTGGAGGAAACATTTGCTGCTTGGACAGTCAGCTGATGCTACTTCAATTGAAACATGTGTGTGTTGCCAGTTGGAAGTGAAGTTCTTCCATTCTAGCCACCAGAGAGATGCAGAAAAAATAAAGAGTAAATAAATGAATAGGGCGAGTGCAAAGTGGCTTCTTGAATGAAGGTGTTATGCACTAAATTATAAATCCTTTAAGTATTCCATCTAGTAGAAACCCATGAACATGAAATATTTTATTGTTGCAAAGACAGCATGTTCAGAAACAATTTAAAATATGACACAACTGGAAGCAGCCACTGTATACAGGAAAGGAATGTGAATAATGTTACAACTTAAATGTATCCTCTCTCTATTAACAATTTAAATTTCTCTAGTTTATTTCATTTCATTATTTGTCTTGTGGAATTGGGATTGGACCTCAAAATGCTATATGCACCCAGGACTTGATCCTGCACCGTTAAAATTAATGGAGGTGATGCTGTTGACTTCTATGGGAGCAAGTTCAAGGCCATAATTAAGATATGGTTCCTGATTCTCTCCTCTGTTGAAACTTGTTCCCTCCCACCACACAAAACAGCCTTACTTGCTGTAAAGATTCTAGTGGGCCCCAGTCCCTCCTTTGCTATCCTCCCTCCCCTGCAGCCACGCCGCCGCACGGGCAGCTCTCTGTGTGGCATGCTCCTGCAGGGCAGTGGCAGCGTGTCTGGCTCCGGCCAGGTGGCATGGCAGCCAGACATGCTGCTCTGAAGGGGTTGGATAAAGGGCAGGGGATCCCGGGAGATGGAGATCAGGGGGCGATTGGATGGGGCAGAGATTCTGTGAGGGGTGCTCAGGGAATGGAGAACAAGGTGTGGGGAGGGTTAGATAAGTGTGGGAGTCCCTGGGGGCCTATCAGGGGGCAGGGATGTGGATAGGGATCGGGGCAGTCAGGGCACAGGAAGCAGGGGGGGTTAGATGGGGGTGGGGTCCTGGGGGGCAGTTGGGGTGGGGGGTCCTCTCAGGGGGGTTTTCAGGGGACAAGGAGCACAGGGGTTGGATGAATTGGGGATTCTGAGGCAGGCAGTCAGGGGGTAGGAAGTGGGAGGGGTCGGATAGCGGGTGGGGGCTAAGCTGTTTGGGGAGGCACAGCTTTCCCTACCCTACCAGTCATACAGTTTTGCAACCCCAATGTGGCCCTCGGGCCAAAATGTTTTCTCACCCCGAAGGGTTAGTATATACATTGACATTAGAGACATGAATTTTGTTACACTGACATCCACTGAAACATCCAGGAGACCCAAGGAGCAGGACCAAGACTGCTTAAGTTGAAAAGAATAGACAGGATTCAAGTTCATGCTCCTGCCCTGGAGTCCCTTCATTGTCTGGCTATGCCAAAAGGACAGGAGACATTTGACATGGGTTTCATCAGGCCGCAACTTTATTATTAGATTTCTAGGACTACCCAGCAGATAACAGTGTACAGTGCAGGCAACCTCATGTTTATTCCATAATTACCTTGGAGGCTTTTACCAGCTCCCCCTTTTTTCCATCCAGGTCCCTCCAACAAATCCATTGCTCGGACCTTACCATCCACTCCCCTCCTTGCAGGAGGGTTAAAGTTCATTATAAGAATGAGGGGTTGGCTCCCTGCCGTAACCAATCATAGGAGTCCTCAACTGTCCCCCATTCATTCCTCTAATTAACACCTTTTTTTAAGTACTTTTCCAAGCCATTTATCTGGTCACTGTATACCAGTGGTGAGCAACTTAAGGCCTGCTGGTGGGCAACGAGAAAGTGTGTTTACATTGTTTACATTGACCGTCCACAGGCACGGCCTTCCATAGCTCCCAGTGGCCGCAATTTGCTGTTTTCGGCCAATGGGAACTGTGGGAAGCAGTGTGGGCCACAGGGGTGTGCTGGCCGCAATTATATCTGGGGGCTGCTGATGGCCCTACACAGCATATAGCATTGGTACTAGTTAATTCCATAATATGCCCCTCCTTGCATGCCAACTGAGTATCGCTTCATCACCAAAACTCAGCTGCGAAACCTTAGGCAACCTGGATGCGTGCCTATGGACCCAAAAGACAATACCATGCCCACAGATCCACACCATCATCTTCATGGCTGGTCATCCAACACGTGTAATAAGATTATAACAAATTAATGCTGATTTACCACCTGAGGTCTTATATATGTTCGGTATGATTCAGAATGCCAATGCCTGATTTCCTGGATTGCTTCTGCTCCCTTACCTAGCTGTGCAACTGCTGTTTCTACCCCAATTCTGACTGAGTGGGAACCAAATTCATGGGCTGGCAGACCCAATCTCATCAGCCCCCATCTCAACATGGTAACAGATCAATATGGTATGAGGGGACTCTCATCGCCATGCATAAAAAGTGGCCTTTTCCCCTTCAGCCATATAACCCTGTTGGCCTAAAAGCCCGAACTGGGCAGATCCAGGCTCACCACACTGCCGGATGATCAAAGATTCACCCTGGCCAACTTAATCTGTCTTTGACTGTCACAAGTGTAATATTGCTGAATGCCCATTATATATCCCACAATTGCAAAGCCCTTCCTGTTGAGTCCCTGCTGGACCCAGGACCTACTGGACTAGTTCACTGACCCTGAAATCACCAAAAAAAGCTGTTAAGAATGCATCCTGAAGAAGGCCATCTCCTGTCCACTATGACATATGTCACCAAAGATCTGCACAAGATCCCTGAATATGTAATCCATGATGGGTTGATAGGAATCTTCCTTGGGCCACCGGTACAGCTGACTGGCCTTCCTGATCCTGAAATTGCATGAAATCATTACAAGTCTCATAACTCTGCCTTGTGTGGAACAACTGATCTCTGCAACACACTGGCAACCATTCTGCACCAAGGTTCCACAGTACTAGCAGCATCTGCCAGAGTTCTCGGCTGGCTCCTGGTGCCAACTCCAGAAATCCGTGGACCTGAAAATGAGACAAGGTGTGTGTTATGCCATTGTCAATCCCAGATAGGTTATGAAGCAATGCAATTTCCTGGAGCCTTTCCAAGGGCTAAGCCTCAGGGCAAAACACACAAGTTGTGCACAGGCAATTGTTTGGATGGTCCTTCCACTGCACCCCAAATTCATTCTTGTAGAATTATTGTCTTAACATGGCCAAACCCCTTCCCTGACTTTCATTATTATTACTTTACATAAAGGGGATAAGAACCCCCCATTAAAAACCCAGCCCACAAATTTCACCCATTGGCTTTGCTGGGGTAGTCTCACAGGAGGCCTTAGCCCATTCCACTGTTTGAAGTTGGCCCTTGCACCGGCCTGCATTTTTTCACCCATATCCTGTTCAAACAGGAAGGATCCAGGTACCACACTGCTCCTTTTCAAAGCCTGCATTCCCAGGGGACGAGTCAGCAACCACTCTGCCCCTTTTGCAGCAGTTTTCATCTCCCTCTGCCCCAGCCATAAAGCGCTGTTCCCATCACTCAGCCAGACCAGTCAAATACTCCCCCTGCTTAAAGGTGCAGGGTAGTCATTTGTTACTGTATCCATCTATTACAGTATGAATGGCTGAAATAGATAGGTTTGCTCACTTCAGCACTGTCCACACGTACTGTACCACTATATCAGTCATAGATAGTCTGTAATTTGCAGCAACTGTGAAATACAAAAATTATAACAGATGCTTAGTGTGTATGATTGTTCACAGTTATTTCTCTGTCCTCCCAAATAAGATGTTTGATATGTCATCAGTGGTTTGTTTATTTTTTTAATAGTTACTCTATCTTAAATTATTGAATCTACAGAACATATCCCCTACAACTTTAATAGATTGTTCTCTGCCAAGTAAAACAGACACACACACACACATATGTACTAAACTTCATTTTTATAGGCCCCAATATTGCCTTAAGGATACTGCCAGGATTTTATCCCTAAAATTAAACTTTGTGCTAGGGAAATACTTAAGAAGGATCATAAGGATTCTAACCACAGTGACATCTCAGCCCTTGTTTTTGCTTATTCTCTTTGTTTCAACTACTTCTCTTGTCAGGTAGCGCCCTTTTCTCCTTCTTTTGCTCACCCTCCTTTCCCCTACTTGCACTGTGTCTGGAATTTCTGTCATCTAATACTTTCTCCTTTAGCAATTGCCAAGCCTCTTCCTTTAAATCTATCCTTTTTGCCTTGCTTTTTACTGCTGACCTCCACTCTGGTGTTTTCCACTCCTCCACTCCACTCAATATTCTCAATTAAAATATGCAGAGTTTATACACTTAGTATTATATACCATAAGATATTTCATCTCTCTCATCATCTCCCAAGTTTGTCTAATCTTGCACCAAACTGGCTGGCCTGTGCCCATGTGGAGAAGCAAGAAAGAGGGGGTGGGAGGAAACAGAGACCAAAAAAGAATCACTCACTTCTGAGCACCATGCAGAGGACACAGCTCCAGATTCTAAACACTTGAATGGAAAGATTATGGGCCTGATCCTTCACTGAGTTAGACCAATGTGCCTCCATTTAGGGGACACTAATGTAAAACTACGATAATAGTGGAAAATCTGTGCTTACCTGACTAGAGCTAATGTAGCAATGAGAGCATGGAGGTCTGGGAGGAGGCAAAGCTATGCTCAAAGAAACTGGACAGTCATGGAGGAAAGTGAATGCTGCACTCTGGAGTTCACACTGTGCCATGTAGAACATACTATACCCAACATGGTGCTGTGCTATCAGGCACAATGAAATCCTTGGAAAATCAGTTCTTCTGGGATTGAATGGAATTGTCTTTTCTTCTAAGGCAGCAGGAAGGGACCTTAAACCTGTCCTGCTCCTAGTCCAGTGGCAGATTGGTGGTGGTGGAGAGTCAGGGTTTGGCTGGAAAGACTGCACTGCAGAGGGACCCATTGATAGAAGACGTTATTTTAGAGCAGCTTCAACACTGTTCTTTCATACAGTCAGCTGCTGTTGGATCCAGAATACAGGGAGCACAAAAGCTGTGTAAAGGCTATTTTACCCCCTACCTCTCCATCCCTGGCCCAAATATAGAAGTAGGATAACTGAGAATTGGACCCGACATGACAAACGAGAGTATGCTGTGGAGTAAGAACCACTGCACCACTTAATACATTATATGTAGTTTGGCTAAATGGCTAAGAGTGGATATTTGAGGCTATAATCAGCAAGGAAGGAATGGATTATCCCAAGGGATCAAAAGGTAAATGCATGATGAATATTACAAAAAATTGCTTAACAGTGATGTCTGTGTTAAACAGTGGTGGATACTGCATGGATTGTGTAATTTGAAATTAAAATAGACAAGGTAAATGAGAATACAATATAGGGAAAAAAACCCAGCAATGGTTTGGCAATAGCTGTGGTTTACAGAGGCCTATTTAAAGTTCACTTTAGTGTGGTTCAATCATTTTCCTGGTTTGTAACATAGCAATTATATTAGAGATAATAAATAATAATATTACAAATAAAGAATAAAGTCCTGACAACAGTTGCTTTAAAGGTCTTGACATTTAGAAAGTGAGTAAATATTATGACTATAACTGACAGTAAAGTAATTTTTCATAAAAGTTCAGTATTCATTTCAGTTCAGACTGAGTTTGTATTTCTTGAGTCAACATTTTAATGTTTATTCAACATATTTTTAAAATGTATACAGATCTTGTGGTGTCATGAATTTTCTATAGTTACATAGCTAATACAAGTGATTGTTGTTTCCTGCCATGCAGTTATACATGTCAAGGTCATCAGAACCAGTACTGCATTTTAAACTGCAAAGAGACATTTGTCAAGTGCCAAAGATAAAACACGAAAGAAAAAAAAACAGTTTGAAAACTCAAGATGTTCTTGCCAAACTTGTGACAGCATTTCTAGATTAAAGTTGACCTGGAATGATTTTTTTAAATTGGGTTCATGCCCTTTTTTTGCTACTTTCTGATACATAAAATCCTGAAAAGTTTTTCAGAACCATCATGGAAGTAAAAGCTTAGTTTTGATGAAGGACCTCAGAGAAGAGGGGAGGGAAATGTTCACGGTGCATGTATTTTATGAGTTCTTACACCTTATTCAAAGAGACAGGGTACCAAAACTTTATTAAAAACATCCTCTCTCTCAAACATTAGTAAATGGATTTAAAATATGTGTTAACACCACTATCGCCCTCCAAACAAATTCTGGATAAAAACCTATTCTCCTCAATTCCTCATCTTCATTTTCATGACCTTTATGAGATTTAAGTTTTACTAATTCTCCAATCACTATCAAGAATCTTCCAGCTTAGATGAGTCTAATTTAGAAAACAAGCATAAAAGATCAAACCTTTTAGATTTTTGTAAACATGCTTAGCAAGGGACACTAAAGTAGACAGTGAGCATTAATGGCATCCCAAGTAATGGCTTTAAATGGGCTCTTTGATTTTTCTCAACTTTCAGCATGAGAGAGTGTATGGTTGCTTTTCCTAAAGGAAAAATATATCATCACTATTATTAGCCATGCAAGCTGGATTAAATCTACGGTGGATATGCCTGCATGAGCTGACAATGACTCCTCTGATTGCAGTGTACACATACGCCTAATTTTATCTCATACAGTGCCTCAGAGTACTTTGGAGATAGTGGTTCTAAAATCACAAGAGGTGTACAAGTCTGACATTGCTTGAGTACATTTACTAGGTGATTAGAAAAAAATGATCCCTCTGGCTATATTTTAGGCTTTGTGACTGGATGACAGTTATGGTGCACAAGTCTGATGCACAGGGGGGAAAAGAATGTAAGGATTGCTCCGGACATGTTGCTCCCAGTTTCATAACCTAATTCTATTTCTTCATATTATGAAGGCCCTAGTCTGTAGGAGAATAGCATAACTGCACAAGTTCTAGCCTAAGAATGACTGAGTTTAAGGAAACAATATTTGATGGAGTAGTTCAGAGAATTAAATATATTGCCATGCAGATTTCCCTTATCTAGGCTTTAGGGAGTGAGTGTAAAGTCCTGTCTTTAAAATTATAGCAGCACCTTTTTCTAGTAAACAGAAAAAGCCAATCACATTAGATACTAAGGGACAAATTCTACTCTTGGATACATTGGTGTAAATCTAAAGGCTTTCTGTTAACTTCATTAGAATTCTGGAATTACACTTGTTTAGCTAAGGATTTGACCCTCACTGTTCTTTCACCTTTAGTGAAATCTCAGTCCCATTGAAATCAGTGACAAAACCCCCATTGGCTTTAATAAAGCCAGGATTTCACCTTAGTATCGTATCTGAATCCTTTTCTGATTAATTGCAGAGACTGGAATGTAGGCTGGAGCATCACCAAATAAATATTTTTAACATTTAACTGCCCAAAACAGCATGTGAAAATATGTGATAATGTAATTAGAGATGGTATCATAATGCATATGCACAAAAGGTATCTGTGTTGGGGGATTATACAGGGAACCTTAACTTTAGTATCTACTGACTTTTGAATACTTGATTTTGAAACCTTAAAGTACTTTTAGGATAGTATTTTGTAGTAGGTTTGCAGTTAGGTACAGTCAATGAGTTTTGGGCAGCATACACAGAGTCAGCACATTAAAGTAGAGAGAAATTAGTTCTTTTCTCAATGGTTCTGTTAGGACAGACCCTGGAGCCCTGCATTCAATTTTAGACACTATATTATCTGAAAGATATAGGCAAATTGGATGGATTTCTGATAGGAGCAAAAATAAGTCACATAAATATCATGGCTCTGGAGGAAGTGATTTAAGAAAGATTAAAATGTCTGATTATGTAATAGTTTGGCTAATTGATGAGTAAGGAGATATATAAGGAGAGGAGGAAGATCTCTGAAAATTTTGAATAATTTATGCAAATTTCATGAAAGTTCAGTGACTACATTTTTGAATTATTTGCTAACTGCTAGCTGTCTGGATAATGGAAAATGTATTCACATTTATCTTAAAAATATCACAATATATATCAAATGTGTTACTCAATTAACAATTTAACCAGATATAAATGCACGGACACCAAGGTGGTAGAGGAATTGTTTAGGGTGGCGAAACGGGTATTAACGAGAATGAAATTAAGATAGGAAACAATTAGGATGAATGGGAGGAAAAGGTTCCAGACAGTGAGATCTATCAGGATGTGAAACAATCATCTAAGGCATGTTGCAGAACTAGCCTCTCTTCAGATAGTTAAAATTAGATTGGACAAAACACTAGAAAATGTACTGGAGGGAACATTAGCAAGGAGATGAGCTGTATGATAACCTAAGAGACTTTTTTCCATCTATGATTAACATTTTCCTGAAAATATACCCTGCACATATCAGCTAGAAGCAGAATATTGCTAGGTTCTGAAAGTGAGTGTGTATATACTGCTCAGAGTTTTTAAAGAATTCCCTGTTTTCCATTTTACTAAGCTTTGTAGAAAAAGGCTTCTTACTTTACAGTCTACGTATCCAGCCAAAACTGTAACACTTTTTCAAGTTGAGTCCAGTAGTAAATTCTTCTTTCCCTGTCACCCTGTTTATTTTTATTTCAAATTCTCTATTGAACTTTATTCTTCTTGTCCAAGTTTATGACTCAGGAAAGTTTATGATCCAAGATAATCATACACAATTTTTCCAGTAGAGTATAATATTAACCTCTCCAAACATTTGGCAACAGGACAAAGAACAGTTCACCTAAATAATCTTTTCTGACATGCAGTGGATCCTATTCCATTTTTTTATACTGCGTATGACCGGCTTACATATACTAGCATGTTAATAAAAGCTGTAATCGTGGAAGGAATGTTATCTAGTTAATGGAGCCAGGAAGTCAGGAACTTGAGTAGAGATGATTGATAGTTTTTTGATGAGAGAGAGTGAGAATTTGTCAGAACAAAAACTGTTTGCGGAACTGTACCACCAGGCGATAGCGTTAGACAGTCAGTCAGTCTCTCTCTCTCTCTCTCTGGACCAGTTAATATTTAATGATTTATACAAAGTAGAATAGCTCCAATAGAGATACTCTAGAACTGGGTAACTTGAAGAATTCCGTGCTTGTAAAATTAAATTGGCTCTTTATTAAGAGAACTTTTACAGTGATGCTGCAACTGCAGTTAACATTCTCCTCATGTGAACAGAGACTGAGGTCCTGGCCCATCCTCCAAACTCTTCCCGGACACAACATGCTTTAAACAAAAATGATTAGGGGGCTAGAGTACATGACTTATGAGGAGAGGCTGAGGGAACTGGAAGTATTTAGTCTGCAGAAGAGAAGAATGAGGGGAGACTTGATAACTGCTTTCAACTACCTGGAAGTGGGTTCCAAAAAGGATGGAGCTACACTGTTCTCAGTGGTACCAGATGACAGAATAAGGAGTAATGGTCTCAAGTTGCAGTGAGGGAGGTTTAGGCTGGATATTAGGAAAAACTTTTTCACTAGGAGGCTGGTGAGACACTGAAATTGTTTATCTAGGTAGGTGGTGCAATCTCCTTCCTTAGAGGTTTTAAGGCCTGGATTGACAAAGCCCTGGCTGGGCAGGGCCACCTAGAGGATTCAGGGGGCCTGGGGCAAAGCAATTTTGGGGGCCCCTTCCATAAAAAAGTTGCAATACTATAGAATACTATATTCTCATGGGGGCCCTGTGGGGCCTGGGGCAAATTGCCCCACTTGCCTGCCCCCCAACCTCTGGATGGCCCTGTGACTGGGATGATTTAGTTGCGGATTGGTCCTGATTTGAGCAGGGGGTTGGACTAGATGACCTCCTGAGGTCCCTTCCAATCCTGATAGTCTGTGAATGCAGGGGACTGAACTAGAAGACTTCTCGAGATCCCTTCCAATCCTACACTTCTATGGTTCTTTGTGCTTTTTCCTCCAAGTTTCATGCCAAATCCCCTTTCAGAGAGGTCCAACAAAAAAGTAGGGGAAAAAATCCCACTCTCAGCCTTGGGAAGACAGAGTGCTGCAATTGCTCTCCTTTAACAACTCCCAAATGAAATAATGCAGCTAAGGGACAGCTTCTTTCCATCTTGCTCAAATATCTATAAAGAGTAAACAAACAGTCTCCCTTGTCCACCTTAGTTCAGACAAGCCTGTCATTCCCACTTGCCTGGGTCTATTTGTGGAGCCTGTCAAGCTGCCAGCAGTGACTCAAGAGCATGAGTGCGAACCTCAGAGCAGACTGTTAGGAACCAGGGCACAAACCCCCAAATTGGTTCTGAGTTCTATCTTTACATTTCACCAATCAATTATCAAGTGTAAAGTCCTCAGGCACTATCACAGCCTAACCATGGAGTCACAAACTGTCCCCTTGGGTATTCCAATCCTCTTGCCAGCCAGGCATGCATACCTTTGTGAAAGGTGATCCCTTACACCAAGAAGCACAGCACTATTCAGGTTACTCCCAGTACCACAGGACCAGTCACTTACCTCCAGGTCAGTTGAATCTGAGCTCTCACACCAAGCACAATGCTTGTAGCTAATCCTATGATAAACCATCTAAAGATTTATTACATAGGAAAAGGAACCGGTAATTGTTTACAAGGTTAAAGACACACACAAATGACTCACAATCTTAAGTTTCAAAAAGTAATAGAAGTGTCTATAAGAAGAAAGGTCTACAAGACCTTTAGGGCTAATCCAGGCTAAGTACTAGAGATCACTTGCTTATGAGTAGCAAACATACCCCCAGAGTCCAAGAAGCACAGAGATACAATTCCTTCTTGCTAGGAGTTTTTATCCCACTCCTTCCTTGTGCTCTCCAAGAGCAGCTACAGAAGAAATCCACTTTCATGACTCCTCTTCAAGGGGGAGGGTTGAACAAACATCCTTTATTCTCTCTCTCATCCCACAATAGTCCATCTGGTGTTGATGTCTATCATAGCATTCTCTCTCAAATCTGAACCTTAGAGTCCAGGAATGAGATACTAGCATGAATTTCCCTAAACTTAATTACCAGCTTAGATCTGATAGGCTGCCACCACCCAAAAATAGTGTTTTGGGGCACTCTGTCTTCCCCAACCTTCCCTGGGGACCCCAAGAACCCAGATCCATTGGGTTCTTAAAACAAGGAGAAATAAACCATTCTCCCACCTTCCCCCTCTCAGAACTTCCCTCCCTGGGCTATCCTGAGATACTGATCTAACCTCTTAAATCACCATTCAGAGAAGTATCTCCCTTCTCTTCCACAAAGAGGCAAACAGATTCAAGGAAAACAGAGATTTTATCTCTCCCCCTCCCGTCTCCCCACCCGTCCTGGTGAGTTATCCCAATCCCCTGGATAAAACAAGAGAAACAGAGAAAAAACAATCAGGTTCTCTAAAAAGAAATCTTTTAATAAAAGAAAGGAAAAAGTAAAGAATTATCTCTGTAACTTCAAGATGTAAATCTTACAGGGTCCTATAGCTTACAGACACCACAAAGAGACTTTCCCCCAGTACCAATAGAAATCAGAATATTCCCAGCAACTACACATATAAAAGTTAACCAGCCAGACCCACAATTGCAAATAGAGTAAAACAATTAAAAAGCCTAAAGCGCCTGGTTTTTACCTTCTATTTGAAAAGAAACTTAGAGAGCCTGTAGTAATGTCTGGTCTCTCTCAGACCCCCCCCCCCCCGAGAGAAGAACAAAGAAGTCACACCCAAACTTCCCTCCACCCGAATTTAAAAGTATCTTGTCTTCTGATTGGTCTTCTGGTCAGATGTCCAGTTTCCTGCTTGTAACCCTTTACAGGTATAAGGAGACATTAACCCTTAACAGTCTGTTTATGACACACCCCCCAAATCGCAGACAGTGGGGAATCTCACCGGAGGCGATTTCTTCCTAGAACTCAAAAATAACCAGATTAATACAACATATGCACCTTTACATATACTACTAAGTGTATAACTAACAGACTTTTACATTTTAAGAACACTTTTTAACTACTGGATTCTGGGACGTTCTAGGGTGCAGACGTTCCAGGGTGATTGAGAGGTTCATCTCTTCCACACCGTCTTTTTTCACTTTGTAGTAGACAGCGTCAGGCCACTCAGCGTCATCTCCTCCCTGGACTGTAAACTGACAAACCTGTAAGTCTCTGGAATAAAAGGGCTTGAGAGAATTAACATGGTACACTCTGGGCTTTAGGGAGGAATTGGGAAAGGCTATGAGGTAGTTAACAGCTCCCAGGCGCTCTTGGACCGTGAATGGCCCTTCCCATGATGCTTCCATTTTATGGGCCTGTTGCGCCTTCAAGACTATAACCTGGTCTCCTACCTTGAAGGAACGCTTTCTGATATGTCTGTCATACCAGGCCTTTTGCTCTTTTTGAGCATACTTTAGGTTTTCTTTAGCAAGGGCTAAAGAGTGTTGGAGGGTGTTTTGTAGGTTGCTTACAAAGTCCAGAATGTTAGTCCCTGGAGAAGGCGTAAACCCCTCCCATTGCTGCTTCACCAACTGTAATGGCCCCTTAACCTCGTGACCATACACAAGTTCAAACGGTGAAAACCCTAAACTGGGATGTGGTACAGCCCTGTAGGCAAAAAGCAACTGCTGCAACACTAGGTCCCAATTATTGGAGTGTTCATTGACGAATTTACGTATCATGGCCCCCAAAGTTGCATTAAACCTTTCCACTAGGCCATTGATTTGATGGTGGTACGGGTGGCCACCAAGTGGTTCACCCCATGCGTTTCCCACAGTTCTTTCACGGTCCCTGCCAGGAAATTTGTCCCCGAATCTGTAAGGATATTGGAGGGCCAACCTACCCTGGCAAAAATGTCAGTTAGGGCCTGGCACACAGCTTTAGCCCTGGTGCTGCCTAGAGCTACTGCTTCCGGCCATTGGGTAGCAAAGTCCACGGAAGTCAGTACATACTGCTTTCCTCTGGGTGTCTTTTTTGGGAAAGGACCCAGAATATCCACAGCTACTCACTGAAATGGGACCTCAATTATGGGGAGTGGCTGGAGAGGGGCCTTGACCTGGTCTTGGGGCTTTCCCACTCTTTGGCATACCTCACAAGACCGGACATACTTGGCAACGTCCTTGCCCATCCCCTCTCAGTGGAAGGACTTCCCCAACCGGTCTTTGGTTCTGTTCACCCCAGCATGGCCACTGGGATGATCATGGGCTAAGCTTAAGAGCTTTTCCTGGTACTTAGTTGGAACCACCAACTGTTTTTGCGGATGCCAGTTTTCCAGGTGTCCACCAGAAAGAGTCTCCTTGTATAAAAGTCCTTGTTCTACAACAAACCGGGATTGATTAGAAGAGCTGAGAGGTGGTGGGGTGCTCTGTGCCGCCGCCCAAGCCTTCTGAAGGCTGTCATCTGCTTCCTGCTCAGTCTGGAACTGTTCCCTTGAAGCTGGAGACACTAGTTCTTCCTTAGACTGGGGACTTGGGCTTGGTCCCTCTGGAAGCGATGTAGGTGATGGGGTTGTTTTTGTTGCTGATGAACCGCTCTCCGTTGGTGCACCAGGGGGTACTTCAGGCTCTGGCTGAGCCTCTTGGGTGTGGTTGTCTGCTGCTTCTGCCAGTTCAGGCTCGCTGGCGCCCTCTGGCATTGGGGTTGAAGATGGATTTGCAAGCACTGTCCTCAGTGCTGGCAATGGTTCTGGTGCTGGCTGCTTTTCCAGTTCCTGGTCTGGGACTGGAAGCACTGTGGCTGTTTCCGTTGTTGGCATGGGATCTGGGTCCACTACCTCTGTCTGGGTCTCTTGTAACACAGACGGGGCCTCTGTGGACGGCTCAGGAACAGGAATGGGTCTGGAAGCTTGCCTGGTTTGGCTACGTGTAACCATTCCCACTCTCTTGGCTCGCTTCACCTGGTTGGCCAAGTCTTCCTCTATTAGCATGGGGATGGAATAATTGTCATAGACTGCAAAAGTCCACATTCCTGACCAGCCTTTGTACTGGACAGGCAGTTCAGCTGTAGGCAAGTCTACAGCTTGTGACATGAAGGGGTAAATTGTCACTTGGGCCTTTGGGTTGATGAATTTGGGGTCCACGAAGGATTGGTGGATAGCTGACACTTGTGCCCCCGTGTCTCTCCAGGCAGTAACCTTCTTTCTGCCCACTCTCAAAATTTCCCTTCGCTCCAAGGGTATTTGAGAGGCATCTGGGCCTGGTGATCTTTGGTGTGAGGGTGGTGTAATGAACTGCACTCGGTTGGGGTTCTTTGGGCAGTTGGCCTTTATATGTCCCAGTTCATTACACTTAAAGCATCTTCCAGCTGACTGGTCACTGGGTTAAGGTGAGTTACTGGAGACTGGTGAGGTGGAAGAATAGGGCGTCTGTGGCTTTCCTTGGGTTGTAGGTGGGGTCTTTGGCTGTCCTCGGTTGTAGGGTTTATTGTCGGTGTGCCCTCTGGGGTATTCACTCCCCTTGACAGTAGCTTTTTTCTTTTCTGCCACTTCCATCCATTTGGCTCCAATCTCCCCCGCCTCGATTACCGTTTTGGGTTTCCCATCTAGGATGTACCTCTCTATTTCCTCAGGAATACCATCTAAGAACTGCTCCATTTGGATCAGGATATGCAGCTCGTCCATATTGTTAACCTTTTTTTCTGATATTCAGGCTTCATAATTCTTTGCAATGTGGTAGGCGTGTCGGCGGAATGACACATCTGGTTTCCATTTTTGGTTTCTGAACCGCCGACGGGCATGTTCAGGTGTTATCCCCATTCTGAATCTGGCCTTGGTTTGAAAAAGTTTATAATCATTCATTTTCTCCTTAGGCATTTCAGCCGCCACCTCTGCTAAGGGTCCACTGAGCAGCGGCCTCAATTCTACCATGTACTGGTCTTCAGAGATGCTGTTCCCAAGGCAGGCTATTTCAAAATTTTCCAAGAAGGCCTCAGTGTCATCACCTGCCTTGAAGGTGGGAAATTTCTTGTGATGTGGAACAATCATTGGCGCAGGGTTGTTAGGATTGGCTGGAGCATCCTGCCTGGCCCGCGCCAAGCCCATTTCATGCTCTCTTTTTCCCTCTCTTCATTCTGTTTTTGTTGTTTTTCCAGTTCTCGTTGGTGGGCTGCATCTTTGGCTTCTTGTTCTCTTTTATGGGCTGCAAGTTTGATGTTTTCTTCCCTTTCTTTCAGCTCCACCTCTTTTTCTCTTTTTTCCATTTGTCGCCTGTGGTCTGCTTCTTTGATTTGTGTCTCTGCATCCATTTTTGCCTTGGAAGTCATGGTTCCTGTTTTCTTGTGTTGGGGTGCCCTCTGGTGTTTTTTTGTCTGAACTTCTGGCTCTCTGTTGGCTTCCTGGGGTTGCTTAGCAACAGAGTCCTTTTAACTTCCTAGCCTCTCCCGAAAGAGTTAAAAAGCAAAAGAAACTGTCTTTCATTTACAAATGTGTTCTGGCTGGAGTGCGTTGCTGACCACTTAAGGCTGCTTTCTTTAACAAACGACCGTCGTTAAACCTTAATAGCCGTCCCTATGCACAGCTAGACAGAGCAAGGAAAAAAATTCTCTAGCTGCAGTTTAAAAAAATAAACCCTTTCCCTCTGCTTATAACCAGCTAGCAGAGAAGCAAATTAATAATCTTACTGGCTTTTGGATTCTTATCTTTCCCACACTCTGCACACCATGTCATAGCATGCTCTCAAATCTGAACCTTAGAGTCCAGGAATGAGATACTAGCATGAATTTCCCTAAACTTAATTACCAGCTTAGATCTGATAGGGTGCCACCACCCAAATATATAGTGTTTTGGGGCACTCTGACCTCCCCAGCCTTCCCTGGGGACCCCAAGAACCCAGATCCATTGGGTTCTTAAAACAAGGAGAAATAAACTATTCCCCCACCTTCCCCCTCTCAGAACTTCCCTCCCTGGGCTATCCTGAGATACTGATCTAACCTCTTAGATCACCATACAGAGAAGTATCTCCCTTCCCTTCCACAAAGAGGCAAACAGATGCAAGGAAAACAGAGAGATCTTATCACTCCCTCCTCCGGTCTCCCCCACCCGTCCTGGTGAGTTATCCCAATCCCCTGGAATAACACAAGGGAAAAAAAAAATCAGATTCTCTAAAAAGAAATCTTTTAATAAAAGAAAGAAAAAGTAAGGAATTATCTCTGTAACTTCAAGATGTAAATATACAGGGTCCTATAGCTTACAGATACTAGAAAGAGACTTTCCCCCCTGTACCAATACAAATCAGAATATTCCCAGCAACTACACATATAAAACCAGCCAGATCCACAACTGCAAATAAAGTAAAACAATTAAAAAGCCTAAAGCGCCTGGTTTTTACCTTCTATTTGAAAAGAAACTTAGAGAGCCTGTAGTAATATCTGGTCTCTCTCAGACCCCCGAGAGAAGAACAAAGAACAAAGAAGTCACACCCAAACTTCCCTCCACCCAAATTTAAAAGTATCTTGTCTTCTGATTGGTCTTCTGGTCAGGTGTCCAGTTTCCTGCTTGTAACCCTTTACAGGTATAAGAGACATTAACCCTTAACACTCTGTTTATGACAATTTCCTTTCCTGTTGGGCAGGACATAACATCTTCTGTTGGAGATCAGCATTTCACACTAGTTAATGTCTTTCCAGTCTGGTGCTTTATACAGTCACAGAGGCTTATATACAAATATTATCTTACGGTGTGGAATACCAATATGATAGGTGAGATTAAAGCATTCAACAACCCATAAGCATTCCATAAAGTCTAAACATGTTAAAATAGAGATTACAATTATAAGAACAATATGAATACAGATGAGGTAGACTAATTCTAGCTATGTATTTGTCAGCGTTTAGTTGAGACATAAGGACCTTGAAAGGAGCTAGCACCTGGTCTGCCAGCCTCATAGAGCCATCTTGTTTGGGGAAAGCTGCAGGACAGTGAGAAAAGCTATCTGCTAACAAGAACTTCTTTCTTCCCTCTGGTGAAGCTTCTGTTTCTTTTATACTGGTGTTCCCTGCTGAGGGGGGTATAGCTGCCAGGTCCTCCTCCTAGAAGCTGAATAAGCCACAGCAGCCAGTTTTTAATTACCAGGTTTGGCAGCTCAGGCAGTCTATAAGAATCACTCTTCTCCTTTCTATCCCATAATGCAGAGGTGGCCAACCTGTGGTTCTGGAGCCACATGCGGCTCTTCAGAAGTTAATATGCACCAACTCCGAGGCTGAAGCTACAGGCTCCAACTTTCTAATGTGCCGGGCAGGGCCGGCTCTACCATTTTTGTCACCCCCAGGAAAAAACAAAACAAAATATAAACGCTTGGACTGCCGCCGCCTGAACTGCCTAAGCACAAAAAAAAAAAAAAAAAGGTGCCTGAACTCTGCTGCCCCAAGAATGGATGGAATGACACCCCTTAGCATGTGCCGCCCCAGGCACATGCTTGCTCCACTGGTGCCTGGATTCGGCCCTGGTGCTGTGGGGTGCTCACTGTTCAACCCCTGACACAGGCCCTTCCCCTGAGCCTACCATGTCCTCACTCCTCCTGCATGCCATGAAATAACTGATCAGAAGGTGCAGGGAGTGACGGGGAGGTGCTGATTGGTAGGGTTGCCAGCAGACGGGCGGCACTGGGAGCGGGGGGTGGGCGGAGCTAATGTGAGGCAGCTGACTGACATATTACTGTGGTCCTTTGGCAATGTACGATGGTAAATTCTGGATCCTTTTCAGGCTCAGTTTGGCCAGCTGGGATCAAACCTCTGATTTTGAAAGCCTTATTCTAAACATATTGTGATTCAGGGGGATGGTACAGAGTGAGAGTTCCAGGTCAGGATGAACTTGCCATTTTTCAGTGACCACAATGTTTAAAATCCTGAAACTACTTTTTATTTAAAGTTAGCTTTGTGTTTTTGGGGTTTTTTTTAAATCTCACTGACATTTTGATATTAAACCAAAATTTTTGCTCAGGATCCTGGCTAATGCAGATCAGCTCCAAGATTTCTAGAGCCACCATTTATAAATGTCCTTTAAAGACACTTTTCTCCCTCTCCCTCTGCTTCAAGCTTTGCACGAAGTGCAGTTCAGCTGGACCAGATTACCTTCTGGTGGACAGAATCATAGAAACGTAGGGCTGGAAGGGACCTTGAGAAGTCACCAAATACAGCCCTCTTCGCTGTGGCAGGGCCAAGTAAAGCTGGTCTCTCTCTGGGTGTTTGTCCAACTTGTTTTTAAAAGCCTCCAATGATGCAGATTCCACAAGCTCCCTTGGGAGCCAGTTCCAGAGTTTATCTACCCTTATAATTAGAAACATTTCTTTAATATCAAACTGAAATCTTCCTTGGAATAGTTTAAGCCCATTACTTCTTATTCTACCTTTAGCAGACATGGAGAACAACTGATCACTGTCCTCGTTAATATGCCCTTAATGTATCTGATGACTGTTATCAGATCTGCCCTTCAATCTTATTTTCTCAAGATTAAACTTGCTCTTTTTTTTTTAAACCTTTCCTCATAGGTCAGATTTTCTAAACCCTTTACCCTTTTTTTGCTCTTCTGGACACTTTCTAATTTGTCCACATCTTTCCTCAAGTGCGGCATCCAGAATTGGACACAGTACTTCAGCTGAGACTTCATCAGTGCAAAGTAGAGTGGGACAATTAGCTCGTATTTTACATACAACACTCCAGTCAACACACCCTAGAATTCTATTACAGTTTTTTTTCCCACAGTTGCGTCACATGACTGACTCTCATTCAATTTGTGATGGATCATAACCCTCAGATCCTTTTCAGCAGTACTCCCACCTACCCAGTTATTCCCCACATCATAGTTGTGCATTTGACTTTGCACATGTCTTTATTGAATTTCATTTTGTTGAACATGGATCAATTCTCCAATTAGTCAAGGTGATTTTGAATTCTAATTCTGTCCTCCACTATGCTTGAAACCCCTCCCAGCTTGGTGTCATCAGCAAATTTTATAAGCGTACTACTCACTCCATTATCCAAGTCGTTAATAAAATTATTGACTAGTAGCAGACCAGTATGACCCCTGTGAGACCCCACTATGTGTGCCCTCCCTGTTTGACAGTGAACCATTAATAATTGCTCTTTGAATATGGTCTTTCAACCAGTAGTGCACCCACGTTATTTTAATTTCATTTATAATAAAAAGTTCTTGTTCAGAATAAGCTGTGTTCTATCATTCTACTAATAATGAGCTAAAATGCCACCAGTTCTACTTGATTGTGACACCTTGTTAGCCCTTCAGCTAACACACATGAATTTAGATTTTTTTTCTTCAGTTCACCATGTGCTTACACAGTGCCCAAATGCTCCTGTACTTTGTAACCAATTATAATTAGAGCTAGACATGAGCCAAACTGCCTGATTTGAACAACCCTCAAATTTGTGGCAGTAGAGTCCAAAAACAGGTCTATATTTGAACTTTGCCAGTTCAGTGGTTTGAGTCAAACACTCATCCCTCCTGCACTTTGGAAACAAGTGTTGCTTTGGGGTGTTTCTAATGTTGTGGTTTGGGCCCATCCCTACTTGGTTTGTTGGATATTTAGTCATCTCTGAATAAAGTTATGTCTCTTTTTTGAAGTTTTATGAACTCTAATATTTTGTGCACTTCAGTAATGGTGAAACAATGTATAAGTGTGGCATAAAGCAAATATATTCACAAAGTTTAAATTAATTCTCTAACGAAGTAGCTTTTCTATTTTAAAAGAAAGACAGATAGTTCTCCTACATTAAGTTTTTTGCTTGCATGCAATTTAAAGGCACAAAAACTATATCAGGTTTTGTAGATATTTATTTTCTCAGCACATACTTGAATAGGCTTTTCACGTTACAACTTTAAACATTCTACGTAAAATATCATGATGTTTCTCTAATGACATCAGGTCCTTTGGAAAGGAGACAGATTTGATAAAAAGGAGTGGCTTACCATCACAAGGAAACAATCCAGGTTTTATGTCTCATTAATTTGTGCTCAAGAGAATGTGAGAAGTAATTCCACATGGGGGATGGAGTTCACTTCCATGTAATTGTATTTGACCAAAAGCAAAGGAATATTGAAGCCATATGCTTTACATTTAAAAATAAATGCTGATAGCACATTTATTAAGTTTCTTTTATGGATATTAGCATTACAAGTTATGTTTGATTATTAGAGACACTATGTAAACTTCTACATTCTATACCAACATTTCTCTCATGTGGTCACTAGGTGCTTTGCTTGTGGTCACAGCCTCCTAGCTGGTGATTAACAGGAGAGGGAAAGCAGTGGCTCCTCCTTCATGACTGCTAGAAGAGACTGGTCCCTGCCCCCTTATGGAACCACAAACACTATAGGAGCAGGTGGCTGATATGAGTTCCCCACCTTTCCAGTGGTGGTGGGACTCGGGCTTCATCCTTGGAGTGGTAGGCAGCAAGCTCTGGCCGTGCCATTGTGAGCTCTGTCCCCCCAGCCACAGGGCTTCAGGCTCCTGCCCCAGGCTCAACCCCCTATGTCACCCCTCATCCCTGCTGCCGCCTCCATCCCCCCCGCCGCATTGCCCCTGGTCCCCCAGTCTCCTTACCCACCTTCCCTTCCAGGGATTAATTTGTCCCTTGCCAGAGCTAAATCTGCTATGAAAAGTGATATCAACAAATATACAAATGTCACTTTTCACAGTACTAGACTTACTAGCTAGCAAGTTAAAAAAAGCAAGAACACACAAAGCATCTTATTTGCATTTCTATTCTGTTTAGGCCCAGTCAAAAACAGAAACAACTGTATATTATTTTATTAATGAGTCTTCAAAAAAAACTCTACATGAATTACAATGATTTGGACATGTATATGTGCATATTTATTTGTTTTTCCTAAAGTTAATTAAGTCTTTTAGGAAAAATTGTCAGAGTGGCCATCAGCAAGAGTTGGTAGCCATACCCTGAGGCCACCAAAAATTTATTGTGAGAACCCCTGCACTATCTCCTTGCACAATTTATTTGTGATTAAATCCTAATATTTTCTAAAGGCACTTACATCCTTCTACTAGCTGTTATGAAAATATAAACAGCAAATTACAGTACTTAATTTCATTTTAAAGTTAACTTTAATATTAAATACAAGCATTTGATCTGAGTTGTGTCAATCATGCTTTAACTTTTTGGAAAGGCTATCTATGAATATACATCCTATCCATTGTTTTATTTCTATGTATGTCAGTGTCTGGAACAAACTAAGGGTATCTATAACCCAAAACAGGGGAAAAGTTATTATCAGGAGCATAGCAGGGAGCAACCAAGTCAAGAAAGCTCACGATGGGGAAGTTCATCTGCTTATTTTCTGCTGAATATGCACATGTAGAAAAAAGCGCATTTCATTTACCCTTGAAGAGGACATTAGGAATAACAGTGAAGACCTTCACTGACGATCATTTTATCACTTTCATGTGCATAGAAGAGCACCTCGCTACATGATAATGGGATGACTCAATGTGTCAACTGATGTAGTAAGGTTTGACTAATCAGCATGGATAAGGCTGGCAGAACTGAGCCTAATATAAACGGCAGAGAATCTAGGAATCTCCCTGGTTTATGGGTTTGTTCAAACCCATAGCATACATCTAAAGAATCCTTCATTTAATCATAAGGTATATTTTGGTGCCCTCTTACTTGATCTATAATTGAAAACAATGCACTTAACTTTGCCAAAATTCAGCAGAAATGTATTTAATATACATTTATGACATTTTAAACTAACAAAAGTATTTGCAGTTAGTGCTTTAATTTATACAAGCTGTTTTCTTGATTATGTGCACCCGTCCTTTACTAAGAGAAAAAACAAACCAGTCTCATTGGATGTCTTCATAGAATTATTATAGATTAGCTATCACTTAACATTCTCCCAACCATTTGCATAAATTGTATCTATTACCATTGAAATAATTTGCATTTGTTACGAATGAACCAGTGAGTAGAATGAAATAAAGAAAACAGGATAAAACTATGGAAGGAGCCTTGTTCTTTTTTATTTCTGTTGAAGTGAATTAGTACCAGATGTGCTGCTCTTCAAACATCACTCAATGGCAAAGGCACATTCTCCATATTAATTTTCTACATAAAACCAGATCTGGATGGGCCACCTAAAGAGTTAGGTAGAATATTTTCATGACCACTCAGTTTTCAGAATCTAAGCAGATTTTGTCAAGAAGAACCAACTTATGCATATTTGGGTAATAGTTCTGGTTTATGTAGTCATTTGCCCATTAAGAACTCTGGAAAGCCTATATTTAACAAAGTCCATCTAACAACCATCTAAGCCTTATCTGCACAAGGGAAATTACCTGCTGAATAGGTGTTCATAAGATCCAGACTAATTGAAATGGTGCTAAAAATTATG
Organism: Gopherus flavomarginatus; assembly: GCF_025201925.1. NCBI lineage: Eukaryota > Metazoa > Chordata > Testudines > Testudinidae > Gopherus > Gopherus flavomarginatus. The sequence continues at coordinate 80,576,306 of NC_066617.1, read as the reverse complement.
CTAGCAGCCAAAGCCTTGCCTTTACTAAGGCTTCTACCCTTACTAACACTAATTCAGTGAAAACAAAGCTACATAGTATGGTATATTTGAACCAGAGATCTATGGGTAAAAGGCTCTGTATCCCATCATGAGCCATCCATGCCCCTATAAATTTAGTTTTCAAATGAAACGTTTTATTAGCCTTTCCAACAATGAAAGTCAACACTAAGAAGTTCCTTTGCTTTTCCTACTATGTCACTTTATAAGGGAAGTGATTGCTTTGCTAGCATTATCCGTATACTTTCTGAGGTTATACATTTAATTTCCCTTAAGTGGCAAAGCCATAATAGCTTCTATTAAAGATAAGTTAATTCATTGTTTATTTTCAACTGGACAGCATGCTACCAGATTTTGCTGAAAATCGATGTAGAAGAGGAGTGTACAAGTATAAATTGCAGCCAGCCACCAAAAGAAAATATTTGGGAATTAGATTATTATAATTGTTATGGTGCTTCAGAGTCCTTATGCTTTGTGTGATCCATGATTTCACATTTTGTGAAGAAAAAAACAGGGTGCTACTACATTGTGACAGGCTGTATTCCTATGTTCACTCTTTTTATAAAACTATAATGGAATTTGTACAGACTATACCTTGTGAGGTATCATTTGAAACCTCATAATTTGCTGATCATTATTATCCAGGTAAAATGTGTAGTACCATTGTATGTAAAGTTATAAGATTCTACTGTATAACATGACCAGGAGCGGCACCAGGGTTTCTGATGCCCTAGGCGGACGACCATTTCGCCGCCCCCCGGGGCCCCGGTGGACCTACCACAGTAATGCCAGCGGATGTTCCGCTGCTGGAAAGGCTCCGGTGGAGCTGCCGCAGTGATGCCTGCGGCAGGTCCACCGGAGCCTTTAGATCAGTGCACTGTCCACCGAAATGACTGCGGCAGCTCCATCGGAGCCTTTCCAGCAGAGGAGCGTCCTCCGGCATAACTGCAGTAAGTCCACCGGACCGGCGTGCTGTCCTCCCTGGCAAAATAGCGCCCTCCAAAAATTCTGGCGCCCTAGGCCATTGCCTAGGTCGCCTAAATGGTAGCGCCGGCCCTGAACATGACTAAGACTTGTTCCAAGTTTAGAAAAGCAGGCACAAACCAGTTCTTCAAAGACAAAAGGCAAACTGACATATCACCCAATTGTCAACAAAATCAAATGGACTACCATCTGGTTAATTGGCCTTTCTTCAGAAAGAAATAGGGTGCAAGCAAAAAATCTACTTTTTGGCAATGAAACAGTTGGAGGTTTCTGTCTCCACAGACCTGCTGTCTACTGAACCTCAGCTGCCGATGATTTTCAAAGAAAAAAAGAGCTATGAAAAGGGGAACAGATGCTCCAAAATACTGCTTCCTTGTCTTTGCTCATGGCATCAATATCTGAAGGATGACACTGAATTGAGGGAGGGGTCCTGGCTGAAAGGATTTCAGCCAGTAAGACTGCTAGAGCATGTGGCAAGAGAAACTTTTGCTTTGAATTAATTTAGCTTGTTAAGTTAGATATTAATGATGTTTTATCTTTTATTTTCTTGTAAGCACTTCTGACTTCTCTGCCTCATTTGTACTCACTTAAAATCTTTCTGTAGTTACTAATTTTATTTTATGATTTTATCTAAACCAGTGTATGTTTGGAAAGAAGTGTTTGGGAAACTTCATTTGCAAGAACAGGATTTATGCATATAATTTTCTAGTAATGAAATGACATACTTTATATGAGCTTGAATTGTTCAGGAGGGTGCTGGGCAGTACAAGATGCACATTTCTGGGGGACAGTGTGGGACTGGGAGTTTGCTGGTGTTTCCCTATAGTGTAATTCATAGGTGGCTGGCTATAACACAACATGGCTGGGAGTGATTACATGCTGGAGGCTGTGTGAGAAACAGTGTTGGAGAATTGAGAGGACCCAGCTGTGCATTCATCAAGATTGTACCCTGAGGAATGTCACATACACGTATACACCAACTTGCAAATATAGTGGAATAATCTCCTCTTCATTGCTACATAATTTGGGAGATAACTCTAGGACAGTCAGCCAAAACAGGAAGCAGTTAGTGTCAGAAGCAGAGAAACTGTGTCCCTTAAAGTATCTTTCTATGCATTGCCAAGATGCTATGAAACTTGGGTAACAAACTGTTTCTGGACAAGAGTTTAATAATTGCCTAATTTGCTAACTTAATTAAATTCTTTTTGTCAATGGGAAATGTCATAAATATTGTTATTTCCATTATGAGACTCATTTAAGGCAATTTCTCGTGATCATAGTATCACTCCGAATGTACATATTTGTGAAAAGTATGAACTGTACAATTGCTTGTTAATCAAGGGAAGCTTCTGAATGTTAAAGTAAAGAAAGTACAAGGTCAAGTGTATTTTACTCTCTATATTTAGTATATAGCAACATGTATTGCTCCTTAATCTATGTCAACTTGGTATAAATTCTAGAATGAGCTACTGGACAGTGTGGGATACGGAAAGTAAATCTGTATAAGCCTCTCACTTATTGGAATACATAGCAATTACATCTGTAAGAGAGTGACTTTAGCTTTCCATTTTGTTCAGTGACTTAAATCGGTAACAGAGCTAGTTGAATTATTAATTGAAGTTATATAAGCAGATGAGTTCAACCATTTTCCCCATTTGCGAATTGTTTGTAAACAATTTGGTTTAAGCAAATAGTTTGTGAACCAATTTAAGCCTGTGGGTGATTTCTGTACTATACATTTAGGGTACATCAGCATTTTGGATGGAGGGTGTAATCCCCAGCTTGAGTAGTACTTTGTGGGGTCCTGTGCTTATTGTCGGATTTGCTCGCCTCAGAGATCTTCCCCTCTGGTGAAACCCACAGTCTGGGTCAACTCCTCCTGTTTCTGATCAGGAGTTGGGAGGTTTGGGGGGAACCCGGGCCCGCCCTCTACTCCAGGTTCCAGTCCAGGGCCCTGTGGATTGCAGCTGTCTATAGTGCCTGCTGTAACAGCTGCATGACAGTTACAATTCCTTGGGCTGCTTCCCCATGGCCTCCTCCAAACACCTTCTTTATCCTTACCACAGAACCTTCCTCCTGGTATCTGATAACGCTTGTACTCCTTAGCCCTCCAGCAGCACACCCTCTCACTCTCAGCTCCTTGTGCCTCTTGCTCCCAGCTCCTCACACGCACTTCCTCTCCTCTGGCTCCCCCTGGCCTGACTGGAGTGAGTCCTTCTATAGCATCAGAGGGACCTAATTAGAGTCAGGTGCTTAACAGCGTCATCTGACTCTTAGTAGGTTAATTGGAGTCAGGTGTTCTCATTAGCCTGGAGCAGCCCCTGCTCTGGTCACTCAGGGAACAGAAAACTGCTTATCCAGTGGCCAGTATATCTCCCGTCTACTACTCTGCTGTTCCCAACTGGCCTGGATCTATCACAGTATATGTATCAAGTTAGCGCACTCTGCCACAGGCTTCCTCTTGACCTTGGGACAAGTCAGTTAGTAGCTTAGTGCCTCAGTTTCCCAATGTAAAATTGGAATAACGGAACTTCCCTACCTCATAGGAGTGTTCTGAGGAGAAATACATTAAAGATTGTGAGGCGCTCATACTCTATGTTACAGGGGGCCATACAGCTTCCTTATAGATATTGATATGTGATTGGTTATCTCAGTTATATTGTATTGTTGCTGATCCCTTCCTGGATGAGTGAAATTTTTAACAGTAGGAGCATAATAAACAAAACCTGCATACTCACAATTAGCCAAACATAGTCTTGCTTGAATAGTAATATGGATATTCATATGAATGGCTATTGTCCAAACATTTGTGTGAAGAAAACCCCATTCACAAATATAAGAGCATGAATGCAGATGAACCAAACTAAAGATTAGCAAACCTGTGTTTTGGCATATTTGATTAACTGTAGTTGGGATATTGCTGATTATAACATGCATTAAAATAATTGACCCAGATGTCATCTGTGTTAGGGCAGATTTGCACTAGCTCCACTAGTGTAAAACTGCACTAAAACAGCCTTATCCATCCACAAGAGGATCTCTGCTACACAGGAAGTTGTGGATAGCGGATTGGGGCCACACCTCACTGCGTCTAACAGAGAGGGGGTGTAATTGGAGTGACACTACATCTTGATGATCCCCACCTATCGGAACAACTCCTTGAATCCATTAGGGTCTAAAGCAACTTAAAGCAGGGGCCGGTGCAAGGATGTTTCACGCTCTAGGCGAAACTTCCACCTTGCGCCCTCCCCTGTCCCCAAGCCCCTGCCCTGAGGTGCCCCCCCCTCGGCAGCTGCCCCCCTCCGCCCTGAGGTGCCCCCCCTGCGGCAGCTCCCCACCCCCCACCCTCAGCTCACTCCTGTCCCGCTTCATCCCCGAGCATGCCGTCACTGCTTCACTGCTCCCACCTCCCAGACTTGCAGCACCAATCAGCTTAGGCACCACAAGCCTGGGAGATGGGACTAGTGAAGCAGCCACGGAGTGCTCGGGGAGGAGGCGGGGCAGGGAGTTCCCCTGCGTGCCGCCTCCCCCTTACTTGCTGCAGGCAGCCCTCCCCACGCTCCCCTGCTCCAGCTCCCTCTGCCTAAATGCTGGCGGTGACTGGTGCAGTCAAAGATTCAGCTGCTGCTGTCACTGCAGAAGAAAATGCTACCCCCCCAAATCCTAGTGCCCTAGGCAACCGCCTCGGTCACCTAAATGGTTGCACCAGCCCTGCTGCTTGCCCCCCACTCTGGGCAGCCCTGATTGAGGGAAATCCTTGTTGTAACACACGTAAACAAAGTTTGGGCTCATCCTGATCTCTGCCAGGAGCCATTCCCACACAAATCTTCTTTATTTGAACTGTGCACAGAGGACAGGATTCAGCCCAGAACCCAAGATTGACTCATTAAATTCTATATGAATAGTATGTTTGCTTATCTAATTACATGTTAATAGAATTCACTACATATTTATGTCAAGAGAAGGGGTAGTTTAATTATAAAACTTATGCTAAAAATACTAGCAAATACATTAACAGATAAGTATTTCTTAGTAAAGAATCAATGAGAAATGAATGTCTACCTATGAAAAATTACAATACCACCATTTAATATTATGATCACACTTCATTGATATCACTGCTGATAATATAATGCATATGTTCATCTTGTTTTAAAAAAACTCTTGTAGGAATCAGGCATAAAACAGCACTTTGAAAATATGAACTGTCTGATAAAAAAGCCAGTAAATCACAACCAATAAAAATCACATATCAATGAGATCAAATTTTAAAAGGAATTATGATTAATTGACTGCAAGTGGTCTAGTAATGAGGTTGAGAGGAGTGATAACATAATAGGTAGAAAGAGTTAACACTGCCCATGTGTCCATGATGCTTTGCCAGCTATTGGCAATGCTTTCAGCTACTTTAGCATGCCCCTTAAACCATTCTCATAAGTAAAAAGAAAAATCATTTGGTAAAACAATATTATATTTAGAGATGCATGTTCTATTGCTCCACAGTAAATACACATGAAAACATGGAGAACAATATTTTCTATACTAAGTATTTCATCCAGAGAACTACCAAGCATGCCGATACAAGAATGCAGTGCTCAAACCAAATTGAACATATATAAGGATTTGATGAGCAATCTGCATTATTAAGTTTGATCTATACATTAATTTGGAGACCATCTCAAACAGTGGATTTGCATGGGGCCTTATTTGCTCATATAAAACCATGTAAGAATTCCTTGGATAATAATATGAACTAAAAGAAAAAAGGTTATTCAGAAAGATATGAGGAAGCTCAGCCAACATCACTACAATCTGGCCCCTTGACAGTCCCAGAAACCATTCTACAGCCAACAGTGCAGTAAGCTGCTGAGCCAGCCTCTAAACAAGCCAAGGAATGAGAACTGCTGCTAGAAAAATATAAAAGGCTGACAGAAGTTTATGCATTGGAAAGCTTATCTGTTATAATAATTAACAATGCATCACTATTTAAACCTTAATCATTCACAAGTGCTTCTACTGTATGTCAGGTGCTGAAAGAGTATGAATAACTTGCTGTGCTTAGGAATAGGCATTGAAAATAAATGGCGGCCAACTGGGATATCACCAGTGAAGATTCTTATAATGGTTGAGGAAAATTTTTGAAGGTCTTTGTTAAGCCAACACCAACAGAAACCCCCTCTCCTCCAGAGACAGACTGGAGATTAATGAAATACTGTATAATTTTTGGAAAGACATTACAATAGTAAAAGAGCAGTAATAACATATCTAAAATTACAGCAATAAAGAATCACTGTAAGAATAACAGGGACATGGCCAACTGGTGACTTTGTATGTGGCTTGAAAGCCAAATTCGGGAGGGTCTTTTTTATGTGCTCTCTCTTTGTAAAAGTTTAATGTAATGTGCTTTTCCCTAAACAAAGGCCTAGAGAGTCAGGACTCTAGGATAAATAACATAAAAATATACTAGTATGTTTGACAAACAAGGTACAATGAGGAAAAATTAACTCAGTTCACTGATTTTACTCCTTATTTTATTTGTAATAAAGAACAAATTTTGAATAGGGTACTTTGTTTTCGATTAGCCCTTTCAAATTTATGCAGTTGAGGAATTAATAAAAACAATAATTCTGATATATAACAAAGACATTAGCCAAACACAAGGAAGAACACATGTACCATTAAGCATTCTATAAACAAACACTTTCAGAGGTAAAAAGAGAATCAGAGACATGCAAACATACACACTGGGAAAGGGAAACATAAAATAGCTATCCATGGAGTGAAAAATCAGATCAAACTCTGACAGTACATTAGAAGCCAGCATTACAGTTAGCCCATGTATCATTCACTTCTATAAAACTGCTGTCGCAACTGAAGTAACTCCTTAGCAGCTGAGATCTGCCTGGGTGTTCCTTTTCTTCCCTTCATCATTTGTCCCAGATTTATGAACATCAAGGAGATCAAAAAGGCCACCACAAAAAGAATGTTAAGCTTTGAATTATTCTCATGTGCAGGAAATAGTTCTGAAGTGCAAGAAGTATAAGGAATGCTAGCAGCAGCAGGATGATGAGATGGAGATATTTAACAAGTGTTTCTCTTTGAGTTCCACAAATTAAGAGGACATCTGCTCTATTGGCTGCTGTGGATTCCACTATACTCCTCCCTCTATAGCCCATCATCATCCCCACCATACACATTACTTAAATGACAATCAGAGCGGTAGCTGTGTTAGATGCTTTGGAGCATGAGCTTTCGTGGGTGAATATCCCCTTTGTTAGATGCATGACATGCATCTGACCAAGTGGGTATTCACTCACGAAAGCTCATGCTCCAAAGCGTCTGTTAGTCTATAAGGTGCCACAGGATTCTCTGCTGCTTTTAAATGACAGTGATGAGAAGCATTGATTTAAAGTGTCATGTCAGAGATCCATGAATGTGTGTAGTGTTATGTTTTGGAAGGCATAGGTAAAGTTGACTGTAACTGAATTATAGGAGTAGAAACACTTCTTCCTCCCCTTAATGGAACCTACCTTGTTTACTGGTAGCATTCATTTTGTCTTCTGCCTTGAGAACTCACTGGTCCAAATTCATCTCTGATGTATTTCCATTGAACTCAATGGGACTATTCCCATGCTTAATGTTCTACACCTGGGGTGGCTCTAGACATTTCGCCACCCCAAGCATGGCAGCATGCCTCAGGGGGCGCTGTGCCGGTCACCAGGAGGGCGGCAGGTGGCTCCGGTCCAGCGGCTTTGGTGGACCTCGTGCAGGCAGTCCACTGGAGCCGCCTGCTGCCCTCCCAGTGCCGGCAGAGTGCCCCCAAAGGCATGCCGTCCCAAGCACATGCTTGGCGTGCTGGGGCCTGGAGCCGATCCTATCTACACCCGAGTAAGTCTTTGATGGGTGAAGGTCTTTATGTGAAAGACTCAGCCCAGACACAGAGTTTTAAATCTTTGCAAATACAATTTTAACAAGTTTGTACTTTCTAATGTTTTTACTTATACTCTGAGGCCAATTAAAAAGAAAAATAGTAAAACTACACTCCCGCACAGCTTTTTGTTTAATAGGCTTATTTAAAATAAAGGTCAAATTTTACACCTAATCCATCTAGCTTGTACTGATGGTAGAGGAGGAACGGTCAGTTTTGACCACTTTTGACCTAAAAATAATTTTGAAAAATAAATAATTCAACATTATTGATATTAAAGGCAGAAAAATAGGATCCAGGGGAGAAGAGAAAAACCTCAACTATTAGAGATCAACAGGAAACTGTTTTCCCATTCTGTAAGAGTTTAAGAATTTAAAATTTTCTTCTGATCTGAAATTGGACAAAAAGTTTAAATTTCAATAGTTTTCACAATCCTCCCCAAAAGAAGAAACTACATTGGGTCAATTGAAATATATTTAAGAGTGTCAAAATGTCTCACTTTTGTTTTGGTCTTTATTTTAAAATCTTTTTTTAGTATAAATTAACCAAAATTTTTAAACAAAATGCATTATAAAATTTAAAAAAATGAAATGTTTAGCAAGTGTTAAAACAGGAAATGTAGACAATTGTGATTTTTCCCCTCAAATCAGAAAATACAAAGCCAATATTTTAATTGAAACTGCACTGTTTGCAAGAACTGACATTTTCCAACAGAAAAAAAAAATCAGAAAACTCCCTAAGAGCTGTACTAACTAGCATTCCAGAATTGCATAATTTTATGTTACTCCATCTTTTTAAAACTTCACTGCTATGCAGATATTGAAACAACTTATTATATTTGTGGCAAGGTATTAGACAAAATTTAAAATGAATGTCTTTTCCCTTTATTTCAGATTTAATCCCTGATTCTGCGATGCACGTGGATAGATCCATACTATCACGAACCCCCACTGATTTCATTGAGGACACCACATACAAATCTAGTTGCATGATCACAGCCAAAGTAAAATGACTATTCCTCATTCTGGACTAGTACATACTGAGCTTAAAGTGTTAAAGGTCACCTGATTTTAGCTTTGTTATTTTTGTACAAAAAAAAATCTGTAGACAAAAAAGCCAAATAAAAGCATTTAACTCCTCACTCACTTTCCTGTGTAAACATTTTCCCACTATCTGGCATTTCATTGGAGTAGCTGATGTGTCATAAATTTGCTTCAGTTTCATTCAAGTTTCACAAATTCAAGAACAAACAAATTTCATCAAGCAAAACAAGACTACAGTACAAATATTGCTATGTTCCAAATCCTCAATCCTGCAAATTTACAAAGCACAATTATCCCTGCACCCACTCTTAAGTCCCATTTACTTCAGTGGAGCCTGCCACTATGATGTAATTTGCAGGATTACAGAGTATGTCTGTAAAATTACAGGAAATCGAATAAAAAATGTATGTTTGATCAAAGCTTAAAATACCTGTGAAAGAATAGAGAAGATGGCAGTATGTAAGTGTGCCTAAAATCTGCACCCACACTTTCTGATAACAGTAAAAGAGGAATGCAGTATTTACATCCTTCCAATAGATGGAAGTATAGAGTAAACAGTGAAAAAGCAAAACTGAGCATATTATAATCTAGTGCTAAGGTTACTCCATAGAAACAAATGATCTGTGGTTGACTGGGGAGATGGGGAAAGCCTGGTTAAAGTATAGGACTGGGAGTAAAAATAAATACAAATAAAACTTCTATTTACAGCTCTTCTGTGTGATGCTGGTCAGCTCCTTCTATTTGTGCCTCGGTTTCCCCATTTGAAAAATGACAATAGTAGGTACCTATCTCAAAAGCAAGTTATAAGAATGAGTTCGTTAATTCAGCAAATGCTGGATTAATGACCTCAATACTCAGTTTTGTCTGAGTCACGAACTCAGGACTATAAGATTTCACTACAATACTAGAAAAACTATGGAAAAACCCCTGTATAATAAGCCTATATAAATCCAAATTGTCATTACTATCACTAACCTGTTCAGTGTGAGTTATTCCTCATACAACTACTCTCAGGATTATTAATCCCCACTGTAAAACTCCATAACTAAAATAGGCTCAGATTTCCTAAGTGAAATTGCTGTTTGGAGATACCTGGAAGAGAGCTGTCTCCATCCATTCACTCACTATGGCCCTACTCAGGAAAGCATTGCCACAAAGACAGTATTTAAGCACATGCTTAACAATAAGCATGAACTTAATTCCTATTGAAGTCAATGGAGTTTAAATCAATGCTTAAACTTAAGCACAGGCTCTTAAGTAGGAATGGGCTAAAATGCATGCTAAAGTGATTTTCTGATCATCGCGATTTTACAATTCAGCACAGAGTTTCAGATAAAGAAAAGGCATAACTCTGAACTGAGCCTTCTAATGCTTATCAATGTGCTTATATTTGGTTCAAGATGGAAAAGGACAAAACGCCTCCATTTATATGAGAAGAACAATGCCACATTACCACCAGAAACTTTATTTAAAGGATATAGAGGAAAATTTGCTCCTTTGCTTGTATGAATCTTACAAAAATCCAGTCTGTAGTATTTTGGGAAACTTGACAAGAAAGTGGTTGTACCATATTACACTTACTGCAAAGGTACTGAAAGAACAGATATTGTGCCTGATTCTCCTCTTTCACAAGTGTAAATCAGAAGTGAGTCCTTTGAAGTCAATGAGGTAATTCTAATTTAGTTACACTAGTTATACATCAGTGTAAGGATGGTGAGAATCAGGTTAATTGTCATTAGTGGGTTTGTATGGTTTTAACTGGGCCAAAATTTTACCATGTATGTTTGCTATTGTTTTTTTTTATTTAATTGTAGACCTGATCTGCATTGACAAGGCACCTGACAGTAACTGCCCTTCCTCTGATCAACCAAACCTTCTCCACAACAAAGCTCCCACTGAAACAAACCACCCATCCATTGGTAAGTCATGCCCCATCCAAAGCTTTGTTTTCCAAGTCAAATCTCTGTCATATCTAACGGACAGAAGTCTAGAGAAGAGGCTATTTGGAGCCTAATCTGCCGAGGGAATGTCTTCTGGGGTGGAAAGGATTATTTTTTGCATAAATTTCTTGCTGAAATACAACATAACTTGTGTAGGAAGGTTGGAATACATTGACAAGAGAACTTGGAAGGGTATCGGAAACGGAATTTACAGATGAGAGATGGGGTACTGAAAGCTGGTGGAACATTCGTGGATGGGAGGAGCAAAGTTTTTCTGGTCATTTAAAGAAACGAAGGAAAGAAGCCTGTTACAGGAAGGAACCCATGACTGTTTGTAAAAAAGGCTAGATGTGAAAGGATGCCAGGTTTGTGGGTCAGGAGGAGGAAAAGAGAAGGGGCTCAGGTGAGAGAATAGTACACCAGCCAGCCCCATCGGGAGGAAGAGGAGTGGAGAAGGACAGCTCCATCAGGGACAAGGTGAGCTCTTACCAGGGGTGATAACTGAACACAGATGCAGTTGCCGAAAGCCCTATAATAATGTAACAGTTCAACAATGTCAGAAAAAAATGGCATATTCACTGTCAGTGAGTGCACTACTGATTAACTGAAACCTCTTGTCAGATACAAATGCAAAAGACTTTACTGAGTGTCATTCCTCAAGAATGTCTACAAGTGCTGTATCCCACCATTTTACTAAATGGACATAGTATTTCCTTGAGTTCCTGGATGCTGTGGGCTACTTCTCCCCCAGCTTGACTCCAGTTCTCTGATGTATTGTTATTAGGGTGACTAGATGTCCCAATTTTATAGGGACAGTCCTAATCTTTGATGCTTTTTTTTTATATAGAAGTCTATTACCCCCCACCCTCTGTCCCGATTTTTCACACTTGCTGTCTGGTCACCCTAGTTATTTTTGTTGCAGAGATGTTTACTGCCAACTCAGCACAGATTTACTTCCTTCTCATATGCATTTGGATCACATCACTTCCTTTTAATAGGAGAAAGTATTTGCTACAAAATTTTCAGCTGTTAAAAAAAACCTCACCTTCCTGAACTGATTCCACACTAGAGGTATCTTCAGTTGCCCTGTGAGAGCCGAGGTATTGTGGAGTAGTAATTATTCCCTGAAAAGCAAAGAATGTGTGCTCCCTAGAGAACAGGACCCTTTAATTACCCTCTTTGATTCACTTTAGCTGTAGACCATGATTTTTGAAAAACTGGTTCCTAAAGTTAGTTTCCTAAGGCCATATTTAAGCATTTAACTATATGGCCTGTTTTCCAGCACTGCTGCGAACACAGCAGCTCCCTCTGTTACCTACTCAACACATTTGAGCACAAGGTCATTCATTTAGGTGCTTAAATATGGATTCAGTAGCCTAACTTTAGGCAGACTTTTTTCTTTCAAATCTTGGCTCCTGTGTATTACAATCACAAGCCATCCACCCAGTTGGGTTTCAGTAACAAGTGCTTCACTTTTATTAAACAAAAAGAAGATTCACTGAGGGAGATATGAAAAATGCAGGGTAACCAATTTAGAAAACAGCATCCCTAGCTTAATCTGCAGCTCTTAGCATGATTCAATGTGAGAAACCAAGCTAATTAATCAGAAGTGAAGTCTACAATGTTAGCTTCAAGAATATAATGTCTATTACCTGGCTCTTCAGTTCATTAGGAATATAACTATTCACACGGATTCCCCTTCAGCACTTCTAAGTACAAAATTAATTTACTGGATTAATATATTGTGGGAGACATATTTCTTGTTACATGTACATGTACCAAGCCCAAGACTCATAAGTAGGGCTCTACCAAATTCATGGTCCATTTTGGTCAATTTCATGGTCATAGGACTTTAAAAATTGTCAATTTCACGGTTTCAGATATTGACTTCTGAACTTTCAGGGTGTTATGACCATGGGGATCCCAACACAAAAGAGGCCTGTGGGAGGGTCATGTTATTACTACCCTTACCTTTGCACTGTTTTTGACACAGGCACTGACATCAGAGCTGGGCAGCCAGAGAGCAGGGGGCAGCACAGATATGAGGGTCACATGGTATGGGAGGGGTCATCACTCTTAGGGGGGCAGGCCAGCCTTATGGGTGGGTTACCACTCAGGATCCCATGGTCAGAGAGGGGCTGTGTCCCCCCCACCCCTCAATATGCACAGTCAGCCCAAAGCTACTTTAAACCCCTAGCACTGGACCTAGCTAGGGAAGGGCAGCCTGGGGGCCAGGCCATGGGAAGCTTTGTAGAAATGGTGCTGGAAGTAGGGGGGGGCAGGCTGGAGGCTATGTTTTCCACTTTTTGACATAGGCTTAGTTTAGAGGACAAGGGCAGCATTATCCTCCTCCCCCCAACTGCAAGCCTCTGGGAGGCACAAAGTGGTGCCAACAGCACCTACTGGCACTGCTCTGCACCTGTCTGAAGCTTGCAGTTTGGGTGATAAGGGCCATGCCATCTCTGGCTCCCAAATTATGCACATGTTAAAAGTGGAGGCATGCCCCGCCCAGGCTCCCATGGTTCTGGTGCTGTTAGTTGGGGTTGGCCCAGCTTGGGGCTCCTACAATGCACCCAGCTCTAGCTGCTAGTCCCAGCCAGGCTGGGGAGAGACAGGACTTCCTCTTCTCCTCCAGGAGCTGGGTCAGACCCACCTATGTGGCTGCTCCCCATACAGTGACCCCTTTCCCCACAGCTGGGGTGTGATGGAGACAGGAAACAGAGCAGGGGTGCAGAGCTTCCCACACCCAGGGAAGGCTCCCTGGGATGAATCTGACCCAGCCTCTCCTTAGGCACACCAAGTCTAGCAGCTGGAGCTCGGCGCATGATGGAAGCCCCGGCTGGGAGAGCCCTGGCTGGGGCAGCCTCAGCCCTGTTTCTCCCCAGCAGATTTCGCAGTCCATGGCACATTTTTCTTGGCTGTGAATTTGGTAGGCCTTTACTTATAAGGAACTAGTTGAGGATCTTTCCATCAAGCTCTGACCACCGGACATCAAGACAAGAACCCTTTTCCTATATATCTTTTCTTACCTAGGGAGAAAACGTTCTCTTTGTCTTTCTCACTTTCTAGAGGGTGTTTTTTTCTTTGATATTCCACAAGAATTCTCTGCAGGGAGCCAGAATATGGAGAAGTACTTCTATCTTAACAGAGATATGAATTTTTATCTCCTAATTGCAGTGATTGAAATCCATTCCCACTGAAGTTAATGGGAATTTTGCCATTGTGACTTCAAGACTTCATCCCTGAGCTTTAAGAGGTGGGGATCCCTTTTCTTATTTCACCATTATGTCAAAGAGAATGCCAAAAGAGAAAGATGGAGTTTGTTTGGCTAAGTTTCTCATCACCGATTTTATTGTGGCCATGAAAAGACCTAATAATACAGCATGTAGATACATCCTTTCCCCTCAGTGATCTCTGCTGGCTCTCTCTTTTTAATATGTGGATAAACTATGAGAACAGAAAACTGATTCTAGTTCTTCATCATTGAACTTCTAATTTCTCAATGGCAATGATTTTCTCAGCAGTAAAAGGCTTCAAATGAAATTTGACACATAAAAGCCTAAATTAGACAATTTTAAATAAAATAATAAGCTTAGAACACCACACTAAAGACATAGAAGAAAAGTCAATGAGTTTGATAAGCTCACTTTTAACAGAATGATACCATAACACTTTAAATCAGTGGTGGGCAACCTGCGTCCCACCGGCCACATGCGGTCCGGCGGGTAATCCACTGGCAGGCCTCCAGACAGTTTGTTTACTTTTGCACAGGTGCCCACAGCTCTCAGTGGCTGCGGTTCACTGTTCCTAACCAATGGAAGCTGTGGGAAGCGGCGACCAACACGTCCCTGCAGCCCGGACCACTTCCTGTAGCTCCCATTGGCCGGGAACGGTGAACCATGGCCATTGGGAGCTGTGAGTGGCCATGCAAATGTAAGCAAACTGTCTGATGTAAATGGAGAGGTTGTCAAAGATTGTAGTGATATAATATAACAAACTGGAACTTATGGAAAACTATTGATTCTACAAATGTGGACTTCAGGAATTTCTGCAGTTGTTAATACCAAGGATGTATTGGTTAAAACTACTGCAAATGATCCTTTGAAATGCTTAAACTGTATCCTATGCCAGTACAAATATGTATTTTGCAAAATGCTTGTACAATAGCTAGAAACAGTAAAGACTCCAAACCTGTAAAAAAACTTGCACACATGCTTAACTTCAAAACACAAGTAGTCCCATTGAGTTCAGTGATGTTGCTCATGTGCTTAAAGTACATGCACAAGTTTTTGCAGGATCACAGTCACAGTCATTTTCACTACACCTTAGGTCAGACATCCAGGACACTCTCTAAGGCAGTGATCCCCAACCTTTATGTCTGGCAGGCGCCAGACAAAGGACCCTGGCAGCAGTGGAGCACTCGCCAAAATGCTGCCAAATTTCGGTGGCATTTCGACGGCAACACCTCTTGATGACATCACTTGTCGTCAGCAAGTGGCGTCATCAAGAGGCGTCACCGCCGAATTTCTGCAGTGTTTCGGCTCTAAGGGCTTGTCTTCACTACCAGTGAGATCAAGTCTGCTGCAATCGATAAATCGATGCAGCAGAGGCTGATTTAGTGGGTCTAGTGAAGACCTGCTAAACTGATGGCAGAGCACTCTTTGGTCCACTCCAGTACTCTAGCTCCCTGAGAAGAGTAAGGTAAGTCGACAGGAGAATGTCTCCCACTGATGCAGTGCAGTGAAGACACTGGGTTAAGTCAACCTGAACTACGTTATTCGTGTAGCTGGAGTAGTATAACTTAGGTCGACTTACCCCAGTAATGAAAACAAGCCCTTAGTCTATGAAAAGGCAACCTGCACTTTGGTAAAAAACAACAACTTCAGTTGTTAGTCTCTGTAAAATAACTCAATTTTTACACCTAAGGGAAATTTGAAATTTCTGTCCAATAGGAAATTCTGATATTTTAATATTTGTTTTTGCCCCCAAATAGGGACAGGAGTTGAAATATCTATTTTTCACAGAACATTTCCAAAATTTTCAAATCAGAAATAGCAAAACATTTTGACATTCCAAAACTGAAGTGTTTTGTTGAACTGATCTAGATGCTTCATTTTGAGTCAGTTTAACATTAGACTGCAGTTCCCTAGTGTAGTACATTGCTCATGGGAGCTGTAGTTTGGGAGATTGAAGCCCTCATTCTGTTATGAGCCAGGTATCCTGGCTGGACTCCATCTCCCCACAAAGCACCTGCAGCCATATGATTCCCTAGATGACCTCTACAGCTTGGGCTGAGGAGAATCCACATTGCATCATGGGAGATGGAGTCCTCCAGGGAGCTGAGTCCATACAAAAGAACTGAGACTAAAACTCTGATCTCAAAGTTGGTGACTTCTTGTTCTTTGGATCAGTCTAAGCTGCTTTTACATAGAGATATAGCTATAGATATATAGATGTAAATATATCAGAGGGGCAGCCGTGTTAGTCTGGATCTGTAAAAGCAGCAGAGTCCTGTGGCACCTTATAGACTAACAGACGTTTTGGAGCATGCATCTGACGAAGTGGGTATTCACCCACGGAAGTTCATGCTCCAAAACATCTGTTAGTCTATAAGGTGCCCCAGGACTCTTTGCTGCTTTACAGATCCAGACTAACACGGCTGCCCCTCTGATATATTTACATCTATATATCTATAGCTATATCTCTATGTAAAAGCAGCTTAGACTGATCCAAAGAACAAAAAGTCACTAACTTTGAGATCAGAGTTTTAGTCCCAGTTCTTTCATACCACAGGACTCTTTGCTGCTTTTACAGATGTAAATATATATACTCTGATATGTAATGCATATTTAGTATCTCAGCATAACAACAAACAACTCACTTTTTGTAGGCGAAGTAATAGATTCAGGATGAGATATCAGATCATCTTTGCTCCCTGAACATCAGTAATTTGCTAGGATCCCTTATTTTTCCATAACAACTTTTTAGGTTTTATTATTAGCTAGTCTCGGCAAGGGAGAATTATGTCCACCAGTGAGTTTTCTTTACACTAGAACCTCATTAATTCAGACTATTGATGGAAGAACCGTTGCAAACAATGATTTTACAAATTAACAAGCAAGAAAACATAGGGCCTAGCTCCCACTGAATTAAATGGGCTTTGAATTATGCCCACAGAATATTTCACACATGGAAAAATAGAACCACGCTATCTCAAAACAACATTATCCATAATTTCATTTAAGAAAGGTTCAGTTTTCACAGGAAAACTTAATCATGGTTCATTATTTTGGTACATGTATAACACACTCTCTGTAATACACACACTGATGTGTGTTCTACAGGGTGATATACAATGATACCAACTGTGTATCTTTCATATTTCCATATATCAAGTCAGTAACTATTCAGATTGGTTTTTCCAGTCAGAATTACTGGTTAGATCAAATCCCTCTTTGGATACATGCATGCAGATCTTCAAAGGAGTTACATTTGGGTACGTAAGGATGGAATTTAAATCATAATATGAAATTCTTAAACTACTTGTGATTACTGCCACTGCAGAGGTCTGATTCATAAGCCCATTTCAAGATGGCTTTTAAATAATTTTTTGCAGGAAATATACATGGGAATTTGGCCAGAATTTCACACATCCTACCTATAGTTCGAGTACTAAGTTACATTTTACCTTCTAAAGAGTTTCTTAGCAGCAGTACTTACGCATCAAAGCTAAGAATCTTCCTATTGGCTTTTTAAATTGGAGTTATGGGAAATGAGGTGTCTTCCCCCCTTTCTACTTTGGTAGTCTCATATGTGGTACACTGAGTGTCTGACACATAGATGGCTAATGGTTAAGTTGTATGCTCTATTTTTTCATCCTCAGATGCTATATGAGCACAGTCCCCCATTTGCTTTATCTTAGTCAGGATTTGACTGTAAAATTTAGTAATGAATATAAGTAATAAAAACTACACATTTAAGCTTGCAGCCGAGTGGCACAGGGGACAAGATGGGTTAGCAGCATGTTAATTTTCACCCCACAGACCTGGATTCAAATGCTGATTTAGCTCACAAATGAGATTGAAATCGCCAAAGTTTAAGCCCCCTATTCATCCACATTACAAAACCACCAAAGAATTTGGCACAATCTAGTGCAATTGACAGTTACTGCTCAAGAGAGACTAGAACCAGGTGTTCCAGGGCAGGGACATTTGACAGCACTGTCTGGGGAACTGCAGCGTGCTTTATATTAGCATTTGACAGCACTGTCTGGGGAACTGCAGCGTGCTTGCCCGTAACGTGCCAGTCCCTAGCCAGGTTATTCTCTCATTTTCAAGAGCATTAAATTCACTCAGATTAAACAAAAACAATTCATTGTGCTTAAATCATCTACAGTTCTGCTAAAATGATGTTAATTTCACTTGTGTTTTCCATTTTGTTGTGCTGATGGTGCCTGGAGTCAGGATTTCCCTACAATTAACGCTCAGGCAAAAAACCAACCTCTCACAGATTTCCCCCCATGTTTTTCTTTTTTGGCTCAGGCAGCCCATGATGCATTTTCCTTGGCAATGAATAGGCACCTGAATTACAAGCAAGCTGTCTACTCCAGAGATCCCTTCCCTACCTATGAGAAATGTATAGTACTGCTTCTCTTTCCATTACTGGTAAGAGGACTTGCTGAAAGCGATGTATAAATGGTCACAGTCAGAGATGGCCCTGAAATTTTGGACAAGAGGATGAACTCTGTTTTTGGCCAAAGGTTTTCAAAAATAGGAGGCAGTAGAAGCTGGTAGGAGTGCTTTTCTTCTGATATTCAGTTGTAGATGCTTAAACATGAATTTAGGATCCTTACATTCGGAACATAAGCAACAGAGTAGAGGGACACCAAGCTGCAGCTCATATCCCTCTGCCTTCAAATAATTAACTCCATGCAGAACTTTCATGATCAGCAAGAAATAATAATAAATGGTAAACCACTATCACATTCCAGGATGCAATCCAGACAAATGAGGGGGTTTGTAACCTGCTGTCCTGTAACCTTTGGTGACTTGGAATGCTTTGCTGCTTTGGCTCCCAATGTGGCCCACTCAAACAGCATGAAAGTCACACACTGAGTGTCTGTGTATAGCTACAGTTCTGAGCCAGGCACGTTGACCCCAGCAGCCTGTCAGTAACACATCAGCCACACACTGGCTTCCAGCAGCCTTGGTTACTACCTGCACTGTGACCCCAGTCCCAAACTTGCTCCACAAATGTGCATTCTACATCGCCCAGCTCTCCATGGGCAGTTCAGATCTTAGAGTTCCACAGCCCCATAAGGGGTCAATGTACAACAGTTCCCTACTTTAATTGGAATTACCAAATAGCTCAGTTTAAACACAACAATGGATTCGTTTTGATTTAAAGAATAAAACAAGTTTATTTAACTACAAAGATAGATTTTAAGTGAGTACAAGGTATTAAAGTAAACAATGTTTTCAAGAGAAATAAAAATAAGACACTTCATAGTAGTTAAGACAAACTAGACTTGGTTCAAGGTAAGATCCTTACTACATGTTCCCACCAACATAGCTGACCATGTTCTCAAGTCAGGTTCTGCCCCTGAACTCCAAAGACCTGATTCCTTTGTTTTCTTAGGTGTGAGTGCACAACAGAAATAGGTCCATTAAGGTATTTTTACCCCTCACTTTTATAGTCTAGTCTAGTCCCCCTTTGAAGTGGGTTCTTCTGAGGTTTACCCTTTAAAGCAAAGCCTATTCAAACAGCAAAGGCTTCAAGATGGAGTCTGAGGGTGAAGGTGCCTCCATTCTCTTTCTCCTCTCCTGCATATGCTGAAATGCAGATTTGCCTTGTCTACTTCATGCTGTATCAAGGACCTTGTCCACTATTTACATGTAAATTGAGGTTAACACTTCCCTTTGTAAAGATAGATCTGCCTAACCACTCCTGCCTAATCAGGGCTATGTGGGTTTAAACATGTGCTACTACCATCATACAGGAGGGAGTCATAAGTTTTTATGTAATGTTGTACACCAGGATATTATTGACCAGTGAGTTATTAGTTTTCCAATGATACCTCATAAGCCATATTTTGTACAAAGATTATTAGAATAGTGTGTATGGTGTGAATATAGGGTGCATATGATCACACACTTCTCCTCCTAGTCATAACAGTGGTCTTTAAGTGGAAATAAAAATGGGGTTGAAGTTGACACTATATTGGAAGATTTACCAGTGTGCAGGTATCAGTGCTGTCATCTGACAGTGTGGCTGAATATTGGTGCTAGCTCCATGCGCTCTATACCTCAAACATAAAAAGGCACTGGGGCAGTAGAGATGTGCCTCTCTCATTACATCATGTGAGACAAGCCCAGGGGAGCTCATATTTTAACTGCTGATCAGAACATGTTCACTTTCCTTTGATGAAAAGAGAAATTAAAGAAGAAGAAATCTGGTTTTCAGACACCTCGAATTGCTAATGAACTCTAAATTCCTGTCCTTGACTTCTTGTATATTCGGGCTTTTAAATTCAGATAGGAATAGGGATTGACAGTTGGCTAAAGGAGTAAATAGGACTGGCTTATGAGAACCTCACCACTGTTACAGCACCAAGAGACTTGTTGGCAAGAATGGCAATGTTTGAGCCTAATGAGCGAGAAACTAGTAGTAGATTCCTGTCAGGTTACATCAGCTTGTTCAGATGCTCTGGGAGTTTGCATAACTATGTAACATGCACAAAAGTGCTTCTCATTTTTCCAGGGCTGCTGAAGATCATGGGAGAGACAGATCTTTAGCTGGTGTAAGTCTGCATAACTCCCTTATGCCACTGGAGGGTCAGGTCCTACTTTTCTAGCAGAGTTACCGCCCTGCACTTCGCATTCTCTGCAACATTCCTTTTAGAGCAACATTAGAAAGCTGATAAAATGTGATAAAAAACCCATCATTTTTCAAGGCTCTTGTGACACATTTGACCTTATTGGTGATAAATGTTAGACCCATTTAGATCAGTCTGATCACCAGGATAGAAAAATACAAGCAAGTTTCCAACATGTGCTTCATTAAGAAGCAATGCACAGTTTAAAATATTTTGTCTGGTATAATTTATCTTCTAGCTTGGCAACTTCCTCTAGATTGGTTATGATAACTTTATGCCCACTATTACCTTCTTCCTCTTCAGTTTGTTCTAACAGACGGTAAAACAGGAGATGCTTGGCTGCTATAGGACCTGCAATTTAAAAACTAAGGAATATTTCCCCCCCAGCAGAGATACTTGCATGTGTGGCTATTTCCCTAACTCCTCTCTTGGCAAGACTAATTACTTGGGTAACTGGCTGTACCTCTGTTACTAGCTCATCTGGTGTTGTTACAGATAGACAGATTGTTAGTTTGCCGACAGGTCTGGTATCTGATCCAAATGTTTATTTACCTTTGACTCTCAAAAATTTGTAACGACTTCTTTCTATTATATTCCAGAGAAGTGGGTCCTATGAAAATATTTATCAAGGTCTCTGCACATAGTATAAACACTTAATGGGTTTATTCTTGATATTAAATATTAACCCTGGAGACAATAGCCTGATAGAGACAAGTGCTAATTAAATCTTCCTTGTTTGTAAGAAGATCAGTTCAAAGTATTTAAACTTTTTAATTTGCACACAAAATATAGGTAGAATTTCTTAAAACAAAATTGAATATAGTATGTCAGATTCTGACTTAGAGTTAAATGATCTATAAAATATGCATAGCACCACAGACTGAATCACAGCATGTATGTCATAGCTTCACCATCTTGGAGCATCACCTCATAATGAGACCTGGCACTGCACTCTGTCTCACCATCCTCCTCTGGACTTCATTGGTCTGTATGGTGACTCGGCCCTCCACCAGCTGATAATAGGAGTCCAATCCCTCATGAGGGTAACAATGTCCAAACTCAGAGGAACAAAATCTGTCACCCTTCCTAGGCTCAGTCCTCCACAGCCACTTCACCCATCTTCCAGGCTTCACAGAGTTCTTCCCCTCTGTGTTATACAGTGCTGCCTCCAAAGGTTCTCTCCCTCAGGGCCCAACTCCTCCCAAATCAATGACCCTCAGGGTTTCTTCCCCAGAGTCTCTCCCAAGTCTGCTTTGGGAGCCTCCTTCATAGCTGCCCTCTCCCTTTGGGGACACTCATAGGGTTGCCAATTTTGGTTGGATGTGTTCCTGGAGATACGATCACATGATATAGTCTTTAATAAAAGATTAATCTTTAATTCCTGGAGACTCCAAGCTAGTCCTGGAGTGTTGGCAACCCTAGACACTCAGAGTACAGGCTCCTTTTTGCAGGGTCCTCTGTAGTTCCTTTTCCAGAGAGAAGAACTTCCAACTGTTCTCTCTTAAATCTCCTCTCCTGTCTGGAAACCCTTTCATTTCAGCAACCACCCACTCTGGTTATCCCCAGCTGGGTCTAATCCTGAACGACATGTCTCCCATCCAGGGGCCAGGAACAGGCTAAGTGTGTTCTCCAGTTCCCCTCAATCCTGTCACTGCCAGTGTGGTGTTTATAGTTTCTTTCCTTCCTTTCCACCTTGGAGGTATGGGACATGCAAACAGTTTGTCCAGCTTCTCAAGTAGAAAATCTCTTTTGTCCTGGATGCCTCCACTGGGCATATATGAAATCCCACTTTTTCATCCTCCATGAGATACACTGGAATTCTAACCCCAACTTCTCTTTACCCCATTGCTTTGTCTTATCCCTGCAGGATCCACCTGCATTCTTCCCCATACATAGAATAGTGAACTCACTGTTGGCACATCCCCTCATGGCTGGTGCGACAGTGCAGGCTTTCCTTATCTAGCATCCCTTACTGACAGCCATTCTGGCCTTGTGGGCTTCTGCTTCTTTTCATGACTCAGTCCCTCAGCCAGACCACTTTTAGTCCCATCCCTTCCAGGGTAGCAGGAAGTCTAAACAGGAGTCCTGAAGCTGAGTCCCAATTCTGTACCCCTTCTACTCCATGTCACTTAGGTTTTTGCATCCCTTTTCCAGTGGTCACTAGGAGAACCCTGGCCTTCTCTCTTCTCTGAATTCCAGCCCAGGGACCCAGTAGTGAGCAGGCAAGGTCTGCCTATTCAGGCCCCCTACGCCCTCCCAGGACTACTTCCTTCCCTGTTCACCCACAGGCTTCCCAACAACCCAGGGGTGCTGGAGCATTTTTATAGCGCAGGTGGTGAGAGCTACTGAGCCAAACTGTAAATCCTGTGTATAATGGAAACCACTTCAAGCCACGGGGTGCAACAGCACGCCCACACCCATAGTTTCAGCACCTATGCAACAACCCCTTCCTGGGCTCACTGTGTACCTGCGTTCATCTCAGGCCCTACAAGGGTTCAGGCTTCCCCTTCCTTAAGGGCCATGGCTCACAGGATTCCCCCTCCCCCAAGTTCTGCAACAAATCCCAAACCAAAAATATAAACTTAAACCACTTCCATCCTCTCCAGGCTTAATCCTTCACAAGACTTCCTCTATACCTGTTCCTCAGCTGAACACCCAAGGGTTGCTTCCCTGAAGTCCTCCTCCCATTTTAAAACACATACACTCCAGAGCTAACTCCTCTCTTGTAACTTTTCCCATATCTTCTCTCTCCTTAGTTCTATCACACAATATTCAGCAGAGCCCAAAAACTCCCAACCTCTTCTCTCCTGAGACTTCTCTCTAGCTGAGCTTTCACATTCCTTTTGAAGAAAACCTGGCTCCTTTTCAGGTGGTCTTACTAATAATTCCAGTAGATAGGTTAATTGAGTTCTGAGGCTCCTGTTAATCATCCTAATACCAGTGAGGGGTTTACATTCCATCATGTATAGTAAGAAATAGAATGATAAAGTGAACCCTCTATATGATACAAATAATAGTGGAATTATTTAGTAAGAAGTGTGGCAGAGCTCTGACCTTGCTCCCATGGGTCCTGCGCTTCTAGGCAGCTTATGCTAGCCTCAGTGGCTCACTGTGACCCTCCACATAGCCCTTCTCTTTCTAGGGCCAGGGTTACAGTCTACTGAGTCCCTTTCATCATAGGCCTGGAAGGAGGTTGGTGAGAGAACTCCCACAGTCTCTGTTCAGCCTCCTATCCTGACAGGGGCATGACTTCCCCTCCCAGGAGATGTTCTTGTAGTGGTGGGTTGGGGGGAACCCAGGTCCACCCTCTACTCCAGGTTCTGGCCCAGGGACCCTAATGATAGCAGTTGTTGGCAGCCAACCTTTCACTGCCAGAGTTGCTACATTTCCCTGGGCCACTTCCCCACAGCTCTCCTGCTTCTCCCTTCTTCACTCTTACCTTAGGACTCCTTTAACGATGGTCTGAGGGTGTCTTCAGTTATCAGTCCTTCAGCCACACTTCCTCACCCCTGGCTCCTCCCTGTCTGACTGGAGTGAGCCCTTTTTATAGTATCAGCAGGGCCTTAATTAGAGTCAGGTGGTCACATTAACTGAATGGCCTCACCTGACTCTTTGCAGGTTAATTAGTCAGGTGTTCTCATTAGCCTGGAGCAGCCCCTGCTCTGGTCAGTCAGGGAATAGAAAACTGTTAACCCAGTGGCCAGTATATCTGCCTTCTGCTATTCTGCTGTACCCAACTGTCCTGGGTCTATCACAGAGGATAAACTAACCTTTCACATTCTATAGCACATCATTTTAAGTAGCCTATATGAAACTTTCCAGTTCTTTACAATGTTAAATTTTAAATTCTGCTTAACTTGAACCAGCTACATTTTAATTATAAATATGTGCTAGCACAAATTTAACACAAATGTAGACTGGAACTTTGGATGCATTTGCAGTGTGTTGGCTTCGCTTCTAAGGTTCATTTCCAAACATATTTGCTAAGACCAAGGGTGTGTGGTAACATGAAAATACTTTTGAATGTTAAAAGAAAAAGGTCTTTTTGTTTTCAGTTTTACACATTTGTAAAGAACAATGAATTTTTCACAGCCCAAGAAATCTGTATAATATTAGAGCACTCTAAAAGCCCTAACTGAGATCTTGATTGAATAGGAGAGAGAGACAGTCCCTTCTGAGTATGTACTGCAAGAATTAAGTCCATAGAAGGAAGCAGCATAAGACAATCTAGAGGCACAGTCATTTCCCTTTTCACATAGACAATTTCTTGTTGCTATGTATCTTTCAAGTGGGAAAAAGGGAAAATAAGGAGCATATTAGAAATCAAGAAAACTATGAGCATGAGGCTTTCATTAAGGAATCTACCTCTAGCTCTGAAATGCATATGGCACCATGGAAAATCTACTTCTTGCTACTCAGATTTGTAAATTCAGATTCAACCTTGTGTAAATGTTCTCCAGTAGCTGCTTAAAAGATGTTTTCATGATCATTATCAACAGTAAATTCATTCACAAAAAAGCAACATAGATACAGCTGAATCTGAATTTAAAAAAATCAAATATACATTTGTTGTACACTTTTTTTGCATCACTCACTTAGGTCTATTCTTAAATATTTTTCCAAATAGAAACTTTTCATAAAAGACATAGAGGGAAAAAAAATAGGTCAAGCCTCAGGTAAATAAATAGTGGAGATATCTAGTTAGGGTATGGAAATGGTAGAGATGGAAAGAAATTAAGAATATAAGAATAGAATGGCCATATTGGATGAGACCAGCGGTCCATCTAGCCCGGTATCCTGTCTTCTGGCTGGTGCCAGATGCTTCAGAGAGGATGAACAGAACAGGACAATTTATCAAGTGATCCATCCTCTGTTGTTCAGTCCCAGCTTCTGGGATTTAGAGACACCCAGAGCAAAGCCATTGATGGACCTATCCTCCATGAATTTATCTAATTCTTTTTTGAACCCTATTATAGTTTTGGCCTTCAAAACATCTTCTGGCAATGAACATGCATTGTGTGAAGAAGTACTTCCTTGTATTTGTTTTAAATCTATTCATTTAATTGATTCTTATATTACGTGTGTCATAAACAGATAGCTAAGGGTTAATGTCTCTTTCACCTGAAGCACCTGACCAGAGGACCAATCAGGAAACCGGATTTTTTCAACTTTGGGTGGAGGGAAGTTTGTGTCTGAGTCTTTGTCTGTCTGCCTGCTTTCTCTGAGCTTTGGAGAAGTAGTTTCTACTTTCTAGTCTTCTGTTTCTAAGTGTAAGGACAAAGAGATCAGATAGTAAGTTATATGGTTTCTTTTCTTGGTATTTGCATGAATATAAGTGCTGGAGTGCTTTGATTTGTATTCTTTTTGAATAAGGCTGTTTATTCAATATTCTTTTAAGCAATTGACCCTGTATTGTATCATCTTAATACAGAGAGACCATTTGTATGTATTTTTCTTTCTTTTTATATAAAGCTTTCTTTTAAGACCTGTTGGAGTTTTTCTTTACTTCAGGAAAATTGAGTCTGTACTCACCAGGGAATTGGTGGGAGGAAGAAATCGGAGAGATCTGTGTGTTGGATTTGCTAGCCTGATTTTGCATTCCCTCTGGGGGAATAGGAAAGTACTATTTGTTTCCAGGATTGGGAACAGAGAGGGGGAGTCACTCTGTGTAGTTTCACAGAGCTTGTGTCTGTGTATCTCTCCAGGAGCACCTGGAGGGGGGAAGGGAAAAAGGATTTTCCCTTTGTTGTGAGACTCAAGGGATTTGGGTCTTGGGGTCCCAGGGAAGGTTTTTCAGGGGGACCAGAGTGCCCCAAAACACTCTAATTTTTTGGGTGGTGGCAGCAGGTACCAGGTCCAAGCTGGTAACTAAGCTTGGAGGTTTTCATGCTAACCCCCATATTTTGGACGCTAAGGTCCAAATCTGGGACTAAGGTTATGACATGAGTGGCAGTGGTGGGATATAGACAGAATCCAGAAGCCAGTAGGAATATTATATTTTTCTTTTCTCTGCTAAGGGCTTTTTAGCAGAGAGAAACAGTTTGGTTTTAAAAGGGAACCAGAGAGAATTTTTTTTTCTGCTCTCTCTGGCAGTTTGTGGCTTGCATGTTAAGCGAGAAGCCATTAAGAGACTGTTAAGAGTCTTTTGTCACACAATAGCACTCCCACTGAGAGTCATTACCAGCACTATATAAATGCAAATAAAGTGGTTTTTCAGGTTTACTTAACATTGAAAATTAGCTAAAGGCACTGTTGCTAGGCAGACTTCAGGAGGCAACAGAGAACCTGCAGTTCAGAAGATAAACACCGGAGGGCACCCCAACACAAGAAAACAGGAATCATGACTTCTAAGGCAAAAATTGAGGCCGAAGGGCAATTCAAAGAAGCTGAACACAGGCGACAACTGGAAATAAAACAAACAGAGATGGAAATAAGAGAGAGAGAAAGAGAGGCAGCACACAAAAGAAAACTAGAAGAAGAAGAGGCGGCCCACCGCCGAGACCTGGAAAAACACCAAAAAGAAATGGAAAAACACCAAAAAGAAATGGAAAAACAACAAAAAGAGAATGAAGAGAAGGAAAAACAGAGAAAACATGAACTGGAGTTGGCAAAAGCTGGGCTGCATGTGCCAGCCAACCCTAACAACCCGGCGCCAATTATTGCTCCACAGCACAGGAAATTTCCCACCTACAAGGCAGGGGATGACACCGAGGCCTTCTTGGAAAATTTTGAAAGAGCCTGTCTTGGGTACAACATCCCCGAAGACCAGTACATGGTAGAATTGAGGTCACAGCTCAGTGGACCTTTAGCAGAGGTGGCAGCTGAAATGCCTAAGCAGCAAATGAATGACTATAAACTTTTTCAAACCAAGGCCAGATACAGAATGGGGATAACCCCAGATCATGCCCGTCGGCGCTTCAGAACCCAAAAGTGGAAACCAGAGGTGTCATTTCCCAAACACGCCTACTACATTGCAAAAAACTATGAGGCCTGGATAACAGGAAACAACGTTCAAACCTTGGAAGAACTGCACCTCCTCATACAAATGGAGCAGTTCTTGGATGGTGTTCCTGAAGACATCACACGGTACATACAAGATGGAAATCCCAAAGATATCGCTGAGGCGGGGGAGATTGGAGCCAAATGGATGGAACTGGCAGAAAGCAAGAAAGCTACTGTCAAGGGGAACGATTACCCCAGGGGGCACACAGACCATAAACCCTACAACCGAGGACAGCCAAAGACCCCACATACCCCCCAAGTAAAGCCACAGATACCCTACCCTTCAACCTCACCAGTCTCCAGTAACTCACCTCGGCCCAGTTACCCATCAGATGGAAGATGCTTGAAGTGTAATGAACTGGGACATATCAAGGCCAACTGTCCCAAGAACACCATGTGAGTGCAATTCATTACACCACCATCACACCAAAGATCCCCAGGCCCGGATGCCTCTCAAATACCCTTGGAGCGAAGGGAAAATTTGAGAGTGGGCGGAAAGAAGGTTACTGCGTGGAGAGACACGGGGGCACAAGTGTCAGCTATCCACCAATCCTTCGTTGACCCCAAATTCATCAACCCAAAGGCCAAAGTTACAATTTACCCCTTCATGTCACAAGCTGTAGACTTGCCTACAGCTCAACTGCCTGTCCAGTACAAAGGCTGGTCAGGAATGTGGACTTTTGCAGTCTATGACAATTATCCTATCCCCATGCTACTGGGGGAAGACTTGGCCAAACAGGTGAGGCGGGCCAAGAGAGTGGGAATGGTTACACGTAGCCAAACCAGGCAAGCTTCCAGACCCATTCCTGTTCCTGAGCCGTCCACAGAGGCCCCGTCTGTGTTACCAGAGACCCAGGCAGAGGTAGTGGACCCGGATTCCATGCCTACCACTGAAACAGCCACAGCATCTCCAGTCCCAGGCCCGGAACTGGAACAGCAACCAGCACCAGCAAGTGCAACCATATTTTCAAACTCAACGCCAGAGGGCGCCAGCGAGCCAGAACTGGCAGAAGCCAAAGACAGCCATACCCAAAAGGCTCAGCCAGAGCCTGAAATACCCTCAGGTGCACCAGCGGAGAGCGGTTCACCAGCAACGGAAACAACCCCATCACCTACATCGCTTCCAGAGGGACCAAGCCCAAGTCCACAGTCTGAGGAAGAACTGGTGACCCCAGCCTCAAGGGAACAGTTCCAGGCTGAGCAGGAAGCAGATGACAGCCTTCAGAAAGCTTGGGCGGCGGCACGGAGCACCCCACCGCCTCTCAGCTCTTCTAATCGGTCCCGGTTTGTTATAGACCAAGGACTTTTATACAAGGAAATTCTTTCTGGTGGACACCGGGAAGAATGGCAGCCGCAAAAACAGTTGGAGGTTCCAACTAAGTACCGGGGGAAGCTCTTAAGCTTAGCCCATGATCATCCCAGTGGCCATGCTGGGGTGAACAGAACCAAGGACCGGTTGGGGAAGTCCTTCCACTGGGAGGGGATGGGCAAGGACGTTGCCAAGTATGTCCGGTCTTGTGAGGTATGCCAAAGAGTGGGAAAGCCTCAAGACCAGGTCAAGGCCCCTCTCCAGCCACTCCCCATAATTGAGGTCCCATTTCAGCGAGTAGCTGTGGATATTCTGGGCCCTTTCCCAAAAAAGACGCCCAGAGGAAAGCAGTACGTACTGACTTTAGTGGACTTTGCTACCCGATGGCCAGAAGCAGTCGCTCTAGGCAACACCAGGGCTAACACTGTGTGCCTGGCCTTAACAGACATCTTTGCCAGGGTAGGTTGGCCCTCCGACATCCTTACAGATTCAGGGTCTAATTTCCTGGCAGGGACCATGGAAAAACTGTGGGAAACTCATGGGGTGAATCACTTGGTTGCCACCCCGTACCACCATCAAACAAATGGCATGGTGGAAAGGTTCAATGGAACTTTGGGGGCCATGATACGAAAATTCATCAACGAATTCTCCAATAATTGGGACCTAGTGTTGCAGCAGTTGCTGTTTGCCTACAGGGCTGTACCACATCCCAGTTTAGGGTTTTCACCATTTGAACTTGTGTATGGTCACGAGGTTAAGGGGCCATTACAGTTGGTGAAGCAGCAATGGGAGGGGTTTACGCCTTCTCCAGGAACTAACATTCTGGACTTTGTAAGCAACCTACAAAGCACCCTCCAACACTCTTTAGCCCTTGCTAGAGAGAACCTAAAGGATGCTCAGGAAGAACAAAAGGCCTGGTATGACAGACATGCCAGAGAACGTTCCTTCAAGGTAGGAGACCAGGTTATGGTCTTGAAGGCGCAACAGGCCCATAAGATGGGAGCATCATGGGAAGGGCCATTCACGGTCCAAGAGCGCCTGGGAGCTGTAAACTACCTCATAGCATTTCCCAATTCCTCACTAAAGCCTAAAGTGTACCATGTTAATTCTCTCAAGCCTTTCTATTCCAGAGACTTACAGGTTTGTCAGTTTACAGTCCAGGGAGATGATGCTGAGTGGCCTGACGGTGTCTACTACGACGGGAAAAAAGACGGTGGCGTGGAAGAGGTGAACCTCTCAACCACCCTGGAACGTCTGCAGCGGCAACAAATCAAGGAGCTGTGCACTAGCTTCACTCCATTGTTCTCAGCCACCCCAGGACGGACTGAACGGGCATACCACTCCATTGATACAGGTAATGCTCACCCAATCAGAACCCCACCCTACCGAGTGTCTCCTCATGCCCAAGCTGCTATAGAACGGGAGATCCAGAACATGCTACAGATGGGTATAATCCGCTCATCTACCAGTGCATGGGCATCTCCAGTGGTTCTGGTACCCAAACCAGATGGGGAAATACGCTTTTGCGTGGACTACCGTAAGCTAAATGCTGTAACTCGTCCGGACAACTATCCAATGCCACGTACCGATGAGCTATTGGAAAAGTTGGGACGTGCCCAGTTCATCTCTACAATAGACTTAACCAAGGGGTACTGGCAAGTACCGCTAGATGAACCTGCCAAGGAGAGGTCAGCATTCGTCACCCATGCGGGGGTGTATGAATTCAATGTCCTTCCTTTCGGCCTTCGAAATGCACCCGCCACCTTCCAGAGGCTGGTAGATGGTCTACTAGCTGGACTGGGAGAATTTGCAGTTGCCTACCTCGATGATGTGGCCATTTTTTCAGACTCCTGGCCCGAACACCTACTACACCTGGAAAAGGTCTTTGAGCGCATCAGGCAGGCCGGACTAACTGTTAAGGCCAAAAAGTGTCAAATAGGCCAAAACAGAGTGACTTACCTGGGGCACCAGGTGGGTCGAGGAACCATAAACCCCCTACAGGCCAAGGTGGATGCTATCCAAAAGTGGCCTGTCCCACGGTCCAAGAAGCAGGTCCAATCCTTCTTAGGCTTGGCCGGATACTACAAGCGATTTGTACCACACTACAGCCAAATCGCTGCCCCACTGACCGACCTGACCAAAAAGACCCAGCCAAATGCAGTTAAGTGGACTGATGAGTGTCAAAAGGCCTTTACCCAACTTAAGGCAACGCTCATGTCTGACCCTGTGCTCAGGGCCCCGGACTTTGACAAGCCATTCCTAGTAACCACAGATGCATCTGAGCGTGGTATAGGAGCAGTGCTCATGCAGGAAGCAACAGATCACAACTTCCATCCTGTCGTGTTTCTCAGTAAAAAACTGTCTGAGAGGGAAAGTCACTGGTCAGTCAGTGAAAAGGAATGCTATGCCATTGTGTATGCCCTGGAAAAGCTACGCCCATATGTTTGGGGACGGCTGTTCCAACTACAAACTGACCATGCTGCACTAAAGTGGCTTCATACTGCCAAGGGGAACAACAAGAAACTTCTTCGTTGGAGTTTAGCTCTCCAAGATTTTGATTTTGAAATTCAACACATCACAGGAGCTTCTAACAAACTTGCTGATGCTCTCTCCCGTGAGAGTTTCCCAGAATTCAGTAGTTAAAAAGTGTTCTTAAAATGTAGAAGTCTGTTAGTTATATACTTAGTAGTATATGTAAAGGTGCATGTGTTGTAGTGATCTGTTTATTTTAAAGTTCTAGAAGGAAATCGCCGCCAGTGAGCTTCCCCACTGTCTGCAATTTGGGGGGCGTGTCATAAACAGATAGCTAAGGGTTAATGTCTCTTTCACCTGAAGCACCTGACCAGAGGACCAATCAGGAAACCGGATTTTTTCAACTTTAGGTGGAGGGAAGTTTGTGTCTGAGTCTTTGTCTGTCTGCCTGCTTTCTCTGAGCTTTGGAGAAGTAGTTTCTACTTTCTAGTCTTCTGTTTCTAAGTGTAAGGACAAAGAGATCAGATAGCAAGTTATATGGTTTCTTTTCTTTGGTATTTGCATGAATATAAGTGCTGGAGTGCTTTGATTTGTATTCTTTTTGAATAAGGCTGTTTATTCAATATTCTTTTAAGCAATTGACCCTGTATTGTATCATCTTAATACAGAGAGACCATTTGTATGTATTTTTCTTTCTTTTTATATAAAGCTTTCTTTTAAGACCTGTTGGAGTTTTTCTTTACTTCAGGAAAATTGAGTCTGTACTCACCAGGGAATTGGTGGGAGGAAGAAATCGGGGAGATCTGTGTGTTGGATTTGCTAGCCTGATTTTGCATTCCCTCTGGGGGAATAGGAAAGTACTATTTGTTTCCAGGATTGGGAACAGAGAGGGGGAGTCACTCTGTGTAGTTTCACAGAGCTTTGTGTCTGTGTATCTCTCCAGGAGCACCTGGAGGGGGGAAGGGAAAAAGGATTATTTCCCTTTGTTGTGAGACTCAAGGGATTTGGGTCTTGGAGTCCCAGGGAAGGTTTTTCAGGGGGACCAGAGTGCCCCAAAACACTCTAATTTTTTGGGTGGTGTCAGCAGGTACCAGGTCCAAGCTGGTAACTAAGCTTGGAGGTTTTCATGCTAACCCCCATATTTTGGACACTAAGGTCCAAATCTGGGACTAAGGTTATGACAACGTGAAGAGGTAAGTAACACTTCCTTATTCATTTTCTCCACACTATTCATGATTGCATAGACCTCTATTGTATCTACCCCTTAGTCTTCTCTTTTGTAAGCTAAACATTCTCAGTCTTTTCAATCACTCCTCATATAGAAGCTGTTCCATATCCCTATTCATTTTTGTTGTCCTTCTCGGGACTTTTTCTAATTCATATATATATATTGAGATGGGGCAACCAGAACTGTCCACAATATTCAAGATATGGGCATACAATGGATTAGATTGCGGCATTATGATACTTTCAGTATTATTGTTAGGGCCCTACCAAATTCACAACCATGGAAAAACGTGTTAATCGCGGACCATGAAATCTGGTCTCCCGTGTGAAATTTGCCAGGAAGAGGCAGGGCCTGGGGCACCCCAGCGGGGACTTCTAACATGCACAAGCTCCAGCTATTACTGGGCTGGGGAGGGAAAGGACTTCCTCTTCTCCCCATCACATGCCAGCAGTGGAGGGAGGGGTCACTGTACAGGGAGCAGCCATGGAGGTGTGTCTGACCTGGCCCTGAGAGCAGCCCCCAGAGGAGAAGAGGAAGTCCCATCCTTCCCCAGCCCAGCAAGGACTAGCAGCTGAAGCCGAGCACACAGTAGAAGCGGCTAGCTGGGGAACCTCCAGCCAATGGCCGCAGAACCAGGGAAGGGCATAGTTTGAGGGGAGTTTGACATTGCCTCCTCGAACTGCAAACATCAGGCAGGTGTAAAGCAGTGGCAGTGGAGGCTTCTGTCACCATTCCATGACCGTTCTGCAGTTGTTGTTGTTTTTCAGAGGGGCAAAACTGCCAGGAAATGCAGCCCCTGTCAGCAGTGCTCCGTGCCTGCCAAGGCTTGCAGTGTGTGGGGGCAGTGCCACCCCTTGCCCCCAAATTATGCCCATATTAAAAAGTGGAGAGTGTAACTCCTACCCTCCCTCGGGTCCAGCACTAGTGGCCCCCAACTTCTACAAAGGTTCCAGCATCCTTGGGGTCAGGCCTGTCCCTTCCTAGATCCTGGCCCAGTGCTCGGGAGATGAAGGGGTCTTGGGTGTGTATGTGGGGATCACGTCACCCCTCTGACCATGGGGCTTTGGGTGGTCACCCACACATAAAGCTGGCCCCAAAAGTGATGATTCCCTCCCATACCAAGTGACCTCACATCTACTCTGCCTACTACTCTCCGGCTGCCCAAATCTGAAGGCAGCACCTCCATCAGCATGAGCGCAGAAGTAAAGGTAGCAATAACATGACCCCCCCACTCAAGTTTACCCATCTTAGTATTTAAACTTCTTGCATTTGTACACAACACTCAGGTTCAACGAAACAGGGAGGGACAAGGTGCCGTGGCCCTCCAACTTCTGAAAGTTTATGAGCCTGGCCTGTCCACTTTTCACCACTGGCCTTGCCCCCTTCCCCTCCTCTTTCTTCCAAAGCCCAACCCCTGACCAGGCCAGAAGCTGGATCCTAGTCCAGGGAGCCTGGGCAGCCTGGGGGAGGGGACTAGAGAGCAGCCCCCAGCCCATGTCCCCACCCCCCAGGCTCTCCATCCAATGCAGGTGGAGAGTCTATGGCTCCCCACTCCTGCCTGGGAAGCTATTACCATGGCCTGGTTGCAGCTCTTCAGCCCCTGAGATCCTGTCATCAGGCCAGGCCAGAAGCCGGATCTGGGTCGGGGTAAGAGCTGTGAAGGCAGTTGTGTGGATCCGAGACCCTCCACCTGCCATGGGTGGGGACAAGGGACAGGGGCTGCTCTTGGGGCCCCCCACCCCAGGCAGGTGGAGGGGTTCAGGCTCACCAGTCTTGCTTTAGCTTCCAGATTGGCCAAGGCCTTGGAGGAAAAGAGGAGGGGCAGGGATGGGGTGAGGCTTTAGGAGGAATCCATTGCCTCTGCAAACACTTATTACATTTGTCAATATTTAGTTGTCTGCCTTCATGTGATGTAATTGAATGGACTTTTTTTCATTTGATTGTCTCTTTAGCTCCTACAAGTATTTTATTCACTTCTTCTTCCCTAGGATACAGAGTATTTCCTTTAATAAATCTGCCCCTAAAGGATGTCTCTCTCTGAACGATGTCCTCTTCTGTACCTGTTGGCTTTCCCCCAACCCTTAGATTAAAAATGTCTCTATGACCTTTTTAATTTTACCTGTCAGCAATCTGGTTCCATTTTGATTTAGGTGGAGCCCATCCTTCCTCTTCTTTTTCCAAAATGACCCCCAGTTCCTGATAAGTCTAAATCCCTCCTCTGAACATCATTGTTTCATCCATGCATTGAAACCCTGCAGTTCTACCTATTTAATTGGCCCAGTGTGTGGAATTAGATGCATTTCAGAGAATACTACCATGGAAGTCCTGGATTTTAATCTCTTACCTAGCAGCCTAAATTTGGGCTCCAGGAGCTCTCTCCTACCTTTCCAGTGGTCACTGGTACCTACATGCACCAGGACCACTGACTCTTCCCCAGTACTGCACATAAGTCTATGTTGTTGTCTTGAGAGGTCTGCAACCTTTGTAGCCAGCAGGCAATTCACCATGTGGTTCTCCCAGTCATCACAAACCCAACTGTCTATATTTCTAATAACTGAATCCCCCTTTACTATTACCTCTTTATTCCTAATAACTGGGATCCACTCCCCTGGAGTGGTATCCTCAGAGTGAGAGGGTACCATAACGTCATCTGGAAGTAGTGTCCCAACTATGAGATTATTTCCTTCTGCACCAGCTTGATGTTCTCATTCCCTGAGACTTTCATCCTCCTCATCAGTACAGAGGCTGTTGAACTAGAAGTGTGACCCCTCTACTGAATGCTGGAAAGTTTTGTCTAGGTTCCTCTCAGTCTCCTTTTCCTCCTTCAGTTCAACCACTCTGGTCTCAAGAGCCGATGCTCAATCTCTGAGGGTCATGAGCTGCTTGCACTGAATATGTACACATACCACTTGCACACAAGGCAGGTATTCATACACACTGCACTGAGTGCAATAAAATGGATAGTCCCCATTCTGCTTCAGGACTTCTGCCTGCACTCTTTTTTACTCTTTCAGGATTTTTTGTTTGATTGTTTCGTGTGTGTGTGTGTGTGTGTGTGTGTGTGTGTGTGTGGTGGGGGAGGGAGGAGAGGAGGGGACAGAGATTATTGGCCTAAATGTAGACAATGTTTATTAGATGCATCTGGCTCTCACGCTCCTTCTGTAAACTCTCTAACAAAACTGTCCTGTTCACTAGTTCCTCTGTTCTCTTATAAGAAGGCTTTTTAAACTCCTTTTCTCCCTGAGTTAGAGCACAACCCCCTTTTCAAGGGATCCTAACTTTACAAGTGGTAAAGAGGAGATATCCAAAAAAACTGAGGTGAAAGAACAACTTCAGACCCAGGAAAAATAGCTGTGAAAAATCAAAGAACTAAGAAGCAGGGCCACAAAACCAAAACTTTCTGTCAGAGTAGATCTTACCTCTCTATCGTGTTAGAGCAGTGGGTAAAGAAGAATTGGTAGGAATAATTTATTTAGACTTTTTTTAAAAAGCTGCTGCTAATATCCCTCAAACAAAGCTATTAACCACAGACTGAAAGAAAGTTCTGTCATGGATTAAAAACTGTTGGACAGGAAGCCAAGAATATGAATAAATATCCAGTACTCAGCCTGATGAAAGGTTAATAGTCAGAGGTTTCAGAAATCGAACTAGGGATCAGCATTATTCACTGTTCTTTCCAGACTACTTTTATACTACCATGTTACACAGACGTGATGTTTGCACAGTATCTAATCTCTTTATATGTCGAAAAAGATAGAGGGCAAAAAAATATGTGCAGAACATTAATGCGACATTGCACTCCATAATGCGCTATGGAAATATGCTTATGAGTGTGAATATAATGTAACTGGAATATGCTCTTTGCAAAAGGTCTCTTGTAAGGTATCATAACAAAGCTTATAATCTACTGAGCGTGTTCATCCTATTTGTATGAATATATCATTCTTGTATCTGAAATTAGGAATATGAAGTATAGCTCTGAGGTCCTATTGTAATTATGCAAAGTGTGGGCCATTAATGGTGGTTTGGAAGCTTGATGGCTCCCATTGATTAGGACTATTGGTTGTAAATGGTCTGTTTACTTGAAAACCTTCCTAGGTGAGTGTGGGCCAGCCCTCCAAGAATGGAGGCTGGGGTCTCACAGGACATGTGACTATGTCTCCTGATACTGAAATCCATCTTAAACCTGGTACTTTTCCATTTAGAAGAAGGGGTGCGGATGTGGACAGACAAAAGATTCCCTCCTTGTGCCAAAGCTATAAAAGGGGGTGGAACAGAACAAAGGGGGCTGCCGTCATGAGAACACCCCTGCTTTCCACCTAAGATGTCTGATGGAAATAACAAGGATTATACCAGGGGAAAATTGGTCCCAGACTAGGAAGGAGTCTAGTCTATGAAAGAAGCTTATTGGATCTTCTTTGAGGGTGAGATTTTACCTCTAAACAGTTTCTTAGTGTATTAGGCTTAGACATGCATGTTTTTGCTTTATTTTGCTTGGCAACTTACTTTGTTCTGTCCTTTATTACTTGAAACCACTTAAATCCTACTTTTTATACTTAATAAAATCACTTTTGTTTATTAATTAACCCAGAGTAAGTGATTAATACCTGGGGGAGAAAACATTTGTTCATCTCTCTCTATCAGTGTTATAGAGGGTGGACAATCTATGAGTTTACCCTGTATAAGCTTTATATAGAGTAAAACCGATTTATGTGGGGCTTGGATCTGATTGGGAACTGGGTGTCTCGTGCTGGAGGCATGTAACCTGTTGAATGGTTTTCAGTTGGGTCTGCAGCTTTGGGGGCATGGACCAGACCTGGGTCTGTGTTGCAGCAGGCTAGTGTGTCTGGCTCAACAAGGCAGGGTTCTGGAGTCCCAGGCTGGCAGAGAAAACGGTCTCAGAGGTAACTTCAGGTGACAGTCCCAAGGGGGTCTCTGTGACCCAACCCTTCACAGTCAATAAGCGGGGTAAGGGGGAAGGGGGCAAAGGAAAACTATAGCTGGTCAAAAATGGAATTTCTATGCTTTGAGAAATTCTGATTACAAAATTGGTTTAATCCTGAATTGGGATAAAAGGTTGAAATCTCTAAATTTTTCACAAGAAAAAATATTCTGAATTTTGTTTATTATTATATTATTAAATATAAGTTGATAATTGATAATTTCACAAAATAAATATAAGTTGAAAACATTGATAATTTCACAAAAAGTCAATAAATTCAATATGTTTTCATGAAATGTTTCAGTTTAATCAAATAAGCATTTTCCATGTAAAAATTGCTTTCAGAAAAATTTCAACCAGCTCTATTGAAAACACATTATAGAAGAAACATCAGATTCCCACTGATATCTTATTTATAAATGTATGCTGTTCCATTTAACAACGAGATAGCATTGGTAAATATAACAGAATTGCCTTTTTCTGCAATTTTTTCACAGACTAGTACACCACAGACATTTCAGTAGTGCCCTGGAAGCTACTCAGGTTTTCATAATTGAAGGTGAAATAACCAGTAGCTTGTCCAATGATCTCCGTGAGGTCAGGTGTACATAATAAAGAGTGAGACAGACACTTTCTGATTCATATGTTTAATTTCCTATCTTATTGTGGTTTCATAATTCCAAAGACTAAATTTATGCTTGAGAGATAGAGAAACAGCTATGTCATTTCTCATTAAAAGAGGATACAAACTAGCTATTCATTTTTGAATCACTCACTATATTTAATTGATCTTATTGCTTTTCAGCAGGTAAAATTTTCCTTTACAATTTGTATTAGTCTTGGTGTATAGTATAGTAGTTACATAATCTCTTCAGTGACATAAGAAATCCTGTTTCTTTTTTGATGCTGCTTTTATTCTTGCATGATTTGACTCCAACCATGTAATCATGTTTCACATCCTTGCCAGTTTTCTATTTCCAACACAACTTGGCTTTAGCTATGTATTCTTCATAGGCCATGATTCAATCTCTCTGTGTCTGGTTACCAAATAGAGGCCTGCTGTGTTTGCTTTACAGTGTCTTTTAGGGCGCTCCACTCCCTTCTACATTAGATTTATTTGTTTGATCAATTGTGTTATGAACAAAAGTGAAATGAAACTTCCTTGGAAAATCTCTGTTTTGTACAGTCGGCTTTTTGTGCTACTAAGACTCTGGGGCTATTTTTGTTTTTTTTAATTCCTCTTAATCAAGTTTATTTTGTGATCCCTTTTTCAAAGATTCCTCATTTTCTTCTCATTGTGAATCATGTTTTCACTTTTGGTCAGCGTGAGAGCCATGATTACATTTTCTTTAGTGGATTTTCTTTTTACATTGTAAAGATGGCCTTAAAGTTTGTTCTATATCTTTGATACTATTTATTTAGCTGAATTTAATGCCGGACACATGATCATATAATCAAGTCTCCCATCAGCTCATTTTGACAGTTGTTCTAGAAAGATTTCATTTTTGGCTTCATCATGTCTTCAAATCACAAATGCTATGGAGTGTTAGCAGGTCAGATGTTGGCAAGAATGCAACCCTCTGTAGAAGGCCAGCACGTAAGTCCCACAGAAATCAGAAAAGATTGTGTGGGATTTAAATGACTCTTAGGCTTTGTGCTGAGTCTGAAAAACAATTTCACCCCAAATAGCAAACTCTGTCCCATGATGCCAAAAAAGTCTGTACTGCTCTCCAGAGATAATTCCTTTTTTGTCTAAGTCCAGCCGTAATTAACATGAAAATAATAAAACTAAACTTTCATTTATTGGGATTTTTTTGTTTTGTTTTTATAATGGCAATAGTAGTAGGACAATTATTTATGTATAACTTATTTTCCTAAAAATATGATGTGATTAATCTTTCTTTCTCTCTCTCTATATACACACATGTATTTTTATCAATGGTACAGTCTATAACTACATCTGATTTCCACATCAAAAGCTACTAGGAGACTAAATTCCAAAGATAGGTATTAGTTCAGTTTTATAACAGCTGTTTCATCTATCCCTTTTGAGAATATGATTTAGTGGCCCAAGAAACAAGCACCTAAATTTCATAGACCGATAGATGTTTATTCCAGCAGTATAGACTCTAGTGGGGATTTTTTTTTCGGTGAACAATGTCACTACCATATTACTAGTCAAATTGAATTTGCAGTTTCATTCAAGCAAGCAAACAAAAAATAATAAAAACACACACACACACAAATAAAGAAAATCCTTGAAATATATTCTCAGTTATTAGTGAGCTATCAAAAAGCTGTTATAGTGTGGGTAGGATTACCTAGGCTAAAGGTCGAGTTAGATAATTATTATCCTGTGTTTGCAGTTGGAGCCATATTGGTCCCAGGATATTAGAGAGACAAGGTGAGTGAGGTAATATATGTTATGGGACCAACTTCTATTGGAGAAAGAGACAAGCTTTCGAGCTGCACACAGCTCTTCATGTCTGGGCTGAACCTGAAGAAGAGCTCTGTGTAAGCTCAAAAATTTGTCTCTATCACCAATAGAAGTTGGTCGCATAAAAGATATTACCTTTTTCACCTTCTCTGTCAATTATCCTAACAGCAACCTCATGTGCTCTCAGTCCACAATTCACACAGTCTGTTAGCCTTTAAACTATCTGTGCTAAGACTTATAATATTCATAGATTTGACATAATTATAGTTTCTCTCTATTTTTTTCCCCCTCTTCCAATAGTTCATGTCATTGATATCTTTTTCTTTTGGTAACCAGCTTCTACTTACAGGACTTTAAAAACAAGTTTTTAAAAGAACCCATTAACTCATCAAACACAAGACCAGCTTATATCTTAAAAGTCAGTGCATTTATAAACATTCACATCTCCAGAAAAAATCTTCATGTCACAACTTCTTTTATTAAGTTTATTGTTCTGTTTTCTGTCTTAGAAAAGCCTAACAGAGGACCTTGTAATAAGCAAACATTATTTAAAAAAGCTGTTGGTCTATTTCAGAGAATTGTTTCATCAGAAATTGTCTTTTTAGGTTGAATACACAATCTTGTACTATCCATCTCTGACAACTTTGGCCAATTTCATCACAGATGCACCTTCACTGAAATTAACAGAGTTACATCAGTGATGAATTTCACCCCTTGTATCTTCAAAGAAAGTCCCTTGGGAAAACATCCCTTTTTGGAAGTGGGAGGGAAGAGGTGGGGAGGAGAGAACTTTCAAATGTAAATTGGCTTTTTCCTCCTACAGGAGGTTCTTCAGTCTCATCCCAGGTGGTCTCTCAGGGTAAGTCCAGACTACCCGCCGTATCGGAGGGTAAAGATCATTTTTTCAGGGATCAATATATTGCATCTCATCTAGAAGCAATATATCGATCCCCAAATGCACTCCCATCGACTCTGGAACTCCATCGGAGCGAGCAGCAGTAGTGGAGTCTACACGGGGAGCCACGGATGTCGATTCCAAGCCAAGAGGACCAGAGGTAAATTGATCTAAGATACTTCAACTTCAGCTATGCTATTCACGTAGCTGAAGTTACATATCTTAGATCGATACCCCCTCCCCCCCCCCCCGAGTGTAGACCAGCCTTCTGATACCTGGTGTCCATTGTTTTTGAGGCAAAGGAAAAATATATTATTGGTTAGAATGAACAGTACCTTATTACATGCAAAGTATTTGTCACAGGATCTTTTGGATGAAACATTAAATTGAGCAGTCTGTCTGTTTTGCACTGACAGTAAATATTCCATAGCTTTTTACTGCAAGAGTAGTTAGTTTCCCTATCTACCTTATTACCAAACATTATGTTATACACTTTTGTCTAGTTGTATCCCCTCCAGCTTTCCCCATTTGATGATACTTTCAAGCAATCAGATAGTTTTCTGGAACTGAAGCATCAATGTTTACAGAATAAAAAATAACAATTTTTTCCACAGCCTAATTCTCCATCCTATTAAGAAAATAGGAGTCCAGCAAGCCACCTATTCTGGTCTAAAAATGCATTATCACAAGGAAGCAAGTTCTAGAAATACATAGTATAACATTACAGCTTCCTGATTCAGCTCTACTCTCCACACCTCCTACACCATAAAACAGAACCTTAAGATGCTCTGGAGTAGCTATGATATTTAATAGTTCACATCTGAACTATTAAATATCAGGCAGTGGATTACTTAATGCAGCATTCCATCAGGTCCATAGGAATAAAGATTCGTGATCTCTCGCTTTCAAACCTTGATATGCTGATGATATTGTCCTTCTAGAACAGAGTCCAGACAGATTTCCCGAGACACTCCAGAAAATGGAGGAGGAGACAGCTGCAAAATCTAGGATCATCTCCATCCACGATGACAATCTCTTTG
Organism: Gopherus flavomarginatus; assembly: GCF_025201925.1. Classification (NCBI taxonomy): domain Eukaryota; kingdom Metazoa; phylum Chordata; order Testudines; family Testudinidae; genus Gopherus; species Gopherus flavomarginatus. Next base: position 80,534,176 of record NC_066617.1, on the reverse strand, counting down.
AATAATGAAAATGTCAAAGCAGTCTCCAGCTTTTGCTATTTGGGTTCTATACTCACCGTTCCTCCAACTTTCACACAGAGGTTCTCCACCACATTGGCATCGTAATGTCTGCTTGGGTCATTTGCAATGAATATGGAATCAATATCCTCTCAGCATGACAAACAAGTTCAGGATCTATTTGAGCTGTATCCTCTGTGTACTGGTATACAGTTGTGAAACACAGACACCATGCCATGCAGACTGGGCAAAACTCAAGGCTTTACACACAAAATATCAACATCCTATATTGGGCATAAAGTGGAATGACTTCATTTGTAATGCAGATGTTTACGGAGCTGATTATCTACAGATTACGGGGGCAATTGGCCACAGATGACGTCTAATGCTTTTCAGACATGTCGCCAGAATGCCACAAGATCACAGTGATGTACAGCACTCAAAACATCATAATCGGAGCTGGTCAGGAATTTTTCAATGAAGCAGTTTGTCATCAGAAAATGATGATTCCTCAAAACAAAAATTTAGCAGAAACATATACCAGTTTCAAAGAAACTTTTGCCAGAAGAGGTTTCTTAGATCCAAGGTGGAATTTCTGCTCAAAGCCAGAATGAGAGATCCTAAACTAGCCGGTTGCCTGCTCATTAGGTCACTCACCTGGGTTGAGAGAGATCCGGATTTAAATCCCCTGCTCTGCCTGATTTGGGCCCAGCTGAGTCCCCTCCACACTTGATGAGGACTCTAATCACCAGGCTATTGTCTAGCCTCTGTCTCTGATTTTTTTTATGAAAAACTTTGAAAGGCCTTGGTTTTGTCCCAGAGTGGAATGGGACATTTTTAAAAATCTCAGCAATGTTCATAGGAGGGGGAAAATATGCCCAGCTCTAATTATAAGGTATTTTTGCTATGCTGAAAGCAGCAGTAATTTCCTCCACCATTATTTTTTAAGCACCAGTGTGGTGCACCATTACGCTTTGCCTCAGGGGGAGAAGGAAATATCACTGACAAATTCCTTCATCTGGATCACAGTGTCTGCACTAGCACTGCTTGACATTTTCATCAACTTTTGTTTTTATGAACAATAGCTTTTGGCAGGAAATCAAAATTATCGTGACAAAGGTTTCCTCCCTTTAAATCTGAAGATTTTTTTCAACTAATCCAAAAGCAAATGTTTGTTTTGTTTCAATATGAATTGAAAACATTTTTCATTTTTTATTTGTTTTTTCCCCTTCCCTTTCTCTACCTTTTTCCCTTTTCTCCACTGGGAAAAAATACAAATATTAATAAAACAAAATTCAATTAAAAAATTAACCCCCCAAAAAGAGTTACATTTGAAATTTTTCCACAGAAAATATTTATCATTTATCATCATCACCTTATGATGGCCATAATACTTCATGGATCCCCGTGGCAGAGGCTCAAGAGTAATAAATCATACTTCTTAAATAAATAAATCTATACTTCTTAAAGTATGAAGGGGAGGGTTCTCTATCTGTAATTTCTATATGTTATTCTTCACTTCAGTTCTATTCTATTCTATGCTATCTACTGTGAAACTTAACTTTATTAACCTACAGAAATGATCATGTGGTAAATTGTTTGTAGCCATTGGGATTGTTTCATACTAGACTCTAGCTTATTTACAATTAATGAGCCCAATTTAGCCATGGCGCAAAGCAAAGCAACTCTATGGCATTTATTGCTCACCCAGAAGTGCTTTTGTTCCAGTATCATCATCACACCAGTGTCCCAGCATTTGGGAATGTAAATTTGCAATCTCAAAAATATTTTTTGCTTTTCAGATGTGAAAACTGCACATTTCAGTGGCGACTCCATAACTTTGATGGCTTAGTTCGGTGCATTCTAAGTAAATTCCTAGCTGCCCGTTATGTTTTATTATTGTCAAAGGTGTTGAAAGTTCAGCTATGAAATCTGGAGTCTGGAGAAAATCCAAAAACAACATAACCATATATTTTACACCAGCAATGTTAGGAAAAAAGCACTTTTCAATGTCAAAAATGTATTAAGAAGTCCCCTACTATCATAATTTCAAACCACAAAGATTAAGGAGCCCCAAACTAAACAACAGGAAATGTCTGTTAAACGTGGAACTTATTCTGTTCATCACTTGTTTGCACAGCACTGTATACCAGTGAAAAACACAGAGCATCTGATTCTCCATGCTGAAAACTACTGCAAACAAATGAAGAATCAGGACTATAGTCTATAATTTGGGTAATTTAGTTTTGTTATTAGAGGAGGTACAGATAGTGACACCTATAGTTAAGGTTACCCAACACTTTCCATGATAAGCTGTTGACTTTAGTTGCTTTTAAGTTTGCCAAACTTAAATTGGGCTTAAATTGTCTGTCAGGTGTCTGTCTTGGGCTGAATTTGAGTGGACATTTTCAGATAAAACAATCCAGCCATTTCCAAGAAAAAGGATAGGGAAAGATGCATTGTATTGCTCATGTTAAAAAGCACTTTCAACTATTTCACATAGAAGCTCTAGTGCAGGTCTGCACAACTTGCGGCCCGCGACTGGGAATCAAAGGGCTCTGGGCTGCCCGCAGTGGCAGGGAGCCCAGAGTCCTTTAAATCCCAGCCGTGGCCGGGATTCAAAAGGCTCTGAGCTGCCCACAGCGGCTGGGAGACCAGAGCTCTTTAAATCTCAGCCGCAGCCGGATTCGAAAGGCTCTGGGCTTCCTGCAGTGGCGGGTAGCCCAGAGCCCTTTAAATCCCAGCCGCAGCCGGGATTCAAAAGGCTCTGAGCTGCCCGCAGCGGCAGGGAAACCAGAGCTCTTTAAATCTCAGCCACAGCCAGGATTGAAAAGGCTCTGGGCTGCCCGCAGCGGCGGAGAGCTCAGAGCCCTTTAAATTTCAGCCGCGGCCCGGAATCAAAGGGCTCTGAGCTTCCCGCAGCCGGGGGGAGCCCAGAGCCCTTTAAATCCCAGCTGTGGCTGGGAATCAAAGGGCTCTGGGCTGCCTGCAGAGTTTCCCAGCCGACTGAGATTTAAAGGGCTCAGGGCTCCAAGGCGGCTACAGGCAGCCCAGAGCCCTTAGAATCCCCACCGCTGCTCCAGCGGATGGGCTGGGGCTGGGATTTAAAGGGCTCTGGCTCCCCTCAGTAGCAGGAGCTCTGGGCCCTTTAAATCCCTGCCCCAGCCCCGCAAAGCTCCGGTTTCCCCCAGCTGCTGGTGCCCCGGGCCCTTTAATTTGCCCCTGACAGCTCCCAGCCACCTCTTCAGCTGGGAGCCCCTGACTGATTTAAAATCAAGTATCACCTCCCCACCCCCAACCTTCCTTTTTGGCCCACAGCTGTTTTGGTTGGGTGGCACTGGGGAAGGAGGGTTTGGTTCTGCAGGGCTGGGCGGTGCTGGGGCTGGATGTTTCCATGGGCTGGGAGGTAGGGAGGGGGTGTTTCCACGGGGCTGCGGGGTTTTGGCCCTCAGCTGTTTTCTTTGGAGTAATGTGGCCCTCACCACTTTACGAGTTGTGCAGGCCTGATCTAGTGCTTCCATGCTGTCATGTAGGGACTTGAAATTTGGCAGGAGGCAACGGTTGTTGTGGGTACAGGCATGTGCCTTTAGACATACTTGTGAAAAAAATCATCTAAATATGGAAAAGTTATGTCTCTGGAAAAAATTTTTGAATTTTGTACATGTTCAGTAAAGACTTGTTTGAGTCTGGCACCCAACTTTTCCTAAAATTCTGTGTTCACTGAACATGCTACATCCAGGGGCATAATAGGACTTTCTTTGCAATTGCTCATGTCCACAGCCTGGGACCTTGGTGGAACTGAACATAAGAGCTGGGAGACAGTCTCTCATGAGCTCTCCATTCTCCTTTGCTGGTGCCCAGGCAGCATGGAGCAGAAGGAGACAGCCTTACTCAAATACAGAAGGGATGAGGTATGGTGCAGGGAGGGGGGTAAGAGCCAAAGCAAAGGAGGCAGAATATTGGGAAAAGGGTCAGGACCCATAAGGGATGGGAAGAGAATAGGCAGAAACTAGGGACAATGGCAGGAGTGACGCAAAGGGTAAGATCCAAGGAGATAGCAGCAGGCGATGTGATGGAAACTGGGGGATGGGTGCGGAATAGGAGCAGAAGGGGACAGGAGATGCTGAAGAGGATGGGGTTCATGGGCTCACTTCCCTCCAGAGCCTGAAACTGGACCCATTATTTTGGAGTCTCAATATTGCTTTGATGTCATAGCAAATAGCTGTGAAACCCACTAGCAAAGCATGCATTTCCAGCAGTCTCTAGTTACAGGTCTATATAGCGGATTAGAGCTTTCTTCTGCTACCCGTGGCTCTGTTACCTCAAGAGACAGAGGACTGTGTTGTGGATCTAAAGAGCTTAACTCTGCTAATGATCCATGTAGGATGGCAATTTGATTGCATATGATAAACACTAGGTGGAAAATCAAAGTCTTTTTTAAAACTTGGACATTACATTACACCCCCACTCTCATATCCAGCCACATTTTAAAAGAATGGTAAGGCTGGAAAACCAAGCACTCAGAAATGTTAGGAAATGCCAGAATTAAGGTTGCCAATGATTTCAGTGATCATTATAGCAGGCTCATCGGAAATTCTGAATGTTTATGTAACCCTTCTGCCAGGCAGAGTTGGCAGCAACAAGGGCAGGGATTCCTGCCAACAATACAAAGCACCCACCAGTAATTAACTCCACTTTTGGGTGCTTCTAAGGGGTAGTATTTCCCTTCTCACAAGCAATGAGTCTGTTTACAACAAAAGACACTCAGTTTGGGGAAACACCACAACTACATTAAAAAACATGTAACTATAAGAAAACCTGAACTCACAGTGCACTGGGAAATATCCTTTGCCTCAGTTACCCACTTTGTGGTGGGAAAGTCTGACAAATTAATGTCCCTTTAACACATCACTCCCCTCTCACCAGCTGGGCCCCAATTGGCTGTCCTTGGTTAGTGAAGACCCAGAATTCAGAGTTGTGTCCATGGGAGTTCACTTCCCACCCCTGGAGGGAGAGGAGGGGGTCAAGCAGTGCCTCTTCTTCTACCTCTGCAACCAGCTTACAGCTGCCACTGTCTCCTTGCAGCCACTGACTGCTGCTGCTTGCTGCTTCTGTGATTCACATTCTGAGGTTCTTCCACTTAACCAGTTCTTAGTGATTTCAGCAGTTAGTAGGGAACCTCACAACTAGTGTAGCCTCTGTGTTGTCTTTAACTGTTCACCAGCAAGGTCTAAGTCTTAGCCCCTAGACCTGCTCAGCACTGATGTCAGCTTTAGGAATCACCAACCAGAGACAAGGACTCTCAATTGAGTCTAATCAGCTCTGTCATTAAATGTTAGAGGGTGGCAGGTCAACTGGTGTCTAGGACTTTTTAAGCAGAGTCCACACTGCCAGGTTGAAACACCAGTCCCCTACCCACTCTCATCTTCACTGGGATTTTACTTCCCTTCCCCCAGCTTAGGCCACGTCCAGACTAGGAATTAAAATCGATTTTAGATACGCAACTTCAGCTACGGGAATAACGTAGCTGAAGTCGAATTTCTAAAATCGAGATACTCACCAGTCTGGACGGGGCGCCATCGATGTCCGCGGCTCTCCGCGTCGATTCCGGAACTCCGTTCGGATTGATGGAGTTCCGGAATCGATGTAAGCGCGCTCGGGGATCGATACACCGCGTCCAGACTAGACGCGATATATCGATCCCCGAGCAATCGATTTTAACCCGCCGATGCCGCGGGTTAGTCTGGACGAGGGCCTAGTGAGTGAGATTCAGTTTAGGATGATCCCCTCCCCCCCCAGTCAGGGCATGCTAAGCATACTTCAGCTGCCCTTTACTCATACAGTAAGGATAACATTTCATTACCCCTGCATTCAAATATTAGAGTGATTTGTAATCCAAAATTAGCCCCCCAAATGAACATTTTGCATTTTGCTATGCACCTAGACAAAAGATAGGTGTGTCTATGCAAACCTGGTCTGCTCCTGAAGTCTTTTCCTTAGTTCCATCACTAGATGTCAGGGAAGAGCTCATTCAGACCCTGCTTACATTTATAAAATGATTTACTATCATTCATAAAGCAACACCTACTTGAGGGCAGCACGGACATATTTTACTGTTTGATTTTGGAGATATTTTGCACAAGTTGAAACCTAGAAAATAATTATCTTGCTCACACATTCTAATTTAAAACCATTGCAAACTTTTTAGTGTCTAATTAATTCTGAATTAGTAGATTATACATAACACAGTGACAAAACTGTCTTGTATATTTTGTAGCTAAGAAAGTTTTCCAAATATCAATGTTGACCAAATATTGGATTGCATCCCTTATATAGGAAAACAGTGGGACTATTACTCAAAATCCTGTTGTTATACACACTATTAAAAGATATAGGACAAGGCACTCTAAAACAATAGTATGGTTTATATTGGTGTCAATCCACTGGTTTCAGTAGAGCCAAAACTGTGTTTAATTTGAATACAACAGTATGGATTCAGGCACATAGTATTTTGAACCATCACAGCAGAATATTATAGTACTTTTTAAATAGAAGGTACATATATCATTGCTGTCCTTTATGTGTCCAATGCTTCCTTATCCCTCGGGCATAAGTGAAAAGCCAATGGGACTTAGGGACTTTTAAAAATGCACTATATTACAAAGTAATCAACTAGTTATCTACTGCCAATATTTTAAACAACGATCCCTCACAAGCCCTTGTAATTTCTGATAAACTCTATGTACCAGGAAAGCATGTCATTGCAGAGAGAAAAGGGTGAGGAAGCAGGGAACATACATCTTCATTAGCCGTTCCATTTAAATGGGGGTGGGGTGGGGGAACCTTGCTCAAGGATAGGAGGCAATTCAACTGGGACCAAAACCCATTTTGAAATATATTCTATTAGAATTGTTATAATTTATTATTGAAAAAGGATACTGAGCAAGGACATATCAGTACTTCAGACCACTGTTCAGTTTGCACCATCTGAAAATGGGCATGGTCTGAGGGAGACAAAAATAACATGAAAACCTTGCCGATGGGGTGGGGAGTCCAAGTGTATCCTTCACTGGAAATTTTTGAGCTACTTATCCCTTGGCATGCTCTTGTGCATTCCAATGATAAACAAATGACTAGGAAGAAATTTCTCTCTGAGCCTAAGGATAAGTCACTCATTTCAGGGATTGTTTAAAAGTCTCGACCCTCAGACAGGAGTCCTATATAATTTTATAGAAATGAGATTATGGCTGTGGACACTAAGAACATAAGAAAATAAGATGGGCCATACTAGGTCAGACCAAAGATCCATCCAGCCCAGTATCCTGTCCGCCAACAGTGACCAATGACAGATGCCCCAGAGGGAGTGAACCTAACAGACAATGATCAAGTGATCTCTCTCCTGCCATCCATCTCCACCCTCTGACAAACAGAGACTAGGGACACCATTCCTTACCCATCCTGGCTAATACCCATTAATGGACTTAACCTCCATGAATTTTTCTAGTTCTCTTTTAAACCCTGTTATAGGCCTAGCCTTCACAACCTCCTCAGGCAAGGAGTTCCACAGGTTGACTGTGCTCTGTGTGAAGAAGAACTTCCTTTTATTTGTTTTAAACCTGCTGCCCATTAATTTCATTTGGTGGCCCCTAGTTCCTATATTATGGGAACAAGTAAATAACTTTTCCTTATTCATTTCTCCGCACCACTCATGAATTTATATACCTCTATCATATCCCATCTTAGTCTCCTCTTTACCAAGCTGAAAAGTCCTAGCCTCTTTAATCTCTCCTCATATGGGACCCATTCCAACCCCCTAATCATTTTCTCTGAACCTTTTCTAATGCCAGTATATCTTTTTTGAGATGAAGAGACCATATCTGTATGCAGTATTCAAGATGTGGGCCTACCAAGGATTTATATAAGGGCAACAAGATATTCTCCACCTTATTCTCTATCCCTTTTTTAATGATTTGTAACATCTTGTTTGCTTTTTCGATTGCCTCTGCACACTGAGTTGAAGTCTTCAGAGAACTATCCATGATGACTCCAAGATCTCTTTCTTGATTAGTTGTAGCTAAATTAGCCCCCATCATATGGTATGTATAGCTGGGTTATTTTTTCCAATGTGCATTACTTTACATTTATCCACATGAAATTTCATTTACCATTCTGTTGCCCAATCACTTAGTTTTGTGAGAACTTTTTGAAGTTCTTCACAGTCTGCTTTGGTCTTAACTATCTTGAGCAGTTTAGTACCCTCTGCAAACTTTGCCACCTCACTGTTTACCCCTTTCTCCAGATCATTTATGAATAAATTGAATAGAATTGGTCCTAGGACTGACCCTTGGGGAACACCACTAGTTGCCCATCTCCATTCTGAAATTTACCATTTATTCCTACCCTTTGTTCCCTGTCTTTTAACCAGTTCTCAATCCATGAAAGGATCTTCCCTTTTATCCCATGACAACTTAATTTACGTAACAGCCTTTGGTGAGGGACCTTGTCAAAGGCTTTCTGGAAATCTAAGTACACTATGTCCATTCGATCCCCTTTGTCCACACGTTTGTTGACCCCTTCAAAGAACTCTAATAGATTAATAAGACATAATTTCCCTTTCAGAAACTATGTTGACTTTTGCCCAACAATTTATGTTCTTCTATGTGTCTGACAATTTTATTCTTTACTATTGTTTCAACTAATTTGCCCGGTACTGATGTTAGACTTACCAGTCCGAAATTTCTGGGATCACCTCTAGAGCCCTTTTTAAAAATTGGTATTACATTAGCTATCTTCCAGTCATTGGGTACAGAAGCTGATTTAAAAGACAGGTTACAAATCTTAGTTAATAGTTCCGCAATTTCACATTTGAGTTCTTTCAGAACTCTTGGATGAATGCCATCTGGTCCCGGTGACTTGTTACTGTTAAATTTATCAATTAATTCCAAAACCTCCTCTAACGACACTTCAATCTGTGACAATTCCTCAGATTTGCCACCTACAAAGGACGGCTCAGGTTTGGGAATCTCCCTAGCATCCTCAGCCGTGAAGACTGAAGAAAAGAATTCATTTAGTTTCTCCGCAATGTCTTTATCATCTTTAAGCGCTCCTTTTTTATCTCAATCATCCAGGGGCCCCACTGGTTGTTTAGCAGGTTTCCTGCTTCTGATATACTTAAAAAACATTTTGTTATTACCTTTTGAGTTTTTGGCTAGCCATTCTTCAAACTCCTTTTTGGCTATTCTTATTACATTTTTACACTTAATTTGGCATTGTTTCCTTTCTATTTACCTCACTAGGATTTGACTTCTGCTTTTTAAAAGATGCCTTTTTATCTCCCACTGCTTCTTTTAAATGGTTGTTAAGTCATGGTGGCTCTTTTTTAGTTCTTTTACTGTGCTTTTTAATTTGGGATATACATTTAAGTTGGGCCTCTATTATGGTGTCTTTGAAAAGTGTCCATGCAGCTTGCAGAGATTTCACTCTAGTCTCTGTACTTTTTAATTTCTGTTTAACTAACCTACTCATTTTTGCATAGTTCCTCTTTCTGAAATTAAATGCCACAGTGTTGGGCTGCTGAGGTATTCTTTCCACCACAGGAATGTTAAAGGTTATTATATTATGGCCACTATTTCCAAGTGGTCTTGTTATTGTTAACTCTTGGACCAGATCCTGCACTCCACTCAGGACTAAATCCAGAATTGCCTCTTCCTGTGTGGGTTCCTGTACCAGTTGCTTCAAGAAGCAGTCATTTAAAGTATGGAGAAATTTTGTCTCTGCATTTCGTCCTGAGGTGATATGTACCCAGTCAATATGGAGATAACTGAAATCCCCCACTATTCTTGAGTTCTTTATTTTGATAGCCCCTCTAGTCTCCCTTAGCATTTCATTATTACTATCACTGTCCTGGTCAGGTGGTCGATAATAAAGCCTTACTGTTATATTCTTATTAGAGCATGGAATGACTATCCATAGAGATTCTATGGAACACTTAAGATTTTTACTTCATTTGATTCTACGTTTTCTTTCACATGTAGTGCCACTCCCTACCGCCCTCAGCACGACCTGTTCTGTCCTTCTGATATATTTTGTACCCCATAATGATTGTGTCCCATTGATTATCCTCACTCCACCAGATTTCAGTGTCCACTGATTGTCCAAAATTGCACTCTCATTGGACCTTTCTGAGGTACTATTGCTCAGTGGAGCATAGTGGAGACCTCATCATTCAAAAATATATCTTATGCCCATTATACTTCATAGGTGAGGAAAAAAAAGAATAAGTATTTGTTTTAAACAATACCACCTCCTTCCTCCCTTACATAAGGCCTCTGTCTATAAGAGCCTCTCTTTTCTCTTGTTAAATATATTTTTATGGTAAAGCCATCACTTCAAAGTGCATCTTTCCACCATACTCCTTCCAGCTCCACAACCAGTAACATACTTTTAAAATAAATAAAATAATTAAATAAGAAAACATTGTTATTTGCCATTTTAGAAAGACAAGATATCAGAAAATATGGACAAGAATTGTGGTCCTATTGTTTGTATCCAGACAGATACAGGTTTATAGTGTTTATAAATATGCGATTTGAACATATGCCAATGTACCTCCAGGCAGTAGGCCAAAGGCTCTAGCTACTCAGGCTGGACTAAATTTCTTTTGTGTCAGAAAGATACAGCTGCCACTTGAAGCTCTCAGTGGATTTTCACTGGCCAACAAGGCAAGGACCCTCAATTAAAAACTTGTTACTGTGGGTTTTTTTTTAAATGAAAGGATGCAATTTCCTTCACTCGCTTTTCCCAGTCCTCTTTAAAAAATCATTTGCAATAAAACAAACAAATCCAAAGAGGTATGACAATTTGCTGTGGTTGTGTGTGTGTGTGTGGTAGGCAGAGACTCTATTAGCAAAAGGCATTGCACATCTAATTCAACATTACATTTATCTCAGCCCATCTGTAACTGAGAGGAGGATTCATTACAGAGCACAGTAGGTAGAACATCTTGCTTTACACGTTTTGTTTAAATCTCCCCATTCTTATTTTGTCTTCTATTTTCTGCCTTCATGCCATGTCAGTGAACCTCCAACCACGAATTAGTTAACATCTTACCCAAATTCACTTTCACATGTATGAGATCTGTAATGAGTCCTACAGTTTATTTTAGGCTCAATTGCTCATTTAATCTCATTGGCCCACTGATACCACCTGCAACGGCCAAGTGTTCAAGGGGAGTCAGCCCATCTCTATATCCCTTAAGGGTATTTAGTGTGCTCTCCCCTCCCTGGTCAAACAGGGCTGCTGGTAGTGTAAGTGGCTGTGATCCCACCTCCTACCCTTCCAGCCTGTTTTGATGCTAGCCAGGAGAAATTCTTGTGCTCAAGGAAGCACACAGATTGCAATGATATCCAGCCTGTGTGAAGGAGGTACAACTGATGACAGCGGGGAGGAGTCTCTTTTTGCCTCCCCCCACTTGCAGACCCACACAAGAATTGTCCATCATCTGACCCCATAGTTATGAATCTATTTCCCCTTCCCTTCTCAGTCTATATGTTCAGCCCTTAATTCCCCATTGGGGAACTTGTTTAGTTTCTTTTACATTCTCTCTTCCTTTTCATGCCAGCCGCTATAGAATCCTGTCAATCAAACATACATTCATGTCAGTTGCTTACTCCTTGCAGAGTGCCTACTTCTTTAGTATAAGTCAGGCTTGGTAAATGCCAGGTTTCTGCTATGTCCAGGGCACAGAATAAACCCTCGGTGCAGGACCAGAGGTAGAAGATAGCTTATTTGGAGGCAGAATTCTGGTGGCAAAAATTAACCACAATCACTGCTCCATCAGTTCACCATAACTGTCTAGTTCTACCACAAAAGTGGATGGTACTGGTTAAGAGGGGGCACAGCCAATATTTCTCGAGGTTTGTCTATACTGCAAATAGACACCCATGGCTGCCCTGTGCCAGCTGACTCGGACTCTAAGGATTTGGGATCCCAGGGCTGTTCAACTGCCGTGTAGATGTCTAGGCTGGGGCTGCAGCTCAAAATCTGGAACTGTCCCACATCACAGGGTCCTAGAGCCCAAGTTCCTGCCTGAGCCCAAAACTATACTGCAATTAAACAGCCCTGGGATCCCAAACCCCTTGAGTCCGAGTCAGCTAGCAGGGCAGCCATGGGTGTCTATCTGCAGTGTAGACATATCCCTCTAGGGGAAAAAAGCAAATCAGTATGTCTCCAAGTCAGTTTCTATTAGCAGCTGAACTTTAAAGATGACTTCTCCAAGCACAAACCCAGGGAAGATCATAGTTCAAACATCACCTGTCCTCTTGTGAAAGCAAATCCCTCCAGACAACAGCTGAATCAACTGCCTCACAATTCATGTACTTGCAAGATCATAAGTCACATTCCCTATGGATCACAATACATTTTGAAATTCTTGATAGTCACAAACCTCAGCAAATGTGACTATGTTCTTGGTTACTCTCAGCTCTTTGAAGTACAAACTGAGGATATTTGTAATATTCTATTAACTTGATTCATCTACTGTTTAATATTGTTCAGATCCATATGATAAATCTTAAATTCACAGTAATGTGTGGCATTGCTAATAAAGTTAAAATATACATTATCAGCTTTCAACTTTACAAAAACCCAGTCTCTACTCTCATGCTATGTGTGTGGGATGTTGCAAAATTCCTTACAGCCAAAGACACATTACACAAACATACCTAAGTATGTCCTTACAGCATTTCACTATATTTTTCCATTTCATTTAAAAAAAGAGGTTGCCAACATTTAAAAGACATATACAATAAATATTAAGAGGTCACTTCTTCTTTCTGTTAACACATGACTTAATTCTGCTGTTTTGTTACAACTTTTGTCCAAGAGTTTCTATTATCATGTCTGGAGTGTGATAATACATATTTTTTTCTTTTGGTTCCATCATGTCTGATTCATCTCTTTTCTCACCTTTATCCCTTTGAAACTAACCAAATAAATGACAAAAGGAAGGGAAAGACAATATACAGTTATGAAAAGAGTTTATTTTCTGAGAAAAGGGGAGATGGTAAGAAGGCAAAAGAAATGATAGTAGTGAAGTAAAATGTCCAGATATTAAATCAGACCCCACTACCAGAATCTCTTTCATAACATTTTCCCAAGGTGTTTTACAGAAGAGCAATATTGAAACTCAAGTATTTATCTATAAGAATGTCAGGACAAAGAAATATGTTTTGAGACTGATGTTGAAAATATGTGTTTTCCCTCCGTCCTTTGACTTCAGTAGAAGTTTGCTGGAATAAGGACTGAGGCTAAGGATGTGCAAAGTATCTGTTGATCATAGGTGCCTCATTTTTGTGGGACATAAATTGAGATCCTTTTAAAGGTGCCTGATTTTCAAGAGTGGAGGCTCAGCACCTTCTGAAAATCAGGCCCCATAAAGCATAGGCATAATTTGACTACTGTATTTGGGGAGGGAGGGATGTGGACACACATGCACTCACATTCAAACACATACACACACATGCACACTGAAGTCAGTTCCCTTGGCTCATTGGCCAGGAGCAATGTGGTTGCTCTGGTTCCTCCCTGTGCTGCTGCGGCAGCCACTCTGTTGGGACTGTTGCTGCTAGCTAGGGTACAACATACCACACTGGCTCCCACTTCCCCTCTGCCACTTTCCTGTATTCCCTTCTCTTCCCCATCACATCCCCCTTCCCCTCTCCACTATCTCCTGCCCTATCTCCTCCCTGCACCGCCCCATCCCCTCTCTTCCCCCAGCCCCACCCTGCCCTTCTTACCCTACCCCCTGTGGGTACTCACCTTGTACAGGACCCAGGAGGCAGAACCCATCTCCTTATTCCTGCTCCCTGCCCTGACCTAGCTGCCAGGCTTTCTCTGCTTGGCTGTGGGGGGAGGGGGTGCGCAGTGTCCAAAGAACAGAGCCCTTGCTCCCTGCAGACCAAGCAAAGCAACCTCTGCAGGGCAGCTTGGCACTCACAAAATTTGGGGGGGAGCGGGTAGTGGCACATGACCCCTGTGTGACCCACACACACACCATGCCTCTATTTGGGGAGGCAGTGCCCCCTTCATCTCCCACAAATTACGCCCATGCCATAAAGGTGCCTCAGGTTGGGCACTCAAACTATTAATCATTATTATTATTTTTTTAATTTAGCCTGAAAACAGAGAAAGGAGCTCAAAATTTGGTCCTGACATTGTTGGAGAAATAGAATTTCTAGAATGAGACACATCCAAGGTTTACAACATATAAAAGCCCTCATTCCAAAGATGTGGGACAGATTGAAGGGAGAAAATACTAAGCCATTTTTCATGGACTCATGAACAAAATCATCCAGGACATAAATCGCAAACTGATCTCAAAACTAAGCTGAAACGGAATTCATTAACACCATAAATCTTTAAGGACATTTTAAAAATGATCAAAAAAAAGATAAATATTTTTAAATATTTTCTCTCGTAACCTTGTGTAAGCATAACATTTTCACATTCTTCCTTATCCTGTGAAAGTTTTATCGTTGTAAGATTATGGATGGGTGTTAGAATGTTGGCTTTTTTTGTTTTGAAGAAAACACTGTTTGTTTGTTTGTTTGTTTGTTTGTTTGTTTGTTTGTTTGTTTGTTTGTTTGTTTGTTTTGGTGGGAGAAAGGACCCCGACCCAAACACAAATGACTATAGGGACTTTATCAAACAAATGAAAAAGGACATGTCAAACTGTGGGTGTCCCAAACTTGATTCCTTTTGAAAATATTCAAGAGCAAAGCATGTGTGTAAAACATATTATTGAGATCACATTACTGAGTATTAGAGCTGGAGAATAACAGATTTTTTTTGGTTCACTGGCAATTTCAGAAAGTAACAAAAATCATTTTAGATCAAATGAAACATTTCATTTTTATAAATCACAAGTTTTTTTGTTTCAGTTTTGACTAATGATTGGGTGGATTAAATAAAATTAAAGGAAATTTTGAAACTAAAAATCACGTCAAATTGAAATGTTTCATTTAGAAAATGTTGAAACAAACCATTTGTTTTTTTCAAAATAAACAATTCAACTAGGGCTGTCAAGCTACTTAAAAAATTAATCGTGATTAATCACACCATTAAAAAATTTAATTACGATTAATCGCACTTACAGATTCTCAGTAACGATCCAAAGCAGTGCAGACTGACACATGTTCACTTTCATCATCTGAGTCAGATGCCACCTGCAAAAGGTTGATTTTCTTTTTTGATGGTTGGGGTTCTGTAGTTTCCACATTGGAGCGTTGCTCTTTTAAGACTTCTGAAAACATGCTCCACACCTCATCCCACTCAGATTTTGGAAGGCGCTTCAGATTCTTAAACCTTGGTCGAGTACTGTAGCTATCTTTAGAAATCTCACATTGGTACATTCTTTGCGTTTTGTCAAATCTGCTGTGAGAGTGTTCTTAAAATGAACAACATGTGCGAGGTCATCATCTGAGAGTGCTATAATATGAAATACCTGGCAGAATGTGGGTAAAACAGAGCAAGAGACAAACTACTCTCCCCCAAGATGTTCAGTCAAAATTTAATTAACACATTATTTTTTAATGAGAGTCATTAGCATGGAAGCATATCCTCTGCAATGGTAGGCGAAGCATGAAGGGGAATACGAATGTTTAGCATATCTGGCACATAAATCCCTTGCAAAAGTGTCATGTGTATGCCTGTTCTCACTTTCACATGAGATTGTATATAAGAAGACTGCAGCATCATCTCCTGTAAATGTAAACAAATTTATTTGTCTTAGCAATTGGTGAATAAGAAGTAGGACTGAGTGCAGTTATGTAACAAAAAAAATCTACATTTGTAATATGCACTTTCATGATAAAGAGATTGCCTTAGGGTACTTGTATGAGGTGAAAATTGAAAAATATTATTTCTTTTGTTTATCACTTTTACAGTTCAAATATTTGTAATAAAAATTATAATATAAAGTGTGCACTGTACACTTCATGTTCTGTGTTGTAATTCAAATCAATATATTTGAAAATGTAGAACAACATCCAAAAATTATTAATACCTTTCCTTTGGTATTGTATTGTTTAACAGTGTGATTAAAACTGTGACTACTCGCACTTATTTTTTTAATTGCGATCATTTTTTTTGAGTTAATCGTGTGACTTAACTATGATTAATTGATAGCCCTAACTTCAACACAAGCAACATGAATTTGCAAAACATTTTGGGATCACCAAATCTACATTTTTCACGGTAAAATACTTACTAACTAGAAATAGGAAAAGTAAATTGACCTGGTAGATACAGGTTTTTGTTAGATCTGAAGGAATAACCTGTGCTTGTAATGTGGAAGTGGTTATCTACACTGTTTGGGTTTTTATCATATGCTTCTTACCAGTGTATTAAACAGATATAGCTCCAAACATAGACAGCTTTTGAGAGATTTGTCCTGTGCAAGGACTCTACAGTCCCAATGCATCTGCTTTACCGTTTGAGATCAAGTAGATTCTCCCTTTGTTCTAATTTTAGCATTTCAGCTCTTTTCTGTGTATCTGCACACAAGAGGACAAGACCATTATGTAGTTTCTCTGCACTAACAAAGTGCTCCATCCCAAGTGCCAAACACAAAAAACTGTTCCAGTACATTACATTCTTGACATACATAGCATATCAGTGCAGTGTGCACTAGTCTGCATCAGATTCAAAACATGCAGAAATGTAACCACTAACTGGGTGCAAAGAAAGGAATGTGCCCCTGCTGAGGACATATGTAGACTGATCTATAGATCATCAAAATAAAAATTCTCAGTTATCACTTTGAGGGTTGTCAGGTTCTTGTCCTAAGATCAAGGCCAGTATTGTTAAAATTATTATATAGTTGGGAACCCTGGTGTGCACAGGTGCAACACTCACACTATAGAAACTCTTATATTTACAAATAAATAATTTATTAATACATTTAGCAAAGTCACACACACTCTAACTCAGTAAGATAGCAAGAGATAATGCAGAAAGTACATCTGAACATCCAAACTCACACCATCCATTGCAGAACAACCTGAAATGTTAGCCACTATCTTACTCAACACCATCACCTTCCTCATCTTCACCAGTAGCCATCATTCTGGCCCCTCCAAAGGGGTACATCTATCTGTCTCCTACTGCTTCAAGTTGGGATGCAACTTTTATAATATGTTTCTCTGACATTACCATATCTAATGCATGTTCAGTAGGGGTTTCTCTCCTCTTCCTTATTTGTATTTCCTCCCCTTACCAATGTTAAGGTGTCTTTCTTCTATAGGTTAATGTTTTTATGATTTTACCCCATTATCATATATGTCAATTCATTGCCATGGCACTCTTGTGGTTGGATGTTCCATCCAAAACTTTTCAGAAGCTGGTGTCAGTTCATATTCTGTGATTGGCTGATGTCATTATGGACAAAATTCCACCTTACATTCTACTTCCAGTTCTCCAAAATTCATAGGCCTCAAGGCTCATGCTAACTGCCGAAACCAACGTCTTACAGGATACAAGCCTGTATGTTCCTTGCATTACTACTGAATAGAATAAAGTGGAAAATAATGCAAAGCAGTGAATGTAACAGAGGTAAGCTGGCCCACTGGGCTACAACTTGGACCTAGATCTTTGGATCTATCCAAGAGCACCTGTCAGGAGCAGTAGCCTTTAAACCTTCTTTCCAGGCCTCCAGGCACTAGAATTAGATTATTGAAAGTGCTGTCAATACAGTTCAGACCTGACTGGAATCAATTCTAGTACTTTTCCCTCCTTTATCCCCATAGCTACAACTCCTGAGAAAAGTATTGATCTCATCTAGAGATAAGCAAATTCTTTATCAGATTCAAATACACTTGAATTAAAGTCTATTTAGGTGATTATTATTTGAAATGATACCACTTTATAAAAGTTAAAGATGCACAAGGGTATCTCCAGAATTTTGTAAACAGAAGCAATAAGCACAAGTCACACAATATTTCGGTTTGTCTTTCTTCTTTTCCCCCTAGCTTAAAGTACCTCAAACATGAGAAGAGTACTGCAAAATTAATGGCTAAGTTTTGCAACCGGATCTGCACAGGCAGACTCCTGTGGCTGTGTGGGCTCATTGTAAATTTGCACTTGCAGGTGTTGATATGCAAATCATTGATATATCAATTACTGAATGTCCCAAGGCAAGATTTCCGTCACTGGGGATTGGGAAGAAGGGGGCTAAGGGGCAATATTGGCAGCAAAAATGCCAGAACGCTGACTCTGGCAAAAATAGTAATAATAATAATAATTAAATTGTTCTGACCGAAGAAAACTTTTTCTGACAGAGGAATTTTCTCTCTTTCGTGATCTCTATTCCCCCAAAGAGTTTTAATTTGCAAAAGTTGTTCTTCATTTTCACTAGAAATGTAATGAAACAAGTATTGTGCTATATCAGGAACCGACAAAAATGTGAGATTGCATTATTTTCATTAGTAGTGAGAATTATTTTGCACAGGTTTACCCTTGCTTCTGTTGTAGTATGCAATTCACAGATAATGTTATATATCTTCCTGCATGCTTGTTTTAGAAAGGACATCAACATTTCCTGGCGGAGAGCAGAATTTATGTTCCTTTTCAGTTGATTTCAGCAACAATTTTGCTAGGTTGCAGATATTCTGGTTCCCACCAGAATTTTCTAATTGATTCACTAAATGATGTCCTCCTGAAGCAGATTTTATTGGTTACCCTGACATTTTATGCGTTGAAATATTAAGCAAACAGCAATTTTTAAAATAGTGATTCTTGAAGGATTGTTTGTTGTTTTGCTTCTTAGGTAGCAGCCTGTCATCCAGAGGAGGATTCCAGTTTCATTGGTTAAACTGTTTTTCCTTGGGAAACCTTTTGTTCCCAATTTTTCCTCCCAGATGGGCAACAGGTTGAGTATTGACTCATTATCTTCCTGGCCAAGAAGGTGGCTCACCAAGGATGGGCCAAACTAGCCATGCAGAAGTCAAAGGAGTTACACAGGACACTAAGGGCAGGTCCTCAGCTGGTGTAAACTGTCATAGCTCCTTTGAAATCAAATAGATATTTTGACTTCAGTGGAGCTATGACAATTTAAACAAGCTGAAAGATGATCTGCCTCAGAAGGTGTATATTTCTCTAACTAGCCAGGTACAATGGCATCCAAGAAGATTCTCATAAAATTAGCCGTGCTACTGGGGAACGGAAAAGGATGGCTTGATTTATTTAGTTAGTTTTTGCCTAAAAACTCATATTTTTGTGAAATTCAATTTGGACCTTTGGAAAGCTGGCCTACCAGCTATTGTTTTATATTTCCTCCTGTGTTCTTTTCACTCAGTTTTTTATTTCTCTTCTTGCACATTGTTTATTTGGCTATTTTGGACTCTATTATCTAATGAATATTCTTGTGTAAGAAATGATTTCATTTATAAAAGCTGTATTATGTCTAACTTTTCAGTTACAGTGAAATGCGTGGCATGCTTATTTGCATGTCAAAACTAATTATACTCCTTCAGTAAACAGCTGTTATATAGCAATAATATAGTGGAGAGTGACAGGTTTTAGATTTGCTTGTGAGTACACACTGAATGTGTATTACTGGCAATATCTCACCATCTATCTGGAATTCTCACTCTATCCCTTTCAAATACACTGAGCCAATTCCCCTCATCAAAGCTCACTTTAAAATTCTTGACTTTTTCTTTAAATTTGTGACTAACTGTAAAGCTTTGAGGGACTATCAATGCAGGCTACTATGATGAAATAATTTGTATTATACTTCACTTTATTATTGGGCATCGGTTACATTCAACTTCAGTCCCATTCTAATATGTTTTTTCCCCTTTGCTACCCTTAAATATGGTACACACTGAATTTCACAGTGATATGCTAATAAAAATTACCTTTAATCGCAAAAGGTATATTAACCCACTGGACAGTGAGGCCCTTGTATACCAAAAACTACTTGACTGGAATGAAGCTTTGTAGACGACAGATTTACACAAACATCAATGACTACTTTTTAAAGTCATAATTCTTTAGCAGAATATGATGTGATAAACTCAGGACAGACAGCTGCAAGGGAGGGGAAGGAATCAGTCCCAGAGGGTTAAAAGGCCCTCCTCCTTATCAACTGGGAGGCAACTATAGGTCAGTCAAGTTCAGCTGAGAAAGGGTTACCAAGGTAGCAAGTAGAATCAGCTGGAGCTACCTGAGGTTAATTAGGATCAGCTGATACCAATTTAGGGCTGCCTGAGACCTTTTTAAACCCTTCCCTGGGAGGAAGGAAGGGGCAGATCAGAGAGAGAAGGAGCCCTGCTGCCGGGAGTGTTGGAGCAGCAAGACAGTGAGCCTCACCAGGAGGAGAGGCAGTACTCTCTCCCACAAGGGAGTAAAAATACTCTAAACAGGACTGGTGGAGATACTGGGAGCAGACTTCCCCTGTGTCCCAAGGGGGACTGCATTACCCAAGCCTGTCTCACCAGGGCTAAAAGCAGCAGAGGTTGGGGAGACTGAGAAGGTGCCTTGCCACAAGGGTCATGGATCCAGAAAAATGAATGGTTAAACAAGAACAGGTAAAGTCTGCATGTATTGAGAGTTGAGAGCTTGGAATTTAGCCCCACTGTCAACCATCTCTGATTATTTTGTTAGTCCACAGGATACTTAAGACAGGGGATCAGAAGAAAAATTTTTAGAAGTCAGGGGAGGAGGGCAATAGAATATTCTACTTGAATATTTCATGAACTGCTTACATTTGCTCTTTCAGCAGTTTTCCTTGTGAAGTTTTAACTTCTTGCTATACTGTTGATTTGATTTTCAACAGTTTGGAGGATGTTTCTGCTCTCACAGTGCCGTCCACAGCATCTGTACATTGCTGGCAGTTGGGAAAGCAGGTTTACATTATTGCTACCTTAACAGCTGCATGAAGATCCCAAAGACATGACTTGGGCCAATATGATATTTGGAAAGCAGATTCATCTTCATATTAAAATTAAAT
This sequence comes from Gopherus flavomarginatus, assembly GCF_025201925.1. Lineage (NCBI taxonomy): Eukaryota > Metazoa > Chordata > Testudines > Testudinidae > Gopherus > Gopherus flavomarginatus. The sequence continues at coordinate 80,513,169 of NC_066617.1, read as the reverse complement.
AAAATATGGCACTCACCTGGGCCTGTGCAGATGTTAATAATCATATTGACTTTACTCCAGATGAGAAAATGTATTTTCTGAATGTCCAGTATCTGAGACCAGGATAAAAACAAGTCTCTAAATCTGAAAATTAATATTTTGTGTGTCATCAGTGAAATTTTTCCATCAGTCTGTATAAAAATTGCAATGTGTATGACTGAGGTAATCTGAGAATTTCATACACAGCAGGGGTATTCAGAAAAATAATCAGAGCAGCAACCAGAGAAACACAATGTGATATTCATGGTAATGAGATCCTTAAATAATACTGTAAGTTCATTAAAAGACAAAATGTAAAGAATAAATTTCCCTAAGTAATAGCAGTAGGGTTATTTTAAAAAAGAAATATATCTATTCAGAAACAATGAATATCAAGGCAGAGAAAAATAATTTTTCCTGCATTTCTTAATGGGTTATTAAACACCATTCACTAGCTACAGGCGATTTATTTACTCCCCTAAAGAACTCTTGGCCTCATGCTTTTATCTCCTTCATTACCTGCTGGTCTACAGCCCCTTCTCTTGCAAAGAAGAATCTTCCCATTACAGACTCAACCCTGCAAACATCCACTACTGAGTGTAGTGCTTGCCACCAAGTCCCAATGACTTTTATAGGGTCGCTCATGGTAATAATTAACATGTTTGGTAGCAGCCTTCCTGTATGTCTTTAGACAAACGGTACTAGCATGATGACTTAACATTTCAATTCTTATAACAGCAATACTTCAGTATCCGGGCGTTCTTTCTGATAGCAGTCCTTTTTCGTGAGGAGCGTATGGAAGAGGAAAGGCAATTCAAACTTGGCTCCAAGAACATACAATTACCAGTACTTCCTGTTTCTGGCTGGCACAGGAATATTGTGAAAGAGCATCGTTATGCAAAGTTCACAGCTAAAAGCAATGCTTTATATTTTTATGAATGGGTAACTGGTTAGAGCAGTGCTCCCATTAACCAGGTAGGGATACCTGCTCCAACCAGTCCAGCTAGGTACATTAGGCCAGATTTTTAAAGGTATTTAGGCCTAAATCTGCAGGTGCCTAGCAGTATTTTCATGAGTGCCTGGGTGTATAACTCCCATCAATGAGAGTTAGGCACCAAGGGACATTTGAAAATCCCACTAGAAACTGGGTCTATATACCTTTGAAAATCTGCTCCATGCCTAACTTTAAGCATGTGAGTACTCACCCATTGAAACACTAGTGAAAGAGTTAAAGGATTTTAACTATGCCCACTGTATTTCTTCACTGCAGACATGAGAAAAGGAGTTAATAATTTAAGCCTTCAGAAATGTTTGCTAATTCCCATTTCTTTTCATACTTGATTTTAGACTAAATAGCAATATGCTAATATGAACATAGGCATCCAAGGACAGCGCCATTTAATTACCATTTTGTTATGTTTACAGTCCACATTCTGATGCAGCAGCTCTCTTTCCTTTTTCTTTTTTCCTCTGCTATCAGTTGAGTAGGTAGCTCTCTGCTAGCAGTTCATGAAGGTTTAGATATGGATCTTAATTAAAAGAAAAATTGTCAGCAGGTACTAAATCCCTGCTCAGAAATAGAGAAGAATCCCATGGGTACAGATTTGCCAAGTACCAATTTAATGGACTCCCACTATCTAAATAGACCAGATGACTTAGAAAGTGTATGTCTCTATTAGACACACTGCTCAAATATGCTGTGTGAATTGAAAACTAAGGGCTGTATTGTATCCTTTCATGAAACAGGGATGCAGAAAATGAACCATACCATGGTTTCCAAAAAGAGCAAATTACAAGTAGTAAGAGAGAAAAGGGGTCATACCTGAAAAGAAAATTATAAAGAGAGGGGAAAGTGTAAACAGTGTCTAGGGAATCTGTTAGTTGATGCCATCCTCACAGATTTGCTGGCACCAGATAGATCCAGTAAACTACCTATGGAATACACATTATTTATTCTTTGTATTGCACTAATTCCCTGGAGGAAGGGGTGAGGCAAGAGTTTCCTCATGTCCCCTCCAGACCCCACCTCCACTCATTTGCAATATCTTTCTCCCCCCTTCAGCAGACTTCCAAGGGGGTTCTTTCAAGCGAACAAGCAAACAAGCAGACTCCCCTCGTCTTTCCCTTATGAGAGAGGGGAGTCTGCAGGAAAACAAAGAAAGGCAAGGGTGACCACAATAGCAGGCAGTCTTCCTGGGACATCCCTTTGACCATTAGTATGAAATGGGGGTCTACCTCCAGCCTTTCCTCTGGGGTCATACTGCTTAGAGGCTAGATCATGCATCTGCAGATCCACAGATGAGGGTGGAGAGGAAGAATAACCTTCCTGTTCACCACCTCTTCCTGTAACAGGTTTTCCTTTTAAGCTCCCCTCACCTTACCTCTAGGCAGAATAAGTTGAACAGGCCCAGAAGAGCTACTAATTCTTCTCTCCACCAGAGTGAGGGTGTATCCCTTCACACTCCCCAAGATCCCACTCAGAGGTCCCACTGTGTCTGGTACTTGTACTCCAAACATGTTGCTGGCCTTTTGCTTTCCTAAGGTTATTCAGATGATTGTGGCAGATGTACCACATGATTATCATGAGCTGCAGGACCTATTTCTAATTCCTGGACTATAGTTGTCTGTGCTACCTTACAGGTTAGAGGGGGATATTATGCTACTTGCCAAAGGCAACTTACCACATACTGGAAGCAGGTCTATTCAAATTCCTTCCTCCCATTATGACAGCTGATCTTTTGTTATGCATACTGGTTCTGGTACCGATACCCTACAGAAAAACTGGTTGTAGCTATGCATTAATATGATAAATTCTTTATAGTAGCTTTTCCCCTCCACATGAACATCCCTGGGCATTTGGGCTATAACTTGTGCCCATCTGCTTATCCTCACATTTTGGAGCCCACCTTTGCTTTATACCCTGCTCTTCAACAAGAGCTAGATTCTACAGCTAGGCTTTGATTTAGCAGTCCATCCCTCACTTGAAGTCAATGTCGCTATGCAATTTGAACTAGCAGAGGACCTGTCCAAGGAGCTCAATTGGTCCTGAACTCTAATAATGGATTCCCATATTCAGAAGTTGTTCTGTACAACATATCGTATTTCCACCTGTCTTTTTATGTGTTTCCATTTCGGCCTGTAGTAGTGTTTAATAAACTTTTCCACAGACTCAATGAAAGGAACATTGCGAGCTCATCTTTATATGAGAATTTTGGTGTATGTGTTGTGGGGAATTTCTTTAAACATCGTTTGCCCAAAAAGAACAGAGGTGGAGCAAGAAGTTTAGTTTCATCTAAAGTGTGTCAATCTTTAAATTGCTTATTACAAAACCAATATGATATTAAAATCAGCAAATGCCACTAAGTTTCAGTAGTAATGTATCCTCCACCTGGGTAATTGCATAAAATTTATTAGGCAGGGAGTTAGGGTTACTGTTATACTAATACTACTAAAACTTATAGCTTCTTATTGCCATAGAAACCTCCAGATATCTGGATAGAAGTTTGTTGTTGGCCACCTAACCTAAGGTCCATGCCAAAAGCCACTTACATCATAGAAGCAGAAACTAGACACTACACATGTCCAAGTTAAGTAATCATACTACCTTTTTCATTTTTCTCTCCACAGCCCTGTTCAATCTAATAAAGAATAACTTTTACTGTTTGTAAAGTATTTTGCACATGTAAAGCACTATATAAATGCTATCTCATTAAAATTCATAGACCTTTACTGGTGTTTGTGTCCAGAGCACACTTTGAGCTGCTGGGGAAATGATTGCTAAATCCCTATGCCTTTTGGTGGAATTTTTTAGGCAGCTGTAGCAAACAGCTCTCATCTGTTTATTTTTATAGAATTCTCTACTGCTTTTCAGTTGTTGGCTCTTTGCAGCCAAACAAGTATGAAAATAACTCTGCCCTCTCCTAGAGTGAAGGTGGGGGGCTAGAATAAGGTCACATTGCAATATTAGACAAGGTAGTCTAAATCATTTTCTTTACAAAAGTGAACAATGCATTTGGAAGGGTATTCCTTAGTACCACTAGGAATATGGTTTTTTTCCTTCTCCAGGACCATGCCCCATTCCTCCTATGCATATTGATTGTTGGGAATGGAAGCACATGAAAAATGCAATGCTTATTTATCACTTAAAAATATAGGTTTCAGTTTGTATAACTTTTTTCCCCTACCAGACAATGTAGTCTGATGATTTTTCATTAAAACATAGTTCCCTTTCAATAAAAGCCAAATCAAATTTTAAAACCCTCAAATTATTCTAACCTTAGAAGTCTCAACTGCCAAACCTCATCCAATTTCTAGTCCAAACTGTAACTCCATACATAAGCCCACTACATTTTTAGTTCAGTTTTGCGACACTTGTGGTATGTCAAAAAATTTACTGGTTGGAAACCCCATTAATTAATACTTGTGTACCACACTGGGTTGGAGGATGAAGTTTCAGCCTCAGCTGTACATTTCCAGGCAGGTAATCAGATAATCTAAAACACTTGTACCCTAATGTATGCAGGTCAGGCATGTGGTAGTCTAATCAGGGCTGGATCAAGTAGATGTGGGATAGCCTACTCATTTGGGGCTACCCTATTTAGTTACGCATTCCTCCTCAAATCCCACTTATACTTAACTAAATTTTGAAGTGATTGGGAGGAGTAGCTGGAATGAAGTTCCCCTGCAAAGGATAGCTGCAGCAGCTGAGGTGTTAGCCAGAGGACTAGAAGCTACTTGGACAGGAGTCCTTGGAATCAGTCTCCAGTCAGGCTGGTTGAAAGTAGTAAGAAGGGAGCAGTGGTCAAAACAAAAGCATTCTGTCAGAAGTAGCATGAAGTGTGGGCAAGGCTGGAGCAGGAAGCGAACAGCCATTTAGAGTAGCTAGGACAAAGAAACTGGCCCTCCCCATGCAAAAATCAAATATCTTCTTCTTTGCCATCTCTTCCTCTCATGTCTGCCTCAGCATTGGCTGCTAGAGGGTAGGTTCTTCAAGTCCAAGAAATACAGGGACAGATTTGCTCCTCCTATTCTGACACTCTTTGGTGTGGGGGAGTTCTTAGCTGGTAGAGCTAAATCCTGTGACAAGTAGGAGGAGCTGTTTGGGGGACAGAATCAGGGCCGGCTTTAGGCCTGTTCCACCAATTCTCCTGAATTGGGCCCCGTGCCTAAGAGGGCCCCACGCCTAGTTATAATCCCTTCCCTGGCTACAGGCGCCTTTTTTATTTTTACTCACTTGGTGGAGCTTCGGGTCTTCGGCGACACTTTGGTGACGGGTCCTTCAGTGCCACTGAAGACCTGGAGCGAGTGAAGGACCCATTGCCGAAGTGCTGCCGAAGACTCAGAGCACCGCCCAATGAGTACAAGCCCCACGCGTTTTTTTACATGTGTGGTTTTTTTTAAAGTCATCTCTGCCGGGGCCCTGTCGAAACTGTCATTTTGACTTTTTGAAAAAGATCTATTTTTTTTCAGCCAAAAGTATTTGCAAAATTAATGAATAGTTTTGATGTCCTGAAAAATTCATTCTGAGGGCAAATTTACTATTAAGCATAATACAATTCAAGCACTACTACTGGCAAACCTGTAAAATGGGGATAACAGCACTCCCCTACCTCTCAGACTACCATACATTAAAGGATAGGACACATATGGTAGTAATGGGAGCCATAGAAGTATAAAATATCTAGGAGTTACAGGCTACTTCAAGTTATGCCAACTGGCTGTGTTCTCCAAAGGACCATAAGCAAGCTGAGAAATGATATAGCACTATTCTGTCCAGGGCTGGCTTTAGGAAGTGCGGGACCCAATTCGAACATTCTATTTCAGAAGTTAGCTATATTTATTTAAACACACACACACAAAAGTGAAAAACACCCAACAAGAAAATGAAATGAAAAACACTCCCAAAACAAAAACACCTGCCCCCAAAATTCATTAGTTTGCTATGCTCCCTATGCTGAGATGCCTGCTTCCCACCCACCATAGCTCTATTTTCCAATGACTGTTTGTTCTAATCATTTACACAAATGGATACACCAATCATTTAACTGTAAACTGAATAACTTAATTGTAGCAACATGCCCTTCTACAGATGGAAGAAGCCCTATTATGGTTCTTTCCTTAATTCCTTCTCATCCATTTGGGAAGTCAGGGACAGAGTATTGACTCTGGATCTGAGATTAGGTTGAAGACCTGGTGGAGCTCAGGAAGAAGCTCATTGGGCCAGCTTCACTGCGTTTGTCCAGTCTGGATTCCAGTCATGATTTCTTCCTGCCTGTTCCCATACAGGGTGAATTCTCTTCCCTTTCCTATCTCGAAACACACATATGTCCTAATCTGCTTTGGAAGGACGGAGCAACCTTTTCTCCAGCACCTTCATATTAACAAATACCTGGGGACAGCAGAGTCTGGACATAGGCACATGGGAATAGAATGCTTTACAGGAGAACCTCAGAATTACGAAAACCTTGGGAATGGAGGCAGTTTGTTACTCTGAAATACTCGTAACTCTCAACAAAATGTTATGGTTGTTCTTTCAAAAATTTGTAACTGAACATTGACTTAATACAGCTTTGAAACTATACTATGCAGAAGAAAAATGCTGCTTTTAACCATCTCAATTTAAATAAAACAAGCACAGAAACAGTTTCTTTATCTTGTCAAATCTTTAAACTTTCCCTTTATTTTTTTAAGTATTTTACGTTTAATACAGCACTGTACTGTATTTGCCTTTTTTTTTTTGTCTCTACTTTTGCTGATTGCATACTTTCAGTTCCAAATAAGATGTGTTGTTGACAGGTCAATTTGTAGCTCTGGTGTTCATAGCATCTGTACATAATCCTAGAATGTCAGAGGGCCCAGAAATAACCTTCTTAATCCAGGTGCTTGGGTGCAAAAGTGGAAAATTGAAAAAGCTTTGATGTTAGTAAACTAGTGTTGTGGAGTTTGAAAGGTTTAGACACTGTTTGGTCCAGCTCCTTAGTAATCATTTCAAATTTCTACTAATTGCTGGAATTTGCTTAAATTATAAATTAATGTAATCCACTTACACAATATGGTTCTTTGTCTTCCTGTGGTAGCTATACTACATTTACAATGTGCTTGTGTTGTGTCCAGAAGTGTTCTAAGTGTTCTATATGTGTTTTATTAAAATCCTTGGTTAATTGTTTGATGGTGAGCAAGGGAGAATTGCCAATAGTAGCACAGTTGGATGCACTTTGAAAAATAGCAGCTTCTTTAAATGCTCACAGGCAGTACATCTGTTTGAGTTCTAATGGTGAGAGCTCAGGCTGATGACATACTGATTTAATGTAGCCCTAGCCAACAACTTGCAGAGCTTTAGTTGTTGAAAAAGATACTCCCTTCAGGGCTTTCTTTTAAAACTTGATTCTGTTACAATTTCACATATAAAATAAAACTTGGTAAACATTGGTTTCTACCCTGTTTTTTCAAAACGGTACGAAATACATTTGTTTTCCTTGCTCGTGCTATTTTTCTTGTGTTGTCCATAGCTGTAAAGGCGTTTGACTTTCAAAACACTACATATCTACTGAAAACTAAATTCTTATGTTGTTGCTGAGGACTAGGTAAAAATATCTTTTGCAATGACATGAAGTTTTGTGCTAAATCTTATCCATTTTAATAATATCTTTAAAAGCAAAAAATTAGATTTAAAAAAAAAAACTTTAAAAAACATTCAGGATAGAAACTATTCACTATTTTTTAATTTCACACCTCAGAACAAACAGTCCTAGAGCAACAAGAGCAATAAAACACAGTAACAATAAAAAAAGCTACCAGTACACTCTGGAGATTAAATATTTTATACAGTTTGCTTTGTCTATGTTCTTATCTCAATAAATTTGTGGCTCTCCTGCCCTTATTCTAGTCTCAGTCTTACATGATCTCTGTTTATTTGTGCTCCTCTCATATGAGCCTGCAGGGTCTTTTTAAAATGTATGTTTTCTTGGCTTAGTCTACACGAGGGGTTCCCAAAATTGGTTAGCAGCTTGTTCAGGGTAAGCCTCTAGCGAACTACGAGATGCTTTGTTTACGTGAGCATCCACAGGTACGGGCCGCTCACAAGGTCCCAGAGGCCGCAGTTCACCATTCCCAGCCAATGGGAGGTGCAGGAAGCAGCGCGGGCCAGGCCACTGCTTCTGGCAGCTCCCATTGGCTGGGAACGGCAAACCGTGGCCACTGGGAGTTGCAAGCAACTGTAATTGCGGATGCTCAGGCAAATAAAGTGTTTCATGGCCCACCAGGGGCTTACCTTGAACAGTCCAAGAACCGAATTTGGGAACCCCTGTCCTAGAGAGATCAGCAACAACTTCCTTTCTTCCTGTTTTCCTATCCAATCACAGTTCCTAATACCTAGCCTTATTCAGACATTCCCATTGTCTGGACGATTTAGAGTGCTTCACTGACAGCCCCTCCTATAGCACTACAAATGCTGTTCTCCTTAGAACCTTCCTCTTTTCAGCTTTTTTTCCTGCTGATTGATTCAGATATTGCTAGAGTTTAGGCAGCATTAGCTGTCTCTTCCTGCTGCTATCCCAGTCCTACTGCTGACAGAGGTTCTGTGTGCCCCCACCCCAGATGCATGTACATGTTATAGTTTACAGTTGCAACTCCTCAACAGTGCAATACCAATAAACTCAATAAGGCTTTCCAGTGGTGAAAGGTTGATCCAAGTATAATCATTCCTGACATTGCCCTAGCAGACACTGCCAATGGTATCCCTTATATGTTAGTTTTATTTTGTAGTTTTGCTGCTCCCGTGGGAATTTGGATGTCTCAAACACTTGTCATTTATGCTCAGAGTAAAAATTAAAATCTTTCCAAAGGAGGAAAGCTGCTTAGATAAATCCACTGGGTTGCTTTGTGCTATTTCCTCTCCTAACTCATTTTCCAGACTTTTGAGCTTTTAATACTATGAGACTGTTAAAATGAACGGAATCTTAGTTTATTTATTTATTTATTTATTTAAAGACAGCCTGCCACCACAGTCTGAGAGAAATTCTTTAAAGGTAAGAAAAGCTAAAGTGGCAAAGGGTAAACAGTGAGGGGAATGTTGAGGGGGAAGAGGTCAAAAGGTAAAATAAAGGGTATTTTGTTAAGAACTGACAAATTATTTGCAGGCAACGATTTGAGATATCTGCCTCTTGTTTCTGTTCCCGGATTATCCACAAACAGATTTTTAGGGGTATGTTTGTTAATTTAAACCATTTATTTTCCATGTGCATTATTTGTCTCAAATGTTGCTTGGAGTATTCACTATTTGTAATTCGCTATTCATAGTGAATGGTTGATTACCTAAATCACATGATACCATTTCTGCTCTGTGACTGAATGATTCAAAATTTCAAAACTTTTTCATTTTGGGTTGATCAAAAAAAAATCTGACTTTTATACCTGTGCCCAACCTTAATATTCACACAGTCCTAATTGTGGGTTTCCATGTTTAGGATTTCTGAGTGGCTTCCAAACCACTTTTTTCCATTTGACAAAATTTTTTCACAAAATCTGCCCTGCAACTCAGTCTGGGATATGAAAGACAAGCTGGGTTCTCCTACTCATGCAAAATCCCCAGTAAACCTGAACTAACTAATTATTGTATAGAGGTAGTTGAGGTGTAAAAGTTAAGTGTCTGCAATTGGAATTTTGTTAACAATTCTGTTGATGTATGAGCCAGAATAGAATGCAGCTCATTCTCCCCTTCCTGCCTTTTTTCTTCAGCAAAAAGAGGTATCGTAAGTAGATACACAGAAATACACACAGGGAACAGAGTAAGAAGGTTCAATGTTTACAGAGTCACTTTACTGACAGCACATTGAGAAAGTGTAAAAAACAAAAAATGTGACCAGACATCCAATACTTACTTTTCCTGACCTAAACCTTCTTTGGATTACACACGCCTGGAGATTTGGAATTATTTAAGTGAAAGGCAGAGCAAGGACAACTCAGCTCTCAGAAAGATATAACAGCCAGAAAGTGGGGTCATCACAACTGTCAGCACTGAATAGTGTTATAATTTACTGCTCTATCCAGCTGGTTGACTATCATCATAGCATTACCCACAGAGCTTTCCAAGCTGTGAGTACTTAACCTGTAAAACAAACTCTAGTGTATCTCTGAAATGTTTTAAACAGGATGAGGCAGTTTTATGTGCCATACCAGTTACACTGATGTGCCAGGTTAATAGTTAATGTCAGACCTATAAATACTTCATAGATATTCAATCTAAGGATAATCAGTGGATTCAGAAATAAGACCTTCAGACTGTAAATTTTTACACAGTGCCATACACTGTGATTGGTGGACCCAGTAGAGTACATTAACAGAGTGTAAAAAATTCAATCTGCCACAACCATTTTTTCTTCGGGCTTAGTGTCGTGATCTATTTATCGATTTGGTTTCATCTGAGTAGTAATAGATGATTAAAATCTAGCAGTGAAAGTTTCTGTGTGAAACACTCTCTCTGTATATTTTTTTCTTTGTTCTACTGGCAGATCTTAAACAGTCAGTTCTAAATCTACGCGGCCTTTGACATTGATGGTTTAAAATGAAAAAAAAAGTGTGACTTATAAAATTGAAATAATTTCATGAGCAGCATTTAACATTTTCCCTCTTTTGTTCCAAACATAAGTGATACTGTGCATTCAGGATAGCATTATTAAGTGGAAATACATTTTGGTATTGTACTGGGGTTTGGTTTCAGTATAAACTACTGCCCAGGGCCAAATTATCTGAGTTTAAATTCTGACCTTAGTCACATTTTAGCCCTATCTAAGGAAAAGCCATTTCAAGCACCTCACAAAAGGGAAAACTATTAATTAGAAAAATATCTGGAATAGAAAAAAAATAAATTATATAACAAAAAAAGAGTTTTCAAGAATTTCACTTCATGCTTTCTCCAGCAATATGGTTAGCAGTATTTCAAAGAACAAAATAGTTCCAGCTGTGAACTGAATTTTATTGAGCTGACAGATTAAATTATTTTTAAACAGATATATTTTAATTACTTTTGATAGTAAACCCCATTAAATGGTTTAAAATGTCATTTGCATGATATGAAAGACTTTTATATTTACTAGGATATGGGAAATTGCCTTCTGTGTTCAGATAGTAAAGTACTGGGCCTAAGAGTTGTTAGAAACAAGAAATGCACTACTACGCAGTGTATATTACATGTAGCACATCGGTTTACACTTCACTTCCAATGTGCAAGCAGGCCAGGCATTGCAGTAGTATTGACTTCATATTTTACGTAGCTTTGTGCTAAGGCTGCATCCCCTGGGTTATTTGGGTAACTATCTTCAGAACAGTGGACAGGAAATGGTTGACATAACAAAAGTACATATCAAGTACAAATAGATGTGTGGGTAAGCCATGCTTCTACAACAATAGTAACTATGCATCTCTTTTCCTGGGTAAAGTAACTAGTCCAGACCAGCAATAATTTTCCCTATGCAATAACTTCTTATGAAACTCTAAAGACAGCTGATGTATTTTCACATATACATTTGCTATGTTAATATTCCAAATGTTATTGTCTAACTTACATGCAGTTTCATATCATTTTAAAATCTCAAATGCCACTGCTTTTTGTTGCCTGCTCTTTACACTATCACAAAGCAAATGTGCATGTAAATAGAAAAGTAGATTACATCTCCCGCAACAAGGAAATGACACAGCTACCACCAGTCCTGGACTGTATGACTGGTACAAAAGGCACTTTATGAAGGGGATCTGTACACTCTCTATGGCCCAGTCAGATATCTCTTTACAAAACCAAATATGTGGATATGTATATGAATTGTGGATTTTGTTTAGTGAAGGATTAAGTACATAATGAGGCACTGGACTACCTTCTGGTCATTCTTGACTTTGAACACTCCTCTTCCCACAATTCATATAGCTGTGCATAATCACTTCCACAACATTCCCTGTGTATACGACTATCTTGCCTCCACCTCTCTTGGAAACCTCTTTCATGCCTTCTTTAGTCCTGACTATTCCAATATGCTCCCTGGTATCCCCAAGCCTAAGCTCTATTGACTCCAGCATGTATAGCTGCTCACTTTCTCCCATGTACAAGGAGACATGACAACTTTCACCAAAACCTTATTGGCTCCCTATTTATTTCAGGATACAGTTCAAAATTGTCTTCCTTGACCCATATTCATCCGAGTATCTGTATAACTTTCAGCCCGCTTAAATCCCAATGAGTCCTGAAATGGTGGAAAGTCCTCTGAGAGTCTGCATGCAGTGATGGAAAATAGAAAACTTCTCCTCTACTGGGAACGTGTGGTGCATTAGCATTGCCCAAAGTAGTGGGTACGTGGCTAGGATGGCCAGGGGATGCTCTAATTTAGCAGATCCCTGTGGCAACTTCTGTTGGTGCAATGGACATTCAGCCACCATTGGCAGGGTCTTGTGGAGTCCTGGTGGCAACTCAAAGATGTCTTTCCCAGACAGTCACCCCCTAATGGGGAACAGATGGTGGTGAATCCCCATAATACACAAAAGGTCAGGCTGTCTCTGAGAGATGTACATTTAGACTTCATTGTACCAATTTAGGTAAATCTGTCCCATTGTTTATTACACTGAGCGTGGCTGCTGGCGGGGCCACATGAAGACTACTCAGTCAGGGCAAACTGCAAAGAATGGGGCAGATGATCCGCCAAAACTAGTGTTTTATTCTCATAATTACATGCACCAAACCAGTAACAAACCAGCTTCTGTAATACCTTTCCGGCTACCAAGAAGCCCAAAAATACAGCTCCCCTAAAGCAATCCTGCCTTGGACTCCCACCCAGACAGCCAAGTCAAACAGAGGTGTTGTGGAAAATTGACCACACAGTTGATTTTAGATCAGACAGCCTGAGGCTCCTTTATTTTGATACAAGCATATACAGGGCCGTCCTTAGGATTTATGGGGCCCTACGCAGTATTATTAAACTGGTGCCCCTATGCCGGATGGCAGCCCAAGCTCACAGCCTGGTGGGGGAGGGGGAGGAGGGACTTGACAGCAAAGGATAATGAGATGCCCAGCCTGCCTCATGGTGGCAGAGAGTCACAGTTCCCCGCAGAGACTTCCATGCACTCTCCCTCATGCAGAATGGACATGAAGAAAGTACCTAATTAAAAGCACTAAAATTTGGGAATAAAAAATGTCAGACACAGGTTTTTTGATATGCCCTGAAGTTTGTCAGAGATTTATTTGCAAAAACTTCATAGTAAGGGTGAGTCAGCTGTCCTGCTGAATACAACATTACATATAATGGAATACATGATGCAGCTCTTCTCTGTTTTACATTTTCTTCATCAGTTTTTCTAAGTTGAATTTATATTTTAAATTTACTCAAATCTTAAGCCAGCATTCCAGATTACTACATATTTAACTCACTGAAACAAATCAGAGAGGTTTAGTGTGTTCATAACAATGTTCATTGCTTTTAGAAAAAGGGAACGGTAATTTACTTTGTGTGATCTCCATAACAAGAGACATGGTTATGAAATTTCACCAACTTTAAAAAAATATGTTTTAGGTATAACAAGGATTTTGTCTTACTAAGGTACTGATTTTGCTGGAGGGTTCTTTTAAAACTAGTTTGTCGGATAGTCAGAAGTAAAGAAAGGGAACTCTTTGTCCAGCTATCTGGAAGGGAAGGACTGTTGTCCCTTTAAGGGCTCTCTTCAGTGGGGAGTGGGGGGAGAGGTGGTGAAGGGATGGACAGAAAGGACAGGAAGACTTGGAAGCACTTTTTTTTTTAACTATAGTAATTAAAATGTGTATTTTAGATAAGGGAGGTTTTTTGAAGGATTTATTTAAAAAACTATGTGTGAAGATCCACACATTTAAGGCTAAAGATGATTGTGCATCTAAAACTCTATGCAAGCATTTTTAGAAATGTGATTTTATAATCTTCACCAGCTCACTAATGAAATATTTTTAAAGCAAATTTTAAACTAAGGTCCTGTAGACTGACATGTTCTGGGTAAATATTACATTAATGCACAACTGTTTTTGTCAGTAAAGTCAGAAACTGACAGTATAAAAATGTATTTGGGCATAAGCTTTCATGAACATCTGATAAAATGGGTTCTAGTCCACAAAAGCTTATGCCCAAATAATTTGTTAGTCTTTGAGGTGACACAAGGACTCGTCCTTGTTTTTGCTGATACAGACTAACAGGACTACCACTCTGAAACCTGTCAGTATATACCTTGGAGTTGGCAAATGCCTGTTAAATGGCTTTATTACCCCTTGAATGTCTCTTTAACAGTTTCAATGTTGTGCTAATAGGTCTGGCAGGTTGGAGGTTTTTTCACTTTTAACTACTAGATTCCCTCCCAAGGAAGACTCACCAGGCTAGAGCAGCCATCTGTGGGAGCCTGCAAGAAGGGTCAGAACAGGGATAGGAAAACGAGAGGCTGGACACTAAGACCCAGTGGTGCCCCAAATTTTCAGGTGCCCTACTCAGCTGCCTATGTTGCCTATGCCTAAGGACGGCCCTGCAGAGACCCCAGCAGCCAATCCCATTCCTCAGACTGTGCTGCATTCGGCTCTCTCTAGGACCCAGCAGCCCTGCTTCTACACTGTCTGGGCTGCCTGCAGAGTGGTGCCACCAGGCAGAGTGAGGCCCTACGCCGCTGCCTATTCTGCCTATGCCTAAGGACGGCCCTGAGCATAAATGTAGGGAGAGACAGCATGACCTCATGCAAGAGGTAAGCTGCTCTGCTTATTACAAATTTTACCATGATTATAAAGGTTAAAACCGCAAAACGTAGCACGCTGGTTACACATGTTAATTGCCTTATTTGGAATATTATGCTGATCAAAAGTAAGCTGACCGATCAATTTTCCCATATTCGGTTTTTCCTATTATTGTCTTTGTCAGTCAAGTCTGCGGTTTGACTGTTCTAGCAACCCCTTCCTTGCGGTCAGGTTATGCAAAAGCAGCTGTTACAAGTTGGCATGCATGGGGACCCTCTGTCTTATCACCAGTTCCCTTTTCCATATTTATTGCCCCTTCTTTGGGTCCTTGCATGCCCTTTGTACAGACAAACAAATTAAGCAGAAGTTCTAAGTTTTGCTCTTAGCCAAAAGGTTTTGCTCTTAGCCAAAAGGTTTTGCTCTTAGCCAAAAGTTTTGCTCTTAGCTAATAGCCTGAGGCCTACAGGGAAAAACCTCAGGCCCTATACAACAGGAGGGCCAACTTTTCCCTGTCAGAGGGTTACTTAAAATCTTATTCACCGTATATAAAGTTCTACCAATCTAAAGAGATCGATACATTACACACCAGGTCAATGATTATTTCACATTTTAGCCCAATACAGGCCTACAACCAATCCTTATTAACTAACACCAAGATTTATTTAAAAAGAAAAGAGAGTTACTGTGGCTAAAAGATTATATATTATAAATAAAGTTCTTAAGTCAATTTCATAGCAGAGATGGTGAGCAGATGATTTTGTTAAAGTTCTTCCAGAATCAATTCAATAGGCAGTCCATGTGCATTTGTTTAAATTCTTCCATGAGAAATTGCAGGCTGATCCAGATGGACCTGGAGACCTCAGTCTTGCAGCTTGAACTTCCCCTTACAATGTTTAAGCAGATCTGAGATGGTAAGGATCAGGCCTGAGGCCTTTTTTATAGCTTCTGTAATATCCTCTTGAGAGCAGACATCACAGCAAGCATTTCTTGGATGAAGAATAGGTAATATATATTGTTACTTTGATTAAATTTATTCATTTGCATAAGATAATTAACCATTCAAGCAGTTCATAGTTTACTACAAACTTCAACGAGAAATAAAGACAATGATATTATTACGGCACACATTTAATCTAAATGTTAATATTTCCTTTTGATCTCTGAAGCAATAGAATATAGTAACAGACAGGAACAGAATTTTATCATCTACAAGCTAATGAGATCATACTGTGAATCTTTTAACAAGATACAGGTAAACATAGACAAATATAATTAGTATTTACTTCTAATTCTCTAACAATACGGAACTCTAATCCATTTAACATGGCTTTGATAATCATCAACAAGGAATGGTCCTGATTGCCATTTCAATACTTTTCTAATATGTACTTAAAGATTGATTTTAGGTCACTTGGCCCACTAGTTGCTTAACCCTCACTGGCTTAGTGTCACAAACACACACAGTGGAATTTCCCATCTGACTCGGAGAGGACTCCTATCTGCCCCTTCAGACAATGCTGGGACTAAAGAGAAGAGACTTCTATGCAGCCCTAGTGTATAACCAAGAATTTCTATTTCTCTGCCTCATCAACTCTCCATTTCGTTTCTAATATTGGATGAAAACATTGTTTTCTCTGTTGCCTATACCTCCTAATTTCTCTCTCCCTCTGCTATGACTTAATTATACAAAATAAAACTATTATATAGATGAATTGCAGAGGCCATAAAGTCTGAATACATGAGAAAATTATTATAGTCAGTTTTCTTTTCTCACTATTAACTGATTCCAGAGAGAAAACACATATTACTACAAATTATCTAGTTCACAGTGCAGATGCCTAATCCTGCAGCCATTCCATATATGTAGCTACCATTGAAATCAATCAGAATCATGCAGGATGATTGCAGGATCAGGATCAGATTTACTTTCATATCACTTTTATTCATTGACAGAAAGTGTTTACTTTCTAGTGCGTTATAAAGAGTGATAGGCAAACCACAAAAAGTTACAATGCTTGGATAAGCAACAAAAACTGTGGATGCTCTTCTGAATTATATTTCAGCTGTCAAAAAGTACATGATTCTGCACAGCTGGGCTGGAAGTCTTCTAAGATTATGTACTTCAGCACTTCTGTTTCAGTCCTGCCTAGAATGAGGCAGGGTAAAAACATACAACAAACTATTCTATAAGAGGAAGTAAGTTACCCACATTTTTCAAAACTTAAACTTGATTCTATACAAAATGGTTAAAATAAGAATTAGCACAACCCTTTTTGGCAGTCTGACTATCCCTATTAATAATGTTCAATCATTGTTTTGTCATTTTTATAACACCACCTCTTTTGAACACCAGGCCCAAGCCCTGCTGCCCTATACTATGAAGAAGTTCAGACTCAAACCTTTCTAGCTTGGTCAACCTCTATAAAGTACCAGTCACAGGGCACACTGAAGTTAATGAAAAGACTCCTACTGACTTCAGATTTATATCAAAATTGTGATCCAAACATCATGATTTGGGCCCATCTCTAGTCTCTCTGTAACAATAAAAACATAAACAGTGAAAGACAATCCATTAATAATGTTGTAAGTATTACAAAAAATCCTGTGGCTCCTGAGGGAATGAAGGTTAAATTTTTAATGACACCCACTTCAACTGGTTCTGTTCCATATCTAATATTTATGATTCCATTACAATCAAATGCAGATTTAAGTAAACAAAACTTAGTAATATCCAAGTTCTGGTATTATAATTCACATTTTTCTTGATATTATAGCTGTGCATCAGATGCTTTATGAAAGCAAACACTGCTCTAGATTAGTAGCTTCTCAACAATCTTACACTATATTTGTTGGCCAGATATTATGAACTTAATCCCAGGCTGGTTCTAACAGGTATTGATGATTTCAATGAAAACACTTAAGCAATCAATCTCAATGGCAGCTTCAATGCTTCATTATGAAGATTGGGAAAGTTCACAAATACAACAACTTTTTTTGCTCCATTAATGTAAATTAGATATTTTCAATAAAGAGCTGAAAAATCACTATTTCTAGTATATAATTCTTTTTACTACCTAAGCTCTTTTTATACAAAACTTTTCAGAGATTTATAGATTCCAAGGCCAGAGAGACCATGTAGTCTGACCTCCAGCATAACAGGCCACAGAATTTCCCCAAAATAATTCCTAGAATATCATATTTTATATAGATATATCTTTTAGAAAAATATCCAATCTTGATTTTAAAATGGTCAGTGAAGGAGAATCCACCATGACCCTTGATATGCTGTTCCAATGGTCAATTACTCTCATAGGTAACAAGGCATACATTTTTAAAAATCTGAATTTGTCTAGCCTTAATTTCCAGCCATTGGACCATGTTATACCTTTCTCTGCTAGATGAAGACCCCATTATTAAATATTTGTTCCCCATGTACATATTTATAGACTAATTAAGTCACGCCCTTAACTTTCTCTTTGTAGACTCAAAGAGCTAAATATATTTAGCTTATCACTATAACACATGCTTTCCAAACCTTTAATCATTCTCATGGCTCTTCTTGGGACTTTCTCTAATTTATCAATATCCTTCTTGGATTGTGAACACTAAAGCTGGACACAGTATTCCAGCTCTGGTCATACCTGTGCCAAATACAGTAAAATAATCTCTCTACTCCTACTCAAGATTCCCATGTATATGCATCCAAGGACTGCATTAGCCCTTTGGACCACAGCATCACATTGGAAGCTCACTTCAGCTGATTGTCCACCATAACCTCCAATCTTTTTTCAGAATTACTCCTTCCCAGGATAGATCCCGCCCCACATCCTGTGAGTATTCTTTGTTCCTTGATGTATACATTTCCATGTAGCCATCTTAAAAGGCATATTATTACTTGCACCCGTCTTATCAAGCAATCCAGATCACCCTGTATCAGTGACATGTCCTGTTCGTTATTTACCACTCCTCCAGTTTTTGGGTCATCTGTAAATTTTATAAGCACTGACTTTGTTTTCTTCCAGATCATTAATAAAAATGTTAAATAGAGTAGGGCCAAGAACCAATACCAGTGGGACCCCTCTAGAAAAACACATGTTCTATGATGATTCCCCATTTACAAATACATTGAGACCTATCATTCAGCCAGTTTTTAATCCATTTAATGTGTGCCATGTTAATTTTCTATTAGTTTAATTTTTTAATCAAAATGTCATGAAGTACCATGTCAAATGCTTTACAGAAGTCTAAGTATATTGTGTTAACCTTATTACATTTATCAGCCAAACTTGTAATCTGATAAAAAAAGTCAAGGTAGTTTGAAAAGATCTATTTTTCATAAACCCATGTTGATTGGCATTAATTATATTACAATCCTTTAATTATTTATTAATCAAGTCCCATATCAGCTGCTTTATTATTTTTACTGAGATTGACGCTAGACTGACAGGCCTATAATTACTTGCATCATTGTTTACCCTTTTAAAAACATTTGCTTTCCTCCAACCTTCTGGAACTTCCCCAGTGTT
Organism: Gopherus flavomarginatus; assembly: GCF_025201925.1. Lineage (NCBI taxonomy): Eukaryota > Metazoa > Chordata > Testudines > Testudinidae > Gopherus > Gopherus flavomarginatus. The sequence continues at coordinate 80,493,906 of NC_066617.1, read as the reverse complement.
CCCAAACTTTTGGAAAATCAATGATCCAGTTGCACCTCAGCCAGTTATTTTAAAACTCTTAAATGCAAGAGACACACACCTGCTGATTTTAAAATATCTAACTTTAGTAACTGCTGTTTAACAGGCTCCTGAAACACTAATAGAATACAGTGTTATGATATAACTATATCAGCTGTTCCCCTCTCCAACTACAGAACATAAATATTTATTGAACACTTCTGCCTTTTGTGCATTATTATGGATAATATTGGACAAATACCATTGTTGAGATTCTTTTTTCTCCCAATAAGCTTAAAAAACCCTCCTCCTTATTGTGTTAAACTCTGCTGTCTATAGATTTTTCTCATTGCTTACCATGTCGATTTCTTCTATATTTCACTGTTCAACACTTGATTCTGTTTGCTCATTATAAATGTGATCAAGTCATGATCACTTGTACCTAAGCTACCATTATTTTTTAGTTCTGTGATTAATTCCTCTTTATTGTCAAGACAAGGTCTAATATTGCATGTTGGACGCATGTTCGATGCAACACTTTTTGAGTTAGGAAATTGCCATTTATCATATTTAGAAATTCAAAGGGTTTTTTAATTCTGGCCTCATGAGACTATCCCCATATGTCACTCAGCTTGAAGTCCCCCATGATTACACAGTTATTTTTCCCTAAAATTACAGATAGGTGCCTAGGGACCCAGTTAACCTGTTTCCTTGTATTATTTGGTGGTCTGTTGCATACACCAACTAATACCCCATTTTGTACCTCATTTGTTAGGACACTGATTCATAAGCATTGAAGATGTTTTTGGATTTTTTTCTTCATATAAAGGAGGTGTGTCCCCCTCTCCCCTCACACAAAACAGAGTTACTTTCTGGTCTAAACATTTCATTACAAAGTTTACATTCTCATACACTGAAATTACAAATATGTCATGTGTGTGTCTGAACCGGTCAGTGTTAGGACAGTAGCCATTCATGAGTGGTTTTAACCCTTCAAATTTAGCTAGTGCTTAACAGTTTGAAAAAGGCCAGCTAGGGTATTTTGCTGGAGAGAAGGGAAGGTTTATGACTGCAGGACAGGCCTCCTAAAAGTGAATAAGGAAGTGTTATTTAGCCCTTCACATAACACAAGAACCAGGGTCACCCAATGAAATTGATAGGTAGCAGACAGACATGAGGAAGTACTTCACACAACATGCAGTCAACTAGTGGATCTTGTTACCACGGGATAATGCAAAGGCCAAAAGTATAACTGGGTTCAAAAAAAAAGAAGATAACTTCCTGGACAATAGGTCCATCAACAGCTCTTAACCAAGATGGTCAGGGATGCAATCCCAAGCCTCTGACTGCCAGAAGCAGGGACTGGACAACCAAGGATGGATCATTTGATAATTGCCCCATTCTGTTCGATCCTTCTGAAGCATCTGACACTGGCCACTGGCAGGGGACAGGAAAGTAGACTGGATGAGCCATTGATCTGATGCAGTATGGCTGTTCTTATGTTTTTCCTTGAACCAAAATTTTTGTTTTTTCATTTTAGTGGGAAAAACTAAGTTTCATTTTCTGTTAGACCCAAGATGCTCCCCCTCCCCCCACACCTCACACCCTATTTTTCAGTTCAGCCACCAAACTGAAACCTCAACTATTCACAATAAGAATCCATCGAAAGCAATCGAAGAATGAAGGGAGTTAGTACAGTAACTGAGCCACAAAATGATTCCTTGAAGTCTGATGGATGGGGAAGATAAGGTGACTAGGGAGTTTGAAGTTATATCAACAGGCTCAGGTCATGAGGAAGGAATAAGGGACAGCCTGCAGGGCCAAGAGAGGAGGATTTTGATAGGAGACAAAAAGCCTAAGGAAGGACATTAAGATTTAAAGCTGTTTTCAGATAACATACTAGGCAAATTAAACACAACATATCAGATTGAAACAACCACCTTTTGTTCATGCTTTCAGTCTGAGACATGCCTAACCTCCTCCCAGAAAAACACAGCTGACAAAAGCAATGTTACCACCAAAATGTGGAAGTATGTTGTTTATTTCTCCAGTGTGTCTTCTTGGCTTTCTTAAATCAACATAAATAAGGAAAACAGTTTTACAGAAATGTAGAAAATTTGAAATTAGAAGGTAACAGGGAGATGATCTGGTGCTCGGTTTATGTTGAGCAGTTGGACCCTCCACATAGTTGTCTATTTCCCCTTGCAAATAGAGGCAAAATGTATTGTACCTGCTGTGATTATATGAAGGAAAATACAAAGGCAACTGTTCTTTGTACTGCTTATGCTCTCGATGCATAACCCCTGCCTGAACTCAATGCAAGTCAGTGCCCTCAAGTTCTTGCATTTCACACCAGCTTAGATAGTTGTTTTAGCATCTTGCCTAAGGAAGACCAAATTCATTTGACATTAGCTGGGGGCCAGCATGATAAGAGTCACAGAAGATTTGGGGCAGCACAGCATGCAGTATAGAACATCCAAGTCCCTGTGTCTCTGCTCCTTAAAAAAAAAGAAAACAACAATCATCAAAATCTATAGTAGCTCACAGCTTAAAAACTATGTGGAAACACACATAGAAACATTATGGAAGTGACACGATTTAATGCCAACTATCTCTTCACTTTTTATTGCAGCCCTTCCCTATCCATTTTGCCTGTTTATATTTTAATGTTTATATTATAAAGATGTGGAGAAATTGGAGAGGGTCCAGAGAAGAGCAACAAGAATGATTAAAGTTCTAGAGAACACGACTTCTGAAGGAAGGCTGAAAGAATAGGGTTTGTTTAGTTTGGAAAAGAGAAGACTGAGAGGGGACATGATAGCATTTTTCACGTATCTAAAAGGGTGTCATAAGGAGGAGGGAGAAAACTTGTTCACCTTAGCTTCTAAGGATAGAACAAGAAGCAATGGGCTTAAACTGCTGCAAGGGAGGTTTAGGTTGGACATTAGGAAAAAGTTCCTAACTGTCAGGGTGGTTAAACACTGGAATAAACTGCCTAGGGAGGTTGTGGAATCTCCATCTCTGGAGATATTTAAGAGTAAGTTAGATAAATGTCTATCAGGGATGATCTAGACAGTTTTTGGTCCTGCCATGAGGGCAGGGGACTGGACTCGATGACCTCTCAAGGTCCCTTCCAGTCCTAGAATCTATGAATCTATAATCCTTTTGGGGCAAACCTTGCCTCCTTACATGACTGCTAAGCACCTCATTCACTTTAACACCATGGGTCAGATCCTTCAGCTTACTATGGCTGAGGACTCTCCTTCCCCATTCTCCCACCAACATCCCAACACAGAGGGAATGTCTGGAGGGGGAGGGCACAGAGGATGAGGAGAGGTGGCCAGAACATCCCTGTTTTCTGATGATCCCTGTCTGCCAGAACAACTCCTTGAGCTACTCTCAATTGTGCCTTTGTGTACCAGGCTCAGGGAGCCACATAGGTGACTGTGCAGCCAGGGGCTCCCAGAGGATTCAGGGGCCCTGGGGCAGGGCCGAGTCTTCGGCGGCAATTGGGCAGCAGGTCCTTCCCTCTTAGAGGGACCGGCCACTGAATTGCCACCGAAGAATGAAGTGGCAGTGGTAGAGCTGCAGCTGATTGTGGCTTTTTTCTTTTTCTTTTCTTTTCCACCACTTGTGGCAGCACTTGTACTCACCAGGTGGTGCTCTGAGGCTTCAGCAGCACTTCAGCGGCAGGTCCTTCACTCGCTGTGAGTCTTCCACTGTGTTGGGTCTAAACTTTTGGTGGACTTTGGGGAGCCGAAACACACCCAGACTGACTGTCTCTGCATAATCCTTCCTGAACCCTTTTGAACAAAGCACTGACCTGCAAACTACTCATGACACCCCCTTTCCCTAGTAGCCATTAGCCTTTATCTCTATGCATTTACTTGTTAACTTGCTTTTCCTGTAAAATCTTGATTAATTATGCATGACCATTATCTTTTGTTAATCACTTTGTTTACTTCTGTGTATAAATATTGATGCTCACCCCTAATAAAGGGGCCACACTTAATCTAAAGCTTTTTAGAGCTAAGGATAGTGTGAGCCCGTTGATCAACGCATTGGTGTCTGGTCTCTGACAGAATTGTGTGCCCCATACCAACTCCGCATGAACTCGGGTGCTGGAGAGGTGAGTGAGGACTTGCTTTATTACCTAACAACTGCACTGAAGGACCCGCCACCGAAGACCCAGAGCGACTGAAGGATCTGCCACTGAAGTGCCGCCAAAAACCGGGAGCGGCTTGTGGGGCCCTTGTGGGGCCCAGGGCCTGGGGCAAATTGCCCCACTTGCCCCTCTCCCCCCCAGGAGGCTCTGTGTGCAGAAACCAGAGCTAAAATATTTCATACAGAATGTCATGAATTACAGAAAAGACAACATTGTAGAAATATAGACACAACCTAAGACATAGCTGTAGCCAGTGCTCCATACAAGTTAGATATAAAATTAGCCCCAGTATAAGGAGTGGAAGAATGTCATGCAGCTCAAGGTTTGCAAACCTTTCAATCGGTGTTTCTGGTTTAACAAGAAGATTTTAATGCACACACTAGTTTATGCACTAAGCCGGAAGGACTTCACTGTGCATGTGAAAACAGCTCTGAGTATTTCAGTAATTCCCTTCCAAAACCTTCCATGATCCTTGTCAAGCCTAGCACATTTGATCAAGCCATCTTGGAGACAATAATGATAAGATTAAATACATTTAGGAAAGTGAACACTATCTGAATTTCTGACTAAATCCATCACTCAAATGCTTTCTCAAGTCTGTCCAAAAAGAAATACCATGGCCTAAGATCATGTATCTGGAATTTCAGGCAGGCTAGTTCAGGTTCCAGGAAAGCTAGGATGGGGTTTCAAGTCAGGCATATAATGGGAAGCTAGCTCAACCTTGATTTACGAGGAAATGGTGTCCTTTTATCATGAACACTGTTTTCACTAGAATTTTTCCTTCTTATCTGTGACTCCATTTTTGCAGTTTCTGTACCTCATTACTATTATTTCACGGTGTCCCCTCTCTGTTGTTTTTCACCATATTTGCTCACGCGTGCGCACACGCACGCGCACACACACACACACCCACACACCAGCTTTTTATCTCTCTGCTCATTTTATCACAGGATTTCCTTAGAGGAGCATAAAACCAATAATTCACACTTGAGCTAACATTTCAAGCTCAAGATTTTCACATGGGTTCAAAATGAGACAAAATTAATTCACCCATCCCTACCTAACACCAATCTTCCTTGGCACTTCATTAGTCATTTTCCCTAGTCCTAAACTGATTTCACTCATAAGCACAGTACTCTCTAATTTCAATATAAAGGACAAGCCATTTTTTTTATCCTCTGAAGTAGCTCACCTCTGAAATTCCTACTTGCAAATTAGTCTCTTGTGTATCATGAGATCAAAAGCTTTTCATATATCCAGGTAAATTAAACCCATACCTTGTTCTGTAAATTATTTGGTTCTTCCTCAAAATTCATCAAGTTTATTGCATATAGTCTCTGATGTGTCTAATAAAAAGAGTATATGGACTGTAAAGATAATTATCTTTAAAGAACCAAGGGTACATTATGGAGGAAAACATAAAAAACATTATTTGGAAGAAGTGTACCTACTGATCTAAAGGTATTTTACATTCTATACTTGGAACAGGATTTTTGTTAATAATTGATATGTTCCTGTTAGTTATCCCTCACCTGAAATCATTCTAGGTTTGTAGTATTTTAACAACTTCTCAACAAGCAAATTGTGTTGTCACAAAGACAGGATTAGGGCTTCAGGGAAGAAGCAGCAAATGAAAACGGGCAGGAGCAGACTCTGAATAACAAACTTTTCTTTTCAAGAAAGTCCCCCTAGTAATTAAAACATGGGAAGAAATTTCTGAAAATGAGTTTCTTGATGTCAGAAATGTCTTTAAATTGAATGTTTTGAAGGTTTCCTATGAGTGCTGATGATTCTTTAAATTATAGTATCAGAGGGGTAGCCGTGTTAGTCTGGATCTGTAAAAGCAGCAAAGAGTCCTGTGGCACCTTATAGACTAACGGACGTATTGGAGCATGAGCTTTCATGAGTGAATACCCACTTTGTCAGATGTATGTCACATGCATCCGACGAAGTGGGTATTCACCCACGAAAGCTCATGCTCCAATACGTCTGTTAGTCTATAAGGTGCGCCAGGACTCTTTGAATTATGATTATCTGGATTTGCCCCATTATACTCACCTTGCATTTGTAGCTTTCTAGAGCCCCTTCTAGAATAAAAGCATTAATTATTTCCACTCAAGATAATGTGTACTCTGTATAAGGTCTGGCTTAACATCTGCACCAAATATACCAACAAACCAATTATATTGAATGTGTCAACCTCACAGCTATGTGTAGGATAACCAGATAGCATGTGTGAAAAATCAGGACAGGGGCTGCGGGTGTGTGTGGTGGTAATAGATGCCTATATGAGAAAAAGCCTCAAATATCAGGACTGTCCCTTTAAAATTGGAACATCTTGTTACCCTAGCCATGTGTGTCAGTCTTCAGGATGGGTGTGGTTAGGATCGGAAGGATGTTGAGTATGAGAAATTTAGGCTCTGATCCAGTTTCCACTCAAGTGAAAGGGGCTGGATTGGGCCCTTAGTGAAAACACAAAACACTGTTATTTGGAAGATGTGGGAAGGAACTCTAGAAATACATTAAAGCATGAGAATAGGGTCATAGGTGGTAACTGGGAGGAACAGATTAGGTGTGAAGACAAAGTTTCAGGAAGGTTTGTCTTGGTAATAGGCTCCACCCAACTGTTAAATTGAACCAAAATATACATAATTCATCTGTCACAGAATATTTTCTAGTTTTCCCAGTGCTTGGTAGTCCTTTCCCAGGGAAAATAAGTCTCTCAAGCTCAGCAGGAATTTACTAGGAAGTAAAAGAAGCTGAAGTACAAAAGACTTTAAATATAGTTTGACAGCAGAAGAATAGAATAGCTGGTCTACAGGTGCTAGACAAACTGTAAAAGTACACTTTACCAAGCATATTATTAGAGCACTCGAAGCAAATTGAGCTTGTAAACTCAGATATGGCCAAAACTATACCATGTGATATTCATTGCAATGCAATGAACATTCAGAGATTTGCAAAAAAATACTTCAAAGTGCTGTTCTCCAACTTAATGTTAATATAGTGTATCAGATAACTGGAATTATTACAGCATTCAACAACAATTACAGCCATTAATCAAGACTATTGGTTAGTACTTACCGAATTCTTAACTTAGTTAACCATACGAAAGCAATTAGATCTCTGTGTTAGTGTTTAAATAGGTATGTGAAGTTATATCAAATTCAAGAATTGTCACTGTTTTTTTTCAGTGAGGTGAGGTGGAATTTGCCTAGGGAGATGGAAATCTGGGTTTCTAATTTCATTTGTAATTTTTTCCCCTGTATAATCACTTATTAACAGGTCCAATGCGTAGATTGACTAATGATGGATGAACTTCAAATGGTTTAGTGTTTTGGTTCAGATAAACAATTCTAAAGTGTGCATACTAACTCTGAACGTACTGTGTTTCTTCTATTTGGGGTAGAAATATTGAAAGAACATCCATGTGAAATTTCTCTAATTTTGCATCTGGTGGCTGCAGAGAGTGGTAGCAGGCAAAACTGGGAAATAATGAAGAAAAAGTTAACTATTTTGCACCTCAAAATATTTGAGTTGGGATGTGGTTTGATTTTGGGGCTAAGATTAAGAAGTACATTTTATCCCAATCTCAATCTACTACAGAAGATCAGCTTCAATTGCATACATAGAGTTCAAATTTTATACCCAGGATTTAAAATCTAGAAGGCAATACAACATCCAATATGCCCAACTTTTGACCTAATAATATAACATTTTGATTCTAGAAGTCAACTCAAGTCAAACTCAGATACTGAACTCAAACAAACAAGTGCAAGTCTGAGGTTGCTCAGATCTGGAAGTGACGCAGTACTAGTTCTCACAGTGCTTGCAGTGTTAAATATTGACCTGGGCTTTTATTTGGATTTAAGCACCCAATTTATCCATTGTGCATCTCCAGTTAGGTCAATGGAGTTACACTGAGGTTGAATTCAGCCCATTATATCTTGCAAATTGTTGTGCTTAACTAGACAACTGAAAGGAAATTTTCTCATTTTTATTTCTATATTATTTCTGCATCTTTCAGTAGAGGCAATTCCCATTTTGCTTCATTTCAGATGTGGAATACGAAGCAAGTTACTGTTATATCTGTCTTCTGAAGACTTATTATTTATTTTTTGCAGGAATCTGAAATAAGTCACAATGATTGAAAATATATATAAAAAATAAAGCTTTATATCAGTCTGGTTTTCATACTCCATCATATCATATATTAAAGACATCTACTTTTGTTACAGTCCCTAGTTTTACTGTTTGACTTAAGTTTAACATTTTTAAGTTAACTTTTTAGAGTTCAGACTACAAATATAGTTGGAAATCAGATGTAAGTTTCCAGGAGTTCTTATTTTTGAATGAATACCCATATTAACAATATATTGATATTGATTTTTTGGTCTGTCAGGACTGCTTTCACACTTGCCAGATTGATCATATTACAGTGTTTGTCATACTTTTCACATTGATGGAGAAATTTGTTTTCGGAGATCGCTGTAAAAGTTGTTCTGTAATGTCATTAACAGATTGTGAATACAGACACCTCCTGATTTACGCAATCGTTCTGTTCCAGAAAGCCTTGCTTAACTTGAATTTTTCATAAGTCAGAAACATATACTCGTACATTACACAAAAATTTCCGAAACTCAAAAATCCTATTTCTGGTTTATGGAACATTTTCTGTAAGTGCTAATTTGTACAAGTTGGGTCTTGTGTAACCCAGGGAGCATCTGCATGTGTAGAAATTAATGTTCTAGATACAGGGACCCTTACCTGAATGAAATAAATCTGCTTTATAACAGTAGAGGAAGCCTAGACCCAGATAACTGGGAGTCCGGGTCCACAAAGAGCCCATTTAGTGGAGTTGGGAGTGAGTTAAAATAGCTATAATTAGAACTTGAGGGAGACCCATGATTTGGAACATCTTTCATTGTCAGCCCTGCTATGTTAGGACTTTTATGTGTTTGGCGGGAATAAAATAATTCCTGGAGGTGTTAGAGGGATTTGTGGTCCCCAACTGATATCCATGCCCTTTAGCCTCATACCACTTCTGAATCTCCGCTCCGTACACATGCTTTAAAAAAAAAAGATTTTTTGTGAGAGGAAAGGTTATTCATGTTAAATCTGTCAACTTTTCAAAACACAGTCTTCTTATATCTTGCTCTTTTCACCTGATTTCTTCATATTGCAATTTTCTCATATCCATTTCCTTTCAACTATTGACTCAATGCCTTAAAATTAATACATCTTTTCCTTTTTTTTCTGAGATGACAATTTAAGCATGAACTGCCATTGTTAAAAATAATTAGTTAAATAACTAATATTATCAAGGGTTTCTTGTTTTCAGTATGCAGGGGCAGACGTGATTAGCGAATGTTCTTATCTGATATGATTACTTCTGGTGAAATGTGCACTTACTTTATTTGTATTAAGTTACACCAATATTAAAATCAATGTCAAAATTTAACATGGAGTCTGAAGTTATATGTAATAAAATAGCACTTTACATTTTCAAAGTAGTGTATATACATTAAAGACTGAAAATGGCAGTCATATTTTACAAATTATTTTAATGAAATGTTATGAATATTTTTATTTTAAAACTTATTTTATTAAATTAAATCTATTTGCTCTTTTTGTTTGTCTAAACAAATTGTTCTGTAATGTTTTACTTCAAAAGAAGTCTTTTGAAATTACTTCAATTATCTAGCTCCTTAACATTCAAAACCAAATCCTACGTCATTTCAGTAATCCAAATACAATTTTAAAAAAAACAAATTTGATATCAGTGATTAACATAAGGTCATATGCATCTCTCCATGCCTAGTGGAGGAGGACAGCAGTTTGTAGCAACTTACTACAGAAATAGTTAGAAATGCATTTAGTACCACTGCCTCAGTAGCATAATCTCACAATGAGAGTCTATCTCTCTCAGGTCTTCAGGACTCAGGATGCAGCATGGGAGTAGCACACATAGCAGAAGTGGGTGTGGTTAAAAAAAATGGCAGCACACCAGCCCAAATTTTATTGCCCTGTGGCAGGTTTCTACTGATGTTCTGGAGCTAGAAGTTAAAACTAGACAGATTCAGACTGGAAATAAGATTAAGCTTTTTAAAATAGAAAGTAATTAATTTGGGGAACAATTTACCAAGGATTGTGATGGATTCTCCATCACTGGCAATTTTAAAATCAAGATTGGATGTTTTTTTCCTAAAAGATTCCACTGGTTCAAACAGAAATTCATTCAGGGATCAGCAACCTTTGGCATGTGGCCCATCAGGGAAATCCACTGGCAGGCCAGGATGGTTTGTTTACCTGCAGCACCTGCAGGTTCTGCTGATCGCAGCTCTCACTGGTCGTGGTTCTCCGCTCCAGGCCAATGTGGGCTGCGGAAAGTGATGAGGGCCAAGGGATGTGCTGGCCACCACTTCCTGCAGCCCCCATTGGCCTGGAACGGTGAGCAACAGCCAATGGGAGCTGTGATCAGCTAAACCTGCAGATGCGGCAAGTAAACAAACTGTCCCGACCCACCAGCAGATTTCCCTGATGGGCCACGTGCCAAAGGTTGCAGATGCCTGTCCTACAGTCTGTGTCAGCCAGGAGGTCAGACTACATACTCATAGTGGTGCCTTATAGCCTTATAATCTATAACCTTTGGGCTCCTTATCATAGTTTTGATATTTGTGACAAAATTCATCTGGTTCCTGAGCACACAGGGAATGGCTTTTGCCATTATTAGTTCATGCACTTAAGTGAGATTCTAATTCTTCAAACACAGAAGTACTAAAATTGCATGCTCCTGCAGTACCTTCACATTTACATGCTGTGGACTGCACATCCTTCAGCTATTGCTGTCATCAGGATAGATTATTTCTAATGGGTTTTTTAAATATGATTATCACCTTCTATAGCCAGACGTACCTTTTAAATAGAATCATGCAGCTCTATGATCCCCTGCCCTGATTCACATGTGTTTTTCTTGAATTTCTGTTCCCATTCTATGTATTTTTCTATGGAGCTTCAGTTACCAATTAGATAATAGTGGTAAGACATCAGTATTCATTGGAAGTAGAAAGCTTACTTAGAGAAATGTATATCATGCATTTCTGATATTTCAAAACTTATTTCCAAATTTTCACAATAAAAAAATCTTATATTTTACCATTTTCATATGATCTTAGAAATGTAAGGCTGGAAAGGACGTCGAGAGATCATCTAGTTTACCCTCCACATACTGAGGCAGGTCCAAGTATACGTAGACAATCCCTGATAGATATTTTTCTAACCCGTTCTTAAAAAGCTCCAATGATAGAGATTTCATGACCTCCCTTGGTAATCCATTCCAGTGTTTACCTATATTTACAGTTAGAAAATTTTCCTAATTTCTAACCTAAATCGCCGGTGCTTCAGTTTAAGTCCTTTAATTCTTGTCCTACATTCAGTATACATGGAGAGCAGTTGATCACAGTCATCTTTATAACAGGTCTTGACCTATTTAAAGACTTATCGGGTCCCCCTTCAGTCATCTTTTATCAAGACAAAAGATTCCCAGTTTAACCTTTTCTCAAAGGTCAGGTTTTCTAAATCTTTTATCATTTTTGTTGGTCTTCTCTAGATTCTCTCCAACCTGTCCACATCCTTACTAAAGTATGGTGTCCAAAACTGGAGCAGAGCCACATACAGGGGAATAATTGCCTCCTGTGTCATATAGGACACTCCTGTTGATAGGCTCCAGAATTCTTGCTTTTCACAACTGCATCAGAATAATGGCTTATATTCAATTTGTGATCCACTATACCTGCAGATCCTTTTCTGCAGTGCTACTCCCTCGCTAGTTATTTCCCATTTTATGTTCATGCATTTGATTTTTCCTTCTTAAGTGCAGTACTATACACTTGCCTTTATTGAATTTCATCTTGTTGATTTAATCTGGACCGCACCAAGTGCTTTACAGGGGGAGAAGTGATCCAGGAAACTATAAGCCTGTTAATTTGACCTCAGCTGCTAAGGACATAGAGGTGAACAGTAATTATAATAAAATACAACATGGCTTTACAAAAGGCAGATCATGCCAGACCAACCTGATCTCTTTCTTTGAGAAGATAACTAATTTTTTTTAGACAAAGAAAATTCAGTACATCTAATCTGCCTGGATTTCAGTAAGGCATTTGATACAGTTCTACATGGGAAATTATTCATTAAATTGGAGAAGATGGGGATTAATATGAGAATTGAAAGGTAGATGAGGAACTTGTTAAAGGGGAGACTACAACAGGACATTCTGAAAAGTGAACTGTCAGGCTGGAGGGAGGCTATGAGTGGAGTTCCTCAGGATCAGTCTTGGGACCAATCTTATTTAACATTTTTATTACTGTGAAATCTGGAGTTTTATCACTGATTTCATTGGGATCAAAATCAGGTCCTTAACAATTATAATTTATTGATGTTTCCAGGCCATTCAGAAAAAGATCTCAAGATTCTTAAGTTTGAAGCTACAAATCCACCCATCTTTTTCAAGGATTCAGTTTAAAGGTCATTTTTGGAAAGTGGCATCATTAAACCAGAAGTTTCATATTGTGCAAGCTACTTAATGTCACATATAAGCCAGTCAAATTAAGAAAAAAAAAAGAGGAAGACACTTATTTCAGCTAAATGCAGCCTCTCAATGCAGGAAGTCCAAGTGAGCTCAAACAACTTAATGTTCCATTCTCCACTCCCAAGCTTTTAAAAATGAAAATATAAGAAATACACTTGAGTAGCATTCCATTTAAATATAAGCCATGCTTTCCAACCATAATCCATCTATTGACATAATACATTTCCTGACAATGATTAAATATGGAAAATATATAACATGTCAATTAATGAGTGGAGTCATTAGTTATGTGCTTATATATACATGCTTTCTAGAATTTCCAATTTAGTTTCTGAAGAAATTATATCTGTTTGTGTTGAACAAAAGAAAGTAAGATTTTACTAATTAGACACTATGAAGTAGTAAGAAAATATAAAAAAACCAAACAGGACTGTCTCCGAAAAGACATTTTATTCCATTTTCAAGTGTAACTCTGTACACTTTTATGCTTTTATGTAGGTCCTGCAACTTTAGCATGAAACAGAGTTATCTATACATGAGTTTTTGTTGTTTGCGTTGTATGAGTTTGTTTTGCATGCTGTAACTCAAGCTAACTGATTGTCAATTGATCCCAGTGAACTAACATGAAATCATAAATTATGTCTTATACATGTCACAAGCATTCATCCCTAGAGACATATGTTGGTTCCTGATTGTGGTGTACCCTACACAGTTCTCTAGGGTGAACTCCGCCAGGGCTGTTTATGAGTTTCTCTTTTAGTAATTACAAACATTTGAGTGTCCAGCACTAGAATTTACTATTGTGTTAGTTACTTGGTAGTCAGATAGCCAGAATTACAGCACAATCAAAAATTCTGATGTGGATAAGCCAAAAGAAAAGGAAGTATTAAGCAGCAGAGAATCAAAGGGAATGAGGGAAATGTATGACGAACATGTGTAGGGCCAAAGTGACTTGGCCCTTACAAAATGACTTATGGGGAGTCTGGCTATCTGAACTAAAAGTCTGGGGGACAAGTGAAATAAAGAAAAGGTTCAATTGGACGAAAGGCCATTTGAGGAACTGAGACAAGTTTGAATAAGCTTTTTGATAAGCAATCAAGGTTTCAGGTATTTAATACATGTATCCCAGCAGAACCGCTAAACTTTTTAAAATTCACCAATCCCCATGTACCATCTGCTGCATGCTTACTGTGAACTAAAATCTAGTCATAAGACAAGATATGAAACTAAAATGAATCAAAACATTTACTGATCGATTTTAATGCTGCTCATACTGAACACTGACTTAGAAGAAAAACATTTGATTAAACAGGTTTTTGGGGTATAGACCAAAATAAACTGTTTTGGTATTGCCAGTCTCAAGCTTTCAAAACACGAGTCAAGGTCACCAAGAATCATGAGATTTAAAACAAACAAACAAACAAAAAACACCTCCCAGTTTTTAAACTAATTATCTAATTTTGGTTCTTTGGGTAGTTTTTAATTTGCCTTCTGCTTCCTGAGACATCACACTACACTTGCTTCTTGTTTTCAAGGTTTTCTCTAAAACCTTCAAGGCCTGAAGCATTTTTTTTTAGATGAAAAATCTCATGCAATCTCTTTCTAAAGTCACAGCTACAGAATCAAAACACCTTTCTAAATTCTCAGTTCATCTTTCTAACGTGATGTTCTAAACGTGTCCTGCCCATTTTGTTTTGTCTTGTTTTGTTTATTTAGGCTTCATCTACAGAGAAATGTAAATAAAAGTGTGATTTTTTTTAAAAACCAATTTTATTAAACCACTGTTTGGGTTTAAACCTGGTTTACATTGATTTAGCTTGTTTCTGTACTTTTACAGGCACAAGCAGAGCCGGCGCTTCCATTTAGGCAGTTTAGGCAATCGCCTAGGGCGCCAGGATTATTGGGGGGTGGCATTTTGCCGGGGGGGGAGGCAGGGAGCTCCGGTGGACCTGCCGCAGTCATACCTGCGGAGGGTCCCCTGGTCCCACGGCTCCAGTGGAGCTGCCACAGGCATTCCTGCAGATGGTCCACTGCTCCCGTGGCTCCGGTGGACCTCCCACAGGCACGGCTGTGGCAGCTCCACTGGAGCCACGGACCAGCGGACCCTCTCCCCAGGCCAGCGCACGGGGCAGCGAAATGGCCATGCGCCTAGGGCGCTAAAAACACTAGCGCCAGTCCTGGGCACAAGAAATACAGATATAACCATTTCTAAACAAGTACACACACAAAGTTGCACTGATTTAACTAAGGTCATTTAAATTAGACCAGTGCAGCTTTTGAGGGGGCAAGAACTGTAACATTCTAATTTTGTACACAATGGGATTTGATGTCTTTTGGGCCTCTTGACATTACTGTAATAGAAACAACGACCATCATCACCAAAATGTCCAATAATCCACCAGCACCATGTAGGGAGAATCATACAATAGTAAAGAAACTTTTGCAAGGCAATCTAAACTTGGAAAATGAAGACCCTAGAAATGGACCGACCTGTCATATGGTGTCACTAGAATCATTCATAGTTCTTAAAATAGATTACATGAATGAAGTGTGCTTCTTACAATCTATATTAGGTCATCATAATCCGCACTATACAAGACTCAGGCATAACATAGGAAAGCACTCACAATTTATAATCACTGTAAATGCAATCTCTTAATCAGTTCACATAGAAAAGATATAAGAGCATACTCACTCATGCTTTCCACATCTTTCAATAAAAGATATTCAACATCTTTCATAACATCTTATCAAAAAAAACAGACTGCTAATGAGAATGCTGATTGAATCTACTGTAAGTTCTACTCCTTTATATATAAAGTGGCAGAGCTCCTACCTTGTCCCTGTGGGCCCCATGATTCCAGGTGGCTTATGCTAGCCTCAGAGGCTCACTGCAACCCTCCATGTAGCCCTTCTCTCTCTAGGGCCAGGGTCACAGTCTACTGAGCCCTTTCCATCATAAGCCAGCAAAGAAGTTGGTGAGAGAACTCCCACAGTTTCTGTTGTCCCTATGGGCTTATTCAAGAACAGCTTAGCCTCCTGTCCTGACAGGGGCCCATCTTCCCCTCTCAAGAGGTGTTTCTGTAGTGGCGGGTTGTGGGAAACTCTGGCCCGCCCTCTACTCCAGGTTCCTGCCCAAGGATCTTAGTGGCAGCAGCTGTTGGCAGCTGACCTTTCACTATCAGAGCTGCTACACTTCCCTGGGCCACTTCCCCACAGATTTCCCACTTCTCTCTCTTAACGTCTTCTTCACCCTTACCTTAGGGCTCCCTCTCCAGTGGCTTGAGGGTATCTTCATTACCCAGCCCTTCAGCAGTATTTCCTCTCATCTGGCTCCCTGTCTTTCCCTGGTCTGACCAAAGTGAACCCTTTTACAGTATCAGAGGGGCCTTAATTAGAGTCAGGTGTTCACATTAGCTTAATGGCCTCACCTGACTCTTTGCAGGTTAATTGGAGTCAGGTGTCCACCCTAGCCTGGAGCAGTCTCTGCTCTGGTCAGTCAGGGAACAGAAAACTGCTTATCCAGTGGCCATTATATCTGCCTTCGACTACTCTGCTGTACCCAACTGCCCTCGGTATGTATATATATTATATTAAAGTCTCATAAAAGTAAAAGAATGAAGAAACTGAATAATGTAATGGAAGAAAAACATCTTTTGCTCCACTAGTTTCACTCAATTAAAATAAATATTCTAATTTATCCTGTCGCTCATTCTGATTCCATTTGCATGGCTTTTCATCTCCCTTTGCGTCTGTCAGATTATTTTCTAGTCTGACCACAATTGTCTTCACAGGCACCAACTTTCCAAAGTGCCTGGGTTATATGACCCCCAGCTCTGTCCCAGGCCCCGCCCCCACTCTACCTCTTTCTCCAAGGCCCCATCCCTGCTCCGCTTCTTCCCAGCCCCACCCTACCCCTACCCGCCCAGTTCCTCCCCCTCCCCTGAGCACACCACATCCTCGCTCATCCCCCTCCCTCCCAGCTTCCTGCAGATTACAAAACAGCTGATTGTGGTGGCCAGAAGGCATGATGAGGGCGGGGGAGGCACTGATCCATGGGCCTACCAGCAGGCAGGAGATACTGGGATGGGGGTGGGGAGCTGAAAGGGGGCTGGGCTGCCAGTGCCTATGATTGTCTCCTCATTTATCTCTTAGACACACTTGTTCTTCTTGCCTCTTTATCAGACCTGTCTACAATATTTGTTTGGACTTTAATAAATTGTTAATTACTCTGCTTATGTCCCAAGTGCTCCAAAAGGACAAAGCAGGAAAAGGGTATTAAAAATAATATATTAATATAATCTCAAAGTCTGGAGAATGCAGAATTGTGAAGCAGTAACAACAAAAGGAGAAAGACAATGCCAAATGCTAGTGAAGAAGCTTTTGTCTGTGGAAAAACTGACATGCTAACCATCTCAGGGACTGATTAATGTGACACAACTGTTTAACCTCACAACACATTAGTTCATAGAAATAACAAACATATTTAGGTTTGGTGAACTTTAAGTTAATTAGCATCAATGGAAAATAATGAATTATTTCAAATAGTGCCAAGACATAAATACAAACAATCAATGCATTCTTAAATATTATTTACAGAAGTTAAATATGTTTTCAGACCTCAAATGTTATAGTAGCCTTCATACATGGAGAAAGCTCAGTACAAAGCTCAGTACAAGTATATTGGCAAAGCTATTCACCAGCAAATAGTCCTAGCTGAGACATAGTTCATAGACTCATAGACTTTAAGGTCAGAAGGGACCATTATGATCATCTAGTCTGACCTCATGCACAATGCAGGCCACAGAATCTCACCCACCCACTCTTGTATCAAACCCCTAACCTGTATCTGAGCTATTGAAGTCCTCAAATTGTGGTTTAAAGACTTCAAGGTGCAGAGAATTCTCCAGCAAGTGACCCTTGCCCCACACTGCAGAGGAAGGTAAAAAACCCTCAGGGCCTCTGCCAATCTGCTCTGCAGAAAAATTCCTTCCCGACTCCAAATATGGCAATCAGCTAAATCCTGAGCTTGTGGGCAAGACTCACCAGCCAGACACCCAAGAAAGCATTCTCTGTAGTAACTCAGATCCCATGCCATCTAACATCCCATCACAGGCCATTGGGCATATTTACTGCTAATAGTCAAAGATAAATTAATTGCCAAAATTAGGCTATCCCATCATACCATTCCCCCATAAACTTATCAAGCTTAGTCTTGAAGCTAGATATGTCTTTTTCCCCCACTGCTCCCCTTGGAAGGCTGTTCCAGAACTTCACTCCTCTGATGGTTGGAAACCTTCATCTAATTTCAAGTCTAAACTTCCTGATGGCCACTTTATATCCAGCTAAGAAATTCTTTTGCTGGTACAGCTTATTCCAGTTCCCTGAACATAACAAGCTATACCAGAAAAGGGCTTTATTTGCCACTATAGCTATGTTAGTATAAACTATGCCTAAAGTATTATAGTTGTATTCAGTAGATATGGATCAAACAACTAAACCTACGATGGTGTCCCTTGAATAAATATGTGAACAGAATTGGCAACGGGCTTTGTTGCAAGGATAGGTTCCTGGATTAAGAATCAGAGGGGTAGCTGTGTTAGTCTGGATCTGTAAAAGCAGCAAAGAGTCCTGTGGCACCTTATAGACTAACAGACTTTTTGGAGCATGAGCTTTCGTGGGTGAATACTCACTTCGTCACATGCATGCATCTGACGAAGTGGGTATTCACCCACGAAAGCTCATGCTCCAATACGTCCGTTAGTCTATAAGGTGGCACAGAACTCTTTGCTGCTGTTCCTGGGTTAGTGTTTTTGGTGTGTGGTGTGTGGTTGCTGGTGAGTATTTGCTTCAGTTCAAGGGGCTGTCTCTAAGCAAGGACTGGCCTGCCTCCCAAGGTCTGTGAGAGTGAGGGATCGTCCTTTAGGATAGGTTGTAGATCCTTGATGATGCGCTTGAGAGGTTTTAGTTGAGGGCTAAAGGTGACGGCTAGTGGCGTTCTGTTACTTTCGTTGTTGGGCCTGTACTGGAATAGGTGACTTCTGGGTTGTCAACTCTGTCCATGTATCTATTCAAGGGACACCATCATAGGACATAAACACATTAGCCACACCATCAGAAGCTTGTTCACCTGCACATCTACCAATGTGATATATGCCATCATGTGCCAGCAGTGCCCCTCTGCCAAACTGGACAGTCTCTATGCAAAAGAATAAATGGACACAAATCAGACATCAAGAATTAAAACATTCAAAAACCAGTCAGAAAACACTTCAACCTCCCTGGTCACTCAACTACAGACCTAAAAGTTGCAATTTTCCAACAAAAAAACTTCAAAAATAGGCTCCAAGGAGAACTGCAGAATTGGAATTAATTTGCAAACTGGACACCATTAAATTAGGCTTGAATAAGACTGGGAGTGGATGGGTCATTACACAAAGTAAAAACTATTTCCCCATGCTAATTTTCCCCTATTGTTACTCACACCTTCTTGTCAACTGTTGGAAATGGACCCTCCTGATTATTACTACAAAAGTTTTTTTTCTCCTGCTGATAATAGCCCACCTTAATTGATTAGTCTCATTAGAGTTTGTAGGGCAACACCTATTTTTCATGTTACCTGTGTACATATATCTTCTACTATATTTTCCATTGCATGCATTTGATGAAGTGGGTTTTAGCCCACAAAAGTTTATGCACAAATAAATTTGTTAATGTCTAAGGTGCCACAAGTACTCCTTCCATTCTTTTTGCTGATACAGACTAACACAGCTACCACTCTGAAACCTGTCACTTGATCTCTGAGTCTCAGCTCCTCGTTTGTAAAATGGGGATACTTTCTTTCTATAAGTTTTTGTTCACTATGTCGATTTACCTGTCTCAAAAGAGGTTACAATCTGAAGAGAAAAAGAAGACAAAAGAAGGAGAAAGGAAGGGTAGCAGGGTGGTCACTGGCTCATAGCCAAGGATGGCTCCTGAAGTGCCCTGCCTCTGTATCCCCTCTTCAGGGCCCTTAAGGACTCCATACAGTGTTTCCTGGGACTAACATCACTCCCTCCTCAGGTTGATTTAATAACAGAAGCAGTTCAAAACAATCCTTAAAATAAAGTCCATCACCACGACACAAAACCCCTTACTGAGCTCTGTCATCTACCACCTCACTCAGAGCTTTTCTGGCTCAGTCTAATCTTCATGTAGCCACCACTCCCAGCCCTTACTAGCTGGAGCTCAGCATTGTGTTTCTAGTTTTCAAGACCAAAACCTTCTGCCAGTCTGGGATATTCTGCAGGAGACTTCTGCTCTTGGTAGCTTTTCTTTTGTAAGGTCGAGACTGTTCCCATTGAGCCCAATTGGAGAGCAAATTTTTACTGCAAAAATTCAGGACTGAGGAAGTTTAGGCAGCTACAGAGTTTGGCAGTAATCAAGTGAGCATTTTGTTGATCCCAGTAGGGACTGATCTGGAGATTTAGGCACCTAAAGTGGCACTTATGCATCTAAATCCTTTTGCAAATCTAGTCCCTATGGTTTTGGTCCTTCATTATTAATAGAAAAGTCTGATTCTTAAATAATGCTAACCTTCAGTTTGTAAAAAAAAAGTCAATAATTGCCCAATGTGGGTGTAACATATTTTATATTTTCCCTAGGGAAGGGTAGATGAAATGTTAGCAGCACCTCAAGGTCCCCTTTCCAAAATAGGAATAAGCTCCAAATCTGCTATGACATCTGAGATATATGTAGTGTTGTTGTAGCCATCTCGGCCCCAGGATGTAAGAGATACAAGGTGTATGAGGTAATATCTTGCATTGGACCAACTTCTGTTGATGAGAGAGACAAGCTTTCAAGCTACATGGAGCTTTTCTTCAGGTCTGGGAAAGGTACTAAGTGTCACAGCTAAAAACAAGATTGAACAGATCACTTAGCATAATTATTTAGAACATTTTCTAAGTGACCATTCAAAGTGAAAGGGTTCATTAACATCCCTGACCAGGACCACCAACTTAAAGTACACCAGACCATGAGAGAACAACAGATGCAAAATCGGCAACTATATCTCTGTTGCTACAATAACCCCCCACAACACACTTTTCAAGATCCATGGATCCTACACATTCTGATCACAACATGTGGTGTATGTCATGAACTAAAACCCCAATAACAACTATGTGAGTAAATCCAGACAATCACAACACTCTTGAATGAACTCACAGGACAATGATAAAATAGAGAAACACACTGTCACCTCTGGTTGAACACTTTTCACAAAGAAATCACTCTATATCTGACCTATCAGTCCTCATACTCAAAGGAAACCTGCATAACACCTTCAAAAATGAGCCTGGGAGCTTAAATTCATAATTTTGCTAGATTCTAAAAATCATGGTCTTAATAAAGACATTGAATTTATGACTTATTACAACAACCTGTAACTCACTAACCCACTTTTTGTCCTACGACTACAGGGGTATTAACAGGCCACTTCACCTTAGAATATGTGCTAACTGCTTATGCTGAACCATCTGTTTGACCTTGTATTTAGCTGTGACACTCTTAATGCCTTCTCCCGACCTGAAGAGCTCTGTGCAGCTCGAAATCTTGCCTCTCTCACCAACAGAAGCTGGTTCAATAAAAGACATTACCTCTTTCACCTTGCCTCTTTGACATCTGAGAGGCAGCTTGAAAGCAAGAAGGGAAGAGTGGGAGTAGCAAGGAAAACATCACATCTGTAGGACAGGGAGAGCAGTACCTGGGAAGTCTACATCTTTCAAATTGTTCCTTTGTTTTTCATAGATGACCTATAACTCCATGTAAGGAGAGAAGAAGGTGACTTTATAGACCCCTCCAGGCTGATACTGTGAGATCCAGCATGGCGGGTTCCTCTTCTCTGTCCTGCATTGACACTGAGATCTTCTTCTAGGCAGAGCTATCCAGCAAGATTAAGCCAATAGCTCCAGGTCTGGCAGACTCACTAGTTTTCCATCCTCCTACAGCCAAGTTTTTTGGAGTTTTGTGAAAATGTTATCCAAGCAGTTATCAAAATGTCACGGTTTCTGAAAATGTGGTTGACAAATGCACAGCTAAGTCCTCAGACTCAAGAATCTACCTCATTTACTAGAAAAATCTTAGCTGATATCTTGCCACTTAGAGTGAAATGTATTTCAAAACATTAAGGGATGTCATTTGGTAAGATGGCAAACTTCCTTCCTTTTCAGAAGTGCTGTTTTTATAATGTAATGTTCCTGAAAATGCTAGGATGCGAGTGAGTATGTAGATAAGACAACAATACAAATTGTCTCTTGGTATAAAATTCTGGCACACTTCTGTCCTCAAATGAATTGAAGTCTATTCAAGTTCTCACAGGTTGCTCCTCACTAAAGTATAATATGTGACCATCTTTCAGGCTGATAAGAATAAAATCCCAAAAGAAGCATGTAAAAATTCAAAGCTTAAATCATTCAAGAATATCTTTTCTTTTAGCACTAATCTGTTATATCCATACTGTCAGCCAAGACAGTCTCAGACAAAATCTGCACTTGTCAGAGTTCAGTTCCAGTTTAGCCTACTATACAAACTGATTTCATATCTGTTGAAGGAAGCTGTTGAATCTATATTTCTCCCATGCTTGAGGAATTGATTTGCATCTAAGCACTTCCATAATATGTTTCCTGAAAGCACTAGTATGTGAACTGTTAGCCCTGTAGAACTCTTTATCACAATGAGTTTTGGAGTGCTGTTTTTTTTCCTAAAAAACCTAATAAAGTGATTTAGATGAGCAGTGCACTCCACAGTCATGCAACAATAATTCATTCTTGGGTGATTATGGTTAATGTGTCATATGACTAGAGAAACTGGCAAACCAGAGCGGAACAGTGGGTCGGTCCATCTAGTCCAATATACTGTCTATGACAGTGGTGAGCAGCAGGTGTTTTAGAGTAAGGTGCAAGAAAACCTCAGCTGAGTGCAATAAACTGCCTTGGAAGAAATATCTTTCTAATCCCCATTAATTAGGGGCTGTCTTATGTCCAGAAGTAAGGAGGACTATATCCTTCATAAAAAAAAAGATGCTAAAAAATTACCTGTTTAATGGTGGGTGGTCTATATTAATAGCTAATCTTTTTTAATCTTGCCCTCATTGATATCTTGTGGAAACAAATTCTACAGGTTTAGCACACTTTAGGTAAAAAAGTATTTCTGTCAGTTTGAAATTTGCTGCCTTTCAATTTCATTGAATGTCACCTTTCCTCTCCAAACAAGAGTCTTAGTCTTTTACATTTCTCCTCATACAGAAGTCTCTGCAATTTTTGCTACCTTGTCTGAAGACTATTTCTGTACATTTTTTTAAGATATGCATACAAAATACATTTTGTTAGTCAGTGCAATCTTAGGTTTAGTTTAATCAAAATTAAAATACATTTGAAGTTCTGGAATCATCAGCATGGAATCGATTCTAATAAATAGAGTCCTGACAAAAAACACTGAGATCAAACTTGGATGAATAAATTCAGTTCTTTTCATAAACCCATTTCTTTTCCAAATAATACACTGTGAACTGATAACCAAAACATCTGGCAGAATCGCTTCTGAGTATTGTGTTCTGGAACTACTAGGAAATAACATTATTTTCACTTTTTTTAGATACTATTTAGCTTTTTAAATATAGTTATTTGCATCATGTAAAATGCATTATATTAACATGTTT
Organism: Gopherus flavomarginatus; assembly: GCF_025201925.1. Lineage (NCBI taxonomy): Eukaryota > Metazoa > Chordata > Testudines > Testudinidae > Gopherus > Gopherus flavomarginatus. The sequence continues at coordinate 80,470,458 of NC_066617.1, read as the reverse complement.
CCTGAATCCAGATTAACTAAATGCGGTATCTATAAACCTTATCACAATATTGGCATAAGATGCACAGATACTACTATGGATAAATTTGTGAAAATACATTGGATAAAATCCTGACCCAACTGAAATCAATGGAGATAGGATTTCACTCATTACATTTTTTTTTTTGGCGGTAGGGCACCTAGAGATGCCACCAGTATCGTGTATTGTGTACTTCTACTTTAGTTTAATTCCTTAATGGTTTAAATAGAGCTCTTGGGTTGTGTCAGACTCATAACCTTAAAGTGGTAATGACTTGGAAGCAAAAAAGATGTTAATACATCACTCATATTTTCATCACTATCATACAGATGAGTTCATGAATGGAATTAATACAACTTGTACTTCATGCTAATTTCCAAAAATAGCAGGATAAATTACTTAACTCCCCTGGTAGTGAGTAGAGGGGAAAAAAGCACCTGCACCTATGTCAATATATTCAAAGGCTAGACAGATAAGCAGCATACAGAGCCAATGCCATAGAATGAACAGGATGAAATTACTCCTTGGTCATATTCATTTATAAAATTCAGATTGTCCAAGTATAGGTGGTTCTATGCCTGAAAAATTGTTTCTGAACTATCATGAGAATTGCTGCTGTTGCTATCATAGAAAGCTCATGTTTCAAATTCTTAATTTCACATTGCTACAATGGCCATCTATTGATTCATTGAATGAAGGAAGGAAGAGGTCAAGTTATACATTGGTGTCATTACATATTTATGAGCACTTCTGTCCAGATGCCAGTATGCATGACATTATACTATTCCTCAGAACATATTAAGAAAATAAGAATGGTCATGCTGAGTCAGATCAATGGCCCATCTAGCACACTATCCTGCCTCCGACAGTGGCCAGCACCAGAAGTTCAGAGTGAGTGTACAGAACAGGGCAGTTGGAGTAATCCATCCCTGGCTTCCCTTCCTGGCTTCTGGCAGTCAGAGGTTTAGGGTCACCCCCATGTGTAGCATTTCTGATCATCTTGGCTAACAGCCATGTATGGACTTTACCTCCATGAGCTCCCCTAATTCTTTTTTGAACCCAGTTATGCTATTGGCCATAAAAGCATATAACGGTAATGACTTCCACATGTTATATATGTGTTGTGTGAAAAAGTACTTTATCTCGTTTGTATTAAACCTGCTGCCTATTAATTTCATCGGGTGGCCACTGGTTTTTGTATTGTGGGAGAGGGTATATAACACTTCTCTATTCACTTTTTTCACACCATTCATTATTTTGTAGACCTCCGTCATATCCCACTGTAGTCATCTCTTTTCTAAGATGAACAGCCCTAATCTTTTTAGTCTCTCCTTGTATGGAAGCTGTTCCTTACCCTTGATCAACCTTGTTGCCCTTTTCTGAAACTCTTCTGGTTCCACTATATCCTTTTCAAGATGAGGTGACAAGAACTGGGCAAAGAATTCAAGGTGTGGATGCCTGTGACATGGGAACCATTTCCTATAGTTCCAAACATTCTGTTAGCTGTGGATTGAGTTGAAGTTTTTAGAGAACTGCCCACAGTGACTCCACGATCTCTTTCTTAAAACTAAATTAGACTTCATCATTATATATGTGTAGCTGGGATTATGTTTTCCCATGTGCATTACTTTGTAGTTATCAATATTGAATTTCATCGGCCATTTTGTTGCCCATTCACCCAGTTTTATGAAATCTCTCTGTAACTTGTTGCAGTCAGCTTTTGGAAAATTTTGTATTATTGCAAACTTTGCCACTTCACTGTTCACTCCATTTTCTAAATCATTAGTGATATGTTGAACAGCACAGGTCCCAATGTAGATCCATAGGGGAGTACCAGTCTCCACTCTGAAAATTGACTATTTATTCCTACCCTTTATTTCCTATCTTTTAACCTATTACTAAGCAATGAGAGGACCTTCCCTGTTAGCCTATGATGACTTACATTCCTTAAGAGCCTTTGGTGAGGCACCTCATCAAAGTCTTTCTGAAAATGCAAGTACACTATACCAACTCGATCACCGTTATCCACATGCTTATTCATACCCTCAAAGAATTCTAATATATTGGTGAGGCATGACTTCTGTTTACAAAAAGCTATGTTGACTTTTCCATAACATATTGTGTTTATCTATGTGTCTGATCATTCTATTCTTTAGTATAGTTTTTACCAAGTTGCCCAGTACTGAATTTAGGTTCATCAGCCTGTAATTGCCAGGATCACCAGGAGCCATTTTTAAAAACCACTGTTACATTACCTACCTTCCAGTCATCTCAGACAGAGGCTTGTTTCAGTAACTGGTCACAGTTAAAACAATGAGGAGTCCTTGTGGCACCTTAGAGACTAACAAATTTATTTCAGCATAAGCTTTCATGGGCTAGAACCCACTTCATCAGATGCATGGAGTGGAAAATACAGTAGCAGGTATATATACATACTACATGAAAAGATGGGAGTTGCCTTACCAAGTAGAGGGTCAGTCTAATGAAACAATTCAATTAACAGTAGAATACCAAGGGAGGAAAAATCATTTTTGTAGTGGTAATGAGGGTGGCCTATTTCAAACAGTTGACAAGAAGGTGTGAGTAACAGTAGGGGGAAATTAGTATGGGGAAATTCATTTTTGAATGACCCATCCACTCCTAGTCTTTATTCAGGCCTAATTCGATGGTGTCTAGTTTGCAAATTAATTGCAGTGTCACATTAGAGTCTGTTTTTGAAGGTTTTTTTGTTGAAGAATTGCCACTTATAAATCTGTTATCGATTGACCAGGGAGATAGAAGTGTTCTCTTACTGATTTTTTAATGTTATAGTTCCTGATGTCAGATTTGTGTCCATTTATTCTTTTGCATAAAGACTGTCAGGTCTGGCCAATGTACATGGCAAATGCCCCTCTGCCATGTACATTGGCCAAACTGAATAGTCTCTAAGGTGCCACAAGGACTCCTTGTTGTTTTTGCTGATACAGACTAACACGGCTACAACTCTGAAACATATCACAGTCAGTAGTTCTACAACTCCATATTTGAGTGCCTTCGGAACTCATGGGTGAATACCATCTGGTTCTCTTAATTTATTACCACTTAATTTATCAATTTGTTACAAAACCTCTATTGACTCATCCGTGTGGGACAGTACTTTAGATTTGTCTCCCAAAAAATAAAGCTCTGGTGTGGGTATCTCTCCCACACATCCTCTGCAGTGAAAACAGATGTGTAAGTTGGATCTAAATAAGCTCTCCCCTGACAGATAGCAACACACTGGGGAAGAGACTTCAGCATAGACATACCAACTCTGTATAAGCTGACAGACCTGCTTTACCAAAGTGGTCAACTTTGGCTGGTTTTGGATTGAATGAAGGGGTAATGAAATATTTTTACCCTTATTGAATGAGTAAAGGGCAGCAGAACTGTACTTAGCATACCCTGATAGAGGGTGTCACTCTAAACTGAACCTCAGTTGCCAAGAAGTAAGCAGGTATGTCAGATCCCACTGATGATGAGAGGGGGCTAGAACAAGTGTTCCTGCCTAATGATGTGGACTTTGCATAAAAGAGTCCTCGACACCAGTGCTTAAAGACAGGAGTTGACTGACTAAAAGTCCTTGTTTCTGTTTGGTGATTACTAGAGCTGAAATCACTTATGAGCTGCTGTAGGAGTTAAGCCTTAGATCTGGTATGGGAACACTGCTGAGTGAAAGACAATGAAAAGGCATCAGCAAAGAAGTCCCCTTCTACCCGCAGAAATCAATAGAGCTGAAATCACTAAATGCTGGCTTAAGTGTGGGAACCTCAAAATGTGGCATCACAGACATGCATGGCAGTGAGCAGCAGCAGCAACAGCAAGCCATTTGCAGATGTGACAACAGTAGCAGAAGTCTTGCTCGATGCCTCCCTCCCTTTTTTCAGGGATAGGAGGTAGACCCATATGAATGAACCTCTGAACTCCTGGTTTACACTAAGGACAGCCATCTGTGAGCAGGATGCAGTGGAGGGATTTTTTACTAAAAGTTTTCTTTTGTTCTACACAGACTCAGTGCTTATGAGTTGGAAAGTATTGCCTCTTAGAGGCATCCCAGGGTAGTGTTTAGTTTGCCCAGATTACTGGGTGAGGGCTCAAGCCAGTTCTGTTTTGCACTGTTAAAAGGAACACCTGGATATTGAACCTGGCCCTCATTACCTCCGACTTCATCTGACAGAAAGGTTATATATACAAAAAATTCAGTTAGCTATTCTGCAATGGCTTTGTCTTCTCTAATACCTGGATCATCTAGTGGCCCCACTGACTTTTTGACAGGCTTTCTGCTCCTGATACACTAAAAAATATTCTGTGCATTGTGCAGAAGGTCCGACTAGGTGAATATGATCGTCCCTTCTCACCTTAACGTTTATGAGTTTTGCACCTTGACTTCTTTCCTGGTCTGCCTCATTATACTTTTATACTTAGCCTGCCATAGTTTGTGCACCTTCCTATTATCCTCATAAGGATTTTACTTACAAATTTTAAAGGATGCCTTTTTGCCTCTAATGACCTCCACTACTCTCCTATTTAGCCATGGTGGCATTCTTTTGGTCCTTTTATTGTCTTTTCTGATTGGGGTTATATATTTAGCTCTATTATGGTGTTTTTAAAAAGTCCTCAACATAGGTGCTGACTCTGTGGGTGCCTCTGGGGCTGGAGTACCCACAGGGCAAAAAAATGGTGGGTGCTCAGCACCCACCAGCAGCCCCCGTCAGGTCCTCCCCTCCCACCAATGCCTCTTGCCTGCTGGTGGGCCCCGCCAAACAGCACCTCCCTCTCCCTCCCCGCGCCTCCCGCCCACCACAATCAACTGTTTCGTGATATGCAGGTGGCTGGGGAGGGGAAGGAGGAGGAGCGGGGATACAGCTCATGCTCAGGTTGGGGTGAAGCTGGGGCAGGAAGAGGTGGGGTGGGGTGGAGACTTGGGTGGAGTGGGGATGTGGCCTGGGACAGAGCTGGGGGACGAGCACCCCTCATCACTTGGAAAGTCAATGCCTGTGGTCCCCAAGCTGTTTGCAGGTATTTAAACCCTATGTCATATTCTTTGTCTGGGCAGTACCTTTGATAAGAATAAGGCATTGAGAGCAGAAGAAACTGTAACCTCCCTATCTCTAACAGTAGCAGAAGTACTGTAAGTACTTGTGAACGTGGCTTTTGCTGTTGCTGTTCTGTTTTTATAATTTTCTCCTTTACATCATGGATTTAAACTAATATTTGTTACAAAGTCATATCTTATGGAGGAGCCTAAGAAACAAAACATATTAACACAAATGCTACTGGAAAAACTGAAATATCAAAGTTGTGTGTCCAAGGTTGTGTGATATGGCTTACAGTGAAAACTGTACCCACTGCAACTAGACAACACAAGTAATATACAAACCTGGAGCTTTAAAAATCTACCAGGCCTGAAAAAAAGGAAGTTTCTTATGGCAGCTCAATGATATTTAATAGAATTCAGCCTCAAGCAGACAAAATCCCCTTCAGCAAAATAGAGATTCTAATGTTTCAAAAAGGTAAAACTATGGAGGACCACATACAATCTCAGCCAAAAGAGCCCTTAATTCTCTAAGAAGAAGAAGAAAAATCAGAAAACAAAAGCTCTCTAAAATATTTTAAGTGTTTCATCTCTCCCCTACCCCAACTTTTTCACAGTAGAAGCCATTGAAAACTTCAGACCTATTCAATAAACAAAAGTTTCCCTCTTAAACTCTATGAGGGAAATCTTGGCCCCTTTGAAATCAATGGCAAAACTCCTATTGACTTAAATGGAACCAAGATTTTCTTCCATTAATACAAAACTTCTTGTTCAGTCATAGACAAACTGAAATGACCACTGACAGTACTAAAACATCCTAGCGTTTGTATTAGAAAATGTAACTGTTAGAATCAGCTGTTTATTTTTGTTTTGTTTATCAAATTTTCTCTATTCATTTTTTGGGGTTCAGGTAAAAAAATTGAAACCAATTAATTTTTACAAAGTAGCCATTTTTCTTTATAAGTATCTATATTACAGAAAATGGTCAATTTGTCAAAAAATGGACATTTCTCAGGGAAATACACACACAGAGAAAATGGGTAGTTTTCAATGCACTTTAGTTATGTTTAAATACATTTGGGAACATTTGAATTAGAAAACATCATTCTGGCCACAATTCTGCAGTCATTGTAGACTAAGACAAGTAGACATGTATATCAGCTAGTCTTGGTTATATTGACTGCACAGTCATAATCAGCATTGTGTCATCTAACTCAAAGATCCTAAATCATGCAAACAGGATAATATTTTCTAATGCTGCCAAGACCTATGAGAGGGACATTTTATTTTTGTAAAGAAAAAAATGCCTCTAGAGGCAAAGGGAAGCATTTACTCAAGATAAACACTGCCAGAGTGAGGAGTAGCCTGCGTTACCAGAATGTTAATAGTGAAATTGTTACCACAAATAGGTCTCTGAACAACCTCACAGACTCTGGTTATAAAGCTTATGAATGAGCGATAGTTCTGCAGCATGAATCCTTATTCTTAAACAAGTCTCACTTCATTGCTAACAGACACACTTTATATTGCATAACCCTAAGATTCACTTCTTGGCATTAGATTTTCTGCATGTATACAGTATGCAATATGCTAAATCCTTTTTAATCCTCTAACAAATTACCGCTTAAACTAGGAAGCACAGTAATGATACTATTGTATTAGCAGTCATCCTTGAACTGAAATACTCTTATAACCGAAGAGCAATTCTTCATCCACCCCTACCAATAAACTCTTGGATGAGTGATTTCTAGAGTTGGATAAATATAACAACAAATTCTCATGAGTGTTCATGCGAATTTAAAAAAGAATTCACTTCAGACAAACAAGTTCACACCCCTTTTAAGTTGGTTTTCTGTAAACATTCAAGTAATTGAATTTGAGTTGTACAAATGCTTAAGAAAAGTGATTGTTAAGCTCACATGCTTGAGTATAATTTATATGGGATGAGACATTGTTGGGAATAGCAAGATTCCCCAAATCCCTCAGAGTCTTGACTTGGAGGCAATTAAATAAGCCAGACAAGGGTCTGATTGCATCCTTCACAAGTAGAACTAGGCATGCACACACAACTACTTCATGGCAATGTGACACATTGCATTTAAACTGTGCACCCAGGCAATAAATATTACAGAAGCCTATTTTTTTCCTAGCAATATTGCCTCAGGCACGGCCTGTGTGACCTAGAAGGGAAAAGCTCTAATCATGAACAAATTCAGGCTGGAAACTAGAAGAAGGTTTCTAACTGTCAGAGGGGGTGAGGTTCTGGAACAGCCTTTTAATAGGAATGTGGAGGCAAACATCTGAGTTTTAAGGAAGAACCTGGCCACATTTATGACGGTGCTTGTATGATGAGGTAGCTTGTAATGGTGAGGGGAAGGGCTCGACACTGCTGATGGTCCCTTCTGGTTTACATCTTATGTCCCTAAAGCTCATGTTTCAGGGCTTCAGACAGACAGTTACCAGGAGGGGTCAGTAAGGGATATTTTTCATCTTTGTATTCTGGTGTGTTTTTTGGTCTCCTTCCTCTGAAACATCAGGAGTGGACACAGCTGGAGACAGGACACTGAAGAGGATGGTTCTCTGAGGTGGCACCAAGCATTCTCTTTTACATATTAAGCTTCCTAGCTCTTGCTCACATGTTCAGGGTCTAACTGATCTCCATATGTGGCATTGGGAAGAAATCTGCCCCCACCCCGGTCAAACTGGCAATGTCCTTGGGGGATTTGCATCTTCTTCTGGAGCATAGAGTGCAGGTCACTGGCCAGGATCAGCTGGGTATATTACACTCATAGGTGCTGACTCGTGGGTGCTCCAACCTTGGAGCACCCATGGGGAAAAAATGATAGGTGCTTAGCACCCATCGGCAGCCCCCCTATCAATTCCTCTCTCCCCTGCCCAGCACCACCTGCCTGCCAGAGGGCCCAGCCAATCAGCGCCGCCTCCTCATCCCTCCCAGCACCTACCGTGAATCAGATGTTTCATAGAATCATAGGACTGGAAGGGACCTTGAGAGGTCATCTAGTCCAGTCCCCTGAACTCATGGAAGGACTAATTATGATCTAGTCCATTCCTGACAGGTGTTTGTCTAGTCTTCTCCTAAAAATCTCCAATGATGGAGATTCCGCAACCTCCCTAGGCAATTTATTACAGTGCTTAACCACCCAGACAGTTTGGAAGTTTTTCCTAATTTCCAGCCTAAATCTCCCTTGTTGCCCATTGCTTCTTGTCCTATTCTCAGAGGTTAAGAAAAATAATTTCTCTCTCTCCTGCCTGTAACAACCTTTTATGTATTTGAAAACTGTTATCATGTCCCCTCTCAGTCTTCTCTTTTCCAGATTAAACGAACTCAATTTTTTCAATCTTCCCTCATAGGTCATGTTTTATAGACATTTAATCATTTTTGTTGCTTTTCTCTATACTCTCTCTAATTTGTCCACACCCTTCCTGAAATGTGGCACCCAGAACTGGACACAATACTTCAGTTGAGGCTTACTCAGCGCAGAGTAGAGTGGAAGAATTACTTCTCATGTCTTGCTTACACACTCCTGCTAATACATCCCAGAATGATGTTCACTTTTTTTGCCACAGCATCACACTGTTGACTCATATTCAGCCTGTGATCCACTACGACCCCCAGATCCCTTTCCAGAGTACTCCTTCCTAGGCAGTAATTTTCCATTTTCTATGTGTGCAACTGATTATCTCTTCTTAAGTGGAGTACTTTGCATTTGTCCTTATTGAATTTAATCCTATTTACTTCAGACCATTTCTCTAGTTTGTCCAGATCATTTTGAATTTTAATCCTATCCTCCCAGCTTGGTATCAACCGTGAACTTTATAAATGTACTCTCTATGCCATTATCTATATCAGGGATTAGCAATGTTTGGCACACAGCCCGCCAAACTAAGCCCCCTGGCAGACTGGACTGGTTTGTTTACTTGCCGCATCTGCGGATTTGGCCAATCGCAGCTCCCACTGCTCATGGTTTGCTGCTCCAGGCCAATGGGGGCTGTGGGAAGTGGCGTGAGATGACGGAGGTGTTGGCCGCGACTTCCCGCAGGTCCCATTGGCCTGCAGCAGCAAACTGTGAACAGTGGGAGCTGGACTGACCGAACCTACAGACGCGGCAGGTAAACAAACAGGCCTGGCCCACCAAGGTGCTTACCCTGGCGGACTGTGTGCCAAATGTTGCCGATCCCTGATCTAAATAATTGATGAAGATATTGAACAGAACCACACTCAGAAATGATCCCTGCAGGACCCCACTCATTATGTCCTTCCAGCATGACTGTGAACCACTGATAACTACTCTCTGGGAATGGTTTTCCAACCAGTTTTGCACCCACTTTACAGTAGCTCCATCTAGCTTGCATTTCCCTAGTTTGTTTATGAGAAGGTAGTGTGAGACAATATCAAAAACTTTACTAATGTTAAGATATATCACGATATTTCCCCCTAACCACAGGGCTTGTTACCGTGTCAAAGAAAGCTATCAGTTTGGATTGACATGATTTGTTCTTGACAAATCCATGCTGACTGTTACTTATCAACTTATTATCTTTTAGATGTTTGCAAATTGATTGCTTAATTATTTGCTCCATTATCTTTCTGGGTACAGAAGATAAGCTGTCTGGTTTATAATTACCTGGGTTGTAGTTCTTATTTCCTTTTTTATAGATGGGCACTATATTTTCCCTTTTCCAGTCTTCTGGAATCGCTCCGATTTTTCATGACTTTTCAAAGATAATTGCTAATGGCTCAGATATCTCCTGAGTCTGCTCCTTGAATATTCTAGGAGGCATTTCATCAGGCCTGGTGACTTGAAGACATCTAATTTGACTAAGTAATTTTTAACTTTTTCTTTCTCTATTTTAGCTTCTTCTGATCCTACCTCATTTTCACTGGTATTCACTATGTTAGATGTTCAATCACCACCAACCTTCTTGGTGAAAGCTAAAACATTTTTTGTTATTGTGTTTCCCCCCTCATTGAGTAATGGTCCTACCCTGGCCTAGGTCTTCCTCTTGCTTCTAATGAATTTGTAGAATGTTTTCTTGTTACTCCTTATGTCTCTAGCTAGTTTGATCTCATTTTGTGCCTTGGCCTTTCTAATTTTGTCCCTACATACTTGTATTATTTGTTTATATTCATCCTTTGTAATTTGACCTAGTTTCCACTTTTTGTAGGACTCTTTTTTGATTTTTAGATCATTGAAGATCTCCTGGTTTAGGCAGGCTGATCTCTTGCCATACTTTCTATCTTTCCTATGCAGTGGGTAGTTTGCTCTTGTGCTCTTAACAATGTCTCTTTGAAAAACTGCCAGCTGTCTTCAATTGTTTTTCCCCTTAGATGTGCTTCCCATGGTATCTTACCTACCACCTCCCTGACTTTGCTAAAGTCTGCCTTTTTGAAATCCATTATCTTTATTTTGCTGTTTTCCCTGCTACCATACCTTAGAATCATGAACTCTTTCATGATCACTTTCACCCAAGCTGCCTTCCACTTTCAAATTCTCAACCAGTTCCTCTCTATTTGTCAAAATCAAAGTAGAAAAGCCTGTCCCCTATTAGCGTTCTCCACTTTCTGAAATAAAAAATTGTCTCCAATACATTCCATGTGCCCTGCTATGTTGTTTTCCCAACAGATGTCTAAGTAGTTGAAGTCCCCAATCACCACCAAGTCTGGTGCTTTGGATGATTTTTTTAGCTGTTTAAAAAAAGCCTCAGACACCTCTTCTTCCTGGTTAGATGGTTTGAAGTAGACCCCTACCATGACATCACCCTTGTTTTTTATCCCTTTTATCCTTACCCAGAGGCTTTCAATGAGTCTGTATCCTATTTCCTTCTCAACCTCAGTCCAAGTATATACATCTTTAATATATAAGGCAACACCCCCTCCCTTTTTTCCCTGCCTGTCCTTCCTGAGCAAGCTGTACCCTTCTTTACCAATATTCCAGTGATGCGTATTATCCCACCAGGTCTCTGTGATGCCAACTATGTCACAGTTATGTTTATTTACTAGCATTTCGAGTTCTTCCTGCTTATTCCCCATACTTCTTGCCACCGTTGCCAACTTTCATGTGATAAATAAGCACCCTGACTTTTAACAATAAGCCAAAAATCAAGCTAATCCCATTTCAAACAAGGACAAAACAAGCCAACCCCTAAGAATCCCAACACTCTCTGAAACTAGATCTCCCAGCATGCAGTCTGTGACTGTGGCGGGCCCACTGTGTGCTCCTTGCCTCTGCTTTCCCCCCTTCTCCCTCACTCCCTGGCCCTGCTTGGCAGAAGCCAATCAAAAAAAAAAAAAAAAAAAAAAAAAAAAAAAAGCAACAAGCTGCAACAAGCCAAACAAGCAACAAACTACAATTCAAAAACTAGCCAACAAGCAACTTACAAGCCAACTAAGCCAAAAACAATCCCAGTTTATGCATTTTTTTCACAGTTTTGACATGTCTGCTTCTTGCATTAGTATACAGACATACTGATACTGATTTGATTCACCCTCCTCCAGTTCCATCTTGTCTCTCCTTTATCTCTGCTGTAACAGCCTATGCTCCCCCCAAATTACAAACCTTCTCCCAGGGATCCATTTTCTTGACTTACCTGTGGGCTTTGGTCACCTGCCCCCTTCGAACCTAGTTTAAAGCCCTCCTCACTAGGTTAGCCAGTCCATAGCCAAATATGCTCTCCCCTTTTTTCGATAGGTAGACCCCATCTCTGCTTAGCAGTCCTTCTTCCTGGAACAGCATCCCCTGGTCAAGGAAGCCAAAGACCTCCTGACGACACCATCTTCTCAGCCAGGCATTCACCTCCAGGATGCATCTGTCTCTTGTGACTGCCACTCCAGATCCACCTCCCCTGGGCTACTTCCTGCCTTCCTTGCTCTCCTTCAGTTTGTGGTGTGGCGCCAGCCTTCTCCTTGCAATTCAGAGCCCCAGCTGGGAGGGAGACCTTCCTAGCTAACTCCCAGAGTCCAATTGCTCCCCCTACCAGGAAGAAGGTGGGAAAAGAGGCAGGTCTGAGTCTTACTCAAAAACCCATCTTCCCCCCTACCCCCAGATTGCCCTACTCCAGGATCTACCACCTGTCCACCTTCTTGTACCCAACTCTTCCCCCAGCCAGAGCTCCCTTTAAGCAGGTCCTCCATAGGAATCATGCCCAGAAGCTGATGAGGGGTGCACCCTTCATGGTCCAATACTGTTCCACCACTCCTTTACCTTAGTGTGAGTCTGTGTGATGGGGTTTATAGACCCCAATCACAGTTCAACATTTACATTGAATGTCAGCAAAAGCACCACAATGAATGAAGATTATGGAAGGAGAAATATGACACAAGTACTGTAAGTTCAAGTTAAATTACTAGTCAGGTTAACTTATAAATAAACTCCATGTACTAATGAGATGTTTGGATTAACCTTTGATTTCCCAATTTTTTATTTTTTAAAATATTCTTATTTATTGATAGAGCACCATTTATTAAATATGTAAGTCTGAGGACAACCAAAAGATTATAATCTTTACATTCTCATGAGACTCTGTTATATTTAAAGCATTTTCTGTTTCCATTTACAATATTTGCCATGAAGCTGAATTCATGTTTTGCCAGGGCTCTGTTCTTTAGTACATGCTGATAATATGGATTTCAAAGTTATCTACATGAATATCAACAATAGATATTTGACTGAAAAAATAGGGAAACTGAGTCTGAGTCATGTATGGAATAATGAATACAGTATTGTTAGTGGGTTATTGGCATTCTTAATTGCTATATTTTCTTTTTTTTGAAAATGTGAAGCTCTCGTGATCACTTCTGATTTTTAGTGTTTCTAAAGATGAATAAAGTAGATAAGAGCACTTTCAAAACCTTCCATATTATTCAGTACATCTAAGCTGTGAAAAATGTTCCCTACTTTAATTTATAACATAAAATACTTTCCTTTTTCTGAATAATTGGTACAAAAATGGGGGAAAAAACAGAATAAATTTACAGTAGATATTGTTTCAATCTGACATGTAGATTTATTCATTATTCCTATCGGTAACATTCTAGGGGTGAAATTCATCCCCAAGCAGAGGATTAGCATAATGTATACATAGTGTACTTACAGGACTGAAGTAAGTAAGTAAAGCTTGTGCCAGCACTCTGCACAAGGGTTAGTTATTTCCTAGGCACAGACCAAGTTTAAAATAAACATAAGAACTTTGGATATGCAAATTTAGATTAATCAAAAACCTCTCTAACGTCAGAACAAAGTATTCCCTGCCACATTCCCCTAGTCAACCACTCATCTTCTTCTTCTTTCATATGGCTTGGGTAGGTAGCAACAACTACAAATGTATATCTAAGTTTGATAGCCAGCACATTGCTGCAACAATGAGCTGGTGAATGTCCATCAGGCTCCCAGCAAAAGAACGAAGGAGACATTCAGATACGATGTGCTCTATCATTTGTGCCTGGTGACCACAGTTGCATACAGATGTTTGCATCATTTTTCATTTAAGGAGGGTTTGTCCACATCTCCCACAAGATGTCCTGATGCGATTCAATCTGCACCAGTCTTTCCGACATAAATCAAAACATGGTGGTTCCTCAACAGGAACAACGATGAACTGTTTGTTTTGAGAAGTTGAAGTGCTCCATGCGACTCTCCATTGAGCCTCAGCATCAAAGTTGGATGTAAGGCTCTTGATACAGTTCCATAAAGGGTAGCAGGATTTTAATCTCATTTTTGGCAGGTTCTGCTGGCCATGGTGCAGAGGGATCCTCGTATTTGCATTGACATGATTAGAAGAGCTGGTCAGACATCTCTTTCTTAATCTGCTGAATGTGCAATAGGACTGGGAGCCAGACAACTGATGAAGGTTTGAGCATCCCTGACACTATGAGCATTCCATTATTGAGTTGATTGTCAAGAAGTTTAGTGTGACTGCTGTGAGACCACACTGGTGCACAATATTCAGCTGCAGAATATACCCAGGCAATTGTTGAAGTTCATAAGGTCTGTAGACTGGAGCCACATGATGTTCCAGCCAATTTTCTGATAAGTGTGACATGACACCTGACTTTATCGCAGGTGTTCTCAAGGTGTTGTTGAAAGGTCAAACTCCAGTCCAGTGTAAGGCCAAGATATTTTGGATTAGCTTTGTGGCTGATGCTCTCACCGCAGAACTACACATCAAGTTTGGTATTAGCCATTTTATTGTTCAGGTGGAAAGCAATTACCATGGATTTTTTTGGATTAGCAGCCATTATGCTAAGATCTCAGGTTAGGGTGCAGCTGACAGTATGGAGAGTTATATGCTGAACAGCTAGGGCAATATCATCCACATACATGAATTTCCTTGATTCTGTTGCTGGTATATCCACAGTTTATAGATTAAAAAGTATTTGGGCCAGGACAGAGCCGTGAGGGATGCTTGAGTTAAGAATTCTTGGCCTACTGATCTGGCCATTAAGATTTACCTTAAAGTGGCAATCCCCAGTCATTGTCACCAAGAGGTGGATCATTTGCCAGCAGTGACTGATGCGGGAGACGTTGAGGAGGTGGCCCTGTCTCCTGACAGTGTTGTATGCTGAGAACAGATCAAGAAGGTCAATTCCTGTCTTCCGCTTACGTTGGAATCCTGCCTCAGTGGGGCAGGTAAGTCAAGTTACTTGGTCACACAAGTTCCTTTTGAGGTAAAATCCTGCCTGCTCCATTGGGAGGATGTCTTCAATAACATCAGACAGACGGTGGAGCAGCACCCATTCCATGAGCTTGCTGGTGTTTGAGAGGAGACAGATCGGGCATTGGCTGGTTGCATCCTCTGGGGGTTTTCCAGTCTTCAGGAGGGCAACCACTATTGTCTGTCACCAGCTTGTTGGCACTTCTCTGATTCTATGCACAGCAGTAAAAAGCACCACCAGCCATTCCTGTACCCCTCCCCAGATTCTTGAGAAACTCTAGTGGAATGTCTTCAACCCCTGAAACTTTCTGGCTTTTGGTTTCCAACAGTGTAACATTGATTTCCTTGATAGAATATGGGGAAGAGAGTGGGGATTCTTCCAGACATTGTTGAAGTTTTCTGTGGAGTTCCCACTGGACCTCCTGGCATGTAATCTTCTCTATCGGCATCTTTCTGTAAGAAGATGAGAGGCAACAGCATTTGCTGTCACCTTTGCTAAGCATTGAACTACTGGCTGGGATCTTCCAAGTTGCCAGAAAAAAGTCCATGTCTTACTCCCTGAATGGGTGAAATCAAGGCTTTCAATGGTCTCTTTCCACCTTTCCAGGTGCGCCAAATTCAAGGACTCAAGCAGTGCAATGGCTTTATCTGGGTTGCCACTCTTTTCATAGTCCCTCTGGAAAGACTCGGATTCTTTTGTCCAGCAGGGAGTGAAAGCCTTGCAGTGCCCACGAGGAATGTACTTCTTAGCAGTAAATGTTAGGATGTTTGTAAAATGACCAAAGTTTCTAGGTATTGGTTTGAGCCGTGGGATCTGAGATTCTGTTTCTGACGTGTAGGTGGGCCAGTCAGCCTTGTGGATATTCCAATGAAGCTTTGGCACAGACCACAGAAGAGGCACTTCCAGGCCAATCTGGAGGATGATGGGGAGCAAGACAACAACCTTCACATAGTGCTTCAGTTAAGTGCTGGTGCTTTCTGTGCTCTGTGTTTTGTGAAAATCCACCAACATACCAATGTCGTCAATTAGTCACTGAATGTCATTTTACTGACCTCCCAGTGAACGTAGCAATGAACCACTCACCCAGCAGCTACCATTAAAAAAAATCTGGGAGAAAACAAAGTTACTCACCTTGTGCAGCAATGATGGTTCTTTGAGATGTGTATCCCAATGGGTGTAGGTGTATTTGTGCCCATGCTTCTAATCAGAGATTTTAGATAGCAGTATCTGTTCGGCCTGCATATGCGCTCTCCCTCACTCATGGTTTGCCTCAAGACTATCTAATGCTGCACAGGCAAACCGCTCCCAGTTCCTTCTCTGCCACAGAACCCTATATCAAGAACTCCATAGTAGAGGGGCGGAGGGGAGGTTTTGAAACACCCATGGGGGACATATCCCAAAAATCCATCATTACTGCACAAGGTGAGTAACTTCATCTTCTTTGAGTAGTGTCCCTATGGGTACTGCACTGTAAGTGACTTCACAGCAGTATTCCCCATAAAGGGTTCTGAGGCTTCAGAGTAGAATCCATTATTATAGAGAGTAGTGTGGAGGCAAAGATGGTGTCAGAGGCCAAGTCTCCAGTGATCTCATAGTGTCCCAGAAAAGTTTGGGCAGATGCCCAAGTTGCAGCTCTGCTAATTTATGGGATGGGGACATCTTTAAGGAATGAAATCAAGGTAGAAAGTGACCTTGTGGAATGTGTGTGGATTCTGCACAGAGGCAAGAGGTTGTGCCCTTGGTAACAGTGAGTAATACAACCGGATATGGATAGTCTCTGAGCCAATATTGCGGCACCTATGGATCTTTCTGCAAACTAAAGGAAGAATGTAGGAGACTTCCTAAAGTCCTTAGTCCTGTTCAAGTAAAATGCTAATGCTCTCCTAACATTATGTGGTTTTGGGAAGAAAACAGGAAGATGGATTTATTGATTCAAATGAAAAGTGGAGGCTACTTTAGGGAGAAACTTGGGATGTGGCCTCAGTGTTACTTTGTCTTTAAAAAGACTGTGAATGGCACATATACCATCAGGACCACTATTTCTCCTATGTGCCTAGCTGAGGTGATGGCCAGCAGAAATGCTGTCTTTATGGACAGGTGTAAGAAAAAACAAGTTGCCATAGGGTCAAAGAGAGGTCTAGTCAAAGTTCTGAGAACTAGCTTAAGATACCAGGTTAGAGCTGGTGGTTTCACATGTGGGAAGAGGTTTCCAATGTCCTTAAGAAATCTACGTGTCAGTCCATGAGCAAACACCAGGTATCTGTCTACTTGACAGTGGAAGGCCATTATGGCCACTTAGATGTATTTTAAGGGAGCTGAGAAAGGGAGTCCTGATTTTTTATGGTCCAAAAATGCATTCTAAAATCAGAGGGAGGGAGGGAGGCAGGACGATGTTCTGTCTATGTGCTTAGAATAATACCAAATTTTGAATAGTTTTCATTTTTGCAGGGAAGTGTGTTAAGTGGAAGATTTTCTGCTGTGTAATAACGTCTTTCCCCTCATCAGAGTATTCTACCTCTAAGTTCTGGAACCAAGAAGGAGTCAAGCCTGGAGGTGAAGGATACAAAATTGGGGTTTCATGTACACTCCCTTCCCTGGGCCTCTCCCCAGTGGCTGTTGTGAGGGATCCAGGCCTGCGCACTACTCCAGGCCCTAATCCAAGGAACATCTAAGTAGCAGCCATGTGCCATTTCCCTATAACTAATGGCATTTCAGTTCCTTGGGCCAGTTCCCCACAGCCCCAGCCTTTACCAAAGCTTCACTTTATCTCAGGGCTCTTCTAAATTGAGGCCCAGCAGCCAGCCAGGCTTTCTTGCTCCCCTGGTCCCTGCCAGCACTGAGCAATCTGTGGTGCTTCAGTCTTTCAGCCTACTAGGAGCACTGCCTTCACGCTTCAGGCTCCAAGCAGCAATTGACTCTGGTCTGCATTGCAGCTCCTTTCATACTAGCCTGAACCCCTCTGATTGGCTAGCCCTTTGCAGGCTCCCCTCCTGATTGGCTGATTCCCATGCAGCCTCTCTAAGCTGCTTGTAGGACTTAGCTCCACTATTCTTTTCCTGGGATCGGTCTGGCAGGACCCTGAAGCTTCCAGCACTGGGCCTCTTGACCTAGTCCATCCCATCACAGAGTGTCAGGCAAGTTCAGAAGGGATGTGACAGGTGCATAGATGGCAGCTGATGTTGAAAGGGATAGCTATTTGGGCCCTCAACTAACCTGTCAAAAGCGCTTAAAGGAGTAGGGTTGAGAGGTCTTAGCTTGGACTGAATGCTTGCATTTTTGCACCCTGGGTCTCTTACATTGTAGCTCATAATAGTGCTGTGTCAATGGGTATTAAGGTGGTCATGACCTGTGCTGTGGTTGAGAGCCATATTTTCTCTTTTGCCCAGCCATATACATTTCCAGGGAGCATAATTTGTCACTGGAATCTTTCAGAGTGTGAAGAGAGGCATCAGTCCTATTGGTGAAGAGCCTGAGCCCTTTAAATGGGAGAGCCTCATCTGTTGTATGAATTTCTTTGGGCAACCCGGAAAGGTAATGCAACAGGAGTCCTGGTTACACAGCTGCCATGCAGATTGAGTGGGAAGCTGTATCTGCTGTGTCCAATGCTGTTTATAGCACAGTTCTGGCTACTAACTGGCCTTCCTTGGCAATAGCCTGGAACTGCTCTTTTTGCACCTTTTGTAAATGTCTAATGAATGCTTCAGTATCTCATAATTAATAAAATCGTATTTGGCCATTAAAGCCTAGTAGTTCATACCCCTGAACTGCAACATTGCTGGCTACTATGCTTTCCTTCCAAGGAGCTCTAGCCTTTTCCAGTCTTGATTGTATGAGGTTGACTTGAGATGATGTTGCTTGCTACATACATTGACTGAATCTATTACAATCAAGTTGGTTGAGGATGCTGAAAAAGAAAGTCTGCCTCTTTGGTTGGGATATAGTATTTCTTATTGGCTTTCTTACACGTTGGTGCCATGGAGGCTGGTGTCTGCCAGATGACTTTGGCAGGATCTAGAAGTGCCTTGTTAATTGGGAGGGCAATTCTGAATGAGGAGGAAGTATACAGAATATCAACCAGTTTGAGATGTGTATCTGCTACCTCCCATAGGGGTTGAAGTGCATCCACCACCCTCTTAGTAAGATCCTTAAAAAGTCTAAAATAATTGTGACAAAGTTCCTCCTCTACCTTGATGGGTCCTGCGCTTATTGGTAGATGTGCTCACCTCAGTGATCTTCCCCACAGTCTGGGTCAACTGCTCCTGTGTTTGATCAGGAGTTGGGAGGTTTAGGGGGAACCCAGGCCCGCCCTCTACTCTGGGTTCCAGCCCAGGACCCTGTGGATTGCAGCTGTCTATAGTACCTCTTGTAACAGCTGCATGACAGCTACACCTACCTGGGCTACTTCCCCATGGCCTCCTCCAAACACCTTCTTTATCCTCACCAGGGAATCTTCCTCCTGGTGTCTGATAACACTTGTACTCCTTAGTCCTTCAGCAGCACGCCCTCTCACTCTCAGCTCCTTGTGCCTCTTGCTCCCAGCTCCTCACACAAACTTCCTCTCCTCTGGCTCCCCTCTCCCTGACTGAAGTGAGCTCCTTTTTAAACCCAGGTGCCCTGATTAGCCTGCCTTGATTGGCTGCAGGTGATCTAACCAGCCTGTCTGCCTTAATTGGTTCTAGCAGGTTCCTGATTACTCTAGTGCAGCCCCTGCTCTGGTCACTCAGGGAACAGAAAACTACTCAGCCAGTGACCAGTATATTTGCCCTCTACCAGACTCCTGTACCCCACTGGCCTGGATCTGTCACATAATCTTCTAGAGATGGGGGGAGGAGGCATCACAGACTCATTTGGTGATGAAAAGTAGAGGTTTGTTGGTAGAGTAGCCTCAATTTTTGGGCTTTCCTCCTGCCCCTCAAAAGTTTCCTACTCAGGTAAAGGGGCTCTTGATACTGAAGCCAGAGGAAAACATCTGACAGACTCTCTGTGAGAGATACTGGATTCCTGGGAAGTGTGGTATCTGTAAATTACTCAGGGATCCCAACAGAACCACGGGAGTCGGATAGCATGGGTGGTGCTGGTGCTAAAGGGGGCCCATATCAGGTTTGAGTCATCATATTGGTGGAGTTTGGGAGGTTCCCAATATTGTGACAGCAGACTCTGGTGAGAGCCTAGGGAAATAACTGGTCACTATCTGATTTGTGACTGGGTAAGGGAGGTATTGACTGGGGTGCTGGTGGCAAATGGCCCAGTGTCATTGGTGAGTCCGAGCATTGAGATTTGCTTGACACCAGGGCCTAAGTAATGGGGATTCCAGTTCTTCTGTGACCACCAGGTGCAGAAGACACCAGAACTATTGTAGTACTCTTGACTGACTCTATTCCATGAAGGAGTGATGATGCTGTGTTGTTTGTACTGATGGTTCTTTGTGAGAGGAATACTCCACTGAAGGGAGCTTTACTGCACTTGGTACCGATTTCTTTGGTGCTGGTCTTTTTGAGGTGGTGAGGTCTTTGTCCTTTTGTCAAGGAGGCAGTACTGCTGCCTAGGAGCCTGAGCCCCTGGCATCCTTAAGTGGTGCAGGAGAGCTCATAGATGAAGGACCCTGATGTTTATGAGTATTGCGCTTCAGAGCCGCTGGTGCTGCTGGTACCAAGGTGGCCAAGCATGCTGAGAAACCCCTCTGGCTGGCCAAGGATTTTGCATCAGGCTTGAAGCCCTTTTTCTTGAGTGTTTGTAGGGGGAATCCACTGATTTTTCCCCATTATTCTACCTCCTTGGAGGTTGAAGGTGCTTCATGTATGTCCTGGAGATGGCTGATGTCAGTTGGTGGCTGAAGTGCAGCCACCATCAGAAGGAGCTTCAACTTCAGCTCACAGTTTTTACGCAATCTAACTGTTAGCTGTTGGCAAAGGGTGCACTTTTGTGGGATGTGTGATTCTCCCAGGCATTGGACACAGCGAGAGTACCTGTTTGTCACCTGAATTTCCTCTTTGCAGGAGAGGCACCTCTTAAAACTAGGGAATTGGCCATGCCCCTGATGGGACTATCAGCCTCCAAAGGCAAGAAATGCAAAAATAAATTTATTTTTACAAAAAACAAACCAAAACAACAGCAAGTCTAGACTACTAAATATGGGAGATGGGATAAAAAAAATAAAACTTTTATTTCACAATGGAGAAACGAAAACTCTAACTATTAAAAGAAACAAAAAAAAAGACTAAATTTAAAGTACTATTTATGCTAATGACACAGATAAGGAAGAGATACTGCTTACTCTGTTCGAGGCCAAAAGCGGTTGAGAAGGAACTGGGAATGGTTTACCTGTGCAGTGCTAGATAGCTACAGGACAAACCATGAGGGAGGAAGAGTGCATGTGTGGGCCAAATTGACACTGCTACCTGAATCTCTGAGTAGGGACGCAAATACACATACAGTGGAGAACCCATAGGGACACTACTTGAAGAAGAATAGACAAGTCTTACAGAGCCTGAAGTTCTGCTTCTGGTGGGTCAAGAAGTGAGGGAAGAGGATTCCAGAGGCAAGGCCTTCCTAATCGAGAATGCCCTACCACCAGTTCCCTTTCATGTAAACTAGGAGGTTGTTAGCCTGAGCACTTGAAAAATTACATGTGGTGGTACCCCTGCATCCCTAAAGTGATTTCTCAGATAGTCAGGATTCTAATGGGATTAAGAACCAGCTGTTTATAAGGCTGAAATCTATCCCTGTGCAGACGACCAGCATGAGACCTATGTACTATTTAAACAGTGTTGCTAAATCACAGGACATTATCTCATGACCAAATCTCATGATATTTGGTGGCTTTCTTTAAGCTTAGCTCCTGGAGATGTGCTATTACAAAAGAATCTCAGCTTAAATTTACAAAGTAAAAATGGTTGCAAAGAAAACCCTGAAAACGTAGCCTGCAGGCTGCCTAGTAGCTCAGACACAAGAAGACAAATAAAAAAGAATCCTAAATGTATTACTTTTAAAATCTCATGGTTCTTTAAGCTGAATGACTTTGAGGGCCTGATTCATGATGTTTTAATTTTTGGGGTTGGCAATACTGCTTATCCCACTTCATTCTTCATGGCCTGGGTTAGTGTATGTGTGGGAGATGTCTGTCCCTCTCTATACCCTTTGATTAGCCACACAACAAACCTCCTGGCTCTGGCTTTGTACTAGGACCCAGGATTTGTCTCAGATTTATTAATTGTCTGAGGCTATATCTACTCTTTTACTTTGGGCTGAACTGTACAATTTACTTTGCTTTTGATATCTTTACAATGTATATTTCCCAATATTTCTGGCCTAAAGGCAAATGAGGTAAATAGAAAATCAAATCCTTCTGACGGGTCTGATGCCTGACGTTTTTTCTCATAGAAACAGCTGGGATAGGAGACTTTCCTGAGGTTTTGGTAATTATTGGCTGTTACTGCAAATTTATAAGTGCAGCAATAAAGAATATTTGAAACTCGAGACTGGGGGAGCGGTTGCTCATGGCTTGGCTTCCTGTGGATGCAATCAGAGATGACATATTAAGGCAGCTGTGGTTCAGGTTCTGTTTTGCTATTTTAGTGTTTTACATAAACAAGTTTACACTAGTCTGTCAAATTTCATTTCTTTACCTGTTCCTTGATGCAATTTGCTTGTTTTTTTCTTGAAGTCACAAAATGGAAACAGGATTATAGAAATTCAGAGAGACAAAGACTGTGCAAGGAAAACATTTGGGCCTTGTTCAATTACAGCAAGATTCCAAACTTTCTGAAGGCAGTGAAATCTTTCTATTGGCATCCACAGTCTTTGGATCAAGGCCGTAGAGGTGACAAAACACAGGCTGGATGAGCAATGGAAGAAGGAGGAAGCACAAGTTCACCATTTGCCAGATAGTCTTGGTGTTATTGACCTTGGGGGTGGGGGATGGCATGCATTCTGTTCTAGCTAGAGAAAAATGGTTCTTGTGCTAGAAATAATTACAGAGGAGAGGATATTTGGAAAAACAAAAAGTTGAATGAGGAGATGAGGAATTGCTTGGGTTATGCTGTAACATATACAGAGGTAACCTAACAATAACAGGGCCCATGGTCCCCTATGTGGGCTGCTCTTGCCTGAAGACCAAAATGTCTGAGGTCCTTCTGTTGAATTTCCTGTACATTCCTCCATTCAATGTGAATGTTTCCTCACCCGTCACGTCCCACAGAAACAGCAGAAGATTTGGCTTGCAAAACCCAAGATGCTCTGGTATTTGCAAAGGCTCAAGACTACCCCCACACTAGCTTTTGGTCCTTCCCTTTCTTCTTGGGAATGGAGGTTTGGGGAAGGTGGGCAAATTAACGCTGACTCCAGGCCTGATTCAAAATCCATTGAAATCAGTAGAAATATTTCAACAGACTTGGATAAGATCTTGAAAAACATTTACTTATCCCCTGAAATTCTGTGCTGTCATCCTTGGACTGTCATCCACACACAATCAGATCCCAAATCCCTATAGAGAGACTTCTTCAGAGTGTGTCACAGAGATGGAACTTCCCTCTTCTGTATCCCTAGGGCCAAGATCCACTGGTCCCTTTACCCTGTGCTCATGAAAGTGAATGGTATGATATGACCTTCTTTTACTGTGATGCATTCTGAAAATTTTGCACTGATATCAACCTTGCCAACACTGGGGGAAAAAAAACCTACAGGTGGATTTTTCAAAATCACCTGAGTGACTTCAGAGCACGTTGAGAGTCACTGAGACTTCTGCTCCTGGGCACTCTTGAAAACCTTACCCTTCAAGTATATCAGGCTACATGTGATATACATGGGAAAATATATTCCCCCATAATATGGATACTTTATACAATTATGATTTCTTTCTAATTTCAGACTACAGAACAAAAGCCTGGAAGCAGGCTGTGTTTTCTTGAAACTTTTAGAATTGTACAGAAAAGTTTGGAACAATTTTGTTGCTGAACTATTTTGGTGGTTTTTTTAAAGTTAAAATAGCTGAATGTACATACTGTCTAGAGAGTTGGATGCCTAACACTAGTGCTTAATTTGTAATGAAAGAGGTGCCGGGCTCAAGCAATCATGTCCTAGGGCTCAAGTAATTTTTTTGCAGTCATAATGATGTAGCAAGCCCAGAAGTGCCAGTGCTATGAACTGCCAAACCTACAGGTACTGGGACTCGGCCCTCGAAAGCCCTGGCACAATTTAAGTACTGCTTAACTCCTTTAAACTCTTCCAAAAAACTCAGCCTCTGAGTTGAATATATCTCTAAGTACTAAAACTCTTGGCAATGCATTACGTTTTTTTAATCTTTTCATCATACCATTTCTACTTTCATAAATTTTAAGGCCAGAAAGGGCTATTATGATCATGAACAGAGACACAGAGAGGTAAAGTACCTTCACAGCAGGTGAACAGGCAAGCAGGGAATAGAAACCCATGTCTCCTGACTCCCAACACTGTATTCCATCCGCCAAACCATGCTGTGTCTCTCTGTACCCCTTTGTTGGTCTCTCTCTCATTCCCTCTCTCATTTTGCTAGACCACTTCCCTTGTCTGTTGTCAGGCCCCTAGTACCTCTTTCATTGCACTATTAGCTTACTTTCATTCAGCTACATTCTCTCTTCCCTGTCTTTATCAGCCACCTCTCCCTCTCCCCATTGGTGATTTCTTTCCCCTTCAACCATTTCACACTTTTTTTGTTAGGTTGTTTCCTCTTCTTTGTCTTAACAAAAGGGTTTTCCTGTTTGTAATGTTCAAGTGTCTGAGTTGGTTCAAAATGCCTTAAATATAATTCATTCTTGCCACCCTCAGAAACAACCCATTGGTAACTATTCTGGATCAAGAGCCTGGCTGTTGAGTAGCAATAAAGAGCAACAGTACTTTACACAGGGTGCCAACTGGAATAAAAGAAGAGCTGCTTAGACGGTCTTTGTTTTTGAGCTTGGGAGGTTGAATTTTACAGGTAATATTTCTTTACAAATAAGTTGAAGCTGAGACAAAATATCAAAAGATGAAAAGAACGATGGATGCAATGGAAGAATTGAAGTCTCAAGCACAAGCAAATTGACAACATGTAAAAGGCAGATTAGTGCAGTGAAAGCACTTCAGCTGGAATAACAAGTATTGTATGTAATGGTAGATATAAATGTCAAGAGCCTCATTGCTTGAAATAATCTGTGTCAGTCCCATACATTTGCACAGGATACTTTATTCTGTACAAAGGCTACACAAAAACCTTTAAATTATTCCCCTTATTCTGCAGTAATAATAATAATATCACCACAATATTAGTGTTCATTTCATAAGAACAATTAGCAAATCATACCTCTCCTTACTCCTGGTTGCAACCTACAACTTGAACTATCACAGACTAATTAAGCAACGCTTCTCCCACTACAGTGAACACAGTTTGCCCTTCCAAAGATGGAGGTACAGTATTTCACATTTATTGCTTTCAGCTATATGGTATTAAAAATTAGACACTTAAAACTCTGGTTAAGACAACAGACATGTAGCTTATATGTTAAATAGGCAGTAAATGTTTCCTTTGTATTATCAAAACATTTGCAAAGCAGGTGATTTTCAGAAGGGAACTAAATCAACAATGCCAGCTAATCTTGAATCAAGGCTTCTGAGCTGAACCAATGAGCCAAAACAACAGCTGATTGCAACATAGTTTTAAATATATGAAAGAACATTTGGAAATTGTCCAATTAATTTCCTGAGGAACCAAGGGAGTGAAGAAATCTATATTTTCCTTTGTTCTTACAGAACATAACGTCTCCCTATGGAACACTGCACAGCATCTAGTGCCCTCACTAACCTATGTAGGCTGTATTTCACAGCTGTCAGAGTAAAATTAACACTAGAGCTTTCTATGCTGGGTCATCTTATCTGAACTGGGCTTCCCTTTGCCACAAGAGTAGCAGGAACTGCTTGAAACTAATCTATCCAAAACTAGAGATCTGATAGGCCAGGTTAAAGGTGAAGTATTTCCTTACATTTCATGCATGGCCACCTGAACAATATATAGGGCTCTATTCATAGAAAAAAAGGTTTCAGATCATTTTTGAGAGAACTCTGCACAGTTCACATGGAGTATTACTTACATGTTTTAGGAGCCACATAGTCTTGGAATGTTGCCACCTCAATCCTCTTCTTGGTCCTGTTTTGTAGATAAAAGAAATGCCTTATCTTGCCCCTGAAGGCGATTGATGCTGCTTTACAAATTTGAAGAGACTGTCATCAAAAAACAAACCACCATATGGTTAGTAACCATTTTTATTGTGTAGATTGCAGCATTACCCAGAGGTGATCAGGCAGTGTATGGTTAGTATCTCATTTTGTCTCTGTCTTCTCCGGAGATGTTTGGTTACTGGGGGATACCTTAATTGCTTCTGCATGCGTTGTATCTGTGCCAGTGGTGTCGTGTGTTTCAATACCTAGCCAAGTTCTTTATTTCTGTGTAGAACTCCTGTCCACTGTAAACATCACATAAAGCCAAGCTACCATGTGCTATGTTCCAAGTTTGTCTTTCAAATCTTGGTGCAACTCCAGGTTGTTCTAGTGAACAACTGAGTATTAACTCAGTTTTTACTATGCATCATCACAGTTTTGCTTTACTTCTTTAAGATGCTTCACACATTTGCAACTGCTTTAATTTCAAAGTCTAATTGTAGTTGTTACTTTATTTGGGTGCCAACGTAGATGGAATCCATTCTCGAGTTAAGTGCATCCGGACCTGGAAGAGAAACAATATTTGCCATTGAGTGCCAAGTAGTTTTCAGCACATACAAGGTGGAAAAGCCTATGTTAATTAATGTTATTTGTTTATGTGTCATGTGTGCCAGGGAGAGAGACAGCAGCGCAGCAATCCTCTTATAATACATAGCTTGAGGTCACTGGTGTATGCAGAAAGGATGTAGGAAAAAACATTCTTCTCCCCCTGCAAAGAACATTGTCCAGATCATCTGCTTTTCCCAACTAATGTGCTGCACTGATGAGGCACCACTGGATTTAGCACCTACTATTATTAAGGGTCCAGTTTACTCCAGTGAGACTTGGATATGGCCTTAAGTAAGATGAACTGCTGCTTTGAAACCTAATCCAGTGTTTTTTGATTGAAAAAGACACTGAGTTCAGTTGAGCAGCTTTTAAGTGGCACATTGGTGCATTATTGGCATGGGGGGAAAAAGAGAAAGGGAGAAAAAGTAGTTCCAGCCCTAGCTGTACTAGCAACATAGGCAAATAATTTTTATGCTGTCCTCCCCAGCCAGTCACAAAGACTCCATAGTCTGGGTCCACATGACAAAGTGATGCTATCTGGCATTGAACAATCCCTCTTTTAAATATCACATCCTTTGTCTATATGACCTATCCCTCCAGCCATCAGAGAAGAGAAGAGAAGAGAAGAGAAGAGAAGAGAAGAGAAGGAAGCATCCACAAGATGAACGAGAGGTTAAAGACAGTGTGAACTTCCACAGATATCCTGCCTGTATGAACTAGTGCTTTGTATTCAACAACTCTACCTTGAATTAATCAAGTAAGGGCAGTTCTTACTCCCTCACTTAGGAAGAATAGTACCTTACTCCACAAGTTGTCTCATGTATGTCCATGGGGCTATTTGTGGTGTAAAGTACTATTTAGCATGTCAAAGTAATCAGAAATTAGCCCATAAACTTAAGAGTTTCACTACAATATTGAAATACAGTATATGGAATTCCGTATATGGAATTAGATTCCTGTACCACAATCCCATGCTAACATGTAACTTTTTGTCATGTTTCCGATGTGTACATCTTTGTTAACTTTGGGGCATTCTTATTCAATACACAAAGACATTTAAGCACATGAGATTGTCTTCAAATTGGACATATACCCATAAATTATTATTATTTGTTAAGCATTGACAATATGTTCAGCTTTGTACAAGACACAGAAGTAATAGGGTTTCCATCTAAAATAGTTTACAGTCCAAGCCTGACAGAAAAGACATGAGACACTGGGAAGGAAATTAAATTGGAATTCCTCCCACTGCATATTTATTAACTGAATTTTTGTGAGCAGTATCCTGTATTGGAATCAGTCAGAGTGTTTGTTTTTCAAAAATATGCTAGCTCTCCTTCATACCTCACTGACTGTATCTGTTTAAGTAATGGGCTTTACTTAACATAAATTACAACCCAATCCTTTAACTTTAACTTTATTGTGCCTTTATTTCCTGAAACGTAATAGTTCCTAATTTTTTTGTTGGTTATAAAAGATCAGGTTTTCACAACAGGGATTTCATATTACCACAGGAGCTGCAAAAACCCTGCTTTCATTTAGTATTGTGGCCATGATTTTAAACCAAACAATTAAGAAAACTTCAAAATTAAGTCTGTCATGTCTATCTCTGATTTTATTGAGGTAGTGGAGAACATCATGAGCAAAATCATTGATTCAGGCTAGGATTGAGGGGAAAGTGGTAGTACTGTACTTCCATTATCTCATAATAGCTTGATTTTTCTTTTAAAACAATTAGCAGTGTGATATTTATTGTGAATAAATTTTCAGGATTTTCATTTGGAACCACATAAGTGTAACCCTCCCTTTGGAGTTTGTCAGCTCTTGAGACATTGGATGGAGCCTCTTGGAGACCTGCACTATAGATTACAACAACAATGGTCCCAGAGACTTCAAAAACCATTTCCCAATCTGCTAAGAGTCTGGGAAAGGAATAGAATAAACTTGACACTCCACAAAAGTCAATGGGGAGCTTTTCATGGGATAATTTATACAGACAGTTTTCTGAGCCAATGAGGACCCAGGGCTGATCAGTCCCTCAGTGGGAGGAAACAGGCTGCCCCAGAACCAAAGAGACTCAATTTAGATTCACATGAGAGCATACATCAGAACCTAAGAACAGCCATATTGCGCCAGGTCAATGTTCTATCTAGCCCAGTATCCAGTCTTCTGACATTGGCCAATGGCAAGTGCTTCAGAGGGAATGAACAGAACAGATAACCATAGAGACATCCATCCCCTGTTACACACTCCCAGCTTCTGGCAGTCAGAAGTTAGGGATACCCAGAGCATGGGGATGCATCCATGATCATCTTGGACAATAGCCTTTGATGGACCTATCCTCCATGAATTTATCTAATTCTTTTTTCAACTCTATGTGATGGGGCAAGGCCAGATGGCTACAGTAAAGTACTGAGAAACAGGTATGTTAGCCCCAGGCTAAACAAATCCCTAGTACTCTGGTAACCAAATGGCAGTGGCTCCAGGTTAATCAAGGCACCTGGGGCCAATTAAGATCTTTCTAGAAGGCAGTGGAGATAGCTACTTTAATTAGAACACCTGCAGCCAATCAAGGTAGGCTAATCAGGGCACCTGGGTTTAAAAAGGAGCTCACTCCAGTAAGACAGGAAGGAGCTAGAGGAGAAGGAGCGTGTGTGAGGAGCTGGGAGCAAGAGGGCAAGGAGCTGAGAGTGAGAGAGTGTACTGCTGGAGGACTGAGGAGGACAAGCATTATCAGACACCAGGAGGAAGGTCCTGTGGGGAGGATAAAGAAGGTATTTGGAGGAGGGCATGGGGAAGTAGCCCAGGGAGTTGTAGCTGTCATGCAGCTGGTACAGGAGGCACTATAGACAGCTGCGATCCACAGGGCCCTGGGCTGGAACCCGGAGTGGAGGGCAGGCCTGGGTTCCCCCCCAAACCTCCCAACTCCTGATCAGACACAGGAGGAGCTGACCCAGACTGTGGGTTCCACAAGAGGGGAAGATCACTGAGGTGAGCAAATCCGCCAATAAGCGCAGGACCCACCAAGGTAGAGGAGGAACTTTGTCACACCTATTATAGTTTTAGTCTTCACAACAGCCGCTACCAAAGAGTTCCACAGGTTGACTGTGTGTTGTGTGAAGAAGTATTTCTTTTTTTTGTTTTAAACCTGCTGCCTATTAATTTCATAGGGTGACCTCCAGTTCTTGTGTTATGTGAAAGAGAAAATAACTCTTCCTTATTCACTGTCTCTGCACCATTCATGATTTTATAAACCTCTATCATATCCCCCCTTAGTCATCTCTTTTCAAGCTGAACAATCCTAGTCTTTTTAATCTCTTCTTATTTTTGTTGCCCTTCTTTGTACCTTTTCCATATCTAATATAACTTTTTTTGAGATGGGGCAACCAGAACTATATGCAGTATTCCAGGTGTGGAAAGTACCATGGATTTTTACAGGGACATTATGCTATTTCCTGTTTTATTATCTATCCCTTTCTTAATGGTTCCTAATATTTGGTTAGCTTTTTTGACTGCCACTGCACACTGAGCAGATGTTTTCAGAGAACTATCCAAAATGACTCTAATATCTCTTTCTTCATTGTGGATAATTTAGATCCCATGATTTCTCATATATAGTTGGGATTATGTTTTCCCATCTACTTATTTTGCATCAATTTGGAGCTGTTTGAGTTTGGAGGTGGGAGAGAAGCAGCTTGGCCTGGGGAGGCTTTGCTTAGTTCCTGATCCCCACAAAGGGAGACTTTGGACTGCTGGAATCTAGTGCATGATTCGATAGTTCCAGCCTGGTAGAGACCAGTCTCCAGGGAGGCAGAGAACCAATCTCGTGCCAGCTATTGAGACCTGGCTGAGACCTCACAGGGCTCCTGACAGAGTCAGGGGAGTATCCTGCTCCACTCAGGAGTGAAAACACTGTAAGATGGCCCTGTAGGGTCATTTAAGTCGGCCAATCTTTGCAGAATTGCTACATCCGTCTCCAGACTCATCCTAGGCATTTCAACTGCCTGGGAAAGTGCTGGAGAGGGAGCTGGGGTTTGTGGTACAGTTGTGAATGTTGGGCCATAGGGAATTTGTTATATTGTTGATGTTTTAGCCTTTTAGTTACTCTTAACCCTTTCCTTCCCTAGATCCTCTGTTTCTGGTCCCCAGTGAAGTCCCACTTTGTTATTGTTGGGTGTGGGATTTCATTGGTTGCAGTTTGTATTATTGTATTTTGTTTCCTATGTACTGGGTCATAAGAGCAGTAGAATTAGTTATTTTCCCAGGAGCCAGTACTCCTCATGTCCCAGACACAGAGAGGAGTCACCTTAGCTGAAGTTACCAGGTGCCACAACAAAGAACCCAGGCCCCAACTCATGTGTGGTGTGGAGAGAAGCCACTGGCTAGCAAGCATGTGGGAGGAAGCTTGAACTCTGTCCTGGGAGAAGGATTACAAAAGGAAGACGGATACAGCTACTCACCATGGAATCATCCCCGGTAGATGTTCAATCAGAAATTTGTTTTTGGCTTAATGCTGGTTCAGACTGTATTAACTCCCACTGGGATCCTCCAAAGCTGCTAATTTGAAGTCACCATGTAGGAATTAATCCAGTGGCCAGACAGCTCCTGCAGTAGCCATATTATTGAGGATGAAAAGTAGGGGAAATTAGTCAAACAGTGCTACGAAGATGTCATTCATCCATGTAGATTTTTCTACACATGCAATACAGAGACACTCCTTCCATGCAGCCTAGGACCTGCAGTCTTGAGAAGTCAGATCCCCAGGCTTTTCTGCATCTCCAAAACCAGTCTATGAAGCTTGGAAATTCCCTCCTTTCTCCTTCCTTCCCTGTTTTGTTTTGTTTCCTTGGCATAGGAGAAATAATCATTTCACAACATTTCATTTGGAACCATTATCATCTATTATGTATCTATTTACCTATGGTTATATTGAATAGCCCTCCCATCGGTCTGTATTAGGAGTGGAGCAGAGCCTCGTTGCCTGGAAAAAGCTCTGAAGACTTGTGGTATGTCTTCACTGCAGAGTTAGTGTATGCTCTTACTTCAGAGGTGCCTCCCTCCCATTCACACACATACCTCTCTTACTTGAGCTTAGCTGAAGCTTTCGACCTGGACTAGCTGGTACGGTGGAGGTGTAAATTAAAGATTGGGTTCCACTCAACTTGGGCTGGTAAACTGTCCACTATGCAGTCAGGACACAGGGTGACGGCTGATAATCCTCCACTGCCTTCCTACAATTCTCCCTGTGTTCCCAGAAGGGCAGACAAGTTATCCCACAATTCACTGGGAAGGAACATGGAGCAGCTCAGTTCACTGAAGTGTTAGAAATCATGCTTCCAGAAATCCTAGTAAAACCCAGGAGGGAGTGCAGCACTAGAGAGGACACAGTAATTCAGGCAGGGCTTTGCAGTATGGCTGCTTACAACCAAACTAAGGTAGCCCAGGTCTGGGTGTAGGCAGCCACACTGCAGAGCGCAATGTGCAGAGAAGACATACATCAGAGGTACAATCCCTGCCATACACAATAACATGCTTTCTGTAGCCTGCCTTTGGATTTTACAGTGTGAAGCCCACAGCCAAGAGCTGGTGCACAAAGAGTCAGGAGTATCTCCCCCGCCCCTTTTTGGATTGATTTGTGGACCCTAGAATACAAGAAGGAGAAATCCCCTTGATAGAAGGGTCTGATTTAATAGATAAATTACCAATATCTCAGAATTTAACATTGATAACTTTGGACCTGCTACTTAGAGCTTGGAGACTCGCCCAAGAGTACTGTGTTCAGAAAAGGAACTGTTGAGAACATTTGCAAATGATAGATTATTTTTAATAAATAATATGCAAGAGACAAAATCATGAAAGGTTCATGGAATTGCATATTGAAAAAAAAGTTATCTCCAACTGTTTAGCCACTCACTTAGGATTCAATCCTGCAGACAGCCAAGCAATCCCCTGAGAGGCTGAAGGTAAAATTTGTAATGGTATTTATGCACCTAAAATGCATATAGCACCTAGTGGGATTTTCAAAGTTCCAAGGTGCCTAACTCCCATTGAAATCAATGGAAGTTAGGGATATAGTGGGATTTTGAAACGCCTATCTGCATTTTAGAAACCCAAATACCTTTAAAAGTCTGGCTCTAAGTGCTTTAGCTCCTATTGACTTCAGGGAGGGTTGATCAGCAACTTCATGGAATGCTTGGTACCTCACAGGATTGAGCCCTTGGCATAGGATTCTACAAGTCTCTGGTAAGTAGAATTCCACGTGAGTTCTAGATCTGGAAGGTTTACTGGATCAGACCTTTCCCTTTCAAACACAAGAAACTTCTGAAATGTGATTAACAGTAAAACCCTGTTTTACAATAATACCCATTTCCCCCCTACTTGGGGAGCAAAAAACAAAACCATGGGAAAAATGAGGTTTGAGTATATGGATGATCAGTGCATGTCAGTGCAATGGAGTGGCCAATTTAAAAAAAAAAAAAAGGGCCTAAAACAGGTTCCTGAGTCCATATATAAATACATTAATTAGCCTGATTTTCAGCAGTGTTGAACACCCAACAGCTCCCACAAACTTCTATAGGAGCCTGTTGGATGATCAGTACCTTTGAACATCAAGACAATTGCTTAGGTGTCTAAAAATTGATTTAGGAGCCTAATTTTAGGCACTTATTTCTGAAAATCTTGGTCTGGACTCTGGTTGAGAGAGTCATGTTTGACAGACTATAGGGCTTGACTTTATTTATTTTGAATCAAATAATTAATAAAAACAAAATTTGTGATGAACTCACAAATTTGTATTTCAGGTTTCAGTCCAGAATCAAATTTATGGATGAGTTGTATTCCATTCCCCTCTCTCTGAAAACTGGAGATTTAAACAGGAACACGGAGGGATTTGGGGACTACCCAACACCAGTGAGGGATTCTGTCACTGCTTGTTCTATAATCTTGGGGGCAGGGTCGGTGCAAGGATACTTTGTGCCCTAGGTGAAACTTCCACCTTGTGTCCCCCTCCCCCCCTTCTCCCCAAAGCATCGATTATAAACTTTCAAAAATGAATATTGCATAATATAGCATTGTTCATTAGAATTAATACACGTTTGGCTTGAAAATTTATTAATTTAATTTAGTCTACATATTTAATGAAAATAAATGAATAACCTGACAGGGTGTGGGACTGGCTGGCTTTGGGCAGGGGGGCACGGCAGGGCTTGGCTGAAGATGGGGTGTGGGGCTGGCTGCAGACAGGAAGTGCGGGGCCGGAGGCAAGGCAAGGAGTGCAGGGCTGGCTGCGGGCAAGGCAGAGGATACAGCAGAGGTTGGCTGGAGATAGGGGGTGTGGGGCTGGCTGGCTGTGGGCAGGGCAGGGGGTGTGGGGCTGGCTGGCTGTGGGCAGGGCAGGGGGTGTGGGGCTGGCTGCAGGCAGGGTGGCAGGTACC
This sequence comes from Gopherus flavomarginatus, assembly GCF_025201925.1. Lineage (NCBI taxonomy): Eukaryota > Metazoa > Chordata > Testudines > Testudinidae > Gopherus > Gopherus flavomarginatus. The sequence continues at coordinate 80,436,506 of NC_066617.1, read as the reverse complement.
AGGACTATCCTTAGATATTCTGGGGCCCCCCGTGCCCCCCCCCCGCAGGGGGGCTGGTCTCTAGGGGGGTGGAGATGGCTTGGACGGCAGAGGGAACCACCACCAGCACTCACCAGCGGCGTGGCTGGGGCTGGGTGTCTGCACTCCCCCAGCCGGTGAGGGCAGGCCAGGCCCTGCTGCAGAGCTCGGGGGAGTGGGGGCAGTGTGGGGCTGAGCAGGGGCGGAGGGCCTGGGGAAAAGCCAGGGGAGCAGGGAGCAGTGAAGCGCCCCCGGTGGCCAGAGGAGGAATGGCATCACTTCCCCACCAGCCGGAGCTGATCAAAGCTATTTGGCACCCTCAAATCTTGGCCCCCTAGGCATCTGCCTAGTTTGCCTAATGGTTGCACTGGCCCTGCTTGGGGGTCTATGCTGTCCAGCTATGAGTCGGATCCCTGACACCGGTAGCTAACCCAGAAGTACAAAGTCTAGGCCTCACTCTCTCCAATCCAGTTATACTTTGCAGGGTGACACCAGTAGCTCTTCCAGTCCTGAGTCTCCCCAAATATGGCATCAGGGAGTTGAACCATAACTGCATAGCACAAAGGCCTACAATGTTACAGAGCAAGCAGTGACAGAACCCCTCACTAGTCTGGGTGGACCCCAAAATGTCACAAGTGTGACTACCTACCACTTTGCAGCAGTGGTATAGCATCCAGTTGGAACGCTTACTGTCCAGACACATACATGATGCAGTTTTAAAGAGCAATGCAACAAGACAGTTAGCCTTTCTTAGCAACACTAGTTGGTTGTTTTGTTGGTAATCAGGACATTCATGAACTTCTCTGATGTTCAATAGAGTGCAGTATTTTTCCTCAAAACTTTGTATTATTCTTTGCTCTTACTATTCATCCCCAGTGTGCTGCATTTCATTTTCATACCAAGAACAGGGAAGACGAAGTCTCTCATAAATCTATTATAAAAAGCTTCCCAGTATTGTCTGGGTATTTGAATTATGTTCTGGATACATACCGTTTTTCAAAACAAATCATGTAAAACTTAGATCACATCAACTAGATAATGACTTTTCAGTTGTTTCCATCAGTATCTGGGATTTTCAGTTTTGATAGATTTATAGTTCTATTTTTTTACATTTATGTAAGTCCTTTACAGTGCATTTAAATTGGAGAATAGAAAAAATGCTTCAGACAAAAGCCAAATATCCAATATTTCACTACTAAAGAATAAAAAAAGATCCATTCTCGCTAAATTGCAAAGTTCAATAAGTTCTGGTAATAAAGAATAAAGATTCCATTGGAAGTCCTTTAAAAAGCAAGGCCCTGAAATTCAGATGATATGTAGAAAAATTCAGGTTCACAAATGAGCCACCAGGTTGGAGTTCAAAACTCCCACTATTTATCCGGATATAGATACTCTGGTATTTCTGATTTTAATTTCAGGAACAAACTTTCATCACTGAGTCTTGGCTTTATGTAAAAATGAATCATCTCTCTGGATTTTCACAAGCATTTTAAGTGAGAGCAACAATCCTTTATGGACATTAAAAGCCTGCTACTTTCCCCCAAACTTCCACCCCTGTTGCTATTGGCCATATCTCCCCACTGCAGAATAAAGAGACAGCTTCCTTTGAGGCCACTAGTAGAGCTGATACATGAATCTATCACTACTTCAGTTAGAATCATTTTCTTCCCCCAAATCCCTAGTGCCAATGGTGTCTGATCTCTACAGGATTTTGGAAGAGGAAGCCCTTTATTAATTTCAAACACATGTCTCCAGAAATCATAGCATGTGTTGCCACCAAGACAAGATAAGTAATTTAATGGACTAAAGGGAATGATTCACTGGAACAAATTCTGTCATGATTGTTTATTTAGAACCTGTATGCACTTGTATAAACATTTCTTATTTCTCCTGAGATTTCTGTTTGATAGTTTTTTGAAGGAAGAGGACCCTATTCCTGACATAAAACCACTTCTGGTAATTTTTCCTTGATGTTGTTTTTTGTTTGTTGGTTTGTTTGTTTGTGTTTTAATTTTGAAAACCTACCAAGATGAAAATTCCTGTATAAAATATGACAGGATTATTTAAAAATGTTCAGAAGCTGAGAAAATCCACCCAGGTCTTAACTTTTAGGGCTTTTTCCAAGCTTGGAAGCCAAAGGTTAATGTATTTAATATCAATCGATAACTTTAAGCAAGATTTTAGAGCAGAGGGGAACAAAATATAACATAAGGTTTAAAAAATGTAAGATAACTAAAAACTATTTTCAAATTCTTGCCATGCTCTTTCTGGTGGATTCTATTCAAATCCAATGTAGTACATCGCTTGGTAGTAGTAACAAAAAATACTTAGCTCTGGAACTTGTTAAAAATGTCCATCCAAATGAAACTGAAAAAGAGAGGAAAAAATTATGAAAATTTGTTTCTGTTTTCCAGCAAACTCTACTTAGTACTTATATGGCCCTTTTTATCCATAGTTTAAATGGATGCAAAGATGATAAAGTACCGTTACTGGGCAGGGGTACTGAAACAATTTTTATAGTGGGAGTGCTGAGAGCCACTGAACCAAACTGTAAACCCTGTATATAATGGAAACCACTTTAAGTCAGGGGGTGCTGAAGCACCCCCACTCCCAGCTCTAGTTCCAGCACCTATGTTATTGGGTGCAATATTAAAAAGCTCTCAGCATTTGCCTAACTCTGCTCTCATTGAGCTCAATGTCAGTTTTATAATAGATTCCAATGAGAGCAAAATTAGGCCAATGCCTGAGCACTTTTAAAATTCCATCCACGGTGTGTAAGAAATGTTCTGTACATCAACAATGGAATGCAGAGAACTACACCTACCTACGAAACAGCTATTTGGTGTGAGACCTCTCCTTGTTGGAGATGGAGGATCTGCCTCAATTCACGCAGAAGGAATGACTTCACAACCAAATTAAAAACCAAAAACCAGAACAAACGAACAAAAAATCTAAACCAGTGACCATAAAAATGTTAAAATAACATAAAAATCCACCATCACTCTCATCATCACCCTCTTTCATTACATTTTAGTCTTGATTCTACAGTGAATATTACTCAAGGCACGAAATCAAGTCTTTTTTTTTCTCCCTTTATTGGCCACCAAAGTATTATAAAATTAGATAAACCTATTAGGAAAAAGGTCACTTACAGGAGAGTTTTCATTTTGTTCTAACTAGAAGTATTTCAGTCTCTGTGTCTGGTTTCTGTTAGGGATGACTGCACTAGATGGATTAACTTATCAACAGATTCAAACCACAGCCCAAATCTCAAATTGAACCAAACCTAAACACCCCTCTCAGGAATGAAAACACTTGGCTAAGTACCCACTTCTTTCTCCAGATCCCCAGAATGTCCCCTCTATTTTTCATACCCTATCTCAGAACCTCACCTGGGCTAACAATCTCTGCTGTCTTCAGTGGAATGGGACTATATTCTGTGGAAGCTATAGCCTGGGGATGCCCCTTGAGCATGAGAAATTTGATAAAGAAGCCAGTTACACCAGAAAATAAAATCAATCAGATACACGACTTCCCCTATTCCTCTGCCAGGAACACCATCCAACGCTGAGGGTGAATGAGAATGAACTGGCATCAGGGAACCTATTGAAGAAAGGCTGTTGAAGGATGAAGAAGCTTGGGAATAGCATATGGACAGGAGAAGAATGGGTGGAAAAGGATATATTGAAAGGAGACTCAACCTGATATTTTTTAATTTATTTATTTAAAAAAATATTTATCCTTAAAGCACCTTTTAAAAAGTATGTCCTGATTTTTATTTTTTAAACATGTCCAGGCCCATTCCTCATCTTCCCTCTCCCTTTCCTTTTTATACACCTGCCTGCTTGCTGCCTGTTCAATTTCAGCTTTGCAGTTGCTGTGGGTAAAAAACCTCCTGCAGAGCCAGATGAAGGACATGTATCTGAGCACTGCATGAAGTGAGGCCGTGATGCAAGTGCGTGAGACAGCTGACAGTTAACAAAGCAGTGAAATTGACTGCATACAAAATGCTGCCAAATGAACAAAATAAAACAATCTGAAACCATCGATTTTTTTTAATTGCTGATCTTTTTCAGTTACAATAATGTTAGAACATGCTTGTAACTATAGGAGGTAGAAAATGTGCAGGTGGATATCAGATTTTCAAGTTGGCCTTTAAACTGCAGATAAATATTTCAGCATTTCCAGACGTAGCCAAATTAGAATAACCTTATACATCTTTTGAGGTTTGCCCCCACTAGTACCTGTCAGCTCAAGCAATAAAGAGAATCTACACCAAAATGCAAGTGAAGGTCCATCTCACTCTTACGTCAATCTCAGTGGGAATTAAAATCCCTGAAAAATGCTATTAAGTGATCAGTTATTTAATATATGGCACAGGGCACTAACACTGTTTATTATTTTATAAATATCAATAAACTATAGAGTAACTGTTGCAACTAATGATCATTATCACTGTTACTAACTGAAACATCTAGCTTAATGATTTAACATAAATGTAAATATCTAGATTTTGGAAGATGCTTAACATGATTTTCCAATTTGGGCCTGTGGTTTTGAAAGTGCAAGAAGTCACTACATCTAGCTATTTGATATGTGCATTCAGTCAGCTATTTAGACCACTAAGGGATTGATACAAAGCTCTTTGAAATCAATCAAAGTCTTTTCATGGACTTCAAGGGGCTGGGTTTCTGCCCTAAGTGACATCAATTGTGCCTGGATTTATTTGTACTGCCAAAATTGTGGGCACAAAAAGGCATTTGCACCCCTGGACACTAGAACAACATGGAGGTCAGCAGTGCAATCCTCGCATGCAGACAGCCTCACTAAGGAGGCATTTTGTAGACAAAACAGTGGTTAAAGTTGTTGTGCACATACAAGTCCTTGTTTCTGCTTATATAAATCTTTTCTTAAAAAAAAGAGTGTGCACCATGATTCAGAGAATGAAGAAGTTCTTATGATTGTGCTTGTCTCTACATGCATTAATGTGACATTAAAAATTATGGCTTGGCTAACTGATCACATGTCCTGCCTATTTGTTGAAGTAAACTCATTCATTGGTGCTCTTAATTTTTATAAGAATGGCAACCAGGAAGGGGGTCCTAAGTCTATGAACCTTCGTATTAGAATGAAACACTATAACCCTGGTTCAAGGAGAGTACAGTGGGGGTGGTAAATACAATGTAAACTTAATTTTGAATATTCTCCATCAATCCACAGCTTAAAATATTTGAAAAGATGTTTAATAGATATGATCAAATATGAAATAAATTTGAGGAAATTATCATCTGCTCATGGATATTCCATGGGATGAATAAAAGACTATCTCAGATAAATAATTTGTTGCAAGTTATTTGGTCAGCTGTCTGTATAATTAAATTCACATAAATATATAATACTCCTATATAGTGTTGTTTCTTTTTCCATGGCAATTTAGACTGAACAGCCACCATGGTCTCTTATTCCTCTAATTTTAATAGAGAGGAAGCTTTTTTGGCACCTGGCTCCCCACATGGACACAAATCCTTCTATGGGTTGTGTGTGGATGTAGGTGGCATGCTGCTATTGTAAACAATCTAGCAAAGTCATAAGGGACATAGAGTCTAAGGGGGTTGCTGCAGCTGCTTCTCCTTCTATTGTTGTTTCTTAGATATTTGCAGCTTCAAGCCCTTTAGGCTTAGTCAGTGTTGACTGAGCTGCTTTATGCTACTTTTAGGTTACAGACAGAAAGGAAACATAGCTTGAGGGCTTGGTTGGTATCAATAATGGTCTCCTCGTCTCTGAGTCCTTCTTTAACCAGCTCATTCCCAGAATGAACTTGCTGTTTCTTTTCCCTTTGTCTCATTTCTTTTTAAGAATCTTTAACATAAAGGGAAATATATATAAAACATACTACCACAGCTGTTATATTTTATCCATGCTGACACTTACTAACAATTGTTTAATTTTATACATTACCTAAGCTCTCTCCTGCAGGTACTTCTCTTAAGATTCTGAATCAGAGTGGGCTGGGAATTAGGAAAAAAAACTAGCTCCCCCAGCTAGCATTTGATTTCATAAAGTTGGCACTCTGGTGACACTGAAACACATTTATAAATACTCTCTAATGTGATCTCTGAACACATGGACTATGCATGCATTCAAGCTACGTTCTGACACTTATCAATACACACGGGGGAAAGGGATACTAATTAGCCACACTTCATGTATGTTTTTTACACTCATTTCAAGCACGAGTATTTAAGAGTTGTCCCACAAACATAGATTGAAAAAAAGCTTTTGTGTTCATTTGTATTGCATCAGTCTAATTCTCTGCTCTGTTATCTTTTTAACAAAACACAGAATGGAACGTAAATATTCTTCTTAGAAACCACATTAGTCTCTTTATTTGCAACTAAGCTCTATTGTTTTTACCAAAAATATAGACATCTCAGTTAAGTATGCTATTTATTAAACCAAAAAATTACCCACTTAATGTCAGTTGCAAATGGTTCTGCCCGAGGTAGAAACAGTGGATTCAGCAACAAATCCAATGAGCAAAGTGTTATCTGATAAATACATATTAATTAAAACAAATGACAGATGTTTTACATCCTTCCTTCTTCTTACCAGGCAATTTGGGCAATCAACCTTTGTTCCATGAAAATTACAGGAGTCTGAATTAAACTTCAATCATTATAGCAACTAAATTCCAATTTTAACAGAAGGCTGATTCCAAGGGTTGTAGGAAAAAAATAATTACTGAATACAATACAGACTTAAATGCTTGGCTTTGCAGTAGGAAACTTCAGTGGTTTTAATATCTTACCACGAATTTATTTTTGATTCATTTATTTGTTTGCACTTGCAGAAATTGGTACAGAACCAATTGATTCATTTTAATATATCTTCACATTTACTGATTGCCGGGTACAATCTTCATTCATTTCTCATGATTAGATATTTGTCAAGATTTTGTTTTTAAGGCCTTGTTGTGAATATAAAGCTGGTGAAAATACCTGAGGTGAATGACCATGCAATTTATACTTTGAATCAAATCTTTTTTTCCTGGCAGTTTGCTGCTATTTTAGGCAGTATATTAGTGTGTATCTGTGATAATGGTAGTACATAAATAACTAGTTATAAGTGTGTATGTGGTAGGTGGGTGATAGAGAGAGAGAGAGAGAGAGAATAAGAAAAAGCAAATTGATCACAGGACGAGAAGACAGTATGGCATTTGCATCCCATCACGGTAGAGGAACTTTGCCTGGGTTTACTTTTCAAAGAATACCTTTCAAAGGTTTACTGGTCTATAAAAAGAAAGGGAGAGAACCCCTTAGTTATCCATCACTTAGGGGACAAAGGGGAGGGCAAACTAATTTTGTGTACATTCCAGAAAGACTGCAGGTGCTGGTGGCTTGACAGGAGTGCATAAATTTGTTTTATTTGTAACCATTTCTGTGTGTTATCTCTGCTTAGCAACACTTAAATTTCTGTTCTTTATTAATAAGCTTATTCTTAGTTTTACTATAAACCATCTTAGTTAGTGCTGCTCTGTTGCAGGATAGAGGGAGTCCTCAGCTAATCTAACAGTCAGATATGTACCTATCTCTTTGGAGGAAGCAAACAATTTCCATGAGTGTGCTGTGAGAGGGAATGGACACTACAGGGAGACATCTCTGGGAATTTGGGAACTGGTGTTCACTGATTGTTACCTGCAAGGCAGGCAGAGATTCAGAGACTCTCAAGGAGTTTGTTGCTGAAGTCTCATCTCCAGCAATGCTCATTCTTAGTATGGCAAAGGGGTAACACAGTAATGTAGGATTCTGGTCTGCCTTGAAGACAATGTCACAGTGTGTGATGGTGGAATGCTAGTGTATACACCTTCATTATCTTTCTGAGTTCAACCCCTGAGGTTCAAGCCTCTTGCCTTCAAGGGAAAATTTTGCATTTCTCCCACACTTACACAGGATATTGTAACCCAGAGCCCAATCTATCAACCATTCTCACTCTGCAGCTCCTTTTGAGATAGTTCAACTTTAAACTTTCTACCCTTCAACAAAAGCATATGGTGCTTTATGGGAATCATATGAATGTGGGTATATCATGGCAGATGTAATCTAGTCAGGAAGCCCAGGTCATGAGAGAATATGGGCACCAGGCACCACAACTACAGATCACATGGGGCAATGTGATACTGCAGGGAAATGCAGTTTAAAATTGAACTTACTTTAAATGTTTTGGATCAACTCAACAAATCAAAGAGGAAATATTTCAATTGGGGAATGTCAAAATATTTCATTTTAACATAAAGAGGGAGAGAAAGAGAAGCCATAGGGTGTTTTGCCATTTTTGAATCAAAATATTTTATATTTTTTTTTGTTCCATGAGAAATTTCAGTATTTCAATTTTTTGTTCTCATTTCAGATATAAACAAATGTTAAAATAACGAAATTCCCTGAAGGATGAAAAATTCCAGTTTTTGCTCAACTGTGAACAACATGAATCCAAATCCGAGTGATCCTGTTTTAAAAGTAAAATTTCACATCTGCTTTGAAGTGTAAAATCTTGACCACAGAACTTGTGGGAGGCATGTGAAGGGCATTCAGGAAGGCTATTGGGAGGATCTGTAGTTGCACCTACAGATGTTCCTGGAAACATCAAGATGTATCAACAAATTAGGAATACACACGAGAATTCTGATTCTAAGTTGTTTCATTAAATCCAATCATGGAACAGAAACAGATGATGTGACTTATATGTTTAACCAAAACTAGTCTACCACCTCAAACTTAGAACACTCAGAAGGAGCTGCTCCTAAAATATCTACCAATCAAAAATTATTCACCGAAATTATTCTGTTAATTATTTTAATAATAAACAAAAGACAATTGAAAACTGCCTGTGATCAGGACATGAACTGAAACTAATTTAATAAATTATTTCTATATTATTCATGCAGCTCTGCTTTATTCTGTTTTATGACCCACGTTCAGAAATTGTTTAGCAAAGAAGAAATTGAGCCAATGGATTTTTTAAGTGTCCCTATGAAGAGCAGTTAAAATTAATAAATAAAAAGATATTCCATGTTACTATAGCAATATAAAATATCTTCTGCTTCAGTGACTTCTTTCATGGACTGCCTATTTATTGGCAATGTGTTGCAAAAAATCATTATTTTGCACTGCTTTTAATATTTGTATATGAATTTTGGTATTTTCTTCCCCGAATGCAATCAGAAACCTGCCTAGAAGCTTTTAGATTTATGTAAGGTATAGCCTTTTCAGGACTCCAAAGACCCTATTAAAATTATTTATCATTAAAGAATGCCAAATGCCAAGTAATGTGGTCTAATTTAATGCAGGCATTAATTCTGGCACTGGAGGACACTGAATGGTACTATTTCATATATAAATGTTGTTTTTCTACCATTAAAAAGTGAGTAATAATAATAAAATCTTGAAAGGCTAAGAATTAAGAACTAATACCCCAAATAGTATTCTAAGTATAAGCTGTGTGCCGGGGTCCCTCTCCATTCGGTGATAAATTAGGTTTCAGTCAAAGACTTTCACAGGCATCAATTTTAAAATATAAGAAAACATACAGTGCTTCTTTTATTTGATGTAATTTATTCTGTTCTTGACCAATGATATTAGTTGCCTTCCCACCAAGGGTCTGATTCTGCCATATTTGTTGACAGTGAGTGGTACCATAGTCTAGGAGTAGTACCACTGATAATACTCATTGTGAATATAGAAAGTGGAATCAGGACTCAGATTAGGAGTGGGTTGGATCATTTCATTTTGGAGGGAAGATTTTTTATGAAAATATATATGTACTGTCATAAACAGATAGTTAAGGGTTAATGCCTCTTTTACCTGTAAAGGGTTAAGAAGTTCACCTAGCCTAGCTGACACCTGACCAGAGGAACCAATGGGGGAACAAGATGTTTCAAAAGGAATGAGGGAAGTTTTCTTTTGTTTAGAGTTTCAGTTTCAGCCGGAGTAAAAAAGATCAAGGAACCAGCCTCTTGTCAGAGTAGTAAGTTTTAGAAAGGGATAAATAGGTTTATGTTTATTTTCTTTGTAACTTTTCTTGGTACCATTAAGAGAATTATCAGATTTGGGTATTCTTTTTGTGTATTAAGATTTTGCCCAGGGAACATCCTCTGTGTTTTGAATCTGTTGTCTGTGAGAGTAGCTGGTATGCTAATCTCTCCCAGAGGGTTTTCTTTTACCTTTCTTTTCTTTAATTAAAAGCCTTTTTCTTAATACCTGATTGATTTTTTACTTGTTTTTAGATCCAAGGAGGTGGATCTGGATCCACCAAGAGTTGGTGGGGGAAAAGAGGGGAGATGGTTAATTTCTCCTTGTTTTAAGATCCAAGGGGTTTGGATCTGTGCTCACCAGGGAATTGGTGAAGTCCCTCAAGACTACCCAGGGAAAAAGGTAATACTTCGGGGTGGTAGCAGCGATATCAAATCTAAGCTAGTAATTAAGCTTAAAGTATCCATGCAGGTCCCCACATCTGTACCCTAAAGTTCAGAGTGGGGAAGGAACCTTGACATGTACCAGACAAGTTTTGCAACATCTACAAACACAGAACATCAAGCATTGCTAATATGTTGAATTTTCTTGGTCTAGACCAGCAGGATTATCAGGAAATTACTATTTACAACAATTTTAACATGTTGTGCTCAAACAAGGCTTGAGATGCACACTTTTGTTCATATTTTCCTTTGCCTGCACAGAAAACAAGTTTGGTGATGCACCGTAAAATAATCTGAACCAGACTGCACGTAATGGCTGTGCTAAAGATCAAATGCTGAGGACTGGGAGAAATAACAGATATAGATTTAGTGCTGATAAGGGCACAATAAATTATCTTGTGTGGTCATTAATCTTTAAGTACTTGACAGCTAAGTGACCCAGTTAAAGCACTGGGAGTGTTTTTAGTGTAAAGAAATACAAGAATAAGAATATTAAATCCATAATTACTTTCTATATCCTATGCACCCCATTGAAATCAAACACAAATTAAATGTACCTATTTGCACTAGTGAGCACATCCGTGTAAGGGATTTTTCCTTAGATGCATTTCATAGTTATAATATTTTAAATCACTCACCGGTATTATATCTCATAGTTCATTCTTACACGTAATAAAGACTATGCTCTCTGAACTGGTAACATTGAAATGTTTGGCACAGATTTCAGTGTCTTACAATTCCAAATAGAACTGTCGTCTATGAACTGTGACTCTGAAATTATTTCTTGGTCCAGCAGCATGATTATACTTTGATGAGAAATGCAAAGTTCTATTGACACGTCCTTTCTGATTTTATGCTAGGAGAGAAGATAGATACTTAATATGTAGTTTTCAAATAAAAATTTAAAATATAATTACATATGTACGCTATATAATTGAATATCAAGCTGAAAATAACACTTGAAATATGAATTGATAAAGCAGCTTTCCAAGATATAGTCTATTACATAACCTCTTGACAATAAAACTATTTTATCAAATGATATGCTAACTACAAGCAAACAAAAAAGCACACAAAAGCTCTGAAGAAGTCAGAGGGCCATTGTGATTTTGTGGAGTATTGGGATAACATAGTACATGTACAGTTGTCTTTCCTGTCATCATGATCATGGGCCTTGGATCCAGATATGTCTAGACTGAAATGCAGCTAGGCTGACAGAAGTTATTCCGCAGGAACTGGCTGGAAGAAATGGCAGAGTTAGATCAATTTTATCAATAAACAGTATTTGCCTCCTTTTGTTACGCACATTCACAATCTAGGAGCCTGTTGCAGAAGCTTCTTGTTGACCAAGTAACTATAGTACCCAAGATAACTTATCCTTTTATGCTTGGCAGCAAGTTAGTGGAACTTTTTGTTTTTGTTCTATTTTCATTTGCAAGCCTCATCTCAATGACCTAAGTCTTAGCCACTTTGAGATTGTTAAAATGGTGCTGTACCATAAGGCACATTTACAATTTCCACATTAATTCTTTGCCAATATTCTCCACTATCACTTTAACATTCATCCTTCCCATAAACACTCCTGAAAATGTAATTACCTTCCTGGAAAGTCATGAAAAGCCAACACAAAAAGGATGAAAATATGCACAAAGCCAATTTGTTTTAAAACATAAATTACACCTGGCAAGGGACATAAAAGGCAATAAGAAGAGGTTCTTCAAATAGATTAGGAGCAAGAGAAAGAAGAAGGAAAGTGTAGGTCCTCTACTAAGCAGGGAAGGGGAGCTCCTAAGTGAAGACATCAAGAAAGCTCACATGCTTAATGCCCATTTTGCTTCAGACTTCACTAAAAAGGTTAATTACTCAACATAATTAAAATTGACACCCATGGGGAGAGAATGTGAGCCAAAATAGGGAAAGAACAGGTCCAAGTATATTTAGATAAGTTAGATATATTCAAATAAGCAGACCTAAGGTAATTCATTCTAGAGTACTTAAGAAACTAGCTGAAGCAATTGCAGAGCCTTTAGCAATTATCTTTGAGAACTCCTGGGGGATGGGAGAGGTCCCAAAAGACTGGAGCAGGGAAAACATACTACTTATCATTAAAAAGGGGAACAATGAAGACCTGGGGAATGATAGACAAGTCAATCCCTGGAAAGATATTGGAGCAAATGATTAAACAAATCAATTTTTAATCACCTGGAGGATAATAGTGTTATAAGGAAAAGTCAGCATGGTTTTATCAAGAACAAATCATGTCAAACCAACTTAATTTCCTTCTTTTTTAGGATTACTGACATAGTGGATGGGAGGAAGCAGTAGACATGATATACTTTGATTTTAGTAAGGCTTTTGACAAAGTTCCTCATGACATTCTCATAGGTAAACTAGGGAAATGTGGTCCAGGTGAAATTACTATAACTTGGGTGCATAACTGCTTGAAAGACCATACCCAAAGTTTTATCAACAATTTGCTGTCAAATTGGGAGGGCAAATCTAAAGGGATCCTGCAGGTGTCATTCCTGGGGTCCATTACTATTCAATATTTTCCTTAATGACTTGGATAATGCAGTAGAGAGTATGCTTATAAAACTTGCAAATCACACCAAGAGGGGTGGGGTTGCAAGCACTTTGAAGAAAAGGCTTAAAATTCAAAATAACCTTGACGCATTGGAGAAATAGTGTAAAATCAACAAGATGATATTCAGTAAAGACAAGTGCAAAATACTTCACTTAGGAAGTAGAAATCAAATACACAATTACAAAATTGTACAGAATAGAGCAACAAAAATATTAAAAGGTTTAGAAAACCTGACTTATGAGGAGATGTTAAAAACAACTAGGCATGTTTAGTCCTGAAAAAAGAAAACTGAGGGGATACCTGGTAACAGTCTTCCAATATGTTAAAGGCTATTATAAAGAGGACAGTGATCAATTGTTCTCCATGTCCAGTGAAGATAGGGCAAGAAATAATGGATTTAATCTGCAGCAAGGGCAATTTAGGTTAGATATTAGGAAGAACTTTCTAACTATGCGGGTAGTTAAACTCTGGAATAGACTTCCAAGGGAGGATGTGGCATCTCCAGTATTGAAAAACATGTTGGACAAACACTTGTCAGGGTTGGTCTAGGCTTATTTGATCCTACCCAGGAGTGAAAATAACTTAAGGGATTTACAGGTACACAGGGGTCATGAGTGGCGGGGGAGGAGAGGCGGGCCCTCTGACTGAAGGGATGGGGCCTTTAAATCCCCAGGCCCTTTAAATTGCAGTCTCTACTCCAGCACTCTGGTGGCAATTTAAAGGGCCTGGTGCTCTGGCTGCAGTAGCGGTGGCTGGGAGCCCCAGAATCTTTAAATCATTTCTGGAGCCCCATGGTAGCTGTAGCTGCGGTGGCCAGGAGCCCTGGGTCTCTGGCAGTGATTTAAACGGCCAAGGGCTCCAGCCACTACCTGGAGTCCAGGGCTCTTTTAAATTACTCACCTGGGGAAGCTGCCCCCTGCCGGTATGGTCAGCTGTGTATCAGCTCTTGGCAGTACGCCAGACCAGATAGGCTTACTTCCACCTCTGGTCCTACCGCAGCATAAGGGGCTGGACTTGATGATTTCTTGAGGTCTGTTCCAGCCCTACATTTCTATGAGTGAATAGTCACACACATTTTGGGGGGTTGTTGAATATTTACTGAATTCCATTGGACACCCCGTATCATGAGGATAAGTGTCTGCTTTCTAATGAGACTGTCAAATAATTTATTTTTCCTTGATGGTGAAATGCCAAGGATTCACTCAGAAGCACTGCTTATGAAGGCAAATAAGTGTACTGCATATCTTTGTCTTTTGGCATAGGGTCTTCTGATCCAAGTCCAATCGAACTAAATTGCAGTCTTGTGTTTCCATCTGTCTCTTACATCTAAGCTCACTGACATGTTCTGCTAATGAATGGATTGTATAGGGGCAAAGGAGAATATATAGACATGGGGCCTAATGGATAGTTCATCATCACAGGGATGGGAGAACTTGGGTACCCAGACAGAAATTGTGTCAAGGAAGAATGAAGGTCCTCTAACTATCTTAGATGATAAAAGTCTAGATGAAATAGCTGATTAAATATGTTCCTCTTGACTTCTCCCTGTTGATAACAAAGGCATGCTGAGCAAGGCAAGTGAGAATTCTCATGCATACCATGCTCAGATGACAAAGGGGTCTAGGGTTGGGGTATACATTTATAATTTTCTAGCAAAGGACCATCATCACTTCCAGGATTTTGGTAAAAACCTTGGGGCTGCCATCAGAAGTAAGGGCCTCAGAATGAATTTTAATTTGGCCCTGAGCCCTCTAAAGATAGTAGATACCAGCTCTTAGTACTACGTATAGCCAATGAGATTCCATACCGTCTTCCTAGATTCATTGAGAGTACAAACTGCAGGCTTGTTGGTATTGTCAAATGAACCAACCTGAAAAGACAAACGATGAGGAAAAAGGACCATTCTTGGGTCTCAAAATTATACTTTAGATGTTAGACAGCACTTGAAGAAGCACATTCTCCTGAGTGTTCTACACACTCTTTTCAAGACCTATGCAGGAAACAATAGGTTAATTTGTACATTTAATAGGTATGTATAATCAGCATTGTATAGAAAACTTTATTTATAGAAAGTGATATGAACCAGATATACTTGAACTGGATTTTCTAAAGGTATTTTAATGTAATTTTCTTAAAATAAGGCCCTAAACGTAACTATCTGTCTAGACTCTTTCCTGTTTTATAAGAGTATATGACATAAGTGTCCCCTGAGTGAGCTATTTTTTTCCTTCTAGGTGGAAGGTTTGATCCTCTCTTTTTACTCTTTTTAGCTGCACCAGCAGTACTAGTAGATTTAAGGGCCTGTCATCCTTCCATTAAAAAATGTGGCATTTGAAGAGTTTATTACTTCAATTCACAAAGGGCTTCAACTTGGCACAGAAGCTTTTAGTAAAGTTGCAGGGAGATTTTCTCCTCCCTTCAGTATAAAATTTTATTTAAATCATGACATTTGTTCATTGTTTCCTTATTTTGGAATTTTTTGTGCTTGTGACTTTTTAAACAGGCTTAATTTTTAAAAAATAAAGAAAAACTCTGCATATTGTTAGCCCTTAATATTAATTAGCCCCCTCTGGCATGTTAACAGAAACTTTTGGAAGGAGCTGGGTTATATGAGTTTGTAAAGATTTGATTGTATATGCACAGTAACTCCTTTCCATAAATGTTTGTAAATCACATTGTTGCATACTATGCCAAGTGCAAGGCAATGATAATATACAAAATCCCACCGATTTCAACAGGATTTTGCATATTTAGCATACATGGTTACACTCTCAGTGATGAAGGGACATGCTCAAGATTTAGACCTTAAAATGAACCCAGCTTTACGGTTGTTCTACTGTCTAACTTTTACCTTATGGATTTGAGCCACGTGTTAAAAACAATCCTTCTGTTTATCACTGAAAATTCTTGAAAGTGATACAGGAGAATCTGGAGATATGAAGCATTAAATGTTTCCAAGAAGTTAAGCTGGATGAGTATTGCTATACTGTCCCTTTTTTTAGAGGAAAAAGAAAATTGTCATGCTCAAATTCTGCCTTAGAACCTGAAGCATGAATGACCAAAATACACGATTCTGGAAGCTAACAGATGGCAACGGAAAGAATATGCAATACGTAGTAAAAACTTTATCTTATTCCAAGATAAGTCAGGGAAATTGTGCTATTTAGGGACAACCTTGAACAGGGGCGGCTCTAGGAGTTTTGCCGCCCCAAGCACGGCAGGCAGGCTGCCTTCGGCGGCTTGCCTGCGGAGGGTCCTCTGGTCCCGTGGCTTTGGAGGACCTCCCGCAGGCGTGCCTGCCGGAGGTCCTCTGAAGCCGCAGGACCAGCGGACCCTCAGGCAAGCCGCCGAAGGCAGCCTGCCTGTCACTCTCGCTTGCCGCCCCAAGCACGCGCTTGGCATGCTGGGGCCTGGAGCCTCTCCTGACCTTGAAAGTCCATCAGACATTCAGACTGCACTAAATGTAGTATATCCGAACAGCTGCAATATACAAACATCTGCAGGAATATTCGGTGACACACACATTGCTTTAAAACTGTACCATAGTCATCTTATGCAAAGGTGTGGAATAGCCAGTGCTTGGTAATATTACTATTCAATATTTATTATTGTAGAAATACAAACAAATAAAATCTGGGCAGAAACATAGATTTATACAAATTCTACTTTAGCCATTAAAGATACTGTATTTGACTCTTACCAACTCCCACTAAATTAACCAACATCAGTGAGAAAAAAAAACACTGAATAACCTGAAGATGCAACATGAGAATGACAGCATTTTAACAATAATGCTGAAAATACTAAAAGAAATCCAAACCTTGCATTAACTAAAAGGAAATGTTTAAATAATGTTAAAAGTCTTATTTTGGCTGAAACAACAACAAATAATAATTAAGGTTGCTATTCCTTCCGTAGCAATGTACAGTGGTTCTCAACCTTCTTCATATAAGTATCCCCTTTCCCATCCTGGGGACCACTTGCCATTTAATTAGGCTCTATCTGTGAACCTCCTCCTACGTAAAATATGGCAAAAGTGGTGTGGATGTTACCCACCTCCTCACCCCCGATTTGAGAATCATTTAATTAGCCTATTATACCCACTTGTAACAAGGAGTCCGCTTGCCCTCACAACAAATCAGCCAGAGACCTCTTCTGAGTGCAATAACCGATGATTTTTATTTTCAGTGTTAGTTCCTACCACCTTCTATTTACAATTTGTTCCAAACCAGCAACCTGGGGGACAGTTAGCTTCTCCAGCCAGAGGAATGCCCAACCTTTGGCTCCTCCCTTTCCTTTCTCACTTCCTTCCTTCTCACAGCCTTATATAGCCCCCTGGATAATGAGGCCCGCAGGTGCTTCTCTTCTAGAAATTAGGTGTGGCAAACTCAGCCAGACCCAACTAATGCTTGTTAATTGGAGCTGGGCTAACAGGGGCCTGGCTCAGTACCTCCTGGCCAGCACCCTGTTACACCACTAATATTTAAAGCAACATCTTTGGAAGTGAGAAGCAACATTGAAGTCCAGATAGGAAGATTTAAATCAGAGTGGCAGATTTCCTTACGTTTGTTGTTACACTCTTAATAGCATTTTTATGTAATTTATGCATTTAATATTCTCTTGGTGTATTGGTTCACAAAGATCTGTTCATATTTTCAATAAATCTCATTACATTGGCAAGTACAGTCATGTAATGTGTACTTTATACAAAACCCTGGCACTCCATAATAGTATATTCTTGTCCTACCATTTGTTGTTTATGTAAAATCAACCATTAAGTTAATAGTCATTGTTCTTATTGATAGGTTGTTTTCTTTGTTCTTTATACAGGAAGATTTATATTGACAGATTTTTAAAAGCTCTTCTCAAAATATAAGTCTGAGGTTTCAGACTATGTTATTATCTAAGAAATGGCTAAAACAGATTTTGATAAACTGCAAATAATTACATGGTGTCTTGAGTTTTCAGTGGCATCTCATGTACTGGAAAACTTGCCTTGTAAAAATAAGCACCTAAATTCACAGAAACTTGCATACCTTAGGAAAACTTCAATTAAAAGTGAAGAAAACATTTAGGAAATATGAACCTGTAACCTTAATACAGGCAAAACTCCCACTGGTTTTAACAGGTGGTTTGTCTACATAGGGATTGCAGGATCAGCCCCTTATTGTAAAGCTTTTGGCACAGACCCACATGACACTGTTATTGGCAAACAAGGGAAATGCCAAGATGAAATTACTACAAGGTTGGTGCACAGTTGGTTGAAAAAATGTACTCAAAGAATAATTATCAATGTCTCACAGTCGAAATGGGAGGATGTACCTTATGGAGCACCTCAGAAGTCTGTCCTGGTCTCAGTACTATTCAATACATTCATTAATGACTTGAATAATGAAGAAGATAATATGCTTATAACATTTGTAGATAACCCCATCTGGGATGGGTTGTAACTTTGGAGGACAGCACTACAATTCAGAAGAACATTGATAAATTGGACTGAAATCAACAAGATGAAATTCAGTAAAGTGCAATGTACTACACTTGGGAAGGAAAAATCAAATATACAAATAGAAAATGGGGAATAAGTGGCTAGGCACTGCAGAATAGGATCTGGGGTTTATTGTGGATCACATTTTGAATATGAGTCAACAATGTGATGCAATTACAAAAAATCTAATATCTTTCTGGCGAGAATTAACAGGAGTATCATAGTTAAGACACAATAGGCAATTTTTCCACTGTACTTGGCACTGATAAGGCCTCAGATGGAGTTTTGTGTCTAGTTTTGGGCTCCACACTTTAGGAAGGTTGTGGATAGATTGGACAGAATCCAGAGAAGGGTAACAAACGATTTAGAAAACCTGATCTATGAGGAAAGGTTAAAAAATCCTGTGTATATGTAGTCTTGAGAAAAGAAAATGATAGGGGAAGGAGGGGGTAGAAGACCTTACAGTCTTCAAATACTGAATGGCTGTTATAAAGACAATGGTGAGCAATTGTTCTCCATGTCTGTTGAAGATAGGATAAGAAGTTCTGGAATCCTCATCACTTCAAGTTGTTTAGAACAGGCCAGATAAACACCTGTTAGGGATGAATAGGTGTACTTGGTCCTGCCTCAGTGCAGGGACCTGAACTACAAAGTTTCCTGGGTTCCCTTCCATCCCTACATTTCTATGTTTCTATTTAAAAAGGAGCAATAGCAAATAATTAAATATTCAAGGCTAGATCCTAAGCCAGTGGAACTCCATGTAGCTCCATTGACTTCAATAGCAACACACAGATTTTAATCTTGCCCATAAACTTTATTCTCAAATTTCTGAGGAAAAATGCATTCAAACCATATCTTGCTTTTGTTACAAGCCATAAAGTCACTTCTTTAACTGGTCAAAAGAATAATGCTAAATAAATGTCTCTTTCCTTCCACACTACTAAAAAAAGCAATGTAACTGATTTTTTTCTTGCATAAAGAACATAAGAGAATATAAGAACAACCATACTGGGTCAAACCAAAGGTCCATCTAACCCAATAGCTTGTCTTCCGACAGTGGCCAATGGCTGGCTCCCCAAAGGGAATGAACAGAACAGGTAATCATCAAGTGATCCATCCCCTGTCACCCTTCCCAACTTCTTGAGTTAAAGTAATACTGTTCTCTTTCCCACAAGTTTCAGATATTGTAGAACCACTAAATTGCCAAAAAAAAATCTGAACTTTGAAACATGCTGTCTAGGATCTGAGAGTTTGTCTCCTTGTACGGTCCAAAACAATATTTCTGCTTCACTTTCATTGTCATCAGTTAGATCCCTGCAGTGCAGTTTGCAAGAGTTCATAGGATTTGAGAGGGTTTCAAAGGAGTTGAGGAAGATATTTTCAGAGTGCTTTGTAACATCCATATTTCTATTCCAAAAGATTGTAAAAATTCACTACAATAACCAGTTGATGGCAGAATATAAAATGCTGAATATTAATCTTGCATCACCAAAAAGCCCTTTTTTTAATTTGTGAATTTAAACAAATGTCCTCACATTCTTCATAGTGTCAAGAAAATATATTTGAGTTACAAAAGAATAAATTAAACTTTGTTTTAAAATGTTCAGAGGACAAAGGATATCCCAGAAATAGAACAGATACTTTAAGAAATTTCTTTTTAATCATAATATTCCTTCATCCACATACATGCTATTCCCCATTTTTCTGCCTGCTCGTGTCTTCTGCATTCATATACCAAGAGTCATGAAGCAATGCTTTTCCTCTTAATGTTGTTGTAATGGTTCCAACAGCCCTTCCCGGCATACGTGAAGCTATTAGATTTTACTCATAGTTTGACTGTTTGGTGTTTCAGTGGCACAATTTTCTGTTTCTTCTTGATTGCAAACTTTACATTTCCAAACGAGTTTTCAAGTTTTTGGAAGCAAATTATAGAGGCTTCTTTGACAGCATTCAAATTCTGGTGAAAGCCCCATAGTTATAAGAAACTTCTTTAATTCTATTGAGTATCACATAATGTATGAGGCCATTTTTTCAGTCTAAGGCATAACAAAAATATCACAGAACATGGAATATTATGCATTAATTCATTTGTCCTATCATTATGAACAGGTTAGCATCATCTTTGATTCTGAGCTGAAGAAGATTAACCAGATGATTCTTTTACATAAACCATTTAAATTCTGTTTCATAGATGTTATATGACTATTTCCAATACTAGTGGCAATGACCTAATATATTTTAGAACTTGTGATCTATTCTACCATGTTTGGAATACATTAATATATAGATGATTCTATTCTGAATATCAGGGAAAATTTAGTTTGATAACTTATTTTATGATGAGACTATTCTTTGATTATTTTGCAAATCTTGCCATGTGAAACAGGTAGAAGAACAGAGAAAGTCAAACTAGAACCATAAAGATATACTATAATGGGACATAACCAACTCCCATTAAAATACTCAATATCATCTTGACTGTGTCTTCATAACAGCTTTCATTTTAAGTGTTGCAGAGCAGTGCCAAGACAGACTGTTTCAACTTTGATTAGATAAATATTGTGCTAGAGAGAAAAAAAATGACCTTTTCAGGAGCGATGAACTAATTAACATTGATATCATATAGAAGTAATGAAATGGAACAAGTCACATGTAATAATCTCTCATATAGTTAATATAGATTCTCATTGATAGTAAATTAATATTAACATATAGAATATCTTCATAAACAATATTTGTTCCTATCTAAATTTCTCTTTTAAAAACTTTTCTGAACACAGAAGAACAAATCACTCAGATCTGGTTCTAGACAAATGACAATTCAATAACTAGACTCAGGTTTTACCAGCTCCCTTGTCAATCTGGCTCGGAGATCATTACTGTTTACTGACTTTAGAATAAGAAAGGTTTGTGACTGGATTGAATTGACATATTAACTAATCTTCATGATCGCTCTCCAGTTAAATGACAAAACAAAAACTTAAACCTGTCATTTAATAGCCAAACTAATTGCCCAAGTCTGGCTAGGTGGAGTGCAACTAAGTATTGCATTTTTCTACACTCAATACCACTACTGTAGCATGAATTTTCATTCACTGGATCATATGGTACCCCCTTCAGTAAGTATCAGATACACATAATACAGACATCAGCTTTGAGGACAAACTGTATTGGCAAGGGCCTTATCCACTTATTGACTAACAACCTGAGACACTGTTAGTGAAAAATTAGGGCAAGATTTTTAATAAGTGTCTGTAGTTAGGAGCCTAAATCCATATTTAGTTACTTAAATAAGTGGCTTGATTTTGAGGAGAGCTGAGCACCAAGCAGCTCTGCAGAAGTCAAAGAGTTCCTGAGTGTTGCTTTCAGGAGGAAATAATGAAATTGAACAAATATTGTTTGTATGGCAGTAGCACCTAGAGGCATCAACCTGGGATTAGGGATCCATTATTAAATCTGATAAAGATGATTTATATTCTGAATATTAAAATATTTTTCAGTTAGTGTATGATTAGTTGAGAAGAACATAATTCTAAATGTGACTCATAAGAAATGCTTGTTGCTCTTATTTTTAAGTAAAACATATTGTCACAGATCTTTTAAGTCTTCCTTACTCACTTTCCACTTCCAATAGTCTCCAATTAAACTAGATTTAATGAAGTGTATTCTTAATACTTTTGTGATTAAAACAGTTGGATGTTTTGTTTTTCTCTTAAGGAAAACACTGATGAGCCATCAAAATGATGGATCAAATCCTACCGTAATTACATCCCTGCAAACCAGCTGACTTCAGGGGCGTAAGTGGGGGCAGAATTTGGCTTATAGTTTTGCATAAGATTAAATATTGCTGTAATCAACTCTTAAATTCCCCCTGTGTTGTCTGTGTGTTCCTGCAATGCTTGTGTGGAATATTCCTGACTAAAGATCTTTTCTTTCTCCTTAGAGATCACAGATCATTTGTTTTCATTTATTTGACATTTCATTCATTATGTTTTGTGCTTCAACAGTTACAGGTTTTATACTAGCAAATAAGCTCTCAGAAAATGATAACAAAGACTCAAGGAAAATAAAATGAAAGAAGTTACATCATTCCAAGGTCACCACAAAATACAAGCACTTTGTTATAAGTAAATATAATTCCTCTACCTGAATAAAAATAGAATGGAACTTACATTTTAAACTAGAAGGGGGAAGTAAGATGGAGAGGGACTCAAGCAACCCCATGGCTTTTGCTGTTAGGTAGGAAGACAAACATCCAACCTCATTGATCATCCTGTCATGCCATGAACTAAAAATTGATGAGATTAAAAATAAACTAAGAAACCTTTGCTAATGGGATCCCCACTGTGTTCTTCATTTTCACTGCTTATGACAGAATACACAGTCCCTGCCTTCTACTAATTTTTTTTGTGGTTAGAAAATCAGTAGGTGAAGGCATATAGGAATCAAAGAAGCCTTTAACAATAAATGAACACTTGGACAAAGTGTACATTATTGAGGTAAGATACTCACCTACACAATGATAGCAATTTCTTGAGCGATTATTAAAGCCCTGGTTGATCTATAAAATAGATTTGAATGAAAGGTGCATAGGCTGCCAGTGTGATTTATTTATCATAATATCCTATTTTCTAGAGACAAAAAATTGGTCATTTAATATGACTGGTTATGTCTTGCAGCATTTTCATATGTTTAGTGTTGACAATCTTTACAGTCGGGGCATAAAAAATTAGGCTAAGTAGGTTGTATGGTATAAAAGCAGGTTTTTGATCTTAAGTAGTCCAGACATTTTGCTTTAAAATAAAAAATGAAGCTGACAATGTCCAAGGTACAGGCTCACCCTTTCATAGTCCCCAGGCCTCCTGTTTTATTTAACTAGAAACATTTGTTCACAGGTAATGATAGAAAACTGATAAATGTTAACTGACAGGCACCTGGTACTTGTTAAAAAAAGATAGATGGCTATTCATTAATCATATCACACTCTTTTCAGCTATGGAAGTATATGACAAAAGAGAGAGATTTTAAAATGCATTGAAAAACATATTGTCAGACTTACCAAATGAGATTGTCGTTTTTATTATAACAGCAATATAATGACAGTTAAATCAGCACTGCTAAAGGCTTCTTCCCACGCATTTTGTCATTCAACAACTTTTTAAAAGAAGTGGAATCTGGGTTGAATCTTGGCATTGCAGCAACTCATTTTTATTTTTCCATAGTTTCGTTTTGTTATATTTTGTTTTGCTTATTTGGTAAATCTCTTTAGCCATCTGAATTATCAAACAAAAGTTCAAAGGCTAAGGAAGTAGAAGTTTTGGATTCTTGTGTGTATCTATAATAACTTTTACCTTCTAAACTTATTATTTACTGAATAACTTGCATGGAGCTGTAGATTACTACTCCACAGAAATAGATGTGACTATTAGACAGTGAGCCATCCCTGATAGCTATTTTTCCTTTCCTTTATTTTAATTACTGCAGTAAGCAAGTAAGCTGATCAAGCTATCAGTTATTTCTCCGTGTGGACCTTATCATCTGCAGCTCCATGCACAAAATATTATGGTCTTACTATTATGATTATATGTATGTCTCTTTAAAATAATGTATTAAAAGGGTTATATGAAAATCTCATTTCAATTGAAATCCCATTGGAATATATGATTTTCTTATTATTTACAATTTTCAGGAAAGAAAGAGGAAGAGAATATTTCCTGTAAGCAAATGAACTTTTGTGTCATTTCCAGCTAATCATTACACTGCAGGTTACCTCACAAACGACTCTTTGGGCCATGTCTACACTTGCAAGCTTACTGTGGGCAGCACAGCTGTACCAATACATCAGTGCTGCTGGAAGAGTGCTTGTGAAGCCGCATTATGCTGACAGTACAGAGCTTTCCTCTTGACATAATAAAACTAACTCAACAAGCAATGGTAGCGATATCTGCAGGAGAGCGTCTCCTGCTGACAAAGCATTGTGCACATGAGCGCTTATGTCGGCAAAACTTATGTAGCTCCGAGTGTGTTTTTTTCACATCCCTGAGTGACCAAAGTTTTGCCGACATAAGTGCTAGAGTGTGAGGAAGAGCTTTTAAGTGAACATTATTATATTAACTACAAGGAGTCTTGTGGCACCTTAAAGACTAACAGATTGATTTGGGCATAAGCTTTCTTGGATAAAAAACCCCACTTCTTCAGATGCATGGAGTGAAAATTACAGATACAGGTATAAATATATCAGACCATGAAGAGAAAGGAGTTACACCGGGAGTTACCTGGGGGCCGGGCCATCACTTCCTGCAGTTCCCATTGGCTGGGAAAGGCAAACAGTGGCCACTAGGAGCTGGGAGCAGAGGTACCTGAAGATGCACAGGTAAACAAAGTGTCTCGGGGTCCGCTAGGGGCTTACCCTGAACAAGACGCGAACCAAGTTTGGGAACCCTTGGGTTAGATTGAGCCTTTTGACCCAGCCCTGTGAAAGGGAAGGTGTATACCTATATCACACAAGAAAAGACTCACAAAAGATTTGTGTGTTAGAGAGAAACAATTGCTCCTTTGATTCCCTCTTGCTACTGAGGGTAGAGAGAGAAATTTGCTACTTTTGAGCCCTTCGATGGAGGCTGGTGTGCTGGAGGGCTATGTGGAGGCAGAGCCAAGCTACCTTTCCAAACTCTTGAATCCTTGTTTCTGGGAATGGAGAGTGCACTGAGCACACAGACAGGATCTGCACAGAGCTAACCCAGCTGTGTAGGAGAATGAGAGGATTTACTTCTGTACATATCCTTTATATTCCCAGGGTATAATCAAAGTCCCTGCATTAACAAATGCTAATTTTGGTTTTATAGTGCTGCCCATCAGCGCAGTATGTAAGCCCCAGGAAAACATAAACACTAAGTAGTGCTTATATGCTGTGGTGAGATGTAATATAAAGAGACAAAAACAATTCCAGAATATTAGTAATTTGCAACTAGTCAAGGGGACTTTAAGATACCATAAATGACAGGAACTTTTTTTTCCTTTTACAACACAGAGCATATCATATCTTGTCCTAGTGTGCAAGACACAACAATCTACCTTTTACATTTACATGCAGGGAAGGAACATTTGCAGATTTCCCATTCTATATCAACTGTTTAAATAATACAACTAAAACAAAAACCAAGTCAAAGAAAAAAAACAGACATATTTTACAATGCAATTTTGCAGCAGCAGGACTCTGTTAAATTGAAGGTCAAAATCAGGTTGTTATGAATCATACTTGTTCAGCTTTATGAGGAAAATGACCTTTGAACTCCAAATTTCCAGATGTTACTATTTGCTGCGTAATGGTCAAAACAGATCTGTAACCATAATCCACGCTGAAAGCTGGCAGAAATCCAGCATCAATGAACTTAATTTTGTTGAAACAAGTGCCTTATTTCCTTTTACTTTGGTTTGTTTCCTGAAAAGATAACTCATCCTTACAGTTTTGGGTGGAAAACTGAAATAAACAAGGCAAAATTAAGTTGTACATTTATTTATTAATTTTATTACATTTTAAAAATACCATTGGACACCCAATCTATGCTATGAGTGCCTCTGCTGTAAATTAAAATACATAACACAATATTGATACAAAGAACTTCCCGTACATAAGAGAACATCCACTAACTCCTTCTAAACACAGCCTGCCTTCTCCCAAAAAGCTGAACTGGAAGCATGCCACCTCTAGCAGACCAAGGACCACTGCTAATGACTGCCTGGATTCTTTAAGCGAGGGTGTATTTGGCTGGCTGGCTGAATGAAGGGAAGAGTGCTTTATAACTGGACTGGAGGGGAGATGAAAGCTGCTGCAAAAAGGGTCAGCCTGGTTGCTGACTCATCCCCTAGGAATGCAGAGTTTAAAAGGGGCAGCCCTGCCCTGAAGCCTCCCTTTTACATGGAGCAAGCTGAGGCAGGACCCACCTATCCTCTCTTTTAGGTGGTAAAATACCAGGTTATACTAGCTGCCCTTTCTTTAGGGTGGATGGGAAGGAATTTTTCGCTTACCACCATATTGGCTTGGGTTCAGGTTTTTTTTTTCACCTTCCCCACAGTGGGTTCAGGAAGGGCTTTGTTCATGCAAAGCGACTCATTATTTAAGTGTAGGGCAGATGTTCAGTACTCCATAGGAAAGATATACAGTGACCAGATAAATGGCTTGGAAAAGGACTTTAAAAGAGGTGTTCCTTAAAAGAACAAAAGGGGGGTAGCTGGGGACTCCTATGATTGGTATGGCAGGGACCCAACCCTCCATTCTTATAGCACACCTTAATCAGATGGTAAGTTCCCAGCAATGGATTTGCTGGAGGGACCTGGAGGGAAAAAGAGAGGGAGCTGGTAAAAGCCTCCCGTGTAATTACGGAATAAACATGGGGTTACCTGCACTGTACACTGTTATCTGCTGGGTAATCCTGATTAAATCCATGTCAAATGTCTCCTGTTCTTCTTTCGGCATAGCCAGACAAAAGACTCCCTGTTAACAATTGCTTCATGTATATGGAGGAGAATCTAGCTGGATCCCCTGTACTGATCTCAGATGTATGTGCTGTATAGTATAAGAACCATAGGTAAGTGTGAGGGGGAAAAAATGGGGGAATTTCATACAGAAAATACTTCGCTGTAATTAAAGATGAAAAGGTTGTATGGCTGCAATCTCCCCTCCCATGGACAATGCGCTCATAAGTGGTAATCTGTTGTTAAAGTGCTCAAAATAACTCCATGAGATTCACTTCATGGGGCTCCTACCACATTCTCCCCCAGGAGGTGGGAGCTTTCACAAGGAGTTGTGCCTTCTTCAATCCATGCAGCCCATGGATCCCCAACACCCACTCCTTCCTAACTACTCCCTGCGTCATGGTTCATTCACGAGCAGAGCTGACACTGCCTTTTTCACCATCATTCCACTATCCCTCTATATGGTGGACAAAGAGGAGGAGAGGCGATAGAAGTCATAGTGGTAATCATGCAGCTAATTTCCACGTAGATGTATGGTTTCCATCCTTGATATTTATTCTGATCTAAGTACTATATATGGCATATACAGCAGCTACTCCAGTTCTAACAATTCCCATCTCCAAATCTCACAGAGTACATATTGTGTTGTGATCACATTGAGAGGCTTTCAGTGCTCAAAAGGTGATAATGAGGAATCAGGCAGCTTAGTCAGGACATTCCACTCAATAAGTAGGATACTTTAGGCCCCTTTCTTAATCAATTACCACTTTTTTTTGATGAAGTCTGTTGTGTGTGGCAGAGGGGAGACTGTAGTTCAAAGTCAGTAATTACCTGAAAGTTAAAAGGACACTCAAGGTGGGTGAGACAAAAACTTACCACTATCTGCAAAGTCCATATAATTCTCTCTTTCTTTCCCGCAAAAGAAATGATTGAATGTTATTTATTTATTTATTTACTTATTTTTAAATCAATGAAGGCAGCCCAATTCTTATGTAAAAACTCTACAGGAATAAATCAGACTCCACATGCAATAAATGCAAAAAAGTGTTATAAAGGAGCAAGTTGGGTAATTTTAAGCCCACATTGGGTTATAAACTAGAATAAGAAACTGCTGTTTAAAAAATTACCTTTGAGCTACCAGCAATGCTGGCTGTTCAATTTTCTTTTTCAGGAGGTGTATGCATGAATACCAATCTGTGTAATTTTCAAATATCGTTTTTTCCTCTTATCGTAGTGGTGTAGTACAAGGGAAAAACAAAACAACAACAACAACAATAATAATAAAAACCACAGATGCTCATGTTAGGTAAGACATGGATCAGTAGCACTCTTCTGTGCTAATAATTGTCCACAAACAACTGAGAGTTTTGTTCCCTTTTCACTGAACTGTTGTAGGCAGAAGTATTATGTAGATTTCTAAGCTTGGTTATTTATCTGTGAAAAGAAGCCATGGGAAACATGAAGAGAAATCCACTTAAAATATTTGCTTGGTGCAAGTCATACATCAATGTCAAAGTGGAAAAGGAGAACCTCAGTTTACAATTTTGACTTAAAAAAAATTTGTTATGTGTTACCAATGGAACCTTAGCTTCTATCTGGAAACACAAGTCTCCCAAAGAGTTGATACTTCAAATTACAAAAATATATTTAGGGCAAAAGAATAAGCCCTGTGCTTGATATTTGGGAAAAGGCATATGCAACGCCAACCTGAAAGTTACCAGCTGCAACTTTGTGTATTCATTCTGCAGTGTGGTGATATGAAGTAACACCAAGACTTCTAAAAGAAAGAGAAGTGGTTGTTTAGTGGGTATCCCTGTAAAGTTTCTCTCCTTCATTGCGGATGTTTACCAGGATCTTTGTCCATATGTATCTGTATGTGTTTTTCATTTCTCAAATTTGGTTTGAGTTAACCTTCTTTTGTAGCCACACATTCCTTTTAGTGTAAAGATCCCTTGTAGATATATGAAAATTTAATAGAAGAGAACATTAAAGAAAGAAAAGCTTTAGATATGTAACCATTCAAAAGTTATATGGGAAAATGTACCATGAAGAGCAGGCTAATTACTTCCACAGTTCTGGCTTGCAAACTATACTGAAAAGATTTGCCTGAGGTGCTCACTTGTCTGGCAATACCCAGAATGCCCTTCAAACTCACAGCTATCACATTGGGCTGGCTCTGGCAACAGACCTAAAGTCTGAATTTGAGGATGTATAGTTTGCAGGTAATGCACACCTGATACCACATAAACGACTTTCCTTTCTTTTTCAGCCAAACCACTTCCTTCACAGATTGCAAAGGCAAGTATTATTCTCTCCAGCCTGTGTTTGGTTCACCAATCAGGATGTAGGAATATTCAAGATATGTCTGGTTAATACATACTCAGAGATAAAAAAACAAAACAACTATCACCACCAAGACAGAACAGACAGTTTTCCATAGCTCTGCTTCACAATTCTAAACTAGCCATTTAATTCGATTGTAATTAGCCCTCTCTGATGATTTCTCTTCAGTCTTTTACATAGCTAAAAAAAACATGTGAACAGTTGCATTGTAATATACATTACATTTCATTATAAGCTGATCCAAATGATATTCTGCAAATTGCCATTCTGATCCAAATAGTATTTGAATTTAGATTTCAAGAAGCAGCAGCTATTTAAGTAATTCATGACATCATAACACAGTCCCCTCTAGAAAGACAAGGAAGTCACAGGGGTATTATCCTGGAATGTTTGTTTAGACAGACAATATCTGCTAAATGCATTTTATTAAAAAGAAATCAGCCAATCTTCTCACAAAAGACAGTAAATCTTAATTAAAACTTAATTTCTGCAAACAGTTAATAATATTTCAGCATAAGTTTAGAACTTAAATAGGCTCAAATAAATAAAAGAACACAGCAGCTGAAGGTCTACAACATTTTTTTTTCTGCAGAAAGACATTCTTAAGATATGTGCTGCTATCCCGAAATCACAAAAGTACTTGCTAAAGCAGATTAGTCATTCTACACAAAGCCACTCAGAATACTAATATAGTCCCCTCCCTACTACTATGAATTTTCTTATTAACTAGAGAATGAGGCTAGAATTTTGAACTGCAGCTTGCTCCAAAGAATATGATGTCGTGAAAATTTACCATTGCTCAATGACCTGATTTGTGGGATACTAGAAATGGAAATGCCACAACAGTATAGTGTATACACAAGAGACATCACAGTAGAAGCAATTACTGATTCTCACCCCATTCCATTGTGCTAGGTCAGAACAAGCCCCTCAATTTCTCAGCATGCATAGCAACAACAATAACCATATTGTATGCATCATATTGCTTCTGATTAATCTTTTGCTATTTCTTGGATTGCTATTATTTTCTAGTCATCCCACAAGTACCCAGCAGCATGAGAAGGAAATGCATGATGAATTTTACTCCTATGTATCTCTGGGTGCAGTGCAGATGCCCCATTCAAGAAAGTTTACAGTGAGATTTCTCTCAGGCACAAGTTTGAAGGTCTAACTTTTGTTCCTATAAATTGATTTTGTGAACTTTTTGGAAGCTATCTTCCCCTTCTTTGAATATAACACTATTGCCAACTCTTACATTTTATCACAAATCTCACCATAGGTGGTGTTTTCCTTAAAGCCTTAGCTCTTGGAGTCATGTGATTATGAGAGAATCTCAGCGTTCATTAAAAAAAAACCTGGTTCCAGCTCTTATGGTTTCAGAGAAAAACCTGAAAAATACCCCAAAGCATCAGAAACTATAAGGCAAATAAAAAGAACCCAACATTTATTACTTTTTAATATCTCATGATTTGCAAGCCAATTTCATGCTATGGGGGGCCTGAATTATGATTTTTGAACACTTGAATTGGTGAACCTGACATAAACAGTGCCACTATCTAATAGTTGTTTTAGAGTAAATACCCCCCATACGAGTTTTTCATGTTTTTTTGTATAACAACATGTCAAGCTAAAGCTACAGAAACTATGACTTAGCCAAATGCTTTCTGTGTGAGTGGAGGTTTCCCAAAGGAGAAAGGGTATGGTAGGAACTTGGGGATTTTAATTCCTTAAGACAATTACTTTGATCTCTGAACTATAACCTTACCAAGTAGTATGCTGGGAAATGTAGTCTCTTAGGACTAAGTATTATCTAGACCAGTGGTGGGCAACCTTTCAGAAGTAGTGTGACAAGTCTTCATTTATTCACTTTAACTTAAGGTTTCACGGTGTCAGGGAAACGTGATAACCCCTCCGCCCCCAATGCTTTAGGTCTTTTTGCAAAGCTATGTAACTTAAGAGCTTCAGCTAGGCTTGCTTTTCTGTACAAAGGGCATGTGGGGGCAGAAAGATGTGGTCAGGGCCCTAAAAAGAGGAACAGAAATTGGGAAAAGGGGGAACCAGGAGGTAGGACAGAAAGCCCCGGGACCTGCCTAATTGTGACAGCTGTCTTTGCATAGCCAGACAGCAATAAAAGGTGTTAGAATAGTCAAACCACAAACTTGACTAGGAATGGCAATAACAGGAAAAACCATAAATGGAAAGGTAATTGGTCAGCTTGCTTGTGATTAACATTGTATCTCAAATAAGGCAATTAAGATGTGTAACGAGCATGCTACGTTTTGTGGTTTTAACCTTTATAAGCTTGGTAAGATTTGTAGAAAGCAGAGCAGCTTGCCTCTTGCGTGGGGCCATGCTGTCTCTCCCTGCATATATGCTTGTATAAAATAAAGGAGCCTCAGGCTGTCTGATCCAAAATCAACTGCTGGTCTGGGGTTCTGTTCACCTAGGCCGGCAGCGGCTTGAGCAGGGCCTGCGACTGGGACCCCGGCTGGCAAGGGTCTGGCAACCAGAACCCCAGAACGGCAGCGAAGGAGTCAAGCAGAGGGCTGGGTGTGTACGAGGTGGTACAGGGCTCATGGCAGGGACCTCAGGTGTGTGCAGGGCATAGGGCTCAGGGCAGTGAGCTGGGGGGTGTGCGGGGCTCAGGGCACGGGCCTGAGGTGTGTGTGTGGGGGAGAAAAGGGCTCAGGGCAGAGGGCTGGCTGTGTGTGGGGGGGGATCAGGGCTCAGGGCAGAGCCCCCCCCCACTCCTGTGGCCCCCAGCCTACTCACCCACTCAGGGCCCTGCGGCGCATCACACCGCACAAGCACAACTAGTACTCCCTAACAAGAGAGTCCCCTCTGGCTGTGCCTAGAAGAGTCGCCCCAGGTGGCGCATGGCCCCATGATAAGCGAGCTCCTCACCCCAGGGCTCTCTGGCCACCATCGATTCCTGCTTGCCCACACCTGCTATGCTATGCACTCAGCGCCTCCAGGGCGCAGGGCTCTCCGCTTCTCTCAGCTCATGAACAGCAGGTACTGGTCCATGCTGCGGCCGGGCAACTCCTCCTGGGGATGCTCAGCAGCCACCGCTGCTGACACCGCCAGCTTCTTCCACCTCCACCACACCGCTTACTGACGCCTGGAGTCAGGACCGGGTCCTGGAGCCAACCTGCTCCCCCGGCGCACCGCCAATCTGCCATGGCCAGCTATACCAAGGTGACCCAGGGGAGCAGCCCCTCCACACCCCCGGGCAGGGCTCCTCGCCAGATGAGGGGATGTGGGAGCCCACAGGCAGGTCACTGAGGCTGCTCCTCTCTCAGGGAGCTTGGGCTCTGCACCTCACTGGCTGTGTGTCCTCGGGACTCCGGCAGACAGCAGCATGCCATTAAAAATTGGCTCATGTGCCATAGGTTGCCGACCCCTGATCTAGACCATCCCTGACAGGTGTTTGTCTAACTTGCTCTAAAAAATCTCCAATGATGTAGATTCCACAACCTCTCAAGGCAATTTATTCCAGTGTTTAACTATCCTGACAGTTAGGAAGCTTTTCCTAATGTCTAACTTAACCTTTGTTGCAATTTAAGCCCATTGCTTCTTGTCCTATCCTGAGTGGTTAACGAGAACAATTTTTCTCCCACCTCCTTGAAATAACCTTTTATATATTTAAAAACTATCATGTCCCCTCTTAACATTCTCTTCTTCAGACCAAACAAACCTACTTTTTTCATTCATCCTTCATGAAATTTACTCACGGAGGTCATGGAATTCAGAAATCCGTGACTGCCAAAGACCTCTGTGACTTCAGCTAGCACTGGCTGGAAGCTGCAGAGTCCCCCACAGCTCCAGGCTACTAGGGGTGGCAGGGAGTATCCCTGCAACTCCTGCCACTCCCAGCCACCACGGGAGGCAGGGCAAACCCCTGCAGCTCGGAGATGCCAGCAGAGGGGGACCCTGGAGCTCCCAGTCAGTCTGCAGCTACCCAGGTTCCCCATTTTGTCATGGATATTTTTAGTAAAAGTCAAGCACAGGTCACTGGCTTCTGTGAATTTTGCATTATTGCCCATGACCTGCCCATGACTTTTACTAAAAATATCTATGACAAAATCTAGCCTTATTCATAAATCACATTTTCTAGACCTTTAATCATTTTTGTTGCTCTTTCTCTGGACTTTCTCCAGTTTGTTCACATCTTTCCAGAAATGTGGCACCTAGAACTGGACACAATACTCCAGTTGAGAACTAATCAGCGAGGAATAGAGAGGAAGAATTACTTCTTGTGTCTTGATTACAATACTCATGCTAATACATCCCAGAATGATGTTTGCTTTTTTTGCAACAGTGTTACATTGTTGACTCATATTGTGATCCACTATGACCCCCAGATTCCTTTCTGCAGTACTCCTTCCTAGGCAGTTATCCCCCATTTTGTATGTATGCAACTGATTGTTCCCTCCTAACTGATGTACTTTGCATTTGTCCTTATTGAATTTCATCCTATTTACTTCAGACTATATCTCCAGCTTGTCCAGATCATTTTAAATTTTAATCCTATTCTCCAAAGCATTTGCAACCCCTCCCAGCTTGGAACCATCTGCAAAATTATAAGTGTTCTCTCTATGTCATTATCTAAATCATTGATGAAGGTATTGAACAGAACTGGACCCAGAACTGATCCTTATGGGACCCGACTTGATGTGCCCCTCCCTCTTGACTATGAACCACTGATAAATACTCTCTGGGAACAGTTTTCCAACTAGTTATGCACCCACCTTATAGTAGCTCCATCTAGGTTATATTTTCCTAGTTTGTTTATGAGAAGGTCATACAAGACAGTATCAAAAGCCATGCTAAAGTCAAGATATACCACATCTACCACTTCCCCTCATCCACAAGGCTTGTTACGCTGTCAAAGTCAGCTATTAGGTTGGTTTGACCCAATCTGTTCCATGCTGACTGTTATTTATCACCTTATTATCTTCTAGGTGTTTGTAAATTGATTTTCTCCATTGTCTTTCCCTTTATTGATCAGTCAAAAAGCAAAAATGCACATCTGGGCTTCTTTAGCATATGTCAGTGATTAGATAACTTCTTAAACCCAGAGGGGAGGGTTTTTTGTTTTGTATCTTTCATGGGTGTCGGTTTTTTGGGGTGGGGTGGAGAGGGGAGAGACTGAGTTTGAAAGTATTTCTTCCCACTGTGGCCAGCTGCTTGTCTATGACCAGTCTGGACTTAAGCGTGACCCCAAGATATTTAACAAATTTGACAATGGGTCATTGGATAGATACCCTTTGTTGATAGCAAGATCAGTGTTTGAGCTAGATTTTCAGAATGTTTCCTACTTCCTATCATCATCACTTCTATCTTCCTAAGGTTCAGAGTGACTGAGCCACTTACATTTTATCCATCTAATTCATCATCCATATTTCTTCCAGGCATTGGGACATGGTGGTAGGTAGTAGAGGTTCCACTGGTGGAGAATGAGATCTGGAGCTTGTCATTTGTCATACCATGGGCATTCCTGTCCATCACATTTCACAGTTTCAGTTTCTGGCCCTTCTCTGTCTTTGTTTCCTCCTTTCCCAAATCATCTACCCGTCTATCACTCCAAGAGCAAAATCAACTCAGAAAGTGGGAAAAGAATCACAAGTTGTTGGTTTTTAAATCATAATACTAAAAGGAGCAACAGTTTTTTTCCCCCTCAGCAGTTGTACAGTCCCATGTCTTTATGTTTAGTGTTTATGTCCTTCTCTTTTGTACACATTTTTGGAGTTTTGCTGTCCACTCAAGTGAGAGGGAATTTGATGTGGTTTCTTTGTGGTGGCTAAAAAGTTTGGACATTCTGTAGGTAAAAACCCTGGAAGTTCTGAGTGGAAGCCAAAGGAAAGCAGACAGGTTTTCATAGTCACTGTATGTTGTTGTTTACTGTGGGAGAGGGGCACCATAAAGCAATTTTGCAAAGCCCTGTTCGACTGGCTAATAATGGCTGTCAAGAAATCACAGTACCATATGGTTCCATTACAAGAAATAGCTTTGTGGAGGTAATACAAATCAGACTCCACAAGAAGAACAATTCAACTGGGAAAAAATGTATATGTAGGCATAAAGCTCTGTACTGCCTCCTTGTTGTGTAACTAAATTAGGCCATTCAATTTCAGTAATAATGCTATTTAGAAGAGAGAGATAAGGTTAAAATATGTTGTTTTCACAATAGCTTAAATGTAGACTCCATCCCTTATTAACTACAAAATCACATAATCGCATATATTTGCAGATTAGATACCATGGTGATTGGCTCTTTGTTTTCTAAAAATTAGCATTATTATTTAAATTGTGGTAGGGATTAAAGGGCTAAACCAGGTTGGGCCCCACTGTGGCAGGCAGTGAATAATGTGAACTACATTAATTGTGTACAGTACTGTCATAAACAGATAGTTAAGGGTTAATGTCCCTTTTACCTGTAAAGGGTTAAGAAGTTCAGTAAACCTGGCTGACACCTGACCAGAGGACCAATCGGGGGACAAAATACTTTCAAATCTCGGTGGAGGGAAGTCTTTGTTTGTGCTGTTTGTTTTGTTCTTTGTTTGCTCTTGGGGCTTATCATAACCTTAGTCCCAGATTTGGACCTTAGCGTCCAAAATATGGGGGTTAGCATGAAAACCTCCAAGCTTAGCTACCAGCTTGGACCTGGTACTTGCTGCCACCACCCAAAAAATTAGAGTGTTTTGGGGCACTCTGGTCCCCCTGAAAAACCTTCCCTGGGGACCCCAAGACCCAAATCCCTTGAGTCTCACAACAAAGGGAAATAATCCTTTTTCCCTTCCCCTCTCCAGGTGCTCCTGGAGAGATACACAGACACAAGCTCTGTGAATCCAAACAGAGTGACTCCCCCTCTCCGTTCCCAGTCCTGGAAACAAAAAGCACTTTCCTCTTCACCCAGAGGGAATGCAAAATCAGGCTAACAAATCCAACACACACAGTTCTCCCCCTGATTTCTTCCTCCCACCAATTCCCTGGTGAGTACAGACTCAATTTCCCTGAAGTAAAGAAAAACTCCAACAGGTCTTAAAAGAAAGCTTTATATAAAAAAGAAAGAAAAATACATACAAATGGTCTCTCTGTATTAAGGTGACGAAATACAGGGTCAATTGCTTAAAAGAATATTGAATAAACAGCCTTATTCAAAAAGAATACAAATCAAAGCATTCCAGCACTTATATTCATGCAAATACCAAAGAAAAGAAACCATATAACTTACTATCTGATCTCTTTGTCCTTACACTTAGAAACAGAAGATTAGAAAACAGAACTACTTCTCCAAAGCTCAGAGAAAGCAGGCAGACAGACAAAGACTCAGACACAAACTTCCCTCCACCCAGAGTTGAAAAAATCCGGTTTCCTGATTGGTCCTCTGGTCAGGTGCTTCAGGTGAAAGAGACATTAACCCTTAGCTATCTGTTTATGACAGGGCTAAAAGGGACCAGACGTGCAACTAGATCTTTCTCCAATCTTTCTGAAACAGTCTCTCATGTTCAAAAGAGTAAGTACTAGCTAGAAAAGGCGGAGTAGTCTTCTGTTTGTTTTCTTAACTTGCAAATGAGTATTTTGCTGGAAGGATATTTTACCTCTGTTTGCTGTAACATGTGTCTTAGGCTAGGGGGGAGGGAGTCCCTCTAGCCTATATAAGCTGAAGACCCTGTAAACATTTCCCATCCTAATTTTACAGAGATAATTTTTACTTTTTCTTTCTTTAATTAAAAGCTTTCTTTTTTAAAGAATCTGATTGATTTTTTTCCCTTGTTTAAGACCCAAGGGGATTGGGTCTGAACTCACCAGGGAGTGGTGAGGGGAAAGGAACTGGGGGGAAGGTTAATTTCCTCTCTGTTTTTAGATCCAAGGAGTTTGGATTAGTGTAACCTCTCAGAGTAACCCAGGGAGGGGGAAATCTGGGAGGGGGAAGGAGGGGGAATGGTTTATTTCTCCTTGTTTTAAGACCCAAGGGGTTTGGGTCTTGGGTTCCCCAGGGAAGGTTTTCAGGGACAGGGAGTGTACCAGACACTGGAATTTCTGGTTGGTGCCAGCGCTATCAGATCTAAGCTAGGAAGGAAGCTTAGAAGGGTACATGGAGGTCCCCACTTTCTGGATGCTAAAGTTCAAAGTGGGGAAAATATCTTGACAAGTACAGTGCAGGCAACTTCCTCAGGCAGTGTTCTGAACATCTGAAAGGTGTGAAGCCTTTGTCAACACATCAGTCCTGTGAAATGTATGTGAGATGAAAACTTAGTTAAAAATTACATTTTGAGCACATTCTTGGCAGCTGCCATTTTGCTGAAAGGTATAACATTTGTGATTAGTGGCACTAACATCCAAAATCGGAGACTGAAACCCCATTTCTATACTGCTTTAGTTCTCGTTTTACAGCCAGATGAGGAAAAGTAAATGTTTAATATTTTAATTTTTAAACAGTGGATTTATTTGTCAGAGTGTTAGACTGGCATGAAAATAAAACAGCAACCACTTTTCTTTCTCTGACATCTTGCTCCCATACCATCAGTGTCACAAGTAATGCCAGCTGCCACTAAAATTAAATGGAAACAGTAGGCTCATAAAAGCAGATTTTAATTAAAACATTGTTTTCAGATGTATTTGTATGTGGCAAGAAGCTCAGTGCAAAAATTTCAGGCTAGCACTTTTACATGAGTAGCAAGACATGAAAAGAAGATAACAAGGAGAACCTCAGAAGTTCCAGCAACTTCCCAGGGAACAAATCAACAAATCAAACTCTACAATAATAAAAAGGAGTGAGAGTTACACTAATAAGGAAAACTTGACAATGTTTCAAGGAAGTAATGCTCTCATTTTATTACTATTTGAAGCTGTGCAGAGCAGGCTCTCTGACAATCCACCCTGCCACCCACAGGGCCACACTGACAGGTGCAAGTGGCCTGGACAATATCTTTTGGACAGTCCACAAAATATTGAGGGAATGAAGTAAGCCTTTTTCAGGGGCATACCATTATGTTCTCACCCAGGGGTATCTTCCTCAGGGAAATATGAGCTTTTCACTATAACCTGATGTATTCCAAAGGAAAAAGCAGGAAAAATTACTCCTCAGAAATCTATTTTATGAGTCAGAATGGAAGATTTCCCTGGCAGAGATGGAAGGAGGTGTACTCCTTTAGGGAAATACCTGCTTCATATTGACTTTGGTGTAGGCTTATTATCCATGTGTATTTTACTATTACATTTAAATTTATTAAATGGATTTTAAAAAGTTGTTTCTCTCACTTGTTTTGTCTTCTCTTTTCCCCTTGCTCAATTTTTCTTTCTGTTGTATATCTATCTTTTCCTCTTCCATTTTCAGTCTTCTTCCGTCTTCACTTCTTTTCCTCCATCTCTTCATTTGCCCACATTGTTCGGTCTCCCTTCTTCTCTATGATCTTTTAGTCCCTCCCTCCATCTCTTGTCTTCTCAGTAACAACAGTCTCTCCCTCCCTCTTACTCGTCTCTCTTTCCCCACCTCAATATCTTTCTATCTTTCCTCCCTTTTGCCAACCTTTCCCTCCATCTACAGCTTCCTTAGTCTTACTCTTCCCTTCTTCCTCTATTATTATTATGTGTATTACTTAGAAACCTCAACTTAGATTGGGGCCTGTTGTGCTAGCTATTGTACAGACACATAATAAGAGAGTTTCTGTGCCAAAGAGCTTACATTCTAAATAGACAAAGCGTAGGAGGGGAAACAGAGACAGGAAGAGACTTCCCAGCAGCACCCAGCAAGCCAAAAGTAGAGGTGAGGTAAGAATCCAAGTTGCCCATCCAGTGCCTTTTCTGCTGGACCCACTAAGAGCCTAACCCCACAACCTCAATACTGCAATCTTGCTACTTCCCTTTACTAATCTAGCCTCAATCCAGCACAGCATGTATACCTGTGTATAACTTTCAGCATGAGAATAGTCCCATTGAAGTCAACATTGGAGACACCTATGGACAAGTGGCAGAAAGGAGTCATAGTTCTTAGAATTTAAGTCAGGTGACCGTATTCACCCACAGCACTGCAGAGAGTTTCTCTCCTCATAGTATCACTACATTTCTAGTATAAATTATTTTATGATGGTAAAAGAAAGAACCTAGAACTCAGTGTAGAAGAGTCTAAAATTTAAGAGTGTAGACACTTTTTATGTTATTATCCATTTAGAAAAAGTAATTGCTTAACATTTTCAAGAATTAGTAAGTTTGGGAATCTCAGTTCTTGTGTCCAATTTCAGATAAGTTAAAGGGGTCTGCTTTGAGAGGGTGGGTGTTAAATACTATCTGAAAAAAACTCTTTATGGTGTCTCAGGCTGAGCACCCGAAAATTGGGGTGTCCAAAAATCACTAGTCCCTTTTGATGTTGGCCATTATACAGTAACTCCCCCCTCAACAAAAGATGTAAAATATATTGATAAATCTTTAAAAGGCTTTTTAAACTGTAATAAAAAAATAGTAAAATCACCATTTCTCTAGGTTTCTCCATTCCTGTGTGGAAGTGCTATTTACAAAAAATGCTTTCTCCACTTAGAGGGATGAAGAATGGAAGCATTCAGGGAAAGCCACACTCTTAGAACATGAATTGAAACTCTTAGCATAGCTCGAATGTAAATGTCTCCTTTTTCTTGGATTTAGAATACAAATACAAAAGTACACTGTGATGCGAGATTGCTTTTAGCTGTGACTTGCTCCATTTTTCAAGTATACATTTAGCTTTCTCAGGAAATTCAGATAAGAATATAAGAACAGCCATACTGGATCAAACCAAAGGTCCATCTAGCCCAGTATCCTGTCTTTTGACAGTGGCCAGTGACAGGTGCCCTAGAGGGAATGAATAGAACAAGTAACCATGAAGTGGTCCATTCTCTGCTGCCCATTCCCAGCTTTTGCCAAACAAAAGCTAGGAACACCATCCCTTCCCATCCTGGCTAATGGTAGCCATTGATGGACCTATCTTCCATGAACTTATCCAATTTTTTTTGAACCCTGATATAGTCTTGGCCTTCATAACATCCTCTGACAAAGAGTTCCACAGGATGACTGTGCGTTGTGTGAAAAAAGACTTCCTTTTCTTTGTTTTAAACCTGCTGCCTATTAATTTCATTTGGTGACCTCTAGTTCATGTATTATGAGAAGGAGTAAATAACACTTACTTACTTTCTCCACACCAATCATTATTTTATAAACTTCTATCATATCTCCCTCACTTGTCTCTTTTCCAAGATGAAAAGCCCTAGTCTTACTAATCTCTCCTCATATGGAAATTACTCATTTTTTTTTTGCCCTTTTCTGAAGTTTTTCCAATTCCAATATATCTTTGTATAATTGGGATTATGTTTTCCAATTATTTTGCATTTATCAACATAGAATTTCATTAGCCATTTTGTTGCCTAGTCATATAGTTTTATAAGATCCTTTTACAGCTCTTTGCAGTCTGCTTGGGACTTAACTTTCTTGAGTAGTTTTGTATCATTTGCAAATTTTGCCACCTCACTGTTTACCCCCTTTTCCAGATCATTTATGAATATGTTGAAAAAGCACTGGTCCCAGTACAGACTCCTGGGGGTCACCACTATTTACCTCTCTCCATTCTGAAAACTGACCATTTATTCCTACCCTTTGTTTCCTATCTTGTAACCAGTTATCATTCCATGAGAGGACCTTCCCTCTTATCCCAAGAAAGCTTACTTTGCTTAAGAGCCTTTGGTGAGGGACCTTGTTAAAAGCTTTCTGAAAATCTAAGTACACTATATCCTCTTGATACCCCTTGTCCACATGCTTGTTGACCCCTCAAAGAATTATAGTAGAATTCTAGAAAATCCCATCCTTTTAAATAAATGTTCTGTACAGTGACAAGGCATCAAATTAAAGACATTTGTTGCTTCTGCAGTAATCAGAAACAGCATTTCAGCAAACTGACTAATGTGTTCTGACCACATCACATAAGTCTGTTGAAACTATAAAGTATTTATTATAACTAATGGCCTACTACTGCTCCATTTGAGGCCAGTGGAAAAGCTTTTCCACTGACATCAACAGCTGCAGCATTCAGTAGTTGTTATTTCCTTTTATAAATGAGGCATTTTACTGCGGAAACCTTTTAAAATTTAAATATGAAAAAATAGTCTTCCATGCAGACACCATGCAGTTCTCAAGTCCAATTCATTTATTTAGTAGTTGCTTGCTTAAGCCTTGATTTAGAAAAGCATTTAAGCACATGCTTAACCTTAATCTTTTTCAGCAAATTGCTGAAGATGAGTGTGTGCTTTAGTAATTTGCTGGATAGAGATGGACTAAAGTAGGTGCTAATGTACTTTGTGACTCAGTCCTGCTCCTATTGAAGTCAATGGCAAAACTCACACACGTCAGTGGGAGAAGGATTGGGCCAGTGCTGAATGAAGATGAACATCACAAATGGTGGATCAGTATTTCAGTGTATCAGTATTTTAGTGTTTCATAGGGAATGTGGGACAAATCCCAGCAGTTTTACACACTGAGTAATCCTTTTTCATGTGGGTAGTTCTAATGAACTCAAAGAGACTATGACTGAGAGTAAAGGCTATTGAAACAGAACTTGTAGACTCAGCAGTATACACCATTGGTGCCAATTAGGGAAGTTGAGGGCAGGGGAAAGAATTTTGGCACTTGCTCAAAGTTCCACAGGCTGCAGAACTGGGAGGAGGGAGGCATGTCCAGGCTTCATTTTAAGCAGTGGTCCACTACTAAATCAGCACGGCTCCAGCCAGAGTGGTCTGGAGCGCCGATCCAGCTGTGTGGTTGCAACACTGCTGAAATTTGACATGTCTGCCTCTCTGTACAGAAGGTAGGGCAGCCAAACCAAATTCCTGCGAGTGGCATTGTGAGCTGGTGCACAGTATTGCAGCTCCACTGAGATTTGGCCTCCCTGCCCCTCTGTTCAGATGGAAGGGCAACTGAGCCAAATGGTGTTGAGACCTGGAGCGCAGTAGTCTGTTCCTGTACAATATTTTAGAACTCAACCCATTAGTAATCCGCTGTGTGATGGGTTGCCCCCCTTTAAGGTGCTACCTGATGTACTGGGATACCACTGAGTCCATCTGTTCCACAAGCCTAGGCCCCCTTTACCCTGTCTTGCTGAGCCAGGATCTTAAGCCTCCTCTAGCACACACAGAGGTAGGGCCACATCCAGTTGCAGAAAGACACAGACACTAAGATCAGCTCTGGGAAGACTCAGCTTCAGAGATTTTCCCCAGTACTCAGGTGCCCACCTCCCTTGAACTGCAGACCCAACGGTATATTTTCTTGTGCTGTATAGAAAGATCTGCACAGAGGAAGCTCAAAAAAAATTGCCCTCTCCCTCAGAGATATGCACAGCTTCTTGCCTCCCCTCCACCCCCTCGATATAGATTGCACAAACTGAGTTATGTTATAAACAAGAAATAAGTTTATTAACTACAAAAGACAGATTTTAAGTGATTATGAGGGATAGCAAACAGAACAAAGCAGATTACCAAGCAAATAAAACAAAACATGCATACGATGCTTAAGATCTTAAAGAGACTGGTTTCAGGAAATAATTTCTCACCCTAAATGTTGTTTTAGGCAAGTTGCTGAGTTTCTGTAGCTTAGAATTCCAGTTATTTCTTCTTACAGACTGGACCCGTCTCAGCCT
Organism: Gopherus flavomarginatus; assembly: GCF_025201925.1. NCBI lineage: Eukaryota > Metazoa > Chordata > Testudines > Testudinidae > Gopherus > Gopherus flavomarginatus. Next base: position 80,393,470 of record NC_066617.1, on the reverse strand, counting down.
GGATTCACCCCTGCCTTTCCTGTCAGATTAGTTCCTTTGTCTCTTCAGATACTTTCAGCATCTTTTTTCTTGGATAGGCAATGGAGGAGAGTCCAGATTAACCCCCTTCCCAGCATTAAAAAGGATTTACTTAAGGCAGGAAACCTTTGTTTGATCCTCATCCCACTACAGAGGAGAAGTACCAGCAGTGTCCAAGATAGTATTTTTCATCAGGTAATTTTATCATCTGACCTTGCAGTGTCAAAGCAACAGGTTTATTTGCAATGTCCAGGAAGATGGGAGATCCACATCTTCAAAGACTCATTGTCTTTTTCTTATGGTCCATTAAGTCTGATTGCTTACTGTCTGGTGGGCGTTTCCAAAAGTACACATACAATTGTAATTGTTACATAGTCAATACTCCTCACTTCAGATACAGAAATGATACATGCATACAAATTGGATAATTACATTCAGTAAATCATAACCTTTCCAATGATATCTTACATGAGCTATCTTGCATAAAGTATATCTTAGTTATGCCATATTCATATCATAATCATATTTCTATAAAGAATATGGTGTGTAACATCACACCCTGCGTGATTCATCAACTGAGTTCATGAGGGAGTTCTAACTGCATAAGGACTGCAGAATCAGCAATATCTTATGCTGAGACAGGCTTAATAATGGCTTTAAAATATGACATAGACAAGCTATACAAGTCATATGGAGGTAAACTGACTTAAACAATGTTAAATGGCACATCTGATTAACTGACAGGTATTCACCTGCCATTTGGTATTAGTGTTTCCAACTTGTTAGTTGTTCAGGTTTCGGCAGTTGCTAGGATGACCTTGTTTGTTTCCATCCAGCCAGGAGATTACAAACGTTTCATTCCAAGGCAGACTTTACAGCCATGACTCACTTCTCCCAGCCAAATGAGTTAAACTTTAGAAGACAACACTCAGCTGCTGCCTTTCCAGGAGAAATGTATAGCCAAGCAACCAATTTCAAATTTTCTGATTACTCAGTTGAGAATACTAAACAGCTCCTAGATTAATTTTTAAACTGACTTGCTAGTGTATGTAACCAAAGAAACCATACATTGCTGCCTGTCACTTTGAGGACAGTGGAGGAGGGAGACTATTTATAACTAACTTTTCTTCTTCGAGTGATTGCTCACATCCATTCCAGTTAGGTGTGCGCGCCGCGCGTGCACGTTCGTCGGAAACTTTTTACCCTATCAACTCCAGTGGGCCGGCAGGTCGCCCCCTGGAGTGGCGCCGCCATGGCGCCCAATATATATCCCTGCCGGCCCACCCGCTCCTCAGTTCCTTCTTACCGCCGTGTCGGTCGTTGGAACTGTGGAGCGCGGCATAGCTGTCCTCCACGTCCCTAGCTCTCCTTGTTATCTCTCGATTATCTCTCGTACTGTTATAGTTGTTAGTTAGATTGTTAAGTGTAGATAGTAGTAATTAAGTTAAATAGGTCGTAAATAGTTGTTCGCCGGGGGCTTAGCCCTTCCCGGCACCCGGCACCGGGCTCATGCCTGGTTCGCCGGGCTTCAAGCAGTGTGCGGCCTGCAAGAAGCCTATGCCCACCAGCGACCCCCACGATGCGTGCCTGAAGTGCCTGGGGGAATCGCACAGATCGGACAAGTGCCGCATCTGCAAGGCTTTTAAGCCAAGAACAAAGAAGGAGAGAGATCAAAGACTCCGAACTCTCCTTATGGAGGCGGCACTTGACCCGGCGGCTTCGCAGACCGTGATCTCGGCGCCGGCACCGGATCGCACCGGCACCGAAAAGACTCCCCGGCACCGACCTTCTCCGGCACCGGGGACAGAACCGAGGCCGTCGAAGTCTGCTACTCCGGCCAGGCAGACCCGACTGGAGCGCCCGGCCTCATCATCGGCCGCGGCGCCGCCGGCACAGTCGACTCCGGGCCCGGCGGGTCCGTCGAGTCCGGTGCCGCCAAGCTCCCCCATGAGATCTGGGGTTGAGATATTGGTCCCATCCACGCCGGAGACCTTCGCCTCGGCTCGGGACCTCATAGCCTTGACTGAGCCCACTCAGCTGCCACCCCCGGTACCTCCGGTGCGGGTCGCGTCCAGAGGAAAGCCCATGATGATGGCACCGTCTCGGGACTCGCGCTCACGGTCCAGGTCCCGATGTCACGGCAGATCGAGATCTCATCGCCGCTCGCAGTCCCGGCACCGCTCTCCCCGGCGGTACCGGTCGCACTCGCGGTGCCGGTCGGCCTCAAGACGGTCGCGGTCGGACTCCAGCCGCCGATACCGGCACCGTGACTCCAGGAGCCAGTCCCGACGTTACTCGCCGCACCGGTCGACCTCCTGGCACCGAGCTGGTGGCAGGTCCCGGTCGACCTCCCGGCACCGAGCCGGTGGCAGGTCCCGGTCCCGATCCCGGCACCGAAGCGGCGGCCGGTACCGGTCCAGATCCCGGCACCGAGACAGAACCCGGTCCCGATCCCGATCCCGGCACCGTTTTGACTCCCGGCACCGGTCCCCGGCACCGAGACGTTCGTCCATGCCGACCCGCGCAGACCCTTACCAACCAGGGTCAGCCCCGCCGTGGCCTTCTAGACAGCCGTCGGTCTCCTCCCAAACGGACAGCGGGTATGCGCTGGGCACCGACCGGCAGGCGGCGCTATTTAACGATCCGCCACAACACGACCAAGGCCTGCAGCAATGGGGGTTCTGGACACCCTGGGCATACCATCAAGACCAGGGGCCCCAACAGCTCCCTGCTAGGCCTGCGACGGCGGAGCACAGGGCGCCAGAAGCCTCATTGTCTCGCCCCCCTCCCTCCCCGGATGGGGAGGAAGGGTCCAAGCAGCAAGACTCCGCTCTGGCTCCTGAGGCAAAGGCGAGGGCCGAGGGAGACCCTCCATTAGACACTCTCTTGCCGGGGGTCTCCTCATCCTCCTCCCCTGATGAAGCGGTGGCTGGTACCGCCTCCAACAGCCCCCCCCCCCCGCTGGATCTCAGGGCGCACCAAGACCTCCTCAGGCGAGTAGCTCAGAATCTGAGTCTGCAAGCCGAGGAGGTCTCGGAAATAGAGGATCCGATCGTCACCATCCTCTCAGCGGATGCTCCCACCAGGGTCGCCCTGCCCTTCATAAGAACCATCCAGGCCAACGCCAATACCATCTGGCAGTCTCCGGCCTCCATCCCCCCTACAGCGAGGGGCGTCGAGAGGAAGTACATGGCCCCTTCTAAAGGCTATGAGTACCTCCATGTACACCCGACACCGTGTTCCCTGGTGGTTCAATCGGTGAATGACAAAGAGCGTCATGGGCAGGAGGCTCCAGCCCCCAAATCCAGAGAGGCCAGGCGAATGGACCTCCTCGGCCGTAAAGTATACTCGGCTGGGGCGCTGCAGCTCAGGGTTTCGAACCAGCAAGCCCTGCTGAGCAGATACGCCTTCAACTCCTGGGTGGCAGCAGACAAATTCAAGGAGCTGCTGCCGCACGACGCTCGCCAGGAATTTGCAGCCATCTTAGATGAAGGCAAGAAGGTTGCACGCACGTCCTTGCAAGCTTCTTTGGACGCTGCAGACTCGGCTGCCCGTACCCTCGCGTCGGGAGTAACGATGCGTCGCATCTCCTGGCTGCAGGTTTCTGGCCTTCCGCCGGAGCTCCAGCATACCATCCAGGACCTCCCTTTCGAAGGCCAGGGCCTGTTTTCTGAAAAGACAGACCCCAGACTCAAGAGTCTGAAGGATAATCGGGTCATTATGCGGTCCCTCGGGATGCACACACCGGGAACGCAACACAGACCCTTCCGGCCACAGCAACAACAGCAGCGCAGGCCGTATTCCCAGTTCCGCCAGCGGCAGGACCTTAACAGGCGCCGCGGCAGGAATGGAAGGCGCAGGCATTCGGGGAACCAAGGGGGGCAGAACCAAGGCTCCTCTAAGCCCCCGCCTGGACCCAAGCCTTCATTTTGAAGGTGCGCCCGAGGGCGCAGTAACAGTTTCCCCCATGGATCCTTCCCCCCCGTTTTCCAACCGCCTTTCGTTTTTCCTCCCGGCGTGGACCCAAATAACATCGGACCGCTGGGTCTTACGCACGGTGCAGACGGGATACCGCCTGCAGTTTGTATCATTTCCTCCTTCCCGCCCCCCTTCCTCGTCCCTCTTCAGGGACCCCTCTCACGAGCAATTCCTTCGACAGGAGGTACAGACGCTCCTCAGCAAAGGAGCTATAGAGGCGGTTCCGGAAAACGAGAAAGGCAAGGGGTTTTATTCCCGCTACTTTCTGATCCCCAAGGCCAAGGGAGGCCTCAGGCCTATCCTCGACCTGCGAGAGCTCAACAAATACCTGGTGAAGTTGAAGTTCCGCATGGTATCCCTGGGGACCATTATCCCATCCCTGGATCCGGGAGACTGGTACGCCGCCCTCGACATGCAGGACGCGTATTTTCACATTGCCATTTGGCCACACCACAGACGTTTCCTTCGCTTCGTGGTGGGCCCCCTTCATTACCAATTTGCAGTCCTCCCATTTGGCCTTTCCACGGCCCCGAGGGTGTTTACAAAATGCATGGCAGTTGTTGTGGCGCATCTTCGGCGCAATCGTATCCACGTGTTTCCTTATCTAGACGATTGGTTGATTCGGGGCACGTCGGAACAACAAGTCTGCAGCCATGTCCGCGTGATCACCGGCATGTTCGCTACTTTGGGCCTCTTGATAAACACGTACAAGTCCACCCTGATTCCCACGCAGAGGGTGGAATTCATCGGGGCCGTCCTGGACGCCACTGTGGCCAGGGCCTTACTGCCATTGCAGAGGTTCCAGGCTTTGTCGGCGATCGTTCAACGACTGCGGGCAGCCCCCTTGACATCAGTGCGGACATGTCTAGCCCTGTTAGGCCACATGGCGGCTTGCACCTTTGTGACCGGTTACGCTCGGCTCCGCATGAGGCCCCTCCAGTTGTGGCTCATCGATCATTACCGGCCGGCAAGACAGCCGCTAGACATGCTGATCACAATCCCCCAAAGGGTGTTAGATTCTCTCGGCTGGTGGCTAGACCAGTCCGTGCTATGTGCGGGGCTCCCTTTCCACCCACCTCAGCCCTCGGTGTCCCTGACAATGGATGCCTCAGATCTAGGCTGGGGGGCCCATCTAGGGACCCTGAGAACGCAGGGCCTGTGGTCCCAGGAGGAGGTGGGGTTGCACATCAACATGCGGGAGTTGAGAGCGGTCCGCCTTGCTTGTCAAACGTTCTGCCATCAGCTTCAGGGTCGTTGTGTTGCAGTGTTCACCGACAACACGACGACCATGTATTATATCAACAAGCAAGGCGGCACCAGATCCTCCCCCCTGTGTCACGAGGCGATGCGACTCTGGGACTTTTGTGTAGCCCACTCCATTCACCTCACGGCTTCCTTCCTCCCCGGAGTACGGAACACGCTGGCGGATCGCTTGAGCAGATCCTTCCTGTCGCACGAGTGGTCCCTTCGCCCGGACGTCGCCCTCTCCATCTTCCGGAGGTGGGGTTATCCCCGCGTGGACCTCTTCGCATCCAGGGGGAACAAGAAGTGCCAAGCGTTCTGCTCCTTTCAGGGCAGGGAGCCCGGGTCGATAGCGGATGCCTTCCTTATTCAGTGGTCGACCCACTTGTACTATGCGTTTCCCCCGTTCCTTCTGGTCCACAGGGTCCTTCTGAAGGTGCGCAGGGACAGGGCTCACGTGATCATGGTAGCCCCGGCATGGCCCAGGCAACACTGGTACCCCATGCTGCTGGACCTGACCATAGCCGACCCAGTTCCCCTGCCCCTTCACCCGGACCTGATTACCCAGGAGCACGGGACCCTCTGTCACCCGGACCTGCAGTTGCTGCACCTAGCGGCGTGGCTCCTGCGTGGCTGACCGGTTCTGAGCTGCGCTGCTCCACACCGGTGAGGGAGGTGCTTTTGGGCAGCAGGAAGCCTTCCACGAGAGCGACATATTCGGCCAAGTGGAAGCGTTTCTCCTGTTGGTGCGTGGAGAGAAATCTCCGCCCTATGGAAGTTTCGGTGGCCGACATCTTAGACTACGTTTGGTCCCTCAAACAGCAAGGTCTGGCCATATCGTCGTTGCGAGTCCACCTGGCAGCTATCTCCACCTTTCACCCGGGTGCGGATGGTCGCTCTGTTTTTTCTCACCCGACGGTGTCTAGATTCCTTAAGGGGCTGGAACGTTTATACCCTAACGTCCGTCTCCCTGCTCCAACCTGGGATCTTAACCTGGTGTTGTCCCGGCTCATGGGACCCCCCTTTGAACCGTTAGCCACTTGCTCCCTGCTTTACCTCTCTTGGAAGACTGCCTTTCTAGTAGCTATCACCTCAGCTAGACGGGTGTCGGAACTCCGGGCTCTTGTGGTAGACCCCCCCATATACAGTCTTCCACAAAGATAAGGTGCAGCTGAGACCACACCCTGCCTTTCTTCCCAAGGTAGTCTCGTCCTTCCACATCAGCCAAGAGATATTCCTTCCGGTTTTTTTTCCCGAAACCTCACTCCTCAGGCAGGGAACAGCAGCTCCACTCGCTTGATGTCCGTAGGGCTCTCGCGTTCTACGTGGAGAGGACTAAGCCCTTCCGCAAATCCCCCCAGCTTTTCGTGGCGGTAGCGGATCGCATGAAAGGGCTTCCTATCTCCTCCCAGAGGTTATCCTCTTGGGTAACGTCCTGTATCAGGACCTGCTATGACTTGGCCCACGTCCCTACGGGCCGTGTGACTGCGCATTCTACCAGGGCGCAGGCGTCGTCGCTGGCTTTCCTCGCCCGTGTGCCCATCCAGGAAATCTGTCGGGCAGCGACCTGGTCATCGGTCCACACCTTTGCTTCCCACTACGCCCTGGTCCAGCAGTCAAGAGAGGATGCGGCCTTTGGATCTGCAGTGCTCCATGCCGCGACTTCTCGCTCCGACCCCACCGCCTAGGTATGGCTTGGGATTCACCTAACTGGAATGGATGTGAGCAATCACTCGAAGAAGAAAAGACGGTTACTCACCTTTGTAACTGTTGTTCTTCGAGATGTGTTGCTCACATCCATTCCACACCCGCCCTCCTTCCCCACTGTCAGAGTAGCCGGCAAGAAGGAACTGAGGAGCGGGTGGGCCGGCAGGGATATATATTGAGCGCCATGGCGGCGCCACTCCAGGGGGCGACCTGCCGGCCCACTGGAGTTGCTAGGGTAAAAAGTTTCCGACGAACGTGCACGCGCGGCGCGCACACCTAACTGGAATGGATGTGAGCAACACATCTCGAAGAACAACAGTTACAAAGGTGAGTAACCGTCTTTTTCTTCTTCTTCCCTCATCCTTACCACAACCTCAAAAGACTCTGCAGACAAATCCCCAATTCCCAAAAGGGGGGACATTGTCTTTCCTTTCCCCCATCAGTGTTCCCCTGAGCCAGAGGAAATAATGTGAAGAGATATTTATACTGCGTGTTTCAGTAATGAGCTCTTATCTATGCACTCCTGTCAGTAGGTACATGGCTTTTAGGTAAAACCCGCCAGTCACAAAGGCCCAGATCCTCAAAGGGACTTCGGTGTTTCTCAGCTTAGTGTTGCAACACCTGAACCCTAGGGAGCCTACCCCCCTGGTGGAATCCTCAGTCCTGAGCTAGGCAGCCAGACTTCCCATACAATGCATGGGAGAGTTAGATGCCCAAGAAAGGGATCCTAGAAGCCAGTAAGATGAGCAGGAAGCTGCCTAAACCAGTCAGGAATAAAATGCCAAAGAGAGGGGCAGGAAGAGTAGCGGGCTTAGGTGCCTGGTTGATGCATCAGAGATAGATACCTCCCTCTGCTCGGGATCCTCTTCTGGTCAGCCAGGTCAGCCACTTAGGTAGCCCATGTCCTAGCAGCCAAAACCATGTATCTCTCTCTCTCTATTTCTTATTCACATTCAATACCTCTCTCGTGCTCTGCCTACATTTACCTGGCTTTCTTTTGTGTATGCGCTGTCCTCCTCCTCAACAATAGCCTGCATTTGGCCCTCTGCTATAGTGTCTGACTGACAGCAGGTTTTAGGCACTCTCAGAGAATGCCCCTACAGGATTAGGCCCCACTGGTGAAGTACGGATTCTGCCACTTCATTTGAGAATCCCACTTCAGGGCCTCTGGTGCTTCAGCTTGACTGAGGGCTTCAAGCTGTGCATTAGCTTTGGGGCAGCATCAGGGCTCAGGTGGCTTTCTGAATGCCAATTGGCAGAGACTTAGGCACTCTGTGATTAGATGGCAGCTGAGTGACAGTTTTGAAAATGTCAGTGGTGTCTAAAATGGCAGACTTAAGCAGCTAAAGAAGCAGACAGACTCCTAAATGTCTGGGTATTTGAGTATCTGGACCAAAGTGCCTTTGGATAATCATCTTTTATCTTTCTCTTGTTTTAAAATATTCAACCATCCAATCAAGAGACAGAAGCAACATCATGTGATTCAGGTGATCAGACATACACCATGAAGGGCAAAGGGCCTATTATCAAAGCAAACTCTTAGGGAAAAAATAGCATAACCCCCTCATTTCCTTTCTGGGTTACTTGAGAGCAGGCAACATTCCCCTGTGTACCCGGATGCCTGATGTTGTTGACAATAAAGGAGATCCTGAGTATCCTAGTGGTGATGCTGGATAGGTTGGAATCCTCTATCCACTGATCTGCTGCGGTTCTTTTACTTGTAAAGGAAATAAATCTTGGCAGCGCCTCCACCTTGCTTGTCCTGTACATGCTCACTGGCATGCCTTGGGAGCTCCCAGAAATAAACCTGAGCTAATCTATGCAATGGCTCTAACCTAAAAGTACTAATATACAAGCAATACACTCTTAGACTACAGTTAACAATTTAGGAAAACATGATATAGGACTGAGAATAATTAAAATGTCACAACCACTTTGAATCAGTAAAAGTGGCTCTTCAATAAATCAATTAACAAATGCAGTTTACAGTAGTAAATAAAAATTTACTTCCATATACACTGGCACCATTTACCTCACCTCTGAGTATGCACTCCTCATATTTCAGATATCTAGATGCTTGCATGGGCACACTTGAAGGCCCTGAAGCCAGGACATCACTCTTTCGGTCCAGTAAAGAAGTCCAGCCTGAGCCAAGGCAACAAGGGGCAGAGCAATTCTAACTTGGGATTATTTCAAGTTTCCTGACCTCTCTGAAGACAAGAAATAACCAGATGTCAGTAACCCTGGATCCTGATTAGCCAATAAGACCATTTCATTTCTTCTCAGACTAAGGGAAACCTCTTAAAGTCTCTTTGCTATCCCTGTTCCCCTGAAAGCATTTTCCCAAACAACAAATGTGGTGGCTACTCTCGCTGTCTTCATTGCATACTAACCTCAGTTCCAATCACCACAACAGTCTCAGTCCTGATTCCAATGAATCACTCTACAAAGGCCTTCTTGATTCCCTGCTTGGTCAAGTCCCACAGTTTCTCAGAATCACCTCATGGGTTGGAGAGAGCTCCACTAAGCAATCTCCAGTCCCCTGACCAGGATCTAAGCTCCTCACAAAAATGGAGCCCATTGCATGCTGCCTCCTCATCCCTGGAAGTGGATGGCTCTCTTTTCTGCAAGGCATCATGGGAGTCGTAGTCTCCAAGGTTGGACTGCCACGCTCAGGAGTCTCCCATCTGGAACATTCCTAAATAAATTCAGAGGCCCCGCTAATAGAGGAGGCCTATAATAGTCTAAAATTTATTTGCATTGTCTATGCAATGTTATCAATTAAAAAATATGGTTGTAGAAATCATGGCTGATTCATGAATGATTCAGAAACACAAAAAAAGGGTTAAGTTTGTAGGATGCTTTGTGGAAAACAAATAATCTAACCAGCTGTAGTAGGAAATGATACATGTCTAAGATAAAAAATAAATAATAATAAATAAAAAATAATAAATAAAAAATAAAAAATAAAAAATTTGCCTGCTCTGGAAATGTTCAATGCAGGAACTGAAATTCCCAGGGAAAGAGCCCTTGTCACCACTGAAAGTTAAATAGATTTATATTTTTAAAAACAAAATCAGCTTAGAATTTGGGTTCCTTTCAAATGTAAATCAGTTTAAATACTGTATTGAATTAATTACAGAAAACAAATGAGCAAGAACAAGAGAAAACCCTGCTTGAAATATTGAACTAATTTTTAAGTTGAATGAAATTACATATTGAACTGCTTTCAGACTGAGGACTGTCTAAATTTCACTAAATGAAAATGTATCTTTGCAAAAAAAATAAGTTTAGGAAAAACAATATAAAAAACAAGAATGAATGGCATAAATGACACTATAAAAACTGAATAATTTTGTGTTGATACTGTTAGCTGATATTATGGGACCCGGCAAACACAAGCAAAACAAATATTGCAATGTGGTGTTTGATATCCTTGAAAAACCTCCCCATCAGTATTGAAATGTAAACTCTGGACTGGTGTAAGACAACTACAGTGTACATTTTCTTGCAGTAGATTTGACTTGTGTTTCAGGATTCCTTTAAACAACACATTGTCTTGATTTGTTAGAATCATCATTTCACTTCATTACTATATCCAGATATGGGAAATACTTTGAATGCAAGTTCTTAAATATAACATTCATTTTGTTTAGATTCAACTAAGTTATTGGGTATTAAATGAATATTTGCTGGCAGAAAACTTCAACAATCTCTGAGTCTGTTTCTAAATTTACCTAGAACAGGGTATGTCCAGCAGTAACTACTGAAGCCAATAGTGTTACGCTGAGAGTTACTTAGCAGTGTAAGTGAAATCAGGATTAGGGCCATTGAGTTTTAGCAGCAATTTAATACAAACATAGATTTTACATACAGCTTGTTCCTGCAAGGTGCTGAGCATCTACCCCAGCAATGCACTTAACATGTCTAACTTGAATCATATTAGTAGTCTCATTGACTACTCATATGCCTAGCATTATGCATATGCTTTACAGCTTTTCTGGATGAGCACCTTGCAGGATCAAGCCAACAGTCCCTAAATCTAAGTAATGGCTTGTCTGGATGAACAGGTAGCACAAGGCAAGCTGGGTTGTGAATCTACAGTGCACTAGCCTGCTGCACACTAACTGTCCATATGGACCCTGCTACCAAGCAGTTCCCTAGTGAGCACTGACGTGCTGCCATTCAAAGTGAAGTAGGTCCATGAACACAAAGGAATTTTTAGTGCATGGTATCAAGGTCCACAGGAACAGTTAATGCACAGCAAGCTAGCGCAGGATAGATTTCCACCATCACCCTCACCCTCAGGTTGCCATGCACTAACTAACTCTTCATCTGGACAAGCCCCAAATAGGTTATAATAGTCAATTATGTGGATATGAGCCCAAATGAAAACCTCAGGTTTTGGAAAATCTCTGACCAGGATTTGGAACTGAATATCCATCCCCTTCTGTCATTAAACCCCCACCAAAACAAAACCAAACCCTATCACAAGGCAGAATTTTTACTGTGAAAAGAGAGAAGTGCCAGAGACACCGTGATGTCCTCTGTGACCAGAGACTTTACTGCTGTTATTGATTTGAGGTGGAAGGTGCTCAGATACTGCAGAGATGAGCGGCAGTATAAAACCCTAGATAAGATAGCTATTGATGAGATATGCCATTAACATATAGAGGTAAATTGTCAGAAGGCCAACCTCCATTTTACAAGTGACATTTGCACTCATAATCTAATTGTAAGGCACAAATCTACAAGGTTTGCTTTCCTCAATCTGGTAAGTAGAGGGAGCTGTGATTACTCTGATTTGTGTCTGTAACTCATTTTGAAGGCACAAACATATGGATATGTCTTCACTAGCAATGTTAAAGCACTGCTGCGGCAGCGCTGCCATAGCAGCGCTTTAACGTGGCTGTGTAGTCGTGGCACCAGTACTGGGAGAGAGCTCTCCCAACGCTGTAAATAAGCCACCTCCCACTAGGGGCGTAGCTACCAGCACTGGGAGCGCGGCTCCCAGCACTAGTACATTGTCTACACTGCCACTTTACAGCACTGAGACTTGCAGCACTCAGGGGTGTGTTTTTTTCAGACTAAATAAACCCAGTTCCCTCAGCCTCTCCTAATAAGTCATGTACCCCAGCCTCCTAACCATTTTCATTGCTCTCTGCTGGACTCTCTCCAATTTGTCCACATCCTTTCTGTAGTTGAGGGGGGACCAAAACTGGATGCGATACTCCAAATGTTGCATCACCAGTGCCAAATAGAGGGAAATAATCACTTCCCTCAATTTGCTGGTAATAATCCTACTAATGCAGCCCAATATGCCATTAGCCTTCTTCGTAACAAGGGCACACTGTTGACTCATATCCATATATCATATTTGTCTATGTGATTTAGATTATAAACTCTAGAGTCTGATCTCAGTTGCTCCAATATAAATCTGGAATAATTCCTTTAAAGTCTATAGAGATCATCCAGATATACACCAGTGTATCTGAAATCTACATTTATCCCTCTGTCTTTTAAGTACTTGTAAAATGCTATGTACATGTAAGACCCCATGAACAACAAATAATAACATTATTCATATTGAACTAGAGTCTGATGTAGGAAAAATCAGTGTTACCACCTCTTATAATTTTATTTTGAGTCTTGTGATATCTGGTAGTTTTCTTAAAGCTCCAGCTCCTGGCATCATGTGATTACATAGGATCTCAACTTTTTTTTTAAAGTAAGTTTCCAGCCTGAATGGCTCGGGACAAAAGCTTGAAAATACACAACCTAAAGGCTCAAAACCCAGAAGGCAAACAAAAGAGACCTAAATTTTGTGATATTTTAAATCTCATTTTTTCTTAGGATGATTCATGATTTTTGAACACTTCAGGTTGCTGAAACATCAGAATGTACAGCCCAAAAAAGGGGCACTGATGGTATATATGGCTTTTAAACACCTTTGTACCACATGGATTTTGCCTGTGTTCAGAACCAGCACAGCACCTATTGTAAGTTAGGGCAGCCAGAGCGACTGCTCTAACTTGCAGCAGACTCTTTATGATGGCCAATGGGCTGCTTTATGGCCCCTAATGATCCTAGCTTAGAGTGCTATGGTCCCTCCCACTCCCATCCTTAGCCATGCCTGTACTCCAGGGCCAACGTGGGAGGGCAGGGAAGCCTATAGCCATGTTCACCAGTTCTGTACAACAATGCCTATAATAAGGAAAATTTCCTCCTGAGATACTGTAGCCAAGAGTGGCATGCAGAACCTGGAGAGGGGCCAGACTGTGACCCATTTTTTTATCTCATACAATTCAGGTGAAAAAGATGATAGGTTTAAAACATGAATTGCTAATTGACATGGTCCATATAATGGTGGCATCAGCCATTGGCCACCACCACAAGCTTGCTTATATTGGTGGAGCAGAACCTGTTTTAGCAGTGGTAGGAAAAGTTTAGACGGGTCACCAGAACGTTAACAAAAATTTCTGATTCAAACCTTCAAAGCAAGCTGTGAGAAAGGAGTGTGTGCTTCTGCCTAACTCCTCTTTCTGCAGACTCCTGCTACTCACTCATTGGTAGCCTTACTTTAATATTACTTGCTGATTTGTTAGTAAACAACCCTGAACCTAGCAGCTCAGCTCAGTTCTGGTCACAAAGGCACTCACAGAACCAGACAATCTCAGTCAGCAAAGCAGCCATTCAGCATTTTTTTTAACCTTTCACTGAAGTGAAATACACTTCATGAAATAATTACTGTCAGGACTTCTGTTGCATAATCACTCTCAATGGAGGGAGGAGGGAGGCTATGAAGCAGCTGCAGCTTAGGACCTCAATATGAATTACAAGTACACCCAAAGATCAAACCCTCTTTGCCTCTCTTGAATCTGTCATCTTCTCTGAGAACTTTTAAGAGCCGTCATTTTGCACAGTCTGATACAGTAGAAAAGAAATAGGTATTTATCTAATAATAATTTGACTACATGGTTTATGCAAAACAATGTCCTTCTGGTTGCATATAATATGTGAGATCACGTAATTCGTTAGCATAACAGTGCCAGCTTTCTCAATGAGTTAACAATGAACTGCTGATAAATGACTTATCTCTTACCCTCCTGCTAATTGGTGCAACAAGAGATAACCCATTAATCTTTTATTTTAATCCTTCAGTGGTTTTCAGGAATCCTCTTTACCGAAAGGTTATTCAGTGTTGTAAATTGATTCCATATTGCCATTCTGTGCATGAGCTGACTTACAATGGAAAGACCATTGTGCCTCTTCCATGTGAGACCTCCATTGTGATATTACTTCTATTGTTACCACTACCCTGCTGTAAATTTTCTGAACCTACCAACATAGTTGTACTGCCTGCATGAAAGCAAGCTTCACTGATCCTGCATAGTTACAACAGCCTATACATGCTATATTTTTTGGCTAAAAGCACAAACAGAAGACTGACTGTTGATAAAGATGATTGCACATCATACTTGATTGACTCAGGAGCTAGTCAAAGCAAAATCAACACACATATTGTCAGTGTTAGGAAGATAATGTTCAGGAACAAAAAACAAGCTGCCACTAAATCCAAAAGGCCTAAGCTTGATTGGAATTAATTGAGAATAAAAGTGTTTTCTAACCTTATATACTGTAGGTACTTGATTGAGAACAAATGTAGGAAAATAAATATCAAGTAGCAAAATCAGTAAACTCAACAAATAATTACTGATACCATAAGAACACAATGCTTATGCCCAAATAAATGTGTTAATCTCTAAGGTGCCACAAGGACTTCTCATTGTTTTTAATATACAACTAGAGTTGAATGAAAAAAATAAAATAAAAATGGTGAAAAAATTCAAAATTTCAAGATTGTTTCCATTTCAATGGTTTGAAACTGATCCATTTTTCATGTTTAAATTTTTGTGTGAAATCATTTTTTTTAAAAAGTCATTAAAAATTGAAATTTTCATTTACTCAAAACCATGCTTTCCAATAAATGAAAAACTGAAACACATATTGATGGTTTCAGTACTGTTTTTGATTTAAAATAATTTTAAAATGTCATTAAAATATCTTTAAAAAATAATTTTCTAAAATCTGCAGTGATTTGAGAAAATCTTGATTTTCCAAAACAGGCAATTTTTGAGTGAAAACAAATTTTGTTTGAAAAATTTCAACCAGCTCTGTAGACAAATAATGGAACAAGGTAATATATTAGATATTTATTATTCTTTATAGTCTTTTCTAAGTGTTCATTACTATAGTATCTAAGCAAAACACAAACAAAACAGAATTTAAACTCAGAACCCATCTGTATTATTATCCCCATTTATGGCCTATACAGCAAAGTTTTGAAGCATGTGTTTAACTTTAAGCTTATGAGTAGTTCTTTTAGAGTCAATACACCTACTTCACTTGCATAAAAGCAAGTAATTTACAGCCTGGATCCACAAAAGAAGTTAGGTGTTGTATCTTTCAGTATTCATAGACTCATAGACTCATAGACTCTAGGACTGGAAGGGACCTCAAGAGATCATCGAGTCCAGTCCCCTGCCCTCACGGCAGGACCAAACACTGTCTAGACCATCCCTAATAGACATTTATCTAACCTACTCTTAAATATCTCCAGAGATGGAGATTCCACAACTTCCCTAGGCAATCTATTCCAGTGTTTAACTACCCTGACAGTTAGGAACTTTTTCCTAATGTCCAATCTAAATCTCCCTTGCTGCAGTTTAAGCCCATTGCTTCTTGTTCTATCATTGGAGGCTAAGGTGAACAAGTTTTCTCCCTCCTCCTGATGACACCCTTTTAGATACCTGAAAACTGCTATCATGTCCCCTCTCAGTCTTCTCTTTTCCAAACTAAACAAACCCAATTCCTTCAGCCTTCCTTCATAGGTCATGTTCTCAAGACCTTTAATCATTCTTGTTGCTCTTCTCTGGACCCTCTCCAATTTCTCCACATCTTTCTTGAAATGCAGTGCCCAGAACTGGACACAATACTCCAGTTGAGGCCTAACCAGCGCAGAGTAAAGCGGAAGAATGACTTCTCGTGTCTTGTTTACAACACACCTGTTAATGCATCCCAGAATCATGTTTGCTTTTTTTGCAACAGTATCACACTGTTGACTCATATTAAGCTTGTGGTCCACTATGACCCCTAGATCTCTTTCTGCCATACTCCTTCCTAGACAGTCTCTTCCCATTCTGTATGTGTGAAACTGATTGTTCCTTCCTAAGTGGAGCACTTTGCATTTATCTTTATTGAACTTCATTCTGTTTACCTCAGACCATTTCTCCAATTTGTCCAGATCATTTTGAATTTTGACCCTGTCCTCCAAAGCAGTTGCAATCCCTCCCAGTTTGGTATCGTCCGCAAACTTAATAAGCGTACTTTCTATGCCAACATCTAAATCGTTGATGAAGATATTGAACAGAACCGGTCCCAAAACAGACCCCTGCGGAACCCCACTTGTTATACCTTTCCAGCAGGATTGGGAGCCATTAACAACTACTCTCTGAGTATGGTTATCCAGCCAGTTACGCACCCACCTTATAGTAGCCCCATCTAAATTGTACTTTCCTAGTTTATCTATAAGAATATCATGCGAGACTGTATCAAATGCCTTACTAAAGTCTAGGTATATCACATCCACCGCTGCTCCCTTATCCACAAGGCTCGTTATCCTATCAAAGAACGCTATCAGATTAGTTTGACACGATTTGTTCTTTACAAATCCATGCTGGCTATTCCCTATCACCTTACCACCTTCCAAGTGTTTGCAGATGATTTCTTTGATTACCTGCTCCATTATCTTCCCTGGCACAGAAGTTAAACTAACTGGTCTGTAGTTTCCTGGGTTGTTTTTATTTCCCTTTTTATAGATGGGCACTATATTTGCCCCCTTCCAGTCTTCTGGAATCTCCCCCGTCTCCCATGATTTCCCAAAGATAATAGCTAGAGGCTCAGATACCTCTTCTATTAACTCCTTGAGTATTCTAGGATGCATTTCATCAGGCCCTGGTGACTTGCAGGCATCTAACTTTTCTAAGTGATTTTTTACTTGCTCTTTCCTTATTTTCTCTTCTAAACCTACCCTCTTCCCGTAAGCATTCACTATACTAGACATTCCTTCAGACTTCTCAGTGAAGACCGAAACAAAGAAGTCATTAAGCATCTCTGCCATTTCCAAGTCTCCCGTTACTGTTTCCCCCTCCTCATTGAGCAGTGGGCCTACCCTGTCCTTAGTCTTCCTCTTGCTTCTAATGTATTGATAAAAAGTCTTCTTGTTTCCCTTTATTCCCATAGCTAGTTTGAGTTCATTTTGTGCCTTTGCTTTTCTAATCTTGCCTCTGCATTCCTGTGTTATTCACCTATATTCATCCTTCGTGATCTGACCTAGTTTCCATTTTTTATATGACGCCTTTTTATTTTGTAGGTCACGCAAGATCTCAAGGGTAAGCCAAGGTGGGTCTTTTGCCACATTTTCTATCTTTCCTAACCATCGGAATAACTTGCTTTTGGGCCCTTAATAGCGTCCCTTTGAAAAACTGCCAACTTTCCTCAGTTGTTTTTCCCCTCAGTCTTAATTCCCATGGGACCTTGCCTATCAGCTCTCTGAGCTTACCAAAATCCGCCTTCCTGAAATCCATTTTCTCTATTCTGCTGTACTCCCTTCTACCCTTCCTTAGAATTGCAAATTCTATGATTTCATGATCACTTTCACCCAAGCTTCCTTCTACTTTCAAATTCTCAACAAGTTCCTCCCTATTGCAGTGCCTAAACTTCAGGAACCTAGAAAATCAGTGGAACAACGAGATCCACAAAGCCTGTGTTGTGTGCCTAGACTTCCTATACCAGGGGTCGGCAACCTTCAGCACCCAGCCCAACAGGGTAATCTGCTGGCAGGCTGTGAGACATTTTGCTGATGTTGACTGTCCGCAGGCACAACCCCCTGCAGCTCCCAGTGGCCTCAGTTGTCTGTTCCCAGCCAACGGGAGCTGCGGGAAGCAGCGGCCAGCATGACTCTGAGGCCCATGTTGCTTCCCGCAGCTCCCATTTGGCCGGGAATGGTGAACCATGTCCACCGGGAGCTGCGGGGGAGGCTGTGCCTGCAGACAGTCAGTGTAAACAAAATGTCTCACGTCCCACCAGCGGATTACCAGAGTGTGCCACGTGATGAAGGTTGCCAACCCCTGTCCTATACAATACATGGAGTGAGATAGGCACTTAAGAAAGGGATCCAAAAAGCACCAGCATGCTAGGCCGTGAGCTGCCTTATATAGCCAATGAGATATGCCAGTGAGAAGTGAGCCCTGTCTCTCTCAGAGAGTTAGGTGGTTCAGTCTGAACTGCAAAGAGGTACATATCTCTGCTTGCAATCCATAGCCTGAGACTCATCTCCCAGCATTAGCAAGCTTAGGCACCTAAGGCATAGTTGTAAGAAACACTGGAGCAGGAGGAAGAGGTGTTTCCTTTGTAACTGTAACTTTGCTGTATAGGCCATAAATGGGGATAATAATATAGATGAGTTCTGAGTTTAAATTCTGTTTTGTTTGTGTTTTGCTTAGATACTATGGTAATGAACACTTCTTAGAAAAGACTATAAAGAATAATGGAACCTTGTTCCATTATTTGTGTATAGAGCTGTCCAGTAGTCAGAGCATTCACCCAGGATGAATTCCCCCCTCTGCTTGTCTGATCGGAAGAAATAATCAGAAAAGGGGCATTCTAAGTCTGAGGAGAGTGCTATTCTGCTGTGGCTCTCTCTTAATCTCTTCTGTTGGTGCTGTTCCACTTTGGAGCCAGGGGACTGGACCCTGGGTCTCCCACTACCCAGGTGAGTGCCCTCACGATGAGTCATTCTGTCATGTGCTCTCTCTGGCCCAATGTCTATTTAATTATATAACACACTGTGGATCAGCTTCAACAGGACAGACTGAGGGAGACCCACATCATAATATCCCACAACTCAGTGTTTGAAGTAATCCCATAAAATAGGAAGGGGGCAAGTTCAAATCATTTCTCCACATCAGGCAGAGGGGGGCAGTGAAGTTGGGTCTCCCACTTCTGGCGGCATGCCCTAATCATTGAGCTAAACTTTGTAAGGGTGGCCCCTCCTCCTCCCTGACTGGAGTTTGAATGGGTCCACTAACCATGATATATGAGGGGTTGTTTGTGGTTTATGGTAGGGCTGTTATCTGTCATTTTGGACTGACATAATTTTGAACAAGTGGCATAACCAAATCTCCTTGGGTTACCCATTTAAGGTGCAAATTGGTAACTTTGTCCATTATTCATTATTCTTACTCATTATATTTTGAGTAATACTGTTCTCTAAAACAATTGTGCTCAGACAGCATTTTCTCTCCAATGTTGTTTATTTCAATATGTATTTACTTCATTTCTATACCCATAGGACTTCTAACGCAGGGGAACATTTATATACAAATACTGGGATTGGTACCTAATTGTAATTTTTTTAGAAGCATAATTAGGTATGTGTAATTACTAAATAATTACAATTGTCATACATTTTTAAGATGATGACTTAAACCTGAGTGTTTTCCTAATTGCCCAGTTTTACGTAAACCTCATTGTTTATGCTGGTTGAATGAGAGAACCAAAAGGGCTATTACATCTTGCGACACACTTCTACAAGAGGAAAATTTGTTCACTAC
Organism: Gopherus flavomarginatus; assembly: GCF_025201925.1. Classification (NCBI taxonomy): domain Eukaryota; kingdom Metazoa; phylum Chordata; order Testudines; family Testudinidae; genus Gopherus; species Gopherus flavomarginatus. Next base: position 80,373,851 of record NC_066617.1, on the reverse strand, counting down.
AGAGGATTTGCGTTTCTCAGTAAGCAAAGGAGAAACAATCATCAGGCTGGTAATCTAATTCTATTGGACTAAATCTTAGCTTCACATTGGGCAAGTGCCAAAGGTCTGAAATTAGAGCTGAGCAAATAATGGATTTTTTGGTTTGGGAGGTCAAACCAAAAAAATATGAGGGGGAGGGAAAGAATGCAGTTTGATTCAAACGCAAACCATTTTTTAAAAAAATTACATCACATCGAAAACCTCAAATTTTTATTTTGTTTTGCTTTGAGTTGACCTACATGTTTTGGGTTGTCTTGAGACGTACGTGCGTGTGTGTGTGTGTGTGTTTTCAGCCAGCCAAATTTGTAAAGAAAATGTTGTGTCAAAGAAAAAGGCAAAATGAAATGTTTTAAAATGGTCGAAAGAAAACATTTGACTTTTTTGAGGGTTTTTTTTTTCAGTCAAAATTATTAGTTGAATTTTACCCAAATTAGTGAATAATTTCATAGCCCTAAAAATGCGTTTTTGGTAAAATTTCTATTCGCTTAAAAAATTTCACCCTACTCTACCTGAAATGCAGTGAATAATCCATGTTTGTACTGCTAAAACTAGACTAAAGGAGAACTCTGGAATCTTCTGCACACTGTAGAGCAATGCTCTTCAATGGTCCTCTCCACAGGATAAAGGAAAAGGGACAGGTGATACAGTGGCCAATAGCTCCTGTCATAAACAGATAGCTAAGGGTTAATGTCTCTTTCACCTGAAGCACCTGACCAGAGGACCAATCAGGAAACCGGATTTTTTCAACTTTGGGTGGAGGGAATTGAGTGTCTAAGTCTTTTGTCTGCCTGCCTGCTTTCTCTGAGCTTTGGAGAAGTAGTTTCTACTTCCTAGTCTTCTGTTTCTAAGTGTAAGGACAAAGAGATCAGATAGTAAGTTCTATGGTTTCTTTTCTTTGGTATTTGCATGAATATAAGTGCTGGAGTGCTTTGATTTGTATTCTTTTTGAATAAGGCTGTTTATTCAATATTCTTTTAAGAAATTGCCCTGTATTGTGTCATCTTAATACAGAGAGACCATTTGTACTTATTTTTCTTTCTTTTTATATAAAGCTTTCTTTTAAGACCTGTTGGAGTTTTTCTTTACTTCAGGGAAATTGAGTCTGTACTCACCAGGGAATTGGTGGGAGGAAGAAATCAAGGGGAGATCTGTGTGTTGGATTGCTAGCCTGATTTTGCATTCCCTCTGGGGGAATAGGAAAGTACTTTTGGTTTCCAGGACTGGAAACAGAGAGGGGAGTCTCTGTGTAGTTTCACAGAGCTTGTGTCTGTGTATCTCTCCAGGAGCACCTGGAGGGGGGAAGGGAAAGGATTATTTCCCTTTGTTGTGAGACTCAAGGGATTTGGGTCTTGGGGTCCCAGGGAAGGTTTTTCAGGGGGACCAGAGTGCCCCAAAACACTCTAATTTTTTGGGTGGTGGCAGCAGGTACCAGGTCCAAGCTAGTAACTAAGCTTGGAGGTTTTCATGCTAACCCCCATATTTTGGACGCTAAGGTCCAAATCTGTCATAACCTTAGTCCCAGATTTGGACCTTAGCGTCCAAAATATGGGGGTTAGCATGAAAACCTCCAAGCTTAGTTACTAGCTTGGACCTGGTACCTGCTGCCACCACCCAAAAAATTAGACAGCTCCACATACAGAAAGTGTTTATAAGCCCCAAACCTAATGTACATACATCAACTACACCTCCTCATATTTAGGAAATGTGAAAACAGATGGCTGTGCAGAAGCATCAACCACGATGTTTATTTTGAGAGGAGGATCAGTTTAACCTATATCCCAAGTACTTTCTTTACACAAAGCCCGCTGTTACTCAGTCTTTACATGAGCATTAGGATTTGGGTTAATGCAACTAACTTTCCAAGTTTTAGCATGTAACAATTCTTGAGCCACTTCACTTTCAATAATGGAAGAAATTCCCGATACAGAGGAAATGGATACTGCCACTTTTCCTTCAGCAACGGCAACAACAGTAGCAGAAAATATAAAGGACGAGGCCTGGAAGAATCAGGATCTCTTCTAAAGCATGTTTCTGTTCAGAAATAGCTGATTGAAAGTCATATTTCTGAGCCAAATTCAGAAATACTGTAAATGTTGTTTCATCATCAAATTTTCTCCATAATGTACAAAGCCTGCATTATGTTATGAACTTCTTTTTTCATAGTGACTGGATGATCTTTCATGTGCAATTGCCTGATTCAGAGAGATCCTGAACACTTCCTCTATGTATATATTTATTTTAAGTGGAGTACTAAACTCCTCATGATTTTTGACTTCTACATAAAAGCAGTACAGGAAAATCCTAGTACAACTCGTTTTTTTGCCGTAGACCATGATGTTTAAAATGTAACCACATACCATTTATGAAACCACATAGAAGACAAAGAGAAAGGTAGGTGAATACTAATTTAGTCAAAGTGATGCATGTCACTCTGACTTGGAAAAAAATCCTTCTGCACCACATAAATTCTTAACATTCACAGACTTCAAAATACTCTGGTTGCACATTCAATGGTTTGATAACATATTACTTAAAAGAAGAAGAAAGCTGATGAAGTTGTTACCGTGAATTATGCTATGCTAAATGCTAAATGCTGTGGCCTGTAGAAATTTAATTTACATAAAATAAATGGTGCAGAGTTTTCAGCTGGATTCTTTAATTCTCTTATCTAATGCTTAAGCTTATCTCAATGGCTGCTACAAAACTGGGGCCTGGTTCTCCTTTCACTTACACTCGTGTACACTGATTCTCCTCTTACTTACATTAGTGTAACATCATTTATTTCAGTAGAATTACTCCTGATGCGCATGGCTGTAAGTGACAGAATAATCCAGTGCTTAATGCCAAGTCCCTCCTTGGCAGCTGATGGTGAGATGAGAGGCTGTGCTAGGCCAGCAGGACCCGGGGATGTGAGTATAAGTGTTGGTAGTCTATACAATAGATCAGGGATATAACATGAGTTGGTCGAGTTATTTATATTTTTGGGGGAATCAAAACTTATAACATCCCCTAGAGTAGAGTAACAGGTAAATTCAAGAAGTCTGAAGGACAGATAGAACTTCAATATGAACATCATCCCAGGGGGTAGGAATGGCCAAGCAAGACTCTTTACAGAAGCTTAGCTGTAAATTTTTATTTGTTGCTGATGGCACAAGGCAAGGCCTTCATCTTTTCATATCCTTTATTCAGGGTAAGAATAACTGGTAATCCCACATCTAACACTAGCCCATTCATTGGGAGGGAGATGTAGTAGATGACCAGTTAGGTCTTTTCCATCACTAACCTCTATGATTTCCATAGATAGACAATTTTGTCATTTTTCACATGGAAAAAAATGCTTAGAAAAGTTTCCATTCTTCATATTTGGGAATCAATTTATAGGGAATTGACAATGATTTTCACAACTATTTAAGGGAAACATCACTTTAGACCAGGGATCTCAAGCTCAAATCACCAGGAGGGCCACCTGAGGATTAGTACATTGGCCCGAGGGCCGCAGCACTGAAACCTTTTCATGCAACAATACAAAAGTATAGTAAAAGATTAAGACTAATACAGTATGCTATTAAAATTCAATGTATTAACTTTTTTAAAACTAGTGCGAAAATCAGTGCTAATTTTGACAGCATTTCATTTCTGGCCACTTAACTGGCAGCGTTAATTTGTTAACTGTATGAGTTAAAAAAAATTTCTGTCAGCCTGTGATGGGGTGTCCCTCCCACACAAGCCCTAAGTAGGTAAATGTGGGCCAGAAAGGGCAGTTAACCTTATATGTTGCTCCTGGAGAGAAGCCAGGGATTGATAAGAATTAATGGAAGATGAAGCCGGCAGGGATAAAACCTGGGCTAGGATGATAAAGCCAGGAAGTGACAGCAGGAAGAAGGCTGCAGGGTGGAGGTCTGCAACCACTCCCTAGGAGGAAAGGGAGTTGACCAGAGACAAGAAGGAGGTCAGGAAGAGAGTAAACCCTGTGGTTCTGTCCTGGATTAGAGACTCTCACACAGGGGCGGCTCTAGCTTTTTTGCCACCCCAAGTACGGCAGGCAGGCTGTCTTCGGCAGCATGCCTATGGGAGGTCCCCGGTCCTATGGATTCGGCGGCATGCCTGAGGGAGGTCCACCGGTCCCACAGCTTCGACCTACCGGCTGCCGAATTGCCGCTGAAGCCACGGGACGGGCGAACCTCCCGCAGGCATGCCACTGAAGGCTGCCTGACTGCCACCCTCCAAGGGACTGGCAGGGCACCCCCTGTGGCTTGCCGCCCCCGGCACACGCTGGTGCCTGGAGCCGCTGTTGCTCTTACAAGAGGCCTGAAAGGGTGGAGTACCCACAAGAAGGTGCTCCTGTGGTGAGTGGACCCCTTTACTCCGGTCTGCAAATGTACCTTGTAATTTCAGTCCAGCAGTGTTCTTTCTCACTTAAGCTTCTTCACCAGTACTATATTATGCAACTGGAATTTAGAGTCTTGTCTAACACCCATTGAAATCAATGGAAAGAATAGCAAAGAGTCCTGTGGCACCTTATAGACTAACAGATGTATTGAAGCATGAGCTTTCATGGGTGAATACCCACTTCATCGGATGCATGTAAGTGACAGAATAATCCAGTGTTCAATGTTACAGGACTCTTTGCTGCTTTTACAGATCCAGACTAGCACAGCTACCCCTCTGATAATGGAAAGAATGTAATTGATTTCAAAGGGGGTTGGATTAGACTCATAATCAAAAGTTCTGTTGAAGATGCATAAGCCAGAATAGTATAGAGCTCATGATCTCCTTCCCTGCCCCTATTCCAACCCCTTCCCCAAATCCCCACCCTGCCCCTGCCTCTTCTGCACCTCCTCCTCCAAACGTGCTATGTCACCACTGTTCCCCCTCCCTCCTGGAAAGTCCTAAGTACTGCCACACAGCTGTTGGTGTCAGGAAGCGCTGGGACGTAGGCAGAGGAGCAGGGATGCGGAACGCTGGGGTGGGGAGAAGAAGAGGTAGGGTGGAGTCAGCACCTATGGTGGGCAGCAGGAAATAGCTCCTCGGGCCACGTGACCCACAGGCCGCATGTTTGAGACCTCTGCTTTAGATAATATATTTGGACCTGAATACAATGCACAGTCCTTAGGCCCTGATTCAGCAGATCATCCATGTTTGGCAAAGCACTTAAACTCATGCCTAACTTTCGATACATGTTGAAATCCCATTGTGTTTAAGTGGTTTGCTAAATAGGGATAATTTTAGGTACAAGCTGAAATGCTTTGCTGAACTGGAGCCTTAATGAATACTTTCTTGATAATCTTGACCTAATTAATATAAAGTGATAGCTTTCTCTAGGGATTACTGGCAGTTTAGTTAGATTATGCTTTATTCATGTACAGATGTAAAATAACATCCACTAGTGATTGAATGTAAACCACAAATTATGCCTCTGAGACATGAACTGAAGTCCAAGATAAGAAAACTTGGGGTTTTTGCACTCTGTCACTCAACCTCTGGAGGAGAAATATAATGCAGTTTGTATTTTTTGAAGTTCACATGACTTCAGTGAAATTTCCATCATGCATTTACTAGCTCCTCTTCTTTGAGTAATTAGTTTCTTGGCATAAGCCACATTAATAACAATCAAAAGAAGCTTTGAAGCTTGCACTACAAAGGAAGCCCGGAAACAGGATTCACAATTTAAGAACTAAATGACACAAAAATACTTCCCAGTGTGTTGCATCCTTGCTTTTCTGGTCCAGATCCATCAAGATCTGTCATTCTTTGCCCAAGAATGTTGTCTTTCTTTCTATGGATGTATATTTTTATATTGATTCTTACAAAGGGAAAAACAGATGCTAAAGAAAATGGAGCATGTTATTGCATATGTTCTCAAATATTTGCAAATCAGACCCACACCAGTTGTGCCATATGGTTTCACAAACTGATTAAAACAAATTGGACATGAGACCCTAGAGGTAGGTTTTTGAAATGGGTGAAATCCTCTTGCTACCACCAATCTCAGTGGCACCCACTCATGTGAAAGGCGAGACAACATCTTTGCATTCTTTCAGTCAACTACAGAGCAACACAACAGTTATATGTATGTACAGTAACATATGCCACAATTTTTGAAAAACAAATGAATGTTTTAAAATTTTCTTTATACAGAAAAATACATTTAAAAGATAAAATCTTGCAGTCATAATGTGAAAGGGATCTGGGGTTGTATCAGCAGACTTAAGAGTAATTACTTAGCTAAAATAATTGAATTCTGTTTTCAAACAGTACTAGAGATTTCTAACACATACACATACCCTCTTCCCCTATTTTTTATGACATTGTCCATATCCCTGCGAGTTTGGACTTAAGCCATAGTAACTGAAAGAAAAACCATATGAGAAGAAAGGCATGTTCAGATCTGAAAATAATAACTAGTATCCAGTGGGTATTTAATTCAAACACAAAAGAACAATCATATCTGGAATTGTTTAAAAACATTAATTCTCATCTGCAACCAGTTGGCTGTTTAATTTTAAACAGCAAGCACATAGGTGATGAACATACGTGTAGCAAAATCTTGCCAGTTATTCATCAAACATGCCAGCTACATTATTCTTTGCTGATCTATGCAGTCTTTGAGAAATTGATTTTCACAGGAAAGATATTGGGCATGGGACAGGAAATAAGACCACAGGGGAGAAAAGCTTAGAAACCTAGCTGAATCGTCCCTGTACAAGTTGGTCAAATTGATAGAGTACAATGGAGCTCATTCTCCACTGCCCTATGCCTATGTAGTCATTTGCTTTTGTATAAAATTAATGCAAAGTGATAGTGAAATGCCACCAAAACAGATAGTAATATTTTACCACTACTTTGCACAATTTCTAAGTGATTACCCACAGTGCAAAGAAAGGGAGAAGCAGACCCTCTTTGACTGGGTTCAGTGGACTCAACAGCACAACATGATACTATTTGCTTCGCAATATCATATTGCAACAATAGCTCAGAGGGGCTCACAGAAAAGGAACCCATTCCAGCATGGATCATGTTTCTCCCCATGTGATCGTCCTTTCCAGCCAAGTATGAGCCTCGGTTTTGATTACAGAAATGCGATTAAGGTTTGAAAACTGAGATAACCAGGGGTCTTTTCAATGGTCACTGTGCTAATGGTTTGTATAGATCACAATTTGCATCAATACCTATATTTTATAATGTAAATTTATGTCTAGTAAATTTATGTCTAGAGGCTTGGGATGGGATTACAAAGGGGACTGCTAACAGGACAAAGAGTAGAGCTGTGGGAAATATTCATCTAGATCTCTAAACTCTGTGCTCTCAAATCAGGGTTTGTTGTTCCAGTGGAAACATAAATGTGTATAGATGCCAAAAAGTCCATTTAATCTAAGGGGTCCCTAGTCACTGTGCTAGGAACCATAGGAAACTATTTGTCCCTGCTTTTAACCTAGCCAACATATGGCAACCCCATAATGTCCAGCTGCCTTTCCTTTCCATATCCTCTGAATATAGCATTGGTGAGGAGGCTCCTTAGGGCCTGGGGATGTTCACAGTATGACTTCCAATTAAACCTGTAGAAGTTCTCCTCTGATATGAACCCCTTGGGAAATTAAGTTTTCCGCATAAGCCTACTGCCTAGGTTGGTAGAAGTGACTGAGCCTTGATATCCACTAATCAGTGTTTGGTGGTCTATGTCGAGTGAAGTGCTCCATTCTCTGTTCATACTCTATTTCTTGAGCTCCCATGATAAAAACACCAGGTTTGGCACACGCAAAAATGGCACTCTTGTTGGCATTCAGCAACATTTAATGGGACTTAACTATTACTTCACTTCTAGAGTGTCATCCTGCCAAATAATAAAAGACTCAATCCTGTGAGGGGCTGAACACTCTAGCCTGATCCAGGACAGCACTGAACACATGCTTAACAAAAAACATGTGAACAGTCCCATTTGAAACAGGAGTAGAATTGAAGTTGAGACAACTTCTCATGTGCTTAAAGCCCCTGTGAATAAAGAATTGTTCTCTTGCTTATATAATTTTATAGCAATGGAACTTCTACCGCTTTCTTTTGGGAAACTTCTCTACAGTCTAATAGATTTGACCATTGGGACTTTTTTGAGATACTCAGCCTAAATTTACCTTTTCTTACTTTTATTCCATACTTCCAGTTATATCCTTTTGGTGTTTTTACACTTTACATACTTGTGATCAGTTTTCATTTGTCAACAGCTAGTCCCCATAGACATCATTTAGCCATACTAAACTATTACATATTTATATGATAAAATTCAGGTGTGCTTTCTTTCCAAGTTCTAAAACAGCTGTAAACACATATACCCAATCACAGGAAAAAATCAGATGTGTTGGTCCCCTGCTCCCCTCTGATTTTGAGTGACAAAATGTAATTTAGGATGGCAATTCTGAATGATAGCCCAGAAAACACTAACGGATTTCATGTGTTTGGGAAGGAATTGAAACATATAGCTCAGAGCAATAAGGATACATTTTATACAAGAAAGAAAGATAGTGTGGGAAATAACATAAGTTATTTACAGGAATTCTGAAACTCTTTTTTTTCTTCATTTTACATATTTTTTCAATAGAAATGGCTTACAATAAAATGGAAATTTTAACCAAAACATTCTTTATGTCAAAAAACTTTGAAGGTTTCATTAAAAAAAAAGTGGTTTGGAGAATTTCAGGTCTTTTTTTAATTTTCATCAGAATATTCCACAGGAAAAAATATCTTTTCCTGACCACCTCTATCTAATATCCTTGATAAAGTCTGCTTCTACTATTAATAAACTGTAAATTTTCCTGACTACTCAGAGTCCAGTGCAAATACAACAATTGAAAACTCATTTATGCAACATGATGTAGCCTCACATACAAAGGGTATTTTAATAAGTTCATAAAACTTAGTGAAATTGAATTCCTGTACATAATAGTTGGACATTTCAGCCAATATTGACCTGCAACAGGGAAGTGCCTTTATGTCAAAACTATTGTCTGGTTATCAAGCTGTAGCTTTTTCAGCAGTTTCTAAGAAACCAACACACACACACACACACACACACACACACACACACACACACACACACACACACACACACACACACACACACACACACACACACACACATTAGTATGAAGTGACTAGCTTGAAACTCTTTGATTAGAGATTATCAAAGCTGGCTATGTTTCAATCAATTAATGTCCCTGCTGCTAGCCAATTTTTTTCCAGTGTTAAAATTTCATTACAGTTCTCATTTCTATGTCAATGCTATATTATGTTAAAATTACAGTAATCAACTGTGAAAATTCCCAGATGTATTGTGAAGGAGAAAAGGAAGTCTTTTATCAAAAGCCAGTTCCTGCTTTCTGAACTTACAGCTTCTAAAGTTTCTCTCCAGATAATAAAGTGCAGTCAGAATTCAGGGCATGGGAGAAGGAAGTCACAGGAGTGTGTGGATCCACATACAAACACACACACACGCAAGCACTCAAGAATTGTACAATGTCTCTATATAGAAGCGGAAGTAGCAAATGAGGTGCAACAGCAAAATGAAAGCTAAGGAAGATGATGTCCCAGAATTTGTATAATGTCTTATATAAAATCTGTAGCATAGAAATGTAATTCAATTACTTCTGGAAACAAGAGTGAAATTGATTTGAGTAAACAAACCATCAAAGGAGCAGTCATCAAAGTCATAGCAGTAATGTACCTCTGCACAATGGTATCACACATGTTAAGTTTAAAGGTCGAAGAGATGAAAAAAGAGAGTTGCACTAGTCTTCTAAATTGTGTACTGTTCTCTGCCAAATACTCTAATGGGGCTTGAATAAGTTCAGCTACAGTGCTGCTAAATTCTACTATATAAAATTCGATACATATAATAATAAAGAAAATGTGTGATTTTGTATTATTTTTAGCTATGCCTTCCCCCTCACACACACTTTTATTCATCTCACCTCTAAGACCTAAGGTAAACTCCAACCAGAGACCAGAATAGCAAATCATTTACTTTTAATTACTTCTCCAGGAAATCAGTTAATGGCGTTCACCCTGGGTCATTTAAAACTTCTATCACAAATCTTTAAGCCACAAATGAACTAGAAGAGGAAAGCTGTCTACTGCAAGTGGTGTGATATTGGTGTGATTCTTCCCTGGTGCCAATTTCACTAATTGATAAACATAAATACATTATGTGGCAAAAATGTGGCCTATGAATTGTCACATTTTCCTACCTAAGTAACTCACGTTCTGCACTTTTTCTATTGTTCTGTAACTCCATAAAAACCCAAGTTGGTACACATAAAATGGATTAACCACTGGCTAACAGTTTTCCTATCTTGGTTTTTATTTTGAGTTATCAAACAAATTTCCCATTCCCAATGGGGAAAAAAAAATCTTAAATTTTCATGAACCAAAGAAAGAAAGAAAGAAAGAAAAAGAAATAAGAAAAAAGAAAACCAAAAATCCATATAGACTAAAATTTCTTATTTCAAAAATTTTGAAGCATTTAATTTTGATTTAGAAATTTTTGTCTAAATTTATTAAAAAATTTAAAAAAATGTTTTGACTCAAACGTTCTGAACTGAAAATGCTGAAAGATTTCATTCCAACAATTTTGAAACATTTTCACCAAAACATTTTTTATTCAGGAAATTAATTGCAACCAACAATGTTTGACAAACAGTTTTGGTTTTGCTGAATCAGCATTTTTCAGAAAACAAAAACAAAAACAAAAAAACCTTGTCAGAAATTCCTGATCAGCTCTACTCAAAATTGTAAATGGAGAATCATCATCATGCAGGTGTTTCTAGTGGGGTCAGCCAGGAACTGATTCTTGCCCATATTCTATTTATTTATCAGTGATGCAGAAAAAATATAAAATCACTATGGGTAAAGTTTGTGAATGACACAGACTAGGGGAGTGGTAGCTAATGAGGAGGACAGGTAACTAATAGAGAGCAACTTGGATTGCTTGGTAAGCTGGATTCAAGCAAACAATATATGTTACAATATTGCTAAATTTAAGGTCATATCTCTAGGAACAAAGAATGTAAGCCACACAGGATGGGGTATTCTATCTTGTGAAGCAATGACTCTTAAAAGGACTTGAGGATCATGGCGGATAGATAGTAGAACAAGAGCTTTCAGTGCTACACTGTGGCCCAAAGGGCTGTTGCTGGATGTATAAACAGGGAAATATCATAGGAAGAGGGAGTTTGTAGTATCTCTGCATTTGTTACTGGTGTAATTGCCACCGGAATAGTGCGTACAGTTATGGTGGATGTTAATAAACTGAAGACTATTCAAAGAAGAGTCACAAGAATGATTAAATGGAAGATATGGCACATAATGAAAGACTCACGGAGCTCAAACTGTTTAATTTAACAAAAAGAAGGTTAAGGGATGATTTGATCACAGTCTATAAGCATCTACATGGAAACAGAAAATGTGATACTAAAGGGCTCATCAGGCTAGCAGCCAGATGTATAACAAGTTCCAATGGCTAGAAGTTGAAACTAGACAAATTCAGATTAGAAATAGGTGCAAACTTTTAACAGTGAAGGTAACTGACCATTGGAGCAATGCACTAACGGTTGTGGCGGATTCTCCATCACTGAAAGTTTTAAAATCAAGAAGGGTGTTTTTCTAAAAGATACTCTCTAGTTCACACAGAAATTAATTCAGGCATGTCCTATGGCCTGTGTTATGCAGATGATGGCAGTGGTCACTTCTGTCCTTATAATTTATGAACCTTACAGAGACAAGATGGGTGAGGTCACATCTTTTATTTTACCAACTTCTGTTGATGAGAGAGCTCTAAAGCTTGTCTTTCTTATCAACAGAAGTTGGTCCTATAAAAGATATTACCTCACCCACCTGGCCTCTCTAATCTCCTGGAATTGATGCAGCTATAATAGGGGTGGGCAAACTTTTTGGCCTGAGGGCCACATCTCTGTACAGAAATTGTATGGTGGGCCAGCTGGGACAGGGGATTGGGTTGCACAGGGGAGATGAAGGCTCAAGCTGGGAGTGCAGACTCTGGTGTGGGGCTGGGAATGAGGAATTTCGGGTGCAGGAGAGTGCTCCAGGCTGGGATCAAAGGGTTTGAAGGGTGATCAGGGCTGGGGGGAGGGCAGGATCTGGGTGGTGCTTACCTGAAGCAGATCCTGGAAACAGTGGCCCATACCACTCCGGAGGTGGGGCCATGCCATTCTGAGGGCTGCCCTGTCAGCAGGCACCGCCCCCGTAGCTACTACAAAACTGCATACAATCTGTGAATCTATTAATTACCCTTCCTTTATAGTCTGTTTGGGCCTTCTGCAATCAACAAGTTAAGTTCACATGAGAGAGAAGGAAATCAAATATGTGAGACACTCTTGGTGATATATATTTTCATTTAATAGTAAATGAAATGCAACAGAAAAGGAGAGAGGAGAAGAGAGATCTGGGTATATGGGTCAATCATAGGATGACTATTAGCTACCAATTTTATCTGGCTGTAAAAAAAGGAAAATGTGATCCTGGAGTGTATTAAGCACGGCATTTCCAGTACAGAGAGAGATGTATTTATGCCATTGTTCAAGGAATACAGTGTGCAATTCCGGTCACCCATGTTCACAAAAGATGGAGAGGTGTAGAGAAGAGCTACTAACATGATCAGGGTAATGGAAGGCCTACGTTATAAGAGGAGACTGGAAGAGCTTGGCTTGATTAGTCTAGCAACACAGAAGTCTGAGAGGGAATGATTGCTCTTTAAAAATACCATAGGTGGTAAACACCAAGGAGGGTGAAGAGTTATTTAAGCTAAAGGAAAATGTTGGTGCAAGAACAAATAGATATGTACTGTCAATGAACAAATTCAGGTTGGAAATTAGAAGGTTTCTAACCATCAGAGCTTTGAGGTTCTGAAATAGCTTCCCAATAGGGAGGGCAAATGTGGAGGCAAACAACTTAATTCATTTTAAATGAGAGCTGGAAAAATGTGTGAGTGCAATTATTTGAAGGGGTTGCTTGTGATTGTAGGGGAGAGGGATCAACAGTCACGGGGCTCACTTCCAGCTTCTGTTTATGTTCCTAAAGATCATACTTCAGAGTTTCAGGCAGACATCAGCACGGGTTAGGAAAGGATTCCCCACAGTGTATTCTGGGAGTTTTTTATCTCCTTCCCTTGAAGCATCAGTGATGGACATAACAAAGTGGGACATTGGATGGAGTGGGCAAGGTCTCTGAGGTGGCACCACACATTCTCTTTCTCGGGTGTTTGGCTGGCTGGTTCTTGCTGATGTGCTCAGGGTCCCCAACTGATCATCACATGTGGGGTCGGGAAGGAATTTTCCCCAGGTCATATTGGCAGTGACATTGGGGGGAGGGCGGTTTACCTTTCTCTGTAGTGTGTGGGTGCAGATCAGATGCCAGGATTATCTCACTTAATCATTTCCCTGCCATTGCAGGTACCTTGTGCATTGGTGCACCGTGGTCTCTCCTATTTTCTGCCTGTAGCATATAATAGTCTATTTTCCTGTGGGCTGTAATACTCATTTCAGATGTAGGGTTTAGTGTGAATGTCCTGGTGGTTTTGGTGGCCTATGATATACAGGAAGTCAGACTAGATGATCTAGATGTCCCTTCTCGCTTAACTCTATAATTAATTCTCCTGCTCTACTCCTTGCTAATTAGGCCTCAGCTGGAGTATTGTGTCCTGTTCTGGGCAGCACATTTCAGGAAAGATGGGGACAAATTGGAGACAGTCCAGAGAAGATCAACAAAAATTAGTAAATGTCTAGAAAACATGACTATTGAGGAAATATTGAAAAAAAAATGGGTTTATTTAGTCTGGAGAAGAGAAGACAAAGGGGATGTGATAACAGTTTTCAGGTACATTAAAGGTTGTTACAAGGAGGGAGAAAAAATGTTCTCCTTAACCTCTGAGGATAGGACAAGGAGCAATGGGCTTAAATTGCAGCACGGGCAGTTTAGGTTGGACATTAGGAAAAACTTCCTGTCAAGGTAGTTAATCCCTGGAATTAATTGCCATGAGAGGTTGTGAAATCTACATCACTGGAGATTTTTTAGAGCAGGTTAGACAAACACTTTTTAGGGATGGTCTAAATCAGTTGTTTTCAACCCACAGCACACTTGCAGCCCAGTCAGCACACAGCTGCAGCCCATGTGACATCCTCAGGGCCAAACAGGTAGCATATATTTTGTGTGGATGTGGTCCACATAACACAGAGAGCTGCATATGCAGCCTACATTGGTAAGTAGGTTGAGAACAACTGATCTAAATAATATTTAGTCCTTCCATGAGAGCACGGGACTGGACCGGATGACCTCTTCAGGTCCCTTCCAGTTCTATGATTCTATGACTATTTTGAAGGACTCATTATCTTCTGTAGTAGTTTGCAGTGTTGCTGTAGCTGTGCTGATCAGAGAATATGAAAGAGAGAAGGTAGGCGAGGTAATATATTTTATTTTACCAACTTCTCTTGGTGGAAGGTACAATCTTTCAAACGTCACAGAATTCTTAGACCCTAAGAGCCCCTCAGTGCCCACTGGCAAAGGGCCTACTATACATTACCGCATATTAGGCCTGACATTACTCCCAACATATTGTTGTTATAATATGTATCTAACAGGTGTGAAGTAACATATCATGTAACCTGGGGACATGCTGGTCATGAAAATCGTGTGACGTATGAAGAACTATGCATGTATGCTGTAAATAGGTTCTTAAAAAGTTTAGGAGGTAGTGTATAAATCAAGTCTGTCCTAAACAAAGGATTGTGGATTTACCTGGCTGACCAGCTTGATTACAGGCAGGGTACAATGAAAGCACATTCATATATAAGGTAAACAAAGCAATCAAGCTAACAAACAGCAAAGGAAACAATTTAGTGAGCTCACCTGGGGTCTGAATCTGCACACCTAGGAAATCACCCTGGCTCTTGAGACAAAGACAATGAACTAGGTTGTTAGCAGATGCTCCACAACTGACAATTTTAAAATCAAAATTGGATGTTTTTCTAAAAGATCTGTTCAAGCTATTATTTTGGAGGAGTTCTATGGCCTGTGCTATATAGAAGGCCAGCTCAGATGATGACAATGGTCTCCACAGTTCTTAGAATCTATGAATAAGGGGAAGCAAAAAGGCATTCTAGTTATCAATCTCTTAGGGAAAAAGAGGAACATCACCTGCTGAGTCTGTGAAAGTTGGATCCCTTGGCCTGGAAGGCTACAGGTGTTGGTAACTTGAGGTAAGAGAGAAAACTGTTTAGGCAAAGATTGTAACTTGCTAAAATTATGTGTGATTTGTTTTTGTGTGAGTTGTTAATAGCCATACCTAGTTCAATTTATCTTACTTAGTATCACTTAAATTTCTGTTCCTTATTAATAAACTTATTCTGAGTTTTACTATTAACCATCTAGGTGCTGTTGTATTGAAATAGAGTGTGAGTCTTCAGCTAACCTAACAGACTGAGATGTACTTTGTCTCTTTGGAGGCACTGAACTTAATTTCTGTGAGTGTTCCAGGAGGGGAACTGGACACTACAGAAAGATGTCTCTGGGGAGCTCAGGAACTGGGGTTCACTGATGGATACCTGCAGGGCAAGGTTAAGACTCACAGAATCTCAAGGAGTTTGCTAGGGATGTGGATAGACTGGTGCGGCAGGGAGCTGACGCACCATCTAGTCTAAGGCAAAACTGACTCTTTCTGAGGAAAGGGGTAACACAGTGGATTATGGTGGTGGGATATTTTGAAAGAGATGATTTTTCGAAACTATGTGCTTCTATGGAACATACTGTCTCAGATATTGGATTATGTAAAATATGTAACTTATCCTAACACTGTGCATTAAGCTAACACTTTTCATATGGGGATCGCTATCGTTTTTTACAAATATAAGTGAATGAATGTGAGGAATTAATATTTTCCCCTTTTACTACAAAGTAAACTGAGGGGGAAAACTAAATTTAGTGACTTGCCCATTATCACAAATATCATTAAAACAGCTGAACAGTCTCAAGCTTGTGGTCCAAGTCTTTTTACTTTCTAGAGTGCTTGGCAGAAACCCAGAAAGTGTAGGCCATCTCCTCACTATTTACCATACTGGCCACTCTTTTGGTTTAACAAACATACTACCAGTGTCCCACTTTCCTGCATTTCTTGCACATGTCCATATTGCAACTATATGCGGCATATAGACCAGTAATGTAAAAGACCTGGCCAATATATACTGCAAGGCTGTATAGGCAGCTTCCATTCTGCTGTGTTCTTTCCAGGCAGGATACTAAAACTGTAAAATAAATTGATGATACGAATATAATATCTGCCATGAATGAGAAGACAACATATTATGGATCAGAATGCTCCATTCCCAGGGATATTAAATCCACCAGGGAATGTCATAAATCTACACATTCAAGAACAAGGACTCTCTGTGTTCAGAGACCATGGAATTACAATCTTAAGAAACTGTGCTGTGTTCTCCAGAATACAAACTTCCATTTAAAGTCAAAATGAAATGTTCCTACTTCTGATTGCACAGCCAGCCTTTGCATTATGGACAGAAGCAATATAAATGATGCATGGTTGTTCTGAAGCTAAAAGACAAACAATATCATGAAGAAATGGGCCACTAACTTTAGAGAATTATTATACTGGAGAGTGTTAGAGCATATAATCATAGAGACAAGGACCACACTGGTGAATCCACTTAGACAAGTGGAAGGTTTATTTGGCACTACAGAATTAATGTATTTTATTTTTCAAATTATAAAATGTACCTATTAAACAAACCCCCTCACATATAGAAATGTTATTATATATTGTGTTATATATTTAACACATTAGTTAAGTAATCATATTCATTGACCAATATCAATCAGTGGTTTCAACAAAAAGCCTAATTAAAGAAGTCAACAAAGGTGGAAGAATCTGAGTGGAAAGCCAAGAGGAAAAGACATGCCAGAATGGAAAGATCTTACTATTTTGAACTAAAATTCCTATAAGTTTCCCTTTTAGCCACTTCCAGCTTCTTAATTTGTAAGCAAAAATCATTGTGATGCCAGGAAGACACCTAAAAATGAGAACCCAGTGTGACAAGACTTTTTTAGAAACCTGCAGGTGTAGGTAAAGGAAGAGGAAGCTGGCAGATTTGCCATCTTACAGATCTGACACAACTGTCTGCTACACAGCTCCCCGAATTGGACAAAGTCCAATAACTCTTTGCAAACTCTTGTTGTGTCCATAGATACCATATTGGTTGGTTTATTTACCAGGGTCTCTGTCGTGGAAAAAAACATGAGTACTTCATAGGATTTTTAGAATGAAAATAAAATTAAGAAGCAGGGAGAGAAAATAAGGGAATTCATACAACTGTTGTCAGCCAACACAGATTTGTTATATACACTTTACATTAATAGATATTATGCACATAACTTTAACATTAATGTTGTAATTATAATGTGTGTGTCTGTGTGTGTGTGATGAGAAGTTACGTCAATTATTGTAAAGGCAGCAAAGAATCTTGTGGCACCTTATAGACTAACAGACATTTGGAGCATGAGCTTTTGTGGGTGAATACTCACACCATCCTAGCCACCATGGATGTAGAGGCTCTCTACACAAACATCCCACACACAGATGGAATACAAACTGTCAGGAACAGTATCCCTGATGATGCCACAGCACAACTGGTTGCTGAGCTTTATGCCTTTGTCCTCACACACTACTATTTCCAAATTGATGACAATATATATCTCCAGATCAGTGGCACTGCTATGAGCACCTGCATGGCCCCACAATATGCCAATATTTTTATGGCCGACCTGGAACAATGCTTCCTCAGCTCTCGTCCACTCACGCCCCTTCTTTACCTACGCTACATTGATGACATCTTCATCATCTGGACCCATGGGAAGGAGACTCTGGAAAAATTCCACCATGATTTCAACAGCTTCCACCCCACCATCAACCTCAGCCTGGACCAATCTACACGGGAGGTGCACTTCCTAGACACCACGGTGCAAATAAGTGATGGTCACATTAACACCACCCTATACTGAAAACCTAACGACTGCTATGCCTCCAGATTCCATCCCAGGCACACCACACGATCCATTGTCTACAGCCAAGCACTGAGGTACAACTGCATCTGCTCTAACCCCTCAGACAGAGACCAACACCTACAAAATCTCCACCAAGCATTCTCAAAACTACAATACCCACACGAGGAAATAAGGAAACAGATCAACAGAGCCAGAAGACTCCTACTGCAAGACAAACCCAAGAAAGAAACCAACAGGATTTCACTGACCATCACATACAATCCCCAGCTAAAACCCCTCCAACGCATCATCAGGGATCTACAACCCATCCTGGACAATGATCCCACACATTCACAGGCCTTGGGTGGCAGGCCAGTCCTCTCCCACAGACAACCTGCCAACCTGAAGCATATTCTCACCAGTAACTGCACACCGCACCATAGTAACTCTAGCTCAGAAACCAATCCATGCAACAAACCTTGATGCCAACTCTGCTCACATACGTCTGTTAGTCTACAAGGTGCCACAGGATTCTTTGCTGCCTTTACAGATCCAGACTAACATGGCTACCCCTTTGATACTTGTCAATTATTGTATTATGCTTACCCACAATTCTGTTCATCCATGTTAGGTATCCCACAACACTTTGCAAAGCTTAAGTCATCTCTGGCACTAGCAAGTACAAAACAGGTCAAATACAAGACATGTGAATGTCCTTCCCTGGCACAAGTTGGAAAATTTCACTGAAGACAGAAGGGAAGGTACACTCTGGTACAAGAAAAACAAGGTAAAAAACTGATAGGTAAACTTAGTCTTGGATGACACACAAAGTGCTTTAAGCTCATAAAGAGCTATAATATAAATATAGTTATTTTGGGGGGGATGTACTTAGGGCATGCCTTCTGTGTAAGTTGAACTGTATGCTGTGAGAAACATCTTCCTGGAGGGAGTAGTCTGTATAACTTTTTTTCGTATTTTACTACTTTGTCTTTAAGCAATACATTGGCTAAACTTGGTTATTTAGCCTCCGGAACTGCAATTGTAGTCCAAATCAATTGGCTATACATTTAGCAGGAGCACAAATAGAAGGAAAGAAAGTGCTTTAGGACTGAACTTTGAAAAACTAAGTATGCAACAAAAGTGTGGCTGCTGGGGGGTTCCTGTGGGTCTAGAAGGGGAGAACTTAAATGCATTTCCTCATCCACTAATACATAAAATTTGAAATAAATACAGATGATGAAACAACTTATATAGAGAACCTACAGACTCCCACCAAAGGATTCAGTGTGCAATGATGGAGGAAAGGAAGCTATAATTTTCGTAGCCTCTATCTTTGATATACTGAGGATCCTGATTTCAGCTAGAAAACTAGAAGAAATCATGTATTAAAAACAAAAGAAAACCAACAACAAACAGTTCTATTTCTCTCCTGAAATATATATAATTAACCAGGTAAAAGGCAGTCTGGAAAATGTTCCAGAAGCTAATTTTATGTAGCTAAGAGAGAGACAAGGTGAGTAAGGTAATATCTTTTATTGGACCAACTTCTGAAGAAGAGCTTTGTATAAGCTTGAAAGCTTGTCTCTTTCACCAAAGGAAGTTGGTTCGATAAACGTTATTACCTCACCCACCTGGTCTCACTAATATCCTGGGACCAACATGGCTACTGCAAAACAGACAAAACAGATACACAAACTCAGACGTTTTGCTGGAAAGTGCAAATGAATTTCACAGAGCAACTTGTTATCTATGATTATCATAAAGTATATACAAGAAATCAGATTTTGTCATAAGAAAACAGTAATGTGCATGCTCCCACTGGCATTGCTTATGATAATAACATTGTCATTTAGTTGCTTTTTGTAGAGTTTGGTCTTGATGATTACCATAATTAGTTTAAATATTTAAATATGTACATAAAGCAAAGACATTGCTTGAATTATATTAAATATAAGTTGAAAGAGAAATTGTAGTTTGCAGTATTGTTAGATATAGAGGTTTATACAGCCGTTTAAAATGCTACCCTAAAGCAATAAAAGTAAACACTAGTAGAACCACCAAGCAAAGTATACCAGATACTGTAGTCTCAGAAACTGTTTCTGGAAATTTAATTCACCATTAACCAGTGTCTTCAATAGTGATTCTCAGTGCTAGATTTTGCACTTGGAGCTCTGAATTAGTGGAAAGTTTCCAGAAAGCTATGTAGTCAAACAGCTCCTTATTAATAACACATCTGAGGAAAACCAAGTCTATAAACTAGTGCTTTCAAATTCAGCTGTAATTTATTACTATTAAACTGGTTCCCTTTCCACCAACTGCAACTGGCAGCATAGCATAGGAAATATTTAAGGATTTTGCTATAAAAGTCCGGTTGGGCCAAACTGCATCCCTTCCAAATGTGCAATCACCACAGGACTGGAGAGCTTCAGTTTGTGTAGGATGGCAAAAGAGCAGCCAGTTGTTAGTTAAACCCAACAGTTGCTGTGAGATCTTCTCACATTTTACTTAGTTCACAAACTTACAGATCACTGAGGTACAATCCTTCTCACTTCGAAGACAACAGTAAAACTTGTATAAGTATCAACAGGAGGATGATAAGGCTCAGAGTATGGGCCCAAAAGGAGAATTTGGACTTTTGTATGATTCCCAAGGGACATCCGTGCATACTCTGAGCTGCGCAGATCTCACTTATGTTATGAAACAAAATCTTTATTTGCTAATATGAAAGTCGGCTGGAAAAGGTTTTACGTTCTGCATTTAGAAACAAATTAGGCTACATCTTGCTTGCTTTACTCATGTGAATTCAATAGGAGAACAGTTAGGTGAGCAATTAACTAATAGGTAAAAACAACGAGGAGTACTTGTGGCACCTTATAGACTAACAAATGTGTTTGGGCATAAGCTTAGGAAAGTGTATGCCCCAAAAAATTTGTTAGTCTCTAAAGTGCCACAAGTACGTCTCGTTCAGATTCAACTCTGAAACCTAACTAATAAGTAGGCTTATCATTTGTGCAACAGTTAAACATTGTTATTCATTCAAGGTGCCTCTTTCTGTCTGCAAATCCTAGGACACATTCTGAAGTGAATTAGCTTCATACTGATCATCTTCCTAACATCATATAGCATTTAATAAAACACTAATTAGCCTAATCCTTCAAGGTGCTGAATACCTATAGGGAAGTAATGATGAACGTTTCAACATCTATTATTTCCCATGGTAGTTAGGACAGGCTTTGCTTGCACATTTGAGCTTTATATGAGGTAGTATTTGTATGCAGAAAACATACTTCTCCAATTATTTCAGATTTTGTTATTCAACTCACAGCCATACCCTTGATCATACCATCTTTTTCTGCTTGCAAAATCAAAGATAATATTGATTATTTAAAAATATTCCAAAATCCTTCAGTGTGCATGACAATTGTTATGCGTAATTTTAAAAGCATGCAAAATAATATACTGAAGGTAGTAGTCTGTACTTTGCACAGAAATCTAAGCCATGTGCATGTAAATCTGGAAATCACTGAGACATAACAAACATGGAACATCTTGATAACACCTTTGCAGAGAGACTTAAGAGTAAAATTGCACTTTTATGCTTACCCATGTACACACTTCAGTATGTCTGATTCTCAGGCAATGGCCACTATGAATGCCATGAAGAGTGCATTGGAAAATATAACGTATCAGGTTTTATTGAGCTTGTGGGAACACTGCGTAATTTCTGTTCCATTTCTCAAAACATAAAGTGTATTTGAGGAGGATGGCAGGACTTTACATTGTCTGTTTACCTTCATCTGGGAGCAATTATGAAAAAAAATTGTTAAGTCAGCTCCCAGGGGAAGGGAACTCTTTGAATAGGTAACTAAAGACCAAAAGAAATCTTTGAAATGCTTATGAAAACAATAGTTTAAAAGATTGTATGTCAAGACAGACTGGATTTAGTCAAATATATTGTGATTTGGAAAATATTGTTGTCATTCCATGCTGAGTTTAGGCTTGCTATATATGCTAATGTGGACTTTTAACTATTATGATTCCCTGAAAGTTATTCCCGTAAAGAAAGAAAGTGATTCATTTAAAACAAAATAGTAACTGACTCCATGTCTGGATGTTGGGACAAGCTGCTAGCAGCTCCATGGAAAGGAAATGGAGAGACTTTGGGAGATGTGGATTAAGAAAGTCAGAAGCTGATATTACCTTTTCAAAACTATTTTATGTTATAGAGTCTAACCAACCTTTATTTTTTATAATTAACCCTCCTAATCCATACCACTGTAGTTTCAGAGTTTGCAATAGGACTGGATGAAAAATTTTCATTTGAATTAAACTACAAGAAAACCCATAGAAATATTAACAAATATATTTTCCCATTCTCTAATTTGCAACTCAATGAAATTAAGTTTAAATGGTTTTCTTTACTTTGGGCTGTTTTTCACCCCTCTATTTCTTAAATAAGCATCATTTTGTTCAAATGCACTTAGACTTCAGATCTGATGTATTGCTGAGGAAATAAATCCTGAATGACTATTTTGGAGGACAAGAAAAATTTTATCCTCAGGAGAACAGAGAATGGGTGGGGCTAACTAGCCCACAGGTAAATCAAGGCCATAGACAGAGGCCTGGGAGCGGAGGAAGTTGCTTCCTACCCATGCAAGATGCCTCAGATGGGGGGTGAGACTTTGTACTGGCAAAGCACCATGGCTGGAATCCACACCTAACTTTTAGGTGTCTAGAAAATTACAGAGACAACACTACAATCCACATGTCCACAAGTTTTGTGCCTAGGCTCCCTGTACAATCAATTTGAAGAGATTGGCATCTAAGAATATGATCAGTAAAAGCCTACATGGTAGGAAGCTGTTTAAGTTTAGGAGATAGGAGATGCCAGCCAGAAGGGGGTTGGGGTGCTAAGCCCTGACCCTTTCTCAGAGCAAGGTGCCTAAGTCCAGGCTACAGGGAGGTGCCTAGCTCTGCCAGTGGTCCACAAACAAAAACCTCTGTAGTAGTTTTTTGCAGGAATGAGTTTAATTCCCCCCTCTCTAGCAGGTGGTGGGAAAGGATTAGAACTGGGCTATCCCATCTCTCAGGAGAGTGCTGTAATCCTTAGCAATGGGATATTCTGATGTGAGGGTATGGCTACACTTGAAATTTCAAAGCGCAGAGAGCTCTCCCAGCGCTGCACGTAAACCACATCCTCTACAGGTGTAGCTTGCAGCGCTGGGAGCCGCGCTACCAGTGCTGCGGCACTGATTACACTGAGGCTTTACAGCACTGTATCTTGCAGCACTACGGGGGTGTTTTTTCACACCCTTGACTGTGAAAGTTGCAGTGCTGTAAAGTGCCAGTGTAACCAAGGCCTGAGGCTCCCTCAGTATCTCCTGTCGAATTTGTTCCATTGTCGATTAATAAATAAAGAGTGATTGGACGAGAAAAAGAGGGTGGAAATGACTCTGTAGTCTAGTAGTTAAGGTATCTATTTCAGGGACAGGCGACCTTGCACTCTTTCATTATTTATCCACAACTTTACATGAGAGATGACGGGAGCCCCACATCAGAATATCCCATTGCTCAGTGGTTGGAGCACTCCCCTGAGATGAAAGAGTGCCAAGTTCTGATCCTTTCATTCCCTTATCAGGGAGGGAGGAATTGAACCTTCATCTCGCACATCTCAGGTGAGTGTTCTAACCACTGGGCTAAAAGATATACGATTAGCACCACCTCCTGCACTGGCATTTTGAATGAGACCTGATCCAGTAGACCCTCTCTGAATATGCCTGCTGGGTTGGGTCTGTGGGACAAGTTCTGTGGCTGAACACCTGGCTTTCCCTGGTTCATTAATCACTCTGGTGCCTAGGTAGGAGAGAGATATCCTGATGCCTAGAGTGAGGAAACAGTGCACATGACCAGACCCAGAAATTTAGGCCTGATGGAATTAATATTAAAAAAAAAAATAAAAGTAGATGCATACAGAGTTGGTCAGAAGTTTTGTGGATAGCAGTGGGGGACTAAGGCACCTAAAAGTGGGATGACCAAATCTGGGTTTAGGAATCTAAGTAGCTTTGTGGATTCCATACCCTGTGATTCTGAGGCATGGTGACACACTGCAAGTAATACAAACACTCCCTCCCCCTTAGCACTGTTGTAAATATGACCATGATGCAGACGATCTATATGCTTCTTCCCTTAAACCTCTCTAAAATTAATTGTAATTTTTATAATGAAAAAATTTTGTGGGTGTGTATACACAGGTAAAAATCCATTATAGTTAGGAAAAAGGGAGACTATGGATACACAGCAATTTCCAACATGTAAAAAAAAAGTTTATCATAAATTAACTTTTCATGTTACATGTACTGTAGAATCAAGAAGCTGAAATCTATTTATAACCCTTTCCTAAAGAAATTGGGATGTATATCACTTAAATATCACTGAATTTAATCCCTATTAGCGAAAGATACGGCAATCTCTAAACAGTAAACAAACAACTGTTTCTGATAATGAACAGTTAATCTGAAATCAGTGAATGAATGAAGCAAGCTACTGAATCCATGAAGATCTCAGGGGCAGATCCTCATCTGAGGTAAATTGTCCAGTGAAGCCAGCAGAGCTGAAGATCTAGGAGCAATTTTTTTCCCAAATGGTATATCTTGTTTTCTAAAGAACATCTGACTTTGTTTTGTTAATTAAAGAAAACAGGGAGAAAGGGGGAAAATGGACACTTTCCTGGTATCATATTGAATGGTAGCAAACCAATGACTTTCTTTTGAATATTTTAACTAAAATCAAGTTTAGCATAATACATAGGCATTGTGGCTTTAAGGAATGGAACATAAGCATAAGCTAGCTATTGCTAGTAATAAAGACTGTGGTTTCAGTGAGCTAATAGGTCCTGTAAATTAACTCTGTAATCAAACCACATTTTAATTAAACATAAATAAAATAACATTCCCTGTTTTTAGAATAAAAACCATACCTAAACATATGATAAAATACTTCTATCTTTTAGAACTCCATAAATTAGTTAAATACTTATAATGGCCTGTTTTTAAATGACAGGATTTAATTTGAATCAAGATATTCTTTGAAGAAATGTAGATTTATGATAAGCAGAATTCCATGCATTGGCCCAGACTCTCCTCCAAGGATCTTCTGGGCACAATCCCCTTACTTGTTGATGCCCTCTGCTGAAAAATACACTGATGGGACATGACTTCATGAGAGTTTTCAAGCTCACGGAGTTCTGCAGGGGAGGGCAGGGCAGAGGTGGTGGGCAAACTCCTACAAACTCCAAACCCTTCTTAACTTGGCTTAAAACACTGTCAGGAAAGTCTTATAGTTTTCCTATGGCCTGCCCCATGCAGACAAGTTTTTCCATGGGAAGCAGGAGCATCCTGCCTAAAGCTACAAAAGATTAGAGCAAAATTTTCAGAATTGCTCAGAGCTAGATTATCAAGTGCTCAGCACCAATGACTGGGGCTAGATTTTTAACAGAGCTCAGCAGCACCCATTATGACTCTTATGCAGGGCCGGCTCTAGCCATTTCGCTGCCCCAAGCATGGTGGCATGCCGTGGGGGGCACTCTGCCGCTTGCCAGTCCCATGGCTCCTGTGGACTTTTCCGCAGCGGCTCCGGTGGACCTGCTGCAGATGTTTCTGCAGACTGTCAGCTGGTCCCGCGGCTCCTGTGGACCTGCCGCAGGCATGCCTGCAGGAGGTCCACCAGAGCCACCTGCCGCCCTTCCGGCAATCGGCAGAGCGCCCCCCGCAGCATGCCACCCCAAGCATGTGCTGGGGCCTGGAGCCAGCCCTTCTTTTATGGCTAGAATTTCAGAAAGAAATCAGAGGCTAACGTGGTGAGCTTTTTTTGACAATCTAACCCAGCTGTAAGGGGGTCAACTTATGAAGGGAGTTCCAGTCACCACAGGTGTACTTTCTGGTGGCTGCATCTAGGAATTAGCTCTCATCCCATATGTTAGTCACCCGATAGTATGCGAGGACCCAACTAGTCAGATGCACACCTGTTATCTACCAGGTTGCAGGGGTGACCAAACGATAAAGGTTCGTTTTTGGATGTTTAGAGGGGGAACAGTTGTGGCACAGTCTGCAGGCACTGAGACGTATGGCTTTACCTTAATGGTTTATTAGTGATACAGAAACAATATTGACTAACAACTCTATTTATACAAGGAAACACGCAATATACTCATACAAAGAAAGACACAATATACAGTTAACCCAAAAAGAAAATCTTGTTAACTTCCAAAAACAATTAATTACAAAGCATACTTACCAATACAAACCAATGCAAAAACATTACGGCCGGCAGACGCGTAAGCTCCACTGGAACACGAGAGCTGAGAGAGGCTTCGAGGTGATCAGGCTCAGTTACGGGTGCACTCAGGGTGCAAGTGACTCAGGTGCGTTCTCCTCTCTGCCTGCCAAACTGTGGGCAGGACAGATATACCCAAAGTGACGCGCCCCCCCCGCCAAGATCTAGTGAAGAAGTCGCTGACAGCTATATGGGGCTTCTCGTCTACCAAATAAGGTAAAATTAACTATAGATAGGGTTTCGCCGAGTTTCCCTGAAGAGCGGGGGATATTCTGTTGCAAGCTGTTTGCAAAATATCTGTAAAGTATCTGAAAAGTTGCAACAGAGCAGTCAAACTTCAGCCTTAGCCTTTACTGGAAGCTGTTTGCAAAATATCTGTAAAGTTGCAACAGAGCGGTCAAACTTCAGCCTCAGCCTTCTGGAATGGTCAACCCTCAGCCTTTACTGGCAAAGACAAAAACAGGAAACAGCTCGGTGTACGTGCTGGCTTTGCATCTAAGCATGGAGGCCAGGGCAGACATGCAGAAGCAGGCCTGGTGTTACAACATGCCCCCGTGCCCTGGCCGAATGCCCGTGGTTAGGGTGCCTAAACCCTCGACTCGGAGTCCGACTCTTCGCCTTCCCCTACGAGAGGGCGAGTTTCGGGGACGGAGGCCACGTAGGCCGAACCAGTGGTGCGACGGATGCAAGCTTTGATACAGGCACATCCGAGACATAGCAAGACACATCCAACCAAAAGAGAAACAAAAAGGGACTGAAAATAGGATTTAAATTGGCCTAAGCCAAGCCAATCGAGCCAAGATCAAAACCGAAAGGTCTCACGAGACTCCCTGACAGAGGAGCTCAGCGTCTGCAGGTCTTTAATAATAGAACTTAAGTTGAGAGAAATAGAAGGCAAAGAAACACAACACTTATCCTTAAAAGTTGGATACACTTCAGCGAATTTTTCACAAAAGTCGGGAGCTTTTAACAAATATTGAATCATTAACCTATTTTGAACAACATAGTTAGACAAATCATTTAACTGCTGATTAATTAGCGAAAAACCTTTGGCCATAGTATTAGATAAAGTTTCTATGGCCAAGGACTGAAACAAAACTTGATCACGTAAAATCATATAACCGATGGGGTTAAAGGTAACTACAGAGGTGGTAAGGGATGAAACGGCTGTTTTAAACCGAGTCCACCACCCGAGGGACCGGCGGACGCGACCGGGATGGGAGCCAGGGGCTTTTACATAGACTCCACCCCCCGACAAATAAAGAGTGCCAATGGTACAAATTCCCCGTGGGTTGGAGGGAAGGACCGCAAAGGACACATTTCCACAGATCCAAAAGTGACCCGGGCTTAGAGGTGGGAAAAAGTAAGCACACTGGCCCTGGGCCCGGTGCTGTCCCGTGCCTTGGGTGTGGAGATACGTGTCACCTAAGGAGGAATTGAAATCCTCGGAGCTGAGGGAGGTTAATACTGGGGTAGAACACTTTACGGGGGCGGGGGGGGGGAAGGACGGAGGAGCAAAAAGGGCGATTTGATTGGGAAAAATCCATCGGGTACAATTGGGATAGGCTCCTACCCACGTGGGATAAGAAGTCTGGGTATTACCAGGAAAGATCCAACAATGAGAAGCGGACACGGAAGCACTAACTTTGACTGGGAAAGGGAAGGGATTACGATCAGAGGTATTGAGATAGGGAAAAACATGTGCAGGCCACTGTTGGGAATAATTATTCCACGAGTTATGGGCCCACTGCACAAAGGGGGAAGAACAATTTACAGTGGTCAAGTTAAACAAAGTAAAATTATACACAACGGGTACAAACACGAAGGGGGTGGGGGAAGAGGGTGACAACAGTGCAGAGCAGACGAGGCAATTTTGCGAGGAGATCTTGGAGACGTTTGGATTTCCTCCGAGCTCCTGGATCCAATAGGCTGCAAACCATGTTTGAAGACCCCCGGGGCCCAGGGGGTTCGGGGGTAGCCACACATCACGGTCTGCGACTGCCACGGTTAGCTAATAAAAGACATAAGCGAAAAAGAGAGGGCCTTAACTGGCCACTAGGTTAATCCAATGATTACTTGGAACGCTTACTGAGCCAATTGTGGTGAACTAGGAGTTTATCGGCTTGTTCATTGCTGACCACATAGGTGTTGGGATATTTTCCGGCCTTGAGTACAACTGCTTTATAGGGCTTACGCTGACCGGAAGCCTGGGGCTCCGTTACCCAAAAGGGGTGCTCAGGTTTAAACACGGGGACCCAGGGTTCTCTTTGAAGGGATGCAATGTGAGGCCACCTGGAGTAGCCGTCGTTAAGGGCAATGAGAATCTGGGGTAGGAACGTGCTCCAGTTTTTAAAGTCATCGTTGGGATTGGCCGTGCGCAACATGGTTTTAAGAACTGCAATTTTGCGCTCCACTACGCCATTGCTTTCTGGGTGATACTTGGTGTGAATGTGGAGAGAAGCTCCCCACTCGAGAACGAGCCGTTCAATGTGTTTGCTGGTGAATGGAGGCCCACCGTCTGCCTGAACCTCCGTGGGTGTGCCCCAGGCGGCCACCATAAGTCTTAAGGCCCCAGCTACAGTAGCGGCGGTAGTTTTATTAAGAGGGACACAGTAGGTTTGTCGTGATCCCAAATCTACTATAACCAGGGCTTTGGGATGGCGACGAGCGCCTCGTAATGGCCCCATAAGGTCAATTTGCCATGTACTACCAGGAGCGAAATATCCCACAGCATAGGCTGCGCGTTCGTAGAGGGGCCGATTCATGGACTTAACCTGCACGCACTTTAGACAAGATTGCACTATGCTTTCACACTGGTGGCGCTTCACCTCTGGCGTAATATTGGTGCAGGCTGACAATTTGTTATACAGCCTGCCGACAGGCAAGTGACCCCATTCTTCATGGAGCCAGCGAAGTAACGGTTCTGCCTGCGGGGTCGATTCCACTGTACACACTTGGGGGGTCTGAGCCTCCCTTATCTTTCGATCTAACTTGGAATGCAATGGGTTAGAGTCTGGCCGCTGCGAGGGACAATGCGTGACAAACCAGGGTAGGGAAGATTTTCGCAGTAAGGAGATGTCCTCCCACAGGGGCACAAATGCAGAGGGGTGAGCCTCGTCGATCAAAATGCTTAAACAAAACTGTGAATCAATACCCAAAACAACCTGCTCACTGGCAGAGTGGGCTTTGACCACATGCTGAGCTGCTAAAAGGACGCCCTGCACCTCGCTTTGCTGCGCAGTGCAGGATGAAGGCAGATGCTTCACTTCAAAGTGGTCGCATTTAGCACAAAGGACTCCCGCCCGTGGGGCCGGCGAGGTGCCCCCATCAGATACGATCCACGGGTTATACTTTGTCTCAATACATATCGGTTGGCTTCGTGGAGGAATTAAAGCATCATTTCGAGACACCAGTTTCCACCCCTGCCAAGCCACCTCCACCTGGAAACACAAAAGCTGCCAAGTAGCAGTGGTACCATGAAACTCAGGCGGAGGGGTGCTTGTGAGCCATGGGATAAGATGAACGTGGGGTCCTGACAGAGTACCCATAACAGAGAGTGGGGCCCAATGACGCGCACTGGCCGCAGCTAATAACATCTTTCCCACCAGTCCATAGTTGTATTGGGGTCCGACCAAGCGGTGGGCCCAATTACAAACAGTTTTGCTTTGGTGTAATACAGAATACCCTATGTGGTGCGCTGTAACGAACAGAGTGATGGTAAGGGGCTGGTGCGAATCAAACCGGGCAAGGTGGGGGTTAGAGGCAAACCAGGCAGCCAATCTTTCTAAGCTTTGCTGTGCTGAAGTGCTCCATACCTCTCGATTGCGTTTGGAAGAGATAGGGGCTTGTAAGGCTTCTAAGTCAGGAGTTAGCTTTGCCGGGAGAAAGTGGCGGTGATAATTGAGGAGACCTAATAACTGCTGAAGCTCTTTTTTATGTTGAGGAGGGGTTTCCACCCAGGGATCCAAAACACCAGCCGGGGCTTGGGTATAAGCGGTGGGGGTGAAATGGAAGCCCAAAAATGAAAAGCGCTGGGAGGCCTGTAGGTGGCTTTTTGCTGTATTAATTTGCCACCCGTTGGCCTCTAATGCGTTGACAACCATTTGGGTGGTGTTTTGGACTGCCTGAGAATGGGACCCACACACGATAATATCATCTACATAGGGTAGTACACTTACACTTGATGGGGGCTTCACCTTTTGCAAGGTGATGTTGAGATGGGACGCTGCCAGTGCCGGGGAGTTACAGAACCCCTGCGGGCAAACTTTCCATTTATATTTAACGCCTTTAAAAGCGAAGTTTAAGATTTCTTGTGCGTCCTGTAGTGGAATTTGATAAAACATATCTTTTAAATCAAGAGTACGTGCCCACTGATTACGTGCATCGCTTAGTTGCTGCTGGATTTCGGGGATGGTGACCACACTGGCGAACGCGATATGCTTGACACGGCTGTTAGCCTGTCTATAGTCAATGACAAGACGATATTTAGAGGGGTCGCCAGGCTTGGGAATGCCCCAGCCCGGGGACAGAAAAGTCGATGCAGTGGCCCTTTCAATTTTTCTTTCTTTTAAGAGTTGAATGAGTAACCCTTCAATGAGGGGGAGCCCTTCAGGTTTAGTGGGAATGGGTGAAAATTTCCAAGGCTGGGAGTTGATAACTTTGGGGATATAGGGGGAATGACTGCCTACTGCTATGGGGAGGGCTTGCAAAACAGAGGCCTGCAGTTTAAATCTCTTAATGTCTGAAACCCCTAACAAATTTTGCGCTCCCACCAAGGCTTTTACTTTTCTCATATATTTTCCGTGGGCGATAGTAACCCAAACTACAGGTTTTTCTTCTACACTATTAAGACCTTGAACGAACATAAATGAGCCTGTGGGGGTGTGGGGAACCTCGGACTTAATTACACTAATTTGGGCGCCGGTGTCCAACAAAAAGGTAATGAGGAGGCGACTATCGACCAACAAAGTTGCACAGGGCCGTTTGTCGGTGGGGGTCTTGGTTTGGGCCCGGGCGCACCCGGCCGTTACTTGTTTTTTGACTTGACATAGTTGTCCCAATCTTTCCAGCCTAGTTGCTTTGCAACTGTCTGCTGTTCGGTGTTAGACATTTTACGCAACGCCTCTTTGGGGATTCCCTTGTGAAGGAGGAACCCGAAGAGTGCCCTTTCGGCTTTGGTATGCTCGGGATAATTTTTCGGGGCTTGGTTGTCCCCTTGAGCCGCCGCGGCTGGGAGTACTGAGGGAGGCGGCGTTTCCAGAAATCAAATCTTGCTAACAGCCTCATACAATGTAACCACGGGGCGCCCTATGGTGGCATGTAACATGAGCGTTGCCCCGGTGTCAAGTTGGGGACCCCCTTCCAAAGCTAAAGTAAGAGCGTCCATTGGCACCGGAATTTGGGAAGGATCGGCCACAAAAATGAACGGCAAATTACTTTCTTGTTGCTGCTGGTTAAGATTTAGCGGAAATTGATTCGGGTCCCAAAGTACTATGGAGGTGCCGGCAATGCCCCATATTAAGTCATGGGGCGTTTTAAGACTGCCTGGGGGAACATACATGCCTTTAAAGCTTCCCCTCATAGCGAGGATGGCTGCCGCCGGGGTAGTAACTGGCCAAGTTCTGTTGTTTAATAGAGCGTGACCAGGGAACCCCTTTGACCAACTGGCCGTTTTAGCCAAGACGGCGGCCTCCTCCCTATCTACTACTTCTGCCCCGTGGTCCAGGGCCACACAGCCTAGCCACGCCAGGGGTGGCTCATTCTCTCTACGCTGGGTTTCCCTCATAAAGTCTTTTAACTCGGCTTTAGACCGGGTGCAATATTTGGTTGTGGTGATGGTCTGACCCGTGTTAGAGTCGACCTTGCTCTTAGTCACAGCAACGGGCATGGCTTCTACTCTAATCCCTTCCTCTACCGCCAGGGGGGCCATGGGCAGAGTGGGGTATAGCAAATGCTGAGGCGCCTCATAAGGCGGGGGGGGAAAATCTCTGTCACTGCCGGCGGGGGTTTTCTTTACCTCCCCTTCCTTGCTTGCCTCATTCTTGCTACCCGTGAAGGAATCCGAGGCTGCTTGCTTTGCTGCAAATATAGTGCCTCCGTGAAGCACAGCACAGAGATCTAATGCTTTATTTAACACACAGAACAGAACAGTGGAAACGTCCTCTGACTTATATTCGTCTGGTCTGAGTTTTTTAGGCTTTTTGACTTTTTCTAGCTCTTCTAACAGGTGGGTTAATAGTTTGTGAGCCGGATCGCCACCTTGTACCCGCAGTGGGGGAATAAGTTTGGATACGGCGCCTCCTGATTTTTTGACTATACGACTGCACTCTCTCCAAATTTGGTCTGATTGTTCTCTGCGACCCCCATGCACTGAGGCTGCAGGGAATTATCAGCCGGCTGACACCTGAACGTCGGGTGACAGTGGAGGAGGCACCCTACCGTGGTTAAGATTAATGGTGTCGTATAATTCTTGGACCCGGAGCCCGACTCAATAGAGCAGACCCAATCTAATTTAGGTTGTTCTGATTGTCGTCTGGCCACTAGATGAAATTATAAATGCTGAAATTGCTCGAGCTCAGATTGTTTGCTGTCCACAGTGTGCCATGGACATGGTCCATCCTCGAAACATCCTGTTCGTGACACCATGTTAGTCACCCGATAGTATGCGAGGACCCAAGTAGTCAGATGCACACCTGTTATCTACCAGGTTGCAGGGGTGACCAAATGATAAAGGTTCGTTTTTGGATGTTTAGAGGGGGAACAGTTGTGGCACAGTGTGCAGGCACTGAGATGTATGGCTTTACCTTAATGGTTTATTAGTGATACAGAAACAATATTGACTAACAACTCTATTTATACAAGGAAACACACAATATACTCATACAAAGAAAGACACAATATACAGTTAACCCAAAAAGAAAATCTTGTTAACTTCCATAAACAATTAATTACAAAGCATACTTACCAATACAAACCAATGCAAAAACATTACGGCCGGCAGACGCGTAAGCTCCACTGGAACACAAGAGCTGAGAGAGGCTTCGAGGTGATCAGGCTCAGTTACGGGTGCACTCAGGGTGCAAGTGACTCAGGTGCGTTCTCCTCTCTGCCTGCCAAACTGTGGGCAGGACAGATATACCCAAAGTGACGCCCCCCCCCCAAGATCTAGTGAAGAAGTCGCTGACAGCTATATGGGGCTTCTCGTCTACCAAATAAGGTAAAATTAACTATAGATAGGGTTTCGCCGAGTTTCCCTGAAGAGCGGGGGATATTCTGTTGCAAGCTGTTTGCAAAATATCTGTAAAGTATCTGAAAAGTTGCAACAGAGCGGTCAAACTTCAGCCTTAGCCTTTACTGGAAGCTGTTTGCAAAATATCTGTAAAGTTGCAACAGAGCGGTCAAACTTCAGCCTCAGCCTTACTGGAATGGTCAACCCTCAGCCTTTACTGCCAAAGACAAAAACAAGAAACAGCTCGGTGTACGTGCTGGCTTTGCATCTAAGCATGGAGGCCAGGGCAGACATGCAGAAGCAGGCCTGGTGTTACAACACCATATAGCACCCCCTTTCATCAATTGGTTGTGCTGTGGCCTCTCCCTTCGTGACTCAGCACTCTGACCAGGTCACTATATAGTTTCCACCTCCAGGATAACAAGGTCCAACTGAACAAGCTGTCCAGATGGTCTTCCATTCCAACTCTCCCACTCCTGTGACACTTTCCAAATGGATAGCAGGAGAACCTGGACCTGCCCACTACTCTGGGTTCCAGCCCAGGACCCTATGACCACCAATCCTGCTCCTGTTTCCCTGGGCTTCTTTCTACTCCACCTCTCTCTCTTTTTGCCTATCTCTGGATCTACCACTGGAGATTCCTCTGCTCCTCATGACTACGCTACTCTTCTTGGCCTCTTGCGAGACTCCCCAGGGCTTACTCTTCTGCTGGATCACCTCCTTGTTCCTGGCAACTCCCTTCCCTCTAAGGATTGACTACTAGATCTCCTCCCTACAGCCCCTTCCTGGCTTTATTCAGTCCAGGTCCTCCCATAGTTGGGCTTCATATGCCATTAGGCCCTGTTTATCCTTAGTTCCCATCCAGGTGCAGAATCTAAGTATCATTGGTCCCTTCTGGTTCACATTAACCTGCTCAAAGCTTGTACAGGGTGGACACCCAACCACAGAGGTGAGGTGTTATGTCCCATCTAGTGGCACTGAGACCACTTAGAGATTAATGAGTCTGCTCTACAACCTTAGCTAATGGGCAGTTGTCTTTTAGCTCATGTGGTAGAGGCTAATGCACTAAACTCTAGATACCACAGGTTCAATGACTGGGGTCTATTCATGTTACACTCATAATCAGCTCCACTGCTTGCTCATATTATTCTTCCTTACCTATCAAATGTTTATTGTTCACTATGCTTATAGTACAAATTATTCTATATTAAAAAAGAAAAAAAATCAACAGAAATAAAGACAATATTATGCTTCTTTGGAAATGTCTTTGGTAACTTCGTTTTGTTTTTTCCCTCCAGCCTAATTCAAAGGCAATATGGCTAATCAGTCATTAATGAAAATAAATATAGTGGAAAATACTAAATTCAGTGTAGTTCAGGGAAACAACCAACTTAAGCTCTTTTCAGTCCTTCCGTAAAGTTAATCTGGTATATTCTAGCTGCTTTTGTCTAGAAATGTTATATTAGGTTACCACTTATATACATAAAACAATGTTACAACACCAACTATTGATATTGCTTCAAAACCCAGGTTCAACTTTTGTTGTATGGTCCTACAGTACTCTGCCAGCATATTGCATTGCATAACCAAGACCAGAAGTCCCAAGAATGGATATTGAGCAAAGTACTGGTCAAATAAACTTTATAATGCTAGCATATGAGATGGTCTGGTCCAGAAGTGAACATAGTGAAAATATACAGCATAGAATGATGTTGCAATAAAATATTTTTTCTTCCTAGAGGTTTCTTTTCCTGCACTTGGGCCAGAAGAAATTCTAGATCATTGAATCATGTGTCTTGTCTCTACTTTGCAGCTGCTTACCAGTGTTAATTTAGAGAGAATCATTTCAGAATGCATATTGATTAAAATATATTATTAATATATTTTTTCTGCAAATGTTTAATCAAGTTATACACTGATTGCAGGCAATTATCTATATGAAGTGATTTAATATATGAAATAGAGAATTTCTGAACCAACATGATTTATACACCACATTATCTATTTCTTAATTTTAAAGGTTCTCAATCCACCTGCCAGAGTACTGGAATTTGGCCAGAACACCAGGGCTGATGCTTTTATTTTTATGAAAAAATGCTATGAGATTTCATTTGAAAGCTGATACTGCAACAGGAAGAGTTTCACCCCCTAGATCACCAACATCACTGCCTACATCAATG
This sequence comes from Gopherus flavomarginatus, assembly GCF_025201925.1. Taxonomy (NCBI): domain Eukaryota; kingdom Metazoa; phylum Chordata; order Testudines; family Testudinidae; genus Gopherus; species Gopherus flavomarginatus. Next base: position 80,338,022 of record NC_066617.1, on the reverse strand, counting down.
AGGTGTTTCCCATTCAAATACATTCTGGCCCAACTCTGAAATCACATGAAGGGGCTGCAGGGTTCATTTAAAATGGATTTTAACGGAATACTGTGCTTATTAAAAGGGATGGGTGTGAAACACACCAATTCTTCCCCACAGCAGTTCCATCCTGTGCACTTAAGGAGGCAGGGGCCATTCAAGGTGAAGATTCCTTTGCAGCTAGGGTGACCAGATGTCCCAATTTTATAGGGACAGTCCCGATTTTTGGGTCTTTTTATAATATAGGCTCCTATTACCCTCCACCCCCGTCCTGATTTTTCACATCTGCTGTCTAGTCACCCTATTTGCAACAGTCCTTTGCCAACAAAAGTAAATAGTGCAACTGGCATTAGCACCAACAGGAACATGCATCACACGATCTGTTTGGCTAGAGTGGAAGCATGATGTCTATGGCCAGGAATATACAGCAAGATGAAAAGGAGGTAGGAGTGCTGGAACAATATGTATAGTGAAGGTGCTGAGAGACATTCAACCAAACTGTAAACCCTGTATATAATGGAATTCACTTCAAGCCAGTGGGTTCAGCAGCACCCCCAGCACCCCTAGTTCTAGCACCTATGGAAGGAGGAAGGGTTTTCCAAAACAATCAGGCAAAAATAAAGTAAGCATAGAAAACTCTTGTGACTTGAACCAAAGAGTAACATAAAAATTTAGACAACAAACCAAGGGAATATGTCAAAGCCCACTGAATTCAGTGGAAATAACTGCCCTAGTTCAATGAGCTCTGGACAAGCCCCACTTTCTCTACCAAAGGCAGTGAATGGGTCTCCATAAACATTTGTAAAGCACTCAGCACAGTGAGACCCCAATCCTGAGTGGAGTTTCTGGATGATTCTGTAACATAAAAACGTAAATTCACAGTTTGTTTCATTTCTTTGTCTTTGCTGCAATAGATGGGGAAAAGCCAGCTTTCTTTTCTCAGTTAAACACCATATAGATTCAATGGGAGCATTGCCTGAATAATGACTGTGTGCTTTTTGCCTTCATTTTGCATTAACAAGCTGGAAAGGTCTTTCACACTGCACTTCAAAGAACATATTTAAGTGTAATCTGAAAAAGAAAGAAGACAACGGCCAAGAATAGCCCTTTGCCCTTGCCTGAAAACATCTCACATGCATTTGAAATAATACTGTTCCAATTCTGCTTATTATTACAGCACCTGTGATTATGGCAGACATCAAGCCTGAAGAATACATTTGAGGTAAAGAAAAAGAGAATAAGATTTTTTATTAGGCCTTTTTAAAAATATCTTCTTTCAGGCAACGTAATAAATATTTTGCCTTTTTATTCAGGCACAGTCCATATATATCTCCCCTTATGTCTAGCTTTGACATTAAATTAGGCCTGTCCCATTGTATTTCTCATAATTTACCAGTCACAGTGTATCTGATAATGTTTTAATAAGGTTATTAAAAGACAATACTCATCTTCCAGTGTAAATGATTCTCAAGTGTATTGTTAGCTAATGCCTAATAATAGTAGGGCTCTGTAATACCTTTCCTGTAACATTTTGTCTCAGTCAGACGTGAGATTTAAATATAGTATTGCAACTACAGTGGGTTACCCAGGCAGGAAAATTTTCTGTTTATCTTGCACAACAGCAGGAAATCCCAATTCAATTTTCTTCCAAATTTCTGAAAGTGATTTGAAAGACCTGTAACAAAGAATTCCTTTGGGCTCCAAAGCTAAAAAGGCTCATTCTTGCTATATTTCCATATTAATTGCTTTAGCTATTACAAATAGCAGTTATAATTGGCTTTTGAAGACTTTTTGAACTTTAATAATTAAGTCCATAAGGTACTCTTAAAATTGTTGGCTCTAACTTGCTGTCGTCCCCTTGTCTGCCCACACATTGGGTAATTCATGCAGAATCAAGACTCTGTACATTTCCAGTTCACTCATTGGAATTGGTATGTCTGTCTCTCACAAATGGATCTACAAACATAGAAGTAGCCAGGGAGGATTTGGATCTAGAGATGGATTCATATCCTGAGCCATGTTTTCCAATTTTGTAATAACTATCTGCCCCTCTCTTCTTTCTTTCACAAGTGAATGATTGATCCTTTTCTTTTCCTTGTTTGTTAGTTTTGATAAAGCTGTGTAAAATGTTTATAATGAAATCCCAAACTTCACAAATCTCCCACAGTAATGCATTTTTTTACTAACTAAAAACCCAGACGATATCAAAAGGTTCACTATCCTCTTGTGCAAATCCAGTCTGATTTATAATTTTCCATGGAACTCATAGAAAATTTGGCCTTTTGGACCTCAGTCCATCCATAAAGCAGATGCTTTATCTTTAGACACATACGTAAGTCCCATTGAGTTCAAGTGCTTTGCTGAATAGTGATTAATTTAAGTGCATGCTTAAATGTTTGTTGAATTGGGACATCAGATTGTTACAATACAAAATCAAGTAGAACTCAACAATTTCAACTGAGTTTGATATTGAAATTATGGACCTATGGAGTTCTGGAAACGTGAACTCACAGAGATCAAAACCAGAGAAAATGAAGTGAAACCAAACTGCTGAGTTTTGTATAGTTCTCACTTAAGGTTTTAGGGTGGGAGGTAATTTTGGCTGCAATTGTGATTTGCTGTTTTAGGTTCAGCTTCAATAATAACCAAAAACAAAAGACTGTTGCGACCTACAGCACAGAAAAGGACACAATGCCATCACTTGAAATTTTGCTTTATTTAAATCTAGCCTCTTGTTTAATATGGAAGAATAAAAAACTGACCAGAACAACTGAGTTTGTAAGAAGTCAGCCACAAATGATTTTATTTTCTTTTAAAACATATTTGCTGCGATGGTTCTACATCTATAAGAAGTATCCGTGACCTGAGTAACTGCCAGATGTCACTTTGTGATAGATACAAAGTAATATCTTTGAACCAATTTGTGGAGCTCACATTCATGTTCATGAAACTTAGTCACCCCATGGAAGTGAATGAGATTACTCATTTTAGTAAACGCTTGCTAACATGAGTTAGAGTAGCACAACGTAGCCCGTTATGAACGGAGCTTTCAGACACAGAATCAGCACTTTATCATACTACTCATAATTTTCATTTAAATATTTAAGTTGTTCAACCTAAATAAGCTGCTAGATACATGCTGGGAGATGACAGATAACACTGCTCTACAGCCAAAATGCTTCTGAAATAAATATAGTCCAACTTTACTAATTCTGGGTCACTGAGAACGAAAAGGATGCTTAAAATTGTTGATTGGCTCTAGTTTTCAAGATATGCTATTGGGTCAGTATATACGACCCTTGACTTGGGAATGGCGGAGCATAAGTGAGTTATAAAGGGAAGGGATCTCAATTTAAACCAGAAATGACTAAAATACATCTTTGACTGGATCTCGGAATAAATCTATGACTGGGTTTGGACAGTACTTGCTTTTGAGGCAAAACAATGAATGATGCCATCTGAGGCTGGTATTGTGTCAAACATGATATGAATTGCATCATGTTATTCCTAGAAGTCATGGATGATGCAATCATAACGAAGCTTACATCACTCTACTGAACAAATTGCCTTCTATCAGCTCTAGAAATCACACAATGTGGTGCTCTCTTCTTTGTCAGTGTTTGATTTTGCAAAGGGACACATTTCTGTTTAACCAAAGTGAGCAGAGATGCCTCGTACTTGTGTGAGTAGTGCAGATAACTTCTGCTATGTTGGTGGTGAAGTGACTTTTGCATCACAAAAGCGCAGTATAACCACTATGGTTAAGAAAGCCTATCACCTTTCTTTTGGCTGCAAACTTGGAGATCAGGATAAGAGGTGGGCCCCACACATATGCTGCAACACTTGTGCAACAAATCTTGGCCAGTGGTTGAACAGGAAAAGGAAATCTATGCCTTTTGCAGTGCCAGTGATTTGGAGAGAGCCAACAGATCATACCAGCAATTGTTACTTCTGCATGGTGCCTCCAGTTGGGAAAGGTGTGTCAAAGAAGAAAAAGTGGACTGTGCATTATCCAAACATTCCATCAGCTATGCGCCCAGTACACCACGGAGAAGGACTGCCGGTTCCTGATGCACCAGAATCCTTCTCACTTGAGTCAGACGAGGAAGAGGAAGAGGAAGAAACTTCTGGTCCTGAATCATCAGTGTCACAGGACCCACATTTTCTCCCATCCTCCTCCTCTGAACCACACCTCATAACGCAAGGTGAACTGAATGACCTTGTCAGGGATTTGGAACTACCCAAGAGTAAGGCAGAGTTGTTGGGCTCCAGACTACAGCAGTGGAATCTCCTGGCAGGCTATCAGGGCAAATAGAGCCCATCAATGCTTGCAGACTATTGCTGGACAGTGACAAGAGATGCTCCATTTAATGAATACAAGAGACAAGCCAAGAAGCGCCGAGTAGACACTGAATAGGACTAAACTATGTACATCATAGTTTTTTGCCTTTTGTTTCATAATACATTTTATTTATACGACCCTTTTGCTGATTTTTAAAGTGTTACATAAACAGGACAGGTGAAATATTATCATGTAAAGCAACCATAAACACATGAAAAACCTAGGTTTACAATTTATGATTAAAACTCTACTATCTACACAATAGACATAAACATCAAATGTAAAAACTTAAATATCTTAGAAACAGTAGCCAATCAGTTGTTTTAATTGTCATATTTGAATTCAGCACATCAAAATACATAATAAATATCACATTTTATCTCTGAAGAGACGACTTCTCAAAAATTGTAGACCACTGTAATGGAAGACAGGAGAGGTTCTTGCAGCCATCCTATCTGTGCATGACATCTACAGAAAGGGTGGTACGAGGTGCCTAGGATAGCACTTGGAGCAGCAGGTTTACTTCTGAAAGCTGCAGTGTGTGATCCCTGACCCTCAGCACCAACTGCGAGAAGCAGCAAGAAGAGCCTGACTACATTCCAACTATGCCAATCACATGGCTGATCCTGCCGCCCTTGAATTTGGTGGCAAAACTCCCATTGACTTGTACAGGGCAGGATCAAGCCTCCATGTGACCTTGCATCTAAGCAGGTTTCCTCAAGTAGGTTAGTTACTCCACAGCTCAGTGCTCCAGGGAATACTAGGCTTAAATTCCTGGTGTATATAGAATGGGTACACTGTAGGAGGAAGAATTCTCAGCATTTTTCTCCAATCTATGCTGTATACTATTTCAGAGTAAGCCATAATTTATCTCTATATTTATAATTTCACATGACTAGCTATGATGAATTTGCAGTTACTTGTAATAATTCATGAATACTGTACCATGACCAGGTTACTGTGGTGTGTGCTATATGCATATACTGATGTAATTCAATAGCAGGGCTGTCAGGAAATGTTCTCAGGAAGTGAGAGGTGGATCCAGATATACCCTTCTCAGCAAATACTTGAAGCAATGCAAGAGCTATTTGCTTTGAAGTTCTGGCAGAGCTCATCAAACTGGCTTTGGGCAGCAAGTCCAAGATGTGAGCAAAGAGAACAAAGAAATTTGTCTGGATTTACAGACAGTCCCCCAAGGACAAAGCTAAGGGGAACCCAGACTTTGGAGATTAGTGCTCTGATAGAACTTGCTTAGAGTTCTAGGTATGATAGATGTGTATGCAGACTATCCGTTGTTTTAAAATCCTTTTTCTCTGATGCTTTTCCCTTTGCTTTGTTCTTATGCGTCATTACTGTTAAGATTAAGCAATACCTTGTTTTAAAAAGGCTATTTGGCACCAGGAGTATCACCAGCTTTTTTGCTGCCCCCAACGGCAAGATCCTACACCTGAAATGCCGCCCCCAACAGAGGCGGCAGAAGGTCCTGCTGCCAAAATGCCACCCCCGACAGAGGCAGCAGAAGGTCTGCGGTCGCCACCCCCCAAATGTTAGCCGCCTAGGTCGCCTAATGGGTTGTGCCGGCCCTGTCTGGCACTGTATTCGCCACTAGTCATAGCTCTCAAAGGGGAAAATAGCAAATGCTGAACTCAGTCAGACCTGCTGGGGTGACACATAGGGTACTGCAACATAGGACCCGGTCTGAGAGCTGGAAAATTGTGGGATCTCCACCTCAAGAAAGGTAAAGGCACATGGAATGAGATATGAGGGATGTGTGCAGGAGAGCAGAGAGGGGTCAAAGATGCAGCTATCCCAATAACCAGTTAAAGAAGATCAAATAAATGAATGAAATTAAAGCATTACTGCTGGAGAGAATGAGAAATCTGATAGAAATGAACTGATAAATTTATTGAGATCAGATTGAATAGATTTTTTCACATTATGATAAAATGATATAGAAATATTTTCTCATCTAGACTTATTAATTTCTTTGGTTCAAACCTGAAACCTTTCTTTACTCACATGACAAATATGAGTAAGAAATATAGATTCAGACTCTCTAGTAGCAGCCTAAATATGAATCAAATGGAATTCATGCTAATTTCCTCTCAAAGTTTTTATAATACCTCTTGTAATAATAAAACACCCCCTTCTGCATAAGAGTTAAGTCACTTTTCCTAAAACTTTTTATAGTTCTACACAATTTTAACCTAAGTAACTCCCATCTATCCAGTTCAGGGATTTAAGTATAAAAACAGCGTGTTTGGGCTTTAGAAGATATATACAGGATCACGCTTTTTATTTAATATCTGTAAAGCATGGGGCAAATTTATGATACTTTGAATGTGTTTATCAATCAAAATATGACATATCCATACACACATTTTATATGCTGTATATGTTTGATATATAAACAATATATCAATGGATATATAGAAATATACATTCACATATGCACTGTACCAAGTTACAACTTAATGCAAGTTAAATTAAAACTAGCTGAATAAACCCTTGAAAAAATGGGGTTTATACTGAAAACATTCCAACATAAAAATATAAATATACCAAATGTAATCTGAAAGATTGTACAAATTAAAGACTATATTCTCAACTGAATATATTCTGAGGCATTTGGTCACAATTTAAATGAAAGCGGAGAGAAAAAAAATACAAAGTATTAAAAGGGATGTCATCATTATTTCAAATAAGATGGTGAAAAAAATGTGAGAGATGAGGAAAAGATTTTATTTTACTTTTATTTTCTTCCCTTTGTGTAAACCTTGGAGATTTTTGCATCGACTGAAATAAGCTGACGCAATAAAAGCAGGAGAAACTGAGGCGATATCTTTGTTGCCAATTGAAAACCGTTTTAAGATTTGGAATCCAGGAGCCAATCAGAACAGAGAGATTATAGAGCCAATTAGAGTACAGAGATTTGTGTATAATTATTCAGAAATACCTATTAAATGATTATTATGTAGAGCCAAGCAATCTAATTAGTCAGTGTCTGCCAATCAGAGATAAGGGATCTGAATACCATATAGTTGTAGAGAAATAACCATATAGATATTATACAAATCAAACTTTCACAAACAGAGTGCAAGCAATTGCATAAAAATAATGCATGTGCACATAAATATTACCTTTCAGCTATAGATGACCAAGCTTTGTACAAAAGTAGGTGAGCATTATTACCCCCAATTTTACATGTGGGAAATCTTAGGCACAGGAAGGTTAAGTGACTTTCCTGAAGTCACATAGCAAATGGGGTGGGGAGGAAAATCAGGAACAATAGTCTTTTACTCCCATCAGATCTCAGCTACACTTGTGAAGTGTTAAAGCAGTAATAGTGCAGCACTCCTGCACCCTGACCAGATGAGACAATTTCATTCCACTAAAGGATGAACAAAATATAATCTCAGTGTTCCCAACTCACCGTTAACTGAACACTGTAAATGTATTAGCACTACCCCATTTTACAGGTTTCCAGAGTTTAATAACTGTCTATGCTCTGGAGTAACGTTACCAGACCTCATTCAGAGACTGTCATGTCCACTTTTGGATGCTGTTGAGAAAGAAGCATTACCTCTCTCCTGGAGCTAAATAGACTCCTTTCCAGCCCCTGCTAGGTCAAGGAACGAGAGACGTGGAGTGAAATCCTGGCCCTAGTGAAATCAATGGCAAAACTCCCATTGGCTTCAAAGGTGCCAGGATTTCACTCTAGAAATGAAACGCAGTCCCAATCCAGCAAAACACCGAAATACATTCTCAACTTTAATCATGTAAGTAGCCCTACCAAATTCAAGATCAGGGACTATGGGTTAGATTTACAAAGGGGATTTATGCATTGCAGTGCTCAATTTTGCAGTGACTACTGTTTAGGCACTTGGCCAACCAGTGGAACTCACAACCCTGAGTTGTAGGTCCAGGCTCCCTATTCAATACAAGGGGAGAGCTAGGCACCTAAGAATGGGATTCACAAAAGCCAGCACACTAAGCCAGGAGTCATTTTAGCCAGTCAATAGCAGATGCTGAGGAGAGGGGTGTGTCCTAAGCCTGCCCCCTGAAGGAATTAGGCACTTAAATTCAGGCTGGGAGAAGGCATCTATCTCCTCTTGGGATTCACAGCCCTAAAAGTCTCTCCTGGAGTCACACCTCTAAGCTGTTTCTTTGCAAAAAAGGGTGGTGGTATACACATATCCGAACACAAAGCAGTGGGATGGGGAGAGGGAGATTTACAATGGTAAAAAGACAGCTATCCAAGGCTCTAAGTACCCAATATCTTTGTTATTCATATGATTTAATGAAATACCAGCCGCACTGGAACAATCATTCCAACAGGAACACATCCAGCCCAACTAGGGTGGCCAGATAACAAGTATGAAAATATCAGGTCAGAGTGTCGGGGGGGGGGGGGGATAATAGGCACCTATATAAAAAAAATCCCCAAATATTGGGACTGTTCTATAGCATTGGGACATCTGGTCACCCTAAGCCCGATCGTCACAGAGAGCCTTTTCCACCCCTTCATTCCTGTGGGAAGCATACTCTCAGCTCTCTCCAAAACCCCTCTCAAATAGAAATCTTTTGCAGTAGGGTTATTTGGTGCATATTACAATGATAGTTTAAAAAAAAAGTTTCTTTAGCTTAAAGCATGTAAATGACTATTTTTTCTATGTGAATAAAAATTGGGCTTTAGGATGGCAAACTTCTTTGGAGCTAGAAAAGTAGAATCTACCCTGAACCCAGAGCAGGTGTGCTTCTGAAAGTCAGTGCCCCACACCCTTTCATCCAGAAGACTGGCCTACTGGATGGGAAAATGGCCTCAGCCCATGGGTTCCATCTTATTATTAATTTTAAATCTCCAGTAGGAATATGTAGTGTTTGACTAGATGAAAACTCTCTAAGGCAAGCACCCAAAGCTGATGGTCTATTCTAGATCATGCAATTGAAAAGAATATTTCTTTAATATTTAATATGGCAATGGCATGAAATAGAATAACTTGATTTCAGCATCAACTTATTCTGTTTCTGGGATCAATGCCACTTCATGTCTCTGATGACTTTTCTGTCATTTGTAATAGATCTGGGAAAACCAATGCTATCTACTTGTGAAATAATTTATTGCTATATTGTCTGGCAGGTTTTAAATTTCAGTATCTGTCAGACAACACACAAATCTGGCAAAAACATTCAAAAGGAATTTCATATTTTTTGGAGCAGAAACTAAGACATCTGCAGTTACTGAAGTAAATACTGAAGCACTTTGCAAAATGTCAATAGGTTTCCTGAGAGGCACTTTAAAAAGTAGTAATAATTGGAGTCATTACCAATATCTAGATCTTCCTTTAATCATAGTATAAACAATGGACAATATAAAACACAATAACTCTGAATAATAAATCAAAGAATCTTCAAAGACCCACCTCAATAATACAAATCCCAAATAATTTTCCTATACTTATGACATCAAAATGTTACTATAGTTTAACAACACAGAACAGAGCTCAGTGGAGTTTCACTAGGGATGAGTTTAATTCTACATTTTTAATATCTTTAATTGTAAACCCATGTGATACATATATAGTTTAGGTACATATTTATAAATCTTCGGTTTATATTTATATATACTTAAAGTGAATATTTATAGATATTCGGTTTATATATATATATATACTTAAAGTGAATATTGCAGGCCCCAGTTTAGCAAATGATTTAAGCATGTGATTGGCTTCAATTGGACTTAAGCACCTCTTAAAGCTAAGCAGATACTTAAGTGCTTTGCTGAGTAGGGATGGATTTAACCATATGCTTAAAGGAATATTCTTTAATTTGTTTAATTTGTTGACTCAAGCCCTAGAGTGACTAGAACTCAACTAATGATAAAATTGAGTATCGAAACACTGAATAGAAATATTCTGTAGCTGAGATAATTTTATTTGTAGTTAATACAAAAACAAATTATTACACTGGTCTACAATTTTTGAGAAGTCATCTGCTTCAGAGATAAAATGTGATATTTATTATGTATTTTGATGTGCTGAATTCAAATATGACAATTAAAACAACTGATTGGCTACTGTTTCTAAGATATTTAAGTTTTTACATTTGATGTCTATGTCTATTGTGTAGATAGTAGAGTTTTAATCATAAATTGTAAACCTAGGTCTTTTCATGTGTTTATGGTTGCTTTACATGATAATATTTCACCTGTCCTGTTTATGTAACACTTTAAAAATCAGCAAAAGGGTCATATAAATAAAATGTATTATGAAACAAAAGGCAAAAAACTATGATGTACATAGTTTAGTCCTATTCAGTGTCTACTCGGCGCTTCTTGGCTTGTCTCTTGTATTCATTAAATGGAGCATCTCTTGTCACTGTCCAGCAATAGTCTGCAAGCATTGATGGGCTCTATTTGCCCTGATAGCCTGCCAGGAGATTCCACTGCTGTAGTCTGGAGCCCAACAGCTCTGCCTTCCTCTTGGGTAGTTCCAAATCCCTGACAAGGTCATTCAGTTCACCTTGTGTTATGAGGTGTGGTTCAGAGGAGGAGGATGGGAGAAAATGTGGGTCCTGTGATATTGATGGTTCAGGACCAGAAGTTTCTTCCTCTTCCTCTTCCTCATCTGACTCAAATGAGAAGGATTCTGGTGCATCAGAAACTGGCAGTCCTTCTCCATGGGGTATTGAGCATATAGCTGATGGAATGTTTGGATAATGCACAGTCCACTTTTTCTTCTTTGACACACCTTTCCCAACTGGAGGCACCATGCAGAAGTAACAATTGCTGGTATGATCTGTTGTCTCTCTCCAAATCATTGGCACTGCAAAAGGCATAGATTTCCTTTTCCCGTTCAACCACTTGGCAAGATTTGTTGCAGCATATGTGTGGGGCCCACCTCTTGTCCTGATCTCCAAGTTTGCAGCCAAAAGAAAGGTGATAGGCTTTCTTAACCATAGTGGTTATACTGCGCTTTTGTGATGCAAAAGTCACTTCACCACCAACATAGCAGAAGTTATCTGCACTGTTCACACAAGTACGAGGCATCTCTGCTCACTTTGGCTAAACAGAAATGTGTCCCTTTGCAAAATCAAACACTGACAAAGAAGAGAGCACCACACTGTATGATTTCTAGAGCTGATAGAGGGAAATTTGTTCAGCAGAGTGATGTAAGCTTCGTTATGATTGCATCATCCATGACTTCTAGGAATAACATGATGCAATTCATATCATGTTTGACACAATACCAGCCTCAGATGGCATCATTCATTGTTTTGCCTCAAAAGCAAGTACTGTCCAAACCCAGTCATAGATTTATTCCGAGATCCAGTCAAAGATGTATTTTAGTCATTTCTGGTTTAAATTGAGATCCCTTCCCTTTATAACTCACTTATCCTCCGCCATTCCCAAGTCAAGGGTCGTATATACTGACCCAATAGCATATCTTGAAAACTAGAGCCAATCAACAATTTTAAGCATCATTTTCGTTCTCAGTGACCCAGAATTAGTAAAGTTGGACTACATTTATTTCAGAAGCATTTTGGCAGTAGAGCAGTGTTATCAGCCTTTGAAATTTTGTCTTGCTTTTAATTGTTAAGATATTAATTGAGTTCCAAGAATTCATGTACATCAATAAAAATCATATGGAAAACTATCCCTGGGAAATTAATACATGAATAAATTAATTCTGATTGGTGGATTTATTAACAATAAATACTTCTCTGAGTAGCTTTGATCACTCTCTATATTACGGAAAGAAAGAGAATTTAGGGTTAGGGTTGATCCAGTGGGACCACTCAGAAAGTAAGGTATTCGTCAACATGTGTAAACATATTACCACCTGGCCTTTCAGAAGGTATACATTAAAAGTTGAATATGTCATCCATTAAGATAGGAAAGGAAAAATATGTGTGAAACTGTATGTAGGAGTTGTCTCATTGAATATAATGGGAGTACTCATGCACATAAAATCACGCAAGTGCTGAAAGGTTTGCAGGATTGGGGCCACAGAAGTTCTAAGAAACAAAAAGAAGGCCCATTCTTACCAGTAAAATTAACTCTGACAGAGTCACCAATGGTCAATGAGATGAAGCTTGTCATCCTCCTGAATTTTTTGCTTACTTCCTCTGGAGCATAATTTCTCAAGTAACAATGAATTAGATACCCTCTGGCCTGAACTGGATAAAAAGAGTGATGACATCATTGAAGGTGAGTAGATAAAGCTGATGACAAAATAAATGTCAAGGAATGAAAAATGGAACAAAAGGTGTTGTGGGGAGTGTGGTAGAAAATCCAGTGCACTCATGGGAAGTTTTCCATTGACTTCAGCACAGTCAGGATTTCACTCATGGTGTTTAGACCTCCAGTACAAAGGTAGATATCATCAGAATAATAGAGATACCAGAGGAAAAGGAATAAAGAGGCCTATTATTAGTATTCCATATTAGGGTAATCCTGATTGTTATTTGGCACTGTGTTTGTCGACGCTGAAACATGTTTGACAAAGGTGATTGGGATTATCTATTCAACATAATAAATGGTTTGATTTTGGTAAAAAAAAAAATCCATAATTTACTAGTCCTCCTGTAATACTCTTACTGTAGTTCCAGGACTCAGAACAGATATTTTTCCAAATTGATTGAACATAGAAAAAAAGTTGGGTAAGCCTTTCCCCATTAACCTACCACCAGCTATTTTGCTAGTATCGCAGATATTTGATAGTTTATCTTGAAAGCTACTGATCAAGCTTACATTAAGTGGAATACAACATCCAAAGTTAAACTTGGTTTCATTATTGAGGCACTTTTTGACATAACTCTATCCCATGAAAGACATAATTTCATGGGGATGATTGGTTAGAGGCAATTGTTGCCAACATTTGTGGTCTTTTTCCAACTAATACTTTAATTCCTTTCAAAGAATTATAACAGAAATGTAATTTATCAATCAAATTTTTATTTAAATACTTGCCATTACAAAGCTGTTTATCTTGGAGCCTGAAATAAAAGACCATTAATATTGGCCATGCTGATATTATGATAAAGTACAAGAATTTGTGGCAGTCAGCCATACAGCTTCTCATGTTTATGTATTGTTACAAGCAGCAGAATTTTCTGACTGAACAGGAGTAGAAAAAATATGGGATTGAATACATTATGGCCCACTATTTAATAGACAGAGCTACACTTAACAAAATTGATGATTTATGTTGCTTTTGATTCCACACAGGAACCACTGCACAGACCAGCATGATTGTCTTTAGTCATGTCAGGAATTTTTGGTTTTAGGTACAGGAATTCATCAAAATAACTTATATTGATAAAAAGGCTGATATACACTGTAGAATCATAACAGTGAAAGCAGTTGCCCTGCTTTATGATTATTTAATTAAATTTAAAAAACTAGTAGCGATTTTTTCCAGTTATATTCCCCTTTAACTAAATAGTAGGATATGGCAAAGTTTTCAAAATTAAGCATGAATGCTTGGTACACAGGGGCGGCTCCAGGCACCAGCATGCCAAGCGCGTGCCTGGGACGGCAAGCCAAGGGGGGCGCTCTGCCGAGTGCCATGAGGATGGCAGAAAGATTGCCTTTGGCAGCGTGCCTGTGGAGGGTCTGCTGCTTCTGCGGCTTTGGCGGACCTCCCGCAGGCGTGCTACCAAATCCACTGGACCGGGGACCTCCCGCAGGCAAGCCGCAGAAGGCAGCCTGCCTGCCCTGCTTGGGGCGGCAAAATACCTAGAGCCGCCCCTGTTGGTACAATTTAGTATCTTTAGAACACAAATTTGAGGTTATGACTGAGAAAGAGATATAAAATATGTTGTTATTTTGCAATGAGTAATGGAGGGAGGATGTTCTGTACAGCTATTAAATCTTGGGGGGAGAATTTTTTGGAATAAGTATAAGAAAATATTTTTCCCTGTGGAAATTAAACAAAAGATTTAAAATCTTTTTGAAAAAGTATCAAAATTTTTCATCAAACAATGAAAAATTCAGTCCAAATTATTTTCTTTCAAAATGTTTCTTACTTTTTCAGCCAATTGTATTGAACATTAGCATCTACATTTTGTCAACTAATCTGAATCTGTGTAATGATCAATGAAGTCACTATGCACATAAAAGGATACATTCAGAGCTGATGCAAGCAGTCTTCAGTGGAGTCACATTTCCTTTCAACTAATCTGATTTAGGTCATAAGACTTCATTGCATATTAATTTTATTGTGGAAATGTTTATGGTAATTTTCAAATTCCAATATTCATTCAGATATGAATTTTAAATTCATCATGCCCTATCCCTAAATATCACCAGGCCTGAATTTACTGAAGTGCAATTCAGCTTTACCACTTCTCTAGCTAACAACAATGGGGATCTGTGAAGGTATGGGAGGTAGAACATCCTGGGAACTAGACAGGCCTGGTTATATCCCTTTTTCTCACACATGGCATTGTTCTTTCTGGACTAGATGGATATTTTAGCTGGCTGCACACTGTATTGAAGGGAAGCATGTTCATTAATTGATCCAGGCATTATATGGAGGACAAAGTGAGGATTTCACAAGCACCAAAAATGAACTTCCAACAACAGATGTCTCAAGAATATTAGGCTATTATAGCAAATTCAATCTTTTAGTCATGGACTTAGATATTGACGAGAGATGGGGCAGTAGAACAGGGTGATTGTCCCCTTCAGATTAGTAAGGACTAGTGGTCAGTCAGTACTGACCATGGTGTGTTCCTTTAGGATCCCTGAGACTTTTAGAGCAAAGGAAGACCAAGGGAAAGGCAGAGATCAGTGCTGGGAGAAAGGAAAATAGTTCCGAGAGAACAGTTGAGGCTTGGGGAAAACCTTATTACTGCTCTTCAGAACAGGAGAAAGGGAAAGGATTGCTACATGTGGAACTTTTTCAGCCCAGGGAGCTAAGGGAAAGAACTACGCAGAGAACTGATGGAAGGGTTCCTAACGGAAATGGCTGAGGAAGTGGCTGGAGGAGCTGCTGAGACCCCAGAAACACAGACCTCAGGAAAGTAGGGATGTGCAACCACCTGAACCCAAGGCAAGAGACTACAGGCCAGTGAGACCAGGATTGAGAAGCACAGACTTCGAGAATCTGAGGGAAGAGACACAGTATACACAGATTTCTTCCCAGCGCTTGTCCTGTTTGGGTCCTGGTCCTAAGCCCTTAAAGAGGTTAGATTACTGGTCATGGACCCTTAAAAAACAGCATGTTGGTTCTCCCCAAACATTAACTATTCCCTGAGGCCATCTTCATCTATCCAAACACCTAAATTTACCCTTCTCTTAATCTTATTCCACTCTAAGAGTCTCAGGAATCATAAAGAAACATACCATGGAACAGATGTTGATTAACCACTAGACATTACTACCCTTAAAGGGACAATCACCCTCTTACAGGCAGGCAGTAAAGAAACCGGAGGAAGGTTGCTCCAGGTCACTGCAAGCATTGATGACTTTTTAAAACATGAATGCATTGGGGAATAAGTTGTTATTATACTTATATTGCCTCAGCCTGTCCAGGACACCTATGCCATGCATAACCTCAGGCAGAATGGGTGACCTATCTTAGGGCTGATCTACACTAGGGGAGGGGATTGATCTAAGATACGCAACTTCAGCTACGTGAATAACGTAGCTGAAGTCAAAGTATCTTAGATCGAATTACCTACTGTCCTCACGGCGCGGGATCGACATCCGCGGCTCCCCCTGTCGACTCCGCTATCGCCGTTCGCGTTGGTGGAGTTCTGGAGTCGACAGGAGCGCGTTCAGGGATTGATATATCTCATCTAGATGAGACGCGATATATCGATCCCCGAGAAATCTATTGCTACCAGCCGATACGGTGGATAGCCTTAATATTCCTGAGTTAATCCACTTGTAACCAGACAGTTAACTTCCTTGCTTTAGCTACAAAAAAGGTGAGACTGTAAAATGCAGCTGCCTCACGTGGTGGAGGTAAATGAAATTAAAAGGGTGGATATTATATCTTAGCATTATAGCTGACATTATCTCCTAACATCACAGTGAATGCTTTACAAAATCCCTTCATGTGTGTGAAATTGGCTGCACTTTTGTCTGTGCTATTTTCCAGCCTGCCTGAATGCACATATAGCTCTCTGAATAGGACTACCATGTTGTCCTCATAGAAAAGCACAGGTGCAATTCACTGTGCAATCTCTTTTGAAAACTTGGCCCATTTTGAATACCCCAATTTATTTTGCAGAAAAAGAGGATCTGGTTCTAAACTCGTATTTTGCTTTTCTTCCCACATAATTTTAATTTTAGTCATAAACTGTATATTCACAATATTCTTTATTCTTCTTAACCTAAACCCAGTCAAAATAAGCAGAGTTTTAATTAAGAAAGCTGCAAGCAACCCAATCATATCTAGTTTGAGAAAGAAAAGCAAATGACGGTTGTGTAACTATAAGAATGTTCTATGATAAAGACTGACTCATTACAGAAATCTGAAGCTGATTGTCCCTCTGTGAGTTGAATGAAAAGTGAAAAAATAATTTAATGGATGCAAAATCTGTACATGGATTCTCAAGTGGATTTCAAAAAGTGAGGTACTTTCTTTAAAAATAAATGATCTTTCAGTGCTTCCACATGTGTGCCAATTTGCATCCTTGACCATTTTGTCCTAATATAAAAACAAAGTCTTAAAAGCCTGAAATAAAATATAGACTTCTGAATAATTCACAGGGTTTTTTAATTTGTTTTTATTTTAATAAATATGCAGTACATTGAAACAATATCTTTATTATCATTTATCATGTTTATTAGGATAGTGCCTAGAGGCTAATCAAGAGTGGGGCCCTATTATGCTAGGCACGGTGCAAACATAGAAAGACAGTTCCTGTGCTTCACTGGAGCCAGGAATTCCCCCAAGCATCATACAAATAATATGATTCAATAGTTTGATAAGCACAATCTGAGTGCAGTTAGTGTTTTTACTGCTTCTGATGTAACGTTGGAGCATGCGTGGAAACATTAACTTTGGTTCTATAAATAAAGTCTCACAAAAAATGCTAGTATCCAATTTACCCATAAACACATGGATCTCTTCAATGGGAACTCACAGTTTAAAGCATCGCTTCAAGCATTGTATTTGCATTAGCCTCATGTAATTGTAGAACAGACTGTCACATATAATGTTTAAAAGCAGAAACAGCATATGGAAGAGGTACTGAAGGAATTAATGTTGCTAAAGAACATGATTTTTTTCTTTTATGTTCAGGAATGTTAAATGGACCTACGCAAGATCTCCCACGTGCAGCACTACACCTCTTTTTTCTTTGATTTCTATCATTTATTGTTACTTTTTATAACTTACCCTGCTGTTTTACATTTCACACATGAAGAGTATTCTTCTCGTAATACAACATGAACATTCTTTCATTACAGTTAGAGAGACAAAGTTCTCTAATTCCAGTTTCTATGGTAAAAGCAGCAAAGAGTCCTGTGGCACCTTATAGACTAAGAGACGTATTGGAGCATGAGCTTTCGTCGGTGAATATCCACTTCATCGGATGCATGTTTTTATGGTGACCTCCTCACTTCTTGAACAAATATACTTAGGGCCAAACTGAACCAACAGAAATCTGAGCAAAGATCCCCCAGCTGTCAAAGGATCTTTGCACAGTACCAGGATCACAGAAATCAAGACAAATACTGTTGTCTCTGAAATGTGAATCTTGCTGAAGGAGTAATTTCCAGAACCACACAAAACCACAACTAGCATTTATTCAGTAGTTGGGGATAAACTTAAGAATGTTTTGTTGTTCTGGCTACCTAATAAAGAAAGTG
This sequence comes from Gopherus flavomarginatus, assembly GCF_025201925.1. Classification (NCBI taxonomy): domain Eukaryota; kingdom Metazoa; phylum Chordata; order Testudines; family Testudinidae; genus Gopherus; species Gopherus flavomarginatus. Next base: position 80,319,831 of record NC_066617.1, on the reverse strand, counting down.
ATTTTGAGTTATTCTATATCCTGAAATACTGCATATAGAATATCCACTTTAATGGGTTTTACATTATCTGAAACATCTACACCTGTGGTGGATGATAAAGACCAGAGTAATAAATCCAAAATACACTTCCACCACCCTCCTGCGAAAGCTTGTCTATAGTCTAAAGCAGGGGTGGCCATACTTACTGATCCTCTGAGCTGCATACGACAATCTTCAGATGTTCAAGAGCCGGGACTCACTTGCTGGGGCTTGAGGCTTCAGCCTCACAGGAAGTACCTGCCAGGGCTCAGGGCTTCAGCCCTGAAGGGAGATGGGGTTTTGGGGCTTCAGCCCTGTGGGGAGGAGGGTCTCAGGGCTTCAGCCTCACAGGAGGCACCTGCCAAGGATCATCGCTTCAGCTCTGCAGGGAGGGGGGTCTCATGGCTTCAGCCCTGTGGGGAGGTTTTCAGCTAAAGCCCCAAGTCCCCACTTCCCACAGGGCTGAAGCCCTGAGCCCCAGCAGGTGCTTCCTGTGAGGCTGAAGCCCTGAGGCCCCCCTCCCTATGGGGTTGAAGCCCCAAGACCACCTCCCTGCTGGGCAGAAGCCAGAGGAGATGCATGAGAATGGATGGAAGGGGACACATACCCTCCCAGATTTTCACCAGGGTTTCCTGGCCTCGCTCAGTCACATGGTGCCACCAGGCTCCCTCACTGCAAGGCAGCTACTGGAGCCAGCAACCTGGGAGCTACAGCTGGCCGTGGGGAGAGGCAGCAGCAAACAGCTTTACATATTTTTTTATCATACATTCCTTCTAATGCATATTAAGCTGATTGTTCTTGTCGCTTTTAAAAACAGCCAATCCGGTTTACTTAAGGAGAATTGAAATACATGTTTTTCATATGCATTATCATCACCTTCTCCTTTAAATATTAGCCAGTGGCTGGATTGTGGATAAAGGTTGTAACTAAAAAAAGGTCATTGGAATTCATACTTTTCCAGTTTCATTCAGTTTGGACCAGACAACACAAATCTTAGATATCTGAAACATACAATAATTACTATAGACTCTCAAAAAGGGAAAGCAAAGTGAACTACTGGTGTCTTGAATTGCGGTAACACAATTTTTGTTGATTTTCAAGACCCACCCACAGTCTTGTAACCTTTTATAAAACTGAAACAAACACAAAATTAAGGACCCACCCACCCCCTAATGCATTAGGTAATTTATGGACAGCCCCTTCATCAGCTATATGGGATTCCTTCAACACAGGGCAATACTTGCGTGAGGTAGGGCAACTGCTACACAACCTTTCTCCAATGTGTGGGTGGGGAAAGGAGAATGTAGCAGAAACTTCTATATCTACCTGTAGTGGGGTGGCTACCCACTCTTGCCCTTCGGGGCTTAAAACAGACCAGTAGAGGGCTGTAGCTGGGGCAAGAAGCCTGGGCTGATTGAGAGAAAGCAGGTTCAGCTGTGGCCAGGTCCCAATCAGGCCCAGCTGGCCTCTATAAGAGTCAGCCCCTGACAATGTCTCTCTGTTTGTAGAGGGAGAAGGGCCAGGCTGTAGGGAGCTAGATAAGGTACCTTGAGTGGAGCAGGGCTGGGGAAATGTAGAGGAGCTGGGGAGCTCCTGCCTGGAAGGCCCCAGGCAGCTGCCTAGCATTAGGCCAAGAGGTACTGGGGATTGCAGGGGGCAACCCAGGGGTAGGCAAAGGAAGCAGGTCCAAACCCCTTTTCCTGTGATGAGTGGCTGATACTGCAGTCTGCTTCAGCGAACAGAGGCTAGATGGAAACTGGGCAGTAGCCAATACTGAGGCAAAATGGGGATAGTGGGGGGGGGTCCCCTGGGAGGGGGAGACCCAGTTAAAAGAGGCACTGAGGTCCAGGGAGAGACTCAGGGCTGGAGGACAGATGGATCACTGGCCTGCAGAGGGCACTCAGGGCTGGAAATTGAGCTAATTCCCAAGGATGACCAGCAGGAGGCGCTGCAGGGGTGAGTCAGGCCCGTCTACTCTACCCAATGCCAAGCTGCCATAATAGCAATTTAGGACCACTGGCAGCCAGTATGTGATAGTGAAGCCTTAGAACACCTCCACCTTGCACTGGCAACCAAAGATGGAGCCAGCTGTTCTGAGGAACATGTTGATGCAAATATGGTTTAATTACGTTTTGTCCCTCTCTTCCTCTGAAGTTGCTGCAAGCAAAGTACCAAGTACACTTCCCTAGATGATACAGAATTACCTATTTTTGCATTAAAAGATGCTATAATCTGATCTTATAAATTGGAGAATAGAGCCACATTACTTATCCACAAATGGGAATTCACACTCCTCCCTGACAAAAAGAACCACATACTTCAGAATTTCCCATCATCCAGGGATCATTAGTTTTCAAGAAGACCAGCTCAGACACGCTGGGTAGATTGTCTTAGCACATGGAGGTCACATCTGTTTTCTCTTTGCAACCTCCCATTTCTCATTCCTCCTGTTGCACTGTTACTCACCACACCAGCAGCCATGAAATGCCCTCCTTATGTCCATGGGTCCATGTGTGGGGAAAAAATAGGAGAGAGAGAGCTAAGGGTTTGTTACCACAAGTCTCATGTTTTAAGCAAGCAGACTCTGTCTGTCAATGCTTAGGGATACTAAGTAAAGCTTTGCTGAGACCTGTTTTTTTTCCCATTATGTTACTGTGCTTTTCTTTTGTCTGTCAGTGTGAAATAATTGGGCAACAATGAATTGACTCAGTATTTTAAGGTTTAAAATGAAGAGCTTAAGAGTGAAGTCAGAGAAATTTTGTCTTCTAGTCCTCAGCGAGTATTTTTGTCTAAGTTTATCAGAGGATAGGGAGTATTTTTTGTTGGGGTTCAGTTTGAGGACAATTTTCACTTCCGACTCCCAGTTTAGGGAGTTGATGATCTCTGCTAGGCCTCAGCCCGGCAGTATGCTAAGCACTGACTTCAATGTATGTTGAGTCTGCTGAATACTTTTCAGGAATCAAGTCTTCAAGCTCAGTGACAACAGAGAAACTGAGTGCGCTTAAGCCATGTAGTTTGGAAACCGATATGAGAAAGTGGATTGCCTTTGCCAGTGCTCTGGGATGGTATCAGAGTCACGCCATGGGACATGACAGGACTGAACACCAAGGAGGATCATTTCAGAGTTGGGTCTTTCTCAACCTCTTATTTCTCTATTGAAGAGTATATAAATATATTTATTAAAATCTGTTTTTCTTTAAATATAAATTTGCTTTCAGTCATAAGTATTCACTTTGTCTCACTGACGCCAGAAATAAGAAGATGGAAAGTGGAGAGGAATTACATTGTGGTTGGATGTCAAGAATATACCCAAGCAAATACAAACAGTCTTCTTGTCCTTCATTGTCTCTTTCAGAGTGTGTTTAACATCTCTATATGGAATTTCTTAGAGGAAAGCCTTTGTAGTACTTGTTCCCCAGAGAGGAAAAGGAACTGTGGAAACATTCAAATGCTTTTGAAATTAAATTATTGACTTATTTAGGCTTTAGCCTCCATCTCTTTAAAGACACAGTTTAAATTTCCATTCTAAACATAAAGGTTTTCTGGGCGGATAGGATAACCTAGTGCACAGTTCAGAATATTATGGAACATGTAAAGGCTGTTCTATTACTGGTAGGAAAATGACAATATTAGAGTTTACTGAAATGCAGGAAATAAAATAAATCAAATGGAAATGAAAACAAAGAGCTCCCAGCGTATGACTGCTGCCTTTAAACTGGCCATTAAAACATAATTTTTACTTGATTTACCTGTGATGTGACATGACATCATTAATAAGCGAGTCAGGATGTAATATCCTTAACTTTATTTCAGAGCAATTAAAACAGAGGACACAGAAAGATGATCACTTCACTGTTTATTATTTCAGAAATAAATAAAAGGTTCTGCTAGTGAAAGAGCTTGTAGCATCAGACTTTCTTAAACTAGCTACAATTATTATGTAAAAGAAGAGAAACATTACATATGAATCTAACCTCAGAGAGCGCCCTTTATAAGCTGTAAAGCCACAGGATGTAGGTAAATTATCTGAAAATGTGGCTCTCCTGAATGGAAATTTCCAACATGGTTATGTTTCTTCCATTTATACTACATAGTAATACAACAAAAACACCTCAGAATGTCTTACAACTATATTGCATGCTGAGATCCTCTCAAATTTCACAAGCTAAACAGGATTGGGTTAAGATAGTATTTGGAAGACATAAATACTTTAGTATGTTGAGTTGATGATTGAATAGTTCCCTTGAGGGTCAGGTTGTTCTCAGTCTTTGTATGGATGAAGAGGGAGAATGTACAAACAGCCTTTTCTCCTCTAAGCATGACAATCATGTGCCTGTTCGAAGGTCAGTGAAGGGCTGATCCCTCCAGGGATCCTCAGCGACAGTATGGAGAGAAGGCCATGGCTGACATCTCTTATCTCATGGTTCCACGTGATAACCACAAGACTTTCCTTTCCCTCTTCCTCTCCCCACCACATTCCTAACTTCAAAACTGCTGAACCAATTTCCTTCAAATTTGGCTTATTTTTTACATCTTATCAGAGCTGAACTCAAAAATGTGAAAGAGATTTTACTCAAATGTCTAGAAAAATTAATCACAGAGGAAAAATCAAAGCAGAAAAAAATCAGCCCAAAAGTTTGGTGTTTTGATGATTATGAAATGAAAAACAATGTATTTATAGTGGAAATTGTTCTGACACCATAACTATTTCAGTCTTTCCTGCCAGAAAGTATGATATAGCCTTTCTTCCTTGTTAGCAGTAATAATAAACTAAATAACAGTATTTTCTTTAATCTAGTTTCTTTTGGTCTGTTTTTTTCATGGTACTTCACAGTTTCAAATTCAAGTTATTTGGACACTTTTTTTTCTTTTTTACATTTAACATTTTCAAGGTGACTCACAGTGTGATCCAAGGATGTGTAGTCCTGATTGCTCTAATTCCTTATGCTAGCTTTCTTTTTGCCTTGCATGGCACCAATCTCAGATCATTAACCTGAAGAAAATGTAATGAAAATAATGATTGCTGCTAAGTTAACCGTCTGTGTGGTAGTGGAGCCACAATTTTGGACCCTACAGTAAAATGTTTGAATTATGGCAATCAAAAAGAAATGGATTGTTCCCTTGTAATCTATGATGATGACTACAGACAGATAACACCCCACTGCCTATTCTTCCAAACACTATGTGCAATTTTATATGATATAGACTAATGTTTTAAAGCTAACTCTGATTTGGAAGGTGAGAAATTTCTGAACTAGATTTTATTAAGAAAAAACTTAATCACTGAATTGTTAATATAAAATTGTACTTTCCTTTCCTTTGCACATTAGTTGCCCTATGTACACAATAGTAACAACAGGAAGTTATTAGGCAATACTGCTGTAATGAAGATAATTTAAAAATGTGTCTAACCTGCAAAATTCAAAGCTGTTTGGATGCCGGGTTAAATGGATCCGCTCATTTTACACATAAATCCCAACTGTGGAATATAAATCTAGGTTCAGATTCCAAACCTTCCTGGCAAAACCTAGGCCTGACTGTAAGCAAGAGCACCTCAACATATGTCAGCAGTCTGAACAGAACACAACGGGAGATGTGGTCTCTTAAGGTATGTCTACACTTATAGCAGTATGTAGAGTACAGATCCTGCATGCCCAGCTAGCATGGGTATAAATAGTGGTGTAGATGGTGAGGCACTGCTTAGGTAAGTAGAGTAGAATAAAGTGCCTTACATGCCTGAGCATAGGGTATATACCCTACACAGCTCTCTTCTTGCCCAAGCCATGCTTCCCATGTCTACACAACTATTTTTAGCAGTGTAGCATCCCGCTTCCTCTGCACTACTGGAGCCTTTCATTATGACAAAGAAAGGCTCCAGTAGCAGGGAAAGACAGAGGGGAGGCAGCAGAAAGATAGCTATGCATAGCTAAGGTTACCAGATAGCAACTGTGAAAAAACAGGACAGGCGGTGAGGCATAATAGGCTCCTCTATAAGAAAAAGTCCCCAAAAATGGGGCATCTGGTCACCCTATGCGTAGCCTATCCTATATGCTGCTGTCAGTAAACTCAAGGTCAAAAACAGCCAGAACCCAAGCCATATAGTCAAAGTCAATTACTTGGATTTCCCCCTTGCTGGAAACGACTTGAAGGCTGTCCAAGTATAATATGATCCATGTGACTAATATCACAGAGAGCCAGATTCCACCTGGCTCTTCTGCAAGTGTGCAGTGGTGGGGAGGCTGCAATTTGTTGCATGTCCTGCATAAGGGTCTAGCAGAATCACAGCTGTATGCTCTGGGAAATTCAGAGACTGCTCCACCTCTACTCCCCAGTGTCACATAGGGAAAGGGAGGATAAGAAGGAAGAAGGGCCATGGTACATCCACACCGTCCTACCTCAGTCTCAATCCACTATTCCAAACTGCACCTCTGCCACACTGCTTCTTGTCACAACTGCTGTATTAAATCTAGTGTATCTATTATACCACACTTGAAGTGTTAATAACTGCAAAGTAAATATTGAGTAAATAGTATATCACATTACTTAGAGTTATATGACCATCTAACAGAAAGCTTTTTCCAGCAGAAAATAGCCACAGATTTTCAAGTTTTGCAAGTCCACAAGGCTGAGAATCTTGGCTACAGGTGGAAAAGGGGGATAAAAAGTATCTGGATTTAGGCACAAATGCCACCAATAGTTTGCAAACAAAAAAAATATGGAAAACAAAAGGAAGTTAACTCATGTATATTTTAATACTGATAGGTACACTTGAAAGAGTTTGCCAGCCCTCATTTTAAAAGATGATGTTTCTGAATATAGCACCAAAATAGAATTTTTTACTTTTGAGATGGCAGACTGGATGATAATTATGCTGAACTGCTCCATCAAATTAGTCTTAATTCTGATTAACAATTTAGGTTGCAGAGAAAATTTCTAATTGCCTGTTTGATTAAAGAGCTGCTGTCAAGTAGCTTAGACTCCAAGGTTAGGTTTTGTGTTTACAAAAAAAGGAGGAAGAAGAGGAGGAGGAGGAGGGAAGGATGGTACGCAGTGTCTGTTCTGAATAAGAGCATGAGAGATGTATTTCATTTTGCAAGGAATTTAACAAATGCATCTTACTTTTTTTTTTCATTCTCGTCCTCCACCCCCATCCTCATTAAATTGTTGTCAAAATTAGTGAACTTCATTTAATCACAGAACAAATTTAAGGTGGAAGTAGAGTAGTGGCCATCCTAGAATATTTTTTTTTCACAGGGATGGAACAGATTAGAAGAGAAGAAAGGAATTATGGAGGAGAAAAGAGAGAAGACGACTGAGGAGGAACTTCAAATGGGAAGAATTTAGAAAACCCCTGTGCCTCAGAATTGAGGATCTGATCAAAACTCAACTCCTCTTTCTGAGAATCAGAGTGAAAATAGTTTCCACTAAGCTTAGTGATCATATGGCTTAGGCACAGCCAATCAATTAACTAAAACATATGCTGTACTCCTGTCATGAACTCCTGTAATGTGATCACTCTCAAACAATTCAGCATGATATACAAAAAATAAGTTCTGAAAAGCAGTGCAAAATCTTTGTTCTGTATATCAATTCATGGGTGGTGGAATCATATAATGCTTCTACAAAATTATCCTTTAAAACTACAAATTCCTCTCATTCACCCTAAGTTTGCAATTTATTGCTTAACAGAATAACAAATTGACAAATTCCAAGCCAAATTTAAAATAAAAAGGCTCAGCTATACTAGGAATAGAAGGGTTTTCATGACATTTTACTTTTCCTTGTAAAACTTGGAAACACAGCATTGTGCTAAGTATAAGACCTAGAAAGTTCAAATGACTACACATTAAAATAGAACTAATCCATCCAAGCTGAGTCAAAAGCACGAAGTAAATCAGACATTTAGAATTCTAGCAGGTTTATTGTTAAAAACCCAAATGAGGAATTAGTTTGTAAAAATTGCCGTCTTTCCTGTGTCTCCTTAAGAATCCAAATGGAGGTGGAGGGGAGAAATCCATTAGACTGCCACGATCTTTGCAACCTATTCAAAATGCAGCTATTATGGATCTTGTGCGCCTGTTATCAGAAGAACTGACCTAATGGACCACCCTGTCCAATTGGCTGAGGAAGCCAGCAGGCCAGTTAAACCTAGCAGCCTCATTAGCTTGCTGGCTGCTCAGTGCATACACCTTTGGACTTTCTGTCTTCCTGTGATTGTCTCTGCAAGTCTTGCTCTGTTCCTTCATAGTTCCAGCTCAGACCTTGCCCTTGACACAGCCCTACCTGTTCCGGCCTTGTTCCTGCCTCGTACTACCCCTGCTCCTATCTTCCCTAATTCCTGGTAATCTAGTTCTGGCTATGTCTCAATCCTTGGCTCTGTCTTTTGGTCTCTGACCACTAGGGCTGACTCCAGCTCTCACAACTTATGACCTGGGCTGCTGACACTTGTGCTTGAGGATATGGGACAATATTGCAAAATTAAGAATGGGTAAAGGCATCATGCTTGTTTAAGGTATAATGCTATATGGTTAACACTTTGAGGCATATTGGGAGAAAATCCTGAGCAGTAATACTTTACTATGTCCTGATCCAAAGCCCAATGAAGTCAATGGAAAGATGCCCATTAATTTCAGTGGGTTTTCAATTGGGCCCCCAGTACTTCCTAGTGCGCAGTTAAAGCAGGACGCCCCCACTCAATCTATACTTGCTCTATTAGGATAAATACTCTTAAAAACATTAACCAATGTCCCCAAGTTGTTGCAGAACACTTGCTGCCACACTATTCCTGTCAATTGTGCAGGAATGCCATGGGGACAAAGGGCTTCCCTTCTATCTCTGCTAACGCATTTGGTGCTAGAAAATCTATAATTTAGCCCTAAATTGAGCAGTAATTTTTCAAGGCTCAGATGGAGAAGTGTTGGTGCTTAAAGAGATGTCAGCAATTTTTTTTAGGAAATGGAACATGAGTTACAGATAGTGATGACTCAGGAGTTCAAAATAGCTGTGTTGTATTACAAAATTATCCATAATCAAGAAAAAAAAATTCATTAGATCAAAGACATTTCAAAACCTAAGCCTACCAAACCCAAGCAAAACATGGATATTGAGGTTTGTCCTTTAAGGTTAGAAACTCTTGTTTAAGACTCATCACAACTGGGAAGTGACTAACCTACACAAATTTATTTAAGCGAGACATTAGTTTATAAAGCAGGATTTAATATGGCTATCCCCTCCATACATGAACAACTCAAGGCACACCTCAGCAAGCTGCTTATATTTTCCTTTTAAGTAACTGGTATGATATTTTACTAGGGTGATCATACATCCTCTTTTAGGGACAGTCTTTTAGAGGGACAGTCCCCTTATTAAGCCCTGTCCTGGACTTCCTGACTTTTTTGGCAAAAAAGGGCATTTTTCCCATTTGCTCTTGCCAACCAATCATCAGTGTAGCCCAGGGATCGGCAACCTTTGGCATGCTGCCCATCAGGGAAATCCGCTGGCGGGCTGGGACAGTTTATTTACCTGCAGCGTCCACAGGTTCGGCCGATCACAGCTCTCACTGGCTGCAGTTTGCTGTTCCAGGCCAATTGGGGCTGCAGGAAGCAGCAGCCAGCACATCCCTCAGCCCATGCCCCCATTGGCCTGGAATGGTGAACCGCAGCCAGTGGGAGCTGTGATCGGCCAAACCTGAATATGCTGCAGGTAAACAAACTGGCCTAGCCCGCCAGCAGATTTCCCTGATGGGCCACCTGCCAAAGGTTGCCGATCCCTAGTGTAGCCAGTTCTATCGCCACCCTGGATACTCGGCAGTTTGGGACACAGAGTCCTGATCTTCTGTGCCATTGCTGCTTTACCCCGAGGAAAGTCCCTGTCATAAACAGATAGCTAAGGGTTAATGTCTCTTTCACCTATAAAAGGGTTAACAAACAGTGACCTAAAACACCTGACCAGAGGACCAATCAGAAAACAGGATTTTTCAAATTTGGGTGGAGGGAAGTTTGTGTGTGAGTTCTTTGTTCTTTGTCTTGTGTCTGACCCTCTCGGCTATGAGAGTGATTTTTCTATCTCCTGGCTTTCTAATCTTCTGTTTCCAAGTTGTAAGAACAAAAATAGTAAGACAATAAGGTTTATATTGTTGGGGTTTTTTTGTATTTACATGTGTGTAGTTGCTGGAATGTATTAAATTGTATTCATTTTGGATAAGGCTGTTTATTCATTTTTTTCTTTTAAGCAAATGACCCTGTATTTGTCACCTTAATACAGAGAGACCATTTTTATGTCCTTTTCTTTCTTTTTTTATATAAAGCCTTCTTTTTAAGACTTGTTGGAGTTTTTTCTTTAGTGGGGACTCCAGGGAATTGAGTCTGCAGCTCACCAGGGAATTGGTGGGAGGAAGAAGTCAGGGGGGGAAATCTCTTTGTGTTAGTTTTACTAACCTGACTTTGCATACCCTCTGGGTGAGGGGGGAAGTACTTATGTTTCCAGGACTGGAAACAAGGAGGGTGGAGTCCCTCTGTTTAGATTCACGGAGCTTGCTTCTGTATATCTCTCCAGGAACCCAGGGAGGGAACACCCAGAGGGGGGAAGGGAAATGGTTTATTCCCCTTTGTTGTGAGACTCAAGGAATCTGAGTCTGGGGGTCCCCCAGGGAAGGTTTTGGGGAGACCACAGAGTGCCAGGCACTGTGTAGATTCCTGGCTGGTGGCAGCTTTACCAGGTCCAAGCTGATAACTAAGCTTGGAGGTTTTCATGCTAACACCCATATTTTGGACGCTAAGGTCCAGATCTGGGAAAAATGTTATGACATGGTGGCACAGTGGTGTGGATAGATAGAAGAATCCAGAAGCCAGTAGAAATATTATTTTCCTTTTCTCTGCTAGGGGCTTTTAAGCAGAGAGGGTTTGGTTTTAAAAGGAACCAGAGAGATTTTTTTTTCTGCTCTGTCTTGCAGTTTTTGGCTTGCATATTAAGCAAGGAACCAGAGAGATTTTTTTTTCTGCTCTGGCTTGCAGTTTTTGGCTTGCATATTAAGCAAGGAACCATTAAGGAACTATTAAGGGTCTTTTGTGAGACAATAGCACTCCCATTGAGAGTCAAGTATCCAGCAATACACATGCAAATAAAGTGGTTTTTCTGGTTTACTTTACATTTAAAAGATTAGCTAGAGGAAGAAACGGAAAAAGGCACTGTTGCTAGGCAGACCCCAGGAGGCAACAGAGCCAGCAGTTCAGACAATAAACACCAGAGGGCACCCCAACACAAGAAAACAGGAACCATGCCTTCCAATACAAAAATGGAGGCCGAAGAACAAATCAAAGAAGCAGAACACAGGCGACAACTGGAAAATAGAGAAAAAGAGGTGGAGCTGAAAGAAAAGGAAGAAAACATCAAACTGGCAGCCTACAAAAGAGAACAAGCAGCCAAAGAGGCAGCCCACAAAAGAAAACTAGAAGAAGAAGAGGTGGCCCACAGAAGGAAACAAGAAGAAGAAGAGGTGGCCCACAGAAGGAAACAAGAAGAAGAAGAGGCAGCCTACAGAAGACAGATAGAACTCCGAAGGGAGACCCACGACAGTCCATGGAATTAGAAAAGGCTAAGCAACAGGCTCCAGCCAATCCTAACAACCCTTCACCAATTATGGTTCCACATCCCAAGAAATTTCCCACCTACAAGGCAGGTGATGACACTGAGGCCTTCTTGGAAAATTTTGAAAGAGCCTGTCTTGGGTACAGCATCCCTGAAGACCAGTACATGGTAGAATTGAGGCCACAGCTCAGTGGACCTTTAGCAGAGGTGGCGGCTGAAATGCCTAAGGAGAAAATGAATGACTATAAACTTTTTCAAACCAAGGCCAGATACAGAATGGGGATAACCCCGGATCATGCCCGTCGGCATTTCAGAACCCAAAAGTGGAAACCAGATGTGTCATTTCCCAAACACGCCTACTACGTTGGGAAAAATTATGAGGCCTGGATATCAGGAAACAATGTTAAATCCATAGATGAACTGCACCTCCTCATACAAATGGAGCAGTTCTTGGATGGGGTTCCTGAGAACATAACACGGTACATACAAGATGGAAAACCCAAAAATCTCACCGAGGCGGGGGAGATTGGAGCCAGATGGATGGAAGTGGCAGAAAGCAAGAAAGCTACTGTCAAAGGAAGTGAATACCCCAGAGGGCACACCGACCATAAACCCTACAACCGAGGACAGCCAAAGACCCCACCTACAACCCAAGTAAAGCCACAGACGCCCTATTCTCCCACCTCACCAGTCTCCACTAACCCACCTCGACCCAGTGACCAGTCAGCTGGAAGATGCTTTAAGTGTAATGAACTGGGACATGTAAAGGCCAACTGCCAAAAGAACACCAACCGAGTGCAGTTCATTACACCACCATCACACCAAAGATCTCCAGGCCCAGATGCCTCTCAAATACCCTTGGAGCGAAGGGAAAATTTGAGAGTGGGCGGAAAGAAGGTTACTGCATGGAGAGACAAGGGGGCACAAGTGTCAGCTATCCGCCAATCCTTCGTAGACCCCAAATTCATCAACCCAAAGGCCCAAGTGACAATTTACCCCTTCATGTCTCAAGCTGTAGACTTGCCTACAGCTGAACTGCCTGTCCAGTACAAAGGCTGGTCAGGAATGTGGACTTTTGCAGTCTATGACAATTATTCCATCCCCATGCTACTGGGAGAAGATTTGGCCAACCAGGTGAAGTGGACCAAGAGAGTGGGAATGGTTACACGCAGCCAAACCAGGCAAGCTTCCAGACCCATTCCTGTTCCTGAGCCGTCCACATACGCCCCGTCTGTGTTACCAGAGACCCAGACAGAGGTAGTGGACCCGGATTCCATGCCAACCACTGAAACAGCCACAGCACCTCCAGTCCCAGGCCCAGAACTGGAACAGCAACCAGCACCAGCAATCGCAACCACATCTATAAACTCAACACCAGAGGGCGCCAGTGAGCCAGAACTGGCAGAAGCAGCAGACAGCCATACCCAAAAGGCTCAGCCAGAGCCTGAAATACCCTCAGGTGCACCAGCGGAGAGCGCTTCACCAGCAACGGAAACAACCCCATCACCTACATCGCTTCCAGAGGGACCAAGCCCAAGTCCACAGTCTGAGGAAGAACTGGTAACCCCAGCCTCAAGAGAACAGTTCCAGACTAAATTCATCCCATGCTGAGCTGTTTTTCTCTGACAAAAGCCTGAGCCTACTAGAACAGAACTTCTGGAGCCAAATTTCCTTGACATTCACATGATATGAAAAATGAAGAGAGAGCCAGAGGCAGTTTCTCTGGGTGCAGCAGCCATATTTTTTGTAAAAGAGAGTGTGCATTTAAGATCCACTCCCATTACTGTGTCCACTCTTTGCAGTGATAACATCTGCTGTGCCAGCAGGAAAAAATAGTCTGAAGAGCAAGAAACTCAAAAGCGTGGTTCCTGGCATTTTTTTACCACTCCCCAGTCCTTCTACCATGCCTTGTTTCCTTTTATTGACCCCAATTCAAATTGTCAACCCTCAGATACTGCATGTACTTAGGTGCTCATAATTAGAGGTAGTTAGTGGCCAAAGGGCTGGTTGGAACCAGAATTTTGATTCAGGCATGTTAAAGAGATATGGGACAGCTGCAGAATTGGTATTGACATCTGGATCTCGGATTCTCATAAGTCTGAGATGTTCAGATCTGAGGTTTTAGATGGACCATCTAATCCATATGTATCACATCTTGTTATTTACTTTGTCTTTCACTGTGAAGTTCACTCCTGATTTCATACTGTGGCTTTCCAAAGTGATATATTTTTTCTGTTATGAGAAATCCCAGAAATGAACTGTGAATTCCTATATAGCTGTGATTCATCAAAGGGAATGAACTTTATACTCTTCAGAACACTAAAATCTACCAACAAGTAAATTGTTTAGTTACACCAGTGGTATTCTGCTTACATCTGGTACATTATTTTAGTTTTGATTTAAAATTAAAACAAAAATGCTTTGTTGGATTTCTAAGATAAAGAATATGCTTTTCTAACCTTTAACTCATTTCTCCTCTTGTGCAAAAACATCTTGTGCATAAAAATTTGGCAACAAGATCTTAGTCTTCCCTTACTAGCAACTGAATTTTAAATGATTTTTTGAAGCACTTCAACAAGTACATAGTTAGAAAATTGTTTTCTTACAAAACTTGAGGCAAAATTAATTCCTTAAAGGAAAGCAAATTCAACGAATCTCTTGCCAAAATAATCATCTACTCACTTCTAGTTATTGGAAGAGTAAGGAGCTTTGAAGGCCCCCTGCTGCACGAGTAAGAGCAAATAAATGATATTTATCTTTAGTGATAATGGATTATTTCATTTCAGGCTACATATGAACTCTGTTTTCATTTCATATTGGATAAAGTGTTTGGATTGCAATGAGCACAAGATCTGACTACCCAAGGTATCTGTATAATTTAATAGTTAAAAAACTATCATTGGTTAGCATCACATTATTTCATTGTAATTGAGATTTTAGTAAGTGGAATAAAGCAAATTTCTGAGAGTTCCATATATGTATAGTGATCTTCAAGATACTACTAACTTAAGAAAACCTGTGATACTGCTGCTCTATGACATTGCTGTTCCCAACTCTGTATCGCTGATAGAAATCAGAAACTGCTACTTGGCAATAATAATGCTGATGTTCAACATGCCAGTTGAGTTCTTAAGTATCTGATTTTGGCTTGCCATAATGGCTGGGGTTTTCAAAGAAGTTTAATGGTGTGCACTACCTTGCTCCCTTAGGCAGCTTTGAAACTTTTTATGTGTGGATCAATTTACGGTTGCCATTGCCAACTGCATTTTGAGCTGTCTTAGCTATTCAGTGAAGACTCCCAGCCTATGGCTGTTCATTAAACCCACTTCTGCACTCAACTCCATGGCTGCAGCTTCCATTGTAATCATTGAGGAGCTCCACTCTTGTAACTGAAGGCAAGATTGAACCACTGGTTTATTGAAACCTGCCCATGGCAAAACCTACTACATGTACTACAACTCTGTGAGAGAGTTGCACACAGCTCCAATACCAAATATCAAACAGTATCAAACATTGAATTATTTGTGTCCAAACATGGTGGGTATATGGAAAATACATACAGGTACAGATATATCGGAAAATTTTATAGATTAAAGCATTCTCCTCTTCCTGTATCATTAGTTGCCACATATATAATTGTGTAGTGTGTTGAAGAACAAGTTTTAATATGTAAGAGGGAATGTTATTTAAGCAGCATGACTGTTACTCTTATTAGCAACAAATCAAAGGAGACATTCTTTTCTGCTGACTGAAACTGATATGCACCAGTGTGTCTCTTCTCCAGAGAAATGTCCATGGCATCCACGAAAGCGTCTCCATTATATTGGCCTACTACTGTGTTCTCTATGGACCTACAGCTGCAGCATGTGGCTGCACTCTAAAGAGAAAAACTGTGTAAAAGTGGCACTGTCTTACTTAAGAGATCTGCTCCCTGGGAATGTTATGAGTCAGATCTTCTCACTTTAATTAAAAATTATTCCCATTAACACCTCAGAGTCAAAGCAGATACAAAATCATTAAATAGCTTCTATTCCTTCTTTTATAATTTAAAAAGAGATACTAACAAAGGTGTATGTGCAGAACAAAATTCAGTCCATAGGCATCCCTGTGCAACACCACAGTACAATGGACTTGCAAGGTGCATCCTGGGTAAATAAGGCTACACAGATGCAATTTAGGGTGGATTTTAAGGCAGTTCAATTTTACAGCTATATCTGAAGCCTATTTGTTTTATTCCTGACTCAGCAACTGCCTTATGTGATCATGGATAAGTCATGTGCTAACCACATTGTGTTTCAGTTATCTGTACAGAGGTGTTGTGAGAATTAATATTGGTAGGGGATTTTAAGATCTGCTGATGGGATGTGTTATATAGGTATAAAGTATTATTTTTTAAAAAAATTATAGGAATACAGAAAGGTTTCATAAGTGTCATTTCTGAGGAGGGAAATAGCACAATGAGGAAGTGAAGGTCACTCAAACAAGTATCTTAAAAAAGGAGAGTTTACTGGGGAACATGCATTATACTTTGCAGAGCAACATTTTGGCATCCTTGCGTAGGAATTATGGGTTTCCCATAGGGTGAGTCTCTCAGTGTTTAAGTATCATATTTATAGAATACTACCTTCCGACATATTTGTCTAACCTTTCCAGTTTTTTTAAGGTGAATGTGTGTAAACCTAACTACCATACTAGTGCATTCCCCTAGTCCAGTGTTTCCCAAACTTGAGATGCCGCTTGTGTAGGGAAAGCCCCTGGCAGGCTGGGATGGTTTATTTACCTGCTGCGTCCACAGGTTCCGCTGATTGCAGCTCCCACTGGCCACAGTTTGTTGCTCCAGGCCAATGGGAGCTGCTGGAAGTGGCGGCCAGTACACCCCTCGGCCCACGCCACTTCCAGCAGCTCTCATTGGCCTGGAGCAGCAAAGCACGGCCAGTGGGAGCCGCGATCGGCCGGACCTGCGGATGCGGCAGGTAAACGAACCATCCCAGCCCGCCAGGGGCTTTTCCTACACAAGCGGCATCCCAAGTTTGGGAAACACTGTCTTAGTCATATGTTTCACATTACAAATGGGGATCTGAGAGATTATGTGGATGGATTATCAACAGTAACCATGTAACATTGCATTGGAAATAAAACTGTACCTGCTATCAAAGTAAGTAATGTTTTGATGTACCATGCAATATACAAAATTAAAAATGGAGTTAATGATGTCATAGTCCAAAAAAAGCTTTCATGTTTCATGAAGCATCTCATGATTATTTGTATTCTAAAGATGACCATCTTGTAAGCATTTATTCTGGTATGGTATTGGCCTAACCTTTCTGACATAGTTGGTAATTAATCTTTTCATTGAATAGAAATGTTTGTTAAACGTGAAATTCTCATGAATACTTTTGTAAATAAGAATAAATATGAAGGTTCATATTGAATATGCTTCTGGGACCACCTTGAAGTGTCTGACATGGAACAGAAACAATACTATTTGAACCAAAAATATTACCTCAAGCAGAATTTTCTATAACCAGGAGAAGAAACAGATATAAGGACTCCACAGCATCCATGTGGGACCTGGCTATGCCAGTTCATTAATCTGGGAGGCCTTTAGATACTCCTGTGATGTGTGTTTACATAAAGCGTTAATATTCATGAATAAAAGATAAGTGGTAGCCAATGTGGCCAATCATACTACTCAAATATCAAATTTTCACAACGTCATAGCTGTAGAATTCTAACTTTTCCCACATCCCAGGAAAAAAATGTAACCTAGATAGTAATATGGCTCTTCAGCTTTGAGGAATTTAGTATCTTTTTATAGACTTGTATAACAAGATATTGTAATAGAGAGCTAACTTCAGCCTTAACTATGGAGTGACTGCTGTTGCTCCATAATCTAAATTTAATTTCACCTACTATCCATCAATTAATCCCAGATCTTGAGTCATATCAGAACACTCAGGAAACACCATTCTTTTATTTTAGGAGCCAAAAGTACATTCTGTTTCTTCCATTAGTATCATTTATGAATGATAGTCCTAGAATTGCATTCCGGCACTTCTTTTTTAAGTTAAGGTTAGTTAGCATTAATTTACTTAGTTCAGTTTAGAGATTCTCGCAATTTAGTTGAAAAAAAAAGTACCTAGTTACTCATAACTCAGTTTATTATATTGGTACATGTTTCAATCTTTCACCAAAGTCACTATGTACAGTAGGTCAGGTCATCTCCTTTGCCTTTTTGGATCTAAAAACTGGCAGATCCAATATAGTGTGGGATCCACACAGGTGGGTAGGTGGTGGATTAAGATCAAAACAGGTGGAGCAAGAGGGATGGATGTTTTCCAGGTAGTTCTGACTCATGCTGCTGGGATTCCCCACCTAAATTAATTCTGACTTGTTTGGTTTTAGAAGAATGGATTCTTCCTGGGGGGTGGGGGTTGGACTACCATGCCCCCTGCAACCAAAGAAGATTGTGGAACTAGCAGCTAGCATGCAAGCTCATAGGAGCAGGAGTCCATCAAAGCTCTTCTGACACTGATATGAGGAAGGCCAGTAGGCAGTGTGAAGACTCAAGTCTCCCATCCTGATGGAATTGGGCTAGAGGATTCCTCTGAGGTCTTCAGATTCCTTGGTCTGAGGTCTGCAGATTCCATGGAACAAATCCCTCTGCCATTGCCACAGAGGGCATTGAGAAAATATACTGAAGTCTGTCTTATGGTATATTTTCCAGTGGTAGTTGGCTGATGCTGGATCCTGGATGTTGTTTTAACATGAGGGTGTGTGTGTGTGTGTGTGAGAAAGAGAGAGAGAGAGAACTGATAACACAGTACTGATCAGAGCTTTGTTCAGCTTGTGATTGCTTTAACTTAATGAAATCCATCTGAGACAGGAACCTGAACACTTGCGTACATCTGGGCACAAATAACATGTTGCTACAAAACTGATTAACAATTGTATTTAGAAGGCCATAATTAGCTTTATTTACATTCTGGTGCCAGTGGGAAAGAAGAAAATGAATATTTATCATTCCTTCATTGCATTAATTTGAAAAAGATGCTAACCAAAGTCATATGCCCTGTGTACAGTATTTTTTGAATATTTTCATATAACAGCTCTTCTTTTTTTGTGAAGAATGGAGGGATCATCAGCCATATCTGATGATTTCAAAACACGCTTTAAAGTCTGCTTATATTTGCACATTGACAATATAAAGGATACAAAACCACTTTGTACTGAGAGATGGGTCAAGTGTTTCTTGTTAGCAAGTGTACTGCTTTGAGACTAGTACATTTTCAGAACTAAATGTGCGTGTTGTGGTCAATGTAATTCTAGTGGAGTCTAAAAAAAGTTTACATGAAACAGTGTATGTATTTTGGGCTCCCTTAGGGGAACCTGTTTTATTGTACAGATTTGGCAAAATATAGAAGCAATAAGATAATTCCTTTACATGTAGAATAGTATGTAACAAATACTTCTTTTAAAAAGGCAGCATTGTAGACTTGCAAAACTTGCAAAAGTAGAAAGGACAACATTACTTGCCTTTAATTTCTCTTGTGTGCATAGTTAAATTGAAGAGAATGAACTTCAACCTTATGTGTTGTGTAATTATTTTTACAAGTGCAAAATGAATATATCAAAGGTTACCAATCTGATTTGCATAGACATTCTGACTATATAAGGTGCAGGTCAGCGAGGAATCAGCTCATCTGACTGTGTTAGTTATAAATTTAGTGATGAGTAATCTTTTAAATTTTACTTGAGCAAAAGTCCCATTGAATTCAGACCAATGCTTAAAAGTTCTCATAGACTTTAAGGCCAGAAGGGACCATTGTTATCATCTAGTGTCACCTCCTGCACTTTGCAGGTCACAGAATCTCACCCACCCACTCCTGTAATAGACCTCTAACCTGTGGATGAGTTACTGAAATCCTCAAATCATGATTTAAAGACTTAAAATTACAGAGAATCCACCATTTAACCCTAGTTTAAACCTTCAAGTGACCCATTCAGGTGATACTCAGAAACTTTCACCTAATTTTAACCCTAAACTTCTTGATGATCAGTTTATATCCATTTGTTCTTGTGTCAGCATTGGTGCTTAACTTAAATAGCCTCTTCTTCCAACCTGTTATTTATCCCTCTGACGTATTTATAGAGAGTAATCATATCTAGCCTTTGTTTTGTTAGGCCAAACAAGCCAAGCTCTTTGAGTTTCCTCTCATAAAGGAGGTTTTCCATTCCTCTGATCATCTTAGTAGCCCTTTTCTGCACCTGTTCCAGTTTGAATTCATCTTTCTTAAACATGGGAGACCAGATTTGCACATCGTATTCCAGATGAAGTCTTGCCAGTGCCTTGTATAATGGTACTAACATGTCCTTACCTTTACTAGAAAAACTTCATCTGATACGTTTGTGGATTGCCTTAGCTTTTTTCACAGACACATCACATTGGTGGCTCATAGTCCTCCTGTGATCAACCAATACACATAGGTCTTTCTCTTCCTCTGTAACTTCCAATTGACAAATCCCCAGCTTATAGCAAAAAGCCTTCTTGTTAGTCTTTAAGTGCATGACTTTGAACTTTGCAACTTTTGAACTTTGAAATTGTATCCCATTTCTATTACTCGTTTTCAAGGTTGTCCAGATCTTCTTGCATGATATTACAGTCCCCTTGCACATTGGTAATACCTCCCAACTTTCTGTCAAACACAAATTTTATTAGCACATTCCCACCTTGTGTGCCAAAATCATTAATAAAAATTATAAATGTTAAATAATATTGGTCCCAAGACCAATCCCTAAGGAACTCACATGTAACCTCTCTTCAGCTTGACAGTTCACTTTGAAGTATAATCCACTGTAGTCTCCTGTTTAACGAGTTCCTTATCCACTTTTCAAGTTTTATATTAATCCCCATCTTCAATTTTTACTAATAATTTCCCATGTGGAACTGTGTCAAATGTGTTAGATTAGATCTACTGCATTTCCTTTGTCTAAAAAAAAATCAGTTATTTCTGAAAGGAAGAGATCAGGTTGGTTTGACGTGATCTACCTTTTGTAAAATCATGTTGTATTTTATCCCAGTTACTGTTTACCTCTATGTCCTTAAATACTTTCCCTTTCAAAATTTGTTCCAAGACCTTACATACAATTGGGGTCAAACTAACAGGCCTAGAGTTTCCTGCATCATTTTTTTTCCCTTTCTTAAAAATAGGAACTATGTTAGCAATTCTTCAGTCATACGGTATGAGCCCTCCCAAAGTTTACACATTCATTAAAAATCCACGTTATTGGGCTTGTAATTTCATGTGTCAGTTATTTTAATATTCTTGGATGGAATTATCCAGGCCTCTTGATTTAGTCCTATTAAAATATTTTAATTGACTCCCACAGCAGATGTGGTAATATCCACTTCCATTGCCTTATTTCCATTATCCACTATGCCATTACCCCTAAACTCCTCACTACCCTTATTAAAAACTGAAACAAAGTATTTGTTTGGGTGTTGGGCCATGCCTAGATTATCTTTAATCTCCACCCCATCCTCAGTGTTTAGCAGTCCCACTTCTTTCCTTGTTTTCCTTTTATTTATATGGCTATATAACCTTTTACTATTGGTTTAATTTCCTTTGCAAGGTCCATCTCTTCTTGGCTTTCAGTGGATCTCACTTTTTCCCTATACTTTCTGACCTTGAAGAGGTAGCTTTTCCAGCTGATCCATCCCATGTTCCATTCCTTGTAGGCTTCCTGCTTTTGCTTAATAACCTGTTTCATATGCTTGGCCTTCCCTACATTTTTTTTTCCTATTTGATGGGATACGGGCTTCGTATAGTTTGTGCAACTTTGACGTGAAGTAATTTCAAGCCTCCTCCACATTCAGATTCTTGAGTTCTTCAGTACAGTCCACTTCCCTTACTAATTCTCTTACTTGTTTAAAGTTTGCCTGTTTTGACATCAAGGACCGTAGTTGCAAAACTTTTTCTGTTCATCCTTCCATTTAGTTGAAAGTAGGGCTGGTGATTAATCGCAGTTAACTCACACAGTTAACTCACAAAATAAATTGTGATTAATCACACTGTTAAACAATAGAATATCAGCTGAAATGTATTAATATTTTGGATGCTTTTGTACATTTTCAAATGTATTGATTTCAATTATAACGCAGAATACAAAGTGTACAGTGCTCATTTTATATTATTTTTATTACAAATATTTGCACTGTAAACATCATCAACAAACGAAATAGTATTTTTCAATTCACCTTATACAAGTAGTGTAGTGCAATCTCTTTATCATAAAAGTGCAACTTACAAATGTAGGGTTTTTTGTTACATAACTGCACACAAAAACAAAACAACATACACTCAATCCTACTTCTTGTTCAGCCAATTACTAAGAGAAACAAGTTTGTTTACATTTACAGGAGTGCAGTGAAGTGGAGTGGCCTCCCATGGACCCGAAGAGGATGGAACCCCTCACTGGGCCTGGGTGGGCAGAGCCATAGCATGCTCACCCTTCCCACCAGAAGTCAGTGGGCAGGACAGGAAGTATAAAAAGCAGGTCTGCCTGAAGCAGTCTCTCTCTTTGGATTTTTCTCACGGTCAATATTAGAATCAGGCATGGAGATCACATGAGCATCTTCCAAGAGCATCCCCTGAGTTCCTAGTTTAAGCTCTTTTAATCAGTTGTGCCAACCTCCATCCCAGAAGTCTATTTTTCTCTCTTCTCAAGTGGAGTCCATCCCATGAGAACTGGCCTCTGTCCATGAATGCCTCCCAGTAGTTGAACATTCCAAAGCCTTCCTTATAGCACCACTGCCTGAGCCATCTGTTGATCAATATAATCTTGTCTTGCCTTCATTCTCCTCCTCTAGGGACAGATAGAATCCCACTCAAGATCACCCGATCCTCCATTTCTTAAAGTGTCTTCCCCATCCTGGCATCATCTCCCTTGATGCATTTCAGAGAGAATCCAGCAGTATCATTTGTTCCCATGTGAAGGAAAATCAGTCAATTCTTCCTTGCTCCCATTTGGATCCTCTTCAGCCTCAGATCCACATCCAATAACTTAGCTCTTACCTTCCTGTTTTCTGGTTCAGCTCTGGTGAGAGGCCTGTCTGTGCTTTTTAGTAGGAAGTCAAAAATCACATTGACCTGCCTCTTCCTGGTGTTGGTGTGGTTCTGCAGACTTCCTACTATTCATAATTGTCTTTGTTATGGGTAAGAAAACTGAAAGATACCAGATCTTCAGCTGATATAAATCTCAATAGTTGTACTGAAGTCACGTAGCCCTATATATATATTACATACTCAAATCACAAAATCAGAGCTGTAAGCTCAATGTCCCTTTTCAAGTAGCATAATAAAAGGGAGAGTTAAGAAATTATTATCCAGCATTATTATCCTATACACTTTGGAAATACTTCTTATTGTAACTGCCAAAACCTAACATCGGGGTAAGTGTTTTCTATTATCATATAGATGACTGTGTGCATGCATGTGTATACAGTTTTAATTGTGAGATGTTAAAATAAAAAAAATGCACAATACTAGGTATGCTGCAGATAACTAATTATGAATAACATACAATTATGCAAATCTATCTATCAAGACATTTATGAAATTTAATAGAGCGGGATAAATAATATGAAAATTGCCTGCCAATATTGGTTCAAACTGGTAGTTTATTTCAGATGTGGCTGCACCCCTTTTATGTTCACTTTCCATGAACAGTGAAGTGATCAAATTTACTAGCTCAAACATTTGCAGCCAACAAATTCTGGAGTGGTGGATGTATTTCTGATGGCAGTTGTGCATACACAAGTAATTGTGTCAGAATCGCTTGTGGGCTCATTCAGTCAGGAAACAGAAGCAGTATCATGTGGCATGTATTACCTGACAATGGCATAAAGGCACAAAGACAGCCATTTTCTTCTAATTTTAAACAAAGAAGGAGAACTTTGTTATCCTTAAACTATCCTCTCTCTCTCTGTATTTCATCATGAGCTTCTGTCTTGAACCTTCACCAGTTTTTCCTCTCTGTCTTCCAGCTCTAGATTTTGGCATCATTTCAAGAAGGTGCTTAAGCATGAGTGTAACTTTAAGCATTTAAGTAGGTCTGTTGAAGTAAATGACAGCAATTGCATTAAGCCTAACTGAATACAAAATGACTACACTCTATTTAGTTTAGATAAACTAATATCAATAGGACAAATTCTGTGATTCTTAATTATGCAAAACTCCAACTGACTTAGGGAATCAAAGTATTCAGCACGGTGTGTTATATATTGAACATGTCCCTCTGTTTGGTTTCTATATATAGGATGTTTCTACTATTGCTGTATAGTCTTACTGAATTAAACACAAACAGCTAGCTTACAAGAGGAAAGATCTTGGTAAAATAAGATGGTGTGCAGTTATACAACCATAATAATCATCTTATTCAGTGTATGTAGCACTTTGACAGACTGAGTCAATGCCCAGTGAAGACAATAGAAAAATTAACATTGTCTTCAATGGGTATTGGATTGAGCCCTAAGTCTCCAATGCTCTTTACATGCATTAACTAATTAATTCATGCAACCCTTCTGTGAGGTGAATTAATGCATTTTACAGATGGAGTACAGATCTGAGACACAGATAGACCTTAGACCAAGCCATTTACAGAGCCAAACTAGACTTTAGGGCTGGTAGCAAGGAAACCACATGCTCAGATCACTAGACTAAGCCATGTCTAAACCAAATAATTTTAATCAAGTCAATCAGAAATAACATACACATACTGGGGAGGTATATTTAAATAATGCTGTTACACAAAGTTCCCTAAGGAAATAACATCACAAATAAAGCTATCACTATGTCTTCTGTCCCCTGTGATACCAACTAATTTTATAGACTTGATGAACTTGCTATCTATCTACTCCCTGTAACAAACCCCTGATAAAGATTGCATGGCTGAAACATTGGCCCCTCTTAAGGAATACAGTTTAGTTAATTCACGAGGACTATCAGGGTTAAGATATATTATTGTGTATTATCTGTTTCAGTGTGCACCAGCTCCAGTATACTAATTTATGGTATAGTTAGGTGCCAGTTTTACTAACATGATGACTGGATTTGACAGCACTAAATCCAAAAATGGCTGAGAGGTATCCAAAATGTTGGATGTGTGGACGGTACTTTATTGGTTTTGTTCTAGTCAAAGAATCAGATTTGGCAGTTGGGGCAGTTCATGTTATGGGGCAGCAATTAAACTTTGAAAAGTTTGATGCATTTGCAGCAGCTAATTTTCATCAGAAATGATCAAAATAATGTGATCACGGAGCCAAATTCTGCTCAGAACTCCCACTGAAGTCAATGGAATTTCTGTGTGAACATCTGATAGCAGAATTAGGCCTTAAAAATTTATTCAGCTAGCTACTAGAGAGCATGAACCACTTTTCAACATGTTTATGGGAGTTGTGGCCAGTGGTTTTGTATAGTTCATGGACTCATTGGCCCAGGCCTTGCTTCTCTTCATCTCTGCACTGCTAGAAGAAGTCTAGGGAACAGCGATTAGATACTGTAGAGTTACGTATTAGAGTGGAGTAAAGCAATAGAAAAAATGGTGATTCTTTACTCTTGATCAGAGAAAGAGTAAGAGAGGATTTAACTGTGTTATATGAGATTCTGAAATCTACAACAAAAACCAAACAGACACTCCCATATCCCATTCTGCAACAATTACAGGACAAAAAAAAAACAAATAAAATAAAAATAAAATAAAATAAAATATTTCTAATCAGGGAATACATAGCCAACCTGTAGAACTATCCACAGAAGGTAAATAAGATAACTAGCTTTTTGGCACTGGACAATCTACCAGAACAGCTATTCCAGAATAATTAATCAGCATTTGGACATTCTAGAATAAGAGCACCTTTTTTCTGATTTAGAGTAATCCAGTTTGGAGGTGGAAACTTCAATATAATTGTAGTAGTTTTCAGGTGCTTACTAATAGCCAACTATCATTCTTTATTTGAAGTGCTCATGAAAGGTGCCATAAGCAGCGCCATTGTGAGCCTGTGGGGTGTTAACAGCATCTCTGCTTCTGAGCAGACAGCATTAGCTCCAGATGCCTTCACAGTGTTCACTGCAACAATATAGTGAGATCAGGAAGAGGAAGGAGGAATCCCCCCTCCTAATATGTGAGTGGAGGGAGAGCACTGGGTCAGTATGGCCTGTGTAGGGAATCCCTCCCTCATACACGTGGGAAGGGGGGCAGGATCAGAGTACCGAGAAAGTGAGAGGAGGAGAAAACCTCCCAGCCAGCAAAGGAGGAGACCTGTGATCCCAGACGCATGATCTCAGACGCATAGGAGGAAGGGGAGCCCTCCTGGCCTATAAGGGAAGGATGCCAGGCTGGCATGGTTCAGGGCTGTTGGGCTGCTCTCCAAGCAGATGACGGGGTGGGGGAAACCAGGTGAGGACTCCTCTCCTCAAATGAGTAACAGAGATTGCTTCAACAACAATGCAAGTTGTCATAAACAGATAGCTAAGGGTTAATGTCTCTTCCACCTGAAGCACCTGACCAGAGGACCAATCAGGAAACCGGATTTTTTCAACTTTGGGTGGAGGGAATTGAGTGTCTGTGTCTTTGTTTTCTGGCTGCCTGCTTTCTCTGAGCTTTGGAGAAGTAGTTTCTATTTTCTAGTCTTCTGTTTCCAAGTGTAAGGACAAAGAGATCAGATAGTAAGTTATATGGTTTCTTTTCTTTGGTATTTGCATAAATATAAGTGCTGGAGTGCTTTGATTTGTATTCTTTTTGAATAAGGCTGTTTATTTAATATTCTTTTAAGCAATTGACCCTGTGTTGTATCATTTTAATACAGAGAGAACATTTGTACCTATTTTTCTTTTTTTTTATATAAAGCTTTCTTTTAAGACCTGTTGGAGTTTTTCTTTACTTCAGGGAAATTGAGTCTGTACTCACCAGGGAATTGGTGGGAGGAAGAAATCAAGGGGAGATTTGTGTGTTGGATCGCTAGCCTGATTTTGCATTCCCTCTGGGGAAATAGGAAAGTACTTTTGTTTCCAGGATTGGGAACGGAGAGGGGGAGTCCCTCTGTGTAGTTTCACAGAGCTTGTGTCGGTGTATCTCTCCAGAAGCACCTGGAGGGGGGAAGGGAAAAAGGATTATTTCCCTTGGTTGTGAGACTCAAGGGATTTGGGTCTTGGGGTCCCCAGGGAAGGTTTTTCAGAGGGACCAGAGTGCCCCAAAACACTCTAATTTTTTGGGTGGTGGCAGCAGGTACCAGGTCCAAGCTGGTAACTAAGCTTGGAGGTTTTCATGCTAACCCCCATATTTTGGACGCTAAGGTCCAAATCTGGGACTAAGGTTATTACATGGTGTAGCAGTGGTGGGATATAGACAGAATCCGGAAGCCAGTAGGAATATTATATTTTTCTTTTGTCTGCTAAGGGCTTTTTAGCAGAGAGAGAAGCAGTTGGTTTTAAAAGGGAACCAGAGAGAATTTTTTTTTTCTGCTCTCTCTCGCAGTTTGTGGCTTGCATGTTAAGGGTCTTTTGTCATGCAATAGCCCTCCCATTAGGAGGCAAGTACCAGCACTTATAGGCATGCAAATAAAGTGGTTTTTCTGGTTTCCCTTCATTGAACATTAGCTAGAGAGAGAAAGGGAAAAAAGCACTGTTGCTAGGCAGACTTCAGGAGGCAACAGAGAACCTGCAGTTCAGAAGATAAACACCGGAGGGCACCCCAACACAAGAAAACAGGAACCATGACTTCTAAGGCAAAAATCGACGCCGAAGAACAAATCAAAAAAGCTGAACACAGGCGACAGGTGGAGATGAAAGAAAAGGAAGAAAGCATGAAACTGGCAGCCTTCCAAAGAGAACAGGCAGCCCAAGAGGCAGCACACAAAAGAAAACTAGAAGAAGAAGAGGTGGCCTACCGAAGGAAACAAGCAGAAGAAGAGTTGGCCCACCGCCGAGAAATGAAAAAACAACAAAAAGAAATGGAAAAACAACAAAAAGAGAATGAAGAGAAGGAAAAACAGAGAAAACATAAACTGGAGTTGGCAAAAGCTGGGCTGCCTGTGCCAGCCAACCCTAACAACCCGGCGCCAAATATTGCTCCACAGCACAGGAAATTTCCCACCTACAAGGCAGGTGATGACACCGAGGCCTTCTTGGAAAATTTTGAAAGAGCCTGTCTTGGGTACAGCATTCCCGAAGACCAGTACATGGTAAAATTGAGGTCACAGCTCAGTGGACCTTTAGCAGAGGTGGCAGCTGAAATGCCTAAGCACCAAATGAATGACTATAAACTTTTTCAAACCAAGGCCAGATACAGGATGGGGATAACCCCAGATCATGCCCGTCGGCGCTTCAGAACCCAAAAGTGGAAACCCGAGGTGTCATTTCCCAAACACGCCTACTACATTGCAAAAAACTATGAGGCCTGGATAACAGAAAACAACATTCAAACCTTGAAAGAACTAAACCTCCTCATACAAATGGAACAGTTCTTGGATGGTGTTCCTAAAGACATCACACGGTACATACAAGATGGAAATCCCAAAGATATCGCTGAGGCGGGGGAAATTGGAGCCAAATGGATGGAACTGGCAAAAAGCAAGAAAGCTACTGTCAAGGGGAACGATTACCCCAGGGGGCACACAGACCATAAACCCTACAACCGAGGACAGCCAAAGACCCCACATACCACCCAAGTAAAGCCACAGATACCCTACCCTTCAACCTCACCAATCTCCAGTAACTCACCTCAGCCCAGTGATCCATCAGATGGAAGATGCTTTAAGTGTAATGAACTGGGACATATCAAGGCCAACTGTCCCAAGAACACCATGCGAGTGCAATTCATTACACCACCATCACACCAAAGATCCCCAGGCCCGGATGCCTCTCAAATACCCTTGGAGCGAAGGGAAAATTTGAGAGTGGGCGAAAAGAAGGTTACTGCGTGGAGAGACACGGGGGCACAAGTGTCAGCTATCCACCAATCCTTCGTTGACCCCAAATTCATCAACCCAAAGGCCAAAGTTACAATTTACCCCTTCATGTCACAAGCTGTAGACTTGCCTACAGCTCAACTGCCTGTCCAGTACAAAGGCTGGTCAGGAATGTGGACTTTTGCAGTCTATGACAATTATCCTATCCCCATGCTACTGGGGGAAGACTTGGCCAACCAGGTGAGGCGGGCCAAGAGAGTGGGAATGGTTACACGTAGCCAAACCAGGCAAGCTTCCAGACCCATTCCTGTTCCTCAACCGTCCACAGAGGCCCCGTCTGTGTTACCAGAGACCCAGACACAGGTAGTGGACCCGGATTCCATGCCAACCACTGAAACAGCCACAGCACCTCCAGTCCCAGGCCCGGAACTGGAACAGCAACCAGCACCAGCAAGTGCAACCACATCTTCAAACTCAATGCCAGAGGGCGCCAGCGAGCCAGAACTGGCAGAAGCACAAGACAGCCATACCCAAAAGGCTCAGCCAGAGCCTGAAATACCCTCAGGTGCACCAGCGGAAAGCGGTTCACCAGCAACGGAAACAACCCCATCACCTACATCGCTTCCAGAGGGACCAAGCCCAAGTCCACAGTCTGAGGAAGAACTGGTGACCCCAGCCTCAAGGAAACAGTTCCAGACTGAGCAGGAAGCAGATGACAGCCTTCAGAAAGCTTGGGCGGCGGCACGGAGCACCCCACCGCCTCTCAGCTCTTCTAATCGATCCCAGTTTGTTATAGACCAAGGACTTTTATACAAGGAAATTCTTTCTGGTGGACACCGGGAAGAATGGCAGCCGCAAAAACAGTTGGTGGTTCCAACTAAGTACCGGGGGAAGCTCTTAAGCTTAGCCCATGATCAGCCCAGTGGCCATGCTGGGGTGAACAGAACCAAGGACCGGTTGGGGAAGTCCTTCCACTGGGAGGGGATGGGCAAGGACGTTGCCAAGTATGTCCGGTCTTGTGAGGTATGCCAAAGAGTGGGAAAGCCTCAAGACCAGGTCAAGGCCCCTCTCCAGCCACTCCCCATAATTGAGGTCCCATTTCAGCAAGTAGCTGTGGATATTCTGGGTCCTTTCCCAAAAAAGACACCCAGAGGAAAGCAGTACGTACTAACTTTAGTGGACTTTGCTACCCGATGGCCAGAAGCAGTAGCTCTAGGCAACACCAGGGCTAACACTGTGTGCCTGGCCCTAACAGACATCTTTGCCAGGGTAGGTTGGCCCTCTGACATCCTTACAGATTCAGGGTCTAATTTCCTGGCAGGGACCATGGAAAAACTGTGGGAAACTCATGGGGTGAATCACTTGGTTGCCACCCCATACCACCATCAAACCAATGGCCTGGTGGAAAGGTTCAATGGAACTTTGGGGGCCATGATACGAAAATTCAGCAACGAATTCTCCAATAATTGGGACCTAGTGTTGCAGCAGTTGCTGTTTGCCTACAGGGCTGTACCACATCCCAGTTTAGGGTTTTCACCATTTGAACTTGTGTATGGTCACGAGGTTAAGGGGCCATTACAGTTGGTGAAGCAGCAATGGGAGGGGTTTACGCCTTCTCCAGGAACAAACATTCTGGACTTTGTAAGCAACCTACAAAGCACCCTCCGACACTCTTTAGCCCTTGCTAGAGAGAACCTAAAGGATGCTCAAGAAGAGCAAAAGGCCTGGTATGACAGACATGCCAGAGATCGGTCCTTCAAGGTAGGAGACCAGGTTATGGTCTTGAAGGCGCAACAGGCCCATAAGATGAAAGCATCATGGGAAGGGCCATTCACGGTCCAAGAGCGCCTGGGAGCTGTAAACTACCTCATAGCATTTCCCAATTCCTCACTAAAGCCTAAAGTGTACCATGTTAATTCTCTCAAGCCTTTCTATTCCAGAGACTTACAGGTTTGTCAGTTTACAGTCCAGGGAGAGGATGCTGAGTGGCCTGACGGTGTCTACTACGACGGGAAAAAAGACGGTGGCGTGGAAGAGGTGAACCTCTCAACCACCCTGGAACGTCTGCAGCGGCAACAAATCAAGGAGCTGTGCACTAGCTTCGCCTCATTGTTCTCAGCCACCCCAGGACGGACTGAACGGGCATACCACTCCATTGATACAGGTAATGCTCACCCAATCAGAACCCCACCCTACCGAGTGTCTCCTCATGCCCAAGCTACTATAGAACAGGAGATCCAGAACATGCTACAAATGGGTATAATCCGCCCATCTACCAGTGCATGGGCATCTCCAGTGGTTCTGGTACCCAAACCAGATGGGGAAATACGCTTTTGCGTGGACTACCGTAAGCTAAATGCTGTAACTCGTCCGGACAACTATCCAATGCCACGTACCGATGAGCTATTGGAAAAGTTGGGACGTGCCCAGTTCATCTCTACAATAGACTTAACCAAGGGGTACTGGCAAGTACCGCTAGATGAACCTGCCAAGGACAGGTCAGCATTCGTCACCCATGCGGGGGTGTATGAATTCAATGTCCTTCCTTTCGGCCTTCGAAATGCACCCGCCACCTTCCAGAGGCTGGTAGATGGTCTACTAGCTGGAATGGGAAAATTTGCAGTTGCCTACCTCGATGATGTGGCCATTTTTTCAGACTCCTGGCCCGAACACCTACTACACCTGGAAAAGGTCTTTGAGCGCATCAGGCAGGCAGGACTAACTGTATAGGCCAAAACAGAGTGACTTACCTGGGGCACCAGGTGGGTCGAGGAACCATAAACCCCCTACAGGCCAAGGTGGATGCTATCCAAAAGTGGCCTGTCCCAAAGTCAAAGAAGCAGGTCCAATCCTTCTTAGGCTTGGCCGGATACTACAGGCGATTTGTACCACACTACAGCCAAATCGCTGCCCCATTGACCGACCTGACCAAAAAGACCCAGCCAAATGCCATTAAGTGGACTGATGAGTGTCAAAAGGCCTTTACCCAGCTTAAGGCGATGCTCATGTCTGACCCTGTGCTCAGGGCCCCGGATTTTGACAAGCCATTCCTAGTAACAACAGATGCATCTGAGCGTGGTATAGGAGCAGTGCTCATGCAGGAAGCAACAGATCACAACTTCCATCCTGTCGTGTTTCTCAGCATGAAACTGTCTGAGAGGGAAAGTCACTGGTCAGTCAGTGAAAAGGAATGCTATGCCATTGTGTACGCCCTGGAAAAGCTACGCCCATATGTTTGGGGACGGCGGTTCCAACTACAAACTGACCATGCTGCACTAAAGTGGCTTCATACTGCCAAGGGGAACAACAAGAAACTTCTTCGTTGGAGTTTAGCTCTCCAAGATTTTGATTTTGAAATTCAGCACATCACAGGAGCTTCTAACAAAGTAGCTGATGCACTCTCCCGTGAGAGTTTCCCAGAATTCAGTAGTTAAAAAGTGTTCTTAAAATGTAGAAGTCTGTTAGTTATATACTTAGGGGTATATGTAAAGGTGCATGTGTTGTATTAATCTGTTTATTTTAAAGTTCTAGAAGGAAATCGCCGCCAGTGAGCTTCCCCACTGTCTGCAATTTGGGGGGCGTGTCATAAACAGATAGCTAAGGGTTAATGTCTCTTCCACCTGAAGCACCTGACCAGAGGACCAATCAGGAAACCGGATTTTTTCAACTTTGGGTGGAGGGAATTGAGTGTCTGTGTCTTTGTTTTCTGGCTGCCTGCTTTCTCTGAGCTTTGGAGAAGTAGTTTCTATTTTCTAGTCTTCTGTTTCCAAGTGTAAGGACAAAGAGATCAGATAGTAAGTTATATGGTTTCTTTTCTTTGGTATTTGCATAAATATAAGTGCTGGAGTGCTTTGATTTGTATTCTTTTTGAATAAGGCTGTTTATTCAATATTCTTTTAAGCAATTGACCCTGTGTTGTATCATCTTAATACAGAGAGAACATTTGTACCTATTTTTCTTTCTTTTTATATAAAGCTTTCTTTTAAGACCTGTTGGAGTTTTTCTTTACTTCAGGGAAATTGAGTCTGTACTCACCAGGGAATTGGTGGGAGGAAGAAATCAAGGGGAGATTTGTGTGTTGGATCGCTAGCCTGATTTTGCATTCCCTCTGGGGAAATAGGAAAGTACTTTTGTTTCCAGGATTGGGAACGGAGAGGGGGAGTCCCTCTGTGTAGTTTCACAGAGCTTGTGTCGGTGTATCTCTCCAGAAGCACCTGGAGGGGGGAAGGGAAAAAGGATTATTTCCCTTGGTTGTGAGACTCAAGGGATTTGGGTCTTGGGGTCCCCAGGGAAGGTTTTTCAGAGGGACCAGAGTGCCCCAAAACACTCTAATTTTTTGGGTGGTGGCAGCAGGTACCAGGTCCAAGCTGGTAACTAAGCTTGGAGGTTTTCATGCTAACCCCCATATTTTGGACGCTAAGGTCCAAATCTGGGACTAAGGTTATTACACAAGTATTAAAAGGTGCTGCAGGACAAGGAGAATAAGGTGATTTTCTGTTGTAAACAGGAGCCTCCCAACCATACTAGATGACTTGTTCATTATGTCATCAGTTGACGCCAGTGTCCCCTGTGATTTATCACTAGAGCACTGGAGGAAAGAAGGTCAACATCTGGCACTGTCCTGTCCCTTCCCAGCTCCATGGCTGTCCATTAGGTGCAACTCCTCTCCTGAACTGAGTAACAGAGATTGTTTCAACAGTAATTCAGGTATTACAGGATGCTTCAGGACAAGCAGTGCCAGATTGGGGAAATGAGCTATTTTTAGAACTCAGGAGGAAACAAATGATCAGAGACAGACACAGCTACTGCAGGTAGGTGTGAGCTGCATCAGCATCAAGGGGTGGGTGAAGACCAGGAGAATTCAGGGGACAGAGGGTTGGGGACAGCTTGGAGTTGCACCTAATGGGGAGCCATGGGGCTGGGAAGGAATAGGACAGTGCAAGGGTGCTGGTGATGTTGACCCCCTCTCCTCCTATGCTCCAGTGGTAAATCACAGAGGACACTGGCATGACCCGGAAACATAATGACTTGCATGTCAGGGAGACTCCTGTTTACAACGCAGAATCTCCCTATTCCTAAATTAAGAATTCTCACAGGAGGGGCAGCCAGGTCAAACCTGAGTGGCACTGAAACTCCACATGCCAGGTCACAATGCCACTCACACAACTTTGGTTCAGTTGCCCCTCCATCATGTTGGAGGTGATCTGCAGAGCATTCACTACACAGGAGATAAACCAGCATGCTGGGCCCAGAGGAACTGAGAGTTATACACTTCTGCATGTAGAACAGATGAGGGGCAAGCTGCTCAAGAGTGATGTGGCTGCAGATGCCTCCTGTGGGGACTAAAGACTGCCACACTAATACCTGCAGTGACCTTCTTGCCAGCTCAGACAAAGTAGTGTCCCACTCTCTTCTGCAGGGATCACCAGGGCCTCCTGAAAATATTCATGGAGCACATAGTCTGTTTCCCTCTGCGCTGTGTATGTGTGTGGAGGGGCAGGAGGGATTGGACTATTCGATTGGACCTAACTGTCTCTAAACAACTTTCCCCTGCAGCCTTCTGGGGTTGCCACCAGAATTGCCAATTTATAAATGATCACTCTTCCTACAGGTTTTCCAAAGCTCTCCTTGCCAGCCTATCTCCAGTCCTCTCTCTAGGAAGCATCCTCCTTCAGTCCTAGTGATTGCACTACCTATGGACTATGGGAGCAAGCATAGGAGATCTCCCAGTACTGATGCTGTTTCTGGAAAACCACCTCTCATTCCCTGAGAACCAGGCTTTAATTGGGGATCATCAGATCAAACCAGAGAGTGTCTTTGGGAATCAAGTGTTACATGCAAATAGTTACCAGTTCAATATGAGTAAGGAGATGCTAAAGAAAGCAGAGTGCAACATTCACTGAACTTCACCAAGATCATTAATAAGATAGGTACATATTTCTATATTCTTATGTAACAAAGTAATATAGGGAAACTTGTATTGTGGATCTGTTCAGATAGGCTTATTAGCAGATTAAGTATCACCACAAAATCTATTTGAGATTAATTTGAAAATGTTGGTCAGTATGCTCAGGGGGAAATCTTCTGTTGCAGGGCCTAGGTCTGGAGCACCCAGGGTACACAGGCTTCTTACAGAGGTCAACAGTTTTACACAGTTGTTGCAGGCTAATTTACAGCTATTACAGAAGGTGGGAGCTTTTCTTGCTGGGGAGGCTGGCAGGTGTAGTTAACTATCAACCAGCATGGGCTCAGGTTTGGAATTCTGAGGATAACCAGACAATGCAGTCCTCAAGCAATGGGTAAGAGTAATTAATATGGAGAGTTGGATAGGTGACCAAAATACCCCCCACCTCCTGCCAGGGAATGTAAATACATGGGATAGTATCACTATCCAGGGGATATTTAGGGAGCCTCAGATCATTGTGGGTTTCATGGCAGTAAGTCAGGAGTACAGGTATGTGTGAGTGTCAGCTCCCATGGGAGGTCACTTTCTGTTTACTTCTAAACCTTATGTATTCAGCTCTCGATATCTTAACATATTGTCATTGTTGCACAGGAAAGCTCTGGCAGAAAGTAAGCTGGGACAGGACAAGCAAGACAACGAGCAATCCAAATGATTTTGGGGCTAGAACCTGGGAAATTTGGGAAGTCACTTTTTTATTTCAGTAAAGCAATGCCAATGGGATGTACAGTATTATGCCCAGCACGTGAAAAGTTCAGCACAGTGCTGCCCCGGGCAGTGGCATGGGAGTCTGGTTCACAGTGGGTGGTCCACAACTTGGATGAGCTCTGTGAAAACTATTTAGGAATGTGTAAGGGATTGACTTGATTATCAGGGCTAAGAAGGATTGAGGGCAGATCAAGGATTTGTTCCTGAGGGTGATTATTTGGTCTGAAATGTTGCAGACGAGGGCATGGCATGAAGCCTCCGCAGATTGATAAGGCTAATCACTGGTGCCTCCTTGTGGCAGATGTCCAGTGCAAGTACTAAGTATGGAAGAGATCCAAGTATCAGATAAAATGGATTGGAAGGGAATTTAGAGGAAAAACATCCCTTAAGGAAGTTGGAGAACTTGGGTTCAGGACTCCTAACATCTGTTAAAGCAAGGAGCCAACCCCACTTCCTTTTCAGACCCCTTAACCCCTATATGAGGGGAGAGTAGTGGGGGCCCAGCAATGGAATGACTAGAGTCAGGCAGGAAAAATTGAGGGCTGACAGCAGATCCAAAATAGGTAGAAATAATGAGGACCTGCACTGTACAATTTATTGCCAGGTATTCCCAGATATTTTAAGGTAAGTAGAGTCACAGGCTAATTAAACTACATCCATTTCCTCCTGTCCTGCTTCTGGCATTGCTGGGCAATGGCTGCTCTGGAGCACTCTTCACAGGTTTGGTACAGCATGAGCAGCTGCTCTAAGCATCCCTGCACTGCCCCAGCAATGCACCTCAGCACTGCATTGAACAGTCGGTCACCTGCACAGAGACAGTCTCCCTGGCCATTCATTCTGTGACCTCTCTAATAGTATCAGTAAGAGTGGGAGATTAGTGTCAGTTGAGATGGGTTATGTGATGTGAACCTTGTCCATTAGAAATAGGGCTGAGCCTCCCCACACAGTTGAAAGTTATTTACTTTTAATCACTTTAAACAGGGGCAATATTCAAAGCAATGACCTAGAGGGAAAGGCTGTTCATATCTGGTCCCCATTCTGACAACTATATTTCCAAACCCATGAAGAAAATATCTCATGTGTTAAGTGCACTAGCTGCCATTTACAAATAATGAAGCTCATTCATTGACTTTCTGAAAGAAGATAGACCATAAAGAAAATAATGGCATGTAAGGGGCCATGAAATCCCCCATCACGCCATACTAATCCAATGACTCTGTCCCAGGGGAGGTGTATAATCACCTTTTATGGGATGATGATCAGGACTTTTATGCAACAAAGTCAAAAAATGAGCTTCCTGGAAGAAACGAGTGGTTATTTAATCTGACTCCTTTCCACACTGACATTGCTTCAGGCATGAAAACTTCTCTGCTGTCCCTTTCTACCCTGGGCTGCTTTTTGCATGGCCTCTATGTTGTTCAGTCCTATAAATTTTCCCTCTCTGACTAGTGTACAAGATGGAGAGAGTTTTGCAGTTGGTTCATTTTGCATGTTCGTCTAGTTGTCCAATGGCAATGCCTTCATGGCAGACACCACAGCAGACACTCTGGCTTCATTCTTCACACTTGTCCCAGATATTTCCATCTTTTCTAGATAACTTGGAAGATAAGGGGTTGCTGAACCATGGCAAATCTCAGCATTTGATATAAATTCCTTTTATTTAATATGTGATATTTTTCTAAGGGATTTAATGCGTGTAGAAAATCCCATAGTAAAGGTCCATACATGTTTATTCTACTCCCTGGTGAAAATCAAAGATTTTTAGTATGAAAAACTATTTTTCTTGGATGTAAACCTCTGTCTCTAAACTGGACACCGGGACAACAATCCTTCTGAGATCCTTTGTAGACAGATTTCATTTTACATTTAATTTTCTCTCTCTTTCCTGTATGCAGTATATTTTCCCTGTGTGCGTTGTGCACATTTCTTCTTGCTGTATATCTATTACTTAGCGACGCAATGGCAGCCTTGTTGTTTTGAGCTTACATTTTTGTGGGATTACACTCAATGAAATAAAACAGATCCAAACTAAGTGGAAATATAGGACTGTGTGCAAACAGATCCTTGAGATATATTAACAATCTAGAAAGCAGAGCATCCTTCTAAAGATCTATTACTGTAGTTTGGGGCTCACATTGTGGGAATGACTGAATGCTCTAAAAGCATTTAGTCTAGTTCAGATGTTTATTTTAAAACGTAAAATGTTCTGAAAGAGTTTATTTTTTCAAATCAAATGTTGAATTTAAGTAAGCATAGGCAAGTATTATAACAGTAATTTCAAGGAAAGTCAAATCACTGAACTTTAGTTTCAAGTGAAATAGAGGTCAATAGAGTATATCTGGTAACACTTTAAGTTCCCTTAATACAGTAACAACATTATTACACATGGAAATAATCAGGGACGATGATTTACAGTGAATGAAAAGAGTCAAAATCTATTCTCAGGTTTTGAAATTCTGTGATTGAACTTCTACCTGGTAGAGTTATCCTATTTTCTGAGTGTTTTCTATTTGCTTATTATTACATATCCCTGTTTACAAAGAGGAAGATGGACACAGAGTGGGAGCTGTTTTCATCTTCAAAAATACCTATCTGGATATAGAAGATGTATTCAGATTGTTAAAAATACCAGTCCTCTCCCCCTTTTCCTGGCTCCTTCTTGCTGTGGCATATGAAAACCATAAGATTATTACCATGTTTGCAGTTCTAACATAATGTCTGCAGCATTGAGGACATATGGACATGTTGTTCTCTGTCCTACCATTGCACTGTACTGAGTCTATTCTATGCCATATGCAATCAGTTGGTGACAGGAAAGTAAACTTGTGTGGCAGAGACTACACAATAGTGCCACCACTGGACTGGAGGACTCATGCCATAAATGGCAGCACAGCAAGAACCAAAAAAACAAAAAATAAAACACTTGTTATTGAAATTATCATTCCTGAGAGCTTGGGTACCTCATGACAAACCAGTTGAATCCAAATTATCAAAGTGCAAAAAAGAAGTGCAATCAGTCAACAAACCACATTGCCTAGATTGTCTGTTGGAAATAGAAATCTCATTATCTGTCTGCAGCAAATGAATATAAGCCCTACACAGTCCCTGTGCTTGGGAAATTTTCCTTTGGGCTGCTCCTCCACTTTTACTGTTCAGAATCCAGGGTTTGAAGTGT
The DNA here is from genome assembly GCF_025201925.1 of Gopherus flavomarginatus. Taxonomy (NCBI): domain Eukaryota; kingdom Metazoa; phylum Chordata; order Testudines; family Testudinidae; genus Gopherus; species Gopherus flavomarginatus. Next base: position 80,281,416 of record NC_066617.1, on the reverse strand, counting down.
GGGAGTGCAAGATGTATCCTAGAATCCAATATGGGTGGGAGACAATGGGTCAATTTGAGAAGAGTGAGAGCTTTTGTGCCACCTCAGTAATGAGGATTATTGTAGTCAGTATAAAAAGATATATGTACATGAAAATGCATCTTCTCTAATGCTACTATTGTGAAACCTGTCATAGACACACATACTGTTCTTTATGTATTAGCTTTGGCAACACCCTTATGTCTTGTCATGCCAACTCAATAAATATTCAAATTGAAAGTGAATTGGCTAGGCATATATACTCACTATCCCCTTCTCTCCGAATCTTTTTATGGAAAAGACAGTCCATTATTCTCCAAGGCAAGTGACAGTGTCATCTTGCTGTATGATAACTCCTGGTCCCACTGGGAATAAAAAGGGGGTCCCAATTTCCAGGAGAAGATGAGAGGACAGGCCTTAAGCTGAGCTTGCTACGTGGGGGGTTCCACATAGCAAGCTCAGCTTAAGGCCTGTCCTCTCATCTTCTCCTGGAAATTGGGACACATCTGAACTAGACTAAATGCTTTTAGAGCATTCAGTCATTCCCACAATGTGAGCCCCAAACTACAGTAATAGATCTTTAGAAGGATGCTCTGCTTCCTAGATTGTTAATATATCTCAAGGATCTGTTTGCACACAGTCCTATATTTCCACTTAGTTTGGATCTGTTTTATTTCACTGAGTGTAATCCCCCCTGTCATCTTGCTAGCCCTGCAATTTGGGCTAGCAAGAAGACAGAAGGCCAGATTCTGATCTCAGATACAGTGTTGCACATCCATGATAGAACCACTGAAGTCGGTGGAGTCACTTGAGATTTTAACAGAGATCAGAATATTTCTGGCAGTCCATGGTTGTGCAAAATGCAGGTAATAGCCCAGGAGAATATGTGTGAATCCTTCAACAGCCATGTCTGAATTTGTGTGTGGTGCTCTGGTCTGGCTTTCTACAGCAAGTGAAAGAAAAGAATTAATGCATGATAGCAACTGTATTTCAGGGTAACTTCCATATCTTTTATAGTGTGTTTGAAGGAACACCACTGCATGACAATATAGATGAGGATCAACAATTGGCATGTATCACATTTAAAAATTTCTGAAAAAGCTGCACTTCAAGAATAAGTACTTTTCAATCTACATAGGAAAATGTGAAATAGTTTTGTGAAATGTAAGCTTGTTGGAGCTGTCATAACTGTATGTCTCATTTGATACATGTTAACTGGAACTCAGTTTGTTTCCATCTTTCCACATGCACAGAATAATCCTATATTATTTTACTTATGTGTTTCATCATTCTTCATTCATTAGATCAAGGTGTTTCATAATCTTGATAAAACATGTTGGTAAATATCCTAATTAATAGTGACTAAACAGTAAATGCAACTGGGGAACAGCAATTCCATTTCACAGTAACTTTTGGAATTTGTTTTCATTCTTCGTTAGAATGAAACCAAAAACTTTCATGTGGTTTTGTGAAAATGGAACTCTGTTTGTGTGCACACATCACACACTATAGGTTGCTGGGGCATTGGCAATGCAAGGTCAAGTCACTGCTCTACCTAATTCAGAGCAGACTTTTTCATCCCACATCACTCCAAATCAGGATGAGCCCGGAGTTCAAGCTGGGTTGCCCACAGTCCACCCAGTATCCTAACCACCAAGTTATAGAGTCTATTTTACCTTTTACATCCCTCTCAAAATCTCCCCCACCCCACAAAAAGACTTATTTGATGAAGTCTGCACCAAAATATTTTGGGGTTGACAACACAGCATAGTTTGCTGAAATTTCAGATGTTCCAACCACCTATATATGCAACTTTATTTTGCAGCTATTCAATAGGTAAGATACAGTTATTTTTAAAATTAATTTCAAAAACCAAAAACAATATAGGTCTTGTCTGAAGTTCAGTTACAACCATTTTATGTAATCTAGTTACAACACAGTTGTGTCCTAAACATGCTTTATCACAGTTTGGTTTTGCCTTTGTATATCAGGCCAACTGGTTTTAATATGATTGTTATGAGTACTAACCATTCAGGTAGAGTGCCTTAACATAGTTATAACACCATTACATTGTAGCTGAGTCCCCTAACACATATGGCTGAAACTGCAGTGTAGACAAGACCTCATTGCAGAAAAACATAAAGGTTAAGGTTTTCATAAATAAATTGGAAAATAAATCCACATAGCATTTCCAAAAACAAATGTGTGGAAATGAGCTAAATATTAGTGTCCTTTTACTTATGGTGTTAGTTGTAGAAATCATAGAAAGAAAAGTGGAAGCCTGTGACAAACTGTGAAATCGGATTCGCCTCTCAGTAACGCTACGATGTTAATCTGAGGTTAATGCTGACAATAACTTGCCATCACTGCATTATGACAAAAGGAGCTAAGATTCAGTTACATTGTTCACCCCTTAATAACCATTTCACTGACCTGGTGTAGTTGCACGAAAGCTGAACCAGTCTCTGGTTCACATCCCAGGCAGGTTAATAGGTCTTCAGACATTATTTAGCACTAAGTTTTTGGACTATCATAAACTGAAAAAAATAGCTCTCTGCTGACAGGTTAATGGTCAGATAAGCAAGGAGCTAACTCACTTTTAAGATCTAAACCTTTTGACCTTTATTTGAGGGCAATAACAATGAAATTTCACCACAAATTTGTTTGATGTGTCTTTTGAATTTATACATGTGGCAATGTCTAAAACAGCTGTGCATGTTTACATTAGAGATATTTCAAAATATTTTCCTTATCTCTATCTTTTAAATGGCTCTTAGGAGAGTGGTAAGGTGAGCAAAGAAATTCTACCTCTTCTCTTTTTCTGTAAGTCAGACTTCAAATTCACTTTATACATCATCTGAAGGGAAGGGAACTCCAGAAAGCTAAGGCTTTAGCTTTGCCTTTAGCTGTTGTCAGGAGATTGCTGTTGTTGTTATTATTATTTTATTTTAAATGTGTGTCAGATTTAAAACTATTCACCGGACACCAGCTGCAGAATCAAAGAATTAAATAATTCCATTCATGAGACAGAAATGTCAGCCTCCGATCATATGGATACTATTCCCTTAGCCCTGTAAACATTTTAATCGGCTCTTTTCCAATAAAAATGCATTACTCTCTTGCCTTTGTTGTACCATATGAAGGTCAAGGAGAAAACTGCAATGTCAATATAATACTGTCAATATCAGCGGGGAATAAATCAGCTTTTCTATTATAAGTGGAGGCTCTATTTCCATTTATGCTCTCTCTTTGCTTCTTTATCCGATAATATTTTGCTTAACAAATCTTCCTGCATTATTTTTAGTGGTTCCCCAAAACATTTGCTGACTTATTTTCATGTCATAGTGTAAGTTGCAGAAAGGTGAAAATTTTGAGTAATACTTAGATGATCTCAGAGCTTTGGTGGAAAAAATATTTTAACCACTAAAAGAAATGAAAATCTACAGGAAACACTGCAGAAATATGTGACCTGATTCTTCATTTTGTTACTCCAATTAAAATCAATGGAATTACCCAGTGTAAAACTGCAGTAGTGGTGAAGCAGGTCTAAAATATTCTACATATGATAATCTATCAGTATTTTTTGGTAAATGGAAACTCACTCCTCCCCTCTATTCCTAAAATATGCTTAAATGGTGATACTAAAATGAAGATATATCAAACCTAAAAACCCTTCCAGAAACATGCATAATTATTCAGCTGTCTATTCTTCTCCCACCTATTTTGCAATAGAAGATATTTTTGTAACAGGGTGGGGGCAAACCAAACAAGAACCAACCTAAAAGTTAGTGGCAAACTCTAACAGGATCCAAACTGAAGTTCTGGTGAAATTTTTAGAAAGTTCTTATAATTTATAAAGAATATTTTTCAGCGGTTTGTGCATCTGTTCTGCGTACTTTAATACAGGGGTTCTCAGACTTCATTGCACCGCCACCCCCTTCTGACAACAAAACTTACTACATGACCCCAGGAGATGGGACTGAAGCCTGAGCCTGCCCGAGCACCAGGGGCAATGGTGGTGAGGGGGGAACCAAAGACCGAGCCCCACCGACCAGGGCAGGGCAGCTTGAGCCCCAGGGAGGGGGCCTGTAACAGGCTTCAACTTCGGCCCCAGGTGGTGGGGCTCAAGCTTTGGCTTTGGTCCCGAGCAATGGGTCTAAAGCTTTGGCCCCAGGCGGTGGGGCTTGGGCTTCGGCTCTGGCCTGGGCCCCAGCAAGTCTAAGCCAGCCATGGTGACCTGCTTTAAGGTCTCGACCTCCCATTTGAGAACTGCTGCTTTAGTATATTGCTTTGTCAGAGTTGGAAGTATTTGTACCTCAGTCAGAAGCAAGAAATACTGGAAATCTCATGAGAGTCTTATTCTGTGAGCTTTCCATTCCAATTCTGCAGATTCAGAGTAAAGACTCAGATAAGTATCCAAAAGGTTGTGTGCTTTAATCATACTGCAGTTAGGGCCAAATATCATATTCTCAGTAGAAATAGTGTCTGGAAAGAGACTGGGGTCCTTGGGGAGAAGCTTTCAGGTTCTCAGATTATGAAAAAAAGGCCTGCAAACCCTCACAGGGGGTTACAGAACACTTAGGTTCAGAACACTCCTCCCTAAGCCTCTCTGTTTTTGATTTATAGCAGACAGCATCCAACTAAGGATGACCTTATCTGAAAATACACATCAGATGCCACATCATTACTGAAAGATAGTGAAATAAGAAAAATCTAACAGGAGCCAGGTCAGCAAAATCACACAAATCCTGGGCCCTCCATATGTGTCTGTGGACTGACTCTCTCCTATGACAGCATGTTCCCCTGGATGCCCCCACTATTCTTGGACTCTCGCTGTCTTCCACAGAGAAAGGCCAGGACAGATCAGAAGTTCATATTGCTCCTGTCAGCATTAACATCTTCTTGGTGTGAGAAGAAAAAAACAAAACAAACCATCATTCCCACACAGAGGAAATTCCACCACAGAGTGACTGGAGACCATTCCATATGTACTGCCATGAATAGTACCATTGAAATCAATGAGATGACTGGTGGTTTACTACTCAGTAAGCATAAAGGTACCAGAACCTGGCCTTTTAGTGTTATTTGCTCTCTATCATGCCTCAGAGTTCAGTAGCTAAAACCCAGCTATTTCAAAGCTTCCTATGCTGACCATTTACTTCTAGAGCTTTTAAATAATGAATAATAATATTTCTGAGCACATAATCTTTTTAGAATTCATTTCTATTTGTCTCTAATACTTATGCACATCCTGCATTCTAATAGCATTCTCAGCAATTTCTCCATCACATATCTCACAACGCTTATAACCATAGACACTAGCAAATTTATTTGGACATAAGCTTTTGCAGGCTGGAACCCACAAAACTAGCTTGTCATCTTACATTTGGCCTGAGTATGTCAACTGATATGGCGGGGACTAGGATTGATATTTAAAATAAAACAATTGAAAGACAAATTAAACTCAAACTCTCCCGAAGGAAGCACTGCTCCTGTCACTGCCTGGTGGTTGTTTTTTGTTTGTTTGTTTTGTTTTCATCTTCTTCTCACACCCAAATATTCACCTTCTCTTGTTGGGTAAAATTTTTCACTCCAAGGGGGCTGCAGGGAGACAACTCACTCAGGGCTGCTCAGCAACAGCCCAAACTTGTACCAGTGGAGGTTCAGGTATAGCAGAGCTTTGTTGTGCCACACCTCCTTCCCTTCTACTCCCTGGAACGCCCAAGACAAGCCCTCTCCTTCCTCTTATGCTGAGGATTGGAAGGGCAGCTGGCACGGGAAAGCGAGAGGCACTTCTACCAGCTTTATGCTAGAAGAGAGTTCCCTTCAGAGGGGGATTAGCCAGAGCTGTCAGTCCACTTTGCACCACTTACAGCCTATCTTTGTCTTTACTTTATTTTCAGCTACTCACTGATCCTGCAAACAGAAATACATACATGGACTGTTATTCCCATGAACCAATAGGTGATAAAACTGTCTGCTAATATGAGTGCCACATTTTCTAGAGAATTTGCCTTAACAATGTTGTTGTAGGCTGGTTACCAGAAAATTATAAACACCTGGAAGGTCAGCACAACAGACTGACTTATGAAGATTGAATTATTACTAGCCACCTGTCCAGGATAAATAATGCACCCTTCCTGTATTCTTAGCTGCAGTTTTAAAGGTGACTATTCAGCAAGTACCAAGTCTCACACAATTTTAGCAGTTATTGAATATTTATTGTAGGAAATGACAATTTTCTTCTACCAAAATAAAAATAAAATCCATGTGAAAACAAGCCTTTTGTATTTCTTAGTAGCGTCTCATTGCTCAATACCCCAAAAACACACATGCAATCATCATACAACAAAATAACCACAGGTGAGTGATCTCATTCAGTTCAACAAATGGTAAGGCATTCTGGAAAAGAAAGGATGGGGCCTCACTTCAGTCAGAATTACCAGGAGGAATTTTGGGTAACTCAGGCAGTATACACTGATACAGCAGCTACACAGCCCCGCAAGGGGAGGACCTGGATAACAGAAGCCATTGCCTATGATCTGTGGCACCAGCACCATTTGAGAGTTATGCATGGTACGTACTATTAGCAAGAGCAGAGCTGGCGCCACAGCAGCAGCAAAGAGGATCAGTGCTGGTTGCCCCACTGGGCACTCAGGTATGGCCCTTGGCCCTCTGTCATGAGGAGGAGGAAGCAGGTCTAAAATTGAGTGAGTGGTGTTGCAATCTGGTGCAAGGGGACCTCAGTGCTGTTCACTCAAGTTTGGCTTCACCCCTTCATCCCCCGCCATGATGGAGGTGCTGCAGTACAAAGACTGAGTGGACAGTGGGACACCCAGCATTGTTCTCCTCACCATTGCCCAGGGACTGGCTTCTGCACCAGGGATCCCCCCTGGGGGCCTGCCAGGCCTCACCCCACTTCCAACAGCCCATGTACAATGTTCTACTCTCAGGATTGGGTCAGCAATAGCCTCAAGACCTGATACAAGGAAGGGGAGCTGCAGTGAATGCCCAGACAGAGAAGCCAGCTGGGAGCCCCAGATGGAGGCAGTTTCAAGGGGGTTTTGTCTTAGACCCAGTGATGGTTCTTGGTGGCTGGCTCTATTTTGCTGTCTTGCTCATAGGCAGGTAAACATCCAGGAATTTTTCACACAGCACACACAATGCACAGTGTCTATAGGGGTTCTAACACAGAATTTCTTCTCCATTTTGTTGGAGAAGAAACTCTGGTCCAGAATCTCTGGGGGTACCAGGCATTGTGCATGCCATGTGAAAAAATTCTGGGGGCTTCCCTGCTTATGAAGGCCTAATCCAAAACCCATCAAAATCAATGGTAGTTTCTCCATTGACTTCTGAGGGCTTTGGATCAGGCTTTTCCCCATCTGTGAAATAAGGAAAATTCAATAATACTTATCTAACTCATTAGTGAAATGAGAGGATTACACTGCTCTACAGCCAAAATGCTTCTGAAATAAATGTAGTCCAACTTTACTAATTCTGGGTCACTGAGAACAAAAATGATGCTTAAAATTGTTGATTGGCTCTAGTTTTCAAGATATGCTATTGGGTCAGTATATATGACCCTTGACTTGGGAATAGCGGAGGGTAAGTGAGTTATAAAGGGAAGGGATCTCAATTTAAACCAGAAATGACTAAAATACATCTTTGACTGGATCTCGGAATAAATCTATGACTGGGTTTGGACAGTGCTTGCTTTTGAGGCAAAACAATGAATGATGCATTCTGAAGCTGGTATTGCATCATACATGATATGAATTGCATCCTATTATTCCTAGAAGTCATGGATTATGCAATCATAAAGAAGCTTACATCACTCTGCTGAACAAATTGCCCTATATCAGCTCTAGAAATCATATAGTGTCGTGCTCTCTTCTTTGTCAGTGTTTGATTTTGCAAAGGGACACATTTCTGTTTAGCCAAAGTGAGCAGAGATGCCTCATACTTGTGTGAACAGTGCAGATAACTTCTGCTATGTTGGTGGTGAAGTGACTTTTGCATCACAAAAGTGCAATATAACCACATCGTTAAGAAAGCCTATCACCTTTGTTTTGGCTGCAAACTTGGAGATCAGGACAAGAGGTGGGCCCCACACATATGCTGCAACACTTGTGCAACAAATCTTGGCCATTGGTTGAACAGGAAAAGGAAATCTATGCTTTTTGCAGTGCCAATGATTTGGAGAAAGCCAAGAGATCATACCAGCAATTGTTACTTCTGCATGGTGCCTCCATTTGGGAAAGGTATGTCAAAGAAGAAAAAGTGGACTGTGCATTATCCAAACAGTCCATCAGCTATACGCCCAGTACCCCACGGAGAAGGATTGCCGGTTCCTGATGCACCAGAATCATTCTCACTTGAGTCAGATGAGGAAGAGGAAGAGGAAGAAACTTCTGGTCCTGAACCATCAATGTCACAGGACCCACATTTTCTCCCATCCTCCTCCTCTGAACCACACCTCATAACACAAGGTGAACTGAATGACCTTGTCAGGGATTTGGAACTACCCAAGAGGAAGGCAGAGCTGTTGGGCTCCAGACTACAGCAGTGGAATCTCCTGGCAGGCTATCAGGGCAAATGGAGCCCATCAATGCTTGCAGACTATTGCTGGACAGTGACAGAGATGCTCCATTTAATGAATACAAGAGACAAGCCAAGAAGCGCCGAGTAGACACTGAATAGGACTAAACTATGTACATAATAGCTTTTTGCCTTTTGTTTCATAATAAATTTTATTTATATGACCCTTTTGCTGATTTTTAAAGTGTTACATAAAGAGGACAGGTGAAATATTATCATGTAAAGCAACCATAAACACATGAAAAGACCTAGGTTTACAATTTATGATTAAAACTCTACTATCTACACAATAGACATAGACATCAAATGTAAAAACTTAAATATCTTAGAAACAGTAGCCAATCAGTTGTTTTAATTGTCACATTTGAATTCAGCACATCAAAATACATAATAAATAGCACATTTTATCTCTGAAGCAGATGACTTCTCAAAAATTGTAGACTAGTGTTATTGAATATTTGGAAAGTGTTTTGAGATCTCTGGCTGTCAGGTACTACAGAACTGCAAAATATTATTGTTTCTGCAAGTTACCTTTCTCTTTGGGTCCCTTTGATTTCAAAGGGAATACTTGTTTGCTTAAAATTAGAGACATGTTAACTACTCTTGTTAATCGAGGCCATTCTCTGCTCTTTTTTCCTGCTTTCTCCTCATATCTACCTTTATTACTGAACTGGAGCCCATAAATGCACATTTTTGGCAGTACAATACTGATGTTGCATAGATTAAATGAGTTGTGTAATGCGTCTCTTTCAATTAAATTACACGAAAACCTCGGAGCCTAAGGGTTAGCACATTTTTGCTCTCGAACAAGAATCATTTCATGTTCAACAGTTTCTAAAGGTGAAGTGGGTTTCAAAACAATGACCTTTACCATGATGTTTGTCTTTTACTGAATCCCATATAAACCTGTTGCTAAGACATACTTGTTGAAGGATAATGATGGATGTCTCTGAAATACCAAATACATCAATAAAAATGTCAGATAGGTACTGGAAATGCTTTTCTGTATTCTGGCCAATGGACTGGCTGTCAGCATATCTAAGAAATGGGCAACATATTGGTGAATCAAGGCTTGTTATTAATGATAGAGCAAAGGGGAAAAAGAGAGATTTGCAAGAAGGCAATGACTGAAATGTAAAGTAACAACTCTGTATGCCTGTTCTGTCTTTTTGGTTTTTTTATATAAAGATCATTTTAAGTAAATATAGCTATAAACTAGGCAAACAGTAACAGTGCAAGAATGCTTGTAATGTCCTATCAAAGTATTTCAGTCAGGATTCCTCGTATCAGAATCTCCTTTCCCTTGAAACATTCAGCAAGCTGTTTCCCATTTTCAGAAGGAAAAACACTGAGAATTGCTATACCAGTCTATCCTCACATCATTTCCATCAGTTGTTTCCCTGATTACCTTGGCTAATAGCTCGATGGACCTATCCTCCATGAACATGACTAACTCTTTTTTGAACCCAGTTATACTTTTGGCCTTGACAACATCTCCTGACAAAAAGTTCCACGGGTTGATTATGCATTGTGTGAAATACTTCTTTTTGTTTGTTTTAAGCCTGCTGCCTATTAATTTAAAAGGCTCCTGTGTTATGTGAAGAGGTAAACCACGCTTTTTCACTTTCTCCACACCATTTATGATTTGATAGATCTCTGTCATATCTCCCCTTAGTTTTCTCTTTTCTAAGCTGAACAGGCCCAGTCTTTTTAATCTCTCCTCATATAGAAGTTTTTAATCAGTTTTGTTGCCCTTCTCTGTACTTTTCTGAATTCTAATCTATCTTTTTTGAGATGAGGCAACCAGAACTGCCTGCAGTATTCAAAGTGGGGGCATACCATGGATTTACACAGTAGCATTATTATGTTTTCTGTTTTATTATGTATCCTTTTCTCAATGGTTCCGAACATTTTGTTTGCTTTTTTGACTGCCCCTGCACATTGAGTAGATGTTTTCAGAAAACTATCCATGATGATTCCAAGATCTCTTTCTTGAGTGGTAACAGGTAATTTAGATCTCATTATTGTAATGTAGTTGGGATTATGTTTCAGAATGTGCATTACTTTGCATTTATCAGTATTGAATTTCATCTGTCATTTAGTTGTACAATCACCCAGTTTTGTGAGATCCCTTTTTAACTCTTTGCAATCAACTTTGGCCTTAACTATCTTGAGTAATTCTGTATTACTGTAAATTTTGCCACCTCACTGTTACCCCTTTTTTCAAGATAATTTGGGAATATGTTGAATAGCACTGGTCCTAGTAGAGATCCTTGGAGGACCTCACTATTTACCCCTCTCAATTGTGAAAACTGACCATTTATTTCTACCCTTTGTTTCCTATCTTTTAACCAGTTACTCATTCATGGGAGGACATTCTCTTTATCCCATGATTCCCTTACTACTTAGGAGCCTTTTGTGAGGGATGCTGTCAAAGACTTTCTGAAAGTCCAAGCACGCTATATCAACTGGAACACCCTCAAAGAATTCTAATCGATTGGTGAAGCACAATTTCCCTTTACTAAAGTTGTGTTGTTTCTTCCCCATCATATTGTGTTCACCTATGTGTCTGACAATTGTGTTCTTTACCATAGTTTCCAACCAATATGCCTGTCACTTCAGTTAGGCTTAATTAGTGTGTAATTGCCAGGTTTGCCTCTGGAGCCTTTTATAAATATCAGCATTATATTAGCTACCCTCCATTCATCTGGTACATCAGATGATTTATACAATAGATTACATATCACAGATAGTTGCTCTATCATTTCATATTGGAGTTCCTTCAGCACTCTTGGGTGAATCCCATCTAGTCCTGGTGACTTAGTACTGTATAATTTATCAGTTTGTTCCAAAAGCTCTTCTATTGACACCTCAATCTGGGACAGTTCTCAGATTTGTCACACAGAAACAATGGGTCAGTTGTGAGAATGTCTTTCTCATCATCTGCATTGAAAACTCATGCAAAGAATTAATGTATTGCAGAGTTTTATGATAGACATAAACCAGCATGACCAAAGTAGAAACAAATGGATTCTTCTCAGTCTTCATCCGATACCCTGTCCCCAATTTCTTATACACACCTCTCCATTGTATTCTCATCACACAAATACACTCTTCCTCCAGACCAACCTGCAACATAGTCAGCTTATTTTTTTCCTAATTGAAAGAGGAGGAAATAAATTTGGCTTTAACCACAATGCAAGTGCAGCCACTTTACAAAGAAAGCAGCAAAGAATACTGTGGCACCTTATAGACTAACAGACATTTTGGAGCATGAGCTTTCGTGGGTGAATACCCACCCCGTCAGATGCATGTAGTGGAAATTTCCAGGGGCAGGTATATATATGCAGGCAAGCTAGAGATAATGAGGTAGTTCAATCAGGGAGGATGAGGCCCTGTTCTAGAAGTTGAGGTGTGAAAACCAAGGGAGAAGAAACTGGTGGACCTCCCATGTAGATTGGTCCAGGCTGAGGTTGATGGTGGAGTGGAAGCTGTTGATATCGTGGTGAAATTTTTCCAGAGTCTCCTTCCCATGGGTCCAGATGATGAAGATGTCATCAATGTAGCATAGGTAGAGAAGGGGCGTGAGTGGACGAGAGCTGAGGAAGCGTTGTTCCAGGTCAGCCTTAAAAATATTGGCATATTGTGGGGCCATGCGGTTGCCAAAAGGACTCCACTGGCCGTCACATACAGTCCCCAGCTAAAACCTCTCCAACGCATCATCAGGGATCTACAACCCATCCTGGACAATGATCCCACACTTTCACAGGCCTTGGATGGCATGCCAGTCCTCGCCCACAGGCAACCTGCCAACCTGAAACATATTCTCACCAGTAACTGCACACCGCACCATAGTAACTCTAGCTCAGGAACCAATCCATGCAACAAACCTCGATGCCAACTCGGCCCACATATCCACACCAGCAACACCATCACAGGACCTAACCAGATCAGCCACACCATTCACCTGCACGTCCACCAATGTAATATACGCCATCATATGCCAGCAATGCCCCTCTGCTATGTACATCGGCCAAACTGGACAGTCGCTACGGAAAAGGATAAGCGGACACAAATCAGATATTAGGAATGGCAATATGCAAAAGCCTGTAGGAAAACACTTCAACCTCCCTGGCCACACTACAGCAGACCTTAAGGTGGCCATCCTGCAGCAAAAGCACTTCAGGACCAGACTTCAAAGAGAAACTGCTGAGCTTCAATTCATCTGCAAATTTGACACCATCAGCTCAGGATTAAACAAAGACTGTGAATGGCTTGCCAATTACAAAACCAGTTTCTCCTCCCTTGGTTTTCACACCTCAACTTCTAGAACAGGGCCTCATCCTCCCTGATTGAACTACCTCATTATCTCTAGCTTGCCTGCATATATATACCTGCCCCTGGAAATTTCCACTACATGCATCTGACGAGGTGGGTATTCACCCACGAAAGCTCATGCTCCAAAACGTCTATTAGTCTATAAGGTGCCACAGGATTCTTTGCTGCTTTTACAGATCCAGACTAACACGGCTACCCCTCTGATACTTTACAAAGAAAGACTCTTAGAGTTATTTATGCCATCTATGTCAATGCCAAAAATAAGTTCAACATGATGAATATTTACCCAGTGACTATAAAAGGAATTAATAATGATTTACACTTATAAAAAGAAAAAAATATTGCCAGTAGACAGCAAATGAACACTAATTATTAATTCCCTTGGCATTTGGTGTAATTACATTAATCATGGCAAGTTCATTTGGTTTTAGTCCGAATGTAATATAGCATGTAATTCAATAAACACTCCCACCTAATTAGTATTAATGAATGTCCAAAGTATTGCCCATAGGCTGCACAATAACTATTAGGGGTGGGAGACTTTGCTTACAAAAGAGATCTTTCAAGTCGGTGCCTTGTATACATGAGTCAGTAAGGTAATGTTAAAGGTAATGGGAATTCATACAGAGCTGTTGGGGTTTTAAATGGAATTTATACCCATCTTTGGGCAGGGAATATGACGGATGGAGTGATAATTTGTTTAGTAATGTCCAATGTATGACATTATCACTCTGCACATAAAGAAGACAGAAGAAATATGTGAATCTCTAATAAGAATGATGGAGTGGGGAAGAAAATGTTTTGAAACAGGGAGAAAAAAGAACCTGGATACACTCAGACTGCAGAAGGGGATAAAGAAGAAATATTATTTTTAAAAGAGTAAGTAAGAGGATATATATATATATATAAAAAACTGAAACCAGATTCTTAAGAAAATAAACATCAGTTTACTATAGGAAACTCACAAGGGACATCAGATGCAGCAATGCCTACAGCAACTCCTTCAAAAACAAATACTCCTGGAGACAGAGGAGTATAAAGACAAGATGTACCATCTCCCTGTATTAGAAAATATGTATTCTTTACAGAAAAGTCATTTCATTTTCTTTTGTTATGCCACTTCACAGGTAGCAAAGCAATCATGTTTTGAGGCCCAGCTAAAATCATCTCCTTCTTTTCTACCCTCTTGCTTGGAAGCTACATTTCTCTGTGTTTCCAGTGCACTTGTTTCTTCTTCACACTTTGCTGTATTAGCATGGCTATCCATGCTAGAAAATGAGATGCTTTGCGGACATGTTGTTAAAATTATATATACATCTAATCAATGGGAACCAGGGACAAAAAGAGAGCAAGCTGAAGACCCTCCTTACAGACTTCCAGTGTGTCATTTGTGTTAGGTAATGCAGATTAATGGTAACAAACCCAAAGGTTCTGATTTTCCTCTGAATGTTCCAGATTCAATCCCAATAATTGAATTGACTAAAACAGTGGCTTGGTGGACCTTTAGAATAACTGCATACCCTTGAAATGATAATGGGTGGCTCCTAGATGTCATCTTTCTTTGTTTTGTGCTTACCAGTCACTGTTCCTTTCAGATGTTCTGAAGCAGATGAAGTAGTTAAAAGATACATAGAGTGCCAGTGGCAAGAACTCTCAGGTTGAAATGGACTGAATAGAGGAGAGGAGTCCAACCTTATTACACAGAAGGGCCACATAAACCTAAGCACAAATTTTTGTGGGTCAAACAGATGTTCCATATTTAATAAGATTTAAAGTCACCTGTACTGATTATATTTTAAGTTCAGCTTGTTTCATATATATTTAGATAGCTTGTTTCTAGGTACAGTTTTGTCTATTTAAACACTTGTGTAAATGAAAATGATGTAAACATGATGACAAAACGCTAATGAATCAACTGTTAGTATATTGTGTTGAAGCAGGCTGCAGGTCTTATGATGTGCTCTGGTGGCCTATGTATGGCCCAGAGGCCATAGATTGGGCACACCTGAAATATAGTACAGAGACTTTTGGAGATCTTATGCCTTGGATTTACAGGAGGCAAGGAAAAGTTTATTTACCCCTACCAGAAGCCCTGATCAATGGAATTTCTCCAGAGCGATTGGTGATCCAATGACAGAGCGAAGTGTTTCTTGGCATGAGCTGTTCTCAAGTTACTTTGTAAGTAATGTTAATCATATCTGGAATGAGCTATCTGCTTCTATGGTGATGGAATCTGTTCTTGGCTGAAAGTATCCTCAGTAGGCATATGATCCCTTTGGACCACAGCCACCAGGGCATTCAAGCTTATTCCAGTACTAGTACTGAGACAGAAAGGCAGGAAACTGGTTCCTCTCACTCTATTGCACCTTGGGCACAGCAGAGAACATGGTCCTTATATTTATAGTTATAAATAGCTAAAAAAATTATGAGTTTGATTCTTTTTTTACATAAATGATTGTGAATGAGGAGTAACCCAATGGAGTTACAACACTGATGTATCCAAGAAGAGAATCTGATCTCACATGTCACTTAACAGAGTCCATATCACCAAACAATGAGATCTTAATTAATCCTTTGTTATTATAGGATACAAGGAATTAATTCTGATTTCAAAGTGGTTAGCTCTACCACTCATTTAAGTATCATAATGTACAGATCATAACCCAATTATAATGCTTTCTCCACTACAAGCAACTCCTAACATTAATTTTAATGCATGTCCATCCCTTTAAAGTTTTTTGCTCAAGAACAGTGTCTCAATGGGGGCAGAATCTTATGATGCTTAGCCTCTACAGTTTATCATTATAGAAAGCATTAGACTTTTTATTTAATGTTTGTAGGAAGAAAATTAAGTTGCATATATCATTGGCTGAGTAGTTATTATCCTGTGATCTGTCATCAACCTATACCATTTTCAGTTGAAATTTATTTTAGGCAGCCTATCAGACTTAATTGGCATAGTCTGTAAAATAGGATTTGATAAATAAATATCTATAAATTGTAATGCAATAGGAAGTTTCTCAGAATATTAAACCCGCCAACCATGTAAAAACAGCATACCTTAAACCCTATTCCCATAATTGACATGATCTTGAACTGTAACATGAAGAAAATAAATAAGACAAAGCCATGTGTTTTTCATGTTCCATATGTAAAGAGGCTTGGGAGAACATGGTAAGACAGTAAGACAAAATAGGACATGACCAGGATGAAACAATATTTTAAGCATATAAAAAACAAAGGAGAGTAAAAAGACAAATTATATTCAAAGCAATGGTTAAGTTTAAAACACAATGTTTTCTCAGGGATAGATTGTATGGTTATTCATAGCCTCTATTGGGGACAGTGTCAAGCAGTCTGTGTACCAGGTTGTGGGTAGGCTGCAGCCTAGATAGGTTCCTAGTGAACCAAGATGCTTGTGGATGGACTGTGCCACCCTGACTTCCCCTGATATGAAATGACTGTGCAGCATCTCCATTATAGATCATTGACTTGAAGGAACCTTCTGGCATGTGATGTGTCACAGACTATACAACTATACAAGGTATAAGAACTATCCTTGCACACTTATTGCCCAAACTTTGGGTCCAGGTTTGTGGGAGTAAGTAGGACTACTCACATAGCTACTCTTAAGAGCAGATGGGCATAGACTGAGGGAAGGAGTTTTCGCTCAACCTCACATTTGCTGAACCATGATTGGGGATGATAAGTCACTACTGGTATAGGGAAGCAGTGAACTGTTGTCTGCTTGGAGCAAATGGGGTGAGGATGGTGGATGAACTGTGACTCAGAGGAGCATTTCAGTCTTTATGCCTCCCAGTCCTACTTCTGGATTAGTACAGTTGGTTTATGCTCCAACCCTTGCTCAGGGCTCAACCTAAAATACCAATCTAACCCTCATATTTCATCTTTACCAAGCTCCATTTTCATACTTGCATTCATAAGATGAACATACTTTTAATATGAATCATCTGAAACTAAGACACTTATTTCAGCTTTTGCTTATAATGAAGCATAATTTACATTACCAATACTGTTCTCAGTCATGTTATATCACGTGGACTGCGGGTGAGATATTCTTCGTCATCTTATAGAAAAGTTTCCAGATGTACAGGGATCCACTATTTTTCCCTCTCCTTTTCCAAATGACTGTCATGCTCTTGACTGTTGTCCAGAACGCAGTAGTAATGAGCATTATGTTCATGCTTATGCACAAATTTGTAGAGATAGTGCAGAGCAGGTTTCTTGCCTACTATTTACAACTTGTGTTATTCTGTCAACACCTAATCTTTAAGCCTTTCTTTCACAAAGGCATAACAATCCTCTGAGTACTATGAAAACATAGCAATTTGATTTCTATTTAGTGTTGCTAGGATATAGGTAGCACTGAAGATTATTTTGGCATAGCATGATAATCATTTTCTAAGGCAATTTCAGATGGTGTCAATGTTTTATTTTGTCAACCACTTTACTTACTGATGTTTAAGAAAACCTGATAAAGTTGAATATGAAAGACCTCTCAAAATGTAAGCTCGTTGAATAGGAGAAAACTATGGAAGATCACTGCTACTATCACTGCTTTCGTTCTGATTTTCACTGATATTGACTAAACATAGATCGTTAAGATTTACAACGATGCCTTTATGATTCATGAAAGACAGAATGAATCTCAGAAATTCATATGCTTAAGTAGATGATCATTGTATATTCTTAATCAGTTCTGTTCATCGTGGATTCTCTCTAAACGCATTTCACAGGAATGACATTTTTTATTATTTTCCTATTGAGAGCTTAATAATAATTGACAAGAGAAGCCCCATATGTTGTGATTTGATGTAGTTTTTATTTGCAAAAAGGTTATAGCAGTGAATAATAATTGCTATTAGAGATAAGGAATGCTGAGCCAGTTAGGTTTGCTCAAACCTCAATCCAAATTGAAGAGATGTCAAATCTAATTTTGAGCTACATAACTGGAGAATTTGTTGTTGTTGTGTCTTTCACCCACCTCTGTAGTTCCTAACCTTGCTGAGTAGTTAATTTAGCCTTAGTGTTGTTTTGTAGAGAAGGTAGGAAATTTTGTTTGATTTTTTTCTCTCAGACTGCATACTTTATCCACCCACATTTTGAAGGCAGTTTAAGGTTGCTAATTAATGTTCTCCATAATCTGCACAGGTTCCCAGGGGAAATTGTGAAATGTGAAGCATACAAGAGAAATTATTCTGTTCCACAATTTCCTTATTCTTTAAATCCTTCCTACTTTGTGTATTAATGTCTCATTAATCACTTTGCCCCTCCGGGTTCAAGAGCTTAAGTGTAATGCAATGAAATAAAGTAGCATGTTCCATTCACTCAATGTACAACATTTTATATGAGGTTAATAGGCAATTTTAAAAATGTCATTGACTGTGTTGATCTAGCTAGGTTAGCTTTCACTTGCACATTACCTATTTAGGATTCTATCCAGCCCAAATCTACTTCTATGGCTTCTGAATCATGTGCTTCTTGGGCTGTGCAGCTGCACAGACCTATGTGGAGTGCTATTCCCCTCCCCCTCAAAACTAGCTGTTTAATTCTGATTGTGATTTATAGCACCACCTAAGCCAGCTCCCCTCTAGGCATTAAGTTAAAGTCTCTACTCAGTTTAATTGCTATGGCAATTGTGCTTTTGGTAATGACATTAGTTGATGCATCGATCAGTTAAAGCAATCTCATCTCCTAAGCCCTCCTCCTCCATTTGTTTGTCTCATTTGCCAGTTCCAGTTATTCTCATAACCTGAATTTGGAGCTCTTTGGAGCACAGTGACTAATCTTCTACTGGGTTTATGTTATCATAAGGTAAATAATATAATTATAAAAAAGACAGATGACCAGCTAGTCAAAAGACTTGACCATCGCCAAGTGGCAGTTAGGGAAGAAAGTACCCTCTTCAAATGGAGACGATACCACATACATCCCTCAGCATTGGGGAATGTGGCCCTTCACCACCAATGCCTCTGGGCTTGTAATCAGGTGCAGGAGTCTAGTCCCAACAATCTTTTTGTACTGATTGATGGTGGGAGAGCACCTAATACACTAATCAAAGTTTGTTTTTTGAATTGTGTTTTAAATAAACATGGGTAGATGCCCAGATTTCCCATTCCTCTCTCTGTACTCTGGGTTCCAGTCCTGTGGCAAGCAGATTAGATCTGATTCCAAAACTTCTTGTTGCTTCCCTGTACTACTTCCTCCCTTAGCCTACTTCTAGCTCCCTTTCCCAGTCCCATTCAGGGCTCTACAGAGATCTTTCTAGCCTCCTGGATTGAAGGACACATCCCAGAACTTCCTTCCTGTGGAACTAAACTAATCAAGCCCCATCCTGATAATATAAGCATCTTTGGATGCCTCCTCCTATCCCATATGGCCTTGCTGGGATCCCTGGGTGGCATATCACCAACAATTTTCTAGAACCTCTAGTCTCACTTGTGCTATGATAGAGGTAGATAGTTCCCCCCCCCACACACACACACACTCCCAAAGGCCTGAACCATGAGAAGATACATTCAAGGCACAGGAAGTAAGAAAGGATAACAAAATCACCCCACTAAATAACATCTCATCCTTATCTCCAGATGAATCAGTCATGCCTTCTGTGCCATCACTAGCAGATTATTTCAAGCAGTTTCAGGACCTCACAAGAAGAATAGCAGACACCATTTGAAGTGATTAAGCACTCACAAGGTAAACTGCTAGACATTTTACACACAGCATCATCTGCTTGAATTGTGCTACCGATTAATGGGGCTCTTCTGGATCCCACAAGACATCCATGCAATCCATGTTTTATATCAAACATCAAGGGGGATTGAAGTTATCTTCTGTGCTGAAGCAGTGGGACTATGGAACTGGTGTATATTCAACAACATTCATGTCTGGACAGTATACCGTCTGGGTATTCAAAACATCACTGCAGATGCCCTCAGCAGATATTTCTCTAAGGATTATGAATGGGAGTTAAACCCCCTTATTCTCCACCTCACATTTCAGACCTCTTCACCACTCCCAAGAACAAGTGCTCCCAGTTCTGTTTGAGAGGGGGACTGGGTCTGCACTCCCTGGGAGATGCCCTTCTCCTTCATTGGACAGTGGGTCTGTTATATATGTTTCCATCAAAACCTCTAATATCAAAGGCAATATAAGAAAAGCCAAGGCCAGAGATGAACATGATTTACTTATCATACCCAGTTGCCAGCTTGTTGACCAATCACATTCATCTTCTCTGTCAGGATGACAGCTGAATCCTTCACTCCAGCCTCAGAGTTCTTTACCTGAAAGCATGGCTTATTGATAGTGCACAGGGTTAGAAACAACCTGTTCCAAGGAAGTGAAAATGGTATTGTTATGCAGTAGGAAGGAGTCTACCCATAATATTTACCTACAAAATGGATGAGATTCAATCACTGGTACTGAAACACCTTTCACCTGCTTCTTCCCAGCTGTCAGATATTTTAGATTACATCCTAGAATTGAAGAAAAAAGGTTGTCTTTGAACTCTAGTAGGGTATATTTGGCAACTATTATTATCTTTCAATCCCCTGTGGAGGGTTTTTCAGTTTACACATTCCTGATGATGGTGAGATTTCTCAAGGGCTTGGAGAACACTTCCTTCAAGTAAAACATTATACTTTGATTTGAACCTTAACTTATATCTTATGAGACATCCTTTGATCAATTGGCAACCTGTTCTCTACTAAACTTATCAATGAAAACAACTTCCCTGGTGTCTTTTAAATATGCTTCAGGAGTTGGAGAGACAGGGTTTTGATGGCACACATCCCTTTCATAGTATTTTTCAAGGAAAAGATTTTGCTATGACTGCACCCCAAATTCTTACCAAAGGTGTCATCCAAGCTCTATGCTAAACAAACCATTCATCTTCCAGTTTTCTTCCCTAAACCACACTTGATTAAGGAAGATGCAGTATGGCATACACTTGATGTCAAGAGAGCATTAACCTTTTACTTGGACAGTACTAAACAATTTAGGAAATTTTACACACTGTTTGTGTCCATTGCTGACAGATCTAAGGATCCTCAATTTCCAAGAGAAGACTCTCTATGTAGATAGCTGTATGCATCATCTCTTTTTATCAATCTAATGATATTCACCTTCTAGGGTACAGTACTAGCCCATTCAAAAAGACTCCTTTCTACTTTAGTGGTCTTTCTTAAGAATGCCCCATTTATGAGATATGTAGGGTTTCAACTTGGACCGCCATACACGCTTTCTCAAAAATTTATGCATGGATCCTTTAACCAGCTTTGGATGCTATGTTTCTCTCTACAATACTATCTTCAGTCTTGTACTTGATTCTGAAGCTCCCCACTCCTCTAGAGGACACTGCTCAGTAGTCACCAAAGTGGAACACCCGTAGGGACACTATTTGAAGAACAAGAGATTATCCAACCTGTGTTCTACTACCTGCCCTCCTTTTCCTGTATTTCCATTATGGAGCTTGAGGTACAGAAAGAACTCAGGACAGGTCTATATAGCCTCAGTGCGGGGCTTGAGGATGTGTAAGGCATGTGCATGGGCTGAAATCTCTGATCAAAGGTGCATGGGGAACAGCCACATCTGAAGTGGAAGTATAGCACCCAGAGGGGGGACACATCTTGAAGGTCTACAATTACAGTGGAGGGTGAATAACTTCTCCTTTTCCTGCTCTTCACTTTTTTTTTATAAAACAAAAAAAATACCTACATATTATAAATTCAGAAAGATGCCCTGAAAGAGGATTTTTGTTTTGTTGTTTGTTTTTGTTTTAATTTCTATTTGTTCATTTGTTGGTAAAAGAAAGTAGTAAAATGGTTAGGGATATTTGTATTAATGACATCACCAGCAAAACCTCGCTGTTTTTATATATACCTTGGAACATTAGAGTGATCCTAAATTCTGGTCATATGCTAGTTCCGTATAAAAATATATATGAAGGGAAATGTAGATGCTGAATTGAGCACATCAAATACGTACCCTCTCCCACATAAAAGTTCTGCTGAAAACATTGGCAACCTAATGCATCTCTGTCTTTCTTGTCAAAGGAATATGAGCCCTGTGTCACCCAACCAGTCCATTCTTATTGACCCAAATTTCATTACAGAAAATTGACTCCATCTCTACAATATACCTGAAAGAATAATGTTAGTGTATTGGCAGAAAATAAATGAAGACTTTTGCAGTTCATATGATAATACTTTCATGATATCATTGAAGTTACCTCATAAACTTTAATGATAAACAGAAGGCTTTACCATTTTTCTACTGGGAATGCTTTACAGAAAAGAAGTATAATTTCCCTTGTGGTTTGCTGCACCATATGTGGTGTGTTTTTTTATGAATATTTTTAGCAAATTATAAGATTAGACTGACTATCCTCTATTTGCAAGATGCCAAAAAAACATGATATTGCCACCTTGGTTTTCAGAATTCTATATAGTGCTAATATAATGACTCTAAATATGGGATAAAATTTTAATGGTATAGCTATTTATCTGTTCTCTCCATTATGGCCAGATTGTGGCCTGTCTAATCCTCTCGTGCAAAGAAGAAAGGGGATCCAAGTGTAATCCATATGTTTACACTGTAGTATTGGATTAATTCCAGAGAAAGGGAGCAAAACAGTGGGAAGGAGACATGGATTTTCATTGAATCCTCTGTGACTCTTCACACATGCAGGGAGCAGGACAGGATAATTTAGTTAGAAAGGCCCAGAGATATCTAAGGGTGAGGGAGTGAGGAGTGTAGTAGCTAGCAGGCATGCACAGTAGCTGTACAGAAAGTTTCTATTCAGGGCAAGATGGCTTGCAGGTTCCACACATTCACCATCTGAGAGCTGAGCCAATCATGGCTGGGGGCAGGGTTATATATATGGATATTGGACATAGCCCTGTAGACTCAGGCCTGAAGTCAAGAAACATGTTTGCTTTCCAATATCCGTATCATAAACTACAGATTCCCTGTCTTTCTAGAAACAGAGCAGACAGCCAATTGTTAGCTTTGGATATGGCATTTGCTCCTGGCTTGTGAGGATCTTTGGACTATTATTGTGCTGAAGAGATTCTGAAGTGTTTGGAAATGAACTGAGAGGCTGCCCTCCTCCTCAGGTTCTGGTGAATCCAGGTGATACACACAACATTCTGAGGCCGCACTATAGAGACTTGAGAAATTATATGTGTGTTCCAAAGTATATCTGTCTATTAAAACTTTGCACTGAAGTATATGTGAGAGCAACAGAATGGGGAAGCCTGTATGAGGAACACCAAGGGATTTACTGACTTATTTTTTTCTTTAATAAATTATTTAAAAGTATTCCACACACCATTTTCAAATGTTGATGGATAAATTACATGTTTGTTCATGAAGAACTTGTATGGTACTCTCTCTGAGGTTAGCTGACTAACACCATACTCTGCAATTTAACTCTTTTTCTGAAGAGTCCTGAAGAAAGAAGTCTGGTATGAGTTTCAACAGAGAAGTAAGCTAAGCTGCAGAAAAGGGTGACTATAATAAAGTTGGTCAGGAATTTTCCATCTGAATGATTTTTGGACATTGCTATTTATGTAAAATATCAAAATTTTCTACATAAAATTTTCAGTTTTTCTTCCCCTCCCCAAATTTCTGTTCGGAAAACTGAACTGAAATATCTGTTTGCGCTTGAACTGAATCAAAATATTTTGGTTTGCTGAGCTAACCCAAAGAATTTTTTTTGAGACAGTTCAACATTAAACTGTAGTTCCCTACTATGGTGCTATGACTTACAGGAGTTGCAGTTTGGAGGCCTGATCAGGCACCAGTAGAGGAAGCACGTGCCTGGCGCAGCTCATGTTAAGGGGCGTTTTTTTGGTTTTTTTTGTTTTTTTTTGCCTGGGGAGGCAAAAAATGGTAGAACTGGCCCTGAGCCTGATGATCTCATTCTCTCCTAAGGGCCAAAATCCCTGACCAGAGTACGTTGCTTATTGCTTATTGCCCATGCTGCAATGAAGTCCCACCCCAGACTGAGCAACAAGGTGCATTATGAAAGTCACATGACCAAAGATATATCAGATGTAGTCCGCCTAGGAACCTGGCCCACTGGGGAAGATGGGGGCATCAGACACGAACTACAGCTCCCATGAAAGAGTGTGCCACAATAAAGACACACACTTTAACTTTCAATTGACTTGAGGTTATATGTTTGTTTCATGTTTCCAATTCAAATTATTTTGCAGTGTATTGTTCCATGAGAAATTTCAATATTTCAATTTTTCCTCCTGACTAGATACAAAAATGAATGTTGAAAGATCTGAATTTTCCACCGGACAAAAGTTCCACTTTTCAAAAGCTCTATGTAATTTAACTCTACACTCCTCTGACCTGTAACATAAATCTAAGTGCATGGCAGGTAGCAGCCCGAGATGGGTGAACAAGCTCCAAAGGCCCATTACTCCTCTCTTCTGTGCAAGTGTGGAGGAAATGGGTTGAGCCTTGACGCTAATCCTCCCCATCACTCTGGGAAGCAAAGCTGCACTAGTGTACCTGGCCACATAGCTGCACTAGGTATAAAGCTGTTGTAGGGTATGTCCCACCTGAAATAGGTCAGGCAGGGAGATAGGTTGCAACTGAATCACAATTTGCTTCTGGGCCAGTGCAACAACCACGTGACCCATACACAGAGTTTGTGGCAAAGCCACAACTTAATCCTTCTAAGCTTTAAAAGAAACAGCCAAATAGATTAGGTCTAAAATCTAGAGGTATTCTTCTCCTATCCCCCCCCCACACACACACACCACCCCTCATTTTTCATTGGTCTGGAGATGAGTACACAAAATCTAATAATAATAGAATTATTTTGTAGATTTTTTTAAAAATTAGAATTAAATTAAAATTAAAGCAGATTTCTTTTGAAAAAATAAGTTATTCTGCACTGTATTCTGTTATCTACAATCATTGCAAAGACTGCTGTGTCCCAGCAGTGCACCAACTTAGTAGTAGTTTGACTGTGACGAGGATATGATTTCTGACAATACATGATGGTTGCACCCCAAAAATGATGATTGATTATTCTTTTTCAAATGCAGGTAACTATTAATTCATCTGATTATATTGCACAATAATGCTAACCAGGGTTTTATATAAAGGAATGTGCCACATATATATGTATGTATGGCAAATTTTGACAGGAGTTGGTTTAAAATAGAACACTTCTAAATTCAGGATTAGAAATAAAATTATGATATAGTTCTCAGACATGCACTGTGTAGTAAATTCTCCTTATGTCCTGCTTCACTATTCAGTGAGAGTCAGGGTGCCTTATTCCATGTAAAGTTCCACTGGAGTTAATGGATGTGTTTCAGGAGTGATGGATCCATATTTTTTTTAAATGCAACATGTTGTTAGCTAGAGTCATACATTATATCTGATCAAATGTATGATTAATTTAGGGCCAAATGTTCTGCCCAAGTCCACTGAAATGAATGCTATAAGGCAAAGGATTTGGCCAATCATCTGTCCAATGATTCCTAACACTGGAATTGCCTTGTTCCCCAATAATATGCAGAAAGAACAAATCTTGCCCTCAGTTACAACCAGACTAACCAATGTAGAGTTGCATGTTGCACATGCAATGACCATGATCACACAAAGCCACACTCATGCTCTTTTAGCATTCAGTGTTCCCTTTCTCCTACTGGCACTGCAGATTGGGGGCGGGGGGAGGAGGGCAGGTACTTTATTGAGGTCTAAGAGCTCTGCAAATCCAACAAACCTAAAAATCTACCTTTTCTGCCTATCCAGAGTTGTGAGGACCAGTTAAATTAATGCTTAACCTCCAATTAGATTTCTCTAGATAAAAGGCATAGTCTAAGGCCATTTTTACACTACAGGTGCTACAACATTGTAATGTAGACACTACCAACACTAAAAGGAGTTTTTCTGTCACTGTAGAAACTCCACCTCTTCAAGCAATGGTAGCTAGGTGAAGGGAAACATTCTTCCGTTAACATACCTGAATCTATACTGGGATTAGGTCAGCATAGCTAAGCACTCAGAGTCAGTGAAATTTTTCACACTCCCTGAGCACTCTGGTTATGTTGACCTAACTTAAGTGTAAACCATGCCTAAGACTTTAGTTTAGGAAAGCACTTACTAAGGATGTAAATACTGTTTTAAAAGTTAACTGTTTAAACAATTAAAAATATTTTGTTTAAACGGTTAATCGATTAAGCGGCTGGGGATGGTGTAGCTGGGGCTGCTTGGGTGGCGTGGCTTTGTCCGCTCTGGCCGGGCGACACAACTCCAGCAGGCCCGCTGAGTCCAGATGGCATGGCTTGGCCCACTCCAGCCAGGCAGCACGACTCCAGCTGGGCGGCAGGCTTCAGCTGCTCTGGCCAGGTGGCACTGCTTTGGCCAGGCGGCATGGCTGGGACTGCTCTAGCCGCCTGAAGCTGCTGGAGTCGGTGGGCTGGCCAGCTGGCACAGGGCCGCTGGGGCCAGCATGGGGCTGCTGGGGCCATCCAACCAGCAGCCCGGGGGCTACTGGTTGAGGGAGTTAACCGCTAAGACTAATGATTACTGGTTAACCGGTTAACATTTTGCATCCTTAGCACTTACCTCAGGGTAAGCTTTACTAAATTTGGGCTAAGTAAGCTACTATTGGAAAATTATATTGTATTTTGTTCAGTTTCACATTCAAGATTTTTATTATTATTTTTAGGTGAGGACAGTCATTCAGTGAGGTAATATAGTATTTATTTTTCATTTAAATTGATTCCAATGGGGTGGCACAGATGTAACCAAAGGCAGAATTTGACCATTGCTATTTTAATGGTTTGGCTACTGAGTTTTAATCTCTTCATGTATAATTGCATTTGAACAGAGTTAATAACTCTGTTATCAGCTAGTCAGGCAGGTCTCAGAATCCATCTTATTTATAAACTCAATAGGCTACAGTTGGAGTCTTTACCAGTCAGAACACCAAGTTACATCATGGCTGTTCGCTCTGTAAGTAACTTTGAGTAACTGTACACAAAGTCTCAATTGACCAACAACATGTTTATGAAAATGGTCTAGTTATCCAACTGAAAATAAGAGCAAACAGCTGACAATAATATATATATAAGAAAGCTAAGGAACAAACAAAACTGGATGGAACAGCTAAAAAGGAACAAATTAGTGGAATTCCATAGATAAAATAATTAAAAATAAAACAATTTCTTACTAAACAATGTGAAGTCAATAGAACTATTCACTGTGTAAAGTTAAGCAGGTACATAAATATCTCTGTGCAGGATTGAGGCTTAAAAGAGAAAAGGTGCCATAAAATTAATCATCAGGTACTGCCCAAATAATCCAGCTCAAAGTGAAAAAATAAAAGCATCTTCATCATCCTGAGCTTTGAAAATGCTTGTTTTTGCAGAGATTTGGAAAATTGGGCAGATAGCATTGTCTGCTCCTGATAAAGAAAAAACAAAAAAAACAAAGAGCTGGGTGACATTAATGTATTGGTGGCATTGCAGCCAATATTTTCTCATCATTTCCACTCATGCTTTGAAACAAATGTTATTTAGGAGGGAAGATAAGTTTTAGCCTTTTTTGATTACACATTTAAAATTGTCAGGAGAAGTGTCTGTCTGCTTTGAGATGTATTAGATAGGAGTTATTGCTGAGACCTTAAAGCATTTACTCCAGCCAGGTGTGGGTGGATTCTCACAGGCCCCCACAGTGTTTTCACCCACACTGAGCTATCTTTCTTCTTCCAGTCCCTGTGACCCTGTATTCAGACATTACACACTATTGTAATAATCTTTGTACAAAATATGATTGTGAGGCATCATTTGAAAATTAGTTACTTGCTGGTCAATAACATTATGGTAAAATGTATAGAGCAACATTATATGTAAAGTTATTGATTCTCTCTGCAGAATGTCACTAACACATGCTCAAGACCAGGATGGCCTTGCCTAGATAAAAACAGCAGGGGGAGAAGATTGCAGGAAACAGAGCAATTTGCATTTTAACAAACACCAGTGGGGGTGGGGGAACAGCATGTTGCATCCTTCACCCCCAGACTCCATGTCACCTTCCTCACAGCTTGCCTAAACTATACTTTAAGGAGTAACCTTCCGAAAAATTCATTGCAAAGGTTCACTGGACTGTAAAAGGAAGGGGCAGAAAATCCCAAACTCTCTCTTTCACCTAAGACAAAGGAACTAGCACTTTTGGACTGCTGGAGGAGATTCTGACAAGGAGGTTAAGTCACCATCTTGCAGGAAGATTGTGGGTGAGAAAAGCCATCTTGAACAAAGCCTGCACCTTGCTAGATTACATTTTACAATTTTAGATGCATGTTTTTACTTTTATTTGCTTGTAGTCATTTCTAATTTTATCTCTTACACTTGAATTCACTTAAAATCCTATATTCTGTTGTTAATAAACTTGTTTTACTATTAAGCTAAACAACGAGGGCTGTGTTTGAATTAAAATGAATGTTAATTCCAGTTCGAGTAGCAAGCTGGTGGGTTTGTCTCTTTAAAGGAGCAAATAGATCTTATTATTCCTCTGAATGTTGCAGGAGGAGGGATGAACATTGCAGAACACACGGGTTTGGGAAAGTATGTGACTAGGTATGTGTTGGGGTCACCTGTTAACATCAACCAACTATGTTAAGATCAGAGTGTGTCCATGATAACTGCTGGCAGGCTGTGGGATTCAAAGTGGCTGGATCAAAGCAGTACAGCATACAAAACATGGAGTGCTTGCTGGTTGTATGTATGTCCAAGGTAGGGAGTCACAAGTAACAGAGGTATTTGGGGGTACTCAGGGTTATAATACAAGTGGTGACAAAACTCTCACTGCTCTGAATTGCACCCGAGAATGTGGCAGGTTCAGAGAAGACTGTTGAAGGGGATCTCCTCTCACCCTCTAAAACTTCCAGCTTGGACTCTAAATAAGAGTATCAGCTCCCTTCAATACCCACCATACTATCCTGTCCAGGTTACTTCCTTCTAGAAATACCCTTTTTCAGGGCCTTCTAAATCCCCCTCCCCATTTTTTTTTATTTTTTATTTTTTACTTTACAAGATAGCTTCAGCCAGGCCTTTTCCTCTGGTTGGTATGGAGAGCCCCTTCAGCAGTTTCCCCTGACCCTGGTACCCTACTAGATCCCATGGACGTCTTTCTCCTCCTCTGTTTCTTACTGAGCATGCTCTCTCATTGGAAAAAGTGTTATCATTTCTTGATGCTTCATTGCCTGACTCAACCATCATTCCCAAATCCATCACCGCGAGGAGATAACGAAGCACAGGTGGCACTAAACCGAACTTCCTCCACTTAAAGGGCCAGCGCACCCTGTGACAGGCACCTTTGCATGAAATCATTGTTAATCAGTTATTACAGCAATCCATTTGTGTTTATATTATTAGATACTTAATTAGCTTTCTCACAAAATGAAGTAGTACTGAGCTATTTTCTGTATTGCATTTTTCCTTTGAGCACTAATAGGATGATTAAAACTGTCTACTTCTCCTGAATATTTACATATGTTAATGATCTATCAAAAGGGAATAAAAAAGGATCAGATGGATATCTGCTGCCCAAATTCTTATGGTGTCTGCCAAGTCGTATATAACTGTCAACAGGGAAGGGGAAAGTAAATCAGAAACCATATTCATCCAACTGAAAAAAGAGAGAGAAATAAATCCACAACAGCTGTTAATTAGACATGGGCCAGAATCAAAATACCCATGTGCAGGAACAATAGAAGTTTGTGAGCGTGAAAAATCCATTAATTCCAATGAATTAGTTTCTTCCTGTGAATTTCTGGAGAGTGCTCCAGAATATAAGTTGTCTGATTTAAAAATGAAGT
This sequence comes from Gopherus flavomarginatus, assembly GCF_025201925.1. Lineage (NCBI taxonomy): Eukaryota > Metazoa > Chordata > Testudines > Testudinidae > Gopherus > Gopherus flavomarginatus. The sequence continues at coordinate 80,251,589 of NC_066617.1, read as the reverse complement.
TTCCCTCCATTGGGATGCAGTGATAACCTTGACAATGTAAAATGAAGCACTTATGTCTTTTTAAGTCTATAGCCAAACACATTGGAACAGTAGCACGGAGAGAAGTGTGAAATTCTTCCATTCATCCCTATAGAGTGTTAAATGTGAAGCCTAATTAAACATGCCAACCTCATTAACCATTTCACTACTGATTTATTGTAATCAAAATATGCAGCTAATATGCTTATCCAATTTGGCTGAATGTAACTGTCATGGTCTGTGGGGAGGGAACAGTGAGCATATTGAGGTCACAAAAAGGGATGGATGTTTTGGTCCAGAGACTTTTAAAGAACATTGAATTTGTGGTATTCATTATTCAGGTCTACAAACCTGTTCTTTGTTATGCATACTTGATTCTTAAATACAACTGTTTTTTAATCAAACATTGTCAACTTGAAATCTAGATAGTTTAAAAGAATGATCTCACAATAATTTCAGACCCCATACCTGCTTTCAAGTCCCCTAGCCAAAATGTGTGGTTTTGCAATCATATTTTCCATTTTTCTCAGTTGTTCTTTTGTGAATGATCCAGACAAATGGGAAAACTAATCCTGAATACCCTTAAACGTGTAATTTCATATGCATGAGGAGTCCCATTGACTTCTGTGCATTTTCTTAAGTCTGCGTGGGATCAGGCTAACTGACTACACACAAAGTATTCTCAAATGCACAAAACAAAAAATAAATTAAACTGGTAAATGTTTCTTAATTTCTTTCACTGATAATCATGTTAGGTGCCACTTGTAAAAATACTTCCAGAGAGCAGAGTGAGTGTTAAGTTGACAGTGCCCCTCTAATGTTTATATTTTTCATTCTATTTAGCACATTTAAAAGGGATTGATAAAAAGGAAGTTTTTGGAGATGCTACTGATTTATACAGTATGTATTATTAAAGACATGTAAAGATTGGGAGAAAACCCAGAAATTGTTCCCGAGAAACTCTTTGGGGCAGGGACCATCATTTTGTTCTGTGTTTCTATGGCATCTAGTACCATGAGATGCAGGATAAGGGCTCCTAGGCATTACTGTAATTCAAATAATAAATAAAATAGTAATCATGATGATGAGAGAATAAGGCAAGGCTAGTGCCAAACTCTGAGTCATCAATATGTTCATCACATGAGCAGGAGACAATGTGATTACGAGGTACGTGTTAGCATTTCTGTATCTATAATACAGTCATTCCAAGCTTCTCTTGGACATCTGTTACACACTGTATATTTTGAAATAGAAGCTTCGGGGCTAGTGGTATTAATACCTCTAAGTCCATGAAGAAGATGAATTAATAAAGGGATTGAAAGTAGTATAACAAGCACTGAGGCTGCCACTTGTTCACTATGAGCCAGATTTTGCCACTTCCCTACACAGGATCTTTGAGGATAGGAAGAGGGGTGGAAAAAATATGCTCTCTTCTATGCATGGCCTTCCTAGACCGGGCAGAACTGCAGTCTCTGTGCCTGAGTATGGCACCTCAGAGAGGCCAAGGACAAGTGGAATCATAGTTCTCTTCTCCCTGTGTGCAGGCCAGTGGGGTTGTCTGGCAATGTAGGAGGACCGTCTGCTACAGCCCATGCAATGGGGAGCTCTGGAAGTCATTCTGCCTCTCTGATACAGAATACCATGCAGCTCCACTCTGTCCTCACAGGTCTGTGCCAACAAGGGAAAATCTAGCTCAGGGGTTTTCAATCCCGCCTGGGGCCCAGCTCAGCTGTGTGATAAAGGCCAGCCTGCATGACAGGGTCAGGGTTCCTGGCTGCCTGGCCCAGTAGGATCTGGGATGCCCCACTGCCCAGTGTGGTGGTGTCTGGGCTGCCAGTCCATGCCAAGCCAGCCCGGCCCATACGGTGGAGGATCCAGGGTCAAGGCTGCCAGCCAGCTCCATGGGGTTGGAGGCCTGGGGTCCAGGGATGCTGGCCAGCCCCATGATGGGGAGGTCCAGGACTCCCAGCCGGCCCTGTGGGTTCGGAGTCCAGAGCTCCCGCCCAGACCCACAAACTCCAGGCTCCAGAGCACTGCCTGGCCTCACACAGTGGGATCCGTGGCTCCTGGCTAGCCCTACAGGGTCGGGGATGTGGGATCCAGGGCTGCCACCTAACCTCGCAAAGCTCTGGGGCCTGGGGCTGCCGCTCAGCCCCACAAGCTCCATGGCGGCCGCCCAGCCCCGTCCAGCAGGGTTAAGGGTCCAGGGCAGCCAGGTACCCAGCCACTCTACTTGGCCAAGATCTGGGGTCCAGGGGCAGGGTCTGGGTTGCCGCTGCTCTGCCACCCGGCCCCTCCAGCCCAGGTAACACGTTATGGCCCACATATGCGGCCCACAATGATAAATAAGTTGAGAACCACTGATCTAGCTCTAAATTGCTTTACCTCCTTTTCCCCAGCTATAAAACAGGGATAGTAAACTTGACCTAGCTGAGATGAGTGTTGTGGGTGTTACTTAATTGTGAATGTCTTAAACAGATAGTTAAGGGTTAATGCCTCTTTTACCTGTAAAGGTTTAAGAAGTTCACCTAGCCTAGATGACACCTGGCCAGAAGAACAAGATGTTTCAAAAGGAAGGAGGGAAGTTTCCTTTGTTTAGTCAGTGTCAGTTTCAGTTTCAGCCAGAGGAAAAAAGATCAAGGAACCAGCCTCTTATCAGAGTAGTAAATTTTAGAAAGGAATAAATAGGTTTATGTTTATTTCTTTGTAACCTGTCTTGTGCAATTAGAGGAAGAATCAAATTGGGTATTTGGGTATTTTTTTTTGGTGTAACTAAGGTTTTGCCCAGGGGAACATCCTTTGTGTTTGGAATCTGTTGTCTGTGAGAGTAGCTGGTATGCTAATCTCTCCCAGAGGTTTTTCTTTTACCTTTCTTTTCTTTAATTAAAAACCTTTTTTTCCTACCTGATTGACTTTTCCTTGTTTTAAGATCCAAGGGAGTTGGATCTGGATCCACCAGGAATTGGTGGGAGAAAGGAGGGGGGATGGTTAATTTATCCTTGTTTTAAGATCCAAGGGGTTTGGATCTGTGTTCACCAGGAAATTGGTGAAGTCTCTCAAGGCTACCCAGGAAAGGGAAGTAGTGCTTGCGAGTGGTGGCAACCAGACCAGATCTAAGCTGGTAATTGAGCTTAGAGCTTCTCATGCAGGTCCCCCACATCTGTTCCCTAAAGTTCACATTGGGGAAGGAACCTTGACAGTGAAGATGGCAAGCACTATGTAAGTGCTACTTATGTCTATTAATGAGTTGACTTTTCAATGAGCAGCAGGTGCATTGGTTAGCCAAATAGCCCCATGAACCATCAATCAGGGGAATACTCTCTCAGGTTTGAAAGTATTCAGAAGTTGTTAGCAGAGTCCAATCCCCATCTGTGTTTCTATAAATTTAATTCAGCATACAGTATTATTCAACAGCCACAAGATAATGAGGTCATATGACATGTGGATAACAGACACTACAACAAAAAAGAAAAGTCTGAAGAGTTTCATTGATCTGAAACTGATGAAACTTCTAGCCTTCAAATCTTACCTCATGGAAAATAATTATATACAGGAGATGGCGTATTGTTACATCGATGTAATAAGCGTAACCACTGGCAATGTACACCACCGACTGTAAGAGATGATTACTTTAATGAACCAGTTTGCATTGCAATTACTATATGTATCTTTCCAACAGTAATGAGAAGGTTTTGAGAGAATGTTAAATGAAGGACATCTTGAAGATTCCTTTTTAGATAAGGATGTCCCTGGATATTTTCTGCATCAATTACAGTAAGGTCTTCCTCTTAAGAAGTGTTCCTGGCAGCACAAAATACAAAATAAGAGACTTAATCAAGTATAGAACAGGACATTTTAATAAAGCCAGTCATCATAATACTTTTTCTTCCTTTCCCCTTTAATTTTCACAATAATTTAATAACTAGAAAAGCATTCAATCACACAGAGAAGCAGGGTAACTGCATCTTCAGAGTATCATTTCATTTGCTGCACGTAGAGAGTTAAATATTCCATCAGTGATGGCCCTTACTGATTTGAGTGAGACACAACTCTTGCTGCATCTGCACTCATTAATAATTATATATAAAAACAGGAGATGTAACAATCTCCTAGAACTGGAAGAGACCTTGAAAGGTCATGAAGTCCACTCTGCTACCTTCACTAGCAGGACTAATTTTTGCCCCAGATCCTTAAGTAGCCTCTCAAGGATTGAACTCACAACCCTGGGTTTAGTAGAGCAATGCTCAAACCACTGAGCTATTCCTCCCCCTTATTGTTACTGTTCCCTGAGACTATTATCATTCTCTTCAATTGGAGAGTGGGTGTAGTGCTAGGAATTTGTTCAGATTCATAAATCTTTTTCCCCAAGGTGCTCTGTTGTTAAGTCTCCTTTGTGAGGTGGAAGTGGAAGAAAAAAGTCTGATGATCATCATCACTCTCTTTCTGAAATACAGACCGTTCTATTGTTTCACTCTGAAAGGAGCAGCATTCACAATTAGCTAGAACCAAGTGCTATAGCATATACTTTAGAAAAGCTGCCTGACTTGCTTTGGCCCCATTGTTATTACCAAAACAGTAAATCAGCCAGAAATAATCTGTGGTTCAAGTTGACTATATCACAATCCTGCTATTATAATAACATAACTAAAAACCTTCAGGCATCTTTCAAAGTTGTACATTGCTGTTATTCCCTGAGTCCAGGAAAGTTCTGTTTACAAACAAAAAGTCAGAATCTCATCAGCAAAAGCATTATTGATTAGATATAACACATTTAATATACTGTAAGAGCCAGATGTCACTGGGCTGTTAATAACGTTTCTTTAGCTCTGGTAAAACCAAGGGGGAAAGATAGGAATCACATACTATAGGGATTCAATTAAAGATATCCATTTGTTCAATCTAGTGAGTGGAGCAAACCACCATTTTTTAAATGTCTGTGGAGTACACAGTATCTCAGTAGAAAACACCCAGGCAACCAAACAAAAACAGAAGCTCAGGCTGTTTACAATTGAGATTCTAGTCAGGGCAAGTGCTATGCAGGCTGTTTTTATCAGGTAATTTACATTAATTCTGCTCCAACTTTCAGATCCTTACATGCTCTCCATTTTAGACTCTTTCCCAGCTGTTTTCAGATGCGTTGTTAGCGTTCTGGGATCTGCTTCTTGCAACTTCCAACCCAATTTAAGCAGAGCAGTATTGTCAACTCAGAGTCTTCAAAAATCATGAGATTGTCTAAAAAAAATCACAAGATTTTTAGACTCAGTACATCTTGGGTTCTTTTTAGTCTTCTGTTTTTTGAGCCTTTACTGGTTAAGTTTTCAAGCTTTTCTAGTACTTTGGACAACAGGGTTCAATTCACTGCTCTACCACAGACTTCCTGTGTGACCAGGGCCAGCGCTTGCATTTAGGCAGCTTAGGCAATCACCTAGGGTGCCAGCACTATTAGGGGGCGGCATTTTGCCGGAGGGGACGGCAGGCGGCTCAGGTGGAGCTGCCGCAGTGCTGCCTGCGGAGGGTCCGCTGGTCCGCGGCTCCGGTGGAGCTGCTGCAGTGGTGCCTGCGGACGGTCGACTGCTTGTGCAGCTGTGATGGACCTCCCACAGGCACCACTGCGGCAGCTCCACCGGATCCGCAGCTGCAGCAGGACTGCGGAGCCGGGGGACCAGCGCGCGGGGCGGCGAAATGGCCGTGCACCTAGGGCGCTCAAACCCCTAGCGCCAGTCCTGTGTGTGACCCTGAACAAGTCCCTTAACTTCTCTGTACCTCAGTTCCCCATTTCTATGATGGGGTTAATAGCACTTCCCCTACCTCAAAGAGTTCCCCTACCTCAAAGAGGTGTTGGGAGGATAAATATATTAAAGATTGTGATGCACTCAGATACCACAGTATTGGGGACCACATACAAACCTAAAATATATAGAACTATGTAGACTAGAAATTTACCCTTTTTTTTTCAAATGAAACCTGAACTTCTCATATATTCGCATGACTCCAGGAGCTGGGACCCTAAGAAAAATACCAAATATTGCAAAATAAAAGATAAAATCAGGATAACTGGCAGCACTGTAGCACTCTTGCTGCAAAAATGTGGTATGGTTTTATAGTAGTGACTCCAGAATAAGCAGATCAGGAAATACTCAGCACATTCCATTCTCTCTCTCTCCCCTGTAAAACATAAAATAATATTTTATTATATTAAATTTCCAGCAATTTATCATAGAAAATACCAGTCTAGGAAGTTTTCTTTTGTACTTATAATATTACAGTGTCTCCATGGTTATGGAAATACTCCTTTAAATGGTTAGTTTTTAAATATAGGAAAAATGCACAGAAAAAAAACAGGAACCCCAAGCCAATGCAGCAATGGAATGCAAAAACAGAGAGAGAGTGATGCTAGGGAAACATGCATATAACATGCAAGATTCAGTTAAGAACAGCTGGCTTGCATCCGGGCTGGTTTCATGAAGGAGGTGTGATTGATATATCCAGCAGTTTTTACGACACTCACTGAAACCATAACTTCAGATGAGGATGTATTTGACACACAGATCTGAAAAGGAAAGCCTGGTTTCATATATATATTTATATATCACACACACACAACTGCTGCATTATGAAAAAGGACTTTTAAACGAAGGTCTCATCTCCACTGTTGTTCTCAGCTGTATCTGTAAGTATGTGAGATTACGATGATTGTCTCCACATGTGACACAGTTTCAAACCATAATCTGTAACTCAGCTCTAACTCTGCTCTGGATTTAGGGTATGGTAGCACAACTGTTGTACCACCAATTCTTTCACATATGGTTTCTTCACATTAAAGGCTGGAACTTGCAACTGTCATCATAACTGAGCTATCTGAACCTCCCAACATCCAGTGTCTTCTGTTTTAGGGGACTCCATAGGAGAGAGTCCTCTGTACTTAGCTCTTTCCAATGTTCACTAATGCCACTGCTTCAGCCACCCATAGTGCATTGCTGCCTGTATGAGGTTAGATTAGGTTAGATTCAGCAATTCTTGCTCTTATTCAATAGCTCTCCAGACAGTTGGAAGAAAGGTCAAGAGTGCAACTGAGAGCAGAAAATCAGAGCATAGCAGCACAGCAAGATCCCTAATCAGCATGAGCTGCTCCTGCTGAACATCACTTTGCAGGTTGCAGAGGACAGGATCTGCCCATTCACGCATTTCATCCTTTCCAGATATGGTAATACTTTTCCCTCCTTCTGTTTATGACCATGCTGAGTGCACAAGCCTCTGGGCTGAGGTCAGAGAACTCTTGTCCTGGTTCATCAAAAGAGATTGAACACAAGATGGGGTTTAGGCAGTGTTTTGGTGGACTCCTGAAGGAAGCTGGTTGAAATCAACTAGTTGTTCAGGTAATAGATTGCATCAATACCTTCCTTGCTGAGGAAAGCTGAGCTATTGCAACTATTATGGAAACATTATAGTTTATAGGTTTTACAGAAGGAGAAAATTCACTAAATCAATGCAACATCACACCTTTAGTTAAACTGGTGCAACATCTGTGAGTTGACAAGCCCTTAAAGGAGGAAAAGTTGGAGGTATGACTGATAGGGTCAAGAACAGGTGACAAAAGTATCGAGGGCGCTCATGTTTCCTTATCTCTGCATTTTGTTTAGGAATTTCATCATCTTTTTTCCACTGGCAGCAATCCTTCTCTGCTCTTCATATTTCAAGCATTCATTCCATGAATGTATGATTCTGGCTGACAAGGCACCACAGGTCTCACTGTTGGAACATACATGTAATATCCAAAGCAGCCTTTAATTGACAGAAGAATTTTAAGACATATGTAAAAACTCCCATCAAGCAATGAGATTCAGGAGGGACAAGACTAGAAAATTACCAAAATCCCCTGCTCTGACCAGCTGAGATACCATGAGAATTTTCATAAATGAATACTTATACAAAGATAAGTATAAGAACAGAAAACAGTGGCAATATTTAATCAAAATTTGAAAACTTTTGTTCTGTTTTCATGTTTTTATTTTGTTTTCCAAACTCTTTAGAATTTGATAATTTTATTTGATTTATCTGTTTAATTTTCTGAAAAATTAAACTTTTTTTAAAAAATTGTTTTTATTTTTAAAAAATGTGTCTAAACTGCTTAATAAAAAAAGAGAATAAAACAACTAACCAGGCAATTAAAACAAATCAATCTCCCCCACACACACGCAAAGAAAAAGAATATTGCGTATTATTAAATTGCCACCGTAGTTGTCCTAAGAAATTAGCAAAATATCAGTTAGTTAAAAATAAATACATCAATTCATCTTACGCTTTCTATGCTCTAAAAAATATATATCATGTACCGTCTTAAACATGCACTGAGAGTGAAGGACATACATCTATACCCCCCTTCATCTAAGTATCTCTAAGAATGTTTTCATACTTTAATTAATCCTTAAAACACTGTTGTTAAATAGTTAAGGAGTATATATAATAACAATAACTTCACTGAGCAATGAAATGCAGCTAATACTGCATGGGACAGAACACAACAATTGTTTAACAGTGTACAGGACCATTACACATCGGTTTAGGACAAGAAGAGATGACGAACACTGTATTCAATTCAAACTGCAAGGATAAGAAATAGGTAGCGTGTAACACCTGTTGTGAAATTTATACAGAAGATCAGAGGTAATCCCTCTAAGCTCTTACAGAAATGATCCCAAATAATCAGCAATCAGAACATTGATGTTACAGTACAAAAAGATGAGAAAGAACATACAACAGCTTATTACAGTTAGTTTTCTGCACAGTATCATCTCACTCAATTTCTGGCTCCCATTCCTTCCACTTATTGTATCCACAGTCATCACAATTTTCAGGACCAGTGAAACAGATCTATTGACTTCTGACTGTTAATAGACTTAAGTATTATCGTAGACTTCTTTCTTTCTTTCTTTCTTTCTTTCTTTCTTTCTTTCTTTCTTTCTCTCCACCTCCCTCTTTTTGCCTTTATAGTAAATTTGGATTGATTACAGGGGAAATATAAATAAAACAGATACATTTGAATTTTGAAATGCCTGGTTTATTATATTAACATCATGTGATATGGTAACTGCTATTTAATACTTTTATATTTAACTCTACTAACCTCAACAGATTTAACACCATGGTTAAATTTGCCCTTTACCTCTGTTCTTCCCCTTTATTTTTCAAGTTCATTCCTCACATTATTTTCACATATATATTGGGTTAAATAACTATCCAAGAGTACATTATCTACTGAGAAAGATATATACTGCCTTCTTGATGTGTTCACTGAATTCTCATTAGTATTAATGGAAGCTAATGCACATCAAAGGGATACGATACCCCTGAGAGCAGAGCCTGAATGAGGGGAGGAAGTGAGTGGATAGAACATGTCCTTGTGTATTAGTGTTGTCAGCTGGAAAAGGAAAATATTGCAAAGAATGGGGAAGGTATTTAGTATGGGATGCACACAATCACTTTTATTTGTTTATATGCCATCTTTCCACACCCACCCCAATACACACACAATTCGAGCCCTGAATGAAAGTACAGATTGTGAATATATTTTGTTTCCATTTATTTTCATAATTGTAACTGATATTAAAAATAGTGGCCAACATTTTCAAAAGTGATGAATGATTTTGGGTGCTCAATCCGAGATGTTAAAGGAACATGATTTTCAGAGAATGGGGGATTGGCACTTTCTGAAAATTAGACCTTTTTAAGGTGTCTCATGTTGGTCACCAAGAACTGAGGCACCCAAAATCATTAGTCTTCTTTGAAAATCTTGGCCAGGAATACTTTGATAATCAGCTAGTATCTCTACATGACCGAGTTGCATAGTTTAATTTAACCATACTCTTGATTTAAAAGACCTTAGGTTTTAATGCTAGACACCAAAACAACACAATGATGGTGAGGGACCACATTTTAATCTGACCTCCTTAACTGTGCCAATAAAATTTACAAGCACATCTGATGTGTACATGCAAATCAGCACTTACATTTTGAATGACACATCCTTTCAATGCAAATACAGATTTTGCCAGTGCAATATTTATGACCTTTTATGACCTTTCAAAAGAATCAGAGGTAAACCAACAAAATAATTTGAAAATGAGTGGTATGTCCGTTCAGAATAATAAGGACTGAGTAAAATGGACAAATGTCAACAAAATATTCTGGGAATATCCTTTTAAATTGTAATGGTGTCCTTTTGCATGCATGCCTTCTGCTGGCATATTGATGGAAACAATTAACATCATTAGCATCTCGGAGAGTGTTCATGGCAAGCCAATTCTGAATTTTAAAATTTAATACCAGAAATATGACTCCCAGCTGCTGCACTCATCTTATAATGGAAAGGTGTTGTACTCTGTGACATATGTCCAATCAAAACCAACAAGAACAAGAAAGACAATCCAGTGCTTAAGCTGCTAGCCTGAGATTCAGAAGACCTTCATTCAGTTCCTGACTCCAGCAAGAACTGTTTGACCTTGGACAAGTCACTTACACTAAGATTTTCAAAAGTGACATGTGATTTGGGGTGCCTAGCTTTTTCAGGTGCCCAACTTGAAATACCCAAAAGAGGGCTGATTCTCCAAGAGTGGAATCTCAGCACTTTGTGAAAATCTGGCTCCTTTAAGGTTTCTCAAGTCAGTCACCCAAAAATTTAGCTGACCTAAGATCCTTAGTCTCTTTTTTTTAAAATGCCACCTTTAGTCTCTCTGTTCCTCAGTTCCCCAACTATAAAATGTGTTAAATATTTTCAGGTTTCCAGACCTACAAAAGAGGGGGTCAGACACCATGGATATATAGGTCCAAGACATCTTGGAGATATAGGGCCAGTGTCATAAATATAAAGAAAAGGGTAGCATAAAATCCCTCCTTGGCAGCTTTACTGAATCACTTTATCTGTAAGGGGTTAAGTAGTTCAAATCACCTACTTGGCGCCTGACCAGAAGGACCAGTGAGGAAAGAAGATACTTTTAAATCAGGGGGAGTGGGGGAGAATTTGTTCGTGGCTCTCTTTGTTTGTTCCCTCTCTGGATGGTGAGAGAAGCCAAGCAGGGACATATCCTAAAAATATACCTGGAATAATCCATCTATGATTACAGAAATTGTAAGTAAGGCAAGGAAATGTGTTAGGTTATCTTTTGTTTTAGCTTGTGAATTTTCCTGTGCTATAAAGGTAGTTTAATTCCTGTTTTTGTAACTGTGAAGCTGAGTCCAGAGCGGAGTCCTCTGTGTTTTGAATATTTTTATTATCCTGTAAAGTTACCTTCCATCCTGATTTTGCAGATGTGATTCTTTTACTTTTTTCTTTATAATAAATGTCTTCTTCTAAGAACCTGATTGATTGTAATGTCCTAAAAATAAAGGGTCTGGTCTGTACTCACATTGATAAGGCAATTAGTTGGTATATTATTCTCATGCCTCCCCAAGAAAGGGGGTGAAGGGACTTGGGGGGATATTTTAGGGGGATAGTGACTCCAAGTGACCCTTCCCTGAATGTTCGTGTAAAACACTTGGTGGTGGCAGCAGTACTGTCCAAGGACAAGGAAATGAATTTGTGCCTTGGGAAAGTTTTTAACCTAAGCTGGTAGAATATAAGCATAGGGTGTCTTTCATGCAGGTACTCCACATCTGTACCCCAGAGTTCAGAGTGTGTGGGGGGAACCCTGACAGCCAGTATCTGCTCACAGCTGGCCAGAAAGGAATTCTTCTGGTGGAAAAAAAACTTCCTACAGGTGCGAAGTCAATGGAGCTGGTTCCTGCACCATTGCCCCCTTGGAGGCATAGCAAAGAAGAAAGAAGTTCTTTTAGGGGTGGGGTGAGGAAGGGAGGAGGTGAATGAGATCTGCTGTTACTCAGACTAAGGTCAAGTTCAGTATAGACCAGTCAACAGGATCAGGGAGAAGTAACTGGCTCTCAGATGCCTGCCACTGTCCTGTGCAGGGGATAATGCAGCCACTAATAATGGTGAAAAGTTGATACACCAAGAGTTTGCGTCGGATATATGGGATTATACTGCTGACCTAAAACTTGTTTAGTGGACTACCTGATGATTCTGCCTGTCTGAGGACATCTTGGGTGAAATAGAGCAGCTATAGTTGTTCCTACACCACCATCTGCTGGTGGACCCTGGTGCAGGTCTGTGGTTGGACAGCAGGGACCATAGCCTGAATATCCCTATTCTCTGGTGGTGTCCAAATGCTGGACCAGCTGCAGGGTATCATTGGCAGGCAGAGTTAGCCAAGGATCAGAAGTTGTAAAGCACCGATCTCCCCGCCACTCCACAGCTCAGGATCTGGACTATTATTTGTGAAAGAAACCCACAATACTTAAGAAAGTATCCATATTATATTCATTATGTTCACCTATCAAGCCAATAACTGTTAATTGCATTATAGTCCTTCCTTTGATATATTAATTGCTTCTTTCAAACTGGTGCACGGTTGAACTTTTGCCAGGATTTTGCATAGCAAGTGTACAGCCTGCAAACTATTGTTGCTGGTAAAAGTGGCCAAGTCCCATGACTTTCTTGCTAAATCATATCTGAGATATGAAGCAGATTCCCTGAGGAAAGTTTTAATAGCTTCTGTCAAGCCAGAACAAAATGTGATTCTACTCTGCAAAGTGACTAAACATGACAGTGTTTATTGTGGCTAACTGATTCAGGCTTAAATGTGCTTGGTTTACAAATAAAAAGCAATTTTCCTACCTGCCAGTCCTGCTAACTGGGCTATGGAAATCAAGCTGGTTTCCCTTCTTACCATCTGCAGGCCAAATGATGCTATCAGTTATACTTGTTTGATACTCATTTTCTTCAAACCAGGCCCTCAGTTACACCTGTGCAAATCCATTGTCAGGTGACTATGGGTGAGACTGAAGAAAACAGCAGCAGTCCCATCGAATTCAGTGGGTGCAAGATTGAGCCCCATATCCATAGCTATAGACTACGGCCTTGCCTGCACACAAAAGTTGCATAGGTTTAAGTAAAATAGTTATTACATTGAACTCAGTTAAATTTATGCACCCTTTGCATGAACACATTTAAATTGGTTGCTAAATCAGTATAAACCAGTTGCAGGGATGTGCACTGATTTAACTAAATTGATTGAAATATCTTAGTTAAACTGGAGCAATTTTGTGCTTAGTCTACCTATATGACTCAAACACTATGGCCAGATTTTTCACAGCTGGATGGGCACCAAAACCAGAAGATATTCACCTAATCTGGCATGCAAGGGCAATTCTATCCCTCTCCTTATCTGGCCCTCATCACCACAGTATCTGAGTGACTCACAATAACATATTTATATTCACAACCCCTTTGTGAGGTAGGGAAGTACTGGTCTCACTATTTTACAGATGAGGAACTAAGGCAAAGAGAGACTCTGTGGTTTGTCCAAGGTCACACAGGAATTCTGTGATGGAGCAGGAAGCTTAACTCAAGGTTTCTGAGTCTCTGGGTATGTCTACACTGTGGGATTATTCCGATTTTACATAAACCAGTTTTGTAAAACAGATTGTATAAAGTCGAGTGCACGCGGCCACACTAAGCACATTAATTCGATGGTGTACGTCCATGTACCAGGCTAACGTCGATTTCTGGAGCGTTGCACTGTGGCTAGCTATCCCACAGCTATCCCATAGTTCCCGCAGTCTCCCCTGCCCATTGGAATTCTGGGTTGAGATCCCAATGCATGATGGTGCAAAAATAGTGTCACGGGTGATTCTGGGTAAATGTCGTCACTCATTCCTTCCTCTGTGAAAGCAACGGCAAACAATCATTTCGCACCCTTTTTCCCTGGATTGCCCAGGCAGACGCCATAGCATGGCAACCATGCAGCCTGTTTTGCCTTTTGTCACTGTCACTGTATGTGTACTGGATGCCGCTGACAGAGGCAGTACTGCAGCACTACGCAGCAGTATTCATTTGACTTTGCAAGATAGCAGAGACCGTTATCAGTTATTCTGTACTGTCTGCCATGCCACTGTAAATTGGAGATAAGAAGATGGTTATCAGTCATTCTGTACTGTCTGCTCCTGTCATGGGTGCTCCTGGCTGAGGTCAGCCGGGGGCGCAAAGACAAAAATGGGAATGACTCCCAGGGTCATTTCCTCCTTTATGTTGTATCTAAAAATAGAGTCAGTACTGCCTAGAATATGGGGCAAGTGTGCTAGAAAACCAGTGTACCAGACAGCACAGCTGCTCCATGTCAGATCCCGCAGAAATGATGAGCTACATGCCATTCTAGGGGGTGCCCCTGCAACAACCCCACCCGTTGCTTCCCTCCTCCGCCAACCCTCCTGGGCTACCGTTGCAGTGTCCCCCCATTTGTGTGATGAAGTAATAAAGAATGTAGGAATAAGAAACACTGACTTGTTAGTGAGATAAAATGAGGGCGAGGCAGCCTCCAGCTGCTATGATAGTCCAGGCAGGACATTAAACGGTGGGGGGGAAAGGAGCCCAGCATCCCGCTGCTATGATAGTCCAGGCAGTACAGAATCTTTTCTTTAGACATCGGGGGGTGAGCTGATGGAGCTCAGCCCCCAGTTGCTATGATGAAGACAGTTACCAGCCATTCTGTACCATCTACTGGGAATGACCGGGAGTCATTTCTATTTTTACCCAGGCGCCCCCAGCCGACCTCAGCTGAGGCCAGCCAGGAGCACTCATGGGCTGATGATGACAATAGATAGCAGTCATATTGTACCATCTGCCGGAGCGGAGAGGATGCTGCTGTTCAGTGCCCCAGCATTGTGTCTACCAGCAGCATTCAGTAGACATGGAGTGACACTCAAAAAAGTCAAGAAACAATTTTTTTCCCTTTTCTTTCATGGGGGGGGGAGGTAAATTGACGAGCTATACTCTGAACCACCCCGGACAATGTGTTTGACCCTACAGGCATTGGGAGCTCAGCCAAGAATGCAAATGCTTTTTGGAGACTGCAGGGACTGTGGGATAGCTGGAGTCCTCAATACCCCGTCCCTCCCTCCATGAGCGTCCATTTGATTCTTTGGCTTTCCGTTATGCTTGTCACGCAGCACTGTGCTGAGTCCCTGCTGTGGCCTCTGTCTGGAGATTTTTTCAAATGCTTTGGGATTTCATCTTCTGTAACGGAGCTGTGATAGAACAGATTTGTTTAAAGAGCCCTTTATATTGATATAAAGGGCCTCGTTGTCTGGACGGGTGCAGCGTTAAATTGGTTTAATGCTGCTAAAATCGGTTTAAACGTGTAGTGTAGACCAGGCCTCAGGCTAGCACTCTAACTACTTGACTTGACTTCCTTTCCTATATATGCATCCATGAGATTTTCAGAAAGGAACCTGGGCCACACATAAGGCAACTGTGTGTCTAGTAGAAAGGGTACAACTCTTCCATTCACTGCGGGAGTGGCCATGGATTTGTTAACGCCTTATTTTAAATAGCCTCTGTCCCTCGATTTTATCTTTCTCCAAACTTGTGGTGGTCGAGGCAAACATTCCCTGAGCCAACCATTCCCCTTATTCCCCCGCCCCCACCGCTGCTTGAAAAGTACTTGCAGCCGCTGTCAGTGGCTTCCATTTTCTTTATCTCTCAGATGACACTTTCCCTCTCTCATTACTGATAACATCATGACATCACTCTTTTGTGCAGTTCTAAAGTGAACATTGACTGTAGACTGGGATTTACAAAAAGAGCCTAAGGGAGTTAGGTGCACAAATCCCATTGCAAGTGGAGTTGACTTCCCCTTTGAAAATCTTAGCTGTAAAGAGCAAATTTCTTGTATTAGGGGAGCACTAGCAATAGTCAGGGGATTAACTGACTGATTATCCTGTAGTGTGAGAGGGACATACATTTCTCCACCTATGGGGCAAGACATTCTTTCCACACTGCACATATATAGAGGAATCAACTAGTTTCTCATCATTATGCAGACATAAGTGATCCTGGAGGGAAAAAAATGCATATTCTCTACAGCTCTCCCCTAAGCTTTGTAGTAAAGTATTTGGGGTAAGATATCTGGAGAATTTCTAATTAAATATTGGTTTATAACTGCAGTTCAGAATTAAGAATAGCTATCTATATTCAACTGCCTTCATTTGTGACAAAACAGGTATATTTACTAATATTGTTACTTTCTTGGTGTCCACCTCAGGAGAGATTGAAACATGACTTTGAGAAACAGGAGACACAAGGTAAATCCTTAACCCCTTTGAATAGCCCCATTAGACACATGTGCACACACACAGTTCCCCCGCAAGCATCTGACTATAAAGTGCTCAATGTCTGGACATAATGCTGTAATTAGATTGTCAGTAAACAGCAGCTCTGTTCTAATGGCTGACATCACTTTCCATTTTCTGCATCATTTTTATAGTGTATTCTAATCCAGCGTTTCTCAAATGCCACTCTGAAAATTCCTAATCTAGACTACATATGGAAATCTATGCATTCATCTGCAAGCTTAAGCACAGAGCACTATTTTTAAAAAATCTGCCTATTTGTTTATAATGGGTCATGGTAATCACACATTCTATAATATCGCTCCTCACTATTTCTAGGACTCTTGTTGCTGAGGCATAATGTTTACCATTCACATCTGTAGCACAGGGGGCTACTAAACAAATGCTGCTGATTTTCTGAAATCTATCTATCTATCTACCATGAAAATGTTTCTATATAGCTTTATTTTTTTTGGAAAAACCACATGTAAATTTTGAACCTAACTTGAAATTGTCCCTGTAACCTTACAGTAGGTTAGGAAGCGGGGGTCATAATTGTGTGAGTTTGTGGTATACATTGGGTGTACATCATGCTGGGAGTGAGAAGGTGCTTAAATACATTAATCATTTCCCTATTTCTGTGGCTATATATATACTGAGTCCTTTGTAAATCAGAGACAAACCATTTCATAGGCTACACAAGCATAATAACAAAAACACTTTCATTGGAAAGTCAAACATATTCTACAGAAATGTCGAGCTGAGTCCTCTAATATAGAATGATTGATGCATTATGAATTAAACAGACTATAGTACTCCGTCTCTTTCTAGTGTAAGTAGGGAAGTAACAGGCTAATGCTGGCACATCTGTAAAACTGGTTCACACAAAGAAAGCCCCGCTGATGGATAATACGAACGTGTTTACAATTTGCTGCTTCCTAATGTTACACAATTTTTCTTCTAGCTGTATACAAATAAAAATAAAGAATGTCTTGATATTTCTTTTTTTAGTTCACATAGTTAGCTATAATTCAAGTTGTATTCTCTGCTCTAATGAGGAGGTTTTGACTGACAAAGGCTTTATACTGGAGATTGGTAGTATCTGGCCTCCCAAAACTGTTGTCTTTCTCAAAGACAGATGGTAAATCTGTCAGCAGTAGCATTCTGCACAACAGCAGTCCAGATGCTTTTAAGCTTTCTGTGTGAAACTGCTCCACCCCTGAAGAGTACCAATGGGCAACATGCCAAAGAAGGGTCCCAAAGGCAATTAGCTGCCTCTGAATTCAACTCCAGCTGTCTGGGAAGTCAAATGAATGCAGCTTGTTTGGTCATACACCATTTAATGCAAAGAGTCTGTTTCTTCTGTATAATAAAGGCTGCCTTCTATATTTCAGTCTAGCTGTATTCTAATAAGAAACTGTGTGACTTTTATTGTTCACAACATAAAATTTTAGATCAGTGTCTTTTTTATTCTTATTAAAGAAAACTTAATAGTCCTACTAATTATTTATTATTCTATGATTGTCCTGTATACATATTTGCCATGCACAGAACCTATTAACCACAGTATTTATGGCTCCCTGGAAACTGAAGTGCAAAGGCATTAGACCTTGCACATAAGTGCTACAGAATGTCACTGGACCCTTGTTTAAGATGATTCAGGGGTACTCGCAATAAAATTTTTGGTGGCCTCTTGCTGGTGGCCACTCTGACAATTTTTCCTAAAATACTTAATTAACTTTAGGAAAACCAAATAAATATGCACATATATGTGTCCAAATCATTGTAATTTGTTTATGTAGGGTTTTTTGTAGACTTAATAATAAAAATAACATACAGTTGTCTCTATTCTTTACTGGACATGAACAGAATAGAAACACAAATAAGATGCTTTGTATATTTTGCTTTTTTTGTTTATTTTTTTTTTTTTAGACTTTCTAGCCAGTAAGACTGGTACTTTGAAAAGTGATATGTGTATATATGTTAATATCAGTTTTCACAGCATACTTACTCAGCCCAAGCAAGCTGAGCGACCAATTAAGCCCTGGATGGGTAGGTGGGGGGACCAGGGGCAATGAGGGGGTTGGAGGCAGCAGTGGGGGTCAGGGTGATGGAGAGTGGAAGTGAGCCCGGAATTGGAGCCTTGTGCCCCGCTGAACAGCTGAGTACTGGAGGAGGCAGCAGGGGCCAGGGGTAACATGCAGGGGGTAAGCCTGGGATTGGATCCCCGAGGCCAGGGCCCGAAGCCCTGCAGCTTGGGGCCAGAGCATGCCACCCACCATCCCAGGCTGAAGACCAAGCAGAGCTGGCTTTATGACCCATGGGGCCTGACTGGAATACTCAGCGGTGGTCTGGGGGCTTCAGGGACACTTCAGTGGCAGGGGATATGCTCCAGGTCTTCCATGGCACCAAAGGACCCCCCGCTGCCGAAATACCGCCGAATTACCCCCAGAGTGGGGCTCCCTTAGGCATGGGCACAGGACCCTCTTTTTCACAGGGCCTGATTCCAGGGAATCAGGGGAATTGGCATAAAGCTGGCCCTGAGCCCAAGCAGTACCCCTGAGAAGGTGGGGAACTCACAGTGGTTGCCTGCTCCTACAGTGTTTGTGACTCCAGAAAGAGGCATGGACCAGCACCTGCTGGTGACCATGGGGGAGGGGCCGCTGCTTTGCCCCTCTCCACAGTCACCACCCAGGAGGCCGTGGCCACAAGAAAAGCCGCCAGTGGCCGCATGCCTCCATGATGGCCGCATTTGAGAAATGCTGGATTAGAATACACTATAAAAGTGATGCAGAAAATGGAAAGTGATGTCAGCCAATAGAAACAATTCAGACATTAAGAGTTAATTCTTAGACGAGTAAAGGATCAAATCCTGCTCTCAGTTAAACAGAGTTATAAGCATATCTGAGAGCAGAATCCTACCAAAGGGTTCCAGGTTACATATCTCTACATAAGAGAGTTCGTAGTTCTTAGCTCTTTGCTGTGCCTATTTTTCTTTAATAACTACAGCGGGAAACATTGAAAATAATTAGATTGAACAAAGTTTTGGAATATGAAAATCATTTATGGAGATTTATAGATTTTAACATGCCTAAAACACTGTTAATATCAGACACACATTATTCAAAGACTCCACTAGGATCCTGAAGATGTGTAACTGACTGGAAACCAATGAAATAGATTAATTGGAGTAGCTGGTGATAGTCATTACTGAAGCACAATGTTCATAATTTGAGGAACTATATATAAATATGATAAATCATAATTTCACAAGAGATGACATCTGACAACTTAACATTTCATTTTAAGATGATGAGCTGCTTTTATCCCTGCCTTTTGGAGACTTTTCCTTCCCATACAGACAGTTGTGCAGCCTCCAAAACAATAAATGTAAATGTGTAAACTGTGAAGACAAGCATAATTCAAGACAAAGTAAGGCCCATGGTGTGATGTAAAAACTGTCTCATTAGAAATCAGAGTATAGTATAAAGGAATAAAAGAACTATGCTGGCTGAAACAATAAAAATAAGGGATGCTTAGGGCTATGGTCCAGTAGAATTCACTACGTTCTTAGTAAGGGAATCTATATGCTTGAAAAACTATAGTTAAATTTAAAGTAGAAACAGGAACAGGCAAATGTAAACATATAAAATTGTTCAAAATAACCCAGAAGAATATTGTGTGTAGGTTCCATGGCACTAATGGCACTACTTCCATGTGCCAATGTGCAGAAATTGTGTTACTATGCAGAGGCAAAAAGGGACCCGATCTTGCTCCCATCAATGGGAGTTGAGCTACTAACTTCAGCACAGCAGTCAGGCCCAAGGAGCCAGGTATCAAGAGCCGCTGAGCCCCTATAAGTGTCATAAATAACCGTAATCAATGGAAGTGCTCAGTACTTCCCAGCTACAAGCCCCAAACTATTACTTATGAGCTCTATACAGCATTAATTCTGTGGGGGGGGGGGTTTAATATTGTAATATCAGGTGTATAAAAAAATGAGATGAGGCTACATTGTCTAAAACTCCAAGAAACTTTAATGCAGACCCCTCACACACCTCTCTCCTAAGCTAGTGAATGGTGGTACCCATCCAGCAAAACACCTCTTTGGCCTTTTCTACACACAACAGTTACTGTCTCGGTCTAGTTAAAGTGGTACATACCCCATAATATGGAGGCTGTTATACTACCATACAAGTGCTTATTGTGATGTAGCTTGTTCCTGTATAGGAAGGGAAGTAAGTTATATTGGTATATGGCACCTTTATACTAGTGTGACTGCATCCACACTAGGGCTTCAACCAGTATAACTATTTTGGTAAAAAATCACTCTCCTAACCAGCCTAGTTGTACCAGTACAAAAACTGCATACACACCTGGCGTTAGCTTCAATTCCTTTTACTCCCTCCTCTCTCACAAACCACAGTTATCTGCAACCCAGCTAATGGGCAAGAGGAAGTCCATTACTGCTTTAAGGATCTAATCTTGCTCCTATTGAAGTCAGTATTAAAACACTAATTAACATCAACAGTATCCACCAATGAGAGATCATGGTACCCACCAATGACACCAGAAATAAATGGAGAAACTGATGTACACAGGCACATTATGTAACAATATATCAGCACCACACAGGAGAGCCAGCTAAAATCAAGAAGGAAGCAGGCATTGGAGCAGATCCTCAGCTGCCATAAATTGGTGTAGCTCTTGAAGCCAATGGGGCTACAGTGATTTAAAACCAGTTGAAGCTAAAGATTTTACACAATGGAATTAAATGAAGACCTAACAAAACAACTGGATTATCAAGGGGGAAAAAAGGGTATTCTAGCTACTTTAAGAGAGTATTGGAGTTATTGAGATGAACTGTGTAAGATGAAAGCAAGGTAATGGAGAATGAAAAAAAATAGTAATTCTGAAATCAGTGAGCGAGAAGTTGTTAATAAGAGTTCAGCGAGGACATAAGAAATGTAAATAGAGAGTATTCAAGAGAATGCATTTTGGCATGAAATAACTGGACAATAAAAACACCTCAAACCTTATGTGTTAATGTGACAGACCAGTATAGTTAAACCTCTCCAGGGGGAAAGAAGATGTTCAATGATCTTGAGCAGTATCGTATAATTCTGGAATAGATTTGTTCACATGAATTAGGAAAGCGTATTGATTCACAGGTCCCTCTCTCTGGTCACCAGTTCATATCTGAATAAGTAAAATCGTGAATGTAAAACCTCCAAAATTGTGACTTTTAATATTTTTATAAACACTATGTGCTGAAAAAAGTCAAAATAGATCATTCATATTGCCACCCTTAGAAAAATGAAAATCTGCTCCTGTTTCAAAACTTTCAGACAAAAAAAATTTCATCTGATTTTTCTAGGGAGCTCTAGTAACATTAGTGAAACTTGTGGGAGCATTTGGCACCTCTCAGGATCTATTCTAGTCAGTAAGCATTGTATGGACTGATTTGAAAAAATTTAAATCATGACTGATCTCTGTGATGATCAGGAGTGATCTAAGGATTGTTAATGATTTAATCACTTAGAAGAGGATTTTCAAAGATGAGAATGGCAGAGCCATAAAAAATAGAAATGGAAAAGATTTATTAGATCATCTCATCCTTCTCCCTGCCAAGGAAGGAATTGTTCCCTGTGTGTTTTGTAAAATCTACATTTAAGGGATCCAAATGAGGACTTCCTGTGGGAGACTATTGAGCATACTTTGAAGGGATCCTGCGGAAACTCAAGATAGTAGCAAGGAATGTCACATAATCTCATCAGAATAGCACAGATCAGTTAACTTTTAATTATTTATTTACACAAGTAACGCATGTGAATAGGGAGATGTTTTCCCATTAAGACAGAAAAGCATTCTGTCACTTTAAAGGGATAATCATAATTGCTCAGCCCATATTGTTGGGATGATTTCCAGTCTACTATGCCAGTTTCAATTAAAGGTGTTAATACAGTGGTTAAAGGTTATGGATTGCTCATGACTAATATTCTTTGTCTGTCTTATACAATGGCACTCAGGATTCTGCTCTGTCATTACAATTAGAGGTGTTGCTATATCAATTAAGAATCATGAATGCTGCAGTAGAATGCAAAGTATGGCAGAGATGTGTGGTTACATGCCTAAGTTATGCTAACAAAAACCACTGACACTAAGGCCTGGCCTACGCTACCTTGCGTTGACCTAACTCTGGAAGTATCTTAACTTAAATTTGGCTCCTGCCTATGTAAGTGGCTGTCTACACCAATTTAGTAACACTACCTCCCTGAGCGCTGTAGAGTCATGGTTGATGTAATTAGGCTGACACAGTGACAGTGTAGTCCAGTGGTGGGCAACCTGTGGCCCATGGGCTGCATGCAGCCCATCGGTGTAATCTGATTGCAGGTCGCGAGACATTTTGCTGACGTTGACTGTCCGCAGACATGGCCCCCACAGCTTCCAGTGGTGGCACTTTGCCGGTTTTGGTTGCCTCATAAATCCACAGTTCTTCTGTGATGTCAAATTGGGAAAGGTTCTGGAACCATCTGGGTTGCACAGGGAGAGAGGAACAGAAGGTGCTAGGGGCTACCTGGCTCTTTTTGTGTTTCTAAAACTTAAGTGATACTTTGAAAAATTGTTCACCATAGATGTAGGCACTGAATTTTCATCCCAGTGAAATGATCAGAGGAGATCAAGAGTGGCAGGATGGACAGAAGTCAATGGACAGATGCACACAGGCAAGGCACAGGGTGAGGAAGAGTTTTTTCATCTGTATCTGAGGTTGGAGTAAGGTAAAATGAATGGACAGTGCTCACCAAATAGTAAACACACCATCTCTAGAGGGAGCAAAACTAAAGTTTATTACTAGAAGAAATTCAGGCAAAAGGGGAGGAGTTTGATATAAAGAAATAAGTTGTGTGAAGAATAAAATTTCCTCTCTAGGGCCAGGGAGGGAGAGTTGCTAAATTCTTCCTGATAATGTAATTTGCTTGTCTGGTTATCTTCTGTTATAATGCAGACACCCAGAATGGAGGTGGTGAGACTCTCCCCCGTAGGGTGACCAGATGTACCAATTTTATATAGACAGTCCCAATTTTTGCATCTTTTTCTTATATAGGTTCCTATTACCCCCCACCTCGCGTCCTGATTTTTCACATTTGCTGTCTGGTCACCCTATTCCCCTGAGGCTCTTCTGACCCTCCTTGTTACTAGTGGAACAAACCACACACACACCCCGTACTCCTCCCCCGATCCCAACTCACATGAGAGGCAGGGAAAGGATCTGAGACACCCCTTAGAGGGGCAGCCTGCCCCCCACATATCCTGGCACACAGATGGGGGAAGGAGTAGCTCAGACCACCCCTCACCCCTCAGAAGTGCAAGCTCCATCCTGGTCCCATAGGCGAGTCAAGAGGTAGGACTTTGCCATCACTAGAGGCACAGGCCCCCCTCCCCACATCTTGGTACACACATAGGAGGGGAGAATGTGGGGCTAACAATCACTCACTGCCCCAATGCTTTCCACTGGCCCTGCCACCCACTTCCATGTCACCCTCTCCTAGTATCCAAACACTTCCTCTATTCCCCAAACCATCACCCTAACCTGTCACCCAACCCCTGTTCCCTGACCTTCTAGCCTTCCCCATTTATTCCTCTCCCTTCACTGCAGTTCCAAATCCCTCCCCTTTTGCCTGCTGCTCCTCCCATACTAATTCCCTACCCCCTCTCTGCAAGTATTCACATTTGTAATTCATTTTCTTTTCAAAAATTAATTGAGTGCCTTCTGAATTTTTCAAAATAAATCCTCAAAGTACAAAAAAATCATTGATAGAGGCAAATTGCAGGAACATGGCCCCTTTTTTATTCATGGGTTTCTGCCTAGGGTTGGGTTTTCAACTTACAATGTCAAAGTAGAATTCAAGTACAATGGCAAGAACATCTTCCCCGAAGCTATACGGCTTCTATGATACACAGCTGACTGGCAATCCTCTTGGCCACTCAAGCTGCATACTCTGGAACATGAGCTAAAGGCATGGACCAATGTTGAGCGCTAAACTCTTTAGCAAATATTCTTTTTAATTCCCCCCCACACACACACACACAAAGGGTAGTGGGTGCCATGCACTCACTGGGGGTAACTCTCGAGCAAGAGAGACCCTTGTGCCAGGACCAAAGCTTTGTTTTGATTCCTAGATCTGTGGGGAATAAAAATTGATAGAATCTGTGCCCCTTTAGAAAAACTGTTATTTCAGGGACCTGTGTCTCAGAAACTCCTTAGTCAAATGACTTCAAATTTGGACCAATAATCCTAGACCATAATCCCATGATGCACCCCAACTTTCATGACAATCTGAGTAACTGTGTGGATTTTAGAGCACTTGGAATTGTCCAGCTTTAAATAGAAAACGCATCTAAACCTTAACTAAATTCTGAATATACTTCCTTTAAATCATTATTATTTGGCCAGGTCCTAAACTAGTGTCAGTCAGCACAGAGCCATTGACTTCAATAGCACTAGGCCAATTTATACCAGCTGAGGATCTGGGGCATTTTTATTATTACTGGAAGACTTTATGGAGTATACATCAATGTGGTTGTCAAGGTTTTTTTCTCCACTCTGAACTTTAGGGTACAGATGTGAGGGGACCTGCATGGACCCTTCTAAGCTTAATTACTAGCTTAGATCTGGTAACACTGCCACCACCCAGAATTTCAGTGTCTGGGGCACTTTCTGTCCCCCAAAAACTTTCCCCTCCCTGGGTTGCCTTGAGAGGCTTCACCACTTCCCTGGTGAACACAGATCCAAACCCCTTGGATCTTAAAACAAGGAGGAATTAACCATCCCTCCTCCTTTCCCCCCACCAATCCCTGGTGAGTCCAGACCCAATCCCGTTGGATCTTAAAACAAAGAAAAATCAATCAGGTTCTTAAAAAGAAAGCTTTTAATTAAAGAAAGAAGAGGTAAAAATTATCTCTGTAAAATCAGGATGGAAAATACTTTACAGGGTAATCAGATTCCTACAGACCACAAGGCCCCCCCACTAGCCTTAGGTTTAAAGTTACAGCAGAGGTAAAATCCTTCCAGCAAAAAGAAACATTTACAAGTTGAGGAAACAAAATTAAGACTAACACGCCTTGCCTGGCTAATTACTTACAAGTTTGAAACATGAGAGACTGATTCAGAAAGATTTGGAGAGCCTGGATGTATGGCAGGTCCCTCTTAGTCCCAAGAGCGAACAACAACAACAACACAAAGAGCACAAACAAAAGACTTCCCTCCACCAAGATTTGAAAGTATCTTGTCCCCTTATTGGTCCTCTGGTCAGGTGTCAGCCAGGTTCACTGAGCTTCTTAACCCTTTACAGGTAAAAGAGACATTAACCCTTAACCATCTGTTTATGACAGTGGTATTTGGAAGGGAAGCATGTTACAGCATCAACCACCTGAGCTGGCCAGTCACAGAGAGCATGTATGTTCCTCCAGCCTGCAAGTTCTCTTAGACACAGCCCACCGTTGGAGATGGTGTGGAGTTGCAGCACTCTGGGGAAGCACCAAGTAGTTTTCTGCTTCAGGGGTGCAAACATCTTCCACAGCTTCCAGTGTACATAGGGAGGGGCCTGCTACTACATCTGTATTGATCCCAGCTGTATGCTGGTCCTACTTCACAGGCTGGTGCAGAGGGGGATGGGTCCATGGCCCTGGCTTCTTTCCCTCTATTTTTCCCTTTTGGGGCACCAACCATGCACAAGGGGCAGGCATCCCAGACCACAGGCACTGTGATTGTCTGGCCTTTATGTGAGCCACACCAGGTGTGTATAGTGGAAAGGACAAGGCTGCTTAAGCCCAGTGCACTCAAGTGAATGCCAGGTAGAATCTAGCCTCTGTTAACAGCACAATACAAATGTGAAATAACTGGGGTATTTTCTTGTGTAAGGTCTCTGCACTTGATTTGCCACAGATGGTGCTGTTCCACTATATGGAAGTGAAAACCAAGCACTTCACAAGGAAAATGATTGCTACTCCAGTTGCTAATGCATTGGTGAGATTCCTAGCTATAGGCACCGATTTCTGCTGGCGCTGGTGGGTTCTTGACCCCCCTCTGCCCCCAGCCTTGCCCTGACTCCACCCCACCACATCCCCATTTCAACCCCTTCCCCAAATCCCCGCCCCGGCCCCGCCTCTTCCCCACCTCCTTCCCTGAGCGTGCCACATTCCCTCTCCTCCCCCCACCCCACCCCCGAAGAGTGCAAACCTCTGTTTTCTGGCAGCAAGTGCTGGGAGGAGAAGTGAGGATGCAGCGCTCAGGGGAGGAGATGGAGGCAGAGGTGAGGTGGGGCAGGGGGGCAGAGAGGGGAAGGGATCTTGGCTGCCAGTGGGTGCAGAGCACCCATCAATTTTTCCCCATGGGTGCTCCAGCCCCAGAGCATCCATGGAGTCAGTCCCTATGTTCCTAGCTCCCCTGCCCAAGGGGAACCTCCCTGAGCTATAATCTCGTTCCAGGCTCCCTGCTTTGCAGGCTACACTGTTCTTCAGCCTACTGTCCCCAGTATGGAAGGGCCATATCTCTTTCCTGTCCCCTTGTCATAAACAGATAGCTAAGGGTTAATGTCTCTTTCACCTGAAGCACCTGACCAGAGGACCAATCAGGAAACCGGATTTTTTCAACTTTGGGTGGAGGGAATTGTGTGTCTGAGTCTTTTTTCTGCCTGCCTGCTTTCTCTGAGCTTTGGAGAAGTACTTTCTACTTTCTAGTCTTCTGTTTCTAAGTGTAAGGACAAAGAGATCAGATAGTAAGTTCTATGGTTTCTTTTCTTTGGTATTTGCATGAATATAAGTGCTGGAGTGCTTTGATTTGTATTCTTTTTGAATAAGGCTGTTTATTCAATATTCTTTTAAGCAATTGACCCTGTGTTGTATCATCTAAATACAGAGAGAACATTTGTATGTATTTTTCTTTCTTTTTATATAAAGCTTTCTTTTAAGACCTGTTGAAGTTTTTCTTTACTTCAGGGAAATTAAGTCTGTACTCACCAGGGAATTGGTGGGAGGAAGAAATCGGGGAGATCTGTGTGTTGGATTGCTAGCCTGATTTTGCATTCCCTCTGGGGGAATAGGAAAGTACTTTTTGTTTCCAGGATTGGGAACAGAGAGGGAGATTCACTCTGTTTGGATTCACAGAGCTTGTGTCTGTGTATCTCTCCAGGAGCACCTGGAGGGGGGAAGGGAAAAAGGATTATTTCCCTTTGTTGTGAGACTCAAGGGATTTGGGTCTTGGGGTCCCCAGGGAAGGTTTTTCAGGGGGACCAGAGTGCCCCAAAACACTCTAATTTTTTGGGTGGTGGCAGCAGGTACCAGGTCCAAGCAGGTAACTAAGCTTGGAGGTTTTCATGCTAACCCCCATATTTTGGACGCTAAGGTCCAAATCTGGGACTAAGGTTATGTCACCCCCACCCACCTGGTTTGGGGGCTGTTCACAATGGGAGCAATCTGTGCTCTCCCAAGTGCAGACACTGCGCTTGCTTCTGGGACTCATGCAGACCTCACAAGGGTGAACTCTCCAATGTACATGGGTCAGGGACAATCTTACCCTACACTTGCTGATTTAAACATTGTTTAATTATACTCTGGTAGTAGCCTAGGAGCCCCTGTACTATACCAGGGCCCCACTGTACTAGATGCTATACAAACACAGAACAAAAAAATAGGCCCTGTCCCAAATCTGTGTTATATACAGTCTCTCAATTTTGAAAGCAAAGGGAGATCATCCCTTAAATCATGTCCAGGGGGAGCGATGTCTGATATTCTGAAATAATAATCCTAAAGTGTTCAAAATGCAAGGTATTAAAAAAAGCAAACAAGAGCTTGCCTTTCTATTACATATTTCTAGTAGCATACCAGCTATAGACAGCTGCATTCATCACAACACTAAGAAAGGGCTACACAATTTCAGGAACAGTGTAACCTAGCATCACGAGATAGTATACTAGAAACAACTCATGTGGTCTGATTCAATGTTGCCCTTTCTGGTGTTAACTGTCAAGGTGTGGTATTTCAAGAATAAATTCTGTTGTAGCCAGTAATAACCTGGCATTCAGCCTTTGTAAACTGGGGTCTTTATGTCACATACAGGAAGAAAAGGCATTCAGTGTAGATAATAATGTGTGTAGTGAATAGCTATTACTACAAGAATGTAAGCTATAATTTTAACTGTAGCTGTAGGATTGAGTGAACGAACTGTTGTTATGGAAGAATTGTTATAGCAAACTTTTGGTTCAGCAAACCAAATCAGTTTGTTGTCTTTTATTGCTGACATACAAATGCAGATAGATTCTTTTTTTTTTTAAATGCACTATACATGAGGTTGTATCACCTGAATTAACAGATATATTGGATAGGATCATGCCTCAAGACTAAGACCTACATTCAATTTGGATTTCAGGATACCATTTTAAATCCAAATATAGCTGTTGACACTCATGAGCCAATGCTAAGCAGAGCATTCAGTTGCAATAGTTAATGCAAAGGAGGAGTTTTGGAAGGAATTAAAATCTCATGCTTTAGGATATAAACCAATCTCTAATTTTTAGGGATTAGGATAAATCCTTCACAGGGGACAAATTACACCACAGTGTGGGGATGCTGGCCCCTGTTAAAAACAGGAGACTTGACTAACCTGACCATGGGTCCAGTCTGGCAAGTCCTATATTCTTAATTCACAGTCCAGGCTCCCCCACTAAAATGTAAAGATAAACCTCCACAAGAAGCCTAGCATATCCTGGGTCCTACCCACATCTGAAAGCTCACCCTGAATTTCCTGTAGCAGTAAGCCTAGGAGGGGTGCTGGGGAATGTGCTAAAAGAAAGCCACACAGTAAAGCAGAGAGACTCAAAGTAGCTTTAGTGATACTACTATTTTCCCTTATTCTAATAAAGTTCCTTGCTCAGTGTTAGGAGAAAGCAAATCTATTTGTGATTCTTTAATATTTGCATGTGACATCTTGTGGCAGTTTCAGGATGACAGGACCTGTGGTCCTCTTCAGGAGTATCCAGGTCTCAGGCCTCCAGCTCTTCTGTGTCTCTGGGCAGGGACTCATGTTCCACTACCAGTGTTTTAAGGCTGCTCTCTGCCTTACAGTGTGATATCCACAGCAAGCCAGTCTGCCTAGCAGCCAGCTCCTTTGTTTCCTCTCTAAGGACAAAGAGCAGGTCCCAGCAGTTACAAGTTACCACACAATTCTTTCCCAGCAGAGTACATTTATTTGCAGGGCAAAAGCATTTCAGAAAATACATTTAAAAAGCAATAAATGTATTTAAAAAGCTTGTAGATAAAGGCACTCCCAGAAAAATACAGGGCCCCAAGGAGGAGGGTTGTACAACTCTTAAGCCCAGCAAAGGGATTTTGTATCATTCTCTTTTGGACAGTATGGAGATTTTAAGGGGTCCTGAGAGAAGGGAAACTGAGTCAAGGAGTGCCTGCAGCACCATACTAGGTCATGAGGGGACTCTATGGGGCAGGCACACCTTGTGACACCCCCGTCCCCCAGTGAGTCCAGTTTCTGTAGGAACTGAATACCCTCCTCTCTAGTGGGCCTGGGAAGATGTTGTATTCTTCAGTCTTTGTTTTCCTAGGATTAAATTGACCACAATTCTCATCATTCAGTGAGTAGGTTTCAACAAAAACATTATTTTAAATGTTATTCTAGTTTGCAAGTGTGAAAAAGGTGTCATAGATTCTACATTTACTATGCCTCAATGATTCCATATCAAAAGTGCTTAGCTAACTAGTAGAAAGACATTTTTAACTGCTAACCCTGGAAACTCAACCTTAGAGCCCAGCTGCATCCTTTTGTTTTATACAGTAACAAAGGTTCTCCAGGCCAAATTACACCTCATTTACAGTTGTGTCACCTCATAGTCTTCAGATTATGCTTTCATTGACATCTGTGCCATAGTAATGCCACCAGAGATTTTATACAGATGTAATTATTTAGCTCTGTAATTGGAATTTAGTTAATCTCTCTCTAGCTGGTGCTCAGGAAGGATTGAATCCAGCTTCCTCACTCTTAGTAGCTTAGGGTGCAGGTTAACATGAGGAAAAATAGTAAAAACCTATTTTTTGCCACTAAACTCAGAAGATGTGACTCTTATTACTTGAGAAGAGCAGATGTACTGGGTAAGCAGGTGCCACTTTTAGACACTTCCCAGCGTAGAAATGTGTTTTCTTTTGATTGCCTGAGCCTAGATCTCCATTATTCAGGTCCTTTAGTAATGTGGTGTTGTTTATTCTTTTAAAGGCCTCAGAGCAGTTTTCACCAAATTCAACTCTGCTGCTATGATTTCGTGTAGCAAGATATCAAAAAGGGGCATGCATGTTTTAATCAAGTCAGTAAAATAGGGTAACATTTTCAAAATCACATTAATAACTTAGGGCCAGTTTCTGAAAGAGAATTAGGCACCTAAAAATGCAGACAGGTGCCTACTGGCATTTACACAAGCACTTAAAGAGAGTTAGGGCCTAACTCCCTTTGAAATCACTGGGAGGTAGGCCCTGAACCTGCTCATGCTCTTTTGAAAATCCTGCTAGTAGCCTATGAGTATCTTTAGGCATCTAAATACCTTTAAAAATCTGGTCCTACATCTCTTTTGAAATTGGAGCTGGTGTATATGTGTAATTAAAACAAGTTACACTAAAATGATACCCAGACTCCATGTCACTAATTTCCCCTCCAGCAGGGGAAGCCCTGACATCTCCTGTTCTTTGACAGAGTGGTGACAAAGTCAACTGAATTAACAAAAAATGGCTACATTTACCCTCAGATATGCAGCGACCTGGTAATTATGCACTGACCATATGTTTCTGAAGTGTGCAACAATTTGCAAATCAAAATAATACTAAGAGTTTTGTAATGCAAGAGCCTTTTTAAAAAAAAAATGGCAAAATTCACAGCACAGAAGGATCTGCCAGAATTATTGACATAAACAAAATGAATCTCAGATTGGGTTCTAAGTGGCTGCAGACAAATATGTGACAACATAAAAGGCATTCAAAAATAAATGTAATTGGTAAAAACAGATCTCATCTGGGTTGTCCAAAACACTTAAAAAGTTGACTGTGATATTAAGCTGAAGTTTATAGTCAAAACAATCAAATGCATTCTTCAGGTTTTCTTTGAATATCTCCATTATCATCATCATGTCCTGCCATCTGCAACCTACCCAAACAAAAACTCTTGTGTTTTTTGCTTGAATAAGTCTTGAATACATCATTTTGAACATCTCATTAACTTCAAGTTCTAGCTTCCTGCAGACTAGAAAGTCTAGTTTTCTGTTAATTAACCAGTTGCATCTTATCAATAGAATAAAACCTTCCTGTAAGGTGAAGTCTTACACCAAGTCTCAGTAATGAGGGTAGCCTCAGATGCAATGAAACATCTTTAAACAGATGTGATTTAATTCATCCAGGGTTGTTATGTGACATCCTAAAACTGAAGCCCTTGCAATGCTTTTCAAAAGCTGATTGCTTTTTGTTTCAAAGTATCAATAAGGAGAAAAATGAATGTTAACTAGGCAGATTCAAGCTTTGCTTTCATTACAGACATACGTTATAACTAGAAGAAAATATAGAGGGAGATTAGAAGGAGAACCAAACAAAAGGGCACCTTTGAATCTTTAAGTAGAAGTCCAAAACTGAGTATATTGGCCCCAATTCTCCACTCAGACATACTGGACAGTGGTGGCCACAGGGTGCAGGTTATGGCCTGAGACTCCTGCTCACTGTCAACAAGTGAGTGGCCTATACCACACAAGAAGATGTGTAATCATGGGAGACTTTAACTTCCCAGATATAGACTAGAGAAGACTGCTAGTAATAATAATAGGGCTCAGATTTTTCTGGATGCTATAGCTGATGGATTCCTTCACCAAGTAATTGAAGAACCAACAAGAGGGGATGCCATTTTAGATTTGGTTTTGGTGAGTAGTGAGGACCTCATAGAAGAAATGGTTGTAGGGGACAACCTTGGTTCGAGTGATCGTGAGCTAATTCAGTTCAAACTAGATGGAAGGATAAACAAAAATAGATCTGGGACTAGGGTTTTTTATTTCAAAAGGGCTAACTTTAAAGAATTAAGGAAATTAGTTAGGGAAGTGGATTAGACTGAAGAACTTGTGGGTCTAAAGGCGGAGGAGTTCTGGAATTACTTCAAGTCAAAGCTGCAGAAACTATCAGAAGCCTGCAGCCCACGAAAGGGGAAAAAATTCATAGGCAGGAGTTATAGACCAAGCTGGATGAGCAAGCATCTCAGAGAGGTGATTAAGAAAAAGCAGAAAGCCTATAAGGAGTGGAAGAAAGCTACCTTATTGGTCAGAACATGTAGGGATAAAGTGAGAAAGGCCAAAAACCATGTAGATTTAGACCTTGCAAAGGGAATTAAAACCAATAGTAAAAGGTTCTATAGACATATAAATAAGAAGAAAACAAAGAAAGCAGAAGTGGGACCGCTAAACACTGAGGATGGAGTGGAGGTTAAGGATAATCTAGGCATGGCCAAATATCTAAACAAATACTTTGCCTCAGTCTTTAATGAGGCTAATGAGGAGCTTAGGGATAATGGTAGGATGACAAATGGGAATGAGGATATGGAGGTAGATATTACCACATCCAAGGTAGAAGCCAAACTCGAACAGCTTAATGGGACAAAATCAGAGGACCCAGATAATCGTCATCCAAGAATATTAAAGGAACTGGCACATGAAATTGCAAGCCCATTAGCAAGAATTTTTAATGAAACAGTATACTCAGGGGTTGTACCGTATGACTGGAGAATTGCTAACATAGTTCCTATTTTTAAGAAAGGAAAAAAAGGTGATCTGAGTAACTATAGGCCTGTTAGTTTGACATCTGCAGTATGCAAGGTCTTGGAAAAAATTTTAAAGGAAAAAGTAGTTAAGGACATTAAGGTCAATGGTAATTGGGACAAAATACAACATGGTTTTACAAAAGGTAGATCGTGCCAAACCATCCTGATCTCCTTCTTTGAGAAGGTAACAGATTTTTTAGACAAAGGAAACACAGTGGATATAGTCACTCGAAATTTAACTCGATTTCAGTAAGGAATCTGATATGGATCCACATGGGGAATTATTAGCTAAATTGGAAAAGATGGGGATCAATATGAAAATTGAAAGGTGGATAAGGAACTGGTTAAAGAGGCGACTACAATGGGTCGTACTGAAAGGTGAACTGTCAGGCTGGAAGCAGGTTACTAGTGGGGTTCCTCAGGGATCAGTTTTGGGACCAATCTTATTCATTCTTTTTATTACTGACCTTGGCACAAAAAGCAGGAATGTGCTAATAAAGTTTGCGGATGACACAAAGCTGGGAGGTATTGCTAACACGGAGAAGGACCGGGATATCATACAGGAAGATCTGGATGACCTTGTAAACTGGAGTAATAGTAATAGGATGAAATTTAATAGTGAAAAGTGCAAGGTCATGCACTTAGGCATTAATAATAAGAATTTTGGTTATAAATTGGGGACACATCGGTTGGATGTAACAGAGGAGGAGAAGGACCTTGGAGTATTGGTTGATCACAGGATGACTATGAACCGCCAATATGATATGGCTGTTAAAAAAGCTAATGTGGTTTTAGGATGCATTAGGAGAGGTATTTCCAGTAAAGATAAGGAGGTGTTAGTACCGTTATATAAGGCGCTGGTGAGAGCTCATCTAGAATACTGTGTGCAGTTCTGGTCTCCCATGTTTAAGAAGGATGAATTCAAACTGGAACAAGTACGGAGAAGAGCTACTAGGATGATCCGAGGAAAGGAAAACCTGCCTTATGAAAGGAGACTGAAAGAGCTTGGCTTGTTTAGCCTAACCAAAAGAACGCTGAGGGGAGTTATGATTGCTCTTTATATATATATCAGAGGGATAAATATCAGGGAGGGAGAGGAATTATTTAAGCTTAGTATGGTTAAGATATAGATATTCAGGCCTGTCTGCAAAGGCCTATACTTTAAGAATTTAGGTGTATTCTTATCACTTAGCTAGTTATAGAGGTATAAAAGAAAGAATCAAAATCACTGTCTGTGTAATGGCCTTCTCTTACTGTGACAGGCTAACACCTTTAGCTAGGATGTAGTTAGGCAGCCATAAGCTGGGAAGTGTATGGTCACATCCTCACATTCCAAACTAGTCACACTGAAATAAGGTGCCATTGGGCTATTAGGAATACAATCCTGTCCTGATATTCCTACCACCTCCAGAGCAAGGGTAGAGACTAGAAGATGTAAAAGGAAACTTAGTTTGATAGCATCCTGTCTGGCAAGAACTCACTTATCAATAGACACAGCTGGAAAACCCTTATGTCTGTAAAGATGTAGTTGTGAAATCCTCCTTCTGTATTGTTTTGTATGTTTATTTGCATGGTTTCTCTCTGGTTCTGTAATTGTTTCTGTCTGCTGTATAATTAATTTTGTTGGGTATAAACCAATGAAGGTGGTGGAATATAATTGGTTAAATAACCATGTTACAATATGTTAGGATTGGTTAATTAAAATTCAGTAAAAATGATTGGTTAAGGTCTAGCTAAGTAAAACTCAGGTTTTACTATATAGACTGCAGTCAGTCAGGAAGTAGGGAGGGGGAATGGGAACAAGGACTGGGGATGGGGGAATTGGGATCATGTTTTGCTAAAGGGGGAAATGGGAACAGGGGATGGGAACAGAAACAAGGACACAGGCAAGGCTCTGTGGTGTCAGAGCTGGGAAGGGGGACACTAAGGAAGGAAACTGGAATCATGCTTGCTTGAAGTTCACCCCAATAAACATCGAATTGTTTGCACCTTTGGACTTCGGGTATTGTTGCTCTCTGTTCATGTGAGAAGGACCAGGGAAGTGAGAGGGTGAAGGAATAAGCCCCCTAACAAGTACCAGTGTGGACATAAGAATGAATGGGTATAAACTGGACACTAGGAAGTTTAGACTTGAAATTAGATGAAGGTTTCTAACCATTAGAGGAGTGAAGTTCTGGAACAGCCTTCCAAGGGGAGTAGTGGCGGCAAAAGACATATCTGGCTTCAAAACTAAATTTGATAAGTTTATGGAGGGGATGGTATGATGGGATAGCCTAATTTTGGCAATTAATTCATCTTTGATTATTAGCACGTAAATATGCCCAATGGTCTGTGATGGGATGTTAGATCGGGTGGGAGCTGAGTTATTACCGAGAATTCTTTCCTGGGTGCTGGCTGGTGAGTCTTACCCACATGTTCAGAGTTTAACTGATCGCCATATTTGGAGTCGGAAAGGAGTTTTCCTCCAGGGAAGATTGGCAGAGGCCCTGGAGGTTTTTCACCTTCCTCTGCAGCGAGGGGCACGGGTCGCTTGCTGGAGGATTCTCTGCACCTTGAAATCTTTAAACCACAATTTGAGAACTTCAATAACTCAGACATAGGTGACGGGTTTGTTCCAGGAGTGGGTGGGTGAGATTCTGTGGCCTGCGTTGTGCAGGAGGTCAGACTAGATGACCATAATGGTCCCTTCTGATCTTAAGTCTATGAAAATGCAAATAAGAGCAGTGATAATCAGAAGGTAACCCACATTGAAATTGTGAATGTGTATCTGACCCTTTCTGTGCTTAATTTAGTACATCTTCCTGTTTTAAAAACTAGTTATTTATTTATTTAGGAAGTATTAACAAGTTTACAAATCCTTGCCAGGTACATATCTGAAACAAAACCATAATTATTATAACAGTGAGCTTTTGTTGAAAGAGCCATCATACAGGAATACAGTCATCAGATCTCTGTGAGTAGCAGGGTGCTACCAACTTCCCAGTTAGAGTAAAAGATAGATAGATAGATAGATAGATAGATAGATAGATAGATAGATAGATAGATAGATAGACACACATACAGGACAATAAAAGGGCAAAATAGTTTTTGTGTGTGAAGCAAGAATGTCACTGTGCATTCACTATGTGTGAAATGGGTCTCAGAGTCAGTATGTAGCAGAGAATGTCTCAAATGCAGACTACCTCAGTGAAAAGAACATATATCAAATCAAATTAATAGAACAACATACATACAGAATAGTGACATCACTATACTGTCTCTTTAAAATACTCATGTCCCTTTGAAATGACCTTTTCATTCATTCTGCTCACTACCATGAAACTATTTTCATTAGAGAAAATGGAGAATTAATTCTACTGCCTTTAATATCCTCACTCTTTAGAAGAAAATTATTAAAGTAATCTCATCTTGAACAAGTGATTAAGAAACAAAGAAAAAACTATACTAGAAAAGTGAAGCTAGGCCTAGCTGTCACCTCATGTATCCTTGGAAGACTTTTTTTAAATAATGTAAAATGAAAACTGTGTCCCAGAAACTGAGAATAGAAGGTTATCACAGTTTAAAAAAAAAAGCATACGAACAAAAAAACCAACATAAGAACGGTCATACTGGGTCAGACCAAAGGTCAATCTATCCCAGTATACTATCTTCCGACAGCGCCAATGCCAAGTGCTTCTGAGGGAAAGAACAGAACAGTTTAAGCTGTTTGGAGCTGCTGGGAAAAAAACAAACATTTTGGTAAGAATTACAAGGTGTTGAAATGCTACATATCTTGGAGAAGAAATATTCAGAAAACTGTCTCTCACTTCTGGACAAACAAAGGAAGATCAATTAATCGCTGCACTATTTGAAAGCAAGAATGAATTGGAAGTAATAGACATAGCACAAAAGAGATAACGGCAGGAGGTTGTGAATTAGAATAAGTCCTTAAAAGAATGGACAGGAATCTTTATATTTAAGATAGGCATGAATCACTTTAAAAAGGGTAAAAAAAGTAGTGAGCACACATAATAGAAAACAACAAATGAAGTATGACAGCTATCCTGACCTCAGGGCAAGATGAGGCAGACAGCCTTGGAAGTTGATTTTACAGATTTATGGAATATTACCAAATGTACTATATTCAGTAGGGTGTCTTCTTGGCTGTAAAGAATTTCTCAAAACAAATTCACACTGTAGCAAATATCCTCAAATTCAAACAGAGTTAGTATACCAAGGCTTTGCCTCGCATATTTGGACATGATGTACACTGAATCAGTATGTAATGGTCAAAGGAAAACACAGCCTGTCAGGGTAATCTGCTGGCGGGCTGCAAGACATGTTTACATTTGCACAGCCATCCGTAGCTCCCACTGGTCACAGTTTGCCGTTCCTGGCCAATGGGAGCTGCAGGAAGCAGCGCAGGCTGCAGGGACGTGCTGGTCGCCACTTCCCACAGCTCCCATTGACTGGGAATCAGGGCCGGCTCCAGGTCCCAGTGCGCCAAGCAAGTGCTTGGGGCGGCATGCCTTGGGGGGCGCTCTGCAGGTTGCCAGGAGGGTGGCAGGCAGCTCCGGTGGACCTCCCGCAGGAGTGCCTGCGGAGGGTCCGCTGGTCCCGCCGTTCCGGTGGAGCATCCGCAGGCATGCCTGCGGGAGGTCCACCGGAGCCGCAGGACCGGCGAGCGGCAGAGTGCTCCCTGCTGCATGCTGCTGTGCTTAGGGCAGCAAAATGGCTAGAGTTCGCCCTGCTGGGAATGGTGAACAGTGGCCACTGAGAGCTGCAGGCAGCCATGCAAATGTAAACAAACTGGTGGTCTGCCAGCAGATTACCCTGAAGGACCACATGTGGCCCACCAGCCAAAGGTTGCCCACCACTGTCCTAGATAAAATAAATATAAGCATATTTTCCCTTGGAGATTCCATATCATTGTGTGTGTGGGTTTTTTTTTCATTTCTTTCACCAGCACAACACCCCATCCATCTTTCACCCTTTCCACGTTTTAACAAAGCAAAAGAAGTACACAAAGCTTGCTATGTCGATACAAGCCAATAGTTCTTGTAGTCTAATATAATGTTTTTCATAATGTATAAACCAAGTAGGCTCATTATGGGGTTCTGAATTGTCTTTTGAATTATTCAGTATTGGCCCATCAGAACCATAGGAAACATTTCTTCCTACCTCCAACTAGTGATCAGCCTACCTTCTGAAACATGATTAATAGCCCTTGTAATGTTACCCTAGCAAGTAATGTATTAGCAAAGACATTTTTCTCATTGATATAATGATCCGATCCTCTTTTGAAATTCACTAAGCTGTTTGACTCACTAATATCTTGGGTCAATGAGTTTCAAGGATTATATATATATGTGTAAACATTTTCCATTTTAAAATTAATTTTGTTTTAATGCTGAATGCTATTTTATTCTTATATTGCTGGCAAAGGTGAATAGGAACAATCAGTTCTCCTTTTTATACCACTCCTCATTATCTAATATTCCTCTCTGCAGTGATTTATTTATGAAACTCCTAAGGAGGGGAAAATCCTACCCAACGTGCTTGAATCTGAGAACCAAGTTAAAATGGAAAGACATAATGGGTGGAATTTTAGAAAGTGTTCAGTGTTGGCCTAATACCAGTCTTGAATGAGAGTTTTACAATTAATTCCAGTGGGAGCAGTTCAGCCAATGTTGAGCATTTTTGAAAATCTCACCCAATATATTTGTCAAATAATAATGCAAGCCACAGATGAACATAGCAAGGAGGCATGCTGTTAGTGAGTGCCCTCAGCCAGTGAACAGATTTGTTTGTTTACTGAGTGAGGCAACAATTTTCTGGATTTCTCCCCTCCAAACAAATCACTGCTCTTTATTATTTATGCTCTTATTCTTCTACTTTGCAAATTAAATAGTGCTTTGATGTCCAATTTAAAACGCACTTATAAGTGTAATTCAGCAATGCTCACTCCCACCTTACTGTTAGTCCTCTGCTAATCAGAATGCCTCACTTTATCCCCCAGATGAACACTATTACTCCTCAAGGAAGTCAGCATGACAGCTCTGGAATTGTATATCTTCTCTTTATCTACAGAGCACCATATTCTGCTACCACAGATGACTTACTGATGGCAATGGGACTGCTCGCATGAGGATGAAATAAGTATTTAGCTCAGAACACATATCCTCTGGGAAGCAGCATTGCAAACTGCTCCCTCACTGTCCTACCAATGTAACTTAATCATGAACTGATCAGACCACTGTGATAGAATATAGCTCTGTATTTACACCCTACACATTATTGTAATAATCTTTGTACAAAGCATGCCTTGCAAAGTATCATTTGAAAACTCACAATATGCTGCTCATTATTGCCCTGGTAAAATAGGTGTGGCAATATTGTGTGTGAAGTTATAAGATTCCACTCTATGGTGTTATTATCGCATGTTATAAACCCCACAACTCTGTCCAAACAGAAGTTGGCAAACAAGTCTGTCCTAAATAAAGGAATGTGTGCTCTGCTTGATTTGCTTTTAAACACTAAAGGTTCATCAAGCAGGAAGGAAAACAAAGGAAGATCAAACAGGTGAGAAAAAAGCAGCAGGGAGCATCCTTCCACAAAGACTTTTTGTCTCCCAGTGCCCAGCTGGATACGTTTTTTAAGAGGAGGATTTAAACTATAAAAAGGACAGACAGACACCCCAAGATACCCCATTTCTCTCTCCCTGCCAATCCCATTCACTACACCTGAAGCAACAAAGAAAGCCTTCATTGGACTCTGGGAGAAGGGGTCCTGACCTACAAGGTTTGGTCAGTAGGCCTGCTAAAAGCATATGGTGAGAAACTTTGCTTGAATCTGCTGTAGTTTGTTGTTAGGTATTAGTAAATGTCTTAACTTTATTTTTCTTGTAACCATTTCTGACCTTTATGCCTCGTTACTTGTACTCACTTAAAATCTGTTTCTTTACAGTTAATACTCTTATTTTATTGTTTTATCTAATCCAGTGTGTTTAAATTGATAATCCATTTGGGATAACAAGTTGTGTGCATACTATTTTCTTTAAAATATAACAGACTTAATGTGACTTGCATTGTTCCACAGAGGGCTGGGCAGTACAAGACATACATTTCTGGAGGGAAATCTAAGACTGGTATTGTGTTGGGGTCACCCTGCAGTGTAGCCAACACTGGTGAGACCCAGAGTGTAATCCATTGTGGCTGTCAAGCTGCAGTTACACACAGACACTCAAGGAGTGGATTGCATGCTGGAAGGCTATTTATGAGTGGCCCAGGTGGGGGAAACTTCAGCAAGTCATTGTAAAGCACTCAGGCTTACAAGGCAGGGATAACACAGGTTCTCATTAGTCTGGATTGTACTCTGCTATGTCACAATTATCTTTAGGAATGAATGGATAGTTCAATCCTCATTCCCATTTGGCTACTTAGCTACTCTGCTGGGAGTGCCAAAGAGGTTTTCATTTAGTTCCAATTCTGTTATTTTTACAATCTGCTGCTAGGATCAAGACTGAGATAATGAACAAACACAGCTAAATAGCTATCAGAATACAGTAACAACTTTCAGCAGCTCTTATTTATTATTTTGTGAAAAAGCTTAATTAACTATTGCTTATAAAACATTTGAGGTTCTCAAGGAGAAGGCACTACAGATATGTAAGATATTTGTATTATTTAATATAGGCAACATAGATAATGACACTATAAAGGCAGCCAACACATCACTGTATGAAATCTTGTTTTCACTTCTTGTTTAAAACTTACCCAAACTTTAACCATTTTGGCCCAAATTTTCCATATTGGCTGTCTGCCTAAGGGCTGAATTTATTTATGGCTTCATGTAATTATTTATTTATTAGAAAGTTCCTGCTAAAATAGTTGAGTTATTCCTTAGAAGAAGATTAGGGGGAAATATAGTGCTTTGTCCATGACTTAAAAAATGACTTCTTTTCTTTAGATGCTGTAGCACTTCCATGCATTGGAGCATGGACTTTAAATTTGGCAAAGGAGCAATTTGGTCCTCGATGTCAGGGATGTGCCATTCCTGTGAAAATCTTCCCTAATTTAGCCCAAGTTAAAAACCTCTAAAAAATCCCAGTTTGCCTATACTCAGTAGACACTTGTTCGAGTTTGGCAGCCAAATGATCCAAAGATTCCAGGAGGCTTCCCTGTGTTCTGATCAACATTAGCTGGAGGTACAATTAAGTATTTGGAATGTCAAAATTTTAAGCTGAGGTGTTAGGCTATGCATAGCTACCAAACTCACCCAAATGTATCTGATTTAACTTTTAGTTTCCTTAAAAAGCAACAAAGAGTCCTGTGGCACCTTATAGACTAAC
Organism: Gopherus flavomarginatus; assembly: GCF_025201925.1. Classification (NCBI taxonomy): domain Eukaryota; kingdom Metazoa; phylum Chordata; order Testudines; family Testudinidae; genus Gopherus; species Gopherus flavomarginatus. Next base: position 80,210,178 of record NC_066617.1, on the reverse strand, counting down.
AGACATATTGGACCATAAGCTTTTGTGGGTGAATACCCACTTTGTCAAATGCAAGTTTCCTTAAGTGTTCTCTCTCTTTTCTAATAAAGATTGCCAGGTTGTATTAGGAAAAGTGTTGGACTCATGAGTTGTTACAAAAGAAAGAAACCCACAACCAGGACTCTAAGGAGCTTGGGTAAAGATAGTGGTACATATCTGGGCACATTTTCCCATATGAAGCTATGGTGAACCATGACTTTTAAGAAGAAAAAGGACTAGGAATAATATCATATGTCTAAATATGTTTGTCCTGATGGGTACTAAGCATCCTCCATTTCCACTGAATTCACTGTAAATTAAGGATGTTCTGCACCTTAATCTATCCATTGACTGGCAGATACTCTGATGTCATTTTTAAAAGTGCTTCTGTTGTAATAATTGGGTCTACAAATTTACCCTAATTGCAATCTCAACTGTAAAAAGTGAGTTCAATTTCATTAAATGTCACAATAATCTATAAACAACAAAAGTTGATGGAAACAGATGTAAAAGGGAGATAAGGCAGCCTAAATTAGTCAAAACAAAAGGCAGCTGATATAACTCAAGGACTGAGTTAAGATCATGCCTGCTAAACAAGAAAAGTGTGGGACCAGAAATCAGTGAAACAAAATTAGTGTCTCAGAAATTAGGCTTATTGTTAGATAAAATAATGAGAGAAAGGGCTATTCTGCCCATCACTGCCTTTTGGGGTCCTTAAAATGAGACTTTGGGGGGAAAAACTGGCTACCATAACAGTGGCTGACTGAAATGAAGGGATACAAATTCTGGTTGACTGAAAGACAAAAGAAGTGGAAGGAGCAAGCTTCGCCATCATGACAGCTAGCCCCACTGTCTTCTGGGATCCTGGGCCACCTTCATCCTAATCCTGAGAGATGCACTGACCAGTTTGGGACAGAGAGAGGGGCCCTGTTACCTCCACTAGCTCCATCAAAATCCTGACCACCACTTGCAATGTGAATTTTTGTCTCCACCCTTAAAATCTGCCCTTTTCCTTCCTTACATTATTTCTTCTCTTTCCTTCTTTCTAATAAGGAAGACTGCATATTTTGCAACATTGCTGTAAGCCTGTGACCAGAAAGGCAGCTAAATGCAATGCCATAAATATCCCAAAGCTGGTACAAGATTGCCAGGCCTCAAAGTGGTGTAGGGGCATGAGCATAAATTTTACTTTCACCCCTTTTGGGGGGTGGAGGGGGCACACGTTCTGTGCCCCACCCCCTGCTCTGTCAGGAGCTCATTCTTCCCTCCCTCCCTCTCCCTGTCTCAGCTCCAGCAGGAGCTCACTCTCCTCCCACAGCCCCATGGCCAGGAGCAGTTCACTCTCCCTGCACTGCAGCCCCAGGACTGGAGTAGTTCTGTGCCCCTGATTATTATCGGGTGGGGGGAGAGTGCCTTTACTTTCCCCTCCTCCTCCTATTGTGCATTTCCCTGTGGCTGATAAGACCATGCAATTTTCCTGTGTTTTTTCCCGCAGCAAGGTTGCAAGTGAGAGTCAGCACCAGAGAGAGAAGCTGAATTTTCTATCTTTGCTCTTCTTTTCTTTCCCCTTTTGTGTGTGTTTGTTTGTTTTGTGCTCTAGAATACAGGACTGGACTTTAACAACAGCAATGACAACAGCTGCAGCCCATCTCAATCAACTTCTCTTTTTTCCAAAAGGTCAGTTATCGTCATCTTTACTATCATCTGAAAGACTGTCAAACAATGGGTTTCCTTATAAAAACTCTGTACAGTGAAAGCCTTACTTAAAACTTAATGTTTCAAATGCTTTAACTATTTTCCTTTTCTACGACTTTAATGAAAAGTTTAAGAGATTTTCAATAATGTGTTTACCATGGTTGTACGCCGGCTGATGTCTCTGCGTACCAAACCACAAACCTGCTAGACAGTGGTGGGGTCATATTAACACCTTTGACTCTTTTTTTGGCCTATATATTCTATCCAAATTAATACAACACTATCATTCCAAGCTGATACTTCAGGCATAACCAGAAAGAACACTACAGACACAAATATTAAACTTTTCACCACAGCAGGTATGTGGGGAGTTCCATTGGCGGAAAGGGAACGGTACATGACACACTACCATGATATAAGTGAGAGCTGCTATAAAGATGAAAAAACTTCTCTCTATATAATACATCAGAAAACCTCTATGATGAACATTCCAGGGATAATGTTATGTCTCATGCAATCCATGAACCAATCATGTCTTCAGATAAACTAAAATGACTGTAACTAGACAGATTAAATAGACAATAAAAATATAAAATGGAGCAAGTAAGAGACTCCTTACAAGCTGCCATTCCATCCTTACCTAGGCTCAGTCTCTGTTTCATCTGCAACTGACAATTTAGCTGGCCCAACTGGTACAGATTTTAGAGGTGTAGTAACCAGATAAAGTCACCTCAGTTTGTTAAAGCTAGATACACTACCAATAGCTTGGAAGCAGATTTGGGAGGAGAAGTGTATTACTTTATTGGGCAGATTCCCTTAATATTCATTAGCTCCATAAACTTAAGCAAGAAGTATCAAATGGCATATCTCATGACAGTTTATCTGAAATGAAACCTTGGCTTTGTTAAAAGTAGAGCACAGTACTGTAGACTGTAGAATGAATATTTTTTCTATATTTATTAAATTTCCTGGCAATTCACATTATTCCTTAACTTTTAAATTTGACACTGAGGGTTTAAAAAACAATTGCAGAATAATGTTACTTTATTTGATTTTAGATAGTGCAGAGTGCATTTCAAAAATGATCAGGCAGGAAGGCTTGTGTTCGCACTTCTTGAAATGTCTATTCAGCTCTGGATGTGTATACTGGTGTGTTCAATTGTGGCTCCTTTTGTGAATATAAATTGGCAAATGTGCAAACACAATTTATCTGAATGTTTATTTCCAGAAAACCTGCTTCAGTGAAACTATGACAACCACATAACAATACCTTTATTATTATTTCATTAGTTGTATTACAGAGGCATCTTGAGACTCCTACCACAACTAGGGCCATATTGTGCTAGGTGACGTATAAGCACATAATAAGAGACAGTCGCTACCTCAAATTGTCTAAAATGTAAGTGCACAGAGTCCCACTGGTTCTGGATCACTCCAAAATAGACTAGACAAAGGGTTGTGAGGAAGAAAATATTTTCTCTGTTATTCAGATGGGGAACTGAGGGACAAAGAGATTAACTTTCCCAAGGTCACACAGAGTAACTGTGGTAGAGCAGGGAATTAAACCCATAACTCCCAAGTCCCAGTCCTAACTTTATCCATGAGAAAATTCTTTTTCCTTGATAGCACAGAAAATATGCTAAATACCACTAATACTATCTATTTGGCAAGAGTTCTGAAAGTTTTACTAGACCCATGTAATTCTGGTGCATAGGTGAGTGAAAGGACTGCAGTTGTGGCTGGACTTTATGATGGAGGTTGTGAGGGAGCATTCCTTCTTACATTCTCCTTCTCCATTGTAGCTCCAGTGTTGGCATATATACGTTCTGCCTTTTAGGATTATAAAGCCTAAAGGACTGCTGAGGTGGTCAGCACATTGGCTCATATTCTTTGAAGAATAAAAACATATGCATACATTCAAAATATTAATGTTAATAAGCAAGTGTACATGTACTATAATAATTTCAAGGTAACATAATAATTTTGCAAACATGTAAATATTCTTTGTGTATATACAACTCTTAGGTGCACAGTCACTTGTTTCCTTCACATAGGGGGATGAAGGAGATAGAAGCACAGTGGCAGCTATTCCCTGCTGCCTCTCACAGAATCCTGTCCAAACATAGACTAATAGACTCATAGACTTTAGGGTCAGAAGGGACCAATGTCATCATCTAGTCCGACCTCCTGCACAAAGCAGGCCACAGAACCCAACCCATCCATTTCTATAACAAACTCCTAACCCATGTCCGAGTTATTGAAGTCTTCAAATTGTGGTTTGAAGGCCTCAAGCTGCAGAGAATCCACCAGCAAGTGACCCATGCCCCACGCTGCAGAGGAAGGCGAAAAACCTCCAGGGCCTCTGCCAATCTGCACCGGAGGAAAGTTCCTTCTCGACCCCAAATATGGCGATCAGCTAAACCCTGAGCATGTGAGCAAGACTCACCAGCTAGCGCTCAGGAAAGAATTCTCTGCAGTAACTCAGATCCCATCCCATCCCTCATCCCATCACCGACCACTGGGCATATTTATCTGCTGGTAATCAGATTGCCAAAATTAAGCTATCCGATCATACCATCCCTTCCATAAACTTATCAAGCTTAGTCTTAAAGCCAGATATGTCTTTCGCCCCCACTACTCCCCTTGGAAGGCTGTTCCAGAACTTCACTCCTCTAATGGTTAGAAACCTTCGTCTAATTTCAAGTCTAACTTCCTAGTGTCCAGTTTATACCCATTCATTCTTGTGCCTACATTGGTACTAAGCTTAAATAATTCCTCTCCCTCCCTAATATTAATCCCTCTGATATATTTATAAAGAACAAGCATATCCCACCTCAGCCTTCTTTTGGCTACACTAAACAAGCCAAGCTCTTTGAGTCTCCTTTCATATGACAAGTTTTCCATTCCTCGGATCATCCTAGTAGCCCGTCTCTGAACCTGTTCCAGTTTGAATTCATCCTTCTTAAACATGGGAGACCAGAACTGCACACAGTATTCCAGGTGAGGTCTCACCAGTGCCTTGTATAACGGTACTAACACCTCCTTATCTTTGCTGGAAATACCTCATCTGATGCATCCTAAAACCGCATTAGCTTTTTTAACGGCCATATCACATTGGCGGCTCATAGTCATCCTGTGATCAACCAATACTCCAAGGTCCTTCTCCTCCTCTGTTGCTTCCAACTGATGTGTCCCCACTGTATATCTAAAATTCTTATTATTAATGCCTAAGTGCATGACCTTGCACTTTTCACTATTAAATTTCATCCTATTACTATTACTCCAGTTTACAAGGTCATCCAGATCTTCCTGTATGATATTCCGGTCCTTCTCCATGTTAGCAATACCCCCTAGCTTCGTATCATCCGCAAACTTTATTAGCACATTCCTGCTTTTTGTGCCAAGATCAGTAATAAAAAGTTTAAATAAGATTGGTCCCAAAACCGATCCTTGAGGAACTCCACTAGTAACCTCCTTCCAGCCTGACAGTTCACCCTTCAGTACGACCCATTGTAGTCTCCCCTTTAACCAGTTCCTTATCCACCTTTCAATTTTCAAATTGATCCCCATCTTTTCCAATTTGACTAATAATTCCCCATGTGGAACAGTGTCAAATGCCTTACTGAAATCGAGGTAAATTAGGTCTACTGCATTTCCTTTGTCTAAATAATCTGTTACCTTCTCAAAGAAGGCGATCAGGTTGGTTTGGCACTATCTACCTTTAGTAAAACCATGTTGTAATTTGTCCCAATTACCATTGACCTCAATGTCCTTAACTACTTTCTCCTTCAAAATTTTTTCCAAGACCTTACATACTACAGATGTCAAACTAACAGGCCTATAGTTACTCGGATCACGTTTTTTCTCTTTCTTAAAGATAGGAACTATGTAAGCAATTCTCCAGTCATACAGTACAAGCCCTGAGTTTACCGATTCATTAAAAATTCTCACTAACGGGCTTGCAATTTCATGCGCCAGTTCCTTTAATATTCTCGGATGAAGATTGTCTGGGCCCTCCAATTTTGTCCCATTAAGCTGTTCAAGTTTGGCTTCTACCTCAGATGTGGTAATATCCACCTCCATATCCTCATTCCCATTTGTCATCCTTCCATTATCCCTAAGCTCCTCATTAGCCTTATTAAAGACTGAGGCAAAGTACTTATTTATATATTGGACCATGCCGAGGTTATCCTTAACCTCCTTTCCATCCTCAGTGTTTAGTGGTCCCACTTCTTCTTTCTTTGTTGTCTTCTTATTTATATGGCTATAGAACCTTTTACTATTGGTTTTAATTCCCTTTGCAAGGTCCAACTCTACTTGGCTTTTAGCCTTTCTCACTTTATCCCTACTTGTTCTGACCTCACTAAGTTAGCTTTCCTTGCTAATCCCATCCTTCTTCCACTCCTTGTAGGCTTTCTGCTTTTTCTTAATCACCTCTCTGAGATGCTTGCTCATACAGCTTGGTCTACAACTCCTGCCTGTGGTTTTTTTCCCCTTTCTTGGGATGCAGGCGTCTGATAGTTTCTGCAGCTTTGACCTGAAGTAATTCCAGACCTCCTCCTCATTTAGATCCACAAGTTCTTCAGTCCAATCCACTTCTCTAACTAATTTCCTTAATTCTTTAAAGTTAGCCCTCGAGAAGTCAAGAACCCTAGTCCCAGATCTATTTTTGTTTATCCTTCCATCTAGTTTGTACTGAATTAGCTCATGATCACTCGAACCAAGGTTGTCCCCTACAACCATTTCTTCTATGAGGTCCTCACTACTCACCAAAACCAAATCTAAAATGGCATCCCCTCTTGTTGGTTCTTCAACTACTTGGTGAAGAAATCCATCTGCTATCACATCCAGAAAAATCTGAGCCCTATTATTCTTGCTAGCACTTGTCTTCCAGTCTATATCTGGGAAATTAAAGTCTTCCATGATCACACATTTCCCATTAGTGTTTACTTCATTAAAAACATTAAAGAGGTCTCTATCCATATCCAAATCAGATCTCGGCAGTCTGTAGCACACCCCAAGCAGTATCTCAGGGGAGGATCTAGTAGCTTTCTTTCCCAGTGTGATTTTTGCCCAGACAGACTCTGTCTTGTCCATTCCATCACTTCTTATTTCTTTACAGTTAACCTCCTCATTGACGTACAATGCTACTCCACCACCTTTGCCTTTATTTCTGTCTTTCCTAAACAGCACATAGCCTCAATACCTGTACTCCAGCCATGACTACTATTCCACCATGTTTCTGTTATCCCTATAATAACCGGTTTCACTTCCTGCACCAGTAGCTCTAGTTCCTCCATTTTGTTCCCTCGGCTCCTCGCATTAGTGTACAGACATCTTAATTTTTGCCGTTTGGCTTCACTGACATTCTTTACCCTGTTAGGCACAGACATTCTACCACCAGCATCACCTGTTAGTCTGCTATCTACACTACCCTTCCTCCTTATGCCAATTCTTCTGTCCACGACTGTATCCCCTCTTACTTTGTTTACTTCCCTTTCAAGGTTAAATTCCGGTGTGGAGATCTCCTGGACATCTCCCAACCATCTCCCTCAAATTCCTAGTTTAAAGCTCTCTTAATCAGTTCGGCGAGCCTCCATCCTAGAAGCCTATTTCCCTCCTTACTCAGGTGAAGTCCATCCCGAGAGAACAGTTTTCTGTCCATAAATGCTTCCCAATGACCATACATCCAAAAGCCCTCCTTATAGCACCACTGCCTGAGCCATCTGTTGATCGCCATAATCTTGTTACACCTTTGTTGCCCTTCTCTGTTGATCGCCATAATCTTGTTACACCTTTGTTGCCCTTACACCTTTGTTGCCCGGCAGAATCCCACTGAAGATCACCTGAGTCTCGATTTCCTTAAGCGTCTTCCCCAGTCTGGCATAGTCTCCCTTGATACATTCCAGAGAGTATCTAGCCATATCATTCGTTCCCACATGAAGGACAATCAATGCATATCTGCTTCGAGGAGATGGAAGAGGCTTACTGATGAACAGGCAGATAAAAGGGGCTGTACATATCAATTAAGACAATTAGTAGGTTTTATATACAACAATTTTAGCCAACACTTTTTGGCAGAACTCACTCAAATCTAGTGCAAACCTCACAAATGAAGAGATTTGTTTCTATTCTGGAAAGCTCACTTCTCGAGAAAAAGGTCTATTAACCTTTTTAAAATAAGGAAACTTACAGTGAAATAAGAGAAGTGGCACTTGTACAGTTTATCATGTCGCTCATGGAAGTTCTATGAAAATCATCTCTAATAAGTAGAACTTCACCACTCTGACATGGTAGTAGTAGTCTGGTGTTTTAATTCTGATTGAGGATTAGGGCATACAAACAATATTTGCAATGTTTACATCATCTCTTTTTAATTTTCAGGTGAACTAACACAGAATTTTTAGAACGTGAAACTAAAATGTCAGTCTCATAACTCAAAAGCAGATTGTCCAATTAATCTCAGAGTATTTATTTTAAAAATATCTTTCTAGGCAGAAACTTCGCATGAAAAATGTCATCTAGAATGGAGTTGCTTTCAGAAAAATAGGGTTTATAAGAGTAACTGTCTTACAACTTTAATTGTTTATCTAGGTAAACACCCATTACTGTGATATCCAAGTTTCTCTAATGTGATTCAACAACAGGGGCAAATTTTTCAGTGTAGATACCCCCACATAATATGTGCACTCATGCTCAAACTGGTCACTGTGAGTACACAACATGCTTTTGTGAATGCAAATTGGTAACTCTGACTACTCCATGGGTTTCTTTTAGAGGGTACCAAGCAGCTATGCAAACCAATTCACTCTAAAGCAATCCAGGTTGCAATTAGTATTTCCCCTTTGAAGCCAACCCGCAAGCAAAACTTGAACAGTACACTGTTACTGCACTTTGGGCTTGGCACGGCAGGGAGGTCTGACACCTCAGAGTGTCAGTCAGCTTTGGAGAAGCCGGCCAACAATGCCTCACTGCACTTCAGGTTTGGGCAACCAGAGCTGAGTTAAACTGAGTTCTGTAAATACAATTTCCCCAAACTAGACACTTCTTATAGTGATGATTTAATATGCTCTTGCCCCTAGGGTCCAGGATTAAAGGCTGACCTCAGCTTCATGTCATCTTTACAGAGCTGTTGTCTCACTTGAGTTGGGGCTATTACAGTATTATCTTCCCCATCACGTTACTATCCTGATAATTCACATCATAACATCACTGTTCACCTTAATATTTTCCCCTGATGTTATACTTTGGTTTCATTTACTTGCTACTGGTGACATTCTGGGCTCTCTTCTGGTTTATTAAGATCTTCAGGCCAATTTCAGAAGTGACATATAAGGTTCTGTAAAATAAAACCTATTGCATTCACTTGAACTACCTTAGACCTGCTTATATCACTTCTCACAATGTAAATTCGTGTAACTTCTATGCCAAGGAGCTGGAAGAAGGTGTAAGCTAAAGTAGTGCTTTAACTTACACCTTCTGGCTCTCTGTCATGTAAGATCATTACTTTAGATTTGCTTACTCACAAGTAGAGCAGATGGAAATACATCTAAGGAAGCATAAATTTGTGGAAGGGAGTTTAAGGTAGACTTACAGAACCTTCTGCATCACTTCCGAATTCAGCTCCATCTCTTCAGTCTTGTTTAAAAACCTGCAATGAATTGTTCACCTGAAGCTTTACCTCTGACACAAAAGCATCTCTTAGACTCTGATTCAAATAAGAGAATAAGGCCTCATCCTACATTTCCCTGTTAATTTCATTCATAAGGGATACAACTATAAATGGGAAAACATAAGGCTGTGATGCTCTGTGGTAGATCAAGGATCAAAGAAAAGCTTACAATGTATACGTGGCCTGTGAAGAGCCTCAAATACAGCAGTTGGTGAGAAACTGAGGATAGCATGGATGTGGGGTGCAGCAAAACAGGAAAAATATAAAGATGTCTATATGTGGCAGCAGTGAAATCTGAGTGAAAGTGTGAAGAGTGAGAAAATAAAATTGGACTGAAAAAGTCCTCTGAAAATGTATTGTCATTGTCTTTGCTGAGCAACCTAAGAGACATCTGTGAGGTACCTGCTGCCTTAAAAGTTATTGTAGAGGATGAGCAGGGGGAGCTCATGAGTTTGAAAAACTTTATTACGAAGAAGAGATGTAGATTGCAAGAGTGGGTATTTTCAATCTTTCACTGCTCTACTCTTTTATTCCTGTCTTTTCTTATTTCCCCTAGGACCTCCTTGCCTTTCTGACTCTTTCTCTGACAACCCATACTAAATCACCAAATTGCTTATGGGAACTTGAGTCTATATATTAATAGGTTGTTCCATTTTATTTTCTGCAGAAGAGAGATGTATTTGCAATAGCTTTCCTTCACTCAAAACCCTTTGTCAAAAGAAGAACAGCAAGTTGCATCTTTATATATGAAAGACATTGTGTTAAATTGGTGAGATATAATTGTTTCAATGGAAGCAAAAGTTGGCTACATGATTACTATATTAGGGATCAGCATGTGAATACACAGAAATATGGCTCCTTAACTTAGCGGCCAAAGGTTAGTGCACTCTTCTTTTTTAGCAGGGTTTTGTGTTTTGCAATTGTAAAATAAAAAAAAAAGTAATTCATCGTAATGCATTGTAAATGGTTCAAGTGGGAATTGCTTTAATTGTTTTCTCCCATTGGAATATTCATGGAAACAAACCTCAGGACTGCTTTGCATTTTGTCTTGAATATGAACAAATTTGAGTACAGACTGAAAGTTGCCTGCTGCCTAAATCCGTCTCCCTTTGGTTGTCTCAGTCAACTTCCGTTTGAGCAGTCAACAAATAGATTGATGAAGGAAGCTGTTGTCATGTTCATTTTGTAAACACCTCCTCTAGATTTTTAGCCAGGCTGGAATGGCTGACTGGCTGTACAGATGTTGGTTGCTGGATCATGAACGCAATTGCATTGTTAGATAAACATGTTTATATCTGAATTTAGGACCAAACATTAAAAGATGTACATGAATATCAGCCTCCAACTCAACTCCAGTACACAACCCAACATCAGTGCAGTCTTAATGCTTTCTTTCGTTGTTTTGTCTTCCAGAAAAGATCAATTCCTTCTTTAAGACTTTCAGGAAAAAGATGTTTGTGTGGATTGCAATTTCTTAATTATTTGCTATCTTCTTTAATACATCAAATACAGTCTCCTGCCTGAGAATACAGAAGAGAAAGTGCAAATCAGGGAGTAACATCAGACATTGATAAAAGCTGACGTTTTGTGTACAAGGCAGAATTAGAATTTTGCAGAGTTAGAATGATGAGAAATTAAATCTCCTTCACTGACTTGATTGTGTTGATGTGAAAAGTCTACCCTCATTTAGACATAGGAGTTTGGCTTTAATAGTCCTGTCAATCACACTTTTCCCTTTAGCACACATAAACCCAAAGTTTATTCTCTATTAGACAAGTTTGACCATCTTATCTCTTGTAGGGTCTACATATATATGTTTGATCTTCTTTTCAAACATCTATTATCTCCTACATAACACTCACTTAGTTTACCTTACCACTTTCATATGCCCTAATCAGTCAATTAACATACATTGCAGAGTTATTTTTCTGTGTCAGACCTGACCACAAATGAATTTATGTGAGATAAGATGTTGTAGTTATACCTACCTCCACGGGAAGCAGAATAAAGATATTAACCATAAGGTATACAAAAATTTCTCTACCTTTTATTCTTAGTGAAATTTATTTTGTGGTGTACTGTGTAGATGCTTGAACGAGGGTCTAATTTACCTGACTTTTTTAGGCATTATCTCTTCATTGCACCATCTGAGAGTAATAAGGCCAGGTCATCCCATCTCATGAAGATAAATTTATTATCAATATTTTCCCAATTTATATCTTCCCAATGGTAAATTTAAAAGCTAAAAATAATTGGCAGTGGATGAGTTAGCAATGGGTTAATGTGATCACTTCAGGTAAGTATCCTAAAGTCTGGAATCTTATCTATAATATCCTAACTTCATGAGTCAGCAAGAGAAGGTTGAACATCTCAGAAGAACAGGTTTCTTTGTTACATTTCTGGTATTTCTGGCTTCACAGCTGAAGCAGAAATACCTTGTAAATAGCCTTTCTGGTACTACAGTGGCATTTCCTCTTCTTGTCCCAGATGGAATTTAAGGACTTGTCTACACAAGAGAGTGCGGTGGAGGGGGAGTGTTAAACTAGACTAAGTTGACTTAAGCAGATGTGAAAATGATTGTGTACACACCACACAATTAATTTTAATGCACTAATTCCATATTTATCACAAGCTCTGGAATCCTCTTTCAAAGTGAACTAAGTCTGATGTGAATAGAGTTAGGTCAGCCTATTGTTTGTGCACACTCAAAGGTGCTGTGCACTACTGTGGCAGTCCTGTAACTGCTATCCCAAGCTTTGTGAGCAAACATTGTTGGTCTGTCTATTTACTTGTGTGCCCTCCAGGGCTGTGGTGTCAAGTTGACTGGATGTCCCCTCTCCCATTTTGAAAACTTGCTCATGGCCAGAATTTGCCCATTTTCTCCAGTATTCAAGTCTATCAGCATTGCTGCAATATTACTCCAGAAGCCTTACAACATGCCTTGGTCAGCCATTTGGAGCTGTGCTGAGACCCTGGATCTCCTTCCCACTTGGGGAGAAGCATTAGTGCAGGATACTTTTGTGGACAGCCACCAGAATAAAGATCATTTTGAGAACATTGCTAAGCAGGTGTCTGCAAGAAGGCACAGTCAGAACACCAACCAGTTCAGGATAAAGAGCAAACAGCTCAGGAGAATGTACATTCAAACCACAGATGCCAGAAAAGGTCCAGCAGTGGAAATGTGACCTGTCCATTTTTTGCAGAGCCAGACATGATGTTAATCAAATATACAATCATGAAACCCAGGAAGGATGACCAGCAAGACTCTTTGGAAGATGAGCATGGGGAGGCCAATGAAGAACTGTACCTGAAAAGCCAAGATCTCTTTGGGACTCAGGACTCTGAAGCCAGCCAGATAGAAGGTGAGACAAATCCCTGATATGCAGCAACTGAGCCTAGTTCCCAGCCAGAAACCCAGTCTGGGTCTCAGGAGGCAGATCCTCTTTAGTATCTATCTTTACAATTAATTATCATTATTATTGGGCTATAGTCTTGTGCTAGCTTCTGTTCTAGGTGCCCCATGCTGCAGCCATGGTAGGCAGATGTCAGCTAGGCTGCTTTCCAAGTCTCTAACCCCTGCATCCTTGCTTCCCTTAGCACACTCTGTCCTTTTGGGCCCTTATCCATGTTTTCAAAATGGTGGCTTCTCCAGCTGGGCAGTCAGTCTCTGTGTTATGCTAAAGCCCCAACTATCGCCTGTTTTCAAGTCCATGTTATTGAAGGGCACATTCAAAATTCAACAATTTATTTAGATAGTGGTTACAGAAAGAGAAATCTGGTTACTAATCCCAGTGTACATGAGGTAGACATGGGCATTGCATGCCCATAAAGGTACAGAGATTACAGCTCTCCACTGAGGTATAAATGCCCTACAACACACATTCTTAAAAGAAAAGAGCTTTACCTTAGAGCAAACAAAGTTCTTAATGGCTTCTTGCAGGCTTACACAGAGAAAGACTGGGAAAAGTAAATGCTTCAGACAATCACTGCAGAACACTTTCTGTTTTTCTTCTATCTAATTTCATTGGCTGCAGAGGAGATAAACTAAAATCTAAGACTGAGCAATTGCTTGATTTTGGTCTGGACATTATGGGGGGTAGCTGGCCTGTCATTTCCCCACTTCTGCTTCTGCAGAATTTTTTTTGGGGGGTCAGGGGGGAGTATCTTGATGAATACCTTCACAGTGTATCTCACTGGTATGCCCTTTGCCTTTTTGAATAAGGCCATTCTCTGCCTCCTAGTCACCCGCCTCAGTTAATATCATTGAGAATCAGTACACAGCCTAAAGGGGTGTAGCAGGGATTACTATCCAGCTCATCCCCAGATGTGCCCAGCTAACCTTTCCAACACCATTTTTGCAAATGTAAATCCAAACTGTGATCATAATTCCCAACCCCTTCCCTGTTCAACGAAGCCTCCACACAACATACATTTCACAGACAAAAATCCCTATACAGCCCTCCTCATGCACACAACACTTACCAAGACTGAAAAGAATCTCAGGGAGGGAAAGTCAGAAATGCATATCAAAATGCTATCATAGCCAATCTGAAATATGAACAGTAACCACTTGTGTTTTCCTTGCAGTGCCCAGAGCCTCAAGGACAGGCCTTTATCAATGACTGATTGAGCGGCTAATCTGAGCGGCAAAACAAGGAAAACTCGGGATTAAAATGTTGCAGATCTCATTGCAGAGTTCCAAAGATAGACTAAAATAGCAGAAAGGTGGATACCGTACTTGAGAACAGAGAGGGTGAAGAAATGGAGCTCTCTACAGAGATTGTTGGAGTGGCCAAAGACAGTGTCACAGTGGTAAAGGACAGTGTTATCATGGCAAAATGATTGAAAAGGAGAGGGAGATGTAATTCCTACAGGCAAGACAGAGCAAGAATGCTCTGCTGCAGTGCATGCTGCTATTAGGGCAGCGGGCAATGCAGTGCAGTAAACCAGACCCCACCATATTCTGCAACTCCTGGGCAATACAGAATACTAGAATCACCAGCAACTCCTCTCCCTGCAGCTGTGCTCCCAGAGGCCATTCCCTTCACAAACCCAAACTCAGGGCCGCAAGAACAGCTGGAAGACCAGCTGTTTTGAGGTATCTAATGCCCTGGTAACATTGAGCATCACCGCACAACATCAGAAGGTCCAGGAACAAGAAGAGGCAGGGGCAAGGTATCTACTCAGCTGTGAGTTGAATTCCCGCCCCCTCCTTGTTATGTTCTGTCCTCCACTGCACTAGGTGATTTTTAATGAAAACAATAAACAAACAAAAATTCAAAGTTTATTTCTATTTGCCATATAATACAGTGTATAATAATAATAAACATTAAAATATCCTTTCTAAAGAGCCATCAATGCATTTTACACTGAGGATCCATAGATTTTAAATAATTCATAGGATTTTACAAAAGTATCTAGGCACAGACACAAAGCAAAATAAGGATCGGCAGAGAGTTCCACTTCTACCACCTATAAACACCACAGTGCTCACAGTCCATCCCACTTTGCTCTGTAGGTTAATGACTGGATGTACAGCTGCACATTTTCAGGCCCAAGGCTCAAAATAAGACTAATGGGTGTCTCTGACAGTGTCGACCTTTCTGTTTCCATTTTCTGTTGGATGCCTTGCTGGCTGCTCAAACGGCAGAGGACGTCTCTGCCTCTCAGTTTCCTACCTTTCCTCAAGACTTTCTCCCTTTCAGAAATATTGTGTAAAATGCAACATGCAGCTACACTCTTAAGCATTTTTTTTTTCAGCTTCTACTTTGTTCCACAAACAGAGCCATCTCCCTTTCAAGTGGCCAAATGCACGCTCCATTGCCATTGTGCAGTTACTGAGGTGGCAGTTAAACAGTTCCATCCTTCTGCCCTGGCCTCCTGTGAACAGTTTCATTAACCATGGAAGCAGAGAATAAGATGGGTCTCCCAGGATAACCAGAGCAATCTCCACACTATAAATGTCCTTAGTGATCTGGGGGGCAAACAGTCCACAGAACTGAGTTCCAAAACATCATACAGACAATTCTTCTTTTATGTTTGTAAACCTGCCACAGTGGTCAACCAGTCCTTAGAGCACCAAAGAGAAATACTTCTCTCTGTTTAATAATTTTGAATCCTTGGAGGCTGGGGTGCGGGCTCAGTTTCCAGATGGCAATGGCGACCCACTTCTCCATGGGTATGGTGCACTGCATATTGCTATGCTTGTCACTGCAGCTCCAGGGCTAGTTCAGCACATATAAAAAAAGATTGCCTTCACCATACCATTTTTCTTTCACCACGGCTGGTCATCCCAGGTTTGCAGAACAATCCTTTCCCTCTAATCAACACTGGTTTCCCAGGCCAGAAAAAGCACTGCATGGTGTGAAGCTGCTCAAGGAACCACTCCTTTAGTATCAGTTGCTCAGTGTCTGCCTCTTCTTCCTTGTCCTCATCTAGGGTGACCAGATAGCAAGTGTGAAAAATCAGGGCAGGGTGGGGGGTAATAGGCACCTATATAAGAAAAAGCCCCAAATATTGGTACTGTCCCTATAAAATTGGGACATCTGGTCACCCTATCCGTATCCCACTTCCTCTACTGCTCCTGAAACTTCTGGTGCTACTGGAGGAGCATTTGCTGCTGCCAAATCATCTTCTCAGCGATGCAGCAAGTGAAGTTCAAAGCCAAATTCATCCTACTTTGAGTGTTGAAATACAGCCAAAGCTGCCTGCAGATTCGCGGTTGTCAGCATAGTGGCATGGAGCATTGGGGCCATGCTGGCCCACAGCAATTCAAAAGTGATGTTAGCCCAGCTAGAAAGGAATCATGGGGCAAAGACAAAGGAAATGTGGATTTTTTGAAAAATTTGAACCCTTCTGGCTTCCACTATGCACCCCTCATTGCAAAGAGAAAGAAATCACAGAATGCATACTGCTCAGCAGTAAAGCAAAGGACTGTGGAATATCCTCCAAAAATGCCACATACTTAGTATGCAGCAAGCTGCCCCCATTGTACACAATGATGCAAATTGAAAGAGACACAGTCATCCCATGTGCACACTGTTAGTGATTCTTACCTGCTGTGAGTAAAACAGTGTATGTCAAATCAATCTGGTTTAAACCCCCTGTGTAGACAAGCTCTAAAATTTTCCAAACCAGAAATGCAAAAATGAAAAGTTATTTTAATAATTATAATGCCAGCATGCTCCATTCACACCCCCACATCAGAGGCAACGGACAGGCAGAGATGACATTGATTCAGTCATGCTGGCTCAATGCCAAAAGAAATTTCCCTGTGCTAAAGGACTCTCCATCTGCCCATTTATCTCAGCTTTACAGCCCCTTTGCAGTGCTCTGGCAGTGAAAAGGGGCCATAGAGCGGGCTAGGTTCTGGCCCTTTGTCAAAAGATTAAGTATCCCAAGAAGGAAATAAAAGTAACATACACAGAGACGCAGAAGAACAGAAATGAATGGGTAGATAGTTTCACCATGCAGAAAATCAAGAGAGTAGGATGTTAAATTCATTTTTACATGGAGGGATAAGGAATAGGATATCCATTTAGTGGCCCAGTTTCCAATTCTAAAAATAAAAAGTATTTGACAATGTCTCTTTAAGACTTATCTACCTCAAACAGTTAAAAAGCTTAAGATTCAAAAATATTTTTTCCTTAAAGAGTAGCTCTTCAATTTTAAAAACAATCCATTAAAATTAGCAGAACCCTTTTCACTTGCCTTATGAGGAATTACAATCAGGCACAGCTATTTCAGGCAGAAAAATCTTTAATTTCAGAAGTAAATTGTAAAGCTCAAAAAACCCTCAAAATTGTCATAATAGAAAAGGCCAGATTTCCTCTTACTTATAGTGGTGTAAATTACACTGCACTGGTGTAAAGCTGGTGAAAGGAAGAGAAGAATCTGGCATTCAGTGTCCAGTCACACAGTGCTGATGCTTGAAATATTATTACCCTTCTTATTTCAACCCTTTCTCAACAGAGGATGCATTTACGATAAATACAGCAATTAGAATCATAAGGAAATACACTATAGTCAATGACTGACTATCCCTTGATTAGATTCTGCTCCAATCGGTATTTGTTCTCATCACTTGTTCCTTTCTGTTTCAGGACCCACCACTCCAATCAAATGTAAGACATAAACAGAGAATCACAATCTACTTGTGCTGAAATGAAATTTCTCCTCACATTGATGGGAGCAGGGTGGGAGGAGGTGTGTGTGTGGATTTTATTCTCTTTTCAATATACAGAAATGTTTCATATTTAAGTCCACACACACAAAGAAAAGAATATAAACTCTTTGTTTTCCTTTCCTAGTAAGCACTACAGAGTCTTATGAGATATGAATTATCTAATGTGGAATGCATTGTTTTTATCTCATATGCTCTCTTTGTAGCTCCTACTCCATGCCTGTTTCTTAAGACCCACTCCCAGACATAAATGTCACGTGCCTAAATGTTGGACTGGGATAGGTGTCTATATATCTAGTTGACTGGCCTGGGGGGGATAAATATCAATGGTCTTTTATTTTAAAAAATCAGATTTTTTAATATTATATCAGATTATTTTTATATTAATTAAATATAGGTTTATTTTTTCAATTCTTTTTTAAACATTTTTAAAAGTAGTTTAGGCCTTAACAGAGGCTGTCAATTTCATATTTGATTATAAATAGGGGGTTTTTAAATATATTTTTTTTATTTCAGTTCATTCAATTAGTTCAGTTTGTTGACTAGTTCATTGAAAGTTTAGAACCCAACTGGGAGGTGGAAAAGCAGGAAAACTTTTTTTCCATTACCAAACTATGAATAAAAAAGTTCTAAAATCTTGAAGGACATGGTGACCAGAAACAATCAGTTCAATTCATTCACTAATAAGATAATATAGTTAACAGAATATGCTGAAATTCCACCTCTTCTGAATATTGCATAACTTTCATGCCTTTGCTTGTGAAATTGACACATTTTAGTTTTCATTTGCTGGGCAATAGCAGTCAAAAATTGAGACTGCTCTTTTGCTATGGGATTAATCTTCATTAAGCTAAGGGCTATCAGTGCACTCAAGTACCCAAAGTAACCCTGTCAGACATTAACAAGCTCTATAGAATTACCACAGTGTAAGTATGTAGGCCATCTTTAACAGCCACATGTCATTACAAGTGTAGTCAAATCTCTATGCCCCAACCATGATTTATTCATTTTACAAATATACTAAATCCACCACAGTAGCTTGCTCAGGAGATTTCCAAACACCATTAGGTGGTTGACTGATGAGTTCAGAATTAATTTGTTCACTGAACTAGCTCACATAAATTGTCATGCTCATAGAGATGATGCTGACAAATAATTCTTTAACTTTAAACAATATTGTAGATAACTAGTTCCTGGGGCTCTGAAACTCCTTCACAGTTGATCCAAATCTTAATAGAAACACTGCCTTGTGGACACTTCTCTTCCCATTCAGTTACCGGGACCACCTCCTCACTCTGAGAGATGATCAAATAAAATACCTACAGCTATATTAACAATTGTTTATATGGCAAATGTTAGGAATGGATTTAAAAGAAGCCCAGAATACACTGATGTTATATAGAAACAAGAAGGAGAGGTGGTAGTGTGTAACAAAATACCCTTCCATGGGCCACCAACAAGTGCTTTACAGATCACTGGCAGTTCATAGGTCACTACTAAGTTAGCCGCTGATTGTATGTCTGTAATTATGACAGAAGCATGCACTACAGGTGGGATTTTAAAACACACCTTAGCAAGTTCAGTGTCCAAACTCAGTGACCTACAATGGGAGAAAGATGCCTAATTCCTGTAGGTATTTTGAAAATTCCCTCCCTAGGAACTGAAGCTAAAAATAAAAGGGAATGCCTAAGCCTCATATATCATAGTTAAGAGTGCAAGATAGACAGACAGATTAATACACTGGGTGCACTTTAAAATGCCATTAAATCAATTCTCCGCAATAGTATTCTCATGGATATTGCATTTATCTAGATTTCTGTTCATCCCATCTAAGCAATAGTTCTATTTTCCATTATTCTCAGCAACCTGCAGGGGTAACAACGCTCTCTTTGCTCACTCCACACATCTCCTGACAGTGATGATTTTCCCTGAGTATGTGCACTTTTAAACCTGGAGTTAATAAGACAACTAATTCTTTATTACAGTCAATCACTTTTGCTTATCTGCACTTGACTTTGTGATGTGTCATATTTCATGAGATACATTTTGTTCCCTAAGACTCTATAGAATTCTTGTTTATTTCTTCCTGTGTTTCTGAATGAGAACTGCATGATAGCCTCCAACAATTACCATCTCTTGACACTTTTAAGGTTTATATTATGCACTACACATGACTTGAGGACACTACTGCACAAACATTTGTACAGTGACTGGGCAGGAATGGTCAGTTTTGTTTGTTCTTATGTCATAAACCTTATAAAAACCTTATAACCAATATAAACATATCACCAACATTATAAACAATTTCTGTGCAGTAGAACCTCAGAGTTACGAACATCTCAGGAATGGAGGTTGTAACTCTGAATAAAACATTATGGTTGCTCTTTCAAAAGTTTGCAACTGAACATAGATTTATACAGCTTTGAAACTTTCTATACAGAAAGCAGAAGAATGCTGCTTTTAACCATCTTAATTTAAATGAAACAAGCACAGAAATAGCTTCTTTACCTTGTCAAATCTTTTTTTAAACTTTCCCTTTATTTTTTTAGTAATTTACGTTTAACATGGCACTGTACTGTATTTGCTTTTTTTTCTCTCTCTCTCTCTGCTGCTGCCTGATTGCATACTTCTGATTCCAAATGAGATGTGCTGTTGATCTGTCAGTTTGTAACTCTGGCGTTCATAACTCTGAAGTTCTATTGTATTTGATTTATCTTGTTTAATCATCATTTTTTCAATTAAAGTTATCATTAACAAAGATTAATATATTGCCTCAATTCTTTCACATTGGTTCCCCAAAATGCACAGAAAATAAGAAATAAAATTTTCTTTCTTAGAAAATTCAAAGATTTCTAATATCCTCCATGTCTGAAAGTCTGCTCTGTGGGGTGTTCCGCCTCTTCCTGCTGTCTGGAGGCAGAACAAAGATGGATGGCCAGCCTGGGGCTAGAGGCGCTCCTCTGTGGAAAGCTCCAGCACCATGGCTTCCAAAGTCGAAAAATACTAACTTAATATATTTAGATATGACACTTAACTTTAACATGTGAACCTTGTATCATAGCCTTAGAGAATAAACAATTATTTCTTGATGCAAACATATTTTTTTCCTTCTAACCTGAGAAAGCAGAGTAAAGAATCAACAGTTTTCACTCTGAGACACTCCAGGTAGGCCAGGCTGTCACAACAGTAAAACACCACCTACCACAGAACAAGAATTAACAGTAATGTGTTCCAGTTTAGCTCTGCTGGCCAGTACACTGGTTCAGTGGATGCAGCAGGTAAACAAACCGTCCCGGCCTGCCAGGGTGCTTACCTTGGCGGGCCGTGGGCCAAAGGTTGCTCATCCCCAGTCTAGATAATTATATTCTTGAAGTCTGTATGCCTACACAGGGCTTTAATGGAAACAATGAACAAGCCACGAGAGAAAATAGAATACTCGAGCTCCAAAAATATTAAAACACCTAACTCATTTTAAAATAAAACATAAATTCATTTTAAAGAAGATATTAGCTTTCCCTGACACAACCATAAGGTATTTAAAGTAAAATACAATATGTTAGTGTATTTTCAATATTTAGGAGTGATTGTGTAATAAAATGTACCATTTTATTTAGCAAATACATAAATAATCACCACTCCTTCTCATTCTTCTTTCAACAGCCTCCAGTGAATCAACTCGGTCTCCTGATTTGAAACCTCTGTTTGCATTGAGCCCAGTCCTGATGATCTTGCTCAAGCAAAACTCCTATTGAAAACATTTGGGACAAATTCATCTCTGGTGTAACCTGGCATGAAGAAAATGGACTAACACCAGATATAAATCTGACCCAATGCTTACTGCCATTATTGATGCTGAAAAAAAACAAAAAACCCTGATCCCGTAATGAGCTCATTTTGAGTGAATTCCTGCTCACACAAAGAGCTCAACTGTTTTAGCAAGGGTCCTTGCAAGTACAAGGTGCACCCATTAATTAGGGCCAGCTTCATTAGTAAAATGAACTTCTAAAGAGCATCAAATGGCAGCAGTTTTGTGCTTCCAGTCCAAACATCCTGCATGGGGATGGATGAAAGATTAGAGCATTTCCACATTTCTGGAAGCATATTTTATTAAATAGGAGCTTCAGGTGTTCAGTAAGTTAAGACATTTCATATATTATAATTGCACACAAACTGAGAAAATTCTGCCACTGGAATATCATAGGAGTTCAAAAACAAAAATGTTAATGTTGTCTTTAACAAGCATTTTAGGAAAACATCCATATACTAATTCCTGGACAAAAATATTAATGTAACACTTAAAATAATTCCAGTATGAATGGTGAAAGACTATTTTGCTCCTTGCAGATCATAAAGCGATTGTGTCCTAGATTTCATTAGCACAATGCAACAAAAAAAGAATATGCACCTTGTATGTTATTCAAAGCACCACTCCAAAATCAATAGACTATAAGCTAAATAATATGCCTTTTTTATTTATTTAATAGCTTTTGATCAGAATTACATTTTCTCTCAGAGCATAGCAGAACACAAGCCATATTGATAACTCATTGTAAACATTTTACTATGGCTTTATATAAATAAATTGCAGTGCTGTTACAATGTCTTTATTGCTGCTCTACTATGAAGATTCCAGCATGGAAGAAACAGTTAACAATACATTAGTGTCTACATATGTTGTTAAGACATTAGAAAGTTAAACATACAGACATGCTGGATTAAGGCCAAATTCTGAAGTCCTTTCTCTGAAGTCAATGGAATATAAAAGACTCGCCATCAGCAACTTGTTTGCATAGCTTAGTTTATGCAAAAATGTGTCTGTAGTAGTGTTAAGTTTTTACTGATTTATAGTAAATTCTTTATTCATTCTTGCTTGAAGAGATAGATTATTAGAATTTACATTTTTTTGCTACAGCATACCTTTCAAATATCTTTCATTTCCAGGGATGTCACTGATTTTAGTCTCAAAGCTACCAATATTCCCCACATATCTGATGTCTGTGCTTTTATTGTTGCAAATGATTTCTATCAGAAATAAAGAATCATGAAACGGAGGCTGTGAAAAGAGTTATTTACACTGTACTAATACTTCATCCTTGAAGTCATGACAAAATGCTATGCCCACCTCAGGTAGGCCACTGGACTCTCACTCAGACTATCAGAAGACAACAAAAAATGGGGCCTATTGACAGGTTGAGGGCTGATTGAGGAGTTGGTGGCAGTTTGGGATTTGTGCCGGTACTGTGTCCAGTTGATACTGCCATAGGGTTTTAGGAACACATTTGGAACATGGTCTCTCTGTCAAATAAGAAGAGTTTGGGTTGATCCCGAAATATCTGCAGAAGCCAGAGTAATCCCCACAGAGTCCCTGTATCTCTAAACTGTTTTTTATCTACTCCCCACCCCTCTGGCTTCTTGAGAATGTGGCTCCCATTGGAGCCAGACAACCAGGGAATTCCCTGTTGCCCAATAACGCTAGAAAATGATGGAAAGCGGAATCCAGGTAAGTTACAACTGATACAGCCAGCATTAACTTACCCATAAAAGACCCACAGGTTTGAGGAAAGATGATGTGATGGGGAGAGTCCTGACTTTAGGCCAGTCACTTCTCTGGTCATGCAGCCACAGAGTTAACCCACCAGCAATTTAATTTTCCTACATGAATAAGTTTTTTGTATCCCTAATTTTGAGTCTTTGACATGTGGGAAGGTATACGTAACCACCTGGGGAAATTTGTGTACTTGGACATTACGTTATTCTGTATAATTTGTTTTAAATATCTTACATGAGGTGTGCAAAGGGCCGTCAATAGGAGTGATTTAGAAAATGCAAGTTATTATATTTAACAATGTATGCTGATTACAGTATCTTATAATTAAACATAATAGACTACAGTTTAGGTGCCCCTTATTTAAAGGGAAATCAATTTTTAAAATAACCTTTACTTATGTAGCAGCTGAGTGCTGCTGAAATAAGCATTCTTAGGGAGCCTTTCCACAAATATCTACATTAAATGTGATTTATCTGTAATGCACACAACAAAGTGAATATGAACTAAAAGTATTGTGCCTGTAAGGCTGATACCTCAAAAGGTGGACCATGATATAAGGGCTCAATCCAGCAGTCATGACACAACATGATCGTGAGCTGAAGGTGAAAACTAGAAATCATCTTCTAAAGCAGAGGACCTGTCACTATGAATTCCTCAGATATGGGCTATAGTCATTGCAAGTGGTAGCTCTTGTTATAAAAGTAAATGTTCTGCCTTTCATTTATAATTATTTGTAGATGTTACTTATCCTGTCCCCTCAATGCAGCCTGAAGCATTTCACAATCTGAGTACAGTAGCTGGAATGAAAAAGTCAGTGTTTGCCAAAAATTACTTAGAGTGTCACACAAGATTTCACTAGGCCTAAAATAGACAATGCCTGGGTTTTCTCATATACCATTGTATGGTAACTCTTCAAAATTGCTGTTTTTAATGGTAACTGCACCACTGAACTGCCACCACCGATGTACAGAACACTACACAATGAGAGAAAGCAAACATTTTGGCAAAAGAGAGGGGCAAATTCTAGCTCTTTAAAAAAGCAATCTGGGGTCTTGATTATCCACCCAGAACAGATGGGGCCTTCCTGTCCTCACCTGAGTGTGTGTGTGTGTCATTCGGTAAAAATAAGACACTATATGACCTTTATTGATTTCTTTGGCAATCCCTGATGCTCTCATCTTTAGTCACCAAACCCCCAATCATGTGAAGTGCTAGAGTCCTTTACTTCCTTTTGTTGTCAATGAGAGATTATGGAGCTCAGGCACTGAATTCTCACCAATTTGGAGTTGTCGCAGAATGTGCTAGATTTGTTAAATATGTTACAGTTCAGACACCTTTAAGATCAGTAGTAAAAGAGTCCCCTGAGGTTTTTCTCCCAAATGGTGGCAGAACTTGACTGCATACATTTATTTACACTGGATGACTCCAGCACAGATGCCTGATCCTCATTACTTAAAAGGGGGCCCTGCCTTTTGCAGGCCTCCTTAAATCTCTCTGGATGGGGGATCGAAAGGAAAGTCAAATGCCCCCACGCATTTGAGGATAGTCCCTTCCCAGAGCCCCTCCAGGGCACAGGGTAATCCACAATGCTGCCAACAATACAGCGCACCGATAGCGGGTTGAGAAATCTCTCTGGCTCAGCTGTTGAGTCGGGCTTAGTCTGTCTTGCTTATCCTGAGATTTTGTTGCATTCTCCATAGAGTTGAGATGAAGAGTTCTCAGCTGGAAGTTCCCTCTGTGGCTTCAGGGGTCACTACAGCAGTCTCATGCTTAGAGCAACACTGCTCCTCCCCTTCAGGAGACTGCAGTTTTCTCTCTTTTAAAGTCTTCCTTCCTACCACATATGATTGACAGGGCTGGAGAGTTGGGGCTTGCCCTGGTGCCAGGGCCTCTCTGGTATCTCTCATCTACACATCATACCCCTGGGATGCAGCAACCACTTTACAGGATGGAACAAATCTAAAACCAAGGATAGCTGGAGTGATGGATGAAAACAAGAAAGGTCTTTTATATTTTCATTGTAGCTTGCCTTAATTACAGCTACCATATATCTAAACATGACATGTTGTATGTCACTTCCAGCACACATTTCCAATACTGGTACTGCAGCCAGTATGAAAACTAGCGTAAGGAGAGTCTGTAACTACTAAAAATCCAAACCCTGCTGTGCTCATATTGTTTTTGTTACTGCTCTCACTAATCATAGACTCATAGGTCAGAAGGGACCAATCTGATCATCTAGTCTGACCTCCTGCACAAGGCAGGCCACAGAACCCCACCCATCCAATTTTATAACAACCCCTATCCCAGGACCGAGTTATTCAAATCCTCAAAAATGGTTTGAAGACCTCAAGCTGAAGAGAAACCACCAGCAAGCGACCCGTGCCCCACGCTGCAGGGGAAGGCGAAAAACCTCCAGGGCACCTGCCAATCCGCCCTGGAGGAAAATTCCTTCCCAACCCCAAATATGGCGATCAGCTAAACCCTGAGCATGTGGGCAAGAGTCACCAGCTAGCACCCAAGAAGGAATTCTCTGCAGCAACTCAGTACCCATCGCATCCAACATCTCCCCGCAGACCATTGAGCAGACCTGTCTGGTGGTAATTCAAGATCAATTGCCCAAATTAACGATCCTATCATAACATCCCCTCCATATACTTATCAAGCTTTGTCTTAAAGCCAGGAAAGTCTTTTGCCCCTACTACTTCCCTCGGAAGGCTGTTCCAGAACTTCACTCCCCTAATGGTCAGAAACCTTCGTCTAATTTCAAGTCTAAACTTCCTAATATCCAGTTTATACCCATTCGTCCTCGTGTCTACATTAGTACTAAACTTAAATAATTCCTCTCCCTCCCTAACGTTAACCCCCTTGATATATTTATATAGAGCAAGCATATCCCCCCTCAGCCTTCTTTTGGCCAGGCTAAACAAGCCAAGCTCTTTGAGTCTCCTTTCATAAGGCAGTTTTTCCATTCCTCGGATCATCCTTGTAGCCCGTCTCTGAACCTGTTCCAGTTTGAATTCATCCTTCTTGAACATGGGACACCAGAACTGCACACAGTATTCCAGATGGGGTCTCACCAACGCCTTATATAACGGTACTAACACTTCCTTATCCTTGCAGGAAATACCCCGCCTGATGCATCCCAAAATCGCATTTGCTTTTTTAACAGCCGTATCACATTGGCGACTCATAGTCATCCTGCTATCAACCAGTACCCCAAGGTCCTTCTCCTCCTCCGTCGCTTCCAACTGATGCGCCCCCAACGTATATCCAAAATTCTTATTATTAATTCCTAAATGCATGACCTTGCACTTTTCACTATTGTATTTCATCCTATTTCTATTTCAGTCAGCTGCAGCGGCACAGGAGGCGGCGAACAGAGCGGCTAACAGGGGAGTTTCAGTGGGAGTGCTGTTGGAGGAGCAGGTTTTTGTAGTTTTTGTAGTTTGTGGTGTTTGTGTGTGAGTGAGTGTGTGTGCAGGCTGCTAGGGGCTGTGTGCTGGGAGCGAGGCTGAGCCCTGAGTTGGGGGCGGGGCTTACCTGATTAGGGGTCCTATATAAGGAGCCAGGCACTCAGGCAGCGGCACAGTCAGCTGCAGCGGCACAGGAGGCGGCGAACAGAGCGGCTAACAGGGGAGTTTCAGTGGGAGTGCTGTTGGAGGAGGTTGCAGGGGAGACCAAGGCAGAGGAACCGGGAAGGCAGACCAGGGAAGAGGCAGCCCTGCGCTTGTCGGTGGCCTGCGGTGCGGTGTGAGCTGTGGATTGCCAGGCACAGAGTTGCAGCGCTACGATGGAGGCAGAGGCAGCAGGTGCAGACACACTGAGGATGACTGGGTGCGGCAGCTGCTGCATGTACATGGTCCTAGAGGGAGCACCTGAAAGGAGTTTCATCTGCATGAAGTGCCGCCTGATAGAGCTGCTGGAGGAAAAGGTAAGGGGACTGGAGATGCAGGTGGAAACTCTGGCTGAGTTTAGAAGGGGATTTGAGCAGATGATGGAACACAGACATGATGAGGCACAGGGGACAAGCTCAGGCGAGCGGATAAAAGCAGGACCTAAGGACTCTGAGGAGGGACTGCTGGGTGAGGAAAGTGGACGGTGGAAGCATGTCACTAGGAGAACCAGACAGAGGATAAGACGGGCCAGCGATGGACAAATAGAACTCAGGAACAGGTTTGCTGAGTTGGGAAATGAAGATGGAACACAGCAGGCTGCTGAAGGAGAAAGGGCGAGGAAGAAGAGGCAAGCAGCTAGTCCTGCAGAAGGAGGGGAGCAGTCAGTGGAGGCGACATCAAGTACGAGCCCTAGGAGGATTGTAAGGGCGAATACAAATCGAGAGGAATCGTGGCCAGCTGCTGTGGGGGATAGACCGGAGAATCGCACTGTCGCCAGGAAAAGGCAAGTCTACGTGATTGGAGACTCTTTACTGAGAAGAGTAGACAGGCCTGTAACTAGACCTGATTGGGAGAACAGAAGAGTGTGCTGTCTGCCAGGGGCTAAGATACAGGATGTGGACTTGAGGCTGAATACGATCTTAGCGGGAGCGGGAAAGAATCCGTTGATTATCCTTCATGTGGGAATGAATGACACGGCTAGTTACTCGCTGGACTGTATCAAGGAGGACTATGCCAGACTGGGGAAGAGGCTTAAAGACATCGAGGCTCAGGTGATCTTCAGTGGGATTCTGCCGGTTCCTAGAGCGGGGCGACGAAGGAGTGACAAGATTATGGCGATCAACAGATGGCTCAGGGAGTGGTGTTATAAGGAGGGCTTTGGGATGTACAGTCACTGGGAAGCATTTACGGATAGACAACTGTTCGCTCAGGATGGACTTCATCTCAGCAAGGAGGGAAATAGAATTCTAGGATGGAGGCTCGCCGACCTCATCAAGAGGGCTTTAAACTAGGAAGTTGGGGGAGATGGTTGGGAGATGTTCGGGAGATCTCCACGCCAGAATATAACCTGGAGAGGGAAGTAAACAAAGTGAGCGGGGATACCCTTGTGGCCCCAAGATTTGATCCAAGGAGGAATAGTGGAGTAGAAACCAGAGTAACAGGTGATGCTGGTGGTAGAAAGTTTGTGCACGACGGGGGAAAGAATGTCACTGACGCCAAACACCGAAAATTGAAAGGTCTGTACACTAATGCGAGGAGCCTAGGTAACAAGATGGAGGAACTGGAGTTACTAGTGCAGGAAGTGAAGCCGGATATTATAGGGATTACCGAAATCTGGTGGAATAGTACTCATGACTGGAGCACGGGTATTGAAGGCTATGTGCTGTTTAGAGAAGACAGGAAGAAAGGCAAAGGTGGTGGAGTAGCCTTGTACATCAATGATGAAATTAACTGTAGCGAAATAAGAAGCGATGGAATGGATAAGACAGAGTCTGTCTGGGCAAAAATCACACTGGGTAAAAAAGCAACTAGAGCTTCCCCTGAGATAGTGCTTGGGGTGTGCTACAGACCGCTGGGATCAGATTGGGATATGGATAGAGACCTCTTTAATGTCTTTAATGAAGTAAACACAAAGGGGAAATGTGTGATTATGGGGGACTTCAACTTCCCGGATATAGACTGGAGGACGAGTACTTGCAAGAATAATAAGGGTCAGATTTTTCTGGATGTGATAGCGGATGGATTTCTTCATCAAGTAGTTGAAGCGCCTACAAGAGGGGATGCCATTTTAGATTTGGTGTTGGTGAGCAGTGAGGACCTCATAGAAGAAATGGTGGTAGGGGACAACCTTGGTTCGAGTGATCATGAGCTGATTCAGTTCAAACTAGATGGAAGGATAAACAAATGTAGATCTGGGATAGGGTTTTTGACTTCTTGAGGGCTAATTTTAAAGAGTTAAGGAAATTAGTTAGGGAAGTGGATTGGACGGAGGAATTAGTGGATTTAAATGTGGAGGAGGCCTGGAATTACTTTAAGTCACAGCTGCGGAGACTGTCGGAAGCCTGCATCCCGAGAAAGGGGAAAAAAACCATGGGCAGGAGTTGTAGGCCAAACTGGATGAGCAAGCAACTCAGAGAGGGGATTAGACAAAAGCAGAAAGCTTACAGGGAGTGGAAGGAAGGCAGGATCAGTAAGGAAAGCTACCTTGCTGAGGTCAGAAGATGTAGGGATAAAGTGAGGAAGGCTAAAAGCCACATTGAACTGGAACTTGCAAAGGGAATCAAAACCAATAGTAAAAGGTTCTACAGCCACATAAATAAGAAGAAAACAAAGAAAGAAGAAGTGGGGCCGCTATACACTGAGGATGGAATGGAGGTTAAGGATAACCTAGGCATGGCCCAACATCTAAACAAGTACTTTGCCTCAGTTTTTAATAAGACTAGTGAGGAACCTTGCGATGATGGAGGGATGATAAACGGGAATGTGGATATGGAAGTGGATATTACCGCAACTGAGGTAGAGGCTGTACTTGAACAGCTCGATGGGACGAAGTTGGAGGGCCCGGACAATCTCCATCCGAGGATATTAAAGGAACTGGCGCGTGAAATTGCGAGCCCGTTAGCGAGAATTTTTAAGCAATCGATAAACTCGGGGGTTGTGCCATATGACTGGAGGATTGCTAATGTAGTTCCTATTTTTAAGAAAGGGAATAAGAGTGATCCGGGTAATTATAGGCCTGTTAGCTTGACATCTGTAGTATGTAAGGTCTTGGAAAAAATTTTAAGGGAGAAAGTAGTTAAGGACATAGAGGTCAATGGTAATTGTGACGAATTGCAACACGGATTTACTAAAGGTAGATCGTGCCAAACCAATCTGATCTCCTTCTTTGAGAAGGTGACGGATTACTTAGATAAAGGAAATGCGGTAGATATAATTTACCTAGATTTCAGTAAGGCGTTCGACACGGTTCCACACAGGGAGCTGTTAGTTAAATTGGAAAAGATGGGAGTGAATATGAAAGTTGTAAGGTGGATAAGGAACTGGTTAAAGGGGAGACTCCAGAGGGTCGTATTGAAAGGTGAACTGTCGGGCTGGAAGGAGGTCACCAGTGGAGTCCCTCAAGGATCAGTTTTGGGACCGATCTTATTTAACCTTTTTATTACTGACCTTGGAACAAAGAGCGGGAATGTGCTAATAAAGTTTGCGGATGACACAAAGCTGGGGGGTATTGCTAACATGGAGAAGGACAGGGATACTATTCAGGAAGATCTGAACCACCTTGTAAACTGGAGTAATAGAAATAGGATGAATTATTTAAGTTTAGTACTAATCAACAGGTCAGGCGAAGGTTTCACCTCATTGAATTAGCTGCATGATTGTTGAAAGCTATAAAGCACCGCTTGGCTCCATTTCTGTCAAAACTTCTATATTACATTTGCCTGGGTTCTAAAAGATCATTCATAACAAACATATTGATCTGTTCATAACCATTTTAGCAGAAAGACAGCTCCATAAAAGGAACCTCCACTATCTGCAGATCCATAGCCCCTCTATAATGAGATGTCTAAACCACATGAGAGATGCCCAGTTTTTTTATGAACCCATTATTTGAAGTGACTGTACTTTAGTGTGGTATCCAGAATGGAAGAAATGTTGTGATTTTATGTTTTACTTAAAAGTTTCCACTTATCTGTGCAACTAAGAGACTAAAATCATGCATTACACTATATAACACACAATGCAAAGCTTCTGGCACTGCCATACTCTTCCTTTTGCACCAGAAAAAGTGTACACACTGTCACTGTATGTTACAATTCTATTTTCAGCAAACTGCAGCAGGAAAATCTCATCCCAACATCAGTTCCTTACTTTTCCTCTGTACCTTTTAAGCAACATTTCCTGGAGTAATTGGTACTATGTTATTTTGGGGATCACAGGTAAATGAAAATCTCTATATAAACAATGGTGCTGATGCAGAGGAGTGGAAATTACACCCTGCCTGTGCCAGTAAGACCCTTGGTATCCAGGGGAAAGATTCACCCCAAAGGTGAGTTGTCATTGCTTCCATCCCTGGCACCTTTAACTTATTGCTTGGGCTTGAGCCATGCAGATGGGGTTCACTGAATCTGCTCGTATCCTAATCATCTTGGCCTGCCCCCTTTGTGGGCTGTCATTACCCACTCTTTAGAGGATGATGACCCCAAAATGTCTCCCTAGTTTAACACCTCCCTCCAGATTAAAAGAGGTTGCTCCACTAAAAGTTTAATGGATGAAGCTTGATTTATACTGAATCTGGCCCACTACATTTACTTTACAAATTCGCTATAGCAACATCACAGGCTGCAGTCAAAAGACTTTGCAAATGTACTATAATGAGATGAGTAGAGTTTCTATTAAATCATACCAAGTCTGGTGTTTGGCAGTCTGCAGCCAGCCATCTCACAATGGTAAAAAGTCACTGCTCATTTTTGATGTCAAAGGCAATCCATAGCTGTTTCCTTAACTATTCAAACACAGAAAAAACACATCCAGTCTGTATTTGGAGAGATGTCATCACTCATTATGCATCCTGTTGTGAATGATTATAGTGTAGCCTTTCCCTCTGTATTTCCCTACATGGTATCCATACAAGGGACTCTGGCCAGCAGAACAGTAACTGATAATAATGTGTTTACTATGAAGGCTGTTAACCCTAAACACTATATGATAATATGGCAAATTGAAAGCAAAGCAATATACAATTCTGTATACTCATTATAGGACTTCTTATCTCTCCCGCTGATCGCTGTTTGCTGAAATATTCCATTTGCTTCAAGACTGCTCCTCACTTGCCAGCATCTAATGAGCAAAAATAGGGAGGGATCCCCTTCCTGGAATGTCTTCTTTGAGTTACATAGAACTCCCTTTCTGGGCTCCTGCTGGAGTTACACTAGGGTTGACGCCTCTTTAGTTTAAACTTATTTTGTTTTAATTCTATTGCTCACCATATATTCCTTATATGATGTGTTGTTGTAGCCAAGTTGGTCCCAGGACATTAGAGAGACAAAGTGGGTGAGGAATGAAAAAGAGCTCTATGTAAGCTCAAAGGCTTGTCTCTCTCACCAACAGAAATTGGTACGATAAAAGGTATTACCTCACTGACCTCATTCATTCCTTACACAGATAACCAAAGAAAAGAAAGATATAGCAATGCAGGAACGGGGAATGAGAAAACAACAGATAGAAGAGGAAAGATCAACAAAGAGAAGACATGTCAAAAAATAAAAAAAATAAATTGCTGTTTCATCCATTTTTTTCCTTTTCTTTCTCTTCTTTTACATAACTCCCTTTTTCTTTTCTCTGTCTTCACTTGTTTGCCCTTCCTTCTCTGCATGCAAGGCATGATTCTGCCCTTTTTTTCTCATATTAAATAGCATTTTAGTTAGCAGTAGTGCTCTGGGTAACACAGCCACTATTTCCATGGCACCCAATGGGCTATTAAAGTGCAAGATGCCACTTGACTTGAATAAGCATAGCAGGAGTTGGCTTCTCAACTGTCTTCCTTATACTTTCTATCCTGTTCTGTTCTGTTCTGTTCTGTTC
Source organism: Gopherus flavomarginatus (assembly GCF_025201925.1). Classification (NCBI taxonomy): domain Eukaryota; kingdom Metazoa; phylum Chordata; order Testudines; family Testudinidae; genus Gopherus; species Gopherus flavomarginatus. The sequence goes on along the minus strand of NC_066617.1, from coordinate 80,177,584 downwards.
CAGGTCCTCTAAAATATTCTTAGAAGCAAATGAAATAATTAAAGCTTTCCACTCAGGACTGGTTTCTTCTCAGACAACACCTCACCAGTCTGCTCCTCGGGTTAGAGTTCTAACACTTTGTTCAATCCAGGCAGGCAACATTGGCAGTGTTTAATTTGTAAGGAAAGAGATGCCAGGGCTCAAGAAATTAGGTGCTGGGGCTCAAGCAATTTTCTTACTTTCATAACTAAGGCAGCAAGTCCAGGAGTGCTGGGGCTACGAACTGCCAAGCCTTGAGGTGTCAGGTCTGGGCAAGCCTTGGCACAAATTAGGGACTGAACATTGGTATTCTAGAGGCAGCACTTCTGCCTGTCTGAGAGCATGACCAAGTGTTAATCAGGGCAGCTGGGATTCCTCTTTCTCCCTAATATCTTTTGATATACAGTACAGTGGTACTTAATTTAGTCACTTTAAATATGTGACAATAGTTTATCAAAATGCTGGTACTGCAAGAGGCTTATTCAGTCAAAACAAATCAATATTAACATTGACAGATGGGAAATTGCATTAATAGCAGTTAATCTAATGCATAAGTTAATGCATGCATTGTTGTTTGCCATGTTTGGGGAAATTGTGCTTTCCCCAAGTCTGTCTCTGTGGATATTTAAACGTGATAAGAAGATGAATTGACATGTTTTGACTGCATAGGGTGGCAGGATTCAAGAAGTCAGCACAAGAAGTCTGTTACAGAATCTTCCAGTGCATAGGGATACATTGGAGGCTTAGCAAAACCAGGGCATTGCATAGCCAGTAGCTCTATAACTACACAGATCAACTGTCCGAATTCCCCAAGTATCAGTATGCAACAGGCTCCAAGACTGGGGTAACAGATGCAGCGCTGCTTAGATGATAATATGTAACCTGCAGGAAAGGTTCCCTCCCACCACAAGCTCTTCGGAAATCCCCTGACCACAGCCTTTGTACGTATGACCAGAATTTGGCCCTACAAGTAAAAGAAAAAAGAAAAAGAAACACTTTTGGCAATTTTAGTCAGTGGAAACATTTTAGATTATTCTGTTTTACTCTTTTGATTTATAAGAAGGCCTCAGAAAAGTTTCAGTGTTGCCAGTTTGGATATGTTGTTGAAATGTTTATGAGATTTATTAATTGACCTTCTGGCTTTTGACATTCATTTTTCTAAACAAATTCAGGTGGTATTTCTCAGAAAGTAAGTGCAAAACTGAAACAGTCCATCCTGCTAGCATTTCTCAGCCTTTTTTCATTTGAATCCTCTGCTCCCTTTCTTGGCCTGAGCCCAATGGAGCTCAGAAAGGGGAAGCCAAGAAAGGTGTGAAAATTGCAGACTTGGGGGTATGTTAACAAAACAGTTTCTTTGTTGGTTTAGATAAACTGTAAACATTTACTAATCCCTAGCATCATCTCCACCTCTTCAGAAAAAGAAAGCAAAAACTCAGTGCATCCAGTTGGGAGAAGGGGGAATAGGAACATGCCACATCAGTGGCATAGGAACCCCCCAGAGTTCATGCCACATGGCTGGAGAAGCAACTCACCATGCCTCACTTGCATCATCTCTCCTCAACCTTGTGGGATTTTTATGGATAAGTTAATGCTGGCTGTATCAGTAGTAACTTCTTTGGAGTTCCCACTCTGCCATTTTCCAGAGGCAATTACATGGGTGCCAGGGAATTCTCTGGTTGTGTGGCTCCAATGGGAACCACACCCTCAAGGAACCTGATTGGTGGGAAGTAGCTAAGAGCAAGTCGGGACACATATAGGCCTTTGTGGGGATGACTCTGGCTTCCACAGATATTTGGAGGTCAGCCCAATATATCTGCTACTTTGCAAGAGAGACCCTGTTCCAAATATATTCCATCTTCCTAAAATCCTATATCAATATCAGTTTTATATAGTGCTGGCACAAAGCCCAAACTGAAACCAAGCCCCTAATAAGCCCTCAGCATATCAACAGGCTCTACTTTTTGTCATCTTCTGATGTGGTGAAAGAGGGTCCAATGGTCTACAAGAGGCAGCCACTGTAGTTTGTCATGTTTTCAAGAAGGAAGGATTTGCTACTCTCCTCACAAAGTCCTGAGCCTGCGAAGGGCTGATCACTCAATGTGCCCATTAAAGTCAATGAGTTGAGGCTGCACAGCATCTCTCAGGACCTTGCAGGATTAGGCCCCACGTTATACAAAACATAAATGTTTTGGCCTGTCTCCTTGGCCTTGATATAGAAAGGTGCAAAGGAACCATAAAACTTCTCTTGTTGGGCAGCTGAGGAATTCCTCCAGCATTAGGTAATCACTAGCTCTACATCACCCCTTCTTTGCATTCCCTGTGCAGAGGGTGTGCTGGAGGGTAGATGGGGGCATAGCTAGATCATACTGCACTCTGATGATTCCCTTTCAACATATGGCCCCTAAGGAGCCATTGCAAGCCAGCATAACTTAAAGTAGCTCTGAAGCTACTGTAAATTATCCTGGGGCCAACTCTCCCACAATTTCCTGCTCATATGCCAAGCACAGTTCAGCCAGACCTAAAAATTAGAGCCATAGACTCTGCTATGTAAAAGAACCTCACATAAATTGTGTTTATCATTGCTTTATAAGAACACTAATCACAGCTACATACAAACTGATACCGCAGTCTCGATTTGAATCAACACACAGTAGTGAAAGGCAAATAAAAATGTTTAGTACCCTTTTTGCAAAACAAGGTTATTTTGTTTAACAAAATAATATCTCATATATTGATCTTCATCCATGATACACGGTCACTTTAGGATGGCATCTTACTATGAGGCAGATGATTACTAGTGATGGAGCAGATATCTGAAGACTTGGAAGTCAGGCTGAGCTTGGATAAGCCTCTAAAATATGAATGTTTATATCAAGCTTATATAAATCTCCTGAGTCAGCAACATTTGGCAGGAAATCTCAATCCAGTTCCAGGTCTGGCTGGAGCCCAGAAGTGCAAAGGTATGCAAAAATGATAAATGGGACAAGTAGGGAGAGAGAGGGAAATCAAACATTTCAGAACCTACAGAAAGTTTTTATTTCGTGCTGTAAATGGATACAGGCTTTTGAGTGATGGCGTGATTTTGTTTAAACCGGTTTGTCCAGACATATTTAGACACAGGGGGTGGAGGGGTAGAAATGTCCACACACAAAATAAAGAGAGATGGATGGAAGGGGGAAGAAATTTTGACTGTGTATTCACTGTTAATTAGGAAAGAAGAATAAGAGAAATTCCTTTCAGAGGTAAAGCTAGGAGTCAAGTTTAGTCTTCAGTGGCAGCTATCCTTCTAATTTCTGAAATTTGCTAGTTACATTAGCTCCCAGATATACCAGGACACTTGTGCTCAGAAAGGATGCAGACCTATTAAAGTGTCATTAAAGTTTTGCTTATGGCCACTCTGCATCATTCACAGATTGAAATAGCATCTAAAATCCTCGTTTAGCATTGTAAGAATGGATTCATTATTTTCTCTTTATGTGTAATCCCCGTTGCATTTATTTAATAAACATCTAGTTTATCACTATTATAATAGCAACTATTTGGAGTCATAGAAGTACTTCTGTCTTCAGCAACACAGGCTACCACAAGTACATAAATTCTGTCTACCACTCTCCATGTTGGCTTCCCATACAATCTCAAATCAAGTTCAAAGTCTCTGTCCTTAGTGTCAAGCTGCTCAATGTCCAGTGCCCAAAATATCTAAGAGAACTCTCATACCTCCACAGCAAGGATTGTAATCAACAGCTCTTCTCCTCAGGTATAAGGGAACTTTCTTTCACAAGGATAAGGTTGTCTATTCAGGGAAGAGAGATTCTTGGGGACCAATCCAAGCCTGTGGAATGAATTTCCACAGGAACTAAGTACCATCACAAGTTCTAAAAAGTTACAGAGACATGGAGTGATGGAGTTTCATTTTTCCTTTACCACTCTGTAACTGTTTAAAATTTCCTCCATTTCTCCACCATGCAGAAGCTTTTCAAAACTCAGGGAAGTGTCAAAGGAAAGTGTCCAAAGGAAAAAAAAAGGGATCAACCACCAAACAAACCCTGAACAGAATTCATTTTATTGTGCTCAGTATCAAAAAGGAAAAATGACAGCACAAAAATATGAAAAAAAAATCCATTTAAAAAGAAGTTAAGAAATTTTTTGAGAACAATGAAAAAATGTTCCATTTCAAATCCCGTGAAACAGAAACAACTCTGAAATTTCAAATTTAAAGGTTTATGGACAGAAATTACCTTTGTGCTCGGCACCATTCAAATAGGTAACAACAATGTGGCTTTGATCCTTGGTTCTCAGGTGCAACAATTACTAATAGACTGTTAAACATACATAAAATCACATTATTTGATTTGTTGCCTCAAAGACCTGCAAGTGAACTAAATATTTGTAATTATAAAAGGAGGACTTTTTAAAAGAGAAAAGCTCTGGTTTATGTGATCCCCATTACCAGGCCCAAAATTCTCTTCTCCACCATTTGTATATGCTATTGGTGCTGCTGTGATCCTCAAAAATAGCTTTGGAGCTTAGCCCATTTTCTGGAAGACTGGGGATTTTTCTTTTACTGACTACTGGAGCAGTAATTTTCCACAGTTTTCTTTAGTCTCACAATGGCAGGACAAACCCACCTAATCATAAACAACATTCAAAATTATACAAAAACATTCCCCCATCGTCATCCTACTTACTATGTTCCTGGCAAGATCCCAAATCTCACTCTAAGATAAAACAGTATGCAAGACAATCTCCATTGCATTGCCAAACTTCAGTACCTTTTTCTCCTTTTGTGAAAGCAGCCATAGTGCGGAGGCCTCACATCTCCCCTTATTTTTTATGGATGGAGCAGGGCGGGGAGAACATTCTTCATGGAAGCCTTGAATACTCAAATCATCATACTTTTTTTCAGACAGCCTTTTACCCCTGAACTTGGCCTCCTGTTCCTATCCAATTGTCCTAAATTTATGGGCTTTGGGCAGCTCAACCAAATCATTCCCCAGACATCTCCAGAACCAGCCAAGCTCCAGGAATCCTATCTAGCTACTTAAGGTAGAACAAAGGGAAAAAAGAAGACAGAGGGGAGCCAACAGGTTAATAGAGCTTTCCTTTATGATTCCTCAGGGAAAGAACCATAACACTTTAATTATTTAATACAGCCTGATGTGTGTCGTCAAGGCACATAAGTCAGTACCAACTGTTACATACAATATGCCCTGTAGCGGCTAAATAATGCATTTGGCACAAAACAATATTGTGTTACTCACTCAAAATGGTCTATGAATTCAGGCCAGACATTTTAGAAGCTGACCATGCTGAGTAAAGTAGTGCTCTAAAGATTGCATATTAAATACTGTGCTCGCAGAACTACTTTATTAGAAAGATCTATCAGGGAAACAATCATTTACTGGCCTATCTTTTCTTTAGTCTCAAATGTCTGGTTTTCACCAACATCAGAGTATTTACATATGCAATGAATTTCCTCTGTAAACAGAAGGCAACACTTTTTATTTAAGGAGCCCCCAAAACAGTAAAATACGCAATAAATTTTGGTTGAACACCATAGTTCTGTTAGACACTAATTGATCATTAAAATAACATAATGGCATATTTACTGGGGTTCAATGGCAATGATGTATTACATTGTTCTTTAATGACAGTAAATAAGGTAATTAAAGTAACTCTCAATATATCTCAATCAATCAATTATTTGATGCTTGAAAACTAAGAGATAAAATTATGCTGCCCACTGGTGCACTAGAGGGCAAGACGACACAGGAAACTCTCTCACCCCTAGTGCAGGAAGGCCAGGCATGATCTGGTTCCCAGCACCTGCTAGAGGCCAGCTTGCGCTGTTGGCAGTAATAGTGGCATCAGAAAGGGAATTTCTGGGCTGATCAAGGCAAGGCTATTGCCTCATCCCTCCTTGCATATTAGATGGATGTATCAATATATCTCCAGGGCTGCGGTTGTGCCAAAGGCAGCTCTCATGGTGCTCGTGCAGTCGAAGATACCTCCCCTCACAAGCCTCTTAAACTGCTCCCTTCAGTTACTGCTGCTGGGCCAATATGCTTCCTTCCACTCACCAGCACAGCTTTTGTAAGGGCCACAACTGAGACAGAAGCCTTGATTTTCATTCCCCACTACCTCAATGAGATGAGATGAAATGAGTTGCTCAGGGTATAAGGTATCAATACACTTAAGGAACATAGGACATAGGGCTGGAAGAGACCTCCTGGGATATGAAGTCCAGTCCTCTGCTATCATAGGCAACCCAGTTATATAATCCTGTTCATAAACTAAAATTTGTTAGGTTATTTGCTCCCACTAATCCTAATGGGAGGCTGTTATGTACCGTTACTCCTCTGATGGCTAATAATCTTCTTCTAATTTCCAGCCAAAATTGATTTGTGGCTGGTTTATACTCATTTGTTCTTTAACTTAAATAGCTCTTCTGCCCTTCTGGTATTTTACTCCCAGATGTATTTAGAGAGAGCAATTATATCCCCTCTCAGCCCTTGTTTTACTTGGCTAAACAACCCAAACTGTTATAGTTTTATCTGATAAGATAGTCCATTCCCCTGATCATTCCAGCAGCCCTTCTCTGCACCTGTTCAGTTTGATTTGATATTTCTTGAACATGGTTGACCAGAACTGTACACAATATTCCAGATGAAATCTTACCAGTGTCTTGTATAATGACATTAATACTGTCCTATGACTACTGGAAATGCAGACAACATATCTGTGTACAGGTATCTAGGACCTGAAATGGTATCATTATATCCATGGTCTTCTTGCTCATCTGGCTTAGACCTTGCATGTAGGATCCAATGGGTTTGCCTATATCTCCTCCTGTATCCACACTGGTTCTTACCTACATCTGGGAAGCAATAGCAATGTTATTGCTGGCCAACTCTGTCTTGTTGACAGGGGTGGCTCTAGGTATTATGCCACCCCAAGAACAGCAGGCAGGTTGCCTTCAGTGGCTTGCCTGCGGGAGGTCTCCGGTCCCGCAGATTCAGCGGCATGCCTACAGGAGGTCCACCGAAGCCACAGGACCAGCGGACCCTCCACAGGCACACCACCAAATACAACCTGCCTGCCGCCCTCGCGGAGACCGGCAGAGCACCCCCCGTGGCTTGCCGCCCCAGGCACGCACTTGGCGTGCTGGTGCCTGGAGCCGCCCCTGCTTGTTGATTTGTCCAGCACAGCAGTTTTGCACACAAATTCTTGGTGAAAACTTAGATGCTGTTCCAGGAGGTTCTATACATCAGCTCTGTGCTGGTTAGTAAAGTTAGTTCTTCATATGATCTGTCCAGAAATGTGTCTTGTTCTCCTGCTCCTGAGCTGTGTTCTCATCCAAGGCATGTGTGTGATGGGTTGGATCAAAGAAACCGCCTTGGGACTGCCACCCAATGTGCCAAGACTACCTCTGCTCCTGATTTCCCTGCCAGTTCAGGACTCCAGCACCCTGTCTTGCTGAACCAGACACTCCCGTCTCCTCCGACAAAGACCCAGGGTCTGAATTACTTGCCCCAGAGCTGAAGGTTTACTTGAAAGCAGCTCACAGAAGTGTTCCTGTCTTTAACACTCAGATGCCCAACTCCCAATGGGGTCAAAACTTAAATGAATCTGTTTTACCCTGTATAAAGCTTATGCAGGGTAAACTCATAAATTGATCACCCTCTATAACACTGATAGAGAGATATGCACAGCTGTTTGCTCCCCCAAGCATTAATGCATACTGTGAGTTAATTAATAAGTAAAAAATGATTTTACAGAAAGTAGGATTTAAGTGGTTCCAAGTAGTAACAGACAAAACAAAGTAAGTCACCAAGCAAAATAAAATAAAATGTGCAAATATATGTCTAATCAAACTGAATACAGATAAGATCTTCACCAGTTTCAGAATGCTCCCTTCTACAGGCTAATCTCCTTTCAGCCTGGGTCCAGAAATCACTCACACCCCCTGTAGTTACTGTCCTTTGTTCCAGTTTCCTTTAAGTATCCTGGGGGGGTGAATAGGCTCCCTCTTTAGCCAGCTGAAGACAAAATGGAGGGGTCTCCCAGGGGTTTAAATAGACTTTCTCTTCCGGGTGGAGACCCCCTCCTCACTCCTATGCAAAGTCCAGCTCCAAGATGGAGTTTAAGACTCACATGGGCAAGTCACATGTCCATGCATGACTCAGAATTTTTACAGGTAGCATCCATTGTTTACATGCTACCTTGAACGTCCTCAAGTAGACTTCTTATGTGGATTGGAGCATTCCAAGATCCATTATCCTTTAAGAGTTTCTTGATTAGGTACTTAATTTCAATATTCCTTTCTCCAGAAACTGACCAAATGTTCTACTAAGGTTATTTAGAAATCAAGCCATTACACAGCCAACATTCATAATATTCATAACATCAAATACAAAAATGATACATGCATGCAAATAGGATTAATAAGTTCAGTAGATCATACCTTTTATGGAGATATGTTTCATGGCATATGTAGCATAAAACACATTCTAAGCATATTTCCATAGAGCCTTATGGGAGGTACTGTCACAATGTGCTCCAGAAGGATAATTCTTCATCTGCAGAGATTATTTCAATGAGACTACTCGTATACTTCAAGTTAAGCATGTGGTTAGGTGCTCTGCAAGATCCAGATTTAGGACAGGGCAGGATTTGGCCCTAAACATTTCAATTGGCATTCTCCAAAATCAAATCTAACCTAGCAAATAGATATGAATCAATAATAATTTTTTCCATGTAATCAACTATTTTTCCTCTCTTCAAGACAAGCATAAAATTTTAAGGTCACTACATTTTAATACATAAGCTCTTACAGTGTTATTAAGACCTTGTGAGACACTAAGACTAATGATTCTGAATGAGGGGAAAGCAAAATAGATAATGGAATCTGTAGATATGGAAGAATTTTTTTTATCCCTGGGAGATATTATAGAGAAATATCAGCCTGGACACCTACTGAAAAGTGCTGGAACCAATGCTTCTCTATAAGTGTCACTACTAGCTCAAAATAAATTCTGCAAAACAACTGGCTAGCAGCCTTTTATTGTATTCTCTTTTTACTTGGTATTACCTTTAACCCTGGTCATTATTTTTCTGAAGATCTGACTGAGCGAACATTGAATTTATAAAGTGTTTTTCATCCTAGGATTCCAAAGCACTATCAAAATATTGTGCACTGCTAAGTTTGTGTGCTGCAGTTCCTGAGGTGGAAAGAGGTACAGATTATACAACAGAAGCTTCCAGTTATTGTGAACTGATTTTTCAGGTAGGTTTTCTCCTCCCCTCCCCATGCCCTTCATTTAAAAAAATCAATGACATGGAAATTCTAGAAATAGAAGAATTTATTTCACATGCATATTCTTGGCTCGAATCTAACCCAGCTCACAGAGGTGAAAAGGAAAAGCTTTAATCACTATCCTACCTATCCTTGTAAGACATGTAGAAATAATAGTTTAAATGCCCACAGGGATCCCTAATCCATAAGTCAAGAGTTGGAGCTCTTAAAACAGTATTAACATTACTTTTAGCAATGAATAGCATCTCAGCATCATCATGTTGAAAGATTTTGGTTCCATTCTTCTGGGTATATTCCTATATCAGTGTGAGTGTGTTTACATGTCTAACTCTGACTAGCATTACGGAGACACTCTCAAGAACATTATATGCTTGATGTTTTGTAGCTTAATATTATTATCTTTCCTCTGTAATAGCCTCTTTAGTGATAGTGAAGGAAAGCTGTCTCCCTGCCATCTGCAGCTTCTAGTATCTCATTTTAGAAATACTTAGATCTGCTGTGCTTAAAGCTAGTGCAGAATGCATCAGCATGTCTATTTGCTGGATTGAGCAGTCTGTGAACAGCAGAACCTTCTGCAATCTTTACACTATCAGTCTATAACCTACTGTTTTGTGCTTAAGCTCTCCCAGCTGGTTTTTAAGGAGATGGGTTGTACTTGAGATAATCTCTATGAGCCTCCTCCTGGAACACACAGACATGAGCTCTGACACCACCTGTCTTTAAGAGTTTCTCACCAACCCTCCTTAGCTTGGAAGGTGATCTCATTTCTGCTCTGTCAGCTCCTGGGCTGTGGAACTCCCTCCTTCTGGACATGAGCCTCAGAGCAACTCTCACTTCTTTTAAAAAGAAGTCTGAAAAAAACATAATATTCCTCTGAGGAATAAAGTAAGGTTGTTTTTTTAAAACTGTTAGCTCTTGGTTAGGGCCCTTTTCCTCTTTTGTAATAACTTCAGATTATATAGCTTTCAAGATATTTTAGCTAATTAGGTCAATTAAAATATTGTAAACAATGTTTTAAAGCATTTTATGTCATACCCTGAGCACCTTAGCAAGTACTTAGTACTGTCCCTATATATATTATATATGTAGGTTAGATAATAAGTTCATGTGTGTCTGTGTGTGCTGGAGATGGGGTGGGGTGGGAATCATTCAACAGTGCTTAAGTGAGTTAGAGGCTTAAGTCCCATTTTCATAAGTAGATTTGGGTAAAATTTTCCATATTGTCTAGGCCTCATGGTAATGGGACTTAAGCCTCTAAGTCACTTGGGGGCTTTTGACAATATTACTCTTAGTCACTTACAGAACTTTCAGTGAAATTAGGCTCCTAAGTGCTATAGAAAAAGGAACTTGGGGGCCTACATCGCTTAGGTGCTTTTGAAAATTTTATCCTTGGAGCCTAAAGTTAGGTTCTTATTTTTGAAAGGGTTGGTAATCTCTCAGGTACAAATCAGTAGATAAACGTGGAGTGAGTTAGAAATAGAGAGCTTGATCCTGTTACATGCAATATTTCCAACCTCAAACATTCAAAAAATCAGGAATCCAACCTCAGAAATCATAAGGTTAGTTTAAAAACCATGAAGGTTTAAAAACTCAGGGTTCTTTTTAATTTCCTTCTGATTTCTGTGTCTTTAGAGTATACCCTCTGCTCCAGCTTCATATTTTCAAGCTATAATCTGCAACCTGAGTGCCAGAAACTTACTTTAAAAAAAATAAGAGCAGAGATTCTTGTATGATGTCTTGATTCCATCAGTTGAAGCTTTAAGAAAAAAACGAAAAATCATGAGACTGGAGATAAAAATCATGATTGGTCCATAGAGCAGATGCTAAGCAACTTTCACTTCCGCTGAAGTCATTGGGAGTGGAGGATGCTTAGCTCCTTGACGAATTTGCAGTTAAGATTCAAAACTGATAAAACTATTCATAGAAGTTCTGCATCCAACGAACTCAAAGTGATGGTGAATACTGTGGCTGAGCCAAGGATAGGATAGGTGCCCTGTGGAGCAAGGAGAGAGACTGGAAGATAGGACGTGATCATCTAAGTCACAATCTGCTTCCTGGATTGCTCCCTGGGCATCATAATGCTTATGCTCATGCCACAATGAGGGAGCAGAGACACAGCCTAGTGTGTTCCCTCAGAGGAATTTGTCTGGCCAACACAAAATTCTTAAGGCAGCCTGAAGGCATGTGGGCTCTAAAACATTGTGCTGCTTCTCTGCACAAGAGCAGCATGTGTCTGCTGGCTCATGCTTGTTGAGGTAACATTTGTCGCACGTGTGTGGGCTTGTCAGGGTTAGATTTTGATTGGCAAATGCTGATAAATGACAATTTTACCGTACACACACAAACAGACAAAGAAACATTTCTATCGATAGTAATAAAAATGTACAGATAAGCAAAGTAAGAAAAGTGCTGCTTGAAAACAAACTTCTCAGAGTTTGATTTAAGGCTATTTACTTTGTATGTCTTTTACATGTGTTATTGGCAATGTCTTTTAATGGTTATAAAGCTAAAATGCTCAATGTCTATTGTCATTCAATCATTGTCTGAACCCCTGCCCATAATTTCCTGCACTTTTGAAAATTTAAATCAATAAAATAAAAAAAAGTTTAAAATCTATCATTGCGTGCAACTGTGAAAGTGTAAAATAAAAAATATTATACATATTATCTATCAAAATTATAACAAAAATAAAAATGATATTCTGCCAAGCCTACATGTCATAGCCTCATAAGTCATACACTATACCTCCATGGGGATGTAAGTGTGCCCACTAGTGCATTAGCCAGTTCTCACTCCTAGCATTTTCTTGAGCATGGAGTTTGCAGACAGGAAGAGATTCTGTATGCTCTATTTGCCCTACATTTGTGCACCAGAGCAACATAAGGCAGGATTTACTTAAAATCACTTGCGAGTCAAACAAATTGACAGTGGCACTCAAGAAGATAATGTCTCATATCTAGTGTCCTATACAACATTTCCTATATACTCAGGGCTTGTCTTCACTACGGAGCTAAATCAGCACTGCTGAAATTGATGCAGCGGCATCAATTTAGCGGATCTAGTGAAGATACACTCAATCAATGGGAGAGCGCTCTCCCATTGATTTCTGTACTCCAAGGAGATGTGGAAGAAGTGTTGGTGGGAGAGCATCTCTGTCAAGGTTCCTTCTCCACTCTGAACTTTAGGGTACAGATGTGGGGACCTGCATGGACACTTCTAAGCTTAATTACCAGCTTAGATCTTGTATCACTGCCACCATTCCCCAAGCACTACTTTTTTTCCTGGGTAGTTTTGAGGGACTTAACCAATTCCCTGGTGAACACAGATCCAAACCCCTTGGAGCTTAAAACAAGGAGAAATTAACCATCCCTCCTCCTTTCCCCCACCAATCCCTGGTGAGTCCAGATCCAATCCCCTTGGATCTAAAAACAAGGAAAAATCAATCAGGTATTAAGAAAAAGGCTTTTAATTAAAGAAAAGAAAGGTAAAAGAAAACCCTTTGGGAAAGATTAGCATACCAGCTACTCTCACAGACAACAAATTCAAAACACAGAATGTTCCCCTGGGCACAAATTTAGTTACACAAAAAAATACCCAAATACCCAATTTGATTCTACCTCTAACTGCATAAGACAGGTTACAAAGAAATAAGCATAAACCTATTTATTCCTTTCTAAACTTACTACTCTCATAAGAGGCTGGTTCCTTGATCTTTTTACTCCGGCTGAAACTGAAACTCTAAACAAAGGAAAAAATTTCCTCCTTCCTTTTGAAACATCTTGTTCCCCCATTGGTTCCTCTGGTCAGATGTTAGCTAGGCTAGGTGAACTTTTTAACCCTTTACGGGTAAAAGAGGCATTAACCCTTAACCATCCTCCCATCAACATAGCATAGAGTGGACCCAGCATTAAGTAGATCTAAGCTACATCAATGTGAGTTATGCTACTAACATAATCGACCAGCTGCTGTAGTTGTGTCCCTTAATACAAGTTTCACACTGCTCTTTGTTCTAGGCAACACACAACATTTCTTTGCAATGATCACAAGAAAGCAAGACTCTGCCTTTGTCTGATCTGGAGACAGACCTAACACAATTCAGTGCAGTGAAAAAAGAAACCTAAAGTGCAAGTTAACATTTTTATGATTTGTTTACTTGGGAAAACTGCATCCAGCCACAAAGAAGTCTACTTCGATTAAAAAAAAATCGCTTCTTCCCAAGGAATTTGTTTTTTGTTTAAAAATATGCTTTTGATCACAAGAATGAGGCTGTGCCAGGAACTTGTTATGATTTCACAAGATTTTAAAACATTTGGGATGAAAACATGCGCCTTTTAGGAAATTACAACAAATGCATCCACAGCTTGTGTTTCTTTTTCTTAAATCTCAAACTAAGATAAAAACTATTTGTTCTTCAGTATCAATCAAACGTGATAAAGTATAAATAAATGCAGAAGTTTCCCAGATAAAATGTACCATAAATCTACAATTTATTTTCTGTTAAAATGCTCTGTTTATATGTAGAAATGTTATTGAAGAAAATGACACGAACCGCAGTATCATTTTCATCAAATATAGCAGACAGTAAAAGTGCCAGTGGTGATTTAAGGGTCAAATTCAGTTACATCCCTATAGCTCCACTGAGTTCAAAGAGGGTATAATTGTGGACCAAACTTGACCCTGAAGGTACCCTAGGAAAGTAGCATTTGGGCACCCTTGCTGGGAACCCTAGTACAGATAGGGATCAAGATAATCCATTTTCACCCCTACATCATCAATTAAATCTGCTAGCAGTCACTAATGTCGCAGCTTCCTTCATAGTCAGCACACTAAGGACTGAATCAGGGACCTCTCGAGCTAAAAGTTTGAGCTAATGCAGTAGTAGCAGCTACGTCAACTCCTATCCTTTGTGAAGTGGAGCAGAAGGGGACCCCGCACTTACCAGTGGGTTACTCTAGTAGTCTAGCTGAACCAGAAAAAGGAGTGAGGTCAGCACTCTCTCATTGCATGTGCTTGTGAGGCCAAGCGCCTCATGAATAACATAAACAAAGACCATTTGGCCTTTATTTTATTATTATTTATTTGGCACGTTTTTATTATTTTGTGAAAGGGAGAGAGACACTATAGAATGCATTCTTTTTAATCAAAATTAATGGACATGTAATTGAAACAGAAGTTTCAGGAGTGATGTATATTCAAATATAATTTAATTTAAGAAGAAGCAAAGTGGAACTACCATAGTTGCTAACATTCTGTGAAAAGCATAGCATGTGGCTTTGGAATGTATGCATTTGAGATAAGAAAGGAATCTACCAGAATACCTCTTGCTGGGACATTGCTTAAACTGCTGAATTTTTTCAAGTATGGCTTTCTTGCTTCATTGAAAAATAAACCAAAATACAGAACTTGATAGGAGCTGTAATATTCACAGTTAGCAAGTCCTTCACTACTGCATCGTAAGATAGCTACACATACTCAAGACAATGGACTCCACAGCAAGCAGGAACTAAATTCAGCTGAGAGATGCCTGTATCTACATTTTTTATGGCAATTCTGATAATTCTACAGGATCATCATTAAAAATGGAAATTTTCAGTTGAATTAAATATGAGTAAAAATCAATACAGTAGTTCTTCTTTCTATTTATTCTGATATTAAAATCAATGTATATTATGATGTCCCCACATATGCAATCTTCAATATGCTTGTACTGACAAGGCCAAATTACATTTAGAAGTTGTTATGCCAGAGGGGTGGTCTCATCTTTCTGCAGGACATCAAGAAACCAGATCGCGATGATTGGGAGAATGGGCTGACAGCAAGGAGTGTCCCTTGCACCTGGGAAAGAATGTGAACCAGTTACTCTTTGATCTGCACAAGCTGGCAACTGACAAGAATGACCCTTATTTATGTGCCTTCATTGAGACTCTCATTGGCCCCCTGGGACTTTTGGCATCTGAAGAGATATGGAAGACAGTTTGGGATTGTGAGATAAACATATTAGCTGGATGCTGCTGCTTATATGATCAGCATTGAAATAGATAATGATGCTGGCATTGCTAATGACACCATTAGGTTTCATGGTTAATAGTCCTACTGAGATGACTGGGGGCAGCTCACACTATCAGAGCTATTTCTTTTGGTTGTCTGATGACCCAGAAAGGCAGGACAATATTGGTTACACTTGGCTGATGTTTCCAAGATTTTCTTTGCAAGCATGAATGCTAGAAACTTATTTTTCTTAATGAATTTCAGCTTTTTGGAACACAACTCTATGGCAAGGGATGAATTCTGAGATAAATTTCATGGCCCTAGAACTGCTAAATACATGGTTTCCTGTATATATTACATAACATACAATGTATCCTAGTTCACAGTGCAACATTATGTTTTCTTGTATATGGAATGTACGCGGTTTAAAAGGTGAAAAATCACCCCACTGTTGAAGCGACATGGCAGACATATTTGAAGGTGACGGAATTCACATCCTTTGTGCACAGTAGCAGCACTTGGCTGGGTCAGGGGGAATCTAGGGGAATCCACATTTTCATGGATCCAATAGCCAAGACCCCAATCTAATGAGTACAGAGGGTCTTCAGGTCCTATCACAGCCAAAGGCTGGAATAATGGCCAAGGAAAGGTTTCACAGTCAGTCTGCAGGTTGGCTGAGTTCATGGCTCTCTACATACCAGAAAGGACCCCAACCCTGGAAATGGATCCATGTTGGCAGACATATATGCTTATGGATATTTGCACTGAAGTCAATGTAATGGTCTGTCCACATGTACCCTTTAGCATGATCAGGGCCAAACCTGCCTTCAGCCCTACAGACAGCACTCAAAGGCAGCTATGGGTATGCATCTCACTCATAGAGTATATTTCTGCTAACTTCAAACATTTCCACTTCATTTGGTTCTGACTCAAAGGATATACAATGTCTCCAGTTTACAAACTGAAAACTATTCCTTATCAATCTACAAACCAGAGTAAAGAAAAGAAAGTACTTAGCAATTCTGCATAGAAGTGATTCAAATTAAGGAGCATCACTGAATATATTGAATTTTGCATGTTGTGCTAAATTGCAAGATGCTATATTCTCTAGTCCATTTTGTTTAAGAGGCTATCAGAAAGAGTCCTTATTGTTCGTATATGAAAACTAAAAATAAAAAATATATCAAAAATTAAAATCAGCCTTGATTGGTGATAAAAGGAGAATTTAACTAGCAGCATGGATATTGAAATGTGGTCTTTTGTAAGTAAACTGTAACCTATATTGTACAATAAAGTCTACAAGAAAAATTGATGACTACACAGATTGATATACAGAAGGATTAGAAAAAGTCATAATAATTTAATAAATAATAATAATTTGGAGAATGCTGTTTTGCCTGATAAAAGCTTATTGGCTTTTAATTTTGTTACTCATATTATTATATGAGTAGTTTCTCAAGTATTAGAGGAGCTGACAGAGCAGTTGGATCTGGTTTAATAAGGGATTTTGTTGGGCTTAATTGAGGTGGAGTGATAGGAACATTTAATTCTCTTGAGGGTTGTTTGGACTGTAGCTGTGTGGAATGAGGAAGATAGCTGTATTATTTTGTATGGATATTATACATGCCTTGGTTTACCTGTCTGATATAATTCTGGCTGACTGCACAGAGTTATAACAAAGCTATGGGGAGATACAGGAGAAAGAAAGAAGAAAAGAAACAATTACAGAGATAATGTCCCTTAAAAGGGATTACCAATGGTTCTTGAGAGAAATAATGGGTGACCTAGTCATTGGAAAATCCCTAGTTGCCTAGGGTGGAAGGGATACTCACCTATTTTTCCAAGGCCATAGACTAAGATCAAAAGACTATTAAACTGCTAAAATCTCTGGCCTGGAGGAAAAGGAGGGAGGAACGGACAGCATCTTCTTGGGAGAAACACTGATAGAAGCAGAGCATGTAGCTGGACTGTGAAACCAAGACAGGGGCTCTGTATAGGCAAGCCACTCATCCAGTTTTAAACTGGACAGTCCTGCTTTTGTGGTGTTTGTCTCCTGTCTGGTACAGAGACAAAATTAGATGTGGTTTTGTCCAGTGTCTGACAGGAGATGCCATAATCAAGAGCATACCACGCTGCCCCTGCTGGCATAACCCCCCACATTCACCAGCAGAGGCAGGCCTATGCCATTCCTGGAAGCAGGGGAATATCTGGTATTCCAGGAATATGTGAGTGGCCACTCTAGCTCCACAGGATGTTCCTGAGACAGCTCACCTCACCTACACGTGGAGAGAAGTGATGAGCTGCAAGCAAGCCCCAGTCCTGTCGTGGGTTTAGCCCTTTTTCCTAGCCTGCTGCATACCTTTGGGAGAATGGACAATCTGTTTGAAAGGAGCTGTTCTGAGTCATTTTAAATAGCTACTGGTCACAGGCACCCAGAGAGGAATGTCTAGCAGGGACCAGTTTCAGCTGGGCCTGTTATGAACTTGATTGGAAACAAAGGGACTCTGCCTTGGGGTCCAGTCTAAGAGTGGTAGAACTGCAGGATTACACCCAGAAAGAGAGGAAGGTAATGGAACTAGCCACTAAAGGGATTGTACGCATGAGGAACTTCAAGGGAATATAAGGTACTGCTCACCCCGTAACTTTAGCAGTCAGTGGGGGTAGCAGGTGTTGTAGCCAGTCTATGGAGTGAACTGTGGAGTTCCACTCTGGAAAGAGTGCAGATTGAGGCCTGTCACTTGGGAAGAGTGTCCACGGGAGAGATGGGGGAGGCATCACAAGTACAGCTGTCCCCTAAGTGTGCACATTTAAAAGCTTCAGTGTGCGCTTAGGAAAGGAACTGGTATGGTTTTATCTAGGGAGGGTGTAATATTTTTGATTAATTTTAAAGGTCATGCTGTTCAACTTGTGATTTTTTTTCTTGCCAGCACTTGGGATGGACTGACAAATTTGCCTCTCACCGCAAATACTTACCACTTTTTGTTTTCAAACCAGTTTACAGATATTAGCTACTCGATCTAAAACTCTCTAACAGAGGGAAGCAGCTGTTAATAGCCTCATTTTACGAAAGGAGAAACTGAGGCAGAGAGTTTCAGTGACTTGGGGAAAAAGTTATAACTAGCATGAAATGGACGAAGCATGTAAGCTCAGTAAAGGAGCACCGAGTGGGGAATTAATGCTAAGGAATGCCAGTTCACACCAGTGTAGATTACAGTGAATTGGTTACCAAAAACACTAGGTCAGGGGTAGGCAACCTATGGCACGGGTGCCGAAGGCGGTACGCGAGCTGATTTTCAGTGGCTCTCATGCTGCCCAGGTCCTGGCCACTGGTCCAGAAGGGCTCTGCATTTTAATTTGATTTAAAATGAAGCTTCTTAAACATTTAAAAAACCTTATTTACTTTACATACAATAGTTTAGTTATATATTACAGACTTCTAGAAAGAGACCTTCTAAAAACATTAAAACTATTACTGGCACGCGAAATCTTAAATTAGAGTGAATAAATGAAGACTCGGCATACCACTTCTGAAAGGCTGCCGACCCCTGCACTAGGTGTATCATTCAGATGGACTAAGCAATACTGTTTGCCCACTGCTTTGAGTCACTGAACTGTATTGTACTTAACCTTTTCTCCAGGTGCACTATTTGTCTGATGAAGTGGATTCTACAGTATCATTCCAGCAGGATTCTTCACTGAAGAAACAGCTTTAGCACTTTTAGCCTTATTATCACACCAGCAAAGATAATGCAAGCTAGTCCAGTTGTCCTTTATGCTTCACTCTCCCATTCATATACCTTCTTATGTGCCAGACTGTCACCTTCATCTATGAGTTCCATTACGGAGAGGCAAAGAGGGATTGTGCTGCAGCAGAAGTTCATGGAGAAATTCTGGCTGGCTCAGACAAACTTTTTCTTGGGGAGCACACATAGCGGCGATTCCACCACCCTTTGAAAGGGTGAGTATGCACTCCTCTCTCAGCTCCACTAGCTAGGTGCTGAGGTGTGGATAGATGCAGCAGCCTCCCGTTTACTTTACTTTACTTAAGGCGCTGACCCTGAGCAATGTCTTTGTATTGGACTCTGGTTGTGACTGTCTCCACTGCTGATTTTATGGCTGTGAGGAAAAGGCTCCGTGTACCCCTAGGTCCATTGCAGAGGCACTGACACAATCTGGCCCTCAGTTTTTTTTAATTCCTTTCCCATGAATCTTCTCATATGGTTTGCCCCCCATCATATCTCTGGTGTAACCGAAGCCACACATTTAAAAGGCAAATCTGTTCATTTCAATGAGCCAGCAACAGAGAGGCAGGATGTCCAATGTGCTGTATGCATGTCCAAATGAGAGCCATCTGTAGACACAGAGCAGGATGCATGCTGTGCAATATGCCCTGAAGCACATATCAGCTTATTTTTTTTTCATTTAAAAATACCACTTCTCTAAATGCAGTATTGTTTATTTTGAAGAAAAATGAAAAAAAGGAAACAATAGATTGTGCAGAACAAAATAACTTAGTTAGAAAAAAAGCATCAGAAGGGTCGCATATTTACCATACTGCAAAACACATTTTCCATCAGCATATTTTAAAAATTACAAGGAGCGTGTACTACATGCAAATCAGTTTCTTTAAAGGAACAGTGCCAGGTGAGATTTATATTTTGTAAAAAAAAAAAGCCTTACCTCTTAACCCAGATATATATGACATAGCCAAAGCAAACATTTTAAGTGGCTACTCATGTGTAATGATGCTATGCCAAGCTCTGAATATAGATGGATTCACCTGTTCACCCACATGTTCATAAACTGACTTTTGGCACCACATACCAGACTGACTTCCAACTGCTAGTGTAACGGTGGAGTATTATTATCCTTCTTTCTTCCTGTTTACCTCACTTGCCTGCACAGCATTTTGTGTATTCTCTGTGCCTTCCTGTAACCATCTCTTTTAAACACAGTTATAGAAATAATTGTACAAATTAAAGTCTCAATTCTGCACTTCTTTCGCAGACAAAACTCTCATTGATTTCTTTCAGCTATGTTTTGTATGGAGTTTGTTTCCATTTTGTCCTTGACTCAACTTAGACAGTGAAAACAGACTAATCAGTTTCACTTATTGGTTCTCAATCACTAGTAAAATGCTGCAGTTTTTGATTTCTAAGCACTGCAATGGGATGTTTAGACCAACACAGAGGTTAGAAAGTGAACAGAATCTAAATGTTGAGGTCAAACCTACAGTCACCTGCATGGAACCTGGGAGGAGAAACACAAATTGCAGGAGGGAAGAGTCTGGAGAAGGCATCAGGAAGTCAGTTTGTGTACACATGACTATAATTCTAGTTGCAGTTGCATCACCTGTAAATACTAGTGCTCTTAATAAAGAGACAGCTTAGTTTTACAAGAATGGGCTCCTCTCATGTTATTACCCAGGATGTGTTACATGAAACATGTAGGCAGGCCACTTGTGTCCAGTATTAAACTAGATGGCCCTGCTTTTCTAGGATTTGTCCCCCATCTAGTACTCAAAGTCAGATGTGGTTCTGTCCAGTATGGGATGAGGGACACTCTTTTTGAAGAGAAGTCACTTCCTCCAGCAACATGACCTCACACATAAGGTCACAGAGGCAGAGTTGGAGCAGCACACTCTTAAAAATGCCACCCCCCCCCCCCCACCATGCAGCGTAACCTTAAAGCACGAAGTCTGCTGGTGAGGTTGGGGAGATTTTAAAAATGGTGATCATCCTGTGATGTGACCTTGCACTCGCTGGGAGTCTGAGGTCATGATAGTAGGGTTAGGGTCATACTGTTCCTGGAAGTACTGAAATGTCTTGTATTCCATCAATGTCTGAGTAGTCACCCTAGAAACATGGTGGTAGAAGTCTGTCCTGTGAGAGCCACAGCAGAATGTGACTAACGGGAAAACAACGCAAGACATGCAAACAGGCAACATGGAGGAACTCAGACCACTGAGAATGTTATTTCCAAACAAGAAGCCTTTTACAAGCACGGACACAAGAAGTGAGTCTGTATTTGGAACTGACCATGGGGAATAAAGATTTTAAATCAAGGAAAAGCTTTTTTACTGCCTCAGTGGGGAAAAGATGAGTAGTGAGTAGAGCTCAATTAATCACAGTTAACTCAAGCAATTAACTCAAAAAAAATTAATCATGATTTAAAAAAAATAATCACCATTAATTGCACTGTTAATAGAATACCAATTGAAATGTATTAAACATTTTGGATGTTTTTCTGCATTTTCCTGTATACTGTATTCTGTGTTGTAATTTAAATCTAGGTGTATATTTTTGCTTATCATTTTTACAGTGCAAATATTTGTAAACAAAAATAGTATTTTTCAATTCACCTCATACAAATACTATAGTGCAATCTCTTTGTCGTGAAAGTGCAACGTACAAATGTAGATTTTTTTTGTTACACAACTGCACTCAAAAACAAAACAATGTAAAACTTCAGAGCCTGTAAGTCCACTCAGTCCTACATCTTGTTCAGCCAATCACTAAGACAAACAAGTATGTTTACATTTACAGGACATAATGCTGCACTCTTTTTATTTACAATGCCTCCAGAAAGTGAGAACAGGCATTTGCATGGCACTCTTGTAGCTGGAATTGCAAGGGATTTATGTGCCAGATATGCTAAATATTTGTATGCCCCTTCATGCTTCAGCCACCATTCCAGGGGACATGCTTCCATGCAGATGATGCTCATTAAAAAATAATGTGTCAATTAAATTTGTGACTGAACTCCTTTGGGGAGAAGTGTATGCCCCCTCTTCTGTTTTACCCACATTCTGCCACATATTTCATGTTATCGCAGTCTCGGATGATGACCCAGCACATGTTGTTCATTTTTCAGAACACTTTCACAGCAGATTTGACAAAACAATGTGAGATTTCTAAAGATAGCTACAGCATTTGACCCAAGGTTTAAGAATCTGAAGTACCTTCCAAAATCTGAGAGGGATGAGGTCTGGACCATGCTTTCAGATGTCTTAAAAGAGCAACCCTCTGATGCGAAAACTACAGAATCTGAACCACCAAAAACAAAATCAACCTTCTGCTAGTGGCATCTGACTCAGATAAAGAAAATGAATATGTGTCAGTTCGCACTACTTTGGATCATTATTGAGCAGAACCTGTCATCCATATAGACACATGTCCCCGGGAATGGTGGTTGAAGCATGAAGAGACATATGAATCTTTAGAGCATCTGGCACGTAAATATCTTGCAATAATAGCTACAACAGTGCCATGTGCAGGGCCAGTGCAACCATTTAGGCAAACTAGGCAGCCACCTAGGGCACCTAGTGGTTGGGGGCACCTAAAAGTCCCCTCAGGAGAGGAGGTGGAGTGGAGGTGAGCTGGGGGGGGCGCGGGGAGGGCTACCCGCAGTAACGGGGGGGGGCATACAGGGGAACAGTTCCCCGCCCCAGCTTACCTCCACTCTGCCTCCTCTGATGAGCACACAGCCCAGCTCTCAGTCTCCTCCAATTAGCGTTGCAAGCCTGGGTTGGGAGGAGAATTAGAGCAGCGCCCGCTTGCTCAGTGGAGGAGATGGAGTTGAGGTGAGCTACCCAGGCAGGGTTAGCTTCCGCACGGGGGGAGGTCTCCCCAGGCAGGGTTAGCTGCCGTGGTGGTGGGGGGAGAGGGGGGAAGTATCCCCAGGCAGGGTTAGCTGCCGTGGCTGTGGGGGAAGTCTCCCCAGGTGGGGTTAGCTGCCGCGGGGGGACGGGGGAGTCTCCCTGGGTGGGGTTAGTTGCCGAGGGGGGATGGGGGGGAGAGGGGTTAGCTGTCGCGGTGGGGGGGTATCTGCTGTGGGGGGACTTCCTGGGGGGGCTGAATTAGCTTCCATGGGGGGGTGAGGTTAGCTGGGTGGGGGGTTCAAGGTGGAAGTTTCGCCTAGGGCGTAAAACTTTCTTGCACCAGCCCTGGCCATGCGAATGCTTATTCTCACATTCAGGTGACATTGTAAACAAGAAGCAGGCAGCATTATTTCCTTGTTTGTCTGAGCGATTGGCTGAACATGAAGTAGGACTGAGAGGACTTGCAGGCTCTAAAATTTTACATTGTTTTATTTTTGAATGCTTTTTTTTTACATAATTCTACATTTGTAAGTTCAATTTTCATGATAAAGAGATTGCACTACAGTGCTTGTATTAGGTGATTTGAAAAATACTATTTCTTTTGTTTTTTTACAGTGCAAATACTTGTAGTCAAAAATAAATATAAACTGAGCACTGAACACTTTGTATTCTGTGTTGTAATTGAAATAAATATATTTGAAAATGTAGAAAACATCTACAAATATTTAAATAAATGGTATTCTATTATTGTTTAACAGTGTGAAGAATCGCAATTAATATTTTTAATCACTTGACAGCCTTAGCAGTGAGACAACATGACCAAAAATAATGTCCAAAACAGTGGAATAGCTAATAAAGTTGTGTGATGAGTACTGTGATCCCAGACAGAATGAGACTGTAGAGATATTGTTGTTAGGTTTTTTTAACCTGAAACCAAGAAGCAGAAGAGGGAATAGATATGTACATTACCAAGCTGAGAACTCTGGCATCCACATGTAACTACAGAGATATAACAGATTCCCTAATTAGGGGTAGAATTCTTTGTGTGATACATGCTTCCAGTTTACAGTAGAGATTATTAAAAGAAACAGATCTAACCTCAGAGAAATGCTGTCAAATACCAAAGGCAGCTAAACCGTGAAGGGAAAAATTAAAAATATAGCAGCAACTAGTGCAGAACAAATACACAGGTTCAAAATAAAGGAGCCCAAGGAGCAGGATAGAGACAGAAGGATCAAGAAAGCAGGGATCATGATCCAGCATATGTATTGTGGAAAGCAACAAGAAAGGCAGAAAGATAAATGCCCAGCCTATTAGCAAAGCACAAAAGGGATAGGAAATAGAACCACTTCATGTCCCAGTGCCACAGCTACCCGAGGAGGAAAAAACAACAACCGTATATGCAGTGACTGAGGATGACGAGACTTCCAATGAAGAGAAGGATGTAAAAGTGTGACTTTAGCACATCAAAAAACTCTCAATGTACGTGTACTGCAGAAGAAAGCTGCCAGCCATTCGGCTGCCATATTTGCAACTATATTGTTAGATCAACTAATTTGATTCCAGCTGGATTGTGATCCAGTAATATTGATAAACAGTAATATTAGACTGGAGAAACATGACCAAGTGCGAGTGATGTACAATAAAAACATTCTGGGGCACGTGGACAAATGTAGGCTGTTGATAAAAATACTCACAAAACAACAGACATTATTACTTGGAGTTTACTATAGTTGACATAGAGGAATACAATCAACTGATGGTCAGCAGAGCAGTGCAAGTGGTGGATTTCATCATAGTGCAACATTGGGATATCCTCAGCTTGAGAGAGGCGAGAGAACAGGCACCATAGCCCTGTCAAACATTCAGTCAGAGTATAAGGATATAATTCAAACAGATGGACACATAGAGGGCAAGTTGAACTTAGAAATAGATCACCAGGTGTGTTCTGTGAGACTACCAAAATGCAGAGTTTCATTAGTTCTGGTGTAGCCACTGAAGAAGGAACTGGCAACCCTGCAAAGAAGAGGTATCATTATACTCATTGAAACTAACACAACGTGGATCAGCAGCCCAGAAAACCCTTCTGCATTGATCCAAAACTACTTAATAGTATATTTAAAAGAAGTCATTATCCTATTACCAAGAACTGAAAACACACTGATGAATTCATCTGGGGGGTTGGAGTGGGGAGAGGGAGGACAAGTGCTCGCATCCCTTCCAGATCCCAGATGGCTCTCTCGAACTGGATATAGTCTATCAACATACTACAGTACTTAAAATCTCTGATTGGAGACTCCAGGCAATTCAACAAAGCACCAGAATGATTTCTGGGATCTTGAGCTAGATTAGCCACCCAGCTCCCTGGCCACATTTGCCATACCTTTTGGTAGGTACTGCTGGGTATGAATGCCTATGGACATCAGCCTGACTCCAGAGGTGTTCCAGTGTAAACTGAACTAGGCATTAAAGAAACTCCTAGGCATCAGGATTGTAACTGATAACTCTCTTATTGTAGATGGAGATGTCAAGGAAGAGGCAATCAAGGACCATGGTACCAAGTTGTGACAACTCCTGAACAAGTGGCAGGAGCAGAGTATTAGGTTGAATGCAGACAAGCTGAAGCTGAAAAGAACAGAGGTCCCCTACACTGGACTTCTGCTAACTTACGAGGGACTCCAGCCAGACCACGAGACACTGAAAGCCATTACGGAAATGCTCAAATCAAAGAATATACAGGGAGTCCATCAATTTATAGGGATGGCCAGCTATGTTTCCAGGTCCTATGCACACTCATTAGAAGCCTGCAAACCCTGGATACAATTAACACACAATGATGCAGCATAGGAATGGTCAGAGACCCAAGAACAGGCATTTGAAAGAGTAAAGAAAATCACAAGCAAAGCACCAGTCCTGAAGTGCTGCAACCCTGCAGAGCTGTAGAGTTACAGAATGATGCTTACAAGGAGACCTAGGAACATCACTGATGCAAAACCAGCAGCCCATAGCACTTGCTAGTAGGGACCTGCCAGTCACAGAAAGGAGGTGGATAGAAAATAAGCTACTGACTGTGTGCCCTTTGGCATGGAACGAATTGTTCCATCAATTCACTTTTGGGCAGAAAGTAGATGTGCAGTCTGATCACAAACCAATAGAAAGCATCATGAAGAAGCCACTGCTGAGTGCACCGAAGCAACTATAATGCATTTTACGGAGACTCCAGTGCTATGATATGAGAAGGATACTACTGGTGCCAGACGAACTGCACAGGGCATACCTTCCAAAGTACAAGAGAGAAGGTGCTGTGGATTAAGAGGCAGAGTCTATCAACACGTTACAATGCCTTCACATCTCTGCTGGGGGACTCCAGGAAATCCAGCAAAGCACCAACCAGGATGGGATGTTACAGACAACAAAGCAATTCATATTCCAAGGCTGGCCAGGTCACATGGAGCAATTGCCACAGGAGTTTACCCTCTGCTACCAGGTAAGAAATAAGCTGGAGGTACAAGAAATTATTTTGTTGAAAGCGGGCAAAGAAGTAATTCCAGCAGATTTAAGAGATGACTTCATGGGACAGATACACGCTTCATGCCTGGGGATAGAGAAATGCCTGAGACAAGCTAAGCAGTGCATCTACTGGCCAGGCAATGGATGTCCATTTGAAAACGTACATTTAACAAGGCAAAGCGTGCAAAGACTACGATGATGAACAACAAAAGGAGAGTTATAGCCTCATGGTTGGAACAGACCTATTCACTGTTTATTACTGGTACCACATGTTCACAACAGATAACCACGCCTCAGAAATTGCAGTAGTAGGCTGGGTAATGCTCAGGCAAGAACCACCATCAGGAAACTAGAGGTATATTTTGAAAGCTGTGCCACACCTGACATGCAATACTCAATAAGCAACTGTACACTGCAACAAATTCAAACCATTTAGCATCAAATGAGAATTTAAGAACAAGACATCTTCCTCTGGAAACCCATAAAGCAAGGGTGGAGGGGGGGCAGATACAGCAGTAAAGTCAGGCAAATATCTGATGGCAAAGACAAAACAGAGAGGAAGGGATCCCTACCTGGCAATGTTGGAGCATCACAACATACCAACCCAGGGATTAGACTGTAGCCCAACGCAGAGACTGATGGACTGGAGTACCAAGAATCTGCTTCCATGAAGGGTAATGTGCTGCAGCCCAGCAGATGAACAATTGGCAGGACATAGAAGCAATTAAGAGGACTTCAAGCACCCAGCTACAAAAAAGGAGCCAAGGACCTGAAGCCACTGTGCACAGTTGAGCAAGCCTGGGTCCAACTATCAAATAGCCACACAAATAATGGCAAAAGGCAACATTCCAAGTTGCCATGGAACATAAGTCATATGAGGTAGATACAGATTCTGGACAGCAGTGCAAACCAAACTAAAGACAACTGCAGAGTAGAAGCAGATAGCCACGGCCAAGGCCACGACCAGGACGATTTAGAACCTCAGCCATCAGCTGGCTTGACATAGGAGAGTCAGAAGAAACTAGGTATATGAGGAACACAGGACACACCCTATGAAGGCAGCAACAGGGTGGGAGCAAGTTCCCATCAACAGCAACACAAGACCAGTATGCTTGAAGGCCTATAAGTGGCAGCAATGGGATGGCAATAAAGCCTATATTTCTACAGCTATGTGTTAGTAACCTCTGGCTCCAGCAACTCAACAAATAAGCACAAAAAGACAACAGCAAAAAAATAACTGTTAAAAGGAAATACACAGCAATCTGCATGCAACTTGGAGAGAGGAGCACAGATTGCAGGAGGGGAGAGTTTGGAGAAGGCACCAGGAAGCAAGTCTGTGTGGAATACTAGCCATTGTTGCAGCATCTCTGTAAATAGTTTTCTGAATAAAGATCCAGTTAAGTTTTAGAAACATGGAGTCCTAATGCTATTACGCAGGATAGATACATGAAACAAAAGCTAAAGTACCCAAGTGTCTCTTTAAGATGTTCTATTGGGCAAATGCATTTTGGCCATACTCACACAATGGATATGTTAAGAGCTGATGTAAAGAGTTGCATGAAGAAAGCTATTTGCATAGCACAGAAAGAAATAATTGCTCCTACAAAACCCAGGAACTGGGCTACATATTTTTCAGCACCAGTAAATCGTGAAGTGTTTGACAAATCAGGTAAACATCATTATCCCCATTTTACAGATGGAAAAACTGAGAGGTGACAGTCAGCCCATAACCCTGTGGCTGAGCTGATAACAGAACTGATGTCTTTTGAATTCCAGTCTAGTGCACTATCCCATAAACTATGCAGCATACATTCACTCCTCACATACCCTGCCCAACATAGAGCATTTCTATAACAGGAGACATGATAGATACTTAATGGACTTATCCTACCTGCCGAGGCACTGGATACAGAGGGGCTTTGCATAACTTGTGTGGTGTTCAAAATGATTTCCCAGGTACAACAATAGCAGTCTGAATCCTGCATAGCTGTCTATACAACTTGTGCACAACCACTTTACATACCCCAGACATAATACTCCATTCTGCACACGCTGAAATCATGCAACAGCATGGGACGTAAGGGAGCAAAGGTGGCTTACCTTACCTGGTTTTCAAAGAATCATAGAAATGTAGGGTTGGAAAGGATCTTGAGAGGTCATCTAGTCCATCCTCTGTACTGAAGTAAGACCAGCCATATAACTAGACAACCCTGACAGGTGTTTGTTCAACCTGTTCTTAAAAACTTCCAGTGCTTGGGATTCTAGCACTTAACTATCCTTATAGTTCATGTTTTTCCTAATATCTCACCTAAATCTCCCTTGCTGCAAATAAAGCCAGTTACTTCTTGTCCTACCTTCAGTGGACATGAAGAGCAAGTGATCACCTTCCTCTTTGTAAGCCCCTAACATATTTGAAGACTTTATTAGGTCCCTTGTTCATCTTTTTCCTCAGGACTAAACCTGCCCAGTATTTTCAATTTTTCCTCATAGGTCAGATTTTCTAAACCTCAACATTTTTGTTACTCTCTTCTGAACTGTCTCCAATTTGTCCATATTTTTCTTACATTGTGGTGCCCCAAACTGAACAGACTACTCCAGCTGAGATATTACCATTGCTGAGTAGAGAGGAACAGTTACCTCCTGTGTCTTACATATGAGAGTATTATTAATTGTAGGGTAATACATACTCTAACGAGAGTGATCAGTTAAAGTGAGCTATTACCAGCAGGAGAGAAAAAAACTTTTTGTAGTGGTAATCAAATGGTCCGTTTGCAGCAGTTGACAAGAAGGTGTGAGGAACGGTGTGGGGAGGGGGAATAAACATGGGGAAATAGTTTTACTTTCTGTAATGACCCATCCTCTCTCAGTCTTTATTCAAGCCTATTTTCATGAAGTTGAGGATTTCCACTCCATACAGCTAAATTCAGTGCCTTGCATAATGACAGGTTTCAGAGTTCAGGTGTCAGAGTAGCAGCCGTGTTAGTCTGTATCAGCAAAAAGAACAGGAGTACTTGTGGCACCTTAGAGACTAACAAATGTATTTGAGCATAAGCTTTTGTGGGCTACAGCCCACTTCATCGGATGCATGTAGTGGTAAATACAGTTGGAAGATATATATATATATATATACATAGAGAACATGAAAAGTTAGGCTTAAATAAAGACTGGGAGTGGATGGGTCATTACACAAAGTAAAACTTATTTCCCCATATTTATTTCCCCCCCACCAACACACACACACTGTTCCTCACACCTTCTTGTTAACTGCTGCAAATGGACCATTTTGATTACTTCTACAAAAAATTTTTTTCCCTCCTGCTGGTAATAGCTCACCTTAACTGATCACTCTCATTAGAGTATGTATGGTAAAACCCATTGTTTCATGTTCTCCGTGTATCTCTCTCTATATATACACGTATATATATCTTCCTATTGTATTTTCCATTGCATGCATCTGATGAAGTGGGCTGTAGCTGTACATTCATTATCATGCTACAAGCAAAACATACCTCACTATTTCACTGTTGATGAAGCCAGAACTGCCAAGAACTGATTCACTGTGAAAATATTAAACACCCTAGGCAACAGTCGCCCCTCTGGATCCACGAGCAGATGTGAACCACATATGTTGGATCCTACCTGTGGCACTGAAATGGAAAGCATGCCAGCTCTGCCAGCACTCTCTGGAATCCCACAGAAGCTCTGCCTCAAACTTCATCGGGATGTTCCTCTGAGAAAGTAGGAGAAGGAGAAACAGCTAGGGAACAACAGCTCTTCATAGTGTACTTCCTTCAACATCCCATAGATCTATACTTGGAATTCAAATCAATTGTTAATCCCACTTAAGACAGTGTTAACATCTGTACACTCCCCCAAGGTGGCTACTGCTGTGTCTACCGGTGTGTTTGTACAACACAAGCTATAGCATAGTGCCTTCAGGAAAAGCAAGGTTAAGAAAATTAAGTTTCTTTCTTTGATGCTTGTTGTTTAGTTGCTTGAAAATTACAGGCATTACTCTCAACATAAAGTCCAATTAACTACACTGGCACTTGGCAAACTTGGAGTAGAATTGGGCCACTAGGATATTGTTTTTAGCTTGATACTCTGGTCACGGCCAAATGTTAGAAAATGAGATTTGTTCTGGATGACTAAACTGGACTCTTACTACATAGAGGGCAAGGAAAGTACACTGACTCCTATCACTCAAAATCCACCTTGGGTCATTGTAGCAGTAGCACCAAATTTATGACCATGGGTGGGTTGGAGCAGGTGCTCTAGGCTACATCTTTATAGTTAGCGTCCTCCCTGCTGAGTATCTGTGATCAGAGTTCTGGCCCATTTTGCTGGATGCTGTAAAAATACAGAGGCAGACATACTCTTCAACCCTAAAGAGTTCCTGCATGACCCTAACTTATAAAGATCTTACCTAGAGCAAACCTAGCCTGAATTAAACTGTTTCCTCGGTTCTACAGATCAGGAGATTTAAACTCCTTTGCAGGAGCAGTTCAGAGAGCAGCTAGAAGAAGAAGGTTGAACAGATGCAAAGTGCTCCCCAGAGAAGCAATGTCCAAAAGAGAATCCAATCAAGCCTCTGAGGGGTCATTCTATAGACCAGGGATCACCAACTGGTCAGTGGCAGACTCTCCTAGTCAATTGCAATCTGTGGTGGTGCAGAAGGGCTGCGGCTAAGGCAGGCTCCCTGCCTGGCCTGGCCCCACGCCACTCCTCAAAGTGGCCAGCACGCCCCCGCAGCCCCTGGGGGATGGGGCAGGGATCTCCACGCACTGAACCCACAAGCTGCCCGCTCTACAAAAAGATGGACGTGATACTCAGTGGGGACCCCACCTCCACTGTGAAGGCCCCCGTGGATACTTCATTGGCTCACATGTCAGTCGAGAATGGACCGAGCCAGGAGGAGGAAATCACAGTGCTGTAATCGCCACAGTGTCTATACTGGCACCATAGCGCTGTAGCCCTGGCGCAGAAAGCTCTTGTTGAGATGTTTTTTTTTTATCACTGCAACTGTGCAGTTTCTGCACACTAAGTGGCTTGGGCTCGGGAGTTAAAGCTGCTTTAGTGTGCAGAAACCTTCCAGTGTAGATGGGGCCTTAGATTGCAAGGGTTGTTTCTAGAGGTGTGTCTGCATGGCACTCGCCACAAAGGAGCCATGGTCATGACTGGGCACTTCTACAGTACAAATACCAAATGCCATTAACAAAAACTTTGGATTCAAATATTATGTTAAGTCATATTTGGAAAAAATGTGGTGGCTTTAGCCTAATTCCTAGGGAATAGTGATCCACATTACAAACTAACTCACTATTTGCAGACTCTGTTAGAATACCTGCTTGATGGATATTATGGCTGACATCCATTGACAGAGCTGTTCACAGAGCCTTGAATAGCATTTTCCCATATTGCCTGTCTCTGTCCAACAGTATTGGTCCCTCACATTCACTAAATTCACAGTTCTATTAGGTTGTGGAAAGTATACTGTAGTGTGTGCAGTCCTATGCTTTTCCATGTAAAATCCTTGAAATGCCTTTATCACCATGCTGTATATTTTTTAAATGGATAAAAGAGGTGAGAAAGCCGAAAAGGGCTGTAAGTGTAAATTTGCAAATAAAGCCAACATACCTTTCAAAAATGAATCAGAGGCCAGTCAGCACTTTTTTTATTCTGCTTCTGAATAGTAAAAAATTAATTAATTAATTAATTAATTGATGTATTTCAATAAAATCCAGTGCACAATAATACAATTATTAATGCCACATGGATTTTTGAAGCCTGGAACAGTGACATATCATTTTAAGCCTAATTTAGAGCGATCTTCAGTCAAGACCATGAATGAGAAGATTTCAATAGCAGCATGTATAATGAATCAAATTGCAATGCATAGTAGCAACAGCATGATGACTCATGGCAGATAATATAATTGCTAGTCAGCAAAACTGGCTGTGTAAAAATCTTTGGGAAGTAATTCAAATAAGACCTTGGACTGGTGAGCCTCAATGTAGATAGAAATTGTCTAAGCAAAATGCATTAGAAATTTAACATATATATTTCGATGTATTATGGTAAAATGTTGAGAAAACAAATACAGGTCTCGAAGATAGACAGAAAGTTTCTTCCATCACTTCTTCACACATTTTCCATCATAGCCTCAGACATCAAACATACAAAAGTAGCAGATCATTTGGTGATACGAATTGCACCTTTAAAATTATTTAATACGTCATAATATTTAGAAACTATACAGTATTTTATATCTTTAATTAGCATTGTGAACATTTGCTATATAGTCCCTAATATGTTCCTGTGTAATAGATAGGAAAACACTGTCCCTATTTTACTGGAGGAAAAACTGAGGTAAAGACATTGTAGGTTCAATTTGGCGAGTAAAAAGGCCTACTGCAGAGGAGGTATGGGCTCCACATCTCCCCAGGGAGTCCTGGGAGAGATGGAAGCACAGTTGCTACTAGGACTACTTGGTTTGCATGGGGATGCACACGAAGCAACATCAAACCCTGGTTAATTGGCCCCAATCTAGCTAATGTGAAAGAGGTAATGCCATAGCCCTGCCTCCTTCCTTCCCCATTCTAATGATCTCCAGACAACAGCTCAAAGGGCCTGCTGTTGTGTTCTGCCCTTACACAGACCTCATGAGGGAGGTAAGGGAAACTTCTTGCTGGTGTGTGAACACACATTCTCTGTACATCTGCAAAAGCCAGATTGAAATTTGTCCAGAAGCAATTTAAACCCACATGAGGAGCCAGTGTCATGGTTGGGATTAGAATTCAGGAGTTGCTGGTTTTGAGACCTTGCTCAGGTCACTAGACCATTTCTGTGCCTTCGTAGATACAATTTATAGACCCTGAATTAGCAGGCAGATATGTGGGTATTTGCATGCACATAAACACTAACCTATCCAGTACAAGCACTACTGAATATGTGCGCACACAATCACAATTTGTGTGCACCCTTGGTTACACAGGCACAACTCTAACCATAAGTGTGCACACATCTAGTATTGGTGCATGCACATGCATTAGTGCACATGCATTGCCAAGTGTGTTTGTGCAAAAATGCACACATGCATGCTGAAAAATTACAGCCTCACTGTATAGTAGGTATCAGAGGGGTAGCCGTGTTAGTCTGGATCTGTAAAAACAGCAAAGAATCCTGTGGCACCTTATAGACTAACAGACGTTTTGGAGCATGAGCTTTCGTGGGTGAATACCCACTTCTTCAGATGCATGTGGTGGAAATATCCAGGGGCAAGTATATATATGCTAGCAAGCAAGCTAGAGATAACGAGGTCAGTTCAATCAGGGAGGATGAGGCCCTGTTCTAGTAGTTGAAGTGTGAAAACCAAGAGAGGAGAAACTGGTTCTGTAGTTGGCAAGCCATTCACAGTCTTTGTTCAATCCTGAGCTGATGGTGTCAAATTTGCAGATGAACTGAAGCTCAGCAGTTTCTCTTTGAAGTCTGGTCCTAAAGTTTTTTTGTTGCAGGATGGCCACCTTAAGGTCTGCTATAGTGTGGCCAGGGAGGTTGAAGTGCTCTCCTACAGGTTTTTGTATATTGCCATTCCTAATGTCTGATTTGTGTCCATTTATCCTTTTCCGTAGAGACTGTCCAGTTTGGCCGACGTACATAGCAGAGGGGTATTGCTGGCATATGATGGCGTATATTACATTGGTGGATGGGCAGGTGAATGAACCAGTGATGGTGTGGCTGATCTGGTTAGGTCCTGTGATGGTGTCGCTGGTGTAGATATGTGGGCAGAGTTGGCATCGAGGTTTGTTGCATGGATTGGTTCCTGAGCTAGAGTTATTATGGTGCGGTGTGCAGTTACTGGTGAGAATATGTTTCAGGTTGGCAGGTTGTCTGTGAGCAAGGACTGGCCTGCCACCCAAGGCCTGTGAAAGTGTGGGATCATTGTCCAGGATGGGTTGTAGATCCTTGATGATGCGTTGGAGGGGTTTTAGCTAGGGGCTGTATGTGATGGCCAGTGGAGTCCTGTTGGTTTCTTTCTTGGGTTTGTTGCCTACATTTAACGTGATGCATGTTTTTTCAGTTATGTCTCTCCCATCCAGATAAACAGAGTCACATATTGAGCTACCCAAGTACAGCCTTGAAAATGTCTGCAGTTATGATGGGAAAAGCTCTCTTTTATCATGCATTTTATGCTATAAGTTTTGTGAACATTACATTACAGCATTATATTTTTTCTCTCCTTTTTGTGATGCAGTTCATTAAGTACATTTCTTCCTAGATCATATTGTATTCTTTCTGGTTCACTAAAGTCCTTCAAGGCAGCAAAAAGTCTCCAGGGCATACTTACCAAAAACAAACCTGAAACTCTAGAGAGCGCTCAATTTTCTTTACATATCAGCATACTCATTTCAATTTGTTGTCGTGATATTAAAATTAAACAGTGATAAAGCAAGGAGCTGTGTAGCTCTGGTTGCTCCTTGCTTACTTGAAAGGCTTTCCTGTTCCAACAAGTAAATGGCTCTTTTATTGCTTTGTAATAAAAGTAAAAAAACATTTGGAATAATTCACTGTAATACAATGAAAATTGCTGAACCATGCTTCTTACATGATTTTCCACAGCATTGGGTCTAATAGATATGGTGAGCTTTGCAAATCAGTAACTGGTTACAGAACTCACTCACAGCAGACATATGTTATAAATCATTTCATTAATAAAAAAAGAATTAATCCCACCCTGGTATAAACAAATATAGTGAAGCAGACATCTGGTACCAACCAAGTCTGTGTAATCATAATACCTTCCGAATCTGTTAGACTTCTGGCCAGCTTCAGCTTTTATTGGATTGAAGCTAGGAGATTAGTAGGTGGTACAAGATATTGGGGGTTTCTTTTCCAAATATTCTTGCACTAGTTGGAGTTGCCCTTCATGGCATCAAATTCTATAAATCATGTTGCAAGAAGAACAGAAAGAACCATATTCTTGAATGGCTTATATGGCTCACAGCTTAGATAGAAGAAAAGGCATTCTGAAAGAGCTTTAGAGTTGTATATTTATTTACTGTTACAAGGATTGATCAGAGAGAGTGGAGAAGTAGTAAAGATGGTACTGGTTATCAAAGGAGGTGGATGGTCTGGGGAAAATATTTATTTTTTCCAAACTTCACAAAATGGTGGCAATGACCCATACCTGCCATGTGTAATTTAAATCAGTTCCTAAGCTGCCATCACCTGCACCAAACCACAGATTTTGATCTGCATGGTGAACCTGCCTCAAGTGAAGGGGGTAAGTAGGAGCATGCCAGAGAATCAGTCCATGTTTCTACAACTCTTCATTTCAAATCTTCAGGTTTTAACTCCTTTCCATTCCTGGAAGCGGAGGGGACAATGAAGCCTTCACTTTTTACTTAGTTTTCATTCAAGCCAAATCCCATTGTAGTCTGATGCAAGCAGCCAGGCAGAACTGCAATCCCTACACATCTTTCATGCACCATCTGGAGGGCAGAACAATTCAAGAGGATCAAGGGGCTGGAGCTCACAACACCCCCATGCAGCAGCCCTCAAGATATCCAACAGCAGATAATGCCTCTTACATACCAGGAAGCTCTAGAAGGCACAAATCCCCTTATAGCATAGCCCAAACATGGGTCTATTCCTAAAAGTGTGACTGAGGCCTACTCATCTAACGTACAGTAGCTCAAAGTCTTCAATTAATGCACTAGAACATGTTGTAAAACTAAATGAAACCTAACACTGCACTTGGTGCTGTTTGCAAATATTGCGTGGATTATTATTATTATTTCCTCTTTCTCTGATGGAAGCATCTAAGAGAAATTATTCAAAGGGGAGGGAGAAGCAGGAAGACCTGTCATTGCTTCTAAATTAGCTCCTTCAATGGTGACTGAGACATTCTACTTTGTAAATTTTGTTGGCCCAGCATTTTTATGGCTTATTATACAGATAGGTTTTCTTGTTGCTTTTTTTTTCTTTTTTTTTTTTTTGCAAGCTTCAGGGTTACTTTGCATAAATTTGCTATGCTGATTCTAATTTGATTACTTATAAATAGAACTATTGACTGTTCACAGATTCTTGATTATAAGAACTTAGGATATTATGATATGTGGCTACATAGTTGAATACATTTTGGACACTTTATGGTAGCCAGATAATAGATAAAGTGGACAGCTCAACATTAGCTGGGCAAATTATTCAAGAATAACTGGTTATTGCTGCTATCTCCTGCCACCGCCACATAATTCTGGAACCAAGCTGTGAAGGGAGCATTTAGTAGTAATTTATTTGTGGATGTTTCCCACACTGATATGCACATACGCTAGCAAAAGTATAAATGGGTTGTATTGCAGATTGCTTTGCTTATTATGCAAGTCTCATGACAGGTAAGGGGATAATGCATGCTGGTCAAATGATTGTTTCTTAAGGATCAAACCCTCCGCATTATGCAAAGCCTAAATCAGGGCCTGATCCAATCTGCACTGAGATCAATGAGAGTCTTTTCCATTGACTTCAGTCGGCTTTGAATCAATCCCAAAGTGGAAAGGGGAGTAACAGGGCGGTTGGTAAGGAACAGAATCAAACATCTTCAGCCATGGAGCAGCAGCTGATCCATGAAACATCCCCATTTCAGCCACTGGGCTGCAGTAGCTTTAGCAGTTGCCACATGCTCTTGTGTGGGAGCATAGTTGCCTGGTGGCTCCAAATAAGTGTAGAGGATGATCACACGTAGACAATAGGGTGACCAGATGTCCCAATTTTATAGGGACAGTCTCAATTTTTGGGTCTTTTTCTTATATAGGATCCTATTACCCCCCACCCCCATCCCGATTTTTCACACTTGCTGTCTGGTCACCCTAATAGGCAATGAAATGAAATGAATGACTTTGCCAGGCTTTTCCATTACTAGCTTCCATTCCATTGAACAATGGACATTCGCAGAGCAACCTGTCTGACCATCCTGTGGTACAATGTATTGGAAGGACAATAGTGGGGAGGCTGCCGCTGAAAGGTCAGAGTATCAGAAAGTGCAGCTCCCACACTATCTTAAGTGGAGCCTTCAGGCTTTGACATCAGTGCAGATGTAAAATTCCTCTATTCTTAAATGTTAACATATCTCCTCACTGAAGTGTTCCCCCGCATATTGCTCTTGTATGCTATTACAGTGACTCTCTTTGGGTAAGAAGACCCACTAACACTTCTCCTGGCTCAGCCACAGGATTGCTGCGGAACCAAAAGAAGCTCCCAGTCAGCCAGAGAGCATGTTGCCTCTGCAGTAGTCTCAGCCCCTACCAGTCAGTGAATTGGATCTGCATAGGTCACACTTGCTGTGCAGAATGCAAACGACACCACTTCAAAAAGCGTTGTAACGTTAACCAATCACTAAGATTTTTTTTTAACCTGTCTTTTTTTTTAAATCCACTGATAGAATCTGATCTCCGCAGGCTAGATGAGGAAGAGGTGGTGCGTAAGCTACACCATGTGAGGTTTAGTCCCGGATGCATTGTGATTTTGTCACAGACCTCTGAGGTACAAGTCTCTCATGCTTCATGGGTGGAGAAATAACAACTTGCTGCTGGCTTATATCAGCAGCAAATTGTGACACCCTCTGAGCTTGTTCAGCTGCATGCACTAATCAGTACATTTGAGGAAGTCGCTCAGGCAGTGTTCATTCTGTTCCAGAGGGGAGTGCAGACAAGAGCACAGCATTCACTTACTCATGCATTCCTGCACCCAAATTCCACGTAGCACAGGCAGAGGTATAAGGGGGATTATTTCTCTCCCTTACTACCCTGTGTGGATCACAATCAATTCTTATAAGATGATGCAGAATAGTTCTTCCTGCCAGAGATTCACTGATGTGTCTTATTTTGTAGAGTGTCCAAATTCTGTGATAATGTGCATAACAAAATAATAGTAAGTACTTATTCTTTGCAAATGACATGATTCCTGAAAAAATGCATTGGCAGCGTGAAATCCAAAAAGGAGTTCTGATTTCTTTTTCCAATTTTCCCAGTGTCCCCTGCTCAGCACAAAGTGTGGGATTCAAAGTCCTGACCCTTCTCTAGTTTCTTCCACAGATATAAAAATTGTTAAAACATATATCTTAAAAACAGGTTTGGTTTTAAAGATTTTTCATGAAGTGATTTCCTGCTGCCAGACAGAAGGACGTGCCTTTCAGGCCCCCTTCCTGGCAGCTGAGCTGGCAGTTGTGAAAATTTAACAGCCAGTCTGGTTAGGAGTCTATTTTGATAGTAATACCTCATTACTATTCATTTTATTGCCTGCCAAGTGACTTATGAAAAGTTTTCCAAAAATTTGATGATACTTAAAT
The DNA here is from genome assembly GCF_025201925.1 of Gopherus flavomarginatus. Lineage (NCBI taxonomy): Eukaryota > Metazoa > Chordata > Testudines > Testudinidae > Gopherus > Gopherus flavomarginatus. Next base: position 80,138,809 of record NC_066617.1, on the reverse strand, counting down.
TATTATTTATTCCTTTCTTTAATCTGGCCCAAGATTCTATCCAGCAGAACCACTTTGGCCAGGATGGTACTGACCATGCTGTTTTCTGTATGAACTACCTTCTACTATACTGACTCTGGATTGAAAAAAAATGCCTATTTTCCCACGTCTCTGGCATTTGCATTATACACAGAGGCAGGGCAAAGTTTCTGAAATCAGTTTTTGGCAAAAACAAGAACAATTACCGTTTGTGTCATTGCCTGAGCACACAAATTCTTCAACTGCCCTGCCAAATGAAGCCTCTGGCTGCTTTTGTGCTTGAAGTGCTGGCAAGTACTATAGGAGATCTCCATGTTTAAAACACACTGAATACTCATTTCAGACATGTGGTTACACTTAGTAGTAATAATGCCCATAATCTTTGATTAGCAAGCTTAGACATTATTCAATTGATTCCAGTTTATAGTGAACTTGTACAGCTCCACTGACTCCCTCCAATACATTTGGATAATGTTAGTTAGTTTCCTTTTTTGAGGCTCCAAAAGAAAACGAGTTCTGACTTATAAACAGTTTTCTTTGGGCATAAAAATTATATTTTCTATTTTTTTTTTTGTTTTTAATAACTTGTACTGAATGAAAGCAATTCAACTTGTCATGCTAAGAAGCTTATAAGCAAATACCACCTGAATTTGACAGGTGATGAGCAAATGTTTCATCTCCATGGAGAACTGTACAAAATTATATTCAGCTGCTAATACAGGAGCTCCTCTAAAAGATTAGCAATGGGATTTGAGAACATTAAATTAATAAACTTTGTAAGACACACATATGTAAATAACAGAAAATAGATACATTTCTGAAATGGTGTGAAAAATAACAGATTAGATCTTAAATCTTTCCATTGACAGATTACTTCTGAGTTTAATAAATTCTTGGATGAAAGACCCAATACATGTGCAAAATATTACTATTTTTCTAATTATCACATTTGTGATCCACGTGTAAGTGCGTAGAATAACTGTATGTGCCTATACTTGGGCAGTTCTTAGATGATCGACAAGAATTGGAACCCATTTATATTTATAATAGTTGATCTATTTCTTTCTAAGGTGTTTAGGTCTGATGCGGAAAACTTTGAAAGTTAATAGAAGTAATTACAAGAAAGAAAATTTGGGATAATAGTCTCCAGTACTTATGGCAGAACGGTGTGAGGTTTCTCACACATTGTACTTGCTTTCATTTCACAGCATATATCTGGCAGAAAGAGAAGAATCAATTGCTTCAGAGAGAACTTTGAGGTGTACTATGAAAAGGCCAACCAATTCTTACTTATCAAATCTTTCTCTTTTAATAATCTTCTCTGCCATTTTTATCATAAAAAACATAACTGACTGGAAAAGTTTCCCCAGTAAATGCCAAATGGTTTTGATATACCATCAGTCTTATTTCTTGTTTATAATTTAGAATGGCATAGGGTGAGAACACAGGAAAAGGAACTGGGACCCTTGGATTCTATTCTTAGTTCTACAAATGATTCTTTATAAAACTTTGGGCAAGTCACTTAACTCTATTTACCAGTCTGTAAAATTAGAGATGGGCCAAAACCAGAACCTTGAATCTAAGACTTTTCCATTTCCAAGTTGAGTAGGGATGATTCAGGTTCAGCTATCCAGATCCCAATTCCTCTATAGTTCCACACCAGAGAGCCAGTGAAGAAAAAAGCGTGATATCCTAAGGCACTATGACTCTGATCCAAAGTCTGCAGAAGTCAGTGTAAAGACTCCCACTGACTTCACTGGGCACTGGAACACAGCTTGTTGTAGCATCACCAAAAGGTGTTTAGTACCTTTCACAGATGCCTATTAAAATCAGTGAGGAACACGGGCAGGGACTGTAGACTCAAAGATTTTAAAGAACAATGATGCCAGTTTCATAGGTCAGTCTGTTTTGATTAATTATAATTTGTGTATGGTGAAGTGGATGGTGAAGTGGATAGAATCAGCTCACTCCAGAACTGAAGTGTCAAATACTGTTGGTATTTAAAGTCTTACATGTTATAGATCTAGTCGACCCTCTGTGTTATGATGACCCACAACAGCAGCCCAGCTGCTGCTTGTTCTGTCACAGTCTTGACATAATAGAAAGCAAAACCACTTCTGTGACTCCATAATGCTTTTCTCAATATATGTACATGTTTGGGTTCCTTCCTGTAAAAGCTTTAAGGAATTTTCTTTCCTTTCTACTTGCATGTGGGTGGATAATTAAATATGGTATACTCAGATGTGGCTTAGGGTGTTTTTATGTTTATTGCACCAGTTCTGAAATATATTGGGCTGTGCTGTCTTTTTTAATTCAAGTGTGTTTTTAGTTATTGGTGTTAGGCACCGAGATCTATGGACTCAGACACCCACTTTATAAAAATATTATTTTATTCTTTTTCAGAATACCAAGATCTTGTGCTATATATGGAACATTTACTGCCCAAATTATTTTGCTTCAATATGATGATGACCTACAGGGTAAGAAAAAATTACTGCATTCCTGACAGAAACCAGGATGAAAGACATAACTCAAAAACACAATTGTGGTATCTGTTATGGACATGAGAGACTGAGGATAAGTCTTGAGGCAACACGAAACAAGAAAGATATTCCATGAGTGGGGAAAGATTTGTATTTTCCCTGACCTCAGTTGAGCGTCACAGACAAAATAAACGGAACTGAGAGACATTAAGCAAAATGCTTTCACAGATTAAGCAAAGTGGCAGTAATGGATTTAGTATGGTAATGTTGAAAGATGTAAAAACAATGTATTGTTTTAAAAAGTATTACATGTGAACTCTAATAGGCAACAATTTTATTTAGTATAGCACCTATCATAAAAATGGTATGCAAGAACGCTTTACAGTATTAAATAATACAATAGCTAAGGGAGAGAGAAATTAAGAGGTATTATTCACAGAGAATTTTTTTCCTGCTAAGATTTTAAACAGGCTAGAAATGTAAGAAGATAGAAAGATACAGATAGGCTGTTCCATATGGCAAGAACTATAGAGGAAAAAATATTGTTCCACCTACAACTAGGCAGTGTATATGTTAGAACTCAGAGTTGGCTGGTCTTAGCTGAGTAATGAGAGAAATAAGGAGGGTGTATGAGGTAGCCTAAAGCAGGTCTACAGGGAATTTTGAAAACTAAGAATTTTTTACTTGGATCCTGAAACCCTTGATCCCTGTTCAGTTTATGTATACCAGACAGAAATCATGTCTTCCCTATTGTATTCATATACATTGAGACTGGAGGAGCAGCTTTCAAATTTGGGCACTTAAGTAGGCACAAACAAGTTCACCTATGAAGGATGAAATCAGTGCTCAGATACCCAAATCCCCATTTTAGCCAACCATCATGAAGTGCTGATTTGAGCATGCAAGAGTGGAAGGCATCATGACTGAGTAGAATGGAATAGAATATTGAACTGTTTTAACTAACTAACTCTGTTGTCCAGATTTGAAAACTGGGCTTTCAATATATATAAGATCTAAAAATGAGAACTTAGATGGGGATATGATAAATGTTGTTAATTAGAGGCTTTCTGATCTACAACAAGGGTTGCCCAATTTACTAACAGAGGGAAATAAATCTCAAAGGGGATTATTTTGTGAATCACCTCCCATCTCAACGCAGGCATACTGATTCCATTCATGATTGTACAGCATTCCTCTGTGACAAATACAGAAACTGTTTACACAGAAAGGCAATATTAAGAAAGTACTATGTATTTTAACTGTTTTAATGCAGTTTCCTTTTTGAAAATAATATAAAAATCAAGACCATTTACACTTGTTCTGTAGTCCAGAAGGAGGCAAGAAGCAGAGCAGATGAAAGTGTCTTGGTGAAGATAAAATGGAAAAAAACAGGGCTGGTAGGTAGTCTGTATAGATCACCAAATCAGGATCAGGTAGTGGATGAGGCGTTTTGGGGGTAGGGGGACGACAGAAATAACCAAAACATAAGACCTGGTAGTAATGGGGGTTTCAACTACCCAGATAGCTTTTGGAAGAGCAATATGGCAAAACACAAAATTTCCAATATGTTTTAGAAAGCACTGGGGACAACTTGTTTCACAAGGTGGAGGAAGTAAACTTGATTCTGACTAAAAAGGAGGAACTGATTGAAAATCTGAAGGTGGTAAGGTAAGAGTGGATAAAAGTGATCATGAAATGACAGGCTTCATGATTCTATGGCAAGGAGGCAGTGAGAATATCAGAATAAGGACCATGGACTTCAAAAAAGCAAATTTTAACAAACTCAGAGAACTAGTAGGTAAGGTTCCATTGGAAGAAAATCTGAGGAAAACAAGGGCGCTCAGGAGAGCTGGCAGTTTCAAATGGAGATAATAGTTAAGGTGCAACAGCAAATCATCTCAAATGTGAAGCAAAGATGGGAAGAAAGGTAAAAAGCCAATCTGGCTGCACCAGGAGTTTGTTGTGATCCATGACAGACAAATTGCTAAGGATGAATACTGAAACAGCAAAAGTATATAGGAACAAACTAGAAAGGCTTAGCGGGGGGCAGAGAGTTAAAAACAGACAACACCAAGAAGGCTGAGGTATTTATGCTCAATTTGTTTATTTCTGTGGTTCTAGTGATCATAGAAAGGAGGGAAGCAAGAGGCAGAGGGACTGCACTGTACCACCTCTTCCCTCCCTTCTGCCCATCAATACCACATCTTCAAGGTGCCAGAGTGGTGATTTATTGTGCACTGACTAGACTGAGTCATTTGATCTCATATTACAGTTTTGCTGCTTGAAAGGTTTTGACAAGTCCTGGCCTTGAACAACAGTTGTTGTGGAACATAACACTCACTACATGATAGGAGTGACAAAGAGGTGTGCAAAACGTGTATCAGCACAATAAGAAGTTTTGAGCAAACATTTTGTAGGTATATAAAACACAAATATTTTGACTGAGAAAATGAAGAGGTCATTTCAGGTGTCTGAAAGTTAGTTCTTGGGATATTGGGATGCCCTATGAAAAACTGGGATTATTCTTGTAAGCCTGGGATGTATGGTTTCTTTAACATATATGTGTGAGAGAAATTTTTCTCTCAGGAGAATCTAAAAGAAGATGTCCCCTATTTCATGCCAGCAGGCCAATGGATCTCCTTATAAATCCTCCTCTGTCTGCTCCTCACAGGGCTGTCCTTAGGTATATGCAGCATATGCAGCTGCATAGGGCACTCAAAAATTTGGGGCACCATCAGGACAGCAGGTAAGAGTGAGCCGGCTGCAATGCACCCAGTGTGTGCTGCAGTCTCCTTAGGCAGGGGCTGTATTCATTCTGTATGAGGGAGAGGGTACAGGGGTCTCTGCGGAGAATTTTGACTCTTTGACACTGTGAGACAGGCCAGGAGGCTCGGTATCCTTTGCTGCCTCATCCCTCTCCCCACCAGGCTGTGAGCCCGGGCTGCTGCATCATCTACTGCATACGAAGCTCAATATGTGTCAGCAATTGGGGAGGGGTCTTCTGGGGATATGCAGGTGGGGGGCTGGCTGTGCCCCCTCAACTCACTGGGGTCAGCGGAGCTGGCTGGGGACCACCTTCAGTGGAGCCCCTGCCTTCCCCTCCCCCATTCCTCAATATCTCCTGTCATGGTATAATTCCCCACTCTGAACCTTAGCGTCCAAAAGGTGGGGTACCAGCATGAATTCCTCTAAGCTCAATTACCAGCTTAGTACTTGTAGCGCTGTCACCAACCAGGAATTCCAGTGCCTGGTACACTCTGGTCCCCCCAAAACCTTGCCCGGAGACCCCCAAGACCCAGTCCCTCTGGATCTTAACACAAGGAAAGTAAACCCTTTCCCCCCTTTCTCCCCACCAATTCCCTGGTGGATCCAGACCCAGTCCCCTGGGGTCTCACCAGAATAGAAAAACAATCAGGCTCTTAAACAAGAAAAGCTTTTAATTAAAGAGAGAAAAAACAGTAAAAATTATCTTTATAAATTTAAAAAATGGAATAGATACAGGGTCTTTCAGCTATAGACACTGGGAATACCCTCCCAGCCTAAGTATACAAGTACAAATTAAAATCTTTTCAGCAAAATACCAATTTGAACTCCTTCCAGCCAAATACACATTTGCAAATAAAGAAAACAAACATAAGCCTAACTCGCTTTATCTACCTAGTACTCACTATTCTGAACCTATAAGAGCCTGTATTGGAGAGATTGGAGAGAAACCTGGTTGCACGTCCGGTCCCTCTGAGCCCCCAGAGTGAACAACAACCAAAAACTAACACAGCACAAAAACTTCCCTCCCTCAAGATTTGAAAGTATCCTGTCCCCTGATTGGTCCTCTGGTCAGGTGACAGCCAGGCTCACTGGACTTGTTAACGCTTTACAGGCAAAAGAGAGATGAAGTACTTCTGTTCTATTAACTCTTACTTATCTGTTTATGACATCTCCCCTCAGGTAACTTGCAGGTACACAAGACAAATCAGACTCCTGAAAAGGGTACAGTAGTCTGGAAAGGTTTGGAGCCTCATTAGGTTGAAAAAAGAAATGAGCTTGTCTCTGTCCATACTGCACTAATTTTAGTGGATAGGACTTCTGTAACATTTCTGTCCTACCTTAATCTAGATGAGATGATTCTGTGCTGGCTTCATTTTGGTCACTTTGTGCTTTACCAAGTGTGATAGACCCAGGCCAGTTGGGAACAGCAGAGTAGTAGATTGGAGATATACTGGCCACTGGATAAGCAGTTTTCTGTTCCCTGAGTGACCAGAGCAGGGGTTTCTCCAGGCTAATGAGAACATCTGATTCCAATTAACCTGCTAATAGTCAGGTGAGGCTATTAAGCACCTGACTCTAATTAAGGCCCCTTTGATGCTATAAAAGGGCTCACTCCAGTCAGGCCAAAGGGAGCCAAGAAGCCAGAAGAGAGGAAGTGTGTGCAAGGAACTGGGAGCAAGAGGTGTGCAAGAAGATCAGAGTGAGTAGGCGAGCAAATCCACCAATAAGCACAAGACCCCACCAAGGTAGAGAAGGAACTTTGTCACACTAGGAATAAAACTAGGGTACTATTTCCTGCTGCTTGGAAATCCGGCTTATTAAACTGAATAATATCATTGATCTATTTACAATATAGGGTTGATATAGAGTTGTAACTAACATTAAGACTGAAGCCCACTACATATTTAAAACTAAAAAGTGACTTTGTAAAAATGACATGGGTTCCCAACTGTATTGTGTCTTGGGGTGGCGTGCCACGTGAGGTGTCTCTAAACTAGCTCAAGGTTACAGACTCAAGGCTATCCTATATTTGTTATTTTAAATATTATTTCTGATAATCTGACAATAATTTAAACAGTACTTTCTTTTAAAAAAATACCCTTATAAGTTATAATGTCGTATCAAACACAACTTTCCAGGTCACAAAAAAGAAAATGAAAAGATGAAATAGAATTAGCTATAAAAGTACAGAAGGATTCTATACTTAAGTTTGTACATCGTGAAAAAATGAAGTAGATTAAGATCACAATGGTGAAAACAACCAAGTTGATCAAGATCATCAGGTAACGACAGAAGAAAATTTGTATTCAGACGAAGTTCAAGAAACTCAACAAAACACAGAACAATCATTTGAAACAGATGCAGACACAAAACAATAAATTAAAACAGTTAAAACTGTACTAGCATGAGATATAAATGACCTTGGTGCATGGCAGCAATCTTTAAAGAACAAATTACGTGACATTATACTTGAGAAAGGCCCTGTGAGAATAGAAGGTCTCGAATATCCTAAAGACATTAGAGGTAGGAAATTCACAGAAAACAATTACTACAAAAGTCTTTCTAATGGTGAAATTGTCAACAGATGGTAGCTTGTGTACTCTAAATGCAAGGATGCTGTATTTTGCTTTCCATGCAAGATTTCAACAGTTGCAATTTTAATATAGCAACTGTGGGCATTAATGATTGGCAAAATCTTACTCACACATTACCGCAACATGAAAAGGCACAACACCACCACATTGAAAGTATGCACAAATGGTGTGACGTGATTGTAAGGTTAAAAAATCAGACAACTCTTGATGCCCAAAATCAAAGATTGTTGGAGTCAGAGAAGCAGCATTGGTGTCGTGTTCCTGAATATCTACTGTCTATTGTTGAATATCTATCGACAAACAATCTTGCTTTTAGAGGATGCATTGACAAATTATATCAGCCCAAAAATGGAAATTTTGGGGGCCTTGTACACCTGCTGGGAAAATTTGACACAGTGATGAATGAACATCTCCTAAGAATAACTGAAAATGAAATAAATGGCCACTATTTGGGACCAAAAATTCAAAATGAACTGATCATGCTAATGAGTGGTAAAATGAGAGACAAAATTGTTTCATTGGTTTCTTTGTCAAAATATTTTGCCGTAATTCTAGATTGCACTCTGGACACAAATAATCAAGAGCAGATATTGTTAGTAGTGGGATTTGTCAAAATTAGTGATTTAGGACAGATTCCAGTTAAGGAATCATTTATCACATTTTTAGGAGTAGAGGACACTACAGCTTTTGGACTTCTTCAAGCTCTCCTTGATGAACTAAAATGAATGAGATTGTCCGTAATGAACATTAGAGAACAAGGCAACGATAATGGCGCCAATATGAGAGGATGCATTTCTGGCATGCAAGCTAGATTGCTGGCGGAAAATCCACAAGTCTTTTTGTTACATGTGCATGCCACTGTCTTAATTTGATTTTGTGTGATATGGCCAAGTCTTCCATAGAAGCTATTTCTTTTTTTGGTTTGTTGCAAAACGTTTAGGTGCTCTTTTCAGCTTCCACTTAATGATGGCAAATATCCAAACTCTAAAAATGAAGCACAGTCATTGACCTCTGAAATATCCAGCTTCAAGTTTCTAGTATCTGTTGTAATCTGATATGACATTCTTGTTAAAATCTCAAGTGTAAGCAAAATAATGCAGAGTCCAATGATGCAGCTTGATTCAACACTTACCTTACTAAACAACACACAAGACTTTTTAGTGAAATACAGAGAAACTGGATTCAAAGAAGAACAGGTTACAGCAAGAGAGTTTACAGAGGCATTCAGTGTAGAACCAAAATTTCCATGTCCAAACATGACAAGAGTTTCGAGGAAAAAATGGCAAGCAGAATATGAAGGAGCAGATGAGCACACAGAAGATCCAGAAAAGAAATTTGAGGTTGAATTTTTTAATGTTGTGATGGATAAAGCAATATCTGCCTCAGATGAAAGATTTAATACCTTACGAGCACACCATGAACAGTTTGGATTTTTGTATGACATAACTACATTCAGTGAAATAGGAAAACAAGAGCAGCTAATGTCAAAGTGCAAGAACTTAGAGAGTCTCTTGAAGCACAGTGATAGTTTTTATTTAAATGGACTTGAACTGAATGAAGAAGTGAGTACATTGTCATCAATGTTGCCACATGCAAAGTCAGTGATGGACATTGTATTATTTAGTCATACCAGCAAACTTGTTGATATATATCCTAATGTGTACATTGCCACTCGTATTCTACTAACAATTCCTGTAACAGTAGCTTCAGAAGAATGGAGTTTCTCAAAACTAAAGCTCATTAAAAACTGTCTCTGCTCTACAATGAGTCAAAACGCTTGACTGGTCTTGCCATTCTTGCAATCAAACAAGACATCACTTTGTGTTTGTCATACACTGACGTTTTTACTGATTTTGCAGCCAAAAAAGCCAGAAAGATTGCTTTTAATTAAAAACAAGTCTTTGTTTCAATACCTCTTCATAGTAATTTCCAATAAAGTGTTAACAAATTTAAAAAATGTTATTTGAATCATTCTGTTAATAAATCTTTATTTTTTCTATAGCACTACTTTTTTAGTGCAAGTGTAGTCCATCAGCATTATAGTGTGCTTAATTTGTTTAAACTGTTTTTAATAAAGTGCATGTTGCAAATTTTCCAATACGGTAAGCTTATGTTTGTGTTGCTAAGAGCAAGCTGGGCACAGGGGTACCAGTTTACTAACATTGCGTAAGTCCCCATAAATCCTAAGGACGGCCCTGTCTCTTCCACAGATCTGTTTTTTGGCTGTGGGGTGGTTTTGAACATCTGGTCTCTCCCCGCAGCTAACAGCCAGATCATTAGTGAGCAGATTTGTTATGTGTTATTAGTACAAGGTCCTGTGCTCCAGCTGGCCAACATTGATTGGACTTACTTATTTCCCCTACGCTTCAGTCTACTAACACCATCATAACAGATTTTATTCCTTATCTACTCACCAAAGAAATATTTCTTCTAGACTTAGGGTATCTTTCCACTTGCTCTGATTATTTCAGTTTATCAAAGCTATTTGTACTCCTTATAATTTCAATTGTCAAGGGCAACTTCAAATCACAGAAACAAAGAATGTGAGTGGCAGTTCAAAATACAATATACTGCTACTAACCAGTCTCCTCAGAAGAGACACAACTGGCTAACTGTCCCCCTACCTCATCACCAAACCCTATATTAGCCCTATATATGGTATGAATTGCATCCTCCATCACTTAATGCATCATCAACGTTCAGATAAATACATCCCCCCTGACATAATACACATAACCTAATGTGCACCAGATATGGTGCAAACTGGTATGGCAGTCTGCAGTCCCCACATGCAGTCTGGCAGTCTGGGACTGTGGTGGGCCCGCTGTGCACCCCTGACTCTCTCCACTTGCACCTTGCCCCAGCTTCCCAGGAGCCAATCAAAAAAAGAAGCAACAAGCTACAACAAGCAACAAACTACCAGCCAAAAAATAGCCAACACGCAACTCACAAGCCAATTAAGCCAAAAACAAGCCCAATTTCTGTAGGTTTTTTTGTGGGTTTTGCATGTATGCTCTGGACATTTTGGGGTTATTGATGTGGCTCTGTATCTGCATCTGTGCACCTCACATACCTCAACCTCACAATGGCACTGTAAGGGATTAGAGGAAGGAAGAATTATTAAATAGCTTAGCACTTGTTTCTTTCAGAGACAGCCTTTCTTCATGTGATATTGCCACAGATGTGACTAGCAAAAGCACTCAGGTTGAGACCATTTCATTCATAAAGAAGGGAACTGATGACAGAGTATTCTTTAAAGGGTCTTGAACTACACCTCTACCCTGATATAACGCGACCCAACATAACACAAATTTGGATATAACGCGGTAAAGCAGTGCTCCGGGGGGGGCAGGGTGATGCGCTCCGGTGGATCAAAGCAAGTTCGATATAACGTGGTTTCCAGGGCCGGCGCTTCCATTTAGGCGGCCTAGGCAATCGCCTAGGGCGCCAGGATTATTGGTGGGCAGCATTTTGCTGGAGGGGGCGGCAGGCGGCTCTGGTGGAGCTGCCGCAGTCGTGCCTGCGGACGGTCGGCTGCTCCCGCGTCTCCAGTGGACCTCCCGCAGGCACCACTGTGGCAGCTCCACCGGAGACGCGGGACCAGGGCGCGGGGTGGCGAAATTGCCGTGCGCCCAGGGTACTAAAACTCCTAGCGCCGATCCTGGTGGTTTCACCTATAACATGGTAAGATTTTTGGCTCCAGAGGACAGCGTTATATTGGGGTAGAGGTGTACAGAATTGACATTCTGCACCCTGGTCCACTGTTCATCTTCATGGCCGTTTCTTTTCTCTGACTTCTCTGCTGTAATCATTAGGAGTGGTTGGTTGGAGTCCTTGTGAAAAGTGAGGCATTTGTTATATCTGCCTATCTCTTGGTTGATGTATAATGCCACGTGGGTTAGCATTATGTCAGGCTAGCTGCATTTATTTGCTTTCTCATTTTGCTTTTTTTTTAAATAACTGTTAAAGTGTCTTTAGCCTGGCATTGACACTTTTACACACACTGGAATAATTAATAAAGAAATGTGTAAATGAATATCCTGAGAAAGAAAATTAATTTGGCATCTGAAATAGTTTTTACTTTAGATAGTTCTTGGATATCTGTGTTTGAAATTGGGGTCTTCCATTTATTAACCACAGGTAAATAGCTTTTCATATGTAATGACTCTGACACAATGAGGTATAGAGCGAGTAAAAACCCCTACTCAGAACCTGAAAACATCAAGGGAACTCCAAATTCTGTATTAAAACTAAGATAAGAAACTCTTTCTGCTGTGGATCTCAAATCCTCGTTGCAGATCTCATGGGAGGATTTTGCTTTAAGAGTGAATTGCTAACTAAGCAGCAGTTTTGACTATGTAAAACAAGAACAATGTTACGTTTGAAACTTTCATACTTATTCATGAGCCTTTTGGCACTTGTGAGATGCTACAGTGAGTTAAGAAATCTAAATACTGTATAGTGTTATATAGAGCAAGATGATCTTAACAGAAACATTTATAAGCATCTTCAATTTACTAGCACAGAATGTCTGCCTCATTGTTGATTATGACCATGACCCTGCAATGACCTGTGTCCAGGCAGAACACCACTGACTTTAGTGGGCCTCTGCAGAAAAGCAGAGTCTATTCATGGGGACCTCATTGCAGCATCAGAGGCTAGTTGTCAAAGGCTTCACTATAAGTCCCATGCTGGAAAACTAAGTTTGAGTTTTTAAAGGTAAATCAGTTTTTTCTTGTAATTCTGTAAGGTAAATTCTTAACAGAATCATGAGAGATGTAAGAAGCCAGAAATTTACCACTAAAATTTACCAGATTTGCTTCAGCTATTCTGCCTGATTCTCTTCTATCTATCTACATGCATATGGTCCTCATGATGTGAGAGCCTTCAGCTGAGGGACAGTTCTGAAACTCATCCTAGTCACCATAATGGAATGAAGAGAAAGTGACAAATGGATCAGGGGTTTTCAATCGCTCACTGCTATATCATAAGGGAAGGAAGGGACTGTGTGGCATTTTAAAGTTCTGCCGTTACAGCTACCAGGTTAACAGAAAACCTACAAGGGAACTCCTCCCCTCTCACTGTGAACTATACATTACTGCATGCCTCCTTTCTTGCTCACAAAATTACATTATAATAAGATCATAGCATATTTCTAACCAGTAACAGTTAGTTTAGCACAGAAGTGGGCAAACTATGGCACATGGGCCACATCCAGACCATGGGACCATAGTGCCTGACCCTTAAGCTGCTGGGGGAGGCTAGCCCCGGGCCCCTCCCATGCTGTCCACACACACCCCTCCCAGCCTCAGCTTGCCATGCTGCCAGAGCTTTGGCTGATGGGGCTGTGAGCTCCTTCTGGGCAGCATGGCTGGGCAAGCTGCCGGCCTGTCCCAGTGCTCTAGACTGCGCGGCAGCATGGCTGGCTCCAGCCGGGCAGCATTGCTGTCAGTCCTGGTGCTCTGAGCGGCATTATAAGGGGGAGGGAGTTCCAGGGGGCAGTCAGGGGACAGGGAGCAGGGGGCATTTGAATAGGCTTGGGAGTCCTGGGGGGCCCTATCTGGGGGTGGGGGTGTGGATAGGAGTTGGGGCAGTCAGGGGACGGGAGCAGAGAAGGTTGGATAAGAGGGTGAGGTCCCAGGGAGGCGGTTTCTGGGGGGGTCCCGGGAGGAGGTGGTCAGGGCACAAGGAGCAGGGGGGATTGGATGAGTTGGAGGGTCTTAGGGGGGCAATCAGGAGGTGGGAAGTGAGAGGGGCGGGGGCCAGGCTGTTTAGGGAGGCACAGCCTTCCCTACCCGGCCCTCCATACAGTTTCAGAGCCCCGATGTGGCCCTCAGGCCAAAAAGTTTGCCCACCCTTAGCTTAGCATCAACCTACAGTTTTTCTTGTATCATAAAAACCAGTAAGATTTGGGACTTATTTCAGTCTTTGCAAAGAGACACAGTAATGAGTCGGATCCTTTCCTGATGTAACTCAGTATAGCTCCATTGACTTCAGTAGGAGAATGTTGAACTACACCAGCTGAGATGCTAGCTCTAGTGTGCGTGTGTATAAATGCAGAACACTTCCTCTGCAGTTTCAGCTGTCTATGGCATCCTTCTTCATTTCTCTTAAATTGTTACATAGTGTTAAATTACATCCCTGAGGTGGCTGATTTTCAGAGGTGGGTAAAGTGAATCCTAGATCTACAAAAATTAGCCATCATTTGGAATCTTTCATTATAAAGAGATTTTATTTAAATGCAAGGTATTATTAGATACAGCAAGTAAGCAATAGGGAAGCAAAGTAAACTAGATCTTCCAAAATTTACAATACCAGGGAAAACGTAATTGATGGAGCTTTCTAGTGTTAAAATGGACACATCAGAATAAGGAGATGACGAATGCACATGTAAGATTAACTGAATACTAAATTCTAGTGCCAAAATATCATTATAAATTAACTACAAATCTGGATAAGATATAGGCCAGCATGTTCAAAAACATCTAGCTGGGTACCTAAAAGATATTAAAGGCAGCCAGCCTGGATTGTCCATATGTTTATAGGAATTTTCAAAAGTTAACAAAATATTCTTTGAAACTTTGGCCAAAATTGTAAGCCATCTTGCCCAGGGCATATAGATGCAAGGCCTACTAGTGAGTGCCTAATTTTCAAAACTACACAGGTGATGTCCTCCCAACCATCGTAGACTCTCCACAGCCTCTGAATTATTGTTATTGCTTGTTTAGATTTGTGCAAATGCTAAAAAGTTGACTCTGAATTGGTTGCCTCTGGTCCCTCAGCCTCTCAGGAAGCAGAGGATGTTTACTATGAACTATTCCCTGGCCTCCGCTGTCCACTGCTAATCACAAGCACTCCTTGTCTCCTTCTGCTCCCTCTTCTCCCCCATAAGCACTGCCTGACTGTCCTGACTACTAAGCGAGCCACTTCTGCCTTTGTCTTTCCCACTCTTGAGTCTCTCTCTTGCCCTTAAGCATTCTGTTTCCATCAAGGCCCCTTTTCATAACAAACTTAGCAGCCAAATGGTGTTTGATTCTGAGCAAACCCTCCCCAGCATTTACTTAAGCCCTGACCATGATTAATTTCCAGGCATTTAAGTTTTCGCAGCTTCCCTGCCACTGTATCTCACCTCCTAAACTCTTGGCCACACCAAGAGTATCTAAAATTCAGGGGTGGCCTGCCAGGGATGCGCTCAGGCATGTCTTTGAAAAATCCCTTAATTGGTTAAAAACTTCCTTTTGCTGTAAACATGCACGTCAAGAACCTCATGGCTTTGAAAATTCTTGCTGTATCATGTGTTTTTCAATAAAAGTTTGTATTTATCCCAACAGTACTTTAAAAAAAATCAATAAAATACAATAGAGCTGTCACAGGTCTTGAACCAAGGCCTGCTGAGTGAGAGCCCTAGCCTCTGTTCTACCAAGCTACAAGGGTTGAAAAGGGAGCACTGACCCACCACCAGAAGTTACATTTGCCACCTCAGCAGGGTCAAATGACTAACAGAGTGCTGATTAGAAACTATGAGGTATAAAACTTCCTGTTCCTGTTCCATCCCTTGTCTGAGCAATTAATTCCTAGGCCTGTTACTGCCCAGACCTTTGGGCCTTGTCCAATGTCTGTTAGACTCATCAAAAGGCTTCTTGGTGTTTTATTTATTTATTTTTAAGAAAAATAAGCTGGTCTAAGAGAAGGGCACAACTGTGTGGTTTTAATTTACATGCTAAATATTTGACTCTACATATGAATCTACAGGGAGGATAAGTTGTTTCAGAACTGACTCGTAACATATATATATGTACAAAATACCTACATTTCTCTGCTTTCCCAAATGTTTGGTTTTGATTGATATATACACATATGTACAAAGTATGTGTGAATATCATCTGCATGTAATATATAGAACTTTTTTCATTTTTTTTAGTAATTAAAATATTCTTCTACTAACTAAAATACAAAACCCTCAGTCAAGGCATGCACATTTCTCTGTAGAATATATTTCTATGCTATACCATTTAAATGAACCCTTGAGGAATTTTATAAGTAAGCGTGGCAAAAACACTGATTGTGAATTTATTTGCCTTACAATTTGTGTGTTTTCTTTCTCCTTGGAACTTCTGCCTTTGGTCGATGAGGGATTTAAACAAGTCTTTCCATAATGATGCCACAGATTCTGAGGTCAAAAGTTTTCAAGGCACAGGCTAAAACCAGACAGCAGGAAAAAAATCAAAATGTATGCAAAAATATATAGAACTATCAGTGATCGAGTAAAACAAAAAGTATGAGCATGCATGTCACTTAAATATAAGAGCTTACAGAAATCTGTCCTCTTGCTAAAACAGATGTTCTAGAAATCTAATATTAAAATTAGAGTACAATATCTGACTTTATTTATATATGTTAAAATAGCCTGTTGATTAAGGCCTCAACTGTAGCTTTGTCATAAGTGCTTAGTAAGGGTCAGTGCATAACTGTGCTGCTTCAGGAGTACACCATTAACTAGATTGTGTCTTGGAAAGAGAGAAGTTTACTCACATTATGCTACCTCCCCAGCAGATGGAGAATTTTTATCTGGCAACCTCTGGACTTATGCAATGTTGTCAGACAATACAATTTTATCATTAGGCTCAAGCACCTTGGTGTTTTTCTTAAAGTCCCAGTTCATGGAGTCATTGTTGGAGGAGAATCTCAGCTTTTCCTTTAAAAAGAAACATAATGTCCAAAAGAAGTCTCTAGCCCACACGGTTGGGGAAAAGTGAAATTTGTCAGCATTATACTACATATTTATGTCTTAGTGCTCCAGTTCATTATTATGAATAAACCTTTTCAGGTCTGGAGGGACTCCATTTAAATCATGTGTTATCCCTAAAGTATTTGAAATAAATGATTATTTTCTGAACTACACTAAGGAAACTATGTAAACTATTGTTTTTTTCAGAATTTTGCATTCAAAAAAATTAAAAGAAAAATGTTCACAGATGTCACTTGTCAGTTAACTCAATAACCCTGACAATTCTTACTCCAGCCTTAAATAGATTTTTCCCCACTAACCCTTATTAAAAGAAAGCTATGAGCTGAATTTAGCATATAAATCCATGGGAAATGAGAGTATAAATTGAATACAGAGTTATGAAATCCTGGCAAGTGAATTCACATTGTGAGCGAGATTCTCAGTTGGCATAAAGAGGCAGAGCTCTAGAATATACGTATTGTACAGCCTGTAGTAGAACACTCATTGGACTTCAGTGAGAGCAGGATCAGGCCATAGGTCAGAATGGAAGAAATATGAACAAGGAATCTAACATAGTGCAAACCTACGCCTGTTAGGCACAGCTCATAGACTCATAGACTCTAGGACTGGAAGGGACCTCGAGAGGTCATCGAGTCCAGTCCCCTGCCCTCATGGCAGGACCAAATACTGTCTAGACCATCCCTAATAGATGGTCTAGACAGTATTTGGTCTGAGTTAAAGGAAGACCCAAAGCTACACCAAGTCAAGGGGAACTTGGAAAGAGGTCCTGCATGCTAAACTCCAGAGCTTTGTATAAGGAATATATAGTGTATTGTATTCGTGCAGTTAGATAATTGGCATATTGTTCCCTTAAAAGAGGCACAGGAGGTGGCTGATATACTGGCTCCTTCTGAGTGCCTGTGAGCAGTTCCTGATGAGCTGTGCTGCAGGGAGCAGAGTGTATCTTGTTAACAAAAGCCTACTTAGTTTACCCTACTATTCTATCCCATGTGGGTCTCCTTTGAGCAGTCTAATGGGCTGTACAACTCACGGCACGGATGGGCAAACTTTTTGGCCTGAGGGCCGCATCGGGTTTCGTAAATTGTATGGAGGGCCGGTTAGGGGAGGGGGTTGTGGTTCGGCCCCCACCTCCTATCTGCCCGCCCTCCCGGACTCCTGTCCCATCCAATCGCCCCATTCCCTGACAGCCCCTCTGGGACCCCTGCCCCTTCCACACACCCCCACTCCTTGTCCCCTGACCACCCCCGTACCCACACCACCCCATCCACCCCTCCTCTCATTCCTGACCATCCGCCCCGGGACCTCTGCCTCATCCAACCACCTCTTATCCCTGTCCCCTGGCTTCCCCCTGCCACCCAATCCAACCCTCAAGCCCTTCCTGACAGCCCCCCAAGACCCCTGCTCCCATTCAACCCTCTGTTTCCCCCCTGACCACCATTCACACCCCCACCCCCTGATGACCACTCTGAACTCCCCTGCCCTCTATCCAACCTCCACTGCTCCCTGCCCCCTTACCGCACTGCCTGGAGCACCAGTGGCTGGCAGCGCTACAGCTGCGTCACCCAGCTAGAGCCAGGCCACGCCACCGCCACTGTCTCCACCACGCAGCTCAGAGCACCGGGTCAGCCCAGGATCTGCAGCTGCACCACCCCAGAAGCTCAGCACCACCACCCAGAGCATTGCACTGGCAGCAGAGTGAGTGAGCTGAGGCTGCAGGGGAGGGGGGACAGCACAGGAGGAGCCGAGGGCAAGCCTCCTGGGCCAGGAGCTCGGGGACCAGGCAGGAGGGTCCCCAGAAGTGGCCCGCAGGCCGTACTTTGCCCACCTCTTCCTTATGATAACATAGCCTACTCCTCTCAGCATGCCTCAAGTGCTCGATTTTGTACTCTGGGAAACACAGCAGCTGTCCTGATCTGAGCAGAGTCATAAACATGAAGTGGGAGTGGTGACATGGAACAACTAATTCAACATTACACAACTTTAGAAGATAGCAGATTCCCTATTAGAAATGGGATTAGTCTCCGTGGTTATGTAGCCCAGGAGGCTGAGGCAGAGGCTGGAACTCTGAGCCTAAATAGCAGCATTTTTATGTGGCCAGAAGCTAGGGTGACCTCTGATGCCAAATTGGGTGGGACAGTCCCCAAAAGTACATTTTAAGTCCAAGGTCGAATGACTCTGGGACAGCATTTGTCCTGGATTCGCTATGGTGCCACTCTGTGCCTGCCCAAGGCTCAGAAGCAGCACCAGCCTTTTCCTTAGTCCCCACTTGCCATGAGGCCTTACCTCCTGCTTCGCCTCTTCCTCTGGAGGCCCTGCCTCTGGCCAGGCCAGAAGCTAGGCTGGGCAGTATTAAGAGCTGCTCAGGGATCCCAGGCCACTGTGGGGAGCCTGAGAGTCCTAGACCCTCCATCTGCCCTGGCAGTGCACCCTGGGGGGAGGGACACAGGCTGGGCACTGGTCTTGGGCACCCAGCCCCCCAGCCCAGGGCAAGTGGAGAGCCCAGGCTCCCTGGATAGTTCTTACTACTGCCTGGCTCCAGCTTCTGACCTGGCCAGGGCCTCAGGAGGAAGAGCAGGAGCTGTGGTTGGGGCCACAGAGGAGGTGGAGCTCCTGTATGTGTCTCATTTTCACTTTTTGAAAAGGTGGTCACCCTAGCAGAAGCTCTGATCGAGTATTGTGAAGCATCCACTGGTGCCTCATGGAGGCTCTTCTGGACTGGATAGGGTTATAGTGGGCATGATAAGGAGAATTCCTTTCCAAGTTAGTGGGAATTATGTTCACTGCAGGCTTAAGACCAATATGTGACAAACAAGTATAAATATTTTCACAGTTTATTATATTAATTGATTTACTTATGCTAGAACCTACTTTGTGTCAGGATTTTCCCAATTCTGCAAGGAATTCTACTCTGAGAATTTCTCAGTCTAAAATGTATTTGTAACAGATTTTATGTTGCATTGGGATATAGTTTACAAACTAAAAAATTGAGTGTAATTGCAAATAGAAGGCAAGATGGTCAACTAATCATCCACTCAGTGTCAGAGACTGGGATGTGGGCAGTCATTCCTCGTGGTTAGAACATAAATTAGAAACCAGGAATAGGAGTCAGAGCTGGAGCCCAAGGCAAGATACCGAAGCCAAGGCTCAGAGCCACAATCAGGAATCAGATCTAAGAGTCTGAACCAGGTTACCTGGTGTGAGGCAGGGCGGGAACAGACCTGGAACAAGCAGGAGCTAACATAGGCATGGGCAAATGCTTTGAGCAGCCAGTGTCCTGCTGCTGCTGGTCTTAAGATCAGGCCTGATTCCTTCGCCCAGTCAGGCAGTTTGGCCAATCAGGTGATTCTGCTGCCAGCCAAATGTGATTCAGCTGTGAGCCTTCTGTTGCTCTCTGCGGAGATAGAGCTAGCTGGTCCCAGGCTTAGCGGCAAACCCTAATTCCTGATAGTCAGAGTAAGGGGCAGCTAATACCTGTGCTGCCCCAGGAACAGAGCAGTGACCAGACCAAGCATCAGACACTAGTCTTTCCCCCAAGAGTGTGTTGTGCCAGGAAGAAAGTAATTTCCCACTGCTCTATACCAGTAACGGATTACATCCTTTGCCTCCACTGGCCAGAGCAGAGGCAGAGCCAAGTTTCCACCCACCGTCCACTCTGCTCATCCACTCCCTGCCTATATGCATGATAGGGAGTAGAAGCCTCACAGTGACTGCTCTCCCTCCCTCATGTAGGACAGCACGAGGGAACCTTATGCCTCATTGCTTTCCTGGGCTTGTGAGTAAGGCAAGCAACAATCTCGTCCATAATACTCACTTATTAGTATCCATTTAAATACTATCTTTATATTTCCAGTCTAAGTAACTAGTTCCCAGGGTTGGAAGCTCTCTAATCAGATTACTTGACCATGATAGGCTTCACAATATATGTTGTGAGCCAAAGGTTTACCCATTTAGTTTATTTTTTCCTTTCCATTTTAACAAAACATTAACATTACACAGGATAATCTTTTTTGTTTCCTTAAATAAAGGTAAACATTCTGCACATTTCCTTGAGCTCCTATTTCTAATAGGAGCTAAAGGCATCTGGCAAAAACAAACAAACAAGCAAGCAAACAAACAAAAAATAAACCCCCCTGATGGACAGAGTTTGTAATACAACTTCTAAGTAAATATAATAAAATCAATGGGAGACATTGAGTGATGTGGTTGGCTAATATGGGTTCTTACTGTAAAGAAAATGGAATGTATGGTCTTCATCAATTAGTGGTAAGAACTCTGAGAGCAGTAGCTATGGGCTTGACCCTACTCTTTTTTCAGTCAATGACAAATTCATATTGACGTCAATGGGAGTGGGATCAAGCCCCTATAATACAACATTATTCACAGGGCTTGGATTTAGTCTCATTACTTCATAATGAAAGCAAGCAGGAGACTTCAAATGACTTGCTTAGCAAATAGGTATTCCAGGAGCATTGACTCTAATGTAGCTCTGTTGACAGGGCTCAGAACTTATGAGCCTTATTTCTTAATCAGAGGTGAATTGGTGAAATTCTGTAAGTCGCGTTTCATTTCGAGTGGGAAACATTATTGAAATATTAATAAAACATTATTGCATAGATGCCCTGTCATACAGTGAATTCCGGACTGAAAGTTGTTCTGAATTCCCCAACTCTTGCTTTTTGACATTTTCTAGTGCTAATTCTCCTCTCTAGCAAACCTGTGCAAATCCAGAGATTTGTTATTGAAGAAAATGGAGTTAAAATGCATGTGCACAGGAGTAAATGTGAAGAGAATTTGGATCTTTGTTCCAGATCTTCAATACTTTCAGCAGAGCTGTGCCAATTTACACAAGCTGAGATTCTAGGCTTCTATGTCCATTTGTACTCGTTAGTTTTATAAATATACATATGTATAAAATATTTTGAAATCACCCCAAAGCCAAATCTTTTCCTCCCTCACATCTTGATTCCTAAAACAGCAGAGATCTCAAGTTTCAGTACAGAACTATTTTTGGCTGGGAATGTTTAAACCTCATCATTTATTTAACAGTAATATCTCGAAACAGTAGCTGTAATGTGGCACAATCCAAAGGGCTCAGAATTTGACTCCAGTAACTTAAGAACCAATTCTGGCATCAGATTTGCATCTGCATCCCACCAGAAAGTGTAATAATCTGTTCAACTGAGAGGCTAACAGCAAACTAGCTACTAAACTGTGGCTCCATTTGGGTTCTATTATGCTCCAAAACGTGCCTTAGGCCAAATACACACATCTTCTGCATATGGGATAAGATAGAATGTTCCCAAATGGGCATGACCATTTAAAACAGATGTGCCAAAACACAACATCTAAAGTGAAATTTATTCCATACACTTGTTGGAATAAACGATGAATATGACCTTCCTCAGACGGATAGTCAATACGGAGCTGTCTGCCCACAGGTGATTTGACATCTTCCTGCTACCTCAGAGACCCATAGGCAACATTTAACAACCTAGAGACATCCTCTGGATTTGTGAGGCTCCCTAGATCCATAAACCAAAGAATGGGATCCTACTCATTCATTTATGTAGAGCTTTTGTCTGTGACAGATACTATATGGGTAACTTCAAACAGTATCTAAAATATTCATTTAACAAATCATCCATGTACAGTATAGCCTAGTAAAGGTTTAAAATGTTCTTCATTCTACATATCTGTTTCAAAACAGTAAGTCTGAGAGTACCCAAAAGAAACACAATTATACAAAATCTGATTGCAGCATATCTTGATATGTTACATGTCACATTTTGTGATTTCAGTGTGTCATCACACCAAGAAGGCTAGTATGACATGATTTACAGTTCACAGAGATATGCCACATGCTATAAAATACTGTAGGCCCTAATGAAAAATCCATTTAGATCCAGTAAATTGCATGGTTGGGCTTTATATCTAGGAATATGGAGACACATGTCATATGTCTGTATGGAGGGAGGGAGACGCTGACAGATTCTTTTCATTGAGGGATGAAAAAGTTAGCCCAAAAGAGCCTGTTTGTTGAACTTCAAGGCACACTGCAGGGCTTTTCTGTTCTCCAGCATTCTGAGAAAAGAGAGGGTTGAAGAAGGTGAAGGTGGAAAGGAGAGGGATTGTTAAAGCGATAGAAATTTGAGACCCTGCCTGGTTGAGGGGATGAGAGAGCCATTTATCATTAGATTTATTCTGGTTTTGTTTTACACGGTACATTCCCTAGTTTATTTATAAGCCAAATAAATAAATAAAATCTTGTAATACTTGACAAAGGACAACTGAGGATCAGATCTGTCACCATTGCCCAACCCCACTGCTCTATTCCGGTGGCACAAAAGGAACCATAACGGAGCATTAATCATGCAGCTGAGGATTCCCCAGCATCCCAAACCTAGCATAGCTGTCTCCAGGTCACCCCCTTCTTAATCCCTCCCACTCCAACCATATGGGGCATGCTTGGAGAATGGCAAGATAGGGAATGGATGTGGCTGGAGCATGCTCAGCTCTGGTGATTCCTGGCTGGCATAGTAGTTCCTTAGCAGGTAAACAAACCATCCAAGCCCACCATGGGGGTTACCCTGGTAGGCCGTGTGCCAAAGGTTGCCAATCTCTGTCCTATATCTTATGAAGGCCTGATTCTCCACTGCTTTGCACTCAGAATCATTAAATGTGTGCAAAGTGGGCCAAAACTGCTAATAAATCAGAATGCTAAAATTTCATATCCACTTTGCACAGGCGCAAAGAGCATAAGGCAGTGTGTGAATCAGGTACAGAATCTTTAAACAAAAGATGCAGTTTTAGCTTGTCTTTCATTTTAAAATTAATCCAGCCACATGCACTACTTTGGGAATAAAAAGAGTTTTGTTTTTTTATGGTGCTCTTCCATCTGACTGATAATGTGTCTTCACTTTGGCTGTCAGCGTTTCAGAATGAATTATAGCCTGAAGCCTTGTGAGATTTCGATTGCAGGTCATCTATAGTGATTGCATTTAAGAAAAAAAATAAGATGTTTTTAACCATTATTTACTCTTTTAATGCAGGGGTTTGTTATGGACTACATATGGGTTTGGTCTCAACCTATAACACTAGGCTTTATATAAGAGAGAGAAACCTACTATTAGAGCTTTGATGTTTCAATCACTTTGCCCAGCTTCAAAATCAGATTAGTTATAAAGCCTTTAGACATACCCTACTCCTTTTTATTACAGTATTACTGTATTTTTATAGAGAGAAAGTCAGGGAATCAAATCAAAGGAAATTCTCAAATTCTTTCCAGACTGTAGGCTTAGAAGGATCCAGACTTTGTCTACACTCTAAATTACAGACCAAATTCACATGCTGTAACTATTCAGGTTTTATTAATACACTCTGTGATATAAAGGCTGAGGAGGGAAGGGAAAGTCAAGGTAAGAACCCAAATCTTCTCAAAATCATCACTAAATATAAGAAGGATCTAAACTTGTATACAAGCATCACCTTAGATGGAGCCTGTAGGAGGTGGAATTTCGAAGGGATAGTAGGGAATGGCTTGTTCCAGTGTCAATATGTCCATGTGTTTTAGCTAAGAACATTTACAACTACTATTTAGGGTGACCACCAGCAGACATATAGTAAGGGGATAAAAGTCTGTGTAAAAAAGCCAGTGTTTCATGTCCCTGTAATCTCTACCATCCAGTACTGTGTAGAACACTCTTTCATATGAACAGTGCAGAGCACTTGCACAATCACATTTAAAATACCCTCAATCTTATAGATTCAGTTTGAATGTAGACCTCTGTCCAGAAGAGCACTGACGCACATGCTTCATTTTAAACACTTGAATAGTCTCATTGAAAGACCTGGAACTGCTCATGTTTCACAAAGTTAAGCACATGGTTAAGGACTTTGATGGACTGAGGCCTTAAAGGTTGATTTCCACACTGGGAAAAGACTTATTACAGAAAATTTTATTTAATATTTGTTTCAATTTATAAAAATATCCATTATCATTTGTATTTTTCATCATTTTTATTTCTGTTGCTAAGTGTCAGCAAATATTTTGGTCCAAACTAGTGTTTTCTTTCAATAAGGAATACTGAAAAGAGCTGTCTCAGAGCTATGATGGCCTTTCACTTTTTTCACAGGATTAGAAAAGGATTAATTTAATCCTTAGTGGTGTTCAGTTTGACACACCAATAGTGCTGTGCCAAAAACACTAAATTATATCTTTATCCAGGCCTCAAGGTCTGAGAAGTCAACCAGTACAGTTGACTTTGTACATTGTGATGGGACAACATCAGCCCAGGATCCAGGACCATTTGTTTCTCCTGTCTTTTCTTTCTATTTCTCCTATAATGAAATCTTAGGGACTTAGCTTCTACTCTATCTTTACTCTAAGACTTATATGGGGAACACTTCCCATCTAGTAAATGGAATGAAACCTCCTCACATATTTAATCATGATCCTAGTCTCCTGAGAGTCCTTTACAAAGTCAACCATCAGAAAAATGGGATTCTCCTTTAGCTTATGTGTCATAAACCTCTGGTTCTGAAGGTAAAGGTCATGAGTTCTCTTTCCAGCGCCACAGCTGCACAGTGAATATGTCAATTCTTGTACGGATAGGAATACATTATACCTTTGAACATGGATCTTAGTGTGGGCAACTCTTGCGATTTTAATATAAGTCTTATGACATTTCGTGCCTTTTTTTAGAGCCACAACTCCTAGAGTTTTGTGACTAGGTAAGAATCTTAACTTTCATTTAGAAATAAAGAGTAAGTTTCTAGACCTCATGGCTGCAGACAGAAGCTTGAAAACATGACTTAAATGCCCTGTAAAGGCTCAAATCCCAGTAGGCAATTAAAATCAAGGTCAAATTTATTATTACTTTTTTAAAAAAATCAATATGTTAAGCCAATCTCATGAGTTGGGGGAGTCTGACTCATGATTTAAAAATGCTTGGGTTGCCAGTATTGGAATTATGAATATACTCAGCCCAATCAGGCAAAAATTGGAAGGGAGGAACAACAAGAGAAGGCCCCAAAAAAAGCAGAACCATTAAGGAGAAGGAAAGACTCATATGGCTAAAGATAAGGCACAGAAAGGAAATGGACCCAAGTGGGTGAAGATCACATAGACATCCACTGAGAATATTAAAAATGAGTTCCTTCAGGCCAGGAACATACAATGGCTGAGAAATACTGAACCTGGTGAGAATCTGAGCAACTAGATTCCTGTGTTGGTTGGAGGGAATGGAATACTGTGTCCCAGAATCCATGCATACAATATATTACAATACTCATGCCAAGAAACATAAACATGCTGGCCAATATTATAGACAGCATAGGTAGGGCTTAACACTTTCTATTATAAGAACCTGTTTTCAATTGTTTATAACTTCACATGACCGCTATTCAGGCTGAAATTTTCTGTGCTGAGTGTCTGTCTAAGGATGAATTTGTTTGAAAACTTTCAGCTAAAATGATTCCGCCATTTCCAAGAACAAGGTTTGGGGAAAATATGTTGATTTGCCCATGCTGAAAGAAGAATTACTATAATTTTCTTGATATGCTTTAGAACCTCCATGCTTTGGAGCAGGGGCTTCAATTTATGCAGTGGGTGGTTGGTGTCTGGGATGTGTGTTTTGACATCCCAATGAAAAATTAGCTCAAATTTGGCCAAGTTATTAGCCTCTGAAAAAATTCTGTTCACACATGCTCAGGAGAAACTTCTTAGAGTTCGGCAGCTAAAATCTCTAAAGATTCCATCTAAACTGAACAAGCTTTAGCTCCTCATAGGTCCTATGCATCAGCTGGAGTGTGCATGCACTATCCCATTCCCCTCGTAGTGTGACTGAGTAGGTGCCAGGCCAGGAATACAGGGGATGAGCACGACTTTACCTGAAACTGTTCCTCCTTGCAGCCAAGGGGGCTGTGCTGCCAACCACTAGAACTGAGATAAGGGAGGCAGACTTTCATGTGTTTTCAGTGCCTCCCTTGCTAGTGCCCAAGCAGGGCCGGCTCCAGGCCCCAGCAAGCCAAGTGCATGCTTGGGGCGGCATGTCGCGGGGAGCACTCTGCCGGTTGCCGGGAGGGCGGCAGGCTGCTCCGGTGGACGTCCCACAGGTGTCCCTGAGAAGGGTCCGCTGGTCCCATGGCTTTGGTGAAGCATCCGCAGGCACACCTGCAGGAGGTCCACCGGAGCCGCAGGACCAGCAGGCCCTCCGCAGCCACGTCTGCGGGAGATCCACCAGAGCCGCAGGACCGGTAAGCAGCAAGAGCGCCCCCTGCGGCGCGCCACCATGCTTGGGGCGGCGAAATGGCTAGAGCCAGCCCGCCCAAGCAACATGGAGGAGGAAGTAATATGATTGAAATGCAGAAGGGTAAAGAGTGGGGCAAGGAAGTGATTCAAGGCAGTGGAAACTTTCCTAAAAAACGTCATCCTCGAGCAAATACATGCCATGGAAAATTTCTCTCTGAACAGCTGAAGTATAGCAAAAAGTTATGAGAGACCAAAACCAGGGTCTTAGAAAGTAGTGTCAGGCAGCCTTAACCAAAAAGGTGTTGCTACCCGCTTCAACTATTATCATAACCTAGTCCCAGATTTGGACCTTAGCGTCCAAAATATGGGGGTTAGCATGAAAACCTCCAAGCTTCGTTACCAGCTTGGACCTGGTAAAGCTGCCACCACCCAAAAAATTAGAGTGTTTTGGGGCACTCTGGTCCCCCCAAGCCTTCTCTGGGGACCCCAGGACCCAAATCCCTTGAGTCTCACAACAAAGGGAAATAAACCTTTTCCCTTCCCCCCTCCAGGTGTTCCTGGAGAGATGCACAGAAGCAAGCTCCGTGAATCTAAACAGAGGGATTCCAACCTCCCCGTTTCCAGCCTTGGAAAACAGAAGTACCGAGAGCTAATCTCTCTTCCCCCCTCACCCACAGGGAATGCAAAGTCAGGCTAGTAAATCTAACACACACAGATTTCCCCCTGACTTCTTCCTCCCACCAATTCCCTGATGAGCACAGACTCAATTCCCTGGAGTTCCCCCCTAAAGAAAAACTTCAACAGGTCTTAAAAAGAAAGCTTTATAAGAAGAAAGAAAAATACATAAAATGGTCTCTCTGTATTAAGGTGACAAATACAGGGTCAATTGCTTAAAAGAAATATGAATAAACAGCCTTATTTAAAAAGAATACAATTTAAAACATTCCAGCAACTATACCCATGTAAATACAAAAGAAAACAATAGAAACCTTACTGCCTTACTATATTTTTACTTACAACTTGGAAATAGAAGATTAGAAAGCGGGAAACAGAAATCCTGTCATAGCCGAGAGAGAGTCAGACAGAAGAACAAAGAACAAAGGACTTACACACAAATTTCCCTCCACCCAGATTTGAAAAAGTCTTGTTTCCTGATTGGTCCTCTGGTCAGGTGTTTGAGATTACTTCTTTCCAGGTGAAAGAGACGTTAACCCTTAGCTATCTGTTTATGACACGCCCCCCAAATTGCAGACAGTAGGGAAGCTCACTGGCGGCGATTTCCTCCTAGAACTTTAAAATAAACAGATTAATACAACACATGCACCTTTACATATACCACTAAGTATATAACTAACAGACCTATACATTTTAAGAACACTTTTTAACTACTGGATTCTGGGAAACTCTCATGGGAGAGTGCATCAGCTACTTTGTTAGAAGCTCCTGAGATGTGCTGAATTTTAAAATCAAAATCTTGGAGAGCTAAACTCCAACGAAGAAGTTTTTTGTTGTTCCCCTTGGCACTATGAAGCCACTTTAGTGCAGCATGGTCAGTTTGTAGCTGGAACCGCCATCCCCAAACATATGGGCGTAGCTTTTCCAGGGCGTACACAATGGCATAGCATTCCTTTTCACTGAATGACCAGTGACTTTCCCTCTCAGACAGTTTCTTGCTGAGAAACACGACAGGATGGAAGTTGTGATCTGTTGCTTCCTGCATGAGAACTGCTCCTATACCACGCTCAGATGCATCCGTGGTTACTAGGAATGGCTTGTCAAAATCCGGGGCCCTGAGTACAGGGTCAGACATGAGCGTCGCCTTAAGCTGGGTAAAGGCCTTTTGACACTCATCAGTGCACTTAACTGCATTTGGCTGGGTCTTTTTGGTCAGGTCGGTCAGTGGGGCAGCGATTTGGCTGTAGTGTGGTACAAATCGCCTGTAGTACCCGGCCAAGCCTAAGAAGGATTGGACCTGTTTCTTTGACCTTGGGACAGGCCACTTTTGGATAGCATCCACCTTGGCCTGTAGGGGGTTTATGGTTCCTCGACCCACCTGGTGCCCCAGGTAAGTTACTCTGTTTTGGCCTATTTGACACTTTTTGGCCTTAACAGTTAGTCCGGCCTGCCTGATGCGCTCAAAGACCTTTTTGCAGGTGTAGTAGGTGTTCGGGCCAGGAGTCTGAAAAAATGGCCACATCATCGAGGTAGGCAACTGCATATTCTCCCAGTCCTGCTAGCAGACCATCTACCAGCCTCTGGAAGGTGGCGGGTGCATTTCGAAGGCCGAAAGGAAGGACATTAAATTCATACACCCCCGCATGGGTGACGAATGCTGACCTCTCCTTGGCAGGTTCATCTAGCGGTACTTGCCAGTACCCCTTGGTTAAGTCTATTGTAGAGATGAACTGGGCCCATCCCAACTTTTTCAATAGCTCATCGGTGCGGGGCATTGGATAGTTGTGTGGACGAGTTACCACATTTAGCTTATGGTAGTCCACACAAAAGCGTATTTCCCCATCTGGTTTGGGTACCAGACCACTGGAGATGCCCATGCACTGGTAGATGAGCGGATTATACCCATCTGTAGCATGTTCTGGATATCCCGTTTTATAGCAGCTTGGGCATGAGGAGACACCCGGTAGGGTGGGGTTCTGATTGGGTGAGCATTACCTGTGTCAATGGAGAGGTATGCCCGTTCAGTCCGTCCTGGGGTGGCTGAGAACAATGGGGCGAAGCTAGTGCACAGCTCCTTGATTTGTCGCCGCTACAGATGTTCCAGGGTGGTTGAGAGGCTCACCTCTTCCACGCCACTGTACACAGACGGGGCGTCTGTGGACGGCTCAGGAACAGGAATGGGTTTGGAAGCTTGTCTGGTTTGGCTGCGTGTAACTATTCCCACTCTCTTGGCCCGCTTCATCTGGTTGGACAAGTCTTCCCCCAGTAGCATGGGGATAGGATAATTGTCATAGACTGCAAAAGTCCACATTCCTGACCAGCCTTTGCACTGGACAGGCAGTTCAGCTGTAGGCAAGTCTACAGCTTGTGACATGAAGGGGTAAATTGCCACTTGGGCCTTTGTGTTGATGAATTTGGGGTTTACGAAGGATTGGTGGATAGCTGACACTTGTGCCCCCGTGTCTCTCCACGCAGTAACCTTTTTTCCGCCCACTCTCAAATTTTCCCTTCGCTCCAAGGGTATTTGAGAGGCATCTGGGCCTGGGGATCTTTTGGGTGATGGTGGTGTAATGAATTGCACTCGGATGGCGTTCTTTGGACAGTTGGCCTTGATATGTCCCAGTTCATTACACTTAAAGCATCTTCCATCTGATGGGTCACTGGGTCGAGGTGAGTTACTGGAGACTGGTGAGATGGAAGAACAGTGTGTCTGTGGCTTTATTTGGGTTGTAGGTGGGGTTTTTGGCTGCCCTCGGTTGTAGGGTTTATGGTCGGTGTGCCCCCTGGGGTATTCATTTCCCTTGACAGTAGCTTTCTTGCTTTTTGCTACTTCCATCCATTTGGCTGCAATCTCCCCCGCCTCGGTGAGATTTTTGGGTTTTCCATCTTGTATGTACCGTGTTATGTTCTTAGGAACACCATTCAAGAACTGCTCCATTTGTATGAGGAGGTGCAGTTTTTCCAAGGATTTAACATTGTGTCCTGATATCCAGGCCTCATAATTTTTCCCAACGTAGTAGGCGTGTTTGGGAAATGACACATCTAGTTTTCACTTTTGGGTTCTGAAACGCCGACGAGCATGGTCCGGGATTATCTCCATTCTGTATCTGGCCTTGGTTTGAAAAAGTTTATAGTCATTTATGTTTTCCTTAGGCATTTCAGCTGCCACCTCTGCTAAAGGTCCACTGAGTTGTGGCCTCAATTCTACCATGTACTGGTCTTCAGAGATGCGGTACCCAAGACAGGTTCTTTCAAAATTTTCCAAGAAGGCCTCGGTGTCATCACCTGCCTTATAGGTGGGAAATTTCCTGTGCTGTGGAACAATCATTGGCGCAGGGTTGTTAGGGTTGGCTGTGTTTTGCTTAGCCTTTTCTAATTCCATGGCCTGTCGGTGGGCTTCCCTCTGGAGTTCCCACTCTTTCTCTTTTATTTCCAGCTGTTTTTGGTGGTCTACATCTTTGGCTTCTTGCTCTCTTTTGTAGGCTGCCTCTCTGGCTGCTTGTTCTCTTTGGTAGGCCACCTCTCTGGCTGCTTGTTCTCTTTTGTAGGCCACCTCTTCTTCTTGTAGTTTTCTGAGGTGGGCTGCATTTTTGATCTGTTCTTCTCTTTCTTTCAGCTCCATCTCTTTTTGTTTTATTTCTAGTTCCTGAATTTTTTTTTCCCATCTCTCGCCTGTGCTCGGCGTCTTTGATTTGTCCTTCGGCCTCCATTTTTGTCTTGGTAGGCATGGTTCCTGTTTTCTTGTGTTGGGGTGCCCTCCGGTGTTTATTGTCTGAACTGCAGGCTCTGTTGCCTCCTGGCGTCTGCCTAGCAACAGTGCTTTTTTCCCTTTCTTCCTCTAGCTAATGTTTTCAATGTAAAGTAAACCAGAAAAACCACTTTATTTGCATGTGTATAGTGCTAGTAATGACTCTCAATGGGAGTGCTATTGTCACAAAAGACCCTTAATAGTCCCTTAATGGTTCCTTGCTTAATATGCAAGCCAAAAACTGCCAGAGAGAGCAGAAAAAAAAAATTCTCTCTGGTTCCTTTTAAAACCAAACTGTTTCTCTCTGCTTAAAAGCCTCTAGCAGAGAAAAGAAAAATATAATATTCCTACTGGCTTCTGGCTTCTATCTTTCCCACAAACGCTGCACACCATATCATAACCTAGTCCCAGATTTGGACCTTAGCGTCCAAAATATGGGGGTTAGCATGAAAACCTCCAAGCTTCGTTACCAGCTTGGACCTGGTAAAGCTGCCACCACCCAAAAAATTAGAGTGTTTTGGGGCACTCTGGTCCCCCCAAACCTTCCCTGGGGACCCCAAGACCCAAATCCCTTGAGTCTCACAACAAAGGGAAATAAACCTTTTCCCTTCCCCCCTCCAGATGTTCCTGGAGAGATGCACAGAAGCAAGCTCCGTGAATCTAAACAGAGGGATTCCAACCTCCCCGTTTCCAGCCTTGGAAAACAGAAGTACCGAGAGCTAATGTCTCTTCCCCCTTCACCCAGAGGGAATGCAAAGTCAGGCTAGTAAATTTCCCCCTGACTTCTTCCTCCCACCAATTCCCTGGTGAGCACAGACTCAATTCCCTGGAGTTCCCCCCTAAAGAAAAACTTCAACAGGTCTTAAAAAGAAAGCTTTATAAGAAGAAAGAAAAATACATAAAATGGTCTCTCTGTATTAAGGTGACAAATACAGGGTCAATTGCTTAAAAGAAATATGAATAAACAGCCTTATTTAAAAAGAATACAATTTAAAACATTCCAGCAACTATACCCATGTAAATACAAAAGAAAACAATAGAAGCCTTACTGCCTTACTATATTTTTACTTACAACTTGGAAATAGAAGATTAGAAAGCGGGAAACAGAAATCCTGTCATAGCCGAGAGAGAGTCAGACAGAAGAACAAAGAACAAAGGACTTACACACAAATTTCCCTCCACCCAGATTTGAAAAAGTCTTGTTTCCTGACTGGTCCTCTGGTCAGGTGTTTGAGATTACTTCTTTCCAGGTGAAAGAGACGTTAACCCTTAGCTATCTGTTTATGACAACTATAATAAAGGTTAAGGAGCCTCTCTTGCAGGGCCTTCATATGGGACAGCTAGAATACTGTCTTTAGTCTCTGGGGAATTCAGGGACTGCTTCCCTCCCTATTCCCCAGGGGTCCTAGGTGCCCCAAAGAGGTCAAGGAGAGAGCAAGGCTATGTCTCAAACCCTCTCCACAAAGAACCATGTAATAGGACTGGAACAGCTAGAGCAGTAAGGTGGTCCCTATAAAATGGGGCAGCAGCAGGTGTGCTTCTCCTGGGATGGTGCAGGTGTACCTCAACTTCAACACAGGGCTTTGCCTAATAGGCTAATGGTCCATAAAACTAAATATGAAGTCTGGATATTTGTGCTGGGATTTATACTCTGACTAGCATTTTTGTGAGGGCGGGGTTTATAATATACAAATAAACTTTTAAAGTATCAGGGTTAGCAGTTAAATAGACTGTATCCTGAAAAATAGACGAGAAGTCAGGACTTTAAATTGGTTGATCCATTATGTCAGTGGAAAGGTGTACAGAAATAGAAAGTGATAACAAGTCAGTGACAAGAGAGTGGGAATAGTGGTTATGGTCCAGACACTGAACAGGAGGTTATAAATTCTGATGCTGTACATAGACAACTTGCTTTCTATTTCTGTACAACAGCTGTGATGACCATTGTGGAAAAAAAGAAACAACAATAAAAAAATATCCAAAAACAACACAGTTACTTGCTGTCTGGCAATAAAAACAATTCAGGCACCTGGTTGCCAGATATATACAGCTGAACATGGGCCACTAATCTTTCTACAGCACACTCTGTATGCCAGTTACACAACTTATGGAGGGCTGGCAAGGAAATTAATTGGAGACAGGAGGCTTGTTTCTCCTCAGATTTACATCAGTTTAAAGGAGTAATTCCATTAAAGTCAGCAGAGTTACATGCATGTAAAACAGGGTAAAAAGAATAATCAAGAGAATAACCAAAGAATCTATAGCAGTGGGAAGGTGTAGCGCTTAGTTTTATTCCCCTTTTGACAGCTCATCTCTCTAAAGTTTCTTTAAATACTTCATTCACACTTACAAGTGTGCTTTCAGTACTTAATACTGAACAGTCCATTAAATTTTATGTACCTATAATATCATTTTCAATACATCTCACAGAAGAAGAGAACTTCTGGAATACTGGGAGTGCTCATTGAAAGTTTACAATAAGATCCAAGCAGACACTAAGGCCAGGTCTATACTGCAAACTTACATCAGTATAACTACATTGCTCAGGATGTCAAAAATCCACACCTCTGAGCAACACAGTTATACCAACCTAACCTTCGGTATAAACAGTACTATGTCGATGGGAGGGCTACCACCTCTCACAGAGGTGGATTAACTACACCAATGGGAGAACCTCTCCCATGTGTAGTGTCTTCACTGAAGCACTCAGCTGCCACTGCATTTTAAGTGTAGACTTTAACTACAAATGTATAATTTAAATATAGGGTGATCAGATGTCCCGATTTTATAGGGACAGTCCCAATTTTGGGGTCTTTTTCTTATATAGGCTCCTATTACTCCCCACCCCTGTCCCAATTTTTCACATTTGCTGTCTGGTCACCCTATTTAAGTACTTTAAACATATTTAATTCAACAGTAATCTGTATTAACTTTCTTCAAGCAAATGTCTATAATATAAGTGCCAGTAATTGAGCTGATGTTTAATTTTATAGTAGTGTACATAATTAAACATAGACATGTGACCATATACCATAGTTCATTTCATGTTACAAATTCTCCTGAAATCCAAAACCTGAGGCAAATCTCAAGCAAAACAGGCAAAGCATGCCTTTTGTGTAAGACATTGGTGAATTTTGCATTCCCACAGGTACTGGATTCTCCCCGTTCCTTTTGTACCTTTTGTGAGGGAGATTCATTAACCTTCAATAATACACATCTCTAATGCCTTCATAGGACAATTAACTTGTCCACTCACCCATTCTATTTCTTAAAGGGGCTGGCAAGTGTTCTGGCTCCTGTTTAAGCCAAGGAGAGGCATTTCTTAGTGAATGTCCAGCCCAGTCAACTCTTTCTTCAGCAGCAGTACCAGGAATCCTAGTGAACCTCAGAGTGTTTACCAAAAGTTTAAATTCTGTATTTCACATCTTTCTCATAGTTCTCAGGGTGTTTCAAAAGTTTTGCAGAGCTCCAGTTCAAAATCTTCATATATTAGTAGAAAACCCTGTTTCCATTCCCATGAAAATGATTAACTGTGTAATTAAGCAATAATGATCAAAAGAGAGGGCATTTCCTAGTGATTATCAAACATGTGGAGGAGATGAGTTTCTGACTTGGCTGTAACTGACAGGAAATGCCTGAGTCAGAGGTCATTATGGCCATTATGAACTAGGAAAATATGAAAAAATAAAGAAAGCATTAATACCTTTTTTATATGTTGAAACGTTCAAAGTTAGATTTCATGTTGCCATGGATACAGTGTTCTGTTTCCAATATAACAAAACGGGGGGCTTTGCCTTAGTCCTTTAATAACTGACAGGAAAAGCCCAACCCCGAAGTCATTATTATTGAACCATGTAAATATAACATTAACCAAGTGCTAAGAATGAAGTCCTGCCTTTTATAGGTTACTGCACTGGTCTTTAACTGCCAAGGAAAGATCATTCCCTCATATACATGGTAATGTGCAGTTCAAACTTTTTAATGCATAATAAAGTATATTTATCTCCTTACATTTATGTTTTGCAATGTTTTGACTTGATTCTGCAGCTCTGCCAGCCAGACATGAGCTGGCAGGAAATGTTATCTCCAAAAATAATTATTATTTAATGAGTTTGTCCTTGCAAAACTATTATTCATTTAATCTTGCCAATGTCAGTAGCTGATATACTCTCCGTGTTACTTGAGGCTGCTTGATTCAATTTTTTCAAAAATGTCCTAAATGGAGGCACTGGTTGGCCTAATAGGATGAGTCTTCATCACTAGTTCACTCATCTAGTTTGTAGTTCCAGGCAAGTGCCCAGTGGGCAAGATTTTCTTAAATGGCTAGTGATTTGGGGTGCCTCATTTTTGGAATTCCCAACCTGACACGTTAATGGGTCCTGATTTGCAGAGTAGGGGTTCTCTCAGTACTTTCTGAAAAGCAAGCCGCAAAAATCAATTTCCACTTTCAAAAATCTTGCCCTCAGTTCCTTCATATCAGGGCTGAGAGACATATTAGCAGCACTTGTTCCTTGGAAAATATTTTAGTCCCTAAGGCTGTCACTATGGAATCTTATACTAGCATTTCAAGAAAAGTAATGTTCTAATGTATTACAGGTATGCTGATAGCTCTAGAAGCTACCAGTAATTTGAATTTCACAACCTTGGTAGAAAGCATTGCACAACAATTTTACCTTGGTCTAGGGAAAAGTAACTTCTATAATGGCTCATTGTTATTATGTTTGTGATAGGCTAATAAAACCATAAAAATCGGCTCTAGCATAATTTGGGCTTTAGTTTGTTTCTCTCTTCAATGTTTATAAATTTATATAATTTAAACCTCAGTAAACTAAAGGGCACTTTGTTTGCAGTTTGAGAGTGAAACATATGAACTGAAAGAGGACTTGAAAGATAATTGTTCAGCAAGCATTCAGAATGATTTGCTAAATACTCTTTCATCAGAATTCTGATTTGGATTGTAGGAATTTAGAGGGGATCTTTTCCTGAAATTCAGAGGGCCAAGTTCATAGAATTACGAAAAGGAAGAATATGTCTCAGAAACTAGAACTGACAGAATTGTATGTATGTCAGCTGAGGGACATCATGAGATATTCATAAAACCTGATGCATTCCAAATTAAAATACCTAGATCTGGAATTCTGTAGCTTTAATTAATAAATATTACTTCTAACTATTTCCATTGATTAAAATTCAGACTTAAGGTAGAGTATTCCTTCTGGACATATTTTATAACCAAAGGAAATGTATGTGCTAGGATATCTTATACACAGGAGAAATAGGCTATATTTTGCATTCATGAATTGATGTTTTTGTTCATTCAGATGGAGCTGTCCATTTTTCCTACTTTAATTCTGTACTCTTTCTAGATGTACAAATAATCCCAAGTCTGTATCACCCTTCAATAAATAATCCATGCTGATGAATACCAATTTCTGATCTACCTGGAAGAGTTCTATGCATTTCCTATGTAATGGCACATTCCTATTAGCAGCCAAAGATACCGTCCTTTTGCAAAAGTCCTTATTTATAAAGTATGAGGGAAGAGAAATATACTTTATGGGACACTCTCCTCTGCTTTAGAGCCATTTTTCATTGCTTCCCCCAACACATAAAAGTTCTGTAATCATTTTAGCCAGCATACAGGGATGCTTGGTGGTTCTACACCACCTCCACACCTGAAATTAATGCCAAGGGAAAGGGGTCATGTCCAGGTTATCGCTGAACGCTAGCAATCCCTGGCTTCCATAACAGTCCATTGGAGCAGCCTGAGGGTTATTCTAATTTGTACTGGGGTGCTAGACAACTGCAGAGTGATCCCAGGATTAAGAAACAACAAAGAAAGTTAAAGCCACTTTTGTATCCAACTCTTGAGTGATGCCAAATGCTCCTCAACCAGTGCCAAGGACCGAGTCTGTATCTTCAAAAACACTTTAGAAACATTAGCTAATTAAGCCTCACAAATCCTCAGTGAAGAAGAAATATATTATCCCCATTTTACAGATGGGCAAACTGAGACAAAGTGTCAAATTTTGCTCAAGCGTAGGAAACAGCACCTCCTTTAATTTTATATCGCTATCAAAACTATTGAGAGTTATAATTAACTATGATAGTTTGGGAAGGGATATTAAACCACATGCTTCAAGGCTTCAGCCATTCTCTGTTAAATATTAGGATGAGATCTAATGTGGGGAGCAGATTACCCCAATTTCACCTACTGTGGGGTTCTTGCACCTTCCTCATAAGCATGTATCTTATGTCTGATCCAGTCTAACTATCCTATGTTCTGTGGAGATGCATTCATTTATGCCAGGGTTGAATGTAGTTCGGTGGTGTTGAGTGCTTTGTTCCATCTCACCTAAGAAAGTCTGTATCAGAGCTCTCCTGACGCAGAAAGTCAAAAAACTGTGCTTCTGTATTTCATATAAGAATCTTAATTAAAAAAAAAAAAGTTTTAAACCAACAGCCTGCCTTCAGGATATCTTGAAATCAATACCTGATAAATTGTACAGTCTCTGTTCTGCCAGTGCTAGTCCCATTGAGTAGTATCTTACTCTCTGAGTAGTGCCATTGAAATCAATGCTACTTGTGCAGCAAGATATTACTCAGTATGGATACAGCTGGCAAAATTGGGCACACACAAAGTCATCAACATGCTGAATTACATTTTTAAGTTAAAATGTGTTTCCAAAGATAAACAGGCTGAATATTTTGATATGACTTCAGTGATAATTCTGCTGACTAACACTCTTGTCTATTAGAAAAGGGTCTTCATTCTTAAAGCCTGCTGTTCAGGACCTAGGGCTTTGGAGCAGGTCAAAAGAGCTGGATTTAAGTGCTATATTTCTAAACCTGAGCTGAGCTGTACTGGCATTTCCTCTGTGGGGAGAATGATCTGTCCATAAAGTTGCCATGAGCCTAAAAACAGAAACATCTGGCAGCAGC
Source organism: Gopherus flavomarginatus (assembly GCF_025201925.1). NCBI lineage: Eukaryota > Metazoa > Chordata > Testudines > Testudinidae > Gopherus > Gopherus flavomarginatus. Next base: position 80,100,585 of record NC_066617.1, on the reverse strand, counting down.
AGGGTTTCTGAGTAACTTGCTAGCTGAGGTCAGCAGAAATGGAATGGCTAAATCAATCACCTCCACCCTCACCAGTTGGTGTTACTACATGAAAGAGAAATTAGGATAAATCAAACTATCCATTAATGGAAAACATGGAGTGAGGTAAGGGACTTTGCTAGCTACATCACCTGGCACTGTACCTGCTCTTGATAGGAAAAACAACTATGATACTGAATTTGTTGATATATCATTAAACTTGTTGCATGGAGTTATACTGCATATGCTGAAGTAACTCCATGTAAAGCCACACCTGCACTATGACTTCGCTCTGGAATCTGATGAAGTGTTCCATGATGAGAATGTCACCTCCAACAGAATTCCAAGGTGTACAGGAGAATAGATTTATTTATTTTTAAGAGAGTAAATAAGACTGTTTGAACACAGATGGCTGGGAAATCTGTAAACTTTTAGAGCTAAGTCGTGACTTAATAAAACTCAAGGCTACTTTTAAAAAGCCAGGTTATTATAGAAATTAAATAGCCAGAATGAAATGATTACAATAAACCTAGGTGACAGTAGAACTACTGCTATATCGTGAATCAAAATGGAAATAAAGTCTGTAAACAGGAATGAAATTCTGTAGCAGCATCAGTGTAAACTACACCTGGTGGAACAGGGGCCAAAGCCATGGGAAGGACCAGTGAGACAGATAGGTCAAAGAGCTCCAAATGTAACCGACATCAGATTTGACCTAGGTTTTACCCAAAAATATACATGCACTGATAGGAGACTTACCCACACTAACATGTGGCTCATATGACACTTAAGCTTTTTTTTTTTTTTTTTTTTAAATCAGAAACTACATTTGCTGAACCTGATCATGATTTTAAAAAATGATATTTTCTCCTTTATATATATTCCATTTCCTTGTATCCAGGGTTCAAGCTCTTCAAAAGCACTGAGGTTGCTTAAAAGAAACTGGTTGAAAAGTAATTTCTAGGCAAGTTCTGAATACTATTTCTTGGTTATTAATCTACATTATAGTACCAGATCCTCAGCTGATGTAAATCTGCATAGAAGATTTGGGCCCAGGTATGTCTTTGCTAAACCCTACTACCAGATTTTTTTTTCCCATAGGTTCCATCATGACAATGTGAGCTCTCCATCTAACAAAGTATGACAAGATTAGCTCTCATTGCTGATTTTTAGAGAGTATTCCATGAGGAAAGAATTAACAAAGGGGAATTCAACATTCCCCAATCTCCACTGGGTGATGAAAAATCTATGCCTTTGCAAAAGATGATGTGACAATAGGTAAATTATAATTCTTTTTTATTTTCTTTGCTGTTCATTGAAGGAAGGCTAATTATAATAAATTATTTTGGTATTAATGTATATGCAATGTATAATTTCATAGGAATTGGGATGTAAATTATTATCAGTTAAAATACTTCTGGTTCTACTAGTCCCAACTTTGTAAGGACTCAAGGGGTTAGTCTCAAGGTGAATCTAGATTTTCCAAGTTGTGAGAGGCAAAACGCAATGCAGTTTATTTGATCTAATCTTAGCCCACGTCCACACTACAGGGTAAAATCGATGTTATTAAAATCGATTTTATAAAGCAGGCTTTATAAAATCGATTTTGCGCGTCCACACTAGGGCTACTTACATCGATGTTGAGCGTCCATGTTCCCTGGCGTCCATCTTTTCCCTGAGCGTTGCACTCTGGGTACCTATCCCACAGTTCCTGCACGGGTCCCTGCCCTTTGGAATTATGGGTTACTAGCCCAGTGCATGATGGGATCAAAGTCCCCGTCCTGGGTGGTTCTGGGTACAGCCCCCCCCCCTTCCTGTAAACGGCACACAGTCAGTTCGCGCTGTTTTTACTGGCTGCAGTGAGGGAAACGCCATTTTGCAGCAAGCATGGATCCAGGTCTGCTCTTGTCCTTGATCGCGAATGCTGTAAATAATTCACGCATTCTCGTTCTATCACTGCTGACCCATGATGCAGAAATGCAAGAGAGAATGCTTGAATGCGGGGACGACAGCGATGATGAACTGGAGAACGAGTTTTCTGACTCCCCGGGCCCCTGCACGTTGGAGCTCCTGACGGTTATGGGTGAGGTTCTACCCGTTCCGCGCCGCTTTTGGGCACGGGAAACAAGCACTGACTGGTGGGACCGCATAGTCCTGCAGGTGTGGGACGATTCGCAGTGGCTGCGGAACTTTCGCATGCGTAAGAGCACTTTCTTTGAACTTTGTGACTCGCTTTCTCCTGTCCTGAAGCGGCATAATACCAGGATGAGACCAGCCCTCACAGTTGAAAAGCGAGTGGCAATAGCCATATGGAAGCTTGCAACGCCAGACAGCTACCGGTCAGTCGGGAATCAATTTGGAGTGGGCAAATCTACTGTGGGGGCTGCTGTGCTGGAAGTATCCAAAGCAATCATTAAGCTGCTGCTTCGAAAGGTTGTGACTCTGGGAAACGTGCAGGCCATTGTGGATGGCTTTGCTGCAATGGGATTCCCTAACTGTGGGGGGGCCATAGATGGAACCCACATACCTATTTTGGCACCGGAACACCAGGGTGCCCAGTACATTAACCGCAAGGGGTACTTTTCGATGGTTCTGCAAGCCCTGGTGGATCACAAGGGACGTTTCACCAACATCCACGTGGGATGGCCAGGAAGGGTTCACGACGCACGTGTCTTCAGGAGCACTACACTGTTTAAACGGCTGCAGCAAGGGACCTACTTCCCTGATCAGAGAATAACAGTTGGAGATGTCCAAATGCCTATAGTTATCCTTGGGGACCCAGCTTACCCCTTGATGCCCTGGCTAATGAAGCCATACACAGGCAGCCTTGACAGTGCTCAGGAGTTGTTTAATTACAGGCTGAGCAAGTGCAGAATGGTGGTAGAATGTGCATTTGGCAGGCTTAAGGCGAGATGGTGAACGCTTCTTACTCGCTCAGATCTTAGCCAAACCAATATCCCCTTTGTCATTGCTGCTTGCTGTGTGCTCCACAATCTCTGTGAGAGCAAGGGGGAGGCCTTTATAGCGGGGTGGGAGACTGAGGTAAACCACCTGGCCGCTGATTATGCGCAGCCGGACACCAGGGCAATTAGAAGATCTCACCAGGATGCTGTGCGCATCAGAGAAGCACTGAAAAGTAGCTTCCTCATGGGCCAGGGTACAGTTTGAATGCTGATTTTCCTTTCAATTGATTGCTGCCCTCCCCGTCTATGCAGTGTTGCTGCTGCAAGATACTTTGCCTGCAGCATTCCTCAATTGCTTGCTTAGGTTACTTGCGAGAGCTGTCCATTGGAAAACATATAATTCTGTATTTCCCAATTATTACCTACCTCCACCATTAGCTGCTTCCGTCTGCTGCTAGGCACAGTACCTGCAACCTTCCTTAACTGCTTTTTTATTGAAAATAAAGTTACTACTATTTGTTACAAGAATTGTGTTCTTTATTTAAAATCAGACCCTTTCATCAATCAAGCATCATGCTTGTTGTTACAATACTGTGCATGAAATTTCATAACTCAGCGTTCTATGGGGGACGGAGCGAGGGAGGTTTGGAGGAAGGGGGAGGGAGGTTTGAAAGAAGAAAGTGCATCAGAGAAGACAGAAAAAGAATTCTCATGGACCAGGTTACGGTATGGCTGCTTTCTTTGTTTTCCCTTTATTACCCATATCCCCAATTGTCAAATCCTGATGCTGATAACTAGCTTCCGTGCAGCTTTCCAAAGCTGCTTGCTTTAGTTCATTACCAAACTACAGTCACACTGCCTTAATAGCATGACCTGAGAGTAAAAATAGGCAAAGGTGCCATGGGAGAAGTTTGGATCATTAGAGGAGGGAAAAAAACAGGACACAAAGGGCTTTTCAATCTAATGAAAGCCTTCTGGTTGGAGTGTCCGCAGCAGTGGAGGGGGCTGGTGCAGAGATCCTTCCCCCACGCGTTCTTACACGCCTGGTTCTGGAAGGTGTGGGACAGGGTGAGTACTGAGGGAGGTTATACACGGGCTGTAGGGGCATTCTGAAACCACGGAGCTCTTGCAGCATATCGCGGAGGATGTCAGTCTGATCACGAAGAAGATCCAGAGTTGCTGCTCGCCAGCGCTGATCTTCCTGCCACCTGACATCATTTTTGGCGTCCCTCCTGTCTTCGCGTTGACTGGCAGCCTCCCTGTACTTTGCGACCAGTTGCTTCCAGTCTCCCTGCAGAGCTCTATCTGTACGGGTTACTGCCATAATTTCGCTGAACATGTCCTCACGCGTCCTCCTTTTCCTCAGTCTTCTTATGATACCCCCCCCCACGTAGATGAGAAGCGAGAGGGAGGCTGGAGAAATGTGCAGCTGTGTGTGGGGGGGTGGGGTTTGGAAAGAGTGGTAAAAGAATCATAAGAGACACATTTCACACAACCATGCATACAGTCTTTCTCCTCACTGACCTGTGCCTGTTACCGAACCTTGAACATTTTACTTTACCACAAGGTCACCTTAGGATTCCTTTAATACTTATTGCTTGTGGCTGAGGACAGAGAGTTCTGCTCAGACGCAGGTCAGGGGAGCACACAGACCGTGCCCGGAGAAAATGTACTGGTAATCAAGCTACTCTCCTTCCCTGCTTTGCTCTCGCGTTCCCCGAACAAGCAGGTCTCCTTGCCTGCGGTTTGCTCGGTGGTTCGGGGAACGCGAGAGCAAACCGCGGCGAAGCTGGTCTCCTTCCCTGCTTTGCTCTCGCGTTCCCTGAACAAGCAGGTCTCCTTGCCTGCGGTTTGCTCGGTGGTTCGGAGAACGCGAGAGCAAACCGCGGCGAAGCTGGTCTCCTTCCCTGCTTTGCTCTCGCGTTCCCCGAACAAGCAGGTCTCCTTGCCTGCGGTTTGCTGGGTGGTTCGGGGAACGGGAGAGCAAACCGCGGCGAAGCTACTCTCCTTCCCCGGTTTGCTCTCGCGTTCCCCCAACAAGCAGGATGAATCCGCCCTGTTACAATGGAGACTTTTCTAAAAACCACCTCATGGGTCACTGTTTTAGGAAAGGTTTTTAATCTACTTGGTCAGTGACTCTAAGTACAGGTAGTGATTTGAAGCACCCAGTAAAAAAGGCTTACATTAAACCGAAGCTTTTAGTAAAAAAAATTACACTCACCAGAGGACGGTCCCTCAGCTTCATTTTCTGGAGTACTGCCTTGAGATGGCTGGCAGGGAACCTCAGTAAGGGTGAGGAAAAGATCCTGGCTGTTTGGGGGGATAAAATGCTCTGTGCTCTCTGCTGGAGCCTCCTCCTCTTGGTCCTCATCATACTGATCATCGCCATCAAATAAATCTTCCGTAGTTGCAGGAATCATGACACCCACCTCTGAATCAACAGACAAGGGGGGGTTCGTCGTTGCGCTGTTCCCCAATATTGCGTTAAGCTCGTCGTAGAACCGGCATGTTTTGGGGGCAGAGCCTGACCTGCCCTTTGCTGCTTTGGTCTTCTGATACGCCTGTCTGAGCTCTTTCACTTTCACTCGGCACTGTAACGAGTCCCTGGTATGTCCCCTCTCCCGCATGGCATTAGAAATTTTTTCAAAGGTTTTCTCATTTCGTCTGCTCGAGCGCAGTTCTGAAAGCACTGACTCTTCTCCCCATACAGCTATCAGATCGAGTAACTCCTGTGTGCTCCATGCTGGAGCTCTTTTCCTATTTTCAGGAGACTGCATTCTTCTCTCTGCTGCTGAGAGCTCCACGCTGTGCAAGCAGGAAATGGAATTTCAAACTTCCCGGGGCTTTTCCTGTTTACCTGGCCAGCAGAAGAGTACCTTTACCTGTGTAGAGCGGCCACTAGAGCACTGTGGGATACGTCCCGGAGGCCATTAACTTCGATGGCCGTCCACACTATCATAAAATCGATTTTAAAAAATCGATTTTGGGGTTACTCCTCTCGTTTTGATGGAGTTCCAAAATCGATTTTAGGGACCCTTAAAATCGATTTTATGCACTCTGTAGTGTGGACGGTTACAGCTTTAAATCGATTTAGAGCTCTTAAAATCGATTTAAAGCTCTAGTCTGGACCTGGCCTTAGTTCCAACAGTTCCTCAGTGTGTTTTTATTTTAAAAAAAAGGGGGATATGTAATCTAGTTCTACCATTTGTTTCTAATGCCTAATGTCTAAATGCCTTTACCTATGTTTGTATATACACTGGAGTTATTAACCCAAATGCTAGTTTTCTTGATAAATCTAACTTCAGGGAAACTAGCAGAGCTTTTATTTAGCTTTATGTCATGCCTTGTCAATACACTTAATCTCAGAAAAATAGACCATCATATTTTAAACCTACCCTTGTATGTTTACTTTTGCTAGACATTCATTCCTGTTCCTAGAATTCAATGCCACAACTCCAGATTTACAACCCTGAGAAATAATGAAAAGTGCTAACATTCAAGGCAAGAAAACGATTTAGAACCAAGTTCAAATGCACTAGTCAACTTAACCTAAAGCAGCACTATCAGCTTACATTTTCAGCATAAAGTTTATCATAGTTCACGATGAATCAGATGTTTAAATCAGATCATTCTCCTCCAGTTTATAGTGCCTGAGTTATGCTGAAGATGGCTTCTTCGTGTTCAAAATCATGATCTGCTGTGTCAGTAAATTGGGAGCACTGTCATAGCACATTACTTTGTCTGGGATATATCTTACTGACAACATCACAGCCTTTTGGTTTACATTGACAGGATTTAAAATAAATATGTGGAATATTCCCCAAGGCATATAATCAATAGCATCTGTTGCAATTCTGGTATTTCCTTTGCCCTGTTTATACTATTACTGTCTCTATTGAAGCTGTATTATTATAAATGTTTCCAGGAACATATCCTGGCATCAGCTCACAGCAATGCTGCTACAGTACTAACAATTCAAATCTCAAAGGAATAAAGCAGTATTACTATTGTTCCAATACTCTATTGATTGTGATAAATAGCATAACCAAAAGGAATATACATTTATTATTGCATGTTAGTATCTTCTTGATCTGTGCAGTACAGTAAAATGGTGGCAAAACATTTGTTCACAATGTTAAGGCTGCCCCTGCCTGCAGGTATATGGGATCTTGGGGAGCAATTACCACACAGGTGGGTTGCCAATTAATTTCTTTATTAAAGGAAAAAGGAAGTGGTGGGAATTTAACAATGAAATAGGATGGGATGGGATGTATAGGGTGTTTACAATAGACAATGATGGGGGGGTTCTTATTGAACAGTGTAGGGAGTTCTAACAGTGGGGTACAATAAGTGGGGTTCAGCACAATGGGATACAGTACAGTCAATAAGCGTATCAAAAAGAAATACAAAATAAAATGGTAGCTTCTATATAAAATGGTCAACAATCTTAGATAGAATGTATTAAGTGGTAAGTGGCCTTATAGACAAAGTAACACAATGGTATTAATACAAATACAAAGTATATCAGAAAAGTGGAAGCAATCAATGGGGTGTTATAATTACAAGTAAAATGTGAATCACAATGCAATAATACAATATGGGTGATAAGTGAAATTATGCAATGTAACGGTATAAAAGAAAAGTAATGACTTAATTTGTGAGGCTAGGATAGCAGATAATCTGTCAAGGAACAGGAGGGGAGTGAATGATTAGTGGCAACTGATGAGAGGAGAGTGCGGCTGGAAGCAGTGAGAGACTCTGAAGCCCTGCAGGGTAAGGACAATGGAGCAGCGTGATGGTGATCTTCGGTAGGGGAGGGGCAGCGGAGAAGTGTAAAGAAGGGCTAGAGAGAGGTTTAAGCAACAGCAACAAGCGGACACCAAAAACAAAGGGAAAAAAAGCGGCAAAGGGTTTGGGAAGTTTCACAGGGGGAGAAGCATCAATGGGTTTGGGAAGTTCGGAGGGTGATGCAGACGCGGGGGGGGGAAGCAGCAAGGAGTTGGGAAGTTCGGAGAGAGTGCAGATGTGGGGGAAAAAACAGCAAAGGGTTTGGGAAGTTATACAGAGAGAGAAGCAGCAAGGGGTTTGGGAAGTTTGGAGGGTGATGCAGACGCGTGGGGGGGGCAGCAGCAAGGAGTTATAACAGGGAGACACGGAGGAGCACACAGAGGGGGAGATTGGAGCGGGGGAAAAACAGACACGGGAAAGTTCAGGGAGAGATTGGGACAGCGGGAAGACGAATTTATGCAGCAAAACCCTTATCTATCTTAACCAACGACTAGGCAAAACAACAAATATCATAATTCTAAGCAAAACTATAACAAGCAACTATATGGAGCAACAAAACTGTAAATTATAACAAGGCAGGAGAACTTACAAGCTCTACAATCTTAACAAACTATGACTTATTAAACTAAAAAAAACAAAACTTATGGTGCACCTTATGCTATGGGGAAGTCACAGAGGGCAGAGTGGTATGTGCCCAGGATACAGCTCCCAAGGAAGCCAAGGGATGGTGGCTGAAGCCAAGGGATACAGCTGAAAGCAGGGAGCCCCGAGGCAAAGCCCACAGCTCAAGCAGCGGCACAAACTTATTTTTAGCAGCAAAGTGCCGTGAAGTTTAAGAGAGGTTTTAAGACACAGACCAAGGTTTAGCTTGAGTGTGTGTGCTAGGGAAACAGAGCCAGCAGCTAAAGTAATAAAATAAAAGTAGGGAAAGTTTCACAGAGGGATTCTTACCAGTCCCCAAGGCAGCAGCAAAGGCAGAAGCAGCAAGAACATCAGAAGGCTCAGTATGGTCTCGATAATCAGGAGATCTCTCAGGTAGCAATTCCTTCTTCGTGTGGGGGGGTTCAAAAAACGGGGGTACACTCAAAAAATAAAACAAGAGCGGAGAAAGGACCCCTCAGAACTCCTGGCTGATCAGACCAGGCAGCAATGCAGGAACCTTTCTGATGTTTGTTTCAAAAATGTCTGGTTTTAAAGGCAAACTCAGGCAGTTTCCTGCCAGTAATCCTGATAGGCTCCCTCTGTCACAGGGGAGGAGGCACAGGGAAAAGACTGCAGGTGAGCACAGAAACATATCTGGGCAGAGTCCTGTGCAACAGGTGACTCAAAAGCACATGAGGCCCATGACTCATGCCCAGGATCTTAAAAACACAATAGGTCTTGCAGCTCTGGACATTGCCTGCCCTACACCGAGCCCAGGTTCAATGAGGTGATAACAGGACTAACCCTTTGAACAGGGCAGTGGTCCCATTTAGCATGCAGCACAAGTGGTCATCCCTTTGAGAAGGACAATGGCTCTTGTTAAACATCTCAAGGGGCCCTCCCTTTGAGAAGGGCAGTGGCCGTGGTAAACAACTTAACAGCCAGGGAAGGGCGGCCACAGGAGGCAAACAAAAACAAAATGGAGTATGGGGACAGCTGTAAGAAACAAAATGGAATAAGGGGATAGCTGTAACAGACAAAGGCAATCTTGCTGCGTTACAAAATATTTTTTAATTACCACTTTTTTAATTCTCTTAAATATATATATATATAAAAATCAGAACCATGTGACTTTACTCATTAGGAAAAGTTGGGTAGAAAATCTGTATTTAAAATAGAGTATCACCTGGGACATTATGAACAATAGAATGTACAGTAGGTTGTTATTTCTAGAGAACAGCGTGAGTGTATATTTGCATTTACCCAGCTGATCTACAGTAATCTACATATAGTGTTTTTCCCTCTTGATATTAAAAGCACAGTTGGTTAGGAAAGATTTAAATTAAGGAGTGGAGGCAAGTGTTTAGTTGGGAAAAACTATAGATTAACTATTGTCCTATAGTAAATAATGGAAGAATAATTATACATATTGTAATAAGCCATTAAATGGTGCCCAAGTGTGAGCGGCAAAATACTGGAGGATCAATGGCCTAGAGAGGCAAGAAGCCAAAGGATTGCCTGACAGTGGGGAAGAACTGGGGGACTGGCTCCAGAATGGCTTTAGTGTCTGTGGGGGGTGGGGCGTGTTCTGCAGAAGGAAGAAGGACTGTGTTGCTCTGTGTGTGGGTGTGCATGAGCCTTGGGGACAGGATGTGTGATGGATGCTGGACTGGAGCTGGTGGTGAGCACTTTGGACTAAGGCACATGTGTGTCCTGAGGACAGGTGAATGCCAAGGAGCAGTGACTCCCACCAGGCTGGAGGCCCAGAGTGAGCAGCAACCCCAGCAAGTTAGTGCATCTCAGCTTTTCATGCACCACTGGTGAGATTAGCAGCTATAGGTGGAAATGGGATGGAAGGTTTTGGGCACCTCCAGAGATAGGGGAAGGAACTGGGCTATTGTTACACTGTTGCTGCTGAATTTCCTTAACTTTCAAAGCCCCATTTCAGCCCATTGGTCTGTACACATTCCCTTGCTAAATATTATTTTCTATAAAATGGTCTCAGAACTCCTCTGTGTGCAATTGGGTTTTGGAGTCAGGGACATCGGTACCCACATAAGCAAAAGGGGCTAATACCCAACCCAGAGAGGAATAGATGCATTAACCAGCACCAATGTCCAGCACGGAGCGGGGGCAAGGTGATTAGCACAACATTTCAAGTTGCAGGATATGGTTTAGCTTAATTTAAAGTGCCTCAGTCTTTCTAAAGCATGTAAGAACTAATGCTGTTGTGTTCATTCAGACCGAAGGGAACCCTGAATCCAGCCTGAAAATAAAACCTATAATTTAGTGGTTTATGAAGATATTTTTCACACAGTCCCCACACCAGAAAAACTGTAAAAAGTAAAAGCCCTGAATGTAATTGTATTCACATATGGTTACAAGTAATGTATTATTTATTAATTGTGTTATGGTTACACTCAATGGACCCAGTTGAATGTAGAAATATAGGAAGGGAAGGGACCATTTTGGGTCATCAAGTCCAATACCCTGCTATTGCAGGCAACCCTGTCACATAATCCTGTTCATGAACTTATTAGGCTTCTTCTTAAAAGTAGTTAGGCTGTTTACCTCCAGTACTCTTTCAATTGATTGAAATACCATACAAAGAGTAGTTATCAGTGGTTTGCTGTCAAAGTGGGAGGACATATCTAGTGGGATCCTGCAGGGATCTGTCCTTGGTCTGATACTGTTCAACTATTTTCATTAATGAGTTGAACAATGGAGTAGATAGTGTGCTTATAAAATTTGCAGATGACATCATGCTAAAAAGGTTTGCAAGCACTTTGAAGAACAGTATTAGAATTCACAAGGGCCTTCATAAATGGGACGACAGGTCTGAATTCAACAAGATGAAGTAGAGTAAAGACAAGTGCAAAGTACTCCACTTGGGAAGAAAAAAATTGAATGCAGAAATACAAACTGAAGAATAACTGACGAGGTAGTGTCACTGCAGAAAAGGTCTCAGGGTTATAGGTAAGGCTACAATTTAGTTATGGAGTTCATGGAATCCGTGACTTCCAGTGACCTCCATGACTTCAGCCTGCGGTGGTTGGGAGCTGCAGGGTCCCCCTCCACCACTGGGGACAGGGAGCTGCGGGGTACCGCTGATGCGTCTGATGAAACTTTTGCTCCAATACATCTGTTAGTCTATAAGGTGTCTCAGGACTCTTTGTCGTTCCTGGCAACTCTGGCAATCTTGGAGCTCTAAGCTGCTGTAGGGGGTGGGATACCCTGCGACTCCTGGCCACTGTGGGCAGTGGGGAACCCCTGAGCTCCTGGACACTGCAGGTGACAGGGGAACCTTCAAGCTCCTACCGGCAGAGGACCCCCAAGCCCTGGGCCACGGAACCCCATAGCCACCAGCTTCTGGTGGTGACGAGGGAATCTCAGAGACCCTGGCCAACAGTGGGGGTGGAGGAACCCCAACCTCCCAACCACTGTGGATGGTGGGTAGCCCTGCAGCTCCTCGCCCATGGCAGGAGAACCTCACAGTGCCCAGCCATCACCGATGGGGGTACCCCTCTGCTCCCGGCTGACATGGGAGGCGGTGGCATCACACAGCTCCGAGCAGCGGGGGACCCCTGGAGCCACAGATGGCAGGGGTACCCCGCAGCCCCCAGCTGCTGCAGGCGGCTCCTAGCCACTGCACAGCTGCCTCACTTCAGATGATGTGAGGATCCATTTTGTCAGAGGCAGGTCACGGCTTCCTGTGAATTTTTCTTTTTTTGTCCATGACCTGTCAGTTACTTTTACTGAAAATATCTATGACAAAATCTTAGCCATAGTTATAGTTGATCACAAACTGAATATGATTCAACAATGTGATGCAGGTGCAATTAAAGGCTAATATCATTACTGGTATTAACAGGAGTCTTGTGTATAAGATACGGGAGGTAATTATCCTGTTCTACTCAGCACCAGTGAGGCCTCCGCTGGCGTACTGTGTCCAGTTCTGGGTAGCACATTTTAGGAAAGATATGGACAAATTGGACCGAGTTCAGAGGAAAGAAACAAAAATGATAAAAGATTTAGAAAACCTGACCTTTGGGAAAGGTTAAAAAAAATGGGCATGTTTAGCCTTGAGAAAAGAAGACTCAGGGGGGACCTGATAAAAGTCTTCAAATAAGTCAAGGGCTGTTATACAGAGGCCTGTGTTGTTGTTCTCTGTGTCCATTGAAGGTAAGACAAGAAGTAATGGGCTTAGTCTGCAATAAGGGAGATTTAGGCTAGATATTATCTAACTATATCTAACAATAAGGATAGGTAAGCTATTCAATAGGCTTCCAGGGAAGGTTGTGGAATCCCCATCATTGGCTGTTTTTAAGAACAGGTTAGACAAACACCCATCAGGGATGGTCCAAGTGTACTTGGCCCTGCCTCAGTGCAAGGAGATGGACTTGATGACTGGTCCTACATTTTCTATTATTCCACTCCTATTGACAGGCTGTTCCAGAACCACAACTCCTTTTATGGTTAGAAACCTAATTTCCAGCTGAAATTTATTCATGACCATTTTATACTCATTTGTTCTTATGCCAGTATTGTACTTTATCTCATATGCTCTTCTCCCCACAGCTCCCAAGGTGTTTATCCCCAATGTATTTTAAGCATTCAAGTAGTCTCACTGAAGTATATGGGACTACTGTTCCTTAAATTTAAGTGCTGCACAAGTGCTTTCTTAGATAAAAAGAGAGTACTGCTCATTCTCTGGGTCCAAGCCCTAAAGGAGATAACAAAAAGCTTAAATTTGTTGTGATAGCAAACGGGAAGCCACTGGAGGCTTTCAAAGGGGAGTGATACAATCGAATGGATGGGCCAGGAAGGTGAGTTAGCGTGGCATTTGTATGCAGTATGAGTAGGAAGGCAATGAGTGTATCTGGAAGCCAGAGAGGAGGGTGTTGCAGCAGTCAAGGTGGGACATAAATAGGACATTTTGCTTGTCATTTATCTCAGCTGCGTCCAACTCATTTATGATGGGTTTTGAACATGTCATTAATCTCAGTTGCCTACAAAAGTGAATATAAACGGGAGCTTTGTGACAATTTGACCCATAAAATTCAAAACGACAGGAAGGTGAGAAATAATAAGTGAATATTATGAAGTAAAAAGCTGGGGCTGCACTTAAAATATTACCTGTATCTCTAGCCACAATGTTTATTTAAAGAGACTAAAAGCTATTTGCATGATTAATGTACATAATTTATATTTCTTTTACATCAACATTATGCTATATTGAGAAAGTCAGACACTCCTCAGATAAAAATAGGTCCAGTGTTTATCTGAATTCAGTTTTAATTTCAGCAATTATTTAGCAAGTGTCATTTTAAATGAGGATTTAAAGTTCTTTTTTTAAAAAAAATTAAAGCATCTAATTTCACTGCAGTCAAAAGAAGCAAAGATTTCACAAATTTCCAAGTGACAGAATAAATATTTTTGGTGTTGAATAAAGTGTTTTCATTTTGGGATTGATTTCTTATTCTGTGGCCTGATCCTTAACTCTGTACTCAGGTTACATTACCACTAAAGTCAAAATTGTGTTCTGTAGATTTGAATTTGCCTTTGGGTTTATTTAAATCTAGAGAGTGGAAGAGAAGGAGACTGTCATCATCTCAAAAAAATCATTACACTGAAATCGGTTCACATTAGCAGCTTTTAGGCATAGACCCTAGCAAAGTATTGTGTAATTAAACTGACCCTAGACACCTTTCTAGATGCATTTTGGCATATGTTTTGCTTGGGTCAAAATATATTTGCACTTGCCTAGGCTCCATCATGATAAGTCTTTGTTATTTACCCCAAATAAGTCACTGTTTTGTTGCAACAACTGGTACAATGGTGCATAACTGGTGAATTGCAAAATTCTGAGGACTATTATCTCCAGCTCAGTGCTACTTCAGAGTGATGGCATATGGCAGATGTCAGAGATTACAACCAAGGCATGCATGTTTCTGGCTAATGACAAGCAGTAGGCGAAGTAGCTTACCCTAGGAACCTAAGTAATGTTTTACTCCAAATAGATGTGTCTGTTTTCCCATGAGTGAAAAAATGTTTTAGAGGTTTTAGTCATCGTCTCTCTTGGAACTAATGATAAGATTTTTTCCACTATGACCCAAGACTCCTCAAACCCTCAGACTAGTTTTCTTGGAGCTCATCTTGGGCAGAGACAATATCAAAGTGTAAAAGCAAGTATATGTCATCAAAAGATAGACTGGCATGATGGCAGCACTGAAGGTGACTGGATTTTGCATCTTGACAGAAGTCAGCCATTTTGCACTTGATATTTTCTGGCATTGGCAGGGAGTGATAATGGCAATGTATTGTCCTATTCTTAATGGAGATTCAGGTTCATATTTCAGTCTCTCTCATAACCAAATATCTGGGGAGAGAGGGTGTTATTCTGCAGTTTTGTTCAGGCCTGATCTACTTGGGATTGTATCCTCAAACTCCCCTTAGAATTCCAGTCTGCATCTTTCAAGACACTTTATGGCCAATGCAAATCTAATTTAGTCAAAGTCCAGGTGAGATTCTAACTAGCCCCAGAACAATTGGAGCATTAGTATCCACATCATTAAAGTCCAACAGCTGCATAGAATGTTTGTATATGCTGTCTAAATTAGATTTTCTAAGGCTGGTCCACACTATTCAAGAGGACCTTTCTGAATTATTTCTACATAAGAGTTTGCAGTTTTTCCAAATGTAAGAAAGGACACTGAGTTTTGGACATTGAGAACTTTCCTGGTGCCTTCCCCACCCCCCATCTTGTAGCATTGGAGAACATCCAGCCTATTTGCATTCTAGAAATCCCATAACCATTTCTAGGGACACTTTTAAAAATATAGGTCCCCATTCTACTACATGCAAGAATAAACATCATAAGGGAGAGAAAACACCAGAAGTTTCAGTATGTAGAGTATCCTACCTCATTCTTCCATCAAAGGGTGTGGTTTACTCTTCAACTCCACACCCTTCCTTATCTCCACAGAAGAAGGCTGGTGTCCTGGGAGGTCAGGGGCATCCACACATATGCGGCATGGCCTCTGGCTATACATCCTGGCTCCACAGGCTCCCACTGTAGTAAACATTCCTTCTGGATCTTACCCTAATGCTACCCCTAGAACACCCTTAAAGCCATGTTCCATTGCATGGAAGCAGAAACAGCAGTATTATTATGCATATTTCTTCAACATCCTGACTGGTAGCTCTGTAGTTACGATGACTGTAAAGCATGGCACATGGTGTATAATGGCTATTGACTACCACATAATATGTCTAGCCTTCTGCAAGTTTTATGCTATACAGTTCTCTAATGGAGGTTTACTTTTTTTTCAATGTACACACTGGACCACTAACTGAGGAAATGATTATAGCATTTTTTAGAATATATAATATAAGTGCAATGCATTGATTAAATGATAAATGAAGCCATGTAAAGATTTACAATTCTTAAACCATACTTTCTTAATTATGTTATATCTAGACTATGCACAATGTGCAGACCTGCCAAGCTATACTCTAGCACACTTGTTCTCAGGACCTGGCTCTTAGCTCACCGTAAGTAGAGCTGTGTGGGAATTTGTTGAAAAGTTTCATGTTTTCAGTTCAAAAATAACTTTTCAGTTAGAAATTTAATTATTCTAAAGAGAGGTGCAAAAAGAAACAAGTCAAAATCAAAATGAAATGGTTTAAAATGATCAAAGAGAAACATTTCAACTGACCTGAACTTTGGTGGGGCGGGAGCATGGGAGGTTATTGGTTCACAAAATATTTTTGAGGTTTTTATTTTTTATCTCTATTTGGGATGTGAATTTTTTTTTTTAAATCCTGAAAATTTTCATGAGACAGGAAAACTGCTTCCTTTCCAACCCTAATAATACACTGGTGTGAGGCATCAGGTCACATAATCAATCAGGCTCTAGTAGTCTCACTTGCAAAAAACATAGGCTACTCCCTTTGGTTGCCAACCATGATTGTTTCCAGTTTTCTTTTATGCCTACAGTTACTTTAAAGCATTCAAAACTACACCGATGCTACAGCATCCATAGCCTTTCTCAGATGTGGCCCCAAGATACTTTATTTTTCCTGAAAGTATCCTTTATGTGTAGGAAAAGCACACTGCAGAATACAGGATTACAGACTACAGAAGTATTAGCCCTCAAAAAAACCCAAAGATTTAATTTAGACCACTTTAGCTCTGTTAGACCTGTAAACTTTAAAATATGCCTGCTGTTATTTTGGTATTTCAACAGCTAGTTAGAAGAGGAGTCTTTGAAACAGCACTGAATCAAGCATGAGCACATTTTAATGTGATATGTCTGATTATGAAACTGGATCTTATGTTGCAAATGCAATTATTATTTTGAGCACTGGCTCCATAGGTGTCTTTGCAGATCCAATTTTTCTTGGATATTTACAAGTCCAAAAACAACTCTCCAGAAAAATTGTGTCTCCGGAGGAGGCATTAGAGTAAAAATGAGCCTATTTTAAATTAACAGCAAGTAACTTTAATTGATATTACTTTAGGCTGGTGAGCCCAGAGAGAGATTTAAAAATACAAAAAGAAAGATGGCTCACCAGGCAGGTTCTCCTAATCTCACACAGCATTAATCATGTCCCTTATAATGAGAAAATCCTATTAGTTATTGCATTTTAAAATATATAAAAGAGCCTATTTTAGCACCTATTTTCTTAGTTTTCAAATGCAACAAACGGATTGAATACAATGAGACATATGAAACATAAATTGTATATACATTAATGTAATGAATTGAGGCTCAATAGTTGGGTGACCATGTGTACAATGATCACTGGGCAACCAAGTCTTCATAGCTGAAGTGGTGTTTGTTTTTTTCTTCTCATTACAGCTCTGTTAAGCGAACATTCCTCCCACAATAGCAATAGTTTACAAAGTGGAAATTTCATGCTCTGTGAAAACAGGATAAATAGTTAGTCAAGGTCACTTGTGACTTAAGTGTCTAACCCTTCTCCTTTGAAGTCAGGTGCTGAACAGTATCTCAGTAAAATTATATCTGCTCACCTAAGTTAGGGTGCTATCCTGCAAGGTTCTCAACATCTCACTAGGGCTGTGACTGAGCAAATATTTAAGCACATGCTTAATTTTAATCATGTGCTTAAGTTCCAGGGAAGTTAACTGGTCCTAAATTCACCATATCATTTAGCAGTACCAATAGACTGCCTGCTGGACTAAATGCTGCCACTCAATACACAGCCAGCAGAGTATGTTGGAAGCCCTATGTACCATCCCTGTTCATGAATCTGCAGGAACTTGTCATGTTCTGGTTCCTAGCAGCATGGAGCACAAGCCATCTAGCCCACCCAGCAGCCCTGTAGGGGTTGTGGGGATTGTGGGTGAGGCAATTTCCTCCCCCACACATACTACCACTGGATTGCTGCCCTGGCTACACAGCTGGTGCAAGTGTAGCAGGGGGAGCACCAGTTTGCACTCCCCTCAAAGTCTCTGAAAGGTTTATGTGTTTCCATTCTTAATCCCTCTCACCACCACCATTTAGGCCAAGGGTGGCCAACCTGAGCCCAAGAAGGAGCCAGAATTTACCAGTGGACATTGCCCCAAAGCCATAGTAATACATCAGCAGCTCCTCTACCCCACTCCCAGCACCTCCCACCCACAGGCAGCCACACCAATCAGTGCCCCCCCTCCCTCCCTACATCTCCCGATCAGCTCTTTCCTGGCATGCAGGAGGCTCTGAGGGGGGGAGGAGTGAGGGCACAGCAGGCTCAAGGAAGGACGCTGGAAGGGGTGGACTGGGGGTAGGGCGTATGGCAGACCCAGGGGTTGAGCAGTGAGCACCCCCCGCACAGTAGAAAGTTGGCGCCTGTAGCTCCAGCCCCGGAGTTGGTGCCTATACAAGAAACCTCATATTAACTTCTGAAGAGCCACATGTGTCCACCCCTGATTTAGGCACTATGCCTTCTCCTCTCCAGCAAGGAAAAGCCACAACTGAGCCCTTCATATTTAAAGCTTTTCTTTAAAGAAAGGAAGAATTGTGTAGCTGTGATGTTTTGCTTGGTCTCCACTCATTCTTTGACAAGGGTGTTTTCTCTTTTTTGCACATGCAAAGACAAAGTCCCTGAGCAGACAGCCTGTGAGCTGCGGCTCCTGTTTAAACGGTGAGAAATGCTTTGTGGTTGTCTCATTGAGCATAATCACTAGAGTGAAATGGAAAAATCTCATTCAATAAATATGCTTCAGCAACTTTGATGTTTTTATATAATTTATCTGTCTTGCATGCAGAATTTTTTTAAAAAACCTTTCATCTGCCTTTTTATTTTTATTTTTGGTTATTATAGGCTTTTGGTTGGAAGTGATTTTTGAATGGGGAACTTTTAGTGCCCCTTTAAGTTAAAATTCCCAAATATAAATTTAATTTAATTGGGTAATATATTCAATATATACCAATTGTTTATTAAAAACAAATTCAATGGGGATTAACTATGTAATAGAAACATATATATTACATTGCTGTAAAACCTCAGTAAAAAAGATTTTACTAAACAACTGGTACTCCAATTGCATATCCTAACTACTCTATTAAATCCAGTTTTTCAGTCTGAATGAGACAGACATGAGCTGCTCTGTGATAATTCCTGAATCCTGTAGGTTGATCTGCTTATTGGGTTGTTAAACGTGTGTAACCGAATGTACCCCTATTTTCACACCCTACGGACTCTTGTAATAATTGTTGTACAAAATATGCCTCGTGAGGCATAATTTGAAAACTAATAACTTGCTGGTGAATAAGATCATGGTAAAATGTGTGTAGCAACATTATATGCAAAGTTAATAATATAAGATGAAATTATGACTGAAATGTGTTTACCAAACAAGTCTGGGGAGGGAGTAAATCTCAAAGACAAAGGAAAAGCTAATGCCTCTAGCCAAGCATAATCAAAGCTGATGGGCAATCGCCTGTCAAGTGGCCATTCTTTGGTAATGGAGTGGGGCAGGAACAGATCCATCTGCATTTTTGCAAATAACAGCATAGAACCTCTTTCACAACAAGACTCCATGTCTCCATCTTCACAGTGGAAAGGAACTGTATCTAGAACTGTATCTCAGGAAGATGCATTTCAAAGGGTGACTGGACTATAAAAATGAGAAGCAAAACAGCCCAGGTATTCTCTTTCCTTCTCTTACTCACTCACTCTCTTTCACCCATGATGACAAAAGAACCACCCTTTTGACTTGAGGGGCGGGAAGGAAGGCGCAGAATCCTGTCAAGATTTATGTCATCTACTGGGAGCATGTGGCAAGGATTTTACCTTGAACTAAGTCTAGTTTGTTAAGTTTCAACTAGTAGAAAGTATTTTAGCTTTATTTCTCTTGTAACCATTTCTGACATTAATACTTTATACTTTCTCACTTTATATCTCTTTGTAGTTAAATAAATTTGTTTTTTTATTAATCAAAACTAATCCAGTGTTGTGTTTAAACTGAACCGTTTGGTAACTCCAGTTAAAGTAGCAAAATGTTGCATATTGACCCCTTTTAGGGGCAATGGACCTCTAATATCTGAACTGCCCGTGGAGAGCTGGGCAATATTATAGAACACATGTTTTGGGGGAAAATTGGGACTGGTGTGTGTTGGGGTCACCCTGCTGGTAGTCACCAAGGCTGCTGGAAGTCAGAGTGTGGCTGATGTGTTGCTGACAGGTTTCTGGGTTCAGAGGTGCTGGACTAGGAATGCAGCTATACACAGACACTCAGTGTGTGATTTTCATGCTATTTGTCTGTTTGTGAGCAGCCTAGGTTGGGAGCTATAGCAACAAAGGTTTGTAAGGCACTCAAGGTTGCAGGGCAGGTGGTAAGACTGGTCTGGATTGTACCCTGGAAAGTGACAGTATGATTATAATGGGTCAACTCAATAGGGCTGTTCAAAAAACAAGCAGGAAGGGGAAACAATACCTCAAAAGAAGCTACTCTACAATAAATGCTTCAAGATTATCAACAATCAACAATGAGTCAGTTATTAGTCATGAAGATTTACATAGACACCCACTGAGGGGGAAGTGTCCTAGACTCCAGCCCGAGCCCAAATATCTACACTGCAATTTTAAAGCCGTGCAACCCGAGCCAGTTGACAGGGGTCAGCTGTAGGCATTTTATTGCAATGTAGACATACCCAATGACTCCAATAATCAGACAATCTATCTGGCCTCACCAGGGTCTTCAACCCCAACTTTGGCCCCTTTAAATTCAACCCTTCATTGAGGCTTCCAAATGAGCCCTGTCACCTCAGGTTTTTTCCACTTCACTTGTGGCCAGTGAGGGAACCTGCACCCACCCGCTTCTCTGGTTTACAAGGGTCTTTATAGATGGCAGTCACATGCTTCTTAATTCAATTCATTGCTGCTACTTCCCTGGGCCTATTCCCACCTGGCCTCTTTGTCTGCACTTCTAGCTTAGGATAAAGTTCTCAAGTCCTTCTTCCACTAGACACCCATCTATGCAAGTGCAACCCTGGCTAGTCCTCAGGGTCCTTTGGCCAGAGAGGAGCACCCTTCCCTGCTCTTCTGCTCCCCATCAGACAACACTCTGCTAGGGCCCCGCAGCTCCTTTTATCTGAGCTTGCTGGGCTCTAACTACTGTTGCTAACCCTTCTAGCCCTTAGAAGA
Organism: Gopherus flavomarginatus; assembly: GCF_025201925.1. Lineage (NCBI taxonomy): Eukaryota > Metazoa > Chordata > Testudines > Testudinidae > Gopherus > Gopherus flavomarginatus. The sequence continues at coordinate 80,079,580 of NC_066617.1, read as the reverse complement.
CCAGGTCTCTGTAGTTTCCAAGATCACTCTAGGCAGGCCTGTAGGAGTCATCTTCACTGATCCGTTCTCCCCACATCAGTGCCTTCTGGCACAGTGCCTGCAGAACCTCCAGCAGAGAGCTCTGGAGGCCTTTTGCACTCCATCATATACCCCAGCAAGCCAGTCTAACAGCCTTAGGATTTCTAAAACTATGGAAAGAAAATGTGTATTTCATGCTGAAATGCCTTTTGTGAATATATAAAGGACACAGAAATACCTTCCCTCCTTCCCTCGCAATCAGATTTTTTCACTATCTTTTTCATCTATAGATTCCAAGTCCAGAAAGGAACACTGTGATCATGTAGATAGTCTGTCCTTCTGTATAACACAAGCCATAGAATTCCCCCAAAATAATTGCTAGAGTATCTCATTTAGAAAATCATCATCTAGATTTAAAATTTTCAGTGATGGAGAATCCACTGTATCTTTGGTAAGTTGTTCCAATGGTTAATTACTCTCATTGTTAAAAATTTACTCCTTCTTTCCAGGCTGAATTTGTCTAGCTTCTACTTCCAGGCATTGGATTGCATTGTACCTTTCTCTGCTAGATTGAAGAGTTCATTTGTTCCCCATGTAGGTACTTATAGACAAATCAAGTCACCCCTTAACCTTCTTTTTGTTGGGCAAAATCCTGTAGTGTTTTAAGGGTGCTTGGCTGCAGTGTAGGAAACAGATTCAACCAAAGTTGATCCTGCATCTGAGCTGTCCCACACTGCTTTACACCTGGTGTCTTTGTACTCAGAATAACTCCACTATACATCATCACAAACACGTATTTTGGCCCTCTTTTGAGCACACTAAGTATAGGCAGGCACAAAGAAATCTCTGTCGATAATAAAGTATCATTATTGTATAGAAGGAGTAAGGAAAAAATGTCCTGGGAAGTTTTGAACTAACACCCCAAATCCCTCTGTGTTTTTCTACAGCTCAGTGTGCACCAGACCATCTCACCACAATTCTGAAATGAGAAATTCTGAGGGCCACGGTACCTGGAATGTTCACAGTGGGCCAGACCTACATTTTTTAGCACAAGTTTCCCCACCAAGGTGATTCATTGATCAAATTCTTAGTACTCACTGACCTTCAGAGTAGACGAACCATTCCCATTGTGTGGTTTGATGAGCTACTGTCAACACAATATCCTGCCATATGAAACATGCCTTGGAGAAAGAGAAGGTAAGTCATGACATTTTGAAGGGCTTTCTAGCATTATCTGTATTCTTTATTTATCAGTCAAAGGTAAACATGAAAAACAGCCTAGTCCAATATGTTTATAGTGGTAAATAACTATAATAATCCATGTAATTTATTACAATTCAACCTAGAATTTTGTAATGCATTATGAAGTTAGGTAGGATTGGACTTTATTTTGCTTTTCTGCTCAGTTTACAGAAATCCTCCAGCAGTGCAAATAACGGGTTCTTGGCAGATATCTAACTGATATTGCAGGATTTCAAACAGAGTTTTATGACTCACTAAAACTATGAAATCATTTCCCCTGAAAGACCCATCCTAAATTATTTTGTCAGAATATACTGATTTATATTTTATCTGCTGAGGCTCATTGCATTCAATTTGCTCTTAGTTTTGTCACAAACAGGACAATGTATCTTACTCTTAACAGTTCCCCAAAATTTTGTTGCTCAAAGGCAATAAATATCCATTAACTCCTTTCTGAGCAGAGGATAGAATAAATATAATTTTCAGGAACATAAAATGATGGTAATATCACCCCTATGCATTTATAACAAATGGATTCTGAAGCCTCTTCGCCCTGTTAGAGCAATTATAGTGTGTGACTGAGTCTTCAGTAGCTGCAATCTGATTTAGAGAGCTGATGATATTAGTGTTGACCATGGGCTCAGTCAATATCCCCCTTTTTACTTCGAGTGTTTTTCTTTGTATGAGAAGATTAGATTTTTAAAATCAGATACATCACAACAATTGAAATCTGATTAAATGTGTAAACTAAATGCTAGGGTCACTAATGGCTTTCTAATGATCTTTTATGGTTCGGGTTGTTTATTTGTTTGATTGCTTAGATTTTTGGGGAGGGGAGTAGAAGGTGTTTTGAATCTCTCACAGTCAGGTAGTTCGAGAAGAAAGGAAATAAGTGTTGAGAAAATGAGCAGTGGGAAAAGTTCCCACTGATTTCAATGGGGAAAATCCGACTAAAGGATGCACCATCAAAGACATCCTTGTGTGGCTTTTATTACAGGAGAGAGAAAAAGTTTTAAAATGTCCAGCTTATATTTTAACACATATAAAACTACTCATTTTAGTAATCACACCTTATGATTCACACATGGGATTAAATGGTAGAAGATCTATTTCAAAACAGGAAGCAAACCTAACAATTTTAATTTGAAGAATTACTTACACTTCCCTTTTCTTTCATTTCACGATTGGCTTGCTCCAATACTGTGTGTGAAAGACACCATATAAAACAGGTTGCATTGTGTTTTAAGAAGTATGGATGGAGCCAGGAGTTAATGAGCTGTATGGAAGTGGAAAAGATTACATTTTTTCAGGGAGCCTGTGGATGTATAACATTTAGAACATGGAAAGTGTAGAATTTTCCTCAAGAATCTTAGCAGAATCGTAGAATTTTGATTATTTTAAAATAGATGTAACATGAGTTACTTATGTGAATATAGATAATGTTACTTGGTAAGATTTAAAAAGGTTTTTAAAACTGACTGACTGATACCTATGTTAATACTTTATTTCTCCACTTTTTTGGATTGCTTAGAACAGTTGTTCTCAACCAGGGGTACATGTACCCCTGGGGATATATAGAGATCTTCCAAGGGGACATCATATCATCTAGATATTTGCCTAGTTTTACAACAGGCTACAGAAAAAGGATTAGTGAAGTCAGTACAAACTAAAATTACAATGACTTGTTTATACTGCTCTATATACTATACACCGAAATGTAAGTACAATATTTATATTCCAGTTGATTTATTGTATAATTATATGGTTAAAAATGAGAAGGTAAGCAATTTTTTCAGTAATAGTGGGCTGTGACACTTTTGTATTTTTATATCTGATTTTGTAAGCAAGCAGTTTTTAAATGAGGTAAAACTTGGGGATACTCAAGAAAAATGAGATTCCTGAAATGGATACAGTAGTCTGGAAAGGTTGAGAGTCACTGTCTTAGGCTAACCAAAAAAAATGCTTTCTGGAAACTGCACCTGCTAATTAACCACAGAAATCCAGGTGGTGTATTTGCTGCTGAAATACATGGTTTAGTGCAGTGTGATTTTCAGGGGGTTTAAGGATTTGGAAAATATTTTAAATATTTTAAACAATATGTGTTTTAGCCACAATTCAATCAACTGTATCACTCGAGTGTGTATAGAATGTTGCAGATTGAAAGGGGTTGTGGAGTGGCCAAAGGGAACATCTTTGACCACGAGCTGAGGAAAAGCAGGAAACAGAAACACGTGTTCGGTTTGTACTTAATTTGGAAAACATTGGCGATTACACTTCCCTTCTCCCCAACATACGTCCAACCAACTTTAACCACCATGTTGGAGATGACTATCCTAAGCAACAAGTGTCATTCTAACAAAGGCACCATTTTTCATTTACTATGGAAATGTCCCAAATACCTCCTTTTGAAGACAAGAAACAATGGAGTAAATTGGACCAATTAGGCTCTTAGAGTTCTGATTGTACTGGGGACAAGAAATGTGTTACATCCCTTTTTAATACTGCAGCACAGATTCCTCATCCCATCCTGTTTCCCCACATGGCCAGGCAACTTTGCTGGCCAGAACACAGAGATGGGCTAAGCCTACATCTTTCCCCCAATACACTCCCTACACACACACCCTTATCTGTTCCCAGGGGAGAGCAACTCAATAGCAGCCTCTGAATTATCAGAAGAGCAGGTGTTGAAGTTCTGTCCAGCTGTTGCATAAGGGGTGCAAGGATTTGGGAATCGAGTGAAGGTTTCCTCAGCATTCAGGAAAAGCGGCAGTTTCTCAAAGCTCTATTATCTATGGGAAAAAAATTATAATTTCCACTTAGAAATCTGCAGCAACCTCAGACATAACACATTGGTCCAATGTCCCTTTAGAGATCATCACATTTCAGAAGAAATAGCATTAATAAATTGAAGACATTCAACACTTTTAGAGATATAATTCTCCTAGGAATAAAGGACTATATCAGGATGTCATTAATGATTCTGATGTCTTTGGTATAAGATTCATTTTCCCTAGCTCAGATTTCTCTCCTCTCCTGGAATACCCATAATTTGCATGACTATAGGTTTGCTTGTGAATTAATCTTCCCTTATTGTCTTTCAGAGCCTATCATTCCTTGCAAGTGTTTTTGTCCTGTTCATTGTGTGCTCTCTGCTCATGTCTATCTCTGGTAAACCAAAATATAGGCATTCCTATAATAATTCCTGTACCTGAGATAACACCACCACCACCTAACTCTCATATAGTACTTTCATCAGTAGATCTCAAAAGCACTTTACAAACAAGGTCATTATCATTATCCCCATTTTACAGATGGGAGAACTGAGGCACGGAGTGGTGAAGTGACTGGTCAAAGATCACTTAATAAACCAGTGGCCAAGCTGGGAATAGCTGGAAAAATATTCAAGGGGAATCAGTTTGGTAGGAATGGTACTATACTTATGCATAAATTAAATAGGTACTTACTAGATATTCTTGTTTGGACAGCTCATAAAAATGTAATAAAAATTAAATGTATAAAACAAAGCTTGACAAAAAAAAAAAGAAATGGTTCACTACTAAGTAGGTAACTATTTGTCCCTAGACACTGCTGTCCTTAAAGGTCCATCTAGAGCAGTGGTTCTCAACCAGGGCTATGTGTACCACTGGGGGTACGCGGTGGTCTTCCAGAGGGTACATCAACGCATCTAGACATTTACATAGATTTACAACAGGCTACGTAACAAGCACTAGCAAAGTCAGTACAAACTAAAATTTCATACAGACAATGACTTGTTTGTACTGGTCTATATACTATACACTGAAATATACATTATTTATATTCCAATTGATTAATTTTATAATTATATGGTAAAAATGAGAACGTAAGGGATTTTTCAGTAATAGTGCGCTGTGACACTGTTATATTTTTATGTCTGATTTTGAAAGCAAGTATTTTTAAGTGAGGTGAAACTTGGGGTCCGCAAGTCAAATCAGATTCTGGACAGGGTACAGTAGTCTGGAAAGGTTGAGAGCCATTGATTCTCAATCTTTTTCTTTCTGAGCCCAGCCCCACCCTACCCTCATGCTATGAAAACTCCATGCCCCAACTGTGCCACAACTGATTTTCTGCATATAAAAGCCAGGGCCCACATTAGAGGGTAGCAAGCAAGGCAATTGCCCAGGGCTCCACACCACAGGGGGCACCATGAAGCTAAGTTTCTCGGGCTTCAGCATGAGCCCCATCTGGTGGGACTCAGGGTCCCAGGCTGCAATCCCACATGAGGGGCTTTCAGCTTTCTGCCCTGGGCCACAGTGATTCTAACTCCAGCTGTGCTTGGTAAACCCCCTGAAACCTGTTAACGGTCCCCCAGGGGGCCCCAGACCTCTGGTTGAGAACCATTGATCTAGAGTAGCCAGCTTCCAACATGGGCCAAGCATAGCGGATATCTTTCTGTTCAAAGGTACTCAAGCATTCCATATGAGCATAAAACATTATAGTAAAGTCCCAACCTCTGAAGCCAAGGGGAGAGCTATACTGTACATGTTTTATTGCTCTTATAAATCCACACTACATTTTTTCCAGCCACTATCTCTACTGCTGTTTCTAAAGATTCTTTTCCAGCATAACTTTTCTTTTGCAATATTTCTCAGATTTGGCGTTTCCAAACTGCCTGCTCTTGAGAGATGTCTGGGCCTGCTCCTGGAAGTTAAGAGAATGGAGGATGATATAGTCTATGTACTTTGCTACAGAAATGTCCTTCCAGTGAGCAATAGCCATAGCTAATGGAAAGATTATTTCAGTTATCCCTTTGACACATGGAGTAAGTCACATTGCCTAAAGATTTTTTTTCTCTGTCAAACATGTTTTATTCTGATATCTGTAGTCAGTTTAATAACTATATTATGTCCTATGCTTCTGCTGCAGTCAGCAGTGCCAACTATGCTTTCATATTACGTTTATCCTTACTCCAGCAAAAGATTTTTATATTAATACACTGCAGAATCTGGCTTTAAACTATTGTCAATAGTACACACTTTCTGAGTTACCATTTGAAACAGGCAAAGGTGGTTTCAGACACTTTTTCTTTGCAGCAAAGCCATTAACATTTATGGGGGTGAGAGAGTTTATTATTGTCAGTAAAATTAATTATTCTAACTGTTCATGGAAATTAGAAGCAAGGTAGCTAGTACGAGTTTGAGCCACTTGCTCCATGCTCTTTAATTTAGATTGAAAATGTATCTCATGAATGCTAGTGTCGGCATTGACTAGACATGCCCAAATTTATCTAGCTAGCAAACAGATAAGTAGTCAAATTAATGTGATTTCTAAAGCATACTTTTATGTTTGAAGTTTATTCAGTATTTAAAATGGTTAAGCTTCGAACATTCTCTCTTTCTTTTTTCTTCTAAATGCATTTTTATTACTTTATTTCAGCAGCACTGATGATGCTCTTTTAAAAAATAATATGACAATTAAATTTGTGACTGAACTCCTTGGGGAGGCGAATTGTGTGTCTCCTGCTCTGTTTTACTCGCATTCTGCATATATTTCATGTTATAGCAGTCTCAGATGATGACCCAGCACATGTTCATTTTAAGAATCCTTTCACAGCTGATTTGACAACATGCACAGAAGGTACTGATGTGAGATTTCTAAAAATAGCTACAGCACTCAACCCAAGGTTTAAGAATCTGAAGTGCCATCCAAAATCTGAGAAGGACAAGGTGTGGAACATGCTTTTAGAAATCTTAAAAGAGGAACACTCTGATGCGGAAACTACAGAATCCAAATCACCAAAAAAGAAAATCAACCTTCTGCTGGTAGCGTCTGACTCAGATGATGAAAAGGAACATGCATCAGTTTGCACTGTTTGAATCGTTATCAAGCAGAACCTATCATCAGCACGGACGCATGTTCTCTGGAACAGTGGTTGAAGCATGAATGGACATATAAATCTTTAGAGCATCTGGCATGTAAATATCTTGCAATGCCAGCTACAACAGTGCTATGCGAATGCCTGTTCTCAATTTCAGCTGACATTGTAAACAAGTAGGCAGTATTATCTCCGCAAATTGTAACCAACCTAGTTTGTCTGAGTGATTGGCTGACCAAGTAGTAGGACTGAGTGGACTTGTAGGCTCTAAAGTTTCACAATGTTTTATTTTTGAATTCCCTTTTTTTTTACATAATTCTACATTTATAAGTTCAACTTTCATGATAAAGAGATTGCACTACAGTACTTGTATGAGGTAAACTTAAAAATACAATCTCTTTTTTGTTTTTTACAGTGCAAATATTTGTAATAGAAAATATAAAGTGAGCACTGTACACGTTGTATTCTGTGTTGGAATTGAAATTAATATATTTGAAAATGTAGTAAACATTCCAAAATATTTAAAATAAATAGTATTCTATTGCTGTTTAACAGCACAATTAATCACAATTAATTTTTTTAATCACTTGACAGCCCTAGTAAAAAAAGTTTCTTCTCCAATGAAGTTACAATCTAAGGAGACAAGACAGACAAAGGTAGGGAAAGTAGAGTGTTAATATTCCTATTTTGTAAATGGGAAAGTGATGCACCGAGATTATCAGACAGAAAGTCTATGGCAGAGCCGGGAACTAGACTCAAGAGCTCCTGAAATCCAGTCCACTGCTTTAACAATAAAACTACCTTTCATCCAGATTTTGAAGATTTAGAAAGGAAAGTAGAAATGAGCCATGGAGGCTGTTTTCAAATATGGATCCAGATGAAAGGTTGCAGCTAAAGTTCAAAATTTGGGTTTGATGTCAAATCACAGATAAGATTTTAGCTTATGTTCAATAGAACCAAATATCTCAAACTGTTCTAGGCCAAGAGAGCAGAAAGTACAAGCTGAATGAATGAAAGTTAAATGATAGAAATATAGTATCTCATGGTTCTTGTGAGAGTTTTCCATCACTGGGGGCAGAGAGAAGCTGTTTTCCTGACATTTTGACACCAGTTGAACTGGAACCAGAAAACTGGTCCCTTGAAGTTTTGGAGACCACCTAAAACCAAAACCAAAAGATCCTCAGCTGAAATCCATCTTTCTATAAAAACTGCACAGGGGATAGAATGGGAAGTTCTGTTTATTTGTTGTTTTCCCCCTGTCATGGAAAATAGTGTGAAGAAAGAAGCAAAACTGATGAAAAACAAAATTGATATCCAAGTGCTAAAATGATCATTGGAATCATCACAATTTGGAAGGTTCTGCTAAAATGGAGCAGACTACAAATCTGACCCAATAGCTAAAAATCATTTTGCCGACCACTGAATGTAGTCATCTCTGAGATGAAATGGGTCAGCTGTTTGTCAGGAGCACTACTAGAAGAAATATCTTCTCCATCTGAAACTGCAGGAGAAATTAGGTAGGCAGGATGTAATTAGTTGAATTAGAATTTGGATACAGCATTGGAGTTACCACCTTTGCTCTTACAAATTTTACCATGGGATTGTTCATGAAAACTGGTAATCAGGACTTTGAGTACATCCTTCATCTAAAAGGTGGCCTGCTCCAGGACCACACAACACTATGGCGGGACCTTAGTTAATTTGTCACTCAGAGGGACGAATGTCAGCTATTGAAACATAACACCACTTCCTTCAGCATCTAGAAGTATTTCATTTGTGCCAACTAAGCATATTTTGTGCAATTGACAAGACAACAAAGTGCAGTACTACGGCTGCATTCCATAACATCCATTCTCCCAGAGTAACTGCACAGTCTTTTGTTGAAAGAGAGTTTTAAGTTGTCTCTACCAAGACAGCTATTTCAAAAGAGAAAATGCATTCTACACACACAGAAGGTTAAAGGTATCCAAATATATCTCCCTACATTTGGGCTAGGAACCTTTTGATGTTGTTCAAATATATGGACCATTGCAGCTCTTAGTGATTCATTACATACAAAATGGAATAATTTCCAAAATAGGTTATTCTTTTTGGAAAAAAAATCACTTTAGAGCTATCTGATCTAGGCAACACTTCCTGTCAACAGCTTTGCAATAAGATCCAGTGGAGTGGACGGTGTCCAAAGAATACTAATCAGGTTCGTATATAAACTAAGTGCATGCTGCACTCCAGTTTCTGGCAGTGCATTGTCCAAACATTTTACTGAAGTCCTAAGTGGCTTAGAAAAAACTTCTCTTCCAGCAGGAACTATCAAAGAGCCTGTGGCAAAAGATAAGATTGCACTTTATCTTTCATGATGTGTTTTTGCAAGTATCTGGCTCAGTTGATGCTATCAAGTAATTGCTCAATTTGTACGGCTTCACTGTTTCTACTATCAGGACTCAAGGCTTGGTTCCTGCCCTTCTAATGGTATGGTAAATGTTATAGTAGTGGGGGTGGTTTGTGCATGAGGGTGGTGTTGTAGGGAGCAAGGGAAGGGAATCACTTTTCTGGGCTATGTTGATATTTGAAATGTCAAGGTGAATGCCAATAAAAATATTAGGAACCAAAGGCTGCATAGTTCACTCCCCCCATTAGAACAAAGGACATTGAACATGTTCGCAATAAAAGTCCCTTGTTGAATACCTAATTCTAAACCTACACTAAGAGAAGCAGTAACTTCCTCCAAATCACTTCTGCAGTATGCAGATACAGCAGCTGAAGTCCAGTGTGTCCAATCTGACCTTTGAGCCCTTAGATTCTAAGAGACATGAAGCTTAAGACATGGGGAAAACAAATCAAAGTAGAATTTTTAAGTTTCAAGGTCTTTCTTGTGGTTCAAAAAGTGTCCTAGACACAGTAGGATTTATTTATTTATTGAGGTTTGTTGTACACCTCATCTGCTTGAGTCCAGTCAGGGAGAGCAAATTATTTTTGTGAGCTATACATTAGAGATTACAAAAAAAACAAAATAAATGATATGTAACGTGGCTCTTCCCCAGGGTTATGTTCGCATCGCCTCACATGTATTAGTAAAGGACCCAGATGCGAGAATGTTCTCCCCACCTCTCCAGAAAAAGGGAAACTGGTCCTGGTGACAAGGAATAGGATCTTCAGACAAGCCTAAGTGACTTAGAAGCATATCTCCTATTGACTTTCATTGTAATTTCTGCTCTTACATTAGTTAGGTACTCTTGAAATTTCCACCATAAACTCTTACCCATCTTCAGGAGATCAGTGGCCACACAGTCACTCTGGTAGAACTCTCTCCTTTGAGATAGTAACAATTGAGATGGTAGTACTAGCGAACTGAGTGAAAGCAAAGGACATCAGGCAGGGGTGCTGGAACAATTTTTATAGTGGAGGTGCTGACAGCCATTGAACCAAACTGTGAACCCTGTATATAATGGAAATGACTTCAAGCCAGGGCATGCGGCAGCACCCCTAAGTTCTAGCACCTCTGATATTAGGTGCCAGGACCATAGTAAAGTCAGATCAATTGTGCCTGAGTTTTATTCTAATTTGCTCAATGGGATTTTACAAGCGTTATAGGACTTATGGGCGGGATTCTATGAGTTGGTCCTTTGTGTTTTCTAGCTGGTGGCAATGAATGGGGAAGTAGAGCCATAGAACTGATGGTGATTTCCCAACAGGAAGACAGTTACCAGCTGCTCTTTAATAGATAGTGCTAGTGGTGATCCCCTGCCTTGCTCTGTCCTCCTTTTCACTTACAGGTGAGGTTCAAGGTGTTTCAAAATCTAAAGGCCTGTCTACACAAGGAAACTAAGGGTTTGTCTACACAGGCACTTCATTGGCAAAACTTTTGTCATTCGGGGGGTGTTAAAAAACGCACACTCCAAACGACAAAAGTTTTACCGATGAAAAGCGCCGGTTTGAGCAGTGCTTTATCAGCAGGAGCACTCTCCTGTCAACAAAGCCGCTGCCGCTCATGCGGGGTGGAAGTTTTTTGTCAGCAGAAGAGCTCTCTCCTGCCGACAAATAGCAGTTACACTGTGCGGCTCTGAGCAGCATGGCTATAGTGGCACAGCTGTGTTGCTAAAAGCCTCATAGTGTAGCCATAGCCTAACTGAAATAGTTATTGTGGAATAGCTGTTATTGTGGATCAACTTATTCTGGAACAGATATTGTGCTTTAAATTCACATCCTACCTTAATACAAAATAACTTTCCAATGTAGAGAAACCCTAAATAAGACCTTATTAGGACATTAGTAGTTGGAAAAAAGGGTTAGGAGGCAAAGATTATTAATAACCAAGAATGTTACGTTGCATGTGCTGTATAACCTGGGTGGATCTAATTATAATACTATAGTATCACTGGTACACAAAATATTTGTATTCATCCACATGCTTAGCCCATACTGGTTTAATGAATATTTTCCTAGTGATACATCACATTGCTCAGGGTTGTGACACTTCTTGTACAGGTCCATACTGTATTCTGAGTGTTGTAATGTCAAGGCAAAATTTGTGTGATTTAATGGCTATTCTCCAAAAGGCTTTGTTTTCCAGACTGTATCAGAACCTCAGTGAAAATGAACTGATTATAATGTCATTTATTTTATAGCAGTACAATTTAGACAGCATTTGAATTTTTGTGAAGATCATCTCAACAAACTTGCAGTGAAGTTGTTTCCCCATCATAAATTCTCATCAAAACATCATCATAAAGGCTTCTGGAGATTTGAATAGGAATTCTCAGGACAATACTACAGTAGTATTCATTTACATGACTATTTAAAGAGCACTGCTGAAATCATCATCACACTGCTTCAGGAGAAGCTGTTCTCATAACACCTGGCAAGTTTAGCCGTCTTGATTGAGGAAAGCATCCCTATTCAGAATAACAAGCACACACTTTGACATCAAAAGGACTTAAGCACATATTTAAAGTTAAGCATGTGCTTAAGTTCTGTTTTGAACACAGATGGGTTTAGACATGTGCTTGCACATTTTTTAATCTGGGCCACAGTGATTTTCATTCAAAGCACTTTAAAATGACCTGAATGTTTAATGAACCTTCACTATGACCTCTAAGACTTAGTATCATTATACTGTAGACATTTAGCAGATGGTAAAATTGAAGAAAACTTCCAGAAAAGGAATCATTGACAGAAAGGGGATTCGGCACCCAGAGGTTCTGGTTTGTACACCAATGTTCGTACTATTAAGCCTCACTTTTGCCCCCATTCTGATAGATCCTACCCAAGCGCTAAATTTAAACAACTTCCAACAAAAAAATTACATTTTTCAAAAATGAAAAAGATATAAATCCATTCCTGAGCATTTTCATTTTTCAGCTAACCTTAACCAAAATGAGTTTGGTTTTTTGCTGTTCTATAACTGAACAAAGGCTTATTACATTAAAATAAACGTTGGTTAAAGGAGCTAAATGAAAGACTGCAGCCATTCTGATATGGATAAAAAGTTTCCGCCTCATATACTACTGTGAAATTCAACCCAAAAAACTGGTTGCTAAATATAGTTAAATACTCTTGAGTACAAAAAAAAATTTCTGTTTTATATAGCCATATTTAATTTGGAAGGTAAATGCCTTTTTGCCTAATCCCACTCTCATGCTGCTACATGCTAACCCTTTCCCCCATGTGAGTTGGATTTCCACATGAAGACTGGCATTAAATAATAAATAAATGGATGGATGGATTTTCCATTGATTATACTGCAATAGTACATTAGGTAAAAAAACCCACAACTGAGCAGCATGAGGTCAAATGAGTTGAATAAATATTAAGGTAATCTAAGAGAGCTATTATAAAGCAATAGCATTACTAGACCACAAGCATTATTATACGTTAATTTTGTACAAGGGTTAACAATTTTCTATTCTCGTTTCCATAAATGAACAAATCTGTAATCCGAAATTTAGAAAACTACCATAGATTGTTAAATCATAAGCAAAACCATACCAACAATGTTCGTTCATTTGATGATAAATATGTAATATACTCAAGCAGCATCAATAATACAACCCAGGTGGATTCTAGCAGGACTTAGAGCTCTGAAAGCCAGACTACAAACCACCTACAATATTGAACATTTATTTGCATACTAAAATACCACAGATTTCAAGGAGACTGCTCATCTCAGTAACAGTTTACTAGTGTAAATAAGGAGTTTGTAATCTGGCCTTACGAAAACTCATACTCATTTATTATTTCACAAAGAGAATATATATGGAAATTAAATGACTCTACTCAGCCAGTACTGGGGCAAGATTTTACAGAGAGAAACTGAGAGAAAGAGAGGATACATCTGCTGCTTCTTTATAAACTACACAACTATGCGATGTACTGTGAGAATGAATTCTCTGCACCATATTTCAAAGATACCTGGAAAAACTGTTCATTCTTGCTTATATTTTGTGTGTATATGGTGAAAGGTTCAGCCACCAATCTTTGGTGCCATATAGCTCCCTAAATAAACCCTAACACAAAGAAGACCAAAAATTAATGACTAAACCATTCACCTTTACAGATATGCATTCAAATCACATGACCCCTGGTAACAATTAAAAACTAGTTTTGTCTATGAGTTCATCCTGATGCTCATTTGTGCATCTCAAAGAACATGATTCAGCATCTCCCTTTGTAGAGTTTAGTGACACTGTATCACTTTTTGGTACTCTGTCTGCCCCTCAGATATTGACCTAATTATACTTCAATCATTGTTGCCTAGGGGCCCAGCTATTGTCACTTCTTGAATTAGTGTTACTGTTTGTTACTTAAGATAAAGTCAATAACAGCCTTTATTCTTGTGTGCTGTCTGGTGCTAGCTATTAGAAGCCATGGTTTAAAAGTGTTAGGAAATTGTTTCTATAAGCATTGCCCTATTGTGCCATTTGATCGTTTACATGTGGGTAGTTGAAGTTGTTAGCTTTTGCTGCCTCTTTGATCTCTCACCACCTTGCGAATGCATTTTTTTCGATACAGAGGTGGCTGCATAGCCATGCTGATATATTTACAGTGTTACGATTCGGGATTTGCATCCATACAGATTTGATTTCTGAACCACTGGTGCTCCAGTTGCTGTAATTAACCTGCCTCCCTGAGAGTCTGTAACTAGGTTGACAGAAGAATTCTTTCATTGAACTAGTGGTGTCTACTCTGGAGGCTAGGTTGGCAAAGCTATATCTCAAGGGTGTGGATTTTTCACACACCTAAGAGACATACCTGTGCCAATGTAAGTTTTCAGAGTAGACCAGCCCTTAATGGCTCACCTACTGTCACTTCTTGAATTATTTCGATTTCAGTGGGAGTTAGGCAGCTAAGTACTTTTGAGGATCTGGACCTATGTGATACAAGGTTATTTTCTGGCATAACAATAATTATATCACTATAGTTACACCAATATCACTCGCTGTGTAGACACACTTATTCCAGAAGGTGAAACTGCATCAGGTGGGAGAAGAGCAGAAGTTCATGAGACTCTCAGAATAAGAGAGTCTCTCTTCTCAAGAAAGAGGCAGAATCTTTCCCTGGCACAAAGGGGTCATCCACATGCCGCTAAAGATGTGCAAATTAAAAAAAGATTTTCTGACAAATCATATATGCAAATTTATGAAACTAGCTGAAAATGTATTCATATTTGATTGCAGGCTTTTCAGTGACCCAAAGTCATGTCTAGTTGCAGGTCAGGTTTCAGTTACATGGCTGGTGTAAGGGTATGAAGCAGCATAAACAACTAACCTCTGTGGACCAAATTCTACTCCCAATTACATGTATTTGACCGCATGTGTGTATCTGGCCACAGAATTGTGGGCTCTCTACCTGTTACTTTCAAAAATGACTAGTGATTTTCGATGGCCAAGTTAAGGTACATTGAAGTGACCTGATTTCCAGAAAGTGCCAAGGCACTGGTGCAGGGCCGTCCTTAGGATTTATGGGGCCCTAGGCAGTATTATTAAACTGGTGCCCCTATGCCGGATGGCAGCCCAAGCTCACAGCCTGGTAGGGGAGGGGGGAAGGACTTGACAGCAAAGGATAATGAGATGCCCAGCCTGCCTCATGGTGGCGGAGAGTCACAGTTCCCCGCAGAGACTTCCATGCACTCTCCCTCATGCAGAATGGACATGAAGAAAGTACCTAATTAAAAGAACTAAAATTTGGGAATAAAAAATGTCAGTCACAGGTTTTTTGATATGCCCTGAAGTTTGTCAGAGATTTATTTGCAAAAACTTCATAGTAAGGGTGAGTCAGCTGTCCTGCTGAATACAACATTACATATAAAGGAATACATGATGCAGCTCTTCTCTGTTTTACATTTTCTTCATCAGTATTTCTAAATTGAATTTATATTTTAAATGTACTCAAATCTTAAGACAGCATTCCAGATTACTACATATTTAACTCACTGAAACAAAGACATTCTTTTAAATTAATCAGAGAGATTTAGTGTGTTCATAACAATGTTCATTACTTTTAGAAAAAGGGAACAGTAATTTACTTTGTGTGATCTCCATAACAAGAGACATGCTTATGAAATTTCACCAACTTTAAAAAAATATGTTTCCAAAGATTTTAGGTATAACAAGGATTTTGTCTTACTAAGGTACTGATTTTGCTGGAGGATTCTTTTAAAACTAGTTTGTCGGATAGTCAGAAGTAAAGAAAGGGAACTCTTTGTCCAGCTATCTGGAAGGGAAGGACTGTTGTCCCTTTAAGGGCTCTCTTCAGTGGGGAGTGGGAGGAGAGGTGGTGAAGGGATGGACAGAAAGGACAGGAAGACTTGGAAGCACTTTTTTTTTTAACTATAGTAATTAAAATATGTATTTTAGATAAAGGAGGTCTTTTGAGGGATTTATTTAAAAAACTATGTGTGAAGATCCACACATTTAAGGCTAAAGATGATTGTGCATCTAAAACTCTATGCAAGCATTTTTTAGAAATGTGATTTTATAATCTTCACCAGCTCACTAATGAAATATTTTTAAAGCAAATTTTAAACTAAGGTCCTGTAGACTGACATGTTCTGTGTAAATATTACATTAATGCACAACTGTTTTTGTCAGTAAAGTCAGAAACTGACAGTATAAAAATTTATTTGGGCATAAGCTTTTGTAGACGTCTGATGAAATGGGTTCTAGTCCACAAAAGCTTATGCCCAAATAATTTGTTAGTCTTTGAGGTGACACAAGGACTCGTCCTTGTTTTTGCTGATACAGACTAACAGGACTACCACTCTGAAACCTGTCAGTATATACCTTGGGGTTGGCAAATGCCTGTTAAATGGCTTTATTACTCCTTGAATGTCTCTTTAACAGTTTCAATGTTGTGCTAATAGGACTGGCAGGCTGGAGGTTTTTTCACTTTTAACTACTAGATTCCCTCTCAAGGAAGACTCACCAGGCTAGAGCAGCCATCTGTGGGAGCCTGCAGGAAGGGTCAAAACAGGGATAGGAAAACAAGAGGGTGGACACTAAGACCCAGTGGTGCCCCAAATTTTCAGGTGCCCTATGCAGCTGCCTAAGTTGCCTATGCCTAAGGACGGCCCTGCACTGGTGGTATGAAAACCACTCCCTTGTAGTGTCTCAGTCTGGACACCCAAAATTACTCAGAGCTAGTTAAAAAGGGGGGGGGGTTCCATTTCTCAAGTCCTGGACACCCACCCCAGAATAGCACCTGGATGTGAGCAGGGAATTGAACCTCTGGGCTATTTGCACATTTGTATTCATATTAATTTGTTTTCTCTCAAAAAGTCTCAGCGTTGTTCTATATAGGAACAAAAACAGATTTTGAAATACCATTTTTTGTTAAATGGAAGTATTGTTTTCCAGCCAGCCCTAATTACTAAACACTTTTGAGAATTTAGAATTGGCTTTTATTCACTTGCTTTGAGGAGCAACACATTCACTCCATTTTTTTTTTTAAGATAGGTTAAGTTTTTTCCATGGCAAAGAGAACTGCACTACAAGGGATATTTTCCTGCATTATACTTCATCTTAACAGCAAATTTGCATTGGCAGGCAAACTTAATGCCTAAACCTGATTTTATTCCCAGAAGAATTCAACATCATCATCATCTACAAGAAGTACTAATGACTGACTGAAGAGGAAACCTTCTCTGTTGCTTCAGTCTCCTATCACTGCAACAAGCTGATATTGCTTCAGGAGTCAATGGAAGGTGCAGTGCTGTGTGATCATGAGTCCTCTTCATCACAGTGAGCAGTCCGTGAGGAGATAAAAAAAATATACTTTAGAAAAGGAAGCCGAATTTCAGAGGGAAAACTCTACCCTTGTTGAGCATGCAGTTGGTGTAATTTGCAATAAAGAACAGAACAATGCTCTTCTTTGGCATAAATAATTTAAATACCACAACTACTGTAGCAGCCACTTGAAATGTAAATTGCTAATTCTAGAGACCTAAATCCCCTGATTTCAATATCAAACTATTTAGAGCTTGTGCTTGTCAGACCACAGCCAGTTCTTAGATGGCAGAACTCAGAGAAACTAAAAGCCTTTCTCTATTCAAATGGTAATTACAAAATCTAGACCACTTCTTTCACATCAAATCTTTACCGATATATGCACAATTATTCTAATAAACAAAAAGAATAGCACTGTATTTAAAGGAACACTTTTGAAATGTCTGCACAGTTAGACCTATCCATTTAGCATGCATGCTGTCTGCCAGATTCCATTGTTTGGAGAAGACATATTACTGAAACCCACAAGAATCCCTCTGCCTCTGAGAAATGGCCTGCCTATTCACAAGAAGGGCAAAGCAGAAAGATAGCATGACACTACTAAATACACCTGTTGTAGGAAAGAAACCCCTGCGGCCTAAGAAAAATACTGTAGGATGTTGATGTGCAATGAACAGAAAATTTGCCCTGACTTTTTGACTAACTTGAAAGATATGATATATACTTGAAAGTTACTGATAACATTGTGAAAACCAGCACTGTGTTTCTATTATGTGCAGTGGCCTTTGATTTTGTTTTGTTTTGTCCTGAGTCTTTTAAGATGGTACCACCTGAAGAAACTCCCAAAACCTCTCACCAGAAAACTTGGAGACACTCCCTTATGGATAGTTGGTATTAGTTGTCCTAAAGTTGTTCTTAAGGTATGTCTACACTGCAATGTAAGTGAGAGCTCAGACTCAGGTTTGAGCCCAAACTCCCCTCCATCCTCTGTCTACACACAAATCTCTCAGCCCCAGCAAGGGTGGAGGGTTAAAGGCCAAGTCAAGATGGGACTCAGGGTTTGAGTACTATTGCTTTGCTGTGTAGATGCATCTCCCTCCACCTTAACTCAAATCCTGAGTGTTCTCCAAAAGTATCCCATAATTCCATGGGCCGACTTTCTTTGTCCTCTCTCAACCAAGAATTGCCTATTAATAGGAAACAGAGGCAATCCTCTTTGTCCTAGGACAGCAACTCAGTGAGCCGGCATTTAACCCTTCCATTTTATTCTGACCATTGAACTGCAAAGGCATCTTTAAGGACCTTCTGCACTGGCAATGGATACCAACCAAAAAGAGTCTTTTGAAAAGTGCTCTGCTTCATGGTTATGGGAGTATAGCCAGATTTTGGATAATCTCTGGTGCCAGGTCAGCAAAAGAGTGGATTTTCATTTGAGTACTTGGAATGACCATGCATGCCAACAAGGAGGTCCAGTGCCAAAGAGAGAGGGACTTATGGGTAGAAGAAAGGCATGGTGACAAGCAAGAGGAAAGGCTCAGGCTGGCTGCACAGCTCGAGGACAGGGTTTCTCCGAGGGAGCAGGCACTTGCTGTGAAATTCCTGGAAAAAGGAATGACAACTAAGAGAGTATGACAGAGCTCAGTTGAAAAAACTGTTTGAGCAATTGCTATCATTGGTGGTGGGAAAAGTACCAGCTCTTGTGGTATCACATGCACTAAGGCCTGAGTCTCCTCCGCAGCACACTGCGCTGCTGTCCAGGAACAGCCTGGACAACTCCGTAGCTGGGTAGTCCATGGAATCAAGCCCTATGAGTGGCTGAGCCCTGCAATTGTGCCCCATGAAGCCCTTGATGCTGACACCTCCACTGTGAATAGCTCCACCCAAGTGCATGGCAAATATGGAAGGAAGGGAAAGGCAAACAGGGGCTAGGGGACATGCAACAGTAGGGGGTATCTATCTTGTTCATGTTTTCACCATTTGCACTTGTTTATGCTCTTCTTTTTATCTTTTAAAGAGGTTCTATTGTTACAGGGGTTTTGGTGTGGTAATGGGAGCTGCTCTGTCTGGCAACGGATTAATGTCCTTTTTCTAATAAGTATGTATAACGAAAGATTTTTACTTTATTAAGCAATTGTGTTGCTATCACTGCATCACATCAAATCATGTGTATTTAAAATAATAAAGGTAAACAAATGATCGGGGACAATTGGTAATTTGTATGAAAACACTATTTCTCTATGCATTTAGGTACATCAGTCCTTACCTCAATCACTTCCTTCCATACTGTGAATCACAGCCACACTACTGTGAATCTGAAGTGCAGCACCTTCCCTAGGCTCCAGAGCCCGAGCAGCAGCCTGAGACACAACTCCAAAGCCCTGTCTATACAGCTCTTTTGAGAATGTTGCATGAGCCCAACTACCCGAATCTGTCAACCTGGCCTGGCAGGCTCGCTTCCGCAAGCATGTAGGCATAAAGTAGGCATCTCAACTGAGATTAGGGCCTCATTGTGCTAGGTATTGTACTTACACACTGCAAGAGACTCTATTCCCCAGACATCCTACATTCTAAAGAAGCAGGACAAATTGTGGGAAAAAGGAAGCATTATCCTCATTCTTTCAGGTAGACAACTTTGGCATGGAGAGATTAAGATAAAGGTCACACAGGAACTCTTGAGTCCCAGTCTGATGCTTAAACCAGAAGTGCTCCTTTTGGGCCTTCATTTTTTTTTATTGGGAATGTCTCATTCTGAGGACAAAATATGGTTCAGGGGACTATTATGTGTTGTATATTGCTGTTCTAAAATATTTCTCTTGCAGCTAGCCAGAGTGGTGTGGGGTGTTGTCCCTAATGCAATTGTGCATTTTGGATATCTTGCATACTCTGCCTGTCTGTCCCTCCTGTTACCCAAAAGAGGCCACATAGACCCTCTCTGCAGGTAGTATAGGGCCTAGAGCAGTGGAGAGACACTTTTTGCATTCAAAAACAGGAAGGCACAGCAGTAACTGGGTATAATTAACTATTGCAACTGTTGCCTTTTGAAAATCCCAGTGGATGAGCTGGTGTTAGGGCACCTAGGCAGTGTGGGTCTGAACATGCAGAACTAGATTATTGCTCATCCTCAGCTTTGAAAATTCCACCAAATTCATAGAACACTGAGCACTTAGATTCTCTGCTGTGCGCATAAAAGCCTGATTTGAAAATCTCCCTGCACAGCTTTTAGCATGTGTACTGTGACTGGAGGTTCTGAGGAGCTTTACTGACTATGCTGCAATCAAGATAATGACTATGTAAAACACACATATCATCACATATATAGAGAAAGGCATCACTGTTCTCATCTCCATTACTGTGTATAGACTTGAGGCAAAAGCACTGGTTAAAGCTTCATTACTTCCACAAACACAACAGTGCTTTATAAGATGTCTAAAGGAGGGTTAGTCATTTGAATGCATGGGAATACTAAGACAAGCTTTTCTTTGCTTGTATCTAATTAGATCTGGTTTTGTCAGGAAAACCTAGTATGCTTGTATATTTCCATTTGGTATCTCATATAAGCATGGGAGGAGATTGGTAAGGGCATGGGGGGCATTGCCTCCTCAAATTGGATATGTTACAAAGGCAACATGTGGGGGAGCGCCCAGATTTCGAAAGCAGGGGGGAGAAAGGGGGATTGGCAAAGATTTGAAGCATTCGGTGCCAGCTGGTCAGTTTGCCCACATAAGGGCAGGGCAGGGCAGGGAGCAGCTCCTCTTGGCTCATGTCACAGCCCACATGGGGAAACTGAGCAGTAGACACAGATTGCCTGGAGTTGCTGCTCGCCACCTGTCCCCTCAGTCCCCTAGGGGGGCACAGAGGAACGTTCGTGGGGTGGGTAGCCAGGAGTTCTCTGCTAGCTCATCAGTTTCTCCTTCCTGGTCTGTGTAAGGGGAAGTTAGGAAATCAGCAACCCAGGAAAGCCAAGCGGCTGAGCTGCTTCCCAAGCGTCTGTGCAGTGTACAGTCCACGTGAGTGACAGAGTGAATTACCCTTGGGGCATTGGAATCCTGCACCTAGCTTGGCTGCTGGGTGGAGAATGGGACTTCCTCTTCCCCTGGAGTAGCTGGGGCTGGGTCAGACCGAGCCCCAGGAACCTTCCATGCTACAGAAAGCTCCACACATCTCCCCTGCTTCCTGCCCCATCACTCCTCAGCCTCATGGGGGAGGAAGTCATTGCATGGGGAGCTGCACCCATGTCTGCCCAACCCCCTTGCATTCAAACCCTTCCACACACACACAGACCTTCTCCCACTGAGCCTCCCACACCCAGACACCCCCCCATCGAGCCCTACCCTCTTATACTCTCCCTTGTCAAGTCATCACTGCACATGAATCCCTTCCTGGCCAATCTTCATCCCCTGCATCCAGAGTCCCCCTGCCAAGCCCTACCCCCCCAACACGGATCCCCCACCAAGCCTCTCCCTCCCAAGTCCTTGACCCACCCATCTCAAATATAGAAGTCAAACTATATATATAGAAGTCCTATGTAAGGAATAGAATGATAGAATATCAGGGTTGGAAGGGACCTCAGGAGGTCATCTAATCCAACCTACTACTCAAAGCAGGACCAATTCCCAACTAAATCCTCCCATCCAGGGCTTTGTCAAGCCTGACCTTAAAAACCTCTAAGGAAGGAGATTCCACCACCTCTCTGGGTAACCCATTCCAGTGCTTCACCACCCTCCTAGTGAAAAAGTTTTTCCTAATATCCAACCTAAATCTCCCCTACCGCAACCTGAGACCATTACTCCTTGTTCTGTCATCAGGTACCACTGAGAACAGTCTAGATCCATCCTCTTTGGAACCCTCTTTCAGGTAGTTGAAAACAGCTATCAAATCCCCTCCCCCCCATTCTTCTCTTCTACAGACTAAACAATCCCAGTTCCCTCAGCCTCTCCTCATAAGTCATGTGCTCCAGCCTCCTAATCATTTTTGTTCCCTCTGCTGGACTCTTTCCAATTTTTCTACATTCTTCTTGTAGTATGGGGCCCAAAACTGGACACAGTGCTCCAGATGAGGCCTCACCAATGTTGAATAGATGCGAAGATCACATCCCTCAATCTGCTGGCAATGCCCCTACTTATACAGCCCAAAATGCTGTTAGCCTTCTTGGCAACAAGGGCACACTGTTGACTCATATCCAGTTTCTCATCCACTGTAACCCCAGGTCCTTTTCTGCAGAACTGCTTCCTAGCCATTCATTCTCTAGTCTGTAACAGTGAATGGGATTCTTCGTCCTAAGTGCAGGACGCTGCACTTGTCCTTATTGAATCTCATCAGGTTTCTTTTGGCCCAGTCCTCTAATTTGTCTAGGTCCCTCTGTATCCTATTCCTACACTCCAGCGTATCTACCACTTCTCCCAATTTAGTGTCATCTGCAAACTTTCTGAGAGTGCAGTTCACGCCATCCTCCAGATCATTTATGAAGATATTGAACAAAACCGGCCCCAGGACCAATCGTTGGGGCACTCTGCTTGAAACCAGCTGCCAACTAGACATAGAATAACACATCCCACTGCTTCCCCCCATCCATGGACTCAGTTATCTCCTTATAGAAGACAATTAGGTTAGTCAGGCATGACTTGCCTTTGGTGAATCCATGCTGACTGTTCCTGATCACTTTCCTCTCCTCTAAGTACTTCAGAATTGATTCCTTGAGGACATGCTTCATGATTTTTCCAGGGACTGAGGTGAGACTGACTGGCCTGTAGTTCCCCGGATCCTCCTTCTTCCCTTTTTTAAAGATGGGAATTACATTAGCCTTTTTCCAGTCATCTGAGACCTCCCCTGATTGCCACGAGTTTTCAAAGATAATGGCCAATGGCAGATGTGATTGCAGAGCCAACTCCTTTAGCACCCTTGGATGCAGCGTATCCGGCCCCATGGACTTGTGCTCGTCCAGTTTTTCTAAATAGTTCTGAACCACTTCTTTCTCCACAGAGGGCTGGTCTCTTCCTGGGAGCTGGGAGCTGACCTGGTTCATGAAGGCGGAGGCAAAAAAAGCATTGAGTACATCAGCTTTTTCCACATCCTCTGTCACTAGGTTGCCTCCCTCCTTCAGTAAGGGGCCCACACTTTCCTTGTCTTTCTTCTTGTTGCTGACATACCTGAAGAAACTCTTCTTGTTACTCTTAACATCTCTTGCTAGTTGCAACTCCAAGTGTAATTTGTCCTTCCTGATTTCACTCCTGCATGCCTGAGCAATATTTTTATACTCCTCCCTTGTCATTTGTCCATTCTTCTTTGCATTTAAGATCAGCAAAGATTTCACTGTTAAGCCAAGTTGATCGCCTGTCATATTTTCTATTCTTTCTACACATCGGGATGGTTTGTTCCTGCAATCTCAATAACAATTCTTTAAAATACAGCCAGCTCTCCTGGACTCCTTTTCCCCTCATGTTATTCTCCCAGGGGATCCTGCCCATCAGTTCCCTGAAGGAGTCAAAGTCTGATTTTCTGAAGTCCAGGGTCCATACTCTGCTGCTCTCCTTTCTTCCTTGTGTTAGGATCCTGAACTCGATCATCTCTTGGTCACTGCATCCCAGGTTCCCATCCACTTTTGCTTCCCCTATTAATTCTTCCCGGGTTGTAAGCAGCAGGTCTAGAAGAGCTCTGCCCCTAGTTGGCTCCTCCAGCACTTTCACCAGTGCTGTATTCTATGTCTACCAGTATTCCATGTCTTTCTGGCTTTCATCCTCTGATACCCAGGAGGTATCTTTGTAGGCAAGTATAGTTGCTGCGGCTTGGTTGAATGAGGAAAGCTAAGAAATTCCACAAATGGTTGTAGAGGGGCTACCTCAAGATATCTTAGAGCATATAGATCTTTCAGCAGGTCATAAAGTACCAGAAAATGATTTACTCCTGCCAGGAGTAAATGGAAGTATATTCTGCCTTGTGATGAATCAAATAGCATGGGATTGAAAGACACTGAATATGGACTTTCTTTCCTTTCAGAGTGGGAAGTTATCATCCCTGACATCAGTTTAAAGGAAGTCACTGTATTTCTCTACATCCTCAATGTGATCTTGTCCTAGAAGGTCACAGGGTTTTAGCCATATTTGCCAGTCTCCTTGGCACTGGCACCATTGAAGTGAGTTTAAGTAGTCATTAGCACTGACTCTTTAGCAAGATTTGCGAAGGAGAGTACCATGGTTAAGATGTAGACTCTTCCCCAGATTTGGGATCTGGGCAAAGATTCCCACTAACTGGTCTCTTAATTCAGTTTGAAGCAGTCCAATATTCTTAGATAGAGCCTCCATGGCAAGCAAGGAATTTCCCATGGTATTGCTCTTTATACAATATCTAATAAACTCAGAAACACTTTCCTTTCCCACTGGGAATAATTTTCCTGGACATTAAAAATGGATAAAGTTGTATTTTTTCCAAATGCGATATATTTTGGCAATGTAAAATACAAGGTGCTCCATGACAACCTTTAATTTCTGTTCATAATATTCCACCAGAAAATGAGGGCTCATGAGCATGAAGACAGATTATGGTCATCTCTCCTTAATGCTGAGTGGGCGTATGCTGTTTACGCTAGGAACAGAAGGCCCCTTTCATAGAATAACCAACCCATGCTAAACATTCCATGGACAGCTTGGCTCTTGTGTCTGAAAACTTAGAGTGTGGGCAATTTCCATCCTCCACTCCAAATCTATTTGGTCATTGTTCAGCCAAAGGACAAGTGTAATGGCTCTTTTACATGCCTGTGACTCAAAAACAACTAAAGAGTTAAAGAACACATAGATTAAAGAAAAAAGATTTTCTGTGGGGAGAAAAAAACAACCACTACACTGATGTCCTGTTTCTGCTACATCCATCTGCATCAACTGAGTCTTTTATTCATGTCTAGGGTTTTCACTAGTATTTTTTTCTTATTATTTTAGCTACTGATCCATGTGTTTTAACTGCATTAAAAATCATTAATCTTGCAAGTTAAAAGGAGCGGTGCTGCCATTTACTGCTGTGCTGAGGTTTGCACAGATCCTCTAAAGTTCTACTCCCTCTATGCAAGCATTTTTCTCTGCCTCATTTTGTTTTTATTTTTTTCATTTCCACAGTGAGATATCAAATCAACTAAATGAAGGAGAACTATCGTGTCTTGTTGCAATTACATTCAAGAGAACTGCAAGTGCTCGTTTATGTGGTCTAAATGCTTAGAAAATAGAATCTATGTTCATGTGCTCTCATTTGTTGCCTCACAACAAAAATTCAGTCTGTCAGTTTTACTGCTTGTTAATAGAAAAGATAATAGAAACAAAATGGGAGAAATTATATCAACTGCTCTTGACAGATGTTTTAGCATATTTTAACAATCTGAGTTGATATTTCTTTTTGGGTTACTTTGAAATGAAATGAGTAATGAAAACAGCTGAAATATTAATAGTGAAAATCCTTATAATGGTAGATTTTTCCATAGATGAAATATATGAATTCCACAGATGGCAGAGAGGATTAAATATCATGTGACATGTTCACGTCTATATGTATACAGGAAGGCTTACAAGTAAACAGATCCATTTACAACCAATTGTCCTAGTTAATGGGAGCCATCAAGATTCCAAGCCACCATTAATGGCCCACACTTTGCATAGTTACAATAGGACTTCAGAGTAATACTTTATATTTCTAGCTTCAGATACAACAATGATACATTCGTACAAATAGGATGACCACACTAAGTAGATTATAAGCTTTGTAATGATGCCTTACAAGAGACTTTTTGCATAAAGCATATTCCAGTTACATTAAGTTCACACTCATAAGCATATTTCCATAAACATATGGAGTGCAATATCACAGTGAGCACCCACAATTATTTGTATAATTCTGCAGTTATAAATATACATATGTCATAAACAGATAGTTAAGGGTTAATGTCTCTTTTACCTGTAAAGGGTTAAGAAGCTCAGTAAATCTGGCTGACACCTGACCAGAGGACCAATGGGGGGACAAGATACTTTCAAATCTTGATGGAGGGAAGTCTTTTTTGGTGCTTTTTGGTTTTGGGTGGTGTTCGCTCTTGGGACTAAGAGGGACCAGACGTACATCCAGGCTCTCCAAATCTTTCTGAATTAGTCTTTCATGTTTCAAAATTCCAAATAGCAGCCAGGCAAGGTGGACTAGTCTTATGTTTGTTTTCTCAACTTGTAAATGTTTCTTTTTGGTGGAATGATTTTTACCTCTGTTTGCTGTAACTTTGAATCAAAGGCTAGAGGGGGTCCCTCTGGTCTATATGAATCTGAGTACCCTGTAAAGCATTTTCCATCCTGATTTTACAGGGATCATTTTTACCTTTTCTTTCTTTAATTAAAAGCTTTCTTTTTAAGAACCTGATTGATTTTTCCTTGTTTTAAGATCCAAGAGGATTGGGTCTGGACTCCCCAGGAATTGGTGGGGGGAAAGGAGGTGGGATGGTTAATTCCTCCTTGTTTTAAGATCCAAGAAGTTTAAATCTGTGTTCACTAGGGAATTGGTGAAGTCCCTAAAGGCAGCCCAGGGAGGGGAAAGTTTTTTGGGGGGACAGGTAGTGCACCAGACACAGAAATTTCTGGGTGGTGGCAGTGTTACCAGATGTAAGCTAGTAATTAAGCTTAGAAGTGTTCATGCAGGTCCCCACATTTGTACTCTAAAGTTCAAAGTGGGGGAAAAAACCTTGACAACATACAATACGGTTAAGTTATTGTTGTTGTGTTTTCCCAAATTAATACTGTGTTCCTTTTCCTCTTAATAAAATTGTCCTGGTTTTATAAACAGATTCACTACTCGTGAGAGAAGATTTCCTTATTAAAGGCACCCAGGGAAAGTAGTCAGTTTTCCCAAGTTTCAGGGGGAGGGGGGAGACAGAATGTTAGTTAATGTCAAGAGGAACATCTACATATTTTAACCCAGCCTTTTTTCCTGCCAACAACAGCTGGCAGAAGGGTTACATACGCAAGTGTTCTATTTACAATAATCCTTCTCTTTAAGAGATGAACTTTCCTGATGCTGGTTTCTTAAAGACACCTTTGCCTTTGGGAATAGACTGTTTTAATTCACTACAGCTGCACTCACTATCAGCACTATTAATGACACTGAAGAGATAGTGATGGTAATTATGGTACCTACAGACTTCTAGATTTCCAGTACAAATTCAAGCATTTCAAACTTTGTCATTGGTTGGCAGTGGGGCTTGAGGCCAGTGCTACTGCATCGATGTCTAACTCCTCTGAAGGAAACTGTTTCTAGCCAGTAATTGCTGTTTAGTGCGTGACACAAAAGGTATCTTTGTGGGGTAGAACAGTCTGTTTCCCTCCAGATATTCACATCCTGGCTGACTAACTTCAGCCACATTTTAAGCTTTGAAGATGCTCCAGCAAAGGCTTCCTGGAATGTTTCAAACAATTCAGCTTTAATTTGAGGCAGAACATTAGCATCTTCAGTGAACTCAAAAATAAAGTCATGTAACTCACAGTACTCACGGAACTAGTGAGCTTCAAAGAGCTTTTGTAGTTCCTCTGGTGCTCTGCTGATATCGGTGATAGGAATCTGTGGTTGAAAATCCTGTCAAGAGAACTGGAATCTACTTAATTTGTTTCCTAAGAATGCCAATTCCAGCCGCAGCCTCCAAAAAGGAAGTTCATTTCTGAGAAGCTCGTTAAAGAGCATAACAATCAGAATAAATGTCACGCACCTTAATCACCTTCTAAAATAGATAAAGCAAATAGCAATGGCTGTATTAAATCTGGTTTCCGGAAAATCAGATTTAATACAGCACAGATTATGAAAATTAATATTGCATCTGGTAGTTTTCTAAACGAGATAAGATTGTTCTCTTATAATGGACAGGTTGCCACAAGCTGCAATGGCTAGTATGCTGCTCTTTTTCACATCTTCAGCAGTCCTGAATTACTCAAGTGGTAGACAGACGGGTGTGAGAGCAAAAGGACGTTTTACAGATCCAAAAGACTATGGAGTCATCATAACTTATTTTGGGGACTGCTGTTCTTTTAGACATTTAAAACAAAGGATCAGGATTTCAACTACAATTCCTATAAAATTAGCCCTTGGGAAAACATCTTCACACACTAGGCCACAGTGCAATTAGCTTTTCTCCACACTGTCAGCATAATCTGACCCTAAAAACCAACTGAATTGGCCCAGGGAGGCTTGGCTGGTGAAAGTGTGAGCCTCCTGTGTGTGAAGAGATGACACAGGAGCTTCTAACAGCACCCAGTCCCTTGTGCTGGCAAAGCAGGGAAAGCAGGTATACTATGATTTGTCTGTGCCACATGCATCCTCAGCTATGCTAGATCTAATGGCCATTTGCAACTGGCATGAGTTAGAACACCTTAACATGGCCCATGGGGATCAACCCCTCACAGAGCTATAGTAGGATCAGAGGAATACAAAGATGATCTTTAAGATCCATTTGCACTTTTCTTTTCCTCCCTAACTTGCACTCTGTGGAGATTAGCCACATCCCTGGATCTGCCCCACTGTGTTTTACCAGGATGGAGGAAGATATTTCTGCTCTTAAGTATCAGGCAGCAACTACATAGCAGACAAAATAATGTGGGTGCACTTTGTTAGGGACAGGCCATAATGGGATATTCCCAGATCCTCAGCCATCTGAGGAGGGTGTTGGTGACTGCCAGCAAGATCTGTGAGCAATTACAGACCTTGTTGATGCTGATAGGTATGCTAGCTGCCGGTCATTCTGGCTAAATGGAAGAAGCCGTTGAGCTCTTTTACAGAGTAAGAGAGCAGAAACAATAGAAGCACAAATCACTGGCCAGATTTAAGGCCTAGGCAGAAGCTGAGCCATGGTTTTCCCTGGAGACTGACTTTTAAACACATTAGGGTACCCCACCTTTTTCCAATTTGTAGGGCTCCAGGTGTATACTACTTCTGAAGGTTTGCAGGACCTTCTACCAGTGAAAGAGCCTTACACAGTAATATACTACATAACCTCTATTTATTAACAATTACCAAAAACAGACTGCACACGCTACACATACAGTGCTTACCACTTCCAATAAGACACATGAACTTTTCTTGACAGCCAGTCAGAATCAGGATCGCCTGGGGGACTCCAATTTCTGCACAGTGTCATTGGCAGAGTGTTGAGGTCTGGCAGCTCTGATCTTTGGGGCTATATCCTGGAGTTGGTTCCCAAATAACTTCCTTTTGGACCCCAGTTTATATAGTGAAATTTGAGTCCTTTTTAGCTGTACCTTAACCAATCATTATACTAAAATTTTACTAACCAATCCTGACATATTGTAACAAAATTCTCTAACCAATCCTACCCCACCACCTTAATTAATTTACACCTAACAAAATTAATTATGCAACAGACAGAAACAATTAAAGAACCAGACAGAGACCATACAGATAAACGGTAGGGAAGTGGGGACCATAATGACAAACCAATAAAAAATGAGGCTTTTACAACCGCAACTATTGATACCTACTACAGGACAGGCCCAACAAAGAAAGTAACAGAACGCCACTAGCCGTCACCTTCAGCCCCCAACTAAAACCTCTCCAGTGCATTATCAAGGATTTACAACCTTTCCTGAAGGACGATCCCTCACTCTCACAGACCTTGGGAGACAGGCCAGTCCTTGCTTACAGACAGCCCCCCAACCTGAAGCAAATATTCACCACATAACAAAAACACTCCAGGAACCAATCCCTGCAGCAAACCCCATTGCCAACTCTGTCCGCATATCTATTTAAGGGACACCATTATAGGACTTAACCACATCAGCCACACCATCAGGGGCTCGTTCACCTGCACATCTACCAATGTGATATATGCCATCATTTGCCAGCTATGCCCCTCTGCCATATACATTTGCATAAAGACTGTCCAGTTTGGCCAAAGAATAAATGGACACAAATCAGACACTAAGAATAGTAATCTTTAAAAACCCCGTAGGAGAGAACTTCAATCTCCCTGGACACTCAATAACAGACTTAAAAGTGGCAATTATTCAACAAAAAAAATTCAAGAACGGATGTCAATGAGAAACTGAAGAACTGGAATTAATTTGCAAACTGGACACCATCAAATTAGGTCTGAATAAAGACAGAGTGGCTGGATTACTACAAAAAGTAACTTTCCCTCTGTTGATACTCACATCTTCTTGTTAACTATTGAGAATAGGCCACTTCCACCATGTATGAATTGGCCTCACTAGCACTGACCCCCTACTTGGTAAGGCAACTCTCATCTTTTCATGTGCTGTAATATATATACTGCTTACTATATTTTTCACTCTGTGCATCTGATAAAGTGGGTTTTAGCCGACTAAATTTATGCCCAAATAAATTTGTTAGCCTCTGTGGTGCCACAAGGACCCCTCATTGTTTTAACTATTGATAAGTGATTTTTTGATGGACAGAATGCTATCAAACTAAATTTTCTTTAACCATCTTAAGATCTGAGGAAGCTGAGAGAGTGCTTCTTTTTAGGAAGAGTGCTGGAAGGCAGGCTGAGGTTTGTGAGGAAGGAAACTGCCTTTCAGCCATCACTGTGGAGGAAACTTCCTACTGTGTTCAGGGAAACAGAATTCTTTGTAAATAAATAAAATTGCATAGAATAAATACCTGATTCATATAATCGATTTCTCCTCCTAATGGAAACAACCCCGAAGGCCACAAATATTAGCTAGCCGCTCAGGCCAAAGGGTCGAGAATATAAAAGGAACTGCTTAAAAGTTCCTTGTTACTATATAGCAGATCAGCATAATCTGTTACTTATACTATAACATTTTAACATCAGTAGCAGGAAAAATCAGAATGATCTGATGTGAGAACTTTCAGATTCAGCAGATAAAAAGACAACTAGGCCCTGTCTTGGCTCAGTCAGTGGGGATCTGCTAAAATGCTCATCCCTCTCTCTGGGCCACATCATTGCTTTGTTTGACAGGAATATCAATATTTTTGCTGACAAGTTTCTGCTGCACCTTTTTGTTTCAGTTCTGTAATAATGATTTTGAAACAGAAAGAAACAAAGGTGTATCCAAAAGACGTATGACTGATTTTTTTTTAATTAATGGAGGTATCCTATCTCCTAGAACTGGAAGGGACCTTGAAAGGTCATTGAGTCCAGCCCCCCGCCTTCACTGGCAGGACCAAGTACTGATTTTGCCCCAGATCCCTAAAGTGGCCCCCTCAAGGACTGAGCTCACAACACTGGGTTAGCAGGCCAATGCTCAAACCACTGAGCTATCCCTTCCCCCAGGGGTTCTAGTAACAGTCGACACTGTCAGTGCAAACCGTACCATGCTTTTAATGTTACCAAAATGCAAATCTCATGTTTTTTAATGTTGCCAAAATGCTGAGATAAAATTCCATTGTAGTGAGTTAAAGTGTCCCGTGCCTTCACTCCCCTCCCAAACACAAATTCAATGTTATTCAATGAAAATTTCCAGGGCAGGAAATCCGCCAAAGGATAAGTGGAATTTTAAAGGTTTACAGCTAAGAATTTGTGAGTAGATGGCAGAATGAATTATATAAGGGGTAGGGAAACCAATAACCATGCCTTGTTGGGTATATTCCTACTGTAACTATGCAGACTCACCCCTGCAGAGCCTCCTGCTTGTCTCTTCCAGGAATTAGCTCTGCCAGCCTTGGACCACCCTCTGCAGGCCAGTATGCCACTGCTGCTTGGCCCCCGTGTCTCTCCCTGCACTCCGATGTCCCTTTATCTGGAGTGCTGCCCCCTGCCAGTACACCCCCCAGTCTCAGGGTGTCCCCTCAGCAGAGAACCCCCACCCCTATCCCCACCTCACCTCAGTTGTAGGGTACTGCCAGTCCCCAACCACTCCCACACCCTGGGGCAGACTGCAGTGTGAGCCACTCTTTATAGTCAAGGTTGGGTCTGGACCTGTTGCCTCTCTCTGCAACCCAGTGCCTCTATGGGGGCCTTGGACAAGGCCCTGCAGCCTGGGAAGTTGCCAGCCTAGAGCTCTCCAACCCCTCTGGCCTTTCCCCAGCCCTGCCTCACTCTAGGTACCCTGAGCTTCCCATCAGCCAGGACCCCCTCTCTGTCTCTCTCTGAAGGCAGAGAGAGACTGTCTGCTCCTGATCCACTGCCCTCTTATAAGGGCCAGCTGGGTCTGTTTGGGGTGTGGCCACAGCTGAGGCTGTTTCCCCCATCAGCCCAGCTTTTCCGCTTGCCCAGCGCTCTCCAGGGCTATCTTAAACCTTTCCAGGCAGGAGAGGGTGACCACCCCGCTACACTTACCTTATGATAGGAGACTCAAAGAGTTTGGCTTGTTTAGCCTAACCAAAAGAAGTATGAGGGGAGATGTGATTCCTTTCTATAAATACATCAGAGAGATAAATACCAGGGAGGGAGAGAAGTTATTTAAGTTAAGTGCCAATATGGACACAAGAACAAATGGATATAAACTGGCCATCAACAAGTTTAGGATCAAAATAAGGTAAAGGTTTCTAACCATTAAAGGAATAAAGTTCTGGAACAGCCTTCCAAGGGGAGAAGTAGGGTCAAAAAACCTAACTAGCTTCAAGACTGATATTCATAGTTTGTGCAGGGGATGGTATGATAGGACTGCCTACAATGGCATGTGGCCCACTGGTGACTGCCATGTCAAAAATCCCCAATGGCTGGCAATGGGACTAGATAGGGAGGGCTCTGAATTACTATAGAGAATTCTTTTGCAGGGATCTGCCTGGTGAGTCTTGCCAACATGCTCGGGGTCTAACAGATCACCATATTTGGGGTTGGGATGGAATTTTACCCCTGGTCAGATTGATTGAGACACTAGGGGCTTTTTGCTTTCCCCTGCAGCACGGTGCATGGGTCCCTTTGCAGATTTAAACTAGCATAAATGGTGACTTCTCTGTAACTTGAAGTCTTTAAACCATTATTGGAGGGAATGTCTGGCTGCAAAGACGGCGTTGCCAGTAGGGCTTCAGCTTCCTTGACCATGGGATACTGTTCCAGGAAGAAGGACTGCTAAGCAGAGATGGGGTCCACCTATCGAGGAAGGGGAAGAGCATATTTGGATACCGACTGGTTAACCCAGTGAGGACTTTAAACTAGGTTTTGAACCCACAGGTAAGTCAAGAACATGGTGACATGGAACAAAGTTTGTAATTTGGGGGGAGCATGGGCTGTTATAGCAGGGATAAATGAGAGACAAGGCATAACTGGGGGGGAGGATCAAATCAGTATCTTAGATGTCTGTATACTAATACAAGAAGTATGGGGAATGAGCAGGAAGAGCTCAAAATGCTAGTAAATAAAAACACCTGTGACAGTTGGCATCACAGACACTTAATGGGATAATATGTATGACTGAAATATTGGTATAGAAGGGTACAGCTTGCTCAGGAAGGACAGGCAAGTAAAAAAGGGAGGAGGTGTTGCCTTATACACTAAAAATGTATACACTTGGACTTAGGTTGAGATGGAAATAAGAGACAGACTTGTTGAAAGTCTCTGGGTAAGGATAAAGGGGTAAAAAACAAGAGTGACATAGACTCATAGACTCATAGACTCTAGGACTGGAAGAGACCTCGAGAGGTCATCGAGTCCAGTCCCCTGCCCTCACGGCAGGACCAAATACTGTCTAGACCATCCCTAATAGGCATTTATCTAACCTACTCTTAAATATCTCCAGAGATGGAGATTCCACAACTTCCCTAGGCAATCTATTCCAATGTTTAACTACCCTGACAGTTAGGAACTTTTTCCTAATGTCCAACCTAAATCTCCCTTGCTGCAGTTTAAGCCCATTGCTTCTTGTTCTATCATTGGAGACTAAGGTGAACAAGTTTTCTCCCTCCTCCTGATGACACCCTTTTAGATACCTGAAAACTGCTATCATGTCCCCTCTCAGTCTTCTCTTTTCCAAACTAAACAAACCCAATTCCTTCAGCCTTCCTTCATAGGTCATGTTCTCAAGACCTTTAATCTTTCTTGTTGCTCTTCTTTGGACCCTCTCCAATTTCTCCACATCTTTCTTGAAATGCGGTGCCCAGAACTGGACACAATACTCCAGCTGAGGCCTAACCAGCGCAGAGTAAAGCAGAAGAATGACTTCTCGTGTCTTGTTTATAACACACCTGTTAATGCATCTCAGAATCACATTTGCTTTTCTTGCAACAGTATCACACTGTTGACTCATATTAAGCTTGTGGTCCACTATGACCCCTAGATCTCTTTCTGCCATACTCCTTCCTAGACAGTCTCTTCCCATTCTGTATGTGTGAAACTGATTGTTCCTTCCTAAGTGGAGCACTTTGCATTTATCTTTATTGAACTTCATCCTGTTTACCTCAGACCATTTCTCCAATTTGTCCAGATCATTTTGAATTTTGACCCTGTCCTCCAAAGCAGTTGCAATCCCTCCCAGTTTGGTATCGTCCGCAAACTTAATAAGCGTACTTTCTATGCCAACATCTAAATCGTTGATGAAGATATTGAACAGAGCCGGTCCCAAAACAGACCCCTGCGGAACCCCACTTGTTATACCTTTCCAGCAGGATTGGGAGCCATTAATAACTACTCTCTGAGTACGGTTATCCAGCCAGTTATGCACCCACCTTATAGTAGCCCCATCTAAACTGTACTTTCCTAGTTTATCTATAAGAATATCATGCAAGACCGTATCAAATGCCTTCATCATAGTAGGGGTCTACTACAGACCACCTAACCAGGAAGAAGAGGTGCATGAGATTATTTTAAAACAACTAACAAAATCATCCAAAGCACAGGGTAGTGATGGGGTAACCCTTCAACTACTCAGACTTCTGCTGGGAAGATTATCCAATAAGTTCTTGGAATATGTTGGAGACCATTTTTTATTTCAGAAGATGGAGAAAGCTACTAGGGGAGAGGCTGTTCTAGATTTGATTTTGACAAATAGGTAGGAACTGGGTTGAGAATTTGAAAGTGGAAGGCAGCTTGGGTGAAAGTAATCATGAAATGATAGAGTTCATGATTCTAAGGAATGTTAGAAGGGAGAACAGCAAAATATAGACAATGGATTTCAAGAAGGTAGACTTTAGCAAACTCAGGGAGTTGGTAGATAAGATCCTATGGGAAGCAAGTCCAAGAGAAAAAACAATTGAAGACAGTTGGCAGTTTTTCAAAGAGACATTATTATGGGCACAAGAGCAAACTATCCCACTGCGTAGGAAAGATAGGAAGTCTGACAGAAGACCACCCTGACTTAACCAAGAGATCTTCAATTATCTAAAAATCAAAAGAAAGAGTCCTACAAAAAGGGGAAACTAGATCAAATTACAAAGGATGAATATAAACAACTAACACAAGTATATAGGGACAAAATTAGAAAGATCAAGGCACAAAATGAGATCAAACTAGCTAGAGACATAAAGGGTAATAAGAAAACATTCTACAAATACACTAAAAGAAAAAGGAAGACCAGGGACAGGGTAGGCCCATTTCTCAGTGAGAGGGTGCAGGAGGAAATAATAAAAAATGTGGAAATGGCAGAGGTGCTTAATGACTTCTTTGTTTTGATTTTCACCAAGATGGTTGGGGGTGATTGAACATCTAACATAATAAATACCAGTGAAAATGAAGTAGGGTCAGAAGAAGCTAAAATAGGGAAAGAAGAAGTTAAAAATTACTTTGACAAATTGGATGTCTTCAAGTCACCAGGACCTGATGAAATGTATCCTAGAATACTCAAGGAGTTGACTGAGGAGATATCTGAGCCATTAGCAATTATCTTTGAAAAGTCATGGAAGATGGGAGAGATTCCAGAAGACTAGAAAAGGGCAAATATAGTGCCCATCTATAAAAAGGGAAATAAGGACAACTCCATGAATTAAAGACAGTCTGCTTAACTTCTGTACCTGGAAAGATAATGGATCAAATAACTAAGCAATCAGTTTGCAAACATCTAGAAGATAATAAAGTGATAAGTGACAGTCAGCATGGATTTGTCAAAAACAAATCATATCAAACCAATCTGATAGCTTTCTTTGACAGGGTAACAAGCCTTGTGGATAGTGGGGAAGCAATAGACTTGGTATATCTTGAGTTTAGTAAAGCTTATGATACTGTCTCGCATGACTTTCTTAAAAAAGAGATAGGGAAATGAGACCTAGATGGAGTTACTATAAGGTAGGTGCAAAACTGATTGGAAAACCATTCCCAGAGAGTATTTATCAATGGTTTATAGTCATGCTTGAAGGGCATAACAAGTGGGGTCCTGCAGGGATCAGTTTTGGGTCTGGTTCTGTTCAATATTTTCATCAATGATTTAGATAATGGCATAGAGAGTACACTTATAAAGTTTGCAGATGATACCAAGCTGAGAGGGGATGCAAGTGCTTTGGAGGATAGATTAAAATTCAAAATGATCTAGACAAACTGGAGAAATGGTCTGAAGTAAACAGGATGGAATTCAATAAGGACAAATGCAAAGTACTCCATTTAGGAAGGAAAAATCAGTTGCGCACATACAAAATGGGAAATGACTGTCTACGAAGGAGTACTGCAGAAAGGGATCTGGGGGTCATAGTGGATCACAAACTAAATATGAGGAAACAGTGTAACGCTGTTGCAAAAAAGGCTAACATCATTCTGGGATGTATTAGCAGGAGTGTTGTGAGAAAGACACTAGAAGTAATTCTTCCACTCTACTCTGCGTTGATTAGGACTCAACTGGAGTATACCGTCCAGTTCTGGGCACCGCATTTCAGGAAGGATGTGGACAAATTGGAGAGAGTCCAGAGAAGAGCAACAAACATGATTAAAGGTCTAAAAAACATGACCTATGAGGGAAGATTGAAAAAATTGGGTTTGTTTAGTCTGGAAAAGAGAAGGCCGAGGGGGGACATGGTAACAGTTTTCAAGTACATGAAAGGTTGTTACAAAGAAGAGGCAGAAAAATTGTTTTTCTTAACCTCTGAGGATAGGACAAGAAGCAATAGGCTTAAATTGCAGCAAGGGAGGTTTAGGTTGGACACTAGGAAAAACTTCCTAACTGTCAGGGTGGTTAAGCACAGGAATAAATTGCCTAGGGGCATTTTAAAATCTTCATCATTGGAGATTTTTTTAGAGCAGGTTAGATAAACACTTGTCAGGAATGGTCTAGATAATACTTAGTTCTGCCATGAGTGCAGGGGACTGGACTAGATGGGTGACCTCTTGAGGTCCCTTCCAGTCCTAGGATTCTATGATTTGAGGACTTCAGTAATTCAGCCAGAGGTTATGGATCTATTATAGGAGTGGGTTGTTAGGATATAGATATTCAGCCCTGTCTGCAAAGGCCTATACTTTAAGAATTTAGGTGCATTCTTATCACTTAGCTAGTTATAGAGATATAAAAGAAAGAATCTGTGGAATGGCCTTCTCTTACTGTGACAGGCTAAGGCCTTCAGCTAAAATTAGTTAGGCAGCCATAAGCTGGGAAGTGTATGGTCACATCCTGACATTCCAAACTAGTCACATTGAAATAAGGTGCTATTGGGCTATTAGGATGTAAAAGGAAGCTTAGTTCAATAGCATCCTATCTGGCAAGAACTCACTTATCAATAGACACAGCTGGAAAACCCTTATGTCTGTATAGGTGTAGTTGTGAAATCCTCACTTCTGTATTGTTTTGTATGTTTATTTGCATGGTCTCTGTCTGGTTCTGTAATTGTTTCTGCCTACTGTATAATTAATTTTGTTGGGTGTAAGCCAATGAAGGTGGTGGAATATAATTGGTTAAATAACCATGTTACAATATGTTAGGATTGGTTAGTTAAATTTCAGTAAAATGATTGGTTAAGGTATAGCTAAGCAAAACTCAGGTTTTACTATATAGTCTGCAGTCAATCAGGAAGTAGAGGGGGGAATGGGAACAGGGACCAGGGATGGGGGAATTGGGATCATGTTTTGCTAAAGGGGGAAATGGGAACGGGATGGGAACAGAAACAGGGACGCAGACAAGGCTCTGTGGTGTCAGAGCTTGGAAGGGGGACACTAAGGAAGGAAACTGGAATCATGCTTGCTGGAAGTTCACCCAAATAAACATCAAATTGTTTGCACCTTTGGACTTCGGGTATTGTTGCTCTCTGTTCATGCGAGAAGGACCAGGGGAATAAGCCCCCTAACATGGATGGGTGAGGTTCTGTGGCCTGCAATGTGCAGGAGGTCAGACTAGATGATCATGATGGTCCCTTCTGACCTTAGAGTTCATGAATATACAAGGACATAAGGTTCTTCATTCCTCATGAAAAGACTGATTAAATAATTTCTAATGTATGTGTGATTTTTAGACTTCAGTATCTCCATGGTAATTCCCATCATCATCTTGGTGTTTCTTTTTCCTTCTGCCCAGCTACAATTTTTTGTTTCAGTCTCTCTCCCTCTTCACTTTACTATTTTATCTCATTTCCTGTGCATCTGTTCTCTCTGATTTCTCCAGGTGCTCTGAAGTTTCTCTTTTTTTAAGTTGCCTTACCCATCACTTCATTGAATCTGCCATCCAGTTGCAAGTTTTTACAGTCCTGAAACCTTAAAGTTCCACCTTATCTTTCAAGGGTTTTTCTGTGCGGTGAATCCCATTGCATATCATTAGGTTCCTGTACAAAAGGCACTCTTTTCTTGCAGTACAAATGGAATGTTAAGGATCTAGGAACCCTGTGAGATTCCATTATCACCAGCTGTGACCATGAATCCAGATAGTTTGAATTAATGTGCTGTTACATTTCTTGTTCTGGCATTACAAGTCTCCACTAAGAGACTTAAATGAAGGAGTTAATGGCTTATCTCTGACAACTGTTTATTTGTTACCTTTGGGAGGCAACACTGGTGGCTAGCTGATGTTCCAGCTCTCAGTTTTTTGCCAGGTGTTTTCAGCTTGTGAGAAGTCACTTTGTTTCAGCTTGAGAAGTAAATTGCTAAATTCATTCTATAGCTTCTTACCTACCCAGCTGTAGGGTGCAAGCCCCTTTTTTCCCTACCCACTGCATCTCCTTCTGGAACATGAACTGTGATGGAAAATAATCTGAAATAAAATAGAAAGGGATTAGATTCAGGCTATCTAACACTTTGGGCTATTACTTGGAACACCTCAGACGATCTCAACTATTGGGCCAGAATGCTGCTAGGAAAGAGGCAGTCTCCAAGATAGTTAGTACCCAAAACATATAGGCCCCTTATAGGCTCTTCTCTTTCATCAGATAACATATGTGTCTTGTGCTCACTGTTGGAGAAGGAATTAAATTGAGTTGATCAAAACTAGCCTGGAAAGCAAGAGTGAAATCTAAACACTTGTGCTGTCCACTTTGTGTGAGGCTGGGCATAACTAGGGAAGCTAACAGGAGACTTGAGAACGTCTCTGTTGGAGCGCAAACATTATGTTATGCTATTATTAGTTTGTACTCATTTGAATATGATGTAAACCAAAGCCCATCTAGTTAAAGATTGGTCTTTTCCACTAAGAAAAATCTGATGTGCAAGAGAAGTTTTTCTTTGACTCATTTACCTGTGGTCCTGGAAGCTACCATTGCGAAGAAAGATGGTCCTCACTGTTTCTGGTTATCGTCATTATTAATACTGTTAGTACTAATCATATATCTAATATAT
Source organism: Gopherus flavomarginatus (assembly GCF_025201925.1). Lineage (NCBI taxonomy): Eukaryota > Metazoa > Chordata > Testudines > Testudinidae > Gopherus > Gopherus flavomarginatus. The sequence continues at coordinate 80,039,631 of NC_066617.1, read as the reverse complement.
ATGAAACAATAACTTCTATGTGCATTGCAGCAGGTAGGCTTTTGATTAGTATTCCACACAATAGCCTGTCACAGTGTGATAAATGGACCAGCAGAGAAGAAAAGCACAAAACATATATTAAGTAAATAACAGATTTTGGCTCAATTCAGAAAGCCTTGGATTTTCACCTTGGATAAGCATATCAGGTCATAGAAGTAGTTTTATTTATTTATTTTTTTTAAATCACTGCCTTATCTCTACAGACTCCTTAGTACTAACTTGCTTTCCACTTAATCAAAGCCTCACTTTTAACTGGTAAATTTCCCTGCAATGGGGTGTATCTACCCTGCACTGGCCCAGCTAGGGTTAGCTGCATTTTGTGGGCTAAAGAGGCCATGCCCCTTTGCCCTTGCCGGGCGTGCTCCGACTGGAGACAGAATATAAAAGGGAGCAGCTCAGCTCAGTCTGGGCTGACAGGGGAGGAAAGCAGGTGTGTGCAACAGGCTCTTGAAAGGACGCACTTGGAGCTTCAGGTGGCAGAAGCCAGTTGTGCTGAAGGCCCCACGAGAGGGTACAGCCAACACCCAAAGGAGAATGCCTTCCTGCTAAAGGGCAGCTGCATCGACCCTGGCTACTTGGCCATGCTGACCTGAACAGAAGGATGGCTGCACAGATGCTGTCCATTAGGGCACCCATCTTTGAAGACAAAGGCAGCTCCACTGACCTAGGAGACTGGGCCCCCTTTCCTTAGGAACAAGGAACAGTCCGGGGAACCCTTACCGCTTGAGCCAAAAACTCAAACTTTTGTCTCTGGGCTTAACACCCTGCAATGGGGTGTGTCTAACTGGGATGCACCCAGACAATAATGTGTTTCAGTGATTTGTCGTTAGAGTAGCTCCTTTATCATAGTAAAGAAGATTGACTGAAGAATTCCAATCAAACACTTGCCTTCTGTCTATGTTGGGTGGAAATCTAGACTTGCAGGTACTCATTCAGAACTTTGGTGACAAGTTTGTGGACTGCAGGCAGGAAAGATGATAGGTGTGCAGTTGAACAGGTTGCCATTGTCAGCCTTGGGGCACTATACAGCCCATTTCTGATTCTTTCTCCTGAAGGCATGGGACTGGCAGAACTGTTGTTCACTTCTGGTCCTTAGCTCCTTGAGATTTACCTAATTGTGGTAAGCTGTATAATCATCTCCAAGAACACTTGATCTACTTGCTTTGCAAAATATTCCTTTTGAAACTAATTGACTACTGATTATCTGCTGTTATTGCAAACTTCACCACTAATCATTTTTAATCTTAACTTTATTTTCTGCTGATCCTTCTCTAGGTTTCTCTTGGCTTATAGGAAAAATATTTTCATTGCCCTCTTTCACTAGTATGAGAAGTGTGGGGAATAGTCATTTTTGGGGTGCGTAAGGTCAGTCTTTAAACCTGTTGTTAAAACTAGGTTGTTGAGCATAAGATTTTAATTTCTGTTTTATGATTTGCCTAGAGGGGCAGGAACATTTGCCTTCCCATCCCCCTGTTGTTTCTTTATTCTACATGAGTATATCCATGTCATTTTGATTTTGTCATTTTTATGTTCCCTTTGATCTTTTATTTTCTTTATGTCTCATACACATTTCTGTATATTAAGCCATCTTTCTTTTCACTGGTTTCAGGTAGAGGAAAGTGTAGTGAATATAATGTGCTAGAATATATCTTTAGAACCCCCAATGGGACTTTCAAACTACAAATAAATGTTATTTTCTACATTGTGCAAATAAATGGCCCTTGGTGGAAATAAATCATTTATTTCCACCATAGAACTATTGATTTAAGCAGTAAGATGTTCCTATAGTATAGAGGAGGAAAGGTCAGTCAGTCAGTAGTAACTGACAGATCCCTTGCCCAAATGTAACTTTACAAAATATAGTTTAAGTATTTCTGATCCAGTACTTTTCCTTGTCTAAGCAAAAAAAGATCTGAATGCAGTTAAAATATTTTCTCTTTGAAATATAGTTAGTTTGCACTAGTGACACTATAGTTCAGAGGTGGCCAACCTGTGGCTTTGGAGCCACATGCGGCTCTTCAGAAGTTAATATGCGGCTCCTTGTATAGGCACCAACTCCGGGGCTGGAGCTACAGGCACCAACTTTCCAGTGTGCCGGGGGTGCTCACTGCTCAACCCCTGCCACAGGCCTTGCCCCCACTCCACCCCTTCCCATACCTTCCTCTGATCCTGTTGTGCCCTCCCTCCTCCCCATCCCCAGAGCCTCCTGCATACCACAAAACAGCTGATCGGGAGGTGTGGGGAGGGAGGTGCTGATCAACGGGGTTGCTGGTGGATGGGAGGCGCTGGGAGCGGACGGGTGGGAACTGATAGGGGGCTGCTGATGTGGCTCTTTGGCAATGTACACTGGTAAATTCTGGCTCCTTCTGAGGCCCAGGTTGGCCACCCCTGCTATATTTAAAACTCAGAAGAGTCTATTTAAAATCCTGGTCTAAATCATCGATGCAGAAGAGTTTCACTTGGCTCCATGAAGAACTGGGGAACAAAGTTGACTTGCTTTTTGACTTGCTTATCCTCAAGCATTTTTAACCCTTGAGGTAACTGGAGCAACCTGAATGCTGCTCTAATTTGCCCCAAATGCAATGTCCCCTATCCCCACTATTATACCCCCAACTGCGGCTTGCCACAGTAAAACAGGTTACATACTATTCATGGTACTATCCCCTTTATATGAATATTTTTACTAACAAATTTTTGTTCATATGAATGTTTGCAAAAAGCAAAAATAGAAGCTTTGTTAGTATTATCAAAGCAAATTCACTGTTCAGTCAAATGAATGTTCACTAATACTTTTATAGTATTCACTAGGCTTTGAGCTCAAGTATCATTTCTGTTACAAGGACTGTGTCATTTTTAAATTACTGATATCATTTTTAAATTACTGATGACATTTAATGTCATTTTTAAATTACTGATGTCTTTCTCCAAATAGCATTTTATGTCAATTATTATATGGAGGCTCACCCTGTTTAAGCAAATATTCAGCTTTCCAATTAAATATATCATGCCACAATATACCTCTATAGCTTGGATAAGCTGGAATCATGACCACTTTAGCACAACATGAAATAAAAAAAATTCCTCTTGCAATTTCTTTCTCCATTCAAGAAATCACAAATGAACACCTATTGGAACACCTCATCTAGGATTTAGGATTTACTCCCACAGAAGGCATTAGCAAAATTCACTGGCAGCAGAACTGATCGGTAATGTCTAAAATGTTATGGCAAGTTGTTGAAAACATTAAGAGTCATTACCTGGATAAAGAGGATTGTGGGCCAGTCTTCCTTCCATTGCAGAAAATGGGTACATGTCATTGACTTCAGTGGGAGCAGCTTTTTAAAGCACTTCATTGTACATGATAGTCCTTTATCCAATGCCTCATTTGGGGCCTGTTCTCAAATCTTGGAACACAGAATGTATCAGTTCATGCCCCATTGGGGCATAGGTTAACTACCAAGCCTATGTATTAATATCATGTATGATGTCATTCTGAAATGTCTTCCTCTGTTTTAGATCTTTTTTTTTTAAATTCTTATATTATAGTACATAACATAGTGAGACTAATTGCCAGAATTATCGTCCAATTATATGGGTGCAATTCTGCATCTGCAAGTCATTGTAAGTGCAAAACACATAATTTTACAGCTAACTATATGATATGAATATTCAGTTATACATGCAGCCATCAGTTAGAAGTGAGAGCCTTGTTTTATTCCAAAGCCATCTTAGTACTGTGCATTAATGTGAAGTGTGAGCCCTGACAATTAGCTGGTGGGTGCAAAACTGTAGTCACAAACTTGGTAATCAGGTTAAAGCCTTTTAAGAATTCTTTGTCCGCTGGTAATATCTACTAGTGATAACAGCTCTATAAATACTATTTTATGTCTTATGTTAGAGGGCAACTGATCCTTCCTCTTCTAAACTCTGTAAGGATTAATGTCTGCTTGAAGTTCTGAATTGTCGTATTGGGTTGCACCTAAAGTAACTGTGACCATGAGAGCTCCTCAATCCTCACTGGCAGAGGGCCCACCATACTATAAATTCATATCAGGCCTGACACAATTACTACTGTAACACACTGTACTCATAATCTGTATCTAAAGGTGTCTTGTAAGATATCATATGTTAACTGGTGACACACTGATCCTGAAACCTATTGCATGATATATGCACAAGTTTTGTACAAAGAATTATGTAGGGGTGCTGGAAATATGTTCTTAAAATGTGTTGTGGAGGCAGTGTTTTGTATACCCTAGACAAAAGAAATGTGGATTCATCTTTCTAACTAGCTTGATTACAAGCAAAGGACTAGGAAAGTACCTTTACATATAAGGTAAATAAAGCCATCAAGCTAACAAGCAGCAGCTTAGGGAGCACATTGAGGGACAGAGTTTGCACCCCCAAAAGCTTTGTGGCTCTTGAAGCAGAGACAATTGGCTTTGGATAATATAATGGGAGCAGAAAGACATTTTAGTTATATAGATATCTCTTAGGGGCATAGGGAATCATAACCTGTGAGCCTGTGAAAAGCTGGATCCTTTTGTCCTGAAGGGCAGGAGATGCTGTTAACTTGCAGTAAGTGAGAAACTGTTTTAGGCAAAGTTATATCTTGCTAGAATTAAGTTTTAGTCACTAGAAAGAGTGTTTTGTTTTGTCTGTAACCTTACCTCTCTCTTTCTATTGCTTGGTATCACTTTCATCTGTTTTCTGTTAATATATTTATTCTTGTTTTATTCCAAAGCCATCTTAGTACTGTGCATTAATGTAAAGTGTGAGCATTCAGCTAACCTAGCAGGTTGATGGGTACACTGTTTTGCTGGAGGCAGCAAACTTAATAACTTCTGAGAGAGTCCAGGGAAAGAAACTACAGAAAGAGTTCACTGGGGGGAACTCAGGAACTGAGTTCAATGATCCCTGCAAAGCAAGGTTAAGACTGGCAGAATCTTGAGGAATTTGCTGGTGAGGAAGGCAGACTAGTGCAGCAGGGAGATGACAGTCTAATCACCAGCAAAGGTCTCACATGCTGAGGCAGAGGGGTAAAAAAGTGGATCACAGTTCTGGGTGTCCTGAACAGAATGTCAGAGTAATAAAAATGGGCTTTTACTAAATGTCTTTTGGCCTAGATTACAGGCACAGATATGGGATGGAACTAGAGGGGTGTAAAGGAACTGTGTGGGACTCTATAATTCTAAACTAGCTTTACACTGATCTGGTCCCACAGGGGGGTTGTATGAGAGCTGATAGTGGCCCTTCTCCTGGCCACAACACATTCTGACTTTGGGTCCATGAAACAAAGTGGCACAGGACCCACATACATCAGCTCTATGACACACCCAAGGATACGTTCAAACTGAAAAATCCGCAGCTAACCTAACATGCCAGCTTTTTAGCCACTTTGTTCAACCTGCATAGAGAAGCCAGGTCACACAACAGACTCTGGCCTTCAGCTTTAGATTGCAGAAAATCTTACAAAGGAGAATCTCATTACAAAATAATCTCTCACAGGAAGAGAAATGATGTGACTTTCCCCAAATGACACAGCAGGTCAGTAGCGGAGGCAGAAATAGAACCCAAGTCTTCTGATTCCTGCTCCAGTGCCTTAGCTAGTGTACAGTATTGTCTTCCTATAAATGTAATAAATTGACGGTACCTTCTTAAGGGTGACCACATAAAATTTTCAATAAAAATGTAATTAAAAACATATATTTTGTACAAAAAAGTCCTCTGGAAGTGATATATTTCCATTATTCTTATTTCAGCTCTTTGCTTAATTGTCTCACACAATGTATTTCCATTAAAAAGCACATTTACTCTCCGAAAAGTCAGAATATGATATTAAAAGTAATATATTTGACCTTTAAGTGAGCTTTTCTTTCAATTTCTACATTTTGAATAGAATTTATAATACATTATAGCTGTTCACTCTAATTCTACTGTAATTATTCTTCTTAAAAATGAAAGTGATCAAGATTTCTTTGGGAAGTACATAGAAATACATTAAAGAACAAAATTAAAAATATAATCGGTTATTTAGGAGATTTTTTTTCCTTTGCCAGTATTGTTTATGATGTATTTTATACAGTACAAGACAAAAGGCATATACAGAAAATAGATCCTCATATAAATTTCCAAGGTCTATTGTGTGCATACGAAATTGAAGCTCAAGAGGGAAAAGAAAGAAATAATTAGGGCACTATATTAGAGTTGTGGTGAGAACTGAAAGCTCAACAACACATAGGGGATGAAAAATCAGCTGAACTGGGACAGTGAAAGAAGAAAAGGAAGGGGAGGGATCTTCTTTCCAGCAAACTTCATAAAAACCACCTTCTCCTCTTCAATTCCACCAATAGTATTTCACAGGCCAAGTTCCCAGGACTGTATTCAGTTTTACTTAGTCCTCACCTAGGCAAAGACTTAATGGTTTCAGTAGGAAGCCCATCATTGAAAATGTTCTTCTTCATTCCTCTCTTGTGCAAGCAAGGGGAATTTATTGACTTGAATAGCAACACTAATCTCAGCTGTCACAGAATCTCACTAACAGAAATACTGTTTCTAAGGTACCCAGCACCTATACTATACAGAGCTGTAAAGCTCAAAACGTTTTCCATCAGATCAACATCCACATTTCAAGTTTCAAACTTCAAATTCACTTTCAAGTCCCTTCATGGTCAACCCCTCTGTAGCTATCATCTCTCACTCTGAATGAGTCATTTGCTATTGACGCTCACCTCCATTTGACCCCAGATGACAGCTTCCATTGCCCACTTGTTAACATTTCAAACAAACGCATTTGTGTTTTCTTCCATCCTGCCCCACATGCTTGGGAGGAACTCTCAGTAAGCATCTGGAAAGCCATCTCACTATCCACCTTCAAACTCATCCTCAGAACTCTTCTTTGCCATGTTTCCTACAGAAAACTTGACAACAGTTTGACCTTTGGTGTGCTGAAACCACTGCCTACTATGCTGACCAAGATAATCTGATTGTTTCCTTGTCTGTCCCTATCTGCATCCATTTTTTGCTTCTTCTCACATACTTAGATTGTAAATTCCTTGGGGCAAGGACCATCTTTTTCATCTGTGTTTGTACAGCACCGAGTACAATGGGGTCCTGGTCCATGACTAAGACTCCTAGGCACAAGGGTAATAGAAGTAAATAATAATAATAATGCATTTTAGTATGGATGACATTTCTGCTGGTACTTTTCCAGTGTTCAAAATAGTGGGTTTGCACATAAAAAAAGCAGCAAAGTAGCCAGTCTTGAAGGGTTGGTGAGTGTTTTAAGGGTGTCCTTGTTCAAAGGAATCAGCAGTTCATTATTTTTTGTGTATAGCAATCACAGAAAAAGGATTCTTGCCAGAATCAGACAGGATCAAATAGCAGTTGAAGAATGCATGAAAGTGATCAACACGTTATCTTCCCTTAACAGACCCATCATCTTTCTGAGGACAGCACCCCAATGAAAGCCATGCCGATGCCAAAGGAAAAAGTATGACATAATTTGTCTGTGAGCTGAAAATCCAAATGAGTCTCCATCTTGGGGATTTGTGGATGCTCAGGATTGTGCCATTAAGTTGCAATATGAAAACAGATTCAGAAAGACTGGCTTAGTGCAGTAATAAATGCTGCTGGAGCAACTTCCCTCACTGGGCCAGAAGAGTTCAGCTAAGATTGACTTTGGAGAGGGAGGTAAAAGTAGGAAATGCCTTTGTCCTGCATTAAGTAAGACGCGAGCGGAGCGCTAACATATCAGGTAATAGGAGCAAATTTTAAATGCGCACAATTAAGTGTAAGAATAACCCACATAAAATAATTTCAGATTTTTACAATAACAAATATTGCTCTTCTTTTTTCTGTCTTCTTTCATTTCTCTTTTGCATACTCAGCAGCAGGCAGGCATTGAGCTCACGGACAGAGCTGGTATACACTCAGAAGGAAACTGTGTAACACAGATTTAATACTTGACTCTGGGACTATGCTGACTAGCCAAAGAACTGGCCATACGTCTAAGAATCTCCTTTAAAATACAATAAACAAACTACATCTTTTCTGCGTTGTCATATATCACTAGCTAACTCATGTTACAGCCACACCACACAGCCTTCCACCTTACAAGGTACTCAGTGAGTCTATTAAAAAGGCAATGGACACAAAATAGCAGCATCTACACACTACAATGGGAACAATCTGCAATATTTACAGTGGATGGGATTTTCAGAAATGCCTAAGGGCCAGATCCTCAAAGAGAGTTAGGCACCTAAATATATTTGAGGACCTTGGCCTAAATGACTGAAAAGCCCATTGACTTTCAATAGGACCTGTGCTCCTAAATCACTTCAGGTATGTCTACGCTGCATCTGGGAGCGAGTCTCTCAAGCTAGCTAGACAGACTTGCACTAGCTCCGGCTGAACTAGCATCTTAAAAATAGCAGTGTTGATGTTGTGGCTTGGGCAGCAGTTCGGGTCTCAAGTCCACCCAACCCCCTGGATCTGAGCTTGGATGGCGAGCCCAGGCCTCTGCCAGTGTCACAACATCCACACTGCTATTCTTAGTGTTCTAGCTTGAACTGAGCTAGCACAAGTCTGCCTTCCATCTGCAGTGTATACATATCTTAATGCTTTGTTGAAAATCCCATCCTTCATAATCATTTAATGGGGGTTGGGGAGTATCATTTAAAGTGAGGGGCCCATAGAGTCCCTTCTCTGCCCTCTCTCCTCCTCTCTTAACCCTCCTCTTCCCCTCTTAGGCGCACACCATTCACCAGCAGCCAGATCCCTCCGTCCCATAAGCCCCTACACACACACTCTCCAAATCTGAATACCCCCCTCCCCTCTGCTCCACTGCCTATGTTGAAGATCACACACAGACCAATATTGAAAATGCTTATATTTCTAAATTAAGATTAGAACAAAGTCTTCACAACCCCCAAAACCATGCAAAACTTGCATATTTCAGTTTCTGAGTTTAGAATGAACCAAAGGAAGGTTTATTAAGATGGCCATGCAAGCAAGCCTGGAACTTGCCTCTTTGCATGGTTTGGACCCCAAAGCAGATGAAGTTCTGACTTTTTGATTTTTAACTAATTTCAACGCAAAATTCAAAATGAAACTACATAAGGACTCAAAGATTAAAACCAAAGGAAACATTTCACACACACATAAAAAGTCATATCAAGATACAAAAATGGCACCCAAATAAGAAATATGTGTTGAATAAGCAGTATGCCTTTTCATTTCATAATATAAATGCACTTTTAAAAAAAATTAGAATTAAAGAATTAGAATTAAAAACTGCAAATGTATATTATATGTGTTTTTTTTTAATTCACTACAAATTAAATCACTCTGTGTACTACAAGCAAACAGAAACGAACAGCAGGGGGAAAGACCACACTGAGAACGCATGATTCATCAAGGAGAAGTAGTTCCCACCACTCTGTTGGCAAATATATCATTCTTTTGTTAAAAACAGATGAATTCCTGGTTTCCTTTTTGTGCTTTTCTTCACCCTTTTGTTCTGTCTGTAGGGCATGGTTTGTTTTCCTGACAGCATTTGAGATTTCTGAGCCTCTGCAGTGGTGCCAACACATGCTGAGCACAGTAAGTGAAGAAGAAACAATTTGGCTGTTGTTTCTATACTTTACAAATACTAATTTGCTTCTTATGCTAACATTTTTTATCCTGGATACCATGGGCCTGATTTTCAGAAAGTTAAGTGTTCTTTATTAGTATTTTATGCATGCAAATGTGTGCCTACTTTGATGCAGAATTACTGCAATTGTACATTCTATTCAAGAATGTGCACATGCAAATTCCTGACTTTGCAGTATAATTACTGTAAGCACATAGGCAAATCAGAGGCACAGAAATTCTGCATAGAATACTGTCCTTGGCCTTCTGAAAAATCAGGCTCCCATTAGTAAAATTGTTAGCCATAATGAACAGAAAGTAGCCTATTCTATCCATGGGGAATCCAGAAAGAACCTAAAGGGTTTGAAGGAAAAAGATCATACTGTTTATGCATTATATCTCATTATTTTGCTTGAATAACAAAATGGTAACAATGAAATATGTGATAAACTCAATACATATTAATAAAGAATTCTCGGGTGTTTACCCTGCTTATTCCATTTAAACATTAGTTTGCCACAGATAAACAAACAGATTTCAAACAGCAAATTATGAATGTTTTGCAAAGTAATAATGTAACTGTCAAAAAGATTCCTAGGGAAAGTAGTATTATAAATCATATCTTACATGCAATTAACTACATATTTAATTTGGATTTAATAGGATGTTTACTGCAGACTAGTGTAATTCTCATAGCCCCATTCAAGTCAATGGAGCCCTTTTATACCTGCTGAAGATCTTTCTTGCATTGTGGGCTGATTAATACTGGGTTTTAAGCTTCATCTGAAAAATATGTTCTGATGTTGAGCGACAGCAGGATGGAAACGAGAAGGAAAATGTTTAAAATACCTCTGGGACTTTCAAGGGGGAAGCTAAAAGCCAGGAATGTAGGGGAAAAAGCATACATCTTACCAAAATTGAAATAACAAGTTATTCATATTTTGCTTTGAAAAACCTCACACTGTCTTCTAAAAGAAAAAAAAAGAGGATTAGTGCTAAAACTGTCTCCAATTGAAAATAAATGATGCAACATTCATGAGGTAAGATTAATTGTCCAGTCTCAAGATTATTGATGCTTAATTGTGACAAGATCACAGAAGAGCATTCCAAGGCTCTGGATTACATTAAAGATAATCCAGAATTACCAAATTTAATTATTTGTCCTTTTCTCTCACCAAGAAGATGTCACTTTAGTTTCGTGAGTAGCTAGTTACATTTAGAGGACATTTTTTTTAAATATACATTGCTATTTGTAGTTTACTATAGTTTTAACTTCTTTTTTAAAGTTCTTTTGATTTCACTGTGAAACACTAAGTCACAGTTGGTATCTTTCTAGCAGGAACAGATGATATAATGAATCTCTGCAAATAATTAAACTATGGTAATTCTAGATGATCTTTAACTAAACCACAGCTTTGGAACACACCTTGTGATTCCGTCAACAATTGATGGGAGATAATCTGGAGGTGGAACAATTAATCTTCTTTCCTCTTGATTGCCTCCTCTTAAGTACCTTAATTGAATCTAGCTGTTAACACTATTCATCTGTTTCTAGGCTGTAGGATCTCTGTATTTGGGTTAACCTGATTATCTGGGGTTTGTATTTGTGCTAATGGGGGGCTTTTCCACCCTTAATCTCCAAGTGAAGAGGTCTAGAACAAGGCTATCCACACCACTTAAATTTACATAGGATGCCTCAAGGGGGGATTCTGCCCAATGAGCAGTCACCTAGAATTTACTACACATTTTATACATGCTATAAGAAGGTTCTTCCCATGCTGACTACACATAGACTAGTATGGTGGTCACATTTTGAGCTGGCCAGGTCACAGCTCTGCATTTAAGTGGATTCTGTGGCCTTAGTATCCAATGTGACTGGCATGAAGGGCTGAAACCACTATTCTAGCATATATACCAGAGGTTCTCAAACTGTGGGTGGGGACCCCAAAGTGGGTCATAGTCCTGTTTTAATGGGGTTGCCACGGTTAGCATTAGACTTGCTGGGGCCCATGACTGAAGCCCAAGCCCCACTGCCCAGGTCACAGGCTCCCCACCTGGAGCTGAAGCCCTTGGGCTTCGGCTTTGGCCGCACCCCCAAGCAGGACATTGGGACTTAGGCTTTGGCTTTGGTTCCCTGCCACCTGAGGCAGCAGGGCTCAGGTGAGTTCAGGCTTTGGTCCCCTCTCCTGGGGTCATGTAGTAATATTTGTTGTCAGAAGGAGGTCACAGAGCAATGAAGTTTGAGAACCGCTACTATCAACCATAACAGCAGCTGCAGTTGTGGAAAGGGGTAGGACCTATTATATAGAGGTCCCTTTTTAATTGTCCTATGTAATAGAAAACTATATGGCCTTCCACAGAATGGCTCAAAAAAAACCTAGAGAAATAATAGTCTTTATTAAATTCCATGTGACTTGGATTTCAGAAACCGAGCTATCACTACTGCAGTTAACACTTCAGAAAAACAGGTCCTACAGGATTTTAGAATCATTGCTAGAAAGCCCTGATACTTTTTTTGTAATCTATTTTTCCCATCCCTATTAGTCTCTGTAGGATTTTTCCAGAAAGAAAAAACAGTACCAAATTGGGGTTATTTCCTGTAAATTCCATAATAACTATCAACACTGACTGGTTATGAAGAATGTACTTAGAATCATAGAATTAACAGGGTTGAAAAGGACCTCAGGAGGTCATCTAGTCCAACCCCGTGCTCAAAAAAGGACCAAGCCCAAGACAGATTTCTGCAGCAGATCCCTAAACGGTCCCCTCAAGGATTGAACTCACAACTGTGGGTTTAGCAGGCCAATGCTCAAACCACTGAGCTATCCCTCGCATGTTAGGCAGTAGGCATATTACTACTGAAATTATTAATAGGAGCGTTGGATGCACAGTAAGATCAATGGATTCAAAGTGAGACCCAGGTTATTAAGTCAAATCTAATCAAAGTCAGTAGTAAGGAATACTCACTCTCATCTGTTTCCTGTTTAATAGTCCGTATGAAAATGGTGGGCCAAGTCCCTTTCCCAGTGAACACATGTACCCAGACATTATACCCCTTACAGGTAGTCTCAGCATGGAAACCAACAAATGAATACAGTATAGAGTATGAACTACCTCTTCATCCCTATGGAGGTCAATGGATTTGTACTGTGCTACTGAAAGTAGAAATTTGCACATATTTATATGTGACAATTGTTTTGTTTTGGTGAAAGGCAACTGGTGAAAGGCAACTGAAATGTCTCTTTATCCATATAATATTTACAGCACATACAGTGGCAGTGCAAGCTTCCCATCTATAGGGAAAAGAACTTGCTCTTGAACTTGGTCGTTGGTCTTTATGCTGAAACTGCCCTCTTTACTGCAGTCAGTGGGGTTGCAAGGATGTTGACTGAGGGCAGAATTTGGTTTAGTATCTTGGAAATCCATAAGCAAAATATCTTTTGATTATTTTTGTGACAATCTAAATTATAAGGGAAATCAAACCTAAGAAACCACCATATTTAAACCTGTATTTTTTGAGTATGAAACATTAAAGGATTAATGACCTGCTAAGGATATTTGACTTCACTCCACAGCTCTTGTTAAGAACTACATTTGAATTCACTCCCCCCACCAAATTATTATAGAAATATTTCTGAGGTATCCCTGAAAAATCTTTATCCACCTAAAGAGTTAACAGGAATGAAGAGTAGAAAGAATTAAAGAAAAACACTGAAATGTTCAAACTTATCCTTACTAATTCCTGGAAAATCTCCAAAGATACTTCTAGATAAACAGATATTCAAAGATTTTCCAAAAGAGCACAGGACTCTTTCATAAAATGACTTTCCAAAATGTATCTAGTCAACACAAACAATTGCAATGAGTGCAGGGTTTTCTAATGTCTACTATACTGCCAAAATAATAGAGCTTAGACTATTATACACACTCACTTTGCATTGAGAGAACACTGAGTGATTTAAATTTACATTTGAAATATATTGGAGCTGCCAGTTGGGATACACAACAGACCAGATTGACAAATAGAGTCATTCTGCCAAATAAAGTTATTAAACTGACATTTATATTCAAATAGTTCAAATTCCTTTCATATCAACATTGTTCATGGGGCACTTGTATTTCTATAAGCTGAACAGTGAAGTTACATCTGTTCATGACATTTCAAATCATACAGTCTTCACTTATCAAATGAACGTACTGTACCAGTAACATGTAGGAAGGGGAGAGATCCTCACTTCTCCCAGTAGCTAAGGTCTCATGCTCTCTGAGGCGTAAATTCTGTGGCAAAGTTCTCAACTCTTTCATGTATCCTGGTGTTCATTTCTATGGAAAGCTGGAAATTCTGTGGCAACTTCAAGCAAAGACAAATTTAGAGGCTTTTACTAAAAATAAAAATTATGTTTATATTCTTGCCCAATCACAATATTTTATATTTTATTAAATTATGAACATGAATAGTATATTCAGTACAGTATACCTTACATTCTTTATTAATTACATTCTATTTGGTCTATGTTGCCCACAAACCAAATGGCATTGCAGATAATGTGGGTGTGGTAATGTGGGATGTTAGCCAATACATTTATGTTAGGCATAGTAATCACCAACATTAATAGGTGTTTCACATACATATGATAGGGGCCAAGGAAAATTCTTTTAAATGAATATATTATGCTCTTCCACCAATTCTGTTCACCCATCTCAAGTATCCGACAACACTCTGCAAAGCTGAAGTCGGCTTTGGTTTTAGAAATAGGAAGCCTGTCAAACACAACATACATAAGTGGTGTGTCCAAGCATAGGTTGGCATGTACCTCTATGTCCAACTGATTTTGAATTTTGTATTCAAAATGGATGGTACCAGAAAAATAAGGTTAAAAATATTAATTGATAAATTTTAGTCTTGGGTGATGTACAGAATGTTTTTAGCTATGATATAAATATAGGTAGTTTGGAAGGGGTATTTTGTAGCATGCCTACTGTGCAAGGAGAACATGCTGCAACATAAAAATTGCTTCCCAAAAGAAGGGGTTATGTATGTCTCCTTTTTGTATTGTACTGTTTTGATTTTAGGCAATAAATTGACTTAGCTTGATTTTTTGCTTTCAGACATTTTTAATGATGAATCATGAGTGTAGTCACTCAATTGGCTACACTTTTAACAACAGGGGAACTGGAGCTTTAGCTCTTTGTCCACTCATGCAAGGTAGTTTGCATTTGGGGCACCCACATAAATACTGAGTGTCGGGGGGGGTTCCACATGAAGGTGACAGCTTTCCTTTCACCTCACCTTTGTACAGATGGTATAATCTCGATTATGCCATAGTTAATGGGTTCTGGTTCTAGTTGCACATTTCTCTAATAGATAAGTGTTTCAGTTCAATTTGCAAGATGCAGATATATTTTAACGCTATTATCTGTGTCACATTCAGCCTGTAAACTCTTTGTTATCAGTGAGATTGTCATCTACATCCACTGCCAAGCATGATGCCAGTACTCAGAAATAAACAATGGTCCTTTTCCTACTCTGCCATTTGGCATGCTGAGAAATCACATTCCCCCGCCCCTTCCCTAGACCAAAGTAGGAAGTCAGTGTCTCGGGAACATCTAAAAGTTAATTAAGGTGGTTTTAACTCCCTTCTTCTTACAAATCTCTTCATCTCACTTCAGAGGGGCATGTTCCAACTCCAAGTCAACAGGTGTTTGGTTATTGACCTCAAGAGGAGCAGGACCGGACTCTGGGTGTGTGAAAGAAGAAACAGACTCACAGACTTTAAGACAGAAGGGACCATCGTAATTATCTAGTCCTACCTCCTGCACAGTGCAGGCCACAGAGCCTCTCCCACTCACTCCTGTAATAGACACCTAACCTCTGACTGAGTTACTGAAGTCCTGAAATTATGATTTAAAAACTTGGATATTTTTGCTTTTCACCACAGGAGTGGCTGCATTTCAGTGGTGGGCGAAGTGATCTCTGCACTTACATGGGGCCAGTCCTGAATCTCTTACTCAATCACATCTTCCCTTGACTTTCCTGGGAGATTGGATGGGTCAGGAATTCAGACTCAGGTTTTCAGTATGCAAAGTGTGAAGTGGTACCAAGGTAAGCAATGGAATTGGTAAGCCTATAATGATCTATACCACATTATATTCTTTATTCTGCTTAAAGTCATTAGATTCTATGACTAATACAGTGGCAGCTCTTCACACTTCACATACTGAAGGCCTAAGCCTGAATTCCTGACCCATGAAACCTCCTAGGAGAGTCAAGGGAAGATGTGATTGAATTTGGTCATGCAGCTTCTTCAGTACTTTCACTAAGTCCTGTGCAAAAAAAAAAAAAAGCTTCTTTCTCCCACTCGAACTGAATAGTATCTGAAGACTATATATTTGCCCTTGCCTGCATGTTGAGAGGCTTCAGAAAGAAAAGCACCAAAATAAGCCATGCTAAAAACAGGAGGCCAGACTGTGACCTAAATTACTTGACAGTGTAAATGTGTAAACTCCCCACCTTTCTTATGCCCTTGTCCCAGTTACTTGTCTAGCGAGTAGTTCCACAGGGAAAAGAGCAGCCTCAATGGAGGTGTGATGTTCCTCCCCATCCATGCAATTGTGTAAGTCAAGGCATGGCATGGGTGGAGCCTTAGGTCTTTCCCTCCAACAACACAATTATGATGACGGGTTGTGGGAATTGCTTCTGTTGCAGTGCAACAACACCCCATCCCCTTGCTTGGGGTTTATAGCCAAGCCATGAGTGAGCCCATAATCAGTAGTTTGATTGTAGGTCCACATATCAGTATAGCTGTCTGGACCCTGGGCACTCTCAAAATATTTGGTCACTTCACCTTGGAAATCTTTGTCCAACTCCATTTCAGACTCATTAGACTGAAAAAAAAAGTTGCACTTGAGATCCACCCCCTTCCCCCTTTAGAACTGCATTGCATCAGCTCCCTAAAGCACTCAGCCTTTACAAAGGACATAAGTTGCCAGTCCAGGGTCAATGGTAATGGCCAGGTTTGCAAAGATAGGGAATACAAATAGGGAAAGTGGCATTTGCCATATCTACTGGCTGTTTCAAATGGTAGGTAGAGCTGAACAATTTGCCTCTGTACTGTCATGCCTGCCACTCTGTTAACATGTAATGTTATTTGTCACTCTGACAGGAGTGCAACACTAACCTGCCTTAACAGGTTCGGCCTTTCATTGTGATGACTCTGCCCCGGAAAGCCAGTTTCTTTTCTAGGTTCATCTCTGCTTCTGTTTCTAGTGGTGGTTTGTTACCGCATTTGCTGCTTACTGAGCTCAGGTCCTAACTTTTACTTTCCCCCCATTTCAGTACATAATGTTCTGAGCTTTATGACTATTTATTTTATTTCTTTCTTACATACCTTCTCCTCCACCCCCTACCCCATCCCCGCTTTTTCTCTTCCTTTCTATTCTTTTCACCATTCTCACCTTTTTATAGGATTTTTTTCTTTATTAAATAGTATCATTACCAGAGGAACCTCAAGCTTCATTGGTCCAATCATCCTCCTTTTCTGTTCCCCCCAAATGAGAGAAAACAAAAGAGAAATAACTCTACAGAAACAATTTTGTAACTGAAAGACCAGGATGTGTTTTTCAAAGCACTGGGTGGCTATTTAGAGATGTGACTCCATTAAATCAGAGCCATTGAATTAGAGTTTCGCAGGGAGTTTCGCAAGGGAGTTCTCCAGATGAAGGAGGAGCAAATACAGCATCTGTGGGGTAAGTGACTGTCTGCAGTGTGTGTTTGTGTTTGGGGGTTACTTGCTGTGTGCTGAGCTTGTGTTTGTCAATCTGTTTGGTTGTTGTGGTGGTTTGTTTGTTTGAAGGACCGTGTGCTGTAGCTGACAGTTGGAGGCTGAGCTACCAAGGAAGGTTTGAAAGCTAGAAGCCTCTGGTAATTGGCTGAGCCTTAACCAGTGGGCGGGGCATTCACTCAGGCCAGGGCTTTATAAAGCTGCGCAAAAGCGACCGGGAGCTTAGCGACCAGGAGCTGCTAACAGGGAGTTTCGCAAGGGAGTTTGGAAGGGAGTGGGGGTCCCTTGTCGGTCTCATCTGTGACCCATTGGTCCCCTGAACCTATAAACCAAGCCACATCCAAGACCTTTTGGTTTAAAGCAGAGCAGAGCGGACAGGGAGCTGCAGAAGGGAATTTGAGAGAGTTTGACAGAGGGAGGCTTACGATGGTGAGGAGGACCCGCAACACCTGTGGCAGCACTGCTTCTGTCTCTTCCACCTGCGCCTGTAGCCAGACAGAGCACCAAAGCATGGATGCTTTTACCCAGATTCTCATGTGGGTTTGCAAAGACTGTAACTTGCAATTTCCACTTACTGATATCCAGGCTGGGGGTGGCATCCAATGTGAAAGGTGCCTACTGGTGGAATCTCTCAGGCGGCAGGTGGGAGAGCTACAGGAGGAGGTGGCTAGGCTGAGGAACATCCGCATCCATGAGCAATTCCTGGACAGTATCCATGTGGAGACAGCTGACGTAGCTGTCCCAGTTCACAGAACTACTGACACACCAGTGGAGGAGGAGATGGCTCAGGGTGGACACTGGCAGCTGGTTACTTCTGGCAGCAGGCAGTGCTCCACCCCTGCTTCGAACCCTCCTGCTGTGGTAATAGATAACCGTTATGCTCTTCTTGATACAGGAGAGAAGGAATCCCCCCCAACAGTTAAGGAGGGGAAGCCTCGTACCCCTAAAGCTGGGAGGTCTGCTGCCACCACTGATAATAAGAAACGTAGAGTAGTGGTGGTTGGAGACTGTCTGCTGAGGGGGACGGAGACACCCATCTGTCACCCTGACCGTTCATCCCGGAAGTATGCTGCCTACCAGGGGCCCATATCCGAGATGTTACAGAGGCATTGTCAAGGATTATCCGGCCTTCTGACTACTACCCCATGCTACTCATCCATGTGGGCACAAATGATACTGTGAGGTGTGACACTGAGCAGATCAAGAGTGACTACAGGGCTCTGGGAGTACGGGTTAAGGAGTTTGGCGTGCAGGTGGTATTCTCTTTGATTCTTCCTATCGAAGGTAGGGGCCTGGGCAGAGACAGATGCATCGTGGAGGTGAATGCCTGGCTACGAAGATGGTGTTGCCAGGAGGGCTTTGGCTTCCTCGACCACGGGATGCTAGTTGAGGAAGGACTGCTAAGCAGAGATGGCATTCACCTTTCGAGGAGGGGAAAGGCCTTATTTGCACACAGACTGGCTAACCTAGTGAGGAGGGCTTTAAACTAGGTTCGACAGGGACAGGTGAGCAAACCCCACAGGTAAGTGAGGAACAAGACCTGGGAGATGGGTCGTAAACAGGATGGAGCATGGGCTATAATGGCAGAGAGAAAGGAGGGTCAGGGCAAAGCTGGGAGGCAAGATCAAACCAGTATCTTAGATGCCTATATACAAATGCAAGAAGTAGGGGTAATAAGCAGGAAGAACTGGAAGTGTTAATAAATAAATACAACTATGACATTGTTGGCATTACTGAAACTTGGTGGGACAATACACACGACTGGAATGTTGGTGTGGATGGGTATAGTTTGCTCCGGAAGGATAGACAGGGGAAAAAGGGAGGAGGTGTTACTTATATATTAAAAATGTACACACTTGGACTGAGGTGGAGATGGACATAGGAGATGGAAGTGTTGAGAGTCTCTGGGTTAGGCTAAAAGGGGTAAAAAACACGGGTGATGTCGTGCTGGGAGTCTACTACAGGCCACCTAATCAG
The DNA here is from genome assembly GCF_025201925.1 of Gopherus flavomarginatus. Classification (NCBI taxonomy): domain Eukaryota; kingdom Metazoa; phylum Chordata; order Testudines; family Testudinidae; genus Gopherus; species Gopherus flavomarginatus. The sequence goes on along the minus strand of NC_066617.1, from coordinate 80,020,201 downwards.
GTGGAAGAGGTGGATGAGGCTTTTTTCAAACAACTAACAAAATCATCCAAAGCCCAAGATTTGGTGGTGATGGGGGACTTCAACTATCCAGATATATGTTGGGAAAGTAACACCGCGGGGCACAGACTATCCAATAAGTTCCTGGACTGCATTGCAGACAACTTTTTATTTCAGAAAGTTGAAAAAGCTACTAGGGGGGAAGCTGTTCTAGACTTGATTTTAACAAATAGGGAGGAACTCGTTGAGAATTTGAAAGTAGAAGGAAGCTTGGGTGAAAGTGATCATGAAATCATAGAGTTTGCAATTCTAAGGAAGGGTAGAAGGGAGTACAGCAAAATAGAGACAATGGATTTCAGGAAGGCGGATTTTGATAAGCTCAGAGAGCTGATAGGTAAGGTCCCATGGGAATCAAGACTGAGGGGGAAAACAACTGAGGAGAGTTGGCAGTTTTTCAAAGGGACGCTATTAAGGGCCCAAAAGCAAGCTATTCCGATGGTTAGGAAAGATAGAAAATGTTGCAAAAGACCACCATGGCTTAACCACGAGATCTTGCATGACCTACAAAATAAAAAGGCATCATATAAAAAATGGAAACTAGGTCAGATTACAAAGGACGAATATAGGCAAATAAAACAGGAATGCAGAGGCAAGATTAGAAAGGCAAAGGCACAAAATGAGCTCAAACTAGCTATGGGAATAAAGGGAAACAAGAAGACTTTTTATCAATACATTAGAAGCAAGAGGAAGACCAAGGACAGGGTAGGCCCACTGCTCAGTGAGGAGGGGGAAACAGTAACGGGAGACTTGGAAATGGCAGAGATGCTTAATGACTTCTTTGTTTCAGTCTTCACTGAGAAGTCTGAAGGAATGTCTAATATAGTGAATGCTTACGGGAAGAGGGTAGGTTTAGAAGATAAAATAAAAAAAAAGCAAGTAAAAAATCACTTAGAAAAGTTAAATGCCTGCAAGTCACCAGGGCCTGAGGAAATGCATCCTAGAATACTCAAGGAGTTAATAGAGGAGGTATCTGAGCCTCTAGCTATTATCTTTGGGAAATCATGGGAGACGGGGGAGATTCCAGAAGACTGGAAAAGGGCAAATATGGTACCCATCTATAAAAAGGGAAATAAAAACAACCCAGGAAACTACAGACCAGTTAGTTTAACTTCTGTGCCAGGGAAGATAATGGAGCAAGTAATTAAAGAAATCATCTGCAAACACTTGGAAGGTGGTAAGGTGATAGGGAATAGCCAGCATGGATTTGTAAAGAACAAATCGTGTCAAACTAATGTAATAGCATTCTTTGATAGGATAATGAGCCTTGTGGATAAGGGAGAAGCGGTGGATGTGATATACCTAGACTTTAGTAAGGCATTTGATATGGTCCCACATGATATTCTTATAGATAAACTTGGAAAGTACAATTTAGATAGGGCTACTATACGGTGGGTGCATAACTAGCTGGATAACCGTACTCAGAGAGAAGTTATTAATGGCTCCCAATCCTGCTGGAAAGGTATAACAAGTGGGGTTCCGCAGGGGTCTGTTTTGGGACCGGCTCTGTTCAATATCTTCATCAACGATTTAGATGTTGGCATAGAAAGTACGCTTATTAAGTTTGCAGACGATACCAAACTGGGAGGGATTGCAACTGCTTTGGAGGACAGGGTCAAAATTCAAAATGATCTGGACAAATTGGAGAAATGGTCTGAGGTAAACGGGATGAAGTTCAATAAAGATCAATGCAAAGTGCTCCACTTAGGAAGGAACAATCAGTTTCACACATACAGAATGGGAAGAGACTGTCTAGAAAGGAGTATGGCAGAAAGAGATCTAGGGGTCATAGTGGACCACAAGCTTAATATGAGTCAACAGTGTGATACTGTTGCAAAAAAAGCAAACGTGATTCTGGGATGCATTAACAGGTGTGTTGTAAACAAGGCACGAGAAGCCATTCTTCCGCTTTACTCTGCGCTGGTTAGGCCTCAACTGGAGTATTGTGTCCAGTTCTGAGCACCGCATTTCAAGAAAGATGTGGAGAAATTGGAGAGGGTCCAGAGACGAACAACAAGAAAGATTAAAGGTCTTTAGAACATGACCTATGAAGGAAGGCTGAGGGAATTGGGTTTGTTTAGTTTGGAAAAGAGAAGACTGAGAGGGGACATGATAGCAGTTTTCAGGTATCTAAAAGGGTGTCATCAGGAGGAGGGAGAAAACTTGTTCACCTTAGCCTCCAATGATAGAACAAGAAGCAATGGGCTTAAACTGCAGCAAGGGAGATTTAGATTGGACATTAGGAAAAAGTTTCTAACTGTCAGGGTAGTTAAACACTGGAATAGATTGCCTAGGGAAGTTGTGGAATCTCCATCTCTGGAGATATTTAAGAGTAGGTTAGATAAATGTCTATTTGGGATGGTCTAGACAGTATTTGGTCCTGCCGTGAGAGCAGGGGACTGGACTCGATGACCTCTCGAGGTCCCTTCCAGTCCTTGAGTCTATGAGTCTGAGACATAAAATCTTCTGTTGTAATCCCATCAAATCCTCCACAATAACAAGGATCAAGCTAGGTCACTAGCTGGATAGAAGAGCAACTGCCACAGTTAAAAATCTAGCTGCACCCCTGCCCCTTATCTGGTATCTTTCCCTTTGGGTATTCTGCCTTTTTCTTTTACCTGTCTGAAGGTGGCCTCTGGCTATTTCTTCTACTCTCAGACTAGGACCAGGTACACTATCTCATGTATACCAACCACTTGCAGATCCAGCTAGTTATCGGGCATCCGCGGGCCTTCCTTTTGGGAATCTGTGCCCAGAGATAGTGACCATTAATTGGAAGCAGGCTCAGCTGAAAAGGAACAGCAGGGGCCTGTATAAAGCCCAAGAGCTGAGAGCAGAAAATGGGGCTGCAGGGAAGTAGGCTGAAGTCACTCTGTAGGAAAAGGGACTATAGAATTTGGGGCTATAGAGGGTAGATCACAGTTACTCGCTGTGAGGAGGGAGTTGGGAGGCTGGCAAACCCAGAGAGGCAGAAGAAAGAGCAGGCTCAGGGCAAAAGCAGCAAGAAATGGAAGTGCAGACCTTGACTGCTGATTAGATGGCCCCTGAGCTGGAATCCAGATTAGAGAATGAGCCTTGGTTCCTCTCCCAGTCACTGGGATTGGCAGAGACTAGGAAAAGGATAATTGACTGCCTGGGCTTATTTGTTCTGGAAAGATTTTGCCCCCCTTTCCCTCTCCTCCCACTCCACAAGGGGGAACCTCATAGTGACCTAGCTAGAGGGCCGAGTCATGATGAGAAGACTGTGGTTCCTGGGGTGAAAGAGGATGACAGTAGAAGAACCACAAGTGGAGGGTCCAACGCTTGGCCAGAGCTAATCTCTAGAGTGACCAGGAGGAGGTGACACTGGTGGTGAGTGGAGTTTTTGACACTGAGCTGCTTTATATTAGAAAAATACTTTCAAAGGAGCTCCCCCACAAATATGGTCTGCTTAGCTCATTGTTCTACTGCTCTCTTCTCTACTGGTGACTGGCCTGCCTGCACTTACTCTGAATAACTGCTCACTCCAGTACAAGTCCCAGATTTCTTTGGACCCAACGAAACATTCTAACCTTGAAGTATTTTTGTTTGTACAAAATGGTATTTGGTGTTTGTGAGACAGTGAAGGAATGGCTTAATTTCACATGCTGAAGTATTTGTAGAGCTCTCTTTAGCTTAGTTAATGTCTCTTTGGCTTTTGTTTTGTACTCTTTTTTTGGTTTTTAAGCCAGGTAGTTTCTCTCGCATCCTCACTTTATTTATACAGTGGGAGTTTTAATAGTCTTAGTTTGGGGAAAGCTCACTGTATATATATAATTATTTCAATTTTGTCTATCATTTTAACAACAAGATGAGAGCATTGAAAGATGTAATCAATTTGTTAAATGTGGAAACATAAAGACAAGTTAACCACTATGATAAAATGAATCCACTCTGTCAAAATCATGAATTAGAGGCGACTGTTAGAAGTCTCTGAAGCTGTAGTCAGAGTAAATCTTGTCCTCCAATGTTTGAAGCCAATTAGCTCTAATGAAATAACAGCATAATAATTAATAATCTTGTTAAAATAATAGAAACTAATCAAACTTCCTAAAGAAATATATATTGTGCGATTCTAAAAATTCCACAGAGTCTTAGAACTGGATTACGTTTCAGCAAGTTGAATGCAGTCAAAGGGGAGAGTACTCGGAAAAACCCATGAGGTGAGAAAGAGCACTTTAATAAACACAGTAAGTAGAAAACATGACAAGATTTTAAATTAAGGTTAAAGCAGAAATTAAACAGGGATGACTAGATCCCCCTGGGAGAAGGGATAGCTCAGTGGTTTGAGCACTGGCCTGCTAAATCCAGGTGTTGTGAGTTCAATCTGTGATGGGGCCACTGAGGGACCTGGGGCAAAAATTGGTTCTTCAAGTGGAGGCAGGGGGGCTGGACTTGATGACCTTTCAAGGTCCCTTCCAGCTCTAGGAGATTGGTATATCTCCAATTTAAAAAAGATGAGCAAAATAATTTGTGTTTACAGTCCTGCCATGAGGGCAGGGGACTGGACTCAATGACTTCTCAAGTCCCTTCCACTCCTAGAGTCTATGAATAAACCTCAGTCCTCTTATAGCTGTCAAAAATAAATGGAATCTAGGCAAATATAATGAAATAATAGAGAAGTGGGAAATAAATATTTAGTTGTTCTGTGGATTTTCCTCCAATGAAATCAAGACTCATTCCACTCTGAAGTGCACCCTAATATGTTGTGTATATGAGGGTGTGGGTGGCAGAGTATTCTCTCTAGATTTCCAGAACTGGCTGCATGATATCCCCCAGGGAAATCAGAAAAGGATTCAATAAATTTCATCCGTTCAAATTGCATATGTCAACCTTTTAAATGGATCAAATTCCATTTGAGAAATTGGAAACAAGGTTTATGAAGTGCTTGGCAATCAAAAAGACCTCCATTAGAATACTACTTCTACTCTGAAGTCCTTAAATGGAAGGGCCTATACAAATGCAAAGGGCTTTAAAGGCAAAATAAACATGACACCACTCTTGACATGTGGTATTATGCTATTATGCTGTGGTAGTATGAGTTACAATGAAATTACACAAGTTGCTTAAAGTCCCATAGAGGTAGATTTGGGTATGGAACCCAGGAGACAAGACTTGCAGTCCTCTACTCTCACCATAAGATAACCACTTGTCCTTAAAAGCAGCAAAGAATCCTGTGGCACTTTATAGACTAACAGAAGTTTTGGAGCATGAACTTTCGTAGGTTAATACTTACTTCGTCAGATGCATTTAGTGGAAATTTCCAGGGGCAGGTATATATATGCAAGCAAGCTAGAGATAATGAGGTTAGTTCAATCAGGGAGGATGAGGCCCTGTTCTAGCAGCTGAGGTGTGAAAACCAAGGGAGGACAAACTGGTTTTGTAGTTGGCAATCCATTCACAGTCTTTGTTTAATCCTGAGCTAATGGTGTCAAATTTGCAGATGAACTGAAGCTCAGCAGTTTCTCTTTGAAGTCTGGTCCTGAAGTTTTTTTGCTGCAGGATGGCCACCTTAAGGTCTGCTATAGTGTGGCCAGGGAGGCTGAAGTGTTCTACAGGTTTTTGTATATTGCCATTCCTAATATCTGATTTGTGTCCATTTATCCTTTTCCGTAGAGACTGTTCAGTTTGGCCGATGTACATAGCAGAGGGGCATTGCTGGCATATGATGGCGTATATTACATTGGTGGACATGCAATGAACCGGTGATGGTGTGGCTGATCTGGTTAGGTCCTGTGATGGTCTCGCTGGTGTAGATATGTGGGCAGAGTTGGCATCGAGGTTTGTTGCATGGATTGGTTCCTGAGCTAGAGTTACTATGGTACCGTGTGCAGTAACTGGTGAGAATATGCTTCAGGTTGGCAGGCTGTCTGTGGGCGAGGACTGACCTGCCACCCAAGGCCTGTGAAAGTGTGGGATCATTGTCCGGGATAGGTTGTAGATCCCTGATGATGCATTGGAGGGGTTTTAGCTAGGGACTGTATGTGATGGCCAGTGGAGTCCTGTTGGTTTCTTTCTTGGGTTTGTCTTGCAGTAGGAGGCTTCTGGGTACACGTCTGGCACTTGTCCTTAGACTCATATTGACAGATTTGTGCTCATGAAAACCCTCCATCGACTTCCAGATGTATTTACTCAGTACTGCAGACTCTGAGTAGTAGACGCCTATATTATGTGTGTCTGTGTAATTCCAGCTAAAAATATCTTACTCCCAAGGAATGGGGAAGGGTAAAGAATCTAAGAACACTGAAGGATTCAAGCAACAGTCAGCTACTAAGTGATTCAAATCCTGTAGGAGAGGGTGATTAGAGCTAGTAACATTCCTCTCTCTCTGGCTTTCTGTCTGTGAAGGACTTCTGCACAAAAAGTGAAATCTAACTAGTTAACATATATAAACCAAACACAGGCTTTGCAGCTCTATGCCAGGTTGGAATATGTTTGTCATCACTGATTTATTTTTAGTGAACAACAGATGCGGTTCACTTTTTAATGGGGCTTAGGGTGACAGACAGTGAAAGACCTATTTGAGAAATAAGACAATAGCCTCATTAATAATACTTGTTTCTTTTTACATGTTTTTTTTATCCTGCAGTTGCTGCTGTTACAGAGGCTGATAATTGCTGCTGCTGCTGACGTTTATGTATCGTGTATTATGAGTAATGGAAAGTGAAATCACTTAAGAAATAAAGAGATACTAAATTCTGGTTTTAGTTACAGTTGTGTAACTCATCAATTGACTTAAGTGGAATTTCTCTGGAATTAAACCAACGTGACTGAAATTGGAACGTGGACCTCACACTCTTCCCATCTCTGTCTGGAAAGACTGTTTGAATGCATAATATGGGAGTGGGTGTAACCGTGAGGGTGGCAATTGCAGTGGATTTTTTAGGGATTCATTCCAATAATTCCAGGCATCTAGTTCCCAAACAAATCTATTCCTTTTATATTATCTGAAAAGAGAGATGGAGGCTCATTTCTCTTACGTAATATAGTCTCACATGACATTCTCTCTCCTTATATATTTCACTGCTCTGTGTAGTGATGAATTGAATCGGGCATCTTTACCTTGACTGGGTCCAATTAATCTTTATATTTGTTAACATTGTGTCTTGTTACCCATGGCCATTCCTCACCCTGACATTTATATTTTCCCATTTGCTTTTATTAGATCAGATAAACTGGTAAGCCTACATTCAAAGTTGGCTTTTCCAGGCCCCTACTTTAATTTAAAAGAAGTAAGTGATTTTTCTAAATATTAGCTCAGTAAAGGAATAGAAAATATATATATTCTGGGGTGGTTAGTGTTATGCCCTTCCCTGGGGTGCAACCTGGAACTGGGGTACCATTGAGTCCTCTGACTCACCAGCCTCGGCTTTCTCTCACACTGTGATGCTGTGACGAGTTATAATCCTTCCCGGGACTTGCATTCACACAGACTCTTACACAGACAGAGACATATCCAGCTGCAGTTACAACTCCACAGCCTAGAACTCCAAAGCTGTACTGTCTTGCCCTGGTCAAAAGTCTGATCAGTATAAAACTACTACCCAGTCCGCCCCTCCCTCAATGTGGAGAGGAATATGAACAAGCCTTTGTTAACTGAGCTGAGATTTCCCTTTGCACTTCAAACAACACATTGTTTTAGGTAAAAAAAATATAAAACAGATTTACTAACTAAAGAAACAAAATTTTAAGTGATTATAGGTGACAGTTGTACAGATCAAAGAAGATTACCTAGGAAATAAATAAAAATGCAATCTAAATCCTATGAACTAAACCAGATTTGAATCAAGTAGTGTCTCACTATTAGATAGTACGAAGAGTCAACCGAGCTTCCATACATAGGCAGGCTTCCTTCTTTTCCCGCCTGGGGCCCCTCTTCCCCATTGTTCACAGTTCCTGGGGTAAACCTTGTGAGTGTTTGTATTCTTCTCAATGGGTCATAAACATTGTTTGGCCTTTTTTTTGTTGTACCTGAAAGGCTGCTGGAGAGTGTTCCCAACTTAACAAGATATTTCAGTGGCACATACATAGCAAAACTTTAAAACTTCATATACAATGATAGTACATACAACTTAACAGGATATTAATGTTCAACAGATTAAAACTTTTAAAATGATACCTCACAAGACATACTTTGTACAAAATATATTTACATAATTATATCACCAATAGTGAATATGAGGTGCAGAGTGTCTCTTTGGGGCATAGAGAGTCACAGCTAGTTTCATCCATTCCAAACTTAAACCATGACAGGACAATCCATTGATCCAATCATTCCATTTTCTTAAATTGTAATTGTTTGTGCACCATATCATAACAAGTTTTTAACACATTTTCCAGTACAACTACCCTAATAGTCAAAGTGTGTTTTCAGGCTAGTTTTGTTAATCTGGTCCCATATACTCAAAGAGCCATCCTTATTCACATTAATATCACATTACTTGACAAACAGATCCATTGCCTTCAATAGAACTACTCATCGAGTAAGGAGTTAGGTGAGATTCTGTATTGGATCTCCAGGAGTGTTTCAGGTATCATTTATTAAAGGTTTGTACAGCATCTAATACACTGAATCCCAGTCTGACTGTAGACTTTAGGCACTACAGAAATATAAATGTTAAATAATAACCACCAAATAAAGTATGTCTTTGACTACCGATGATATCACTAATGCCTTTACGTTTTCTTTATGAACACATTTAGGAGGTGGGTTTTTTTATGCTTTTGCCACAATAACCTTTGGAGCTCTAAGACCCTCATCCAGCAAGTTGTTCTGTGAAGAACCCTGCAACTCCACAGAGCTGTTCTGATGTAATTGGGGAATTTAGGCCAGCAGCCATATAGAATAACACAAAAGATCAGGACCTACATTCTCTATGTTTCATGTGTTTGCTCTGTAACCTCTTGACTGATGTGCTGGAAGTTACAAGCATCTTCTGCCCTTCAAAAGTTTTGCGTTATTTCCAAAATAATTCACCTTAATTTGGAAAAAAAGAAATAAATGATTTTCTCTACATATTAACCCTTTTTAAAGTACAGAGATCATTAACATTTATTGAACAATAATCTTAAAAATTAAATGGTAGAAAATTTCAAAATCTATCTGAGGTTCTACATTTTCTAAGGTCTAGTTAATAAAATGAACAAAATGACAATGAGCAAAGAGTCCTGTGGCACCTTATAGACTAACAGACATACTGGAGCATGAGCTTTCGTGGGTAAATACATCCGACAGTCCTGAAGGGGGCCGAGGGCCCGGCTTGCCTCGCTTCGTCGGCCCTATTTAGCCAGTCCGTCCTTGCTGAGGGGCCCGAAAAAAAATTTTCACCGGGGCCCGAACCCGCTCTCAGCAGTCCTGCCTGCAAAAGTGGAATCCACCAATTGCTTAGATATTTCTTTGCTGTCTTGTGTACTATATAGTACCACTTCTTTTGCAAACTTATAAAAAGGTTTTAGTGTTGGGAAAAACTTGAATTTTTTGAAGACCAAGTAGATGAGTCTTTCAGAAAAGTCAGACTGTCACGCACACTATCTCAAATGTGATATTTTTAGCAGAAGAAAATCAACTCTGTAACAAGAGAGACATTGGTTATTATACCTTTGACAGAAAAGTAGCCATGAAAATCCAATCAACTTGAAATGAGAGGCAAAATGAAGATGGAATAAATGAACTTTACTGTCATGTACTGTAGAGGTACTTCTTGAACTGTGCAGGATGACTGAGGACTATTTTGAGATGTATTTTTTCTTTTCTCAAATATTAACAATACACATGCCAGTTGCAACATTAGCATTTTAAGAGTGTAACGTGTACACAAAAGTTTTGTTGTAAGCAGAGCCAATTACAGCTGGGCAAAATTTTTCATAAAATTAGTTTATTCATGAAAAGTGTCATTTTGGGTTGACTGAAACTATTTGTGAATTCATGACAAGTTAGCCAAATGCTTTCAACTGAAGCAAAAAAAGTTGAATAAATAATTCAATAGTCTTTAGAGCATTGGCTAGTCATTGAGTCAGAGCATGAGAATGACTCTACAACCTGGTAGTTAGGGCACTCACCCAAGTTTAAGGGGACCCAAGTTTAAGTCCCCAAGTTTAAGGGGGCACAAGTTTAAGTCCCTGATCCCATTCTATTATTATTTCATAAAAAAGTGGAACAACTTCAAGAGGTAATATTGGAAGAGAGCCCCATTAGAGAATATCCCATAGCCCACTGGAAAGGCAATATCCTGCAGCATGGGTTGGCTTGGAAGAATTCGATTTTGCGAAATGTCAGTAAACATAAATTTCACTACACACATAAATCTATGAAAAAATATTTCCATCATGTACGGATAGGCAAAGTAAAATAAAATGCTTCTTGAGAATGTAGAGGGTTTTTTTAAGGTTGTGTGATGTTAACAATTTGTGTTTTAATGTATCAGAGGGGTAGCCATGTTAGTCTGGATCTGTAAAAGCAGCAAAGAATCCTGTGGCACCTTATAGACTAACAGATGTTTTGGAGCATGAGCTTTCGTGGGTGAATACCCACTTCATCAGATGCATGTAGTGGAAATTTTCAGGGGGGCAGGTATATATATGCAGGCAAGCTACAGACAATGAGGTTGGTTCAATCAGGGAGGAGGAGGCCCTGTTCTAGAAGTTGAGGTATGAAAACCAAGGGAGGAGAAACTGGTTTTGTAGTTGGCAAAACTCCTCCCTTGGTTTTCACACCTCAACTGCTAGAACAAGGCCTCATCCTCCCTGATTGAACTACCTCATTATCTCTAGCTTGCCTGCATATATATATATATACCTGCCCCTGGAAATTTCCACTACATGCATCTGACAAAGTGGGTATTCACCCACGAAAGCTCATGCTCCAAAATGTCTGTTAGCCTATAAGGTGCCACAGGATTCTTTGTTGCATTTTAATGGTTATAAAGCCTTAACTTTTTGAATCTCAGTGTCTGCTCTCATTAAGTAATTATTGTCTGACCCCTTCCCTCTGCACCTCATAATTTCCCACCACAGAGAAAATTTACAAAACAGCCAGAGTGGGGAAGGAGGGAAATGGAGGTGATGCTTGTGCCTCCCTTGTAAGCTTCAGCAGTGGCTAGCTTTGCTTTTGTCAAAATGCCTGAAAGTCTAAACAAAATGTTAGCCATCAAAATGAAACATTGTTTCAAAATCACTGAAACAGTTTCACCTCAACATTTCTTTCACTTTTCAATTGGCCAATACATTTCAATAAATGTCTTTTGGGGGTTCTACCCAAAATGAAAGCTTTTCGGGGGTCAGAATTGCTAGCAAATCAAAAAATCCATTCTTCACCCAGCTGTGGTACCAATTCCATCATTCTGTAACTGTTTTAAAAAAATATACATATACTAAGTGTCATTATTTTTTTTCTGTGAGTTCCTCCTCTCCCTTTACCCTCCTCATTTTTATGACTTCATTTTGGAGTCAGACCCAATACCTTTTCAGCCCCTCCACCCCAGCCCCACCACCAATTTCTATTTCCTTACGAAGACAAACTGCAGGTGATGGAGTGTATTGCCGTTCAATGGCAGTGGATTTGTTTCTGAAATTCCTCCATCGTGAAAGTAGTAGGTGTGCCATGCTCACACCCAAAATGAGATCTTCCCAGTACCCAACAATATGATGCTACCAGGTCAATGGACCTCCTGTGTTGCCTTATTTCAATTCACAACTCCAGGAGAAAGATGTTATCTAAAGTACATAAATGTCAAATATAGGGCTGAATGGCTTCCATTCCAGATCATGTAATAAAACATTGGGCCTTTGGTCTATTAATTGGAATCCTATCACATTAAATTCCAGCTTCAGCAATAGCAGCTTGTTAGTACTCAGCAATCTTTTCAAGGAGAAACCGTAACTGTTCATCGGTCATTGCACTGAGTCTGAGAACTTCTGTCTGTTAACTAAAAGAAGTTGCTTTGAGAGAGCAAACTAATTACCTATCTATTATAATAAACTAATAATGTAACTTGAATCAACAAAAGAAAAGGAATTCACAATTAAGGCTAGATTTCCATTGTTCTCTGATCCCCATTCTGTAAAACATATGGGGCTAGATTTTCAGCTTTATCCCAGCTGAGAATTCTGACCCTTTGTATGTAAAATCACCCTAAAATTAAAATACTCGCAATTCATAGCTTTCACCTCCCTATGATGAAGTGGGAATTGTCTGTGATATTTTTATGATACGCATGGCAGTGACTTACTTGACTAGAGATGCAAAAGGATTAAAATACTCATGGGGCAGAGCAGGAGACATGGGTTGTGTGTGTCGCATAACTGCATGGAGTGGTATGAATGGGTCATTAAAGGACTAGCTGAAACCAACCAACTCATAACAGGAATCTCCGGCAGGTGGATCATGTGAACTCAGCAGAGGTCAGCAGGAGGTGATAAGAGCTGGCTTTCGGAAAGAGACAGAGCTTTCACTTGGGACTGAGAAAGAGACAGATTCCCTGGCAACTTGACTGAGGGAAACTCTGATTTGGCCAGGAAGGACTATGTCTTAAGCTTTGCTTCTCCATGCTAACCTAAGGCCTTCCCTATGCTGTGTCCCAGTTGACTAATAAACTCTACTCTGTTTTGAAAAGGCTGCCTGATGTCACTGCAAATACTTGCTGAGGTGCATTGGTCCTTGAAGAGTGTAAAAGTCTCTGACCAGGAGTCTGTCTTAGTTGGACTAGCTGAGCAGAGCTCACAATGTGAAACAGGGGTGCTGAATCTCAGATGCTCAATCTTGGAGCCTTGGAGGCCATGTGGCCTAACCTTAAGGAAAAGCGAGACCCCTTGGGGGGGGTCTGGAACACTGGAGGGGCTCCAGTGGGGCCTAGCACTCCCCACACCCCCACCTTATTTTGAGCTTGAACACACTTCAGACAACTTCACTTCCATCAATTACAGACTTTGATTGTAGCAAAAGAAGCTTTAGCACAGGTTTCTTTTTCCTTGATTACTTAGCTTTGTCCTATCAATCATGATTATAGTTCTGTTACAATAATTAGGGCTTTTAATCAATTTTCAAACCATAGTGCTCAGTAGACTGTGCAGTGCAGTTAAAGAGCGTCACGAGAGATGTTATACTGAAAAATGACTAGAAATAACGCTTTTTACAGATGGTGGGTGTGTCTGCTGGGGAACAGCAGAAAGATCACCTCCTTATCAGGCATTAGCATACTTTCAGTACCGCACTAAAATAATTATAACTGTGCACTAGACAAACCGAAACATAAATTAGCTGTCAATTGGATACTGTAACACCACTAACAGAAGCTCTCCTGGCATTCAGAGGGGAAATATCTTCCAGTAAATTGTATTTTTCTGAACATATGAAAGAAATTTCCCTTGCAATGAGGCCCTGTTATTATCTGATAATGTGACCTTGTACTGTAAAAACAACACACTCACTGGATTAGTGACCAGTGCTGGCCCCACTCCAATGTAGATGTTTTAGAACAGCTTTGCTGTCTCTGTGCTTTTAGTAAATACTTCGCCTGTGTAAGGCAGTAAAGCCTCATGGAAAAAAAAAGTACATTTGGGAACTTGAACTTCCCTTTATGTAAAATACCCTGTATATATGCAGTGTGAGACTACAGAAAATGGTCTATTGTGGTAACACCTAAAATCTGAGTAAATCATTGGGGACCCTATTGTGCCTGACACTATACAACCATAACAAAAAGATCCCCCTTTCCCAAAGAATTTACAATGAAGGCTTGGCCCCTCTGAAGTCATCGACTTCGGTGGGGTCCAGATTTCATCCTTACGAGCTAAGTTGATATAAAATAGAGACAGATCACCTGGAAAAACTTTGTGGCCAATGAGGCAACCAGGTCTGTCAATTTAACGAAACAGGCCTATAAGTGGAAGGACCATTGTGAAACCTCCTCCTTGAGGTATCATTATTGTATCTTTCAAGGTTTGTCACAGTCAGTGTTATTGTCTCCCTGTGTCTCAGCCGTGTTACCACAGTTTTATCTGTCAGAATCTGCGCTATTGCATTCGACTTTCTCAAAATACCATTAGACAGAGTTTGCTGGTAAGAGAAAATGAGAACATGAAAACTGTCAGCACAGCAGGATATTTATTTAACTATCTTAGTCATCCAGACATTTTCCAGCACATCATTTCCCCAAACTGAGAGTATGCTGCAGCTACATGTAGAAGAATTAGGGCAAACTATCCCTACCATTAAAGCTTTGCAATGAATGAGACTTACGCTAAAACAAAACAAAACAAAAAAACCTTCTGCTCCATTAAATTTGGTATCCATCTTTGAGAATCCAGCAACCTCCAAGGGCTTAGTTATGTGAACAAAGTTATTATCTCCTTTGTAGCAGGTCTCTTGTACATGTTCATAATAATCACTGTTGCTTAATTTAGCAGATGGCTGGAACCTCTACAATTCCCCTTGAAGAAATGGAGTATGGTTATATTATTCCCAATGTTGATTTAAAAGCAGAAATCCAACACCAAGTGATGCTGCTTATCCTGTGTAAAGCAGCCTACCATTGCTACAACTTTCTGAATTTCTCTGATCATGGGTGTATGAGGGAATTTACATTTTCTTACATTTAAGTTATCACTGCCTTCTAGTCAGTTAAGTGGTAAAAAGAAAGGTACATAGTAAAAATGTATTAACAGTGCAAGTCATTTATTCAGTACTTAGACTGGGGCTCCCCTGTATTACTTACAGTTTGTGCATGAGACATAAAAGCTAATTATTTTTATTTATATAGTACCGTAAGAGTGCAGGATGCCTTACAGATAACTACAAGAAATAAATCAGTACTTTCAGGACCATACCACTAGCTAAAATGGATGTAACAGAGCAAAAGGTGAAAATGGCCACAGATAGAACAGGGGTTATGTGAAGACAAAGGCCATGTCTACACTTACAAGCTGACAGTGACACAGCTGTACCAATACAGCTGTTCCGCTGTAAGAGCTCTCATTAGCCGTGTTATTTCGACAGGCGAGAACTCTCCCATCAACATAATAAAACCACCTCCATGAGCAGTGGTAGCGTGTCTCTTGCAGACCTAGTGCTGGGCAAACGAGTGCTTATGCCAGCAAATCTTAAGTGGCTTGGGGTGTGTGTGTGATTTTTTTCACTCCCTTCCCCGAGCGACAAAAGTTTTGCCAACCTAAGTGCTAGTGTAGACATGGCCAAAAGTGACAAGATGAATAAATAATCTTTCTCCCTTCTATAACCTAAGTTCCAGTTTCCAAATAGGTAGTAATCAACTTATACCTGACAATTTTGGGGTTTACCCAGTACTGTCATTTCCATTTAGCTAGAATTCCAGAAGATCCAGCTATCCTCTATTTCTTTTACAATAAGGAAGCAAAGTGAAATCAACTATGCAATCAGTTGTAAATCAGGTTTCAGTGGTAGCCATGTTAGTCTGTATCAGCAAAAAAACCGAGGCGTCCTTCTGGCACCTTGGAGACTAACAAATTTATTTGGGCATCAACTTTCATGGGCTAGAATCCACTTCATCAGATGTATGAAGTAAAGGACACAGGAGCAGGTATAAATACATGAAAGGATGTGAGGTGCTTTACCAAGTGTTAAGTCAGTCTAACAAGATAAATCAATTAACACAGGATACCAAGGGAGGAAAAATAACTTTTGAATTGGTAAGAGAGTGGCCCATTACAGTCAGTTGACAAGAAGGTTTGAGCAACAATAGGGAGAAATTAGCATTGGAGAAATTAAGTTTAGGTTTTGTAATGACCCAACCATTCCCAGTCTTTATTCAGGCCTAATCTGATGGTATGTAGTTTGCAAATTAATTCCAGTTCTGCAGCTTCATATTGGAGTCTGTTATTGAAGTTTTTTTGTTGAAGAATTTCCACTTTGAGGTCTGTTATTTAGTGACCAGAGAGATTATTTAGTGACCAGAGACTGTTCCACTGGTTTTTGAATTTTATAATTCCTGATGTCAGATTTGTGTCGATTTACTTCTTCCAGAGAGTGATTTAAGAACATAAGAATGGTCACACTGAGTGAGACCAATGGTTGATCTAGCCCAGTATCTGATGCTCCTACAGTGACCAGTGCCAGATGCTTCAAAGGGAATGATGAGAATAGGACAATTACCAAATGATCCATCCCCTGTCATCCAGTCCCAACATCTGTCAGTCAGAGGCTTAGAGACACCCATGGTATGGGGCTGCATTCCTGACCATCTGGGCTAATAGCCATTGATAGACCTATCCTCCATTATTCTTTTTTGAATCCAGTTATAGTTTTGGCCTTCATGGCATCCCCTGGCAATGGGTTTCACAGGTTGACTGTGCGTTATGTGAAGAAATACTTCCTTTTGTTAGTTTTAAACCTGCTGCCTATTAATTTCATTAGGTGATCACTGGTTCTTGTGTTATGTGACTTAAAAAAAATCCACTCCTTTATTTTTCAATTGAATTACAATACCTAACTGCTTCTCACGCTGAACTTCAGCTTTAACAGTATGCATTGCTACATTATGATCATTTTTCGAGGTAAGCCAATTAGCATAAACTTGCATCAAAATTATTTCTGCTCTCCTGCTGCAAACTTCACAAACTCATTTGGAAAGGTAATTTTCAGTAATGGCAGGTTTGAGGGTGTTTTTTGACCCATGGTAATGTCAATTATCTCATCATATTTTTTGCAGAATTAGCACTGTGTTTTGAAAAACAAAATGTCCAGCAGATGGAAAAGCAGATGCTGAAACAAGTTTGGTCTATAATGAAGCAATTGGTTGAAAAAGCATTACTGATTATATGAAGCAAAACGTCAGGCCTGTTAATCTGCAACCTATCCTTTTACAAGGTGCTTTTGAAATATTTTTGCTGTCATCTGGCATTTTATTTCAATCATATTTAATGAAGGAACACAATATGTTAGCTCCTTTTCCATTGAGAAAGGGATTCAGGTAAGTAGGAAGGATGATACTGTAGTTGAAGCACAGTTCTAAGTGTCAGGAATTCTGCTTTGATTCCTGGCATTGCCTCAGTTTTTTCAGCGAGTGAAATCTATAGCCTGCGATATGCAGGAGGTCAGGCTAGGGGACCATAGGTCCTGCTGGCCTTAAAATCTATGGTTCTATACATTCTTTCATTGGTACAGGAACACATTTGTCCAAAATAGTATGAATTTCATTCCATTGTTTGGGTTAAAAAAATAGCAAAAGAATATGCTGTGGTTTTGAATTGCTCTTTAGTATGGGGATGAGAGAGCAGAAGCGTTGTTGAGGGGGAAAAATTACATGGGCATGTGAGGAAGGGAGGAAATTGGGCTTCTGAGGAAGGATATTGTGACACTTTAGTGTACAAGTAGGGCCCCACCAAATTCAGAGCCTTGAAAAATGCATCACAGACCATGAAATCTGGTCTCCACTGGGAAATCGAGTCCTTCTTTGTATTTTTGCCTATACTATACAGATTTCATGGGGGAGACCAGCAGTTCTCAAATTGGGGGTCCTGACCCAAAAGGGGACTGCAGGGGGTGTGGGAAGGGGAGAAGGCGGTTTGCAAAATTGTTGTAGGGGGTCATAGTATTGCCATCCCTACGTCCTCACAGCCTTCAGAGCTGGGTGGCTGGAGAACAGCGGCTGCTGGCAAAGTGCCTAGCTCTGAAAGGAACACCTCCAGCAGCAGTGCAGAAGTAAGGGTGGCAATATCATACCTTGCCATCCTTACTTCTGTGCCACTGCCTTCAGAGTTGGGCATCTGGAGAGTGGCGGCTGCTGGCCAAGAACCCAGCTCTGAGGGCAGCAGTGCAGAAGTAGGGATGGCATGGTATGGTATGGTATGGCCACCCTTACTTCTGTGCCATTGCTGGAGTGGTGCTGCCCTCAGAGCTGGGCTCCCAGCCAGCAGCTGCTGCTCTCTGGCCCCCCATCTCTGAAGGTAGTGCCACCACCAGTACCAGTGTAGAAGTGAGGGTGGCAATACCATGACCCCCCCGCAATAACCTTGTGATCCCCCCATTATCCCCTTTTGAGTCAGGACCCCACACAGTTACTACTCCATGAAATTTCAGATTTACGTATTTTTTATTATTTAAAAAATCCTATGACCTGTAAAATTGACCAAAATGGACCCTATGTATAAGGCTTGCAACAGGCCAAAGAAATGTCCCTTTATCACGGTCACTTTATTTTAAGTTATCTCCAAAGAGACCAGAACAGTATATGGTCTCAGGCTTTATACCACTTAGTCTTCCCATAGTTCTTACAGTGAAAACATGATCACAACATGCAACAGAAGAAAAATGGTCTCATTTGCTCATTGCTTCCAGGAGAGCCTGCCTAAGCAGCCTGACTCCTCTTGATATCTACTCCTGGCCTGCCAGTTGTATGCAATTTATATACATACTCTATTTCCTATCAGGCCTTGTCACAAGTTAGGATTGTTATGGCTGCTACAGTTCTCAGTTTGCCCTGCTCTCTTCTCGCAAGGTATGTCTACGCGGGGGTACAAAATTTGCAGCTGGCCAGGTCAGCTGATTCAGGCTTGTGGTTCAGACTCTAGGGCTGAAAAATTGCTGTATAGACATTCAGCTCAGACGGGAGGTTAGAGGGTCTCAGAGCTTGGGCTCCAGCCCAAAGCCAAATATCTACAAAGCAACTTTTAGTTCCACAGCTGCAGCCTCATGAGAACAAGTCAACTCAGCAAGGCCAGCCATGGCCATACTTCAGGGCTTTTACTCCCATGCAGATGTATCCAGAGAGAACAGCTGGAATCTATGTAGGATCAGCCTTGTCCCCCAAAACTGAGGCCTTGGAGTAATTCCAGTTCACCTTGTTCATGTAATTCTGGCCCTGAGTCCTAAAGCCATGGTCAGCAGAAGAGGTTCTCTTGTCTAAACACTGTATCACTTCCTTCCCTCCCTGCCTGTGTGAAAGGCAATGCTATTTACTTCTTAGAGAAACAAATGGAATCAGAATTCTTAGCTGCTATTTCAAGCTCTGCTACTGGGCAAAATAGTTTCTCTATGTACATGAAGTAGCTTCCTTGTAACGGTGAGGAGATTGTTACTTAAGGTTTGTAAAACAGTCTGGTGACGAGTGCCAGAGAAATACCAGATATCATTCTCACTCCACACCCATAAATATTCGTTTAAGAGCACAGGCGATCATTGGCAATGAGCATCGCCACAGCAGGCACCTTCTTCTGCTGCAGGCTTGACATCCTATTGATGTCAACTGACGTTATTCCTCCGACCATAGTGCCACAGGAAAGGAGAAATGCATTTATGCTTCCCAGCACACCTGCAGAGACAATATCCCTTGTAGCATACATTGTGGAATACTTCTTAGCTAGCACATTGCCAAACATAACTGTAACCTATTATTTTTTTGTTTAGGAATTTAGAAAAAAAACAAGATTCAGTGTGTCATTTTAAGATATTGACAAGTTTCACCATACACCCCACAGCAAGGGTAAGTCTTCCTGGCATCCCTTTCCTCCTCCACACACAAAATGCATTAATATGCAATGTACAAGTCCTAACAACCAGAGAAGAACCTCCACTATTTGTGGCTATGCAGAGCAGTTTTAGATTTTCTAGGACTGGAGGCTTTGGATATAAACCAGAAAAGGGAAAGAAGAACACTTTTGTACAATGAAAGAAGCAATATATAGTATTAATTTAGTCACTGACATATTTTAGGAAATCTTACTGTGGTATTGTAACCATCAATGTCAAAAAAAAAGGATATTGTTGCATTTAAAATTAATTTCTCATTCAATAAATAAAAATTTGGACTTGTAAAAACAAAGTTCCCAAGAAAATCAGAGAGCAAATAAAATCTGTCTCTCCAGAAAATTATGAAAAAAAAATGAGTGAAAGGAAAAAGTTCTCTGTGTCCAAGTAATTCCTGAACATTAATAACATAACAAAGAAATAAACAAAAGACTCTTCAAACAATCTTACTTCCTGGGAATTCTTGGTACAGCAAGCTATGGCATTATTCGCTTTTCACATCTTTACAGCTTGGTTTAAATTATTATTCAAATTCATGTTTGACTGTCTTATCCTAATTCCCATTTGTGCATATTACAAAACTGTAGTACCTTCTGGCTCAAGCTACTAAACCCTCACTTCCATGAATACAAAGTTTACACACAAAAAGGTTCCAAGAGCGCTCCATGAAAGAGATGGCTCTCTCTGTAGGTAGAAAGTTAGCATCTGAAGAAGTGAGCTGTAACCCACGAAAGCTTATGCTGAAATACATTTGTTAGTCTCTAAGGTGTGTGACAGACCCAGACCAGTGGGGTACAGGAGTCTGCTAGAGGGCAAATATACTGGTCACTGGATGAGTAGTTTTCTGTTCCCTGAGTGACCAGAGCCGGGCTTCACTAGAGTAATGAGGAACCTGCCAGAACCAATTAAGGCAGGCAGACTGATTAGATCACCTGCGGCCAATCAAGGCAGGCTAATCAGGGCACCTGGGTTTAAAAAGGAGCTCACTCCAGTCAGGCGGGGAGAAGCCAGAGGAGAGGAAGTGCATGTGAGGAGCTGGTAGCAAGAGGCACAAGGAGCTGAGAGTGAGAGGGTGTGCTACTGGAAGACTAAGGAGTACAAGCGTTATCAGACACCAGGAGGAAGGTCCTGCGGTGAGGATAAAGAAGGTGTTTGGAGGAGGCCATGGGGAAGTAGCCCAGGGAGTTGTAGCTGTCATGCAGCTGTTACAAGAGGCACTATAGACAGCTGCAATTCACAGGGCCCTAGGCTGGACCCAGAGTAGAGGGTGGGACCGGGTTTCCCCCAAAGCTCCCAACTCCCAATCAGACACAGGAGGAGTTGATCCAGACTGTGGGGGAAGATCACTGAGGTGAGCAAATCTGCCAGTAAGCACAGGACCCACCAAGATAGAGGAGGAATTTTGTCACAACTGGTGTCAGGGGTGGGATTTGGTGTGCACAGCGTGGCAGAAGAAGGAGGGTGATTTAAAAAAAAAGAAGGTATAGGGTTTACTTTTTTCCCATCACAATAGATGACTTAGTACGGGCATTGATACAAGCTATGGCATCCCAGCAGGAGGCTACCCGTGTCCAGGCAGTTGCCCAACAGGAGGCAATGCAGCTGCAGCAAGAGACAATCGCCTGCTAATGGACCTGCTTCTCAAGACCGAACTATATTGCGGGAACTGGTAAACCAGGTAAAGACCCTTACAGAGCTGAACTGCGGACATGATGGGACGCAGATCATACAGGCCAGCCATTGGATGCAGAAAATGATGCGGGAGGATGATGTAGAGGCATACCTTCTGGTCTTTGAGAGGACAGCCCTATGGGAGGCCTGGCCTCGGGATCAGTGATCTGGCATCCTTGCCCCATTCCTGTATGGGGATGCCCAGAAGGCCTACTATGATCTGCCTGAAGAGGCTGCTGCAGACTACCCCCAGCTGAAAGCTGAGATCCTGGCCAGATCTAGGGTAAAGACCGCAGTGCGGGCCCAAAGGTATCATGAGAGGAGGTACCAGGAAAACAAAACCCAACGGTCCCAATTGTATGACCTCATCCATCTCGCACGAAAGTGGTTGCGAACACTGTCCTGGAGTCCGGAACAGATACTAGAGGTTCTGGTCATTGACTGATACATGAGGGGACTACCGCCACACCTTCGTGCCTGGGTAAGCCAGAACGAACCCTCCACCTATGATGAGGTTGTTGCACTGGTAGAGAGGTGAAGGATGGCAAGGGAGCTGACCCAACCAGTTAAGAAAGAGGCACCCTGGGTTAAACTAGCAGCAGCTCGGGTTACTGGGCCACAAGGAGGGCCCAGGTGGAAAAAAAAAGGGGCTGAAGGCTCACCAAAGGCCACAAAGAGTCAGAGCACGGAGGGAGAAGAGGATCATGATGTTACATTGCCCAAACCAAGAGACCAAGGAATGTCTAGGGCTCCATACAGATGTTATGCCTGCGAGGAGTGGGGACATACAGCGGCACAGTCTTCCAATGCTGAGGAGCCGATGTAGTGTAACCTGGGAAACTGGGAAGACCCATGCTCCCTAATCCACCTTGTGGGGGTCTCACTAGCTCCACATATGTACACCAGACCAGTGAAACTAAATGGGGTAGAGACCACGGCACTTGTTCATTCGGGGAGTGCTATCACGCTTGTCTCGGGGAAGCTCATCAAGTGTAGTCAGCTGCTGTGGGCTAAGTGTACAGGGATAACATGCGTCTATGGGACAGTTGGTTATTA
Source organism: Gopherus flavomarginatus (assembly GCF_025201925.1). Classification (NCBI taxonomy): domain Eukaryota; kingdom Metazoa; phylum Chordata; order Testudines; family Testudinidae; genus Gopherus; species Gopherus flavomarginatus. The sequence continues at coordinate 79,997,907 of NC_066617.1, read as the reverse complement.
CCCCACCATCCCAGTAAAACTCGAGATTCAGGGGAACACTACTGAGGTAGCAGCAGGTGTAGTCCCTAAACTCCCATACCCGGTGCAAATAGGGAGGGACTTCCCAGGGTTTGGAGACTTACTCCCAGTAGGAGGATTGGAGGAAAAGGGGAACTCTGAAGTTAGTGAGGCATCCACAGTAGACTGTCAACCCCCAGTCTTCTCTGAAATATCCCCAGATTTATTTTCCATTTCCAGACAGGGTAGAAAGTCGAAAAGGGAAAGGAGGGCAGCTAAGGCCTTGGGAACCCGAATACTGACTCAAAGCCAGAGGGTCGCTCTCGTAGGTAGGCAGACCCAAGCAGCTGAAAAGGAGGCCACCCAGGAAGGAGAAGCACCCGAGTCTGAACCACTAGAGGCAACAGAGACTGGGCCCCTAGATCTTGGGCAGATTAGCCCCGGGAGAGGAAATTTTGGATGAGATCAGGCTGAAGACCCAAGATACGACAACATTAGGAAGGAAGTGACTGAAATAGATGGAGTCCCCGTGGAAGGGAAAACCCAGGGACCAGGACCCTACTTCATAATGAAGAAGAATCTCTTATACCGGGTTGCACCAGTACAGGGGCAGAAGGTACAGCAGATCCTAGTACCTCAAAAACACTGGAACGCTGTATTAAGTCTTGCTCATAGTCATCTTTTTGGGGGGCATTTGGGGGTAGAGAAGACCCTGGCATTAGTCCTACGATGGTTCTTCTGGCCCAGAGTACATGAAGAAGTGCAGAGGTACTGTGCATCCTGCCTGGAGTGTCAACTGCACAGTCCCCGTCCCCACCTGAGGGCACTTTTAGTACCCCTTCGTATCATAGAAGTACCCTTTGAGCGAATAGCCATGGACCTAGTGGGACCCCTGGAGAAGACGGCTCGGGGCCACCAATATATACTTGTTATTTTGAACTATGCTACTCGCTACCCAGAAGCCATCCCCCTGCGGAACACAGCCTCTAAAACGATAGCCAAAAAGCTGGTGGGGATCTTTGCCCGAGTGAGGCTACCAAAGGAGATATTAACAGACCAAGGAACTCCATTTATGTCATAGCTAATGAAGGACCTCTGTACGCTGCTCCATATACATACCCTGAGAACTTCAGTCTACCATCCGCAGACTGATGGGCTGGTAGAAAGGTTTAACCGAACCCTCAAGGCTCTGATACGGAAGGTGGTAAGTCGGGGCGGGAAGGATTGGGACACCCTACTACCCTATCTTATGTTCGCTATCCGGGAGGTACCTCAGGCCTCAACTGGGTTTTCCCCCTTCGAGTTATTATACAGGTGTCACCCCTGTGGAATACTAGATATCGCCAAAGAGATCTGGGAAGAGGAACCCAATGAGGGGAGAAATATAATAGAACATGTAATACAGATGCGAGACCGGATAGCCCGGGTCAGCCCTATTGTACGGGAACATTTGGAAAAGGCACAGGAGGCCCAGAGAGCCAATTACAATTGCCAGGCAAAAGTCCGACAGTTCCAACCAGGGGATCAGGTGATGGTGTTGGTACCCACTGCAGAAAGCAAGCTTCTGTCCCAATGGCAGGGGCCCTATGAGGTGGTTGAACCCGTGGGGGAAGTAACCTACAAGGTGTGGCAGCCAGGACGCTGAAAACAAGAACAGATTTATCACATCAACCTTCTGAAACCCTGGCATGCACAAGAGGCATGCATAACTGTCCAAAAAGACCTAACCCAGGAAAACAAGCCTTCCAAACAGGTGAGAGTGTCTCCCTATTTAACACCAAACCAGAAGAATGAGGTGTCTGAGATGATCTTCTGGAACCAAGATGTATTCTCGACAAAACCGGGTCAAACAACCGAGACATATCACCACATTGTCACGAACCCTGGGGCCAGAATAACTATGAGGCCCTATCGTGTACCAGCGGCCAAAAGGGAGGAAATAAAAGCAGAAATAAAAAAAATGCTGGAGTTGGGGATCATCGAAGAATCCCATAGTCAGTGGTCCAGCCCAATCGTGCTGGTGCCCAAACCTGATGGCACCACAAGGTTTTGCAATGACTTCCGGCTACTAAACAAAGTATCCCGGTTTGATGCATACCCCATACCTCGCATAGATGAGCTAGTGGACTGTCTGGGTAATGCCCGGTATTTGACTACGCTAGACTTGACAAAGGGGTACTGGCAGATTCCCCTTGCGGAAGACACAAAGGGAAAGACTGCTTTCTCTACACCAGAGGGTCTTTTTCAATATACTGTTCTCCCTTTTGGACTACATGGGGCCCCAGCTACTTTCCAGCGCCTCATGGACAAGCTATTACACCCGCATAACAGTTATGCTGCTACCTACTTGGACGATGTGGTCATTCATACCCCAGACTGGGAAACCCACCTAGAGAAGGTGAGTCTTGATACCTTCAGGTGAGCTGGCCTTACAGCAAACCTTGCCAAGTGCACTGTAGGGTTTACAGAGGCCAAATATCTTGGCTACATTGTGGGAAAAGGACTGATAAAACCCCAAGTGAACAAGTTGTAGGCCATCCAAAATTTGGCCCCGACCATGTAGTAAGAAACAAGTCCAGGCGTAGTGGGGTATTACCGATGATTTATCTCCCACTTTACCACAAGGGCAAGCCCCCTGACAGACCTAGTGAAAGCCCATGGACCTGATCTGGTGAGATGGTCTGACGCAACAGAGGAAGCATTCACAGACCTACGGACTTCCCTCTGCAGTAACCCCGTACTGATAGCCCCTGATTTCACCAAGGAATTTATCCTGCAGACAGATGCATCGGAAGCAGGGTTGGTGGCCATTCTATCACAGATGGTCGGGGAGGAGGAACACCCGATTCTCTACCTCAGTAGGAAACTCCTTCCAAGGGAACAAAAATATGCAGTGGTGGAGAGAGAGTGCCTTGCCGTAAAATAGGCCATGGAAAAATTGCGCTGCTACTTGCTCGGGTGCATATTTGTCCTCGTGACTGACCATGCCCCTCTTCAATAGATGCAGCGGAATAAGGAGACGAACACAAGGGTGACCAGGTGGCTCTTATCCCTCCAATCTTTCCAGTTCCGTGTGCAACACAGAGCAGGGAACCGTCACGGCAATGCTGATGGCTTGTCACGTGTGCACTGTCTGGCTTCCCAAGCTGCCCAACCCGTTGGTGTTGAGTAGGGGGGAGGGATATGTGACAGTCCCAGACCAGTGGGGTACAGAAGTCTGGTAGAGGGCAAGTATACTGGTCACTGGATGAGTACTTTTCTGTTCCCTGAGTGACCAAAGCAGGGGCTTCACTAGAATAATCAGGAACCTGCTAGAACCAATTAAGGCAAACAGTCTGATTAGATCACCTGCAGCCAATCAAGGCAGGCTAATCAGGGCACCTGGGTTTAAAAAGGAGCTCACTCCAGTCAGGCGTGGAGGAGCCAGAGGAGAGGAAGTGCGTGTGAGGAGCTGGGAGCAAGAGGCGCAAGGAGCTGAGAGTGAGAGGGTGTGCTGCTGGTGGACTGAGGAGTACAAGTGTTATCAGACACCAGGAGGAAGGTCCTGTGGTGAGGATAAAGAAGGTGTTTGGAGGAGGCCATGGGGAAGTAGCCCAGGGAATTGTAGCTGTCATGCAGCTGTTACAAGAGGCACTATAGACAGCTGCAATCCACAGGGTCCTGGGCTGGAACCCAGAGTAGAGGGCAGGCCCGGGTTCCCTCCAAAGCTCCCAACTCCCAATCAGACACAGGAGAAGTTGATCCAAACTGTGGGGGAAGATCACTGAGGTGAGCAAATCTGCCAATAAGCTCAGGACCCACCAAGGTAGAGGAGGAACTTTGTCACAGGTGCCACAAGTACTCCTGTTCTTTTTGCGGATACAGACTAACACTGCTGCTACTCTGAAACCAGTTAATAGATAGTGTTCCAGTAGATGGCGCTCAAGAAAATACTAAATTGTTCCTAGGTTCTCTAGGACCCCAGGTTGTCATTGTTGTGCATTGCAAATGGCTTCTAGCATGAAACTCTTTACATGGAGCTTTTAACATGACTTTAGAGGCAAAATGTGAACCCATGTCTTTCCACCTGGAGCCCTTAAACATAGCCATGAGCATGTGCACAAGCATGCACACACAGAGTTATATGAAAAACTAAGAAGCCTTCTATAAAAATGCTCACTAAAGCCATTGTTTAAAATACTTAACATTTAAAATGTATTTACTTTTAAGGTGTTCTTAAAGGCTGCAAATGGAAATATATTTAAAGTAAATCTCTTGGAATATAAATAATCCTGAAAAGGCAGGTCCTACATGCTATCTAACATTTTTCTTATAGTGCTCTTCTGTTGACATGGATATTACAATCCCAAAAAATGCTTCATTCAACTTTTACTCTTAAACACGTCTGTAACCCTGAACTCAAGAATAATACAGTAATAAACCAATGAGTTGATGCACCATAAGAGGAAAATATTGAAAAAAAAAATCTCATGCATCTTTAAAGCTCAGTTTCATCTGACTTGGGACCACAAACACTAAATTGCCTTAACCATAAGCCTTTAGCCATTGCATGGCATCATCTCAGGGCAGAGTTAAGGTTGTTTTGTGCTTTCACTGTGTATTTCCATCCATGTTAAGATGTTTCAATTTCTTTTCATGAAGTCTGAATTTCCTGGATCTGTAATGCTTGGGTTTTGGATAATTATAACATCTCTGTAATGTTTTTCCCTTAATTTACAACTACGTACTCAGAGCCTAGGTTGTGGGTTTTGTGTGTGTGTGTCTGAGAATTATAATAAAGTTTTTTCACTGGTTTTGGAAGAAAGTGACTCTCTGTGATTCCCTACCCATTCTCATGTGACTACAGCAATCAGCATGCCGTCCAGACATACACCAGGAACAGCACATATTTGATTCCTTATGACAGAGCTTTTTATCATTATATTACCACATCTCAGAGTGATTAAACATTCATCATCAGTTTGAACTAAGGCAGGCTTTCTCAAGCTGTGGGAGCAGCCAGTTGGTGGGACCTGGACAATGTCTGAGTAAGGTCTCAATCTTATCTAATTTTCAAGATTGTTAAGTGAAAAGAGGGAACAAATTTAAATTGCTACTTGGGATTCTCTTTGGATTTCCTGTTTACTAGTTCCTGGTTAAATTCTCTTTCATGCATCTCACAAAGGCTGCAGTGATTGAGCAGAGGTTGCCCTGTAGTGTCTCTTCCCAGTTGCCAGGCATGGCTGTGGTTCTTGTTTTGAGGGCCAGAAGACTCTCTCACTACCTTCACCCTGTGATCTCTTTGTCCAGCAATTGTGTGAGGAGAGTGAGGAGGAGGCAACGTCTAGTAGCCTGCTGCCTCAAAAGCTTGCAAGCAGGGAGAGTAGGTGCCTATTTGGGGGCTCAATGTGTGGGGTGTCAAGTTGATGGGACAAGGGGGAATGATGAGGTGAAAAGCTGGGAATTCAGGAGCTCAGGAGGAGGGTATGTACAGACTAAGGCCATGGAGGTTCTACTTTATGACTCTGAGGTTAGTTTCCAGTTTGAGTCATCTGGACAACCTATGTGCAGAGAAATAAGCTTTGCTGCCTCACTGAAACCTATATAGGCAAAGTGTCCATTGTCTCTAACTCACCTGAAGGTGAGGCCTGAGTTGCTCAGATAAAAGTGAGGCATGATGGTAAAATGAACCGCTGACAACCACTGACTCACCATCCAGTATAACCAGGCCACATTACTGAACACTTTTCAGACTATGGAGGAAATCCTGCCCTCATCCATCTGTTGGTTCATAAGACCCTGAATACTGCAGACCCGGGAAGTGGGAAAGCTGATGCCCACTGCACCAAGGAGCCCAGCTCTGCAGAGGCTGCCTGAATGAATAGGTTTTTGGCACACTTGGTGGACTATATCCACTGGTAAAGTCTCCCATGTAGGGGAGCAGCAGCGCCTTTAGGACCTGTTGCTGTCCTAAGGCTATAGTAGCAGCTGCGGTATTGGTGAAATCATGCCGTGGAGGACAACGATGATTGCCTCCTCCGCGCAAGGCCATATGCTCAGTTTGGGACCAGAATTTCACTTCATGTGAACACTGACACATTCACCAACTGTGCCATTTGTGACCTGTTTGATTATCTTTTAAAAAGTCAGTACAGTGTAGTAGAATGCCTAGATCCAATGGACTTTTACGTTGCTGCAATCCTATCTAATTTTGTATCAAAAAGCATACAGCCACTATGTTGTTAATTACATTCATTAAAAATGCAGTTAATATAAGTTATATTCTAGTAACAGATCGAGGCTTGCACAATATGTATTTGTTATCAATGCTTTATTATTGAAATCAAAATTGAAATTCTCTTAGCTGGCACAAACAATTATTTCTACAAAAAGGAAAGCCTACAAATCTTGATAATTTATACAAATAACAGTTTTTCAAAAAATAAAAATTTAATTGAGTAAACTTCCCTTGTGCTCTTTTATTTTTTTTAGCACTGTCTGCAATAATCCACCATAAATCCCTGAGCAGAGACACATATTTTAAATACATTTTTAAATGATTCCAAAAGAAGAAAGTTAGGCCCTATATTGAAATGTGTTCAGGGACATTCTTGTTAAACTTCCATTAGTTCTCTTTTAGTGTTTTTTTTTTAAACAGACAGTTATCAATGCTACCATGAAAATATATCACCTATGAGTGTCACTCTGTTGTGCAATGAATAACCACTAAACAAGAATGAACACATGTTAAAAAGGGAGAGACAAAGAATATAGTGACAAGTTATGATCACCAAAGTTTGATGACTTGAAATAAATAAAGCTGCAGAATACCACAGTTATATACTGAATTCAGTCAGAGCCTAATATCTAATTTATTTTTACAATTTTTCAGAAACGCAGTGAAAGGTGGAGAATAAATTCCAGATACCATTTTATTTTTACCATTGGCTTCAATGGGCGATGATGAAAAAGCTGAAATTCAACTTCTAAGCATTCCATGTTGCTTTCACAGCCATATCGTTATTTGACAAAAGGTTTGACACTTTCTTAAGAAAAAAAATGCAGCCCTTTTGGCATCCCCATTGTGAACCTAGTCATTAAAACATAGCATTGCTAACTGGAGAGAAAAAGACAAAACACTATAACAAACTGTGACTATACCAACTTCGAAATAGTTACTCCTCAATATCCTTTAATACAGATCTAAAACTGCAGTGTGTATGGGGAGAATGTACAATAAATGCAGTTGTCACATTTCCCTTTAAGTACACATGCTACCCACAAAAAAATGCAGCAAAAGCCAAATGAAGAAGATAGCAACAGTTACAGACTACTGGCTTAATGAAAGAAAATGCTGCTGCAGTTGAGTAATAAATAAATAAATACCATACAGCAAACTATTCTCCCAGAAGTACACAGCAATGGAATGGTGCTCTACAGTTAAAAAAGAAAAAAGGATTTTTCATGATAAAAGGTTTTAACAGAGCCTGAAGAAGTTGCTTCAGTTAAAGGTGCTCCATCACATAATGTGATATTTACCACTTGTGAAATGAACATTGAAGCAGATATCAACAGGTCATTAAATGAAAAAGTAAATTCTTGTACTTTTTTCCAACAAAAGAAAGCAGTTACCAGATGGTTTGGGAAAACATAGACTAAAGCTTCAAAAGGCTGCAGCTTAAAATAAATTATTTTATAATTATTTTTATGAAGAATAAAACAATAATGATCCCAAATAAAAATAATAAAAAAGCTAGATATGTAACAACTGTGTTGTAACTGTGCATGTCAGAAAACAAAATGGATTCGTAATATTTGGTTAGACTCCAAGTAGATAATAGTTTTAAAAATGAACACTATTGTCAAAAATACTCAGAATAATTGGCAACCATCATTACACACTCCTGTTAGTCTACAATGTTGTGCAGATTCTCTGCTAGCTTCTCAAAGTCAGTCCCTTTAACTAGTTGCCGTCTTGGCAGCACATTACAAAAAGCTCTGTTTTAAAAAAAAAATTCTGATAAGCTTTATTTGTACCATTTCTAAGTAACAACACTTCAAACTCACTCTGGTTAAATTCTTGCAAAAATAATGCAAGCTGAACAGCATCTAGATGTTCAGTTGAAAACAGGACTTATCTGACAGTAACGTGAAAGGAGTAAAACACAGTGTTCTATAAGGTCAAAAAGAACTTCTTTTTAAGGTTAAAGCCTGACCGCACTTTTTTGATATCAGGGCAAACATGTTTTCTGTGTAAATATGGATAATTCATGACATTAGTGACAGCTTCCAGATTCTTTTATACTGGTCCAATGTCACACACTGAACTGGTCCTTGCTTGTTCCGTCTAGGACAGGCAAAGCAAAACATACTCAACTGAGTATCTGAAGTAAACTACATCAAAACTCTTAACAGTCGGAGACAATCGTGCACTTGTCAGTAAACAACTGTCAATACTGTCATCTAATCGCAAGTGACAGGTATTTAAAAAAAATGCTTGTGTCAGTCTGAAATTGATAAGCAGGTGGTCCTAAAGAGAGATACAGCAGCATTAAGACAAACTGCAAACACATTGGATTTAGCATATATTTTAATGAGTTACAGTCTCAGCAAATACTTTAAGCTAGTATTATCTTTTTTACTCCCATGTGGCTGGGTGTACGCTATACAGTTCTCCCTTAGTGTTTTCAGGACAGTATAATTTTCAAGAACTCAAATTAAAAAGAGTAATATGGGATTAACTGTGATAACTTGTCAAGTTATGCCAAAATACCCTCCTTTCTCCTTTCCAAGAGAAAATTAAAGTGGTCCAACAGCGGATTGAAGAGAGGAATTTAATTTTAATTCGACCTAATGCCAATAAAGAGTTTATAATCAGTGGGAATGGCTAACACATTGGAATGCCTGCCCCTCTTTTCAATAAAAATGTATCTTCAGATTCTAAAGACAGACATACAAATTTCAAGGATACCCCTTTTAGATTCTTCTTCATATGCACTCAGTGTTATGCCAGACTTCGAAAAGTCTTTCTTTATGAATGGAGGGTTTTATTTTTTATTTTATTTTTTGTAATAGTTGAGTCCTTTGTGAACCATCCAAAGAATCTCCCTTTATTTTTCTGGCAACAAAAGTTATGCCAAAAACCGGAATAGGTTCTGCTAGCAGCAAATAAGACCCCCTGACCCTTGCAGTCAAGTCCAATGAGAGCTTTGATCAGATAACTTTCTGGAAGTTTTGTTCTGGATTTGAGTCAATTTAAAGAAAAAGAAATTTTTTCTTTGTCATGTTTTAGACGTCTTTAAACCTTGTTTTTCCATGATATTCCACAGTTTGCGAAGATTTGACTGTGTGATGACATCATCTGGCTTAAATTGGAGAGCACGAAGGTAGTTTGCTTCAGCATCTCTGAGTTTACCATTGAGATGAAGAATGGCTCCAAGATTCATCAGGGCAGCTGGATACTGGAACAAGAGAAGGGAGGAAAAATATTGAGTGTATTTTCAGAGGTTTTTTTTCAGACAGTCTTGATCCACTTAAACAAATTATTCCCTTATGTTTGCAGGCATTTTATGGAAGCAATTTAGCAATTTAAACAAATAGAGATAACAAGAAAAAGTTTTTGAACAGCTGCTAACTGTGTACTTTGTGCTTTAAGCAGGACAGGCTCTGGTGTCTACATGCATAGACTTCTTTCTTTAATGAGAAAACACAGATCCCATAAAAGCTTTACATGTGGTAACGTCAGCATACCGTAGTTTCCAAGAGAAAATTAAAGTGGTCCAACAGCGGATTGAAGAGAGGAATTTAATTTTAATTCGACCTAATGCCAATAAAGAGTTTATAATCAGTGGGAATGGCTAACACATTGGAATGCCTGCCCCTCTTTTCAATAAAAATGTATCTTCAGATTCTAAAGACAGACATACAAATTTCAAGGATACCCCTTTTAGATTCTTCTTCATATGCACTCAGTGTTATGCCAGACTTTGAAAAGTCTTTCTTTATGAATAGTTGGATAACCTTAAAATTGCCACTGGCAAAACTAATGACAAAGATGTCAAGAATGCATAAAACAATAAATTAACAAGCTCTGGGATCCTATCCTCCCCACCACAGGTACAGAGAATCACCCAAAACTACCAGCAGCCACCCACGTGTAGATGGGCCTGACAGGCACCCAAGGCAGGTGAGCAGCTCCCTCCAGTTTCCTCCACAGGGAACCCTACCTTCTTCATCCCCTAGACCACTGGAGGCATCCCTGGGCACCTGGGAGAATGTGTAAGTACCAGTAACGCATTACATTTCAGTGGAAGCATAGTCATTTTATTTACCACAACAATAACTCTTGATTTTAAAGTAAAAACAGATACTAGACAAAGTTTAACACAAGTTGTCCAGATCACCCACTTTTTGGATCAGCCTCAGCAACGCTTGCTTCCCAAATTATGCAGATTGGAGCAAAGATGGCTAAGTTTTGTCTCTGAGGTTACATCTACACATGGGTAGACATATGCACTAGCTCTGCTTGAGCTACTGTGCTAAAAATAGTCGTGTGGACACGGTGGCACAGGCAGCAGCTTGGGCTAGCTGTCCAAGTGTGTAACCTGGGAGGATTTGTGCTTTGGTGGCTAGTCTGAGCCACCGGGCCACACTGCTATTTTTAGTGCACCAGCTTGAGCAGAACTAGTGTATCGATCTAACTCTGCTAGGAAGCACCCTCCCAGCTGTTGTGTAGACATATCCTGAGGAGCAAGTGGTTCAGGACACCACTCATCAACACTCCTCATCAGCATTCAGAAATGTGTAAAGTTAACTGGAAACTCAGTTTCAGCCATCTCTTGCAGTTACAGTATTTATACACACTAGATGCTTGCTAATAAGATGGACATCAGAAGTAATAAGGAAGGTAAGAGTATAGTTGTAGCTACGTCGGTCTCAGGATATTAGAGACAAGGTTCGTGACATAATAGCTTTTATTGGACCAACTTCTGCTGGTCAGAGAGAAGCTTTTGAAGCTCTTCTTTAGCTCTGTGTGGCTCAAAAGCTTGTCTCTCTCACCAACAGAAGTTGGTCCAATAAAAGCTATTACCTCACGCACCTTGTCTCTCTAACGGAGAGAAGAGACAGAAGAGACAGCTGTCTCTCTCCTACTTGCTACATACCAGTGTTGGTCTCCCAGAGTGCAAGCCTTCCCAGGATGCTGTGATAATGGGAGGGCATTGTGATTAGATTTTACATACTTCCCACACAACTATTCAGATTCATCAAAGTACCTGTAATTTAAATTTTTTCATCTGAAACTTAAACCTCTCCTCTCCACTAGGAGATAGAAAAAGTATTTTAAATTCAATCTAAAGCAACGCTTGCACTAGGAAACTGAAATAGAAGACCATTCTCTGAAATACATTCTACATTTGTATGTATTATGCTCTATGTTTGCCTCTTCCGTTCCTTCCTGCTTACTCTCATCGGTTAAGAAAACAATCCCACATATACTCAAGTATGAGTCAATCTTTCAGAGCCATTAGGGTTTCAGTGTGTTCAAAATTAAGCAAAACAATGTAAACATCATGATGCTAATCTAACTACTTCTGGGTTTGGGTTTTCTTGCTCAAACATGACAAGTTATTTTTGCCCCTGAATCACTTGCCTAGGTCTATATTAAATGCCAGCCATAGCAGGAAATTCTGCTATTTGTGAAGCATCTCCAACTATTATAGTTCCATTCATGCTCAGTTTGGAGAAGGGAAACTGATATTTGAGCTTCTGAAGCAATCTTGTTTATGTATAATATATATCAACCTCCTCATTACTATCCCATGCTCCACCAGCCTACAGAATCAATTATACTGAAATTAAAGGAACTGTAATAAACTCTTTATAAGTAAGTATATTTTGGATAATGACAAGAATGATGCAGCAGAACAACAGCTGAAGAGCTGCATTGTGAATAGACAATTCTGTCAAACATAAGCTATCTGTACATTTCTTTTTAAAAAAAATCCAATTGTATGGTAATGAAAGGGACCTCGATACTACAGCTTGTTGCATGTGGGCAAATCCTTGTGTCTATGTGGAGTCTATTATCTTCATCTGGACTCGGTGCAGATGCAAGGGTCTGTCTGCAAGGGTCCAACTAATTACAGGATCTGGCACTATGATCTCTTTTTAATGGCTCAAGTTTTGTTTTAAGATGTTACCTGAGCTTCAGTGTCAAAGCAATATGTGTCTTATAAATTGATACATCAGAAAGTGAGCTTAGAGACAGAGCAAGTAGGCAGAAAAGTCAACAGATATGGGTCAGCAATCCAGAAACCTGCTAGATTTCCACATGCTCCATCTGATAGAAAAGATATCAGAGAAACTCTTGTGGAGCACATTATGTTCTCAATCCAAACACACTCCCCATGGTATAACATTCTAAAGCATCCATCAACAGTGTGTCTGGGAAGTAGATATTTTTTTCTTGTACTAGTTCAAGTATTGCTCTCCACTCTTTCTCCTCCACAAATGCGTAATTCGATTTATTTATGTGGCAAGATATCTAGGGCTTTAAGAGTAAAAGTTTTATTTCCATAAACAGATGAGAAAATCCTTCTTATGCCACTTTCCTTTTAATTTTGCAAAATGATTGTGCTGTAGCAGACTAAAAAATTACTGATTTTTCTTTGTCTGCTCTCTCTGATGGAATTTGAAATTAATTTCCCCCTGAAATTCCAGCAAATGACCCAATAGGTTTAGCCTATTAATATTCCAGGTAAATAAATATATTTATCAATGTAAAATGAGTATGAAGTAATTCAGAAGGGAGCTGAAAAATCATGCCAAATCCTCTAATATTATAAATAAGAAAATCTGCAGGTTTCTTAAAAGAGACTAAGTGCTGACTACCTACCCACCTACTGGATTTATAGAGTACCAATCACTGCAGTATCGAGGCATCAGTGGTTTATTACAACAAACTCAGGAATTTCTAGGTGACCGACTGATTGATTATACATCAGTGTCATCACACCTGCCAGCTGTAACTGATGGGCTGTGAACAGAGTACCAGGAATAATCACTATAGTTTTTTCCTTGGATAGATTGTCTTTTATTGAAGACAGCTGATGAAACTTTTCAGCACGTTAACAAAGGCAGTTTGCAGCTACCACTCCAATAATACGGGCTTGTATCTCTGTATAATAAATGACACTACCTACTAATTCAGAGATTTGAAAGGAGAAACAAGCCTTCCTTCGTTTCCTTTACGAGACAGATGCTTTATATCAAAAGAGCTGACTGGCAGTTCTATCAGAGTTATTAATGGTGTCTTTTATGGTCTGTTGGGAACGATTCCCCTTAATAGTGTTTTTTCTTGCGGTGTATTTTTTTTCTTAGCTCTTTGGAAACTAACAAAGTAACTAATGAATAACAAAAAAAAAATCATGTTTTTTTTTTTGCATTGGGTATTGTTTATGTTGGTGACAATTCTTCCAAACCTCCTCCACAATGGTCTGTGACATACAAAAACACCACCATCAATTAAACTCTTCTATGAAAGACAGTATGGATATCCAAACTGTTTCCAGTAAATTTCATGCACCTGCTTCATATTTACATGAATGTAACCAAGAGAAGATTTTGGCCCTATATATATATATATATATATATATATATATATCAAAAAAACAAAAAATCTGGGGCATCTATCAGATATATACAACATTAACAATTAACTGATAGATGCCCCAGATTTTTTGTTTGTTAATTCATGTTCACTCCATACACATATCTCTAGCTCCAAATAGAATTAGTTAGCTTGTGCAGATATAAGTTAAAAACCTTTACAGATATATATATTGTGACAAACTTACTTCTCTACCTTGATGGGTCCTGCGCTTATTGGCAGATTTGCTCACCTCAGTGATCTTTCCCACAGTCTCGGGCAACTTCTCCTGTGTCTGATCAGGAGTTAGGAGGTTTGGGGTGAACCCGGGCCCGCCTTCTACTCCAGGTTCCAGCCCAGGGCCCTGTGGATTGCAGCTGTCTATAGTGCCTCCTGTAACAGCTGCATGACAGCTACAACTCCCTGGGCTACTTCCCTATGGCCTCCTCCAAACACCTTCTTTATCCTCACCCAGGATCTTCCTCCTGGTGTCTGATAACGCTTATACTCCTTAGTCTTCCAGCAGCACACCCTCTTACACTCAGCTCCTTGCACCTTTTGCTCCCAGCTCCTCACACGCACTTCCTCTCCTCTGGCTCCCCCTAGCCTGACTGGAGTGAGCTCCTTTTTAAACCCAAGTGCCCGGATTAGCCTGCCTTGATGAGCTGCAGGTGATCTAATCAGCCTGTCTGCCTTAATTGGTTCTAGTAGGTTCCTGATTACTCTAGTGCAGCCCCTGCTCTGATCACTCAGGGAACAGAAAACTACTCATCCAGTGACTAGTATATTTGCCCTCTACCAGACTCCTGTACCCTACTGGCCTGGGTCTGTCACATATCCCTCCCCCTTGCTCAACATCAAGGGGTTGGGCAGCTTGGGATGCCAGACAGTGCACACGTGACAAGCCATCAGCATTGCTATGACGGCTCCCTGCTCTGTGTTGCACATGGAACTGGAAAGATTGGAGGGATAAGAGCCACCTGGTCACCCTTGTGTTCGTCTCCTTGTTCCGCTGCATCCATTGAAGAGGGGCATGGTCGGTCACGAGGACAAATCTGCGCCCGAGCAAGTAGTAGCGCAATGCTTCCATGGCCCATTTTACGGCGAGGCACTCTCTCTCCACCACTGCATATTTTTGTTCCCTTGGAAGGAGTTTCCTACTGAGGTAGAGAATCGGGTGTTCCTCCTCCCCGACCATCTGTGATAGAAAGGCCACCAACCCTACTTCCGATGCATCTGTCTGCAGGATAAATTCCTTGGTGAAAGCAGGGGCTATCAGTATGGGGTTACTGCAGAGTGCAGTCCTTAGGTCTGTGAATGCTTTCTCTGCTGTGTCAGATCATCTCATCAGATCAGGTCCATGGGCTTTTACTAGGTCTGTCAGGGGGCTTGCCCTTGTGGCAAAGTGGGGGATAAATCGTCGGTAATCCATAACTACACATAGAAATGCCCAGACTTGTTTCTTGCGATGTGGTTGGGGCCAATTTTGGATGGCTTCCAACTTGTTCAATTGAGGTTTTGCAAGACCTTTTCCCACAATGTAGCCAAGATATTTGGCCTCCGTAAACCCCACGGCACACTTGGCAGGGTTTGCTGTAAGGCCAGCTCGCCTGAAGGTATCAAGGACTGCCTCCACCTTCTCTAGATGGGTTTCCCAGTCTGGGGTATGAATGACCACATCGTCCAAGTAGGCAGAAGCATAACTGTTATGCGGGCATAATAGCTTGTCCATGAGGCGCTGGAAAGTAGCTGGGGCCCCATGTAGTCCAAAATGGAGGACAGTACATTGAAAAATGACCCTCTGATGTAGAGAACGCAGTCTTTTCCTTTGTGTCTTCTGCAAGAGGAATCTGCCAGTACTCCTTTGTCAAGTCTAGGGTAGTCAAGTACCGGGCATCACCCAGACAGTCCACTAGCTCATCTATGCGAGGTATGGGGTATGCATCGAACTGGGATACTTCATTTAGTCACTGGAAGTCGTTGCAAAACCTTGTGGTGCCATCAGATTTGGGCACCAGCACGATTGGGCTGGACAACTGACTGCGGGATTCTTCGATGATCCCCAACTCCACCATTTTTTTTACTTCTGCTTTTATTTCCTCCCTTTTGGTCACTGGTACACGATAGGGCCTCATAGTTATTCTGACCCTAGGGTTCATGATGATGTGGTGATATACCTCAGTTGTTCGACCTGGTTTTGTCGAGAACACATCTTGGTTCCGGAAGATCATCTCAGATACCTCATTCTTCTGGTCTGGTGTTAAATCAGGAGACACTCTCACCTGTTTGGAAGGCTTGTTTTCCTGGGTTAGGTCTCTTTGGACAGTTATGCATGCCTCTTGTGCATGCCAGGGTTTCAGAAGGTTGATGTGATAAATCGGTTCTTGTTTTCGGCGTCCTGGCTGCCGCACCTTGTAGGTTACTTCCCCCATGGGTCCAACCACCTCATAAGGTCCCTGCCATTGGGCTAGAAACTTGCTTTCTGCAGTGGGTACCAACACCATCACCCAATCCCCTGGCTGGAACCGTCGGACTTTTGCCTGGCAATTGTAATAGGTTCTCTGGGCCTCCTGTGCCTTTTCCAAATGTTCCCGTACAACAGGAGTGACCCGGGCTATCTGGTCTCGCGTCTGTATTACATGTTCTATTATATTTCTCCCCTCATTGGGTTCCTCTTCTCAGATCTCTTTGGCGATATCTAGTATGCCACGGGGGTGACGCCCGTATAATAACTCGAAGGGGGAAAACCCAGTTGAGGCCTGAGGTACCTCCCGGATAGTGAACATAAGATAGGGTTGTAGGGTGTCTCAATCCTTCCCGCCCCGACTTACCACCTTCCATATCATAGCCTTGAGGGTTCGGTTAAACCTTTCTACCAGCCCATCAGTCCGCGGATGGTAGACTGAAGTTCTCAGGGTATGTATATGGAGCAGCGTACAGAGGTCCTCCATTAGCTTTGATATAAATGGGGTTCTTGGTCTGTTAATATCTCCTTTGGTAGCCTCACTCGGGCAAAGATCCCCACCAGCTTTTTGGCTATCTTTTTAGAGGCTGTGTTCCGCAGGGGGATGGCTTCTGGGCAGCGAGTAGCATAGTCCAAAACAACAAGTATATATTGGTGACTCCGAGCCAACTTCTCCAGGGGTCTCACTAGGTCCATGGCTATTCGCTCAAAGGGGACCTCTATGATGGGAAGGGGTACTAAAGGTGCCCTCAGGTGGGAACAGGGACTGTGCAGCTGACACTCTGGGTAGGAAACACAGTACCTCCACACTTCTTCATGTACTCCGGGCCAGAAGAATCATCGTAGGATTCGTGTCAGGGTCTTCTCTACCCCAAAATGTCTCCCCAAAAGATGACTATGAGCAAGACTTAATACAGCATTCTGGTGTTTTTGAGGTACTAGGATCTGCTGTACCTTCTGCCCCTGTACTGGTGGAACTCGGTATAAGAGATTCTTCTTCATTATGAAGTAGGGTCCTGATCCCTGGGTTTTCCCTTCTACGGGTATCCCATCTATTTCAGTCACCTCCTTCCTAATGTTGTCGTACCTTGGGTCTTCAGCCTGGTTTCATCCAAAATTTCCTCTTCCGGGGCTAATCTGCCCAAGAATTAGGGGCCCAGTTTCTGTTGCCTCTACTGGTTCAGAAGCATTACACTCAGGTGCTTCTTCCTCCTGGGTGGCCTCCTTTTCAGCTGCTCGGGTCCGCCTACCTACGAGAGCGAGCCTCTGGCTTTGAGTCAGTATTCGGGTTCCCAAGGCCTTAGCTGCCCTCCTTTCCCTTTTCAACTTTCTACCCTGTCTGGGTATGAAAAATAAATCTGGGGATATTTCAGAGAAGACTAGGGGTTGACAGTCTACTGCGGATATCTCACTAATTTCAGGGTTCTTTCTCCAATCCTCCTACTGGGAGTAAGTCTCCAAACCGTGGGAAATCCCTCCCTATGAGCACCGGGTATGGGAGTTTAGGGACTACACCTGTTGCTACCTCAGTAGTGTTCCCCTGAATCTCAATTTTTACTGGGATTGTGGGGTAATAACCAACTGTCCCATGGACACATGTTATCTCTGTATGCTTAGCCCGTAGCAGCTGACTACACTTCACTAGCTTCCCCGAGACAAGCGTGATAGTGCTCCCCGAATCAACCAGTGCCGTGGTCTCTACCCCATTTAGCTTTACTGGTCTGGTGTACATATGTGGGGTTAGTGAGACCCCCACAGGGTGAATTAGGGAGCATGGATCTGCCCAGTTCCCCAGGTTACACTGTATAGGCTCCTCCGCATTGGGACACTGTGCAGCTATATGTCCCCACTCCCCGCGGGCATAACATCTGTATGGGGCCCTAGGAATCCCCCGGTCTCTTGGTTTCGGTAGTCTAACATCATGATCTTCTTCCACCTCAGTGCTCCGACTCTTTGTGGCTTCTGGTGGGCCTTCAGCCCCTCTCTTTTTCCACATGTGATCTCCTGGTTGCCCAGTCACCCGAGCTCTAGGGCTTGGTGCTGCTAGTTTAACCTGGGGTGCCTCTTCCTTAACTAGTCAGGTCAGCTCCCTCGGTGTCCTTTCCCTCTCAACCAGTGCAACAACATCATCATAGGTGGAGAGTTCTTTCTGGCTTACCCAGGCATGAAGGTCTGGTGGAAGTCCCCTCATGTATCAGTCGGTGACTAGAACCTCTAGTATGTGTTCCGGACTCCGGGACTCTGTTCGCAAAGACTTTCATGCGAGATGGATGAGGTCATATAATTGGGACCGCGGGGTTTTGTATTCCTGGTATCTCCACTCGTGATACCACTGGGCCTGCACTGCGGTTGTTACTCCAGATCTGGCCAGGATCTCTGCTTTCAGCTGGGGGTAGTCTGCTGCAGCCTGTTCAGGCAGATCATAGCAGGCCTTCTGGGCCTTCCCAAACAGGAATGGGGCAAGGATGCCAGATCATTGATTTCGAGGCCAGGCCTCCCATAGGGCTGTCCTCTCAAAGACCAGATGGTATGCCTCTACATCATCCTCCCGTGTCATTTTCTGCAGCCAATGGCTGGCCCCTATGATCTGCGTCCCATCATGTCCGTGGTTCAGCTCTGTAAGGGTCTTTACCTGGTTTACCAGGTCCCGCAACATAGCTCGGTCTTGAGAAGCCTGGTCCATCAGCAGGCGATTAGTCTCTTGCTGCAGCTGCACTGCTTCCTGTTGGGCAGCTGCCTGGACACAGGTAGCCTCCTGCTGGGTCATTGTAGCTTGTATCAATGCCCGCACTAAGTCATCCATTGTGGTGAAAAAAAAATTAACCACCTTTTTTTTTTTAAATCACCCTCCTTCTGCCATGCTGTGCACACCAAATCCCACCCATGACACCAGTTGTGATAAAGTTCCTCCTCTACCTTGGCGGGTCCTGCGTTTATTGGCAGATTTGCTCTCTTCAGTGATCTGACCCACAGTCTTGGTCAACTTCTCCTGTGTCTGATCAGGAGTGGGGAGGTTTGGGGGGAACCCGGGCCCGCCCTCTACTCCGGGTTCCAGCCCAGGGCCCTTTGGATTGCAGATGTCTACAGTGCCTCTTGTAACAGCTGCATGACAGCTACAACTCCCTGGGCTACTTCCCCATGGCCTCCTCCAAACCCCTTCTTTATCCTCACCACAGGACCTTCCTCCTGGTGTCTGACAACGCTTGTACTCCTTAGTCCTCCAGCAGCACACCCTCTCACTCACAGCTCCTTGCACCTTTTGCTCCCAGCTCCTCACACGCACTTCCTCTCCTCTGGCTCCCCCTAGCCTGACTGGAGTGAGCTCCTTTTTAAACCCAGGTGCCCTGTGTCATAGTATAATTCCCAAATCTGGACCTTAGCGTCCAAAATATGGGTACTACCATGAATTCCCCTAAGCTTAATTACCAGCTTAGATCTGATAGGCTGCCACCAATCAGGATTCTGAGTATCTGATAAACTCTGGTCTCCCCAAACCTTTCCCCTGGGGACTCCCAAGACCCAGATTCCTTGAGTCTCACAACAAAGTGGAATGAACCATTTCCCTTCCTCCTCCTTTTCTTCCTCTCAGCTGTTTCCTGCCCTGGGTACACTAGGAGACCACCATGATTCAACTCCTTGAATCACTCCTTCCTCCTCCCTTCTTCCCTGGAGAGAGATACAGAGATAAACACAGAGAGCAGGTTTTTCTTCCCTCCTCCCTTTCCTTTCCCTCACCAATTCCCTGGTGAGTGGAGACTCCCTTCCCTGGAGTCTTACAAAAGACAACCAAAAAATCAATTAGATTCTAAAAAAAAGAGGAAAACTTTAATAAAGAAGGAAAAAACATAAAAACTGTCTCTGTAATCAAGATGGTACATATACAGGGTTTTTTAGCTTATAGACAATAGAAAGAAGCTTTCTCCAGCAGAAACAGAATTTAAGCTACTTCCAGCAAGTACAAATCTGCAAATAAGAAAAACAAGTTAAAAGACTATAACCACCTTTTTACTTACTAACTATTCTGAATAGATAGGAGACTGTAGCAGGGAGATTGGCAGAAACCTGGTTGCACCTCTAATCCTGTCCAGGACCCCGAGAGAATAACACACAAACCCAAAACCCACAAACAAAGGCTTCCCTCCACCCAGATTTGAAAGTATCTTGTTTCCTGATTGGTCCTCTGGTCAGGTGTTTGGGTCCCTGTTTGTTAACCCTTTACAGGTAAAAGAGACATTAACCCTTAACTATCTGTTTATGACACCCTGATTAGCCTGCCTTGATTGGCTGCAGGTGCTCTAATCAGCCTGTCTGCCTTAATTGGTTCTAGCAGGTTCCTGATTACTCTAGTGCAGCCCTGCTCTGGTCACTCAGGGAACAGAAAACTATTCATCCAGTGACCAATATATTTGCCCTCTACCAGACTCCTGTACCCTACTGGTCTGGGTCTGTCACAATATAAATCCATGGTACGCCCACATCTTGAATACTGAATACAGATGTGGTCTCATCATCTCAAAAAAGATATACTGGCACAAGAAAAGGTTCAGAAAAGGGCAACTACAATGATTATGGGTTTGGAACAGGTCCCACATGAGGAAAGATTAAAGAGGTTAGTACTCTTCAGCTTGGAAAAGAGGAGACTAAGGGGGGATATGATAGAGGTATATAAAATCATGAGTGGTGTGGAGAAAGTGGATAAGGAAAAGTTATTTACTTATTCCCATAATACAAGAACTAGGTGTCACGAAATGAAATTAATAGGCATCAGGTTTAAAACAAATAAAAGGAAGTTCTTCTTCACGCAGTGCACAGTCAACTTGTGGAACTCCTTACCTGAGAAGATTGTGAAGGCTAGGACTATAACAGCGTTTAAAAGAGAACTGGATAAATTCATGGTGGTTAAGTCCATAAATGGCTATTAGCCAGGATGGGTAAGGAATGGTGTCCCTAGCCTCTGTTTGTCAAAGGGTGGAGATGGATGGCAGGAGAGAGATCACTTATATTCTTATGTTATGTTCTTGTTTCAATTTTTAAAAGTTCTAGCCTTCTCACTGGCTCTTTTGGCCAGGTGCCCACTCACTTCCTTTTACCTGTGCATCACAATGACTTTTAACCCTTTACAGGTAAAGCAAGTAGAGAACAGCTACTAAGAGGGATTTTATAGCTAACTGGCTGGCTGGGTCCATAAAAGGGAGTTATTGCTCCCCGCCCAGCCTCATTTATCATAATATAGGATTACTTCATCTACCACTAAAACACAGCTACTTCTGGGTGATGCAGACAACAGCACTAATCAACAGTTTGAAGACAGGAGTGAAAATTAGAGCCCTTGTTTTGTTTCTTCAATGGAAACTCTGTCCAGCTTCCACTCTTTAGCTACTGACCCCACAGCCGGAGATGGTATAGCTTCTGAGTTTCAAATTAAATGCCTTGTTTAAAAAAATATCCTAATGTGCACTTCAATAAATTCATGATCTGGTTCAACTCTGCATTGATTGCACTGCACTGATTTTTATCTTCCTCCATGTAAAAAATTCACTGAGTATTCCTCCTGCTCCCCTATTGCGCCTGCCTTTAATGAATTTTGGCAGTATAATTATGTTCTTTATATTTAAAAATGACATAAAAATTGTTTACCAAATGTTGCAATCAGCATGGCCAAGCCAAAGTTGATGACATCACTGCTTTTACAGAATAATCAAATCCATTGACCTTCCGAGACTGATTGGAGAATGGTTCCTTAGCTTCAGGGGTGCATAGCAAGGTGTTTTATTTTTAAAGTGCATTTAAGGCATCTTAAGTTATTCTTTTAAGCCTTCCTGTCAGAACTGCATCCTTTGAAAAGATACAGAGATGCTGCATGCAAATATTTTATCTTAAGCCTTCTTGGTTAGATGTTGCTGAAGTATTCAGATATTTCAGCTTCATAATTGAAAACAAATAGAGTAGCTTGATAAAGCCCAAGTGATAAAACAGAAAATAAACAAATTTAGTTGTAGTGATCACTTTTAAATATGAAAACTAAGCATGGTGAGCTGTTTCATCATGTCAAAAATCATGTTATAATGTGCTGTCATGAATTTTTATCCTCCTACAGCAGTGACAAGGATTTTCATTTGAACTCTATTACTGGTGTCATTGCCATAGTGCAGTGTGCTATTTTCTAAGGCAATCAAAATGTCAACAGCTCTGTTTTTATTATTATCGCTAAAGATAACTGTGCACAACTGAATTATTTCAAATGTGGCATTTATTTTTGACAGACTCCAAAATGTTACTTCTAAAGTTAGACTGTGATCTAGAAGTTGCTCTCATGTTTCAATGACACTACTTTAATGTGGCACTGGATTCTGCAAACTGATCCTTCTTCCTACATGGAGTCTCACTTAAGTCAACAGGAATCCACACAGAAGGAAAGGTGCAGGCATGTGGATTTATTTACAGGATGGAATCCTAGAGTTGCCACATATCCCTATATGCAAGTGATAGTCTCACTCTCAAATATAAACTCCCACTTCCCATCTGCCTTCCTATATAGGAGCGCTGCATATGTTGCTCCTGAACCCCTGATCTATTCCTGACTCTTGCAGTGTCTCTAACCAGTATTCCACTCCAAGCTATGTCTGAATTATATTCATCAGGCAGAACACTAATCACAAACATGAGTAGTCTGTGATGGTATCAGAGCTACATACAATGGATGGTCTACAGAAAGAGAGATGCAGGAGAAGGAGAGTTAGAGAAGTGAGATAAAAGAAGTAGATGAGATGGAGAGGTGGAATGAGAAAGGGAGTGACTAAAAGTAAGGGGCAAAGAGTCCTATGGCACCTTATAGACTAACAAATGTATTGGAGCATGAGCTTTCATGGGTGAAGTGGGTATTCACCCACAAAAGCTCATACTCCAATACGTCTGTTAGTCTATAAGGTGCCACAGAACTCTTTGCTGCTTTTATAGATCCAGACTAACACGGCTACCCCTCTGATATTTAAAAGTAAGGGGTTAGATAAAATAAGTGAGGATGTAGTGGATGGGGGGAAGTTCCTGCAGTTCTAATTTGACCAAATGTGTGCTCCAATTAGCAAAACTTCCTAGACGGCATTAAACAGAAATGGGCTCATACAGATTAAACTTTGGGGACGCCTGGCTCTAAACCTAAATGTCATGACTCTGGCCAATATATACAGCTGGCCAAATCCAAATAACAAGCCTGAACTCTGTGGAAATGCAGATTTGGATACAATCTCCATTACTCAGGCTCAGCTATAATATTAAGGTAACTGTAATATTCAGGAAGACTTTAGCCTGTATTCTGCAATCTGTCATTAATGGATGAAAAGCCTCTCACAGCATAACATACTTGTCATATATTTTCAAACAATGTCACAAATTAATAACTTCTGGAGGTAGCAAATAAATACAAACAACAAAATAAACAATTTTTATACAAAATAAAAACACCCTCCACCCCTCTCCAACCACCCAAAAAAGAACATGGTTAGGCAAAATGCATCATTTGTGCAGTTTAATCTAGCCTTTAGTCTCATAAATTAATAGTTTCAACACACTAAGTTGTAAATGACAAGAGCAAAGAGCAGCATAAGCAAACAACTGGGTCACCCTAACAGCTGAAAATAAAATGCACATACTGGGGCACATCTTCAGCTGGTGTAAAGTGTCAAAACTCCATTTACTTCACTGACGTCAGAGGACCTGCTCCTTAATGTCCAGTTCCAGAATATGTACAGTATGACATTTTTGTTTATGTGTGTATGACCCTAAAGTGCTTTTGAAAGTCCTTAGCTGTGTACTTCTAAATCTACACACTACAACATTTTAAATAAAAATAAGGATGGCCTTCCATTTCCATGGCGGGGAGAGGAACTTTCAAGCACACTCCAAACTTTTTGGACACTGGCTTCATTAAGGAAATTGTAGCTGTGACCTGGAGAAGAGTTCTGGAATTTGACATGAAAATGGGAACACAAAGTACTGTAGTCTACTTCATGTCTCAATTACCGCCTCCACAAGGGACAACTTCTTAGCAGTGAGCTCTGAGTCAATCTCTTTTCCACATCAACCTTCAGAAAAATATCCAATTTGGAAAAGAACAGAAAATCATTCAAAACTGAACATATATATTGTATTAGTTGGTGAAAGATATCTGTCACAGACATTTATATAAAGTCATAGCATACTGTACTACATATTGGCAAGTTATGAATGAACAAATTACAACTATGAAGTGCTGTAGATCATATTGACAGCTTGAGAAACCCAAAAGGACATTAGTAATTTGAGTAGTTCTAGATATTTTCCCCTAATAGCTATGGATGAATTGCTTTGGTACAACAAATTTAAAATAACCTCTCAATAATCATTCTTTCAATCCATATGGAAATCATGATGAACATTTTAGATAGCTTTTATTAGCAGTAATGAAATGATGCTAAACAGGAACATACATTATGAGTATTTAATATTATGGTTATATATTTTTTTAAAAATCACTAAATGAGTTTTCCAGATCTCACAAAGTGTTTAATTAGAAACTCCTCTTGATTTCCACCCCAAATATTTTCAGTATTGTACAGCATGCAATAATATCTCATTTTCTTAGCACTTTAGAATTTCATACAAATATCTTCAAATGACTTGATTGTTGTTTACAGAAATCAAGCTAGATTCTAATGTCTGCAATATGATCATTTTAATGCCTAACAAAGATTGCAGTTTAAGAAGTACGACTTATTAAGCTTGTCTAACAAGAATAGTCCATGTATTAATTAGAAAGCCTACATTTCAAGCAAATGAGAGGTCTGCTAACTGGAAGTGTTGTCTGTAGTGACAAACTGTAATTGTATAGGATCTTTCAGAACCAATATTCTGTCTCATTAAGAACATGGACTAAATGTGCCCTTGCTCAATATCAACACTGTATTTCTCAACATGGGAATGAGCTTTTCTGCTTTTTATTGGGAAGAAGAAAAACAGTTTACTGTTATTCTCTAGGGAAAAACAACAAGAACATACTTAATTGATCAGAAATGTGAGGTGTGTTAAGAAGATATGATACAGTCTGCTTAGTCTGGCAGAACATATACGCAAGGCTGAACAGAATGGGTATGCCTATGAATGCAATCAAAACTGGTTGGTCTCTAAAAGAACACTAATTTAGTGATAATTGACAGTTATGCATTTAGGTTCACTCTTAATATATGACTGCAAGTCCCATAAACTTAAAAAAATTGCAGTTTTTACAATCTAGTACAATTTCTCTGAAACCACAAGGATTTCACTGTGTCACTGAGAGACCCAAGACAAGTTACTGATCCTTGCAATCTAAATAAGGCAGACAAAGCCACAAATAATGACAACAGATCATAAGGAGAGAAGAATAACAGTAAGCAGAGGGAAGTGAATATTATTCTTGAAGGAACAGATTCATGTACACGGGCGATAGACCTTCTTGCATCTATCACGCTACCATATCCTATGTCATCGTGTAAAGGCAGTAGAGGTCTGTAAAACAGTCAAAAACTACTTGATTTTTTTATATTTTTCATTGTGAATCTGCAAATGGGTCCATTCTGCAGGGAAAAAAATCATCCTTTTTAAGTCCTCCCTCCCCCAGTGAAAAGATGTGCCTGATTCACTGAAAATGAGTTATGCTGAGGAGTGAAAGGTAGCTTTGAAATTCTAATTTTTGCATATTTGGATCTCTAGCAATCACTTGATCAAGATTCATAAAATGATGAAATCTGACTAGTATGAAATCACCCCTTTTTCTACTGTTGTAAAAAAGATTAAATATCTTGCGGTAAACAGTAACAAGAGCCAATAATTGTTGAAAGGGAATACTTATTGTTAGCGCTGAGGAAACCCATTTGGATAAAACTAACAGAGGCCTTTTACTTCGACTCAATAAATACTAAATTAAACACGTTTGCAGAGAAATTTCATCAAATTGAAATTGTGTATGATTTCCCTTCCTGATCTTATCTCTGTTCCCCATTCCTCTTCTCATTAACATAGACACCAATGTTGTTTTGTTTACATTTCTCGCCCCCAATTTTCACACAGACATTGAAGGGGGAAAAGCCTCATAGTAGTGCAGTGTCTCTGCCTGACAAACATGGGTTGATCAGAACTCTCCAATTTTCCAATCAAGCATCAGATCAAGTTTAAAGTACCAGTTGTGACCTTCACAGATGTCAGAGGACTAAGAATGAGCTATTTACAGACTGACTCCCACTGGAGTACCAAGGCTTCCCAAGGCTGCTGAAACCCTCGTCGGTAATGGAACTCTCAATGATTGGAGTGAGGCCAACAGAAGCAGGAGACGCTGTTTTCTCAGCAGTAGGCCCACAGCTGAGGAACTCCCCACTCATTCAAAAAACAAAAGAGGCTGCCCATAAACCTTAGCATCTTTAAAACAGAGTTAGACACCCATCATCTTTGCTGCAGCTTTCCATTGCAACAATAATGATAAAAGGAGCAACCAATCCTCCCCACCCTGACTCCAGAACATTTTATTAAAATGCAGGAGAGAAGAGAGGAAAAAGCTGCAATTTTACATACTCTTGGAGAAGTGGGAAGTGGAAACAGCACTCTGATCTATGTATAGACCACTCAATAGGTTCATGCAGTAATGTATATTGTCATAAACAGATAGCTAAGGGTTAATGTCTCTTTCACCTGAAGCACCTGACCAGAGGACCAATCAGGAAACCGGATTTTTTCAACTCTGGGTGGAGGGAAGTTTGTGTCTGAGTCTTTTGTCTGTCTGCCTGCTTTCTCTGAGCTTTGGAGAAGTAGTTTCTACTTTCTAGTCTTCTGTTTCTAAGTGTAAGGACAAAGAGATCAGATAGTAAGTTATATGGTTTCTTTTCTTTGGTATTTGCATGAATATAAGTGCTGGAGTGCTTTGATTTGTATTCTTTTTGAATAAGGCTGTTTATTCAATATTCTTTTAAGCAATCGACCCTGTATTTTATCACCTTAATACAGAGAGACCATTTGTATGTATTTTTCCTTTCTTTTTTATATAAAGCTTTCTTTTAAGACCTGTTGAAGTTTTCTTTACTGGGAAATTTCAGGGAAATTGAGTCTGTACTCACCAGGGAATTGGTGGGAGGAAGAAATCGGGGAGATCTGTGTGTTGGATTTGCTAGCCTGATTTTGCATTCCCTCTGGGGGAATAGGAAAGTGCTTTTGGTTTCCAGGACTGGGAACGGAGAGGGGGAGTCACTCTGTTTGGATTCACAGAGCTTGTGTCTGTGTATCTCTCCAGGAGCACCTGGAGGGGGGAAGGGAAAAAGGATTATTTCCCTTGGTTGTGAGACTCAAGGGATTTGGGTCTTGGGGTCCCCAGGGAAGGTTTTTCAGGGGGACCAGAGTGCCCCAAAACACTCTAATTTTTTGGGTGGTGGCAGCAGGTACCAGGTCCAAGCTGGTAACTAAGCTTGGAGGTTTTCATGCTAACCCCCATATTTTGGACGCTAAGGTCCAAATCTGGGACTAAGGTTATGATATATATGCATAAGCAGATACAGACCAGTCTCACCATTTGATAATTGTGGGTGGAATCACAACAAATTACTGAATTTCTCTGGAAAAAGGTGTTCATGTGGCACCTTTGGTCCAGAAAATCTGAATAAGTTCTATCAGAAAGCTTGACCTCAGAAGATTTCCAATATTTAGACACTAGAGGTTTTGGTGATAAGCTACTTTTATATTATTTTGATTGGTTTGTCATGCTTTTGGTGGGGGGGATATAGTCGCTTTGAACTCTGATAACAAGCAATCAGAATCTCCCAACATACTGCATTAATTGTATAGGGATGCATAATAACATAGAGAACATGATACAATCATTGGTTAAAACACAGTCACAAGCACTAGGGTAATGGGTCTCGTATAAGAATCTAAGCAAAACTGGGAAAACAAACAAGCTGGCCACAAATGAGATTTATTAATTGCAGGAGGAATGTTAAAGCTAAATTTTGGGCTTCCTATTTACAGTTTACTTTTACAGCTCACTGTTGGCAACACTACGAAGCAATTCCAACAATTCACGCTTCTACAGTTGCGCTGGAAGGAAAATAAATGCACAGTTTATCAAGTGAAGTTAAAATGATTTCAGTACTTTAGATGTTGATCAATAATATCTAAACACAGCTCCAAAACACTAGGAAAAATAACTTCACTTTGCTGTAAATTGTGCAGCACAGAGTCGCCAAGGCAATCCTAAGCCAAAGCTAGATTAAAAAACCCTCCACAATCTTATTAATAAATAAATATACCTTTAAGATGACCTACAGTGCAAATAATATTTCTGCCAAAAGAGAGACACTAGTGAAGTTGTCAGGAGACACCTAGGGCATAAATATTTGTTTTCTTATGATCTGCAAAGTGTAATTCTAGACGTGATTTGTTTTTCTTTCCCTCTTTTGCTGTGCCCCCTCTCAAGATCATCCAGTTCCTTTCATCTGTACTACTAGACTGAACTGTTTTGCCTAAATTCTGTCCTGCACTCATTTTCATCCATGGGGGGCAGTGGAGCAGTGGGCAGTAAGGAATATGGCACACTGATAGTCCTCCTAGGAATTCTGTGAAATACAGTTTTCCATGTAATACATATGAATTAATGTCTCACTTGGTAGTGTGTAACCTGCAGGTATTTTCAGTGTAGTATTCAGCAAATAAATCAACACTGCAAGTTAAAATTATGGACTTACGGGTTAAGTATGACTATTTTATTTTGATACTTGGTGTTTGAAGATTTATTAAGGCAGCAGTTCCCAAACTGCGGCCCCCGGACAAATGGGGGTCAGTCTACGAGGCGCTGGCCACTTGCCACACACCTTTAAAAAGTTATGACTTGCCCCTGCCAGTGCTGTCTTATTTGACACAATTGATCTGTTATACGGTGTCGTATACATTTGTAGTACTATGTAAATAATCAATATTAATAACCATAAGGGGTACATTTTAAAGTATTGTGTAGAACATTAGAGCCACATACTACTTTGAAAGTTTGTTTCTAATTGTTACTTATCACTAAATACTAGCTAATGAATATTAGCTTTGTAGAGCCTTCATATCACTCTGTCTAAAGCTAATACGATTACAGGGTGCTGTCATCCTATCACCAATGTCTTCTCTTTAAAATTTGCTCTTTTTAAAAAATGCATGAGGAAAGTTGACCTTCTGCCAAAGGCACTAGACTGGGAATCAAGAGATATAGGTTCAGTACCACCAGAGACCGCTGTGTCCTGCATCACAGCGACAGTTCCATCTCTGGCTCTGTGCAAAAAAACAAAACAAAAAACCTACCAAGTTTTTGGAAATGGCTACTTTTTTCAGCACTTATATCTCTACAACCCCTAGCTCAAAAGACCTTAAATGTGGATAACAACCCTACCCTGTATCCTCCTGAGACACAAATTTCAACAGAATCCAACTATGCATGTTGATTTTAGAGGACTTAGAAAGGTCAACCTTTAAACAAACCTTGTGAAGCAAACTTAACCATAGCGGTGTTGCCATGACACTACAATATGTACTCTGCCATCATAGAACCTGAGCTTCCTCACCCAACACCAGGTCATGTTGAAATTATTTCCCAGTAATACTTAGTAGCTTCTCCTCGGAGCCCGTGTTTATTCCAAAAAAGCAAAATTTCATATTCTATGTGCACAAAGTGTTTTCTATTAAGGGTAAAAGTACAGTGTCAAATCTGTGAACCATCAAAAATACACCTGCCAAAACCAAGATTTCCGAACAGAACTAAAGGACAAAAGAGCTACTGATCTTCCAAAAATCTCAACAGAAAGGTTTAAATATATTCATGTATATAATATATACAATACACAGAGGTGGAGAAGAGTTCAGCTTCTGCTCTGGTAACCCACATCTCCCTAGAAATAACAATAATTCAGATAAAATGTCTGAGAGATACTCAATGTACCTGTATGTGAACTCATTTCAAATTTTTATTATGGGGTGCCATATTTTTTGTTTTTATCTTAAGAGATCTTTTCTTTAATATTGGGATTGTTTTAAATTAGTGTAAAGTAGTGAGCTATTGAAGAAAGGGCTCTGTTGTAAGCCAATACGTCAGGTTAAATACAGTTACTTACAGTTCCAGAACTGAAGACAATTATATACTGATGTACCTAAGAATTAGTGGAACTGTCTCATCTTAGTAATTATAGCTGCTTGCTCTCCATTTTGAGAATATATTACAAAAATAGCAGGAATATCCATTTAAATGTATGCTTTGTGGTCCACTACAGCTGACAGTGGCATCATGTGTTTCAACTTCTTATAGACACTGGTCCAGATTGTCACATGGAAGGGGACTTTCTAATAGGGAAATGAGAGTTCCTCCCTCCTTATCACATCACCAGGAGATGTGCCACATCTGGCTTTAGCACCCCTCAAAAAGAAGTTAATATAGCCTGGGACTACAGTAACTTTTAACAAGTTCCCTAGGATGATGTGTGTCCCCTCCCACACACTTATCTAGCTCCAGCCCATCCACTTCCCCTGTGTGGATCTTGATATATGCAGAGAGGAACTCCATATGCAGATCTCAGCAGGCACAATACAGCCCGTGTTAAGGTGTTTTTCCTGAATGCAGCCACTTGGATATTCTATAAGAAACTGCTGTGTCAAAAGGGCCAAGTCAAAAATACTGGACAGATACAGCACATAATAGCTGTCAGAGTAATGTTATTAGTGGCACAGTAGGAGATCTTTATTGCTCCGAACAAACTCCATCTAGCCCCTTAGCACTATGGCAATAAAGATATAGAGCTCAAGGAGAAATATCCAAATAGATATAGCAACCTGCCTCTAGAAATCACTCCTAGAGTGGAAAATACATCAGCACTGTAGGATAGATGGAAAATTAGGAAGTTATTTATTGCAAAATACCCTATTGGGTATGTAGAATTGCTAAATTTATTTAATGAGCATTTAAATCCATGTCCTTTTCAGCTCTAATTGGATGATAAATTCATTGCATTGTTTCCAGAATCAGCACTGGAATACTCTATTAGGAGAAAACCTTGATAGATTTTTTTTAATTGAGTTCAAATAGCTGGCTTAATTTCTGAAATGCTAATCTACTGCTGAGAGTTCTATATTTCAAGGCACTTTATTTTTGATTGACACTGAGGGCTACATGCACAAGGTGTAGACAATCCTGCTTTCTATAGGAAGTGAGGTCAGCAGCTCTGCACTCACAGTTGTATTACTACAGGACAGTGAAACACAATCAAGTGCACAGGTCTGTCTGTGATGCATCTTTTCCTAATTTGAGGAGTCCAACAAAATACAGCTTAACTGACTACTGCCTCCCATCACCTCTAAAGCATGATGATCCCTTTAATATAAATCAGTATTAGAAATCTAGAAAGTGACATTCCATTAATTAGTTTCATAGACCTGCTTTTTAATTATTCATTAAATGAGTTATACACTTTAGTACAGACAAAGTCATTTTACAGTTATTCTGCATTCCCATCCTGCACAATAATCTTGGGAATCTATCTATAAAGTCCTGGATAATTTACTATAAGAAACAAACCTGCTATTACAGAGACAGACCTAGATGACATCATGATTTTTTTCGGTCTCTAATTTTGCTTATGCACCGGGCATATCCAGACATTGAACATAAAGACATTAATATATATATCCAAACTAAAAAATGGTTGATTTATAAATCTGTGGTTACCTGGGCCTCCATTCAGCAAGGTATCTGTGCTTAAAGTTTGGCATGTGCCCAACTATCTTCTGAACTGTGGTCTTGAAAGTACAATTCAAAATAATTACTCAACTGTGAAATTTTATGACAAATCCTGCATTCTAATCCCAAATAAGGAGTCCTTAAAGCAAAATTTCCTGGTAGCTAAGTAGTATTGTGATAAATACCTTAGAATATGTGTAACAATGGTAATAAAAATCATGCATAGTTTTGTGCAATTTTGACCTTTTATGTACATTCATTTATTCACACAAGCAGATTTTGCATACTATGGTAGTATGTATTGGGAAATTTACCCTCAAATGTTTTGTTTTACATACATAGGTTTTTTGACAGAAAAATACTTTTTTATGAAGTTCTAAGGAAATCTACTCTACTGTACCACTAACACATAATAGGACAACCCAAAGATTTTCATTATATGTATTACGTCCTTGCTATGAGCTATATACTATCTGAAAACATATTACACAATAGATCAGTGATCAGAAAGATGCTCCTTCTAATTAACTAAAAGCACTAAATTACTATTTTTTAAATTATTAAGATTAATTGATGGATGATTTCCTGATGAGCAAAGGGTTAATTAATATCAAATTAAACAGTCAGATTATTTTCTAATTCCTTGATTCCCTCATTAAACTCCCTGTCAATTAACATTATACAAATGCTATAGTTTATACAGCCTACAGAGATTAGATACACAATATATGCATTCTAGCAATAATTAGGATGAGAAAGATTTAATATATAGGGTAAAAGGGCAAAAATTTTTATAGATGAAAAATGAAAAGTAAAGCACCGCCGCTATCATATTACTTTAACAAAACAAATCTCACAAAACCAAGTCTCCCTCCCTCTGCTCTGCAGAGTATTTCTGTATAAACAATTTTGCTGTTTGAAAAATAACTCTCATAATTATTGTCTCATACTTTGCCTTATATGTTTAAAAGAGTACCAGTAATTAAAGGGTTTGATTTTCTTTCAACAGGGAGGTAAATCGTGAGTAACTCCAATGGTGCTAACAATGTGACATTCGTGTACATGAAAGATCAGGTCCAAAATGGTTAACTGAACTTGTGCAATTTAGTGTGTGTGCAGGCAATACACTTTTTTTTGTACATTTTAGATTTTATTTCAAAGTAGTTACGGTTACTCAAGTGTGACATCCAGCCAGTGTATCCTCTTAAAATAGGAAATACTAAATTAGGGGACATCTCTTAACCAAACCCTAATGTCCTCACAACAGGGTTCTGGTGATTGCTTGAAATAGTTTCAGAATTTGAATTTAACTGTTTTCACTGTTAACTAGACAAGAGTGTCGCAGAAAGATTTCTTTGTAAATGAAAAGAGTGTTTTCTTTGTCTATTTTTGTTCTCTTAAATTAAAGCTCAGAACGGTAATATTGTGGTTTGAAACCTCCCAGAGTCACAGTTCGCATATGAAGTTGGAACACATGAATGTTAGGGTAAGGATCTAAGCATTCCATAGTACGCAATACCGAGTTCAGTTTTAAAGCCTTTGCTTTTACAGAGCTGCTAGCCGGCATGAGTACACCCAGGGCCAGTGCTTCCATTTAGGCGACCTAAGCGGTGGCCTAGGACACCAGGATTTGGGAGGGCAGCCCTCGGCGGCAATTTGGCAGCGGTGGGGGGGTCCTTCTGCGCTCCTGGTCTTCGGCGGCAATTTTGCGACAGGTCCGTCACTCGCTCCGGGACCTGCCGCTGAAGTGCCCCGAAGACCGGGAGCGCGAAAGGACCCCCCCCTCCGCAGAATTTCCGCCAACCGGGAGCATGGAAGGACCCCTGCCTAGGGCGCCAAAAACCCTGGTGCCACTCCTGAGTACATCTCTACCCGACATAACGCTGTCTTCAGGAGCCAAAAAATCTTACTGAGTTATAGGTGAAACCACGTTATATCAAACTTGCTTTGATCCACTGGAGTGCACAGACCCGCCCCCCAGGAGCACTGCTTTACCGCGTTATATCCAAATTTGTGTTATATTGGGTCGCATTATATCACAGTAGAGGTGTATGTGCAAAGCATCATAGGAGATGACTGTAAAATATTTTCATGTATTTTCCAAAGGAAATTCAATGTTTTCCATAGCTGAACGTGCTTTTCAAATCAAACAATTCATCCGGATATTCCACTTCAGTATTGCTGGCAAATATCCATTTTTAAATATAATCTTTCCAAGAACTTGTCTTCTGAGAGGTACCTTGTCCCCAGGCAGAGATGGTTATGAGGGGGGATATTTGAATAAAGACAAGAGAGAGGCATCTCTTCAAGATCAAGCACACCAGCAAGCACCAATCTTTGGGATCTTCAGGCAGGCAATTGTGTACAAGCTACTGATACAGTTTAAAAATATTTAATAGGAGTTGTAATGAACCATCACCTAATAGCTGAAGGGAAGTAGGCTGTACCCTGGGCAAATGACTCTAAGCAGGGGCCAGAGAGAGGATCAGCACTTGGGTTAAAGGCGACCCAGTCAAGAGAACAGCAGGTGCAAGAACTATGCAATTTTCCCTGCCCTACCACCATAAGCAGGAGACAGGATGGGAGGCATCATGGTTAGGCCTGTCCAGGAGATGGTGAGAGGAATCTGCAGCAGCTCTTTTCACTGCTGAAGTGGGATGGTGTGGGGAAGTCTCACAGGCAGATGGTGTTGGTATCAGGGAACCTGGCAGATATGCATATGATGCACATGATCCTGGCAGCTCAAGCAAGCAGTAGGAGTTTCAACACCATGAAACAGCTTACCTTTGTATTTTCTGGACCTTCAGAAGCAAGTATGGGGACAGATTTGGAAGTATACATTTATGTTCATTCCACATTTTACTGGATGCAGGACCAAAAATGGGTCACATGGTAACCCACATAGTATTGATTTTGCGTAAGCAAAGAAAGTGAGGGGTTTCAGAGGGCAGAAGGAATGCTATAGAATCCACTCCTGCCCTTAGTGCTAGAACTGACATATTGGAAGCTGTCACTAAGTTTATGAAGATTGACTTCAGCAAATAGGGACTGGTCTTCAATGAAGATGATCAGACTGAATTGCTTAAGATTCAGTCATCTTCCATGGACTCACCTCTGCTGTAGTCATTGTTCCTACCAGGATAGTTGAAAGGGCTGCCAAAGATTCAGGAGTGAGGCAAATATGGAAATCTGGTGTATGTGCAGCACAAGGAAGAATTTACATGCTAAAGCAAATTTTGATTATATATGTTTGCCTGGGATTTTCAGGCTGGACAGAGATACATGTTGGAAAGAAGATCTGACATTTACTATTCATTATTCTAAATTTCTTCTTGTTGTATGCAGATATCAGAGCTCAATGTCCAGGTTCAGTAACCAGACAATAGCCCTACTATCAAGAGAGGGTAAGTACTGTATACAACCCTTCGTATGTTGAGTTGGGCACTCTTCCACCACAAGAGTTATTATCTGCAACGCTGCCCCACAGTCACAGCATGAAGAGGCTAATCCAGTGCATAGTTGCAGCAATTCTGGATGAGTCAGAGAGTAGCACCTTGATCCTCACCCAGGATTGACAACCAGGAGGTAGGTGGAGCATTAGATTCTCTTTCCCACCAATGCTTCCCCTCTATAAGAACAAGTTCACTGCCGTAACATCGCACCCTCAGTCAGAAGAAAAAGCAAAGCCAATGTAGATGAAATGCAAAATTGAAATTCAAGTTCTCATTATAAAAAGAGAAAGACAAAACTTAAATTTATAATACTATAGAAGCTACCTATTCTGTTTTATAGGAACTGTTGTCATAAATTAAAAAACATTAGCAACAATGACTATAAGAAAGCATGTTTCTCCTAGGAGGGCTAAGTAAAAATAATACAGTAAATGGTAGGGATTTCCAGGAATCTAGGAAGACAGACAATCTACTTTCAAAAATTAGGCAGTTCCATACTTAGTAGAGGTTTGATTTCATCATGAAGGCTCTGATATTGCAATTAATTCTGCATGTATGATGTTGGTCATGAAATCCATATCACAAGCATTTAGAAAAACATGGCATACTGCACTTTTTAGAATTGTTTACATCTTGTATTGCACTAGCCATTTATATCAACCCTTCAAGCCAAGAAATGCTTTAGTTTTCCACAATGTGATTAAGCTATCCAGCAGAGATTGTATTTGCTTTACCTAAAGGTGCAGCTCTCCTTACCCACTCATTCTGTGTGTGTGTCTTTGTGTATGTTGTTACAGTAAGATATTTAATCAAACCCCTTTGAAGTGGAAGAGTGGAAACAGCTGTCTCTGACAACGTGATGATGACATGGGGCTTAAAACTGTCAAGAGATGCAGACTGCAAGCAGCACTAGGAGGGTAGTGGCTTGCAGCTCATGGCATCTTCAAGAGGAATGTATCTAAACCAATCAGTTCAAGGTAGTGGCTCAAAGTCTCAAAGATCTGGTGAGCTTTCATTTAATACTCCATAGGCCATTCTTCAAAGTGACCCTTCTTTTCAAGAGTGATGGCCAGATGTGGAGGAGCTTTTGTGGGCTATGTTGTCCAAGTTCAGACTTTAAGAAATTAGGAATGCTACACTATTACACAAATGGTGTCCCAACAAATAAATAAAAGTTAAGGTTTAATCAATATCTTATGTTCTGGAAAATGACATCAGATTAAACAAGTTTCTAGATCACTGATTTTTCCACAACAAAAATAGCTTGAAACACATTTTTGAAGTGTCTAATAACATACCCAAAGAATTTTCTGGTTTTGGAACATCACAAAGGAGTGATAAGTAGAAATCATCTCTAAGCACAGATCTTTCTCAGTAATATTCCCATTTATATAATTATGAGGAAATAGCTAAATGTCTATAAATTCTCTTCCTGTATATCTTGTTGTGCAGTGGTATTTGTTATTACCAGGCTGGATTAACATTTTCCCAGTTAACACTCATTGAGAATAACATTGCCAGAATTAACACATATTTGTAGTGATTGAGAAGGATCTAATAGGATTTACCCCAGGGGCAGCTCCAGGCATTTTGCCGTCCCAAGCACGGCAGGCAGGCTGCCTTCGGCAGCTTGCCTGCGGAGGGCCTGCTGGTCCCGGGGCTTCGGTGGGACCAGCGAACCCTCTGCAGGCAAGCCGCCAAAGGCAGCCTGCCTGCTGCCCTCACGGCGACCGGCAGTGTGCCCCCAGTGGCTTGCCGCCCCAAGCACGCGCTTGGCATGCTGGTGCCTGGAGCCGCCCCGATTTACCCATGGCAAATAAAGATAAATATAATAAGAATGTATTGTTCACGCATCAGCCTTGTGACAGAAAAGAACATAAGTAGGCTGATGCGTGAACCTCATTTAAAAATACAATTAAAACAAAAACAGCATTGCATTTTTGTAGTGATTACTATAGTTGACAGAAGTTCATGCTCTCCTGAAATCTCATTGGATGAAAATTGTTATAAGTGATATTACCATATCTCTGTTGATAATAGGGCTGACACATGAATATTCTTAAGATGGAACTAATAACAGGCAGAATGTTTTCTCCCTGCTTCTTGGTTGTACATCATATTCTACTGCTGTTGGGCTGCATTGTCATAATTCTTGTAGTCCAGGAGCATTTATATATATAAAACTCACCTGTGCTGAATTCAAGAACACTTCCACTTCAGAGAAAAAAATTCAACATTTTTGGAGGCAACTACAGTAGGAAAATATAGCATTTCCAATATTTTTCAATACAATCATAGAATCATAAAATATGTAGGGTTGGAAGGGACCTAAAGAGGTCATATAGTCCTCCTTCCCATGCTGATGAGGGACCCACACTCCCTGATGGGTATGTGTCCAACCTATTCTTAAAAACCTCCAGTGATGTCCACAATCTCATTTGGTAATCTATTCCAGAATTTAACTATCTTTACAGTTAGAAAGTTTTTCCTAATATCTAATTGATTAACCTCTTCTTTTTAACAGGCTTTAAGATATCTGAAGATAGTTAACAGGTTGTTCCTCAGTCTTCTTTTCTCAAGACTAAATATGACTAGTTTTTTAATCTTTCCTCATAGGTGAGGCTTTCTAAACTTTTTATCATCTTTTTGTTCTCCTCTGGACTCCCTCCAATTCATGAATATCTTTCTTAAAGCGTGGTGCCCAAAACTGGACACAGTACTCGAGCTGAAGACTCACCAGTGCTGAGCAGAGCTGCAGTTACCTCCCATGACTTACATAAACACTTTTAGCCTTTTTTTTTTTTTTTTTTGCAACTGCACCACATTGTTGGCTCACCTTCCATTTGTGATCCACTATAACCCGCAGATTTTGTTCAGTAGTACTACTGCCTAGACCAGGGTTTGGCAACCTTTCAGAAGAGCTGTGCCGAGTCTTCATTTATTCACTCTAATTTAAGGTTTCGCGTGCCAGTAATACATTTTAACGTTTTTAGAAGGTCTCTTTTTAAAAGTCTATAACATATAACTTAACTATTGTTGTATGTAAAGTAAATAAGGTTTTTTAAATGTTTAAGAAGCTTCATTTAAAAATAAATTAAAATGCAGAGCCCCCCGGACTGGTGGCCAGGACCAGGGCAGTGTGAGTGCCACTGAAAATCAGCTTGCGTGCCGCCTTTGGCACCCGTGCCATAGGTTGCCTACCCCGGCTTAGACAGTTATTCCTCGTTTTGTATTTCTTCAATTTGTCCTTCCCAACTGAAGTACTTTGCACTTGTCCTTGTTGAATTTCATCTTGTTGATTTCAAACCAATTATCCAATTTATCAAGGTCCTTTTGAATTCTAGTCCTATCCTCCAAAGAACTTACAACCCCTCCCAAACTGGAAATTTTATAACCATACCCTTCACTCCATTATCCAGGTCATTAATGAAAATATTTACCAGTCCTGGACTCAGGACAGACCCCAGGGAGACCTAACAGAAACATCTTACAATCACAAGTTTATTCAGTGCTGAAAGCTTTTACCAGGATTTTTGAAGAATTTCATTGTACATCAACCTGATTTTTAAAACATAATTCTATTACTGTATTAGTTTGTCTATTTCAGATTGAGTGTTTCTCCTCTTGCCACCAAACACTTTTTCCCCCTCACTCTGAGAATGGAGCCTTTTTACAACTACTACAGTAAAAATGAATTAGTTCAGCAGCAGAGTGCAAGGTGGCTCAGGATGAAGAATTTTATTGCTGTAGCCTCTGCTGTTTACAGCTGTGTCCTAACCTCATGGCAATGTACAAAACAGAATAGATGTGCAAGACACAAATGCTCCAACAGGGATGAAATACTCTGTCTACAAAAAGTACAGTATTAGTCAAGTGAGTAATTCTTGGTGAACGTCACACAACGTGAGACTATCTATTCATTGCTACAGATAGCTGAACCAATTTTCACAAAACAAGAACCGGCTTGAATCTTTGCTTATCCTGCAGACTGAACAGACTATAAAGCCAGAACAGACCACTGTGATCATCTTGTCTGACCTTCTGTATAATTCAGGTCATTGATCTTCCCTGAATTAACTCCTGTACCCAGCATCCTTTACAATCTTCTGCTGGGGCAGCTTACCTGTGTTTAAGTCCACGCCGTCACATCTTCACTACTATTGTCACCCATGCTTGTTAAAGTTAGCACGGGTATGCCTACTCATGCTATAATCACCCCTCAGTTAGCAGTGTAGATGTACCCTAGTCTAGAGTGAATAATTAAAAGTTATGAATAAAACGGTAAGGTATGGAAAGGTGAGCAGAACTGAGACAAAAACAAAGTAAACTGATATGAAAAAGTTTAATCTGTGTAAGAATTAGGGAATGGTATCTGTCAAGTGTCATGCACCTTGTAGGGTGGATGCATGCCTGCAACACAGGCGCCAACTTTCAGCTTTCCCTGGGGGTACTCCATCCTGAAAACCCACCTCCTTCAACCCTTCCCCCAAGTCCTCATCCTCGCTCTGCCTCTTTTCGTCCCCACTCCATCCCCGACACATCTTCTAGCCCCCACCTGCCTCTTCCCGTCCCCGCTCCGCCCCTTCCCCCCCAAGCATGCTCCTGCCCTCGCTCTGCCTCTTCCAGCCGCTGCTCCTCCCCCTTCCCCCAGCACCTCC
This sequence comes from Gopherus flavomarginatus, assembly GCF_025201925.1. Classification (NCBI taxonomy): domain Eukaryota; kingdom Metazoa; phylum Chordata; order Testudines; family Testudinidae; genus Gopherus; species Gopherus flavomarginatus. The sequence continues at coordinate 79,957,949 of NC_066617.1, read as the reverse complement.
CGCCCACTGCCAACAGAGATTGGACAAGGTCATGTCAGGCAGAGCTGGTAACAAACCAGCTGTCTACAATGACAGACCCGGGCCCTCATCCACTTTGCTACAGTGCCTTTCCAGGTGAAATGGGCTAAATGATCTCTTTGTGTAACCCCTGCCAACAGCGTGGGTCTTGGTTGCTCTCAAGTGGCTAGAACATATATAGAGATTAATGATTTTGTTACTGCATCCATAATAATGGGACTGATCCATTAGTTGAAGTGGTAGGTGTTCATACTTTTAGATCAAGAGATCCCAGGTTCAGTTGCTTTAGATCAGTGGTGGGCAACCTGCACACAGCTCGTCAGGGTAATCTGCTGGCGAGCCGTTAAGACAGTTTGTTTACACTATATCAAGTATCAGAGGGGTAGCCATGTTAGTCTGGATCTTTAAAAGCAGCAAAGAATCCTGTGGCACCTTATAGACTAACAGACGTTTTGGAGCATGAGCTTTCGTGGCATCCGACGAAGTGGGTATTCACCCATGAAAGCTCATGCTCCAAAACGTCTGTTAGTCTATAAGGTGCTTTGTTTACACTGACTGTCTGCAGGCACAGCTGCCTGCAGCTCCCAGTGGCTGCAGTTCACCGTTCCTGGCCAATGGGAGCTGCAGGAAGCGGCAGCCAGCACATCCCTGTGGCCTGCGCCGCTTCCCGCACTTCCATTGGCCGAGAACAGCAAACCGCAGCCACTGGGAGCTGCAGATGGCTGTGACTGTGGATGGTCAATGTAAACAAACTGTCTCGCGGCCTGCCAGTGGATTACCCTGATGGGCCACATGTTGCCTGCGGGCTGCAGGTTGCCCACAACTGCTTTAGATGACCCAAACAGGGATGCTGTTACACTTGTCTGTGTAGTCTCTTACCACTAATCATACTCTACTCCCAGAGTCAGGAGTCCTGAGAACCAGGTAGTTCACAAATAATTGTATTGCCCTCACAGAGGATAATACCATGTCTTCCCAGACAGTTCCTCCAATAGCAGATGTGGCAGTGGTCTATGCTGTGCATCTGATGGTTGTGCATTCAAACACAGTAGCTGATCCATGTTGGAGGAAAATCTATTTAAGTTAGTGTGTGGAACCTGGAATAATTGTTGAAATGACTTTATAGTGCAAAAAAATATAGTTAGAGGTTAATTTGGACATTCTGTCAATACTGGTTTTATTGATATATTTTTAGTTTCTGTATTTTGGTTAATGGGAATGGTCCCATTAAGAACAAGGTGCCACAGATGGGCTTGTATGAGGAAGACAGAGCAGTGTGTTGGAGATGTGGGAACTCATTTAATAAACCAATCTTTCCAGAAAGCAATCTTCATGCCTGAAGGTGTAGTATTAGCATTTATTAGGAAGCTCAGAACATTGCTTAATAAGCTTCAGAGCCTTTTGCCCATAGGTCACCAGTATGAATTCATCCAAACTCAGTAGGAATGAAGTTGTGTCCCATTAATGCAGGTTTGGTGGCCCTTATATGCAATGAGTTTGGCGGGTCTTAATTCCAGCTGCCGTAGTACAAATGCACCAACATACTTTGCACAATTGTCAGATGTAACAGAAAGGCAAAGAACTTCATGGACTTTGGAAAATGAGCTGCCCCTGTTGCACTAGACCAGGGGTTCTCAAACTTCATTGCACCGCAATCTCCTTCTAACACCAAAAATTACTTCACAACCCAGGAGGGGGGACCGAAGCCTGAGCCTGCCCAAGCCCCACTGCCCGGGGTGTGGGGCCCAAAGTCTGAGCCTCATCGCTTTGGGCAGGGGGGCCAAAGCTGAAACTCTAGGGCTTCAGCCCCAGGCAGGGGGCCTGCAACCTGACCCCCGCAGCCCAGGGCTGAAGCCCTCAGGCTTTGGCTTCGGCCCTGGGCAGTGGCGCTCGGGATTCAGCCCTGGGCCCCAGCAAGTCTAAGCCAACCCTGGCAACCCCGTTCAAAGAGGGTTACGACCCACTCTGGGATCCCGACCCACAGTTTGAGAACCGCTGCCCTAGATGATTTTCCTCCACATCAGAGCTGGGGAATGCTGGCAGGGCAGTGTTTGGAAAGCTTTCACTGTTGCTCCTCTGTGGATAAATAGTTCCTTCATCAGGACTGCTTGATATTAAATCCACATAAATTGTTTAAAGCTGGAGTCTTAAGGTTATGTATAAATTGCTGCACATATGCAACATAGCTCATTAAATTATTTGGATAAAGTATTATTTGCATAACCCTTTTCTCGCCTCCCCTCCCCCTGAATTAATTGGCAGTAAATGGTTGAAAATAAAGATGGTTACTCAAATTAAACTGAAAAGATTACATGCTTCTAATTTATTTTCCTTCTTAAGTAAATGATCTGAATTCCAACACTCTGCCAACCCACCCTCCCTTCAAAATAAACCTCTAGAAGTTACCTGAAGAGAGAACAGAAGTTATTCTGGTGATGAAGCATCATATCATTGGAATAAAGCCAGTGCTCAGTGGAATACCTTTGATACTCTATCCTCAAACTGTACTATATTCTCCAAATTTCAGATGACTACAGAAATAAACAGCAGATTACTAAAAGACCTTTTGAGAGTAAAATGATTAACTGAAAATTTAAGAATAGTGGTTGTACCAACTGTGTACCATTTGAGTTGCTTTCCAACATTTAAGATGTCCCCTAGTCAAAGAAAGTATGAGGACTTCTTAAAAGCATACAGAAAATTCTTCAGTTCTCCAAACGGAAACTTACAAAGTGGGTATGAAAAAAACAAAGAATGGAATATGGAAAGCTGTCATTGCTACAGAAAGTTAGCTAAGGATTTTTGCGTATTTAAACTATGCATTTCATAATTTCAGACCATCCGGTTTATTTCATGTATTTTTACTTTTGAGTCTGAATTTTCCTCAATTTGTTTTTAAATCTACTATATTTTTTTAGGAATTTTGTTGATGTTGTTTTATTATAAAGTTACTGAAATATATTTTCAACAAGAGCTCAGCTGCAACAACAGACAGCTGCAGTGGCACAGCAGCCAGCAAACAGAGCTGTAAACAGGGGAGTTTCAGAGGGAGTTCTCTTGGAGGAGCAGGTTTTTGTATTTTGTGTATTGTATTGTGTAGTTTGTATGTGTGGAGGCTGCTAGGGGAAGTGTGCTGGGAGAGAAGCTGAGCCCTGTTTAGGGGGCGGGGCTTACCTGCCTAGAGGTCCTATAAAAGTAGCCAGCCAGCGGCATAGACAGCTGCAGCGGTACAGCAGCCAGCAAACAGAGCTGTAAACAGGGGAGTTTCAGAGGGAGTTTACAGGGGGAGGTGTGGGGGAGAATAAGAGATCTAGGAAGAGGAACCGACAGGCTAGTTAAGGGAGTGGGTGGTGGTCTGCCAGTGTTCTGGTGCCTGTTGGGGGTTTGTGTTGTGTTGTGTTTCTTGGACTACCAGGTTTTAGGTGAGAAGGCTATGACTAATACAGAGGCAGCAGTGAAAGACACAATGAGGATGACTGGATGTGGAACCTGTGGCATGTACATGATCCTGGAGGGGGTACCTGGAAAGAGTTTCGTCTGCATGAAGTGCCGCCTGATAGAGCTGTTGGAAGAAAAGATCTGAGGATTGGAGATGCAGGTGGAAACTCTGGTCGAGTTTAGAAGGGGGTTTGAGTGGATGATGGAGCAAAGACATGAGGAGGCTGAAGGGATAAGCTCAGACTTGCAGATGGAAGCAGGACCAAAGAATTCTGAGGAGTGGCTGCTGGGTGAGGAAAGTGGACAGTGGAAGCATGTGACTAAGAGAACCAGGCAGAGGAAAAGACGGGCCAGTGAGGGAGAAATAGAACTCAGGAACAGGTTTGCAGAGTTGGAAAATAAAGAAGGGGCACAGCAGGTGGTCGCTGAAGGAGAGAGGGCAAGGAAAAAGAGAAGAGCTGTTAGTCCTACAGGCAGAGGGGAGGAGTCAATGGAGGCAACATCAAATATGAGCCCCAGGAGAATTGCAAGGGTGAATAGGAATCGAGAGGACTTGCAGCCAGTGGGTGCAGGGGACAGACCGGAGAATCACACTGTCACCAGGAAAAAGCAGGTCTATGTGATTGGGGACTCCTTACTGAGAAGAATAGACAGGCCTGTAACTAGAGCTGATCCAGAGAACAGAAGGGTGTGCTGTCTGCCGGGTGCTAAGATATGGGATGTGGACCTGAGGCTGAAAAGGATACTAATGGGAGCGGGAAAGAATCCGTTGATTGTCCTTCATGTGAGAACGAATGATACGGCTAGATTCTCGCTGGAACGTATCAAGGGAGACTATGCCAGACTGGGGAAGATGCTTAAGGAAATCGAGGCTCAGGTGATCTTCAGTGGGATTCTGCTGGTTCCTAGAGAAGGGCAACAAAGGTGTGACAAGATTATGGCGATCAACAGATGGCTCAGCCAGTGGTGCTATAAGGAGGGCTTTTGGATGTACGGCCACTGGGAAGCATTTATGGACAGAAGACTGTTCTCTTGGGATGGACTTCACCTGAGTAAGGAGGGAAATAGACTTCTAGGATGGAGGCTCACCGAACTGATTAAGAGAGCTTTAAACTAGGAATTTGGGGGAGATGGTTGGGAGATGTCCAGGTGATCTCCACGCTGGAATTTAACCTTGAGAGGGAAGAAAACAAAATAAGAGGGGATACAGCCATGGACAGAAGAATTGACATAAGGAGGAAGGGTAGTGTAGATACCAGTCTAACAGGTGATGCTGGTGGTAGAATGTCTGTGCCTAAGAGGGTAATGAATGTCAGTGAAGCCAAATGGCAAAAAATAAGATGTCTGTACACTAATGCGAGGAGCCTAGGGAACAAAATGGAGGAACTAGAGCTACTGGTGCAGGAAGTGAAACCGGATATTATAGGGATAACAGAAACATGGTGGAATAGTAGTCATGACTGGAGTACAGGTATTGAAGGCTATGTGCTGTTTAGAAAAGACAGAAATAAAGGCAAAGGTGGTGGAGTAGCATTGTATATCAATGATGAGGTTAACTGTAAAGAAATAAGAAGTGATGGAATGGATAAGACAGAGTCTGTCTGGGCAAAAATCACACTGGGAAAGAAAGCTACTAAAGACTCCCCTGAGATACTGCTTGGGGTGTGCTACAGACCGCTGGGATCTGATTTGGATATGGATAGAGACCTCTTTAATGTTTTTAATGAAGTAAACACTAATGGGAATTGTGTGATCATGGGAGACTAACTTCCCAGATATAGACTGGAGGACAAGTGCTAGTAAGAATAATAGGGCTCAGATTTTTCTGGATGTGATAGCTGATGGATTTCTTCACCAAGTAGTTGAAGAACCAACAAGAGGGGATGCCATTTTAGATTTGGTTTTGGTGAGTAGTGAGGACCTCACAGAAGAAATGGTTGTAGGGGACAACCTTGGTTCGAGTGATCATGAGCTAATTCAGTTCAAACTAGATGGAAGGATAAACAAAAATAGATCTGGGACTAGGGTTTTTGACTTCTCAAGGGCTAACTTTAAAGAATTAAGGAAATTAGTTAGGGAAGTGGATTGGACTGAAGAACTTGTGGATCTAAATGTGGAGGAGGCACGGAATTACTTTAAGTCGAAGCTGCAGAAACTATCAGAAGCCTGCATCCCAAGAAAGGGGAAAAAAACCATAGGCAGGAGTTGTAGACCAAGCTGGATGAGCAAGCATCTCAGAGAGGTGATTAAGAAAAAGCAGAAAGCCTACAAGGAGTGAAAGAAGGGTGGGATTAGCAAGGAAAGCTACCTTAGTGAGGTCAGAACATGTAGGGATAAAGTGAGAGAGGCTAAAAGCCATGTAGAGTTGGATCTGCGAAGGGAATTAAAACCAATAGTAAAAGGTTTTATAGCCATATAAATAAGAAGAAAACAAAGAAAGAAGAAGTGGGACCGCTAAACACTGAGGATGGAATGGAGGTTAAGGATAACCTAGGCATGGCCCAATATCTAAATAAATACTTTGCCTCAGTCTTTAATAAGGCTAATGAGGAGCTTAGGGATAATGGAATGATGACAAATGGGAATGAAGATATGGAGGTAGATATTACCACATCTGAGGCAGAAGCCAAACTTGAACAGCTTAATGGGACAAAATCGGAGGGCCCAGATAATCTTCATCCAAGAATATTAAAGGAACTGGCACATGAAATTGCAAGCCCATTAGCAAGAATTTTTAATGAATCAGTAAACTCAGGGGTTGTACCGTACGACTGGAGAATTGCTAACATAGTTCCTATCATTAAGAAAGGGAAAAAATGTGATCCGAGTAACTATAGGCCTGTTAGTTTGACATCTGTAGTATGTAAGGTCTTGGAAAAAATTTTGAAGGAGAAAGTAGTTAAGGACATTGAGGTCAATGGTAATTGGGACAAATTACAACATAGTTTTACAAAAGGTAGACGGTGCCAAACCAACCTGATCTCCTTCTTTTGGAAGGTGACAGATTATTTAGACAAAGGAAATGCAGTAGATCTAATTTACCTCGATTTCAGTAAGGCATTTGACATGGTTCCACATGGGGAATTATTAGTTAAATTGGAAAAGATGGGGATCAATATGAAAATTGAAAGGTGGATAAGGAACTGGTTAAAGGGGAGACTCCAAGGGGTCGTACTGAAGGGTGAACTGTCAGGCTGGAAGGAGGTTACTAGTGGAGTTCCTCAAGGATCAGTTTTGGGACCAATCTTATTTAATCTTTTTATTACTGACCTTGGCACAAAAAGCGGGAATGTGCTAATAAAGTTTGCGGATGACACAAAGCTGGGAGGTATTTCTAACACATAGAAGGACCGGGCTATCATACAGGAAGATCTGAATGACCTTGTAAAGTGGAGTAATAGTAATAGGATGAAATTTAATAGTGAAAAGTGGAAGGTCATGCATTTAGGGATTAATAATAAGAATTTTAGTTATACATTGGGGACACATCAGTTGGAAGCAACAAAGGAGGAGAAGGACCTTGGAGTATTGGTTGATCACAGGATGACTATGAGCTGCCAACGTGATATGGCCGTTAAAAAAGCGAATGCAGTTTTAGGACGTATTAGGTGAGGTATTTCCAGCAAAGATAAGGAGGTGTTAGTACCATTATATAAGGCACTGGTGAGACCTCATCTGGAATACTGTGTGCAGTTCTGGTCTCCCATGTTTAAGAAGGATGAATTCAAACTGGAACAGGTTCAGAGACGGGCTACTAGGATGATTCGAGGAATGGAAAACCTGACTTATGAAAGGAGACTCAAAGAGCTTGGCTTGTTTAGCCTAACCAAAAGAAGGTTGAGGGGGGATATGCTTGCTCTTTATAAATATATCAGAGGGATTAATATTAGGGAGGGAGAGGAATTATTTAAGCTTAGTACCAATGTAGACACAAGAATGAATGGGTATAAACTGGACACTAGAAAGTTTAGACTTGAAATTAGACGAAGGTTTCTAACCATTAGAAGAGTGAAGTTCTGGAACAGCCTTCCAAGGGGAGTAGTGGGGGCGAAAGACATATCTGGCTTTAAGGCTAACCTTGATAAGTTTATGGAAGGGATGGTATGATGGGATAGCTTAATTTTGGCAATTGATCTTTGATTATCAGCAGGTAAGTATGCCCAGTGGTCTGTGATGGGATGTTAGATGGGATGGGATCTGAGTTACTGCAGAGAATTCTTTCCTGAGTGCTGGCTGGTGAGTCTTGCCCACATGTTCAGGGTTTAGCTGATCGCCATATCTGGGGTCGGGAAGGCATGTTCCTCCGGGGCAGATTGGCAGAGGCCCTGGAGGTTTTTCACCTTCCTCTGCAGCGTGGGGCATGGGTCACTTGTTGGTGGATTCTCTGCAGCTTGACGTCTTCAAACCATAATCTGAAGACTTCAATAACTCAGACATAGGTTAGGGGGTTGTTATAGAAGTGGATGGGTAGGATTCTGTGGCCTGCTTTGTACAGGAGGTCAGACTAGATGATCATATTGGTCCCTTGTGACCCTAAAGTCTATGAGTCTATGAGCTCAGAAAAGTATTTTTGTCTGGGAATATGTTTTCTAGATTTACTTCATTAGATAGCCCCAGGTGTTAAACATCTTGGGTGAGATCCTGGCCACAGTGATGTCAATGGGTGTTTTATCATTGACTTCAGGATTTCATGTCTTATTTCTAAATTGGGAAGGTAATCACACAAAATATACAATACGGGGTAAGTAGTTGACAAAAAGAAAAAGCTGTCTTAATTACTTTTATTTTTTTTATTGAGTGTGAATTATTTCTTGCAGTCCTTATTCCACATGAGTGATGCTTATCGGAACATTCTAAAGAAACAATTATCAAGTTTAGTGATGTAGAAACAGGTTGGGTTTTTTTTTAAAGGGCTGTGGATAAACCCATGTGCATGTTCCCCTCCAATCTCCTCCATCCCTCCCTCCACACTCCTTTCTACCTTCTCTTCAAAGTAAAAAAAGTAGTTACTTTGCCTATGGTGCATAACAGGATGAAGTTATATCTGAGATAACAACAACTTTGGGACTGTATTAGAGCAAAACTTTCATTACAGAGAAAAAGGTTGAATATTGTTTAAAATTTCTTATCTAGTATCTGGAACTCAGACAATCTTTCCATTCTCTGATGAAAAAGTCTGGCATTAGGAGAACCCTCAAAATGTAACACATTTGACTTTGCATAAGTACATCTAAGCCAACCTCCCCCGGCCCTGCCCCCTCCCCCGGCCACTGCTCCAACTCATTTAAAACACAGTAATAATCAATCTTCTACTTGTTTTTGGAACTTTATACCAAGAAGAATGGAAAAAAAATATAGTGATTAGTTTGACAAATGAAAAGCTTTATTTGATTTCTACTACTATCAAATTATTCATTAAAAGTATTCAAAGTACAGGCTCAGAGATCAAACACTCTTACAATTAGTTTTTCCTCAAAGCACCACAGGATTGAACACATCTGAGTTCATTGTTTTGAATAGCACATGCCATAAAGGGAAAAAAAAACACTTACATTAGGTCTCAATCCTGCTGCCATTTCATAATACTTCTCCGCTGCTTCATTGAGACTGGCTTGTCTATTGGTACAGGGAAAAAAAATAAAACTACACTTAGCTTTTCTTAGGTAAACATGGAAAATGTACAGATGAACAACTGTATTTGCTTCCCCCATTTAAAAATATCCTATTATCAAAAGCTAATATAAATATTATTTTTATAGCTCTGAATATCAGTTCTCTACAATGAAATGCTCTTTTTAGTCTTAGTCACATTTTAGTTATAATAGGATTTCTGTGTACATTGCAAAGAAATACAGTGGGCCAGATACAGTGAAACAGCTGATGCAAGTTTATGGCCCTTTGCCAGATTACACCAGCTGAAGATCTGGTAAAATATTTACAAAATTAGCCATATCTTCAAGTATTATATATGTCAAAGTTTGGGTTGTAACAAAGCAACTCATGTCTTTATTCCCTTTCAATAACACTGTCATAAGGATGCTGGCATACGCACAAGAACAACCAAATAAACTGAAGGGATGCCAGGTAGGTTACACCTTCCACCATTATTAATATTTTGCTTATTACAATGCTTAAACCAAACAGAAGGTCAAATGTAGTATGGTTTCCTGTACCAGGAGGAAGTTAAAAAGGAGCCCATGTGTCATCTGTAGAATTCTCACTCTTGGCAGGCAACTCTTGGCACATTTGTCTGTTAGGGGGGTTAAAGATGCATTCTTTGTTAAGTTCATATTCTTATCCTGTGGCACATTGTCTTGCAGCTTTTAGAGGATGGAAGAGGTGGGGAAAAAAGCATAACAAAACTCAGATTTCATCAGTTTTTCCAGATTTTCAGAAGACTTGTAAGTATCATTTCCAGAACACTGGGATCTGCAGGTTTTACCTAAGAGGTTTTTTTAAACTGTTTATCGTTTAGGATCATAGATTGCAAGTGTTAAACCTCCATTCAACTTTCCACTGGAGTTTTGAAAATTAACCACACAATGTGCTGTCGGCAATTCATTCCAATCAATGCATTTTGATAGACAGTTATTGGTCTTTGGAGTAATATGGAGGAAGGAAAATCCTTTTGAAGTTTCACACAGTTTTCAAGCAAGTTGAAACCATTTCCTGACAAGCAGATTGCCACAGGAAACCCAGTTTATACCCATCAACTGTTTTAAATTACTCTGCACATTTATCAGCTCAGTGGTTGAGCGGTTAGAAGTGAGTGTCTAAAAATATTTGTTTAGCACACTTCTGAAACATTCCTGCTGTTATAGTCAAAGGGATGTTGTGGCACTTAAAACTCCTGAGCAAAAAGCTAAATTTCACAACTTAGTAAAATACAAGTACAAATGAATGTGTCAGGGAGCTTTTATTTCACAGAAGGTCAGGAAATACAACAATCCTAAATGCAGCAAATTTCTGTACAAACGATGTGCCTTGCCCAGGAGGTAAAGAAAAAAGGCACATTTTCCTTAGGAAAGAATTGCTTGCATACAAACATGGAATGGATTGAAATTTATGCCCCCTCTAGCTAATTGGAAATACATTACTCTCTTTCCTTCCTCAAATATATCTTGAAACATGGACCATTCATTTTCAAGTTGAAGTCAATTTGAATTTATAGTTCCTTATTAAAAATTGTTTTTATAAATGCATTCAATCCAAACTAATCTTGTGAGGAAAATGCAAGTTCTATTATTGGGGCATTCATAAATCGTTTCTTCAGCTAAGGTACAGTAGAGTTCTGATTCACATTCTCACTGGAAATCTAAACTAGAATTCATTATGTTAAGCCCTGGAATGGTTTCCCCTTGAGAAAAATAAAAGACATGGAGGTAGGAAATTGCAGTAACCCTATGCCACTAAGCAGCAAATGGCTCTGGATCAATGTCAAACAATGGAAGGGTTCCACTGGAGGATGCATAACTTAGAGAAAAATATTAGATACAACACTGATAAGAATAAAATTCAAGCAAGGGAAAGGAAGCCAGGAGAAACTGGGGAATAGCTAGAGAAGAAAGACTGCTTTCAATCATTCTGAACTATATCCTAGGCTTTCTATGGTGTGACCTTGAAAGCAGACCTGATTTCTGCTGCTTGACTCCCAATGCTTAAGTACAAATATCTGCCCTCTTCCACAACATAACTTGCTGACTAGCATTTAGATCCTGGTCAGAAGCAGCCCTTAAACTAAGCCTCTAGACCAGTGATACTCAGACTGAGACTCAGGAGTGGCAAGTGGCCATTTAATGTGTCTCCTGTGGCTCTTCACAGCACATGATATTAAAACACTGTGTGATATAATAAATGTAATGTGGCTCCTGAACCACTGAGGTCTGAGTATCACTGGTCTAAACCCACCACATCCTTATGTATGTCTCACAGACTCACTGACCCAGACTTTAACACCAGAAGGGACCATTGTGATTATCTAGTCCAGAGGTGCGCAAACTACAGCCCGCGGGCCACATCCGGTCCACGGGACCCTCCTGCCCAGCCCCTGAGCTCCTGCCCTGGGAGGCTACCCCTGGCCCCTCCCCTGTTGTTCCCCCTCGCCCGCAGCCTCAGCTTGCTCTGCCACTAGCACAATGCTCTGAGCGGCGGGGCTGTGAGCTCCTGGGGCAGCGCAGCTGCAGAGCTGGGGCCTGACCCAGTGCTCTGTGCTGCACAGTGGCGTGGTTGGCTCCAGCCAGGCGGCGCGGCTGCTTGTCCTGATGCTCTGGGTGGCACGGCTGTAGTGCAACCAGCCACTGGTGCTCCAGGCAGCGTGTTAAGGGGTCAGGGAGCAGGGGGGAGTTGGATAGAGGGCAGGGGAGTTCGGGGTGGTGGTCAGGGGGTGAGGGTGTGAATGGGGGCGGGGTCTCCAGGGGGAAGTCAGGAAGGAGGGGGGGATGGATGAGGCGGCAGGGGGCAGTTAGGGCTGAGGTTCCAGGGGCGATCAGGGGACAGGGAGAAGGGATGGTTGGATGAGGAAGGGGTCCCCGGTGGGTGGCCAGGAATGAGATCAGGGTTGGATGGGGCAGCAGGGGGAAGTCAGGGGCAGGGATTCCGGTGGTGGTCAGGGAACAGGGAGAAGTGGTTGGATGGGGGGGGCAGTCAGGAATGAGAGGACGGATTGGGGTGAAAGGGATTCTGAGGGCTGTCGGGGACAGGGAATTGGATGGGGCAGGAATCCTGGGAGGGGGCGTCGGGGCGAGAAGCAGGAGGAGTCAGATAGGGGGTGGGACCAGGCCATGCCTGACTGTCTGGGAGGCACAGCCTCTGCTGAAAGGCCCTGAATACAATTTTAGAAACCCGATGTGGCCCTCAGGCCAAAAAGTTTGCCCGCCCCATATCTAGTCTGACCTCCTGAACATTGCACGCCGCAGAGTGTCAACCGCTCACTCCTGTAATAGACCCATAACCTCTGGCTGAGTTACTGAAGTCCTCAAATCATGATTTAAAGACTTAAGTTACAGAGAATCCACTATTTACACTAGTTCAAACCAGCAAGTCACTCGTATGTCATGCTGCAGAGGAGGGCAAAAAACCTCCAGGGTCTCTGCCAATCTAACCTGGGGGAAAATTCCTTCCTGACCCCAAAACCCACCAACCAGACACATGGGAAGGAGTTACCTGTAGTAAGTCAGAGCTCTCCCCATATAGTGTCAATTGACCACCTCGAATCTCACAATTGGACTTGAGTAAGTATGATTCCTAAGTTCCATGGACACCCCAAATAAAAGATAAACAATTCAAGACTGATTCATTTAAATTCCTATGTTGCTAATCAGCATTTAAAAATAAAAATAAAGTAGTGATTACATTCTACTTGTCTAGACATGCAAATATTTCAGTGGGAAGAAGGATTGTTAACCTACGTCAACTTGGCATCAGCTGTGTTATAAAGCCCTGAATTGAAAGCTCCTGGTATTAAGTGAGAATCTGGCACCTGCCCGACCAAAGAAAACCAGGAACTTCTATGTAAGTAAAAATAGTCTAGAAAGCCAGAATTTGGCACCAATTCTTAATTCTTAAATGAAACTTTTGATGCTATAATAAAATCATGATCAGACAGTAAACATTTCAGCCTTCATCCTATTTTTATTTATGTCACTCAATCACCTTCCACCCTGTTTTCAGTTTCTTACAACTTTGCCAAACTTCAACTATTTGGACTACATTTTGCATGCTGAGCATCAGGCCTCAGGCTGAAGTTTGTTTTGGACACACAGGCACAAAATTGGAAAGCTGCAGAGGACCTACAACTCACATTGACTCCCAAAGGCCCTGAATCTGCAATGAGCCTCAGATAGGCACACCTGTGTCTCTGAAATCCAGAAACCTTACCTATTACAGAGCTCATTGCAAGTACAGGGTCTTTGTTAGGAAATATCAAATTGACTGCTTGCTTTATTAATATTAAGGAATTTCTCTATAATTAGTCTATTTCACAAAAGCTAAATGATAAATTGTATTTCTGTAAATATTTGAGTTTACATTAATATATTTCAATAAAACAAGGCAGTAGTCAAAGAAATATACAAGATAAGCACGACAGTTCAATATTTGAGTTTAGGCAATTATAAGTAAACTGGATTTCCTAATTCTGTATTGACGAGTGATAACATTTTCAAATCCTGCTTTCCTTGCTGACCAGAGTCATCCCACTGAAATAGTGGGACTGCCTGAGCAAGCCACGGCAAGCAAAAAGGATTTGCTCCTCTTATGAGTACAAAGAGTAACTTTGTTAATTATTTAAATGCCACTTATTCCTGTTATGTAGGAATGTTTATATTGCTCAGAGGAATGAATGTGGATGTTTGTAGTTAAACATTTATTCTACTCTGAGTTAATGTTTATGGGAAAAAGGTGCAAGAAAAGTTGCTCACTAAAATAAAAGACACTTTAAATGCAAAAGCTACTAAATTTTTTTAAGAGTGTTTGTAGTGTTGTTGTAGTCATGTGGGTCCCACGCTGGTTAGAGAGACCAGGTGGTTGAGGTAATATCTTTTATTGAATCAACTTTTCTTGGTGAAAATTCAAAGTCTAAAAAAAGGTATTTCTTCACCCATCTTGTCTCTCTAAAACAGTGGTGGGCAACCTGCAGCCCGTCAGGGTAATCCACTGGTGGGCCGCCAGACAGTTTGTTTACATTTGTACGGCTACCTGCAGCTCCCAGTGACTATGGTTCATCGTTTCCACCAATGGGAGCTGCGGGAAGTGGCATGTGCCACAGGAATGTGCTGGCTGAGGCTTCCGGTAGCTCCCATTGTCCAGGAACAGCAAACTGCAGCCACTGGAAGCTATGAGTGGCCGTGCAAATGCAAAACTGTCTGGAAGCCTGCCAGTAGATTTCCCTGATGGGTTGTGTGTGGCCCGCAGGCTGGAGGTTGCTCACCGCTGCTCTAAAAAATGTAAGTAATTTTATATTTTTGGCTTTACAAAAGCTGGCCTTTACCTCAAAAATCATACTGCTATCATGTATTGTTGTTATTACCTTCCTGTCATTTTGAATCTCTTGTTCTACATCCAGGCCAACACAAATCCTGTTGTTTTTTAATAAACAATTTATTTTAAATCTATCTCTTCTTCTCTGTAACCATAGCTACAAAGTTCATCCCCTGTTAACACCACTAATCTAACATTTTCTACCTCACAATCCTCCAGTCCATCTAGCATCTAAAATCATCTCTCTCACTTGACAATCAGCCTGCACAATTCCTCTGGGCCTTTCCATTATCTACCATTGCCTGCTATGCTGTTTAAAATTCTCAGCTTTGCTTTCAAGGCAGCACTCACCTACCTCTCTGTTCTGGTTTGTTGTTGCATCCCACCTTACCACCTTTAACGCTCTGTTTATAACCATTCACTTCCTTTCCTTCTCACTCATATCTCTACACCCTCTTTCCTTCTAATCCAACTGCCTCGAACCATATCAGTTCTCTGTCATTCAAATTCATTCTGAAAACCCACCTCCTCCAAAAATCCCACAAACACTTTGGGATGGATTTGGAGCTGTTACAATAACTTACAAATATATATTCTGTTAGTCTGACTGTTATTTGTTGTTTACTGTACACAAATATTGAGTGAATTCACTAGCAGGATTGTCAGGAAATGTAGGCAGGAAGGAGGTAACAGACCAGCTAATAACCTCTCAGCAAACACCCAGGACTGTTGACTTTAATGTTGCTTCCTGGACTCCTGCTAAGCCAGCCACACCAATTTAACCAGACTCAGAAAACAGTAGGACTTGGGTCTGGACTTTGACACACTCCAGAGAAAGGGAGAGAGAAAGTGAACCCAGAGTGTTAGCCTGGGACCCAGTCTAAGGCCATGTCTACAATGCAAACTTTGGTTAATGCAAGTTACGTTGCCATACAGCCATCAAAGTTTGTATATCATGTGGGTGCGTGCAAATACTGCTGCTTGAATCAGCCCTGTGCTTACTCACCATAAGTGCTTCTCTCGATGCAAACTATGGTGAACCATAGGTAGATTGCCACTTGCTGCCATCTGTCATAACAACTTTTGGGAAATTTTTTGCAATGTTGTTGGATAGGCATGACTCACACAGGGCTCAAGTTTCCAGTATGCAACTTTCTCCATCCCATAATGCCAGATATATCCCACAATTTGTACATCATTTTTAAAAAACCCCACAAAGCTGTGCAGCACTTTTCAGTGTTTGCCATCTCTGATAAAAGCACAGAACCTGTAGAACTCTGCACTGTTCTCATGAATGTTGCAAACACAGATCGCATGAATCTCCTCTATTTCCAGACCTGTAGGAAGTACCATAACAATGAAGGACATTACAGTTTCTTCAAGGACAGTTTGCTGAGGAACATAGTGAAAAACTATTCACGGTTGTTGTTGGTGTTCATAGAGAAGCTGCAGATGTTGGAGTGCTACTTCAAGGCATGAGAAATGAGCACTGACTGGTGAGATCGCATAGTAATGGAGATTTGGGATGACAAGTAGGAGGTGCAGAACTTTTGGATGTGAAAGGCCACATTCCTGAATCTATGTGCTGAGCTCGCCCAAGCCCAGGGACACTAGAATGAGAGCTGCACTGACAGTAAGGAAGTGAGTGGTGATGGCACTCCGGAAGCCTGGAATGCCAGATTGCCACCAGTCAGCGGGAAATCCTTATGGAGTTGGAAAATCCACATTAGGGGCTTTTGTCATTCAAGTGTGCAGGGCCGTTAATTGTCTCTTGCTACACAGGACTTTGACTCTCAGCAATGTGACACAGTGGATGGATTTACAGCAATGGGGTTCCTGAACTGTTGTTGGGCACTAACCTACCTTCCCACAGAGTACATCAACAAAAAAGGCTACTTTTCTATGGTTATGCATGCACTGGTGGATCACTGGGGACACTTCACTGATGTCAGTGTGGGCTGGCCAGGGAAGGTGTATGACACGTGCATCTTTAAGAACACAGGTCTGTTCAGAGAGCTGTAAGCAGGAACATTCTTTCCCAACTGGGAGATTACCAGTGGCAATACTGAAATGCCAATAGTGATTCTGGGGGACCCAGCTTCCCTCTGGCTCATGAAGCTGTATGCTGGCCACCTCGACAACATCAAGGAAATATTCAACAATGGGCACAGCAGGTGCAGAATGACGGTTGAATGTGGTTTTGATAGACTGAAGGGACGCTGGAGGTGTTTACTCACTAGATTGGATGTCAATGAGAAAAATATCCCAATAGTTACAGCTGCCTGTTCTGTCCTGAATAATATGTGTGAAGCAAAGGGGGAAAAGCTGCCACTAGGATGAAGGTGGAGTGGCTTTCTACTGATTTAGAACAGCCAGATACAAAGGTCATTACAAGATCCCAATATGAAGCTATGCAGTTGATGAAGTCTTTAGAAGAGCACTAATGGCAATCCATAGTAGTTTTCTGTGCTGCTATGCTCTCTGGTCCTGGAGCTTTGGGTGTTGCTAAGAACTAAGTAGTGCTTGCTGTACATTTATAAATGAGACTAGGTATTTTCCTGATGCTAAGAATTATGTGGTGCTTGTTGTACATTTACAAGTAATGTTTGCTTTGAGCAACGCTCAGCTATTGCATTCTGCAATATGTGTTGCAAATTAATAAAGATATTTTTGGAGAATAGAACTAGAATTTTATTCAATGGGGGAAAAATGCAGAAAAACAACATGCAAAACACCCACATGTAATGTAATGCAAACTTTTAACAAATTGGAAAGCCAGCAAACATTTCTGTTCATTTCAGTGCACAAATGTAGTCCACTGGGGCTACACATACCTCAAATGTGGTTCTCACAAGTCAGTGTATGTGAAGCTGTGGTTCTCCTTGCTGTCCTGTGGCCTGGAGTGGTAAGGGTAAGGATGTGACCCATGATAACACTTGGTATGCTGGGGCGGGTGGGGGAGGCGGAAAAGAGAGGTGTAGGGAATAGCAACCATGGATGGAATAATGGAAGGGAGTTTTGAAACTTATATTTCCCTTTCTTCTTATTGACACTTCTTCTTTGGAACATCTCAGCACAGCACGGCTCTCCAGTCCTGCCAGGGTGAGTATGACCTGCCAGGGATAGGGTGAGGGAAGGAGTTTCTGTTCCATGTGAACCAATACAATTATGGTCCCTATTCCATGGGTACAAGTGGAGGGCAATGGCACCAACTACTGGCATTATTTTCCACATGTGGTGATAGTTTTAGATTATCATTTAATCTTGAGGGTAACAAAGGCACCGAGTACACAGCTGCTACTGGGTCTCAAAGCTGCTCAGGCCTGTATGCTGCTAATTTATTTACTGCAACAGTGCCAGCTGAACTCATCGTGAAGCGACATGGGAAACTGTCTACCACAGAGAAAGAAATAAGGCAGTTATCCCTAAAAACTCTGGTAAAGGATTGCAAAGTATCTCCATGAAAGTTTCATCAAGCTCTCTCAGGAGGATAGAAGGGACATCCCAATGTTCATGAACAAACTGTCCTGCACAGCCCTTTGCCTAATCCAACACGGAATGAAAAGCAGATGCCAACTCTACCTCTGTTTGTTATACTCTACTCTTTTGTCTCGTTAGCTTGGCTGGTAGGACTGGATCAAGTATGATGGAGTCTCAAACAGATCCTGGCTTGTGGCATGGCTGCAGCTTCCAACCACATCTTCCCATCTCTCTTCCTCCTCGGTATCCACACTAGTCTGAGGGATGCTGGTGGGATATCTGCCACATATGACATGCAGTTTGTTGTAAAAGCAGCAGAACTGCAGGACACAATTAGATCTATTGTTGGCCTCCTTGGCCTTGCACTATCCCGGGCAAAGTTCCTTTAATTTCACATGGCATTGCTGCTGATCCCTGTTATATCCCTCTGCCCACAACCCGATGCAATCTGTTCATAGATGTCCATGTTTTTGCTTGCACAGTCTCTTCTTTCCATACGTTCAGGAGACCATTAACTCTTGTCTGCTCCTGGCAGGAGCACATCTACTGTGTGGAGCTGGCATGGTTGGTTGGGTAGTTGCATGCAACAAGGAAGAGCTGCGAGGTGTGTTTGCCAAGGTAGACCATCAGGAAAAAGCATTTCAAAAACTTGGGGGAGGGCTTCCAGTGTTCATGACCCCATGGCAGTGGAGCCTACTATACTCACACTGCGTTGACCCCAGTATATCAATCTTGGCTCCATGCCATTCAGGGAGGTGGTTTTACTTCTTGCTGTAATGGGGCGTTTATGTTGGCCAGAGACAAATTTGAGTGTTGACACAAGATGACTTATGTTGACCAAACTTTGTAGTGTAGACCAGGCCTAAGAGTAGGAGAATAGCATGATTTTATCCCAGGGTGGTAAAGGGCAAGGTCAAACCTGAAGGGGGTACATTTAGAGATGCCATGAAGAGATGAGAGGTGCAGCTAGTCCTGTAAGGTTGACAATACTAACCTACCTTCATGATACACCATTGCCCCTCAGTATCATTCCTTCACTTTAAAGATAAAACCAAAACTCCATTTTATAGAGATTTCCATCATCTATGTGCCTAACTTCCTAGGCTAGTTTTCTTCATTAATCTAACGTTTAGACGAATGACTCTGGGTATGCCCATTCCTAAGGAGGATTAAATGTTAGAAAGTGAGCAAGGTAAACAGAAGGATCCTTAAAACCATCCATGTTGGTAATATTTAATGGATGAAAAATTGTACCATTTGTCTTTGTTTCCTTTACTGATCTACAAGAACTGAGTCCATCTCTTTCTAACAATCTTTTAAAGGTATTTTGGGGCTTATTTCAAAATCCTGATGTAGGAATCTTCAGTTCAGTTTAGAAAGTAGGTCACTCAACTAAGAACTTATTCTGTTTTCTTTTACAAGCCAGTTTCTTTTTCATTTTGTGTTTGTGGATGTTAAAATTATAAATTGCATAGCAAGAGAAGTCTATTAAGATAACTGTTCTAAGGACAGCCCTGTGCTAATTGAACGTATTTACTCAAAAAAACTTCCCTTATTTTTGTACATTATATACAGTATATTTTCTAAAGTGAGATACAGCCTAACCCAAACCATTTATGTGCAGTCATTGCTCTTCCTTTTAAGTACATAAGAAGCATAATCATCATACAATTATCCTAGAAATAAATCCTGGAGACTAATACAGTAATGTGGGCTTAATGTAATTGTTTAGGTAGAAGCTCAAAGTTGCTGAAAGTCAAGGTGCATTGATTTTAAGTGGAAGAACAAGCCCGCTAAAATTTCAGATAGCAGAACAAAATTAAATACAAGACTGCCCCTGAATCAAGGGGTTCTGATAATATCATTAATCATGCCTGTATTTCTCAATGTCTCCATAACCTTGAGACCAATATTTAGACTTCTAATCAGCCTTCTACTCCCTAATGATATTTATCTGATATTCTTTGGTATTTCCAATACTATCAAGTTTCAGTCAGAGCAGTAGAGTTCCATTCTCTTATTTATGGTCTCTCTATTTTTGTGACTCAAGTCTTTAAAAATAATTTAAAAGGCAATGTTGCTGAAGGTACTGTAGGAAAAGAAGATATATTGTTCTCATATACAAACAAAGAGGATTGCATGCTTGTGAAATACAGAAATTTCCAAGGTAGGGATTAAGGTGTATAAAATATAGAAAAGTTAAAAACAGACTCTGCTAGAGTCTGCCAAAGTTTTTTTCTCTTCCTTATTAGTTATAACAAAACTTTCAAAAGGGGTATTTGGTTAAAAAAACCCTTGCTGTAAGCAAATACTGCAGAGTTCGGGGTTGAGGGGAAAAGAGAGTGCAAGAAAACCAAATAAGAATAAGGTAGAGAACTAACCTGAGCATATGGGCTGCATTGAAGACAACATCAAACTCTGTATTGTCCAGCTCAGCTGCCTTCTTTGACATTTCAGCTGCTTCTATCAGGCGGGATTCTTCTAGGAGAAACTGACCTGCATGGAGGATATGTAAGTTAGCTCAAAGGGGAAGAAGCAAACGGTATGTTGGACAGTGACACACCTGAAAATCACACATCATAGACTCAAAAGAAAATATGTTTTGGAAGGAGACAAAATTGTATGGAGGGTGTCTTTTGTATTGTTACTAGTACAACAGCAGAAGATGCTGTAAATTATAACCACAGCATTTCTAACTAGATGCCCTTCTTTGATTAGGTGAGATCTATACGAGTTTCCATACAGTCAATTAAATATATCTTCACCATCCTATGTTTAAGTAACATTACATTTCTGATAAACCAACAAATCTAAACTCTGAAACAGGGCTACCACTGTTTAATGCATCCTGTTGTGCATTGTGCCTGACTCTGAAGCACATGCAACACAACACGAGCCAACTATACATAATCTTTGATACCAAAGTCTTCACCTTGCTGTCTAATTTCTCATTCTTTACTGTATGCAGTGTTCTTGTTGCCATGTCAGTTCCAGGATATTAAAAAGACAAGATGAGTGAGGTAATAACTTTTATTAGGCCAATTTCTGCTGGTGAGAGAGACAAGCTTTTGAGTTTACATAGAGCTCTTCAAGTTGCCTGAAACTTGAAAGCTTGTCGCTTTCACCAACAAAAGCTGGTGCAATAAAAGATATTACCATACCTACCTTGTCTCTCTGATTCTATATTCATATTATTAATATAAACCCAGGAGTGATTGCTTTGAAACCAATTGAGTAATACCATGAAAATACAGTGTAAATGAAAGAAGAATTTTTACTTTAACTTTGTTTTCTTAATTTCTCTCGTAAGTAATGCTATTACAAGAACCCCATACATTTATTATCCTTTGCTTTTAAGAAAAGTAACACTAAATGAGTTAAAAACATCTACATGGCTATAGCCAGTATGTACAAATTCACTGAAGAGTATACAGATTCACAGTATACATTCATAGTGCACATTTTTTTAGTTGTAAAACTGCCCAACAGTTCTATAATTTTTGAACTAAACATAAAGTAAATGGGGGAGAAAAACACAATACTCAGCTATTGGCAGAAATAGAGAAAATATTTATACATGTATAGGAGTTTCAGTCCTGATCAAATGTTTTCATCCTGAAGACAACACTGAAAACCAGGAAGAAAAATGCTGAAACACTTTTAATGATCTGCTTTGGAGAGAAAGGACAGTTACCTGTTCCGGTAACTGGCATTCTTCGAGATGTGTGGCTCATGTCTATTCCATAGTAGGTGTGCGTGCTCGCCACGTGCACCGGTGCCGGAAGTTTTCCCCTTAGCAGTATTCGTTCTGGGAATGCACCACGGCAACTCCTGGAGTGGCGCCTGTATATCGCGCTATAAGGGGGGCCATGGGCTCCTCCCACCCTTGGTTCCTTCTTGCCGGACAACTTCGATAGTGGGGAAGGAGGGCGGGATGTGGAATAGACATGAGCAACACATCTCAAAGAAAGCCAGTTACGAAATAGGTAACTGTCCTTTATTCTTCGAGTGATTGCTCATGTGTATTCCACAGTAGGTGATTCCAAGCAATATCTGCTGGAGGTGGGTAGGAGTTCACGATAGCTCGGGACGAAGTACTGCTCTGCCAAAACCAGCGTCATCCCTAGACTGGGAGACAATCGCGTAATACGAAGTAAATGTGTGAACTGAGGCCCAAGTGGCTGCCCTACACATGTCTTGGATAGGGACATGGACTACATAGGCTGCTGATGAGGCTTTAGCCCTCGTAGACTGTGTCCTAATGATTGCTGGTAGGGCCAGATCTCGAGGGGCCTCATTCGGAGTCTGGCGTGGTGGACCACGTTCGTACACACCTCCATGTGCCCCAGAATTTGAAGGCACGCCCTCGCTGTGGTCACTGGGAAAGCCTTAGCGTATTGAACCTGTCCAAGGGGAGAGAGGCTGTGGCCCTCGAGGAGTCCAACAGGGCCCCAGTGAACTCTGTGTGCCGAACAGGAACTAATGTTGATTTGGTCTCGTTCACCACTAGGCAGAGACTGGCACATGTCGATAGGAGCAGCTCCAAGTGGATCTTTACCTCGGCGCAGGACTCCCCCTTGAGGAGCCAGTTGTCCAGGTAAGGAAAGATCTGTACGCCGTCCTGCTACCACATAGGCTGCTACCGCAACCATACATTTCATAAAGACCCTGGCTGACGTGGATAGGCTAAATGACAGGACCGCAAACTAGTAGTGGTCCATCTCCACCCGAAAGCGGAGGAAACACCTGTGCCCTTCGAATATATGGATATGAAAATAAGCGTCCTGAAGGTCCAGGGCCACATACCAGTCCCCCAGGACCAGGGACGGGATAATAGAGGCCAGGGACACCATGCGGAACTTGGAATGGACTAGAAACCGGTTTAGGTCCTGCAGGTCCAGGATGGGCCTGAGGCCGCCTTTGGCCTTCAGGATCAGGAAGTACTGGGAGTAGGACCCTTTGCCCTGGAATTCTACGGGTACCCTTTCCACCAACCCCAGGTGCAGTAGCCAGTCCACCTCCTGCCCAGGAGCCGGACATGCTCCGGGTCCCCTGGAGCCACCATGGAGGGCGGATGATTTGGCGGGGGCGAGGTGAACTGCAACATGTAGCCCTTGGAAATGGTACCGATGTTATGCGGGACCACGCCCTGCAGAAGGCAGACAACCTGTTGCAGAACGCAAACTTTATTAAACGGGGGCTATCCCTGGCAACAGGCCCAGTGCCCCCCTGCAAATAGTCAAAATCCTCTCTTTCCCTGCCTCTTGCCCTTGGAGGGCCCAGGCTGTGGGGTAGAGAGGGACTGCCACTGAGATGGGCGTTTCTGGTCTCTGGGTCTTTTATATGGGGGCTCATATCTGCTCCATGCAGGTTGAGCCACCAGAAGCGATTTGTCCTTGTTCTTAGCAGGAGGGAAGTAGAGGACCAAGGTCTGCAAGGTACTGCAGGAATCTTTCAACTCATGCAGCCTGACGTGCGTCTGGTCCGCAAAGAGCATCTTCCCATTGAACGAGAGGACCTGCATCAGGGACTGGGCCTCTGTTGACAGTCCTGACAACAGGAGCCACGACTCCCTGCACATGGAAATCGCGGAAGTCATCGAGTGGGCTGCAGTGTCAGCTGCATCTGACGCCGCTTGCAGGGCCGCTTTAGCCCCCTCTTCCACCAGCACCTTGAAGTCCTTCCTATCCCGATCTGGGAGGAGGGGCTCGAACTTAGGCAGAGATTCCCAAAGGTTAAAGTCATATCTGCTCAGTAAGGCCTGGTGGTTGGCTACCCTAAGCTGGAAACTTGCAGAGGAATAAAGCTTTCTCCCAAAGGAGTCCAGCCGTCTGGCATCCTTATTTTTGGGGGTGGGCATGGGCTGGCCCTGTCGCTCCCTGTGGTTTACCGATTCCACCATGAGCGAATTGGGTGCTGGATGGGAATAGAGGTATTCGTGGTCCTTGGCCAGCACGAAATATTTCCTCTCCGCCTTCTTGGACATAGGGGCCAAGGAGGCAGGAGTTCGCCACTGGGTGTTGGAGATGTTGGCAATACCCTGGGATAGGGGCAGGGCCATGTGGCTCGGTGCCGAGAGAGACAGAACATTGAAGAGGGAATTGGACAGACCCTCCATCTCCTCAGCCTGCACCTGGAGGCTGGATGCCACCCGCTTTAGCAGTTCTTGGTGTGCCTTGAAGTCCTCCTGTGGGACTGAGGGTGGAGGTGCTGATATGGTGTCGGCCGGTGCTGGGGAGAGGGCCTGCAAAGAGCTGAGAGCCTTGGTCGGTGCCAGGGCGTCGAGCCCCAGATCAGAGTCCGGTTGCGGGTCCACCAACTTGTGACCTGCCGACTTATCCCGTAGGCCACTGGACGAGGCCCATGGAGCCTGAGATGCTCCGGTGACCAAACAAGCCCCTGTCCCAGCTGGCATCGGTGGCCATGGTGCTCACTCGCATGGTGCTCACTCGCCATGGTGCTCACTGCCACAGGGACCCTTGCCATTGACCCGGCTGAGAGCCTGATGGCACCATCTGTCCCAGCTGAACAGCGTGAACTGAGGATGGGTGGCCGGGCACCGAGGACGATGTCGCCGACGAATGCTCAATGCCCCAGGAGAGATAGGAATGGTGCCTGTGATGCTGTCTCATGATGGCGATGCGAGGACTGGTGCCCCAGTGCCGAGGCACCCTGAGGGGAGCCTTGAGCATGACGTCTAGCTAATCAGGAGCTGGAATGGGAATAACGGTGTCTATCCCATTGAGAGCAGCTGTGGTACCCACGCCATGCAGGGGAGCATTCCCGGTGCCTCTCTAGGTGCCTATGCTTACTGGCAGGAGGCATTGAGGGTCCCCGTGACTCCCGTCCTGACGGTGACCCGGATGGTTCGGCTGGCATTGAGGGTGGGCGTGAGCTACAAGACTAGTGGCCACTGTTTGCCAAGTGGCGCAGGGAGCGATCCTCAGAGTGGGAACTGCAGCTGGCTGGAGAGGTCTGGTGGGCACCCAACAGAGGCTTGCCACGAGACTTGGGGCCCATGCTTGGCTGCGTGCTCAGGACTGGCAGGCTCCTAATGTCCTTTGCAGCCTGCACTGCCTCCGGCGTTAACAGCATCCTTACCGGTGGGGATGCACGGCCTGATGGTCCCGAGCTGCTCTGCTCCACACGAGTTGGAGGTCTTAAGCCAGCGGGGGACCGAGGGCTGTCCAACGTGGGACCAGCCTCCCCCTTTTCCTTGTCACAGCGCTGCTGCTAGGCAGGGCCCTTCCCTTGCTTTTTGGAGGAAGAGTGGTGCCGACTGGTCGAAGGGTTCTCACTATGCACCGACGACACGGCGGCTGGTGCTGAGTCCACCTGGTGCGCCGGCGTTGGGGCCAGTGCCGACTCCATCAGGAGAGCTCGAAGTCCAATGTCTCTCTCCTTCTTAGTCCTCAGCTTGAACGACCCGCAGATCTTACAATGCTCGCTGAGGTGAGTCTCACCCAGGCAGCAGAGACACTCAGTGTGCGGGTCACTCCTAGGCATAGAATGGCAACAGGAGTCGCACGACTTGAATCCTGGTGCACAGGGCATGCCTCAAGCCCACTCTAACAACTGAAGAAATGATCCACAAACGGTACCACTGAAGTTGAGAAGAAAAGGCTGCAGCAGAGCTGGAACACAAAGTTCCGACTACCTTCACTAGTGGCAAGAAGGAACTGAGGGTGAGGGGAGTATGCGGCTCCCCTTACAGCGCAGTATACAAGCGCCATTCCAAGGGTCGCCGTAGTGCTCTCTCAGTACGGATACTGCTATGGGAAAAACTTCCGGCACTGGTGCACATGGCGAGCACGCACACCTACTGTGGAATACACATGAGCAACACATCTCGAAGAAGTTAGTGAACAAAGAAAAATGACCATGTTGTACAGGCTGTTCTGTACTTTAATATGCCATAATAAATAGTAAAACTGCAGGCAGATACTGTGGGTAACAAAAAAGCTATAATAGTCGCAGAACACATACAGTAAAAGCAGAAAATGACACAGTGTGCTCCAGCATTCAGAAACAATACTCCCAGTGACTGTTCATTTCGCACAGAGGGAGAGGACATTATTTACTCTTGGGGGAATTCTGCCGGAGAGGGCCGCTTGACTGCTCTTGAGGTTTCCCTTTGCTTCCCCATCAGAAAGTCATTTTTCTGCAGGGAAGCAAAGAAATTTGTGCGGGGACATAAATTCTGCACGTGCACTATGGTGCAGAATTCCTCCAGGAGTAATTATTTACAAACCTGCCCCCCCCCGCACAAAAAAACCTCTCCAAAATCATAGACTCATGTTTTACAAGCATATGCTAATAGTGCTGTACAAATAACTGAATATTCAGTTCAGGTGCAGGTCTGAAAAAATGAAAAAAAATCATTATAGGTCAACCCAAAACCAAATATTTCAAAATTTCAGTGAACTAAAACAAAGTTTCATTTTGTGTTTACTGAAAAGTTTTTCAGAGTTTATTTTTTAAGACGTTTTTAACTTTTTAAAGATACAATTGAGGGAAATCCTGAAACAAACCCTCTTTCTGAAATGAAAAAAGTGAAAACATTTTGTTATAGAAATGAGAACATGAACCATTTTCACATTTCAGTTTCCACACATCTTTCCCCCCCAAAAAAACCCCCAAACAAAACAATTTGCTGAAATTGCCTCTGTCATAAACAGATAGCTAAGGGTTAATGTCTCTTTCACCTGGAAAGGGGTAACAAAAAACACCTGACCAGAGGACCAATCAGGAAACAAGACTTTTTCAAATCTGGGTGGAGGGAAGTTTTGGGTGTGAGTTCGTTGTTCTTTGTCTTGTGTCTGTGCCCTCTCAGCTCTGAGAGTGATCTTTCTATCTCCTGGCTTTCTAATCTTCTGTTTCCAAGTTGTAAGTACAAGGATAGTAAGACAATAGGTTTATATTGTTTTCTTTTGTATTTACATGTGTGTAGTTGCTGAAATGTGTTAAATTGTATTCTTTTTGGATAAGGCTGTTTATTCATTTTTTTCCTTTAAGCAATTGACCCTGTATATTGTCACCTTAATACAGATCCTATTTTTAATGTCTTTTTCTTTCTTTTTATATAAAGCTTTCTTTTTAAGACCTGTTGGAGTTTTTCTTTAGTGGGGACTCCAGGGAATTGAGTCTGCAGCTCACCAGGGAATTGGTGGGAGGAAGAAATCAAGGGGAAAATCTCTTTGTGCTAGATTTACTAAGCCTGACTTTGCATACCCTCTGGGTGAGGGGGAAGAGAGATTAGATCTCTCGGTACTTGTGTTTCCAGGACTGGAAGCAGGGAATCTCCTAGGGTCATCCAGGGAGGGGAGCCTGGGAGGAAGTAACAAGGAAACAAGGGGAGGGGGTTATTTCCCTTTGTTGTAAGACTCAAGGCATCTGAGTCTGGGGGTCCCCCAGGGAAGGTTTTGGGGAGACCACAGTGAGCTAGGCACTGTATAATTCCTAGCTGGTGGCAGCAATTACCAGGTCCAAGCTGGTAACTAAGCTTGGAGGTTTTCATGCTAACACCCATATTTTGGACGCTAAGGTCCAGATCTGGGAAGAAATGTTATGACAGCCTCAAATTCGTGAATTAGTTCAAATGACCTGAATATGCATTTTTGGTAAAAAGTGTTTGTGGGAAAAATTTCATCCAGCTCCATATGTCAAGACCACATGTATTAATTTATATTATGTACCAATTATTCTTAAGTAGGCTACACACTAATAAATCCCAACATTAAAATCCTGAAAGATAAGAAAAGCTGTAAAAATTGGACCAAATTTCCCATCCCCTCAAAACCCAGCTTTTAGTCTCACATAAAGCCATTCTGTAAAGCTCTGAAGGAAATAAAATAAGATTGTTGGTTAGACCAGTGAGAATGGGCTAGGACAGCAAAACAGAGTTCAATCACTGAACCAATTTCTTTTTGTTCTAGAAATCCATCCATCATACTCCAGATAACTTGGACATCTCAGAAGAACTGGAATTTGACTACTTGTTATTCTAAGAATCAAACTAGTATTTTCTTAGTAAACTGCCCAGCTTAAGTTTGCATGAAAGTATATTTTGCAATTTAAATGAAAAGGTAAGGTAAATTATCATAATGATGTGCAGCTGTTTCTCTCCAACTGCTATTCTTTCTAAACTAGAGATGGTACAGACAGAAAATGGTAAACTTTTTTTTTTCAGCATAAGTTTTCCCAGAATTACTAGGACTACTTCTATCCTACATACCACGTTAACATTTCCTAGCTTCAATCTTACAAAAATGCATAGGCAAGCTAAATTTAGCTATCACCCCGGATTTGCGATGCACTTGTCAACAATATTAAAACTCAGGCACACTCAACAAAACTCTTCAGTTGAAAAATTTTTCTTTCTTTCTGTCATTATCATTATTTATGATTATTTAAATAGCATCCAAGTATGCTAGGTCTGTCTGTGGACATAAGCTAGGTCCCTGAAGGGTTTGCAATCTTGTACGGACAGCATGGAGACGAGATGAGAAGAAAACAACATGAGAGTCTACACTTTGGATTCCTTCTTTAGATTTATAAATGCATATAATCCAAGGCCAGAAGGGACACTGTGATCATCTATACTGACCTCCAATATAACAGAAGCCATATTACTTCCCCAAAATGATTCCTTTTGAACTAGAGCACCTCTTTATAGATTCCATATTCCATTTGCTCGGTTTGCAGTATGTATATTTCTATACATAAAACCTGCTGAATGTGCTGCAATTTGTAGAAGTTGCTTTAGATGCAACTGGACTGTAATTTCCCCATACCATTAAAAATGATATTTTACCTAGGTATTCTGCATACATCCTACCGTATGTTACTCAAGGGAAAGTTAAGGTGTTCTACTCCAATATTCCATCTTCTGAATCTACAAAGTACTTTTCCATTTTTATTAAGCTTTAATTAGTACTGTTTATTCAGCTTAATGTGGTGGTTAATGACCAATAAACATATTCCTTCCATTTTACAACTATAAAGGATATCTCACTGAAAACAAGAGTGTACATATCCCTTGCTGAACTGTTATTTTATCACTTATTAAAGCATTACTCAGAGAATCATGGCAGACACCGTTCTGTTTCCTACAACAGTTTTTGCAGTTAAGGAAAGTGGTTAAAATCAGGAGACTGTCCCTTTACCAAGCAGTACCAGTAGGTCTTGGAAAGCAGATGTCAAAAAGCTTGGTGCATACCTCAACAACAAAAAATTATTAAACCGAGTCAACACTAAGACATAGCAATAACTTAAGGGCAACAACACTTTACAAGAACACTTTAATTATAAAATAAAAAAAATAAAAAATAAAGGGAACCAGAAAAATGGATAATTCTTGGTAATTAAACAAACTTGGGAAACTGCTCTAACCATCTTTATTCTGTGCCCTGTAACAGTCTTTACACATCTACTTTACAAAGTGTGTTATTTTTGGATCAAGGACTTTGCAATGGATTTTAAATGCCTGCAATCTATGCATCTTAAATTTGGAAGAACTGGTGTTAGGTACAGTGACTATACATTCAAACTTCCCTGTCACATTCTGGCTTGTAATAGAGACCAGAGAGGGATTCAAGTATCAGAGGGGTAGCCGTGTTAGTCTGGATCTGCTTTTACAGAGAGGGATTGTGCCACTACCTGCCTGTCATAGTATCTTTCCCCAATCTGAACCTTAGAGTCCAAAAGTTGGGGTACTAGCATGAATTCCTCTAAGCTTAATTCCCTGCTTAGATCTGATAAGCTGCCACCAATCAGGAATTCCAGTGCCTGATACACTCTGGTCCCGCCAAAACCTTCCCTGGGGACCCCAAGACCCAAATTCCTTGAGTCTTACAACAAATAAACCATTTCCCTCCCCTTCTCCTCCCCTCCAGGTGTTCCCTCCCTGGGCTCCTGGAGAGATATACAGATTCAAGCTCCGTGAATCTAAAACAAAGGGATTCCACCCTTCTCCCTCCCTGTTAAGTACAGACTCAATTCCCTTGATCCTCAACAAGGGGAAAAAATCAGACAGGTCTTAAAAGCAAAACTTTTAATAAAAGAAAAAGAATAAAGGAAATCACTGTAAATTCAAGATGGAATATTACAGGGTCTGTCAGCTTCTAGAAACTGGAGAAAAAGCCTCCTCCAGCAAAAATACAATTTAAAATACTTCCAGCCAAATACACATTAGACCTCTACCAGCCAGATACACATTTGCAAATAAAGAAAACCAATTAAAAAGACTAAACCGTCTTTCTACCTGCACTTACTATTTGAATAGAAAATTAGAGCCTGTAGTACGTCCAGTCACTCTCAGATCCCAGAGAGAACAACGCCAAACCCAAAAAACACAAACAAAGGCTTCCCTCCACCGAGATTTGAAAGTATCTTGTCTCCTGATTGGTCCCCTGGTCAGGTGTTTGGTTCCCTGTTTGTTAACCCTTTACAGGTAAAAGAGACATTAACCCTTAACTATCTGTTTATGACACTGCCCCCAACATATTCTCAGTCCTAGATTTTCCCAAAAATGTGTTCGACAATGTCCAGTTGAGATATTAAGCTTTGATGCCCCTGTAAAGTGTCAATATTTAACAGTGTGTTACTTTAACTGGAGTTACCAAACAGTTCACTTTAAACACAGGAAACAGGTAGACAAATAGCTGTGACATCCACTCCTGTTTGGGCGGGCTGTACAGCCTAATATCAATGAATATCCAGAATTCCTTATATAGTGTTAATACATACAATTCACAATTACATTAATCACCAGCATGTCATTAGCTTTCAGGAAAGACACAACTCTATATAACTTTATAATGCAGTAATATTGGATATAATCATTTGTGTAGTATCAAAGGGGTAGCCGTGTTAGTCTGGATCTGTAAAAGCAGCAAAGAATCCTGTGGCACCTTATAGACTAACAGACGTTTTGGAGCATGAGCTTTCGTGGGTGAATACCCACTTCTTCAGATGCATGTGGGGGATGGAAGCTGGAGTTCTTCTTCTTGTGCTGTTGGTGGGAGGGCACCTGTGTATCAGTGCACTGTTCAGTGTTGTCCTGGAAGTATTCTTTGAGTCGGAGACGGCGAAAGTAGGCTTCCAGATTGCCACAGAACTGTATCATGTTGGTGGGGGTGGCAGGGCAGAAGGAGAGTCCCCGAGATAGGACAGACTTTTCTTCTGGGCTGAGTGTGTAGTTGGATAGATTGACGATATTGCTGGGTGGGTTAGGGGTACCACGGTTGTGGCCCTATGTGGCAGGTAGGAGTTTAGACAGTTTACAGTCCTTTTTCCTTTGTAGAGAGGTGAAGTGAGTAATGTAGATCTCCTGTCTTATTCTAGTGAAGTCCGTTTGTATAGAAGTTTGGTTATTAATGAGAGTCTCCAGGTTGGAGAGCTCTTTTTTGATGTTTTCCTGTTTACTGTATAGGATGCTGATCAGGTGGCTCCTCAGTTTTTTTGATAGGAAAACAAGGAATCAAGGAAAAAGGACTGTAAGCTGTCTAAACTCCTACCTGCCACATGGGGCCACAACCGTGGTACCCCTAACCCACCCAGCAATATCGTCAATCTATCCAACTACACACTCAGCCCAGAAGAAAAGTCTGTCCTATCTCGGGGACTCTCTTTCTGCCCTGCCACCCCCACCAACATGATACAGTTCTTGGAAGCCTACTTTCGCCGTCTCCGACTCAAAGAATACTTCCAGGACAACACTGAACAGTGCACTGATACACAGGTGCCCTCCCACCAACAGCACAAGAAGAAGAACTCCACATGGACTCCTCCTGAGGGTCGAAATGACAATCTGGACCTATACATTGAATGCTTCCGCCGGCGTGCACAGGCAGAAATCGTGGAACAACAACATCGCTTGCCTCACAACCTAAGTCGTGCAGAACGCAATGCCATCCACAGCCTCAGAAACCACCCTGACATTATCATCAAAGAGGCTGATAAAGGAGGTGCCGTTGTCATCATGAACAGGTCTGACTACCAAAAGGAGGCCGCCAGACAACTCTCCAATACCAAATTCTACAGGCCACTTCCCTCAGATCCCACTGAGGAATACACTAAGAAACTACAGCATCTACTCAGGACACTCCCCACACTAAAGCCAGAAGAAATCAACATACCTCTAGAGCCCCGACCAGGGTTATTCTATCTGCTTCCCAAGATCCACAAACCCGGAAATCCTGGACGCCCCATCATCTCGGGCATTGGCACTCTCACTGAAGGACTGTCTGGATATATGGACTCTCTACTCAGACCCTATGCCACCAGCACTCCCAGCTATCTCCGTGACACCACTGATTTCCTGAGGAAACTACAATGCATTGGTCACCTCCCAGAAAACACCATCCTAGCCACCATGGATGTAGAGGCTCTCTACACAAACATCCCACACACAGATGGAATACAAGCTGTCAGGAACACTATCCCTGACGATGCCACAGCACAACTGGCTGCTGAGCTCTGTGCCTTTATACTTACACAAAACTATTTCAAATTTGATGACAATATATATCTCCAGATCAGTGGCACTGCTATGGGCACCCGCATGGCCCCACAATATGCCAATATCTTTATGGCCGACCTGGAACAACGCTTCCTCAGCTCTCGTCCACTCACGCCCCTTCTCTACCTACGCTACACTGATGACATCTTCATCATCTGGACCCATGGGAAGGAGACTCTGGAAAAATTCCACCATGATTTCAATAGCTTCCACCCCACCATCAACCTCAGCCTGGACCAATCAACACAGGAGGTCCACTTTCTTGACACCACGGTGCAAATAAGTGATGGTCACATTAACACCACCCTATATCGAAAACCTACCGACCGCTATGCCTACCTTCATGCCTCCAGCTTCCATCCCGGACACATCACACGATCCATTGTCTACAGCCAAGCACTGAGGTACAACCGCATCTGCTCTAACTCCTCAGACAGAGACCAACACCTACAAAATCTCCACCAAGCATTCTCAAAACTACAATACCCGCACGAGGAAATAAGGAAACAGATCAACAGAGCCAGACGTGTACCCAGAAGCCTCCTACTGCAAGACAAACCCAAGAAAGAAACCAACAGGACTCCACTGGCCATCACATACAGCCCCCAGCTAAAACCCCTCCAACGCATCATCAAGGATCTACAACCCATCCTGGACAATGATCCCACACTTTCACAGGCCTTGGGTGGCAGGCCAGTCCTTGCCCACAGACAACCTGCCAACCTGAAACATATTCTCACCAGTAACTGCACACCGCACCATAATAACTCTAGCTCAGGAACCAATCCATGCAACAAACCTCGATGCCAACTCTGCCCACATATCTACACCAGCGACACCATCACAGGACCTAACCAGATCAGCCACACCATCACTGGTTCATTCACCTGCACATCCACCAATGTAATATACGCCATCATATGCCAGCAATGCCCCTCTGCTATGTACATTGGCCAAACTGGACAGTCTCTACGGAAAAGGATAAATGGACACAAATCAGACATTAGGAATGACAATATACAAAAACCTGTAGGGGAGCACTTCAACCTCCCTGGCCACACTATTGCAGACCTTAAGGTGGCCATCCTGCAGCAAAAAAACTTCAGGACCAGACTTCAAAGAGAAACTGCTGAGCTTCAGTTCATCTGCAAATTTGACACCATCAGCTCAGGATTGAAGAAAGACTGTGAATGGCTTGCCAACTACAGAACCAGTTTCTCCTCTCTTGGTTTTCACACCTCAACTGCTAGAACAGGGCCTCATCCTCCCTGATTGAACTGACCTCGTTATCTCTAGCTTGCTTGCTAGCATATATATACTGCCCCTGGAAATTTCCACCACATGCATCTGAAGAAGTGGGTATTCACCCACGAAAGCTCATGCTCCAAAACGTCTGTTAGTCTAGAAGGTGCCACAGGATTCTTTGCAATCATTTGTTTGATTTGCTTATCACTTGAGATTCAACCTCCTTCCCATCTTTACAGACCAGTAAATCTTTCAAATGGATTCTTCTGAAAAGTAAAATCTGGACCAAGCTTCTCTCTCCTTCTGGGTGTAAATGCCAGCTGTCTTATCCCAAACTTGCTGGTGTGAGATTTGCCTCACCCCTTGTTAGCTTGATGGGTCTGCTTACTGTTTATATGTAAACTGATGTAAACACACGTTCCTTTGTTTAGGATAGACCTGTTTAACAACTCCTCCTGACATATCTGGTTTGAACACATTTTAACTATTATTCCAGCATAAGTCCATAACTCTTAATACCCACTGAGTACATACATCCTGCATGAATATTAATGATCAGTGAGCTATTCATTTTCAAATGACATCTCACAAGGAATATTTTGTACAAAGATGGTTACAACAGTGGGCAGGGTATGAATACAGGGGTGCTTAGTGTCATATTTCCATTTTTTTCTCTCTCATCTTATTTTATAAAGGCTGTAGATGTTTGTAGTATAAGGGCATTTTAAATGTGAGGAAGACATACTTGTACAGTTTGCAGATGAAGTTTTAAAAATGTGTGTCAGAGAGCATTGCTTTTATAATAGCTTACACACACACACACACACAAACACACACACACACACACACACACTTGCTTTATGCCAATATCAAGAGTTGATGAAGAAGCTTCTTCACCACAGTAGCTTTGGCTCTGGTGTTCTCCATTGTCACGGAAGGTACCACTGTATTCACACCCTACACATTATTGTATTAAACTTTGTACAAAGCATTGTAAGGTATCTAAAAACTCACTTTTCTGGTAAGTACCATCCTGATAAAATATGTGCAGCAATACTGCATGTGCATAAGATTCCAGTTTATGGTGGTGGTAACACATTGTTCCAAACTGAGCTTGGAAAACAGATCTGTCTCAAACAAATGAATGTGTGCTCTGTTTAACTTGCATTTAAGCAGTAAACAGAGTCATCAAGCACGAAGGGAAACGAAGGAAGCTCAAACGGGTGAGGAAAAATAGCAGGGAACATCCTTCTCCATAGACTTTTTGCCTCCTGGTTTCCATTTGGAAATGTTTTTCGAGAGAGGGACTTACACTGTAAAAAAGAAGGGACAAACACCACAAGGGATTCCTTTCTCACTCTGCCCATCTATTCATTGCATCTGAAGGGACAGAGGAAGCAGCCACTGGACTGGAGAAGGGGTCCTGACCTAAGAGATTTAGTCAGTACAATTGCTGTAAGCACACGGTGAAAAAATCTTGCTTTGAATTTATAAACTTGTATTGTCCAAGAGAGGGCTGGGCAGTACAGGACAAACATTTCTGGGGGGAAATCTAAGATGGGAGGTGGAGGGTGTTGGGTTACCCTGCACTTGGTGAGAGCCAAGTGTGGCTGGCAGGTTGCAGTTACACACAAACACACAGGGTTGGCGTACATGCTGAAAGGCTGTTTGTGAGTGGCCCAGGTGGAAGCTCCTTCAGCAAGGTGAGTAAGGCACCCAAGGTTTCAGGGCAAGGGTGGCACAGCTGCTCATTAATCTAGATTGAACCTAGTATGTCGTACCCATACAAATACTTTAATTTTTGTATGATTGGTGGGACATGGAAAGATAATGAAGAATGAGAAATGATTACTCTCAGGGTGCCAATTGTCTAATCAGGAATTTCTGAGGTATGTTTCTTTGTGTTCATTGTTTATGGATTTAAAGCAAACTGGAATAGGCACAATCACTGTACAAGGTATGTTAGTTTTTGTGGTCAATGAATTTTGTGATCATATGAAACCAGTGGAACTATTTACAGTGTTAAAGCTAAGTCGATGTATATTTTCAAGATTGGGGCTTAAAATAGCATTCTTCATATTCTTCTTCTGCTCTCTGTTTTATGTATATTCTAGTCAAACCATATGAATCCAGAAGGAACCTAGGGAGTATAAGGGCTTCCAGGAAACCTGGCATTTTACCATATATTAGTGGCTAGTCTACATTAGAAGCACTACATTGGTGCAGCTGTACCTCTGCAACTCATCTGGTGAAGATGCTCAATACTGGCAGGAGAGAGTTTTCCCGTTGGCACAATAACTCCACCTCTGCGAGAGGCGGCATTATGCTGGCTACATCGGTGCTTAGGTTGGTTAAATTACGTTGCTCGGGGGGTGGCTTATTCATATCCCTGAGTGACATAAGCTGTACCGACTTAAGCGCTAGTGTGTACGAGCCCTAAGGAATGACTAGGTGGGCCATCACCATAGTGCAGCCATTTCGGTGCTGGGAGAAAGTGGTCTTTTCCGATGTACCAGTATTTTTCAAATGGCTATTTTTTTCTAATAAATAGCCAATGTAAAGTGAAAGCAGCATTTTTCTGAAACAGAGACATTTCTGAAAAGATCTGCTCTTCCCTGACCTATTGAAGTTTCAGATGGAAAGAATAAAAATCTATTTCCTGAAAAACTCATAGAGACTTTGGGATTTTCAGTGTCCTTATCCTATGGTATCTGTATTAATGTAGGACTTGAAAAATCCACTTGCACACTTGCTGAAGGTGAATGGGAAGTTTTGGCCCTGCTGACCAAGAACGCATAAGCCATCAATTTGTTTGGAATTTAAGTTTTTTCGCTATTTTCTGCAGAGGTGGGCACTTGGAGTTACTCATGAGGAAAAAGATTAGAAGAATCAGAGGTTGGCAGAGCAGTAGAATAGCAGACAATTTTTTCCCTTTTCTGTTTTCCTCAAAGATGCCAGTAAAGGGAGGAAGAATAGAGCAGTGGAGAACATCTGCCTTCCTATCCATTTTGGAGCAGCCAGGGGACTCTGGAGGGTAGACAAAAAAGCATCTTCTCCCTTATAGCAGCTAGAATGGAGGATGGCCTCTCAATTTCCTATGCATGAGGGTGGTAAGAGCTAAGCTTAGCACTATGACCCCTCTGCTGATAGGTTCTTCTCCCCAAGCATCCTCATCAAATCTTACCTCTGCCACCGGTAAGCAAGTTTAACTCTCAGTCTTTTAAGTGTTTGTCTGATTTGTCTTTTATATCCACTATTACAGTTTATTGCTTTTTCTTGGTAGTTAACACTGTCGTTGCAGAATCGTCTATTTTCAGGGCCCACAACAGGGCAATCAAATTTCAGACAAACAGTCTACTTTAGCTGAAATGAGATTTCTCCTAACACTCATGGGTGGCGGGAAGGGTGCTAGTCTTTTTTCCAGAAATGCCCCTACAATGGGGGAATCCTCAGGTAGCCTATAAAACTATTTTTTCAGATGCTCCTAATTTCTTGGAATATTTTTCTTTAAAAGTGAAAATTCTGAGTTTTGTTAATTTTGCTGTGCTGGTTGTAAATTTGAGTGAATCCACTCACCTATCCCTGAGTTATTCAATAGTAAAAAGTCAGAAAATATTCAGTTGCGTTTGGGACTGATCAGTATAGCTACATGCATGATCAGTCATGTGCTTCCTTTTGTGCTAATTGTTCAAGAACAGAATACATTTAAAAATTATTTCTAATGTGGAAAACGAGGATGAAAAGGAAATTCATCCAAAATCCACATGAGAGCAGTTTAGGTATCAGAGGACGCAGATTAAAAAAAATTATTTTTTCTCCTTTTGGAGTCTCTTCAGAGGGAAAACAAAATAGACAGCAGCAACAGAAGTATTCCTTTGTGTAACATAAAGGCTTCATGGTAACACTTCAGAGCACACTCAGTAGTTGGACAAATTCAGCTATGAATCTAAGTGGTAGTCTGATCCCACAAATCCTTACTAATATGAGCTGCCCTTACTGATTCAAGCAGTTCTGCTGATTTCAGGGGGGCTACTTGTGTGTTTGAGAGTTTGCTGGATTGGGCCCTAGATTACTGCCTTTCATTACAGCAATTCCTTTAAAGACCAGCTTGAACAACTGATCATTAATTACCTGACAGCAACCACATTTAAAATACTGGCCATAAGTTGGAGATCAATGACAAATAAAACTGGTCCTAAACTGCTGGCATGAAAACATCCTTGTAAAAATAGAATAAAAGCACAAAATCAGCTGAGTGAGACACTTCCATGTGAAGACCTATTTATGTATCCAACAGCAGGAGGTGGTGACATACAATACTGTAAAAACATACACATTTATAGTGAAGGCTCCAAAAGCAAGCTGCTTGAATATACATAACTCTGATTGAAAAAATATATTTGTAGTTTTCAGTTCCATGTGGATGAAATATAAATATTGTCAATCTTTTATTAGGCCAATCAATTCAGTTAGAGAAAGTTTCCCCAGACCCATATTATTTTGAGCTGTCTAATACCAAAAAGTATCCCTAGATATTAGAAACAAAACTCTAGAAATATCATATTTCTGGTTTCCAAATTTTGTAAAATAACTAACTTCCAAATAAAATTAAAGTTCAAACAGGGGGATTTTTCTTTGATATCTATAACTATCCTGATAGAGAAAGTAAAAGAATGTAACTGACACAAATCCTAATGGGCAAAACAAACAGCAGTGTCACATAGTAACCATGGTCACATGGTAAAACAAACAGCAATGTCTTGAAATAAAGATATCTTAATTACAGATGCAACAGATATATCAGCTCTTATTTTACCCCCTGTATGGAAATTATTAAAAGTACATGTTACCATTGGAAAGAATTTCTAACCAATACCTCACCCAAAATCTTACTTACTGGGGAATCTTCCAAAATAGCATCCATTGGGCCTCTCTGAAGAAATATAGAATTTACCTATTTATCCATTACTGCACCACTCAAATATGAAGGCGCTGTTACATTTTTTAGATGTGACAGTGCAGAGAGGTGTAACTATCTAAGTTAAAATAGTTATATAAAATGATATAGTTATAGAGCGATGTAGCTGCTCTTACTGCAGCGGCTGAAAGCATATTCTTTTCATTGCTTCTCTAAAACTCTTTGTAATAAAATGTGTATAACTATTCTCCCTTCATATTCCCAAAAGCTTAGTAACACTATTATGAGAAAGGCTAAGAGTTTGTCATGGAGGTCACAGAATTCGTGACTTCCAGAAACCTCAGTGACATTTTCTGCTTCAGCCCCTGAGAGGTGGGCAGCAGAGGGGGCCCAGCACTCTCAACTGCCATGGGTGGTGCAAGAGACCCCAGAGCAGCAGCAGGAGTCTCCTTCCTCCCCATTTTGTCACAGATATTTTTACTAAAAGTCAGGGACAGGTCACGGGGCTTCTGTGAATTTTTGTTTATTGCCCATGACCTGTCTGTGACTTTTACTAAAAATATCCATGACAAAATCTTAGCCTTAACTATAAGCTATGTTTTGGATCTTTAATGGATCTTTTTCTCATAAGTAGAATTCCATTCTCCATACTTAGTATTAAGCCTCTTAAAAGTTAACTTGAAATTATGACAATTATTTCACAAAGTCAGCCAAGCACAAGCAAAATTTCACCACAATACCCCACAAACAAAACCGTGGGACCATCTATTTACCATAAACATATCTTTTCCCTATAATATTATTTTCTTTAGGAACTAAGTTATCTCTTAAGAAATGACAAATATTAAAACCAGCCTGAAAAGTAAAACTAAATGGCTAGGGCTGGGAGGAGCTGCAACACTCCTTGCCTAGAAACAGGGCCGAAACACACTTTAAACCCAAATTCTTGCCATAAGGCCAAGTGCAAACCATGTCTGTGAGAGGTAATGAGAACAACCTAGAATTGCCCTACAAATGTCTCCTTAATAGAAGACAGCTAATCAGAGGCTAGCTGGGGAAGCAGACATTTATCTGACTGAATGAGCTTTTAACATAACTTTGCAGGCCAGCTTTTCAATCTCCTGTCAAAATCAAGATCTGCATGTGCATGTTGGAGTTTGAAGTTAATGAAAGCTGTGGTGTGCTTAGACTCTCTGCAAATCAAGCCTGTTGTATTCATGTGCCTAAATATGAATGCAGTTCCTATCTTGATATGCACAAGTCTGAAAATATTGACTATGGTTCTCTTGAAAACTGCCTGCTCCATTAAATTGGAATCAAAATAAACAGCTGGGATGAGTTTCCAGGGGTGTATCTGTACTACATAAAAACTTTGGCTATAGAGTTTTTCACATCAAGCTTATAAACAAGGTGTCACAGGGTACCTGGTCCCTGAGGATAACTAAACCGAGCTACCTTGGGCCAGAGCAGGTGAGCCCAATCCACCTAACTAAAGAGAGCTGGGCTACCCATGTGCCTATAAAGGGCTGCTAGTAGGCAGCTGAGGGAGGAAAGACAGAGAGGCTGAGCCTTGGGGAGGAAAAGTCACACTGGAGTGGAGCTAGCTCCTGTACTGGGTCCCTGGAACAAGGGGCCAGGGGCATAGCGAAGTTGCTCCACGAGGGGAATGGAGCTGGCTGAGGCTAGGAAGTTGCCAGGAGCTGGAATGCCAGAAACTCCTGGGAGGGGTGATCCTGAAGCCTGGGCCAAGGACAGAGTTAATACGACAGATAGCCTCTGTTTAAAGAAATAAGCCTCTTTGAAAAGACTGGGCATGGCAGTGCAGGCTTTATAGTCAGGGAGGAGTGACATTTCTGATAACAGAAGGGCCTTGTCAGTACAAGAAGACTAGTGTGGTATCTGTGGAACTCATTGCTAGGGGATGTTGTGAAGACCAAAACTAACTGGGTTCAAAAAAGAATTAGTAAGTTCATGGAGGATAGGTCCATCAATTGCTATTAGTAACCCCATTATCCGTGTGTTCCTAAACCTCTGACCTCCAGATGCTGGGACTGAATGACAGGGAATGAATCACGCAATAAATTACCCTGTTCTGTTCATTCCCTCTGAAGCATCTGGCACTGCTCACTGTCAGAAGACAGGATACTGGGGCAGATGGAACATAGGTCTGATCCAGGATGGCCATTCTTATGAATGTTGGCAGAATGGCTGAATAGCTAACAAGTCTTAGGGAGATGTCCTGATTTCAAAGAAGATTTGATCCACTAGCTCCTGATCCAGGAACTACTTGTATTTGTCTAAATTTATTATCAGGGTTTTCACCCGATAGGTTGCTGGCCACTAGTCATGATTTATGGGGCACTACCCAGTCTCATATTTTCATGGATTTCCTTCTGCAGATGTCATGACTGGCTCTCACCAACTATGTCAATTTTGGTAGCCTGATTGTTTATTTGAATTAAAATCAACTTTTGGGATACCAGTTTTATGACACCTCTTAATCCATAACAATTTCAATCCTTCCAAAAACATATATGTACAGTTACTGTTCCTGGATTACCACTTGCCTTAAATGTAAAAGTACCTCTGCATGGATGCATTATTGTGACTACAATTTGGATCAGAAGTCATTTACCAATTTCTGATTGTCACTGGACTGCCAAAAATCCAATAGTTCTTGCAGGTCATCTCTCAATCGGGTGCAATAGTAGTGTTTTTGTATGGTTTGTAACCACTGAGACTTCAAGTATCCTCTGATACTGTGGAAGCAGACAGACACCAAAAATACTGTCAGAGCCATCATTTCCAACATCCACAGCCTTGCTGAAACCTGCTTCTTCTGGCAGACAGAAAATGTCTTAGAATCTATCTTTGAGACATAAAGCTTTGAAGCAAGGCGTTTACTCCAGTTGTTTGTGGAATGAACTAGAAGCCTTTAGATGGTTTAGGTTAAAACCAAATGACTTTAGTACCCTTAGACTGAAAAAACAAATTCTGGATCTCTGTCAAAGTCCTTGATCAGCTAATCATTCAGTTAGAGAAAAGAATGCATCCCTCCACTCCGTGTAAATATACCCCTACAACTGCCAAGAATTTTTCAGAGCAACAGTGCTGACATCAACCCAAAAGATTAATCTCTGAATTGGTACCCTATCAGAATCTATGACACATCCAGTGGTTGGGATGTGCATACATGTAGTCATCTGCCATATCCAGAGTGTATATTCAAGAGGAATCACTCTGAAATGTCTCAGTATGGATTTGATTGGCTACCTTTTTCACAAGGTAGCTGCATTTCTGGTTCTCACATACCTGACTGGGTGTTCTTGGCTGTCTGTAAATTAAGTGAATCTCCCTTATCTATCCCTTGCATAAGAGGGAAAAATCAGATCCTCTAGAGATGGAAGTCACTGGCATTTTCTTCTTTCTCTGTGGAAATACTTTGGGTATCAGAAAAGTCTTCTTGACCATCAGTGTCTGGATACTATTCCCCCACAGCCTCCTCAAAGGAATATTTTTTTCCTCAGACTGTGGCACACAACACTATGATAAAAATGGCTTTCTACAAGGTTGTAGAATCAAGCATCAAATCTGATTGCATTAAATCTATGGCTAGTAACAACCTCAATTATTTTAACATATGCAACATTGGCGTGCCAGTTGAAATTGTCCTTTTTTGGTATATTCACAGAACTTAGCGTTCCAAGAGGAATCTTTGTTGGGATCAAACTTTGGCTGGCCTATTCCAGCATGTGTTACGTCGGTTCATCCAAAACAACAGGATGGAAGGAGAGCAGCAGTCACTCCTTGTTGGGCCCTCGGAACAGAATATGGCTGATTGGCATCAGCAGCATTAAGACTGGAACCACCAAAACTGTCAGTCATCCACTGCCAACAGTTAAGAGCAGATGTCACAGGATATAAATGGAGTCCTACCAATGGATGTTTTGAGTAGAACTTTCTGGGGGCAATGAGAGGAAAGTCCTTGTTCCAGAGTCTGTCAAACATTCCTTAGGTGGTGCAGTTCTGCAACACGACTGGCTGACATAAGGAAATTTACACAGCTGTTTGATCTGCCAGTTTCTAAACAGATTCACAGGCTATGCGTGACATGTGCCAAAGCGAGAAACACCAGCTCAGCATGTAGATACCCAGATGGCATGACTCCTGTTTGCTTGAGGATTTTGCTTTCAAGGCGTTCTAAGCCAGTTTTGGACTGAACATACTGGAAGTATCAGAGGTAGCCAACAGAGCTTATGCTGAATACCCGAGATGGTGGCAATGCTCAAATCTGCTCTGCCGCCCCTTATTTCCTCTGAATCCTACTTAACATTTAAAATGCTCTCCTATCTGTTTGCTTTAAGGACTATTGTAGATTCTGTCTCTGTGGGCTATCTTCCCCTCTCTCATTTGTTTTTCTCAACGACTGTATCCCTACTGCCAACATCAGGCCATTCAAAAATGAAAGGCAGTGAAAGATTTTTTCAAGCCTGTGGGTGCTGCAGCATCATGATCCCAGATTTCACTGCCTTAAAAACTGTCTTATTGCCCCTTCTCATCACTTGCCAGTATCCCAGAGATGACCTGGCCAATTGACCTCACAGCAGGAATATAGATTTCCCAACACTATATACAGCCTAAATTCAGGGGAAGGCAGAAGAGGATTCCAATTAAAATCCGTTGGTACTGTAATGTCAGAAATACCTCCCTTTCCTGGTTTCACTTCTTCCTTCATAATCTATTGATGTAAAAAGACAATTATGTCAAGGTTATGTTTTTGTCAATCCTTAAGAACGGATTCTGCCAGGTTTAAACTCTTAGTTTTTTGTAGCATCCCTTGTGGTCTGTTTTGGGTGGGGTACGAGTAGGAGAAGTGCTGAGGGAAGTGAGGCAGTAGGGTAGGCATGTGCACAGAAACCCCATTTCCCTCACACTGGGAATTACTTAATTGGAATGGGAGAGGCCCGGAACCAACAAGATGTTCAAACTAACTGTCTTATTAATTACTATTGAGACCTTTTCATTTAGCTTCTTTTGAATAATACATGGGCTCTTATTACTCTAAATCACTTAACTATTCCCTTTTTATAATAAAAATGGATTATTCTCATTAGATTAATTATACTTTAACTTAATTAGGCAATTTGTAATTGAATTTCTCTGTGAAGTTCCACTTTCACATTTTTTTAAAGATCACAGTTCAGTCTGGTTAGTTGCATGTAAGTTAAGGTTATGGATCTTTAGATAGATGTAGAACAGATGAATAGTGATCTTTGGGTACTTACTAGATTTCTGACATCTTTTGTTCCCTATCTTTCACTTCTGAACTTAAAGCAACAAACTTCTAAACTGTTATTTAACTTCCCTATCCCTATCCATTTACAAATCCACTATTACTCTATTATTTTCCGCATTAATCCTCTTTTTCCTGCTCGCTGTCTCTTACATGGGATAGTTAACTTGCTACATTTGTTACTTAACTTCTAAATTCTAGCCTCTCTCTGAAACCACTTTGTATCCATCATTTCCCCAAAGGTAACAGCTGCAATATATCCTCAGTTTTGAGTCCAAGGATGAAACTGGATAGGAACTCCCACAGCTTACATTTTAAAATACATTTGTCTGTAGCATGGGGCAGCAGTGGAATTACAGGAACATTTTGGCCAAAAATTTCAAACCCTAAATTCTCATGCTAAGGGACTTCCATCAGTGAAATGCAATTAAAAGTTAGAATTGTATTAAATACAAAAAACGGAAACCAGGAGACATATCAATTGAAGCTGTTAACAAAATGCTATGACCTATTTAGGGGGTTGGAGGAGAAATCACCAAGTTCCTAGGAAGGTCAGTTTTTATGTTTGTCAGTAAAACATAAAATTGACTTTACAGAGTACAATTCTTGTGAATTACTTATATCTGACTGCAGGATTAGCTGAATGCAGTATATACAGAGTGAGA
Organism: Gopherus flavomarginatus; assembly: GCF_025201925.1. Lineage (NCBI taxonomy): Eukaryota > Metazoa > Chordata > Testudines > Testudinidae > Gopherus > Gopherus flavomarginatus. Next base: position 79,913,394 of record NC_066617.1, on the reverse strand, counting down.
AACAAAACAAACACATGGGTCTGCTCCACTGGGAACATCAGATGCTAGATAGTGATGTATATTGGGAAATTAAATTCTCCAATGAGTTGTGGTCAGAGCTAGACAGATGCAATATGCGCATCAGCACAGCCCCTGCCAACTTTCCTGTTCCAAACCCTGGAATCTCTCTATCGGGGAAAGAAGCTCTCAGAATTTACACAGAAACCTCCAGAAAGACTACCTATGGCAGAAATGGCGGTCTTGTTATAAAAATATAACACACATTTCTCTGTCATATTCAAATAACAAACTTTCATACAATATGTAAACTCTTATGGACAGAATCTGTCTTTTCTTTGTGTGTACTCTTTCTAGCATAATGGAGTCTTGATCTCTGATTGTGGTCTCCAGTTACTGCTATAATACAATTAACTAATAAATATACTTTAAGGAACATGGTTTTTCTGAGTTCCTAAACATAAAACAATAATTCTAGAGAGATGTGTGTAAATGACAGCATAATGGTCTAATTAGGTTTCCAACCTCTCTGCCCCTTAATTGTGTCCAGTAACTATGATTTAAGAAGAGCTTCAGTCTCTTGGTGTAGTATGAGAATATGTGTCACTCCCAACAGGGACTGAAACTGAAACTTAACAGGATAAATTAAGGAACATTCTAATTTAAATCTTGTTTAGAATCTTATTGGAAGCTGTGAATGTGAATCAGTATTTAAGTAGAGCAGTGGTATATTTAGGGCACAAAGAAATGTGTGCATCTTTAAGCATAAGCAGTCAAGTCCTTTTCTGATGTTCTTGAGTCTACTGCAATCCTACAACATAAAACAAGATAATTCCTGATCACTATAATAACTACTCAATCCAAAGTTCCTTTAGAAGTGATCACTTGAATGAAGCAGCCTATTTCCAAACAAGCTAGGTTAATGACCACAAATGTTGAAGAGTTTCAAAGTTTGGTGTTTCTGGCTCTTCCCTGACAGTTTATCATTAAAGCTAATCATTCTGACATCCTGAACGTACAGCTGATTCTCTACTTTGCTATGTTTCCTGAGAGATGCAGCACAGAACGTGCAGGTCAGAGTCAGGGAGACAGAAATACAGCTTTATGCCACTTTTGCATTGCTGAGATTCTGAGTTACTGCAGGGCTGAAACAACCCCTGGTGTAAGACAGAGTACTGCTGGAGACTGCTCTGAAGCCCATAACCCCATAGTGATTTGCACTGTGACCACCACATCCCCTCATGTTTCTGGCCTACAAACACTCCTGTACTGGGAACTTATGAAGGGGCCAGGATAGAGCTGCTATACCTACAATGGGAAAATTTTCTCCCTATCCAACTGTGGCTCATTTATGGCTGTAAAGCAACTGGAGTGGGGACCATCTTCTGGCTTAGTGTTTTTAATCTTTGCAGTCCTTCAGTATTTCAGCATTCTCGCATTTTAAGGTAAGCTTTCAGTAGTCTAGATGTTAGAGGGCCTCTCTAAGCCAGCTAACACTGATTGACTACTTACTTGCCATCTAATCGAGTCTTCAGACATCATGGGGAGATTTTCAAAGATGCAGATGGAATTTAGGTAGCCCAATACTTATCACTGGGTATAAACACCTTTGTTCCTTTGAAAATCTCCCCCTACAAAATAAAAATATTTGATACATGAATAGCAACAAGTTCCCTCCTATTTTACCACAAATACATAACATAATATAATGAAACCAACTCCATTCCTTGCTGTATGTCAAGGGCCAATAGCTAAGTCAATGATTCTCCAAAAAAAAAAATGCATTGGAGCTTTCACTTGGAATGGATTAGTTGATGTACTCCCCTCAACACCATGTCCTCACTCGGTTTTTGCACTCTCTCTTTTTCTTCTTTCTGTCATGATGCCCTTCTTTTCACATGGACATTCTCTCTTTTCCTCTTTTACAAGTTTTTTGCTGCCTCTTGAGTCCTTCTCCCTTCCAGCCTTGCTGGTAGCTCTACTCTGCCTACCTCACTAAGAGCTACGCTGGTTCCATCCAGTAGACATCCACTGGTTTCACCCAAAGTTCAGCTGAATGTCACAGGAGAAGAGAAGCCTAAACTGGTTGGCAGCCTGAGTTTTCAGCTTGGTACTGTAATGGTGAGCTGCTCCTATAGTGAGCTACAAAAGAGGCACTATGATGGGGAGGGAAGGTGGATGGCTTTCAGTGAGCCACCTCCTGCTGTACCTAATGACATGGCAAAACATTTGCAGAATGTGTGTAGGAGACAGGGATCTGCAGCCCTTGTAACTCACCCCACTCACACTGATCCGCTCCTTCACTCCTCCCTGAACTAGTCTGGTGCCCTCAGGTTGGGAAACACTGTTCAAAACATTGAAACACCTGGTAACAAGCCAGTGATCTGGAACTGCAAAATCAAGGTACCAGTGGGTTGTCCAGCCAAATGTGCCATGGTGACATTACCCATGAAGCCATTGCCTAACTCATCACACATTCCTAAATGTCTTATGTGCCACTTAAGGTACTTCCCTCATTGATTCACATTCTGCACCACTAATGGTTCAGGGCCATAACTAGAAGTAACAGAAAATACAAGGGTAAATCTCCGACAAGATAGAACACACTGACAAATCATCCTGATACCTCCAAAAAAGACCACAAGGACAGCAATCAAAGATGAAGACATATATGGACCCATCATGGGAGCACAAGTAATATAATAGCTGCATCAAAGAGTATCTGCAGTCCCTACTTACAGTGCTGCTCCATTAACGTACAGGCTTTTGAGTCCCCAATGGCCACCCTTCTGATTTGGCTTCTCAGTGAGGTGTGCATTTTCTAGGGATGGTGCCAACTCTGTTTTTTTTTTCCAGAGTGTCGTCATGTTTAAGGTTTACCTGAGAAGGAGTATAGCTATTTTTCCTTATGATTTAGCATTTGACTTACGGGATATGAAGTGTACCTATGACAAGTTGCTAAACCAAATTCATGATGTGTAGAGACAAAACACACAGAGTAAGTGTCCACTAGAGGTTCATGATTAATAACTGTATTGTCCTTAGACATATACTTCCAGATTCCTGATCAGGACTTTGGAACAAGCAAAGAAAAGAATAGCCCAGAGAATCTTTTTCATGTTTGATAATGAGTTTAGTGCCTGCTGGGACAGAACTTTGACATAGGGCCATCATCTGGTCTTGGTTACTTTGATGTAAATATGGATTAATGCTATTGGAGTCAATAAGTTATTCAAGATTCATGCTGATATTTCAAAGAGAAGAATTTGATTCATAATCAATAAAGCTCACTATGGAGACCCCATGCTTTGTAGCAGTGGATCCTCAAGTTCCTCTGCTGTCTCCAGATCCTCTGCATGAAAGCAGTCCCACTCAAACAAAAAATATTCCTAGTGTTCTCCAAATTCTGACCCTTGCTCCCCTCCCCATGTTTTCACAGCAAAATTACATTTCTACTGCAAGAGGTGCCATCCCACTTGCAGAGATGGGAGACATGATTTGTCCTTTAGCTGCCTTAAGAAACTATGCTTTCTTTTTTATTTTGCTGTAAAAACAAAAGACCCTGTCAATGGATCGCCTTAAATTATGAAATTTAATACACCAGGATTTATAATTTCAGCATTGTAACATAGCAATCCAGAAATCAATGCATCATGAATCTGTGGAAGAACAAAGTAACCCAGGGATCGACAACCTTTGGCAGGTGGTAGCGAGCACATCCCTCAGCCCGCGCCGCTTCCCACAGCCCCCACTGCCCTGGAGTGACAAATCGTGGTCAGTGGTAGCCGCGATTGGCTGAACCTGTGGACATGGCAGGTAAGCAAACCAGCCTGGCCTGCCAGGGGGCCTGGAGGGCCACGAGCCAAAGGTTGCCGATCCCTGAAGTAACCTCACACAGCTTTTGGATTACAGGGGCTTCAGAAATCCTATGCATTTTAACTGTGCAAGTGTAGCAGGGACACTAAATCAATGAATAATGTGGGAAAACATCGAAAATATCACAAAGTCATGAGAAACAGAAGTCTGGAACTGTCATGAAACATACAGAATCAAGTTGATTGCAGAGTTAGATTTTTGACAGCTGCCCTTGACTTTGCAACCACAGATTTCTGTGATCACCACATCTGAATTTGTGGGCACAAACCAGACAGGCATATACAAATTAATCTGCATAGGCATAAAGGTATTTGAGAGGTAGGTTAAAGACACTCTAAAAGTGTGGGCCACCATATTAACTGCTACAATATACAATGCAATAGCTGCCTCATTATTGCAGACTAATGGAATGCATTCCAACAACATCCAGGAATTAAACATGGGATTCAAAATACAAAATTATACACTACATTTGAACCAATCAAATATAAAATGTCACCAACTGAGATTTAGAAACCACACAGTGAAGTATACAAACAAATAAAGTTATGGCTGGTTAACTATACCTTCTATTTTTATTATTACCATTTTTGTGCACCATCCCTGTGGTTGTTTTGCTTAAACCCAGTGGAGCCAAAAGAGGAAATGAAAACAATATATAAAAATATATGTACTGTACGGCTGTGGTTCCCCATCATGCTCCCCAACTAAGATTACATTTATTTCCGCTCTCTATATTTTCCAACGGGGACTACATAACTCATATTTTCTGACTTTTCTATTATCAGTTTTAAACAAGAATAAGAGGCAGCTCATAAAGTTAAATATTTTTGGTTCCTTGGGACCAATCACATCTGGAAATATTTTTTTGTAAATCTAGAAAAAACAACCTATCTAAAGATATCATACCATCACCCTCAAATTAACTGTGTGCTTTGCATCACTTAAGCATATGATTGGCTTAGTATTGAAAAGGTATAGCCAAACCTGTCAAAGCCTTTTAAAATACTTGTCTGTTTCAAGCCACAAGGAAGGTAGGGGGAAGGCAGATGTACAGTCTATAACTACTTACTAGGAAACAGAATCTTAGCTGTTCTGCCCTGGTGCACACTTAAGACAATCTTTAGTTGCCCACCCAGAGGCAGCAAGCAGAGCTAGGTCAATGCTGTTAACAATAACAAACATGTCTATGAAACCTTTTTACATATAGTGATACTCACCTTCTTCCTTTCCCAACAGAGAGACAGCAATTTGGAAATTTCCATCCCAGAAGGAAAATTATGCAAAAATCTGAAAATACCTCCCCTCTCTCTTTGCTGTGATTAACAAATTGAAATGGAGATGAAGTTCTACATGGTAGGTTAGTTTCTTTTGCTTGAATAGAGGTATTTTGCCAGTAGCAGTTTTTAAATCTTTAATCATTCAGAGAGATTAACAGCCAACCTGGAAAATGCAAGGAAACCGATCTATCAGAAACTCACCATAGTGCATGTAACCATTGCCTTTGGTAGGATCCAGCTGAATAGCCTTCAAGAAGTACTTTTCTGCCTCACTCTTGCGGCCCTTAAAAAAAAAAGATAGAGGGAGAGAGAAAACGGATTATTTTAACACTGAGGCACTCTGGAGTCATCCTGTACAGCCTACCACATGCTTCCACACTTTCCAAATTCCAGGCATTACAGTAACACAGTTACTACTATTGTCAGATTCAATTTAAGTAAATAGGAACTAAATGGGAAAAAACTTCATTAACAAATTTAAAGTCCACTCATTAATAGATTCCAAGGCCAGAAGGGCCCACTGTGATCATCTAATTTGACCCCCTGTATAACACAGGCCATAGAATTTCTCTGAAAAAATCCTAGAGCAGGTACTTTTGAAAAAAAAATCAAATCTTAATTTAAAAATTACAAGGAGTCCGTGGCACCTTAAAGACTTTAAAAATGGTCATTCATGGAGAATCCATCATAACCCTTAGGAAATTGTTCCAATGGTTAATTACTCTTGCTTTAAAAAATATACTCTTCATTTCCAGTCTGAATTTGTTAATCTGCGACTTCCAGCCATTGGATTGTGTTGTACCTTTGTCTACTAGACTGAATAGCCCATTATCAAATCTTTGTTCCCAACGTAAGTACTGTGACAGACCCAGGCCAGTTGGGTACAGGAGTCTGGTAGAGGGCAAGTATACTGGTCACTGGATGAGTAGTTTTCTGTTCCCTGAGTGACCAGAGCAGAGGCTGCACTAGAGTAATCAGGAACCTGCTAGAGCCAATCAAGGCAGGCTAAACAGGGCACCTGGGTTTAAAAAGGAGCTCACTATAGTCAGGGAAGAGGGAGTCAGAGGAGAGGAAGTGCATGTGAGGAGCTGGGAGCAAGAGGCACAAGGAGCTGAGAGTGAGAGGGTGTGCTGCTGGAGGACTAAGGAGTAAAAGCGTTATCAGACACCAGGAGGAAGGTCCTGTGGTGAGGACAAAGAAGGTGTTTGGAGGAGGCCATGGGGAAGTAGCCCAGGGAGTTGTAGCTGTCATGCAGCTGTTACAAGAGGCACTATAGACATCTGCAATCCACAGGGCCCTGGGCTGGAACCCAGAGTAGAGGACGGGCCCGGGTTCCCCCCAAACGTCCCAACTCCTGATCATACACAGGAGAAGCTGACTCAGACTGTGGGGAAGATCACTGAAGTGAGCAAATCTGTCAAATAAGAGCAGGACCCATCAAGGTAGAGGAGGAACTTTGTCACAGTACTTATAGGCCAGGGATTGGCAACCTTTGGCACGCAGTCTGCCAGGGTAAGCACTGGTTTATTTACCTGCCACGTTCACAGATTCAGCTGATCGTGGCTCCCACTGGCCACGGTTCGCCGCTCCAGGCCAATGGGGGTGGCAGGAAGCAGCAGCCAGCACATCCCTCAGCCCATGCCGCTTCCTGCAGCCCCCATTGGCCTGGAGCGGTGAACCGCAGCCAGTGGGAAACGTGATTGGCCAAACCTGGGGAAGCGGCAGGTAAACAAACCGGCCAGGCCCACCAGGATGCTTATCCTGGTGAGCCGCGTGCCAAAGGTTGCCGATCCCTGTTATAGCCTGTAATCAAGTCACCCATAACCTACTTTTCATTAAACTAAGTAACCTGAGCTCCTTGAGTCTGTCTCTCTAAGACATGTTTTCTAATCCTTTAAATCATTCTTGTGGCTCTTCTCTGAACCTTCTCTAATTTAATCAACATCCTTCTTGAATTGTGGACACCAGGACTGGACACAATATTCCAGTAGTAGTCACAGCAGAGCCAAATACACAGGTAAAATAAACTCTGTACTCTGATGACAGCTTGTGCCCTTCCAGGGCATAGAGTTCCGCAACACTCAAACTTCAGAAAACCAGGAAACACAAAATTAGGGTACATACCGAGTAATCTTCTTTTTGCCTTTCTGGAGATGGCAATAGCCACAATTATCTTCGTGCACTACAGCTGGATTTACTGTGAGAGTTGTAGTTGTACTGAACGGTTTGAATGGTGGAAGCAGATTGGTAGATGTGTATTCGGAGATGGGGATTAGTTTGAGGAGCATCACAGAGCTGTGATTGTGATAGGAGAGTGTGCACCTTGAGGAGCTAGTCGGCATCATTTATTTACAAAAATATGTTGTTTGCTATAGTACCAAGGCCCTGGGGGGTGGGGGTCTTGCCTTAGGAATTGTCAGTAGGGAGGTGAGATAAGACACTTGTCTACAGATGTGCTGAAGGGTAAGGGAAAGCACAGGGTTAGATGGTATCCTGTAAGCGTGAAGTGGAAGCATTCCAGCAGGAGAGTAGGCTCTGGCTGTTTCTACACTTGAATGCTTCAGCTGAATGAGAACACCCCAAGGAGATGACTAGAGCCGGAAACAATAATTCTGAAATATGTGAATGGTTCCACTCATGTCAGCAGGTGTTTTCCTCCCCTCTCCCCAGTGCTGGAAAGCCTGTGATATGCAACAAGCATACCCATTCTCAACTCCTTCCCCAGTGTCTGCAGTGTGTTCTCAGTGCATGCTCCAGTATGCCTGTTCTCGGTTGCACATGCAGAGGGGAGCTTCCCCAGAACCTGTGTGCATAGCAGGGGGGAGCAGGAAGAGAGGTATGCTCAGACCCGTTAGAAGAACAAGGCTCCCAGATCTCAGCTCAAATGAGAGGGGTCAGACTCCCATAGGTGGGCTGAGGGTTCCCAGATTGTGGCACACACAGAGGAGGGCAATGTAGGGCTGACAGGCACCTCTGCCCCTACTTCCCCCCACACACACACACACCGTCTCCCCTCCTGGCTCTCTAACGCCTCTCCTACCCACCCATCCCCAATTATTCTCCTCTCCATAATCCCCTCACTACACACCAAATCCTTCTCTCCCCATTTCTAACTACTCTTCCAGCACTAATCATCCTCCCCCTCAGCCAGCATTTGCAGGTATCATTTATTTTCTCTTCATGAATAGTTTCAAACATATTCTGCTACATTCAGATTAAATCCATTTCCTAAAAATAATTTAAAAAGCCCATACTCCTTTCACAGCAGCAGATTGGAGCAATATTTCAGATTTCTGCCCTCAATTAGATTTGAACTCACAGTGCCTATTTGGTACTTGGAGTCAATGGCTGAAACAGTTTCTCAGCGCCTTATAGATCCTGTGAATCTTAGATGCCTCTCAGCACTCTTGGGTGCTCCTTTTTGCATATGTGCAGTGTAATGCATTAAGTGCATCCCTCAGACATGCTTGCTGGAACACTTAACTGGAAAAGCAAACTCTTCTTCTAATAATGTTTTAATTTGGCTTCCTCTGGAGGGCTGGTTAGTGTCATGCTCTCTGTTGGGATAACCTTCAAGCGTTTGAGACTATGCTGTGATTATCTGAGCCCTGGTTTGATCTCTATCTGTGTGCCAAACTACATTGCCAGAATGTATCAACTTTAAGAAAAGCTGTTTCTCCCCCAGGGGCCGTATCTCAGTAACATCTTGTTCAAATGATCCCAAACTTAGATCACAGACCAAACCCTGCATCCCCTGAGACACACGAAATTTCAAGGCAATCCAATTAACCATATGGATTTTAGAGCCTTTACAAGAGTCAAGCTTTAAACAGAAAGCCCGTCTTGACCCTAACTATAGCAGAGCTGCTACAACATTCAAGAGTTACAACAAGTTTTGGGGTTGACTATTTTATGCTGCCGATTCTAGGCACAGAAAAAAATGTGTTCAACACTATCAATGTTCAGGATCTAAGGAAAAGGTGGAAATCCATTGTAATAAATATTGTAAAGGACCTTGGTACACTGTGAGCTAATCTTCTGGACAAGAGTCAGGATAAGTATAACTCCAAAACAAAACTGTGGTATGAAAATGAATGTTAGATACATTCATATGCTAAAAACACGTGCACTGACTTCATCACCTAGAACTGTGGACACAGGATTTTGTAAAATCTCTTATACTTGGGTCCTACATTTATTTGCAGAGATATTAAAGTGCAACTCTCACACTCATATTAAAAAAAAGATTCCATGGGAAGTAAGCACTTTGCAGGTCAATATAAAATATAAAAGTGATACCAATCTTTTAAGGAAAATGTGTTGGATCTAGGTGAACCACCAAAGCTATGATGAGAAAGGCAAGAGAAAGATACAGAAACAGTTGTCAAGTTAACAGACCATAGTTTTGTTAATAAAAATAAACAGTACCTTTTATTGTTTAGAACTTCAAAACCACTAAAACCAAGCACTATAATGAGCCCAGGGACAGAGGAACTCTATGGCTTATTACTGTTTCCTAATGGAGAAAATAGCCAAACTGTATTGTACCTTGGTATCCTGTCTTATAAACTAGCATGTATTATGCAATAACACACCAATGACTGCAGTTTATTCCTAGTACCAAGCAGTGAGTTGGTCTGTATTATGAGATATGAGCGCCTCAGAATTAAAATCACGTATTTTAATGAAATGCAGCTGATGTGGAAGTAAGACTTCTTGCTCTATAATTTTCAGGATTGCCCTGAGTGCCATTTTAAAGATACATTCAACATAGCCTACCCTATAATCACTTGGTGAAGAAGCAGATTTTAATCAGATCGAGTATTGCATGCATTCTGTACTGCGGTCATCTATCCCATAATGTAACATTCAAACAATAACAAGAATTGCTCATAACTATCACTACCTCAAATCCTCAGCCCACACTTCCTCAACAGACTGAGAAGAGAAAAGGGGCTTTAAGTGAATCCAGAAAGTTAACAAGTGCAGGTGAACATGGTAGGGACAAATTCCAAAGTTAAGGTCCCCTCTCAGAAGACACCCTGCCAGAAGCCTCCTCATTTATACTACAGGGGATCCATAAGGTATCCCTCCTGAAAGGGAAGATTTTGGCCCTTATTGTCCAATAAAATTATCCTCAGTTTCCAATCCTCATATTTCAGACCTCTTTGTCAAGCCCCTGAACAGATTTTGGAAAATTAATCCTTCCCAATTACTCACAATGCAAGTGACTGCTACCTCCTAACCATTGCAATCACATGATAGATGAGGCTCTTTTACATTTAGATGCTGAAGCACCTTTCATCCCAATTTTTTTTTCAAAAGGAACATATATTGTACAAGTGTACAGCGATCCTTTCCTCCACCAGTGAAACTGAGCTGCCTCTGTGGGAGTAAGGCAGCAGTTCTTTTTAAACAGCATGCAGCAATAGTTCAGCACAACGAGTGAAGAAGAATGGCATATCCAATTGAAACTATCAGGGGAATTCAGGTAGACAGGGTAATTATTCAAGTTCAAATTGGTTCAGGATGCTCAGTTAACATCCTTACTCTGGCAAAAAGGGTCATGTCACAAAGTCCAGCCTGGAGACTCCAAAATTGTGGGCACAGACTGCATGTATCACTAATGCCAACAGAATTAACATTTACAGATCGTGCATCACTGATCTTGTAACAGACTAACACAATTAGTCTTAGCTGACTGAATTCTGTTTTATGCACACTCAGGTTGCTATTCCTACCGAAAAAAGAACAGTTCACTGAAGGCAGTCGTAAAATATGAATCTTCTGCTTATAGAACTATGTCTATAAGACCACAAGTATTTGTCAAATATAATTTACTTTCATCTATTCAGTTGTCCAGAATATGTTACCATTATATTCTGTTTGGCACTTTCCAAATGTAATATTCACCCAGCTTAAGTCATTCAGGGAAACAGAATACATAACGGTGACAGGTGCTCATATACACAGCATCAATAGAATGATTGTTATTGAGAGGCCAAAATGCTCATTAACAAAAACAGGAAAAAAGTCATATATTACATCACCTGAGGCATAAACTGAAGTGCCAGCAAATGAACAGTGCAGAACCATTTATTCAGGTTGGCCGTCATTTTAATATATCCACATTTGTCAAAAAATGATTAAGAATGTTCTCTCTCAAAGTGACATTCTGAAGGAACTTGCATCACACTCCATCTAAAGAGTTCTCCTCTGTGCCATTTGTGTACTGTTAAAATGTCAATATATCAGCACACATTTTGTAAGCTTTGTTTAGGTGTCAGATGATATAAACCCCAGTCATTTGACAGAATCAGGCTATATCACTATTAAACTTTGGCATTTATCAAACTTATATCTTATGTCAGGCAACAACATTTTCTACTAGCCACTGTAAGTATTCCTTTGCTAGCATAAGAGGATGCATGTGGTGAAATAGTCAGGTTTAGAGGACAACACCTATCTTTTCCTCCACTCTATTGTAAGGATTCAGTGCTAAGTAGAACACAGGATAGAAGGAGATAGGTTCTAAATTTTAAGGGAAATCCATAATTAGTTATCAAAATAGTTGAAACATTAAATTGCTGTGGACTGGGACATTGCGTGCATATTTATTTTTATGTGCAGTGACCCACACAAATGAAGGCATTGAAGACCACTGGAAAGCTCTCAATTTTTAACAGAGAGGGTGAGCAGTTGTATACGTATACACACATGCCTTGGAAATCTCACAAAGTGAAAATACAGCTTTATAACTGCAGAACAGAGTCCTACGTCCAAAATAAAATGGTTATTCATAAGTTTTTAATGGGAGGACTCAGTGGCTCTGAGGATTACTAATGGGATAAAACTTGCCTTTAAACTACAGGTCACCAGTTAATATGCAGTCCAACTCAGTAGCGAACAGAAGTGTGCCATATGACAGCTTCTTCTTTGCTTGTGAGAAATGAGTAGATAGTCTTAGCCCACATTCTAATGGAGAAGCTCCAGCTTCTCTCTCTCTCTCTCTTTCTCTGTCTCACACACACACACAGGCACACACCATAACTGATACTAACTGGCATGTCAGTGAGGGAACAAGGATTCAGACATCATAAAAATTGCATTATCATCTGAGTTCTGGAGGAGATTCAGCCAGAAGTGGGGTGAAAGCACATTAGAAAGTCAGTTTAGAAAAAGCTTGTACTGCTCCTAGCCATGCTATATTTGTCTGGACCTTATCCAGAGGTCCCTAATTCAGGCAAAATACCCATTCAGTTCAGTGAGACTCTTCCAAGTATAAGGGCTCCTTACTCATGTTGCTCAAGCATAAACAGAAGATGGGAGTATGTCCACTACTATCACTCCAGCATTCCATGAAAAATATAAATCTAGTAAGCACAAATTATACTAGGTGACCTGACTTTCAAAAATGTCTCAGTCACAACAGTTCCCATGGACTTAATGGGAGTAGCTGGGTGATCAGCAAGCAAGCCATTTTAAAGTACCTAAATATGGATTCAGGAGCCTAATTCTAGGCACCCATTTTTGAAAATGTTAGCTGTAGTGTTTATCCTAACTGTCATTTCTACCAGATTATGGGCCTCATCCTACAAATATTGTCAGACATAGTGCTCAGTTGGGCCTTCAGGTAAAAGGCTTTGAAGTTACCAGGACTGTGGGAGTGACTGGAGAAAAGTTAGTAATTTAAGGAAAGTTGACATCTATTCAAATCAACTGGCATGTACACCTCTACCTCAATATAACGCAACCCGATATAACACGAATTCGGATATAACGCGGTAAAGCAATACTCCGGGGGGGGGGGGGGCGGGGCTGCATGCTCCAGTGGATCAAAGCAAGTTCGATATAACGTGGTTTCACCTATAACATGGTAAGATTTTTTGGCTCCCGAGGACAGCATTATATCGAGGTAGAGGTGTATTTCCTTGACTAGTACACTCAAATACTTAGGACAAAGAAAATAACTCTCCCCTGCCCCACCCAGAAATAATGGAAAAAGCCAGCAACAGCAATTTCTCCTCACTCTGCTGGTAGAATTTGTAAAGCTCATGTTGAGCCAGCTGATGTACTTTAAGCTTCTAGAAACCTTAAAATCCTAAACTACTAATAAGATTGGGAGAGGTTAATGCAGTTAAGCAGTTCTGAATAATGCACTTGCACAGATTTATATGCACTGTTAGCTACCAGTTAGGTGGCTCCCTCACCCTCATTCATTTAATAAATAGGTGTCCATTAAAAACATTAAGAATTCCCTCTTTACTCCTCAAAGATAGGTATTTGCACCATGAGAGTTACATAATTGTACCGAATATTATTTTGGAAACATGAAGTGCAGCAATAGTTAGGGGGATGAGTTTAACAGACAGACAGTCCTAAAATTACACCCCCAAAGTTCCACCATAGTTGAAATTGTACACGGCTTTAATAAGTGAAACAGCAAAAGTCTCTATTTCGCATAGCCTTATGCTGGTGAGAGTTTGGTGGCACAGTGGAAAATTACATCTACACATCAAGCAAAACTGACTGTCATTCCCTATGACCAGTCCTCTTGATTCCTCTTTACGAATAATCACTTTTTTCAAAAGGACTAAACAGTTAACATAACTTTTAGAGCAGAAAAAAGTGACTACAACAAACACTAGAGAGTAGGGGAAACCTGAGTATTTTACATATCTCCTTTTGTATTGTAGAAGGCTTCTGAATGCCTGTATGAAAGATAATGTTCCCAACAACAGAAAGGGCAAGTGTGTGTGAGGCCACAGGGTCTGTGACAAGACTTTTGCTTCTGTTTTTTTTTTTGCGGCGGGGGGGGGGCGGAGAAAAAGAAACTGGTTCTATGAACCACTTTCTTTGCTTTATCAAAATGGATGGGTGCTCTGGGGCTGGAGCACCCACATGAAAAAAATAGTGGGTTCTCAGCACCCACTGGCAGCCCTGCCAATCAGCTTCTCTCCCTCCCTCCCAGCATTTCCCACCCGCTGCGATCAGCTATTCAGTGGCAGGCAGGAGGCACTGGTGGAGGGGGTGGGGCGTACTTGGGGTAGGGGGCAGAATGAGGCAGGAAGAGGCAGGGTGGAGGTGGGACCTTGGGGGAAGAGGTGCAGTGAAGGCAGGGCCTGGGGTGAAGTAGGGGTTGAGAACTCCCGGGGAAATGATAAAGTCGGTGCCTGAGCACAAGACAATTAAAAACATTAATATAATGCAACTACATAGATGTTTACATGTCCTATTGAGTAATTATATCATCTAATTTTTATAAACTTTTTACTCAGGAAGATATGGATAAAGAGAGGTACTAAGCAGTTGTATCTTCCATTGAAGGCAATGAGAGGTGAGAGTGCTCAGCAGTCCTCTGGATAAAGCCCCACATTGAGGAGGTGAAGGGGATGTAAGTACCTACCTGGACCGATTCCACTCTCCCTAGCCATCCTGGGGCCAGAGGAGTTTTGTGCCCCTGCCAACTGTTGAGAGGCATGCCTCCCTTCAAAGTGTTCTGTTCAATGCCATATCATCTAGTCCAGTCCCCTGCACACATGGCACACTAAGTATTATCTAGACTATCCCTGACAAGTGTTTTTCTAACCTGCTGTGAAAAATCTATGACAGAGATTCCACAATCTTCCTGGGTAATTTATTCCAGTGCTTAATAACCCTGACAGTTACAAAGTTTTTCCTAATGTCCAACTTAAACCGTCCTTGTTGCAATTTAAGCCCATTGGTTGCCCTATCTTCAGAGGTTAAGGAGAACATGTTTTCTCCCTCTTCCTTGTATAAAAACCTTTTATGTACTTGAAAACTATTATTTCCCCTCTCAGTCTTCTCTTTTCCAGACTAAATAAACCCATTTTTTTTTCAATTCTCACTCTTAGGTCATATTTTCTACACTTTCAATCATTTTTGTTGCTCTTCTCTGGACTTTCTCCAATTTTTCCACATATTTCCAGAACTGTGGTGCCCAGAACTGAATACAGTTTTCCAGTTGAGGCCTAATCAGTGTGGAGTAGAGTGGAAGAATTAATTCTCGAGTGTTGCTTACAATATTCCTGCTAATACATCCCAGAATGATTGCTTTTTTTGCAGAAGTGTTACACTGATGACACATATTTAGCTTGTGTTCCACAATGACTCCTAGATCCCTTCCTGCAATCCTCCTTCCTAGGCAGTCATTTCCCATTTTGTATGTGTGCAACTGATTGCTCCTTCCAAAGTGGACTACTTTGCATTTGTTCTTATTGAATTCCATCCTGTTTTCTTCAGACAATTTCTCCAGGTTATCCAGATCATTCTGAATTTTAATCCTATCCTCCAAAGCACTTGCAACCCCTCCCACCTGGTGTCATCCACAAACTATATTCTCTATGCCATTATCTAAATCATTGGTGAAGATATTGAACAGAGCCAGTACCCAGCATTGATCCAGGTGGGACCCCAGTTGATATGCCCTTCCAGCTTGACTGCTCTCTGGGAACGATTTTCCACTCATTTGTGCACCCACCTTACAGTAGCTCCATGTAGACTGTATTTCCCTAGTTTGTTTATGAGAAGCTCATGCGAGATAATATTGAAAGCCTTAATAAAGTGAAGATATATCCATATCTACCACTTCCCATCATCCACAACGTTTGTTACATGATAACATATCCTCTTTTATGACATCCCACCACTTGTTCTTGGGTCTGCCTCTGTTTTTTCATTCAAACTTGAAATCTGTTGAACTCTTGTAACCTACATAGTTGTCAGGACTGTGATTTACATGATCAGATCATCTCAATCTGCACTCCCTCTATTCTTTGTTTGTGGGTGTTACTTTGAACATGCCTCTAAAATACACATTCCTCATATGGTCTTTCTTTCACCACTCACCCATCTCAACATTTGCATTTCTTTGGAACAGATCATTTGTTCATGTTATATGAAATCAGTACAAATAAAAAATAGTGCAGTACATGAAAAAAAGCATGGCATACAAATTTTACTTTAGAGGGGTTTTTTTTTTGAATCATCATTTATTCAGTATTTTGGTTTTTTGCTCTTCCTTAGGGTCTAAGAGGAATTTACCAAACAGGAATAATAAATTTTTATTAAGACACAAAAGGGCTGTAAAAAAGTATTAGGCAAATTGTAAAGAAAATGATTTCTTCACATACTTTGAGATATATTTACTGTACAGAAAGTATTGAGTATTCATCGCTATCATTATTCTATAGACTATTATTATATCCTGACCATGTAATGAAAGTGGAATGGATGAATGTGAAATTAATTCCCATATTAGGCACTTTCCTTTCCACCAAGACCTAAGTCACTTTTTATCATTTTGATGAAGTAGAGTATTAACATCTACCTCTGTTCCATGACAGTAAATTCACTGTCTCACATATTGTTTTCACTGAATTCTATAAATTCTTACTGAAGAGAATTGGCCTATATCCCGCATTCTTCTCTGATTACAGTCAAATTTACTATATGTAGACTAGTAACAGGTAACTGGGGGCCTATATTGTACCATTTAACAAAATAAAGATATTTCTTTCTTTCATGAAAACTGTTCATTGTGTGTCTGCCTTCCCTGTTTCCAGTTATGAGCTTTAAATTTGCGTGAATGAGTAGGAACAATTTATGGCTTCCACTATCCTATTCACAGGAGCAAGACACAATGTCATTTACCAACCGGTAATCTAAATATCTTTTAAAATTTATTTTACAACGAGAGAGCCTTTCATTTTACAATTAGTCTCACAGAATTTTGGCATACAGTCAAAAATATGTCCTAATGGAATTGAGAAGTGTATTCATGGATATAGTTTTATGACATATGGCCAACCTCAGGAAATACAACCTTGATAGATGCCAGTTATGGAAATATCTCTAGCTAGGAAATCCTGTCATTTAAGACACAGATGTATCCATGTATATTGGATAAACCAAACCTAAAGCAACTGGGGAATATTCGCCATAAAGCAATGCAATGTAACTCTTATATTCAGACATATTCAGAGAGGAAAAAAAAAAGATGAGAAACTATGTAATCCATGTTTGATATATAAAAATTGATCCCAAAATTGGAATTCCAGGCCCAAACCACCTCTGAACTTTAGGAAATTTCAGAATTAGGTCCAAACTTTCTGGCTTGGACCCATCTCTTATAATAATGGCATGGTCTCAAGCTTGGTTCAATTTGGCTAGATCATAGGTGGACCCCACAAAGGGTTTAATACAATAGAAAATAATGTTATATACATATTTCACTCTGAAGATAAGCCACTGTTCTCAAATTTAAGACTTGTCAATAAACGCTTGAATGGTGATAAGGGCATTTTATTACACAGCAGTTAAAGAGCCAACCAGTTAATCATTTTTGGATGTCAGTCAATGATGGATTTAATTTAATTGAATATGGACCTACCAGGAATCCTATATCTATAATACTCTGCTATGATGGAAATTAAACTGGAAAATTCAACTTTTATTAAAAAATTCCTCCTATGAACTATTTTACCCGCCTAGACATTTAGCCTCCAAATATGAAATATATAACCAGTTCAGTCATCTAACTGAGTTGGCCCATTTAGAAAGTGTGTCTTTTCATGCAAGTGAAAAATTTCTAGAGTTTGAAAGCATTTAATAAACAATCCAAGAAATATTATTTCTACTATAGTTATATTATGCTGTTTCCAGCTAATCACTATGTAAAATGCCATAAACTACTCCAGAAAATTACAATCAACTTTATTATATATGAATATAACTTGAATATATTTCAGCATTTCAACTTCAAAACTTTTTTTAAAGAACAGTAACTCAGTGACTAATCTTCACTGTTCCTGTTTGGTACCAATATGCAAATGTTACTGTCATTTTACACAGAGGAAAAAGGAGATAGGCAAATCACAGTACCTCTACAGCCAGAAAGGAAATCGTTGTCAGAGTTGCCAAACAGAACTTTAGAGATTCTGGCTCCTACTCTTCTTTTCAGACCATTGGGACATGCTTGGCTGATCAAATCATGAATAGTAAAGGATCAAACTCAGTTGATCCTTTATACATTTTATTTCCTTTTGTTCCATCCTCTCCTTTTCTCTCTCCCAATATTTCCATGCTCATATCTGTTGAATTTTGTTTTGTTCTGTCATTCAGGGTATGCACTAATTATTGATTAATATTGCTTATATATAATGTGGTAAGGAAGGGAACTTTGGCAACAACAGATTCTTAGAGCATCTCTACATTTACCGTGGATTGATGCTGCAGCAATCACGTAGCTGGAGTTGTATAACTTAGGTCGACTTAACCCCGCAGTGTAGACCTGCCCTTAGTCAGACCTTTGTTGCTGTTTGATACCCAATAGGCTTTTTATATCCAATTTGAGGAATAGTGCGCATTGACAATTTGAACTCCAATTTTCTGACTGGTCAGTTGTGCAACACTGGCAGCAAATACCCTAGGAAAGATTTTGGCCACCTACTGAGGATATGTTTAAAATGTGAGGGATCAGATTTAACTTTAATTTTTACTCTAAGACAGGATAGAGGCTTATAAATTATTTTGTTTCTTGGAGTTTAATTTAAAAGAGTCCTTAACTATCATAGTCACCTAGTACGATTGTTACTGAATTAACTATGGCTGAGAAGTGAAATACAAAACCTTTATGAAGCAAATTATTTTCCCCTAATATTTAAGGGTCAATTTTGAAGCTGGTAAAAATAAGAGATTGTCTGTTACAGCTATCCCCTATTCCATTTTGTTTCTTACAGCTGTCCCCAGACTCCATTTTGTTTTCTGTTCTCCTGTGGCCGCCCTTCCCTGGCTGTTAAGTTGTTTACCAGGGCCACTGCCCTTCTCAAAGGGAGGGCCCCTTAAGTTGTTTAACAAGAGCCACTGCCCTTCTCAAAGGGATGGCCACTTGTGCTGCGTGCTAAGTGGGACCACTGCCCTGTTCAAAGGGTTAGTCCTGTTATCACCTCGTTGAGCCTGGGCTTGGAGTAGGGTAGGCAATGTCCAGAGCTGCAAGACCTAATGTGTTTTTAAGATCCTGGGCATGAGTCATAGGCCTCATGTGCCCTTGAGTCACCTATTGCACAGGATTATGTCCAGGTATGTCTCTGGGCTTACCTTCAGTTTTTTCCCTGTGCCTCCTCCCCTGTGACAGAGAGAGCCTATCAGGATTACTGGCGGGAAACTGCCCAGGTTTGCCTTTAAAACCAGACATTTTTGAAACACACCTCAGAAAGGTTCCTGCATTGCTGCCTGGTCTGATCAGCCAGGGGTTCTGGGGGGTCCTTTCTCCGCTCTCATTTTATTTTTGAGCGTACTCCTGTTTTTTGGACGCCCCTCCCCCCCACGAAGAACGAATTGCTACCTGAGAGATCTCTTGATTATTGAGACTGTACTGAGCCCTCCTTGCCTCTTCTGATGTTGCTGCTGCTTCTGCCTTTGCTGCTGCCTTGGGGACTGGTAAGAATCCCTCTGTAAAACTTCCTATACTTTTATTTTATTATTTTAGCTGTTGGCTCTCTTTCCCCAGCACACAGACTCAAGCTAAACCTTGGTCTGTGTCTTAAAACCTCTCAAAATCCAGGGCTATTTGCCGCTAAAAATAAGTTTGTGCCGCTGCTAAGCTCTGCTCCTGTGGGCTTTGCCTTGGGGCTCTCTGCTTTCAGCTGTATCCACCGCTGTAGCCACCATACCTTGGCTTCCTTGGGAGTTGGGTCCTGGACACATACCACTCTGCCCTCTGTAACCTCCCCACAGCATAATGTGCACCATAGGTCTTGTTTTTTTTAGTTTAATAAGTCATAGTTTGTTAAGATTGTAGAGCTTGTAAGTTTCAACTGCCTTGTTATAGTTTACTGTTTTGTTGCTCCATATAGTTGCTTGTTATAGCTTTGCTTAGAATTGTGATATTTGTTGTTTTGCCTAGTTGTTTGTTAAGATAGATAAGGTTTTTTGCTGCTTAAATTCGCCTTCCTGCTGTCCTGATCTCTCCCTGAACTTTCCCGTGTCTGTTTTTCCCCCGCTCCAATCTCCCTCTCTGTGTGCTCCTCCGTGTCTCCCTGTTATAACCTTTTGCTTCTTTTTCCCTCGCATCTGCACTCTCTCCGAACTTCCCAACTCCTTGCTGCTTCCCCCCCGCGTCTGCATCACCCTCCGAACTTCCCAAACCCCTTGCTGCTTCTCCCCCTGTATAACGTCCCTAACCCTTTGCTGCTTTTTCCCCCGCATCTGCACTCTCTCCGAACTTCCCAACTCCTTGCTGCTTCCCCCCCCCCCGCGTCTGCATCACCCTCCGAACTTCCCAAACCCCTTGCTGCTTCTCCCCCTGTGAAACTTCCCAAACCTTTTGCTGTTTTTTTAACCTTTGTTTTTGGTGTCCGCTTGTTGCTTAAACCTCTCTCTAGCCCTTCTTTACACTTCTCCGCTGTCCCTCCCCTACCAAAGATCACCATCACACTGCTCCGTTGTCCTTGCCCTGCAGGGCTTCAGAGTCTCTCGCTGCTTCCAGCCGCTTGTCTGCATACCACTAATTACTCACCCCCCCTCCTGTTTCTTGACCCAGCCTTTATATTGATATTGTATTGTTGTACTGTAACTCACATTTTACTTGTAATTATAACACCCCATTGGTTGCCTCCACTTTTCTGATATACTTTGTATTTACATTGATGCCACTGTGTTACATTGTGTATCTAGCTATTAACTCATATAGAAGCTACCATTTTATTTTGCATTTCTTTTGGGTACGCTTTGCATTTCCAAACTGTATCTAGAGTTGCTTATTGACTGTACTGTATCCCATTGTGCTGAACCCCACTTGCTGTAGCCCACTATTAGAACTCCCTACACTGTTCAATAAGAAGAACCGCCCCACATCGTTGTCTATTGTAAACACCCTATACACCCCATCCCATCGCATTTCATTATTAAATTCCCACCACTTCCTTTTTTTTCCTTTAATAAAGAAATTAATTGGAACCCCAGCTGTGTGGTAATTGCTCCCCAAGATCCCATATACTTGCAGGCAGGAACATGGCGTCACGAACTGGATCTTGGGGTAACAATTACTGCCCTCCCTGTCCCTGGAAAGAGGCCAAGACCTCTGGGACAGAGGAAGATCAGACCAACCACCTACAATACCACTTGCTGCAAAGTAAACAGCAGCCTGAGGCCCTAGAATGGGTCTGTACTATTGGCAAAGGCCAGAGCTCCAGGGTGTATACCACCCACCTGGGGCTCACTGATGTGGGGTGCCTCTTAACCTGCCACCCCACATTCAGGGCCAGCCCTGCTGATTCCAGCCTCCGGCCAGTCTGCACTAAGGCAGGAGAGCCAGCCGCAGATTCAGATCCCACCCGCCTCTGGAGAGAGGTGGGAAGGGTTGTGAAAGCCTGCGGGGGGGCTCCATCTAAGCTCACCCCTGAACCTCGAATTTTGCAGGGGTCCCCCACCCACCAGATATTAATAGAACTGGTGCAGAAGCTGGATGAAATTCGAAAGCCCAAGAAACTGTGGCATGACATATATAAGCTCCAAAAGGTAGCCACAGTTACCTATGAGATCCTGGCTCAGGCCCTTGATAAACTAACTGTTTTCCATGGGGCCCTAATGACCTCGGCCAAGGAGGCCACTAGCCAGCCTAGCCAGGAGGGACCACCACTGACCCCTAGCCTGCCCAGTCCCAATAAATCCCCTGAAAAACCACCCCCATATACCCAACCAGAGGCCTCATCTCCCCTCAAGAAAACCCCACTATACCCAGCCCTACCTTCAGCCCCTCTAGAGGCCCAAGCCCATGAACCTGCACTCACTGTCACCTCTGGTGAAGCCCTGCCAGTATCCATCAGTCGTATAAAGATTGATAACCAGGGCAACACCACACAGGTGACAGAACTCCGACCCCGCTCCAAAGCAGAGATGAAGGAGTTCATCTCGGATACCGCTGGGGGGGCCAATGAGCCACCACTACTGTGGCTAGGCCACCTGGCTCTGGAAAACGGACAAGAGTTAGTGGATAGAGAAGAGGGCATAGTATTAGCCAGGACCAGTAGCTGGTCCAGGGGTCTCTCAGAGAGCCTGGTAATATCTAACACTGCATGGCCCCTGACCGCCTCAGCACTGGCCTTCCTCCATTTACAGCACTCCCTTCAAGGGATCCAAGTCCCCAGAGGAAGCGTCAAGGACATCTCTTCCCTCAGATGTGCCATCGCAGGGGGTTCCATCATGCTGTGGTCCCCTACACAACACCCTCTCGGGCTTACTCAGGCCCAGATTAACCAGGTCAATGCCTTCAGACATGTTATTGACCCCACCGAGATACCCATAGACGAAGCTGCCATTGACTTAGCCATAGATAGCAGTACCACCCCTGACACTGGGGCAGTTCTGTGGCTAAGGGGGTATGCTAGGCACCCCATTGGGCGACTCTATGAAGCCCTCGAGAAAATAAGATGGCCCTCAGCCCAAGCTCTACCCATCAGTCCACCCCCACCACATGCCAGTCCACACCCCCCACATGCCAGTTCACAACCCAGGCCCCAGTACTCACAGCATTCATTTACAGAACGCAAAATTTTTGGGTTCTTATTGTACAAGGGCCTCACTAAGGAGGTTGTACGTAAGCTCAATAGTGAGCAGCAAAGAGCCTTGGCCATAGCTCTGGGATGGGAAGAGCGTCCAGAACCTTCCCAGCCAAAAAATGGGTAATGGCCGTGTGCTTGGCGGCGGCCAGCACCCGGCAAGGGGACCCCCGCCCCTATTATCCGCTAGTTTTTGACAAGGGTCTCGTCATCCCCTTTTTGCTGGACACGGGGGCACAGGTGTCCATTGTTCCTCCTCACGTCCCTCACACCCCCGCAGGACACACCATTTATGTGCAAGGTCTCAACAGCACAGAACCCCGTGCAGAAGTAAAGGTACACGCATCCATAGGCCACACACCAGTAACATTTCGGGCCCTAGTGGGACCCATGCCACTCCTTGGGGTTCAGGAGCTACGGCGTTTTAAACTGGCCGAAGCCGTGCTCGATGCACTACCAGTCACCCTATCGGGTGCCAGTGCCCCCCATGAACCTGAACTTCTCAACCCCACACCCTGGAAATACAGACCCATACCCACAGCCCCAGAAGGTCACCCACACATTGCCCAGCTCATTGAAACACTGCTTAATGATAACAAGATTCGGTGTGTGTCAGCGAGCAAATACTTGTCCAGTGCATGGGGAATCCCAAAACCACACAAAACCAATGAGTATAGGATGGTTATAGATTATCGCGCCGCTAACAAACACATACGATCAGTAGCATTCGCCGCCAAATGGGATATCCCCACTATAGAACGCATCCTAGTGGACGACACTAACCAATGGGCCTGTACAACAGACCTAAAAGATATGTTTTATCAGATCCCCCTCTATGACCCCAAGGGATTGTTAAACTTTGCTTACCAGGGAGCCCAGTACCAATGGCAAGCGTGTCCCCAAGGGTACAAAAACTCACCTGCCTGTGCCAGTGAGGCCCTAACCCGCACATTAGAGAAGGTACCATCCCCCCCCAACATTCATGTTGTCTATTATGTGGACGACATTCTTATAACTGGCACCACACCAACTGAAGTACAAAAGGTCACTGAACAGGTTCAGGCCGCTTTATCCACCGATGGGTGGAACCTCAGTTTGCCTAAAAGTGTCCTCACTGCTACTTCTACCTTTCAGTTTTTAGGTTTTACTGTAGAAAAGGGACAGCTATGCCGCTTAACTTACCACCCACTCACCAATTCTTTCCCCTTGGGGGTAGCTCCCCCCAGACGTGAAGTGCAGCATGTGTTGGATGTAATTAACTATCACAGACAGTTTCTCCCTGCTGCTTTGTTGCCACAACTATCTGTTTTGTAGCGATATGCCAGGAACATTAAAACCTCTTGGACACCAGAGGCCGAGCAGGCGGTGTCTTCCCTGGCTGCCTGGTTGGGCTCTGGGCCCACCTTGGCTCGATGGAATCCCACCAACCTCAGACCATGTGGCCGTAACTGTGTCCCAAGAGGACCTCCCCGTCCACAATCAGGCCCGGAAGCTGTCAGGACCCGAATATCGTTATGGGCCTGTGGGCATTGCCATGCTTGCTGTCCAGTGTGCTCTCCCATGGGGTAAATCTGCCACAGGCACCCTAAAGGGGCCTCGTATGGAGCTTCTCCCATACCTCACCTTCACCCCGGCCCCCCAGTTCCAGGAGCCCCTGCTACCTGGGAGCGACTCATTTACCATGTCCAAGAGGTATTTGGATATTGGGCCCTCAAGTCCTCCTCCACTGCAGCTCCCACTGAGCCGGGGGCTATTGCCCAACTGAGTGCCTATGCCCCTTGGATTGTATCTGATGGGGGAACATCGCCTTCTCCCCGAGCAGGAATGCTGTGTGCTACCTGTAACACCCTCAAAGTTAAACCCTTAGATTTTTCCAGCTCAGCTCAGAAGGCCGAAGCAGAAGGCGTCCTGTTGGCAGCCTCTCACATTGTGGTAGCCCATCCGAAAACATGCGTGGTCCTGGGAGTGGACTCAAGCTACTGCGTGTCCATCCTGATGGGAGAAGGACGGCCCACCACTCATGAAGAAATATGGGCACAGATTACTCAACTGGCAGCACAGTCCAAGCTGCCATGGTTTGTTACTCATTGTCCTTCACACAGGTCTGACAGTAACCCTCTTGACTCCAGCCTGGATCTACAACTCCGAGAATATAAGTGTAACACATCCCAGGTTAACATTATCTCTTGCAGTGATCCCTTCATCACTTGGCTTCATAAAGAGTGGGGGCACCTGCCTGCCCGTGCCCTACATCAGCTGTTGACTGACAGAGGGAGACGAATATCGAGCGTGTCTAGGCAGCAGTGCACCCAAGCTGTCCAAGGGTGTCTGAGCTGCCAACAGGCATGAGTCACTAACAAGCCAGTCTATGCTCATGGTGCTTATAGCCCTGAGCACTTTAGCCCAGGTAAAACCTGGCAGATGGACCTCATTGGCCCCCTCCCGGGGGCCAAACAGTATCCAAAGGGGCTTGTAATAGTTGACCTAGGGTCTCGTCAGTTAATGTGTTCTCTCCTCAGGCGATCTACTGCACCAGCTGTTTCTGTAGCCCTTCTCCAGGTAATTGCTGCCTGGGGGGCACTCGAAGAGATCCAGACCGATGGAGGGCCACTGTTCACCAGTAAAGCTATAGACCAGATGGTGTCCCAGTGGAGGGTGCATCTTCACACCCACCTGCCATATCACCCCAAAGCAACGGAGTCGTGGAGAGACGGATCGGAATGCTGAAGACCCAAATTCGGGCCATACTTGGCACCACTGATTACAAGGGGTGGGACTGGGTGCTGCCTCAAGCCCTCATTTCCCTTAATACAGCATACAGCCGATGGCCAGAGATCGCTCCTAAACCGCGGGAACCTTGGAAACCTGCCTATAGTATTTCTCAGCCAGTGTGGGTCTCTATTCCCAATGCCCAGGGAACCTGCACTCCACTAGCAGCCACCATCATCACACCTGGCCGGTTCCCTAACACCTATCATATTCAAATAGATGGACGGGGCAAGCCTGACCTGGCCCACCACAACTGGCTTAGTGTTCGGTCATAACAGGCCCTAGATGGGCCACTTTTCTTTTATGTCTCCATAGGAATCAGTCGCCATGATTGCCGCCCCGCCTCGAGAAAACCCCCTGGTTGCCTGGTTGAGAGACTACGTTCTACAGGAGGTCCTCATCGGGAACATGTCAGATGTCCCCCCATCACACGATTGCGTTGCCTGTACAAGACCAAAGGCCTCAGAGGGAGGGTCCCCCTTCCTCTGGGAGTTCCTCCCCCTCACGAACCTGACTCCACAGCATCCAGCTTCAGCCTGCAACAACACAGACTGGGTTCATCGGCCTCTGTTCACGTGCAACACCACCAGCGACGACCGAAGACCCAACTCATTCGCCCCTGTTGTGGTGACAGGACCACTCCCAGCAGCCCCCTGCATCGTTGGGGCAGTATCCCAATTGCACCCAATGGTTCATAGGACCTCGGCCTAACTCAAACCCCAAGAAAGGAAGCTCAAGATACCGCACTGAGTTCACCAGGTTTATTAATCATCTTTCAACAAGTACAGTGTTTAACCCCACCCAATACTTATCCACAGCTCAGACCCATGTAGAACTGAGACAGGTCAGAGCCGCCCACCTACTATGGATGGAGGTCAATACACCATCCGGCCAGAAATCCCCCCAGCGAAGCTCCATCCATGACCAGTTTTTACCCTCTTCCCCAGGACAAGTGTGGCTCTGTGGGAACAACATTGCCTGGACTGCTCTACCCGCATTCCCAAAGGGGATATGTGCCATCGGGCAACTCGTCATAAAGGGAGGAGGGCTCTTTCACCACCATCGCCCCTTCTTCTCCTCACCACGCAAACGACGAACAGCCACCACATGGGAGCGACTCAAATCAGCCACCGAGATGGTCATAGGAGGGTACATACAGTTTAACCCTTTCTCCTACAGTTTAACTTTACAGCAAATCTGTGGACTGTCGCTTGGTCTGGAGGCCCTCACCAACAGCACAGCAGAAGGACTTCGTCGAACCAGCGACGCCCTCACTATCCTAGCCAACTACGCCGAGCAGAACCGTCTTCTGATCCAGACCATCCTACAGAAGGACTTTTGTGTCGCCTTGGAGGACCTCGATCCTCGCTTTAAAGGACAATGTTGCCTGCGCCTTCAGCCTGGGTGGAACAACGTCTCAGCCATGGCTGACCAACTATCCTCCCTCGCCGTCCAGATTCGTGAAGAGCGTAAGCAGTGGGATTGGTGGCAAGCTCAGTGGTACAGCTGGGGGCTGGGAACCTGGGCTCAGTCCATCAAGCAGTGGCTTATTACTGTGGCTATTGTTCTTGTGGCCTTTCTGTTGGGGATAGCAGTGGTCAAGCAGCTAATTCATAAGGTTGTATCAGCCCTGCCTTTGCAGGTGAGGAATTCCTCCATCCCCTTGGACAGCAGCAAACCACCACCTCCATACTACGAAGACCATGACTTGTAAAACCTTTTTTTTTTTCCTTTTTTTTTGGTCTTTGCATGGGACATCCCCCTCACACCACGTTCAGGTCGGCCAGGGGGTCATGTCTGTTACAGCTATCCCCTATTCCATTTTGTTTCTTACAGCTGTCCCCAGACTCCATTTTGTTTTCTGTTCTCCTGTGGCCGCCCTTCCCTGGCTGTTAAGTTGTTTACCAGGGCCACTGCCCTTCTCAAAGGGAGGGCCCCTTAAGTTGTTTAACAAGAGCCATTGCCCTTCTCAAAGGGATGGCCACTTGTGCTGCGTGCTAAGTGGGACCACTGCCCTGTTCAAAGGGTTAGTCCTGTTATCACCTCGTTGAGCCTGGGCTTGGAGTAGGGTAGGCAATGTCCAGAGCTGCAAGACCTAATGTGTTTTTAAGATCCTGGGCATGAGTCATAGGCCTCATGTGCTCTTGAGTCACCTATTGCACAGGACTATGTCCAGGCATGTCTCTGGGCTTACCTTCAGTTTTTTCCCTGTGCCCCCTCCCCTGTGACAGAGGGAGCCTATCAGGATTACTGGCGGGAAACTGCCCAAGTTTGCCTTTAAAACCAGACATTTTTGAAACACACCTCAGAAAGGTTCCTGCATTGCTGCCTGGTCTGATCAGCCAGGGGTTCTGGGAGGTCCTTTCTCCGCTCTCGTTTTATTTTTGAGCGTACCCCCGTTTTTTGAACGCCCCCCCCCCACGAAGAACGAATTGCTACCTGAGAGATCTCCTGATTATTGAAACTGTACCGAGCCCTCCTTGCCTCTTCTGATGTTGCTGCTGCTTCTGCCTTTGCTGCTGCCTTGGGGACTGGTAAGAATCCCTCTGTAAAACTTCCTATACTTTTATTTTATTATTTTAGCTGCTGGCTCTGTTTCCCCAGCACACAGACTCAAGCTAAACCTTGGTCTGTGTCTTAAAACCTCTCTTAAACTCCAGGGCTATTTGCCGCTAAAAATAAGTTTGTGCCGCTGCTAAGCTCTGCTCCTGTGGGCTTTGCCTTGGGGCTCTCTGCTTTCAGCTGTATCCACCGCTGTAGCCACCATACCTTGGCTTCCTTGGGAGCTGGGTCCTGGACACATACCACTCTGCGCTCTGTAACCTCCCCATAGCATAAGGTGCACCATAGGTCTTGTTTTTTTTAGTTTAATAAGTCATAGTTTGTTAAGATTGTAGAGCTTGTAAGTTTCAACTGCCTTGTTATAGTTTACTGTTTTGTTGCTCCGTATAGTTGCTTGTTATAGCTTTGCTTAGAATTGTGATATTTGTTGTTTTGCCTAGTCGTTGGTTAAAATAGATAAGGTTTTTTGCTGCTTAAATTCGCCTTCCTGCTGTCCCGATCTCTCCCTGAACTTTCCCGTGTCTGTTTTTCCCCCGCTCCAATCTCCCCCTCTGTGTGCTCCTCCGTGTCTCCCTGTTATAACCCTTTGCTGCTTTTTCCCCCGCATCTGCACTCCCTCCGAACTTCCCAACTCCTTCTGCTTCCCCCCTCCCGCGTCTGCATCACGCTCCGAACTTCCCAAACCCCTTGCTGCTTCTCCCCCTGTGAAACTTCCCAAACCCCTTGCTGCTTCTCCCCCTGTATAACTTCCCTAACCCTTTGCTGCTTTTTCCCCCGCATCTGCACTCTCTCCGAACTTCCCAACTCCTTGCTGCTTCTCCCTCTGTGAAACTTCCCAAACCCTTTGCTGTTTTTTTTAACCTTTGTTTTTGGTGTCCGCTTGTTGCTTAAACTTCTCTCTAGCGCTTCTTTACACTTCTCCGCTGTCCCTCCCCTACCGAAGATCACCATCACACTGCTCCGTTGTCCTTGCCCTGCAGGGCTTCAGAGTCTCTCGCTGCTTCCAGCCGCTCGTCTGCATACCACTAATCACTCACCCCCCCTCCTGTTTCTTGACCCAGCCTTTATATTGATATTGTATTGTTGTACTGTAACTCACATTTTACTTGTAATTATAACACCTCATTGGTTGCCTCCACTTTTCTGATATACTTTGTATTTACATTGATGCCACTGTATTACATTGTGTATCTAGCTATTAACTCATATAGAAGCTACCATTTTATTTTGCATTTCTTTTGGGTACGCCTTGCATTTCCACACTGTATCTAGAGTTGCTTATTGACTGTGCTGTATCCCATTGTGCTGAACCCCACTTTCTGTAGCCCACTAGTAGAATTCCCTACACTGTTCAATAAGAAGAACCCCCCCACATCTTTGTCTATTGTAAACACCCTATACACCCCATCCCATCGTATTTCATTATTAAATTCCCACCCCTTCCTTTTTTTTCCTTTAATAAATAAATTAATTGGAACCCCAGCTGTGTGGTAATTGCTCCCCAAGATCCCATATACCTGCAGGCAGGGACAGAGATTAATAGCACTATGTGGTGCCATGTAAAAAGCAAACCAATACTTCATGTTTCTCCAAAGAGATTCACCGAAACATACAATTCCTAAACTACATCTTGCCTAATTTTATATTATTGGGCTGTTTCTTAAGCAAACTAACCACTATTTGTATTATTACAAATTGTGGGCATTTTGATGTGAGCAGAAATCACTTGGGGTACATAAAATTGAAACCTTCAATCTGGTTCCGTCTATGACCCCTAAGTAAGGTTTCTAGAAAGAGATTAGTGCATCCAACATCACTGCTTATCCAGTATAAGCAGATGCCAATTGACAGCCGCCAGTAGGCAACAGCTTTAGGCTGAATGCCTACTGAACTCACACTAATGCAAAAATGACCCTGCTTATGTATGATGCTTCCTTAGCATGTGTACTGCCACTTTCTCCCTTTGAAAACTTTGTTCACACAATGCAAAGCGAATTACAGTACATGCTCAAGGCTGCACCTGGGCCTGTCATTTTTTGACAAAGAGACTCCATTAAATTTTATAAATGGAGTTCTGCAATTTGAAAGCCTTTCGTAAGAATTATGTTTTTCCTTGTGAAGAAGAAATAAATTACCTAGGTAAGGCAAGAGCTCAGGTGCTTTGGTTGTTATCCCATGTTTTCCAGTTGACTGATGAGGTCAGATCAGATGTTGCTTTCACCAGCAGGTTTCTCAAACAATTTATCTAACTTAGCATGCAAGATCTTAAGAGAGCTTAAAAAATGCACAACATTCAGGTATTGCTGACCCAAATGGCTAAATTCTATTTTTGAGAAATGAATAAATAAAATAAAATTAGGAACTTAAACACTAGCCAACAGGCTGCTTTCTAGTTATCCTACTAGCTGAGCTACTAATCATACTTTTCAACCGCTAAATTTAGCTGTTCTTATACAAATTCTGAAAAAAATGTAAACTGGTAAGCATAATTTTTAGCTATGAGCATACAGCATTACCTGATGTACGAGTCACCAAATATTTGTGACTGTTGATACTAGGTAAGAAGATCCAAATTCATTATACCATTCCTTTGGAGCACAATATTCAAGCATTTCAAGTTTTGTCAGTGTTTCTGCATGTACAGGAACACTATCTGTTTCTTCTTGGCATTTCCCATATCCCAGAAAAGGTATAAAGACATTACAAATATTTACACAATAGAGCAGCACAGGGAGCTTATAATTTTAGTGTAGGATTTCCCAAGAGCTCAGTGTTGGCCTACCTCTTCCCCCAAATAAGCCAATGAGAGCTTTACCATCTACCTCAAAGGAAGCAGAATTGAGCACTTTGTGGTACACAGGTTTTGTGCTGAGTGAATTTCAACTTAGAACATAACTATTGAGTGAATATAATGGCATCCAAAAAACATATGAGGTTGTATCTATATATTCAGTGAATGACCACATGTTGGTAAAGATTTAACAACCAGCTATAAAAAAAAGAGGGATCTGAGTCTCATTTACACTTTAGCTTCTTTACACTACTCTATCAGTTTAAAGGGGCCTCAAAGTGGAAGTAAATTGTATTTAAACTGTCTAAAATACAAATTGCTCCCACTTGAAGGCATCTTTGCACTCTAAGGCCTGGTCTACACTGGGGGCGATCGATCAAAGTTATGCAACTTCAGCTACGTTAATATGAATAATATAGCTGAAGTCGACGTACTTAGATCGACTTACCGTGATGCCTTCACCCTGGTGAGTAGACTGCTGCTGCTCCCCCGTCGACTCTGCCTGCGCTTCTCAGCGAGCTGGAGCACAAGAGTCAACAGGAGAGCGTTTGGGGGCCGATTTATCGTGTCTAGACTAGACAAATCGACCCCCCACTGGATCGATCACTGCCTACTGATCCGGCGGGTAGTGTAGGCATACCCTTAGAGAGAATGAAGTTGCTGTAGTATAAATGAGAATTAGACCTCAGATGTATTGTCACATATGAACAAATAAATAGACTTACATGAAATGTATTGAAAAGATCAATAAGTAAAATGTTTTTGAGGTCTACACAGTGTAACTTTAAATGTCCAGCTTTTATTACAACACAGACAGCGTCTTCTGAGTTCCATGGACATATCCTTGCAGATACTCCGACAGTAAGCTTTACCAAGAGTCATTTTTCCCAGGAAGACAATTGTCTGTTTCATGAATAGTTGTTTTTTTAAAAGGTTTAAGCCATATCATTTTATTGCATGCACGGACACACACATGCACTATTTGGGTAGGCTCAGAATAGAATTATTATTTCAGGGGTGTCTAAGGCCCAATCAGAGATTGGGACCTACTGTACTAAGCATTATAAACACTCACAAGACCCACACACAAAAATGATTACTCCTATATCAAAGAGTTCTTAAACAAAAAGCACAATTTAAACTTTTTCTAAAGAAACAGTAATATCAAAATAAGTAAACAAAATACTAGTGTGTAACACATCAAAACGTAGAAAGGTTTGCAACAATATTCATTTCTGGGGATGTGTGTAAATAATTAGATTTTATGTTGTGCTTTAAACTGAAGCTGGTATTTTCTGCTCTTTTGCAGAAACAGGTGGAAGTGGGTTAGCAGCTTCCAAATAACCTCATACTAAGCATATACAAAAACCAAGCAAATTAGCACAAGAAAAATTACAGAGCTTAGATCAGACTTTCTGCTTTTCATTGTTCATTTTATTGCTTGTAAAATGCAGGTTTAAAGTCCCTCTATGCAAGCAGCCCTTCAAAACAGGAGTAATATTAGCCGCATGCAGATCTGAAGCTGCAAAAATCAACTTCAAATTAAATGAATTTATATCATTCATTCACCATACAGTTACCATAATTTTAAGTTTTTCAGTACAGAATGAATTCTTATTTACTGTTTTTTACAGTTGTAAAATCAGGGTATATCATCCTGTGTTTCAGCAGGGCAGACCACTCAAAAAGGAACAAATTCTGTTTAAAAATCTCTTTTCAGCAAGATCTGATGTCAGCTTTTAATTTCTATTGCACTTGAGATTTGAGTTTGATTCATATCCTACATCGTTGAAGGCAACTATGATAATTAGAAACTTGTTTCAGTGGACTGAGAAAAGGAACAAGACGCGGAGGCCATTGTCCCAAGCGGTCAAGAAGAGAAAGGAGGATTTTATTAACTTTTCACACCTAAACAGGTATATTGGATAGAGCAGTAAAGTGGCTTTATTTTAAGGAGTCTTATAGGACTAATTATTGAAGAAATAAAAAGTATCAGGAAATCATAAAAGAAATCATAGGTTAAGAACATGCTCTCTGCATTCATATTTCATTAGTTGTGTTTGATATGTTAGAGCCAAGTCCAGACAATATAAATGCATTTAGTAACTCAGCACTCTAGCACTCTACTTGATTTTTACTCCTACGTTTATACAACTATAAATTGCTCCTACTGCCAATTGAGAAATCACAGCCTACAACAATTAGCAGCAATTTGGCAAGTCTTAACAGACTGGGCATAGGTTACGTCCTCCCCACAATCATAACAGTTGTTCACAAGAGGAAGATGAATCTAGAAGGTACAAGACACTGATTCAATAGCCAGGTTTGGCACTGGGGGAATAAATGAACCAAGTCTCAGTGCTATTAGTAGGTGTTAATACTGGCAACAGACTTAAGGAGGCAGAAAAGCTGGGGTTAAAATTGGGCAATTTATTCAGGAAATAAAACATTATTGAATTTGTGAACTTTACAGTTTTGATTTTACAACTAGGTTTATGTTGTACAATTGCCTTCGGCTGAGACCTAGAAGCTTGGCTGAGCATTTTTTTTTTTTTTTAGCTCCCTGGCCAAGGAAAGTTTTCTAGCTCAGTTATCATTTTCATTCTTCATCTCCTCCCACTCACTGCCCCATCTCTTCCTTGGACAATAAGCTAACAGCCAAGTCAAACTTTTAATAGAAGCTTGTTTCAACATTCATTTTACTCTAGCTCAAATAAAAAGTTGCAAAAAGTTTGAATTTAAACAAACTGACTGGTGTGACATAAAAGGAGAGACCCCAAAATGTCTCTCCTTAACATTTGAGAGAATCACAAAGGAACTATAATAACTTCCTGCCTTTTTTCAGTCATCTATGCAGTGTCCATTTCTATTCAATAGACTTAAATAGCAAAGTTCAAATTAAGAATGAATCACAATGTGACTCTAACCCTGGCTTGGAGGGATGAGATGAGAGATTATTCCTGTTTCTATCTTCATTCAATCCCAGCAGAATCTGTAGAGACTTTGATCAAGCATGCCAGTTAGTGCCAGTCTTGAAAGAAGCCTTTGTGATGAAGATACCTCTTCTTGAAACTCCTTTCACAGATGCCATGGAACAACCATTGTGCTGTAAAACTGACCAAGGGTGAACCATCAACCTGGAGGTCAAAGGTTTCATATCCCACTGCCAATTTCCTGCTCCATTCAGCTCTCCTGAAAAAACTGATGACTGTAGAAAATCCAATAAAATATATTCTGCTCCTTTCCTATTTATTGGTCATAAATCATACCCAATATTGAAATGTCAGTGACCAAACTCGAATAATTAAAAACAACAACAACAAACCACAACCACATATATGCATTTCATATCCACTACCACATCATCATCTAAATAGTGTTGTGTTCTGAAGCACAATGTTAATTACATTCTGGAAGGGTAAAAAACAAACAAACAAAAATATGCTCCTTTTGTGTCTTCTGTCTTATTTTTCTGTTAATGCACATTGATATCATAAGCACAGCAACGAATATATACAGAGAAGACGTGGCAGTAATAAAAGAAAAGATAATTTTAGGGCAATCTTAATCATTTTTGATGAAAATAGGCAAACATGGAAGAGTGTGTGTGTGGGAAAAGGAGGGGTATTGCATTTCATTGGCCTATGGTTTAACATCATGATGTGGTGTCCAATACTCAGAGTTGTATAGAGATTCTTTTCAGTTCTGATAATGATATATATTCTTTCCTGAACCTGAAGGCAATGTCTGCTTCATATGTATCTTGTGTTTAAATTCCTTCAAGAAATGTAAACAGTTAAATTCTAATACAAATTTGTGTGGACATTTTCACCCTTCTCCATTCTCCCTCCAAATTAGGTGCATGTCATCAATTCAGAAACCCAAAATTATATAATAAAATTATTTCAGGACTAAAGGACAAATCTAAAATTTCCTGTAGCCAGTTCTCATAATTTGGAAATAATTAAGATGTTAAAAAATGTTATACGATTATTTTTTCATGGAAATGACAAGAAATCCCATAACAGATCATATATTCCATATAATCAGCAATTAAGAATATATGTAAAATTAAATAAAGAAAGAGGTGTGTGGGGTGGAAAAAACAGAGATCTGGATTCTGAGAAAACCCTTCCTTCCCTACCACATGTTCTAGTAAAATAGAACTTCTGTGTCTCATAAAAATATTTCTTCAAGAAAAAAAAGAGAATGAGGAAGAAAAAAAAAACCCCTCATCATGCAAGCTTTCAAATATACTCCTCAGGTGCAAATAATGAAGTGGGCCAGAAGAGGAAAGTGACCAGGGAAATGTTATGATGTAGTCTACTTGGAGTTTAATATTAAATAGATATATCCCAAAAGTGCATGTGTATGTCAGTATGTGAGAAATTTTAACTGGAATTGGGAATTAGAGTGGAAAATTATAGTTCCACAGGTTGAAACTGACAGACAGTGGGATAATGATCAGACCTCAACTATTATTCCATAGCAAACTGAAAGCTCAAATCTGTACTGGTTTTATTAAACCTTTTAATTGACAGCTTTTACTAACATTTGAAAATAGATGTTGAATTCACTTTAATTGTTGTTGTCACTTCCTTCTCTCATCTCAGTCCTTCTGTTCTAAACTTTTCTCATTGCAATTCATGTATTTTAAGCAAAAGTGAAGAAAGGATGGAGGATATGGTGGCATTAAAGTATTTCTTCTACATTTCTTTCCTGTACACAAAAGTCCTTTGTTAGAAGATTGTGTAGAAGAGGGGCCATAGTGAAGCTGAGACAAAGGAAGATGAGGGTGTTCAGAGGGAAGCCAAAGGATTGAGGAGCAGAACAAGTAAGAGCAACACACAGTATTGTCTTCACTGCAAACAATGTCACCATCCTCATCAATGGATGGGGGAAATTGATGGGGCCTGCTGTGAAAGAGAGACAGTCCCAATGGCAAGGGATGGAGACACTCGCCAAGGGACACTAGGTAGCTCCTTCCCCGGGAGTCTCTGGCACCCACTGGCCAGCTGGGAGAGAGGGGTGCTGTTTTGCCAGCACTTCCCAGTTCCCAGGATTTAGCTGAGAGCAGGAGCCAGGTGAAGACTTTTTCAGCTCCATTCCAGCAAGGAAGACGTACATTTGTCCGATGGAAATGCTGATATATGGCTACAGGATACGAGGCAATGGACTGGGCAGGAATTGTGATACCATGCTGTATGGTTGGGTGGGGAGAGCGATCAAGCTAGTTGCTGATGCTCCCTGTATCCAGTTTTCATTGTGGTTAAGGGAATAAAATGAACAGTCCCCAGAGGTAAGAGACCTGGGATTTTGGTGATGGACTTTGGGCTAAAGTAATAGGGTGAAACCTTGTGGCCCTCGCAGACAGAAATCGGACCCTGTGGTCCTCATGGGCCCAGGTCCCCACACAAGTTCACCCTCTGTTCCCCTCATGGGGGAAGGGTTCTAGGACTCAGAGAGAACTGAATTCTGGGGTAAGTGGAGGAAGTCCTACCCCATGTTATGGGTTATATGATAATAAGTCCTATAACCACCTCGCTGGAACCAATTCAATGCCTAATACAGGAGACTATGGGTGATGGGTGAGTAGCAGTCCTCCCTTCCGTTACAATTTAATAAAAGTTGCAACCTGCCACTAAATTCCACGCATATGTCTGTTCTCATTTTGCTGCTGTGTCCACATCAATAGGTGCGTTATTAATTCATGTTAGCTGAACCATGATAGCTGACTCGGGTTAAAATAGCAGTGAAGACAAGGCAACTCGGCTTTTAACTTGAGTGAGTAGCTTCGGTTAAAGCCTAGAGAGGAGTCTGAGGTTGAAAGCGAGATGCTAACCCAAGCTAAAAGCCAAATTGCCATGTCTTCACTGCTATTTTAACCAGAGTTAAGAACACACTGTTTGGTGGTAGGTGGGTGGGTGGGTGGTTGTTGGTGATGGTGGTGGTGGTGGTGGGGTATGTGTGTGTGTGTTTCAGTGAAGACACACCCACATGACAACTGGGGAAACAAAGGAGATATGCCAATGGAAGTGAAAGGCTGAAAGATAAAGAAGAGTATGGGAGAGAAGAAGAAGATTGTGAATAGAAAATAGAGAGGGGGTGATCAGCACAGCAGAAAGAAATGGGAAGAAAATGGCAGCTGCAAAAATGGGAGGAAGTATTAGTGACTAAGAAAAAAGGCAATCCATTTTATAACTTCAAAATGTCCAGGGGACAGTCAGCTGCACACTACTGGTGCAATGAGATATCCATATAGGGACTGTAATTCCCTTCTCTTCTGTGACTATCTTTGGGCACCTTATGCTGGAGCCATGAGCACAACTGTTTACAGATCTGAAAGTGAATTTGAGGAGGCAACATGAGCATGTTGAAAAAGTCTAGCAAAATCATGGTATGGCCAGCCCTGCACTAAGAATGTGAGAAGGGCAATGTAAGGCCTTTCCTTTGAAAGATGAGGCCAAGAAAATCATCATGGAACAGCTACCATTAAAAGATGGAAGTGTGCAGGCTGAGTATAAAACAAGTAATTGGGTGTTCTGGGTTACAGTCCCAGCTCTGCTACTGATGTGCTGTATGACTCGGCAAGACACTTCACCAATGAGGAATACCTCAGTTTCCTTTGTAAAATAAAGATAATGTTTTAATGTATCACATTATTGCACGGACCAACTGCCATCTGTAAATGCTTTAGGATCCTTCGATGAAAGGTGGCATGCAAACAAAGATATTTTAATATTAAAATAAGGACATTCACCATCTAAATCAACTATAATAAAGTAACTTATGGCTTTGACCTCACGGAACTGCACTATGATACAATTTGAAACAGATTACATTAGTTCGCACCAGGGAACTTTTAGTGCACCCCAGCAGGGTCAATACAGACCAATTAATGTGCAACACATTAGTACATTATAAAGATCACACTCTCGTACAATGCATTATCCCACTCTGTAGACAAACTCTTATTCTTAATGCACGTATCTTTCAGACGGATATAGTATTCTTCATTTCCTGTTAGAAACTTGTATATGGTTACTGTGAGCTATACTACAGCTGCTGTGTTCCTCCTCAGAGGTGGCTGCATTTCGTTAACGGGCAAGAGGTTAAAAAAATATATAGATGACGTTTTACAGTATATTTAGTTCCTGAGTTGGAAGATACTATTGAAATACAAAGTATTTATTAATAGCATCATAATCAATTTCCAGACCAAGAATGTCACAAGGCCAGGTTATCCCTCTACCTCACTTCTTTTGGGAGCTCTAGTATTTACTCTCAGAAATGGTGGATTAACTCACCGTTAGAGCCAGAAGTTTCCCGTATGTGAGATGTGCTGGGATGTGGTCAGTCTTGGATCGCAACGACTCCATATACCAGTGTTCTGCTTCAGGCAACTTGCTCAGTCTCATGTAGGCTTCTCCTATGAAGTAAAATGATAACCAGTCTGAGGACATAGCATTTTAATAGATTTATCATTTGAATTGCAAAAATAAAAAAAAAGTTCTACATTGTGACTGTTCACCTATATATGAACGAAGACCTCTAAGACAATGCATTGCTTTCAATGCCGGCAAGTTAAAAAACAAACTAACTTTATGGACACCTTAGTGATGAAGGCACAGTCTTATTAAGGATGAAAGAACACAAATGAGATGAAAGTCTGGTTGGAAAGGAATTGAAAGTGGGAGTATCAATCAAAATTCCCAAAGTAATCAAATTAACATCACATCTGCTATGCAAAAGCTATTTCTTTTCAATCAATTCACATTATACAGCATGGAGTATCAGTGAAAATACAGCATGAATTTGTGTTTAACCATAAACACATCAAGATCACAGATGAGGGTAAAAAAAACTGAAGTAGGTTAAGAAAAGTCCCCAAAGAAGGCTAGAATAACGAGGGAGGACATAGAAAAAAATCAAAACACACCACAGTTGGCGAAGCGTGGTGCCCTGCAATCACAGTATAACATCACTAGTGCTTTAATCTGATTTGAACTTTGTAAGGATTATGGAAGCCAATATGTGAAAAAAGATCAAAATCTGACAAACTTCTCAAAGTAAAATCCTTTGCTCTGAAAGACTCAGACAGCAAAGGTACAAGGATAGTGGGAGAATGATGGCAATGACAGAAATGCACTTTGGGGCAGCAATCTTGACATTTTTGAAAATGCATTTAATGTAGTGTATAAGAAACAATTTGAAGGGAAAAATCAAACAATCTTGCAAAGCTAATCAGAAATAAGCAGGATCAAACAATTAATTAAAAAATGAAGTATGGCAGTTTTCAGAATACTACTACTCTGCATTTACATAGCACATTTTGAATGTCCTATAGACACATTTAGTGAAATCCTGGCCCCACCGAAGTCCATGGCAAAAAGACTAATGGCTTCAATAGGGTCAGGATTGCACCTATTAACTAACAGACATTATTTTCCCCATACGTATAAACTGTGATTTATCTAAGGCCACATGCTAATTCAGCAGAATAAATGGGGTTAGACCTCAGGAGTTCCAACCCCATGCTCAGTCCAGTAACCTATGCTAACTCTCAGGTGAATGGCATCAAATTATAATCTACTACATGCAAAACAGTATGATTACAGTTGCAAAGTTAAGCAGTCTCAAGTTAAAAAATGACACAATTAAGGCTGCCTCATCAACCTGAATTTGCACCTCCTTGTGCATATGCATTATGCTACAGTCTTTAATGACATAATCACATCCTATCTTTTATACTCCAAACTGTCCTTGTCCGAGTCTTGGCTTTTCCCCATCCAAGTCCCAGTCTCCATTCCTCAGTTTTCTTATCCCTGTCCCAGTCTCCTTGCTTAGCACAGCCTCATCTCACTCCTCTGGACTCCCCTGTCCTTAAGGCCCTCTCCGTCAACTCCCAGTCTCTTTGTCCAGCTTTTCACAGTTCCCTGACCTTCCTCTCATTCCTTGTCTCTTTCCCCACCCAATCCCAGTTCTCCCACTCTCTCTACCACTTCAATCGGTCTTTCAGCATCCTGAACTCCAGTTGTCCACATTCTGAACTCCTTGTCCACGTTCCCTATCCTCACTGGCTACCAAACCCCATCTCTGCCCTTGGGCTTCTCCTCTAGTTACAGTGTTTCCCCCACCTCAGCTCCTTGTCCTCATCTCTTAGCACAAGTAACACCACTACTTCCCTCATGCACCATAGTTTCTCTTCTGATATATCTTTCCTCCTTCTTCATTACTTTACTGCCACATCACTAGCTCTAAGTCACAGTTTAATTGCCCAGCCAGTCCGAGGCTCCTCCCCATCAACTCCATCCCCCTCCCGGCTTCTTATTTTATCTGAGTTTCCTCTCCAACTACTGGTTCCCAGTCCCCACTGGTCATTTCCCTCCTCAGCGCTGAGTCCCAATCTCCTTGCTCAGCCAGTCCCACTCTCCCTCCCCACCTCAACTCCTAGTCCTAGTTTCCCTTTCCCTCTCCCCAGACTTCCTATGCAAATCTACTCTGCTTCTCATCTGCAAGTCTTGTTCCCTCTGCATTCAAATTGGTCAGCTTCCTCTACAGCCTGGGCCCAGTAGGGCGCCATTGACAGCAGAGGAGAGACCTACTCCCTGTAGTCAATTTAGGTCTCTGACTCAAGAGACTCATCATGCCCTGCAGTAGCTCAAAGCTACAATTTCAAGAAAAGCCCTGCTTGGTCCCAGGCTGTAGTATGCCCAATGTGGATTGAATCTTCAGGGAATTTAGCTGCTAAAATCTAAGAAGTCTCTATTGAGCATGTGTAAACAGTGATATTTCAAAGAATTATAACTTAGTCCTATTTGGGCAGATTTGCACAGAGATGGAAAAAGGCATATCCCTGACACAAAGACCACCCCCGTCCTCATAGTTTTCACGTCGCTGCTTCAAAGCATGAGGTGCTACAGCTATTCAAAGAACAGGCCACCAAAAATCAGCATGAGCACAACATATTTTCTCTTGCTTCGTTCTCAGAAATGGCTGAACTCTTTTAGCTGAGAATTCCCCATTCCTCCCCGAAAAAAGATCTGAGGCAGACGTCTGGCATGGAAAATTTCAGCCTGAATGGTGATAGTTAGGCAAAATTATAAGCAATTGAAAATAGGGTCTTATAATTGGAAGTCAAGTATCAGAGGGGTAGCCATGTTAATCTGGATCTGTAAAAAGCAACAAAGAGTCCTGTGGCACCTTATAGACTAATAGATGTATTGGAGCATAAACTTTTGTGGGTGAATACCCATTTTGTCAGATGCATGACAATGCTAATGATAATTGGAAGTGACAGACAACATTAATGTGTGGTGCTGCCAGACCCATCTATAATCTCATAGATCCAACAATGCACAGTACACTGTTCAAATTTATGAAGATACACAATTTTATCAAATATTTCTCAGGATGCTAATATAAGGACTTGGAGAGCTAAACAGATGTGCTGGAAAGGCTGCTAGGCAGATTAAATTGAGGAAGGTTTTAGAAATCAAGTACTTCACAGCAAAACCTATTAAATGACCTTCTCCTGGAGGGTATTGTTGATTGT
This sequence comes from Gopherus flavomarginatus, assembly GCF_025201925.1. Lineage (NCBI taxonomy): Eukaryota > Metazoa > Chordata > Testudines > Testudinidae > Gopherus > Gopherus flavomarginatus. The sequence goes on along the minus strand of NC_066617.1, from coordinate 79,871,985 downwards.
GCATCCAAAAATTCAACTCTGAATTTAGTAACCTAAATATCAAAATGTCCACACAGAAAGCTCCCCTGAAGACTTTAAAATTGCTCTCCTTTGCTGGCCATAGTCAAGCATTTCTATTGAAAGCTTGATTTCTGCCTGTAAAGCCCAGGTTCTAACCGTCTGTAATATAGCAGCTTTTGATTATGTGACTACAGCTGAAGGTCCATCAGAGTTTCCTCTATAACTATTTGTTTTGGAAGGATTTAGAGCCCTGCTATTAAAAAATCACTTCAGGTTAAGGATGTGATGGGGGTTGTCCCAGACTGGGGTGGGGGGATATTGCAAAATTTCAGTTCAATCAATCTGGCCATATTCTTGGTTAAAGTGAAGCAAAACAAATAAAAGCTTCTATGGTTTGAGATGTTTTCCAACCATTCTATTGGATTAGACATATAGGGATTGGATTTTGTCATTTAGGATGATATTTTATATATATCTGCACAGGGACAAAAAGTTTAAAAAAGAATTAGTGATATTTGACAGTTACTACTGTATATATGCACAAACGTTTGTAATGTGAATGATCTAATTTTCAGTAAATCCTTCATAGAGCACCCAGTGACATGAGATATGAAAGTAGCTGCAGAATACAAACTGGCTGCTCCATTTACCTTCACACTATCAGCATTTAACACATTCATTTGTAAAGTGCTCATACCAAAAATAGAAATGGTGCCATATAACAAATTCAGTTTGACAATGTATCCGGTCAAATCTATGCAGTTTAGTGAATTTATATCCCACTTTTCCACTTTTACAAACTATATCACAAAGGCACAGGAGGAAATCTGTTATATGTCACAATGTTTCAAAGATATCTCAGACACCATAAGGAGAACAAGTCAACGTATAGGAATCTAGGCCCCAATTCAGCAAAAGCACTTAACCCTGTGCTTAAGTGCTTCTGTTGAATAGAAGCCATAGTGAGATACCAAGAGGAAAGCTTTTGATGGCTCACCACAGGTACATGATCATCCAATATTTTGCAGGGCTAAATGAGTTCTCAGCAGTAACATTAATCTACAGATTCCTATCTTTAGTATTCTGTGGACTTTAAACCTGAAACTGGTGGAAGACACATCCAATGGGACTTCTAAAATAAGACACACCTCACCAATGTAACGCTCAACTGGTGTGGGGGACGGACATAGAGGGACCCCACAATATTGGAATTATTCAACACATTTCAAATTCGGGGAGGAATTATTCACCTAATATTCTCTAGATTACCCAGCTTTAAAGGCAATCCCGCACTGGGAAGGGGATGGGAGAGATGATCTCATTATTACACTGCAGCTGTAATTTACTTAGTATATTGATATATGATACTATATTTAAAGTGTTTTGTAGATTGTTTCACCAAGAACTCTTTTTATTTAATACTTTAGTACAAAGGAAAGCATAATGGATACAATGTATCCTTTAACTACACCTATGCCAACAAAAGCCTTGAAACTCAAAATTACTTTATTCGTATACTACACAAAACAGAGAAGAATCAGTTGCAACACTTCTATTATCATCGCAAAAGCAGTCTAAGGTGTTTTCTTTTTATAAACATCAGAACCCTCGGGAAACTTACAATACAGACACACATTTCAAAACTTCTTAGAAACACCAAAACAACACTTAAATCATCGCAGTGGAAAAGGTGTGAAACAATTCAAAACAAAACAATGATCAGTTAAAAAAACAAAGATAATAAGAAAAGAGTGATTAGTTATAAAAAGAAAAACAAAAGATTAGGTGGCTACAATGAGTTATCTTCTCTAGGAGTCAAATTTACCACTTTGCACTGCAAAGGAGTGGATTGTGATATGGTTTATCACCCAAGAAGGGAAGAAAGGAGTTATGAATTTCCAACATGTCTCATATAATGCAAAAGAACAGAACAGGGGACTATTTAGTGCGAACAGGAAGGCAAGCAGTGTTATGCAGTTCTAGATTAGGATCACTACCTGTCTTTACTTCCGGTTTGTTGATAAACAAGAGGGATTCACATATTGGATTATTTCTACCTTGGGCAGATATTAGAAAAAATCAAACATACCACAAATAATGTTGTTATATTTTCAGCACTAAGAAATCCTGAAATCTGAAGACCTCAAGCAAAGGCCATTTCCCTGAGGGGAACATGTTGGATGTATTGATGAGAAGACTACTATGGAGCTGCGAATGTACTAGCATTATGCCTCTATGGATACCATGTGCTTAGATTTTTTTTTTATTATTAGCATCGTATTTCTGGAGTACTGTGTCACTGAAGACACAAAAAGACAAATACATATATATATTACCTATACTCAGGACAGATGCATTGCAATCTGCTTCTTAGTATTATCAGGAAGTATTTTAAAAATGTTTGTAATATGTAAAAAACAAAAAACAAACAAACAAACAAACAAAAAACATGGCAAAACCTTGGTGTACAAAATCTCAGAGTATAGAGTTACAAAACATAAACTTGGCCATTGCACTGACAAAAATGGAATTCAAAATAGAATAAAAGGAGATATATTTTATAAAATTATATTGCACATGCTTAATAAGCATATTTACTACATGTTTTGCATCAATTGTACTGTACTGTTACACCTTCACAGAACATATTGCAATGGCTTTTTCTGAGCTACTAGGGTATGTGTGCAAATAACAAAGCTAAAAGCACTGTTATAGCTATGCTTAATAGTTATGTTTAATCTATAATGCAGCATGCACACTATTGTTAATAAGCATATTCTGCACACAGAGCTTCTCTGGAGCCATTGGTGCATGTGATCTTAATGTATATGAAGTATACTATACACAGAACAAGCATATTTTTTTTCTTTCATAGAAGAATCTCTTTGAAGACTTCTCAGAGCACACAGCATTTTATAAGCTTTTTTGCTGGAGGGGAGTCAATTATCCATTTATATGGATTTGACTGTGTTCTTATAGGCCACTTGCAGCCAATCACAATGGAGACTCAGATTTTTGGTTTAATTAGAATGAAAATCAACTTTAAAAAAAAATCCTATAGCTGGATGGAGAGGGTTGAAAATAAAAAGCAAATGAATTTCAATAAAGAACAGGACAGTCTTTAAAGAAGTATAGTCTGAAAACCTCAGTGAAACAAGAAGTCATTGACAAACAACTCAGCTGAGATAGTTATTTGATTTTTAGTTTCAGATAGATGTGTCACCCACAGTCACTAAAGAGAGAACAAATGGAATGACTCAGCATTTGTAAATGAAAAGATAATTTGTCTCTTATACCTTTCATTTTATGTAAGTGGATAGTAAAAAAAATTAGCCATGGCTGAAGAGGTAAACATTGACATTGTGTCAACAGTGTATTTCTTTTCAAATTGCTGTTGATAAAAGGACTTACCATTTGGACCATGTATAATTGTTATACCAGTAGCCCAGTTTAGATATCAGATTATATTTCTGTCTGAAAATGTAATGGGTACACTCATTTTTAATCCACATTTCTAATATGTTAAAATATTAAACTCGTAGACTCTTGGCCTTTCCAGAATACTGTGTGTATAAAAAAATTTAAAGTGTTTTACAGGAGAATAGAGATTGATTGTCCAAAGGAGAAGAAAAATGTGAACAAAAACCTTTGGAACTTGGAAAAAAAATGGTCTCAAATGTAGTAGCCACAACCTCCTTAGCAATTCACTTCTGTAATCTTTGTACTCAGTCTGAATAATTAGAATCTTAAAACAAAACAGCCAGAAGTTTCAATCAGTCCAAAGTTTCAGTTCAGCTTAGCATGAGCAGATATAAATGACAGTAACCTACTTGGGGGTGAGGTAGAAGAACAAGGGAGTAGGGGAGCACAACCTTTTCTTCCCACTGTAGCGAACTCCATTATTAGCACCTCTTTAGCACAATCAAGTATTTGCATGAGGAGAAAAAAGGCCTCATGTTCAGCTTATATATATTTAAAGAAAACACATGTTTTGTAATGTACATTATTAAACAATTCCCAGTAAAACTTCATTAGAAGCATGCCCAATGTTTTGACCATTGAATCTGACATAAGTGCAGGGCATCATGTTTTTCATAGGTTATGGTGTGGGACACATATTGCACAGCTCAATCATGTCTGGCTCTTAAAAAATAAATCTAGCACAGCATGAACTGAACTGTAAGACTATACCAACAAAAGAGCCCTAAACAATATTTAAAAGCAATTCAATAAGAAAAGCATTTACTGAGAGTAAGGGGCAAAAGGGGAAGGAGTCTTAACAATATTAACAGGCTTGTACAAATAGCCACATCCACCCAAAAGAATAATCAAATAAAGTGATAGTTATGTTATAACCATCAACACAGAAACGCCTCTCTCTGTGCTAAATCTTCATATTCATGATGTGAACCTCTATTTCTATTACAGATGTAAAATCTGGCTCCCCTACTTGTACTATACATGGCTTCCACTGGTGTAAGACAGCTTGGTTTCTGTCCATGTAAAATGTAGCAGAGCAACAAGGATAAATCATTTAACTTTCTAGAGACTGAAAGAAGAAAATTTGCCACGGATAGTAACCTTTCACCATGCACATGTGCTCTGCATCTGCACATGAGCAACATGTCTAGAGGCAAATTGGGAAGGCTGAGAAAGAGACTGAGGGTAACTTCATGTATGAACAGCCTTCCAAGGGGAGCAGTGGGGTAAAAAAGCTAACTCACTTCAAGACTGAGCTTGATAAGTTTATGGAGGGGATGGTATGATGAGACTGCCTACAATGGCATGTAGCTGATCTGCAAATGCAAGTAACAAATATCCCCCAACAGCCGATGATGGGATACTAGATGAGGAGGGTTTTGAGTATGACAGAGAATTCTTTCCCGGGTGTCTGGTCGGTGGGTCTTGCCAAAATGCTCAAGGTCCAACTGACTGTCATAGTTGGGGTCAGGAAGGAAGCTTCCCCTGGATCAGACTGGTAGAGATCCTGGGGTTTTTTGCCTTACTCTGCAGCATGGGCTGGGTCACTTGCAGGTTTAAACTAGTGTTAAATGGTGGATTATCTGTAACTGAAGTCTTTAAATAATGATTTGAGGACATCAGTAACTCAGCCAAAGGTTATGGATCTATTACACATAGTGGGTGGGTGAGGTTTGGTGGCCTGTGATGAGCAGGAGGTCAGACTAGATCAGGGGTCGGCAACCTTTCAGAAGTGGTGTGCTGAGTCTTCATTTATTCACTAATTTAAGGTTTCACGTGCCAGTAATACATTTTAACATTTTTAGAAGGTCTCTTTCTGTAAGTCTATAATATATAACTAAACTATTGCTGTATGTAAAGTAAATAAGGCTTTAAAAATGTTTAAGAAGCTTCATTTAAAATTAAACTAAAATGAAGAGCCCCTAGGACCGGTGGCCAGAACCTGGCCAGTGTGAGTGCCACTAAAAATCAGCTTGTGTGCTGCCTTCAGCACCCGGGCCATAGGTTGCCTACCCCTGGACTAGATGATCATGATAGTCCCTTCCAGCCTTAAAGTCTATAAGTCAACGAAAAAGTCACAAGTTCCACCTATGTCCCTCTTTTTCTGCTCCCCACTTTCCCTCATAACCTGCACTGTGTACACATACTATTCAGTGCACATAGTATTGGATGTAAGTTACAAAGGAAGCTCTCTAACAAAAATGGTTATCAAGCTTAACAGAAATGCACTTGAAAAATAGGCAGAGATGGATGAAGTGCAATTGCTATTCAATAAGTTGAACAACATTATCCATATATTTCTCATTATCTCTCAATATTAACATGAAGCTCCATCCAGAGGCGTAGCGAGCGCCCTCCGTACCCTCCGACCAGAGGGGGCCCCGCAAGGAAGGGGGCCCCTAAAAGTGGCAAAAAAAATGTCAGGTATAACTAGGTAAGTGACATTTATTGACACTATTGCACAATCCATGTCAGTTTTACTGACAAAACCGTGAAGTCATTATGAGACATCATAATGCTATTGGCTACATCAGTTGTCTGTCAGTCAGTTTCAAATTTTAGTTGGACCCATTCAAAGAATGTGTATTTGCGTTCATAATGGCAGTCAGCGGATATATGTTATTAATTTAGTTGTTTAGTTTTTTATCGTTTCCAACGCAGAAGCGTGCTTTGTGATGTCTAAGAGAACGTATAAGAGCGGAGCTAGTAAACGAAAGGCAGCAAAAGATGCCGAGAAGGAACTTGAGAAAATTCCAAAGTTGTCTACGTATTTTGCGCTGCAATCCAACGTACAGGTACAGGCACATGAAACAGACAGCGCTAGCAGCAACAAATCGTATCCAGAAGTATCCGGAAGTGCTTCAAGTGAGGTCGAAGGTGAAGCCAGTTGTTCTACCAAACAAACTGTGACAGATATTCCAGCTGCTGCCAGGAAAGAAGTATCTGAATCTGAATCACTGACTGATTATCCAGGAGATGGGCCGTCTATAATATCGGCCAGGCAAGCGTGTGACATTGTTGCACGTGGCCCACCGCTGCAGAATGAAAGTTACGAATTTCCATATAACGAGGAAAGACGGAGGTTCACAAGTACTCATTTCTATCGAACCATGGCAAATGGCGAGAAAATAAGACGTTCATGGTTAATGTACTCAGTTCAGAAAGATGCCATTTTTTGTTTTTGTTGTAAATTATTTGGCACTGGCGACATACCGCTACGTCGTGGAACATCTGCTTGGAAAGCACTGTCAAAAAGACTTCAGCAGCATGAAAGAGGCAAAGGTCATCAAGACTGTATGGTGAAATGGTTTGACCTTCGGTCAGGCATAGTAAACCGTACATCTATTGACCAACTTGAATTGCAGGCTTTTCTGAAAGAAAGAGATTTCTGGAGAAATGTTGTCAAACACATGGCTGATGTCATTATTTTCTTGTCCGAAAGAAACTTGGCATTTCGAGGAAGTAATGAAAAGCTCGGCGATCCTTCGAATGGCAACTTTTTGGGACTGTTTGAATTGCTTGCAAAGTATGATACTGTCCTCAGCGAACTTTTACAGAGGATTAAGAAGGCAGAGACACATGTTCAGTACTTCAGTCCACAGATCCAAAATGAGCTGATTCAACTTGTTGCCAGTAACATTCAAGAGGCCAACATAGCGCAGCTTAAAAAAGCAAAATATTATTCAGTTATTTTGGACGTGTCACATGAAGAACAGATGTCTGTGGTGTTACGCTTTGTTGAATGCAACGGTGAAGATGGTGTCAATATTCGTAAAGTGTTTGTTGGTTTTCTTAATGTTCATGATACAACTGGCGAGGGCTTATTGGAAGCGTTTCTTGAAAAGGCAAACAACTTAGGAATAGACACTGCTGACATGAGAGGCCAAGCTTATGATAACGGCGCAAATATGAGAGGAAAGAATAAAGGAGTTCAAGCCCGCATGCTAGAAATAAATGACCATGCCTTGTATGTACCATGTGGAGCTCACACTTGGAACCTTGTGATCTCAGATGCGGCAAAGTCATCGAAATATGCCGTTGACTTTTTCGGTCTGATTAACAGAATATGTGTTATCTTTTCTTCTTCACCTTCACGTTGGGATATACTTCAAGAACATATGCCAATATCTGTTAAAGGGTTATCGGACACTCGTTGGGAGTCGAGAATTGATGCTGTGAAGCCACTGCATTATTACCTTGAAGAATTGTGCAATGCTTTGTCATCTTTGCGAGAATATGCACTTGAGAAGAAAGATGGCAGTACAGCAACAGAAGCCGGTGCGCTTTTAAACCATGTTACTACGTGGCCTTTTGTTCTGCTTGTGTACACGTGGTACGATATACTATTTCACGTCAATAAAACCAGCAAATTAATTCAGTCACCAGATGTGTCAATTGACGTACTGCAGGCAGAAGTCGGTCCTACAATGAAGTTTTTGGAAGACTATCGAAATACAGGATATAACTTTGTGGTCACAAATGCACGTGAAATAGCAGAGCATATGGGTATTGAGCAGGTGTTTCCAGAAACCAGGGTGTGACGTAAGAAGAGAATGTTTGATTACGAATGTGCTGATGATTCGAGTCGTCTTTCTTGTCGCAGTTCTTTCTTGTTCTCACTGATCAGGCCATATCTTCTGTTTCATCGCGATTTGATCAACTCGTGGAGTGCTATAAGTTGTTTGGATTTCTGTACAACACTAACAGCCTGAAGCAGTGTCACAGAGAAAATGAACTGGAGAATCACAGCAAAAATTTTGAAAGAAAAATGGGAGACATTGATGCCAACGAACTCTTAATGGAATGGAATCGTTTTATTTATGTCATCGAGAAAGAGCGAGGACTTGTCACGGCAAACAATTTTTTAACGTACATATACAAGAACAGCCTTCAGGAGATATATCCGAATCTTTGTATTTGTATCAGAATTCTTCTGACCACACCAGTTACTGTCGCTGGTGCTGAAAGGAGCTTCAGCAGAATGAAACTGATCAAGAATATCCTGCGCTCAACCATGACAGATGACAGGCTTTCTGCGCTTGCAGTTATCTCAATCGAAAACAAGATTGCCAGATCTCTGGACTACGATGCATTGATTAACCAATTTGCGGAGAACAAGGCTCGAAAGAAGCGCTTTGCGTAAATACGGAATACATGTACACTGTAGGCCTATGTATACATAATATGAACCCTGAATATTGTATAAAATAAATACCGCATTCCAGTTTCTGCATTGTAAGGGGCCCCGGACATATGTTTGGAGGGGGCCACGTTCTTTGTTGCTATGGCCCTGGCTCCAACACTTCATTTCCCTCTCTTTCATACCACTAAACTGGCAGAAGTATGAATTACTGTAGCAGGTGGCCTGTGTGGTTTTAAAAGCAGTGTAATACAATCAACTGTATACTATCATATTTCCAGGAAAGCAAAAGACATCTAGACCCAAGCCTGATCCTTAAGCAATCCCAATATTGGCATTAAAGTGTTCAAGATCCCATGGGGACCATTATATCTTTTGACCCCAGGTCTTAATTGAAACTTTAAACAAAATATATTACCTATTTAATGCAGCTAAGCTGGACTCTGGCCTTTGTAGTGCATGTTGTAATGCCAAGCAAATTGATCTTTGTAACCTTAGTACATTCTTTTAAATTATATCAAAGATGAATGCCACAGAGAAAATTTATACCAAGCCAACCCCACACAGAATATTGAATAATTATTTTTATTCCAGTTTAAAGACTTTAATTTTATGTTTGTTTTGTGTTTTTCTTTTTAAGAAAAGAAAAATTAATAATTTTTTTCTTGGTACACAGCCAACAAAACATATGGTTTCCTTAGCTTGGTTGCTGCACACCTGGCAAAATAAATCACAGTGACAGAGTACGAAAATCTACACTGTGGCTTTTCATACACATGAACTTTGAACATCTGACGTGGGTCTCCAGGCCCTGCCTTTCATACCATGAGCAAAACACAAAGCCAAATGGATAACTTGATCCTCTGGGTCAAAGAGTCCCTTTTAATTTAAGAGACAAACTAGTTTCTAATTTTTAAAAAGCAAGAAGTCAAAGTGACACATTGAAGGAATGAGTTACTGGCTTGCCAGAGTAAAAAAGCCAATGGGAGCAAGTACAGGAAAAGTACTGAAACACAAACCACCGAAAACAGGTAGTGCAAAGGTTTAACGCTGCTGGTGAGCTTATGTACTTGGTGATCAGGAGTTCAAATCCTAATACAGTATAAACTATGAGAGCCTTCTGGTTATACTCCTTTGAGTATATATTGTATGGGGGGAGTCACTAGGAAAGCCCCATTAAATCCCTGGATTGACATATGGAAATGGCTATTAAATCAGATGAAACATTTTCTCAAGTCAGATACTTGCATTTAATGCTGTGTATCAAAGACAGCAAGTGGTTGAGGCTTAAATTTAATCACAAAGTCAATTGGAAGGGATTGGCCTCACATCCTCTGTATTCTTGGATTATACATTCAGCTATGGAGATTCCTGGTCACACACAGATAGGGAAGGACTCCTCTTGCACATATTGAGGGCATTCCGGGGATCTCCCGTCTTCCTCTGTAGCACTGAGCAGATATCCACCATAAACTGGGTGAGCATAGCTCAGATTGTCAAATTCCTGCAGTTACAAGCAGGTGAGTTCTAGCAGACCTCACTCCCAACAGTCGCCCACTGTATACCTAATGGAAAAGTTTATTAACAGACAAAGCCTTGCAAGAAGTAGGCAGGCAAATTTATCTAAAATAATACATCCAAACAATAGCTATATAGATAACATGTTGATTCATTTAACTTTACATACAAAAACAGACAAACATCTCAGTGCTCAATTCATAAATAGGATCTGCGAGGTACATTCAATGGTAGGCTGATGTATTTAGTCTGTTGGCTCTAGCATTGCAATCTATCCAGAAATGCTAAATTTAGGGAAAGTTATATTTGCTATTTAGCCCTGTAACAGCCTGGCACTGTTTGCAATCTTGTTAGCAGGCATTGATCCTTCTGAAAAAGTGTTAAGTGAGCTCTGTTGACTCTGAAGCAGGTGACTTTTTATTAAGGGAGCTGGTCTGACTTGGAGGTAGCTCAGTGGTTTGAGCATTAGCCTGCTAAACTCAATAAATTCAATTCTGTTATAAATTCAATTCTCAAGAGGGCCATTTAGGGATCTGGGGCAAAAAGTTGTCTGGGGATTAGTCCTCCTGTGAGCAGAGGGCTGGACTAGATGACCTCCTGATGTCCCTTCCAACCCTGATATTCTATGATTTAAAGGAGAGAGGATCTAGAGCATGGACAAAGCAATGAATGAAATAATCTTAGGAACAGGACTGAGCTGGTCTTTGTGTCATCTTTTTGTTTTGTTTGCTAATTAATCCAAATCCTAGGAAGAGTGTGAGTTTGTACATGTGGCAGAGGACTGTGCATACAAAACAAATTGGGAAAGGCATCACAACCCTTACATATAGAAAGGGTGTAGGTAAAGTACTCAGTCAAGAATCTATTTTACCCAAATCTTGGGATTATTTTCTATTTAAAAACAGCAGATTAGATCCTTATGAGGAGCAATGATTTCATAGGATCACTCTATTCAAAGAAAAAGGAAGAAAGGGCAACTCACACATTTTATATTACATAATCTGTTTTACCACAAATAATTTTGACTATAATTTTGCAACTTTTGCTACTGGAAATCATATTTTTTTCAAGATTTTGAAATTATACTTTTGCACACAAAAGGGGAGTCAAACTTGCCAGGCTCTATCTAAATACTACAAATCTGCCAAAGGTCTCTATAGGGCAATAATAATAAGCAGATGTCTAATTCACAAAACAAAACTATGGCTGTTGATCAGCTTCATAGGATAATCAGTGCAGGCTGACAAATGAAACTGATCAATTGGTAATACAACCTAGACCATTTATCAACAAAAAATGAGTACAAAAGCAAGACTTTTAGCCACTGATTTGATATGATGAGATTCAGTATTCCAGAAAAGTGACAACAGTGAATAAATATGCATTGCCAAAGTGAGTGTGGTTTACAAAGAATCAAAAACAAGCAATGCTATCACCATGGCAATACAAATATTTTAATTCTGAATTTACATCCTTAACTGTTTTAAGACATAGACTTTAAAAAAGCACCAGATCAAATTGCAGTTTTAGAATAATTGTTTCATCATCAAATACTTAACGTATCTTGTTAAAGGGAGAGAAACTACACACACAAAACAAGTAACTTGGGGAGCGAGCATCAGAATCTTGATTCAATGAATGTGTTAAACTCCCCTTAGTGTAAGTGGGAGTCATGTTCATTGACAGGAACATACACTGCACAGTATACATCGAAAGGCATTACTCTTAATAGCCTGTCCAAATGAAAAGTTATCTGATTCTATTGGACCATATTCATCTCATAGACTCATAGACTCATAGGTCAGAAGGGACCAATCTGATCATCTAGTCTGACCTCCTGCACAAGGCAGGCCACAGAACCCCACCCATCCAATTTTATAACAACCCCTATCCCAGGACCGAGTTATTGAAATCCTCAAAAATGGTTTGAAGACCTCAAGCTGCAGAGACACCACCAGCAAGCGACCCGTGCCCCACGCTGCAGGGGAAGGCGAAAAACCTCCAGGGCACCTGCCAATCCGCCCTGGAGGAAAATTCCTTCCCGACCCCAAATATGGCGATCAGCTAAACCCTGAGCATGTGGGCAAGAGTCACCAGCTAGCACCCAAGAAGGAATTCTCCGCAGCAACTCAGTACCCATCGCATGCAACATCTCCCCGCAGACCATTGAGCAGACCTGTCTGGTGGAAATTCAAGATCAATTGCCCAAATTAACGATCCTATCATAACATCCCCTCCATATACTTATCAAGCTTTGTCTTAAAGCCAGGAAAGTCTTTTGCCCCTACTACTTCCCTCGGAAGGCTATTCCAGAACTTCACTCCCCTAATGGTCAGAAACCTTCGTCTAATTTCAAGTCTAAACTTCCTAATATCCAGTTTATACCCATTCGTCCTCGTGGCTACATTAGTACTAAACTTAAATAATTCCTCTCCCTCCCTAACGTTAACCCCCTTGATATATTTATATAGGGCGAGCATATCCCCCCTCAGCCTTCTTTTGGCCAGGCTAAACAAGCCAAGCTCTTTGAGTCTCCTTTCATAAGGCAGTTTTTCCATTCCTCGGATCATCCTCGTAGCCCGTCTCTGAACCTGTTCCAGTTTGAATTCATCCTTCTTGAACATGGGACACCAGAACTGCACACAGTATTCCAGATGGGGTCTCACCAACGCCGTATACAACGGTACTAACACATCCTTATCCTTGCAGGAAATACCCCGCCTGATGCATCCCAAAATCGCATTTGCTTTTTTAACAGCCGTATCACATTGGCGACTCATAGTCATCCTGCTATCAACCAGTACCCCAAGGTCCTTCTCTTCCTCCGTCGCTTCCAACTGATGCGCCCCCAACGTATATCCAAAATTCTTATCATTAATTCCTAAATGCATGACCTTGCACTTTTCACTATTGTATTTCATCCTATTTCTATTACTCCAGTTTACAAGGTGGTTCAGATCTTCCTGAATAGTATCCCTGTCCTTCTCTGTGTTAGCAATACCCCCCAGCTTCATGTCATCCGCAAACTTTATTAGCACATTCCCGCTCTTTGTGCCAAGGTCAGTAATAAAAAGGTTAAATAAGATCGGTCCCAAAACCGATCCTTGAGGGACTCCACTGGTGACCTCCTTCCAGTCCGACAGTTCACCTTTCAATACGACCCTCTGGAGTCTCCTCTTTAACCAGTTCCTTATCCACCTTACAACTTTCATATTCACTCCCAGCTTTTCCAATTTAACTAACAGCTCCGTGTGCGGAACCGTGTCGAACGCCTTACTGAAATCTAGGTAAATTATATCTACCGCATTTCCTTTATCTAAGTAATCCGTCACCTTCTCAAAGAAGGAGATCAGATTGGTTTGGCACGATCTACCTTTAGTAAATCCGTGTTGCAATTCGTCACAATTACCATTGACCTCTATGTCCTTAACTACTTTCTCCCTTAAAATTTTTTCCAAGACCTTACATACTACAGACGTCAAGCTAACAGGCCTATAATTACCCGGATCACTCTTATTCCCTTTCTTAAAAATAGGAACTACATTAGCAATCCTCCAGTCATAGGGCACAACCCCCGAGTTTATCGATTGCTTAAAAATTCTCGCTAACGGGCTCGCAATTTCACGCGCCAGTTCCTTTAATATCCTTGGGTGGAGATTGTCCGGGCCCTCCGACTTCGTCTCATCGAGCTGTTCAAGTACGGCCTCTACCTCAGTTGCAGTAATATCCACTTCCATATCCACATTCCCGTTTATCATCCCTCCATCATCGCAAGGTTCCTCACTAGTCTTATTAAAAACCGAGGCAAAGTACTTGTTTAGATGTTGGGCCATGCCTAGGTTATCCTTAACCTCCATTCCATCCTCAGTGTATAGCGGCCCCACTTCTTCTTTCTTTGTTTTCTTCTTATTTATGTGGCTGTAGAACCTTTTACTATTGGTTTTGATTCCCTTTGCAAGTTCCAGTTCAATGTGGCTTTTAGCCTTCCTCACTTTATTCCTACATGTTCTGACCTCAGCAAGGTAGCTTTCTTTACTGATCCTGCCTTCCTTCCACTCCCTGTAAGCTTTCTGCTTTTGTCTAATCCCCTCTCTGAGTTGCTTGCTCATCCAGTTTGGCCTACAACTCCTGCCCATGGTTCTTTTCCCCTTTCTCGGGATGCAGGCTTCCGACAGTCTCCGCAGCTGTGACTTAAAGTAATTCTAGGCCTCCTCCACATTTAAATCCACTAATTCCTCCGTCCAATCCACTTCCCTAACTAATTTCCTTAACTCTTTAAAATTAGCCCTCGAGAAGTCAAAAACCCTAATCGCAGATCTCTAAGGTACCTCCAGTGATTCTCCACTAGAGCTGTGCAAATAGCTGATTTTTTTGGTTCACTGGTCAAACCGAAAACAAACGAGAAGTCAAAAACCCTAATCGCAGATCTCTAAGGTACCTCCAGTGATTCTCCACTAGAGCTGTGCAAATAGCTGATTTTTTTGGTTCACTGGTCATACCGAAAACAAACATAGAGATGACCCAAAATTAAAATTTTAAACATTTTTTGGAAATCAAAAAGTGAAAAACAAAAATAAAAAAATAAGAAAAATAAAATTCAATGGTCGTTTCAGATCAAAATGTTTCATTTTCAAGTTTTTATCTCTTTTTAAATAAAATTGAAGTAAATTCAAAAAAAAGTTGCTTCAAATAGAAAAAATAAACATTTTGAAACGTTCAAAACAAATGTTTATAATATTTTGGATTTAGTTAGTTAGTTTTTCTTTTACCATAACAATTTGTTGAATTTGCTAAATGTTTTGTTCAGCCTGAATCTACATTTTCTGGTGAAATAAGTATTGGTGAAAACTAAGCCCCACTGAATTCAGCACGCCCACACACATTCATAGGGGATATAGTTCAAACTTATTCCTTTCCTGGGGTTTTCCTTTATTGTTATTTTAAAAGAAAAATAATCCCAATCCCTGCTGACCTTTCTCTTGATCTTCGTTGTTCCTAGAGCTTTTTCTCTGACAATTACCCTAGTTCTCTTTACTTCAGAAACACACTCAAACCCTTTCTTATCTTAGATTGGATCTCACAGGACTCTCTGAACCCCACCATAATTCAGACATTAAGGTGAGTCAGCAGAAACAGGTGCATTTCTGTGCAGGGTCCTACTTAAAGACTTTTGTATCTCTATGCAGGATCTTAGGACCTGCCACCTGGTTATATCAGGTTTTAAATCAAGTGATTTATCCAACTCAAATTTCTATCCCCTTATATTTATATTTTGAAAAACAAGAGAAAAAATAATTTAGCTTTTTAATAAAAGAAACCAAAATTCACAATTTAATGCACTGAGGCTGCCTTCAACATTTTGAAGGGCAGGTCAGCTGGACCCAGAGGGACTATTGGATTCTCTTATTGTAGACTTCACTTTACTTAATCTTTTCTTCACCCTTTGTTTGCCAGCAGGTTTAAAACAAATAAAAAGAAGTTCTTCTTCACACAGTGCTCAGTCAATTTGTGGAACTCCTTACCTGAGGAGGTTGTGAAGGCTAGGACTATAACAGTGTTTAAAAGAGAACTGGATAAATTCATGGAGGTTAAGTCCATTAATGGCTATTAGCCAGGATGCGTAAGGAATGGTGTCCCTAGCCTCTGTTTGTCAGAGGGTGAGGATGGATGGCAGGAGACAGATCACTTGATCATTACCTGTTAGGTTCACTCCCTCTGGGGCACCTGGCATTGGCCACTGTCGGTAGACAGGATACGGGGCTAGATGGATCTTTGGTCTGACCCAGTACGGTCGTTCTTATGTTCGCTCTTGACATAAAGCATCCAAATTGGATTGTAAGCCCACTGAGACATGCTATTTAATAATAAAATCTAAATATTCCTCATGTAATAATCTTAGTGATTCACTACTTAATCCATTTTGTGTTGAGGTAAATGAAAACACTCCCATTGGCTGCAATGGTAATTGAATGGGGGAAGGTATGTGACTTAGTGAATGAAAAATTCCACTAGTCACACTAAATAGTACACATAAAGCTTCTTAGCTATTAGGTAGGAAATTCTATAGGTGGGCACCACTGCAATCAGTATGATGTGTATTTAAGAGCTGTGGGAACACTAAGAAAGAGACCCAGAATATACCTGTATAATCATCTACTAGGGTTTGTCAAGAAAATCTACTGCTGTTACTTGAACTCTGAAATTGGAACCTACTTATGGTTAAGATCTATTGGAGGAAATTAATTTGGTTTTATTAATTAACTGAATCACTTGAGCTCCAGTTGCATGACTAAATACTCTAGTTTCACCCTGCCTCCTTGAGTGTCACTCTGTAATATTAAAATTGCTCTTACCCATCATATTGTATAAGCTTTGTGGTGCAAACTGCCTTGGCATTTTCTGTATTGCTTCCTTGTAAACCATAAGGGCATCCTGAAACAGGAAAGAAAAACATTACTAAGGCACCATTCTCAACAGCACTTTTTCACATGTGAATTAGGTACTAGCTACCCTCCCAGAATGAAGAAAAGAAATACATATCTTCATTACCAATACACTAGGAAGATCAGATTCCTCATTTATAAAACGATCAACAAGTGATGTGAAGTTCCTTAACACTAGATTGAATGATTTCCATTAGTGTGTGTGTGTCTAGATACCGATTAAAAATTCCGTGGACTGACAGTGCCCAGATTGATATGAGATTGTTACAATGAGCACCCTAATAATAAAGTATCATTGCCTAGTATCACCTAACAATAGAATCCAGATCTTATTATCGAATCTTTGCTCCATGGGAAAGAACGTGGATAAAGAATGAAAGGAGGAGCACTCAGGAGCTGGGAAATGCCAAAATTAAGATTCCTGTGTGGTCTTGTGCATACGCATGATGTGATATACTTGAATTTCATGATCGCATACTAATGTTTCATTCAGCAGGCAGGCTGGAGATGTAAAGTGAACGAAGCCCAATAGTTATTTTCATTCTCACTGTTCATTGTGACCTCTGCCTTATTCACTGTTCACAATCAAAACTTTACACTTATTGAGTAGTAAGAGTCCTTTGCAAAACATAACTGCATGACCCTGTAAAGTCCATTTTAGAAGGTAAGTACCCCAGGAAGAGACTTGTCATTTATTTAACCTTTGAAAACCATGCCCATCCATGGCTTTGGCTACGTCTTCACTACCCGCAATATCGGCGGGTAGCAATCGATTGCTCGGGGATCGATATATCATGTCTCATCTAGATGTAATATATCAATCCCCGAACGCGCTTATATCGATTCCGTAACTCCACCAACCCGAACGGAGTTGTGGAATCGACAGGGGGAGCCGCGGACATCGATCCCGTGCCGTGAGGACAGTGAGTAATTCAATCTTAGATACTTCAACTTCAGCTACATTATTCATGTAGCTGAAGTTGCGTATCTAAGATGGATTTTCCCTTGTAGTGTAGACCAGCCCTTTGTACAAACAACATAGCACTCTAAGTGCAGTCACAGCAGACCCATATAGTATGTTGCTGCTCTCTTATCTTTACAGATTGGTTAAAATGCAGATAAAAAAATCTAACATATTAATCGCTGCCATTTGAGAGAGCTGAAAAAGGAAGCTAAATATAGGGGACTCTGAACTGCATGTGTGTACTTAATTGTAAGCAGCAGAGTTCACATGTTGCAGTCAGAAAAAAGTTACATGGATCACAGTTCGTGCAACTACCATTCTGAAGTATGTTTGGCTGGACAGCATAACAAAAACAAACAAAAAAACCCCACCCAACCAGGCCTTCAGTATAACTCCAATAGACAAAATACTTAACAGAGGTCTTCTCATCTGTATAAATGATGGCTGCTATCTTTGCTGACTCACCAGTGGTGAACTAGTGGGAACCTCCAGGGCTAAAAGCATGAGCTAGCCAGATTGAGTTAAAGAGCCATGGACTCCCTATTTGGGGCTGTAACAGATTCTCATCTTCTGCTATTCAGGCACAGAGGCCAACCAGTAATACACACTCCCCAGTGGCTTACAGATATACTTCAGCCATTTATGACAACAATCTCATGAAAGAGACAAAACTTCAGAAAGCAAAAAGTCCGAGATTTGACAAGTTTTCGTTCTGGTTCTAACACTATCTTGCTATCAGGGGTGGCTCTAGACATTTTGCCGCCCCAAGCACGGAGGGTCCGCTGGTCCCGCGGCTTCAGCGGACCTCCCGCAGGCATGCCTGCAGGAGGTCCACCGAAGCCACGGGACCAGCGGACTTCCTAGCGGCAACCGGCAGACCACCCCCTGTGGCTTGCTGCCCCAGGCATGTGCTTGGAGCGCTGGTGCCTGGAGCCGCCCCTGCTTGCTATTCTCTGCCTCTCTCTCCATAAATTGTGGAGAATAAGACTTTCCCACACCGACAGGGATTTGTACAGCTTAATCAATTAATATTTGTGAAGCATTTTGACATGGTTGATGAAAGGTGCTACTATATATAAATTATGGGTATTATTTATTATAAGGACTTTTTTGTAGGCTTGGGAGGGGTAGTGTTGATGTTTGCATGGGAAGGGAAAATTTCATTCTCACCTCATAATGTCCTTGTTCATGAAAGAGTTTTCCTAAGTTATAAAGGCAACTGGTAACAGAGCTCTTGTGAGCATGAGGATCTTTCAAATTTTCATCAGGGATCTCTGAACACTTCAGGAACGTCCTCCTGGCTTCCTCAGTCTTTCCTTGAGTCATCAGGATAATACCAGTATTTAAATAGGCAGCTGTTCAGAGAATAAACAAATATTACATGTTTTAGTGGAGTTCCACTATGTCATCATACCTGTTATCATTTTAAACCAATATATTCATGTTCAGAGATTATAAAATCAGAAGGGACCACTGTGATCATTTAGTCTGACTTCCTGCACAACACAGGCCATAGAACTTCCCCTGAAAGTTGGCTGTTGCTTTCTTAGAAACATAATATTGGGCAGACTTCTTTTTTTAAGTAAAAGAAAATATGAGCCACCTTGCCTCCAAAACATACATAAATTAATACATTAAATCATGGGGATACCAAAATGACTCAACAACCTGCAATTAGAGTCTACTGGTATGGTACCAGAATCAGTCACTGGCAATAACAACAAATCTTACTAGGGGATGACTGTTCCAATTAAGAAAAAGGCAAAAAAAGGAATTCCAAAAAGCTTGTATTATTGACTCACCACATTCCTTAAAAGTCAGAGACTGGCTGTCAGAAAACAATCATCAATGTCATAAATTTGAGCCAGTGTCCATGGTTCACTAGCCCATTCTTGTGAATGGTACAGGATTGTGCCATTGTTTTCAGTTCTGTTGCCCATTGTCTATCAGGGAGCAGATGTTGAACAACGAAGTGACTGTTTTGCAGCTCACTGAAGAGTAAAATAATTTCTCCTTCTCATTTTAATATTGAGAACAAATTTCCTTAAATACAACTGTCCATATATGCATGACTTCTCACACTAAATGTGGTTGGTGGAATATTACTTTATAATATATCTAGGCTTGGAACAATCAGATTTTTGTTAATAAAAAAGGCTATTTATTTTCTACATGGTGATATGTGTGATGTTGAAAACTTGTTGTAATGGTTATAAAGCTTTAATATTTTGAATGTCAACATCTACTGTCATTAAATAATTGCTGTCTTAGCCCCCCATTATTTCCAACAACTGTGAAAATTTAAAACAGATAAAAAATTGAAATGCTGAAAAATAAAACACTGATATTATCCATTGAAATTATATATATAAAAAAAAATTCTGCCAAGCCTAAAAAAGTGCATGCTATCCTTCTCATTCTAGCTTTATAATAGTTCAGAGACGAGGGAAGAAAAGAAATGTAAAAAAAAAACCTACTGAATTACTTACAAGCTAATGTGGGTCTGCTACCAATTGCCAGTTTATAGTAATGTAGTGCTTCTGAAAATCTGCTGTTTTCCTGCAGCAGTAATCCTCTGTATCGGGGGGGAAAAAAAGAAATTTACTGATAGATATAGAAATTTACTGTAAAGGACTACCTTAAAAGCAGAGCAGTGTTCTATCACCCCAGAGGAAATGAAAATATTAAAATCAAAACAAAGGTAACAAAAGGAAAATATACTGATTTGTATTTCAGAGAAGCAATAAATAAAGAAAATGCTTACTCGCAACTGCTAACATTTCAGAGAGAAAATAATTATGGTTGAAAAAAATAGGATTAATTCATAGGTGTCAGGTGCATTCATATACCTTTGGCTACATGGTTACTAAAATGCAGCAGCATCAGCTTCCTAGGAAAATGGTGATTCATTTATATATTCAAGGGCATGAAGATTTTTTAGGGCTAAATTTTTTTTAATGCAGATAGAGCTTGGTGAGCTAATTGCACTAAATCTTTCATTTTTTCTTTTCATGACTGGAAAGCAGCTGAATGTTACAAATGTGTTTGTTATTCAAAATTTATCATCAACCACTTTATAAAAATATATATTTCAGCCTATGGGTTTGTTTGAGCTATTTGGTTAGAATATTCAGGATTGTGTGTGACTGGTCACCTAGCTCACATGATGCTGTTTCTACTCTGTGATTGGATGGCAACCTTTAGTAACAGTAGAAAGTATATTAAAGAGACGGATGTGTGAATCCTTCAGGACTAACTTCCTTGGGAACACACACATGCATATTAACTGAAGTTTTGCTTTCAGAAAACATTCTTTTGAATTAAATACACACACACACACACACACACACAATGTTTGTGGAAAATTAAGAAAAAGTGCCATGTATATTGTTGACATGAATTCATAGCTGTATATTCAAATGGATGTTCCCCCAAAGATTTTCAGTATTCCTGCAGATCTAAAAGGATGTTTAAAATGAATGGATGCATATGTTTAAAACTAAGATTTTTTTTAAAAAATAATCATATGATTAATTACTGATATTAGCATAGCACAAAAAAGATTGTGACCTTGTTCTGCTGAGACATGTTCCCTGCTGGTACAACTCAACCACTTATTTAACCATTATTCAACCACTAATGAAGTGGTTGTTACAGTTAAGGCTGCACAACGGTCTGTCCATTTTAGAACACTTCTCCTGTTTCTCTTCATTTTCACATTCTCATAACTTTTCAAAATGAACACATTAGGATGAGTCATGTTTAATCTCTATACAAAGAGGATTTTTCCCCCTTATGACAGCCTGAGCAAAATTCATTCAGACTCTTTTGAGTTAAGCCAGTAGATAAGGGGGAAAATACCTTTTTCCTATTTTTTATTTATTTTATTTTCAAGGTATCACTAGAATTGAATACAGGCCAGCAGCAAAAGTAACTGAAGTCTGTAATTTGAAACTTGGCATGACATCATGGACATAATCCTCATTAACAGAGCTATTCAAAATTTTCTACTATTAGATTTATGATGAAATTTTGAATTTGGATTTTAACAAAAATACTGGATATTTATTTTGCATTATTGGTGTTTTCCGAATATGCTTTATAACTGGATCTAAGTTTTTTTTTTTAATGTTTAAAAGTTTCATCAAAATGGTACATTATAATACAAAATAAAAAAGTCAATCTTTTCAAAATGTTGTTTCATTTTTTGACAAGCTCTTCTTATTAGGGCCAACTATTTTTTCTTGGTTTTGATTGCCTGACAGTGGGGTACTGACTATGCATTACAGGAAGTTTCTTTAAAACTATAAGTGTTTATGAAAACAGATACATGCACAGCTAACTTATAACATACACCTTACCTGAGAGACTTATAAATGAACATTCCAAAATACTACATTTAAAATCATAGCAAAAATTTAATTCACAAGAAAACAAAAACTAGAAAATTCAAATTAATATTGTTTTAAAATTTGCCATATTACACAAATACATTTTAGTGAATGGTCCTGTGATTAAAAGTTTAAGTGCTCGCATATGTGCTTTGCAGATTCAGGACTATAAAATTCTCAGATGCCATTTACCTAGGGACAATAAGGGCATAAACAGGAAAGAACCTGCACTTCCCTGTCATCTGTGAGCACAGAAACTTATTTTTGGTAATACTGAATATCTGATACGTTACACACAAACAGGCATAAACACAACCTCCTCTTTCTGGCGCCAGTTGTATTAAGAGATTAACAGTTCTCATGAAAATATGTCTCTTTTCAAGCAGAATTATGGTTAATTTTTTTTAAACTTTTGCTGTTTCCTCTTTCCTGAGTAAAGAAAGGGCACCGGGGCTTTCTTTTAAACAAAAAACAGACAAACAATAAAGCAACAACAAAACCTTTTTCACTGCAGCTGGAAGACACACTCACACTCACTAATGAAAAAGCACCCTGCAGAAAGAACATAAAAGTCCACTGTATATATGCATTCCTTATTAAATGAAAGTTAAGATAGAAAATATTAAATTCTAAATCCTAGACAAGAGGGCATAATTTTCGCTGAGAAAGATATACCCTGTGTTTGCATTTTATCTTTACTGTCTCTTGATCAGCACCAGGCAGCCTCACTTTTGCCCTAATGTTTTCAGGCTAATCTAGTATTAAGTGGCTCAAATCACTCACAGTATCAAGGCTGCTTATTTGTAGTTCCCACATACTGTAGTTTGAGTCAATGACAGCGCAATATTCACGTCTAGTGTTTGTTTAAAGGTACACAGTGGTTGCAAAAAAAGGATATTACAAAGGTTACTTCTGTTCCATTGGGGGAGGGGGAATGAATATGACTTGAATTCTAAAAGATTTTTGATTTCTAAGTTTTTATTTATTTTTAAATACAAGGTCACTTTTTAAGTTTAGCAGTATGCCCCCTGACTTCCAGGTAGATTACACAGTGATAATATAACACATGGATAATAAATCTCCTACAATTTTAGTTTTGTTCCCTGTTAAGCTTTGGTTATATAGGACTTGTCCTTACAGACTTCTTCTTATTATGAGATTTTTAGTTCAATGAAATAATTATTAACATATAAAATCAACACCAAACACAAGTGTTACATGATCTCTTATGAATTCTTAAGTCATAATGCTTTCTGCATCTGCTTTTGCTATATTTCTAAATTCTTGGATTTATAAACCTCTGTGCTTGAAGAAGCTCTGTTATGAATTCTCGATGAATTGTTTTTGCACACTGAGACAATTACAGATTAAAATTGTTGTTCAGTTTGAATATAATGAATTACTTTGGTATGATGTTTATACCATTTGGATTAAAAACACACTTATTTGTCATTATTACTGAAGTAATTCCCTGTTTTCATTGCATGCTTTAGTAATAGCACTTCGGATTAATTATTTTATGCTATATGGTTTCAGCTTTTTTTCCCCCTTTCTCATTCAGTACACAAACACCTTTTTGCAGCTGTTGCACTTGCTATTTAAAAGTTCATATAGATACAACAAGCTGTGTGGGTGTAAGCCTGAATATTGACTTCCAATAAATAATTAGACTTTTATTTCTGTTTTGGTATGAGTCTCAGTAAAATGAAAAACTGATGTATATGACCTAGAGAACCTTGATCAGCCATGAAACTACTTCTTTTCCTATGTGAAATTGGCTCTGATTGACCTCTGACACCTTATTACTTTCTTTGTGGCTTCTGACAGCATGAGACTGAGTAGATTTATGTGCATCTAGTTCTAGATTCAGCTTAAAAAAATCAAGAAAGGATTTAAAGAAAAATTCCAAAAGTAAATTTTTTAGTTGAATAAAATTAAATCACACTTTTTTTGGGTCTGTTTTTGAAAGATAACCAGCCTGGACCACTGCCAAAAATGAAGATAAAATATTTAATTAAATAGATAAAAAGTTAAGAGAATGATGCTTGTATGAAATTGAAAACAGTAATTTAAACACTTGACTTGCAGGATGGCACAGTTATCACTATCTTCCTGAAATGGCACTGGTATTAGCAGAGCTGAAGAGATAGGATTATTTCTGTTTCCAATAGAAAAGTCAGCTCTAACCATATGCACGAACAAAATAAACAGGCATATACACACACGTTACAAATGCTCATCCTCATCCATCCTCTGTATTATTACAAACAAAAAGCCATGTGAAAAGAATGTGCAGCTTGCAAAGTCAAGCACTCCAAAGCGTTCAGAAACTGGAGTTTGAGATGTGTTGTCCATATACACATTCCACTATTGGTGTGCATATGCCCTAGCACTCATGTCTGTAGACTTTTTGGCCAGCTTTATCCATACAGCTAGCTTGCACTCTGATGCTCTTTTTGCTGTCTGGCAAGGGTGCGCCTATTGCCATTAGTTTCCTCTCAACTGCAAAATATAAATGAGAGGACACCAAGGTCAAGAGGATAGAGGAGGGGGTTGTGAAATGTACATACGGACAACATACCTCGAAGGTAAGTAACTTTTCATTCTCCTTGAAGTGGCTGTCTATATGTACATTTCACACTGGATGTCTATGAAAGAAGGGACTGGAGAACAGTATTAATAAAACCAGCATCTAAGCTGGAGGCTTCTGTAAGAGCACAATGCTTGGTAAATGTATGAACAGAGCACAAGGTCGCTGCCTTACATACATCTAGGATTGACTTTGTTCAGGGAAGCGAATGAGGCTCTCTGGGCTCTAGTGACATGAGCTTTCAACCCTGCAGGTGGGTCTCTTTTTCCTATATCATAACAAGATTTCACACATTCTGAAATCCATTTTGAGAAGATCCTTGAATTTGTGAAGACATGATCTTGCCTTTCAGTCCATCAGCTACAAAGAGCCTTGGAGAAGATCAGAATGTTTTTTTCTTCTTTGTAGATAAAACACTGGAGCCTTTCTGACATTCAAAGGGTGGAGGGCCACTTCTGACTTACACACATGAGTAAAGAACACAGACGGGTGGATTTGTTGAGTTAGGTGGAATTCCATGACCACATTGAGTAAGTACTTTGGATGAGTCCTGAGGAAGACAGGGAAGACAATCATGTATGTTGGGAGGGTCTGCTTTGAAGATTTCTGTGGATTGATGTAAAAGGGGTCATAATGCCAAAGGTTTGAATAGAAGCCCCATAAGCATGGGACATACTAGATTAAAGCCCTAAGGTGAAATGGGGCCCCTTAACAGGCGGAAAGCCTCTTGTGAAACCTTTATGACTCTCAGGTCTGTAAGAGAAGACAGATTGGCTCAACAGGCAGATGACGTGATGAAATTGCCACCAGGTGAACTCTCAGAGAACTCAGAGTGATTAGATCATTTCAGCTCTAGCAGGCTCTCCTACATTACTGGTATAGGTGCTTCATGAGGGAGGAGTGACCTCAACCAAGATCTGTGGGAGAATCTCATTCATTTCACGAGGGGTGTCTGGTGGCGTCTTTCCTGACTGGAGAAACTTCTAGTCTAGACATCCATCCAGCAGCCAGGCTGTGAGGTGGAGAGACTTGAGGTCTGGGTGCAGCACCTTCCCTTTGAACTATGACAGCAAGTCTAGTATCAGGGTTGGGCCTCGGACAGCCTTAGGACTTCTGGAAACAAAATCTCCCTTGGCTAGGCTGGGGCTATCAATATGTTTGGTGGAGTCTTGTCTGACCTTGCAAAGTACTCTGGAAATTAGAGGAATGTGAGGGAAAGCATATGAAAGGTCCCTCATCCATGGAACAAGAAAAGCATCAGATAGGGAACTTGAGCTCAAACTTCTCCTGAGGCAAAATAAGTCGCAAACAATTCTATAAGGGGGTGGCCCCATTCATTGAAAGTGATGAAGAATATGGTCCTTGATCTCCCTTTTGTGATTCAATGAGATATATCTGTTCAGACTGTCTGCTAGGGAGGTCTGCAGGCCAGGTATGTTGACAGCTGAGAGGGAAGGCTGATGTCAGATTGACCAGTTCCACAATCTCACTGCTTCTTGATACAGCAAGAGGCTCTTGCTCCTCTTTGAATGGAGTAGAACAGTGGTTCCCAAACTTGCTCCGCTGCTTGTGCAGGGAAAGCCCCTGGCAGGCCGCGCCAGTTTGTTTACCTGCCGCTTCCACAGGTTTGGCTGATCATGGCTCCCAGTGTCCACGGTTCGCTGCTCCAGGCCAATGGGAGCTGCTGGAAGTGCCAGCCAGTACATCCCTTGGCCAACGATGCTTCCAGCAGCTCCCATTGGCCTGCAGCAGCGAACTGCAGCCAGTGGGAGCCACAATTGGCCAAACCCGAGGACGCGGCAGGTAAACAAAGCAGTCCGGCCCACCAGGGGCTTTCCCAGCACAAGCTGTGGAACAAGTTTGGGAATCACTGCTGTAGAACATGGTGGTTGTATTTTCCAGCATTATTTACATGTGTTGACCCTTGATGTTGCTGATAAAAACCTTGCAGACTCTCCTGATATCCTTGAGTTCTAACAGGCTGATGTGCATGCTGGACCACCAATGATCTGTCACAATGTCAGGAGATGGTTGAGAGGAACTGATGGAGGTATGCATTCCCTGCCCTTATATGCCCTCAGTGGAGAGCACAAGGAGCACCTGGGTACAGGCATGCCTTATGAATACTGCTGGCCAAAAAGTATCTGGTCCTGAGCACCTGGGGCACATGCACACCAATAGCTGGACTGTGCATATGGCCAATTACTTGAAGGAGAACCTTAATCTGACCCCCTTGTGATTATGCTTTATGATACAGTACAGTGACATGATCACATACAATTTTTTCCACAGTGCCCCTGCCTCATTTAGGTCACAAGATGGATGTCGCTTGCTGAATGAGCAATACTGAATATTTTGTTTTATCCTCATTGTTAAATATGTGGGCCAGGCCTTATTCACTGCACATTATTAAGCCCTACTCTGAAGGCAGTATTGTTCATTTCCTTGTGGAATTTATAGGGTGCTCATCATGATCGTATCTGAGTGCTTCATAGACATTAATGGATTTATCGTCACAATACCCCTGTGAAGCAAGGAAGTGCTGTTGTCCATATTTTAGCAGTAGGGAACTAAGTGACTTTACCAAAGGTCACACAGGAAGCCTGTGATAGATCAGGGAAGTGAACCAGGGTCTCCTAGATCAGGATCCTAATCACTATCTCATCATCTCTCCACCTCCTAAAATTATTTGAGCAAAGTTGTGCAACATACTATATTTTGAGCATAAAACATCTCTACTAGATGTGGGAGATGCTGCTGTTATTCAGAATATGTGCAGCTCCAGTATTCCATGACATAGTTATGTGAATGAATGGACAGCTGTTATATTAAGGGACAAATCCTGTCTCTGCATCTGCTACTATATGGCTGCTCCCTTGGCAATGGAACCAGTGCAGTTTTACTGCAAAAGGATTGGGGGCAGGATTCTTGACAGCTGTGCAGACGTTACCCACCACTCTGCACCTTAAAACTCAGGTCCACGAAAAACTCCCTTTAGGAGGTAGATGGGCCCATGGCTCTCCAGTCTTTCCACTCTGTGGTGGGAGGGCATGGGGAACAAAAGGGACTGTGCAGCTTACTTCACCACTGGGCTGGAATGACCTCCACTGAGTATCTTCTTCCATGTACCTGCTCCCAATAATAGCAGGTATATATTTTGTATACTTCTAAAGAAGTATAAATTGACACTACTTTAGGCCCTACTTGAACTGCAGGATGATTGTAAAATAATGGCAGCTGAGTTGCAGACAAGACATGGAAAATGAATAATGGACCTTTAATAACTGTAGTAATTTGGAAAAGCCAGAGAAGACTGATTTCTTTAAGGGCTGGTCAGCATTACATAGTTAGGTCGACGTAAAGCAACTTACACTGATCTAATTATGTCAGTGTCTACACTACAGCCTTCCTCCCGCCGATGTAAGTGCCCTACGACACCAACATAATAGCCCCACCTCCATGAGAGGCGTAGGGCTTCTGTCGGTGCAGTTAGGGTGACACAGAGTCTGTGTAGACAGCGTTACTTATATTGGCTGTTCGCAGGAGTCATGAAACTGACAAGAAAGCCAGACAGCTAGAGAGCCCAGTTGCTCCCCACTCCTCCGGAGAACTGGACGGCTGGAGCGCACTCCCAGCTTTGAGCAGGGCTGAGAAGCCCAGGAGGCTGGAGCCCATTCCCAGCTGTGAAATTGACAAAGCTGCCCAGCTCCCTGTGAGAAGCAGGGAGGGGATGACTGAGAAGTCCGGACAGCTCTCCCTCCACTCCCAGCAGAGAACAGGGAGGCGAGAAGCTCCAGGTGGTTTTCCCCCACACTCCTGGTGAGGAACAGGCAGGGGAGAAGCCCTGTGCGGCTTTCCACCTGCTCCCAGTGGTGAATGGGGAGCGGAGGGTGGGAGGCAGCCCCCACTGGGAGTCTGTGAGCTTGTGGGGTAGCCCAGGATCTCAGCTCCCCATATTGCCCCTCTTAAGTTGGTGGAAGTGCTCCTGGTGAGGATGCGCACCACTGACCGAAGAAGGGTAGTGTGGACATGCACCACAGCAGTAATTATTGCGGTGGCTGTTGACCTAATATAGGTCAATTTACCTTTCTAGTGTAGACATACCCTAAGAAAAAATTGATGGAACAATATAAACACTCAAGTATTATGTTATGCATGCTAATTTTTTTGATAACCAAACATTTTGCTGCAACTATATTACAGTTATTAACTCACAGGGCTGACAGCAGGAGACCCTGGAGGTTGATGGCAGGGGCTCCTGTTGTCAGCCTTGTGCAGATGACAAAATTGCAGTAAAAGCCAAATATTGTGGTATTCACAATTTCTGCAATTTTGCAAATGAAGCAGGGCCTTAACACTACCTTATCTAAGGGCCATACTCCAGTGACATTACTGCACACTTTGCTAGCCCCACATAATCAAGTGCATTTTGGACTAAGCCAGCCTAAAGAAAAGATTTCTAACTTTTTTGGGAAGCTTTAGGATTCCAACAAATTCAAAATATGACAGCAAGTGCTCTCCCCAAACTAACTATTCAGGACATATTTCTCCTGTGTAAAAAGCTTTACACCCAGCTTCCTGTTAAAGAGCATATCAATTACAAATGATAACTGTCTTACACACAGGAGCTATCATAACAAGAACCAATGGCTAGAAGCTGAAGCTGAACAAATTCAGACTAGAAATAAGGCAAAAATTTTAACTGTATCTGGATCCGCTGAGCTAATTTTCTAGTTCCTTCTTATCATTTCAAGATTCAGGTGACTATGGATTTCTGCAATTAGAATTCATAATTGTGATTAAGGTTCCAATAGACATTTAACATTTTCCTTTAGAGCAGGAATTGGCAACCTTTGGCATGCGGTCCGCCAGGGTGCAGGGCCGGTTTGTTTACCTGCTGCGTCCGTAGGTTCGGCCGATCGCAGCTCCCACTGGCCACAGTTTGCAGCTCCAGGTCAATGGGGGTGGTGGGAAGCAGTGGCCAGCACATTCCTCGGCCTGTGCTGGCTCCTGTAGCCCCCATTGGCTTGGAGTGGTGAGTGGGAGGCGCAATCGGCCGAACCTGCAGATGTGGCAGGTAAACAAACCGTCCCGTCCCGTCCCGTCAAGGTGCTTACCCTGGTGAGTCGCGTGCCAAAGGTTGCCGATCCCTGCTTTAGAGTATCTCAAAGCAGTTTAAAACCATGATTAATTAAACCACCTAACATTCCTGCCTGTGAGATAGATAGGTATGAAGGGACTTCCAAGAAAGCACATGAGCGGCAGCGCTAGGAACAGAACTACAACAAACCAAAGAATTATTAGTTTTTCCTTCCTAAGAAATTAGCCATGTTTGTGGTGAAGTATGATTCTGGGAAGCAACAGCAGTACAACCACTGACTAAGCTTCCAGGGAAGATGGGGACCTAGACCACTGTACAGAGCCTGGGCAGAGCCATCATGTGGAAAAACTGAGATCCATGAGGTAGAGGCTAGAATCCTTCAGCTCTGCACCAATCAAAGATCACATCCACTTTGAGGCTCATAGTGTTTTTAAAACCAAGAGAATAAGGGTACGTCTACACTACGGGATAATTTCGACTTTACATAAACCGGTTTTATAAAACAGATTGTATAAAGTCGAGTGCACGCGGCCACACTAAGCACATTAATTTGGCGGTGTGCGTCCATGGTTCGAGGCTAGCATCGATTTCCGGAGCGTTGCACTGTGGGTAGCTATTCCGTAGCTATCCTATAGTTCCCGCAGTTTCCCCTGCCCCTTAGAATTCTGGGTTGAGAGCCCAGTGGCTGATGGGGCAAAAATCATTGTCGCGGGTGGTTCTGGGTAAATGTCGTCAGTCATTCCTTCCTCCGGGAAAGCAACGGCAGACAATCATTTCGTGCCCTTTTCTCCTGGATTGCCCTGGCAGACGCCATAGCATGGCAACCATGGAGCCCATTCAGCTTTTTTTTTTTTTACAGTCACCGTATGTGTACTGGATGTCGCAGACAGAGGCAATACTCCAGCACTACACAGCAGCATTCATTTGCTTTTGCATGATAGCAGAGATGGTTACCAGTCATTCTGTACCATCTGCTGCCAGTGTAATTTGGCAATGAGATGGCGGTTATCTGTCCTTCTGTGCTGTCTGCTGCTATCATGGGTGCCCCTGGCTGAGATCGGCCGGGGGCGCAAAAGCAAAACTGGGAATGACTCCCCGAGTCAATCCCTCCTTTATGGTTTCTAAAAATAGAGTCAGTCCTGCCTAGAATATGGGGCAAGTGTACTAGAGAACCAGTGTATCAGAGAGCACAGCTGCTCCGTGTTAGATCCTGCAGAAATGATGAGCTACATGCCATTCACGGAGGGTGCCCCTGCAACAACCCCACCCGTTACTTCCCTCCTCCAACAACTTTCCTGGGCTACCGTGGCAGTGTCCCCCACATTTGTGTCATGAAGTTATAAAGAATGCAGGAATAACAAACAGTGACTTGTTAGTGACATAAAATGAGGGGGAAGCAGCCTCCCGGTGCTATGACAGTCCAGGCAGGACATTAAGTGGTGCGGAGGAGAGGAGCACAGCATGCCGCTGCTATGATAGTCCAGGCAGTACAGAACCTTTTCTTTACACATGAAAGGGAGGGGGTGATGGAGCTCAGCCCCCAGTTGCTATGATGAGGACGGTTACCAGCCATTCTGTCCCATCTACTGGGAATGACCAGGAATCATTCCTATTTTTACCCAGGTGCCCCTGAGGCCAGCCAGGGGTATTCAGCAGTTATCAAGCACGGGCTGATGGTGACGATGGATAGCAGTCATATTGTACCATCTGCCACCGGGGACGGGAGAAGAGCGGATACTGCTCTTCACTGCTGCAGCATCGTGTCTACCACCAGCATTCAGTAGACATAGGGTGACATTGAAAAAAGTCAAGAAACAATTTCTTTCCCTTTTCTTTCAGGTGGTGGGGGGAGGGAGTAAATTGACAAGCTATACCCTGAACCACGCTGGACAATGTGTTTGACCCTACAGGCATTGGGAGCTCAGCCAAGAATGCAAATACTTTTCGGAGACTTCTGGGGACTGTGGGATAGCTGGAGTCCTAGTACCCCCTCCCTCCCTCCATGAGCGTCCATTTGAGTCTCTGGCTTCCCGTTACGTTTGTCACACAGCACTGTTTAGCCTGTAGATTTTTTTTCAAACGCTTTGGCATTTAGTCTTCTGTAACGGAGCTTTGATAGAACAGATTTGTTTCCCCATACAGCGATCAGATCCAGTATCTCCCATACGGTCCATGCTGGAGCTCTTTTTGGATTTGGGACTGCATCGCCACCTGTGCTGATCAGAGTTCCATGCTGCGCAAATAGGAAATGAAAATCAAAATTTCGCTGGGCTTTTCCTGTTTACCTGGCCACTGCATCCGAATTGAGATTGCTGTTCAGAGCGGTCACAGTGGTGCACTGTGGGATACTGCCCGGAGGCCAACACCATCGATTTGCGGCCACACTAACCCTAATCCGATATGGTAATACCGATTTTAGCGCTACTCCTCTCGTCGGGGAGGAGTACAGAAACCGATTTAAAGAGCCCTTTATATCGATATAAAGGGCCTCGTAGTGTGGATGGGTACAGCATTAAATCGGTTTAACACTGCTAAAATCGGTTTAAACGCGTAGTGTAGACCAGGCTTAAGTATACTTGCCTCCTGTGGAAGATTGGTATCGAGCCATTTCTTTCCTGCCCATGACCTCAGCACACGATACACCCCACCTCACCAATCCTGGTTCCTAGCCTGAGAAGAGGTCAGAAACCAGCAACAGTGGAGTA
Organism: Gopherus flavomarginatus; assembly: GCF_025201925.1. Taxonomy (NCBI): domain Eukaryota; kingdom Metazoa; phylum Chordata; order Testudines; family Testudinidae; genus Gopherus; species Gopherus flavomarginatus. The sequence continues at coordinate 79,839,653 of NC_066617.1, read as the reverse complement.
GAAGTTGAGTCCATTGGTCCTTTTACAGTGGCTACTCAAACTCCTTTGAAAATAGCCAGTTCCTATACACTGTACAACTAGGAATTAGCAAGCCTCTAAAGGATTAACATTAGGTTGACTATTTAAGTTTTGATGAATTATTTAAACACTGTTTTTATTGTGTGGAGGAGGTTGTTTCTCCATTTTCAGAGGGGAAACCCATTAAATATAGGAAATTTTGTCCATTCTGATTTGACTTGGCCGGGGGTGGGGGGGGGGGTGTCAGCTTGATGTCATGACTGGATACTTATTATGCTTTATTTCATTGCAGATATTTAAAAATATGCCCTCTGAAGAATACAGGGCTCATGTGCGAGGTTTAACAAATACAGAGATAGTTCCACTCATCATTCCCACTCCTCACCTTTTCTTTTAGAAATGGAAGGTGGTTGTGGGGGGGAGATCGTTCCCCTTACAAACAACTAATTTCTCTTCTTAAATGTACTCCCACACAACCACTTCCTCTGCACCCTCTATAGCAAATGCATGAGGAAAGAGAGGGAGAGGTATCTTTGCTCTAAATCAGTAAATTTTTAGTGGGAGGAAGAAAGTTCTTGAATTAAAGGCCATAACCAGAATACGGTGCACATCAGCTCATTCATCGCTACCACTAGCTAATATGTCCACAGCAGCTGGGACAGATGACAGAAAGAAAGGCAGTTTCTCAGATGGCCAGGATACAAGTGGATCAAGCCTTTGTATACCAGTCAGAACGTTGTGGGAGAGGATGCACGGGAGAATAGCAGCTGCAGTACAAAGTACAAAGCAGATTGTGAGCCAGTGCTAGAACAGCACAATTTGCAGGCATTAGATTTGCATCCATTCTTTTTACTTCCCTAGGGAAAGAAAGACTTCATTCTTCATAATGCAAACCTGCCTTTGAGAGCATAGAAATGAAAGTACTTGAAATCTTCTGGATGAAGTAGAACAAGTTCAAGCATTCCAAGACACACAAATGACTTCTGGCCCTTTTACTAACTTCGTACCACTGTTCAGTAAAACGAAACCAAACAAATATTAATAAAAAAGGAAATGAAAGTTATTTGAATGTATTGTGACAATACATCCCTTTGAGATTCACTTTTGATTTCTTCAGTTAATTGTCTAAATTGAATGGACAATGCAACTTTTTTTTAAAAGAGGCTTATATTTGCAGGAATCTTTAATCAATTGCCCAGAATGAGAGGCTACCTGACTACAACTGTCAGAATAAACTTTGTCACTTCGCCCGTGGAATAGTTATTTAGGAGTTAAATTTTCCTTTACTCTGTACCTGCTCTTCAAGTGATAATTCATGCATGGAGATGCACTGTCAACACTAAATACAGCTATGCTGGAGAGCTTAATTAACATGTTCACAGTATTAGACTGCTTACCAAAGTACACATGTGTAGCAAACTATTTCCACACACATACATACAAAATGATATTGTACATGGATCTTTAAGCTGTCAACCTTAACAGAAAACTTCCCCTACTTTGCTTGACCTAGCAGTATAAAATTCATAACATTAGAAGCCTTTGTTTGTTTTGCATTGTATTGTTTGCTTTTAATTTTTGTTTTGTCTTAACTTGAAGTCGTTAACATTGAAAGGTACATCACTCTTCAGCATTAGAAAATAATTTAAAATGCAAAACAGTGTGTCAACATTCTGCCACCTTTACTGAACTTGCATAGTAGTTTATCCTTGAGTAATTCCATTAAAGTCAGTGGGATTATTCAAGGAGCAAGCTACTCCTCATTGTGAGCCTAGGGGGCAGAATCTGATCAAGTACAAAATAAAGGCAGATCATCTGTGAGTGAGATAAATACATATGTTTGTCAAATACTCATTACACTTTTCAGTCTAACAGTATCTTGATACATTACCAAATGAGCCTGATCTCTCTTGTATACTGATTGCTATCCTAAGACACTTATTTGGAGCCTGTTTGCTTGTTAACATAAGACACTTATTTGGTGCAGCCTGATTCTGCCACCTTTACTCTTGTTCCATTGTATTTCCATTGTTCATATGTAGTCTCATTGATTTCAAATTGTACTACTCAGAGAGTTAGATTTTCACAGATCCCACTCTGGCATACATTAAGTAAAGCCTCCTTTCTCCTCTCCGCATTGTGACTTCAGCCATGTTGGGCAAATGCTACTTGTCTGATGTTCACTTGGGGAGTGCAGATAAGTGGACAAAAAGGGGGCAGACAGGGCTGGCATTAGACTTGCTGGGGCCCAGGGCGGAAACTAAGGAGTCGGCCCCCACCCTGCTGAAGCCGAAGCTTTTTACTCTTTTGCCCGTTTTTACTCCTCCTGGTGCTGTGGATGGTTCTATTGATTTTTGGTCTTTGTGCATTGGGCTGACCTTCCCTTGAATAAAGAGAGCTGATATGTGAGTAGTTTATGTGCACCAGCAGGCCACATAATTTGTATGCTGGATAGGACCCACACTGAGGGAGGCATTTGGCAAATTAAGTTTAAATAGACTGTGGCTAAAGCTCCAGGGCAGGTGCTATTAAACAGAAGCTTTAATTTCAAAGACTGAAATGTGGAGCTAAATGGTTAGGTCGTTAAATATGTTCTGGTTCTCAGTGTTACTTGTGAAAATTACTGTCCCATACAGTAGAGAAAAACATATAGGTCTCATGAAAGGCCACTGGAACAGAATTATATATTGCAGCAATACAGTGTTGTTCTTCCATATAAGTGAGAGCTAATGTCTTAATGCAATGAGACTTTATACAGACAACTTCTGTGATTACTTTAAGAGACACATTTAAATTGTGGTTTTCTACACATGAAGAGCTGGCAGGCAAAGCACTGTTCCATTCCAAATAGGTTATTAACAGGTTTGCACTCAGTGTTGAAAAAAATCTGATTTTTTTTTAAAGAGGAACTTGTCAGTGTGACAGCCTTTTCTACATTTAAACTTATTATCCCACATCCTGAGTCATGAGAACTTGTGTTATCAAGAGGAAAAAACAGCCCTGAATCTAGTTTCCATGAGAATACGCAGTGAGTGTGCCAACTCTATACAGTACAGGTTCAAACACAGTTCAGCATTGATTAGTAGGTTAGGTAGCTTTCAGTGCTTTTCAATTGTTAAAGTTCAGCATAGAGGGCTCCCACAGCAGTATTTTAAGACAGTCTTTTTAAAAAAATACAGCGAGAGATAATCCTAGAATATTTCAGTAAACTAACACACAGACTGATATACTTTAGATGGGCCAGAAGGAACCATTGTGATCATCTAGTCTGACCTCCTGCCCATCGCAGGCCACAGAACCTCACCACCCACTCCTGTAGTAGGCCCATAGTCTTTGGCTGAGTTACTGATGTCCTCAAATCATGATTTAAAGACTTCAAATTAAACCAGGTAATGACCCGTGCACCATGCTGCAGAGGCAGGCAAAAAAATTCCAAGATCTCTATCAATCTGACCTGGGGGAAAATTCTTTCCTGATCCCAAATATGGCGATCTGTTAGACTGAGTATGTCAGCAAGATCCAGTAGCCAGACATCGGGGAAAGAATTCGCTGTAGAAACTCAGCGCCCTTCCCATCTAGAGTCCCATCTCTGGTCATTGGAGATATTTGCTAATAGCACTGGCCGATTGGCCATAAGCCATTATAGGAAAACTCATCACACTATTACCTCCATAAATTTATCAATCTCAATCTGAAAACCAATTAGGTTTTTTGCCCCTACTCTTCCCCTTGGAAGGCTATTCCAGAACTTCAATCCTCTAATGGTTAGAAACCTTCATCTAATTTCAAGTCTAAACTGGTTGATGGTCAGTTTATAGCCATTTGTTCTTGTACCAACATTGGTCCTTAAATTCTCTCCCTGATGTTTATCCCTCTAATTAATGTGTAGTGAGCAACTGTACCTCCCCATAGCCTTCATTTTGATAGACTAAATATGCCCTTACATCATTTCTCATAAGGTAGGTTCTCCATTCCTCTGACCATCCTAGTAGCCCTTATCTGCACCTCTTCCAGTTTGAATTCATCTTTCTTAAATGTGTGAGACCAGAATTGCACACCGTATTCTGAATGGAGTCTCACTAATGCCTTGTAGAATGGTAATAACACTTCACTGTCTCTCTGGAAATACCTTGCCTAATGCATACTGGAATTGCATTAGCCTTTTTCATGGCTGTATCACAGTGGTGGCTCATAGCTGTCTTGTGATCGACAATACACCCAGGTCTTTCTCCTCCTCTGTCGTCTCCAACTGATACATCCCCAGATTATAGCAAAAATTCTTGTTAGTTCACACATTCACTAATAAATTTTAACCCTTTTCTATTACTCCAGTTTTCAAGGTCATCCACATCTTCTTGTATGATGTTCTGGTCCTCCTCTGTATTGGCAATACCTCCCAACTTTGTGTCATCCACAAATTTTATAAGCACATTCTCACTTTTTGTGCCAAGGTCACTAATGAGAACATTAAATTAGATTGGTCCCAAGACTGATCCCTGAAGAACTCCACTAGTAACTTCCCTCCAGTCTGACAGTTCACCTTTCAGTATGACCTTCTGCAGTCTCCCCTTTAACCAATTCCTTACTCATCTTTTGATTCTCATATTAATACCCATCTTCTCCAATTTAACCAACAATTTTTTCATGTGGAGCTATACCAAATGCTTTTCTGAAATCCACATAGATTAGCTCTACTGCCTTTTGTTTGTCCAGAAAATCAGTTATCTTCTTCAAGAAAGAGATCAATTTGGTCTGACATGATCTATCTTTTGGAAAACCATGTTGTATTTTATTCCAATTACCATTTACTTCTACATCCTTAACCACTCTCTTTTTCAAAATTTGTTCTAAGACCTGCATACAACAGAGGTCAAACTAACAGGCTTGTAGTTTCCTGATCTCTTCCCCTGCCCTTCTTAAATACTGGTACCATTGTTGCAATTCTCCATCATAGGATACAAACCCCAAGTTTTTAGATTACTTAAAAATACTTACTATTGGGTTTGTAATTTAATGTGCTGTTTCCTTTAATACTTCAAATGGAGATTATCCAGGCCCCCCAATTTTGTTCCACTGAGCTGTTTGAGTGTGGCTGCCTTTCCTTGGATGTGGTCATTTCTACTTCCAGTTCCTTGTTCCTATTAGCCATCCTGCCACTGCCCTTCAAGCTTCTCATTACCCTTATTAAAAGGTAAAGTGTTTGCTTGGTTGCTGGAGCATGCCTAGATTATCTTCAATCTCTACTCCGTCCTCAGACTTTACCTGCCCCACTTCTTCTTTACTTGTCTATTTATTTATATGGCTAAAGAACCTTTTAGTATTGGTTTTAATTTCCTTTGAAAGGTCCAACTCTGCTTGGAAGTTCTCACTTTTCCCCTACACTTTCTGACCTCCAAGAGGTAGCTCTCTTTGCTGATCTATCCCGTCTCCCATTCCTTATCAGGGTTCTGCTTTCTCTCAATAACCTGTTTGATATGCTTGTTCATCTAGTTTAGAAACCAAAATTTCACGTACTACTTGGGTATAGTAGTCTTATTTCCCAACAGAAAATTTTGAAATTTGAAAACCAAAAGATGTTGAGGTAGAGAGGAATAATAATAGCAAATATTAGCAGAAATAAAAAAAAATATGGAATTCAGTTTTCAGAATGATACCTAGAAAATACACAAAACAGACTATTGTTTATATAATAAATTGTTCTCCTCGATCTTTTAAGACATGTCTCCAGTGAAGTCAATGGGAGTTTTATCACTGAATCTAATGGGGCCAGGATTTCACCTATGGTACTTTATGTAATGTTTCTGTTTAATTGGTATAAGCTTCACTGAAAAGGCTCAACATTTAAATACTCATTACCTATGTCTACTTTACAGAGGTCTTAGATGTCAGAGTTTCTGAATATATTGAAAACTTGCTGAAATATTCAAGCTGATATCTAATTACTAGTACAAATCCTACAGAGTACCCTAACCATGACTCAACCCTAACACAAATGAAATTACATAGACAAAACTGTTCTGTAGACTGTAACACAATTCTGCTTTGGGCAGTAATGAGTAGCAAAGTCAAAAATAAAAAAAATATAAGGTTTAAACTGTATTAATAAAACTAAGACTGGAAAGCCAGAAAGAATTAGTTTCTTCTCTTAGCTCTACTGAATATTATCCAGATTGGGAGAAGAAACAATAGTATTTTTTCCCGTAGTACTATCTTGGTAATTCCAGTGTTAAAATAAATCACAAATTCTTGGTTTATAAAAAAAGGGCTAAATTCTGTGCTGATTTATACCCCAAGTAATCCAGCTGAAATCAATGTGGCTGCATACAGCATGCAAGTCAGTAGAGAATTTAGCTCTAAGATTTATTGAAAAAGTTAAATATGAGGTTCTCTCAGGACGAGTATTTGGTTTGTGTTTTAGAAAGGTAACACTCTTCATTAAGTATTATATTGTAATATATTCTCTATTAATGCCAAAATACTTATGGATGAAATCCTGGTCCCATTGAAGTCTCTGGCAACACTCCCATTTACTTCAGTGGGGTCAGGATTTGACCCTATGAATTTTTCACATATATTTTTCTTATAAAAACCCTCCCTAACAACATTAGCTTCACTATGGCTCCGTAGGAACCCTTTACTAGAGGGGGCCTTTGAATTTTTTTGGGAGTGTTCCAAGGGAAAAGCCTGTGTGCTGAAACCTAGCCTTCGAGACTACAACTCCCATGATGTCTTGGGGAAAGAGGGAGAGATTGCCTCATGCAGGGAGAGCAGGCCCTGGACTCCATTTTTGGGAAAAGGACTGAGACTGCTGTTGTGGAGCTCTGCCCATACCAGAAGCTGCTGCTAGGAAGCCAGAAGCTGCTGCTGAGAGCCTGCAGGGGCTTTGATTGAGCAGGGAGCCTCAGAGGCTGTTGGTGGCTTCACTGGAGCCAGGGTGGAGACTGTTGCTGTGCCTAGAGCTGACTGAGGTGGGCCTGCAGTGAAGGAACTGAGAGTAACCCCCACTCTGGTTTGGGAAAGTACTTGCAAGGGAAGGGGCACAGCAGAGGGACTGAGTCTGAGGAGAGGCAGAGTGATCTTCCCATCCACCCAAGACCCAGAGCAGCTGACATTTGGTGGGGCCAGCTCCAATTTCAGAGGGGTTGTGCAGCTTGTTGCCTTGGCTGGACTGATACACGGGACCCAACAGAGTGCTGTCTCCAGCTTCAAATCTTGAAGCGCGCCCACGCAAGCGTCTAGGACTCTGAAATCCAGAGGAGTGTTCACTGCAGGGTGGGGTGAATGGTAGCAGTGTACCATTACTATATACTATATTTGTTAACTGATTTTATTCAGCTGCCCCTGTGGATTTAAATTAGTAGTGACATTTAATCTTAGTCTGTTATACTTTGTTTCTTAAATTGTTAAGTAAAGGAATGTTAGCTCTAATGTAAGTATATTGGATGTATATTATTTATAATTGGTACTTGAGTTAGACCCATGCCACAGGTAATTATTATTACTATTTGAAGGGGTTTATTCCTGGAGGTTCCCAAGGCACACCATGGAGTGTGTACAGGGGCCAGCCAGGTGGAGGCACCAACAATTTTAACTTCCTTTAGGAATAAAGGGACTGCTGCAGAGGGGTGGATAGAGGATTCCCTCTTATCCATCATCACCTCTTGAGATATTCAGAATCTCTTTTAATGTCAACAACATCAGAAGCCGAGCTATACAGGTGAGTGTTGCCTGCTCCCGAGTAACCCAGGGAAGAAAGGAGGGTTACAGGAGTAAAAGTTGAGTGCTCCCAACCGAATGTATTCCTAGTAATATGAAGGCTCATATAGTGGTGGGTAGGACAGTGAAGATATCCAACCTGTAAACTGCAATTTGGCAAGCTCTGTTCACTTATTGAAATAATTGGGGCTCTGCAACAAATGTGACTTGTAGTGGATACTAATTTCCCCACCTTGCTCCATGCTCACTCCCATAAAATTCCATAAAAGTAGTAATAAAAGAGAATATATTGTTATATGTTCAAAGTAAGTAGTCAGCTGTTCGTTAACAGTTTAGAAATTATTCAAGGGTTATATAACTATGCTGTTCAATCAACTGCAGACGCCATAGAGCAAATGACACGCTCAGAATGAGTCAAGGCTTTGAATGAGGATGATATAATTACTATAAACTCTAAATTAGTGAGGAAAAAATTTCTCTTAAGTATGATGCCTCATTCAGTGGTATTTACCAAGACACAACCTATAATATTCATCTAATAAAATGTGTTTCCGCTCTTACCTGGAAATTCAGTTTACTGTTTTGTAAATTTGTGTAAGTAATACTGAAATGTTACAGGCTTTAGAAATTTGAGGTTTCTTTCTTTTCTGCCCAGTGGATTGCAAAAGTGCTACTGCCTATGGCAATATTAAGACATAACAGTTTCAGAAGCTGCAAATTTTTATCTTTTATTTATTAGAAAGCCATTTTTCTAAATTCCTTCGGTTTTAACCTGTAAAAAGATAATTGCCAGGTAATACAATATGTTTTAAAATTTAATTATTTTAAATAGACACACTCTGTCAAGGTGTTTTACTTAATGTATTGAATCTACTCCCTCCATTCATAATCCATTGGAAATCTGTAATGGCCAGGTTGTAGTTTAATTCTATCAAAAGCTACATTAAAAGAACGTTATGATTGTAAAGGGAAGTACTCAAAAGCCTTCAATTACTGGACTACAGAGTATTTCCCCTATAAAGTTCCTGACTAATTTCATGACCAGAACATACTCAGGGAATGAGGCTGCTGTTCAGTATTTATGCTTAACCTCATTGTTCTGTTTGTGAACTCGTGCCTCATTCATGGTCCAACTTGCACACTGAATGAAGTAGATGTCTAACAAATTAGATTATGAGACTATGTGACCAAAGACTACCAGAACACACAAAAGGAGAGAGAATTAACTTTGCCCGGGAATATTCATGCTTTATATTCCACTTTAATGCTTCCCTCTGCAATCTTTAACTTTAATGAAAATTATTTTTGTATGGAATTGCATAGGTTTTATTTGTTTTCTTTTTTTAAAGAAAATAAAGACAAAAAAGGATTCCTTCGCGTGTAACTGTATGCTAAACAGCAGTAAAATCCTCACTTGTTGGCCTTAGTGGCCTTGCACATGCACATATAGGCACTGTATGAAGGAAGGCTGTGCTCCAGATGAGCTTTTCCTTCTTCTACTTGCACAGTCCTACATATTCAAACTGGAATTTCAGTTCACTTTCTTACACACACATCAATCCAATGGAATACCAAGAAACTGGAAATCTCTATTCAACTTACATACGCATGCAGTTCACTACCAATGTTGTGCTGGAAGGGCAGCGAAGAATCCTGTGGCACCTTACAGACTAACAGACGTTTTGGAGCATGAGCTTTTGTGGGTGAATACCCACTTCGTTGGATGCATGTGCTGGAAGGGTGTCAATTGAATAGGAAAAAACAGTACACATGAACAAATATGGTTGTAAAAATCATAATTCAATCCAAGCAAAACCAATTTTCACCCAACCACCAAAAGATATGTCTGCAAGTTAGGGACCATCATCCTTGCCAAATTTCTCCTGCTCAGATGCAGGAGCTATTTCTTTAAAAAGTGATAAGAAAGGTTAGTATATTTTCTTCCATTTGCTTCTTCTTAAAAATGGATGAACTATGTTTGCTCAAACTCTTTCCCGGTATAAATAGATAAATAAATAAATAAAAATTCTTGGTTTTCCTGAGAACAAATATGCTAAGCTTCAGCCAAAAAGGCATATACTGGACGAAGTTAGAAGCATCTGAAAATGACCCTTTGAGAATTCTTTTGCAACCTTAACTCCACCCACATTACATGAACAGCCTACAATTAGAAGAAAATCATGCTTAATTTTGGTACATAAATTATAGCAATACCAGGACCTCACTAACCTATTTTGAAAAAGTAGAGCTAAGTTTCCATTGTATTTATCCTGGCAATTGGCAAGTTTACTTTTAGTGAATCAGTGGACTAGAATTTTGTGGGAATGAGATTACTGAGCTTTGTAATTTTTTTTTTAAAGTACAGTTATAGTCAGAACAATGCTTTTGTACAAAAAGGACCTCCTTATTCAGATTTGCTTCTTGTGTGTATTCTTGTTCTCACCTACCTATTTTTCTGATTTAAACAAGTTATTTTTTCACTCCTGTTCATGCTATGTAGTCAATGGCATTAGCTGGATTCTGATCTGCCTCATGCACAGTGAAACTGAATAGCTGACCTTCAGTATTGTGGTGATGATGCACAAGACAATATTCAGCTTGACTTTGAGATAGCAAGATACATTGGCAGTTTTAAAAAAAAAAAGTAAGCTTGTGTACTGAGCAAATTTGAGCTGGAAGTACATGAGACACAAACATAGAACCTCCACAATGCCATATTTTCATTGCCACGTTACACAGTATGATCACACTTCAGTTGCTCAAAATGTTACCTAATAAGCTTGTACTATGGTGAGGCTGTTTATTATCTAAAAGGATTAATGAGTCAGAAATAACTTCTCTGCCATATTGCTGTCATTCAACTTTTCATTTTATTTATACTCCGATACACATACCAACACATACAAATTGGAATAGGGGACCTTTCTGCATGTGTGTGCTGCTATCCATATCAATCATTTAGGGACAAGAAAATACTAAGCTACTTTGACATAGCAGACTCCTCAGACTGTGACCAGATATCGTTGGTTTATATGAGACAATGTCCAGATCTTGACCTCATAGCAATATTTAAAAAAAAAAAGAAAAGAAAACCCAAACAAACCAAAAAAAAAGACCCCACAAGTGTGGATCAGTGTGTTTATATTTTAGTGGAGATCAGAAATTTGGATATGATGCTGGCATTACTGACTTGAATATCAGAACCTTGCTCAGTGGATTTCCAGTGAGCACACAGATTTGTATATTTTTCTTCAGACCAGAGCCATGTGTTTAGGCTACATGGATCCCCAGTTTCTATACTTGCTCCCATCAAAACAGAGCCCCAGTACATGGATATCTGATAATATGGATGAAAACAAAAAGCAGCCGTCTCCACCCATAGTTTAAGGAGCAAGATTAATTAAAAGGGTTACAAAAAAGCCAGAGCTACCATCATCTCCATTTCCAACAATTAAATCAATAGCCCTCTTCACAGCAGGTTTCACAGATGAACCAACCCAGGAGAAGCCATGCATACTTACAAATTATAAAGCATATCAGCCATGTTGCTGCGGTAGTACAAGGCATTTCTATAGGCGCTTTCAGCTTCTGAAATCTTGCTCTGGCTCTTGAGAACATTTCCAAGGTTACCCCAAGCTGCCAAGAGGAGAAAGCAGTATTCAGAAACAGTTACAATTGAATTATACATGCCATAGTATTTGAACATCAGAAGGTTCCATAGGAAGAGAAAACCCACAGATAATCTTTGTGTGTGTGCGTGCGTGCATGTGTGTTAGAAATTTTTTCCGTTACTCTATCATTTCATCTTACTGGGAGACAAGTTCAATAGCAAAGATCTTCACAAATTCAGTATAATTGTCACATTTGAAGAAAGATGGTGTTCAAAAATAAATTGTAAATCTTTACTAAAAGGGCTTGCTCTACTGGAGGGCAAGGGACATTTTATATGAAATCATCCTAAAATAATAACCCTCTCAGTTTATGTGTATGGCCAAGGGGCCTTCATGGTTGAAGCTTGTTGTATACCTACCTACTCTAAACACAGATCTCCCTAGAATATGAAAGCTGATAAATGACACAGCAATTGAAGTGAAGGTTAGGCAACTAACAAGATCAGAGGCATACCATATGATTCTAACATGCTACGCAGATTGGTTAAAAGTATTTTCTAGTTGAGAGGAACATGTGGTTCTTTACCTCACAAAATTTTATACTACACAATGGGCTTTTATATCCCATCGTAAAATATTTTGAAGTACAATGTATTTGAAGCTCTGCAGACAGTCATTTGGAAGTGTAGCTCCCCCTACCCCCACAACAATATTTCACTTAGCACCTCTGATACCTAAGCAGTACAACTAATTCTGGTACTGTAGGCATCTTTCATAGCCAATATTGCAATACAGTTTTCACATAGCACAAATAAAGAAACTAGTAATTATGGCAGATACTTTTTTTTTAAATAAAGTACATTGATGTCAAGCTGTTGAGGTCTGCTGCAAAAGTACCCAGCCAAAGATGAAAACAGCAGCAAACACAGCATTTTCCTCTCAGCAGAATAAACTTAGCAGCTGTATGCATAACATCACTGCTGTGAACCACTAAAGGAGGAAAATCTAAAGGCATCAATGAAAACAAAACCACAATTGCTGTCTCCCCAATTGCACATATAGCTTTTTATACAGGTGCCAAAACAAAAATGGATATTTCTCTGAGAAGGGAGATGCTCTCCTTCATGTGTTACTTTGTTTTTGCTTGGCATTTCATTTAAAGAGCATTAACACAACAAATCTTATTTATCTCCTAAGTAACTAGAACTACTAAAGCTGCAAAAGCACCATCATTCTCTAACAAAACGTATGTGCTAAAATATTCCCCCTGCTCTCCCTTAAGTTTTGGTTTTTACTCTATGTATATATTTCAGGCGCCTGACAGTACAATTTCGTTCCCTACAGGACATGTCTTTTTACACTTGATAAACATTTTAGAAGTACAAGACATTTGTGGCCCTGACTGGTTTATTGCTTTACTATATACCAAACATTACAGACGTCAGCAGAACACAGAGAACAAGACTTGTTAATATACTGTCTCTTTATGCTTGGCTCTGCATTGCAGAAGTTGTAGGTCCTACATAAATGGTATCTAGATTTTCCTCCCCTAATTCTCCCATAGCAGAGTAATAAACTAATTTATCATGAGATTATGAGAAAAACAACATCCTGCCAAACAGAAGGATCTTCTGCCAAACCACCCCAACTGTCCCTATACAGAGGGAAATAATCCAGCTAATAAATTTATGCATGTTCCACTGTTCTAGCTTCTTTGTATAAGGGCTTTAAAATTGGCAAATACTGAAACCAATATCAACTTTGCCTAAGGGGAAATAGGAGCCCAGTATTGCACAGGCATTAAACAGCCCCTTTGATTGTGCCCCATTGTACTACATGAATAGTAGCAGAGAGCAATTTATTGCTTTTAAGCAAGCCAATATGCATATTAAAGCATACAGAGTTAGAATCCCCAGGTTTTTAAGATAGGTCAAAATCTGGGTCTCTGCTTGACAATTGTTTTATTTTTATACTTAGCACACTTTGTCTTTTGCATTATTTGCTGTTGAAGAACTATCATTAAATGCTAACTATCATCAAGTTAACATAACGTGATGGAGTGGGGCAACGATGGGACCGAGAAAAAAATGAATCTTACAAGCAACACAAACGGGGATTGGAGTCCCAATTTTTATTTTACTTTTGCAATGGAAAATTGAATATGGTATTTTTTCCCATAAATGTTTACTGCATTTTACATACAAAACTAGTTGAACATGATCTGGTTTGAGCATTGGCCTGCTAAATCCAGGGTTGTGAGTTCAATCCTTGAGGGGGCCACTTAAGGAACTGAGGTATTTGTCCTGCTTTGAGCAGGGGGTTGGACTAGATGACCTCCTGAGGTCCCTTCCAACCCTGACATTCTATGATCTGGTGGCTCAGTATGTACATTTAAGTAACAGAGATGATGCCTTAGGACATGGGTCCTTACCCTGGAGGTCAGACTCCCAAAGGGTTATGAACAGGTATCAGTCAGGGCCTATTATTCCTATGTTAGCAAATGATCAGGGAAGGAGGTTGACTACCACGCAGGGTCGATCTAAGATACATAACTTCAGCTATGTGAATAGCGTAGCTAAAGTTGACGTACTTAGATCTACTTACCATAGTGTCTTCACTGCAGTAAATCGATGGCTGACGCTCTCCTGTTGACTCCGCTTGCGCTCCTCATTTTGGTTGAGTACTGGAGTCGACGGGAGAGCGCTCAGCAGTTGATTTATCGCATCTATATGAGACATGATAAATCGACCCCCACTGGATTGATCGCTACCCGCCGATAAGGTGGGTAGCATAGACAAGCCCTTAGATTAGATGGAAGAGAAGCCATGATATGGAGAAGAGTGACAACAATTCCCCTAGAATTTCCACTCTCTCTATGTCTAGGGAACTGGAAATGTAACAAAGGTATAGCAAAACATAACATTCAGGTAACTAGTACAACCCACGCTAACAATTGTTAGGGTATTTACATTCTAAACCACATTTTTATTCACTCAACTTTTTATGCTTTGTGTCCACACAATTTTTTTTGCAAAGTTGTAAGAAAATCAGTTAAACTATTTGAGTACACAAGGTTGAGAAACAAACGTTAATTAATTGCACACATACATGTGACTATACACACATTTCTCTGTGGCTCTGAACATCTTTTTGGCATTCAACTTCAAACTTTGCATATGGCTAGAATTCAAAGAGGAAGAGTCCTCATATTAAATGTGAAGGCAATTGGATTAATGACTCTGAAGTTTTAAATTGGTAAATGAACTTTATTCTAGTAACTTTTATAATGCAAAATAATAAAGGAAAATTAGCATTGCACAATAAAACACTCAAAATTCAGGAGGTGCTGAAGTGCGTATATGTTATGATTCACTCTTTAATTACAAGATGGCATTTTCCCATAGGAGCCTTTCCTTGTTCAGTGCAGGGATTGAATGGTGTGCAGAGAATGAGGAAACTGTTTAAATATTTACTTTTTTATCCTAATTCTTCAGTGTATGGTCCCCTTGTCCATTCACTGTGGACCAACCCCTCACTGGAACCCTGCACTGAAACGGGTAGCATCTTGTAGAAAAAATAGCATATTAACATGCTATTATGCATACACATAAAAGAGGCAGTTACAGTCATGTATTATACACATCTTCACACAGAGTATTCAAAGTTCTGCCTAACTGCATACAGATATTCTCAGATCATGTTCAACACACATTGACACACAGAGCCAAAAGAAGTTTGAGAAATAATATTTTGAACAAGAATTTCCATTCAACTTACATCTGTATGCATTCTGAGCCAATAAACCATTGCCAGGTTGTTTAAAAAGCATTTAGAAAAACTGTGCCCCCAAAGGGAATACAATTTTTAAAAATGCATACAATTTGGCCAAATCAAAATAGATTTTAAATAGACCACAAAATGACATATGTGTAACCTAGCAACAACATTCATAACAAACTTGCATAGTGTTGACCCCAAATAGCTCATGTGCTACAACTGTGCCTTAAAAAAACACCAAAAGGATTTTTCAGTTCTCTTCATACATTAAAATGGAGGTATGATTTTGGTCAAATTTTCTTTATTTTTTAAAATTGCTCTCAGACTGAAAAACAAACATGGGAAATTTCAGTTTGAAGATGAAAATATTTACCAAGTTAAGAACTAATCCTGAAAATTTAGGAACGTGCTTAACTTTGTGTATGAGTAAGTAGTCCCTTCAAACTCAAGGATCCAGGGCTAACTATTCTGGGAAAGGTCTATACATGTCAATTACTCTGGTTTTCTCTGGAAAGAACGTATGATGGCAAAATTTGATTTAGCTGTAACTAATGAGCCAGAATTCAAGAAGCATATTTTACAAAATAAATCACAGAATTGGATTTTCATTTCATTTCTTTCTTGCATAATTCAAATGCAAGTTAAATATCTTCCTATCAACAACCCTTTTTCTTTCTTCTGTATTGCCAGTTACATTTGCATTATTACTCCAGCAAAATGAGAATAACCAAGGAACAAAATTAAAATTTCAGAGAAAAGCAATCTACAAAATAATACATTTAAACCAGCTGATTCAGATTCAGTTGTCTTATTAAAAAAGATTCTTAGAAAATATTCATGACAAAGGAGCTAACCGACAGTAGAAATGAGGATTCGCAAGTAAATCTGCATTAGAACAGCTGAGATAAAGAGATGGTTGACTAGTTGTTACTGAAATCTTTTTAGAACGTGTAGCTTCTTGGCACAAATTAGAATCTCATCAAACTACTTCTACAGAAAGGAGGAAGGGAATAAAACAAAATTTAGGATGTGACAATGAAGCAGACTGGTATACTGTTTGTGGTAATACAGCTGAGAAAATACTGCTTTTCAGAATGCATTAAACCACAGGCCAGATTCTACATTTTGATAATCAGAAGGGATAAAAAAAATATTTTTACATCAATAATAGATAGCACTGAAAGACCTAACATTAAAAGTAATCAACTATATGCACATGCACATCCATAATTTACTAATATTTTATTCTGTGTTATTCTGACCTTATGGATACTAGAGTCATTCGTAAAATATGTTTCAGTGCAGAAATTGATGAAGATGACAAAAACGTGACCTAGATTACTGCTTGGATGACACTGATAAATTGCCCCAAAAGTAACCAAACTAATTAAAGAACAGTCGTAGAAGTTTGTAATAGATCATCCTCTCAGCAGTCCATCAAACTAAGAACTCTGCTTCATGGAGAAAAAATTAAATTGGCACAAGTACATTTCTAAACAGATGTTCCAGTTTTGTGCCTTTCTGACTTGCTTTTAATTTGTGAAATTAATAGTTACTGTTTGGGGTTAGATTCTCTCCTGTTCCTATTCTCTATACCACCAGCTCTCCTTACCAGTCTTCAAGAAATGAAGTGAATACAATGCCATTGTGGACTTTGACTTTGCATTTTCATAACAAATTTCAGAGATGACAGCATATTGCACTTTGTAGGCCAAATAAAAGTCCGTAATTTTTGGTGATGACAGCACAACTACTAATTTTTGAAATTTAGCCAATAGTTTCCTGTCCTCAAAACTGCTTCTAGATAAGAAAGTGTGAGCAAAAAAAAAAGGAGGTTCTGGGGAGACATTCAGATAACACTTCAATCTCCCTGGACACTCGATCACAGACCTAAAAGTTGCAATATTACAATAAAAAAACTTCAGAAACAGACTCCAATGAGAGATTGCTGAATTGGAATTAATTTGCAAAATGGAAACCATTAAATTAGGCTTAAATAAAGGGACTTGAATCTGTGCCTCTCACATCCCAGATGACTGCTGTCATAACATTTCTTCCCAGATCTGGACCTTAGTGTCCAAAATATGGGTGTTAGCATGAAAACCTCCAAGCTTAGTTACCAGCTTGGACCTGGTAATTGCTGCCACCAGCTAGGAATTATACAGTGCCTAGCTCACTGTGGTCCCCAAAAACTTCCCTGGGGGACCCCCAGACTCAGATGCCTTGAGTCTTACAACAAAGGGAAATAACCCCCTCCCCTTGTTTCCTTGTTACTTCCTCCCAGGCTCCCCTCCCTGGACGACCCTAGGAGATTCCCTGCTTCCATCCTGGAAACACAAGTACCGAGAGATCTAATCTCTCTTCCCCCTCACCCAGAGGTATGCAAAGTCAGGCTTAGTAAATTTAACACAAAGAGATTTTCCCCTTGACTTCTTCCTCCCACCAATTCCCTGGTGAGCTGCAGACTCAATTCCCTGGAGTCCCCACTAAAGAAAAACTCCAACAGGTCTAAAAAAGAAAGCTTTATATAAAAAGAAAGAAAAAGACATTAAAATAGGCTCTGTATTAAGGTGACAATATACAGGGTCAATTGCTTAAAGGAAAAAAATGAATAAACAACCTTATCCAAAAAGAATACAATTTAACACATTCCAGCAACTACACACATGTAAATACAAAAAAAAAACCCAATATAAACCTATTGTCTTACTATCCTTGTATTTACAACTTGGAAACAGAAGATTAGAAAGCCTGGAGATAGAAAAATCATTCTCAGAGCCGAGAGGGCACAGACACAAGACAAAGAACAAAGAACTCACACCCAAAACTTCCCTCCACCCAGATTTGAAAAAGTCTTGTTTCCTGATTGGTCCTCTGGTCAGGTGTTTCAGGTTACTGTTTGTTAATCCTTATTTAATTATTTATGCCAAGTGTAACAGCTCCAACAGGAGAGACTGAGAGAGACCCACCTCAGAACAGCCATTGGGGTAGGGAGTATTCTTTCGCTAAAGTTTTATCAACCCTGGCAAATTTCCACAGTTTCAATTTTGATGAGTCTGCATTTCCCAAAGACAGTTTTGTTGAAAAATTCCCAACCCTTGTGATGTATAATCCCATTTGAATTATTTAAAAAAAACAAACCTTCAAGAAGCTGTTATCTCTGTTGCTAGTGGTTACATAGCATGAGCTATTGTTGCAAGTTTAATGGAATGGTTTTTTTTATCCTTTTCCTGTACAAATACCTGTTTCAGGTTTTTACAACGCTGTTTAAATTGATCTTACATTTGGTTTTCTTTCCAAAATTGAACTGTAAACTAGCCCTTGGTAGATCTGAGATATACACATTTTGGAAATTAAATTACTCTGCACAACATGCACTAATAAATTATCTAAGGTTGGCCAAGATGTACTTTCTCTACTGGAGCAGACGTTTACATTTTAGGAGTTCCAAAGTTTGTGGTTTTACTGTATTTGGAACCTGTTATGTAAGAGAATAAAAGCAAAAAAGGTGCCTTTGCAACACGATACAAAATCTATCATTTTATATCTTAAAGGATGCAACTAAACCAAAAGAATCTGTGCTAATGTTGATTCAGTAGGCGGAACTCTTCCAAGTCAAATCTGAACTGATGCAGAAAAATGGTATTGAAGAAGAACGCTGTAGCTGCAGGTATTATCTTTTAGATATATTTTTTCTTATGTCTTAGGCACTTGAGAATTTTAGAACCTCATGACAGGTTTTGTAAGAAAGCATGGCACCTTTTAATCCTCGTGCATGGAAACTGAACAAAATTCCCCCTGAAGTTTCAATTGGATGTGCTATTCTTCCTGTCCTAAAGTATTGCTCCTGTGAACTGTTAAACAGCCTGTCTAGCTCCAGAGGTGACAGCATTTCAGTGGTAGATAGAATTATTGCTTGGTATAGTTTACATATTGGTATGTTAATTAAATGCTTTGGGATGAATTGGGAAATGGGAGGTTCTCTTGGGTTCAAATCTCACCCTGGCTGGTAGTGAGCAAGTGTTGGCACCATCCACTGGATTAGTCAGTGGCTTTTCTGAAATTAGTTGTCTCCATCCAGTTCTTAGTAGCATGGGGTCAATAGCTGAAAAAGCATTCTATCATAACTGTTAGATAGTACCCAGCTGGTTGTTTCAACACAGACACATTGGTGATCAATATAGTGCATGACTGCAGGCTGACCAATCCAGGTCAGTGTTGGGGAAGCTCACACTGGCCCTGCCCATTTTATGTCTGTTCTAAAAGTACAGTTTATAGGGCTATCAACCCTGCATCTTAGGTGAGTACTAAATTCATTTAGAAAATTTTGAAGTATAAAATACAAAAAACTAAACAAAAAAAACCCATTTCTCCTTTGCTATTAACTTTTATGTACACTGAATTCCTAGAGCATGACAGTCTAAAATTCAAATGTATGTCAATTTTTTACCATCTATTCTTAACACCTTTTCACACTGCACTGTAAATTATAATTGTACAGTAGTAATAAATAGCACTTTACAGGTTGTGGCAGTATCACCACAATAAAAACAACTAGGAGTCCCTGTGGCACCTTACAGATTAGCAAATTTATTTGGGCATAAGCTTCCATGGGCTAAAACCCATTCATCAGATGCATGAAGTGAAAAATACAGTAAGCAGAATATATATTCTAGCACATGAAATGAGAGTTGCCTTACCAAGTGGGGGATCAGTGCTAACGAGCCAACTCAATTAAGGTGGAAGTAGCCACGAAAACTTATGCCCAAATCAATTTGTTAGTCTCTAAGGTGCCACAAGGACTCCTCACTGTTTTGCTGATATAGACTAACACGGCTACTGCTCTGATCTCTGTCACAATGAAAAACGTGACAAGTAAGGTACAACAAATGCAAGAAGTTTTGGTTTAATTATATTTTTCCATTGATCCTCAGTATTTTTCTAGACTGACTATTTCATGATATTTAAAATGAACCAAAATGTCCACTTTACTATTTCTCTGAAATTGTCTATGAAAAGGTTAGAAAAAATGTACTTCACCGTAGATAGTCCATTAGAATACCATTAGAAACTTATTTGGAAGGTTATAATGAAAATTAATAGAATAAAGCTGACAGTACAGTAGGCATCAATAAAGGTACACAGTTACTCTAGTCAGTAGCCAGTGCAGAAAGCTTCACTTTTTTCTCATCTGTACATTTCAATTATTCCACAACAGACTGAACATCCACTCTTATAATGTGAGTGCCGTCTAACATAAGTAGGGCCCTTCCTTTTCAGTTGTTATTTTATTTAATTTTTCCTGGGAATTTATCAGTGTTTATTGCTACAACAACAAAAACAGGTGAAAATCAGTTATTAACAAATTTTGTGGGTGAATATCAGAGTTTATTTTGGAGGATGAAAGGACTATGGGGAAAATATTCGATAAATTAATGCTTTGATAAATGAAATTCAATGTGGTTTGCTGTAGAACTAAAACAAAACTTAAAACAAAGTGACACTTACGAATTTAAGAAAACAATATATCTAATCCCCAAATAAAACTTTCATTTGAATAAAGAGTTTACTGTTGTAGACTTAGAATTATTCACAAATAAATATTGACATTTAATAATTGGGCCATACCTTTGCAGCGCATACATTCAACATCACCTTTTTCTCCCCCTTTTTTTTTGACTTCTAATACTTGTGTTCTGAAACATGTTCTGATACAGATTTTTGCTTTCTTCCCATTTTAGTGTGTCAGACCTTTAAACTGTTATCTGCCAACAGTGTGAAATGTGTACGTGGTGGGCATGACAGTCATCAGTACATTGCAGAGCTTGTGCGCGTGACTGTTTTGTTTACTGTGGGTATCTTCTAGACTAATCCATAGCCTTACTTCAAGAGGCAGCTTTGCATATACACACAGACTAATGTATTCTTGTAATACATATATATCTCATGCAATGTGTTGTATTTTCCTAATAAAACAAGTTATTGTTTAAATATCTGAACGATACAAAAGTAGGGTGAAAAATCAGAAAAAAAATATTACTTTTTATAAAACCCAAGATTTTTTCACTTAAAATGAAAATGAAGGGGCTTACAGATAAGGCACTAGACTGGTATTCACAGTTTTGCTACTGATCTATTATGTGACCTTGAAAAAGTCACTTGAACTGTCTGTACCTCTTGTTTTTCTTCACTTCCTTTGTTTTTGCTATTTTGATTGTTAGCTTTTTTGGTTAGGGGTTGGTTCTTGCTACATCTTTGTACAGTGCCCAGCAGTATGGGGCCTCTAGATATTACTGAAATACACATAGTGAAATATGTACTCTTTATACACACAAATATGTATAATTTATGATTATAACCTATGATGGGCTGGAGATGAACACTCTTTTTGAAATAGAGGAGAGAAGGTTAAAGCAATATTAGTGGCAGGCACAGATAGTACTGTAACATGAGATCCAAAAAAGCTAGTCTAGTTATAGCTTAGTCCTTTATTTCAGCTAGATGAATCATACCAGTGCCTGCACCTCTGCTGTTATCTGTCTAGATACCTATGTAGCCTAATCGCTGTTGGAGGAGCATCCCCCTCGCTCAGATGGGGCTGGGGTAGTATACATTATGAAAAGCTGTAGTAAAAGCTTACAAGTCTCTGGGGAATTTTCCCTCTACCGTGGCTTGTTAAAAGTCTGAGCACAAACAACTACACCAGAGGCACATCTACAGTGCACACTCCTTTTGGGGAGGTGTACACTACATGCCCCTAAAGCATGGGTATAAATAGCAATTTAACAGTGTAGCACTGCTTAGGTGGTCAGAGTAAAGACATGCCTGAACCGTATGGGTATATACTCAGGTATGTACTCTGCATGGCTCTCTACTCCCCCAGGCAGTGCCTTCTTGTCTACACTGCTATTTTTAAGTGTGTAGTGTCCTGGGTGAAGGCAGCGAGGAAAGGCTCCAGCAGTTTCCTGCTGCCAGAGCCTTTCCTCACTGCAGGGGAAAATTCCTGCATCAGGGAACTGCCAAAGCCTTTCCCCATCACAGGAAGTGAAGCCAAAGCCTTTCACTGCAGTGTGTAGCTAAACACCATAGTGTCAACACAGCCAGCTTTTCACTGCAGCATGTAGGTACAGATAGTCTACATGCTGCCACAGGTTGTGTGCTGTGTAGATATAGCCTAGATGAGCGTGTCTTTAGACTGAGGCTCCCACACTGTAGGAAAAACCACTGGGGACAGTGATTATCCTCAAGATCTATGGAGTTCAATATGGTGTCACATGGATGCTGGGACCCAAGGAGGAGTTCTTTTTACAGAAAGGAGAGAACAATGCACTAGTTACACGGTTCACATTTAGAAGGTTATATTCAGAGCCACACGGTAAGATTTTTTTTGTTCTTCTTTTAATTGAAAGGTTAGATTCTTCAGTTGATGGCCCTTTCCTTTCAAGGATAGCTTACTACTTGATAAAGGAGAATGGATTTTTCAAGCCCTGATTTTAAGCACTCACAGTTTATTAGAACCAATTATTTAGTTCCAGAGAGAAAACCACTTTTATGAATAGAAAGGTCAAAAAAGGTTCTCAGCAGAAATGTACAAATTCTTGAACTGAGTCAATATGGAAATGAGTAATTATTGTTCCACATTTTAAATAATTTTACATCACCCTTACCAATGATACCTCGTAAAGGTGTTCTGAAGACTAATTAGATAATGTTTGTAAAGCACTTTGATTATGAAAATGGATACATAAGTACCAAAGGTGATTACTTTGGGGGTTTAATATTTTTCACATAATCTACTTCAGAAATGTAACACAGAACATTTTCATTTGTCTTGGATATTTCTGTTTTCCACAGAATTCAAAATGCAAATAACATTTCTCAAAATGTATTGTAAAAGTATCCATAACATCAATTATTGGTACTATAATTGTTCTAAAAAAAAATTTGTTAGTTTATACATTCAGATCAACTCGTTAGCACACGTTGGTTACTTGCCAACAAAAACATTCTGTTTCTTACTTCTTAATGTGATTAATGAATTGTTTCTGTACGCTCATAACTTTTTCATGTATTTTATATACTGAATTTTCATATAAGCCAACATCCACTAATGCTCAAATCCACTCTAATACTGGTGACTCATCATCCATAATTTATTTTTTCCCCACTAAGAGTGCCATTTATATTGTTTGTTCAGCCCTTTATTGCTGATCTAGTCAAAGACTTTGGGAATGATTGCACAGAGGAATGGAGGAATATATACGCAGCAGGCAGCCGTCCATTTCTGCGTCAGCGTGGTTGCTGAAGCAACTGAAGAATTTTGGAAGACTGATTCAACCTTGTCTCCAAGGTTTGCAATTTAGATATGTAGTTTTTGCATTTATTCATAGATATTTCTCATTGTGTTCATCATGAGGGCTTAATACTCCCAATTCTCTTGGTGTATTACATGTTAGGCTGGAAAAAAAAAGTTGACTTTCCAGTGTTTCTCCAAAGCAGTTCTATCAGCCCAATCAAACGGAGTGTAGGCCTTGAATGACTTACAAAATGGGATTACTTTTAGCCCTCACCACTTCGCTCATTTCAGCTCAGACTGTGGAGCTTTTACTTACCCTAGGGAGTACTTACTCACTTAAGTGGTCCCATTGGTTTTAGCGGAACTAATCACATTAATATATACACTATTGTGCGATTAAGGCCTCGTCACTGTAGCCTTAGCAATAAAGATCACATCGTTAAGACGGTTTCCATTGGGTATCAACAAAGGGAAAACCTCCTGAACAACTGGGGTACTCAAAAATCTGTTCAGCTCTACTGCATAGTCCTTTTTCACAATGGGTATTTAAATGAAAAGATACAGACTCTGAGTACTGAGCACTGTGTATTCTGAGTACTGTGAGGACAACAGACTTGACCCTGTCCTCTGGGGTACAGTGAGGACAATGTAAATGCCTGATTGTCTTTTACAAAGATCTGACTTGTTCTAGTGGTTTTCCCAGGTTATATATACACAATCGCTCCCAAACCAATATTATTCAAAAAGGCAAACATTTTAACTGTGCAATAGGTATTACTAGAAAATAATTGATCTCTAGAAGTCTTTTCATCATTTCACATTAGAAAAAGATGTATCTTGTGAGATAACTTGGTTTGTTTCGGTCAACAGGTATCCAATGTTTTAACTAAAAAGGAAAGAAGAACTCTGCCAAAGAAAAATGTCATAAATGATCTACCTAACCTTTTTGCCTGTAGTGAATTGTGAAAACTAAAATAAATGACAGCTCGTCCTGCAGACCTGTACTCAGAGAGCTAGAAGAAAAGTGTTCCCTTAAGAGCATCCAGTTAAAGAAAAAAGATGATTAAGCTAAAGGGCTTCTTCACATTCACAGTATAGCCATAGAAGTGGAAGACTGAAAATTCTGCCCCGTATTGCTCCTCATTTTGTAACCTTATAAATAATTGAAAATAATTGTTTTGGAAACCCATTATAGACAAATACTGCAATCACATCAGTCATCACTTCATTTGTTTCCACCATGGTGGGTGGAAAGGGGGGAGTTAGTGTCTTATTGAGATAGAAGGGAGGGCAAATGGAAAGTTACATAAAGACATGAGGTCTGAATATCATTTGTGCTAATCTGCTTTTACACCCTCTGGTAGTGGGCGTAAATTACTGTTATACCCATTTTACAAACCATTTGCACTGCCAGAGCAGTAGAAAGGGGCCTTTGTGTACATGAGAATGAGTCTCACTAGAAGTCCGGAATGGAAAAAGGCAGGCAATCACTGCATCCTGAGTATCAGTAAGCAAAGACAAGCTTTCTCATAGGTAATGTATAAAAGGCACCGTGATGGACGTTCTTGAAATGACTAGCTTTAACATACTTGTTTAAATATATTCAGATGAAGAACAAATCAGAATGGTCTTATTTTTCCTTCCACTACTAATAATTCATCACTTCTGGGGGAAAAAAAAGGCAGTTATATAGGATACTTAAATATGGATCTAGGTACCTAACTTCAAGCACCCATTTTATCTGTTAAATTGGGGGTTTATACCATCTTTGTACTCCTTCCGAAGACCATCAACCTGCCTCTGTATTGGGGTGATTGCAGTCAACAGGTGTTTAGGATTGGAATTCAAGGTGAACAAGCATCACCAAAAATGCTACAGCTACCTCTGAATGACTCCTATATTCCACAAATAAGTGGCAGCAGCTCACAAAGCAGTCTTTTTTCTTCATTAGGCCATGCAAAGAAATCTAAGCATTTAACTGTATGTGGTGATTAATGGTAAATTTTTTCGTCCTCTTTATGATTCTCTGATTGGAAGTGAAATTGGTCCTTACCCAGAGAAAATATATATACTCTTTCCCAGCCTTATAAATTCATAAAGGATGCATATTGGGCTTCCTAGTGTTCTTTTGAAAGAGAAACAGAGATCCAACAGTGACTTAGGTTTCAAAAGCAAAGACAGTACGAGAACTCAGACAAGAACACTGACATTGGGGAATAAATTTAGCTCTTTGAAGTGAAGAGCAAGCCACTTCCCTTCCACTTTCCAACATAATTAACATATCCAGACTGTTTTACTGAGGCTGGCCTACATGTAGGATGCTCAACTACATAGGGTGCCTACAGCTCTCCCACAAATAACTTGCTAGTGGTCATTCCGTCAACTATTCAGGGCAGTGGCAGTGTCCACATATAGAGCCCTGAACTATTTTCTGAAGGTAGCAATTTTATTTAACCTTCAGACAATTCTATGGTTCAGACTTACTGAGCTGAGCTTTCTCTTTTTAAAACAGTTATGCCCTGTGTGATTGATGGACAGGCAAAGATTTTTCAATTTATTTCAAGAACTCTAATTTAAGTATTCTTTACAGCGTCTGCTCTTTCAAACTAGCCAAATTTGCCTTAGATGAACAGATACATTTACATCAGTAATTTCCTATACAATTCATGCTATTAGGAGAGTGAAGATTGATGTAGCCATGCATGGCTGTTATTAATCCATACATTCTAAGGCCGGAAGAGACTATTATGATAATCTAGTCTAACCTCCTGTATAACACAGGCTGTAAGTTATCTCGTTAAAAATATACAGTGATTCCCCCTTAAATCTTTGCCTTACATCAGGGGTAGGCAACCTATGGCACGGGGGCCAAATGCGGCACGCCAGCTGATTTTTAGTGGCACTCACACTGTCCAGGTCCTGGCCAACCGTCTGGGGGACTCCACATTTTAATTTAATTTTAAATGAAGCTTCTTAAACATTTAAAAAACCTTATTTACTTTACATACAACAATAGTTTAGTTATATATTATAGACTTACAGAAAGAGACCTAAAAATGTTAAAATGTATTACTGGCACATGAGACCTTCTGAAAGGTTGCTGACCCCTGCCTTAGATAAATAAGTTAACTTTAGTATTGGCAGTATTTCCTATCCAGGAGTTACTGTAAGATAGGATATGTTACCAGCCGGAAACATTTTGTAACACTGACAAATATGTTTTCTCCCTCTCCCCCCACTAACTTTATGCTCAAAATAACTGAACTATTTTTGACCAAACTTTAAAAAAACAAAACCTCAGATAGAGCTAAAGCATGAAAAAGTTCATTCTTAAAGGTAAACATTGAGAGTTATAAGCAATTGGAAAGAGTAGGCTATGATGGAAAGTGTTAGGTAACCTTAAATATAAGCCTTTCTATACTGTTCCATCTATACTTATATTTTTTATAAATAAAAGAAACATGTCTAACATCACCCTAGCCATTGTACTTTTAGGTTTTGTTCCTGTCTCCTACCTTTTGTATGTCACTTGTTTTATTTGTTTATATTGTAAGCACTGTGGTGCAAGGGCACGTGTTTATACGGCACTTAGCTCAACAGGGCTTCAGTCATGACTGGGGTCTCTAGGCAATACCTAATACTAAGAATAAATATCTCTATTAATGATGAAGTAGCCTCTTCTGTTTATCTAAGTCGTAGTGTCAGACTTACCACAGTACACTATTAACAATACTGAACCATTAAGTACTGTTTTTATATAATATTGAATTAAGTCTCAACTCTACCATGAGATATTTCATATAACAACAATAATATAGGTAAATATTTTTGTAATTTTAGAGGGGGAGAACTGGAAGCTGAGAAGTTAACTGACTCACCCAAGGCCATAAAAGGAGGCAGTGGCAAAATGAAGATTAGAAATCAGGAGTCCCTGGCTCCCAGGACTAGGCTCAGACCACTCCTCTGTCTTAAAAAGGGAAAATGTGCTAAACATTAAGGTATGTAAAATTACTAAGTGGTGTTATCTTTTATTCCATACGTGTGGTAGTCAATGAACCAAAATGACTCTCTGTGTTAAGCCTTAATTTTCATGGGAATCATTCCCCAGTACCCACATTCAGGGGTGGCAAGTTGTATGGGTCCATGGTGTCTGGGCTCCAGAAAATTCAGGGCCCTGGGGGCCCGGCTCCACCAATGATTGGGGCCACATTTCTCCCCCGGCCCCGGCTGCTGCCCCCCATGCGTCTCCCCTGGCGCATCACTCAGCCCTGCCTTCCACCTTGTGCTCTGGGCAGCAGGACCCTCCTGTGCTCCTTCGCTGGGAGCAGCACCGAGGGCAGGCTGAGGCAGCTGCGCCAGAGGAGGGGAGGTGGTACATGGCAAACCACCCCCTCTCCAACAGCAGCAGGCAACTTCAAGTCCACACAGAGGAAGGGGGGGGCTTATCCTGGCTCGACCTCCTGAGCAACAGCCTGGGGGGATCTTGGGTGAGTGTCGTGCTGAGGGGGGCCCTTTCCCCCAGAGCTCACTGCTGCCAGCAGGGAGAGGGCTGGGGGGAGTGCTCTTCCCTGGTCCCAGGCCCTAGCCCCGAGGCAGCCTGCCTGCTGCTCCCCAGACTCATCCCAGGCCCCAGCCCCATGCCCCACACCCCCTCCCAAACCCCAACCCTCTGTCCCAGCCCAGAGCCTGCACCCAGCACCCAACCCCCCTCCCGGAGCCAGCACCCAGCACCATAAGCCCCCTCCTGCACCCCAATCCCCAACCCCAGCCCAGAGCCTGCACCCCTCCCACACCCAAACGTCCTCCCAGAGCCTGCACCCAAACTCTCTCCCAGAGCTTTAGGCAGGGGTGTGTGTGTGGCTGGGGGTGGAGGGGGCAGGACTTGGACCCATTCTGGGCACCACCAAAGATTATACAAACCTGCAGCACCTGCCCACATTAGTGGTATTCAAATAACCTGTACTAGTCTTAGGCTTTGTCTACTCTTGTAGTGGCATGCAGGGTATGTGTAGCTACACACCACAGTGAAAGCTGCGTCCACACTGCTGTGCATAGCTACACGTGGCAGCGAAAGGCTCTCGCAGTGGGGAGACTGCGGGGAAAGGTTTTGGCAGAGAGGAGCCACTCCTCCAGCATCCCCTCTGCCAGGGCCTTTCCTCACTGCTGGAGCTTTTACCTCCAGCATGGAAAGACTATGGCAGCAGGGAGCTACCTAAGCCTTTCCCCTCTGCCACCCTCTGCAGCAGGGAAAGGCTCCAGCAGCTCCTTGTGGTGGGGAAAGGTACATACCCTAAGGTTCAGTGTGTCCGCACTCTATTTGCCTAAGCAGTGTCTCACTGCTATTTATATCCATGCTAGGTTGACGTGCTTTGTCTGTACTCTACATGCTGCCGTAGGTGTAGACATATCTTTAAAGTGCTGTCACTATTGGTGAGTATAAAGGAAATATCAGAGAAGCACAAAAAACTACTGATGCCGTGATTGACAGAGAAGTTAACCTTTTTAATAGTGAGTGAGACATATGGAGAATGTTAAATTGTGCAATATTAATATGTACAAAATGGGCAAAGTTTATTCCAAATGCCCAAAATACAAAAGTGCCGTTTGGTTGCCAACTCAAACACACTACATTATGCTGCAATTCACTAGGAATGTAAACAGAATGTGTGGTATGCAACAAGACATGTTCTTCATAGAGCAACCGTGGAATGTGTAGGACCCTTAGCTATTGAAAACAAAGCCATAGAGCTGTTTCAAGAGATTCCTAGCCCATTGTTGGCAAAGTTTCAATTCTTAACAGTGGCTCTGTCTATACCAGGAGAAAGACACATTGCTGAAAACTACCGTCATCAGTGGGCCTCCTCCTTTTCCTCAATTGACTAGCGGGGAAAAGGTTTGACTGTTGTGCACAATCTTGGTTTGTTCCGTCCTTTCCCCTCACAGTAAGCCTAGCTGCTTTGCAGTGTCCATGACTGAGACTACATTGTTTACTACAAAGGTGCTGAAAACTGTTTTGTCCTTTTTACCCTATCAGTTATTACATTTTCGGTGCCCATTGAATGGGCATGGAAGGGGGAAGGAACACACTGATGACAAAAACTGTCAGCCACTGATCATTTACCTACATAGATAAAGCCAATGAGAACAGGCTGTCAGATCAGATAGAAACAACTTATGGTATTCACGTCTATCAAAGTGTACACCGTCATTGGAGACATGGCATACAAAACACTTATTACAGGTACCAGGTTTGCAGAAAGGATAGATACTGTGTTGACTCAAATTGGAGCTCAAACTTTAATTTTGCAGGAATCAAGTAAAGTATTTATAGGTCTCAAAACATAAACACATTTGTCTGTGCGGTTGTTGGGCTTGGTTTTTTTCGGTCATAGTTCCTACTAAATAAAACAATTTTTAAACAAAAACATTCTCCCACTGTGTTCGTAATGGGAAACTAGAGGGGAATTTAACATTACAGATTGTGCAGCACCTGGATAACCATAAAATGAAACTTGCTATTTAAAAAAATGAAAGAAGTGTCATAGACTTTCATTGTTCAAACAGAGGGATGCAAAAAGTAAACAAATGATGCAAAATAAACTGAATTCTAAAGTTAGATTCTATGAATTCCTTCAGGTAAAACAGATATGTTAGTAGTAAGTTAATTAAACCACAAATAGACTTTTACAATATATATACACTCATGCAAGTACCATGTTTTCCTGTGAGTGTAAAAACAAAAAAACAAAACATAAACCATTAAATGATCATACAACAACCATTGTACTTAGCTATGCATTGACCTGCATTGCATATTCAGATCTTGACATTCATATACATTTTATACAGCTGCTCCTTACCAGCTCACAGCCATAGTGGGAAATCTTCTAAAATAAACCCACCACAGTTGTGAAGAAAGTTAGAAATAGGTCAGAAATGACCAAAGCTGAATACTATTTTAGCAAAGGATGCCAAATGCAAAATCCAAAAATAATTGGACTAGTTTTAAAACCTTCCTGCAGGCATGAATATAATGATAAGTGATTCATCCTGCTGGAAAAAGACTATGCTGACCAGAGAAAGAAATTTTTTTAACTCTTTCAGTTTTCTATTTTAGAAAGTTTTCTTACTCCCTGCTGGAATCACAAGGCAACCGCTAAAGATTAAGACTGGAAAGAGAGGGACAAAACATAGTTAGGCCTAGACTTTCTGTGCCCAATAACTTTTCACACACCAGTTAGAGCTAACACATAGTGGCCTTGCTGCTGGCTGTGCTCCTGACTTAATGATTCCATAGAGTAACATAAGAAACTGATATGCCAGGCAGGGGCAGTGCATGTAAAAAGTAACACTAGTTCTAAATCAAGGATGTTCTGAGGCCCTGATTCAGGAAAGAACTGAAGCACACGCTGAAGTCCTATTGAATTTGAGCACATGCTGTTCCATTGACATCAATGGGATTTATTCAAGTGCTTTACTTTAAGCACTATCTTGAGTGCTTTCCATAATATCAGTTTGGTCAACCAGCTCTAACAAGTTAAGGAGTCGCATTAACAATAATCTACAGGTTTAAAGCTAAAAATGGCAGCAAAATCAGTGAACATAGCCAAATAAAGACTCAATCCTCATTACAGTAAATACCCAACCCTCTTTCAATTATAGTTAATTATTAATTTACTATTTTGACGTCATCTACTTCATCAGAAGGCATATATCTGAAGATCCAAATTAGTTGAGCTATTTCCTAAAGTTCAAAATGACCTTAGATAGCATTTCACAAAAAAAAAAAAATCTGCTCCATGAACCCGAGCTATTGGGACTACATAGTAAAAACAGATAAACACTAAGACAAAGTGAATAAAATTATTTTGTGTATAATTATAATTTTATATTAAATTCAGGGTAATTGGTACCACAGAGAGACAGTGACTGTCAACTTTCAGCAGAACTGGTAAATACTGTAACAATTTTTAAAACTTCAAAAAGAAAAAAAAAGAGCTTCATTCAAGCGAGGGAAACCACTGCTTAATAGTTAGATTGTTCATTACATTGAAGGTAGTCAGAGAGACATTTCTCCCCATCCCTACCTGTTGTTGACATGTATGCAGCCATTTCAGAATCTATAAACTACGTTAATCAATCCTGTCCATTTTCCTCTCGAGTCCTGACAAACTATAATGAGGCAAGACTCAGCTCATCTTGGAATTACTTAAAACACTAGTTATGAAAAAGCCACTACTTCTATCAAAATGGCAAATGAACAAACATGCTAACTGATGCAGATAAGGAATCCCAAAACCACACTTCAATTCCATCAGCTAATGACTGGCAGATGCCTGCTGTACACTGGGTCAAACAGAACAGCCTGTGTGTGTGATGGCTTTAAGGCAGCCTTAGAAGATTCCAATCACCTGATTCTCTTGGGGCATTTGGTGGGGGGGAGCAGGAGGAAAGGATGAGGGAGACAAGTAGAAGGATGGGCCAGGCTTTTTACTGGCTTTTTCATACCATCCGTCATTGACAAGAACAGTATGGAAGAACTGTAAATCATGGTAAGGTTGCTGCAGCCTGGAAGAGTGGGAGCTTTCACACCCTCTCTATGTTAAGGCAGAATTCTACTTGCTTTGCTTACACTTAACACAGCAACAAGAACCCATGGAGAAGAGAAGTGCCAGAGAGGGTGGGCAGAGGTAAGACAGACATGTCACTAACATTCTCTTCTCCCTTTAATGGCGAGGCAAAAGAGGCATTTGAAATTGTCTCAAAACCCCATGATGGCAAAAGAGGGAACGGCTTTAGTAACATCAGTCTGTAGCAAAAGGGCTCTCTTTGCAGGGCCTCTGCCTATTTTGTCAGTTCTCTCAGGAATAGTCTTTTTAGTGATTCCTGCTCCCTTGTTAGCCTGATCTATATCAGGTGATCTATACAGGATTTGGGGCAGAAGGGGAAAGATGGTAGAACGTCCTAGAAAAAATGTTTCCTTGGAAAGCAAAGCTATTGGAGTTGAGGGAGAAGTGAGATAGTGATGGTCTGACTGTGGGAAAGGAGATTAAGTGGTATCCTCTTTCCAACAGCCAGGAGAGAAAGAAGGGACTCCCTTATCACCGCCACAACATTTATTTGCCTCTTTCAATTTGAATATTACAATTTTGTCCTAATAGCTTTTTCAAAAAAAAATATAAGGGGACAGGCAATAATAAATCATATTTTATGTCAGTCATTAAATAATGGGAAGGAGTTTGGATTCTTGATCTCTTTGGGTTATGGAGTTCTTTGCGTTGGCAGTCCAGCCCAGTCTTGATTGCCTGAATAGCATGAGAAATATCAAATAAATTAGAATAGTTCAAGACTGGGACAGTCTAGGAATTTTTCAATACAATGAACAGAGCTTGGGTGTTATGGCATAGTTTCTGGGAGTTTTCAGTAAATGATGTGCTTTATGATACACATGGACTAGTAAATATTTAGTACATGGCTATTTTAGGGAGACTTCCAATCAGTTCCACCATGTCTAGATTACTAAATTGGTGAACTGTCTCCTAGTATCTTCTAAAATATGTGAAAATGAAGTCTGCTTGTAAGGTTAGAAACCAGGTAGTCATACAGGCTTAAATCCCAGAGGATAAGACCTGGCGTGAACAGACAGACTCATGCTAGACAGACACACGCTCAAGATAGCACCCTTAAAATATCAGTGTGGATCTTGTGAAAGCTCAGGCTAGCCACCTGAGCTCAGATCAAAGGGTTTGGGAAGGCTTGGATTCAGACAGTTAGTTTGAGCTGCTGTCCGTGCTGAAACATCCACACTCCTATTTTTGTGCTCTAGCTTGAGCGGAACTAGCATGAGTCTGTCTATCCAGGCCAGGAGTTCAAGCCACCAGCTGTAGTGAGGACATACTCTAAAAGTCTATCTCCCAGTATAAAGGTGAATAATAAAATTAGCATAGTTTGTCTTCGGGAACTGCCAAATGCACCATTTCTAGGCACCACCTCTACCAACCAAGCTTCTCATTGGGGCAGCACTTAAGAGTGGCAAGGAAAACCTCATCAGAGAAACTAGTCCAAGACAAAGGGATAGCTACTACACAATCACTGACATTTAGGGAAACTCCTTTAGGGACAGAACTAACAATGAGATATAAGAGCATCAGAAATCACCTTGTCAAATGAAGACATATTCTTTTCATTTCAAGGAAGACTAATATTTGCTGTGTATCTTATATTGACAACCACCACACTGGTTTTTATATGCACTGCAATGAGGATATTTACTATCTGGCCGTTCACCTACTTTATTTTTCTTCACTGTCTGTTGCATCTATGAACCAGTTTTTCAAAATAAAGTTAGAAAATGGGATGTGCTTGTCATTGACACTGTTAACACAAAGTCATTTACTGTATAACTTTATATAGTTTACTCCGAGGCTACAGAAATATGAAGAAATCATTAGAAAATTAGGCTGACAAATTACAAGTAACTTTAATGCTGTTTAGCCAGGCATATTATCTGTAAATCACACTGCTTTTATTCTCCCCCGACTTTCAGCGTACACTAACATCTGCATTTACCATTTATTATCATAGTAGCTAGACTGTGGTAAAGCACTATTACCTTTACCCAAAGAACAGTTTGGTCAGCATCAACTACTGATTCAGTGTCATGTGATGAACTGCTGAGCAGAGTACCTTAGGACACTACTAAGTGCAAAAAGTTAAAATGCTGTTTAATTTTTTTTCATAACAGACATAAAAATCAATCAATAGACCCCTTCTAGTTCCACTGGCCTGTAAATAAAGCAGGCTTAGTGTCAGGTACGTTGCTATTGCTTCAAATATCTGACACTTATGCTTCACCGCTTCAGTGTTGTAGTCGTGCTGGTCCAAGATATTAGAGAGACAAGAATGGTGAGGTAATATATTGGACAAACTTCTTTTGGTCAGAGACACAAGCTTTCGAGCTTACTCAGAGCTGAAGAACTACTCTCTGTAAGCTCAAAAGTATGTCTCTCTCACCAACAGAAGTTGGCCCAATAAAAGATGTTTCCTCACCCATCTTGTCTACCACATAATGCCGTTAATGCATTAACACATTACGGTATGCCTGTTTGGCTAAAACCCTGCATAATGCTTGGAACTATGGGCTACAATCACCTGCCAGTTTGAATAGCTCAAACCCAGCTTTATTATGTGGTATCACTGTTACCTACATAATTTGAAATTTAAAAGACAGGGCTTACTTCAAGTTCTATTTGATTATTTCTCATATTTTCTATTTATATCCAATAGCAAAGTCACTAAAGGAAGTTCATCAGGGAGAACAGATACCAGGTAATGGAAATTACTGTAATGCCAATGTTTCATCTTTAATTCCAAAAAAAACAGAACATAGATTATTAAATAAAGTATCTTCTTACCTTGTTTTTTCCCCAATTTTCTGCATGTTAATATCAAATCTGTGATACCTAATCAAAATGTATTCCTGCTTTGCCTTCTTTTTCCTGTACCAATGTGTGCATTACTGCACCTAATATACATTTCTGAAATGTATCTTCTCTAAACACAGCGGATAAACCTAGAAAGAAAAGACAGACACAGACAGGCAGGAACAAAACATTCAACATGGGAAGCGTATTACCTTTAGCTGGGTTTACTTTTATCCCTGACCTATACAGCATCTCCTCATTCTGCCAGTCCTCATTCCTGACAACAGTCTTGAGTCCATAGAAAAGAATTAATGCAGCAGTGGCATAAAAAATAAAGTTCTTCAGAAAGCGCTTTTGGGCTTTGACATAAAGGGACCTGGCACCCACTGTAATCAGCAGGCAGAAGCCCATACTAGGAATATAGAGTACACGCTCTGCTATTACAAAGCCTACATAGAAAAATAGGTTTGTGGCAGGAACAAAGGGCACTATTAACAAAGACAGAGACAGAAGTACAATGTTCTCAGTTGAAGGAAGCTGAGGTCTCTGAATTACAGGTTTTTTTATGCCATTCTCTTCTTTTGAGGCAAAGCTGGACTTCAGCTCCAAACTCTTGTACTCCATGTCAGAGTGGCAGCTATGCCCATTAGTATTCTGCTTGCCATTCATTACAGTTTTCCCATTGCATTCTCTCTTATTACTGGAACTCTTCAAGCTAGAGTAGGCAAGGAGGAGGATTCCAGCATAGAAGGCCACAGTGTGTAGATTCCTCCAGTCACTGGCTGTTTTAAGAAGAGGTACAGCATCCATAGACCAATCAAAGCTGAGGGTGTCCGGGCACAGCAACAGCCAGAGGTTCTTGGTCGGTAAGTAAAAAAAGGTCAGAGTGCGTGTAAGAAAACTGTCTGAGTCAGCTGCTGGGTTGTCAGAGTTGGAAAAGCTTGGTGGCTTGTTGCCCATCCAGTACAAGCGGACACCCAGCAGTGCAGTCCCCCAGAAAGTCAATAAACCAATGCTGAAGAAAAGGGACAAATTCTTCCTCTGAAACCAAAAATAAAGAAAGATTCATCAATACAAATTAACATCACAGACTTTAATTCATAATGATGAGTGCAGAAATCACTTTGTAAAGTATAAAGAGAATATGACATATCATAGAGTTGGGATTATTCTTTGTGTGCACCATGGGGCCCTCTTTGTTTTTGTAGCATATGGCCCACAGAGATTTGTGAATCTGCTACAGTGTGTAAGCTATCAAGAGCTGGATTTTTTTTAACTCAGTCAGTAGAGGCTCATACTTTTAGATCCAGAGGCGATGAGTTAAATCCTGATTACCAATGACCCACTCAGAGTTGTTGTGTTACACTTGATTATCCTACTCTGGAGAAGTATTCTATGGGATTCAAGTTTACTTATTTTTTAGTCATTCTTCGCTTCTGTTTGTGGCTGAATATTTACTATGCTGTCTTCATTAGTGATAATAATTGAATTTACAGCTTGTGAAAGGTGCAATCTCAACAGCACTGGAAATTGAAAGTTTATCCAGTGCAAGTTTCCCTGGTGTACTTCATCTGGAAAGTGAAGGGACTTTACAAGGAGATGAGAGATTAAACTAGCCTCAGATTTCCTATTTGGTGTCTCAGCTGAGACTGCAACATGTGGAGTGTTTTAGGAAATGAATTGAAGTCACCAACTCACACCTAACAGTCACTAGATGAAGCGCACAGCATTCAAATTAGTGTAGTAAAAGGCAAATGGGTCTGAATGATTCAACTGTTCCCAATTCCCTAACCCACTCGAGTATGTTATCAGCCACATTTTGCCATATCTTTAGATGACTCTCTACTTGTTTATATTGATTTTATGCTGGTGCAGTTCCGTCTTCTTCAATGGAGTTACTGTGGCACAAAACCAATGTAACAGGACACATTACGAGTTTGACACATATCAGTTTGTGTTTAGGGCTGATCACTCAGTGGAAATGATTTAATGAAAGGTCATTTGGAACTGCCCACTTCGCTGCTTAGAAATGTGAGCCACGTGGAGTGTACGGGATAAGAGTAGTATCGCCCCAGAAAGCAAGATGGAGCTCTTAGGGTATTCAACACAGCTAAAATAAATGAATTTTAATAATTATAAATAGAACATTGATCTATTTATAACAAGAGCTAGGTAGGCAAAAATTTTCAAACTAAACCGTTCTTCAAAACTCCCCAAAGCAACCTGGAAAAGTAAAAATGTTTCATTTTTATATCTGTGAAATGAAACATTTCAATTTTGATTCAAAATTACTTTGTTCTGAATTTTACTTCAATTTCATTTTAGAAAGTAAAAACCTCAAAAAATGAAACAAAACATTTCATTTCAGGAAAAATAAAATGCTGCATTCAACCCAAAATGAAATTTTATCTTTTTAGGTGACAAAAAACTCAAAAAATATTTTCATTTTAAATCAATCCAAACCAAACTATTTATTTATTTATTACATTTTTGGGTTAGCCACTGAACCAAAAAATCTGTTATGCGTGCAGCTCTAATTCTCAGTCTTTTTAACGGAACTTCTTTTTAGCCAAATAATTCCAGATGTTCTGTAGAGATTTTGATGTCATTTTCCATGACTATAATAATGTCATTTTAATTTTGTTAGAACGTACTCTCCGTATTTAAGCTATGCATTCATAACCTCGTTGATCCCTGCCTGTTTGGTACTCAGGATCTCACGTAGTCTTATTTCTTTCAAATAGTTCACTCTTGTTCTTTCTGGGGAAATGTTCCCTTGATCTCATGAACCATAGGTATTTGCAGGGCTCAGTTTGGGGCCTATTGTTTACAGTTTCTGTATTTCTACAGCCTACTGGACCCCTTCTTATATGACATGGTTTTGATCATCATTATGTATCTGCTAATCACATGCAGATTTTTATTTCTTTTTAAAGATTTATTTAGGTTGCCTATCCAAGAATGCCTATCCAAGAATATTTCATGTAATGTAGATAAATTCACCCAGGGAGGAAATGGAGGCTTTAGCAGGGAATAAGCAGATTATTTTACACCACATTAGTTCCTGTATTTGAGATCAGTTACTCCCACTAAAAATACTACTTGAACTCTGAAGAATTCCAAAGTCTCTTTTGAGTCCATATGTCTCCCTGTCCATCCTGGATATATTATTAGATTTTATCTATTTAATCTCTCTAGAAATCAGCAAGTTCAGCAGAGGTCATAATATAGGTCTATACTTTATGATTTATTTATTCCCAGGCTAGCCTACTGTAATAGCCTACTTTTTATTTGCAATCTAGATAACACATCAAATGAGTAGCAGAATGTTACCCTCTTAGCACTCATGTTATGCCTCTATTTAGGTGACTGGACTGGTTATCACTACAACTGAGCATTGAGTCTATATTTTATCAATAAAGTTATTCAAACCCCAGCTCTGTTACATTTACAGGGTGGTGCTTTAATTTATGCCCCTAACTTGTAATTGGGTGTTCAGCTTCTGATTTGTCCTTTCATCCACTATCATTTCCCTCAGTTAAACCACATACTTTTCCTCCTTGGTCTCAGATATGTTGGAATGCTTTCTATCGACTGTGTGCACAGCCTACTCTCAATTCTTAAAGCGACCCACAAAAGGGGAAAGTAAATTGGGTTTGTGCCCTTTTTGCTCTCTTATGAGACATAAAGGAGGACTGAAAGGCTTTGCATTAAAGAAAAGAAAAGAAAAGAAAAGAAAAGGCTGGAACAGGAGGGTGCACTGCTTATTTTTGAATTAGAAATTCAGGTCATGTCTATACGGAAGACTAAAGAACTAGCAAGATTAAGACATCCCAAGTACTAAGCTAGTGAAACTTGATTGAGAGTGGAAATTAGCTTTTTCAGATTTTTAGGACGGCTTTGTTGTATTGTTTATTTTGTTAATACCAATTTAACTAAAACAACTGAGGGGAAATCTCACTTAAAAGTCCCACAACTGACCCTCTTCAGTTAAGTCCAAAGTTCTGAGACAACTCCCCCCCTGCACCCCAAGCAATCTAGTAAAACCAGTGAAATTCTTTATGTCTAAAAGACAAGAGAAGCACCCGCCACCTCAAAAAAACCTTTCAGGTCTTATTCATATATCACAAAACAGCAAGAGTGCAAAAAGTCTCCCTTCCTCTAAACTCTATTTTGTACATCTAAACTAGGGCTGTCAATTAATCACAGTTAACTCACGCAATTAACTCAAAAAAATTAATTGTAATTAATTCCACTTATAACAATAGAATATCAATTGAAATTTATTAAATATTTTTGGATGTTTTTCTACATTTTCAATATTGATTTCAATTACAGAATATAATGAGCACAGAATACAGTGAGCACAGTGCTCACTTTGTATTATTTTTTGTTACAAATATATGCACTGTAAAAATGATAAACAAAAGAAACAGTATTTTTCAATTCACCTCATACAAGTACTGAAGTGCAATCTCTTTATAGTGAAAGTGTAATTTACAAATGCAGGGTTTGGGGTTTTTTTTTCTTACATAACTGCATTCAAAAACAAAACAGTGTAAAACTTTATAGCCTACAAGTCCACTCAGTCCTACTTCTTATTCTGCCAGTCGCTAAGACAAACAAAGTTGGTTACAATTTGCAGGAGATAATGCTGCCTGCTTCTTATTTACAATGTCAGCGGAAAGTGACAGGCATTCACATGGAATTTTGTAGCCAGC
Source organism: Gopherus flavomarginatus (assembly GCF_025201925.1). Classification (NCBI taxonomy): domain Eukaryota; kingdom Metazoa; phylum Chordata; order Testudines; family Testudinidae; genus Gopherus; species Gopherus flavomarginatus. The sequence goes on along the minus strand of NC_066617.1, from coordinate 79,800,091 downwards.
ATTGCAAGGTATTTATATGCCAGATATGATAAATATGTGTATGCCCCTTCTATGCTTCGGCTACCATTCCACAAGACATGCTTCCACGCTGATCATACAAGTTAAAAAAAATGTGTCAAATTTGTGATTGTACCCCTTTGGGGGAGAACTGTACGTCTCTTGCTCTGTTTTACCTACATTCTGCATATATTTCATTTTATAGCAGTCTCAGATGATAAGTACACGTTCATTTTATGAACATTTTCACAGCTAATTTGACAAAATGCAAAGAAGGTAGTGATGTGAGATTTCTAAAAAATAGCTACAGCACTCGACCCAAGGTTTAAGAATCTAAAGTGCCATCCAAAATCTGAGAAGGACAATGTGTGGAGCATGTTTTTACAAGTCTTAAAAGAGCAACACTCCAACGCGGAAACTACAGAACTCAAACCACCAAGAAAGAAAATCAACCTTCTGCTGGTGGCTTCTGGCACAGATGATGAAAATGAATATGCATCAGTCCACACTGCTTTGGATCGCTATCAAGCAGAACCCATCATCAGCCTGGAAGCATGTCCTCTGGAATGGTAGTTGAAGCATGAAGGGACATATGAATCTTTAGTGCATCTGGCATGTAAATATCTTGCAACACCAGCTACAACAGTGCCATGTGAATGAATGCTGTTCTCACTTTCAGGTGACATTGTAAACAAGAAGCAGGCAGCATTATCTCCTGCAAATTGTAACCAACCTCGTTTGTCTGAGTGATTGGCTGACCAAGAAGTAAGACTGAGTTGACTTGTAGGCTCTAAAGATTTTCATTGTTTTATTTTTGAATGCGGGTTTTGTTTTGTTTTGTTATATAATTCTACATTTGTAAGTTAAACTTTCAAGATGAAGACAGAGCACGACAGTACTTATATGAGGTGAATTGAAAAATACAATTATTTTTACAGTGCAGATATTTGTAATAAAAAATAAAATATAAAGTGAACCCTGCACCCTTTGTATTCTGTTGTAATTGAAATTAATTATATGTAGTAAACGTCTAAAATATTTAAAATAAATGGCATTCACGGTTAACAGTGCGATTAATCACGATTAATTTTTTTAATCATTTGACAGCCCTAGTCTAAACTATTCTGTGAATACTTTTAGGATAACTACATGCTGTTTGTGCAATGTCTCCTACTAAGGGGGGGTGCATCTCTCCCTCCAGGCACCCCACAACACAGAACTGTGCAAGGACACAGCTCGTATTGTGGGAGTCACATGCCTCCCTTCTGCCACCACTACTATCTTTCAGTCTTGGGGGAAAACTGCAGAGGAGTCAGCCACAGACTCCAGCAGGTAGGAGAAGAAGTAGCTAAAGCAGGGACTTTTGGGCACTCAGACCTCATCCTGAACCATGTGCAATTCTTGTCTCTCATGTTTAAGAAAGATTAATTCAAACAGGTGCAGACAAGGGCTACTAGGAAGATCAGAGGAATGGAAAACTTTCCTTACAAGAGGAGACTCAAGGAGATTGTTAGCCTAACCAACTGAAGGCTGAGGGGAAATATAATTGCTCTCTATAAATACATCATAGGGATAAATACCAGGGAGGGAGAGGAGTTATTGAAGTTAAATGCTGATGTTGACACAAGAACAAATGGCTATAATCTGGCCATCAACAGGTTTAGGAATTAAATTAGATAAAGGTTTCTAACCATCAGAGTAATGAAGTTCAGGAACAGCCTTTGAAGGGGAGCAGAGGGGGCAAAAAAAGCCCAACTGTCTTCAGGATTGAGCCTGATGCATTTATGGAGAGGATGATACGATAAGATTGCGTACAATGGCATGTGGCCCATTTCTGACTACGAGTAGCAAAAATCCCCAACAGTTGGAGATGGGGCATTAAATGGGGAGGACTGTGAGTTACCACAGAAAATTCTTTCCCAGGTGTCTGGCTGGTGAGTCATGCCAACATGATCAAAGATCAACTGATTACCAAATTGAAGGAATTTCCCCCTGGGTCAGATTGGCAGAGACCCTGGAGGGGAGGTTGCCTTCTTCTGCAGCATGAGATCAGGATCACTTGCTGGTTTAAACTAAAGTAAATGATGGATTCTCTTTGTAAGTTAAAGTCTTTAAATAATTATTTTAGTACTTCAGTAACTCAGCCAGAGTTTATAGGTCTATTAGAGGAGTTGATGGGCAAGGTTCTGTGTCCTGCAATGTGCTGGAGGTCAGACTAGATGATCATGATGATCTCTTCTGACCTTAAAGTCTACGAATCTATTGAGAACTTTTTATACTTTTGACTAGACTTTCTCTGTCCTGTGCTGATAGGCTGTTTGCTCTAACCCTCTCTTCACCTCAGCTTCATTCCACACCCAGGCCTCTTACCCTCTTCTCTCCTGCCCTGCCGCCCTCACCCTTTCCCATCCCTTTCCCCTCAATTTATCTTATTCTCTTCTACACAAATCCACAAATAAAAGAAGTCATAAAACTAACATGCTGTCTGCTGCCATTATGTTGCTCACTCTGTTGGTGTGTTCTGCCCCCTTCCCCACCATGTCTATCTTGTCTAATTAGCTCTTAGTATGTGTGCAGTGCCTAGTACAATGGGGCTCCATTCTTGGTTGGCCCTTAGACATTACTACAATAAACCTGATAACTATTAACACTTGTAAAGCCAATCACTGTATAAAAACAAACTACTACTATTTCTACTATTGTGTAATGAATTTAGGGCACTATTTACCTGAGGGCTTAGCCCCTCACAAACTGTATGCATCCACTGCACAGTACTTATATGCTTAAGTCAAGGGTTCCCAGACTTGGTTTGCGGCTTGTTCAGGGTAAGCCCCTGGTGGGCCGCGAGACGCTATGTTTACCTGAGCATCCGCAGGTACGGCTGCTCGCAGCTCGCGGTGGCCGCCGTTCACCAATCCCAGCCCTGTACATTAAATCTACTTGATAACATTTAAAGATAAAGGAGGTTTTTTTAAATGACAGAAAAAAAGTCTTTAGTACTGGGAAGTGTTTGAGAAGAGACAACAGAAAGGACAAGGGAGAGAAAGATCAATAGTGTGGTAGAAGTAATAATGGGAAGGTTGATAGAACTCACAGAAATTGTGGAGGTTGGGATTGGGTGGAACAAGAGATGAAGTAGAGAAAGAAACAGCTTACTGAAAAAGGAGAAAAAAGACGGTTACTCACCTTTGTAACTGTTGTTCTTCGAGATGTGTTGCTCATATCCATTCCAGTTAGGTGTGTGCGCCGCGCGTGCACATTCGTCGGAAAACTTTTACCCTAGCAACTCAGTGGGCCGGCAGGTCGCCCCCTAGAGTGGCGCCATCATGGCGCTTGATATATACCCCTGCCGGCCCACCCGCTCCTCAGTTCCTTCTTGCCGGCTACTCCGACAGTGGGGAAGGAGGGCGGGTGTGGAATGGATATGAGCAACACATCTCGAAGAACAATAGTTACAAAGGTGAGTAACCGTCTTTTCTTCTTCGAGTGATTGCTCATATCCATTCCAGTTAGGTGAATCCCAAGCCTTACGTAGGCGATGGGGTCGGAGTGAAATGTGGCAGCATGAAAACTGCTGAGCCAGAGGCTACAGCATCTCTTGACTGTCGAACCAGGGCATACTGCGAAGCAAAGGTATGGACCGAGGACCAATGGAGCTGCGCGACAGATCTCGTGGGTAGGAACACGAGCCAGCAAGGCAGCAGATGAAGCCTGAGCCCTGGTAGACTGTACGATGATGTGGCTTGGGGAAATATGAGCCAAATCATAACAAGTGCGGAAGTCCGCCATCACCCAAGATGAGATCCTCCGAGAGGAAAACAAGCAAGCCCTCCCTTTGGCCCGCTACCGTGACAGAGCTGGGGCACCTTACGAAATGGTTCTGGCAGCGCAATATAAATGCGAGCACTCCACAGATGTCCAAGGAGTGCAATGGTTGTGCCCATTGCGTTGAGCTGTGGGTAACATGAAAGGCCGAAACCACCTTAGGGAGGAAAGCTGGGTGCGGTCATAACTGCACCTTGTCTTTGTGAAACCTAGTGTACGGCGGAACCACCGTAAGAGCTCTGAGCTCGGAGACCCGTCTGGCCGATGTAACAGCTACGAGGAAAGTTGTCGTCCAAGACAGGTATAGCAGAGGGCCAGTCATGAACGGCTCGACTGGGGGAGACATAAATCTGGTTAAAACTAGGTTGAGGTCCCAGGTTGGGGCTGGGCGGCGCACCCGAGGGTGCAAGCTCTCCAAGCCCTTGAGGGATCTCGAACCCATAGAGCGTGAGAACACGGAACGTCCACCTTAGCCTGGCTGGAAGGTAGAGATGGCTGCTGAGTGTATCCTCAGCGATGATACCACCAGGTCCTGCCGCTGAAGGCCAGAGGCAGGCCAAATAGAGGGGATCGAGGCCTCAGCCGGAGCAAGATTGAGCGTATTGCAGCTGTAGACGAAACGCTTCCACCTGGCCCGGTACGTTGACCAGGTGGAAGGCTTCCTGTCACCCCGGCTCAGTTACGCAGCAGCCACACCGTGAGGCGAAGAGGCTGCAGGTCCGAGTGATGAAGCCTGTCGTTGCCCTGAGTGATGAGGTCTGGGTGGGGTGGCAGGGTAATTGGGTCTGTTATTGACAGGCCGAGCAACGTGGTATATCAGTGCTGCCTGGACCACTCTGGAGTGATCATGATGATGCGCGCTCTGCCCCTGCGGAGTTTGAGCAGGACCTAATGAACCAGTGGGAAGGCATAATGGAGTTGGCCTTTCCACGGCATCAGGAATGCGTCCAAGATCGATCCCAAGGAGGGACCTTGGAAGGAGCAGAACATCTGGCATTTTCTGCTCTCGCGGTGAGCGAACAGGTCTATGTGAGGAAACATCTCCGCTTCTGGAAAGCAGAACGCCTCACATGGGGCAGAGTGATCACTCGTAAGACAGGAAAGACCTGCTGAGTCAAAGCGCCAAGATGTTCCGAACGCCTGGGAGAAAGGACGTCACCAGCTCCATCGAGTGGGCCATGCAAAAGTCCCGGAAATGGATGGCCTCCTGACAAAAGAGGGGAGGACCATGTCCCTCCCTGAATATTTATGAAGCACATGGCCGCTGTGTTGGCTGTAAACACCGAGATACAACGGCCTCGCAGCTGCCGCTGGAACCCCTGGCACGCCAGGCGGACTACTCTCATTTTTGGGGCATTGATGTGGAATGCCAGCTCCCGAGAAGACCAAAGGCCTTAAGCTCGGAGGTGACCATGAGCACTTGAGCAGAGAGATGACGCGTCCGTCGTCAGGGGCAGTGAGGGCTGGGGCGGATGAAACCGCATCCCTGCCCACACCAGGGAGGGAGTTAGCCACCACTCTAGGGAGCCTAAGGTGCTCGAGGGAACGGTGACTACCATGACCATTGGCTCCCTGTCCGGGTGGTACGCCGAGGTGAGCCGGACTTGGAGAGGACGGAGGCGGAGCTTGGCGTGTTTGGTTACAAACTTGCGGGCAACCATGGACCCAGGAGACTGAGACAAGTACGAGCCGAGGTCGTTGGGAAAGCCTGCAGACCTCAGATGATTGTTGCCATCGCCTAAAACTGCAGTTGTGATAAGCAGGCTCCGGCTAGGTAGGAGACCAGGATAGCCCCTAGGAAGTCCAACCTCTGCGTGGGAACCAGAGTGGATTGCTCTATAGTAATCATCAGGCCTTGACCTGTGAATAAGACCGTGACGATGCCCACGCGCTGAGTGGTTTGTGTCTCAGAGTCTCCTCGGATAAGCGAATCGTCCAGATACGGAAAAACGCATATCCGACATCAGCGAAGGTAGGCGGCGACTATGGCCGTAAACCAGAAGTACTGACAGTTGGCTAGAAAGCGGAGGTATCTCCTGTGCGGAGGGAAGATGGCGTTGCGAAAGTACGCGTCCTTCATATCCAGGGCGGCATAGTAGCCCCCAGGAGGCAAGGATGGAATAATGGTTCCCAGGGATACCGTGCGGAACTTCAACCTTATCCTAAACCGGTTGAGTCCGTGCAGGACTAGGAAGGTCTGAGACCTGCGTTCGAGTGGGGGACTAGGGCATAACGGGAGCAAAACCCCTTGCCCCTTTCGTCCATCGGCGTCTGCACCTCTTGTATGAGGAATTGCTCGTGAGAGGGGTCCCTGAAGGGGGACAGGGCTGGAACAAATTAGAGGTGGTACCTATGCTCCACCGTGCGCAGGATCCAGCGATCTGAAATTAACTGGGGCAACGCCAGGAGAAAGCGGGATTGGGATCCCGGCCTGTGACTGGTACACCGCCCTCAGGCGCACCTTGGAAGGTTCGTCTTTGGTCCCAGTGGTAATTGCGAGGGACCTTGACCTTGGCTCTTTAGGGGTCCTGACGTTCGTCTGCGACCACCTTGGCCTCGCCGTTTGCCAAAGTCCTGTCTCTGGCTAGGCACAGAGTATGGCGGCTGGGGACAGAAAGGCCTGCGTTTGGTCGCTGGCATATGCATGCTGAGAGAGCGCATTAGGACCCTATTGTCCATCAGGCTTGGCAGCCTGGGGCTGTCTTTTCCGCGAAAGGCCTTTACCAACAAAGGGTAAATCCTGAATGGCATACTGCAGCTCCGGCCGGAGGTTTGAAACCTGAAGCCATGAGATGCACCTCATGGCGACACCAAAGGCCAGAGTCCTGGCTGCAGAGTCTGCTGCGTCCAACGAGGCCTGGAGGGACGCTCTGGGTACCTTTTTTCCCCCGTCCTCCAAGACGGCAGCGAACTCTTGGCGGGAGTTTTGAGGGAGAAACTCCATAAACTAAACTACCTTCACCCAGGTGCTATAATTATCGTACCTAAGCAAGGCTTGTTGCTTTGCTACCCAGAGCTGCAGGGCTTCTGCAGAGTACACCTGGCGGCCAAACAGGTTCATTCGCCAAGCCTCTTTCGGTTTCGGGGCTGGTGCCCGCTGGCCATCATATCAGAATCGTGGTCCTGAGCATAAGATCTGCGCATGTGGGATGACACGGATGCGTGTCCGGATGGCCATGGAGGTACTAAAAGAAGGCACAGGCAGAGTCTCTGACTATCGGACCTTGCCCAACTCGGCACCGGGAACCGGCTCCGGGAGGCGTACCGGTACCTGAAACGAGATCCAGACCCGCAACCAGAATGGTGCCTGGAGGTCGACCGAGATCTCGAGGCTCGGGGAGAGGCTACAGGAGTCAAGGTACCTGTCGCGGTGCCGGGAGTCGGAACGGTGCCGATAGCGGGTCGGCGAACGGGATACCGACCGGTGCAGCGAGTGCGACCAGTACCGATGAGGAAAACAGCACCGGGACTGCAAGTGGTGTCGGGCGTGCCGACAGGATCTGGAGTGTCTGCGGGACCGTGATCATGAACAGTGCCGCTCTGCTGTGCTGACAGAGGACGGTCACATGAAGAGACTGTATTACCCGCACCGGCGGTGCCGGGGTCAGGCAGCATCGACTCTGTCATGGCAATGAGATCCCTCGCCGTTGCTAATGTCTCCGGCGTGGAGGGAACAGCAGGCTCAACCACAGTGCATACTGGGGAGCTGTCAGGCACCGGATTCGACGGCCCTCGTGGGACCGGGATCGACGGTACCGAGGTCGTCAGAGCTTCGGTAGGTGTCGGTGCCGGGCGATCCGAGTTAGATGAGCTGTCTGGCTGCGGTGCCGTCGGCACGGAAGCAGCAGGAGCAGTAGCTCAACCACGGCGCGTGCCGGGGAGCCGTCAGGCACCGGATTCTACGGCCCTTGTGGGACCGGGATCGACGGTGCCGATGTCGTCGGTGCCTCAGCAGGTGTCGGTGCCGGGCGATCCGACTTAGACGAGCTCTCTGGCTGCGGTGCAGTTGGCACGGAAGCAGCAGGAGCAGTAAGCTCTACCACGGCGCGTGCCGGGGAGCTGTCAGGCACCGGATTCAATGGCCCTGGGGGACTGGAATCGACGGTGCCGATGTCATCGGTGCCTCTGCAGCTGTCAGTGTCGGGCAATCCGACTTAGACGAGCTCTCTGGCTGCGATGCAGGTGGCACGGAAGCAGCAGGAGCAGGGGGCTCAACCACGGCGCGTGCCGGGGAGCCGTCAGGCACCAGCAGGAATTGTAGGCTCTCTCGACCTCGGAGGAAGGGAGCGGTGCCGAGTCGACTTCGTGCCGGCGACGGCCGGTGCCGAAAGGCCTTGGCAGTACCGGCGGGGTCCGGTGCCGAGGAGGCGCTTCTGCCAGCCGCTTGATCATCGCTCGGCGCCAAAGGTGGAGGGGTAAGTGAAAGTCCCGCTCCTTTTTGTTCTCGGCTTAAAAGCCTTGCAAATGGGGCACTTAGCTGTCAAGTGCAATTCCCTCAGGCACTTCAAACAGGAGTCGTGTGGATCTCCCTTCAGCATCGGCTTCTGGCAGGCCGAGCCCATTTTAAAACCCGGTGAGCCGTGCATGGCCTCCGGCACCGGGTTCATGGAAGGGGCTACTTCCTGAACCCCGCTAACAATTACTAAACTAACTATGTTAGCAAAGAAAAAACGTATAACTATACAAATATATATATAAATAAAAGGATTATAACTGCATAACTATATACGAGAACTACGAGTAGCTAGGGAAGTGGAGGTCAGCTAAGCCGCGCTCCACTGTTCCAACGACCGACACGGGCGGTAAGAAGGAACTGAGGAGCGGGTGGGCTGGCAGGGGTATATATCAAGCGCCATGATGGCGCCACTCTAGGGGGCGACCTGCCGGCCCACTGAGTTGCTAGGGTAAAAGTTTTCCGACGAATGTGCACGCGCGGCGCACACACCTAACTGGAATGGATATGAGCAATCACTCGAAGAAGAACTAAGTGGTTTATGTATAATAATCCAGACTAATGTAAAAAGTTTAAATTAAAGGTGGGGGGAGGGAAGGAGAGGGCATGGACATTTAAGCCAAGGAACATTCCGTCTAACACTACGAATATTAAACAGTGCCATATACACATATTGCAAACTGTGCTTGTTTTACAGTTGTGCTCTTTACAACTTTAGTAACAGTGAACAAATAGTAATGTGGCTGTGTTTTAAAGGTGAAGTAATATATATTTTCTCCTTCTTGCCTCATATTTTGAAGGAAGAAATAATTTTGTATAAAAAAGAGGCAAAGAATACATAAATTAATCATAGAAGACTGGATTCTTGTATAGCAAACATTTTACAGTTTCTTCTAGCTGTTTTGTGGGAAGAATGACAGGGCAAAATGAGACATATAACCTGAAGAAAGAGAAAGGACAATTAAAATAAGGAGAAATCAGAAAACTGAAGGACAGGGGTTGGGGAAAAAACAATTATACTTAAAAGGCAGCTCACTACTGTCTCAGAGACAGATTTTCTTTCTGAACTCCTTTCCAGAGACTATTTTGCTATGCTACTCCATCCTGGATCTTCTCAAAAGTTGGCAAACTTTTTAGCAACATCACATATATATCAGATTGGTAGCCGGGGTTATCCCACAGAAATCTACCATAACTGTCATTGATTTCAGCGGCACTACTGTAGATTTACAATGTTGCACTAAGATCCAGCACTAAGATCCTCTAATGTTACATCCCACAAATTAGAAGGATCGACCAATTTTATCCCAGTGTTAGTTCAGAACAGAAACTTTTACTTCCATGAACCATCTGACTTCTTGACTTCTGGGACAAACATAGGGCCTTTCCTCTTCATGATAATACAGTCAGCGCTGGTCAGAAATTTGCAGTCTAAAACTTTTTGACCCAAACCAAAAAGTTTTATCAGCATTTTCCAAACTATTTTCTATAGGTGACCAGAAAAGTCTGTTGATGCATTTTCCCTAAAATAAATGAATAGTTTCCGCCTAAAAGTGTTTGCAGAAAATGAAATTCAGTTTTTCAGCTACTTCTGCCAGACTAAGCAGTTCCACTAGCAACTCATTCTTCTCCGTCTCCACAGCGCTTGCTCCTTCCGACTGTGTATTAAGTGTAGCCCAGCAGGAGGAGACTGCTGTAATGCTTGGCAGCAAAGATTTGGATTACACTATTTCTGAGTCCTAATCCAGCCCATCTGCCATAAATTTTAACACCCTCATAAATCCTCTAACCTTTCATAAGCAGTCGTTTTCATCTGGGAAAAGAAAATGAACACTGATTTGGATCAGGTTTAATGTCTCCTCTGCCCGCTATCCAGAGGTATCTTTAGTGTTTTTGATTGCAGAAACCCCTCTCACCCCTTTACCAAAACCAAATGCATGCTTTGTAGAAACATTCACATCTTTTCTGCCCTGACAGATATAACTCTCATCCATGCCTTAACACTTCCTTCTTGATTTCTGCAACCTCTTTTTATTTTGCCTTACTGACACTCATATTGCTTCCCTCCAGCTGATCCAAAGAGTGATGGTTAAAAACACTTTCCTAGCCCTTCTATCCAATCATACCACTACCCTTGGAATCTCTTCAATGGCTCCACTCCTCTCCAGCCTATCAAATTTAAATTACAAAAATCCATTCCTATGCTTATTTGACCTTCTTTCTTAGCTTGTGGTGCCCTCCCTCTCCCACTCACTAATGATATTCGACTTAGTACCCCATTTATCCCCTTTTCCCTTGATTATCTCTGGCACTTTTTTATGCCACTTCCTATGCATAAAATGCACTGCATACTTTGATCTTCCTGGAAACTCTTCCGTATCATCCTAAAGGAATGAGTAAGTGATATTCATCTCTTTTCTTTATCTTTCTATATTTAACAAGAACAGCAAATCAGCAGAACCACCAAGAGGTACATGTTCCTAATTTGATCAAATTATTGCATTATTGCAATCCACACCTCTTTTTGCCCCATCCCTTCCCACAACTCACTCATACACATTTTGTAACATCAAAAATTTAGAATGATGGTGATTTAGAGCAGGCACCATGTCTTGCGATGTCTCATGTGAAATGCACATTTCTGGTTATTGTAAAAATAATATAGGTTTTCAGCTGGTATAAATCAGTATAGATCCATTGTAGTAAATCAGCATCACTCTATTGACACCAGCTGAGGATGTGGCTATGTTTCTCTCTCTCTCTCTCTCACACACACACACACACACACACACACACACACAGCATCTGTATAGAAATAACAATAGAAACAACAGTTTGACACAGCAATGTTGCAGCCTGTTGCAAGTACACAAACAAAAAGCTTAACTAACTAGAAACATTATTGAAAGCAACTAATCCAAGCAGAGAGGTTCAAAAAGCTAACAGCATAAACAATGAAATGGAGATTAAATATTTGAAATTCTTCCAAGTTTATAAAAAAGAATATTATCGGCATGGCATGCAGAGGAATTAACTTTCAGAAAAACATAACTATGTGACCCAGCTCAGTAACTTTTGCAGGCCTATTTCTAGGTTCAAAGTCAACCAAGGGTGAATTCCAGTGGCACAAATTAGCGACAGCTCAGCTATGCCTGGAGGCCCACCAGGAACCAGCACAGCACATCACATCACAGCGAACGGTGTTGGTCACAGAGTCAGCATGCTTTAACAATATCCTCTCAGCAGCTTGGCAGCAGTTCTGCTACAGAGTCCATGAAATTAAAGCTGAGGTAGGGCAAGTTGTTGTATCACCGGGCTTGCTCTCCGCTGATATGAACGCACCCTTGGCCACAGAGCCAGGCTGATGCAGAGAAGTGTAATTTACACCTCTCTGCGCCATGTTCCATAAATCTGACCAGTGATTTTTAACTTGACAAGGTCTTTACATCACAGAACACATATGTTCATACAGTAAAAGATGAAGACAAAAAGCCACTGACAATTTATTGCAGGGATCGGCAACCTCTGGCATATGGCCCGCCAGGGTAATCCCCCAGGCAGGCCAGGCCAGTTTGTTTAGCTGCCACGTCCACAGGTTCAGCCAATTACACCTCTCACTGGCTGCGGTTCGCCGCTCCAGGCAAATGAGGGGTGCGGGAAGTGGTGAGGGCCAAGAGATGCCAATGGTTGCATTCCATGACTTATTGAGAGCCACATCACCGGAACTGATGGATATGTATTTCTCTTCAACAAAAGATTTGTTCTACTTTACAATGCATACATGGGGATTTGATGTGGAAGCAACACATGATCTTCTAGCTCTCACCGTAATTACATCATCCAAAAAAACTCTATTGTCAAGAATTATTTTGCCAAATTTGACATTTGTTCTATGCTCTGGTAAATAGTACCCTGCTAAAGAAAAGTAAAGCCAAGGAGCATGTTTTATATTCAGTGAAATAAATATGTAAATTCCGTAAGACATTAAAAAACTTCAAGGGACACAGTTTGCAATGAACTAATATAAATGCATTTTATGAACACAAGTGTTATTTAATCCCAAATGAAATCTCTGGTAAGGACTAGGCAGTTTTAGCATTCCATTACTGAGAAAGTCATCAATATCAAATTCTGTTGATGGTATAAATGGATTGATAAAATAAGCTACTCAGATATAACAGAAATCCAATCAGCTGAAAGTACCTATCAGTCATCATTGTAATCAGCATTTCTATATTGAAGAAGAGTGACATTTTATAGTGCGTGTATGGGTTTTCAGCTGCACGTTTAAGAGTCAGGTTTGTCACCTCCACCTTTAAGACAAAATATGAAGGGGGGTGGGGCAACAAAGGATCTTACCCCTAAAGTTCAGAATCTTACTATACCTACCACATCAGACAATTCTTTTGCTTCTACCAGCACCCTGTCACCCTTCCAGAAAGGGAAAATTTGTGTGCGCATGCACTCACATACACAAAGTCAATACAATCTTGATATAATAGCCAGGACTCAGAAATGACAAAAGCCAGTTATCATTCCAGAAGATCTTCATATTATAAAGCAAGGGTTTCCCAAAATCACATTGTTAGTCACAGTTTTACTTTGAGAATATATTAATAATTGCTCTTCATATATGAAGCACTTTATTTTCACATCAACTAGCTGTCAAGATAAGACTAAATAGGTTATAATTGTTAAGTGTCTCAGAATGCTTGGTATACCCTGCTAAACAGAAGGACCATATTATGACTGTCTTGTACATATAAACTCTTTTTAAATTAGGCAATTGTGGAGCATAAGAAAAACAGCACTTGGCTCATTATTGGACTACTGCAGGGGTAGGCAATCTATGGCATGCGTGCCAAACGTGGCACGTGAGCTGATTTTCAGTGGCACTCACACTGCCCGGGTCCTGGCCACTGGTCTGGGAGGCTCTGAATTTTAATTTAACATTTTTAAAAACCTTATTTACTTTACATAACAATAGTTTAGTTATACATTATAGACTTATAGAAAGAGACCTTCTAGAAAGGTTAAAATGTATTACTGGCACGCAAAACCTTAAATTAGAGTGAATAAATGAAGACTTATCACACCACTTCTGAAAGGTTATGGACCCCCCTGGACTACTGTAATGACATAAACCAGTTCCTCTGGAAGTAGGAGCAAAATTTCCCATTGTCACACAACCAAGAAAGTGTATCATCTGCTGGCCACTTAACAAGAGGTATTTATAGTGCTCATTGCAAGTTAGGAAAGCCTAATAATTGGCTGACATGACTTAGATGTGATCTCTGAAAGCCTTGGATTGGCCCATGTTACAATGTCACATTTCTACATATGGTGGGAACCAGAGTAAGACTGGACTAGCTAGGAGCATCATAACAATCAGTAAGTTTCAGGAGCAAATTTCTAGATCAGTCATTTGCAAACAAATGAGGAATTACATTCCAAAAGGTCAGAAGTCATTCCCTGCAACAGAGTAGAAGTAAATCAGAAAGAATGCAAATAGCAGTGGAAGGTCTCCAACACTGATTGTACAAAGAATGCTGCAAAGATATACCACAGTAAAAGTGCATAAAACAAAAATGTTTAGCCACCACTGAAAATTCATAAGATTTGAGCAGCAAGTTAGGAAAAATGATACATTCCATACCAAGTGGTCTCATTTACCTTTGCCATTTTACCCAGGAAGTATAAATGCTACAAGACTGAACTATATTAGAGTTAAGTTGAAAGCATTTTCCTAGGATGCTAATAGAGCACTGAATACTTTTAAAAACATAAAATGCATTATTAGGGTCTGATCCATAGCCCAAGTTAGTAGCAAAGCTCCTATTTACTTCAGTACCGCAGGATTAGAATGGGAAATGGTAAGTAACGAGAATGGATGGCAAGACTTAACTCCATTTCATGGTATTATAGTTGGCATGGGGACTCATTCTTCTGCATTAAGCTAATGTGAGGAAATCAAGCAGTTAGCAATCTCATGGATATCGATGGCAAGCTACTTCCAAAGCAAACTATTAGAAGCTGAAGTACCTAAAGATTTCAATTATTGGAACTGCAAGGGGGTACTGGAGCCCCTAATCCATTACATTAACAACTACCTGAATGCCAGCTTTCACAGTAATCTTGTTCAGCTTAAAATAAGAGGTTTAACACTTCCCACCAGGCAATGCACTGCAGTCAAATCAGTTTAGCTGTCAAACAATCCAGACTTTATGAAGGAAATGTGAAGAAAGCATTCTTTTGGAGAAAATAAAGTTACATTAGCCAAATAATTTTGAATTTAATATATAGTTTTCTCCACACTTGAAGGGGAAAAAAATCTAACAGAAGGAGAAATTAAAGATGGTGCAAAAGTAATTGAATTTGGAAAAAGAAAAAGAGATTCCTTTCAATCGATCTCCCCTTAGCAGGCCTATTGCATTGCTAATGTGTTTCCAGCATCAGTGAATAAAACTGCAACATTCTGTGTGGCTTTGGTGCAACAAACCAGCCACTATGAAATACATTCCAGTCTCATTAAGGAGTTGAGCTTGGGAGCTGAGCATTTTGAAAACAAAGAGACAATTTTTAATGAGACTTCAGTCAGTGGGAAGGCTGAGGTACAGCAGTCTCCTCTCCAAGTTATCATAATAGAAAGCTGTTTAATGAGTGTGGGATTTCATAGGGACTTTCAAAAAGACAGGACTTAGAAGAGGATATATTACACAGACACATCACTGAGTAAAAACATTAGAAACAAAAATCCTTTAATTGCCCTCACAGTATTCCTAATGTGGGCTTTTTATTTATATTTAATAAGTGCTGTCTGATATAAAACACAGATTGGTACAGACTAGCAGGTTTACATAATTCAGGAGAACAAAGCAAGTGAACTGGGTTGCCCAAGTTCAGGCACCGCAAAGTATAAACAAAGCAAATTGTGCTCTGAGGCAGGATGGTGACGGGCAAATGGACAACGACATAACAATGGGAAGTAACATTACTCCACAGAGAAAATACAAAGTCCCACACTAACAAACTCCACCCTCAGAACAGTCCGCTGGCAACTTCCTGCTCTTTTTACCAAATGATATTAATGGCACAGATACCACAATACACTTTCACGGGATAGGGCACTTATTTGCATCACATGTTGGAAAGACAGCTCATGATTTCTAGTTTTCTGATTTTTGAATTTGGTTTGCTAATAATCGGTGGAAAGAGCGAGCAAGGTATTGTGTCACAGTCTGCAGTGTCACCACAACAAGTCTATCTTCACTAGCCACTAAATTACACAGTACAGTAGAACCTCACAGTTACAAACATCTTCGGAATGGAGGTTATTCATAACTCTGAAATGCTCATAACTCTGAACACAACATTGGGGTTGTTCTTTCGAAAGTTTACAACTAAACATTGACTTAATACAACTTTGAAACTTTACTATGCAGAACAAAAATGCTGCTTTTCCTTTTTTTAGTAGTTTATGTTTAACACAGTACTGTATTTGCTTTTTTTTAGGAATGTCAATTAATCACAGTTAAATCACATGATTAATTGTGATTAATTTTTTTGAGTTAATCACAGTTTTAATTGCACTGTTAAACAATGGACGACCAATTGAAATTTATTAAATATTGTGGATGTTCTTCTATGTTTTCATATATAAAGTATTCTGTGTTGTAATTGAAATCAAAGTGTATATTATTTTTATAACAAATATTTGCACTGTAAAAATGATAAAAGAAATAGAAATGTAACCTCTTTGTCATGAACGTGCAACTTACAAATGTAGATTTTTTTGTTATATAACTGAATTAAAAAACAAAACAACGTAAAACTTCAGAGCCTGTAAGTCCTACTTCTTGTTCAGCCAATCGCTAAGACAAACAAGGTTATTTACATTTACAGAAGATAATGCTGCCCTCTTATTTACAACGTCACCAGAAAGTGAGAACAGGTATTTGCATGGCACTTTTGTAGCCAGCACTGAAAGGTATTTACATGCCAGATATGCTAGACATTTGTTTGCCCGTTCACACTTTGGCCACCATTACAGAGGATATGCTTCCATGCTGATGAGGCTTGTTAAGAAAATAATGTATTAACTGAATTTGTAACTGAATTCCTTGGGGGAGAATAGTATGTCCCCTTCTCGGTTTTACCCACATTCTGCCACATATTTCATGTTTTAGCAGCCTCCGATGATGACCCAGCACATGTTGTTCATTTTAAGAACACTTTGACTGTAGATTTCACAAAATACGAAGAAGGTACCAATGTGAGATTTCTAAAGATAGCTACAGCACTTGACCCAAGGTTTAAGAATCTGAAGTGACTTCTAAAATCTGAGAGGGACGAGGTGTTGATTATGCTTTCAGAACTCTTAAAAGAGCAACACTCCATGAGGAAACTGCTGAACTCAAACCACCAAAAAAGAAAATCAACCTTCTGCTTGTGACTCAGATAATGAAAATGAACATGCGTCAGTCTGCACTGCTTTGGATTGTTATCAAGAAGAACCCGTCATCAGCATGTATGCATGTCCTCTGGAATTGTTATCGAAGCATGAAGGGACATATGAATCTTTAGCGCAACTGGCACTAAATATCTTGCGACATCAGCTACAACAGTGTCATGAGAATGCCTGTTCTCACTTTCAGGTGACATCTCCTGCAAATGTAAACAAACTTGTCTGTCTGAGTGATTGGCTGAACAAGAAGTAGGACTGAACTGACTTGCAGGCTCTGAAATTTTACATTGCTTTATTTTTGAATACAGTTTTTTATACATAATTCTACATCTGCAAGTTCAACTTTCATGATAAAGAGATTGCATTACGGTACTTGTATTAGGTGAACTGAAAAATACTATTTCTTTTGTTTTTTTTTACAGTGCAAACATTTATAATCAAAAAATAAATATAAAGTTAGCTCTGTACACTTTGTATTCTGTACTGTAATTGAAATCAATATATTTGAAAATGTAGGAAACATCCAAAAAGATTTAAATAAAAGGTATTCTATTATTAACAGTGCAATTAATCATGCAATTAATTGCAATTAATTTTTTTAATCGTTTGAGAGCCCTCCTTTTTTTTTTTTTTTTTTTTTTTTTTTTTTTGGTCTCTACTATTGCCTGATTGCATACTTCTAAGTGCAAATGAGGTGTGTGGTTGACTGGTCAGTTCATAACTCTGGTGTTCCTAATTCTGAGGTTCTACTGTATCCCTCAATTGGTAAATTCAGATTACATCACCTTGACATTTACGGGTATGTCTACATGAGGATAAAAAAAAAAACAAAAAAACAACCACTGCTGACCCGGGTCAGCTGAGTCAGGCCCACTACGGTGCTCAGGCTCGTGGGCTGAAAAATTGCTATCCCTCATCTCTGAGACCTTGTGCGACTGGAGGGTCCCAGAGACTGGGCTCCAGCTGAAGTGTCTAAACAGTAATTTTTTAATCCCACAGCCCAAGTCCCATGAGCCCAAGTCAGCTGACCCAGGCCAGCTGCAGCCATGCTGTGGGGCTATTATCCCTGTATGGATATACTCTGCTGTCTTAAACAGATAGTTACGGGTTAATGTCTCTTTTACCTGTAAAGGATTAACAAGCTCTGTGAACCTGGCTGACACTTGAGCAAAGGACCAATCGGGGGACAAGATACTTTCAAATCTTGGTGGAGGGAAGTCTTTCTTTGTTTGTGCTTTTTGGGTTGTTCTTTGTTCTCTCTTGGGATTAAGTCGTGCAACCAATTTTCTCCAATCTTTCTGAAACAGTCTCTCATGTCCAAAATATGTAAGTAATAGCCAGAAAGCAGAACAGTCTTTTTGTTTGTTTTCTTTATTTGCAAATGTGTATTTTGCTGGAAGGATATTTTACCTCTGTTTGCTGTAACTTATACTCAGGCTCAGGGGGAGGAAGTCCCTCTGGTCTATGGCCACATCCAGACTAGGGTATTAAAATCGATTTTAGATACGCAACTTAAGCTACGTGAATAACGTAGCTGAAGTCGAATTTCTAAAATCGAGGTACTCACCCGTCTGGACGGCACGGCATCGATGTCCGCGGCTCTCCGTGTCGATTCCGGAACTCCGTTCAGGTTGATGGAGTTCCGGAATCGATGTAAGTGCGCTCGGGGATCGATACATCACGTCCAGACTAGACGCGATATATCGATCCCCGAGCAATCGATTTTAACCCGCCGATGCCACGGGTTAGTCTGGATGTGGGCTATGTAAAGCTGAAACCCTGTAAACATTTTCCATCTTGATTTTACAGAGATAATTTTTACTTTTTCTTTCTTTAATTAAAAGCTTTTCTTTTTAAGAACCTGATTGATTATTTTTCCCCTGTGTAAGACCCAAGGGGATTGGGTCTGAACTCACCAGGGATAGGTGGGGGGAAAGGAGGGGGGGCGGGAAAGGTTAATTCCTCTCTGTTTTAGGATCCAAGGAGTTTGGATCAGTGTATATCTCAGGGTAACCCAGGGAGGGGAAAATCTGGGAGGGGGAAGGAGGAGGAATGGCTTATTCCTCTTTGTTTTTAGACCCAAGGGATTTGGGTCTTGGGTTCCCCAGGGAAGGTTTTTGGGGGACAGAAAGTGTACCAAACGCTATATTTTGGTTGGTGGCAGTGTTATCAGATCTAAGCTAGGAATTAAGTTTAGAGGGGTACATGCAGGTCCCCACTTTCTGGACACTAAAGTTCAAAGTGGGAATAAGACCTTGACACCTGCTTTCCTACTACCAACTGTATTAATGCATATACACGTCCCGTCTTCCTCATCTGAGTGCCCTCACCAAAATAAAGATGACAAACGTTATGTATATTTAAATATTAATAGACTTACAGATTCCAAGGCAAGCAGGGATGAGTATGAACCTCTACTCTGACCCCTTGAGTAACACAGGCGATAGATCTGCCCCAAAATAATTCTTAGAGCACAACTTTTAGAAAAAATTCCAATCTTGGTTTAGAAGTGGTCAGTGACGGAGACTTCACCATAACACTTAATAAGTTGTCCCAATGGCTAATTACTCTCCCTAATAAAATGGTATGCCTCATTTCCAGTATGAATTTGTCTAAATTCAACATCCAGCCATTGGATCCTGTTGTCCTTTCTCTGCTAGATTGAACAGCCCATTATTAAATATTTGTCCCCCATGTAAATAAGTTAAGTTAAACACACTGCACTCTTTGAGTCTGTCATTATAAGGCATGTTTTCTAATCATTTAATCATTCTTGTAGGTCTTCTCTGATGCCTCTCAACTTTTTCAACATCCTTCTTGAAATGTGACCCTAGAACTGAACAGGAGCAGCAGTCACACCAGTCCCAAATATAGCAGTAAAATAACCTCTCTATTCCTACTTGAGATTCTCCTGCTTATGCATCCCAAGACTGCTTTTGGCTACAGCACCACACTGGGAGCTCACATTCAGCTGATTATCCACCACAACCCACAAATCTTTATCAGACACACTTCTCCCCAGGATAGAGTACACCATCCTGTAAGTATGGCCTGCACTCTTTGTTCTCAGACGCATACATTTACATTTAGCCATATTAAAATGCTTATTGTCTGCTTGCGCCCAAATTACCAAGCGATGCAGATTGCTCTGAATCAGTGATCTGTCCTCCTCATTATTTACCAGTTCTCCAAATTTTGTGTCATGTATAAACTTTATCAGCGATGATTTTATGTCTTCTTCCAGGTCATTGAAAAAATGTTAAATAGCGTAGGGCCAAAACCCAATCCTCACTAGAAATACACCCATTCAATACAATCTGTCATTTACATTTAGAGATCTATCATACAGTTTTTGATCCATTTTATGTGTGTCATGTTAATTTTATATCATTCTGGTTTTCTAATCAAAATACATGTGGTACCAAGTCAAACGCTTTACAGAAGTCTAAGTATATTACATCAGCACTATTACTTTTATCAACCAAACTTGCAATCTCATTATATATATATATTTTTATATATTTTTATATATCGGGGGAAAAAAGATATCAAGTTAGTTTGACAGGATCCATTGTCCATAAACCCAAGTTGATTTGCAGGGGAATAAGCAGGAAGAACTCGAAATGCTAGTAAATAAACACACTTATGACATAGTTGGCACCAGAGAGACTTGGTGGAATATGACTGGAATATTGGTATAGAAGGATACAGCTTGCTTAGGAAGGACAGGCAGGGTAAAAAGGGGAGAAGGTGTTGCCTTATATATTAAAAATGTATACACTTGGACTGAGGTTGAGATAGAAATAAGAGACAGAATTGTTGTAAGTGACTGGGTAAAGATAAAGGGGCAAAAAGGATAAGCGGTAAAAAAAAACAAGGGTGATGTCATGGCAGGGGTCTACTACAGACCACCAAACCAGGAAGAAGAAGTGGATGAGGCGTTTTTTAAACAACTAACAAAATCATCCAAAGCACAGGACTTGGTGGTGATGGGGAACATGAACTACCCAGACATCTGTTGGGAAAATATCACACCAGGACCCAGATTATCCAACAAGTTCTTGGACTGTATTGGAGACATTTTTTTTTAATTTCAGAAGCTGAAGAAAGCTACTGGGGGGAGGTTGTTCTAGATTTGATTTTGACAAATAGGGAGGAACTGGTTGAGAAATTAAAAGTGGAAGGCAACTTTGGTGAAAGTGATCGTGAAATGGTAGAGTTCATGATTCTAAGGAATGGTGGGAGGGAGACCAGCACAATAAAGACAGTGGATTTCAAGAAGGCAGACTTTAGCCAACTCAGGGAGTTGGTAGGTAAAAATCCCATGAGAAGCAAGTCTAAGGGGAAAAACAATCAAAGACAGTTGGCTGTTTTTCAAAGAGACATTATTAAGGGCACAAAAGCAAACTATCCCACTACACAGGAAAGATAGGAAGTGGTGGAATCTCCATCTTTAGAGGTTTGTAAGGCCCGGTTTGACAAAGCCCTGGCTGGGATGATTTAGTTGATGTTGGTCATCTTTGAGCAGGGGATTAGACTAGATGACCGCGTGAGGTCTCTTCCAACCCTAGTCTTCTATGATACTATGAAAACTCAAAAGAGTCCTACAAAAATTACGAAGTCAAATTACAAAGGATGAATAACACAAATAACACAAATATGTAGGAACAAAATTAGAAAAGCCAAGGCACAAAATGAGATCAAACTAGCCCAGAACATAAAAGGAAATAAGAAAACATTCTGCAAATACATTAGAAGCAAGAGGAAGACCAAGGAGAGTAGGCCTGTTACTATAGACAATAATAGAAAATGTGGAAATGGCAAAGGTGCTTAATGACTTCTTTGTTTCGGTTTTCACCAAGCAGGTTGGTGGCGATGGAATGTCTAAAATAGTGAATGCCAGTGAAAATGAGGTAGGATCAGAGTCTAAAATAGGGAAAGAAAAAGTAAAAAAAAATTACTTAGACAAGTTAGATGTCTTCAAATCACCAGCGCCCGATGAAATGCATCCTAGAATACTCAAGGAGCTGACTGAGAAAATATCTGAGCCATTAGCAATTATCTCTGAAAAACCATGGAAGATGGGAGACATTCCAGAAGACTGGAAAAGGGCAAATATAATGCCCATCAAAAAAAGAGAAATAAGGACAACCCAGAGAATTACAGATCAGTCAGTTTAACTTCAGTACCTGGAAAGATAATGGAGCAATAATTAAGCAATCAATTTGCAAACACCTCTAGAAGACAAAAAGGTGATAAATAATAGTCAGCATGGATTTGTCCAGAACAAATTGTGTCAAACCAATCCGATAGCTTTCTTTAACAGGGTAACAAGCCTTGTGGATGGGGGGGAAGCAGATGTGGTATATCTTGACTTTAGTAAGGCTTTTGATACAGTCTCACATGACCTTGTCATAGATAAACTAGGGAAATACAGCCTAGATGGAGCTACTATAAGATGGATGAATAGCTGGTTGGAAAATTGTTCCCAGAGAGTAGTTATCAGTGGTTCACAGTCATGCTGGAAGGGCATAACAAGTGGGATCTGTTCTGAATCTGGTTCTGTTCAATATCTTCACCAATGATTTAGATAATGGCATACAGAGTACACTTATAAAGTTTGCAGATGATACCAAGCCTGGAGGGGTTGCAAGTGCTTTGGAGGATAGGATTAGAATTCAAAATGATCTAGACAAACTGGAGAAACGGTCTGAAGTAAATAAGATGAAATAGGGGCACCTTTTTGTCTTCTAGAGGTGTTTGCAAATTGATTGCTTAATTATTGCTCCATTATCTTTCCGGTTACAGAAGTTAAACTGACTGATCTGTAATTCCCTGGGTTGTCCTTATTTCCCTTTTTTTGATGGGCATTATATTTGCCCTTTTCCAGTCTTCTGCAATGTCTCCCATCTTCCATGGTTTTTCAGAGATAATTGCTAATGGCTCAGATATCTTCTCAGTCAGCTCCTTGAGTATTCTAGGATGCATTTCACCGGGGCATATGCAAAGTAGTCCACTTAGGAAGGAACAATCAGTTGCACACATACAAAATGGGAAATTACTGCCTAGGAAGGAGTACTGTGGAAAGGGATCCAGGGGTCATAGTAGATCACAATCTAAGTATGAATCAATGGTATAACACTGTTGAAAAAAAATCATTGTGGGACGTACTAGCAGGAGTACTGTAAGCAAGACACGAGAAGTAATTATTCTGCTCTACTCCATGCTGATTAGAACAACAGAATATTAGGATTGGAAGAGACCTCAGGGGGTCATTTAGTCCAATCCCCTGCTCAAAGCAGGACCAACACCAACTAAATCAAGTTAGTGTTGATTAGGACTCAACTGGAGTATTGTGTGTAATTCTGGGTGCCACATTTAAAGAAAGATGTGGTCAAACTGGAGAAAATCCAGAGAAGACCCACAAAAATGAATAAAGGTCTAGAAAACATGACCTATGAGGGAAGATTGAAAAAAATGGGTTTGTTTAGTCTGGAGAAGAGAAGAATGAGATGGGACATGATAACAGTTTTCAAGTACATAAACAGTTGTTACAAGGAAGAGGGAGAAAAAAATGTTCTTCTTCACCTCTGAGGATAGGACAAGAAGCATTGGGCTTAAATTGCAGCAACGGAGGTTTAGGTTGGACATTAGGAAAAACTTCATAACTGTCAGAGTGGTTATGCACTGGAATAAATTGCCTAGGGACGTGTGGAATCTCCATCATGGGGGATTTTTAAAAGCAAGTTGGACAAACACCTGTCAGGGATAGTCTAGATAATACTTAGTCCTGCCTTGGATGCAGGGGACTGGACTAGATGACTTCTTGAGGTCCCTTCCAGTTCTATGATTCTGTGATTAATTGCATTACCCTCCTTTGATATGTGATCACTAAGACTGCAAGTCTGTCACGGAGGTCACAGAAGTCACGGATTCCGTGACTTTTCATGACCTCTGTGACTTCTGCAGTGGCTGGTGCTGGCTCAGGTGCTGCCCAAGCCAGGCAGCCCCTGGGCCAGCACCAGCAGTTTGGGTGTATGGGAGGGGGCTCAGAGCTAGAGACTTGGGGTGCAAGGCTCTCACTGGCATGGCCCTGCAGCTCTCAGGCAGTGAAGGGGTCAGGGGGTGGTTCTGCACTACACACTACCCACAGGCCCCACCCCTGCAGCCCCCATTGGCTGCGGTTCTCGGCCAATGGGAACTGTGGCAGCCGGCGCTTGTGCCCCTCCGCCACCTAAGAGCTACAGGGATGCAGAGCCGGTTAGGGAGCTACTGCCAGCCCCACCAACCCTCCCCCATACAGCACCAGTGGGGATCCCAGGCTGTGCATCACAGCCTGGCCCTCCTCCCGAGGACCAATGGGGTCTTAGGCCCCTTCCCCCAGCACCCCTGGACCTCCTCCCTGAGCACTCACAGCCCACCACCCAAGTTTTAGTCACAGGTATTTTTAGTAAAAGTCATGGACAGGGCATAGGCCATAAATTTTTGTTTACTGCCCATGACCTGTCCATGACTTCTACTAAAAATACCTGTGATTAAAACGAAGCCTTAGTGATCACTAATGATTTATTGTTAACTAATAACATGTCAACATTGGGCAATGGCATTTTTAAGGCTATTTCATGCCCTGCAAAAGGTTTTACATAAACTGTATCTCTTAATGATCCAGACTGTCTGAAAGATGTTCATATTATTAGTGGACTAATAGACCAAACTCATTAATCTTTCAAGAAGAGACTTCTTGGAGCCAACTCTCTTAATTCCTTATAAACTTTAACTCCCAAGCACTCAGGGTATCAAGCGGGACAGCACCTAACTTTGAGCCCAATCCTGCAATTTGCTCTATGTAGAAGAAGCCCCAATTAAATCACAGAACATTTGCCTACTTCCAACAAGTTGGAGGACGGGGTCGTTGCATATCTTCTTTCCCTTTTCTTTCTGATCAACTCTCTGCTATGCTGGAAAGTAAATTGTCACCTTCCACCTCATCCTTTCTGACAACACAGCCTGCCCCTTCTGCCACACGATTGTCCATTTTTCCCACAAGAGTCTTTGTGACTTTTTCCATGCCACTTCTTTCATCCTTCTCAAGCTAGTCTGAAAGACACTACAAACTATTCTAAATCCCCACTAATAGCGTGGCCAGTGAAAGGGGCACTGGACTGAGATGCAGGAGACTTGGCTTCTATTACAGCTCTCTCACTGACCCACTGTGTGACTTTGGGAAAGCCACTTCCCCCTCTCTGTGCTTCTGTTTCCCCTCATAAAGTTAGATTGTAACTTTGATTTCTTCAAGGCAGGGAGTGTTTCTCATGTGCTTGCACAGTACACAGTGGGGCCCTGATCTCTCTTGGTGCCCACTGCCTAGGACACAAATGAATGAGTGGATAATAATGATCCCTTTTATAGTGATGTTCACAGTAGACAGTCTCCAAACACACAGCTGTTGTACATGTAGGCTTGCCTACGTACATTTACAACCAGCTATCCTCATACTTCTCCATTCTCATTTCCACCTACTGTTTAATACAGCCACTTATTCCATTTTGTTTGCATTAAATTACATTGTCACCTCTTTGGGGCAAGAACTGTGTCTCCCTTTATATCTGTATAGCACCTAGGAAAATAGAGGCATGATTCTGTGTGGGGTCTCCAGGTATCACTTAAATATGAATAGTACATGGTGATTATTATTCCAAAACTTTAATTTGTCCCTTAACACAGCTATGCAGCGACTCTAGTTGAAGCAGGGTTGTAGCATTTTCCTGACAATTTCAACAATTAATCTTTCCAGGCGTGATCGATGCTAAGGAAGCAGTCAGGTTGGAATGTTAATCATCAGTCACTTTATTTGCCAGAATCTCATTGAGCAAGATGATGGGGGAGTCTTAATAGTTCTTACTGGAGGAAAAAAAGGAAAACCTGGAGTGGATAGTCCATGAGATTAGCCAAGGCAATTTTAGCTGATAGAGAATGGTAGGTCACAGCTGTCAGCAAGGCTATAGAAAGCCCTCTCCCAGCTGTCACCCACAACTACAGTTAATCTTCAACTTATAACAGTGTGCAGATTAGAAAGGAGTGTATCAGTAGACCTGGGCTAAATATTCAGGGTGTTTTTCAACTGCACTCCGAATTTGCACCCATTTTAGCATATAGTGCTTCCACCAATACTCTTGCATTAGAGAAATTTTCCACACCTGTTTTATAAATGAACAGCTCAGTGCAATAGAAATAAGACTACTTGCAAAACTCCAGGCTGGCAATTTGCTAATTTATTTAACTGCATCACAACAGAGTTTGAGGGAGGTAGGGGACTCTCACTGACTAAAACAGGGAGTAAAAGAAGGATGGTGCTCAATTGACTCCATGCCATAATACTCTGGGTAATCCAGTAACCCTACTTTGACTACTTTACCCCACACAAAAATGTCAGATATAAGCTTGGAATTCTCCCTCCCTTTATATCAGTGAGAACTTCAGAGACGCTTCCTTGCTGTAGTGAGGGGAGGTCCTGGAATGGCAGGGGAAGGCTCAGGAGCAGTGAGGAGGTAGATAATGTAGAAAAAGAGGAAGAAGATGGCAAAAAACAGAACTACAGGGAAGGGGAGACACTGGGACACAAGAATAAGAATGGTGTGGTGGGATGAGAGAAAAGACGAGGTGGAATTGTTTTTATCCCTCCTTCTCCCAAGGGAAAAGGAGAATTGAACAGGAAGAGAATTAAAAATGAAGCAGTTAAAACACAATATTAGTGGTGATGAAGAAAAAGAAGAGATCAAACAGTCTGAGTAAGAGAATGAAACCCAGAAAGGCAACCTTCATTGTTTGCGAATTTCTTTTTTTGTTCCAGCATTTTAATGTTTTCCCATGCAGGGCTTCCCATATGCAGAGTGGCTACCAACAATTTTAGTTTGGCTAGGACTATCCCTCTTTTACATTAGACCCAGTAATCTCAGTCCAGTACAACATCCTGGGAGTGTGCAGTACAAACAGCTGTAGCACGTACATGCTTAGATCCCCTTACTACCAGCCACTTCTCTCCTTCAGCTCCCAGTGGAAAGCGCCAATTCAGCAGGAAAATACCACCACACTAGACCACACAGGGTCTAGGAATACTGGCTCTAGGGCATATAAGCAGTGGTCAGTCCCAATATAGGGGGTGGGAGAGCCCTCTGTGTATGTGGAGGTATGTGTAGAGAGCTGGGTGAGGAAAGGCAGGGGATGACAGAACAGGAAGGGGTAGGTTTGGGACAGTAATTAAAGTAACATTTTTCAAAGAAGCCAGGGGACTGAGAGTCCTCAAGTCTCTACCCATCAGATGGTGGTGGCCTATTCTGCTGGATTTCAGGATATATGTTGTTCGGCCCTTCAGAAGAAGAATACAATTAAATATTCACTAAAATGCACACAGCGTCTTCTGGGAGCTGGAAAACCTCCATGCTCACAAAATCTCAGGGTATCAGAAGACCCAGCCCTTGAAATCATTCTGCAACTGTCTTAACTATGCACATCCCCATACGGGTGTTGGTTCCAGCTAAAGTGGAGTATTTTCCACATAATCAGTTCTAAACATATTTTTTTGGTTGTAGTTGTAGGCTCCGCAAAGACATAACCCGGTAGCTGTGACATTGTAGTATGGTGCAACCTGAGGCCTCATAGTAGAACAAGAACCAGTCAGACATGACTTTGGGAGACCTTTGAGAGAAAAAAAAAAAAGGAGAGATACAATAGGTTTTATATCACTGATGCCCCTCTTAACTTTACCATTCGAGAAATTAAGCATCTCTCGCTTCACTTACCTAATTTACGAGAGGAAATTCAGGTAACCTTTGAAACAAATATTCTTTTATTATACATGTACTTGACAGATCATCTAAGTCTTGGTGTACAAAATTTGGTGCATGAAGCAAGCATTTTTTTTAGAACTTCATGTAGCTGTGGCTGTCATAAACAGATAGCTAAGGGTCAATGTTCTTTTACCTGTAAAGGGTTAACACAGGGAACCAAACACCTGACCAGAGGACCAATCAGGAAACAAGACTTTTTCAAATCTGGGTGGAGGGAAGTTTTGGGTGTGAGTTCATTGTTCTTTGTCTTGGTTTGGTGACCCTCTCGGCTATGAGAGTGATTTTTCTATCTCCAGGCTTTCTAATCTTCTGTTTCCAAGTTGTAAGTACAAGGATAGTAAGACAATAGGTTTATATTGTTTTTTTTGTATTTACATGTGTGTAGTTGCTGGAATGTGTTAAATTGTATTCTTTTTGGATAAGGCTGTTTATTCATTTTTTTCCTTTAAGCAATAGACCCTGTATATTGTCACCTTAATACAGAGACTATTTTTAATGTCTTTTTATTTCTTTTTATATAAAGCTTTCTTTTTAAGACCTGTTGGAGTTTTTCTTTAGTGGGGACTCCAGGGAATTGAGTCTGCAGCTCACCAGGGAATTGGTCGGAGGAAGAAGTCAAGGGGAAAATCTCTTTGTGTTAGATTTACTAAGCCTGACTTTGCATACCCTCTGGGTGAGGGGGAAGAGAGATTAGATCTCTCGGTACTTGTGTTTCCAGGACTGGAAGCAGGGAATCTCCTAGGGTCATCCAGGGAGGGGAGCCTGGGAGGAAGTAACAAGGAAACAAGGGGAGGGGGTTATTTCCCTTTGTTGTAAGACTCAAGGCATCTGAGTCTGGGGGTCCCCCAGGGAAGGTTTTGGGGAGACCACAGTGAGCTAGGCACTGTATAATTCCTAGCTGGTGGCAGCGATACCAGGTCCAAGCTGGTAACAAAGCTTGGAGGTTTTCATGCTAACACCCATATTTTGGACGCTAAGGTCCAGATCTGGGAAGAAATGTTATGACAGTGGCTCATCATGTCCTAATTTAGAAAAGGAAGAAGTTTTTGTAATAGTTAAAAGTTATATGAGGATTAAAATAATATTGATAAAAATAAAGGGTTGGAATGAGACTACTAAGGTTGCCAGGACTCGGCCTGAAGGGAGATAATCTTCTCTTCTAGTCATTAAAAATTCCAGCACTCACTATTCATTCACTCGCACAGCAGGGAATCCCTGACAGCAAAATGTAAACGGCCAAGAGATCTCTCTGCACCGGCATTTGTGCTCTCTGGAAGCCAGCTATTTTAGATACTAATACAAATTAATATTACTAGATATTTATTCTGGACTTTTATTTTGGTCTTTTATTTTGATTTCTAGAAAAAAAAACATTAAGTGCCTGTCCAAAGGCTCTATGAGCCTTTCACGTATATTAAAAATACATACACAGAAGTAAAACACAGCAATTTCCTGAACCCAGAAGTGAGAATACAAAGGACCTCTACTGTAGCTACTGATCCAGCTCACAATGCACCTGCAATACACCATTGCCCAAATTAATCTCTCCCCTCCTTCAGGAAAAAAACCCTTAGTTTAGGCTGCCAAGTTTTCAGTATTGCAACGAGTCAGATTCAACACACCTCACAAAACTAGTTTAAAAATCAAGTGCATTTTAAAATACATTTTAAGTTCTTTTTATTTGCCTTCTACGTTTTGAGCCTTTACAGTTCACATTTTCAAACCTTTCTGTATACCCCCAAAGACTGAAAATGTATTTTTTATTTTAAACAAAAGCTGAGTTTCTCACAATCACAGGACTCCAGGAATTGGAGCTTTAATATGAACAGTAAGTATTATGAGACTTGTGATAATATTGTGAGAATTGGGAACACTGCTGTGAACTGTGTAAGGAGGACAGAAAAGAGAGTAAGTGAATTCAGAGTCATAGGCCCTTCACAGAAAAAGACTTTCCAGTAACTCATTCTCTATTCAGGCAAGAGTGCTCCAGGTCAAGCACAAATGCAGCAGACAAGGAGAAAGGCAGTCTCTCAGATAATCAGGTCCTGATACATGCAGGATTTTATAGGTCAAAATGACATCTTAAACACTGCCCAGAAACTTACAGGCAGACATTGCAAATCACAGAGGACTGATCTTTTGCATTCACAATAAGAAACTCAACTTGGTGAGTGCATCACCGCTTTTTGCACTAACTTAATTTTCCAAGTGGATTTAAGACATAGCCCCATGTCTGGCACATTACAGCAGCCTAAACTCAAAGTTAAAGATATGAATTATGATGGCAAAAGCTCTGTGTGCTATCATCTGTTAGAGGCCTGGGATCGTCCAAGAGTGTGGCCAAGGTGGGAAGACTTTTGACTCCAGGATAGGGAAGCAAGAATTAAAAGATGGCGCTCTGGAACAGCTGTGGCTTGTTAGTTTCCCTGCAATCCAAGCTAGACTAGTTAAAAGGCAGAGATCAGTTCAGTTTTTAACATTGCTGGAAGCAGTTCAGCTTCTCCATTGCCAGGTCTGAGTTTTGACAATGTATAAAGAGACTTGGATTGCTTTGGTTTTCTCCTTCCAGGACAAGGAGGAGGGCTTCCACAGTGTCTATTTAAAATTTTCTTCTGGGACAAGAAGATGACGATGACTAAATCCCATCCATGCTTTTCCAACCATATGTTTTAAAACATCGTGACTAAAGAGAACCTGGAGTCAATGCAAATGGCAGTTGTTTGTGAAAGTTTGGATGCATCAAAAGATTCGCTCTGGAAACACAATTGTTATGCTGCAGGATGACAGTGCCAGCAGCAGCCATGTAAGGAGAGAAGTGCATCTAGTGAGAAGACATTTTGGTCAGCTTGAATGACAGCGGACTGGTGCGTGATGCCTGAGAGTTCAAGGATTCTGCAAAGAATAAGGTTCTTGGTTGGTTGGGTATTTTGTATGTGTGGTAGAAGATGAAGTTGTGTGAGTTTTGCTTTTTATGCTACGATTTGCTCAGATTTGCTCTTGCAGCAACTTGTGAGCAGTGTCCTACTTTTAACTTGCCAGTGCTGGGAAGTGCTCATTAACAGGAACAGGAACCCAGGCTGGGAAGTCTCACTTTAATACTGATGCTGCAGCTAGTGCTGCTGGTAGCATTTATTAAATGGCTTGCATTATGATTTGTTCTCCTGTTATCCCACAGTTGCTATTTGTGTGGAATATGGATCAAAAGTCAATAGTGCTAAGCACACCGTCCCACTACAGCTGTGCCATTGAACTGTGGGTCACAGACTCATTGACAGTCACTGAGGGGAGAAAGGAGTGCCAGTAATGTCAAAATTATGGAGTTTTAGAATTAAAAGAAAACCAAACCGATTAAGAGTTTATAAATGTTCCAGCGTTATTTATCTCATTTTAGTATCCTCTAATACCACAATTGGTTGATTTGGAGATGCTTGCATCATCAGAAACATTAGTTTGAAAAAAAGCAGGGCATGCTGATTAATTGTTTGTATATGGTTAGAAAAGAGAAACATTTAACAGATTCTTTATTTCTGAACTTCTAGCCAACAAGGATTGTTTTCCAAACAACAGTCTCTTTAAAAAAGCAACACAAGTGTGTTCCAGTGCCATCTAGCTAACTCTCAAGGTAACTCGCATCACCACACAGAGATTCTGTTTTCATGCAAATATCACTGCTTTAACAAAACTGACAAGTAGTGCATACTGGAGTTTCTAAACAGTTGCCTGTGACGTATCAAAAGCTCTTTGATAATATCATGTATTGGCTGATATAAGATTTAAAATGTATTAAGTTGCTTTTGAAATACTTGAGCTTGTCCTCTTCAGTTATACACTTGATTTAAGAGAAGAGTGTCAAACATATGACCTGGAAGCCTTTTCTGGCCCGAGTAAGTTTTTTATCTGATCTGAGCCACTTCACTGTTTAAGTACTGGCCTTTAAAGTAACACATACTGAGTGGCACTTTGTAGCTGTTCTGTTCAGTTCCGTGTAACTTACTGAACGGAAAAGGTTGGGAGGGGAGGATAGTAGAAAAGGAGAGTAAGAAGGGGATACCGTTCCAGTTTGTTTTAAAAAAATAAATAAATAAAAGGAAGAATTATTGATTTCAGAAGAAAAGGAATCTGCATGTGTGTGAAGAAAACTTTTCTTTTCTGTGGAGGACAGAAGATGCTCTTTAAATCCTCTTTAAAAAATCATTTTGTAAATAATTTCCCTCCTCACAGAATGAGTTTTCAGATAATAAAGTCACTTGTAGCCCAGATCAGCCCATTGTGACCAAGTTAAGACTTCACAAAAATCTAACAGTCTCTCATTCTGAACTCAATCAACTTTCTATAGCTAAAACAAAGAAAACCTGATGTTCTAACCCTTCTGTCTAACCCGAGACAGAACTAGATGGTAGTAAAAATGGTTTCTTTGGACTCAGCAATATGCTTTTATATCCTTTGCAACCTGTTTCAGCAACATAATGACCTCACTTTAAAAATGTCAGACTCGAAAGCTTACCATTTAAACCTCCTTACGACATACATGTATCTTGGACACTCTTCAAATGCATGCCAAGCCATACCACTTTAACTCCCAAGAGTAAAATTTCTTTAGCTATATATCTGGAACCATGCATCTCTTCACTCTAAACAATCTACACAGTTATTATTTAGACTGTGGGAGCACTCAAAATCTGCTAGGTGTTTTCAAAAAGTGAAGAAGATGACACTCCCTAACACAAATAGCTTGCCAGCAGAGATGAAAATGTGCAAGTCAGCAAGTTTCTTGTAAGCACTGAAGGAGTTATTTAAATGAAGAGAGGGTAGTGGCTTTGTAGAACAGCTCAGGAAGGGAGTTCAATGTGCCAGGAGTGGCACTGATCAAAGACCAAAGATCACTGTGGGAAAAGTAAACAATGGGGGATGCTGAGACTGGCACCACTGGCAGAATAGGGGTGAGAGCAGGGGCACTGGAACCGGGCGGGGGAGGGAGCATTGTCCTCACAATTTTTGAAAGTGGATGGACCTGGCCTGTCCACTTTTCACCTGGGGCCTCCTGTCCCCTCCTCTTTCTTCCGAGGCCTGATCCTCCAGTCAGGCCAGCATGGAGCCTGGGCAGATATGAGACTCGATGCTGGCTCCCTACGCGGCTCTCCCCAACCCGGCTCCGACTGGGGAGTGAGGCCTTGAAGCCACAGCCCATCCCTGGTAAGAGTCATGCAGACAGCTGTGGGGAGCCACGGACCCACCACCTGCCTTGGGCGAGAGGGACGGGGAGTGGGGACACGGGCCGAAGGCTGCCCTTGGTGGGCCTCCCGCATCACAGGCAGGTGGAGGGTCCACCGTGGCTTCCCACAGCTGTCTGCCTGGCTCATACAATGGCCAGGCTGCAGCTCCAAGGCCTTGCATCCCCCGCCCCTCGGGCGGAGCCAGGTCGGGGAAAGCTGCGCCGGCAGCTGTAGGGAGCCTGGGTCCCTCCACCTGCCCTGGGCAAGGGACCTGGGGGCAAGGACATGGGCAGGGGGCTGCTTTTGGCCCCACCTGCACCCTGGGCAGTGGGTGGGCTCCCGAGCACAGCTCCAGCTTCTGGCTTAGCCAGGGTCTTAGGGGGCAAGGCCCCCCCATCCCCTCCCACTTTGGGGAAGGCTCTGGCACCCTTCAGTGAGATGAGTGATGTACTAAGACAGTGGTTCCCAAACTTGTTCCGCCGCTTGTTCAGGGAAAGCCCTTGGCAGGCCGGGCTGGTTTGTTTACCTGTCGCGTCCGCAGGTTCGGCCGATCATGGCTCCCAGTGGACGCAGATCGCTGCTCCAGGCCAATGGGAGCTGCTGGAAGCAGAGGCCAGAACGTCCCTCAGCCCGCGCCATTTGCAGCAGCACTCATTGGCCTGGAACAGTGAACCCGCAGCCACTGGGAGCCACGATCGGCCAAACCTGCGGACACGGCAGGTAAACAAACCGGCCTGGCCCGCCAGGGGCTTTCCCTGCACAAGCAGCGGAACAAGTTTGGGAACCACTGTACTAAGAGAAGGGAAAACAGGTAGGGAGAGACAGAATTATACACATAGGTGGAGTTGGAGAGTGGGGAGGAGAAGATGGGGCAAACTGCCAGCCTCAGCCAGGCAGCCTGAATGTGCAATGCAATCAATGAGTTCTGCAGAGGAGAGTGCTGCTCCCAGCTTGCACCCCAGAATATTGTTTATAAGCAGAGTGATTAACAGGTGATTAAGATAAGAAAGGGCTGTTAGAATGTTTCCTAAAGTTAAATGATCTCTTCCAAGCTTGATGAACTGTAAAAAGTAAGTAGCCTAAATGACAGAAAATAATTTTATATTTTTTTACAATTGTTTCATTTGTTTTATTCAAGAGGTGGTAACAAAATTACTATATCTTTCTTTGAGAAGATAACTGATTTTTTAGACAAAGGAAATGCAGTAGATCTGATCTGCCTGGATGTCAGTAAGGCATCTGATACAGTTCCACATGAGAAATTATTAGTTAAACTGGAGAAAATGGGATTATTATGAGAATGAAAAGGTGGATAAGGAATTGGTTGAAAGGGAGACTACAACAGGTCATACTGAAAGGTGAACAGTCAGTCGGAAGAAAGGTTAATAGTGGAGTTCCTCAATCTTGGGACCAAACTTATTTAACATTTTTATTATTGACCTTGGCACAAAAAGTTGGAGTGTGCTAATAAAATTTGCAGATGACACAAAATTGGAAGATATTGCCAATACCAAGGAGGACCAGAATACCATACAAGAAGATCTGGATGACCTTGTAAACTGGAGTAATAAAAATGGGATGACATTTAATAATGCAAAGTGCAAGGTCATGCACTTAGGGACTACCAAGAAGAATTTTTAACATATGAGCATAAGAACAGACATACCCGGTCAGACCAAAGGTCCATCTAGCCCGGTATCCTGTCTTCCGACAGTACCGAGTGTCAGGTGCCCCAGAGGGGATGAACAGAACAGGTAATCATCAAGTGATCCATCCTGTCACCCATTCCAAGCTTCTGGCAAACAGAAGCTAGGGACACCATCTCTGCCCATCCTGGCTAATAGCCATTGATGGACCTATTCTCCATGAATTTATCTAGTTCTTTTTTTAACCCTGTTATAATCTTGACCTTCACAACATCCTCTGGCAAAGAATTCCACAGGTTGACTGTGCATTTGTGAAGAAATACTTCCTGTTTGTTTTAAACCTGCTGCCTATTAATTTCATTTGGTGACCCCTCGTTTATGTGTTATGAATAAATAACACTTCCTTATTTACTTTCTCCACACCAACCATAATCACATCCTCCCTTAGTTATCTCTTTTCCAAGCTGAAAAGTGCCATGTTTGCTACAAGTTGGGGACGTATTATTTGGAAGTTACAGTGGAAGAGAAAGATCTGGGTGGATTCGTTGATCACAGGACGACTATGAGCCACCAATGTGATGAGGCTGTGAAAAAGGCTAATGTAGTCCTAGGATGTACCAGGTGAGATATTTTCAGTAGAGACAGGAAACTGTTAGTAATGTTATACCAGGCAATGACCTCATCTAGAATATTGTGTGAAATTCTGGTGTCCAGTGTTTAAGAAAGATGAATTTAAACTAAAACAGGTACAGAGAAGGGCTACTAGGATGGTCTGAGGAATAGAAAACCTGTCTTATGAGAAGAGACTCAAAGAGCTTGGCTTGTTTAGTGTAACCAATAGAAGGCTGAGAGGAGATATGATTGCTTTATATAAATATAAACACTGTCTGCAGTGTTTGGGTTTGTGTGTGTGTGTTTGGGGGTTACTTGCTGTGTGCTGAGCTTGTGTTTGTCAGTCTGTTTGGTTTGTTTGTTTGTTTGAAGGACCGTGTGCTGTAGCTGGCAGTTGGAGGTGGAGCTACTAGGAAGGTTTGAAAGCTAGAAACCTCTGGTAATTGGCTGAGCCTTAACCAGTGGGCGTGGCATTCACTCAGACCAGGGCTTTATAAAGCTGCGCACAAGTGACCAGGGAGCTTAGCGAACAGGAGCTGCTAACAGGGAGTTTTGCAAGGGAGTTCTCCAGGTGAAGGAGGAGCACAGACAGCATCTGTGGGGTAAGTGACTGTCTGCAGTGTTTGGGTTTGTGTGTGTGTGTTTGGGGGTTACTTGCTGTGTGCTGAGCTTGTGTTTGTCAGTCTGTTTGGTTTGTTTGTTTGTTTGAAGGACCGTGTGCTGTAGCTGGCAGTTGGAGGTGGAGCTACTAGGAAGGTTTGAAAGCTAGAAGCCTCTGGTAATTGGCTGAGCCTTAACCAGTGGGCGGGGCATTCACTCAGGCCAGGGCTTTATAAAGCTGCGCACAAGTGACCAGGGAGCTTAGCGAACAGGAGCTGCTAACAGGGAGTTTGGAAGGGGAGTAGGAAGGGAGGGGGGGTCCCTTGTTGGTCTGATCTGTGACCCATTGGTCCCCTGAACCCATAACCTGAACCACATCGAAAACCTTTCTGTTTACAGCAGAGAGGAGCGTACAGGGAGCTGTAGACAGGAACTTGAGACAGATTTACAGAGGGAGGCCTACAATGGTGAGGAGGACCCGCAACACCTGTGCCAGCACTGCTTCTGTCTCCTCCACCTGCGCCTGTAGCCAGAAAGAGCACCAAAGCATGGATGCTTTTACCCAGATTCTGGTGTGGGCTTGCAAAGACTGTAATTTGCAATTTCCACTTACTGATATCCAGGCTGGGGGTGGCATCCAATGTGAAAGGTGCCTACTGGTGGAGTCTCTCAGGCAGCAGGTGGGAGAGCTACAGGAGGAGGTGGCCAGGCTGAGGAACATCCATGTCCATGAGCAATTCCTGGACAGTATCCATGTGGAGACAGCTGACGGTCCTGTCCCAGTTGACAGGACTACCGACACTCCAGTGGAGGAGGAGATGCCTCAAGGTGTATCTGCCACACCAGTGGAGGAGGCGGCTCAGGGTGGACACAGCCAGCTGGTTACTTCTAGCAGCGGGCAGTGCTCCACTGCTGCTGCAAACCCTCCTGTTGTGGTAAAAGATAACCATAATGCTCTTCTTGATACAGGAGAGAAGAAATCACCTCCAGCAGTTAAGGGGGTGAAGCCTCGTACCCCGAAGGCTGGGAGGTCTGCTGCCACCACTGATAAGAAACGTAGGGTAGTGGTGGTTGGAGACTCTCTGCTGAGGGGGACGGAGACACCCATCTGTCGCCCTGACCGTTCATCCCGGGAGGTATGCTGCTTGCCAGGGGCCTGTATCCGAGATGTTACAGAGGATTTGTCGAGGATTATCCAGCCTTCTGACTACTATCCCATGCTACTCATCCATGTGGGCACAAATGATACTGCAAGGTGTGACGCTGAGCAGATCAAGAGTGACTACAGGGCTCTGGGAGTACGGGTTAAGGAGTTTGGAGCGCAGGTGGTATTCTCTTCGATTCTTCCTGTTGAAGGTAGGGGTCTGGGCAGAGACAGATGCATCGTGGAGGTGAATGCCTGGCTGCGAAGATGGTGTCGACAGGAGGGCTTTGGCTTCCTCGACTACGGGATGCTATTTGAGGAAGGACTGCTAGGAACAGATGGCGTTCACCTTTCGAAGAGGGGAAAGGCCTTACTTGCACACAGACTGGCTAACCTAGTAAGGAGGGCTTTAAACTAGGTTCGACGGGGACAGGTGAGCAAAGCCCACAGGTAAGTGGGGAACAAGACCTGGGAGATGGGTTGGAAACAGGAGGGAGCACGGGCTATAATGGCAGAGAGGAAGGGGGGTCAGGGCAAAGCTGGGAGGCAAGATCAAACCAGTATCTTAGATGCCTTTATACAAATGCAAGAAGTATGGGTAATAAGCAGGAAGAACTGGAAGTGCTAATAAATAAATACAACTATGACATTACTGGCATTACTGAATCTTGGTGGGATAATACACACGACTGGATGTTGGTGTGGATGGGTATAGTTTGCTCAGGAAGGATAGACAGGGGAAAAAGGGAGGAGGTGTTGCCTTATATATTAAAAATGTACACACTTGGACTGAGGTGGAGATGGACATAGGAGATGGAAGGGTGGAGAGTCTCTGGGTTAGGCTAAAAGGGGTAAAAAACACAGGTGATGTCGTGCTGGGAGTCTACTACAGGCCACCTAATCAGGCGGAAGAGGTGGATGAGGCTTTTTTCAAACAACTAACAAAATCATCCAAAGCCCAAGATTTGGTGGTGATAGGGGACTTCAACTATCCAGATATATGTTGGGAAAATAACACTGCAGGGCACAGACTATCCAATAAGTTCCTGGACTGCATTGCGGACAACTTTTTATTTCAGAAAGTTGAAAAAGCTACTGGGGGGAAGCTGTTCTAGACTTGATTTTAACCAATAGGGAGGAACTTGTTGAGAATTTGAAAGTAGAAGGAAGCTTGGGTGAAAGTGATCATGAAATCATAGAATTTGCAATTCTAAGGAAGGGTAGAAGGGAGTACAGCAGAATAGAGACAATGGATTTCAGGAAGGCGGATTTTGGTAAGCTCAGAGAGCTGATAGGCAAGGTCCCATGGGAATTAAGACTGAGGGGAAAAACAACTGAGGAAAGTTGGCAGTTTTTCAAAGGGACGCTATTAAGGGCCCAAAAGCAAGTTATTCCGATGGTTAGGAAAGATAGAAGATGTGGCAAAAGACCACCTTGGCTTACCCTTGAGATCTTGCGTGACCTACAAAATAAAAAGGCGTCATATAAAAAATGGAAACTAGGTCAGATCACGAAGGATGAATATAGGCAAATAACACAGGAGTGCAGAGGCAAGATTAGATAAGCAAAGGCACAAAATGAACTCAAACTAGCTATGGGAATAAAGGGAAACAAGAAGACTTTTTATCAATACATTAGAAGCAAGAGGAAGACTAAGGACAGGGTAGGCCCACTGCTCAATGAGGAGGGGGTAACAGTAACGGGAGACTTGGAAATGGCAGAGATGCTTAATGACTTCTTTGTTTCGGTCTTCACTGAGAAGTCTGAAGGAATGTCTAATATAGTGAATGCTTACGGGAAGAGGGTAGGTTTAGAAGAGAAAATAAGAAAAGAGCAAGTAAAAAATCACTTAGAAAAGTTAG
The DNA here is from genome assembly GCF_025201925.1 of Gopherus flavomarginatus. Taxonomy (NCBI): domain Eukaryota; kingdom Metazoa; phylum Chordata; order Testudines; family Testudinidae; genus Gopherus; species Gopherus flavomarginatus. The sequence goes on along the minus strand of NC_066617.1, from coordinate 79,761,428 downwards.
ATGCCTGCAAGTCACCAGGGCCTGATGAAATGCATCCTAGAATACTCAAGGAGTTAATAGAGGAGGTATCTGAGCCTCTAGCTATTATCTTTGGGAAATCATGGGAGACGGGGGAGATTCCAGAAGACTGGAAGAGGGCAAATATAGTGCCCATCTATAAAAAGGGAAATAAAAACAACCCAGGAAACTACAGACCAGTTAGTTTAACTTCTGTGCCAGGGAAGATAATGGAGCAGGTAATTAAAGAAATCATCTGCAAACACTTGGAAGGTGGTAAGGTGATAGGGAATAGCCAGCATGGATTTGTAAAAACAAATCATGCCAAACTAATCTGATAGCGTTCTTTGATAGGATAACGAGCCTTGTGGATAAGGGAGAAGCGGTGGATGTGATATACCTAGACTTTAGTAAGGCATTTGATACGGTCTCGCATGATATTCTTATAGATAAACTAGGAAAGTACAATTTAGATGGGGCTACTATAAGGTGGGTGCATAGCTGGCTGGATAACCGTACTCAGAGAGTAGTTGTTAATGGCTCCCAATCCTGCTGGAAAGGTATAACAAGTGGGGTTCCGCAGGGGTATGTTTTGGGACCGGTTCTGTTCAATATCTTCATCAACGATTTAGATGTTGGCATAGAAAGTACGCTTATTAAGTTTGCGGATGATACCAAACTGGGAGGGATTGCAACTGCTTTGGAGGACAGGGTCAAAATTCAAAATGATCTGGACAAGTTGGAGAAATGGTCTGAGGTAAACAGGATGAAGTTCAATAAAGATAAATGCAAAGTGCTCCACTTAGGAAGGAACAATCAGTTTCACACATATAGAATGGGAAGAGACTGTCTAGGAAGGAGTATGGCAGAAAGAGATCTAGGGGTCATAGTGGACCACAAGCTTAATATGAGTCAACAGTGTGATACTGTTGCAAAAAAAGCAAACATGATTCTGGGATGCATTAACAGGTGTGTTGTAAACAAGACACGAGAAGTCATTCTTCCGCTTTACTCTGCGCTGGTCAGGCCTCAGCTGGAGTATTGTGTCCAGTTCTGGGCACCGCATTTCAAGAAAGATGTGGAGAAATTGGAGAGGGTCCAGAGAAGAGCAACAAGAATGATTAAAGGTCTTGAGAACATGACCTATGAAGGAAGGCTGAAGGAATTGGGTTTGTTTAGTTTGGAAAAGAGAAGACTGAGAGGGGACATGATAGCAGTTTTCAGGTATCTAAAAGGGTGTCATCAGGAGGAGGGAGAAAACTTGTTCATCTTAGCCTCCAATGATAGAACAAGAAGCAATGGGCTTAAACTGCAGCAAGGGAGATTTAGGTTGGACATTAGGAAAAAGTTCCTAACTGTCAGGGTAGTTAAACACTGGAATAGACTGCCTAGGGAAGTTGTGGAATCTCCATCTCTGGAGATATTTAGGAGTAGGTTAGATAAATGTCTATCAGGGATGGTCTAGACAGTATTTGGTCCTGCCATGAGGGCAGGGGACTGGACTCGATGACCTCTTGAGGTCCCTTCCAGTCCTAGAGTCTGAGTCTATGAGTCTATGAAATATATCAGAGGGATAAATACCAGGGATGGAGAGGAGTTATTTAAGTTAAGCATCAATGTGGACCCCTGAAGTTTATGGAGGGGATGTGGCCCATCGACAACTGCCAGTAGCAAAAATCCCCAACTTCTGGACACGGGACACTAGACAGGAGGGCTCTGAGTTACTACAGAGAAGTCTTTCCCAGCTATCTGCCTAGTGGGTCTTTCCCACAAGCTCAAGGTCTAACTGATGGCCATATTTGGGATCAGGAAGGAATTTTCCCCCAGGTCAAATTGGCTGAGACCTTTGGGATGTTCACTTTCCTCTGTGGCATGGGGTCACTGGGAGTGTAAATGATAGATTCTCTGTAATGTGAAGTCTTTAAATCATGATTTGAGGACTTCAGTAACTCAGCCAGAGGTTAGGGTCTTTTACAGAAGTGGGTGGATGAGGTTCTGTGGCCTGCAATGTGCAGGAGGTCCGACTAGATGATCACGATGGTTCCTTCTGACTTTAGTAAGAGTATCTGAGTATGAATATACATTACAATTTTAAACTTGACCAGTGTCCCATAAGTGACTTGCCACAAGATGTCAGAACATGTTAGTATTAGAGCTGAGTGAGTCTAATATTTATTTCATTTTGTTTCGTGATATAGGTATTAGATACAATGTTCCTGTCAGATATTTCTAAGTTATTATCTGAAAAAACACTAGAGTTGTCAGTTGCCTAAATAGCCCCTGGAATCATAATCTCTCCTCCCTCCCTTCCCCTCCCCCCCCATCTGAAATTGTGGGCAAACATGGAATCAGTCATCCCCCCCCCACACACATGCAGCACTGTTGGTCTGACTGGAGCTGTCTTCCCCACCACCAAAATAGAAGTGAAACTGCGTCTATGGTTATACAGAGCCTTCAAGATAATGACAAGAAGTTTATTCTTGAAGAACAATGAGCCAGTGGATGGATTCCAAGGGCCATTAGAGTGATGCAGTGAAATGATGATCTTAATGGCCGTGTACTGAACGGAGAGGAAAGAAACTATGTGGATGTTGGAAGATAATGAGGAGAACATCATGGTCATCAGGATGGAAGATGGGGGCCTACAGAGGGATTACAAAGTAACAGACAAAAAGGTATCATAAGGCTTTCCTACTTTAAGTGTTATTTCTAAGCAAGTGTTCCACAAAATACATGATAAATTACATAGCATTTGTTCTACATCCTAAAAGTTGCTGTCACATTGGTAACGGTTGTGTCTTCAGTAATTGTTGACCTTTTATTTTCTCCCCTGTTATTTATTTATAGGTTGAATAATCAGTTAATGTGGCACAATTCTTTCTCCCTTTGTTTCAGCATCATATAACAAGCACTTCCCGTGAGCCCAGTGTGAAAGCCTAGAAAAGCTTAACAAACAGCTCCCAGTAATACTTTAGAGCAATCTTCTAACCTAAGATGGTCTTCATTGCAAATCACTGGTGTGTGCTAATTATGCTGACAATGCTGACACTCTTAAAGATACCACATGCCCCCCCTCTCTTCTCCAGTAGGCAAGCTCATGAGATTAGACATGTAGATTGTCTTATAGATCACAATAATTGTATTAATTCCTAGAAGTATGTGTCCAATGGGCATTCTGTCTTGTTTAACCACATGATCTGGCTGAAGTACTTTTATCAAGCTGTCAATCATTTACTGACAGACTTTCAGCACTCGTGATCCTGCTGGGAAATGGTGGGCATTGCTTTATCAGGTGTACAGCTTGTACTGAGTGCACGGGGGAGAGCCAGCAGGCTTGATGCTGAGTAAATCAATGGAATCTAACCTTTTGCTTCAGGCATCTCATCTGAGTCTGGTTTTGTCCCAAGTGACCAACAGTCATGCTATTTTATAAAAACTCTTCATTACAGAACTGTGGAGAGTTCAGTTCACCACCTAATGGATCACACATCTGGCAGAATGGGTAAACGTTACTTGTGAGAAGCCCAAGACTGTACAGGTTAGTAACGAAGACTGTACAGCTAGGAAATGACACTATAGTTAAGCAAAAAGTATGAGAAGTACACCTCTACCCCTACATAACGCTGTCCTTGGGAGCCAAAAAATCTTACCACATTATAGGTGAAACCACGTTATATCGAACTTGCTTTGATCTGCGGGAGTGTTCAGCTCTGCCCCCTCCCCAAGCGCTGCTTTACTGTGTTATATCCGAATTCGTGTTATATCAGGTCATGTTACATTGGGGTAGAGGTGGACTTGTGGCACCTTAGATACTAACAAATTTATCTGGGCATAAGATTCCATGGGCTAAAACTCATAAAAGCTTCTGCCCAAATAAATTTGTTAGTCTCTAAGGTGCCACAAATATTCCTCGTTCTTTTTGCTGATACAGACTAACATGGCTACCACTTTGAAAACTATAGTTAAGAGAAATTCTCTCTTGTGCCAAACTAGCTTTGCAGCAGTGAACTGTCTGTACCAACTTCAGGATGTATTAATAGTGTTATTCGCATAAAATGGGTATAGGTGCTGCCATGACATCTGGCCCTGCAGACCATGCATGAAAGCAGTGACCTCATTATCATTTAATAGTGCAGCAATCTCTTCCCTAAGTTATGAAATCTATATGTTAACACCACTATTGTTTTCTCACTAAACTTTACTAATGACTCAGTGGTAGTTGCACTTTTTACAATGATATATTTGTGGGTACATACTGCAACATACTAGACTGCAACCTTCTTCTTTACTGTGATTTTTTTGACAGTGCTGATTAAAGTTCAATACATTTAACATCCATTATAAAACCAAGAGGGAGAAGTGCATCACTTATGTTTAGTTGACAGTTGTATTCAAAAACTGCTGGACTGTGTTCTTGATGCAGATTCTTAAACATGTGAAGGTTGATATTCCATATGTTCTTTCTTTCCTTTAAAACTCACTTGGAAAACCTACAATTCAAGGTCTAATTAAAAGGATTTTCAAAATTGATAGCATCTTGAAAACTATACTATTCCCCCTGAACAACTGCCCAACCATTACTTCCAAATGCAAAATTTTATACTACATTTCCATTCACTGACAGTCCTGCTTCTTTCCACTTCTCACACTAGAAATTGATATACCTGTAGGTCCTGTGGCTGTAATATTGGTGCGTCTCAAATACTAGTAAATTTATGCTAACATGACCACTGGAAAATAATCTCTCTGGACAAGTTCTCTCCCCTCATTCTACAGACAGGGATGTATTATACCCATTTTACAGATGAAGAACTGAGGCACAAAAAGTGACTTGCCAAGGCCACACAGGGAATCTGTCTCAGGGCTAGAAGTGACCTCTGATTTCCTGAGTCCTACTCCACTGTCTTAACCATAAAATCATCTTTCCTTCCAGGAAAGAACTATTATCCTTATTTGACAGATAGGGAGGAGCTGAGGCACAGAGAGACTAAGTGATTTTCTCAAGGTCACACAGACTGTGTGTCAGAGTCCAGTTCCTGGATCCCAAGACATCTTACTCCTTCTAAATGCACTGTGACTGAGAAATTAATATACTGATAAACTTGTATTGAAGGGTAGATTTGAGTAACATAAGATGTTAACTGGTATTCCTGCGAGTCCAAAGCAGAGAGATTGCCAGATTTTTGTGCCAAAGTTCAGACTGTCATCCAAAATACACAAATATCCACGAACTAGTAAAATATACATGCTACTCCCTGTTATGACTACAGCATATTTGCAATAACATGTTATATCATTTTATAAACCTAGCATATTATGCCTCCCTTATAAAACATCATGGAAAACAGTAAAACATTTCAATAATGATTTCCTGCAAAAAGCATCAACCCAGATTTTAAAAGTTTTTGTTGTTTTGAGTTTCAAAACCAAAACAAAAAATGGAGGTTACTTGGTCAGAAACCTGGAACTTAAAGAATTAAATTTTTCACATCAGAGGCCATTTTTCTTTAAAGAAAATTTTAAACAATGTTACCAGCTTTAAGAAGCTCTATAAACAGTTTTGGAAAGCCTACAAACCTAATCTTGATCAGATTAGTGATAAGTGATTAATTGAGATAATTGGCTGCATGGTCAAACAGCAGTTCACACTTCCAGAACTGAAAAAACATGAAAGACTTCCTCAAGATAAACATTTAGATAGGCATGCGGAAAGATGATTAGATATACTAGTTAGGTTCACTCCTCAAGGAGGACTCTAGCACTATAAATAAAAAAGAAGAATGATCACTTGCTGCTACTGGTTAATAAATGCTAAAGCTGAGGATGTTTAAAATGGATACAGTAATATTTCTAAGACTTTAGCTGCTAACTAGAGAAGAATTGAAATAATTTGATAGCACTTTGCCCCCACTCACTTTATGTTAAAATATAGCTGGTTTTACTAGTATAGCATTCCTCAGTGATCCAGGCACTGCACACACAAACAAAACAAGAAGCAATGGTCCCTGCTCTAAAATTTTTGCAACCAAAGCAGACAAAACAAATGGGAAAGCAATGAGCTATTGGAAAAAAAAAAACGTAAATGGTCTAATGGAGATATTTAGTGCATGTTGTGTTGAACCATAGTTCATTTATTTGCCCTATTGTTCTCACCAGCACAAACTGTATTGACTACTAAAAGCAGTGCAGGAAACAGAATCAGTTGTGCATCATTCTTGACATTAACCCCTTAAAAGCTCCTTGCCAGACATCGGTGTAGATATTAATACAGAATCTATTAGAATGTATTTGCATATTACAGATCTAAAATGCCAAAGTCAGCAGAGCAGAGAGCAAATTTTTAGACCATTAAAACATTGGTCTCCTTTTGGTTTTAGCTGAAAATAATTAGTGAACATAATGAACACTCCTGAAAAATCAATTTTTGAAAAAGCCACCTGGTTCTATGATTTTGCATCAGCAAAATTCATCATCATGTGCAAGATTAGGGTCTAATTCTCTGGAGAAGTCTCCCATTCTTTGATATGGTCAGGGAGAGCAGTGTCTTACAGCCCACTCAGGTTGCATTACTATGTTAGCAACTCTTGTTTATCTGGTCCTTTACAGAGAACTGTAAGAAGGTTCAGAGAAGAAAACCTGTCTTCCCAGGAAGGTGATCCATGTGAATCTAAGTTTTTGTGTGTGCAGGGAGGTATGCAAATGAGCTGGTACTCTGCCCCATTCAGAAGTATGTCTCACACACAGAGAGAGAGTAAGAAAGGGGGAAAATTTGACTCTCTGAAATCCTATTTTAAAATCCCAGTGGCTGTCTAGAGTGTACTTAGAGATTTCTGTGTGCCATTGTCCTGGAAGTGTGAACATGTAAAAGTATGCCCCAATCTATGGATAAAGAGTGTGAAGAGGGAAGGGACATTTAGCAATATAAAAAATAATAAATAAACCCCCCTAGTTTATGGCATCACACAGCCAAAAGCCAGTTAACTTGATAATTCTACACGTGTAATTTAAGAACACCAAACTTATTTTACATTTCTTCTAAAAAAAAAAATATGTGCTACATACATGCACTAAATTTCCTCCCAGACAATTTTTAGAGTTGTAAACTCTAGAAACAAGTTGTTCTTGGGAGTCATGCTCTGTTTATTCAAGTTACTTCTAGGGGGGATTTATTAACAATATTTTCTTATTTCAATTGAGTTTAGAGTCCCAAGACAACTAATCATACTAAAATGTGTAAGGTTATGATGTATAATACCCAAAATAATACTAGCAAGAACAGTTTAAATTAATTTTTGTTCATAACATAAAATGGAATTTGAATTCAAATATACGAAGAAGAAAAAACTAGCGGCACTAACCTACTGTACTATTGTAACTGGCAGAGATTTCATGAGCACTCATTTTGCATCATTTCCATTTTCAAGGTGCAAAGTTTAAGTTTTACCTTCTTTACCTAGTTTAAGTTATTTGCATACCTGCAAATATTTTATTAAATCTTTGTTTGACTTTGGCTGAAGTTTAACCAAAATATCCATGCTGCTGTAACCAGGGCCACCCAGAGGATTCAGGGGCTTTGGGGTCTTCGGCGGTGGGGGGCCCCCCTGCTTCGGCAGTAATTCGGCAGCGGGGGGTCCTTCTGCTCCGGGATCCGCCACCGAAGTGCCCCGAAGATCCGCGGCAGGGGCCCCCTGCCGCCAAATTGCCGCCAAAGACCCAGAGCAGAAGCAGCTCCGGGGGCCTGGGCCCCGCAAGAGTTTTCTGGGGTCCCCGGAGCGAGTGAAGGACCCTGCTCCAGGGGCCCCTAAAAATTCTCATGGGGGCCCCTTTGGGTGGCTGTAACTGCCATGATTATCACCTAGAGGTCTTTTTCTACACCACTCCCAATTCATGAGTCTCATTGCTGGCTACCATGAACTACAATTTTAAAAATTTATTGGTCCCTTTCACAGCCTTCTGTTTCCCCCCTTTCCCCCATCCATAGTTGTGTGAGCCTTATCCACTGCTATGTTTCTCAAGTGGGCTCTACAATCTATTACACCACAGTTCTGGCAGTTATTCAGGTATTGGAAATACTGGACAGAAGAGATTGTAGTTTTATTGGTTCAAGACTGGAATGTGCTTCTAGCAGACATCTGTTCAGTTAAGTCTTAAGCTGACACCATTAACATTTAAGCCTCATCTTTTTACATTAGCTTTTTCCTAAGCCATCTTAGTGATGTGGGTCTCAAGGAGTTTTACTGTTTTGTAACTGAAAAGCACTAGGGTATGAAGACTGCTTTATCAATATACACCTCTACTCCAATATAACGTGACCCGACACAATACAAATTCGGATATAATGCGGTAAAGCAGTGCTCCAGGGGGGTGGAGCTGCACACTCCGGTGGATCAAAGCAAGTTCAATATAATGCGGTTTCACCTATAATGGGGTAAGATTTATTGGCTCCCGAAGACAGTGTTATATCAGGGTAGAGGTGTACTGATCAAATGACTTTCATTAGTACTTTTACCTTTTGACTGACAAGTTTGTTTTTAAGTGGTTTCATACAAACTGCAATACATAAAAATACCTGTCAGGAGACAGACTGTTAAAAATGCAAAGCAAATTTATTCTTTTGGAAGGACATTTTCCCTTTGAAGTGTGCATGGTGGGGGAAAAGGAAGGAGGAATTCCTAGTTTTCCAATGCAAGTTCTGCTTCCCCCATATAATTTTATGAAGACTCTTAACTGTGTGTGGGGGGGAGGGGGAAGATAAGAGAGGAAGAGAATGGCAGTTCATCCTCCAGACAGCTGGCATTTTTCCAGAGACACATAGTGAAGATGTTAAAATATGCTGAAAGCTCTACATCTTACTCTAGAAACTCCAAAGTCTGGTGGCACTTAGAGACGCCTACACTTTCCCAATCAATTGCTGCTATAACATTTAGCTAAATAATAGGCAACAATAAAAATGTGATGAATTGAATGGGTTTTTTTCAAATGATTCTTTGTACCAAAAGTTTCCATTGCTCCATGAGACAAGACACACAAAGCATTCAGTTTAATCAGCAAAGCATCTCACAGTTTATCAGACTCAGTAGGGGTACATAGCCGATTTGAAAGACTGCTTTTCATACCTTTTTCCCCCCCAATACTGAAATATTAATAGCTATTAAATATTCGGACAACTTTCTGAAATTTTCATTCTTACAATGTCACCATTCATGTTAAAAAAAGTGAACAAAAGCAGTCACGTCCCATAACACTCCAGAAGATGCTCCACTTCATGTTTTGTTGTTTTAAATGAAGCTTCAGGAGTGCAGGTGGAAATGGCTGTTTTAAATTTGTACCGTGCAAGAGTATTCTAATAATGTATCAGGTGAGGAATTTCCATTGGAGATAGAGAAGTATTAATGCCAAGTAATTGACAACTGCTAAGACCTCCTTTGGAATACTGTGTATGTTTCTGGTCACCCACGTTTAAGAAAGCTAAACGTAAACCTGGAACGGGTGCAAAGAAAGGCTAGTAGGATGATCAGGGAAATACAAGAGGAGACTAAAACACCTTGGGTTTTTTAGTATGGCAAAATAAAGGTTGAAAGGAGATATGATTGTTCTCCATTCAATTCACCTCATGTAAGTGCACTCTGTCCTACTTCTTGTTCAGCCAATCCCTAAGACAAACAAGTTTGTTTACATTTACGGGAGATAATGCTCTCTGCTTCTTATTTATGTCACCTGAAAGTGAGAACTGGTGTTGCAAGGTATTTACTTGCCAGATATGCTAAACATTCGTATGCCCTTTCATGTTTCAACTTGTAGGCTCTAAAGTTTTATTTTTTTAACATAACTCCACTCAACAAGAAAACAAAATGTACACTTATAAGTTGTACTTTCACAGTAAATAGATTGCACTACAATGCCTGTATTTTTCAGTTTACCTCATACTATATATTTTGTTTATCTTTTTTATACTGCAAATATTTGTCATCAAAAATAATATAAAGTGAGCATTGTATACTTTGTAGTCTATGTTGTAACTGAAATCCATATACATGAAAATGTAGAAAAACATCCAAAATATTTATAATACATTTAAACTGGAATTCCATTATTGTTTAACAGTGTGATTAAAACTGCGATTAATAGACAGCCCTACTTCAAACACAACTTCAGTCATGCAGCCAGTGGACATGAGTGTGACCAAAAACTTCAAAGATCATGCTCATCTTAATGCACCCACCAACCCCTCTCTGGATGCTGAACCACACCTACAAGCAGTGGATGTTACCAAAAACACAATTTAGATTGATGCACTTCATCTCACTAAGGAAGTATGGGCTGCTATTCTCAAAGACTTATTTCAAACTACTTCAAAAAGGGAGCGTTTTCACCAACAAGTGCTGGCCTTGTAAACACTGATGTGTTGGCCAATGTTTCAATTTCAAGAAAATCTAACAGCAGAGGAATTTGAGACCATTGTTGAGTTTGACAGTTATTTAGAGACTTAAGGGGAACTCTGATGCTGAACTTCTGGAGATGGTAGTGGCTGTAAAACACTTACAGGCTTGTGAGTCACAAGAGGATAGTGCACTGAACCTTCGCTTACAGAACAGCTCGTAGCGTGGACATTTTCCACAGGCTATTCCAGAATTCTGACTTTGAGAACAGTTATGGGACTGTGTGCAAAACTGAGACGGATTTACATATGGAGGTGGCAAACTGTAAAAAACAGACAACAGTGGACAAATTTTATTCTTACAGTTTTTTTTAACTTTTTAAACAAGGGGGGGATCTTATGCTGCTTTACTCTGTAGGGTCTGGTCTACACTGGCGGGGGAGGGAAATCGATCTAAGATACATAACTTCAGCTATGAGAACAGCGAGGCTGAAGTCGAAGTATCTTAGATAGACTTAGATTGACTTACTTACTGCGTCTGTAGCCAGACAGAGCACCAAAGCATGGATGCTTTTACCCAGATTCTCGTGTGGGTTTGCAAAGACTGTAACTTGCAATTTCCACTTACTGATATCCAGGCTGGGGGTGGCATCCAATGTGAAAGGTGCCTACTGGTGGAATCTCTCAGGCAGCAGGTGGGAGAGCTACAGGAGGAGGTGGCTAGGCTGAGGAACATCCGTATCCATGAGCAATTCCTGGACAGTATCCATGTGGAGACAGCTGACGTAGCTGTCCCAGTTCACAGGACTACTGACACACCTGTGGAGGAGGAGATGGCTCAGGGTGAACACTGGCAGCTGGTTACTTCTGGCAGCAGGCAGTGCTCCACCCCTGCTGCGAACCCTCCTGCTGTGGTAATAGATAACCGTTATGCTCTTCTTGATACAGGAGAGAAGGAATCACCCCCAACAGTTAAGGAGGGGAAGCCTCGTACCCCTAAGGCTGGGAAGTCTGCTGCCGCCGCTGATAATAAGAAACGTAGGGTAGTGGTGGTTGGAGACTCTCTGCTGAGGGGGACGGAGACACCCATCTGTCGCCCTGACCGCTCATCCCGGGAGGTATGCTGCCTGCCAGGGGCCCGTATCCGAGATGTTACAGAGGCATTGTCGAGGATTATCCGGCCTTCTGACTACTACCTATGCTACTCATCCATGAGGGCACAAATGATACTGTGAGGTGTGACACTGAGCAGATCAAGAGTGACTACAGGGCTCTGGGAGTACGGGTTAAGGAGTTTGGAGCGCAGGTGGTATTCTCTTCGATTCTTCCTGTCGAAGTTAGGGGCCCGGACAGAGACAGATGCATCGTGGAGGTTAATGCCTGGCTGCGAAGATGGTGTTGCCAGGAGGGCTTTGGCTTCCTCGACCACGGGATGCTATTCGAGGAAGGACTGCTAGGCAGAGATGGCCTTCACCTTTTGAGGAGGGGAAAGGCCTTATTTGCACACAGACTGGCTAACCTAGTAAGGAGGGCTTTAAACTAGGTTCGACGCGAACAGGTGAGCAAACCCACATGTAAGTGGGGAACAAGACTTGGGAGATGGGTCGGAAACAGGAGGGAGCACGGGCTATAATGGCAGAGAGAAAGGAGGGTCAGGGCAAAGCTGGGAGGCAAGATCAAACCAGTATCTTAGATGCCTATATACAAATGCAAGAAGTAGGGGTAATAAGCAGGAAGAACTGGAAGTGCTAATAAATAAATACAACCATGACATTGTTGGCATTACTGAAACTTGGTAGAATAATACACACGACTGGAATGTTGGTGTGGATGGGTATAGTTTGCTCAGGAAGGATAGACAGGGGAAAAAGGGAGGAGGTGTTGCCTTATATATTAAAAATGTACACACTTGGACTGAGGTGGAGATGGAAGGGTGGAGAGTCTCTGGGTTAGGCTAAAAGGGGTGAAAAACAAGGGTGATGTCGTGCTGGGAGTCTACTACAGGCCAGCCAATCAGGTGGAAGAGGTGGATCAGGCTTTTTTCAAACAACTAACAAAATCATCCAAAGCCCAAGATTTGGTAGTGATGGGGGACTTCAACTATCCAGATATATGTTGGGAAAATACCACCACAGGGCACAGACTATCCAATAAGTTCCTGGATTGCATTGCAGACAACTTTTTATTTCAGAAAGTTGAAAAAGCTACTAGGGAGGAAGCTGTTCTAGATTTGATTTTAACCAATAGGGAGGAACTCGTTGAGAATTTGAAAGTAGAAGGAAGCTTGGGTGAAAGTGATCATGAAGTCATAGAGTTTGCAATTCTAAGGAAGGGTAGAAGGGAGTACAGCAAAATAGAGGCAATGGATTTCAGGAAGGCGGATTTTGGTAAGCTCAGAGAGCTGATAGGTAAGGTCCCATGGGAATCAAGACTAAGGGGAAAAACAACTGAGGAGAGTTGGCAGTTTTTCAAAGGGACGCTATTAAGGGCCAAAAAGCAAGCTATTCCGATGGTTAGGAAAGATAGAAAATGTGGCAAAAGACCACCTTGTCTTACCCTTGAGATCTTGCGTAACCTACAAAATAAAAAGGTGTCATATAAAAAATGGAAACTAGGTCAGATTACAAAGGACGAATATAGGCAAATAAAACAGGAATGCAGAGGCAAGATTAGAAAGGCAAAAGGCACAAAATGAGCTCAAACTAGCTACGGGAATAAAGGGAAACAAGAAGACTTTTTATCAATACATTAGAAGCAAGAGGAAGACCAAGGACAGGGTAGGCCCACTGCTCAGTGAGGAGGGGGAAACAGTAACGGGAGACTTGGAAATGGCAGAGATGCTTAATGACTTCTTTGTTTCAGTCTTCACTGAGAAGTCTGAAGGAATGTCTAATATAGTGAATGCTTACGGGAAGAGGGTAGGTTTAGAAAATAAAATAAAAAAAGAGCAAGTAAAAAATCACTTAGAAAAGTTAGATGCCTGCAAGTCACCAGGGCCTGATGAAATGCATCCTAGAATACTCAAGGAGTTAATAGAGGAGGTATCTGAGCCTCTAGCTATTATCTTTGGGAAATCATGGGAGACGGGGGAGATTCCAGAAGACTGGAAAAGGGCAAATATAATGCCCATCTATAAAAAAGGAAATAAAAACAACCCAGGAAACCACAGACCAGTTAGTTTAACTTCTGTGCCAGGGAAGATAATGGAGCAAGTAATTAAAGAAATCATCTGCAAACACTTGGAAGGTGGTAAGGTGATAGGGAATAGCCAGCATGGATTTGTAAAGAACAAATCGTGTCAAACTAATCTGATAGCATTCTTTGATGGGATAACGAGCCTTGTGGATAAGGGAGAAGTGGTGGATGTGATATACCTAGACTTTAGTAAGGCATTTGATACGGTCTCGCATGATATTCTTATAGATAAACTAGGAAAGTACAATTTAGATGGGGCTACTATAAGGCGGGTGCATAACTGGCTGGATGACCGTACTCAGAGAGTAGTTATTAATGGCTCCAAATCCTGCTGGAAAGGTATAACAAGTGGGGTTCCACAGGGGTCTGTCTTGGGACCGGCTCTGTTCAATATCTTCAACGATTTAGAGGTTGACATAGAAAGTACGCTTATTAAGTTTGCAGATGATACCAAACTTGGAGGGATTGCAACTGCTTTGGAGGACAGGGTCAAAATTCAAAATGATCTGGACAAATTGGAGAAATGGTCTGAGGTAAACAGGATGAAGTTCAATAAAGATAAATGCAAAGTGCTCCACTTAGGAAGGAACAATCAGTTTCACACATACAGAATGGGAAGAGACTGTTTAGGAAGGAGCATGGCAGAAAGAGATCTAGGGGTCATAGTAGATCACAAGCTTAATATGAGTCAACAGTGTGATACTGTTGCAAAAAAAGCAAACGTGATTCTGGGATGCATTAACAGGTGTGTTGTAAACAAGACACAAGAAGTCATTCTTCCGCTTTACTCTGCGCTGGTTAGGCCTCAACTGGAGTATTGTGTCCAGTTCTGGGCACCGCATTTCAAGAAAGATGTGGAGAAATTGGAGAGGGTCCAGAGAAGAGCAACGAGAATGATTAAAGGTCTTGAGAACATGACCTATGAAGGAAAGCTGAAGGAATTGGGTTTGTTTAGTTTGGAAAAGAGAAGACTGAGAGGGGACATGATAGCAGTTTTCAGGTATCTAAAAGGGTGTCATCAGGAGGAGGGAGAAAACTTGTTCACCTTAGCCTCCAATGATAGAACAAGAAGCAATGGGCTTAAACTGCAGCAAGGGAGATTTAGGTTGGACATTAGGAAAAAGTTCCTAACTATCAGGGTAGTTAAACACTGGAATAGATTGCCTAGGGAAGTCGTGGAATCTCCATCTCTGGAGATATTTAAGAGTAGATTAGATAAATGTGTATTAGGGATGGTCTAGACAGTATTTGGTCCTGCCGTGAGGGCAGGGGACTGGACTCGATGATCTCTCGAGGTCCCTTCCAGTCCTAGAGTCTGAGTCTATGAGTCTACTTCGCGTCCTGGCGGCGCAGGATCGATGGCTGCCACTCCCCCGTTGACTCTGCTTCCACCTCTTGCAGCAGTGGAGTTCCAGAGTCGACAGGGAGCGCGTTCAGGGATCAATTTATCATGTCTAGACGAGATGCAATAAATTGATCCCCCATAGATCAATTACTACCCACCAATCCGGCAGGTAGTGTAGACATACCTGGGACTCATGAGGAGCTCTTAGTACTGTTCACCGTACAGAGACATTGCAATGTAAGTGTTTTATAAGTTTTCTTTGCTGCTTTTTAAATGCTTTTTCTTCATAAAATTGTGTGCTGCTGTAGTCAAATAACAAGCTGAGACAAATAACAAGCTGAGATTTCCTAAATTTGCTCTAAGCATTGTGTAGTGTATCCAATATAGTGTGTCACATTGTTTTTACTTCTTCAGTACATTGTATTCAACTAAAAGTTAAACAATTCATAACCACTGTCCTGTACAACGTATCATTGTTCCGCACTTGTATTTCTATGTAACCTCCTAAAAACAGTGCCTCCCATTTATTGGCAACTTTTGGATAATAGCAACTTTTTGAGGGGAAGCAATAAGTTAATAAATGGAATTACTGTACACACTTTCAGCTATTTGCCAGTCTTCATCAAATCAATCCCTCTAGCCCATGATCATTTTTGTTGCTCTTCTCTGGTCTCCCTACAGTTTTTCTGCAACTTTCCCATGAGGCTCCCAGAAGTGAATATAATTTTCCTGGTCTAGTGGTACAAGAGCCATACAATAAAGATTGAGTACTTCCTTGCTCCATAACAAAATGATTTAGTATATGGAACACATATTTGTAATGGACATTTTTGCTACTATAGCACATTGTAAATTCATGTCTAATTCACTGTCCACTATCATCCCTAAGTGTATTCCTCTTTCAATATTATTGCTTCCTAAATTCTTCCCTTCCTTTGAACATATGTTTTGTATTTCCCCCAATGCACTATATTTGCTAACATTTTTCCAAGAGGAATCACATTTTGTTACTTTCCACCTGTGTTTCTAATCCATCTAGGTCAGTAGTTCTAAAATGGTTATATTATGGACCATAAATTAAAGAACCTCAAGTGAACTACTTCCTTAACCTCTCAATCCTAATGTCATACATACCTGCAAATAGCATTTGGTTAACATACAAGTAGTAATATAACAGCGTTAAAGAGATCAGATGAAAAGTCACTTGAGCTATGCTAGGTAAGGCTACTTGGTGTTGTCTTTATTTTCTATTTAATATTGTAAATCTGTATGTTCATTAACACTGAGCAGCTCTTGCCTGCAGCCAAAATTGCTACATTTTTCAAGTTGCCTTGCAATTTGATATTGTCCTCATTTGTTTTTGGTATCCTTTCAATTTTTGGTTTCATTTGTATACAATAGACTGCACACTAATGAAACACTTGGCAAAACCAAATATGAAGTAGATATGCAAGGTGCACAGAGGCACTCGGTTTTTTGAGTTTCCTGGACAAAAACAAGAAAGCCCCTCTCTTAAGATCCTGGATTGAAATAAAAAGACAGCAAGACACTATCCAGATACTTCATCTTTGTCATCAGCAAAGGAGTTTCAAAAGGCCCCCAAAGCTGATATTTGTCAGTTTGAGAGCTACTGTTTTTATTATTTCTCTGTCCCTGTTGGCATCTTCAATGCCTCCCATTTTAAAATGTTCTATGAATTCTATTAACCATTTTATTCCCTTTTTAAAAATCATTAACAGAATTATTAAGTAGGCCAGACCCAGCACCACTCTCTATGGCATCCTTCTTTGTTACAGCCCTGACTGGATACAATGCCATTTATCATTGTGCTTCCTTTGTCATTTAGCCAGGTTTTAAGTGGATGGCCGGTCTACTCTCTTTGTGTGTGTACACGTAGGCCTGTGCTGCCATTGCCTCTCCCAGATGAACATAATCCCAAAGACATTTGAGCTGGAATTGAACATTTGAACCCAAAATGTTCAAATATGTTCAAAATTAAACAAAGTAACTGACAACAACTTTCCTTCCATCTCCTAATCCTGTAATTCTACCTCAACACAAAGCAATCAGGTTCAGATGGAATTATTTGCTTAACATTGTTATTACGCAACATATCCTTATTCAGATCTGAGAGAGATGTTTGATTTACAGTAAATCCTCACTTAAAGTCGTCCCGGTTAAAGTTGTTTCCTTGTTACATTGCTGATCAGTTAGGGAACATGCTCCTTTAAAGTTGTGCAATGCTCCCCTCTAAGGTCCTTTGGCAGCCGCCTGCTTTGTCCACTGCTTGCAGGAAGAGCAGCCTGTTGCAGTTAGCTGGTGGGGGCTTGGAACCAGAGTGGACCGGCAACCCCCCATCAGCTCCCTGCTCCCCTAAATTCCCTGTGCAGCAGCTGCCAGAAGGAGAGAGACAAAGAGCCTGGGGCAGCGGCTGCTCTCTCAACTTCCTGATTCACTTAAATAGACAATGCTCTTAAGAGTGGGTCAGCTTACTTAAAGGGGCAGTGTGCATCTCTTTCTTTCTCTCCCACACACAAGGCGTATATCTCCCCTCCCCTCCATTCCTGCTGCCTTGTAGAATGTGAGGCTATATTAACAACAATGTATTAACCCTTGAGGGCTCAGCCAAGTAATAGTTCCTCATTTAGCACAGGGGTTCTCAAACTGGGGGTCAGGACCCCTCAGGGGGTCATGAGGTTATTACATGGGGGGTCACGAGCTGTCAGCCTCCACCCCAAACCCTGGTTTGCCTCCAGCATTTATAATAGTGTTAAATATTCTAAAAAGTATTTTTAAGGTATGGGGGGGGGTCACACTCAGAGGCTTACTATGCGAAATGGGTCACCAGTACAAAAGTTTGCGAACCACTGATTTAGCAGCAAGACATTCCCTGGGAAATATCCCATTCTCTTCCACCCTCTAACTTCACCACCTCAACCAAGCTTCACAATCATAGCTGTGAACAGTATTAAATTGTTTAAAACTTATTGTGTGTGTGTGTGTGTGTGTGTGTGTGTGTGTGTGTGTGTGTGTGTGTGTAGTTTTTTTTGTCTAATGAAAAACATTTCTCTGGAACCTGACCCCCCCCCCATTTACGTTAATTCTTATGGGGAAATTGGATGTGCTTAACATCGTTGCGCTTAAAGCCACATTTTTCAGGAACATAACTACAACGTTAAGTGAGGAGTTACTGTATATATGTTATGAGATTTAATGCATTTGTGTTTTAACTTTTCTTTCTTCTCTTAAAAGCTGTGATGTCTTCCAAAGCATGCAGAGAAAATTATTTGGATGATGATCACATTGAAATGGTTGATCTGGATCCAAAAGATATACTGCTGAATCACAGCTACTTAACTACCATAGCCTATTTAGATGTTTCTGACAGACAGTTCAGTTTTGACATGTCACAAGAGAAAGTACAGGGTCTTTCTGGGGCTGCTAGAATGGGAAATAACAATGTGTGTCAATGTATAGAGTGGAGGGACCATGAAGCACATTTTTTCTGCCTAACTGAAGACTTCTTCTCTTGAAGTTAACCAACACTTTCAATAATAATAATATTGCAATTGTAAACTAATTTTAATGGGCTACAGTGGCATGTTAATTTCCTGGGGGTGTGGAGGGGAACCTGCACTGGAAACACAAAATGTAACAGTCAGATAAGACTTGTAAAGGAAAGACAAGGCAGTGGCAGGCAGAATGAATAGAGGGGTGCCCAAGAGTTTGTCTACTGAGAAGGCCTCTTAAAAACCTAAATAGGGAGAAAGAAATACTGGAGAGACAGCAAGAAAGGGGATGAAATTTAAGGATTCAAAAATGTCTGAGATACTGAATCCTACTAATATCCCTCTAACAAGAATAATAAAGTAAACAAGTCTGGACAATCAGGAAAAGAGGAAGAACCTGATGTATCAGTAAAATGGGAAAAGGGAAGTTCTTATGGTCTCCCAATCACTGTATTTAATGTGGAAGTTGATTAGTGAGGAAGTCACATTTCCTAACAGTCCAGGTTTGTTTTATTTATTTTTCCTGTGACTACTACAGCTGAAAAAGTCTCCCTCTTTACATGTAAGGAAAAAAAATACCTAAAAATACACTCATATTCTCCCTTCTACTATGGTCACTAGTTTTCCGATCTGAAGAGTGGACACTGAAGAGCATGCATTATCATGTCAGAAAACAAAAACCCTTCTTTGTTGCTGCATTGACAGTTTAAGTATAATACTTGATTAATCAGCCTACTCTTTTTTGCAACAGTTATTTTTGCTCTCCTCCAGATACTCTCTCTTCCTTTATTCCATTTATTCCATTGATTCCTGTACTGAACACTGAGAACAGAGATCAGATAATGATTGAAGCATATTTTGTGATGCAAACTTTAGCCAAGAACTAACAAGATCAGCCTACAAACTCTTTTCACTTACAGTCAAGTGTTGCTTTCTTAATTAAAGAAGTTTGGTATTGATCTGGTCAGATTTGGATTTAAATGGAACTGAGTTCTTAGATAGGAAGAGTATCATTGATTTCAGAATATTTTCCTCCACAGTAGAATAACATTTAGAAAATGGGGTCCCTCATTAAAAAGCCCTGCCTTTAGCCTTAAGGTCCACCAGAGAAGAGGAACACAGCATTTGCTAAAATTGTGATTACATCAGCAAGATGTTTACAGTACATATGACTAGGTTTTCAAAAGTAGGCTACATTTTCCTAGTAGTTCATATAACTTGCAATTATTGCAACTAGTCAATTAATGGCAGAATATATTAACCTACTATTTTATGCCAACTATAAATAGAAAATGTGATGCACTTAACTTCTCCAGCCGCCAACATTACCAGCAGAAAGAATAAGTGGGGAAAATATAGCTTTATATATTTCTGTTTGAATGTACAGCAAATTGAGTTTCCCAGAAACATTCAATGAAAAGCTATGCAATCCTATGATTTCCTCGAAATCACAAAACTATGTGGTTAAATAAAAGCCTCAAGTTTTATTGTAAGGCCCCCTTTCTGTGTTTTCCTATACATTCTCAAGTGGGCAGACTTGGAAGCAGAGGTCAACTGATGTAAAGCAAGATGGCTTTTGGATTAATCCAGCAGTGATGTGCATTTCACATAAGCAATAATATTTTAAATTAATGTCTCTTTTGACCAAATTTGTTCATTTCAAGTGGTTTGTGTATCACTATATTGTGACATTTAATGAAAATAATGTACCAAAGCCCAGAGGACGAAGTAGCATAGTACATTCCTTCTGACAGACAAATTGACTAAAAGAAAGTCCCTCTTAGGGTTTGAAACTGCCTGCCTTGCCACAAGTAAAACAAACAAATGCATTAAGACATGAATGTATTATCCCTTTGAGGCAGTACATTGGTTGCTAACCACCCAGTGCCACAGAATGCAAGGTCACATATCAAATAAGATTTTCAGATATTTCATTTTTCATTAAACTGTCAAAACTTATAAGGACACGCACAAAGACTGCATACAATTGGGGTAGGGGGCAGGTTCAACAGCTACTGTAACAGGAGATTTACATTGCTCTGCTGATTAATATTGCAATGGTTATCCTGGATAGGTTCCCAAATTTCTGGCTTTCAAATCACATGCTCAGCTTTTCAATCAGTATAATAGGCTTCTTGATTTTTTCTAATTATTGCTGCATTGCCCCCATCTTCCTCATACTTTACAATACTAGTCACTGGCTAAAGTTAGGGATGTATTCCAATTCTCTTCCCCATAAGAGTTTTTTCTTAATCAAATTTAAAGAGAGATTGTTTTTATTTAAAAAAATAATAATACAAATAGCAGCTTTACTACACACAGGTATATCTGAAACTAAAAGCGTAAGTGAAACACTCAGGAATATACCGAAGAGTATTGTTTTTATTAACATACATGATTTCACTACCATACATACATTACAGCTACCTTGGAATGCCTTTCTCACTTCATACCAACTTTCTTGAAATTGGAAGCCAGGACGTAACCAAATAAAAGAGACATTAATTTATCTGCTACATGGGTACATTGCTTATATACTGGAAGCAGATCTGCAGTCAAGGGCATGAACCTGGCAGGTATTAGTGCAGAAACTACACTGACACCTGTATCTACATAGAATCATAGATTATGTGGGTTGGAAGGGACCTCAAGAGATCATCTAGTCTAACCCCCTGCTCAAAGCAGGACCAATCCCCAAATAGCCCCCTCAAGGATTGAGCTTACAACCCTGCATTTAGCAGGCCAATGCTCAAACCACTGAGCTATCTCTCCCCCCATTATGTCACTTGATAGCAGGAGTTATAATCAGTCCAGCAGACCATAGAGAAGCCATCTGGGTATGGCAGAGCATTGGAGACTAAATTCAGAGTAAGGACATGCCAACCTTTCTACTGCTACACAGCAGTTCCTGACTGCTGATGAGCAATCCTTGCAGCCATGCTGGGTTTTTTTTTCCTCTTTTCTCACTCTTAGCAGGGTGATTCCTTCATAGAAAGTTATTTGAGACCAATAGTGCAGGTGTCTATATTTCTGTGCCATAAGGTGAGGGATTTAAGAGGCATGGCCTGCAGGATCCTCACAGCAGCCAGCACTGAACTGACAGGACAATCAATTGATTAGGAAATTAGGTGCTTTGGAAAAGATTCCAATGTGTAGGTTAAAAGTGGATTGTGGTTGTTTGGTTTGTTTTAAGTGAAGAAATATGGGTCAACAGTGTTGCCAGCTCATACAATTTTATCTTCAGTCTTACAATATTGGATGTTTTTCTTCACGCCACAGCCCCTGGAGACAAGCTCAACATTACATGAGAAGTTCAACTTTTTTTATTTAAAAGGTTCTAGCCCTCACGCGAGTGGATTAAAGTTTAATATCACATGTACTCTAAAGGCTCAAAAACCAGAAAACAAATAAAACAAAGAGCTCAACATTATTATTTTTTAAATTTGATTTTTTTTTTAGCCAATCTCAGAATTTTGGGGGGCCTGATTTATGAATTTGGTGTGTTTGGGGTTGCAATACTAATATTAATACGTCTGTACTACCCTGTTTGTTTACATGGATCAGGGAACTACACCAACGTGGAGGGCAGATGGGAACAGTTAGACCTCTATTTATAATAAGAGAATTTGTAATTTAGAAGATAAATAAAATGTACAAGGTTTATCCTTTTCTCATGACCCTTCACATCGCACTGGTCATCTTAGATTGCAAGCTCTTTGGAAAAAGGATGTGATGTGTATTTGTGTACACATACACATTTTGTTTGTGTGTGTTCGTGCAGCACTGAGCACAATGGATCCCAAACCTTTTAGGGGATTGCAGGTGCTGCTGTAATGTAAAACAATAATAATAATGAACATACTATCTGTGCATCGTGAATGAATTAAACAGTAAAAGACTACAAAATTGCTAACGCTGAGTTTCCCCTAGACTTCTAGTTATAAGAAACCAGATTTTAGAGATAAAGTAGTCTAAAGAAGCAAACACTGTACTTAGGAGAAGACTGAACCTGGCATTACTATTATTTTAAAACTCACAAGAGCTGTTCTGTGGTGGTGTTTTGCCACTTTTAATAATGCCTTTTAAGAGAAGAGTCTCCAAGTCAGATGGAGCTATAATCTATATCAACATTTAAAAATAAACAGTCTTGCTAACAAAATGTAATTGCTCCTGATGCATGTCTCATTGTGCTCTGCAATAGCACAAGAGTCCAGAGATTAACACACATACAGGGTAAAAGAAAAAAAAAGGGTTGTTTTTTTCAGAGAGGGAGAGAATTTACGGAGACCTTTTCCTCTGCTTAGTTCCTTTATTACATCAATATTCCTTTCCACTTACTTCTAAGGGTTTGTTATTGTGGGAATCTATTTTCATACTTTATAGGGAGGAGAGAAGCAAGATCTTTGGTGTCACTGAAGCTTTCTTTTGCACAACACAATCAAGCCCACAGACTTATAAGGTGGACTGCATATGTCTATACAAGCCTTACAGTTTCTATCATAAGTAGTACATAAGCTCTCTCTGACATTTAGGAGCACAAAGTGAACAAATTCAATGAAAACATGTATCCTTCTGGCAAGTTTTATTTACCACCATTTCCCCAAATGCATTTTTAATTAGTTTTCTATAAGCCTGAACAAAAATACAGAGAATACTCCTCTTCTCCACCTGTACAGCCTGCCTGCCTATAGAAGCATCAGGGAGGTTTTTTGTTTTAAAAGGACATAAGGTGATAAGCTAAGAAAATTACCTCTCGACAACTGACTCAAAAAAAAGTAGCCAGCTTCAGGTCCGCAGGTATATTTCCCTTTCTCTCCCACTCAACTCAGATTGCAGCTGGGAAAAGAAATAAAAGTATATGTGCTAATACTGTTCTGTTCATGCAGTTAATGCCTGCCACTTTAGATCACAATTCACTGGTTCAATACAAAGCCAACACACAGTTGTAATATTGTAAAGAAAAAAATACAACTGTCCAGATAAGTTAATGTTTAGAATTGCCAAGCCATGAAAAGTGTGTATGTAATCATGTAGCATTACAGCTGGAAAACAAAATGAGCAGAAGCCAGGAAATTCAAAAAAAAAACCCAACACCAATATTGTTGATGGCCAAATTTTTAAAAGACCCTGGATCATGCCCTCATGGTCTGAGGTTTGGACATGCTCCCCACTACCCCTCATCCCTCAGTTAGTTCCCACAACTCTGTATGCAATTCATCTGTAGAACATGTAATTATGTAAAAAAGGCATGCATTATAGATGGAATACCAGCCATAATTTGGAATCTGATTATGTCATAATCTTAACATAGACTACTAAGAATCAAACATCAACATACTGAAACTTGACTGCTTGAAGTTAGGCACTTAAATGAGTGGTCTGAGTTTCAGATGCTCTGAGCACCATAAACTCTAATTGGAGTTAATGGAAGAATTTTGCTAACTGTCGCAATGCTCGATGATGGGAATCAGCACCACAGATCATTCAACGTACTTTGGGGGAAAATTATGCCTGCCAAAATCCTTGCTGCCTTGTGGGTTAAACCTTTTGGCTAAAGGCTAGGGTTCCAATCCGAAAAAAAATCTGGCTGCACTTCAGTCTTGGGGCCTTTATGGAGTATTAGCTTCAAAGTTATACCATAACCTGACCTAGACTCAACTGCAGTAAGGGTAAATCAGATTGCATGTCAAACTGATGCCCCACATGGCCGGACATGTGGAATTTGCAAACCAGGAAGCAAGCCAAAAACGTGTGCAAAGAAATGATAAAGCTAGACTTTAAAAAAATGGGACTAAGTGAGATGTTCTGGACTTTGTCACAAGTCTTCCAAGCAGCACAGAATACAGAGTTATTAGTACAGGTGGATGTCAAAATAGGAATGGAGTGGTAATTTTGGTAGATAGAACTATAGCTGGAAGGACTAACAAGAGAATCTATCATCTGACATGTAATGATAATAGTGAAAAAAGCAGGTTCAATGGATAAAATGATTATTCAAGTTTATGCTCCAACACCTGTAGATTCTGATGAGGATATCAAAAAAATCTAAGAAAACACTGAGGAGGCAATAGAAATCAGTGGTGGAAAGAAAAAGAGTGGTAATTCTTATGGGAGACCGGAACGCAAAAGTAGGAAAGGAAATATGTTTGGCAGTTGGCCCATTTGGCCTTGCTGAAAGAAATGATAGAAGAGAAAGATTCATATAATTCTGCAATAAACATTACCTCATTATCTGCAATACTTATTCTGAACAAAAGAGAAGCACAAGGCATACATGAGAATCACCAAGGGGGAATGTATAAAAACCTAATTGATTTTTATCATGTTCAATCATAGGAATAGAAATGGTGTTTGGACGGTTAAGGTTATGCCAAGTGAGGATTGTGGATCAGATCATTGACTGATATTGATGAGACTGAATATCAAACTGTAAAAGTTACAGAGAGATGGAACCTTGAAGTGCTGAAGACTTGTATCTCATGATTCACTACCAAGAAGTAGTGTTGTGGATCATTAATGAAAACAAAGACCACATGGTTTGGGAACATCTGTAAGATGCTATCAAAAAAGCTGCAGATAAATACGTAGGGAAGATGTTACTGCCTAAGAAAAAACTCTGGATAATAGATTAAATTATTACTCTGACAGTCAAAAGAAAGTAAAGAGCACAAAGACTGACAACAGGGAAAAATGGAATATCAAAGATGAAATAAAATAAACAATAAATGCAGATTAACAAAGTCTGAATGAGAAATGCAAGAAATTGAACTGGAAAAAGAGAACCAAGTAAGATTAATCAAAAGATAAGGGCTTTCAATTGCAGAAGAAACATGATCAATGCAACCCTTAAGGACAAAAATGGACAGTATTCGACAGGCCCTAAAGACGGTGAAAATATATCAAGGAACTGCTTGGTGATGATAGGCCTGAAAAACCTGCACTAGATACTAATCAAGTAAGCCCACCAATAATGGATGAAGAAATCATGGCTCTGTGATGTGACAGAATACCAGCTGAATTGTTAAAAGGCATAGAGGATGAAGACTTGGAAACCTTGTCAGAGGTAATGAAGAATGTTTGAAACAGAAGGATTTCCAGAAGATGTTACAAACTCACTATTTATCCAAATCCCCCAAAACGAACAATTCTATGGATTGTAAAGACAACAGAACCATCAGCCTGGTATCTTATGCGTCTAAGATACTTTTGCAAGTTTTTCAAGACCAAATACCAGGAAAGACTGATAAGGAAATAAGCAAACATCATTCTGGCTTCAAACATGGAAAGGGCACAATAAACGCCATTATGAACTTGAAGGTCATATTAGAAAAATCAGTTGAAATGAGGAAATCAGTATACTTGCATTTCATTGACTTTCAAAAAGCATATCTACCACTACAAATTGCTCAACATATTAAGCTCTGTAGGGATTGATGGATAAGAACTCCAAGTAATAAAACAATTATATTGGAATCAGAAGGCAATTATAATGGGATATGAAAATGAAAATCTAATAGAGATCAGGAGAGGATGGAGACAAGGTTATATAATGTCACCAACTTTATTCAGCATTTATAGTAAGTATTTGATTAAATTAATTGAAGAAACAGAAGATAAATATTAAGATGAATGGGAAATGGGTGAATAACATTTGCAGCATGCAGATGACAGTGTTGTTGGGCTGATTCGGAAGAAGGTCTGATGAAGTTAGTGGACATCATATATGAACATGGCAAAGAATATTGTCTGGAGTTAAATGTGGACAAGACAAAAAATGATGGTATGCCAAGATCCTGGGAAAAACATACAAGATGCCAATGAACAGCTCAGCCATACAGCAAGTGAGAAATTATTGCTACTTAGGAAGCTTCATTACAGAAGATGGAAGATCAGATACTGAAGTCAACACCAGAATAGTAAGAATAAAACACATATTCTGGAAGAATAAACATCTCACGAGAAGAGTCAGAATTTAGTTTATGTCCCAACTTGAAATCGGTCTGTGTTAAATTATGGCTGTGAAACACGGACAATCCAACGATCAACAATAAAGAAACTACAAGCCTTTGAATTATGGTATGATAGAAGAATTCTGAAAATATCCTGGATACATCACGTAACCAGCTAAAAAGTATGAGAATGCATCAAACACTAGTCAGAGATCTTATTAAAAGAAAAGTTTGAATTGCATTGCACATTTTAAAAGTTTCAGCAGGTAATGTACCCAGAAACACGCTAGATGGGAAAGCTGTTGGCAGAAGCACACAAGGCAGAAAAAGATCATCCATCCAAGATGTGGTATTCTGGGTGGATCAGAAGGATCCATAGAAAGATTAGCAGAACACTGCACCCCACTCACTTGAGCTTTATTCAGATCTCGTTTGAACAAAGTGCCATACATATATGCAAGCAATCTGGTCTCTAGTATACTTGCTTTTTTGTTCTTCTGATTCTGTTGCCAACTACATTGGCCTCGGGAAGACACAAACTATGCCTGGCCTCTTTAGTTATCTGTAACTTACAATGGTGCAAGGGTCCAATGCAGAGGGAGATGTGAGTATTCAGCATTCAGGCAGGCTGGAAAATAACTTTGAGGTTTCACAATTTGTTTTCATTTTGATGCAGAACGTCAATGAGACCTTGCAAAAGAAATCGTGAAATATGAGAGATTCTAGGGCCTGATGGTTAGGACCCTAGACTAGGAATCTGTGAAACTTAGGGTCAAGTCCCTGTTTGGTTCAAAATAGGCACTTGAATCTGGATCTTCTACATTCCTAAGCCAGAGCCCCATCTACTCCACTAAGCTACAGAATCAGTCTCTTGTCCAGCCAGATCCTGGACCAGATATATTTCCACAAAATATTTCAGTTTTGACAAAAGTGGCATTTTTCAACAGACAAATGTTTAGTCAAAATATTTTGATTAGCTCTACTCAGCACTTCTTATAAACAGGCCTAAATACAACATCAAGAGATTAATATTAGGTATTCGTGTTTGAAAATATTGGTAAAAAAGATCTTTTGGATGGAGAGGATAGGCATAAAAATCCATGATTTGCTACTTAGCATGTAATACAAACAGTAGAATCATTTATGAAGAGAAGTATATGCATTTTAGGCAAAATACTAGGACAAAATCTTACACACACAGCACTGAATTCATCTCTGATGCAACTCCACTTACTTCAGAGGAGTTATACCAGGGATAACTTTAACCCATTACATTCTTAATCCCGTGCTGTTGTTTTCTTTTGTGACCCATAGCAAGAGGACTGGTCCCCTGGGTGACTTTTTTATTTCATGAACAAATTTAGAATTGAAACCTTGACAGCAGTATATCTGTAAAAGGTAAATATTGTTTTATGCCCCTGTAAAAGTATATAGCTACTCATCTGACCCTCTCCCACTTTCATTATGAAACACTTAGTAGCCTGAGATTTCCTTCACAAACATACAAAATATAAATAATATTTAATTACAAACATTTTGCACAAGGAAATTCCCAGATTTCAAAATTTTAAGAAGTTTAAAAGGCCTTTTCCATTATGCAAATAAAGTGTTTACTTAGATAGTAAATGTCATCTAATATGTTCTTAAAACATGCTAAAACATAGCTGTTTAATCTTTCAATAAGTTTGGCGATAAACACTTGCTAGTTGAATTGTTAAATATTTTTCAAGCATCAAGGGAACACCAAAAGCTACTGAAGTCATATTATCCCACCATTAGTACTGCTCTCAGGAGTTTGGCAATGACAAAAATATTATACATCATCAATTTAAAAATGTTACATAAACTTGGTTTTCTTCATAATAAAGTGTATTTGAATGTCTGTGACAAGTAGCCAGTCCAGCAATACCCTACACATTAAACAAGACTGAAAAAAAGCCACACTGTTTTTAATATTGGTAGTTGGTATATAAACTCAGAATGAAAAATAAGAATTAATATCAACTATGCAAATCCCCTGAAAGTATATTCTTACCCCATGCTTCAAAAGAGATCCCTAGCCAACGGTAGGAGTGAGAGAACATGCCATAGCTTTGCATCTTAACACACACAGTACAAAACTTCTTTAATGCCAAAGATAGGAACAACCATCATCTAGCAAACTGACCACTTTGTTAAACTGAAACGTCTTGTTTCTGCGCATCCTCTGCTCAGATCAAAAATACATCTCTCGTTATAGATTTGATTACTAGTTTATCAAAGGAGTTGTTTCCTTTTTCCCACCTCCAAAATATTAGTTTGAACTTGCAAGTGAGAAGACAAAGCAATGCACAACTCAGCAGCAATTACAGCAAATGTAATAAGGATTTTGTATTAAAAAAAAAAACTTTATCCAAAAAAAAAACTTACAACTTTGCACTGTGAGAGCTTAATCTTCTTTTAAAAACCCACACTGTGTTATTAAATTGGCATTAAGAGATCTGTTTCTGCCATACCTGTAATTGTGTCAACTTTTGAAAGCTCCACACATAACACAATAGGTACTGAATATGGTCTCATTTTCAAAAGCATTGACCACCCTGCAAGTCCCACTGAAATCAAAACGGAGCTACAGGATCAGCAGCTCTCAAAAGCAGGCCAATAGGTCCCAATCCTCCTGTTCTCACTCAGGGTTTGTAAGAAGAAGGGGACCTGGGAGGTTTGGGAAACAGCAGTACCAGCCACTTGGAAGTGAAGAGGACAAAGAAGCATCTATTTCCAAGTGAGAGGAGATTGCAGGTCGCCTACTGCTTCCACCCAGAGGAGTGGTGAGTCAGGAGAAGGGCTGCAGCATCGGGAAATGCATGCAGTATACATCTGAATGCATTTGTTTCAGCGCTTTCAGAGTTTTGTACAGGTTTATAACTTCTGGAAAAATTAATTCCTAGCTGACTAGCTCTGAATACAAGGTACATCAAGGGACTATGCAAATCCCCAGTTGACAGTAGTGCTCCGGATCTTTTGTTTACTTCTGCAAACACAAAAGCCTACGTAGCACACAAAGCTTGCGTATCACAGTTTATTGACTTCCATGTGCAGTTTTTGTTTAGATTAAAAGATTTGGCAAGAGGTCTGGCAACATTTTACAACTAAAAGTCATTCACTGCATGTAATGGGGTAGTTTGGAACGGATTTTCACTATCAAAAAGCATGTGTTCTAAATTTATGATTACACAGTATACTCCCTGACCTGTAGTGGGATCAATGCAAGCCCAAGAGTCCACCAACATGAAGTTTGCAGAAACAAGAACTGAGTAACATATTTTATTAAACCTGAGGAATTTTTTATTATTATTTCTTTAGATCAGTAACGGCTATATTTTAAATGATGCCAAGGCAATGATGCAAAATGACAGAAGCCAGAGAGGAAAAAAAAAACAAAAAACCTAAGGTTGACCTTTCTAACAGCTGTGGTTTGAATCTCCTCAAAAGAGAAAAATAAACTACAAGTTTAAATCAGAGGAGGTGTTTTATTTTGAGATTGAATCCTGAAGCTAATTTCAATGTCCTTCAGAATGTAGCTATTTTAAACAGTAAAATAAGAATGCTGACCATAGCGTACCCAACCACAAAATATGGTTCTGTTTTTCATTTTCAAGCCTTCTGAAAAATCATTAGGTTTTATTTAATGCACAGAAAGCTCCATTTCAAATGAACGTAGCGCAAACCAACCACAGCAAAGGTTGCTCCTGACCATAAGTGTGAGTAATGTTCTATTTGGCGGTTAACCATGTCATTCATGGAGCAGTGGGTTTGCATGGTTACCTTAAATGGAATGTAAGCCTCCATTTTTAAAAAAAAGAAACACTATAGCAATGAAGGTAACAGCACAAAAGGTTATATAATGCATCCTGTGATTCCATTTGTGGTTCATATCAATCTATAGATACCAGTAACTAATTCCGTATGTGAGACAGGCCTCCCAGGAGAAATTTTTGTCAAACGATAGATGGGGAAGAGACGTTTCCTTGGTTCAATATACCAGTCCCCTGTATTAACAATATGTTGATCTAGAAAAATATTACTATACTGAACCACTGGAATACACATGTGATGTACATTTGGATTAGTTAGTATCTGTATATATAAATCTCTAAGTGATACATATTTTCTTATATTATTTTATGGTCCAACCAAGAAGTAACGTTACTGCTTCCTCTCTCTCTTTTTAACCACTAACACTGCCTTGCTCCAATCCCTACTTTTTTTTTAAAAAAAAAAGGCAGCATACAAGGGCTTAAATTAGCTTTATACTACTAATTGGACAGAAGACTACACACTGCAAAGTTGATTAATGGCCTTGCTCTGAGGCTGGGGATTGCTAGTACAAAAGAATAAGGCCTCTGTGTATTTGCATAGTTTATATAATTACAAGCTTCATCACAGCTCTCTCCTGTACTGGGTTTTTTTCATATTTTGTGGTGGTTTAACTTACGCAGGTCATGCAGAATCATTTCATACATATGATACATGACAAATCAATCAATCTGCATTCTATTTGACTTAGAGTGAAAGACTTAAGGTCTAAAAATGTTGTCAATGAAACAAAACACCTTTCTTCCATACGTACATGAAACAAATTGATGCATTGTCCCCACTCAGTCAGTTTTTTGACTGTTCTCGCTTTCATAGATTTATTTACAGATGTGTCAAAGTACACTTCCATCAAGAGATGCTGGATTTAACTGTACACATGCTCTTATATTGCATTTGAAGAAGAAGTCAGGAAATGAATGGTTAGTCATAATATAGCTAACCAAATCAAACTGGGCTTCAGACAGACTTTTCAACTAGCCAAAGGGGTCTGCATGTCACATCCAGACTGGGATGCAGCAACATTTGGCGAAAGGAAGGAAAACCCTTAGGGCCAAATTCTACCCATTAATGTGTATATGCATCTCCCATGGAAACCAATGAGATCCTTTCCTGTGGGTCAGAGGGCAGAACTTAGATTTTAATAGACAGCTATGGGGAAAAAATATTTCACTGTACATTTGAAAAACTGTAAATGCATAAAAATAGATGCTAAGTAAGAGATTGTATCTGCTTTGCTGGTGGTCCTGCTTTGCAGCTACCACACCACAGCAGCATTTTGAATCCTTGGTATTCCAGTAAATTCACAGTGTAATGTTCTGATGTGTTTGTTATGGCAAAGCAGCAATACAGCTAGTCACACAATCATGATAACAGGAGTATGCCCAGTGTACAGGTTACAGTTGTTCTGCAATAGAACAGTACCACTTTTATCTGGGACTAGGCTTGGAAAATTTACCTGACACCAACAAGTCCAAGGACTAAAACTAAGGTGAAAAATACCATTCTGACACTTCCCAACGCCACAATCCCTATCTGTTTTAGGTACTTTTAAAGGCACCCATTGCCATAATATCTGAGCACATGCCAGCTTTTAATGTATTTACTCTCAACACTTCTATGGGGTCAAGACTTGCTACTATCCCCTATTTTACAAATGGGGAACTGAGGCACAGAGAGATGAAGTGACTTGCCTACAGCTACACAGGAAGCCAGTGGGAAACCAAGGAATTCAATCCAGGTCTCCCAAGTCCCAGGCTAACACCCTAAGCACCTAACTTTTCCTGAATTGTCCTCTTCCATGTCTGTTTCCTCTTTATTTCAACTTCCCTTCTCTTTCCGTTCATTGCATACACAGAGTTTCCCCAAATAGGATAGCACAATGAAATTGATCCACTACTTCTATAATATCCACAGTGTTCTGAGCAGCAACTGTGAAGAACTGACAAGACATTGGTCTGTTTTCATTATATTCCAGCCTGGGAAAGCTGTGAGCAGCAGTAGAGACACTGAAGTGGTTTGTCTGCAGCCTGTATCACTATTTTCATCATACTCAATTCAGACGGGGGATAGTCAGCTTTTCAATCCAAGAGTTAGAAACTTTAAAATAAATAACTCAATAAAAACTTGGATTGTACAGAAAGTGATGACTCTGGGATATTTTCAGGGGATATTTTCAATCCTTGCCTAGGGAATATTGTCCAGAGCCCATAACAATGGTAAACCAAGAGGTAAAATAAATAAGTTAAAAATAAATCCACAATTCAGAGATTAATGAGAAATCTCAAACTGTCTCCATTTTTGTTTGTCTGACTCATTTTGTCACATCCCATAGGGAAGCTTATGGTTGGTCACTGTGTCTAATATATTCTTTTATTCTTTGCTAAATTCAGTGTCAATACCTTAGGAAGCCTTAAATGATAAATTTATTCATATACTAAATTTAAATAAAAAGTAAGGGGTAAAATCCTGGCCCCACTGATGTCAATAGAAGCTTTGCCTTTGATGCCAATGGGCCAGGATTTCTTGTTAAGAACACTTATCCTGGGCTATAGTCATCCTTGATATTACTTTAGAAGATACACATGAAAATCATTTCAAACCAAAACAGCAGCAACTTTCTTGCCTTTCCCTCCATCCCAAACCCCTTAATGCCAACACCTGGTCAGCAAACAAATTACAAATCAGAACCCACAACAAGCCCCATATCCAAAGTGCCTCAGCTATTCCCAAATAGCCAATGAACAGGCTTTGCAGCATGCCTAGAAAATTATTTCCAGCTCTCCAGCGGAGCAGTATTTCAATCTCACCACAGGGTTAATGGTAAGGCTCAAAGTGCACTCTGAAATACAAAAAGGTTGAGAAATGTCTTCTAATGCTGTTATGCAGGTCTGGGTTGTATAACATTAGAGTGAGCACAGCACAGTGTACCTTTAGAAAAAGGTGACTTGTTTGCTTTAACTTAGCTTTTAAATCTATCACTCTGTCTTCTTTTAACTTTACATTTTCCTCTCTAAATTCAATAACTTCTCTCTTGCAGAGGGGAATTAAATTTCACCTGTCTAGGGATATGCCTACATTTCAATGGGGGGAATGACTGCAGCTCGTGTAGATGTACTCATGCTAGCTTTGATCTAGCTATCTCAGGTAACGACAGCAGTGAAGACGTGGCTGCAAAGCTTCAGCATGGGCTGTACAAGCCTGCCTGGAACCCTGGCTACTCACTCAGGCAGCTAGGTCACACTGAAGCCAGAGCTGCACTGCTATCAGCACCTGAGCTAGATAGATTAAAGCCAGCTCAGGTATATCCACACATACTGCAATCACACACCCCATGCAATGTAGACATACCCTAACTCCCATACAGCGCTCAGGAACCAGAACTAGAGGGCCCTGCTGGCCTTCAACAGAAGTGAAGCCCCTGCTCCAGAACTGGCGAGCAGAAGAGCACAGATAAGCTATCAAACAGCAGCTGAGGAGACTGACAGCTTCCAGAAGATAAAAGGCAGCTGCTGCTCAAGCCTGAGGAGACACTCCCAGTATCCATGACATGCCATTCACCTTCCATGACAATGTATTCTTATAAAATGCAAGTTGTTTATAAAAAAAGAAATTAAAACCCTGAAAGGTAAATAGAAAGTGTCTCTAATTTAAGCCTCTCTGGAGAAACAGGGAGATTAGCTGTTGAGGAGCCCACTTGGGAGTTCAGGTGGCTGAAGGGAAGTTTCTCGGGTGCTGAGGAAGCTGCTGCTCAAGCAGCAATCTTCCTGAAGAGAGGGACACAAAGCACAGCTGCTTAAAGAAATACGTGAGGATATTAGAGAAGGAAGACGTGCATTTTTTTTTACACAGCATTCAAATGGTTTGGTTTTATTTTATTTTTATTTATTTGTATACATTTCTATGGCACTCACAATAGTATCTGTGCTCTGCTGAAGCCATGGATTTCTAATCAGCACCACTGTCAAAGAGGGAAGTACTTTCCACCTTTTACTGCTGGGAAACTGAGGCACAGAGATTTGTTGGCTTAACCCAAGTCATAGGAAGTTCAAGGCAAAGGGAAAAGAAGCCAGATTTCCTGACTTCCAGTTCTGTGACCTAAAGGATGATCTTGTTGTTTAAGGCATGGGATGGAGACTCAGGAGACCAAGATTCCATTTCACGTTTTCCTACTGACTGCTCATGTGATCCTGAGTAAATTACTTAGTCTCTCCAAGGTTCAGCTCCTTATTTACCTTTTCTCTTGGAGATGCTTGAAATTCATTCAAGATTGGAGTATCTGAGTGCTTCATAGTGATGGGATCCAGATAAATACATAGATAGACAGACTTTTTTTTTTCTTTAACATTTAGAAGTGCATGAGAAATCTGTAGGAAAGTTTTGGTTTGGGACCTATATGGGAGAGTTTTGACATTACCTCAATATGGTTACTGCAAACTATCAATAAATACATTCTATATCTGAGTCCAGAGATGCCAAACAAAATGGAAATAAAATCAATCAATAGTTATCAAACTCTGCTCTCTCTGGGGAGCTTCCAAGTAGTAGTATGGAGAGCTGCTTCTACTTCTTTAAAATTACATAATCATAGTAATGTATGGCTGGAAGGGACCTCAACCAATCATCTTGTCCAGACTAGTGAGCTGAGACAGGACCAAGAATATCTAAATCATCCCTGACAGGAACTTGTCCAAATTGTTCTTAATCTCCAATGAGGGAGATTACACAATCTCCTCTGGAAACCTATTCCAGAGCTTCTTATAGTTAGAAAGTTTTTCCTAATATCTAACCTAAATATCCCCTGCTACAGATTAAGCTCATTACTTCTTGTCCTACCTTCAGTGCACATGGAGAACAACTGATCACCATCCTTTTAGAACAGCCCTTAACATATTTGAAGATGTATTAAATCCCTTCTCAATCTTCTTTTCTGAAGATTAAACATACCAAGGTTTTTTTTAAACATTTCTTTATAGGTCAGATTTATTATTGCGCTCCTCTGAACTGTCTCCAATTTGTCCACATCTTTCCTAAAGTGTGGTGCCCAGAATAGGACACAATCCAGCTGAGGCCTCACCAGTGCCAAAATAGAGCAGGACAACTACCTCTCGTGTCTGACATATAACACTCCTGTTAATAAACTCCAGAATGACATTAGTCTTTTTTTGCAACTGCATCATATTCTTGGTTCATATTCAGTTTCTGATTCACTATAACTCCCAGATCCTTTACTGCACCTCCACCACCACCATCACCATGCCAGTTATTCTCCATTTTGTATTTGTGCATTTGATTTTTTCTTCATAAGTGTAGTAGTTTGCACTTGTCTCTACTGAATTTCATCTTATTGATTTCAGACCAATTCTCTAAATTTGTCAAAGTCATTATGAATTCTAATCATGTCCTCAAAGTGCTTGCAACCTCTTCCAGCATGGTGTTATATGTAAATTTAATAAGCATAGTCTTCACTCCATTATCCAAATCATCAATGAAAAATATTTAATAGTGCCGGACCTATGACTGACCCCCAAAGGGACTACACTAGATAAACCCTCCCAGTTTGACAGTGATCCATTGACAATTACTCTTAAGGTTATTTTATGGTCTTTCAACCAGTTGGGCATGCACCTTATCGTAATTTCACTTAGGCCATATTTCCCTAGTTTGCTTCTGAGAATGTCATGTGTAAAAAGCCTTACTAAAAATCAAGAACTAACACATCTTCTGCTCCTCCCCACTCCCAGGCCCCATCCACTAGGCCCATAACCCTGTCCAAGGAGGAATTTAGGTTGGTTTGGCATGACTTTTTCCTGACAAATCCATGCTGGCTATTCCTTATAACCCTAGGAACTCGCAAATTGATTGCTTAATAAATTTGTTCTAATACCTTTCCAAGTATCGAAGGTCCTCTTTGTTCCCCTTTTTAAAAAATATTTTGCCTTTCTCCAGTCATCCGGGACCTCATCAATCCTCCATGAATTCTCAAAAATAATTGCTTACAGTTCCAAGATTGCTTCAGCTAGTTCCTTATATACCCTGGGATGAATTTCATCAGGGCCTGCTAACTTGAATATATCTGACTCACCTAAATATTCTTTAACCTGTTCTTTCTCTCTTTTGACTTGTTCCTTCTCCCTCATTGTTAATATTAATTGTGTTAAGTATTTGGTCACAATATACCTTTCTAGAGAAGATAAGCAAAACAGATATTAAACAGCTCCGACTTTTTTAGATGTCATCAGTTATTAGCTCTCCTTCCAAGCTAAGCAGGGGACCTATATTTTCCTCTGTCTTTCTCTTGCACCTAATGTATTTAAAGAACCTCTTCTCATTGCTTTTTATGGCCCTTGCTAGGTGCTACTCATTTTGTGTCTTTGCCTTTCTGATCTTGTCCCTATAAACTTGTGTTATACTTTTGTACTACTCCTTAGCAATTTGTCCATGTTTCCACTTTTTTTTTTTTTTAGGTTTTCTTTTTGATTTTCAGGTCATTAAAGAGCTCCTGATGGAATTTTATTGGCCTCTTACCATTCTTCCTATCTTTCCTTTGAACTGGGTTAGTTTGTAGTTGTGTATTTAATATTCTCATTGAGAAACTGCCAGCACTCCTCAACTCCATTATCCCTTAGATTTTCTTCCCATGGGACCTGACTAAGCAACCAATTCTATAAGTTTGTTAAAATATGCTTTTCTAAAGTCCATTGTCCTTATTCTGCTTCTCACACTCCTTTCCTTCCTCGTGTAATCCATCATTTCATGATCACTTTCACTCAAATCATGTTCCACTTTGAGATTTGAAATCAAGAAGCATTTAATCTTCCAACAGTGGTACTGCCTAATAGTTGTCACCCAGTTCAGGATAAGTGTGTGAAGTCCAGAGACTTTTTTGAAACACAAAAGTACACAAAATACCCAAGTTTCTCCCTGAAACCAGTACTGCTGCTTCAATCCTTTGCCTGGAGTTTTAGTCTAGATTAATCCCTGACTGAATTTGCTAATGACACCAAAAGAGATGCAAGTACACAGGAAGAGAGACCCAAACATCAAAGAAGTCCAGGCATTATGGATCGAAGACAATGAAGGAAGAATAAGTTTTAAGACAGTGACAACTTAACCATATTTATGAAAAGTCAATAGTTCTATTATTATTATCACACTGGACACCTCAAAGTCACATGTATATTTATCTAGTTTTATAGATTTATTTCAGATGATAATTCAGATGCTGACAGAGCAAGTTTGGCAATGCATCAGAGTGCTTTCTGTTCATTTGCACCAGCATGGTAAGGACATGACAACTCTCACACTCTATAGATATAAGAGTTGACTCAGAAAAGCAAGGCTGCTGGAGGGACATCCCATCCAATACACAGGATGAAGAATGTGGGTGGTGGTGGACCTGTCCCCAAAGACACAGGTTTTAAGAAGGATTGGATTCAGGCCTGAGCGTCGCATAATACAGATTTATTTCCTCGTGTGCGCCTGACAAAGCCCTGTACAGAGCAGCAACCCAGCCCTGGCCTTCTGCATTCCTAAGAAGTGCTGCTATGAGCCATGGTCCCTGTCCATGTGGTGTAAATCTTCAAAAACAAAAACAGCCTCGGTGTTGTTTGCCAAAAAAAAATAATATAAATTTAACAAACAAACAAAAAAGACTTGATACCTCTACGGTAAATATGAAATCCTCCACTCAGGGAAATAAATAGCACAGATACAAAGATGGAGTGGATAGGATAGAATTGAGCAGCAAATCTCCTTCCTAAAACTGTATTTGTTTCCATCTTGACTCCTCATGACTGTCCTAATGTTATTTATTCCATGGAACCAAACATCAACTCCTTGCCTTCAGTCCAGGGATGAAGACAGAATTTGGAGAAGGATACATGAGAGGATTTTGATCATAAGAAGAGAAGAGGGTTTGTAGTTTAGTTTAGATAGGAAGACCAACAAAATGTATTTCAAATTTGACTTATTAGGAAATATGTACACAGTAGGAATAAAAATAGAGTTTTATCCCTCATTTTCTTTTATGGATAGTGAGTGAGATTTTCAAATATGGCTACAGAATTATGTACCAAATGTTTGAAAAATACCATCATATAACTTTAAAACGCAAACTGCAGTTAAATACACATACACATTTTCTTTTTCCACACAAGTCACTATTCAGTGTACTCATGATGTTTGTTCATTGGCTCTCAGAAGCAGACATGCCAAACCCATGGGGAAAAAAACAATACAAAAACTGGGCTTGTTTTTGGCTTAACGAGCTTGTGAGTTGCTAATTGGCTAGTTTTTGGCTTGTAGTTTGTTGCTTCTTCTTTTATGATCAGCTCCTGGCAAGCAGGGGCAAGGCAGGGGGAAAGAGAGTCAGGGTACACAGTGGGCTCACCACTGTCCAGGGGGATCTAGTCAGAGTGTTGGGGTTTTTAGGGATTGATTTATTTTGGCCTTGTTTTGAAATGGCATTAGCTTGATTTTTGGCTTATTATGAAAGTCGAGTTGCTTATTTACCACGTGAAAGTTGGCAACTGTGCTCAGAAGTGTTCTTACGGTCTCAGACACCTGATTAAATAAAGTGCTTAATGTAAGTTGGCATTCGTTAGTAAGTCGACACTAGTTTAACACAAGACTGCTGGGGGACTACCTGTTGTCTGCCATGTCATCATAAACTCATCAAGGCTGGGATTTGTCTCAAACTGAGCTGATTAAAACTTGGAATGTCCATTCTGTGGGAAATTCACGCATTTCAGAATTTCTTTTTGTCTTGAATTGGAACAAAAAGTTGAAATTTCAAAATTTCCCGCAAAACCAAATTTCCAAAGTAATTAATTTCAACAGGGCGAAGGGCTTCATTTAGACTTTTGTAATATCAGATGTCAAAACAAAGTGCTTTAACCTCATAGAACTAAACATTTTGATAATTTACCATCAAAAATGGTGAAACTAGTATGTTCTCATGAAACATTTTGATATTTCAAATCTACATTTTCCAATGGGAAATTGATCCATCAGAAAAAAATTGGGCATCTTTTCTCTTACTCTGTACAGTTTCAAGCACAACGGAGCCCTGGTCTCAGATGGGACTTCTAGGCACTGCTGTAATGCAAACAACAGAGGAGACTTCTCTGTTTTGCTTGTGAGCCACTAGTTCCATTCTGAGAAATATTTATTCTGGAGGAGGTTGTAATAGATCTGCACAGCAGCTCCTACTAGGGGGAAAAGTATGCCAGAGCCTTAAATTCAAGTCCTGTGCATTTCTGTTGAACCTGAACATTAAGTGCTCTGTCTTTGCTTCAGGGAGGCTTGTAGATTTATATCAGCTGATGCACTTGCATACTCAACCACAGTAAACTGAATTGGCAAGATACATGGAGATACCATGCAAAAAGGAGCTAAATAATCATAGAATATCAGGGTTGGAAGGGACCTCAGGAGGTCACCTAGTCCAGCCCCCTGCTCAAAGCAGGATCAATTCTCAGACACATCTTTACCCCAGTTCCCTAAATGGCTCCCTTAAGGATTGAACTTACAACCCTGGGGTTAGCAGGCAATGGTAAACAGAGTTGGAAGACATGAGAACAAATGAATAAAAGATCCCCAGCCTGAAAAAGATGGATAATACCACATGGTTCAAATGCCAGGAACTAATACAAAAAAAAATATTTACTGAATGGTTTTAATTATACTTTCAGTATAAGACATCTGTGTTTATTTCGCACAGGGCTGACATCCCTACTAAGCCATACCAGAAGATAAAGTTGGTATCTGATTAATTTAGTGATTGCTGCTTTATAAAACAAATAACTCAGGTGGGCAGAGAGTCACTTACTTTATATATAGAAGGAATGATTTGGTTCATTTTCAGCCTGTGAAACACAAAGACATCATAAACTGCTGAAACTGCTAGAACAGTCACTCCTTGCTCCTTCCACAACATGCTGCAGCCAGCACATAGTCCTGTCCCCAAGATCCAGCCCCAAGTGCTGGTTGAGTAGCTTCTTGTAGAGCAATGTTTAACGTAACACATCAATGAGAGCAGAAAAAAAAAGCAGGCTCCAACGTCAGCCCTCCCCACAATTCCTGCCACTGCTTCGGTGTGGATGGGATGAGACGCAAACAGCAGGCCTGCGATTAAGGTCCAATATCCATCCCCAAACAAGATTCTGGAGAAGTTTGTGAAAAGCCCAGTGACTGCAGTGTGTAACAGGACATTTACAAGGTGGTAGCTCCAAGGATCCATGCCTCCAATGGCATGGTTAATGCGAAAGGAGAGTGTGCAGAGAGGACGGTAGGACTTGTGACTCCCGCTGTGGGTTAGGAGAGTTCCCCAAAAATCATTGTAGAATATGTGAGTCCAGGGGGTTTCTGGCAGAAGATCCTGGTTTGTCTTGATGGCTCGGCTATTAAAAAAATAAAAACAAAGCAATGAATCAAACAGTTAAAAAGACAACTGAGAAGATACAATCATTGCTATGGCAATGCAAAAAGGTCCTTATGTCATTATTCTTTATGTTGTGCAAGCAAGAAAACAGCATTATGTCAATGCTATTTTACTCTGAGTTCTGAATTTTTACTAGAGTACAAGAGGTGTTAAAAGTGTCTATCTATTGACTTTTTCTAAAATACATTTCCATATAAATTGGCTTTTAAAACATTAGAAACAGATGTTATGCTGAAGCCATTAAATAAAACACCCTTCGATGACATTCATCTGAGTCTAGCCCATGAGCAATCACTTAAGATTTGATGGGTTATAATTAAAATGTAAAAGAAATATGAAAAACTGACAAACTGACAAACATTGTTGAAACAACTGATCCTCGAGCAATTCAGAACTAAAACCCGAGCTGGCCTATCATACTCAAATTTTAATTTAGATGTTAGAATTATTCTGACTGTCATGGATGAACAATAACTACATGAAGTCACTAGACATATGCATACTTTGTGCTGCTACATTGGCCCATCCATAGACGTTCCTGTATATATTTTGTCTGACATTGAATTCTCAGAGAATGCCATAGGTGTGGCCAGAAGACAGAGTATGTTAAGGATAAAATTCCACCCTTTCTCTGAATATTTTAAATTTATGAAAGATTTATATTTTACATTTTAAGATGTACTACTCTATGAATTCTACGCTGTAACCACCTTACTATAAAAGTAAAACTTAGTGTAAGAGCTCAGTTTTATCCGTTTGCGGTCTCCATGTCTACATTCAGCTCAGTTGAAACCTGTCCACCATGATATGTGCAAAACTACTTATTCTTACAAATCCTATAATCTGTATTTACAAATCACAATATGGGAGAAGGTTTTAGACCCACACAGCTTAAATAGATGTCCAGTGTTCAAGTAACAGCTTGCCCCCATATGTAAAACAATCTTTATAAAATTTTTGTTTCAAGATGCCTTGTTCTAACTACTAAACACAGAATGGACACTGTTATTATTATTACTAAACATTTACATTACAGTAGCACCTAGAGTCTAATCAGGCCAAAGCTTCATTGTACTAGGAGCTGTACAAACATGTAGTCAGTGATAATCTCTCTGAGTTCAGATTTGCTAGTTACAGAGCCATCTGTGTTAGGGCCTGCCTTCCCAACTGGGACTAAATACAACAGATAAGCCCAGGCATTTACCAAAAACATCATGTGGCACGATGAGGTCACAGCTAAGGCAATTCATTAGCCAAATCACATTTATTTTTTACCAAGAGGCTGCAATATATTGTAGAAAACACATGCACCAGTGAACTGAAAAATCACTTCACAGTTCTTTCCAGTGACATGGCACAGTTAGAGAATGCCCCAGAGCAAAGGAACAGATGGATATGCCTTTTACTTCACTGACATGCTTCACAATTTGTAAAACCCCATTTTTAGAGTGCCCTGCTCTCTAAAGAGAAGGGATGGAATCTTTGCGCCACTGTACTCTTATTTAACAGCCATAGTTAACGGGATG
This sequence comes from Gopherus flavomarginatus, assembly GCF_025201925.1. Lineage (NCBI taxonomy): Eukaryota > Metazoa > Chordata > Testudines > Testudinidae > Gopherus > Gopherus flavomarginatus. Next base: position 79,719,233 of record NC_066617.1, on the reverse strand, counting down.
GAGAACTCTATTCTGGGAAGCAGTGACCCTGAAAAAGACTTGGGGGTCATGGGCTCCCAATGTGATGCTGTGGCCTAAAGATCTAGTGAGGTGCTTGGAAGTATAAACAGGGGAATATCAAGAAGGAGTAGACAGGTTATAAAACCTCTATTTGGCACAGGTCTGACCACTACTGGAATACTGTGTCCAGTTCTGGTGTCCACAATTCAAGAAAGATGTTGATTAATTGGAGAGGGTTCAAAGAAGAACCAAGAGAATTGTTAAAGAATTGGAAAACATGCCTTATAGTGAGAGCCTAAGGGAGCTCAATCTATTTAGCTTAACAAAGAGAAACTTAAGGGGTGACTTGATCACAGTCTGTAAGTACCGAAGAGCAGAAATTTGATAAGAAATATCTTCAGTCTTGCAGACAAAGGTAAAACAAGATTCAGTGGCTGGAAATTGAAGCTAGATAAATTCAGACTGGAAATAAGATGTACATTTTAACAGTGAGGGTAATTAATCACTGGAACAACTTAAGGACTGTGATGGATTCTCCATCACAAGAAACTTTTAAATCAAGACTGGATTTTTTTCTAAAAAGATATGCTTTAGTTCAAACCAGATTTAATTCAGGGAAGTCCTATGGCCTGTGTTATGCAGGAGGTCAGATGATTACAAAGGTCCCATCTGGTTTTATAATCTATGAATCTGTGAAGTTGATGGACAAATTCCCACTGAATTCAAAGGGGCCAGGATTCTACCCGATATGTTGAGAGAAGAGTTACCAGAACACTATGACAAGAAGGTTCTCCTTCAACATGGAACACAGAGATACAACATGTTTTTCCATAATCACTCTTCCATATGGCCATACATGTACACGCACTAGAGAGACTGGCCAAAATCAAGTCTTTAAATTTAGACAGGGGAGAGGAAAGGCCTGAAATTCAGATCTGAAAGTAAATGTTAAAGCTGAAGTCCTTTTCTGCACTAGAAAGGATAGACAGAAACCTTAGCTGGAAAAATATAAAAAGTGGTCTCAAGAGTCTCATCTAGGCCATCTTATTTTTTATGCCATTATTTTAAGGGACTTGTGTATGAGAGTGACACATTTCTTTAATAAAAAATGCTTATATGCTAAAACATAGCAACTCCATGCAAATACTCTAAATGCCATGTAGCTCAGCAGTTCCACTGTCTAAAGCACATTCCTCTAATGTTTCTAGACATGCTTACGGTCTGCATGTCCTTTTGTCTCTGCACGTATGGAGGTTATGAAGAGGTCGCCATAAATCCTTTAAAGATCTGGTGAAGCCTCTTAAAACACATTACATTTTTCATTTTGAATTCTGTTTCTACCATGAATCAGGTTATCTGTGTTTGTTTTCCCAACCTCACAAACACTTTTTCCTTTCACTACTACTAGTAGAGGAATTTTTTTCTTATTTTGGGGGATTGGGAAAGGGAGGGGATAATTTTTGTTTTTAAAGCTTTTATCTGCTCCTGCTCTTTACTCCTTTTCAGAAATCTTAATAGATCCTCTGTGATTTCACAGTTGATGATAACTGCTTTGAGAGCAACCAACAGAGGAACAGAAATTCACGTGAGACTGGAGCAGGTTTGGGGCTAGATACTGCACAGAATTACAACTATTCTTTGGGATAACAAAGTTCAAGGCCTCGGCTGACATATAGATTATACGGGGATGGCAGCACTGGCACAGATAAATCCCAGTGAGCATGGCTAAGAGCAGTGGTTCTCAAACTAGGGCTGCTACTTATTCAGGGAAAGCCCCCAGCAGGCCAAGCTGGTTTGTTTACCTGCCAGGTTCACAGGTTCGGCCGATCACGGCTCCCACTGGCCACGGTTTGCTGTTCCAGGTGAATGGGAGCTGTGGGAAGCGGCAGCCAGCAAATCCCTTGTCCTACGCTGCTTCCGCAGCCCCCATTGGCCTGGAGCTGCGAACCGCAACCAGTGGGAGCCACAATTGGCCAAACCTGCGGACCCGGCAGGTAAACAAACTGGCCTGGTCTGCCAGGGGCTTTCCCTGAACAAGCGGTGGCCTTAGTTTGAGAACCACTGGCTAAGAGTGACTGCAAGATACACTGATGTAGTATGGAAGCCCCCCCTTTAAATGTTAAATATATTCTCCTAGGCAGAAACCCCAAAGGATAAAGTGACAGTGCAACTGCCACTGCCCTAACTCAGGCAGAATGTGTGTGTGGGGGGGGGTTTGGTCATTTTTTCTGAAAACAATGATAAACACCATTATTAAAACTATATAAGTAAGTTTTAAATATCAAAGTCATTAAATGATGATTACCATCAATACACAGGAATAACAACCTCGTACAACACAGTACTTTCCCGATAGATCAGCTCCATTTAATAAGGAGTGAAATACGGTACAAAGTCATACTTCTTTTAAAGACCTCCCTTCGCAACTAGACATGTCACTCATATGCTCCTTCCCTCCAGAAGCTAACCATACCTGTCTCATATTTGCAAAGAAGCACCTAGTGTGCAGTCCAAAACCACTGTCACTCAAATATTCTTTACAGACCTAGCAACAAATCTGTCATAACTTTAACCTTTTCCAGTTTAGAGCTCTTTATTTGCAAGGCTGGATTTAAAATTTTATGTACAGTATTGATCACACTCTGCTTAGGTATAAAATCTACCTGACATTTCTGAAGTTTCAGGAGACCTGCAGTGCATGCAAGCAAGATAGCATATTCTTGCATTTTCAAGTAAATGTCATAACCCGCCCTCTCCCTCACCCCACAAAAAAAAAAAAAAACCAGAACTTGCTTTGTTCCATAGCATTTACTTGATGGTTTAAGTCACATCACAGTCTGTCTCCTCTCTGCTCCAAAATCTATAGTACTGACAAAAATTTGTTCCCTCTGATTATTTTTTCTGAACTGTTTACAAGTAAAGAGGACTCTGTTCATGCTCTGGAGTGCGAGAAAACACAATTAAACAAAAGTTCAGTGTCCTGCAGCAAAGAGGCAGTTTCCTATAAGCCGCTGGCTAGCATTCAGCTACTACTGTTTCATATTATGCAATCTAATAAAAAACATTCTTGGCCAACATTTTTGTCATTCATTGCACAAAAGGATGCAGGAAAAAAATTTTCATATAAACATCAGAAGAACCAGGTGGTACTAAGGCATATTGCAAACTTCAAATTTTAAAAAGCAAGGAATAGGAAGTTTCACTATTGCTGTCTAAAGATAGAGAATACTACACAAACATCCGCAGAGTACATAATCCCCAGAGCTCGTTAAGAAAGTATTTTCCAATACCAGCCTCTAAAAGGAGAATTGGTAAAGGAAAATGAGAAAGAAATGTTAATTTTAAACTAAGCTGAAGTATTTAAAAAAAATGTTCCATGAAGTGGCAGTGACTTTCCGTGCTGCCATGAAATAGACGTATGGACTCTCAATCCTCGGAAAGAAAATAATCAGTTCACCTCATAATAGCTTAGTAAGGTTTCAAGAGGCAACTCCTTAAACCAAGAAAATTTACTTTTTCATCAGTTGATCTTGTCTGACCGTTCTGGAAGTTTACCAGATTTCTTTCAACTGCACAATTCAGAACGATCACTTGCTCGGACTTAATAATTATACAGTAAGGCAATCCAGACCCCAGTGATGGTAGGGTCTGGGTTACCTAAACAGTCTACTCATTAGAAAAGAGGCATTTTGCAGATGATAACTTAAACCTGAACACAGCTGAAGAAAGGGTTGAAGGTCTATGGCTCTTACACTACAGGTATAATTATTTAATGGAATGGAATTAATGATATTCTCAGAGAAAGCTGCTTCTCTTAAACTCCTATAAAAAGGTGCAAGTGATAAAAAGTGAGGGATCATAACAGGAACTCACTAGCAAGAAGAGGACAGCAAAAGAAAGAATGGGGGAAATGAACAAACTTAAATAAAGGAAGAGATTATAATCCTCACTCAGAGCCCTGAAAACACGTGTCCCCAAATTCAAAAATGGGCAAAAGGAAAGGAGAAACACAATTCTAGAGATTTATTCTTCTTTCTAAATATTCTCATTAATTCCCATTTTAAGTCAATAGGGTACATACAAATAAATATCATAGCACGTGCCAAAAAGGACAAGTGGACAAAAACTACAGCACCTAAGATCACCACTGTAGGACCGAGCTGCAAGGGCATTCATTATACCAGTTCCCCTCATACTTACAGCTGTGCATGTATAGTTCGCATTAAATATCTTATGAATTCCCCCAAATAAAAAAACCCTAAAAGAGACTAATAAGCAAGATTTTTCATTTGTTTGTTTTGTTATTTGAAAATTAATTGTTATTTGTATTAAATTAGGAAGCAAAAAAATAACTTATTTTTGCTACCCTCACTGAGTAACCAATTCAAGAGCAATTTTAAGAGCAGTCTTCTTAACACCTTAGAAAGCACTGCTGACATGTTCCCTATAATGGTTCCTGCACTCACAACATTCTGAGTTCTGCACAGATAGAAAGTATTATTAATTGTTGGCTCTGGGAAAGATTCTGGGATAAAAGAAACTACAGAATGCCACATTAGCACTGTCTTTTCCCCCTCTCGTAGTAATAGTTTTCCTTTGGGTTATATCCTGCAGATTGGTCCAATTTTGCTAATGGGCATAATAAGAGAAACTCCAAAGGCATTCACCACTCTGAAAAATAACTCTAAACTCTATTCTCTCTAAAAGGCAGCAGGTCACAGGGGAAGTCGTTTTTCAAAGCTCCAACACAAGTGGCATTTTTACTTTCAGCCAGCCACAGAGAAGATTTGCAGACTTGTTAGAGAACCTACTTTCTTCAATTTTTAATGCCTGCCCATTTCAGACGTCCCAGGAGAGTGGGATGTCTTACTCATAGTATCAAAATGGATTGGTTTTGAAAAAAAATTCTTATAGTCAGCCATCAACGCATCTGAAAACGGAAGTCTGATAAAGACAAAAGCTCTGATGGCAAAACAATTCCTATCTCCCCATCCAAACCGAAAAAATCTCTCGCACCAGCCATAGAATATTTATTTGGCTGTATCTGTGCACACCTAGGAGCACAAGCAAGCCTGTTTCAACAAACTCCAAGAATGTGAAAGATCCAATAGTTCACACTCACAAAAATCAACAGATGTTTTTGAAATTAACAGCTATATATGTCCTAAATGTATATGCTAGTGCTAAACTGATCCAGGTGTTATCACTAGAGTAAAAACCAGATGTGATGTTTTAAAATGATTTAACACATTAAACTATGTGTCCAGCTTTAACATTGCTAATGGTCCCCACATGTTTAAAATGAACATCAGTATTTGAAGTACAGAACATATTTTTACCAAAAGGAAAACACCTAAATACATGCAAGAGGCTGTTGTCCCACTTGGGTTCATGTCAAACAGACAAAAGTCTAGCAATATTCTGCACTGGTAAAGCTCCATTTCTTTATTCTGAGATCCTTCTGGAATCCTGTAAGTCAGACCGCCGCCACTAAAACCACTAGCAAGAGTTACTGATACTCTGCAAAGTCAGAAACATTTTCTAAGTGCATAGTGCTGATGTCTTAACAGCTTAGCCCAGCATCAACACATTAAAACTTGAGTCATTCAAATTTTTAAGTACCTCAAAGCACTAAGGATTTAGGCCTGAATGCTCAAAAGGAGTTAGGTATTGTGATACAATACCTAACCTTTAGGCACCTAGAAAATTACAGGAACACTATGATTCACAAAGCCTGAGTTAGGCGCCTAGGCTCCCTATACAATGAATGGGGCTGATAGGCCCCTTAGACAGAGATCCATAAAAGCCAGCACAGTAGACAGGGAGCCGCCAAACCTAGCTCATCGGAGATACTGACAAGGGGTGCGTGTACTAAACCTCACCCTTCTCACGAAGATATACTTGTATCCGATTAAAAGGAAAAAGTTACAATAGAGAAAAATTAAGTCAGTATCAAGTCTACTGCTTTATACTGTGCCTAGTAAACTTCTGCCAATACTATGGATCTTTTATATGAGTATAAACAAATTTACCCATGTCACACTGAGGATTCTTACACTGAAGAGGGAAATCATTTATCTTGTGTAATGTAACATAGGAAGTAAGAACTATGCACTGAATATGTTGCTGGTATATGGGCCCCGGAATAAGATGTAAAAAATGGTTATAGTATTGATAAGCCCTGGACCATCAGTAACAGTATTTCCATACCAAACCTTGTTATCTTAGTGCAGTAACTGAAAAAAACAACATGTAATGGGCCTTTAAGGTCATTCTTACTCAGAAACAGCCACAGATCAGCAAAGCACTTAACCACAGGCTTAAACTGAGACGGGCAAATTTTTAATCTGAAAGTTGTTACCAAAAACGCAGTCAGGTCAACTGAAACTTTTGTGAATCCGTGTCTATTTCAGCTAATTGTTTCATTCTATGAAAAAATCCATACATGTCAAAACGATTAATTTTGATATTTCCGAAATAATATATTTCCATTTCTTCACACTAGATTTGGGCACCAGTCACAAAATGGGTGGTAGTTGAGAAGGAGGTGGTGATGATGATGCTGCTCCTCTTATACTCCAAGTCCCAGGGATCATACCCCATATTTTTTTTCTAACGGTCATTGGGCCAAAGCCACTGGGGAAAAGACTATTACCCAGTGCTTAGGGCACTCACCTGGTCAGAGGAGACAGCTTGGTTCCAGTCCTGTGCCAATGAAGATTATTTATACAGAGTGAAATAGCCTCAATAGGAGAAGCATCCATCCTAGAATAGCCACTAGCTTGGCTGTTAGGGCACTCCTCAATCCCAGATGAGATGTGTTCAAATCCCTGCTCCAGAGCAAGGATTCAAACCTGAGTCTCCCTCCTCCTATATGAGTGCCCTAATCACTGGCTGTAAGAGGGGAGAACATCACCACTTCCTCTTTTGTGAATCTAATTCTTCATTTCCTTTGCTTTTATTAAAAGTTCCCCTTCAAAAAAAGTTATTTTGGGGAGGGGTCAAACAAAACCTTTCATTTGACCTGAAATAAATGTTTCCAACTTTTTTTTATTCATTACTGAACATTTTTTTAAAAAAAAAGTTTCACTTTGACCTAAACCCAATTTTATTTTATTTTCTGGACTGTCAACAAATCAATCAATCAGTTTTTTTTCACACAGCTCTATGCTGAAGGCGTTTCCTGAGTTGAGACCTAGGTGAATCATAGCTTTGTAAGAGTGAAGAGAGCTAGATTTAGCTTCACACATTCACAAGGAATATCAAAACATTAATACAAAGACAAGAACAAAATGCAAAATGCATACTGTATCCTCCTCATATTTTACAAATTCCTGAATATGATTGAAGAGAATTATCTTTCAGAGTGACGTAACATTCCCAGAATGTGAAAAAAAATTGCAATTAATGAAAATTGCAGTCAAACACAATGGACTTGAGAATTCTAAAAACTGTGCTTTGATTTTTTTATTACCACTATGTAAGGTGATAACCAGTAGCCTATTAATTGCCAGTTTCTAAACCCCAAATAATTTTTTGAATGAAGAATTCTCTCTGAATTATTCCAAACAAGGAAGATGGCTTAGGAGTGACAGAAACAGTAGTGTACAACACTGGAATGCTGCTGGGCACTAGCTGGATTTCACTAAAGAAGTGTGCAGCAGTTTATTGATTTTCTTTGAATAAAAGGCTTTGAAAGCTTTAAATAACTAAAGGTTAAAAATGTCTTGGTTACAAGAAGGTTGAGATACTCTATAAAATATTATCCTCTTCAAATGTGGTCCTTTCAATAGCTAATATTGAGGTGTTCAGACATTTCCTTCTCTTGCATCATACCATAAGAAAAGAATCTTATGAACATAAGAATAAGCATACTAGATCAGACCAATAGTCTATGTAGCCCAGTATCCTGTCTTCCCACAGTGGCCATGCAAGATGCTTCAGAAGGAGTGAACTGAACAGGGCAATTTACTGAGTGATCCATCTCTTACCATCCAGTTCCAGCTTCTAGCAGTCAGCGTTTTAAAGACACTCAGGATTGAGTCCTTGACCATCTTGGCTAATAGCCACTGATGGACCTATCCTACCTGAACATGTTTAATTATTTTTTGAACCCAGTTATACTTTTGGCCTTCACAACACTCCCTGGCAACAAGTTCCACAAATTGACTACGTGTTGAACAGTTCCAGTCTTTTTAATCTCTTCTCACAGGGCCACCGAGAGGATTCAGGGGGCCTAGGGAAAAGCAATTTCGGGGGCCCCTTCCATAAAAAAAAAGTTGCAATATTATAGAATACTATATTCTTGTCGGGGCCCCTGTGGGGTCTGGGGAAAATTGCCCCACTTGCCCGCCGCCCCCTCCGGGCAGCCCTGTCTCCTCATATGAAAACTGTACTATACTCTTAATCATTTTTGTTACCTTCTCTGTACTTTTTTCCAGTTCTAATATATCTTTTTTTGAGATGAGGCAACCAGAACTGCATACAATATTCAAGTTGAGGACATACTATGAATTTATATACTGGCATTATGATATTTCCTGTCTTATTAACTATCCCTTTTCTAATGGTTCTTAACATTCTGTTAGCTTTCTTGACTGTTGCTGCACATTGATCAGATGTTTTCAGAGAACTATCCACAATGATTCCAAGATCTCTTTCTTGAGTGGTAATAGCCAATTTAAACCCTGTCATTTAGAATGTTTAGCTTGGATTATGTTTTCCAATGTGCATTACTTTGAATTTATCAACACTCAATTTCATCTATCATTTTCCTGCCCAATCACTCACTTAATTGAGATTCCTTTGTAATTCTTCACAGTCTGCTTTGGACTTAACCATCTTGAGTAATTTTATATCTTCTGCAAACTTTGCCACCTCATTGTTCACCCCCTTTTCCAGATCATTTATGAATAAGTTTAAGAACACTGGTCCATGGGAGGATCCCACTATTTACCTCTCTCCTCTGTGAAAACTGTCCATTTATTCCTACCCTTTGTTTCCTATCTTTTAGCCAGTAACTGATCAATGAGAGGACCTTCCCTCTTATCCTGTGACTGCTTACTTTGCTTAAGAGACTTTGGTGAGGGACCTTGTCAAAGGCTTTCTAAAAGCTCAGGTACACTCTATCCTAAATTCCATTTCTGAGTCTGAGCCCATATACTGAAGAGGCATCAGCAGTAACCTTTGATGTGCCTGAAATATCCTCTGTTTTTTAACCAGATACAAAAACCATCCTCAAAACACACCCACACGAGACTACATGAAATCTGAAGCCCTAATTAAGACTACTGCATAGCGTTGCACAGCACTGCTTTAGTATCCAGAGATGGTGGGGGGGAGCGGAACTGAATTTGGAGTAGTGGGAGAACTAAATATCTTCTGATGCTAGGTATTGTCAATCTGCTCTCAGGAGGAGCAGATACAGGTAAGGTAAGGAGAAGAATGGCTTAGAGAAACTCAGGGAGCAGACACAATCACTTACTGTGCACAATCTTTCTCTAAGAAACCTTGTTGAAACAGACATTTAAATTCTTAAACCAGAAAAATGTGTTGTGCTCCTCTCTGTCAGTTCATCATGGGGTTTACCCCAAACAATACTTTATGGCTAATTCTGTTCTGCTGAGATATTAAGCTCTTGCATGATGAGCACTTAGGTTACTCTTTTGCAACATTTTGCAGGCCAGCCAGTAGTTTGGAAATAGCTCAAGGTTTTGATATAAAATTTAATGTCAGCTTCTGATACATGGCCAGAATTCACAGTTAGAACTTCCGCTGACCTTTCAAATCTCTTTTAGTTGATAAAAGTGGGCCCAGCAGGCCTTATTAGATTTACTGTTCTATGGTGGAACATGACACTACACTATTTCTCTTCCCTATTTTTGTTCAGAAAAAAATAAAATAAATAACTTTACCACATCTACATACAATAACTCAGAACAACAGAAAATACTAAAGAAAATACGAGGCATTTCAAGGCTCCAAAATGTAATAGCTACAGCAATTAAAGGGATACAGACAAAGAAATGCTGACTCTCTTACCTAGATTCATAAAATGGGCATGAAGAAATTCCTTGTTTTACAAGCATCCTACTGACTATACATAAATAAAACATCCAATCTTGAAACAAGTAAATAAATCTGAGGAATAGCTGAGACAGTTTAGGTTTGCTGTGCTATTCATGGAGCAATAGTCACTCATTCACACGTTTCTGTTTCTTTTGAGTATACTGTGGGAGGAGTTGTTTGTTTGTTTTTAAGAAAAAGGGGTTTCTCTTATATACATTTGTGTCAGTCATTAATTTTTAAAACCTAATGTTAGTTACCTTGTTTGTACAAAAAGTTTTGCAGTTTTCGCTGCAACTAAATTCCAGAAATCTTGAATATCGTAAATAATTGTTTCTAAATACTAGCCTCTGCCACTCAGTCAGTTAAGGCTTAAAATAGGTTGGTCTACAGACGTCCCAAAGATATTAAAATCTGGATTTGATTCCTAGTCAATGAGAGATGCATGGGAGCTTACAGAGGTAGAGATGAATAGAGGAAACTTCTCAAAGCACAACAAGGACACAGACATAGTCTACTTAACCTTAGTTCAAATAGAATAAAAAGTGCTTACTTACAGAAAATAACCTCCTTTCCTCAAACCTTGTATTTATGTGCCCAAACACACTTCATTACCAAGGCCTGGTCTACATACCAAGTTGTACTGTTCAAATAAAGATGTTCATTTAAACCAATGTAGTAAAATCTCTGCACACACAAAGTTGCACTCTCTTTGTGAATTTAAACCTGGCTTATATTTGGTTAGGTTGTGCCTGGAAGACCTGGTCTACCTACAAAAATGCACCAGTTCATATTGCTCAAGTGAAATGATCATTAATGCTATGATTCTGTCACGGCATCGCAGAAGTCATGGAATCTATGATTTCCAGAGACTTCCATGACTTCAGCCCCGAGGTGGCAGGGCTGGAGCTGTCAGCTGGAACACCACAGCTCCCAGTCGCTGTAGGGGGGCGCAGTTTTTCAGCCGCCGCAAGTAGCAAGAGGATTCTGGAGCTCCGAGCTGGGGCCCCCTCAGCTTCCCAGCTGTCACGGGTGGTGTGGGAACCCTGCAGCTGCTCCACTGCCTACAGGTAGCAGGGACCCCAGAACCATTGTGTGCTGGACCCTTCTCCCTACCCATTTTGTCATGGATATTTTTAGTAAAAGTCACAGACAGGTCACGAGCTTCTGTGAATTTTTCTTTATTGCCCGTGACCTGTCTGTGACTTTTACTAAAAATATCTGTTATAAAAATCTTAACCTTAATCATCATCAAACATTATGTAAGTCAAGAACAAAAGCCAGACAAACTTCATAATATCAAAACATAGGGTGCGTATACACTACAAGCACAATATCGGCACAGCTGCCGCACGGCAGCCACGCCACTGTAGTGCTATAGTCTGCAGACACTTGCTGCAGTGACAGAGGGTTTTTGTTATTTCTGTCACTGTACTAAATCCACCGTCTTAACAGGCAGTAGCTAGGTCAGCAGAACAATTCTGTCCACCTAGCAGCATCTACGGCAGGGATTATGTCAACCTAACTACGTCACACAGGACACAGCTCTGCACTATGTAGTTAGGTTGACCTAAGTTTTAGGCATGATCCAGACTCCTATATGCCTACCTCACTTTGGAAAATGGGATTTAGGCTTTACGATAAAATCAAAAAGCACCCAGTTCAGCAGTATACATAAGCACTCGCATAACCTTAAGTACATGAATCAGAAATGAATTTTAATGCTTATTCTGAATTTGGAGGTACAAATATATTCCAGACATTCTATGTATGTTTGTCTGGCTAACTTACAAAACTAAATTTAAAACCAAGCATTTCTGAAAGTCAAACACTGTAAGTCATGCAGCAAAATTTCTTCACTCCCCTCCTAAAAAATGTTTTGCAAAGCTTATGACTAGTAGTAGTGAAAATAGCAGAATTACAGTTGTACTTTGAGTTCCCAACCAAGTCATGACCTCAGAGTGCTAGATACAGGGCAGCAATATCAAGCACAGTCCTTACCCAAGAGCTTACAATATGAATTTAGAAAAAGACTTACCTGGGTGGTTAAATAAACAAATGTAGGAGGTAGTGGTAACAATAATGGGACAATTTCCCCCACCCCCATAGCTGGAAGATGTTTGTAGGCAACATGCAGAAAATTACTTCCCTCTTTCTCTTTTTGGTAGTTGCTCCCTTCCCCTTGAAAATATTTGCTAGGATACCAAAAATCTTGTCTTTTATGGGCTTAAAAAGGTTTATGGTTTTTTTTATTTTAATATTTTCAAGGGATATTAATTATGGTGATTTTCCCATATTACTGCATCTAGTGTGAGCACTGGACAGCCACAGTTTCAAGCTTTCCAAGTCACCTAATATAGAAGTGACTAGTGAACCAGAAAACTGTCTAGTGAACCAGAAAACCAGTTGATACCAATCTTCAAAATTACCACTGCCCAATCTTCATAATCCAAATTCCTAATTTCTCTTGTAGAGAGATACAAGGGAGTAGACTGTTAGTGGTTATTTCCAGTAAGACACGGGAGAAAGGAGGGCAAGAAAAGACCTGATTAAGACCTCAGACCCAAAGTTAAACTGCACACAAACCATTCTGTACTTCCAATGGAATAGTCTGTGGAAACAGGGAAAACCTCAAAGAATGACACTCAAGCAGGGAAAAGAAAGCCAATTTAGTGTGATAAAATAACTTTTTTTAAGTTACGTTTCAGTTTATCTTAGGTTTAAATTGCTCTATGAAAAAATTCTACACACCAAGTAGTATTGAAGCATTTTAAATTTCTTATTTGGTCTTACATAACAAATGGGCAGTTCGAATGTATGCCTGAGGAGGCATTAGGGGAAGAATTTAGGAGAACAAAGCCTGAACTTAATTTCTTCCTGAGAAAGCCCAACCACAGGAAAAAGGGACAAGTTTGGTGGTGGCACAAAGGAACAAAAAATTATTCAAGTCACAACTGGAAGGAATGGTGTCCCTAGCCTCTGTTTGCCAGAAGCTGGTAACTTAATGATTACTTGTTCTGTTCATTCCCTCTGGGGCACCTGGTACTGGCCAGTCGGAAGACAAGATACTGGGCTAGATGGACCTTTGGTCTGACCCAGTAGGACCATTCTTATGTTCTTAACTAGTGTGTAAAAGTTAGAAAATACAGGCTAAATAACTACTTTTATATTTAAGTTTTCATTGGAGGGCATTCAAAAGGCTTTTGTAGGATGCTGTTGTACATGAAGATTAGATTAAAAGCCATGCAATGAAAAAAGGTTATAAGACCACATAAGGCTAAATTCTGATTTCAATTATGTTAGTGCAAATCCAGATTAACATTGTAATAATCCCTGATTTACATTAATGTCATAGAGATCAGAATCTAGCACTGGGTATTTATGGAAGGGATAAGCTAAAATACAGCTATAGCCAAAGTTTAGGGGTTGATCCTGTGAAGCCATAGGAGTTTGCAATAAACTTTACTTGGAGCAAATGTTTAGTCTTTCAGCAGAATTTTTAGATTTCCAAGCATAAAACAGGTCAATCTGAAAATATTCCTTCCTAAATTTTTAGAAAAGCTATGGATGGTGAACAAAAGGAAGATAGTTTCAGTTCACCTTGAGTGCTATTAGCAGAAATCATACCTCAAATCAACCTTACTGGTAGGGTTGCCAACTTTCTAATCTCACAAAACCAAACACCCCTGCCCAGCCCCCTGCCCTTTCTCGAGGCCCCAACTCAGCTCCCTCTGTTGCTCACTCTCCCCCACCCTCACTCATTTTCACTGGGCTGGGACAGGAGGTTGGAGTACAGGAGGGGTGAGGGCTCCAACTGGGGGTGTGAGCTCTGGGGTGGAACCAGAAATGAGGGGTTATGAGTGCGGAAGAGGGCTCGAGGCTGGGCCAGGGCACTGGGGTGCGGAGGAGGCGTGAGGACTCCAGCTTGGGGTGCAGGCTCTGGGATGGGGCCAGGGATGAGAGGTTTGGGGTGCAGGAGGGGGCTCTGGGTTGGGACCGAGGGGTTCAGAGTGCGGGGGGGGGCTCGGGGTGTGGGGTCTGGGGTGAAGAAGGGGGCTCTTGGCTGTGGCAGAGGGTTAGGGTGTGTGGGGGGGTTCAGGGTGTGGGGTCCCAGCAGCTACCAGGAAGTGGCTGCCTGGTCCCTGTAGTGCAGTCCCTAGGTGCATGGGCAGCCAGGGAAGCTCCATGCACTGCCCTCGCACCCACAGGCACCGCCCCTGCAGCTCCCATTGCTCGTGGTTCTCAGCCATTGGGAGCTGTGGACCCCCAGTGCATCACCTCTCGGACTTTAAACAGCCCAGTCAGCGGTGCCGACCATAGCCACCAGGTTCCCTTTTCGACCGGGTGTTCCAGTCAAAAACTGGATGTTCCAGTTGAAAACTGGATGCCTGGCAACCCTATTTAATGGCTATAACACTGCAACTGCACAAAGTTGAGATGAATTAGCACAGATCTGAGACTGTAGCTGTGACATTGCAGTCTATATGTTTTATAAAAATATGCTAATGAGTGAATATAATGTAACTGGAATATGCTTCATGCAAAAGGTCTCTTGTAAGAGATCATTACAAATCTTATAATCTACTGACTATGTTCATCCTATTTCTATAAATGTACCACTCTTGTATCTAAAACTAGAAATATGAAATATAACTCTGAGAACCATCGTGAAGAATCTCCTAGTTACCACCTGAGCTGGAACAAGAGCTGTATCAGGGGAAAGAATTGTGCCCAGGCCTGGAAGGTGTCCAGTCTGAGGAAAAAACTTACTGAAGCACCTCTAAAGGTGAGATTATCTGTATTCAGTTTGATTAGACATATATTTGCACATTTTATTTTATTTTGCTTGGTGACTTACTTTGTTCTGTCTGTTACTACCTGGAACCACTTAAATCCTACTTTCTGTATTTAATAAAATCACCTTTTACTTATTAATTAACTCAGAGTATGTATTAATACCCAGGTGGGCAAACAGCTGTGCATCTCTCTCTATCAGTGTTATATAGAGGGCAAACAATTTATGAGTTTACCCTGTATAAGTTTTATACAGGACAAAATGGATTTATTTGGGTTTAGACCCCATTGGGAGCTGGGCATTTGAGTGTTAAAGGCAGGAACAGTTCTGTAAGTTGCTTTCAGTTAAGTCTTCAGCTTTGAGGCAAGTAATTCAGACCCTGGGTCTTTGTTGGAGCAGATAGGCATGTCTGGCTCAGCAAGACAGGGTGCTGGAGTTCTGAGCTGGCAGGGAAAGCAGAGGCAGAAGTAGTCTTGGCACATTGGGTGGCAGCTCCCAAGGGGTTTTCTGTGATCTAACCTGTCACAGTAGCAGATTTCTGAAACAAGCCTATCTGATTCCATGCTGGAGCAATTGACTGGATATATATTTCTGTACTGGTTACGTGACCACAGGGATGTTCTAAATTCACCTAGTTCAGGTTAGATTTGTTGTGCACAAGTCCAGTTGCCCAGGTTTGTTAGTTTGAAAGTTCATGCTCATCTCTTTCATCTTTAGGCATGAGCTTTGTTTCTGTTGCTCGTTTGTTTTGGAATCAGTCTTTGCCCCACTGTAGCATACATTTAGAGACTAGACAAATTTGGTGAATACTCCATATTATAAATTCACATGTCTACAGATGTTGCTCTTAAAGCTTTCTCTCTCTCATCGTCTTCCTCTCCCCAAATTTACACCTGCCCAAAACTATAGAAACAGAAATAAAGCATTAATCTTCCTGTAACATCTTACCTTAGTTTAATATGCTGTCCTAACATAAAACCTGTTGCAACATGGTTTTCAAAAGCTGAAACTCCATCTTCCCTTTTGCCTATCCACAACTCAGAGCCAGCCTTCAGTTTGCAGTTATCACCTTCTCTCTGCTAGTAACTCGGATGCTGTACAAAAATTAACAGCTACTTTTCAGCAAGTTCAGCTTTTCCTAAGGAGTATCTAACTGAAACATGAAGCTCCTTTTGCAATTCTACTAAAAGCCAGACCCATTTGCAAACTCTTTGGCTCAGCTCCCTAGTGCTACATTAAAGTATATCCACCTTTCACAATAGCAGCACACCAAGAGTACTGTATCTTTCTCTGGCAGTTGAAGTATCACAGTGCTTCAAAATATGCTATATCAAGATTCTAGTCCTCTCAACACCAACAGCAGTAAGTTCTGCAGATAAAGTGGCAAAATAGGCTGACGCAAAACCTTACACAATTATCAAAAGCTTCAGAAATGTATTCAACAAAAGTCTTCAAATATGCAGGAAAATAGCATGCTGGGATGCTCTGCTACATACATGTGGTGGACTGGGAACTTCTCTAATAATCTGCTAGTTTCATTTGGGTGTTTTCTGTATGGATATATTGGTCTAAATCAACAGCACAAAAACAGGCAGGAAAGAAAAGAACGGTTCAAAACTAGCTAAGTCTCTGCAAACACTTGAGAGACGTTAAGAGACAATGCCAGGAATATTAGCTTTGAAAATTTTGCCACCCATGCCCTCTAGCTAACCATAAAACTGGTTTGGAGCAGGACAAGAAAAAGCCTGCAAACGGATGAGGTCAAAGGAACACTGGAAGATTTACAAAGGAATATGCTTTCAAGAGCAAAATAATACACCTCACTCCGATATAACACAAATTCGGATATAAGGCGGTAAAGCAGTGCTCCGGGGGGTGGGGCTGCACACTCTGGTGGATCAAAGCAAGTTCGATATAATGCAGTTTCATCTATAATGCTGTAAGATTTTTTGGCTCCCGAAGACAGCATTATATCAAGGTAGAGGTGTAGTTTGGGGTAACAGTGAAAGTCACAGGGACCCACTGGAATTGTCTGAAGAATTTAGGCCTACCTAGGTTACTATCAGAGAATGGTAAACCTTCAGGCAAGATAGACATGTGTATAGACCAGGAGTCGGCAATCTCTGGCATGCAGCTCACCAGGGTAAGCACCCTGGTGGACCAGGCCAGTTTGTTTACCTGCCGCGTCTGCAGGTTCGGCCGATCGTGGCTCCCACCGGCTGTGGTTCGCCATCCCAGGCCAATGGGGGCAGTGGGAAGCGGCGTGGGCTGAGGGATGCGCTGGTCTCTGCTTCCTGCTGCTCCCATTGGCCTGGAGCGTCAAACCACAGCCAGTGCGAGCCGCGATCGACCGAACCTGCAGACTCGGCATGTAAACAAACTGGCCCGGTCCACCAGGGTACTTACCCTGCCGAGCCGCGTGCCAGAGGTTGCCGACCCCTGGCATAGACTGTTTTAAAATCCTTTTTCTCCAATGCTTTGTTCCTACTGTTAAAACAAACCATTCTTTTGGTTTAAGAGGATTGTTTCATTATATACCACTGGTCACAGACATCCAAAAGAAAGAACCACAGGTTCAAGAACTCAGGGTAAGCACAACTGATAAACAGAGTACTGTAACCTAGGGTCCAATCTAACACTGAGAGAACTGGGACATTCTACCCTGGGAAAGGTAAAGGCTCAAAGTTTAACAGATGAGGAGTTGCACTCAGAGACATGAAAGGGGACAGAGGTGCAGCTAGCCCTGTAACCATGGTAAGATATAGACCTCAATAGCAGACCTGCTCTGCTTCTGCAGTCACATCCATGGCTCTCTACCACTACCACCCTCTCCATCCTTCCTTAAAGCAGTATACCATTTCCCCCAGCAAGTCAGGCAACAGCAGCCCAGCTTATGGTGCGGTGCAGTCATTAATTGCAGTCAAGGATCATAGGGGGAACCACTGTCCCATGAGCTAAAAGTGAAGTGACAATGGGATATAATATCTGACCTTGACTGGAGAGATTATTTCCCCCTAGAGAGCAAGAGGCATTTAATACACATAATTAAAGTGTGAGAAGAGCAAACCCCTACTTTTGTTTAAGTGGCTAGCAAGCCCCGCCCCCTCCCCCCAGATGAATCTTGATATAAACCGAAGTACAAACTTATTACCTGCAGAGCTAGGGAAGGCTGCATTGTGGAGACTTCAATGTGTCTTCACTCTCTCCCATAACATTACAGGTCATCAAAAGTTTAATGAAGAAAATTATAATCTGTTAGGGTGTGTAAAACAGCAGGATGCATTTCTTCATATTAAAACCAACTTGGAGCAACAGAAGAAATAAACAGCTTTTGCACTCCAAGACTTATGTCTCTTTCTGCAACTCACTATTAATCTCACTACATAGTTGTTTGAAATTTTACAGATTTATTTCTCTCATAGAAAATTAGTTGTTTGCAATAATAAAAAAGCTGTGTATGCTTCCATAAATTCCCCAGACTCCTAGCATATTGCAATACAGCAAAAGGTACCGAAGGGTGAATTCTACCATCTCGTAGTAACTGCATAAGGCTTTGATGCACAAGCCCAAGAGGATGTTATCCTCAGGAGGAATCTCACATATCACCTACTAAAAAATGTGGTATGAATGGTCATTTGCATGCATATTAATTTGATCCATTGCTAAGAGAACTAGTTTAACAAGTGTTAAAGACATATGGGTTTACCAGCATTCGGTATGCAATCATTTTGGAGTGTCTGCCAAACCAAAATCTTGGTTGTGCTAAGCAGCATCTCTCATTTCCCATTCATCTGTGCACTCTCTACAATGAAACAGAACATGAGATTTTCTAGTTTGTGAGATAGAACCTGCAGAAGTAAATAAGACTGGGTAGCACAAGCAATCCCTGGGACTATTATGGAGACAGGCACTGGTAGTTCTCCAGAAACCAGCAGTCTAGCTCATCATTAAACCTCTTGGTTCTAAAAGTTTGAAGTCTCCATACATTAAATCTAATAATCAGAAGGGTCCAGGCATAAAAGAACTAACTTGAATTCCAACATTTCAGATCATCAGAATATGTAACTTACTATCAGTCAACTGTTATGTTAATTGAAATGGAGATCTGAGGGCTTGTCTACACTTACCGGGGTATCGACACTCAGAGATCGATGCATCGATGGTCAATTTAGCTGATCTAGTAAAGACCCGGTAAATCAACTGCGACCCGGTAAACCAACTGCAGATCGCTCTCCCGTCGACTCTAATACTCCACCAGATTGAGAAAAGTAAGGGGAGCCAACAAGAGAGCATCTCCCATTGACCTCCCATAGTGCGGACCCTGTGATAAGTAGATCTAAACTACGTTCATTTGAGTTACCCTATTCATGTAACTCAAATTGCATAGCTTAGATTGATTTTTCCCTTTAGTGTAGACAAGGCCTTAGATACACGAGCTGGTTTTAGTTGTTATTTTAAAGCCACATGCCAACACACAGATGAGAGTCTAAATTAAAAGTTTACTTCTGTGGGCTGATGTTTTAGAGGTTTATATATAAATCAAGTCAGGTGACTTATTTCCAATAGCTATAAAAATATAAAATAAACCTTGGGTCCAATGACCTCAGAGATGTGCATATTTGTGGTTGTGGCCCTGGGAAACCCTGAAATCAGCAATTCCATTAGGTCAGAGTTGGTGGCACATAGCCAAGCTCCTGCAAAGAGTTAAAGATATTAGACAAACTTTGCCTTGTGCGTTTATCTGAGCTGCTTGGAGTCAGGATCACCTATCAATTACAGATGGCCCATGCTAATCAAAAAGAAGCTACTCAGCCAAATACTAACAACATACTCACACTCTGATGTGGAACATTAGCTTTTTATAAGTGAGATGCAAAGGACCAAAAAGGGAAGCCAAGAAAAAAATTACTTTAACATGAAACACCAAGTTATCTAGAGGTGTTTTTATGTACATTTTCTCTATGGCTGAGTCACCCAACATTTCTGATACTATTTAATTACAAGAATAAGATAAAGAACATAAAGGTCTCTGAGTAAGTCAAAGAAAATATATGACTAAAATGTGGAGCTGTCAAACATTATGAAAAGATGAGAGATAGCGCCAATAACTATCACAGAACAAAGAAGTACATGAGGGCATTGTGCTCTATGATATCTGGAAATCATAGGACCTCTTGCTCATTTCCTTCTCCAAGGTGCAAAAAGAGCTGTGCTGGTTAATCAAAAACAATAAATGCCACAATGGACTGGGGACACTGAAATCACAAATTCCCATTGCCTCAAAGGTCAATTTCAATGTCCAGGAATGACTACCATATGCTACTAATCTTATGGATACCCCACTAAAAACTCAGCATTTAAATCCCAGATTCAGAGCAATAAAATTGATCAGCGCCTTCCAATTAACACCAGGTTTGTTTAGAAATAGAGGAGTTCCATATTAAGAGAAACTGAAGCATTAGTTTCTCTTATTACAATCTCCATTGGTACGGCTTTCACTAAGGAATCAGACAGGTTCAGGAAGAGGAGTGGAAAAATCTGATCAGACAAGCTACTGATGGTAAATACAAAGATATAGTTATTGTTCTATTCTGTTGCCAATGGCAATGCATTTTACCATAAAAGCTGTCTTGCCACTTATTATTCCTATAAGAGTACAAAGTCAATTTCAGGTGGGGAAAAAAACAGAATATAAACAAATTATTATTTATTTGTATCACAGGAGTCCCAATCAGGAAGGGGCCCCCATCCTGCAAGTCACTGTGCAAACACAGAATGAAAGATGGTCCACTGTCCTGAAGGCTTTACAATTGTAAAAGATAGGACAAACAAACTGACAACAAAGTAGTAACAGTCATAATCCCCAAACTACCAATTTATAATCCCTCCTAATTTTCCTCTCAAGTAACAATCCTCCCTTGCTCCCATTCCTTGAGCTCAACTGGTATTGGACTCACTTCTACAAATATACATCAGCAGAGTGGCATAAAAAGGACTAACCAAGAATGGGGATGGGATCTGGATATTTTTATTCTGTGAGGGTACAGAAATAAACATAAAAATAAAAGAATGTAAAAAGAAAGTGAAGCTTGCAACTACAGTAATAAGTACTGTATATGCTGATTTTCTAGTTTTTTGGTATTGAAGATGTGAGGATAAGCTTGCAGAGCAACTGATTACAGCATACCCAATTGTAGCTTCCCTTTTCATTGTGCATATTCTGTCTTCATGGAATTAAGTTAAAGCCAGCAACAACAATCCACCTCTTCCTCCAGGTATTTATTTACATGGCTTCTCTGTCTGAAGGATGTTGATGTGTCTTGGATGTGTTTATGTAATAATTCAGAATTTATTTTAGATACTGAATAATGACTTTTAAACTGAAGTTTCATGGTGATGTTTTTCAAGCTTAACTGACTAAAGCTTGTTTAATGGGTCTTGAAGAATATATTATACACCTTAATGAGAACTTATGCAAATCACTGGCACTATCTTCTCAGAAAACATTTACTATTAATTATAAATAAAACTTTTGGGGTTTAGGTTTCTATTTTTTTTATGATTTTTGAGGGGGTTAATTTTCTTACTCCTTTCAGTCCACTAGAGGAAAGGGTTGTACAGATACGAAGGAATCTGGCTCTAGGTGCTCATATTTAGGCAAATTATTATTTGGCTTTTAGGATAAAAATTGATTTTTACTTTGTGTTTAGACCATTATAATGATTAGGCCATAAATCCATAATCTCAAATACTGATCTCCGCTGAATTCCCACATTTCTGGGATCAGTACACACAGCAAAGGGGATATCTTTATGATCCACCACTTTATTTTACAATGCAAGTTGGGGGAGGAGAGGAAGTGTTTCTTTTGATTTTATTTAATAATTAACTAGTCTCAGTTATTTGCATTAGCAGGTTTGCATTACTAGTTTACATCTATGCCAGAAACCTCATTTATAGCAGTAGGCAAACTACTTCAAATGTAGCCACCTACATGCCAGTATACAAATTATTCTAAATCAGAGAAATTAAGATACAATGCACTAAAAATCAAGAGACTTAAAATTATGCTCCTAATGGGCAAGGATTTACATGTTTCAGTTTAAACACAGAAGGAGTTATAAATACAAATCCCTGAGTTGCCAGACAAATCAAAGATGATTATATTTGTATGTTTGAGCACGATTAATTGAGAGGGTGAAGTAGTAATTACAGTATAAAGTATTTCCTAAAAAATGGAGAATTTTAAGCAGCTAGCTTATTAGGAAACTGTTTGTTCTAATTGATTCAATTATTCATTTATTACAGTTAATAAAACAGGCAAGGCTATTCTAACAGCTATAGCCAAGTCCTCCCTAGTGAACCATTACCAATCTGCAGCACTAGACCCAACATTTGGATCCATATCGACCAACATTTTCAAATTAATTTCAGGGAAATTTGTGGTGGTACTTAATTTGCATATAAAGCCTATCTGAATAGACACACAATATCCAGGTGGAGCTGGGCATCACTGCCTTTCCTGGACCCCTCAGCAGCGCAGAGGCACATGGCACTCACCTCTCGGTGCACCTCTGCTGAATGTGCACAGCGGTGATGGTCTCATCTGAGAGCAGCATAGAGATTCCTGGCATCATCTTGGAGCCCATCAACATCCGCCTGCCCCACCCACTCACAGCAGAGTCCAAGTGGGACCGCCTGAACAGCCAGTGCATGTGCATGCTTGCCTTCTGCTGCCAGGAGTGGAACAAGCTGCCTGGGCCATGCCTGTGTGTAACGCCGACAGACCCCAGTCATCAGTGGGCAGGATCGAACCAGGGACCTCTGGAGCTTAGTGCATGAACCGCTACGGCATGAGCTAAAAGCTGTTAGTTAGAGTTGTAGAGCAGACTCATTTTCTCTCTCTTTCTCTCTCTAATTGGTCTCAGTGCCTCTAGATGGCACAAAATACCACACCCAGAAGGTGTGTGTTACATGTGCGGGTTACATGTGCACACCCACACACCCAACAGACAGAGAATGGAGCACACTGATCATTCCACTTTCCCCTCCAAGTCCAAAGTTACAGACCCATCAGAAAAGAATGGGAGAGTCTGGGGCCAAGCAGGAGAGGAGTATTCCTATTGCAAGAGATATTCATAATCAGGAGTCTGGATTATTTTACTTGTAAACAGGAGTCTCCCTCACATACCAGGAGTTTTGGCCAGTCTGTTTGGACCCACATGCTTCCAGACAGCTGGATCTAGGCCAGAGATGGACAAACATTTTGGCCCAAGGGCCACATCTGGGTATAAAAATTGTGTGGCAGGCCATGAATGCTCACAAAATTGGGGTTGGGGTGCGGGAGGGGTTGAGGGCTCTGGCTGACAGTGCGGGCTCTGGGGCCAGAAATGAGGTCAGAGTGCAGAATGGCTCAGGTGCAGGCTCCGGTCAGCACTTACCTCAAATGGTGCCTGGAAGCAGCAGCAGCATGTTCCCCCTTCAGCTCCTACGCAGAGGCGTGACCAGGCGGCTCTGCTGTGCACTGCCTTGTCTGCAGGTGCCACCCCTGCAGCTCCCATTGGCCGTGGTTCCCAGCCAATGGGAGCTGCAGGGGCGGTGCTTGGGGCAGGGGCAGTGTACAGCAGAACCACCTGGCTGCGCCTCTGCGTAGGAGCCAGAGGAGGGTCATGCTGCTGCTTCTGGGAGCCGTGAGGAGCAACCCCCGATCCTGCTCCCTGGCAGGAGTGCTGGAGCAGGGCAAGCCCCAGATCCCGCTCCTCAGTGAGAGCTTGAGGGTCAGATTAAAACAGTTGGTGGGCTGCATCTAGCCCACCTCTGGTCTAGGCAGAATCCAGACACTGTCTCTAGCTCCGGCCCCTCAGGCACTTTTCCAGGGTGCAGACTTCCTGTCTGGCACCTCTCAGTCCATCTGCCCTAGGCCCTGAGACCAGTGCTGAACCTCCCAAGCCTCTCCAGAAGTCTATGCACACTGTCACCAGCAATCATCCCTTTAGGCAGTCCGGATTATAGTTTAACTCTTCAGGAATTCCGTGGTGTTAAAGTAAGGAACACTCACGCTTTGCAAAGCAATTTCTTAAGCACACACACTTTACTCAGACAGCATGAGCTCTACGGGGAAAAACAAACTGCTGAAGGCAATCCCCTTTAGTTTAGTCTCATCTTCTGCCCCTGTTGTGAATCACTGGGTTTAATTCAAGGCAAGCCAGGTCATTCCTGCCTCCACTCCTCCTGCTCAATCTCCTAGTTCCAGTGAGGAAATGGCTCCCCTTGCTTAGAGAGCATGTCACTTTTAAAGAGCAGTCTAATAAACCTTTTCTTTATTGCTGTCCTGATGTAATTTTCCATGCTGCTACCCCATATGGGATTACTGGTGAAGATTTGTTAGAAGTCTCCAACCCCATTGTTTTACCAGGGCAGAGCTATTCAATGTTGATAACTCCTTGATGGCCCTGTTTCACTTCCCCAGACACAGTCCGTTTTCTGCTACAAAAATGGAAGTTCTAAACCACATTGATGGTAACAATCGTAAATGCTCTTCATAAAACAAAGAGTAATTCATAATTGGACACAGACCTATTCCCCGAAGTGTCACAACTATTTAATCCAATATCATTTATCTAGGACTGGAAGAGTGCTTCCCTTTGGAAAAGTGACTGTTCTAGGTTTACTGTCTTTTAATGCAGATCAACTGTGCTGAGGTAAAAAAAACTCTACTTTTAAACTAAATGTTAGCCCTAAAAGTCAACCTGGGCTCTGCAGATCAAAAGCTGTACTCTTTGTGGTTCACACATCATCACTGGTAAAGATTCTGTGGGTTAACTCTAACCATAGTTATGTCTTATATGCCTACAACACTAAACATTTTTCAGGCTGAATGCCTTTATATTATGTAATCCAACAGAACAAGACTCACCAAATATCAAGTCTCCATGAGATAGCAGAGCCCAAAAGCTAAGCAAAAAGGAGAGCTTTGCAGCAGACAAGCAGACTCCTTGGATATTTAATTAACTAGTAACAAATAAGTTAAATTTGCACAACCCTTTCATTTCCTTCGGGAAACAGAGGAGGACAGAAGTTGGCACCAAAAAGGGTTTATAATAGAAATCTCATCCTAACCTTCAATGTTATTTTTGCTGCCAAGTGAATCTTAGCTTCCATCACCTCACCAACCCTCCCAGAACCCAGTTGTTTATTACTTATTTTAAAAAGTTGGCATCTTTTCTTCAAGAATTTTTAGATGCATCTTCTGGGAGTAAGCAAACAAGTAGACTCACTAATCAATTTCCTATATGCTCTGACTTTTTGAGAAATAGTCCTACAAACCAGCTAGACACCAACATCCAGGAGAACAAGTACAATTGATCTGGCTTCTGGAAGGTTTTAGCCAGTGAGATACAGTGGCAAACGCGAGAGTGAATATTCAAAGGTAAATAGATTTCAAAAGTTTCCAGGCATCCTCAGAAACATATCCTGATCTATGACAAAGAACTGCTTTACAAGACTGATGCTTTCTTTATTGGCTGATTGCAAGGTAACTACACTGAGATAAATGTATGTCTCTAGCAGGAATCTAACATTAAGTAATGTTTTTCTATATAAATGGTCCCTTCATGCACAACATTCAATACTGTAATTGCACACAGTGGCTTTCAGCACTGTAATTTGTAGAATTATAGTTTCTGAGTCCTAAAATATATTGCAGTTGTAACATTTCAGATATGTTTTCCTTTAAGTACCCAAATCCTTTTGCTTTCTTCCCTCCGCCCCCTCCCCCCAATCCCCATATGAGATTAATTATAAAGTACTTTCCCCATCCCCTTCTGCTTTTTCATTTTGGTTTCTGTGTTTGCCCATTTTAATCATTTATAATTTAGGACAACCTAGGATATCTAAAAAAAACAATAATCGCACACTAGAAAATCTGATCATCTATTTGAAAAGTGAAATTCCAAGACAAATCTACAAAGTTTCTCACTAGAAACATCAACTCTATCCACTCTTGTTTTAGAAATGATTATTTCTTTAAAAATAAGATTTCCAATTCACTTTAGCATCAATGGATCTGTTGAATGAACTACAGTAGCTTCAATATGTTTCTGGTTTAAAAAAAAAAAAAAAGACAGACATTTCTTCCAGTGTACACCAATTCTGAGTTTAGTCTACCTGGGTCCCAAAACATCGACCTTCAGACTCTAATCAGTGAGCCTACACAGTTTTGAAAATAAGGTGCGCAAACAATGTTCCTTCCTATTTTTTTTGTCCTGTCTGAAGATATTTAGAAAATAATCAGAAGTGTAAACTTCCATTTAGTCAAAAGAATGACGTCACTTCATGCCCTTCAAACAGATGAAAAGGCTTTAGAGACAGAGGAGGAAGAGGATGAGGGAGTCAGAGACCAGCTGTGAAGGAACAGACGTGACTTACGTGATGAAAATCCTCTTCCTGAGAAATAAAACAATGACTTCCCCCCACAACAAAGCCAAATAAGTATAAGTCAAGCCATAAAATATTGCTGCATAAACATATTTGGTCTTTGTTGTTATGACTAACCTGCTCTCTCTAAAATGTCATCTTTGTATATGTATCTGAAGATGTATTTAATAGGATAAGAACTGACCAAATTAAGGTAGAAGAATATGCTAAAATGTGTCAGGTGATCTACATTATTGTATGAACACAGAAAAGCAATAATTGGCTCTCACTGACAGCAATATCCTAGCACCACAAACTAGTGAAGACATCTAGTGAAGTTTTGGATACAGAAATGACAAAAACAAAGTGCAAAAGAAATGTAAATGTAATATGCTGGATAAGTATATTGCTCCTCCTCATTCACATGTATCTCACATATTAGATAAGATAGAAAATACTACCACCAGCTAATACTCCTTTAGCTCATATGGCAGAAGCCTATGCCGAAGGTCTGAAGTTCAGCTCAGCTGATAACCCATACCACAGTTTACCTGGGAGAAAGTGCACCAATACACTGTCTCTACATTAGGTCTTTGTACCAGGTGAGCTACATTGATATTGTTCAAGTTAGGAGTCCTCTCAGGGAAGGCACAAAGTAGAAAGTTATTGGGGAATTCAACTTTTCTAAAGTGATTGTTAGTGATGGCCACTGGTGAGAGCAAGACACCATAGTACAGGAGTGGGCAAACTTTTTGGCTTGAGGGCCACATCTGAGAATAGAAATTGTATGGCGGCCCATGAAAGCTCACAAAATTGGGGTTGGGGTGTGGGCAGGGGTGTGGCCAGAAATGAGGAGTTCAGGGTCTGGGAGGGGGCTCTGGGCTGGGGGAGTGAGGGCTCTGGCTGGGGGTGCATGTGATGAGGAGTTTGGGGTGTAGGAGGGTGCTCCAGGCTAGGATCAAGGAGTTCAGAAGGAGGGGTATCGGGGCTGGAACAGGGGGTTGGGATATGGGGAGAGGCTCAGGGATGCAAGTTCTGGGCGGTGCTTATCATAAGCGGCTCCCGGAAGCAGCAGCATGTCCCTTCTCCAGCTCCTAAGCAGAGGCGCGGCCAGGCAGCTCTGCCAGACAGTTCTGCATGCTGCCCCATCCGCACGCACCACCCCTTCAGCTCCCATTGGCTGTGGTTCCCGCCAATGGGAGCTGTGGGGGTGGCGCTTTGGGCGGGTGCACTGTGAAGACCCCTGGCCACCCTATGTGTAGAAGCCGGAGCCGGGGCATGCCGCTGCTTCTGGGAGCCACTCAGAGGTAATCTCAGCACATCAGGTGACAGTCCCAACGGGGTCTCTGTGACTGAACTCGTCATACCCAGCTGGAGTGCCGGAGCGAGGCCATCCTGCTGCTACCGGGAGCTGCGTGGAGTGGCCCCCGACCCTGCTCCCTTGCTGGAGTGTGACAAGCCCCAGACCCTCCTCCACAGCAACAGCTCGAGGGCCGGATTAAAATGGCTGGTGGGCCAGATGTGGCCTGCAGGCCATAGTTTGCCCACCTCTGCCATAGCAGAACCACCAGTGGTTGCCACATCTGATCAGACCACTGGTTCGTCTACTGTCATCTACCAGTAATCTTCTTACAGTAATAAAATTGCAAAAGGATTATTGTTTGAGCAACACTGCTGTGATTTGACTGCACTTCTCTACTGTGACTATTTCACTCAGAAGATATTATAGGCTGGTATTTTAATTGTAACGCTAGTAAAAAAAATAAGAGACAAAACATACCGTACATCTAAAACGACATCTTAATTAAAAATTAACTGGAATAATCATTATACAATGCTGAATGCATTTTCAAATATTATACATTGTACAGATAAGACAACTTTACAAGTAGAGTAACTTTTAAATGTTCATCAGATATTGAAGTGTTAGTTTTATAGTGTTCACTCTCTAGAATTAACATAAGACTGGTTGAAACTACTTACTGGAGATTTCTTTTTTGCTTGAAGAACAGTGTGTTCTTCTCTCTTTCCCCAACCTCCTGTTTAATATCTGAAGGCTTTATAGTATGGCTAAAGGGTTATTCAGTTTTTATTTACCTCACTATATCTACTTTTGAGAGTAATGTACTCGTGGCTGGTTTACTGGGTTTTTTTATTTTTATTTTTATTTTTTTTTTTACAGACTGATTTCCTGCCCGGATTATTAGGGCAATTTATGAGAAAGTAATTTTTTTTCTTGGTGATGACAGAAGTGGGCAATGCTAGCCTGATGCAATGCAGTTTTCTCACAAAGCACCACTACCAAGGTTCCTTTTTGAAGTTTTGGCCTAATATGGAGTCCAGGTGCCAAAACATTTGGTAAAGTTCCCAAATAAATTACCAGAATTTCAAAGAACACAGTATACTGGAAGTTGTGTACTTTCAAAAACTTTGGCTCTTAAGTGTCACATTGAGTGCTGCAGGCTGCTGAGTCCTGAAAACATGGGCCCAATTGTGGGTGCTAAGAACTTATAAAAATCTGACACTTATTTTACTGTCACTGATAGTTTGTTTTTTTAAATATGCCAACATGAACATAACAGGTGCAAATGTGTGCGCCTCGGCACCAATACACTCACTCATTATACTTGTGAAAAACACTTAGGAGAGGTTAAATTGAAAAATTAGTAAATTTGGGATCAATAATTACACTCTACCCTCTGGTTATGCATAGGAACGGAAGGAATCTTAAGAGCATACACAATCACCTACTGTTCTATGTACAGCAATATTTGTGCTCTGTGAACTGGGCAATGGAAAAAAGATTACAGTTTAGTGTAGACTGTTCTTGTGTTGGCAGTTTGTTATACCCTTGTGGGTATATTTCCACTATGGTGGATAGGGATTTAGCCAAACAACTACTCACCTACAGCACCATATAGGAGTGTTGTAAAAATTAATTAACGTTTGTATAGTCCTTCGAACATGTAAAATACCATGTAAATACTAAGGACATCCAGTCAGCGTTCATGTAAATTATTTAGCTAAATCCCTGCTCACCAGGCTGAATGGTAAGCACTTAAAGTTTTTAAAAGGGAACAGTATACCTAAAAGTCTAACACACACTCATGTTACCAGGTCACTGGATGATATAATATTGGGATGGAGCAACTCGCTCCTACTGGTAACGGGTCCAAAATCTTGTTGAAGTTACTTTGTAGTGAACATTTGACAGTGGGCCACGATCTCTGTGAAATTATGTTCCTTATATAAGAGGGCAATTAGATCAAATCTCTCTTTATAAGGGCATATCTGAAACTCATTGATGGCACTGGGAGTTTTTCCTCTGGTTTTGATGGACTTTGGATCAGACTCTAAACAATATCTAGAGGAGAGATGATTAATATTAGTTGGGTTGTGAGAAGGCTTGCACCATCACTGCTTGCAAATGTATCTGTAGAGAGAAAAGCCATTCACAGAAAGTCAACTCCAGGAACAGTTCCACCACCTCCCCCATTGGTGTTCTCCAGCCAAGAGGAGCACGGATCTAGCTTTCAAATTGCACAGTGCAAATACTCAGCATCATCAGGACTTCAAATGACAGAAATCAGCTGGAACAAGTAAATGAGACTTTGCATTTGTCGCCCCAAGCACAACTCAGCTATCACTGGGACATATCTCAACCTAAATACCTGAGAGGTTTTTATGCAAAGACACAGGTCTTATTCATAATCAAATCAAGGATGGTAGTAAATCTGTCATGAGCCTTACACTGAACAGAATTAAAGAGCATCACTATCAGCCAGTATCTAGAACTGTCAGAAATGTAAACTGGTACAGTCAATGGGACAGATATGAAATGCTACAATCCTGGACTGCACTTTCTCAGTGGCCTGGACTGCCAAGGCTCCCCAATAACCGCAAGGAGAAATCAAAAGGACTCCATGTCCCCAAAAATTATGGCAGCTTTTCTAAACCCTCTCTGCCACAATAATGTAGCCACTAAAAAGGCACAGCTGCCTTAACTTTGCACCAAAATGTGGACCACTGAAGAGGATAATTACTTCCTGCCATTGTATTCACTCTAATTTAAAATCTAATTAATTTAAAATCTGTGCTTCCTGCAGCTCCCATTGGCCAGGAACGGTGAACCACAACCACTGGGAGCTGTGGGCAGCCATGCCTGTGGATGGTCAACATAAACACTGTCTCATGGGCTACCAGCTGACTATCCCTGATGGGCCGCGTGCAGCCCGCAGGCCACAGGTTGCCCATCACTGTTCTATATAAAACCATGGTACACCTACATCTTGAATACTGTGAGCAGGTATGATCGCCCCATTTCAAAAAAGATATTTTAGAATTGGAAAAGGTACAGAGAAGGGCAGCTAAAATGATTGGGGTATGAACATCTTCTGTCTGAGGAGAGATTAAAAAGATTGGGATTTTTCAACTTTGAAGAGACAATTAAGGAGGGATATGATAGAGGTCTATAAAATCTTGACCGGTGTGGAGAAAGTGAATAAGGAAATGCTACTTATTCCTTCACATAACACAAGAACTTGGGGTTACCCAATGAAATTAATAGGCAGCAGGTTTAAAACAAACAAAAGGAAGTACTTCTTCATTCAATACACAGTCAACCTGTGGAATTCTTTGCCAGGAGACGTTGTGAAGGCAATAACTATACCAGGGTTCAAAAAAGAACTAGATAAGTTCCTGGAGGACAGATACATCAATGGCTAATAACCAGGATGGGCAGGGATGCAACACCATCCTCTGAGTGTCCCTAGCCTCTGTTTGCCAGAAGCTGGAAATGGGTGACAGGGGATGATCATGCAGTGATTGCCTGTTCTGTTCATTCCTTCTGAAGCACCTGGCATTGGCACTGTTGAAAGACAGGATACTGGCCTAGATGAACCATTGGTCTGACCAGTATGGCCATTCTTATGTTCTTATGAGATGCAGAAAGAAAGACAAGATACATGGGATGTGGTTTAATTAGGCCACGACCTTATTAACTTAACTCACTGTGAACTATCTGGCAGTAATTGGTACAGTGCAGGTCATGATTCCTTCCTTAATCATTTCCACCTGATGGAGAGCTGCCATTAAATCCCCATTCTTCTATAGCTGGGCCCCAGTCTGTGGCTGGGACCCCATAGTCCTCCACTCATATGAGGGTGAAGGAATTGGGAAAAGGAAGTTTTCTCTTTACTGTACCAGACATCAGGTGCCCCAATCCCATTTCCCAGCTACTTTAGAGGATGCCTTCTTCTCCAAAATCCACTTCCTACTCAACTTTATCAGGGAACCAAATCCCATAGGGAAGGAGTCCCTGCACTGGACACCTGCCACAAAGAGGCACAAGCAGTTAGCTTGGCTGCCTCGGGTGTGAATGGGGTTCAGGATGGAGGGACAGGCTTTATTTACCCTCCCTCTGGTGTGCATCAGCCGATGGCTTATCTGAGACCTTCTGGCCATCACCATGAGCTTAGATAATGCATCCCTCCACTGCCTCAGGATCTAGGAGAAGGTGTGTCTCGGGGACCCTTAAAGGAACTACTACTCTTTTTCCTCCACCAACGAAGCACCCTTACACCGCATTTCAGGTTGCAATCTGAAGGACATCTGAACACATTTGGGACTTCTGTGGTCACTCACCAGTAGGTCATTACCAAGACGCTCCTCTCCATTCACAGAGTTTCTTGCCCATCTTATGCTGGCTACAAAAAGAGTACTACGATTTCTGCTAGGTCACAAGTAATCAGCACTTGTGAATCTCTAGTAGGCTTCCAAATTTCATGTCAGCAACCACAGCAGCTTTCTAGAAGTGTTACCACTGCAAAGGACTGAGAGCAGGGCCAGATTTAGTGGCAGGCAACCCAGGTGACTACCTGAGGAGAAATTTTTGCAATTTTTGTTATCAATCAAAGGGAAAATAGAATGTTTAAAGTAAAATGTTTCGGGTATTCCATATGTGGATTCATTTTTCAGAAACTTTCTAGAATGTTCTGAACCTTTGTAGAGTCTCATGGAACCTTTCAGACTTTCTGAGAACTACATTTTCCTTGAACCTCCTAGAATGTCAGCCATGCCGTCGCAGGTATATGAAGGGTGGGGTGTTGCTAGTTAGTGCGATATAAGAAAGAACCGAAGTGAAGTGACAGCCCAGCTGTGATATTGTGAACCTTGCTTTAGTGGGTAATTGTGAAAATGAACTTGTGTTTTAAGACTTGAAGAGTGTAAGTAGTGACTAATAAAGGACATATTTAATGAGATGCCAGATATATCTATCGAACTCCTATCTATGCAACAATATAAAAGAAGTGCTGTTACTTCTTTTGGCATGTTTATCACATAATGTTTGATTACCTTTTGACTGCGGAACATAATATTAGGGACAGCAAAAGTCTATCTGTTTTCCCACGTAGAAAACAAATGATACCCCCAGAGAAGACTTCAGGAGCTCAGTATAGGAAGTGAAAAGCTCAATTGTAATCTAGTTTGCAGAAAGGGGCAAATTTGATGGGAAAATATCTGAAACAGAACAATGCTACTGCCTAAAACCCGGTCTATTACCCCTGTGCAGAAGAAACTGAGGAGTGAAGCGTACATGACAGAAGTCCTATTAACTAAGGAATTAGCAGATTTGCCTGAAGATAAGTAATGGAAAAGTGAGGAAAGTGATGGAGAATGTGAAAAAGAAGAATGTGGCTCACATGAAAAGTAGAATAACAACAGAAAAATCTGGTTCACATGAAAAGGAGAGAAACGATAAAGAAGAATCAGCAGAAAAAAATTGCACTCCACAAATCAATACATCAGATCCTGCTTTATAGATGGCGATCCTAAGCTCTGCCAATAATGATCATACAATTTTGAACAGACTGAGCAAAAAATCAAGTTTATGATGTTTCCAGTAAATGAGCAAAAGTGACACTTATCAAAGTCACACTACAAAAGAGTGCTCAAGAATGGGAGAAACTGAATCGCCATTGGCTAGTTTACTCAAAATCAACTGATAAAGTGTTCTGTTTTTGTTGGAAAATATTTGACAAGAATGCCAAATAGTTGCTTGTGCTTTCCAGGTACAATTACTGGCATAACTTATCTGATGCTCTAAAGCAACCTAAAAAGTCACCTGGCCATTCTATGGCTTATTCCAAATGGATGGAGGTTGAGTTCAGGCTCAAGCTGAACAAATGCAAAAAAACAGTGCATTATTAATGTAGACACTCAGCATTGGAGGAACATGTTTGTGCGTCTCATCTAAATTACCCTCTTCCTTGCAAATAATAATATGGCTTTCTGGGGATCATCAGGTAAGTTGTTAACTGAATATAAGGGTAATTTTCTTGGTTTGGTAGCGCTCCTTGGAAAATACGACAATGTCATGCGTGAGCATCTGTCTATCAAAGAGAGATCTGGGCAAATGATGCCTCACGAAAAGACCTGGAGGTTTCTGTATGACCTTAGTAAGCCACTGGTGGACAAGAAAAAAAACTCTTGAACAATCATACAGACCTTCACCATATGCTGACACACGGGGAATGTTCATACATCAAAGAAGACAACTTCTATGTCAAATTGTACAACGTCAGTCACATTTTGCTACACAGGAGGCATGCTCCACTCCAAGTTCTCCAATTCATTTATGATGCACAGCTGAAGGACACTTTTTCTAATGTGTGGATGGCTTTGAGGAGTCTGCTCATGCTGTCACGAGTGGTGAGTGCAGCTTTTCTAAGCTCAGGCTCATTAAAACATATTTGATTGACAATAGCCACGAGACACAGATATCGCTTGCTATTTTATCACTTGAAAATGCCATAGGCCAGTCTTTGGATCTCTCTAACACTGTGCTTCAGTTCATGATGGCAAAGATAAGAAAAACAACCTTTTGAGCTTAAGGACTAGGGTTAACATTCTAAGGCTGTCACCTGTTTGTAACACTATTTAATATTGGTGCACAGTTCAATTTCTTGATGTTCATACATTTCAAGTTATTCTTAAAATTAAAAAGTTTCTATAAGCTTAGAGAAAGCTAAGTTTTCTATTTGCTTATATATGGCATGAATAA
This sequence comes from Gopherus flavomarginatus, assembly GCF_025201925.1. Classification (NCBI taxonomy): domain Eukaryota; kingdom Metazoa; phylum Chordata; order Testudines; family Testudinidae; genus Gopherus; species Gopherus flavomarginatus. The sequence continues at coordinate 79,684,896 of NC_066617.1, read as the reverse complement.
TACAGATTACAGATCCTAGCATGCAAATTTATCATTTTATATGACAGGGATAAATCATGCATACAAATCATGCATCAATGTTGTGAAATGGGCTACAAATGCGATAAAAAAATAAGGCATTAAAAATTTAACAAATGGAGGGGGGCCCCCGAAGACTCTCCTCGCCTGTGGAGCCATTTGGTCTGACTGAGGGTGACATATGGCACAGAAAGGCATCACTGAAGACAAAATGAACAGAAAGTTAGGTTCCCTTTCAGATGAAAGCTTTTCTTCTCTGAAGAGGACCAAGTGAGTTGCTGACCTATGTTGTTTGGTAGGGGAAAAAAAGATCAGGGAATGATTATGGTTGGCTGAGGTTAAAGGAGATGGTGCAATCCCAATTTCATGGTTCTGTTTAGCTGGTCATTCATGCACACATCATTAAAAGGGATAAAAAAGACACCTTAAAAGATACCTTAGAAAAAAATGTCAGGGACCCAAAGTTGGTTATCTATGCTGCATCAATCCCATGGTTCTTTTGGCATAACATAGACTCAACTTACAATATCATTTAAATCACATTTAAACAACTCTAGGTGATCACTGCATTTTGAGTTATATTCATTTTTAATTTATCAAATCATATTGGTAATACAACAGTTATAAAAGCTCAAATACTTCTGCTTTATGCAAGAGCTCTCTCTACAAATAGCAACCTTCAGACATTTTATTAAAAGAACTTTTCCTTGATTGATATAAGGTAATTTAGTCCTAGCTTTCCCCAGTCAGAAGTCCTTTCAGCAGCTTGTACAGAATACTTAAATAAGGAGAGATCCCACAAGGTAACCAAAAGCCCAGTAACCAAAAGCCCAGTAAATTACAGACAGAATGAATAATGTGGGTAACTCTTTATTACATAACACAGGGAGAAGAAAAAACACATTATGGGTATTTTAAATATGGTTGCAACCGAAAATAAAAACCCAGGAAAGCGACAAAACAGGAAGAACGTACCTAATTTCCTTCAATGCCTAACCACTATGATGCACATTAAGTAGAAAGGGATGTAATTTATTACTGGTTGAGAAGATAGGTATATTTTTACTTTAGAGAAAATTTGACCCATTAGGTTTTCTATGCATAAATTTACCGTCTGCTATTTTCTGCAACATTATTTTAATTATTTTTAACAGCACTCAGCTTGTCTTAGCATAATGCTGCACAGCATATCTTCTCTGCATTAGTTTGGGTGATGTCATTGCCCAGGTCTCTGCACAATTAATCCCTACTTATCAGTTTCAGATTACAAAATCTGCTCGTTAGGGCATTTCCCTAAGATTTAGAAGACCTGTGTTTGAGTTCCTTCTTTGCCAAAAATACTTCTTGTATGACCTTGAACAAGTCACTTAGGCTCTCAATTCCCCATCTGTAAAATGGGGATAAACAGTATTTCCTTACCTTACAACACTGAAGAATGTGAGTTGCTCAGATACTGTGACCATAGAAATATCTGAGATAGATATTTTAACCTGTACATTCAAAATGAACTAAAGCAATATGAAAAGCACTGCAGCAGGAAATCACAAATCAAAACAGTGAAAGACAATTCGGTTTTGTCAGGAGAGAGAAATATCGTGGCAACGTTTTCACTTCTCACATTATATGAAAGGTTACTTTTCTTTTTAACGTCTAAGTGGAAGTCCTGAGGCTTCCTTAACAAGGGCCATATCCTAATGTCACTGAAGCCAATGGGATTTTGACATTGACTTGGAACTGGATTAAGACCTGTCCCTAGCTGACTATTACTAATAGTATGATAACAAATCAGCTAGGTCCGCAATCAGTTAGGCTTTGAACACATTTCTCCATTCAAAATATCATCTGCTCAATATAATTAGCCATTGCAAAATGAGTTAGGGGCTTTAGGATTGATTAGATACTATCCTGTGCAGTAATGCACCACTTGAAGGGTGCAGAGTGCCTTCAATTCCCACTGTATTTGGTAGGAGTTGACTGGAACTCAGCACCCTGGGGTAGATGCATGGTACCTTGAGTCAGTCACAGCACCTCACAGGATTGGAGCCTTTGCCTACAACAGAAGAACTGTACACTGATTGTGTGGTATCAACTATATTCACAAATATTATCGGTGCCTTTGAAATGCATACCACTTTTTCCAGCATTTTCCCAGCATTTCCAGAAGCTATGAGATCTAAATTTCCATTATACAAAAGTTTACTTAACATTAAGATATTATTAACAACATTGATCTAATCTTGTCTCCATGTTCCATTCCAGCCATCTGACAAACCAGATCTCCTTGCTTATGAAATATAACCAGGAGCCCACCTTGCCAAGCCACTAATGTTTTTAATGGCAGCCTACATTAGCTCTTACACTATATCTTGTTTAAACACTGAGCAAGATGCTTCTGATACACTGTATTTTTTACATAGGACTCTTGACAGTCTCTGTAAAAAGGAGGCAGGTAGAGGAAAGCTAAAACTAACTTTCAGTGTCATCAGAATTAAAATGCACTCAATGCAATACAGAGAGCATTGAGAGAGAGACCTTTGCTGCCAATTTGCATTTGTAAGCAGAAGCTTGAGAGGCTATGGGTAGCACACAGAACAAGCATTTTGAGTAATCCACTAAAACTATTTCTGTGACTATTTCTGCAGGTTCCTTTTTCAAATCAGAAAACTCTCTCTACGTTTATTTAATTTTTGTTTGTTTGTTTGAGGGTTTGTTCCCTGCCTCTTCAGCCACAATTTAGAACAAGCTGATAATTAACAATTCCATGAATAAGTAGCAAGCTTTCTTCCCTCTGGTCAATACCACAGAACAGAGAGGTGAAACCCTTTCGCCAAAGTACTTTTAAATAAACAAAATGCATTCTGTCCTACAAGAGATACTGTATGGGTTCAGAACAGCATAGGTCAGTAGCTCTTTTTCTGCCCTAACCTATAAAATGTCACCTTCTAGTGAATAGTCCACCTAAATACAGTTTTTGATGAAGTGATACAGAACTATTTTTTGCAGAGGATGTGGGAGGGCTGGGTGGAGGAAATGTGCCTCATTCGTAGCTTTCAACAGAAACAAAGGGTAGGCAAATTTCAGTGACAGCCAGTGAACAGGGGCACACAAAGGCTTTGTGGAGAGAGTGCATGTCCAGGGAACTTGTAATAGCTTAACAAATGAGGGGCTGTGCCCTGCCCCACACACCACCTCAAGCTGTTATGCTGCCACTGAGCCCTGGAGTCGTATGTGCTCAATTATCTCTCTTCAACAGGGACAGTGGCTGACAAGTGAAAAGACCTGCAATACCGCCTCCTGCAACCATAAAGCCATGATGAAGGAGATAAAGCACAGAAAGCTTAAAAAAAAATTAATTTTCTTCCATGTTAAACTGGAGATAAAAACAGAGGAGACAGATTCTTATCCTGATAAAGGAAGCACAAGGATTAAAATCTCTTCCAAGCTTTTTATGAAGCACGTTGTGAACTATGCTAATCACTTCAGCAGTTACCACTCATTTGTTTCAGTTCAGCCTATGGGTGTCTGAGGGGATTCTTGGGGCCTATTATTAGAATCCTGCTATTAAGCAAGGAAGATTTCCCTCTCTCTGATGGGCTACATCCCTCCCTCCACACTGCTGAATGGCCCAGCTTCTGAAGTAGTAACAGATCTTGGAATGGACCAGGCTCCAAATTTAAGATTTTTACACACACACACACACACACACACACACACACACACACACACACACACACACACACACACACACACTTCTGGAGAAGGATGCTCCCTGCATAAGGCCTCCTGTGAAGTCACCACCCTCTCCTTGCACTGAATTCACAAGCTCAACACAGTGCTCCATTCTCTTCACACATTGGGGGCCAACACAGAAATATTTCCAGCGGAAAGGGAAAAATCATACTGCTCCTGTGAAAGCCCACACTCTCCTAGTAGATGGTTAATTTTTTCCAAAAGCTAAAACATTTACAGCACAGCACTGCTTTCACTCACGTGGACATGGTTTAGAGCAGTGGTGGGCAACCTGCGGCCCATGGTAATCAGGTTAATCCGCTGGTGGGCCGCCAGTTTGTTTACATTTGCACAGCTGCCCACAGCTCCCAGTGGCTGCAGTTCACCGTTCCAGGCCAATGAAATCTGCAGGAAGCGGCAGCAAGCATGTCCCTGCATCCTGCGCTGCTTCCTGCAGCTTCCGTTTGCCGGGAACGGTGAACTGGGGCCACTGGGAACCGCGGGGGGGCCGTGCAAATGTAAACAAACTGTCCTGTGGCCCACCAGTGGATTAGCCTGATGGGCTGCATGTGGCTCACGGGCTGCAGGTTGCCCACAACTGGTCTAGAGACATAATGAAGATTGCAGAGGACTACACACCTAGAATCTGTGGTTTAAAACATAGTACCATTTGCAACTTTTTGAACAGTCAGTAACACATGGAGGAGTCAAGTATCAGAGGGGTAGCCGTGTTAGCCTGGATCTGTAAAAGCAGTGAAGAATCCTGTGGCACCTTATAGACTAACAAACGTTTTGGAGCATGAGCTTTCGTGGGTGAATACCCACTTCGTCACATGCATCTGACGAAGTGGGTATTCACACACGAAAGCTCATGCTCCAAAACATCTGTTAGTCTATAAGGTGCCACAGGATACTTTGCTGCTTTTATATGGAGGAGTGAAGTTCTGGAACAGCCTTCCAAGGGGAGTAGTGGGGGCAAAAAACTTAACGGTCTTCAAGACTGAGATTGATAAGGTATGGCATGAGGGGATGGTATGATGGAACTGCCTACAATGGCACGTAGCCCATCAACGACTGCCAGTAGCAAAAATCCTCAACTGCTGGAGAAGGGACACTAGTTGCGGATAGCTGTGAGTTACTACAAAGAATTCTTTCCCAGGTATCTGTCTGGTGGGTCTTGTCCACATGTTCAGGGTCTAACTGATTGCCATATTTGGTGTCAGGAAGGAATCTTCCCCCATGTCAGATTGGCTGAGACATAGATGCTGACTCCATAGAAAAAAAAATAGTGGGTGCACAGCATCCACCAGCCACAGCTATTGGGTGACACATATGTAGAACCAAAAATTACACTTAACTAAACTGAGTAACTGCATGATCTTATTGACATTACCCTTCTTATTCCTTCATTTCATTTTCTTCCCATCCTTTATTTCCTCCTCTCATCATGTCTAGTGTAGGCGTAGATAGTAAGCCATCTGAGACGACGACTGAGACTTTCTCTATGAATTAAGCACCTAGCACACTTTGGGGCATTTTATATGATACACACCATAGGAAAACATGGGGAAAACATGGTTTGATTTAAGTCAGAATATATTTGAGGCACACACCTGACATTTCTTAAATAGCAAAAATGGCAACACTGCTGAAACATTTTTAACACGGTTCTCTAAAGCAATGAAAAAAGACTCCTTTTTAAATGGATCCATTTTAAAGTTGAATATTTTTTTTCCTGCATACTAGCTCTGGAACTTATTATATTTACACCCCAATTATAAAGAGATTCCTTTTCACACAGAAAGCTTCCTTTTAAATTATAATCTAGATAAGCCAGAAAAGAAGTCCTATTCTGATCTCACACCTGAGCAAATCAAAAAGAGTTACAAGAACAAGGTGCAATATCTCAAAAACATTGGTTAGCTATTAAAGTAATTAATATGGGAGGTCATATTGTGCGCTAGGTGGATGACATAGCAACAGGACTGCTACACTGAAAACACACATTGTGAACTATTGCAGTATAGTCTAACAAAAACACTACTTTATTGCATCCAGTGCGTTTGATTACCGGAGGTGTAGGTGGGGCTTGATTCATGGATAATTTATATGCACTAAGTTACCTTCAGGGGGAAATTTCAATCTTCTTTCACTTAACTGCAACTTATTTGGCTTGTAGAATTGTGACTGAAGAACTAGACACATAAAAGTTTCACAATTTTTTTCTCCTGTGTACTAACTAGAGTGTCAGGACCCTGATACTGAACTGAGGCCCAGGAAGTCCTAGGCAGCATCTACAGCAGACCACTGATCCTGACCAACAGCCTTAGTGCTAAACACCTGCAGCAGCCACACCCCAGGCCTCTGATTGGATGGACAGGCAGCACTCTCATTGGGTATCTGGACTATATAAAAACTCAACTAGAAGAGGAACGAGTGCCTGCTGGTTGCTGCCTAGATTGTCTTGCCCAGACACGTCACCTGACCCTATGTTGTTGTTCTGCTGCCTTGTCTGACTTTACATCCCTAACCCACAGACCCAGCTCCTTGGATTGGATCTTCCAGCTGCTAACTCCTGTGAGAACTCTGGCCACTGCCATGACTGACTCTGATACCAATCGACCTCCTCGCTACCAGACCACCTGTGCACACTGACTGCTGCTCTGGACTGTCCCCTAGCCCACCTTGGCCACTGATAATTATATAGAGTAAAAGAACATCAGTGTTACATGTTCACCAGAAAAATTCCAGCTGCATCATTCACTCCCAGACAGCTGCTATTTGATTTACTATTTCTGCTTACCCTTTCGTATTACAGCTTAAGATGCAGTACACTTACAAGTGAAAAATAACTATGTGTTGAGGACCATGAGATATATAGTACATGGAGATATATAACATTTTGATAAGTATTACACTGATTTTAAAAAGTAGTACAGCTCCTGCAAGTGAAATATTGCCTTTCTAAGTCATTAGAACTCAGAGAGTTAAGAAAATAGTGGATAAAGAAGAATTAGTGAATATAGCTTAAAAGTCCTGCACAAGAGGCCATTAAAAAAATCTTGATACCCACAGGGTAAAAAGTAAAGTCCTGTCATGGCCTGAAAGCTGGCCAACAGATAGAAAATGAAAGAATGAGAGGCCAATTTTCAGCATGGAAAGACATTAATAGTGGGGTGCCCCAGGGAGCTGTGCTAGGATTTATGTTGTTCAATGCATTTATTAATGATCTGGAGGAGATGGAAAAATGCTGATGTCACAGAATTATTTAGGGTTAGTCAAGACTAGGGAGGATTGCATGGGTCTCTTAAAGCACCTAGGAAAACCTACATTTGAAAGCAAATACATTTTACCTAGGCATATCAAATACATGTACATTGGAAGAGCAATTTAAACTGCTTGTGCACAGTGATGTGCTACCAGTTAGTAGTAAACTTTCAGTCAAAAGGTCTGGCCATCTTGCATATGGTACCATCAAAAGACCTGATTCTGCTCTCACTTGAATTGGTCTGTAAAACTGTTGAAGTAAATGCAGTCATTAGTGTAAAAACTGAGTATGTGAAAGGAGAGTCATTTCCAATGTATCCACTCAGTACAGTTAGGACTAAAGCAACAGGTAAGATGTTAGCCTAAATTAAAGGATCAGAAAATACAAAAAGTATTATAGTCCCATTTACTAAATCAATGGTACGCTTTCATCTTCATGCATTCAGCTTTGGTCACTTCGTCTAAAAGGAATTATAGCACAAAGAGAAGAGGATTAGAGAAGGGCAGTGAAAATGACTGGAGAAGTGGAAGTGGCAAAATGGTAGAAATCTCCCCAAAGGGAGAGTTTAGAAATATTACCATTTAATACTTGAAACTTAGAAAAGGTACAAGGAAGATAGTATGAGGGCTATGTAAAATGGCCATTGAAAAGTCAGATTTTGCCTAGTGCTGTGTCAGTACACAGTTGGGGCTCTAGTCCATGACTGAGGCTACAATATATGTAAATAAACAAATACTTAAACATCCCTGGGTGGTAAGTGTTATCAGTCAATGACTTAAAACAGCAAGTACTGTAGATACACATCTTCTATCTGTTCACTAAACAGCATTACATAGAAAAGGACAATTGGTGCTCCACTGCACTTGGGCCTTACTCTCCCTTGCCCCCCACCTTGCGTAGGGAAACTACAGCAGGACTCATTGAGTACAGAGGTGGTGTAAACCACTAGAATGGTAGCATATTGTACCCACTTTGCACTGGTGTAACTAAGTCCACAAAGTGCAGAGCAACACAGTATCCAGCCCTCTCTCTAACTAAAACAGGATGTAAAAGGCTTGATTATTTAGTTAAATGACTCCAGCCACACTTCACTGGGAAAATATATAGTATAAAATCTTCTAACTAATCAAATAAAAATTAGGGGGGGGAGGAAGAGACACTCCAACAGAAATAAAAAGGGGTTTTGAGGTGGAAGAGGGAGAAGTAAAAACATAATTAATGAGTGGGGTTCATTCCTGAAAGATATTGAGACAAATGGTTTAGAATGTAAAAATCTTAAGTGAATCCACATGTTCCATAGAATCTCTATGGATAGTAATTTCATGCTCTAATAAGAATATAAAATTAGGGATCAATTATCGACCGCGTGACCAGGATAGTGATAGTGATGATGAAATGCTAAGGGAAATTAAAGAGGCTATCAAAATTAAGAACTCAATAACAGTGGTGGATTTCAATTATCCCCATATTGACTGGGAACATGTCAGCTCAGGATGAAATGCAGAGACAAAATGTCTCAATACTTTAAATGATTGCTTCATGGAGCAGCTGGTACGGGAACCCACAAGGGGAGAGGCAACTCTAGATTTAATCCTGCATAGAGCGCAGGAGCTGGTCCAAGAGGTAACTATAGCAGGACCGCTTGGAAATAGTGACCATAATACAATAGCATTCAACATCCCTGTGGTGGGAAGAACATCTCAACAGCCCAACACTGTGGCATTTAATTTTAAAAAGGGGAACTATGCAAAAATGAGGGGGTTAGTTAAACAGAAATTAAAAGATACAGTGACTAGAGTGAAATCCCTGCAAGTTGCATAGATGCTTTTTAAAGACACCATAATAGAGGCCCAACTTCAATGTATACTCCAAATTAAGAAACACAGTAAAAGAACTAAAAAAGAGCCACCGTGGCTTAACAACCATGTAAAAGAAGTAATGAGAGATAAAAAGGCATCTTTTAAAAAGTGGAAGTCAAATCCTAGTGAGGTAAATAGAAAGGAGCATAAACACTGCCAAATAAAGTGCAAAAATATAATAAGAAAAGCCAAAGAGGAGTTTGAAGAACGGCTAGCCAAAAACTCAAAAGGTAATAACAAAATGAAGTACATCAGAAGCAGGAAGCCTGCTAAACAATCAGTGGGGCCCCTGGATGATCGAGATACAAAAGGAGCGCTTAAAGACGAAAAAGTCACTGCGGAGAAACTAAATAAATTTTTTGCTTCAGTCTTCACAGCTGAGGATGTTAGGGAGATTCCCAAACCTGAGCCAGCTTTTGTAGGTGATAAATCTGAGGAACTGTCACAGACTAAAGTGTCACTAGAGGAGGTTTTGGAATTAATTGATAAACTTAACAGTAACAAGTCACCAGGACCAGATGGCATTCACCAAAGAGTTCTGAAAGAACTCAATGTGAAGTTGAGGAACTATTAATTAGAGTTTGTAACCTGTCCTTTAAATCGGCTTCTATATTCAATGACTGGAAGATAGCTAATGTAATGCCAACATTTAAAAAGGGCTCTAGAGGAGATCCTGGCAATTACAAACCGGTAAGTCTAATGTCAGTACCAGGCAAATTAATCAAAACAGTAAAGAATAAAATTGTCAGACACATAGAAGAACATCAATTGTTAGACAAAAGTCAACATGGTTTCTGTAAAGGGAAATCATGTCTTACTGATCTATTAGAGTTATTTGAAGGGGTCAACAAACATGTGGACAAAGGGGATCCAGTGGACATAGTGTACTCAGATTTCCAGAAAGCTTTTGACAAGGTCCCTCACCAAAGGCTCTTGCATATTTTAAGTTGTCATGGGATAAAAGGGAAGGTCCTTTCGTGGATTAAGAACTGGTTAAAAGAGAGGGAACAAAGGGTAGGAATAAATGGTAAATTCTCAGAATGGAGAGGGGTAACTAGTGGTGTTCCCCAGGGGTCTGTCCTAGGACCAATCCTATTCAACTTATTCATAAATGATCTGGAGAAAGGGGTAAAAAGTGAGGTTGCGAAGTTTGCAGATGATACTAAACTGCTCAGGATAGTTAAGACCAAAGCAGACTGAGAAGAACTTCAAAAAGATCTCACAAAACTAAGTGATTGGGCAACAAAATGGCAAATGAAATTTAATGTGGATAAATGTAAAGTAATGCACATTGGAAAAAATAACCCCAACTATACATACAATATGATGGGGGCTAATTTAGCTACAACAAATCAGGAAAAAGATTGTGGAGTCATCACGGATAGTTCTCTGAAGATGTCCACGCAGTGTGCAGAGGCAGTCAAAAAAGCAAACAGGATGTTAGGAATCATTAAAAAGGGGACAGAGAATAAGACTGAGAATATCTTATTGCCCTTATATGAATCGATGGTACTCCCACATCTCGAATACTGCATACAGATATGGTCTCCTCATCTCAAAAAGAGATATACTGGCACTAGAAAAGGTTCAGAGAAGGGCAACTAAAATGATTAGGGGTTTGGAACGCGTCCCATATGAGAAGAGATTAAAGAGGCTAGGATTTTTCAGCTTGGAAAAGAGGAGACTAAGCGGGGATATGATAGAGGTGTATAAAATCATGAATGATGTGGAGAAAGTAGATAAGGAAAAGTTACTTACTTATTCCCAAAATACAAGAACTAGGGGTCACCAAATGAAATTAATGGGCAGCAGGTTTAAAACAAATAAAAGGAAGTTCTTCTTCATACAGCGCACAGTCAACGTGTGGAACTCTTTGCCTGAGGAAGTTGTGAAGGCTAGAACTATAACAGCATTTAAAAGAGAACTGGATAAATTCATGGAGGTTAAGTCCATTAATGGCTATTAGCCGGATGGGTAAGGAATGGTGTCCCTAGCCTCTGTTTGTTAGAGGGTGGGGATGGATGGCAGGAGAGAGATCACTTGATCATTACCTGTTAGGTTCACTCCCTCTCGGGCACCTGGCATTGGCCACTGTTGGTAGAAAGGATACTGGGCTAGATGGACCATTGGTCTGACCCAGTACAGCCGTTCTTAAGTTCTAATGATTAAAAAGGATCTGTGAAATGAATAAGAATGACAGCTGAAATTAAATTGGATTGGATACAATTACAAGGCTATCATTCCTCAAGCTTCAGCCCATCAGCCAACCACCAGATGGATGAACCTTATGATATGTTATTGCACAATTAGGTGTATTACAAAGTTTCCAATACCTTCCTCAGAAGTTCTCGGCTTGTAGCTTTTGGACACAAAACTGGATTGGATTGATGTGTGGCCTTTTCAAATGGAGAAATTCCTGAGTACCGAGGATGTATGTTGCACAATTACAAAATTGACTATCAAAGCATCAGTTTATCCAGCTGATATCAGTTACTGATTTTGTGACCAACACTGAACAGAAATTCCACCCAACAGGATACCAGAAGACAAAAACTTAAAAAGAAATGTGTACAGGATTCCTTGCTCTACAGGGCTCTCCATCAGAGAAGGAGGAACTTATCTCTATGTTATAAGGAATCTGTAGAGTTAAGTAGTAAAGTAATTCAGGAAGGTAACAGTAAACCTTAGAGCAGTGTTTCCCAAACTTGGGATGCTGCTTGTGTAGGGAAAACCCCTGGCGGGCCAGGCCAGTTTGTTTACCTGCCCCTTCCACAGGTTTGGCCAATCGCGGCTCCCACTGGCCAATGGGAGCTGCTGGAAGTGGCGACCAGCACATCCCTCGGCCCACGCCACTTCCCGCAGCCCCCCTGGCCAGGAGCAGAGAACCACAGCCAGTGGGAACCACAATCAGACAAACCTGTGGATGAGGCAGGTAAACAAACCAGCCTGGCCCACCAGGGACTTTCCCTACACAAGCGGTGTCCCAAGTTTGGGAAAAACTGCCTTAGAGTGTTGAAACGGGAGAGGAAGCTTCAAGCAGATTTGAAACTCTTGGGTTAATAAGAGGAAGGAAACATTATTATTGAAAACACCTGAAGAGATCTTAAGGTCATGACATTTTCCTGTACTATAGACATTCCTGTTTGCTTTGTAACAAGGTATCTTATAACTGTAGCTACAGTTTAGGTATGAGCAAAATGTCTTAGCCAAAAAACTCAGTTTTTAAAAAAACAGACAGCTTTCTTGTTTCAGAGCAGTTTGGGACTGTGATGTGATCACAGAATGATCAGCAGTAATAGTTCACAGCATAAAGGGAGATTTAAAACAAAATACAATACACACACATTCCTAGTTTAAATTTACAGATACACACATACCGTTAGCAATTATCTCTGAGAACTCATGGAAGATGAGCGAGGTCCCAGAGGACTGGAGAAGGCAAATATAATAGATATCGCTAAAAAAGAGGAACAAAGACGACTCAGGAAATTATAGACCAGTTAGCCTAACTTTTACCTGGAAAGATACTGGAAGAACATTATTAAACAATCAATTTGTAAGCACCCATAGGATAACAGTGTTATAAGGAATAGCCAGAATGAATTTGTCAAGAACAAAAGATGCCAAAACAACCTAATTACTACCTTTGACAGGTTTACTGGCCTTGTGGATAGGTGAGAAGCTGTAAACATATTTTGATTTTACTAAGCCTTCGGACACAGTCCCACATGACATTCTCAGAAGAAAACTAGGGAAATGTGGTCTAGATTAAATTTCTATAAGGCAGGTGCACAACTCTTTGAAAGACCATCTCAAAAAGTAGTTGCTAATGGTTTGTTGTCAAATTGAGAGAGCGTACCTAATGGGGTCCTGCTGAGAGTTGAGTCCTGGGTCCATTTGCTTAGAAAATTTGCAGATGACACCAAGCTGGGAGAGGTTACAAGCACTTTGGAGGATGGGATTAGAATACAAAATGACCTTGACAAATTAGGGAATTGGTCTGAAATCAACATGATGAAATTCAATAAAGAGAATTGCAAAGTACTATACCTTGGAAGGAAAAAATCAAATGCACAACTACAAAATGGAGAGTAACTGACAAGATGGTAGTACTGTTGAAGAGGATCTTGGGGATATGGTGGATCACATATTTAATGTGAATCAGCAATGTGATGCAGTTGCAAAAAATGCTAATATCATTCTGGAGTGTATTATCTGGAGTGTCATAAGTAAGACATGGGAAGTAACTGTCCCACTCTACTTAGTACTGGTGAAACCTCAGCTGAAGAAGTGTGTCCAATTCTGGACACCACACTTTAGAAAGAGATGTGAACAAATTGGAGCGAGTCCAGAGGAGAACAACAAAAATGATAAAGATTTACAAAAACCTGACCTATTGGAAAGGTTAAAAAAAACTGGGCATATTTAGTCTTCAGAAAAGAGACAGAGAGGACCTGATAACAGTCTTCAGATATGTTAAGGGCTATTATAAAGAGCACAGTGATCAGTTGTTCTCCATCATCACTGAAGGTAGGACAAACATACACACACACAGTCCGTGGGTAGGGGGACAAGCTTGCAAACTCATGCCAGCACTGAGTAGGGAGCTCAGCTGCTGTTGACACCTGTCCTGGAGTGTCAGCTGCTGGATCTGGAGCCTGAACTGTGCTTTGTTCACAGTTACAAACATTTCAGAATTACATCCATTCCTGAGGTGTCCACAACTCTGAGGTTCTACTGTAGTTATGTCTGATTTGCAAGAATAATTGGCAAGCAAGAAAGTGTCTCCTCTCAGCTGACCAGATCTTTTATCATTGACTGATAGACTCCTAGTAATAAGGCCCATAGCTCCCAATTAATAGGAACTGTGTGCAGTCCTCTTCACTCAAAATGTTCATTTGCAAAAGCACTTAGATCTCACCAGGAAAGGCTGTAGAAGAAATTTGCTGATGTCCAAGGTCCTGCATGATAGATTTCCTTGACCAAGACAAATTCTCTCCATCTAATAAATGGTCTATAACTCAGGTCAAGCCGATTTAGGACATGAGTTCTTTAGGATTTGTTCACCTCATGGAGACATATATAGTCTGATCTACTTGTTCATCTCAAACCCTGCCCCTTTCTTTTCTTTTTTTTGCCTTACTTCAGAATACAAGAAAAATTGACTCATACAAAAGTGTTTCTGAAACTATGATGAAATAATAACTTGGTACCACAGAGCTTTTTCCAGAGGTCTAGGGGGAGACCACCAAAAAGAAAGTGAAGAGTTAAGAGGCTCTGATTAAAACACACCATAAGGGATCTCTTTCAGAGTCATGCGCAAAAGGAAAAAGCCAAAGAACTACTGAAAATATATATTTCAAATCATTTCCCCCCACTCAGTGTGTGCGTGTAACAAAGATGTAGGTATGATATTATAAAACTGGCCAAGGGCAAATTGCTTTCCTACTATAAAGTATTTGACATGGCCACAGCTACAGGCAAGATTGGCTAATTGATCTATCAGTCGGTCCAAGAGTAATAATTCCACAGTAGGTGGCTAGAAATGTAGTTGAGAAATCTATCAGCAAGATTCATACTTTTAATTGAGTCCATAGTGGAAGATGGCAACATGGGAGGGGGGGGTGGAAATCAAAGCCTTAAAAAGCAACAATTATATAGTGATCATGAAAAGGTCTTCGCCCTAGCTGCCACAAAACCTTAGTCTCTGAAGCACTGAAACCCAATGCCTGTTATTTTCCCTATATTACATTTATTAGAAACACAATAGTGGCTATGAAACAAAAGGTCCTTCACTGTCTGTGCTTCTGATGTAACAGCCCTTTATCTTATTCTCTCATTAGTGTGTTTTGAACTGACAGCTCTGATTAAAAGAATTAACACTGCACTTGACTGAAGACACAGAGGACACCCAATTTGTTCCTTACTAATGTGCTATCTAGATACATATATTGCCCTCATCAATTCAGTATTTGAGCTCTTGTGATAAATGAAGAGGTTTAGACAGCAACAGGTCCTAACTACAAAATATGTACTAAATACTCAAACACCTAAAGTGAGGAGGGAGATTGCTGCAACCAAACTTTTTCATTGGTCTGTTCAGGACCACCAGTGTGGTCTTTAGACAGGGTCCTGCTTTCAAGAGAACACAGCTGTGAACAGCACCCTAATTAGCATCAGACAGGCCCAAGCTTGAACAGAAAGACACGGGTCAACAGACTGAAGGGGAGGTCAAGCTACCAAAACCCTGTGGGACAATACGCAGGGTAACCATGCAAAGCGTTGAAGCATCCCATCCACGTAGACAGCAAACAACACTAAGATCCCGAAGCCCTCCACTCCTCTCTCACTTCTACTCTCTCCCACCTCTTTCAAAAGAGAAAAATAAAACCAAATGGCTCTCTTGTCAGTGTAGTGCGATCACTAATTAGCAGTTATTCTTTTCTGAGTACAACAAATAAATAGAGGTCAATTGGTTGCCAGCAAAAAATAATTATATACATAAAATGCAGGATCCAATTAGCAGCACAGAGTATTAAGACTGGCAGCTATATTTTCCCACAACATCCTGGCATCTCCCACTAGAAAGGAATAAAGAAGTTCCATTGTAAGGGAATGTAATCATCGGTAATACCATCAGCCATGCTACCCTGTTCATGTTTGTTTGTTGTTGGTGGTGTTTTTTTGGAAACGGAGGAGGGGTGCATTGGGGTTTGGGGTTGTCTTTTAAAGATCTAACTCCTATAACTAACCATAAACAAGCTGCCCTACTATTTACTGTATGTAAGCCAGGCAGGAAATAATAAAGGGAAACAGGAGCAAACAAAGAAGCCTGGAGAGCAGAAAGGGAAACTGAGAAAAGAAAAAAGACATGAGGGCAGGGGGATACGAAGGAGATACAAAGACAAAGAACTGAGACAGCAGAAAACCAAAGGGAAACAGAGAAGAAACATAGTGGCAGCAAGAAGAAAGACTGAGAGGGGAAGGAAGAAATATGGCAGCCAAAAATCACTCCTCACTTTTGATCTTCATCACTTAATCCTGGCCACAGTAAGTTAGATTCCAATAAAATACCCTGAGTCCAGTCATCCTCTTAAAATGAAGAGCAGTCTTGATAAAAATTGGGTAAGTTGCAAAACAAATCACAAGACTCATGTGAGGAACAATATGCAGCACTGCCTTGCCTGCAAGCGGAACATCCGTAAGACTGACCAAAATAAATCATGAGCTTGAATTAAAAAATTAAAAATCTATTTTGGAGAAAAATCTCTCATTTTTTGGCTCACTTTTCTTATTTTTGGTCCATTTTCTCATTTCTGAGTTCTCAGGAGCTACTGCCTGTTCGCACACAGACATGATTTTCAGGAAACAACCTTAGTTCATCATGATAGCTTAGTGATTCTCATGGAATGTTGGCAACAATATGTAGGTGGCCAATTTTCAACATACCATGTCGGGATTTAACCATGAAACTCCCATTGAGGTATTGAGAGCACAGAGTCAAAATCTTAGGCATTTCTGAAACTTTTCCCCATCTATGAATTCAACCAACAACTTAAAACCTCAGGACAAAACAAATCAGAATCTGACTCTATAATACTAAAAATTCAAGGCAACAGATAATCAGGAATAATATAGGTCAGAAACAGTGGCTCGACATTTTACAAAAATCAGGTCTTCCATATTTCAGCCTTGTTTATAGATAAAAGGAAATAATAACCCTGCCATACAGAACAATGTAATAGGGTCTCTTCCTATGTGAAGACCAGTTTATTGAATAAACTGATATATTTCATAAACTTCTTACACACAAGTTGAACTACATTAAAAAACTGGTTACAGGTACATGTTTGCCTGCAGATGGATTTCTGCCTATAGGTAGTCTCTCTTAGGGCATGTCTATACATGCCAAAAGTTAAGGCAAATCAATAAGAGGTGTGAGGGCAATTTGCATAAGTTAAAGAGTATTAAACCATGTGTGGATACGTTCATGCAGAAGTAAAGTGATCGTAGTTCACTGTAACTTAATCCTCCTTGGAGGCCACTTTACTTCTGAATGAAAGCATCTACATGGGGGTTAATGTGCTTTGTCTTATGAGCATTGACTTCAGACTTTTAGCTGACCTGCCTTAACTTTCCTGAGCATCCTCATGTAGACATGCACTTAAAGGTGTTCATCTAAGTAGATTTCACTGTTAATACAGCAGTAGTGCAGTGAAGCTTTCATGAAAATATTCAGCTCAGTCACATTCAGGCTTTACTTTATTTAGTTAACACCAGGATGTTGTTACTCAAAACAAAAAAGTAAATATTAATTTGATTAACTTTACTCCTTACATGTTAACAGGGTCTATTTGTTAATGAAATTAAAATTATAAGCAAGATGTAGAACTCATACCAGTTCCCCTTTCTGCCATCTGCACTGAGAGAAAAAGCTTAAATGTCACTAACAGCTCGGACTTTGGATTACATTCTCCTCTCCTGAGAGGTAAAATTTTTAATATCATGAAAAGAATTTTGCTAAGGCCCAAAAGGA
Organism: Gopherus flavomarginatus; assembly: GCF_025201925.1. NCBI lineage: Eukaryota > Metazoa > Chordata > Testudines > Testudinidae > Gopherus > Gopherus flavomarginatus. Next base: position 79,667,486 of record NC_066617.1, on the reverse strand, counting down.
GCAGTTTGAATGGTAACTGCAAATATATATATATATTTTTACTTATAATTATTATTATTAAGCATCATTTACATGCGGCATCATTAGAGGGAAAAAAAGGGAATTTGAGGCATCTAGTTTCTCCTTCTCCAATACCATCACTAAATATTTGTTGTTGTTTTTTTAAAGGTAGACATTTACCGAATTTCTTTGAAACTTAAAAAAAAAAACAAAAAAAAAACAAAAAAAAAAAAACACAACATCTTTTCCTGTATGCTCAGACTTGAAAGCTAACCACAGCTGAGAAGGAAAACAACAAACATTTCATTCTGTGTAACTTTACCCATGGTAAGCAAGGAGCACTTTTAGGTTAAATATTCAAGGCAAAGAGTTTAAGGAGCAGGTAACAAGAATATATTACACATTGTGTGGATTACTCAATTCATTAGCAACTTTGAAATTAATAGCCCTTGTTGTGTTTAAGAGAAGATATCTGAGATTTGAAAATAATTTGAGAAATAAAGCTGTGAATTAAAATGAAAAGGATTTTTCTTTAAGTTATCAATGCCAAAAAGTTGCATTGGGTAGTTATAGTATTATTGAACAAGTCAGCAGGATATACCCTCAAAACGTTTAGAAAACAATGTGTTTTAATCTGTCAGTTCATAACCACTTAAAAGCCTCCCTGTCATCTTCACAGCAATGCTGTTCACATCAGTAAGTTCACATCAGAGACAGCAGTTTGAACTGAAAAAAGAGTTTAAGAGTTTAAAAACCCCAACAAACTAATGACTAGTTTATGGTAGGCTAAGAGCATTGTTTCTTTCTCCTGTAGTAGTAATAGAAGAAAAAAAGATTATAGACTTGAATTGCATTTTATATGTTTAACTGGCTTTCATCAGATAAGGTGGCCACAAAGATTTTCTCCACTCATTCATATACTTGAGAAGGATCTGTTTAAAACTTGCCTGCTCTATATGCTGCAACAAGTGGCTAACATAAATTGCTTCATCTACAGCAGAGTAATGAGAACTTTATGTTTTATTTTCCCCTCTTAATCACAGAAGAAAAGATAAAACTTCTTTATTATTCTGGAGATGACAAGCCACATTTTCAAAACTGAGTGTCTACGGTTAGGATCGCAGATCCATATTTAAGGCCCGATTTTCTAAAGTTCGGAGTGTCTAGCAGCTCCCAAAGAAGTCAAAGAGAGCAGCTGTGTTCAAATCACTTTCGGAAAAAAAATACTGGCCACTTGTTTAGGACTGGGACTATCAAATGAATTTGTGTGCAAGGCACTCAACTCTCACTGACATTTAATGGTAGCTAGGTGCCTAACTCTCTTAAGCCCCTTTGAAAAATCCAGCCTGATTAAATGTATTTAGGGATCTAGCTTTAGTGACCTAATTATATTCGTCATTTTTATTACAGTAGTGCCTAAGGGCCAGCCAGGAATGAGGCCCCATTTTGATAAGCAGTGTATAGAGCAGGAAACTGTCTCTGCCCCCAGAGAGCTTACAATCTAAATAGACAAGACAGACACAGGGGTGGGAGGGGTAGATCACAAGCAAAGTGAAGAATGTGATGGTAACAAACAGCATGGGTTCGGGGGCTATTTGGGGGTGGATTTCCTTAGGAGGAGTATAAAATAAAGGGAAAGAAAAGGAAAGGACAGGGGGAAAAAGGGTAAAGAGGGGCAGGTATGGAGTGAAGAGGAGACAAAAAGACAGAGGGGAAGGAGAAGGTTAGAGCAAATAGCCAATCAGCACAAGGCAGATAAAGTCCAGTCAAAACTGTGGAAAGTTCTCTGAATGTCCCAAGGACCCTGCGTTGGCTGCTCTGCCCCGCCAGCTGAAGACTCTGGTTGACGCCTCTCTGCAGCTTTCACTGAAGGCCACATGGCTGGGGGGAGAGGAGGCACTATCTGGGTCCTGAATATTCTGGCATCCTTGTGTTGCAACTGTAGGCACCATCACTCTGATTTCTGTAACAACGGCTTGATTCTGGAAGGTGCCAAGCACCCTTGAACTCCCACTGACGTCAGTGTAAGAGAGCTCTGTGGCATTAAGACTATGACATAGAATCATAGAATATTAGGGTTGGAAGAGACCTCAGGAGGTCATCTAGTCCAATCCCCTACTCAAAGCAGGACCAACCTCAACTGTCTACGCTATGGACCTTACAGCAGCACAGCTGCACTGCTGTAAGGTCTCCTGTGTAGCCGTTGTATGCTGGTGAGAGAGAGCTCTCCCAACGGCATAATTAAACCATCCCCAACAAGTGATGGGAGAGCGTCTCCCGCCGACATAGCGATGTTCACACCAGAGCTTTTGTCAGTCAAATTGATGTCTGTCAGGGGGTGTTTTTTTCACCCCCCTGATCAAGAACTGTTTTGCTGACAAAAGTGCTAGTGCAGACACAGCCTAAATCAAAAGTGACCAAAATAGCATGCCCAAATAATTATAGGATTCCTGTCTTTTCCAAAGATTGCAGAATGTGGACTTTTTCAATTATTTTTCCTTCTTCGTTCCCAAACTAAACAGTTTAATTTTGACCTGGCAGATCATGACTGGCTGGAATCTGATGTTATTCCCAGTACTGAGCAATCAGGACCTAAAAGCTGGATGGATATGTTACAGCCAAGCAGATTCTGAAGTGCAGGCTTCAATCTGTGTGGAGCTGCCAATAGTTTGTCTCTCTCTCCCCTATTGTTCAACAGTCCATGGAGGATTCTGACAGTTGCTAAAAATCACACTGTAGAGAAACCAAACCTTTAAAAGAGCAAAAACAGAATGTGATTGAATCAAGTTGCAAACCAGAGTGAAGACAGCCTTAGTAAGAATATCTAAAGGGAGAAGGTTAGTTTAAATTTATTTGTTAAAAATAGAACTCTGAAGATCTTTTGTAGTAAAAGATTCACAAAACAGGATCTTGAACTTCTGAATAAGGTATCCAAATGAATGCAAAACCACCCCTCCAGGCAATTTTCTGACCTATCAATCCTATTCAACAATGTGTAGTCACGCTGCTCAATGCACTACTGACTATTGGAAGGCATTGGGTATGTCTATAATTCAATTAAACATATGTGGCTAGCCAATATCAGCTGATTCGGGTTAGTGGGGCTTAGAATGTAGAGCCGTAAAATTGAGGTGTCGCTGTTTGGGCTTCAGATGGAGTCCAGGCTCTGGGACTCCTTGAGGTGGGAAGGTCCCAGAGCCTGGGGTCCAGCCTGAGAGTCTACACTGCAATTTTACAACTCCAAAGCGTGAGCTGCTCAAGCCTGAGTCAGTTGACACAAGCCAATCACTGGTGTTTCACTGTGGTGTAGACATACCTTCCGATACTACCATGATCAGCGGTATAGGAAAACCTATATAGAATAGAAAATGTATTCTTCTAAAGCATATTGGCACACCTACAGCAACACACAATGTATCGTCGGTGCTCACTTACTGCAGAGATAGCCTGTCTCCCAGAGACAGAGTGTTGTCCCACTTTAATAGATAAAAATACTCTGTCACAGAGTTATTCCTTTAACGAAGTCTGAGAGTGATAGATGAGGGGGAAAGGGATCGCTGGATGGCATTTATAAACTTGTTTTGAATGTTCACTTTGCTGTGTCATTTTTTTTTAAAGCTACCACTAGAACATATTCAGTCGGATACTTATATTTCCAGTGAGGTACATAGGGGTCTGACCATATAACTCATCAGTGGGAGTCTGGTACCTGAATTTACAATCACCACTTTAATAATCTATGCAATTCTTTTCTCCCTCTCATGCCCAACAGTGTGTGAATTTGGTTACTGTAGTATTAAAATAATAAAGCAACAGCACAGGACACATCAAGGCATAGTGAACGCAGGTGCTATGTAAGCGTCAAAGCTCTGCCAATATGCCTCACTCCTGATATACAATTACCCTTCTATTCCAGCGTTAAACCTCTATGGAGGAAAGGCTGCCAATACTGTGATAATGTGGGATGTTTCTCTGATGTGGAGAAATGTCCACTAGGGAATAGGATGGATCAAATAAACTCAGTTTCACTTGTGATCCAAGCCAGAATACACATCTTTAAAATAAAATACAAAATAAAATAAAAAGGCAGCTGTTCTCATTGTTAAAAAACTGGAGCGAGAGCAAGAGCATTCTTTGCCTTAATCTTCAGCACTGTTTCATAATGAAACCAGGCAGAAATACGAGCTGAGGGAGCAGGGAGGGATTTGTTTTCCTTTTTAAATAATGCTAATAAAGTATTAGCCTGTAGGATTGTAAGAGAAGCTAAATTGTGCTCTTTTTATCTTCAAAAAGATTTCTATATTTTCAAGAGAAGATAAGTAATTACAAAATAATCAAATATCAGAGATAGGCTCAGATGATGATCTTTTAGGAGCAACACTTCTTAAGATAAAAGATTCATTCCTCTGTGGATTAGCAGAAAAAGGGGAGCTATTGGTGTATGTATTAAGTTTCCTAACTTTGATTCAGAGAAGACTTATTTTAAAGCAAGTTTTACACCTCATTAGCAGTCTTCTCTCCCCCTTACGTATTGCATCTTATTCTTATAAATCCTGATCCAGCAAACCATTTGCACATGTCCTTAACTTTAAGCTCCTGAGTAGCTCCATTAACCATGAAGTGTGGGCTTAAGGGCTCTCATGGATCAGTAACAGGTTCTGAGACAGGAAACAAAGGGTAGGAATAAATGGCCAGTTTTCATAGTGAAGAGAGGTAAATAGTAGGGTCCCCCAAAGAACTGTACTGGGACCAGTGCTCTTCAACATATTTATGAATGATCTGGAAAAAGGGGTAAACAGTGAGGTGGCAAAGTTTGCAGAGAGTACTAAATTACTCAGGATGGTTAAATCCAAAGCAGACTGCAAAGAATTACAAAGAAATCTCACAAAACTTGGTGGCTGGGCAACAAAATGCCAGATGAAATTCAATGTTGATAAATGCAAAGTAATGCACACAGGAAAACATAATCCCGACTATACACACTAAATGATGGGGTCCAAATTAGCTGTTAACACTCAAGAAAGAGATCTTAGAGTCACTGTGAATAGTTCTCTGAAAACATCACCCCGATGTGCAGTGGCAGTCCAAAAAGTGAACAATATTAGGAACTATTAGGAAAGGGATAGATAAGAAGACAGAAAATATCTTAATGCCACTACATAAATCCATAGTAAACTCACACCTTCAATATTACATACAGCCAATCACCCCATCTCAAAAAAGATATATTAGAATTGGAAAAGGTACAGAGAAGGACAACAAAACTGAGTAAGGATCTGGAACAACTTCCACACGAGGAAAGATTAAAAAGACACTGTTCATCTTTGAAAAGAGACTATTAAAGGGGAATATGTTGGGGAGCTATAAAATCATGAATGGAATGGAGAAAGTGAACAGGGATGTGTTATTTACCCTTCATATAACACAAGAACCAGGAGTCACCTGATGAAATTAATAAGTAGCAGGTTTAAAAAAAAAAAACCATAAAAACAAGCACATCTTCACACAGTGCACAGTCACATAATGCACAGTCAATTGCCAGAGGATGTTGTAAAGGCCAAAACAACTGAACAGGGAAGAACTATGAGAAGCTTTCAACCCTACAGATTAATTTATGTTTTCAACAATGTTTTTTACAAGAAAGAGGACAAACTTTTGAAAAATGAGCACTGAAATCAAACATATGGAGGTGTACCTGTCTCATGGAACTAGAAGAGATCCTGAAAGGTCATTGAATCCAGCCCCCTACCTTCACTAGCAGGACCAAGTATTGATTTTTGCCCCAGATGCCTAGGTGGGCCCCTCAAGGATTGAACTCACAACCCTGGGTTTAGCAGGCCAATACTCAAACTACTGAGCTATCCCTCTCCCCTACATTTCTAGGGCCCAGAAGGACATAGGGAACCATGGTTTTGGAGGCCCAAAGTACACTTCTAGCTAGCATCTCTTCTGCATCTGGCAGCCTCTCTAGTTTGCCCATTGTTATGAGGCCCCTTTGCATCTTCGGTGAATTAAAGCATTTTAACACAGGAGGTTTAAGATTTAAATGTTTACAAGTCTAAGGGATCCTAGCCCATTGTCCCATTGCGTTAAGAGGGTAAAATTCAACAAAAAAGAGATATATAGAAAAGGCCTCCTTTTAGCTAGGCATTGTAGGTGGCATTAAAGAGTTTTGCTGTTGTAAAAATTAATTTTAAAATTTGGAATTATACTTCACTCCAAGATTAGTACAATGAACTATAAGTATTAGCAAACACCTTTGTGATAAGAGACTTCCTATGAAGTGGTAGCAAGGATAAAGTTCCACAGAACAGTAATATTCCTCAGCTTCTGGGATATGAATTTCTATTCAGACAGAGAACAACTAATCAGGCATGTTATCACCAAAAAATGCAGCTACAGCATTGCCAACTATAAGTGTTTAAACATAAATAGTCAAAAACGTGACATTTCTAGAAATATTACATATGGGGTCTTTTTTGCCATCTGGTGTTTTAGCCTTTAGAGTTTTCCAGCTTTATTCTGCAACTATAAGGCATACAAACTTACTTTTCTTTTTTAATTAAAAAAGCTCAGATTCTCATGTAATTACATGACTCCATGAACTGGGACTCCTGATAAAAATTGAGAGAGTTGGCAAGATTACAGCTATAGTATAATGTAGCCAAAAGAACACCGGCCACGGAAGTGTAATGTGAATGAGGAATTCTAACATCACTGACTGATTTTAAATCCCAGGAGTATAGGTGTGAAAAAAGATGGAAAAGAGAGAGACCAAATGGACCATTTCATTAGACATTAAAGTCTGCATTCTACAAGCTGTTCTGGATCAGGGATAGGAGCTTAACTGTGAAGAACAGCTTCCAGGATTGAGGCTTAAAATGCTTAAATTGTTAGGGAAAAGGAATCTAGAATCAGCGACTGATGCTGTTCAATACGGATGTGACCAGCAGACTGCATGTATTCTAAAAACACAATTGAGGGAAAATACTTAAAAGCAATAGATTTCTAAACCATCAATGCATGTGCAAACATTTGTTTCTCTTAGTTAAGTTCAGTTTTCCCTAGAGGTTTGAAAAGGAAAAAAATACATGCACAATATTTAGTTCAAATACAAAGCATTCAAAACAGCAAGAGACAACAATCTGTAGAGGAATCTGTATATGTTTGTTGTGTTCAGTGCTTTCATTCAAACTGTTTCCCCAACTCACCTATGAAGATAGTCTGCACCTTTCCTCTGGCTAGAATGTTGAAGGAACAAGACTGCCTCTAGTCATCAACAATACTATTCCTTAAAACTAAATGAATATGTGGACACCTTCTTGGTCTCTTTAATAGTATCTGCATGCAGCATTGATGCAAGGTGCCAGGATTCATTCTCTGGGGTAATTGGTTTGAATCAGCCTCTGGTTAAAGTTTAAACAAATCTGTTGGCCTCTGCTCAGACACTATAACAGTGTTCCATACCACAAAAACCACCAAATGTTTCTGCAAAACCTACTAGCATACAAGAGACCTACTACTCTGAATCAACTGGATGATAAATGTTAAGCTACCAGCACACAGTTGGAACAGTGGGGTTCTACATTACTGACAAAAGAAAAGACGCGTGATGGAAGGAAACATATGATAAATGCTGTTAAAACTGATTTTAGTTGTCTAAGTCAACAGCATTCCCTAGCTCTCTCCTTAATAGCAAGTATTTATATTGAGGTAGCACCCAAAAGCCACAACTGAGACTCGAGTCCCATTGCACTAGGTATTGTAAAATACACACACAAGAGACAAACCCTGCCCTGAAGGGATTACAGTGTAATATCTTCTGGCTGTCCCACCGCAAGCATGGCCTGTAACTTGTTGCAAACCTCTCCAATAGTGACATTGCTTAAATATCATGCAGCTCCCCCATGTCTTCCCCAAATAGCTGTTAAGAACATGACATGCTGTGCAGAGAATAGAATCACAGGACTGGAAGGGATGTAATCCAGTTCCCTGCACTCATGGCAGGACTAAGTATTATCTAGGCCATCCCTGACAGGTGTTTTTCCACCTGCTCTTAAAAATCTCCAATGATGGAGATTCCACAACCTCCCTAGGCAATTTATTCCAGTGCTTAACCACTCTGACAGTTACAAGTTTTTCCTAATGTCCAACCTAAACCTCTCTTGCTGCAATTTAAGCCCATTGCTTCTTGTCCTATTCTCAGACGTTAGGAAGAACAATTTTTCTCACTCCTCCTTGTAACAACCTTTTATGTACTTGAAAACTGTTATGTTCCCTCTCAGTCTTCTCTTCTCCAGACTAAACAAACCCAGTTTTTTCATTCTTCTCTTATAAGTCATATTTTCTAGACCTTTAATCATCTTTGCTGCTCTTCTCTCGCCTTTCTCCAATTTGTCCACATCTTTCCTGAAGTGTGGTGCCCAGAACTGCACACAATACTGCAGTTGAGGCCTAATCAGTATGAAGTGGAAGAATTACTTCTCGTGTCTTGCTTACAACACTCCTGCTAATACATCCCAGAATGATGTTTGCTTTTTTTGCAACAGTGTTACATTGTTGACTTATGTTTAGCTTATGGTCCAATATGATCCCCAAATCTGCCATTGACCTTGTAAATAATAAGCAGAAGACCCACCCCAAATGAAAAATTCATCAAAAACACATTTTTATTATTATTTTACCATGTGTATTTTGCTGGTAATGCAATATTACATTTTATGGAAAACTTCAAAGGCTGAAAGGTTTATTGCTTCCTAAGAAAACTCAAGTTTAAGTCATAACTGGACTTTTAATGGTACATTTTAATAGAAGTCTACTCTAATAAATTGTTCAGGGGTACTTTTTTAATGAAATTCAGACACATGCTGAAAAAGAACTTCAGTAGCCTCGTCCAAAACTCTGAGGTGGGAAAGATGTAGAGGTCTGTTTTTCCAGGGTGCCCAAGCTCTGGAAGCTCTACTGGCTGCTCTTGTCCTGGAATTTCCCCCACAGGGGCCAGCATTGCTCTGTGCTATCTGATGTGGCAAGAAGAGTTGCTTTGTGTTTTTTAAGAGAAATTTTGGAGAGAACACTGGCACTGAGGCCAGGTTCGTTTCACATGCAGAGACACCTTTAGAGAAAACGGAAAAATTTTGATTGCGTATGGTACACCATTGTGTTTTTTAAACCCTACTCCAGAAGAGCTGTTTGCAAAGGAGAGGTCCTGAACTGACCTGAAGCTACTTGATTTTAATTACGTTTAATTAAGGGCTACCAGAATTACAGGAACCAAAGCCATCTAACTGAATGAGGCCAGTCACCAAGAATGGAGCCACTGTTTCCATTTTTCACCCTGTCAAACTGAGGGTTCAGACTAGAAGGACATGATTAGGAAGAAGCTAATGAGAAAAAAAAAATCAGATGCACAGTTTGGAGGAAGCAACTTTTCCCAAGACGCAAGATTAGTTGGCATTGTTTCTTAGAAGTCTGGCCTACCAGGATGCATATCAAAGTTAGTACAAAGTGAATTAAAGAAAAAGTTACCAATTAGTTCTCCAGAGCATACCCAGAATTCCTATGACATCTTGACAAGTGAGTTGTATTTAGATGTATCATCTAAAATCTAACAACAAAATCTCTACCACAGTGCCCTCTCCTACAGCTCCTGAGCCTCATCCCTTAACTCCTTCCATAAGCCAAGGAGAAAAGACAGCCTTTGCAGTTGCACCCCAAAGGCTAAAATATTGCCACAGCAGGGACATTTAAGCATCTTGCATGCTACCTAGTCTACCCTAATTCTGGTCTAGAAAGCCCACACCTCTAGCCAAGCATTTGCAGCCAACAGGAACTCTTAGCCCATGTGTATACATATTAAGGTCATTAACCCTTTAGCTCCATGCCATCCATTCCTTAAGAAACTCTGTAGAGGCCAATAGTGGTAAGCTTCAATACCACTGTGATAGTGTTTCTACCCATTGTCATGCCAGGCTGTGGTGGGGTGTACAAACCCCACACAAAAGTCAGGAAAGGGCTGACGGGCTGCTACAGGCACAGACAGCCCCACCTCAAAACACATGAAGAAGGTGCCCTGCTTCAAAGGAGGAGCTAAAAAGGGACAGCCCAATTCAGGAGTTGCCTGGATGGGAGGGAGAACAGATCTTGAGTTCTCAGTGTTGGCGAGAAGGCTGGTAGCAGGGGCCAGGAATAAGGGAAGGCTGCGTCTTCTCAGGGCCTCCCTTAGGGAAGGAAAGAGCATGCTGTATGTGTTGATTTTGGACTTTGGGTAACCCTAGAGAGGTGAAACTGTTACATGTCCTCTCAGCTCAGATGTCAGAGGCTAAGGAGAGCAGCAGAAGACCAGGAAGGAATCCAAGGCAGAGTCACTGCTGAACCACACCACACTATAAAGGAATGTGTAGCCTCACATGCTCTCCTTTTAAATCTGAATATGTAGTGTTAGGGAGAAGCTGAAGGTCAGCACTGCATCCTGTCAAAACATGGAACAGACAGGCAGAGTCCTACTTTACCTCATTCAATTTGCTGTAAGAACACTTGATCAGTGTTAAACATTCAATCTTCACAGGGCAAGTAGTAGAGAAATGTGAATAGATCTCTCTCAGAAGATGTCACTAACTAGATTACCAAAAAAAAATCAAAATTTTAGGAAGGTTTTTTGTTGTTGTTTTTAAGCAGAATCTCTCTATTGTGCTCTTTCAATAAAGAAAGATTTTAAAAACAATTATAGGCTGCACACTTGCAATATTATTTGCTCCCATCATACCCTTTTCCATTACAACTTATTATACATTCCTCTTTTAAAAAATACTGTACACAAGCACCTCATTATAGCATGCAAATTCTTTGGCTGTCAACCTCATTAGAGAGGGTCAACTATATTAAATAAGGCTTCTTTCCCCACCTCCTAAATGAAGAGTATTAAAATAATCCATCCAAAGAGAGATGGAGACAGGTTTTAAAAAGTAAAGAACCAAGCACCTTTTTTGCAGTACATCAAATTAAGATCGTATTCTGCTATAAGAAGACAGCTTATAAGAGGACAGGTTTATTCGCCTGAATGCAGCAGTAAAATAAAATATAAATAGCTCAAAACGGAATATAGCTTTTGGTTGCTTTTTTGCACGTGCATGCCTTTTTTTTTTTTTTTTTAATTCTTCTCTCATCATAATCATCCTGGTTCTCATGCAATTAGCCTAAGGGGAAAAAACTGTAGTTAAATAAGCCACAGACTGAATCAGCTATATGTTAAAGCTGCAGTGATCTCCAGAAGGACACAATCAATGCACACCAAGTTATCCGGTGGTTTTAAAATTCTACTCACAAAAAGGAACAGGAGAAGCCAACCAAACCAGATCCAAGCCTCAAGAAGTTTGGCTTCTGCTTAAGTGATGGGTATCAGCTCTTATTACAAGTGAACTCTTTTTGCTCATCCTAAATTCAATAAATGTACAAAACGGACAAAGCTAAAAAAATGGGGTGAACCTTAGTGGAAATAAATAAATAGTTAATTGTGATAGTGCTGCAAATTTAACAGAGAATTTATTTACTTTACATATAACTGATAACCCTAATCTTTGAATCACTAAAACCAAAACAATGGAATTCATCCAGAAGATCACACTTACTCCAATGCACTTCAAGGATTAATTTTGCAAAACTCACAAATGTATTTGGGGTTCTTTATTCATAAAAGAAACAAAACAGAATTTCCATCTATGGCCTCCTGGTACTGAAAGGCCAACAGCTGTGGAAAGCTAATTTTATTTGAAACCCAATGGGCAACTTCTCTTACAGTTTGTGGAAGGCATATTAAATCATGTGAACTGTGTGCAATCTGTTGCAGACAAAAGAAGCCTGCTTATACCTATGAAGCTCATCTCATATTCAAGAAACAAAATCTACTTACTATCAGTTCAATATTCAGCAACAATTAGTGTACATATATTTTAAACGTTACTCTGGGACTAGTATGAAAGCTTTATGAGCAAACAAAGTTAAACCAAGAAGCTCAAAACATTAATCAGTTCAAAATTTTATAAGAAAATCACATGCTGTGGGAAACTAGCAACTTTGAAATTAGCTCCCCTAGTTAATTAGCTATTTGTTTTTATACTTAGGAGCCAATGAAAGAAAACGCTGTGAAAGTACCACAGCAGGATCTTGCCATAAAGAAGCTATAACAATGGACACATAGCATTTTCTTCAAAGCCTGAGCTGGAGGAAGTCCAGAGTTCAGCTCACTAGAAGACTAATTTTCACACTTATCTGTAACTTAGCAGAAGATTAAAGCAGATTCTGGCCACTAGAAATAAAAATACAGGGTTTTTTTAGTGATAGCAATATCCTAGGAATCCTTTGCTATTTTGTGTGCTCAAATGCATAACATTAGAATTACTGTTTGAGGAAGATGCTGGAGGAACTGCATAAGAATTCACCAATAGGTCAAGCAACCTGTTTGAGGAAAACTGACTTCAGCAGGTAACTGATTCACCACCTTCTCATTGCACTGAGGTATGTTTGGGGTTTGCTAACCTAAGACTATGTCTACACTTACAGTTGTGTGTAGAATACATACACTGCACACACATATACCCCCAGCATGGGTATAAACAGTGATATAGTCGACAAGGCACTGCTCTAGGCAAGTACAGTAGAAACTCCTACATCTACACTGCTATTTTCAATATTGTACTGTTCCACTGCCTCCGTGCTGCTGGGGTCTTTTCCCACTGCAGGGGAAGACTCTGGCAGCTAGAAGCAGCAGGGAAAGGTTCCAGCAGTTCCCCACTGCCAGAGCTTGTCCCACTATCTCCTTCTACCCCCCGAGCCCCCCTGATTGAAGTGACTTTCAGAATTTCTTTCTCTATTTTTTTTTATTATTATTATTATTATTTTAAACAGTTGTTGGAAGCCAAAACAAGTGACTCCACTGAACGATCTTTAGTTTGGTATCTTGGACTTGCATAGTTAATAGTATAAAATGTGAAGATTTCATAGAAGAACTAAAACTGAAGTACTTATGAGCTGTAAGTCACTTGTAGCAAACATTTCAGTTGCTTCTAGCCACATTAGTTACCAACAGTAATAGAGTGCCCATGGGTCTGGTTTTCGACCAGAAAGTCTGATTAAAAAGGGAGCCTGACAGTGTTGAGTCCAATCTATTGGCCAGACACCCAAAGTCCAGTTACTGTGTGTGAAGGTTTTTAAATATTACAGTGTTGGCAACCCTAAACAGTAACTGACGACAACTGATAGAACAAAAGTAGCTGGAATGCTTTTCTCTATCTATATTTGATTTTCGCAAGTTATATATGCTAGTAGGGCTCCATGTTCTTCTGTGGAAAGACAAAAAGCAGCCTCCATTCATTCATTATCCAGGCCATGCTGAGACCAATTCTGTAACAGAAATATATTCCAAAGAGTTTATGCCAAGAACAGTGAGGTGCAGTACCCATATAGCTCAGTGACAGTATTTTTCCTCAGTATAAAATAAATGAATATATATGGAGATATACCTATCTCCTAGAACTGGAAGGGACCCTGAAAGGTCATCAAGTCCAGCCCCCTGCCTTCACTAGCAGGACCAAGTACTGATTTTGCCCCAAATCTCTAAGTGGCCCCCTCAAAGATTGAACTCACAACCCTGGGTTTAGCAGGCCAACACTCAAACCACTAGGCTACCCCTCCCCCACCTGACAGATGATAGCGTGGATTCATGAAGAGGACCTACCTCAGTTCTCTGTCACCTGTCAATACCCAGTCTTAGCTTGTGCTCTTCCAGGATGTTTGGCACTGGGAATACTGATCATTAAAATTCGGGTAAACAATAAGCAACTTAAGTGATAGTTCTGAGTAGCTGCCATAGTCTATGCTAGCTCACTTTTGGAAGAGGTTTGTTCTTGCACCAAAATCTTTAAAGTTAACCAACATAGCTCATCTAAACTCGGAGAAAGGAGGTATGGAATTCAGTCCAAAAAAAGTGTTAACCCTTTTTCTCTTTCAATATCCACTTGGTATTTCCCCGTGTGCGGATGTTAACCAAGAATATTAGATATCAAAAATTTCATTGCAATTCCTGGTGTTTGTAATATCAACACATACATTCTGGCATAGCTTCACTGAAGAAGGAAGTACCAAGAAGATTCCACAGAAGCATGCTAAATTATCTCAGGCACCATTCTTAGCTCATTGTTCACTTTTAGAAATACACAGAGCAATTGGCTCCTTTGAAGTCTTTTGCTAGTGTATTTTTTACACACCAGCACTGTATTTCCCATTACATTCCACCCCAGAGACAAGTACTTCCTCTTTACTTCTAAAGTCAGTTCCAATGAATGATCTGCTCAAATAAGAACATCTCTAGGTATAAAGGAGTGGTCCTAAATAAGTTGTGCCAACATAATGATATGTTGCCACAAAAAAGAATGCAAAATGGTTCTTTTGGGAGGAAAGATGCTTTAAATAAAATCTTAATTCTACTTTGATCTATTCTTTCCTATGACCTTGGATTGGAATGTTAAAAGCTCATGTTTACATCAAGTGTATGACGTGAATAACTTTATAATGTAATTAATTTCTGAATAAAGTCACTACATAATTTACAATAAAAAAGACTCAAAAGGAACATTAAAATATATTTTTCCTTAACATTTTACAACTGGCCAAATGTATGGTAAGTCCTTTTTAACTCCAGTTCCCTAAACTACCAGCAAAAACCTTAAAAATAAAATCTGATCTCATATAGCAGCTCTCTGGATTGGATGCTGATTGTTTCCACTTCAAACATGAATTGCAAAGAATCAGAGATGCTTTCTGGAAAAAAGGGTGAAGAGACATTTTTCAAGGGCAATGTGCATTCTAATGTCAAACTTCTGAAATATTTTATTTACTTTAAATCCTCTATTATTACTACAAGTACCTTTATGGAGCACTTGTCACATACATCTAGCATTTAAGTATACGCACTCAGTTCTCTCCTACTTTAAACAAAACTGTTTTTCAAAACAAGGAATTACAAAACTAAACAAAGATTTGAGGCCACAGTCTTAAGATGCTACAGCAAACGTAGTAGCCAATCTTCACCTTTCCACTGGGAAACTTTTCAAACACACAGTTAAACCTATTCTTTAACTGTAATCCTTTCTACTTCATCTCTGGGAACATTTATTATAAAGAAGCTTATATGCTGAAAGATTAGATTCTCTGAGCCACCTTTCCCTATGTCCCAACCCCACTCCCCGTCCTCAAAGGGACTCCGCCCAGGTGAACAATGCTCAGTCTCTTCCCATCCTAATGGCCAAAAGAGTTAGTACACCCATAGGAAACTTGCGCCCCTCATCCTGCTTATTTTTCTTCTTAATAGGCACATTAAAGACAGGTCTCTGGTAGGACATTTAGTCTTTGGAAAAACGAAAAATACTAGTCTGGAGTCAGGATCCCTTTAGGAAACACAGATAGCAAGCAAAATGCTTATTCAGGCCAATTGTCAAAGAACTGCAATGTAAAAGATGTAAAACATTCATAATTTCATCTCTTTGGTGAAATTACTGCACACTGCTTGTAACAGAAACAAACTACCTGTTTTGATTCACTGAATACTATGAAAAATATTCAAAGTCAGTAATTCTGTTGGCCAATACCATACACTTCAGTAGTTCCTTCCTTTGTATTTCAGTATCACTGCATTTTGCATTAAGTGATTAAACTTTCATACTTCAGTAACCATGGCATTTTCAGATCACTAGTACACTGTGTGGCTACAATTTATTTTCTTTATACAACCCATTCAGTAACTGTCAACTACCCACAGGTCATTTGCATTTATTGTGGCTAAGGTAATAACACTGGCCAAAAAAAAAAAAAAAAAAAAAACACTGTTACCTACCTTTTCGTAACTGTTGTTCTTCAAGATGTGTTGTTCACGTCCATTACACATTAGGTGTGCGCGCGCCGCATGCACGGACATCAGAAACCTTTTCCCTTAGCAGCTCCCGTCGGGCCGGCAGGGAGGCCCCTGCCAGAGTGGCATCTCATGCTGGTGTATATGTACCCCTGCCGACCTGACCCCCCTTCAGTTCCTTCTTGCTGGAGACTCCAACAGAAGGGAAGGGGGTGGGAAGTGTAATGGACGTGACCAACACATCTCGAAGAACAACAGTTACGAAAAGGTAGGTAACCGTTTTTTCTTCTTCGCGTGATTGTTCACATTCATTACATATTAGGTGACTCACAAGCTTTCCATAGGAGGAGGGTAGGAGTCATGGAACAATTGATTGAAGCACAGTCCTGCCGACCGCCACGTCCTCTCTGGCCTGAGGATGGACTGCACAGTGGACTGTAAAAGTGTGCACCAATGACCAGGTGGCTGCTTTACAGATCTGGAGCGGAACCTGCGCCAGGAAAGCTGCTGAAGACACTTGAGCCCTAGTCGAGTGAGCCGTGATTGCCGGGGCTGGCACCTTGGCGAGCTCACAGCACGTGCGGATGCAATCCACAATCCACAATGATATCCATTGTGCTGAGACAGGAAGTCCTTTCATTCTTTCCACAATGGCAACGAACAACTGTGTCAACTTGCGGAAAGGTCTAGTCCACTCCAGATAGAACGCCAGGGCCCTACGGACATCCAGAGTATGCAGGCTGCGATGTCTCAGGTCCGTGTGTGGTTTGGGAAAGAACACTGGCAAACAAATGCCCTGCCCCATGTGAAATTGCGAGATTATTTTAGGGCAGAATTTAGGGTGTGGCCTAAAAACTGTATAAGGGGCTCTGAGGTGAAGGCCCTCAACTTGGACACCTACCTTGTGGACATAATGGCTACCAAAAACACTACCTTCCAGGAGAGGTGAGTGAAAGAGCAAGAGGCTAGGGGCTTGAAAGGGGATCTCATGCGCTTGGTCAGGACCAGGTTAAGGTTCCAGAGAGGGAGTGGTGGGCGTGAGTAGGGAAACACCCTCTCCAGTCCTTGAGGAAGTAGGCTACCATAGGGTTGGAAAACGCAGAATGCTCAGACTCCCCAGTGTGGAATGCCAAAATGGCAGGCAGATTCACTCTAATCAAGGCGGGAGCAAGATCTTGATGCCTGAGGTGCAGCAGGTATGACTGGAATGGAGGCCTGGAGTGGCTGTATATTTTTTGGTTCACACCAGCATGAGAATCTCTTCCACTTAGCGAGATATGTCGTCCTAGTGGAAGGCTTCCTACTGCCAAGGAGAATGTGTCATACCTGAAGAGAGCACTGACTCGCCATAGCATTCAACCACAGAGTTTCCACGCCATGAGATGCAGGGACTGTAGGTTCGAGTGGAACAGGCGCCCTCAGTGCTGCATAATGAGATCTCAGTGCAGGGACAGGGCAATCAGGGCGGTCACTGAGAGCTCCAGCAAAGTCGTAAACCAATGTTGGCGACCTGGGACAATGAGAATCATTACCGCCTTGTATTTGTGAACTTTGAGGAGAACTCTGTGGATGAGCAGGAGTGGAGGAAAGGCATACTGCAGACTCCTGCTCCAAGGGATCGCGAAGGCATCTGCAACTAAGCTCAGACTGTGGTTCTGGAATGAGCAAAACTGCGGGTATTGACTGTTGTCCTTGGTCGCAAAGAGGTCCATTTGAGGAAATCCCCACTTCTGGAAGATCTATTACAGGACGTCCAATCTCACTGACCATTCGTGCATGTGGTACAAGCTGCTGAGGTGGTCCGCCGGCTCGTTTCACTCCCCCAGGAGGTATGACGCTACGAGATGTACTGAGTTGGCTATACAAAAGTCCCATAGGAGAAGGGCCTCTCGGCAGAGGGGAGAGGATCGGGCTCCGCCTTGCTTGTTTATATAGAACATGGCGGTGCTGTTGTCTGTCAGAACTTTCACGCTGTGACCTTCTAAAGTAGCATGAAAGGTTTGGCAGGCCAGACAAACCACCCTGCGCTCCTTCACATTGATGTGGAGCAGCATTTCGTCCCTGGACCACAAGCCTTGCGTCCGTAAGTCCCCCAAGTGCGCTCCCCAGCTGAGGTCTGACGTGTCTGTTACCAGGGTCAGAGTGGGCTGCAGCGCGGCAAAGGGGATCCCCTCGCAAACTACCTGCTGATTGAGCCACCAGTGTAGGGAGTCCAACACTTGGGCAGAGATTCTCTCTACAAGATCCAAGGGGTCTCTGCCGTGGCGATACAACCGGGCTAGCCACAATTGCAAAGACCTGAGTTGCAGGCAAGTGTGTTTGACCACGTGAGTGCACGCCACCTTGTGCCCTAGGAGCTGCAGGCAGCATCTGGCCATTGTTATGGGGAACCTCAGCACTGAGTCCATGGCAAGCTGGATGGCCAGTAATCTGGACTCTGGGAGGCTCGCCCGCACCTGTACCAAGTCCAGGACTGCCCCAATGAATTCCAGCCTTTGCGTGGGTACCAAGGAGGACTTGGGCACATTGACTAGAAGACCTAGCCTGCAGAATACATCCAATGCTACCACCACATGGGAACCAACCTCCTCCTTGGACCAACCTGCCAGGAGCCAGTCATCTAGGTAAGGGTATACTTAAATTCTCCTTTTTCGTAGAAAGGCTGCCACCACTGATATGCATTTTGTGAACACATGGGGGGCTGCTGCCAGACCGAAGGGTAGGACCATAAACTGGTAATGGTGCTGGTTTAGGGTGAACCACAGGAACAGCCGGTGAGCAGGATAAATAGCGACGTGAAAGTACACATCTTTCATATTGAGGGCAGCTTACCAATCCCTGGATCCAGGGACAGAATAATAGTGCCAAGGGAGACCATGCGGAAACAGACCTTGATTAAGAATTTGTTGAGCCCACGCAGATCTAAAATGGGTTGAAAACCCCCCTTTGCTTTGGGGATGAGAAAATAACAGGAGTAAAATCCCTTCCCCCTTAGATCCCGAGGGACCTCTTCCACTGCCCTCAGCTCGAGGAGCGTTTGTACCTCCTGCATAAGGAGTTACCCGTGAGAGGGGCCCTGAAGAGGGACGGGGGAGGGAAGGAGGAGAACTGAAGCGTGTATCCCACTTGTACCGTGCATAAGACCCAGCAGTCTGAAGTTATACAGGACCACACATGGTAGAAGTGGGATAAGCGGTTCAAGAAACAGCGGGAAAGATCAGTAACTGGGTCGGTATGCTGTCCTGAAGCACACCTTCAAAACCCCTGCTTGTTGCCGGGTTGTGGCTTGCCCTGGCCTTGATCTTGGCTAGGCGTGTTGTTCCGCCTGAGCCTGTTGTCTCTGCCTCTCCTGCGATACGGCTCCTGCCTAGGGGGAGGCTGGTATTGCCTTTGCTGAGGCGGCTGGGACTTGAAGGGTTTCCTCGGTGTTGCCGAGGTGTGCACCCCCAACGACTTGAGGGTAGCCCAGGAGTCTTTGAGGCTATGCAGCCTGGCATCCGTTTGGTCCGAAAAGAGACCAGATCCTTTGAAGGGGAGGTCTTGAAGGGTATTTTGGACCTCTGGCGGAAGGCCTGAAGCCTGAAGTCATGCCGAGCATTTCATCACCACTCCTGATGAGATTGTTCTGGCTGCTGCGTTCATCGAGTCAAGAGAGGCCTGCAGTGAGGTCTTGGCTACCACCTTTCCTTCATCCATGAGGGCCATAAACTCAGGTTGGGAGCCCTGTGGCAAGGAGTCTTTAAATTTGGAAACTCCAGCCCAGGAATTAAAATTGTGTCAGTTCAGGATCGCCTGCTGGTTCGCAATCCTCAATTGGAGGCTCTCAGAGGAATAGACCTTTCTGCCTAATAGATCCAGCAATTTTGCCTCCTTGGCCTTGGGAGCTGGGGCTTGTTGACCATATCGTTCACGTTCATTCACCGCTGAGACGACCAGCGAGCAGGGCGCTGGGTGACAAAAGAGGAAGTTGTATCCCCTGGAAGGGGGAAAGTATTTCCACTCTATGCCCTTTGCTGTTGGCGCACTAGAGGCTGGAGTTTGCCAAACCGTCTTGTAGTTGGTTTGGATTGTCTTTATAAGCAGGAGCGCAATTCTGGAGGGGCCTTCAGGGCTTAAGATATCCACCATAGGGTCCTCCTGCTCTACCGCTTCTTCCGCCTGTAGGCCCAAGTTCTGGGCTACCCTGTGGAGCAGCTCCTGGTGCGCTCCATGATCAATCAGAGGAGGTCCCGACACCGCGGTGCCCGCCACAGCTTCATCTGGGGATGACAGAGGTGACGGCCTTCTGCGTCTCATCCTCCAGCCCTTCCTCGCATGCTGGGGTTCATCCGGGTCCTGCCAGCCTGGCTGCCTCCAGGACGGCATCGGACTCGGTGCAGCTTCTGCTCTCCTGTGTTCCAGAGAAACGTCTGGTGGCCTGGACACCGTGGCCTCCTTGGACACAGAGGCGTGCCTGTGCACGGACAGGGACCTATGCCTCGAATAGCCAGATCTTGAGGCTCTGGAGGAGGGCCCTTCCTGTTGGCGATAGGCCCATGGTGTCCAAAACGGCCACTGTCCTGGTGGGCTCCATTGTGGATGCCACTGGGCTTGAGGTTCCCTACTAGTCGGTGCCTTGCGAGCATAGCTGGAGTCCTGAATCCACCTCGGATTCCGATGATGCTGACCTTGAAGGCCAAGGCAGTGCCGTTGGAACGGTGCTGCTGGGAGGTGTGGAGAACGGCTCCTTGCTGACCAGAACCGGGTCCGGGACCGGGACCGATACTCCAGGGACCGGGATCGTTGGCTTCTGCTCGAGTCCGGGGACTTGGGTCTTGTATTGCCTCAGTGCCGACTCGGTGATGGCGCCAGGGAGCAGTGCATTGGCGGGGCTGGTGCCACATGCTGGCTGGGATCCGGTGCCCTCAAGTCCCACTGGGTCAGGGGCAACTGGGAATCCACAGAGACTGAGCTTGACCGGAACTGACGTCGGGAGTGGAGCTGGGATGGTGACGTCAACCGGTGCACCATTGCCGGCTTGCCTCTAGATGGCACTCTTGGTGATGGTGACAGAGGCTTTCCATTGGTAGGGAGGGGGCTTGCCGCCAACAACTCGATGAGGTCCCCTGCCATCTCAAAGGTGTCTGGTGTGGAGGGCTATACTAGGAGCTCCTCCAGCCCTTCCTCCACACTCGAGGCACTTAACCCAGGGCTCTTACACACTGGAGCCACCAGTGCCAGGGCATGTCCTGGGGCAGCACTGCCCTTTTGGGTGCTCGGTTCCTTTCGCGATGCCACCTTCTTATGCGGGGAGCGCCCCGGCTTTTAGGCTGGCCTTTCGACCAGGCCAGTGAGGTCAAATGGTGCTGGGGCCTGTCTTGTTGCCTCAGTGTGGTATGCTTGCGGTGCCCCACTGGCGTCAGATTGCAAAGTGACGTCAGGGCACTCCACACCGAGGACGCAGGTGCCGAGGCCGGATGGTCTGAGGCCGAAGGTTGCAGCGCGGCCTCCATGAGTAGCTGCTTGAGGCAAAAGTCTCTTTCTTTCTTTGTCCTTGGCTTAAAAGCCTTACAGATCTTGCAGTGTTCAGCTTGATGTGATTCCTCCAGGCAGCAGAGACACGAGTCATAGGAATCACTAACAGGCATAGACTTGCGGCACCTGGCACAAGCCTTAAAGCCTTGGATCTGTGGCATACCCCACAGCCCAGGGTTGGGTTGGAAACAATTTCCAAACACCTAGGACAAAGGAGACTTAACTATCTACTATTGAGAAGTGCTAATTACGGATAACCACTAACTACTGATAACTGCT
This sequence comes from Gopherus flavomarginatus, assembly GCF_025201925.1. NCBI lineage: Eukaryota > Metazoa > Chordata > Testudines > Testudinidae > Gopherus > Gopherus flavomarginatus. Next base: position 79,645,795 of record NC_066617.1, on the reverse strand, counting down.
AAATACTGATAGCTATGCTAAGGGACGCTCACAAGTGAGAGATAGAGATCTCTTTCAATGCCCTCAGGGACAGTAAAAAGGAACTGAGGGAGGGTTGGGTCGGCTGGAAGCGGCATGGGCTGAGCAATGGCCTAGGGCGCCAGAATTTGGGGGGGGGGGGGTGCTACTTTGCAGGGGAGTGGCACGTGAGTCTGGTGGACCTACCGCAGTCATGCCGGCGGACGGTCCGCTGCTGGAAAGGCTCCGGTGGAGCTGCCGCAGTCATTTCGGTGGACGGTGCACTGGTCTAAAGGCTCCAGTGGACCTACCGCAGTCATGCCTGCGGCAGGTCCGCTGGAGCCTGTGGACCGCCCACCGGCATCACTGCAGCAGCTCCACCGGAGCCTTTCCAGCAGCGGACCGTCCGCCGGCATGACTGCAGTAGGTCCACCGGGGCTGTGGGGAGCGGCGAAATGGCCATCCGCCTAGGGCGTCAGAAACCCTCGCGCCGCTCCTGGCTGAGGGACGTACTGGCTGCCACTTCCAGCAGCTCCCATTGGCCTGGAGCAGTGAATCACGGCCACTGGGAGCCGCGATCGGCCAACCTGCGGACACGGCAAGTAGACAAACCGGCCCAGCCCGCCAGTGGCTTTCCCTGCACAAGCAGCAGAACAAGTTTGGGAACCATTGCCTTAACCTAATTTAACACTCAGTTTACTAGCAAAAATTCTGACATCTTAACTAATTAGGTAGCACTCTTTAGTCAAAACATAGGCATTGCATTATTCTGCTGAATGTGGCACAGCTCCTCAACAAAAATTAAAAAGGAAAGTGTCTCCATTTAATCTATTTAGTGGCTTCATGAAATAATTTGAGAGGCTTTTTTTTAATTTCTGAATAACTACATTGACTAAGAGCTAGTCTACACTGGCTATGCTAAAGCGTGGCTGTGGCAGTGCTTTAACGTGCCTTGTGTGGTCACAGCGCAGCGCTGGGAGAGAGCTCTCCCAGTGCTCTAAAAAGCCACCTCCATGAGGTTTTTTCACACCGCTGAGCGAGAAAGTTGCAGCGTTGTAAATTGCCAGTGTAGACAAGCTCTCAGTGAAGCTATGAGGAAGTGTTCTTCAGAGAAATAATCTTGCACATTTTATTCATGCAAGAAGTCCTGTTAAAGCCAAATGCTTTACTTGCACAAGTAAGGGGAACAGCTCTTTCTGCTATCCAGAGTAAGGGTTCTAGCCCACGAAAGCTTATGCCCAAATAAATGTGTTAGTCTCTAAGGTGTCACAAGTACTACTTGTTCTTTTTGCTGATACAGACTAACACAGCTATCACTCTAAAAGGAATTGCCGAGCATCTTGGCTAACAGCAGATTAAAACTTTTTAGAAAAGGTTCACAAAGTTAAGTGGGAGGGGATGAGTACACAGATGAGGTTACTGAACCTATAACTTTATTAATCCTAGATTAGGTTTTGTATGAGACGAACCTTGATCTAATTTAACTTCAGATTGGATAATCATGACAAATATTGACGAACAATCTTGTCATTTTAGTTGTACTAGACAAACTGAAAAGTATTATTCATTATATTTGCTTTGGACAGTGTTTTAACACTAAAGTATTTTAAGCTTTTAAACTGCAGCTTCTTAATAGCCTAAATTTAGCTAAAATTCATATCACCATTTAAAACCTCCTTATCACCATTTGCATCATGATGACACTGGTGATAAAGTTTCCCTTAAGGAGATCTGCTCTTGTATTATTAATATATTTCAAACATGTATTCAAGGTTTCTCTAAGGTTTTCAAGATGTATCAGCTTTACAGTCCATGTCTTTCTTATCGCTCATTTCAAGAGGAAGCTACAGTATCCTTGGCTACAACCTTCTCTCTTGTAGACTATGCAAAAAGATTTCCTATGACAAATCTTATCTGGCCATCTTTGACATAACCAGATGAAATATGCCATCAGAAGTTGCATAGCATTGCTTGTTTCTACTAATTCAAGGTTACTTAGCCTGTTTACAGGATGAGAAGATGAAAAGGTCACACATTGTAATAATGGGGGAATATCTGTCAAATTTCTCAAGCTGCTAACTATAGCTCTTTATTCTATATTGATTAAATGCTACTAGAGCAAAACTATTATCCTGGCTTCCTGACTGAAAAACAATACATCCTCTGGATTTGCTCTGTTCTTATATATGCTAAAACTATAGCTATATATGGTAAGATACTTGTTATAAAGAAGCACATAGTGTTAGAACCAAAATAAATACACAACTATTGGCAAACTTTACACTAACATCAGTTTAAGACCAAAAACCCTGCAGCAATTATTAGGCAATATAATAATGTAAATATGTATGCAACAAAGCCAACAGAGGTGATCAATACAAATCATCTTGAAAAAACAGCTCCATTATAGGGGAAAATGCCCTTTGCTCCAGCTATATCTTCTAGCTCACTGCATCTTTCCGAGCTGACCTTCCGTACCCTTCCCCTCCTCCTCCTCCACCATCACTACCACCACCATATATACAGGCAAAGAGCACACGGTAGGTGGAGCTAGTGCTCTGCTGACAGTCCCACAGTACCAAACAATGGCTGAAATGGCATTTGGCCCAACAAAACAAAAATCAGGTAAAACAGATACAACCTCCAGGAACTATAATTCCCTACAAGAGTCTGAAAGGCTCACCAATCTTTTTTTATATTAATTCTGTCTAAAACTATTTGCCTCCCTGGAATTGGATATTTACAGACTTTGCCAGTAAGAGTAAATAGGCATATATGGAAAAATTCGAAATATGTATTTGTGGCTATGATATTTATTATAAAGTACATATAGGACACACACTGCTATTCCTTATTAATTAATCGGTTATGAGCTTTTTAATCTAAATTGCATCACTTATAAATTTGTGGTCTGATCAGCCCTTAGAAATCAGTTTTATTTTTCTCCTCAACAGAAAATTGTAGCTTGAACATATTTCAAATTCAGATTAAATCGAACAGTCCTAATGATATTAAAAAGAAAGAGGAAGGATGGTATGACAGCCAGTTTACACTGAAAACTTACAATTGGCATAGCTACATCTCGCAGGGGAGTGAAATACAGACTCCTGAGAGATTAAGCTATGCCAACCTAGCTCCCAACGTAGACAGTGCTATGTTGATGGGGAAGAATTCTTCTATTGACCTAGCTACTGTCTCTCAGGGACAGTGACAGGAGAACACATTCAGTTACTGTAGTAAGTGTCTACCTTGAAGTGCTACAGCCATGCAGCTGTGGCACTGTAGCGTTTTAAATGTTGACATACCCTGAGACAGACACATCGCATAAAAACTTGATCAAATAATTGGAGGGGCTGTCCTCCCCTAACATAGATCAATCAGAATCTAAGCTTAATTATTTGAGTTAAATGCTAGCCCTAACGGTCATAAACATGATCGGAGGGCAAACTAATTCTGTTGCAGAAACAGAGGCTGCAACAATAGATGTCAGGGATGCGAACCCCCAACCCTAACACTCTTCTCAATGGTGTGTTAACTCTGAGCACTCTCTTTGGAGGACCACTTAGAGTGCCAATATGTTTCAAAAGCATAAACTTCAAGATATCTGCAGAGAAGAGGTACTGTGAGGATTCCAATACTTTCCCAGTGTTCAACTCAAGGCAGACTGTACACCATAATTAGTTTTTAAGCACAGGCCACATGAAGCTGCTTTAAAAGGCTCACCTAACATTCCACAGAAGAATCTTCACAAGATGCAGGGCACAGTACAGTCTGCAAATGATCCCTGCAACTTTCACCTCCTGGAGTCTCTGTACCACATCATCTGCAAGCGGCAGAGGGATGAAGCAGAGAGCAAAGAATACAGGCTCTATAAAGCTATTTAAGACCACACAAGGGTGTCTCCTGCTGCCTCTGCTCCTGCTTTTCCACATCCAGCCACAAGTATAGGGAGGTCCAGAGACTGGTGTAGTGAATGTTAGAAAGGAAGAGGAAATGTTCTGAATATGGGGGGTGGGCGATGCACATGTTTTAAGCCAGTGAGCACCTGTTGGGAGAGGTTTCAGAGCCAAAGGAGTGGTTCTGAGTTGTGATGAGGTCAGAAAGAGGGAACCAGAATTCTCAGCCTTAGCGATAGTTGGGGGGTAGAATGAAGAGAGTGAAGGGGGTTCATGGAATTTGAGCTGGGAAGGGATAAATGGGTAGGTGGGTAGATCACATCCAAGAAAGACAGTAGGGTAAGAGCTAGACTGGAGGAGAAAGATTAGGCCTAAGGGAGACCTTTAAGGTGAGTCACAAATGGATCAATACTGGTTTCTCCCATCCTTCCCTTTTCTGTAAAGCATCCCAGTTTTCCCACTTTGATAATATGATGTAGTCTCATAGACTCAGACTCTAGGACTGGAAGGGACCTCGAGAGATCATCAAGTCCAGTCCCCTGCCCTCATGGCAGGACCAAATACTGTCTAGACCATCCCTAATAGACATTTATCTAACCTACTCTTAAATATCTCCAGAGATGGAGATTCCACAACTTCCCTAGGCAATCTATTCCAGTGTTTAACTACCCTGACAGTTAGGAACTTTTTCCTAATGTCCAACCTAAATCTCCCTTGCTGCAGTTTAAGCCCATTGCTTCTTGTTCTATCATTGGAGGCTAAGGTGAACAAGTTTTCTCCCTCCTCCTGATGACACCCTTTTAGATACCTGAAAATTGCTATCATGTCCCCTCTCAGTCTTCTCTTTTCCAAACTAAACAAAACCAGTTCCTTCAGCCTTCCTTCATAGGTCATGTTCTCAAGACCTTTAATCATTCGCGTTGCTCTTCTCTGGACCCTCTCCAGTTTCTCCACATCTTTCTTGAAATGCGGTGCCCAGAACTGGACACAATACTCCAGTTGAGGCCTAACCAGCGCAGAGTAGAGCGGAAGAATGACATCTCGTGCCTTGTTTACAACATACCTGTTAATGCATCCCAGAATCATATTTGCTTTTTTTGCAACAGTATCACACTGTTGACTCATATTAAGCTTGTGGTCCACTATGACCCCTAGATCTCTTTCTGCCATACTCCTTCCTAGACAGTCTCCTCCCATTCTGTATGTGTGAAACTGATTGTTCCTTCCTAAGTGGAGCACTTTGCATTTGTCTTTATTGAACTTCATCCTGTTTACCTCAGACCATTTCTCCAATTTGTCCAGATCATTTTGAATTTTGACCCTGTCCTCCAAAGCAGTTGCAATCCCTCCCAGTTTGGTATCGTCCACAAACTTAATAAGCGTACTTTCTATGCCAACATCTAAATGGTTGATGAAGATATTGAACAGAGCCGGTCCCAAAACAGACCCCTGCGGAACCCCACTTGTTATACCTTTCCAGCAGGATTGGGAGCCATTAATAACTACTCTCTGAGTACGGTTATCCAGCCAGTTATGCACCCACCTTATAGTAGCCCCATCTAAATTGTACTTTCCTAGTTTATCTATAAGAATATCACGTGAGACCGTATCAAATGCCTTACTAAAGTCTAGGTATATCACATCCACCGCTTCTCCCTTATCCACAAGGCTTGTTATCCTATCAGATTAGTTTGACACGATTTGTTCTTTACAAATCCATGCTGGCTATTCCCTATCACCTTACCACCTTCCAAGTGTTTGCAGATGATTTCTTTAATTATCTGCTCCATTATCTTCCCTGGCACAGAAGTTACACTAACTGGTCTGTAGTTTCCTGGGTTGTTTTTATTTCCCTTTTTATAGATGGGCACTATATTTGCCCCCTTCCAGTCTTCTGGAATCTCCCCCGTCTCCCATGATTTCCCAAAGATAATAGCTAGAGGCTCAGATACCGCCTCTATTAACTCCTTGAGTATTCTAGGATGCATTTCATCAGGCCCTGGTGACTTGCAGGCATCTAACTTTTCTAAGTGATTTTTTACTTGCTCTCTTTTATTTTATCTTCTAAACCTACCCTCTTCCCGTAAGCATTCACTATACTAGACATTCCTTCAGACTTCTCAGTGAAGACCGAAACAAAGAAGTCATTAAGCATCTCTGCCATTTCCAAGTCTCCCGTTACTGTTTCCTCCTCCTCACTGAGCAGTGGGCCTACCCTGTCCTTGGTCTTCCTCTTGCTTCTAATGTATTGATAAAAAGTCTTCTTGTTTCCCTTTATTCCCATAGCTAGTTTGAGCTCATTTTGTGCCTTTGCCTTTCTAATCTTGCCTCTGCATTCCTGTGTTATTTGCCTATATTCGTCCTTTGTAATCTGACCTAGTTTCCATTTTTTATATGACGACTTTTTATTTTGTAGGTCACGCAAGATCTCGTGGTTAAGCCATGGTGGTCTTTTGCCACATTTTCTATCTTTCCTAACCATCGGAATAGCTTGCTTTTGGGCCCTTAATAGCGTCCCTTTGAAAAACTGCCAACTCTCCTCAGTTGTTTTTTCCCCTCAGTCTTGATTCCCATGGGACCTTACCTATCAGCTCTCTGAGCTTACCAAAATCCACCTTCCTGAAATCCATTGTCTCTATTTTGCTGTACTCCCTTCTACCCTTCCTTAGAATTGCAAACTCTACTATTTCATGATCACTTTCACCCAAGCTTCCTTCTACTTTCAAATTCTCAACGAGTTCTTCCCTATTTGTTAAAATCAAGTCTAGAACAGCTTCCCCCTTAGTAGCTTTTTCAACTTTCTGAAATAAAAAGTTGTCTGCAATGCAGTCCAGGAACTTATTGGATAGTCTGTGCCTCGCGGTGTTATTTTCCCAACATATATCTGGATAGTTGAAGTCCCCCATCACCACCAAATCTTGGGCTTTGGATGATTTTGTTAGTTGTTTGAAAAAAGCCTCATCCACCTCTTCCACCTGATTAGGTGGCCTGTAGTAGACTCCCAGCACGACATCACCCGTGTTTTTTACCCCTTTTAGCCTAACCCAGAGACTCTCAACACTCCCATGGGAGTCATGCAAGGGAGCAATGGTGGAGAGGGAGGGGGATGGAAATAGTGATGGGGAGCCCCACCAGTTGTTTTGGACACTATCCCGCAGTCAGTCTGAAAACCTGGCATGTTGTACGAGCAAACGTTTTCCTTTACTGGGATTTTTTCGCCTTTCCCAAACAAGATATACTCTTACCACTTTTTGACCTGAGTGCTTAGCCAAAATTTGGGGTCTAGTGGGTTGTTTAGGTGAGCAGGAGGAATTGATGGAGTCAGCTATTTTTTATGCAACCTTGTTAAGAACATACAAAGCCCCAGTTCCCTGAACACAGCATATATTTTCTTTGCTCACAGGTCCAAACCACTCTACAACTAGCTCTTAACTCAAACACATTCTCATTAGGCTTTTCTCAAGACCACCTTCCCAATGCTAATTCTGGCTGAGTCCCTGGTTTTCTGCTGCTTCTCTCTCAGAGTCTCTGCTGTTACTTCTGCATCTCTCATAGACAGACACATATTTCCCCAAACACAAACCAGCAAAACCCCTCTGCCTACCTGTGCCTGTGTTTCAGCGGAGGCTGCTATTATTTCAGCTCTCTGGTTCAATAAAGGAGCTTAGTTGCTTCTTACATTTACCAGTAATGAAGGGCAGCTGTTACACTCACCAGTTTCAACCAGGTTTAACTCAACTCACAACAATACTGTGTTTAGCAACCTTCTTTTTAAGAGAAAATGTGTCTGGCTATTAGGGTAGCCAGGTGGAACTGTATCCTGCTGAACTCTGCTCATACACTAAGTATTATCTAGAACTATCCCTCCTCCTTCAATCTGAAAGCAAAGAGTCACAAAACAAAGCAGCCACAGAATGAATTATCTTGTCTCTCTAATTGGGGCAGATGCTAGAGATCTCCATGGTGCACCCCTTGTCCTCCTAGCACTCTTTTCTAAATAGATTCTCCTTCCCTCCTACAACACAGTTGGTCTGGGTGACAGGGTGAGTAAAATGGTTCTGCACATCCATAAAGCATTCAGGACTGACACATTCTCAAGAGTAAGCTGTAAAAAGGGAAATTACAGTTTTCCAGCAGGATTTTTCATTTTTTAGAACAAGAGCATCAATATGTTTTTCTGAAAGATAACTGAAAATGTGGCTGAGCCAAACTAGTATTGTAGCTTATAGAGAATACATATATACTCTCTCTCAAAGTAATGCTGCCTGCACCAAATTGTCACCTCCTTATTACAAGCAATTAAGACAAACATTGCGCTTCACAGGACAGGCTTACTGACAAGCCTGCGCACATGGTATGATATAGACATCCAAAAGACCAGATAAGCTATATCTAGTGACATCTGCTCTTCGGTCTACATGTGAATTTTCTTTTTAAATAATCCTGTCTTCAAGCATTTCAGTACTGATGCCATTTCATCATTCACCAACTCCACCATTTCCTCCACTGTGAGCAACTAAACTCTGTTGTTTTCTCACTGCATCCATACCTGCTCTAGAACCAGCACTGAAAGTTCTTGATGAGCCTTTCCCCGATACACAGGCCTGTAGTCCTCCTTTTCAGGAGATATTGGACTGTTCATGGACACCAGAATTAGTGATAAAGAAAACAGACGGTTTGCTATAAACACAGGTGCCAGATCACACCCTATATTATGCTCAATGCATCAGAAATGTTGGAGACGACAGAGAAATGGAATCTTGATCACTGACATGATTAGACAGTTTCATCTGTTGTGCAAAAGGTAGTTTGGGGCAACAGGAATGTGGATGGCATCTACAAGAGTTGTAGATAATAGTGAAAAATCCCTTGAAGATCTTCACTAAAGAGCTGAATATATGCTGAAATCACAACAAAACTGAATATTACAGAAGAGAATACACTGCTAGAAAGGAACTTCCTAGTGGGCTCTAATGGAGGATCTGATATTTGCAGTCAGCTTAGCCAAATCACTTGCAGTGAGACTGAGAGGAACAAGATGATTCTGAGTATGAGCAAATAAGTAATACTTGGATGTTGCAGAGCAGCATTTTGTGCTGCCTTTGAGAATGGCTTACCTCAGGATGATGGAACCTTCAATGAGAGTTGGGGGAGGGAGGGTTAATGCAGGTGACAAGGTGTTGGATAACCATCTAGAATACAATTTCAAGAAAATGCAGACCATACAAACAAAATTACTTCTAAATACTGAGTCTAGTGGATAAGAAAAAAAAAAAAAACTATCCAAAGACACAGAAGTTTGACAGCAAATTAAACAATGCACCAGAGAGACTGCAGAGCCGGAAGACTATTTTTAAGTACTGTACTTGCACAACAGTGTCATCATAGAGCACTTCCTCTAGCTCACTGAAGCCAATCACATGACTGGAAGAGAAAGTAGAGAAAGTGTTGACTGACCTGCAAATCATATGAGTGGATCTCAGTGGCCTTGTAGATTTGGGTTTTGATGGAGCTAATGCCCTGAGTAGATGCTTTTCTGGAGCTCAGGCACCCATTTCCAGTGAATAACCAGTTGCATTGTATGACTATTATGCAAGTCACTGTCTAAAATGTGATCAGTAAGATCTAGTGAAGTTCTTGAGGCTAATGATGGGTTGGAAACAACAACAAACAACAATAATAATAAAAGAGTAACCCACCTAGAACATCATGCCAAGAGTCCTTCGGATGACAAGCAGTTACAGCCTAAGCTGCGTGGCCACGCGGTAGGCTATCAAGGGCTGCGCAGATGGGGAGAGGCACCTCTCCCCTTCCCACAGCCTGGGAGCTGCCACAGCCGGGGAAGAGGTGCCTTTCCCCTGGTCCCGGGCTCCTGTGGTGAGAGAGGGCTGGAGGGAGTCCTCTCTCCCTGCCGCAGCACTGGGGCAGCCTGCACCTAAACCCCTCATCCATGGCCCTACCCCAGAGCGCACACCCCCAGCCAGAGCGCTCACCCCGCCACACTCCAACCTCCTGGTCCTGAGCCCCGTCCCACACCCCAAGCCCCTCATCCCCAGCCCCACCCCAGAGCCCGCACCCCTTAACCCCAACCCTCTGACCCAGCCTGAGCCCCTCCCTCCTACACTCTGAACCCTTCAGCCCCACCCCAACCACACATCACCTCCATATTGGTGCACATAACAAAATTCTTTCCATATATGCATGTAAAAAATTAGAGGGAACACTGAATAACAGGAAATAAATGGCTTCAACCAATGAGTGAATTGACATAAGGTTGTCATTTTCCATCCATTTTATATTTTGGATAACCTGGAAGCATAGTAAAGGTGGGGATACACCGGGACATGCAAATATTCTCCTTTGTGCTTTGAAAAATACAGAGTTTTTCATCTTTACTCAATATTTTGAAATAATTTTGCATTAGACAAAAAAAATTTCAGCAACGGATTACTGTGCTCCACAACAGACTTGCTTGTGGCATAAAGCCATACTAAAAATAGATCTTCTAAGCCTGGCCTAAAAATGATAACGATTTCAGCAAACTCTTAGCAAAAGCAGAGAAAACGAGAAGTGACATTGACTTCAAGTTTTCAACATCCTGTATTAAGTGACAAAGCATTCTGAGAACTTTTGCAATAAAAGGTGCTACAAAGAATTAAGTAGTATTATGTGGCCAAACAAATTTGGGAAGACACATCCTTTGTAGATGGCTTTGGTCTTCAATATGATTTTTTCAATCTTATTTTTCCGCCTTTCTATTGTGGAGTGTTTGATGTGGCCTTTTCCCTGTGTGAATAAAAGCGAGGACTAGTCAGCAATCACAGAGAAACGTAGAAAAACAAGACCAAAAACCCCACTGCAGTCACGGTTTATACAGCAATACTAAATCTCATTGCTGAAAGATTCCCTTTGTGTTTTAAAGAGACACTGAACTTGAAACCCAGATTGTGGGGGTTTTTTAAAATGGAGTTCGCAGTTATTCCAGCTAATACACCTGCCTTTGATTTCCTCTGGCAATTTGAGTGGTTTTATAATCACATTTTCACATTTAAAAAAAATATTCTGCCAACACACATATATGAACAAGGGAAACTGACTGACTATAAGAAGAAATAGAGTAAATGACTATGCACAAAGTGGTGTCAAAAATCACAGAATAAACTGGGGAAAATAAAAATTTTTCTTCTCTGTTACAAAAATTAGAAATGTTACATATTATTACTGTGTATTTGTAAAGCACACAACACACTGGGGTCCTGGTTCATAAATAGGGCTCCTGGGCACTACAGTAATAATAATTATTACTATTATAATTTTTATTCCTGTAACAGAAGTGTGATTTTTAAGTAGTTGCTCCTTAAGAGTTTAGAAATGGGTTGGATTAATGCAAGTGGATAGGGTACTAACGAAACTGTGAACAGTTACATTTTTAGGTGCTACTGTGCCACATACAACCGTGTTGTGATTCTGACACCATTCTGCAGATCACAAAATATGGTAGGGTATACATTATGGTAACAGGTAAACTACAGATATACACAGTAAATTTAATCATTTTATGTAGACTGTGGTCACTTTATTAATTGTCGTGCTAAATTCATAATCCTAATATGTAGACTGAAGTCTTGCCTATTGATGCCACTGCTCTAAACATTTCCTGGAAATGTAATAAAGGGGTTTTCATTCTTGTTCGTGCAAAAGATACTAAAATGCTAATTCCAGCCTTCTTAAATGGAGAAACCCATTGTACTTATTAAGCAATATAACCAGCATATTCCCCACCAAGGTTTTGATCAGGTCTGCCAGGTGATTTGAATCTTGAATACAGCCTGGCGGTCCTGCTGCTGGCTACAGAATTTAACTACAAAATTTTACTTTAAGCAGCAGATGGATGAGAAATCCAGCCACTTGCATGTCACCACAATGGAAACAAAGCAGATACAACAACTTCCATGTGGCCAGAAGGTACAAGGGAGGAATTCTCACACTCACTAAGCAAAAGACAGTTGTGGTCAATAGGGAGAAAGTGCCAACAACTGAGAATTAAGGAAGAGATTAAAATATACTTTTGCGTTTACATTCAATCAATCCCATGCTCTTACCTTCTTTGCTGACTCCCTGTGTTTTATCTATTAGAGGAGGAACTGGAAGGGAACCCTATATTTAGGATGCCTAACACTTTCCATTATAAAAATATTTTCAAACTGGGCACACCCAGAAGAGCTGCTGGAACCGCTGTACAGGAAAGTGAAGGGAAAGCAGTGGAAGAACGAACTAGATTGGGTCTCAGTACATGGCGTTAGTTACCTGTGCACTCTTGAGGAAGAACGGGAGACAGAGCATGAGCTTGCTGAGCTAGGCCCACCTCTTCAAACACTACCAGACCCAGAACCTGTCCCAGCAACCCATTCCCCCTTATTCTGGGGCCACATCTTGTTGCAATTTCCTGGGGCAATTTGCCCTGTCTTACATCAAAGGGGTTTCAGCTCATGTATCTCCTCTGACCACAACTGTATCAGTTACTTAGATTATACACCATCTGGGAGGGAGGAAACATGTCTTACCTAGTTTTTCTAGGAACCTTGCAAATTCAAGACTATGTTTGGTAATAAATTTTAAAAAATAACCCAGCAGTAAAAAGTAGCCAAACACAAGTTAGCCCTAGCCAAATACAAGTTATTGGGCTCAAAACAGGGGTGAGTGGGTGAAATGTAGTGGCATGTGATAAATAGGAGATAAGACTAGATCAGGAGTGGGCAAACTTTTTGGGCCAAGGACCACATCTGGGTAGTGAAATTGTATGCAGGGCCAGGGCAGGGGGTTGGGCTGCAGGAGGGAGTGCAGGGTGTGGGAGCAGGTGAGGTGTGCAGGAAGGAGCTCAGGGCAAGTAACTGGGGCAGAGAGAGGTGCGGGGTATATGAGGGGGCTCAGAGAAGGGGGTTGGGGTGCAGGAGGGGTGCGGACTGCAGGAAGGGACTCAGGGCAGGGGTGCAGGAGGGGTGCAGACTGTGGGAGGGGGCTCAGGGCAGGGGGTTGGGGTGCACAGGGGTGCAGCAGGGAGCTCAGGGCAGGGGGTGGAGTGCAGGAGGAGTGTGGGATGTACATGGGGGCTTGGGCAAGGAGTTGGGGTGCAGGAGGGGTATGAGGTGCAGGCAGGGCGTTTAGAGCAGGGAATTGGGGGGCGGGGTGCAGGCAGGGTTTGGACTCAAGCGGCTTTGGGGTGGCAGCGGCGTGCACCGGGGCAGGGCAGGCTCCCTCAATGCCTGCCCTGGCCCCACGCCGCGTGGCTCCAGGAAGCTCTGCAGCCCCTGGGAGAGGGGCGGAGGGCTCCGCATGCACTGCCTTTGCTGCGCCTCCAGATACCTCCCCTGAAGCTCCCATTGGCCGCAGTTCCCCGATCCCAGCCAATGGGAGCTGTGGAGGAGGGGGCGGTGCCTGAGGGCAAGGGCAATGCACAGAGCCCTCTGTCCTCCCACCTCGAGGAAGCAGGGAAGTGGTGCCAGCCGCTTCTGAGAGTGGCGCGGGGACCACGGCACCATGGGGGGCAATCCCACAGGCCGGATCAAAAGCTCTGAGAAGCCAGAGCCGGCCCGCAGGCCATAGTTTGCCCACCCCTGGACTAGATGATCTAATAGTCCCTTCTGGCCTTCAACTCTATGAAAACTGTAGAAAGAATAATTTTTACTCACATTTGGTTATTTTAGACCAACTTTATTTAGCTTTGAAAAATCTGCTTCAGTTTAACAAATCAGTGATATGTTCTAGTAAAATGCACAGGCACAAGCATACTTGCTTTCCCTTTTTACTCACACTGCAGTTGCCTATGACATAATACCTGGACTTAGTACCTTTAGCACAGTTACTCCAAGAAAAGCTCTTCAGCGTCTGTCAATGATCTCCTTCCAGAAAATGGCATTTGGGGAGTTACAGAATGACAGGATTCTTCCAAAGGTGAACAGTTTGTGACATTAGAAATAGTAACAAACAGTAGAACAGAGTCTGCTCTGAGCGTAAATCCAAGGCATCTCCAAAGTTACTCCTGCTTTACATCTGTACAACTGAAAGCAGAACCTGATCCACCAGTGTAGCCATCTCATCAGCAGTGTGACAAGCAGCTTGTGTTTAAAAGTATCTGACAACTCTGCAAACTAAAATGTAGAATGGTGACCTTTCGAAGTACAGAAATCATCCAGTTCTGGCTGCATTCTTTATCCTAGTTTGAACTGATGCTAATATGAAAGTGTAACTAGTCTGAAGCTACCCTTTACTTGAGATGAGCAGCTATAGTAGCATCTGCTTCCTGCTTCTTATGTAGGTTAGGATGAGATTTTGTTTTGTTTTTCTACGGAAATGATAGTGTTGCTATTTTTAAAAGCTCCCTGTGTAGCTGCTAATTCAAAAGCTGTATATCAAGTTATGGAGTTCCAGAGCAGTGCTGCCTTAATTGAATGTGGATGTATATCAACTTCAAAACTGTATTTCACACAAAGCCTAATTATTAGTATTACTCTCATATTAGCGTCATTTTAGTACAAGAGCACATATTTAAAATATCCATTGTCATATCTACCAGGGCTATAATGTTAACTGCATAGGGGTCCCTATAAAACAAGTTAATAAACTAAGTCACTTAGGAGTAGGGTGGAAGAATTGAAAATACACCTCCGAAGATTGGTCTTGATTCTTTTTTCTTAAAATGCTACAAGAGAATTCATCCTCAGTAGAGATCTTTATTACTGTGGGTAAGTTTGCACTGCCATTTGTGAAAAGCATCCCACACCTGTTAAACAGCTTCCCACCATCTTGCTCTCAGTTCCATCAATACAGACTCTGAGAAGCATGCAAGATAGGCACAGACAGAGGATCAATACAATTACTAAAATGATATCAGGGGACCCAACTGTGACATAGCTCCATGTCATAGATAATTTTTAGCATAGTTTGGGTGGGAAATTCTTTTCTTCACGGGCCAAAATATTTTTGTGATTTGGGATATATATCCATGGATCAGGGCCACAGTTAAAGTCTCACCATCTATTCCATAGAAATGGGACTGGGCTGGGAAGTAGTGTTAAAACCACACCCTGAGACATGGCAATACAGCCACTCCCTTTGGCTCTGCTGTCTGGCTCTCTTACTCTTCCCCTTAGGTCTAGCTATTTTAGATTTTTTTATTTCAGGAAGCCCATACTGATCTATTTTTACATTTTAACTATATGAGGTTCTTAAAGGCATCAGTTGATTGATAGGCTGCTAATTAAATCATTACTACCACCTTGGGCATATTAGTATTTGAAGCAGTAATGATAGATTTGATAGAGAGTTTTCTACCTCAGCAGACAACCACTTTAAATCCCATGACTACTAAGGACACGTGCCCATTGAGAGTTTTCTTTCATGTAAGCTATAGACCTTTATTCACACCTACATTCTTTAGTTGGAGGGAGGAGATGGAAGAGAAAGGTAGAAGGGCTGTTATCCCTTGACTTAACTGGGAATTAGTGCTGGATTAGATCTGCAGCATGGAGCAAAGAAATCTTGCTCTACAAACCCCACGGTTGTTAAAGTAATGCTTTTAAACTGTATTAGCATTGTTAATCTTAGTGGGAGTCACATGACTGACTTGCCATAATAAAAATATATCTTAACATCAGAAATTCCACTTCGTGGGACAGAAAGGTTAATGACAAAAAGTCTAAACAGGCATAAACATGCCAATGCAAAGGAATAAAACTCAGGACATAGTCTCTTCCCTATATCCTACTTCTCATACTCCCCAAGAGTTACATTTAAACACAAAACAGTATAAAATGATAAAGGGCAACTTAAGAAAAGAAAAAAAGAGCAACACTGAATGCCAAGTTCTAAGCACCATTGTTTGTTGGATTTCATCATGAATCAGTCAGTTTGGGATGCTGAAGTTGTTCTGACAGTGTATCCCCCACATACTTTTGGCTGGCTATTGTAATTCTGGTGTGTCTTCAGGCATTATCCCACCTGGATTTATTACCTATTCTAAAGGCGGCATACTTGTGCTCCATATAGTGCTCAGTGGTTACCTATCAGGTGTAAATCTCCTCAAGATAAAGTTTAGTATTATGTTTTTGACTATTACTGTGAGTATATGGAGTTTTCCTTTATATCAAGGCCTTTCTTCACACAACTTCTATATGATTGGTTTTCAATACATGTCAAATTCTTTGATACTGTGCTATGAACATTTAAAAGAACAGTAAGTTTTATTTTAATATTTATTTTAACAAAACACTTTTCTGCTCAAAGCAGTGTTTTAACTTAATCAGTTTAGAAGAGAATTCGTTTGTTTTTAAAAAATAGTTTTTTCTTGAGAGAGCAGCTTCAACCCAAGCACAATTCAAAGATTTAACAGAGAGTGGAGGAAAGAGGAACACTGACTGATACTTTCAAGTTAAAAGACAAGTGGCCTGATTTTCTAGAATTACCAAGCACACAGGAATCCCACAGAAATCAGCAGGAGCTGCAAGCATGGCTAGAGCCTTTGAAAAAGAGTCAGGCCATTCATGTCTTACAATCCTCAACATCCTAGGTCCTTTCAGAGTTGTTAATGATCATTTGAATAAAAGTATGATTAAGTTAAAAAATGGTATATAGTTAACCACATTCATTCATAGCTTATTTGCATGGTACCAGAAGCTAAAACCCCCAACTCAATACCAGTGCCCGACTGCGTCAGGTGCTGTACAAGCACAGCAAAGTATGGTCCTTGCCCCAATGCACTTACAAAGTGATTTGGGAAGAGACACAACAAATGCGTTTATCAGTAAGGGGAAGATGGACAAAGATAACAGCAATACTGTCATGTGGTTCCACAGGGTAATTACAAATATTATTCCTATGAATATAACTTAGTAGTTCCAAGTAAACATTTTTTAGTGGGGATGGACAGAGTGAGGTATGTGCTGGGACTGTGGAGACATGAGAGAGGGAGACAGGGCAGTATGCAAGCGTGACAAGGTAGGAGACACAAATGACTGAAATGGAAGGTGAGAGGTGGGGAGAGTAGGATTGCTGCCCAGGGAGGAGGAGGGAGAAGTGAGTGGTTTAGGTGTGAGAGTAAGGCTGTTAAATATGCAACTGCTCTCCAAGATGTGCAGTCAGTAGTACAGATACATCCTAGTGTACATTAGTTACTCGGTCATAGGGTTGCCAACCCTCCCGGTTTCAACGGGAGTCTCCCAGAATCAGGGCCTATCTCCAGAGGCTACTGTAGCCAAACCATGAGATTTTAGGCCGACAAAAGTCCAGCAGCACACTGGGACTAAGGCAGGCTCCCTACGTGTCCTGGCTCTGTGCCGCTCCCAGAATCAGCTAACACGTCCCTGAGGCATGTAGGGGTCTGCACCACCCCGAACGCTGACTCCGCTGCACCTATTGGCCGGAAACTGCGAGGGCGGCACTTAAGGCAGCAAGCAGCATGCGTAGCCTGCTGCCCCACCCAGGGGCTGCAGGGACATGCCAGCTGCTTCTGAGAGCGGTGTGGGGCCAGGGGAAGCAGGGAGCCAGCCTTACCCCGCTCTACCACCAATGGAGAGCCACCCCAGGTAAGCGCCTCCCGGCTGCAGCCTGCACCCCACACCGTCATCTGCACCCCAACCCGCTATTCCAGCCCAGAGCCCTCTCCCACATTCAAACTCCCTCCCAGAGCCAGCACTCCAAATCCGGTCCTGTACCCTTACCCCATCTCAGCCCTGAGCCCTCCCCCTGCACCCAAACACTCTCCCAGAGCTTGCACCTCGCACTCCCTCCTGCACCCCAACCCCCTGCCCCAGCCTCACCCCGGAGCCCCCTCCCACACCAACCCCTCGCCCGGTGAAAGTGAGGGTGGGGGACAGCGAGCGATGGAGGGAGGGGGGATGGAGTGAGCAGGTGTCATAAACAGATAGCTAAGGGTTAATGTCTCTTACACCTGGAAAGAGGTAATCTGAAGCACCTGACCAGAGGACCAATCAGGAAACCAGACTTTTTCAAATCTGGGTGGACTGAAGTTTGTGTGTGAGTCCTTTGTTCTTGGTCTTCTGCCTGTCTCTCTCTCGGCTATGGGAGGATTTCTGTTTCCTGCTTTCTAATCTTCTGTTTCCAAGTTGTGAGTACAGAGATCATAATACAATAGGGGTTATTGTTTTTTTCTTTTGTATTTACATGGTGTAGTTGCTGGAATGTGTTAAATTGTATTCTTTTGAATAAGGCTGTTTATTCATATTTCTTTTAAACAATTGACCCTGTATTTGTCACCTTAATACAGAGAGACCATTTTTATGTATTTTTCTTTCTTTTTACATAAAGCTTTCTTTTAAGACCTGTTGGAGTTTTTCTTCAGTGGGGAACTCCAGGGAATTGAGTCTGTGTTCACCAGGAAATTGGTGGGAGGAAGAAGTCAGGGGGAAATCTGTGTGTGTTAGATTTACTAGCCTGACTTTGCATACTCCCTGGGTAAAGAGGGAAGTACTTCTGTTTCCAGGACTGGAAATAGAGAGGGTGGAATCCCTCTGTTTAGATTCACGGAGCTTGCTTCTGTGTATCTCTCCAGGAACACCTGGAGGGGGGAAGGGAAAAGGTTTATTTCCCTTTGTTGTGAGACTCAAGGGATTTGGGTCTTGGGGTCCCCAGGGAAAGTTTTTGGGGGGACCAAAGTGCCCCAAAACACTAATTTTTTGGGTGGTGGCAGCTTTACCAGGTCCAAGCTGGTAACTAAGCTTGGAGGTTTTCATGCTAACCCCCATATTTTGGACGCTAAGGTCCAAATCTGGGAATAGGTTATGACAGCAGGGTAGGGCCTCTGAGAAGGGGCATGGACGGGGGTGGGGCAAGGGTGTTTGGGTTTGTGTGATTAGACAGTTGGCAACCCCAGCCTTGTACCTCCTGCCTAAGCACCTGATTCTCCATGTGAGAATTCCACTGAAGCCACATGGGTAAAGGTTTTATTATTCAGGCCCCAACAACAAAATACCCAGTAGCTAAACACATAGTATTGCGTATAGCTGAACCCATAGTATTGTGGGTTCATTTACATCAGGGTTTCTCAAACAGGGGTCGCCGCTTGTGCAGGGAAAGCCCCTGGCAGGCTGGGCCGCTGTGTTTACCTGCCCCATCCGCATGTCCAGCCGATCACGGCTCCCACTGGCCGCAGCTCGCTGCTCCCATTGGCCCAGAGCAGCTCCCATTGACCTGGAGCAGCAATCCGTGGCCAGTGGGAGCCGCGATCGGCCGGACCTACGGACGGGGCAGGTAAACAGACCGGCCCAGCCCGCCAAGGGCTTTCCCTACACAAGCGGCGACCTCTGTTTGAGAAACTCTGATTTACATCCACAAATTCTAATTTCCTCTGGGTTTCAGACACAAACAGCTGTTGATATTCAGCACAGTCCTTCCAAATTCCATTGGTATATGTTGTCCTACATCTCAGGACCTTAATTGTTCGCTAATACATTAGAGGACATTGCTGCAATGGTGACTGCCCCCGGAAAGAGAAGGGAAGTTGAGCTAGGAATTAATTATGGAAAGTAGCTGAGGGCTAAAAACTGCTGTTAACTCAGAACCAGGAGTGATCAGAGTGGAATCACAGCTTTCTAAGAGATTGCACTAAGCAGGCATTAATGTAACTCAGGGGTCAGCAACCTTTGAGAAGTGGTGTGCCAAGTCTTCATTAATTTAAGGTTTCACATGCCAGTAAAAGGTTTCACATGCCAGACAGGCAATGTAGGCAGCAGATGGAACCCCAGACCGGCAGCGGGCTGAGTGGCTCAGCCTGCTGCCGGTCTGAGGTTCCAACTGCCGGCCACTGCCAGCCAGGGTCCCGGCCACCGGCCTCACTCAGCCAACTGATGGCCAGGTTCCGTCCATCCAGGCCGGCAGAGGGCTGAGCAGGGTCAGCAGCTGGAATCCCAGCTGGCAAGGAGCCGGAGGCCAGGACCCCAGATCGGCAGCGGGCTGAGTGGCTCATCCCGCTGCTGGTCTGGGGTTCCGGCCCCCCACCTCGGCCCACTGCCAGCCTGGGTTCCATCCATCTAGGTCGGCAGCAGCCTGAGTGGGGTCAGCGGCTGGGACCTGGCTAGCAAGGGCCAGCAGCCAGGACCCCAGACCAGCAGTGGGCTGAGCAGCTCATCCCTCCGCCGGTCCCTGCCAGCCCGCTGCCAGCCCAGGTTCCATCAATCCAGGCTAGCAGCGGAGCGGAGCCAGCAGCCAGGACCCCAGCTGTCAGCAGCCTACCACTAAAAATCAGACCACGTGGCACCTTTGGCACACGTGCCACAGGTTGCCAACCCAACGTAACTACAGGTGGCCCAACCTGAACTCACAATTTTCTTTCTCACAATTTTAATTGAGAGATACAGTTGCTTCAGTTTTATAGCCCCTTTCCTTATTTCACCCAATCTCTCCCACTGCATACACAGGTTCAGATGGTAGGCATATCTTCCCTGACAGAGCCTTCTACTACAAAGCCTTGTAGTGCTTTCCCATGTGCAATGGAGCAACAAAGCATAGAAATTAGAGTTAGACAACTTAGTGATCAAAATGCCCAAGTCCTGTCTATAATATAGCTTCTGCCCAATTTTACCACATGTGGAGCTACACCATTGGAGAATTACCACTGCAATGTTTGTGAGGGGGCCTTGTCTTCATAAGGGTGACCTACGCTGATAACAGATTTCAGCTAAATGAGCATGGAGGGGAGAACAAAATAAGATGTTGTCATAAACAGATGGTTAAGGGTTAATGTCTCTTTTACCTGTAAAGGGTTAAGAAGCTCAGTGAACCTGGCTGACACCTGACCAGAAGACCAATGGGGGGACAAGATACTTTCAAATCTTGGTGGAGGGAAGTCTTTGTTTGTGCTGTTTGTTTTGTTCGTTGTTCGCTCTTGGGGCGAAGAGGGACCAGACGTGCAACCAGGTCTTTCTCCAATCTTTCTGAAACAGTCTCTCATGTTCAAAACAGTAAGTACTAGCTAGAAAAGGCGGATTAATCTTATGTTTGTTTTCTTAACTTGTGAATGTGTATTTTGCTGGAAGGATTTTTACCTCTGTTTGCTGTAACTTTGAATCTCAGGCTAGGGGGGCGGGAGTCCCTCTAGGCTATATGAATCTGAATACCCTGTAAACGTTTTCCATCCTGATTTTACAGAGATAATTTTTACTTTTTCTTTCTTGAATTAAAAGCTTTCTTTTTAAGAACCTGATTGATTTTTTACCCTTGGTTAAGACCAAAGGGGATTGGGTCTGAACTCACCAGGGATTGGGGAGAGGGGATGGAGGGGGGGGAAGGTTAATTCCTCTCTGTTTTGAGATCCAAGGAGTTTGGATCAGTGTAGCCTCTCAGGGTAACCCAGGGAGGGGAAAGTCTGGAAGGGGGAAAGGAGGGGGGATGGTTTATTTCTCCTTGTTTTAAGACCCAAGAGGTTTGGGGGAACAGAAAGTGTGCCAAACACTATATTTTGGCTGGTGGCAGCACTATCAGATCTAAGCTAGAAATTAAGCTTAGAAGGGTCCAAGCAGGTCCCCACTTTTTGGACGCTAAAGTTCAAACTGGGGGGAAAATACCTGGACAGGCTAAAACTGTGTGCCAGGCCCTAACAGACATTTTTGCCAGGGTAGGTTGGCCCTCTGACATCCTTACAGATTGAGGAACTAATTTCCTGGCAGGGACCATGAAAGCCATAGGGTAGTGTGCCTCAGTTTCCCCTTTCCTACTGCACATCAGGTCTGGAATGTCTTTTCCCCTGTGAAAAGTTTTAATGCTGTTTACAGGCATTAACTGTGAAACATTAGTATAGCAAGGCCTTTTAACATAACGTGTGTTCTCATGTATTGCTTTCAACACGTTCAAGGGACTTTCCAAAGGAATGGGCACATTGTACATTCTTACAATTCTTGATAATAGCAACACATTAGTTACAAAAATCACCATTAGCAATAACAACAAATTCATTGCAAGTGTCCATCTACAATCATGTTTGTCATGCCACACCTTTGGATTAATACTACTGGAGTTTGGGAATTTTAGGGTTAACTTTTGGCTTCCCTTTGCAAAATTCAGTTTTCTCTTTTCTCCTTGTCCTGCAGGATCAAACCCTGATTTCTCTTGCTTAACCAAATTCAGTGGCTGATGGGGTGGGCTCTCTGTGCTCACAGCTATTAGCAAGTCTTTCTTCTCCCTGCCAGCCAGGTAATTTGCATTAACACAAACATCAGCTCTTAACTTCTTAGCTGCTACCAATTCCCATGCTGGACTCTGTCTTACAGAGATACCACACAAATCCAAAGGGTTTGAGGGTGAGCCTTCATAAGGGTGACGTACACTGATAACAAATTTCAGCTAAATGAGCATGGAGGGGAGAACACAATAAGATGTCTAGCTCAAATTGTTGTGAGAAGCTAGACCACTATCAGCTCAATGCCTTGAATTCGACACACAGTCTGAATTTGGAACTTAGCAAAACTCATTGCTTCCTATTTCACACTAAGTGGTTTTATGTGAATGCAGCATCGTGCTCTACACTACCACTAAAAGCACCAAAGGGGAAAAAAAAAAGTTAAACTGACAACCTCTTTAAGTTCATTAGTTTGTGGCTTCACCAAATCAGAAAGGATCTAGAAGAAAAGATATATGCAGCTTATAAATGTGTGAGAGACAACTTTTAGGTAAATGTGTATAAGTTCTGAATAAACCTCTAAAACTTGGGCATGCTCAATTTAGTTCAGTCCCCTCTGCCCCCCCAAAAGCCACAACTTTAATAGTTTAAATCTGCTTTATTCTTCATGTGGCACCTTGCTTTAATCCTACCTTTCCAAAGAAGCTCAAATTACATAAGGCTTTTTTAGCCTGTTTCCTTTTTCTTTACCAGCTCATGGCATATTAAGCGCTGAGAGCTTGCTCAGCTCTGTACAAAGAGTCTACCTCCTAGTTAGTTACAATTTGCACAAAGGTAAAACCACCATGGGAATCTCTTTTTAAAACTGTGCTACAGAGCTATGTTTGCTGAGTTCCCAATATGGTTAAGTTTGCAAAAAAACAGTACCGATTGCGAAAAGAAATGAATAGATTGAATCTGAATTGCTGGATTTTCTGATGAAATATCTTACCAATCAGAACCTAAAAACTTTGATGTTACTGAAATTTTAAGCATACTCCTTTAAATAAATGAAGCTTACTATTTTCTAAACTACATCTTTTGGACGGAAGAACATGCTATTTTTTATTATTATGTGCACAATTACTGCACAGAGAAGAAAAACGCTAAAGGAAATGTTTTTTTAGAGTCAAATATATTATGCATGTTTCCCCAACAGGTTTTCCTGCTAATCATACTTCTCCTGGTTCGCTACAATGAAGACAAAAATCAAAATGAAATCACTGTCTAGAAAGAAAACAGATAGTCTACGATCCTGTTCAAGGTCAGGAAGCACACTATTAGTCACTAGACTCTGAAGCCAATCAGCTCAGTAGAAAGCCTGCCAATATTGATTAGTCAGTTCTCAGACTTCTTCACATCCTGGCCTCGCTTCTCAATACTGATGTTCTAGGATATGATTCTATACTTTCCCTGCAGCAGCTGTAGTGCTCGCTCACATGAAAGTCATATTAAGATAGCATGAGATCCCTCATTCCTGATTTTGTTCATTTACTGTTCTGAAAAAGAGGCAGACGGTGCTGCAAAATCAAGGGCTGGCAGCGCTGTGCAGAGAGCTGAATGTCTTATTTGGATATTTATAATGGCCCATGTCCCTGTGGTATCATGACATTCAGGGCACAAGGACTGGATGAGGGGGGAATAGAGAGATGGCATGCATGTTTTATTTGAAACCAATTTTCTCTGTTTTTAAATGGTTTCGGTTAAAAACAAAATGCATGTGAAATGCCCACTGACCATGGATGAAAACCAAGTTTAAAGAGAGCAAGAGACACATCCCTCCCTACCCAAAGAGAATGCATGGCCTTTGCAGCATATCCCCAAAAATTTAAAGATTCAGACTAGTCCAGCCCAAGGAAGGAGGAAGGAAGACCATGTAAATTCCAAAAGACATGAGGCCCTCATCAAAATCTCTGATAGTAGCCCCCTCTTCTTTCAAACAGATGGAACTTCAATTTGAGCACTTCCTCTGATCACAGCTACAGCACACAGAGACTCTGGTGGTCTCTCAGGTTGGCAGGTCCCACACTATTTAGAGCTTTATCACACACACCCCTTAAGCTCCATATTCAAACCCAGACATAGCAGTGAAGATCCCAGAGCAATGGTGGGAAACACCATATAGCAAGTGGGTCACTGCATTTGTGCCAGCTTCAGTCTCCAAATGGATCTAACATGCAGCCCTATTAAAAAAAAAATCACACTGCAGTGGTCTAATCTAGATGGATCCCCATTGTGAAGTCAACACCTGAAACATCTTGTCAATAGCCCCCTGCCAAGAATTAATGAGGCTGGGAGGAAGCCATCCTAGCTATCTCTGTTTGCTAATCAAAGAGTGGCTGGGAATCTAACCAGACCCTAAAAATGATAACTCGAATAACAAATGGAAAACAATCCTTCCACATCTTCCAGATGTTTTCCCTTACCTACACACCTAATTTCTACCTTAGTGGACTCAGGCTTTTCCAGGTATGTCCCGATTTCAAGCATAACTGAAAGCAATCAGTTACATTGTCTCCCTTTTGCCTGATGCAGTCAATGTAATTGTAATCAACATATTGGCAATCATTGTCAGGGATGCAGTGCGTTCTACCCATATAGAACCCCCACATGCATGTACTAATGTAATGACCCCTACACCACAGCTCATACATAAGGGTTGGGGGTTTTTAAGCAAAAAAGCACACCTCTCTACCACTAAAAGATTAATTTCATTATCTGCCAGAAATCGTAGGCTATTATCTGTGGACTAGCCATAAGGGGATTCAGGCATTTTACTTCTATGCTATATGCACAAACTAATCTTTTGATTTATACAGATAAAAGTTATCCATTCTTTGGATGAAAAAAATAACTTAAGAATGTTAAACCTTACATGAACCCATGGTGCAGCTATTCATTATGTACTTAAATGCACATGTACAAGAGCAGTCAGATAAATGAGTCCACAGTCATTTACTTTACATATTTGTTAAGCATAGCCTTATCTCCTCATTTGTTGGTTTGTCTGATAGGAACTCCTGACTGTGCCTCAAGCCATGTGGAGTACACACAGTAACCAAAGTAACCCAAAGTAATGTATCCAAAACAGACAAGGTCTTTGCCAGATCCCACATTTATTGGGTTTAAAGTCAACAAAAATAAAATCTGATAATTTACAAAAAAGGACTGTAAGATATTTAATAACTTGAGAAAAAAATAAGTGCATGAATTATTTTGCCTTTAAAAAAAAATGTTTACAGAAAGTCATAAATGGAAACATTCCTAAATTTCTTGCCAAGAATTTCCTTTCCTCTACAATTTGAACATGGCCTACTATACACTTTTCTTAAGTTATTTCCTGACAGCACGTTATTTATGCTTACTGAAAATGTTGTTATACTTAATAAGCACAATTTCCCTTAAAAAGAAGAAGAGGATTACCAAGACATTGGAGCATTCTAGCCAATTCCCAGCTAGACATTTTCAGACACTTTTGTGTAATATGGCAGCAATACAATACAATGACAAGAATTTGGATTGCTTATCAATGCAAAGCTCAGCAAGCAGTTAACTTCGATATTAAAGGTTTTGCAAGGAAAGCCAGACTCAAAAATACCAAGTCATATTTTCCCCAAATACAAGACACTGATCTAATTCTAATTAGATCAACTAAAATACAAGTTTGATGTTAGAGCAGAGAAATCAAATTAAAACAATACTGAACATTAGAATTCCCGTCAAGATAGCTATGAAGAGATTCTGCGAGATATACATAGACATGGGAGGGAAGAAGAGAGCTGATTCCCCATTGATAAAAGGAGTTAGGAGCTTCTATGGCATGGTCTCTCTCCTTCCTTACCCACCTCCTCCATACTTCTAAGGTGATTCCTTAGAATCAAGAATTCACATGTGGAGAGTGATGGACCTTGTGGGATGATAACTGTTACTCGCTCCAGTACTTAGCAAGCTCTCCTGAAAAGCTATCAGCAGCTTTAAAATCAAAACTAAAAATCATTTCTACTCTCACACCAGGGGAGCCAGAATGGAGGAAAGTCAGAGGGCCATACCCCCCCCCAATTTTTAGGATGATTTTGCCCCTCCTAGCCCCACACCTCATGCCACAATTACCCAACATACAGTTCAGAGTTTCAGAGGCAGCTAACAGCTAGGCACTAGTTTCTAATGGATTCCTCAAGATATGCATGGCTCTTGAGGGAGGCTAAGTGTTTGTGGACTACACCTGCTGCCTCTTCTATGGGAGGCAACCATCCCCTGCACCAGAATATTTGTGAGGGAAGCACACAGGGGTACTTTCAAGTACTCCTTTCCCTGGTTCCAGTCTTATTCTGGGAGGGCACAATTGACTCGGTTACAGTGCATACTACCACTCTTAGGCACAAGTCATTGCCCTCTCACAGGATAGTTGCTTCTCTCTGAACCTAGCTTCTCTTGTGCAGTCAAGAGAGGGGAGGAGGGAAGGAACATTTCCTATGATCTACCCTGTGGGACAGGGTATTCCTGTGGTCCTGAAGGTCTTTTTTATCTGCTGGTTTCATCTTCTCCCACCCCACCTTCCACACGCACTCCTTTAGGTCACAAATGCTTATCCCCTGAGTGCAGGAGTTCAACAATTCTGAGACTGGTTTCAGGAAATGCATTAAACTTAAATTATTAACCAAAACACATTCTAGTTAGTTTCCTTGAGAGTACTTAGACGCAACTGGGGAACCAATATTTTCCTTAGCTGGTATCTATTGTTAGACCTCATGATACTCGAGGCAGCCCCCACCCCAGTGTTTTTTAGGGCAGAGTGATTACATCTCATTGCTCAAGGACTGTGAATAGCTTTCAGCATCCAAGAAGAGTAATATCTTCTCCTGATGAAATCTGCATGATCACTACGATTGATTCATGCATTTCTGAGTGAAAGACCCTTAAAAGTTATTAAAATTCTCAAATGTCAAGGTCTCATTTCAAGAGACAGAGTTCTTCCAGATACCAGAAGAACGTTTTTTTAGCTCTCCATGTTAAACTATACAGATTATCCATTGGCATATTACAGATGCAATTTCAATTCAATAACATGTTATTAGGATAACAAACTATGAGTGTTCCCAAAGTGGAAAAGTCGCAGAAAGTGTGTTTATCAGACACACACAATTCAAACAGGATAAAGTTTTGTGAATCCAGACACATCAATTAACCATTCTGCTGAAGTTGTTGGAACTGGAAGCATATATAATGGAGAACACTGCTACTGTATGTCAAGAATACTAACTTATAAGTGGTAACTAATATTGTCTTTGACTAACTAAACTGGGAACACAGTCTCTGCAGGAATGCCCTCATCCTTTTATGTGTTTCACTAGTATAATCATCTCATCCATATTGACAGTAGGATTAGAGGTACACCCATTGGTCAATTGGAAGCTAATTTATAAAGTTGATAGTCTATTACATAGTACTTTTTTAAAAGCTGCTTCCTAATCCTGAAGAGTATGTATTAAATTGAGAAAGTGGTCCAGGTTTCAGGTACGTGTTGATAAAAGGTAAAACTTCAGTTATAATGTGCTGAAAATATTCAAAATAGCAGAAACAATTGGAGATTTAAGTGGAAGAAAACGCACAGAAATGTCTTGGAATCTGTTTATCCACAAATCTTCTCAATTACATGCTCTAAATAGAATTCCTCCGTTATCAAATATTAAATAAGATCTCAATAGGATAGTCGGAACTACCTCTTTCACTGTGGGAAAGAAAGATTTAATTAAGATGAAGGGCTTCCCAAGTCTATTCATTCTGAAGTGCAAAAATGCCACTATGCAAAAAGTGATAGCTTCATATTCAACAAATCAGTTCCTTGTGTGTATACAGAGTTCTAGCTATTCACTTGGACTGAAGAATGATTTTCCTGCTTTTTAACTCCTCTGCACAGCCCATACAGCTATGAGACAGATAGAGTCTATTCCTGCTTGTGCATCACTAAGTCCCAAATACCAGACATGCTGAAGGCAACAGGCTCACACACAGGTAAACAAGTACATAATTTGTCTTGCATGCTCTTTATTACTGGTGACAATGCATACAAAAAGAAGCAAGCTTGACTTTCTGATCCTAAGTTAGGATGCCCAAGTTCACCGCTGTGGCCCAGAAGGTAGAGACATAGTCACCAACAGTTGTGCAGACCTGATTTTCCATCCAGCACAGGTAACATTCACACTAGCCACCACATTGGAAAAGACCGAAAATTAAACTGAGATCCACCTATACAGTTTTTTATATTAGTTCTAAATCGCTATCAAGGTTATGCAATGTACATATTAATTACATATTGGGATCCCAGTCTTGGCTATTAATACATTATACAGCCAAACAAATTTCACAGTGGAAACAAAACTTCAAGAGGGAGCAACACAAACAAGGGGTACGTCTACACTTCAAGCTAGAGGTGTCAGTTTCAGCTTAAGGAGACATACCTGCACTAGCTCTGACTGAGCTGGTGTGCTAAAAATATAGTGTAGCCGCAGTGGCGGGAGGGAATAGCCACCCTGGGTACAGTCCCATCCAAGACGCTACATAAGAACTCAGGTGATAACTTAGCCCCTCCCTCCATCCTGGCTACACTTCTATTCATTTGTTATAAGGCTGTCGATTAATTGTAGTTAAGTCATGCGATTAACTCAAAAAAAATTAATGGCGATTAATCACATTTTTATTCGCACCGTTAAAACAATAGAATAGCAATTGAAATGTATTAAATATTTTGGATTTTCTTCTACATTTTCATATAAATTGCATTCTGTGTTGTAATTTAAATCAAGTGTATATTATTTTTATTACAAATATTTGCACTGTAAAAATGATAATAGTATTTTTCAATTCACCTCATACAAGTACTGTAGTGCAATCTCTTTGTTTTAAAAGTGCATCTTACAAATGTAGACTTTTTGTGTCACACAACTGCACTCAAAAACAAAACAATGTAAAACTTCAGAGCCTACAAGTCCACTCAGTCCTACTTCTTGTTCAGCCAATCTGACTGGTGGCATCTAACTCAGATAATGAAAATTAACATGAGTTGGTCCACACTACCTTGAATCGTTATCAAGCAGAACCTGTCATCAGCATGGATGCATGTCCCCTGGAATGGTGGTTGAAGCATGAAGGGGCATACAAATGTTTAGCACATCTGGCATGTAAATACCTTGTAGTGCTGACTACAACAGTGCTATGCAAATGCCTGTTCTCACTTTCTGGTGACACTGTAAATAAGAAGCAAGCAGCATTATCTCTTGTAAATGTAAACACACTTGTTTGTCTGGGAGATTGGCTGAACAAGAAGTAGGACTGAGTAGACCTGCAGACTCTAAAATTTTTACATTTTTTCGTGCAGGAATTTTTGGTACATAATTCTGCATTTGTAAGTTCAAGTTTCATGATAAAGAGACTGCACTACAATACTTGTATTAGTAGAATTGAAAAATGCTATTTATTTTGGGTTTTTAAGTGCAAATAATTGTAATAAAAATAAATATAAATTGTCAGAGTGAGCACTGTACACTTTGTATTCTGTTTGGTAATTGAAATCAATATATTTGAAAATGTGGAAAACATCCAAAAATGTTTAAATAAATGGTATTCTATTATTAACAGTGCAATTAATCATGCAATTAAATGCGATTAATTTTTTTAATCACTTAACAAGCCCTAATTTGTTAACATCATTCAAACATTTTCCTCAGGTAATATCACAACCATCCTTTACTTTCACAGCAGAATTGAATTTTCCTTCCCCCACCTCTCCTGTACCCATAGCAGGCCACATCCTAGGGCACTGTGCTGAGGGAAGACTGGAGTCTTCAGCCAGCACACATGCTCTCTTATTCACATTTTTGCCTCCTTGGGGAGTACAGAGGCACATTTTCTTAGAAAGGGATAACAAGTAGTTTCTGAAGCTAAACAATGCAAAATCAACTCTCGCTTAGGTTTATAAAGTAGCATGGATTGGTCTTTTACCCACACTGTGGCATTTTATCCACAGAGAGTAGAGGGGGAAACAAAGGATTAAAAACTGGTTAAAACGTGCATGTAGGAACATAGGTTAACACAGCGGTCACCAACCGGTTGACCGCAATCATCTAGTCGATCCTAGAGGATCTCCCAGTTGATCATGAATTCCGACAGCACAGTGAGGCGGCCGCTAAGACAGGCTCCCTGCCTGCCATGACCCCATGCCGCTCCGGAACCAGCCATCCCAGCCCTGGGGGCAGGAGGGCAGGGGTCTCCCTCTGTGTGCTGCTCCTGTCTGCAAGCACCTCCCTCGCAGCTCCCAGTGGCCGGGAATGGGGAGCTGTGGCCAATATGAGCTGTGGGGGTGGTGCTTGAAGAGAGGGGCAATGTGCAGAGTCACATGCCGCTCACCTCCCACCCCACAGGGGTACATTGGCCCCTTTAGAGAGGGGCATGGGGCCAGGTTAGGCAGGGATCCTGCCTTAGCGGCAACCATGCTGCACCGCCGACTGGGAGCCACCAGAGGTAAGTGCTGCCCGGCAGGAGGCCACACTCCAAGCCCCATCCCTGAGCCTCCTTCCAGAGCCAGCACTCCAAACCAGCTGTGAGCCCCCTCCCAGAGCCAGCACCCCCTACTCCCTCCTGCACCCCAACACTGTGTCCCAGCCCAGAGACCTCCCTGCACCCCAACTCCCTCCCAGAGCTTGCACCCCTCACCTCTCCTGCAACAAAACCCCCTGCCCCAGGATCAGCCCCGAGCTCCCTCTCACATTGCAAACCCCTCAGCTCCAGCCAAGAGCCCACATCTCCTCCCAAACCCCTAACTCAGCCAGTCAAAGCCCACGTCCAGACTAACCCGCTGTATCGGCGGGTTAAAATCGATTGCTCGGGGATCGATATATCGCGTCTAGTCTGGACGCGATGTATCGATCCCCGAGCGCGCTTACATCGATTCCGGAACTCCATCAACCCGAACGGAGTTCCGGAATCGATACGGAGAGCCGCGGATATCGATCCCGCGCCGTCTGGACGGGTGAGTAACTCGATCTTAGAAATTCGACTTCAGCTATGTTATTCACGTAGCTGAAGTTGCGTATCTAAGATCGATTTTCCTCCCCTAGTCTGGACGTGGCCAAAGTGAACGAGGGAGGGGGAGAGAGAGTGAAAGAGAGAGGAAGAGATGGAGTGAGTGGGGGGACTTTGGGGAAGGAGCAGGGCCTCGAGGAAGGGCTGGGGTAGAACCTGGGTTGCCCTGACATGTTAAAACACCAACATTTTTGAAGAAACATACAACAAAGTTTTCTTTGAAATGCAAGTTTCTGTAGTATTTCCTTTTAAAGTCCCTCTTATTTTTAGTTCAGCCACCACAAATTTATCAGCAATGTTATTTTCAAAAATACGCTTCAACTGTATATAAATTGTTGTAAAAAATATCAAATTCATTTTAGTCATCACTGCAAACATACTGCTAGGATACTTTCATCAATATTCTGTTAGAGGTGTCAAATCCTATGCATCAAATCAGTTGAGTACAATAGCGGCTTTGAACTATGAACCACATTAAAACTTCAGAAGACAGCCCTATATATGTAAGAAAAAAATAAAAAGGTACATCCTTAAGTTACATCTATGCATGGGGCAGACAATCTAGTCCAATACCACCACCTTTTAAACTGGTCTTTGCATATTTTCTGCATTTTTCCCCTCCGGCAGTATATGTTACAAAAAGAAAAAAATGCAGTGTGTGGGACTATGAAATACATGTGAAATAAGGCAAAACTAAATCAAGTTGTGGTGATACAGCTTCTTTCAAAACGTGTGTTCTTTCACTTAAGTGTTTTATTTCTCTTCAACAATGGTAATTCAATAGTCCTTTATTATACAAGTATTATTGAGGCCTATAGCTGCTTTAATAATTTATGTTTCAGGAACAACAGTGTCTCTTACATAACACTTTAATACTTACCTTTTACCTTGGAATATCTGAGGCTTTGGTTGCAGTTTTAAATCAAATTCCAAGCAGCATTTTTCTTACTTTGCCTTCCTGTAAATTTCTATTATCATCTATGGAAATATTTTTATCCATTTATGTTTGTATGATGAAATCAACATTTATCAACATTCACTGATAAAAATCTAATCCTTCCAAGACTAACTACACATATCCAGTCTAGCCTAGTGAGACAGCACTGTGCAACTCAAAGCTCTGGGGATGGAAAACTTGTCAATTAAAAACAAACTGCTAAGGGCAATGAGCAGCTGCTAACTACTTCCACAAGCTGAAAGAAAAATTACATTGTGCCATGGAACTTTACTGATTTCCCTCAACGCCCTTCCACCTCCACAAAGAAAAGGCCTACAGTGCAATTTCAGATTTTCTTAGAGCAATTTTCCTTGAGCCAGTCTCAATAAATTCTCCATCGACTGCAGGAGTACTTTTCTCTAACAATATTAATTGCAAGGCAGAGACTCTCTTAGTTAATAAAGCTCAAGATTCAGCTTTCCACACCAATACCTTCAGAAGGCACTCTGATAGGTCAGAGTGGATTTTGGTTTGTGATTTTTTTAAGAGGTACCAGGTGAGATGTAGAGAACTATATGCAGGTCTCTGACTTCCAATTATCCAGGTTGTTCACATTTTCCTGTGCAAGATATAAGGCAGACACTGGCAACCTTTGGCACATGGCCCACCAGGGTAAGCCCCCTGGTGGGCTGGGCCTGTTTGTTTACTTGCCGCATCCACAGGTTCAGCTGACTGCTGCTCCCACGGGCCACCATTCGCCATCCCAGGCCAATGGGGGCTGCGGGAAGCAGCGCGGGCTGAGGGATGTGCTGGATGCCTGGCTGGCCGCGTGCCAAAGGTTGCCAATCCCTGGTATAAGGGATCAATCCTGCTTCCAAATGAGCGCTGGACCTTGAGATGTGTTAAGCACTTCCTGCAGCTCCCACTGACTTCAGTCGAAGCTGTGCCTTGCAAAGTTGAACCCTAAACCTGTAGCAAAAACTCCCACTGACTTCAGTGGTAGCAGGATCTGAGCTTACATGAGAGGCCCTTTTGACATGTGCATTACAAGAATGCAGTCCCTCAGTATTTTCTCTGGAGAACTGTAGGTCACCTTTAAGGGTAATGGAGGGAAAGGATGTGGATTTAAGAGGGCAGAATCAGCAGTGAGAGGTTTGGGGATAAATGTACACATTATCTCCAGCACATAATATGGTGGCATCATTTGATAATTGTTGTAAAAGGTTTTCTGGGTCTGCGGTAATCATGCAAATTCAACTCAAGATGATTCACAAAGGAATGACTAAATGTGTAGTAACAATCTCATTTGCAAGGTTTTCATCGAAGCACCTTTTCTCCCAATCTTACAAGTATAATTGCTACAGTTTCTGGTATTTCCCCATAAAAAACAAATTAAGGTTTTAATGAAATAAGCAATCTCCTTCCAACATATCTAGGCACAGTTACCACTGCTTAATATCCCACTGCTAATACCAATAGCTGATACATGAAGGGGGGTATGGAGTAGCTCCCTTTGATGGACCCAGACAGCCAGTTAGCTGTAAAATCCCTCTTGGTCTCTTCTCTGCTTGCTTTACCTGTAAAGGGTTAACAAGCCCACAGGTAAAAGAAAAGAAGTGGGCCCCTGACCAAAACTGCCAATGGGAAGGTAGAACTTTTTAAAATGGGGCAGGGGGAGACTTTCCCTTTGTCTGTTGTTCTCGGGGCTTCAGGGACATGGAACAGGAATGCTATAAGCAAGAATGCTGTGCAAGGTTTGAACCAGGTATGAAAAAGTATCTTCCATACCTAGAAGAAATAATTTGGATATGGAAAGTTTAGTTAAACACTATCAGGTTTATTTCTTATTCTGACTTGTGGATCTCCTCTGTGCTAACCCGATGCTTTTGTTTCCTTGTAACCTTTAAGCTGAACCCCCAAGAAAGCTATTTTGGGTGCTTAATTTTTGTAATTGTTTCTTTTAAAATCTAGCAAAAAGCCTAAGATCCAGATGTATTTTCTTTCTTTTTGTTTTTAATAAAAATTACCTTTTATAAAAACAGGCCTGGATTTTTGGTGTCTTAAGAGATACGCGTGTATGCTGTTTGATTAGCTGGCAGGAACAGCTAATTTCCTTTGTTTTATTTTATTTCTCCGCTCTTCCCTGGAGGGGGAGGAGAAAGGCCTGGAGGGTACCCCACAGGGAGGAATTCCCAAGTGCCCCTTCCTGGATTCAAGGATTTTTTGTTTGTTTGTTTTTTGTATTTGGGTGGTAGCAGCATTTACCAAGCGAAGGTCAGAGAAAAGCTGTAACCTTGAGAGTTTAATACGACCCTGGAGTGGCAAGTATTAATTTTCAGGCTCCTTGCGGGACCCCACTTTCTGCACTTAGAGTGACAGAGTGGGGATTCAGTCTTGACACTAACCATCTCCTAAAAAAGAAATGAATCAAAGGAATGCTAAATAATTCTTTACCAATGGTACAGCTTCCTTCACCTCCCCCTTCATGCCAGAAAGCACAAGTATACAAATGAATGTACGTCCAATCGTGAACAAGTTGTCTGGACAGCATGGGCAGCATGGGACAACCTGATCAAGTTTATTTAATATGCCTAGAGAGCTGTAGTGTCATTGAAAGTAAGTTTTTAATCATTATAATTTAATCTTGACTTTTGGTTCCCAAACCTGTCAATAAATGTAACAGATGATTCCTCAGACTACAGAGTGAGACACAGTCATCTTTTAAAAAGTGAAGATAGGTATAAACAGGCAGTTTGTTTCAGGGCCGCCCAGAGGATTCCGGGGGCCTGGGGCCATCGGCGGCAGGCGGCTCCGGTGGACCTCCCGCAGGCGTGCCTGCGGAGGATCCGCTGGTCCCGCGGCTCCGGTGGAGCATCCGCAGGTGTGCCTGCGGGAGGTCCACTGGAGCCGCGGGACCAGCAAGCGGCAGGGGGCCCCCCGCGCGGCAAAATGTCTAGAGCTGGCCCTGTTCGGTGGCGGGGGGCCCTTCCGTGCTGGGACCCGCCGCTGAAGTGCCCCGAAGACCCGCGGCGGGGGCCCCCCGCTGGCGAATTACCGCCGAAGCGGGACCCACCGTCGAAGTGCAGCCCGCTCTTCGGCGGTAATTCGGCGGCAGGGGGCCCCCGCTGTGGGTCTTCGGGGTACTTCGGCGGCAGGTCCCTGAACGGAAGGGCTCCCCGCCGCTGAATTACCGCCGAAGACCGGGTTGCACTTCGGTGGCAGGTCCCGCTTCGGTGGTAATGCGATGGCGGGGGTCCGCCCGGAGCGGAAGGACTCCCCCGCCAGCGAAGTCCGGGAGCAGAAGAAGCTCTGGGGCCCAGCCCCACAAGAGTTTTCTGGGGCCCCCGAGCAAGTGAAGGACCCCGCTCCAGGGGCCCCGAAAAACTTCGTGGGGGCCCCTGCGGAGCCCGGGGCCTGGGGCAAATTGCCCCTCTTGCCCCCCCCCCGGGCGGCCCTGGTTTGTTTGCTGTGTTATATACGCTGTATTGCACAGTTGCCTTGCAGCAATACCCTTCAGTTCTGGCTCATCATAAATAAATATGTATTCCATTTGTTCACATTTCTTCTTCCCAACCCCTTCACATTTTGAAGATGGAATTCAGTTAGGCTGTTAACGACACATTCAGAGAGGAAAAAATATTGACATTCATATTCTAGCCTTCTGTTATTAAAATTGGACTCAACCTGCACACAACTCCACATCTCCATTAGGCAAACACACTGCAGTTGATTTACAAAATGAGTGCTAGCATAAGAGTTCATTAGATCTTTTTGAATGTATTATTCTGATGTCACTTCAGCTATCATGCTTGTTTGTATGCAAAGACAATACATTTACAGTCAATGGCTATCTCCTTCCTGATGGTTAAATTAAGAGCACAATGGAGGATTAATATTGTAGGATTGTAATTTTTTTTTTTGTACTGAGGCAGTGAACTTCAGAATGGTTTTCAATCGACTGGATCTACCCAAATGAATCACATCAACCTTTAAGGCATCGCAATACTTTTTAGGTTTTTATATTGACATTTTAAATCATATCATGGTCCTTTTAGGAATGTGAAACATTTTTTTAAAAGCATGCAGAGAGCACTGTGGGAAAGCTTGTAATCTTAAAAAGTGATGTGCTGCTAATTTACCACTTCTGAAGAGCTTCATAATGGGGAAGAAAGAGATTGAAATTGCTATCATTCACATAGACCCATTTTTCTTCTCCTACTCACTGCTTTCCTACAGGTACTCCCACAGATTCTTATATTATTTAAAATGTTCATATATGAAGCAACACCCTCACCCTATTAGCACCTAAGATCCACTACCTTTTCTTAATTAATTCACCAATTTCAATTTCTTCTAAGTAAATTTTGAGGTCATTCACTTCAAGTATTGCGTTAAGACACAAAAACAACCTTATTGTACAAATACAAACCTGCATGTTTTTCACATCTAACACATTATGACCCTTCAATATTTCTTCATAATTGTAACAACCACCAAAATGAATCCACTATTGTTCTACCACAAAAGTTAAAAATAGGACCAGATCCCCAGCTAATAGGTCGACATAATTCCACTGAAGTCAATGAAGCTATTCTAATTTATATCAGTCAAAGGTCTGGCCCAAAATCAATAGGATTGATTTGCTTGCTTTTATAAACATAAAGTTTCTTTAGATCTCAAAATCAATTCCCAACTTTTTCTTTTTTAAACCAAGACTCCTTAAAGCTATCCTTATAAAAAGCATGTAGGTCCCAAATACACTGGCATTTAGAGCAGTAGCACTTTTACTTTTGTTTAAACAGCAAGTCGCCATTAATGTTTGTTTGTGTGCCATACAGCAAAAAAGTACTGTCCTGCTCTAATCACAAGAGGGAAAGAAAAGATTTTCAAACTACAAAATAAGATTTTATTCTGA
This sequence comes from Gopherus flavomarginatus, assembly GCF_025201925.1. Lineage (NCBI taxonomy): Eukaryota > Metazoa > Chordata > Testudines > Testudinidae > Gopherus > Gopherus flavomarginatus. The sequence continues at coordinate 79,608,806 of NC_066617.1, read as the reverse complement.
CAGGTTCTACATCAGTAACACATTTAGCCAGCTCTGGGCCTTTTCCTTGGCCACCAAAACTAAAGGCCTACTCCTGAAAAGCAGTAAGCACTCAGCTCTCTTTGGAAGCAGATTAATTACCAAAGTTTCTTAGTGAAACAGCCTATGCTACTCTATATGGCACAAATCTTAGCCCAAGTCTTCTGTCAGAGGTTGTCTGCACAGGAGGGTACCCAAATGACTTCTTGTTGGCCTCATCAGGAGTTGGTACCCCTCAGCAACTCTCAGGACATGAAGGTTTCATATTCATTGGCACAGAAACATTTATGTAAACCCCAGTGATGCCTGTCAATATCTTAGAATGTTCTTGTTTCACCCACAGGGTCAGAATTTGTAGTATTTGGTACAAAACAACTCACATGCCTGTGAACATGTATCACATTCATTGTCAATGAAGACACAGTTCCTTGAAGCCCAGACAGCCTCTTTGATTTCTTCCAGTTATAAGAGCTTTACTGAGTTATGAGTAACCATCAATTTTATGATTTCAAAAAGTGTGAAGAAAATGTTGACTGTGCTCTTCATCACATCTGCCATTTCTCTGAAATAGACTGAGGAGGAGAAACAATGGTTAAAATATGGATGCCCTCACTTTTTCAGGGCCAACAGGTGCCCAAGAATGGGCCTGTATTTAGCCATAGTTTAGTTATCCCAGAAGCCCCGTTACAAAGACATCACACTAGGAAGTGGCATCCCCGGGGCAACCTAACTACCAGAATGAAATTTGTCAGCAAGTGTCATCATAGGGTAGGCAGCATCATGGCCATTCCAAAGAGCACTTATCTCTAGATCAATTAACTGAGTGGGAAGGGACCAGGACACCCAATTCCGCAAGACAGCAGACCAACTATACTCCCACATAACACACACACTCTAGGCCAATAGGTGAGGTGTGTGTAGATCCCCAAATTCTGGATTAACAAGTAAGGATGCAGGCACACACCAGGACAGGAACCAATGCCATTTTCTCCCCATTATCCCTCTTAATTACACACATAAGAGCAAAGTGGAAAAAAATTTAAGTGCTACCCCGCCACACACAACCACAGTAGAAAAAATGGGAGGGAGGTACAAGGGTGGACATCCCCTCACCTACCCCCCCCCCAAAAAATAAGTGACTAAGTTGTTGCCCGAGGAAAGAGGGTAAATTTTGAGAGTGGGTCAAGGACAGCTCCAAACTTCTCACTTCACTGTGGAAGTCAGGCCATTTTAGCTGCCGGGAAGCCCCTTTAAACATCACAGAAAAATAAGAGAGAAACTGTAAGCTGTTTCTATTCAGATCTGTATAGGAGATTATTTTCTGTGTTCCCCTAAGAAGAGACAGAGAGTGGGTTTTCTTCTTGCATTTCAATTCTGCCAAATTTTTAAATGAGGGTCCTTAATTTTTACATCATCCCCTCAACATTGTAACAAGGTCAGCTGCATTCTGAGGAAAGGGATTGTTAGTAAAACTGTGGGTCGTACATTATAGTCAGTGTTGAACTTCTCTGACAGTGAAGAAGATTTTTAATGGAAAGATGTAGAATGCAGAGGAGATATTCTCCACTGGACTGTAACTGTTTTACAATAGTTTATAATTAGGATGCACTATCTGAGCATCCCTTTAAAAAAAAATCTACTTGAAAAGCAGAATAGATTAGATGCAATTTAAAAACAAATTTCAGTCAGTTAAGAGTGTTACATTTCTCTAAAACTTTTTAGTTCACTTCTTGTGCCTTCTACCCACTTATTTACAGCAGAAGCCCGGAAGAGCTGGAAAAGAACTGGTTCCTTTAATATTAACCAAAAAGCAGAACATGAGAAGAAAAGCTGGAATTGATCATGCAAATATCTCCTCTGCTGCTCTCACACATCTGTACTGTGGGGACACCTACTTTGAAGCCTAGAAAAAAGAAAAAAAAACAAACAGGTTTTCTCCATCTGTGTATTCATTTGGCATGTTTGAATGCACAAGGCAAGTATTAGTGTTTAAAGTGTTGCTTTGGTAGGCAAAAAATAAATAAATAAATTGTGGAACAGCTCCACAGAAGGTTAATCCTGCACATATGACTATTCAAGTATTAACCAAAGGACTTTGCAACTTAATCAGATCAGTTCATTGAGAGGCTGTGCACTGCAAACAATAAATTCCTCTCCCCTCCAATAAATAAGGCAGAGGCTATTGAAGGTCAAGCCAGAGGGGGGAGTATTTGTGCAAAATAGACAGAAGCAGACTGGCTCTAGAATGTGAAAAAAATATTGCCCTTGAAGTAGGTATGTATAGATTGTCTGCTGACTAAAGACGTGTCTACACTGGGGATTTGTTCTGATTACAGGCATCAGTGTCCTGACACCAGGATATCCACAGAGGTACGAGCTCTCAAGCAAAGCAGTCCTTAGCGCCATTACAGCTTTCACAGTAGTGGCAAAATAATCTATGGTGCTCCAATGTCACATTCAATAGTACTCTGACCAAAGGGATGGAATCTGTATTTCATTTAAAAGGGGGTGAAGGGGGGATGAGACACATTTGGAGGAAAATCCAGTCTGCCTATTTGGGAGGCCTAAATGAGTTAGACCCAGGCAGGCAAAATGATCTGCAAAATACAGTACTTGAGCCAGTAGTGAATCATTTTAGGGCAGCTATTTAATATCCCCAACCTTGACAGTCCTCTGGAGTGTAGAGGAATACAAAGGCTTACCAGCCTTGGTAGGTATTGTGTACTTATCTTCAGATGCCTGGGATATAATGAACTCCAACACGTGGAAGCTGCCCTGGATCAAGAGATTTAATCAATGGATCCAGGACGAAGCAAAAGGAAATCTCTGGACACAGCAGGGTGAAGCTGGGTCAGGCTGACCATAGGATAGTCAGAGGAGGATTTGATTTCAAGGATTTCCCACCCTCTAATTAAGCTAAGAGGAGTCTACTTCAGTGGGCTTAGCAGACTGTCCAGATGAGGTATGGTATGCAATCCCCATCTTTTATTTCAATCTGCTGTTCTCTCTATTTTTAATAAATCTGGGAGGGGGAGTATTCAAAAATTTTCCACTCCCAAAAATAAGGGGAAATTGTTTTTAAAAAAGGACGGTCATGGGGAGGGAAAGAAGGGAAAGAAAAAGAAGGAGGAGGGCAGGGAGGAGGAAAAGGACAGCCACATCTGCCAGAAATTAAATCAAAGATTTCTAAAAAGTCAGACCTAATCTATTCAGGTTTTCCCTCTTCTGAGAAACATTACCCATTCTGTATCAGACAGGTCAGCCAAGTCGTTGTTTCAAGCTTCTGTCCCTGGAGGCCCTCTGCTCTTCCATCTAAACAACACGAGTCGTTTGGCTACAAAACTGCTGTGTAGAACCAAGCTCTCTGCAAGCTGGAGAGGTTCCAGTATGATGGCATATACCCCAAAACACAGTTAGCAGATACTCATTCATAAATCTTGTTTTTAAGCATAATTTTGTGACTAGCAGACTGCCCTCCCCCCAAAAAAAAGCAACGTCCTTCAACCTTTAAGGAGATATAGAAAAGGCAAGAGGTTTTTCTAAAGCTTAACCTTCCCCACCATTCATGGCCTCGGTCATATGGGGCAAAGACAGAGGCCTCTTCTCCCATTAAGAGATAACACAAAGGACGGGTGCAGGCAAACACAAAGGAAAAAGCAGGAGCAAATTTTAACAGTCAGCAAGGTCAGCAAATGCTGACTGGGCATCTCCAATGACAGAGGAACAATAAGTGGGCCCCAGTGCAGGTTTTTATTGAGGGCCTTAACATACCATCACATTCAAATCAATTCACGCTTCCCTCACCCCAACACTCGATCCTCTCTCTGCACCCCTGCTCTGCTCCCCATCCTCCAGCTCCATGATGTGACTAGAGCCCTGTGTGGATACAAAATTTGTATCTGCATCTGATCTGGGTCTGCAAACATGCTCCAAGGATATCCACAGATTTGCAGGGCTCTAGCCATGATGTCTGCTCCCCCTGACCCAGGCCCTGCACCACGGCTGCTACCACCAGAGCTAGAGTCAGAACCTTACGGAAAGCAGCATGGCTGTTCATGCTGCCCAGATCTGAATTTGCTCGGGCAATGGAAGAGGAGGCTCTGCCATGTGGCAGTCCTGCTAATCAGAATTTATGGGAGAGCCACCATTTTGGAGGCCCATTCAGTGGGTGGTAGGAACTAGCGCACTGCTCTTCCTAGAAGTTCCATCAGACCACAAACAATGGCTGCAGTTTGCGCTGAGCATGTACTGTGTGGCCAAGCAGCCCTGAACCTGCAGGGGCCCTCCAAGAAATAGCAATAGTACTAAAAATATTGCTTGACAGTCAAAACTTCAGCTGCTTTAGGTCCCCTTCCACAGCCACTAGGAAGTGCTGGAGAGTAACAACTGTGGTATTTATTTGAGCATAAGTAAGTTAATTGCCAGACATAATACAACGTTTGCCCAACATATCAGTGATATCAAGAGAATCAAATATATAACTGTCTTGTTCAAGTATGTCTTTTATTCAGGAGGTGTATACTTAATAGTTGCAAAGAAGCTAAGTTTTGCTTTGTTTTTTTACTGTCATTGCAGATGCAACCACAGATATTAGCCATGTTGATCAAATGGCTATTTTACTTTGCTTTGTTAATTCTGATCACATTGAAGGACGAGTATATATAAAGGACATTTTGTTAGCTTTGGGCAATAAGTGAGGCAGATGCTGCATCCTTGTGTGACTGTTATGATAGGTTCCCCTGGAGTGCCACTGAGCCTACCTGTCCCACCAGCGTGGGCTCCCTTCACACTGTATTGCTGAGGCAAGCCAGCCAAGCCCTCAGGCTTCAGACTGCACTTTACCAGCACACACACAGGTAGGGACATACCCAGCTGTTGTAACATGCAAACAGGTTTTCTGACTAGCCCTTGCATGGGAAGGCTTCAGCCAAGGAACTGCCCAGATACTCAAGTGCACACCACCCTCTGGAGTGGAAACCCAAAATTATATCATCTTGCACTGCACAGAGAACTGTACAGCGTAAGCTCACTGAAGTTTGTCCCCTCCTTCAATGTGGAGGAAGATATGCACAGCTTTTCTCCCAGCCCCCCCACCCCAGTTATGAATTCTACAAACTGGTTTTAGAGAAAACAAAAACAAGTTTATTAACTACAAAAGGTAGATTTTAAGTGACTATAAGGGATAGCAAACAACAGATCAAAGCAGATTACTTGGTAAATAAAAACAAACATGCAATCTCATCTTAGATAATAAAGAAACCCATTATAAGTAGTAATTCCTCACACTAAATGTTGTTTTAGGCAGATTGAAGAGATTCTTGAAGGCCAGCTGCACTGACCTGCAGCTAAAAACTTCAGACATTTCATTCACAAGCTAGACACCCTTCCAACCTGGGCTCAATCCTTCTCACCCCTAGCCTTTGTCTTTGTTTTAGATGTTTTCAGCACTCATCCGAGGAAGGGGTTCAGTGAAGAATGAACCACATTGAGGTCACTCCCTTGCCTTAAATAGATTTTGCACATGGTGGGAACCCTTTGCTTCCAAATTTAGTTCATGCTAGTCAGTGGAAAAACACTGGTATTCCAAGATGGATTCCAGTACCAGATGACTTGATCACATGACCCTGCAGCCATAACTCAAAGTCTGTTTGCAGCATCTCCAGGAAAGCTTCTCTGCGGGTGATAAACATCTTCTGAGACCTACTGTTCTCTCTAATGGCTCTTCCTCACAGCGAGCCATTTAGACTGATTGCATTCTGTCTGATGGGCATTCCTCGGGTGTAAACACACTTGTAACTGATATACAGTCAATATTCCTAACTTCAGATACAGAAATTATACATGCATACAAATAGGATAATCATATTCAGTAAATCATCTTTCCAATAATATCTCACATGCCTTTTCTTGCACATAATACATCTTAGTTATGCCATAGTCACATCATAATATCTCTGTGAAGAATCAGTTAACTAATGTTTTCATCTACAAGTATAGATTAGACTCCAAATACTTGTCTGGATAGGGATATGGTGAAGCCAGTGTTATGGCGAGACCTCATCGAGGATTGCAAGCAAAAATGGGAGAATATCTTTCAGGCAAGGGAGACAGAGTGTGTGCACTTGTAACCCCTGCTAACTCAGAGTGGCACTCTGTCCCCCTCTAGTGATGGCTAGGCCAACTAGAGATGGGTGAGCCTGTTATAGCCTTAGCTAACAGAGATGTCTTGAAACTCCTGCATTGATTCCGGAGGCCCCAGGTTTGATCCCAGCTGCTGACACCCCCCCGTGGGTTGGCATTACAAGTGCTGGCCTGTTTGGGAAATTCATGCAATTCAACTAGGAAAGTTTCTGAAGCTCAGGGACTTGCTTCTCTGCCCTAGTTTTGGTGCATGCCGATGAAGACCAGTTCAAATTTCTTCACAAATTTGTGGGAAGCATATATATTTTACCACTTCTCACCATCAATGGGAAAAACTAATGATTACGTTTAAAAATAATTTATCTTCAAACTCTTGCTCGAGAGACAGAACAGTTTTGCAAAGCGAAGAAGAACTTGATGATGCTCTTCAGGCCCCTGAAGAAGTTGACAGGATTGATGCAACCGATGAAATCTAAAAGGCTTCTGAAGAACGAAGGAGACCTTTAAATCCAAAGGTATGCTGCAAGACTAGATGGGCAGCTTGAATGAAAATCACCGAGGCAATGCTAGTAAATTTTAAGAGTATAATTGAAAAGCAACCTGTCTCTGATGGCTTGAATGTTTTTTCTCAATCTGTTATGGTGGATAGGATCTTAGTTATCATGGCTGCAGCCTCTGAAATCCTTCAGTCGAAGAAAATTAACCTGTTCCAAGTCCTCTGGATACTTGAGTGCATAGTGAATGAACTCAGGTGAACTCAGATCTGAAGAAAAGTATGAGGAAATTACAAAAGCATCTCAGAGCAGGTGGGAAGCAATGGGTTTGGAAAATGCAAACTATCCAAGCCACAAGAAGAGACATGTATGGTGCATGGATGATGAATTTTCACAAAATTCTGTGTTAAAAGCAAAGGATAACCATCAAAGGAAACATTCAAGGTCTCAAACAATATGACTGGCAAAACTAAAATCTCAGTGAGAGGAATTTCAAGAGGTATCTACTCTATTTGGTTTCCTCCATCCCAGGCAACTTCAAAATCTAACTTTGACTCTTCTAAAGGCGGGACTTTCTAAACTCATGGGGGTAAATACTCAATTATCTTTGGACTTGGTTCACAAAATTATGTATTTCAAGGTGTATTATTTACAGAGGACATGGAGATGTTCATTGCATCACTTGGAATCCAGAGCTATTTTAGTGTCAAGTTCTCTTGATGTTTTACCAGAAATGGAACTGTGCTGACTTTTTAAGGCATGTCAAAAACTACATGCATTCAACACTATCACAGACACCACTAAGTGACCTTGCTCTCCTTGCAATTGAGAAAAACAAAAAACAGCAAGATTGGAGCTGAACAGCATCACAGAACAATTTGAAAAGGAAAAGTGTTGCTGTGGTACGATGTTCCAATAATTGGAAATATGCAAGCCAATGCCAGTTGGGTGAGATTCCAATTTTCATTAGGCCTGTGATTTTTTTATTTATTTAAATTTTCATCTTTAAAAAAGCCTCAGGTGACGTGACCCTTGGGTCCATGCTGCATGTTTGCTGACCATGCTCTGACCTTTAAATCTGCCCCCAGAGAGAAACTGGATGATTGAGGAGAGAAATTTGCAGTGCAAGTGACTAGTATGAATCTATAAGCAACACTAGAAAAAGGTTGAACTACCAGTCTGAACATACAAGGAATTTACAAATAAGGCACTGTTCAAGAAGGTGTACAAGTGTTCAAAATTCACCACCATAGGGCTTTACTGGTAGCTATCTTATACTTGCTACATTTGCAAAGCCTTTTGTGCAGCTTTTTACAACAATGCTCAGAGATAGTTTACTCTGGAAATTTCTTCATCACATGCTACACTAAGCATGTCTACATTCACACACTACACACTATTTTAATAATTATACAAAATATGCCTTGTAAGGGGTCATTTGAAAACTATTAACTCACTGATCATTAATATTCTTGCATGATGTATGCACTTGGTGGATATTAAGAGTTATGACTATCTGCTGAAATTACAACTCAAGCGTAAACCAGAATGTCAGGATGAGTTGGTAAACTGGTCTGAACTACACAAACGAATGTGTTCCAACCTGGGAGAAGTGCTATGAAAGACAATAAGAATGTATCTACATATTGCATGAACAGACCCATTGAGCTAACAAGGTGTGGAGTAAACATCACACTAACACATGGGGAAGACGACAGCATGGTGTCTACACCCAGCAGGAGAGAGAAGCCTGGTCTGGGTTTTACTTTTCAAAGAATACATTGCAAAGGTTTACTGGTCTATAGAGACAGAGGCCTGAACCTCAAGTGATAAGCAACTGAATCAGCTAATTATATACAATATAACTATATTATAAAAGTGTATCGAGTGACGTCTTTTCTGAAAGCTAATGACATGCTGATGATTAAATATCAGCGTGAACTGTATGTATTAACACTATATAATGAATTGTGGATACTCAATATGAGGCTGTACAGTCCCCCAGATAGGAGGGAATGTTACATCTATCTACTTGTCTCCTATGTAAATTAACCATAGAGGAATTAAATAATGGAAGCCCTATTTACATAGAAATTATAAAGGGGAATGGGAAGCCCACAGGACAGAAAGAACAGCATGAGGTCATCCTGCTTCTTGAAACACATTCATTGAACTTTGGAAGATATAAGAAAGGAGAGAAGCCATCTTTGGCATTCATTAGACAGATACAAGAAAACAGAGCTCTTGCAAGCTGAGAAATATGGGTCCTTCAACCCCAGGGTTGAAGTCTCTGGAACTGAATGTAGGTGAGAAACCTGCCAAGGCAAAGATCTTTCACCTAGAAACAAGGGAAACCTGCCCCTTGTGCTTTTGTGGAAGTTTCTGTCTCAGAGAAAATTAGACATGGCTGAGAAGAAGAATGACTGGTGAGAAATCATCTTGGAACAAAGCCTGTATCTTGCTAAATCAAATTTTAGACTTTTAGATGTGTTTTTACTTTTGTTTGCCTGTAACCCTTTCTAACTTTATTCCTTTTACATGGCATCACTTAATCCTATGTATATTTTGTTAATAAATTTGTTTTACTATTAACATACACCAACTCATTGCTGTGTTTAGATGGAAGGGTGTTTACTGTGATGTGTGTTTGGGTCTTTAGAGGAACAAACAAAGCTTATTATTTCTCTGAACTGTCCAAGAGAGGGCTGGACATGACAGAGCAGACAGTTTGGGGAAGATTCGGAACTGGAAGTGCATTGGAGTCACCATGCAAGTAGTAACCAAGGCTGATGGAAGACAGAGTGGAGCTTCAGACAGGCTGCTAAGGTTACAGCTGCCGAACCAGGGTTGTCTAGCACACAGACACTCAGGGTGTGGCCTGCATGCTAGCAGGTTGATTGAGAGTGGCCCAGGTTGGGAGCTACAGCAGCAAATCACTGAGAGGCACCCAGGGTTACAGCGCAGAAGGTGACAACCTCTCACTGGTTTGGATTAAACCCTAAACTGCAATGACAATATGCAAGAAGAAAAAATGATTAAACAAGTAAAAAGATATTTGCTAAGGACAATAAGAACTGGAAGAAGCTATTTTACTATAATGTTCAGTTACAGCATGGTAAGACTTGAAGATTACACATTATGTTATGCATAAAGTCCAGACACAAAGCGCACACTGTCCTTTCACTGGGTTCAGTAGGCTTTGGATGAGGCCTCATCCAAACACAGGACAAAAGTTTGCAAGAATTTCATTAAAGTGCTCTTCTTCATCTGTTTAATGAAGGCTTGAAAAAAAAATTGACTTTGAAGTTTAAGTGCAGCAAGTGAGACCGCTCCCTACCCCTCAGAGGGCTTGTCTACATCAGAAAGTTGCAGCGCTGGTGAGGGAGTTACAGCGCTGCAACTTAGGAGGTGTACACATCTGCAGGGCACCACCAGCGCTGCAACTCCCTGTTTGCAGCGCTGGCCGTACTCCCGTTTTGTCTCGGGTGTAGAGGATCCAGCGCTGGTGATCCAGCGCTGGTAATCAAATATAGACACTTACCAGCGCTTTTCTTGACCTCCGTGGAATAAGCAGGTATCCCAGCATACCTGAGGAAGCCTCTGGTAATCAAGCTGGTCTCCTTCCCCGGTTTGCTCTCGCGTTCCCCGAACCCCGAGCAAGCAGGTCTCCTTCCCTGAGGTTTGCTGGGTGGTTCCGGGAACGCGAGAGCAAACCGGGAAAGGAGACCAGCTTCGCCGCGGTTTGCTCTCGCGTTCCCCGAACCCCGAGCAAGCAGGTCTCCTTCCCTGAGGTTTGCTGGGTGGTTCCGGGAACGCGAGAGCAAACCGGGAAAGGAGACCAGCTTCGCCGCGGTTTGCTCTCGCGTTTCCCGGAACCACCCAGCAAACCTCAGGGAAGGAGACCTGCTTGCTCGGGGTTCGGGGAACGCGAGAGCAAACCGCGGCGAAGCTGGTCTCCTTTCCCGGGTTTGCTCTCGCGTTCCCCGAACCTCCCTTGAAGCCGCCCAACAGCGCTGCAGTGTGGCCACATCTAACACCACTTGCAGCGCTGGTTGCTGTAAGTGTGGCCACTCTGCAGCGCTGGCCCTATACAGCTGTACTAATACAGCTGTAACAACCAGCGCTGCAAAATTTTAGATGTAGACATGGCCTGAGTGACATCTGCAGTACTCCTCTGTTCTTATAAGGTCCCTCATTTTACTTTCAACCTTTAAATACTTAACTGATCATGAAATTTATTCTCCTTACTATATAAATACATGTTTCAGATATTTTATAAAAAGATAAAGGACTTAAAGAGTCACATTTGTGCAAGGAAAGCAAGAGATACAAAGGAGTAAGAGTAACTGTGAAAGCCTTTGTAAAGCTGAAGACTTTTCATTTTGCTTTTTCAATGCTGCAATATGAGGGCTACCCATAAACATCCTGGTGCAGAGTTTTATGCACTAACTCTTACACTACATATGATCAGTTCGAACAACTGAAAGTGAGTTTCCATGGCCACATTTTTTTTTTTGGCATGCAGGCAAATAATTCTCCCACTCTGCCTAAAAGACACAAGGACATCAAAGTTGTTAAATATTTACAGAAGAGTTTTATCCAATGCCATTATCAATAGGGTGAGTCCTGTAAGCACTTAACACCCACTGAATTCCAACAGTCGTTTAAGGTGCTCAACACATTACAGGACTGAATTCATTAAAAATCATTATTAAAGAAAGTCCAAACTAATTGATCTGTGAGATTTTAATGGTTAGAATACGAAACCAATCATTTTAGAATCAAGGGCAAAATTTTCAAAAAGCACCTATGCGACTTAGGAGCCTAAATCACATTTTCAAGAGGGCCTCTCCCAAAGTCACATAGGGGCTTATGCAGATCTTACCTCAAATGTATAATACAGCAGATACCTAGGTATCTCAGTCATGTGTAGGAAATATACAGAAATGACATGGATTACAGAGTTAAAATAAATCTCATTATGGTACAGTCAGGCCAGATGCCAAATGTATCCATACACATCACACTCCACACACCATGTTATCTCTATTGGGACTTTAATCAAGGACTAACACAATTTGTTTAAAAAAGTGAAGCTCCACCTTTTGAACTAAAGTTGACGCTCCACAGGCCAAAAGAGTGGGTGAGAGGGAGAGTTAATGCCTTTTTTCAAGATTTCTAGGCACTAGAGCAAGACTGTTTAATAATCACTATCAGGTTGTGGAAATCAGCAATCCTACCCTCAAGAATTACTTCTCTTTCCTAAATCTCAACATACCGGACTTTAAGGTAAATGTATAAGTTTTATTCATCTGGTGGAGACTGACACAGTCTCCAAGCTGCTAATACCAAAATGAAAAAGGGTGTAGGAGGAGAAAGCCCTTTAAAAAATAGTAAAAGGAATTTACAAGCAAGCATTTGAATTTCCATTTTTAGTTTTCATTTTAGAGAGGTGGGTGCAGAGAACATCTTTAAAGAAAAACAGTTACATCAGATATTCAGCTAGACCTGCATTAGGAATGCAATTAATCCAGGGAGAAGGGGGTATTTTTGAAAGGGTAAGTACTAAGTTGACTATCAATATCTAGAAAATACTGCAGGACAGCTGTTTTAATTATCAGAAATACAGCCTTCTTCACCCTTCCAACAATGCACTTTGTGTAATAAACTGATTCTGGATCATAGTCACATACCCAATCTAAAATCCATAATTAAGGTCATCATTATTCACAGCTGAAGTGGAAAATGCATATTATAAATGTAAGTACTGGTTTGTCTGAAGATACTGAACTACATAAAAGAAAACATTTTTATTTATAGAAAAAGGATGGTTCAAAAATCCAACAGGAAGCCAAAAATCTTAAGAACTTTTATACAAAATGTTTGTTTCCTGGACAGTAAGGCATCATTTAAAACACAAGATGTTCCATAAAAGCCTGCCCACCATTCCTGCAATGCAGAAGACCAGCCTGCCAGTTCTACATTATTAGTCCTGCTGTTGACTAGTCTGATTCTCCCCCACACACCCACTGAAGATACTCATTGCAGTTCACCACCAAGGCACAGTTAGAGTCACAGTCAAATCCAAGCCTAAGCCCCTCTACAAACAAGCACTTTTTCCTCCTTCTTGCACTCATGTCTGGAAAATAAATGTAATTCTAAGGTGCAATTCAATATCATTAATCCGTACTATACTTTCTGGAGCTCCAAGTACAGCGTTGGTACAGATGATATCACATTCCCAGTGGGCCAATGGGCGAACGTCACTTTATCCCTTAGCCACAAAGGCCGATACTCTGTAGTTATTTGAAACAAATACTTTGAAATATTTGAAACAAGGCTACAGCCCTTACATTTTATTGGTCATGCTGGGGCATAAGCCCCCACCATATCAGCATGGAGCTGCTCTTGGTAAAGCTAACACAGTCTCTGTAGCAATACTCAGCCATGGAATCTAAAGAGAGCCATTACCTTATTACTGACAGGGTAAGGTTATATTAACTCTGCACCTCCAACTTACTATGGAGATTATATCTGTTCAGTCCACTAATAGCATGTATTTTATACAAGCATTGTTGCTGTCCATGGGTTGTCCCATTTTTTAAATTTTGGGTGTGTATGAATGTCTGTGTAATGTGAAACGGAAACTGTTGGTCCTTGGATTCACCAAAGCAGCTTATTAGCTTTGTTATCAACCAGCTATTATAGGCAGATGGCAGGAAAGGCTGTTACAGGAAGAAAGATCAGATTCAAAAGAGGACTTTTTAAGAAAAAAAAAAGATAGTGGTAAAATTTAATGGTGATATACAAAGCAAAAAAGTAAGTTAGGCTTGTGCCTTTTTTGTGCTTCTTTAGGATTCATAATGACGACTTTTTTTTGGTTTTGTCTATAGAGTTCTTTTCTGCCTTTTTAACATTAAAAATTCAATCTTGCTGGAACTAAAAGGTTAAGACTAAAGAAACAGTGAAATGACTACAGTGAAGAGTCAATAGGCAAAGCTGAGTGACTGAGAAGGGGAAGCAATTGTTAGTCAAACTGTTTAGAACTCTTTTAAAAGAATAAAAGCCTATTTAACTTCTGTGGATAAGTGAGGTCTTTAATAAAAGGTGCAAACACCCCCATCCCTTCGATTATGGTGCCAGGACTCATAGTAAACGCCCTTCCAACTTTGAAAGGCTCCTCAAGCAATTCCAGGGCATTTAGTTTACACTAGAATCGCTACAGTGGCGTAGCTGTACTGATGTAGCTGTGCCGCTGTAGCGCTGCTAGCGAAGATGCCTTATGACGATGGGAGAGAACTCTCCTGTTGGCATAATTCCTCCACCTCCCTAAGCGGCAGTAGCTATGTCAGTGGGAGAGCTTCTCCTGCAGATGTAGCACTGTCCACACCGGTACTTAGGATGATGTAACTTATGTCACTCAGGGGGGTTGCTTTTCACATCCCTGAAATTATACTGAAGTAAACGTTAGTGTGTGCAAGTCTTAAGTTTGACATTCCTGATCATTATAAAGGTAAAGACAAGCAATAGGAAATTTTAACCAGCACATTTCATGTCTTCTTTACACCTAGAAAAGTAAAAGACACAGGCCTGAGAATGAAAATATTAACTCCTCAGCCTCCCTAAAGGCAAGTACTTTGATGAGATATAAAATAGATTCTTCCCAAGGCTTTTTGAATTATAGAGAGAAAATTGAAAGGTGGAGATTCAGGTACACTTTAAATGCTTTGTTATTTACTGCTCTTTTAAACATTACTGTAATTAGATACTATTCTGAATTAGGCAGAGTTGCATGTTTTAATTACATTTTAGTTGTTGCTCTCCTAATTAGGGTTTACATGCCAATTTCTTCCAATGTTAAGACACCTAACCATGGAGTTCTAATGAGTAGTTCTAGTACATATGATGTTTTCCATCAAAATACTGTTTTCCCCAAGCCAACATCCCAGTTCTATACTTCTATTTCTCTGTCAGTATCCACAGCACCAAGTCATTAAAAATGAAAAACAAGTAAAGTCTTTCACTAACTTTTTATACTTTTTCTCTCCACCCCAAAAAAGGCCATGATTCTGCAAATGCACACTTGCCCAACTTTACACATGTGAGTACCCTCACTGATGTCAACAGAACTACTGTATTTATAAATGTAAAGTTAAATATGTGCATAAGCATTTGAAGTTCAAGATTCTGAATTTACAAGCAATTTTCGGCAGGGACTAATAAAGTGTTTGCATAATCTCTAGGACACCTGGGCCTGGATCCTAAAGGTAAGGTAATAAATTTGAAGGAACATGGTCTTTGCTTAAAATGCCAATGCAAAAGAAATAGTTTATTTTTTAAATTATTGACTTGTGACAAGGCCTAGCACAGGGACTATTTCTTAAAAGTTGGATTGGACTCTCCTTAATAATAGCTACCTTAGCTGGTATGGCAACAGCATTCCAACTATGACACTAAAGTGAGCTATGAAAAGATACTACTAAAAAAAGCCATTAGCCTTTCCTGCATGGTCAAAGCACATGCTTTCATCTTCACATAAAATAGTTTATTATTATTGTCCTTGAGATACTCTACCATTATATGAAACATCACTTGAATTGTTCCATCAGAGCGCTACCTTGACCTCCAACTGTGTTTAGCAACATTGCATTGTAACAACCTACAGTACAGTTCAAATCCTTAGGTAACTGCCTCTGCATTTATTGTTTCATTGGATTTGTAAATTATTTCCTTCTTCAGCTTCAGGTAAACATGCATATATTGTAATTGAGTTACTATGCTGGCTGGGACTGTGAGTGTAACACAACCACAGACAGCCCCTAAAGGGTGTGGCAGACCCAAAATATCCCCATCTCATGAAGTCACCCTGAAATGAAACAAAAAAGAGTGTTTGCTTCCTACTTTGGGGAGACGCAAGCTATCTGAACCAACAGCAGCAAGAAAACCTACTTCTGCACCCTCTTTCGGTAATAAATAGATGTTCCGTTGGCAAGCTGAACTCATGCCAGTATTATTCCAAGGACTCTGCACGACTGTTCAAACCCACCAATAAAGGAGACTCTGAGGTCATGTAACAATGTATAGTGGGTGCAAATCAACTGAAGTCAATGGAACTTTATCAGGGATGGATTTATCTCTAGTATTCTGTGTAGGATGAAGTGCCACACACACAAACTGCAGCAGCAGCAAATGTTGCATGAGACGTTAAGAGAGATACTGTCCCAAGGAAGGAAAACTTGAGCACACAAGATTTGCTGATCAGCACAGGAGCTCATACTGTCACTTAATTCCCCAAGTTCTGCAACTCTAGCCTATCCCTGTCCATGCTCCTCCACCCTCACACCAATGTGGTTAAACAGTCTGAAGGAGACTGAAGAAGTTAGTGTGTCTTCCCCCTCCATCCCTGCAAGAAATGAGGGCAGAGGCTGACACCACCTTTGGAAAGGAGACAGTCTTTTAAAATCTCACTGGGGCATGAGTAGCAGTTTCTGGCTGGGCCTGTAGTCTCGTCGCCCATTCATCGGACACTCGTTCGTCGGGCAGAACCAACCTCCACCTCTTGCTGAGGGGACCTGGAACCTGGCTCAGTAGCTCAGGGGTTAGAGCACTGGTCTTGTAAACCAGGGATTTCAAGTTCACACAGCTTAACTGGTATAGTGAAGCTCTAAGGGGAGAGGCAGAATGCATCAAAGAATATCCATGTAATCTGGCATACCAGCCTTTAAAACTGCTTTCCTCAGGACAGAGCAGGATAGAGCCTTAAAATGTATCCCAAAGTAAAGTCGTTTGAAAGTAAACTCCAGCAGCCATTATTTTCTTAACAAGCCCTCAATGTTTGCCACTTTATGAAAGTTCATCTTACAAGAGAGCAGGCTAAAACTGCAGCTCTTATACATTCTGCCATTTTTACCAAGTTTGTCATAAATGTCAATTAATAACATTGTTTGCACAGGCAGTATTGTGTAGCAGTTTGCTTAGTCACACAAAGGATTGTCAGCTTGCAGGACGACTTTGTGCTAACTGCTTGGTTAGAGTATTAATTTATATTTAATAAGATTCCTTAAAAATGTGGGGAATTGTGTTTATCTAAATCTCATGGGATTAAGAAGGCATTAGTTCAAGTGATATTTCTAGCCAAGAAACACGAAACTGGGCTCTGCAAAGCTAGCTGTACATGTGCCACATATATATGTTTTAATAGATCAATCTGTCAAACAGCTCAGTATATTGCATTCATTTTTACTAAATTTTACGTGCCAGTGACAATTTTTACAAGTTGAGGATATGCCCCAGGGCTTTTTACTTTAAAGCGCAGTAGGAAACTTGTTAGTTTATTACACTAAGGATTCAGAAGCAGACACTATTTTTTTTGCCTATGGCTTCTGTTTAGATTTTTGGAGGTTTTTTAAAGAAGAATCACATTACTGACTTCTTTTGAACAATAAAAGATGACAATATTCATACTAATTCCTAGTGTGCCTTTGTGCCAAAACTAATTTAAAAAAAATATTACAAGAACAAGCACAGACCACAAACATTTTCCCTACTTCATTATTTAGGACAAGCCAAACATTTTATGAATCGTAGTTATTTATGTTTAACATACTGTATTGTATTTGCTTGTGGGCAGAAGATTCATTAGTTTCCCCACCTTGGCTATCAGTCATGCAATAGCAACTCAGGTCAGACTTCAAAATGAGTCTTATTCTTTCCTTGCAGGGCCTCAGTCTTGCAAACAATTAGCAATGTGCCTAACTTTAAGCACCAAACAGTCCCACCTAATGCAGTTGGTGAAATCGTGCTCTTATTTAAGTCAGTACGATTACTGTCGCTGACCTCAGTGAGACCAGAATTTCACCCAGTGGGAGTACTAACGTGAGAGAAGTTGGACGTATGCCCAACTGCTTATGGTGCCAAGGCCCAGGCTGCCATGTTCTCTCTTTCCAGACTCACACTCAGCAACTACAGAACAATTTCCTTAAATCTTGACCCAAATGACATCAGTGTCTAATGAGATGGCAACCAGCAAAGATTACTACATCTTCTTTGGAAACCACTTCTTGGAAGCTACGAGGTGAGCCACCATCCTCCCCAACATAGATTTAGAATCCAACACTTCAATAACCTAAAGTTAAGATATTCCCGACTTGAGAACACACAGTGCCTCTGCTTATACGTTAGGCCACTTACTAATCTATACAGTACAGCTCATTTCAAGTATATTTTTCTTTAATTACAACAGTAGCAAGGACCAATTAATTCTAAATTAAACTGAATTAAAGGAAGGCTTAGTCACTTATTGATACAATAGCTGAAATGCTGCCTCTACACCAGCTGACTCATTTTAAGTCCTTCAGAGAATGCATAGCACAAGTGAGAGTATTTGATTTCCCACATTTAGCAGTTATGAAATTTAGATCCCTTCTGTCAGAAAAATCAACAGCAAAGTAGTTGTGGTAGAATAACTAATATTGTCAGTGATGTATTATCAATGGCAATGAGAGTTTGAACTTTTAATGAAGTCAGAGATGACCAGGTTTTTGGGAATAGGATTAAGAGAGCTGTGTCCAACATCAGGTGTGCACAGACACTACAAGAGTTCTGGGCAGGGGTGAGGAGAAAAGTGAGACACTTCTAGACACCACAATACCTTTTACATGATTGCTTCTGCAGCATCCCTATCAGACGCTAACATAGCTCATTCTGTTGGCTGAGTCTAAGGTTCATGGGTTGGGTTTTTTTGCATCATTTCAAAACTATTTTCAGACTTCAAAATGATGTCATTAGACTAAATCAATCAGCCCAGTGGTCCCCAACCTTTTTCATGTGGTGGGCACCAGACGATAAGCCACCGAGGACCATGGCCGGTGGACAAGCATCCGCCAAAAAGCCACCGAGAAGTGGCAACACCTCTTGATGTTGCAGCTTTTCGGTGGCATTTTAGAGGATGCTTGTCCTCCAGCCAGTAAGCAGGTGCAGATAGATGCCTCGGCGAGCGCCATGGTGCCCGTGGGCACCGCATTGGGGACTGCTGAGTCAGTCACTTTGCTTTTATCAGGTAGAGCCATCACCCAACACACTGTATGTAAACGCTTTGAAAGTGCTTTTTCATCTGAAGAGGTGGATTCTGACACATTGCTTGAATTTTGGAGCAATAACTAAATAAATTAAGGCTAGTAGGAAACAGACAATTACTGTGTACTGCTTACAGATTTCTAAGGGCACACAAATATAGTCAGTTCAATTTCACATTAAACTTAATTGCTCTTTTGGAAGCTTCCCCCTTTGGTCATACACCCCTCTAACTAGCGCTCCCTCCCAATCCCCAATCACTGTACTAATTGATGTAGCTGGTGCATTGGAAGTAGGGTTAAGTGGACAAAAGAACATCCATGATTATTACTGTAATCAAAGATTTAAATCACTAGAAGCAGCCCAGACACGACCAGGATTCCTTTGTGCCAGGCAGTGTACAAGCATAGTATTTGACATAGTCTAGGTCCTGATGATCTTACCCTCCAAACATGTGTCTTCTACCCCTGATAAAAGATTCTGCATAACTCATGAGATTTCAGTATCTTTTTGCACTATAAACAATTTGATATTCCGTTGCCTCTTGTCTGGCAACATTTGCTGCCTTATGAGACCATTTCTGCCACCCTTAGCCATTCTGTGTGGGATTTTAGTCCATGAGAAGTCAGGAGGTGGCAGGTAAAGTCAACAATAAACCTAGTGAAAATAGATGAATGAGGTCCCCTCCACCCTGCCCAAGTACCTCTTTCTCCTGACCACACAATACAATATGATCAAATTTAAAGTCCAAGTCTGCCATTTGTACAGAAGCCACGTAGTACCTTACTCCATGCATTACCATTTCCCCAAGTTTACTTTGCATACCATTTTAAGGATTAGAAGAGTGCTCTCAGAGCACTTCTTTAACAGAAATTCTCAATCTTTACTCCCACTCTGCTACTTAGTGAACAGATGTCCTTATGACTCTTCCCCGCACTGAGAAGGTAAAATGTAAGTTATACTCATAAGAGGCATTGTTCAGGTTACATTAGAGCTGGAGAAAATTAATCACTCAACAAGCTGATCTTAATCCCAGTTATGTCTGAAAATTCCAATATATTATGAGTTTGGCAACATATCAATATAAGCAAGACATTTTATATCCTTCAGTTCCTATATATTTACCTGTAAGTATAACATTTTTACTTGCATACTTTTGAGCCATTTTACTCATTTAGAAACTAATCCTGAGAAGTGTTGGGCTCCCTCAGTCCCTTACATTTCCAAGTTTGACCTTAATACTTGTGCTGTATATATACACACCAGCTCACTTATGCAATTATAGATTTGCCAGTTAATACAGTATATGAAGTACTACAAACTAGAATTTTTAATCTATTTTATCTATAATAAACTACAGTACAATAATCCTCACCAATATTTACAAAGTTTAGTCTGCATGAGATGCACAGAACAAGCGTAGAGTCCATTTAGTAGTTTTAAATATATGTAGTGTGAAATTTCTGGAAACTGTACATGTGCAGGGCAGTACCCTGCTTGAAGCTATTGCAGCACAATCTTTCAAGGTATTTATATCAAGCTCACAGTGCTACGTGCAGATCTGTACTACTCACCGATTCTCTTTAGACAAGTTTTCTCCCTAAAAGGTAACCCAGCGGGTACACTGACAGACCTATTGTAGTGTGAAAACCCTCAACGCATTCACATTTCTTTAGCAATGAACAAACTCTCTTACATATTTAGAGTCAGAGATTAAGGCCAGAAGGAGCCAGCAGAGCATCTAGTCTAACCTCCTGTACGTCAGACATTGCTTAATTTACAATGAAAGAGGTATCAGGCCTAGCCCTGGCACAAATTAAGCATCGGCTGGGCGGCCAGAGAGTGTCACCTGCTGGCCAGGAGCCCAGAGGTGCTGGGGCTATGAGCCACCACACCTAGAGGTGCTGGGGCTCATCCCTGGCAAGCCTGGCACAACTTAAGCACTGCTCAGAGGCCACCAGCGCCCACACTAAACTGAACCCATTTCCAAGTCAACCAGTCAGAATGCCAGTAAATAGCGTACACCGGACAAAAGCACTATGGGGTTGGTGTTATCCTCATTTTACAAATGTGGAAAACAGGCAAAGAAGATAAAGCAACTTGCCTGGGCGGCACCGCAGGCTAGTGGATTAGGCACAGACAAAGCAACCAAGAGATGTTTGTCTGTTTGGGATACTGTTCTCTTTTTATACAAGACTCTGTCCAGGAATGCTGGAAGAACCAGCTGCAGTCAGAAGAGCACACTTGGAAAGTATCTTATATAAGGAATGTGACTGAAATATTTAGAGAAGATTAAGGAAGGAGCTGCCAGTTCCCTAAAGGTGAAGGGCTTCCTGCATAATTGCTCTAACAAATACATCATACCTCAGCCAATTGATTGTTTTTGGCCAGGGATATCTACTTTTTTATTAGTATGTCTAAACTGAAGGTTATTTTCTTCATTTTAGCAAGAGCCCTGCAACTGGACCTTTAATTTCTAGAAGACAGAAAGCAGCTTGTTGCCTTCATACATTTAAACTTTTTTTTATTGTTTTTTAACTCTATTTATGGGGTATGACGCTCCAGCTATTTGAGGCTATCTTAAGACAACCATGCAATGCCAGAATATATGCAAACCTACTGGTTCAACTCAAGCTAAAATAATGACATTAAGAGTTGAACACAGCTGACAGCAATATGTTTGCACATGTAGGAATCTATAAGGTGTATAGCCTAAAATAACACTGCTCTACAGCCAAAATGCTTCTGAAATAAATGTAGTCCAACTTTACTAATTCTAGGTCACTGAGAACGAAAATGATGCTTAAAATTGTTGATTGGCTCTAGTTTTCAAGATATGCTATTGGGTTGGTATATACGACCCTTGACTTGGAAATGGCGGAGGATAAGTGAGTTATAAAGGGAAGGGATCTCAATTTAAACCAGAAATGACTAAAATACATCTTTGACTGGATCTATGAATAAATCTATGACTGGGTTTGGACAGTACTTGCTTTTGAGGCAAAACAATGAATGATGCAATCTGAAGCTGGTATTGCATCATAAATGATATGAATTGCATCATGTTATTCCTAGAAGTCATGGATGATGCAATCATAACGAAGCTTACATCACTCTGCTGAACAAATTGCCCTATATCAGCTCTAGAAATCATACAGTGTCGCGCTCTCTTAGTTGTCAGTGTTTGATTTTGCAAAGGAACACATTTCTGTTTAGCCAAAGTGAGCAGAGATGCCTCGTACTTGTGTGAAGAGTGCAGATAACTTCTGCTATGTTTGTGGTGAAGTGACTTCTGCATCACAAAAGTGCAGTATAACCACTATGGTTAAGAAAGCCTATCCCCTTTATTTTGGCTGCAAAATTGGAGATCAGGACAAGAGGTGGGCCCCACACATATGCTTCAACACTTGTGCAACAAATCTTGGCCAGTGGTTGAACAGGAAAAGGAAATCTATGCCTTTTGCAGTGCCAATGATTTGGAGAGAGCCAACAGATCATACCAGCAATTGTTACTTCTGCATGGTGCCTCCAGGTGGGAAAGGTGTGTCAAAGAAGAAAAAGTGGACTGTGCATTATCCAAACATTCCATCAGCTATATGCCCAGTACCCTACGGAGAAGGACTGCCGGTTCCTGATGCACCAGAATCATTCTCACTTGAGTCAGACGAGGAAAAGGAAGAGGAAGAGGATGAAACTTCTGGTCTTGAACCATCAATGTCACAGGACCCACATTTTCTCCCATCCTCCTCCTCTGAACCACACCTCATAACACAAGGTGAACTGAATGACCATGTCAGGGATTTGGAACTACCCAAGAGGAAGGCAGAGCTGTTGGGCTCCAGACTACAGCAGTGGAATCTCCTGGCAGGCTGTCAGGGCAAATGGAGCCCATCAATGCTTGCAGACTATTGCTGGATAGTGACAAGAGATGCTCCATTTAATGAATACAAGAGACAAGCCAAGAAGCGCCGAGTAGACACTGAATAGGACTAAACTATGTACATAATAGTGTTTTGCCTTTTGTTTCATAATACATTTTATTTATATAACCCTTTTGCTGATTTTTAAAGTGTTACATAAACAGGACAGGTGAAATATTATCATGTAAAGCAACCATAAACACATGAAAAGACCTAGGTTTACAATTTATGATTAAAACTCTACTATCTACACAATATACATAGACATAAAATGTAAAAACTTAAAAATCTTAGAAACAGCAGCCAAACAGTTGTTTTAATTGTCGTATTTGAATTCAGCACATCAAAATACATAATAAATATCACATTTTATCTCTGAAGCAGACGACTTCTCAAAAATTGTAGACCAGTGTAATCCCTACCCCAAGGAGTTTACAGTCAAAAAAGACAAGACAGACAAAGGGTGGGAGGGGAAACAGAAGCCAAGAGACGTAGTCATTTGTCCAAGGTCACCCAACCAGTCAATGGCAGAGCCAGATATAGTAGATATAGTTTGTCAAGCCCCAGCCCATTGCACTGAACCAACTTGCCTTTCTGGAATAATTTTCTTTTTTGTTTTTTAAGCCAAGGGTGAGTATGAAATAAAATCATAGCTTATTCTCATTGGTCTTTTGCCTTATTTTAGCCTTACTCCTAAAACATTAACATCTACATAAAATATTCTCAAAGTGAAGATTTCACTTAAGCAAAAAAAAAAATGGTGACTTTGGGGCAGTTTAGTGTTCTGCATGATTTTGATACACAAGAATAATAATTTACAGTGATGTGAGGTATCCCATACAGCTATATCTTTTCATATAAAGCATACAAAATGCATTCAGATACATTGGTGTTACAAATAAGCTATAAATAAATGGAACTTTTATGAAAAACTAACTACTACACATAAAAATACCATTTTGCCTGATTAAGTTTTTTTCAGCATTGGCTTAGCACTCATTCTTATTGCAAATTTCATCACATGCAGCCAAGCAGTGTTTAGATGATATTTTTGTTTGTTATTTATTTATTTATTTAGCTGCTAGGGAAAAAATGGTCTTTGATCTGAATTAATGTTTATTTGTGGGAGAGGTTTGGGTTTGTTTTTTTTAATTAAAAAACTGTAAAAGAAGATCAGCAAGTTTAGTTAAAGAACAGTTAATTGCTTAAATGAAAAAACATTTTCCACAATTCCTACTGCAACTGAAGTTAACTTGTAAAACACACACCTCCTTCCCCAAAATATCACCTTTAAAAATTTCCTCTTGTACAAGTACATAAATGCTGAGACTTAATTTAAGACTGATGTTACCAAGACTCACCTGTAATTATTAATTAGCATTATTATTCATTTACATATTAAGGCCTTGATCCTGCAATTAGATCCACAGTCAGACCTCACATGAATCCAACTGCTCACACCATATGGCAGGATTAGGGCCTAAATAATGTTTATGAAATTTATCTATGACAAGGATCTTAGATTGTAATAGAAGATTTTCCAGACTAGACCAAAACTTAGAAGTCAGATCATGTATGTGAAAATAAATTTTGGGGGGGGGGGGAAGAGGGGTGTTTGAGAGGCAGCACAGAGCAGTGAACCAAGCACAGGACTAGGAACCAGAGATCCAGTCCTGGCTCTGTCACTGCTTTCAGGGACTCGCCCAAGGCCACACAGCTATTGGTGAAATCCTGGCCCTACTAAAAAGTCAATAGCAAAATTCCCACTGACTTCAACTGGCACGAGGTTTTCACCTAGTGTCTCCATCTGTGAGACTAAAACTTCAGCAGGGTTAAGAGGTTTAATCTGTTAGGGTATGTCTACACTACAAGCACGACAGTGGCACTGCTGCAGCACTGCATGAACAGCAGTTAGGAAAAAAAATTTAATTGTCAATGAGACAACGCCAATACAAATGCATTGAGAAACAATTATAACCTCACTAAGCCATCTTTATTACAATTTCAGAGTAGAATCACACTTTTAAAGTACATATTCATTTCACAGATCCATTGCATCAGACGGGCCAATTAGTCACAAATTTAACTTGTTGTAGCTCTTGAGCGTTGTTACGGTGTATAATGCCATGTGCCTAATTTGGTTTTATGATACCATCAAAAGGCTTCAAGAATGCACAGGACAGAAGGGGAGTTGATATGGTGCAGACCAGACTGAAGGCATATGTGTAGTGCACTTTAAGAAGCAGTTTTCCTCAAGTGTTTGTGCAGCAGAGTATTATTTAGTGTGCTAGTTTGTTGTGTTTGAGTCACTGGTATCACCCTTGAGGGGCCAGCCCACAGGCAGCGTAAACGATCTTCTATTGCCACCAGTTAAGTGATAGCACTCATAAGACAAAAACAAACCATTGGAGTCCTATGGTAGAACATGGGGTATGTCTACACAGCAAGGAAAACCCCGAACTCAAGGAGCTCTGGTTGTCAGCTATTTCACTGCAGCATAGACTTCCAGACTCAGGCTCTAGAACTCTGAGGGTAGGAGGGTCCCAGAGCCCAGGCTCTGGCTCAGAAATCTCCACAGCAATGGAACAGCCTATAGCCTGAGACATCTGGCACGAGCCAGCAGCAGGTTTTTCTTTGCTGTGTAGACATATTCCAAAAGAGCAAGGCAAATATTTTCAAAAGTAACTAGTGATTTTATCTGCTTGACTTTCAGAGGATGCAAGTTTCTGGGGGGGGGGGAGGAAATTAGGCCTCCTTAATTGTCAAATTGGGCACCCAAAATCACTAGTCCGTTCTGAAAATATCAGTCCAGATTTTAAGTCTGAACCTCTACCTCCCCATTCCAGGTCGTGTGTGTTTTGTCTTATAACAATATAAGAAATCCATGCCTGCAGATAAGACATTTAATTTGTGAGAAATACACATACATGCATGAAAATTATGATGAACTTGACTATAACACAAGTCAGGTGTTTGATCACTGTATAAGAATTTGAACAGAGACCCTAGGGATGGGGGCAGTCTAAGAACACAATATAATAAAAATACAACAAAGTACAGTTTGGCAGAATCACACCTAAAATGGCTACAATAGCTGAAGTCAACACTATGCTGGAAGTTAGTGATAGGAAAAGGAAACCAGCACTATCACAATTAATGGCTCTAAAATAAGAGATGAGATCAGAGCAGAGTTTAAAAATGTTTAAGACAGTCAGTGACAGGTACTGAGGAAGCATTACCTAGCTCCCAGTAAACAACTTCAACTCTGTTATCCCCTTTGCACAAATGGTTGGAGGAAGAACTATGGACCTGATCTGGACTCCATTAGAGAGAGGCAATGTGAATCTTTCCATTGACTAATGAGATCTAGATCAGGTCAAGTGTCTATTTGAGAGACAGATAAAAGGGAATGCTTTTGAAACACTGACATTAACTATGCCTAATGTATATTAAGTAGGGGGTTCTGCTTCTCTTCTTTATCTATATTTCCTCACCCTACTAATGTTGGGGTGCTTGTCTCCCATAGGTTACTAGACCTTTTACCTCAAGTTTATTAGCATATACACCAATTAGTTACCAGTCATTCTTGCCATCACTCATCTGCTGATGTTCCCATCTTAAAATATCTAAAGCTGATAGCAACTGGCATCTTCTGGTTACTTGTCAGCAGTTTAATCTTTCTTGTTTGTTACGGCATTTAATCTCGTGATATCTTATTATCTAGGGTTCCTCCTGGCTAGCTGTTTACATGAAGGCTTTGGTGGGCTTTAGTCCTGGTTTAGTTCAGCTAAGCTATTGTCTTACAAGCCTTCACACTTACAGGCTCATTATGTTACAGCCTTAACTTATACCTATGCCTAACCTAGCAAATACCCATAGGCTACAAGGTTGGTTGAACCCTATGTGAAGGGAAGTTCCTTGTTTACTTTCATGTGTCACCCTACTTATTTTCTTGTTGCAAACACTAAGGCCTGGTCTACACTTAAAACTTATACCAAACCTGTTATCTTTGAGAGATGTAATTAAAGTTACTTAAACCCTAGTACAGACATCTAAGTCAATGGAATTCTTCTGGCAAACTAGCTACCACCTCTCGAGAGGGTGGATTAATGGGAGTGGATGGAAAAGAACATTCCATCGTTGTAGTGTCTACATTACAACACTATGGCTGCACCACTGTAGCATCTGCAGTGTAGACAAACCCTACCTTTTAAAAAAGATAAGATTTTGTGATTACAACTGTCTTTTCTCCCTCACTTTCCCATCAAATCATTCCTCCATTTTAAAACCATTTAATATGTAGTCTCAGTAAATGAAGTCAGAAAAAGATGCATTTTTCAGTGCTTTTTGCTGCTCACACCTGGAATCCCAAACAATGGACTCTGACTTTTTGATGCCAAACTAAATAATGAGTATCATTCTTAGAAAGTTATTGGGAAGAGCCTAAGTGCTATTTCAGAGAGTGACAAATGAGCAATGCTTCTGCATGGAAGTAAGCACTTAAGTTAGCCACTATGTGAAGATGACATCTCAGAGACACGGGTACATAATTTATAAAAAGCCTTCTTATTTGCAGTGCTTTTGTTGCTCTCTTACCAAGTTAGTACTGTACTAGCTAACTGAAGTGAGAGGACTTCAGAGTTAAAACCACACCAGATTCTTCTGACCACAACTGCCAAGATTTACATTGTTAAATTCAAAAAGCAGAGAACTTTCGTAAACCTGTAGTGCTGAAGGCAAGATTGTCTCCTCTCGCTTGAGCTGTGGGTCAAAAGCTCATGCTTCCTTTTGTCTATTAGACAGGTCTATAAATAAAAAGGGAATCCCACAGACCAGACCAGTTGTGTAGTGGCAATGCTTTGTACTGCCATGCGGAAAATCCTGCTTCAATTTCCTGTCAGTCTCGGGGTTCCTGGACCAGCTGGGACTGAAAGCATTCCTGAGGCAATGGTCTTGGCTCCTGGGGAGGAGGAAGTGCTTTGAGTCACTCAACAATGAACCTTATAGATGAATTAAGGAGCCACATAGACTGGCTTCAAAGGGAGGTTCATCCATTTCTCTGCTGGAATGGCAGACGCCAAAGCACATGGTCTCATGTTTGAGGTATTATGGAGAAAAAGTTAAAAGGTGGGCAGCAAGGAAAACATCTATATTTTATTTTATTGTACTCATATATTATACTATACACACACACACACACACGCTTTTAAATATTACACTGATTTTGAAAGGGTGTTAAAACATAAATATGAGTCATTTGTGGTCAAGCCACTGAAGAGCAAATAAACTGAAAATATAGAGCTCAGTCAAAATAAATAATTTTGATGCCAGCAAACACAAACAAATGTCAAGAACTGAGAATATAATGTAAGGGGATGATCATAAAGGAGGTGAGTGAGCACTAAGAGATAATACTCATCATTTACATGGTGATTTATCTTGCTGTCAATTAGCCCCATGTTACAGATGGAAAAACTAAGATAGAAAGATTAAGTAATTTGCACATGGCCACAGGAAGATGTCAAAGCCAGGATTAGAATTCAGGATTTCCTCACTACTTTTCCTTCTCTCTGTATTGGAAAACAACACAAGACCCTGGAGTGCCGTGAATACCAGATACAGTGAGTAGAGGTCACAGTTAAGGAACAGGAATACCCAACAGTTTTTCTGGATTTTAAGTACAGATTTGCTCAATGTGTAAAACAAAAAGCAGTAATAGAATACTGAGATCCTCCATGTGAAGGCCAGACTTAGGTCTGCTTGTTCCTATCCTTTGCCATCCCTACAGTCCTCAGATGTTGCTTTTTTCCTAATAAGCTACATGTTCATCAGATCAGACAGGAGTATCAGCATCTCAATCACTACATCAAATGTGCTGAAGCATCAACATAAGGCACAGTGATACCATTTGTCAGCTCAACCATTTTTAGTTAAACATGCTGCAACCTGTATAGATACCACCTGATCCATTCATGAAAAACTGAAAATATGAACTACTTTCTTTAACCTTAAAGGACCATGCAAGGTCCAAACAAATGTGACGTGAGAATCTGAACTTCTAGAGGTGGACTGATACCATGCAGTGCTGCAAGGTGTCTTGTTGACATAAACAACTCACCTGCAGAATGTGCTCAGATCTTTGAATGCAGATAAGCAGAATACATGTGACCATTCATGATGCAAGTAAAGAGAGCACAAGCCGTTCAAAAGGTTGCCAAACCTCAAAGGCCAGCAATAGAGATCAACAATCAAAAAGCATTCCAAAACCATTTCAGCATGCTAGAGGCCAGGATGTCCATGACCAAAGATGTAGGACAACCAATATAAAATCTGAACTCCACATAAAGATACAGGTATTCTAAATACTGAGGGAAACTGAAAACATAGGTAGATATATCGATACTTTTTATATTTTAAGGAATAAAAATTCAGACAAATCTGTAAAACACATATAATGGGGAAATGCAAAGCTAACAAGCTCAACGACCATGCTACCAAAGAAGGGATTTAAGTTTTAATGGGTGTCAGCATGCTTTAAGCAAATGATGCACGAGTTAAACAAGTGAAAGAGCTTCCTCCATGTTGAAAATTATTTTACCTGCTACTTGAAGTTTGATTGTATGTTTATAACAATCACTACCACAAGTTATCAAGCGCACTGAACCCAGAGCTTCAGCAGCAAGCACATGTAAGAAAGAGACATAATTCCACTAATCCGTAACAAATCTTACTCTCAAAACAACCTCAGAGACCTCAAAGTTAGAAGTGGAATAAAAGAGAAAGGTGGGGAAGGAGAAGTGGCACAGGTAGTTCTAAATTGGCACTCCTTTCTTACAGATAAATCAGATGCTCAAGAAATAGAGGGGATTTCTGAGCCTTATGAATGGCTTCCACTCTGGTAAGCTAATATGATGTTAATATTCCATAAAGCACTTGAATTTGGAACTCTATCATGAGCAGGATGAGCTTCCCGAAGATGACGTAAGACCATAAGAATGGCCATACTGGGTCAGTCCATGTAGCTCAGTATCCTGCCTTCTGACAGTGGCCAATGCCAGGTGCTTCAGAAGGAATTAACAGAACAGGTAATAATAAAGTGATCCAGGTAACTAGCCAATGACTCCAATACAGAGAGTCTTATCAACTCTAGAAACAAATAGTTATCCACTGTGGACTAGACATTAGAGGGGGACAGGATTCATGCTTTACTTGACTTCTGTACATTCATTGAGAACCTGAAAGTTTGCCTCTTACATTGTGATGTATAGGAATGCCAAACAGCAATCGACTTTCTGAGTCTATACCATGGCATTCCTACTAAAGAGTCACGAATGTCATTCTTCTGGATGAAGAATATCTATATTGATTAAGCAACAAAAGCTGACTCATTCAATGCATAATGCTTGAAAAACAAACAAACAAAAAGTATTACAATGGCACCCACTGTGTGTTCGCATTGGGAAATGGAATAACATGAGAAATGTCAATGCAGTAGATTCATCAAGCTTCGTGATCAGGTATTTTATTTGCTTGGTTGCTTTTAATTATACTGCTTGAAAATAGTTAGCCTCCTTAGCTGAGATTATGCAGGCATCTGTTCTGGAGTACTTTCTCCTGTATCAATGTGTTCAAATAATTTAAAATGGTCATGATGATAGCAGTTAAGTACATGCAGAATGCCAAGCAGCAGGGAGAAAAGAAGGGGTTAGGAAGATAAACTATACAACTTCCCATGTCTTAATCCCACTGTTGGAATATGACAGGTTTCACCAATTTGACAATTATAACAGCAGGAACCTCAGTGCTTCCAGGAAAGTGCATTAGAACTGAAAAATTAAGTGTAGATGACAAGATAAAGGACTTTAAAAATCATAAATGTAAATTAATAATCAAATATCATAAAGATCAACTAAGACACAGATGGCAAGCAGTTTTCCCCAGTGTACTTATACTTGTTCTTCCTGTACATGTATTTGGGTCACTTGCTAGATTAAATCTCATGTGGCAAGCCCAACAGAGGTACAGTGCAACAGTGTATGGATTCAGCTTAATTTTAAATTGAGCAATAGTTTCAGATAATAAATATCTTAAATGTGTACTCAGATTTGACACAGGTTGGAGCATTAAGCAGAAAACTATGGAAGAGAGCTGTTTGAAATCATTTCCCATCAGCAGGGCAGTTCAGTTTGTGATTACTAAACAGAATAGAGCATAAACTAAAAATATGGTCTATTGTATTTTATTTGATTGAATAAACCTCCTATGCAATAAAGGTGGGAAACACCTTCTATTATTCATATAAATTGCTGTTTTCCCCAAGCGATTAGTTCATAAAAAGGCTACCTCACAAAGAATTTCTTCTCATGTAATTCACTTTAACTTCTTGATTTATAAATCAAGATTGTAAAACTTGGTGATAGCTTGCAGTCTACATTTGTCTATGAGAACTACGGTCAGTAAGGGTGAACAATGGAATTCCATCCGTCTATGCAAAGTACATCTATTTAAAAAAAAATTGTAGGCATTTTCAAATGCATCAGTTTTATGAATGGTCTACAGGATTATCACTAATGTCAAAATGTCATACTAATACTATCCTTAAAATGAGCCTTTCTTCCAGTACTTGGTAGAAGAGCAAAAATACTTCAGTGGAGGAGGTGTTTTTGAGATGGTCACTTTAGGCTATGTATCATCTCAGGCAACATAGAATATCAAGGTTGGAACAGACCTCAGGAGATCATCTAGTCCAACCCCCTGCTCAAGCAGGACCAATCCCCAATTAAATCATCCAAAAGATTTTTGTCCTGTATCCCTAAATGGCCCCCTCAAAGACTGAACTCACAACCCTGGGTTTGGCAGGCCAATGCACAAACCACTGAGGTACCCCTCCCTCCCCTTCTGGTGCATAGGTACCAGAAGCACTAAATCTTGCACACCCTAGTTGTACACTGACAGTGACCTAGCACAAGTTACACCAAGGACTACACCATCACAACAAAGCACCCAATAGCCAGTTAAACAAAAACTGCAATTTAAAGTCAAGCACAAGTGGACAAGCAAAAGCAATTGTGCAAGTGTGATAGTCTAACTACAGCAGCAGACATCTTCTCTGTCATACTGGTACATAAGTGCAATTCTCATTACCGTGAATGAGAATTTCATGTACATGACTGGAAGTTAGCCCCCTTAATTGGAAAAGAAATTGGATTTAACACATGGCAACAAACAGCAAGAAAATCTTCAACACAGCCCAGTCATGGAAATTACATTCCCCCAATACAGCTGTATCAGTTCCAACTGATTTTGCTCAGCTAAACCTGTGTTAACCAGGAATGTCAGCTCAATGCGGTATATCACAAACATTTAAGTATTATACTCCCTATTTAACTTGTTCTTTCATATAATTTTCTTACTATCTCCCAATGATCATCTGGCCAAATAGGGAGATAATTGGAAAAAATATTTACCTTGTTTTCTAGACGAAGAGAGGGAGTCTTTCCACATGATCTCAGCATACAATATAGAAACATCAAGACCCTTTAGGAAAATTACAGCAGAGGAGAGGAAAAAAAACTTGCTTTTGTAAATTCTGTACGCATCATTTGAAATTTCTGGGCTTAGAGGGAAACAGAAAAATGGTGGGACTCCCTCCTTATACTGAACTTTGGTTTAGTTGCCCCTACTTAATTCAAAGTTTTCAATACACAGTCTGAACCATAAGAAACCCAACACGTGTTCCTTCTCCTTATTAATATTCCACAGACAAGTATAGCTTTCAAGTACACTTCACATAAATCATATGGATTTATGATTAAAGGATGGGATGTACAGATTTTCTTATTATATTTCTTAACCAAAGACTTTAAATTAAATCCATTTCAATTTAACTGGATGAATTGAGTGAGGAAGAGAAAAATAGAAATATTGAGCCCTTTGATATAAAACAAAGCTTAGACTAGGTAAGTTTGTTATATCCCCATCATGCACAGTTTTCAATATGGTGCCATGAAGTCTCTAAAATATTAAGTTTTACCACAGGGAAATTGATTTTGCTATAAGAAGTTTTTACGATGCCACTTAATCTTAACCAACCTACATTAAAAAAATACAGAAAGCAAATACAGACACCTTTTATATAGTAAGCTTGATCATTATAATATATAAAGAACAGATTCTGATATAATTTCAAAGTAGTGGAAAAGGAAATAGAAAAAGTTACGGTAACATGATGCCCTCCTGAAACAAACATTACAGTTTCCCAGCTTAAATGCACAATCTTGATTCACTTAAAGTTAGAAGCATGATCCATCTCCCACATGGGGTTCCACCACTGACCTCCTTATTAGTGTTACTTTTCAAGAAGGCTCCTGTAGGGCAGTACCATTCTGCGATTACAGTTAAAAGAAAATTTTAGGTCTGAGAATCCCATTTTTAAACATGTTGATGAGCTAGGAAAAGCTATTACTATCTTGCAACATTTGTTTTTCCTGTCCCTTTCAGTGTGGTAGTTGTAAATGTGCTAATTAGATGATCTATTGTACAGAAATGTCATTAATTGCAGTTCAGTGCACCCCAGTGAATTGTTATTTTTAGTTACAACTACTAGAAAAGTGTTTAATTTATTTAAAAGCTAAAGACATAAACAATCCTGTATTTTAGAATTTAATTTAAACAGTGTGAGATTAATGTTAAGAGGATACCATGTGATTATCTTTTCCATTCTTTCAGAGATGGCCTGCAATTAAACATCACTAATATTTTCTAATGGTATTAAGGCACAATTATGGTAGGATCAAGAGACCATGACCACCACATCAATAATGCTAAGTAGTATTTCAAATGACATTGCAATCTTAGCTAATTTGGACTGGCGAGTAGAAGCAAAGATTTATACCATGTCCTTAAACAACACAGTTTTGCAATACATGCTACTTAAGTTCACATAAATACACTATTCCAAAATTCCTACAGTTCTTAAGTGTAACAAGATGGGTTCAGATAGTGTCAGTGTGTCCCCATTTTCAGTTGATCTAAATCAGACCTTACATTTTAAAATAGAAGATTTTTCTTCTGTGTGTTTTTTTAAAAGGCATTTTAAAACAAACAAGAAGCACTATATAAAACTGGAGGGCTGACAAACTAGAATATTTTAACTACCTCACATACATGTATTTGAAGAAAGTAATTGACTTGAAGGATTAAAGTTTGAATGCTTACAGTCAAACTGTAAAGTAAACTTTTCCAGGGCTAAGATGCTGGATCACAATTGAAACTTGGCATTCAGTTTCAATAAAATAGTAAGAAACCTCAAAAAAAAAAGGGTTTTATTCTGGAAACCGTGGTAGACCTTAGCTATGGCAGGTGCACTGTTACACTGCATAAGAGAATGCAAGAAAATTCCAAATTCAGTAATTAATTGACTCCAGTACAGAGACTATTTCCCAAGGCAATTGACTAATCAAAGCCATGACTGATCCTTTCCTTTCCCATTAATGTGCCTGAAAGTTTGGAACAAGTTATCTAGCAATAGCTCTGCCTTAGTCATTTCCCCCTCTCAATCTTGCCCCTCACACACCCTAGCTAACTGAAAGCTCCAAAAGATTAATACCCTTAGACTCCAGCTAGAAATGTTTGTTGCCACTCAATGTGCATATGAAACATGAATCTCTGACCTATTCGTTATATACACATATATTCACTTTTTAAGTTTGGCTAGGACTCAGACATACTGCAGTGGCCAGTTACTACTAGATACGAGGATTCAAGCGGCATTGCTTCCACATAAATCCACTCTGCAGAATCCCAATCACCAGCTCACCCTAACCCTGAGGATTAATTCACTTTCCAAAGCAGAGAGAGGCTGATGAAAAGCTGTCAAAGTAAATCTATGCTCACTTTTTGGATGGTTCAATTTCAATGGAGCATGAAATACCCCAGGATGGTTAATAAGTTTAGCGAGGCATGCTGTTCTCCCTAATATATTTTAATTATGCATCTGTTTTAATTGTAATCAAATTAAGTCACCGGAAAAGGCACAAACTGGAATATTCCCTAATTGCTAATGGAGCTTTTCATCAGTTTCTAAACACAAGTACATTTAGGAAAGAAATAGGTAGAGACACTAGCACAACCATGACATTTTCCAGCAATCGATGCAGTTTCTTTGACAACACAGTTCAGGTCTCATTAGCTGCCCAAACTAACCCGAATGCAAAAGACAACTTCAAGCCCCAGGGACTTCATCTTTGCTAATTAGCATAAAGGAATGTTGAACACACAAACTAAAGGGGAACAATGAAAATGAAAACTAAATGCATTTAGAAGAGCTGCTCATCAGATCTTCAGCAGGCACTGTACACACATGCCGTATGCACTTGCAATAAGTACAGTGCAAAGTTAAAGCAGCGATTTCTATTCTGCGTGTGTGTGTGTGTGTGAACTGTCAAATGCTCCGGAAACCAGATTCCTCTTGTTTCTGTGACAATCACTGGAGGGAAGAGATCTATTACGGAGACCTGGGGGGTGAATCCAGCCAAGACGCTACATCGTTTAATGGGTTTTTGTTATACTAAGCAAACTATATACACACACATGCAAACACACGAACAGTCACACACACACACACACACAACGTTCATGCACTCAATGCCCACCGAACAGAGATTTCCGTTCCCCAAAACTTAAGCGCTTGCAAACCGGGAGCGGGGGGCTGCACAGAAAGTAGCAGTTGTTAGGACACACAGCAGCTCGCCTCGCCCGCCGCCCGCACCGCTTTTCTGTTCTCTCTTCTTGCTGCTGTTTAATTCCCTGTTTAGAATAAACAAACTTGATCTACACGAGTCCTGACAGCGGGGCAGCTTGGGCATTGGAGGGCTGGTCTATGGCAGGCACCGAGCAATGCTAGCTAGGCAAAAGAGTGGCGAGGGGTGCATTTAACTCTGAAGATGCCGCCGACTAAGGATCTTCCATCAACAGGTGAGCGCGTCCCCTCCGCCTCATCCCCGCCGGGGAGCCCGGACAGGAGCTGTGTCCGCGCCAGCGGAAGGCGCTTGGAAGCAGAGGAGGCTCCGCCAGTGCTGAGCCGCGGGGGCTGCTGCCCAAGTTGTGCCCAGACCCCCCGCGCTCTCCCGGGGCTCCCGGCGCGGCCAGGCTGCACGGCTCCCCCCGCACCACCTACCTGTCATCGTAGCAGAAATCCGCCCCCAGGGTGTTGAGATACAGGACGAGCCCCAGGGCGCCGCTCACCAACTCTGCGATCATCTCTCCTCCGCCTCCTTCCCCTGCAGCCGCCGCCGCTGCTGCTCCGGCACCGGGGCAGCGACAAAAAGCATCCACCCCCCCTACCCCTCGCTCGCCTCACTTCTTCCTCCTCCCCGCCAGGCTCCGGCCACTTCTCGGCTCCGCGCTCAGCTCGGCGCGCCCGGCATCCTCCTTCTCCGCCTCGCCCTCGGGCAGCAGCTGGAGCCGCGCTCCGCACCGGCGGCAGCCGCAGGTTTATTGTTCCTCGCTCTCCGCTTCCCCCTTTAACCCATGGCAGCGCGGGGAGCGGGAACCGGAGCGGCCGCTGCTCTTCCTCCGCCCGGGGTGCCTGTGCCGCCAACCCGGGCGCAGCTCAGTGACTCTTCATTGGCTCCAGCCAAAGCCCCCCTCGCTGCTGAACTGCGAGAGCCGCTGCCGAGGCTCCGGGAGCACCCGCGTGGGGCTCTCCCCCAGCTCCCACCGCGCGTGCGTGCTACCCGCCTCCGGCCCGCCCCCTCCCCGCCTCTCTCCCCTGCCCGCCCCACTCTCCTTTCACCTTCAGTTTCGCACTGGGAGGCGCTGAGACAGCGAGGGCGCGGCTGGCGGAGCGTCCGGGGCGAGAGGCTGGCTCGGCTGGTACAAGCTTGCCACAACCCCCCGCACCCCGCAGTATAGATAAGCTGGAAATGCAACAATAGAAAGCGAGCCTGGGCCGTTTGTGGGGGAAGTGAAGGCGGATCCTTTAGCTTTCACCGGCCTGACTTGGGTCTCCGGGATGCACCCGGGAGCCTGCGCTCGAGGTTGCGCTGTGTGCGGGTAACGTTTAGCGGCACGCTCTGCTTGTCGTTAAAACTGCAAAACAATGATGGCCCTAGAGAAAGTCTCCTAGCAGGCTGCGCGCACCTGTGGAGGGGTGCGGCGGGAGTGGAAATCAGACATTAGCTGTGCTGGGAACCCGGCGGGGGGGGGGGGGGGAGACAACAAGTCATGCACGGAAACGCTCTTCAATCATTCAGGGGACAGGGAGCGATGGCAACATGAAAAGGGTGCGGGTCTGCATAGGGTTTGCTAACGTTGCCTCCGTTTGACACCGATCGATCCCCCGTTTCAGTGTGTTTCTGAAAGGTTTCCAGGAAGTGGCACATCAGGCGGTCCCTGAGGACTGGGAAGCTGCACATCCAGCCGTATGCAATACGTTGGGGAGCTTTGAACAAGTTTTATTCCCCCTCTGTCATTGTTTTACGCAGTTCTCTCCAGCCTCCCAATGGATTAAGTCCATTAACACCTCTCAGGCCACGTCCAGACTAGGAATTAAAATCGATTTTAGATACGCAACTTCAGCTACGTGAATAACGTAGCTGAAGTCGAATTTCTAAAATCGAGGTACTCACCAGTCTGGACGGCGCGGCATCGATGTCCGCGGCTCTCCGCGTCGATTCCGGAACTCCGTTCGGATTGATGGAGTTCCGGAATCGATGTAAGCGCGCTCGGGGATCGATACACCGCGTCCAGACTAGACGCGATATATCGATCCCCGAGCAATCGATTTTAACCCGCCGATGCCGCGGGTTAGTCTGGACGAGGGCTCAGAGGCTGTGCTTGAGGTGCTCTTGTGAAGCCTATCGCTGTGTCTCAAACATCCCTACGGCTTCGCTGCAGGCGTGTCGGCATCACCGGGAGCAGTCATTGCAGACGTGAGGGTATGCTGCGCGCTGTACAGCATATTAAAGCGTTGAGCG
This sequence comes from Gopherus flavomarginatus, assembly GCF_025201925.1. NCBI lineage: Eukaryota > Metazoa > Chordata > Testudines > Testudinidae > Gopherus > Gopherus flavomarginatus. Next base: position 79,571,183 of record NC_066617.1, on the reverse strand, counting down.
GGCCTTATTGAACTCACTACTGGGAGCTACCAGGGGTTAGAGGTCCAACTGCCCCTCAGAGTACAGCACCTCGATCAGGGGTCAACAACCTCTCAGAAGTGGTGTGGGGAGTCCTTTTTTTCACTCTAATTTAAATTTTTGCCTGTTAGTAATACATTTTAATGTTTTTAAAAGGTCTCTTTAGTCTATAATATATAACTAAACTATTGTTATATATAAAATAAACAAAGGACCTGGGCAGTGAGAGTGCCACTAAAAATCAGCTCGTGTGCCACCTTCAGGGGCAGCTCTATGGATTTTGCTGCCCCAAGCACGGCAGACAGGCTGCCTGTGGCAGTTTGCCTGCGGAGGATCCGCTGGTCCCGTGGCTTTGGCAGACCTGCTGCAGGCGTGCCTGCGGAAGGTCCGCTGAAGCCGCGGGACCAGCGGATCCTCCGCAGGGAAGCCACGGAAGGCAGACTGCCTGGTGCCCTCGCGGTGCCAGCAGAGCGCCCCCCGCAGCTTGCCGCCCCAAGCATGTGCTTGTCGTTCTGGGGCCTGGAGCCGCCCCTGGTCACCTTTTGCATGCTTGCCATAGGTTGCCTATTCCTAGGATAGATCTTGCATGCTCAGCTGCCAACAAGAACCTTGCCTTCAAAACTCATCTGGGAACCTGTTTTATATACCTGCCCAGACAATCCTGGTCAGCTCTACATAGTATACCTCTGTAACAAGATGATTGAGTTCAGACCCAGCTCCTCTGTGAACCATTCCAACAAATCCTGCATAAAAGACAAGGTAATGACTGCTGGGCCATAAGAGCAGAAACATCATGTCAACTCCATCCAGGAAGGATATATGAATGGTGGGATTTTTTGCCAAAGAGGCAGGGAGGACTATTGGCTGGAAGAGAGGAGGTCCTGCAAGGAAACCCTGGGAACAACCAAGCCTGGAAACAAAGTTTTGCTGAGGTTGATCTCTAATTTTTATTTGAGTTACTACTAAAGCTACAGCCTGGGTAATTCAGTGGCAGAAGGAGCATAAAAAGCTGCCAACCTTTGAGTAGGCTGCATCTGTCCTGAAAGTGCACAGTTTCCCGCTGAGATTTTATAGGTTTCATCCCCTACTTAGCAGGAGTGGAATTGGAAGGGACATCAGGAGGTCATGTAGTCCAACACCCTGCTCAAAGCAAGGCCAATCCTCAGACAGCTTTTTGCCCCAGATCCCTAAATGGCCCCCTTAAGGATTAAACTCACAACCCTGTGTTTAGTGAGCTATCCCTCCCCCCACTGCACTTACAAGGGCGTATGATGCCTGTGCAACTGGAATGCAGTGCAGTACTTGTGTGGGTGCCAGGGTATTAAGAGAAGGTGGGTGAGGAACTATCTTTCATAAAAACAACAAGAAATCCAGTGGCACCGGTAGCCGTGTTAGTGTGTATCCATAAAAACAACAAGGAGTCAGGTGGCACCTTAAAGACTAACAGATTTATTTGGGCATAAGCTTTCGTGAAGTGGGGTTTTTACTTCAGTTTAGTCTTTAAGGTGCCACCTGACTCCTTGTTGTTTTTGAGGATACAGACTAACATGGGTACCCCCTGATATCTTTTATTGGACCAACTTCTGTTAGTGAGAGAGACTAGCTTTGGAGCTACACAGAGCTCTTCTTCAGGTCTTGTGTAGCTCTAAAGCTTGTCTCTCTCACCAACAGAAGTTGGTCCAATAAAATATATTACCTCACCCACCTTCTCTGTGCAACTGGAAGGCATTTTGCTTTTCCACAGCACCATTGTACCAATAAAGGACAAGGACCATCGTAAAGAGTTTTCTTAGCTGAGTGAAATGTGATTAACACAATCACACAGCTGAATGTGTCTGACACCTGAAGCTTTACATGTCATGTCAGCTACAGGATTCCACACACAAGAAAATGCTTTGGCCCAGCAGATGAAGCAGCCGGGGCAGTGACTTTGCTACAGGGCTCTACAAGACTCTACTTGAAGACATAGGCTCTTTGCCTAACTCAAGAAATAACCCTGAGGAAGAGAAATAACAGTGTGGATAGAGTGCTAGGAGAGTTGGTTAAAAATAGTGAATGCACTGGTGTTATTAATTACATTCTGATATATTTTACCATATGATCAGGAAATGTCAGATAATTCATTCTGACTCACAGTAGGCTTACTATGTGACGTGATAATCAAAAGGTATCTGGCAAGGTAATTTAGGAATTCACTTCTGACACCAAGCAGCCACTTCCAAAATAACTTTTTTTTCAAGAAATTCACATTGTCACAGACTCTGCTATCATGGGGAAGAGAAGAAGAAGGTTGTAACAACACATATTAATAACAGTAATTGTGAAGATGAGTTATGCAACCTAAAAAATACTCTATTGTATAGCTTAGTAGGCACATTTATATGCTTTATTGTGAATACAGTTGAGCACAATTAATTTAACAGCTTTAGCACCAATGTGGAAATCTTGTCTTCCGATAAAATGTAAAAAGATTCTGGGCCATTGTGTTTCAATATATTTCACCTAAACCATGCCTGGAAGATAAAGCTGGGGCACAGCATGTAGAAAAGCACAAGCCTGTCGCAGTGACAGATTTGGATATTTGGTCACTGACTTTGATACCATGGTGATGAGTGTGGTATAAAACGAAAGAAAGATTTGAATAGACATTTCAGAGTCTACACAACATGCTGAACAATGGCTTTCAGAAAATATCTGTGCCAACTCCTTTGGGGCAGAGAAAGAATAGAAAGACTGAGCCCTGAAAAGTTCTAATGATTTTGCATTTAATGGAACAGTTGAAGTATTAAACGACAATACAAATATTGTCAAAATGTGTCTACATTCGTATTTTATCAGTTGTTACACCCATGCACAGACAATTAGGTGCTGCAACATATTATGCATAATTCTGAACAATAGTGTAGTTTGCATACCATTCAGCTGTGTTATTACCATTTAACATCAATGATAAATAGATTGTTCTAAAAAAAGTAACCACATTAATTGGAACACTTAAGTGAAGGAGTGTACTGGGAAGTTTGGAACACTGTCAGTAAATCATTTAATGTTCTTGTAATTCTCTCTCATTAAAGCTAATGTTAAAAAATATATATAGTACACAGGTTAAGAAAAGAGTGTCTGTACATCTGGGTATAGTGCTTAGTTTATCCACAAATACAAAGTTTGTTTTTAAAGTCATAAGATACATATAGTGCATAATCAGCAATAACCCAAATTTGGGTCAATAAATTTAAGAATACAGTTTAGATATTAGCATCCAAGTATTCAGGTACAAACATGTCTGAAATTTGTGTCTCATGTGCAAATAAGTAGTACATCTTCCCAACCTTCACAACTCCCCTTTCAGTCATTCCATCCATTGATAAAGAAGTAGATTTATATTTCTGGGCAGTTGTGGTCCAAATCAAATAAACCATTTATTGGTTATGTTTTGAGTAATAGTTCTAAAAATCTCTTTACATTTCACACAATGGAATTAATCATTTTAGGGATTTATAAAATACCTTTTTCCCCCATTGATTGGCTAATTGGGGAGTGAATATACTGAAAAATTACAACGCTATACAAATTAGCTAGATCAAGTAAGATGAGGGACTGCTAAACTTACTATAATCAAAATTTAGGACCAGATTGTGAACACTTCACAAGCAATTGCATTAACACCAATGGAATTACTTTTGTCAGAAATTGTTTATTGAGGTGAGCGACAGATTCACGATCTGGCCCTTAATTTACCTACAGAAGAAGATGGAGTGTGGAAAACAGTTTTAATCAAATACCTTTCTCAAAATCACTCAGGGGTTCACAGATATAGAGCTGCTTAATTTTATGGACTTTTTTTTTTCGGGGGGAGGCATGTCTTAGCATGTGGCTTCCTGACATGTTGACAGGATCCCATTCATTCTCAAGGGAATCAACTTCATTGTCTTTCTTCTTTTAACCGTTCTGTAATAGTAATAATAAAATTATTAAGAAAAGCAAATCCATTTCACAACAATAAAACAGTAAAATCTAGTGGAAATCTGTAAGAAAAAGGACAGTGTAAATTGCCATCTATATAAACAAAACATGTAATGAACTTATATTAATAACAGAAAGAGATTCAGCAAGGATTTCAATAGAGTAACTTTTATAGGAAGCATATTTCCAGGAGACACCAATTCCTACTTTAGATCAGTCAGTGGAGCTAGAGTATTGCTGCAGAATTGATACATTCATGGAAGAAGAGAGAGAAAAAATATTTTTAGCTTTAGATAATGTAATTACACACAATCATGCAGCTTCACTCTGCCCTCTCTGGTAAGAACCAATGATGGTAAAGGCAGGTTTCTACCTCTTTAGAGATAGATAGATAGACAGATAGATAATAGATTAGATTAGATGATCAATCCATAATCCAGAAGTTTTAGCTCTTAACAGCTATGAAGAAAAATGGAGTAGCTATTTTACTGAAAAATAGGAACTTAGGCTGGGATTCACAAAGGGACTTAGGTGTTGCAATGCTGAGTGTAACAGCACCTAACTTTTAAGCACCCAGAAAATCACAGGAACAACACTGTGATCCACAAAGTTGAGTTAGATGTTTTAGCTCCCTATACAATGAGTGGGGAGAGATAGGTACCTAAGAATGTGATCCACAAAAGACAGCACACTGGGTGTGCAGCCACCTAAATTAACCAATGGGAGATACCTACCAGAGGATTGTGTGCTAAGCCCTGCCCCTCTCTCAGAGCCAGGCACTGACCTACAACCAGGTAGCAGGGAGATATCTATCTCTACTTGTGATCCACAAACAGGAACCAAGCACAGGACCAGCACAGCCATTGGGCCAAAGAGAGTGAGAGAGAGAGAATGACTCTAGTGTTTAAGGCCCTCCCATGGGAGGTGGGAGACCCTGTGTCCAGCTCCCCCAATCCAATCCACAGTGGAATAGCTTCAACATGAGAGACCAAGGAAAGCCCACATCAAAATATCCCATAGCTCAGTGGTTAGTGCTCTCTCCTGGGAAGTGGGAGACCTTCATTCAAATCTTTTTTTCCCCTCCCCCGGCAGAAAGGAGAGAATTGAACCTGGGTCTCCCACATCCCAGGCAAGTGAGCTAAGCACTGATGTAAAAGTTATAAGGTCAACACTGTCACCTCCTTTTCTGACATGATTTTGAATGGAATCTGATCCAGTAGCATACCTACTGGATTGGGCCCTACACACAATGTAGGTGGCCATACACCTATCTTCCTCAATTTGTGAATCTTTCTGACGTTTAAATGGGAGATAGGCATCCAGATGCCCAAAAACAGGCAGCAGAGCACATGCCCAGAGATGGAAAAATAGGCACCTAACAAATTTTTACTTTGAAAACTTAGGTGCTGCATGAGTTTAGGCATCTATAGGGTTTGGCAGGAGTTTTGTGGTTTGTAGCGGAGCTGAAACTGGGACTTAGACACCTACGCCCAAGATTTATCCACCTTTGTGGGTCTGGGCCTTATTTGCTGCAACCCTATTAAGTTTCTCAGTTTGAAAATTCTAAATACTTCGTGTGTCAGCTTTTCTTTTTGATTAGCTATTTATTTCATTCTAATAGCTACAACACAATACAACCTGAAGATATTTGAACACAGAGAGCTAAAATCTGGGTGAGGATATTTCCCTTTCTCAATATACTTTGTATCCTCAGAAATGTGCTATTTCTAATTATTTAGCTGTCTCAAAATTACGCTAGACCATGTGTAAACCACATGATCCTATGTACCAAGGATTCTTGACTGAAGTACTCTAAAATTTCACCACACCTGGTAATCTATCCCGTTTGATCTAGTTATAACATGCAGACGGAAATACAATTTTCAGGAAGTCCTTACAATTGAGTCACTTAAAATAACTTCTCAGCCATTGGATTAATCTTGAAACTTACTCCACTCACATGCATAGTCTAACTAGTCAATGGAGAGAAAATGAAGGGCAAGATCATAGCCTAAATTTGAACTAACAGCTTTAATTAGCATATTTAAATAAAGGATTGTTCTGAGAATTCAGGAAGACTGTGTGGATTTAGGAGATACTCCAAGGTGGGGTAAAATTATTAAAAGCTACATCCTGGCCTGGTCTAAGCATAAGGGGGGCTAAGACATTCATCCTCAAAAGCTGGTATGGCCTCCTCACATTTCTGCTGCACACAGAGAGGCAGAAGCAGCGGTGGCATGCTCAGTGCTTCCATTCCACAGATTTGGGTATAGAGAAGGCATAGAACCAAGGCTGAGATGAAGCAGTAGGACTGCTAATCTGCTAGTGGCATGAGCAAGTAGCAGATTACGTCCCCTTGGAGGAATCATGCCTCTCCGAATGCATATATTTTTGGTGTGAACACTCGTAGGAGAGAATGTAGCATTTGGGGCCTATTGATACTCACATGACTCTCAAGTTCACAACGCTCGCTATCCTCACATAATTCATGTCCACACAAGGATATTACACCAATTTGTTTGTTCTTTCTCGGTTGAGTGATTTAACTATATCAAACTGAAGTGCATCCATACCACTTTGCTTTGCCAGCTTAAGGAACTTTCCTTATTAATCATTACATCCATACAGCCCTCCACTTGTTCAAAGTAACCACTCAGCATTCAGAGCAGATACCATGGTGCAATACTCTACTGCTAAGCTCTGTTCTCTGTGATTTTTCTCAAAGTGCACTTTGGGAACTACAGAAAATCTGCCAAACTAGCAAACTTCCATGATTTCTCTCTTGGCATCCATTAACTTTGCTAATGCCATTTTTGAACTGCTGTCAGGCAGTATAGGGAACACATTTCTGTGATCTGTGATCATGACAGTCATCAATACAAACAGAATGATGCATATGTCTTTTGCAGTCACACAGGCAGATGGATTTGGCTTGGTGGTTCCATAGGCCTTTTTATACAGTGGCAGCATAGCTAATGGAGGAAGAGGCAACTGAACAGTTAGTTTTACAAAGCATTTATCTAGAGCAGCTTTATTTGTTTCTAAGCTTGGTCAACTAGCAGAGAGTGATGGGACAGAGCAGTGATGTAGAACTGGGATGACTAGCAGCGACAGCAGAACTGCAGGACGACAAAGGCCACTTTCCTAGAAATCTACACAGAGCTCATCCTGGCCAAACACAAGCATGAGAGTTTCCTTCAGCATGGAGAAGCATGGTGCCATCACCATCCAGAAGTTCACCACCACTGATTACTACTGGTCAATAACCAACCAGTTTGGTATTGGTAAATTGATTTCTGGGGCTGATGCCTAGAGGTTTGCAATGCTATGAGGAGGCAGCTGCTGTGGCATCTCATAAAGCCTGACAGAGTACATGAGATTATTGACAGCTTTGCACAGATGGGGTTCCTGAACTGTAGGTGGACTGCTGATGGGACACATGTCCATTCTATACCTGACACATCAGATCAAAGACTTTATAAACAGGAAGAGGTCTTTCTCCATGTGCTATAAGACCTGGTTGATCACTGTGTAAAAGTCACCAATATTATAGGGTGGCCTTGAGTTATCCATGATGCCAGGATGTTTAGAAACTTGGGCCTGTTTGCAGAACTGAGCTAGGGAGTGTTTGCTGCCCAGAAAATTATGGACATTAGTGGAGTTATTAAGTCTTTCACTAGACAATCAGACCAGAGAAAGGAGTGGTTGAATTTTACTCTGAGCAGTTGCAGAATGTCAGTGGAGTGTGCATTTGGAAGACTGAAGGAGGGTGGTGGCAGCACCTTTTTGATAAAACAAGATGTTTCTCATCATTATGTGCCCCATGGGATAAGTGTTTGCTGTATTTAGCACAACACGCCTGAAAGCAATGAAGAGATCTTGGAAGATGATGGTAGGGATGTTAATGTTCTAGCACCATCTAGTAGAGAGGAGGGATGTTATTATAATTCTTCCATTACCAACCTTTTGAAGCCACCTCTCTGGAGAGGTACACATATAGTAGATCTAGCTGGATTCCCAGGAGACCAACAGACTAAAACAGTTTGTGGATAAATGCTCAGGGCCTACTTTCTGATCCAACACACAGAGGGACCTCATTTTTAAGGTAAGGTTGGAAAGATTAGGCCTACTGCAACCTCATATAATGGAGGACTTGTTCTAAACTGAAGCTGCGATGAACTGGTAAACACAAGGAACCACCTGCCAGAATCTATGTTAAGGTTGGGGTTAATTCTGGTAAGCTTAGTAGCATGCATGTAGGCTCGTTTATTGTTTTTAATATGCTTACTCTGCAATGCTTTTTACCTTAAATAAAGTAGGTTTGCATAAAAGTGCTCTGTGGTGCCTTTTAACTGTAGCAATTACTCCTGTTAGCCATCTCTGAAGAAGGAGCAAGAAGGTGCCCTTGGACAACCTGTCTGTGCTGGGAAATACACAGTGAAGGCAGGGAAATGTGCAGCCTGGAAATACCCTCGTCAGAAGGGAGAGGGATATGTGCCTCCACCCAACAGAGGCAACAGCTAGGGAGCTGGAAACTGAGAGTAGGTCCCCTTGCTGGAGCTCTAAGGTAATTGCCCTGAACTGTGCATGGGGGTGCAATTGCCCTGAACTGTGATGGGGGTGGAGGGAGGAATGTAATGGCACGTATGAGTTCAGCTGTACCTCAGTGAAATTTTGTCAACTGAGTTGTAGCTAGATGGATTTATTGAGTTAACATCCCTGTCACATATCAGGATGCAATCCAGACCAGTGAGACAGTATGTCACCACCTGCCTCAGAACCCTTGGTGCCTTACAATGCTTTGCTGTTGTAGCTCCCAAACTGGGTTGCTCACAAAAAGTCTGCCAGCATGAAGGTCACACCTTGAGTGTGTATAGCTACAGCCTTGGCCCAGCAGCACTGACCCAAGCAACCTGTCAACAACACTCCAGTCACACTCTAGCTTCCACCAGTCTTTGTTACTACTTATAGGTGGCCCCAACTAGCTCCAATCTTGAATTTTCCCCAAAGCATGTGTTCTTCACTGCCCAGCCCTCTCCTGGACAGTTCAGATATTAGAGGTCCATTGAGCCTGTAAGGAGTCAGTATACAACAGCTGGCTATTTTACCAAACAGTTCAGGTTACACACAACACTGGATTAGTTTTGATTTTAAAAAAAGTTTATTTAACTAAAAATAGATAGATTTTAAATGGGTGCAAGCACAGGGTATTAAAGTCAGAAATGGTTATAAGAGAAATAAGAATAGAACGTTTTCCAGAAGCTAAACTTAACAAGCTAGATTTGGTTCAAGGTAAAATCCTTACCCTGTGTTCCTAGCAACATTGCTGATCAAATTCTCAGGTCAGGATCCTCCCACGGTCAAAGGGAGGGTTCCTTTGTCTTCTTAAGTAGAAAAGAGAGAGAGAGAGAGATGTCTTGGGATGTTTTTGCCTCTCACTTTCATAGTCCAATCACCCTTGGAAGTGGATTATTATGAGGATTACCTTTCAAAGCAAAAAATTATTCAAACAGTAAAGAAGGTGAAGTGGATCTTGGTGGTAAAGGTGGCTCCATACTCTTTCTTCTCCCCTCTGTATGCTGAAATGCAGATTTGCCTTGTCTCCTGCCATTTCCCCCTGTTGCAGTCTCAAGCAGTCTGTTTACTACTTATATGTAAATTGAGATAAATACACATTCCTTTGTTTAGGATAGAACTGCTTAACAACTATGACTAGTCAGGGCTGTGTGGGTTTGGATATGTGCTAATATCATCATACAGGGGAATTCATAACTTTACATATAATATTGCTACATGCATTTCACCATGATAACATTGACCAGCAAGTTATTACTTTTCAAATGATATTTCGCAAGGCATATTTTGTAAAATGATTATTATAATGGTGCATAGGGGTGAATACAGGGATGCTTTCAATCACAATCGCCATGTAGACAAGGCCTCAGTCATTCAAATGCCTGCAGAAAAGAGGACAAGAATGAGCACAAGTACAGCCGTAGCTAGTTCACTCAAAAATGTAGTATATCAGGGGTCCCCACCATCATCTAAATGTGCCCGCATCCTGGATGGCGGTGAAGCATCCGCCGAAATGACAACGAATTTCTGCGGTATTTCGGTAGCCGCGCCTCTCGATGATGCCACTTACTGCTGACAAGCGGCATCATCGAGAGGCGTCACTGCCGAATTTCTGCGGCATTTTGGCTGTGATGCCTCTCGATGACGCCGCTTGCCGCCAACAAGCGATGTCATCGAGAGGCGTCACCGCCGAAATGCCACAGAAATTCGGCGGCATTTCGGCAGATGCTCCACCGCCGCCATGGTCCTTCACCTGGCGCTTGCCAGATGAAAAGGTTGGGGACCACTGTAGTATATAATCAGAGAAATGCATTTGTAATGTTCAGCTAACTCTATCAGCTGAGAAACAAGTGAAAAAGAATGATAAAAAAAGAATTATGAAACTAGCTACTGTAAATAATAAAGCTGATTACACAAGTGTCATGCACCTAACATGAGTATAATAAAATGAAAATGTATTTCCTCTTCCGCTGGGCAAATTAAGTCATTGTATCCCATAAATTGTTTCTGCTGTCCTCTTACATAGCCAGAAGTTGTTTAGCCATATGTTCCAGGGCTGCTCTTCCACAACATTCCCTTTGGCTGTGACAGGGCCCCGAACTCACCAAGCCTCTGGTCCTCAGCAGGGCTGGCTCCAGGCCCCAGCGTGCCAAGCACGTGTTTGGGGCAGCATGCCGCGGGGGGCGCTCTGCTGGTTGCCGGGAGGGTGGCAGGCGGCTCCAGTGGACCTCCCGCAGGCATGCCTGCAGAGGGTCCGCTGGTCCCGGCTCCAGTGGAGCATCCGCAGGCACGCCTACGGGAGGTCCACCGGAGCCGCTGGACCGGCTAGCGGCAGAGCACCCCCCGCGGCATGCCGCCATGATTGGGGTGGTGAAATGGCTAGAGCCAGCCCTGGTCCTCAGTATCCAGCCAGTAAACACCATGGATCCAGCTCTTGGAGAATCAGCCCTCTGAATGAGTCCTATGGAAGTTCACCCCTTCCAGGGCTATCAAGATCCAACAGAAAAAGAAACAAAAAATCTAACACAAGCCTGCAGCGGTTTTCCCTTCTCTTTACAGAGCCCCCAGCAGTCCACAGTCCTGTTCAGCACCCACAGGTAGGTCACTATTAATAGCCCCAAAGTAAGTATTCTGTATCAGGCTCAAAGGAGCGGGGGTGCAAAAACAGGCACAAATCATTCCAGTAGCTCCTGCTCTCAGCCACACTATCTCCAGGAGCTGAGGACTCTGCTCTCCTCCCAGATCTGCCACTAGCTGAGCTGGGCTGTTCCCTTTTAGGTCCTCTCACCAGGCCTGACACTCCTTGCTGGAGTAGAGGGGTTGGACTGACTGAGCCCAAAGCAGTTCATTAACTCTTGCCTTGCCATGTGTGGGGTTTGCGCACCCCATCACGCTACGCCATGTATTAACACTCACTTACATCAGAAATATTTCAGTCAGATCATAATTTTTCTTCCATAACTTCAGAAACATTTAGCACAGACAACAATATCTGATTACTTCTGTCAGCTTCACACATGTTCTCTTGCCGTTTGTGTATCTGAGCTATTGGATTGGTGCTTTAGTCATTCCTTCACCTCTGCCATTGTCAATTAATTTGCACCTAGATATTATCAACATATCACTAGTATTACTATTTATTTGCTGAGCTCCAAATCAGTGTGCTCATTACGGCTTGAAGTACAAGAGTGTAGGCAAAGGTGTTTTTCAGTCGTCTCTGAAGGGTCAAGGATGATCATCTTGAGGGCATTCCTCAATAACATTATCTATATAGGCTCCAGACTGCTGTATTAATCCATATTGTCATAAACAGCTAGTTAAGGATTAATAGAACAGGAGTACTTCATGTCTCTTTTGCCTGTAAAGGGTTAACAAGTTCAGCGAACCTGGCTGTCACCTGAGCAGAGGACCAATCAGGGGACAGGATACTTTCAAATCTTGAGGAAGGGAAGTCTTTGTGTGTGTGCTGTTAGTTTTTTGGTTGTTGTTCTCTCTGGGTTCTGAGAGCGACCAGAGGTGCAACCAGGTTTCTCTCCAATCTCTCTGATACAGGCTCTTATGTGCTCAAAATAGTAAGTACTAGGTGATAAGGCGAGTTAGGTTTATGTTTGTTTTCTTTATTTGCAAATGTGTATTTGGCTGGAAGGATTTTAATTTGTACTTGTATACTTAGGCTGGGAGGGTATTCCCAGTGTCTATAGCTGAAAGACCCTGTAAAATATTCCATCTTAAATTTACAAAGATATTTTTTACCGTTTCTTCTTTCTTTAATTAAAAGTTTTTCTTGTTTAAGAACCTAATTGTTTTTTTATTCTGGTGAGACCCCAGGGGACTGGGTCTGGATCCACCAGAGAATTGGTGGGGAGAAAGAAAGAAAGGGGGAGAGAAAGGTTAATTTTCTCTCTGTGTTAGGATTACTTTCTCTCTCAGGGAGAGTCTGGGAGGGGGAGAGAGAAGGAGGGGGGAAGGTGAATTTTCCTCTCTGTTTTAAGATTCAAGGAGTTTGAATCACAGTGATCTTCCAGGGTAACCCAGGGAGCGGAAGCCTGGGAGAAGCAATGGTGAGGGAAAGGGTTTACTTCCCTTGTGGTAAGATCCAGAGGGTCTGGGTCTTGGGGGTCCCTGGGCAAGTTTTGGGGGGACCAGAGTGTACCAGGCACTGGAATTCCTGGTTGGTGGCAGCACTACAAGTACTAAGATGGTAATTGAGCTTAGAGGAATTCATGCTGATACCCCATCTTTTGGACGCCAAGGTTCAGAGTGGGGAATTATACCATGACACATATGTATTGAAGAGCCTTGTCTTTTGAGGTAGCTTGAGGTGAGAGTAGACAGACTTTTTATGTATATTTGTTGAGATGTAGAGTTGGTGGACAGTGTAAACTTCCTAATTGCAGATTGTGATGCAGGTGTGCACCCCACACCAGCCCTGATAGAGTTAACAAGAGCCTGAGAGGCCAGGCATCACCTGAGAGAGGGAAGGCCAAGGTTAATTGAGAGTGAAGCAGAGCTCGGGGACAGGCTGGATCAGCACTATAAAGCCAAGAGGCTGAAAGCAGAAGACAGGCTGGTAGGCATTTTCTGACCTCAGATGAAATCACTCTATAAACTGAAGAAAAGGGAATAGAAGCATAATATGATTATGATGATGATGATGATGATATCAGCAAAAAAGCAAAACTGATGAAGGAAATAAGCCAAAATGCTGTAATTGTAAAATCCCTAGCCAAAGAAACAAGTTTAGGTGAGGTTAACCCTGTGAAAGTAGCTGAGTGGATTAAGAAAAGTAGAGGGGATCTCATAAGAGCTAGGAGACTGTTGGAAGTGATCTTTTAGTTGAATGTAAAAACAACTCTGATAAACTACTAAAAACTAAAATGCTAGGAAAGATAAAGTAAGTTACCAGATACCAAAGTATTCGACTGAAATAAAGGAGGCAATATATGGAGGGCCCATTGGAGTTGACCAGTGATGAATAACCAGTTGCATAGGAGAAGATGATAAAGTGTTAGTACGCTAGGGTTTCAGTTATTCAGAACCAAGCCATATATTACCCCTCCCCTAAGGAATTATAGGTGCCATTGGAACGGGCATGCTGTCATAAACAGATAGCTAAGGGTTAATGTCTCTTTCACCTATAAAAGGGTTAACAAACATTGACCTGAAACACCTGACCAGAGGACCAATCAGGAGACAAAATACTTTCAAAACTGGGTGGAGGGAAGTTTGGGTGTAAGTTCTTTGTTCTTTGTCTTGGTTCGGTGACCCTCTTGGCTCTGAGAGTGATCTCTTTATCTCCAGGCTTTCTAATCTTCTGTTTCCAAGTTGTAAGTACAAGGATAGTAAGACAATAGGTTTATATGGTTTTTTTTTGTATTTACATGTGTGTAGTTGCTGGAATGTGTTAAATTGTATTCTGTTTGGATAAGGCTGTTTATTCATTTTTTCTTTTAAGCAATTGACCCTGTATATTGTCACCTTGATACAGAGACCAATTTTATGTCTTTTTCTTTCTTTATATATAAAGCTTTCTTTTTAAGACCTGTTGGATTTTTTTTTAGTGGGGGCTCAAGGGGATTGAGTCTGCAGCTCACCAGGGAATTGGTGGGAGGAAGAAGACGGGGGGAAGAGAGAATCTCTTTGTGTTAGATTTACTAAGCCTGAATTTGCAAATATTTCTCTCCCCTGAATTCAGGGGAGAGAAATATTTGATTTCTCGGTGCAGTGTTTCAAGGACTTGAAGCAGGGAATCTCCTAGAGTACCCAGGGCGGGGAAATCTGGGAGGAGGTAAAGAGGGGGAAGGGAAGTGGGTTATTTCTCTTTGCGGTGAGACTCAGGGCATCTGAGCCTTGGGGTTCCCCAGGGAAGGTTTTGGGGAGACCAGAGTGAGCCAGACACTGGAATTCTCTGGCTGGTGGCAGCAATATCAGATCCAAGCTGGTAATTAAGTTTGGAGGTTTCATACTAGCTTCTCATGTTCTGAACTCTAAGGTTCAGATCTGAGTAGGAGAGTTATGACATGGTTGGCAGCGGTGTGGAAAGATAAGATCCAGAAGCCAGTAGGAATATTATTTTCTTTTTCTCTGCTAGGGCTTTTATGCAGAGAGAAAGGATGGTTTTAAAAAGAGCCAGAGAGAATTTTTTTTTCTGTTCTTTGGTTGCAGTTTGGCTTGCATATTGAGCAAGGAACTATTAAGGTTGACAAAGGGTCTTTTGTTAAACTATAGCACTCCGATTGAGAGTCAAGTACCCAGCACAACACACATGCAAATAAAGTGGTTTTTCTGGTTTACTTTACATTTAAAAGATTAGCTAGAGGGAAAAAAAAGGCACTTTTGCTAGGCAGACCCCAGGAGACAACACAGTGCCAGCAGTTCCAAGAGGGCACCCCAACACAAGAAAACAGGAACCATGACTTCCAAGGCAAAAATGGTTGCAGAGACACAAATCAAAGAAGCAGACCACAGGCGACAAATGGAAAAAAGAGAAAAAGAGGTGGAGCTGAAAGAAAGGGAAGAAAACATCAAACTGGCAGCCCATAAAAGAGAAGAAGAAGCCAAAGATGCAGCCCACCAACAAGACCTGGGAAAACAACAAAAACAGAGTGAAGAGATGGAAAAAGAGAGAAAGCATGAAATGGGCTTGGCGCGGGCCAGGCAGGATGCTCCAGCCAATCCTAAAAACCCTGCGCCAATGATTGTTCCACATCACAGGAAATTTCCCACCTACAAGGCAGGTGATGACACTGAGGCCTTCTTAGAAAATTTTGAAAGGGCCTGTCTTGGGTACAGCATCCCTGAAGACCAGTACATGGTAAAGCTGAGGTCACAGCTCAGTGGACCCTTAGCAGAGGTGGCGGCTGAAATGCCAAAGGACAGAATGAACGATTATAAACTGTTTCAAACCAAGGCCAGATTCAGAATGGGGATAACCCCGGATCATGCCCGTCGGCGTTTCAGAACCCAAAAATGGAAACCAGATGTGTCATTTCCCAGACATGCCTACTACGTTGGGAAAAATTATGAGGCCTGGATATCAGGAAACAATGTTAAATCCTTGGACGAACTGCACCTCCTCATACAAATGGAGCAATTCTTGGATGGTGTTCCTGAGAACATAACACGGTACATACTAGATGGAAAACCCAAAAATCTCACCGAGGCGGGGGAGATTGGAGCCAAATGGATGGAAGTGGCAGAAAGCAAGAAAGCTACTGTCAAGGGGAATGAATACCCCAGAGGGCACACCGACAATAAACCCTACAACCGAGGGCAACCCAAGACCCCACCTACAACCCAAGGAAAGCCACAGACACCCTATTCTTCCACCTCACCTGTCTCGAGTAACTCACCTCGACCCAGTGACCAGTCAGCTGGAAGATGCTTCAAGTGTAATGAACTGGGACATATAAAGGCCAACTGCCCAAAGAACCCCAACCGGGTGGAAGTCATTACACCACCGTCACCCAAAAGATCCCCAGGCCCAGATGCCTCTCAAATACCCTTGGAGCGAAGGGAAAATTTGAGAGTGGGCGGAAAGAAGGTTACTGCGTGGAGAGACACGGGGGCACAAGTGTCAGCTATCCACCAAACCTTCGTTGACCCCAGATTCATCAACCCAAAGGCCCAAGTGACAATTTACCCCTTCATGTCACAAGCTGTAGACTTGCCTACAGCTGAACTGCCTGTCCAGTACAAAGGCTGGTCAGGAAGGTGGACTTTTGCAGTCTATGACAATTATTCCATCCCCATGCTACTGGGGGAAGACTTGGCCAACCAGGTGAAGCGGACCAAGAGGGTGGGAATGGTTACACGCAGCCAAACCAGGCAAGCTTCCCGACCCATTCCTGTTCCTGAGCCATCCACTGAGGCCCCGTCTGTGTTACCAGAGACCCAGACAGAGGTAGTGGACCCGGATCCCATGCCAACAATGGAAACAGCCACAGTGCTTCCAGTCCCAGACCAGGAACTGGAAAAGCAGCCAGCACCAGAACCGGTGCCAGCACTGACGACAGTGCTTGCAAATCCATCTTCAACCCCAATGCCAGAGGGCGCCAGCGAGCCTGAACTGGCAGAAGCAGCAGACAACCACACCCAAGAGGCTCAGCCAGAGCCTGAAATACCCCCTGGTGCACCAGCGGAGAGCGGTTCACCAGCAACAGAAACAACCCCATCACCTACATCGCTTCCAGAGGGACCAAGCCCAAGTCCACAGTCTAAGGGAGAACTGGTGTCTCCAGCGTCAAGGGACTAGTTCCAGACAGAGCAGGAAGCAGATGACAGCCTTCAGAAAGCTTGGGCGGCAGCACGGAGCACCTCACCACCTCTCAGCTCTTCTAATCGATCCCAGTTTGTTGTAGAACAAGGACTTTTATACAAGGAGACTCTTTCTGGTGGACACCAGGAAGACTGGCATCCAAAAAAACAGTTGGTGGTTCCAACTAAGTACAGGGAAAAGCTCTTAAGCTTAGCCCATGATCATCCCAGTGGCCATGCTGGGTGAACAGAACCAAGGACCGGTTGGGGAAGTCCTTCCATTGGGAGGGGATGGGCAAGGACGTTGCCAAGTATGTCCGGTCTTGTGAGGTATGCCAAAGAGTGGGAAAGCCCCAAGACCAGGTCAAGGCCCCTCTCCAGCCACTCCCCATAATTGAGGTCCCATTTCAGCGAGTAGCTGTGGATATTCTGGGTCCTTTCCCAAAAAAGACACCCAGAGGAAAGCAGTACGTACCGACTTTCGTGGACTTTGCTACCCGATGGCTGGAAGCAGTAGCTCTAGGCAACAGCAGGGCTAAAGCTGTGTGCCAGGCCCTAACTGACATTTTTGCCAGGGTAGGTTGGCCCTCCAACATTCTTACAGATTCAGGATCTAATTTTCTGGCAGGGACCATGAAAGAACTATGGGAAACTCATGGGGTGAACCACTTGGTTGCCACCCCGTACCACCATCAAACCAATGGCCTGGTCGAAAGGTTTAATGGAACTTTGGGGGCCATGATACATAAATTCATCAACGAACACTCCAATAATTGGGACCTAGTGTTGCAGCAGTTGCTTTTTGCCTACAGGCCTGTACCACATCCCAGTTTAGGGTTTTCACCGTTTGAACTTGTGTATGGTCATGAGGTTAAGGGGCCATTACAGTTGGTGAAGCAGCAATGGGAGGGGTTTACGCTTTCTCCAGGAACTAATATTCTGGACTTTGTAAGCAACCTACAGAGCACGCTCCGACACTCTTTAGCGCTTGCTAAAGAAAACCTAAAAAATGCTCAGAAAGAGCAAAAGGCCTGGTATGAAAAACATACCAGAGAACATTCCTTCAAGGTAGGAGACCAGGTTATGGTCTTGAAGGTGCAACAGGCCCATAAGATGGAAGCATCATGGGAAGGACCATTCACGGTCCAAGAGCGCCTGGGAGCTGTTAACTACCTCATAGCATTTCCCAATTCTTCTCTAAAACCCAGAGTGTACCATGTTAATTCTCTCAAGCCTTTCTATTCCAGAGACTTACAGATTTGTCAGTTTACAGTCCAGGAAGATGATGCTGAGTGGCCTTAAGGTGTCTACTATGAAGGGAAAAAAGATGGTGGCATGGAAGAGGTGAACCTCTCCACAACCCTGGAACGTCTGCAGCGGCAACAAATCAAGGAGCTGTGCACTAGCTTCGCCCCATTGTTCTCAGCCACCCCAGGACGGACTGAACGGGCATAGCACTCCATTGACACAGGTAATGCTCACCCAATTAGAACCCCACCCTACTGGGTGTCTCCTCATGCCCAAGCTGCTATAGAATGGGAGATCCAGAACATGCTACAGATGGGTATAATATGCTCATCTACCAGTGCATGGGCATCTCCAGTGGTTCTGGTACCCAAACCAGATGGGGAAATACGCTTTTGCGTGGACTACTGTAAGCTAAATGCGGTAACTCGTCTGGACAACTATCCAATGCCACGCACCGATGAGCTATTGGAGAAGTTGGGATGTGCCCAGTTCATCTCTACAATAGACTTAACCAAGGGGTACTGGCAAGTACCGCTAGATGAACCTGCCAAGGAAAGGTCAGCATTCATCACCCATGCGGGGGTATATGAATTTAATGTCCTTCCTTTCGGGCTTTGAAATGCACCTGCCACCTTCCAGAGGCTGGCAGATGGTCTACTAGCAGGACTGGGCGAATATGCAGTTGCCTACCTTGATGATGTGGCCATTTTTTCTGACTCCTGGCCCGAACACTAGAACACCAGGAAAAGGTCTTTGAGTGCATCAGGCAGGCCTGACTAACTGTTAAGGCCAAAAAGTGTCAAATAGGCCAAAACAGAGTGACTTACCTGGGACACCAGGTGGGTCGAGGAACCATAAACCCCCTACAGGCCAAGGTGGATGCTATCCAAAAGTGGCCTGTCCCAAAGTCCAAGAAACAGGTCCAATCCTTCTTAGGCTTGGCCGGGTATTACAGGCGATTTGTACCACACTACAGCCAAATCGCTGCCCCACTGACCGACCTGACCAAAAAGACCCAGCCAAATACAGTTAAGTGGACTAATGAGTGTCAGAAGACCTTTACCCAACTTAAGGCAACGCTCATGTCTGACCCTGTGCTAATGGCCCCGGACTTTGACAAACCATTCCTAGTAACCACAGATGCATCTGAGCGTGGTATAGGAGCAGTTCTCATGCAGGAAGCAACAGATCACAACTTCCATCCTGTTGTGTTTCTCAGCAAGAAACTGTCTGAGAGGGAAAGTCACTGGTCAGTCAGTGAAAAGGAATGCTATGCCATTGTGTACGCCCTGGAAAAGCTACGCCCATATGTTTGGGGACGGCGGTTCCAGCTACAAACTGACCATGCTGCGCTAAAGTGGCTTCATACTGCCAAGGGAAACAACAAGAAACTTCTTCGTTGGAGTTTAGCTCTCCAAGATTTTGATTTTGAAATTCAGCACATTTCAGGGGCCTCTAACAAAGTAGCTGATGCACTCTCTCGTGAAAGTTTCCCAGAATCCAGTAGTTAAAAAGTGTTCTTAAAATGTAAAAGTCTGTTAGTTATATACTTAGTGGTATATGTAAAGGTGCATGTGTTGTATTAATCTGTTTATTTTAAAGTTCTAGGAAGAAATCGCCGCCAGTGAGGTTCCCCACTGTCTGCAATTTGGGGGGCGTGTCATAAACAGATAGCTAAGGGTTAATGTCTCTTTCATCTATAAAAGGGTTAACAAACAGTGACCTGAAACACCTGACCAGAGGACCAATCAGGAGACAAAATACTTTCAAAACTGGGTGGAGGGAAGTTTGGGTGTAAGTTCTTTGTTCTTTGTCTTGGTTCGGTGACCCTCTCGGCTCTGAGAGTAATCTCTCTATCTCCAGGCTTTCTAATCTTCTGTTTCCAAGTTGTAAGTACAAGGATAGTAAGACAATAGGTTTATATTGGTTTTTTTTTTATTTACATGTTTGTAGTTGCTGGAATGTGTTAAATTGTATTCTGTTTGGATAAGGCTGTTTATTCATTTTTTCTTTTAAGCAATTGACCCTGTATATTGTCATCTTGATACAGAGACCAATTTTATGTATTTTTCTTTCTTTTTATATAAAGCTTTCTTTTTAAGACCTGTTGGATTTTTTTTTTAGTGGGGGCTCAAGGGGATTGAGTCTGCAGCTCACCAGGGAATTGGTGGGAGGAAGAAGACGGGGGGAAGAGAGAATCTCTTTGTGTTAGATTTACTAAGCCTGAATTTGCATAACCTCTGGGTGAGGGGAGAGAAATATTTGATTTCTCGGTGCGGTGTTTCAAGGACTTGAAGCAGGGAATCTCCTAGAGTACCCAGGGTGGGGAAATCTGGGAGGAGGTAAAGAGGGGGAAGGGAAGAGGGTTATTTCCCTTTGTGGTGAGACTCAGGGCATCTGAGTCTTGGGGTTTCCCAGGGAAGGTTTTGGGGAGACCAGAGTGAGCCAGACACTGGAATTCTTTGGCTGGTGACAGCGATATCAGATCCAAGCTGGTAATTAAGTTTGGAGGTTTCATGCTAGCTTCTCATGTTCTGAACTCTAAGGTTCAGATATGAGTAGGAGAGTTATGACACATGCAGAGGGAAAAGATGTGGTAAATGTTGTGGGGAGAGCATTCCTATAAAAATTGTGTAGAAGGGATAAGATCAAAGTAGTTACTGTGATGGTAATCACAGTTTGGCATATAGAGGGTGTATTGCTGCAAGGCAAGCTAAAGAGATACAGATGACAAAATTTGTTATATCTTATGTGGAAGCTGTAAGGAGACTCTCAAAGGATCAGGTGGAGAGGGAAGAGACAATCAGAACAGGAAAAGGGGACTTGTAGATATAACCTCATTCTATAAAGAACACTGCAGAAGGAATAGGTGATGATATACTGGTAATGAAAAAAGAAAGGTTTATTGCATTTATGATTGAAGTGATACATTATACATCACAAACTGGGAAAAAATCAGAAAAAAATGAAAATTAAAGCGAGGGCAGTGGAAAACTACTTGTACATTAGCAACTTGTCAGTGGAAAGTATTCATGCAATTTTGAATGAAGTTAATGGAGGAATCTGACTAGTATGGGGATCTTAGTCTTCTGTTGGAACAAGCACAGTCTGATAGCACATGGTCAAGAACTAAAAGAAAATATCCTAGAAATGAAAACTAAGCCAGATGACATCTATCCAGGAAACATGGCTGATTGAAAAGCTCACTTTTAAAATTCCATGTTATATTGCCTTTAGGCAAGACTGAAAACTAGGAAGAGGAGGAGGCAAACTATATTGCAGTACAGAATGAAGAAGTAAGTCTAGAATATAATGCTGTCGAGATCCCAATTCAGAAGAGTAATATTTCTTTCAGGATTTATAATATCTATAACTTATTTGGAAAACAAGAAAGTTTGGTGCTACTATGAATAATGAAGAATGCTAAAAGACCATATATTATATGCCATGACCTAAATTGTCATAATAAATTGTGAGGAAGTAAGAAAACTGATAAAAATGGTGCATGCTTAGAAAAGTTCATTGATGAAAATAATCTAGTGGTTTTAAATAAGGACACTCCAACTAGATTTAATGCAACAAATAGTATTTTTTCCTGCTTTCATCTGGGAATTAAATCAGCCGATATTGCAAATAAATGCAACTAAGAAATATATAAGGAAGAAGGAAGGGGAGTGATCATTTCCCTATACTTATTACGGTTCAAGAGAAAGGTAAAGTTGAAGGTAATGGAAAATTACCCAACTGGAATTTTAAGAAAGCTGACTGGGACCTATTTGCAAGTAAATGTACTGAATTTGTGAATAATCATAGTGTGAGTGATGACAGAGAGAATTTCAATGTCAATTTAATAAAGGGTTTAATAGCAGCAGTTACTGTAACCATACTTAGGATATTGAAATACCCCCAAAATAAAAACTCACTTCCATGGTGGTGTGATGTTGCACTCCATAGTATTTATGAAAATATGCTTATGATATGAATATGACATAACTAAGGTATGTTTTATGCAAGATGGCTCATGTAAGATGTCATTGAAAAGGTTATGATTTACTGAATGTGATTATCCAATTTGTGTGCATGTATCATTTCTGTATCTAAAGTTAGGAATATGGAGTATGTAACAATTACAACTGGGTGTGTATTGGGAAGACACCCATCAGATAACAGGTCATCAGATTTGATGGGCCATTAGGAAGAAACAACAAGACAGTGAAGATACTAATCTCTCTCCTTCCTGGGAGGCATCCTGGGATATAGCTGTGACACTACTAGGTCAGGTGATCTTGTCACCTGATACTAAACATTATCTTTGACTTCTTGTAACTTTCCACTAAAAGGAGAGGAGGGTCAAGTTTGGGAAAGAAATGATTCCCTCCTTATGTAAATCTTATTTAAGGGCAGGGTGGAAGGCAAACGGGACTCTCCTCCATTCCCTATCCTAGAAGAAGGACTGCTGAAATGACCTGAAGGGACAAAAGAACTAACCTGAAGGGAAAGGCAGTGGAGAGTCCAAATTGAGACAGGGATCCAGTCTATAAGAAGAAATAACTAGAACCCTGAGCTACAGAAACTCTGCATCCTACCTATTTCAACACTTAGGGTGAGAAATTACATTCTGCAACCTGTTTCTTTAGTGAATCAAGCTTAGTTTGAGTGTTTTGTTTTATTTGCTTAGTAATCTGCTTTGTTCTGTTTGCTATCCCTTTAAACACTTAAAACCTGCCTTTTATAGTTAATAAAATTTGTTTTGTTTATTATTAAACCCAGTTTCTGTAATTTCTAACTGGTGGGAGGGGAGCAAGAAGGGATGCATATCTCTCCATAGTGAGGAAGAAGGCAAATTTTTATGAGCTTGCACTGTGCAGATTCTTCTATACGGCACAAGACAATATATCTTTGGGTCTTCACTCTAAGGGAAGTGGGCACCTGGGTGCTGTGGCAAGTCCCTTAAGCTGAATGCAGCATTTGAACAGTTGTCCTGTTGGATTTTTTAACCCCAGAAGGGAAGAACTAAATGTTGACCCAGCCAGAAGGCCAAATTACCAGAAGAAAAGTTATTGCAGAGTGAGGAACAAGCAGCAAGAGAGCAACCAATGCAGCAAGAGCTACAATCCCTGACCTAGACCCAAGAAGGCAAGTCGGTGTTGAGTGGCAACTTCATTACACAGATATATCAATCTGTCACCTCACAAATGATGTAGTTCTTCTAGGGCAGTGTTTCCTAAACTTGGGATGTTGCTTGTTTAGGAAAAGCCCCTGGAGAGCCAGGCCGATTTGTTTACCTGTCGTGTCCACAGGTCCAGCCGATCGCGGCTCCCACTGGCCACTGTTTGCTGCTCCGGGCCAATGGGAGCTGCTGGAAGCGGCATGGGCCTAGGGACGTGCTGTCCGCCACTTCCAGCAGCTCCCATTGGCCTGGAGTGGGGCCTGCTCTGCTTCCAGCAGCTCCCATTGGCTTGGATCAGCGAACCGCAGCCAGTGGGAGCCGCGGTCGGCTGGACCCACAGACGTGGCAGGTAAACAAACCGGCCTGGCTCGCCAGGGGCTTTCCCTAAATAAACGGCATCCAAAGTTTGGGAAACACTGTTCTAGGGTGACCAGACAGCAAATGTGAAAAATCAGGACAGGGGTGGGAGATAATAGGAGCCTATGTATGAAAAAGACCCCAAAATCAGTACTGTCCCTATAAAATCGGGACATCTGGTCACCCTAAGTTCTTCACACCCTTAGTTTATTATTTACGCTAACCAAATAATAATAACAGTTTTCTGTAGTACCTTTCCTCCAAGAATCTCAAAACACTTTACAAACATGAATTGATTAATGCTTACCACACTCCTGGGCTGTAGGAAAGTACTAGACCTATTTCTCATAGTGGGAACTGAGACACAGTGCTAAAGAGAATTTTCTAAATCACACATTAGTCTGTGGCACAGTAGAAGCAGAATCTGCATCTTCTGCCTGTGACTCCTAGTCATATTTTTTTCATTATAGTATCATCCTTACAAACATAGTAATTGGCATTTCCCTTTCACAAACCACAGTGGAGTTCACTCAGGGATGAATCTGTCCTAGCAGTTTCATTCTAAGATGGTCCCTACACAATTGTTGGGGAACTATTGAAAGTAACTAAATATCAAGGACATAACCTCCAAAAATGGTGTCCCTGGGTGGGCTTGATGCACCAACATTTTGGTTAAGCTTGGAAACTGAGTTACAAGTCCACCTAATTTTGGCTTAATCAACGTTTGCCTTATCTATACAAATTCAGAAAGAATAATTTTCACGTATAGTGTCTTGAGATATATTTATGCCAGACAAATAACAGACAAGACAGAATCGGTAAATGGGCCCTTGTTACTATGTTCTGGAGGATCAGGAAATTCATCTACCTTCCATGATAGTCATTGTCTTCTCTGATCCCTTGGTCCTTCAATCCCATTCTTCAGTTTCTGATCTGGTGTTTCTCCAGTTTGGGCCCATGTTCACTTTGGTCTTTTATATGTATTTACATTACAGATTAATCTTTATCCAATTGGCTTATAGCACATCAACCCTTTGGACTTTAGGTAACCCAGATATTACACATTGACAAACTTCAGTTACCCAACTTCAGTATTTTTCCTGTTAGTTTTGCAGTTTCTGGGTCATGTTGTTTTGTGTCACCCTGCCCTGGGTCTTCCCAGAAAAAGGATGCGGGGGAGGGTCTTATTTATCATTTACTTACATCTTCCATCATGATATGTTACCTTTGTTCTATCAGCAAAAACATTTTAAGCAGTTAGTAATTCTGTGTAAAAGAAGAATTGGCAAAACCACACATGCCACCAGAGCCTTAGCCTGTGTTACCTTATCTGTACCCATCCACTAGTCATAATTACAAATTATTAAAATATAGCTATTAAAGCTCTTAATTTTACCATTGACAAGTCTTCATT
Source organism: Gopherus flavomarginatus (assembly GCF_025201925.1). Lineage (NCBI taxonomy): Eukaryota > Metazoa > Chordata > Testudines > Testudinidae > Gopherus > Gopherus flavomarginatus. The sequence continues at coordinate 79,546,182 of NC_066617.1, read as the reverse complement.
TTATATTTAAAAGTTTGGTATGTCAGCATATGTTATTCTGTGCTATCTTTAATCAATTAGATCGGGAGTTATGAAAAACATGATGATTCTTTAATATCAATATGTCATCTTTAAACATGGGTTTTTTCATTCAAATTTCAGTTTTGTTTGTGAATCATTGCAAAGAAACTTAATTAGAAATTTTCCTGTGAATGTAATTTGAGGGATGTCTCCATTTTAGGATTTTTATATTTAGTTGCTTTTAATGGTACCCTGACACAAGAGATCGCTTCCCACAACAGTATCAACAAATCTATGGTGTGTAGTCTGGCTGTCATGCAAGTGGAGGGACAGAGAGTATGTGTGTGTGTATATCATACCCTGTCTCTCATCATTTCATGGCAGTTGTGTTGTCCAGTAGATGGAAGAGTTTTAGCAACAACTTGAGTCTGTTTCTTGTCACCTCCCATCCCAGCAAAACAACTGAGTCATCATGCTGTCAATCAGCCCTGTGCTTTTCAGGGGACCGAATCAGTAGCATTTCCATTGTGATGCAGATTGAAAGACAGCTTAATTCCAGTCCGTGTCTGTTCATTTCTACTGCATCTTTCCCTTGAACATGTGGCTCAGGAAGTATAATGATTCATTCCCATGGCAGCATGCTTGTAATCTTCAGCGCCCAGAAAAACAAAACCAGCCAAAGATCCAAGTGTAATTTCCATCTGACTGTTTGGAGACCTTCTAAGGGAAAGTCTACAGGATCTGCATCTTCAGAGACCTTCTAAGGGAAAGTCTACAGGATCTGCATCTTCTCATCCTTCTCCCTGGAATAACCTATATCAAGGATCGGCAACCTTTGGCACGTGGCCCATCAGGGAAATCTGCTGGTGGGCCAGGACAGTTTGTTTACCTGCAGCATCTGCAGGTTCGGCCGATCACAGCTCCCACTGGCCAGCACATCCCTCAGCCCACGTCCCTTCAAACAGCCCCCATTGGCCTGGAACAGCGAACTGTGGCCAGTAGGAGCTGTGATTGGCCGAACCTGCAGAAGCTGCAGGTAAACAAACCATCCTGGCCCGCCAGCAGATTTCCCTGATAGGCCATGTGCCAAAGGTTTCCGATCCCTGGCCTATATCACTCCTTTACCTGGGTGCAAATCCTGCCTTCCTCTGACACAAGCATGATGTTTTCCTGGCCTTGCAGTGGAACTGGTATGGCTTTCCTGTATGAAGGAGGGAGGCTACAGTAGTCTTGCCTATGTTACAAAATTTTGTTTTGTACAAACCTGGTTGTGAAGAGTCAAATTAGCTAATATGATGCTGACCATGACTGACCGCTCAGCATTGACCAGTGCAAATCATGTTTAGTATCAAGAATTAATTATAGAACCTAGAGCATATCCAACCCTTTTTTCATTTATCATGGTTCTTCTCTTAATCATCTCCAATTTATCAACATCCTTCTCAAATGGTAGACAATAGAACTAGACACAGTATTCCAGGAGCAGCTGCACCAATACCAAATAGAGGTAATCTAACTTCCCTACTTTTGCTCAATTGAATCTCTCCACATCCAAGAATTGTATTAGCCCTTTTGGCCACAATATCACACTGGGAGCTTGTGTTTTCAGCTATGACCCCGATGTCTTTTTCAGAATCGCTGCTCCCCAGGATAGAGACTTCCATCCTGAAGTATGGTCTATTTTCTTTGTTCCTGGATGTATACATTTACATTTAAAACATATATTGCTTGCTTGTACCCTGCTTACCAAATGATCTAGAGCTCTCTGTATCAGTGACTTGTCCTATCTATTTACTACGTCCTCAGTCTTTGTGCCATCTGCAAACTTTATCAGTAATGATTTTGTTTTCTTCAGGGCACTGATAATATTTAATAGCATAGGGCCAAGAATCGATTCCTGCAGAACTCCACTAGAAACACACATGCTTAATGATGAATCCCTATTTACAATTACATTTTGAGACCTGCCGGCCTACTTTAGGGAATGTTGAGACATTTTAAATGTTTTACTGCCCTATTTTTGCAAGTAAGAGCATTACATTTGGCTATGTAAATGGGTCCCAGATTATTTTTCAAAAGCCAGCTTCTTTCTGCCTCGGGGAGAGAGAAAGATATAAACCAAGATTATTGGCTTTCTGAAAGATTTTATACTTAATTTTCTCTTATTACAATCATACCATGTAACAGTGTGCATATGTGCATATGCATGGTCCTAATCATGCAAGGCTGCAACCAGATTCTGATGATCATGCTCTGACCAAGTTTCAGGGAGCTTCTGTGCATTCTTTCATCCCCTGTACAACACTGAACACTCTTTCCTATACCTGCCAAAAGTTTGCTTTGAATCCACTGATCTTCATTTTGCATCAGGCTGTTACTTCACAGCCACTAAACACATGCAAATGTGTAGTGCTGTTTGCAATGGGGGAGTTCCCATATCCATTTTGTCTCATACTAAATGCATTAATGCCAACCTTCTGGCCAGGAGTTTCCCACTATTCCTCCCTCTCCATCTGACTCCCTCCCAGCCACACTACAGACACCTGTTCCAGGGAAGGACACATGTTCCAAGTGTCTCCAGGCAATGGATCTTTTCCCACTACTTGAGCATTTACCCCCTTCCTTCCCTTCATTCCTCACTGCTGCACATGCTGACGTTGTATTTATTTTGTCTGAGAAAGCCATTGATTTTAAAATGCTGTGCAATATGCCTAATGTTTTTCCCCAGCACACAGAGCAGTTTATGAGTGCTGGTCAGGAGAGCACTTTTGGCATGTATATGCTCATTTGGGCATGAATACCTGTATTCATACAAATAACAGCTGCTCCCCAGAAATTCATGCAAACAAGAACTAGTCAAAAAATATCTGTTTAATAAAAGGCAACAGCAAGGTTGGGTTGAATTATGAATCTTATTTTTGTGAACACAGGACCAGTTCCTCAACTTGCATAAATCAGCTTAGCACCATTGACTTATATGGATCTGGAACTATGTTGATTTATCTCAGCTGAGGAGCTGGCCCATGATATTGGCAAGTATTTTCATCTCCCACTATTTGCCCAGCTCTTCTTGGGAATGTTGCTTTAAAGTTATTTATGCAAAAGAGAAATAAACATTTTTTCTGCATTCTTTATTGTCATGTTATGTTTGAACTAGTGTTTAGAGAAAGATTCTCATTCTTTTTTATGAAGAACATTTTCAAATACCAACCTTTAGGGGCAAAGAACATGCAAAAATAAGTTTGTTTCCCTATAAAAATACAAATAAATTACTGCTCATCAAATGGTCATATTTATCTGGCTCATACTCTCTGCTGATTGGGTTTTTTTTACTGAACTTTTCAAGTTGAATGTTTTAGATGGAGTTTATAGAATTATCTGAAGTTTCTTTGATTTTCTAACTTTGTCATCAATGGACAAATACAAAAAAAAATGCCAGAAAGGGTATCAGACAACACACATAAATAAAGAAACTGGTGCCTTGTACACACCAGAGACCTGACTCAATGATAACAGAAGAGAGCTGCAGTGTAAGTGCCAGTGGTTCTGTATGTCCACACTACTCACACTGTTTCAGTGAAGACCAGTTGCAGTTTTGTCCTGTGTCCAAATAATAGCACTGTACTCCAGAGCAGCACTGCTATCTGGAGACCAATCCCAAAGTTCCCCTCTCAGCTTGCTGTAGCAATGGTTTCTGGGAGATTTTGAACAGGTTTCTGAATTCCTATGGGGAGCCCAGTGAAACTATGGCACCATTTCTTAGTCCTGTTCTCAAAATGGAAGCCAGGTGGAATACTCACCTGACTAAGAAATGATTGTGCTGTAGTTTTGCAGAAGATGTGAGATGGCTGTGGCAAGGTGGTGGAGGGTGTTCTGAGAATAGTTGCAGAGCCAGATGCCATGACCAATAATTCATGATGAAACACTTATACACTCAAGTGTCCTTCAGTGGGTGGTGAGCTGCTCTTGGATCTGCACTGATTAGATCACATTGTTTTTGAGACTGGGAACAAGCAGAAGTGATTACATAACTTCAAAAAGAAGAATATTTGTCTATATCCTAGGAGCGAAAGGAGCATAAATACCACAAAGACTCAGTAGGGCTAGCATTGCTGTCAGTGCTAACCTTTGCAAAGAGGGAGAAAGGGTCTGGGAAGAGGAGGGGGCATGAATGTCTGTTCTCTGCATTAGCCAATAGGACAAATCAGGCATAGAGGGCAGTGCACAATGAACTGTCCTAAGGAGCACAGAGAGACAAGATGAGTGAGGCACTTTTTATTGGACCAACTTCCACTGGTGAGAGAGAGACAAGCTTTTGAGCTACACAGAGCTCTTCATCAGGTCAGGGAAAGGTACTGAGAGTGCCACAGCCAAATACAAGATTGAACAATTAGTTTAATACAATGCCTTCTACAGCCCCTGATGGGCAGTGCTACCCCCTTCCTCCCAATACAGTGCTACAATGTTGAATCCTGCTCGGTATGTAAACAGTACAGTGTGCCCAGAACGAGAAGCATAATGTCTCCTACTGTTTTCTTTAAAGGATAGGAGCTTTGAAAGGGACTAACTTATTTAAAAGAACATTTTGTAGCAAACATTCTCTCTGTCAAAACCACAGATAAGCAGCTACAATAAAATGGCTAATTTAGTGATAGCTCCAAAATGCTTGTAAAGAATATTTTAATGAATTGATGGGGTTCTAATTTGAGACAGTATTTTAAGTTCCAGACACTTCATAACAAAAAGAGACCATGTTCCTTAACAGGTGTGGAGATGCAACTGTCTCCCTTCACATCTATACACATACCATTTATCTTTTAAATCTGCTTTAGAGTTTAAGCAAGGGATTAGTCTACTAATTCAGAGACTTAGGAGGCTTTAGAAAGACTGTATGTCCTCACAGTTTAGGATACATAGTGTTGCTTTTTCTCTCTGGTCCAGTGGAATTTGTGTATAGCATTCTGATTTCTTCACTTCTACCCTGTTTACCCTGTTCTTAATCAGCACTGATTTTTCCCTCTCTCCTTAAAGCAGGGGGGGAAAAATCAATTTTCCATTATGTTTGTTAATAAGTCATAGTAGGAGTTAAATAGTACAGGGTATTGCAGGTAAAGCAGCTAATTAATTGTTGAGACAGTCCATTTAGTATGTTGAACAGACTGATACACAAATAATATAACAAAAGGCGGTGGGGGTAAATCTCTGCTGGTCAGCATTGCTGAGGCAAGCAGAGATTGTGGCAGATGCCCCCTGTGTCCAGGTCTACCACTTGCCAGGGCAAGGTGGGCATTGTGGACTGATGTCAGGCAAGACCTGAGACCCTCTTCCTCCCAACTAGCACATGCTGCTGATCACAGTGTGAGCACTGTCTGATAAGAGGAATAGACAAATGCCATGATCTGCATATCCCTTTAGGTCCACGGTATGAGGACTAGCAAGGAAGTGGTTTTCCCTGTCTAGGTTTTTCTTAAGCCTCTAGTGAGAGATCTTGACCTGCTGCTTGCATTATAGGGGTGAAGAAAGAAAGTTTGTGCCCCTTCCATAAGAATGGGTCTACTGGGTCAGACCAAAGGTCCGTCTAACCCAGTATCCTGTCTGCCAACAGTGGCCAGTGCCAGGTGCCCCAGAGGGATTGAACAGAACAGGTAATCATCAAGTGATGGGCAGTGCATCAGCATGTATCTTGCTCTTTCTAACTGCATGCAATGCTTTGAATGACTCATCAAGGGCCTTATCCAACTCCTTTTAAAGTCAATGGGCATCTTTCAATTGATTTTATAATGGGAATTGGTTCAGGCCCTAACACAGGATGCTGAAAATTATTGATCTGAGGGGAAAATGCAGGAATACACTGAAAAGTATTTACATGTTCATTTTACTGAACTACCAAAAAATGAAAATGAGCTTGAGAAAGAGAATAGTGTACTTCAGTTTGAAAACTGCGTGATGCTTAAAAAGCACGGGGTTTGGGATAAAAAGCTCCCTTTCCTCCTCTTATTATTATTATCAAAATATAGAGTATTTTGTGGTGATAACTAAAATTTCTCTCTAATACTATTAATCACTCAGGATCACTCCTAGATAAGCACCAAACGTCTTTGCATGCTTTCTAACGCCCTGATTCAGAAAAGCAGTTAAGCATTTAAGCGTGTGCCTCAGTGCTTTGCTGAATAAGAATAGACATAGCACTTGGTTAAAATTCAGCACATGCTTAAGTGTTTTGGTGAGTCAGGGCCTCAGTGCCACAAGATATGTGAATACAAGATCATAGTCAAACCATTTTGCTGACAATATGACACAGTTTTCTACTATGCCTATGCAAATCTAGGGTAAAAGTTCCTAACAAAATTAAGGAGCATACTTCCACTGGATAAAAAATTTAATATTGCAAAAATGCAGCTTCAGGTCCTTGCTAGAAGCAAAAGAATATAACAGTTCCATTAATTACACTTTCTCACATTCCAGTATGAAATATTGATCAGTGGTGTCCTCAATCTTTACAGTGCTAGTCAAGGGACTTAGAAAATCTTATCTAGTCTGAATAACCTCTCTCCCTCACCCCTAGAGGAGACATTTCCAGATCAGGACTGAGGCACATGTTAGGGCAAAATGAAGATGGTTGTACTGCTGCTGTGCCTGTTCTGGAAACAGACCTTTTTGGTCTCCTAGGGTATCAGTCTGGCAATTTTCCCAAGCAATACATTACATGAAAATGTCTATACAAAGGGGTTGGGATGCAGGGATAGAAGGGCAACATTCTCTAGCAGTCACATGGATGGTATGCTGGTGGATTCTCTGCTTGAGGTCTTCAAACCACAATTTGAAGACTTCAATAACTCGGACATAGGTTAGGGGTTTGTTATAGAAGTCGATGGGTAAGATTCTGTGGCCTGCTTTGTGCAGGAGGTCAGACTAGATGATCATATTGGTCCCTTCTGACCCTAAAGTCTATGAGTCTATGTCTACACTGCAGTCCAAGGTGTGACTGCACAACTAGACATACCCATGTTAGCTTTACCTCTGCTAGCAGGACTAAAAATAGCAGTGAAGACAAGGAAGTGTGGGTTTCAGCGCAGGCTGTAGAAGCACACTGTGTACCCTGGGTATGTACTCACATTGTTAGCTGGTGCTGAAGCATCTATACTGCTATTTTTAGCTATGGGTAAAACTAGAGGTGATATGTCTACCTGTGCTGCAATCACACCTTGAACTTCAGTGTATATGTATCCTATGGCTATTAGGACATTACTGCCCCTGACACTTGTGTAGCACAAGGCTACAGCACAGCTGCTGCTCAGATTTCCTGTGATGGTTGGCCAGGATGCCTCCTAATCTTGATAACACCCATTATAGAGTGTGTAAGAGGTGTCTTTGTCCCTGCCTGGTTAATCTCCCTTGAAGGAAGACAGGGACTCCCCCAGCAGACCTTAGGGAGGGAATCAAGGGCTCAAGGAGGAGGGTTTTTCTACAGGTGAGGAGATGGCAGATGGAGGCTGTCTTGGTGATAGAGGGGGATATAGGGTGTCTTGGAGGCTGCAGTTCTGAGATACCTGAGTTCAGTCCATTGCCATGTCCTGTGCATGGACCAACCAGGGCCAGGTTTATAAAAGTTCAGCCCTAGTGTTCATTTGTACCTTTGGGGAGGGATAGCTCAGTGGTTTGAGCATTGGCCTATTAAATCCAGCTTTGTGAGCTCAATCCTTGAGGGGGCCACTGAGGGATCTGGGGCAAAATCTGTACTTGGTCCTGCTATGAAGAAAGGGGGCTGGACTCGATGATCTTTCAGGGGTCCTTCCAGTTCTATGAGGTAGGTATATCTCCATATAATATGCTATTAACAAGCTGCATAATCAAGTAGCTGAGGTGTATCTATTGACACAAGCTCTGCAAGCATTAATGAGAGACTTTATATGGTTCGCTGATGGCTACATAATTATTCACTGGTAAACTTTGGGTTATTAGAACCCTGAGAACTTTTCACTGAAGATGTCCAAACACTTTACGACTTCTAATTAAGTCTTATAACACTATTTTGGAGAAAGCAAGCGGTAGTATACCATTTTCTAGCTGGACAACCAGAGAAGCAGGTAAGTTATATAGCGTCTCAAAAAGAATTCAGGATTCCTGATTCAATCCCGTGATTTAACTACTAGACAACACATATTACTCACTATTAAAATCTTTGTAAACTATTTTTGTTTAAATTTTTTAAAAATTGTAAAAAAAAATCAGATTTTGTCTGTTCTGGACTGACTTCTTCAATTACCAAGATCAAATGCCCATGTGTATCAAACAATGAATAAAATATACTCTAAAACTCTCAGTCAACTATGTTTTATCAGTGCATCATTGTCATAAACGGATAGTTGAGTTAATGGAACAGAAGTACTTCATATCTCTTTTGCCTGTAAAGGGTTAACAAGATCAGTGAGCCAGGCTGTCACCTGACCAGAGGACCAATCAGGGGACAGGATACTTTCAAATCTTGAGGGAGGGAAGTTTATGCATGTGCTGTTAGTTTTTGTTTGTTGTTCACTCTGGCTCAGAGGAACCAGACGTAGAACCAGGTTTCTCTCCAATCTCTCTGATACCGGGTCTTATCAGTTCAGAATAGTGAGTACTAGGTAGATAAAGCGAGTTAGGCTTATGTTTGTTTTCTTTATTTGCTAATATGTATTTGGCTGGAAGGAGTTCAAATGTGTATTTTGCTGAAAGGATTTTTATTTGTACTTGTATACTTAGGCTGGGAGGGTATTCCCAGTATTTATAGCTGAAAGACCCTATAAAATATTCCATCTTAAATTTACAAAGATAATTTTTACTGTTTTTTCTTTCTTTAATTAAAAGTTTTTCTTAAGAACCTGATTTTTTTTTATTCTGGTGAGACCCCAGGGGACTGGGTCTGGATCCACCAGGGAATTGGTGGGGAGGAAGGAGGGAAGCGAGAGAGAAAGGTTAATTTTCTCTCTGTGTTACAATTACTGTCTCTCTCAGGGAGAGTCTGGGAGGGGGAGAGAGAAGGAGGGGGGAAGGTGAATTTTCCTCTCTGTTTTAAGATTCAAGGAGTTTGAATCACAGTGATCTTCCAGGGTAACCCAGGGAGGGGAAGCCTGGGAAAGGCAATGGTGAGGGAAAGGGTTTACTTTCTTTCTGTTAAGATCCAGAGGGACTGGGTTTGGGGGGTCCCCGGTCAAGGTTTTGGGGGACCAGAGTGTACCAGGCACTGGAATTCCTGGTTGGTGGCAGCGCTACAAGTACTAAGCTGGTAATTGAGCTTAGAGGAATTCATGCTGGTACCCCATCTTTTCGGACGCTAAGGTTCAGAGTGGGGAATTATACCATGACAATCATATCTTTAGAACTTACAAAAATAAGTACAAAGCACTGACTCTTAAATTTTTAATTACAGTATGCCCCATATGCAAGTCACTTTCACATATAATATTGGTTATTTCTCAGCAAGATCTACACACAAGAGGGAGAAAGAATCAAGTACTTTTAAAAAAAATGCTGACTATATCTCATGTAACTTCAGTTCGAAGCTGCTGGGGGAATATAAAAAAGATGATGATTTGTAGAATTTATGTGCCATGAATTCCAGATACTAATCATGTGATTGGTTCTTTTGTGTCAAATACAAGCATATGACATTTTTCCTGCTTCACACAGAGATTCCCCACTATAACTTGCATTTTTTATTTTTAAATGGAGGAAATAATTTGATGTGGCCACAAGACTTTTGTGTGATTAATCAGATTAATAAATATTACCATACTCATTAAATGAACAAATCTGTTAATACGAGATCTGCTGTGCACAACTGTATGCCATTTTGTCAGATGCTATGAGACTTTTTTAAGGTAAAACAAAAAGTTTTCAATCAATTCCTGATAAAGGATTTGACAAGTTAACTGCTTTACTGTACACAGAAGAAAACGCAGAAAAAAGGTTTCTACTGCATGTTTCCCCATAGACGTGTTATTCCTGCTTTGAAATCATCTGCAGATTAATCTTTCACACCAATTTGTTTAGGGCAATATAGAGTGATACAGTCATGGCTCTATGTGATACATTCTGAAATCACTTTTTCCCCCCTCCTGCATGATTTTGTGTGTGTATGTGTGTGTGAAAAAGAGACAGACTGTGGTCAAATATTGCATTGAAATTAATGGAAATTTTCTCTAAGTGAGAGCTATAACATATGGACCATTTGGTCTTATTAATTAATATAATAACCTACAGTGTATATTTACAAAAGAATCAGCAGACAGTAGAGTGACAGCTAGGATCAGGGGAGCAAGCTGTACTGGCAATACTGGAGATTTCCCTCCTTCTGGTCCTGATTCAGCAAAGCACTTAACTGGGTTTAATTTAAAGCCCATGAATAATTACATCCCTGTGCAGCAAAGCATGCGTTTCAGCCCCATCAACTTTAATGGGACTACGTGCCTACCTATAGTCAGGCACAAGCTTAAGTGCTTTGCTGAATCAGGACCTATCTTTCTTCAGGAGATAACATATTAATCAATTTGGAAGATTTCTAAAGAGCCTGTTTTGGACCCAGTAGTTTATTGAATATCTTGCTGCTGTTTCAATACACACATTGTTGACATGGCAGTGTTCCCACTGTCCAGTATGGATCCTTGGATCCAAACTTGGTCAAAGTTCAGAGCTCTGACTAATACAGTAAATCTGTGGATCTTGACTAAGGGTATGATCCTGCATCATGGAAATCCATGGGAGTTTTACCATTGATTTTTGTGGGAGTAGGATCAAGGCCATAGATTCAGTAAAGCATATACTTAAAGTTAAGTACTTGCTTAAGTCTCTTTGAATTTATGGAGGCTAAAACACCTGTTTAAGTGTTTCTCTGAATCAGGACCCTAATCTATACCTGGATCAGCAGCATTGGGGGTATCTGCAAAGTATGGAAATTCCTTGCTCTTTCCCAGGGGTATGTCTACACAGCAAAGAAAAACCTGCAGCTGGCCAGTGCCAGCTGACTCCAGCTTGCAGGGCTTGGGCTGCGGGGCTGTTTCATTGGTGTATAGATTTCCAGGCTCAGGTTGGAGCCTAGGCTCTAGGACCCTGCATGGCTATGACACAGCCCCACAGCCAGAGCCCCACAAGCCTGAATTGGTTGGCATGGGCCAACTGTGGGTTTTTCTTTGCTGTGTAGACATACCCTTAGTCTCTGGCTGCAGATATGACCTTCCTATTTTGATGTATGTCATGAGGCTGACAATATGTTCCCTTTCCACTTCATTTAAGTAATTTTCCTTTAATATACATGGTGTTATTAATAAGTAATTATTACAGTTTTAGTCATGTTTTACATTAATCATGTGCATGGAAACTGTTTTATTCCACTGTAGTTTTCCTTCAGACTTCGTCCCTGGCTGACTGCAATGGCCAGGGTAGGATAACAATGTCGTTGTTGAGCATGCTTACTGGAGTCCACTCAGTGTCATTCTCAAAAAGTTGGCTTGCCATGGCCAATTTCATTTTCAAATATTGCAGGGGTGATTTACGGGAAAACAAAAGCCCTTGAACAAATGCCTGATACCAGTTTTCTGATTTACTGTACACAAAGGGAAAAAATTCAACAGCTCTCTTCTTGTATGCATTTCCTTATGGAAACCTTATGTTCACTTCTGAGTCATCTACTTATTAATCTTTCACACCAAGTTGGCTCTAGCGATGAAGAGTGAAATCCACAGCTCTCTCTGCTACATGGTGCCAGTCAGGAAAGGGGCATCAGCATGGGATGCAGCGTTTGACATTCTGCAGCTGTAGAAGAAGGAAAGTTTTTTTCCCATCAGAATCAAAAGTAGCCTTCTTTACTATAGAGCCAGGAGGCCCATGAAACTTCCAGGAGTCATCGGTCACAGAGGCCACTTTCTGCTGGATCCAACCCAAAGTGCATTATTCTAATGTCAGATGTGCAGGCGTGGATCACTGTACACAGTCCATTCAGGAACTTCTGCTATGCTTGTGCACAGTTGGAGATTAGTTTGAGATTAGAAGAGATCCCTGGATCAGCATAAAACAAATACTTGACATTTTGTTTGGAAAAGTCTTGTGCATGGACATGCACAGTAAATAGGTCTTTAAAACAAGCAACAATGACTGTGACTCAGTTATACTCTACTCTCACGGTTGACAAAACCTCAAGTTTTATAAAAGCGAAGCTGTCTACTAGACATTGAAAAGGCGCATAACATTAGGGATGCGTGAACTCATTCTGCTTAATTTCAACCATACCACTTTGTGTTTGAAAGTTCCTGGCTTTATCTGGTTTCCCATTCAACTTAACAGAGCTTATCAAAAAAAGAGAAGAGATGGGCAGAGATTTAAAAAAAAATCTATTAAAAATACCATATTTATTATATGCAGCATCCATTTGTACCAGTCTAGTTTTGAGAGACTGTCCTTCTATCTCTAACATAGCACAAGCATCACTTTAGCTAGAAAGGGGATTTTAAATAGAATCATTGTGCAAGAACATGGTTTCAATATGAAAGCAAAGATTGGTGGACTTTTCAAGCCTAACAAAATAGACTCAGATACGCTGAACCACAATTACACTGGCTATACTCAGCCCTATTAAGCATATTTAAACTCACACAAGTGCTAACAGTCAGATTTTTTGGAAAAGACAGCATGGGTAAAATTTCAAAACCAGCTAAATGATTTAGGAGCCTAAGTCTTATTTTCAAAAGAGCCTTAGACCCTTTGGAACCTTTGTCCCGTTGACTTTTGATGAGACATAGGTAACTAAGTGCCTAAGTCATTTCTGAAATTTAAATTTAGACCCTAATCCATTCATTAAGATGCTTTGGAAAAATGTACCCAGTATGTTTTCTGGATCAGGCCCTTAAAAAGTAACTAAAACAAACACGTGTGCATGGACTTTACACACGTGTGGTCCTATTGTCTTCAGTTAATAGACATTTTATACATTACAAAGAAGAGAAAGCAGGTCTTGTGCACATTCCTTTGTTACACCTACTTCCATCATCAACATGGAAAGCATAACAACATATGGGGCCTGATCTCTTGTGCAGAACTCCCTCTGAAGTCATGGGAGTTCTGTACACAAAGGGCTGGCAGAATCATGACAACTATGTTCTAATTTTTACTGTTGTATATGAAGCTATGCAACTAGGATGGTTTTTATATGCTGCACCTTGATCATTCTAAGCAGTCTGCTTGCGTGTCTGTGGTGAGGACCTCTATGTGGAAGTTCAAGGGGATGCAGCACGCTAGAAGAGACCCACAGTGTGCTCTCTCCTGGAGAGTTTTCTTTTGTTCTTTCTTGTTTTGTTTCCTTAATGCTCAGATTAAAGGGGCTCTGTCTGCAAATACACTATAGGCAGGGGAGCAGCCACCACTTCCCTCTGCCTTTCCTGTTTTAAAGATTTAGCTAATGGCCAAGGGGAATTTCAGGCACTAGATCCAGAGGCATGACTCTGGCTCTCTTCCTTCCCTCTATGCATAGGATGACAGAACTGGAGAGGCACAAAATGGAATAGGAAGGTTTCTCATATCGGGGTTGTGTGTGTGTGTGTGTAGCAGTGGCTGTGCAGCACCTAGGAGCTACAGGATACTATTTGCCTCTTTTATATTGTCTTTGAGGCAGGATGAGACATCTCTGCACCACCCTTCAGTGCTGTTCCATGTGTAAATAGCACAAATGAGCCTGAAGCCATTCAGACTGAAAGTGTAGGATTGCTCTTTGTGCATGGAAAAACAGAAACACTTCCTTCCCAGAAGAAATAAATTTTTGAAACAAAAGAGAAAGGACTCTATTATGTACTGCAGTTCCTGTAAAATTGTTTCCTGTTTAACCATGAGTGACTTGCTGTATAAATGCTTCTTGGAGGCCAGAGACAAAGCTAAGAACCAATGCCCACAGTGAAGAGACTGAGATGAAGATGATCCAGCACTGTGCCAATGGTTGTAACTTTTCTCATGTCCTCATACATAACAAGCTTATTTTGCTCCTCTAATGTGCCTGCTTCTAGGGTTCTTGCTTCCGTAAAAATAAAATATAAAATAGTAATTCTTCCCATTCATTAGAGATGTTACAAACTTAGTGCCTCTTTGATACCTGCATAATTTTGCACCTCTTGCATCTTTCAAGAGTAATCCTTACCGCTGTGCGTACTCCTAGTGATGTCAATTACCCCCAGGAGCAAGGATTGCAGATCCAGACCTAATTATGAACTGCTGCTTTTTAATAGGAGTAGTTGAGGGATTACACAACATGGTGGCTGAGGGGATTTTGCATCCTTTGCCTTGAGCCCTCGTTTCATTAAAAATAAAAAGTGGCATTGCAGTAGAAAGATACTCTGAGCTAAAATGACTTTAAAAGCCAATTTTGCATCAGTTGCTACAGTGTCACGCTCACACTACACTAGCTCTTGTGCCGTGGTTGCTATGGCTAAATTTTACTAAGAACAGTTTAGTTAACCACCGTGAAGAAAGTGCTTTGCCCAGCACCCAGCCCAAATTACTGGGCCAGGCACTTTTCATGTGTTCTGTGGTTGGAAGCTCATCCCCTCAAGGCTGCAAAACTACTGCCCTGAGACTGATACAGCCCAGGGGCTGGAAGCTTCCCTGGAACCTGACAAGGCGACATCCCAGGGGAAGACAAGCAGATCCATGCAGCAGCCCACCCATGGTTTTACTCCCCGGAGACTACACCAACCTGGTGGCTGGCGTAGCTGCCCCAAATCCTTACACAGCCATCCAGGACAGGAGGATTCATGAAGCAGCCCACCCAAGTCCTGTCCAACTCCCTCCTGCCTCTGATCACTGTTGCACAGGGAGTTCATGTGGAATGGGGACTCTGTAATACCACACAGGAATATACAGCCTCCTCATTGACCCCTCCTCATGAAGCCTTCCTCTTGCTCAGCCTACAGAGGTGACACCAGGGAGAGGATTTGCCCCAGTACGAATGACAAGAACAGAAAATTGTACAGCAACATGTCAGTTGAGGTCACTGCTAAGTTTCTACATTACAGGAAGCTTTTCAACTATCTTCCCAGTACCTCATCAACCTGACATGCAAAAATGTAAAGACAAAGTAACAAAATCACAGAAAGTACCACAGTGTCTATTAACAAAGCAGATCAGCTGACATGTAACAGCTGGAGGTACTGAAGCCCTTAATAAATTGACCCTCCTGTTGAGAACTTCAAGAGCTCTCAATCTGCCATCATGCCTGTTGTGGCTGTCACTTGCACCTGGTATGAACATCTTATTCAGCTATCACACATCACGTTCATGTTGTCCAGTGGAATAGCTGAGTGGAATTACTCTACCTTTGTGCTGATTACTTCAAAAGTGAAACCTGTTTTAATTAGTAAAAGTTGGCTTTCACTATTACTTGCATTGTTTAGAGCTGGATTATTACTGTTTGGATGCTTTGTGTGCATACTTTCCATATGCTGGTGAGTCTCAGCTCACAGCAAACACTGCAGGAAGTATGATAAATTCTATCTTTTGGTTTCCAAACTCCTGTGCAGATTTGATTAGAGGGAAGGATTATCCTACAGTTGCTTCTTTCAGACATTATCAGTGTTTCATCTATAGGCATAGATCCATATGTGATTCTGTACTTAAGCATTTCCCCCTCCTCCCTCACATCTCATTGTGGCCCAGAGGCTCTCTAGAATCCCTAATTATTTCTTCACTGGATAGAAGAAAGACCAGCATATGAATTAGGAATTTCATTATTTATTCTGATTGTTTTTAGGCACTTTTAACAATCCTTTGTCTAGGGCCTGATGGGGGTATGCACTGCTTGACAAACACTTTTTAAAAATATATTTCCAGAACACATCTATAATTCTCTTTACACCTCCTGTACACAGATCATACAATAATATCAATGCCCTGCATGCTACTAGTTTGCATATGGTACCTTACATAACACCTTTTAAATACAGATTATGACAGTGAGTTGGGGCAATTAGTGCATCATGCCTGATGTGAGTTGTGGTATGGTGTACCCTTTGCCAGTTGGTTCTGAGGGCTTTCCTGGGTCACAGAGCTCCAGGGCTTTTCATTCTCCTGACTATTTCCATTGCCTCCAGCCAGTTGGGATGTAATCCAAAGTTCCCCAGGCATCCCATTTGATGCCACCACTTGTATGGAGTCAGAAAGAGTTTCCAAGGCTACCACTTTCCTGTGGCATCCTCCTATGGCTTCTTATACCATAGGGCTGTTTTTTGCTGGGGGAGAGGGGGACATAAAAGAGTGTTCCCAGTCATTGTTTAAGGTTGGAGTCTTGCTGTTTGATATTTTAAAACATTGTTCCACACATATAATTTAAAGCTTTTCTCCCTATTGTATATGTCCATAACAATATGTTATGTTACCATGCACTGCTTGCTTTGCATCCTGAGCATGTCTAATTCAGAAGATCTACACTTTCACATATGCAAAGGAAAGGAAGACAATGTGAAGAAGATTATGGTTCCTTTGGGAATTAATAAAATATGGCTTCTAGATCATCATTTCTTTTTATTTGCTTCTTCTTAGATGACTCAACCCCTCAAAAAAAAGTCTTTTGAAAAGTCTCTCGATTACAGACTTTGTTTCTGGTGGGAAAGGAACGTTTTCATTAGTATCTCTCCAGATTTATGCAGTGCAAATTGTTTAACAAAACAAAATTAGCAGACTCATCGCTTGTAATTAAACTGGACAATACAAGTATCTATAGAACAGAATTAGTGTATCTAAATCCAGTATAGCCTTCTGCATTTTCCTTTAAAAAATATATTTCATTTTTTAATGTTCCACCCTAATAGCAGAATAATAGCATAGATCTATCATATTAATTATATGAAACTCTTTTACACAAAAGCATCCTCAGCCACCAGCAAAACTTTTCATTTCCTTTCTCTTGCCCAGTTTCCTTTTCTTGCTTATATAATCCAGTCTCAAGGGTGTGTTGGGTTGCTTCTTATTTATGCTCAGACTGTGTTGGTGGTAAGCCTCAAGCTGTCCCTTAACGGGGTAATACACCACATTCAGCTATGTCTTCATTGAGATGGGGGAACTAGAGCTGAACACATCATAGCAGGAGAGGCACAGTACTCCAGAGTTCCTTTAAATTGTCTGGTGGCACATCCTACTGGCATGCACAGCAGATTGCAGGATGCAGGGCACCTGTCTTCCAGTGCTACCAGCCAGTGGGATATGAATTCCAGGACTCTCCCTTCCTGAGACCATTTCCAGTGCCTTCAGCCAGCAGGCAGTATTCCAAAGCTCCCTCTTCCAATGCCATGCCATCAGCTAAGTGGAAGCAGAAAATGTTTACAAGGCTCCCACTTTCCCATGTCCTGCATGCTTTCTCTCTCTTTTGCTCATCTTTATCTTTACTTATCTCTCTCTCCTCCTCCTCCTCTCTCTCCTTCCCATCTTTATCTTTACTTATCTCTCTCCTTCTCTCTTCCATTCACATTCATTCATCACCTGATTTTCATTCACACTCTGTCAGACCAGCGTAAAGAGGCCTTAGTGTAAATGAGAATTAAGCTCTCACTGAAATGGAAGAGAGGGAGAGAAGAGTAGAGTAGGAAAGTGATTTTTTTAAAAAGAGCCTGGGTGGTGAGAAGGATGTAATAATGTCTGTGGGCTATAGAATAGTGTCTAAACCTTTCTCATTTACATCATCCACATAAATAGACCCTGAAGTTCTCCTTTCCAGCTGTAACAGTGCTTCTAACTGTCCTTTTTTTCCCTAGAGGATAAAACTGGAGCAGCCTAAAGACTTTTCACAAGTTATTTAAATTTCATTTCCAGGACCTCTCTCTCATATCGTCCTCCACAAAATATGTCGGAAACATTAAACAAACTCTTTGGAGTTCATTCCATTGGGAACCCTTCCCACCCAGGAGAAAATATCAAAGAATATACATAAGGATACAAATTTCTGTGTAATGAACCTCCACAAAAACATCTTGAAGAAGGATGCTTGAGTCACTGTGGCTGAAGACTTTGGGGACAGGTGAAAACGAGGGGGGAAATTAAGTGTGGAAGATACTATAAAACACCCCAGTGCTATAGAAAACGTGAGTAGCCTAAGAAGCTGAATGCAATAAGTGTCAAAAAAAGAAAGATTGCGCAGCATATCTGTGAAGCATTTGGAAATGATACATGGTGAAAAAGAAGCAAAAAAAGAGTTATAGAGCTGCAAATGTCAGATCATGGCAGGGCTGAGAATGGAGACCCAGAACCACAGAAAGGGGAGATGTCCATGATAGACATGCGAGCTATGTTATCCCTGAGCTGACTGTGCCCAGTTGTGGAAGTGTTCAGGACTGTGAAAACGAATGTATGATCATCCTGCAAATCTCCTGAAACCAATTAGAGCAGTCTGTTCCACTGAGTTATAAAATAAACTGAAAAAGACAGGGCAATCTCTCAAAATACTGAGGAAGAAACCTTGGGAAAGGTGAAAGAAAGGATCGTATTGTCAAATTCACCTGAAAACATACTCAACTTCATGGATGAAGAAGACAATCACATTTTGGGAATCCTTGGAAAAGATCATTTCACAGGGTAGAGAGCCAACTCTGAGCCCCTTTTTCTCCAGGGTCTCATGTCCTTTTTGCAATTTCCCTCTCATGTTCACCATTGTGAAATTCCATGTTATTCCTCACCTCCTTAATATTGTTTTCTTCATCAACTGAATGACTAGAAGATATGAAATAGATGGCATGGTTATGTGCATAATAGTACATATGCGATAAATTATTTATGTGAACTAGATTAATTTTGTTGAGGTTTCATGGTTAAATCAGTTTTCAGGGATCTGGAAAATAAGACCAGAATATTTGTAAAGCTTTTTATTGCTGCTAAATTTAAAACATTTGGGATGAGATTATGTTTCAAAGGGGCCAGACAAAGGGGAAGCACTATTTGACCAGATTTAGCCCTAAATTATATATTTATCACATAAAGTAATAAATATTAATGGAAAAAATGTTTCCAACCCATCACTCCAAACACTCTGTTTTCATGTTACTTCTTCCTCCTCCACATCCTTCATCTCTTTTGTCTATTTAGATTGTAAGCCCCTTGTGGCAGGGATAAGGCCTTGATTAATGGGGCCCCAATCCTGGTTGAGACTTCTAGACATTTCTAGAATGCGAATAAATAAATAAATAAATAAATAGAAATCAATTTATTAAACACGGATTGAGATATAATTTTGCATTTGAGAGACAGAAGGTACGAGAATTGAAATATAATGACCTTCTTTATGGTATACACAAAAAGGAGTGCACAGTGACACAAAAGGGAGCGAATAGTGGTTGAACTTTTTGGACAACCCCTCATTGTGTTCCCCAGCGATGGTAATTGTTAGACACTCCCCACCTTTGGTGGCTGGGGTTACAGTGTTATGGAAAGGGTAGATGCTTTCTTTGGAGCTCTTTTTCCACAGACCCCTGAGTCTCTGCTCTGTGATAGGAGTGTGTGCGGTACCTATGTAGTGACTGATAAAATGAAGAATCCTGGGTTTTTGGAGGACAGGATCCCTGTTTTGAAGCATATTATATTTGGTGAGCCAGCCGGGTGGGGGGCGTTGTGAACTGCTGGTCCCTGAAACTGGAAAACAACCCCTGCAGCTGCACTTGTGAGTGGTGTGGGGGGAGATACTGAACGCAGGAAACAAAGATGGCTGATGCTGAGCTGGAAAATTTACACATACAGTTAGAGGGGCAGTTTTACCAACGAGTAAAGATTACATTATTTGTGATCATTTGAAGATTTAAGGAGAGAACTGAAGCAAAGTTATACGAAAAGCCTGGTTAGCTCTAATTAGGTAATTAATCAGCACTTAAACAGTGAAGATGTTGCTAGTATGGAAGATTAGAGTATCTTTCTGTTGCTGGACCTAAGGAACAGGATGGGGCAGATAACCAATTCACCACTAGGGATGAAGACAGGAGAGACTACAATCCCAGTGAGAGAAACAACAGCAGTACGAGTTTTGTACAGTGCATCCCTGCTGAAGAAGGATTTTGAAGTGACAGGACAGTTTGGAGGTTTGAACCGGAAGAATGGTCTGGTCCATCAGATGGAATTTTTCAAGTCTGGTCCAACAGATGGAAACAGAACTGTAAAGCAGTGGCCAGGACGGTACACTTGGGTGGGCCTCAACTTCGGGTGGGTGGGCAATGATGAGGGCAGGAGAGTGGGGACAGAAGGTATTGGGGCCGCTTCCTTCCTACCCTCTCCTGCTGGTCTTGCAGGAGGGCAATGGACATGCTGGCCAGGGTCCCCCCAGTGCCCAGCTGTGCACCCAAGGAGCGGGGTTGGGGCATGGGGGCTTGTCCCACTCCACTCGCCCACCCAGAGCTCCAGCCAGAGAGTGGGTTGGGGTGCAGAGGCTTGCGGATGGACAAGCCCCTGTGCCCAAACCCTGCTCCCCAGTTAGAGTGCCAGGTGGGTGGAGCGAGGCAAGTTCTCAACCCCACTCCCCAGCTGGAGTGCCAGGTGTGCCAGGACGGGGTAAGCCCCTGTGCTCTGACCCCACTCCCTGTCTGGAGTGCGGGGCAGGCAGGAGGAACAGGGTGAGCCCTCAACCCCACATCCCAGCAGGGATGTTGGGCGGGCAGAGCAGGGCAAGCCCCTGTGCCCCAACCCTGCTCCCCAGCTGGAGTGCCAGGTGGGCAAAGTGGGGCAAGATCCCACTCCCCAGATGCAGCGCCGAGCGGGCAGAGTGGGGTAGGCCCCTGACCTCACTCCTTGGCTAGAGTGCCGGGTAGAGTGGGCTGAGCGGGGCAAGCCCCTGACCTCTGCTCCCTGGCTGGAGTGCCTGCAGAGCGAGCCAAGCGCTAGGACCGGAGCAGAGCTGGGGCTGCTGGGGTGGGCCTGGATGCTAAGTGGGTGGGCCATGGCTACACACCTGCTATAAAGTGGCTAATTAGAACCTGAAGTAATGGAGGCATTAAAGCAAATTGCTCTGGAAGGAGTTTGCAGAGCTAGACAGAAGAAAATAATACCATGACATTACTGAAGCTTAGAGAATTTTGAGATCCTCCTATCCAGTGAAGGATGCAACTGAACTGTATCATAATCTTGCCAGAACAGTCCAGAGTCCCAAAGAAACACCTGGAAATTTTCTGGTATGTGCATTGGATTTGTGACAAAAAGTACTGTTTGTGTTACGGCAGGGTGATTCCAATCTGAAGTTACAATCCACTCTCAGTGCAAAATATGTTCCTCCATTTAATCTCTTCTGGTCTACAAAGTGATAATGTTCAAAATGTGATGTCGACCTATCTTTGAGATAGCTCAGTCACAGATGAAGCTCTGTTAGAGAAACTGAACATTGTAACTGACTGGGAAACAGAAAAACAGCACAAAATAGCAAGAAGACATGAGAAAAAGCTGCAAAACTTAATGTCATGCTACAGACTCCTGTTGTTGGTGAGCCAGAGACTGATGAGGTAACAGCACCAAAAAGAAGAAACTTCTTATGTGGAATGAACCTGATGAATGAGATTGGAGAACTGAAGACAAGTTAAGCAGAAATAAAAGAGCTAAAAATGGTCCTATCAGAGAAGTTCTGAGGGAACCCCACCATGATGGAAGGAAACAACTCCAATCCAGCCCACAGAGAGCTCCTTAGAGGTGAGGATGTCCTGGAGGACAAAGGTGATATTAGCATCATTTTTTTTTTTTGGCGTGGGAGTGAAGAGTACTACCAGTCTAGACGTCATTTCATCAGGATGCCCCAAGGAATGGACCAGAAGGGAAACTATACCTAGTCAGTCCAAAGGGATCTCAAATGACCCACCAGCCCCAAAGGTCCCACAGAGAAACAGTTGCCAACAAACAAAAATAAAATAAAATAAATAATTAAAAAAAAAAAACCACACACCAAGAAATTGAGAAATCCGTGGGACTAGTTCAACTAGACATGTTAAAATCTTGTATAGATTTACTTGAACAGAGAAATAGAAATTCTGAGCATAATTATAATATTGAAGGGATACTGACAGGATCATAACAAGAGCAGTCAGGAGCAAGGGTCAGAGCAGGGTCAAATCTGAGGCTGGAAGTAGTTGAGGAGTGTGTAGTCAGGTTCCAGGTCATGGTCGTTACCAAAGGTCGGAGTCCAGGTCGGGAGGCAAAGTCAAAATTAAGCTGAGGTGAAAGCCCGGGGTTCAGGAGCAGGGATGGTCTTGGCAGCAATAGAAAATCCACACCATTGCCTGGAGTCTTTTTGGAATGACCCTTTGGGGAGCCAATCAGGAGCCATGAGGCTGCTGCCTGTCAGATCCCATGTGGTGGAACTTGCGGTCCCTTCTAACCCTATGAATCTATGGGCTGTGTCTACATCGGATCATGGGTAGTGGAGTGCAAACTAGTTACAAGTGCTACTGGGTGGCAGCATGGAGAAGTTGACTGCCTAGAAGCTGTAAAGGGTTGTGTTCTAGGTCCACTGAGCCTTACCGCTAGAAGGTAATTGTTCATTGACACCAAAGCAGTATGCTTAACTAATGGGGGGGAATGTGTACTTTGAAGGGGGTGGATGCTGCTACATAGGAGCTGAGCTAATAAATCCATCTTCATCACCTATACCCAACCCTTAGGAAGCAATTCTTGAAGCAAAAGCTAAAGGATCAGGGCCACCAGGAAGGAAAAGCTACAGGCCCTAAACAGGTTTCTGCTTTATGGCATGAGTGTGTTAAACTGTACCTTGACAAGAATGGTGTCTTATCACAAAATCACTACTCATAGTCAATTGGTAG
Organism: Gopherus flavomarginatus; assembly: GCF_025201925.1. Lineage (NCBI taxonomy): Eukaryota > Metazoa > Chordata > Testudines > Testudinidae > Gopherus > Gopherus flavomarginatus. Next base: position 79,523,398 of record NC_066617.1, on the reverse strand, counting down.
TACCTGAAAGGTACCACAGACTAGTCTATGCAGTCATCTCAAAACATGGGTCACCTAGGTGCTGACCAAGTTATTGACTTTGCTACAGGCAGATTCTATTGGCCCCATATGGAAGATATTGAACACTATGTAACTCAGATCTATTGGTGTCTGAAATGGAGGAGACTGAACCAACATACCAAAGCCCAGTTGCATCCTATCAACATCACAGAACCATTTGAACTAGTCTCAATTGATTTTCTTCATCTTGAAAAAAGCAGTGGGATGTATAAGTATATCCTGATTATTATGGACCACTTTACCCGGTTTGCACAGGCTTAGCCCACAAGGAATAAATCTGGGAAACTGCAACTGACATTTTTAATTATTTTGTTTTAAAATGTAAACAAATTCATCATGACCAAGGTGGTGAATGTGAAAACCAGCTGTTCCATAGGTTGCAGCAGAACTGCCAGATTGCAGAGTTGAAAACAACCTCATGTTATCCCAAGGGAAAAGGGCAAACTGAACGGTTTAATAGAATACTACTAGGAATGCTGAAAACTCTCCCTGAAGACTAGAAATCTAATTGGAAAGAGAGTCTTTAAACAAGCTCATATATGCTTATAACTGTACAGGTAATGAAACAACAGGATTTTCTCCATTTTACCTTTTGTATGGGAAATCTCTTGGCTTGCCAATTGACTTTATATATAGTTTAATGGGGAATCAGGAATCGGTGGAGAACTGTGCTTTCTACTTTTTCACATAATCACTCCAGATGAGAGAAGGTTTTGATTTAGTCACCGAAAACTCCAGGAAATCAGCTGCCAGAAACAAGGGTTACTATGATCTCACAGCACCCCTCTCTTCCCAGGATATTGGGTCCCTGTCCAGAATTTGTCAGAGCATGAGGGACCAGCAAAATTAAAAGGCTGCTGGGAAAAGTAGATCCACATTGTTACCAGAAAAATGGGGAGTCATCCAGTGTACAAAGTAGTTCAAGAGAATCAGCAGGGAAAAGCAAGGGTATTTCTTTGCAATATCTTAATACCCCGTGATTACTTTCCTATTGATAGCTCAACGACAGTAAGAAACTCAAGAAAAGTGAAAATAGTGACACGTGTTCTCCAATTTCCCAGAAACAAGACTCTGACAATTCAGACGGCGACATACAGATTCAATTCTTTAAGCCTCAGAATAAAACTGTGCCTGTTAACATGGGTGAACAACATCTGGAGGGCAGCCAACCTATAATAACCAGCTCACTAAATCCGAAAGCTGCTGCTTATTGACTTACTATTAAAAATGGCTCCCAGACTGCTGGTGATTCTAAAGAGGTGCTGAGGGATCACATGGATATGGGTCAAAGGAATCAGTGCTAGTACTGGAACAGGAAAACACTAACAGCCATCAGCCCATCAGTACGAGAAAAGAATGGAGGAAGTTCACAAATGATTATTTTGGGACCCCAAGTTACTAGCATAAGAACCCAAAGAGCATTTTGGTTAGTCCCCCTGAGGCTGTGTCTCCAGTGTACCAGTTATCAGAATATTTAGTGCCTATGAACTTAGGTCCAATGGTATATACGCTAGAATGAATTGCTTAAGAGATCTTGTCATAGTTAAATGGTTAATTTGAAATATAGGTGTATCTCAGTCATTACACAATAAGTTTGTGATGCAAAATCAAGCCAAAGACACCAAAAGTCTTGGTCCCTGGGTAGGACAAAATTTAATTCATGTTGGAACCAAATAAAAGCAGTACAACCAAACAAGACTTACCTGTGATGCTGGAAATGCTGGGACACTACATAATCCTGCCAGGGAGGCATGTAAAGCATACCCTGAAGGGAGTGCACAGTGGTTAAATTTTTCAACATCCCTCTTCCTACACACACACTTTGTTACCCAGAGGTGGTAATTTTTAGACACTCCTTGCCCTTGCTGGCTGGGGTTTCTGTAGTATGGGGGTGGTGGATATTTTGTTTTGGACTCTGTTTTTGTGCAGACTTCTGAGTCTCTGCCCTATGTTATAAGGGTTTTATGTATATTTGTGCTGACTGAGATAATAAAGGATCCTGTGTTTCCAACGGACAGAATGCATTTTGAAGCATGTTACATTTTTCCCTCTTTGACAGCACAATGAAGCAGGAGTGGTCGTTTATTAAAGCAACAACATATTTAGCTCTCCCTAAACTAGCAAGCTTGGCAAACATTAAGAAAAGCCTGTTTTCCAAAGCCCTCACAACTCGAGTTAATTTGTTGGAAAATGGGTTCTATAAAACATAAATAGCTCCTTATCAAAAAATGATTTCAAAGAGAAATGATTTAAACAATTTCCTAAGCTTACTCCAGTGGGTGAATAAGTGGAAAAATTGCTTATTGTACAAATGGCTGCACTTTAAAGTACCTCCACAGGTGATGTAATATTCTGGTTATAGGACAAAGAGTGTGCTGTATACAGTTTTCCTGTCATGGAAAATTCAACATTGAAAGGCATTCTTTTTTCCCTATTGTGTCAGAAAAGATTAAAATTCGAGGAGCACAAGCATTCTGAACTCTTTCAGAATTTCAGTATAGATTTGGGTTCTGGGTTGAATCTATTTCCACTGTTGTCAGAAGATTCTTCCTTCTGAGCAGTCAGCCTTGACATACGAGTCAAATGATGTTTTGACAGATGGTTTCTTTTAAATGAACTTTTTCTAGGGAAAGGTATATTGATTAATTGAACTATCCCTCTTCCCCCCCTATTATTTATACAATCTATTTTAGCATCCATATTAGGCAAAACTCTTGGGAATAATGGAAACAAGTATAAAAATCTGTTTTCTGAAAAGAACTGCTACTGCACTTCAACAGTGGAACTCTACCTGCAGTGTTGGGCATCATATAGCATGGCACTCTGAATAGACTTGGTGTCCTTCCAGCAATATTTTATATCAAATTCTGTCTGATGGGCAACCACTCCATTGCAGGTGTGAAGGCTTTCCTGGCTGCAGAGCTGATGTGGTTCTGTCACACAAGTGGACTGTTCAGAGAGCATGCACCTTCTCTGCACAAGTACAGTCTTACTCACAAGCTATTTGCATCTTGAAAGAAGTCAGAGAGTGCAGGAAAGGGTTGCAGTTGTGGAAAGACCACAGACTGGGCAGAAGAGCTGGGCCTGAGTTATGTCAGTTTAAATCCAGATGTATTCTACTGACCTCATGGTGTCACAGTGCTGCGATAGATAAGAATGTGGTCCTCAGCTGTTACTCAGTTCTCATTCAGGCAAAACGTTTAAGAAGTCTTGGCTCTTAAATCTGGATCTGCAGTGTGACAAAACAGTGTTCTATATCAGATAAGTGAATGGATTTATTTTTCACTTCACTCTGCTTAAGTGTTTTTATATTATCTTTTAACAAAGAAAGTAAATAAGATGGAATTTCTGGTGTGTGCAAGTGGACTCTAGAACACATCCCAGCACGTGTGGTCCATCTCGGTTGACTGTACTCAACTGAGTAAACCCAGTGACATGACCAAAGAAGGTACATAAAGCCCTGTCTCAAACAGCAAGAGACAGTTTCTTTGCTTCTAGTTTCAAGCCCCCTTCAGCCAGAAGTCAGCCCCCAAAGCACTCTCTCTCTAGGCTTTTTCTCAGGGGCACATTCACAATGCTTGTTCTGATTTTCTCTTTGGCTCTCTGACACTTCTTTGTCAGCTTGTCTGCTGTTTCTTCTCTCTATGTCTGTCTGTCTCTCTCTTACACTCCCCTCCTCCCCACAAGTGCTGCAGTCATACCAACTCTCACCATTCCATTGGTCATCAGACTCCTAGAAACCGCTGGCACTGCCCAAGCTTGTATGAGGTCTAGTCCTTGTGCAGAGGTTTTCAATTTTTTCCACTTACCACATTTAATTGTGACTTCATTTTGCCTAAATGGAAGTGGGCTGCCACACCGAACAGCCTCAAGGAAGTGGTGTTACTGCTCAGCTCCTGGTATGTGTCAGATTTACCTGTATATTCAGAAGTCTTTGTAGCCTCAGTATAACACAGGCTGTTGATTGTGACTGGGGCAATCTTAATTGTAGTGCTGAATCTGTTTAAATTGTTAATTCCTTAAAATTTAACAGGGACTTTTTTTTTCCAGTTTTGTAAAATGAAGATGCATTTTTTTATATTTTTAACAATGAAACATGCTTTAAATAATAGTGCTAACTAGAAGATATGTGATTTAAATTACAAAGAACCAAAAACCCCATCTTATCCTTATCTAATGTAAACTCCACATTATAGAAATCCAGTCAGACACAGGCTAAGTCTGCCTTACACTCCATGATACATTTCAGACTTTATATATAAACTGTAATAACAAGCAAAATGTAATCTGAAGAGATCTAATCAAGCCACCACAATCCTTTCAAACACAAGAACAAAATAATTCTTCAGCAGGTAGCATGAAATTTTCTACATCTGAGGGTTTATTAAATTGAAGGGGACAAGAATGTTTGTTAAAAGAGAGCCCAGTCTATATTCCTGCAATGAATAGCTAAGAACTCTGGCTCCTTGTAGATTATAACTGGCAGCTGTGAGGTGTAAAATTTTACAGTTTTCTGTATGGAATTTGCATCTTCTTTTTAATCTTTACTATGTCACTACTTTTGTTTCTCTTTGTTGGCTTTGAAACTTTAGAATGTTAGGGGAATACAGCATATGCACATACATACTTACATATCAGTGAACACATAGAATATATTGATATTGACTGGTTTGAGGGTACGAGGTCCATTCCTGGAAAAAATTTAAATAATTATTAACATTGTCATCATGCTGAAGCATGATTGTATCATTTCAGAAGTGAATTACCTTTCTTCTCCCTTTATGGAAAAGCCATACTGAATTTAATAAAGATTTTTTTTAACAGCATTGATACATTTCTCTATTAAAACCTAGAGGTTGATGTAAAAATTCTGTGGAAATTATTCCAATAATTGATGTTAAAGAGTAATTTTGATAGAAGCCTGTTTAATTTCAATAGTATCCCATTAGATTTGTTCCTATTAAATTCAAAAGGACTTATTTTTAGAAGGCAGTATTTTACAACTGCTGGGCTTGATCATCACCTCTTGTGATAAAGCCCATGGGAGAGGGTCCTAGTGGAAAAAATCTCTATGAAGATATTGTGTGTACACACACACACACACACACACACAGGAAGGGCAGGGTAAGCCCCCATGCAAAAAAGGACACAATATCATCCATGAGTTCATTGTAGATTCCTGGAAATTTGCAGCAGATCTGGTTTAGCCTCATTGGCTCTAGCCCCAGATAAACTGTGGTCCTTGGCAGCATGGCTCTATTGTAGCTGTGCTACCTGGGATTCCCTCCGGTTGACCCTAAGACCTCCAAGGGGGTTCAGAATTAAAAACTCATATGGCCCCAGGGTGCCCTCCTGAGAATCTGCAGGAATGAATGAGTGATCATGTGTGCTCCCCAAAGCCCACCCCACCACTCTTGCTGTCCCCTCACCCATCCATCTCCACTCCTTCTCCCATCTAGGACCCACACCACCACCTCCTCCTAAGACCCAAGCAAGAGAGGTGGGGGACAGACCTTTCATTTTGGGAGGAAGGAAGTGCGTGTCTGGATGGTCCCCTTGTGCATGATCTAGGGACCCTTCTGGACATGCCTCTAGCTTTAATTCTGGAGAGAAGGATCTCACCAGTTGTTTACTACAAATATAAAATGTTTATTAACAGAGTCTACACTGGTACTAGCTTTAACTTTCACTGAAAGGAACACTCCAGTAGAGTGAAAAATGAGGTTTTTGTAACAGCAAAATAGAAGCGTTTAGAGAGGTGTGGATCTCAGCGTTTGAAAGTGAACTGTTCTCATCTTTGCATCCTTTTGCTCTCTAACAATACAAATATAAAAGTCACTATTTATAATTTTAAAAAAATCACACATCCAAATGATGTTTAAATATCTGTAAGGGTCTGTCTCAAATTATAGCATCCGTAAACTTAAGAATTAAGGCTGCTATAATTAGCAGAATTAAGGCTGAAATTTAGCCCTTCAGTCACCTTAAGTCTTGCTATGGATGCTCAAAGGGTCATTCCTTGTTCTCAGGGGCCCTGGTTGCTGCATGAAGGCTGTATCAGTGTCTAAGTATAACATGATATAAGGACAGAGTTCCAGCCTTAACTTTAAATCTCCTCATGTTTATTAGTTGAAGCCACACCTTGGCTAACTGTTGAGTCTGATTTTTCTTGTTCTTATTTTAAGCTTGATTTAAAAAATAAAGACCCTTTAATACAAGTGAATGGTAGCAGAGATCACATGTAAAATGCTTTTTACTTACACAAGCTTTAGAGTACTACTTAAACAATGCAATGTCTTCACAACCATTACTGCCATTATTTAAATCAGGTTGTGATCATTTAACAAACAATCCTTTTTTTTCAACAGACCATAATGAAAGGAATACATTGCATACTATAGACCATGGGTTGGCAACCTTTCAGAAGTGGTTGCCGAGTCTTCATTTGTTCACTCTAATTTAAGGTTTCACCTGCCAGTAATACATTTTAATGTTTTTAGAAGGTCTCTTTCTACAAGTTTATAATACATAACTAAACTATTGTTGTATGTAAAGTAAATAAGGTTTTAAAAATGTTTAAGAAGCTTCATTTAAAATTAAATGAAAATGCAGAGCCCCCCGGACCGGTGGCCAGGACCCAGGTAGTGCGACTGCCACTGCAAATCAGCTCGGGTGCCACCTTTGGCATGAGTGCCATAGCTTGCCTACCCCTGCTATAGACTAATAACTGGCATAATTTCAGAAACAGGCATTTTGTGTATTACATATAAGACAGAGAGAATTAGAAAAGCTTCTGTAATGGCTTAACCTTTACAAATTATTGTGTAGTCTTATTGCTTAAAACATGGCCAAAATTATTTTATCTATTTGGGGGTGGAAGGGTGAATTCCTTCCTATGCCAAGACTTAGTCAGATCTATGGAGCATATTTTTTCCATCCATTTAGGGAAAACAAAGACACTGCCATAATGACAGTAGAAGAAGAAGGATTTTTTACAGATGCATATCCGTACAGAGAGTAACATGAAATCCTGGCCTCATTGAAGTCAATGGTAAAGTTTCCATTGACTACAGTGGGGCCAGGATTTCACCCTATAGGTTTAATTCGTTAATTTATATGTTTATTGCATTATTTAGGATATCACATAGTATCTTAAACTGTACTGTATGATGGAAGGCATGCACTAGTGCAGTTAACCAGTAGCTTTGCACCGTATTGTAGGTCTTAAGCTTACTGCTATGCCTAGTCCACTCTATTTTATTTGACAGAACAGCTAAAAAAATTTTACCATATCTGAATGCAGCTTAGTGGTTAGCATAGAGCAGGACAAGCCATGAGGTTTAATGGCTGTTAGCTGACATCATGGCTTACTCTGGTCGTCACTGACTGTTACGCTGTGTTCAGTGCCATGTCAGTTCACACTATTGTTCATAACCATGTTCAGATACAGTAATATTCCATAGTGGAGACCAGGCTTTACTGAATGTCTAAAAATTAGGAGTTCAATTTCCATTAAGGGACTATGTGGCTTTTGGGGTGTTGATCATCCATAATACACTAAGATTGTTTCTTTCACTGGTAATGGAATAATACAGGGACTAGCAAAGGGTACTGAAACAAGCAGAGAGAGTTTGCATAGAGTTTAAGAAATGCCCCTTTTAAAGTAATATCAAACATCTTGAACTGATTAGTTCATCAGGATTATTTGTATTTGTATTCTTTTCTCTGAAGCATTACATTAATATGTGCTATTAATATGCTTTTACTCAAACACAGCCATTTACTACCAACAACTCATGATGTTTTGCTTTGGTTTAAATCTGTTTTACCTGAACTGTTATCCAGTCAATCTCCTAGTTGGATCGTTTTGGAAGTTGATGGAACATGGGCGATAGTGACCTCTACTGCTTGTTTCATGCTATAGCAAACAACAGTTTCAACAAAGTAAAGCATTGCAATTACTCCATATATTATGTAGTTCATGTTGGAGTTATGAACAAAAGGGTATTGTTTTAGAAGTGGTAGCTAGTACTAGTTACAGACAGTCTCTTAACCAGCTGCTTACACACACAATAATACCCTTACTTCAAGAAATAATACTGCGTATCAAAGTGTGTGTCTCGTTCAAAGATTTATAAATGACACTATATAATTTCAGCTAAAATGCTGTCTCCATTGTAACCCCAGATGTTTGGCTGCTTCAGATATTTATGGAGACAAAACTTGGAATATGCTGTAGAACTATGGTATCTGCAATTTATTCCTTTAGCAAAAATATTACATCTATTTACTATCACTTTTAATTCTAAATTTCATAAGGTTAAAATGTTCAAAGATTCCGATATACGTTGGAAAGTGGGGGGGAGTTGTGTGTCTGTGAGAGAGAGACAGAGTGTTTGTGTGTACTTTTAAATAAGTCTATCAAAACATTTTAAATAAAGAAATATCAAAATGTGGCGGAATGTTCATCCACAAATCTATGAAAGCCCAAAGAAAATAACTTTCCAATTTTGAGATAAGACAAAACAATAGTCAATACAAATCTGGGAGGTGATATAATGGGCCAGATTTCCAGATACATAGCTGCAATTTTCACCTCTTTGTGCCTGCAGGGACAGGGTAGTAGAAAGCAGAAATTCATCCTGATCAAGACAGGCACTAGTATCACTGCCACCCTCCCCAGACACACTGCTGCTTTAAATTCCAGTCAACGATAGAAGGTGCTATCTGGAATAGGTGCTAGTTCTGAGCTTTTCCCAGCAGGTTCAGACAGCTTGGAGACCCACAGACAGAATCTCCATTGTGCTGTTATGAGCTGGGTTAAAACCTAGCTCAAACTGGTGTCCAAACATACCCTTCACTTAAGACAGTTATAAGAAATACTTAAGGGGCCTGATGGGGTGTCTGCCCCACACAAGACTTGAAGGGGTTAAGGTGGTCAGATGGGCCAGTTAACTCCCCAGGCTGCACCTGGAGGAGGAGCCAGAGAGCAGGGATTGAATCAATGTGGGAGGTGAGGGTTCCCCACTGGCAGGGGCAGTTCCAGGCCCCAGCACGTCAAGCGCGTGCTTGGGGCGACATGCTACGGGGGGCTCTCTGCCGGTCGCTGGGAGGGCGGCAGGCAGGCAGCCTTTGGCAGCTTGCCTGAGGAGGGTCCTCTGGTCCTGCGGCTCCAGTGGACCTCCCACAGGCATGCCTGCAGAGTGTCCGCTGGTCCCACGGCTCCGGTGGAGGTCCACCTGCGGGAGGTCTACCGAAGCCGTGGGACCAGTGGACCCTCTGCAGGCAAGCCTGCGGGAGGTCCACCGGAGCTGCGGGACCGGCAACTGGCAGAGCGCCCCCCCCCGGCATGCCGCCGTGCTTGGGGTGGTGAAATGTCTAGAGCTGCCCCTGCCCACTGGGTTATCATAGAGCCTCCCCAACTCACCAGTCTGGGCTCCCTTTTACACTGTACTGCTATGACAAGCTGCAAAGCCCTCCACGCTTCAGCCTGCACTTTCACCAGCATAGATACAGGTAGGGATGGGGACAAACCCAGCTGCAGTTATATGCAGGTGCTTTGACGAGCGCCTGCATAGGAAGGTGACAGCTAGGGCAACAGCCAGCTCCTCAGGCAAGCACCACCTTTGGAGTATAAACCCAAAATTATGATGCACAGGGAAGTATACAATGTAAGCTCATAAAATTTACCCCTCCCTCAATGTGGAGAGGAATATGCATCAGCCTTCTGCCCCTGCATTATGATTCACACACACACAGGTTTAGATAAAGCAAAAATAAGTGTATTAACTACAAAAGAGATTTCAAGTGATGTGGCAAATTGTCAGCACTACTATGATGGGTCTCATGTTTTCTGTTCTTGGGGGAAGGGGGGGTTCAGGGCACCATTTCTTGCCCCTGAACTGGGATATTAACTGTCCCACTAGTGTCCCAGAGGAGGGGAATGGAGAGGGAGAGACCCGGGCCCACTCTCTACTCCAGGTCCCAGCCCAGGGGCCCTAGGGATAGCGGTAAACCACTTGAGCTAGCAGTTCCTTCCCCAGGGCTACTTACCTCTCCTGCCCTTCAGTTAGTGGGGGCTTCCTGCCCTCCTTCTGCACAAGCCAGGTGTCCCTTTACCTAGGGTCTTGGTCTTCTTAGCCCACCACAGCACTTCTCCAAACTGTTCTCCTCCCCTTGTCTGATTGAAGCAGGGGGTTTTTTATTAGGTGACTGGCTTCAGATGTTTTAATTAATCTATAGCAAACTTTCTTCCCTCTACAGGGAATAATGATCCCGTCTAACCCTCTTCTGCTGCCCTCTGGCCATGCTGTATCACAGTGATTATAAGTGATAGCGAACAGATTAAAGCAGATTACCTAGCAAATAAACAAAAAATGCAAACTAAACTTAATATACTAAATAGATTGATATGAATAGCAGATACTCACTCTAAGTGATGATACAAGCAGGTTGCAGATTCTTAAGGGCAAGCTGCATTTGCTTACAGCTTGGAATCCCCAGGTGTTCCATTCACAGGCTAAAAATCCCTTTAGCCTGGGTCCAGCACTTCCCCCAGTTCAGTCTTTGTTCCTTAAGTGTTTCCAGGAGTCTTCTTGGGCAGGGAGCAAAGAACACCAGATGATGCCACTCCCTGCCTTATATAGCTTTGGCATATGGCAGGAACCCTTTGCTTCAATGTTTGGTTCCCAGTTCTCAGACCAGTCTGTAGAAAATCACTGACATCCCAAAATGGAGTTTAGAGACATGTGATTACATCACATGACTTTATAGAGTCATATCAGCTGTTGCTCTGAGTTTGTCTGTAGCATCCACAGGAAGGCTCCGCAGATGGGAGATAAGCTTTTTCTAAGGCCTATTGTTTTCCTAATGGCCCATTCCCCACCCACTGTCTAGAATGAAAACATCTTGACTAGTGCACATTACCCAGGTGTAACTACATGTGAAATACAGATATATAGTTAATATTCATAACTTCAGATACAAAAGTGATACATGCATACAAATAGGATGATCATATTCAGCAAATCATAACCTTTCCAAAGTCATTTGAGATGTCATATCTTGCATAAAATACATCATAGTTATGTCATAATCATATCATAATAATATCATTATGAAGAACATGGGGTGCAGTGTCACAGGGGACAGCAGGGAGGTAGTTTGCAGTCACTCTCTGGGAGAAGGGAGGTGTCTTTGAGACTCTGGATGGTAGCCTATAATTACTTCCTGGAGGTAGAGAGTTTAGGATGGCAAACCCAGAATGGGGGGAGAGCTTGAAAGGTAGGAAAGGCTCAGAGGAAAAGCAGCAAAGTACAGGATAGGGCAGACCTTGGATGCTGAAGTGAGCTGGAACCCAGAGTAGAAGGTGGGCCCGGGTTCCCCTAAAAGCCACTGGGGAAGTGGCACAGATCAGAAGTGCCAGGAAAGCAGACTGTCTGGGACAATTCGTGCTGGAAGACTTTGACATCCCAGAAAAGGAAAACACGTTGAATGACTTGGCTGGAGGACCGAGTCGCAAAGAGGAGGCAGAGGCTCCTGGAGTGGGAGAGGGGCTGCAGATGGCAAAAGAGACAGTGTGGCAGAGTACAACCACAGGAAGAGGTGGCAGCCTTGGTAAGCTAACTCAGAACTGCTAGGAGATGGTGCTGTCCTAATGGTGAATAGAGCCCTGTCATAAACAGATAGTTAAGGGTTAATGTCTCTTTTACCTGTAAAGGGTTAACAAACAGGGAACCAAACACCTGACCAGGGGACCAATCAGGAGACAAGATACTTTCAAATCTCGGTGGAGGGAAGCCTTTCTTTGTGTTTTTTGGGTTTTGCTTTGTTCTCTCTGGACTCTGAGAGTGACCACGCGTACCTACAGGCTCTCTAATCTTCTATTCCAATTTTGTAAGTACAAAGGTAGAAAGGCGGTATAGTCTTTTTATTTGTTTTTCTTTATTTGCAAATGTGTATTTGGCTGGAAGTATTTTAAATTGTATTTCTGCTGGAGGAGGCTTTTTTTCCAGTTTCTATAAGCTGACAGACCCTGTAATATTACATCTTGAATTTACAGTCATTTTCTTTATTCTTTTTTTCTTTTATTAAAAGTTTTGCTTTTTAAGACCTGTCTGATTTTTTCCCCTTGTTAAGGCTGAAGGGAATTGAGTCTGTACTTAACAGGGAAGGAGAAGGGAGGGGGAGAGAAAGGAGGGGGAACCCACCTGATTTCTCTGTGTTGTGATTCAAGGAGTTTGAATCACAGTGATCTCCTAGTGTACCCAGGGCGGGAAAGATCTGGGAGGAAGAAAGGAGAAGGGGGAATCCCTTTGTTTAGATTCACGGAGCTTGAATCTGTATATCTCTCTAGAAGCCCAGGGAGGGAACACCTGGAGGGGAGGAGAAGGGGAGGGAAATGGTTTATTCCCCTTTGTTGTGAGACTCAAGGAATTTGGGTCTTGGGGGTCCCCAGGGAAGGTTTTGGGGGAGACCAGAGTTTATCAGGCACTATACTCTAAGTCCTGATTGGCGGCAGCACTACAGGATCTAAGCTGGTAATTAAGCTTAGGGGAATTCATGCTAGTACCCATATTTTGGATGCTAAGGTTCAGAATTGGGAATTATACTATGACAAGCCCCCACAGTCACAGGGCCATATCTAAAACAAGGCCTAATACAGTCTGCCTAGGAACTTAACTAACACCATGTTGTGGGTACAGGGTTTGACTGGAAATGGAGTCATGACCAGGGATGTGTGTGTAGGCAGAACGGACAGAAATGAAGAGAGACTGAGAGGCAGCCAGATAGCCTGAAGGAACAGCTGAAACCTTGGAAGATGTTCTTGGATCAGGAGTGTAGACTGAAAAGTGTGTTCTTAGCAGAGCTTGTGGGGAGGGATAGTTCAGTGGTTTGAGTATTGGCCTGCTAAACGCAGGGTTATGAGTTCAGTCCTTGAGGGGGCCATTTAGGAATCTGGGGCAAAAATCAGTACTTGGTCCTGCTAGTGAAGGTAGGGGGCTAGACTCCATAACCTTTCAAGGTCCCTTTCAGTTCTAGGAGATTGGTATATCTCCAAATATTACTATTACTTTAGCCGTAACTAGGACATTTTAGCACCTGAGGTGAGCAAGCATACTTTGAATGTTCATTGTAAATAAATAAAACTGAATCAAAGAAATACCTGACTACTACCAATTTCTACTCCCAACTGGAACATCCACATGGCCCAAAGTTTTGACTAGCTGCATATGTCAAAAAAAGGCAACTGTATTTATACACAGGTCCCGGGCCTTGAGACAGAGTAATGGCGGGGTGGAGGAATTTCACATTTTGAAATAAAATGAAATATTTCTTTGGCAAAATGGGATGGAATGACCCCAAACCTCATAAAGTGGGTGGAGGAGGAAGGAGGTAGTGCTTTTGTTGTGTTCCTTCCTGCCCTGGGCTCACACATAGACATATAGACACTGCACACTTGGGATCTCTAGTGCCTGGGTTTTGAGAAGAATGTGGGAAGGACATGTTGGACTGGAGCAGTGGCACAACTGGGAAGAAAAAGATCATGAAATGCTCCCATGGCAACAGTCACTGCAGAAAAGCAGAAGTTAAAGTGGTTCACTGCAGTATTAACTTATACTTACTTTGAACGTGGAGGGTTAGAGGTGGAGAATAGGATGCAATAATGTAATTATAACCAGTCTGACAGTTAGAACTGACAGATATGAGTGGTGGTGGGCAAATACGTCAGCCCTAGCATGATGACGGCTCTGTTCCCTATGAGCTGAAAAAAGGTTACCTCAGGTAAACTAGAGACACCTAAAGCAGTTAAGGGCTGCCAATGACCTTTTAAAAAAAAACACCTTCTGGTATGAGAGAGGAGGAGAGAGATGAGAAACAAGCTACTGCAGGGGTGGTAGCAGCAGGAAGGAAAGGCTTCCCCTGGGAGGAAGGCTGTCCTCCCTCCCTGCACTGAAAGAAACTAAGGGAGATCTACACTGCTGCTTAAATCAATCTAACTTGCATCACTCAGGGGTTTGAAAATGTCACCCCCCTACCCCCCAATGATGCAAGTTACAGTCACCTAAGCGCTGTCCACACTGGCGCTATGTTGGTGGGAGAGCATCCGCACAGCTTCCGCCTCTTGTGGAGGTGGAGTAATTATGCTGATGGGAGAGCACTCTTCCATTGGCTTAAAGTGTCTTCACCAGACACACCACAATGGTGAAGCTGCAGTGGAGCAGTTGTGATGATGTAGCGCTTCTAGTGTAGATCTGCCCCAAGTTAACAATTGCTTGGGGAAGGACTGGCAACTAGGAGCCAGCATACTAGGGTAAGACCCTGGAATGGGTGCAGGGAAAAAAATTTCTGTTTGTGTTCTGAGTTTGAAGTGTGAGTGTTTTGCTTAAAAGAATGTCTTGGGCCTACCCTGAGGCCCACCATATAAATATGAAAAAATAAAACCTGAGTGAAGAGGAAAAATCGTCCAGAGTCAGACTGATTTACTCCAGGCTCCCCGCCACCCAAGGGAAAAATGCTGAGGCAAAGGAGAAACCCTGCTGTGCGAGGCTACTGATCAAATTGTGTACAATTGCTGTTACATTCTCCTTTCTGTATGTTAGCTTAACTCCTTCCTAGATCACAGGCCAAAGAGGTGGATTTACTATAGTGATGGAAGAACTCCTTTCATTGCTGTAATAAATTTCTACACTACAGCAGCAGCTCTCTCTTTGTGTCTGTGATCACATAGGCTACAGAGTTGGGGGGTGGGGCTCACCCAGGCCATGGCTAACCACTTTTGCCAACACAGCCCAGCTCAAGACAGGTGATCCAGCTGCATTGGGGTGAGGAAGGGGAGGTTTCAAGCATCCTAGGGGGAAAGCCCTACCTGCCCACTGTGGTAGGAGCCAACAGAGCCAGGACAGCCCTGTGGAACAGGAGCTGAGGGTATGGAGTGAGTGCAGGGAGGGCTTGTACTGCAATCCTCTCCCCCTTGCCCTCCTCAGAGTCTCACACCCAGAGACAGGAAAAGATTCCCCTTCCCATGTGCCCCCCACACTTTAAATGGTGCTGCTGTGATTTTGCACACGATTTCCCCAAAAGCTGCTATTTTTAATGTGACTGCTTTGTGATATTTTTGACACAAAATGTCATGACAAATCTGCAGCACTATTAATTACCAATACATTCTCTTCTAGATGTTGTCCCTTCCCTAGTAATTTGTAGATATCCTCTGCTCCATATCCATGTGCAGAAACTGGATTCCAAAAGATCTTTTCCTGTTCCCCATTGCTTCGCTTTCTTTGACTTAAAAAAATGTTATAGTATATATAAATGCATGTTAAATCTCAGCCAGATGGCAGACAGTCCGGTCTAGAATATTAATTGTCCACCACCAAGAGTTTGATGTTTCAGGTCTCTAACCTTAGAGAGTCATTCAGAGAGGTCAAGGAAGAGTTAAAATTCAGCCCTAACTTTGTTACCGTTTTACAGCAATTTAATAGCCTACCTGAAATGAGTTGGTAGTCTCAGGTCAAATTCCCAGGAGGCGTCTTAACTGGCATGCTTCTTGGCTCGGAGTTCAGGGAGCTCAAGGATTCAATAGACATGAAAAAAGTGGAATTATGATGTACTGTAGATGAATGTTTCGTGAAGTACCTGACAAAAATAACACTGTAGAACACAATCCTCTGCAACGACATTTGAGTAGACATAAAGACAGTATGTAATGTCCATTAGGGTAATGAGATCATTGTAATTGTATTGCATGATGATGTGTGTTAATGTGATAAAATTACCACCTTGGATGTTTTCAATTAAAATCATGCCTTTCTTTAATGTGGTCCACCATGAAATCCTGCAGTCAGAAGACCATTCGAGTCAAACTCATCTGGAGGGAGACTCCTTCATTTGGAATAAACATTAAGGCATTTTTAAAAGGCCCCCTCTGTTTGAATTAAGGATGTTGCCAACGTGTTTAAACAAACTTTAAATAAAACAAAACTCCTGCATCATATTCCAAAATTAGCCCATCTCAATCCCTGTGCAGATAAGATAGGTAGGCCTTGATGGAATATTATGTCTTCTCTTGGCCCTTAAGTGTTCCTCCACCCCACAATATACATTAATTAATAGGTAGAACTATATGATATGAACAGCAGCAGAGCCCCAGTTATCTTGTTGCATCCACATTTCAGATTGACTCAAATCCCCTTCAGTTGGAAAGCTGGATAAAAAGATTCATGGCAGATGGGAAGCTTTAGAAAACCCAGACATCTGGAAATAAAGATAACATAATGGTGTAAGCCACAATGGAATGAAACATTTGTTCATTTCAACCTTTGACCTCTAAAGTCAGTCAATATGAAAATAGAGCCAGTAATTTAATGGCAGCACAGCGGTGTTAGCACTGCTGTGCAGAAGAGCCATCCAAATTCAGCCTCCAAGCTCCCACAAAGCAACAGGTGTTGGGAGTCCTGGGGCACCAGTTCCCAAGGGCTATTGCACAAAATTCTTGAGCAGTTTCCCTCTGGCTGATGCTCAAAGTGGTCTGGATGGGTTCCTCCTCAGACAATCAGTAGTATCACTGCAATGTAGGGCCTTTGAGGCTGGCAAGGAAGCAAATAGAGGCAAATCCATAGGGATAAACCCATCTACCCTCCCTATACCTGCCAAATAGGATCCTTAACATGCAACGGATCCAGATGTAAAGCAGCTGCACAATAGTCTAGGACAATAGGGAATGAGAGTAGGTGGTATTAGAAGCAGCAAACAATGGAGTAAATGTGCAATAGAGTTAAAATAAATAAGTAAAAGTTTTTAACATATGTGGGTTGTTTGTTTGTTTTTTTACTTTGTATTGATTCTATTTTCCCACTCGGCAGCTTGAAATATTTTCTTCCTTACTGACTTCCTCCTTAATTATTTACCTGTATTTTAAACTGAAGCTAATATTAACGTGGAAGATATTTTTTTAAAATGTTGGTTCATATAGGACCTTCTCATTCCAAATCGTCTATCTTTGTGCACCATCATCAGCAGAGGTTAGCACAACGATGAGGACAGTCTTTTATAGCATCATGTTTTGCAGCCAGAAAGGGAACACAAAAACACCAGGAGTAAAACCTCTGCCCTCAGTCACAACTGTGTGAGTCCTTATCAGAGAATAGAATTTGAACTCAGTATTTTGTAGGCTTTCCAAAATGAGAAGACTTTATCTTGTAGATATCTTAGTGATGAAAAGTGCATTAGAGCCTCACTAATTCTTACTGATGGACGGCTACTGAATTTAACTTGATATAAGCCCGTTATAAACTGATTTAAGTGTGCTCACACAAGGATTTGCACCAGTTTAATGAAATCAACATAAACAATTTTAGCTAGAACCAGTGCCACTTGTGCCTGTAGACAAGGCTTAAGAGACCAGTTATGAATAACCAAATTTTGGCCCTGATCCTGCAAAATGTTGGGTGCCTGCAATTCCATTGAAGTCAATATTAATTATAATTATTTATCTGTATAATGATAGTGCCTAGGAGACCCAGACATGGACAAAGATTGCTAGGTATGGTACAAACACAACACAAAAAAGAGATTTCTTGCCCCTAGGAGCTTACAGTCTAAGTTTAAGGCAACAGTCAACAGACAGATGTAGATAATAGAAGTTGAGGGTATTTAGCACTTTGCAGAACTTAGTCATTCATGAAGAAACCCCCCCTACGATAAACATACAGCATCACAATATGAACTTTATTTATTTTGACATGTTGCTCATTTTAAATTACTTATAATACTACCTACAAAGGTGAAATCCTGACCCTAATAAAGTCATTGATTTCAGGGGAGCCAGGATTTCATCCTTAGTGCTTGGGCTGTAGAATATTTTGCTAAAGTAATGAAGTCTTAATAATACGAGAACTCATTAGAACTCCCTGCTGTGACTTCTATACTTAGAAGTTTATGAAAGTGTCTACATTTTTTGGAGAGAGTTATCAGGCATTTAGATATGTGAAGTGAGAATTAGCAAGGTTCTCTCCTGTATAGTTATTGAGTTTTATGATGTTCTCTTGTTGTTTTAAGCGTGTTATTGTAGACTATGACTTTTACAATATAAACATATACAACAATTTCAAGGCTTCAGACCTCCTCGTAGGGAGCGAAGGGTCTTTTCTAATGAAAGTAAAAGCCATATTCTTTCCTTTTCCCCACACAAAGCCCCATGTAAGGGATCAAGTAGATAGAAGCTCCTTCCCTGCCCCAGAGGTGGTGTTAATGCATGTGGACCTTTGCACTCATCCATAGCCCCACTGAAATAAATGAGAGTCCATGAGGATACAAGGATCCAGCCCTGCAGAGCTGACTGCAGGATCAGGGCCTAAATTTTGCTTTCTGAAGCCAGCCGAGGGAGGGATAGAGCAATATATAGGGCATGAACACCAATGAAAAGATTGCAACATATCCATGAGGAGGGAAATGAAAAAACAGTGAAAAGGATGTTAATTTTCTAGACTGAACTTTTCATTTGTAGTTAGTTATTTCCCAGTGTGAGCACAAAAGGAAGAATAGAGCCAAAAAGCCCCTTCCCATTTGTTTAATTTTCTCTCAGTAGGTTGGACACCATCCCACCTCACCCCTACATGCATATGCTCTTTGTTTTTAAATAAAAGAAAATAACTTTTGATAGACATTATATAAGTCACTGTGATAATCTAAATCTACTTTATTTGGATCAATGAGAGTAACTTTCCACTTCAGAGTTAAAAAAACAAAAACAAAAAACCACAGAACAAGTATATGGTAAACAAGTGCTAAAATCCAAATATATGTAAAGACTGACTGTAAAGGATTTATTATTTCATCTTTATAAAACATTCAGAAATTCCTCACAAATGAAAGCCAAATATCATGTAGACTGAAATAAATAAGTATTATAACAGATACATCATGTCTCATTAAATACACATGAATGAACCAAGTTTAGTAGAACCTCTGGAAAACTGGAACAACTTCTGCTCTGAGACTGTGTATACCTTGTATATCTCATGGGCTATCACATGGTTAAATCCCAGGGCTACTCATTTCTTTGGGAAACTGACTGTAGAGACAATCTGGTGCTTTTCCATTCTGAAGGCTCAAGAAACGTTTTTTCTTTTTTTGCACTCTGTTGAAAGGTCAGTAGAGAATAGAATGAATTGCTATGTCTTAACAGTGTCATGCAGTCAAAAATCTTCTTTTGGAAGGCAGTCAAAAGTGCAATTAACAGTTCAGTTAATTTCACAAGATCAGCAGGATCTTGGTAGAAGTCTTATTCCTAGTCTTCTGAGTCAAAAGTCCAGCTTTGTCTTCTCAAACAAAGACATACTATGTTTTGGTTTTTGTTTCTAAACACAGAAGTGCAATTTTAGACTGATGTATGCTAGAAAAAGAGTGAACACATTTTAAAACACTCTGACACTCTTTAAACTTCTTCCTGTTTCCCTTCCCTTCCATAACATTTCTGTCTACAAAAAAATCTCCTGCCATCTCCTGAGAGCTATTCCTAGGTTTTAGCTTTCCAGAGGTACCTATATCAAATGCTAATTGGCTTAATTAACTGCAAGCTTTTGTTAGAGCTATGACATTTCCTATCTAGTCAACTTGACCATTAAAAAGTGATTTGCTTTACATTATATTTGGAACAACAGATACTTAGCCTGTGAAAAGGGCTAATGAAGCATGCATTCTGTGCTCACAAATCAAATACAGCAGCCATAGAAAGCAATAAAGAATTATTTTGCAAAAGCAGTTTAACAGAGGGGAGCTTCAGTTTTAAACTACTAAGTTCTTGTTAAAGATAAAAATAATTGTTGACAAGGATAAAATAATTAAGAGAAATTGAGAGGTCCTTTTAAAAAGGTGTTTAGCTCTTTATACTTTGAAAGGGAACAGCAGTGACTGAGATAGCTAAATTATACACTGATTTGGAAAAAATAGCTCTTACCTTTAACAACTTTTGAAGCTTCCTGTGTTTTCTGAAATTAACGGGTGCATTTCTTGTGTCTTGACCTGTCTACTCACACTGGGTAGATGGCTGCTTTCTGTCCAGGGGCTAATTTTGTTAAATTATAATATTAAAGAGACTCTTTAAACATTAATGATTTACCCTCTCCTTGTCATAAGATACAGTGATGAATGTTTTAGTTTACATTGTAGTAGTTTCTGTTTATGAAGTAATTGCTGCAAAGAAGGGAGAGGAAAATGGATGAACGAAAGAATGTTTTATTTGCAAGAGACTTTCATGAAAACAGAAAGATAGATATCTTCAAAGTGAACAAAATATATGGAAGGCAGGATTTGGTTCAGCTTTCTTCTACTGACCACAGCATACTACACTTGCATTGGTTCTCTCATTAAAAAGCATGTTTGAAAACACATTTTAGAGGGGAAATACCTATGCCTAGGGCCAGAAGCTAGGAAGAAGCAACTTCAAATGGGTTATCCATACGGTCAGCTATCTTGGCACTATCTTCCAGCTTCACTTTTTCCTCAGATAGTGCAGAAGAAGTCAGAAATGCTCTGCAAAGGGACTGGGAAGCTATAAAAGGTTTGCCAGAGTGAAGATTACTTTTTCCAACCTGAACATAAAAAGTGAAGCTTTTGAAACATAACTCACTTGGGTTTTATTTTGAATGGGATGTGTCAGAGCAGGAGACAATGATTATTTCTGAAATCCTTCACAAAATTAAATTAAGTGTTCCGTAGATTCAGCTCTCTGGGCTTCCCCACAGTGAAAATTGGACTGGCCATGGGCTCTTAAACATTTTTCTTTTTTAAATAAAAGATCCATGGCTTGTATCCCAAGCAAAATCTAACTCTTATGCTACTCTTAAAGTCAGGCTAAGGATAAATATTTTTGTAACAGTGGAGGGGTCATATGTTTCTATGCCCCTCCATTGAAATCAACCAAGATCATGTACGGTAAACTGTTGAATGGAGGAGGGATTATTAATTTAGCCAGATAATTCCTTAATTTTACTGGGGAGAGTGGGAAAGGAAGAAAGCCTTTGTCAAAAAACATTGGTAGGAGCTACATTTAAATTGTGCATTTGAGATTATTTCTAAATTAACACATAGCATTTGTCAAATATTTGTGTATTTTCTTTACTTTAGATAAAGCTTTGGAATTCTCCTATTAGCAATCAGTGGAAACACCTTGTCCTTCTGCATGATGTCCTAATATTAGTGTGAAGCACAGGAGTGCTGGTAGGGCACTAGACTTTATAATCTGACCCCAGTCACCTGCAGAGGGTCAGAGTTAGGGAGACACCTGATGCCTCCCTCCTCTCCCCTGGCATGGGGCTGGCCCAAGACTTCCCTGCCTCTTGTCAGCATGGGGCTGGGCTGAATTCCCCCTCCCCTCCTGCCACCCTCCCAAGCGTGAGGCCACTCGAGACACCTGCCAGCCCCTGTCACTCCCCTCCCCACCGTGACTCCTTTCTTCCCCCTGAGTGTAAGGCTGGTCTGAACTTTCTCTTCTCCTCCTCATGTGCAGGTCTGGTGATCCAAACCCCCTCACCGCACGCCCACGCTTGGGACTGGCGGTCCAACCCTCCTTGCTGCACGCCCATGTGCAGAGCCGTCTAAGGCCCCTCTCTCCCCCCTGCACGTGGGGCATGCCTCTAGCACAGTGCTGGCGTTGCCACTCACCCCCATCCCCAACCCATTCCTCCGTGCCCTGCTGGGGGGCCCACCCCACTTTTTTGACAAACTGGGCATTTGTCCAGTCTCTTGCCAATTGATGATCAAGAGCCAACAAGCCAAATGCCCAGTTATGTCAAAAAAAAAAGTCGGGATGGCTGGGACAGGCCCTCAAAGAGGGACTGTCCTGGCTAAAATAGGACATATGGTCACCCTAGTCAGAGTTATTGATATAAGTCAGAGTTACAAAAGGTTCTTGTAACATGACATCTATTGACTTCTGTGGCCACTATTACACAATGTTCCCTCCTTAAGACAGCAAGTGGGATGCCTGTAATCAGACGGGTATATTATCTCCCATAATTTGTTTTAATCTTGTCTTTAAATAGACTGAGAGTTCTTCCAGTCAGGAACTGTCTCATATACTGTGTTCATACAGCATACTGTGCACAGGTCCAGTGGGAGCTCAATAGATAATTACGGCTCAATGTGGATGGCTCAATAGATAATTATTTTCTTTTGTATATATTTATACCCTGGAACAGTTAAAATGTTACCTAGTTACCATATTATATATACAGCATCAACAAAAACACAGCTGTAAGTAACTGCACAATGAACGACTGCGATGCTGTGTGATTGAAATATGACCATGTATATATTATTGTGGCTACCACTCTTTTACAATTGCAACAAATCTTGTACAAAGTATATTGTGTAAGGTGTCAATGGAAAAGATATGATTTGCTAAGCATGTTGATCCTCTTTATATGCACGATCATCTTTGTATTTAAAGCTATGAATATTAATTATGTAACTGTATTTCACGTGTTTGCTCCTAGGATAATACCCACAAGGTAATTCGCATTCAATCTAGCCAGCACATTGTGAATGGGTTATTCAAATTGATGGCCCATTGAAGAACACTTAACTCTCACAATGGGACATAGAAGAAACTTGTCCCACCACGAAAATGTCTTACTGGGGCCACCTTAACCTCCAAGTGGGCAATGACTTCTCTGGTGCGTCATCAAAGCAATGTAAGGGCATGTAACTCGTTCATGTGACCCTGAACTCCATCTTGTGCCTATGATTTTCCACAAAATGAGTCTCAGAGCTTTGTTTGGGACAGTAAAATTCCATCCACATGGGAGAGGGTATAAAAGACCCTGGAAACATCTCCATTTTGTCTTCATTTCTTGCTTCATTTCTCTGGACTGGATTTCTAACAAGGCCGCTATACACAAGGACTGATGACCTCCAAGCTGTCTAGGTAATTTCCAGAGAGACTTTTGCAAACTAGCAGTTTATTCCGTCACTGCTTCAAACTTGATACAAAAATTTTGCAATGATTGTTTGTAAACGATCTATTAACCATTTTAACTCTCTTTTCTCTTAAAAATAAAACTTTAAATTTTAACTATTAAATGAGTGGCAGCAGCATGATTATTGGGTAAGATCTGAGTTACATATTGACTTGGGTATGCGGCTGATCTCTTGAGAGCAGAAGAACCCTTTGGTTTGATTAAATTGATTTTCTTTAACCGCTCATCATGAAGTCTAGAGTCTGGGTGATAATGCCTAAGGAAACTGCTTTGTTTACTTCTTTTTAACCAGTGTGGTGAGACAGAAGTTTGGCTTGGTATATCTTATGGAAGAATAACCACCAGTTTGGGGTGAGGCTGCCCTATTTCTCAGCAGTTTGTCCTGAATCTGGTATTCTCAGCTGTGACCCACTGAGGCATGGTGACAAATGCCTACAGTACATCTTACAGTTCCAGTGCTAACTCCCTCTCATGGGGCTGCTGTAGCAAATTTAAAAAAAAAATCAGGAAAACTATACTGGAAGTCTAATAAGTAACTCCAGATTCTCAGTTAACTGAGAACAGTGTTTATCACGTACCATATTCATACTCAGTTCACAGCCCAGCAGATTTTTTTATCCAAGTGGCTGTGAGACTCAGCTCATTAATGTTTATGAGGTGCTCAGATATTATGCTGCTGAGATTTTACTGTGAATAGGATTTGGAGCAGGTCTTGCAGGGGGACATGCTGCTCCATGAGAGATCTCTATGGGATAATCCAGGTGGGCCAAGAAGGGGAAGAGGTGAGATGGAGAAGGGGTGGGGCTCATGCTGAATTAGCCACCATTGCAAAGATCCTTCCCCCTGATCCAATTAACAGTCGCAGAACAGCTGTTTTCCCTCCACATCATGGCAGAGGGAGATGGAGAGGTGGGGATATTTATCCCCTAATATCACAGCAGAGTTCTGCAATGTTCCTCAGCACCTAGCATAGTTATTCTGGCTGGGTGTTGGAGAGAGGATTTTTGTCTTTGTGAACAGGAAGCTTCCTAGTTATGGACTAAATCCACCCACAGATCCTAAAATCTATATTTTGTAGGAAGCTAAATGGATTCGCAAGGTCTTTAGCATGGAAGACTACAAACTTGCCAGATGACTGGCAAGACAATGCTGTCATACTGCCAAAGAGGAAAGATTTGTGGAGTCTACAATTGCTGTGGACCTACCTGATCTAAGTTTTCTCGGGGGTGGGGGGTAGGAATTCATACCAAGATACTGTCACATCTGTGTTGAGCACTGCAATTTAAGTGAAGATTGTAAAATTATAGACAGTTCTTTGAACTGGGAGCAAGCTCAGGATGTATTAATGGGCTTCCTGAATCTTGAGAGTGAATTTGAACAAAATTTCCAAAGTGTGAGTATTAGTTCAACAGTTTGCAATTAAGTTTCTTTTACAGTAAGATTTTCAAAATTGAGATAGGACTTTAAAAAATATATATATAAAAATGTATAATCCCACACACAGTCACACATAGAAACACAAATGTCATAAAACCCTTAACATATAGAATATACTGTTCTTTACTTGACTGAGGTAGGAATCCCGCATTTATTCTAGAAGAAAAATAACATATAGTTAATGTGGGGTGACCACTTCAGTGGTTTCTGCCTGATAGGCTTGATGTGTTGACATTACACATTTATTTTTTTTCATAGATTGAAAAGCCAGCTGGGCCAAAGGGGTGATTTTCTACCTTTCATTTATTACAATAAAGAAAAAACATTTGCAATCAATAATTGTATTCTTTATTTTAACTTTCTTGGAAAGTGTAGGAGGAAAATGCTAATAGCCAGCTTTATAATAGGAAAATAATCACTGGTGTCCTTACTGCATGCTGTAGTGGGTTAACGGCAGTCCTTCCCCCTCCAGCTCAGTGGGAGGCCACTCTGTCTCACTACATCTCTGGGGTGCTGCCCCCTATCAGGGATTAGCGTTTCAGCCCTCAGACAGGGCAGAGCCAACAAAGAATCTTAAGGCTTAAATTCTCAGGTAGGGTGGAGCCAAAAAAGAGTCTAGGAGCTTAAGCTCCAGGCAGGGCAGAGCAAACAACATATAGTCTGACATCCTGGCTCTGGCAGTGGGCAGACAAACGTAGGCCTCTTGGTCTAAGGTGGAGTGGCTGTTACCCAGGGGTGAGGTTGGCAGCAGAGGATAGGGGGACCTGGTCCCAACCTACTCCCCTGGGTCCCAGACCAGGGTCCTAATAATGGCGGAGGGTTCTGCCAACAGGTCAGTGGGGATCCTACCACAACACGCTGAGCTGGATTCAGGCAACAACCCAACCAGACTTTTACTCCTTCTTTGTGCATTGGCTTTGCTGAGAAGCCCCAGGCAAACAGGAATACAAACAATGTAGGTCTTATTTTGTGAACTTCATTTTGTTGGTGGTTAGTCTTACCCTAACACAGGAAAAGCTAAGAATATTTAGAGAGAACTATAGAGAACTCATTAAGAGGAATATGAAAATAATTACCTAAAATAAATGTTTCCATGGTTCTAAAACTGCTATCACTGCAATTATCCAACTGCAGGATGCAACTGAATTAAGGAATTCAACTTTCTTGCTACCTACATTCCCAAATGAAATAAGGCCATGGCTACACTAGAGAGTTGCAGCGCTGGTGAGGGGGTTACAGCTTTGCAACTTAGGATGTGGCCACACTTGCAAAGCACGGCCAGCGCTGCAACTCTCTGGTTGCAGCGCTGGCTGTACACCCGGTCGTGCCTCGGGTGTAGCGATTCCCGCGCTGGTGATCCAGTGCTGATCAGCAAGCGTGGACCCCACCAGCGCTTTTATTGACCTCCGGGGTATAAGGAGGTATCCCAGCATACCTTTTAAGCCTCTCTGGTAATCCTGCACACTCCACTGCCCTGGGCTCAGCTGACCCCACCTTTAAATGCCCCAGGAATTTTAAAAATCCCCTTCCTGTTTGCTCAGCCAGGTGTGGAGTGCAATCAATCAATCAATCAGCGACCATGCCTCCATGCCCCAGACGAGCCCCAGCATGGAACAGTTCCGAGCTGCAGGACCTCATCAGTGTTTGGGGTGAGGAAACTGTGCAAGCACAGCTGCGCTCCAGCCGGAGAAATTATGATACCTATGGGCAGATATCACAGTCCTTGCTGATAAGGGACCATGAACGGGACGTGTTGCAGTGCAGGGTAAAAATTAAGGAGCTGCGCAGTGCTTATTGCAAAGCCCGTGAGGGAAATCGCCACTCAGGAGCTGCCTCCACGACCTGCCGTTTTTACAAGGAGCTGGATGCCATACTTGGGTGTGACCCCACTGCCAATCCTAGGAGCACGATGGAGAGTTCAGAGCAGGGAGAAGTGGGGGAGGGTGTAGAGGAAGCCGAGAGTGAGGCTACTGGGGTAGAGGGA
This sequence comes from Gopherus flavomarginatus, assembly GCF_025201925.1. Classification (NCBI taxonomy): domain Eukaryota; kingdom Metazoa; phylum Chordata; order Testudines; family Testudinidae; genus Gopherus; species Gopherus flavomarginatus. Next base: position 79,496,935 of record NC_066617.1, on the reverse strand, counting down.
GACACCCCGGAGTCCCAGGAGGCATGCAGCCAGGAGCTCTTCTCAAGCCAGGAGGAGGCTAGCCAGTCGCAGCCGTGGGAAGTTGCTGGTGAAGAAGAAGCAGAGGAGTGTGCTCGGGGTAAGCACATTTTATGTTTTGGGAGAGGATGGTTTGGGTTATGGCTGCCTGCATGCATGCCTAAACGTGGAATAGCCCATTGATTTGCTCTATCACGTCTCTGTAATCGACCTCGGTAGTCTCTTGAAAAGTTGCAGCCAGAGCGTGGGCAATGTGCTTTCGCAAGTTTATAGGGAGAGCCACCGTGGTCCTTGTCCCGGTCAGGCTAAATCGTCCAATCCACTGTGCAGCAAGGGGTGGGGGGATCATGGCTGCACACAGGCAAGCTGCATAGGGGCCAGGGCGGAATCCACATTGCTGTAGAAGACCCTCCCTCTCTTCCCAGGTAACACACAGCAGTGATATATCTGGCAGTAGGAAACCCTGTTGAGAATTTAGAGATACTACTCAGTGCAGGGCGCCAGGTTCGCAGTACCCCCCCCCCCGACAGCAGGTTGCGAGCGCTGCGTTGCGTTCCGGCCCCCCCCCTCCGCCAGCAGGTCGCCAGCACCGCGGTGCGTTCCGGTCTCCCCACCCCCCTGCCAGCAGGTAGCCAGCACCGCGGTGCGTTCCGGTCTCCCCACCCCCCGGCCAGCAGGTAGCCAGCACTGCTGTGTGTTCCGGCTCCCCCCCCACCAGCAGGCCGGCAGTTCCGCGGACCGCCCCCCCCCCCCCCGCCAGCAGGTTGCCAGCTTCATGTTCCCTACTGTCCCCTGTGCAGGCCACCAGCTACCTCCTCTACCCAGTGCAGATAAACCCCAGTGAGCCATCAGTCAGTTCCCCCTCCCAGGTGAAGTCGGGGCAGAAACACTCACCCCATTGCTCGCCATGCCTTCGCTTCCCTGGCCTCTCTGTGTTATGTTAGGTATGTGGGAATGATGCTACAAAAAGTCTACAAACTCCTTCACTGTGTGATAATAAACAATGTGTATTACATGTTTCTATCTATGTTTTTTTTAGTGACCTTGACTAATGCAGCCGGATCACTGGCCTCACGTCGGTTGCAGAACTTGAGAAAAAATCCACGAAAATCAAAAGAAGAATTGATCAAAGCAGTTATGAATCACTACAACAGAGAAAGTAGGAAGACGCAGGAATGGAGAGAGAAAATGTATGAGTGGAGGCAAACACAAAGCAGGAGAAAGGAATTGGCTACCAAAAAAACCTCAAAGCACATGATAAGCCTCCTGGCTCGCCAAACTGACTCTTTCGAGTCTCTAGTAGCCATGCAGGCAGATCTGTACCATGGTAACCCACAACCCTCCCAAAGCTGTCTTTCTTGTTCCCCAGTATTTGCACAAAACACCTTTCTCCAGCAGCCAGTTTCTTATTACCCCCAGCTGCCCCCAACACCTGTACGATCACCTACCAGCCCTGATAACTACAATCCTTACCCTGTGCATTCCATCCCCATTACTCTGCAGCATAGTAATCCTGAAGTGCAGCAGACATTGAACAGCAATCCAAACAGGACATATTCAAACCTCTGAATGTACAGTCCACCACCCTAACCCCCCTGGCCTTTTATGTACTGTACTTTGAATAAAGGATTTTATGGCTTTTACAATACTTTTTATTATTGCAGAAAGAGGTAAATACTGTACCCCAAGGTAGAAAGGAGCACAGCAAAGGCACCAAACATTACTGTTGGCTCTCAGCATCAAATTGCTCCCTTAAGGCATCCCTAATCCTTGAAGCCCTTTCCTGGGCCTCTCTAGTAGCTCTGCTCTCTGGCTGTGCAAATTCAGCCTCTAGGCGTCAAACCTCGGAGGTCCATTCCTCACTGAATCTTTCACCCTTCCCTTCACAAATATTATGGAGGGTACAGCATGCAGATATAACAGCGGAGATGCTGCTTTCCCCCAAATCTAGCTTCCCATAAAGACACCTCCAGCAGGCTTTCAAACGGCCAAAAGCACACTCCACAGTCATTCTGCACCGGCTCAGCCTGTAGTAGAACTGGTCCTTGCTCCTGTCAAGCTTCCTTGTATACGGTTTCATGAGCCAAGGCATTAAGGGGTAAGCGGGTTCTCCAAGGATCACAATGGGCATTTCGACGTCCCCTACTGTGATCTTGCGGTCTCGGAAAAAAGTCCCGGCCCTCAGCTTCCTGAACAGGGCACTGTTCTGAAAGATGCGTGCATCGTGCACCTTTCCAGGCCATCCTGAGTAAATGTCAGTGAAACGCCCGCGGTGATCCACAAGCGCTTGCAGAACCACGGAGAAATACCCCTTGCGGTTAACGTACTCTGATGCCAGGTGGGGTGGTGACAGAATAGGAATATGCGTCCCATCTATTGCCCCTCCACAGTTAGGGAAACCCATTTGTGCAAAGCCATCCACAATGTCCTGCACGTTCCCCAGAGTCACAGTTCTTCTTAGCAGGGTGCGATTAATGGCTGTGCAAACTTGCATCAGCACCATTCCAACGGTCGACTTTCCCACTCCAAACTGGTTCGCCACCGATCGGTAGCTGTCTGGAGTTGCCAGCTTCCAGATTGCAATAGCCACCCGCTTCTCCACTGGCAGGGCAGCTCTCAATCTCGTGTCCCTGCGCTGCAGGGTAGGGGCGAGCTCAGCACACAGTCCCACGAAAGTGGCTTTTCTCATCCGAAAGTTCTGCAGCCACTGCTCATCATCCCAGACTTGCAGGACAATGTGATCCCACCACTCAGTGCTGGTTTCCTGAGCCCAAAGGCGCCGTTCCATGGTGCTGAGCATGTCTGTTACTGCCACAAGCAATTGAGTGTCTTGAGGGTCAGGCGTTTCAATATCATCGTCTGACTCCTCACTGTCACTTTGCAGCTGAAGGAATAGCTCCACTGCCATGCGTGATGTGCTGGCAACATTCATCAGCAAGGTCCTTAGCAGCTCAGGCTCCATTTGTAACAGAAATCTCAGAAATCGCGCTGCAGACTCACAATGCCGCCAAACTGCTCGGAATGTGTAGCAAAGCACCACGGGGCGTTGGAACAGGAAGCGGAAAGACTCGCACACTTCCTTCCCCTTCCCACAAGCCACAGCGCCAAAATGGGACGAGGCGCTCTGTGGGATAGCTGCCCACAATGCACCTCTCCCAACAGCGCTGCAAGTGCTGCAAATGTGGCCACACTGCAGCGCTGGTAGCTATCAGTGTGGTCACACTGCAGCGCTGGCCCTACACAGCTGTACGAACACAGCTGTAACTACCAGCGCTGCAGAACTCTAAGTGTAGCCCTGGCCTAAGTGTAGCCATGGCCTAAGAAAGGCCCTCGCAGCTATGCAAGCACACATTTGGAGCAAGATAGCATTTTGCACAGAGGCCTGCGTAGGGGGCAATGCAAAGCTGCCCTTCCCTGCAGGATTACCTGTGCCTCAGAAGTTACAGTCTCTTCCAGTTCCCCAGTGCACTTTGCTCCATCCATTTGAAAGGTGCATCTTGGGCCGTCCAGTGCACAGGGGTTGTTGCACAAGGAAGTGCAGAGGTATAAGGTCATGACCTATTCTAAGGGCTGCCACCTGGCTGGATTTTCACCATCCTAGTAGGTTTTTGAACTAGTCTGCCCGTTTAAAGACTTCATGTGCTATATTTTGTTGTTGTTTTTTCACATTGGACACATTAAAGTGCCCTTCAGTTCACAACCCTGTAGTTTGGACTGCAGCACTATGCTAGGATGAGATTAAAAAAATACAACCCGAAAAATACACACATTGTGGGTAATTTTGTGTGTTTGTAAAACGGTACTCTAAAATATTTTAGTAATAATTAGCCATAGTCTGCAGCAAGACTTTTTTGTTGGTGGGGAGTGGCCTCATAGTGGTTTGTGTGTATGTCAGAGATGCCAACCCTACCTGCTCGCAGCCCCTGTGCATATGATTTGCCTTCTGAGAAGCAGTGTTTCCAAACCTCATGATTTTATCAAAAGTCTCATAATACTTGGTGTTATTCTTAAACACCTGGAGTCAAGTGACTGGGAGACTGTTTACACACAAAAACACAATACTTTTCTAGCCTTCATGTTTGTGGAGATGTTTGAAAAGGACACAGCACTTTTTAGTCCCATGATTTTTAAAGCCTGATTCATGACTTTTGACTAGCTGTACTTGGCAATGGTGTGGGTGTGGGTGGGGTCGAGGCAAGCAATCCCTGCACACAGACATTTCCATTGTGTGTGGCTTTTCAGAGGCACATAATGGAGTGACTGTGGGAGGTACCCTCATACAGCTTCTCTTCTGCACAGCCACTGAAGGTGCGCTCACAGTCTGCCCCTTGATTTATTAAAGGAGCTATAAGGAACAATAACAGACACAAGAGAACTTCTAGCAAAGCCTAAAATGAGATTTCAGAATGTCCTTTCTTTAATCTTCCTGGTGCTAAAACTGTGGGAAAAAGCAAAGCTATTGCATAATGATGCTTAGCTCTATAGCATTGATTGTAACACCACACCATCAGCCCCAAGCTATTCCTTGCATATAAACATCAGGGTTTCATGGGCCATGGATTCATATGAAGTTTGAAATGAGAAGTAATTTGAAAATGCAAAACAAAAGTGAAAATTTGAATTTGGAGTAAAAAATTATCAACATTTAGGGAGAAATTATTGAAATATAATTTATTTAACCAACTCTAGAGCTGGTCAGAAAACATTTTAAAAGGTTCATGAACATTTTGTTAATGTTATCTTTAGCTAAATTTAAAATTTAATCAAAAATTCAATTACATTTTGGAAAATTTTGACAAGTTCAATCGGAAATTTATATCATCTGGTCCTGAAGGTGGGGGGTGGGGGGAAGTAAAGGAAAAAGAAAAAAAGAGCATCTCACTGCTGATAAAAGTACCCAGTAATAAGATTAGTATATATTGTCCATGATAGAACAACCATGATCATTTTTGTATAAGGAATAGCTCTATCCCACCACTATCTAGCAAGTTGCCTCAAGCCTTTAACATCCATTTATTTAGCTTAGACCAGGGATGTCCAACCTGCGGCTCCAGAGCCGTATGCTGTTCTTCAGAAGTTAATATGTGGTTCCTTGCATAGGTGCTGACTCCAGGGCTGGAGCTGCAGCTTCTAACTTTCCAAATGTGCCAGTGGTGCTCACGCTCAACCCCTGGCTCTGCCCCAGGTCCTGACCCCCCTACATCTCTTCCCCCAAGGCCCCTGCCCCTTCCCCAGAGCCTGCCATGCCCTCACTCCTCCCCTTCCCTCCCAGAGTCTCCCACACTCTGTGAAACAGCTGATCGTGGTGGACGGGAGGCATGGGGAGGGAGAGGGAGGCGCTGATTGGTGGAGCTGCCAGCAGGTGGGAGGCATCGGGAGTGGGATGTGGGGAGCTGATGGGGAGGCTGCTGACATATTACTGTGGCTCTTTGGCAATGTACACTGGTAAATTCTGGCTCCTTCTCTGGCTCACGTTGGCCACCCCTGGCTTAGACTTTCCCCATTATGGACAACTATTTATAAAACACCATATAGAACATATTGCGTGTAAAAGTAACTACTTCAACTGGAAGTGATTCTTGTTTGCATTCTATGCAATTATTGTGGTCAAAGCTTGCTTTGTTTAAAACGGTCTGCATCTTTTTTTCATCAATTAATTTGTTTTCTGCTTTAGTTAAATAGAGTATAAAAAGTTTTCATGTTTCTATGTTTCCAAAACATCTTGTGGTATGTCTGATCCACCGTATTCGGGCTGTTTTTCATGTGTTTATGCTCATTCTGTGCATCTCTGTATATAGTAGCTGGCATCAATTTCTTTCATCTCTGTCCTTGGTTTATGGCTTACTAATTCAGTCATGGTACAAATATAAATATTAATTGTGTTTAAACATACATAAAAAGTGTCCTGGAGAAATACTACAAAAATATCTACCGCAAATATACATTTGGGGTGCTTCTGCCGCTTGTGTCTACTTTCCATATGTATTCTAGCAAGTTATCTTTATTAGAGGATATTTACAAAAGTTAATTTTGATCAAATGCTTGAATATGTGTCAAAAACAAGTTTCATATATTACATTCTGCCATCAAATTCCTCCTTTTCAATTTTCAGTTTGTATTGCATGGCTCCCCAAACCTGCAAATACATATTCATTCAGCTTTACTATCATAACCACTCCCATTGGCCTTAGTAGGACAACTCACAGTAGTAAAGGCAAGCATGTGCTTAACTGTTTGCAGGACTGGGGTCCCAGTTAGTTAAATTAGTCATCCAATCAGGATACAAAGCAATGGAAAAATTAAGTATTTGCTATAAACTGTTTGTGAACAGTCTGTACGCCAAGAATTATTCCCTGAAGAAATTCGTGAAGGTTTTTGAACAACTCACACATTTGAAAAAAAAGTAAGATCTGCTATTAAATAATTCAGAAACAGTGAAACTCACCACTAGCTAAAGAGCCACCATCAAACTTAAGGTCAGCTAAGGTCCTCAAAGTAAGGCTTAAATTGGACTTAAGTGGTGTCTGCATCCTCTGCACAGTGGTGAATTTTATCCAAATTGACTAAGAAGACAACTTAAGCAAAGTATTTGTCACAAGATTTTTCCTGCTCTTGTGATAGGCATTGACATGTTGGATAAAAGATACTGTTTCTGCAGAAGAAATGACATCCACTACAGAGGGTGAGAATCTTATTTTTCTTTTACAGATGACAATGATTACTCTGACATTCCTTTTTCTGTTATAACAGGCAACTTGTTGCCTTGTGTGTATCTTGGGCATTTTCATAGCAACAAACTGCAGAGATGCAAAACTGACATTTTGAGACCATGGCCATATAAACAGCTTTTCAGAAGCTAGATGGCAACATTATACAAAAAACTAACTTTTAACAAAGTATTCATTGATAAAATGTAAAATTAAAATAATGTCAATCTCTGAAATTGTTAAATTTCCCAGAATATGAACAAGTTTTTGTTTCATATAAAATTACCTGTCATTTTCTTCAGTTTGTAGGAGTGCGTGGTTGACCCCTGCAAATCATGCTATTCTGTGCATTGCTTGCTTTTTGTTCATAGGCCATGCCGCCAGAACTGAGATGACAGAGTGTATGAATAATACTGTTGGGTCATTGGAATTTTACCACTAAAAAGCTACTCAGAATAGTCAGGCACATTTCCAGCATTCATATAAGGATGACAAATTAGTGCTCTGTAAGAAGGTCCAGACTGTAGCTTTCTTATTTAATTTACATGAAAATGTTAGTCTCAAACTTTTATTTCAGTTGTAAAATGGTACAATCTCCCCACAGCTCCATTGTTCAGTATAACCACTGGAAAACAAACCCCAGGGGTAAAGTTTAGTGAAGTCAAGTACATGGGAAATTAAACATTAAGGATAAAAGATTGTCTTTTTAGTACAATAGGGTAGCTTGCCTGAGGAGATCTTTGAGAGCTAAGGTCAACCTCTCAGCATTTTTAAGAACACTCAGAGTTGAGAAGTACCATATCAGAATACAAATGCAGTGATAGTGCAGACAGTGTACAGCTAAGGGGCTTTTCCACTAATAGGTAGGCATATTTATGATTTTACATATCCATCTACAATATCTAGAGTAGCTTTCTGAATGCATACTGTTTCTTTGTCTGTAGAGTGTTCTCTAGCCCCCTGAGGGACAATAGTACGGATTATCAGACTAAGGAGCGGTCACTGCAGTTCAGTTGAAAGCCAGTCAGTATGCTGGGGAATACTAAGCACAGCAATTAGGGCCTGATCCAAAGCTCACTGTACATTTCCTAGGAGACAAAGTGCAGTCGCATACTGACTTCCTCAGGAAGGAAGGAAAAAACAAATGGAGCAAATGAAAGATGTTCTACTCCTTGCAGCTGAAAATATCTACTGCCAGATTGCAGGCGATTCTTTGGTACAATAAAATAGTTATTATGAAAAGAGGAAGAGGGCTGACAAGCGTCTTAATGGTTTGGGTGTCCCTTAACTGAACAGCTGGAATTCAATGTGTGTTGTTCTGCAGATTAAACCAATTAGATGTTGCATTTAACAACTGTATTATTTTGATTTAAAGCATTACAGAGCACAGAAAGCAGGACCTGCACCCCAGTCTACCTTCTGCAGTCCAGAGCCTGCCTTCCGAAATGGAGAATCAGCTGTGGTGTCTGTAGCCACACCAAGATCTTTGCACAGTGACAGCCACTCCACACACGTCTCTTAATTGTTAGTAATAAATTACTAGTGAATAAATAATATGTTGCCTTTCTGGAGTTTCTTTCCTCTGAGAATGTCAAACTGCTTTACTAGCAGGGTCTCTGAAAGACTGATACCAGCAGGCAGGAGGGGGGGCAGTCTGCTGTGGTGGTCAGCATGATATTCAGGAACCAGAAGCCAATGGGTCAGTCCAAAGACAAGATCCAAGTGTTGGAGATGAAAGCTGGAGCCAGAGTCAGATAGAAAATAGGAACCAAACCAAGGTTCAGCACTAAATTGGAAGCTAAAGGGCCAAGGCCTAGGATTTAGAGCCAGAGCAATCAGAAACCAGGGCCACAGGATTCAGGGACTAGAACGAGGCTGAAGGCAGGAGGCGGGAAAAGGGCAGGGTCAAAATCACAGATGAGGCTGGAAATCAGGTAGCAAATGGCAGGATATCTATAGCCTCAGCAAGCCAGAATCCACCTTTTAGCCCAGACAACTTTCTGTGTCTTTTTCAGGCATACATATTGTACCCTGCCCAATCAGGGCCTTGAAAGCTCCTCCAGTCATGTCCCTGTGGTCAGTAACTTTAGTGAAGTGTAAGGCCTTAAGGCTCCCAATTCTCTCGTCACTACTAGAGCTGTCAGGTGGTGCTATGGAAGTGGCAGTAACCCCAGAGCCTGCAGCCCTGGATTCAGGAGCTTCACATTTACAAACAGTGACTTTTTCTCCCAACTCCTGACATAGCAGTGGTCATGATAATCCAAAGGGGATTAACCCTCCAGGGGGATAAGTGCAGCAGAAACCAACATGGAGGAGGGAAATTCAGGAGCGCTACAAGGAAATGAGAGCAGCAATAGGAATGCTTAGAAGCCCCTATTGAGACTGGCTTTGCTGGCAGGGTTTACCCAACCCTATCACCTCCCACATATACTTGGAAGAAATAATAATAAAATACAATATATCTCCTCAGCAAGACAAAGGAAGTTATTTGATTAGAATAGTGTTTTGTTGTTGTTGTTTTGGCCATTGGAGCTGAATCTTTTTACCTGGCCCAAGAGAGTAGTTCTACTAAAGTCACCTAAGAAAGATAAGCAGGATTTAGCCAATGGATTATTGGTTATTATTTGTTTTACAGTATTGCTTGCATGCCCCAGCCAGAACTGGAGCTCCCTTTTGCCAAGTGCCAAACATACACATAGTAAAACAGCCCTGTCTGAGAAAACTTTCGGTCCAAATAGCCAAGGCAAACAAAAGGTGAGTGAAAGAATGAATTACAAACCCCATTTGACACATGAAGAACTGAGGCTCAGAGAGATTAAACCATAGAATTATAGAACCATAGAATATCAAGGTTGGAAGGGACCTCAGGAGGTCATTTAGTCCAACCCCCTGCTCAAAGCAGGATCTAATCTCTAACGAAATCATCCCAGCCAGGGCTTTGTCAAGCCTTAAAAAGCCTCTAAGGAAGGAGATTCCACCACCTCCCAAGGTAACCCATTCCAGTGCTTCACCACCCTTGCCTAAAGTCAAACTCAAAAATCTGTGGCAGCGCTGGGAACTAAACTCAAATCACCTGAGTCCCAGTCCAGCACCTCAAACTCCCTTTCTGGAACTGGACAGTAAGGACCCTGAAATTGCTCAAAAACCCTAGTTTGGTACAAGTATCAGAGGGGTAGCCATGTTAGTCTGGATCTGTAAAAGCAGCAAAGAATCCTGTGGCACCTTATAGACTAACAGACGTTTTGGAGCATGAGCTTTCGTGGGTGAATACCCACTTCGTCAGATGCACAAAGTGGGTATTCTGACGAAGTGGGTAGTCACCCACGAAAGCTCATGCTCCAAAATGTCTGTTAGTCTATAAGGTGCCACAGGATTCTTTGCTGCTTTTACAGTTTGGTACAAGGCAGTGAATTAAGCTATCACCCAGTCCTGGTGCTAGTTTGATATACAAATTAAGAGCATGCTGGGAATTATAATCTCAGTGGTGAAAGAACAGATTAAGGACTATTTAGAAAAGATGGACATGCACAAGTCCAGATCTAATACATCAGCTGAGGGAGTTGGCTGATGTTATTGAAGAGCCATTAGCCATTATCTTTGAAAATCCGTGTTGATCCTGGGAGGTCCCGGATGATTGGAAAAAAGCAAATATAGTGCCCATATTTAAAAAAGAGAAGAAAGAGAACCTGGGGAACTGCAGACTGCTCAGCCTCAATTCAGTCCCCGGCAAAATCATGGAGCAGGTCCTCAAGGAATCCATTTTAAAGCACTTGGAGGAGAAGAAGGTGATCAGGAACAGTCAACATGGATTCACCGAGGTCAAGTCATGCATGACCAATGTGATTGCCTTCTGTGATGAGATAACTGGCTCTGTGAATATGAGGAAAGCGGTGGATGTGATATATCTTGACTTTAGCAAAACTTTTGATACAGTCTCCCACAGTATTCTTGCCAGCAAGTTAAAGAAGTATGGATTCAATGAATCGACTATAAGGTGGATAGAAATCTGGCTAGATTGTCAGGCTCAATGGGTAGTAGTCAACGGCTTGATGTCCCGTTGGCAGCTGGTATCAAGTGGGGTGCCCCAGGGCGTCGGTTCTGGGGCTAATTTTGTTCAACAGCTTTTTTAATGATTTGGATGATGGGATGAATTGCACCCTCAGCAAGTTCTCAGATGACACTAAGCTAGGGGGAGAAGTAGATATGCTGGAGGATAGGGATAGGGTCCAGAGTGACCTAGACAAATTGGAGGATTGGGCTAAAAGAAATCTGATGAGGTTCAACAAGGACATGTGCAGAGTCCTGCACTTAGGAAGGAAGAATCCCATGCACTGCTACAGGCTGGGGACGGACTGGCTAAGCGGCAGTTCTGCAGAAAAGGAACTGGGGATTACAGGGCATAAGAAGCTGGATGTGAGTCAGCAGTGTGCCCTTGTTGCCAAGAAGGCCATTGGCATATTGGGCTGCATTAGTAGAAGCATTGCTATCAGATTGAGGGAAGTGATTATTTCCCTGTATTTGGCACTGGTGAGGCCACACCTGGAGTATTATGTCCAGTTTTGGTCCCCCCACTAAAGAAGGGATGTGGTCAAATTGGAGAGAGTCCAGCAAAGGGTAATGAAAATACTTAGGGGGCTGAGGCACATGACTTATGAGGTGAGGCTGAGGGACTTGGGGTTATTTAGTATGCAGAAGAGAAGAGTGAGAGGGGATTTGACAACAACCTTCAACTACCTGAAGGGGGGTTCCAAAGAGGATGGAGCTCGGCTGTTCTCAGTGGTGGCAGATGGCAGAACAAGAAGCAATGGTCTCAAATTGCAGTGGGGGAGGTTTAGGATGGATATTAGGAAACACTATTTCACTACGAGGGTGGTGAAGCACTGGAATGGGTTACCTAGGGAGGTGGTGGAATCTCCTTTCTTAGAGGTTTTTAAGACCTGGCTTGACAAAGCCCTGGCTGGGATGATAGTTGGTGTTGCTCCTGCTTTGAGCAGGTGTTGGACTAGATGACCTCCTGAGGTCTTTTCCAACACTGATATTCTATGATCTCTTACCGCATGTGTTAGAAAGAATTTATTTTGGCTGAACCATATTTGAAACAGCTATAGTGAATATATTTTAATGGAGAACTAACACATCACATGACTTAACTTACCATCTCACAATACTTATATTTCATTCAATAAAATTACTTTGTAAAAACATTAATGTTCCTAGGCTAACAAAGCACCTTTGCTGAACCTTATGTACAGTATAACTAAAGAAAAATAAATGAGCAGCCTATAAAATAGAAACATTTCAGTAAGACAGTAGAGGTAAATTAATATTTCTGATAAATCTGTGACAATTAAGTTTGTTGTAAACTAAAATAATACATCATCATAATGAAAAAAATTCAAAATCTTTTCATACTGACAACCTGAAATATCATTTTAATTTCTCAGGCATTTCACTGAAAATCTACCTCCAAGTATATAACTTTCAAGTCCTCATGGAAACAATTTTCAATAAAACGATATTTTAAAATATTTTCCCTGGGAATCCATCTGAGCAGTAGTGACTTAAATGGAATTTTAAAATCAATGAAAATTTATGGCTCATTTTCTATGTTTATGGGTTCTGGATTGAATTCTTGGTCTGTGCATAAAGTAGGTATTTGTAATGTTATTTTCTCTTACTTTACCATATAAGGTCATAAATAAGAGACATGTTGCCTTCCAAGGGCTGATAGAGATGGTGAATAGGGGGAAGATCACACCATTTATACAAGATAGAAGTCAATTCTCAGTTTGATGGTGTTTGAGAGGAAATGACTTCAACAGAAATTAGTTTTTAAGAACTATGGTCAAATCCTGCTTGCTTTATTCCTGAGAATAATCAGACTGAAGTTGATGGGCATTTTGCTATTGCTTTCAGTGGAATCAGGCACAGCTTGTGGTGCTTAATATTTTCATTTAATTTATTCTTAAAAACACCGAATGCTTCTAATTATTGGTAAAAGACTGAGTAGGAAACAGAAGCAAAAGACTCGGAAGGGTTTAAAAAGATGCTACCAGTAATAAGAAAAAAACCCAAACAAAATACTGCCCGAAGCTTGCCACAGTGTATTTGAAAAATATTTCAGTGACTAAGCCACAGCTCACAGGAACAGATATACCACTCAGCTTCCATATGGAAAAAAGGAGAAGAGTACACAATGCCCTCTTCTTTACTGAAATCATCGAGATGCTTGGATACAGAATGGTAATCCTATACTTATAGGACAGTCAAGAAGGAGATACACAGAGGATAATAACTGAATTAAATTCCCCCTTCTCCACTTATCTTTCTGTCTATTCACACACACACACACACACACACACACACACACACACACACACACACACACACACACATCCTACCTCCCTAACTCTCCACCTATTCATATTAAGGTTGTGTTTATATAATTCTGAAAAATAAATGGGAAATGTTAATGATCAAACATGTTCAATATATAATATGTTTCTTAATATTGTTAATTCTACACTAAGATAGGTACCTATATGTGTAAAGACGAAATAATTGTAATGTCTTATTATATGTAACCCAAAATACCAAGAAATAAAATTTAAAAAACCCTTCCTTTTCTTCACAAATGGAAATTTTACTTTATTATGTACAACTATACATTAATAATCCCATTGCTTTTCTTAAAAAAAAAAATCCTCAGAACCCAATCCTGCTCACATATAAATCACTTGAATGTTTTCCCATGGACTTAAATAAGGCAGAGTCAGGCCCATCCTACATAACCATCTATAATAAAATGCCTCTAATTAATATTCAGCTATGCTTCCAAAGCCTCCCCTATGAGCTTTTTGCACAGTATGATGCTGTATAATGCTGAAAGTCTGGAATTTTCCACTTTTCAGCTACAGATAAACCCCAATTTCTGTAAACATTAGAAAACTTGTTAATCCGCATTGAATTTTGATTTCTATTTGAATTGCAGATTTAGGAGATAAAATTGTTTTCAGATCACTTGAAATTTAGATAGCAGGGATTTGGATAACTGAGGTTTATCTGTCTTCCTGCCAACTCTCAACCTCAACTATCTCAATTCCTGCTTGATCCATATACTTGGAATGCCCATCCAAAAGCTGTTCTTTCAAACACTTCTTAGACTCCATCTCTATAGATTTGTCTACAAAGATGAGTACGTTCATACTGAAGCTGGTCAAAAATTTTCATTTGAAAACATTATTTTAAAAAGAAGCTCAATGAAAATTTGCTTAATCAAGGACCACAGTGCTGCCAGGCCTAAAGCCGTCAGAAAAAAAAGTGAAAGGACAACTATACAGAAAACAAATAATGAATTCTCTAATGATTTTCTGGCCAGAAAATAATTAGTTAACCTAAACCAGTCTGTGAATAATCTGAATAACACACACTACTAAGGGTACTACTTTGGAAAAAAAGGTTCTTTCTTCTTGATCTTAAATAAATCAAAACTAAGGTTGTAGAGACAAGGGAGGAATTATAATTTTTGGAAAGGGAGATGAGGTGGGTGAGGTAATGTCTTTTATGGGACCAACTTCTGTCGGTGAAAGAAAAGCTTTCGAGAAACACAGAGCTCTTCTTCAGGGTTGGGAAAGGTACTCCCAGCATCACAGCAAAAGGAAAGTGAATCAGATTGTTTAGCATAAGTAGTTAGCATGTATTCTAAGCTACAACTACATTGCACTATACAATTTTTTTTAAAGTTTTTTTATTCAACACTTTTTGGTGCATGTGTGTATGTTTTTTTTCTTAATAACATGGCAACAATTTTGTTGATATCACCACTTTCATGAAGTCATACCTTTTTATTATAACATTAGCCAGTCAGCTCTTGGTCTACAGTCCAAGAGCTTGAAATTAACAAAATTAGGTTTATATGTCATCTCCTTAATGTCTTCTGAGGTCTGTTCTTTGAGCGATGCATTGGAGAATTGAATGGATAACAACTGACACATTCATCTGAATAATGTGCAGCTCTTACTGTGTTTTATACATTCTAACATCTGTGTGTCCTCTTGATGACTTCAGCCTTTTCAAGTTTAACAACTGAATATAGAATTTATAGTTAAAAAACCAGCATGGCAGCTTGCACTGTCAGTTTTCATTTGTGGCTCTAATAATAGTGGAGGTAATAAACAGTGTAGATTTATAACTGTACATTTTAATTATTGTTTGTGAAGATTTAAATAATCAGAAGAGGTGATCATTACTTCTTCTGATTTGGAATTGCCTCTTTCGATGCCAGACACTACTGAGTTATTCAATAAGGAGACAACTACTCTTTTCATCCTTGATTTGTGAAAGAGTTGTCGGCTTGTATGTTAATGCAATTTGAGTTTCCGTCTAACAACCTGATTTGTTAACTGGGTAGATTTACTGTGTCTTGACTTGCTTGATAAATTCCATGTGAAACCCAATACCTTTGCCCTGACAATACCTTTATCAACATGAAAAACATGGTTTGGGTGCAAAGATTTAGTTAAAAACTGAGAAGAGTTTGATTCCAATTAAGTTAAGAGTTTGCACTACACATGTAATTTACAAATGTGTAATGGTTTGTTTTGCAGTTGTTTAAAAGTAGACTACTACCTTTGAACATTCTTAGAACAGAATTGCACCATCGTTGTTTAAACTGAACTGTCCACGGAAATAAATGGAGAATTTTGCTTTAAAATTTATGGCACATGCCCCATAGTTAGGAAAATGGAAGTCCCTTACTTATTATGTATTTGCTGTCCTAGTCTGTGACTAATCCTAGGGTAATGATACAAACCTGAAAGTCTGTAATTGAATGATAAACCTATCAAGCAATCAAAAAGTGCAGTAAAAGACGAAACAATAGATTATTAGAAGTTAAGAAATAATAAATACTAAGTGGAAAATAAATTGATTTCCTGGGCTTAATAGGAAATTGGATTGTAGACCTAAAAATCTCTTCACTTTTGCAATTGGTTTCTAGATTGCTGGGCCATTTAAAAATATTGACCTCCATGCTACTTGCAGGAAGTTCATACTTTCCCATCTGGTGTTTCCAGTGAACTAGTAGACTTTTTTCAACAACTGATAAAAATGGTGACTTACTTTATGATAGATGGGGTACTTTGAAATGTTTTGTCCATGGGGACATTCCTCATGGTGTTTGTGTCTGCAGGCTCCAAAAATTTTGGCCATCAATATCTGTGGGGGTATACCTGTACCCTGCACTTCCGTCTGATCCTCCCCTCTCCCATAGGCAAGGTATATAAGGTTGTGCAACCCCAATTTCAGTTCCCTTGCTATTCCAGAATCTCAGCAGAGGGCTGGTCTCCAAAGAAGCAGGATGGAGGATCCACACAGATAAGACATCTCAGAACCACATGTATTGTAAGATCAGTAACAGTTCTTGATCCCTTGGGTATTTATTCATGTGAAGCCACTCAGGAAAATTAGCTAGCAGTTCCCTGATAGACTGGAGAGGGCCTGAGGAGTCCTAGCTAAAGAGAAATTGCAGAACTGCTTGCCTGAAGTTAACATAAGGCCATTAAAATCAGGTCTAGGACATTATGTTTTTTAAGTGGTGGACTGAGTTTCATGTATCTGCTCTGCAAACCTTCAGTAGGTGGACATTCCTCAGGCATGCTGAAGAAGATGCTTGTGCTCTAGTAGAGTGGGGTCTGATACTTGAAGGAAGGGACAAGCTTGCTAATTCTTAGTAAACTTTAATGCACTGTCTGCTCTACTTAGATAATCTTTGAGTGGAAATAGCTTCTGCATAAGCAACAAATAAGCAGGCAATTTCCTGATGCATTTCATCCTATTTTAGGTAATAAAGTTTCCTTGAGACATCTGGGATATGTAATTTGGGTTTCCTTTGGTTTCTGTGGACTTTGGGAAATAAGACAGTGTGATTAATAGGTTGGATTAGATGGAAATCACACACCACTGTAGAGAGGAATTTGGGATAGGGTCTCATTCCCACTTCATCCCTATGGGAAACTGTAGAGGGAGAATCTACCATTAGACTTTGATTCTCACTAACCCTCTTTGTTGAGTTAATGGAGAACAGTCTTGAAAGAACTGGTAGAGGGAGCAATCTTTTAGGTGTTCAAAGTAGAGGGAGGTCCCAGGCACATTGAGATCTCAGGAGGAAGGGAGTTCTTGAAATGAGGGATAAACATGAACTGACTGAACCTCTTAGAAATGTAGTAATAGTGGAGTGTGAAAACACAGTATACACCTGTAGAAAGGGGAGGTATGCAGATATCACAGGCAAATGGACCTGGACTATGCTGAGCCTGTTTGTTTGTGATGGAAAAAGTAGCCTAATTTTGGGAATAGGAGTTTCCAAAAGGTCAAACTTATGTATTCTCTCCAATTTAATTCTGTAGCTGGATCTCATGGAGGTTTCTGTTCTGAATGGGGATATCCTGCACCTCCACTGAACTAGCTGTTCCACTCATCAAGCCAACATTCAGCTGGTCAGGTATAGCGATATGGGGTTAAGATGTTGAGAATTCATCCTTGATCCTGAGAAATTTGGAAGCAGGATTGGAGGTTGTTCTGATAGGTGTAACAGGTCTGTGAAACAATGCTGATATGTACATGACAGAGCTATACATATTGTTGAGGCTGTATTCTGTCTGACCTTCCTGATGATTGTGAGACTCATGGATTCTGGTGGAAAGACATACTGAAGAAAGACCTTTGATCAAAAAAGGAAAAAACGTATCTTGAATATTGCCCTCTTCCCCTGGAGATGGACAATGAGCATTTGTTGTTTTGGTCAATGGCAAACAGATATATTAGGAGAAAGCCCCAGCTGTAGAATATGGGTTTCAAGACAGTTATTCAGATCTCTCTTGGATGATGGCCAAATAATGTATGCTGAGGTAGTCTGCTAAATAGTTGTTTACACTTGGAAGATGGCAGAGTTTTTTGGTGTTTCCAGAGCGGGATTGCTTCCTGACACAGAGAGCACGATGACGCCCCTCCCTGACTGTTGATGTAGTATCTGAAGTGCGACTCCTTTAAGTGGGAGAAGAAAGACTTTACAAGATAGCCATATTACTCTGAGCTCTAGAACATTTTTGAGGATAATGGATTCTTGGGAAGCCCATGGGCCTTGTGTCTGTAGATGGTCTAGTTGTGCTTCCCAACCCAGCATGGATGCATCTGTCACTAATGACCCTATAAGAAGGGGAGAACAGATAGGACTCGTTTGCCAACTGTTACTGGCTCTCTCCCAGTCCAGGAGGACTGCATCATCACTGGGCTGTGAGATGAATGTCCATGTGATTTCTGCTGGGCTGACAGAGAGACCTCAGCCAGCCTTGAGGAAGAGGCAGATGAAATCTAGAAAAAAGCATGGGGCATCAACCAGCTGGTCATCTATCCAAGATGGGTGGGGGGGAATGGGTGGCTGCCCACATAGCAGAAAACATAAAAAAAATCCAGGGTACCTAATATCTAATCAAAACTATAACAAAAACTATAATGTTATAACCTTACTATCTTTTTTTTTTTCGTGAGGAAAGGTGCTATGAGGTCGCAGATTTATACTGCAGGGTTCTGAGTTCTGATCCATTGCCAAAGGCAGTAAGAGGAAACTCAGATGTTGTTGGGATTGCAATACTCAAATATCCTTGAGTGGTGGGGCACAAGGATATGTAGGATTCAGGTGGAACCTCAATGGACAATACTAGCCAAGATGTTCCATGCCTTCACAAACAATGCACATGTGCACCATGATTCACACAGACAAATACTGGAAGAAAGACCAGGTATTTCCAACAGTTCTTGAAGTAGTGTATATGAATGAACATGGCACATTGTGTGGCAGCGAAAGGAAAATAGCCATTTTTTCACTGTAATCTTTTCAGTAATAAAACTTGAAAAGATCTCATCACATGTGAGACACTGTTTTCCTAATGGCAGAATCCTTGAAAATGGTCGTGATGGTCTTAACGAAATTTCCCCCTCTTTGGTATTCAGGTATCTGAAGCTTAAAAACTGTAATGAGATCAACCTTCTGATGACCTCTCTGACTGTGAACATCTGACAGAATTCTTATGAAAGAGTTGTTATTCTAAGAAGCACATTGCCTCCGTCCTTGTCTGCATAGACTACAAAGTGCCTGACTACTGAAAGAGCCTGTGAAGTTGATAAGGAGCTCATGAAAATTTATTCAGACCTTGTTTGGGGCTAATGTTAGAGATTGTGCCTGCTATTCTGAGTTACTTCCAATGGCCTTTTATATAACAACCAACTATGCTTGGAACTTTGTCAGAATTTTACACATTAAAATTTTCAAAATTAATTACATTTGCAGCATCCGTTGTAGAGTTTTAACTCCGTTCACACTGAATTGGGCTGTGCATCCTGAGTCTAATGTACATTGGCCTTGCCGGGATATTCTTAACACCGGTGTAGTAGCTTTAGCACCAGTCTTGAGTGCAAGACATTGACTATTTGTGGGTTCCCTGTTTGGGTACACATCTCATGTGTTTCTGTTTCTTGGCCTGGAAAAGCGGGACAACCAATTCATCTCTGAAAGGAGTCATATAGAACTAGTTAATTGTGATGTGATCATGACAGCACCATTACATTTCACCAGCATGATTGGTCAACGTATACTGATGCAGCATCACAATGCAATATCACGATACAACAACAATTATTTTATAGCACAAATTATACTGGACATAATATTGTTTTCTTACCTCCAGCTGCTAGGAGGTGAAAGAAAGAGTTTTATCATCTCTATTCCTCCTCTCTGGGGAAGGAATCAACCAGCTCATTAGGTTCCTTAGTACCCCCCCGTACAGTCTTACATGTGGAATGCTCCATTTTCTCTTCCTTATCCTGCTCTTGAGAGATTCTGAACAATTACAGTTCCCATTAATATTAACATGGGAATTGCATGTGCTCAGCAGCTCTGAGGGGTTGAAACTCCAGGCACCAAAAGGAACGTGAGGAGCTCAGATTAACTCCATAAACCTAATGAGGATCATATGTGCTGTGGGAGTCACAGCTTAAAGATAATACTAGAACAAACAACACCTTCACATCTCTCCCATATGTACCATGGAAGACAGACTTGGCTTGTTGGAAAGACACCTCTTATTTTTCTTTTTTGAATGGTTTAAGAGGGTTTGTCTAATTCACACATTCAGATAATGTTTGCAGACATACACAGAGCTGAGATTACTTTCTCTCAGCTCTAAAAACACTCTTATGGTTGTCACTGTATTTGGTTCAGTTGTCAAAAACGATTAGTATCAGGCAAGTTTTCCTTTATTCCCACTTCTACCCAGCCTAACCTCCAGTTCCCACTTTCCTATTCCCCTTTTCATTTTACTTATTATACTACAGTCTGTTATTTGTTTGTTTGTCTATTTCTCTTATATATGGGTAATTTAATTAATTGTGTTTTATGCACTGTAACATATTAAACTCATATGGTGTCGTGCACTAGAAAATTCTAATAAAAGCCACTCAGTCTTAAAATAGAAAATTTTCACTCATTTAACATTGACAGTACATCTGCAAGCTTAATGAGGCAACCCACAGAGAGAAATACATCAACAAATAAGTTCCCACACATGCAGCCAATGGCCTCATCAGCCAAGTACAACTGCCTGAGGAGTTTGGGGAAGATTCAACTTAGTCACAGTTTATACACGGCACATTCAGGACTGATCATGGCCCCTGATACACTCCACTTTGGTGGAACAAAGGGGCCATACAGCTACCCTAAGAGAACAGCTGAGAATTATCCTTGGGAAAGTCCCCTGGTGGAGTACAGGCAACATACCTGGCCCTCTGCGACGATCTTTTAGAGCTACAAGCATAACTTGGGGGTACAGGGTGTCAAGAATACTGCACAACACAATAACTATCTGGGGACAGTTACCATCTGGCATTAGAGCAGTGCTGAGGCTGTTTAACTTGCACCAGATGTGAACTGGCCCCTGGCAATCTTAGGGAAGTGCAAAGGTCATCTTTCCTCCACTCCATTGGGTTCTCTGCTGGTCCACAGCTTGTCTAGCCCTCAGGATGGGTCCCTGATTCTCTGTCCTTAAAATATGCAAGTGGAAGACCCAAGTGATTGAAGGCCCAGTACTTGGGCATTTAAAATTAGGTGAGACAAAGCTCTACAGAGAACAACTTTGAATAATCAAAAAAAACAACTTAAATCTAATCACCTAAGTTCTGTACTTGGCCCATTTCCTGTAAAGCAACCCCCACAGGATTCTTAGGTCAACATAATTTAGGGAATTGCATCACTAGTAATACAGACCTGGCCTGAATTAACTCATAGGAAAAAATACAGGATTGTTTGTTTGAATCAAGCAGCATAGAAGATAAATATGCCTGGATCACAGACATGACTCAGGCCAGTTTAATGCTGCTCATGTCAGCCATCAGTGGTATTAGAAGATATGTCTCCTAGGTAGGGAGAACAGGCTTGTGGTTAAAGCACTGGACTGAGACTCAGGAAACCAGTTCTCATATATCCAACTGACTCCCTGTGCAATCAAAGGCAAGTCACTTAATCTCTCTGTGCCTCAGTTTCCTAGCTGCAAAAGTATAGATAATAATAGTCCCTTTGTCTAGCTCTTCTATTTGCATTGCAAACTCTTTGGGGCAAAGGCTGTCTCTTCTTATGTGTCTACATAGCACCTAGCACAATGTGGTATCAATCAAGATCGTGACTTGTAAGATCTGCTGTAATACATGGATCACTTAAATAGATCTTTGCAGCATTCAGGAAGTAAGTAAGTATGGGATTAAAGTATAATATTTTCTGAGGGAGGCAAGACCTTGGAAGCATGGAAACTTCAAAAGACTAATATAGTGAGATGTGCCAGACGCCATAGGCACCAGGATTAGTAATAAACTGTTGTAACTATACGTGTTATATGTATTTTTGGAAATTAGGGATTGTAGTCTAGCTCCATGGGACAGGGTTACCAAGCTTCCCCCATGAACTAAGATCAGTGGGGGATAATCACTGTAAACCCTGGCACAGGTAAATAACTCCAGAGAAATATCACCCACTGGGGTGAGTTACATATACTACTACAGACTGGATGCAAGACACCCAGGAGACAAAGAAAGAGCTAGTGGTATAACAGGCCAGCCTGAATGGCAAAAGGGGACCCTGCTTTTGATCCAAACATTGACATGAGATTGTAACCAACAGGGTAAAACCCTGCTGGAAGCGTTTGAAGGATTGGAAAGCCATGTGGAAGATGGATGACATCTGGTAAATTTAGCATGCGTGCAGACTGTGTACTGTTTTGTGATATGTTTTCTCTGTAATGCTTTTGTCCTAAAAATAAATGTACTGTGCTCTGAAAGCTGGCTCGTCACCCTGTCTTTGTTCCCGAGACAACTCAAAACATACACAGGTGCTGGATTCAGGTCAGTGCTGCTGGGGTAAACACAATGAATTGCAGAACTGCAAGACTAACTTTCTAGTCTGGAGGAAGTGCGACGAGAGTTCTTCCTACACAGAGGCGGTGGTTGACACCTGAGACCTAAAGGCGTGCCCCTGAGTACACCAGAGAGGGGGCAGAGGTGCAGTTAACTCCAGAACTGCAACGCATTTATCATTACATTTATATAATACCCTTAATTCTGAAGGCTCCTAGAACATTTTGGCCTGTCTAGTATATTAAGGTGCAGCTGGTTCTGGGTTGGAACGTAGCAGCCATGTTGTATTAGCAACAATACAAAAGAGCATGCAGAAGAAATGGCCTTAATAGTATGCACTGTCCCAATGGCTCCAAAGCATCATTAATCTACAAATTACAAGAATGTATCACATGTTGCCCACTTAATAGCTTGTTTGACCTTTTTTAATATTTTATTGAAATTATGAATAGAAAGTAAAAACAACATTAAAATACTATATTAAACAGTGTAAAAATCTACAATTACCAAAGCAAAGTAAGGAAATTTTACCTTCAATTTTAGCATAGATTCATCTAATTGAAACTGATATTCCCTCCACACCCAACCATGAAATATTAGTCCCACAGAAGTCGATGGTAAAACTTCTGTTGGATTTACAAAAGCTTAGATTTCAATGACTGATATGAGTTAACAAGAGTTATCAAGACACAAAATGAGATTAAACTAGCTAAGCGAGACATAAAGGGTAAAAAGAAAACATTCTACAAATGCATTAAAAGCAAGAGGAACACCAAGGACAGGGTAGGCCCATTTCTCAATGTAGGGGGGGAAACAATAACAGAAAATGTGGAAATAGTAGAAGAGCTAAATGACATTTTTGTTTCAGTTTTCACTAAAAAGGTTAGTAGCAATTGGATGTCTAACATAGTAAATGCCAGTGAAAGTGAGGTAGGATCAGAGGCTAAAAGAGGGAAAGAACAAGTTAAAAATTACTAAGACAAGTTAGATGTTTCAAGTTACCAGGGTCTGATGAAATACATCCTAGAATACTCAAGAAGCTGGCTGAGGAGATATCTGAGCCATTAGCAATTATCTTTGAAAAGTCATGGAAAACGAGAGATTCCAGAGGATTGGAAAAGGACAAATATAGTGCCCATCTATAAAGAGGGAAATAAGGACAACCCAGGGAATGACAGACCAGTGAACTTAACTTCAGTACCTGGAAAGATAATGGAGCAAATTAAGCAATCAATTTGCAAAACCTAGAAGATAAATCAATAAGTAACAGTCAGCATGAATTTGTCAAGAACAAATCATGTCAAACCAACCTAATAGCTTTCTTTGACAGGGTAACAAGCCTTGTGGATAGTGGAGGAGGAAGTGGTAGATGTGGTAACTTGACTTTGTAAGGCTTTTGATATTGTCTCGTATGACCTCATAAGTAAACTAGGGAAATAAAACCTAGATGAAGCTACTATATGGTGGATACATGGCTGGTTGGAAAACTGTTCCCAGAGAGTAGTTATCAGTGGTTCACAGTCAAGCTGGAAGGGCATGTCAAGTGGGGTCCCACAGGGATCAGTTCTGGTCTGGTTCTGTTCAATATCTTCATCAATGATTTAGGTAATGGCACAGAGAGTTATAAAGTTTGTGGATGATACCAAGCTGGGAGGGGCCGCAAGTGCTTTGGAGGATAGGATTAAAATTCAAAATGATCCTGACAAACCAGAAAAATGGTCTGAAGTAAATAGGATGAAATTCAATAAGGATGACAAATACAAAGTACTCCTTTTACAAGGAACCAGTTGCACAACTACAAAATGGGAAATGACTGCCTAGGAAGGAGTACTGCAGAAAGGGATCTGGAGGTCACAGCGGATCACAAGCTAAATGAGCCAATAGTGTAATACCATTGAAAAAAAAGTAAACATCATTCTGGGAAGTATTAGCAAGACTGTTGTAAGCAAGATACAAGAAGTGATTCTTCCACTGTACTCTGTGCTGATTAGGCCTCAACTGGAGTATTGTATCCAGTTTTGGGCTCCACATTTCAGGAAAGATGTGGACAAATTGGAGAGAGTCCAGAGAAGAGCAACAAAAATGATTAAAGGTCTGGAAAACATGACTTATGAGGGAAGATTGAAAAAACTGGGTTTGTTTAGTCTGAAGAAGAGAAGACTGAGAGGGGACATGTAACAGTCTTCAAGTACATAAAAGGCTGTTACAAGGAGGAGGGAGAAAAATTGTTCTCTTTAACCTCTGAGGATAGGACAGGAAGCAACGGGTTTAAATTGCAGTAAGGGTGATTTAGGTAGGACATTAGGAAAAACTTCCTGTCATGGTGGTTAAGCACTGGAATAAACTGACTACGGAGGTTGTGGAATCTCCATCATTGGAGATTTTTAAAAACAGGTTAGACAAGTACCTATCAGGGATGGTCTAGATAATACTTAGTCCTGCAATGAGTGCAGGGGACTGGACTAGAAGACCTATCGAGGTCCCTTCCAGTTCTATGATTATAAGAGAATGGGCATTTCCTCATAAGTCTGAACTATACTATTCCATCAGTTTTTAAGCTATTACCATCAATAGAGTTCTGCTTTAAAAATAATCACACAATATGGGCCTCTGATTTTTTCTGGGAAAATCAGATGATTAACATTACTTTAATAAATTAGACCAGGACATGTTGAAATACAAAACGAGTTCAATTTTACTTCAGATATATTTCTCATGATTCACACTTATTAAATGCTTTATTTTTCAAGTAAAAACAAGACGGTTACATAACATATAATTGGAGTACTTAGATAATAACTTAAAATAATAACAAAATAAACGTGGGTGTCAAAGGTAACAACAGTATCAGACCTAGAGTTATGAACTATCTAGCAATTTGCTTCAACTTGAACGCACTTCTATTTCTTCAGAGCAACAACTGCATAACATCTGGGGGATTTCACAGGATCAAATAACTTCACCAGTCCAGACCAGGCAATATTGTCCTGTAAAATGATATATGATTAAAATGCACATAAAAATGCATTTGACTTAAAAGCAAAGATATGGGAATGGGTCCATATTTTTAAATACAAAACTGCAAAAAAAGAAAACTCTAACTTTTATGCAATACATGAAACAGTTGTGAACTCACAAAATAATGCTTATGAAAAGTAAAACAGTCTGTGGTTTAAAGTCTTTAAATTATTTCTTACATATTGTCATGTGAGTCTACCACTCACTATACAGATCTCTTCTGTTATGAATTACAAGCAATGAAATTAAAGACAAAACCCTACTAACTTTACTCATTCAAATAGTCCCATTGAAGTTAATGAGATTTCTCACATGAGTAAATTGACTTGGATATGGCCCTGACACTTTGTACAGTTTCCATAATTTCTATTTCACCTTGTCTAAAAAAATACAATTTGTAAGTCAACCAGTTACTCCTGAGGGAATTCTGCACAAAAAAATTAAAAAGTATGCACCAAATATATATATATATATATTTGTGCACAATATTTTAAAATTCAGCAAATTTTATTCATCAATAAAGAAATGTGGAGGTTCCTGCATGGCAGTGGGGAGCACACGCCACCGGCTGCATGGAGGTAGGAGATCACTCTGTAGCTCCCCTGAGCCAGGTACTTGGTACTGAGGTTGCACCCGACGCTGACCCTGAAACACCCTGGGGCCCTTCCCTCTGCAACAGGTGTACCAGGTGTGGGCAGGCAGGCTCAGCCCAGCAGGATCCAAGCATGGGGATTCAGGTGTTAGGAAGCCAAACGGCACACTCCCTCACTCAGTAGCTCTGTGCTCACAGAAATAGGGGGAGCAGTGGACCATGACTCCATAATGCCCCCCCAAACTATTCCCATGGGCATCCCCAGCCCCAGGGTGATTTACGTCTCCACTGGCTGCTCTGGGCACTGGAACTGACATGCTTGTACTGCTGGGGAGAAGTGCGTGACAGCTTTTGTATCTTCCCTTTGCTTCCCTATCATTTTCTGTGGGGAAGCAAAGAAATCTACAGGGAACATGAATTCTGCACGCATGTAGTGGCGCAGAATTCCTTCAGAAGTAACCAGTACAAAATTAAATCTATAGGTACATTAAATTTAAAGAAGGTAAATCAGTGCTATCTGCAGAAGGTCTGATCTCCCAGTTTTGCAGATATACAGATCTCTTCATGATTTATAGCTAGTTGGCATTTGGGAAAATACATCATTAGATATTTCAGAAACGCCTCTCTCTGTAAGTTAGAACAAAACCAAACATTTATTACAACTCATTTGCTCCAGGTGTACTGTAGATGAGAATAAAACAAACTTTCCTTATGATAAAATGGAGCTATTAAAATGAAAATTTATAGTGGAAAAAAGAGCTGCTCACACAAATGGGCTTAATATGAAAAGGTCACAAAACTTTATTTTGACTATAGCCCACAGTAGAAGCTTCAAAGACACCACCATAACCTTCTAACAAATTACCTTTGAATGGAAAATATGTTATTGGAACAGCATAAGTATGATCATTACTTCTGAGTTAATTAGGACAAGCTGTGACTTAGCGGTGTAATTCAATGGAATTCTGTGTAGTTCCACCAGGTCTATATTTGCCCAGTTCAGATGGGCTGTATGTTACTCAGGTGCAACTCAATTGATTAGATAACTGAAAAAAAACCACTTTCCCCCCTCCTACTACATATCTTAACTAAGTAAGTATAAAAATAATCCACGTGCATTTTGGACATGATCCAAAGCCCACTGAAGTCCACAGAAAAACTGCCATTGAGATCAGTGGGCAGCAGATCAGTCCTTACAGTATCATTAGTTGAAAGCTTTAGTATACACAGGACAATGTTTGTTTAGTACTTCCAGTGTTAATTTTAATGATTAATATACTAATACTTGATATGGAATAAGATTTGAAAGGGTTTTAAACATTTTTTTTACTGTCATCTGACTAGTAATTACCATACAATTAAAAGAACATAAACTTTACTGTTGCAGCTTTGCTTAAAATAATAATAAAAAAACATCTGCTGGGCATATGTTTAGACAAAGATGGAATGAATACTTACATTTTTGCAACTATGATGAGAATAGCAAGTCTGCAACAGGGGCTCTTTGGTACTCAATAAATAATTTGGTTAAAATAAACAGACTTAAGGTAACAAAATATAAAGTAAACACACCTTCTCTTTGAGGTAGCAAAGACGATCCAGAAGTAATAAAACTTCTATACAGGGAGCCAGAACAACTTTCAACTGAAAGAAACGTTAGACACAATCATAGCTTTAGGAAAGGAAGCCAAGATACTACTAAAAAGACAGCTCTGCCCCCCAGAAACACTTCTAGGAAGGTGAATCATTTTCTTGAGGAAAAACCTTTACAAGTGCCACCTTGCCAGTTCTTCCCTATCCGACATTTTCAGAAAAATCTACTAAAGATCAAAAGTCCATGGAATGTTATAAGCAGGGCAAGTATTATACTTGGCTGGCTCTGAGGCATAATCTAATATGCAAATCATACTATAAGTGGCAGAAAGCTTTTGAAGAGGGAAATAATTTTTAGAAGACTTATTTTTATGAAATAACTTCATGGAGACCAATCCGGTTTCAAAAGGAGTCTGACATTTCTTTCTTCACAGTCATAATCCCCCTTGAAAAACAACCTTCCATGTGTTCTCTTTATTATTTTACAGACACCTGATATAGCTGTGGAATCGGATATCCTCGAAGTGAAGTGTTTTTCTGTAGACAGTATATATCACAATATAAGCTGGTCCACCACCACATAAAATTTGACAGGGCTCTATTCTAGACTAGCACATATATACAAGGTAATGTTTTTAATCCTTTGATTTTACCATATTAAATGCTTCCAGCTCATTCATTCTATGCTTGTATTTTTCATAGTAATCCATTATATCGCTGTCTGGGAGCTGCAAAAAGGGAAAAAAAATGGATGACAACAATTAAAGCCATTCCTATTACCTAGCCCAGAAAATTTCTGAAACATTATTCTTTCTAATTAAAAGTGATAATGTCAAATGAACTTTAGTTTTGTTTTTTATGAGTACTTTTCTAAGGCTTATAATGAGCCATTTTTCTGTTCTCAATTACCTGAATTCTTCGATTAACTTTTCACTAACGTGAAATATTCAGATATATTTATTACTCAGAAGCATGAAACCATTCTTAAATGAGCATTATACACTGAAGTGGCGGTAACATTCCTATTTCTTACAGTGAACATCTCACATCAATTTTTACCAAGAAGTACAAAAGGGCTCACTTATAGAGCTAAGGCGGGAGTACGATATGTCATAGTAAAAGGAGTAGGAGTTAGGACTCGAGGGTTTTATTCCTGGTTCTGCCACTTACTCATTGTCAGGCCCTGGAGAAGTCACACACTTTCTCTGTGCTCCAGGTTAGCCCTCTGTGAAATAACTATAATACTTCCATATTACTTTTCCTCACTTCTCTGCAGTTTCCCTCTCCTTCACCAGACTGCCTGGTATGGTGTTGCCAATGCCTGTAATATTGCAGGTGCTGCAGTTTGGGGCTGGTTTTGCTAAGAAGACACAGGCAGCTCTGGAATTTTGCCTGAGCCATATGCAGCTTTCCCCTTTGGCTATTAGAAGCCATTATGATGCCTGTGTTACAGGCACAGGGCCGGCTCCAGGCACCAGCGAAGGAAGCAGGTTCTTGGGGACGCCAATACAAAGGGGTGGCACTCCATTCGTTATTGGGACGGTACATCTGGGTCTTTGGTGGCAATTCGGTGGCGGGTCCTTCAGTCCCCCTCTTTGTCTTCGGCGGCAGCTCAATCTTTTTTTTTTTTTTTTTTAACTTTGCTGCTTGGCGCAGCAAAAAAGCTGGAGCCGGCCCTGTACAGGCAGCAGCCATAGGGAAGCTGTGGCACAACAGAGCTGGCTCCTACTCCAAGTTTGGCAGTACAGTAATGGCTTAACACCTCCCACGGTGCAGGAAGAGTGAGTTAATGAAGGGTACGTCTTCACTACCCGCCGTATCGGTGGGTAGCAATCGATTGCTCGGGGATCGATATATCACATCTCATCTAGACGCGATATATCGATCCCCGAACGTGCTTATATCGATTCCGTAACTCCACCAACCCGAATGGAGTTGCGGAATCGACAGGGAGAGCCGCGGACATCGATCTCACGCCGTGACGATGGTAATTCGATCTTAGATACTTCAACTTCAGCTACGTTATTCACGTAGCTGAAGTTGCGTATCTAAGATTGATTTTCCCCCAGGGTGTAGACCAGCCCGAAGATAAGAGCTCTGGGGAAGCCGTCTCACTGAAGACTGGAGATAAGGGGACAGCTACTGGAGAATACCATAGGATTAGGAGAAGAAAAGCAGGTGGCTGCAGGATCCTGCAGAGGAGGAGTGGGACTGGGGGCTGCAGGATCCTACCTAGGGGATCCTCCCAGGATGGAGCAGGGCTGCCTGCCAGCTGGGACCAAGGAGAGCTCTGGGCAGTGAGAGGGGAGGAGTTTGGTCATCCTGGTCCAAATTCTCAAAGGATGCTCAACACAGCAGCCACAGTTAAACATGAGCAAGTTATCATGTGCATTTTTCACATGCAAAGTGTCTGATTTACATATGCATATCAAACGGTATTTCTAACTACTTGATTTATGCACACCATTGTATTTATTCTACACACAGTTATCAGAGTTGCAAGTGTAAAAATTTGTGTGCTCAAAATGTGAAAAATATTATATGAATGTACAGGCCATATTATTCTGTGAAAGTTGGACATTATGCTTTGAATGCAAATAACCAAAGGAAACAAAGGCCTTGTCTACATTACAGGGGGAAATTTGATCTAAGCTGTGCAATTTGAGTTCCATTAATAGCGTAACTCAAATCAACGTAGCTTAGACCTACTTATCACACAAGATGCAATGTTGATGGGAGACGTTCTCCCGTCAACTCCCTCTACTCTTCTCAATCCGGTAGAGTACAGGAGTCGACAGGAGAGCGATCTGTGGAAGACCCACGAAATCAACCGCTGATGCATAGATCGCCGCTCGTCAATCCCCTGGTTAGTGTAGACAAGCTCAAAGAGTATGCCTGCTGCACCTGCCAATTCTTCCTAAGGCCTCCAATTCTGCAGTGAAAGAAGTGGAGTGTGCTCTTAACATTCTCAGGCAATACAGAACATTGCACTGTGGCCAGAGTCTCTTCCCTCCTCTCCCTCCACAAATTCACACATTTTAGTTGGTTTGGGATATATTCAAGTTACTTTAAGTTTTAATGCACTATTGGAAATAATGTGATTTTGTACATGGGGTTCTTGCACCCTTCCTCTGAAAAAAAGAAAGTCACAGATCATGATTTTTCCTTTAATTTCCCCTTAGACTGTCAACACCATTATGTAATCCTCCACCATTTTCCTGGAACAGCTGTTGCCAAGGAGACACATCCAGTACTGCTCTGTGGTGGGAGAATGAGCAGGGGATTTTAGATAAACAGAGATGTGCTTTCTTATTTTACTGCCCAAAATACAAAGCCTTAATTCTCAAGTGAGAGAACTATCCACTGTGCACAAATAGCTGTACCAAAACCACGATCCCCTTTTCTTTTCCTCTTAAGATAGCATGGCACAACGTAACATCATGTGCCATTTATTACTACTAGATATTTTCTTATGTGAATACTGAGAAGCTCTAATAGGGACATGGCCCCACTGCACCAGCTACTGTACAAATGTCTGTGAAGAAACAATCCTGATTCTGAAGATAAGTGACACAGAACAATGATACAATCCTACGTATATTCCATATATATACATATGTATTTATTCCCAAATCTTATGGTTATAGGTGGACAAATTGCCAGCTAACCTCATCTTTATTCCACTCAGTCTAGCTATTGGATGATTTCTTATCAGCACTGTGGTCTTGAGGAGAGAGTTAAAGGAATGGGTATCAGCATTACAGATTAGCTCAAAGTGAGCGTTTCATATGTAAGGGACATTGTGGAAGGCAGTATGAAGATGTTTGTGTGAGAAAATGAAAAACAGGCCGATGAGACTCATGTTGTTCGCAGAATGGAGGACATACATTAATAATAATCTCATACTCTCCAAATGTTTTTAAACCATGGACCACATTTTAATAGAAGTCATGAACCCTTCCTCTTACAGTGAGTGTGGTCCACCTTCCCTCCCATTCACAATCATGTAGCAACTACAGCTATTACTTACTCATAAACGTAGTAGTAGGAAAGTAGTTGTTATACGTTTAGATTCTTTTAATGCAATTTAGCAGCTGGAAACAAGGAGGAGAACAGCTTTCCATGCACCACGAGCAAGTGCTCAGCAACCACCATTGGTCTAATCTGATTAACCCACTACGCTGCACTACATCTTCTTAAAGTGAAACAATCCAATCTGAAAACAAATACCCTACAGCTAAATTCCAAGCCCAGTGATGCTTGTAAACCAATGCATGACAATTGACAATATTCTGGCATAAGTCAGTGGATAGCGAAGTCTGTTTTCGCTTTCTTTAAAAATGTAAGGCAGCAATCAATTTCCGAGACTCCATCATCACTAGAATCTAATTTGGGGAAACACAAACAAAGGACAGGGGCAGGTGCTGAAATGGTAGTAGTTTAAAGTGAGAGTAGGGAAGCAGAAAAGTAGTAGTAGTCAGGTATGTAACAGCATCCAAAATCATCCAAAGCCCAAGATTTGGTGGTGATGGGGGACTTCAACTATCCAGATATATGTTGGGAAAATAACACCGCGGGGCACAGACTATCCAATAAGTTCCTGGACTGCATTGCAGACAACATTTTATTTCAGAAAGTTGAAAAAGCTACTAGGGGGGAAGCTGTTCTAGACTTGATTTTAACAAATAGGAAGGAACTTGTTGAGAATTTAAAGTAGAAGGAAGCTTGGGTGAAAGTGATCATGAAATCATAGAGTTTGCAATTCTAAGGAAGGGTAGAAGGGAGTACAGCAAAATAGAGACAATGAATTTCAGGAAGGCGGATTTTGGTAAGCTCAGAGAGCTGATAGGTAAGGTCTCATGGGAATCAAGACTGAGGAGAAAAACAACTGAGGAGAGTTGGCAGTTTTTCAAAGGGACGCTATTAAGGGCCCAAAAGCAAGCTATTCCGATGGTTAGGAAAGATAGAAAATGTGGCAAAAGACCACCTTGGCTTAACCACGAGATCTTGTGTGACCTACAAAATAAAAAGGAGTCATATAAAAAATGAAAACTAGGTCAGATTACAAAGGACGAATATAGGCAAATAACACAGGAATGCAGAGGCAAGATTAGAAAGGCAAAGGCACAAAATGAGCTCAAACTAGCTATGGGAATAAAGGGAAACAAGAAGACTTTTTATCAATACATTAGAAGCAAGAGGAAGACCAAGGACAGGGTAGGCCCACTGCTCAGTAAGGAGGGGGAAACAGTAACGGGAGACTTGGAAATGGCAGAGATGCTTAATGACTTCTTTGTTTCGGTCTTCACTGAGAAGTCTGAAGGAATGTCTAGTATAGTGAATGCTTACAGGAAGAGGGTAGGTATAGAAGATAAAATAAAAAAAGAGCAAGTAAAAAATCACTTAGAAAAGTTAGATGCCTGCAAGTCACCAGGGCCTGATGAAATGCATCCTAGAATACTCAAGGAGTTAATAGAGGAGGTATCTGAGCCTCTAGCTATTATCTTTGGGAAATCATGGGAGACGGGGGAGATTCCAGAAGACTGGAAGGGGGCAAATACAGTGCCCATCTATAAAAAGGGAAATAAAAACAACCCAGGAGACCACAGACCAGTTAGTTTAACTTCTGTTCCAGGGAAGATAATGGAGCAGGTAATTAAAGAAATCATCTGCAAACACTTGGAAGGTGGTAAGGTGATAGGGAATAGCCAGCATGGATTTGTAAAGAACAAATCGTGTCAAACTAATCTGATAGCATTCTTTGATAGGATAACGAGCCTTGTGGATAAGGGAGAAGCGGTGGATGTGATATACCTGGACTTTAGTAAGGCATTTGATACAGTCTCGCATGATATTCTTATAGATAAACTAGGAAAGTACAGTTTAGATGGGGCTACTATAAGGTGGGTGCATAACTGGCTGGATAACCGTACTCAAAGAGTAGTTATTAATGGTTCCCAATCCTGCTGGAAAGGTATAACAAGTGGGGTTCCGCAGGGGTCTGTTTTGGGACCGGCTCTGTTCAATATCTTCATCAACGATTTAGATGTTGGCATAGAAAGTACGCTTATTAAGTTTGCAGACGATACCAAACTGGGAGGGATTGCAACTGCTTTGGAGGACAGGGTCAAAATTCAAAATGATCTGGACAAATTGGAGAAATGGTCTGAGGTAAACGGGATGAAGTTCAATAAAGATAAATGCAAAGTGCTCCACTTAGGAAGGAACAATCAGTTTCACACATACAGAATGGGAAGAGACTGTCTAGAAAGGAGTATGGCAGAAAGAGATCTAGGGGTCATAGTGGACCACAAGCTTAATATGAGTCAACAGTGTGATACTGTTGCAAAAAAAGCAAACGTGATTCTGGGATGCATTAACAGGTGTGTTGTAAACAAGACACGAGAAGTCATTCTTCCGCTTTACTCTGTGCTGGTTAGGCCTCAACTGAAGTATTGTGTCCAGTTCTGGGCACCGCATTTCAAGAAAGATGTGGAGAAATTGGAGAGGGTCCAGAGAAGAGCAACAAGAATGATTAAAGATCTTGAGAACATGACCTATGAAGGAAGGCTGAAGGAATTGGGTTTGTTTAGTTTGGAAAAGAGAAGACTAAGAGGGGACATGATAGCAGTTTTCAGGTATCTAAAAGGGTGTCATCAGGAGGAGGCAGAAAACTTGTTCACCTTAGCCTCCAATGATAGAACAAGAAGCAATGGGCTTAAACTGCAGCAAGGGAGATTTAGGTTGGACATTAGGAATAAGTTCCTAACTGTCAAGGTAGTTAAACACTGGAATAGATTGCCTAGGGAAGTTGTGGAATCTCCATCTCTGGAGATATTTAAGAGTAGGTTAGATAAATGTCTATAGGGATGGTCTAGATAGTATTTGGTCCTCCCATGAGGGCAGGGGACTGGACTTGATGACCTCTCGAGATCCCTTCCAGTCCTAGAGTCTATGAGTCTATGAGCATCTCAGGACACATAAGACTAGGTTAGATATAAGGTTGCTGAACTTACGTTGCATTATGAAAAGAAAGTAACAGCATTAGAAAAGAAAATCACAAGATGTTACACATTTGTATTTCAAAGTACAAAAAAATCGTATGTTATACTACTTGAGAAATAATATGCAATCATGTAATTAAAGATTACCATACACTTATACACAAGGAGAGGGAGAGTAAAGTGTACAGTTGTTATTTTGGAATTTCCTCCCTTGACTGTTTAATTGCATAGGTCATAATGTTCTCAACATAGTTTTTGTCTGGAATTTCCTAGTTTGTTTTAACATTAAAAACAGCCACCCACAAAATTAAGGCATTTAAATTCCAGATTTTTGAAGCTATGTTGATTCTACAAAAAAATTGGTATCTAAATTACCTAATGAGGAACTTTTTGGACAGACACTATCAGAACACCCAATCCTAAGCATCTTAGGAGATCTACAGGACAGAATCTCTTTCCCATGAAACTTCGTGCAAATCATACAGCAGCCCTTCACAACTCCTGGGTCCTGACAAGCTCCATAGAGCCTGAGGGTTTCTGCCTTTTCCCATGCACATCTTCAGTATGTATTTCACTGTGCAGCTAAGTTTGTCATCAATGCATGTGTAGCTCATCTTGCCTTAGCTACACTCTTTACAAGTTTAGTGAAAAATTGCATACAAAATATCTCACTGCCAGTGTGCAACATGCAATTTTGAAAGGGTCATATTTGAGTCAAATTAACAGTAAAGGTCATTTGAAACATTCAAACTATTGCTCTCCAGTGAGTGAAAAATCAACAGAGAGGACCTTCCAATATGTTGATCTCCTCCTCCTCATGCAGAAGAGATAAGAGGTCAACTGCCTGTATAGCACCATCCCTCTCATTTTCCTGTTATGCTCTCCATAGGTCCAAAGAGCTATGTATGGGAAAGGAGCAGGCCAGCAAGAAAGAGTGACAGATTGTTAGGGGGCAGGGGAGGGAGAGGAGTGTACACATTGTCACTCTGGGGCAACTAGTGGAAATGCCATATGGAAATTAATGTAGCCAATGACCTTAAAGATTAACATAAGAACATAAGAATGGCCATACCGGGTCAGACCAAAGGTCCATCTAGCCCAGTATCCTGTCTACCAACAGTGGCTAATGCCAGGTGCCCCAGAGGGAGTGAACCTAACAGGCAATGATCAAGTGATCTCTTTCCTGCCATCCATCTCCATCCTCTGACAAACAGGCTAGGGACACCATTCCTTACCCATCCTGGCTAATAGCCATTTATGGACTTAACCACCATGAATTTATTCAGTTCCCTTTCAAACGCTGTTATAGTCCTAGCCTTTACAACCTCCTCAGGTAAGGAGTTCCACAAGTTGACTGTGCACTGCGTGAAGAAGAACTTCCTTTTATTTGTTTTAAACCTGCTGCTATTAATTTCATTTGGTGACCCCAAGTTCTTGTATTATGGGAATAAGTAAATAACTTTTCCTCATCCACATTCTCCACATCACTCATGATTTTATATACCTCTATCATATCCCCCCTTAAGTCTCCTCTTTTCCAAGCTGAAGAGTCCTAGCCTCTTTAATCTTTCCTCATATGGGCCCCTCTCCAAACCCCTAATCATTTTACTTGCCCTTTTATGAACCTTTTCAGAATGATTATTTAACATTAGATTAATGTTGGTATATGGCTGGAGCACCTGCAAGACACAGCTCAGCATAGAATAATGGAGACAGAGGGCCTCCATCTGGATGCTCCCCAGTGGACTCCAGGGTCCACAGGATGTCAAAGGATCTATTGGGTGTGTGTGCTGGACCCAGTTTTTTCTACAAGGGGACAAACCATGTATGAATTCAGAGGGAAGTCCATGAAGAGAACATCACATAGTTTCCCAGCCCCTATGCAGGCATTTCCACATAGAGACATTATCTGGCCTAGTAAATTTAAGGCTGGGATTTTTAAAAGAGCTTGATGGGATTTGGGCACCCAACTCCCTTAGGCTTCTTCAAAATTTCCAGCCTTAAATACTTGGTCTTACAATGGCCTTAACATGTAAATCTGTACTTAATACTATAGGAAATGGAACACACTAAAATGAAACTATTTCTTCCTTTTGACACTAATTTAGAGAGGAACATAATTTCCACAGAAACAAATGCATGAAACCACAGTATCAATTATTATAAACAGTATGCTAATAACTGATGCAGGACTGAAGCCAGTATCTTTTGAAATATAGACTTAGCTGACATGGATCATTGGCTCATGTTAATAAAGTATGAGACTGTTATATCTGGGGTGTAGGTGGCCAGGCCAGTAATGTCTGCTGGGTTGGAACTGAAGGCAGGATTTGAGACAAGTTACCAACCCAAGTCAGGAGATGGTTACTAGGGTCAAGCTGGGCCAGCGTCAAAGGCAGGAGTCAGGACTAGATACCAAACTGAGTAAGAAGACAGGTGCCAAAGTCAAGCTTGGCTGGGGTTTAAGACAGGAGTCAGGAGAAAGATGGGGCAAAAGATCTCGTCTGTAGCAGTAGGAAGTCAGAGTTTCTACTATTGCTCAGACAGTTCCCTGGGGCAACTTTCTGGTTTAAAGAGCTTGTGTGGACCAATCAGGTGATTGCAGGGCTCTGTCACTCTGGCCTCTTCAGATGGTACGTCCTGCGGTGCCTGACAGTCCAGTAATTGTTGGACGCTGTATCATGTGGTGCTGTGGAGGGGTCCATTACTCAGGACTGCATAACCCTGGGTTCTAGACCCATAAATCCTTCTAGAGACAACAGCTATATACACTGCGCCTTCAAAGAAGGCTGATAAGACTTTAATATCTGTAACTATTTCTTTCTGGTAGTCATACCTTTTGAAAAATTGTGATTAAGTATAATGAGAAAATTGTAATATGAAATAGTGATCCGCATAGACTCATAGACTTTAAGGCCAGAAGAGACCATCATGATCATCTACCCTCTGGCACATTGCAGGCCACAGAACATCACCCACTCACTCCTATAATAGACCCATAACCTCTGACTGAGTTAATGAAGTCCTCAAATCATGATGTAAACACTTCAAGTTACAGAGAATACACCACTTACACTAGTTTAAGCCTGCAAGTGACCTGTGCCTGATGTTGCAGAGGAAGACAAAAAATGCCCCAGGATCTTTGCCAATTTTATGGAGGACCCCGAGGAGCTGCTGGGACATCTGCCAGTTGACTGCCTGGAAGAGCTGCCGGGACTGCCACCAGTCGAGTATTCTGAGGAGCTGCTGGGACTGCTGCCAGTCGAGTACTCTGAGGGGCTGGTGGGACTGCCAGCTGCTGAGTACTCAGAGGAGACTGAGGATCCATGAGCAATGAGGTCCTACGAACAGGTACAGGTAGGAAGTAGCCCACGGAAAACCAGACTTTAGTTTGGTTGTGTTGCTAAAGTTGCAGTCAGCAATGGGACCACATGCCATTGGATGGGCCCTGGGCTGGGATCTGGTGGAGTAGGATGGGCTTGGGTCCCTCTATCTTTCCCCCTTCACTGCCAACCCCATAGCTGGAGATTGGCTGCATGCTCACTTTAGGCCCTCAGACTGTTTGCCCTAGCGAGGAGGTTGTGGCTATAGACTATTTGTTGCTCTTCCCCACTCTGAGGGCTAGAGACTATACACTGTTCATTATTGTCTGCCCCAGCCAAGAGGCTATAGACTGTGTGTCGCTCTGGTGATGCTGGTACTAACAAGACACGTATCAATTGTTGAAAAATATGTTCAAGGAAATGACAAAAATTGCTTTGGATACATTTTTGTAAGATGATAATGATAATGAATTTTAATTAACAGAATGATCTGCATATTCTCTACACAGTATCAGTCATAATCTAGTTAGTTTTACCACTGAAAAATGAAATACTCTGGCATTCTCAAAGGCACAATCTTAATGTAGCAAAATTGAAATAAACAGTATTTTTAATGAAGACTAAATAGCTTAAAAGTTCACTGCAAGACCAATGAACATCAAGTCCCCTTGAAAATACCCATATCCTGACTCAAATTAATGATCACAAAGGAAATGTACCAGTGAAATTATTACAGTATAAGCATTCTTTAAAAATGAATGGCATCCTATTCCTTCAAAGAATCTTAATAAAAACAATAAGCTTGTTTTATTGTACAGATTAAAACTACTACTGCTCTATATACTGCACAAATGAAGGGTTGTACCAATAAAAGCATCTCATATCATAGGAATAATAAAAGACAGCAGTTTATGTGATGATAAACATTTCTCTTTATGTGCTGCATAAAAAAGCTACATCAGGAGATTAAAATATTTTTTCGTTCTGACTTCTAGATGCAAAATGACAAATATCAGAGCTGTTTAAATTATTTTTAAAGAGAAGAAAATGTCTCTGCTACAGGGTTATTGTTTTCATGTATGCAATTTAGTGCTGTGCCATTAATTTAAACACCACTAACATTATATTGTGTAAAACCGAAAATGAAAAATTTTAAGCACGGCTAACTTTTTGGATGCATCACTATGGGTTTAGAAAATCAATCAAACTTACAGCAACCTATACAAACGCACACACTCTTAAGGTAAACTGTGGAATTGCTAATGTATCTCTGTTGCGTGCCTGGATGCTCTGCAAGGACGAGGCCCACACGCACACGGTGAATTAATTGGCTTTAATGAAGGTTAAGCGACACACCCGCAACGGGGACTCCAAGCATTGCTGTCATTGGGATGGGGAACCCAGCGCATGAAAAAGCTCGGCCTGGTACAGAGTCCAACTACGCAACCGATGGCCCGCAGCAATTATAACATCATGCTAATCCTATGCAAAGCAGCACATACATATGCAACTTGGGGCATTCCATCAGCAATGGCCGCCCCCCCTTGGCCTAGGGCCAGGGGCTTTCTGCAATTCCTCATAAACACCAGGGCTTCCCACACAAGGCAGTTCTAACCGGCTAGAAGCAGCATCTGCTGGCATACTATGTCCTATAATAACCTA
Organism: Gopherus flavomarginatus; assembly: GCF_025201925.1. Classification (NCBI taxonomy): domain Eukaryota; kingdom Metazoa; phylum Chordata; order Testudines; family Testudinidae; genus Gopherus; species Gopherus flavomarginatus. Next base: position 79,457,562 of record NC_066617.1, on the reverse strand, counting down.
TCTGCGAGAAAGCGCAAAGCCCTAGCTAGGCTGTGACAAAGTCTTCCGGGGTCCCCTACAATCTCCATAGCACATACTTAACTGGATGCTTCTGGAGGAGTTCTTAAATTGCATATGAAATATTTTGACTACAAGACAAAATAACCATCATTAGTGAAAAAGTAAGCTATAACTAATACAGTAGCTTGTATACTTGGATGTGATGACAAGATGGATTCAAGGTGATTATTTAATACCTTTTCTCTGTATGTGGAATATCAATTGACAAAGCTATCTCTATATAGAATTTATACTTGAATGAATTAACCCCTTCATGATGTCAGGCTGCCCTTCAGAAGCCCTGAAAAGCATAAAAAATAACAACGGTGCTAAGACATTGGGTGCAAAAAAGGTTGAAAAATGGATTTAAATAAAATTTAATTTCTTTGCATTAATTAGTGTTACAGTATTGAAATAAAACAATTAAAGAACATATATATTTTCCATTGTTTTCTATAAATAACATGGGAGGTAACTACCATTACATAATAATGCACATTACCAAGAGGTTCCAAATTTTCATATTTAGATGTCCATCTAGGATAGAAATATTAGAAACTGAGCTTGTTACTTTCTTTAAACATATAAACTGGGACAACTTAGTGGTAAACTTGGAGTATATATATCAGCACTGAACTTGGCCCATTATGTTTTAATAATATGATGGATATGACATATGCACATTAAAACATAGGCTATCATAAGGGAGCTTTAAAAATACTTGATACATAATGACAAATTCATAAAAACTAAATTATAAGAAGATCTTGAGAGTTCTGCCATAGCAAGTTTTATTATACTTGAAGCCATTTGCTGTATTCCTGTATATTGGGCTGGGGTGAATATGCTACCTATTTAGGGTGGGAATAGTTTAGATTAAATAGATTATGAATCGTTAAAAGTAAAAGTAACAATTAAATGTAGTTGCAAAATACCTAATTTTTAATCTACCTGAGAATGTCTGAGTCCTGTTTCAGGTTTTCTGAGGCATGGACGAACACTTTACTCCTGAGCGAATTCTTTGTCACTGTGCATGTGTAGAATCCATGTCCCTTACAGATTTGCTTCCCTGCTGAAAAATTACTTATGATGGGAAAGCAAAGGGAAGCTGCAAGAACTGTCATGTGCCCGTCCCCAGCAGCACAGGCAGGTTAGCTTGAGTGCCCGGAGCAGCTGGTAGAGACATAAATCAGGAGAGATGGGAGAGGGGCTGAGCAGTTGTGCAAGTGAGAAAGCGAAAGCGAGAAAGAGAAAGAGACTCTCTCTCTTGCTATTGCAGCATGCTCAGCGCGGAGGAGCAGGGCTTCAAGGTGTTTTTGAGGAGGTAGGCATGGGGCAGGCTCTGTCCATTCTGGCAGAGCAGAATGTAGTAGCCTGCCTGCTTAGTGAATTGTTCCCATTGGCTTTGTGAGTTCCTTCAGGAGTATAAAACAGGTGTAAAAGTTTTAAGGCTCCTTCACATTGCCAGAGGGATGTTGTCAAGGTTTTTTCCTCCACTTTGAACTTTAGGGTACAAAAAGTGGGGACCTGCATGAACACTTTTAAGCTTAATTACTAGCTTAAATCTGGTACACTGCCACCAGCCAGAATTTAGTGCCTGGCACACTTTCTGTTACCCCAAAACCTTCCCTGGGGAACCCAGACCCAAACCTCTTGGGTCTTAAAACAAGGAGAAATTAACCATCCCCTTCCTTTTCCCCCCAGACTTTCCCCTCCCTGGGTTGCCTTGCGAGGCTTCACACCGATCCAAACTCCTTGGATCTTAAAACAAGGAGGAATTAACCATTCCTCCTCCTTTCCCCCCCCCATCAATCCCTGGTGAGTTCAGACTCAATCCCTTGGATTTTAAAACAAGGAAAAATCAATCAGGTTCTTAAAAAGAAAGCTTTTAATTAAAGAAAGAAAAGGTAAAAATTATCTCTGTAAAATCAGGATGGAAAATGCTTTACCAGGTACTCAGATTCATATAGACTAGAGGGACACCCCCACCCCAGTCTTAGATTCAAAGTTACAGCAAACAGAGGTAAAAATCCTTCCAGCAAAAAGACACATTTACAAGTTAAGAAAACAAACATAAGACTAATCCGCCTTGCCTGGCTATTACTTACAATTTTGAAACATGAAAGACTGATTCAGAAAGATAGGGAAAGCCTGGGTGTATGTCCAATCCCTCTTAGCCCCAAGAGCGAACAACGAACCAAAAAAAAGCACAAAGACTTCCCTCCACCAAGATTTGAAAGTATCTTGTCCCCCATTGGTCCTCTGGTCAGGTGTCAGCCAAGTTTACTGAGCTTCTTAACCCTTTACAGGTAAAAGAAACATTAACTCTTAACCATCTGTTTATGACAGATGTAAAGGACAATATGGCCTTATAAATGCTCATGGTGTTTTCATGATTAGAACTGGTCTAAATTTTTGGACTGAAAAAATTTCCTATCAAAATGTGCCCCATGAACTGTTTGCTTTCTGGAGATGGTCAGTAGCCAATATAAATTGTGAGTTTGATTCCCCCACCCTCACTTGCTCTTCAGCTGTCTATGATGTAACACGGAGCATACGGCTGCATATATTTGTTGACTAATAACTAGAAATAAAGGGTCAAACCTAGCTACTTTACTATTAGACAGAGGGGGCTTGGGGATTGCCTCCAATGTATCCCACTCCCATTGTCCATCCACTGTATTGTAGTGTAAATAAATTACCAAAATAATTAAAACCAGAGTGATTATATTGTGTTATTTTGACAAATAAAATATGCAGAATTTTGCAGAATTTTAAAATATTGTGCACAACATTTTTAATTTTGAGAGGTAACATTTTTAATTCTTTGGCACAGAATTCCCCCAGGAGTAACACTTGTATCTTTGACTGACCTACTGAGGTGGAAGGTCAGTTTGGTAGGCAAAAAATCCATATCCATGCATTCTCAGGAGTAGCAAAGCACCTGCGAATGAGCTGTATTCCTTCCCTTTTTCAAGTAGCCCTACTCCCTACCCTGCTTCCCGCTGAGGCTGCAGAGGGAACTGGAATATTTTCTACTAGACAGTGGTAGCAAAACTGGAAAGAAGAAAAAGAGACACTCTTCTGGAGGAAGGAGTTGGTATGACCCCCTGCATCAATCACCCAAGGTATCTATGTTCTGCATAAATGTGAAAGTAAGAAGGGCTCCCTCATATGATCACAGGTGACAAAGGGTATTTGGTGAATTAGAAAGTAAGAAATCTTCTGCCAGACAAGGGCTTCCTCTCCTCTTTCTACCTGACTGCCGGTGCTTTCTTCTTACAAAATTGTGTGTACGTATGTGAATGTGAGTAGAATCAGTAAACGTGCAAGGGCAAAGAAAATATCTTTGAGAAAAATACCATCCTCACTCCTCCACACCCTCCCTCGCTCCACTACTGTCTTTTCCCCAGGTCCTATCCATCATTCTATCAGAACTGCACAAAAAGTTAAGCAAACGTAGTGCCTCCACTGGGGTTATTTTTTAGCCCCAGGGAAGTGGGAGGCTTGACTGTCCACCAAAGCATGAAATGGATCTGATGTAACAACATTCAAGGCACAAACAACCATTTAGAAACTTTACAGACCAATCTGGAGCACCTTTTTATCCTAAACTGTACATCACATAAAAGCAGGAATTTATAATGAATTTTTTTTAGCAGATTCCACACTATATAGCCATACAGATGACATTACTAATGTGAGAAAATGATAAAATATTCATGGTCCTCTTTTAGAAGTGACTTCTAGGGATTTGCCATTTTTGATCATCTTCTACTTGGACTCTAGCCACATATAAATCTCTCATATGTAGCTCTCTTCCTGCTTTGGAATGATAATGATTAATACGAAAATGTTCTCTCTTACTCCACATCTCTCACAGTAATTTCTTAGGACTGAGAATCAATCCAGAAGCATGCTAGATTAGCTAAACACTTCACTTGTTTACACAGTTTTGAAGATTAACAGATGGTCCTTATAGAATCAGAAACATATATATATATATATATACTTGTTTTCCATGCACAGATTTGCTTAAATATATGTTTGTAAATGTAATATAACATAGATTTAATCTAAAACTGTATACTTTGTGCGTTATTTAATATCCTCTTTAGATCTTTTTACTGTTTCCCTCCATTGTTCGAACTTTTTACACAAACACAATCTGGTTATATAATGAATTAAAGTACAGACAGAACTGGATCTACTCCTCTGGTCTTCTACAGCTGTGGAGAGCACAATATTGAGAGCAGTATGGTAGCACAATTCAGAGCAGAAGTTTAGGTCTATGTGGGAAGCTGAAAATGATAAGGGGTTAATTTATTAAGCAAAAGCCACTTATTCTGTTATCTCTGCTGCACTATTCAGCTTTTCTGATATACCTAGATTTAAATAATAAAGGTGAAATATCTCCATATTTGTGCAGAATAGTGGTTCATTTGGATCTATAATGAAGACACAGGAGATGTGCTTATCATACATGCAGATTAAATAAGAAAGTTATGACAGGCTGACCAGCATAGTTTCAGCACAGGAAAAAGAATCCACATCCTTGATCTGAAACTCAAGAATGTGGGAGGTGTGTTTATTTACTTTGGATGACAGCGTGTGTAAAATGGATATAATGTAAGGAGGCATCAAGTTACTATGGTCATGGAGGCCATACTGAGTATCTACATAGAAAGCGGGAAGCAAAGGCTTGATTTATACCAAGTCATCTAAGACCTTAGTCAACATGGCTACAGGGAAAGCAAGGGAATTACTCTGGTTTTCCTATTGACACTGCCATTCAACTTACTACCCATCTGGCACTGGTCACTGTCAGAAGACAGGATACTGGTCTTGATGGACCATTGGTCTTACCCAGTATGGCCATAATTATGTTCTTTCCCGCTGTTCTATATCCCTCCTTCACAGAATCAGACTAATCCACCTATTTTCCCTGGATTACAAAGGCATCTAGATGCTTTAACCCTATCTCAGCCAAACCCTGTACTGAGTCTTTTCATGTTATCAGAGCATGGTTAGACTGGAAGGAAAACTGAAAGAACCAGGAAGCGTTATATGCCCATATGAGCAGGGGCGGCTCCAGGCCCCAGCACGCCAAGCGCGTGCTTGGGGCGGCAAGCCGCGGGTGGCACTCTGCCGGTGCTGCGAGGGCGGCAGGCAGGCTGCCCTCCACGGCTTGCCTGTGGAGGGTCTGCTGGTCTCGCGGCTTCGGCGGACCTCCCGCAGGCAAGCCGCAGAAGGCAGCCTGCCTGCTGTGCTTGGGCGGCAAAATTCCTAGAGCCACCTCTGCATATGAGTAAAGGTCTCAGCTAAACCTTGTTCCTGGCTTTGATGCTTTATCTACAGTCTAGTACTCATTTTATGATTTTAGGTCACAAAGAGGATGCAAGAGTTATGTGGTGGGGTACCCATCTCCACCACACATGTCTTGGAGGACAAAGGAGAAGAAAAAGGATATTGTAAATGTATCTAGATAGAGATGCTCATTAATTATAAACACTTAGGCTTCAGAGTGTATTTTCTGAGGGGTTTCAAAAACATTATTTAGACTATTAGTAATCATACAAAAATAAAAATAAAAAGGCATCTCACAAGTCATAAGTTCTAAAATGAAAGTATTTTAAAGAAAATAAAAGTGGAAGTTAATCCTCAAACTGAATATACAAACTGAAATAAGTTGTCTTGGATAAATATTGTTTAATTCACAAAGAGCTGAATATGTGGATGTATATTCTAGTAATAATAGCTGCTCACATAATATATACAAACAGCTCCATCAAAATGCTGGCCACTTCTTGGAGTTTACATTTTTATGCGAATTGTACGCAATATGAAATCAGCTGCTTACCTTTGACTCATCTAGTTCAAGCTTCTTCAGAGACTTTCTGACATAATCCACGAAAGAGGAAGACTTGGAGAATATTTTACCAACATGCCGATCACTGCAAATGTAGTATTGAGGTTATTTTTTTAATTTCCTTACCACACGGAAGTTCCATATTATTGTTTCATAAATCTCAGATCCATTAAAAACATATACAATAGGATATTCTGTGAAGTTAGAATAATAATTTATTTCAATTTTACTTTTTCTTTTATCTAAAAATACATCAAAGCAAGCTAACCAATACCCAAAGACCTTTTTAGACAAAAAATATTATTACTTGCGAATACCTGAAATTATGAATGAGGTGAAGGTGATATTTTTTATTTCTATTCCTCTCCTAACATTGTTTTTATTGTATTGGATGTATCACACAGTGTCCATTTGCAGTGCCTCACGTGACAATATTAGCAAGAATTCAATGTTTATGAAAGCAGAACTTCTTCAATGCTAACTGTCGATCCAGGGATCACGTAGTAAGTTAAGTGATTCTGATCTTATTTATGCCTTGCAGATTTCTCTCCTAGATGCATGTGTAGCATGTGATTCTCATTTCAAATAGGCAATGTCTGAATTTTCCAGATTTACAATTTGGGGTGCCTCTTCAGAAACTTGCCCAATATTTGAACTGGTTGAGGCAAAGTGGTAAAGCAATGCACAAAAAGTACCAGAAGGCAAACAGAAGATGCACTCACATTAGCAAATTACATGTAATCTCTGTTTGAAATACCTTAGGAAAAAAATGTATAAATATGTTCTGTCAGCCCTCAGTCTGAATTAAGTTTCATAGCCATCACCTACACACACAGCTCCAGGTCTCACTGACCTTGGTAGTCTTGTACTGTAAGAATCATATTTCCAAAGACATTAGCTATTCACATTCTCTACAATGTATTATTTATGCACAAACAGATTTTCCATAAAATATTAGTTAGGTATTATAACACTAGCAAACCAGGTGCCAATTCATGCCAAGATCCCTATGCCTTACTTTCATACTACCAAACACATAGCTGGAATTAATCTGGCTCACCTGTGTGTCAGTACTGTTAAAATAAGTATTAGCATCATAAAAGTGTGCTTAGTATTTATACTTTATTGAATGCTTTTAAGTTGCTGTATGCATTAATCTCCCTTATAACATCTGTATCACATATCTTAAGATAGTATTTGAGTATTTGAATTGTATATCTCTGCAATTGTGTAAATCACCAGACAGGAAAGGGACCTGAATAAGGGCTTGTCTACACTGGCACTTTACAGTGCTGCAACTTTCTCTCTCAGGGGTGTGAAAAAACACCCTCCTAAGCGCTGCAAGTTTCAGCGCTGTAATGTGTCAGCATAGACAGTGCACTGGTGCTGGGAGCCGCACTCCCAGAACTGGTAGCTATGCCCCTCTTGGAGACAGTTTTTTTTAGAGCTCTCCCAGGGCTGTGCCGTGACTACACAAGCCAGTGAAGAGTGCCCTTAGTGTGAAATGCTGGCTTCCAAAAGAAGGTATTAGGTCCTGCCCAACACAGAAGACTGCTTGACATCGGATGAACTCTTGTGGAACATCAGAGGACAAAAGACTTGGTTAATTGCTCTCCCTGTCTCCCAGTCCCTACCACGAAGAGGAGATGTGCAAACAAATTCCTCCCATCGGCTGAGCTGGCAGTTCAGAAGAGAAAGGTGAATAAAAATCCCTGATAAGGAGACACTGTATCTTTGTGCTGCTTGGACTCTCAAGGGCAAGGTTTTCTCAGCATAAGCAAGAGGTCCCCACTGTTTAGCCTGGGTTACCTCTAGGAACAAATAGAGCTTGCTTAGTATAGACGCTTCTATTATCTTTTGAAACTTAAGATTGTAATTTCTTTGTGTATGTATGTTTACCTGGTTTAACCTTGTAAATAACTCTATTTCCTTTTCCTAATTAACAAATCTTTAGATAGTTTATTATAGAGCTTATTACAGAGCATTGTCTTTGGTGTGAGATCTAAGGTGCAACTGACTTCAGGTAGGTGACCGGTCCTTTGGGACAGGGAGCAACCTGAACATTATTGTGATTTTTGCTGTAAGAGACCATCTATCACAAAAGCAAGCTTGCTTAGATGACAGGGTAGATTGGAGTGCCCAAGGGGACTGTCTGTGTCTCCCTGGTTAGACTAATACTTGCAGAGTTTGCCCTTGATGCTCAGTTGGTGAAATCTAAGTATAGAACATAAAACTAATTAGGGGTTTGTGCCCTGCCTCTTAACAGTCTGTCCTGAGGTTGGTACTCATGCTCGTGAGTCACTGTAGGACAGCTTGACAGGTATATTGTCTTAAAAACTATTTTACTGGAAACTCATAGAAAGCCTATTCTTTTCAACTGTAGGCCTATTCAAAGCCTATTGAAGTTGACAGAAAGACCCTTGATATCACTGGGCTTTCGGTCAGGCTCCAAGTTCTTTGTGTCAATCAACTTTCAATTTTATTTTATTTTATTTTTAGGGAAATAGGAAATTCCTGTGACTGTATTTTTTATTATTCTAATGCAGTAAAACCTTTGGGCAAATGCAGTCCGAAGACTACTTAATGGCTATGCATTTAAAAGATTCTTTGGAAAAAAATATGCATTTAGTGTATCTGTCCTACAAATCAGAAGCAGCATAGTTGTAACAAGAAAGATATATACTGAATAAATGAAGCTCTAAAAAGTCAGAATGGGCACTTAATGACTCGAGGCATCATAATTCATTCTTTTAATTGTCTTAAATTGCTTTTTAAGTGTTATTGGATAAGGAACCTGACATCTTAAAAACTGCTGAACTGGTCCCACAAGGCTTCACCGAGACAGAGAAAATTCCAGCTACTTCATCAAAACTGGAGACATCTAACATTAGCAAGCTTAAAACTGGGCCTAAAACTCTTTTAATTTCAAAACTGTAATCTTTATTACTTCCCTCATGTTACCTTTACTTTAATAGATAACATACACTGGTCTAGCCCATACTTTCAGTTTTTACAACCTAGTTCTCATGGTTTGTTCTGCTAAATCTTCTGTGTAGTTTTATTATACATAATGTCAAGCAAAGGAAGAAATTCTTCTGTTTGGATGTTGCCCATCGACAGAAAAAGCTATGCTCCCAACCCAAATGCCAAAGACAATTTGCCATTGGTCCTGTGTGTCCACACTGGCTCTTAGACTCCCTGCTGCTCAACTAAATATGCACTGACAGGCCTTAAATCAGTAGCTGACTATGAGATCTATGATGAAGAAGCACTCTCAGATGCTGTCTGTATAGCTCAAAGCTGTAGTGGTGTGCTCACCACATGGAAGAAGGCAAGAACACATGGTGAGGGTTTAACCAGGCCTCAACTTTACTAGTCAAATTATGTTCAAGGTTACCACTGAGATAAAGCCCAGTGCATTGTTCCTTTGCTAGTTCTTGGGGGTGCTCTCACCGCAAGGGGAGTCAATCGTCACACTAGGAGGTTTTCTGAGCACCTCCATCCACCCATAAGCATCCCTCTCACTTTGGGAGCTAAGGCAAGAGGGGATCTTAACGCCCACCCTGCTTCAAGGTCCCCCCAGGGTAGCATTCTAGCCCCTGGTTTGCATTTCTCCCCAAGGGATTAGACATGTTGCTCCCATCTCGTAAGGAGATGTTGTTGCGATGCTCATTATGTTACCATTTTTTTTTAAATATGGAGCCTAAATCAGCTAGTTCCTGCACTGGGGTACCTGTCAAAAGTTGCAACAACTAAATAACTCTCACATAGGTCCCAACTGTGCCCTCTGTGTGGGAGAACCCCAGCCCTCCGGTTGTACAAAAACCCTAACCCCTAGGTTTCACTGTCAGGAAGGTGAAAAAGCTAACCAGCCTCGGTCAATCTGGTGGTTTGGGAAAAACTCCTTCCCAGCCCCAAAGCAGCAACCTACATAAGGGAGAGAGGGTGAGTCGACCGCTGGACAGATTGGAAAACAGGAAGGGACCCTGAGCAAAGGGCTATTTTTATGGCTACAGATCTTATGTCAAATCCAGCAAGACCTCCAGCCCATCTTGGAAGTCCCATGGGGGGCCATAAATCTTGCAGGATCTGATCCACCCTGTCCTGTATGCCCCTCTCATAATGGGAGCCACCAAACTCACCCCTCACTAGGCTTTTTAGTGAATTTGCCACAGTTGCCTACATGTCCAGTGCCAAGGACAGGGCTAATGCCTCTGCAACGCTGGAAGGGCAAGAGCTCTGCATGGATGATATCCTCTGCATATGGATTCAGAGCAAATGAAAGAGCCTTGTATCATTTATTGACTGCATTCATAGTACAAACAGATACAGACAGAATATAGGGCCTCATTCTGCAACTCTTATGCTAATAGTTACAACTTACAGAGTAAGGGAGGCAGAATTAGGCCTTAGTCTCCGAATCTCATACCTTTTGATGACACCGTAACATTCCTCTATAATAACCTGTAGAACAGCTCGATAAAACAATGATTCTGTAGGCAGCTGGAAAAAAGAAAGCAAAGAACAGCAGGAATACAAAGTTGGCATCAAAATCAAGACCAGAGTAACTAGAATGGTGTTGGCTGCCTTACCTAATTGCTGGTTTGTATTCTTTCAAACTAGTCTTATTAACCTGGTTGAGAGGACAATTTACTAATTTTCCTGTTTGCAAGTTAAAATGAGTCAGACAATATCATAACCATAATTGTGAGAAAAAACAAACACAGGAAACTGCAGAGTTTGATAGGAAGTGGGTGGAGGGATAGGGATTATAGAAAAAGAAAGGAAGATAGGCCAAATTCTGATCTTCCTTTGTAAACCCAGGGAACTCTATTGCAGTTAATGGAGTTATTCCAAAATTGCACAATCAAACTTCAGAGCAGAGTCTGGTCCAATGAATAAAATAAGAAGCAAAAGGAAAACATACTACCTGTGTCATAACATTTTCTTATTTATAGCTACTTTATCTTGGTTCCCTGAAACACTGATATCCATGCAGAAAGTACTGTGCTTATAAAAACAGTGCAATGCATTTAAAACTTCATGCCTTTAGGTATGAAAGATGTGTTTACTTAAGAAAAGTTAATGCTTGTCAGTTAAAAATGTAGTGCCAAATGCATCTCCTGTGTAAAACCACTGCAGTCAACGGGCTTACAATGGGGATAAGTTGGCCTGTAAATCTAGTCTATTAAATACTTGTACAGTTAGTGTGCATACACAAAAAAAAATGATAAATTACACAATCATGATTTAAAGTACTCAGAGAACAGAATTTAGACAGGGATTTAAAAAATGAGAGACAAGTGCTATATTCCCGCCAGAAGCAAGCTGCTGCAATAAATCATACAGAAATTCTCAATCACAGTACCTTTCTATCTCCTACAACAGTAGTACTAAGTGAAAAAGTTACTGGTCACTACCCTGCAAGATTAGGAAGACATCTGGGATTTGCCTTTTGTATTTGTGGTTACATGATGGTAGATTACTTATACTATAGTGAAAAATATTACATAGCTTCTGGTTTTACGTTATCCAATATCTGTCCATAAATTATAGCCAAATAAAAATGCAGTTACAAATAAATATTTTTCAGTGAAAAAACTGCTAAACATTCACACTCATCCTGGTCTTCACATTTCAATTTTCAAACAGCTTATGAGCATGCAATTTAAAGTAAAATATTATGTTAATTTGATCTCAGGCTTTTGGAGGTCTCAGGCTAGCAGTCTGATCCACACCAATCATGCTCCTGTGCTGACTTTGTATCTGCTTCCTGAGCAAATATGGACCCAACGGTGAGTTCTGGGAGGATAAGAGGTTTAGGAGTTTTGTCTGCAGTGTGCTGTACCAGATTTAGGAACACAACCAAGTACCAGGCTTCTGGTGGGGCAAAACACGGTTAAATGTCTCTAGTCAAATTTTAACCATGGAATGTGATTCCAGAAAGCCAGGTATGTCAGTAACTGTTTGTTAACCTAATTAAAAGATGTGTGTTCAAGGCCTTTTACATGTTTTTAGGAGCTTTCATAATTGACTTGCTATATAAATAATAAAACATTCTTAAAATACATGAGGCTATCTTCCACTGTCATTTTTGTTTCAATAACAGAAATTAGTTTACTACTGTTCAACTTGTTTTAAAAGTTAGATGTACCTGAAGTTCTGCTCTGAGTCATTTATTAAAATAAAAATAACTTTTCTCACTGTTCCCATAGTATTTTATGAACAATATTTTTGCAGTTTCATATTATTTCCTTGTGGACATGTTTTTGCCTCAAAAACACCACAAGTGGCATTATTGTTGGAAATCTCTGCAGAAATTACCAAAATTTAATGAGTTGGGAAGAGCCTGAACTAACTCCTTACTCCTAGTAACCACGTTGCTAGACCCAAAAACATTGTGGTTCTTCAGAATAAAGGAGTCAGTCCATTCTCTAAAGATGATCTGCACTGGGCCCGGAGCCTCTGTTGGATCAGTCTGTGTAAGAAAGCACCCAGAGTTTGGAAAGGTAATTTTATACGTTAATTTGTTAAAGAAGTACTTTTGGATTTAGTGAAGAATATTAACCAGCATGATTAAGCATAAAATAGTTTACTATTAAAATAAGGTATTTTCAACTATATTAAAACTGTACTTTCTATAAAATATATGTTAGCTGACTTTTAATTGTCTGAAGAAAATAGATACTTTAGCATCACTATGTGCAGACAAGGCAATAAAAATGCAATTCTGTGGTGCTGAAACATGATATCACTCTGACTTTGATTTATATTCTGTTAATGGTAGTGTTTTAGAACCCAGTAAGTCACAAGTTCAGGAGAAGGTCATGTATGAAAAGTATTCAGAAAGAGAAAACAGTTTTGTCATTAGAAGGGTTAAAATAAACAACATTACTTACCACTTGGCTGACCGCAACTCGTTCCAAAGCCTTTAAAAGTGAAGAAATTAAACTGCTATGTTTATTCTTTATTGGGGCATTTTATAATCACATTGTATAAAGCCTGGTGGAAATGACATTTTACAAGATTAATTATGTGATATAACATGAGCTTGTACACTTAAGAGTGTTAAAACCATTAGAGGTTGTTAATCAGTTCACTTCTGTTATTTAGGGTTTATTTATAGGACAAGCAATGATAACAGAATGAGTGTCTATATTTATATATCTCCTCTTCAATTTTTGAGAGCACTAAGTAAAAAAGAAATTTATTTTTTCTTGGCTATATTCCTATACAAGTATAAGCATAAAATCTCTCACTTTAGATATTATAATGTAAAGTTTAAATAATCTTTTAATTTAATGCATAAAACATTAAAATATCTTTTTAAGTCTCTAGCGACTACACAAATGTTCATTTTCCACTTCCAGTACTTAAACAAAATAAAAACTTTAGAGAGACTGCAGTTTAAAATTTCATGTAGATCCTTTAAAAAAGATTTTTCAGCCCATAAATCCTGATGATGTGAGAGTATTTGATTTTTACGATCTAAGGTGACAAAGAATTAAGAAAATATATGAAATGGATGGAAGATTTTTCTACAGTTGGAAAGATATAGTACTTATAGGAATTACAACCGAAGAGTAAAATGCTCTGTGCAACCAAAGATAAACATGCAGTGAACACCTTCTGTGGCACTGCCACAATATAATAAATAAATACCTCACAGAGTACTCCTCATACCATCCGTATACCCCAAATCCCCAGCATAGTTCCTCTCTCTATCACCCACTCCACTCCCTTGTCCCAGAGCTCACCTATCTGCCAACCTGCACCCAGGACTTCCCTTCAGCTGCACTCCAAGTAGCTGCAGTTCTCCCTTCCCCAGCTTTTATAGAGTAGCAGGTGCGATTTACACTACACAAAAGCTATTTCCCTTCTTTACTTCCAATGAATAATTGGCTATGGCAGGTATGCCTTGTGGTCACTGCTGACCTTTGCCCTACTCTAGATGTCTCTCTTCTAGCTGCAGAGCAGTGACCCTCCACAGCCCACAAGTCTCTGTGTCACCATCAGAGGTGAATGAGTAACCCAGCTAGAAAGGAGGGCAGTGTTACTACTGTCCAAGCTGGAAATTTTCCTGCTGCTGCATGATTTCCCTGGTAAGATACTGTTGGCTACTCCTGTAATTCACTATTACTCACAGCATGCTAGTGAATACCAATGACCAACATCAGCCAGAGAGAGGCCGCTTTTCATGCAAATATGCCAATGGAGGCCACAACAGGATCAAGTGATGCTGAGGCACAGCTCAGTTAAAACCAGCTGTTTAGCATGCTAGCACAGACCAATGAGTGCTCTGGATGTGGATATGAGTTCTCAGGCAGGACTCTAAACCAGTCCCTGTGGCGTCTTTGGTCTCCTGTAGTTCAACAAATGGGAACTGCTATGCAAGTAACAACAATGGGATAGTTAATAATGCACTACAAGCTCCCAGGGAACCCTAGCTGGGTCACTCCCTACAGAGGGAATAGTGCTCTAACTGCACTGCTCTGCCTGCTTATTCCCTTGGCCTATGGGATGAAATGATAAGCCCTCACCACGCATGTTCTTGAGAAAATCTCTGGCACAGTAATAGCAACTATGGGCAGAGGAGAACTTCCTGGTATCCACCTTTCCAATAATTTAAAGGAGAAAGTTTGGAAAAAGAAACATGCCGATCTTTTTTCTGGTAAGTTAAGTGCACTGGGTGCAAAAAAAAAATTGCTCTGTGTGGCCCCAGGCATCTCCAGCTGCTTGTTTGCCTCTGAAATAGATTATTCTATCCTTGTCAAAAGGCAGCCTGAGCTTACTTCATCTCTCACTAATAAGGCCTAATCTACACAAGAAAATTTAGGTATGTTTAACTACATCAGTCAGGGGTTTGAAAAATCCACATCCCCTGAGCGGAGTAAAGACAACCTAAGTCCCTGTGTAGACAATTCTACATCAGCCTAGCTACTGCTTCTCAGGGAGGCTGATTACCTACACCAATGGGAGAATCCCTAAGAAAGAGTGGGAAATGGAAATTCTGTATGGAAAGGAATGGGCCAATATGATAATTGATCTAGGGTATAATGGATATATTACTGGGACAACAGAAGATGGCAAAAACATTTTGGGTGGGCTTACTGAAGGGTTTTAGGGTAACATACGGAGGTTCTAGAATTTACGTTTTGGTCCATATCTTTAAGCACTTGAAATGTTTCATGCAGTTTGTTGAGGATGTCACATTTAAGGGTGAAAGCATCCTGTATAATTGTCCTGACATGTTTCAGTCTTAAGATCTCTAATGTTAGCTCTGATCTCTTTAACCTTGACATATGGGCCTGAGTTGATTTTTGGCAGGTATCTGTGTGAGTGAGCAGCTGAAATTGAGGCTAACAGCATCTGTTGTGGTGCATTCTGGGAAAAGGGATTAAAAATAAACAGAGACTAGAGATAAGAGTTTTCCTAATGCTGCAGTAGTTGAAGATTTAGGGTCATGCCCTTATCCTCAGATTAAGCATCAATCCATCATCCTGTGCTGATGTAAAATGAGCACATAGGAGCACTCTGTCTCTTGGTGCAATGTGAGATGATTTCCTGGTGTAAAGGCTTGTATAAGTGTGTAGGCCTACTCTAGTTTTGGGGTTAGAAAGGCCTGTTTATGGTCTTGTACAGTTAGGACATTGAGTGTTATGAACAATGAACCTTTTTGGGAGTTAGTGATGGTAGAAGTAATACTATCCCTTTTAAATCACTGCCATGACCTATTGCCCTGAAAGATTATTTTGTTTAAATTCAATTCAAAATTGTGGCCTTTTTGGTCATTTTAAAAATATTTTTTGTCTACCTTCATTGTTTCCTGCCCTCAGCAAATATAAAATGTACAAAGTTGGAAGGTTAATACAATTTTTTTTACCTATAATTTATCATGCATACAACATTAATGATGTTATTCTGTACAGTCTGGTATTTAAGTCATAGCTCTAGGATTACAAGCCAAAAACAATGAATTCTATAACATCTGGATAAAACTTCCAGTAGGGAAAAAAAGAAGAAAAAGAAAAAAGAACCATACTAAGCACGCTGACATTCTGGCATTGCGACCACAGCACCAGCCCTCTTCCTTTAAATACCGGCACATGGGAAATCCCCACAATCCCAGAGAGCAATCTGCAGATGAGAGAAAAATAGCGTGTTACTTTATTAAATTGTTCTTCTCTTAAAGTAAATCATCTATTGAGAAAGACAAACAGTAGTTGGAGAATAAGAGCAGAGCTGTGTAACTGTTATTCCTATCCAATAACAGAAAGCATACTAGTGTTACGAAAAAAGGTATTTTCTCAACAACAGATGTTTTTGCTTTAGGCTCTATTTTTGAAATCTTCACATTTTCAAAAACTATTCTTCTAAGACCTACCCAAGTGAATAAGTAAATTCTCTGCAAAGTTTTTCTTTCTTTCTTTCTTTCTTTCTTTCTTTCTTTCTTTCTTTCTTTCTTTCTTTCTTTCTTTCTTCAGAGATGACAAAAGTGTTTGTAATTCATTTTGGCAACCCACACATTGACAATCATCCCAAGATGCTGAGTTGGGCAGCCCATCAATGTAGCAGGACATATGTATCACTTACTGTTGGGCTTTTCTTCTACAGTAAACAATTTTTAAACAATATTTTGGCAAGTCATTACAGAATGTGTGCTTGTTTACTAAAGTCCTGACGGCCTGTTTTGTTGTTAGCCATTATGCTTGTTTTCCAGAAAGAACCAGCTGCAAATGCTTTTGCTGCTTCTTCGAAACACCAGAGCATTTACATCACAGACTGTGACTGAGTTTGGTTCAGTCTTATTAATGTTTCAAGAGACAACAATGCTCCTAAATTAATGCTTAATCCTAATGCAACACGGGGACACCTAAACTGGCAACATTATAAATACTACCCGTGTGCATGAAAAATTCTGCTACGTTTTCTTTAAAAAACACTTTGATGTCAACTGACTGTTTAAATCATTCTGAATGTGATTTTAATACTTAAAAATGAAAACAAGTTGGATAGGATCTTGGCATTTCAACTTAGAAAGATGGCTCTGAAATATTTTAAGATTAATTAAGCAGAAGAGGTTAAAAAGAGGGCAGTGGAAATACAAAAGTCTTCAGATTTATTATAAAAAGTTACATGCATTCAAAGAATGGGTTACAAACTTTCATGCAGAACTCTTTTCAAAGACCTAGCAGACAGAAAAAGGAGACCAAAATTGATAAAGGATAAAAAGATCCCAGACCAACGGACTAACAGTGGAAGCTCTAAGAATTAGAGAATGCAGCTAGTGAAGGGCAACCAGGGGATTAAAAAGAGGAGCTCCCTAAAATATTAAGATGATGTTTGGAGAAAAAAGACCAACGGAAGCCTTTGGCTTACCAGGGTATGTCTACATTGCATCTGGGAAGTATGATTCACAGCATGGGGAGACAGACTTGTGCCAGCCCTGCTGGAGCTAGCATGCTAAAAATAGCAGTGTAGACATTGTGGCACTGGTGGCAGCTGAGGCTAAGACGGGGTCTGCAACCTCTGCCACACAGCTCCCCAGGGTAAGCACCCCAGCAGGTTTGGCCGATTGCGGCTCCAACTGTCTGCACTTCGCCGTCCCAGGCCAATGGGGGTGGCAAGAAGCTGCGGCCAGCATATCCCTTGCCCGCGCCACTTCCCGCTACCCCCATTGGCTTGGGATGGCAAACCGCGGCCAGTGGGAGCTGCAGTTGGCCAAACCTGCCAATTCGGCAGGTAAACAAACTGGCCCGGTCTGCCAGAGTGCTTACCCTGGCAAGCTGCGTGCCAGAAGTTGCCAATCCCTGGGCTAAGATGTCAGGTGGGCTTGGACTCAAGGCTAGCCTGAGCCCCCAGTGATGCTGCAATGTTCACAGTTATTTTTAGCATGCTAGCTCAAGCAGCGCAGGCACTAGTCTGTTTACTTGGGTTGGGAATCACACCTCATAACTGGAGTGTTGATATACCCAATGGAGTCTTATGTACAATAAAAGGGGAGAGAATAGTAGGGCTATGTTTAAGATAATTTATCTGATCTCTAGTCATAATCTTTGTTTGCAGTCCCGGTCATAGTGCTCCTAATCTCAGAATAACAGCAAAGGTATAATCTGTTGTGACATATATTTCCCTATATTTTTGTCACTACTGAGCACAGAATGTATCCTATCGTTCCTCACCCAAATTCTGCTTTTTTTTTTACTTTAAGTGAAGGGGACTGTACATGTGTGGTTTTATATAAAGGAAAAATTCAGATGTGATTTTATGAATGTATTAACTTTAAAATTAGTCACTATCTCCAATATCCTAATTAGCTTTACAGAAACATGGTCTAGCGATTAAAGTACCTGACTCTGAATCAGGAGATCAAGGCTCCACTCCCCGCTATGTCACAAAACAGACTGAGCGGCAAACTTAACAAGATTTGAGGAATGTGGTGGATAATCAGCTGAACATGAGCTTCCAGTGTGATGTTGTGGCTGAAAGGGCTAATGCAATCTTTGGCTGCATAAACAGGGGAATCTCGAGGAGGAGTAGAGAGGTTATTTTATGTCTGTATTTGGTATGTGCAACCACTGCTGAAAGAGTGTCTAGGTCTGGCATCCACAATTCAAGAAGAATGTGGATAAACTGGAAACGGTTCAGAGGAGAGTCATCAGAATGATATGAGGATTAGAAAACCTGTCATATTGTAGATTCAAAGAGCTCAATCTATTTAGCATAACAAAAGAGAAAGTTAAGGGGTGATAGATTACAGTCTGTAAGTATTTTTATGGGGAACAAATATTTAATAATGGGCTCTTCAGTCTAGCAGAGAATGGTAGAACACAATCCAATAGCTGTAAATTAAAATTCAGATTGGAAATAAGGAGTATATTTTTTAACAGTGAGAGTAATTAACTATTGGAAAAATTTACCATGAGCTGTGGTAGATTCTTCATCACTGACAATTTTAAAAACGGGTGGATGTTTTTCTGAAAGATCTGCTCTAAGAATTATTTTGGGGAAGTTCTATGACTGATATTATACAGTTGGTCAGACTAGATTATCACAATAGTCCCTTCAGGCCTTGGAATATATGATTCTATAACACAGAAATAGGTTAATAATATTACTATCACACAAAAGTGCTCTGAGACTTAATTCATTAATGTGCATAACGTGCTTTGAAACTGTCTGATGGATTATGTCATAAAAATATGAAGAATGACTACCATAACATGAAAATCTATAAACACAGTGGTGGGTTTCTTAGATACATACTAAGTTAGGCTCCAGAATACAATGGATCTGCATGCTATTTATGTGGGTAAAATTGGGAATTATCCTGAAGTTCTGTACCTTGTGGAAAGGTTTGTTTGATTACTGGACTAACTGAATTTACCATGACAAAATGAAGGTTCATGTTTGAGACTATGTCTTTAGGATCCCAGAAAGTATTCACAAAAACAGTTTCAAGATAATATTGTATATAAAATCATTCAGGTCAGTGTAATCACTGCTTTAACTATTGGCTGCATCAGAGAAAAAATTGGCAGATTATTTATGCTAAAGTGGTAGTTGTTAAGATTCTGTCAAATACATTTTTGCAAAGAAAACAATAACTGTTACAGTTTTATTGTTTGGTATGCAATAATGAGACTCTCTATATGAATGTTTATAAATATTTCAAACAAAAATTGGCAAGCTCTGAAAAGAAATAGTGGGTTTTAATCACGGAATTTTCATTTTCTTGTCTACTCTGTGAGTGTCTTCTCATTATCCCACTCTGGGACACACATCACCCATACAAGTTAAAAATGATACAACCTGAGCTAGGCTAACATTTATGTACTGCACCACTGATAAATTAATCTAAAACATTTTTATTTTCTGTGAACAAAATAATTAGTAAAAGTGCTGTCATTCACTCTTGATACTGAAATGAGCAGTGAGGAAAAATAATGCTCTAATACTGAACTTTCTTCTAGATCTCCCAATAAGATTTATTTTGCAAGTGTATTTAAAATGTAAGCTCCTTGGGGCAGGTTTTAAGTATCTTCTCCCGTCCTGTACACTCTCAAGCTTACTGTGGGTGTTTAAAACAATTCAGCAGATAGATAAGCCTGTATTAAGCATCTATTTATATGATTATTTTCAAAACCTGGACACCCTTTTTGTGCCTGCCATTATTTGTAGGCACTAGTAACATTACACAATGTCTAATTACCTGATTGCTCACAGGTGAGATCTCTAACCAGCATTATTTTTACCCTCAAAACTGCAGGAAGTAGAAGGGAGACTGAGTTGATTCAGATTTAAAAGTCATGTTTACAGTTATTTTAAAAGTTATATGGGGTTTCTTTTAAATGAGGGGTCGACAACCTTCAGAAGTGGTGTGCTGAGTCTTCATTTATTCACTCTAATTTAAGGTTTCGCATGCCAGTAATACATTTTAACCTTTTTAGAAGGTCTCTTTCTATAAGTCTATAATATATAACTAAACTATTGTTGTATGTAAAGTAAATAAGGTTTTTAAAATGTTTAAGAAGGTTCATTTAAAATTAAATTAAAATGCAGATCCCCCCAGACTGATGGCCAGGACCCGGGCAGTGTGAGTGCCACTGAAAATCAGCTTGTGTGCCGCCTTCGGCACCCATGCCATAGGTTGCCTACCCGTTTTAAATTATTTTGCAGTGAAATGTCCTTTAAAAACAAGGATAATTATAGTTTGAATGAGTAGGTCTGGTCTCTAAGAAAAAGCAAGTTTGGATCTCAGAAACCACTCCAACAGAATCCTGAATTGGAAGTTCAATAAATATTGATATATAAATCCTGAAAACATTCAGGAATACTTTATGGATACATTATGAAAGATTGTATAGCAAATCATTGTACAGAATATAATTGTAAAAGAGCCAGTCTATTGTATAGGAAGCAACAAACAAGACATCTTACAATTCATTAAAGGGATGTCGATCAGGCAGAACTCTTCTCTCTATACAACTTCACATAAAGTGAGTAATTCTAGGTAATGGGATGAAGCACTGAATAAAAGCTGAAGTGGAGTGTAACCCCATTCACTGTTAATGAAGCAGATATATCCTGACGTGTAGGCTAACAATTTACAAAGATCCCACAGCACATTCGTAGCAGAGGGAATAGCCAGAAAGAGCATACCAAAAGGAGCTGCTGTCAAAAGAGCTAACGTTTCACATTCAGCTCAATTCTATTCTATTGAGGTTTATCGGCTCTTCATAGGCCACTGTGTATTTCTAATACCACTCAATATACAGAGGAAGGGCTCCTTGAGGTATAACAGAACTGAAGCATGCCATCCCACAACATGAGCACAAGGCCCCCAGTTCTGTAAGGTACCTGAGCACATGCTTTAAGTCCCACTGATTTTAATGGTCCCTACATATGTACCTAATACTGAATAGAACAATTTGGTAAATCATGACCTAAGCAAATAAAATTAAGGGATGTTCGACCGGTTCCAAGATGCATGTCACTATTCTCCATGTGTTACAGACTATGCAATGCGCAAAAGACACATATCAGATGTAAATTAGCGAACATCCAGATCAATGGTCCAACAACACAAATCAAGGCATTGATTATGCAAAAATGCACGTCAGGGCAGGTAAAGCATTCTGATGTACTGTGATGAAAACAACCCTTTCTTATTGCCAAAAAGCATAAGTCCTACTTCTAAATGCAGATAAAATGGAGGTAACATTGGTGTGTTTATGGAGTACTTTTTAAAAGCAATTATTGGAATTAGCTAATTCTCCATTCTGTTTATTTCTACGGGCTAGCTAGTAACCACCCACAAGGGGGAAAACTATTATTAACTGAACATGGAAAAAAGTCTTTAAGAGTTTTGTAAGAATGAATTTGTTCAAAGTACATTGAATTATGTCCTCCCATCTCTTCTGAGAAACCAACTAGTAGTTACGTACATTAATATTATTGCATCTGGATTCTTTCATAATGCATTAATTTTCTCATGAAGGTTGTGTGTTTACTGTTATCTGATCTTGATTTTGTAATTCTGGTTTTATGGTCTTCTAGAGGCTGACAATCTGTTTTCAACTACTATTCTGTAAGGTTTTGCAGAGAGATTTTAACTCCAGCTACTCTGCCTACAGTTTTTGTAGCATTGCACCTACCTTAGCACTTACATTTGGAATGTCCATTTTATATTCTCTGTCAGCTTCATTTGTAGTTGATGGAATTCTTTTCCTTTACTTAACTGCTCCCAGTAGGGAAAAAGGAAGATGCAAGTGGATGTTGGACTTATATAAAATGTCACTGATGATTCGATTAAGCAAGAAGTATTATCCAGAAAAAATATATATTTTTGGATTTTTGTCAACTACCCCCACCCTCATAAGAAGTTTTAATTCTTTCAGTATGTTGTAATGGGGGAAAAGAGCTTAACACTCACCCTTGTCAAAACTCTCCATTCCACTGCATAGGTCCCTCATGCTGATTTGTTTGGTCAGCATTTCGTGACTAAACAAGAGTTGTACAACTAACCAGAACAAATATGTGTGGATAGAAAATAGTGCAACTTATTTCACGTGGCCAGGGTATGGAACACTAAACATACCCTATTTACTGCTTCTTTTGGTGCTTATGGAAAAAAAATATTTGGCAATGCATGTAAGAGCAAAGGATTTTTTTAGTTTGGGAAGTCCTCAGTAGCCTTTTCTTGTATTTGTGATTCCATTCATATATGTGGAATAGGCCACAGAAAAACGTTTAAAGAGGATGGGTACTAATGTTGTCAATTTTACCCAGTTCAGTGTATTGTTTGGATCAATGTATAGGAAAACAGTGGGCCTCACGCTTCTGTGTTCTATGCTATACCTTGTATAGAATTTTATACTGTGCAGAGTGAGTGTAAAATACCACCCTTCTAGTCTGGTAACATTTTAAATTAACTTTGCACACGCATAAATGACTCCGAAAACTGCAAAGCAGTGAAGGATCAAGGCCTCTATATTTTATTCCTTTAGCCGAGAAAGTTCCACAGTGTATTATAGTTTCTTGTTTATTTCCTGACCCTAGGGTGACCAGATAGCAAGTGTGAAATATCGGGATGGGAGTGGAGGGTAAAAGGACTCTATATAAGAAAAAGCCCCAAATATCAGGACTGTCTCTATAAAATTGGGACATCTGGTCACCCTACCTGACCCAGTGTGTTTGAAGATTCATTTGCATTTATTAAAATGTTTTCTTTCTTTTTAGTTCCCAGTGATTCTCAAGTGTTATGCATAGAAACATATTCACAAGTTTTCCTTTGCAACTTCTGAAACAGAATGGTTTATTACTACGCAAATAGTCCCTAATGAAGTCAATTTTTTTTTACAAAACTTTTCTTACAGACTCATTCTAATTTGTTTAACACTAAATATTACTCACTATAGCAAACACAATTCATACTGGGTGGCAAGACAATGACTATCCAAATCACCAATGGTTTATTTTAAAGAGTACAAATCCGATTTTTGGTTTTACTGTTTTCAATAACATGCAGATAATTTATAAATTCTGGTTTGGAACACTATTCTTTTTCTTCATATCTCTGACAGATAGTCAACACAAATCAGTTATTACACTATGCAACGTACTATAAACATAGAGGATACTTGTTTCATTCAAATTGCTGATGGCCTTTTTCTTCTCATCCTATTTTTAAGGCGTTAAGCTACTCCAATACATACATAACTAAAAATGGATGGAGGTGAACTGTGATTTATTTTCTAGTGACTGAGTCCATCAGTTTGTATATAGTATGTGACAAACAGAAGGCAGAAATAACCTTTTAATGTACAGACCGAACTGCCAACTCTACTCAGGATTGCATTTTGTTTCAGAAATTATACTCTCCAAAGGAAAACAACTGTCATTTATATCATTTTTAACCTTTACCTTGGCTGAGGCAATTTGTTACTGAAGTGTTGTGAAATATCAGTCTCTTAAAGTGTTTCGGCATGAGTACAACTTGAAGAGAAAGAAAGCTCATTCTAATTTAGCACTGACATAACTATAATATTACTAAACCCAGAGATTGTATAGTCTGGAAGCATTTTAAGTGACACTGACACTTTAAACTTGGCTATCTTACCAAGATTGCCATTGAAAATAATAAAATAAAAATCTGATTCCAAATTGGATTTATCTTTCTCCATTTTTGCCACTTGGTTTTATACTGGTCTTGCTATAAATAGAATTAGTGTTGTTGATTCCTCTTGGTACTATCTAGTTCACATGGACCAACACAGTGACCTCATCTAGTGTGTTCTATATGCTTATATCACCTTTCCCCTTCCATTGCTTAAGAAACATCATTTGGTGAAACTGATTGACTCCTGTAACTTTATAAATGTACAATGCAACAAATATTGACCAATGTGCAATGCTACTTCTATGTAATATTGTTTAACATATGTTGTGTGCATTGTTATTCCTGAAAGGTGGCATTTTTAAAAATATTTTGATGTTATATATACACATTACAAAACCCACACCTCATGCCCATTTTTTCTTTTGATATTCAAGCTCCAGAGCTCCTGTCCATTTCCTTCCAATGTCTCAGTTTTCACCAATTCCTTCCACCCCAAATTCTGCATTTTTGCTTCCCAATGTATTTATTGAGTCTAAATTCCCAACTTACTCTTCTTCTTCAGTCTAGGACACAGTGTAGAAACTGGAAACATAAGAACTCTTGGACCAGATTCTTTACGTTCATGGAAAAAACAGTTTCCCACCTTTTTGTAACAGTTGTTCTTTGAGATGCGTTGCTCATGTCCATTCCATTGTAGGTGAGGGTGTGTCCACGTGTATGGCCATCAGGGACTTTTGCCTTAGCAGTACCAGTAGGGCTGGCTGTGGCACCCTCTCAGTTCCTTCTTGCTGACAACTCCGACAGTGGAGCAGGAGGGTGGGTAATGCAATGGACATGAGCAACACATCTCGAAGAACAAGTTACAAAAAGGTCGGTAACCGTTTTTCTTCTTCGAGCGCTTGCTCATGTCTATTCCATTGTAACTAACTCACAAGCAGAATCCACTCTCTATGTAGAAGGCAAGTGCCTGACTGACGTCCATGGTATGCAGCCTGTGTTTCTCATCTGTAGTATGAGGCTTTGGGCAGAAGACCGGAAGATATATGTCCTGACCAGTATGGAACTGGGAAACGATCTTGGGCAGAAAGGCCAGGTGCAGACGCAGCTGTACCTTGTCCTAATAGAAGACCACATAAGGGGACCCTGATCTAGGAAACCCTGTGGGCCAAGGTTATAATGACCAAAAAGGATACCTTCCAGGAGAGAAGCAGAAGGGAACAGGAAGCCAGGGTCCCAAAGGGTGGGCCACGTGAGCCTGGACTGCACAAGGTTCAGGTCCCAAGGAGGGACTGGGTCCTGGACATGTGGGTAAAGGTGCTTCAGACCTTTCGGGAACCATGCTGTCATGGGATGGGCGAAGATCGACCTGCTGTGAAATGGGATGGAAAGCCGAGATGGCCACCAGGTGTACTTTGACAGAGGACAGCAATGAGGCGAGATGAGAAGATGCTGCTGATGTGATCCACCAGGATGTTCTTGGCTCTGGGCAGGTGGGAGGCCACCAAATGAATGGCATGTCGCATACAAAAGTCCCAGAGGCTGAGAGCTTCCCAACAAAGAGCTGAAGACCTGGAGCCACCCTGCCTGTTGATGTAGTACATTGCAGCAGTATTGTCCGTTGGGACCTGCACCACCTTGCCTTGTGGGGGAAGAAAGCCTGGCATGCCCGGAAAACTACTCTGAGCTCCCTGACATTGATATGAAGGGCCAGGCCGTGTTGCAGCCAATGGTCCTGGGTGTTGAGCTCGCTCAGATGGGCTCCCCAGCCCAGGTCTGATGTGTCCGAGACCAAGGTGAGCAAGGGCAAGGGAGTTGCGAAAGGGACTCCCTGAAGCACCAACCTGGTATCCTGCCACCAGTCTAGAGATGAGAGGACATGGCTCAGCACCGTGACCACTGGGTTCAAGGGGTGCCTGCTGGGAATGTAGACCGAAGTCAGTCGCACTTGCAGGGGCCTCAGAGAAAGCTGGGCATGGCTTACTATGTAGGTGCACAAGGCTATGTGGCCCAATAGTCGCAGGCACATGTGGGTCATGATGAGCGGTTGGTTCTGTATGTGGCCGACCAAGTCCGACATGGCTTGAAAGCTTGCTTCTGGCAGGAAGGCCCTGGGTCTCATGGAGTCGAGAACTGCGCCAATGAACTCTATGCATTGAACCGGCGTTAACGTGGACTTTTCCATGTTTATTAGGAGACCCAGATTGCTGCAGGTGGACCGCACCAGATTGAGGCTCCTCTGGACCTGCTCCAGAGACTTGCCCTTGATGAGCCAATCATTGAGATATGGGAAGATCTGGACCCCCTCGAGATAAGCCCCTACAGGCGTCATGCAGTTTGTGAATGCCCTGGGGGGTAGAGAACAGGCCAAAGGGCAGCGCTGTAAACTGAAAGTGGTTCTCTGCCACTATAAAGCGCAAGAAACGTCTTTGTCCCAGGAAGATAGAGACATGAAAGTAAGCGTCTTTTAAGTTGAGAGTGGTGTCCCAGTCCCCCAGATCCAGAGAAGGGCTGATGGAGGCCAATGATACCATGCAGAACTTCGACTTCATGAGAGACTTGTTGAGGCCCTGCAGGTCCAGGATAGATCTGAGCATCACTTTTGCCTTTGGGATTAGGAAGGAGCAGGAGTAGAATCCTCTTCCTTGCATATCCCAAGGAACCCCCTTCATGGCCCCCAGACTGAGAAGGTTCTCAACTTCCTGAACAAGGAGCTGCTCGGGAAAAGGGTTCTTGAAGAGGGACAGGGAAAGGGGTGGGTGGGAAGGGGGCGTCAAAAATTGCAGGGTCTAGCCCTGAGCCACTATGTTCAGGACCCAATGCTCCAAGATAACCTGTGACCAGGCTGAGCGGTAAGGGAAAAAGCGGTCGAGGAAAGAGTGAGAGTGAGACTGGGCAGTTGGCTAGTTTGTTGCTCTGAACGCACCCTCAAAATGAGTGCTTCTGGCCTCCCTGATGTTTCACTGGGTCAGGCTGCGCAGGAGATCAGGACGACGAAGGGTGGTGGCGGTTGAACCCAGTGTCCCTTTTCTCTCGTAGGCCCCTGTCAAGGCTGCCACTGCCTAGGTGGCAGAAGAGACTGGAATGGCTGCCTGGATGACTGAGGTGTGTGTATCCCCAGGGAGTGGAGGGTCGCCCTAGTGTCCTTTAGGCCGTGCAGACCCGCATCCATTTCATTGGAGAACAGGCCAACCCCATCAAATGGAATGTCCTGGATGGAGGCCTGTATCTCTTGGGCCGGCGGTTTGGAGCCAGAAACTGTGCCTCATGACCACTACCAAGTCGACCACTTGGGCAGCTGAATCAGCCGAGTCTCAAGCCATCTGGAGGGAGGACCGGGCCACTGTGGTTCCTTCATCCACCATGGTCGTGGACTCCTGGGCCACCTTCTGGGATACAGAGTCCTTCAACTTGAGGCGAGAGTCCCAAAAGTAAAAATTGTAGCAGCCCAAAAGGGCCTGATGGTTCACCACCCAAAACTAGAGGCTGGATATAACATAAATCTTTCAGCTGAACAAATCCAGTTGCTTCACCTCTTTGTTCTTAGGGGTAGCAGTGGTGAGCCCGTCTGTCCCATTCATTGGCTGCCTACACAACCAATAATCCCAGTGGTGGATGAGTGGATAAGTACTCGAGCCCTTTCATGGGAATTAAGTATTTCTTTTCTGCCCTTTTTTAGGTGTGTGTGCGGGATTGGAGGACGGGGTTTGCCAGATGGTTTTGGCAATATTCAAGACTTCTTTGTGTACCAGGAGCATGACCCAAGTTAGCTGCCACCTTGCAGAGCACTGCCTGATGCTCATGGAAATCGTCCGGTGGGCTAGCCCTAGAAGGCCCTTCCACTGCCTCGTCCAGGGAGGTGTAGGATGATTAGATGACTGAGGGAGGTCCGGAAGTGTCCTCACCTGCCAGGGATGGGTACCAGCTCCTCACCCAAGGCAGTCGCTAGGACATCCTGCACCAAGGCCAGTGCTACACTACTGGGGGCACCGCCTGCGGTCTGTCTCATGCAGCAACCAAGGACTCGCGGGAGTGGGTTACTGACATGTTAGGAATGCCCCATGCATTTAAATATGGCATTGGGTCAGCCACTGGCTCTGCTGCCAAGCCGGTGCTATGCTGCTGACGTGCCCTTTGGAACGCAATCACGTTGTCTGGGCAAGGGGCTGAACTGTGCCTCCGAGCTCAAGAAGTCATCTCCCTCTGGCTATTGGGGTGGGGCTGTAGATTCTTGGCAACAGCGACTGACAGTGGGATGAAGACTGGTTCTGGGAGATCAATGATGCTTAAGAGAGCTTCAGGATCGGGAGCACGGTGCTGACAGCTTGTAACAACGGGCCAGAGACTTTGGTCGGCATGGAGACCAAGAACATGGTGACCTAGGGCTCTGGCTTGGCTCCAGAGACCATTGGTGCTCACCTATCTTGTGTGAGGCCTTGCCGGTGGGCTTGCCCTCATGGGGAGCCACAGTTGATTCCTTTGCCAAACGTGGTATTGGATGCAGAGGAGATGCTTTCAGTTCTCCTGGTGCTGGGCCCTCGGAGGGGGTCAGCTATACCATCGGCCAAAGCCCTTTACTGCTCCCTGGAGTTGGTGGTGCGTCTTTACGGGGAGAGAAACTCCCCATGGCCGAGCCCTTAAGCAGGTCTGGAGTGGGCATGAGGACCGAGCAGGGTCCTTTGCCCAGAGCCCCTTGGTTGGGCTTGGCCGGTGCCACCATCTTCTTAGTCTTTTTCTTCGACATCAGTGCTGGGGATCAGTGCTGGGAGGACCCTGGTGCCAGAGATGTGCTACGCACCGAAGCTGAAGTGCTGGGTTCCGATTCGGGCCGCACTGTCTCCAAAGCTGGGTGCAACGCAGCCTTCATTGATTTAGTTGGGGATTGGTCCTGCTTTGAGCAGGGGGTTGGACTAGATGACCTCCTGAGGTTCCTTCCCACCCTGACATTTTACAATTCTACGATCAGGAGGGCCTTGAGACATATGTTGCTCTCTCTTTGTGGAAAGTGGGGCATGCCCCGCCAGGGGCAAAGTCCCCACTGGGACACTATCTAAACACTTAATGGGTACTTAACAACTATCTAACAATGATTAAGACTATTTACAGGTAGGTAAAGCACAAGGCTAAACTAGACGAGAA
The DNA here is from genome assembly GCF_025201925.1 of Gopherus flavomarginatus. Taxonomy (NCBI): domain Eukaryota; kingdom Metazoa; phylum Chordata; order Testudines; family Testudinidae; genus Gopherus; species Gopherus flavomarginatus. The sequence continues at coordinate 79,428,397 of NC_066617.1, read as the reverse complement.
ACCACCAACCACTTGCGAAGCAAGGGACAGAGGTGCTCCAACAGACCACCACGGGCAGTAAGATGGAACTGAAGGTGCAGGACCAGCAGCACCTGATATACTGTGCCATGAGAGCGGCACTCCAGAGGATGCCACAGCTAGCTCTACGAGTACCACTAAGGCAAAAGTCTCCGACGGCCACACACGGGCGTGTGCACATCCACAATGGAATTGACATGAGCAAGCACTTGAAGAAGAACTATACAAACTGACATCAGCTGAGTTTCTAGCACCTTAGTAGTTATTTGTAACAATGTTGGGTATATGGTTTTCAGATAGAATGTGATTTTTTTGGGTTAACAATGTCCCTTTAAACAACAAGAATCCAAATAGAACTCTAATTATTAGCCAGTGTCTCCTCCACCATCCACATTAACACACACACAGTCTGTCTAAACCTCTGGCCTTATTTATATAGCTAAAAAGTCACAGTGAAATAATAAATTAAGTTATGGTATGAAATTCTGATCAAAATCACCATGTAGACCTGTGCTGCTTTATAAGTAAATACTAATAATCACAAATGTGCTGCAGATATTGACAAAGAAAATTGCTATTGAACTTGTTGACCAAACTATATGCTGGGTCTGGATAATAAAAGAGAAAGTCCTACTCAAAGATAATTAGGTATTGTTTTGCTTTTGTCAAAAGTCCGTGAAGACTGACTTAGAGTTGGAGTCATCTTGCAAGACAGAGCTCTCTACCATCGTTTATATATTATTTTATTTGAGACAAACGGTGGTGGTGGTGGATTGGGAAGGAGGGGAGATATCTTTCAAGGGATTCCTTGAAACGGATGTTTTCATTTCCTCACGTTCAAAGTGTACAGAACCTTGAGATCAGTTACTTATTCATTTTGTTTACACTTCAATTACATTTTTCTACTACACAAATCCAATGTACACGAGCATTTACAATCTCTTTCTTTGGCCACAAAAATAATGAAGTGCAAATAAAACCAAAAAAAAAAAAAAAAAAAAGCAGCAGCAGCAGCAGCAAGAATATTTTAAGACTCCATTTCTAACCACTTCTGGCCAGCTATAAAATACTTCAAGACAAAAATAAAATAAGTTGAAAGCCTGCAGAAAACACACAACTGACTGAAGATCAGATACAGCTGTCAGTGTGAGGTAATTGTAAAAGGACTGCCAAGCACGTCAAAAAAGCTCGGTATTAATCACGTACTTATTGGCAGGGATGGCTTTGGGATTCTGGCCAAAGTCACATACTGAAGAGTAACATGATATAGCACCTAACGCTTGTACACAGCTGAATCCACAAAGCTGGCACTAAGTTCTGCTCATCAGCTATTTAATTACAAAGACCAATACCTGGGAGGTAACCACCATAAAAATCATTTTCAAGCTTGAGTGGTTCATGATATATTAGTGGTTAAGATAAAACCAGCCATAACAGATGGGGTAAAAATAAACAAATCTATTCCCTGATTCCTATTTTAATTTTTAAAGTTGTTAGAAAAACAGCAAAAGTGTACAGCAAACGACCAATTTCATTTCTATCATATAACAAAACTGCATGATTTAAAGGGTCTTGAGAGTGTTTCCTTCTGTGTAACCTGAGCTTTGCTTTCTTTGAAGAAATATGGTGAGCATTCCTAGAAGTATAGATTAAAATACCCTACAGAAACAACAGCAGCATGACTCATATGACAATTGTACATAGTATTCTTTTGTTTCCCTTTCTCCTCCCTCACTTTTTCTTTCCTTCTGTCTTGTTCTTGCTACTTATAGATAAAAACACTAAAGAAAGCGCTAAGTGAAGGTGTGCTAACACAAAATCATCAGTTTTTATTATATAGATGTTACAGTAAGGTCTACAGGCCCCAATTAATATTGGGACCCTGTTGCCCTAGGCTCTGTACAAACACATTATGAAATATAGCCCCTGACTCAGGAGTTTACAATCCAAATATACAAGACAGAAAAGAGGTGGGAGGGGAAACAAAGCCAATGAAAGATGAAGTGACCTGCCCAGGGTCATACAGAGGTCAATGACACCTGGGGCGGGGGAGGGGGGTCGGGACAAAGGGGGTCTAGAAACCTGGTCTTCAGAGTTATGAGGTTTTGGTTCTAATCTTCTCTCTGCCACAGGCTTTATGTGTAACGTTAGGCAAGTTATAACTTTTCTCCATGGACACAGCATGATGTGCTGCGAGGTTAACTCATTACCATATGTAAATATTTTCAGAAGAAAATCACTTTCTAAATTAAAAATATTTTTCAAAAACATTTTATTACACTGTAATGAGGTCATATAAAATATTGTGTAGCATACTCAAACTTTTATATATTTTTAAGACAGTTTCTGTTTTTGTATTCTTTATTTCCAATTTATTTTGCAGTTAAGAAACGTACTCTGTTCCTACTTTCTGAGAATGGGGATTTGGCACAATATGTAGTTGGTGTCCAGCTTTTTCTCTTTCTCTCTCTCTTTTTTTTTTAAAGTAGGGAAAATCTTTGTGTCATTGACTCTTGTTGAAGCTACTGAATTGTTTGTCTCTGACTATTCTCTCTTTACTTTTTACTGCCTGATTTGCAATTTCAGGTTTCAGAGTATAATGCTGTCTTTACTAGTGAATGTTTTTGCATTAAAGACATTTGTAAATAAACTAGCATTTAATACATCTTCATAAGAGTGAGGCTTTTTTAATACTTGGTATATTGTGGCTATGTCAGAACTAATAGTTGTAGGTGTTTCTAGTTAATGTTAAGAAAGAGTACAGTTGTTGGAGTTTTAACAGTGCACCAGGATTAGGAGGTGTTGGTATTAGGTAATAATTCCCTAAGATTAAGTCACAGTTCTAAAAGAATTTTTTTTATATAATTTTAGCAAAGATTTGAGTTCTCATCTTATTAATCTTTCTTATTATAAATATTTAATCCCTTTTCCTTTTGGGAACAACTCTCATATTTGCTCATTGGTTGATGACTTTGATTTATTACACTGCTTGGTTTGAAGATTAAAGCAATAAGTGAGTGTTGTCTCTGTTCACCTCTGCACCTGGAGAACTAGAATATGCAGTGTAGTAAAAATCATTCATTTCTACAGTGTTGCATATGCGAGACACAAATCAAATTTCTTCTCCAGTAATATTGCATGATAAATAGAGATTTAAGAATGCTTGTTGACTGATGCAATGCTTGCTGGTGAGGTAGCATGTTTCGTTGGTTAGGGCACTGGAATGGGAGTCAGAATCTATTTTTCTAAGGCCACGTCCACACTACAGAGTAAAATCGAAATTAATAAAATCGATTTTATAAAACAGGTTTTATAAAATCGATTTTATGCGTCCACACTAGGGCACATTACTTCGGTGGTGTGCGTCCATGGTCCCAGGCGTCCATCGATTTCCGGAGCGTTGCACTGTGGGTACCTATCCCATAGTTCCTGCAGTGTTCCCTGACCCTTGGAATTATGGGTTACTACCCCAGTGCCTGATGGGACAAAAATCACTGTCTTGGGTGGTTCTGGGTACAGCCTCACCCCCTCCCTTCCTGAAAGCAGCAGACAGCCATTTCGCGCGTTTTTTACTGGGTGAAGTGAGCAAATGCCATAGCACAGCAAGCATGGACCCTGCTCTGATCAGTACCGTGATCGTGGACGTTGTAAACAGTTCACGCATTCTCATGCTGTCTATGCTGAACCATGAACTGCAAACGCAGGAGAGGAGGCGGCAGCTATGGCAGCGCGGCGACGAGAGCGATGAGAACCTGGAGACTGATTTCTCCGAAACCGTGGGCCCTCGTGCTTTGGAGCTCCTGATGGTAATGGGGGAGGTTCTACCCATTGCACGCCGATTTTGGGCCCAGGAAACAAGCACAGACTGGTGGGACCGCATAGTTTTGCAGGTGTGGGACGATTCGCAGTGGCTGCAGAACTTTTGCATGCGTAAGAGCACTTTCTTTGAACTTTGTGACTTGCTTTCCCCTGTCCTGAAACGCCATAATACCAGGATGAGAGCAGCCCTCACAGTGGAGAAGCGAGTGGAAATAGCCCTCTGGAAGCTTGCAACGCCAGACAGCTACCGGTCAGTCGGGAATCAATTTGGAGTGGGAAAATCTACTGTGGGGGCTGCTGTGTTGCAAGTAGCCAAAGCAATCATTAAGCTGCTGCTACGAAAGGTTGTGACTCTGGGAAACGTGCAGGTCATAGTGGATGGCTTTGCTGCAATGGGATTCCCTAACTGTGGGGGAGCCATAGATGGAACCCATATCCCTATCTTGGCACCGGAGCACCAGGCCACCCAGTACATAAACCGCAAGGGGTACTTTTCAATGGTGCTGCAAGCACTGGTGGATCACAAGGGACGTTTCACCAACATCCACGTGGGATGGCCAGGAAGGGTTCATGACGCTCGTGTCTTCAGAAGCACTACTCTGTTTAAACAGCTGCAGCAAGGGACTTACTTCCCAGACCAGAAAATAACAGTTGGGGATGTTGAAATGCCTGTAGTTATCCTGGGGGACCCAGCCTACCCCTTGATGCCATGGCTCATGAAGCCATACACAGGCAGCCTGGACAGTGGTCAGGAGCTGTTTAACTATGGGCTGAGCAAGTGCAGAATGGTGGTAGAATGTGCATTTGGCCGTCTAAAAGGTCGCTGGAGAACTTTACTTACTCGCTCAGACCTCAGCCAAACCAATGTCCCCTTTGTTATTGCTGCTTGCTGTGTGCTCCACAATCTCTGTGAGAGTAAGGGGGGGACATTTATGGCGGGGTGGGAGGCTGAGGCAAATCACCTGGCCGCTGATTACGCGCAGCCAGACACCAAGGCGATTAGAAGATCACACCAGGAAGCGGTGCGCATCAGAGAAGCCTTGAAAACGAGTTTCATCATGGGCCAGGGTACGGTGTGACTGCTGTGTTTCTTTCCCCTTCATGAACCTCCCCCACTGTATTGACTCCTGCTGCAAGCAACCTACCCTCCACCCTTCCATAACAGCTTGCTTATGGAAATAAAGTCATTCCCTGTAATCAACCCACCCTCACACTTGCTTTGAATAGCATGTAATTATAAGAAGAGTAAGAGAAATAAAAAGGTACCCCGGGAGTGGTTTAGGAGGAGTATAGGAGGGAAGAAAAAGGCCATTAAGGACATTTCAATGTAATGACAGCCTTTTGGTTGGACTGTCCACGGGGGTGGAGTGGGCAGGTGCAGAAAGCCTTCCCCCACGCGTTCTTACACGTCTGGGTGTGGAAGATATGGAACATGGTGAGTACTGAGGGAGGTTAAACATGGGCTGGAGTGGCACTCTGTGACCCCGCAGCTCTTCCACCAGACTTTGGAGGATGTCAGTTTGATCGCGCAGCAGCTCCAGCGTTGCATCCCGCCACCGCTGATCTTCCTGCCTACACTTCTGATCTTCCTGCCGCCACATCTCATCTCGAGCGTCCCTCCTGTCCTCACGTTGGTCCCTCCTGTCCTCACGTTCACTGGCATCTTTCCTGTATGTTGCTACCACGTCTTTCCACTCCCCCAGATGAGCTCTTTCATTGCGGGTTACTGCCATGATTTCTGTGAACATCTCATCCCGTGTCCTCTTCTTCCTCCTCCTTATCTGAGCTAGCCTTCGGACTGAAGTAGGGAGGCTTGAAAAATGTGCAGCTGCATGAGTGGGGGAAAAGAGTGATAGAAGGATCATAAGAGATACATTTCACAGAACAATGGTTATACTCTTTCACAGTGAACTACCCTATTCACCGTATGTAGCACATGTCACTTCACTACAAGGTCGCCTTTGGATTCTTTTAGAATTTAGTGTGGTGTAACAGATCAACACAGACACAGGTCCGGGGATTACAATTCAGCTTGCAGGCAGACATGGTAAGGCCTACATCTAATGGCAGATCACCCTACAACCTCCCCCTTTCCCCCCACCCCTGGCTATTAGCAGGTAAAATTCATGCTGGGCAGCCAAACTGCTAAAAAGCACATCTTTTGCTTTTTTTCTTATGCCATCAGAAAGGTTAAGCACTAGAGGAAATTGTGAATTGTTTTCCCCCCCACTCTGCATGTCTGCTGTAATGGCAGGTCACTGAAACCTTACCCCCTCCCGCTTTCCCTCCCTCCCTTGGCAATTAGCAGCGAAAATTCCTGCTGCCCAAATGCTAAAAAGCTCAGCGCCATTAGAGACACCTCCCCGTAGGAATGGGCAGCTTTTTCCCTTCCCCCCGCATGGCTAACTGCAAGGGAAGGATTTCTTTTAAGCCGCAGGAAAGCATCACCGTAGGAATGGTCATCTCTGTCCCCTTAATAAAATACATTAATTTTTACCAGGTGACCATGAACGATATCACTCTCCTGAGGATTACAGACAGAGAAAAAGAAATTATGCTTCTTGAATGCCAGCAATCTCCGGGACCATACGCAGCTAGACTTTGTCATGCAATGATACCTGATTACGTGCTCCAGGCATGGCGTGGTAAAGTTTCGTACCATGGTGGATGGAATAAGGCTGCTCTGCCCAGAAACCTTCTGAAAAGGCTTTTGGGGTACCTCCAGGAGTGCTTCATAGAGATATCCCTGGAGGATTTCCGCTCCATCTCCAGACATGTTAACAGACTTTTCCAGTAACTTTAATGCCAGCTAATACATGCAAGCCCTCATGGCAAATCAATCATTAAAAAACGCTTGCTTTTAAACTATGTTTTATATTTACAAAGATACACTCACCAGAGGTCGCTTCCATGGCTTCATTGCCTGGGCTAGTGGCTTGGGAGGGCTGGGAGTTTAATTCTGTCTGGGTCACAAAAAGCTCCTGGCTGTTGGGGAGAATGGAATGCTGTGTGCTTTCAGCAAGGTCTTCTTCCTCTTCCTCCTCGTAATCTTCCCCCTCCACTGAATCCTCAGCCATGGGTGAGATTATTACCCCCACCTCGGAATCCACAGACAAGGGGGGGCTTGTCGTGGCACAGCCCCCTAAAATTGCATGCAGCTCCGCGTAGAAGCAGCATGTTTTTGGCCCAGATCCGGATCTCCCATTTGCTGCTTTGGTTTTCTGGTACGCTTGTCTGAGCTCCTTCACTTTAACTCTGCACTGCACTGAGTCCCTGGTATGGCCTCTCTGCCTCATGGCATTAGAAATTTTTTCAAAAGTTTTTTCATTTCGTCTACTGGAACGCAGTTCTGATAGCACAGAATTTTCTCCCCATACAGCGATCAGATCCAATAACTCCTGTGTGGTCCACGCTGGAGCTGTTTTCCTATTCTCAGGAGACTGCATTGTTACCTGTGCTGCTGAGAGCTCCACGCTGGCCAAACAGGAAATGCAATTCAAAAGTTCCCGGGGCTTTTCCTGTATACCTGGCCAGTGCAGTAGAGTTCATTTACCTGTCCAGAGCGGCCACTGGTGCACTGTGGGATACCTCCCGGAGGCCATTAACTTCGATTTCCGTCCACACTAACCCTAAATCGATTTAGTAATATCGATTTTAGGGTTACTCCTTTCGTTCAGCTGGAGTACAGACATCGATTTTAAGACCCCTTAAAATCGATTTTAAGTGCCTTGTAGTGTGGACGGGTATAGCGTTAAATCGATTTAACGCTGTTTAAATCGATTTAACGCTGTAGTGTGGACCAGGCCTGAGCTATCTGTTGATATATCTATCAAGCCCCAGTAACTGAAGGTTTCTAGGTAACAGTCCTGTGCTTCAGCTGTAGACTAGCTCCATTACAACAATTTTTTTTTGATAAATCTCTACAACTGGTTAAAATGTAAAGTAATTTATGTAAAACATTTAATTTCAATACAAATATATATTTTTTAATCTGCAATATTATGATTTGAAGAAAACATTTACAATCAATCATTTGAATATACAGTTATCCAACAGGCAGAATACCATTTAACTCAACTATTTCCCCTTAATTTTAACAAAAGAGCATTGTCACATTACCTTGGCCTGTAGTTCAAATTCTGTAACAAGCCATTTGTCTTGTCTGTAAAGACAAGCTCGGCACTTTCAGCTAGATTTAGGATTCTTCTTCACTTACTTCCTAAGCACTTACATAATGCAGCTGTGTTGCCGTTACCCAGAGGTGCTTCCAAACCAGAGAAGGATGAATTTCAAGTTCGGAAGTGACTCCTGTACACTAGGACAAATCCTGCTGTTTTTATTGTGACAGAACTCCTACTGAAGATGACAATTACTTTTTTTCTGGGCATGTAGGGTTGGGGGTGGGGGGTAATACGTTTCTGGGAGCGCTCACAATTGGCTGGGTGCTATACAAATAAAGAACGTATGGTCCCTGTCTGAAAAACATACACTGAAACAGACAAACATATGAAAGATAGGGGAAAGAGTTACAACACAAGTAGTGTTCAGTGTAATGAATGACCATATTTATAAAAACACTTTTTCTCATAAATAATATTAGATGTATATATTATCTCCAGTTTCTCATCAATTTTGCTATTATTAGTTGGTAAATTTCCCATCTCTATCATGGTAAAATAGATCTTCAGAAACAAATAGGAGATTTTTTTTAGATTTGGTGTTAATATGAAAGCTACAAATATTTTGTCTGTTTTTCCCTGGTCAAATATGACAACCTATTTATTTGGCTGGTTTGGGATAATAAGAATGTAAAATAATAAGGAGAAAAACTGAATTTAAGACATTCAGACAACTAAAATCTGTTTTAAAAACTGGAAGACAATAATTTGATTAAACATTTTTCTTATTTCCAAAATATAGTATATTAGCACTGACCTACTGTAAAAAATTCTATGTTGAGCATGTGCACTTAATCATTTTTATAATATTTAAGGTTTTCACAAAGATTCATGTTATAATTCTTTACTACTGCTAGAAAAACAGGCATTAGTTCAAAAATCATATACCTTGTGCTTTGATAAACCCAACAGCTATCAGAGTGCACATGTTCTGTTTCTTAGGTAGGTCTAGTGAGGATTTACAAACACTTGTGTGTAATAAAAAGATATAGTGACAGTTTGTCTGAACAATATTTTGTAAAATACTACTTTCAAGACAGAAAAATGACCTTGATCCTAAAATGATCTCTGTAACCTTCTTGTCCCATATATATTTCACTACAACTGACCTCAAAACCAGCTGTTATTTTAATATATATGTTAAGTGTTTTTCTTCTGTGCTGTGTAATTTTTGTTTCTTCTGAATATTTTGACTACTAATTTAGAATCTTTTAAATTGTTTGCTTGATTTTCAGTCAGCATTCTCAGACTGAACAGTTATGACTCTTCCAATACCTGTTTCATTCCAGAGAATGGATTGTTAAAGAATTCTTTTGAGGTTCTTTCAGGAGAGCACGAACTGTTTGTCTGACATTGCTGGATGTGCTTAGCAGAGAACACAGGGTTGTGAACAGATAACGATCTTAGGTTATTAGCTGAACTGGTGTAGAAGAATGGGGCATGATAGATAGTGATCCATTTTTATTTCCGTATGTATCTAAGGCCTGGTCTATGCTATGCATTTAAACCGATTTTAGCAGCGTTAAATCAATTTAATGGCACACCTATCCATACTACGAGGCCCTTTATATCGATATAAAGGGCTCTTTAAACCGGTTTCTGTACTCCTCCCCAACGAGAGGAGTAGCGCTAAAATCGGTATTACCATATCGGATTAGGGTTAATATGGCCGCAAATTGACGGTATTGGCCTCCGGGCGATATCCCACAGTGCACCACTGTGACTGCTCTGGACAGCAATCTGAACTCGGATGCAGTGGCTAGGTGAACAGAAAAAGCCCCGCGAACTTTTGAATTACATTTCCTGTTTGCTCAGCGTGGAGCTCTGATCAGCACAGGTGGCGATGCAGTCCCAAATCCAAAAAGAGCTCCAGCATGGACCGTACGGGAGATACTGGATCTGATCGCTGTATGAGGAGACAAATCTGTTCTATCAGAGCTCCGTTACAGAATACGAAATGCCAAAGCGTTTGAAAAAAATCTCCCGGCTACATAGTGCTGCGTGACAAGCGTAACGGAAAGCCAAAGAATCAAATGGACGCTCATGGAGGGAGGGAGGGGGTACTGAGGACTCCAGCTATCCCACAGTCCACAGCAGTCTCCGAAAAGTATTTGCATTCTTGGCTGAGCTCTCAGTGCCTGTAGGTTCAAACACATTGTCCGGCGTGGTTCAGGGTATAGCTCGTCAATTTACTCCCTCCCCCCACCATGTGAAAGAAAAGGGAAAGAAATCGTTTCTTGACTTTTTTCAGTGTCACCCTATGTCTACTGAATGCTGGTGGTAGACACGATGCTGCAGCACTGAAGAGCAGTATCCGCTCTTCTCCCCTCCTCGGTGGCAGAGGGTACAATATGACTGCTATCCGTCATCACCATCAGCCCGTGAGTGCTCCTGGCTGCCCTCAGGTGAGGCCAGCCGGGGGCACCTGGATAAAAATAGGAATGATTCCTGGTCATTCCCAGTAGATGGGACAGAACAGCTGGTAACCGTCCTCATCATAGCAACTGGGGGCTGAGCTCCATCAGCCCCCTCCCTTTCATGTGTAAAGAAAAGATTCTGTATTGCCTGGACTAGCATAGCAGCGGGATGCTGGGCTCCTCTCCCCCGCACAGCTTAATGTCCTGCCTGGACTGTCATAGCAGCGGGAGGCTGCCTCCCCCTCATTTAATCTCACTAACAAGTCACTGTTTCTTATTCCTGCATTCTTTATAACTTCATGACACAAATGGGGGGGACACTGCCACGGTAGCCCAGGAAGGTTGGGGGAGGAGGGAAGCAATGGGTGGGGCTGTTGCAGGGGCACCCCCCCGTGAATGGCATGCAGCTCATCATTTCTGCGGGATCTGACACGGAGCAGCTGTGCTCTCTGATACACTGGTTCTCTAGTACACTTGTCTCATATTCTAAGCAGAACTGACTCTATTTTTAGAAACCATAAAGGAGGGATTGACTCGGGGAGTCATTCCCAGTTTTGCCTTTGCGCCCCTGGCCGACCTCAGCCAGGGGCACCCATGATAGCAGCAGACAGTACAGAACGACAGATAACCGTCATCTTATTGCCAATTAACAATGGCAGCAGACAGTACAGAATGACTGATAACCGTCTCTGCTATCATGCAAAAGCAAATGAATGCTGCTGTGTAGCACTGCAGTACGTCTCTGTCAGCGGCACCCAGTACACTTACAGTGACAGCAAAAAAAAAAAGCTGAACGGGCTCCATGGTTGCCGTGCTATGGCGTCTGCCAGGGCAATCCAGGGAAAAAGGGCGCGAAATGATTGTCTGCCGTTGTTTTCCCGGAGAAAGGAATGAGTGACGACATTTACCCAGGACCACCCGCGACAATGATTTTTGCCCCATCAGGCACTGGGATCTCAACCCAGAATTCCAAGGGGGCGGGGGAGACTGCGGGAACTATGGGATAGCTATGGAATAGCTACCCACAGTGCAAAGCTCTGGAAATTGACGCTAGCCTCGGACCATGGACACACACCGCCAAATTAATATGCTTCGTGTGGTCACGTGCACTCGACTTTATACAATCTGTTTTACAAAACCAGTTTATGTAAAATCAGACTAATCCCGTAGTGTAGACGTACCCTAAGTCTGTAACCTTTTTGGTCCTTCAGTATTTTTCTTTGGTAATGATCTGCACAGGTCTACATTTTTCTTTCAGTATGATCTGAAATCTTTTCTAACTCTTGTAGATGTGTGAGAATGCTGACCTATACATTATTTGTCTGAAATTTGGTTGCTGTAGCATAGTTTCTCTGTGTGCTTTGTGTACATCCTTCACTAAATGTCCCTACCCTTTGAGCACACTTACACGTCATCTTGATATACAAATGACTTGATACTGATGAAGCATAAAAAGAGACTGGTGTACAAGTATACAAAAAATATACTTGAATCTGACTGAGGCAAAATAAAGAATGGTAGCAATACTTTACTGTACCTGTGAAGGAGATAAAGAAAGTTTTGAATGCAATGAAATTAGCTGTTTCAGGTAGTATAAAGCCCTGTGAATCCAGACTACCTTAATACAGAATTTTAGTCTAATGTATCTCAATGTGATTTATTATTATTACGTGTATCACCACAGTGTCTAGGAACTGCGATCATGGTCCATGTGTTTGCTTAGCACTATACAAACACAGAATGATGATCCCTTCTCCAAAGAGCTTACAATCTACCTATAAGACAAGAGAAAACAGATGGATACAGACAGACAGATGGGGGGGGGGCAAATACAAGGAAACAATGAGACAATATAGGTCAGCACAAAAGGATGTGGTCTCAGCACACCAGCAGCCTAACTATCATCACATTTTTCATAGGCAGTACAGCAAAGGAGAGTTTTGAGGAGGGATCTGAAGGAGGATAATGAGGTAGCTATGAGCAGGGCTGACAAGATACGGGGGAAACTGGTACAAATTACCGGGGCCCAGAGGTCTGGAAGGGGGCTTCTTCGGCCCTGTTTAGCCGGTCTGCCCTTGCTAGGCGACTCAAAAATTTTTTTTCACCGGGGCCCGAATCCGCTCTCGGCGGCTCTAGCAGTGGGTGTTTATGGCAAGCCTTCCCAAGCATCAGGAGCAGCATGGGAGAAAGCATAAAGGTATACGTTTGAAAATTTACTAAGTGGGCAGTGGAGGCTGCCATTGGAGCATACCTCTAGATACTAAATGAGAAATAATTGGTAAGGTGGGTATACATTATGACTGCCCTTGAAAGTGTTGGATGGGTACAGCTTGCTCAGGAAGGATAGACAGGGGAAAAAGGGAGGAGGTGTTGCCTTGTATATTAAAAATGTACACACTCGGACTGAAGTGGAGATGGACATAGGAGACGGAAGTGTTGAGAGTTTCTGGGTTAGGCTAAAAGGGGTAAAAAGCAAGGGTGCTGTCATGCTAGGGGTCTACTACAGGCCACCTAACTAGGTGGAAGAGGTGGATGAGGCTTTTTTTAAACAATTAACAAAATCATCCAAAGTCTAAGTTCTGGTGGTGATAGGGGACTTCACCTATGTTTCCCTATGTTGGGAAAATAACACAGCGGGGCACAGACTATCCAATAAGTTCTTGGACTGCATTGCAGACAACTTTTTATTTCAGAAGGTTGAAAAAGCTACTGGGGGGAAGCGGTTCTAGATTTGATTTTAACAAATAGGGAGGAACTCGTCGAGAATTTGAAAGTGGAAGGTAGTTTGCGTGAAAGTGATCATGAAATCACAGAGTTTGCAATTCTAAGGAAGGGTAGAAGGGAGTACAGCAAAATAGAGACAATGGATTTCAAGAAGGCAGATTTTGGTAAGCTCAGAGAGCTGATAGGTAAGGTCCCATGGGAATCAAGACTGCGGGGAAAAACGACTGAGGAGAGTTGGCAGTTTTTCAAAGGGACACTATTAAGGGCCCAAAAGCAAGCTATTCCGCTGGGTAGGAAAGATAGAAAATGTGGCAAAAGACCACCTTGGCTTAACCACAAGATCTTTCATGATCTAAAAAATAAAAAGGAGTCATATAAAAAATGGAAATTAGGAGAAATTACAAAGGATGAGTACAGGCAAACAGTACAGGAATGCAGGGGCAAGTTTAGAAAGGAAAAGGCACAAAATGAGCTCAAACTAGCTACGGGAATAAAGGGAAACAAAACTTTTTATCAATATATTAGAAGCAAGAGGAAAACCAAAGACAGGGTAGGCCCACTGTTCAGTGAGGCGGGAGAAACAGTAACAGGAAACTTGGAAATGGCAGAGATGCTTAATAATGTCTTTGTTTTGGTCTTCACCAAAAAGTCTGAAGGAATGCCTAACATAGTGAATGCTAATGGGAAGGGGGTAGGTTTAGAAGAGAAAATAAAAAAAAGAACAAGTTAAAAATCTCTTAGAAAAGTTAGATGCCTGCAAGTCACCAGGGCCTGATGAAATGCATCCTAGAATACTCAAGGAGCTAACAGAGGAGGTATCTGAGCCTCTAGCTATTGTCTTTGGAAAATCATGGGAGACAGGAAAGATTCCAAAAGACTGGAAAGGGGCAAACATAGTGCCCATCTACAAAAAGGGAAATGAAAACAACCCAGGAAACTACAGACCAGTTGGTTTAACTTCCGTGCCAGGGAACATAATGGAGCAAGTTATTAAGGAAATCCTCTGCAAACACTAGGAAGCTGGTAAGGTGACAGGGAATAGCCAGCATGGATATGTAAAGAACAAATCATGTCAAACCAATCTGATAGCTTTCTTTGATAGGATAATGAGTCTTGTGAATAAAGGAGAAGCGGTGGATGTGGTATACCTAGACTTTAGTAAGGCATTTGATATGGTCTCGCATGAAATTCTTATCGAACAACTAGGCAAATACAACTTAGATGGGGCTACTATAAGGTGGGTGCATAACTGGCTGGATAACCAGACTGAGAGAGTAGTTATTAATGGTTCCCAATTCTGCTGGAAAGGTATAATGAGTGGGGTTCCACAAGGGTCTGTTTTGGCACCGGCTCTGTTCAATATCTTCATCAACGACTTAGATATTGGCACAGAAAGTATGCTTATTAAGTTTGCAGATGATACCAAACTGGGAGGGATTGCAACTGCTTTGGAGGATAGGGTCAAAATTCAAAATGATCTGGACAAATTGGAGAAATGGTCTGAGGAAACAGGATGAAGTTTAATAATGACAAATGCAAAGTGCTCCACTTAGGAAGGAACAATCAATTTCACACATACAGAATGGGATGAGACTGTCTAGTAAGGAGTATGGCAGAAAAGGATCTAGGGGTTATAGTGGACCACAAGCTAAATATGAGTCAACAGTGTGATGCTGTTGCAAAAAAAGCAAATGTGATTCTGGGATGCATTAACAGGTGTGTTGTGAGCAAGACACGAGAAGTCATTCTTCCGCTTTACTCTGTGCTGGTTAGGCCTCATCTGGAGTATTGTGTCCAGTTCTGGGCACCGCATTTCAAGAAAGATGTGGAGAAATTGGAGAGGGTCCAGAGAAGAGCAACAAGAATGATTAAAGGTCTTGAGGACATGACCTATGAAGGAAGGCTGAAGGAATTGGGTTTGTTTAGTTTGGAAAAGAGAAGACTGAGAGGGGACATGATAGCAGTTTTCAGGTATCTAAAAGGGTGTCATCAGGAGGAGGGAGAAAACTTGTTCATCTTAGCCTCTAAGGATAGAACAAGAAGCAACAGGCTTAAACTGCAGCAAGGGAGGTTTAGGTTGGACATTAGGAAAAAGTTCCTGTCAGAGTGATTAAACATTGGAATAAACTGCCTAGGGAGGTTGTGGAATCTCCATCTCTGGAGATATTTAAGAGTTGGTTAGATAAATGTCTATCAGAGATGGTCTAGACAGTATTTGGTCCTCCCATGAGGGCAGGGGACTGGATTTGATGACCTCTCGAGGTCCCTTCCAGTCCTAGAGTCATGAATCTATGAAGATAAGTTGCTTGTAGAGGGATACAAAAACGGGTGTCATGGTCAAAGTGTTGGGCTGGGAAAATGAGCTTTGCAGCAGCACTCTGAATGGATCTGCATTTGTTAAGGCCAGAGAAAAAGATATTGCTTTAATTGAGACATGAGGTGAAAGACTAGACAAGGATTTTAGCTGTGTGGATGGATAGGAAAGGTTATATCTTAGAGAGGTTATGCAAAAAGAAATGGCAAGATTTACATATAGCCTGGATGTGAGGACCTGTTTTTTTATTTAGAGTTGAAGATGACACCAAGGTTCCAGGTCTGAGTGACAAGCAGGATACTGGTGTTGTCCACAGGAAGGAGATAGGAAAGAGGGCTTGGGAGATTAAGAGCTCTGTTTAGTTATGTCGATCTTGAGCTTATGGCTAGACATCCACCAAGAAATGTCAGAGAGACAGGCCAAGATTTTAGTTTCTACAGAAGTAGGAAGGTCTAGAGTAGAGAGGTATATATGTGAATCATCAGCATACAGGTAATAGTTGAATTTGAAGATGGTATAGAATAGAATTGGAGAGGAACTACAGACAGCAATTGTAAACACTACATTAAATGAGTTTACAGCTAAAAGGGAGAAGGGGCAGTAATTGAAGAGGCAAGAGGGGTCAAGGGTGGGGGTTTTAAAAAAGGGAGAGTCTAGAGTATGCTTGTATTGGGGGAAGAAGGGAGAGAAAGCCAGAGGACAGTAAGAGGTTAATGATAAAACTATGGGAAGGGTCAGAGTGGATGAGAGGGAGATCAGGAGTTGGGAGAGGTTATGTGGAGAGGTTAGAAGAGGAGAGCAGATGAAACTTCTGAGCTAAGGAGAGAGTTGGTTGTGGGGAGAGGAAAAAGGAAAGGCCAGATGAGGAGAGGAGGAAGGTCATGTTGTATTTTGTCAGTTATATCTCCTTTGCTGATGAGATTAGCCAGATTCATATTAGATTGACTGCTTTTTTGATAGCAGATCCATGTCAGAGTAGGCACAAATGCAACAAATTCTCTAGTAGTATTTTGGTCGTTGTCACTCTCTGATGTTCTATACGTGTTGGGGGAGCTTTAGGTTGGTAAAATCTATTAGGGGATACATAGTCCATTATTGATGCAGATTATCAACTCATCTCTTTGGAAGGAGAAAGTACCACAATCTTTCAAATAACACAAGAAACCAACTCTTCACATTGAAGGTCTTGTCAATTTCTGCCCTGCCCCTCACACTGTGTGCTGGGAAGACTATTGAGAACGTTGTGGAAAGACAGATCTGCCATTATCTCAAATGCAAAGAAAGCAGCAAAAACTTTGTGGAGGACCTATTTTGGGAAGCATTGGTGTGAGTCTTGTTTATGCATCTGACACCTAGATACTGGGGTGAATTGCACTACATTGGAAACACAAGCAGACAGACAAGATAAGGAGCAAAAATTTCAAAAGTGCGCCACTGACTTAAGAGCCCCACTATGATCTCTAGGCACTGAAAAGTCTAAGTCTCATTGACTTCCAATGAGACTTAGACTCTCAAGAGAAAATGAAACTTAGGCTTCTAAGTCATTTGGGAACTTCTGAAAATTTTACCCAAGATGCTGACATGACAAGTAATTTATATGACCACATTGTTTAGTTATGTCGTTGGAACTATGCTAGTCTTGTTGGTCAAAAATCACTTTTCTGTAACAAACCAAGCCAAGATATCCAAAGTAATTCTTTTAGAGCAGTTGCCTTTGAAACTATTCAGAAGTTGCTTTGTTTACATATCTGTAAATCCTGGGTGAAGCAGATGGAGCCATGTTCAAGTGACTGAAGTCTTTCCTCTTGAAGAGGTCCCTAAGAATGGTATTAGGCAGTCGTGTAATTGTCCGGTGATGATATGTACAAACATACATAGAACCCAAACTGGAATTTCTTATTCAGTCTGACATCCAGTAAGGTATAGTGCATTACAAAGTTTTTAGGTGTGGTTTAATTTTTAAGTATTAGTGAGATCTACAAACAAGCCAAGTTTAAAGAAAATTAGTGTAGCAGTTTTATTATGAATGTTTAAAGTTGAACAGTCTGGAGTATGAGATAGTTCCAAGTTTAAGATTAAAGCCAATAGTGCTACAATGATTTACACCAGCTGAGTATCTGTAACCATAGAAATAGTGAAATTAAGGTTGCTCCATCTTTTTCATCCATTTAAATAACTTTCACTAATATTAAATGAAATTACAGCAAACCTGTATCAAATAGAGTTAAAGGTGGATCAAAACCAAAAAGTAGTTAAATATTTATTTTCTTTAGCCCTGAAATCCTAGATATTACATATTATAAAGGGATACCAGAACTCTGTGTGCTGTTGGTCCTAAACAAAAAACAAGGTACTACCATGCTTTTAAAATTGTATAATCTATCATATCAGAAGATCTGAATGCACAACTGTGCACAAGATTTGGTCGTGCAAAGTACTTCTTCATGTACATGCTTTCTCCCAGGCTAGGAAAATGAACTCCCAGAACAATTTTAAGTAAATGTAAAAACAGTTACCATATTTAAATGGCTACACAACACTACACTGCAATTGCTTCATAAATCATTTTATGGTGCTTCCTCACGGTTTGCAGCTAAACAAAGTATCAATCTTTCATTTAATCTTTTTTTTTTAATTCACTAAAGTGGTTCCAACAGAAAATATCTTACTTCATTCTTAGGTTGAAAGATGTTTGGGACAGTCTGTCTTTGTGTGTCTGCCTGTTTGTGCACACACGATGCCTGGTACATTCTGGAAACTACTGAAAAACAAATAACTAGACCTGGTTTTGCCTAATTTTCATGGCATCTGGCAACAGGCCAAATCCTAGTTCTAAGGCTCTGCAAAGAAGGGAAGAACCACTTAAACTGTCACTCTGCCTTGCAACAGATTTTAAAGTTCAAACAGGTTGAGTCTGTAGTGTGTTCATCTTAAAAATCTTATAAGCTATATGTATCCTTTTACTGAAAAAAGTTTATATGAAAATAGATTCCCCCCACCCCAACGATTTAAACTGTCGGCATCTTCTTAATCATTTCCAATATTCAATAGAGGCACTCTCTAAGTCATCATTTATTGTGGAAACACTGACTTTCACCAGATATACTCCCTTCCATACTTAACAGAAAGATTTACAAATGCAGATTAAACCCAAGATTTCAAATCCTTTTTGTTGTGTTGATTCATGAAAAAATAAAATAAAAAAATACTTTATTTTAAACTGGTCACTTCATGGGGGATTGTTGGAGAGTCACAATATTGTCTGTGAAATTTAAGAAGATAATGTTTTTTAAATGTTCCAAAATATTTCAGATACATTTTGATTAAAAATATCTGTATTTTCTTTACAGTCATGTATTAGGTTTCTCACAAATGCCATGAAATATCGCAAACGTGCCTTGTGCAGCAATATCTAGAGCTGGTCTTGAAAGAAAATTAGGCTCTTTGATCTTTTGCTTGGAATAGTTTTCATGTGGTGCCATGGTCTCAATGATGGTTGTTTTAAGACAGTGACATTGTAATATTTTTGAAAATGCAAGCAGATATTTGCGATGTTTAAAAGGCAGCCAAGCAAAATACGAGGCTCCTGTCCTATAATACTTCTACAGCAATGATTAATCCTTCTACATTTCAACAGAATGCAATAGTAAGTAGCGATAATGTGTCTGTAGTATGTTCATCGAAGGTGCCACTCGGTATTGGGGTCTTATTTGTTCCCTGCATTCAATTTATTTAACATCCTATTTAAATTACACAATGTATTGAAAATCTTAAAATAAAGTGTGCCTTCTTTAGCATCCTTTTCATTTCCTTTAATTATGTTTACAAGCTTTTAAAAGATGTTAACAAGTGGAGCCAAAGTTTATATTTACCTGAATTAAGAGTCTCAAAGCTCTTGTTTGTTTGCAGAAAGTTTGTTGCATACATAATCAGTTAATATGTAGTCACTCAGCAATGGACTATGCCCATAATTATATGTGATCGGTGCCAAGGCTTTATTTACTCTTTTCTAAAGCCTCTCAAAATTATGAAAAAGTACTCTTCAAAACTTCTAGTAAGCCTTTAAAATTCATCAGTCTGGCACATATCCTTTTGTTACTAAACTACTATAGACAAATTGCGTCATCTTGCAAACCCGTACTATCAGGACAGTTTTTACTAACTTGAGTAGTCACACTATTGTCAACAGAGGCTTTAATTCCCATTCAAATCAATGGGACTACGCATAATACTACACCCAATAGTGAGCATTTTAGGACAAGCTCTCTGCAATCAAACTATGAAATAATTATGAATAATTGTCTCTTTAGCAATATACGGTGTAGTTGTAGCCATGTCGGTCCCAGGATATTAGAGAGACCAGGTAGATAATGGTCCCTTACTATATATATTAACTATTCATGCTAAATAATCTGTTCCACCTTGCATTTTGCTGTGATGCTGGAAGTTCCTTTCCAAGACCTGAAAAAGAGCTCTGTCTGGCTCAAAAGCTTCTCTCTCTCACCAACAGAAGTTGGTCCAAAAATAGATATTATCTCATTCATCTTGTCTCTTTAGTGATGGCAGTTTTGGTGCATTTGCTCTCACAATAATGGACACTGTATCTGAGAACTCCAACTCTCTTTGTGATCAACCAGTAAAGTTTATATTTTTGACAGGCAGGCAAAGGGAAGTCAAAGGGGAGTCCCTTACATTTATATTTAATTCACATGTCCCTTCTTTTATTCATCTCTCTCAGGTCATAATCAAGTACCCATTGTCTGGCCCATTTACTTCAAGACACAAGGGAGTGAGGGGTAGGAAGGCTTCTCAAAAGCCTCGGAGCCAAAACTGATGCAAAACTGATCCAGGGAGGTTATTTCAGCCTAATGACCAACAGAAAACAGAAATTTTCCTGATAAATTGCCATAATGACTTATACATAATAAAAATCCTACTAAAGAGTAGTTACTGAATATTTTGAGAGTAACTGACTCAATCACATTCCAAATTTAATTTTGGAAACAGAAGCAGTATCTAAAAATACTAAAGCAATACATTTTGCCAGCAACTGCTGTGTGATGGGGTGAATCTAGAGCACACAGACTCTGTAACAGTGAAGGAAAACCCCAAGGGAATCAATTATTCTAATCACGAAGTAGATTTATCCAGAGAGAAATCTCTGTATTAATGACCAATTCTACTTAAATGAAGAAGCCAAAGTAAGATTATTTCAAGCGTTCTCAAAATATTCCTTATTAACTGAACCATACTAGTTGTTGCTACTTCTGATAACACCAGCAAGATTCACAGAGGGGTGTTAACTGAACAAGAGCTCAAGGTTATTCAATATCTTCCCCCTAGTAAATCACAGTGAAGGCTCTCACAGACCTATGGGCCCAAAACTCTGCCCAGAATAACTGGAGCTGTAGTTCCTTTCCCATAATTCTTGCCCAAACCTTTTTGCAGGGGGATCAAACACATGGGGGACAGAAGAATAGTCCGTACATATACGGATCATAGGACACAAGAGCATGTCCAATTGTGCCATATACTTTAACTCCACTCACTCCTAAATCCTCAGTCAAAACATTGGGAAAGGGGTAAATACAACTCTGCCAAGGTATGACAACACAATTACTAAGCTTCCAATTTATGAAAAATATATGCAATTACTGCTTGTCTTCAAGCACCCCCCACATGGGGAAAATAGAAATCATAGTGGTTCAGTAATCACTGCATAGTTACACATCCTGATGAATCCACTACCCAGGCCACTAAAAACTGCACGTTGCATCATCAGAAGGAGAAACCCTCTTTCTATCCACAGCACAATCAATATGATGTGAAGGGACAATAATGTATTAGACTCAGGTATGACAACTTTTGGTATTAGATAGAAAACAAGTGCCAGGAGATAGACAAGCCTCTCAATCTGGACAACTGTCCACCCAAAGCATCTTTTATGAGGGCTGGCACATCTATTTCAACCAATATCTATCTGGCATTTCTGGGAGGGAGGATAGGTAGGAAAATGTGTTGTAGTTGACAGAAGGAACAGACAGCTTTTATGCCCTTAAATCTGGTTGAGAGAGCTTATCCACAAAACCAGCCATTTTTAAATGTCAGTCCCAATTGGTTCTGCAGTGTGTGAAGCCTATATGGCATGGCAGGCAAATTCACACTGGCCCCATTTTGTCAGAGCTATCAGATACAAGTTTCTCAAGAGCAGGCAATCTCTTTTGCTATATTATTTTCCCCCCCCCTTGAACTATCCTCCTGGGCTCAACAAGGGTACTTCTAGACTAGGGGAAAAGGTGAATTTTGAAATAGTAAGCCAAGTAACTGATTTGAAAAATACACATTTTTTTCTCTAGTCTAGTTTTACCCTCTGATGTATGATTGAAATATGATCATGTATATCATTGATATTGCCACTGTTAGGCAATTGTAACAAATCTTGAACAAAGTATAACATGTAAGGTGCCAATGAAAGAGTTACAATTTGCTGAACAAGATTACCCTGTTTAAATTCATGTATCATTGCTGTATCTGAAGTTATGAATATTAGCTATATGTCTGTATCCCAAATGTGTCTGTTCCTGGGGTAACACCCACCAGGTAAAATCCACAATGAAGCCAGACAACTGTGTGTTTATGGCCCATTAAAGACACAACTCTCAGGCCTTGGCTACACTGGAGAGTTGCAGCGCTGTAAACCTACCAACAGCACTGCAACTTACTCACCGCCCACACTTGCAGGGCACATACAGCGCTGCATCTCCCTGATTGCAGTGCTGGCTGTACTCCTGCTCTGCTTGGGGTATAAGGATTGCAGTGCTGCTCCGCAAGTGTGGCCACCAAAAGCGCTGTAATTGGCCTCCAGGGTATTAGGAGGTATTCCAGAATGCCTGTTCAGTCACTCTGCTCATCAGTTCACACTCTAGTGCCCTGGGCTCAGGTGACCCACCCTTTAAATGCCCTGGGAATTTTAAAAATCCCCTTCCTGTTTGCTCAGCCAGGTGTGGAGTGCAATCAATCAGTGAATCTTTCCAGGTGACCATGCCTCCATGTGCCAAACGAGCCCCAGCATGGAGCAATGGCCAGTTGCTGGATCCCATCAGTGTTTTTGTTGAGGAAGCTGTGCACTCACAGCTGTGCTCCAGCCGTAGGAGTTATGATATCTATGGGCAGATCTCAAGGGCCATGCTGGAAAGGGGCCATGACCGGGACGCGGTGCAGTGCAGGGTTAAAGTAAAGGAGCTGCGGAGTGCCTATTGCAAAGCCCGCGAGGGAAACCGCCGCTCAGGTGCTGCCCCCACGACCTGCCGTTTTTACAAGGAGCTGGATGTGAAACTTGGGGGTGACCCCACTGCCAATTCGACGACCACGATGGACACTTCAGAGCGGGGGGGGAAGGTGGGTTAGAAGGGGAAGGGGAGGGGGTTGAGGAAACCAAAAGTGAGGGTACTGGGGTGGGGGGAGACACCCCGGAGTTCCAGGAGGCATGCAGCCAGGAGCTCTTCTCAAGCCAGGAGGAAGGTAGCCAGTCGCAGCAGCTGGAACTAGTTGGAGAAGGACAAGCAGAGGCGAGGGTTCCCGGTAAGCAGCTTTTAGTTTCAGGATGCAAATGTTTCGGCGGGGGGGGGGGTTGGGCTGCATGCATGCCTAGATGTGGAATAGCCCATTGATGTGGTCTATCACGTCGCAGTAATCGGCCTCGGTAATCTCTTCAAAAGTTTCTGCCAGAGCGCGGGCAATGCGCTTGCACAAGTTTACAGGGAGAGCCACTGCGGTCCTTGTCCCAGTCAGGCTAACACATCTGCGCCACTGTGCCGTAAGGGGTGGGGGGACCATTGCTGCACATAGGCAAGCTGCATAGGGGCCAGGGCGGAATCCGCATTGCTATAGAAGACCCTCCCGCTCTTCCCAGGTTACCCACAGCAGCAAGATATCTTCCAGGATTAACTCCTGTGGAAAATGGTGGGAGAATGTTCAGTGTAGGTGTCCCCTGCAGCATTTTGCTCTCCCCAATGCACAGAAACCCCTACACATCCCAGAAGCAATCATTCCCCCTTCCCAGGTTACCCGCAGCAGCGAGATATCTTCCAGGATTAACTCCTGTGGAAAGTGTTGGGAGAGTGTTCAATGTAGGTGACCTCGCAGCATTCCGCTCTCCCCAACGCACAGAAACACCTGCACATCCCTGAAGCAATCATTACTCACCATTTCCTGCCTCCTTTGGGTTAGGTGCGCTCTGTTTGGTATGGGAAAAGTATGCTGAAGTGAAGACTGTTAACTCCTTCACTGTGTGGGAATAACTGTCTGGGTGAGATTATAAACAATGCAGCCTGTGTCCTGTTTTAACTGTTCCCATTTTTGTCTTTCAACAGTGTCCTTGACTACTGGACTGCCGGTATCATCCACTGGGCAGAGGCTACAAAACCTCAGGAAAAAGCCGCGAAAAAGCAAAGAGGACATGCTTAAAGCAGTTATGGATCACTCTGCCAGAGACAGTAAAAAACTGCAGGACTGGAGACAAAAGGAAACCATGCTCCGCCAGAGAAACGCAGCGGCTAAGAAGAAAAGCACAAAGCAGCTGATAAGCATCCTGGCTCACCAAACGGACTGTATCCAGTCACTCATAGCCATGCAGGCAGAGCACTACCGTGCCGGCCCCCCTCCATCCCAAAGCTCTTTCCTTTGTGCCCCAATGACAGCTCCAAACCCCCTTCCCCAGCATCCAGGTTCTTACCACCACCAGCTGCCCCCAACACCTGTACGTTTACCAACCAGCCCTGAGAACTACGACCCTTAGCCTCTGCACTCAACCCCCATCACCATGCAGTATTTTCATCCTGAAGTGCAGCAGTCATTGCACAGCACTCCAGACAGGACATATTCAAACCTGTGACTGTACAGTTCAACACCCTACCCCCCCTGTCCTTTTAGGTTCCCAAAATGTTGTGTGTCTGTCAAGAAAGTTATTTTCTTTTCAATAAATGAATTCTTGGCTTTGAAAACTGTCTTTATTATTGCAGAAAGTGAAAGATACCATAGTCCAGGAAAGAAGCATGCACTGCAAATCATTTTAGGAAAAACAGATTCCTACTATTGTAACCACCGCACTTCACTCCCGTGCAAGGCACCAAACATTACTGTTGGTTTTCAGCCTCAAATTCCTCCCTCAAGGCATACCTAATCCTTGTAGCCCTGTGCTGGGCCTCTCTAGAAGCCCTGCTCTCTGGTTGTGCAAATTCAGCCTCCAGGCGTTGAAACTCAGAGGTCCATTCCTGACTGAATGTTTCACCCTTCCCTTCACAAATATTATGGAGGGTGCAGCACACGGATATAACCGCAGGGATGCTGCTTTCCCCCAAGTCTAGCTTCCCGTACAGAGATCGCCAGCGCCCTTTTAAACGGCCAAAAGCACACTCCACAGTCATTCTGCACCGGCTCAGCCTGTAGTTGAACCGGTCCTTGCTCCTGTCAAGCTTCCCTGTATACGGTTTCATGAGCCAAGGCATTAATGGGTAAGCGGGGTCTCCAAGGATCACAATGGGCATTTCGATGTCCCCTACTGTGATCTTCCGGTCTGGGAAAAAAGTCCCGGCCTGCATCTTCCTGAACAGGCCACTGTTCCAAAAGATGTGTGCATCATGCACCTTTCCAGGCCAGCCTGTGTTAATGTCAATGAAACGCCCACGGTGATCCACAAGCGCCTGGAGAACCGTAGAGAAATACCGCTTCTGATTAATGTACTTGGATGCCAGGTGGGGTGGTGCCAGAATAGGAATATGCGTCCCATCTATCGCCCCTCCATAGTTAGGGAAACCCATTTGTGCAAAGCCATCCACAATGTCCTGCACGTTCCCCAGAGTCACGGTTCTTCTTAGCAGGATGTGATTAATGGCCCTGCAAACTTGCATCAACACGATTCCAACGGTCGACTTTCCCACTCCAAACTGGTTCGCGACCGATCGGTAGCTGTCTGGAGTTGCCAGCTTCCAGAATGCAATAGCCACCTGCTTCTCCACTGGCAGGGCAGCTCTCAATCTCGTGTCCTTGCGCCGCAGGGTGAGGGCAAGCTCCTCACACAGTCCCATGAAAGTGGCTTTTCTCATCCGAAAGTTCTGCAGCCACTGCTCGTCATCCCAGACTTCCATGACGATGTGATCCCACCACTCAGTGCTTGTTTTCCGAGCCCAAAAGCAGCGTTCCACGGTGCTGAGCATTTCCGTGAATGCCACAAGCAATTTAGTGTCACGTGTCAGGCGACTCGATATCATCGTCGGATTCCTCACTGTCACTTTGGAGTTGAAGGAATAGCTCAACTGCCAAATGTGATGTGCTGGTGACAGTCATCAGCAAAGTCTTCAGCAGCTTGGGCTCCATTTCCCACAGAAATCGCGCTGCACAGAGACTCGCAATGGCACCAAACGTGGATGGAAAAACTGTGACTGCTGGGATGTGAAGCGATGCACCATGGGGTGTTGGGACAGGAAGCGGAATGACCCGCACCCTTCCTTCCCCTTCCCACAACCCACGGCGCCAAAATGGGACGAGGTGCTCTGTGGGATAGCTGCCCACAATGCACCACTCCCAACAGCACTCGAAATGCTGCAAATGTGGCCACACTGCAGCGCTGGTAGCTGTCAGTGTGGCCACAATGCAGCGCTTTTGCTACACAGCAGTATGAAGACAGCTGTAACTCCCAGCACTGTACAGCTGTAAGTGTAGCCATGGCCTCACAAAGGGCCATAGAAGAAAACTCATCCCACCCATCCAGTAAGGGCTAGTCTACACAGGCAAAGCTAAAACACTGCTGCAGCAGCGCTTTAACGTGCCTTGTATGGTCATGGTGCAGCACTGGGAGAGAGCTCTGCCAGCACTCTAAAAAAAGCCACCTCCACCAGGGGCATAGCTCCCAGCACTGGGGCACTGTCTACACTGGCGCTTTACAGCACTGAAACTTGCTGCACTCAAGGAGGTGTTTTTTCACATCCTTGAGCGAGAAATTTGCAGCGCTGTAAATTGAGAGTGTAGACAAGCCCAAAGTCTTCCTATGGACATCTTGGCATGGATATGGCCAATGGCTGCCTTGTGTGAGTCAGCAAGGACATGTGATATGCTCATGTGACCGGGGACTCCATCCTGTGCCAGTAACGTTCCACAAACTGAGGCTGTGGCTTTGTTTGAAACAGACAAAATTCTACGTGCATGGAAAAGGGTATAAAAGACCCCTAGAATGACACCATTTTGCTTCTTTCCTGCTCTGATTCCTCGGACTTACAACTAAAAGGAACATATTCAAACTATGCATTGAGGACCTTCCAATCTTTTGGAAGTTACTAAAGACTTAACAAGCCAGCAGCTTATTCCACTGCTGCTACAAACTTGATATAAGATTACTGCAATGATTGTATGTATATGATCTTAACCACTTTCACTCTCTTTTTCTTTTCTCTTATAAATAAACCTTTATATTTTATTTAAAGAATTGGCAGCAGTGTGATTATGGGTAAAATCTGAGTTAAATACTGACCTGACTATGTGGCTGATCTCTTGAGATCAGAAGGACCCTTTGTTTGATGAAACTGGTTTTCAGTAGGGCTGTTGATTAATTGCAGTTAACTCACATGATTAACTCAAAAAAATTAATTGTGATTAAAAAAATTAATCACAATTAATCACAGTTTTAACTGCATTGTTAAATAATAGAATTCCAATGTAAATGTATTAAAATATTTCTGATGTTTTTTCTTCATTTTCATATATACTGTATTCTGTGTTGTAATTGAAATCAAAGTGTATATTATTTTTATACTAATACTTGCACTGTAAAAATGATAAATAAAAAAGTATTTTTCAGTTCACTTCATACAAGTATTGTAGTGCAATCTCTTTGTCGTGAAAGTGCAACTTACAAGTGTAGATTTTTTTTCTTACCTAACTGCACTCAGAAACAAAACAATGTAAAACTTCAAAGCCTACAAGTCCACTCAGTCCTACTTCTTGTTCAGCCAATCACTAAGACAAACAAGTTTGTTTACATTTACAGAAGATAATGCTGCCCTTTTCTTATTTACAATGTCACCAGAAGGTGAGAACAGGCATTTGCATGACATTTTTATAGATGACACTGCAAGGTATTTGTGTGCCAGAAATGCTAAACATTCATATAGCCCTTCATGCTTCAGCCACCATTCCAGAGGACATGCTTCCATGCTGATGACACTCATAATGTGTTAATCTACCTTGTGTTGGTGGCATCTGACTCAGATGATGAAAATGAGCATGCATCAGTCCACTTTGCTTTGAATTTTTATCAAGCAGAACCTGTCATTAGCAGGGATGCATGTCTTCTGGAATGGTGGTTGACGCATAAAGGGACATATGAATCTTTAGCGCATCTGGCACACAAATATTTTTCGATGCTGGCTACAACAGTGCCATGCAAATGTCTGTTCTCACTTTCAGGTGACACTATCTCCTGCAAATTGTAACCAAACTTGTTTGTCTGAGTGATTGGCTGAAGTACGACTGAGAGGACTTGCAGGTTTCAAAGTTTTACATTGTTTTATTTTTCAATGCAATTATTTTTTGTACACAATTCTATATTTGTAAGTTCAGCTTTCATGATAAAGGGATTGCACTACAGTACTTGTATTACGTGAATTGAAATATACTATTTCTTTTGCTTTTTACAATGCAAATATTTGTAATAAAAATAAAGTGAGCACTGTACACTTTGTATTCTGTGTTATAATTGAAATCAATATATTTGAAAATGTAGAAAATATCCAAAAATATTTAAATAAATGGTATTATATTAACAGCATGCTTAAGCACGATTAACTTTTTTAATCGCACGACAGCCTTAATTATTTTATTTTTGAATGCAGTTTTTTTGTACATAATTCTACATTTGTAAGTTCAACTTTCATGATAAAGAGAGATTGCACTACAGTACTTGTAGTAGGTTAATTGAAATACACCATATATACTCATTCATAAGCTGATTTTTTTTAGTAAAAAGGAGAAGCATCAGAGAAGGGAGTCAGCTTATGAACAGGTATAGAGAGGGAGAGGTGGGACACAGCCCCTCATCCCCCCCAACAGAGGAGGAAAGGAGAGGCAGCACAGCTACCAGAGCCAGAAGGGAAGAGGAGGGGCCTGAGTCTCTCCTCTTCTGGCCACACTGCTGTCCCCGCAGTCTCCGAAACAGCTGCAGCTCCAGGGCTGGCAGGCTGTGGCCATGCCACCTGGCCCAGCCCGCCGGAGCACTCTGTGGCCGTGCCGCCTGGCCAAACCCGCTGGAGCAAGCTGTGGCTGCGCTGCCCGGGCTGGCCCGCTGGAGCACTCTGTGGCCGCACTGCCTGGCCTGGCCTGCTGTGGCCACGCTGCCTGGCCTGGCCCCCTGGAGCGCACTGTGGCCACGCTGCCTGGCCTGGCCCACAGGAGCAGGCTGCAGCTGTGCCACCCAGCCTGACAGAGCAGCTCTGGCCAGGCCATAGACATCCTTCCCTGGCCCATCCCAGCTAAGGTGGGAAGGGATGGGGAGAGTGTCGGGGTCCCGGGCTAAGGGTGGTCACAGGGGTTACTCTCCTGACCCCCAGCTTCGCCCCCCCCAAAAAATTTCCCCACCAGTTGCTGTCCTGGCCCATCAGGGTAAGCAGCTGGCAGGCCAGGGCACTTTGTTTACTTAGGTTTACTTCCATGCCTGCAGATGCTTGAGGTAAACAAACCGTCTTGGCCCACCAGCGGCTTATCCTGATGGCCCAGGAGTCAAAGTTTGCTGACCTGTGAATTACAGAGTTGGCTTATGAATGGGTCATAAAAATTTGCTGTTTTTACTTATCCATCTTGAGGGTGTCAGCTTATAAACAAACTGGCTTATGATCAAGTATATACAGTACTATTTCTTTTGTATTTTACAGTGCAAATGCTTGTAATAAAAATAAAGTGAGCATTGTATACTTTGTGTTCTGTGTTGTAATTGAAATGAATATATTTCAAAATGTAGAAAACATCCAAAAATATTTAAATGGTATTTTATACGATTAATTGCGATTAATTTTTTTAATTGCTTGACAGTTCTAGTTTTCAATAACCACTCATAAAATATAGTGTCTAGGTGGTGACATAAGGGTTGGAATGCCTAAGGAGACTGAATTTTTGACTTTTTAACCAATATGGTGAGACAAAAGTTTACTTCTGTTACTGGCTTGGTACATCTAGTGATACAATAACCACCAGTTTGTGGTGAGGCTGCCCTATTTCTAAGCCATTTATCCGGAATCTGTATTCTCAGCTGTGACCCACTGAGGCAATGTGACATACTCTGGATTTAATTTTTCTTTTTTTTAAATCTTGTTAATGGACTGCCATTCCCCTTTAGAAAAAAGCTTTTGGACAAATTATTTAAATTACAATTTGGCCTGCTTGAGAGGCAGTGCCAAACTGCATTGGCCCAGGGAGGGCAGTGGCAGGGATTACACTTTAGCCCTGGTGCAGAAGGGTAATGGCCTCTTGCAGGTACAGTCTACATCGCCTTGGCACACCTGGCCAGTTTCAGAGGCCAGTCCAGAGGCCAGTCATAGGGGTAGGGAAGACCCATGATCCCATTTACTCCACACTCCCTTTGAGACAATTTACTTTCCAGTGAGGCTCTGCATTCCCCAGAGAGCAAGGACTGCAACTGACCATAGCCCCTCCACTAGGCAAGAGAAAGTAACAACCTTACTTTTTTGTGGAAACCAGTTTTAGATGCTGTAATAAATATTTCTGCAGTAAAATTTTGAATTTGCTAATTTCCTGAGCATGCCTGGAATAGCTTCAGTGTGGTCTCCCAGGAAAAGAAAAATAGTGTTTTCCTTTTTCTTTTCATAAGGAGCTCTTCATTAGAGTAACTTACATCCTTCAAGCTGCAAGAAATAAAACTAGAAATTCTAATATATAATCTGGCTTCATTTCTACAACTAAAAAAAGAAAAGCTGCAAAAGAGCAACATCTCCTATCACTGTTCACCTGCATAACTTTATGTTTCAACTTACCGTAAATATCACACTTGTTCTTTTGATAGCAGTGATGGCTGTGTAGTATTAGGCCTGGTCTACACTGGGGCAAGGGATCGATCTAAGTTACGCAACTTCAGCTACATGAATAACGTAACTGAAGTCGACGTACTTAGATCTACTTACTGCAGTGTCTTCACTGTGGTAAGTCGACGGCTGACACTCTCCCGTCGACTCCGCCTGTGCCTCTCTCCCCGGTGGAGTATCGGAGTCGACGGGAGAGCGCATGGTGGTCGATTTATCGCATCTAGACTAGACCAGATAAATTGACCCCCGCTGGATCAATCACTGCCCTTGTCGATCCAGTGGGTAATGTAGACAAGGCCTTTGTTTCTTAAGTGTTTAAGGGTTGCTCTGGAAAAAGAAGTACACCTACAGAAAGGTCAGGATGTTTTGCTCTCTTTGCAACAGGTATTTAACATTTGGGGAAGCAAAACTTGGTATCAAGGCTTGTAAAATTCACCTAATGCCTACTAGCTTGAGGGCCAAGCCTAATTACTAGAGTAAAAATTGCTGTGCATCCTTATTTCTGTTTAGTATATATCTAAAAATATGGATAGATTTTGTAATATTTTCTTTCCCTTCCTGGCTTCACTTCGCTTTTTTGTTCTTTTATTTCCTGTAAGCAGGACCTCATGTAGAATAAGATTAGGAAGGAACTTACATTGATGCATCATAGATTCTTTTTAAATTGTTGTGTAATCACACTCAGGAATCTAAACTTTCATTACAAAAGTAATTCTAGTCCTTGTGGTTGTAAATGGAGGAACTGATGTATGCCTTAGTCCTTGGCTACACTGGCGCTTTACAGTGCTGCAACTTTCTTGCTCAGGAGTGTGAAAAAAACACCCCCCCCCCCCGAGTGCTGCAAGATAAAGCGCCAGTGTAAACAGTGCAGCAGCGCTGGGAGCGCGACTCCCAGTGCTGCAAGCTAATCCCCACGGGGAGGTGGAGTACATGCAGCACTGGCGCTGCGACCACACTCACACTTCAAAGCGCTGCGGCGGGAGCGCTCCCGCCGCAGCGCTTTGAAGTTTCGAGTGTAGCCAAGCCATCAGTCTGCAGAGAACCTGCAACAATAGCTGAGAGAGATGTAAACTATTCCATTAATTTTATTTTAACATGGTGTTAACATTCAAGCTTGATGACAATTTAAGTGTTAGCATTAACTACTTAAATACTAACTGGATCAGCAGTGATCATTTTCAGATGCAGTAGGAAACTCTAGGGTGAAGTACAGCAGGGCAGCTACTCTAGTTCTTGTCCCAGATTATTGGACTGGGAAAAGAGGAATTCATCTCTTTTCTCACTTTCACAGAAAGCATGTATGTTATATAACAAAGCTGCACTCCAAAGCTTTCCAGCTGCCTTATTTAAATGCAAAATCCAACAATTATTTGCTTACTGAGGCAAATACCCTTTTTTATTCATCAAAAAATTCGCACATACATTAATCTAATCCTTTGGCTAAATTGTTATCAATATCAGTTTTAGAGGCCTACACATTTATTTGTTATTATCCAGCACCATGTTATTTGCTGTGCTTTGTTGAATTTTTAAATTCACTTCAGTTTGTAATTGACTGTTTTATGTTTGACAGTAACAATGATTATACCACTACGAGAGTTGAATGGCAGACATTAAAAATAACCAGATTTTTTTGTAACAGTCCATCAGTTTCATGTACTACAGTATACACTGATAAAACTTGTGCAATTACAATCCTCAGCTTTTACTTCTTTGAAGGCTATACTTTACAACTAAAGATATCAACCTTTTCTCAGGAATGAAAAAAACTAATGCTTGAAGGAAAGTTTTTAATTTGGTGTGAAGACATCTTCAGACAACTTTCAGCTTTGTACTCCAGGAAAATCTGTTATACATGTACTGTTTTACAAACTATCCTGGCAATTGCCCAGAGTGCTACACTCTGATGGGCACTTTTTAAAGTGATTACTTAAACTCTGAGGGCCAAATTCTACTCTTAGTTATGCACGCACAACCAAAAGTAAATGGAAGTTGTGTGTGCACACAGCCCAAGGCAAAATCTGGCACAAAATATTTTAGAAGGATAAAAACATATTAACCAAAAGAATCCACATTTTATGAGTGAAGTAATGGAATAAAAACAGCTGTATTTTTAACCACATAAAAACCTTCTGCATTAATGTGCCTAATTTCAGGAAGAATATTGGAAATGCTGGCATAACGGGAAAGCTACAAGGCATACAGGAGTGAATGTCTCACAGAACATAATTAAAAACAGTTCTAAATAAACCACTGAAAAAGAACAGACACAAGCTGTGGTGCAAGTAGGGTGGTACGGTCCAGTATGCTGTACCAGTAAAATATTTATAGCCGGTACGGTGTACCGGAAAGACACAGGAGGAGCAGAACATGGGACCTACCACTACCAGCTCTTCCATGCAGCTGCATACCTGCATCTCCTGTCCAGGATCTGTACAGCAAACCTGCCGGAGGATAGGGCTGGAGATGGGGTTGGGGCAATACAGCTGCTCTGGAGGAGCTGCCAGCGTGGAGCCGTCCTGTAGTCCCATGTACTGCTCCTTTTGCCACTGCAGTTCCCAGGACAGCCCTGAACCACAGTGGTGAAAGGAGCAGAACCCCATGCCGGCAGCTCCTCCGGGATGGCTGTACTGCCCCAGGGCCCAGCCTCACCCTCTCCCCCAGCCCTGTCCTGTGGTGGGGCTGCTGTACTGACCCTGGACAGGACTCAGGAGATGTAGCTGCATGGAAGGGCTGGGGGCGGAGTTGGGAGCTGCTGGAATGGGGCTCAGTTGCCAGCATGTCTGGAAAAAAATATTCTCTGCTGTCAGAGGGAGCTGGTTTGAAACTCTTCTGCTGGCAATTCCCAAAGCAGGTGTGATTGTTAATTGGCTATTGTTCCAGAAGCAAGCCCTCCTCTTCTCTTAGCAGCCCACACAGCAGCTGTGCTGTGTCCACCCACTGAGAGTGCTCCCCTCCCAGGTAACATGGGATGGATCATGGATAAGGGAGAGAGAGAGCGTGGGGCCCCAGGCTGGGTCACGTGAGAGGTCCCGTGCAGAGGTCCCATGCCCTCCCCCCACCCCTTGAGCTGGTGCAACGTACCGGTAAGAAATTAATTCTATTTGCACCACTGGACACAAGGTAGCTATTAGCTTAAAGATAATTACATTCTCATCTTGCAGACTGTCAACCTGAGTTCAGCAGAATTCCTGTACCTTTTTGGTTTTCAAACTCTTCTGTCAACAGATGGTAGCAGCAGCCCACACTGCAGACTGCCTTGATTTCAGGTTTAGCAGTAAAGATTCGCAGTGTATTCGGAGCAAGATCCCCACATGTATGTAGTCCCACCATTATACAGTCCTAAAAATAAACAGCAACAAACAGATTTCTTTTCAACTAAAGAAAAGAAAAGAACAGTAAAAACAGATAACTATAAATAGTTAATTTGCTGTGAGATTTAATTATACAAGCTCATGGAGACTCCCAGTGTCCTGTTCTGGAAATTTATTGAAGAACACCACAAGCATTTCAGTGTCAACAAAGTGTGAGAACCTTTCCTATAAACAAATGCGAGGGGGGGGGGGTGGAAGTGTTCTCTGTATCTTTGTTGGAACTGGGAGGATACTCTAATTTTTCCTTAAAAGCAGCAAAAAAATCCTGTGGCACCTTATAGACTAACAGACGTTTTGGGGCATGAGCTTTCGTGGGTGAATACCCACTTCCTCAGATGCATGTAATGGAAATATCCAGGGGCAGGTATATATATGTGTGCTAGCAAGCAAGTTAGAGATAACGAGGTCAGTTCAATCAGGGAGGATGAGGCCCTGTTCTAGCAGTTGAGGTGTGAAAACCAAGAGAGGAGAAACTGGTTCTGTAATTGGCAAGCCATTCACAGTCTTTGTTCAATCCTGAGCTGATGGTGTCAAATTTGCAGATGAACTGAAGCTCAGCAGTTTCTCTTTGAAGTCTGGTCCTGAAGTTTTTTTGCTGCAGGATGGCCACCTTAAGGTCTGCTATAGTGTGGCCAGGGAGGTTGAAGTGCTCTCCTACAGGTTTTTGTATATTGCCATTCCTAATGTCTGATTTGTGTCCATTTATCCTTTTCCGTAGAGACTGTCCAGTTTGTCCGATGTACATAGCAGAGGGGCATTGCTGGCATATGATGGCGTATATTACATTGGTGGATGTGCAGGTGAATGAACCAGTGATGGTGTGGCTGATCTGGTTAGGTCCTGTGATGGTGTCGCTGGTGTAGATATGTGGGCAGAGTTGACATCGAGGTTTGTTGCATGGATTGGTTC
Organism: Gopherus flavomarginatus; assembly: GCF_025201925.1. Taxonomy (NCBI): domain Eukaryota; kingdom Metazoa; phylum Chordata; order Testudines; family Testudinidae; genus Gopherus; species Gopherus flavomarginatus. The sequence continues at coordinate 79,393,561 of NC_066617.1, read as the reverse complement.
CTGAGCTAGAGTTATTATGGTGTGGTGTGCAGTTACTGGTGAGAATATGTTTCAGGTTGGCAGGTTGCCTGTGGGCAAGGATTGGCCTGCCACCCAAGGCCTGTGAAAGCGTGGGATCATTGTCCAGGATGGGTTGTAGATCCTTGATGATGCGTTGGAGGGGTTTTAGCTGGGGGCTGTATGTGATGGCCAGTGGAGTCCTGTTGGTTTCTCTCTTGGGTTTGTCTTGCAGTAGGAGGCTTCTGGGTACACGTCTGGCTCTGTTGATCTGTTTCCTTATTTCCTCGTGTGGGTATTGTAGTTTTGAGAATGCTTGGTGGAGATTTTGTAGGTGTTGGTCTCTGTCTGAGGGGTCAGAGCAGATGCGGTTGTACCTCAGTGCGATCCATTGTCTACAGCCAAGCACTGAGGTACAACCGCATCTGCTCTGACCCCTCAGACAGAGACCAACACCTACAAAATCTCCACCAAGCATTCTCAAAACTACAATACCCACACGAGGAAATAAGGAAACAGATCAACAGAGCCAGACGTGTACCCAGAAGCCTCCTACTGCAAGACAAACCCAAGAGAGAAACCAACAGGACTCCACTGGCCATCACATACAGCCCCCAGCTAAAACCCCTCCAACGCATCATCAAGGATCTACAACCCATCCTGGACAATGATCCCACGCTTTCACAGGCCTTGGGTGGCAGGCCAATCCTTGCCCACAGGCAACCTGCCAACCTGAAACATATTCTCACCAGTAACTGCACACCACACCATAATAACTCTAGCTCAGGAACCAATCCATGCAACAAACCTCGATGTCAACTCTGCCCACATATCTACACCAGCGACACCATCACAGGACCTAACCAGATCAGCCACACCATCACTGGTTCATTCACCTGCACATCCACCAATGTAATATACGCCATCATATGCCAGCAATGCCCCTCTGCTATGTACATCGGACAAACTGGACAGTCTCTACGGAAAAGGATAAATGGACACAAATCAGACATTAGGAATGGCAATATACAAAAACCTGTAGGAGAGCACTTCAACCTCCCTGGCCACACTATAGCAGACCTTAAGGTGGCCATCCTGCAGCAAAAAAACTTCAGGACCAGACTTCAAAGAGAAACTGCTGAGCTTCAGTTCATCTGCAAATTTGACACCATCAGCTCAGGATTGAACAAAGACTGTGAATGGCTTGCCAATTACAGAACCAGTTTCTCCTCTCTTGGTTTTCACACCTCAACTGCTAGAACAGGGCCTCATCCTCCCTGATTGAACTGACCTCGTTATCTCTAACTTGCTTGCTAGCACACATATATATACCTGCCCCTGGATATTTCCATTACATGCATCTGAGGAAGTGGGTATTCACCCACGAAAGCTCATGCCCCAAAACGTCTGTTAGTCTATAAGGTGCCACAGGATTTTTTTGCTGCTTTTACAGATCCAGACTAACACGGCTACCCTCTGATAATTTTTCCTTATTATCCATTCCTTTCCTTGGCAAGGAGAAAGCAGAAGCCCAGGACCATTAACTGAACATGAGCCACTTCTGTGGCAGTGCAGAGACCTACCACCAAATGACCAGCCATTCTTTTGACCTTTTTTTTTTTTTTAACTTCAAAATTTTCTACCTTAACTTCCATGACCAAATGTACCCACAACACTTCTGTTACATTTCAATACTTCAACAGTATTGGCAGTAGTTTCCACCTGTGACTGAAAATAAATGCTGCTTGCGACTCCTGTTTCTGCATCTGTTTTGTTTGCTCTGTCTCTACAGTATCTCTCCCTTCTAAAGAGCCCAAGCCAGAGTCCCTGAAGTCAACAGGAGTTTTGTCGATGACTTCAATGGAAGCATGATCAGAGCCTTAGTTATGGACAGTATACTCTTCCTGTATCTCTCCATTTCCTGTAATCATTTTCTTCACTCTTTCTCCTTTTGTTCCATTCTTTTATTTCTCCATCCCAGTTATCCTTTGTCAAACTTCTCACCATGATACTTCTCTCATTCCTTCATCCACTATACTGTCCATCATTCCTTTTCTCCTCTCTTTCACCCTCACTTCTCTCCTGGCTATCCTTCTGCTCCATTCCAATTCTCTCTGGAATTTTCAGCCTTGTAAGAATTAAGTGCCATCTGTACAATCCTATTCTCTTAGCTGACCCTATAGTGAGGTCAGCACTCTGCAGTACTTCCTCCCTTAATAGTAATGTGAAAGAGCCTTAGAAGGGCTATGGGGCCTAGTAAGGGATAGAAATCCATGCCCCGGCAAGAACAGCACTAAATCTGCTGGCTGGAAAAGTTAAACAAATTCTTCCAAAAGAAAGGTGGTGGAAGATGGACACCAGATGTAAGAGACCTAAAAACCAAATTAAATATGAAGATTCTGTTAAAACAGTCCAAAAGCCAAATTTTGTTCTGAGCTATACTGTTGTGATCTACCTACTTCAATTCCACTTTTGTAAACCCCATTATTGGTGTAACTGAAAGCAGATTCCAATCCCTTGACTTATACAGTGGATCTATCCAATAGAATTCATTAATTCAGCATTAGCTCTGGGCTACACACAAATATATATTCAAACCCTGATACTGTTTCAGCGATTCAATTTAATTTTAAAGTTTTGCCAAATAAATCAATCAACACTGCAGTTTTTCTCCAAACATTCTCAGTGTTTAGGAATATAGGCACTCCTCACACTTACGACACAACTGGTTCCTGAAAATTGTGTCTTAACTCGAAAATGTTGTAACTTGAATTTCCCATAGGAACAATGTCGGCTCAAGCATTGTAAAGTTGAAACTGATGTTGTATAGTCGAAACACGATGACAATTTATAAACACTGTAAGTGCCATTCGTCATAACTCGAACATCATAAAGTCGAAGACTGCTTGTACTGCAAAATCAGTTGATTGTTTTAAAACAAATGTGTTAACCATTTGTAATGAAGTTTTAAAAAGCTTTTAATGGTACAATTTATCACATATCCTGCCAGGCAGTACTGTTTACTATTTGTAGCAACCATAATATGACTTTGCTTCTAAAAACAGAAGTAGGGGCCTCATCTCTGTTCACCTCCATCTTTTGTATTCATTTACATAAGTGCAAAGAGAGCATCCAGTGGAAGCACAACACAATCATTCTTACTTGGTAGCATTTTCTTTGTGCTCACTTTGTACCAGTGTAAATGATTTCATGAGGTACAGGGAAACTGAGATCAGGTCTCAGTTGTTTAGTCGATTATTAAACTGTCATTATCTTTAAGTCCAAAAATCCAAATTGAAAAAAATGATGCTTATAAATAAAATTATTTGGTAATTCCTTAAGAGGGGTTATTGTGGTGTACCATATAAAGTATTTCATATCTAAAGTTCAATTTCAGGTTACGTAAATTTTAATTACTAAATAAAAATTTCACAAAAGTTGTTTTTAATGCAAAGTATATTCTTCTGAATAACTTGTATATATAAATCACTCTCCTTGTAATTAAATGTGTTATATCTAACTAGAATAGTTAGGTTACAGGATAGTTGATGAATATCACTGCAAAGTCGCTGTTAACTTTGTTTTAAGTGGTAATTTCAGCCACTTCTTAAGCTCTAAGAAGTGCTTAATTCACCTAGCCAAAAGTAGTCCAGCACATCTTCTAAAATAGGAAAAAATATGCATCAGTAAGAAACAGTTGTGCAAAGTGGGTGTGAAGTGTTACCGAGTCAAAATTCTCCAGTCACACTACTGGTAGCATTCTACACCCACTTTGCAATCACTTTGCACGGGTGAAAATGTGTACACAAGGTGCAAAAGCAATGGAGAATCAGACACTGGTATTTCAAAAATAACAATGCTAATAAATGAAATAACCTCCAGATCTGTAATGATATCACGGAGTTCTGTTTCTGCAGTGATGTATGAGGTCAATGGCAAATAAATGTTTGAGTCATTTGACTTGCTTGCTTTGGCCTTGATGGAAGCCATTTTTCTTTGCTCTTTTTCCTCTTCACAGAGCTTCAAGTTATATTTAGATGAAGAAACAGCTTCTACAGCATCAGCAGGTAGAATGTTTAGAAGAGAAAAAGCATTTTCAGACATTTTGTTCCCATCAGACTGTGTCTGAGCCATCAAATGAGTTTCAGTTTGTTTGCTGGTTTTCAACATAGCAGAGTCTATGAAAGCACCAGTAATTTCCAAAGGAACTGAATCTGAGCTAGCCATCTGGTCCTGACTTAAAAGACTGTTGTTAGTACTTAAAAGCTTTTCATTGATATTTGCTCTACATTTCACTTCATCTTGCACTGCCCTATCCTTTGGCTCTTCCAACACTTGGCCTCTGACATTTGCTTTTGCCCGACTTTGATAAGCTCTCCAATGTTTCTTCAATTTCCTGTTCCTTTCATTAGCTCCATAAGTGTTGGTGTTTGAGGAATCAATTCCATAAACCTTTAGATTATATTGCATGGATAAAAAGGAGCTTAGGTAGCCTTTTCCAGAGCCAAGGTCAATCACCTAGAGTAAAGATAACAGAATGAATTAAAAATAGCATGTACCATATTAATGAACAACAAATAAAACATGTTTCAAACACATGCTAATAATAAACATTTCCCTAAGAAAAGAAGTACAGGGTCCATAATTTACTTAACTCTTATTCTGCTCAGCTTCTGGTTTTAAAATACAAATATGTTAAAACTGGTTTAGTTCTACCACAGAAACACAGTCAGTGAAATAGTCATGAATTTCAGCCTCCTGACCTTTCTAAGTCTTTTAATGTACTTTTGTGCACAATTTCATTTTGTTTTAAAAAACAGTAAAATAAAAAATTAATGGGCCATATTCTCAAGTGTAGCCACTTTGAGCCACTGCTGGCAGACGTGGGAAGCCAAATCTGTGTAACCAACTCAAGGAAGATCACTCCAAGGTAAGGGTGATCTTGCATTGACATATTCCAGATGTCTTAGATAAGAGCTCACATGCCATACACCTTTCCTGATATCCGTTGATGAGAAGAGAGTGCATGGTTGGAACACTTAGGTTTTCAGCTTCTTGTGACTATAAGATAGTTCCAACCCAGGGGTGAGCTAACATAATGCAGTGAAGCAGTGCACATAATAGCAGCAGGAACAGGACAGAAAGTAAGAACTTTATACCAACTTTGCACAGTCCCATGTTTTGCACTATGTGAATTTTAATTGCACATAAGGACCCAGCCCAATGCTTGGTAAGATTTCGGAGTAAGTAACAGAGAGCCACTTCTCAACAGAATGGAGACTGTCAAAAAATTTCCTCTGATCCAGTATCTGCTAAGAATTATATGGACAAAACCTTGTGTGTTAGGTATATGGTTCCTAAATAGCTTAATCCAAGGATTTTTGGATTCTAACATGTCTCATTTGAACATCTGCTCTGATTTTATGCCAAATCATGTGAATAGGCATAAAAGGTTTGACCCAGGCTTAAGATGAACTGCACATTCTTAGTTATCAGGCAGTACCTTTGAATTCAGCAAAGCTGGAATGAAAAGGAGAGAGTTATTTTTCTGAAGTCCTGAGAATGCTATAAATTTTATTCAAGCCAAGAAATCCGACAGAGAATTAGTAACCAAGGTATTTTTGGATAAAAGTCAAGAAAGGGACTACACAGAGCACAGAGTATTTATGATTGGGGTAAAAACTAATTATGGACTGAATTTATGACTCAGCAATATTATGCAAGGATTAAGAGTATGGTTTTTTCCCTCCTGTTGCTTTCTTTCTGTCAGTTTTTTTTGTTTTGTTTTGTTTTCCAACTAAGGGCTTGGCTACACTGCGAACTCCAAAGTGCTGCCGCAGGAGCACTCCCGTGGCAGCGCTTTGAAGTGCGAGTGTGGTTGCTGCGCCAGCGCTGGGAGAGAGCTCTCCCAGTGCTGCAGGTACTCCACCTCCCCGTGGGGATTAGCTTACAGCCCTGGGAGCCGCGCTCCCAGCACTGGGGCTCTGTTTACACTGGTGCTTTTCAGCGCTGTAATTTGCTGCGCTCAGGGGGGTGTTTTTTCACACCCCTGAGTGAGAAAGTTGCAGCGCTGTAAAGCGCCAGTGTAACCAAGGCCTTAATCCTTACATTCTTTGGGTGACATCTGTATACACACACTTTTGGTGGAAGAGGGATGAGATAGACTTTGGCTGTAACTTTTGTAAAAACAGTTTACTTGCCACCCTCTCCACCATCACACCCGATGCCTCCCACAAAGATTTAAAAGAAAGACGAGAAAGGAACATGTGGAATGTTTTTGCCAGTTAGTTAAGAAATAGTGACAGGATGGGAATTCGAAGATAGAAAGATATTATTGTAATGTCGAATGTGTCATGATTCTATCCACACCCCAACCTTCACACAGCATTTGGATTACTATTCCTATGAAAGGAACTAAGTGGACATACATTCAGATTGTGAATTGTTCAGAAACCTATTATAATGACCTCTAGTGGCTGTAAAGATGTACAACTGTTTTGGCAAGATATTTTCATTTATTATTTAGTGAAAAAAACATATAGATAAACACCATGCACTTAACATTTGTGGTCTTTGTAAAGTGAAAAGAAAATATAGGTTTCAAAATAGGCAGTGATTATATGTTGAAACAAACATACGGGACTAAATTAATCCCTGCTGTAATTCCATATAAGGAAAGATACTCAACATACTATAATATACACGCCAAGCATGAATGTTTATAATGAAATTTCTGTGACATAATAAACTACAAAAGCTCTGTCCATATTGGGCTGGGTACTATGTTTAAACATAGATCCTGGCCCAATACAGGCGTGGACATCATTTTCCAGAAGACTGTGAGCATTTCCCAGCAACAAGCCATGAATTAAATACATAATGAATGCAGAATTAAATCTTATTTGTTTCATACACTGAATGAATTTGTTGTGCATAATGCACCTTCCAAAGAAAATTTAACAAATATGTGTAAAAGAAAACAAGAATTACACTAGCTTATTTTCAGAATGAAACAAAGACCTTTTACATAAAGTTCTATTTGTATGACGTTTCACTAACAGTGTGTATTAGGAACAATACAAAAATGGGGTAGAAAACATTTTTTTAAAGTAACAAAACTTTAAAGTTTTCTTTAATGTTTTAACTCAAACAGTTAACTTGAAAGTGATTACAATAAGCATCACATTTCTGCCTTCATATCCATTTTACTATTTGTTATAATACACAATAAAGCACCACAAGAGAACAATATCCTCTACCACCCATTATACATCATAGGTACAGGAGGTGAAGCAAAGGGCACTTTTCAGTCCTTCAGTAATCCGTAATTTCTGAAAGAAACACCCTGAGGACAGCTGTGCTGTTGTAAAACATGTGTTGTGTTTTCATTGCTCTATGTTTTTAAATTAAATGTTATATATATTTTGTTCTGTCAGCAGGATTGAAAGAAATCAATAAGGAAAAAACTCTCCTAAAACTTTACAATTTATATTAAAGTTTAAAGGTAACTAAAACAAAAGAGGTTGCTTTTCAATAACTGAAAAGGAAAATTTAAAAAAAAAATGTAACTGGAAAGCTCTTTTCATATATTAGGGATTTGTAACTGAACAAATAAATTCTGTTACAGTATATGACTGAATGATGGAGTAAAGTTAACATAAAGCCATCTGCATTTCATATTTAGTGACATACTGTATAGCAGTGTTTTTCATTAAAATAAATGGCCATAAGTTATTTTTTTTCAAAACCACCACCAAAAGAATAAATTATTTGGCCAAAGATGCTTGAAACCAACAAATGTAAATACTCTCTGGTTAAAAATATGCATCTTTTATTGTCAGTTGTCAATCACATAAAGACAGAGAGCTGGCTGATTGCACCAATTGCACCAGGAATCAGAGTTAGCACATTGAGGTGGTTCCAATCTTTTCTCTCAGGGTATGTCTATATTTCAAGCTGGACAAGACATACCCACGCTAGTACTGGTTGAGACAGTACACTAAAAATTGAATGTAGTAAAGGGGTAATGCAAGCAATGGGAAGGTTTAGCTGCCCAAGTACGTTCCTAGCGTCTCACATGGGTATTACTTGGAGCAGCTAACCTTCCCACCACAGCTTTATTTTTAGCACGTTAAGTCTCATCAAGGTAGCATGGGTATGTATCTTCAAGCTGGAATTTATACCTCCAGCTCAAAGAGTAGACATACCCACAGAATGTGTCCAGAAAGCTGTGGTTGGCAACTTCTCCTTTGCCTCACCTATTGAGTACCACAAGCACATATGCTGCAAACTATTTAACATCTACATGAAATTACTGAGTGTCCATTTGTACCCATGACCAGACTGATACCAGGGAGTAGAGGAGTGGCTGAAGTCACTTTGGCTTGCTACTTATGAGTCTGGAGCCAGGAACAACTGGACCAACACGGCTCATTCACCAGATAAGTGTTTTGTATCATGGTGGATGGCACTAAAGAGGAGAAAAATTCCAATTCTTTAATGCAAAAATAGAAATATTTATATTTAAAACTTGTCAGATACTGTATTCTGTTTTATTTGCTATTTTTATGAGCTTAATGGAACGCAGAGAATGAATTTCTGCTTCCCTATTAGTTACTGTTTTAGTCTTATCACTATTGTACAAGGAACACTAAATGCCTGGCAACATGCAGTGCAGCTTTTAACTGCTTAGCATATAAAAATCATGACTGTTTTTCATGATTCACAATTGTAATAATGACTGGAGAGGTTATTTACCTGAAGCTAACAACGGTGTGGGTAAAGAGCCCCTCAGCTTTGCTCAAAGGTTTCCCTTTCAGTCACTATTACGAAAATGAAAAATAAAATCTGCATTAAGGATATATCAAAATCTAGGCTTTGAACAAGATAGAAAAGACAAGGCAAGTATTTGTAAATTATATGGTAATACACATTGAAATAAGTTCATTCTTACCTGCTTTATACCGCAAAAATTTGCAATGCTATCTATCAACTTTGACATCATCTCCACTTCATGAGATTTCTTATCATTCATAAACTTTTCTGTTTTGATTTCTGAGATATTAGAAAAACAGAAATATTAATACAATTCAGACTGTCTGGCCCTCATAGTCCTCAAATGAAATCAACATCTATTATGATTATATTACTGAATCAAAGATGAATTAGTGAAACTGAACAACATAACAGCAATACCAGTAATATTATAAGCAATACTAACAAAACACAGAATAAAATATCTAGTATGACAAAAAATTGCTACTATGAAATTTGATCTCTTATTCCTTCTTCCCCACAGGAATTTAGTTTAGCTCTTTTTCATGTACTTTACTACAACTACATTTACCTATACTCAGAGGACACATAAAGGCAGTGTTGGGAAACATTCTCACAGCACAGTTTGCTGATTCTGGCACTTTAAAATGATGATCACTCTATTAATTCTGCATGGTTGCTGATCATCTCACAATAGACACACTTCAAGCCATCATTAATTATACTGAGGAAATGGGAGGCAAGAGAAGCACACTTCATAGAACCATAGAATATCAGGGTTGGAAGGCACCTCAAGAGGTCATCTAGTCCAACCCCTTGCTCAAAGCAGAACCAATCCCCAACTAAGTCATTCAGCAAGGGCTTTGTCAAGCTTGACCTTACAAATCTCTAAGGAAGGAGATTTCACCACCGCCCTAGGTAACCCATTCCAGGGCTTCACCACCCTCCTATTTTTCCTAATATCCAACCTAAACCTCCCACACTGCAACTTGAGATCATTGCTCCTTGTTCTGTCATCTGGAACCACTGAGACCAGTCTAGATTCACTTTCTTTGGAACCCCCTTTCAGGTAGTTGAAAGCAGCTATCAAATCCCCTCATTCTTCTTTTCTGCAGACTAAACAATCCCAGTTCCCTCAGCCTCTCCTCGTAAGTCATGTGCTCCAGCCCCCTAATTATTTTTGTAGCCCTCTGCTGGCCTCTTTCCAATTTTTCCACATCCTCCTTGTAGTGTGAGGCCCACAACTGGACACAGTACTCCAGATGAGGCCTCACCAGTGCCGAATAGAGGAGAATGATCACGTCCCTCGATCTGCTGGCAATGCTCCTACTTATACAGCCCAAAATGCATTACCCTTCTTGGCAACAAGCGCACACTGTTGACTCATATCCAGCTTCTTGTCCACTGTAACCCCTAGGTCCTTTTCTGCAAAACTGCTGCCTAACCACTCGGCCCCTAGTCTGCAGCAGTACATGGGATTCTTCCGTCCTAAGTGTAGGACTGTGCATTTGTCCTTATTGAACCTCATCAGTTTTCTTTTGGCCCAATCCTCTAGTTTGTCTAGGTCCCTCTGTATCCTATCCCTACCTTCCAGCGTATCTACGACTCCTCCAAGTTTAGTGTCATCTGCAAACTTGCTGAGAGTGCAGTCCATGCCATACTCCAGATCATTAATGAAGATATTGAACAAAATCAGCCGCAGGACTGACCCTTGAGGCATGCCGCTTGATACCAGCTGCCAACTAGACACAGATCCATTGATCACTATCTGTTGAGCCCAATAATCTAGCCAGCTTTCTATCCACCTTATAGTCCATTCATCCAGCCCATACTTCTTTAACTTGCTGGCAAGAATACTGGGGGAGACCGTATCAAAAGCTTTGCTAAAGTCAAGGAATAACCACTGCTTTCCCCTCATCCACAGAGCCAGTTATCTCATCATAGAAGGCAATTAGGTTACCTTCATGAATCCATGCTGACTGTTCCTGATCACTTTCCTCTCCTCTAAGTGCTTCAAAATTGATTCCTTGAGGACTTGCTTCATGATTTTTACAGGGACTAAGGTGAGGCTGACTGGCTTGTAGTTTCCCAGATCCTCCTCCTTCTCTTTTTTAAAGTTTTCCAGTTATCCAGAACCTCCCCTGATTGCCTTGATAATGGCCAATGGCTCTGCAATCACATCCGCCAACTCCTTTAGCACCCTCAGACGCAGCGCATCTGGCCCCATGAAGCTGTGCTCATCCAGCTTTTCTGAATAGTCCTGAACCATTTCTTTCTCCACAGAGGGCAGATCACCTCCTCCCCATACTGTGCTGTCCAGTGAAGCAGCCTGGGAGCTGACCTTGTTTGTGAAGGCAGATGCAAAAAAAAGCATTGAGTACATTAGCTTTTTCCACATCCTCTGTCACTAGTTTGCCTCTCTCATTCAGTAAGGGGCCAACACTTTCCCTGACCTTTTTCTTCTTGCTAACATACCTGCAGAAACCCTTCTTTTTACTCTGAACATCCCTTGCTAGCTGCAACTCCAAGTGTGATTTGGCCTTCCTGATTTCACTCCTTTTTTACCTGCTCCTCATTTCACTCCAATTCTTTACCTGCTCCTCATTTATGGCAAGGGGTAGTAATCCACTACTGATCCTTACCAGCAGAGTACTACTCTCACACTGGCTCAGCTGTCCTGAGTGGATGGAGTCAAGGCCCAATCCCTGACTATTTGCTTGGAGGATGGGATAAATAGCAGGCACACAGCACCTGCTTATCCCCGCTTGCCCAGACCCAAGGACTAAGAGACTCTTCAGGAAATAGCTGTGTGTATAGAGGGGAAGAAATGACATTTGCAGGCCCACCACCGCGGGGAGGGGGCGGGGGGGAAGCAAAGGGGGCAACTGTCCAGGGGCCTGGGGGGGCTGCAAGGCACCTAGGAGAGTGAGACCACTTCGGGCCCCGCGGGCCAGCGTGGGTGATCTTGGAAGTGATGGATTTGTTACTTCCGCCCTGGGCCCCTACGGATGGCCCTGGTTCCCTGAATTTCTGTTGGTGGGCCTGAATACTTGTCTGTGTGGAGTCACACAGACAGAGACATAAAATACTTGTGAACTAAGATATGCAGAATTGAACCCTGAGAGGACACTCACAGAACAGAAAACAGAACAGTTAAAGACACTTTTCTGCATAACTAGTCAGATTAATACACCTTCCTCTTTCCTGCATTTCCTGTATTACTCTCTTAATTTGTCCAGAAACTGATCATCAGACAATAACTACATTCATTCCTTAATCAGCATGCTGGGAACAATGCCGAAATTATTACTTATTTATAGAAGGTTGATCTGAGTTCATGAGAATCCTAGAGTTTTCCCCACTTCTCTCCAATATCCATAGGATCTCTGCACTTTTTAAACATCTGGTTCTGCATAACAAACTATTATGGCAATACTTTGAATCTAATATAGAATCTATGAACAAACAAAAGAAAATCATAAACTTTAAAATTAACAAACAAAAGCATATGGGAGAAACCAATGTTTGTCATTTCATTTTTACTGTTTTATTGAGGACTTCTGAAGGTTCTTATTAAATGTAAAAATACTTGTTAAGGCCCAGATTCTCCTAAAAAACTAAAATTGTAACCATTTCAATTGAGTTGTTTAGGGTTCTTCTCCCGCACGAGGATGGTGCTGATTCAGTCTTATGCTGAGAGATGAGATCTCACAGCTTTTCTGTATCTTCAGACAGGTTAGGATTAGCGGGGGCAAGGACAGGAAGGGAGCAGAGCACCAAAGATACCAAAGTATTAGGGTCTTGATTTCTGCGATTTTTACAACTTTTTCCCATTTCAAAGATAACTTTCCCAAAATAATATATATTCTATTTCCCAGTTCAGATAAAACCCTTCGTTGACAAAAATGTAAGTTTTGCCCAAATAAGGGAAATACTGGGCAAATCTTGGTCCAAAACCAGCAATACTGTTATGCAATATACACCTTATACTACTGCATGCACTTCAGCATAAATGTCAAAGCCCAGATGGGGGCATTTAAAATATTGAGTGAGCAAAGTCTTAGACCCCAATGCTTAAACCGAATAGAAGCACTTTTGAAAGCAAAGAGACAAATCCTGCATGTATGCTGATTTATACCAGCTGAGGTTCTGACTCAAAATTAGTGTCTCTTTCTACCTACACATTTACCTGCATATAAAAAGTGCTTATCATCATAGTTACTAATGGTCCATAAATGTCTTTATGTTCATTCTTCCCACTTTTTCCAGTCTGGCCACTGTGCTTACTCATCAGCATATGACCAGAACAGGGGGAAAAAAGAGAGAAAGTGTAAAATTATTAGTTTAAATATTATTGGGTTTTTGTAAGGATTTTTAGTGACTGAAGGACTTTTTCCACTTTTCAAACATGCTGTGATAACAACAGATACACTTCAGTCTAATGAAAAAGCTTACAGCTAGAGCCAGTGGAATACTGCAGGGGAAAACTGCAAAGTTTGAGGAAATCTGCAGGGAATTTTCCAGTTTAAAAAATAAAAATCTTTAAAACACTTTTGCAATGTTTTGAACTGTGCTGTTCCCTCAAGATCTTGCTCATAATTACTCACTTAATTTAAGTTGCTATGCTTTTAGCCTCTCTTTAAAATGTGAATAATAGCTGACTCAAGCAAAAAAAGACAGTTACTCACCTTTGTAACTGTTGTTCTTCGAGATGTGTTGCTCACATCCATTCCAGTTAGGTGTGCGCGCCGCGCGTGCACGCTCGTCGGAAACTTTTTACCATAGCAACTCCAGTGGGCCGGCAGGTCGCCCCCTAGAGTGGCGCCGCCATGGCACCCGATATATACCCCTGCCGGCCCACCCGCTCCTCAGTTCCTTCTTGCCGGCTACTCCAACAGTGGGGAAGGAGGGCGGGTGTGGAATGGATGTGAGCAACACATCTCGAAGAACAACAGTTACAAAGGTGAGTAACCGTCTTTTCTTCTTCGAGTGATTGCTCACATCCATTCCAGTTAGGTGAATCCCAAGCCATACCTAGGCGGTGGGGTCGGAGTGAGAAGTAGCGGCATGGAGCACTGCAGATCCGAAAGCCGTGTCCTCTCTGGATTGCTGGACCAGGGCATAGTGGGAAGCAAAGGTGTGGACCGATGACCAGGTCGCTGCCCGACAGATTTCCTGGATGGGCACATGGGCGAGGAAAGCCAGCGACGACGCCTGCGCCCTGGTAGAATGCGCAGTCACACGGCCCGTAGGAACGTGGGCCAGCTCATAGCAGGTCCTGATACAGGATGTTACCCACGAGGATAACCTCTGCGAGGAAATGGGAAGCCCCTTCATGCGGTCCGCTACTGCCATGAAAAGCTGGGGGGATTTGCGGAACGGTTTGGTCCTCTCCACATAGAACGCGAGAGCCCTACGGACATCAAGCGAGTGGAGTTGTTGCTCCCTGCGTGAAGAATGAGGTTTCGGGAAAAAAACCGGGAGGAATATCTCTTGGTTGACGTGGAAGGCTGAGACCACCTTGGGGAGAAAGGCAGAGTGCGGCCTCAGCTGCAACTTATCTTTATGGAAGACTGTATACGGGGGATCTACCGTGAGAGCCCGGAGTTCCGACACCCGTCTAGCTGAGGTAATAGCTACTAGAAAGGCAGTCTTCCAAGAAAGATAGAGTAGGGAGCAAGTAGCTAACGGCTCGAAGGGAGGCCCCATGAGCCGAGACAACACCAGGTTAAGATCCCAGGTCGGGGCAGGGGGTCGGACGTTAGGGTATAGACGTTCCAGCCCCTTCAGGAATCTAGTCACCGTCGGGTGAGAGAAAACGAAGCGGCCATCCCCACCCAGGTGAAAGGTGGAGATAGCCGCCAGGTGGACCCGCAGGGACGAGATCGCCAAGCCCTGTTGTTTGAGGGACCAAATATAGTCCAAAATATTGGCCACCGAAATTTCCATCGGGAGGAGACCTCTCTCCACGCACCAACAGGAGAAACGCTTCCACTTTGCCGAGTATGTCGCTCTAGTGGAAGGCTTCCTGCTGCCCAAGAGTACCTCACGTACCGGGGTGGAGCAGCGCAACTTAGAACTGGTCAGACACGCAGGAGCCACGCTGCTAGGTGCAGCGACTGGAGGTCCGGGTGACAGAGAGTTCCGTGGTCCTGGGTGATCAGGTCCGGGTGAAGGGGCAGGGGAACTGGGTCGGCTATGGCCAGGTCCAGCAACATGGGGTACCAATGCTGTCTGGGCCACGCCGGGGCTACCATGATCACGCGGGCCCTGTCCCTGCGCACCTTCAGAAGGACCCTGTGGACCAGCGGGAACGGGGGGAACGCGTAGAACAAGTGGGTCGTCCACGGAATAAGGAAGGCGTCCGCTATAGACCCGGGTTCCCGGCCCTGAAAGGAAGAGAACGCCTGGCATTTCCTGTTCCCCCCGGACGCGAAGAGGTCCACGCGGGGACAACCCCACCTCTGGAAGATCGAGAGGGCGACGTCCGGGCGAAGGGACCACTCGTGCGAGAGGAAGGATCTGCTCAGGCAGTCCGCCAGCGTGTTCCGTACTCCGGGGAGGAAGGAAGCCGTGAGGTGAATGGAGTGGGCTATACAAAAGTCCCAGAGTCGCATCGCCTCGTGACATAGGGGAGAGGATCTGGTGCCGCCCTGCTTGTTGATATAGTACATGGTCGTCGTGTTGTCGGTAAATACCGCGACACAACGACCCCGAAGCTGGTGACAGAACGTTTGACAAGCAAGGCGGACCGCTCTCAACTCCCGCATGTTGATGTGTAGCTTCACCTCCTGTGGGGACCACAGGCCCTGTGTTCTCAGGGCTCCCAGGTGGGCCCCCCAGCCGAGATCTGAGGCATCCGTCGTTAGGGACACCGAGGGCTGGGGCGGGTGGAATGGGAGCCCCGCACACACTACGGACTGGTCTAGCCACCAGCTGAGAGAATCCAACACCCCCTGGGGGATTGTGATCAGCATGTCTAGTGGTTGCCTTGCCGGCCGGTAATGCACAATGAGCCACGACTGGAGGGGCCTCATGCGGAGCCGTGCGTACCCGGTCACAAATGTGCAGGCTGCCATATGGCCTAACAGGGTTAGACATGTCCGTATCGATGTCAAGGGGGCTGTCAGCAAGCGCTGAACGATCGCAGACAACGCCTGGAACCTTGGCAACGGCAGAAGGGCCCTGGCCACGGTGGAGTCCAGGACGGCCCCAATGAACTCCACCCTCTGCGAGGGGAGCAGGGTTGACTTGTCCACGTTGATCATGAGGCCCAAGGTAGCAAACAGGCCGGTGATCCTGCAGACGTGGCTGCAGACCTGCAGCTCCGACGTGCCCCGAATTAACCAATCGTCGAGGTAAGGGAACACGTGAATGCGACTGCGCCGAAGATGTGCCACAACGATGGCCATGCATGTTGTGAATACCCTCGGAGCCGTAGAAAGGCCAAATGGGAGGACTGCAAATTGGTAGTGAAGGCGGCCCACCACGAATCGAAGGAAACGTCTGTGGGGTGGCCATATGGCAATATGAAAATAAGCGTCCTGCATGTCGAGGGCGGCATACCAGTCTCCCGGATCCAGGGATGGGATAATGGTCCCCAGGGATACCATGCGGAACTTCAACTTCACTAGGTATTTGTTGAGCTCTCGCAGGTCGAGGATAGGCCTGAGGCCTCCCTTGGCCTTGGGGATCAGAAAGTAGCGGGAATAAAACCCCTTGCCTTTCTCGTTTTCCGGAACTGCCTCTATAGCTCCTTTGTTGAGGAGCGTCTGTACCTCCTGTCGAAGGAATTGCTCGTGAGAGGGGTCCCTGAAGAGGGACGAGGAAGGGGGGCGGGAGGGAGGAAATGATACAAACTGCAGACGGTATCCCGTCTGCACCGTGTGTAAGACCCAGCGGTCGGATGTTATCCGGGACCACGCCTGGATAAAAAACGAAAGGCGGTTGGAAAACGGGGGGGAAGGATCCATGTAGGATACTGGTATCACGCCCTCTAGCGCACCTTCAAAATGAAGGTTTGGGTCCAGGTGGGGCTTTAGAGGAGCTTTGGTTTTGCCCCCCCTTGATTGCCCGACGGCCTGCGCCTGCCATTTCTGCCGCGGCGCCTATTAAGGTCCTGCCGCTGGCGGAACTGGGGGTATGGCCGACGATGCTGCTGCTGCTGCGGCCGGAAGGGTCTGCGTTGCGTCCCAGGCGTGTGCATCCCAAGGGAGCGCATAATGACCCGATTGTCCTTAAGACTTTTCAGTCTGGGGTCTGTCTTCTCCGAGAACAGGCCCTGGCCTTCGAACGGGAGGTCCTGGATGGTGTATTGGAGCTCCAGTGGAAGGCCAGAAACCTGAAGCCAGGAGATGCGGCACATCGTTACCCCCGAGGCGAGGGTACGGGCAGCCGAGTCTGCAGCGTCCAAGGAGGCCTGCAACGAGGTTCATGCAACCTTCTTGCCCTCGTCAAGAATCGCCGCAAATTCTTGACGTGCCTCTTGTGGCAGCAGCTCTTTGAACTTGTCCGCTGCCACCCAAGAGTTAAATGCGTAGCGGCTAAGAAGGGCTTGTTGATTGGAAACCCTGAGCTGAAGGGCCCCAGCCGAATAAACCTTGCGGCCGAGGAGGTCCATACGCCTGGCCTCCTTGGATTTGGGGGCTGGGGCTTCCTGTCCGTGACGCTCCCTCTCGTTCACCGACTGCACCACCAGGGAACATGGTGTCGGGTGAATATGGAGGTACTCATAGCCCTTGGAGGGGGCCATGTACTTCCTTTCGACGCCCCTTGCAGTAGGGGGGATGGAGGCCGGTGATTGCCAGATTGTATTGGCGTTGGCCTGGATCGTCCTAATGAAGGGGAGGGCGACCCTGGTGGGAGCATCGGAGGAGAGGATGCTGACGACGGGGTCCTCGATCTCAGAGACCTCCTCAGCTTGCAGGCTCAGATTCTGTGCTACGCGCCTGAGGAGGTCCTGATGTGCCCTGAGATCTAGCGGAGGAGGGCTATTGGAGGAAGTGCCAGCCACCGCCTCATCAGGAGAAGAGGATGAGGAGACCCCTGGCAAGAAAGTGTCCAGCGGGGGGTCCGCCTCAGCCCTCGCCTCTGGCTCAGGAGGGAGACCAGGGTCCTGTTGCTTTGATCCGTCCTCCCCGTCCGGGGAGGGAGGGGGGCGAGACAACGACGCCTCCGGCGCCCTGTGCTCTGCCGTTGCAGGCCTAGGAGGAATCTGTTGGGGGCCCTGGGCTTGATGGTACGCCCAGGGTGTCCAGAACCCCCACTGCTGCGGACCCTGGTCCTGTTGCGGAGGGTTTTGGAAAAGAGCCGCTTGTCTGTCGGTGCCCAGCGCGTATACGCTGTCCGCCTGCGATGACACCAACGGCTGTCTGGAAGGCCATGGAGGGGCCGATCGCGGCTGGTAAGAGTCTCCGCGTTCCGGCACCGAAGATGTTCTCAGTGCTGGGGACCGGTACCGGGAGTCATACCGGTGCCGGGATCGGGACCGGGTTCTGTCTTGGACTCGGTGCCGGGATCTGGACCGGTACCGGCCGCTGCCTCGGTGCCGGGATCGGGACCGGGACCTGCCACCGACGCGGTGTCGGGAGGTCGACCGGGACCGGGACCTGCCACCAGCTCAGTGCCGGGAGGTCGACCGGTGCGCTGATCGACGGCGGGACTGGCTCCTAGAGTCCCGGTGCCGGTATCGGCGGCTGGAACCAGACCGTGACCGTCTGGAGGCCGATCAGTGCCGCGAGTACAACCGGTACCGCCGAGGGGAGCGGTGCCGGGACTGCGAGCGGCGGCGGGATCTTGAGCGACCGTGGTGTCAGGACCTCGACCGCGAGCGTGAGTCCCGAGACGGCGCCGTCATCATGGGTTTGCCCCTGGACGCCACCCGCACCGGAGGGACCGGGGGTGGAGGCTGAGTTGACTCAGTCAGGGCAATGAGGTCCCGTGCCGAGGCGAAGGTCTCTGGAGTCGATGGGACCAATAGCTCAACCCCAGATCTTATGGGGGAGCTCGGCGGGACCGGACTTGACGGACCCACCGGGCCCGGAGTCGACGGTGCCGGTAGCGCCGCGGTAGATGTCGATGCCAGGCGCTCCACTCGAGTCTGCCTGGATGGAGTTGCAGACTTCGAGGGTCTTGCTTCTGCACCCGGTGCCGGGGAAGGTCGGTGCCGGGGAGTCTTTCCGGTGCCGGCGCGATCCGGTGCCGGTGTCGAGATGACAGTCTGCGAAGCTGCCGGGTCGAGTGCCGCTTCCATGAGGAGAGTCCTAAGTCTCTGGTCTCTCTCCTTCTTTGTTCTGGGCTTAAAAGCCTTGCAAATGCGGCACTTGTCCGACCTGTGCGATTCCCCCAGGCACTTTAGACACGCGTCGTGAGGGTCGCTGGTCGGCATAGGCTTCTTACAGGCCGCACATTGCTTAAAGCCCGGCGAACCAGGCATGAGCCCGGTGCCGGGTGCCGGAAAGGGCTACGGCCCAAACCGGCTAACAACTATCTACAATATTATTTACACTATTAACTATATAACTAACTACACTTAACTACTAACTATTAACCGTAGAACAAGGAGAGCTAGGGACGTGGAGGACAGCTATGCCGCGCTCCACAGTTCCAACGACCGACACGGCGGTAAGAAGGAACTGAGGAGCGGGTGGGCCGGCAGGGGTATATATCGGGTGCCATGGCGGCGCCACTCTAGGGGGCGACCTGCCGGCCCACTGGAGTTGCTAGGGTAAAAAGTTTCCGACGAGCGTGCACGCGTGGCGCGCACACCTAACTGGAATGGATGTGAGCAATCACTCGAAGAAGAATTAGTAATTTTAGAAATAAAGAACTCCCTTCCTGAAAAAAGCTAAGACTTATTTATTCTCTGAAACATTCTTCCTATAACATGCTAACAACAGGCTAAGTGTGATTTGTCTAATTTTGTACTTTGGGCTTTGACATTTATACCTCTAGACCAGAGGCGGGCAGACTTTTTGGCCTGAGGGCTGCATTGGGTTTTATAAATTGTATGGAGGGCTCGATAGGGGAGGAGGTCGTAGCCCAGCTCCCACCTCCTATCTGCCCGCCCCCGCCCCCTGGGACTCCTGCTCCATCCAATCCCCCCTGTTCCCTGATGGTCCCTCTGGGATCCCTGCCCCATCCACACACCCCCGCTCCCTGTCCCCTGACCACCCCTCTACCCACACCACCCCATTCAACCCCTCCTCTCATTCCTGACCGGCCCCCCTGGGACTCCTGCCCCATCCAACCATCTCTTCTACCTATCCCCTAGATTTTCAAAAGCACTTTAATGACCTGATGTGCTCCTTTTCAAACAACCCACCCTAAACGCTGTTACTATTATGTGCATCCATATTTTTTTTGCCCGTTATAAAATTTATTGATCTCTTATTCAGGGGCAGGGAGGAGAGGAGTGTTTCACAGGATAAAGTCTTAAGAAACTGGAGAGACAAAAACTAAAGCGTTTGTTGCCTGGTGGGGTATGGCTAAAGGGTGTCATAGTCAAATTCACAAACCGAGTTACAGAAGTTTACAAGCTTGAGGGAAAAAACCCCCCAACACACAACTTACTATAAGTTAAAAAAGACCTTGCATTTGCAACCCGCACAGCTTTCCCCTCTCTCTTCCCGCTCCACCTCTCTCTCATTATTTCACAGGTTAGAGAACTCTGGAGGTGTTTGTGTCTCTCAAACATCTTTTTCTTATGACAAGGTACATTACAAAAGACATTGGAACAATAAATGGAATTACGCTAAAGAATAATTTTGCATGATATAATTGACATTCTTCCTTTGTATGTAAAGCCCTCTTTAAAGATTCCAATTTGTTCCTGAACATTTCACATAGGATAGCAAATGTGCATCTTTCCTGAAATACAGGAATGAGTCCAGGAAAGTCTAAAAGAAGATTAAAGATCCCAGTTTTCACACGAAAAGTCCCATATTACAAATCTGAAGCTTGGTACTTTGCCTCATCCAGATGACTACCAGGCAATTCATTTAAATTAAGGAGTTTTCACTGACTTGTTGGCAACTTTATACAAAGGACTCAAATTATAGTAAAATAATAAAATACATGAAATATTTTTAATATTTCCTATAATGCAACAAAGCACAGGACTACAATTACAACATTACACAGAGCTCATTTACAGTATATAGAAAACAATTATTTGGTCTCTATCCTTTAATAATTATGAGGGAGGAACAGCTCAGTGGTTTGAGCATTGGCCTGCGAAACCCAGGGTTGTGAGCTCTAATCTTGAGGGGGCCCACTTAGGAATCTGAGGCAAAAATCAGTACTTGGTCCTGCTAGTGAAGGCAGGGGACTGGACTGAATGACCTTTCAAGGTCCCTTCCAGTTCTAGGAGATAAGCATATCTCCAATTTTTTTTTTCTGTACAGACATAAGGAAGAAAGGCACTTGATTGGGGGGGGGGGGGTGAACTGATCCAAATGCTGGGGACAGCAGCAAAAAAAGGGTACAAAGGCAAGAGTGGGAGAAGCAGGGGGAAAAGACATTAATTAGAGAGAATTAAGTATAGTACAGGGCCTGAGAGAGCATGGAAAAGGAAAAAAGAGCCAAGATGCAAGCAAAATAGGAGGTGTACATATACAACCAGAAAGACAGGGACAAAGGGCTTCAGCTGGATGCAAGAAGGAAGAGAAGCCAGTGAAGGTATTCAGGGAGGGGACTGACATGTTCATAATACCAGAAGAGGAAGATGATTTTAGCTGTAATGTTTTGGATAGTCTGGGGAGATGAAAGACAGGGAAGTCGGACAGAAGAGATCACAGCAGTAAATGGAATAAATGACCAACCCTCATTATTAAGATGGTGAAGAAGATGGGACTTCAGAGTTTAAATACAATGTATAGAGTGATGCAGATTATAAAACAAAGGCAGGAGAGCACTGAGAGCCTGGATGTGAGCAGTTAATTTGAAATGTCAGACATGCATCTGACAAAGTGGGTATTCATCCACGAAAGCTTATGCTCCAATATGTCTGTTAGTCTATAAGGTGCCACAGGACTCTTTGTTGCTTAATGCCAAAATTGTGAGCCTTAGGGAAGGAATGGATAGTGCACTTGAAAATGATTGCAGTGAAAGGCAAGTAAAGAAGAAAGGACAATTTATGATCTGTTAAAACAAGATCAATCCAGGGCAAACTCCAGTGCACCTTTCACGCCGCTTTAATTCAATATAAATAACTGCAGTTAATGGACAGACTCCAGACATATACCAGCGCACTTGAAATCAGACTCTAGCCCAAGTAAAGAAATGGGGAATACGGACGATCAGTTCCTTTTGTGGTGTCAATCCTGTCTTTAAGGCTCCAATCCAGCAATATACTTAACCGTGTGCTTAACTATGAGCACAAGAGTATTACCACATTTTCAAATTATGTTAAGCCCTGATACACTCAAGATGTACTAAACTTTATGGGTGCAGTAGTAGTCACATGAAAACTAATCTGACTGCTCACATTCTTAACATTAAGCACATATTTTATTTGTAGATATAGACTGTTCTTATATGGCTGATGTTCCTGGGAAATCACAAAGTAGTTGCGCAGAATGCCTCAGAACATACATGCTCAAATGAAATTTTAAAGTAAACGCTTCTTTGCCACAGGAATATGTGGTTGAGTGTTCAGCATGGGCTCAGTTAATCAAGGGAGAAAGTTCAACAGGCACTTAACGTTCTCTCTCATGTAAATTGTCATAGTGGCCCCAGGTTTGTCAGGGAGGGCAAGGAGAATGTGCAAGTTTCCCATACTATATATGAAGTTCCAAAATGAGCAAGACTATATTAAGGAGTGCTAAAAAGTCTTAGCAGATGTCTACTGGGCATGCTGTAAAGGGATCTTAAATCACTTAATTTTTATTTTTTTTAATTCCCAAATGGCCCTACTACAATAGGGGCTGTACAAACACTTAAGAAGACACAGTTCCAGCCCCCACACCCCCAAAATGATTCACATGCACCATTGTCTGCAACTTCTGGGTTTTCTGTAGAAGTCTCTTATTTGAATACAGACCTAGACCCCGATGAGTATCTGCTAAGGTGAATCCCAGTAACCATGTGGAATCCCATTAATTTGATAAAAAGTCAAGGTCCGTGTCTGATTCTTCAGATAGGAGATGAGATAACAGCTTTAGGTGATATAGCTGAAAGGCATCCTAGTGAAGTCTTTAACAAGAGCAAAAATACCAATCAAAACTCACTCTCCTCAGGGAGAAACAACAAGGGAATAGAACTAGATGTCTACCTAAGTACTGAACCATGTCTAATTCCCTTCTGTCTGCCTTCCTAGTTAGCCTCTTCTAAGGCTGAGTCTTAAAAACATATACAGGCATGGGAGTGCAGGGATGCCTTTTATTCAAATTTCAGGGGGGGAAATCATATAAACCTGTGCACTGGAGTAAGTAGCTAATAATAAAAGTAAATTGAGCAGTAAAGCAAGAGACTCATCTAACCTTAGCCACCACAGCGCCTGCTGAGAATTTTTGTAAGATAAAATAAATTCCAATATACCACATCTCTCGTGTTGCTTTCCACTCAGTGCTCCAAGCATCTGATCTAATGGGGTACACACTTCAAGGCTTGGCAAGGAATGGTATTTAGCAGCGAGAGCAAAGAACTGCACGTTGACCAGCTTCTGAGAATTTTCACAGAACACGTTGGAAAACTTGCAGTTATCTGTGTGGAAAGTGGAGGGAAAAGTTACATGTTAACAATAATTAACAATGAAATTGCTCTTCTATGCTTGACTGGAGAACAACAAACAACAAACAAGAAGTACAAAAGATTATTAATATTTTACCCTTCAGAGCTGGACAACTCATTATATTTCTTCACATTTAATTTTTCCTTATAGAATTTAGGCCAAATTCTGCACTCAGTTACACTAATATAAAACTGGGGTAAATCCACTCACTTCAGCAGAGCTACTTCAAAGATGGCAGAATTTGGCTGAAGTGTCATCTCTTCTCTCTTGTTTAATCTCTTTCCTGCTGTGAATGCCCTCTCTCTCTCTCTCTCAGCATTGTGTATTACTGGACTCTGAACCCTAAATAAATTTTTTCTTCCCAAGTCGATTCCCAGAGACATCAGTGAAGAAATATAATCATTAAATTTACAAACTGTACTGACTTACAATCATTAGATTTATAAACTTTCTCAGCTGCTCTATAACTCTGAATTTCCAGTAAGAAATACATTCACCCCAAACTCTAGGTATGATTCTAATTTAGGATCCCAATTGTCAATGCACCCGAACAAAGCATTCTGTTCCTTGGCAACATCTAACTCATTCAGAGGAGGGCTGAAAAGGTGACAAATTTTCAAATGATTTTAAAACACGACCTGGATATAATAACTGACACTGAATTAGAAAAGACTGTAGGCTTCAAATTAACCTTTAAAAAATAAGTTAAATTATATTTAAACAACAAACAGAATACAGGCAATCTCTCACTGTTTGTTCTGTGTTTGCACATCGCCCAGCACAATGAGATAGTGGTCCATGACCAGGGCTCCTAAGCGCCATGATAATACAAGTAATTGTAATAATAACAAACTATAAAAGTTGCTTATAGTGATCAATGTCCAGAAACAGAACATCCTGCAAAGAAGACAGACAATAAGCTTCCTTCATGATATAAAAATCACTGCTCTGAATATCAGCCTGCAATGATCTGCCCTATGAGTTGTCCCTCTTTTAACTTAAAAAAACTTCACCTCAAGGACTCTATCAGTCAACATATTGAGAATCCAAATGCTGTTACACTCAGGTTTTCTGTGCAGTAAAAAACAACTCTTACATTAGGAAAAGTTATTTATGGCCATTAAAATTCTAATTTTTAAAATAAAAGTACTCTGCTACTATTGTTCTAGGTCCTAAAGAATTTTACTATCATTAAAAATATAGCTACTAAAAGCTCTAGAGAGTCCTTTTCATACTGTTTTCTATATTTCCCAAGATAATTTATACAGAGAAACGCAGAAAAGAGAACATGAAAAGGGGTCTCCAGAGCTTGTAGTAGCTATTGTCTTTTATTTATGTTAACGGTAATAAAACTCTCTACTTAAATGAACAAACGTCAGATCATAGTCCAAATGTACTCCCTTTCCAGTAAAGGTGTATGTGAAGACTCCTTTTGGGCTCTGATCCAAGTCCTGTGATATCAGCAGTAGCTTTCTCATTGTAAGAGAAAGGCACTGAGTATGTAGGTGCTATGCGATTTTTTCTACTTACCTTTGCTAGCACACCTCATGCTGGATGTGCAAATACTGGATAATAAGCAGAGGTGCTAGCACCATATTAAGGTTGCATGACACTTCTCATTACAAGACTCTATTTCCAGTTTCTTATAATTTTGCCAAACTTAAACCGTTTCAGCTGAAATTTTCTGTGCCAGGTGAATATATTTTAATTTCAGCTGGAAAAAACTGCAGCAATTTCCAAGAACAGGGCTAGGGCAAAATGCATTTATATGCTCATATTAAAAAATTCTGGCAACCTTTTTCTTCAAATAAGCACCCATGCTTTGGATTATGGACTTCAAATTTTAGATAGCCTTTGTGTCAGGTATGTGCCTTTGGCTGTGCCAGTAAAAATTTGGCCAAGTTACAAACCTATGAAAAAAACTGCAATGTGCACATGCTCAGTAGAGATTTCCTGCAGATTAACAGTTAAAATCTCCTAAAATTCCATGTATCAGAGGGGTAGCCGTGTTAGTCTGGATCTGTAAAAGCAGCAAAGAATCCTGTGGCACCTTATAGACTAACAGACGTTTTGGAGCATGAGCTTTCATACCCACGAAAGCTCATGCTCCAAAACGTCCGTTAGTCTATAAGATGCCACAGGATTCTTTGCTGCTTTTACTAAAATTCTATTTACACTTTGCATGTTCCAGCCTCTGACAGCTCTTAGTGATGATCTGATTGTGCATGTGCCATCCCCACACAGCAACAGCATGCTCCAGTCTAGGGTTGTGGGGGCTCAGAAGGACTTCCTCTGTAAAGGCCTCTCTCAGCTGCTCTGGGGTGAGGCAAGGCACTGGAATTGACAGTAGAGAACCTCTCTCTCGTGCTCTCAATGACTTCCTTGCTGGAACCCAGGCAGTGTGGAGTAGGAATTCATTTGATTTGACTGTAGAGAGGACAAAATCTGGACCAAGGAGGAGAAAAACGAGTAGACTGGGATAGGGAGTCTGGAAAGACTGGGACTGGTGGGGAAGGGGGTAACTGTGACAGGGAGTGGGAAGTAGGGAGATTGGAACTAGTTGAGCAAGGTGACTCAGTGCCTGTGGGCAGGGTAAGCGTGGGGAGAACTGGGACTAGGGCAAAGACCCTTAGAATGGAGAGACAGAACAGATAAGGGGAACTGGAACTGACTGGGCAAGGGGAATCAGTCTAGGTAGTTACAGACTGTGACAAGGACGCAGGAGTGGGGAAGAGACAGGATTGGGAGCATGACAGATTGGTGGGGATGGAGCACAAGGGGTCAAGCTTGGTGGAAAACGGGCAGGAGTGTCTGTGCCCTCTAAGGAACACCCCCCTCCAGTGCATGGAGAGGAACACAAGATTCCTGAGCCTCATAATTTCTCTGCTGTTAACAAATATCTGTGAAAACCGATAGCAAATTGCATATCTCATCTCCCTCTAGTGCTGGTCCACACAGAGGACCATAACCTACTACTGCTACTAGTTATTCAATTAGCTCAAGTGGCAGAGGTCTGTGCTGTAGATCTAAAGATTCTAACTTTGCTGACGAACCGTGTGGGTGTCAATATAATGCCACATGATGGAATTTCTGTTTCTTCAGTTTGCTTTATTAAAAGCAAGTAAATTACATGCAAAGAACTGTTAAAAGGTTGCAAAGTTAAGCATTCAAAAGGTATGAAGTGCCAGAATTAAGGATGCCTGTGCACATATCCCACTGTGTGTATGCATTATGATACAGTCCTTAATTATGTGTACACATATTAATTTTCTCCAGGACTCAGCCTCATTCAGTGTACATGGTGCTTTGGGAGTGAATCAAGATTGTGTAATAAAGAAGAATGCTGTCCGTAGAACCCCTGTCCCATTTGTGTCAGAATTTGGAAGAAGAACAGCAGTACTCGTGGCACCTTAGAGACTAACAAATTTATTTCAGCATAAAGTTCGTGGGCTACAGTTCACTTCTTCGGAACTGCGGCCCACGAAAGCTTATGCTGAATAAATTTGTTAGTCTTTAAGGTGCCACAAGTACTCCTCTTCTTTTTGCGGATACAGACTAACATGGCTGCTACTCTGAAACTTGTCAGAACTTGGAAGGTGTGTAGTGAACAAGACTGAGAACTACAGGAAAGAAAGGAGACCCTCATTGTTAAGACACTGAATACTGTACTAGAATTCCTGTGTCAGGTAAGTCACCTAATCTAAAATTTCACAGGTCACAAGTATATGTTCCTTATTTTCTGGGTCTCAGCTTGATACCCTGGGATCTGATTTGCACAACTGCTGAGCATTCATAATTGTTAATGGAAGCTGTGCTTTGAACATATAGAGTGCTATATTATGAAAAAATCAGGTCCTACGTGTCTCAAACTAGGCACCAAAACTGAGTCAAAATGTTGGAGTTTAATCTATGTTTCAAGTCCTCAGCTGTAAAACGGGGACTATGCCAACCCCCTCCTCACAGAGTCACTGCGAAGATAAATTGTTTGTGAAGAAATCATATATTAGATAGTGACGAGCATCAAAGAAAAGCCCATGAGGAAACTAATAATCCTGTCAAAGTAAAGTTTGAGTGGTATAGAAAACAAGGCACAGTTCCACACGCTTAAGAAGAAGAAACAAAAAATTGATGGCTAGTCATTCAATGAGCACCATATAGCCTGTGCGCTGAATGAGGTAAGGGTCCTTAGGAAAAAAATACATGTGATCATGAAATTAAGGACTGTATTATAAATTAAGGATATGATTTAGTCAAGGTCACGGATTCCGTGACTTTACTAGACCTCCATGACTTCTTTGGTTTCAGCTGTTAGTAGCTATAGCTGGGGCTGTGCCCCCCTCCACGCTCTGCTGTGGCCAGAGCTGTGTGCCCCCCCTACACAGTTGGGGCTGTTCCCCTCCGTCGCAGCTGTACTCAGGGCCGGATGCCCCCTGCCATGGCTGTGCGTGCCCCCTTGTGGATGCCACTGGGCCTGTGCCCACCCCCTGTGGTGATGGGGCTCAGGCTGTCAGTCCACCCACCTCTCGCAGCAGGGCGCAGGCTCTCAGTCTCCTCAATGGAGCTCCAGGTGTCACTTCTCCCCTAACTCCTCCCCGCTTGGTTATTTTCAGTGAAAGCCACAGACAGTCATGGCTCTCAGGAATTTTTGTTTAGTGCCCACGACCGCTTACTAAAAATAACCGTGACAAAATCTTAACCTTAACTATAAATTATACACACAAGAAGGTCAAACTAAGGTTTTGCAGGTTACCTTAATTTTGGCATTTTCTAACTTCTAAGTGCTTATCTTTGCAAATTTAAGAAACTTCCTTAAATGTAATGGGTTGTATGTGTAATTATATATAGATTCCAACAGTATTCCTCATGAGAAGTTAGTTACAAAGGGCCATAAACAAATGTGCTAAGCAGAAAAATGTACCTAACTTTCTTGATAGTTTCATGATGAACTGCTTATTTTCAAGATTTTATGCAAATATTTTCCCCATACCCATTATCAGTCATTAATTAACGTTTGTACAGCACTTTGAAATTGTAACATGCTAAATAAATGTTAATTATAACTAAATGTTATATTATAAAAAATAAATCTATCATTTTAATAGAAGTTGCATAGTAAACAGCACAAGCACTACAATAAGGGTGAGCATACGTGCACAGTTTTGTGAACATGTGCCTAGAAGTCTTTAGTCCGCTTTACAACATTAGCCGCAAAAAATAGAATTCTGAACAAATCTAATATAATCTATCAAACTCAAGAGACAAAAGCTTTAAAGAAAAACTTCAATTATGTTATAATCCCTTTATTTTAGATTAGACAAATATCTTTTAATAAAAGGCCAGATTTTGCTACTCTTCTCTCACCCTGAACAGTACCTTAATCTTGAGTCAAATGCCATAACCTTTGAGAAAAGGAGAACACATAGTTGTGCTGCCCCTGGAGTTTACTGGAAGGCAGACTGTGAATCTGAAATTCAAACTGCCTTAGGGCTTCCCACTCAGTCTCATAGGTAACGCTGGCACCAGGTTTATACCTGGGCACAGCATTCTTCCCCTAGCACCCAGGGACAGCCACCCTGACCTGCTCCACTCACCTGTACAAGGAGAGGATGTAGCATTCCTTCAGAGGCCATTCTCCTTACTGAACTGCTACTCACAATCTGTAAGCCCCCTTACTTCTTTGCATGACCGCACAAGTCATGCCACAATTTGATCCTCTGAAAGCAGTCCCATTGATTTCAATAGTTTTACTTGTGGAGCAAGGTACTTCCAAGACACGACTACAGGTGGCAATATGTGGCCCTAGTAGGAATAAATATTTTGACGGGCTATATACCCAGACTATCCACTTTTAAATTGTTTCAATAGCTGTCCTTATAAATTTTATTCTTTATTTTTCTACTTCAAAATTGAAAAGTGTTTTTAGCATTACATAAATGACTTCGCTCGTTTTGCATTATTGAGGTAAATCAGTGATCCAATCATTTGCAAATAAAAAAAAACTTTATGCAAGATGCTGTTATGGTCTGAAACAAGAAAACAGGAACATGAACATGTAGAAATACTGACACAACGTAAGGTAGAATGACAAAGGTTCATTTAAAAAAAATAAAAAGTAAATGCAAGTTGGTTTTTTTATTACAGGAAGAAGGGGAAATTAGATTTGTGCATTCTGAAATCACAGAGGGGAAATAAAGACCTTCAAATCAAACAAAAAACAGGACAATCTAATATCAGAAAGGTGAAGTAATCAAACACTTGTTTGCAATGTAATGGATGACTCCTTTACTTCAAAGCTTAGGGAATTATAAAAGGAGCTGGATACCTAAGCACAGACATTCTTCTGCTGAGATGATGTGCTGGGAGTTCTGACAAGGAGAAACAGTCACAGCTTGAGCAGTTGCAGAACTAATACATTTATGCTATGTAAAATCTGCAACTATTGTGTAATTAACTTTAGATCCAGCATGAAAATACTTTTGCACAGCAACAAGAGCAGCCATGTATTACCTAACAATCCTTTTGTTTGGTTCCTCTCTGTTTTGCAAAATGCCAGTAAATTCTTACTTTAATCTTAACTAAATTGGTTTTATTGTGAAAACTGGAGTAGTTACAGTAACTACTGGAACAAAATAGCAATCGGTACTCAAGGGATGCACAGAAAGATGAAAAGAAGATGGACAAGGGCATGAAGGAGGCTTGGATCTTCCTTTCTGAGCCAGGCGACAGAAGGATTAGTGGCACCAGAAGTTGGTTCAGGTGGTTTATATGACCAGGAAGTATCAAACACGACACACAGAGATACTCTTAAAAGATCATTTTGATCATTCCTCCGTGATAAGAATGAAAACATTCATAAACATAGTGTTCAGTATACTAGAGATTCAGCTATAAATGAAAACGTATATCAGTGGGTTAGACTGAGAGTGCTACTACACAGTACATCATAAATCTACTAGTAGATTATTTACTTTCACTGTGAAATTCCCCAATAACAGTTAATTCATATTTTACAAAATAAAACACTTCTATATTTAAAAAAAATCAAATGTAATTTCTAGGGCCATCAAGCAATTACAAAAATTAACTGTGATTAATTGCATGATTAAAACAAATTAATCACGGGATTAATCACGCTGTTAAACAATAACAGAATACCATTTATTTAAATATTTTTGGATGTTTTCTACATTTTCAAATATATTGATTTCAGTTACAACACAGAATACAAAATACACTTTAGATTCATTTTTATTACAAATATTTGCACTGTAAAAAACAAAAGAAATAGTGAGAGGTTTCAGAGTAGCAGTCATGTTAATCTGTAATTCCCCCATTACAAATACGCAGTGCAATCTCTTTATCATTAAATTTGAACTTACAAATGTAGAATCATGTACAAAAAAACCTGCATTCAAAAATAAAACCATGTAAAACTTTAGCGCCTACAAGTAAGTCCACTCAGTCCTACTTCATGTTCAGCCAATTGCTCAAACAAGTTTGTTTACATTTGAAGGAGATAATGCTACCAGCTTCTTGTTTCCAATGTCACCTGAAAGTGAGAACAGGCATTCGCATGGCTCCGGAATCGCAAGATATGTATGTGCCAGGTGTGCTAAAGATTCATATTGCCCTCCATGCTTCAACCACCATTCCAGAGGACATGCGTTCATGATGATGATATGTTCTTCTCGATAACAATCCAAAACAGTGCAGATCAATGCATATTCATTTTCATCATCTGACTCAGATGCCACTAGCGGAAGATTGATTTTCTTTTTTGGTGGTTCAGGTTCTATAGTTTCCACATCGGAGTGCGCTCTTTTAAGATATCTGAAAGCATTCTCCACACCTCATCCCTCTCAGATTTTGGAAGACACTTCAGATTCTTAAACCTTGGGTCAAGTGTTTAATCTATTTTTAGATATCTCACATTAGTACCTTCTTTGCATTTTGTCAAATTTGCAGTGAAGGCGTTTTTAAAATGAGCAACATGTGCTGGATCATCATCCGAGACTGCTATAACATGAAACATATGGCAAAATGTGCGTAAAACAGAGCAGGAGTGTCATAGTATAATTCCCAATTCTGAACCTTAGCATCCAAAATATGGGTACTAGCATGAATTCCCCTAAGCTTAATTACCAGCTTAGATTTGATAAACTGCCATCAATCAGGAATTCCCGTGCCTGATACACTCTGGTCCCCCCAAAACCTTCCCTGGGGACCCCCAAGACCCAGATTCCTTGAGTCTCACAACAAAGGGGAATAAACCATTTTCCTTCCCCCTCCTCCCTTCCAGGTGTTCCCTCCCTGGGCTCCTGGAGAGATATACAGATTCAAGCTCCGTGAATCTAAACAAAGGGATTCCCCCTTCTCCCCTCCCTCCCTGTTAAGTACAGACTCAGTTCCCTTGAGCCTCAACAAGGGGGAAAAATCAGACAGGTCTTCAAAGTAAAATTTTAATAAAAAGAAAGAAAAAAAGGTAAAAGTTTATCTCTGCAATTTAGATGGTAAAAAGTTACAGGGTCTGTCAGCTTATAGAAACTAGAAAGAAACCTCCCACCCAGCAAAATACAATTTAAAATACTTCCAGCAAAACTACACATTTGCAAATACAGAAACAATCAAAAGACTATAACCGCCTTTCTTACTAAATTACTCACTATAAAAGATTGTAGCAGGGAGATTGGCAAGAAACCTGGTTGCACGTCCAGTCCCTTCCAGGACCCAGAGAAAACAAAGCAAAACCCAAAAAACACAAGCAAAGGCTTCCCTCCACCAAGATTTGAAAGTATCTTGTCTCCTGATTGGTCATGTGTTTGGTTCCCTGTTTGTTAACCCTTTATAGGTAAAAGAGACATTAACCCTTAACTATCTGTTTATGACAAGGAGGCATACAATTCTCCTCACAAGGAGCTCAGTCACACATTTAATTAACAAATTTTTTTAATGAGCATCATCAGGATGGAAGCAGGTCCTCTGGAATGGCGGCCAAAGCATGAAGGGGTATTCGAATGTTTAGCATATCTGGCACGTAAATACCTTGCAATGCCAGCTACAAAAGTCCCATGCAAATTCCTGTTCTCACTTGCAGGTGACATTGTAAGTAAGAAGTGGGCAGCATTACTGCCTGTAAATGTATACAAACTTGTTTGTCTTAGCAGTTGGCTGAACAAGAAGTAGGACTGAGTGGACATGTAGGTGCTAAAGTTTTACATTATTATGTTTTTGAAAAAAAATCTACATTTGTAAGTTGCACTTTCACAACAAAGAGACAGCACTACAGTACTTGTATGAGGTGAATTGAAAAATACTGTTTCTTTTGTTTATCTTTTACAGTGCAAATATTTGTAATTGAAGTCAATATATTTTAAAATGTAGAAAAAAATCCAAAATATTTAATAAATTTCAACTGAAATTCCATTGTTTAACAGTGTAATTAATCACAATCCATTTTTTTATCATGATTAATTTTTTTAGTTAATCGCGAGTAAACGACAATTAATTGACAGCCCTAGCAATTTCTCTCTACTTTCTCTCTACACTGCTGGCCAGAAAAAATCAGCTCTGGGTTTGTTTCAATGAGTGAAACTATACATGATTTTTTTTGTTTCCTCATCAACATTACTAAATAAAAAAACATGTATTTTCAAAATAAAGATTTATTCATTTAACTTACTTTCAATTCCCTGGGACAGAATTCCATGAAATTCATGCAAATCCATAAAATAAGTGTAGCCAAAAGCAATAAAAATTGCATAGAAATCCTTAGGTTTGATACAGTACAGACAACTCACTAATCTATCAAGCAAGAGACCCAGATTAAAGGTCGGGGGAGTCAACAACCAAAGCTACAGGCCAGTAATTGTTGGGAGTATGACAGAGATTGAGTATTAAATCTCAAACTGCAGAGGGACTTCTCTACTAGCCAGCTGTTCATCGGTGTTGCCAAGAGGAAAAAAACAACAACCTCATTTTCCTGTCGGGGAAGAGGTGTTCCAATTTTGTTTCACAGGCATTATGATGTTTTAAGTGGTACAGGATAGTTGTTACTACTTTTTATTGTAAAACCTGTGAAAATTTCAGTCCAATCTAATATTATGTATATAAATTTATAGACATAAATATACATTTATTTAGCATAGAATTAAATTTCTTGCAGACTAACCAACATCCAGCAAAATTTCCTTTCAGCATTTTTATAAACCTGGCATATACAATCATGAGTTAGAAAGACAAGGATTACAAGAATATAGTCTTTTTTAAAAATTACTACATTAAAAAAAATTTTTGGTTCAGGGCAATCATAAGAAACCCTTTTCCAACACAATTTATTTCTCCCATTCATTTGCATATAATCATCCAAAATTAGCTAAGCAGTTTTTTTAAAATATAGCTTTTAAACTCTTTCGGCCACATTTTAAAATACTTCTTTAGCATATGTAAAATGAATAAAAAACAGATATGAATGACCTTTCATTTCAGTAACTTTTATATATATATATATATATGCTGAAAATATATTTTGGTTTCTGAGTGATTCCTTCCTCAACATCTGGCTAGATAGAGGTATTCCTGAGAGGTTCTTATCTTTTAAATATACTGGTTTCTAACATCAATAAATAAAATTAAAACTTGGGGAAAATATGTCCTTTGTCATTACAATGGTAATGTTACTCTTTCCTCCCCTCGAACAGGAATAATAGCATAGTTTTCGAAAATATTTCACTATAATGAATCTATGAAAACAAGAAACTTGTTAACTACAGATGTATGCATTTCTTTAACAATGTGATGGGAAAGATTACACATACTAAAACACATCTGTATTATTATCTTAAATGAAGCATTAGTGACTGAAACATTTTTGTTCTTTCTATTAAGGGAAATTCAGCTGTTGATGAAGATTAGATGAAATATTTGCATTTAATCTGGGGAAGTGAAAATAACTGCAAGTTATCTATAAACAAATAAAGTAAATATATATTGCCCACTTATGCTCAGTGACCTATTTTGCATAGGTTAGTCTGGTTTATTTCATAGTAATATGTGAAAGCTGTAAATAAATAACTGCAATGTATTGGAAATGCATGCAATGAGCTCATTAAAGGATTATCTGTAAAACGGTCATGTCCTTATTGTGCCAACGTTAACCTCAAATAGAACTTCTTAAATTGTTAAATGGATCCAACTATCCATTTCTGCATCATTCTTACTTAATTAGGTAAAACTATTTGCAAAAAAAAGGCTTTTCCACGAATATAGGAATACCATAATACTGCACTCTTTCTGATATCTGCTTTTGTATTGTTAAAAGGTATGTTTATAAGTATTCACTGAAATAAAAGGAATTAAGAGACTGTAATATTACTTTACTTAATTGAATTCTATTATATCACTAAATAATATGTTGCAGGACAGCACACATAAATATTTAGATCATCATGTAATATTAGCATGCTATCATCTGTATACATAATCCTAACAATTTAAATGGTTATTTAGCTAGCAGCTAAAAAAAACCAAAACCCAATTATATCAAAGGCAGCTAAATTGTTTCCTCAAAGTACAGAATTGTAGTGCATGTTGTTTGGAAATGTCACAAAGGCAGGAATTTCTCAAAGCATTTTAACTTTAAGATTGCCCACCACATGAAATCTAGTATGTCCATTAACCAGTCAGCTCATGCACCTGTAACTAGGTCTTCAGGCAAACAATAAGCGTGCCAAAAAGTTAAAATTATACCATGAATATTTGAGCAATTTACAGCATAAAAATTCAAAATAAATGATTACAGACTTCTTAGAAAATCTGTCTCTAACTTTACAGTCATCTAAATCAGTAGCTCCCAACCAGGGGTCCAAGTAAGTTTCAGGGCAGCCTCCAAGCAGGGCCAGCATTAGACTTGCTGGGGCCCAAGGCAGAAAGCCGAAGTCTCACTGTATGAGGCTGAAGCCCAGGTCCCTGAGCCCCACCACCCTGGCTTGCAGCTGAAGTCTGAGCAACGTAGCTTCATGGGGGTCCCTGTGGCATGGGGCCCCAAGCAATTGTCCTGCTTGCTACCCCCTAATGCCACTCTGGCTTTTATATGCAGAAAACCAGTTATTGCAGCAAAGGGGGCTGTAGAGATTTTATAGAATGTTGGGAGGAGGAGGGGCTCAGAAGGAAAAAGGTTGAGAACTCCTCATCTAAATCATGGCTAGATAAATGAGATGTAACTTAATAAATGCCAGATCTTAGGTGCATGAAAAATTGAGTAGGAATTCTCTCTGTCTAAAACTGGATCTGAATTTATGTAAGCCACATGAAATGAGGGCTATAACCTTTATACACTCCTTATTTGAAAATCTGATCTATATGGAAATTACATGGGAATGTTCTTGGAATCAATTAATAGAAGAAATCACCCTCCTGTATTAAGCAATATTAAGCACTTGGCATCTATATGACAATTCAAAATATTGAACAAAATAATTGTTTTGTCCCAGTTTTCAAAAAAGCAACCTTTTACTTTGTAGAAATATTTGAATTGTTATTAGCAATCTTTACTTGGTGTAGAGAATCCATTTTGCTTAATCCACTCTCAGTGTTGCCTTTACATTTCATTTAGTGTCCCCTTATTATAAGACAACTTAAATAAAAACAGTGATTGCCTGAATGGTTTTCTACATGCCATTAATCTTACACAATTTCAGGATTCTGTATGTATAATCAGACCGGAACTTCTCATTAACTCTTAGGAGGTGAAGGTCTTGCCATATGTAATGGGAAACCTAATTTTATCCGGATTTGCAGTAATGCATTTTGGATATATAACCTCAATGTCACATTCCTTTGCGCACTGAAAGTATATCCGTTCCCTGAACCAGTACCTCTATAAGTTACAGTATTTTATACATCATAACTTCACAGTCTTTTTCTCCAAACTAAATAAGCATAGTCTTTTAAATTTCTCATAATACTGAACAGCTACTATACATACCTTCAATCATTTTCATTTCTCTTCTCCATTTGCTTTTTCTATTTAACTTGGGTTTTGAAATAATATGACCAATATTTAACACATTATTCAAATTGAAATGAACCATCTATTTAAATAAATGCATTAGCATATTTTCTGTTTTCTTCTCCATACAACCTTTTATTCACTTTTTTAAAAAAAACCCAGATACACATTTCACAGATAGCGTCACTGAGAAATCCACAATGATGCCTGTATCTTGTACAGTAACTCCATGCTTAATGTTGTAGTTATGTTCCTGAAAAATGCAACTTTAAGCAAAATGATGTCAAGCTAATCCAATTTCCCCATAAGAATTCATGTAAATAGGGGTAGTTACATTCCAAGGATATTTTTTTCACTGGACAAAAGACTTTATTATATACATTTACACACAGTATAAGTTTTAAACTAACAATTTAATACTGTACACAGCAATGATGATTGTGAAGCTTGGCTGAGATGATGAAGTCAGAGGGTGTTATATTTCTCAGGGAATGCCTTACTGCTAAATGATGAACAAGCACTCAGCTCAGCTCTCAAGGGTTAACACATTGTTGTTAATGTAGCCTCACACTCTACAAGGCAGCACAAATGGAGGGAGGGGAGAAAGCATGGCAGACAGAGACAGAGACACACACCCTGTGTGTGTGTGAGAGGAAGAGATGCGCATTGCCCCTTTAAGTACGCTGACCCCACTCTTAAGTACATTTCCTTTTTAAGCAGATCAGCAAGTTGAGACAGCAGCTGCTGCTAGCAAGCTCCTTCCGTCCTGAGCCCTGTTGTGTTCCCTCTTGCTCTATGGAGGTTGGGTAAAGGGGCGGGAAGGAGCATGGGGGAGGAGGACACCCTGACATTAGCCCCCCTACTAAACAGCAAGCAGGAGGCTCCCAGGAGCAGCACATGGTAGTGGGGGGAGGGACAGCTGAACTGCTGGCAACTGATAGCCTGCTGGGCAGCTGCTGCACAGGGAACTTAGGGGAGCAGGGAGCTAATAGGGGGGCTGCTGGTCCACCCTGGCTCCAAGCCCCCACCAGTTAGCTTCAACAGGCTGTTCCTTCTGCAAGCAGTGGACAAAGCAGGCAGCTGCCAAACAACATTAGAAGGGAGCACTGCGCAAATTTAAACAAGCATGTTCTCTAACTGATTAGCAATGTAACAACGAAACAACATTAAGTGAGGCTTTACTGTACTTGAGAACTTGGCACTGGGCATGCCTATTTTAAATTGTTCCTTTCAATGCATAACTGTCTACAACTGAATCAACTACTTTTTTAGAGTCAAATGGAGTTCCTCATAGTCCTCCCTAACCTTAAATAATTTTGAATCCTCGGCATATATGACCACATAGCTATTAACTCATTTTCCTGATTGTTGATATGTTGAACAGCAGCACTGGTCTCAATATTGATGACCAAGCTGCTCTTCTCCCTGCTTTTGGCTCCATCTCCTCCATTTGGCTTTTCCATCTCTCTCTGAGATGCCATTATTTATTGTTTTCTGGTTCCTTCTCAGTTTCTCATCTTGAATGTCTGGCTCTCATTCTAATGTCTTCTCACCCTTACATTTTTATTATAATGACTAATTAGATCTCACTGCTTCTTGCATCTTTTCATTAACCTGCTTGTTTGATTCCCCTCTTTGAACTGATTCCCCCACGCACTCTCTTGACCAGATCATTACCAAACATTTTCTGCTCATTTCTTAGCATTCAAGAGTTTTAAAAGAATTCCATCAGGAGCACTCAGAACTATTAAAGTTGACATTTAACAATCTTGGAATACTTGGGAAGTCTCCGGGGGCTGGAAATAAAAGGTAATGCACCAATATTTAGAAAGGATAAATGGGATGATCCAGGTAACTACATGCCAGTTAGATTGACACTGATTCCAGAGAAAATCATGGAAAGGATGATACAGGATGTAATCAGTAAAGAATTAAATGATAAAATAATTTCAGTCAACAATGGTTTTACAGAAAATAGGTGTTGTCAACTAAACTTTTTTTTTTAAGAGAGCGCCAGTAGTTTAAAAAGGTAACTGTGTTAACATTATTTATTTAGATTTGTATACGGCTTGTTACTTAATACTGCACACCATTATGATAAAAATTTATAATCATTGTAGCATATTAAATGGATTAAAAACTGACTTACTGATAGATCTCAAACAGTAATTGCAAATGGGGAATCATCATACAAATGGGGCATTTTTTGTGAGATCCCGCTAGGATCTGCTCCTGACTCAATCTGTTCCTAGTCTACTATCTTCATCAGTGTCATAAACAGATAGCTAAGGGTTAATGTCTCTTTCACCTGAAGCACCTGACCAGAGGACCAATCAGGAAACTGGATTTTTTCAACTTTGGGTGGAGGGAAGTTTGTGTCTGAGTCTTTGTTTTCTGTCTGCCTGCTTTCTCTGAGCTTTGGAGAAGTAGTTCTGCTTTCTAATCTTCTGTTTCTAAGTGTAAGGACAAAGAGATCAGATAGTAAGTTATATGGTTTCTTTTCTTTGGTATTTGCATGAATATAAGTGCTGGAGTGCTTTGATTTGTATTCTTTTTGAATAAGGCTGTTTATTCAATATTCTTTTAAGCAATTGACCCTGTATTTCGTCACCTAAATACAGAGAGACCATTTGTATGTATTTTTCTTTCTTTTTTATATAAAGCTTTCTTTTAAGACCTGTTGGAGTTTTCTTTTCTGGGAAGTTTCAGGGAAATTGAGTCTGTACTCACCAGCGAATTGGTGGGAGGAAGAAATCAGGGGAGATCTGTGTGTTGGATTTGCTAGCCTGATTTTGCATTCCCTCTGGGGGAATAGGAAAGTGCTTTTGGTTTCCAGGACTGGGAACGGAGAGGGGGAGTCACTCTGTTTGGATTCACAGAGCTTGTGTCTGTGTATCTCTCCAGGAGCACCTGGAGGGGGGAAGGGCAAAAGGATTATTTCCCTTTGTTGTGAGACTCAAGGGATTTGGGTCTTGGGGTCCCCAGGGAAGGTTTTTCTGGGGGACCAGAGTGCCCCAAAACACTCTAATTTTTTGGGTGGTGGCAGCAAGTACCAGGTCCAAGCTGGTAACTAAGCTTGGAGGTTTTCATGCTAACCCCCATATTTTGGACGCTAAGGTCCAAATCTGGGACTAAGGTTATGATAATCAGCAAGCTGGAAGAAAACATAAAATCACTGGTGAAGTTTTTCAGAGGACACAAAAATTGGTAGATGGTACATAATGATAAGGATGGGTAACAGTTATACAGAGCAACCCAGATCACATTGTAAACTGGGCTAATTTGAACAACGTGTTTTAACATAGCTAATGCAACATCATATATGTAGGAGTTAAAAATACAGGACACACTATAATATGGGAAACTATATTGGAAAGCAGTGACGATAGGGATTAGTGTGAGCTAACAGAGTGAATACTATCCTTGAACGTATAAGCAGAGGAATACTGAGTAGATGTAAGAATATGTTATTACCATTGTATAGGGCTTTAGTGAGACTACTATAGGAATACTATATCCCGTTCTGGTTCACACTCTGAAGTGTCCACACTTTGAAAAGGATGTTGACGAATTAGAAAGGGTTCAGAAAAAGCTACAAAAATGGTTCTAGGTCTGGAAAACCTGTCTTGCAGTGAGAGAGTAAAGAAGCACAATCGATTTAGTTTAACAAACAGAAGGAAAATCAAGAGGTGACGATCACAGTTTAAGATCACAGTTTATATGGGGAAAGATTGCTGGCAGTAAAAGGCTCTTTAATCAAGCAAAGAAAAGTGCAACAAAATTTAGTGGGCGGGAAGAAGAAGTAGGAAAAAAAAAGGACAATTTTATTTATTACACACTGAGGGTAATTAATAATTGGAACAATTTAGCAAGAATAGTGGTAGATTCTCCATCACTTCAAGTCTTTGAAACAAGATGATATGTCTTTCAAAAAGATATGCTGTAACTCAATTAGAATTTCTGGTCTTTATGAAATTAACAAGTGAAATTCTGTGGCCTATGTTACGGTGTGATGGGGCATTTGACCCACAGTGGACAATAAAGGATTAATGGAGTCCTAGAGAGGTTGCAGCCAACAGGAGAGGGGCTGTGAGGAGGGGCAAATCAGGTCCCAGCAGGCCCATATATAAAGAGCTTCAGGGCAGAGCATCAGTAGCTGCCTGGAGCTCAAAGCGGGACGATGGTGTCTGGAGTAGGCTGCAACACTGTAGCACCATGGACAGCTTAGTACAGGCAGGAACCCACGGAGAAGAGAAGGAGCTCTGGACAGGCTGCTAAGACTGAAGGGGATGCTGTGGCCATGGGGAAATGGCCAAGGGAAAGGCAGCAATAGTAAAGGTGTAGCAGGAGGCTGCGATCCACAGGGACTGTAGGTTGGGATCTGGAGTCGTAGGTGGCCCTGTGTCCCCCCACCCAATATGAATGGCAGGACAACTGACAGCAGTCACCACTGGGAAAGTGACAATACCACTGACTGCAGTTGCCACTAAAAAAGTGGCTGGACAGCCACTGATGAAATGCAAATGCATTGGGGGTGTTAATATGCCAAGTTTATGATTTGAAGACCAACATTACTCTACATTGGTGGACTTTTTTCAAGAAGCAGACAAATGGAGAAAAATTGCCACTGACAACGAGTGCATTTTTGCCTGCTATCAGGAGGGCAAATCATCAAGCAATGGAATGGCTCAGGGATAATCAAGCACATCCAAAACTACTCTTCTATCGGACATGTATGGGTCCTGAAGGATGGACTGATCACACCAGTTATCTGTGAAATACCACGTACTCCCGAATGAATCCTTCAGTTAATCAAACGGTCGTGTGCAAAGACCAGATGCTCATCACCCTGCAAACATATGGCCAGCAGCCTGTCTCATACAGAATTGTGCAAGTGTGGTGTGGACAAGGATTAACGTGTCAGTGTGTCTAGGAGTGGTGCCAGAGATGGAGACAACAATGATTACTTTGTTGAATAAATGTTTCCAGTCCTACATGTCACGACTAACTTCCCAAGGATTATGAAAGATCAGTGCCTTTTTTTTTATGTAAGCAATGCATCGTTTCAAAGTATAATTTACAAAAAGACATGATTTTTAAACGTTTTCTCTAATATAGATCTACACAACTGTTTTAGGTTTGTTGCGTTTAGTACCATTGTGTTTGTGGGGAAAAAGGGCTTTTGAATGCTATCCAACTCAGCCCATTTCCAATGACAATGTATTATCAAAATTTCCACCAACTAAAGGACCTGGAGCTGGAGGGGAAGGTAGGCCTGGGAAGTGAGTCCCCATGCCATGCTCCAGAGGATGATGCCATTGAAATTATGAGTCTGTAGGTTTCTATGAATCAAATGACATCTCCCTGACCCTGCTGCCACTAACTTGCCCATAGAATGAGACTTCACAACATTAAGCTCCCAGACGATGTACTGCTGCTGCTCTTAACTTTGCCAAGTATAAACAGAAAGAAGTTACCAACACTGCTGAGTTTCACTGATGCTATTCAAAAGATTGTGGGATGCATTATGTGAACTTCACAGAGCTGCTGTTTGAGAAAGCTACAAGCAGCAGCAGAAACAGGCTCACTGGGTAGGACAACCCGAAAATGAAGAGTGATGGGGAGTATTTGCAAAGATCATGGGAGGATGAGTAGAATAATAGACAAGACCCTCCCCCAATGACTATAAGACTTTACAGAGAGAAGAGAGAAAAATAAAAGGTAATTCAACTTTCCAGAAGCAAGTGAAAAGGGGCAAGACTTCAAATTTATCAGATAACTACTGTACAAAGGCTGATACCAATGATGTCACCACAAGCAGGATCTAGGGTCAGTCCCCTGGAATCCCAGCTCCTGGGTACAGCTGAGAGACTGGGTTTCCCACCAATATCTCATTTGTAGCCCCTCCCAGTCTCTCATAGTTTGGGCTGGAGTTGTAGTATCTTGAAAGCAATGAAAAGAAGTTTAAACTTGTGTGACAAAGTTCCTCCTCTACCTTGGTGGGTCCTGCGCTTATTGGCAGATTTCCTCACCTCAGTGATCTCCCCCACAGTCTGGATGAACTCCTCCTGTGTTAAATCAGGAGACACTCTCATCTGTTTGGAAGGCTTGTTTTCCTGGGTTAGGTCTTTTTGGAAACTTATGCACGCCTCTTGTGCATGCCAGGGTTTCAGAAGGTTGATGTGATAAATCGGTTCTTGTTTTCGGCGTCCTGGCTGCCGCACCTTGTAGGTTACTTCTCCCATGGGTTCAACCACCTCATACGGCCCCTGCCATTGGGCCAGAAGCTTGCTTTCTGCCGTGGGTACCAACACCATCACCTGATCCCCTGGATGGAACTGTCGGACTTTTGCCTGGCGATTGTAATAGGTTCTCTGGGCCTCCTGGGTCTTTTCAAAGTGTTCCCGTACAATAGGGGTGACAGGGGCTATCCAGTCTCGCATCTGTATTACATGTTCTATTATATTTCTCCCCTATTGGGTTCCTCTTCCCAGATCTCTTTGGTGATATCTAGTATGCCACGGGGGTGACGCCCGCATAATAACTCGAAGGGGGAAAACCCAGTTGAGGCCTGAGGTACCTCTCGGATAGCAAACATAAGGTAGGGTAGTAGGGCATCCCAATCCTTCCCATCCTGACTTACCGCCTTCCTTATCATAGCCCTGAGAGTTCGGTTAAACCTTTCTACCAATCCATCAGTCTGCGGATGGTAGACTGAATTCTCAGGGTATGTATATGGAGCAGCGTACAGAGGTCCTTCATTAGTTTTGACATAAATGGGGTTCCTTGGTCTGTTAATATCTCTTTTGGTAGCCCGACTTGGGCAAATATTCCCACCAGCTCTTTGGCTATCGTTTTAGAGGCTGAGTTCCGCAGGGGGACGGCTTCTGGGTAGCGAGTAGCATATTCCAAAACAACAAGTATATATTGGTGGCCCCGAGCCGTCTTCTCCAGGAGTCCCACTAGGTTCATGGCTATTCGCTCAAAGGGGACCTCTATGATGAGAAGGGGTACTAAAGGTGCCCTCAGGTGGGGACGGTGACTGTGCAGTTGACACTCTGGGCAGGACGCACAGTACCTCCATACTTCGTGTACTCTGGGCCAGAAGAACCGTCATAGGACTCGTGCCAGGGTCTTCTCTAACCCCAAATGCCCCCCAAAAAGATGACTATGAGCAAGACTTAATACAGCGTTCTGGTGTTTGTGAGGTACTAGGATCTGCTGTATCTTCTGCCTCTGTACTAGTGCAACCCGGTATAAGAGATTCTTCTTCAATATGAAGTAGGGTCCTGGTCCCTGGGTTTTCCCCTGCCACGGGGACCCCATCTATTTCAGTCACCTCCTTCCTAATGTTGTCGTACTTTGGGTCTTCAGCCTAGTCTCGTCCAAAATTTCCTCTTCCGGGACTAATCTGCCCAAGATCTAGGGGTCCAGTCTCTGTTGCCTCTACTGGTTCAGAAACGCTAGAGTGGGGGTCAGACTCGGGTGCTTCTCCTTCCGGGGTGGCCTCCTTTTCAGCTGCTCGGGTCTGCCTGCCTACGAGAGTGATCCTCTGGCTTTGAGTCAGTATTCGGGTTCCCAAGGCCTTAGCTGCCCTCCTTTCCCGTTTCGACTTTCTACCCTGTCTGGGAATGGAAAATAAATCTGGGGATATTTCAGAGTAAACCAGGGGTTGACAGTCTACTATGGAGGCTTCTCTAACTTCAGGGTTCCCCTTTTCCTCCAATTCTCCTAATGGGAGTAAGTTTCCAAACCCTGGGAAGTCCCTCCCTATGAGCACTGGGTATGGGAGTTTAGGGACTACACCTGCTGCTACCTCAGTAGTGAATTTCGAGTTTTACTAGGATGGTGGGGTAATAACCAACTGTCCCATGGATGCATGTTATCCCCGTACGCTTAGCCCACAGCAACTGATTACACTTCACAAGCTTCCCCAAGATAAGCGTGATAGCACTCCCCGAATCAACCAGTGCTGTGGTCTCTACCCTATTTAGCATTACTGGTCTGGTATACATATGTGGGGTTAGTGAGACCCCCCAAGGTGGACTAGGAAGCGTGGGTCTGCCCAGTTCCCCAGGTTACACTTCATCGGGTCCTCAGCATTGGGACATTGTGCAGCTATATGTCCTCATTCCCCGCAGGCATAACATCTATATGAAGCCCTAGGCATTCACCGGTTTCTTGGTTTGGGCAGTCCAACCTCATGATCCTC
Organism: Gopherus flavomarginatus; assembly: GCF_025201925.1. Lineage (NCBI taxonomy): Eukaryota > Metazoa > Chordata > Testudines > Testudinidae > Gopherus > Gopherus flavomarginatus. The sequence goes on along the minus strand of NC_066617.1, from coordinate 79,348,840 downwards.
TTCTCTCTCAGTTCTCTGACTCTTTGTGGCTTCTGGTGAGCCTTCAGCCCCTTTCTTTTTCCACCTGGGCTCCCCTGGTGGCCCCGTCACTCGAGCTCTAGGGCTTAGTGCTGCTAGTTTAATCCAGGGTGCTTCTTTCTTAACTGGTCGGGTCAGCTCCCTCGCTGTCCTTCGCCTCTCTACCAGTGCAACAACCTCATCATAGGTGGAGGGTTCGTTCTGGCTTACCCAGGCACGAAGGTCTGGCGGTAGTCCTCTCATGTATCGGTCGATGACCAGAACCTCTAGTATCTCTTCTGGACACCGGGACTCCATTCGCAACCACTTTCGTGCGAGATGGATGAGGTCATACAATTCAGACCGCGGGGTTTTAATTTCCTGGTACCTCCACTTGTGATACCGCTGGGCCCGCACTGCAGTCGTTATCCCAGATCTGGCCAGGATCTCTGCTTTCAGCTGGGGGTACTCTGCTGCAGCCTCTTCAGGCAGATCATACTAAGCCTTCTGGGCCTCTCCACACAGGAATGGGGCAAGGATGCCAGACCACTGATCTTGAGGCCAGGCCTCCCGTAGGGCTGTCCTCTCAAAGACCAGAAGGTATACCTCTACATCAACCTCCCATTTTCTGCAGCCAATGGCTGGCCCGTATGAACTGCATTCTATCATGGCCGTGGTTCAGCTCTGTAAGGGTGTTTACCTGGTTTACCAGTTCTCGCAACATAGCTTGGTCTTGAGAAGCCTGGTCCAACAGTAGGCGATTAGTCTCTTGCTGCAGCCGCACTGCCTCCTGTTGGGCAGCTGCCTGGACACAGGTAGCCTCCACTGCTGGGCCACCGTAGCTTGTATCAATGCACGCACTAAGTCTTCCATTGTGGCGAAAAAAAATAAACTCTCTACTTTTTTTTTTTTTTAAATCACCCTCCTTCTGCCGGGCTGTGCATACCAAGCTCTCACCCCTGACACCAGTTGTGACAAAGTTCCTCCTCTACCTTGGTGGGTCCTGCGCTTATTGGCAGATTTGCTCACCTCAGTGATCTCCCCCACAGTCTGGATCAACTCCTCCTGTGTCTGATCAGGAGTTGGGAGGTTTGGGGGGAACCCGGGCCCGCCCTCTACTCCGGGTTCCAGCCCAGGGCCTTATGGATTTTGCAGCTGTCTATAGTGCTTCTTGTAACAGCTGTGTGACAGCTACACCTCCCTGGGCTATGTCCCCAAGGCCTCCTCCAAACACCTTCTTTATCCTCACCACAGGACCTTCCTCCTAGTGTCTGATAACGCTTGTACTCCTTAGTCCTCCAGCAGCACACCCTCTCACTCTCAGCTCCTTGTGTCTCTTGCTCCCAGCTCCTCACATGCACTTCCTCACCTCTGGCTCCTCCCCATCTGACTGGAAAGAGCTCCTTTTAAAACCCAGGTGCCCTGATTAGCCTCCCTTGATTGGCTGCAGGTGTTCTAACCAGCCTGTCTGCCTTAATTGGTTCTAGCAAGTTCCTGACTACTCTAGTGCAGCCCCTGCTCTGGTCCCTCAGGGAGCAGAAGCCTGCTTCTCCTGGGGCTAGTAGTAGTTTTCCCTTTGACCGCTCTGCTGTAGAGGCAGGAGGGAGAGGGCTGCTGCTGCTGCTGCTGCTGCTGTTCCTGCTGGGCGCTGGGCCCTCGCTGCTGCTGTTTCTGCTGCTGTTCCTGCTGCTTCCCTGGCTGGGCTTGACACCACCACCTACCCCTCTCTCTGCTGTCTGTTTGCTGGCTGGCTGGTGGTTCCCCGCCCACCTCAGTTACTGCTGTTATTCCACCTACAGCCCCTTGGTGGGGGGCTGCTGGCCTGCTTCCCAGAGAGGAGGGGAGTGAGGGACCCCAGCTCTTGTTGCTGAGGACACCACCCTCTGAGTGGGGTCCCTCCTGCCTGGACGCCAGACCACCACCACCTGGAGCTGCTAGGGCTACTGTGGCTGTTGCTGGGGAGCTGTTGGTGCCCGGAGGAGGAGAGGAAGGAGAAGTGGACCACCCGCTGCTGGAGACAGTATGAAGACCACTGTGGAGGGGGCTTTTCTGGACTGAGTCTTTTTCAAACTGTGCTCTTGTGGTGGGGGTTTGGACTGTGTCTGCTGGGGCACCGGGGGTGTGGCGTGGAGCCTGCCCCCAGTCCATCCGTGTCCCCCTTCGCCCCCACCACCATCGTTGCCCCCTCCACCACCCCTGCTGGCTGTCTTCCTTCTGCTTTGGACTCCTGCCTCTGGGTCTGAGCTGCTCGCCTGGCTCACCACGCCCACTTCCACCATTTGGGCCTGCAGCAGCAGCAGCCAACCATTGACTTTTTAGCCTTCCCTTTCTGGCGCCCTCCTCCCCTGCCTGCAGCCTAGCGGGGAAGGGTGGCCGCCTCCTCTCCTTCCCCTCCCCTCGCTGTTTGTCCCCCTCCCCGCTCTCGTTATGGTGGGGGATGCGGCGGGGGAGACCCCTCGCGATGCTCCCACTACCCCTCCTCCACCTGCCCCCGTGTCCACAGCCCAAGCTTCTACCTCGACCGCCGCTGCTGATCCACCTACCACCACCCCTGCTGGGGCACTGGCAGCAGCGAGTACTGGGGAGACCTCCGTTGCTGCCACGTCTCTCGCCCCCTCTGATTCGGGGGGAGCCCCCCCAGCCGGTGGGAAGGGTCGGGGTGGGAAGAAGGGTAAGGGCCCCGCTAGAAAGGCCAGGCCCTCCATGGCGGAGACTGCCCCCGCTGCCGCAGCCCCGCTACCGGCTGCGGCGTCCCTCCCCGCTGTTCCCTCCACCAGCTCTGCAGGTGTCCCTCCCCTGACCCCCGGGGCATACGCCCAGGTGGCGGCGGCCCCCCCCGCCTGCCGCTGCTCCTCCGCCCGCCGCTTCCGCCAATATCTACAGCGGCCGGGGCCCCTTTCCCACTTTGACCAGGAAGCACGGCGTCCGTTGCCTCCTGGTGCCCGCCTCGCCCCACGTGGAGACCTACGTGCGGGCGTTGGCCAGGGTAGTGGGGCCCACGGCCATCGTGGCGGCCTCCAAAATGTACGGGAAGGTGGTCTTCTTCCTGGCATCGGAGGCTGCCGCCCAGGAGGCGGTAGAGACGGGCCTGGTGGTGGGGGGCGTGTTCGTCCCCCTGGAACCGTTAGAAGACCTGGGGGTCCGCTTGATCTTGACCTCCGTCCCTCCCTTCCTGCCCAATGCCGCCCTGCTGCCCGCCCTTTCTGCCCTGGGACGCCCCATCTCTGTCATCAGCCCTCTCCCCTTGGGCTGCAAGGACCCCGCCCTCCGTCATGTTCTCTCGTTCCGCCGGCAAGTGCAGCTTCAACTGCCGCCGGCGGCGCGTGGCGGAGAGGCGCTCGAGGGGTCCTTTCTGGTCCCTTACCAGGGAGCCCACTACCGGGTGCATTACTCAACGGGGGAGGCCCGGTGCTACCTCTGCCGGGCGATGGGGCACGTCCGGAGGGACTGTCCCTTGGCCCAGCACGGAGGAGCGTCCGGGACCCCCGAGCCCCGGCAAGGCGCCGGCCCTGTCATCGCCGGTCCCCCTAGCTGCCCGGCACCCGAAGCTGCCCCTCCTCCTCCTTCTCGGTCCATCTCTGTGGAGGAGGGTGTGGCGGGGCTACCGCCGGCCGTGGGAGAGGGCTCGTCCCAGGGGGAATCCTCCCCGGTTTCTGCTGTCCCACCACTGCCTCCTCGAGTCCCTGAGCCATTGCCCTTGCCCCCCGAGCCGACCCCTGTTAGCCAGCCCCCGGATGATGCCATGGAGGGCTGGTCCTTAGTGCAGGGGAAGCGGGGCAAGCGGAAGGCTCGAGTTTCTTTACATGCTTCGGATTCGGAGGCCCCCCGGAAGAGCAGGAAGGGGGGCGCCGATGTCGAGTCTCCCGCCTTGTCCCCTGATGACTCCCAGTTTGTGGTGCTGGCTGGGGATGCCGTGGCAGCACCGGAAGGTGACACCGCCCCTCCTCCGGGGTCCCTTCCCGTGGATGCCCCCGAGGGAGCCTCTCTCGCCCCCTTCCCACTTGGCGCCTCTGAGAGCGCCGCGGTGGGTATCGCCTCGGGTGCTGGCGGGGAGGGCCCTGGGGTGGTGGACTGTGATCTCCCTCCCATCTACGCAGAAATCGAGGCCCTGGGTTTGACCCCGGTCACGCAGGGGGAGGACGACCCTCTGCTGGCGGGCCTCGATCTGGGCGACCTCACTACATCCCCCCTGTCCCTGGGTTCCCTTCCCCTACCCACTGTTTCTGCTCCCACCTCTGAGGGTGCCCTGGAATCTTCCCTCGACTCGGCTGCGGGTGGCACTCTGTTGGCAGCTGCCGAGCCCCTTGGGGCGACGGCCAGTGCCCCGCTGCCGAGACCCGCTTCCCAGGGGGTGTCCCTCTTGGGTGTGGAGGACCCGCCCTCCTTCCTCAGCGGGGACCCCATCGACCACCATCTCTCTCTGGGTGCCGAGGCTGCCGCACGTGCCACAGTGGCTGAGCCCGGCATCGTTAGGGGTCCCCTGCCCACTTCCCAGATCCTTGAGCCTGGCCAGGAGGAGCCACCTTCTGGCGTCTCACCTATGGAGGCTCCGGATCCTGCCTCTACCTCCTTCCCGGATTCTCTCCCTGATCCCCGCCCTACTCCTGTTGGCTCTGTCCTTGTCCCCCCCACTTCCTGTGATGCCAGTGCCGCCCCTGGCAATACCTCCCAGGGAGCGGGTTCACTAGTTCTTTCCTGTTCCGACCCCCCAAGGGCTGCTGTTCTCCTTCCACCGCCCCTTCTTGAATCTGAGAGCGGGGCGGGTCGTGTGGCGTCGGTCCATCTGCTGCCACGTTGGGGATCTGCCCCCTGCCTACCCGCCTTGGTGGGCCACGGGGCTGTGACGGGGGCCCCACTGGGGGCCAGTCATCGATCAGTGACCCCACCCCCCCATGCGCTGAGGGAGGAGCTGTGGGAGTTCCTTGAGGACGTCCGTGGCTCCCGGAACAAAGTCCATCTTGCGCTCCAGCGGTGGGGGGATTTCCATCAGGTCCTCCGGGCCGCAAGGGCCCTCATGGGGGAGGGTAGGAGGACCGGGAAGCAGGCCGCCGCGGCCTACCGGCGGGTCCGTGTCTTCCGTGACTCCTTACTCACCTTCGGGGTTGGTCACGGATTGCTGCGCGGCCTGCCGGAGGCTGTGGGCATGTCTGCCAGCGAGGATCCCCCCCAGCCCTCCTCATGGCGCCGATCATCCTTGCCACCTTAAACACCCGAGGCTGTAGGATGGGTCTCCGCAGGAGCCAGGTGCTCTCCTTCCTCCGGGAGGGGGGGTACTCTGTGGTTTTCCTGCAGGAGACCCATACGGATCCGGCCGCTGAAGCTAGCTGGCGGCTGGAGTGGGGGGACGGGGCCTACTTTAGCCACTTCTCTGTCTGCGCGGCTGGAGTGGCGACCCTGTTCTCCCCCGACCTACGGCTCGAGGTGCTGGGGGTCGCCGAGGCTGTGCCGGGTCGCCTGCTGCACCTCCGGGTCCGCATGGAGGGGCATGTGGTTCATCTCGTCAACGTTTACGCCCCGACATCGGCCCCGGAGAGGCTACGTTTTTATCAGCAGGCATCCGCCTTCCTCGGCTCCCTGGACCCTCGTGAGTGCCTGGTCCTGGGAGGGGATTTTAACACCACCCTCGAGGAACGGGACCGCTCGGGGACCGAGCAGTGCCCGGCAGCTGCGGACGTCCTCCGGGAGATTGTCGACCGCCACTCCCTGGTGGACGTCTGGCGCGACCACCACCCAGACGACGTCTCGACGTTCACCTTCGTCCGGGTGGAGGCCCATCGGTCGTGCCACTCCTGGCTGGACCGTATTTACCTGTCACGTTTCCACCTTTCACGGGCCCACTCCTCCAGCGTTCGGCCGGCCCCCTTTTCAGATCACCACCTTGCCACCGTGACGGCCTCTCTCTGCGCGGAGCGGCCGGGGCCGGCCTATTGGCACTTTAATAATAGTTTGCTGGAGAATGCGGGCTTCGTGGCGTCCTTCCGGGAGTTCTGGCTGGCCTGGCGAGGGCAGAGGCATGCCTTTTCCTCGGCGCGGCGGTGGTGGGATCTGGGGAAGGTGCGCGCCCGGCTCTTCTGCCGTGACTACACTCGGGGTGCCAGCCGACGGAGGGATGCGGCGATAGGGCAGTTGGAGCGGGAGGTCTTGGAGCTGGAGAGGCGTCTGGCCGTCAACCCTGCGGATCCATCCCTCTGCGGAGCGTGCCGGGAGAAGCGGGAGGAGCTCCGGGCCCTCGAAGACCATCGGGCCCGGGGTGCTTTTGTTCGATCCCGCATCCACCTCCTTCGGGAGATGGATCGCGGCTCCCGCTTCTTCTACGCCCTGGAGAAAAGGAGGGGGGCCAAGAAGCACGTCACCTGCCTCCTGGCGGAGGACGGCACCCCCCTCACGGATCCGGTGGAGATGTGCCAGAGGGCCAGGGCCTTCTATGCCACTCTTTTCTCCCCGGATCCGACCGATCCTAACGCTTGCAGAGTGCTCTGGGACGGGCTCCCGACGGTCAGCATGGGTGACCGGGACCGGCTAGAGCTGCCTCTCACTCTGGCCGAGTTCTCGGAGGCCCTCCGTCACATGCCCACCAATAAATCTCCGGGCTTGGACGGGCTGACCGTGGAGTTCTACCGCGTGTTCTGGGACGTCCTCGGCCCAGACCTGGTCACTGTCTGGGCTGAGGCTTTGCATAGCGGGGTCCTCCCTCTCTCGTGCAGGCGAGCCGTGCTGGCCTTATTGCCGAAGAGGGGGGACCTCCGCGACTTACGGAATTGGCGTCCCATCTCGCTCCTCAGCACGGACTACAAAATTGTTGCGAAGGCCATCTCAATGCGGCTAGGGTCCGTGCTGGCGGACGTGGTCCATCCAGACCAGACCTACACCGTCCCGGGCCGCACCATCTTTGATAACTTGTATCTGGTCCGGGACCTTCTGGAATTGGGGCGTAGGGATGGTCTGTCGTTCGCCCTCCTGTCCCTGGATCAGGAGAAGGCGTTCGACCGGATGGATCACGGGTATCTCCTGGGCACTCTGCGAGCGTTCGGCTTCGGACCCCTGTTTGTGGGTTTTCTGCAGGTGCTGTACGCTTCTGCGGAGTGTCTGGTCAGGCTCAACTGGACCCTGACCGAGCCGGTCAGCTTCGGGCAGGGAGTGCGGCAGGGGTGCCCCCTCTCGGGCCAGCTGTACGCTCTGGCGATCGAGCCCTTCCTCTGTCTCCTCCGCAAGAGGTTGACGGGGTTGGTGCTTCAGGAGCTGGGGCTGCGGCTGGTCCTGTCGGCATACGCTGACGATGTGCTCCTCGTGGTCCAGGACCCGGGCGACTTGGCGCGGGTGGAGGCTTGCCAGGCTGTGTACTCGGCGGCCTCCTCCGCCCGGGTCAACTGGGTCAAGAGCTCTGGCCTGGTGGTCGGGGACGGGTGGCAGGCGAGCTCCCTCCCACCTGCGCTTCAGGCCATCCGGTGGAGCGCGGGTCCGCTGCTCTATCTCGGCGTTTACCTTTCTGCCACGCATCCGTCTCCGCCGGAGAACTGGCAGGATTTGCAGGGCAGGGTGACGGAGCGGCTCCGGAAATGGACAGGACTACTCCGGTGCCTCTCCCTTCGGGGGAGGGCACTGGTGCTTAATCAACTGGTCCTGTCCATACTCTGGTACCGACTCAACACCCTGGTCCCGGCCCCGGGTTTCCTGGCCAACCTCCGGACGGTGATTCTGGAGTTCTTTTGGCCGGGGACGCACTGGGTATCTGCAGGGGTCCTCCACCTGCCCCTGGAGGAGGGGGGGCAGGGCCTGAAGTGCTTAGGCGCTCAGGTCCATGTCTTCCGCCTCCAGGCCCTGCAGAGGCTCCTGTTTGGTGCGGGTAGTCCGGCGTGGAGCGTATTGGCGCACGCCTTCCTCCGCCGCTTCCGAGGGCTCCAATACGACCGGCAGCTCTTTTACCTCCATCCGAGAGGTCTTCCGCGAGACCTCTCCGGGCTGCCGGTCTTCTACCAAGACCTCCTCCGGACCTGGAAGCTCTTTTCAATGACCAGGTCCATGGCGGCCACCGTGGGGGTTGACCTCCTCGCGGAGCCCCTGCTACACAATCCCCAGCTTCGTGTGCAGGTGGCGGAGTCCCCCACGGTGTGCCAGAGGTTGGTCTCGGCAGGAGTCACCAGGGTCGGAGACCTCCTGGACTACGACCGGGGAGACTGGCTGGATCCCCTGACGCTCGCTCAGCGCATGGGGCTCTCCAGACCTCGTACTCCCCAGCGCATACTTCAGGAGGTGAAGGCCGCTTTACTGCCCGCTGCTCGGGCTTACCTCGACCGGGTCCTGCGAGAGGGCACGCCCCGCCCACCCTCCACCCCAGGCCCCGTGGACATTTTTATCGGGCCCCTGCCCCGTGGACCCAATCGGCCCCCTCACCCTTTCACTGCCAGCCAGCTGCATGATCTGCAGCCGGTTTTGTTCCAGACCGCGCCACGGAAACATCTGTACTCGCTCGTGCTCCATACCCTTCACTACCTCACCCTCGCGTCCCGCCCCGATACCAAATGGCGGGACCTCCTGCCGCCTCTCGAGGGTGAGGAGCCCCGGTGGGCCAGCTTGTACTCTGCCCTGGTCCCGAGGCCCGCCGGGGATATCAGTTGGCGGCTCCTTCACGGAGCCGTGAGCACGGGCGTGTACTTGGCGCGGTTCACATCTGTCCCTAGCACCTGCCCTTTCTGTGGTGAGAAGGAGACCTTGGCGCACGTTTATTTGGAGTGCGCCAGGTTGCAGCCCGTTCCGGCTCCTCCTGAATATTTTCCTGCGTTTTTGGTTGCACTTTTCCCCTCACCTTTTTATCTACACGCTCCCCATCCGTGGCCCCACGAAGTCGCGGGATCTCCTTCTCAACCTCCTCTTGGCCCTGGCCAAACTGACCATCTACAACACCAGGGAGAGGCGGTTGGCCGACAGGATTTCCTGCGACTGTGGGGCCTATTTCCGTTCCTCCGTCTGCTCACGCATCCGGGCAGAGTTCCTCTGGGCGGCGTCCACTGGCTCCCTTGACGCCTTCGAGGAGCAGTGGGCGTTGTCCGGGGTTCTCTGCTCGGTGTCCCCATCGGGTTCCCTTCGTTTAGCCCTATGACCTCACTCCCGATCCTGTTTTTTTCATTAGTTGTCCCCCGTAATTATTTGGTGTCCCAGACCTGTGGGTCCTCCCCTTAGGCTGGGGGGAGGCCCTTTAGAAGTGGGCGGGCTTCGCCCGCCCACCCCCGCTGGATGCCAATAGGACCAGTATATTCACCCTCTACCAGACTCCTGCACCCCACTGGCCTGGGTCTGTCACACTTGATACAGAAACAGACCAAGAGCCATTAACTGAATTGGAGAAGGATGACTAGATCTGAGGCACAAGAAAAGAAGGTTACAGTAGTCCAAGTACAAGACAACAGATGTGAATCATCATTTTACCAACTTCAACATATATAATATCTCATTAATCCAAAACTTCTGTTTGAGCATCAGCCTCATTGATGAAGTCAGCATAACTCTGAGAATAGTGTCTGCAAGTTTACTGCTGCTGCACAACCAGCATGAAAACTTGTTAAACTTAATAATAATACTTTTAAGGGACTTATTTATCAACTGCTGCAACAGCGATATGGGGACAAAGAGGTACTGCTATATTCCTGTTCAGCAGCCTAGGCGGCCCTTGGTGCATTATCACTAGAATCTCCTGTAGGAATACAAATGTTATCTCTAGAGCAGGGGTTGGCAACCTCTGGCACACAGCTCGCCTGGAGCGGTGAACCGCAGCCAGTGAAAGCCGTGATCGGCCAAACCTGTGGATGTGGATGTGGCAGGTAAACAAACTGGCCCATCCTGCCAGGGCGCTTACCCTGGCAAACCGCGTGCAAGATGTTGCTGACCCGTGCTCTAGAATCTGTGCCTGCACATCCCATGGTATTCACAGGAGTTTCCTGATTTAATTTCTTTTGAAACAGCAGCAATCCTGAAAGTACCTGCTGCTTTTGGGACTGCAGGGAAGGTAGATATTTATGGACCTCAGGATTCCTTGGAATGGGCCTCCAAACGCCATCAACTTGTGATGCTACAAAGCAAGGCAATGAAGTTTTGAACACAGTAGTATAACATGGCACCAAAAAACTGCCCAATCATCTCAGAATACACTGAGATGGTCCCTCTTGCTGTGGCAGGTGGAGCAGTGACGTCCCTGCAGCATGACAACGTAGCATGGGATGTCCATTCCGCAGTCTCATGCTTTGCAGAGTCTCTCCTCTGATGCCATGGAGGGAGCACTGCCAACCACAACCAAGCAAAACTTATGAGCTTGGCTTAAAAATCATGCTCCTTTAAACAATAAAAGTGGGGATCCTCTAAACTTTGTCATCTGGTGTCTGATCTTTTAGTACATGCAAGTGCTGTGGTCAAACTTTTCTCGCAATCGGGAAGGCTACCAGCATTTCTTTTCAAGAGAAGCTGAGTGTCTATGGAATCACCTGACTCCAGGTGCTGGGGCTTGAAGAAAAACACCCAGCAGGATGCCAGGGTGGCAACACTATGCCGGCTGCCAGGAGTGACGGCCACCTATCATGCCCTCGTCACGCAGCCACGAGGGGCAGAGTCAGCCAGAGAGTGACCCCAGCGCCCCGCATGGGACCAGCATTACGCGCCCCGAACGGGGGTTCTGGCACTTACCCCATAGCCCGGGCCTGGCGGTGCTGGCGGCCTCCTCCAGGGGGCGCTGCTGCTGCCGCAGGAGTCCGGCCCCGCTCAACGCCTCCAGCACCGTCTCGGGGGAGAGAGCCACCAGCTGCTCCCACAGCCCCCGCGTGTAAAACTCCACCGTGTGGGCCTGGCACAGAGGCAGTGCCCGCCTGAGAAACTGCGCCACGGCCCGCAGCCGGGAGGCCACAGTCTCCGCTGCCGGCTCGGGCGGGAGGGAGCCGAGGGAACGCGACATGGCGGCGGCGGGCACTTTTCTTCGGCGCTCGATTTGTGATGCCTGGCGGCCGGGTGGCTCGAGCTCCACCCTGCCCCAAGTGGTCAGGCTGGCGAATCGAACACCGAGCAGAGGTCGCCATCCGTCGGCTAGGAGGTGGGCGCTGTTTGGTGACGTGTCCAGAGCGCGACGACGAGTCTGAGGGACCAGCGGAAGGCTGATGGCATCGGCGGGGACAAACAGGAGCCGGGCTGCCCCGAAAAAAAACACCGCGGCGGCCCAGGGTCCCCGCCGAAAGCGGCAATGGAGGCCGGACCCGCGGCGGAGCTTTCTGGGGAACGTTCGGGAGGGTGAGTGGGGCGAGAGCCGGGCCCCGCCGCTCCTGCGGCTGGGGGAGGAGGGAGCGCCGCCGCCGGGGCCTCGCGCGGGCTCCCGCGTTCAGCGGCAGCGCGCGGGGGAAAGGGGGATCTCGCGCTTTCCCCCGCAACGGCCTCCCCCGCCCCGGTCTCTGGTGCCCAGAGCTCGCGCAGCCCGCAGCCGCTCGGGGCCTGTTGCCGTCGTTGCACGTAGTGTCATAAGCCCCGGATTGCGTTGTGCTCACGGGCTGAGGGCAAGCCTGGCGCCTCTCTGACCATTGCAGTGGCGAGGAGTGGTGCTGCCTGTGCCCCATGCCTCAGCCCCGCCCGGTTGTGGAAGCAGGATTCCCCCGTGGGATGGTATGAGGGGACTCCGGCTCAATTGGGTCTTTTCCCTTCCCTAGCATTTGTCAGGGAGCAGGGTCGAAGCTAACTCGAGACCTGTTAACAAACAAGGCTAGTCATAATCTAACAGGGCCCACCTTGCAATGGGGAGTTGCTAGAGTTGTAACTAGTTGGCTCTTGAGGTCCGAGAATGCAAAAGGTCCCAAGCTTTCTTTGCTTTGGATTCAGGCCAGCTCTGTGCTTAACTGGATGTAAAGAAATACATGTGTTGCAAATGCATTCTCATTTTTTCATTCATAGTATGGTTCATCAGGTATGTCTAACTGTCTGTGATAAAGTGTTTTAGAGATAACACTGAAGGGTAAGCCAAGCAACTCTCAAATTTTGGCCACTGAGCAGGAATGATTCAACTAAAAGCTTGTATGGAAACCATGTGTGCTGTTATCCAAGTTCCAGAATGGCTTTAATTCTTTTGGATGGAAAAGAAGGCTCCAATTTATGCTTCTAACTGGTTAAATGGCTATACAAAGTGAAACAACTACTTGCTTTTTCTTTGAGTGACTTGAGTGGGTGTTCATAATTGTCATGTATGTGTTGAGTGTGGCATATATTTCTAGGCTTGAGAGAGAGCTCTTCCCTGAACAGTTATAAAAAGCAAGTAAATGAAGAAAGAAAGATAAGATAATATTTTCTTTAAAAATGGTTTAAAGCATTGTACCTCTATAAGTGAGCCAGTTTTGTTCCAGTTGTAGTTGCGTATTTCTTGGGCATCCAAGATTATTTTTAGCAACTTTTGTTTGAGACCATCTTTATGAATTCCTTTTGATCTCATACATAGGGCTGAAAGCAAGAGATTGTGATAAGTAAAAACTGTTCAAAAATGGATTGTAAAAGCAGTAAGGAGACCTTAATCATCTGGTGTATTCATCCAAGTATTTTTAAATGATTATCATTAGCAAGGCTGCACCGACACTACCATGTTTTGCAACTGTTTTCCTACAATGGTGCAGCTTCCCCAGTGCTAGCAGCCTAAGTGCTAATGTAGGGATCAGCTGTTTTCACCTTCATGTTATGAAGCCTTTCTCAGTTTTCTTGATGCAACTTAAAACAATGGACCCCTGTCTATAGCAATGATTCTCCGCCAGGGGATCAGGGCCGCCAAGCAGGGCCAGCATTGGATTTGCTGGGGCCCAGGATAGAAAGCTGAAGCCCTGCCACGTGGGGCTGAAGCCCAGGGTTCTGAGCCCTGTCACCCAGGGCTGAAGCTGAAGCTTGAGCAATGTAGCTTCGCAGGAGCCCCTATGGCATGAGGCCCCAGGCAACTGCCCTATAACACTGGCCCTGGCTTTTATATGCAGAAAATCAGTTATTGTGGCACAGGTGGGTCATGGAGTTTTTATAGCATGTTGTGGGGATGATGGGGGCTGAGAGGGGGAAAAAAAAAGGTTGAGAACCCTGGTCTATAGTAGCAGTTAAGATGCTAGTTCTGGTTCATGTTTGGAAAAATGCATTAGCAGAGTAAAAGCTTAATAATAATAATAATAATAATAATAATATTATTAAGTTACCTTCTTAGATAGTTTGTCTAACTCACTCTTTCTAATGGTTTCAGGACAAGGATTTGCATTTTGGAGAAAGCAAAAGATCCAACGGGAATACAAGAAATTACTAAAAAAGGAAGGAAAGGCACATCCTCAATGTAAAGTTCAATATACAAATTCTTACCCAGAGCACTTGAAGCATCTCTATTTAGCTGAAGAGGAAATGCTTCGAAAACAATCAAAATCTAAAAGAACTGAAGTTTTGTTAGAACAAAAATGCAGCACAACAGTAACGTAAGTATCATTTTAAAAACCATTTATCCCTTTCATTATTAAGGCACCTGATGCCACAGCTTAGGTCCTATGGTTGCCTTGTTATCTTTAAGTAAAAGAATAGATATAAAATCCTAATGAATAGACATGTTTTCTTGACATTAAATCTTATTCTGAATTGTTAAAAACCTGAAGACAACAGCTTTGTGCTGATTTTATCAGAACCAGAAAGCAAAACTGACAATTATTAGGGCTTGAGTCCTGTGTTCCCTGTAAACTATGCACTTGGCGGCTGCACAGGAGATTTAAGTGCCGGCAGCATGTGTTCAGGTGTGCCTCCCCCCACTTTGCTCCGTCCTGCAGCTGCTCCCGGGACCCTTCTGCTGGCTGTGTAGAGTGCGGCGGGGGAGGGAGCTGATGTCAGGGTGTCCCCAGGCCTCCGCCCCTGTAACACATCTCCGCAGAGCAGGGGACAGCCTGGCTCAGGTGGACTCGAAGCTGCTCTGATCTGAATGGTGAGTGTCTACATTAAAGGGAAAAGTCAATCTAAGATACGCAGTTTGTTACGTGATTAGTAACTCAAACTGACGTAGCTCAGATATACTTACTGTAGGGTCTGCACTATGTGATGTCGACGTGAGACACTCTCCTGTTGACGCCCCTTACTCTTCTCAATCCAGTGGAGTACAAGAGTTGATGGGAGAGTGATATGTGGTCAATTTAGCGCTAAATCAACTGCTGATGCATCGATGACCGTGCATGAATCCCCCAGTAAGTGTGAACAATCCCTTGGATTCTGAGTGCCTTTCTTAAAGAGACAGTGCATTGTCTCTGAGATTTCCCCAGCAGCCAGGTCACACTGTCTGTCTCCTTCCCTCCCACTGCCCATGTACCCCATCTCCACAGAGCAGGGGAGGGAAGACAACAGGGCTCAACACAGAGCAGGAGAGCTTTCAGTAAGTGTCTTAAAGAGACAGCATACAGCTTTCCCCAGCAGCCAACACACAGTGTCTTTCATGCTTACCTTCCAACACATACTTGTATTATTGTTGTTATTTCTTGGTACTTCCTTCAATGCACATATATTCGCTGTAAATTTTACTCTTTCAAAGTGTTGTTTTAGTGTTTTGACTGGTCTATGCATTTCATAATTTTTATTTCTCTTACACTTAAATTTAATTCTTTGACTAGTGAGTTCTAAAATGCCTAACCTGTCCTAGCTGGACTAATTATCCCTATGGTAACTTTCTAAAAATATATATTATATCTACATTTTTTTTCTATTGGTGGCGCACATAGGCACATAGCTCAGTGCACATAACAATTTATTCTGCACATGGATGGAAAAAATTAGTGGAAACATTGCTTGAGTCCTCTGAAATAATGAGAATTTTTCCATGGGACTTCAGTGGAAGAATGAAATAATGATCCTGGGTGAAATAATTTACTAATTTCATCCCCAAATCCTACTAATTGAGATGCCTGCACAGATCCTGTAGCAATAAAGGAATTTAAATTAAATTTAATTAAAACTACACTGGTTGGAAGAGAATGGTAATTAAATTTCAGTTTATATTTTATATTGAGTGTGAATGCAAAAGGCATTTTTCTGTCCTAATTTCACTACTTTCATGTTAACAGGAAAATGATAGTCTCTATGGAATAAATAGCTTTGAACTTTTATTTGGAAAAACGAACAACTGGTTTTTAATAGTGTGTTTAATGTTAAAATTGTTATTTAAAAATCCGTATTTTCTTCCCTTTAAAGGTAAAATGATTGGTTGCTAAATCTAATCTTTGTTGTGCTACAGGTAATTTACTCAGTGGTGATGTTCTCAGCCAGTGCCATAGTGTGATGGGGGGGATAATGTGCTTCTGGAGATTGTCAGGGTCTTTGTTTTTTGGACCGCAAAGCAAATCTGTTATAGATTTTGTGCTGCTTGTCAAAGTGGCCCTGATTTCATTCTAGTTGAAGTCAATGAATAGATTCCACTGACTTCTGTCTGAGCTGGATTGTCCTTCAGAGTATTCTTGGTCAAATTAGTGGTGTCCTGGCTTAACTCCAATTTGAGTGACTCCTTTTAAACAGCTTTTTGCCTGCATCTTGAATTAAATAAGATATTCCTTGTTTCTTTTCTAAAGTCTTGAAAGGTGTTTAAATACACACATTATGTATGTTTTATCCTCCAAATGTGTCTGCACTTCCATGATGAGTATAATATCTTTTATATAAAAAAAAAACAAAACAAAAACAAGGGACTATTAGTAGAGCAGTTTGAGGCAAAATGTGTTATAAACAGGGGCCCTTTTCCATATTATCTCATTGTGCTTCCTCGCTCTATATACATTTCCATAATCAACTTACTGAACATGCCTGAATCTGCTATACCCGAGTCCTGTCACCTTACTTTAAAATAAACTTAATTTTGACCCAGCACCTTTTAACTACAGCTCAATATTCAGATTAACTTTCATCTCACAATGGAGAAGTTCATCATCTTTCATCTTGTCAAACAATTCATTGCTCACAGTGTTCATGATCCAATTCTAGAACTGTGAAAATAGAAAATAGTTTACACACATTTACACAGCTTAATTCAAATGTTTACATTTTCTTAAGCCTTTTTGTGTCTGTAGCCATTCAGGTGATCCAATTTATTTGTGTAAATGTTCACAGAAAGTGAATTTCAGTATTTTGTGCTGAAAGTGTTTCCAATCCCAGCTAAGCAGTAGACCTTAAATTTAGAATATTTGTAGGCAACTCATAATAACAATTTGGAAAAAAAAATGTATTATCTTTCAATTACTTACTTAGGCTAAAGCTGTATGGTAGGTTTCTACCCACTACATATAATCAAATGCACCCATTGGATAAGTCAGTTTTTAGACCATGATTCTTACATACTATATAATTTTGGCCATTGTAACGTTTGACTCTTCACTTGCCTATTTAATTGTTAACAGATGCAACTTGGACACCATATTCCTGTATGCAGTCTCCAGAGGCTGTTATTTTATCCCACTTGTCTACATCTCTTCACTTGAGCATACCATTTTAAGGCAGTGGTTCTCAAACTTTTGTATTGGTTACTCTTTTCACATAGTGCTATTCCGCTTATAAATTAAAACATATTTTTTATATTTAACACTATTATAAGTGCTGGAGGCGAAGCAGGGATTGGGGATGGAGGCTGACAACTCACAAACCCCACATAGTAACCTTGCAACCCCCTAAGGAGTCACAACCCCAAGTCTGAGAACCCCTGTCTTAAGATGTTCACATATTCAAGGCGCCTCAATTAGTGGATAAGGAAAGGAAACTTTCAAATCAGAACAAACTTTCCCATTTTTAACATCCAATTAAACCTTAATCTGATAACATCCATTCTTTCTTTAAATCTTTTAGTGACCCCACTCACATCTCTTCTGCATTTGTCTCAAATATACTAATACTGTGTGAATGTAAATCCATGGTACGCCCACATCTTGAATATTGCATGCAGATATGGTCGCCCCATCTCAAAAAGAATATACATTGGAATTGGAAAAGCTTCAGAAAAGGGCAATAAAAATTATTAGGCTGCCATATCAGGAAAGATTAATAAGACTGGGACTTTTCAACTTGGAAAAGAGATGACTAAGGGGGGGATATGATAGAAGTCTATACAATCATGACTGGTGTGGAGAAAGTCAGTAAGGAAGTGTTATTTATTCCTTCTTGTAACACAGGAACTAGAGGTCACCAAATTAAATTAATAGGCAGCAAGTTTAAAACAAAAGGAAAATGTTTTTTCACCCAACACACAGTCAACCTGTGGAACTCCTTGCCAGAGGATGTTGTGAAGGCCAAGACTGTAACAGAGTTAAAAGAACTAGATAAGTTCATGGAGGATAGGTCATCAATGGCTATTAGCCAGGATGGGCAGGGATGGTGTCCCCAGCCTCTGTTTGCAAGAAGCTGGGATTGGGTAATGGGGTGGTTTACTTGGTGTTCTGTTCATTCCCTCTGGGGCACCTGGCATTGGCCACTGTCTGAAGTCTCCTGAGCTAGATGGACTTTTGGTCTAACCCAGTATAGCTGTTCTTTTATGACAATCTCAGCTCTAATGAATTGGGCTTCTCACAATAATATACACTTTCTGTCATAAACAGATAAGTAAGAGTTAATAGAACAGAAGTACTTCATATCTCTTTGCCTGTAAAGGGTTAACAAGTTCAGTGAGCCTGGCTGTCACCTGACCAGAGGACCAATCAGGGGACAGGATACTTTCAAATCTTGAGGGAGGGAAGTTTTTGTGTGTGCTGTTACTATTTGGTTGTTGTTCACTCTGGGGGCTCAGAGGGACCAGACGTGCAACCAGGTTTCTCTCCGATACAGGCTCTTATAAGTTCAGAATAGTGAGTACTAGGTAGATAAGGCGAGTTAGGTTGTGTTTGTTTTCTTTATTTGCAAATGTGTATTTGGCTGGAAGGAGATCAAATGTGTATTTTGCTGAAAGGATTTTAATTTGTACTTGTATACTTAGGCTGGGAAGGTATTCCCAGTGTCTGTAGCTGAAAGACCCTGTACCTATTCCATTTTAAATTTACAAAGATAATTTTTACTGTTTTTCTCTCTTTAATTAAAAGTTTCTTGTTTAAGAACCTGATTTTTTTTATTCTGGTGTGAGACCCCAGGAGACAGGGTCTGGATTCACCAGGGAATTGGTGGGGAGAAAGAAGGGAAGGAGGGGAGAGAGGCTAGTTTCTCTCTGTGTTAGGATTGCTGTCTCTCTCAAGGAGACTCTGGGAGGGGGAGAGAGAAGGAGGGGGGGAAGGTGGATTTTCCTCTCTGTTTAGGATTCAAGGAGTTTGAATCACAGTGATCTTCCAGGGTAACCCAGGGAGGGGAAGCCTGGGAGAGGCAACGGTGGGGGAAAGGGTTTACTTTCCTTTTGGTAAGATCCAGAGAGTCTGGGTCTTGGGGTTCCCCGGGCAAGGTTTGAGGGGGAACCAGAGTGTACCAGGCACTGGAATTCCTGGTTGGTGGCAGCACTACAGGTTCTAAACTGGTAAATAAGCTTAGAAGAATTCATGCTGGTACCCCATCTTTTGGACGCTAAGGTTCAGAGTGGGGAATTATACCATGACACCTTCTCACTTGGCGAGAAATATATATTCAGCTGTATCTCGAGTTTATCCATCTCTTTTTCCTCAACCTTTTCGGGGTTGGATTGAGATATGATATGTCATTATAGTATGGTGGTATTATACTAGATGATGATACTCTGTGACGGATTATATCACTGATGTCTCTCCAACTGTCCCCTTGTTATGTATCATCATTCACAGGTGGGATGCTGAGACTTAAAAATTTGTTCTTAGTATTTCATATATTGAAGAGAGAATTTCACCGAGGTGTTCTAGTGATAATGTTCACTTCTGGGGATTTTGCTGTCATTGGAACTTTGACCAGAGCACATTACAAATCTTGTTGCATCTTATTTGTTTTAAGGAAATAAATCCATCACTTATCTTTAAAAATACTTAGTGCATTATAGTGCAACAGTTAAATTATTATACTAATGAATATGGTTGTACAAATAGATAGTTTTCAGTCACTGTATTAATGTGTTACAGTTGCTCGAAATTGTCTGCAGAAATGCTGGCTCTTATTGATTGCATGAATGCTGCTGTATTACATGTGCTATGTGCATTTGATGTATGACAGTTAGTATTAGGACTGTCAATCGCAGCTAATGCAAGCAATTAATGCAAAACAAATTAACTAGATTAAAATAAGTAGTTGTGATTAATCACACTGTTAAACAATAATAAAATACCAATTTCAGTTTATTATAAATATTTTTGGATATTTTTCTACATTTTCAAATGTTACCTGAAAGTGAGAACAGGCATTCACATAACATTATAAATAAGAAGCAGGCAGCTTTATTTCCTGTAAATATAAACAAACTTGTTTTGTCTTAGCGATTGGCTGAACAAATAGGACTGAATGGACTTGTAGGCTCTAAAGTTTTACGTTATTCTGCTTTTGATTGCAGTTATGTTTAAAAAAAAAAGATAATTCTACATTTGTAAGTTGCACTTTCAAAATCACTACAGTACTTGTATGAGGTGATTTGAAAAATACTATTTCTTTTTATGGTTACAATGCAAATATTTGTAATAAACTAAAATAAAATGAACACTAAACACTATTCTGTGTTGTAATTGAAATCAATATACTTGAAAATGTAGAGAAAATTCAAAAATATTTATAATTTAAATTGGTATTCTATTATTGTTTAACAGTGTGATTAAAATTGATTAATTTGTGATTAATTGTGATTTTTTTTTTAACCATTTGAATCTTAGTTAATATCGTTTGGGATTGTTTGCCACTTTACCATGTTCTGTATGAAGGTGTTGGGGATATCAAATAGAATCTTGTGTATCGTGTTTCTATTCTATTGTATTTTTGGCATTTGTCTTTGTATACTGCATTATTATTTAAAATAATTGCCCATTTTCAAAATGGTGTGCTCTCAATTTTTGATGTTAGTATACAGTCTTGCCACATGATGGAGCTGAAAATAAACTGACTACTGCAGAAAATTAATGTGATACTTTTGGATGGCAGCATGAGTTCTAAGACATAGTATCTGAACTTTCCTTTTTTTGACTGAGTCTATATCATGTTTGCTAGATAGCACTGCTTAGCTGTCATCTCTGAAATCTAAACTGCAGAGCATGAAGGAATTTGTCCACCTTTTAGTTTGTCTCCCAGAAGTATTTTCAGAGGTAACAGGTTTAAATTTTGGTAATGGCTTGAGCCCTTATTTACCTACGATGCTATTTAAATAATGTAAAAACTGGGAATCTGAACAAAATCAGGAAGGTCGATAACTCTATTACACAGAAAAATCCCACAAGGGAGGAGTGTAGTGGCAGGAAATTTCTACCCATGCGAAACTGCATTCTCTCCTGCTACATTACTACATGGAATTATCTGCGTTCTGAAGAAGGTGGTGATGGGGGGACCAGAAATATCCCTAATGCAACCCCTCAGTTCTGTGGGACATATACGAAGGGCACAAGAGGCACTATAGTACTTAGAACAACTCCCTGCCTTTCCTCTTTGTGCACACAGCTCCATGTAGTTCAGCCTCTGGTATATTAAGAATTTACTGAGAAACTTGATATATTGGATTGCCATCCTTGATTCCCATCATGATTCTGATAAATAGATAAGCCACATAAGGTTTGGATCAGGTAAGCATCATAGAATCCTACGACTGGAAAGGACCTTGAGAGATCAGCTAGTCCAGTCCCCTGCGCTCGTGGCATGACTAAGCGTGCTTTTGGTATAGAAATTTAGTGAGATTTCTAGTATTTGTGTAATCAAGAACACATTGCAGTCCAAGCAGACATGAAAATGAAGAGACAAATATCTTTTTTTGTTGTGAAAAAAGAGAGTATTTTGTTTTTGTTTTTTGTTTAAAGATTCATGGTTTCTTCTTAGAGCCACTTATTTCCTAAATAGTCTATACTAGATCAATGCTGCTTTGTGCTACAGTTATGATTGTGGTAATATAAATACCCATGAGCTAATTACATGTAAACTTGTCCATTACAGGTCAGATGCGACTCAAAAGAAGTTTAAAAAGAAAACTTCAAATCAAAAAGCAAAAGAAGAATATGAGAAAATAAGGGCTGAACGTGCCAGGAAGAAAGAGGTGAACAAATCTTAAATTGAGATCTTTGGGACAGGATTGTGTCCAGAGGTTAAAGTCGGGGAGCAGGGGGGAATAAATGATATTCTTTGTCTCCAAAATCCGATTAAACACCACTCACAGAGTTAAAATATGATTGTTCATGCCCTCCTGTTGTGCACTGCACTGGATATCCTTAGTTTTGTTCCCTCTGTTTGTGGGTTTTAATATACTTTGTGCTTATCTGGCTAAACTCAAGCTTCACAGAACTTGATGCGCTCTGTGGTCTTTGATCTCGCTTCCTTTCAGGGAGGTTTGGCTGCCCTGCTTGGACTTCTTGGACTTGATTTTTTTGATTGGGAAAAATAAGTTGTGACATCTCCCCATGCCATCCATTTTGATGCTAACTGAGATGTCACTCACTCTGGAAACTGTAAATCTTCATAACGAAACAGTATAATGCAGTTGCGCCAAAAAAAAAAAAGCTTATATAATTCTGGAGTGTATTAACAGGCGTATCATATGGAAAACATGAGAGTTAATTGTCACGCTATATTCTGCACTGAGGAGACTTCAGCTGGAGTACTGTGTCCATGTCTGGTTGCCACACTTCAGGAAAGATGTGGATAAACTGGAGAAAGTCCCAGAGGAGAGCAACAAAAATGATGATAAAAGGATTAGAAAACCTGACCTATGAGGAAAGGTCCAAAAAAAACCCAAACTGGGCATGTTTAGTCTTGAGAAAAGAGGACTGAAGGGGGATCTGATAAGTCTTCAAATAGTTAAGGCCTGTCATAAAGAGGACTGGGATCTATTGTTCTCCATGTTCAGTTAGAACCAGAAGTAAAGAGCTTTGGCTGCAGCAAGGGGAATTTAGGTTAGGTATTATGAAGAACGTTTTAATTCTGAGGGTAGTTAATCTCTTCAGTAGGAAGTTGTGGAATCCCCATCATTGAAGGTTTTTAAGAACAGATTGGACAACACCTGTTGGAGATGATGTAGGTTTAAGTGCTTTGTTACTTCTGGAAATCCTAGCCCTCAGATATCACAATTGTGGGTTTCTGTTAACAAATGATGAGATGCATAGAGTTGTTGAAACCTGTTGGAGCTCTTGCTCCAAGCTATCTGCAATTCAGACAGAGTCACTGCCAATCTACGCTCAGTTCATGTACTGAAAGTTTTCTTTGCACCATCAAGGTTAAGACTCTTTAATGAAAGCTAAATTTTCACACAAAATGGCATGTGAAGTCAGGATGCAGAACTTGTGTGGTTGGCTGGCTAAAGCAAATTGGAGTTTAGTAACTAATTTATAAATCTTGCTGTCATTTACAGTTTCGTTAATTCATCTGTGTGCCAAGTAAATTTGCCACTTGAACGTTTAGATCAAGATTTTTAAAAAGTGACTGTTGATGTTTGGGTGGCTAACTTGAGCCACTTTAAAAGCTTGGTTTTTAAAAAGTGCTGGTACTCGGCAAGTTCTGAAAAAAATCAGGCCAAAATTACTAGTCGCTTTTTAAAATCTTGGCTTGATTAAAGATGTGTAGGCAGCCCAGTAGGAAACTGTAATATACTGGAATATGCAAACAGACCTTCACATGGGATTCTGATACAGTGGAGAAAAAATACCATTTGTGTAAAAAAAAAAAAAAAAAATAAAAAAATTTCCTTTAAGGAAAAATGACAGCACAATTTACTCACTCATGCTGGGTTCAGAATTAACTCGGAAAAAGATCTATTCATGTAGAGCTCATTTAAGATGACTTGTTCATATGCTGTGGTCAAAAAGATAGGATTAAGTAGGGGTCAGAAGTATGTAAACTGTAATACAATTATATACATCAGTAGAACTTCCTCACTTTGGATACTGCATTTGGTTTTGGTCATCTCTTCTTAAAATGGGTAAAACAACCACTAATACCAGTGGAAATTATTGTAAAGGCATTGGAGATATGGGACTTTCATAAAGGGAGAGAATATTATGTCATGGGGGTGCGCATGTAATGTGAATTTGATATTATTTATTCCCCTTATATAAAAAAAGAAACACTTTCTAAAGAATGCTTTCAACAGTCACACTAACTAGAATAAAACTTAATCAGAACATATGCTAATTGCTGGTTGATACTAAAATAGTTATATCTCTTTCTACTCTCCACTTTACTGCTCACCTCTCCAGATCTATTGAGTCATGACGTTTCCCCAAGATGGAAATATTTGGGCTGCACTTTCTTGCTGTAAACACTAGAGGCAATTCAAGCTTCTTTACAGGGCTTTATTATTATGTCTTTTCTTCATTCACCATAGAAGTGAACATGCTAAACTAGGGGTCAGCAACCTTTCAGAAGTGGTGTTCCAAGTCTTCATTTATTCACTCTAATTTAAGGTTTTGCGTGCTAGTAATACATTTTAACCTTTTTTTAGAAGATCTCTTTCTATAAGTCTATAATATACAACTAAACTATTGTTGTATGTAAAGTAAATAAGGTTTTTAAAATGTTTAAGAAGCTTCGTTTAAAATTAAATTAAAATGCAGAGCCCACCGAACCGGTGGCCAGAACCCAGGCAGTGTGAGTGCCACTGAAAATCAGCTCGTGTGCCGCCTTTAGTACTGTGCCATAGGTTGCCTACCCCTGTGCTAAGTTGTCAGCTGATGGACAAGTTGGAATGGACCCTGAACACAGCAGACCAATTTATATGCAGTGATCCAGTGCCCTCCCTCCTCACTCCCTGAGGAATATATTTGCAAGCAGTTAAATCATAAAGGTGTGAGACTCTTCACCAAGGAAACTTACCAGAAATCTCTGAGAATGGAGGCTCTGGTTCACAGATAGCTGAATCATCTTTTCTTTCTTTCTCCCTTTTGTCACTAGTAAAAGTGATTCAGAAGATGAAGGGAGAGGCAAGTCATCCTCACCCCCACTGATCAAAAACGCTTTGGTACTCAGACCTAGTAACGGTCTTCACTCTCATCTATTGCGCAGGCAGGATTTCCATGCCTGTGTCCTAGCTATGCCTGACAGCAGGGCTGTTGAACTACAGGCTCTAAAGAGATGAGATGCTCCTCCAAAAAGAGGACTCTTAACTTCTCTGAGGTGTTCCACTTATTCAGAACATGCAAAATCCTCCTAATGATGCCACAGTAAAATGACCCCAGAAAATCAGGGTTTTTACAAGATGGTGTAACACCTTCCATTGTTTCTGCTTGCATCTACAGTAACTCGTCATTTAACGTCATAGTTATGTTCCTGAAAAATGCAACTTTAAGTGAGACGATGTTAAACGAATCCAGTTTTCCCATAAGATTTGATGTAAATAAGGGGGGTTAGGTTCCAAGGAAATTTTTTTGGGGCAGACAAAAGGCATTAATACTGTACAGTACTTTACTGACTGTAGTGGGGAGGTGCCCCTGGCTTACCCCACACAGGCACAACCTGCTGCAGACAATGAGGCAGGCAAGGATGCTAGGAAGCACCTTGCACAGCAGCAGCTTCCGCCCCAGAAGAACAGGTGCTGACTTTGCCTGGGGATGCTCCAGGCCTGCCTCTTCCTGTCCCTGCTCCACTTCAGGCCTACCTCTTCCCATCCCCACTTCACCACCTCCCCAGAGCACACCGCATCCCTGCTGCTCCCCCTTACTCCCAGCTCTTCCCTGGCGCCAAACAGCTGTTTGGCAGCACTTAGGACTTTCTGAGAGGGAGGGGGAGGAGCAGAGATGTGGCGCTTCCCTGCTCCTCCCTCTCCCACCAGTGTTGGATTTAGAGTTAGTGGGACCCTGTGCTCAATTTCATTTGGGGGGGTTCCCCATGCTGGAAGCATTCTCTGTCTCCCCCCATCCCCATTTTTCATTCTTTTTTTCCTCCATCTTCTTCCTGGGGCTCAGGGCTGTGGGTGCAGGGTGAGGGTGTGGGGTCTGGGAGGGAGTTAGGGTGCGAGAGGGTGCTCAGGATAGGGGTACGGGAGGGTGCTCAGGATAGGGATGCGGGAGGGAGCGCAGAGCACTTATCTGGGACAGCTTCTGTTTGGTGCAAGGGGTGCGCAGGTGGCTTTGTGCTGGTCACAATTCTGGGATCAAACAGGCAGGGCCACCCGGAATGCAGGGGCTTTAGGGGCTGCAGGGCTTGGGCTAAGGGGGCCCCGGGGCCTTGGCCTGCAGCTCTAAAGCCCCTTTCGGAATGCGGCCCTGCGAGCACGGGCCAGAGGACTCAGGAGGAGCAGGGGAAAGCTCCACTTCTGTCTGGCTGCGCGGCTGCCCCTGCTCCTCCTGAGTCCTCTGGCCCGTGCTCGCAGGGCCACATTCCGAAAGGGGCTTTAGAGCTGCAGGCAAGGGCCCTTGGTCCCCCTTAGCCCAGGGCTCTGCATCCCCGAAAGTTCCTGTGTTCTGGGTGGCCCTGACTGCCAGAGGTGGGGCAGCTTCCCTGCTCGCTCCCTCCCAGAAAGTCGTAAGCGCTGTTTGGCGGTGAGGGAAGCACTGGGTGGGAGGGAGGAAAGGAGGGAGGGGGAGGAGGCAGAAAAGAGGAAGTAGTGCAATGCTCCCTTGTAAAGTCAGCCGAACAATGTTATAAGGAAGCATTGCACAACTTTAAACGAGTATTTTCCCTAATGGAGCAGTGACGTAACTTTGAAATAACGTTGAGCGGGAGGACATTAAGTGAGGAGTTACTGTATGTGCTAAATAGTGTTATGAATCTTGACACATCAAGTTTCTAATAGATCGCACAATGATATTAATGATTCTTAAGACAGCATATCTATCCAAATCACAAGTCAGGTTTATTTCCTTTCCTTAGAAACGTGTTTTCTTGTAGTTGTGTCAGCAAGAAGAGCATCCAAAATCTATACCTTTAGACACAAGCCATCCTGCATATTCCACATGGACAGGGTCATTCTTCCTGCTCCAGAATAATTTGTTTCAAGCCCAGTGTCAGCAATGATCTAAAGTAACTTTTCTCTGATGGATCTTTGTCTGGCCTGCATGAAAGGTTTGCTTTTTTTTTGTTCAGTGCCACACATTTTAGTATTTTTTCAGTAATATTCATTAATAAAATACTCATTTATGGACACTTTGTGAATATGAAGGGACGCAGTATTTGCCATTATTTAGATTTTTCAGCTGCTTTGGGATGCCTATTTAGAAATGTTTGCTTGGGTTATTTAGATTTAAATCACTTCATATTTTCATAAAACATAAAGTACTATTCCTGCTGAATTATGAAATATTTCTGTTGCATAAAATTGTTTTTCATGTTTTTCATTTCTGCAAAACACTCTGAAGCCTGTTTATGCAATGAAAAGAATATAATATGCATTTGATAAACTAGCATCTCTTGACATGCACACTGCTGATAAGACATCTGTCTTTGTGGCCTTTACAGTGTTGCGTTTCAAAGAATAAAATCCCATCAGAGCAGCCATCCAAATAAACTGAAGCATGCCTTTAATCTGATTAGTGACAGCTTCGCGTATTTTGATCGGACATGATTTCAGTGTATCGAACTAGTTAGCATACTCATTAAAAATATAATTTGCTTTAGTAATTTATTCAATGTAAAACAAAATATTGATAGTAGCACTTAAAGTTGCCCTAAATGCTGAATAAAATTATATAAAGAGTTTTATACCATGCTCGTCACTGGTAGTATCTGAGTGCCTTCCAGTAGCGTATTACGTGATGCGACTAACATCTGTTACATGTTCGTTGTTTTTTTTTCTCATTCTCTCCCCAGTGGGAAAAGTGTGTGCAGTGGAGTGTCTTGTGTTAGTGAGGAGGCTTTTATTTCTTGTTTTCGTTTGTTTTTTCAATATTTATGTTGCAATGTATTTGTTACAGAAAGCAGGTAAAAAAAAAAAAGTGTCTTGCCCTTGGAGCAGAAGGTGGTGAGGTTTGTGATGGTCCTTAGTTCCTGTGGGATTTCATTCTACAGCCTCAGCCAGCCCTTTAGAAAGGTCTGTGTGCAAGACAAAAGAGCTTTAGCTTTATTGTAGAGAGTACCATTGTGCCACAGATGTGAAGTTGCCATCGCAGTCTTCATTCCAATATAACATTTGTTTCAGTTACAATAATATCTGACTCTTCTTCAGTTCTCTGATTTCTTATAAAAGTGATGGTGGCCATAAAACCAATATGGTACCCAACTTCCAGTATTTTCACAAGGATGCTTGTGTTGTTTAAAAATCACGTCTAGGGTTTGTACTGATTCTGATTTACTCATGTCAGTTATATTTTTGCTGCTTTTGTTTCAGGAAGCCGAGAAAAGGAAACGAGAAAGAGAAGAAGCTCAAAGGCTCTACAAGCAAAAGAAAATGGAAGCTTATAAAATATTAAGTAAAAGGACCGCAAAGGGACAGCCAAATCTAAATTTACAAATAGAATTTCTCCTTCAGAAAATACAACAAAAACCATAGACCAGATTATCTTCTCTTTTCAGTGAATTAAATCAATCCACTAAATACATGCATTGACTGGTACTTTGTATTATAGGTGATATATTTTTACGAGAAAATATGGCAACTATTTTTGTTTGTTCTAATTATTGGTCCAGGATTGTGCTGGAAGAAGTCATTGGTCCTGAAAAAATTTGTTCTGGTCTGAAAATAATATTTCTAGCTCAAGTAGATTATGGGACATTGAACTTTTACAATAAATGTTCTAATTAGCACCTTGCTTTATTCTCCACTTCAGTTCTATACTTGATTTTTACTAGCTATTATCCCAAATTGCTAGTTTGAGACTTTTTACCGTTTTGAGAGCTGGGATTCCATGATGCTTTTCAGATGGCATAAAGCATTTGTTTTTAGCTCTAGCAGGTCTTGTGTTATTGGCTGCTGAAATCATGTCTGTTAAATAGGGAGAAACAGGATGGTAAACTTTGTGAACGTGATGTCTAATGAACTGCCAGGGCTAGGAATTGCATTTCTTATGCCATTTGAAAGCTCAGAATATGGAAACCCAGAATATAAATTATATTGTGTGGCTTTTATTATGCCATTCCTCCCTCTTGCTCTTCCCTCGCCCCCACACCCCTCCTAAAAAAATGAGGAGTGGATAAAACTTGCCCAAGTCTAAGACCTTCTAATCAGTTCTGGTCTAGTGCTATAGAGTGATAATTTCAAGGTCTAATATGTTGTGAACCATCATGGATAGAAAAGTGTACTTTTATAGATAGGCAAAGTGACTTACTCACAGTCTCCCAGCAAGCAGTCAGGAATAGAACCAGTTGTCCTAAATCACAATCTAGTGCTCTGTGTGCTTCAGTTTCCTCTTCTGTAAGATGGGAATAATAATACTGATCTACTTTGCCAAGCAGTATGGGATCTGCTGATGGATATGTGCTGGGTAAGAGCTAGGTATTATATTCATTATGTTCAATTCTGTGGCCTATTCTAAGATGCCAGTGGATTTTTAAGTAAATCTCTGACCTCTGCAATGGAAATAAGACATTTTGACTACTCCTTGAGAAGTGAAGACAGTCTCATTTGCATCACTGCTTTAGAACATTTCCATTGCACTCATTAGGATAAGATTTTCCAGAGATTAGTGTGCTCTATCTAGGTTTTTTCAGTTGCACAGAGAATGTGTTTTGGTAATTTGCGTGTTAGCTAAATATCTTCGCATATTTTGTTTATGCCTCTTGAAACAGATCTTCCGATAAATAAATTTGAACTCCATATACATCTGTTTAACATTTTTCCAGGCTATTGCTTTAAATCTAATTGTAATGATTCCGTCTACTGAGAATTTTTTCCTCTTTGAAAACATTCAGCCAAACCTTGTAAACATAGGCTTATTTTTAAGTTGGGCTATGGCAATGTTTATTAATGCCAATGATATTTATCTCTGGATGTAGCTATAAAAAATGTTAATTTTTGTACACTTTCCTGCAGCCATGGCAGCAGTTAATTTTTTTTTCAGAACATTGTTTCCATCTTCCATAGTGTTCAGAAAATCATTTTTAAGGTTATAATTTTAAATAGCCACAAACATAGTAGTATGGTCAGTATAATGTGGTGCAGTACAGAAATGAACCTCACTTCATAAAGGTTTATTCCAAAAGTGGTAAATATTTATAAAACTTATTCCTCCATATATTAAAATGCCATGTTTTGAATTTTGAACAAAAAGGTGCATTTGAGGTGTAGTGGGTCCCCTTTGAGCACTGTGAGGCATTAATTCATATCAAGTTGAAAAAATTTCATCTCATAGTTTAATTTGCAATATCTCCCCTTGCTTTGACAGCCCATAAATAATGTCAGATGAATCTCAACATCTGATAAAGATTATTCAGACACAAAGGGGAAAAGAGTCTGTTCCAGACACGTGGATGAGTTTTCAGATTTGATCAGTTATCAAGCGAAAGGCTGCAAAAATAACTAAGCTGTAGACTCTCTAGGGTGTCCTCTTCTGCACATCCATATACATAATTAGCAGTGAGGAAACTTGGAATTTCTTATTGATAGCATTCCATATAAGGAGGAATTAAATGTGATGGAAAGACTTCTTCAGGCCATACGCTGTAAGAAGGACCGTCAGAGCTGCAGATCAGTATTCTAGAGAAATATTTATGCTGTTCACAATGTATTTTTATGAGATGTTTAGTATCTTCTGAAATAAAAAAATTCTTGCTGTCTGTTTTTATTTGAAATACTCATGTAGTAAACAAACTATAAAATCTGATTGACTGATTTTAAGCTCCCTCAAGAGCGAAGTAGTTTAAAATTGGGGATAGACAGTTCTCATTTCTCAGAGACCTAAGGATTTGCCTCCCACTGCCTCTTCACACAGCTTGCCTTCTTGGTTCTGCATTGTTGCTGTAATCTCATTCAAGCAGTATTCTGTAGAGCTTGGCAACAGAATAAGTGAGCTTTTCTCCTAAGAGTCCTTTTTAGCAGATGAATGCACTACCTGCAGGAGAGAAAGTAAAGGCTTTTGTATATCTGAATAGTCATCTTATAGAGTCAGCACATCACACTCACCATCACTAATTTTAACAATATTTCCATTCTACTCCCTTATTTTCAGTTACTTGTAACTTTAACCTTCCATGCTGAAATTTTCCAAGTTTAGTCTCTCAAAATCTTTATTCATAGAAAGCGGCACTGTGGCAGGGAAATGGTCTTTATTGAGAAGTGCCTTTCACCATTTTTGCTTCAAGTTGGTTTTTCTGGGATGGTTTTGTTGGCAGGAAAACAGATTCATACCATTTCTGGGGTATGATTTTTAGCATTTCAACTTTCCTTCAAGCACAGTCTGTATGGATCGCCATAGTTGGGATAAATGCACCAGACCAGTGTTCTCCAGAGCAGCATGCATTTGGAGGTACTCTCCTGTTTCCACCCTTTCTTCTTGTGCAGAGTTGTGAGGATATAAATGAAGAGTACCTTCGACTACATTTCAGTTCCTTTTACTTCTGAAAGTGCAGTGGGCTTTGAATTTATACTTGGTGTTCTCTACACTTCCCACATCTACTTTTTCTGCCCTTCAATTTTTTTTTTTTTTTTTGCATATGGTTAATTAACCCATGAGTTTTTTCATTTAAAAAAAATGAATATCATGTAACTTATTATGTGCAATTAATTCAAGTATCCTGGTTGTTTTTTCATCTGTACTCTGTCAAACAAACTTTTAAACTTAATTTAAATTAGTGTAGATGAAATTGAAGAAAGTGGGCTTATGAGCATACAGTAAACTACATAGGGTTCCATACAGTTATGAATGTATATGAATGAAGTACTAACAAAACTGTAATATTGCTCTTGCACATCTGTCATTAAATAGGTGGCAGACATTTTCCTGACAGATTTGTATCTAGTTAATGTTTGGAGGGGGTTATTTGGGTGGATTGTTTTCCCCAAACCCACAGATGTAACTTTTGAACAGATAATTGTCATCATGTTAGTCATCAAAGCATATAGGAGAAATTTCACAAACCCCAAACTTTTGATTCATGGATGAGAATCCATAAACCCTGAGAATTTCCTATCACCACTTCAGGCAGTGGGATATAAGATGTTCCTGTAAAACAGTTGGATGGTACTTTTGAAACCAAAAAGTCTTTTTATAAAGACTTTAATGGAGTAAAATTTTACTCTGCTGAACATTTCGGGCAGACTCCTCTTCTCATTTAAAGATTCAGAATTCTGCCTTCAGTCACTTACAAATTTTCTTTTCAAGATTTGTAATTCAAGTTTTTTCTGTATGATTCATTGTATAATGGGCCCATAAACTATAAATCATTAGTCCTTCATTCATCAGTCAGTATTCCTGACTTCTGAATGTTTTTGGAATGAGTTTATTAAGAATGTCATCCTATTCCTTCCTACCACTGAGGAGTCTTGAGTGCTGGCTAGGGGGCCAGAACATTAATTGCTTTCCTTCCAGCTGAATGTTCCTGTGGGCTTTTTGTTGCTTGCCTGGTCTCTTCTGTGTTAATTTTAAAGAACTAGAATTGGGGGGATGATTGCATCATAGTACTTTCAGGTTTCTTTTCTCCCCATTCAGAGTACAGATCAACTGTGTGGCATTATGTCCCTCACAATTTTGTTTCAGCAAGCCCCAGCCTCTTACTGCCCTTTCACTGTTTTTCCACTCTTGTTTCTCCAGTGATGAAAATGGACTGTTGAAATAACTCTTTAAGTGGTGCTTTCTGTAACGGCGTGTGTTACAGTTTCAGGATAACTGCACCTGTATTTCCCCCTGCTGTGGTCTGCTCCAGGAGTTCCCTTCCCAAGCAGATGTCCTACCATCACCTGTCTTTGGGTAGGGACCCTTGTCTTACTCCCTTCTTATGGGGAGGTTTTAAGGCTGCACAACTCCATGCACTGTGACTGTGTAACTCCTTTACACTGATCTCCCCAGCCAACCAGTCTGCCTAAAGGCCAGTACCTGTGCTTTGCTTTCTCTTGGAGCTAGGAACAGTATATTACCAGCAGTTACAAGTTACCACACAGGTTTTTGTTTCCCTAAGCAAACACCATTATTCTTAAAATCATTATAGAGAAAACATTTTAAAATAATAAAGGTTCCTACAGACATGCTAAAAGTTTAATTGAGGCCATCCATGAGTCTTATGGGGCCCTAGTAGGCCAAAGTCTTTCCAACCCTTTCTCAAGGATTGGGGTCCCCCTTGGACAGAACGTCCTCTCCATTTGCTGGATCAGAAAGAAAGCCCTGCTTAAACCTCGCTTTTTGCTTTCTGGAAAAGCTGGTTTGAGCCAATATATGCAAACCACCCAGGAAGGCTCTCTGAAGGAGTTTATAACCTAAGTGGTTCACTTTCATCACTATCTACTGTTTGTAGCCCCTGACGGTGCCTGACTCCTCCCCCAACTTGGAGTCACATACAATTATTCATACACAACACAAAGTGGTCCCCACAGATACTGTGTCGTTGCAGTGTGTGTCACAGGTCGGCATGTGAATCTTTAACAGTACTATTGTGTTTAGGAGTAACAAACTGTGCTAGGTAACCACCACACTGGAGGCTGGGTGCGGAGAATATTTCATCCCAGGCCACTACTCCATCACAACCTTGTTAACCACAACAGCAGCAGTGTTTCTGGTGGGCAGGAAGGAAAAAGAATTTTCATCAATTCCCCC
Source organism: Gopherus flavomarginatus (assembly GCF_025201925.1). Taxonomy (NCBI): domain Eukaryota; kingdom Metazoa; phylum Chordata; order Testudines; family Testudinidae; genus Gopherus; species Gopherus flavomarginatus. The sequence continues at coordinate 79,316,126 of NC_066617.1, read as the reverse complement.
TTCTCGCAATAGGATTTCTTGTTTATGCCACATTGCCTTTTCTCAGCTCTTTGACTTTATGGAGATGTGGGTATAAGGAGGAAATGAGCCATTATTAAGACCTGTCCTCTTTTCCTCAAGAGAATCATGAGATCTTGTTTCTCCCACACAGCTTAGTTCCCTGCTTCAGAAGCAAAACTGTGTGTGAAGGAGAGAACGGAACTTTTCTTACGCCTCCTGTATGACCACACAGGATACGTCAGCACAGCCAGTGGCAGTGAGACTCCGATCCCGGCTTGACAGACTCAGGCTCCCACTATGCTGCCAAAAGAGGTAGCTGTGTAGACAGTGCTATGAAATTGCTGCTTGGGCTCCGAAGCACTAGGCTCCAACCCAAGCTGCAATGGCTGCACAGCTATTTTTAGTGCCATAGTGCAAGCCCCATGAGCTCTGTGGACCTGGGCTAAGAAACTCCTTGCCACAGGCTGTGGAGACCAACCTTAAGAGACTTGTTGGATATCCTGAGCTGCTGTTTAATTGTAGTTCAGCACCTCATTGCAGCAGCAACGCTTTCTACTGCTCCTGGTGGTCCCAGCTCTCCAGTCCATAGCATCAGCAGTTCCTGAAGGGTGGGGAGCAGCACCACCACCTCTTGACTTGGCAGTTCATAGCCCTGACACCCTTGGGCTTGCTAGGTCAGTTATGAAAGTAAAAATACCGCTTGAGCCATGGCACCTTTTTTCATTACAAATTAAGTACTGGTAGGAGCAGGCTATTTGGGAGGGGTGGTGGGGGAAAGACCTTTCCAGTGAATTCTCCACACGCTTCCTGCAGAACTCCATGCTGTTTTGGGAGGAACATAGGGTGACCAGACAGCAAGTGAGAAAAATCAGGATGGGACAGAGGGTAATAGGGGTCTATATAAGAAAAAGACCCAAAAATCAGGATTGTCCCTATAAAATCAGGACATCTGGTCACCCTAGAGGAACAGGAAAGGGTGGAGTTATATTTAGTTTTCTTTTAAAGATGCATCTTGTGAAAGAAACTGCCTGTTAAAAGATGTGAATTTGTAGGTGAAGCATAGGTTAGGCTGAGAATGGCAGGGTGCTGTAATGTGGCAATATCTAGAGTCTGAGTGGTACCACTGTGGTTTTACCTAACTTCAAGTCCTGAGTCAACAACTGAGCTTCTGTGGTGGGGGTATTCAGTAATACACCCACTCATTCCAATAATTTCTGCCTGTCTTCAGTACTTATATGGACTCCATCATTGTAGTATCTTACACTTTTTAACCTATTCATATCCTTACACCTCTTAATTAATTTATTCTCACAACGTCCCTGTGAGGTAGGGAAGTGCTACAATTCCCATTTTACAAATGTGGAGCTGAGGCAGAGAGAGCCTGTTATCTTATGTGAATAACAAGGTAGTGAAAATTTGGGACAATCAGATCTTCTCTCCCTCAGGTTTTTGGTAAATTATGCCAACACCACAAGTTATAAAGTGAATATATAGTTTTGAAAACTGATTTAATCACTGTAGCATGCTCTTAGGTTTAGGAGGTAATGTGTCTGTCTTTCTGCTTTCAGAAAGGCATTTTTAATCTTTTGATCAGAGCTATTAGAAACAGCTCCAAGTGGATTGATGGACAAAGGTGTTTAGAAAAGATAGTGAGGGAAAGACTGAAAGCCTATTTCCTCACCAAATAATTTTTGTTAGTGTATGGTTTTTAGAACTTTTTGCTGACCTGATGGTTCATAACATAATGAGAACCATTGCTATGTGAAGGCCTGCTGAAGTCTCTAAATAGAAATTTCAGATCTCCAAATAACATCTTTTTAAGGGAGTGTGAGAAAAAGTATGAAAGATGTGGCTAATATAAAGGAAGACTTTTATGTGGGCTTTGGGAGCAGACATGCCAAACCTGTGAAAAAAACGCAGCACTTGGGCTTGTTTGTGGCTTAATTGGCTTATGAGTTGCTTGTTGGCTAGTTTTTGGCTTCTTTGGCTTGTAGCTTGTTGCTTCTTTTTTTTGATTGGCTCCTGGCAAGCAGGGATACGGGGAAGCAAGAAGGGGCAAGCAGGGGTAAGGGGAGGAGAGAGTCAGGTGCACAGTGGGCCCACCACAATCTCAGACTGCATGCTGTGGGGATCTAGTCACATAGAGTGTTGGGAATCTTAGGGATTGGCTTGTTTTGACCTTGTTTTTAAATGGAATTAGTCTGATTTTTGGTTTACTGTGAAAGTTGTGGTGCTTATTTACCACGTGAAAGTTGACAACTGTTTGGGAGGAGGTGGGAATGTGGAATCATTTTAGCCTCTTCAACTGGAGCTTACTCCCCCTCTCCCCAGTTGCTAGCAATATACAGAGCTGGAGTTTGAGTTTCTCGTTTTTGCAATAGAAAACAAAAGACTCACTCTCATTCTATTTATGTAGCTACTTGTATGGCTCCATCACTAGTCTCTGAGTACCTCCAACAAATCCTGTAACCTCAAAGAAAATGTTTTGCTTTTTCTTTTCCTTTTCTCAAGTGATTGCTATAACAGCTTTCCCCTTCTACTAATCGAGAAGATGGTTCTTGCCAGTTCAGAGGGCCATTCTGAAAGATTTCTTTCTTCCTTGCATGCTTCCCCATCCCTTTTCCCCAAATGCCAAGAGAAAAATAGATAGCTCTTAATCATTGTTTACTTATCTAGTTAAAAAAAACCTATGTGATAGTCCTGGTCTCTTAACAAAAAAGACCTGAGGATTGTCTGCCTCTTTTTAAAACAATTTTCTGAACAGATCCAGCACACTGTGCATTATAGAGTAGACAGCAACTGGTTGAAGCTTTTGTTGTACAGTGAATGGAAGTTCTAAATTTTAGCAGAAAACAAAATACTTATGCCCCCACCCCACTTCCTTATATTTAACTTATTTTTGTTTCCACTGTGAGTGTGGGAAGAGATAGGGCTTATATTTTGTCAGTACAAAAGAATTCAGTATTTTTATAATTTTATATAATAATTCCATAAATTAAATCAAATTAATTAAATTAAAATTTATATTAAAACCATTTCATAAAAAATGTTGTTAAACCCAGGGTAGTCCAAGCCGAGGGCTCTCCTGCTAGTGCTAGGATTAATTAATGTATTGAGGACTAATTCGTTCATTCATGCAGGGATATTTCTAGCATCTTTGGACTTTCAAGATGTTCATTTACATCTCTCTTGCACAACCTCAACACCAACATCACTATCACTTTTCTAACAATCACTAGAAGTTCAGATAACAATCAGTACCAGTTCAGATTACTATTTTCTTATTTGCACTCATCTTCCTGCATATTTTCCAAAGACAGGATTATCCCCAGAATCTGAATTAGTCAGTTAACAAGTCAGTTTCAACCAAGATGAGAAATGATATGAGTCTGTTAAGGAATGGAATTTCAAGAACCCATTTTGCAGGTAAATCCAATTTGTTTTTAAAGACAGTGGAAATAATTTCATATTTTAAACCTTGTATTTCTACTATTGTTTTTAGTTTCAGATCCTGCATCAAATAACAATATTGTAACATTAGAATTAGTGTATAAAATGTCTAAATTACTAGTGTATAAAATGCTAATTTGGTCATTCTGGTTTTATTGTGTAATTTTATTAAAGCCTTTTTATTAAAGCAGTTAGTCCCACAAGGACAGTTTGCATTCAAATCACAGAATATGGTTTTTAAAGATACATAAAGAAGAGATGTTCTGTGATTTGTGTTCACAGCATGAGCTGCATGTATGCCAAAAGCTGAGACTGTGCGGCCAGAATAGTTACGGCTGTTTCTCACTTAACTCTGTTTATAGTGGTGCGACAGAAGGTGGAGCTCCCCATTGAAATATTTTCCTATTATGCATCAGGAGCCCTTTTCCCTTTGAACTGAGGGGTAAACAAACACCTATATTTCCAACCACTGACAATGCTGATAGTTGGGTGGCTAACAGAGCCTGCTGCTACATTTCATGCTTCCTGCCTGCAAGTTAAGAATCTGTCACTTCTTTGTCTAAATTAACTTGCCTTGAGCATTGGCACAGTAGTCTTTTATTTAAATATGCATGTTCCAAATCGCAGTGCAGTACACTGACATCTTACCACCAGGCCAATACTGAAAACAGAAAGTGCTGTCTGTGTAACAATGCCTAGGGTGACCAGACAGCAAGTGTGAAAAATTGGGACGGAGGTGGGGGATGATAGGAGCCTATATAAGAAAAAGACCCAAAAATTGGGACTATCCCTATGAAGTTGGGACATCTGGTCACCCTAATGATGCCAGACACACATTTTAACTATTTGATCCATTTTTCTTCCTCACCTAAAAATCACTTAGCTCAGTTTTCACCACTATTACTGGAAACGAGGGTTCTGAAACTGCAGAGCAAAATGTTGCTGGTTGGTCTCTTAACATACTGTATTGGTGACAATGTTCAGTTTTCATCAATTTTTATTTTGTTAAAAGATGACGTGGGATTAATAATGGGATCTAGCCTTTCACTTTAGGTCATTGGTTCAAATCCAATAACGCCAATTGTGACTGAAGCCTTCAGCTGTTCAACAGCCATTGGAAGATGAGTTGTCTCAGAAAAGTTCCTAATGGACAAGTGTCCATACCACAAAAATCCCCCCAGTTGGTGGAGAGCCCAAGGACCAGAAGTGCATGGAGGCTGAGTCATCCTGTCACCCCTAGAAGTGGTGCATTGAGGTCAGGATTCAGGCAGATTGGTAGAGCAGGACAGAGAAGATAAGAAATGAATGGTGGTTCCAGGATGTCTAGAGGACCTCACTTGCTAGGATTGTCAGTCTAGTAACTCAGAGGAGCAATGAAGAAACAAAATTATTGTGGAAATAGATGCAAATGTTCTGAAGGTCAGAGCCTAATCCAGGGGTGAACAAACTACAGCCCGTGGGCTGGATCTGGCCAATCAGGGCTTTGGATCCGGCCTGTGGGATTGCCACCCCAGTGGTGCCGTGGGCCCTGCACCACTCAGGGAAGCGGCCGGCACCACGTCCTTGCAGCCCCTGGTAGGGGGAAGGCAGAGGTCTCCGCGTGCTGCCCTTGCCTGCAGGCACTGCCCGACACAGCTCACATTGGCCAGGAATGGGGAACCACGGCCAATGGGAGCTTGGGGGGAGGTTCCCACAGGTGAAGGCAGCATGTGGAGCCCTCCGTGCTGCCCCCACCCCACAAGGGGCTGCAGGGATGTGGTGCTGGAGTGGCGTGGCAGTGCACGCCACTGCTACCCCAGAGCTGCTCCAGGTAAGTGGCTACGGGCCAAAGCCCACACTCCTAATCCCTCCTGCATGCCACACCCCAACCCCCTTCCCTGAGCCCCCTCCAGCACCTCGCACCTTTCCTGCATCCCAACTCCTTGCCCTGAGCTCCCTCCTGCACACTGCACCCCTCCCCCACCCTGCACTCCCTCCTGCACCCCAACCCCCTGCTCTGAGCCCCTACACCCCTACCCTGATCCCCCTTCCACACACCACACCCCCTCCTGCACCCCAATCCCTTGCCCTGAGCCCCCTTGTACACCCCACACCTCTGCCCCAACCCCTTGCCCTGAGCCCCTTCCTGCACACTGCACCCCCTCCCACCCCCTGCACCCCCTCCTGCACTCCAACCCCCTGCCCCAGCTCTTTATTCATGGCCCTGCATACAATTTCCTCACCTATATGTGGCCCTCAGGCCAAAAAGTATGTCCATCCCTTCCCTAAACCCTCAGCACCTGACACGAACATGCAAGATCAAAATGCAGTCTCTGCTCTCTCATCTACAGGAGAGTGCTTGCACTCTAGTTCCCACAATAAATGTACTGTAGCCCAAGCTCCACAGCAGCTCTTAAAGCAAGAGCATAGGTGATTTGGAGCAGGCCAGGGTATGTCCAGACACAATGAAAATCCACTGCTTCAAAAATACCTGCTCTTGCTACTCTGACACATAATCTACAAAAGCTGTTATGCAGTATAGGGGTTGTCTGAGTTACATTTATTATTAATATTAGGGTTCTCCAACAATTAAAAAAATCGCAATTTAAAAAATGGTGATTAATCGCACTGTTTTCTACATTTTCAAATATATTGATTTCAATTACAACACAGAATACAAAGTGTATAGTGCTCACTTACAATTATTTGCACTAAAAAACAAAAGAAATAGTATTTTTCAGTTCACCTCATACAAGTACTGTAGTGCAATCTCTTTATCATGAAAGTTGAACTTACAGATGCAGAATTATGTACAAAAATAACTACACTGAAAAATAAAAGAATGTAAAACTTTAAAGCATACAGGTCCTCTCCATCCTACTTCAGCCAATTGCTCAGACAAAGAAACTTGGTTACAATTTGCAGGAGATAATGCTTCTGCTTCTTGTCTACAATATCACCTGAAAGTGAGAACAGTCATTTGCATGGCACTGTTGTAGCAGGCGTTGCAAGATATTTAGGTGCCAGATGCACTAAAGATTCATGTGTCCCTTCATGGTTAAACCACCATTCCAGATGACATGCCTCCATGCTGATGATGGGTTCTCTCTGATAACGATCCAAAGCAGAGTGGACTGATGCATGTTTATTTTCATCATCTGAATCAGATGCCACCAGCAGAAGGTTGATTTTCTTTTTTGGTGGTTAGGGTTCTGTAGTTTCTGCATTGGAGCGTTGCTCTTTAAGACTACTGAAAGCATGCTCCACACCTCGTCCTGCTCAGATTTTGGAAGGCACTTCTGATTCTTAAACCTTGGGTCAAGTGCTGTAGCTATTTTTAGAAATCACACATTGGTACCTTCTTTGTGTTTTGTCAAATCTGCCATGAAAGTGTTCTTAAAACATACATGTGCTGGGTCATCATCCAAGACTGCTATAACATGGAATATACGGAAGATTGCGGGTAAAGCAGAGCTGAAGACATATAGTTCTCCCCCAAGGAGTTCAGACACAAATTTTATTAATGCATTATTTTTATATCCTCTGGAATGGTGGCCGAAGCATGAAAGGGCATACGAATGTTTAGCATATCTTGCACATAAGTACTTTGCAACGCCGGCTACAAAAGTTCCATGCAAATTTCTGTTCTCACTTTCAGGTGGCATTGTAAATAAGAAGCAGGCAGCATTATCTCTTGTAAATGTAAACAAACTTGTTTGTCTTAGTGATTGGCTGAACAAGTAGTAGGACAGAGTGGACTTGTAGCTCTAAAGTTTTACATTATTTTGTTTTTGAGAGCAGTTATTTAACAAAAAAAATCTAAATTTGTAATTTTCACTTTCATGATAAAAAGATTACACTACAGTACTTGTATGTGGTGAATAGAAAAATACTATTTATTTCGGGGGTTCTCAAACTAGGGGTCGGAACCCCTCAGGTTAAGACACGGGATGTCGTGAGCTGTCAATCTCCACCCCAAACACTGCTTTGCCTTCAGCATTTATAAAGATGTTAAATATAAAGAAAGTGTTTTTAATTTATAAGAGGGGTTGCACTCAGAGACTTCCTATGTGAAAACAGTCACCAGTAAAAAAGTTTGAGCCATTGATTTATTTGGTTTATCATTTTTACAGTGCAAATATTTGTAATAAAAATAATATAAAGTGAGCACTGTACACTTTGCATTCTGTGTTGTAATAGAAATCAATATATTTGAAAATGTAGAAAAACATCTGAAAATATTTAATAAATTTCAATTGGTATTCTATTGTTTAACAGTGCGATTAATCGTGATTAAGTTTTTTGAGTTAATCGTGATTTAACTGTAACTTTGGGGTGAGAAGAACATTTTGTATATTTGAGCAGAGTTTAAGTAACTTCTCATTGTACTGGACCTACGTTGCTGATTGGGAGCCAGAGTACTGGAATGCAATAAAGGGGCTGTGCGATTTCTTTTTTTAGGCTCTCAGTAACCAGTGTGGGGGCTCAGGAACACAGTTTGTAAGTGGTTGGTTAGTCTAACTTCGGTATTAACCACCAGTTTTGGAAGAATCAGCTCTCTTTTTTGCAGCCTGCCCTGACTTTGGCATTTCAGTGAGGGCTGCCCTAGGCACACCAAGTCACAGGTGGAAACTACATACTCTACGATTACTGACACACATATATTGTGTTCATCTAAAAGTAAAAGGAACTCTAATTGAAGCTGAGGTTCAGTCTCCTCCTCTCTAGCAATGAGAGGATTACAAATTATGCTGTAATTTGCAGTGGGTTTTAGATCCAAGGACTATAAATACCCAGCCTGTATCATGTTTCAAATATGGCATGGGCCCTCTTAAGGAGATCCAGATGGTAATCCTTTATATTAATAGAATAATGTTAGATTACAGTGAAAACCTTCACATTTTATCTTCAATCATTGCTAATATTTGTGATTAGTTTCCTTCCTCTGCCAGTTAAAGATTAGTTCAAATATGCAATAAAAATAGGTAAATATATCTTTTGCAAGATAATACCCTATATTGAGTTAAGCCTTTTAGTTTATTTTTACAGTTTTAAACACTGATTCAGTTTCTTTTGTGCAAGGAGTGTAGAAATAAATAAGGCATAGTCAACTTGGCCCTATTTAATGATCCTTCATGAAATTCTACATACACAAGCACTGCACGTGTGATTAAAGCAGTCTGCTGGCTGCTGTCATATACATCAGTCACTTATACTGACTGCCTTCATGCTTCGAAATGATGAATTAGTGCCGGGTATATTTTTGTTAGCCATGATCCTTTTTTGGCTCAGCCTTATCTTTTTTGGAGCTTGCACCCAGGGTCATCATGGCTACCAGGGGAACTACTGCTTTCCTATTTTGCCCAAGAGTAAAAACACCTCAGAAACATATCATGGATATTTGCTAATTGTAAGGTTTTACATCCACTTTACACAAACTTACACATGCAGAGCTGCATACTTATGAAGCAATGCAGTAGAGCATCGAATGCTATAGTTTATTGTCCATGCTAAGCAATGTGCTTTATTTTATCATACAGGATGTAAATGCACCTTAATATAATTTCTGTCTTTTAAGTCAGCACATGACTTTCATTCTGTTTAAGAAACTATTAATTAAATGCATACAATGAAAAAGGAAAGGCCTTTCTATGCTAGTTGTGGCATAAGTACTTTTTTGGTTTACCGTCTGTAAAAATGTTAAGCTGTAATATAGAGACAAGATGGGTGAGGTAATTTCTTTTATTGGCCCAACTTCTGTTCGTGAGAGAAACAAGATCTTGAGCTACACAGAGCTCTTCTTCAGGGCTGCTAAATGTACTACTCTGTGTCACAGCTAAATACAAGGCGGACCAGATTGTTTAGCATAAGTAGTTAACGTGTATTTCAAAAGGAACCATTCAATGTGAAGGGTTCAGTTAACACCTCTCCAATCAGAGGGGGAAAGAGTAGGGTAGGGAGAAAAACTGAAGGGAGGCAGTTAGATTAGGGTTATAGGTAGTTGTAATAAGCCATAAATCCAGTGTCTCTGTTCAGTCCATGATTTTTAAGGCTTGTTTATACTTAAAATACTACAATAGCATAGCTGTGCTTCTGCAGCGCTTCAGATACAACCTAGGCTAACAGTAGGGGCTCTCCCATCGTTGTAGGCTATCCATTGCCCCAAAAGAGGCAGTAGCTAGGTTGACAGAAGAATTTTTCTGTTGACCTAGCACTGTCTACATGGGGATTTAGGTCAACTTTAATATCACCACTCAGAGGTGTGGATTTTTCACCCCCCCCCCAACATAGTTAAACTGACCCAATTTTCTAGCATCAACCAGGTCTTAGTGTCTAACAAAGTTAGGAATTTAAGCTCCCAGGCTCATCTTTTAAAGGTTCTGTGCAAGTTTCCTTTGAGGCTGAGGACTGTAACGTCAGATTCTATGACTTAAAGTGATCGCTTTGCGAAAAGTGTTCACCCACAGGTAATATGATGTTTTTGTCTTATTTTTCAGTGTGAGTTTATTCAAGAGTACAGTGATTATCTCATTTCACCCTCATAGTTGTTATTAGAGCATTTAGTGCACGGGATGAAGTATACCACACGTTGTCATAGGCATGTGTAGGATTCACTGATCTTAAAAAATGTGTTGTGGGGAGTGTTGATCATTGTAGCAGGGGAAATCTGTCTACAGGTTTTGCATCTGTTGTTCTAGCAGAGTCTGGCACCACTCAGAGTTGGTGTGTCATGGTCTGGGGGGAGCTTGCTTCTAATGATGAGCTTGAAGAGGTTGGGGATTGTTTGAAGGCCAGAAGTGGGGGTTCAGAAAAGATCTCTTTCAGGATGTGGTACTCATCAAGTATGGGTTGCAATTGTTTAATGATAGCTAAGATTAAAATTTTGTCATGATTATTTTTAGTGAAAGTCACAGACAGGTCATGGACAATAAACAAAAATTCATAGAAACTCTCAACCTTTCCCTGACTTTTAGTAAAAATAACAAGGGTGGGGTGAGGCTGACCACAGGGAGGATTTAAGCCTGAGCCTTATGGGAGGTGAGGGGTGGCTGGTAGTTCCAGCTGCTGTGGTGGAGACCAAAACCAAAGAAGTCACAGAATTTCACTAAAGTCACAGAATCCATGACCTCCATGACTAAATCGTGTCTTTATGATAGCTCATATGAATTCCAAGGTGGAGTGGTAGTTGACAACTAGGGCTTTGTGGTTGAAGAGGGTTTTATTTCTGTATTGGAGCACGCTCTTTCAGGGTAGTTGAATGGCTTGTTCAATGATGCAATCAACTTTTCTGGTCTGGGGAACATTCTTGTTTGGTGAATGCAATATTAATTGTGTTAAACTGCATATCCCGGACTTTCTCCTCAGAACATATTCTGTGGTATCTGAGTGCCTGGCTGTAGATAACAGATTTATTGGTTTGTTTGGGATGGTTACTTGATCTGTAAAGGTAGGCATGGTAATACGTGGGTTTCTTGTATATCGTTGTCTGTAGGGTTCTATTGTTGAAGCTTATTGTGGTGTCCAGAAAGTGGATGCATGTGTGAGAACTCAGTGGAGTGGTGGTGGTGGTTGACGTCGTCGTGGAATTCTATGAGAGAGTTTAGATCAATTGTCCAGAGGATGATAATATCGTTGCTGTATCTCAGGTATATCATTAGTGGTGTGGTGCATTTGTCCAGAAATTCTTTTTGAAGGTAGCCCATGAAGAGGTTGGCATACTGGGGAACCATCTTAGTATCCATTTGTGACACTCTGTATCTCGGGGGAACACCCTGCACCACCATGTTCATACTTTTAATATGATTGTGTGGTATCCCATGCAAAGTTTGTCATGTTGGGTTTATTCAGAAGGCTCATGATGCACTGAGCATTGTTGTTATAGTAATATTATAGGTTGTAATTTGATGTATATAGTTATGAGATTGAAAATATATTCTTGTGGCTTAAAACAAGCCTAGGCAAAACTCTTTAGGAACAGAGGGGCAGTTCACACCTCATCAGGGCATGTATGGGACAGACCCAGCCCAGCCTCACAGGAGCAAAGGACACTGGCCTAGGCAGCAACAAAGGATCTGTTGGACTCAAGTGAGCCGCCCCCCTTCCCTTGGTCAGTCAGGGACTATGATGAGGTAATGCTCACCCGACCGTGAAGGGGGGGGGGGCAAAGCCAAGAAGGAAGAAAGAACATGATAAAAGGGAGAGGCGTTTGCCATGCTCTTCATTGTTCTTCCACCACCATCTACAGATATCACTACCACCAAGTGACTGAAGCACTGATCAAAGGGCTGAAGGGCAACCAGACAGCTTGTAGTGAGAAACATCTAAATTTGTAAGGGCATTGAAAGTGTTAAGAGCAGCTTAGAATGTGTTTTGCTTTTATTTCATTTGACCAAATCTGACTTCTTGTGCTTTGACTTATAATCACTTAAAATCTATCTTTTGTAGTTAATAAATTTGTTTATTCTACCTGAAGCAGTGCGTTTGATTTGAAGCATGTCAGAGACTCCCATTGGGATAACGAGCCTGGTACATATCAATTTCTTTGTTAAAGTGACCAATTCATATAAGCTTGCAGTGTCCAGTGAGCGTAACTGTACCCTGCAAGTTGGAGGTTCCTAGGGTTGTGTCTGGGACTGGCGATATTGGCTAGTGTTGTTTGTTTGCACAATCCAAGCAGCTTACATGCCAGAGACTGTGCATGAACAGCCCAGGAGTGGGGTTCTCACAGCAGAGCAGAGTAAGGCTGGCTCTCAAAGTCAAGGATTGGAGTGACCTAGCAGATCACTGGTCCAGATAACACCAGGGGAACATCATACCCTGGCTGTTTCCAGAGTTTGAACAAAGTGTTTGTTATGAACATAAAATTGTTATAGTTAAATTTATAACTTTGCTAAATACTAAAAATCATGGACTGAATAGACACTGGATTTATGGCTTATTAAAACAATCTATAGCCCAGTAGCCCTCCCTGCATCCCACCCCATGACTGGAGAGATGTTAACTGGCTACTTCACCTTGAAATGTGTTATAACTAGGGCTCTGTGTCTGTCACAGTGGTCTCAGAAGTCACAGATTCCATGACTTTCCTTAACCTTTGTGACTTCTGCAGTGGCTGGTGGGGCTGAGTGGAGGGCTGGGCAAGTGAGGCAAGACAAGCCCCCGCACTCGAACCCTGCTCCCTGGCAGGAATACCAAATGGAGTGGGGCAAGCCCCTGCACTCCAACCATGCTCCCCGGCAGGGGTGATGGGTGAGTGCAGCGGAGAAAGCCCCCACACCCGAACTCCGCACTCTGGGTGGGCAGAGAGCGCAAGCTACCCGCCAAGAGCGTCAGGCAGACAGAGTAGGTCGGGACATGGGGGTGTCCATTTTTCCAGGGTACCCCACAGCCCCCCTCAGTTGGCCAGGGCCCCTTAGCATGCGCCCTGTTGGCCCAGTGGCTAATCCACCACTGCAGGAGAGCAGATACGTGGTAGTGTGCAGACACCTTGGGACTTCAGCAGCCACAGATCGACAGTGGATTATCCACTGAATGTTTTCTGGAGTATCAGATTTCTTGACTGCATGGGCAGTGAGAGTGAGACTGGAACTTACAGGTGGTGTGGAGAAATCACTGTATTTTCTCAGTTATCCTCAGTACAGGGGAATGCTGAGTGGAAGCAGAGGGTGGTGGGGGTACAGGGAATGAGTGAGAAATTTTTTAAATGTTGAGGTTTGAGTATCCTTTATACTTGCTCAATCCTAAGGTTGTTGGAGTGTGTACGTACATGCCTGCTACTCTGGATCTGCTGAGAGCAGGGCGAGGGTAAAGAGTTAATTGTTCTCAACTTGCAAGATGTTGGAAGGCAGTAGCGTTTTTATGTTCTCAGAGTAGCATCCTAGTCTGCGAACTTTATTCTTTCTAAGGTCTCCAGGACTGTGTTGTAAACTCCCTCAGGTTGTTGCCTTCCCTCTAATCCAGAGTTTGTGAATTTCCAGACAAAAAACAACATTGAGGTAAAATTAAATTTAAGGGTGCTAACACCACTACCTGGCTTGTTCCCCCTTCCCACACACACGCTCCCCCACCTATGCCCACCATTGTAAAGCCAAGAAATTCAGAGTTAAGGTTAAATTTGAAAAAAAACCCAAACAGAAAAGCATAAAAATTCACATTTTAATTACCAGTCCCTTACCTGTTCTGCACAGAGATGCCAGCCTTTTATCTTACTTTCTTTGCAGGTAAAGTATTGTAAATGTGCTTCTCAGTGAACAAGAACAGACTTACCAGAACCACAGCATGCCTAAGAGTGACATTGTTAACATGAAACTGCAATGAAGGGATATGGTAGTCTGACATTTTTATTTTCTCAGAACATCATTATGGGGGCGGAGATAAGGTAATTTGCATACACTCACTAGGAGTTTCCATACAGTTTTGAATTTCTTTGCTTTTAATAATTTCCTTGGTGCCTTTTGGTAACTACAATGTTCTTGTAAGGATTTTTGCTATGCACTCTGAACCATCACTACAACTTCATGCCTGGTCTGTGAATATGACTACATTTTGGCAACTCCCCATTGGATGGAATCTTTCCACTTTGCCAAATTGATCAATGTAATGGTAGTGTAAGCAGAGTCAGGATGAGCTCTACCCTGACATCTGGTGGAAAGAATTTCAGAGAGTGTATTTGCATAGGCATGCCTACCCCACCCCAGGCTGCCGAGCTGTGGAACTGCTTTGTGACAGAAATGACTCAACCTCAGTTGGGTGGTACTTGCTAGACAAGGGACATGGGTTCCAAAACACAGTGATTTGAGAGAGGCTGGGGACAGGTATCTGCGCCTGGTGGTGCAGTCTCCTTGTGGAGCCAGAAGCAACAGTTCCACCCCCTCTCCTCTCCACTGTGGAATGTCAGAGTTGATTTTTTTTATTCCCTCAAGAATCTAGATACAGGTCACTGAGCTGAACTCACTTTGGGCTAATGGTGCACTAGCTCTGGGGCTCCCCTACTAAGAGCTGAGATCACTAAGAGTTGAAATCACTAAAGAGCTGAAATTACTGAGCTGAGAGCATTGAGTACTGTGCTAACTAGTGGGGGAGCCTGAAGCTATACTGTGGAACAGAGCAGCTGGCGGAGTAGAGCAGCTTGTGGGGATGGCTGGAGCGGATCACGGGACAGCTGGTGGAGCGGAGTGGCTGGTGGAGCGGAGTAGCTGTGGGACGGGTGGAGCAGCCCGCAGAGTGAGCGGAGCCGAGCAGTTTGCAGGGAGAACTGGAGCAACTCATGGAGCAGAGCAGCTTGTGGAGTGGAGCAGTTTGTGAGGACAGCTGGAGGAGCAGAGTGGAGCAGCTGGTAAAGCGGAGCAGTTCGTGGAGAAGGCGGAAGCAGAACCCACGGAGAGTCAGGGCAGTTGGCTCTGGACGAAGTAAGGTGTCCCTTTCTACCCAGGCTGGGGGGAGGGACCTCTACAGATAAACTCTCAAACTCTGGGGTGGCATTGACCAGAGACTTTTGGGTTGTTGGACTTTGGGGTGATTGGACTTAAAACCCTAAGGGGAAAAAGGACATTGCCAAACGTACTTGGAGGTGGGTTTTGTTTATGGTTTGTGTTATAACCCTGTTTGTGGTGTTTCTCCAATGGGATGCTGCATTGATTCCTTCCTTTATTAAAAAGATTTTGCTACACTCGGACTCCGTGCTTGCAAGAGGGGAAGTAATGCCTCCTAGAGGCGCCCAGGGGGGTGTGGTATGTAAGTGTCCCAGGTCACTGCATGGGGGCTCGAGCCGGTTATGCATTGTGTTACTGAAACGGAACCCCTGGATACTGAACCTGGCCCTTGTTGCTGCCAACTCAGAGGGGCAGAAGGGTTACATTTTGGGGGGCTTGTCCGGGATCCCTGGGTCAGTACCCCTCGCAAGCACCTGTTGAGTGTTCCACTGTATTGGGAAATAATTGTGTTTATATTTTGAGGAAACTACTGTTTGTACAATGGCTAATATGTTGGGTTTGTTGGGCCCCAATCCTGCAGCCTCTAGCTCAGGGGTGGCAGATGCAGCCTATGATTGGGCAAAAGCACTGGGGCATATATTGGAAAAGATTGTGTTGGCCTATGCTACGTTGAACTCTTGTCGTAAGTTAAGGTTATTTGCTGGGGAAGAAGAGTTTGAACCCTGGTCGGAGCATACTACTGAAATGCTGCGGGAGTGGGCCGTACCCGATGTAGAAAAGCGACGATGTCTAATAGAGAGCCTTAGTGGCCCAGCATTAGATGTAATTTGCACCCTGAAGCTCATTGACCCTGGGGTCAGTGTGAAGGAGTGCCTAGAGGCCCTTGATAATACCTTTGGGAGCGTAGAGGGCCCTGAGGACAGTTACTGTAAATTCATTAATTCCTGACAGCAAAGGGGTGAGAAAATTTCAGCCTATATACAGAGGCTGGAGAGACTACTTCAGAGAGCTGTTATGAGGGGAGCAGTGACTGCTGAGAAGATGGATCAGACCAGACTGGCTCAAGTTGTAAGAGGGATTCAGTATGAGAACCCGATCCTACTTCATCTCCGACTAAGAGAACGGCAGGAACATCCCCCAAGTTACTCCCAGCTGATAAAGCAGGTCAGGGAAGAGGAAGAAAGGCAGGCGGCCAGCCAGTGTTGGGAAGCCCAAACATTGGAACCAGCCAGCACAATGCCACTGCCAATGGCCAGTGTACTGATGGTGAGCACCACAGAGGAACTTGCCCAACAGATGCAGGTCCTGACAGAATGGATAGCTGAGCTGCAAAGCATCATTGACCGAGCTAAGATTTCCAGGAATAAGGAGCCTCAGACTGTGACGAGGGAGAAGTCAGTATCTAGAGTCACCGTCCCACCTCGGCGAAGGGGGAAAGGACAATTCTTTTGCTACCGGTGTGGTCAGGATGGGCACAGTGCTGCTAACTGCCATAAGGAAGAGAACCCCTCCTTAGTGTATGAAAAGCTGAGGATTAGTTGGAAGAGATCCAGTAGCTGCCAGAAGGTCCAGGGACGGAGACCACCTAGGCCTACAGGATTTGAAGATTCCCCCAGAAGAGACCATCCAGCTTGGATCCCTGCAGGACTGATGGGGCCTCGAGCAGAGGTCATGGTGAGGATTGAAGGGGCGGAGTGTAAAGCCGTGCTTGACACTGGATCTCAAGTGGCTATTATATTTCAGTCATTCTACCAACAGATGCTTAGGCACTTGCCCATACAGCCACTGACTGGCATTGGTCTGTGTGGCCTCAGCAAGGATGAATACCCCTATCAAGGGTATGTCATAGTGCACCTGGAATTCCCAGAGGAGGTTGCTGGGGTAAAGCAAGAGGTAGACACAGCTGCCTTAATATGCCCTGACCCGAAAGGGACCTCTGATGTGTCTGTGCTGATAGGGACCAACTCCAGCCTCTTCAAGGTGCTCGCAGATTACTGCAGACGATGGACTGGGGACCAGTACCTGAGTACCCTGATGATCCATAAGCTTTGTGCTGAAGCCTATAGGAAGACGGAGAGCGCTAAAAAGGAGACATCTGAGCTACCAATTGAGGCACTGAAGTACATGGGCACAACCCCCTTAGTAGTGCCTGCAAGGACAGAGCAAGAAGTACTTGTCATGAGTACCAGGCTGAAAGGCGGTAAAGGGGCATTAGCAATGATAGAGCAGCCAGCTGAAGGAGAGCTCCCGGAAGGAGTGCTGGTCCCCAGTGGAGTCATAACCCTACCTGCTGAAGCCCAGGAAAAGGTGACTATACTGATTACTAATGAAACAAGTAGAGATGTTGTTGTGAGGCAAGGACAAAAGATAGCAGACCTCTTTGAGCCTGAATCAATTGTAAAACCCCAGTGTGAGACTCAAGTGCCAACAATAGACCCAGCAAAGTTTGACTTTGGAGATTCACCATTGTCCGAGGAGTGGAAAGATCACCTAAGAAGGAAACTTTGTGAAAGATCCAAGGTGTTCTCATTGCATGAGTGGGATGTGGGATGTGCTAAAGGAGTAGAGCACAACATCAGATTACATAACTCTCGACCTTTCAGAGAGATATCTAGGAGGCTTGCTCTCTCCGAGATGGAAGATGTACGACAACATCTTCAAGAGCTGGCTGCAAATGGCATCATTACAGAGTCCCACAGCTCATATGCCTCACCCATTGTGGTGGTCCATAAAAAGAATGGGAAAATCCAGATGTGTATTGACTACCGCACCCTAAACCGCCGTACTGTGGTTGACCAGTACACAATTCCTCGAGTTCAAGATGCCTTAGACTGTTTGCTGGGAAGCCAGTGGTTCTCTGTGTTGGATCTTCGGAGTGGATACTACCAGATCCCTCTGGGTGAAGAAGATAAGGAGAAGACAGCCTTCATCTGCCCATTAGGGTTTTATCAGTTCGAATGCATGCCCCAGGGGATTTCTGGGGCACCTGCCACATTTCAACGTCTTATGGAGAAAGTTGTGGGAGACATGAATTTACTGCAAGTGTTAGTTTATTTGGATGACCTGATTGTGTTTGGAAGAACTTTGGAGGAGCATGAAGAAAGACTTCTTAAAGTGCTTGATAGGCTGAAGGATTATGGTTTGAAGCTTTCAATTGACAAATGCCAGTTCTGCAGGACCTCGGTGAAGTATGTGGGTCACATCGTGTCCCAAGAGGGTGTGAGTACTGATCCTGATAAAATAGAAGCACTCACTACATGGCCATGTCCAAGCAACTACAGAGAACTCAAGACCTTCCTTGGGTTTAGTGGTTATTACCGCAGATTTGTGAAAAACTATGCTACAATTGTAAAACCCCTCAATGATCTTACCAGGGGATATCAGTCCAGCAAGGACAAATCTAAGACCAAGAATAAAGGGCCTTCCGTGCAGAGACACTATGGCCCCTTCAAACCCTTTAGGCCATGGTGGGATGAGAGATGTGAAAGGGCTTTTCGAGAAATCATTACTTGCCTAACTCATGCCCCAGTACTAGTCTTTGCTGACCCAAGCAAGCTATTTATCCTGCATACTGATGCCAGTTTGGAGGGTCTGGGAGCAGTACTGTACCAGGAGGTGGAAGGCAAGCGTAAACCTGTAGCCTTTGCCAGCCGAGGACTGTCTGATAGTGACACCCGCTATCCCACCCACAAGCTGGAGTTCTTGGCCTTGAAATGGGCCATCACTGAGAAATTTCAAGACTACTTGTATGGGGCTCAGTTCCAGGTGTGGACAGACAACAACCCACTGACTTATGTGTTAACAAGTGCTAAACTGGATGCTACAGGGCAAAGATGGGTGGCCGCTTTGGCTAGCTATGACTTACGCATTCAATACCAATCAGGGAGAAGCAATGTAGATGCAGATGCATTGTCCAGGCACCAGAAGTTGCTGTGATACCCATGGATGGAGTGAGAGCTATTTGCAGTGTGAGTCGCCGAGAGCCGGAGGCCCATGAGAGCCTTCATGGATGTGTTGCTGAAACTTTGGGCCTACCCCCGAATGTATGCCTTCTGCTTCAGTAAACTATATTGCTTTGGACCAATCTCCCTTGTCCATGCTCAATGTGGCTGACTGGCAGGAAGCCCAGCTGCAAGATATTGACATTCGTGATACACTACTTGGCAAAAGGGAAGGGCGAGGCCCAACTGCAGTTGTCCCACCTACCCCAGAGGGCAAACTACTATTGAGAGAATGGACCAAACTAAAACTGATTCAGGGAGTGCTACACCGCACAACCACAGACCCTCTACAAAAGCAATGGAATCAACTAGTGCTGCCGAAAGATTACAGAGCCCTGGCCATGAGGGCCCTGCATGATGACTTTGGACACTTAGGGATGGACAGGACCCTGTAACTTATCTGCAGTAGATTCTATTGGCCACGGATGGCTGAAGAAGTTTGCAGGAAATGTGAGACCTGCGCGCAATGTGTTCAAAGGAAAACTCTGCCCACGAGGGCTGCATATCTGAAGAACATCACCAGCAACAAACCTCTGGAGCTGGTTTGCATTGATTTCTTGTCTTTAGAAGTGGACAAGAGGAATATTGGGAACATCCTAGTAGTGACCGACCATTATACGCGATATGCGCAGGCATATCCCACACATGATCAGAGGGCCACCACTGTCGCTCGAGTACTGTGGGAAAAATATTTCTCAGTTTATGGATTCCCAGCCCGGATACACTTGGATCAGGGACGAGACTTTGAGAGTCACCTTTTGAAGGAGGTGCTGAGGATAGCAGGTATTAAAAAGTCAAGGACAACGCCTTACCACCTGCAAGGTGACCCTCAGCCAGAGAGGTTCAACCGAACCCTATTAGATATGTTAGGGACTTTGTGGCCAGAGCAGAAGGCAACCTAGAGCCAACATGTTGCATTTCTGGTGCACGCCTACAACGCCACAAAGAACGATGCTACGGGAGTCACCCCATATCTCTTGATGTTTGGGCGAGAACCAAGACTACCCATAGATCTGTGCTTTGGTGTATCAGAGGATGGCGATAGCTATGAAACCCATCAGCAATATGTATCCCGACTATGAGAAAAGCTACGGGATGCTTATCACTTAGCTACGACTGCAGCTCAGAAGAACGCAGACCGCAACAAACAGCGATATGATGCTAGGGTGCGCCTGCAAGAGCTCCAGCCAGGGGACAGAGTCCTGCTGCGAAATTTGGGTGTTGCTGGCAAACACAAGATAGCTGACAGATGGAGGGCAATAGCTTACTTAGTGATGGAAAAACAGGAGACCTGCCGGTCTACAAGATCAAACCTGAAGAGGGTCCAGGGCAAACCAAAACCGTGCATAGAAAGCTTTAGCATTTGCTGTAGTTATTTTTAGAAATCTCACATTGGTACCTTCTCTGCGTTTTGTCAAATCTGCTGTGAAAGTGTTCTTAAAATGAACATGTGCTGGGTCATCATCCGAGACTGCTATAACATGAAATATATGTCGAATGCAGGTAAAACAGCTGAATTCATACAGTTCAATCACACATTTAATTAACACAATATTTTTTAACAAGCATCATCAGCATGGAAGCATATCCTCTGGAATGGTGGCCGAAGCATGAAGGGGCATACAAACGTTTAGCATATCTGGCATGTAAATACTTTGCAACACTGGATACAAAAGTGCCATGTGAATGTCTGTTCTCACTTTCAGGTGACATTGTAAATCAGAAGCAAGCAGCAGCATCTCCTGTAAATGTAAACAAATTTGTTTCTCTTAGTGATTGGCTGAACAAGAAGTAGAACTGAGTGGACTTGTGGGCTCTAAAGTTTTACATTATTTTGTTTTTGAGAGCAGTTATGTAACACAAAAAATTGCATTTGTCAGTTACGCTTTCAGGATAAAGAGATTGCACTACAGTACTTGTACGAGGTTAATTGAAAATACTATTTATTTTATCATTTTTACAGTGAAAATATTTGTAATAAAAATAATATAAAGTGAGCACTGTACACTTTGTATTCTGTGTTTTAGCAGAAATCAATATATTTGAAAATGTAGAAAAATATCCAAAAATATTGAATTAAATTGGTATTCTATTGTTTAACAGCGTGAATAATCACAATTAATATTTTTGAGTTAATTGTGTGAGTTAACTGCAATTAATAGACAACCCTAGTTTGCACTTTTCTATAAGAGTACATTTTAGTACAATTGCCTTTCTTTTTACAGTAAGTCTTTGTATCTATGAACCAGTATTTCTTTTTAATTTATCCATATTTTCAAGGGGAAAAAATCAAGTTTTGGCTGAAACATATGATTGAAAAATGTCAGCAGGGCAGTGTGTCACTTAAATTGTCCCTGCCCATAGATTAGTTACGGTAGCCACTAGCAGAGGACTACTATAAATCCAGTACATTTCAGCACAACCTTCAAATGTTTCTAAGTTTGCTGTTGATTATGCCTTTAAAAAAGTTTAATGACGACCCTGATCTGCTTTCCTTGACTGACTTTTCACTTCAGCTTATGGTTGGGTCAACTGATTTCCCAAGTTTTCAGTTAGTTCTATCCTTACAGGCATCAATTTTCACAGTCATCTGGTCAAATTTATTATCTATAAAGTGACTGGACTGTGTCTGTATTTGTGTCCAAGCCTATTTTCCAATTTATTTTCCTCATTAGTGCCTAGAGTTGAATTTGTATTTGTTGTTGAGTTTGGCCTTGAATCCGTGTCATCTCCTACTGAACCACCAGTGGATTTTGTTGATAGTTTCTTAATTACAAAGAATTCTGCTGTACAGTGTTCTATATGTACTTTAGGCATTTCTCCAGTGTCTACATTTCCACTTAAATAGGTTTTCAGGTTCAAACCAACTTGGACTACATATAAAATGAAACTGAAATTCCAATTTTTTCTTCACAGAGCTCTGACAAATTGCCTATGTCTCAGCAGTGTCATCCCCTCCCTCCTTCTGCCTGACCTATTCTGCTAAATGGCCCTGTGAAGAAAAGTTTCTGTACAGTGTAATGCTTTTTAAACTCATCAGAAAATATTGTATATGACACTGTTTCATTTTGCTATGGGCTTTAAAGCATGAGGGAAATCTGGAATGTAAGGCCTTGCTACTGCAAGCACTTATGCATGGGCTTAACTTTACTACCTCGAGTATTCTCATTGAAATAAAATGTAGTAAAGTTAAGTCCATGCATGCGTGTTTGCAGGATCAGTGCTTAAGATAGTAGAAGTAATCTATGTTGCCTTTTAGTCCCCTGCTTTCATGGGAGGTGTTTGAGATTATCCAAAAGAACTCAGCCAGAAAAATGACAATTTTACCATTTTTCTTAAAATTAATCAATCAATCAATCAAGGAAGACCCATCTCATGCTTTGAATGATATTGTCTGTTTATGGTAAATAAAACAAACTAGTATATAGTGGAGTCATTGGTGCAGCTTCTTTGGAACTGTCAGTGAAGTTCAGAAGGGTCCACCACAGATTCTAATGAACACCCCTTCCTGGCCATCTGCTAAGGCTCCTGGGAAGGGAATCCAAGCCTCTGTGCTTGATCTTTTGGGCTGACTTCTAGAGTCTCCGTAGGCTGCAACACTGCTCCCTCCCTTGGTCTCTCTGACACATTTCCCAGGCACTGAGTCTGTCTGCTGTTCCATCTCAGAAAAAGAGCTCCTAAGCCAAACAGCCCTAAGCCCCCAGGATCAGTGCTGACCCCTAAGGTACCCCATTTACTGGAACACAACCCTTTCTGAGATCTCCACCCCAAAGATGGGAGGCTTCTGATTTTAACTCTCCCAGTGGCATGCAGCTATTGCTGAACAGTCAACACCCCCCCCACACACACACTGTACTACTGTCCAATATCTTTATGATCTTTTATACTTAATCACGTACGGCCCAGAAGAGTACAGATCATACAAAACACTAGAGACATGTCCCTTGCTTTTTATCTCACCCAACCCTTGTGAGCTATTGGGGAAACTTCCTGGATCTAGTAATGCAAGCAGGCGGGGTGTCCCCTCTTCATTCAGATTGTTGCATGCAACCTGGTCTTTCTCCCTCATGAAACCCCTTACCATCTTCTGTGACCTTGCTCTCTCTTGCCCCATGCTCTCTCTTCCTGTCTGGGCCCTGTTCTTGTGTGTTTAATGTAAACTACTCCTTGTCACCTGCTCTCTTTTGTTCTTCTCCTAGAACTTTCCGCTGCTCCCTCTTCTCCACCCCCTCCCCCCTTCAGAGGAATCAATTAAACTGTGATGTCTAAGGATGCAGCTTACCCATTGTCCAAGATGTCTGCACTTGAATAGTGCCTGTAAGTGGCAAATACCTTCTGCTGAATTTGTGTGGTGCATATGTAACCCACACATCTTGTGGGTGCGGAGTTCTGTCTGATCTAGTGGCACCAAGACCACTTAGAGAGAGAGATAAAATGAGTCTGCTTTACACCCCTAGCTAATGGCCAGTTGGCTTTTAGCTCGTGCAGTAGAGGCTCATGCACTCATCTCCAGAGGTCCCCGGTTCAATCCCACCCACCAATGACCGGGGTCTGTTGGCATGACACATACATGCTACAGGACCTGTTAGCAATGGTGGCTCCACATACATGTAGGCACTCATGACATCGAGATAATACAACTTCACAAGATCAGTCAGAATTCATAAGTTGTACAAGGTCAATTTATTTGAGATCCTAGTTTGGTTTTGTTCTTTAACCCAGTTTTCCTAGTTTGCTTCACTGAGGTATAAGGATGCCAAGCATAATTTGCTAAAGATCAAACAATGAGTCAGTGTTTCTCAGCACAACTATGAACCTATAATCTTCTGAGCTTCCAACTAAGGATTAAAACCCTCTGATCCATGCAGTCTCCCGTGTTAGATACAAACATTTTTAGATGGTTATCTGTGGTAGGATTCCTAGGTAGAGGGAATGTAACTGGAATTGGGCAAATTCTCAGCAAATAAACATAATATATTATGATTTTTCACAGGGAAACAATGTAAAGGAGCCCCTGGTTTGTTTCTAAAGTGAGTGGTAATGTGCTAAACTACTCAGGAATAGTTCATTAGCTAGTGGTAATATGGGATACATGCCAGTTCTTTTGCCTTGGGGTTATTGTTTTGTATCCACAGCAGCTGGTAAAAACATTTAAAAATTGCCTTTTAAATTCGTTAAATATTAATGAATAAGACATGCATTGCATAAGTCTACCTTGTCACCTTAACATTCCTGAATATATGCATCAGGTTTTGTCAGCATTATTAATAAATACACACTGGAATTAGCATAAAAACCCACCAAGGTAATTGAGATAAGCCATTGTCTTCATATGCTTTAACAAAACCAATGCAAACTCTAGATGTAAACTTCTTGAACCTCAATTTGTGCATGGCCATCCTTAGACAGTAAAATCAGAGAAAGTTCTTTCACTTTAAAATTAACTAACCAATGTTCTAACAAACAAGTGAGCCTTATTACACCTATTTGAGCACCAGCGTTATCAATTTTATGAATCATTAGTATCTATAAGCATAAATGAAATCTACCCCTCTCTTAAAAATTTGGTTTCATCACATTAAGACTGAGATTCCTCCTGATATGTTTGTCTGGTTGCTCACCAATATGAATGACCAACACTGGGCTAGCAGTGTTGAAAGATTTTATAGTAAATGATTATCTCTTTTATTTGTGCGGTAATTCCTTTCTATCACTCCAGCATAACACAGACACCAATCTTTTTTTTTTCTGTATTATCTTAGCCACCGCTTCGACCTTGGATCTATTGGTAGAAAATCATACTGCTAATCTAACAATGTACTTGAAGTTTGAGGAATTTAGCTCATCACATATATTTTATAATAAATATTTCTGGGTCACCAGTTTCACTCTGACCTATAACTGATAGTTATTTCAGCAAGTCAACACAGCTTTGATTGCACAAAAAAGTTTTCAGGAAAATTTGTCAACACTAACGAAAGCCTTTGAAATTCAGAAATTTTTCCTAGCGCCTGTTTGGCTTTTGGACTCCTCATGATTTACTGTATGCACAGCAACAGCAAATAAATCACAAAGGCCAGTATTAATTGATCAGCTCACATATTTGCATTTCTGGTGAATAAATCTAGCAAAATTCTACACTTCAGAAGGTCCATTACACAGACAATGGGAGGAAATAAGCTGATGCAGCTACATTTGTCCTGTTTATACCTGTTGTAGAACTGCTTTTCAGCGGCTTTTGCTTTTCTTTCTTTACCAAGGAAACCCCACTGGGTGGAGGCATGGAGCTGAATTTCCCCAGTGAAAATCAGTAGTAACGAAGCAGCAGTTAGAAAAAGATGCAACATTTCAAGAGATTCAATACTATTTAAGGTCTAAATTCTATTTAGGAAGTTTGCAGTTCTAGCAAAATAAATAAAATTATAAACAGCATTATAAAAAGAGTCTAGAAAAATGTTAAATTAGCAAGTTTTTAACTATATTTGTTTATGAAGTTTGACCCTTTAATCTTGTAAATTTATGATGACTAAAGCTGGCCAAGAATTTTACAAGAAGAAAAAATGACTTGTGCGCTATTTATGCAGTCTTTCCCTGATTTTTCTCCCTCTAAGCAAAATAAAGAGAGAATTTATATATAACTTGTGGCATCTTACAAGTTTACTTTGTCTCATGAGCCTTATGGGCAAATGGCATATTTCCAAGTGAAGTCTTTACCAGGAACTTTGTTACATAATTTGACTGACAAATAGCTCAATGCAGTTATTTACGTACAATGAAAATATTGCTGAGGAAAAAAGGTAATTGAAGGCATGGTTCAGTTTCATTGGAGTATGGGGAACTAAAAATGGTCTAATGGCAACAAGCTCTTTACAACAGGAAATCATTTAGGTAACATGAAGCATCTGTAGAATGTCTCAGTTAGTTCCAGATAGTCTTTAGGTTTGTTTTTTTTTAAATGAAATTCTAGTAGATTATAGAATATGAACTTCTGGGTACCACAATGTTTTAGTACCCATGTTTGGTTGGTTGGGTATAACCTGTAGGCAAGAGCTACACTTAAGAAAAATAAAGTAATGAGAGAGCGATACAGGCAAAGCAGACATTACTGAAAATATGCGCTGCATCTAGAAACAACTGCATCACAGGTGACAATGGGCTAGATTCACAAAGAGACTTAGGTGCCCTGCCACCCCTTGGAATTCACAGCCCTGAGTTAGGCACATATGCCCCTATACAACTCATGGGAAGAGTTAGGAGACTAAGGAAGGGATTTGCAGAAACCAGCAAATCGAGCAGGGAGCTGCCTAAGCTAGCCAATAGGAAATGCTGAGGAGAGGGGTGGAGTTTAGGCCTTTAGGTGCCTAATACCATGCTGGAGGGAGGTGCCTCCCTGTGCTCAGAATTCTTAGTTGTGAACTTTCTCCTGAAGTTTGGCATCTAAGCCAGGTCAGCTCTTCCTTGCAAACAAACAAACATACCAAGAAAGAGACCTCCACTACTGTATAGCCAATTGCACTATGGTTAGGGCACTCACCTGTGATGTGGGAGGCTTGTCTCCAAATCCCCGCTCTGATGGATTTGGAGCAGCAATTGGAACTCTGGTCTCCCTTATTCCAGTTGCCTTAACCCCGGGGCTACGGGGACACAAGCACACTGGCCAGCCACAAACGTGCCTGATCTGCTCATCCCCAGATGCTTTTTTGGGTGGGTTAGACATACTCTGAGCATAACTACTGGATTAAGACCTGCAGGCTAGTTTGTAAATCCCACCTGGTTAAGGCAAAGGGTAGGAACCAAGAGGCTTGGTACTGTCAGGACTTAGGTATTTTGCACATGCCCACTGGCAGAAACATAGGCATCATGGGGACTTTACCAGCAGCAACTTAGGTGTCTACAGGGTTAGGCAGCAGCTGAGCAGGGAGTTGTAGGACCTCAGTGGTGTCCAAATGTTGGAATGGGTGTCGAGAAAGTGGCTATTTGGCACCTACATCCCTTTGTTGATCTAGCCCAGTATACATTTTCCCTAGTCCTAATTCCTTTATATTCAGATACACAGATTTATAACACTAACTTATGGATTCTGTATTTTGGGATTTATTAATTTCATTTTTTAGGGTTTATTTTCAGTATTTACTGAGTTGTATGTAGATGTTAAAAGTTAGGGTTTTTAGAGTTTTCTCTTTGTATGTGCTCTAATGAGTAATATATATTATGTACATTACTCATTACAGTAGCATATGCTGTCATGCGTGATCTAACGTTCCCTAGTTTTAAACAGCACTACATAAAAGCACACTAGCAGACCTTTAGTGTGCACCAGAAGGATCTGCAAAGACTCTATTAATGTGCAACACATTAGTACGTTTTAGAAATCGCAGACCCATAGCCAGCATTACTGCTTCTTGTAGGCAAGCCGTTTGATATATGTTAAAATTTCTGATGTTTATTAGATAAACAACATTAATTTCTTTTTGTATCAGGAGTGTTTATTAGTTAAAAAAAATGTAAAATCAAAAGCCCTACACTATCTGTAATAGCATCCTCTGAATCTGAATAACGCTACAGGATCCAGACTGGAGATGGTCAAATTATTAGTTGTGAGTAATATCTATTTTGAATTTAGCCTTCTTTTTCTCTTGTTCATGAATCATTTGCAGACTGACCATATCATCCTTCTTTTTTGTACAGACCCCCCAGCAAGGTTACACAAACCTGACTTACACAAATCCGCACTTATGGAAAAAACTTCCGTAAGCTAGAAATAGGAGGGTTTTGTTTTTTGCATAATGGCCAGGTATAAGTTTCTGACTTACGCAAAATTCGAATTATGCAAGGCATTCTGGAATGGAACGCTTGCGTAAAATGGAGAGCGGGTGTCCTCCTGGTTCCTCCTTCTCTCAAATAGAAGCTCCTTGTATTCACTTTTTTAATTACCACCCTACCCGTCATCATTCATCCACTATCAAAATGACTCCCACTTCCAGTTAGCCTATGTTATCAACCTCTACAACCCACCTTTAAACTTCCAAATAAGCACCTTCATGCTTGGGAGGAGCTCCCTGTGAATAACAGCGAAGCTACCAAATTATCCTCCTTCAAATCTCTCCTTAAGCTCTCCTTTGCCATGATGTCTACAAAAACCTTGACAATGGTTAGGCCACTAGTGTGCTGATATCACTGTCTATTGTACTGACCAGTGATGTTTTCTTGTACTCCCCTGTCAGTTAGCACCTACAGGAAAAAAAAATAGTGGATGCTTAGCACCCACTGATCAGCTGTTTGGCAGACCCTGCTGATCAGCTGTTCAGTGGTGTTATACCAATTATATTAGACCAGTAAAAACCAGCAGGATCTTATTAAAGGGGACAAGACAAAGATGCCACATTTATTATGATAATTTGATTTATGACTAATAACTAATATCTTAATTCTTATACACACACACATTATACCTAATACCTATACACACACACACACACACATTCACACACATCCATCAGATGTTCTGCAGCTGCTGCATAGTTACCAGTCCTGAAGATAGCTTAAGTTCATAGCTTGATTTTGTAGCTTGGGTTCGTAGCTTGTGGCGGTTAACTGGCCAGGAAAGCCAGGCACAAGGACAAGCTGGATCTCTGCTGGGCAGGCACTGATGTCCTTCCATGTTGGCAGCAGAATGTTACCCAGAGTCTCTCATCTCACCCTTCTTTTTTGTAGGCTTTTAGTTTGGATTCAAAGTCTATAGGTCTTGCTGTGTCACGCTGCCTCTGGGTTTAGATTGATCACCCATCAATTGCAGGCGTGACTTTCAGCCTTGAACCTGGCTTTGATCTTCCTTCTGTTGTTCTGTTGTCCTTTTCTTTTTAGGGTGGATGCTTCTTACTTTGTTTAGGGCTGTTGTCTAGGTCTTCAGCCGTTGGTATTTGAACTTTATCTCATCAGGACAGGCTGGGGCTGGAGGTTGATTCCGTCATTCATACATACCTCATTCACACATCTAAACTAAACTAATAAGATTACAGCAGGGTTTGCAAAAATGAAGGTTGAGGAAGCTTTTACAAAATGGAGTGAGTGTTTTAAAATGGGGTTTGAATTACAATATGGAACAGAAGTTACAGTGTAGGCAAGTGTAGTGAATGGTGAACAGAAGTTACATTAATAAAGTGAACAATTAAAAACAATTTCATTTATCAGTTCTACATTGTCCCCCTTTTGACCCTTCAATCCAGGGGCATTGAATGGGTCACACTTTATGTAATTGTTTTAAGGCAGAACCAACATAACAGTTAGTATTACTAATAGGACAATGAGGGGATGAAAAATTATATTTAGAACTGCTGACCAGGTGGGCTGCTTCTACAACACTTTGCCCCTTGAGTTATGACCATTACAGTAGTGGTTGACATTGTAAGGCAAGGTGATCTGTTGCAAACAAACCAAATAATTATAACTAGGTGAATATAACTAAACCTATTACAATTGACTAAACAGCAGATATAACCTACACATAAATGAAAACAATTATAGTTATAATAATTGGGAATACAATAAAGCCATTACAATCATTGGGTACATTGACAAATAAAATGAGGACCAAGTTTGATGCAGCAATAGCCATCAAACAATAAAAGTTACTGAAGTCAGGACCTTTTTAAGCACACACAGCAAATAAGATTTTGTAGGAGGACATAGTTGTCATGCAAGGTTAAGCTGATTTGGACTTAAACTAACATTTTGTTGCTAAAATGTTGCAGAATCCCCTATTTTTAACAGTTGTTTTCAAGAGGTTTCTGGGGACCTGAAAGATGGGGCCTTACAATTATGGGCCAAGGTTTTACAAGTTATGAGGGCCCAAGAACTACCCTTTAGGGCTTGGGGAGTAGAACCAGAGTGCATAGAGGAAAGTGTGAAATTAACAATATAAGCAAATGTAACTAACAATACAAATGTATCAACAACAAACATTAACAACAAAATGACTATTAGAGAACCTAACAAAAAATAAACCTGATGCACTGGGAACCAAAGTTTTTTTTGTTTTTTTTTTCCTGGACCCAATGCTAGCACAGGACACCACTAGAGACAGACACAGAACATGCAACACAGACTTTGTCGCGACACCATAACGATGGTATTTTATAACTCTTCAGCTGGTACCAGCTCTCCTGATGTTCTGGTTCAGAGCCTGAAAAATAGAAGCTTAGAAACAGATTAGCACAGTGCTCCCACATGGCAGACCCTGCTCAGTTGTTGCCACAGTGTGTTTGGTACTTGGGGCTGCACAAATGCTAATTAGGTGGTTCATTTCTTTGTGACTTTAGATTTTTTTTTTTCATTTTAAAATTCCCAGCCACTTTGCCATGGCCTGGAGGTCTGAGGCAGAAGCAGGCACTGTTGTTACTGTTGCAATGGCATTTTGGCCCTGGGAGGAGGAATCTACCCAAATATTCCCCTTTCCACTCTCCAGAGGGGTCCCAAAAATTTGCCCCTTCTGAGGTCTTAAATGTTCCTTTTTCTGACATTACTGCTGCTGTAAGATGTGAAAGTGCTGTTTTAACTCTCTGTACTCAACCTTAAGGGCATCTAACTAGGTTTGAGTATGATATACATTTTTATTTCTCTGCTTTTGCAGCAGGGGGTTGCAAATTTTGGTGCAGTTTTTCATTTTTACAGGCTGTTAGGTGGAGGTAACTGTCGTTACAAGCCTTCCACAGCAGCAAGATCCCTGCAGCGTCTCTTTTTGTTGCATTTGGGGGTTTACATATGAGGATACATTGGGCCAACCTATCCTCTAGGTCCGAAATGGTGCAGATATCTGCAAGGGCTTGTTTAGTCTAAGGACTGTGCCCATATCTCTGAAGGATTTGTTTAGAAGGCATTGTCTCTTTAATAAAAGGTGAGGTAGAAGCTACTTTTGACTTCATTTCTCCCTTTGAGACTGTTTTCCCTTGCCTTTTCTTAAACATTTTTAATTTTGTTCAGCAAGCAGCACTGCTGACCCCTGGGACCCTCTTGCTGCCCCTGATTTTTCTTTCTTTTCCTGCTACCTATCTGGAGGCCAGCAGGTTTTGTTAACAATTTTATATTTTCTGCTACCTATCCGGAGGCCAGCAGATTTTATTAACAATTTTAAGTTTTCTACTACCTCTTCGGAGGCCAGCAGGTTTTGGTTAACCAAGAATAGAACCGTGCTCTGTAGAGCCGCTTGTGTGCACACAGATGGGTTTACAATAAGTGAGGCAAAAATACCAATAATCCCCCTTTCGCTATTCTCCAACAAAATGTTATACCAATTATATTAGACCAGTAAAAACCAGCAGGATCTTATTAAAGGGGACAAGACAAAGATGCCACATTTATTATGATAACAATTTGATTTATGACTAATAACTAATATCTTAATTCTTATACACACACATTATACCTAATACCTATATACACACACACTCACACACATCCATCAGATGTTCTGCAGCTACTGCATAGTTACCAGTCTGAAGATAGCTTAAGTTCATAGCTTGATTTTGTAGCTTGTGGCGGCTAACTGGCCAGGAAAGCCAGGCACAAGGACAAGCTGGATCTCTGCTGGGCAGGCACTGATGTCCTTCCATGTTGGCAGCAGAATGTTACCCAGAGTCTCTCATCTCACCCTTCTTTTTTGTAGGTTTTTAGTTTGGATTCAAAGTCTATAGGTCTTGCTGTGTCACGCTGCCTCTGGGTTTAGATTGATCACCCATCAATTGCAGGCGTGACTTTCAGCCTTGAACGTGGCTTTGATCTTCCTTCTGTTGTTCTGTTGTCCTTTTCTTTTTAAGGTGGATGCTTCTTACTTTGTTTAGGGCTGTTGTCTAGGTCTTCAGCCGTTGGTATTTGAACTTTATCTCATCAGGACAGGCTGGGGCTGGAGGTTGATTCCGTCATTCATACATACCTCATTCACACATCTAAACTAAACTAATAAGATTACAGCAGGGTTTGCAAAAATGAAGGTTGAGGAAGCTTTTACAAAATGGAGTGAGTGTTTTAAAATGGGGTTTGAATTACAATATGGAACAGAAGTTACAGTGTAGGCAAGTGTAGTGAATGGTGAACAGAAGTTACATTCATAAAGTGAACAATTAAAAGCAATTTCATTTATCAGCTCTACATTGGTAGGCGCTTGGAAGATGGGCAGAGTGAGTGTGGGAAGAAGTAGAGCAAGGATAGGGCTTTGGAGAGAGGGCAGAGTGGGAGTGGGGCCTCATAGTGGGGTGAGGATGGAACATCCACCAGGAAAAATTAAAGTCAGCGCCTGTGCCTAGCATAATAGAGTCCTAGGTCATGACTGTGCCTCTTACTTCACATAGTAATACAAATAATGAACCTGATTTTTACTAATGTATTAACTATTCATCAATAGTCACCAAAGAGTTTGTGCAGACAAATGTCAGCCTATGGATTGTTCATAAACTGTTCATTTCTTCTATTTCTGGTGTATGATGGTAATGAAATCACATGGCATATATTTGCTTCTTGATTAGTGTGACACCCTGACACTCCAACATTCACCACTATCATAATTAAGATATGTTTTGTACAAAGTATGCCTTGTGAGCTATCATTCTAAAAGTCTTGATCTCCTAGAGATTAATATCTCATTGGATTGTATGTGTTATCATCATATGTAAAGTTATGAAGTTTGTATGTATGTGTTACTGAAACATGTTGTGAGGTTGAAAACAACCACAAGCAGCCTTTCAGGTACAACATTAAAAAGGCCAAACAATGTTGATGGCTCATTTAGGAAATGCACGCAAGCACAAGGATCACCCCAGTAACTGTGTGCAGTAGAAACTTCTCAAAGATAACACCAACGGTGCTGGAACAATTTGTATAGTGGGGCTGCTGAGAGCCATTGAACCAAACTCTAAACCATGTCTATATTGGAAACCACTTGAAGCCAAGGGGTGCTGCAGAACCCCCTGCATCCCTAGTTCCAGCATCTATGAATAACACTACTACACAATGGCAATGGTTTGACCTAGGTCACAGCAAAAGAGCTTTCCAAGTGGGAGACAATAGGAATAAAATGGGGACAATGACATCATTGGGGACAGGGCCGGCTCCAGGCACCAGCATTCCAAGCTGGTGCTTGGGGCGGCATTCTGCAAGGGGCAGCAGTCCCTGTTGTTTTGCCCCCAAGCAGCACGCTGAATTGCCGCTGCGGGAGGTGGGGGCAGTCCGTGTGCCGTTAGGGCGGCAGGCACGTTTCCGCAGCAGCGGCAATTTAGGCGGCAGCTTCTATGTTTAGCTGAAGCAGCCGCGGACAGCTAAACATAGAAGCTGCCACCATCGTGGAAACGTGCCTGCCCCCCTAAGGGCACATGGACTGCCCCAGCTGTCCGCGGAGGCAATTTGGCTCACTACTTGGGGCGGCGAAAACTGTAGAACTAGCCCAGATTGGGGACCTCACTCTCCCTGCAACAACACACCTGGAAAACCCTGAGGGGCAGGGACTGAAGTGTGGGAAGGGATGGTCCCAAACTAGTTGGATCTTTAGCCTGTATATTAAAACCTGGAAAAGTCAAGGCAACTTGTGCCTTAAGAATCTGCCAGCCTGTTTATCAATCAGAGTGAGAATTTGCTAATTTATATGCTACTTATCTAGTGTGTTAAACTCAGTTTGTGGTTTTTGTTTATTTATTATGATCTGTTTGCTATCACTTAAAATCTATCTTTGGTAGTTAATAAACTTATTTTGTTTTCTCTAAACCAGTTTGTGCAATTCATAACCGGGGGGCAAAAAGCTGTGCATATTGTCCTCCACGGTGAGGGAGGGGGTGATTTTCATGAGATTACGCTGTACAGTTCTCTGTGCAGTGCAAGACAATACAATTTTGGGTTTGCATCCCGGGGGGGATGAAGTGTACACTTGAGTGCTGGACAATTCCTTAGCTGATTTTTCCCACTCAGAGCTGATTTAAGTGTCTGTGTCTTTCTGCAGGTAGGCGTGTCCCTATCTGGGTGTGTGCTAGAGGAAGCTTGAGAGTCTGGCACAGCACGACAGGGTGAGGGAGCTCAGGCTGGTGAAACGGGAAGGCTAAGTGGGACCCTAGCACATCAGGTAGCTTGCCGGCAGGGGGGAGGTGGTGTTCTTAACCCATCACAATTGGATTAGTGAAATATTTTAAATAGCAGAATGATTGATGAATAGCAACTAGTAATGACTAATGCATTTCTGGTATACATTTTTGGGTTAATAAAATTTATTCTAGAATAATACATATTCAACATAAGAGTCTTCAACATCTTAAAAACAGAACCATTAATGCTGTTAGGGGAGGGGAATATGATTGTGTGCACATGCCATTTTAAACCTAAATGCATGATTTAGTTGCCAAATGTCACATGTTTCATTACCCAACTTTGCCTTGGGTCCATAATCTGGTTAATTGGGCCTAACAATTATCAGTTGTAGAGTGGATATAGTTATTTGTGTAGAGGGGGAAAAAGTTTTAAAAACAGGAAAGTTGTGAAACTTACTTTACCTTTCAGTCAGCACAACTGAGATATTTTACCTTTTCACTGGCTATTTATTTTTAAGATTGATATTAATTCTATTGTACTTGGAGAGGAAAGTTCATTTAAAAATGCAATATTTCAATGTTTCATTACTCTCCCTTTTTGCTTGAAAGTGTTGTGAGCTATATGGTTTCAGAACCTGAAAGTTAGAGGCAAGCTTGTATGGGCTGGTGATGTGACAGTGTAGCGTGGCACCAGAAAAACTTGACATACAACTTTCACTGTAGAACTGCTCCATTCTGACCATCATGTGCAGAATAAGGCCTAGCATTTTCTTAGCACATTCTCTAGGGAGAGGCAACTGCCAAACAGAGACCAACTTGCTTCAGCCAAAAGGAACATGAAGAGAAATGAACAATCTTAGCTTGATGTCTCGTCTCTGCTAAGTAGCTTAGTTCTCGTGAGTGAATAAAATAGACTATCCAGTTCTTTGTGCCTCGTTGTCTGGGAGTCACATGGTCATGCTGCCTCCCGGGAAACAAGAGAAAAAGCACACCCATTCCCCCTCAGAGACATCTAAATCCTTCTTATTCATATTCCTGTCCCAATAAACCAAAGTGTAGATCCTTCCTTTCCAGTTCGCAGGATAAACAGTTAGGACAGACGCCCTGATTAGTTCCTTTTTCAGTCAGTCAGACCCAGTTTGCTGACTTCAATGTGTGTTACATGACTAGTAGCTTAATAAATATTGGCTAAGGGGTGAAGTTGTAGTACAGAAGAGAGCTTAGTTAAAAGTCTACTTAAAAGTTTCAGATTGGTAACTTACTGGTATGCAGCCTCCTCCCTGCAGACACTGACTACCACTCATCACTGTCAGTTATTTCACAGGCTCTAGTTCCCCACCACTGGATCCACCAGAACAGATCTTTGTGCTTATGTGGAGACCTAAGGGACTTTAGGTCAGCATTCCATTTTCTACAGTCATAGGGGTCTTCAGGAGCAGATGTCAATGCAGGACTGGGGCTGTTGACTTTAATGGGTGGACTGAACATTACATCCAGCAGTAAATGATTGCAGGATTGGGCCCTTATTTAATGTTGTTGTATGTTTATAGAGAATCATCATTTTAATGTTTCACAAAGAGAGACGTGAAATCAAATGAGCTAATTGTCTGTCCTGTTTTAGTGTACAGTGTCCATTTAAAAAGTTATGGCCATGTTTTCAAAGCCATTGGAGTCATTCAAAAAATGAAGCCCGCAGAAGGAAGGGATTTATTAGTTTGATTTTTTTTAATAAAAGAAAATCACAGAGTTCATTAGCCATAGAAAAATTATATGGGTACTTTACTATCTTAAAATAAAGACCCAATTTGGGCCTGGCAACAACACTTAGTGGTAGTACAATGCACTGGCATATATGCACTGGCATATACGCTAGCTGAGTTCTTGGGGTAAAATCCTGCCCCACTGAAGCAAATGGGAATTTTGCCTTTGACTTCAGC
Source organism: Gopherus flavomarginatus (assembly GCF_025201925.1). Lineage (NCBI taxonomy): Eukaryota > Metazoa > Chordata > Testudines > Testudinidae > Gopherus > Gopherus flavomarginatus. The sequence continues at coordinate 79,280,265 of NC_066617.1, read as the reverse complement.
GGGGACAGGATCTCATCTCAGTTCCAGTCTCTCACTTGTTGGTTAGGCAGGGTGTCTAAAAGGTCTTGGGAGGCAGAGCTCTGAATCCTATGGGCCAAGGAATGAGTTTCAAGATATTACATTCAGAGTTCTAGCAAGCTAGCTTTTATCTTTTCTCTTCCTTCAAAAAAGGAAGGATGGCAGTCCTGACACAAGAAATCAGGGCTTCAGACCTTATAGTGGAGAAAACAGGCTCCTCAGCACTCAGTCAGGCAAGGAGAAACTAGAATTAATTCATGTTTTAGCAATGGATTTGTCCTTTTCTTTTCTTCAGATAATTGCAACTGCTATATTCTTCCTCTGATTGGGAATGCCAGGAATCTGTGTACACAAAAAGAGCATCACGTAATGAGCAGCAGTCACCTTCCCTCTAGTTCTGGAGAACAAGTGCATCACCTCTGCCATGCACACCCAGGGCCATGTCTTTGAAAGGTAAATCTATTCGGTGGAGTGACAGTGGTGCAGGAGGGCATATTGTAGAGTTTACTGTGGGGTTACACTAATGCCCTTTCATAGAGCATATAAAGTACATCCCAAGGCACTTTGGGATGAATGCAAAAATCTAACTGTAGCACTTAGTTTTGGTGCTTTAAACTCACTTTAGAGACAAAGTAGTGAAACATTCCTGGGTACACCAGCACGACAAAATGAAATAACGTAAAACACTCATTGAATATAATTATCTCAGATTTTATTTGCAGGGCCAAAAACAATATCTGACTTTCCTGAGAAAGCAGAAGTGTTGTTTCAAAGCAAAGTTAATGGATTTGTAGCCTGAGTAAATGTGAATGTCTTTGCGTTCAATCACTAGGTCAATAATGCATTTACCAGACTGTTATTGCAAGCAGATTTGAAATTTCTTCTGGAAGTAAGTTTAATGCTTATCTAATTACTAGTTATGCTGTTTTCTGGTCTGTAAATTTATTGGCAAATTTAATACTTTTATAAAAGAAAGTGTCTTACAAGTACTCTCAGTCAAGTGCAAAGAAGAAATTTTCACACAGTCCTATTTATTTAGCTCATTTAAGCATCATTATTTGTGAATTTCAAAACCATGAGGATGGGGCATTGTACTGGGTGCTGTACAAATAAGTAAAAAAGACAGTCCCTGCTGCAAAGAGCTTGCAAGCTTGGGCCCCACTTCTACAAAGATTTATGCATGTGCAGAACAGTGTGAGCAGTCCCATTTAAATCAATGGGATTATTTACACTGTGTAAAGTTAAGCAAAGGCATAAGTCTTTGCAGGATCAGGGCTCTGTTAAGCCTGGGAGGTGGTATGATATATTCAGAGGATTTTTCCTTGCATTTCTTGTTACTACTAGCAAACATTAAACTCCGCCATTGGAAGTAGCTCATGCAGAACTGGGATAGTTTATTTTTGATTTTTTTTTTTTTTTACATGGAGCTATATATTATCAATATTGTGCCAGATGCTCAGGCCTGACTCAGTCCAGTGCCTTGGCAATGCAAATCGACCACATTAAGGAGGGGAATTCTCAGCTATCTGGCAGAGGAGAACCCTTAGCAGTTGTTGGCTGTATTCCCCCTGCTTCCCTCCCTATCTCTTTCCACAGAATGGGTGTGCCAAGAGCAAGAGGAAGCGAGTGGAGAGCACAGCATTCTACTAGATCCTTGGCTGAGGACAACCCTGTTAGAGCAACCTAAATTAAGCTATGTGCTGTGGTTCTATATGGATTGCTGTGTTAGCCAAAGATCAGAAAGAGTACTATCAATTCTACTCTGCCCCGCCACCTGCTGTCCTTAGTATTCCCTCCATAAGTCCCTATATCAGGGGTTCCTAACGCAGTGCCCACGGGCACGCCCGCGTCCTGGCCGGTGGTCGAGCATCTGCCGAAATGCTTCTGAAATTCGGCGGCATTTTGGCGGCGACACCTCTCGATGATGCCGCTTGCCGCTGACAAGAGGTGTCATTGAGAGGCGTCGCCATCGAAATGCCGCTGAAATTTGGCAGCATTTCGGCAGATGCTCAACCGCCGCCACAGTCCTTCATCTGGCGCCCACCAGATGAAAAGGTTGGGGACCACTGCCCTATATGATAGAGCCTACTGTGGTGCTATTCACCACCAAAGAATCACTCTGTCTAGGTGGAATCTTTGGCTGCTTTGTGTTGCTGAGTCATCCAGCTCAAAAGTGTCAGGGCCAAAAATCTGGCCCTATATCTAGAACCACAAAGGTGCAGAGGGGGTGGGATGGCGGGCCTGAGCTCAGGGATTTAATAGGCATTTCTCATCACTAACTATTTGTGGTCCTACATTAGGAACTTGGCAATGCAGTTCTTATGTTGCAAGCAATCCGTTTGCTGCAAAGGAGCATTGTTGTGCTTGCTGCTCTCGTGAAAAATGTCAAAATAATGTCTTCCTGTCAGAACAAAGACTGTTCAGTATGACTATACCAAAAATGCTAAAGAAACAATAGTGCCATACAAAGATCTAATTCAATCAAGAGGTCCATTTTTGCTGTGACCTCTTAGGACCCCAGAATGAAGCGCAAGTTGTTTTTTCACCAGAATGCTGACATGGAATTTCTTTGTATTACAATACTGCAGTTTTAAAAAATTTGCCTGTTGCCTGTTTACTTTTCATGATCCAAACATTCAGTTTGCACTGACAGGTTGTCACCCTTAGACGTTTTTTATATTGTCAACTGTTACACATATTATTTCAAGATCTAAGGAATTATTCCATAGAAGAGGAGCTCTCTTTTCCAAGGCAATAGTACTCTTTCCAAGAGGATAAATAATGGCGCTAAAGATCATGTCATTTTTTTTCCGAGTGAAGGAACCAGATCCCAGGGAAGGAAAAACCTTCTTTAGTTCCTACCATGTAATAAGACTGACTATGGCCTACATTGTGTAAAGACTTATGTGTGTGCTTACATTTTATGCATGCTGAACATGGGTAGTGGGTGAACTCCTCCATTGGGGAGGCTAGCCCCCCTGGTCCCATCCCTTCCACCTGAGCGCCCCACCCTCCTGCCTGCAGCCAGAGGACCCCCCTGGGCCAGCTTGGGCCAGCCCAAGCTGCCCCAGTCATGCTGGCTGGCCCAACCCCTGGGCCACCTCGATCCACCCCTAGCCGCCCCAGCCTCAGGCCATCAGCTGTAGCTGAGCCCCTACTGGCTTCAGGGGAGGAGGGGGCGAGGACAGGGCCTTGGGGTGAAGAATGGGCAGGGCCATGGCCTGGATTAGGGGAGGCTGAGCCTCCCCTAGCCTTCAATACCTGATGCCCATGAAGTTGAAAGTCCAATGAAGGCAATGGGATGTCTCAGGTGCATAAAGCTAAGCAACTGCATAAATCTTTGCAGGATCGGCGCCTTGATTAGTCAAAAGAAAGCCATTCTTTTTCAGCTAGTGTTGTTCCCTTGTACTAAGTATATCCAGCTGTTGTGAAGGGTTCATACTAGTAGTGTAATGAGGGAGTGCGCTGAGTCAGTCACTGCTGCTGCAGAGACTACTTAGACAGATTTCGTGTTTCAGACACAAAGTATGGTAAAGTTTCTCTCACTTTGTAATTCTTTTTTAAATGAGATCTCAAATTATGGCAGGTTTTGTTGTCACAGGGAATCAGCAGAAGGAATTTTAATAATTCAAATCCACTGAGTTTGGGTGGGGGTGCAGCAGTGGAAAAAGAACTAATAACGTATGGCTCAGTAGGCGTTCTTCGTAAAAGATGCACTGTTTCCATTGGGTGTAGGGGTCTGTGTGCTCTTTTTAATTATTTCTGCTTCAGATTTCATCCATTGCATTCTGAATTTCTTCCAGGAAACTAAAAAATACTGTCTGATTTCTCAAGAGGAAACTGCAAACTGACTAAAATAATGAGCTCTTGGATTTATGAAATCGCCTCTTTTGTTGTCATGGAAACTAAAGTTATAAAAAATGAAATGAGGATGATGATAACTCCCATATTTTTCTTATACATTTTTGTACTGTTAATGATCCTTAACATAGCTTTTTAAATACTTCTGAGCAAAGGTTGGAACAATACAGTTATGTATAAGTATGGCAGCAGAGTTCCCTGCATAACTGGGGAACACTAACCCTTTTAAATCAATATGCTATTAGTTACAGCCAAATCCTATTCCCAATGAAGTCAATGGAAGTTTTACCATGGCCATTAATAGGAAGAGGATTTGGCCTGAATAGAGATACATTACTGTTCCTTAAATCCCTGGAATTTCCTACTAATGGGGATTAAGTTCTTCCTAAAGATTAACTGTCAGTTTTTCTACGACTACTACATCCTTCAATTGTTATCTCTGTTGGTTAGTGTCCAGAACTCTTTTCCAAAATAAGGCTCTCTCCTGTATCTCACTGCATGAATCAACAGAGCAATCAAGCATCTGTTTTGTTTGAAAGAGCTGTCTTCTGGCATTAGCCCAACAGAGATCCTTTGGGTGAATAGTGCTAGCCACTTTGTAGCTCTGGTCTTAATTATAGCTATAACCAGTCTCCAAAAACTTGAGGGTACTTTCGCTATATGAGAATGTGTGATTCTTCCCCTACACCAAGCATCTAGATTAATTCTGCTGTAAAATGGGATATCTGTATGTCCATGGGAGTACCAAATTAGCAGTCACTTGGGCCTGGTCTACACTACACAGTTTTGTTGACAAAAGTCAGCTTTTGGTGACAAAAGAGTGGACATGTACACACTGCAATGCCACATTTGATGACAAAACTCTTCAGCTTTGGTAACAAAATAAAACCACCTTGATGAGAAGGGCTTTTGCACAAATGTTTTGTCACCAAAGTGCCAGTGCAGACACTGTGCTTGATTTTATCACTTTAATTGGCCTCCAGAAGGTGTCCTACAATGCCCATCCTGATCACTCTGGTCAGCAGTTCCAACTCCACTGCCCTGCAGCCAGGTAAACAACCAACCATACGTTGCTTCCCCTTTAAAGCCCCAGGAATTTTTGAAATTCCACTTCTCGCTCGCTTGGCATGGAGAGGTCTCATTGCATCTTCCCAGCTGACAGTGGCAGCTTAACGCAGCAGACACTCTTCCACTTGGACCACTGCAGAGCTGCTGAATCTCCTCCTGTACTTGGGGAGAGGAGGCTGTGCAGTTTCAGCTGCACCCCAGCAATAGGAATTTTGATATCTATGGGCAGATTTCTTGAGGCTTGTGTGAAATGAGTTATGATCAGGACACAGTGCAGTGTGGAACAAAGATCAAGGAGCTGGGGCAGGTGTACCAGAATGCAAGGGAGGCAAACCATCCCTCAGTGCTGCGCTGAAGACTTGCTGTTTTTATAAGGAGTTGGACACCATTCTCAGCAGCAACCACACCTCTACCACCAAGAACCCTATGGATACTTTGTCAGGGCTGTCATAAACAGATAGCTAAGGGTTAATGTCTCTTTCACCTGAAGCACCTGACCAAAGGACCAATCAGGAAACCGGATTTTTTCAACTTTGGGTGGAGGGAATTGTGTGTCTAAGTCTTTTGTCGCCTGCCTGCTTTCTCTGAGCTTTGGAGAAGTAGTTCTACTTTCTAATCTTCTGTTTCTAAGTGTAAGGACAAAGAGATCAGATAGTAAGTTATATGGTTTCTTTTCTTTGGTATTTGCATGAATATAAGTGCTGGAGTGCTTTGATTTGTATTCTTTTTGAATAAGGCTGTTTATTCAATATTCTTTTAAGCAATCGACCCTGTATTGTATCATCTTAATACAGAGAGACCATTTGTATTTTTCTTTCTTTTTATATAAAGCTTTCTTTTAAGACCTGTTGGAGTTTTTCTTTACTTCAGGGAAATTGAGTCTGTACTCACCAGGGAATTGGTGGGAGGAAGAAATCGGGAAAATCTGTGTGTTGGATTTGCTAGCCTGATTTTGCATTCCCTCTGGGGGAATAGGAAAGTACTATTTGTTTCCAGGATTGGAAACAGAGAGGGGGAGTCCCTCTGTGTAGTTTCACAGAGCTTGTGTCTGTGTATCTCTCCAGGAGCACCTGAAGGGGGGAAGGGAAAAAGGAGTATTTCCCTTTGTTGTAAGACTCAAGGGATTTGGGTCTTGGGGTCCCCAGGGAAGGTTTTTCAGGGGGACCAGAGTGCCCCAAAACACTCTAATTTTTTGGGTGGTGGCAGCAAGTACCAGGTCCAAGCTGGTAACTAAGCTTGGAGGTTTTCATGCTAACCCCCATATTTTGGACGCTAAGGTCCAAATCTGGGACTAAGGTTATGTCATGAGTGGCAGCAGGTGGGATATAGACAGAATCCAGAAGCCAGTAGGAATATTATATTTTTCTTTTCTCTGCTAAGGGCTTTTTAGCAGAGAGAGAAACAGTTGGTTTTAAAAGGGAACCAGAGAGAATTTTTTTTTCTGCTCTCTCTGGCAGTTGGTGGCTTGCATGTTAAGCGAGAAGCCATTACCAAACTGTTAAAGGTCTTTTGTCATGCAATAGCCCTCCAATTAGGAGGCAAGTACCAGCACTTATATGCATGCAAATAAAGTGGTTTTTCTGGTTTCCTTTCATTGAACATTAGCTAGAGAGAGAAAAGGAAAAAAGCACTGTTGCTAGGCAGACTTCAGGAGGCAACAGAACCTGCAGTTCAGAAGATAAACACCGGAGGGCACCCCAACACAAGAAAACAGGAACCATGACTTCTAAGGCAAAAATTGACGCCGAAGAACAAATCAAAGAAGCTGAACACAGGCGACAGATGAAGATGAAAGAAAAATACAAATGGTCTCTCTGTATTAAGATGATACAATACAGGGTCGATTGCTTAAAAGAATATTGAATAAACAGCCTTATTCAAAAAGAATACAAATCAAAGCACTCCAGCACTTATATTCATGCAAATACCAAAGAAAAGAAACCATATAACTTACTATCTGATCTCTTTGTCCTTACACTTAGAAACAGAAGATTAGAAAGTAGAACTACTTCTCCAAAGCTCAGAGAAAGCAGGCAGGCGACAAAAGACTTAGACACACAATTCCCTCCACCCAAAGTTGAAAAAATCCGGTTTCCTGATTGGTCCTTTGGTCAGGTGCTTCAGGTGAAAGAGACATTAACCCTTAGCTATCTGTTTATGACAAGGGCTAGAGCTGGCAGAAAGTGGCCCTAGCCCAGAGGATGAAGTCATTGATGAAGAGATGGAGTTAGATGACGTGGAGCCCACGGCAGGGTTGCCCAGTGGTGCGTCCAGCCAGAAACTGTTCTCCACTCTGGAGGTGTCTAGCTAGTCTCGGCAGTTGCACTCTGGTGAGCAAGAAGCAGGAGGGGAAACCCCTGGTAAGAGGTTTTGCTTTGTGAAGTGTGGAGGTGGGATGAGGTCATAGGAATGTACAAGACGGGCTGTGTTTCTGTGTGCTGGACATTATCTGTGCAGCTAAATCGGCAGAACAGGGTGTTGATGTACACTGAGATTTTACAGGAATCCTCCAGAGAGATCTCTAAGAAACTTTCTAGGAGGTACTTGGACATCCTCTGCCAAAGGTTCTGTGGCAGAGCTGCTTTGTTCCTTCCCCCATTGAAGGAAACAGTCCCATGCCATTCAGCAACCACTTGTGCAGCACACAGGCGAGTAACATATGGACAGGGTCAGAAGCTGCAAGTGTGTAGTAGATGCACCCTTGCTTACTCTCAGGAATGAGATATCTGCTACAATGACCCCCACCTGTGGAAAAGGGTGGGAAATTTTAGAATATTGTCCCTCAACAACTGCACTGTGACCCTTTCATATTGCTTTTCTCCCCATCTACAACGCCAGGGTAAACTCACCAGGCTTGGGGTGTTCACTGGAATGTGCGCTTGTCAGGGATCAGTGTGAAAGGATTAGTATGCACTAGAGGTGTATTTTACCGAAATGTTTCAATGTTGTGCATTCACTTAATCATGCTTCTGGGTATTGTTCCTTGTGCTTCTACAGATTTGGCTTTCAGACGCACTCCCTACACACTGGTGGAGTGCCCCTGCCCGATAAGAAAGCACCCATGATTAAACAAGGAGGACATGTTCCAGGAGGTTCTGCAATACTAAAATACAGAAAAGAGGGAACACATGGAGTGTAGGGAAATCAAAAGGCAGGACAAAAAAGAAAATGCCTTCATTAAAGACACTACTGAGAGGATAATTAAAGTTATGGAAGAGCAAACTGATATGTTGAAGTCCGTCATCGTTTTCCAGACTGAGCAGAAGCATTCCCGTGTTTCCCTTCAGAACATTCAGAACTCTTTCCCAATGTCCTCCCCAAACTCCACCCCATGCATTCCTTTCCGCTTTCTGGGACTTCTCACGTTCCTGTTCACGCCACCACCCCCACCAGACACCTTTTCAAAATGATAGATGGAGTTATGCACAACTCTAAAAGTCAGCCCTCCCCTGGTGCCTCCTCTCCCACCAAGCATCTGAGGCATGGGGGGGCATTGTTTTCTGTGCAATAAAAGCAAAGTTTTTGAATGATAAATAATCCTTGTTTCCAGCAAATTGTGATAGCAGGTGGCAGCAACACATACACAAGTAGTTTGATCATTTGCTTACATGGAATAGGCCATAGAAATCACAAGTATTTCCTTACAAAATTTGATTTCATTAAGCATTGCAGTCCCGAGCATAGTAATATATATTACTTGCTCTCAATTTTCAAAGTGTAGCCTCAAAGCCTCCCTTATTTGAATCCCCCTCCCCCCGATTGTTCCCCTCCAATAGCCCTGACATCTGGCTGTTCAAAATCAGTGGCAAGGTGGTCTGCCTCAGCAGTCCACCCCTGAGCCAGCTTTTCACCCTTACCTTCACAAATATTGTACAACAGTAGCAGCTATGACCATGTCAATATTATCCTCACTGAGGTCTAACTGTCCATAAAGGCATTGCCAAGGTGCTTTTAATCTGCCAAATGTACATTCCACAGTCATCCTGCACCTACTCACCCTGTTGTTGAACCGCTTCTTACTGCTATCCAGGTTTCCTGTACAAGGCTCCATGAGCCATGGCGTTAAGGGGTATGTAGGGTCTCCTAGGATCACTATGGGCATTTCAACATCCTCCACTGTAATCTTCTGGTCTGGAAAGAAAGTCCCTGCTTGAAGCTTTCTGTAAAAGCCAGTGTTCCTGAAGATATCTGCTTCATGCACCTTTCCAGACCACCCTGCACTGAGGTCAGTGAAACGCCTGAGGTGACCCATAAGCACCTGCAACACCATGGAGAAATACCCCTTCCTATTGATGTACTCCGTCACAAGGTGGTCCGGTGACATAAGTGGAATATGCGTGCCATCTATCGCCCCTCTGCAGTTAGGTAAAACCATTTCATGCACGTTGCCAAGAGTGACAGTCGTTCGCAGCAGGACGTGATTAATGGCCCTGCACACTTACATTAATGCAGCCCTAACAGTCGACTTCCTGACTCCAAACTGATTCACAACCAACCGGCAGCAGTCTGGAGTTGCCAGTGTCCACACTGTGATTGTCACGCATTTCTCCACCAAGAAGGCAGCTCTCATTTGGGTCTCCTTGTGCCACAGGGCTGGGGCAAGCTGTGCACACAGTACCAGAAAGGTAATTTTCCTCTTCTGAAAATTCTGTAGCCACTGCTTATCATCCCAGACCTGCATGATGATGCAATCCCACCACTCAGTGCTAGTTTCCTGAGACTCAAAACAACAGTCCACCATGTGCAGCTGTTCCATGAATGCCAAAAGTAATCTAATGTTGCTCCTACCCATGTCAGACAGCACGTCAGGCAACTGAATCCTGTTGAGTTGGAAACTTCACGATTAACTGCACTGCCGTTCACGATGTGTTACAGACAGCTAGCAGATCAGTGCAGAATTCATCCTTTCACACATAGATGGTGGGGTGAACAGCAAACAAGGACAGTTGAAAAATGCTGCAAACCAAAAATGGAAGCACATGAAATGCTGGGACAGAAAGCAATGCATCATGGGATGTTGAACCAGGACCCATGATGAGCTGTGATCCACTCCAGCTTCCCACAAGACCTAGCAGCAGAAGGTTTCGAGTGGAACTGTGGGATAGCTACCCACAATGCACTGCTGTCACTGTTAATGCTAGTGCCCCAAATGTGGGCATGTTCTGCCGACAGAGGGAGCATAATATGAACGTGCAATACCAATTTTCTTTTAGTACCTTTTGATTGTCCACAAAACTTTTGCCAACAAAAAAAACTGCAGTGTAGACAAGGCCTTGTACCTGAAACAGTCTGATATTGGTTGGGTATCTAGCCAAATTCTATTCCTCTAACTGAGCTCTTAACTCCTGCTTTGTTTATTTCCCCTATTAATTTGCCAACTGGGTGTTCTCTTGATTAGATCCCAGCATAATTTGGAGACAAATTTATAGCTAGTGGATTTTGCAGCTATTATTTATTCAACCTAGAGCAAAGATCTGATTAAAGCACCTCCAGGATTAGAAGCAAAATATTTAACTGTAATTTATCAAAAGTCAAGCTGTGGGTCCAGGTTCTATCTAGTCTTTTTTTTTTTTTTTTAAACATACTAAGCTCTTATTTTTATAGCCCTGAAACATGAATCAAAACGTTAAGCCCCATTAAGGTCAGTGGCAAAACTCTCATTGACTTCAATAGGGTTAGGATTTCACACAGGTGTCCACTGAAGCTGGAAACTTCATGTGTAATAGAGAAAAAAAAATTAAGTAGAAAACAAAAAGAGAGGAGGTTTATTTTGTACCATGTGTCAGTTGTTCTTAGTTCAGTAATCTCTCGTCCCCAACCTCTCCATCCCCATCCCACCCCCACAAAAAAACCTCACATATCTCCAATATAACTTTATAAAAGTTAATTGTGTAAACTCCTTCATATATTAATAATTTGTATATCTGCATTTCTTGTATATTTAAAGTCTGTGTACAAACTTCCAGGACATACTTGTTTGTTTCTTGTTCAAGGCTCATTAAAATTTATATAATGGGAATTTTTCCATTGACTTTTGTTGAGTCTGGCTCAGATAGCCCTTAGTTTGCAGAATCCAGGCCTGCACAAAAATTAATTAATCCAAAAATGTTAGGATCAAAATTTAGGCAATTTCTCTTTTAGCCTCACAATCATAGGAAATCAGATATTTTATTAATAATCATAGAATAAGCGAGTTATCATTTCCTATTTAAAACTGAATAAAATACATACAAGACAATATACAGCTGTAAACATAAAGAGAAGAATGGTCTAGCTGTGGGGACAGTAGCCTGGGAGTCGAGACCCAGGTTCAATCTGCTCTGCCACAGATTTTCTGAGAGACCTTGGGCAAGTCACTTAGTCTTTCTGTGCCTCAGTTCCTCATCCATAAAATGAGGTAAAACAATACTCCCCTACTTCAGAGGAATTTGAAGATAAAATATATTAAAGATTGTGAGGTGCTCAGATATCACAGTAGTGGGGGCTCTCAAAGTGCGATAGATAAAAATACAATACAACGTTTCACTTGTCTTTGAGTCTTCAACAATCCCAAATCTTTAAAACTCCAGGTAAGTCATTAAAATGTTTCAAAAATAATTTAAAAAAGGTATAGTCTTTGTCCAAGAGCCACAGAGGGAAATATACAAAGGAAGAAAAGGGGAGATGAGTTGTTGGAGGAAAAGATAAGGGGCTATGGGGATGGCAAGAGGATAGTTTATGCTTTTGTATTTCTGTAAGAGATTTAAGTGACCAACCACACCCTGGAATTGCTAGTAGTGAAAATGCATAGTTATTGAGTAACCCATAGTCTGACTTTTTTTGCCTAAATTATCCACTGAACACCTACACGTAACAAATCCGTTGTAGTAATTGGGATTGGCTCTCAACCAGGTGAAATTTTCAGCCAGCTGTAGATCAGATACTTTACATACGTCAGCCACAAATACACTTGAGGTGTTATTAGATGGCAAGTCTGATAAACTGGGCATTGCCTTTGCATCAAATGCTATTGATTGCTGAGCTCTGAGAGCTACTGTCTGTGGGAAATGTGGAGTTCTTGAGCTCTTGCCAGTTTCTTGTTGCTGAGCAACAGCATTTGTCCCCTCCAGTTGTGTGTGTGGCATATACATATGGATTAAAAATAAGATCATGAAAACTACCCTACACAGTGTCCTTAACTGTTTAATGACCATGTCAAATATCATGTATGATTAAAAATTAATCAGATCTGGCAGGCAGTATATTTTCTGGCTGTTGCTACGTAACCAGACATAAAGCACAGGCTGTGGAGGACTAAGTAACCTCAACCAACTGATAAGAGCAAAAATCCTCTACAAATACCCTGCCTGCTGTATCTTATTGCTTTCATCACATTGCATTTATAAATACAAATAAAGATCCCATAACAGGTATTTACTGGACATTATTCCTGAAGATATAGAATAAGTCAGGGTCAAAAAGCCCTATGTTAATTTTTTACATCGCAGTGTATTTCTTTATATAGTGCTAGAGCTAGTTTGAAAATAAAAAGGTGGGGGGGAAATCACAGCATTTTCATTATCACCCCTTCTGTTCACCAAAATTTGAAATTTACAACATTTCATTGAAATATTTAAACCAACTCTGCAGATGGTTGAAAACTGGGATTCGATTTTCATGACAATTTTTAAAGAATTTGTTTACCCTTTTCATTGAACTTACAAAACCTTTCAACTATTTGTCTATTAGGGTCTGTGGATTCATTAAGCACCTGTATTTGTGTCCGGGATTGTAAAGTCATTCAGTAACACGTTAAAGAGACAGCCTATCAACTGATCAATTACTAGATCCTACATAATTTTTTAATGCAAATAGAGGTGGAGAAACCCAAAGGCATTCAGGTTCATATGGTTCAGTACAAAACTAATTCCAAACCAAACAGTAACCCCTCCTAGTGCTCTCAAGCTAGGGCACTTAATCACACGATTCTTGTGACTCAGTGGCACAATGATGATGATGATCAACAGCAATCATCATAAATCACGTTGTGACAATATCAGAGTATTTGGGTTTCACTGGGCAGACCTAAATGTAAATATTTTGGGCAGGGTGGAGTTTTCACCTGTACTATTCAGCTCTAATTGGAACCTTACCACTGTCAAATGTATAGCTTCTCTCTTCCTCCAAGTTTATTTTGGAAATAGGATGAATGGAGACTTTCCTAGTTTATCTTTTATCCGATCACAGATAACGATTTGGATGACATCTTAAACTCCTGAGCCCTGTCTGCATGTCATAGCTATTGAAGATTCTGTGGCACTTTGAGTAAAAGTTGAGGTTGACGGTGATGTGCTTAGCCAGAATTTCCCTCTGTTATGCAATGTTCTGTGCACTAATATCCGAGTGACTGCTGCCATCCACTTCAGAAGTGGTATTGTATGTATTTAAGACCTGAACCTTCAAACCTGGGATTCTTATACCACTATGAGTTGCTACCCACTCTAGTGGGAAGCTGTAAGGGTTTCTGTGTAAAACACACTTTTGGTGGATCAAGGCAATAGTTTTTAAATGTACTTGGGGTCTTTAGAGATGAAAGGCGGCAGTTAATAAATAAATATGCTATTATTTGTTTATCTCATGAAGATTGCTAGCCTTTCATTTTCACACACATTCATACCACTCAAATGAAAGGAGAAAAGGGATTTCAGAACTTCATGATGTGCGTACATGAATACAGAGGTGATTGCCATGAGCAAAATTGCAAAGTCAGGTGATAAGTGATTTCAGCATGCACATTTGACTGCCTTTCTGCTCTCTGCCTATTAATCCATCTCCCTGTGACTTATTCTAACACCCTAAGGCTTTGAACTGATTCAAACATTCCCCATAAATTTCAAAGCATGTTTCCTGAGCTAGTTCCTGAGCTAGTTCCTCTTTTCCCCTTAAATGTGGATTTTCCTGTCTCAGCACCAAGAACAGATTCAGCCCTGAACCAGTGACAGCTTTTCTATGCAGAACAACAAAGACAATCTTAAAATCTGATGTCTTTTGGCCCCAGAGGAGTTGATAATCTTGGAAGAGAATATTCCCAACTTCCCAAAAGCACCAACCTCTTACTTCAAATTCTGGAAGATTCTGAGATAATGGCCTTCAAAATAGTGCCGTTTTATGCAGAGAAAGCCATTGCAGGCTATTCTAGAGGGTTGTATTGTTCCCTTTGAGCCCTCTATTGTTCGACTCATGGCATCCAAGAGAAAGTGATTCAAAATGTTTTAAGGGAGTGTCATAACTATAAAGGGAAGGGAACAGCCCTCCTGTGTACAATACTATAAAATCCCTCATGGCCAGAGACACCAAAATCCTTTTACCTGTAAAGGGTTAAGAAGATCAGGAAACCTGGCTGACACCTGACCCAAAGGACCAATAAGGGGACAAGATACTTTCAAATCTGGGTGGGGGGAAGGCTTTTGTTTGTGCTCTTTGTTTTGGGGGTTGTTCGCTCTTGGGACTAAGAGGGACCAGACATCAATCCAGGCTCTCCAAATCTTTCTGAACCAGTCTCTCATATTTCAAACTTGTAAGTTACAGCCAGGCAAGGCGTGTTAGTTTTATTTTTGTTTTTTCAACTTGTAAATGTTCCTTTTTGCTGAGAGGATTTTACCTCTGTTTGCTGTAACTTTGAACCTAAGGCTAGAGGGGGTTCCTCTGGGCTATATGAATCTGATTACCCTGTAAAGTATCTTCCATCCTGATTTTACAGAGATGATTTTTACCTTTTCTTTCTTTAAATTAAAAGCTTTCTTTTTAAGATCCTGATTGATTTTTCCTTGTTTTAAGATCCAAGGGGATTGGCTCTGGACTCACCAGGAACTGGTGGGGGAAAGGAGGGGGGATGGTTAAATTCTCCTTGTGTTAAGATCCACGGGGTTGGATGGGTGTTCACTAGGAACTTGGTGAAGAAGTCTCTCAAGGCTGCCCAGGGAGGGGAAGATTTTGGGAGGAAAGAAAGAGAGTGTTCCAGGTACTCAGAAATCTGGACGGTGACAACGAGACCAGATCTAAGCTGATAGTTAAGCTTAGAGGTGTTTATGCAGGTCCCCACATCTGTACCCTAAAGTTCAGAGTGCAATAGGAACCTTGACAGGGAGTTATTTGTTTGTAACACTCTAAACATCCCTCAAATAGTGTTTTCTGTAACATGTGGCATATACAGAATAAAATGGTGGTGTAGCATGATGGTTCGATTAACACCCACTTTGGAATAATTCACTCATGGTTTGTGGTGTTACAGTTGGCAGGACCTGTGGAGCACCATTTAAAGAGAGAGAGCATAGCTTGGACCACTCTCCCCCTGCCCCAGTCACCTCCACCCCTCCCTCCCCATCAGCCTGGCCCATAAGCCTATACCTCATTCCCTCTCTCTTCCAAATTTAAGGGAGTGGCATTGGTACCTGGCATGAAGTGTCACAGCCCTGCTCAGGTTTGGCCTGGCCAAAAAACTCCACGGTCTAGGTTAAGTGTGAGTGCAGAAATAGAGGGCATGTGCTGCCAAGTGGTATATCTTCACTTGCTTTTGTGTCAAGTGTGTTGTGTGTGTAGCAAATCACATGCTTCACAATGTTGTGTGTGTATTTATATGCATATATATGAAAGAGAAATGATTCACTTATGCATTACAGACAATTGTTTTATACTGTTTGGCCATAATGCTCTAAGGTAATTGTTCTTAGTCTAGTCATAGTCATCCCCTGTTGATATAAATCATTAATAAATCTGAGTCATCAGCAATCAGTCTGCACAAATATAGGATAAAAAAAAGTCTGGAGAACAAAATGATGGAACACATTAGGGAGTAAACTCTGGAGGCGAGAGGTTGCATCTCATAACAACAATGAAACAGTTGCTTCTTCTAGAATGTTGTCAGTGAAACATCAAAAATGCTACTTGTTAAAAATAAAATTATGGACAGAAGGATGATCCTAGAAGATGCAGACAGATATTAAGGCAGAGAGACTTTTGAAAGGCATAGCCATGGGTACTGAATTAATAACAGCGTCTTTTATGATTTTGTGTGCAGTTTCATGTATAATAATGTAAGCCTTATTTAAACAAGCAAATTAAAGATTTACACAGGTGGGGGAAGGCTTAGACAATAGTTTTACAGAGAAACCAGGTATGGGCATACAGAGATAAATCACAAGGTCATACCTGAAATCACCACAAATCCTCATTAAATGATAGCAGCATCAGCAGCTGTTGGCATAGCAGCAGCAGCTGTTGGCATAGCAGAAAGCCAACAACTAAACTCTGTCTTGAGAATCTACAGGGTCATTGCTGACAATCTCTAAAAAGAGGGCACCAGACTCCTGTGGTCATAACAGGTGAAAAGGGTTAGCTACATTATTTCAAGAAAATTGGAATTCGGTCTCACAGGCATTAAGTTCTTGAGGTCATTCTTTGAGCCAGCTAACTCAAACTTGTTTGCTTCAACTGCTTCCCAAAATGTGCACAAAACATATGTTGTTTATGCAGACCTGTCATGGTATAATTCCCCACTCTGAACCTTAGCATCCAAAAGATGGGCTACCAGCATGAATTCCTCTCAGCTTGATTACCAGCTTAGAACCTGTAGCGCTGCCACCAACCAGGAATTCCAGTGCCTGGTACATTCTGGTCCTCCCAAGACCTTGCCTGGGGAACCCCAAGACCCAGAGCCTCTGGATCTTACCACAAGGAAAGTAATCCCTTTCCCCCACCGTTGCCTCTCCCAGGCTTCCCCTCTCTGGGTTACCCTGGAAGATCACTGTGATTCAAACTCCTTGAATCCTAAACAGAGAGGAAAATGCACCTTCCCCCCTCCTTCTCTCTCCCCCTCCCAGACTCACCCTGAGACAGAAAGTAATCCTGACACAGAAAGAAACTAGCCTCTCTCTTCCCCTTCCCTCCTTTCTCCCCACCAATTCCCTAGTGAATCCAGACCCAGTCCCCTGGGGTCTCACCAGAATAAAAACATAGTCAGGTTCTTAAACAAGAAAAGCTTTTAATTAAGGAAAGAAAAACAGTAAAAATTATCTTTGTAAATTTAAAATGGAGTAGGTACAGGGTCTTTCAGCTATAGACACTGGGAATACCCTCCCAGCCTAAATATACAAGTACAAATTAAAATCCTTTTAGCAAAATACAAATTTGAACTCCTTCCAGCCAAATACACATTTGCAAATAAAGAAAACAAACATAAGCCTAACTCGCTTTATCTACCTAGTACTTACTATTCTGGACATATAAGAGACTGTATCAGAGAGATTGGCGAGAAACCTGGTTGCATGTCTGGTCACTCTCAGAACCCAGAGAGAACAACCACCAAACACTAACAGCACACACAAAAACTTCCCTCCCTCAAGATTTGAAAGTATCCTGTCCTCTGATTGGTCCTCTGGTCAGGTGACAGCCTGGCTCATTGATCTTGTTAACCCTTTACAGGCAAAAGAGATATGACGTAGTTCTGTTCCATTAACTCTTAACTATCCGTTTATGACAAGATCCCAGGCTTCAATTCAGGAAAATGATTTTATATATGCAAAATGACTCTGTGGGTGTACAAAACAGATAAGTATATGGCTAAGAACGCAGTTTGCTCATGCAAATGTTGTGTGCGTGCATGGATGGAGGTACAAGGGATGCATGCATAAACTTTTGGAGCAGTATAAGCATTCGGTTTTGAACAGGGCTATATTTTCAAAACAATTTCATTTATGACCAGTGTTGTCAAATGGCTCACCAGAACTCAACCAAACATGCCTGACACATGAGCCCCAGAAAGTTAGCCTGCTCTTTGTCTGCCTGAATTACAATATGGATGTAACTGCCAAAGTATTCAGACCAAATAAAACAAAAAACAAAAACAAAAACAAACAAACAAACCAAAAACATTCTCCTGGGTGCAGGCTCATTTTATCTGTCCTTATCTACAACACTAATAATTCAGGAACACTCCTGATTTTCTACAAAGCCATCTGAGGCTTCTGACCTGATACCTAGTCAAGAAAAATGAAAATTAATCTATTATAGCTACCTGATATGGAAAAAAAGTGCTCTGAAAAGTCATGGGAAACCCACTGAGGATAGCAGTGCTGCCTATGAGAATCATAGGTAAATCTCAGACTGTTTTTTTTTTCTCATGCTGTTAAAAATCAACTGGCAACAACTCAGAAATCCCTCTCGGGAACTACGGCTGTCCTTGCCAAATTCAGGTACTTACACTCTTCCAAGTTAAAAATTTCCTCTGTCATTAAATTTGAAAAAAAAACAAACACAAAAAAATGTTATTCTTCCATTACTGTTTTTTAAAATATGTTATGCTGTTAGACTGGTTTCTTATCAACAGTCTGGCTGCTTATCAACAGTGGATGAAGTAAGCTCTGCATATAGTGCTAGAGCCTGGGGCCTAGCTGAATTCTGCATAGTGCAAATTAGTGTAACATGTAAGGTGGACCTTGGAATCTACTCCTCTAATTCTTACACAGAGTTGTATTGATTCTGTCTCTATGACCCTAGAGGCCTGGGCAGGATTTGCCCCATACATTTCTGCCATTGTTTTGTTAGGTAAAGAAGTTAAACTTACAGGGAGGTAATTAACAGGATCATTCCTCCTTTTTTATTTTTTTAAAGGAACTACATTTTTCTTTTATTCTGTATT
The DNA here is from genome assembly GCF_025201925.1 of Gopherus flavomarginatus. Taxonomy (NCBI): domain Eukaryota; kingdom Metazoa; phylum Chordata; order Testudines; family Testudinidae; genus Gopherus; species Gopherus flavomarginatus. The sequence continues at coordinate 79,261,643 of NC_066617.1, read as the reverse complement.
TTTACCACATATAGGGCTTGATTCAGTAAAACAGTTAAACGTGCGTAAACTGATTTCATTGGGGCTACTTACATTCTTAAGTGCTTTACTGAATCAGGATTATAGTTTTCAGTAGTGCAATAAGTTTATTATCTAACTTTCTCTATTTTAGGGTATAGATCAGCTGTTCTGTGCCTGTTAATATTTTCAAGATCAACTTTCAACTACCTGTTAATTCTCAACAATTATTGTTGCCAGGTTTTCCTCATTTCCTAATTATTCCTATTTCTTTACTTTACTTGTCAAAGACTGATTTAAATTGGAGTTCAGTATCTAAGCAATTTGAGTCATTAATTTCATTTGTTAGTGGACCTATTTTCTCTCTATTATTAATAGGGCAGTAGATTAATAGCAGTTAACTCACGCAATTAACTAAAAAAAAATTAATCTTGATTACAAAAATTTGTCGTGATTAATTGCAGTTTTAATCGCACTGTTAAACAATAGAATACTAATTGAAATTAAATATTTTGAATGTGTTTCTACATTTTCATATATATTCTGTTCTGTGAAATTGAAATCAAAGTTTACATTTTTATTACAAATATTTGCTCTATAAAATGATAAGAAATATTTTTCAATTCACCTCATACAAGTACTGCAGTACAATCTGTTTGTTGTGAAAGTACAATTTACAAATGTAGATTTTTGTTACATAACTGCACTCAAGCAAAACAATGTAAAACTTCAGAGGCTACAAGTCCACTCAGTCCTACTTCTTTTTCAGCCAATCGCTAAGACAAACAAGTTTGTTTACATTTACAGGACATAATGCTGCCCTCTTCTTATATACATCACCAGAAAGTGAGAACAGGCATTTATATGGTACTTTTGTAGCCAGCATTGCAAGGTATTTACGTGCCAGATATGCTAAACAGTCATATGCCTCTTCATGCTTCGGCCACCATTCTAGAGGACATGCTTCCAGGCTGAGGACAGTCCTTTAAAAAAAAAATGCGTTAATTAAATTTGCCTGAACTCCTTGGGGGAGAATTGTATGTCCCCTGCTCTGTTTTACCTGCATTCTGCTATATATTTCATGTTATAGCAGTCTCAGATGATGACCCAGCACATGTTGTTCATTTTAAGAATACTTTAACTGCAGATTTCACAAAAAACGCAAAGAAGGTACCAATGTGAGATTTCTAAAGATAGCTACAGCAGTCGACCCAAGGTTTAAGAATCTGAAATGCCTTCCAAAATCTGAAAGGGACAAGGTGTAGAGCATGCTTTCAGATGTCTTAAAAGAGCAACACTTGGATGCAGAAACTACAGAACCTGAACCACCAAAAAACAAAACAAAACATCCAACCTTGTGCTAGTGACATCTGACTTAGATAATGAAAATGAACATGTGTCAGTCTGCACTGCTTTGTATTATCTCCTGCAAATGTAAACAAACTTGTTTGTCTGAGTGATTGGCTTAACAAGAAGTAGGACTGAGTGGATTTGCAGGCTCTGAAATTTTACATTGTTTTGTTTTTGAGTGCAGTTTTTTGTACATAATTCTACATTTGTAAGTTCAACTTTCATGATATTGAGTTTGCACTACAGTACTTGTATTAGGTGAATTGAAAAATACTATTTTTTTACAGTGCAAATACTTGTAATAAAAATAAATATAAAGTAAACACTGTACAATTTGTCTTCTGTGTTGTAATTTAAATCAACATATTTGAAAATGTAGAAAACATCCAAAAAGATTTAAATAAATGGTTTTCTATTATTAACAATGTGAATAATTTTTTTTAAATTGCTTGACAGCCCTAATTATTATGTAACAATGCCTACAAGAAGATAGTCAACCTGCACAGGCTATTTAAAAAGGCAGTTTTTAATATGCATAATTATTATGAGCTGGAGTAAAACCTTACTGAGATTGATGGGTGTGAACTCACCCTTCAATTTACACAACTATAAGGATAAATTAATCTTAAACCCCTACCCAAGATAAAAAAGGGTTATGTGAACTCACCCAGGAGTTTTGGGCTGTGTGGGTAGAGGGGGTTTTCTGAGAGATTGAGAGTGAGTGAATAGAGAACACACAGAAACTGAAAAGAAAAGGGAGAGAGGCAGAAGCAAAAAGAACAAGAAAGCCAAACATTGGCCTGTGAGCACAGTGTGACCTTGAAATAACTAGAGAGAGCTCTGGGGGCTGGAGTTGGCTAAAGAAGCTTGGGGCTATAAACTAAGGGCTTGGCTACACTTGCAGATGTAAAGCACTGGGAGTTGAACCAGCCTGTGGAGACAGCAGCAGGGAAAACGCTGCGGTGTGTTTACACTGTCATCTGCATGCGCAGTGGTGTGGCCACAGTGGCAGCTCTTGCAATGCCCCAGAGAGCAAAGCATTGTGGTAGCTATCTCAGTGTGCAAGTGGCTGTAGCGTGCTTTTCAAATTGGGGGCGGGTGAGGGGAGGAGTGTGACAGGGAGTGTGTTCTGTGTATGTGAGGGGAGACAGTGTGTTTTAGGTGGCAGAGTGTGTCAGCATGCTGTCTTGTAAGTTCAGATAGCAGCAGACCCCCTCCCCTAAACGTACAAGTGCTTGCCTTTGCGGCAGCAGTATTCGCCAGTAATTGTTTGCTTTGTGTCCCAGAACAGATAAGCATGCCGGATGTCAGAAACACAGCTTTGAAAGAGGATAGCCGCATGCCTGCAGCCGAGTTCAAAACAATGACCAGAGTGGCCACTTGACGTCAGGCGATTATGGGATGTTTCCAGAGGCCAGTCACAGCACAGTGCAACACGTCATCTACACTGACACCTGGGCATTTCAACCAGGGCACAGCAAGCTTTGTGCTTCTCGTGGAGGTGGATTACCAGGAGCACTCCAGTTGCAGAGTCCAGGCGCTCTATGTGCCTTGCCAGTGTGGACACTTCAGGAGTTAGGGCACACAGGGATGATTTAATGAGTTCTAACTTGTAAGTGTAGCCAAGCCCTAAGTCTTTGCTCCTTTCGTTCTTGGTTTCTCCTGTGCCCAGTGAAGCAGGACTTTCATTATTTACAAGATATTTACAAAGACTGCTTCAAAGAAATACTTGACTATCACCAATTTCTTCTCCTAACTGGAACTTTGACTAGCTGCTCGGTCAAAAAGAGGCAACAATATAATAAAGGAACAAACACGATGTGCGCTAATTGTCACCTTGATAACTTTGCTGAAATCCCTATGTTTTACCCCCATCTTTTATCTGGTTTTTGGTTTGGATTGGGTTTTGTCTTTTAGAGTGCAGGCTCTCCACACCAGGGACTGTGTCTTCCTGTACGTTGACATAGCACCTAGCATACATTGGCCCCAGGTCGGCAAATCATTTACACCTATACTTAAGTTTATCCCCTATTCAGCAAAGCACTGAAGTATGCTTAACTCTAAGTCAGGGAGAGTTAAGCACACAATTAAAATTAAGCATGAGCTATAGTGTTCTCTTAAATAAGGAAGGACTGTTTAATTGGGGACTTTAGCCCCTACCATAATGTATCTTATATAAAAGTATTAAATTATCATCACATTAACACCATGATGGGCTCTTTATAAATAAGACCCCCACCACAAAGAACTAGAATTCCGATCTTGCATTGGGATCTGCTAAACTTGGACCCCCCCCATATGGATTTCCACTGGATTCAACAGGATTTTGCAGAAGCAAAAGGGTCCACTCATGGCTCCCGATGCTAGATTTGATGCAAGTGCTCTTTGCCTCTGATGTATTTGTAAAAAGGTCTTATTTAATGTATGGGAATTTACCACTTTCAAAGAAATTTGCATTCACTGAATGGCAAACTTTGGCTTTGGATCAAGTACGTTAATATTTTATGGAGACATCCATATTTGCAGGTGATTACTCTTAAAGTAAAAATCAGTCATTTTTAAAACAATCTATTCCAGTACTGATCCAGCAATAGACACCTGGAAAATACTCAAAACTGGAGTTTTATCTGCCTCAAAAGCTTTCCTGCGCCTCACTAAGCCTCAGTATTTTTCCTCCCCTCAAGACTGGAAAATAAAATAGCATCAGTGTCTATCACAGAACTGTAAAGATGTGACTAACCTATCCAGGGAGCACCACTAATATGTGTGTTCCAGTGTAAAAGGCAGTTTCATAAAGGCAGTTGCTACTTCAGGGGGAGGTGAGGGGACATTTCCATCAGAATCTTCAAAGCAGTGACAATGAATGCCCTGATCTAAGCACCACAGAAAAGCGAGAGTTGACAGATGCATTAAAAAAATGCATTAAACGTAAGAGCTGAGGTGAACTATTTGTGTGCCAGCATGAGCGGGAGGCAATTCAAAATGACTCTTAACACGACACTGTTCACAATGCCACCACAGTCAATATCCTGTCTTTAGCATTTCTCCATGCATGACTGGGTTTCCACATGTCATATTACGTCTTATTGTCATCTGGCACAATGAAATAGAGGGGAAGTTGTGTCCTTAATCAGCAAAAGGAGGTCACTGCTGGGACACTGGGAGCCATTTTCCCTGGTCTTCTGTCTCCATGGGAGGAAAACAGTCTATGTAGTTTCCCCAAACCCTGTCATCCTCTAGAGTGAGAGATAATCTGATTTATATTACATTTACAAAAGATACATAAAGATAAATTAGCCATTGGCATACATTTTTTCCTGGGGTGTTTGTATTTTGACTGGTTTCTGAGAAATATCAATGTCTCAAAAACGTAGATTTTGTGTTATGATTTATACCCTCTGACCTAGATTGTTAATAATATATATATTATGAAACTTCTAAATTGCATGATTAGCCAGGGTGAGGCAATGGTGGGCAGGTGCTACACTACTGTAGGAACACCTGGAACAAAAAAACTGGCTGTAATCAGAATTTTGATCTGTATCACCTAAAAAAAAATCAAAAGCACCCCCCCCCCCAACATGTGTGGTGATAAAAGTATGAATTAACCCACTGATCAGCAAAATTTTCACACATTTAATTAGCAGGATTTTGGTACATGGTATGTTACATACTAACGACTGCAATTTATGATAACCTTTAATACTGGCATTTCAGAAGCATAGCAGAAAGCTCTTGATTACTCCATTTTTAGCAGCGTAACCACATTATGCAGAGAGGATTAGACGGCAGTGAAATGCAAAAGAATTAGCTAGTCAAACGGAACCATTATCCTGCTTTCATTTTTGTAGCTTCTTCCCCCCCACCCCAAGATCTTCTCAGGCACAATTATAATTGATGTGCACATCTGGCACAGGATTTGTTCCATGCCAGCACACGTTGGGACACCAGCTATCCCAAAAGGGATGCTGAGGCCATGCCCCATCCTCTCTGGAAAGGGGCATGCTGTACTCTACAAGGGCGTTCATAGGATTTATGGGAGAAATTGTGCCTTCCTGGAGCTTCTTTCAGGTGGAGTGGCTCTCCATTTCCTTCAGTGTGGGCCAGTGCCTGTTGGGCACAAGGATAAAGGGCTATATTCTCCAGTGCTGCACCTCCTGCAGAATTTGCCCATCAAGATGGCTTAACCAGCCTTAAAAAGACCCTCTTCCATTGCAAGGGGGAAATTCTCAGTGGCCTTGAGCCAGCATAGAAGCTCATACACCCACTCCTCCCTTCTGCTGGGATAGCAGGGGAAAGGAGGCATGGCTGGAACAAGGTGGAGTATGGCTAGAATGTTCCTATGCAATAGCAATCTGGGATGAAGTTTTGTTCAGCCTTGAAGCAGTTTGCAGCCAGTGGTGGCCCAGCCCTACACACAGGATCAGAGGAAGGCAAAAGTGAGCTTTATGCCACCTTTGCATTGCCATCCTCCTGACATGCACTGTGTACATTTCAGTTGGACTCCAGAACCTAGTCCACCGCATAGATAAAATTTCATCAGTTTCTTATTTCAGTAACTAGGCAACAATTCTTATACATAGTTGTTCTAACAGAGATTGTTTTTCCTTTTAAATGGGGAAGGCAGGTAGAAGGGTTTGTGGATATTGTGAATGACCTTCTTCTTATGATGGCTGAAAGAAGAAAGCTTTGTAGCATTTCCTTAAAAAGGGTCAGACTCTGGAGTCACCTAAGTTTCCTCTGGAAGATTGTTCCATAGCTGGATCCTCTCAGTCAAGATAGCTATATCCCCCACTCTCATGCACAAGGTCCTAGGCTTTGTGATCTGTTCAGTATATGTAGGGCCCTATCAAATTCACGGCCATGAAAAACATGTCACAGACCATGAAATCTGGTCTTGCATGCTTTTACTCTATACTACATAGATTTCATGGGAGAGATCAGCATTTCTCAAACTGGGGGTCCTGACCCAAAAAGAGGTGGGGGGGGTGTCACGGTATTGCCACCCTTACTTCTGGGCTGCCTTCAGAGCTGGGTGGCCTGAGAGTGGCAGCTGGTGGCCAGGAGCCCAGCTCTGAAGGCAGAGCTGCTGCATGGTAGGGTATTGCCACCCTTACTTCTGCACTGCTGCTGGTGGGTGCTGCCTTCAGAGCTGGGCACCTGGCCAACAGCCACCGCAGCGCAGAAGTAAGGGTAGCAGTATCACAACCCCCTACAATAACCTTGTGATCCTCCCATCCCACCCAGCTCCTTTTTGGGTCAGAACCCCTACTATTTCAACACTGTGAAATTTCAGATTTAAATTTCATGATTTGAGATATTTATGATTTTTAAAAATCCTATAATCATGAAATTGACCACAATGGACTGTGAATTTGATAGGGCCCTTAGCAAGCTAGTAGAGGCTTTTGTTTGAAGTAGGAAGCAGTTACAGACAAACTGGTTATCTAATAAGGTCCATGCTGAGAGCTTATTCTCCTCTTTCTCTTACTTTTGATTTTTACTAGTGTAACTTCACTGAGGTCCCTACAGTAACACCAAATCCACACAGGTGTAAGTGAGAAAAGGATTGGGTCCTGAGGGCTAATCCCCTAGACAAGCAAGGAGATGCAATATATACCATTCCGCAGGCCGATTTCATGTAAATGAGCAGGGGGTGGCTTTCTTCAAGTTCATTATTATTTTTATTATGGGTTACACAGAGCGTGTGCTCAGTGCTGTACAATATGCAGAAGATAAGGGGCCAGATCTTCACCTCATGAATGTCATCATAGCTCCATTGAAAAACAGAGCTATGTCAAGTTGAGGATCTGGTCCACCATCCCAGCCCTCAAACATATATAAACTAGAGGCCAAATTTTGCAAGGTACTGAGCTCTTCTTTTAAGGTGCTTAGCAACCTGAACTCTCAGTTCAACACTTTGCTGGACTGGAGCTGTGATGGAGTCAACTCTAAATTAGTTCTTGATTATTTGGCTGCTGTAAGTAGCAGTGAACTAGGGTTTAGTACTGCATCAGCTATAGTCATTTTACACTCAAAAGCATGTTCCTAATCACCTTTGTACACAATGTTGGTTGCCTGTTTATAACATTACCACCATATTTTCAAGCCTTTCTATTTAACTGTGATCATTAAGATGTTGGATGCATTTCCCGCAAGTGGATGAAGTCATCCCAGGGGAAGGAGAGTGGGGGAGGGAGTATGAAGCTAGCTTTGCAACATGCTCATTAGATGTTGCTATGTGATAAGCATTGTCCCACAGGGAAAGCCACAGAAAATTGCATGTGCATTTAGACTGCCTTGTGAGAGTCCAGGAGAACTCCTACTGAGCTATAGATCAAATCCAAGCTGCATATCCTTGGTAAAGAATACTGCTGCTTACAGATAAATACATCATTACTGAGGAATGCAGAGTTGTACTGGTGGCTTAACTTGATATGGTATTGTTGTAAAAATCACAAATCAACATAATTTAAAAAATCTATTTGTATTCAAAGCGTTGATTCCATTATTTCTAAGTGTACATTCTCAGAAAGTATTTGATGTAGTAATGATTAAATATAAGATCTGCTTTAAAAACCTCACACCATGTGAATCAGCTAGATACTAAATATGTGCAAGTTGGTTCTTAATAAATTATACAGTGAGAGTCACAAAGTGAGAAGCCGATTAATCACTGGAAATACAAGGCAGTTATAACTTAAGCATGCTTGTAACTTGAGATCTTGAGAACTGAACCAAAATGTGTTTTTCAGAGGGAATGGAAGGGCTTGACTTGATTTTTATATAAGACATTTTGGTTTACATTGATGTGTGTGTAATTAAATATATATATTATATATAAAATTAGGGCTATCAAACAATAAAAAATTAATTGCGATTAATCTCACTGTTAAATAATAATAAAATATTTAAATATTTTTGATGTTTTCTACATTTTAAAATATATGGTTTTCAATTAATACACAGAATACAAAGTGTACAGTGCTCACTTTAATTTATTTTTAATTACAAGTATTTACACTGTAAAAAAACCAAATAGTGTTTTTCAATTCACCTCATACAAGTGCTGTAGTGCAATCTCTTTATCATGAAAGTTGAACTTACAAATGTAGAATTATGTACAAAAATAACTGCACTCAAAAACAAAACAAAGTCCACTCAGTCCTACTTCTTGTTCAGCCAATCAGCAAGAAAAACAAGTTTATTTACATTTGCAGGAGATAATACTGCCCGCTTTTTCTTTACGATATCACCTGAAAGTGAGAAAAGGCATTCTCATGGCACTGTTGCAGACGGCGTCACTAGACAGTTACGTGCGAGATGCACAAAAGATATATATGTCCCTTCATGCTTCAATCACCATTCCAGGGGACATGCGTCCATGCTGATGATGGGTTCTGCTCAATAACAATCTGATGGACTGCAGACTGACGCATGGTCATTATTTGAGTCAGATGCCACCAGAAGAATGTTGATTTTCTTTTTTGGTGGTTTGGGTTCTGTAGTTTCCACATCAGAGTGTTGCTCTTTTAAGACTTCGGAAAACATGCTCCACACCTCGTCCCTCTCGGATTTTGGAAGGCACTTCAGAATCTTAAATCTTGGGTCAAGTGCTGTAGCTGTCTTTAGAAATCTCACATTACTACTTTCTTTGCATTTTGTGAAATCTACAGTGAAAAATGTTCTTAAAATGAGCATGTGCTGGGTAATCATCCAAGACTGCTGTAACATGAAATATGTGGCAGAACACGGGTAAAACAGAGCAGGAGTTCAGTCACAAATGTAATTAACGCATTATTTTTTTAAACGAGCGTCATCAGCATGGAAGCATTTCCTCTGAAGTGGTGGCCAAAGAATAAAATGATGTACAAATGTTTAGCATATCTAGCATGTAAATACCTTGCAACGCCGGCTACAAAAATGCCATGCAAATGCCTGTTCTCACTTTCAGGTGACATTGTAAATAAGAAGAGGCCAACATTATCTCCTGTAAATGTAAACAAACTTGTTTGTCTTAGCTGCTGGCTGAACAAGAAGTAAGACTGAGTGGACTTGTATGCTCTGAAGTTTTACATGGTTTTGTTTTTGAGTGCAGTTGTATAAGAAAAAAAAAATCTACATTTGTAACTTGCACTTTCACAAGAAAGATTGCAATATAGTACTTGTATGAGGTGAAATGAAAAATACTATTTCTTTTGTTTATTGCTTTACAGAGCAAATATTTGTAATAAAAATACACTTTGATTTCAGTTACTACTCAGAATACAATCTATGAAAATGTAGAAACACATCCAAAATATTTAATAAATTTCAATTGGTATTCTATTAACAGTGCAATTAAAACTGCAATTAATTGCTATTCATTTTTAATAGAGATTAATTTGAGTTAATCACATGAGTTAACTGCAATTGACAGCCCTAATATATTTATTATATATTCACAAGCTTGTTAGTCTGTAGCATAGCTCAAAAGCTGTTCCAAATACTTCAATAAATAACAAACAAATGATCTCCTTAGAACAAAGGTGCTGAATTTGGTCTAGAAGGCTTTGTATGGGTTGGGTTATGGCTCTGTCTTTCTCACAGGATCTGCCACAGCTTGAATATTTGAGATAACATATCCTACATTTATGTGTGAAAGGGTGTAGTATTCTCAGGGGGATATTTGACTCTTCAGTACTTTCTCCTCTAGGTGGTCTGATAGTTAATGAATCTGCTAGCTTTCAGGGCATCATGCAAGACCTAACTATTTTCTAAAGGCATTGGCTTGAGGAAAAGAATAGGCTTGATTATCTGATAAGCCTTGTCTTTTGCCTCTGAAAAGTGGTAGATTTATACATAGCATTAAGCATATTAAGTCTAATATAAGCCAGGTGGGAAAAGTTACCCTTTTTATAAATCTAAAGTAAATTTTTTTTTAAAAAAAGATGTACACTGCCAGTTTGAGATTGTGTTTAAACACAATCAGTTCACTGTAATATTTTAAATATAACCAAAAATTACTCCTAAATAAGTCATACTGTGTTTAATGGACTCTCCCCAAACAAAATTTCCCTTTATTATAGCTGTAAAATGTTTAGCTGTTTGTATCTTATCTGCAGCTAATGGGCAGTCCTGCTGTTTCCTTACTGATGAGTCTAGGTCAGCTGGTGTCCTGGGATTTAATGTCTGATTTACCCCAAGGTACCTGAGCTGTTGTGGAAACGAAGAGTTTATATCTGGTTCACTTGGGAGCATTCGGTCAGCTGAAACATTCTGGTGACAACACAGAATGCTTTGTTCCCTTTAAGTATCAAGCTGACCCTTGCCAGCATCCCAGACAGGTTTACAACAGAGCATATTTCCATGGACATGTACGCAACTCCAATATTTAAAGATAGATTTTTCACAACAGCCTCTTCTCATTCCTTTCATTTGCCTATATTTTGGAGTTGAGTTTTCATTAGGGGAGCAATTTCACTGTTCAGACACTTAATGCTATTAATTAAGCAATAATGCATATAACTGTGATCAAAATCAGATGAATGTCTCCTACCATTTTCATTATCTAAAAAGACATGCTAAAGAAAGAACAGTTTATTTTAAAGCCAGGAGATTGAACACTTGTCTATTGGCCATACACAGGCTTTGTATTGTTCCTAACAATACCAAATGACAGTTAGCAACATGCTGTTGTCAAGATCAAACATGCAAAGTGAGAATTTTTAGACTAAACATATGAAGTTGCTCTCTCATTTATTATGTTTCAGTCCATCAGCTGCTATGTCATGGTTCTTAATAAGCAGTAAGCTCGGTTATTCTTGAGTAGCTGGTTTTAGAATGATCTAGTCAGAGCTAAGGAAGAAAGAGGCAGACAACCACCCATCACCTAGCCAAGGAACAAGGTGCGCACTAATTGCTAAAACCACTCTGCATTGCTTCCTTGGCTGTGGCTGAGCATGGGCCTATAATGTGTTGCTAGGCCTAGGAAAAGTTGGTACAGTTTAACTAGGGTTTCTCTTAAGATAGTTATTTTGCTGTAGAGGAGAAAAGGATGTATATCACCACAGGCCTTATTTCACCTATGACTCAGTAGCATAGATGGCAGGTTTTAGGATTCTGGAAAGGAACTGGACACATGGCTCTTATGCTGATTAACCCTACTGTCATGTGCTGGAACCCTGCTTAAAGGAGCAAAGGTATTTCTGCTGACTCTTGCTTGGCAGGCCAGAAGGGGGAAGGGCTATTAGTTCCAACTCAAGATCCAAGAGAGTTAGGAGGTGGAAGGGCGTTGTTATTTCTCTCTCTCTCTCTGCTGGGGCTGGGGCATGGGAAAAGTGTGAAGATCATTCAGGGAAAAGCTTAAAACTAGGCTTTTGTTTTGCTGATACTTATGTCACTAGTAGCAGTAAAATCCAGGAAGAGGGTACATTTGGACCACATATAGTGTGAGCTTGATTCTTCATTGCCTTGCATCTTATGTGGTCATTTATACCTGTGCAATGTGAGTGCAAAATAGCTATCAAACACTATCATTCTGGTCTGGTAGCATTTTACACCCATGTCACAGGCTGGCTGGCACTTTAAGGGGACTTGGGCTCAGCCTGATTAGGGTCCAGGTAGCACAATTCAATTATCAGACCTAGCTGCAGGGCGGGTGCAAGGATGTTTTGTGCCCTGAGAGAAACTTCCACCTTGCACCCCCACCCCCTCCCCGAGTCCTGCGGCAGCTCCCTGCCCCCCCTGCGCCCTGAGGCGCCCCCGCCCCCCCGCAGCAGCTCCCACCCTCCACCCTGAGGCGCCCCCCGCGGCAGCTCCGCCCGGCCCAGTCTGGGAGGGAGAGAAGCAGAGCAGGGCGGTGTGCTCGGGGAGGAGGCAGAGCAGAGGTGAGCTGGGGCGGGGAGTTCCCCTGAATACCGGCCCCCCCTTACTTACTGCAGGCAGCCCTCCCCACGCCCCTCTGTCCCAGCTCCCTCTGCCTAAATGCTGCTGATGACCGGGGCGGCCAAAGATGCGGTCACCACCGAAGGACCCCAAATGTTGCCCCCCAAATGCTAGCGCCCTAGGCGACTGCCTAGGTTGCCTAATGGGTTGCACTGGCCCTGCCTAGCTGGGGAAGAGTTGGGTAATTTCCATAACTGGGTTGCACTGGCCCTGCCTAGCTGGGGAAGAGTTGGGTGATAACTGGGCCTAGGAGAGGTCAACTGGCAGGTTGCCTTCTGTTACTGTCCTTGAAAAGACAGTGATAGGAGAGAAGGAGGTTTCTGTGGCAGGCCTGGGAAAAGACTAACCTCAAGCAGATAGGGAATAAGAAAACTAGACTAGGGGAAGGGTTCTAGAAAGAAGCGTTGAGGGTCATTAGCTTGGATAGGAGCCGGATCTCTAGGAAGGAAGTCCTTTGTCATTGAGTTAATGAAACAGAATGCTAGCTAAGGAAAAGTGAAAGGTTCTCCCTGCCATCCCCCCCACAGGGGTAGCTTCCTAAAAGTGTGTGTGCGCTCAGGAGAGGCACAGGTGCCAGAACTGTGACCCTGCCCCCTGTGCTGTCCCTGCCCCCGAAGCCCCACCCTCATGCCATCCCTTCCCCCAAGACTCTGCTCCCTGCTTGCTCTTCTCTGCTCCTCCTCCCACTGTCACTCATCCTTATGGCTGGAAAAAAGTAGGAGGGCCATGGCTCCCATTGGTCCCTGGTCCCCCCTGCTGCCCCTTTTTTGTTTTGTTTTCTTTGAAGTAGAGACTATTAATTGGTGGAGGCTCCCTGAAAGAAGGTAGACATGTTTCTGAAGGGACTAGGAGGGACACAGAGGCTGATCCACTGTTGCATTGTGCCATAGTGGGCTTGTCACATTTTGGGATACAACCCAGACCAGTGAGGTTATATCACCAATTGTGGTGTAATCTTGAGTATCATAAAATGCTCTACTGCAGCAGTTCCCTGTCTGGATGCTCCCAGCCAGCATACAAGCATGCACGGAGTGTCTGCGTGTGAAGCAGCCCTGGTTCAGCTGTTCTGACTCCAGCAGCCTGCTTGTTACTCCATAGCCACACTTCAGTCTCCATAAGCCTTAGTTACCTCCAAACCATCTCTCCTGAAATGTCTAGCCCTTTCTTGCAACATTTAGAGAAGCAGTAAGGTCCATTGCTCCTTTAAAGAAATAAAACCATAGCAGTTTGTTGCTTCAACTTCCATTCAAACATAGCAGTGAATTGTTTTACTTTTAATAAATCAATCTTATTAACAAAAAGAGAGGATTTTAAGTGAGTTCAAGTGTGAGGATAAAGTCAGCAAGAGTTACAAGCAAACAAGTGAGAAATGCTTTCTAGTGACTGAGGCTTAACAAAATTACAGGCTTGGGTCAAGGTAAGATTCTTACCACACCTCCTTCCAGCAAGATGGCTGTATCCTCTTGGTCACGATCTCCCACAAAGTCCAAAGTGCTTGGTTCCTCTGTCACTTTAGGTGAAAGATAACATGGGTTCTTTATCCCCCCTCCCCCTTTTTCTTGTCCAGGGGGCTTTTGAAATGTATCCTCTCAAAGTTCTGCACCCCTGCTATGACAAGAAATGCTATGGAATCTGAAAGAGAGGGTTCCATGCTGGTTTCTTCCCTGCTGGTGCTTTCTACAATGCAAAGTGATCTGTCCCTGCAGCCTCTGATATGCTAATGAATGGCCACTTGACTGTGATTACCAGTTGTCTGTGATTGCACCTGGACTGAAGCATCAGCCTTTCCTTTGTCTGGAAAAAACCTGTTTACCCACTCCCCAGACCTGTCTGGTTCAAACACATTTTATTCCTATATTTTCTTCACAGTTGTACAGTCTTTTGGGCATTTACAGTGCGTACAACATGCAAAAATATTAATGATCAGTGTGTAATTGGCTTTCCAGTGATACCTCACATGAGACCTATTAGGTACAGATTATGACATAAGTGAATGGGGGGGTACACTGACCTGATCAGGCCAGCTGAAACTCACTACCTGTTAGCAGTAAGCTCCCTGCCCTCTGGCATTGGGATACTTTTACGGTCACAGGGCCTCAAGGGGTTCCAAGGAGCATATGCTGCAACATCCCACTTTGTACAGATAGAAGAACTGGTACTCTGTGTATATGCTACTAGGACCTTGACTATAGGAAAAAGTAGCATTAGTTTAATTAAAGATATGACTTCTAAAAAACAATTTACTTAAATTGGTTTAAAGACCTGTATGAACACTCTTTATTTGATTTAAACTAGCTTTTTTGTTTATTTTACATTGATTAGGATTAGTTTAGACTAAACTGAATAAACCACTCTCAAACTGAAATGTGTCCACACCTATTAGTCTGCCACTGGTTTAACTAAATTGGTTTAAAATAACACCTTTTGTTAAATCCCTGCAAATTGTGTGTATGTGTAGATACTGTCTGTGCGTATAATGGGAACACCACCTATTTATAATAATCTTTTAAGGGTGCTGTCAAATGTTTTCAAAATAGAATAGCCAAAAGTAATCTGAACTAATTGAAACTATGCTAAATTAAAAAAATAAAAATAAAAATGCTTGGAGCAAATTAATTAACCTGAGTTTTTGTGTTAAAATGAATTGGAACTGACTTAAAGGATTATGTTATTTGAAGGTATGGTCTTATTGCCATATTTTAAACCCACTGTAAACTAATGCTGTAAAGTAAGTACAGTACTGCCTAAAATAAAACCTTATGAAGATATCTTGACCTTATTGTATAGTGAAGATCTTGATGGGATGTCTAGCCAAAATGCAGATCCAGTGTGTAAGAGAATCCTTAATAGGATTTCACTAGGATTGTTAAGTGTTGAAGCTTTGCCTGCAAAATGGTTCAGACTTCCGTATTCCCTCGTGCTTTACATGCCTGTTCATAGTACTTTATACTGTGCATAGTGTTACTTAAGGGAGTGACTAAATATAGGTCATGTTTGCTTTCCATAAAGCACTATGGGCTTTATTATGCTTCCTTTGCAAGTCAATTGGAGCTTTACCATAACTTGCATGGAAACAGCCTGATACAAGAGAGGAGGAATACAGAAATGTATGGGTTCCAGAAAAATATCAAACAGGAATCTAAGTTTTTGTTGTACATTTTCCAGCTGCAGTATTTTATCTTCTCAAACTGACTTTTTCACTATTTAGCATGTTGGCCCCAATCCTTCAATGAGCTCCTTTAGGGGGATACCCCTGCACCCCCACATGGCCATGTTGGGATTCTATGAAGGTGCAGGGCACTGCAGCTGATTGGAGGTGTCAAGGTTTTCTCTCCCACTTTGAATTTTAGGGTACAAATGTGGGGACCTGCATGGACACTTCTAAGCCTAATTACTAGCTTAGATCTGGTAACACTGCCACCACCCAGAATTTCAATGTCTGGGGCACTTTCTGTCTCCCCAAAACTTTCCCCTCCCTGGGTTGCCTTGAGGGACTTCACCAATTCCCTGGTGAACACAGATCCAAACCTCTTGGATCTTAAAAGAAGAAGAAATTTACCATCTCCCCTCTTTTCCCCCCATCAGTCCCTGGTGAGTCCAGATCCAATCCCCTCGGATCTTAAAACAAGGAAAAATCAATCAGGTTCTTAAAAAGAAAGCTTTTAATTAAAGAAAGAAAAGGTAAAAATTATCTCTGTAAAATCAGGATGGAAAATGCTTTACAGGGTCATCAGATTCCTATAGACCAGAGGGTCCCCCAACCCCCCCCCCTCAGCCTTAGGTTCAAAGTTACAGCAAACAGAGGTAAAATCCTTCCAGCAAAAAGAAACATTTATAAGTTGAGAAAACAAACATAAGACTAACATGCCTTGCCTGGCTAATTACTTACAAGTTTGAAACATGAGAGACTGATTCAGAAAGATTTGGAGAGCCTGGATTGATGTCCCGTCCCTCTCAGTCCTGAGAGCAAACAACAACAAAAAAAAAAAAACACAAAGAGCACAAACAAAAGACTTCCCTCTACCAAGATTTGAAAGTATCCTGTCCCCCTATTGGTCCTCTGGTCATGTGTCAGCCAGGTTTACTGAGCTTCTTAACCCTTTACAGGTAAAAGAGACATTAACCCTTAACTATCTGTTTATGACAGGAGGATTGGGACATTTTACCTACTTCAGAAACATGTTTTGTTGGCTGATTTACTAATTTGAAAAGGCAAAATGGTAATTTATTTTGACAATGGACTGTAGTGATTCAGCCTGTGGAGAAAAATCAGTCACTGCCAGGATCTCTCTCTCTCTCTCTCTCTCTCTCTCTGTTGAGCAGATTAGATGCACTACCCACTAAATCTAATTCAACTGGCAGTTGCCTTGAGATTAAGCCATCCGATCTGAAGGATTTTGTGCCTTTTCCAGGTATGTAGCACAATTTATTGTATGTAAATGAGATGCTTGAATATTTTTTAGCACAATCAGAAGTTATGGGATTGATGTGGGAATCAGCTGGTGAAATTCTATGGCCTGTCTATGCAGGAGGTCAGACTAATGATCAGAATGATCGCTTCTGGCCTTAAAATCTATGAGCCTACACAAACATTTTATTAGGCCTACAACAGACTGACAATATCCTGGACAAACCTCATGGAATTAAAGAACTCTGTTGAATTAAGTTAAATCTTATTGAATTAGGTTTAATACCTTTGAGGTCGATTGTATTAAAAATTCAGTTGTGTATGTATTATTGTGGAATAGTATATAATTTCTTTAGGAGTGGGTGATGCTAATATAATTCCTCCAGTTATCAGATCTTTGAAGCCATCCCCTGGAGCTACCTATACTAGTTCAAACTAGATTCTCCAGGGATCAATAGACCAAGAGAGGATTTTTGATAAATAGCCCTGTGTTAAACTGGCTCATGAGGTTCTTCCTGATATAGAAGCCAATGGACAGCACCTCTGGTCAGAGGTGAAAGTAAGCCGGTATGCCCTGGTACAGTGTACCAGCAAGAGCTAGTGTGCCTTACCAGGGCAGCCCAGCTTCCCCAGGCGGCAATTTAAAGTGCCTAGGACTCCCAGCAGTGGCTGGAGCCCCAAGCCCTTTAAATTGTCACCAGAGCCCCGCTGCTGGAGCCCTGGGGTAGCGGCAGCAGGGATCTGGGGGTTATTTAAAGGGCCGGGTGTCCCACTGTCTCTACTGCCCTGGGTCCTTTAAATAGCTGCCAGACCCCTGCCACCACTACCCCAGGGCTCCGGGGGCTATTTAAAGGGCCCGGGGCTCCTGCTGCCTCTACAGCCCCAGCCCTTTAAATGGCCCTGGAGCCCTGCTGCCGGAGCCCTGGGGTAGCAGCGGCAGCAGGGTGCTCCGGCAGTGGTTTAAAGGGCCCAAAGCAGTAGCGGCGGCCAAGCCCTGGGCCCTTTAAACTGCTGTGGGAGCCTCCAGCTGTCACTACTACCCCAGCTAGAGATGGGGAGGGCACTTACCGCTACAGGGTGGGGTGGGGCTGGCTCTGACCCCCTCCCCCCCGTCCCTTCTGCCTGAGGCCCCGCCCCTTCCGGAGGCCAGAGCCGGTCCCAACCCAGCCCCGTATCAGTAAGTCTCTATTTCTACTTTCACCCCTTCCTCTGGTCCACAGTCCCTAGTGAAGGGTTGGAAGAATTTGGTCTACTGAGAGCCCATAAGACTGTGCTTGTTCTGAGCTGAAGCTGTGATGGACTTGAAACCACAAGGAAACCTCTTGGGTGATCTACTCCTGCCAGAGTCCATGTTAGGGTTGGGGTGATCTCTGGTAAGCTTATTAGCCTGTTTGTAGGGTCTGTTATTATTTGTAATATGTTTTCTCTGTAGTGTTTTTCCTTCAGAATAAACTAGGCTTGCATAGGAAGTGCTGTGTAGTGACGTATAACAGTGGGCAGTGACACTATTAACTCTCTGAAGAAAAAGTAAGCAGATCTGCTTAGGCAGAATCTCTTTTTGGGATATCACAGTGAAGGCAGGGAACTGTTCAGCCTAGAGATAGCCAGGTCAGAAGGGAGAAAAAAAAAACCCTAATACACTAAGAGAAGAATTTGTCCCTAATTGTGAAAATCTGATCAAACACATGTCTCTTAGCTGACCAAAATAGACCTTTTCTTGTTCAAAGGCATGTCGTTGCTTGTTGACAAAATAGATCCAAGAAATATCAGAATGCAATACGTGATATTTACCATTGCTGTGTGCACAACATATAAGCAGTGCTGGATAACTTGGTTTGGCAGACTTTACGAATTCATAACTGCCATATAGGTCAATGGTAGTCTTTGTTATACAAACAATCATGTTCTCAGCTGGTAGGAACTGGTAGAAGAACAGCTCTTCTAAAGTCAATGGAGTTGTATTGATTTACACCTGCTGAGAATCTGGCCCAAAGACTGCAGGATTAGGAACCTCAGCCCCCATAAAACTTTTGAAAGAATGAGAACTCTTAGCTTGAAATAGCTACCAAAATAGAGACCAAACAGTAGCTTGGCATGAGATGAAACAAAGTAGGAATGAAAATAACTAAAAATGCCTGGATATAATTAGACTGTACTGAAAAGTAGAGAGAGGATGACATAGTCACAAATACTGTACTAGAGTAGAATGTAAAACAAAGATAAATTCAAGTTTAATAAAAAAAATTTACCATATTATATTGTACAACAGCTAACCAGCTCAGATGGTGGGAATTAAATGCTCTTAAAGGGAAGTAAACTGCCTCTTCCTTTCTGCCTCAGTCCTCTCACATTCTCCAAATAGATCGCACTAAACCAAGAAATGTAGCTGACCTTGCCAACAGATTTCCAATTATGCATAATGCACTTTGGTGCAACTGTTATTAAATATTAATCACTTTAGAATAATTCATATTATGCTTGCATACTTGTGCTACGAAGCAAGCTTTCCTTTTTATTTTTGGTTACATAATAGTTCAGATTATTGAAACTCCAATCTTAGTCTATTGTTACCATGAGGCAATCCAAGTTAAGTAAAAGAGACATTGAATTAAGTTCCAACTGAGTTAACAAAAGTGATATTTCAGGTTTAACAGTACAGAAACTGCTAATAACTAAGAGTCTCTCTTTTGAGTGTGTGTATGTGAGACTTTTTCTAAGCATATATAGCTTGAAAAAATGTTCAAAAACAGGATGGCATGAAATATATCATACAGTCCCAACTAACCAGGGTGCTTGGTAGCATGATCCAAGCATCTGCATGGAACCTCACTGAATTCATAAAGAGAAAAGGCCTTTCATCTCACAGCATTTTTAGGCTCTAATCCTACCAGGTGCACTTTGTGGGTGGATATCTGTGCCACTGCTGAACCCCAGTGAAGTGTTCCATCCACCTGGCATTCCTTGTGGGATCAGTGCCTTAAACTGGTGCTACAACACTAAGGGCTTGTCTACACTGGCAAGTTCTACGCAGTAAAGCAACTTTTTGCACTCAAACTGCAGATGTGTACACACTGCCCAACCACTCTGTGCCCAGAAACTCCTCAGTTGCAGGGCTTCTAAAAAACCACCTCACCGAGAGTCATAAGGCTATTTGTGAAGAGGCTCCCGTGCTCTATTGCCAGTGTGAATACGTGATTGCTTTCTGTGCTCTAATTGGCTTCCAGAGCTGTCCCATAAAGCCTCTGCACATTGTTTTGAACTTGGCTGCCCTGGAGACATGCACCTCTCTCCTTTCAAAGCACCATTTCTGATAGCCCTTGAGTGCTGTGCTGATCTGTTCCAGGACGCAAAGCAAACCATTAATGTGGAATGCTCGTGCTGTTGAGCACAGAGGCAGAGGGTGTGTGTGTGTGTGTGTGTGCGTGCGTGCGTGCGTGCGTGCAGGAGTGGCGCCAGGGTTTCTGACGCCCTAGGCGGACAGCCATTTCGCCGCCCCCCACGGCCCCGGTGGACCTACCGCAGTCATGCCGGTGGATGGTCCGCTGCTGGAAAGGCTCCGGTGGAGCTGCCGCAGGCATGCCTGCGGCAGGTCCACCGGAGCCTTTAGACCAGAGCACCGTCCGCTGAAATGACTGCGGCAGCTCCACTGGAGCCTTTCCAGCAGCGGACCATCCACCAGCAGGACTGCGGTAGGTCCACCGGGGCCGCGTGCCGCCCCCCCCCCCAGCAAAATTGCGCTCCCCGAAAATTCTGGCACCCTAGGCCATTGCCTAGGTCGCCTAAATGGTAGCGCCGGCCCTGTGTGTGTGTGTGTGTGTGTGTGTGAGAGAGAGAGAGAGAGAGAGAGAGAGAGAGAGATGGCTGTGCAGAGAGCCCAGGGAGAAAGGCGGGGTCTGATGTCACGGTTTTCCCCTCCCCCTGCCTCAGGACTGGTTGCTTCCTGCCGCTGTCTGAACTTACAAGACAGCATGATGACATATTCTCTGTCCCCCAAAATACACTGTCTCTCTCCTCCCTCCAGACACACACATACTCCCTACTCCTGCCACTTCAGTTGAAAAGCAGCTGGCAATGTAGTAGGATGCCCATGGAACAATGAGATTGGGAAACCTGCATCATGTGATGCTGTGCCTGCCCCATGAGGCATTGTAAACCCTTCCCAAAGCACCCTGCAGCCAGTTGCACAGTGGGATAGCTACCACAATGCACTGCTGTCTTTACTGTTGCAAGAGCTGCTAATGTGGATGTACTTCAGCATCACAAGGCGCACAGTGTGGACACGCAACAGCAGTTTAATTCCAGCATTTTAATAAAAGTGATATAACCTGTGGTGCAGAAACTTGCCAGTGTAGACATACCCCCAACTTCAGTGGATTTACTCTGAATTCACACCACTGTAACTGACAGTAGAGTTGTCCCAAGGTGTTCTAAAATTCAGTAAAGATATCTACTTCTAGGTAACCACGTGCAACCACAGTTAAATACCACTAATGTTAGAAGAATCTCTTTTTTTGCTAGGCAGAGACAAAGCAGATGAAACTATTTTAGGCATGTACATAGATATGGCTATAACCAGGATCCTGTCTCCTTTTTCCAGAGATCTCATTCACTTGTGTCTGAGAACATACTAAATCCCTAATCCAGCAAACATGTATGCATGTGCTTAACTTTAAGCACCCCAGTTATCCCTTTAGCGTCTTTCTGCTTGCAGGAGTGGAGCCTAAACATTAGCAATATACACTCACTGCTTTCTGCATTTTTATGCAGGTGACAGCTGCATAGAGAATATGTTCTCTAAGGGCTTCTGTACATGAGAAAGTTGAAATGGTTAAATTTAAGATGTGCTTTTAAGCCAGTAGAATTAAAAACTGATGCAAAGACTGTGTGGACACCTATTGTGGTTTAAACCAGGCTTAATTTAGTTGCAGTTTCATTGATTGGAATTGGATTAAGCTAAACTGCAATAAATCACTCTTAAATCAAAATGAGAGGGCCCACACAGTTTAGAGGACCCTTGCATCAGTTTAATTAAATTGGTTTTAAATCACACCTTAAATTAAACTCTTGTGTAACTTTCCCATGTAGACCAGGCCTTAGTCTACACTTAGCATTTAGACTGACGTAGCTACAGCACTTAGGGATGTGAAAAAACCTGAGCGCCATAGCTATGCTGACCTAAACCCCAGTATAGATGTAGCTAGCTCAACGGAAGAATGCTTCTGCTGACCTAGATACGATCACTTTGGGAGGTGGTGTTCCTGCAGTGACAGAAAAAAATGCTTCCATCCCCATAGGCTTTATACTATAGGGTTATGCCAACATAGGTACAACACTATACATATGCCACCATAGTCCCCATAGTATAGACATGGCTTAAGATGTTACATGTTAGGGAATCAGAGGTATGGTACTCATGTATACTTCCGAACACATGACAAGAAAACACATTTTTTTCATGATGATGATGAAAATGTTAGCAGACATGTCATAGTTTATTATAAACTCAGTAAACACTAACTTATGTAATTAGTAGAGCTGGTCATAAGTCTTCAAACATACATTTTCTGTTAAAAATGGCATTTTTCCCTAAATGAATGTTTTGCAAGAATTATTTTGCTCTGAATTTTTTCAGAGCCCTAAGGCTACATGGTGTGGAGCTACTGGGCATGTCTGCAGTAATTCAGCAGGGCAGCACAGAAGTAATGGCTGTTTTGATGTCTTTCCAAGTGTAAACAGCCCTCACAGAGCAGGGTTATTGTGTAATAATTGGAAATACATCCAAGGGTCATCCCGTCCCAAACCCACCAACCAAGATTTAGCAATGGTCCATCACAGTGGTGGTATAATTGATCCAGCTGATGATAGTGAGTGTAGCCTAGGTGGAGCTCTGAGGGGAGTGGGGTGTATAGGTATCTGCAATGCATGGGGAGGGGGAGGTTTGGGAGGTCTTAGACACTGATTTCAGAGTCTGGGGTGGTTGCATGGAAGTGACTCATATCTCAAGGAATGGCATCAGACAAGAGGTCTGAACTCAGGATTGTGACCTAAGGCCCCAGAACCACAAACAGTGACTGGAGTCTCCTCAGACTCAGTAGGCTTGAAACCATGTGAGCCCCAGCAGTTGGGTCACTCTCAACAGACTGGTGACAGTACAGTGGACACCGAGCCAGGCTATTACAGATTAATCCTCTTCAGTCCTATGGAAGTGTTCAGACAGCCACATGCCCTTTTATATTCTTATCCAGTTCTATGCTCCAGCAGGGAAAGATCAGGAAGGAGTATCTCAAAATATGAACCTATGAACCCTAACAGAAAAAATATGATGATCATCAATTATACTTAAGGAGAAGAGGCTGTAGTATGAAAGGAAGTCTGATTTAATTGAATATTGCAAAGATCCACTGCTGGCACCAGCTAATGGAGTTATTTAGGAAACTTTGGGTTTTACTCCCAGAAGTAACTTCTCATAATTAATTTATTGTGCTGTATTGTTTCTGTAACCCATTAAGGAAGAATGTTATGGAATAGAAACCTGGATTGTTGGCTATTGAATGGTGCCAAAAATGTTACTCCAAACCACAAAGGAATTTGTAAATGATATGAGATGGGGATCAGGGATGGATTTTGAAATGATATAGTAAAGACAATCTTTCATACAAAAATAGAAAGATGCAGTAATACCTCTGGAAGAAATATCCTGCCCCTTCTTTGAGTATAATCTTGTGTGCGCATTAACCCTTACTTTACAACTTTCCCTGCCTTATCTGTAATTGTATTTAATATGTTGTATTACAGCAGGTGTGTATTAAACCAAACATTACGACTGAAGCGATTCATGCCAATACTGGTGTTTGGCTGGGTATTGTCCAACTTTTTATTTTTGATTTTTAAAATTTATTTTTCCTCACTTTGTTTCCAGTGTTCTGGGACAGGTTCTGCAAATTCTAATAAAAAGAAAAGCTTTCCAGTCAGTGGCACTGGCAGAACCATTCCTTTAAACGTCTCAGCACCCATGAGACAGCTTTTCAAGACCCATACCTGAAGTTTCAATATAGGTTCATTTATATGTTGGTGAATTTTGTGAATTAAGAGTTTTGAAGGTAATCCCAAAAATAACTTTCTGAACTTCTCAGGGGAAGGATAACTCAGGGGCTCTCTTTCCCTCTCTTCATAGTCTAGTAAACCTTTGTAATGTATTCTCCTAAAACGCAGCCCCAGATAAAGTTCCTTCTCCCTGCTGAGTGTGGATGACATGCTGTCTTCTCTCCCGCTGGTGAGTTTTATAATGGGAACAGGGCCGTCCTTAGGCATAGGCAACATAGGCAGCTGTGTAGGGCACCTGAAAATTTGGGGCACCACTGGGTCTTAGTGTCCACCCTCTTGCTTTCCTATCCCTGTTCTGACCCTTCCTGCAGGCTCCCACAGATGGCTGCTCTAGCCTGGTGAGTCTTCCTTGGGAGGGAATCTAGTAGTTAAAAGTGAAAAAACCTCCAGCCTGCCAGACCTATTAGCACAACATTGAAACTGTTAAAGAGACATTCAAGGGGTAATAAAGCCATTTAACAGGCATTTGCCAACCCCAAGGTATGTACTGACAGGTTTCAGAGTGGTAGTCCTGTTAGTCTGTATCAGCAAAAACAAGGACAAGTCCTTGTGTCACCTCAAAGACTAACAAATTATTTGGGCATAAGCTTTTGTGGACTAGAACCCATTTCATCAGATGTCCACGAAAGCTTATGCCCAAATAAATTTTTATACTGTCAGTTTCTGACTTTACTGACAAAAACAGTTGTGCATTAATGTAATATTTACACAGACATGTCAGTCTACAGGACCTTAGTTTAAAATTTTCTTTAAAAATATTTCATTAGTGAGCTGGTGAAGATTATAAAATCACATTTCTAAAAAATGCTTCCATAGAGTTTTAGATGCACAATCATCTTTGGCCTTAAATGTGTGGATCTTCACACATAGTTTTTTAAATAAATCCTTCAAAAGACCTCCCTTATCTAAAATGCACATTTTAATTACTATAGTTAAAAAAAAAAAGTGCTTCCAAGTCTTCCTGTCCTTTTTGTCCATCCCTTCACCACCTCTCCCCCCACTCCCCACTAAAGAGAGCCCTTAAAAGGACAACAGTCCTTCCCTTCCAGATAGCTGGACAAAGAGTTCCCTTTCTTTACTTCTGACTATCCGACAAACTAGTTTTAAAAGAACCCTCCAGCAAAATAAGTACCTAAGGCCACATCCACACTACAGAGTAAAATCGAAATTAATAAAATCGATTATATAAAACAGATTTTATAAAATCGATTTTACACGTCCACACTAGGGCACATTACTTCAGTGGTGTGCGTCCATGGTCCCAGGCTACCATCGATTTCCGGAGCGGTGCACTCTGGGTAGCTCAGTAAAAGAATGGGAAGAATAACTTCGATTTCCGTCCACACTAACCCTAAATCGATTTAGTAATATCGATTTTAGGGTTACTCCTTTCGTTTAGCTGGAGTACAGAAATCGATTTTAAGACCCCTTAAAATCGATTTTAAGTGCCTTGTACTGTGGACGGGTACAGCATTAAATTGATTTAACGCTGTTTAAATCGATTTAACGCTGTAGTGTGGACCTGGCCTTAGTAAGACAAAATCCTTGTTATACCTAAAATCTTTGGAAACATATTTTTTTAAAGTTGGTGAAATTTCATAACCATGTCTCTTGTTATGGAGATCACACAAAGTAAATTACTGTTCCCTTTTTCTAAAAGCAATGAACATTGTTATGAACACACTAAACCTCTCTGATTAATTTAAAAGAATGTCTTTGTTTCAGTGAGTTAAATATGTAGTAATCTGGAATGCTGGCTTAAGATTTGAGTACATTTAAAATATAAATTCAACTTAGAAATACTGATGAAGAAAATGTAAAACAGAGAAGAGCTGCATCATGTATTCCATTATATGTAATGTTGTATTCAGCAGGACAGCTGACTCACCCTTACTATGAAGTTTTTGCAAATAAATCTCTGACAAACTTCAGGGCATATCAAAAAACCTGTGACTGACATTTTTTATTCCCAAATTTTAGTGCTTTTAATTAGGTACTTTCTTCATGTCCACTCTGCATGAGGGAGAGTGCATGGAAGTCTCTGTGGGGAACTGTGACTCTCTGCCACCATGAGGCAGGCTGAGCATCTCATTATCCTTTGCAGTCAAGTCCCTCCTCCCCCTCCCTCACCAGGCTGTGAGCTTGGGCTGCCATCCGGCATAGGGGCACCAGTTTAATAATACTGCCCAGGGCCCCATAAATCCTAAGGACAGCCCTGAATGGGAATGATCTCTTCCAATAACCTCCAGTATAAATGAATAGCCCATAGTCTTTGGCCACATTTGGTTTTAGGTATTGGCCTCTGTCTTCAAAATACCTGTTTATCAACTCCCCTTGCCGTGCCTGGTTTAAACATCTTTTAGGCCATATCTGTGCTACCACTTTTGTCAGCAAAATGTATGTCAGTAAGCAGGTGTGAAAAAACACCTCTCTGAGCAACATAAATTTTGCCAGCATAAGTGGTAGGGTGCGCAGCACTATGTCATTGGGGGCAGTTTAATTATTTAATTCATAGCAGAGCTCTCTCCCATTGACATAGAGAAGCTACCCAAGAGATCTTCCAGAGGCAGCTCTGCATCAATACAGCTGTGCTGCTGTAAGGTCTCTAGTGTAGACAAGAACTTAGTCACCTATTTCCAGCCCATCTGTAAAAGTCTCTGTGGGTTGGCAGTCCATACATCATACAAAAATATTAATGATCAGTGAGTTATTAGTTTTCCAATGAGATATTACTTGTCACATTTTGGGTAGATATCATGCCAACAGTGTTACATCTGGCCTTGGGGTATTCTTAGGGTCACAATGCTAAAGAATTTTAGTTTTAGTTTTCTTAAATCATGTGTTAGCAAAAGATTATTAGATGCCGAAAGGAGGGAATTGCGATCTTTCTCCAGAAAAACACATATTTGTTATGGTAAATGGATTTCTGCTAGAACAACTGAGCTTTCAGCATAATTATTTATATAGAGATACTGAATATTTCATATTAACGTTCAAATGATTGAGGCCTTGTCTGTACACAAGGTGGCAGTATAACTAATTTTCAGTTAGGGGTATGATTTCTTCCTGGTGAAGTAAGGGTACATCTACACAGCAGGCAGGATCCTGTGGCAGCGAGTCTCAGAGCCCAGCTGTGCAGACTGGGGCTCATGCTATGGTGCTACAAATAACTGTAGAAGTTTGGGCTTCAGCTGGAGCTCAGGCTCTGAAGCCCAGGGAGTGGGGTGGGCTCCAATGCAGCTACACGGCTATTTTTAGCACTATAGTACGAGCCTGAGTGTGTAGACATGGGGCTCTGAGACTCACAAACACAGCATCCTCTTCACTGTGTAGAGGTACCCATAGAGTGATACAAGCCCCACTGTGGGTGGAGATATACCAGTAGGAATGTGCTTCTGTAACTTACAGAGAGAGAATGTTTTGTTGTTTTGTTTGTTTACAGGTATGCCTCCCTGCTGATCTACAGAGTACAGGGGCACAGTAAAGCCAGGGCTCTTAGCTCAAGCTGTAGCAGCTCAGGCTTTCAATTTAGGAGGTCTCTAGTTCAATTCCAGTTCATGTACCAAGATGACAGCCCCAATGTAGTTTATTCTCAAACAGGAAGGGGAATCAGGTATCCTTATAGTAGCATAAATGCATCTGCACAAGGGCTTATACTATTTCATAATGGTAAGAAATCCTGCCCCTAATGGAACTAGTTATACTCATACAAAAACTGTGTGTAAAGCACTTTACTCTTTTTAAATGAATTGCTGATTCCTATGTAATAATTAGATTTGTCATCTCTCATATTTTAAAATCTGTTCTTAATAATTTGTGTGTGTGTGTATCTTTGTTGCATTAGTATGCAGCACAGAATATTCTGATTGTTTTGTCTCAGTTTAGGGTGTGATTAGGGTTATTGCCACCCATCCTGGTTTTACCCAGTCAGTCCGGTTTTTGGCTTCTGTTTCCAGGTTACTTTTAGTGTTGCCAGGTGCCCCGTTTTCAACCTGAAAGTCTGGTCGAAAAGGGGATCAGGCAGTGTCTGGTCAGATGTACTGACTGAAACCCAAAATCTGGCTACCATGGGGAGGAGGGAGGAGTCAGGTGATTAACCTGCACCAGCCCCTGCTCAGTTGGGGCTGCCTCCTACTTGCAGGCAGGCTCCTTGTCATGCTGCAGCAGCTGCCATTCCAGCCCTGGAGCAGAGAGAGCCCCTAGCATGGCAGGGATGTGGAGACGATCCAGTGGGTGATGCGGGGTAGGCGGAAAGAGGAGCAAGTGACAGGGAAGAGGAAGAGGTGGAGAAGTGGGAGAGATCTGGGGAAGAGGTGAAGAAGAGGCAGGGCCTTGGGGAAAGGGGCAGGGCAGGGGCAGGGCTTCGGTGGTCCAGTTAGCAGCAATTAGAAAGGTGGCAATACTAGATGTGGCTTCTTTTAGTTATTACTGTGTGTTTCCTTAGCATACATTTTATGTTGTGGCTTATTTCTCTGTCCCTGTTCCCCTTGTCCACGCTACAGGCCAGATCATGCCATCCTCTTTTATGGACTAAGGACAGCTGATCATGTGTTAGAATGGCCCAGATTTTACTGAAACAAGGAAGGTTGAGTCTGAGCATCATAGTTTCCTTTTTTTGCTTCATGTGATCCCCATGTATTTGTGGCTTGTTGATAAAAAAGTGGCACATCTCAGTAAGCGTGTGGGAAGGAACCAGGACCTGAGGAGAGCTGCTTTCTGTGGAATCTTTCCCTATCCATACCTGCCAGGGATTTTACTGCATAAATTCACGGTAATTAAGGGTCAGACTTACAGTATGTTCCATGCTCTCCACTAGAGCTGGGTGAAATTTTTCAGGCAAATAAAATATGGATCTAAAGTCCATTTGCTAAAAAATGCAGTTTTAGTCAACCTGGAATTATTTGTGAATTTGACATGAATTCACTCAACAGTTTTGGCCAAAACCATTTTTCAGGGTAGATTTATGAGAGGACTTTGCTACCCTTCACAAAGCATCTGGAGGAGGTAGCGGTGATGCCCTCCCCCACCCTACAAGTTTTAGTCCAATAGTAAGGCACTCACTTGGGACGTGAGAGATCCAGTTTCTAATCCCAGAACCTTATTTATATGCAGTAGAACAGCTTCAATAGGGAAGACTGAGACACACTCACTCCAAAATAGCCCAACGTCCAGTAGTTAGGGCACTTGCCTAGAAGGGAGACCTGACTTTAGATCCCTGTTCCACAGGTGTCATTTGAACTTGCATTTTCCACAACCTATGCAAGTGCTTTAAGCGCAGGGTTAAAGGCTATTGGGAGCCATCCTCTAGCTGATGTGTGAAGCTAGTCCTTGAAAAATGCCTGGAAACAAAACACTATGGGTTGGTTGAACTATATGTTTGATTCAACACAACTGATTTTTTTTTTTGATTCACTGAAAAAATTCAGATTTCAGTTGGACCCCTTTAATCTATCTAATCTACCTAGCTATCTATTGACTAACCAATGACCAGAACAACAAATTATTAGCTCAGATCTTCTCTCAACTCCTTTCTCCTCTCATGTTTTTGGGTCAAATATGCTCAGAGAACAATTATATGGTACTTCCAACCCCACATTTTCTGAAATCATGAGCTAGGTGTAATATATATAAATTTAAAAAGTGAACAAAGCATTTGGGGTTCATTTGATTTGTTTTCTGGTTTTTGAGCCTTTAATGTGAAGTTGGGTATCAATTGCAAACTCTTCTCTGCAGCACTGACAGCTAGAAACTGTTTTTTAAATAAAAGCTGCAATTCTCACATTCACATGATTCCGGGATTAGGCTTTGAGAAAACCACCAAATACAATGAGACAAATCATTAATGGCAAAACAGCCATGGCTCCTGAGACAGATGAGACACAGAGATGTGTCATGGGGTACAGAATACCCTGGAATAGCACAGAGATGCTGTGTAGATATTAAAGCTACAGGATTTCCTCATAGCTTGTGGGATATATATTGATTTAGGAGGGACAAACTATCTGCCTGGGTTGTGGGAGTGGAATGGTACTGAGCTGAGACACAGGCAATTCCAAAGTCTGAAGGCAGTGGTGTTTTCAATTGAACAGGTTGCATTTACAAGTGATCATGCGATTTGGCTCTATTTTCTGAGGTCAACATATGAAGTAATGTCAAACTGACTGGCTTCTATTCCCATTGCTGATTAAGTTCAAATACTGTTGGGTTTCCTGACTTAATTTTTATCCTAGTGAAAAGATACTATTGATTACAGTACTTGAACTGTTTTCCTTAAACATAAACAAAATGCATCTGTTCCATCCAATGCCAGTCACAATGACTTAGTAAGCCAGTCACCAAACCTCTCCAAAGGTATCCCCATTGGAAAGCGGAGTGGACAAAATAGCAATTTTTTAAAAAGAGCTTTACTTCAAAGATATTTCCCCCCCACCCAATGATTTTTTAATAGTGGAGAGAGTTAAATGCTAGTGCCATGGTTCTGAAAAGAATAAGTATATGGGTTCTGTCTAACATCCACTGATGTCAATGGAAAGGCTCCCGCTGACTTCAATGAGACTTGGATTGACTCTATGCTAGCTGAGCAGAACTCTAATGTAGCCATCAAACTCAAGATGTACCAGGAGACAATAGAAAAGAAGCCCGATCCAAAGCCAGCCAATGGGAATGATCTGACTCTGAGTTTTAGAAACTAAGGTTAATTTTTTTAAAGGGTTCTTGAGTCACATAGAAGCTGAAGTCTAAAACTTAGATTCTCAACCCTCCCTCAGCTGCTGTCTAACCCTGTTTGTGCCTAAACTCCCTAAGCTTCTAAATTTGCAGGGGTAAAATCCACACAGCACCTACATTTCTGCCATAGCAGTTTCCATTCTGACACCACTGAGCAGCTCAACACCTACCTCAGGCCTAAGCCTCACAGGGATCCTCACACTAGGCATTGCCTCAACTACTTTACCTGTGAGGTCCAATCTGGTAGGTGTGCTCAGAGGCTGTCCACCAGCTTGGGCCTTGAACAGAACACAACTGCTAGTGTTACTGCTGCTCTACCTTAGCCTTTAGCTCGGTGGTTGGAGCACTCCCCCAGGATGTAGGACACCAGGGTTCAGAACCCCCACTCTATCTGATGTGGAGCAGGGATTTGAACCCACATCTCCAACCACTCAGGTAGGTGCCAGCCACTATGCTATGTATAGTCAGATGTGGGGGGCTACTTCAGTCTCTCCTATTGAAGCTGTTCCACTTTGTATAAATAATTAGTCTTTGGAAAATGAATTGGACTGTGGGTCTCCCACATTCCCGGGAGTGCCCTAACCACTTGGTTATACAATCATTCTCAGATGGCTCAAATTACTATTTATTTCAGACAAAGTGAAACAGCTTCAACAGGAGAGACTGAGTGATCCCCCCTCCAGAATACAATATATTCCTGTGGCCATGGAGGTGAGAGACTTAGGTTCAAATCCCTGGCAGAGGGGGAATTTGAACCTGGGTTTTCTACCAGCTGGATGAGTGCTCTAACCCCTGGACTAAAGATTAAAAGGAGGAGGGGGCACAAGCAGCACCACCATCAATTTTTTATGAAAAGGAGCTTAGGTGCCTAATCCAGGAGAGGGTTCATGGGTGTGAATCTCAAGCAAAGGAAGGCACCTTGCTCTATTTTATATAGGTTTTTATAGTGTACTAATCGCTGCAGTATCTGAATGCCTTCCAGTAGTGCATTAAGCAATGTGACTACACATCTGTCATGTTCTGTTTGTTCTCTCCTCTTCTGCCTAGAGGGAGTGGAGTGCGCAGTGGAGTGTCTTGTTGGGATAGTGCCTTTTTTTTTTTTAAACATAAATACTTGTTGCTCATGTTTATGTTAGAAAACTCAAGGTCAAATAAATGTATCTGCTGCCTTGCGAAAGAGAGTCACGAACAACTGGTGCCACTTGTGACTGAAACAGACAATGCCTGATTAAGGCCTGGTCTACCCTAGAGAGTTAGTTTGACATAAGCTGCCTTATGTCGACCTAATTATGTTAGTGTACACACTACAGCCTTGCTCCCGCTCCTGTAAGTGCTCGACTACACCTCCACGAGAGGCATAGGGCTTATGTTGACGTCATTAAGAGTGATGCAGTGTCCCTGCAGATGCTGCAGGTTACTTACATGGGCTGTTGGCTGTCATTATTGTCAATTTCACGGCACCATGCTGGAGCTGTGAAATTGACAAGACAGTCTGGCTCACAGCTCAGGCTGTCACACCGGGGTGCTTGAGGAGGCTCCACTTAGAGCCCAGCTGCCCATGTTCCCCGCTCCAAGTTGGACTGCTGTCTGGGCTCCCCATTCCCTGTAGGAAGTCAGGCTGCACCCAGGCTCCTGGCTCCATGCTTGCAGCCTAGGTGGCTGCTGTGTTCCCAGCAGGGAATCTGAGAGTCCAGGGAGCCAAGAGTGGGGATGGGGGAAGGCAGCTGTGCTCCTGGCGGGGAGTGGAAACTTCAGGGGGCGGCCAGGCTTCTGGCCAGGAGCTGTGTTAGTTGCTGAGAGCACAGGCTCTTAGTTAGGTGGAAGCGCTCCTGGTGAGGACACGCATGACTGACAGACGGTGGGGTAATGTGGACATGAACCTCCACAGTAATTACTGCTGTTTGTACTGTAGACATGCCCGCAGAGAAGGAATCTTCCCACTCACCTCTGGCCCAGACTTCGGCTACATCTAATTCCCTTTGAGGGGTGGGACTTACATCACACCCCTTTCCTCAGTGTTTCCTATTAGGCAGTTCCCTGTTCAGTTGGTTGACTTTTACTCAGCCCAGCCTTAGGCACTTAACTCCCCCAACATTGTACAGGGAGTTTGGGCACTGAACTCAGTGTTGTGGATTCTACTAGGTGGTAACAAGCCTAAACATGAGGCACTGCAATTCTGAGTCCAATGTAATTAATGAGGCTGCTCAGTACTGGTGCCAACGGTGTGCCAGCTGTGACACCACTTAAAGCAGGGGTGAGCAAACTTTTTGGCCCCAGGGCCGCATCAGGGTTGGGCAAGGAACTTCCCTATAAAAGTAGGGATGACAAAAATCTGTCTCGAGTTTGAGGAGATTGTAAAAGTTTGTGTAGCATCTGCTAAAGTTTAGCTCTATGTAATAGAAACTCTGTAGTAGAAGAACTAAAATACATCAAATTCACCTAAATTCAGAACAGGATGTGTACAGAGATGTTTATGAAAGATTGTAGTTTGGAGATGCTCCATCATAAGAGACAGTGTTGTGAGTGTGGGAATTTGGAGATGTGCCCTGGCGGCAGGGGTTGGGAACACCACATGGTTGGATGTAGTGGCTCACTACAGAAGCTCTCCAGTTTGTTTTATTAAAGTTTTATTCCTTTCTCTTTCCTTGGTTTGTTATTTAATGAACCCCAAGATCCTTACATGGTGTCAGAAGTGCTAAATGAGAAGAAAACTGCAGTTTGCAACTGAAAGCAGACAAAGGGAGGCACCACAGAAGCACGTGGGGCAGGGGGGGGAGGGTGAGCACAATAGTAGCTTGACTAGCTTATGAAGTGGGGGAAAGTAAAAAATGGATGTGTTGCAACCTCCACCCAGTCTGCAATTATCAGGCAATGTTGCAGAGAAGTGGGAAAAAAATCAGACTGAGATTTGAATTGTATTTAGCAGCCATAGCGGCAGAGGAGAAAAATGATAAATTGAAATCATCAATCTTTGTCATGTTATTGGAGAGGAAGCATTGGATATATATAACAGCTCTAAGTTTGAAGAAGGTGAAACCATGAAGTTAAGTAAAGTACTGACAAAATTTAGGAACATTTCATGCCAAAGAGGAATGAAACCTTTGAGAGACAAATTTTTAACATTCATGATGACACAATAGAACAATATGTCACCGAATTAAGGAAACTCAGTAAAACCTGCGACTTTGGGGAGCTAAGAGAGTCTCTGGTCAGAGATAAAATCATTTGTGGCATTAAAGACAATGTGTTGAGAGAGAGACTGCTCTGCCGAGGAGACAACTTTTTAAAAAAGCTCTCCAAATATGCAGGGCAGCAGAAACTGAAAGCACAAGCCACAGGCTGAATTCACCAGAAGAGATTATCCATGTACTAAAGTACAAAAGAATATAGCCAGAATGGTTCCGCTCTTTCGTTTGACCTACTCACTATGTAAACCACTGGTAGGGGGAAGATTCGGTATAGATGGGCATGTGGAAGGTGTGGATCACAGCATGGTCCCAAACAGTGTGTTGTCTTTTGGAAACTCTGTCATAAATGTGGGGAAAGTAAACATTTTGCAGAATTGTGCAGATCCCATTTGCAGAAAAGTCAAGTGTATTCAGTTAAAGACAATCTGGTTGAGCAGTGTTCCATAGACATACTGGGATCTAGCAAGCCTGATGAGCAATACCGGGTTTACAATGGTGCTATCTATGCAGAGGGTTAGGTCAGCATACCTATGTCTCTCAAAGGTGTGGATTTTTCACACCTCTAAGAAAGGAAGCTGTGCTGATGTAAGAGATTGCATGGATCCCATGTTGCAAACTGTGGTTTGTCTGTTGGGTCAAAAAGTTAAGCATTTGAAAGGAGGTTAATTAGTATCCCTAACAGACCTCCTCACATGTCTTTAGACAATTGGAGAATCTAAACTACACAGGCATCTACTTGAAGGTAGAGTGGAACAGTCAACTCAGTACTGCATACAACACTGAATTAATCTTGGAAACACCACCTTCGTGACAGGTGTGGGGCTGTCTGAAATTAAATCAAAACAGCTAAAAAAAATTAAAAAGAGAACTGGTATAATCACGAAATCTAAAATACTACAAATTGTTGCTTTCTTGCTAGTATTATTAACTTTGAGTTAGGATTTGTGAGATTTGCCCCATACTTTCATCTACATTAGACAACAGAACAGAGTAGACAGTAATAAAATCACTGCCAAATATATGTGTGTATATATTGGGGGAGGGGGAGGAACTAGGAGGAATCTCTTATTTGTCTTTCAGGAAAAGTCTTCATTTATTTTGTGAACTTCTCTAACACTCAATAGATCACAGTTGATTGATTCTGTGAATTCTTATTGATGACATCTGGCTAGATTCTGTAACTCAGCAAGGAAATAAAAATTCAGCTAGTCCTTTCTAACATCTCCGATGTTACAATGATAATAGCAGCAGTGATAGCCATTTATTTTTATTCCCCTTGATTAAAAAGAAGCCCATAAACTGTGACAAAAACTAAATCCGTAAATAGCAGCCTCTGAGATTATTTCATTTTAATACAGTCTGATTCCCATGCATGACTAAATTGCCTTACTTGCCTGCAGGAACAGCTGAAGGGACCATTCCAACCAAGTTAAAATGAATATTGATGAACTTTCAAATGCCAAAGTGATTTACACATAAGTTCAATATTCTATGTAATTTACAGGTAAAGGATTTAGCTTTAATTAAGATTGGTGAAATATTCATGACATGTCAGAGGAGTATTATCTGGAAGGGTACAGTGGTTATCTGGAAGTCATGAACAGATAATACCCCATTATAATTAACTGGTGCCAGTCATTCTTTCTTTATATTAGCCTAACAATGTTATAGTTACCAATGAAATATTTGACAGAGCTGTTTCAGTCTCTATTACTGGGACAATCTCAGATATATTATTTTACTGAATTTGTAAAGAATTATAGTTCAATATTCTTACATATATTTTTGTGTGCATATGCACACAGTTCTTATATTACATGTATTTAGATAGTTACAATATATGCACTGTTTACTTTCTCACACTATGTAAACAAGGTTTTCTTTGTAATAATAAAGGAAATATACATTGAGAGAAGAGAACCGCTACAGAAGTGCAAAGGCAACTGTTTAAATATTTATTTAGGTTTACCTGATTTTTTTTTAAGTGATTTAGGAGAGACTTTGGTAAAATAAAATGTATCATTTGGGATAATTTATTAAATGTCCTCTTTTTGTCCATGTAATCTTGGTTTTGTCACAGAGAATTATGTTATGTCACCTTTTGTTATATTGCATCACAGCATGAGCCAGTGAATTTCCCTGTGGTAAAATGTATCCAAAATACAAATCTATTTAAAACTTTGCTTTACATGAACTAAGTGAAATGTATATTTAACTAGATGAAATTTAACTTTTAGGTGTCATGGTGGATCTAATTCAAGTCTTGGAAAACATATGAAATATCATGTACACTATGGTACATAGTGCATGTTTGGTATTGAGAAAAGGCCGAGGAGGGACCTAATAACAGTTTTCAGATATGTTAAGGCTTGTTATAGAGGACAGTGATGAATTGGTCTCCAGGTTCATGGAAGGCAGGACAAGAATGGGCTTAATCTGCAGCAAAGGAGATTTAGGTGAGATATTAGGGAAAACTTTCTATCTATGAGGGTAGTTAAGCTCTGCAATAGGCTTCCAAGGGAGTTTGTGGAATCCCAGTCACTGGAGGTTTTTAAGGACAGGTTGGACAAACACCTGTCAGGGATGGTCTAGGTATACTTGGTCTTGCTGCAGCACAGGGGACTGGACTTGATGACCTCTCAAGAGCCCTTCCAGCCTGACATTTCTATGATTCTATGATAGAACACACTTACTACTGAAACGCATAGATTATACATTCAATTGTACATACTGATGTGCAAAGAAACCCTAATGAAAGGTTTAGACTAAGATTTTAATCACAAATCTAGAAGCCACATTTACTACAGCTGGTGCAAGGAGTTACAAAGTGCTCTTCTCTTCACCATCCTAAGAGAGATTCACACTTAGGGAAGGTAGTGTTCTATCTACCTTCAATTGTTATTCAGTGTCTTTCAGTGTGACAATGGGAGGGGATTGCACTGGCATGGGGCACAGGGTCTATGTGTGACTATTAGATGGAAGGGGAGTGGGGAGAGAGAGCTGTTTTGTTGTATGCTATGCAAGGGGCAACGGAATCTTGGATCAGGAATATTATCTTTTGTAATCCTCACCCATACCATATGACTGAAACCAGAAAGTAAGGATGCCTCTGTGTCACAATTTTCTTACAATGCCCTGCAGGGAGTTGGACTAGATGACCTCCTGAGGTCCCTTCCAACCCTGGTGTTCTATGATTAGCTCCCATCCATGCTGGCTCTTTCTAACAATCAGAGTCCAGATATCCCAAGGGGAGGAGTGAAGGTTGAAACCCCCAAAATAAGCAGTTAAATCAACTGCATACAGTGTTAATGTACAATAAAATATAGTGACTAAAGTGTTTTATGAAAGCTTGTAAAGTTCTGACATTGATAGTTATTATGAGATATGTATACAGACTGTGGTTATGAATCTACGCATTTGTGTCTATAAAATACAGTACTGTGACCATGATCTATGCTGCAACTTCAGCTGCACCTCCCAGCAGGGTGGTGAGCAGTTAAGTGGGGTCAGGCACCTCCCAAGCTAATCGTTTACATGAAACATCAAGTAACTGTTCATTGGCCAGCTCAGTAAAAGACAATGATGGAACATTAGAGTTAATGGAAAGACACGGAGACGGCTCAAAATTGAAAAGAACATCCCAGCTCTCAAGTCAAGGGGGAATTTCCTCATTCTGAATATGCAAAAAGAACAGGAGTACTTGTGGCACCTTAGAGACTAACAAATTTATTGCAGCATAAGCTTTCGTAAGCTACAGCTCACTTCTTCGGATGCATAGAATGGAACACACAGACAGGAGATATATATACATACAGAGAACATGATTAGACTCTTCCTGTTGGTATGCATACTTCCACCTTTTCATGTTTTCTGTATGTATAAATATCTCCTGTCTGTGTGTTCCATTCTATGCATCCAAAGAGGTGAGCTGTAGCTCACGAAAGCTCATGCTGAAATAAATTTGTTAGTCTCTAAGGTGCTACAAGTACTCCTGTTCTTTTTGCGGATACAGACTAACACGGCTGCTACTCTGAAACCTGTCATTCCGAATATGGTTATTCAGTCACCATGTTACAATATGTCAGGATTGTTTAGTAAAATTTTAGTATAATGATTGGTTAAGGTACAGCTAAGAAGGACTCAAGTTTCACTATATAACCTGGGGTCCAAAAGGCAGTTCCTTGGGAACCAACTCCAGGACACAGCCCCAGAGATCAGAGCTGCCAGACCTCAACACTCTGCCCATGACACCATGCAGTAACTAGAGTCCCCCAGATGGACCTGATTCTGACTGGCCATTGTGACTGGAGTCCCAGGGGAGCCAACTGAGATCACTCAGTTAGAGTGAGTTGCAAAGAATGGGGCAGGCAATCCCCCAAACTGGTGGATATTTCAGTACTTAGATTTACCAAGCCAGCACAAACAGCTTTGTGTGTGAGTCAGACCTCAGGCTTTCAAGCCTATATTAGGGACCAGTCTGTATTTCAAGAGTGCTGAGCAGCCAACAGTTCCCCTTGAGGTCAAAAGGAGTAAGGGTAGTAGAATATGATATTTGTTATTCCCATTAAACATGCTGAGAGAAATTCAGGTACTATATGTGGTGGAATACATATTTCCCGGTCTACCTGACTGCATAGCTAAGGACAAATCAGATTTCTCAGCCAGTCTAACATTTTTTTTTATTTCATTTTCTCTTTCAGAGTGTGGTTCATGTGATATTATGACTTTGGAAGTCCCCTAGGCTGCTGATTATTATTTAATTCTTAAGGCTGATGTTTTTAGCTGTGTGACACATCATGTTCAATTATGTCAGTGGACAATCTGAGTGATGTGACCAGGCAGAAGTATCATAGCAATGACTAGTCAGACTGGGAATTTAAAAAACCTGAAAAACCACAGTTTCCTGCAAACCTAAAAGAGAAGGCTCCTTCATATGGGTTTTATGAGGCTGAAATTAGTTTCTCCCTTATATACAAAATCTATTGCTTTAATCAAAGTTTCTGTTCTTTAAATGGGAAGAAAACAACTTGTGTTGAATTGCCTTAAACAGGCATTGATTATCTTCCTAAAGTGATAAATCATTGCCTTCTTCCCAGGTTTGTAATATTTTTTTTAAAGTTTCATGGCCCTAATCTTACAAAATCTACATCTTTTAAAAGGTAAACCGTATTAAATGCATTCAAGTCAAGGCATAGTGACTTACTTAACTAATGCTCCCATTAAGGGTATCCCTACCTGTATGCTGAATATGTATCTCCACACCTCTGTGAGTGCTAACAACCATGCTACCTCAAACACTGCAGCAAAATAGAAATCAGAGTGGGTAGCCTCCTGAATATTTTTTCCTATGGGAAATATATTATCTTCATTTCAGGTTAAATCTCACTCAGATAGCCTCCCTATGCCTCATGAATCTTAGTTTTACACAGGCCCACCCATCCCTCTAGCTGAATAGAGCATTTGGAGAAACAAACAACAAAGCTTTGGGGTAACATTTTTTAAAGTACCCCAAGTAATTTATGAACATAAAAACTGGGTCAGACCAATGTTCCATCCAACCATAGGTACTGATTCTGTGGTGCTGCGGGGCTGGAGCACCCATGAGGAAAAAAATAGTGGGTACTCAGCACCCACTGGCAGCCTCACAGATCAGCTGCTCTCCCTCCCAGCATCTCCTGCCCACTGTGATTAGATGTTCAGTCACATGCAGGAGGCACCGGGCGGGGGGGGGGGGGGAAGGGAAATGAGGAAGAGGAGGGGTGGGGGCTTGGAGAAAGGGGTGGAGTGGGGGCAGGGCCTGGGGCAGGACAGGGTCGGGGGCAAGCACCCCCTAGGAATTCAGTGCCTCTGCATCCAGTTCAGTATCCTGTCTTCCAATAGAGGCCAGTGCCAGGTGCTTCAGAGGGAATGAACAGAACAGGCAATAATCAAGTGATCCATCCCCGTCACTCATTCCCAGCTGCTGGTAAAATTTAGTCACCTCGGTGCTTTTGAAAATCATACTAGCAGCTAGTTCCACAACAGCACCTGAGTGTGATGAATCTGCCAAACAGGGGACTACAGCTCCTCTCAGCTCCTTCCTCAGCTCACAGCCATTTCCCTTGGCCAGGTAAGGGGAAAGGTCCTGAACCAAGAAGAGGCTGGGCTCTTTTAGGAATTGGGGAAGCAGTGATCACATTTTATCCTGAGATCTGCAGAGAAGTTGGATGTAGAGTGGAATCCCCAGAAACTGAATGCAGAGCTGCATGTGGAAAAGGCTGTGACTGCTGGACACGACAGCTGGGTGCAACTCTGTGTGGGGCTTATGAAGGAGTAGCAGCAGCTGGGTAGGCAGCCAGTGCAGATAGGCCCTAATGAGTGACACTAATTGAACCTGGCCTGGAAACCCACAAAGCACCTGTTTGCGGGAATAGAGACTCTGGGGTGGAGAGAATTCCTCCAGCACTGGGCCTGAAGCCCTCATTCTCAACTGGACTTCCCCAGGGACCCAAACAAGAAATTCTATTGTTCACTCAAACTGTAACCATTTAAACCTCTGTATTTAGGTATTTGTAACCCTTCCCTTTCCTGCCAGCCCTACTAAAATACCCAGTCACTGAGTCATGGGTCTGACATCTGAGTGGTTATTAGGATTTTCCCATGCCTAGCACCTATAAAATTAGCTGCTGGAGTCCCTACAGTACTTGCCTCTAAGTCAGACTTGGGCAAACTATGGCCCATGGGCCACATCCGGCCCGTAGGACCGTCCTGCCCAGCCCCTGAGCTCCCGGCCGGGAAGCCTAGTCCCCAGCCCCTCCCCTGCTGTCTACCCCCTCCCTCTCCCACAGCCACACTGGCCGGCTCTGGCTAACCACTCTCGCTGGGCAGCATGGGGAGTGCAACTGGCTCTGGCCGGGCATGAGCTCCTGCTGCTGGTAAGGGGGTGGGGAGTGGGGCAGTTGGGTAGGGGAGTGGGGGGTCTTGGGGGGCAGTCAGGGAGGAGGGGGCAGTTGGATTGGCGGAGGTTCTGGGGGCGGTCAGGGGATAGGGACCAGGGAGGCTTGGGAGTGGGATCCCGGGGGGCCTGTCAGGGGTGGGGATGTGGATAGGGGTTGGTAGGGCAGTCAGGGGACAGGGAGTGGGGGGTGGCTGGATAAAGGCATGGGATCCCAGGGGGAAGTTAGGAGTGGAGAGTCTTGGGAGGGGGTGGTCAGGGGACGAGGAGCAGAGGGCGGTTGGATAGGGGATGGGAGTCCTGGGGGGGCTTTCAGGTGGTAGGGTTGTGATTAGGGGTTGGAGCAGTTGGGGGACATGGAGCAGGGGGGTTGGATAGGGAGAGGGGATCCAGGGAGGGGGCAGTCAGGGGACAAGGAGCAGGGGGGGTTGGATAGGTTGGGGGTTCTGAGGGGGCAGATAGGGGGTGGGGGCCAGGCTGTTTGGGGAGGCACAGCCTTCCCTACTCAGCATGGATGGAAGGACAACTATGTTACAGTGTAATGTGTTCCTGGTCATGTTTCAGAATGGTTGGAGGGGAAATGTGATAGGGCCAGTGAGAGAAATCACAGACAGGGTTTCTGTTCCAAAATACCAACAGTTTTATCTTTGAGACAAAGGTCCTTTGACCTCTGTCCAATATATATACTTCATCTCCAAGAAATAGTGAGGTGCCAGAGCTTGTAATGTTTCGATGACATATGGTACACATTTTCTGGTCATTCATGAACCCTCCATTTTCCTAATTAATGTTCTTCTAATACTTATTAATAGTCTACATATTATCACTGTAGCAATTATTCAGATGCTCAGCAAATCAGAAAAAAAATATCACAGCTCTTGGACACATGTCTCTGATGCAGCTTAGATCTGCTTTCATGCATTGTATGAGGGGTACACCAGAAATAAGGCCCTGTTCATTTCTGCCTGAGTGAA
Source organism: Gopherus flavomarginatus (assembly GCF_025201925.1). Classification (NCBI taxonomy): domain Eukaryota; kingdom Metazoa; phylum Chordata; order Testudines; family Testudinidae; genus Gopherus; species Gopherus flavomarginatus. The sequence goes on along the minus strand of NC_066617.1, from coordinate 79,220,036 downwards.
TCCTCACAACATCCACAGGATCAGGAAGTTTTTGGAGAGTGCTGGGGACAACTTCCTTGGTGCAAGTGCTTGAGGAACCAACTAGGGGCCACGCTTCTCTTGACCTGCTGCTCACAAACAGAGAAGAAGAAGTAGAAATGGGTGGCAACTTGGGCAATAGTGACCATGAGATGGTCAAGTTCAGGAGAAGAAGGGAGAGCAGCAGATTACAGAGACTGGATTTCAGAAAAGCAGACTTTGAGTTCCTCAGGGAACTGATGGGCAGGATCCCCTCAGAGGCTAATATGAGGGGGAAAGGAGTCTAGGAGAGCTAGCCGTATTTTAAAGAAGCCTTATTGAGGGCGCAGGAACAATCTATTCTGATGTGCAGAAAGAATAGCAAATATGGCAGCCTACCAGCTTGGCTTAACAGAGAAATCTTCGGTGAGCTTAAACACAAAAAGAAAACTTACAAGAAGTGGAAACTTGGACAGATGACTAGGGAAGAGTATAAAAATATTGCTCGAGCATGCAGGGGTATAATCAGGAAGGCCAAAACACAATTGGAGTTGCAGCTAGCAAGGGATGTGAAGGGTAATAAGAATGGTTTCTACAGGTATGTTAGAAGAAGGTCAGGGAAAGTGTGTGACCCTTCCTGAATGGGGGAGGCAACCTAGTGATGGATGATGTGGAAAAAGCTGAAGTACTCAATGCTTTTTTTGCCTCTGTCTTCACAGTCTGCTGCATTGGGCAGCATGGTATGGGGAGGAGGTGAGCAGCCCTCAGTGGTGAAAGAACATGTTAAGGACTATTTAGAAAAGCCGGACATGCACAAGTCCATGGGACTGAATGCAATGCATCCGAGGGTGCTTAGGGAGTTGGCTGATGTGATTGCAGAGCCATTGGCCATTATCTTTGAAAAACTGTGGTGATCGGGGGAGGTCAAAGCTGATTGAAAAAAGGCAAATATAGTGCCCATCTTTAAAAAAGGGAAGAAGGAGAATCTGGGGAACTACAGACCTCACCTCAGTCCCTGGAAAAATCATGGAGCAAGTCTTCAAGGAATCCATTTTGAAGCACTTTGAGGAGAAGAAAGTGATCAGAAACAGTTAATATGGATTCACCAAGGGCAAGTCATGCCTGACCAACCTGATTGCCTTCTATGATGACATAACTGGCTCTGTGGACATGGGGAAAGTGTGGATGTGATATACCTTGACTTTAGCAAAGATTTTGATATGGTCTTCCACAGTATTCTTTCCGGCAAATTAAAGAAGTATAGATTGGATTAATGGACTATAAAGTGGATAGAAAGCTGGCTAGATCGTCAGGCTCAAAAGGTAGTGATCAACAGCTCAATGTCTAGTTGGCAGACGGTATCAAGCAGAGTGCCCCAGGGGTCAGTTCTGGGGTCGGTTTTGTTCAACATCTTCATTAATGATCTGGATGATGGGATGGATTGCACCCTCAGCAAGTTTGCGGATGACACTAAGTTTGGGGGGAGAGGTAGATACACTGGAGTGCAAGGATAGGGTCCACAGTGACCTAAACAAATTGGAGGATTGGGCCAAAAGAAACCTGATGAAGTTCAACAAGGACAAGTTCAGAGTCCTGCACTTAGGACGGAAGAATCTCATGCACTGCTACAGGCTGGGGACCGACTAGCTAAGTGGCAGTTCTGCAGAAAAGGACATGGAGTTCACAGTGGGTGAGAAGCTGGATATGAGTCAAGAGTGTGCCGTTGTTGCCAAGAAGGCTAACGGCATATTCAGCTGCATTAGTAGGGGCATTGCCAACAGATCGAGGAAAGTGATTATTCCCCTCTATTTGGCACTGATGAGCCACATCTGGAGTATTGCATCCAGTTTTGGGCCTCCCACTACAAAAAGGATGTGGACAAATTGGAGACAGTCCAGCAGAGGGCAATGAAAATGATTAGGGGGCTGTGGCACATGACTTATGAGGAGAAGCTGAGGGAACTGGGCTTATTTAGTCTGCAGAAGAGAAGAGTGAGGGGGGATTTGATAGCAGACAACTTCCTGAAGGGAGGTTCCAAAGAGGATGGATCTAGACTGTTCTCAGTGGTACCTGATGACAGAACAAGAAGCAATGGTCTCAAGTTGCAGTGCGGAAGGTCTAGGTTGGATATTAGGAAAAACTATTTTACTAGGAGGATGGTGAAGCACTGGAATGGGTTACCTAGGAAAATGGTGGAATCTCCATCCTTAGAGGTTTTTAAGGCCTGGCTTGACAAGCCCTGGCTGGGATGGTTTAGTTGGGATTAATCCTGCTCTGAGGTCTCTTCCAACCCTAATCTTCTATGATTCTATGATCATAACTTTGTACGTTACTAGTTAGTCACTGCAGAGTGGGCACAACATGATGCCAATGCAGGCCATCTCACTCCATGGAGTTCGCCAATCTCCATGTCATGGTGTATTCCTTGCTCTCCTGCAAACTCATGATCCAGGAATCGCACAGAATCCACATTGGCAACCCTGACAGTGCTTTTTCTTCTCTTCTTCAGTGATCAATGTACCTGCACTGTCAGTTCCAAATCTCAGTGCTGCATGTCTTTGGCAATACCACATTAATCTACCCCAAGATCAGGAAGCAGACACTCTCATCCCGCATCCCATCTCCACCCCTGGGGCTAGTAAAATACAAATTTTCTCAAACAACCAATCCAACCCTCATTTTTCAACCCCTCTGCAGCTGCAAGCCCTCTCCTTGCCCCGGTTCCCTCAGTTTTTCCCAAAAATACTCTGGCACCTGATCCTCCCCAACTGGTATAACAAAAATTGTGGTAAGACTGGCTGCTGACTGTTCTTATAGCAAGTAACAGGAGTTATTAAATCTTTGTTGTGCACGTATGCAAAGGTTCAGACTAGAAATATCAATGATGGAGTGCTCACCAAGGACACTGGTGTCAGAACATTCTCTTGAACTACCAAGATAAGCATAAAGTGGTTGCATAGAAACCCTGTTTTTTTTCTTTATTGGTGCGTATTCACTGTAATCCTTTCAGACTGCACATGCATGTAGGTGAAGACATGAACATGTTCATCAATACTGTTCTCAGTTTGGGTCCCCCAAAATTTAGTGGGCGCCAGGCATTACCTTGGGTAAAACTCAACAAATTGAGACCTTTTTGACACGCATCAATAGTTTCATCTCTAGCTCTGCGCAAAACAAACACAAAATGAAAAATAAAACAAAAACCTAGAAACTTTTTGGAAAAAAGGTTATTTTTTCCATGGCTTATTTTTCCACAACCCGTAGTTCAATGGCACCAAATTTGGGTCACTAACCCTAACCTGCATCCTTCTGAGGCAAATGAAATTTCAAAAGAATCTGACCAAGCATATCAATTTTAGAGGACTTAGAAAGGTCAACCTTGAAACAGAAGTCATGATGCAATTCTTAACTATAGTGGTGTTGCTGCAGCCCTATAATAGTTATACTGGTATAACAGCCTCCCTGGTTCAACACTGGCTTTTTTTTCACAGTTTAGCTTAGGAAGGAGTTTAAGCTAAATTGAAAAAAGACACTCTTATGGTGGAATAAGAGAGTTCACCTGGGGGATTATATCGATATAACTTTGCTACAAACTGGTTGGCCATTTAAGGAGAGTTGGGCTCAGCCTCACATGTGATGGATCAGCTTGCTCCCCACTACCTGATTTTGATGGGCTAGGGGTCAGATATCGTGAGTCAATTATTAGCCTCAGCTGGGAAGATGGTAGTGATTTCCTACAAAGCTGGGACAGTTCGGGAGGCATGGTGGGGGTGAGTCTGAAATGAAAGGGTGGCAGGAGAGAAGGAGAAGGTAAGCCCTAGAGAGGATCAACCCCCAGGCAGATGGCTAGGAGATAGACTAAGAATGAGGATCCAGTCTAGGTGGAAGGGTAGCCCAGGAAGGATGGAAGACCCTTTTGTTTTATGTCTCCTTTGAGTTTAACTTTACGTTTGTTGTCAATGGCTTGCCCATGGGTGCTGAAAGCGATGGTTAAGTGTTAAGAGCATGGGTGGGCAACCTGTGGTCCATCAGGGTAATCTGCTGGCAAGCCGCAAGACTGTTTACATTGACTGTCCACAGGCATGGCCACCCGCAGCTCTCAGTGGCTGCGGTTCGCTGTACCTGGCCAATGGGAGCTGCGGGAAGTGGCACAGGCTTCAGAGATGTGCTCCCCGCCACTTTTTGCAGCTCCCATTGGCCGGAAACGGTGAATTGTGGCCACTGGGAGCTGCAGGCGGCCATGCCTGTGGATGTTCCATGTAAACAAACTGTCTCACAACCCGCCAGCGGATTACCCTGATAGGCTGTGTGCAGCCTGTGGGCTGCAGGTTGCCCACCACTGGTCAAGAGCCTCTCTGATGGGAAGATAGGCCTGAGGCAGAAAGCCTCAAGACAAGGCTGATTAAAGAGAGACCTGGAAAGTCCAGGTGCAAGAGGATTAAAGATCCCAGGGGAAAGTGAGAAAGAGTGAGTGGTGCCATGGTTGGCTCCTACTGGGGGAGAGCAGTGGAGGTGGCTCCTACCACAAACTACAAAAATTTTCCTGTGTAGACAAAGTCATTGTCTTGATTCCCTCAAGCAAATACTGTAAAATTTGTTGGATGTGGAAAATTGATGGTTTTAAACTTATTTTGCTGATCATCTGGGACACATGTTGAGCAGTCTCTGGAGGGAAAATTAGGTACAAAAAATAAGTGCAAGATCTAAATCTAATAAAACACTCTAGTGAAATGTGTTGTCTGTCTTTTCTAAGGCTATTTCATTTATACAGTACTGAAATGCCAGTAATTCTACACAACAGTTATATTACATTTATTCAGTGCTGTCTAAATCAAGGAGTCTGCCCTTTGTAATGTAGAAAAACTGAAATAGTAATGCTTTTCTAAAAAGACAGAATCTGCTTTCAGGAGACAATGCTTCCAGAATGTCACTCATAGAGCTGGTTGAAAAATGGAAAAACACATCAAGTGTTGAAGGTGTTTCCATTTCATAGGGTTTGTGAAACACATTTTACTTTTTTGTAATGTTTTAATCAAAATAGCAATTAATGTTTTGTATCTCAAAACCCAGAGAAAATGAGAAATTTTCACTAGCTTCAATTTAAAAAAAAAATCACATGAAAAATGTTGAAAAGGTCAGTAGTTGTGTTTTTGATAAAGGCCATTTGTCAATGAAAATACTTTCCACTCAAAACCTCTCACTTAGCCTGATTTGTGGGCTGGTACTTGGGTATTAAGAAGTATCCAGTAAGGGCTACATTATGGCAGTTACTGCACACACGGGTACAGGGAGCTGCATGGAATCACTGCATCCTACAAGGAGCACTGGAAAGATTGTACCAAGAACATTCTCTCCCTGCACTGTTTCTTGTGCATAGATAGTGAGCAATCTACTCCATCAATATCTCTTGCCAAATGTACTCCATGTCACAGGGTAAGATATGCTACCTTCTGCCTTGTGGTCAGGGCCGGTGCAACCATTTAGGCGAACTAGGCCGTTGCCTAGGGCGCCAAGATTTGAGGGCTCCAAAAAGCAGCGCCCCCCCAAAAATTTTTAAATGGTTGCAGCCGCTGCTGCTGGAGAGGTAGTCTGAGCTGCCTGCAGCCTGCAGCCCAGGGCACCCCCGGGGTCAGCGCGCCGGCGCAGCAGCCCAGCAGCCCAGGGCGCCCCCGGGGTTAGGGAGCCGCTGCGGCAGCCCGGCAGCCCACGGCGCCTCCCGAGTCAGGGAGCTGCTGCGGCAGCCCAGCAGCCCACGGCGCCCCCCGGGTCAGGGATCCACTGCGGCAGCCCAGGGCGCCCCCAGGGTCAGGGAGCCACTGCGGCAGCCCGGCAGCCCACGGCGCCCCCCGGGGTCAGGGAGCCGCTGCGGCAGCCCGGCAGCCCAGGGCACCCCCGGGGTCAAGGAGCCGCTGCGGCAGCCCGGCAGCCCAGGGCGCCCCCCGGGTCAGGGAGCCGCTGCGGCAGCCCGGCAGCCCAGGGTGCCCCCCGGGTCAGGGAGCCGCTGCGGCAGCCCAGGGCGCGCCGCAGGTCAGGGAGCCGCTGCGGCAGCCCGGCAGCCCAGGGCGCCCCCCGGGTCAGGGAGCCGCTGCAGCAGCCCGGCAGCCCAGGGCACCCCCGGGGTCAGGGCGCAGCCGCGGCAGCCCGGCAGCCCAGGGCGCCCCCCGGGTCAGGGAGCTGCTGCGGCAGCCGGCAGCCCAGGGCGCCCCTGGGGTCAGCGCCCCGCCGCGGCAGCCCAGAGGTTCGGGCTGACGGCGGCTGTGCTGACCCAGGGGAATCCCTGAGCTGCAGGCAGAGGCTCAGAATTCCTCTCCCTCCCAGAGCAGGGGCTCCAGCCTCTGCAATTTTTCTCGTTGTCGGGGCGCCGGCGGCTGGGCAGAGCTGCGCAGCTCTGCTTAGCGCACAGTGGTAGGAGCCCTGCGACGGTGCGACACAAGGGCTTCTGGAGGAAAGCAGGGGCTGCCCCCTGGCTCCGCCTCCACGTCAGCCCCAGCGAGGGGCACGGAGAAGAAAAGAGCCTCAGCAGTGGTCTGGTGGAGCGGAGGAAGAAAGAGGACCCCAACGCTCATGCATTGGGCAAGGTAAGCAAGTGCCTCCCCACAGGTCGGCCTCAGGTGCCTGTGCTCCTGCCCCCTTGGTCCTTGGCTGGTCCCTGCTCCTGCTCCCCTTGTGCCTGGACGGCTGGAGAGAACAGCAGCCTGCAAAGCTGAGCTGCCCCAGTGCCCCCAGGCACCCCCCTGAACCCCTCCCCCCCCACAGCCCTGACCCCCAGCTCCGAGCCTAGTCCTTCTGAGCTGGAAACCCCCTCGACCTCATCCGCCCACAGCCCTTACCCCCAGCTCCGAGCCCTGTCCCTCTGAGCTGGAAACCCCCTCGACCCCATCCCCCCCACAGCCCTGACCCCCAGCTCTGAGCCCAGTCCCTCTGAGCTGGAAACCCCCTGACTCCATCCCCCCAACAGCCCTGACCCCCAGCTCTGAGCCCAGCCCCTCTGAGCTGGACACCTCCCTGACCCTATCTCCCCACATCCCTGAGCCCAGCCCCTGTGAGCTGGGCACCCCTGAACCCAGAGCCCAGCTCTCTACCCAGCCGTGGGCAACAACAGCACCACCCCCAGGCAACGACAGCCCATTGGTACCAACTATCACAATCACCCAGCAACTGCCCATTATGTAATTGCAAATGTATACAGACCATTACAGCTTTTAATATTTTTAAATAATGTATTTAGTTTATTTTCAAACTATTACAAATTAATTTTTGAATGTATTTCACTAGTTATTTTTTACATTTCCTAATACATGTTACTATAGTACTGCAAATGTTTTATGGAAGGGGCCCCCGATTTTGCTTTGCCCAAGGCCCCCTGAGTCCTCTGGGTGGCCCTGTCTGAGTTTTAAGCCCTGCTGCTGTGTTTTGCCTGCAACAGGCAGGCTTAAGCCTGTAAGTGACCCCCATAGCAGCTGCTTGAAGAAATGCTTGGGGGAATCATGCAGAAGGAGCGTGATATTTGTTTGAGTTCTCTCCTCATGGAGGCTGTGCTCCACTTGGTGCAGGACAGCAGTCTCAGCAGGACTCTAGGCCCAGCACCTTGCCTCAGTTTGTAGATTTGTAGTGCACCCATCACCGGGCTCAGTCTGGCACCGCTACCCCTCACCAGTGCCCAAGAAGCAGTCAAAAAAGTTGGATGGACTGGTTAGGTTAGTTGTCATGCTGTTGTTTGGCCAGTGTAGAGACCACTGAATGCATAGTATTCCTCTATGATGTTCTGTCCTGAGCAAAATTGGCATGTTATGAGGTAGTGCCTGTGAGGGACAGGTGTCTGTTTATGTATCCAGCCATCATGTCTTAGGTCTTCTTGGGGGGGAGCTTTTCCATCCTGCTTTCATTGGTGACATCTGTGATGCTCTGGTAGACATCTATGAAGACAATACTCTGATAGGATCATCTGGCAGTACATCACGAGTTGATGCAAAGGCTCTTACAAAAGCCATTTCTAGTTTCAAGTTTCTTGTTTCTTTTGTTTTGTGGTATGACATATTGTTTGAGATCAACATAACTAGCAAACAACTTCAGGCAAAAGAATTTGATATATGTGATGCCATTAATCAACTTGGAGAAACCAAGAAGTTTCTTGTGGGCCGCAGAAGTGACGCAGCCTTTGAGAAAACATTGGTAGATGCAGGTGAACTTGCGGAGGAGTTGGATGTACCGGCACTTTTTGAACCAGATCCAATCCGTATTAGAAAGAAGAGGAAGCAGTTCACATCTGAAGCAGATGACGAACCTATTTATGATCCGAAAGAAAAATTCAAAGTGAACTTTTATTTTGCAGTCATTGACACAGCAATACATTTGGTTGAAGAAAGATTCACATTGATGCAGCAAATTAGTTCAGTATTTGGCTTCATATATGATGTTTACAGTTTGCAAAATAAAACACGAAAGCAAATAATGGAACATTGCTTGATTTTGGAGAAAGCCTTGCAACATGGTGAATCCAAAGATATTGATGCCTTTGACTTGTGCAGTGAATTGCAAGCTATTGCAAGACGAGTCCAAAGGAGTTCATCACCGCAAGATGTATTGAACTTCATATGGGAAAATAAGCTGACAGATAGTGTCCCTAACACAGTTATTGCTCTTCGCATCCTCTTGACTCTCCCAGTTTCTGTGGCCAGTGGTGAGCGAAGCTTCTCGAAGCTCAAGTTGATAAAAACATATATGCGAACATCAATGTTGCAACAAAGACTTGTTGGGCTATCTACCTTGTCACTAGAACATGACATTGCTCACAGCATTGACTTGGAGGAACTTGTTTCTAAATTTGCTGAACTTAAGGCGCGGAAACATACATTCTAAATTATAACATGTTACTCTGTGACCGTGTATTGTGTATAATGTATGTGATTTTGGGGGGGTGGGGGGGCGCAAGATGGAAGTTTCGCCTAGGGTGCAAAATATCCTTGCATCGGCCCTGCTTGTGGTGATGTGTGTATGTTAGTTCATAATACTGTCTAGAAGACCATTGTGCTGCTTTTTGTTCAAGGACTTATTTCTCCCCTCTATGCATATGAATTACTTCTTTTAATAGTAAAGTTAAGTTGTTCTTCTAAAGAAGCCTCTGAACATTATTTCCCTCTGGAATAATGTAGCTGTTTATTTTCTGGTGCAGTTGCTTTCCATTGCATTCTCTTGGTTAGTAATATGTGACTTTTTTTTTATATCGTATGGCAATACAATTACATAATGAGAGAGAACAAGCTGCAGGGAATTCCAGCATGGGTTTGCCAATAAACCACACAGCTAAAATCCACCATAAATAAATTATTTCCTACTTTCCAGCATACACACAGATGAATCACTTCCCAGGGATTGGAATTACATTTAAAACAGTAATATGTAGATTATATATTTTCTAAAACAAGATAGAATATGATCAAAAAGACTTCAAAAGGAAAAACTCTGCCATTCAATGATTATCTACCCAGTGAACTACAATTTACAAAATCCTTTGCAGAATATTCACGCTTGGTCAAGCCAAAACTAATTATAGCTAATCCTTCAGTAGAATGAGAAATGGAGAAATTGATGCCAATGTAGTGAAGATGCTCAACAAACAAAAAGTACAAACAACTGTAGCTGAACCTGGATTGTATTGGTTCAGCGCTATGTGGAATTCATTTTTTTTAATTCATCAGGAATACTAACCGCCCAGTTTGTTTACTGCATACATTTGCAGCTGGGTGTGGGGTCCAACAATTGAGAAGCAGAGAATGACTGAATCCAAATGTAAAACACTGTGAAACATGCTGTTCATGTATTTTATATAGAAAGAGAAGACCTGGTTCAAATCAAATAAGAGCTAACTCTGTCCAAAATTCTGTCCAAACCCAACAGAACCCTTTTTTGAGTTTTAAAATAAGTTCAGTTAATTTTTTAGGTGCTTTTCATTTCACATGCCGCTGCATTTTCTGCTTGTTCCGGGGAACACCACTGCCAAAAAACGTTGTACTTAATTTTTTCAAAGTAAATTGATTGTCTATTTACTTCTGGCCGTCAACACCATAGTGTCTGAGCACCTCATCATTAATGGATTTTTATCCTCATGACATTCCTGTTGGATGAAGAATCCCCAGTTTTGAATATTTGATATAATGGCACAGGGTAGACCAAGGATCACACAGAAAACTTGTGGCTGAGGCAGGAGTTAAGCCCAGGAGTCACAGTTCAGTGCCAATCACTAGACCATTATTCTTTGGTTTTCAGCCCTCTAATATCCTCCAACTAGCCACAGAACAGGTACAACAGAGGCAGAAAGAGTGCCTATTCTCCAGGCCACAACCCTAGTATAGGGCTTAGAAGATAGTTAAGTTCCAATTACTCTTCAGACTTTCCTTTTCTGTTGGGACTGCTGAAAATATTAATGACATGGCATGGGACAGCTGTCCATGAGAAGCTGGTTAGAGACTGTTTCAATACAGTACTAGCACTAACCTGCTCACCAAAAACAGTTAACTGTTACTCATTGTCAATCCAAAAACCAAACTATAAAATGCATAGGCCAAGAATATCTGCAGGGAATCTAATATGCTTCTTGAACACGATACTGGACTTGAAAAATACGCAGCGTACTTGCAAAAGGACTTGACCCTGTATTCCAAAAATGCCCGCTGAGTTACATCTTCTTCAATCAAGACTTAGTTGATCCCACTCAGTCTCCTTGCCTCAAATAAGCCAAGAAGCTGTTGTTGACTTAATGTTGGAAGGTCTGGTATATTAGAAGTGTCTGTGCCCCAGTATTGTGATATCCCTTATCTGAAGTTAAGCTTTTGAATCTATGCCATGCTATGAAAAGAAGAAACTATAAATACTGGCAAAGGAGTGAAAAGCCATTTTTTAAAATAACATTTATTGACACTGTTTTCAGTAGAATTTTCCTTTGGCTGTGTCGCTTTTAACTTTTACTTTATGGCAAATAGTGCCTCTTTTGCTCTTTATACAACATACATAATAGGAAGGAAGGCACAATAAGAACCAAATACCATGTTTACTAACCATATGTGGCAAGAAGGCCTACCTACCCCTACACACTGCTGCTCTAGAAGGGTTCTGGTGGCTTCACTTGCTTCTGACACACAGAAGAAAAGCCATGCCAATAGAGGGCTCACAGACTATTTAAAGGGATACTACCCACTTTCTATATACTACAGTAAGAGACTAAAATAATTAGTATTTGGGGTCTCTTGTTTTCTTATCAGCAGTCATTTGACTCCTGGTGACTTAGTGTGCATAGTGTTAGGGATATCATAAAAACATCCCAAGTTCTGTTTTTGATTAATTGAATCGCTGAAAAGGACAGAGTGATTTCTCATTAATATATTTTCTCACCAGACTCCAAGGTTGCTTTCTGCTTAGATGTGCATCATTTGCATAACTAGCTACAAGTAAAGCAGAGCTTTGGTTACTTGTACAGGACTGTTCAGAGGAACTCAAAACACCAGTGCTTCACACTAAAGATCATGACAACAAATGTATTACAACACTTGTTTGTTCAGATGCTGACATTTAAATGGATTTGACTGATATGAACAAAGGTACATGCCCACTTCAAAGGCACTTTTCTTTACCAATTTCATCTGGGAGTAATCCAGTTATAAAATGAAGCGGAGCAGAGGAAACCTTTGCTAAGACAAAGCCAAGAGTAATGTTAAATATTTATCAGCCCCCAGAGATCCTGTTTAGTTTATTTTTTTTCATTCAAAAAAGGCCAATGTGAGTTAAAAGATTTGTAAGCAGAGAGAAAGATGCTGTTATTTTTAATAGAAAAAGTTGAATTTCTATCTTAAAGTAATAACATCTCATCTTGAAACATTCTCATCAGAAAACCTGGAATTGAACCAATTTACTCCAAAAAAAGACTTACAAATGAAGCTGATTCAACTGAAGACAGGTAAGAAGGATGCAGATGCAGTGCAAGTAGTCAGAAAATTAAAGGCCTGCTCTTGCCTTTGTGCTGCTTCGTGTTTGACAGGTTTCCTGAAAATGGCAAAACAGACACTGTGGTACATTCAGGAGTACACAGTCTGAAATGGAACTTACACTAAATTTAGCATCTTCCAGATAAAAACGGAAAGAACAACATTGGCAAAAACTCACACAGATTTCTTTTAAAAATCTCATCAGCAATTTTGTGAAAGGAATTCATCTTCATCATTGTAGGTACCAATGACATAAGGAATGGTAGGACAGATGTCCTAAAGGCCAAATTTAAGTTGCTAGGTAAGAGATTGAAGTCCAGGGCCTCTATGGTAGCATTCTCTGAAATGCTTCCAGTTCCACATGCAGGGCCAGCTAGACAGGCAGAACTGCAGGGTCTCAATGCATGGATGAGACAATGGTGTAGGGAGGAGGGGTTTAGATTTATTAGGAGCAGAGAAGACTTTTGGGAAAGGGGAGCCTATGCAGGACAGATGGACTCCACCTGAACCAAAATGGAACCAGATTGCTGGCACTTAAAATTAAAAAGGTCGTAGAGCAGCTTTTAAACTAAGGGCTGGAGGAAAGCCAACAAGTGTGGAGAAGCACGTGGTTCTGACAGAGACATCCCTTAGAGGAGGATCTATTAATGGAGATTATCTATGTCCTAGTAAGGAGAGGATGGAAGAAGATAAAATGCAGGTAGGAAATGAGGAGAAACAGTCAAATGAAAAAAAGGCCAATTCAATTACATCATGTAATAGCAGACAGCTGAAAAGTGACAAGTTTTTAAAGTGCTTATATACCAATGCTAGAAGTCTGAATAAAAAGAACTAGAATGCCTCATATTACATGAGGATATTGATATAAAGGCATCGCAGAAACTTGCTGGAATGAGGATAATCAATGGGACACAGTAATACCAGGGTACAAAATATACTGGAAGGACAGAACAGGTCATGCTGGTTGGGGAGTGGCACTATATGTGAAAGAAAGTGTAGAATCAAATGAAGTAAAAATCTTAAATGAACCAAACTGTACCATAGAATCTCTGTAGATAGTAATTCCATGCTGTAATAACAAGAATATAGCAATAGGAATATATTACCGACCACCTGACCAGGATGGCGATAGTGACTGTGAAATGCTCAAGGAGATTAGAGAGGCTATTAAAATAAAAAACTCAACAATAATGCAGTATTTCAACTATCCCCATAGTGACTGGGTACATGTCACCTCTGGATGGGATGCAGAGACAAAGTTTCTTGACACCTTAAATGACTGCTTTCTTGGAGCAGCTGGTCCTGGAACCTACAAAAGGAGAGGCAATTCTTGGTTTAGTCCTAAGTGGAGCACACAATCTGGTACAAGAGGTGAATATAGCTGGATCAGTTGGTAATAGTGACCATAATATAATAAAATTTAATATCCCTGTGGAGGGGTAAACACCACAGCAGCCCAACATTGCAGCAGGGGGACTACACAGAAATGAGGAAGTTAGTTAAACAGAAATTAAAAGGTACCGTGCCAAAAGTGAAATCCCTGCAAGTTGCATGGAAACTTTCTAAAGACACCATAATAGAGACTCAACTTAAATGTATATCCCAAATTAAAAAACATAGTAAAAGAAGCAAAAAATTGCCACCGTGGTTAAAGTACAACTTAAAAGAAGCAGTGAGAGGCAAAAAGGCATCCTTTAAAAAGTAGAAGTTAAATCCTAGTGAGGGAAATAGAAAGGAGCATAAACTCTGGCAAAGGAATTATAAAAATATAATTAGGAAGGCCAAAAAGGAATTTGAAGGACAGCTAGCCAAAAACTCAAAAAGAAATAGCAAAAACATTTTTAAGTACATCAGAAGGAGGAAGCCTGCTAAATAACTAGTGGGGCCACTGGAAGATCAAGACGCTAAAGAAGCACTCAAGGACTATAAGGCCATTGTGGAGAGACTAAATTAATTCTGTGCATCGGTCTTCATGGCTGAGGGTGTGAGGGAGATTCCCAAACTTGAGCCATTCTTTTTAGGTGACAAATCTGAGGAACTGTCCCAGACTAAGGTGTCATTAGAGTAGGTTTTGGAACAAATTGATAAACTAAATAGCAATAAGTCACCAGGACCAGATGGTATTTACCCAAGAGTTCTGAAGGAACTCAAATGTGAAATTGCAGAACTATTAACTGTAGTTTGTAACCTGTCATTTAAATTAGCTTCTGTACCAAATAACTGGAGAAAGCTAATGTGACACCAATTTTTAAAATGGGCTCCAGAGGTGATCCCGGCAACTACAGGCCAGTAAGAGCCTGACTTCAGTACCAGGCAAACTGATTGAAACTATAATGAAGAACAAAATTGTCAGACATATAGAGGAACATAATTTTTTGGGGAAGATTCAACATGGTTGACCAGAATTCTTTGAGGGGGTCAACAAGCATGTGGACAACGGGGATCCAGTGGATACAGTGTACTTAGATTTTCAGAATTCCTTTGACAAGGTCCCTCACTAGCAAGGTAAACTGTCATGGGATAACAGGGAAGGTTCTCTTATGGATTGGTAACTGGTTAAAAGATAGGAGACAAAGGGTAGGAATAAATGGATAGTTTTCAGAATGGAGATTAGTAAATAATGGTGTCCCCCAGGGGTCTGTACTGGGTCCAGTCCTATTCAACATATTCATAAATGATGTGGAAAAAGGGGTAAACAGTGAGGTGGCAAAATTTGCGGATGATACAAAACTACTCAAGATAGTTAAGTCCCAGGCAGATTGTAAAGATCTACAAAAGGATCTCTTAAAACTGGGTGACTGGGCAACAAAATGGCAGATGAAATTCAATGTTGATAAATGCAAAGTAATGCACATTGGAAAACATAATCCCAACTATACATATAAAATGATGGGGTCTAAATTAGCTGTTACCACTCAAGAAAGAGATCTTGGAGTCATTGTGGATAGTTCTCTGAAAACATCCACTCAAAGTGCAGCAGCAGTCAAAAAAGAGAACAGAATGTTGGGAATCATTAAGAAAGGGACAGATAATAAGACAGAAAAGATCATATTGCCTCTATATACATTCATGGTAAGCCCACATTTTGAACACTGTGTGCAGATGTGGTCGCTCCATGTCAAAAATATATTGGAATTGGAAAAGGTTCAGAAAAGGGCACCAAAAATGATTAGGGATATGGAATGGCTGCCATATGAGGAGAAATTAATAAGACTGGGACTTTTCAACTTGGAAAAGAGACGACTAAGGGGGGATATGATAAAGATTTATAAAATTATGACTGGTGTGGAGAAAGTAAATAAGGAAGTGTTATTTACTCCTTCTCATACACAAGAAGTAGGGGTCACCAAATGAAATTAATAGGCAGCAGATTTAAAACAAAGAAAAGGAAGTATTTCACACAACACACAGTCAACCTGTGGAACCCCGTGTCAGAGGATGTTGTGAAGGCCAAGACTATAACAGGGTTCAAAAAAGAACTAGATAAGTTCATGGAGGATAGGTCCATCCATGCGTATTAGCCAGGATGGGCAGGGATGGTGTCCCTAGCCTCTGTTTACCAGAAGCTGGGAATGGACAACAGAGGATGGATCACTTGATGATTACCTGTTTTGTTCATTCCCTTTGGGGCACTTGGCATTGGTCACTGTTGGAAGACAGGATACTGGGCTAGATGAACCTTTGGTCTCACCCAGAATGGCCGTTTTTATGAATCTGAATCAACAATGTGATGCAGCTGCTAAAAAACCTAATATCATTCTAGAGTGTATTAACAGGAGTGTTGTATGTAAGACACGGGAGGTAACTGTCCTACCCTACTGCCTCAGCTACAGTACTATGCCCAATTCAGGATGCCACAATTTAAGAAACATGTGGACAAGCTGGAGATAGTCCAGAGGAGAGCAACAAAAAATGAAGTTTAGAAAATCTGACCTATGAGGAAAGGTTAAAAAAAATGGGCGTGTTAAATCTTGAGAAAAGAAAACTGAGGGGAGACCTGATAACAGTATTCAAATATGTTAGCAGCTGTTCTAAAGAGTGCAGGGATCAATTGTTCTATATGGCCACTGAAGGTAGGACAAGAAGTAATGGGTATAATCTGCAGCAAAAGAGATTTAGGTTAGATATTAAGAAAAACTTTCTAACTATAGTAGTTAAACTGTGGAATAGGCTTCAAAGGGAGGTTGTGGAATTGCCATCATTGGAAGTTTTTAAAAACATGTTGAACAAACTCCTAACAAGGATGGTTTAGGTTTACTAGGTCCTGCCACAGCCCTAGGCAGGGCCGGCTTTAGGCCTATTACACCAATTCCTCCGAATCAGGCCCCGCGCCTAAGAGGGCCCCGAGCCCAGTGAGAATCCTTTCCCTGGCTAGAGGCGCCTTTTTAAGTTTTACTCACCTGGCGGCACTTCTGGTCTTCAGTGGCACTTCAGCGGCAGGTCCTTCGCTTGTTCTGGGTTTTTGGCGGCACTTTGATGGTGGGTCCTTCAGTGCCGCTGAAGACCTGGAGCGAGTGAAGGACCCACTGCCAAAGTGCCTCCGAAGACTTGAAGCATCGCCCGGTGAATACAAGTCCCATGTGTTTTTTTACATGTGGTTTTTTTTTTCCAGTCATCCCTGCCAGGGCCCCGTTGAAACTGTTCGAATTGGGCCTCGCACTTCCTAAAGCCGGCCCTGGCCCTAGGGGCTGGACTTGTTGACCTTTTGAGGTCCCTTCCAGCCCACCTTTCTATGATTTCTGTTAAGCAAGGTTTTATTTAGAGTACAGCACACTTTTTTAGTGGCAGTGTTATATATGACAGTCATATACACATACACTTATACATTTTGGAATGTCTCTGAAATGTGCCTGAGTATCCATTTTAAAAGACACATCTTGATGTGTCACTGCATTACTGTTCTCCAAATGGGTAAAGACTCTTAGTTTTAACTGTATGACATAACCCCAAGTATCAGTTTTCCCATTGTATTTATCACATTTGTCCAGGCAATTTGTGGCTTGTGTTCTCAACCATGCCCAGGGGATAGGAATATTAGTTTATTATAGCACATTTTTGGTTGCTACCGGATTTTGGTTACCTTTTGCTTTTCATTTTGTTTTTTTGAAAAAATGCCACAAGGGCCAGTGGCTCATTCTGTAGTGGATTTCTTAGAGCCTGAATCGTTATGTTTCCAGTTTCACTGGCTCAACAAATGTCTATGATTCATTAAAGTTAAATTAGCTGAAGCAGCCTGTACCTTGCTCAATTGCTTTGTATTTCACATACTCTGTTGTAAAAGTCTGTATTTTAATAGTCACAGAGTTTCCCAAATTCACATGTTTTAGCTTTAAGGTCTTAGCTGATATACACATGCATCAATTGGTTCATATGTCTTTAATTATGAATATGAAAAAAAAGTCTCTTGTAAGCAGCACTTTTCTGTGATTACAAGACACATTCAGCAATGATTTGGCTGCACATTAATAAAAGTGAGGCCCTGCCTGGGGTCCTGGATGTTGATTCTAAGTCTACTGCTGCTGCCTGACTTACTATTTATGGATCATCATTATGAGTCTGACTGTCTCTGTGTGCCGGTCATAATAATCAGTAATGCTTTGAGCACACTGTGGGATTATGGTTGGGAACGGGCAGACCTATCTACTGTTGAAGGTAGTTTCTGTGTGCAATTGCACATCCTCATCTTAGCTCTGCTTATTCTAGCAGAGACCAGAGAGAGTCTGATGCTCCCTCAGTTAATCCAGCCCTGCCTTTATGGCAGATCCCTGCTATAAAGGCAGGCAGTTGTGGCCCTTTTGTAGAGAAGCAGATTAACCCTTTGATCAATTCTCCAGGGTTGGAGGGTACACATGCCATCACAGAGCTGAAGAAGCTGTTTCTGAAAATCATAGGATTTTTCTTATCCTCTGCCAAACTGAGGGTGATACATGCTCACTTTCTGAGGCAACACAGGCACTCCGGGAGCTGACCAGAAAGGCCTAGAAGCTGAATTTACCATTTACTTACCATATCTTGCTCTGCAGAACTTGACTTCTAAAGCATTTTGTGTGGACTCTCAGAAGGCATTTAAATATTTACTCAGCTTCAATAAAATGATATTTTCCTCAAAGATTTGTCCACATCTCTGATATACCATAATAACTGAGGGTATGTCTACACTGGCAAGTTTCTCCACCACAAGTTATACCACTTTTATTAAAACGTTGGAATTAAATCACTGTTGCATGTCCACACTGTGCTCCTTGTGATGCTGGAGTGCATCCACATTAGCAGGTCTTGCAATGGCAAAGACAGCAGTGTATTGTGGTAGCTATCCCACTGTGCAACTGGCTGCAGGGTGCTTTGGGAAGGGTTTGCAATGCCACAAGGGGCAAGCACAGAGACACATGATGCAGGTTTCCCAATCCCATTGTTCCATGGGCATCCTACTACATTGCCAGCTGCTTTTCAACTGAAGTGGTGGGGGGAGAGTATGTGACAGGGAGTGTGTGTGTATGGGACGGAGAGAGAGACAGTATGTTTAGGGGGACAGAGGGTGTCAGCATGCTGTCTTGTAAGTTCAGACAGTGACAGGAAGCAACCAGTCCTGAGGCAAGGCATTCCACATTAATGGTTTGCTTTGTGTCCTGGAGCAGATCAGCACAGCACGCAAAAGCTGTCAGAAATGGTGCGCTGAAAGGGGAGGGGCGCATGTCTCCAGGACTTCAAAACAATCAGCAGAGCAGTCACTTGAGGCATTATGGGACAGCTATGGAAGCCAATTAGAGTGCAGAAAGCAATTAAGTGTTCACACTGGCAATAGAGTGCAGGGGCCTCTGCACAAATAGTCTTACAACACTCTTCGAGGTGTTTTTTTTTTTGCAGCGCTGCAACTGAGGAGTCTCTGGGCACAGAGTGGCTGGGCAGTGTGTACACATCTGCAGTTTGAGTGCAAAAAGCTGCTTTACTGCACAGAAACTTGCCAGTGTAGACAAGCCCTGAGTAACTTAGGTTTTGGGAGAAAGTGTAGCATAGTGCTTCGGGAAGGGGTCTGTAGGTCAGTATCTTGGGGTGAGATCTTTGGCCTCTGTTTACCAGGTGAAAGGGCCAGAATGACATAAGGGGGCCCTAAAAGCCCTTCATCTAATGAGGAAAAAATTCTGCTGGCTCAGTCACTGGGGAGCACAGCCATGAAGCTACCTCTCAAGGACCTCCCTCACAAACCCAGCACTTCACATAGAAGCTTAATTATTACTAATTTTTTGCTTGTGTCTAGGCGTCAGTTTGCACCTTATCAAAGTTTCTGGATCTTTCCGTACACCACTTTCTTTTTTTTAAAGAAGTGGTGCACTTAAAGATTTGTACGTCAGGGGAATTCAAGCACTTTTTTGAAGACTTTTCTGGACCGAAGTCTATTGGTATAGCTCCTTAGTGAATTTTAGCTGTAGGTATTTTCATAACTGGTAATAAATTGTGTACAATTTTTTGCCGTTTGCAAGATACCTACCCTTGGAGTATTGCTGATAAGCTTTTAGTGTTGCTTATAAAGCTTTGGGCCATTTGTTTTCCGGCTCAAAACTTTCCTAGAAAAAGCATTCCACCATATTAATTTAAATGATTTATATATGTATGTCAGAGATGTTCAGTCCATGTAGTGTTGTGCCTTAAAATAGCAATTACTGGAGGAAAAATTCTGCAGGATCCCTTAGTCGCTAGAAGCCTGGAATACCTCTGGCATAGATATGACAGATGTTAGGAACAGAATACACTTATTTGTTCTACATTTTGAGACGATTAAACAGAATTTATTGTATTTATTTTGGATTTACAGATACTGGATGAAATTCTGACCCCTTTGGAATCAATGGGAATTTTACCCTTAGTTCAGTGCGGCCAGGATTTTACCCACTGCATTTCATTTGCACTCCTTAATTTTTGCTCATCATTGTCTATAGCATTATATAGATATTGTGCATTTTTTTGTGTTTGTTCACATATTAAGCATATTTATTTGCCTGTGTTCATGCCTTTTTTGAATTTGCTTTCTGAAAACATTCTAACAATTTTAACATTACTGCTAGGAATGTTTTTATAAAGCCACCACGTAGAATATTCACAGAAAATAAGTTCTAATTTGAAATGGCATTTACATCAACCTGATTTGCACAGCCATGCGGTCGCATCTAGTCACCACAGACTTGTTCCCTGACTACTATAGGCTTTATCACTACATGGGAGCATAGTGAAGGTCCTGTCTATATTGTAGAAAGTAAATGATTCAGTGGACAACTATTACTATTATTGTTATTTATTATCAGCACAAGGCAGAAAAGGTTCAGTCAAAACTATAGAAAGTTCTCTGAATGTCCCAAAATAGGGGGAAGGGCGGTACCATCTGAGCTACATTTTACCCACACACCCCAGTATAGCAGTCCCTGCTTTGGCTGCTCCTGCTGCTTCTGGCTAGAGTCAACTGGGTAGTAACTGGGACTTAAGACATAGTTCTGTTTGACACTGTTCGGTTAGACAGACCTTTTGTGTCACCACAGTCTGTATTGTAGTTACCTGTCTCCTTGTGGTGTTTTCAGGAATGTGCAAAATGTGTATTTATAGAGCCTACTTCCTGACAACAACCACTTAATTATTTGTGTAAATGTGTAATGAAGACTCTAAGGCCTGGGTTACACTGTGGGGGTAGGGGAGGTGTTCAATCTAAGATACGCAATTTCAGCTACGCTATTCGTGTAGCTGAAGTCGAAGTATCTTAGTTCAACTTACCTGGCCGTCCTCACAGCAGCAAGTCGACCTCTGCGGCTCCCTCATCAACTCCGCTTACTCCTTCTGCCGAGGTGGAGTAGAGGCGTCAACTCAGGGATCAATTTATCGTGTCTAGACAAGACAGGATAAATCGAGCCCCAATCCATTGAACACTACCCGCCAATCCAGCAGATAGTATAGGCGTAACCTAAGACCCTTATACCTATGTGAAATTCATGACACTTTTAGAAGTCACACTTTATATTAAGAGAACACTTATTAATCCTTTATAAACTATTTATAAATAATTAATAGCTGTTATAAGTATGTTACAGACATGAATAGTATGTTATAGATAGCTGTAAGCACATCAGAAGAAGGCGATAAAGAAGGTTATAAGCCGCAGTTGTAAGTAACCTGTTGAACTTTGTAATAATCTGTAGCACTTATTAAAACATCAGGTAATCATTTATTAACCCATTATAAGCTATCTATACCATTAATATACAGTAGGGGTTCTCAACCTTTCCAGACTACTGTACCCCTTCAGGAGTCTGAAGCTTGACCTCTGCCACCTGGGGCTGAATCATGTAACTTAGCTTTGTGAGGTGGCAAATTCCCTGCTTGCCACTTCCTAACACCAGCCTTGCACTTGCAAACCCCCAAATCTGTCCCATGTCCCCCACACCCCGGGGTTCACGACTCCCAGGTTGAGAAACACTAATCTAGATGAACTGATTTACCCCCTGGAAGATCTCTGCATACCCCAATGGGTACCCACACCCCTGGTTGAGAACCACTGATATACAGTATAATCTTTTGGAAGGAGTACTGCATATGTAAAATATATTTTGTTTTTGTAAATCCAAATATTAAAAGGGTATTTTAACATATATCTAACAAGGTTTTGCTTGTGTGAATATTCACTTTCAGTTAACACAGCTTTGAGAATTGTAGTGATGCTTTTTATTCTACCATATTAATGAGTTGGTGGGTTTTTTCTAATATCTTGTTTTGTAAAGGAAGAAACCACTAGCAAGATGGTTGCAAACATGTTTAAATATTTAAGATGAGATGTTTCTGTATGATTAATATATCCTCTATAGTTGTAGATTAGTTTTTTCTCTTTCTTACAATGGTAGCGGGGTACAAAAGATTATGGTGACATATTTTATAATTACATTTTCATAGGAAACATTTGCTTTTTAATGATTGGGGAAAAACAGAACAGAAATGAAGTCAAAGTATATTTTGAAAAAAATATGATTTGCTTCAATCTTCAATGTGCTTCAAGCTGTATTTGTAATTTGTTTTCAATTCACTATCATATGTAAACTAATAAGTTTACACAATTGAAACATGCTGTTATATAGATTTGCATTATGGGAACAGAGGTATCTTACAAGACAGTTTTGGGGAGAATAGCTGTAGACTCTGTCCTTGGAGGTAGAGGGACATGGTTGTTATCTCAAAAACAGATTTAAGGTGCCACCAGAATAGCCTACCTATTTTCACCTCCCAGGTTTATCAAAGGTTCTTTTAAAACAGTCCATCTCATTCTGTTCTCATCAAGTATGGGTCTCCAGGATGGCCAACGAATATGTTGGGCTTGCCAGGGATTCCCTGTTTCAGAAACTCCACAGCACAGCTCAGACCTGTTACCCCTAGGAGAGACGGATACAGCCTTTCAATAAGTGATTGACACAAGCGGTGTTCCAGAACAAGGCAGTCTTTTAATGGTGCAAACAACAATTCCTGACACAATAATTATCTAAAACACAAATCCCTTATAACAAGTTAAAGAGCACTCCAAACCTATTGCCTTATGGTTGAAACAATGTGAAATGGTGCACCCTGCTTCAGATGGCCAGTCTTCCACAATTTGCTGACAGCAGTTCTTAAGGTCTTCCATATATACATTCCTCTGACAATCAACATACATAATCATCTTTATTAACCCCCCAACACACACACACATATACACATTAACACTATACTATAGCAGTGGCTATAGCTATAGCTATAACTTTGCCTGACAGACTTACTCTGATGACTCTGCTTATTCAAAATGGAGGTCAATAATACACAGTGGAGTCTGGGGACTTCAAAATGGGTTTTCTCTGTATCAGTGGTGACTGAGGTCTTTGATCTACCTTTGGTTGTTTAGTTGACTGTTTGTTCTTTGTGTATGGGCTGCATAGCTGAACTACGCTACCAGGAACGCTTTGGTATAAAAAGCCAGGTGAACTTGAGAGCTGCTAACAGAGGCAGCTAACGGGAGTTTTGGAGGGAGTTTAGAGACTGAGTGAGTGGATTTCCTTCCAGGTTCAGCACTACATGTGATATCATGGTGGTCAGCAATGGAAGAGTCATGGTGGCCTGCAACAGATGTGCCACATTCTTTCCTGGATGAAGCCAGAAGGTATTTCATGTGCATGACATGTAAGTTGGTGGCTATGCTGGAGGAAAAGATTTTTCAGTTGCATGTGCAAGTTGAGATGAAACTGAGAATCAGAGAAGCTGAAGAGTTCCGAGACAGCGAGGTTCAGAAAACACCAGTACCCCAGGATTAAGGAAGCCTGGAGCTGGCCACCAAGGAACTTGAGAGACAGGAAGTCAAATAAGACTCACCAGAGGCAAGAGGTCAAGGTGGCCTTCTATACAGCTGAAGCCAGATGAGGATGTGCAGCAGTGGCGTAGCCAGGTTCTAATATCAAGGGGCGTGAACACATGAAAAAGGCACCACCCGACATATCAAATGACTAATTCCATACTTTTAAATTTGTTATACATATTTATTTGTACTTAAAATAAAAACACAAGAATGATCCAGCCACGGAAGGGTTTGCACAGCCGGCATTTCACAGGAGAACTTTAGATTACACTTAGATATACTTTAGATTCTAGAAAATAAATCACAGAATACAGTAGTTTGTAATTGTCACCCCTCGCTCCCAGAGCAGAGTGGCAGCTCGGCTGAGGCAGAGTCATTCCCCAGGCTGCTGCTGCTCATGGAGAAAAGATGCTGCTGAAGAGAGACCATGAGAAAAAAACATTCCCCCTCCCCATCTTTTCCTTCCTTCTCCACCTTCTCTGCCAGCACCAGCTGGGTTTCAGAGCCACCAGGAGCTCTGCCCACCAGATTGTGACTTTTGTGCTGTTCTGCTGAGGTCTCCTTGGATGTCTTGATGTGAGAAAACTGAAAGTTTGAAAGTCGTGTTAACTACCAAGTGACAGGTGCCTACTGTAGTGCGGCACACTTGGTTTCCAGTCAATGGTTCCCTTATTTCTTGGTGGCATATTAATTATTATTAATAACAAGTTCAATAGAGCCTAGAAGCCTCACGTGAAGTCAGGGCCCCGCTGTGCTAGAAGTTGTACATAGAGAGTACAAAGAGTTTACAGAGGGTGGATGAAAGGAAGTATCTCCATGATTTGAGGTATGTTTACACTGGAAAAGGGAGGTGTAATTTCCAGCTTGTGTAGACATACCCGTGCTAGCGCTGATCAAGCTAGTGTGCTAAAAATAGAAACAAAGCCACAGTGGTGCAAGGGGCTAGCCATCCTGAGTGTGATCCCACCTGAGATCCTTGATAAGCACTCAGGTGACTAGCCCCTCCTGGTGCTCACGCCGTTATACATCTATTTTTAGCACTCTAGTTTGATCTGAGCTAGCACCAGTATGTCTCCTCCAGCTGGGCATGACGCTTCCAGCTCCAATGTAGATGTACCTACAGATGGAGAAGAGAGGCACAGTCAGACTAAATGACATGTTCAAAGTCACTCAGGGAGTCGCTGGCAGAGCTGGGAACTGAATGCATGTCTCCTGCTTCCATACAGTTGGATTGCCACTTCACCTGGAGGTCTCAGGACAGTAATAGGCTGATTAGGCCTCAGCTGGAGTATTACGTCCAGTTCTGGGCACTACATTTCAGGAAAGATGTGGGCAAATTGGAGAAAGTCCAGAAAAGAGCAACAAAAATTATTCAAAATCTAGAAAACATAACCTACAAGGGAAGATTGAAAAAATTGGCTTTGTTTAGTCTGGAAAAGAGAAGACTGAGAGGGGACATGATAACATTTTTCAAGTACATAAATGGTTGTTACAAGGAGGTGAGAGAAAAATTATTCTTCTTAACCTCGGAGGATAGGCCAAGAAGCAATGGGCTTACATTGCAGCAAGGGAGGTTTAGGTTGGATAATAGGAAAAAAATTCCTAATTGTCAGGGTGGTTAAGCACTGAATTGCCTAGGGAGATTGTGGAATCACCGTCACTGGAGATTTTTAATAAAGGTTAGACAAACACCTGCCAGGGATGGTCTAGATAATACTTAGTCCTGCCACGAGTGCAGGGGACTGGACTAGAAGACCTCCTGAGGTCCCTTCCAGTCCTATGATTCTACTGTTGTAAATGTCCTGTGTCCCATGAGCATGAGCCATTAAAGCTGCATGTTAATGTAGTGCATTGTGATGGTGTCACATAATGACTGTGCCCCAGGACACACAATAGTGTCCTGCAGTGAGGCATCATCACAACTAAAGATGCAAACAATGCAACACAGTATCATGGTGCCCTGGCTATATGCCAGCAGGATACCAGTACTTGCCATTGATGCACTTCATGCCTTTTGCTTTATAGAATACATCCGTACAGACAGAGAGACCATTCATCCCAGCCTGAAATGCAGCTGCTTCTGGGGTGGAACTTGGCAGCCAATTTGCACCACAACGGTGTGACGGAGGCAACAAAGTGAAAAAAATGTCTTCTCCTGTCACAACTGCAGGGGCAAGATGTTGTTGCTCTTTTTTGTCAGAACTTTCACACCTTTTCAAACTAGTGGTGGGAAAAGAATAATGGACGCCTAGGGGGCAGTTAGAACCAGCTCAGACCACTAGGTTCGTGCCACTGAGCCTACTAAAAGGGCTGCATGCCTGAGAGGCAGCCAGGTATCACACTGATTTGAACGGACATCAAGGATCTCCTCAGTGACTCCGTACCCACACCATTGGCCAAGCAGACATCACTTACCATGACTCATGAAATATAACACCTACCTGTGTCCTGATTTCAGTGACGTCTTTATCTTCAGTCCTGGTTCCAGTATATCTTCGCTGATGGTCCTATGCTCCTCCTTCCTGTAGCCCTGGTTTGAGGTCCAGGATTCGGATCCCAAGCTCTCAAGCGACAATGAGATACACCACTATCAGCTATTTTGTCTTATCTGAAGTTGTCTCCTCTGACTCAGTACAGTATTGGGGTAGTTTGTGTTTTCCTTTTGTTTAGTTTAAATATAGCCAAGGTTAAGGATTGTATGGGTCACCGGGCTTCACGTCCAATTGAGGGCAGCCACACTTGCATTTGTATTGGGTTGTTTATTCTAGTTATCATTCCCCTATCCCTGCTATCATCAATTTCCTTAATAAATATTTGTTAACTGTTTTCGAAGCATACACATCTCTCTGTCTCTTTTCTGTCATACAAGAGAGGGTGGTGGGTGGACAGACAGACTGCTTCCAAAGGTGATCAGATACTGTATGCCAGCCCAAAGTTACTGACCCTGTTAGCTAGGTTGAACGTTAACAATAGGTCGAGGTAATGTTGAATTGGGAGAAGAATGAGGTCCCCCAAAGCTGTCATTGGTTTATGGCCTTAGCCCTACACAGATACTCCAGATTCTAGAAATCAGTAAATACTTGGACCAGATGCTGGGTCCCTTCCAAAAAGTGTCACCATTCTTCAAAGTCAGTCTTGATTGCCAAAAGCTCTTTGTCTAAGGTTTCATAAGTAAGTTTCTTCAAATAGTAGGCGATATGGATGCAGTACTTGCTTGGGTCCATGCCTCTGGGAAAGGACTGTCCCAATCGCTGTGCTAGAGGCATCGGCCTCCACAATGAAAACTTGCATCACGCCTGGGTGGAACAGTGCTGGAACAGTTGTGAAGGCACACTTTAGCTGTTCAAATGAGTGCTCGGCCTTTGGCAACCAGTAGAATTAGATGTTCTTCTAGAGCAGGGCAGTGGGTAGCTCAGTTTGTTTTGAAAACTTTCAGATGAACCTCTAGTAAAAATGTGCAAAGTCTAGAAAAAGTAGATTGTGCACATTGTCGGAGGCTGACCAGTAACAGACAGCCTACACCTTGCACAGGTCCATCTTGATTCCTCCCAGGGACAGGATGAAACTCAAGAACTCAGTCTAGGTCTGATAAAATGCTCACTTTGTGAGTTTTGTGTAGAGAACATGTTGTCAAAGTCTCTCCAGGACTGTGCAGTCGTGAGTGGTATGTTGGTCCAGACTGTTCAAGAAGATCAATATATCATATAAATATACTACTAAAACTGGTCCAGCATGTCATGTAGCATGTTGTTAATGAAGTGCTGGAATGCTGCTGGGATATTAGTCAAACTGAAAGGCATGACTAAATATTCAAAGTGGTCATAGCGGGTTCAAAAGGCAGTCTTCCGCTCTTCCCTCTCTCAGATAAGGATAAGACTGTAAACTTTCTGGAGGTCCATTTTAGAGAATATGCAGGCAGCCCCACACAGTCCAACAGCTTGGGGATTAGTAATAGTTCTGGGTTATTACTTGATTTAGGGCTCAGTAATCACTGCAGAGTTGGAGGCTGCCATCTTTCTTTTTTTACGAAAAGAACTGGGGCACTGGTTGGTGAGATTGTCCTGTGGATGAACACTCAGGCCAGGTTCTCTTAGAGGTATTCCTGCAGCGCTGCCAGCTCAGGTTTGAGGTACAAGGTCCAGAGCAGAGTGGATTGCAGTTGTTCAGACAGCTTCCCGTACCTGGGGGCCAATCGGCTGCTGTGGGCTCCACCAATGGCACATCAGGAGCAGAGCCTCAAACTGGGGCTGGATTCATGGGTCCTGGGACAGCAGTTTTCAGCAGACTGCCAAGTGAAGGGTTGAAGCATGGCTGCTCCTGTAAACCCTTTGGATCTGGGTTTGAGGCCTGTGGGTCATGATGACATCATGGAAATATTTAAATCAATGGTTATAATCTATTGATGAAGGATCAAGTAGGCAAAAAGGGAGGAGGAATAACACTCTATGTCAAAAATAGCATTACCTGTTTCCAAGTTTCTGATAATTTAGAAGAAAATGATCCTGAATGCTTATCGATCAATGTGCTAACTGGTAAATCACAAAATGGGTTACTAAACGGTGTCTGTTACAGACCATCAACTCACACTAGGGAACAGGATGACCAACTCCTTAGGTACCTATATATAATGTGTAGGGAAAAAAAGCTGTGCGATCATAGGAGACTTCAACTGAGTGAAATATGCTAGAGGTCTCATGCTGCCAGTACTAAAACATACTTGGAATTTCTGACGCAGAAAGTGTTTTAGCCAATATCAGTAAATTCTTTATTAGACCTTGTCTAAACCAATAAAGAGGAATGGATCACAGAACTGAAAACTAGTGGTAGCTTAGATACCAGTGATCATGACTTGATCACATTCATAATGTGCAGGGCCCCTAATATATATATACTTAGTGCTTTGGTGGGGCCAGTTGCACAAAGCTGAAAACTATGAGCCAAATCAACCAGGAGGAAGAATTTAATCAGAAAAATACGAATGATTATTGGGACTCATTTAAGAATACTGTACTAGATGCCCAAAAAGCCACAATCACACAATAGAGGAAGAAGGGTGGTACCGGTGTAAAAAAAATGGCTTAGACAGGAAGTGCAGGCAGCTGTATATATATATATATATATATAACAAATGGAAAAAAGGGGAAGTTAATAGCAATGACTATAAATCAGAAGTTAAAAATTGTAGCAAGCAAAGGGACACAAGGAGAAATCTATTTCCAACAGAGTTAAGGACAATAAGAAGGCATTTTTGAAGTATATTAGGAACTGTAAAAGGGTGGCTTGCCACAAGTGCTGGAGAGTCCAGGGCTAAGCCAACCTGAGTACAGAGTGGGTCCCACCTGAGAGGAATCAGGTGATTGCTAGGTAAAAGGTATCAGGCTTAATTAGTGATAAAGCCCAGCTGGGGAAATAGCTGGAAGGAGGCTTTTATGCAGGCTTGATGCCTTGGAGCAGGAAGTGGCAGTCAAGGGGGCAGGGGGCTAGCCCAGGAAACTGCCAATATATCCATAGAGATTTCAGGGAACAAGAAGGCTCCTGCAGGGCCTTTAATTTGCAGGAGAAAAGTTCTCCAGGCAGGGAGACCTGAGGAGAGACCCTGACTAAAGCAAGGAAGAAACTGTAATCATTCTCCAGGCAGGAAGGCCTCACAGGCACTCTTCTCAAACAGCAAAGAGGGTAGAAATGCAGAGAAGGTAGAAGGTTTTGTTGCTGTTGTTGTTGTTGCATTAAGATATTTTGGGATGTTAGTTAGGACAGCTATGACCCCAGATGAGGTGGACTAATGACCATGACTATACTATTTAACTTTTTTTATCAATATCCTGGAAGAAAATATAAAATCATCACTGATAAAATTTGAAGATTTCCCAAAAATCACAAGAGTGGTAAATAATGAAGAGGGTAGGTCACTGATGCAGGGAGATCTGGATGACTTTGTAAACTGGGTACAAGCGAACAATAAGTGTTTTAATATGGCTAAATGTAAATATATACATATAGGAACAGAATGGGGAACTCTATCCTGAGTAGTAGTGCCTCTGAAAAAGATTTGAGAGTCCTAGTGTATAATCAGCTCAACATGAACTCCCAGTGTGATGCTGTGTCCAAAAGAGCTAGTATAATCCTGGCAGGTATAAACAGAGGTATCTTGAGTAGGAGTAGAAAGGTTATTTTACCTCTATATTTGGCACTGGTGTTACCAAAGCTGGAATACAGTGTCCAGTTCTGGTGCCCACAGTTCAAGAAAGATGTTGATAAATTGGAGAGAGGGGAGAGATGAGCCATGAGAATGATTAAAGAATTAGAAAACATGCCTTACAGTGATCTATTCAGCTTAAAAAAGACAAACTTAAGGGATGACTTGATTACAGTCTGTCTGCTTTGATACTTGGAAAGATACTGGAACAAATTATTAAACAATCAATTTGTAAGCACCAAAAGCACGATACGGTTATAAGGAATAGTCAGCATGGATTTGTCAAGAACAAATCATGCCAAACCAACTTAATTTTCTTCTTTGACAGGCTTACTGGCCAAGTGGATACAGAGGAAGAAGTAAGTGTGATGTATCTTGATTTTTATTAAGGTTTTTGATACAGTCCTACATGATATTCTCGTAAGCAAATTAGGGAAATGTGATCTAGAAGAAATTTCTATAAGGTGGGTGAACAGCAAGTGGAGGACCATACTCAGAGCGGTTGTCAATGATTCACTGTCATGGTGGGGGAGTGTGTCTAGTGGGGTCCCAGAAGAGTCTGGTACTGTTCAGTGTTTTCACTGATGACTTGGATAATGGAGTGCAGATGGTGTCATTTGCAAATTATCAAGTTGGGAGGGGTTCCAAGCACTTTGGCGGACAGGATTAGAATTAAAAACAACCTTGACAAATTGAAGAATTGGTCTGAAATCAACAAAATGAAATTCAATAAAGATAAGTGCAAAGTACTGCACACAAGGAAGAAAAATCAACTATACAGCTATAAAATGAGGAATAACTGGCTTGATGGTAGTACTGCAGGAAAGGATCTGGGGTTAAGGTGGATCACAAATTGGATGAGTCAACAATGTGAAGCTGCTGCAAAACAGTCTAATATCATTCTGGTGTGTATTAACTGGAGTGTCGTATGTAAGACACAGAAGGTAATTGTCCCAATCCATTCAACATTGGTGAGGCTTTAGCTGGAGTACTGTGTCCAGTTATGGGTATCTCACTTTAGGAAAATGTGGACAAATTGAGGAGAGTCCAGAGAAGAGCAACAAAAATTATAGAAGTTTACAAAATCTGACTTACAAGGAAAAGCTAAAAAAAAAAAATTGGCATGTTTAGTCTTGAGAAAAGAAGACAGAGAGGAAACCTGATAAGAGTCATATTAAGGGCTGTTCTAAAGAGGACTGGTGTTGATTGTTGTCCACTTCCACTGAAGGTAACACAAGAAGTAATGGGATTAATCTGCAGCAAGGAGATTTAGGTTAGATATTGGGAAAAACTTTCCAACTATCAAGGTAGGCTTCCAAGGAATGTTGTGGATTCCCCCTTTACTCCAGGTTTTTAAGAACAGGTTGGACAAACACCTATCAGGGATTTTCGAGGTTTACTTGGCTCTGCCACAGCACAGAGCGTTGGACTTCATAACCTCTTGAGGGCCCTTCCAGCCCTACATGTCTATGAATCTATAGGTACCTACACTGGGAACAAATATTTAAAGTGGGCTCTTCAATCCTGCAGAGAAAGGTATAACATGATCCAATGGCTGGAATTTGAAGATGGACAAATTCAGACTGAAAATAAGGTGTACATTTTTAACTGTGAGAGTGGTTAGCCACTGGAACAATTTACCAAGGGTCATGGTGGATTCTTCACCACTGATACATTTTAAATGAAGATTGGATGTTTTTCTAAATGATATGGCCTAGGAATTATCTTGGGGAAAGTTCTGTGGCCTGTGTTGTACCAGAGGTCAGACTAGGTGATCATGGTTGTCCCTTCTGGCTTTGGAATCTATGAATCTATGTGAATGACCCTGATGTTTATTTCCATTTTATATGCACAATCTGTACCTAAGATGATTTAACTATGCATTTTAATTACATTTCAACTTAATTTAATGACTTTACCATTTGGTGGCATTTCTCTCTTGTACCTGTGTGCACGCTCTCTCTCTCTCTCTCTGCTGGTTGGTTGGGGAAAAAAAGTAAAACCAAATTGCAATTTTTGGGGGGGACTTTTTTTTTGAGGTTTTGACAAATCAGACTCCAGGTCATTAAGCTAGGCACCCAGAAGATGAGGAACACACATAGTGATCACCTGTGAAAAGTTTGGTGTAAGAGACGTGCTCACTATCACATAGGAAATCAGTCAGTTCCAATCTCCCACTTCAACTCCCAGTCTGTCAGTATGCCAAACCAGTTCCAATTTCTCTCCATGCTCCAAGTCCAGTTTCTCTCTTCCCTCACTCCTACCCTCTAGTCCCAGTATTCTACCCCTTCTTCTCCTCTCCTGACAATTCTGGTCCAGTTCCCATCCCTTCTTCCGTTAAGTTAGGCTCCTTTCTCTTCTGTGCTTCCTGGGTACCAGAAAGGTGGGGAGAGTGTCACTGAGAGCACAAGAAAGACAGGTTCCTTGGCCTGAGCAGCCGTACCTGCAGTTGCAGGAAAAATCCTGCTGAGGCTTTGTAGCCTTGGGCTGGAGCGTGTTAAGTTTCTGTGGGGATGGTGCACGTGCACTGTGGTCACATCTTCGAACATGCTCAGTGCATACACAATCATCAGGGAACTTGGCAGCTAACCTCTAAGAAGTCTCTTCTGATGGTATGCAAAATTAGAGTTTTCAAAGGCTTATAACTGGGCCAAATTTTCATGGGGACAGCAAAAGGCACATCCCGGATAAAAAAAGGAATCACTGTCAAATTTCAAGTGCCTCCCCTCAAAGAATGGGGACACTAGAACTTCTCAACAAAACTGTTTAAGACTTTTTTTAACATGGCAACACTCATATTTGTTTCCCAAGCTCATTCTTGGAAATGGTTGAAGCTTTTTGACTGAAACTTTCCAAAATAGCTTTCCAAAATAGTTTTGCCTGGGGTCAAACACCTGGCATGGAAAATTTCAGCCCAGGTAGTTAAAGTTTGGCAAACTTATAAGCAACAGAAAACAGCATCTTATGATGGAAAGCATCCGGCAACTTTAACAGGCAGAGTTGCGAACTCAAACTATAATACCGCGGGGCCAGTCCTGCTCCCACTGAAGCTAATGGGAGATTCATATTGCCTTTATTAGGAGTAGAAACAGATGACATGTGAGCTGTAATGCTGCCTGACATTGTGCTAATTAGCATTAATAAACTGAATCAAAGTCCTGAACTTTGGAGACACTCTGGACCCTATTTTGAAGCTTGGACCCAGCTTAACAAAAACGACATTGTGGGAACATCCTTGTATTTTTAAAGTTCTTGATTTTGTCTTTGTTTTAATATTCTGCATGTGTTTGTAAGTAAATATATTAATTAAATCTGTTCTGAATGAATATTTCTAAAGAATATAGATACTTTTCCTGTCATTAATGGACTCTTGAAGCGGACTCTCTCCATGTATATTCATCTTACAATGGAATAAAGCCAGTTAAGAACATATTTTATATATATCTAAAAAATTTGAGTATTCATCTTTTAAATACTTTTTTTTTAAAAAAAAATTTAATTCATGAGAGGGGAGGGAAGGGGAAGACATTTGAATACTTTATTTCCCCAAATATGTCTTAGTAAAAGGCTGCACTTAAGAGTGCCTATATTTATTTCTCAAAGTGGTTTCATAATTCTCTCCCAAGATTAATTAATTACAATTATGTATGCTGAAGTACCTGTAGGGCTAACCTAAAATCAGGGAATCTTTGGAGTAATGCCTTAAATAGCTGAAAATTAGTCATTTCAGCTTCTCAAGTGTGAGAAACCCTTTTTCCAAATTAGGCTTCTATATATGTTGCAATATATAGACAATGGTTAATTTTTAAATAAATGAGGATATATTGATCTCAGAACAGAACAGTATTAGCTTTAAATAATGCTTTCTTTTGCTCCATGACTTTTACTCATCACGAACACTTTATTTACCTATTTTCTTAAATGTGTTTACACATTTCTTATATTTTAACACCATGAGAAAGCTCCACTGATTTTTAATCTTTTTAAAAGCCTCTGTGTATCCATCATTATCTTTAGCTTTTTTACCCTTTAACTGTAAAAAGAAAACTGTAATGTATATCTTGGAAAGCAGTGACTCTGTAAAGAAATTAGGAGTCATAATAGACAAGCAACTGAAAATGGGCTCTCAGTGCAATGATGTGGCAAAAAGAGCTAATGTAATCCTACTTACTGCTCCCTTGTTCATGTATTCAAGGAGTAAGGAGGTGATTCTACCTCTGTATAGGGCAGTGGTTTTTGAATTTTTTGAGCTGAGTTACAATTTATGGCCATCTTCCTCCCAACCGTAACAAAAATAGACACGTGCAAAAGTATGCTTGACAGCCTACTTATAAACCTAACAGACTGACCTTAACAGAACTTTAAAAATAAATGATCTACACCTGTAAGTTTCGAATACACAGATACTTAATGTGAAGGGTGTGACTGTTTCTCTGCAGGTAGTTTATCAATTTGTGGTGAGATTTTTGAAACAGTCACTCTGAGGTTGTCTTCCACTTCCAGTCTCGAATGCTACTTTGTCTTTAGCACAGCCAGCGAAGAGAATCCAATCTCACACAAATAAAATGAATGAAATGGTGAAAGAGCTTTGATCGACATTTTGACAAAGCTGGATATTCTGAGCCAACTTTCAGCCAAAAATCCCCCAAACACAGTTTTTTACATTTAATTTCCAGTGTCCTATCACTCTGAAGTTCAGGCGCTTCTCCTGAATGTCATTTGAGAGATGGGACAAGATCACTGCCTCTGCTACAAAAGGTTGGATAATCCAGGCATTCAGGGGTGCATTTCCTTTGGGAAAATATTTATCCAAACTGGCTCTGAGAGAACTCAAGTGATTCTTGATTGGCTCCATGACGCTCAGTAGTCCAGATTCTGTTTCATTGGTAGCATCAGTTAACAATGGGAATGGAACGCTTAAACCAGTTTCAATCTTTGTTTTCCAGAGCTCTAGCTTTCTCTTGAATGCAGATATCTTCTTGTGCCTGTCAAAAATAGTATTTTCCTCTCCTTGCAATGAGACATTTAGAGAATTCAGTTTGTCAGAAATATCAGCAAGGTAAGCCAAAAGCACAAGCTCGTGGGGATCACAAAGTGTGTCTGTGTTGTTGAAATTCAAATCCACTAAAAAAAGTTGAACTTCATTTCTTAGTTCATAAATGCATTGCAGCACTTTTCCTCTGGATAGCCACCTGACTTCAGTGTGAAACAACAAAGCAGCATGCTCCACTTCCATTTCTGCGCAATGTATTGCAAAGAGATGTGCCTTTGAAGGATGCATCTTGATAAAGTTCACAATTTTAAAAGAACTCAGAACATCAGTAAGTTCCCAATCCATGTTTTGAGTTGCAAAGGCTTTGCGGTGTATCATATGATGAATCCATGATATAAGCGGAGTAATTTCAGACACTTCGGCTTTCAAACCTGCCCTACCTCCAGATATAGAAGGGGCTCCATCTGTGCAGATTCTGATGCAGGCTTCCCACTTCAACTCGTGAGAAGTTAGGAAGTCATCAAAAACATTAAACTGTTCAAATCCAGTTGCTCACATCTTAATTGGCTTGCACAACAAAAAAATCTTCCAATATTGATATTTCATGAGAGTATCAAATGTAAGCAGTTAAATGAGCTTCTTTTGATATATCCATTGTTTCATCCTACTGGATTGCAAATAATTGGCTTGCAATCAACAGATCAGCTATGCCTTTTTATTTTCTGACATGTCAGATATTTGGCAGCTGACTGTGTTGTCTGACAGCAGGATCATTTTTAACTTCTCTGCTGCACTGTCACCAAGCATCATCTTGCAAATGTCAATTGTAGCTGGGAGAATTAGCTTTTTCCCAGTTGTGTAAAGCTTTTTTTTCTTGGCAACTTGTGGTTCGCAACTTGATATAATGATTTTAAAGCACTTGCAGGGGTGGATACCACATTTTTCACTATGTTTTTTGTTTGTAAAGTTCTTGTAGCTTTCATTTGAAAAAAAAATCTGTTCTTTCCTACAAGCTCACCATGGTTTGTTTCAAAATGGCATCTTAATTTTGTTGGCTTCAGGCTATCATTTGCTAAAGTTACTGCACACACTATATATTGAAACCCACTTTCTCCATTAACTGCAATGGAAGTGAAACCAAAATCCAGATATGC
This sequence comes from Gopherus flavomarginatus, assembly GCF_025201925.1. Classification (NCBI taxonomy): domain Eukaryota; kingdom Metazoa; phylum Chordata; order Testudines; family Testudinidae; genus Gopherus; species Gopherus flavomarginatus. Next base: position 79,184,368 of record NC_066617.1, on the reverse strand, counting down.
TTCATCATATGTTCTTGTTTTTGCAGATTTTTTTTCTGTATCAACTTTAGCCATTTCAGCTTCTGGCTTTCATTTTGGAACACATCCACCTTTTGGCAATAAGTACAGATCAATGTCCCCTCTAATTTTTTATATCCATGTGCAGAATGAATTTTATTATGTGCACCAATATGGAGGTGATATGTGTCAAGGGTCAGCCCGAGGGGTTCGGAGTGTGGGAGGGGGCTCAAGTCTGGGGCAGAGTGTTGGGGTCTGGGAGTGTTAGGGCTCTGGCTGGGGTGTGTGGGTTCTTGGCTGGGGATGAGTGGTTCAGGGTGTGGGAAGGGGTTTAAGGGCTGGGACAGAGTGCTGGGGTGAGGGGGGGGTGATGACTTCAGCTGGAGTGGGGCCGGGGATGAGGAGTTTGGGGTGCAGGCTGCCCTGGGGCTGGGACCAGAGAACTGCCCCCAACCCTCTCCCTGCTGGCAGCAGTGAGCTCTGGGGGAGGGGCAGAGGCTGGTGGCAGCCCTGCATGCCCCAACTTGCTTCCCTCCCCAGTTCCCGCCCACCCCTACCTCTCTCCTCTCCAGGCCCCTGTGGCTGTGTGGCCCTTTATAGTCTGTGGCTGAGCGCCTTAGAGGAAACTTAGGTACCAATCCATTTTTCATCACAGAATCATATGAAAAAATATCGACGTCACCAGCAGAGTAAGCACTGCACAACTGCTTATTGTAAGGACAGCATAGGATAGTGAACTGGAAGGCGCAGGGGCGGATTTGGGCCAGAAAAGGTGGGGACCCCTACCTATCCCTTCTGCCTAAAGTCCCCTGTGCCTCCCTCCGGTGCTCCTGCCAGGGAGCAGGGTTGGGGCATGGGGGCTTGCTCCACCCACCCAGTGCTCCAGCTGTGGAGTGGGGTCAGGGGCTTGTCCCACTCCACCTGTCTGACAATCCTGCCACTCCCCAGCTGGATGAGCCATGCGAGGCAAGCCCCGTGCCCCGACCCCACTCTCCAGCAGGAGAGCTGGATGAGCAAAGTGAGGGTGGGGGCACCTATTTTTCCGGGGCCTCCAATTGGATGGGGCCTGTTGGTCCAGTGGCTAATCTGCACTGAGAAGGCAGGAAAGGTAGTTGCTACATAAATAATGGGCTGGTGGCAGGTGCTCCTACACTCCCTGGAATGTTCCTCCATGCCCCCCAGGGAGGTGCACCTCATAGTTTGAAAACCTCTGGTCTATGGCATAGGTGAGACTGATACTAGAATACTGTGTACAGTTTTGGTGTCCACATTTTTTAAAAAAAGTTAGAAAACTGAAGAGCATACAGAAAAGAATCACAACAACGGTTCCAGGGCTGAAGAAATGGCTTATAGTGAGAGATTCAGAGTTCAATCGGTTTAGTTTATCAAAAAAAGAATGAGAGGTGACTTGATTACAGCGCATATATGTACTCTCATTCATAGGCAGAAAATACTGAGTGCTAAATGGCTCTTAAAGCTAGCAGAAAAAGGCACAAGAACCAATCGGCTGGAAGCTGTAGCCAGACAAATTCAAATTAGAAATGAGGCAAACATTTTTTATATTCTGGGTGATTAACCATTGGAACAAATTTTGAGGGAAGTGATGGATTCTCTGTCTCTTGAAGTCTTCAGATCAAGACTGGATGCCTTTCTGGATGATAAGCGTTAGCTGCCCAAACACAAGTTATTGGACTCAGTACAGGGGTAAATGAATGAAATGTAATGGCCTGTGATATACCGGAAGTCAGATGAGATGATTTAATGGCTCCTTCTGGACTTAAACTCTGTGAATCTTGAATTCTATAAAGTTTTTCTAATTGCTACATCTATTACATGGCATCATTCTTGCACTGCCACTTGTGGCTATTCTGCCACTCTTACTGCTGTGCAGAGAGAAGATTTCTGTACACTGATCCCTAACAGAGAAGCACCAAGTAAATCACCCCAGCCCTGTACCAGCATCTTTATGGATGGATCAGAACATACAGGAATTGCTGGATGGGATCAGATCAGTGGTCCATCATGTCCAGTATCCTGCCTCTGTCAGTGTCCAGGAACTTCAGCCTCAGGGGAAAAAAAATGTGTTCACCGAAGTAGGTCAATGCCAAAAAAATCTTCAAGTTCATCACTGCCTGAGGTAAAGTTTCCTTCTAACTTCCATAAATGAGAGATTTGTTTATGCCCTGAATCATGAGGACTCTTCAGACTCCTCATCTTCAGACTTAAGGCAGGAGAAAAGACTTGGAGGGAAGGAATGAAAGAGAATGATTAAGGAAGAGGGAGGGCAAATGACAATATTGTAGAGTTAGAGAGTAGGGAAATAGGTTGAAGGGAAAAGAGAATGGGTCCAGAAGATGACTGAGCCAAGGGAAACCCAATAACCGTAATAGGTGAAAGGCGCAAATCATTTGGGGGCCAAAGGGTCATACTTGGAGCTGAGGTGGGGGTGGGGGTGGGGGAGGAGAGTCAAAGCAGAGTAAAAGGGCTATGTGGGGAACAAAGAGCCAGAAGACAAGAAATAAAAGGGAACAAGGAAATAAATGCACAGAAAGGGGAGAGAGAATGAACAGGGCTGAAAAGTGGGAGATAGAAGCTGTGAGAAGATTTTTAAAGAATGGGGAGGAAGAGAAAAGAGAATACACACAAAACCATTCACTTCTAAAAAAGTTAGTAAATTCTCAACATTTATTTTTATGAACAATGCATTTTAGGGTATGTAGGACCTTGAAAACAAATTTGAATTTTGAAGCATGGCACAATGAAAAGCCAGTGAAGTGTGTGAAAGTAGAATGTATTATATTGTGAAAATAGAAAGGATTAAAGAAATGCTGTCTGTACTTTTAAGCAAAACTGTTGGAATGCTGCAATCCAGGTGTCAGGAATATAGACATTAACATAGAACAATTGCACTATTTAAGGCAATTGGTGAAGTATTAGCCTTAAATCGATAAGAGTTAGTAAGGAAGTAGGATATGCATGCTGTGCCCCAGGTGAATTTTACTGTTTTGCTTTCTTTGTCCCTTTGTCTAATTCCCGCTCTTTTATCTGTATAAATAAGACTGTTTGGGTCTTGCATGGCCACTCACATTATCTGAGTGTTATTGGCGGAGCACTGCGCTAACAAAACAGAGTGGTCTGAAAAATTGTGAGTCCTGATTCTAACTTTGACAATTGCCTTAAAAAAGGAGGGATGTCAAGGTCAAACCAATGGGCGGTGAATAATTTTGACAGCAATATTTTGATTGGACTTGGTGAGTCAAGGGTAGCATTAAAAAACCCAGGAAGACAATTTGAAGTAGTCAAGGTCCAAATGACCAAGGAGTGGATTCAGTCATTGGAATGAAGAAAGAGACCTGAATTTTAGAGATGTAAAGTAGCAGTAAGACTGTCATTGTCTGGAGGTAGTGAGGAGAAGAAGCAAGAGCAGTTAAAGATGATCCCTTTGTCGGCATGGGTCATAGGGTGGTGTTGTCCACAGCAGAAAAGTTGTCCACACCATAGCACTTGTATGAAGAAAGCAGAAAAGTTTAGGGAGAAATAATCAGAAGTTCAATTTAGACCATGCTGAGATTGAGATTATAGACATCCATCCAATAGTGCAAAGGATAGTCAAGCAGTGGTGGCTGCTCTCCCACCCCACCCCCCAAACTATGTCTGCTGAGAAGCAGGGAATGCTGTTAAATGCAGTAGCATGAAAATTCCCAGGATCGAACTCTTGGCGTGCTTTAAATGCTTTTATAGCTCTCTGCAGCTGGTCAGATTTTTCACGAATGTGCATATCCTAGTACTAGAAAATCTGTGAAATCATCACTGCATAAAAAACAGAATGCACTGCTGGTTCTAGTCAGCAGCCAAACAGACTCGAGGGCTTTATTTAATATTCTTTGTGCATATTCTTAAAACTTCAGTGCATATTTTAGACACTTCACTGCACTTCTGTGCGTCACTTCATGTTTTTAGTTTTTGTTCTGAAGTGCAAATACATGAGACACCACTGAAAAAACCTGTGGTTGCCACTGAACTGGTTCTCTAGCTTCTTTTGATTCATCATAATAGCTCATCATGGCAATTGTTTCTCTTTATGCATATGCATTCACTTTGTGGTGAAGGTTGCTGAGCGAGGCTCATCTTCCCTCCAGGAGAGAGCCACTTCTCTTTTCATCTCCACCCTCACAGAAAATGTGTGTAAACAGCTTTTGTACCCTAACTATCTAACATAAGGCCCTACATGTTGTGGCAAACTCAGGACAATTAGCTACCAGGAGGGGGGTAGTAATTAGTCCCAGATGAGTTAAAAGGCCTCTCCCTGTCCATTGAGGGGAGATAGCCATGGAGAAATAAGGTTCAGCTGGAACAAGGGTTACCAGGGAACTAATTAGCTTCAGCTGGCCCCAATTGCTAGGGACCTTTTTAAACCCTCCCTGGCAGGGAAGGAGTGAGAGAAGTAGAGTAGCTGTCAGCAAGTAGGTGCAGCAGGATTCTGAGACTCTTCCTGCAATGAAGATTGCACTCTCCCCAGAAGGAGAGAAAAACAGAACAAGGGACTGACTGAGAAAGGATCAGCCAGATCCTGTGCTACCAGGAAGGACTTTTGCTTTTGCCCAAGCCTGTGGCTCCAAGGCAACAAGGGACTGAGCCAGCAGAGGAGAAGCAGGTACTTTGCCACAATGTATGACAAACTGTATAGATTGAGTACAGTTCAAAAGATTTGCATACTTGGTCTCATTTTATGTCAGTATACATTTAGAACTTGAAAGGCATGAAACCATTAACTATGGGAGATGCTGGTACAGTGTTCTACCATCTTAGTTAACAACAGCAACTTGTTCCATTTCAAAGCTACTTTAGAACAACCTCTATTGGAACTTGTTACAAAACAAGGACACACCTTGTAACTCTGACAATCTTTAAAACACATACATAAGCAGGTACGCTTCCTTACATAGGTACTCAGTTTCAGAAACTGGTCAATTGACTGATCTGGGTCATCACCCAAGAGAAAGTCTGTAGGTTACTTATCACCAAATCCTTTCTCAGAAATCATCTTTCTGCTCAATTTGCACTGACAGCAGGAGTTGACCCTGCAAATGTAACCCCAGTGCCTAATAGGAAGATATCTCTTTAAAAGATCTATTTGGGAGGTGATGGGTAGTAGTGAGTTGTGTCTGGGTCATTGTTGCTAGGCAGATGCATCACCTGAACCCATTCTCTTTTCCCTTAGCACTCCACATCCTGGAAGTTTCTGCAACTGGGTGTGGTAATTTTGGGTATGCTCAATAAGTTCCCTGTAGCTGGCCTCAGACTCCATGAGAATAAGCAGTTAGGGCAGCTGAAACATTTTGCAGCAGGTTAGTGATATTGTTAACCCTCTAACAGGGAAGCCCTGGCAGCCTTCATTAGAGAAAGGGGAAATTGGGAGGGAAAAATAATTTCTTTTAATTGTATACTTTGAATGTTTGATTTTTGCCAGACTGTTTTAATTAAATTGCCTCAACTAGTATGATTCACTGACTGTTCTATACATCTGCATTTGCTCCAATCCCTCAGACAGAGACAAACATCTACAGGATCTCTACCAAGAGTTCTTAAAACTACAGTACTCACCTAGTGAAGTGAAGAAACAGATTGACAGAGCCAGAAGGGTATCCAGAAGCACCTACTACAGGACAGGCCCAACAAAGAAAGTAACAGAACGCCACTAGCCGTCACCTACAGCCCCCAACCAAAACCTCTCCAGCACTCATCAAAGATCTACAACTTATCCTGAAGAATGATCCCTCACTCTCACAGACCTTGGGAGACAGGGCAGTCCTTGCTTACAGACAGCCCCACAACCTGAAGCAAATACTCACCAGCAACTACACACCACCTAACAAAAACCCCGGAACCAATCCCTGCAACAAACCCCGTTGCCAACTCTGCCCGCATATCTATTCAAGGGACACCATCATAGGACCTAACCACATCAGCCACAGCATCAGGGGCTCATTCACCTGCATATCTATCAATGTGATATATGTCATCATGTGCCAGCAATGCCCTGCTGCCATGGACATTGGCCAAACTGGACAGTCTCTATGCAAAAGAATAAATGGACACATCAGACATCAAGAACTGGAACATTTAAAAACCAGCAGAAGAGCACTTCAATCTCCCTGGACACTCAAGAACAGACTTAAAAGTGGTAATTCTTCAACCAAAAAACTTCAAAAACAGACTTCAGTGAGAAACTGCAGAACCGGAATTTAATTGGGCATAAGCTTTCATAGGTAAAAAACCCACTTCTTCAGATGCAACTGAAGAAGTGGGCTTTTTACCCACGAAAGCTTATGCCCAAATAAATCTGTTAGTCTTTAAGGTGCCACCAGACTCCTTGTTACTTGTAAACAGTTACTCTCAGGAGCAGTCCAATAGACATACCCAAGAAGATTCATTAATGTCAATCAGTGTGTGTAAAAAGATTTACAATCCGGAACTCCAACAACTTGCTACTCAGGGAATGGAGCCATCCCAATGCATGGGACTTGAACAGATTAAATGTTAAAGTTTGGGACACTTTCTTGATTTGGGGGTGGGGAAGAGGGGAAATAACACAGTCCAGGAGAAACTCATCAAATATATGCATACTTGCCTAGCATTATCTTGTATGTTGAAAAATCCAGTAGGGCTTGAACTCTGAAGCCTTGTTAATTTGACATGCCACTTGATCATTTTTGTAAGAACTTACTTCAAATCATTTGTACTCTTATACTGCTCCCCATCTTTCACAATGTCTCTTGAACATATCCATTTGTTTTTGTTAACCTTTGCATCTGCAATAAAGACATGATTTAAAAATAAATCGGCAAAAGGTCTATATGTTCATCTATTGTGAATTCCTGTGAAACTCCATTCTTATTTTAATTAATAATGAATTAATCATACATATTGGAGATGGAAAAAACTCTATTAGGTGATATAGTCTCTGATCCTACAGAGCTGAAGTCAGTGGGAGTTTTGTCACTGAATTGAACCCTTTTGAACAATAGTGAGTACATATTCACATAGTGCTCCCATTGGGACTACTGATGTGAGTGCTCACTAGTGTGAGAAAGGGTTGCACAATCTAGTCCAGGGATTCTCAGACTTTTGTACTAGTGACTCCTTTCACAGACCAAGTTTCTGAGTGCAACTCCCTTCTACATTAAAAACACTCTTTTATATATTTAACACCATTATAAATGCTGGAGGCAAAGCAGGGTTTGAGGTGGAGGCTGACAGCTCATGACCTCCCATGTAATAATCTCATGACCCCCTGAGGGATCCTGACTCCCAGTTTGAAAACCCCTGATCTAGTCCAATGTGAACAAGATCAAGGCTCCTATCCAGGTCTCTGCTGATACAAGTTTGTTTTGTATTGTACATTTTTAGTTCATGCTGAAGATTTTTTTTTTTTTTTTTTTAAAAAGGCACCACAAGAAAATTAGAATGGAATGTTGCTAATACACTAGCGGGTGAAATTCACCCCTGTGCAGAGGGCTATCGTGAAGTCATAATGGCATTTATGTGGTTCATAGGCTTTGTGCCACACCTCTGCATAGGGTTGAAATTCACCATCTAGTGACATGGTGATGCATTTTAAATGACTGAAGTTTGTGACTTAGAAGACTGTGACAACATATTGTCAACTGGCAGGTGAGTCATCTGATCACTTGGGCACTAGTCAATTCCCTTGGAGAAGGCTGACTGGGGATATGCCCCTAATTAGCTGATCAGACTTGGAGGGCTGATGAATCAATTGGTCATCAGCTGAAGGGTATAAAAGAAGACACAGGAAGGAAATCTAAAGGAGGATTTAGGTACAGTGAGCTTAGTATGCATTGAGTGTGCAAGGAGGGGAAACTGCCGTTTCTCCCTAGCCCTGTGGGAAAGGGCTAAAAGGCCAGAAACACTATAAATACTTTTCTGCACAAGACTGTATTGATGCTGGTAATGGGACTATAAATAACTCAATGAAGTTACCACTTACTGGACAGAGTCTGAATGGTTTCTGGGGCACCAGAGCGTGGGGAGGCAGTGTACCCTGTTACATAAATAAACCAACCTAAGGACAACACAGTACCATCTGCACTGCAATCATTACTCTAGTAAGTGAAGTTTAGTGTCCATTGTAATAATTTGAAGCATATTAGTAAATACCTGAAATATTAATTTTAAATTAGTGAAGACTTGGTAATAGGAGTCTTGTAGCTTTTTGATTTGGTCTTGGTGCAAAATGCAGGAGTCATTAATCACAGGTTCTCTACTCATGTGGCTATGTGAAATGAAATTAAATTGGTGAGTTACATGTAGAGATGTGAAGACTCCATTCAGTACCTAAATACATGCAAGCATAATAGCCTGGGGAAAAAACAGTATGTTGAGCAAAAAGATCCCCACTGTATTGCGTATACCCAAACCTGATGGAGACCTTGAGCCTACTAGGGGAGGACATGAGATGACAGGAACAGTAAAGAGAGAAGCACCATAAGTGATGCTCAAGTTTCCACTATCTTGTCATCCCAGTACACCCAGCTAGGGATTGGTCTGACAATCTTTTATAACCATTTTTCCTTTGATCCCCATGTGTCTGGGATCATATCTTTTTTGGTCATGTTTGTCATTCTGGGGGACTATAATTAGGGTTCTGACTTATCTTACACTGTTTGCATCAATACATTTCCTAGTGGTTTGATATGTAAATTGTGGTTTTGTTCCATGGTTACATGTACCTAAAATGTTCCTAATTTAAACTTGTTTTGTAGCTTATGGGTTTATCACAGATGCATATTATGAAATCTTATAACACTAGATCAAGCATTTAGCTTAAGTATTTAGGCCTCATGCTAACTGATTAGACCTTATATATTTTGTAAAACTACTTTAACTAACTTTTTATATTTGTTTCCCCTATTTACATTAGTCTTAATTATATCTACTGTCTAGGGGCTGCTCCAGGCCCCAGCACGCCAAGTGAGTGCCTGGGGCAGCAAGCCACAGGGGGCGCTCTGCTTGCTCCGTGAGGGCAGCAGGCAGGCTGACCTCGGCGGCTTGCCTGCGGAGGGTCCGCTGGTCCTGTGGCTTCGGAGGACCTCCCGCAGGCATGCGGGACCAGCGGACTCTCTGCAGGCAAACCACCGGAGGCAGCTTGCCTGCTGTGCTTGGAGCGGCAAAATCCCTAGAGCGGCCCCTGCTACTGTCAGCATGTTAGCTTTTCCTATCACATGGATTATAGTTTGGGTTTTAGATGTCTCCTGAGGCCAGGTCACGGATCAAGAGTCAACAGTTCTTAGTTCAGCATTGTAACTTGCTAACTGAGGAGAGGGCACCCTTTCTGAATGCACATTACTGAATGTTTGGATTAGAAAAGGGTCTGTTACTAAGGTTCAGGTATTATGGGTCCTGCAAAACCTGAACATCTCTTATCAGGTGCTGCATGTGCACCTTCAATTCCAAGTGAGAACATATAGCACTTTATGGGATCAGCAAATTTGACTGAGGCCTGACTCTGCACAGCGTTACTCATGCAACTAGTCCATTTAATAGAAGGGAACTACATTCATTGTATGAATGAGGGTTTGGATCAAGCCCTTAAATCCTAGTTTATTTAAAAAAGCAAACAAAATAACTGTGTACCCACTGTGCCTGATTTTTAGAAGCAATCTTCACACCAACAAAAAATAAAATAGGCAAGCAATAAACCATTTTTGATAAACAGATAGTTGAGGGTTAATGTCTCTCTTACCTGTAAAGGGTTACAAACAGTGAACCTGGAACACCTGACCAGAGGACCAATCACGAGACAAGATACTTTCAAATCTCAGTGGAGGGAAGTCTTTGTGTGTTTTCTTTGTCTGTTGTTCTCTCTGGATTCTGAGGGTAACCAGACGTACCTACAGGCTCTCTAATTTTCTGTTCAAATAGTGAGTATAAGTACAAAGACGGTTTAGTCTTTTTGATTGTTTTCTTTATTTGCAAATGTGTGTTTTGCTGGAATGATTTTAATGTGTATTTGTGCTGGGGGGAAGGCTCCTCTCTAGTGTCTATAAGCTGAAAGACCCTGTAATAGTTACCATCTAAATTACAGAGACAACTTTTACTTTTTTTCTTTCTTTTTCTTAAAAGTTTTTTCTTTTTAAGACCTGATTGAGGCTCAAGGGAATTGAGTCTGTACTCACCAGGGAATTGGTGGGAGAGAGAAGGGAGGGAGGAAAGGTAGAATCCCTTTGTTTTAGATTCACGGAGCTTGAATCTGTATTACCTCTTGGGGAGGGGGAAAAAGGAGGGGGAAAGGTGCATTCCTCTCTGTTTTAAGATTCAAGGAGTTTGAATCACAGTGATCTTCCAGGGTAACCCAGGGAGGGAAAGCCTGGGAGAGGCAACGGTGGGGGAAAGAGTTTACTTTCCTTGTGTAAGATCCAGGGGGTCTGGGTCTTGGGGTCCTCTGAGAAGGTTTTGGGAGGACCAGAGTGTACCAGGTACTGCAAGTCCTGGTTAGTGGCAGCACTACAAGATCTAAGCTGGTAATTAAGCTTAGGGGGATTCTTGCTGGTACCCCATCTTTTGGACGCTAAGGTTCAGAGTGGGGGTTATACCATGACAGGGATATCTAATGAAATGGCAAAAGACTCTTAGGTATGCTATTATCACACATTTAAATCTATTCTAAAAAGTCTGTGAGGGTTGCCAACTTTCTAATCGCACAAAACCAAACACCCTTGCCCCACCCCTTCCCTGAGTCCCCACCTCCACTCACTCCATATTCCCCCTCACTTCATCACTTGATCTCTCCCACCCTGACTCACTTTCACTAAACTGGGGCAGGGGGTTGGGGTATGGGAGGGAGCAAGTCCTCTGGCTGCTGGTGCAGGCTCTGGGATGGGGCTGGGAATGAGGGGTTTGAGGTACAGGAGGGGGCTCCAGGCTGGAGCCAAGGGTTTTAAAGTGTGGAAGGGGATCTGGATGCTCAGAGGAAGTTTGGGTGCATGAGGTGGCTCAGGGCTGGGGCAGGGGGTTGAGGTGTGGGATCATGGAGGGAGTTAGGTGGCAAGAGAGGGTTCTGACCTGGGACAGGGAGTTCGGGTGCAGGAAAGGATTCGGGGTGCTTACCCCAGGCAGCTCTCGGAGACAGACAACATATGCAGCTCCTAGGAAGAGGGGCCAAGGAACTCTGTGTGCTGCCCGCAGGTGCTGGCCCTGCAGCTCCCATTGGCTGTGGTTTCAATAGAAGCTGTGGAGCTGGTACTCAGGGTGGGATAGTGCACATAGTTGCCTTGGCTGCCCTTGCGCTTAGGAGCCAGGCATACCGGCACTACCAGGAGCCATGAAGAGCCAGGGCATGCAAGGAGCCTGCCTTAGCCCTGCTATGCCGCCGACTGGACTAGAGCTGCCAAGGTCCATTTTCGACTGGGCGTTCCAGTCAAAAACCAGATGCCTGGCAACCCTGAATCTAGTGCCAAATCTTTTTACACAATAGCTTTCCATGACAGCAATAATTGCTTAAGGCAATGAAAACATGCGACTGTGAGATGGTGAAGCAGGTCCTGCATTTATCCTGAGGCCATTAACTCTAGGGAACTGTTAACAGACAAAGGAATAATACATCTGGCATATGGTTTAGAAGCTCTGTACACTACAGTAGAAGAATATACCTTTATAGTACTTTCCCCCCCTTTCTTTCCCTCTGCTTGGTAGAACTTGGTATACTTGTATATTTCAAGAATTTAACCTCATGTTTACCTGCATAATTTTGGGATTGGATACATATATCTGTGACAGGGGCTCTCAACCTTTAGAATTTTGCCCCACCTTTAGAATTTTTTTTTAATTGGAGCCCCTTCCTCCCAAAATTTTTTTAGTGGGTGGCATTGCAACCTGATGCTTGGCCTGGAATACTTTACTATAATTACTTAATTATTAGGTTCACTGCAATGCCCCACTCCCATGAAAGTTTGATAATGTTTCCTCCATCCCCCGCTCCCCCGTGTTGAAAACTTCTGATTTATGAAGTCCAGTGTTTATGGCTCGAAGTTTCACTGAGCCTTGACCTAACTTCTAAAACTATAGGCAAAATTTTGTGTATTTTCACATCCCAGCTGCTTTTATTATGAAAAAATGAATTTTTTATTGTGTGAATTTCACTTATGTGTGCAAATTATATAGTTATACAATTAGTTTACCTTATTTGTGTGTGTAACTTTAGAGCCAAAAATTGTAACTTTGTTGAAAATTTGGCCCTATTTTTGTATACTTCTGCTGCTTTTAACCGATATATGGGACTCTGGGAGGCACTGTGGTTTAGTAAGTGGGAAACTGGGCTGCAAGTAAGATTTCTGGGTTCTTTTCCTGGTTCAGCACCGACCAGTTGTGATCTTGGGCAAGCTAATGCACCTCTGTTTCCTTATGTTTAAACTGAAAGTGACAATATTTATTTTCTTTGTAACATATTTTGAAATCTATGGATGAAAAGCAAAGTTAATTATGAAAAGATCCTTTGGCTAAATCAGAAGGTGAACAAGTGTAGTAAAACTACTAAAAAGTTATACTTCAGTAAAATTGTATGTGTTGGAATACATATGGGCTTAATCCTGCAAGCTGCTAAGTGCATCTCTTAGAAGAGGCTCAGTGTATTGCAGGATTGGGCCCTGCCAGTACATACATATACTCTCTCTGTGCTGGCACTTCTGGAATGTGCTGGCAATCTGATCTGGGTAGTCTCAACTGATTTCAGATAAATGCCGTTATTTCAAATTAAGATACATTACATTAAACAGACATTGCTAATGAATTTTCCATGTAAAATATTCCAAAGCTCTGAACAGTGTAATCTTGACAATCATATATCCTGAAATATTCAATTGCATTCAGAACATATTTTAATGACATACTCAAAACCACAGTGTTATAAGATTTTAAAAAATAGGCTTAATAAGGAGTGAGTTCCACAATCTAGGAGGAGGCTTGGTGTCCATCGTTAAACAATCTAATGAATGATTCAGGCCTAGCTATTCAGAAGTAGAACAGAGAATGGGCTGGGGTTTGCAATTCTCTAGAGGTTCTCAACTAAATAACAGGGGTGCTGTCAAAAAGACGATCAAAATTAATAACATAAAATTTCAAAACCAATCCATTGTGTGGCAGAATATTGTGAGACTATTGTGAGACTAAAGTGTGAATATTAGCAGGGTTATGTGATGTTTCAGACAATGAGATGGACTGCAGTGTTTCTGAAGTGCTTGATTGTCAAGGTTTTTTTCCCCACTTTGAACTTTTGAGTAAAAATGTGGCGCGTCGGGTAAATGACACATCTGGTTTCCACCTTAGGGCTCTGAACCGCCAACGGGCATGCTCAGGTGTTAGCCCCATTCTGATTCTGGCCTTGGTTTGAAAAAGTTCATAATCGTTCATGTGTTCCTTAGGCATTTCAGCTGCAACATCTCTGCTAAGGGTCCACTGAGCTGTGGCCTCAGCTCTATCATGTAGTGGTCTGTAGAGATGTTGTACCCATGGCAGGTCCTTTCAAAATTTTCTAAGGCCTCAGTGTCATCACTTACCTTGTAGGTGGGGAAATTTCTGGGATGGGAAACAGTACCTGGAGAAGGGTTGTTAGGGTTGGCTGTTCCATCCTGCTTAGCCTTTTCTAATTCCAGGACCTGCTGGTGGGCCTCCCTCTGGAGCTCCAAAGCCCTCCGGTGGGCAGCCTCTTTGGCTTATTCTTCTACTTCTTTCATCTCCAGCTTCCTCCTGTGGTCAGCCTCTTTGGCTTTCTCTTCTGCATCCAGCCTAGCCATTTCCTGTTTAACTGCTTTTTTGACACTCATTTTTTCTGCTTTCTTGTGCTGGCCATACTACCTCTGCAGCTCAGGCTGCTTGGTTAACAGAGAGTTTCTAACTAGCTATACCGGAGAGGTAGAAAGGAAAAAAAAGACAATTTAACTTGTAGATGCCTTTTGCTGGCTGTCTGCTGGCTCACAGCTTGAAGCCTCCTCTTAACAAAGACCCTTGTTAAAAAAACTTAACACCTCTGCCCTCAGGCTGCTTTCCAAGCAGCTAGAAAGGAGAGAAAAAAAATCCTACTGGCTTTTGGTTCCTAGAAATCCTAACGCTGCTCACCATGTCAAGGGTTTTTCCCCCACTTTGAACTTTACAGTAAAAATGTGGGGGACCTGCATGGACCCTTCTAAGCTTAATTCCTAGCTTAGATCTGGTACACTGCCACCAGCCAGAAGTCTGTGTCTGGCACACTTCTGTTCCCCTAAAACCTTCCCTGGGGAACCCAAGACCCAAACCCCTTGGATCTTAAAACAAGGAGAATTTAACCATCCCCCACCTTTCCTCCCAGACTCTCCCCTCCCTGGGTTGCCTTGAGAGGCTTACACTGATCCAAACTCCTTGGATCTTAAAACAAAGAGGAATTAACCATCCTCCCTTCTTTCCCCTCACCAATCCCTGGTGAGTTTAAACTCAATCCTTTGGATTGAAAAACAAGGAAAAACCAATCAGGTTCTTAAAAAGAAAGCTTTTAATTAAAGAAAGAAAAGGTAAAAATTCTCTCTGTAAAATCAGGATGGAAAATGCTTTACAGGGTACTCAGATTCATATAGACTAGAGGGACTCCCCCCAAGCCTGAGATTCAGAGTTACAGCAAACAGAGGTACAAATCCTTCCAGCAAAAAGATACATTTACAAGTTAAGAAAACAAACATAAGACTAATCCGCCTTGCCTGGCTATACTTTCAATTTTGAAATACGAAAGACTGATTCAGAAAGGTTAAGAAAACCTGGGTGTACGTCTGGTCCCTCTTAGCCCCAAGAGCGAACAATGAACCACACAAAAAGCTCAAACAAAGACTTCCCTCCACCAAGATTTGAAAGTATCTTGTCCCCTCATTGGTCCTCTGGTCAGGTGTCAGCCAGGTTCACTGATCTTCTTAACCCTTTACATGTAAAAGAGACATTAACCCTTAACCATCTGTTTATGACATTGATATTGTGTTATAATTACTTGTGGCCAACTCATAAGGACTGAGTTATAATTTACTAATTTAAACAAAAGTAAAACCAGATTTTTTTTTTAAATTAGGATTAAAAAACCAGCGATGCATGATATGTGTCTGTCAGATACACAAATATAGAGCTAAACCAAGCAGAGATGGCAAAGGACAGACTGCACTGTAAATCTTCTTGTAAGTCTGATCAGTTTTTCTTCTCTGCTTGATTTTTTTGCCAATTCAGAAGTGTCTAGATTCCCACTTAGATGTAGGAGGGAAACTGATGAAGTGGTCTGCCTGGATAGCCAAGAATCAGTGAGAACCTTACTGTGAAATCACTCTACATCAGTGAAAATCCTTTCTATGCAATAACAAAATACTAAAAAAAAAAAACCTCTTTTTGTCTCTGCCTCATCAACTCAATTTTCAATTCTCATCTGGAAATGTATTCCTTTTCCTTTGCCGCCATGGCCTCATCCACCCACTCCATGTTTTCTTTCTCTGGGATAAACAGTTACAAACTTAAAATATTAACCCTCTATAAACCATTTTGGGATATGTTTTTTGCACGAAAGATGCAACAAAAATAAAGTTTTATTAATTAAGAACCATAGGGCAAAAGAAATGAGGAATTTCTAAACCC
The DNA here is from genome assembly GCF_025201925.1 of Gopherus flavomarginatus. Lineage (NCBI taxonomy): Eukaryota > Metazoa > Chordata > Testudines > Testudinidae > Gopherus > Gopherus flavomarginatus. The sequence goes on along the minus strand of NC_066617.1, from coordinate 79,168,720 downwards.
ATAATGTATTAGAGTTTTACTAACGTTGGAACTGGTACAAATATTGGACAGTGTAGAGTCCTTTTTTAATACTCCTTTAGGGTTGACTCTTGTAGCAGAAATTCAGAGAACTTTAAGTTGACAATGACAATTATTTGGAGCTGCTTTTGAAACACTGCAAAGTCATTTTCCTTCTATCCTTGCCCCTTGTAACAAAGGAAGAGCAGATGATTCCTAATAACAGAAAATGATTGCCAGGAGAGAATAACTGTGTTAATTCTTGGGGAAGAAAGTAGGGGAATTAGACTACTGCAGTGTGTGATTGAACAGTAGCAGAGTCAAATGACTTCAGCAGGTAACTCCCAATTACATTCAGTGTATTCACTGATTTACAAAGTCCAGAGTGAAATTGTAGTGGGGAAATCAATGACTCATGCTTAGAGCCAAAATAAGGAGAGGGAAACAAAACACTGGAGATCTCTTTTAAAACAAATTTTGATGTAAATCTGCCTCAGGTCAATCATATCTGACCTTTAAAAATTTTGTTTAGCAGAGAAAGGTTCAGCTGCTTTTGGAAGTTGAGGCCTTGCTGAATGTGAGAAATTACAAAGGCTGTACTCTAATCTATTCTGCTGCTGGAAACCAGCAATGAGCTGTTTGTCAGGTTAGATATTTTCCATGCCAGGGTAAATTTTTATTCCAAAGTGGTCAGGAATAACGATGACCATGTGTATCCGATCCTTTTCTATGGACCATATCCAATTCCAATTAAAGAGATTTTCCACAGAGAAAGCCATTGGGAGTTGGATTAGGCCCTATGTTAGCAGAAACTAGCAGAGATCTATTATAGTATTAGGGCTTATATTATCTGTAGACTGCAATCTATTCTAAAGGCTGTACAATCACATGCATTTTAGAGGTATTAATACCTAGCACTTAGAGGTTCCATCAATTTTTTACACCAGAAGCAGCTATCATTGGCCTGTGTTTAGATGGGGAAACTGAGGCATAGATTTACAAGTTGTGAAAATTTGTGTAATGGTATTTAACCACTAGAAATTAGCACTTTTTTTGAGCAAGTGTGACATTAGAGGTAAGTGTATACATTCAGCATGACAGCACGAAACTTATTTGCAGAGTATTCATAGATTGAGGGGACCACTGTGATAATCTAATCTAATATTTTGTATACTACAGATCATAGAACTTCCCTGAATTAATTCATGTTTGAACTAGAGCATATATTTTAGGAAAAACATTCAATCTTGATTTCAAAATTGTCAGTGATGGAGACTCCACCACAATCCCTGAAAATCTGTACTAATGGTCACTGTTAGAAATTTGCATCTCCATTTTCAGTCTGAACTGGTCTAGCTTCAACTTCCAGCCATTGGATAATACTATGCCCTTGTCTGCTAGATTCAAGAGTCCATTATCTAATTTTTATACACTATGTAGGTACTTATAGACAGTGATCATGTCACTCTGTAGCCACCTCTTTAACTTAAACTTGTTCAGTTCCTTGATTTCCAATTCTTTAATCACTCTCATGGCTCTTCTCCGAACACTCTCCAATTTTTCAAAATCCTTATTGAATTGCGGACACTAGAGCTGGATACAGTATTCTGGTAGCAATTGCATCAGTGCCAAATCCAAAGATAAAATAATCTCCCTACTCCTATTCGATATTCCCATTTATACATCCATTCCTCTTTCAGCTCCAAGCCACACCATGATAATGCCAAAGCTGTCATGCAAGGGTTGCTGAAAAACAACAGATAAGACAGACAAGACTAGAGACAGTAAAACAGGAGAAACAGCATAGACAGGCATCCATTTAAAAGAAATCCCTGTAGAACACATCAGCTATATAGAACTTCTCATAGACTCATAGACTCTAGGACTGGAAGGGACCTCGAGAGGTCATCGAGTCCAGTCCCCTGCCCTCATGGCAGGACCAAATACTGTCTAGACCATCCCTGATAGACATTTATCTAACCTACTCTTAAATATCTCCAGAGATGGAGATTCCACAACTTCCCTAGGCAATCTATTCCAGTTTTTAACCACCCTGACAGTTAGGAACTTTTTCCTAATGTCCAACCTAAATCTCCCTTGCTGCAGTTTAAGCCCATTGCTTCTTGTTCTATCATTGGAGGCTAAGGTGAACAAGTTTTCTCTCTCCTCCTGATGACACCCTTTTAGATACCTGAAAACTGCTATCATGTCCCCTCTCAGTCTTCTCTTTTCCAAACTAAACAAACCCAATTCCTTCAGCCTTCCTTCATAGGTCATGTTCTCAAGACCTTTAATCATTCTTGTTGCTCTTCTCTGGACCCTCTCCAATTTCTCCACATCTTTCTTGAAATGCGGTGCCCAGAACTGGACACAATACTCCAGTTGAGGCCTAACCAGCACAGAGTAAAGCGGAAGAATGACTTCTCGTGTCTTGTTTACAACACACCTGTTAATGCATCCCAGAATCATGTTTGCTTTTTTTGCAACAGTATCACACTGTTGACTCATATTAAGCTTGTGGTCCACTATGACCCCTAGATCTTTCTGCCATACTCCTTCCTAGACAGTCTCTTCCCATTCTGTATGTGTGAAACTGATTGTTCCTTCCTAAGTGGAGCACTTTGCATTTATCTTTATTGAACTTCATCCTGTTTACCTCAGACCATTTCTCCAACTTGTCCAGATCATTTTGAATTTTGACCCTGTCCTCCAAAGCAGTTGCAATCCCTCCCAGTTTGGTATCGTCCGCAATAGATTATCAGATTCTTAAACTCTCCACCACAAAATTGTCCCTCTAGGTTCTATTCCTAGTTCCTTCCTCTTATTACTTTCTGTCTTTAATTTTTTTTTATCTCATCAAATGTTTTAACTCCATTCTCTGTTTGATTCCTGTATCTGACTCCTGGCTGTCTACACTGCAGCTGGGAACATAGCTTAGGCAGATATACACTCTCCTTGAGCTTGTGCTCTAAAATAAAAATCAAGTAGCTGCAGATGCTAGCCATCTGAATTTGGACCCACGGAGTCAGGAAGACTTGTACTCATGTGGCTAGCCATGCTGCTGCCTGAGCTGCAGCATCCACACAGTTGTTTTATCACACTAGCTTGAGCAAAGATAGCATGTCTGTCTGTCTGGGCTGGGGGCATGTTCTCGGCTGCAGTGTATTGCACCTCTTTCTGCCTCTGTCCACCATCTCCAATTCACTGCCCTTTAAACCAACTTCTCTTTTCTCCTAGTCTCTCTTCTATGCCTCCCCTTCTCTATAGATCAAGTGATTCCTCACGTATGTTTTGATGTTGCTCAAGCGGATAATCTCAGTCCACTCTTTTGACTGACTTTTTCCTTTCCTTTCCCTTCCATTTCCTCTTTACTACCTCAAAAATGTATATTTTTCCTCCTTGTTCTCACTGTTAAACTCTTGTCTGTGCCCTGATCCTTTTCTGCTTTGATTTTTCTTCTGGCCTCCCTACCTTGCATTTTGGACAGAGTGGAGTGGGGAGATGAGCAACTAATAACACCCTTTTCCCCTGTCCTGACCACATCTTTTCTATTCCAAATTCCTCTGACTGCCTGTCTCATAATGCATGAGATCCAAGGCTGTCATCACAAGATATTATACAGTCTCAACTTCACCTGCATATCTGCTCTCTCCCTCCACTTCCTCCTCATTGACTTTCCCTACTCTGCTCTGTTTTTTATTTTGCTGCCCCTTACACCCAGATCACTGATCATCCCATCTCTACTCCCCACCTCAATTCACCAACCAAACACAGTCTTCTCCTAACTTCTTCCATTCAGCACTTTCTCCCTGATTTACTTTCCTGCTCCTGAACTGTTATCCCACGTCTTGCTTTATGTAGATTAGAAAGTCTTCTGGAGCACAGACCATGTTTTTCTATTTTTGTAAAGCACATGTAAATTAACAGTACTATATAAATGCTTTTTATTAATATACAAAAGCTGGTATTTTACTTTATATAGATCACTCTTCTAGGCATGGTGCCCCCGGCAAATGGTGGAAGCAGAACGATGTAAGATTTCCACTTCTTGCAATCATCTTTCCTCTGATTCCCCACTCAGCCTCTGAAAGGCTGCTCAGCATGTGACCTGTTATAGTAGTATAGCATAAAGCGGTATGGCTGCAGGAAAACAGTACCCTATATTTTAATCTCAGTGGTTTACAATATAGATGTATTTTTTTTCCCTCCAGGTGACTTCAGACATGATATGAAATCACTTATTGTCATGTGTTTGAAATCATTTTGAGGTTCTTGTCTGACTAATAAGTTCTTTTCAGATCACCACTTGCTTTCATACAATGAGGCATATGCTGGATCTAGACATTTAATGTAAAGCTTTTATCTAATTTTTCTTGAATTTCATTAAACAAATTTATTTCTGTGAATCTCTAACTGATTACATTGCCTTTTTCTAGTGAAGGAATAAATGATTATAAAAATAATTGGACAATAGGGAAGTAGCAACTCCCAAAAATATACCTCTCAACATTCATCAGAACCCTTAGCCCATTTCATGCCTCTTTATTTTTTTTTTAAATAAACTTAACTGCAGAGATTGTGCCTTCATTTCTGTTGAAATAATATTCCTTATTGCCATTAGTGTTCCGAGATGCTGCAACTTCTAAAGGTCCTGGGAAAGCATGGAAACCAATTGATTTGACTGGTAGGATTGGAAGTGCACCTTTAGGAAAGGAATGCTATAACTAAAAGCAATCTCTTGGTTAACTCAGGTATATCTCTGACTTTTTTTTAAAAGAAGAGTTCTGTCAGTCTTTGGCCAGGAGAATGGTAGTTCCATAGACCTCAAAGGTCAGGGAAGGAAAGAGTTAAAAGGAATGTGGAAATAGAAAGGCAAGGGCTAGTTGGGGCAGCAGAGCTGCCTGAAGAGGCTGCAGCAAGAGAAGGCTGGTGAGGAGGGGTGGAAAAAGAGCACCTGTGCATTTCCCTTACTTCCCCCTCCCCCCCCCAAAAAAGAAAAGAAACTAGAGCAGTCTTGGAGAAACACCTCAGGCAACAACTCCATCCAGTGACTGCTTCTCATGTGATCAGAATTTAAGCCACACTATTTCCTTCTGCCTCTACCTGCATTCCACTCAACTCCCCTTTACATTGATAACGGGGCAGGAGAGAAGGCTGAGGAGGAACACTGCAGGAGAGTTTAAAAGGCCAGTTCCTAAAACAGGAAAGAAGCCAGCAAGGACCCCTAAATGTGCAAAGCTAACATAAGTGTTTCCAAAATCACTGAGAATGGGTATTTACTCACCTCACCCTAGCTCTTCTGAACAGGAAGAGTGAATAAAAAATGAGCACAGCCAAACTCTAGAACTAGAAGAAAATAAGGATATTTAAAAAGCAAGGGTTTCTTATAAGTTTGAGTCTCTGCTGCTCTGAATATGCAGCTTTCTGCTGTGCTTTCCAATAATTATCACTGTATCATGCAACCTCCAACTCTTGACAGCACCTGATGACTTAACTGAACAATCAAAGTGGACTTTGAACATATTGTTAAATATATCTGGAATATAAGAAGTAAATACTGTATGAGGGGCACTAATGCTATTTGGCCAACTCCAGAGATGGGTCTAAAGGAGTCTGAACTGATGTAACTCTCACCACCTTCTGGGATTAGTATTCACAGGTGCATTTAGAAGCCCTTAAAAAAAGGAATAAATTGTACTTTAATTTATAAGGGTGCTTTGGAAATCTTTACAAGGAAAGATAAGTAAGTAAATATTAATTAGGCCATTAATACTTGACAGAGCACACTGGCCCATTTTTCTTTCTTTGAAAGAAACTTATAGGAGTCTTTTCTTACCTCCTATAGTAAGTCTTCTGGAGCAGATAAAAACCCTCATAGTTTTTCAAAGACCAAAATGCATGGTGTCATTCTTTGTGAGTCTTGTGCTGATGGCATGGTTACCCGTGGCATACAGTCCTTAAGTTTCCCAGTGTATTTTAAAGCTAACAAAAAATAATTCCATTTCCAACAAATGTGAATTGCAAGGCTTTAGAGCTACCTCAAGGTTGTCTAATATTACTCTCAGCAATGCACAGAGATGCTGTGCTATTCAGCATACAATGAGTGTGTGCCAATCATTCCATCACCTGCCTCAAATTACAGCCTGTTTTCACATATTTGGATTTTAGTATCTGCCATTAAATTGGCTCTGATTCTTGACACATCTTTGCTTTTCACTTACCATCTTTTAATTGAATGAGAATGTGACTTTCGTGTTAAAGGCTTATAGTCTTAGCTGTCATTCACAACAAAGAACTGAAGGACTTCTAAGACATGTGGCTTGTTGCTTTCAGATTTTCAAATCATTGTGGTAATACAGGTACAGAACATATCAGGGATATACAGAATACCAGTGAAGGGCATTTCTTGCAAAAACAAGCTTTGGACAGATTACTGCTTTCATGACCTCCTCCTGCCTGTTCCTTCCCATTTTGGAACAAAGTTCAGGCAGTGCTTTACTTTAAGTGTTCCATTACCAGGATGAAGTGATTGTTGTAACTGACTGTCTTAATTTCTTCAGTGCCCATGTGAGAGGCACTAAGGAGATGTCGCCAAATTCAGATATGGAGGTTAAGGATAACCTAGGCATGGCCCAACATCTAAACAAGTACTTTGCCTCAGTTTTTAATAAGACTAGTGAGGAACCTTGCGATGATGGAGGGATGATAAACGGGAATGTGGATATGGAAGTAGATATTACCGCAACTGAGGTAGAGGCCGTACTTGAACAGCTCGATGGGACGAAGTCGGAGGGCCCAGACAATCTCCATCCGAGGATATTAAAGGAACTGGCGCGTGAAATTGCGAGCCCGTTAGCGAGAATTTTTAAGCAATCGATAAACTCGGGGGTTGTGCCATATGACTGGAGGATTGCTAATGTAGTTCCTATTTTTAAGAAAGGGAATAAGAGTGATCCAGGTAATTATAGGCCTGTTAGCTTGACATCTGTAGTATGTAAGGTCTTGGAAAAAATTTTAAGGGAGAAAGTAGTTAAGGACATAGAGGTCAATGGTAATTGTGACGAATTGCAACACGGATTTACTAAAGGTAGATCGTGCCAAACCAATCTGATCTCCTTCTTTGAGAAGATGACGGATTACTTAGATAAAGGAAATGCGGTAGATATAATTTACCTAGATTTCAGTAAGGCGTTCGACACGGTTCCACACAGGGAGCTGTTAGTTAAATTGGAAAAGATGGGAGTGAATATGAAAGTTGTAAGGTGGATAAGGAACTGGTTAAAGGGGAGACTCCAGAGGGTCGTATTGAAAGGTGAACTGTCAGGCTGGAAGGAGGTCACCAGTGGAGTCCCTCAAGGATCGGTTTTGGGACCGATCTTATTTAACCTTTTTATTACTGACCTTGGCACAAAGAGCAGGAATGTGCTAATAAAGTTTGCGGATGACACAAAACTGGGGGGTATTGCTAACACGGAGAAGGACAGGGATACTATTCAGGAAGATCTGAACCACCTTGTAAACTGGAGTTATAGAAATAGGATGAAATACAATAGTGAAAAGTGCAAGGTCATGCATTTAGGAATTAATAATAAGAATTTTGGATATACGTTGGGGGCGCATCAGTTGGAAGCGACGGAGGAGGAGAAGGACCTTGGGGTACTGGTTGATAGCAGGATGACTATGAGTCGCCAATGTGATATGGCTGTTAAAAAAGCAAATGCGATTTTGGGATGCATCAGGCGGGGTATTTCCTGCAAGGATAAGGATGTGTTAGTACCGTTATATAAGGCATTGGTGAGACCCCATCTGGAATACTGTGTGCAGTTCTGGTGTCCCATGTTCAAGAAGGATGAATTCAAACTGGAACAGGTTCAGAGACGGGCTACAAGGATGATCCGAGGAATGGAAAAACTGCCTTATGAAAGGAGACTCAAAGAGCTTGGCTTGTTTAGCCTGGCCAAAAGAAGGCTGAGGGGGGATATGCTCGCTCTATATAAATATATCAAGGGGGTTAACGTTAGGGAGGGAGAGGAATTATTTAAGTTTAGTGCTAATGTAGACACGAGGACGAATGGGTATAAACTGGATATTAGGAAGTTTAGACTTGAAATTAGACGAAGGTTTCTGACCATTAGGGGAGTGAAGTTCTGGAATAGCCTTCCGAGGGAAGTAGCAGGGGCAAAAGACTTTCCTGGCTTTAAGACAAAGCTTCATAAGTATATGGAGGGGATGTCATGATAGGATCGTTAATTTGGGCAATTGATCTTGAATTACCACCAGACAGGTCTGCTCAATGGTCTGCGAGGAGATGTTGGATGCGATGGGTACTGAGTTGCTGCAGAGAATTCCTTCTTGGGTGCTAGCTGGTGACTCTTGCCCACATGCTCAGGGTTTAGCTGATCGCCATATTTGGGGTTGGGAAGGAATTTTCCTCCAGGACGGATTGGCAGGTGCCCTGGAGGTTTTTCGCCTTCCCCTGCAGCGTGAGGCACGGGTCACTTGCTGGTGGTTTCTCTGCAGCTTGAGGTCTTCAAACCATTTTTGAGGATTTCAATAACTCGGTCCTGGGATAGGGGTTGTTATAAAATTGGATGGGTGGGGTTCTGTGGCCTGCCTTGTGCAGGAGGTCAGACTAGATGATCAGATTGGTCCCTTCTGACCTATGAGTCTATGAGTCTAAGCTGATGTAACTCATTTCTTCTTCTGACCCTACTCAGTGTGTAAATTGCACTCTTTGGACCTGATCCAAAGCCCATTGAGTTTAATGGGCTCTGGATCAGGCCCTTAGTCTCCTTTATATGCCTACTCACGAATTTGTAGTTTACATTCCCTCATACATGACCCATGAAGTTGGCCCATTGTATCCAGTTGATTATATGGGAGCTTCTGCAATTTACATGTTAATAGCTGGACGATCAAGGTGTGTTAGGATAAGTAATTACAAAGGGGGAAAGAAGGCGTATGTTAATGTGGTAGCTGGACTGGAAACTACTGCTCACTTTCATTGCTGGCGGCTATTTGGTCTGGAGTGCTTTTTAAGATCGCAAAATTCATATTCCAAACTTAAAAAAAAAACAAAAAAACCCTTTTCAGAGTCTACAGGCTACAGAGCTTACTGGAGGATAAAACTGAACAGGTAGTTAAATGGCTTGGCATAGCTTTCATTGAATGGGAAATAGTCAAACTACAAAAACTGCTGATTCATTTATGTAAGTAGAGAAAACAAAATTAAAAAAAAAAACCTGCTGGAGCTAGGCAATTCTTGGTACTACCTAGTTTTATCATTTTTTAATGTAGATGAAACCACACATTTATCTGTTCCCACCTTGCTATACATTTTGGTCAACAGTAGTCCCTTTGGTTCTGTAAGATAATAGTGTTCTTCTGAATCTGTGCAGGGACATCCCAATAGACAGATACTGGCAAGCTTGAGAAGCAAGTGGGTTTTAGCCCACAAAAGCTTATGCTTAAATAAATGTGTTAGTCTCTAAGGTGCCACAAGTACTCCTTGTTCTTTTTGCTAATGCAGGCTTGTTATGCTATGGCTTATAGCAGGGATGGCTTGTCAGCCCAGGCAAACAAGGCACAACCTAAGAATTTCCAAAAGCTACAAAAAATATTTTGCATATTCTTATTTAATTGATCAATATATACCGACTGAAGGACAAACTGTGACTTGATTTAAATGTCGCAACACTCTATCCAGTAGTGAAACACAACACCAGACAGTTTGAAAAATGTAGTGGTGAGTGAAGCTCAAATCTTGGTATAGTTAACAGTGCCTCAATAAGCTGCCTTGTTACTATGGCAATTTACCACACCCTGGAGACTCTTTAGAAGGGTGTTGCTATGTTACCGCAGCTTGATGAGGCCCTGGCAGGATTGTAGTAGTTAAGCCCAAGCTGAAGGGAGTTTGCGGCAGGGCTTTGGAGCTGTGCTCTGGCTCTGCTCCAGCTCCAGGCAAAAACCTGCAGCTCCACTGCTCCGGAGCTGCTCTGCGTTGCAGCTCCAGGCTCCGCTCCAAAGCCCTGGTTTGCAAGGGGCAGGGATGGGGCTTGGGCCTCCCGCATGGGCCAGAGTCCATACATGTGTCTAAGGAGCCACCACCAAGCTCACCAAAGCTGGAAGTCTGATTACTTATTGTAGTTAATTGTATTCAAACAATTCTTTCAGGGATGCTCATTGGGACCACAATACATTGAGAACAATCACAAACAATGGGCCAGAATGGCGACAGGATGCAAGGTGGAATAATGTGAATCTTGTAGAATGATCTGAAAGGCAGTGTGACATTATCCAAGGTACAATCTGGACTGCTGAACAACAGTTCCCTCAGTTCTCCAACCTGGGGTGCCTTTCTCACTGCTCTGCTGTGAGAGCTACCACTCCTGGTCTGCTCACACACAGCCTCTAGCATGTAAGTTACTCCCAGTTAGAGTGTATGAGTGCTATAGCACTGGAGAGCAACACCAGCAAATCCACCATCCTAGATTTTCCCCCAGAAATTTACATCTTGTCCAGGAGAGAGCTGGGCAGTACAATGCAAGCTCATATAAAGTATGTCATTTTATTAGTAGAAAATAATATGCACAAATCCTGTTATCCCAAATGGAGTTTCCCAAACACTTCAGTCCAAACACACTGGTAGAGATAACAACACAACAAACTATAAAAGATAAAGTGACTACAAATAATGAAACACAAATGTCAGAATTGCTTACAAAAAAATAAAAGTAAAATGCAACTACTGCCTAACTTATGCGAAGGGAATTCAAAGCAAAGTCTCTCTTACCATGTTTCAGCAGTCTTAGGTCTTGTCTATGCTACACAGTTTTATCAAAAAAAGCATGTTGACACTCAAAGTGCTATAGTAAAAACTGGCATTGCATGTTCACACTTGTTCCCTCTGCCTGCAGAGCGCGCCCACAGTTGAGGCACTATCACTGATAGTGTGAGCAATGCACTGTGGATGCCTACCCCACAGTCCAGCTCAACATGATCTGCTACGAGGTCTTGTGGGAAAGCAGAGCAGATTGTGGCACAATTTAGGACTGGGCTCAATGACCCATGATGCATTGTTTCCTGTCCCAGCATTCCATGGGATTACAGAATTTTTCAACAGCCCTTGTTTTGGAGTGCACCATGGCATCTTTGTGAGAAGGGATGGATCCTGCACTGCTCTCCTATGCTCTGCTAACTATCATTAAGACATTGCAGATGGCAGGGCAGTTAATCACGAAGTTCCTAACTGAAGATGACCCCAGTTGCCTGACGTTCTAGGAGCAACTTTAGATTGCTTTTGGCATTCATGGAACAGCTGCAGACAGTGGACCATTGCTTTTGGGCTTGGGAAACAAGAACTGAATGGTGAGATCATATTGTTGTGCTGGTCTGGGATGACGAGCAATGGTTACAGAGCTTTCAAAGCCTGCTCCCTGGAACTGTGTGCAGAGCTCGCCTCAGCACTATGGCGCAAGTACACCAGAATGAGAGCTGCCTATTGGTAGAAAATCACGTGGCAATCGCTGTGTGGAAGCTGGTGACTCCAGACTGCTACCAGTCAGTCGCAAATCAATTTGGAGTTGGGAAGTTGACCTTTCAGACTGCAAGTGTGCAGGGCAGTTAATCGTATCCTGTTACAAAGGACTATGACTTTGTGAAATAGTGGACGGCTTTGCAGAAATCTGCTCAGTAGCATCCTTAACAAACTCCTGATTTTTCTTTTCTGTCCTGCCTTTCAGCTTCCCTCTACTCCTTGTGTTCCCTTTTCTCTGCATTGGAGAAGTTCAGTACCTCCTGGAAAATGTCATCTTTGCTCCATCTTGGGTGTTCCATCTTGGGTGCTTTATTATCTGGTGGAGACACTCGCTGGGCATTCCTTGAGTCCACATTTGCTGAAACAGAAGGAACAATGCACAGAAGCATGATTAAGTTCATACACAGCGTTGAAACATTTCAGTAAAATACACCTCTAGTAACATAACAATCACTTTCTCACTGACCCTTGGGAAGCACACGTCTTGGTGAACACCCAAAGCATGGTGAGTATGGACTGGAGCGGGGGCGCTCTATATGGGGGGGAAGAGCACTCTGCAAGGGTTGCAGTACAGCTGACTAGGAAAAATTGTAAAATTCTCCCATACTTTTCTACAGGCGGGGTCATTGTAGCAGATATCTTACTTCTGAGGGTAAGCAGGGAAGAGAGGGTACATCTGCTACATGCTTATGACTTGCTGCTCGCCTGTGTGCTGCTTTGGTCCCTGCACAAGTGATTGCTGAATGGGTATGGGAAAGTTTCCTACAATGTGGGAAGGAACCAAGCAGCTCTGCCAAGGAACCTTCAGCAGAGGATTGCAGAGTACCTCCAGGAAACTTTCCTAGAGATCTCTCTGGAGGATTCCTGTGAGATCTCTGTGTGCATCAACACTCTGTTCCACTGTAATGATTAGCTGCAAAGGGAAATGTCCAGCACACAGAAACAAAGCCAGCCTTGTACATTTATATACCCATAACCCACCTCCGCACTACACAAACCACAGCCACTTACCAGGCATCTCCTCTCCTACTTCTTGCTCACCAGAGAGCAACTGATGAGACCGGCTAGACACTTCTGGAGTTCTGAGTAGTTCCTGGCTGCCTGCTCCACTGGGTGACCAGCCAGGAATGCCACATCATCATCTAACTCCACCTCTTTATCAATTACTTCATCCTCCGGGTTAGATCCTCTTTCTGTTGCCTCCAGCCTGCCAAAGTATTCACAGGGTTCTTGGCGGTGGAGATGGGGTCACCACTGAGGATAGTGTCCAGTTTCTCATAGAACTAGCAGGTCTTAGGTGCAGCACCAGAACGATGGGTTGTCTCCCTCACCTTATGGTAAGCCTGCCTCAGCTCCTTTATCTTCACTCCGCACTGCAGCGTGTCCCAATCATAGTGCTTTTCACACAAGCCTCGAGAAATCTGCCTGTAGGTATCAAAATTTCTATGACTCATGCACATCTGGGACTGCACAGCCTCCTCTCTCTATATATGGAGCAACTCCAGCAGCTGCACAGTGGTCCAAGTGGGAGAGTGTTTGCTGTGATAAGCTGCCATGGTCACTGGGAAGATGCAATAAGACCTCTCCATGCCATGCCAACAGGAAATGAAATTTCAAAAATTTCCGGTGCATCTAAGGGGAAGGGGCAGATAGCTGTTTATCTGGCTGCAGGGCAATAGAGCTCAAACTGCTGACCAGAGTGGTCAGGATTGGCATTGTGGGACACCTTCTGGAAGCCAATTAAAGCAATAAAATCAACCATGATGTCTACACTGGCACTTTGTTAACAAAACATTTGTGCAAAAAGCCTTGTATGTCTTGTCAGGGTGGTTTTATTTTGTCATCAAATCAGGACATTTTTGCTGGCAAAAGTCAAATCGCAATGTGTATACATTCACTGTTTTGTCGACAAAAGCCGTATTTGTCAAGATATAGATTTTCTCTCACATCCTCTTTCCTGCCAAAGAATGGCCAGTTAACCAGGTGATAGGCCACTGGATTTTGTTGACACCTAGCTGAGGTGTTGACTAGCCTTTTGTCTTGGGGGAACTGGTTTGTGACTGCACTCCAGGCTCAGTAATATCATACAGTATAATATTATCTCTTTACATACAGTGTCACCACATATTTTACAAGGAAAATAATGACCAGCAACTTGAGTTTTCAAATGATGCCTTATAAGGCATACTTTGTATGAAATTGATCATAGCCCTGTAAAAGGGGATACAGACTGTCACACACAGCTCAAAGCTCTTACCCACAGCATTAGCTGTTAGGCCTTGGGAAAGAATAACACCAGACCTGTGTACAGAACAGGGACATAAGGTATCCAGTAGCCACTATTTCCTGTGACTAACATCTACAAATCTAGGAAAGTTAAAGTGTCTTTTCTTGTTCTGGCATTCCAGAAGAAATGGTTATTGACCATCAGCTGAAGTTTGCTGTCTCTGAAATCTGAGTTTCTAAGGGCCTGAATTTTCAGAAGTATTGAGTACCCCAACTCAAAAAGGAGTCAGTAAGAGCACCCTTTATACTAAAGCCTTAGGTATCTACAGATGAGCATCCAAAACTAAGGCATTTAAAATTCAAGGCTACTTTTAGAAATCTGACCCTTAGAAAGGTTAAGGGTCAAACTTCCTTCTGCAATATGGGGACTGCTTATATTTATAAACAATTAGTTAATAAGTCAGTGTGGTGGGGTGGTGCCCTACCTCCTGAGAAGAAGGGCTGAACCAGGCCCAAGAGGCTGCACAAACCAGCAGCCAATCAGGGCTGGGCTAGGTCCTAAATAAAGGCTGCCTAATAGAGGAGAACTCAGTCACTCCCTGGCTAGTGAGGGAGAAGGACTGGCTCCTGAGCTAAGGAGCAGCACCTTGGACAGAACAGTACTAGACAGGCCTGGGGAAGTGGAGCAGGGCTCCAGCCCAGGTACCTGCCAGGCTGTGACCCTTGATAGAAGGGGTCAAGAAGGTGCATAGGGCCAAAAAGGAAGTGGCCCAGGGAAGCTGAGTGGGCAAGAACAGAGAAAAGGAGGCCGCCGCTAGAGGGTCCCCCTTGCCTTGCTCCTGGCTACTGAGGAGAGGGGCCAAGACAGACCGCGACCTGTCCCTGAGACAAGGGGATAGCTTCTAGGGTTGTGGTTGGCCATCGAGGCAGGGGCAAACAGAAGGACTGCTGTTAACATCCCTCCCCCCCAGAAGAGGATGAGACCAGAGTAGTGAGCACTGCCAGATGGCACTGTCCTGAAGTGAAGACTGTCCTGAAGAGGACGCTGCTGAGCAGGGAGCAACACGGGTCCCAGGACAGCAGAGCAGAGAAAATGGGCGAGCTACCACTCTTCGAGGGTGCTCCGCAGTGGTCAAGAGCTGATTCCTGGAGCGACCAGCAGGGGGAGCCAGCAGTGGTGAGTCAAACTTTATCACAGTCAGTAAAGTACTAGGTGTCATAAACAGATAGTTAAGGGTTAATGTTTCTTTTACCTGTAAAGGGTTAAGAAGCTCAGTAAACCTAGCTGACACCTGACCAGAGGACCAGTCGGTTGACAAGATACTTTCAAATCTTGGTGGAGGGAAGTCTTTGTGCTGTTTTTTTTTGTTCGTTGTTCGCTCTTGGGGCTAAGAGAGACCAGACATACACCCAGGTTTTCTCTAATCTTTCTGAATCAGTCTCTCATGTTTCAAAATAGTAAGTACTAGGCAGGAAAGGTGGATTAGTCTTATGTTTGTTTTCTTAACTTGTAAATGTATATTTTGCTGGAAGGATTTTTACCTCTGTTTGCTGTAACTTTAAATCTCAGGCTGGGGGGGGGGGAAGTCCCTCTAGTCTATATGAATCTGAATACCCTGTAAGCATTTACCATCCTGATTGTAGAGAGATAATTTTTACTTTTTCTTTCTTTAATTAAAAGCTTTTTTTAAAAAAACCTGATTGATCTTTTTCCTTGTTTTAAGACCCAAGGGGATTGGGTCTGAACTCACCAGGGATTGGTGGGGGGGGGGGAAGGTTAATTCCTCTTTGTTTTAAGATCCAATAAGTTTGGATCAGTGTAGCCTCTCAGGGTAACCCAGGAAGGGGAAAGTCTGGGAGGGGAAAGGAGGGGGGATGGTTTATTTCTCTTTGTTTTAAGACCCGAGGGGTTTGGGTCTTGGGCTCCCCAGGGAAGGTTTTGGGGGAACAGGAAGTGTGCCAAACACTATATTTTGGCTGGTGGCAGCGTTATCAGATCTAAGCTAGGAATTAAGCTTAGAAGGCTCCATGCAGGTCCCCACTTTTTGGACGCTAACGTTCAAAGTGGGGGAAAAGACCTAGGCACTATGTAAGTGCAAATATAAATTTTAAGATTCAATCAGGCATAGATGAAACTAGCACTCAAGGTCTCCTTACTTTCAGCGTGGAGCTTATTTCACTAAAATGGGGTTTTAGTCCACGACAAGAGATCATAGATACTACATCAGGGATTGACAACCTCTAGAACACAGCTTGCCAGGGTAAGCACCCTGGCGGTCCGGGCCTGTTTGTTTACCTGCCACATCCGCAGGCTCGGCCGATCGCGGTTCCCACTGACCGTGGTTCGCAGCTCTAGGCCAATGGGGGCTGCAGGAAGTGGCACAGGTTGAGGAATGTGCTGGCCGTGGCTTCCCTCAGCCCCCATTGGCCTGGAGCAGTGAACCGTGGCTAGTGGAACCTGCGGACATGGCAGGTAAGCAAACCGACCCGGCCCACCAGGGTACTTACCCTGGCGAGCCGCGTGCCAAAGGTTGCTAATCTCTGTACTACAGTAATACAAATAGACTGACTTTTGAAGGACTACCACTTTCGTCCCTTCCTGGAGAAGTTTTTTCAAAATTCTTATGTGCACTTTGTCACATGATAATGACGCTAAGTTTTATGTGTGAGAAACTTCAAATGAAAAGGATCTCTCACATTTTGAAATGGCTTGTTGATGCTCCAATCTTAGGAGCAATCAGTTGTTTTTTGTAAATCATGCAAAAACTGGTGGGGGAAAAATAATTTTGTTTTTCAAAAAAAAAATCCCATTATCAGTGACTCAGGGACTGAGGAGCCACAAAATCTTGCTGGGGTTCTATAGGACCACCACCAGTGATGGTTGCAGCAGGGATTATTAATGTAAAATAACTAGCTAGGTGCTAAGCAGTTATATATTCTGCTGACCTTTAATTAATTTACTCTGGTTATCTGACTCACTTTGTACCTCACCCCAACAGCTAACAAATTGGCACCCCAGATGGGCTATGAATAGCCCATATCAGTCAAACCACTACACAGAGACTGCAGCCCGGTTAGCAGTAATAGGTGATAGCAGTATAGAAATAAGACTCTGATGACTAACAGTCTAGAGTGTACAGCATATGCTAGCAGCAAGGCTGTGTAATTGTTTAAAGACTGATTACACTGCTCTACAGCCAAAATGTTTCTGAAATAAATGTAGTCCAACTTTACTAATTCTGGGTCACTGAGAATGAAAATGATGCTTAAAATTGTTGATTGGCTCTAGTTTTCAAGATATGCTATTGGGTCGGTATATACGACCCTTGACTTGGGAATGGCGGAGGATAAGTGAGTTATAAAGGGAAGGGATCTCAATTTAAACCAGAAATGACTAAAATACATCTTTGACTGCATCTATGAATAAATCCATGACTGGGTTTGGACAGTACTTGCTTTTTAGGTAAAACAATGAATGATGCAATCTGAAGCTGGTATTGCATCATATATGATATGAATTGCATCATGTTATTCCTAGAAGTCATGGATGATGCAATCATAATGAAGCTTACATCACTCTGCTGAACAAATTGCCCTATATCAGCTCTAGAAATCATACAGTGTTGTGCTCTCTTCTTTGTCAGTGTTTGATTTTGCAAAGGGACACATTTCTGTTTAGCCAAAGTGAGCAGAGATGCCTCGTACTTGTGTGAAGAGTGCAGATAACTTCTGCTATGTTTGTGGTGAAGTGACTTCTGCATCACAAAAGTGCAGTATAACCACTATGGTTAAGAAAGCCTATCACCTTTATTTTGGCTGCAAAATTGGAGATCAGGACAAGAGGTGGGCCCCACACATATGCTGCAACACTTGTGCAACAAATCTTCGCCAGTGGTTGAACAGGAAAAGGAAATCTATGCCTTTTGCAGTGCCAATGATTTGGAGAGAGCCAACAGATCATACCAGCAATTGTTACTTCTGCATGGTGCCTCCAGTTGGGAAAGGTGTGTCAAAGAAGAAAAAGTGGACTGTGCATTATCCAAACATTCCATCAGCTATATGCCCAGTACCCCACGGAGAAGGACTGCCGGTTCCTGATGCACCAGAATCCTTCTCACTTGAGTCAGACGAGGAAGAGGAAGAGGATGAAACTTCTGGTCCTGAACCATCAATGTCACAGGACCCACATTTTCTCCCATCCTCCTCCTCTGAACCACACCTCATAACACAAGGTGAACTGAATGACCTTGTCAGGGATTTGGAACTACCCAAGAGGAAGGCAGAGCTGTTGGGCTCCAGACTACAGCAGTGGAATATCCTGGCAGGCTATCAAGGCAAATGGAGCCCATCAATGCTTGCAGACTATTGCTGGACAGTGACAAGAGATGCTCCATTTAATGAATACAAGAGACAAGCCAAGAAGGGCCGAGTAGACACTGAATAGAACTAAACTATGTACATAATAGTTTTTTGCCTTTTGTTTCATAATAAATTTTATTTATATAACCCTTTTGCTGATTTTTAAAGTGTTACATAAACAGGACAGGTGAAATATTATCATGTAAAGCAACCATAAACACATGAAAAGACCTAGGTTTACAATTTATGATTAAAACTCTACTATCTACACAATATACATAGACATAAAATGTAAAACTTAAATATCTTAGAAACAGCAGCCAAACAGTTGTTTTAATTGTCATATTTGAATTCAGCACATCAAAATACATAATAAATATCACATTTTATCTCTGAAGCAGACGACTTCTCAAAAATTGTAGACCAGTGTTATGGCAGAACACTTTTATAGGTGACACCTCTATAATGGTGACAGAAAATAAAGAACTGCTCAAGCAGTTTTTTAAATTTAATATGTAATGGAATATACATTCTGGATATATATGCTGGACATGCCACAAAAAGGATCCATGGAGTTATATTTATAAGTGGTACAGGCAAGATAAGACAAAGGTAAGAAAGGAAAGGAAAATCAAAAGCAGTTCAGAGGCTTCCATATGGCCAGCATGGCCCTTAATAATAAGGTAGTACAAATGAGTAAGCAAACGAAAGAACTAAAGGAAGGATTAAAACAGAAGAACAAAATAAAGAATTTTTAAAAGGTATTGAGTGTAAGTACCCTCAGATCTCTTGCTCATAATTTAGAAGCAATAAAAGGGATATCAAAATAAATGTAACCAGGAGAAAGGTGAAAAGATAGGAGAGCAAAGAGAGGCTGAGAACCTACCTTTGCCTGCCTCCCCATCCTCACTACCTCAGTCTTTCCAGCCTTAACCTCTAGTACATTCTATTTTTACAGACCGTTCCAGTACTTTCTCTGTTTGACCCATCTCTCTCTCTCTCTCCTGTACCCCTGCTCAATATGCTGAACTTACTGCTGTGACTTGTGCATTGTGTTCACTTCTTCTACACTTCCCCTTTCTTTTTCTCTTTGATTCTGCATGGGTTTGTAATGCCCTTATGCAATGCCTTCCTTTCTGGCATTCTCATAATTTTACTTCTGCAGGTTCCCCACTAGCTTATGCATTCCTCTATCTTACTGTCTTTCTTGCTTGTGCTCTCCACTTCCTTCATTTTGAAAGTTAAAAATCATAGTGAAATGGAGCACTTTTAGTATGAAGAGTCTGTAGCTCACTCTTTTACTAAACAAGTGCCCAGTGGGAGGTGGGGAAGAGGCATGATGAACTGCCCTCACATAAGATTCTGAGCACTACAGAGACTATACCTGATTTGCAAGCACTGCAGAAGCAGAATGCAGTGTTGTCAGAAGCAATAAAACAGGTGCAGGCAGGGAAGGAATTGTCACAGGACTTGCCCTTAAAACCAACATTAACCTTAGTAATGGAGAGTTGCTTAGTTACGTATAGAGGGAATAAGGAAACAGTTTGGGTGGTGCCAGAGCAAATTTTGTAAAGATCTGATTTATATTTGGTACATGATAGTCTCTCAGGAGGATATCAAGGGGAACTGACAAAACCACGCAAAAATTGAAAACTAGGTTGGTGGCCAGGTCTAAGAAATGTGAAACAGTACTGTGAAAATTGCTTAATCTGTGCAACAAAGTTTTTAAAAAGGTGAATAAAATGCCTCTGTTAATTCAACGTGCACAGACAGAAGACACTTCCTTTGCTGTATCTCTACAGGTATTGGACCATGACACCACCATATTTGATAATTGGGCAGCTGTCCATTCTCTGAGTTACTTGAAAGGAGACATCTACAAGAAGCATCTGGAGCTACCACAGCTCTTGGTACTTCATCTAGCAATCAAATGTGGAGGACACCACATATGGTCTGCTGTTCTACAAACGAATATTGGTATGTGAATCAGTGTGACATCCTTGGCACCACAACTCGTGTCTGTGGCCATCACAGCCCATGTGTTGGCACCAGGGGGCTACTACCCCTGAATGGATCTTTAATGGCTCCCAGTGGAGCAGATTACTGTCATACCCATGAAAAAGGTCCACAGTAATTAACTTGCATACACTGCAGTTTATTCGAGAAGGAATTACACAAGTGGTAAAGGGTTACATTAAGCACATAGGAGTTATGTCAGACCTTAAAGAACTATACATTCCTCTTGGTGAGCCTCTCTTTCACGAACATACACAATCAGCTCCTGTGCTAGCCTCACACACTTCCTGCTTGGCAAATAGAGAAAGTGGTTACCAATTCTGTGGACGACATTTTCTCTCCAAGTCTGGTCAACTCAGCCATCTGGTCTGTCTCTGATTCCCTCACGGCAAGGCCTTGGCTGCCTGGAAACCCCTCTGGCTCACAGTCCTACTCAAGCCCATGGAGCAGCATTTTGACTACTCCGTCTAGTAGTGTTGCTTCTTTAAGTGTTAATTAAGGAATCCCTCCAACGATTCGGTACCATCCCAACAAGGTGTCTCAATAAGTGAAATAGCTGCTACTGCCTCTTGCCTTGCAAAGCTCAGCAAGTGGTGATGCCCAGCAGTAAGGATGACCTGCAATAGCAATGGACAATAATATGTTGTAGCTAATTATAAAAAAGTCACTATTCCAGATTTATTTCACTCCTCCTGCATGCAGCATTATGGGTTTAAACCATGATTATGCCCATTCCAATTTATTGCAATTAATTCATTATTCAAAGTGAGCTCAAACACCAAGATGAAGTTGAGAAATGCATACCAATTTCTAGCTTGCACATTGATCCACTAACCTTTAAATTAAAAAAAAATTATTCGATCCAAAGAACACCCATTCAGATTAGCAGTGACCTGTGCAAGACAAAACAAAAAAAATTCTAGATGGCAGCAGACATGATGGTGACTTAGAAATACTTATTTCTAATACATTAATGGAGGTTACTTTTAAGGGTGTGATTGTTTTACATATAGTATTGATTTTGCTTGTGTTGATTTTTGTATGGTCACTTATGCATTTTGCTCAAACATATGTTGCACTTTGGATGCTTTGACATCAGCTTCCTACAGTAGATTCTGCTTCATAGCAATCCTGATACTAGCAACATCCACTAAATGGCAACATTTTCCTGGGACCCTGTCCCATCCCATTAATATCAATGGCATATGCCTTGTGTGGCTTCAGCCAGAGAAGCCTGCTTGCAGCCAATGCTCAGCCCATCCTAATGCTTCTGTCTAGGGCTGCACCCTAGCAAACCTGCCATCATACTGGAGATAAAGCGTGGGACTGGGAGGGGCGGCGGTGGGCAAGGCAGTAGCAGGGAAGAGGGCTGCAGTCCAGATGTCCCTGCACTCTCCTGGCTGTGCCTTAGTGGAGGACTGCACACAAGGAAGGAAAGACTGGGACGTCATGAGCCCCCAACTCCACAGAGCAGGGAGAGGTACCGTGCAGTCCCATAGGCTCACAGAACCCTTTCTTTCCATAGAAAACCCTGGTATTCAGGCTGCAGCCTCCCTTGCCACTGCTGCCCTGCTTGCAGACAGGTTTGCAGGGCCGCAGCCACGGAAGGCATGCCCTAGCATTTCCTTCCCTGCCTTGCAAACCTGTTCTCCACTTATTAGTAACTGCTAGATAATGGCAACTCTTTGCTGGCAACAGAGGGATTGCTAATAAGTTGAATCTACTGTATATGCATTTTTCACAGGTGCCATCCTAATGCTGTGATCAAGGTGACAAAATGGGAACTAGCAGTGAAATTGTCCGTACTTTGTATAGGCAGAAATTGTCAGAAGCAAGGTGTATGTTTTTGTTTAGATCAACCTCACCAGGACATCTGAGCAAATGGAGCTGATATGGGAAGTGGCCACAATTTTTGTGGCAAGACTGAAGATCAAACTCCAGAAACGCTGCCCAGAAAGTATCCAGAAAATTGACCACAAAAGGCTAACAGACAAACTTTAGTTTACAGCAGCGATTTTTCAAAATGAATTGATTTCAGGACTTAGATCCACAACAAGAAGTCAAAATTAACATGACCTGGCCCTTGCTGTGTCTCAGTGTCACAGACGCTGCAATAGCTGTAGTTTGGTTTCCAGACAAAGAAATCTAAAGTCTGGATAAGTGAGGATATGGGGAACTGTGTGAAAGAAACGAAACCTGTGACCTCGGAGCACCCAAATGCTAAATGGCAAGGATTTTCCTGGAATGTAACAGTAAAACTCAGCTTGCCTGACTAGCTCATTACACCTCACACACTTTTATTTAAAAGGTGTCATGTAATATATCATTTGAAAACTAATAACGCTCTGGTCATTAATCACTGTGAAATGTCTGTAACAATACTGTGGGTGAAACTATGGATACTCTGATATGTTTTGGAGACTAAAGAAAGCAGGCAAAATTTTTCCTCAGAGAAAAGGAAAGACAAACACCTGTCTCAACAGTGAACTGAGTCAGATGTGACCAGAGACATGGACAATGGACTATTCATTTACAGGAGATTGCAGGAAGGGTATTTGCATTGTAAAATCACTGGAGACTGTGAAATCAGTATGGCTTCAACTTCCTGGGGTACTCAGCAAGAAGAGCCAAGCTGAGCCCCTCAGGAGTGCTGCCTGACTCTGAAGTCAAAGATAAACTTTGGGGAATATAAGGAACTGTTGAAAGACTTTGAGCGTATCCATGTCGAGTGAACAAAGAAACCAGCATTTTGAGGTTGTAAGGGTGGATCCTGGCTGGAACAGCCAGTCGAGCGGGAGAAATGGCTGTGAATAGGGAAACCATGCTGAACAGGAATAATAACTGATTAAGTTTTAGACTTAGTGTTTTACTTTTGTTTAACTATTTTTATCTTTATTCCTCCTTCTTGGTATCACTTAGCCTATGTCCTCCTGTTATTGAACTGGTTTATAGTATAAAAACAAGTTCAGTGCTGTACTTTAAATACATGTTAAATTGAGCTGAAATATACTGCACCCTTTTAACAAGTCAATCAATGTAAATTGATAGGGGCTGAGTACTGCAGAGACACATCTCTGAGGAGCTCCAGGGCTGGAGTTCCCTGATTGCTACCTGCAAGGCAAGGTTATGACTTATAGAATCAAGGCTTCGCTGGTAAGGAAGACAGACTGGTAGGGCAGGAAGCTGACACGGTCTAATCATCAGCATAGCTCACTCTTGCTGAGACAAAGAGGTAACACCCAGAGCTGTGAGCCACTATCCTCAGCAGCATGTGATAACAGCCAAGGCCAATATTTTTCTCAAAAACACCTACAGAAAAAGCAATAGCAAAAAATCTGTATAAAACACAGGACAAAGCAATAAAAAGCAGTGCAAGAAGAGATGAGGGAAAAAATGGATAACAGCACTAAAGGAGCTGAAGCAGTTGCTGAAAGAGCTGATAGAACTTTGTTGAGTAGATAGCTTTTTACTAACTGGCAAGTTTACATCAGCTGGCAGGCCTCTTACAGATAAACAAGGAAAGGCCTTAGTAATAGAATGAATAATGATCTGCAGAGCATTTTCAACACTCTTAGAAACTATTGACTAAATTAGACACACAGAACTAGATGTGACATCTCTTGTCACAAACAAAAGTGAGAGACACAATAAAGCTAACCTAGGAAAGCTGCAGTTGCAAGCCACTGGGAAAATGTTGAAAGCTTGTGATAAGACCATTGATGTAATCCCCAAACTTTTCAAATTATGGGACCAGGAAGAGCCTCTAGAACAATGAAAAAATGGTATATATCAAAATAGCAGAGATGTGACCTAAGCAACTGCAATGATCTGGGGAGCTATAACACTCCTTTCAGTGTTAAGCAAAGTCTTCTGCAGTATCATCTTAGCTTTACCTTAAAAGCTTTCTTTATTCTACCTAAGTGAAGAGCAGGCTGAATTTCAACCTGGAAGATCATGTCTAAGAGGTTTTCAACGTAACTGTAATAATCAGAGATAGCATCAAATGTATAAATGCTTCCAGAGCTGGAGCACCCACAGAAACAAATTAGTGGGTACTTAGCGCCTAAGGGTAGCCAGCTCACCCCCTCTCTCCTTCCTCTCCAGGGCCTCCCCTGCCAAGATCAGCTATTCTGCAGCATATAGGAGGTGCTACGGGGAGGGGGAGGAGCAGGGACATTCAGGGAGGGAGCAGAACTGAGCAGAAAGAGGTGGAGTGGGGGGTGGGAAGAGGTGGGGTGGGAGCATTGATTTTTGTTATGAGTGTAGATGGATATAACAGACATCACAAAGTTTAACAGTATATGAAATTTTTAGATTTTGCTGATGACATAGCTCTTCTAAGTGATAGTTCAACATGCAAGCAAAGACCAAAAGATAGTCCAGCATTGCAAAAAAGGGATTAATAATTAGTTATGAAAAAACAAATCTAATGAGAACCCAAGCAACTCCTAACTTGAGCATTATGTTAGAAGCAGAGTATAAAAGAGGTGAATCAATTCACATACTTTAGTAGTAATATGCCAGCTAATGGGGGTTATCCAGAGGGAATGATTTCATGAATTAGCAAGAGGCAGGTGCATCCACCAGCTTAAACAAGATTTAGTCAGTAAAAATCCATAACTGACAGACCAAATCTTTTAACTCACATGTTGTTTCCACTTTAATGTAGGGATGTGAAAGCTGGAAATCCACCAATTTTATAGACATCTAAATGCCTTCCAAGTATTAAATGGAATTAATTTATAGTAAATGCCAAGATTCATCAGAGTACAACAACACTTGTCTCCAAAGTTATACGGAAGAGAAAATCGACTGTTGCTGGTGTAACACCAACAGACCCTGGTCGGTGGTGGGCAAGATTGAACCGGCACCCTCTGAAGCTTGGTGCCTGAGCCTCTACCACATGAGCTAAAAGCCACCTGGCTGCTTGCTAAGGCTGTAGAGCACACATGCATGTTTTCTCTCTCTCGCCCTCCCTCAACACCACACCCAGGAGGTGTGTGGGGTACACTGTGACATCATAACAAAGCCAGAATGTCTGCCTTGGCAGGCATGTCATTGGGCAGCTGGAGTAACACTGTAAAAGAGGCCAACCAAAAGAATCCCTCAGTTGGACAGTACTTAGAGAATGAAAACTTATGGGACTTAACAACACAGAACATCCAAAGAGTGGCCCAGGACAGATAGGGATGGTGAAGCCTTATTCATGCCCTAAGGGACAATTGATATAGAAAGGATTCAAATTCCATACAAAATGTAACTGAGAAGATCATGAACTTACCCTGTCAATCTGACGATTTCTTTCTCTTCTTTGAATCCTACCACTGGCTCTTTCTTCCCCACTGCATCAAGTTCAAACTTTGTCTCCACCTTAAAGGCCTTGGATAACTTTGTCCCTCCCTACTAATGCAGCCTTTTTATAGCATTGTTCCATTGCACAATCAGTTCTTTCACAACCATCTCCATGATTTCTTCCATATGACTCCTGCAACTGCTTGCATGCCCTGAACCCTCCTAACAGCCTCTCCCAGCTATTTTTATATCCTCCAACTCCTGTGCTTCCTTGCTGCCCCTTGGCTTAAGAATATTTAATTCTGTTCATTAAGGGCTCCCATTCAGCATAATGTTTAGGACATTCTTAGATTTAAGCATATGCTTAAGGTTGACTGAAGTCAGTGCACATGTTTCAAAGAGAGTTTAAGATTAATCATGTGCTTAAGGGCTTTGCGGAATCATGGCCACATTTCCTTTTTTATAACACACTTACAGAATGCAGGCATTCATCTGATTTCCCCCAGAATATCTGTACTGCTTCAGAATTGTGCCAGAGTATCGTATCTGAACCACATAGCATGAGTCTGATTGGGTCCTGATGCTGCAAACTTGCATGTGTGAACCCTACTTACATCAGTGAAGTTACTAATGTAGATGAGTATTTGGAGGATTGGGTCCCTAGATTGTAAAATCAGTGGGGTAGGAACCATAGCTTTTGGGTGGTTGTTGTTGTTGGTTGTTGTTGTTTAACAGAGGCAAGTACACTGTGAACTTTCAGTAAGTATAAGACTTCATGTATTGGCAAAAAGAACATAAAATTAGGACAGTTTCCTGGATGCTACTGTCAGGGCAAAGCAGTATGCAGTTATCCATCTTGATTAACTCAGTTGCTTCTTAAAGCATGAGGAAAGGGATGTTTTTGAGATTTTGATATGGTCTGTGGAATTCATCACTTGACATGTGGTTTTGTGAGAAGCCAGTAGGAAGCAGAAGTCTTTACAGATCTTGGCAACTACAGAAGCTATTTCCCCCCTCATTGGTAAAGAATGATTTTTTCCCTCCTGCCAATTTATAATAGTAATAATGATATGACATCCATTTGGTGTCAGCACAATTTAAATTGGGCTCCTCATTTGGCCTGACTGACTTAAGTTCCACAAAGACACCAGTAGTGATAAATGGCATGTTAGGGTTACTGCTTTGTCAATGATATCTATACGACTGATTTGTGCCCCACAGCAGAGCTGTGTGATGAAACCAGATGAGGTTCACAATCTTAAAAGTAAGGTTTGCAAAACTGAGTCTGGGCTGGTTTATAGAGAGGAGGGTAAGCCATGTGACAGTCAATAGGTTTTCTTGCATTTGCTAAATTCTGTCTGGTTTCATGTCAGTTTTTGTTGAATTTCCTTTGAATTTATAAGTCCCTGAAAAACAAAGTTGGAAAATAAGTTGACATTAAACATGGGCCTCTGCTTTTTGTACAATTCTCAATAGGCTAAGATCTGAGGAACTGTGTAGGAAATAACTTTAGTTCCTGTGGTGAGGGTACCCCGTGTTCATTAAATGGATCCCATAGCTTCGTATATGAGCCTGAGATAACATTTTTCCCCGCTCCCCCCACAGTAGGCCCAGATCCCTTCCACAATATTTAGGGAGTCAGGAATTAACTCTAGAGCATACAGTTGCTTTGCTGAGCAATAAACACTTTTATCTGGGCAGAGGCAAAATATCAGTATAAGGGACTGTTCAGGCATGCCTATGAGGACTCTCAAATACCTTTCTCTGCTTCGATGTACTAAGTCTCTCTAATGTCTAGATATACTCTCTAGCCCCACTAAGAGTCCAAAGGGTATGAAATTCCAGTCTCTTAGGCCCAGATCCACAATGGAATTTAGCAGGGCCATAGCATAGCTATATTGGTACAGTTGTGCCAGGACCCAAGAAGCTATGGGTGCCCAATCAGGAGAGGCCACTTGACCTTAGGCACCATTGTAATTATGATGTAATGTACTAGATGATAAATCTAAGTGAAATTTCCAATTTTTGAGAAGGAGCCCCAAACTATTCTTGCTCCAGGGCCCTCTAGGGCCTTGCCAGGTCCTTGGTATTTAGGCTCCTAATTTTCATTAACTTCAACTAAAGTCAGTGGAAGTTAGAAGCCTAAATACTATGTGTGGGTTTGGGCCTTAGTCCTGAAAAAAGGGTACCTTCTGCCGTATGTGGTGCAAGCTTGGACAGGTGAGTATCAGTTTCTGCTGGGTTGCCTCCTGGGTGGTGTCCACACCTGTGGTTGCCATGCTGGTCAGGGTTCCTCTGCTGCATCTGGGCTGGTCTTCCAGACAGGCTACAAATATGCCCCAACCTGCTCCCTATGGCTGTTCCCTTAACCTCTGTGATATTTAGGCATCCTTCCAGTGATGGTCTTAAGCACATATTCTTGCATAAGCTGGATGGCTCCTCTCTCCAGCCTCATTGCTGTGCCAGCCAATTGGCTGAGAACCAGCCAGGTGGCCTGTAAATACTCTGTCCCTAAGAGCTTTGCAGGGCAGAGTTCTTGCATTGAAGTGGCATTCCAATCCTCTTGTGATAAGTTGGCTGGCAGAAAAAAAAAAACTCCTGGGTGGGATTTCTTCCCAGACCTTTAGCCATCTGTGGCTCTGGGGTCAGCTCCCCTCTCTGCTGCTTTCTAATCATTCCAAGGCTAGTGGGGATAGGGCTGGTCTTTGACACTGAGGCCCTGTGCATGCAGGACTCCACAGTTCTGACATCTTTTTACAACTTAGGCACTAACACCCCACTTCATTTCAGTTCCAGAAAAACTACCCCCAATAGACAGAATTTCATGGACTGATAGTGAGAGAGACACCCACCCCCACATCTGTCAGTAAAATTGTTTTCAAATTCCATGAAGTAAATATTGACAAATCACCTAACACTTCTCCCATAAGAATTGTTTCTTGCTTGTATGAATATATTGTAATTGTTTGGTTGCATGTTGCTATTCCCAGAAAACTGTCCAAATATCTGCTCATTTTAACCTCTTCTTCATCACATCCTGCCTATTGCACATGCTTTGGGTTACAATTCCCTTGAGCTGCTTCTCATATTTGTTGCACATCTCCTTTTTACTATTTGTCTTTCCTCCAAAGCAGCAGCAGCAGCACTTCTGCTGCTGTTTCCTTGGCTTAGAACCAATTCCCATTTCCTGCCAAGTGCTACAGATCCTACAAAGTGCTTGTTCTGCACTTGTAATTTTGCTAGTTAATATAAAAGAGCAGAATTTGCTCTGGAGCTCTTCTATAAATAGAATAGAATTTTTCCAAGGTCTCGCACTAATTTGCCAAAATGATTGTATCCTTGATAATTGACTTGAATCATAAAATGACACTTTATTTTCTACTAGAACTATAATCTATTAGTTTTTACACAATTTTTGTATAGTTATTTATATTCTGAAGGGGAAAATATTTCCTTTTTATACACAATACCCAATATTCTGTTCACTTCCTCTTATATTCAAACCTAATTAAAGCTATAAAATAAACCAACAAAAAGTCTGGATACTGGAAGTTTAAGCCTGATAGAGCTGACCTTAAATCCTTTTTTAAAAAGGAGGAAAAAAAGGATGTTTGCCAGATACCCTCAGAATACCTTAATAGAAACAGAAGTGTGTGTGAACCTGAACTGACTAAACAAAATAACTTGCTCACTTCTACACTGCTCCCAATACAAATAACCCCAAAAGAGTAATTTAAATTATGGATTAGTGTCCTGAACAATTTTAATCTAACAACAGATCCATTTTAGATACATAAGTGTGGGAAAAGAATAAAGCTTAACATTTAGCAGTAAGGCTTTTAAAAATAATATAATTTAAGATCTCAACACACAATACTATAGGGCTGGTAAATGATATGGTAATTTTGCTATTCTGGGAGAAGGTGAGTGGGGAGAGAAAATGTATAAAAATATTTGTTGCAAAAATAGTTGATTGCCATTGTGATTTAAATAAACATACTTCAAACTGTGCAAATGCTTAGGGTCAGATTTTCATAAGGCTCAGCCTCCCTCTAGACAAATTATACTCCTGCTTGTAATATTTGCAATTGCAGAATTGAATTCTAACTGCAATTTGCACCCCCAGTCCAAATACATGTACAAATCAGAGTAACTATTTTTAATTACCTATTTTTGTTTGAAGCAATGACAATCTATCAGATCTGCAACAATTGCTCTGGATGGTTAAGGCACTAGTCTGGAAGTCAGGAGCCTGAGTTTGATATGTAGCACTGGCATAGACTTCCTTTGGAACATTATGTAAGTCACTTAGGCTGGAATTTTCAAATGCTTATACGTGCTTAAGACAACCGTTGTGCTCTCCGGCTGGGACTCGGCACATGTTTAGATGCCTAGGTGATTTTTGGAATCTGTCTGCAGTTGTGCTGGGGTCTCACTTGTTTGGGTGCTGCGTGAACCAAGAAGACAGGGACAAAAGTAATGCAGGAACTCTGCAGTTAGCATACTTTCCATCAGTGCTTGGCATGCCATAGTGCATGTAAGCCAGATACCTTGGAGAGCTCCTAAGAGAGACAATGCTGTGTCTGGAGTAGGAAACCCACCTGGGGCGAATGACCAACCAACCTGAAGTTAGTGTAATGGTGTTTGTAGCAAGATTCCCTTGGTTTTGCCATGACTCATATTCTTAATAGATCAGCCATACCAATACTGTTCCAAAAAGGAGTCTGGTTTAATATGGAGTGAATAGAAAAGATCATTAATATTCAGACCATATAGATTTGCACAAGACCACATGTATTCATGACAATGGTAGAAGGCACATGCTAGCTAGTATTTTGCACCTCTCTCAGGAGACATATCTTCTAAAGAACTTGGTTCTTCACCCATCATAAACCTTCTAGCAGTTCTGAGAGCATCCTTGTGCGGTGCTTGAACAGTCAGAGAGCATTTGGTCTTCTCAAAAAGAGCTTCAGGAGTGTCTGCATCAATATGCCCCCAAAATGTTTAATAAGCTGTTCCTGGTAAGTTGCATGGTTTGTAACACAGCCATCAGGTGTACAATATCTTTTGCCTAGGGAGGCTGGTACTAATGATGACAGGAACCCAACAAATCGGAGGGCCCAGGAAGACAGGAAAGAAGGGCCTCAATAGCGAAACACAATGAACAGGATTTAGGAGGTGGCAGTAGACCTGGGATGAAAAAGTTAGTCACTTTTACTGAGCCTAAGGGAACAGGGTGATAGCAAATGCTTTTTCAGGTAAACAATGAGGAAGAAATGAATAGGAAAAATAGTCATATTCTGATAAGATGTTAAATGTGCATATGCATTACAATAATTAACTCACAGCAATAGGTGCTGGTATTCTCAAGATGATCATGTTATTTAGAAAATATTGCTGAGAGGGAGGAAGGAAAGTAGGATGGGGAAGGTATCAAGTCCCCGATTTGATAAGGGCTCACTACAGATAAGTAGATATTAAGCATTTTCATACAATTTACACACATGAGAAACACAGAGAGGTTTGGTGGCTAGTCTAAGGTACAACAGCAAGTTAGTAGGACAACCAGGAGCAGAGCATCTTCTAATTACTAAACCACAAAAACTGGGTTCCACCACTGCACAATCTAAACCATAAAGAAAGACTGTTAGCATTATAAAATACTGAAGTTACAGCATTATGAAGAATGTCTGTAGTACTGCTTTAAAAATGTAACCAAATAAACCATGAAAAACATTAAACATATCGGGCCAAACTTTAGGTAGTGTAAATTAGAGTAGTGTCATTAACTTCAACGGAGAGATGCTGAATTGCAACAGTTGAAGATCCAGCCCTTTAATGTGTTGCCAAACAAATGACTTGTTGGATAGTAACTATGTTTGTTTTTATTTTTAGTATTTACCAACAAACATAAATTGAAGTCCCAGATTTCAGAGCAAGTAATTGATACTTTGAACATTAGAATGAAGTCATTAGAAATCCCATGCTGCTGTGCAATTTAAAATTCAGTTTTTGCAATGTAAGGCAGATGAAGTATTAAACAACTAAAGATTTCCTTGGCTTGTAGAATGAAGATTAATTTTCACTTATAATTATGCATCAAATATGGGCATTAATAAACATCCCTGATTATTAAAATATAAAAAGTATAAACGTTTTTGTTGAGTGGGGTTTATGTTAAGAGACTATAGCAGTACTCAGTAATATTTGTTTTTAACTTAACAGAGGTTCATAGCACAAATCTGACACAAAAACCGGCCCTATAAGAGTTGTTCTTGATACTCAGTGTGACTAGATCCTTACCCCATGAGTAATCACACTGAAAACTAAGGTTTACTCACACTGAATGATATCAAAATCCATCCCTTAATCATTCACTTTATTAATTATATAGATTCTCTACATGTAATATAACCTCTAAATAATGTTTTGTGACTAAATAAGCCTTACATAAATACAGTAGATTGTACCTAATGAAATGTGTAGTGTTTCATAAAGAAATACGTTTGTCAAAGGCCTGATTGTCACACTGTAAACCCGTAATAGTCCTATTAAAATTAAGTGATTTCACTGTCAAATACAGTGAAATTAATGGGAGAACTCATGGAGTAACAACATACTATTTAAACTGAATAAGTATTTTGCCATGTGCCTGTATAAATGTCCCTTTCCCCTTGTTCCACCAAAGGTGGGCAACTAACTAACCCCTTACTGGACTTCTCTCATTCTTAGCTCCAAGTGGAACTCTATGTAGCCTCTATTCCTGCACCGCCTCCCTGACTTGGTCCACTACTCCTCCATCCCCTCCCCTTGCATATTTTCCCTTTCAAATACACCTCTTCTATATGGCCTAAAAAACTAGTTCCTTCTATCATGAGAAGCAACAAGAAACCATAACGCAATGGACTTGACAAAATGAAAAATAAAATAATTACAAAACTGGGGAACTACAGGGAACTGAACTTAATTTGTACTGCTTGTTTATTGCTTTCATTCTATTATATGCAAAAATAAGACATTAGAGGAACTTCAAAGTTGCAAAGCAAAGACCTCAAAAGTTAGGCAACGCCATTGCCTGTGCAACCTGAATTAATCTCTTGTATATATGCATTATGTTATGTTTAATTACATTTTCACATACATTTTTTTCCTACAAGACCACTGCCTCATTCAGTGCACAGGATGGATGGTGCTCACAGAATGACCACTTATTCATTATTTCTTTTAATCCTTGAAAGTGGGGCCTAGGCCGTATGATTCAATGTATGGCTCTAGCTCTTGTTTACTGCACACTATTCAAACCCTGTAACAAATACAGAATTATTAATTTCTTCACTAGCTTTGTTATGGAGCTCTTACCATAGTGTCTTAGTGGTTTATAAGCATTAACAAATTTATGTTCCTAACAAGCCTGTAATGTTAGGCCGTATGGGGAGCTGAGGCACAGATTGATGCCCACAGTATTAAAAAAATGAACTACCTGTGAGGGCCCACTTTTTGAAACCCTATGGCCTGATTTATCAAAATACTTGGACTTTATATGTTCAAAGCACAGCTCCCCTTGACCTTAATTGCAGTTTTCAGTGCTCAGCACTTCTACTAATTAGACCCTTCCTGTCTTAAGCTGGTTACCAAGAAAATTAAGAATTGTTAGGGATCACCTGTGAAATGATTGCTTTAAAGTGACTTGATCAGACTCACACAGGGCATCAGTAAAAGAGGCAGGGATAGAATCCAGTTTTTCAAGGCATTCACCTTCTATAACCATGAGACTAGCCTTTTTTGTTCCTACAAATCCCTCCCTCATTCCCATACAGTTGTGATTCGGGGGGGGGGGGGGGGTGGAGCTTACCATTGCTGCTGTGGCTACTGAGTGCTGTTGCTGGGGATGGGAGTGCAGCACAGAACCCTCCCCCTATTCCATCCACTCCTCCAATGCAGCTTCTGCTCCTGGAGACTTGCAGAACTACTATCCTGCCTGCCTACTGGCCTCTACTTCTCCCTTCTCTGGAACTACTGTTGCACCAGAGACCCTTATCGCAAGCGTGCATGGGACTTAGACTTTGCCTCCTTTCTCTTTTCAGCACTTTCTCCTTTCCCCCCCACTTATCAGCAGGCTAGTGGGCCACCTCCTGCTTGCCCAACAACCCTGGTAGTTTCCTACTCCCCAATCGCACATGGGGGCCCCCCTCCTTTGTTTGCTGCTCCCCCTACACCTAGTCAGCTTCATGCTTTCCCTGCCCCACTGAGGGCTTCCTTATTGTATGTTTCCTGCCCTACCTGGGGCTCCCCTTCCCTTTGACAGTTTGTCTCCTGCCATGTCCAGGGAACACTCTCTCCCTTGCTGTTTGGTCTGTCATGCATGCCCTCAGTGTTTTGGCACTTGCCTTCCCCACCCCCTTGCTTTTGCTGTTTGTTCCCTCCATCCTCAGCCCCACTTGCCCCAAGCACCTCTGCTTTCCCACTGCTTATGGTTGCTCCCCACCATTTTATTTATCTGCCAGTCACTGCACATCCTAACACTTACAGCTGTTCCTCACCTCACCCCCAAACTCTGCCTATTGTGCTCTACATCCTCCTTGCTTTTTTTCATTAACCTCTCCAACTTTTCTTTGCACCCTCCTCCCTCAGCCTCCATTTTACCTATCCCCACCCTTCTCTTAATATTTATACCCCTCCTCCCCGCACTGGCTGCTTCTGGCATCTGCCCTCAATAGTGGACCCCAACTTGACCATGTGTGAGGCTTCTGCTCCAGCAGCTTCACTCGTGAGAGGAGACTGAGGGAGGAGGATCTTCAATTACTGTTGTTGCCCTGTCTCAGCTTTCTCCCCCATCCACCTTTGTCACTGCCAACATTGCTGCTAGTATTGTCAGTGCCCCTAGTGGGGTGGTGGCAGCAGGTACAGGAAGGAACTCACCTGCCAAGACTCCTACCACGATGAAGGGGCCCCCCTCAACTGGCAGAAAGGGCCAGGGGAAGAAAAAGCACAAGACCTCTGCCCAGAAGGCTTTCTGTGGTGGTAGCTGCCACTGCCATGGCCCTACTATTGACCATGGCTCCCCATCCCTTGCTGTCCTTTCTACCAGCTTTGGGGCACTTGCTCTCTGTCTCCCAGACTGTGCACTAGGTGGCTGTAGCCCCAGTGGCTGCCCCATCTCTATCAGCTGTGGCCCCTTCACCCATCACTGTTGCTACTGCTGTCACCAGCACCTCCATGAATGGTGCCTTATGGTGGCCACTTTGCCCTGTGTCAAAACTTATGTCCATGTGGTAGCATGAGCAGTGGGGCCCTCAGCCATAACAGAGACTTCCCTGGTGTATGAGAAGGTTGTCTTCTACCTGGCATTGGAGGTTGCCACCCAGGAGGTGGAGGAGAAAGGCTTGTTGGTGGGGGGCCTCTTTGTCTCCCTCAAGCTCCTGAAGGAACTGGGTATATAGGTGGTTCTTACCTCCATTCTGCCCTTCCTCCCCAGTGCTGCTCATCTGCTTTCCCTTTCCACCTTGGGGAAGCTGGTCTGTGCCATCAGCCCTTTCCCACTGGACTGTAAGGAGCCCACACTCCATCACATCCTCATTTTGCTGGCAAGTCACCATTCAGCTGCTGGTGGTGGTAAGTAATGGGGAGAGAATTTGGAGGGATCCTGTCTGGTGCCCTACCAGGGTGTCCTGTACTGTGTCCATTAGTTGTTGGAGGAGGCTTGGTGCTTCCTCTGTTGGGCTTTGGAGCATGTATGGATAGACTATTCCATGGTACCCCAGAGATCTGGGAGTGTGCTGGCCTTGCCACCACTGGTGACCCTACCCACACACTTCCCACCCCACCCTCTTCCTACACCAGCCACCAATACTTCTTGGGCTCAGGGTAGAGGTGAGGGTAGGATCACATCTAGTTGAGTGGATGGATTCCACTGCTGCTAGCCCATTGGACAGGGTACATGGAGGCAGGAGTTGCCATTACATCTGGCAACCTGGGTTCAACTTAGGGGAAGACAACCACACCCATTCCTGATCCCCCCACTCCCTGGTCCCATTGTCCTTACTCCATGGACTGACCCCCCTGGCCAGCCCTCCAACAGCACCACCACTGAGGGCTAGGCACTAATAGTGGGGGAGAGGATCAGAGTGGCAAGCATAAGTCACGGGCCCAGCACCTCCCTCTTGCTATAAGGCTGTGTAAGCCAGTCGTGTCGGGGCTCGTCCCCCTCAGGCGCGGCAGGGAGCCAGGGCGCCTCCTTACGCACTGCAGTCCGGGTCGGCTTAGCCCCTCGGCAGGTGTTGAGCGGGGTATAAGGTCTGTAAACAGGGTAAAGCCCGGTCCTCTAGCCGGGGTCGGGGCTCTCAAAGTCAATAAGCCCCGGCCCTTGGACAGGGCGGGCAGCAATAGTTCAGGCTCAGGCCTCCAGCGGGGCTGAGAAAACCCAGTATCAGCCCCGGCCCTTGGACAGGCCGGGCAGTAATAGTTCAGGCTCAGGCCCCTAGCAGGGGCTGAGCAAACACAGTATCAGCCCAGGCCCTTGGACAGGCCGGGCAGTAATAGTTCAGGCTCAGGCCCCTAGCAGGGGCTGAGCAAACACAGTATCAGCCCGGGCCCTTGGCTCGGGCGGGGCACCAAACACAAGTCTAATTGGCTCTGGCCCTTTGGGTCAGGGCAGAGCAGTAGCAAAGTCAATGGGGCCCAGCCCTTGGTTTGGGCGGGGCACCAAACACAAGTCTAATTGGCTCTGGCCCTTTGGGTCAGGGCAGAGCAGTGGCAAAGACAACAGGGCCCAGCCCTTGGTTCGGGCGGGGCACCAAACACAAGTCTAATTCGCTCTGGCCCTTTGGGTTAGGGCAGAGCAGTGGCAATAGGCAGGAAGAGGGGGAGTCTGCCACCCGGTTACGGATGGCAGGGGGAACGCAGGCCCTCCCACTCCACTGCATTCCAGCCCGGGGCCCTAGCAGCAGTCAAGACCCGCTGCGGTCAGTGGGGATCCTGGCCGCAACACACTGACATGGGTTCGAGCTCTTCCAGAGCTAAACCATGGTCGGTTATCCCCGGGCTACTTCCAACCTCCTCCTCTCTGGGTACCTGGTCCTTGCCGGCGTCGTCTGGTGGGTCCCAGACCATAGGTTCCTCCGGGTACCGGTCGTGGGGAAGCTCAGGCCACTCCTCGGGGTATCGGGCACACGGCAGGTCAGGATGACGTTCCTCCAGGTACCGGGTC
This sequence comes from Gopherus flavomarginatus, assembly GCF_025201925.1. NCBI lineage: Eukaryota > Metazoa > Chordata > Testudines > Testudinidae > Gopherus > Gopherus flavomarginatus. The sequence continues at coordinate 79,132,088 of NC_066617.1, read as the reverse complement.
TGAGGCAAGTCCAGCCAGCATTCCTCTGGGTAGTGGGCACGAGGCAGGTCCGGGCAGCGCTCCTCCGGGTAGTGGGCGCGGGGCAGGTCAGGCCAGCGCTCCTCGGGGTAGTGGGCGCGGGGCAGGTCCGGCCCGGCGGGAGCCCGGGCACCAGCGTCTGTCCTCTCCGGCAGCCTGCTTCCAACTGAGCGCTGGGGCCGGGCTTTTATACTTCCTGTCCCGCCCCTTGACTTCCGGGGGGAGGGGACAGGCCATGCTGACTCCGCCCACTGAGGCGCCTGCTCTGGCTCGTCCCCCTCAGGCGCGGCGGGGAGCCAGGGCGCCTCCTTACAGGCACGTAGAGGGGACACCTCTGGGCTTTCCTACATGTCTGTGAAAAAGTCAAGCGGGTGGAGCTGGCTAAGGAGTCTCTGGCAGAGGAGGCAGGGGGCAACACCTCCTCCCTCACGGAGGAGGCCTTGCAGGGAGCACTCTCACCTTCCTGTTACCTGTCCCTTCTGTTGGCACCTAGGTGGAACTTGCCTCAGTCACCAATGGGGAGGACCCTTTTTTGAGGGTTTAGGGACCTCCAAGCAATCTTCCAGGAGAGTGAGGCTCTGGGTCTCACCCATGTAGCCCGGGCAGAGGATGACCCTTTGCCAGTGGGTTTTGATCTGGGCACCAAGTTCATGATGGTGCACCCTCCTTTTCCTCCACTTCCCCAGTCCACTGCTGGGGACAAGACAATGGGCGGGAGTGGGGGGCAGAGTGTGCCTCCTGTCATGCAGGCAGGCCATGCTTTCCGTGATGCCTAAAAAGGGAGAATCTCTATGTCCTAAGGAATTGGCACCCACTTTCACTCCTCAGCACAGACTATAGAGTTATAGCAAAAGCCATCATGCTGTAGCTGAAGCCATTGCTTGAGGACGTGATCCATCCTGACCAGAGCTATACCATCCTGGCCCTGACTATCTTTGATAACCTCTATCTGGTCCAAGATCTACTCCATCTAGTGTGTAGGAATGCTCTTTCACTCATCCTTCTGTCCCTGGACCAGAAAAAGGCATTTTATAGAATGGATCATGGGTCTCTCATGGGCACTCTGTGGGCGTTTGACTTCAGGCCCTGCTTCATGGGGTTTCTTCAGATGCTGTATGTTCAACCAGGCCTTGACTGAACCTGTTATCTTCATTTGAGGGGAACATCAGGATGGCCTGCTGTCCAGCCCGTTCTATACCATCGCTATCAAGCCCTTTCTCCATCTTCTTGGCAAGAGGATGACAGGGTTGCTTTGGGAGCTGGTCTTGAGGGTGGTCCTGTTGGCATATGCCAATGACATGCTTCTTGTGGGCAAGGTTCTGGGAGACCTGGCATGGGTGGAGGTTTGCCAAGCCATCTATTTGGCAACTTCCTCTATCCAAGTCAACTGGGTCAAGATTTCTGGCTTGATAGTTAGGGATAGGTGACAGGCAAGTTCTGTCCCACCTACATTCTGTGCAAACCAGTAGTGCACAGATTCACTGCTCTATCTGGGTGTGTACTTTTCTGCCACTGATCCTTCCCACTGCAGAATTTGATTTATGTAGAGGCCAGGGTTTCTGACTGGCTGCAGTGGTGGATGGGGTGACTCCATTGCCTTTTCCCTCAGGGTAAGGGCAAGGCTGGTCCTGTTTGTGCTCTATCACTGGTTCAACACCTGAGCCTACCCTTGATTTTTTCTGGCCAGGACTTCAGTGGGTCTCTACAGGTGTCCTGAGCCTCCCCTGCAAGGTGGACAGAGTCTGGCTTGTATCTACAGTCAAGTCCATGCCTTCTGTCTTAAGGCCTTGATTAGACTCCTTTACAGTGGAGTATGCTTCCTCTGCGGGCTTCAATATGACTGGCAGCTCTTTTATCTCCACCCAAGAGGCCTCCCCAAAGGGCTCTCCGAGTTGCTGCTATTTTACCAGGGCCTCCTCAGTACCAGGGAAGCTAGTTTCAGTGACCAGGTCCTTAGCGGCCACTGAGGGGAGGAACTGCTTACAAACCCCCTGCTATACAATGCACACTTTAGAGTGCAGGTGGTGTACTCTACTCAGTGATCCAGAGGATGGTTCTGTCTGCTGCCACCAGAATCGGAAACCTCCTGGACTATGATCAGAGGAACTGAGTGAAGCCTGCGGTGCTCCTGTGTGTCCCCTGTTGTGTGCTCCTGGAAGTGAGGGCAACTTCGCTTCCTGTTTCTCTCACTTTTTTCAAGTGGATCCTGCAGAAGGTGCTCCCTACCCATCCCTCACTCCAACCCTCCAGAACTTGTCACTGGGCCTCTGTACTGGGAGCCTCCATCTCCAAATGGCACCCATAGAACATCCTTACATTCTCATGCTTCATGCCATGCTCTTCCTCCCGCTCATGTCCCACACCTACATCAAGTAGCAGGACCTGTTGCCATCTAAGGAGGATGAGAAACCCCAGTGGGCCAATCTGTACTCTACTGTGTTTACACAGCCTGTCAGGGATATTAGTTGGTGGCTCCTCAATAGAGCCATAAATACGGGCACGTGCTTGGCACAGTTCATTAAATCCCCTGACACCTATTCCTTTTGTGACAAGAGGGAGACTCTTTCCATGTCTATGTGGGGTGTGTCAGGTTGCAGAACCTCTGCCAGCTCCTCCAGAACTTGTTACTGAGGTTCTGGCTGTACTTCTCCCCACTCTTCTTCATTTTTGCAACCCCAACCATGGCTTCACAAAGACCTTCTCATCAACCTCCTCCTGGCCCTGGCCAAGATGGCCATCCATCATACCAGGAGGAGGAAGCTGGAAGGTGGAGGGGGTGCTCTGAGACCATAGATCCTATTTCCAGTCCTTCTTCACACCTCGGGACAGAGTTCCACTAGGTAGCAGCCACTGACTCCTTAGATGAGCAGTGGCATCTGTCGGGGGTTCTCTGCTCAGTGTCCCCTTCTGGATCCCTGGATTAACTTTCACTCCTGTCTGTTTTTTATTTGTTGTCCCAAGTATTCACTCAGTGGAGGGAGATGAGCCTCTAGCATTGGGTAGGCCTCACTGCCCCGGTCTCAGTACCTAGAAAGAATATACACTTTCCAACTTCTGCAACAAATGAGGCAGGGGACCTATAGACAAGAGCTTCCTTCACTACACAACTGATTCATTCCCAGAGCAGGTTCATTCCATGCACTGAATAAGACAGGATTCCTGTGGAAAAAATGAGTTTGTGATCATGTAATTAAGGACTGTATCATAATGCATAAACACAAGGAAACTGAATTAAAGTTGAAATGGCAACCATTTGAGTGCTCATCTTTGCTATCTTAACATTCTTTTAAGGTATTTTTAAATGTAATATCCTATGTTTTTAAAAAAACTTTAAAACTGAAAAAATAGAAAGTTCATCACGTGGAACCATATTGACCTCTGACATATGAGCCAGCTGCAGGTTTGGGACATTCAGAACCCCAGTACAGTCCTCTACCACTTGAACTAATGAAGCAACTGGTAGCAATAGAAAGCTGTTATCTTTTTTGTGACCCTGTTGCTAGAGGCTTTTGCCACTGGGTTTCACATCTACTTGTTAGACATCTCAGGAATGTTGAGAATCAGGAATTATGGATTCAATTCTGGGTTCTGTAGCGAGTACTTACAAATTTGCTCTAGTACTTATAGATTTTCTGCCCCAGTTTCTCCTCTTATCTTTCAGCTCCTGCCCCTTTCGTCTACCTGAACCCTGCCCATACCCCTAGCCTTACTCCTACCCCAACTCTTATCCTGTTCCTTCCATCCCCCTTCCCCTGCCTATGTTTTGCCACCATTCTTTGGGTCCTGTCCTCCCTGTCTCCAGCTCCTGCCCCTCTCCCCTACCTAGTTCCTAACCCTCACATCTTCTGTCCCAGTGCTCTGGTTATGTAAGAACGTAAAGGTGGCCATACTGGGTCAGAGTCACCAATAGTCTACCTTATCCAGTATCTTGTTTTCTGACAGTGGCCAATGCCAGATGCTTCGAATGGATTGCTTTCTGACAGTGGCCAATGCCAGATGCTTCGAATGGATTGCACAGAACAGGGGAATCATCAAATGATCCAGTTCCAGTATTTGGTAGTCATAGGCATAGTGACACCCAAAGCATGGGATTACATCCCTGATCTTGTTAGATGACAGCCATTGAGGGACCTATCCTTTGGGAACTTACCTAATTTTTTTTTAATCCAGTTATAGTTTCGGCCTTCACAACATCCCCTGGCAATGAGTTCCACAAGTTGACTGGTAATTGTGTGAAGAAGTACTTCCTTTTGTTTATTTTAATCCTGCTGCCTATTAATTTCACTGGGTGTTATATGAAAGAGTAAATACTACTTCCTTATTTACTTTCTCCACACCATTCATGACTGAGGGGTGGAAAAATGCAGCTTTTTTTTTCCACCCGATTTTCAACTCCTGTTGGTTTAAATAAGAGAGGCAAGTGGTCAATGTCTCTGAGAATGAGGCCCCATATATATAACAACCTGATGAGTTGTCATTGCATTAGCACAAGTGACCAACCTTACACAGTACTGGCATCAGCATCAACTTCCTGGAAGACAGTTCTTTTGCCCATACTGCTAGCAGAGTATTTACAATATAAGCAGCCTTCAAGACCAGAAGATTCAGCTGCAAAAGTGGAAAAAATGAGGACAGCATAAAACAAAAGGAGCTAGTTTCTTGACTCTCTCTAAACCAAGTTAGAGATCAAGAACCTCAATACAGAAACCAGGCAAAGGTCATTAGTTGAGCGTTCAAGGATCACACACCATCTGCGGCGATGGCAGATGCTGTAACGTTAACCCACTTTCCCTGAACAGAACATCTGTAATAGTTACTGTCCTCTGTTGGATTAATGTAGATGGAATAAACGGGCCAAAGGTGACTACACTCTAGTCACTTCCCAACATTAAACAGTGTTAAACAACATTTGGGGTTTGCTATATAGAGCCCTCAGCCTGCTTAGTACAATGGCAAACACATAAACATCTTTTTCAACCTTTTACTAAAAATACAGACAAGAAGGAAAAACAATTAGAGCATTTGAAATGTAAGGTATTAAATACAACTTTCATTTTAAAAAAATCCCTTATTCCCTTTCACTGGAGAGTTTGTAAAAGGAAAAAACCTTTGTTTGACAGTCTTTTAGATGGTATCAAAAACGGTAATAACCATCCTTTTGGGGGCAAAAAGAGAAGATAACTGAGTTGGGCTACAACTGTCATTGTTGCTGTTGTTATTAAAGTCTGGTCTTGTTTCCTAGTAGATACCAAAACACAAACACACAAAAGGGAAAAGAAAAGAACAGCAAAGATAGAAAATGCAGTTTCAGTCTCTCTTGTTGATTGTTACTTGCAATGTCACTGCTAGAGAAACAAGTACAGCACAAGCAGCAAAGAATCCTGTGGCACCTTATAGACTAACAGACGTTTTGGAGCATGAGCTTTCGTGGGTGAATACCCACTTCCTCAGATGCATGTAATGGAAATATCCAGGGGCAGGTATAAATATGTGTGCTAGCAAGCAAGCTAGAGATAACGAGGTCAGTTCAATCAGGGAGGATGAGGCCCTGTTCTAGCAGTTGAGGTGTGAAAACCAAGAGAGGAGAGTACAGCACACGGTTTTATCAGTCACTCCGAGGCCTGGCAATCTTGTACCAGCATCTACTGTTTAGGGCAATGCTTTGAGCTGCCTCTTTTTAGTCACAGGCTTATAACAGTATTGTAAAATATACAGTTTTGGCCAGCTAAGCCAGACTCTTATTAGACAGAAGGAAAAAGGAGAGCAATAGGAAAGAGAAGAAATAAGGTAGGGAAGGAAAACTACACACTTCGGGGAGAACAAAAAGGGCGAGGAGGGAGAGAGAGAGAAAAAGTTATGCATCCCAGATGGTATATGGGATTAAGCTGGAGCTGGCAATATAATCTGTGTCCGATCTCTCCAGCCAGGTTGAACTGGACATTTTTCAGGATTAGGATGAAGAAGATCTGGGATCCAAGGAGACAGTGAGTGTGGTAGCCATGATGGTGAAACTCACTCCAGTAGTCATTTCTCCTCCCCCCCAAAATCTTTTTCTTTAACTACCCCAAAAGGGAATGATGGGCAGAATAGCCCATCCCCTCATTATTTTGTTTACCAAACATGATCTTAATACACTCCTTGAATTATATCAGAAGGCCTTTTTGGTTGAACTAATTCAGTATTTGTCTTCCTTGTCTAACTCTTCCATCATCATTTGTTATTATAGGTTATTGAGACATCTTATGACCTATCATGTACTAGAGCTCACAATTAGGGGAAATTTGTAGGCCCAGTTATCATACCTCCCTGCAGGGGGACTGCCAAGCAGCCCAGTCGTGGTGTGAGAGAGAGGGTGGTAAGAGCAGAAACGTGATGAGGCTCAGCTGCGATTCATTACTGCATTAAGTGGTTGTAGTATGATGAGTGGGAACTGGAGAAAGAGGGTCAGGTGGCAGGAGGGACCTGGTCTGATGTGACATCAGGGTGCTTAGATGTGCAACTTGCAGCATATTTCTGCACAGACCTCCCAGCAGGTAATACTGGCCTCTATGAACGCTTAATGAAGATCTTTTTCCTGAAATGGTGCCTGCATGTTGCACTGCCTGTTGCTAATGAAACTGCAGTTACTCAGGGTCTACTGAGCCTGCTGAAATCAAGCACAAGAGAAGATGGAATATTTAAATTGTCCTAGTATTGTCAGCACATATGATTTTATAGTTAGCCTTGCAATATTGGGTGTTTTTCTTTGAGCTCTAGCCCCCCCTCTCCCAGCATCATGTGACTGCAACAACTATCAGCTTTAATTTTTTTATTTAAAAAAGTAAAGTTCTAGCCCTCATGGCTGTAGAGAAAAGCTTTAAAATGTGAGCCCTCAATGTTCAAATGCTAGCAGGCAAATAAAAAGAACTGTGTAAAATCTCATGATTTTTGAGTGCTCAAGGTTGCTATTGTACTTTAAGTTTGGAGAGACTAGAACTATGAGTAGAATTGCCCTGGAACGAGGGGACAAAGAGGCTTTGAGTACCCATTTTATCTACCTTTATTGTACTCAAATGGTAGGACCCCTGCCCTTTTTTCCCTTTTTTCATTCAGCTGTAAAAAAGCAGTGTTTCCAAGTTCTAGCTAGAAAAACCCTGTTTGGATTTGCCCTTTGAACCAGCCGCACAAGTTTCCAGTTTGAAGGTGTTTCTCCAGCAACCAGCCCAAACTCCCATACCTTGTTGGAGGGAGAGAGGAAACCATCACACAGAGCATACACAAGTGACTTGACAAGTGGCTTCCACTATCCTCATTATTCTGAGCAGCAGAAAATATAGCCCTGTGCAAAATGTACATAAATTATTAGGGTGTAAGCTAAAATGGCCCTGGGAAGCTTTTTTTACTTTCCTTGTTTACTGATTTATCATCCTTGGCAAGAAATGTGTGTGTTTCAAAGAGCAACTCAGAACACAAGAGATAATTGTTTCCATTATTTCCTTGATCTAGTTTGGACCCTCTCCACTCCTTTGCCCTACCATTTGGTGTATAATGTGGAGGTAGAGATTAATTTCTAAGAAAAAAAGTTAGTTAATTGCAAAGACACAGTCTAGATGGACGTGTTAAATTCCATGTTGTTACACAGATGCAAAAAATCATGCACGGAAAGGGCACACAGTTTTCAAAGCGTTGGTCCATTGCTGTTGAAACCTTAAACTGTCCTTTTATGTTCTCTTTTGGAATAAGCTTTTTTTCCACTGTTCACCAATTGCCATTATATCACTATACAAAATGATAGGTGATGAGCTTAAAATGCAATTAACATCCCTTGTATTGGTAAAACAAAGCTTTGCAGCCTTTTAATGAACTTTAATGAGATGGACTTCCCCTGGTGCAGTAAAGCATCTAACACTGAACTGTGGGATTAATATGCAGTCCACTAGAAAAAGCTTTTGTCCCCTTGGCTTCCGATCTGCTGCGCATTTCCATCTATCCACTCACCCAAATTTGCTGTTCTTATTGGAAGTTGTCATTTATTTTATGAAAATACGGTTTTGAATGTACCTTTTCATCTCAATGAAAATAATTTCTGGAAGAATGAGCAAGATAAATGAAGAGAAATTCAATTACTCATTCACAAGCCCATTTAGATTCTGCTTGTGTTTCTCACAAAAAGAAAATTGACACCAAGGGAAAGGTGCACGCTGCTGTGATAGTAGCATTGCCTTAACTTAGTTGCCAGAACAGCACATTTCCTAAACATTACTTTACACAGACTATTGGAGGGGGTGGGGAATGAAATAATTATGAGATGTTACTGTGAAAGCATCCTAAATAATGTGTCCTCCTGAGTGTTCCAAACATGTTTTTCAGTTTGTTCATGGCACAAAGATGAAGGGCCAATGAAACGAAGCCAATTTACACATGCTGGGGATCTGGCCCTGGATTAATGGATTAAAAACATTGTAGCAACACCCTCCAGTTTGTACTGTTTCTCAGAACATTTTACAGGAGTAGAATTCTTCAAAGCCTGATGTGCTATTTATTATTTACACTCTATTCTACTCCTGAGTTTAATAAGATGGTTTAAAAAAATACAAAGAAAAACTGACAGTATGAGTCTTGAGAAAATACTAATAATTTTAGGGCCCTAAAATATTCTATTTCCCAGACTCCATGTTGATTCTTTTTTTTGGTATGGTGTGCCAATCCCCCATTAAAACCTTGTATTTTTATTTTTCTAGGTAGGTGCATTAATGGAAGCAATTTGTTAAATTCTGTTGTGTATTTTGGAGTAAGAAATATTATTAAAGTAAGTTATCATTTGTTAAACAGCTGCTTATTTTGGTCCAAGCAGGATAATTAAAGTAATTTATCATGAGCTGAACTGCTTATTTTGAAGCAAAAGACATTAAAGTTGGTTTTCATTGTTCCATCTCTGTATGGGCTGTAGAACCCATTGGATAATGTCAAGTAAGTGCTGAAGTAGCGTGAACTGGTTGTTTGGTGTCTTGATGTTTACGTTTTCTCCCCCACCATTCAGAAGTCAGTCAACAAGCTAATAAACCTGGGTTGCTTTTCATATTTATTATCATTCTAAGCCAATGTTTCCCAAACTTGGGATGCCACTTGTGTAGGGAAAGCCCCTGGCAGGCTGGGCCGGTTTGTTTACCTGCCCTGTCTGCATGTTCTGCAGATTGCAATTCCCACTGGCCACGGTTCGCTGCTCCAGGCTAATGCCTGTGGGAGCCGCAATCAGCGGAACCTGCGGACGGGGCAGGTAAACAAATCGGCCTGGCCCATCAGGGGCTTTCCCTACACAAGCGGAGACCCCAGTTTGGGAAACACTGGCTTAGAATGATAATAAACATGAAAAGCAACCCAGGTTTATTAGCCTGTTGTTATGCCAATGTAAGGGAGGGGAGAACCAAGAGCAGTAGTTCATTTAACACTTAATAATATTGACTGAAAAAACAAACTTGATCATATTACAGAGAATGGGAACATAACATCTGAAACACCTTGAACTTTGAATCGGAGCTTTCCTAAACTTTGTGGTTCCGGCCCTGTCTGATTAATTAACTCTTTCAACCTAGTTGTATCATTCAGCAAGTTTTTAGGCCTGGTTTGAGGCCTGAGACCTAAACTAAAGTAGTGGTCAAAGCTTTGCTACTATAAAGCAAAGTTAAGTTGTGAGCAAAAGGCAGGGCCTGCTCAGAGAATCTGGCAAGAATAGGGCTGATATTGCAGAAACACATATTCCTAAGCAGTGATAGGCACAAGAACACGCACACGAACATTCTAGAAGGATGGTACCAGAACACCCTGATACCAGCACATTCCCCAAAGATAACGGGAACACATTGACCCATCTTAAAGATAAGATCAGAATGACAGCATAATGGATAGAGATGTTTTGATCGAACCAAAATGTACAAGGTAATGGGCGGCCCCTGGATACATCAGAGGGTGGCACCTGGCCACTACAGAGGGACAATACATAACTTGTTCGTATCGGTGTATAAAGAGGTATCTCAGAGGGAGTGTCTTTGGCTAGCTTAGGAAAAGTCCCGCCATTCACTGAGCTGCATCCATTGTCACAAGCATACATGTCTTAGTACCCTCGTAGAGTCTGCCAAGTGCTGTTATCATGTTTCATTGACAATAAACTTGGCTGGGCCATTTGTACCTTAAAGGATCTTGTGGTCCTTGGGTGGTTCGCTCAAGGTCTGCTGTGGCAGCTGTCTGCGCAGAGCTGGGATAGCACACAGAGGGAACACACACATGCAGCCAAACATCTAATGATAGCACTATAGGGTCATTTTGTAGTATCTGGCAGCACTACTGCCATTAAGGATCTGTCAGCACTTTCTTTTAAATTCTCCTTCTGGACGGTTGACTTGTATTAATTTGTTTCATGATGGTTCTTGGCATATACATTCTTGCCTTAGATGCAGATTTTGGTCAAAATCTGCTATAAACCAATCCAGTAATCAGAGACTCACTATTTTAAAAGTTTTAGCACTGGACAAGTTTGGATTGTCACCTGCCTGCCCCAGGTACATTGTGTTCAGTGCTTAATTAACCATTAATGCAATTGTGAGAGATAGCTGCTACTTTTAAACAGCTTGCCTTAAGAGCAATGTAACTCTCTGCTAAATTGTATTTCCCATTTCCTTCACTAATATTCCCTTAAAAAACCAAAACCATACAGCACTTAGATTCAGCCTTTGCGGTACAATGTTGCACAGACAGAAGCAGAGACAGAGGTCATAGGTAGGATTAAACTAAGATTGAACATATTCCAGCCTCCCTACAGTTCTGGGTTTTGTGACACTTTCCCATTTTGCCCCCACATCCCCTTATTCTTAATGAAGTGAACGTTTCCTGCATACAGGGCTGGGAGGAGAAGGGGCAGTTTGCCCCACCCCACGCCCTTCATTTGAGAGGATCCCCAAAGTGAATAGTGTTGCAGCCTGGCACATAGGGTTGCTGTGCTACTCAGGTTTGGACTGTCTGCCACTGTGTCTCCATCTACGGAGGGACGTATGGGCCAAAGCTTAGTGGCACTTCATTCCGCATTAGCCACTAAAAACTCAGGAGGTATGCTCATTGTCTTCAGGAGCTGCTCATACTGTGCTACTTATTTAAAGCTAGATTGGAAGGTCATTGCAGAGGGCCTTGCAATGGCTCATTTGAGCCAGGGCTGCCCGGGGGGCGGGGACAAGTGGGATAATTTGCCTCGGGCCCCATAGGACTCCCTCTATGAGAATTTAATATTCTATAGTATTGCAACATTTTTTTATGGAAGGGGCCCCCAAAATTGCTTTGCCCTAGGCCCCCTGAATCCTCTAGGCGGCCCTGATGAGCAACTGTACTGTGGGGGGCACAGGATCCATTTACTCCTGCTTCCGCTGGGGGAAAACAAGAGGCCAAGCAGGGGGTAAGGAGTATAGTGGCTGTGGAGAATCCAGTCCATTATCTTTTAGATGGTCTTTTATAGTATCAAGTATGTGAGCCCGGTAATGTCAGTCCATTCTGGGTTTTGGTTTTTACTAGAGAGTGCAGTTAGCTACCAACAGGTAAGCTGCCTGCTGTGCAGGATTAAACCAGGGCTCTGTGGAATTTTGTTTTAAAACTATATACCACATCTGTGTGATTCATTCCAGAAGTGCCTAATAAGTTAGGGTACGACAGGGAGGAGCTTGGGTTTGTCGGGGAGCTCTCTGAACTGATGTGTAGAGCAGAGGGTGGTACACTCCAGGAGGAATCTCCTGTAACCCTAACAGTGAGAGTAGATTGCACACACTCTCCTCCACACAGATGAGCCAAAGAGAGATGGAGTTTTCCTGAGGTACAATCTATTTGAGGCTTCTCTTGGGAGGGAGCAAGTCTGCACCACCCCTATTTGGAGCAATGCATAAATGTCACAATCTAGTTCCTTTATATCACCCTTGGTCACAGGTGACTGGAAATGATGTACGCTTTCCCTTCAAAGATAACTTGCTTTTTTATACCTGGTGCAGTATGTGGCCATCAGAAAGGATGGGAAGGAAGTAAAAGCTTTATGATAATAACTTGGGTAGGAACCCACTTACAGTGTAGGTCAAATTTCTGCCTTCTCCTGTGCTGAGGAGCATTTGGGAACTGTTCAGTCTGCTTGGAGTATGGTGTTGCCGGTGCCCCACCCTCTACCACAAAGGCAGAATCTGAGAGTCCTTTCCACTTCCCTCCACTACTATCATATACAGCAGATGGGGCACCAGCGAGTATTGTTTGGAGACATTTGTTCTCCAGTATCCTAGCAGTGTGAATGGAGTTGGATCCTCTCTGTCTGAATGACAGCTAGGGCCTGGGACCCAAAACTCTGAAACATCTGTCACCTGAGAAGGACCAGCTGCCTTGATAAATTGTCATAAAATCCTGTGATATTGGTAGGCTATGTTGTCAATTTCTGATTTATTGGCTTTTCACTTTCTAAAAAGAAAGTGTGGTATGTTATATTCTTATCCAATGAAGAAACACTTGCAGACTTGGAACTTTGTGTACATATGACAAAGTTGTTTGAAAACACTTTGAATATCCATCAAAATGACTTGAAATAATTAAGTCTTCAATGACTTCAGACAATTTTGAAAGTGGCTTCAAGATTTGTTAAGAAACTCCTATCCAATTCCATTATAGGGTGATTATAAACCAAACTGAATGTTTTCAATCATGAAAGGGTTAAAGCTAGTCTCCTATTTTGTAAAGAAAAAATATTTTATTTTCAGAAGAACTGAGTACTCCCAAATCCCAATGAATTCAGTTGGATCCACAGAGGCACAAAACCTTTGAAAAACCAGGTCAAAATCATGGTAACATTCTCCATTTTAGATTTTGTAGCTGATTTTTAAATTCCAGCAATAAACAAAAGTGTAAAGTACTTTCAGCTGTTACATATTACTGGGTTTATAAAACCCACTTCATATGTTTCTAATAATTGCTTCAGGCTTTTGCAAATTTCAAGTTTTCTACAGCATTGTCATTCTTTCTTATATGACCTCAGTCAGAGAACTCTGTAGCAATCTAATCAGAATTATCATCTAATTATACAGAGATAGCAGTCACTGTATGTTAAAGTGGGCTTGTCCTCCCAGTGGAAAATCTGATCTAAATGTCTGATTATATTTTCAAAATGAGCTACATGTCCTTGTTAATAATAATAATAATATTAATACCAATTTGCAGAGATGGATTCTTGAGGAGAAGGAAGGGGGTGGCAGAGGAAAGGGAATAAGAAATTTTCTAGGAGGTGCTAACAAAATGTCCACAAAAAGCAGAAATGTTTATATATAAACTATATGTGTAATAATTTGTCCTTATTCTTTTTAAGCACTATACAAACATTGATAGCTGATCCTTATAAGGCTCCTTTGAAGTGTAAGAACAGGATCATGTAACTAGTATGGTTGAAAATACTAATTCTTTCAGGAAGGAAGGGACAGCTGTCTGTCACAACTTTGTGGTTGACAATACCAAATATACAGACAGATCTAACAACATGAGGAGGGATGTTCGCCTTGGGTCTCTGGGCAAAATATTTCCCCCACAGAATCAGTAACATTTGTGTCCTGAAAATAAGGGTTTGAATCTGTTTCCATACTCCTAGTGTTTTATAATGTAGATATCAAGAGGTGAAGTGATTTTAATAATCTAGGTCTGGCTATGACTTTAACACCCACTAGAAGATCATGTGCACTCTTTGGAAACTTAGTGCTGACCAGAAGTCCATAATTTGAAGAATAAACTATTCAGAACACACTTTTATAATGTAGAACAAAAGGATGTAACACTGTATTGGGCTGTGACTTCTTGTTAATAGGGTGTTAGTTCCTCAGATTTCAGATTCATTGTTGAGGATTGATAGTTTTGACAGCTGGAAAAGAAAATATTTGCACTTATTTCTTGAGTAGTTTTTCAGTGGATCAGATTATATTTGAATAGATCTTAGACCAGCAATACCCACCTTATGGCTCTATTCTCTTAATGGACTGAATGCCACCTCATCCAAAACTAACCAAACACCATTTCTGCTGGGGAAGCAGCGGCTCTTTTAGGAGCTAAGCTATAGCGAAGGCAAATGTCAGAGGAGTTTGAAGTGGCTCTTTTATGTCACAAAATTGTTGGTACAGAATAAATATAAGTATTTGTTGTTTGTGCAAAGTAATATGAGAGACTAACTCATTAGCATGTCTTATTCTTCCTGTGCAGATTGCTGTAGCCCAGAGACATAAAGAAGAAAATCATAGGATATTGGGGAAGGATTGTAGAGATATTTTGCACTAGCACTATGTGATATTCTGTGTCCTGCTCTTGGTTAAATAAATTCATAGTCCAGGATGTTGCAAAAATGACCATTTATTGACAGAAAACAAACATGAATATTCTAATGAACAAATAATCTACAGATGACCTTCAAGAACCACAGAATTTCACAAACCTGCTGTGCTATTCAGAAGAGAAAGAGCAGTTCATTACCCTGTTAACTATGGTTCTTCAAGACGATTGCCTGCATGAATCCATGCAGTAGGCAATGGGCTTGCCACAGGCATGTAAGGTTAGAACTTTCTGGCCACTTCCTGGCTACTCCCCACAGATTTAAAGAAATAGTGCATCAACCATCTTCTTCCTCCCGTCCATTGTCTAACATCACCCACCAGTTCTGGCTCACTTAGATTATAAATTCTTCTGGACATGGACCACATATTCACTTATTAGGTTCCATGCCCATTGATAGTGATTGTAACGGTGTTAGCACCCATCTCTCACAGGCACCCCCTTTCTGGTTGGGTGTGAACCTGATTTTCTTTTTGTTCTTACAACAGGGTGGCACTCATCTCTTGAAAGTTCCCCCCCGCCAGCTGATGGTTCTTTCAGTGACTCAGCCCTCTGGCCAAATCTGTAGTTCCCCTTCTGGAGTGTAGAGTCTCTAGTTCCTTCTCACAGATCTGGTACGGTGCCAGGCATCAAGGCTTCCCCCCAGAGGCAGTGCCTTCTTTATCAGCCCAATAGGGGTCCATCTCAATACCCTCAGTTTGTGTCCTTTTGGCATCCCTCCCTGGGCTCAGTCTTTAACCAGACAACTAGGGCCCATCACAGTGGCCACACCCAATCTGCCTAGATTCTGGGCTCAGTCCTCTGAGCTCAGCCTGGCCACACTGACCTGTTCATGATCCTGCTACTCTTCCATCCAGCCAGGCACCCACTACTCCTTCTTCACGCTCCAGGCAGCAACTCACTGCTCTGCTGCTGCTGCTGCTTCCTTTTATATGGCCCTTCTGGTGCCTGATTGGCTGCTGCTGCTGCAACCCTTCTAATTGGTTGCTCCTCTGCAACCACTCTAGGCTGCCTGAAAGACTTCTTCTCTGCTCTTTTCTGGGGAAAGGGGAGGCAGGGCCACCAGGCCTCCAGCAGAGGGCCTCTGGACCTAGTCCACACTGTCATGGTGATATAAAAATAAGATGATAGAAAAAATCTGCACACGAGCTACAATGAATAGATATGACATTATTAAGTTTGGTTTGGTTTTCTAAAGCAAAACTGATATATAGAGAAACAAGAATGAATTGTTTTGCTATAGCACTTTCATACTATAGAATCTTCAAAATAAGAGTAAAATACATAAAGATAGTAAGCCCTGCTCCCAAAGGCTTACAATCTATATAAAATATTTAGATATAATCTACATATCTACATGCATACAGCATCTAGCATAAAGGGTCTCTGCCCCTGTCAGGCCACCGGGCACATTAATAAGTATTACATGACAATCTTCTGAAGTTTACAACATCAAGAGGGTAACAACAACAACTGGTGTTCTCAGTTGCTTCTAACTACCCAGGTCGCCTGTAGGAATGTAGTGGGATCAAGAGAGGTCTCAATTCAGAGCCTCCTGCTGCAATCTCCTTTCAGCTTGTCTTTCTGGTACATGTTTGTGCAGTATCTAGCACAGTGGGCATCAGGCACTAGTATAATGCAAATAATAACTTCAGTGCCCTTTAGCAGCTAGTAGCAGACAAACAGCAGAAGGGTGAGTGGGAGGATGAAGTAAGAGTAACATAGAAGTCTCATATTTCCTTTTGAAGAATTATTGTCTCTATATATTATAAAGTAGTTTTTTACATATGTACAAACTGATAATAGATACATTTAGTGTATTATTTGTGAGTTGGGGAGATTACATTGCTATGGATAAAGTTATGAGCTACTGTTTAAACTCATCAAACCATGCATCTAGAAGAAAACTAAATTGCTTGCTTAAATGAACCATATAAAATAATGGAGTTGAAGGATTTCTGTTGGATTGGGGAAGCTTATCAGGCATTATGCAGCCTTGCTTGTTTCTGCAACATGGCTCCAGTCTCATTCAAAGGGTTGGATTTCATTTTTTGCTGTTGCACTGTACTTTGAAGGGATGCTATCAAGGTTTGCAGGCCCAAAATATGCTCCCATTCTGAAAAAAAAATTGCTTTTAAAATATCCCCCTGATAGGTTTTTACCACTAATCTTGAAATAGTTATAAAATGCCAATGTAGTGAGAAAGGAGGGGGGGGGATGATGATGAAAGAGTCTATATAATAGAATCTCTCTCTGTGGTTCCTTCATTCCGTTTAACTCCTTTTCCATAGGTCAATGCTATTATTGCTTTCCCCCATTCATTCTGAACTTCTTCTTGTCTGTAAATCTCATTGAATAGCTTGGGCATCACCTGCTTGAAGCAGTTCTGTGGTTATGTTGTCACTTCTTGGAACCTTTTTCTTTTTCAAACATTCTCTCAAGATCTTTGCTACTTCTTCTAAGAATCCTGACCTCTGCTATCCCTCATTTGTACTGGGAAGCTTCTCCAGAACCATTTCATTTACTGTGTTCTGTACATTGTATAGCTCTTCAAAATATTTTTCCCATTGCTCATTCTTCTTTGTTCATCCTCAGTTATTTGCCTGCACTTGTCTTTCACTGCTGACATCTTCAACAACCCCTGAGTCACCTTTCAGTTAACATATTTTTCTGCTTCTTTACATTATTTGCCTATTTAGTTGTTTCTATCTCTCTTTGTTTTCTCTTTTATCTCTCTGGTCAACCTATTGTACTCAGCTCTTAAGACTTCATTTTCTTCTCCATCATCTTCCTACGCTTGTCACTCAACTGCAGCACTTCATCCATTTTCCATCTTGTTTTCTTCATTTTGGCCTTGTAGCCCACGTGTGCAGCCACTCTCGTAATCCCATTTTTATACTGCAACATTAATTTCTTCTTTCACAGCTTCTCTGTATTCTTTCTCATGTCTGCCTCTTCTTATTTTATCATGTCCTAGATCTTAGTTCTTGGCATTCTTTCAGTTGCTCTCAGCTTCAATCTCTTTGATGTTAGTATTAACTTATTCAATTCAATATTGGCCTCAAATGATCTGTACAACAACACACTTGATTTTCATATGCGATTCACAAGTATGAACTCTATCATGTTATTCATCTGCCATCAGGTGATATGCAAGAACTACAGAGGAATCAGCTTTTTGAGTGTGCCAGAAGAAGCATTCACCAAGATGTTGTAAAGGATACTGAAGAGATACATGGAAGTGGGGCTTGCAGGGGAAAGGCCAGATTTCAACCAGGATAAAGTGCAATAGATCAGCTATTAGTGATAAAACAGCTATTGGAAAAGTACATAGAACCCAAATGAACCTGCTACAACAGCTTTAGAGACTTCAAAAGGCTTTTGATAGCATTTGGCAGAAAGGGCTATAGAAAGTTTTGAGAAAATATGGGATCCCTGAGAAATTGATCAAGCTGATTGAGAGGATCTACAGCAAATCAGTGAGTATGGTCAGAGTAGACAAGAAGCTGACAGCACAGTGAAAGTAAGACAAGGATGCATGCTAACACCAGCTTTGTTCAAATGGGTACCAGCAGCAGTAATTGCTGTAGCACTGAGAGATGAAATGGGAGGAGTCATATTATGTGGCTGGAGAGCGAGTAATCTTAGATTTGTTCAAGACAGAAAGTGATGAAAAGGCTTCATTCAGCTTCAGCATTACTGTTGAGCTGAGGTACAGAAATTGAAAAATAAGATGAATTACACTTCCCTTCTTCCTGCACCTCAGCTTAAGTTTTTACTGGGGCATAGACCAAAGTTCTGTGTCTCCCAGACTCTTTAGAAATCATTATTCAGAGTTAAGCCTCAGAGCTATTGCATGTAAAAGCCTGAGAAATAGATGTTGATAGTTCCCAGTGAGTTTCAAAGAGAGAATATCATGTGATTTCTTAGTAAAAGAAATATTTAATTCACAAGAAAACTTTGAAAATAGGCTAAAACCAGGGTTCCCAAACTTTTATACTGAGGCTCCCTTACAGATATTTACAAACTTTGTGGCTCTTCGCAACCAAATACTGTTTTTTGTTTGTTTTGCTGACTCAGCACATTAGCTTCAAGAGGGACACTAGAGTTTGGTTTGGTTAGTAAATTTATACAACTGTTTACGGTTCATTTAATTATATAATCCAATTAACTCATTTCTTTCAAACTGTAATTTGAAAATACAGGTTTTTTGACTTGGTCAGACACAGCTTAAGATTTTAGTAAGAAGAATGGACCTGTATCAAACTGCATAGTTGTACAATGTTTGTTTGAATCTGATACTGCAAGATGTAAGTTGTTTTCCAAGTTTAAATGATTTCTATGTTCAGCATTCACAGAAATCATTGCTGAAAACTCGTCATCATAGAGGTAACTGGAAGTGAATGGAAGCCACATTTTCACAGGCTCATCACTGAGTTCTACATACTTTCCTTTAACTGAAATCCAGAATTCATGGTTTGTTCAATTTGAAAATGTGGTCTTCAGTGTGCGGTCACTTGACAAGTCAAAACATTTTCTTGAACCAAAATACTTAAAGTTGGAAACGAGTCAACTGTTTCTGAGAACAGGTTTTGTATCCTGTGAGTATCTGGAGATTCATCTTCAATTCCAGGAAAATATTCTTTAAAATAGGAATGCAGTCCGGACAAATGAGTTAATATTTGGTCTTTAATAGCATTTAGATCATTTTCACTCTGTTCTTTTAACAAATTTGACAACACTGGAAACATCTCAGTAACACCCTTTTCAAAGTGGGTCTCCAAAGACAAAACTTCTTCGTTAAGTCCCATCTTTTCTCTTTCATGTCTAGTATAATGTGTGTTCCTACCTTGAAGTATTCAGTTCAGTGCATTCAGTTTTCCAGACATACCTATCAGGTAAAACTAACATCATCAGGAAGTAAGTCCACATTACTCATGTAATCTGCAAGGTCTGTGTGATGGGTTGGGTCAGAGAGACCCCCTTGGGACTGCCACCTGATGTGCTGAGACTATCTCTAAGCCCATTTTCCCTGGCAGATTGGGACTTCAGGACTCTGCCTGGTTGTGCCAGACACACCAGCCTGCTACAACCACAGACCCAGGTCTGAACTACGTTCCTCAAAAAGCTGCAGGCTTATCTGAAAAAGCATAAGAAGTGCTCCTGTCTCCAACACACAACACCCAAATACCCAGTTCCCAATGGTATCCAAACCCCAAATAAATCCATTTTATTCTGTATAAAGCTTATACAGGGTAAACTCATAAATTGTTCGCTCTCTATAACACTGATAGAGAGATATGCACAGCTCTTTGCTCCCCCAGATATTAATACTTGCTCTGTGTTAATTTATAACTAAAAAATGACGTTATTAAATATAAAGAGTAGGATTTAAGTGGTTTCAAGTAATAACAAACAGAACAAAGTATGTTACCAAGCAAAACAAAATAAAAACACACAAGTCTAAGCCTAATACAGAAGGAAACTAAATGCAGGTAAATCTCACCCTCATTGATGTTCCAGTAAAGCTTCTTTGACAGACTAGACTCCTTCCTAGTCTGGGTCCAGCAATCATTCACTCCCATAGTTACTGTCCTTTGTTCCAGTTTCTTTCAGGCATCTCTTTGGGGTGGGAGGCTATCTCTTGAGCCAGCTGAAGACAAAGTGGAGGGGTTTCCAGAGGCTTATAGCCTTTCTCATGTGGGTGGAAACCCCTCTGTTCTCCTATGTAAAATCCCCTCCACAAAAAGGTTTTCAGTCACCTGGGCAAGTCACATGTCTGCAAATGATTCAGCTTTTTGCAGGCCGATGCCATTGTTTATATGTTAGTTTGAATGTTCCCAGGAAAGCTTAGATGTGGATTGGTATCTCCCAAGGTCCATTGTTAGATAAGTACTCCCAATTACTTGAATAACCCCTTCACACTATGTTGACCAAATCTGTCTTATGTGCTTCCTACAGCAAACATTTTAAATACAAGCATAGAGCCAACGCTCATAACTTCAGATATAAAAATGATACATGCATACAAATAGGATGAACATATTCAGTAGATCAAAACCTTTGCAAAGACATGTTACATGGCATATCTAGCATAAAACATATTCCACTTATGTCATATTTACACTCATAAGCATATTTCTATAAAGCAACTTCACAATCTGTTTTCCCAAGGGAGAAAATTCTGATTTCACCATGCAATTCGAAGATGTGCTGTAACACTTCCCCCCATTACAATCCCCTGACTTCACTGTGAAACAGAAGCTGAGTGTAGCTAAAGCCCATTCCTTTGCACAGCATACTAAAACAATCTGTTTGCTGCACGGGATTTTATAAAATTAACAATTTTAAAAACAATGTTGAGGACTTCAGATTGCAACTCCTTCGATACCAAAGCTTGGCAATGAACCATGCATAAGGCTGCCAATTTTGGTTGGACATATTCCTGGAGGTTTCATCACATGACATAATCTTTAATTAAAAATTAATCTTAAAATCCTGGAGACTCCAGGACAAGCCTGGAGAGTTGGCAACCTTAATCTTATAGTGTGTCCAAACTGATGCTGGTGCCACTTTCTTTACTTGTGCTTTACTTGTTCTCACCAGTTATGGCTGTTGCCCCAGCAGTGCACAGGCCCCCCCCGCACCATAGTCCAATTAAGGCCTCTACCAATACAAATTTATCAAGGATCTTGCATATTCCCCCACCAGTAATTTGGGCTGAGATTTCTTTGCAAAATAAAAGTTCTTCAGCTGTTGTACCTGCTTTGACAAATCTCACAGAACACAGAAACTGAGCCATGTTGGCTGTATCTATTGTGGCAGAGCTCCTAGCTTGCTCCTGTGGGTCCTGTGTTTCTAGGCGGTTTATGCTATTCTGCTATACCCAACTGGCCTGGGTCTATCACATATCCCTCCCCCCTACTCAACACCAAGGGGTTGGGCTGCTTGGGAGGCCAGACAGTGTACACGTGAAAAGCCATCGGCATTGCCATGGTGACTCCCTGCTCTGTGCTCTATGCGGAACTGGAAAGGTTGGAGGGATGAGAATCACCTGGTCACCCTTGTGTTCTTTTCCTTGTTCTGTTGCATCCATTGAAGAGGGGCATGGTCAGTCACAAGGATAAATCTGTGCCCCAGCAGGTAGTAACGCAATGTTTCCATGGCCCATTTTACAGCGAGGCACTCTCTCTCTACTACTGCATATTTTTGTTCCCTTGGAAAGAGTTTCCTACTGAGGTAGAGAACTAGGTGTTCCTCCTCCCCAACCATCTGTGACAGGACGGCCCCTAACCTTACCTCAGATGTGTCTGTAGGATGAAGTCCTTGTTGAAATCTGGGGCTATCAATACGGGGTTACTGCAGAGGGCAATCCGTAGGTCTGTGAATGCCCTCTCTGCTGCATCGGACCATCTGACTGGATCAGGACCACGGTCCTTCACTAAGTACATTAGGGGACTTGCCCTTGGAGAAAAATGGGGGATGAAACACCGGTAATACCCCACACCTCTAGGAATGCTCGGACCTGCTTCTTACAACTCAATCGAGGCCAATTTTGAATGGCCTCTAATTTATTCAGTTGGGGTTTTACCAGACCTTTTCCTACCACGTAGCCAAGATATTTAGCTTCCGTGAACCCTACAGCACACTTAACAGAGTTCACCGTAAGGCCAGCTCGCCGGAAGGTATCAAGGACCGCCCCCCACTTTTTCCAAGTGGGTCTCCCAGTCTGGAGTATGAATCACCACGTCATCCAAGTAGGCCGCAGCATAACTGGTACGGGGGCATAATAACTTGTCCATGAGGCGCTGAAAGATAGCTGGAGTCCCATGTAGTCCAAAGGGAAGGACCGTATATTGGAAGAGACCTTCTGGTGTAGAAAACACAGTCTTTTCCTTTGCATCTTCTGCTAGGGCAATCTACCAGTACCCCTTTGTCAAGTCTAAGGTTGTCAAGTACCGGGCATTCCCCAGACAGCCCACTAGTTCGTCTATGCTGGGTATAGAGTAGACATCAAACTGGGAAATCTCGTTTAGTAGACGGAAGTCATTGCAGAACCTTGTGGTGCCATCTGGTTTGGCACCAACACTATTGGGCTGGACCACTGACTGTGGGATTCTTCAATGACCCCTATCTCCAGCATTTTCCTGACTTCCACTTTTATTTCCTCCCTTTTGGCTGCTGGCACCCGGTAGGGCCTCATAGTTACTGTGGCCCCAGGGTTTGTGATGATGTGGTGATATGTCACAGTTGTGCGACCCGACTTTGTCGAGAATACACCTTGATATTGGGCAATCATCTCAGTTACCTCTTTCTTCTGGGCTGTCGTTATATCAGAAGACACCCTCACCTGTTCAGAATTTTTGTTCCCTGGGTGCAGCTTTTCTCAAATCACTGTGCATGCTTCTCTCACATGCCATGGTTTCAGAAGGTTGACATGATATATCTGCTCTACTTTTCGATGTCCTGGTTGTCGCACCTTGTAATTTACTTTCCCTATGGGTTTAACTATTTTGTAGGGCCCTTGTGTCATAAACAGATAGCTAAGGGTTAATGTCTCTTTCACCTGAAGCACCTGACCAGAGGACCAATCAGGAAACCGGATTTTTTCAACTTTGGGTGGAGGGAATTTTGTGTCTGAGGTCTTTGTTTTCTGTCTGCCTGCTTTCTCTGAGCTTTGGAGAAGTAGTTTCTGCTTTCTAATCTTCTGTTTCTAAGTGTAAGGACAAAGAGATCAGATAGTAAGTTATATGGTTTCTTTTCTTTGGTATTTGCATGAATATAAGTGCTGGAGTGCTTTGATTTGTATTCTTTGTGAATAAGGCTGTTTATTCATATTTCTTTTAAGCAATTAACCCTGTATGTGTCACCTTAATACAGAGAGACCATTTGTATGTATTTTTCTTTCTTTTTTATATAAAACTTTCTTTTTAAAACCTGTTAAAGTTTTCTTTACTGGGAAATTTCAGGGAAATTGAGTCTGTACTCACCAGGGAATTGGTGGGAGGAAGAAATCAGGGGGAGATCTGTGTGTGTTGGATTTGCTAGCCTGATTTTGCATTCCCTCTGGGTGAAGAGGAAAGTGCTTTTGTTTCCAGGACTGGGAACGGAGAGGGGGAGTCACTCTGTTTGGATTCACAGAGCTTGTGTCTGTGTATCTCTCCAGGAGCACCTGGAGGGGGGAAGGGAAAAAGGATTATTTCCCTTTGTTGTGAGACTCAAGGGATTTGGGTCTTGGGGTCCCCAGGGAAGGTTTTTCAGGGGGACCAGAGTGCCCCAAAACACTCTAATTTTTTGGGTGGTGGCAGCAAGTACCAGGTCCAAGCTGGTAACTAAGCTTGGAGGTTTTCATGCTAACCCCCATATTTTGGACGCTAAGGTCCAAATCTGGGACTAAAGTTATGACACCTTGCCACTGGGCCAACAGCTTACTTTTGGCTGTGGATACCAGTACCATTACTTGGTCACCTGTTTGAAACTGACAAAGTCGTAGTAGGTTCTCTGGGCCTCTTGGGCCTTCTCTAGGTGCTCCCTGACTATGGGAGTGACCCAGGCTATCCGGTCCCTCATCTATAGTACATGTTCTATTACGTTCTTCCCCTCACTGGGTTCCTCTTCTCAAATTTCCTTTGCTATGTCCAGGATGCCTCGGGGGTTGCATCCATACAACAGCTCAAAGGGGGAGAATCCGATGGAAGCTTGGGGAACCTCATGGATGGTGAACATGAGGTACGGTAGTAGGTTGTCCCAATCTTTCCCATCCTTGCTTACCACCTTTCTTATCATGGCCTTGAGGGTTCGGTTAAATCTTTCCACCAGACCATCGGTTTGTGGATGGTAAACCAAGGTCTGCAGGGTCTGTACATGGAGCAGGGAACACAAGTCCTTCATCAACTTGGACATGAATGGTGTTCCCTGGTCTGTGAGGATTTCTTGTGGTAGCCCTACCAGGGCAAAGATTGCCACTAATTCTTTGGCAATGCTCTTGGAAGCTGTGTTTCATAAGGGGACAGCTTCTGGTTACCTGGTTGCGTAGTCTAGGATGACAAGCACATATTGGTGACCTCAGGTTGTTTTCTCTAGTGGCCCCACAAGATCCATGGCGAGCCGCTCGAATGGAACTTCGATGATCGGCAGGGGTACCAGAGGAGCTCTTAGATATGGATGAGGGCTGTGCAGTTGACATTCAGGGCAAAAGGCACAGTACCGCCGGATGTCTTCGTGTACCCCTGGCCAGAAGAACTTGTGTAAGATCTGTGCCTGGGTTTTCTCCACTCCCAAGTGTCCTCCAAAAAGATGACTGTTAGCGAGGCTTAATATTGCCTTCTGGTGTTTCTGGGTGACTAGGAGCTGGTGTACCTCTTGCTCTTGCATTTGCACGACCCAGTATAAGAGATTTCTCTTGATCACAAAAGAAGACCCTGGCCCCCGGGCCTTTCCTTCTATGGGTACCGCATCTATCCCAGCCACCTCCTTCCTGGCATTCTCGTATTTGAGTCTTCCACCTGGTCCCGTCCAAAAGTCTCTCTCTCTGGGCTTAACAGCCCAAACTCTGAGGGATCTGTCTCTGCCCTCTCGGCTGGCTCCTTGAGGTTGGGGTTGGAAGTGTTCTCTGACCCCTCCTCTGTCTCAAGGCCCTTCCCTTCAGTTGCCCGTGTACGTCTGTCTACACAGGTGACCCTCTGTCCTTGTATCAGGTTTCAGGCACCCAAGGCCTTGGCCGCCCTTCTTTCTCTTTTGGTCTTCCTGCCTTTTCCCGGGACAGGGAATAGCTCCTGGCACATTTCTGTGAAAAATGGGAGGTGACATTCTGCCACAGAAGCCTCCTGAAGTTCAGAGATCTCCTCTCCCTCTAATTCCTCTAGTGGGAGCAAGTTTCCAAACCCAGGGAAATCTCTACCTATGAGCACGGGGTATGGGAGGTTTGGGACTACTCCTGCTTTCACTCCAGTAACATTTCCCTGAATTTCAATTTTTACTGATATGATGGGATAGTAGCTAACAGTCCTATGGACACAGGTTACCCCTGTATGCTTGGCCTGCATTAACTGGCTGCGCTTCACTAATTTACCCGAAATTAGGGTGATAGCACTCCCCGAGTCTACGAGTGCCATGGTTTTTACACCATTCAGCTTTACCTGCCTTGTATATTTATGTGGGGTGGCTGCGACCCCTACAATATTGAGTAGGCTGCATGGGTCTGCCCCGTTCCCCAGGTTACACTGTCTTGGCTCTACGACATTGGGGCACTGGGCAGCTATGTGCCCTGACTCCCTGCACCCATAACACTTATAATTGCTTCTAGTCACTCCTCTATCACGTGGGTTAGGGGGGTTAGTCCCAGGGTTCCCCCCACTCAGGTCTTCCCCTTCCTTCTGGGTTCCCGATTGGTCTTTGACCTCCCTCTTCTTCCACCTAGTACTTCCTGGGAGTTTGGCCTCCCGACCCTCCATGGTCGAGGTCGAGTGTTTGCTTCGTGAGGGGCCTTTCTTGGGTAGTTGGGTTAATTCCCTGGCTGTTATCTGTCTTTCCACCAATGTGATCATTTCGTCATAGGTGGACGGATTGTTCTGGCAGACCCATTTGCATAGATCTGGCAGCAGTCCCCACATGTAATGGTCCATGACCAAAGTCTCTAAAATCTCCTCCGGGCTGCATGCCTTCGGACATAATCACTTCCAAGCGAGGTGTATGAGGTCGAATAGTTGGGCCCTTGGAGGTTTGTTATCACTGTATTTCCACTCCTGGAACCTCTGGGCCCGTACCGCTACCGTCACCCCAGATCGTGCTAGGATCTCTGCCCTCAGCCAGGAACAGTCAGCGGCATCCTGACTGGGCAGATCAAAGTAAGCCTTCTGGGCCTCTCCACACAAGAAAGGGGCTAGAATGCTGGCCCACTCTTCCAGGGGCCATGCCTCACGCTGTGCAGTCCTTTCAAATGAGAGGAGATACGTCTCTATATCATCATCTGCCATCATCTTTGGCAGACAACCAGTGGCCCTCAGAGTTCATGTCTCACTGGACCCCCAAGCCTGGGTGGTGAGGATCTTTAGCTGGTCCACAACCTCGTGCAGGAGGGCTCGATCTTGGGTTGCCTGGCTCATTAATAATTGGTTGGTTTCCTGCTGTAACCTCATGGACTCCTGTTGCGCCATCGCCTGAGCACGGGTTGCCTCCTGCTGGGCCGCTGTGACTTGCACAGCGCTCTCACCATCTCCTCCATGGTGTTACAAATGAAAAAACCCACAACCAAAAACCCCAGTGTACTTTTTTGTTTGTTTGTTTGTTTTTAGTAAAAACCTCTTTATTCCACCATGCGGGGCCACCCAGAGGATTCAGGGGGCCTGGGGTCTTCAGCGGCGGGGGGCCCCTGCTTTGGCAGTAATTCGGTGGCGAGGGGTCCTTCTGCTCCGGGACCCACTGCCGAAGTGCCCTGAAGACCCGGCACTTCGGTGGCGGGTCCCGCTTTGGTGGTAATTCAGTGGCAGGGGGGTCCTTCCACCCCCTGCCGCCGAAGACCCGGAGTGGAAGAAGCTCCAGGGGCCCGGGCCAAGTAGGAGTTTTCCAGGGCCCCCAAGCAAGTGTAGGACCCCACTCCAGGGGCCCCGATAAACTCTTGGGGGGGGCCCTGCAGGGCCTGGGGCAAATTGCCCCTCTTGCCCCCCTGTCTGGGTGGCCCTGCTGCCACGCTGTGAACAATCATGATCCCACTGCTAACACCAGTTGTGGCAGAGCTCTGACCTTGCTCCCATGGGTCCTGCGTTTCTAGGCAGTTTATGCTATTCTGCTGTACCCAACTGGCCTGGGTCTATCACACTATGGATTCATCAAGCTGCACTGCAAAATGTATCATCTGCTCGAGGACATTTTCTGCAAGGTCATCAATGTATCAACATATGGTACTACTTGATATCAGAATGGTTTCCAGTGCTATGGCTGCTTGTTCACCAATCATAATTCTATGCATTTCTACTTCTCACAGCAATAGACAGATCTCACCAATGTGTGTGCTTGCTTGCATTTTGCAATTTGCATGGCCACAACATATAATCCTCCTCAGGCTTTTTGAGGAACAGTTGCGTCTTTAGACATGACTTTTTTTGCTGCTTTAGTTCTTGTTTCCAAAGGAAACATTGTGGCACAGATTCCAGACGTGTGGTTTCTAAACCTCACTGTAGTTTCCCTGGCCTCAGACTTTCATTTACTGATACTTGAAAACAAATGGCACATTGTGACTATGGACTTTCCACAGTAATACTGAGACGTGAAAATCCAAACATAATGTAACTACCATCTTATTGTCTCATTTGCTTCTTTTCTTCTTTACCTGTAATAAAATCATCATCCTCTATCTGCTAATGCTGGTGCTGCCAGCCCCAGGAGCCTCTCTGTTCCAGCAGAGACTTTCACCAGAGAAATTTCCTGCTGAATGCTTTCTCCATCAGGGAGTCTGTCTGCTGAAGGTCCCCTGCAGAAGCAGAGGGCACAGAGAGATTCCCAGTAGCAGAAGCATCAGACACAGTCCCATAGATAAGACACAGGTGATTTTTAAGTCCCATTCAATAGTTTCTTAATTTGAAAACAACAGTGTCCCCCAAATGCTTGTGGCTCCTCAATGAACACTTTATGGGTCCCCAAGGGAGCCATGGTTTGGGAAGCACTATTCTAAAACATTGTAAATAGTAT
Organism: Gopherus flavomarginatus; assembly: GCF_025201925.1. Taxonomy (NCBI): domain Eukaryota; kingdom Metazoa; phylum Chordata; order Testudines; family Testudinidae; genus Gopherus; species Gopherus flavomarginatus. The sequence continues at coordinate 79,104,029 of NC_066617.1, read as the reverse complement.
TTAGAATATTTTGAGCACCCTGTTACATAAAAGCTATTAGACAGTAAATCTATTGGTGTTCCTTATACAGACGTCCCCACTTTATTTCTGTTAAGTGCATTCAAATATAACATTTCAATTTTCTATACTTTAGATATCAAAACACATTCCTCTCTGACTTTCTTTCAGAGATGGCTTTTCAGTCTGTAGTGTGTGTCACCTGGACCCTTCACAGCTTGAGGAGAAAAGCAGCCTCTCAATCCTTTCAAACACTTCATAGTATCCTGTCAGCAAACAAACAATGTGGGAATCGCCACAGCTATCGATATTCCAGTCCTGGGGTTAATATATCTGAATGGTCTTCTCAGTTGCTGGTGAAACAGAAATCTTTAGCCTGTATCCAAAGTGATACAGATATTGGGATCACCATACAAAATATCCATTCCCTGGATCTCTGTAAGGCTCTCAGTTTACAGCGAACCATATTATTCCCCTAAGCTCAGCGGAGAGTATATCTATATTATAGACATACCCTATATGTCTGTATCAGTACAGCTGCACCACTGCAGCACATCTGGACAATGGGAGAATGCTCTTCCGTCACCATAAAAACCCCACCTCTGCTAGCGACAGAGGTTATGTTAACGGTAGAAGCTCTCCTGCCAACAGTACACAGTACAGACAAATGCTTATGTTGCTCCGGGTGGGGATGTTGGAATATTCACGCCCCTGAGCGAAATAAATTTTGCCGACATAGATTGTAGTGTAGATATAGCCTAAGTCAAGAGAGAATGTACAAACTCTCACCTCACTCGTGCTGCCCCATTATCTCTCTTTATCTGAGGACAAGTCTACACTACTGCTTAAGTTGATCTAACTTATGTTCCTGAGGCCTGTGAAAAAGCCCCTCCTCCTGAGCAACGCAAGTTACAGTGATCTAAGCGCTGTCCACACTGACGTAGCTTCTTACTCTCATGGAGGTAGAGTAATTGTGCCAACAGGAGCAGGCTCTTCACCAGATGCTGTGCAAGTGCGCCGATGTAGCACTTCTAGTGTAGACCTGCCCTCAGACATAATCCCAGGGGTACTCTGGGGGTAACAAATTGCTCTAGGAATTATTTTGGAGATGTTCTATGGCCTGTGTTATATAGGAGGTCAGACTAGATGATCACAATGGTCCCTTCTGTCCTTGGAATTTATGAATCTATGAAAACATGTTCTTCCCCATCCCAGCTTTCTCTCTAGTTCCATACAATGCACCATGATGTACCAAATATTATCTGAATGGAGTGGCTTCCCTAGTAAATAAAGCTGGAATAACACTCACCTGTATCCCAAGTGTTACAGGTGTATGGACCCAGCCCTCACAGCAAACTTATCATTTGGTCCTGCATGGATCACCTGCTGAGTCCACAGACCAGAGGTGTATTTAGTTTCTGTATTTTTAACTCTTACTACATTTAACTTTTATCCAGTTGCAGTCTGATTGGCTCAGCTATCACAAGATGATTAGGGTTCGGACCTGCCCAGTAGAGTGCCCATAATGAAAACTTCCTGTAGAGCTTCAGAAGAGCTAATGAGCATGTCTAGTAACTGCCACACTCTATTTCTAGATGTTTCTGGGCCCTTCTAGCTGAGTTGGTCAGGCCAGCACTCTGCATGTGTGCAGAGACAGAGTATCCCAGCTCAAATCCACGTCTCCTTCCCACAGCTTATTTCCCTTCTTGGGGCAAAAAAAGGTCAAATACTGCAGTATAAAGCATGTGGGTTACATCAGCGTCGAAGCTGGGCAACCATTCAACCAATTCAGGGCACTGGCTTCATTGCAAGCAACCATATTATGTTGTCTTTCTCATTCTTCCTGATTTTGAACGGGTGGCAGTGGCTTTAAACTCATGAAATTCATGCCCTCTTTGGACCTCAAAGATCAGGAACCTCAACAGTTACATTCTTCTGTTGGTTCACTAGACCACAGCAAGAAGGAAGAGTACAGGGAATGCATGATCTGAGCATTCACTATCCTGAAACCACACATCCTAGACTGCCATCTAGCCTAAGTGGCAGTCCAGGATGTGTGGAGTTTAAGAGTTTTAAGACTGTCATGGGCCTCTTTTTTTTGAAGAAGTGATAGTGAAAAACTTGTTAGGGCTTTAAAAATCTTTTGGGGATGGACCCTGCCCATGCAAATTGGAAAGGGGAAGTAAGGCACTCGTACATCCCTGTTTACACGGCTGGGACCTAGGGTCTGGTTGTGCAGAAGTAAGTACATTCTGCATGCCACTTGTTAGCAAGCATAATGTGTGGTCAGAGAGTGTGCCAGGAAAGATGGGGAATGGGTGGAGCCAAGGTTCCACTTCCCCAATGTACTGTACTGCACAGATGAGCTAGTGCAGGGTGTTCTCTAACTCTAATAGTATAGGCCAATAGCAAATTACTGCCCCATACAGTGTAGAGTAATAAGGAATCAGAGTGGATTGTGTTTCAGAGGACAATACCTCCCAGGACTACTCTTCAGGTGATGCTCCTTACACATTGCCTTTTGTTCAGGACTGCCCCAAGATAAAATTTACCCCTTTAAGGATACCATAGCAATTGTTCCAGAAGTAATTACAGCTCAAATTACAGTTCCATATAGAATGCTTAATAGAAGGAATTTGTTAATTTAGTATGATACATATAAAAATGAATCCTAATCACATTTAATTTGCACATTAATAATGGCATCTCACACTAATTCTCATTTATTTTGTTTCAATATATAGCAGGCCTGTTTCTCCCTCCTACTACCTTGTATCATTCTGAGTTGGAAGCAGAGGTGTAAATAACTAAACAATGTGAAAGACCGTGAGAATCAAGTCTAAAATGATCCTAACTGTGGAAACTTAAAAAATTGAACTGGTTGGGAATTTTCCAGTGAAACATTATTTGAACAAGCAACAGAGAGACCCGTGGCATCTTAAAGACTAACAGAGGTATTGGAGCATAAGCTTTTGTGGGTTAATACCCACTTTGCGTCTTAAAGGTGCCACAGGTCTCTCTGTTGCTTTTTACAGATCCAGACTAACACAGCTACCCCTCTGATACTTGATTATTTGAACAGAAAATACTGCGTCTGCAGGAAAAACTTCAAATTTTGATTAAAAACAAAAAAAATCATTTCAGGTCACTTCTTCCTGAATTGAGATATTTAAATTTTTTGAAACCACTGTCAGGTCAGTTTGATATCTGGCTGTGATGCTGTGTTACCTCGCAAGAGTTGTAAATTCAGGGGCCTAATTTTATGCCCTTATTCTCCTATATAGTCTGGTTCCCTACCTGGTTAGACTACATTTCCCATGATACAGCCCTTTGGTTGAACTGCTGTGGTGTATCATGAGAGTCCCAACCGGTAAAGGTACCCAAGATGTCACTCCAGGGCAGTTTAGATAGATACAATTTAACATTGAATGAAACTGAAACTAATTTCAATTTGATTAAAAAACCAAAACAAAATATTTAAACCCAGGAATGTTGGAACATTTTCATTTTGATTGAAAATATGAAAACAAAATATTTTGACATATCTGAATTGAAATCTTTCTGTTCTGAGAAATTTAATTATTTTAACCTTTTATATTGATCAGTGATGAAAACAAATTTTGAAATATTCTAAATTATCACTGGACAGAAACGCAAATTTTCAACTATTTCTAGTAATAAGTAAATTTTTTCACCTGCAGTTATGAAATAGGATATTGAGGACCTAATGTGATGTTAAAAGAAGCATTTTATCATTTTGTCATATTCCTACTGAGAAAACTCCCAGACCAAAGTTACCATTACAGTATTCCTAAGGAATCCATAAGCATGTCATTGGAAGAATCACAATGGTTCACCTGTTTACATTCTGCCTTATTTACTTTCTAAAATGTAATCTAGGTGTTTATATTATACTCATTTCATTATTAAAGAAAAGGACTATGGAGAAGCCACTGAAAAATTCTTTGCTTTTTCTAATAATTTTCATTTTATAGGGAATATATTTTTTCCTAAAATTATTATATAATAGATTATGTTTTTGTAAGCTATTTTAGAGTGTTTTTTAAGGAAATTAATGATATTTTATCATTTAGAAGTCTAATTCAGAGAAACTAAAGCACTTCAGAATTAAGAATTTGTTTAATTGCTGCCTGGGCCCCATTTAAGTACTGCTGCTGATCTGCTGATTAGATGTATGTGTGATTTTTACATACGAATTTTTATACCAAGAAACCAACCAACCAACCAACCAACCAAAAAAAAAAAAGAATTAAGGATAGAAAAGGAGCCTTAAGATTGAATTTTTCTTTGCTTTGAATAACTTCAGTCTGGTGAGGACCTGCATATTATTTTGTGTTTAATGGACATTTTTTTCCATTGTAATTTTTAGCACTGGAAGCAACAGAATGGAACCACAGTAGTATCATTTAGATGTCACTGTGAAATGGAATTGGCTGTAGTATTGTCATAAACAGATAGCTAAGGGTTAATGTGTCTTTCACCTGGAAAAAAAGTAACCTGAAGCACCTGACCAGAGGACCAATCAGGAAACCAGACTTTTTCAAATCTGGGTGGAGGGAACTTTGTGTGTGAGTCTTTTGTTCTTGGGGTCTTCTGCCTGACTCTCTCTCGGCTATGAGGGGATTTCTATTTCCTGCTTTCTAATCTTCTGTTTCCAAGTTGTGAGTACAGAGATCATAAAAACAATAGGGGTTATTGTTTTTTTCTTTTGTATTTACATGTCTATAGTTGCTGGAGTGCTTTAAACTGTATTCTTTTTGAATAAGGCTGTTTATTCAATATTCTTTTAAGCAAATGACCCTGTATTTGTCACCTTAATACAGAGAGACCATTTTTATGTATTTTTCTTTCTTTTTATATAAAGCTTTCTTTTTAAGACCTGTTGGAGTTTTTCTTTAGTGGGGAACTCCAGGGAATTGAGTCTGCAGCTCACCAGGGAATTGGTGGAAGGAAGAAGTCAGGGGGAAATCTGTGTGTGTTAGATTTACTAGCCTGACTTTGCATTCCCTCTGGGTGAAGAGGGAAGTGCTTGTGTTTCCAGGACTGGAAATAGAGAGGGTGGACTCCCTCTGTTTAGATTCACGGAGTTTGCTTCTGTGTATCTCTCCAGAAACACCTGGAGGGGGGAAGGGAAAAGGTTTATTTCCCTTTGTTGTGAGACTCAAGGGATTTGGGTCTTGGGGTCCCCAGGGAAGGTTTTTTGGGGGACCAGAGTGCCCCAAAACACTCTAATTTTTTGGGTGGTGGCAGCTTTACCAGGTCCAAGCTGGTAACTAAGCTTGGAGGTTTTCATGCTAACCCCCATATTTTGGACGCTAAGGTCCAAATCTGGGACTAGGTTTATGACAAGTATAGTCAGGATAAAATTGATAGTAATTAGAATTCAGTATTTGCGTATTCTTACCTGTACATTTTACCAATAACTTTTAGAGACAGAAGACAATCAACATTTTAATTTGTTTTATTAAAAACCCATCATGTTTTTTTTCTTCTTAATGTCATGACAAAGTGTAATGAGAATTGTTACAGTTTGCAAGTGTCCGCTTCCCAAAGCTTATTTTAAATTGGATGCATTAAGAATGTATTTGCTGCTCTAGTGGCAAGTCAGTGCGGTTTTTGAACCTTCCTTTTTCTAGTAGTTTAATATTTTTTCTCTACACGTTCTAATCCGATTTCTAATTACCACTTCCATTTACAGTATTACTTTCCTTGACTTTTGAAAACACAACTTTCTAGAAAGAAACAATGGGGGTGAAATCCTGGCCCCACTGAAGTCAATGGAATTTTTGTCTTTGACTTCAGTGAAGTTAAGATTTCACCCAGCAAGTCTTATATCTGCGTATCGTTATTGCCGGGGGTAGTGTGGGAGCCTGGGAGTGAAGGGGAACGGGGGAAGACAGACCTTTCTGAGGTATATTAGAAAGAATGTTTGCATAACAGCTGCCAACCTACTACTGTGTGCTATGCTCATAGGCACCAGCTCTGCCTGGAACACCCACAGAAAAAAAAATAATGGGTGCTCAGTATCCACTGGCAACCCTCCGGATCAGATCTTCCCCCTCCCCACCCCAGGGCCCCCTGTCCACTGGTGGGCCCCAATGATTAGCTCCTCCCCTCCCTCCCAGCGCCTCCTGCCTACCACAATCAGCTGTTCAGTTGCATTCAGAAGGTTCTGCGGGGGGAGGGGAATGGGGTCAGGAAGAGGCAGTGGAGGGGGCGGAATGGGATGGAGACAGGGTGGGAAGAGGCGGGGTGAGGGTAAGAAGAGATGGGGAAGGGGTGGAGTAGGAGCAGAGCCTGGGGTGGGGCTGAGATCGAGCATCCCCCGGGAATTGGGGAAGTCGGCACCTCTGGCTACGTGGTCTATTCTTATGATAGGCCTCAAAGGAAGTAGCTCTTCAGAATCAAAAAGTAAAATGCTAGCTCCACTGAAATCAGTGCAAAACTTCAATTAACTTTACTGGGACCAGGATTTCACCCATAGAGAGCTGTGCTTGGAGCTAAAGATCTAATTTGATAGGAAGAAAATAGGTTTGGAAACATGCCTTACTTTGAGAAAGGTAAGAATTTCTTATTCTGATGAAGGAAAGGCCTTATAAAGCCTAAACAATATGTGTCTTACTGTGTGTGTATACTTATATGCAATAAATACATCTGTTCCTAAACAATTTAAGACTATAAATCTATATATTTGAATTAGTCAATATTTGAGCCAGATTGATGGTGCAGATTCATTGACTGTTTGCATGGAATTTACAATGCATACAAAGATGAGTCATTTAAAGGTCCTCCTTGTTTTGAAACATTTCCAAGATGATTGAAGAATATTTTTGAAATGTGCATAAATGTGCAAATGTATGTTTTCTGAGGGGACATTAGTAAGTTTTATTTATTTCCATTGTTTTATCTGACAAGCATGTTCTATTTTTCATGATTTTATCTCCTCTTGATAAAATGACAGTTTTGAAACTGATTGTTTTCTTTTCAAAAGATGTGACAGGCTGGGCGGTCAGCACTTCCCTCGGCCTGTGCCATTTCCTGCAGCTCCATTGGCCTGGAGCGGTGAACTGCAGTCAGTGGGAGCTGCGATTGGCTGAACCTGTGGACGTGGAGACAAACAAACAGGCCCGGCCCACCAGGGTCTTTCCCTGAACAAGTGGCAGCCCTAGTTTGGGAACCACTGGGCTAAATCACTGAACACCTATTGAGTGAGGTCAACAACCTACAGGGGATGCCAAGAGCAGCAAATATCAGAGGGTAGCCGTGTTAGTCTGGATCTGTAAAAGCAGCAAAGAATCCTGTGGCACCTTATAGACTAACAGACGTTTTGGAGCATGAGCTTTCGTGGGTGAATACCCACTTCCTCAGATGCATGTAATGGAAATATCCAGGGGCAGGTATATATATGTGTGCTAGCAAGCAAGCTAGAGATAACGAGGTCAGTTAAATCAGGGAGGATGAGGCCCTGTTCTAGCAGTTGAGGTGTGAAAACCAAGCCAATTACAGAACCAGTTTCTCCTCTCTTGGTTTTCACACCTCAACTGCTAGAACAGGGCCTCATCCTCCCTGATTGAACTGACCTCATTATCTCTAGCTTGCTTGCTAGCACACATATATATACCTGCCCCTGGATATTTCCATTACATGCATCTGAGGAAGTGGGTATTCACCCACGAAAGCTCATGCTCCAAAACGTCTGTTAGTCTATAAGATGCCACAGGATTATTTGCTGCAAGAGCAGCAAAGATGGCAGTATCACACCCAGCTGACAGGAGGCACTCATGAGAGGTGAGTGTCCCCTATTATGTACCGAAGCAAAATCAAGCCAGTTTAAATAATCCGGCAAGAAATTGAAATTTGTGGTAATTACTGAAGCTATGTTAATACCTGAACACTGCTATTCAGAACATATTTTGGCTCTTTATATGGCTAACTCTTTTAGCATGGATACTTTATATATAGCATAACTTTATAGACCTGAGCTTATCTTTTAATGTTGTTATGTATATGAAAATCAGGATAAAACCTAAATGGAGTTTGAGTTTAGAGTCTCATTTTATGAACAATATATGGAAAGAATCTCTATACAAAGTCTTATTTAAAATTCATAGATTATTAGGGTTGGAAGAGACTGCAGGAGATCATCTAGGCCAACCCCCCACTCCAGTAGGACCAGTCCCCAAATGGTCTCCTCAAGGATTGAACTACAACCTTGGGCTTTACAGGCCAATGCTCAAACCATTGAGCTATGCCTCCCCCCAGGTAATTCATTAATGTAACTATTAATACATAAAAACATTAGTAACAGTGATCACTTTGAGGTGCTGTAATTACTATAATTATTAACTTGCTCCAGGACTTGCTATTTATTTTCATTTTGATTTGTTGTGTTTGTTCCTCCTTACTCCCCTATGGTTCAAGTGGGCTACTTAGCCCATTTTGTTAATATATAATGGCAGTGAGTATGCTCAAATCTTAATTAAAATGGCATTTACAATGGAGGCCATTGTATTATTTTGTTATGTTGATTATTCCTTCCTTCACCTAACTCAAAAAAATTGCAGAGTGGCTGTCATATTGAACTATTGTTTTGGATATGTCTGGTATCTCATTAGTGATCACTTTTTCAGGTACTGCTAAGGAATGATGCTGTTACAAACTTGACTGATAGGAAAGGCCACGTTGGAATCTACATGGTTTGTTGTGGTGAGCCAAAAGAGGCAGCTTTAAACTCTCCACCACTCTCCCAAATTCTTCTTAATGCCAATTTTCTTTCTAGTACCCTAGAAAGATATGTAAAATAGCAGTGTGTAGTGTAAATATTTTCAATAGTTTTATATTTGTTTTGCTTTTAATATAGCACTTCACTTTTCTGTCAGTCTTCCTGTGGCACTAAATTGTAGTTAATACAAGGGTAGGTCAGCTCATGTATAAAGTGTAGAAAATAGAGACCCTGGAAGTGTATACAAATTCCTTTACATCTCTTGGAGTAGGATTGCTAAAAGGAGTATTGAAATCATAAGCTCCTTTAGTGATTCATATAATAATGTGAATGGATGTTCAAGGTCATGATCTGTTCATATGTCTGAAAAATCTAGTATTTGCTATCTCTTGTGACAAATTTCCTCCTCTACCTTGGTGGGTCCTGCACTTATTGGCAGATTTGCTCACCTCAGTGATCTCCCCCACAGTCTGGATGAACTCCTCCTTTGTCTGATCAGGAGTTGGGAGGTTTGGGGGGAACCCGGGCCCGCCCTCTATGCCGGGTTCCAGCCCAGGGCCCTATGGATTGCAGTTGTCTATAGTGCGTCTTGTAACAGCTGTGTGACAGCTATACCTCCCTGGGCTACTTCCCCAAAGCCTCCTCCAAACATCTTCTTTATCCTCACCACAGGACCTTCCTCCTGGTGTCTGATAACGCTTGTACTCCTTAGTCCTCCAGCAGCACACCCTCTCAGCTCCTTGTGTCTCTTGCTCCCAGCTCCTCACACGCACTTCCTCTCCTCTGGCTCCTCCCCATCTGACTGGAGAGAGCTCCTTTTAAAACCCAGGTGCCCTGATTAGCCTGCCTTGATTGGCTGCAGGTATTCTAATCAGCCTGTCTGCCTTAATTGGTTCTAGCAAGTTCCTGACTACTCTAGTGCAGACCCTGCTCTGGTCACTCAGGGAACAGAAAACCACTCACCCAGTGACCAGTATATTTGCCCTCTACCAGACTCCTGCACCCCATTGGTCTGGGTCTGTCACATATACCTCCCCCCTGCTCAAAACCAAGGGGTTGGGCAGCTTGGGAAGCCAGACAGTGCACACGTGAAACGCCATCGGCATTACTGTGACGGCTCCCTGCTCTGTGTTGCACATGGAACTGGAAAGGTTGGAGGGATAAGAACCACCTGGTCACCCTTGTGTTCTTCTCCTTGTTCCGCTGCATCCATTGGAGAGGGGCATGCTTGGTCACAAGGACAAATCTGCACCCGAGCAAGTAGTAGCGCAATGCTTCCATGGCCCATTTTACGGCAAGGCACTCCCTCTCCACCACTGCATATTTTTGTTCCCTCAGAAGGAGTTTCCTACTGAGGTAGAGAATTGGGTGTTCCTCCTCCCCGACCGTCTGTGATAGAACGGCCCCCAACCCTACTTCCGATGCATCCGTCTGCAGGATAAATTCCTTGGTGAAATCAGGGGCTATTAGGACAGGGTTACTGCAGAGGGCAGTCCTTAAGTTTGTGAATGCTTCCTTTGCTGCGTCAGACCACCTCACCAGATCAGGTCCACAGGCTTTTACTAGGTTAGTCATGGGGCTTGCCCTTGTGGCAAAGCGGGGGATAAATCGTTGGTAATGCCCCACTACACCTAGGAATGCCCGGACTTGTTTCTTGCGACGTGGTTGCAGCCAGTTTTGGATGGCCTCCAACTTGTTCACTTGGGGTTTTACCAGACCTTTTCCCACAATGTAGCCAAGATATTTGGCCTCTGTAAACCCTACAGCGCACTTGGCAGGGTTTGCTGTAAGGCCAGCTCTCCTGAAGGTATCAAGGACTGCCTCCACCTTCTCCAGGTGATTTTCCCAGTCTGGGGTATGAATGACCACATCGTCCAAGTAGGCAGCAGCATAACTGTTATGCAGGCGTAATAGCTTATCCATGAGGCACTGCAAAGTAGCTGGGGCTCCACGTAGTCCAAAAGGGAGGACAGTATATTGAAAAAGACCCTCTGCTGTAGAGAACGCAGTCTTTTCCTTTGCATCTTCCAGACGGTCACTAACTATGTGAGTTATGGGGTACGCGTCAAACTGGGATACTTCATTTAGTCACTGGAAGTGGTTGCAAAATCTTGTGGTGCCATCAGGATTGGGCACCAGCATGATTGGGCTGGACCACTGACTGTGGGATTCTTCCATGATCTCCAACTCCAGCATTTTTATTACTTCTGCTTTTATTTCCTCCCTTTTGGCCGCTGGCACCCAACAGGGTCTCATTGTTATTCTGGCCCCAGGGTTCGTGACGATGTGGTGATACATCTCGGTTGTTCGACTTGGTTTTGTCGAGAACACATCTTGGTTTCAGAAGATCATCTAAGATACCTCATTCTTCTGGTCTAGTGTTAAATCAGGAGACACTCTCACCTGTTTGGAAGGCTTGTTTTCCTGGGGTAGGTCTTTTTGGACACTTATGCATGCCAAGGTTTCAGAAGGTTGACGCGATAAATCTGTTCTTGTTTTCAGCATCCTGGCTGCCGCACCTTGTAGGTTACTTCCCCCATGGGTTCAGCCACCTCATAGGGCCCCTGCCATTGGGCCAGAAGCTTGCTTTCTGCCGTGGGTACTAACACCATCACCCGATCCCCTGGTTGGAACTGTCGGACTTTTGCCTGGCGATTGTAATAGGTTCTCTGGGCCTCCTGGGCCTTTTCCAAATGTTCTCGTACAATAGGGGTGACATGGACTATCCAGTCTCACATCTGTATTACATGTTCTATTATATTTCTCCCCTCATTGGGTTCCTCTTCCCAGATCTCTTTGGCGATGTCTAGTATGCCACGGGGGTGATGCCCATATAATAACTCGAAGGGGGAAAACCCAGTTGAGGCCTGAGGTACCTCCCGGATAGTGAACATAAGGTAGGGTAGTAGGGCATCCCAATCCTTCCCGTCCCAACTTACCACCTTCCTTATCATAGCCTTGAGGGTTCGGTTAAACCTTTCTACCAATCCATCAGTCTGCGGATGGTAGACTGAAGTTCTCAGGGTATGTATATGGAGCAGCGTACAGATGTCCTTCATTAGTTTTGACATAAATGGGGTTCCTTGGTCTGTAAATATCTCCTTTGGTAGCCCCACTCAGGCAAAGATCCCCACCAGCTCTTTGGCTTTCATATTAGAGGCTGAGTTCTGCAGGGGGATGGCTTCTGGGTAGTGAGTAGCATAGTCCAAAACAATGGTGGTCCCGAGCCGTCTTCTCCAGGGGTCCCACTAGGTCCATGGCTATTCGCTCAAAGGGGACCTCTATGATGGAAAGGAGTACTGAAGGTGCTCTCAGGTGGGGACGGGGACTGTGCAGCTGACACTCTGGGCAGGATGCACAGTACCTCTGTACTTCTTCGTGTACTCCGGGCCAGAAGAACCATCTTAGGACTCGTGCCAGGGTCTTCTCTAACCCCAAATGCCCCCCAAAAAGGTGACTATGAGCAAGACTTAATTCAGCATTCTGGTGTTTGTGAGGTACTAGGATCTGCTGTATTTTCTGCCCCTGTACTGGTGCAACCCGGTATAAGAGATTCTTCTTCATTATGAAGTAGGGTCCTGGTCCCTGGGTTTTCCCTTCCACGGGGACCCCATCTATTTCAGTCACCTCCTTCCTAATGTTGTCGTACCTTGGGTCTTCGGCCTGGTCTCGTTCAAACTTTCCTCTTCCGGGACTAATCTGCCCAAGATCTACGGGCCCAGTCTCTGTTGCCTCTACTGGTTCAGAAATGCTAGGGTGGGAGTCAGACTCGGGTGCTTCTCCCTCCTGGGTGGCCTCCTTTTCAGCTGCTCGGGTCCGCCTGCCTACGAGAGCGACCATCTGGCTTTGAGTCTGTATTTGGGTTCCCAAGGCCTTAGCTGCCCTCCTTTCCCTTTTCGACTTTCTACTATGTCTGGGAATGGAAAATAAATCTGGGGATATTTCAGAGAAAACCGGGGGTTGACAGTCTACTATGGAGGCCTCACTATCTTCAGGGTTCCCCTTTTCCTCCAATCCTCCTACTGGGAGTAAGTTTACAAACCCTGGGAAGTCCCTCCCTATGAGCACCGGGTATGGGAGTTTAGGGACTACACCTGCTGCTACCTCAGTAGTGTTCCCCTGAATTTCGAGTTTTACTGGGATGGTGGGATAATAACCAACTGCCCCATGGAAGCATGTTATCCCCTTGCACTTAGCCCACAGCAACTGACTACACTTCACAAGCTTCCCCGAGACAAGCATGATAGCACTTCCTGAATCAACCAGTGCTGTGGTCTCTGTGGACCCCATTTAGCTTTACTGGTCTGGTATACATATGTGGGGTTAGTGAGACCCCCACAAGGTGGATTAGGGAGCATGGGTCTGCCCAGTTCCCCAGGTTACACTGCATCAGCTCCTCAGCATAGGGACATTGTGTAGCTATATGTCCCCATTCCCCGCAGTCATAACATCTATATGGAGCCCTAGGCATTCCCTGGTCTCTTGGTTTGGGCAGTGCAACCTCACGATCCTCTTCTCTCTCAGTTCTCTGACTCTTTGTGGCTTCTGGTGAGCCTTCAGCCCCTCTCTTTTTCCACCTGGGCTCCCCTGGTGGCCCTGTCACTCAAGCTCTAGGGCTTAGTGCTGCTAGTTTAACCTGGGGTGCTTCTTTCTTAACTGGTCGGGTCAGCTCCCTCGCTGTCCTTCGCCTCTCTACCAGTGCAACAACCTCATCATAGGTGGAGGGTTCGTTCTGGCTTACCCAGGTGCGAAGGTCTGGCGGTAGTCCCCTCATGTATCAGTAGATGACCAGAACCTCTAGTATCTCTTCTGGACTCCAGGACTCCGTTCGCAACCACTTTCGTGCGAGATGGATGAGGTCATACAATTCGGACCACGGGGTTTTATTTTCCTGGTACCTCCACTCGTGATACCGCTGGGCCTGCACTGCAGTCGTTACCCCGGATCTGGCCAGGATCTCTGCTTTCAGCTGGGGGTAGTCTGCTGCAGCCTCTTCAGGCAGATCATAGTAAGCCTTCTGGGCCTCTCCACACAGGAATGGGGCAAGGATGCCAGACCACTGATCTCGAGGCCAGGCCTCCCGTAGGGCTGTCCTCTCAAAGGCCAGAAGCAGAGGCATAGCGAGCGCCCTCCGTACCCTCCAACCGGAGGGGGCCCCGCAAAGAAGGGGGCCCCTAAAAGTGGCAAAAAAAATTTAAGGTATAACTAGGTAAGTGACATTTATTGATGCTATTGCACAATCCATGTCGGTTTTACTGACAAAACCGTGAAGTCATTATGATACATCGTAATGCTATTGGCTACATCAGTTGTCTGTTGGTCAGTTTCGAATTTTAGTTGGACCCATTCAAAGAATGTGTATTTGCGTTCATAATGGCGGTCGGCGGATAAATGTTATTAATTTAGTTGTTTAGTTTTTTATTGTTTCCAACGCAGAAGCGTGCTTTGTGATGTCTAAGAGAATGTATAAGAGCGGAGCTAGTAAACGAAAGGCAGTAAAAGATGCCAAGAAGGAACTTGAGAAAATTCCAAAGTTGTCAACGTATTTTGCGCTGCAATCCAACGTACAGGTACAGGAACATGAAATGGACATCTCTAGCAGCGACGAATCGTATCCAGAAGTATCCAGAAGTGCTTCAAGTGAGGTCGAAGGTGAAGCCAGTTGTTCTACCAAACAAACTGTGACAGATATTCCAGCTGCTGCCGGGAAAGAAGTATCTGAATCTGAACCACTGACTGATGATCCAGGAGATTGGCCGTCTATAATATCGGACAGGCAAGTGTGTGTCATTGTTGCATGTGGTCCACCGCAGCAGAATGAAAGTTACGAATTTCCATTTAACGAGGAAGGACGGAGGTTCACAAGTACTCATTTCTATTGAACCATGGGAAATGGCAAGAAAATAAGACGTTCATGGTTAATGTACTCAGTTCAGAAAGATGCCATTTTTTGTTTTTGTTGTAAATTATTTGGCACTGGCGACATACCGCTACGTTGTGGAACATCTGCTTGGAAAGCATTGTCAAAAAGACTTCAGCAGCATGAAACAGGCAAAGGTCATCAAGACTGTATGGTGAAATGGTTTGACCTTCGGTCAGGCATAGTAAACCGTACATCTATTGACCAACTCGAATTGCAGGCTTTTCTGAAAGAAAGAGATTTCTGGAGAAATGTTGTCAAACGCATGGTTGATGTCGTTATTTTTTTGTCCGAAAGAAACTTGGCATTTCGAGGAAGTAATGAAAAGCTCGGCGATCCTTCGAATGGCAACTTTTTGGGACTGTTTGAATTGCTTGCAAAGTATGATACTGTCCTCAGCAAACTTTTACAGAGGATTAAGAAGGCAAAGACACATGTTCAGTACCTTAGTCCACAGATTCAAAACGAGCTGATTCAACTTGTTGCCAGTAACATTCAAGAGGCCAACATAGCGAAGCTTAAAAAAGCAAAATATTATTCAGTTATTTTGGACTGTACTCCCGACGTGTCACATGAAGGACAGATGTCTGGTGTTACGCTTTGTTGAATGCAATGGTGAAGATGGTGTCAATATTCGTGAAGCATTTGTTAGTTTTCTTAATGTTCATGATACAACTGGCGAGGGCTTATTGGAAGCGTTTCTTGAAATGGCAAACAACTTAGGAATAGATATTGCTGACATGAGAGGCCAAGCTTATGATAACGGCGCAAATATGAGAGGAAAGAATAAAGCAGTTCAAGCCCGCATGCTAGAAATAAAGGACCGTGCCTTGTATGTACCATGTAGAGCTCACACTTGGAATCTTGTGATCTCAGATGCGGCAAAGTCATTGAAATATGCCGTTGACTTTTTCGGTCTGATTAACAGAATATACGTTATCTTTTCTTCTTCACCTTCACGTTGGGATATACTTCAAGAACATATGCCAATATCTGTTAAAGGGTTCTCGGACTCTCGTTGGGAGTCGAGAATCGATGCTGTGAAGCCATTGCGTTATCACCTTGAAGAATTGTGCAACACTTTGTCATCTTTGCGAGAATATGCGCTCGAAAAGAAAGATGGCAATACAGCAACAGAAACCAGTGCGCTTTTAGACCATGTTACTACGTGGCCTTTTGTTCTGACTGTATACGCGTGGTACGATATACTATTTCACGTCAATAAAACCAGCAAATTAATTCAGTCACCAGATGTGTCAAATGACGTACTGCAGGCAGAAGTCGGTGCTACAATGAAGTTTTTGGAAGACTATCGAAATACAGGATATAACTCTGTGGTCACAAATGCACGTGAAATAGCAGAGCATATGGGTATTGAGCAGGTGTTTCCGGAAACCAGGGTGCGACGTAAGAAGAGAATGTTTGATTATGAATGTGCTGATGATTCTAGTCGTCTTTCTGCCGAAGAAAAATTCAAATCGCAGTTCTTTCTTGTTCTCACTGATCAGGCCATATCTTCTGTTTCGTCGCGATTTGACCAACTCGTGGAGTGGTATAAGTTGTTTGGATTTCTGTACAACGCTAATAGCCTGAAGCAGTGTCACAGAGAAAATGAACTGGAGAATCACAGCAAAAATTTTGGAAGAAAAATGGGAGACATTGATGCCAATGAACTCATAATGGAATAGAATCGTTTTATTTATGTCATCAAGAAAGAGAGAGGACTTGTCACGGCAAACAATTTTTTAACGTACATATACAAGAACAGCCTTCAGGAGATATATCCGAATCTTTGTATTTGCATGAGAATTCTTCTGACCACACCAGTTACTGTCGCTGGTGCTCAAAGGAGCTTCAGCAGAATGAAATTGATCAAGAATATCCTGCGCTCAACCATGACAGATGACAGGCTTTCTGTGCTTGCAGTTATCTCAATCGAAAACAAGATTGCCAGATCTCTGGACTATGACGCATTGATTAACCAATTTGCGGAGAACAAGGCTTGAAAGAAGCGCTTTGCATAAATAGGGAATATGTGTACACTGTAGGCCTATGTATACATAATATGAACCCTGTATGTTGTATAAAATAAATACCGCATTCCAGTTTCTGCATTATAAGGGGCCCTGGACATAGGTTCGGAGGGGGCCATGTTCTTTGTTGCTACGGCCCTGGCCAGAAGGTATGCCTCTACATCATCCTCCCATGTCATTTTCTGCTGCCAATGGCTGGCTCGTATGAACTGCGTCCTATCATGGCCGTGGTTCAGCTCTGTAAGGGTCTTTACCTGGTTTACCAGTTCTCGCAACATAGCTCGGTCTTGAGAAGCTGGTCCATCAGCAGGCGATTAGTCTCTTGCTGCAGCCGCACTGCCTCCTGTTGGGCAGCTGCCTGGACACGGGTAGCCTCCTGCTGGGCCGCCGTAGCTTGTATCAATGCCCGCACTAAGTCTTCCATTGTGTTGAAAAAAAATAAACCCTCTACTTTTTTTTTTTAAAATCACGCTCCTTCTTCTGCCGCGCTGTGCACACCAAGATCCCACTCCTAACACCAGATGTGACAAAGTTCCTCCTCTACCCTGGTGGGTCCTGCAGATTTGGCAGATTTGCTCACCTCAGTTATCTCCCCCACAGTCTGGATCAACTCCTCCTGTGTCTGATCAGGAGTTGGGACGTTTGAGGGGAACCCGGGCCCACCCTCTACGCCGGGTTCCAGCCCAGGGCCCTATGGATTTGCAGCTGTCTATAGCGCCTCTTGTAACAGCTGTGTGACAGCTACACCTCCCTGGGCTACTTCCCCAAGGACTCCTCCAATCACCTTCTTTATCCTCACCACAGGACCTTCCTCCTGGTGTCTGATAACGCTTGTACTCCTTAATCCTCCAGCAGCACACCCTCTCACTCTCAACTCCTTGCGCCTCTTGCTCCCAGCTCCTCACACGCACTTCCTCTCCTCTGGCTCCTCCCCATCTGACTGGAGAGAGCTCCTTTTAAAACCCTAGTGCTCTGATTAGCCTGCCTTGATTGGCTGCAGGTGTTCTAATCAGCCTGTCTGCCTTAATTGGTTTTAGCAAGTTCCTGACTACTCTAGGTCAGACCCTGCTCTGGTCACTCAGGGAACAGAAAACTACTCACCCAGTGACCAGTATATTTGCCCTCTACCAGACTCCTGCACCCCACTGGCCTGGGTCTGTCACACTCTTTAAAAGTGGATTTATGTTTGCCATAGTAAGTAATAAAACTATAATTTATTCTTAATAACAGAGAATACACATTTAACTAGTTATAATCGTAGTGGGACATACATAATAATCAGCAAATGGCCCCTACATTGTTATGCAAAGATTTTATTAAAAAATGTATCTGTGCTTTTTCAGAAAAGATCATCTACAGAAGACCACTTGGATGGGCAGATAGGAAATAGCTATCTTACTTAAACCATTTGTCTATCTGGGACAGTGACAATTGTTTACTGTATACTTTGTCTGCAACAGTATGGGGAACTTATCCTCACTGCTCAGCTCATTGGTTAAATTCAAACCATGCAGTAAAAATGCTTATCTCTTTGGAGAGTCAATGTACAAACCACTGAACTGAAAGAAAAGCTGAGTGGGTGATAAAGGGAGGATGGAATCTTTCCTGACGATGAAGGCACAGCTCAGTGATTAAAGTCAAGGCACACACAATGCAATTCAGGAGGGATATATGGAAAGGTCACTTTAGGTCACCTGTGTGATCTCCCAGGCCTGGACCAGCTGTGCACCAGATCAGTCCCCCAACAGAACTTAGAGTGCCCGAGTACAGCTGTAACTCGTATCAGTTGCCTCAAGGGGACAATAAGGTAGCAGGGGATCAGCAGGATAGAAGTACCTGGACCAGTATGGCTGCAGGGAGAGAGCTCTCATGTCAGCTCTACACCTTATCTGGTGGCTTTATGGGCAGTTTGTGCCTGTGGGGCAGCACAGAGTGGCCAACATAACACTCAAAATCTGGGCCAAGAAGTGTTTCTTTTGCAAAGCTCATGTCTGTCTGCAATTAGTGGAATGACTGCTTCTTCCCTGGAATCTCTCAGGCAGGCAGTGTAGATCATGTTATGATTCGTGCATCCAGTGTTAGCTCACTGGAAGGCATTCAGGCTTGCACTATGGAAACATGATGTTGGCTAAAGGAGTAGCCCCTGTGCAG
Organism: Gopherus flavomarginatus; assembly: GCF_025201925.1. Taxonomy (NCBI): domain Eukaryota; kingdom Metazoa; phylum Chordata; order Testudines; family Testudinidae; genus Gopherus; species Gopherus flavomarginatus. The sequence continues at coordinate 79,085,185 of NC_066617.1, read as the reverse complement.
AAACCCTCTGTAGAAGCTGCAAAGCCAGCTATGCTCTACCTCCTGCAGTAGGTCTCAGCTAATGGGTATGTTGGCTGGGAACAGAAGTGCCTGGGTGTGAAGGTGATTCTGTGCCACTGCAGAGCTTTCATGGCCAGCTTTAAAATCAGATATGTGCAGCGTGATTTGATATTTTCTCTTCATAGGAAGAAGTTACAGTATTGCTCTAAAGGCCTGCTCCTCTAAGGTTTGTGTGTGTGATGTCAATAGATCATGCATCTCCCTCAGGGCCGGCCCACAACATTTTGGCATCTGAGGCGGGGAGCTCAAATGACACCCCCATGCCCCCTTGCTTGGGCCAAAACTTTGAAAGGTCTCAATTCTGCCTTCTTTCTGTTCTATTCCTCTCATGTTACTGCTCTGCTACCTACCCCAATAAAGAAGAACAAACAACTTTAAATGTCCTGTTCAAAAATTTTAACTAACACTTAACTTTCAAATGCCTGAACAGCAAATGTAACTTTTCTTGTCTGCATAGTAAACACTGGCATTTTTATTTATTTGAATAATCAAAGTGGTGCTTTCCCTGCCTTTTTGGTTGCAAAGATTTGAACTGGACTTTCAGTTCATCACCTAAATTACTTGCATAAATATTGTGCATGTCATCATGTGTCAACACTGTCTCTAGTGCCCTGCATTGCTGGTGTAGGTCTTCTTCAGGTATAGTGAGAAGTTTTGGAATATCATACAACATCTCAAATATACTGCTGTGTTCCTTAAGCTGCATGAAACGATCTTCAACTGACTGTATGGCACAATCTAGCACCTGGTTAAAGAATTCAACTTTAAATTGTTGTTTGGGGTCTCTTATGGAATTATCCGGTGCCTTGTAATCAAAATGTCTTCTTCTTCGGTGACGTTTTTATTCTTGAATGGGTGAGAAAATAGCTTCAGTGTGAAGTTCTTCTGCCAACTTTTGTGCAGTCTTCAGAACGTTTTCAAATCCCTCATCTGACCGGTCAGACTACAGGTATGACTTTGCTTTGTCCAGTTCCGTTGCTCCAGATATATCAAGGTCAACACCTTGGAGTCTCTTGCTTACAACATTTATTTAAACAGTATGTCATGCCACAACACTAAGTCACACAGAAATTTGAAGTTACGTATGTTTCTGGTGATTCCATTTCCCTCTGCCATTGTTCTCTCATGAACAGTTCCTGTCATAGCATTATCCTTTATAATGGCAACTATGGCATCATCTATCTTCCCAATTTGGTGTTTAATAGGTTAATCGCTTCCGCTCGACTTTCCCATTGTGTGGTACTCAGTGGTTTCCTTGTCAGAGATGTTGCTTCAAAATTTGCCATCGATGAGTTGATACAGAGAAAAATACATAGATTTGAATTATATTAAAAAATTCAACAGCCTCACCAGAAGCTGATGCTGCATCACTGACCACCAAGTTCAATGAATGAGAACTGCATGGGACGAAAAAATCTCACAGGTTTAACTCTCGGATCCATGTCTGCATTCCTCTATTCTTTTCTCTCATGTTGGCACCATTATCATAGCCCTGACCTCTCATGTCAGCTATCGCAATTCCCGTATCTTCCAGCTTTTTAAGAAGCACATTTGTCAAACCAGCTCATGTAGTATCATCAATGTCATTAAATTCTAGAAAATGCTCTCTGACAGTCACCACTGCACGGACATTTTCACTAGGTTCTGTTGTTACAAAACGCACCATTAAAGTAATTTTTCCATATGGCTGATATCAGGTGTGCAGTCCAGAATAACAGAGTAATATCTTGCTGACTTCAGTTCTGCCACAATCTTCTGTTTGACTTTTATTGCCAGTAACTGTAAGATCTCATTTTGAATTGTTTTTCCAAGGTAGTGGTGTGTGTACATTCTTGGGTAGTGACTCTTCTTAGATGATCCTGGAGTACAGCATCAAACTCAGCTATCAGTCCCACAATGTTAAGGATGTTTCCATTGTTTGGCACATACAGCTGATCTGAAGTGCCATGCAGTGCTAGGTTTTGGGTAGCAAGCATTCTCACAATGGCAATGAGCCTTTTCAGAACATTTTGCCAGTAAAGAGACTCTGATGCAATCTTCTCTTGATGCTGATCATCTATGGTGGCCTTTAACCTTAGTCTCATCTCCAGCTCTTTCCACCTATGGAATGCTCTCTTGTGATTTGCTGCCTTCTCATGGCATGCCAGATTTATAGCCAGATTTTTCCAGTCCTTTGTTCCTGTAGAACCCAAATGTGGCTGGAACATTAGACTGGAAGAGTTTGCAACAAAAACAGTATGTAGCATTCTAGGTTTTTGTGTACATAAGCCATGGCCTCTCCACTTTGTCACCACTGGGGATTTCACATCAGTAATGTATTGGATGGAAACTTCTATTTTCATTGTCTTTGAGGAACATGAAGTTTTTCGCTTGCTGAGGCCCATGCAGTACAAGGAAGTCTCTCAGGCTACTGCTCAAGTGGGTCCACAGTCCTGGATCATGTAGACTTAAGGAACTAAACTCAGCATCAGCTGTTTCTTGCGCCTCCACCACATTCTTCTCTGATCTACACTTTTCTTTCGGAATGTGCCTGGTTACATTGATTTGAGATGGCGATATGGATGCTGCAGTAGCGGCCAGGCCACCTGCACTCTGACTAACTGGTAGATCAGGCATGTCCTCACCACTCACATCCTCCCTGGGGCCAGAAGGCTCACGTGAACATTTGTGACTATGTATCTCAGGAGAGCTCCTTCCTGCTTAGATAGAAAAGCTTCCTTTGCTTTCTTTTTCTGAATGCTGCCCCAGAGGGGCGTTTTCTTCTTTCACTCATGACTGCAGTTCTGTGCCAGCTATAGTGGCTCTCAACACTCAGCTGAAAGGGACAAATAAGCAGGCTGGTAGCAGGGCCTGAGTGAGGGAAGATATCAGCGTCTTAAGAGCCTAACTGGCTCCTACTACTTAAGTTGACTGCCTGTTCTCCCCAAGTGGGTTCAGGGAAGCAGCAGGAAACAAGAAGCTCCCTGAGAAGCTAGTGTCAATCAATCCAGGCTCCTGGGGGTGCTAGAGAGCTACATAAGAGGCTCCTCCTCCTCTCTCTCCCTGCAGCTTCTGCTGGTTTCTGTTATTCCCTCTCACCTTTTCTCCTGCCTGTCTGTTATGTCTCTTGTGCCCTCCTTCCTCCAGCACAGCACTCCACCATCTCTGTGCATCTAGAGCAGAGAGAATACATATGCACCAGCAGCAGACACAATTTTCTACACTCTAGGTTCTAGTGCCGCTCCCCCTTTCTCCCCCTGCACCCCACATCTGGCACCGCTGGCGGCCACCTCAGTTTGCCTCATGGTAAGGCCAGCACTGATCTCCCTTTGGGTGTGCTTTCTTTTAAAATTATCTATCTACAAAAGATAAACTGTGTATCTTTTCAGGAGAGGACATACACAGCCTCTTTTCTTTCTAATTTCAGCCTCCCCCCCTTAATGATTGATTAACAACACAACCTAAGTAAATAACTCACTGATACTGTTCCAATATTACTGGAGTCTCTGAAAAATGATGGATGGGGTAAAATTGAGGATTCAGTAACTTGAAGGCATTTTGCCCATTAATCATTTTTATTCTCATTACTACTTTGAAAGGATGGTGCAAATAAGTTCCTAGGAAGTACAAACCTGCACTTAGCACCCGACTTGCAGATTGATGGCTTCACCTCTTCAGTAGGTACTACTGAGGCATATTAAAACATATACTCTGGATTTCAGCCCTGTGTAGTAATTCTGCACCATTTCAGTCCCACTTCATGTTATCTTTCAAACCTCAGAATAGCTAACTCAAAATTTCAAGCACCAGTAAATTATGAAGCCATACCATGTATACTTTTACAAAGACATAATTTTAACAACCACAAATTAATCGTTAAGGGACAGTCATGCTCCCCTCACATTTTAACTTCAGAAGGTCTAAGACATGACTACAGGCTGCAGTATCACTTTAAAATAGCAAATGTCATTTGTCTGAAAATGTTAATTAAAAAAAGAATCATTCCTAGGTTGAGAGGGAAAGAGGGATTCCTGAAGGGATTTTTTCCCCTCATTAAATAATTATAGCAGTGAAAATGTGCCATTATAATATTTTCAAACAATACATGTCAATTTTATATTCAGGATTATTTAAAAAATAAAATGCCAAGTTTGAGGAAAAAACCCAAACAGTACATCTATACAAAGATGAGACCATGCCTATAAAAAGAGCCAAAACAAAGAACAGTTGCCCATTAAAATGGACAGATTAAACAAGAGGAAGTTAATACTAAATTTGGGCTTCCTACTAATGTTTATGAAACCACACAAGGGAACTGTGAACTAGGGATTGGACCAAGTTAATCCTAATTGTGTTTTGTTATCATTTGACCGTTTAAATGGCTAATCCTTCTGTAGCAAGGCTGGGTGTTTTAGATAATGTATATAGCTCAACCATTCTTTTTCTGTATATTTTGGATTGGTTAACATTTTGTTTGCTTTAGAAAATATTAAGTTACAGTATTAAACAGCAATCACATTAATGGGATAGACTTATTAGAAATGTTAATCAAAACACAACACCCATCTTTTTTCTTTGTAAATATAATACCAATACTCTGGGCCAAGTGTTTTAAAAGGATAGGCCAAAATCCACAAATCACTTCTGTTTGTGTGTGCAGATTATGTAAATTCACATGCAAATAGATATTTTCCAACATGGATCCAAATGTGGATGCACAGAGACCTGGGCCTCTATATTTCAAAACATTGGCCTTTTGTCTGTTTGCTTATTATATTGGTCACTGGAGGGCTTCCATGTTGTTCCATAGATGAACAAAAATTGAATTTAGATATCCATAACAAAAACCCCAAAATTCAAATAAAATGAATTCAGTGTGCCATCACTGAAAATGCCACAAAACTGTATTTAAACTACTCAGTTTTGCTTTAACATACAAATAAAACTTTTCCTGGTTTTTCAATATGAATTTCTCTATAAATAGGAGTACAAAATGGAATTTATATGCAGGTCAATACCATAAAACAAATGGTCTCAAGTTACAGTGCTTTGTATTCCCAGGGGAATATGTAAATTTCTCATCAAGTATGGACCAGAGTAGACAGTCTCTGACAGTGTTCTTTTCTAACCTCCTAAATCAGTATGGTAACTCAGCTGCATGTGTAGCAAATGTTACCAACATAAGATAAAAGTTTCTAAAGTTCGTAAGTAGCCTAGGAGTCCAAGTCTCATTGATTTTCAAGATTCCTTTTAGGTGCATCACTTTCCAAACATTTCTTTAGTCAGTTCTACACCTCTTGAGATGGAGAAGGAGCTACCTTCTTCCATTATTTGCTACAGGTGGGAGTGAACTGTGGCAGAAAAGCAACAGCTCTTCTATATACTCACCTGCTGACACAGGCCTCGCCTCTTCAATGCTGTGCAGTAAAGGGCTGCAAATCTATGGGGAGTGGAGTGTGGTGATATGAGGTTGAGCTGAGGAGCAGCTGGAGACCTTGGTGATATGCAAAGAGTTAATTTGATGGAGTATTCTACTACCTAATCCATGGCTTTCAGAGTGGAAATATACTGGATAGTTACTGTAGCTTAGAGCAGCAGTAACTCACTTCCCTTCGTCCCTTTTAATTCACTTTGGAGTTGGGAGAGACACACCCCAGGACAGGAGTATATATTAGCCAATGGCAGCTGAGTTGGTAAAGAAGCCAGAAAAGTTGGCAAAGGTCCATGCCCTACCTACATGGGGGTAGCCTGGGATCCAATGATTTCTTTCCTCCATTCACCATGGTCAAGGATCCACGAGATTTGCAGACTGCTCCTATAGCCATCATCAGCCCCCAAACCTTCCTCTCCGAGGGGAGAATCCAGATAGAAGTGCAAGTTCAAACATACAGATATTTTGCTGTTTCTACACTCCTGAAGGTTTTTCCAGAAGATGGTAACATGTTGCCCATAGTTCTCTGACTGGCAGTAGCTTGGTATCTCAGCTTCCACTTGTATCCTTTTTAGCTCAGGGAGAGGAGGTGAACATCTTCCATTAGTGTCCAAACTAGAAATCTTTTCTCCTTATATTTCTGCCACTGTGGCCACTCTAAACCATTTTGGCAAATATTTGCAGTGAAGGTAAAAAAACCCAACCCATTTACGTTAAAGGAAAGGTCTAGCATTGCCACGGATTGTTCCTTTGAAAAGTGGCACTGAACAATGTATGTCCTTCTGTCCCCTTTAGTTTATTTGGGTGTTTTCATTCTTTAAATGTATTGTTAATATTGTGCAGGGTATTTTAGGTGCCAGTGTTGACCAGTGCAATTCCTGGAGGGATGTACATTTGAACTGGCAAAGAAGGAATGACTGGCATCCAGTTTAAATATTTATTGTCAAGGTTGGGTTTTTTTTGTCATGTCATTCACTGTGAAACTAATTCTAAAAATGCCATCTAAGACCTTCAGGGTCTGAAAGGTTCATAATATATTTCAAATACAAATTATCAATAGTCACTAAAAACTTAACATTTTTGTTTTTCATCTGTACAGCTTCAACATAGGGAATAAAACAGTAATTTTTGTGATGGGGTCAAATCATGCAGTCTCATCCCAGATAAAACTCCCAATGATGTCTCATGGGAGTTTTGCTCAACAAATCTTCAGAATTTGGCCCGTAGTGTAAGCAACTACTCTTTGCACTGGTTAGTTCTGTAGGGGCTATGGTATTTCTTCCCTAGTGTGATTCTCATCATCAGAAATCCATCAGCGCTGCCTCTTTGCATCACCTACCCCCTCCCCTTTTTTTTTTGGCTGGAATTGGTCACAGCATGCAGTATAGCATTTTGCATAACCTCAGCCCCTATGGAAATGTCCTTGAGCACCACATACATATAATATTTCCTTCTGCATATATAGATTTTTCCACAAAATTTTTTGCCTACCACCTGCTCTCAAGTATATATGGTCAGTTCTCTTTAAAATCACATGTGGCTTGTAAAAAATAACACTCTGCTTGGTTGACCCTAAATAATCCTCCTGCCGTTACTGATGTCTTAATTTTGTATATGCTAGTAAGTGAGACACTAAAGTGCATTGTCTCTGATTTTAGCAAAGTATTGTCAGTTTGATACTTTATTCACCCAAGCCATTTTAAATAAATCATTATCTGAATGTTTACACACTTATCCATGAGAAGTTATAAAAAGGACATATACATTTTTTTTGCCTAATAATACCTGTCGCTCCTTTATTTTAAGAATTACTTTGTTCTGTTTCACTGTGCTCTCATTCAAGTTAAGTTACATGCAGTCCTGCCTTACCTGTACTTAATACATTGTGAGGATATAAAGAATTAGGCAGTGACCCTTAACAGAGAGATGGAGAATAAATTAATGAATGCCTCAGTCTCTGCAGTAGATTCATTCTTTGGTACCTACTGTCTCCTTGATAGAGAAAGAATTTGAAAGGGAGGATTTTTGACTGACCTTGTGCTTTTGTTCTGGCACACAAGTTATTGGCTGACTTCCACTGTAAAGAAACAGGTTGTGGTATTACTACTACCTGACCCCATTAAGTGCTCACTGCAGTTTGGTATAATGGCTTTTATGGGGAAGGGGGAGCAAGAACACTTGAACAAAATTCAGCATTTATTCATGTAGTCAGGGTTGAATTGGTTTAAAATAAAGTAGTTGAGTAGAGTGTGGTGCTACTGAAGAGGGCTGACTTATCTGTTTTATGTACCCTCTGAAATCAAAGCAAAGTTATTGTGTTTCAGAAATGTACGTGTCAGGAGATTTCCTGTACAAATAGAGTGAGGCAATGGAAGTTGCCTTTCCTAGTAAAAATGATTGGCATAAATAAATTGCTATTGTAAGGAATGCTGGGAAAGTCAGTGGGTTCTATTTTCCTTTCATTGCCTTAGTACTAACTCCTATTAGTACTAATGAATTATCCATTTTAGCACCTTGCTTCAAATGACTAATTCTTCATGTGAATGGACGTTATATGCATAAATCTTTTGTACACCGAAATAATAGATTGTAAGTTCTTTGGGGCAGGAACTGTTTCTTACAGCCCCTAGCAAAACAGGACTCCAGTCCTGATTGGTGCCTCTGAGTGCTACTGTAATATAAATAATAAGGGCCAGATTGCAACACCTTTGCTCTCATGTTGAGTAGTATTTTACTCCACAAGTAATCCTATTGGGCCAGATAATGTCCGCCTATGCTCCAGTGCAGGAGCACAAAGGGAGTAAGACACACTCCCTTGGGACAGACATTGGGATTGGGGTAAGGGAAGAAGCAGATTGTGTGTGCCCACTACTCCTCTCCCTAGCAAATGAGTGGGAATGGATGGTGTTTTGGCCCTGTCTCGCCAATATGCTGTTCGATGTAGGTGAGCTAGCGCAAAGGGGACTAACAAAGTCCTGATCTGGGCCGCTAGCAGATTAAACCCCCCTGGAGCAAGCTGGGTGTAGAGACACAATTCTTTCCCTTTTCTGCTCCTGGAATTTATAGAAGACAGAAGCTATATCCTGGTTTACAATGAGATTTATTGAACAGTACCAGACTCTGTAAAGTGTTGTAATTTGTTCCTGTATAATTAATAATAAGTAATGTACCTTACTGTTGTGAACCTTTACAACACGGTTGTCTGCAAACTTGGACAAAGCCATTATATTACATTTGTCATTTTAGATAATAGCAATTTGAAATTTTATGTAAGGATAATTCATGTAATATGCCTACCATAACTTTAAGTCAATATTATAAGGCAGTACTCAACTCTCTCAACAATTACAATAGAAATAAATACATTTAAAATAGTTAAGGTCTTACATTTTATATTTAGTACAGGAACAAAGTAATCAATTCAAAACCAACAACTTCCAGAACTCTTGTCATAAAAACAGATTCTCCAAAAGAATATACTGGTTTTAATTACATTTTATGGATATTTATTGTCAAATTCTTAGCAGTAACCATCAATATTAATAATTTCTAAGGTAGTATGATAGTAAACATGGTTGGAGGAATATCATATCATAGCTTTTGTGTTATTCCCAGTTCAAGAAAAAACCTTAAATCAACGGATCTTTATAATAGTTATGGGCATAATAGTCACAGCTCTTCAATTATTAAATCTCCAGACATTTCACATGAAGCATGTTTTTAAAAATTTAAATACAGTCAGAATCCTTCTGTCAGCAAGTGCTGCCCTTGAAAGGAAAAACTTCAATAATTGTCTCTGCTAGTAAGTGCCAATTCAAACAGGAAAATGTTAAAGGAGAGAGTAATAAGGAGTGAGGAGGTAAAGCATAACCTGCAGTCCTCTCCAAACCTATGGAATAGACTTGTGGTTATACAGTAACACATACCTTTGCAGTCTTCTGTGCCTAGGAAGTAACAGAAGGTGATGTCAAGTAGAGAGTTCACAACAAGAAAGTCAAGGAAAGCGTGGGACCCTTAGTGAATTGAGGAGGCAACCTAGTGACAGATGATGTGGAAAAAGCTGAAGCACTCAGTCCTTTTTTTGCCTTGGTCTTCACAGACAAGGTCAGCTCCCAGACTGTTGCACTGGGCAGCACAGCATGGGGAGGAGGTGAGCAGCCCTCAGTGGTGAAAGAACAGGTTAAGGATTTTTTAGAAAAGCTGGGCATGCACAAGTCCACGGGGCCAGATCTAATGCATCCAAGGGTGCTGAAGGAGTTGGATGATGTGACTGCAGAGCCATTGGCCATTATATTTGAAAACTTGTGGTGATTGGGGGAGGTCCCGGGTGATTGGAAAAAGGCATATATAGTGCCCATCTTTAAAAAAGAAAGAAGGAGAATCTGGGAACTACAGACAGGTCAGCCTCACCTCATGGAGCAGGTCCTTAAGGAATTCACCTTCCTCTCCTCCAAGTGATTTAAAATGATCAGGAACCGTCAACATGGATTTACCAAGGGCAAGTCATGCCTGACCAACCTGATTGCTTTCTATGATGAGATAACCGGCTCTGTGGATATGGTGAAAGCGGTGGACATGATATATCTTGACTTTAGCAAAGCTTTTGATACAGTCTCCAACAGTATTTTTGCCGTTAAGATAAAAAAGTATGGATTGGATGAATGGACTATAAGTTGGATAGGAAGCTGGCTAGATTGTCGGGATCAATGGGTATTGATCAATGGCTCAATGTCTAGTTGGCAGCCAGTATCAAGCGGAGTGCCCCAGGGAGGTCTGTTCTGGGGCCGGCTTTGTTCAACATCTTCATTAATAATCTGGATAATGAGATGGATTGCACCCTGAGCAAGTTCGTGGATGACACTAAGCTCGGGGGAGAGGTAGATACACTGGAGGGTAGGGATAGGGTCCAGAGTGACCTAGACAAATTGGAGGATTGCACTAAAAGAAAACTGATAGGGTTCAACAAAGTCAAGTGCAGAGTCCTGCACTTAGGGTGGAAGAATCCCATACTCTGTTACAGGCTGGGGACCAACTGGCTAAGCGGCAGTTCTGCAGAAAAGGACCCGGGGATTACAGTGGACAAGAAGCTGGATATGAGACAAGAGTGTGCCCTTATTTCCAAGAATGCTAACAGCATATTGGGCCGCATTTATAGGAGGATTTCCAGCAGATCAAGGGAAGTGATTATTCCCCTCTATTTGGCACAAGTGAGGCCACATCTGGAGTATTTCGCCCAGTTTTGTGACCACTCCCGGTGGCCCATGCTGCTTCCCACAGCTCCCATTGGCTGGGAACAGTGAACTATGGCCACTGGGAGCTGCGAGCGCCTGTGCCTGCAGATGGTCAATGCAAATAAATTGTCTCGCAGCCTGCCAGCAGATTACCATGATGGGCTGCATGTGGCCCGTGGGTCACAAGTTGCCCACCACTGAGCTAGACTGTTTTCAGTGGTTGCGGATGACAGAACAAGGAGCAATGGTCTCAAGTTGCAGTGGGGGAGGTCTAGGCTGGATATTAGGAAAAACTATTTCACCAGGAGGGTGTTGAAGCACTGGAATGGGTTACCTAGGGAAGTGGTGGAATCTCCATCCTTAAATGTTTTTAAGGCTCAACTTGACGAATCCCTGGCTGAGATGATTTAGTTGGTATTGGTCCTGCTTTGAGCAGGGGGTTGGACTAGATGACGTCCTGAGGTCTCTTCCTACCCTAATCTTCTATGATTCTATTGCAATTATGATTTAATGCAGGTGATTAGCCTACTGCATTTAAATTATCATTGAAGTTGCTACTGTGTAAGTAATGCTAAACATTGCAGTGCTCCTAGCAGTCATCATGTGATGTCTGACCGCTAGCAGGCTGATGAGTTTGTGCCCTTCAAAAACAGAGACTGGTTGCTAATGTGCTGACAGAAAGATACTAGGTTTAATACTGAAATAATGTCTATGTGCCTAAGGACACCTTTTTTGTTTTGTAGAGTATCTTATAAGCATAACAGGCAATAGGGTTATGATTCAAGAATAAATAGTTTTCTCATATACAAACTGTAATAATGCTGGACAAGAGAGAGACCCTTAAGAGAGAGTAAACCTGTATTTTTAATTTTTTTTCAAATATATCTGTTGCATAAAAAACAAATCCTATGTTAAAAGATTTTAAGGTGGCAGAACCAAGGACATAGATGTTAGAAAATGCCAGAATTAAGGTTGCATTAATTGCATGGTAAACTTCAATTCTGGCATTTCCTAACTTTGAGTGCTTAACTTTGCAACCTTAACATTCTTTTAACATACTTTTTAAAAAGTGTAATTTCTATTTTAAAAAATCCAACCCTACCCACCCACCCCCTGAAATTCCTACCCATCTCCTGGCTCCTCAACCTTCCTGCCCCCTCTTCTATTCTCCTCCATCCATCTGCCTTCCTCCTCTTCATCCTTGCTGCCTGCATACCAGCAGGGGATGCACTGAGAATACAGGAGAAACAGTATCCTTACTCCCTGTTCCTATACCTGGCACCACAGAAGGCCCTGGCAGCAGGGATGAGCAATTGCATAGAAAGTCCTACTAAGCCCTGCAGCTCTGGGTTGGAACATGCTCAATACAGAAGGAATCTTTGGAGAATTTAGCTGCCAAACTCTTCCGAATGTGTTTGAACTGACACTTTTCAAAGGCTTATAACTTGGTCAAATTCAAACAGATTTTTCATAAGGATGGTGAAAAGGCATGTTCCTGACTCTAGGAAATTGTCCTGCCAAATTTCAAGTCCCCAAAGTATGGGGTCACTAGAACTACTCAATGAAATGGTTGTTAGACATTTTTGAACATAGACAAAACAATCTCATTCCTGGAAACGGCTGAATCATTTTGACTGAGACTTTCCCAAAACAGACATCTAGCATGGAAAATTCTCAAGCAGAACTGCTAAAGTTTGGCAAATTTATAAGTGACTGAGTGCTTTAATGGAAAGTGTCAGTGTGACCCTGGGAGTCCCTCAGTGCCAACTGGAAGAGGGTGCTTTATACCATGATCCACATCAGGCCTGACCCACTCATTGCCCCAACATACTGTTGTCATAATCTATATCTAAAAGGTGTCATGTAAAGTATCATGTGCAAACTGACAACATGCTGGTCCTGAATATTATGGTGATTTATGTATGGGATGTGTACAAAGAGTCATAAATGTATGCTGGAAAGATCTTAAAATGTATTTCGCAGGCAGTGCATAAAGCCCAGGCTGCCTTAGATGAAGTAATGTGTATTTACTTGGTTGCAGAGAACAGTGAAAAGTATATTTACGTATAAGGTAAATACAACCATCAAGCTAGCAAGGTAGGGAGATAACCGCTTAATGATCATGATGGGGAATAGAGTCCAACTCTTGGAACAAAGCTAATGAACCTTCTCTCAATAAATAGAGGCTATGAACTTTGGGGTAATATAAGGGGAGCAAAGAGCCATTCAAGTCATCCATCACCTGAGAGATCAAAGAAGCCAGCACTTTGTATCTGTGAAAGACTGGTCCTCCTTCTGCTAAAACTGAATGGAGAATGCTGCCAATTTGATGTGAGTAAGAAAATATGTTAGGCAAAAATATATCTTGCTAAAATTAAGTTTTAGACCCTAGAAAGTATGTTTTTTGTTTTGTTTGTAATCCTTTCTTCTCTCTTTCACTCCTACTTGAAACCATGTAAAGCTATTCTTTGTTAATCAATGTATTCTTAGTTTTAATATAAAACCACCTCAGTGCTGTGTATTAAGGTGGAGTTTATAACCCTAGCTGGGCTAACAAGCTGTTGCATGTGCAGGCTCTTTTGAAGCAGTGAAGTTGGTGTCCTGGACACTGGAGGGGAGATGGTTTTGGGGACACTTGAGACTGGAAGGGTTGCTGGGGGGTCATCCAGCAAGGAAGTCAGGGAGCTGTGGGGATGCTGCTGGTGTCAAGACTCTGAACCAAAGCTGCACAGCACAGAGGGATACAAGTCAGGCAGCGGTAGAACCCCTCACTGGTCTGGATGAACCCTCAAATAGACAGCCTTAACTTTAGGCAGCACTACTACCTCTAGCTATAGTACATCTAGCAGATCTCTTTGTGCACACACACTAAAATTGTGAAGACATACCTTTTTAAATCTAAAAAGAAATATTAACAATTCTAAAACCATTCCCCATCTATCCTCCAAAACCAAACAATCAGAGCTTTTTACCTGCCCCTCCTCCTTGTAGAGAGAGATTTTGGCAAAACAGTAAAGTGCCTGAAACCACTATGGCTTATTGCTAAAAGCAGCCAAGTCAGCAGGCCATAAAGTGGCTATGTAGCAAACTCAGCTTGACCAACGCAGGAGGGGAGGAAGTTTTGGGTGGCACAAAAAGGGCAGTTTGACCCCATGTCCTTCCTGATAAAAATGGTGTTGAAGTTGCTGATACATGCATTTTAAAAAAGCAGAAATGTCTACTGGGGCTTCAAGGCTGCAAACTCTGGAAAAAAACCCACACTGGTTAATCAATAATCAGAAGAAAGCCTCTTGCTTGACCATTGAAACTTCTTGCTTAACAAGTTTTCTTTAAGGAACATGTCATTTTATTACTAATGTATAAATAAGGGGGGGGGAGTTTGAGGTAGTGGGACTCTTCAGGACTGGACTCTCCCTCTGGATACATCTTGTGTTCCCCACCAACGCATGGGCTGCTGCTGTGCCACTCAAAAGCCACACTCAGCTTCAGTAATTATCAAGGGTTGAGGGTGTTTTACTAACTTGTTGCAGACATGTGTAAGTGCTTAAGACTAAGTAAAGTTTAGCTTTAAGTAAAAGCACTCTCGTGTTGTCCTGTTTGTGCCAGCCATTGATCGATTGGACGGCTGTGTCTCCCCTGATTTATTTCCTAACACCACCTCACACAGAGTAAAAGTTACCAAGTAAAAGAGCTTTGGGTTAAAAGAACCCCGGGTAACATCCCCACTTAACCTAACCCTTCACAAAAACATATATATGGCTAAACTGCTCTTCTTCCTAATCAGTTTTATTGGTATATTTTAAAGTACATACTATGCATAAATCAATATATTAGTTTCCTTGGGAAAGTGATAAGGATTAATCTGTAATCATGTAATCACATTAATGGAGTAATGATGCTCAGAATTATTTTAATGGTGATTGCTTCCTTGCTTGAACTGTTGGCCCCTTAAACAAATGAAAAGATATGAGGTCAGCCTATTTGCTTCCCAAAAATGTACCTTCCACAAATTATAATCCATCTCATGCCGCTTTCGTGGAGGCTGATATGTTTCTATTGTATCTTGGGACAAACTAGTTCTAGAACACACAATAAGAGAAGCTATTCTTGACTATATTATGAAGGCATAGGTTCAAGAAGTAACTACAGGTAAGCCACAGGGTAAGAATGAGCGCAATATAAATACGTTCAACATTCTTTAGGGATTGTACCAAAAACCAATCATTATGATACCAAACTTTCACAAAATGGGACTTTTTTAACCTGAATCAAGAATGAGGTACCACTTAGACTCCAGTATGAAACTGAGAAGCTCTGGGGCACTGATTAGAAAGCTCCTGATCAAATTTCTAATTGAATTTTAGAAACCTAAAATTCTCATCTTAGGGAGTATGAAAGTTTTCTTTCATAGTCCAAGCTTCCCAAATACTGATGAGCTACCCTTACATTCAAATACAGGTATTTCCCAGGTGTCGCATTAAAATTGCAGCATAATGCAAAATAGGTTCATTTAGCTGGCTAGTTTACTTAATGGTAATCTGTTATTCCTGTGGCTAATTCAACTTCAGTTTGGAATAGTTACATTGTTACAGTGTTTGGCATCTTGCAAATGTTTTGCCTGTTGAGCTCTCTGCCTGCCTGGTTTTCCTACCATTAATTTACAGTTATAGAGTAGAAACTCACTAAACAGCACTTTGCTGAACCCGTAAATTGCACAAACACAACAAGAAATGATCTCTCCCTACTTTTCATCAAAGATTTAATAGCTGAGTGCTGTAGTGAGATTTCAAGTAACTAAGAAGTCATGCAAAACATTTCCTAATCTATGATGCAATATTTTTAAAACTAATTTAAATTACACTTCTCAATTAAATGTACAAAATATTTTGTGCTATATTACTCCTGCTTTATGTTTGTGTACTTGGTAATTTATAAAATTCAGTTATTTAAAATAAGTCTTCCAGTCTTTAATGCAAAGTAATGAAATTCTACTGCTTTATAAAACACTTTGGGATAATTTACACTCCTGTTTTTCAAAAGTCCTAAATTTCAGAATCAAAACAACTTCTCTTCTTCAGTACTCTGTACACATAGCATTAAGGAAGGTCCATTAGTATAGAAACTATTTGCTAACATGAAATGAGAGTTCTTCTTTGGAAAAAACAGTCTTGAAATGCTCTAATAGTTTATTTGACTGAAGATCTATTACAAAATGTCAGCAACATGGTATATTCAAAGTACAACTTCCTTGGTGCCAAGAGAGTGTCTCTAGCTGTTTAAAATCAAGATAGTGTCAATATGTCTTGCTATAAACTGAGAACTTAGATAATTTCTCAAAGGTAGGAAAATTCACCAAAGATCCCATTCAGGGGCGGTTCTAGACATTTCACCGCCCCAAGCATGGCGTCATGCTGTGGGGGGTGCTCTGTCGCTCGCCGGTCCCGAGGCGCCAGTGGACCAGCGGCCCCTCCGCAGGCACGCCTGCGGGAGGTCCACCGAAGCCGTGGGACCAGCAGACCCTCCACAGGCATACAACTGAAGGCACCCTGCCTGCTGCCCTCCCGGCGACTGGCAGAGCGACCCCCGCGGCATACCGCATGCTGGGGCCTGGAGCCGCCCCTGATCCCATTATATGTAGCGCTTCTGAATTATTCTACATTTTGTAGAAATCCTATTGAATGCAAGGGACCTGATTCTCATTTATAGTAAAGGTACTTTGGCAATGTGAAGGGGCTGTAAAATGAATGTAAATGTAATTGGTTTAAAGTTTAAAGCCCATTTAGGCTGCCAGAGTTGTGTAAAGCTCCTTTAATGTAAATGAGAATCAGGCTCAAGATCATCAAACTATTTAACCTCCTTTGAATAGTTATTGCACTCCATCTATACCAATTGAATTTCAGCTAATGTTCCATAGCAGAAGAGTCTCTTCCTGTACATTAACTGATAGCCTATTTAAATCGTCATTTTGCCAACATGTATCAAACTATGTGGACATTTCATCAGCTAAGATATATCACATGCATGAAGTTAAATGTGGTAAAATCCTTTAACACAACATTCTTTACTAATTAAATGTCTCTCTTTTATAGGTATTTTACAGAGAGCTTATATACTAAGTCTGTCTGTATGTTTCTAGAGAGACACAAAGTAGGGGTGAGGTAATATCTTTTATTTGACCAACTTCTGCTGGTGGAAGGGACAGACTTCTTATCTCCACAGAGCTCTCCATCAGGTCTGGTTTGGAGAAGGTATCCAAAGTGTCTGAGATAAATACAAGATGGGACAGATTGTTAAGCAGAAGGGTTCACCCATGTTGTAGGAGACCACTCAAACTTAAATGGATACATTAGGGTTAACAGGCGAATAGGGTGTGTTACAAATTATTGTAATAAACCATAAAACCAGAGTCTAAGTCCATCAGTTTTAGTGTTCAGCATAGGTATGAATTTAAGGCTCATCTTTTGAAGGTGTTATACAGCCTTTGAGGATGAGGACTGAGATATCAGATATGGAGTGATTGTTTTGTGAAAAGTGTTTTCCCATGGGTAATAGGGTGTTTTTGTCTAATCATTTTTCTGTGTAAGTTTCATCCACATAATTGTTGTTGTTGAGGCATTTGATGCACTAAAGGAGGTATGCCATTTGTTGTGATTGGCATGTGTAAGAGAAATGAATCCTGAAAGGTGTGTTGTGTGGGTTTCTATTATTGTAGCAGTGGGGACATGTCTGCAGGTTTTGCAACTGTTGTTCTGTCAGGGTCTGGGGCTGCTTTAAATTGGTGTGTTCTGTGGGGAGCTTGCTTCTGATGATGAACTTGGGAAGACATAGGCACCTAAATCCCAGTTTTAGGCTGAACTGCAATCAACAATAGCCCTGTTCAGCTGCTGTCTAACCCTGTAGTCCCCGCAATCACTCAGCACCTCAGTGTTCACTGTGAAAGTTCCCTAGGCACCTATGTTTCTTCCTCTGGGAATGTGAACTGCTACCTCACTCTAGGCATCCGGATTCCTGTCTTGTGTTATCCATGATCAGGAAGAAGATAGGTGCTCCTTCACCTATCTTGCCTAGGGACTCCAATCCAGTAGGCGTGCTCAGAGGCTGCCTACCAGATTGGTCTTGTTCAAAATTTGGATTTGAACAGGGCTCTCCCATACCTTTTAGGAGAGTGCCCTAATCACTAGGCTATTGATGTTTTGAAGTGGAGCTCTTTCAGTCTCTCCTGTTGAAGCTATTCCACTTGTATAAATAGAGTATTTGAAACAGGGGACTGAACCTTGGGTCGTCCACTGCCTAAGCTGGTGCCCTAGTCATCAGGTTACTTTCTCTCTCTCTCTCTCCCTCAACTCTTTCCCTCGCCAACACTGTTTCATTATTGAATCCAAAGTGGAACAGTTTCAACAAGAGAGACTGAGACAGCCCCACATCAGAATATCCCATAGTTCAGTGGTTAGAGCAAGCTTCTGTAAGCTGTGGGAAACCCCTTTTCAAATCCTTTTCTCTGCCTGAGGGACTGAGCCCGGGTTGCCCACATCCCAAATGAATGTTCTTGCACTGTCTAAAAATTATAGGGCGCCACCTTTTCTTTCTCTGGTGTGGAGTGAGACAGACACTCGCCCCTCTGTTTCCACATCAAAATATCCCATATCTCACTGGTTAGGACATCACCTGAGGGTGGTTGATCCTAGTTCAAATCCCTGCTCCTTTTCAGGTGGAGAGGTGTCTCACATCCAATGTGAGTACCCTACCATCCTCCATCTTTGGCTAGCTTAGGCAAGGAGCATCCTAGCATTCTGGGTTTGCTTTTTTGTGTGAATCCCCATTCTGAAGCACCTATTTCCCCCCATTCATTGTATAAGGAGCCTTGGCTTTGTGAATCCCAATGATTTTCTAGGTGCCTAAAATTTAGATGTGGTGACCCTCAAGTTTTTTTTGTGAATCTATCCCTTAGTATTTTTCAGCTTTGGAATCGATCATTCTGAGGAGTTCTTCCTGGGGGTGAGCCTAAGCCCAGGCTCAGATCAAAGATCTGGGCTGACCCAACTTGTGTGGAGATGAGGAATGGCCACTGTGAAAACTGTCTGACAGGGAAGATATTCGACTGAAACTTTACAAGTAAGAGAGAACTTTCCCTATCTCTCAAAAAATATTGCAAAGTAGGGAAATGTGAATGTCATGGTATTGGGGTATCAGCTTTTGTGGGTCCAGATGTTGACTAGAGCTGATTGAAAAAAAATATCCAGCAAATTTCAGAGCAAATTTTTAAAATGAATTTGCTTCTCATGTCTCTTTTATATTCACTATCCACACAAGTTTAAGTTAACACGTTTCATTCATGCTAATGCTCAGGGACAGTGAAGTTTTAGTTTGCACACTACGGTATTCTAACTGGAAAAGGTACATTTATATGGGATAGAATGCTGCTTGACACAACAGATAACACTTCTCAAACACCCTCACCAGAGACCTGGAACTGAAAAAATTTAACAAGCCAGAAAAGGAGCTTGGTCAATATTAATTGCAAAATTCAGATTAGAAAACAAAGCCCTTTTGAATTCTGCCAGCACCTAAACTCTATTTTGTTTTTACTCCTGTAACTTAACATGATTTAAAAATAAATTTTAAACTCCTTCCCAGGTATGCGTTTGTAAGCCTAGTGTAGTTTTACAGCTGAGCTCTAAGCCCATAAAATAGGGGTTTAAATGCTGACATAGCCTTATTCAAGGGCACACAAACAGTGCAACTACAGTACTTTACTTAGTAAATGTTGAGTCTACTCATGTTTTCAGAATAATGTGCATGATAATCTTATACTAATGAAACTGGCTCATATGTTTTCTTAAAACAAAGAGAACTTTAGTGTGATAAGATCTTCTATTAAAGATGCTTCTAAATGTGCCAGTTAATGTTAAGAGTAAACAGTGGGACAGCAGCTACAGAATTCTTTGGAATATCCAGCACTGCAGCAGGACCAGAAGTAAACTAATAATGGCTAAGATGAGTTTTGGTGTCAGCTGAAGATAGAATAAGAATTTCAATTTCAATTAGGTTCCCAGCTTCTCAGGGAACCTAATCTAAGTTTAGCATTAATAAAAGTGTCAAAATAACAGATCCCTGGTTTAAATTCTTGTATAGGGCAATTTCTGTATGGGCATTGTCAAGCGCCTAACTGACTGCTTCTTGGAGCAGTTAGTCCTGGAACCCACAAGGGGAGAGGCAATTCTTTATTCAATCCTAAGTGGAGCACAGGATCTGGTCCAAGAAGTGACTATAGCTGAACCGCTCAGTAATAGCTACCATAATGTAATTAAATGTAACATCTTTGTAGGGGATGGGTGACAGGGCTTGCATGCCCCACACTGGGACTGCAGGGGATTAATTCCTCTCTTTGGGTAGAGGAGGCTATGCCCCCTTGACTCTGCTGTACTTGCTCTGGCTGGAGACCAAGTATAAAAGGGAGCAGCCCAGTTCATTTATGGCTGACTGCTGGAGAGGAAGGAGGTGTGTTGTAGGCTTCTGCTGAAGGAATGCCAGCACTTCACTATGTGGAAGCCAGCCAGAGAGCAGTGACCTCTGACTCCCAGGCTCCAGCCTCCACAGAGGGAGGAGAAACCAGGGGAACCACAAGACCACAAGCTGTGGAGAAGTGGGTAGGAAGTAACCTAGGGAATCTTTGTGGGGAAATGATTGGAGAACTGGAGACTTAGCTTGGTGTGTTTTGGCTGGATCCCTGCTGAGCTGGGTGCAGACAACCCTCCCACTGACAGGGCCCTTGATTGGGACCTGGTGGAGAAGGAGGGCCTGAGTCCCTCTATCCTAGCTGCCACTCGCCCGGGGGTGGTGGCCTGCCTCACCAGCCTTATTAACTCTGGCAGCCAGGCTGAAGTGCCCCAATTGTAAGGGCAGCTCTGTTGACTCTGTCTGCTAGGCTGCACAGCCCTGATCATGCAGGCAGCTGTACTGCCTGGCCGCTAGGCTGCACAACCCTGATTATGAGGGCAACCCTATCGACTATCTCTATTGACTCTGGTTGCTAGGCTGCACAGCCCTGATAGAAAGGGTGGTGATAGGGACTCTGACTGCAAGCCCACCCTGCCCAGATACAAAGGATGAGTAGATTGACTTTGGCTATTAGGCCATGTTACTCCGAGACCCGGCGGGGTCCTGCAGACCTGGCCGTGGGCCTATGATGACCCATCCCAAAAGGGAATGAGGTGTGCCTGATCCACAATGGGGGAGAAATACCAAAGAAGTCCACCACAATAGCATTTAACTTCAAAAAGGGGAGCTACACAAAAAGGAGTAAGCTAGTTCAGTGGAAATTAAAAGGAACTGCCACAGCAGTGAAATGCCTGCAAACTGTAAGAAAACTTTTTAAACACACCATAATTAGGGCTCTACCCCCCGCCCCTACTCCCAGCCATGGGGAGAGGGCTCATTATACAGGAAGCAGCCACGGAGCTTCTTGCAGCAGGGGGAGGTTCACGGAAGTGGGTCTGACCTGGCCCTGGGAGCAGCCCCTGCAAGAGAAGAGGAAGTTCCATCCCTCTCTAGCCCAGCGGGGACTAGCAGCTGGAGCCCAGCACATCATAAGAGGTCCCAGCAGGGTGCTCCAGCAAATGGCAGTGGAACTGGGGAGGCCAGGGAGCCATGCTTGCCCACTTTTTAACATGGGAGTAGTTTGGGAGAGTAACTGCAAGCCTCAGCAGATGTGCAGTGGTGCTGGCAGAGGCTGTGTTTTGCCTCTGCCACGAAGTGTAGCCTAGTCCAGCATCACTCTGTGCCTACCTGCCTGAGACTTGCAGTTTGTGGGGCAACACCCCTCCTTCTCCCCAAACTATGCCCATGTTAAAAAGTGGGGGGACATGGCCCCTGGCCCCCAGTTCTACTGGTGGTGCCACCCTCCCCAGCTTCTACAAAGGTTCTGGTGCCCTTGCTCCTGGCCTGCTTCTTCCCAGCTCCAGGCCCAGTGCTCAGCGGTTCAAGGGGCCTTGGGCTGTCTGTGTATGGGGAAAAGACCACAGCACCCCCCTGACCATGGGCCCTGGGTGGCTGCCTAACTGTAAGGCTGGCCCTTCCCTACCGACTGATGACCTCCCCCCATTCCATGTGACCACTATCAGCAAACTGCTTAAAATTAGATTTGGTTTTCCTATACCCAATGAATCTAATGATCACCTGCTAAAGTTGCTGATCCACCCCCGTTCTTTGGGGAAAAATCCAGGCTTTCATCTTTTAAAAAAACAAAACAACAACAACAAAAAACCCTGAAAGTCCAAGATGCAGACCTAGGGTTATTACCTTGCTCTTTCTCAATCCATTCATCAGTTTCCACGAGTATTGACACTGTGTTTCCATCTTTATGAAAGAGTTATGCTGTTAAAGGGGTAGGATTTAGGATGGCTGTATAGAGGCCTCTAAGAATCAGTGTTCATAGAGCAAGTGTCCTCATTAAATTGTATCACTTGCACAAACCTTCACAGATGAGGTTAAAAATTAATTATACTAAATGATGGAAATGTTTCCCACATCTTCCATGAGCCAAAAATTCTTTTTCCTAGACCACTTTTTTTTTCTTGTTTATCATCCTTTTGAGGATTACCAGTTTTTCCACTCAAAAGCCTCAGTAGGTAACACCACAATATGGGGATAAGTACGAAGGCAAAACCAATTGCCAGTTTGCATTGTTGGAGTTTGCAACCTCTATAGGAACTAGACTTTCTAAAGGGCAGAGTGGTGACTATCCTGTCATAAACATGAATGCAGAATTGCTTTTATGCTTGAGAAATTTAGTTTTACCACTCTGTTTTGATGAAATGAAGAGGCAGACAATACTGCAACTTAGATTCCACAGTGACAGATGTCACCGTGTAAGTGCTTAAAAATATCATTCCTTAGCTGAACCATAGCTCCTTTGCACCCTGATCTACTAAGGTATTTATGTGGGAATCCACACAGTTCTTTGTTGATGTTGCACCCTCTTTTGAAACCAGAATTACATAAATGTTGGTTTTAAGAGGTTTTTTTAAAAATTAATTAAATATTTCAAGTCACATCCTCAGCTGGTATAAATCCACATAAATCCATCATGGAGCAATGCCAATTTACACTGAGGATCAGGTCTTTTTTAGTTTTATTAAATGAGGCACTCTCTGTTCATAATACAACATCTACAAATGCAAAAGAAAATATAGTCAAAGCCTGAACAAAGTAAAAACTCTTGCAGGTGTATATTAATAATATTTATTGCTAGGAGTCCTGTTGTCAATAAACACTGATTTATATTGAATCCCTAAATCTCATTAAATAATTGTCTGCATAAAACATAATCACAGTTACAAGAGTGTTTGCTGATTGCTATGACAGCCCACATTACCTGGAGAAGTCTGAATCCCTCTTGCATTAAGAATATTTGCAATACATCTCCCTCTCCACACACACATACCCTTCCAGCTCCCCCAGAATCTTTGGGGCATGGGTTGGGAGAAACCCATAGAAGAACCAAATCAAGGGAACATTTTAAATGTGGGCACTGACACTTGAGAAATTTCCTCCTTGGGACATTGTGCCTCTCTGAAGTGAAGTGTAAATGGGCAGACAGCATATATTTCCTGTTTGCTCTTTTGTTCCTCTAACCTCACAGAATTCACTGTAATGGCTTCAGCATCCAGTCTGAAAGCACAAGTTCTGTAGTTTTGAACAGAGGCTAAGATGACAATGCAGGTGACAGTCTAAGTGTGGAGAGAGAGAGAGCTTTAACATGCTTGATAGCAAAATACCATCTCTATACTTGTAAGGAATGCAAGATGGTGTGGTATAGATTAGGGGTTCTCAAACTTCATTGCACTGCGACCCCCTTCTGACATCAAAAATTACTACACAACCCCAGGAGAGGTGACCAAAACTCAGGGGCCTATAATCTGAGCCTTGCCACTCAGGGTTGAAACTGAAGCATGAGCCCTGCTACCCGAGGAGCACAGTTGCCAACTTTCATGTGGTAAATAAGCACCCTGACTTTCACAATAAGCCCAAAATCAAGCTAATCACATTTCAAAACAAGGCCAAAACAAGACAATCCCTAATAATCCCAACACTCTATGTCAGGCAGTCTCACACTCAATTTACCTTAGGGCCAGTGCCAGTCCTCAAATCCTCCCAGTGGGCCAAGAATGTCACTCATGCTGTCTAGAACCCACCCCTCAAAAAAACTCCACCCCCCACCTGCCTATATTGTTAGACAACATTAGATTTCATTCATAATTTCTCTTTGCTTTGTTAATGATTACATTTCCTTATTTTTATAGAGAAATAATAATAAAAAAGCACTCTTCTACTCAATGTTTTCAGGACTCTGATCAAAAGTTTTCAAAAAATGGCTGCTGAAAGTTAGGCTTCTAAATCCATATTTAGGCACCCAAATAAATGACTTGATTTTCTAACATACTCAGCACCTGGTGGCTCCCATAGAAGTTAATGTCAACTACCAGGTGCTCAGCATTTTTGAAAATCAAGACAGAGTTAGGTGCCCAAGTGTAGATTTAGGGCCTAATATTAGGCCCTATTTTTTTGAAAATGTTGTCCTTTATATCCACTGTTGTTGCTTTTGTTTCTGTTCATATTTAACTCAGATAACTTTCAATTTTACAACTGGTTTTGGTCCATTTTGTATTACTTTATCTCTTCTGATAGTAAGTTAATGTGTATGAACCAAGCACCAAGGGCGGTCAGACTTTTTGCAAGCTTTAGCCACACCCTAGGCCTCTCTGGTACCAAGACACTCAGTCATGTCTAGTTAGTGTGGTGATTGGATGAGGACATTAGCCCTATCTCCAGCTATTTCTTAAATATATGTTCATTTAATATATTTAAATATATCTTAATATGTTTAAATATGTTTAATATCTAATAAAATTGTGGTCTTTAAGGGTGCAATCCACAAAGTTACTTAGTCACCTAAACCCAGATTTAGGTGCCTAAATCCCATTTTTAGGTGTCTACATCCCCATTGCGATCCACAAAACTCTCGCTAAACCCTCTAGGACTGTTTTTCAAAGTAAAAATTCCTTAGGCATCTCACTGTTTGGCTGTAGGCATGAGCATTTCTGCCTCACTCTAGGCATCCAGACACCTATCTGTCATGGAGCAGTTGTCATTAACAGATAGCTAAGGGTTAATGTCTCTTTCACCTGGAAAGGAGTAACCTGAAACACCTGACCAGAGGACCAATCAGGAAACAAGACTTTTTCAAATCTGGGTGGAGGGAAGTTTTGGGTGTGAGTTCTTTGTTTTTTGTCTTGTGTCTGTGCTCTCTCGGCTATGAGAGTGATTTTTCTATCTCCCGGCTTTCTAATCTTCTGTTTCCAAGTTGTAAGTACAAAGATAGTAAGACAATAAGGTTTATATTGTTTTCTTTTGTATTTACATGTGTGTAGTTGCTGGAATGTGTTAAACTGTATTCATTTTGGATAAGGCTGTTTATTCATTTTTTTCTTTTAAGCAAATGACCCTGTATTTGTCACCTTAATATAGAGAGACCTTTTTAATGTCCTTTTCTTTCTTTTTTATATAAAGCTTTCTTTTTTAGACCTGTTGGAGTTTTTCTTTAGTGGGAACTCCAGGGAATTGGTGGGAGGAAGAAGTCCGGGGGAAAATCTCTTTGTGTTAGATTTACTAGCCTGACTTTGCATACCCTCTGGGTGAGTGGGGGAAGAGAGATTAGCTCTCTTGGTACTTGTGTTTTCCAGGACTGGAAACAGGGAGGGTGGAGTCCCTCTGTTTAGATTCACGGAGCTTGCTTCTGTATATCTCTCCAGGAACCCAGGGAGGGAACACCTGGAGGGGAGGAGGGGGAAGGGAAATGGTTTATTCCCCTTTGTTGTGAGACTCCAGGAATTTGAGTCCGGGGGTCCCCCAGGGAAGGTTTTGGGGAGACCACAGTGAGCTAGGCACTGTAAATCCCTGGCTGGTGGCAGCGTTATCAGGTCCAAGCTGGTAACTAAGCTTGGAGGTTTTCATGCTAACACCCATATTTTGGACGCTAACGTCCAGATCTGGGAAATATGTTATGACAGCAGGAGCCTACTGTATTGGTCCTCGTTAATCCAGGAGGTGGAGGTGGTGATGTGCTAACCTCTGAGCTATTAGATATTCTGATATGGGGCTTTGCATTGCAATGTCTAAATCCTTTCATGGATTGTACTCTAGGGCCCCAATCCTGCAATGAGATCCACATGGAAAGGCCCCCTTTGATTTGATTTAGTTTAATCTATCCTCCTCCTAAACAATGAAGAATGGAGAATCATCCCCAGCTCTGGGGTTTTATCCAGTCTAATTTTAAATATTCCAAGTGATATATGCTACCCAGATTTAACCTTACCAATTTATCATTCTCCATTCTTAGGAGTAGATTCATAAATAGCTCAATATGCAGGCCGTTTAACAATATGTGTAAATAAAATTCTGAGCTAGTTCTGGAAACATGCAGTGTTGCTGCTCTCCGAAATTTTTGCGGTGCAACTATTTCAGTCTACAGCAGAGTAATTACAAATCTGTTGTGTTATTCTTATACACTTTGTGATGCTGTGTATAAGAAAGGTGACCATTTATATCACCATTGTTATATGATTACCATAAATCTTGTACAAAGTATGACATTTAAGATATTAATAGAAAAGTTAAGAATGCTAAGTATGATTATCATGTTTATATGTATGTATCATCTTTCTATCTGAAGTTATGAACATTGACTATGTACTTGAATCTTAAACATGTGTTATATTCCTGGGTAACATCCCCCTAGATAGATTTATATTCGGGCTAGACAGTTATATGCTGGTATCCCATTAAGGACACTCTACTCTCGCAATAGGCCATTGAAGAATCTCATCTCACCCAGTAGGCCTTTCCTGTGGACGCTTCAGACAGTGAGGAGCCAATGGTCACCCACTATGAGTCAACAAAACATGTAGGGGTGTATGATATGCTCATGTGACCCTGGACTCCATTTTGGGCCA
Organism: Gopherus flavomarginatus; assembly: GCF_025201925.1. Classification (NCBI taxonomy): domain Eukaryota; kingdom Metazoa; phylum Chordata; order Testudines; family Testudinidae; genus Gopherus; species Gopherus flavomarginatus. Next base: position 79,058,474 of record NC_066617.1, on the reverse strand, counting down.
CTAACTTTCCATACACAGGTGCTGTGGGCTTTGTTTGGGGCAGTAAATTTCCATGCACATGGTAAAGGGTATAAAGGACACTGGAGGCATCTCCATTTTGCCTATTTCTTGCTCTAATTCTCTTGACTGTGGATTTACAATTAAAAGGAGTATCTTGCATTATGGACTGAGGACCTGCCAATCTTTTGGAAGTTACCAGAGAGACTTTTGCAAGCCAGCAGTCTATTCCATCACTACTACAGACTTGAAACAAACAGTCTTTAGTTAGTTTACTAAGGATTGGCTGAGATGATGTATTTGGGTAAGATTTAAGATTGACCTGGGGATAAGTGTTTGATCCTTCATGATTAGAGAGAACCTTACATATGGTGAAATGGGTTTTCAGTAACCTCTATTAGACCTGTTTGTCTGGATGGGAGTCAAGAGCTGGAATTCCTAAAGGGGACTGTGTTTGGCTTCTGGTTAACTGGCATGATACTGCAGAAGCTTTTTTGTTACTGGCTTGGTGAATCTAATTATAGAATAAATCACCGATTGTCTACTCTTATTCTTGCAGTCTGCTCTCACCATGACATTCTCAGTATGGCACCCAGTCACACTTTACACCTGGAAAAATATTCTACCAATCATTATATATTCTACATACTGCCCAAGAAGTCTATGGCACAGAAAATGTGCAAAAAATACTGGAAAACATTAATATTCCTAATGTCTATCCAAATGGGATTTACTGTGTCTCCTGAAAATTTCAGACTCTAAAACATGCAATAAAATAAATAAAAATAAGCAATGTGTAATTTCTAAAAGCAAACGAGGTTGGGTTTACAACCTTCTAAAGTGTGTAATTCAGGTTACCTATAAATATTTATTAGTCAGACATCTAGCCGATAAGTTCTCTCTCTTCTTTCAAAATCTGGCATATATCTTTTAGCACACATTCTTTATTCAGATCCCTCTGAGAACATTTTTAAGTTTTCTGCTTAGAATGATGAAAGTGATAAATTTATTTTGGAAATTTCTTATCTGACATAGGGCATGGTTATTGGATCTGGGTCTGGAAATTAATAATTTTTGGATTTGCTCAGATCTAAACTATAGCTATGATCTTGGAAGGGTTTTAAGAGCACAGTGGTATGAAGACTCTTCTGATATGGTCCTGCTAATGAAAATCAGAGTTAGATGGGGTGGGGGAAAGAGGCAGGGGGAATCTACTGTTTAATAAATGACATACTTGGGATCAGACTACTGGTAGCTAAATTCATTAAGAAGTAAGGTGGAAATTAACCCTCTAATAGTAATACCTAGTTTTTAATGAAGGTTTATATATTTAAATCATCTGGCTTTGAAAATTGTTTCACACCCATAATTATTTTTAGGCCAGGAAGGGAATATCCTGAAAATCACAAGTATGCTAAAAATTGATTATTAGCCTAATTTATCTGAAAGACAATACATTTTTTTTGAAAACCTCATCTACCTTGCTTACAGTGCTAAGCTCAGACAAGTAATAAAAATAACCTCCATTTATTCAGCACCTTTTATCTTGAAGGATCCTAGACTTTTGATAGACTGCTCATGTAGAGCCAGATTCTAATATGCTTTCCGGTCTTGAACAGTACCTTTGAAGCCCATTTATGGAGTGTGGTGCTCCTCTGTATGAGTAAGTGTCTCTGGATCTGGGCCATGTTGATCATTTACCTGTCCCTAAAAGGCAATCCTGTGGGGCTGGAACATGGCAATCATTTTGTGCCAACCTCATGGCACAAGAGAGGACCTGAAGAGAAACATCTACATATATTCTTATGTTCTTATGTTCTTATAGTGCTTTCGAGGATAGGATTAAAAATTCAAAATGATCTGGACAAGCTGGAGAAATGGTCTGAAGTAAATAGGATGAAATTCAATAAGGACAAATGCAAAGTTCTCCACTTAGGAAGGAACGATCAGTTGCACACATACAAAATGGAAAATGACTGCCTAGGAAGGGATCTGATGGTCGTAGTGGATCACAAGCTAAATATGAGTAAAAAATGTAATGCTGTTGCATAAAAGGCAAACATCATTCTGGGGTGTATTAGCAGGAGTATTGTAAGCAAGACACAAGAAGTAATTCTTCTGCTCTACTCCACACTGATTAGGCCTCAGCTGGAGTATTGTGTCCAGTTCTGGGTGCCACTTTTCAAGAAACATGTGTACAAACTGGAGAAAGTCCAGAGAAGAGCAACAAAAATGAGTCTGGAGAAGAGAAGAATGAGAGGGGACATGATAGCAGTTTTCAAGTACATAAAAGGTTGTTACAAGGAGTAGGGAGAAAAATTGTTCTTCTTAACCTCTGATGAAAGGACAAGAAGCAACAGGCTTAAATTGCAGCAAGGGCTGTTTAGGTAGGACATCAGGAGAAACTTCCTAACTGTCAGAGGAGTTAAGCACTGGAATAAATTGCCTAGGAAGTTTGTGGAATTTCTATCACTGTGGATTTTTAAGAGCAGGTTGACAAACACCTGTCAGAGATGGTCTAGATAATACTTAGTCCTGTCTTGATTGCAGGGGACTGGACTAGATGACCTCTCGAGGTCCCTTCCAGTTCTATGATTCTAAGATAGTGGGATTTTTATTTAAGGTAGGCAGAATGTAATGACCAAAACTGGAATTTAACTAGAATGTGGAGTGAATACCCCTGTTAATATGAAACTACAATAAGAATTCTTAATCATCACAAATGATCAGGACATCAATTTTACATCTCATCCAAAAGACAAGAATCCCCCCACCACACACAGTATCAAGTCTCTTTAGAGCTCTGCTGGGCTATTGGTTCAAAGCTGACATAGAATGGAGAGAGTCTCCTATTGTAACAAAACGTGTTGCCACCACCACTTTAAGCAGTTACTGTGTAATATCCTCCATACTGCACAGACTCTATATGATAGCGTGAAAATAGTAGTAGACTCACAAAATCATTACTATGTTGCTTGTGAAACTGTATGACACCATAGGATGTAAACCAAGACAGTACACTAAAATCTGTAATGTGCAATAGATATAGAGGATGAGCTCTTCTGCATAGTTAAAAACAAATTTACAGGCAGTCACTTATATAGACACAAACATATTTTATATGTAGTTACTTTCTCAAATCACTGTCTGTGTGTAGATAACTACTTAATCTGTATAACTCTTCTGCCACCTTGCTCATGTTGTCTGTGTTTATATTGCCCTTTAGGCTAAGAATCATACTCTTAACAAGAGTTAAGTTAGGAGAATATGTGTTTCAAATAGGAGTAAAAATCAGCTCACAAACCCGTTTAAATTAAGAAATTAAATATCAAGAAAAACAAGCCTTGTGAATAGGGGGAAGCAGTAGATGTGGTATAGCTTGATTTTAGCAAGGCTTTTGATACTGTCTCACATGACCTTCTCATCAACGAACTAGGGAAATATAGCTTAGATAGAGCTATTATAAGGTGGATGCATAACTGGTTGGAAAACTGTTCCCAGAGGGTAGTTATCAGTGATTCACAGTCAAGCTGGAAGGGCATAGCAAGTGGGGTCCTGCAGGGATCGGTCTTTGGTCTGGTTCTGTTCAACATCTTCATAAATGATTTAGTTAATACATAGAATAGAGAGTACACTTATAAAGTTTGCAGACGATACCAAGCTAGGAGGGGTTGCAAGTGCTTTGGAGGATAGAATTAAAATTAAAAATGATCTGGACAAACTGGAGAAATGACTTGAAGTAAATAGGATGAAATTCAATAAGAACAAATACAAAGTACTCCACTTAGGAAGGAACAATCAATTGCATACATACAAAATGGGAAATGACTTCCTAGGAAGGAGTACTACAGAAAGGGATCTGGGGGTCATAGTGGATCAGAAGCTAAACACAGTTGCAAAAAAAGCTAACGTCATTCTGGGATGTATTAGCAGGAGTGTTGTAAGCAAGACACAAGAAGTATTTTTTTCTGCTCTATTCTGCATTAATACTCAGCTGGAGTATTGTGTCCAGTTCTGGGTGCAACATTTTGGGAAGGATGTGGAGAAATTAGAAAGGGTTCAGAGGAGGGCAACAAAAATGATTAAAGGTCTAGAAAATATGACCTAGGAAGAAATATTGAAAAAACTGGGTTTGTGTAGTCCAAGGAAGAAAAGAATGAAATGAGGCATGATAACAGTTTTCAAATACATAAAAAGGTTGTTAGAAGGAGGATGGTGAAAAATTGTTCTCGTTAACCTCTACAGATAGGGCAAGAAGCAATGGGCTTAAATTGAAGCAAGGGAGGTTCAGCTTGGACATTAGGAAAAACTTCCTAACTGTCAGGATAGTTAAGTACTGGAACAAATTGCCTAGGGAGGTTGTAGAATCTCTGTCACTGGGGATTTTTAAGAACATTCTATTTTATCATCAGCTCATTTTAAATACCCCCTCTGTGCTCCCTGGTGTGACTGTACTTTTCCAGTTGTCTGTATGAAACATGTTGTAGGATAGGGGCCTAATACATGAAATGAAAAAGAATCTCATATCCAGTTGAAACTAGAAGCAATCTAGGAATGCTGAATAATCCTGAAACTTTTCATACTCCAGTATAAGCGGTCAGAACCTGGATTTTACATCTCATCCAAAAGAATCTAAAATATAGTCAGACTACTGTAGAATTCCAGTGTAGATATTAGACTGTTCTAACATTGCTTCTCAATACTACAAATAAGAGTACTGTTAAATGAATGCAAATGTTCTGTTTTCAGAGACAGTGGCAATGATTTACTGCTTTTTGTATAATTCTCCTCTTCTTGGCTCCATACCGAGGTTCTTTGCACTAAAGATGCTCTTGACAGCTAGAGGAATACCACAAGCCCATTACAGCTGTGGTGGTTGCTGGTCATTGTATTGACATATCAAACAGCCACACATTTGGAGGTGACCAGCAGAATGAAAACATTTTCTATATCATTTTCTGGTCCTGTCAGAACAACAACAAATCTGAAATTTCTAGGCAGGATGTAAGGCTTGGGGAAAAGCTGAATGTGACAGGGGAACAGTTTCAGAGCTGGTTAAGCACCAGCAAGGTCTGCATTGCCTATTTTCCTCTCAAGATTTATTTGTAATTGATTTTGTTTTGTACAGAGTTGCATGTTCTTTAAACAATTTAATTGCTTGTGTCAATTTTATTGTTTAGGCTACAGATGTTTCGTTCAGTGTGCAATCATGACCAGTGAAGCCATATAATTCAGAATAATTGGTCATGCTATAATTAGATTTGATTGTATGTTCTTGTGTTTAATAAAATGTTCCAGATACACATTAAGTTTATTTGCTTGATACAAGTAATTGTGAGGGGACTGCAGGTGCCTGGGTAAAAGGAAAGAAAGGTTTGTCTGTTTTTAATGCAGATGCTGTGGTTTGGTGGTGAGGGCACCCAGCTGTGGGGCAGAGGACTTAAGGTACGTCTACACAGCAAGTGGCAGAGTCTCAAAGCCCCAGTTGACAGACTTGGGCTCAGGGGGCTCACACTACAGAACTAAAAATAGCGTTGTAGATGTTACAGCTTGGGCTCTGAAACCTAGGGAGGGAGCTCGGCTTCACAGCCTGAGCAGCAACTTCAACACAGCTGTTTTTAGCACCGTAATGTGAGCTCAAGTCTATTGACCTGGGCTTCGAGACTTGCTACTGCAGGCTGTTTAGATGTACCTCTAGCATCCAGTCTCCCTGGCCCAAAGTTTCCCTAGTAATTTGTACACAGTGGAACAGCTTAAACAGGAGTAATTGAGGGGAACCTTACATCAGAATATCCCGTAGCTCAGTGCTTAGAGTACTCTCCTGAGAGGTGATAAACCCCTTGTGATGGGGTATACCAGACCATTTTAGACCCCTTCTGTAGGCCTCATGGCCCTGCCACATCCCATCTCAAGGGCTCTATCACTTCTCAGGATAGTACTCTAACCACTGACCTATGGGATATTCTGATGTAAGGTTCCCAAGAAAAGGACAATGGAGAGGGCCCTCCAAGCTGCCTAGAGAGGCTGTGTGAGACACAGCCAATCAGGGCCCAGCAGCCTAGTATAAGAAGAGCTGCAGGGCCCAAGCTAGTTCATTTCCTTGCTAGATTTGGAGGAGTGTGGCTGGCTGATGGATGGAGCTGCAGTGCCTCAACACTGCCAGAAGCTAGGGAGAGCAAGAAGGAGGCCTGAGGTGGTTGCTGGGACTCCATTAGGACAAGGCCCTGAGGTAAGGCTGATGACAATGAAGGGCCATGGGGAAGTAGCCCAAGGAATTAGAGCAGCAGTGCGACATAGATAAAGGGACACAGTGGATGGCTGCTATATACAGGGTCCCTGGGTTGGGACCTGGATTAGTGGGCAGGCCTGGGTCCACTCCACCCCATCATTAGCCACTGGGGGGAGTGGCCTGGATGTTGAGGTACCCTAGAGAAGAAACTGAACTGTGGTGGCCCAACTGGAAAGCTGTGACCAGAAAGGATATGACAGGCTGAAGATGTTGCCTACAGAGAAGGAGCCCTTGGCCACTGCTCTATCCTGGAGCAAGGACAAACAGAGAAAGTGTGCAGGCACATTTACTTAGCCAACAGGGTGCTTGTGAGAGGTATGTGCCCTGCTACACCCCTGTTCTAATCCTTTCTCCAGGCAGCAATGATAATTGAACCTGGGTCTCCCTGCATCCCATCTGAGTGTTGTAACCACTGGGCTAAAAGGAGCACTGTGGGTGTCACCACTTCTTACTGGCTTTTTTTTTTTTTTTTTGGTGTTAGGCAGGTGCCTAACTTATTCCTGAAGAAACTGCTTAAACAACTAAGCAGTCTGACTCCAGGAGAGGGTTCCCATTTGTTGGTCACTAGCAGAGCTAGTTGCCTCCCTGCAACTGTAGCTTAGGCACCTATCTCTGTGACAATGGAAGGGCTGAGGCCATGCACCCTGTCATTGGCATCTCCCACGAGTTAGCTTAGGTGGCTCCCTGCCTACTGTGCTGGCTTTTGTAGAGCAGTCTAAGGCACCTTCTTTCCCTATTCACTTTACAGGGATCCTAGGCATCTAGCTCAGGCCTTGTGGATCTCAGTGTTCCTGTGTTTTTTTGTTTTTGTTTTTTTCTGGACACCTAAAAGTTAGGGACTGCAAAGCTGAGAGGTGCATTGCCTACTATACTTTGTGGCTGTGGACCCTGATGGAATTTTCAAAAGCATCTAGACAGGTGCCTCGCTGCCATTGATTTAAATAGGAGTTAGGCACTCTCACTAGGTGCTTATCTGCATCTTTAGGTGTCTAATTACCTTTGAAAATCTGGCCTAGGGTTCCAGTCTTGCAAAGATTGAAATGTGTGCTTAACTTTATTCACAAGCTACCCCTTTTAAGACTACTCAAATACATTAAGGTAAGCATATGTGTAAGTCTTAGCACCATTGTAGCTGAGAGGATCATTGGAAGCATAAATGTTGTTCTCAGTTTAAGATATTCCCTAATTTTAAAACAATATGCCTGAGTAAGTGAGCATTCCTACCCAAAATAAAATACTGCCCCCATCCCCATCTCTTCCCACAATTTCTCAAGCAGAGATCAATGGAGATATTGAATGCGTGTGTTCACACATACTATTTCACTGGTCAGATGTATGTATTTCACCAATACATTATATTAAAGTCATTTTCTTGTATTGTACTTCAAACAGAAGTTGTTGGGACTTGTAGCCTTAGTTTCTGCCAGTTAATTTAGAACCCTGCAATGTGTATAGGTAGTACAAAATATTTCTTATTATTACCTTGGACTTTTCTACACTGTATTTGAAGTTCCATCATTCTACTCATTTGACTAACTTTGCTAGGTCTCTCTGGAATTCCTCAGGGTCTTCTCCAGTCTGATCATTTTTGTGAAGCACAGCTGTGGGAGGAATAGTCTTTCAGTCTAAAAGGTACATAAGACTGAATGCTGTGGAGACCTCAAATATAGGCAAAGGCTGATTTTTGGCATGGAGGTAGAAACATTGTGAAAGTGTCCTGCCTTTCTACTGCTAGAAAAACCCCTCATAGTAATTTGAGAAGGACACCTTCTAAGCAACTGGGATTGCATGGAACATCTGTGCTCACTGATTGCCCCTGGGTCCTGGCACATATTGTGGCTCTGCTGTCAGCCACGGGAAAAGAGATGCACCACTTTACAAAGTGACTCTGATCTATCTGGGTAGCCCCATTATTTTCAAACTATGCCCTCAGTGACAGCTGTTGTGATAGGTTGGCTTGGGGCTCCAAAAGGGTTCTCTATGGTCTGATAAACCTTAGCCCCATAATAAAATAAAGAGGTTAAGCCTAAATGAGATGGGATTCAGGGGGGAAGAGGGCCTAAGGGGGGTTCCTTGCATAGCTCAGGAAACTTGGTCTAGATCTGAATCTCTTTGTTGTAGTGAGTCGGACTCCCAAAGGCAGCTGTGCTACATTACCAGTAGAGGTTTATAACTAAGAAGGCAGTCTGTCTCTTTTCATTTCTCTAGGAGGCTTAGGGGTATATGCTTAGCATAGTTAGATTTAAATCCCTTTATTGCAAGTTTATTTACATTTGGGATTGTTTGTGCAGACAGTCATTACCCCAAAGACCTTCCTGCCTTTTTGTTCTGTGTTTATACAGCACCTAGCACAATGAGGTGCAGGCCGATCTCTGGGGCTCATGGGCACTACCACAGATATTGATAGCAACTTCGGAGGCACTGAACAGAGAATTTGAGTCTGACTGCTTTGAGGTTATCTGAGCCTAATAAATAGGACCTCTCAGAAGAAGCTTTGACTTTGCTTTCAGCAGAATTGCCTCTGGTTGTTCTTGGTGGACACCTGAAATTGAGGCAAGGCCATACCTATACAAACTTGCTTTCAGCTAATAGGGTCTCGCAAGTGTCACTGAGGACATCATATAAAGACAAGGGAGTTGTTTGTTTCTGCTAGAGCTTGTACTCTTCTACAGTTGAAGTGTCCTTGAGCACAGGCCAGTCTGTCTTTATTGTTCTAGGTTAGGACAACTGGATTTGCCCATAAGCCTCCAACTGAAAACAGATTTCTAGCTCCATCATACTTCAGAATCCAAGCTCAAACATTGCAGTCCAGCATCTGTTATGATGATGCTATGGAGAGATGATCAGTTGACCCCTGTAGAACTCTTTCCTTCCTTTTTCCTGTCTTTAACTCATTCCTTTTGCCCTGGAGGTTGGCAGAACAAGGTGGGATCTAATGGGGTTTTTCCTTCTCCAAAACACTACTTTTCTTTACTATACTGTAGCAAAGGACCATATACCAGGGTATTTTGTGTAACTTGTAATGAATATTAGCAAAATTGTTAGCTTTGTAAGTGGGCATGATTTTTTTTTCCTAGTTGGAAACTCTATTTGAAAATAGACATTTACTTTTCCTTGCAAGGACCAATAACCAAGGTAACTACAGAATTTAGACGGTTTTATCTCATAACTAGGTGCAGGAAGGAAAGGAGTGGTACTTTACAAGGATGGTTCTGATCTATGTATTTGGTTAATGTTGATAATTTAGTGATAGTGGAAGGTGACATATTGACAGCTCTTGAAGACTTGAATCCTACTTATCCTCAGAGTAAGTACAGCACGGGGCGTGGTAGAACAAACTTCCTGCAAACACATTGCTCCACCAATGTGCCTAAATCCTGTGCTGCAAAGACTTCCTGTAAGGATGAGAGGTCAAATTAATCTTTTTCTCTTTGCTGAAGTTGCAAACAAGAGGAGATAATTAGGACCAACTTGAGCTGGCAGGAAAAAAGTCATTTTTAAAAAAAATAGGAATAGTTCTATATGTATGTACTAGGTTTTTTTTTCAAAATTAAAGTCAAATTCAGTTGTCCAAAAACTTTGGCTCACTGCAGAGCTGGCTGAAAACCCCAAAAATATTTGACAACTTTTTGTTGGAAATGTTTTAAATTCAACTTTGTGGTTTTTTTGGTTTCAATTAAAATTTTTGTTGAAACATGTTGCTGCAAAACTGCAGAAAAACATACTTTCCCACCTCTGACATTTTTCTAGATAAGCTATTAAGAGTTGTATCTTTGAGACTGTAAGTAGAAAAAATATGTGCACTATAGTCACCAATAACACATCTTTACATGTTGTCTAGTGTGTGTTCTATCACATCGGTTATACCTGCCTTGTGAAAATGGCAACTTTGCAAGACGCTTGCAAATGACATGTGAACGGTTTGATACTTAATCAATGTGGAGAGGTGGTGTGCCCTACTTGACAGAGCCATGGACTAGGATCTAGAGCACTTGGTTACTATTCCCAGTTCTGCCACTCACCCGCTGGATGACCTGTGGCAAGTCACTTCACCTCTTTGTGCCACAGTTTCCTTATCTGTAAAATGGAGTCAATGATACTGACCCCTTTTAAAATGCTTTGGCATCTACTAATCCAAAATGCAATATAAAATGAAGGTGTTATTACCTATTAATCTGCACATTGATATATTCTTTATTTTTTCTTGCTGTCCATGTAGCTAGTAAACTTGAGAGCCTGGAATACTTTAAGACTTTTTTTTTCTTTTCCAACTGGCAAGAGGTGGTTGGTCCTATTCTGGCCTCCAGAAATCAAAAGTAAGAATACTCCATTTACTCCCACATTCCTTCCTCTACATGCCCACTTACAGGAAGTCAGCACCACTGCCAACAGCATTCCAAGATGTTGGTGCACCCAAGATTAAATAGTTATGCTTGAAGTACTATTTCTACAGAGAAAATAAGGTATATGAGTGCCATAAAATGAAGTAATCTCATGTTAAAAATCTACTTCAGGATATAATTAACAAGACATGTTTCTGTAAGATTGAACATCTCTTTTCCCTATGATGCTAGTGATTGTTAGGAGGGTTTTATTATTCCAAACAAAATGTAAATTTTGGGACCACTATCACTTTTTTCCTTTTGATCAAGAATATTTTGTTGTATGATTATTGTAACAGTAAAAGTTAAGTCCTGTCTCCCCTACACATACACACTAAACCCACTTCACTAATGGTATAATTCTGCTTATATAAGATGAATGTGCATATTAGGATCTTGAATAATAGATTCTATCTCAATGGATATGGAGTCTTACTATCTGAGTTCACTAAAATCAGGTTCTTCTGCATTTATCTCTGCAAGGTGTCTGGTGTGTGTGTGTGGTTTTTTTGGTTTGTTTTTGTTTTTTTGTGCAATTGTCTCATAAGGTTTCCCGAGAAAAGTGAAATATAATGGGAGTGCTCCCTTTTCATTGTGCTGCAATGTAGGGCTTGGTGAACATTATTCAGATGTTACTTGAGTCTAAGCAACTGAGAACAAAAATAAAGGAAAGCACAGAGCGCTATACCAAGCTACTTCTGTGTTGCAATTGCAAATGGCCACTTAGAATGTTCCAAATAAATGACACACACAAAAAATGAGGCATGTGTGTGCATGGTTAACTTCCTTCCCTGGGGACTTCTCTTTGAGGTGGGAAGGCTTGTGTGTTCTATAATGCTGGGGTGATTTTTAACTCCTGTAGGAACACCCAAGCTGGACAGATCAAAGGGTAGGGACTAGATGAGAAGCAGCCCACTGGTGCATTAAGTAGGGAGTTAAGTAGGTCAACAAGCTTATCTATAGCTCATTATCAGATGCAGCATACTTCCCTGCCCCATCACTTCTAGTCAGCTTCTCTTGTGGTGGGAAGTTGAAGTGATGGAAACTAGCAGGGAGTAAATGGAACCATCTCCACTCTGGCCCTACTTCTGCCCACTTGCTCAAAAGAGGCAAGGGGTATTGGCAGGGCCAGCTCTAGGCACCAGCGCTCCAAGTATGTGCTTGGGTGGCACTTTCCAAAGGGCGGCACTCCGGCTCCTTTTTTATTTTTATTTTTTCCCTCTCCTGCTTGGGGCGCAAAAAGCCGGGAGTCTAAATAAATAATAATAAATTAAATAAATAATAATACTCTTCTGTTAGCTTCACTTTCAGGGGAAGGGGCAAGACGGATATCAAATCTTACATTTATGTAATGTTTTCATCCCCATGGATTCTGAAGTGCTTTATAATCACAGGCTTCATTTAACCAACAATGAAATGGAATTACATTAAGAGTGGAGGACAACAGTCAGGGCTAACACTACATAACAGACAAACGCTACATAGCAGAGGTGACAGGAGATCTTATTTACAAGATACAGTTTGCTTTTTAATGTTCATGTAAAGCAAACAAGAATTATTTTTAATAGGCGAGAGCCTCACTTTGTGTCAATCAGGGCTTCTGATTTAAGAGGCTGGCCTCTTTTTGCCTTGAAACTCTTCCATAGAGTATTTTATTCATATGCTATGGAAACATAACACTGATTTGACCATGCCTGAATCTGATTTGAATCTGTGGAAGTAGGGAGTCTATTATAGGTGGAGTAGGTAGTGATGCCTATTGTTCAGGTAGTCCAACACTCTTCATAATTACCAGTTTTCATTTGCTTAGAATTCTGCCAAATTTTAAGTTTGCAATAAATTTTCCATGTCAGCTGTCTGTTCTGGGCTGAATTTTTTGGAAACTTTTTCACAAAAATGGGTCAGCCATTTCCAAGAATGGGGGTAGAGCACAATAGATTTTGCTCAAAGTAAAAATTCTTACAACCATTTGCTTCAGACAATTCCAGCATCACCATGCTTTGGAACAGGGATTTGAAATTTGGCAGGGGGTTGCTGCTGCTGTGAAATTCAGTGAACCTCCAGGCCTCTTACCTTCTAGGGGTGCAAAATTAACTAGCAGACTGCCTCAACAGGTCATTTATAAGTCACCACTAGTGGTCTCTGTTGGCTGCACTTGCAGTATAGGGCCAATACAGTGAATGCTGCCTAGGGGCTGTCAGTGTCTGCTGTGTGACCTTTGTGGCTGTGTGCATGTGCAGAGCAACTCCTGGCCTGAGAAACATGGGTCTCAAAGTCTTAATATTCTTCATGTGAAGAGTATTAATTGTAGTCTGCCCAGCAACAGTTACTGGTTTACCCAGTAACAGTTCCTGATTTGTTAATCTGTTTACAGAGTGGGAGAAGTTATTCATAGAGGGTGTGTGTGATGTCTTGGCATATGATACTCCCTTGCTAGTGTTAATTAATCATTTCTGAACACAATTGGTTAAGATCAGAACAGATTTTGGTGGAAAACAGAATGTGTGTGTGTGTAGGGGGGGCGGGGGTGTCTGCTAGCTAGGTTGCCACACTGTGATTCTGCCTGACCAACAGAGCTTCAGTGTTCCATGGCTAAATCCCAGGCAGGAGTCTTCAGGAGCAAGTTCATCATGTCTTGCTTAATAGTATAAAGCTTTTCACCAGAGCTGGCTACCTGTCAAAATGGAGATGTTTCTCTATCTGGGCTCTTCAGACCAGAGTCTCACCAATGCAGTCCTCTATGCAACATAGTCTAGTATATCTATTGCACCTAAAATAGTATGGGTTAGCAATTTCTTCTATCACAGTCCACCTGGCAGCAATAACTGCTTTCCATCTTCATGTGGATCGCAGTGTGCATTCTCGAATGACATGACAATACAGTTTATGAAGGGACTGGAACGGTTATACCTTTAGAGAACCTATTCCCCTTTGGGACTTGAACCTACTTTCATCAAAGCTTATGGGACCCGCCTCTGAGCCTCTAGCAATGTTCTCCTTACTACCCCTTTCTCTGACAGTGTCTCTCCTGGTAGCTATCACTTCAGCCAGGAGGGTGGCTGACTTGCATACTCTGACATCCCAACCACCTTATGTAGGTTTTTTATGCCCTCATCCAACATTTCTCTCAAGTGGTATCAAATTTCATATTAACTGGTCAATTTACTTATCTGCATTTTACCGAAATCCACACACCAATAGAGAAGAGCAACAGCCTGACACTTTTGACGTTAGAAAGGCATTGGCTTTCTACACAGATGTGACTAAATTTTTTTTGTCAATTCAACTGTTCATGGGTATGGCAGTTGGAATGATTGGTCTCCCCATTTCTTCACAAATTTTTATCTTGGATAACTTCCTATATTCGTGTTTATGATCTGGCTGTTAGGATATAGATGTTCAGGCCTATCTGCAAAGGCCTATACTTTAAGAATTTAGGTGTATTCTTATCACTTAGCTAGTTATAGAGGTATAAAAGAGAGAATCAAAATCACTGTCTATGTAATGGCCTTCTCTTACTGTGACAGGCTAAGGCCTTCAGCTAAGATGTAGTTAGGCAGCCATAAGCTGGGAAGTGTATGGTCACATCCTCACATTCCAAACTAGTCACATTGAAATAAGGTGCTATTGGGCTATTAGGAATACAATCCTGTCCTGATATTCCTATCACCTCCAAAGAGAAGAGCCTAGAAGATGTAAAAGTAAACTTAGTTTAATAGCATCTTGTCTGGCAAGAACTCACTTATCAATAGACACAGCTGGAAAACTCTTGTGTCTATATAGATGTAGTTGTGAAATCATCACTTCTGCATTGTTTTATATGTTTGTTTGCATGGTCTCTGTCTGGTTCTGTAATTGTTTCTGTCTGCTGTATAATTAATTTTGTTGGGTGTAAACCAATGAAGGTGGTGGAGTATAACTGGTTAAATAACCATGCTACAATATGTTAGGATTGGTTAGTTAAATTTCAGTAAAATGATTGGTTAAGGAATAGCTAAGCAAAACTCAGGTTTTACTATATAGTCTGCAGTCAATCAGGAAGTGGGGGGGGGGGATGGGAACAGGGACTGGGGATGGGGGAATTAAAATCATGCCTTGCTAAAGGGGAAAATGGGAATGGGAACAGGGACACAGGCAAGGCTCTGTGGTGGCAGAGCTTGGAAGGGGGACACTAAGGAAGGAAACTGGAATCATGCTTGCTGGAAGTTCACCCCAATAAACATTGAATTGTTTGCGCCTTTGGACATTGGGTATTGTTGCTCTCTGTTCATGCGAGAAGGACCAGGGAAGTGAGAGGGTGAAGGAATAAGACCCCTAACACTGGCAGGCATTTCCCTGCCAGGCAAAGTGGCGGCACATTCCACAAGATCACAAGCAGCCTCAGCGGCATTCCTTGAAGACATTTGCAGAGCAGCAGCCTGGTCTTCAGTTCACATCTTCGCATCTCATTATGCCATCATTCAATACTCTAGAGATATTTTAAATTTGGATGAGTTGTACTCTAATCTGTGTGTGTGTGTATATGAACTCAGATTCCTCCTACATTTACTGCATGTGAGGCACCATGAGTGGAGTGGGGTTACTAACCTTTTGTAACTATTCTTTGAAACGTTTTGCCCACTTCCATTTCATGCCCCTCCCTCCCTCCTTAGCAATCCCTCTGCACTGGGCTGGCTCTACAGTTTTCGCCGCCCCAAGCAGCGCGCCGAATTGCCTCCCCGGGCGGCAGGGGCACTTCCTGCACCCTTAGGGCAGCAGGCGCATTTCTGTGGTGGCGGCAATTCGGCGGCAGCTTCTATGTTTAGCTGAAGCCGCCCCGGACAGCTAAACATAGAAGCTGCTGCTGAATTGCCACGGAAAAGTGCCTGCTGCCCTAGAGGCGCAAGGACTGACCCCGCCACCCGGGGCGGCAATTCAGCGCGCTGCTTGGGGGCAAAACAGCAGGGACTGCCGCCCCTTGCAGAGTGCCACCTCAAGCACGAGCTTGGAATGCTGGTGCCTGGAGCCGGCCCTGCCTCTGCATCAGTCATCTGGAAAGAAGGAACGGAGGGGGCCATGGTCTGATAGACCTTTATACTGGTGCACAGTGGTGTGAGACAGTACAGAGGGCACTCAAGCCACCCTGATGACATCACTGAAGGAAAAATTTCTGAGAACTGTGCACAGAGTGTGTGCACACCAAGAGTGGATGGACATGTGTAACACATCTTGAAGAACAACAGTTACAAAAAGTTAGTAATCTTTTTTAATATGGCCACACTTTTTCTGCAGGACCCTTCCTTATTTTTCTTCACTCCCCCTGCTCTTGTCTGCAGGACCCTTGCCTCGTTTGCTGCATAAAATTGAAAGGGGATCCTGAATAAGGCAAGGGTTAGAGTAGGGTTTGAGGTGTTTTTTGTGATGGCTTTTTTTTTTTTTGGTGGGAGATAAAACATTAATGTAGTTTTTGAAACCAGTTAGTCTGTCTTCTGCTGATCAGGACAATGCTGGTCATCTGCAAATGTAGCTGTTGCACAATTAATATGGCAAACCACCTTATACTTTCAACTGGGTGTCTGCAAAGCTGAGAATACAGAAAACAGATCAAGGAGATCAATGTCTGACTCAATGACCAAAATTCAGACAGTGGAATAAGATTGTGGGTTTTTTTGTTTTTGTTTTTTTAGCTCTGATAAATGCCATCAGAACTTGAGCAATGTGGCAGATTAAGTCAGTGGTTTATTAATTACCTGTGTTAGACTGAAAATATTTCACATAGGATTGTCTCCACACACATCCTTCAGGAATTTTTTTTTTTGCAGTTGCTTATTTGTCTTTGTTTTATAGTCTGGCTTCAGAAGCATTTACCTTTAAACCGGAAAGGAAAGGAGTTCATGTTTGACTTTCTCTTGAATAAGATCAAAGCCTATGTACCTTTTTAAAAATTTCTCTAGTCTATTTCTCAGCATTTTGTGCATTCACCGTTTAGAGGTGAGATCACCACCTCATGTACAGGAAGAGCCAATTCAAACATACATTTCACATGTTAATGGGAGTTACTTTCATAAATTCCCAGTGTGCTGATGAGAGATGAAACCTGTCTATTGCACATCCTGTACAAAGCATTCTTTGAAACATTCACTCAATTCCTTAGGTAATTGCTTCCATTTGTTACCAGCCATCTGCATGTACCAATATTTATCCCACAGGAATTCTAACTTCCTGGCACAATGATGAAAGTTAATTTAGTCAATGAACATAATGGATGTGCCCTATTAATATATTGCATCATAAATTCCACACTTCTGGAAAGTCTGTGCATACAGTATTTTTCAAACAAAGCATTAGTCATAGGAAAAATATCTTCTAGTGCAAAGGTTTCCATGCTGTGGTCCATGGACCATTGGTGGTCTACCAAACACTTGCTGATGATCCTTGGCGAGCTGGCTGAGCACACGGTTCTCGCTTCTTCACCACATTTTCTTCCTTTGCACTTCATTAAAAGACAGATTAAAATATATTAAATACATAGCTAATATTCCTGTTCCATGTAAGAAACTGCTATGGCTGTGTCATGGTATAATTCCCCACCCTGAACCTTAGGGTCCAAAAGATGGGGTACCAGCATGAATTCCTCTAAGCTCAATTACCAGCTTAATACTTGTAGCGCTGCCACCAACCAGGAATTCCAGTGCCTGGTACACTCTGGTCCCCCCAAAACCTTGCCCGGGGACCCCCAAGACCCAGTCCCTCTGGATCTTACCACAAGGAAAGTAAACCCTTTCCCTTACCATTGCCTCTCCCCGGCTTCCCCTCCCTGGGTTACCCTGGAAGATCACTGTGATTCAAACTCTTTGAATCTTAAAACAGAGAGGAAAATGCACCTTCCCCCCTCCTTCTCTCTTCCCCTCCCAGATTCTCCCTGAGAGAGACAGTAATCCTAACACAGAGAGAAATTAGCCTCTCTCTCCCCCTTCCCTCCTTTCTCCCCACCAATTCCTTGGTGAATCCAGACCCAGTCCCCTGGGGTCTCACACCAGAATAAAAAAAAATCAGGTTCTTAAACAAGAAACTTTTAATTAAAGAAAGAAAAAAACAGTAAAAATTATCTTTGTAAATTTAAAATGGAATAGGTACAGGGTCTTTCAGCTATAGACACTGGGAATACCCTCCCAGCCTAAGTATTCAAGTACAAATTAAAATCCTTTCAGCAAATATAAATTTGAACTCCTTCCAGCCAAATACACATTTGCAAATAAAGAAAACAACCATAAGCCTAACTCGCTTTATCTACCTAGTACTTACTATTCTGGACACATAAGAGCCTGTATCGGAGAGATTGGAAAGAAACCTGGTTGCACGTCTGGTCCCTCTGAGCCCCCAGAGTGAACAACAACCAAACACTAACAGCACACACAAAAACTTCCCTCCCTCAAGATTTGAAAGTATCCTGTTCCCTGATTGGTCCTCTGGTCAGGTGACAGCCAGGCTCACTGGACTTGTTAACCCTTTCCAGGCAAAAGAGATATGAAGCACTTTTGTTTTATTAACTCTTACTTATCTGCTTATGACAGCCTGGGTTATCTGGTCAGTGCAGGAGCTGGAGGTAGGGCAGGGGCAACAAGTGGCTTCATGCTCTCATTATGGTCTCCTGGGAATTCTGTGAGGGACTGGGCAGCCACACTAAATAATGCCCAACTTTCCATGGCCCTAGGTGCTGTTCTGGCAGCCAGAGATCTGGCAAAGATAGAGACTCACTGATCTGGTTGCTGTGAGGAGAACATGGCACATGAGCAACTATGTCAGACCTATGGCACCTAGAAATTCTAATATACAAGGGGAATCCTTGGACAGCTGATTGGGCATCTTTTCGTCTGTGTAGCTTTGGTAGAGCAGCTGCTGGAATGGGTCCCAGGGTAAGGTCCATGATATTTACATAGACTCATAGACTCATAGGTCAGAAGGGACCAATCTGATCATCTAGTCTGACCTCCTGCACAAGGCAGGCCACAGAACCCCACCCATCCAATTTTATAACAACTCCTATCCCAGGACCGAGTTATTGAAATCCTCAAAAATGGTTTGAAGACCTCAAGCTGCAGAGACACCACCAGCAAGCGACTCGTGCCCCATTTACATTAAAGTGTTAGGAAATATTTCACATATCTAAATGCAGTAAAGCTCTCAGGAGAGGTAATCTTCTGAATCTGACTTTGTCAGGAATAGTTAATTTGGAACTAACAGAATGAATACATTATAAGAGGTCTGTATGAACTGCATCCAAGCCTTAGCGTACATACAGCCTGATTTCTCCCCCCCCCACCCCATTTACACTAGTTTTACTCCAGTGTGTAACTCCATGAAGTTTCTCTTAATTTGCATCAGTAGAAGTGAAAGGAGAATTTTAAAAGTGCACCCACATTAGCTTATACATTTTGTGCCTTGCCTTTCTGTTGAAAATGAGATCCAGTCTTTAAGACATCTGACATGTACATTTTTGTACTGGTAATTTATTTGGTCAGAATTCTGTTACGCCTGGCTCAGGCAATTGTACAGAGCACTTTAAGCCAACTGAATCCTGATAACTACTAGACATCAGTAAATAAGAGACCAGAGGTTTAAGATGAGTTACTTTAACTGATATATTTATTTACAGTGCTCACTGTAAGGTGAAATGTACATAATTCAAAAAGACTTGAAGTGCTGTAGACTGCAAAAAGGCAGTTACTGCTGAAGTAACATGAACTATATGGATGGAGTCTCACATCAGTGTTAATGTACAAGGATTTAGTAAACATTATATATTAACACATATATGGCAGATCAGACCAATGCATATACCACAAAGATGGCATGGGGGACAGACAAAATTGTCCGTGACCATTTCAGGCTGTTATATCCTTGCTTTGCACTGTTCATAGTTTTCAAAGCAGTTAATGGACATGTGACAAATCTGCTGCCACTTTGCTCTGTAGTGGACTGCTGCTTCCCAGGTACCTGGGTTTGATCTGATGTGCTTTGAAGTTTGACTTCAGTGTATCTTTATATTGTTTGTATTGACCATCATGAGAGTGGGTGTCTTGCTTTAACTAACCATAAAATATGGCCTGGGGTATTCTCAAGTTAGCTATATGAACAAAAGTGTCCAGACCAATGCAGCTGACCTGTCTGAGAATGCTCTGAATGCTAGACATCTGACAATGATTAGGGATTTCAGTATTAGGAATCTGGTCCCACCATTTGACCCTTCAAAGAGACCAAAGACTGTGCATATGGAACTGATAAACTTCCCTGTGGTGGCAGCAATATGTTTATGCCTCACAACCATATAGAGGTGTGGTTAGCACAACTTTCTGATAGACCTTTAGCTTAGTGCTTATTTTAACAGCCTTATCTTTCCATAGGTAATGTGGCAACATTCCAAATGCACAGCTAGCCTTGGCTGTGAGATGCTTCCTAGGTAACAAAGCTTCTCTGTGGACTTGAGGAACACTGTCAATCTTAATAGTTGGGTGGACATGTGCATACCCCAGCACAGCATGGTACAATATTAGTTTTCTTTAGGCTAATTGTGAAACTAAAATTGATTGCACAAGAGAAGTGATCAGTTATAAATTGAATGTCACTGATCAAATGAGCAACTAGTGCACAGTAATCAGCAAAGAAAAGCTCCTTAAGTAAATCTCCCACTTTTGTGTGATCACAGAAGCATTGCAGATTACGCAACTTCCCATTGGTGCAGGACTGAATGAACGTTCCTCAGTCAGTGTTATGAAATGCATCCATAAGCAGAGCTGAAAGAGTGTGGGAGCCAGCACACAACCCTATTTGATGCAATTAGTGACTGGATAAGGCTCCAATATCTTGCAATTTCCCACTGCTCTGGCCATCATACCATTGTGGAAGGACCAAATGACAAAAATGTAATAAGAAAAGCCAAAAAGGAGTTTGAAGAACAGCTGGCCAAAAATTCAAAAGGTAATAACAAATGTTTAAGTACATCAGAAGCAGGAAACCCACTAAACAACCAGTGGGGCCCCTGGACAATCAAGATACAAAAAGAGCACTTAAAGATGATAGTCATTGCAGAGAAACTAAATGAATTCTTTGCTTCAGTGTTAACGGCTGAAGATGTTAAGAAGATTCTCAAACCTGAGCCATCCTTGTAGGTGACAAATCTGAGGAATTGTCACAGACTGAAGTGTCACTAGAGGAAGTTTTGGAATTAATTGATAAACTTAACAGTAACAAGCCACCGGGACCAGATGGTATTCACTAAAGAGTTCTGAAAAAACTCAAATGTGAAATTGCAAAACTATTAACTATGGTTTGTAACCTGTCCCTTAAATCAACTTCTGTACCTAGTGACTGGAAGATAGCTAATGTAACACCAATATTTAAAAAGGGCTCTAGAGGTGATTCCAGGAATTACAGAGCTGCAAGTCTAACGTCAGTACCAGGCAAACTAGTTGAAACAATAGTAAAGAATAAAATTGTCAGACACCTAGAAGAACATAAATTGTTGGGCAAAAGTCAACATGGTTTCTGTAAAGGGAAATCATGTCTTACTAATCTATTGGAGTTCTTTGAAGGGGTCAACAAACATATGGACAAGGGGGATCCAGTGGACATAGTGTACTTAGATTTCCAGAAAGCCTTTGACAAGGTCCTCACCAAAAGCTCTTATGTAAATTAAGTTGTCATGAGATAAGAGGGAAGATCCTTTCATGGATTGAGAACTGGTTAAGACAGGGAATAAAGGGTAGGAATAAATGGTAAATTTTCAGAATGGAGAGGGGTAACTAGTGGTGTCCCCCCAGGGTCAGTCTTAGGACCAATCCTGTTCAACTTATTCATAAATGATCTGGAAATAAGGGTAAACAGTGAGGTGGCAGTTTGCAGACAATACTAAACTTCTCAAGATAGTTAAGACCAAAGCAGACTGTGAAGAACTTCAAAAAGATCTTACAAAACTAGGTGATTGGGCAACAGAATGGCAAATGAAATTTAATGTGGATAAATGTAAAGTAATACACATTGGAAAAAATAACCCCAACTATACATACAGTATGATTGGGGGCGGGGAGTGGAGAGGCACTAATTTTAGCTACAACTAATCGGGGAAGATCTTGGAGTCTTCATGGATAGTTCTCTGAAGACGTCCATGCAATGTGCAGTGGCAGTCAAAAGCAAACAGGATGTTAGAAATCCCTAAAAAAGGGATATAGACTAAGGCAGAGAATATCTTATTGCTGTTATATAAATCCATGGTATGCCCACATCTTGAATACTGTGTACAGATGTGGTCTTCTCATCTCAAAAAAGAGATACTGGCACTAGAATAGGTTCAGAGAAGGGCAACTAAAATGATTAGGGGTTTGGAACGGGTCGCATATAAAGAGAGATTAAAGAAGTTAAGACTCTTCAGCTTGGAAAAGAGAAGACTAAGGGGGAATATGATAGAGGTATATAAAATCATGAGTGGTGTGGAGAAAGTGAATAAAAGTTTTATTTACTTGTTCCCATAATATAAGAACTAGGGGCCACCAAATGAAATTAACGGGCAGCAGATTTAAAACAAATAAAAGGAAGTTCTTCACACAGCTCACAGTCAACATGTGGAACTACTTGCCTAAGGAGGTTGTGAAGGCTAGGACTATAACCGGGTTTAAAAGAGAACCTCCATTGATTTATCTAGTATAGTCCATTTATGGCTTTTAGCCAAGATAGGTAAGGAATGGTGTCCCTAGCCTCTATTTGTCAGAGGGTGGTGATGGATTGCAGGAGAGAGATCACTTGATCATTACCTGTTAAGTTCACTCCCTCAGGGACACGTGGCATTGGTCACTGTCAGTAGACAGGATACTGGGCTGGATGGACCTTTGGTCTGACCTAGTATGGCCATTTTAAAATAAATTTTGCAGGGCATCCAAAGATCAACACAAGTTTAGAGTCCCTCATGCTTTAAAGACTCAAAAACCTTGGTTAAATCAACAAACCATATAAAGGCTGTGATTTTGCTCTCAGTATTTTCTCTGAAGCCGATGGGCTGTGAAGACCAGGTCTATAGTGCCCCATCTAGACAAAAATCTACCTTGAGACTTGGAGAAGATGGTTTCCACAAAATAGATATTAAGTCCATTCAATATAGCCCATGCAAGGATTTTTCCAGGAACAGAGAGTAGGGACATAGCACAGTGATTATCACAGTTTGCTCTAATACCCTTACATTTATAAAGTGAACAATGCTGATATCCTTGAAATCCTGTGGCACCAACTCTTGCTCCTAGATAATGCAGAAGAACCTTGTAAGATGCCTTGCAATATGGTGGACACCCTGTCTGTAAATCTCTGTTGGAAAGCTATCCAGTCCAGGTGCTTTCCCTTGTGACATCTGCTTGCC
Source organism: Gopherus flavomarginatus (assembly GCF_025201925.1). Classification (NCBI taxonomy): domain Eukaryota; kingdom Metazoa; phylum Chordata; order Testudines; family Testudinidae; genus Gopherus; species Gopherus flavomarginatus. Next base: position 79,035,424 of record NC_066617.1, on the reverse strand, counting down.
TGCTGTTATCTTGTATAAGGAAAGGTCTAATGCAAGCTCTTTTAGTGGGTGTTGGGGGAACAACATTGATTGCTTCCTCAGAGATGTCTGAAGGGTGGTTGAGAAGCAAACTAAAATATTCCATCCATCAAGCAAGTATTTCTTTTTTTGTCAGTTAAGAGTTGATTGCTGGCTAGTATGAATAGAGGAATTATCCTGTTGCACCTGGGGCCATACATAGTGCAGAAATCAGCAAAAAAGCTTTTAAGGTCTTTGTGGTCTGCTGCCAGTTGTAACTCCACCGCGTTCTTTTCCCACCACTGTTTTTTCATTTGCCAAAGTGTGGTCTGAACCATCTGTTTTGCTAGATGATATGCAGCCCTCCTAGCTGCCAAATCCTTATCCTCTAAGTAGACTTGATGGATAGCATGTGGTGAGTTCAAGAGCTGATATCAGCTTTTTCTCTCCTCTGTCATCTGTTTGGAGTGGGTGTTTAGGGAGAGAAGGTTTTCTTGAGGAAATAACAGCACACTGATGGTGGGTACGGTATGGTCCCTCTCTGCCCTGTGCTTAGTCCAACAGTTGCTCTAGTGTGATATGTTCTAAACTTCACTCGCTTTTATTTGTGTATTGAAATATTGGTTAAAACTTTCTCCTTTTTTTTAAATGGCTTTGTGTTCCCTCGCACTGGGCTGTCAGTGAAATACTAACACCTGTGCTACCTCAGGCTTGGCCCCTCTACCCCTTTACATACAGTATATTGAATTTCCACGAATTGCTGGTTCAGCTATTTTTGCCTCATGAAAAAAAGAGGTCTGTTCGCTATACTTCTGTGCCATTATTTGACATTCAAATGAAGCTTAATAAACCAAACACAGACTGCAAAGTAACATTTAAATTCTGTAAATCTGAATTCCCCTTTGCACTTTGGGTGGCTCTGTGTTATTCTGGATTTTTATGCTTTCTGTATGAACCATTTTATAGTAAAGGGAATACGAAAAAATTGTAACTTTCAACGAGAATAGCAAAGAATGCAGGCAGTGCCACTCTATAGGTCCCAGTTTAGCCGCCTTAGTGCTGTTTACATTGATACCATACCAATGTTTGTGGCTGAATTTTAACATTTTTTTACCCATTACCACATTCTTTCATTTCTTGAAGACAAATTTAATTTAGGCCCCAATCCACATGTTTAACTGACTTGCCGGATTGGTGCCAAAGTAGCCAGAGTATTCAGTTTGCAGGATCAATCCCCAAGATGTCTCCACTGTAACAAAATTAGGGTTGCATTTATAATATTGAAGTATTTGTTGTTTAATGGAGAGAATTGCTCTTGGAGAACTATTGTTTTAGGTTCAAGTTTCTACGAGGGGGCACCTCTGGCCTTTGGTTTTCCTGCTCCTATCCCCTCTGTCCTTGTGGCTGTCACACACCCTTGAGGCCAATATGCAGCTTCCCATCATTTAAATATAAAGTAAAAATGGTGCAATGTATTAAAGCTGTAATCTCATTAATAGAGCATTTTATGTTTCCCATGCTGTTTATATATAGAAATGAAACAGCATCCTCCCCTCATTTATTTTAAACTTGTTACTATTCATTTTTATTCCAAAAAATAAATAGCAGTTAAGGTGGAAAATTGCTCAGTATTGTGAATGAGTCATACATCTATTTATAATAGGCAACATGGTTTCTTTCTCTCTCTCAAGATCAATAACCCTCTTTTCCTATTCTGGCTCCTCTCAATCTCTGAGCTATAATCAGTAATTCACCAACAGCTGTGCTGTCTTTGAACTTTCACTTTTTATTTAAAATCTTAGCTCAGGAAATTTTTTTATCTTAACTTACACTGGCACTTTCTCAATAAGAGTTAATATCTAGAACAACCATAGTGAAGCATTATTGAAAGCTACAGACCAACTAATATTATGACAGGAAAAAATGGGTTGTGAAACATGTGTTTGAGAGACACACAACCTACAGGCTTTAGCGTACAACATGGACCTACGTCCATATTCTCTAATATCCTAGTGAACTCATATCATGCTTTCCCCTTTGGAATGTTTTAAATACCAAGCAGATTTAAAGTACTTTGTGGTCTTCCCTGGACACAGATTTCCCAGTGATTTAGAGCAAGGAGGCAGTTTGTGTAAACAAGAAATAAAGGCAGGCTTGCATCCCCTCTCCTCCTCCATTGACTGTGTGCTGGGTTTCTGTATCGTCAACAGGGAAGGCAGCAACATTTCCCTCCTCCTCGCAACTTTGAGACTGTGGCTAAGGGGAGGGGAGGAAGGCCATGAGAGTTCTGCTGCTTCACACACTTATGGAGCTGTAGGCTTTGTACTTCATCCTCCTCACTTTGTGGGAGTTGCCTAATAGCTTATGAGCTAATGTGTGAAGACTCAGACCGTTGAGAGAATTGTATGAAAGCCCAGCTCTGCTCCTCCTGGCTCCTCTCACAGGAAGGCGGAAGGAAAAATATGTCCCTTCCCTGACTTCACATCCTTCCCAAGGCCTAGAGTACATGGGAGGAGTCAGAGGAGACCTCTGAAAGTAGGAAGGTACTGATGAAAGGACCCCTATTTTTGGAGAATTCCCACCAAAGGGACAGGGTCACAGAACACAGATGGGATGACAGAGCACCAAAGGCCCCAGAGATACAAAACATGGGGGATAATGCAGAACAGGCAAGAAGTAGGATATTGCATTGGGGGAGTGCCACAGAGGGCCCAGAATGTGCCGGGTGGACATGGAGCCCTGAAAGACAGAGCCCTATTCAAACACATGCACGCGCAGTCATGCATCCACATGCACACTAGCATACACACACACACACACTTGTCTGGCATAAATGTTGTAGACCATGCTGCTGCTAAGGAGCTTTGGGAAGGGGAACTCTGCTCCAGTGCGCAGCCTGTTCTTCGTCCCTTGCCATGTTTAGGGCAAAATGAGTCCATTGCCTCCAACACTTTTCTGCGGTTGCCCCTATGGGCCCATAGTCTTTTCCCTCAGCTCCTTATACAGGTGCTTGGACCATGTAATATTTTTGTCTGAAGAGAACTCAGTTAATCATACAATTATGATAAGGGACTATAGTATTTTCCAAAGTATTAACCAATGTAGAATATTTCCAAAATATAGTTCCCATGAATTATATGTTAAACCTTTGCAGAAATATTGTTTTAATAGTATTAGTTGGTAGTAAGTTAAGCCTTATAAATAAAATTGACATATGGATTGCTGATTGCAGTACCGAAAGATTAGAAACTATGGGTTATCATTTGATTGACTGCTATAAGTGGTAGCCATGAGCCAGTCAAAAAAACATAGCTTAGATCATTACTTAATTTAACAACTCTTAAGGCAGGGTTCCAGAGAAATGCAGGTTATGTAATTAAAGACTATTCTAATGCCCTGCCACAAGGGACAGGGGTAAGGCTACAGAAATAAACTTAACTGGATCATTTCCTAACTCTTGAGTGCAATCTTAAAAGTGGTATTAAAATGGAATTTCCTAAGGGTCTTTCAAGCTGCCATACTGGATGAGCTGCCATTCTGGATGATACCAGTGGTCCATCTAATCAAGCATGCTGTCTCCAACAGCAACCAGTTGCTGCAGAGGAAGGTGCAAGAAGCCCCACAAAAGGCCGTTGTGGGATAACATGTCCCCAGGGAAAGATCAGACCCCCTTCCAAAATTCAGTCTTTCAGTAGTTTTACATACCTTGTTTAGTCTGCTGAAAATCTAGATCTGTTTAATGAAAATTCAGGAATTGTGGAAGTATGATGAAATTATGCAATATTTGGAACAATAAATAAATATACTGTTACATCTCTTTACTAATAGTGCTTTGTATCTTGTGGCATTCCAACTAGATAGACATGACTTTCTGGCAGAACTGATGGAGAACTGTAGTACTGAGATGGATATAGTGAATGCTGAAGATGGACTATTTTCCAGGCTGGTTATGAATTGCATTGTCATGGCTCAAGTCTTTTAACTGAGGAATTTGTCAATACCGTCTTCTTAAAGGGAAAGACACTGGGGTTTTTTCCTTCTAAAACATAGTACTTTTAACCATTAGTGAAGGTCTCTTCTCTTGGCTGCTATGTGCCAATTTGCCTAACCAGATTATACACATCAAGTTTATTTTCACCAAAGGAAATCTCAAAATAGATCTGTAATAAAAGCAGTAACTTATATTATTTGTTCACTTTTACACATGGAAACTTCTTTAATCTTCTCGTTTGTTTGTTTTTCTATTACTTATTAATAGGCATGGTGTTGAAATTAGACTTTTTATGTACAGAAAGGAAATATATTGCTTTCATTTTCTATTTCACTTAATGAGTCATTACTTTCATTCCTGAACATATACTGTAGATCTTTAATTTGCAGCCTATATTTTACATTCTGTTGGAGATAAGGGTACTATGGAAAAATGTGATCATGTAATTAATGATGGCATCATGATGCATATGCACAAGAAGGCAGATTTGTGTTGCACAGGTAACCTTAATTCTGGCATTTCCTAACTTTTTTGCGTGTTTGCAACCTTAATCCTCTTCTAACATACATTGTGTTGTGTGTGTGTGTGTGCATAATTTCCTAGGCTTTTAAAAAAGCAAACAGAAATAACAGATATTCCATCATGTGGTATTATATTGATGCACACATGATTCATCAGAAGGATTGGAACTTTTAGATCCAATGCACAAAACTCTGACACTTGAACTAACAAATGGTAGTGATAGCAGTAGTAGGTTGTTATCCTTTGTATGGACCAGCGCTAAAAGGGGTGAGACATTGTGTCAGTGGGTTTCACAGATACTTGTTAGCTGCAGAGGAATGGTGAGACTAAGATCTCTGGTTACATTCCAGGTTCTGGCATGGGAGGAGCAGTACTTTCTAATGAGCACAGACTCTTCTGCCTATTATCCCTTCTACCACTTTCCCTGCAACCCATCCTTGCCCTAGTCCTGCCTCTTTGGTACTAGTGCCATTCTCCTTGACCATCCAGTCCTAGTCTTATTCCTCCAAACTCCTCATGCCAGTGTCTCCACCTGTTTCCTTACTCAGCCATTGCAAATTCACCCCAGTTCCTTGTCCACAGTCTCCTTGCCCAGCCAGCCCCAGTTCCCCCTCCTAATTCCTCATCCATTCTCTGTCTACCCTGTTGGCCTCCATTTCCCCCCCACCCTCACCCATGGTTTCCCAAGCCCACTTGCACACAGTTCCAGTTTCCCACCCTGGGCTCTTCCTTGTCCCTCCCCAGACTTCCTTGTTCAGTCTCTGTGTTCCCCTCCACCAGTTGTCCTAGTCTCCTTATCTCACCAGTCCCAGTGTCCCCCTTACTTCTACTACTAGTTCAAGTCTTCTCTTCCCCTGGATCCTTGTCCCAGCCTATTCCCTCACCCTTCACAGGTCTGACTCTTGTCTCCTTTGCATTCAAATGAGGCAAATTTCTCCCTACTGCCTGGGCATCAGAAGGGTGGTCACTGAACAAAAACATTCTCTCCATGCTCTCAGTTCTGGTGCCCCGCTTTGGCCCATTCTACAGCAGCCCCAGAGCTCAGTTGCAGAGAAAGTTTTGGTCAACGGCAGGCTGGATCACGCTTATTGTAAATGGAATCTTCAAGGAACTGAGCTGCAAAGCTGTGGCAATCCTCTAGTGAGCACGTACAAACTGATTTTTTTTAAAGACTTATAACATGGCCAAATTTAGGCAGATTTTTCATAGAGAGACAAAAGGTACATCCCTGGAAAAGGGGCTATATTTCAAGGCTAAAGGCCAAATTTCAAGTTTCTGCTCCAAGTCATGGGGTGCTACAGCTTCTCAAAGAAAAGGTTGTGATAATTTTGTAAGATGGGCAAAACAATGTATTTTTTCCCTACCTTCAATCTTGGAAATAGCTGAATGATTTTGGTTGAAAGTTTCCAAAAACTTTTGGCAGACACTCAGCATGGAAAATTTCAACCCCAGTGGTTCAAGTTTGGCAAAGTTTTTTATAAGCGACTGAAACAGGATCTGATAATGGGAAGTACAGGGCAACCTTAATCAAAGGTTAATCTTAATCTTCTAAAGAGTTGTGGTAAAGTTACAGACACAAGACCTGGGGATTCTCTGCTGGCATAACTCTGTTAGACTTCAGCAGGGTTACATCTGTAAAGAATTTAGCCTATGATCTCTGGCTCAAATGGTTTACAATCTTAGGGTCTGAGACAATAAGCACTTGTTACCGGGCATAGTGCATAGTGATAGCCCCACTGACTTGAACAAGACTTCTCTTTGTAGTAAGAACTATACTGCAATGTTTGATTGCAGGATCAGGCCAGCTCCAGCGTTTTTGCTGCCCCAAGCAGCGAGGGGGAGGGGGGACCCAAACCCCGCAATCAGTGGCACTTTGGAGGGAGCTCTACCGCTGTCGCTTCATCCTTTGGCAGCAGGTCCTTCTCTCCGAGAAGGACTGAGGGACCTGCCGCCGAAGAGCTGGACGTGCCTCCCCTTTACGTTGGCCACCTCAAGCACCTGCTTGCTGCGCTGGTGCCTGGAGCCGTCCCTGTAAAAAATACCGCTTGGGAGTGTTTCAGCATCAGTGTAGTAACTGGTTGCCACTTTCTGCCATCTCACTAATGAGAAATCTTTCCATTAGTTTTCTTATCAAGAATACCATTCAATAAGAAGTCTATAGCCCCTAGCACTCCTTAAGACATTATAATTCTTAGTCCCTAGTGGGGCAGAGGTAAATCAAACTGTATGAAATCTAAATGATCTGAGCACAGCTTACATTTGCCTTCTGTTAAGCAACACTGAGCAAATTTAATGTATGTTCACTGCCAACTAACTTCCTTTTTTTCCTTCCCAACATGTCTATTGTGCCTATTTTGTGTGTGTACCATATTTACAGATAGCTTGCATGAATGTGACTATGGAGGATTTCTCCTGCAAAATAAACAAGGCAAAAATATTACAGTATTGCCTGTCAGTTATTTGGCCTAGGTTTTATTATAATTGGATGCTGACAAGATGCTGCCAGTAGTAAACCAAATTTGTTGTAAAAAATTAACTTTCACAAGAATATCTGAAATTAACTTGGAACCATTTAGAGCCATTAACTCGGAGCCATTTATTCAACTTGTCCAACACCCTTTTTTCTCCTGCGAGCGTGACAAAGGTTTGCAGAGGGAAATACTTTTATTTTTTGAGAATTTTTTGCCTTTTTCATGGCAAAATGACATTTTTTCATCTGTCTGAACTGCCTTTGATTCAAAAAGATCAATGGAGAAATTAGAGGCAAAATAAAGTATTTACTAAAGTTGGTTGAAGAGATTTTCACCTTTTATTGGCTGCCTATTATGCACCAGCTTATTATAACTGAAACCCAGACTTAGAAGTGACCCCACCAATCTGTTCCTTTCCTGTCCACCCTTGAGTTGGCTGAGTCCAAATGGATCAGATTTGGGGCATTGGTACTTACAGGTGCCATAGCTTGTCTGTCCGTTGGATGTATTCTCCCTTTGGAATCATGAATGATGGCCAGAAAGGAAGCATTGGTGGCATAATTAAACATTTGTGTTTCACCATTTCTTGAGTCTTCTATTAAAGTAGATAAGATCTTCAGGGCAGGGCCTATTTCTTACTTAGTATTTCTGCAGTGCCTAACGCAACAGGCCTCGATCCTAATCCCCCCCCCCCGCGATAAATAAACAAAGAGCACATAAATACAACTACACATTTGGGGCGGAGGATCCCGATGTTAAAAACGTTCTTTAGGATGTGAAGTTAAGAATTCAAAAGTTATGAAAAGCTAAATTAACAGTTGAACATGCAACTTAATTCTACCCCCTTGCGCATTCCCCCCCCCCAACCCTGATACAGTTGCTCCAGCAACTCCCTGGTATTCCCAGTGCAGTTGGTGGTTGTGGCACTGCTGCTTTAGCAGCAATGTGAACCTGGCCTCAGAATCATAGACACCGATTCTGTGGGTTCTCAAAAGCTGGAGCACTCACAGGAAAAAAAACTAATGGGTGCGCAGCTGTTTGGTGGGGTGTCGCCAATCCCACAGCTGTTTGGTGGGGTGTCGCCAATCAGCTCTTTGGCAGCTGGGGGAGCAGCATGGGGAGGGTAGAGAGCAGCGAGCGGCAGGTGGGCAGAGCAGGGATGGGAAGAGGCAGAATGAGGGCGGAGCCTCAGGGGAAGGGGCGGAGTGGGGGGGTGGCGCCTTAGGGCAGAGCAAAGGTGGAGCACCCCTGGGGAAAAATAAGTTGGCACCTATGCTCCAAATGTTTAGTGTTTGGGGCAGGCTGGTAAAATGTCTCATGAACACAAGTGAGAGAAGGGAAATGGCTGTTTTGACTAGTTCATATGTCCACTGAATCTAAATGAAATTTCAGTGGAAAAAGAAAAGTTGTAGTCCAAATGGATTCCTCCTGCTGAATATCAGACTTGTTGCAAACGCTGGAAACAAGAGAATTGCTCAAAGAAAAGGTTTCAAGAATCCTTCATAGTGGAAAGTGCTGGCAATCTAAATATAGGGGTCACTAATATTTAATCACTCCAACTTCCCTTTTTATAAAACAATCTGAAGACTGGAGAGAGAGCAGTGCCTGGTCTACACAGAAGTTTTATTGGCATAAGTACATCAGTCAGGATGTGGAGGGGGAAAAAAGCCTCTGAATGATGCAGCATGTCAGTATAACCCCCATAGTAGACACAGCTTTGTCAACAGAGCAGGACTTCTGCCAACAGCTAACTTTATATGGGGAGGTAGTGTTTCTACACTGATGGAAATACCTCTTCTGTTGTATGCTATGTCTACTTGACAAGGCTATGTCGACATAGTTATGTCTGTGTAGTCTCTATAGTATAGATCAGGGGTCACTTTCAGAAGTGATGTGCTGAGTCTTCATTTATTCACTCTAATTTAAGGTTTCCTGTGCCAGTAATATATTAACATTTTTAGGTCTTTCTATAAGTCTATAATATACGACAAAACTATTGCTGTATGTAAAGTAAATAAGGTTTCTAAAATGTTTAAGAAGCTTCATTTAAAATTAAATTAAAATGCAGAGCCCCCTGGACCACTGGCCAGGACCCAGGCAGTGTGAGCACCATTGAAAATCAGCTCATGTGCAGCCTTCAGCACGTGTGCCGCAGGTTGCCTACCCCAGTATAGATATCAATATCATAACATATTGAACCAGAAAAGTCTGATGTGGATTGGGGAAAGATATAAATGGATTTGGGGTAGTAAAAACTGGAATCCTGGAATAACACCCGCCCCGATAAATAAACAAAGAGCACACAAATAAAACACTAATCCACAAAACAGTACTCTTAAAAGCTAAAAACATCAGTATTATGTCTGACTGTGCAACTGTGCTGACTGATTTGTTCTCTAAGGTCAGCTGAAGATGCTGTATGTATGCCTTTGTCAAGATGATGCCTTGTGAGGGCACTGAAATAGTGAAGAGTTCACATTTGTTTCAGATAGAAGGAAGCAATCTGACAATGTTTTAGATAATGCCAAATAACTTGAAGTCATAAAGAATAAATTTCTAGCTAACAAAAACAGCGTTAGATGCTTTCATATTTATTATTGTAATATTAATGGTCAAGATTTTTTTTATGAATGACTAGTGATTTTTTTTCAGGAACTGCTGAGCACCAACCTCCAGAAAATCAAGCACCTTAAGGAGTCTCAATTTGGGCACCCAAAAATCACGGTACCTAAAATCACTATTTTAAACCTTGACCCATAACTACAAATTTCTCCAGGGTTTTGAGAGATTTGGAGACCCTAAAGAGGCTCCAAGTTTAGCCTGCTTTAAACCAGTGGTTTTCAAACTGTGGGTCATGACCCAGCATTGGGTGGCAGAATGTAAAGCACTGTGTTACAGTGGCTCTGGCCAGCACCGCCAACTGGGCCATTAAAAGTCCCATCGGTGATGCTGCCTGGCCAGGGCAGACTAGTCCCTACCTGTTCCGACACCATGCTGCATCCTGGAAGCCGCCAGCAGTAGGTCTGGTGCCTAGGTCGGGGGGCTCAGGGGCTTCATGAACTGCCCCCACCCCAAGCACCAGCTGCATACTCCCATTGACCGGGAGCTGGGGCGGGGGGCAGTGACTGCAAGCGAGAGCCACGTGGAGCTGCTTGCACACCTCCATCTAGGAGCCAGACCTGCTGCTGGTCACTTCTGGGGCACAGTGCGGTCTGTGGTGCCAGGACAGGGGGAAGCCTGCCTCTGCACCGCTGACCAGGAGCTGCCAGAGGTAACCCCCTGCCCCAGCCATGACCCCCCCCAAACCTGGAGCCCCCTCCTGCACTCCAAACCCCTCATCCATACCCAAAGCCCTGCTCCCCTCTTGCACCCCAAACCCCTGCCCCAGCCCAGAGCCCCATCCCACACCCAGAACCCCTCATTCCTGGCCCCACCTTGCAGCCCTCACCCCAGCACACCAACCCTCTGCCCCATATCTGAGCCCCTCCCACACCCTAAACCACTCATCCTCCCCCAGCTCATTGGAGTCACAGGCATCAACAATTTTCTTCAACCGAGTTGCCAGAAAAAAGCTTGAAAACCACTGCTTTAAACCTTCAATACTGAATATCCCGTATAGCGACCACCATCTTTTTGGTCCTGGCTGACTGGACAGAACGGTGGTGGTGGTGGTGGTGGTTTGTAATATCCAGACCTCAATAGAAGAGGATTCATTTTAGAACCAAGTAGTTTACCTCATTATTCAGCCAGAATATTGAATGTCTTATTGCCGTCTCCTCCTTAGATGCTTAACACTCTGCCTTTGAGCACTCCCATCCCAGTTTTGCAGCCTGATCTTCAACTGGTGTATCTCCACATAGCTCTACCTGGTTTTTTCATTCCAACATTTTAAACCCAAAGTGTATGGATAAGTAGCCCAGACCAAATTATTGAATTTGAACTTCAAAATTCATAAGAGCTAACCAATCACTACTAAGATATATTTGTTTCAAACCTGCAAGGAATTATTATGAGAAGGGAGTCCAAAAATCACAAATGATTAGCAAATACCTTGACAGTTTCCTTCCACAAATGTGTGTTCACCAAAACATTTTTTATAGTTTCATTTTGGTACCCCATATTTCACTTTCATATGAACCTTGGCAGAGTAATGATGAGGTCATCTTTATGTCAATGCTTTTGTAGAGTTATACTGTTGCTGTGGTGATGGTTGTTAGAAGTGAACTAGCAGAGGGTGAATGATCATTATTGGTAGAAGTGCTTTTCGTGCCCTCTAGCATGTCTCTGGTGGTTAACCTGTACAGCTTGCTGGAATAAAACCTGATGCCTGTTGTCTGTGTCTTGTGGTTGTTCTTGAATAATGTAGTGGATATTGTATAAATGAACAGGTGAGAAAGGAAAAATGTTGGGCTTGATTCTGATCGCACCCTGGTTTTATGCCAGTATAACTCCATTAAGGGAGGTTGGTTTTGTGGTTGATACAAATAGATAATAAACAACAATAATTAACTAAGCATTGGGTTGGAACTCTGATGATTTGGGTTAAATTCCCAGTTTTGTCACGGACTTCCCATGTAACCTTGGGCAAGTCATTTAATTCTCCTGTGCCTCAATTCCTCATCTATAAAAACAGGAATAATATCTGAAGATAAATTCATTAGTTTGTGAAATGCCTAGATACTACAGCAGAGTGTATGTAGGTGGATATACACTCTGTAAGTGAGATCAGAATCAGGACCTTTGTGGGATCAGGTCCTTTGTCTCAGATGAAACAAGTTAAATGTTGAACATTAACATGAGCTTGTATAAACTGATACCTGCCAAAGATCTAATAAGTAAAATGGAAATAATCTGGGATGTGATGGAGTTGGGAAGGGTGGAATTATACCATCATTGCAATATCTTTGTGATGGGTGGCCTCAAACCATTAAAATGGGGATTAGACATACTGTAGACATTGATCACTGGTGAAGGAAAAAGGAGAGGTAAATGCTGTAGTTCTGAACCCCCTTTTATCAACTGCTGGGTTGGTGGCTTGCTTATTGGTGGTAGAGAGGATGAGAGAAGAAACCTATAAGCCACAGAAAAAGGTTGTCTGTCTTGGCTGTACAAGGTCCCCACAGCTGTGTAAATAAATGACATGTTCTGCTATCACACATGCTGAATGTTGTAATTGAAAGCTTTACTGGATCTTACATACATATTGAACTAGATTGTGGCTTAAAAGCCACAGCCCTATATAGGGCCACACTGCTCCAGGAGGAGCACAGAAGGGCTTAATAAACAGTCTCTCTGGGGCTGCTCTTGAGCTTGGAGGATAACAAATCTGCTCTATTCATTCAGATTGCTTTCCTTTGGTGCACTAGCCTCAGTTTGTGGGAGAATACAAAGATGAGGGAAATAGGGGATGGTGGGAAATTTGGGCCCTGACCCTCTCTCCCTCTTCGCAATTCTCCTTTTTCCTCTTCTGAGCCCTGTGGAGCAGAGTAGGACACTGCATTCCCCAGAGTATAAGGCTGGCTACTGTGACCTGCACAGCTGACAAGGAGAAAAGGAGATGACTTCTTGCTGGTCCAGGGGTTGCTCACAATCTGGGCCATAACTAAGGCAAGTGTAACTCAGAAATCAGGAAGTTTTATTGTCTGTCTTGTGCTGAACAGCAATAGCTGCTTGGTGGCAGGGGACATGGTAGGAGCCAATCAACTTTTCTGCTACTGTCAAGAGACCCTGATTAATGACTTTGTTTATTTTCTACAGCTTCCAGGTTTTTTTTCTTCTATCATAGCAAACCTTGATTTTTATCAGATATTTCATTGTGAAACATGCCCTTTTTCCACACACTTTCTCAGATTCACTTCACACAATTACATTCTTGCCTGATCTTTGTATCAAGGGGACATTTAAAATAACTTTAACTGATCTGAATGAAATTATTACTTATTTAGCAAAGCACTTTATGCAAAGCAACAAACTGCTATACTGAAGCATAATAAAACGTTAAATGGATATGATCAAAATTGGCAAGCTACAAAAATGAAACAAATTAGTCTCTTTTCAATCAGTTCAAGTGTCCAGAGCGTTAGCTGAGTGTTTAAAAGGGAGCAGTATCTGTCAAAGCCATTTGATTTGAAAAACCAGCAGCAGTGGTTGTGGTGATAGCTGAACAAGTAACCTCAGCAAATAATATCAACAAATTCAGTCACTTTTTCTGGTTGCAGAATGGCCATGAATGGATCAGAATTTTCTCACATTTATTTAAAATATACTTTGATTTGCAAATTATTTGTAGGCAGGGGCTCTGGAACAATTTATATAGTAGGGGTGCTGAGCTCCATTGACCCAAACTGTAAACCTTGGATTTGATGGAAACCACGTCAAGCCAGGGGCTGCTACTGTACCCCCAGCACCCCTACCTCCAGCACCTATGCTTGTAGAAGGGAAGGAAGAGGGCTTACTCTCTGGATCAATTTTGATCAGTTTGCTGCACGTATCTGATGTTCATTATTTGAAATTTGAGCTATTCTGGTTGGTAGGGGTGATGTTTATGTTCCCAGAATGGATAAGCATGATCCTGAAGAGCATAATCCTGCCAATTTTTCCACATGGGCAGACCCTTGCTCCCATAAGAAGTCCTCCCTGAAGTCCACCTGCATGGAACAACTTTCAGGATCAGAGCCACAGTTAAAAGGCATGCTTGAGGAAGCTAAGGAAGACTTAAATACCTCAGGGAGAGGGACTAGGCTATGGAAATGTAGCAGATGAACAGGTTTAGGAAATTAAAAAAACAACCATTTTTCCTTGCTGGGTCTCAGAGCCCTTGCCTGAGCAATCTTTTCCAGAAATGTTAGGTTACTGTCAGATTCATTGGCTAGGTCCAGAGTTTTAATATACGCTTTACAAACAGGAGGAGTCCCTGTTAAATGGTTCATGGATAATTTGTGCAATTAACTGTTTGAAAAAATCTATTGTGGGAGTCATTCCATTGATTTCAATAGAGTTTAGCTCAAGGTTATAATCAAGAGGCTTTCCGAACTCTCTTCTACACCTTTGCAGAATGGGGCAGAGATTCTAGTCCCAGAAACCTTGGGTCCCATTTGTACTCCCTTTGCCTTTACCATCTCCCAGCTCTGACAGGTCAGCAGCTGCTTAGCACAGCCTGGGACCATCTCAGGTTGCATTAATTTTTCACTAAATTTTCCAGAGGCCTTGTAATGATGTGCATCCCTTCTCCATCCTTGCCTGCTCCCATTCTTTGTCACGGATCCATATCCCTGAAGAGAGGACATGCCGCCATCTCTGCCCTATGGCCTAGCAGGTTGCATTGAGTCTGGTTTCTTTCCCTTCATGGTAGTAGAAGTGAGAATATGGCCCTGAATATAATGAGCATTATTAAAAGCTTTTTCATGTTTGTCTATAAAATGACAAGCTAATGAGAAGATTAAGGTAAAGAAATAAAACATGGTAACAAAGTAAAGAAATCTTTAAAAAATATCTCTATATAAAACAATTCTGATAACTAGATTGTTAGGACAGCAAACACACCTAAAATAAAGCCAGCTACTTTCCCACTGATTTTTCTTCTAATGGCAAAATTCTGTTAAGTCCCAAGTCTGATTTCTATTCTTACTAGTTTCTCTTATGAATTATTTTTGTCTATTGTCACAATAGGAGGATACATTATTAAGTATAAACTTGTTTTATTTTTCTCCCTGGATATCATTGGTAAATATTAGCTACACCCATTGAGCTGTAACTGAATTTACTGAGTGAAATGATTCTTTTTGAAGACATGTTAATGTTAGGTCACAGCTGGAGGGTTAGTAATAAATATCACTGGTTACCAAGCACAGTTTATCAATTCAAACCTACCTTACATTTTAAACGGTGTTTATTTTGTTTCCAGATGTTTTGTTTACATTGTCCTGTGCTTCAGAACTATGGCAAATGGACTGAGAGGGCTTGTTCAGGTAGCATCAGAGCTATCAGTGAACAAACAAGAGAGCAAAGTGAACACTTTCAGCCTAGTGAAAATCTTTGGGGAATTAGGTACATTGAGCTGCTTGTAAAATGGAAGCTGCACATTAATGAGGACCCCAATTCAGTACAGCTCTTAAACCATCTGCTTAACTTTAAGCCTGTGTTTAAGGCCCATTGAAGTCAGTGTATTGGTTCGTAGTTCTTGCTAGTTGCACAGCATCCTCATTCCCTGTAAAAGCCAACCCCTCATAACATGGGTGGTGGAACCAGGAGAGAATGGGGTTGTAACATACCCACAATGGAAATACTGTGGAGACTCAACCCTTATGTAAACTTGCACATGTGGTGGGTGGGGGCAGAGGTGAGAGCAAGACCCAGAGGGGCTGGAGTGGCCATGGTGGCACCCAGGATCAGATCAGTGAGCTGGTAGGAACCATTGGCACTCTCCAATCTGAAGCCACCTCAAGTAGCTCCCCTCATTGCCCTTCTTATACCTCTTTCCCCATATACCATTCACAGTGAACTTCTGCCCCACCCCACCACTCACCATGCAGAAGCAAATCCCTGATTCCTCAGGAAAAAAATGGTACTAAGCTTTCCCAGCCAAGCCATGTCTCATATGTTCTGAGATACATTTGCCGTCTGTCCAGGGAAAAAAACAAAACCTCAGTCATTAAGCATGTTTTTTTAATGACAAAGCCACTCAGTGGTATCTGGTGAGAGGCAGGTACAACTCAAGATACTCATTCATTTTCCAAAAGAAAGGAGACAAAACTATATATCCTGCATAGCTACAAGATTCAGTCTAGCATAATTTCACAACTACTTTTCAATATCTGCCAGCTGTCTAAATATATGTCCATGCAGAGGCAAGCTCAAAGAAGCAGTTATTCTCAAAGATGCACTGTATTTAAAAAGAGGGATAAAATAATTCAGTAAATAGTGGGTCTCATTTATTCCAAAACAAAAATGACAGAAAAGCCATTTAAGGATTCAGAGTCAAAACACTGAACTGACTTGTTACATCATTAATAAAAAGTGCTTCAAGGCCAGGGAATCTACTATAATGTAAATTTTATAAGAATTTTTTGAGAAACTGTAAATACATTTCAATATAACCTTAACTCTGACCCAAAATGAACACCATTGTTTCACAAGCAATTTCAAAAGAAGGGGAAACAAAGCCTTTTTGAATATTACATGTTCAGGTTAATGACACACAGAGAATGCTATTATATCTCCTTAATTTAGAGGTATGTTTGGGGTGGGGGAGAGTAAAAGCAATTTCCCTTGGAATAAATAACTAAGGGAAGTGGTCATGGCAACATCACTACCCATAGTGAAGTCTATGACATTACTGGGAATGATTTAATGAGCAGCTGTGCAAAATGTAGATTCTTCTGCATGGTATAAATGATTGGAGTGTTTTGGTTTTTTTTGAACCATAGTATCTATGAAGGTATGAAACTGAAGGCTTCAGCTTCTATGGCTGTCATTCTGTCACCTTTCACTTCCTGGAAGGATCTTTCTCTGTTTGGCCATCTTCCCTGCTAAAGGTGGGTGCAGTGCCATTGCTGCTGCTAAAGAGAGAAGTGTGGATTTCTCCCTCTATCCTACCATGATCTAGCCACCCTGTCCTGTCTCTCAATTCCCTCTGAGTCCTGTCCTTTATTTCATTTTCCCTTACCTTTTTTATTTAATCTCCTTTTGTTTGTGCTTATTTTTTGTGCTGTTTGTCCCTTCCTGACTTTTTTTTTTACTTCCTCCTTTTCCAGTCCAGATCTCCCTTTGGTTCCCCTTGTCCTTCTCCTCTCCCAGTCTCTACCTACTGTGAAGATCATGAGAGAGAGCTATATTATTTTTATGAATACCATGTGCATCTGTTTGTTTGATAGTTGTTGTGCTGTCTGACACATGGTTCAAAGGGTTAACTCCTGCAGGAGCTCACACCATGTTCACAGGAAGGCAGCCAATGACTCTAGATAACTCAGTTACCGGTACTGAATGGACAATACAGGTGTTCAATTAATTCAGTGTTTTGCCTCTGATTGAGCTGAACCTCTAGCTTCTGACAGGGAAGGGGGCCTTTAGGTGGAAAACCTTGACCAAAAACCTAAGCTCATGGGAGGCAGTGTCTGGTATTCAGTCTACTTTCCTGCAGTCCCCAGAAGCAGGGGTACCTGGATGAGTTGGGACTGCCTAAGGTTTGAGGGAAGTGCTAAGCTTTAGATAAAACAAGATGCAAATAAGCTTTTTTTGTTATGTTCTTATGGATAAATAAGCAATACTTTGTCTTGAAGAAGCTGTTCTGAGTCACTGCATTAATCTACTGCTCACAGTTCCTGAAAGGAAGTCTCTTGCAGATGCCAAACCCAGTTGGATCTGCTGAGGAAACATAGTCAGTAATCACAGATGCTGCATCCTGCAGACCTGATCTGTGAGTGGTAGCATCATAGAATTCATCCTGAGGAGTGTAGGGAATGTCACTTGAAAAGGTGCACTCAGGAAAGACCAGAGATGGGTTGAGGTACAGCTCTCTGTGACAAGAGGGCCCAGGGAGCCCTCTTCTCTTTTAGAGGACAGGTCGCCCCAATCCTGTCTTCCCTCTTCCTTGTCACATTTGTATTGCCATTTCCTCCTCCACCACCCATTTTTGCAAATTCCAGAACACTTATTGTACAATCCCCATCTATGTGCACAGCTGTGGAGGTCCCCTCAGTGCACTAGAGGTTGGTTCTAGTGGGTATCACTAGTCAGATTGCTCCTGGACTATAGCTAGCTGGGTTGGGTGGACTCCACCCCGCTCACCTTGTGCGTGGGGCTGCTCCCCCTCATGTTCCTCACTGTATGCTTGAGGAGGTGAAGACTATTCACTTCCTTGCAGATCCTGGGAAGGGGTGCTCCCTGCCTGCCTATATAACCTGGTCCTCTGGAGCCTGACATCAGGTCCGTATCCCATGAGCTTCTCTAGTTGCTTGCAATGAATTCACATAGGCATAATGCTCTCCAGCTGCTCCACATCTGAACTGTGCCTTGGGAACTATACACACTCATGATCCATACTCTCCAGTTCCTCAAGCTCATGTCCTTCCATGATACAAAGTAATGGGACCTTTTGCCACCTTTTGGAGGACACAGATTCCCCCATAGGCCAGCTTTTATTCCATGTTGCTTACAAAGCCTGCTTGGGACTCAAGTGAGTGCCACCTTCACATAGCTGTGAGGATGGGCATATTGTTGGTATGGTTTACCGTCTCCTACCACCTGCCATTTCTGCAGTAACACAGAGGAAACCGTGAAGCATGCTACGTTCCTTAAATCACACATGCGGGCAAAGTTCCTTTAGGCATTGTCCACTGATTTCCTAGAGTCTCTCCCCAAACAGTGGGCATTGTCCAGGGTTCTCTGCTCAGTGGCCTCCTCTGGTTCTCTCATTCTAACCCTAAGACCTGCACTCCTGTTCTTGCATACTTTGTCCCGCATAATTAATTGATCCTTGTTCCTCTGTAGCCTGCCTCTCCCTACCTTTTGTTGAGGGGCAGTTAAATGTGTGTTGTGGGAGGAGCCCCTTGGGGCCCCACTCATCCCTACAGAGATCAGATAGTCTGGCAACTTTCATGAGCAGTCAGTTCACACAATTAAAAAAGTGAAACTGTTGTTACCAGGATTATCAAAGAGAACAAGGTGCCATACTGAAATTACAAACGGATGATTTATAGTGAACAGCCTACTTTTACAAAAGAAACCTATTGTAGCATATTGATTTATTTTGTTGTTCACTACCATAATCAGTCCAGCACTCGTTAGATATGTGAAGGGGGGAAAAAAGCTTAAGAAGATGGAAATGACTCTGCAGTTCACCAGCATGAAAAGCCATCTGGGTTAGTTGTCTTCTAGATTGTCTTCCTGCTGTGCTAATTCCACCCACAAATTATAACTCAATAATAAGGAACATGGCAGGGCAGTGAAAGTGACTTAAAAAAAAAGCATCCCATTAATCACAGTAGCATCCAAGATGCATCCAATGTGAGAGTTTAAGGTTCAAACCTGTAGGGTCAGATTCTGCCACCCTACTCACCCTGAGTAGTCCCTTACTGCATGAGGAAAAATGCAACTTCTCCCACAGGGAAGTACTACTTAACATGAATAATGGTAGCAGAATCTGGGCTGTTGCCAAGTGAACTATATTTCAGTCTGCTGGATAGGTGCCTGTTGGCATGTTTACAAATTGAAATAAATAAACTATAGACCAATTAGTTAAATTGTGCAGTCAGACTTTCTGATGCCATTTACCTCCTCTATGGCTATACTGTGACTATATGAAGATCAAATAACAGATGTGAAGGAAATGTTTAGGTTTTTTGCTAGATCATTTTTCAGTAACCAAAAATTCCTTCCTTTAGTACTCATTTAATGGTATCACATTCTTTTTTTGTCCAATAAAGTTAATGAATCTTCTTGCTTTTCTAAATATCCTTAGTTAAATTGTTCATTTTCCTGTTTTGTGAATCCACTCTTTACATTTTATAAAACCTAACAATGCTACAATATTTTGATTGCTGTGACTAAAGCTTTGATTTTACTAGCAATTAACTTTTAACTACTAATTTGTTCACACTGGTTTTGAAGGTTGGTTCAGTTTTGTGTGGCAGGAAACACCCCTCTTGAATCAACTCTAGCATTTTACCATTTAAATGCCTGCTAATAAACATTGCCAGTTCATTTAACTTCAGATAACACTAAATTTCTTTAAAAGGTTACATTTGAATCTTTATGCACCTTAAATTTTTCCACTTGATAAAATTGAGAACTGTATTGAACTGTGATCACTATTTCCCAAATCATCCTTTCTAGGTGTTTCATTTAAAATATCTTCATTGGCTCATATTTAGTTCAAAATGGCTAGCTGACCCAAAGACATAACTCATTTTAGAAAACAGATTCTCTACAATACAGTAAGAACAGAATAGAAGTTGATCTGTGAGAAACATCTAACAGTTTAATTCCTAGCCTGCTAGGGTTCAATCTTTAGTGTCTTTTTATAAGATTTCAGCAACTTTCTTTAGTAAAGATTTTCTGTAAAAATCACTTGACCTTTTGCCCCTTAATACTTCAATCCAAACTTACTCAACAATTCCTCTTATTTAAACAAAAACCCAAACCACCTCTATCCCTCAGCTGTAATTTGCAATCACTATCATAGATTGCAACTCACCCTCTTCCTCCTGTCTCATTAATATTTTCAAATATCTAACCCAACTCTATCCCTCGCCTACCTAATTTAGTAATTCCTACAGGGTGAACTCTATCGGCTCCTGCACTGGTACGGGTGTAAGCAGAGTCAGGATGAGCTCTACCCTGACATCTGGTGGAAAGAATTTCAGAGAGTGTATTTGCATAGGCATGCCTACCCTATCCCAGACTGCCGAGCTGTGGGACTGCTTTGTGACAGAAATGACTCAACTTCAGTTGGGTGGTACTTATTAGACAAGGGACGTGGGTTCCAAAACCCAGTGAATTGAGAGAGGCTGGGGACAGGTATCTGTGCCTGGTGGTGCAGTCTCCTTGTGGAGCCAGAAGCACCAGTTCCACCCCCTCCTCTCTCCACTGTGGAATGTCAGAGTTGATTTTTTTATTCCTTCAAGAATCTAGATACAGGTTACTGATCTGAACTCACTTTGGGCTAATGGTGCACTAGCACCGGGGCTCCCCTACTAAGAGCTGAGATCACTAAGAGTTGAAATCACTAAAGAGCTGAAATTACTGAGCTGAGAGCACTGAGTACTGTGCTAACTAATGGGGGAGCCTGAAGCTATACTGTGGAACAGAGCAGCTGGCGGAGTGGAGCAGTTTGTGGGAATGGCTGGAGCAGATCACGGGACAGCTGGTGGAGCGGAGCGGCTGGCAGAGTGGAGTAGCTATGAGACAGGTGGAGCGGCCCACAGAGCAAGCGGAGCCGAGCAGTTTGCAGGGAGAACTGGAGCAGCTCATGGAGCAGAGCAGCTGGTGGATCAGAGCAGTTTGTGAGGATGGCTGGAGGAGCAGAATGGAGTGGCTGGTAAAGCGGAGCAGTTCGTGGAGAAGGCGGAAGCAGAACCCACGGAGAGGCAGGGCAGTTGGCCCCGGACCACGTAAGGTGCCCCTTTCTACCCAGGCTAGGGGGAGGGACCTCTACAGATAAACTCTCGGGGTGGCACTGACCAGAGACTTTTGGGTTGTTGGACTTTGGGGTGATTGGACTTAAGACCCTAAGGGGAAAAAGGACATTTCCAATCGTACCTGGAGGTGGGTTTTTGTTTATGGTTTGCGTTATAACTCTGTTTGTGCTGTTTCTCCAATGGGATGCCGCATTGATTCCTTCCTTTATTAAAAAGATTTTGCTACACTCAGACTCCGTGCTTGCGAGAGGGGAAGTATTGCCTCCTAGAGGTGCCCAGGGGTGTGTGGTATGTAAGTGTCTCAGGTCACTGGGTGGGGGCTCGAGCCAGTTATGCATTGTGTTACTGAAACGGAACCCCTGGATAGTGAACCTGGCCCTTGTTGCTGCCAACTCAGAGGGGCAGAAGGGTTACACGGGGAAAGGGTGCAGGTATCCAGGATTCATCCTTCGAAGTGAGGTAAAAAAAAACGTGTGCCTTCTAGTGATGTCACTGGGTGATCTCAGTAGCAGTCACACCTGTAACTGAAGGCAGAATTGAATAGCATAGCTCTTTTAAAAATTCCAAATCGCATAAGGGGATGAGTAGAATTAAAGAAAAAAACCTTAAGAATGTTTCTTAATGTTTGGCTTCCAGAATTAATGAAAACTGCATATGGCACTTGAGAGGAAATCACTTACCACCAATTCCCTTGAAAAACAAAGAAGCCTGCCCCCTCTCAGATAATTGCCAGTTAGAGAAAATAAATTGGAGTAAAGACAAAACACTTGCTCCAATGAATTACAATAGCATTTGATAGTCGTTACAATCTTCACATAAGTCAGGTTTGGACAGCTAGGTCACCTACAATATGTATTTCAGAGAAAGTCCTCTGCTGCAACTGTAGAGTAATTTAATAATTTTTTTGAGAGGAAAAAAGCAATTTGAACTATCTAAACTGATATTCCCCCTGATAGGAGAAATGCTTGATAAGTTTATCAGTTACCTAAGGTAGCTGATGATGGGGATAGAATAAATAGGCATCACATTTGCAATTGAAAGTTCACGTTTGGTGCATGTACTTTTTGTTTAGTTTAAGTTTTACATATCTTTCTACAGATGTTACGCAATGCAATATAATGAAGAAGATGAAACTCTTTGGCCCTGATTGATTCTATTTCATTTTAAGGCTCCTTTAAACTGCTAGAGAAGTGTACCTGAGAATGAGTCCCTTTATCTTAATATTAAGGTTTGGGGAGTAGGTTTCTTTAAATTTACATATTTCCTGCCAAAATGTTTTTCAGCCTTTATAACATACCACCACTGAAATACATAACAACTGGAGAGGAAAGCAGGAGACACATGGAGCATAATATAACTTCAGTGAAGGAAGAAAAAGTTTTGGGCAAGGAAATCAGGGTAAACTCTTAATCTTAGGAAAGGGTTTATGAGATCTTTGTAATTCACATAGTAAAGACAGGACTGCAGCTTTAAGGCCTCAGCAAAGACCAAAATATATTACATTGCATGCCAGTTTAGTCTGTCACCTCAGAAGGAGAAAGAGTTAAGTCAGTCTTGTCAGGATTTGAACCTATTGTTCCAGGGAGTGTGGTGATCCTTAAACTGCTGTTTTATCACTTTATATTGTGACTAGATAAATCATTTTATCAGACCAAATAAACACTGATATACTTTTACATCTAAATTCTTAATCATAAAAAGAGAGCTCAAGGCAGAGTTCTTGATCCTATCCTCAATCGACAGAGTAATTTCTTTGTGCTGTGTATTAAAAAAAACTTCATTATTGTGTAGCTGTCTTTTTGCATATCAACCTTTATGTCTATCCAGCCATTCATCTGTCCAATTCAATCCAAATCCTAGTAACTGGGTCAGGTTTTTTGCAGTTATTTCTTGGTGAATTAGAAAATGAAAAAGCAACCATCCAAAAAAACCAAACAAACCCACTATTCAATCATATGTGGTTTTGGTGCAGAAATATTTTACTTGGGGTGAGGGGACTGGTTTTTTTTACCAGCTTTCTCAACCTAAAGTGCGGGAAGGAACCAGACACAGACAGCTTGTTTGCTCAGGAAGGCGCCCCGTCGTCACGCGTGGCAGCCCTTTTATTAGCTTCAGTTACAGCATTAGCATGATCAACAACTCTGTTTATTATTTTCCTATTGGTGGCCTTGGGACTCTCCCCTTTGTTTCCCACACTCCGCGGCATGAGCATGGAACGTGCTGTACTGATCAGAGAAAGGGTTTGTGTAAGGAACAATCATCTGGTGGTTTGCCAGCCAGGACCGATCCCTACACTAAAGCACTTTTGTTTTTTAATCTTTCATTTTCTCTCATTCACGGGAGGGAATCAAGCTAGTTAATCATAGCATTCCAGTACAAATAGAATATAAAAGCTGTCAATATTTTGAATGTATAGATGAATGTGAGCAAACACTTTATGCTCAAATGACTAATCAAACAATTGATAGTTTAATAAATATGAGAAATGCTGGAGTCTTTCTACTCTGTACTATGCCTCAGAATGGAGAAAGTAATGTCACACTTTTACTTAATCCATACTCGACTAGCTATATGGAAGTGACAGCCATTCTCTTTGCTTTTGCATGTGCTTTTTAAGGATTTATTTAATCTATTACCTTACATTAACTTTGGACCAAGAAATATAGGTGCTGCTTACACAAATTGCAGGGCTATGGAGAGTCATTTACACCAAGGTGAGGTGATTGTAAGGTGGAGGTAAAATGCTACCAAATCAGAATGGTAGCATAAACACTCATTTTGCCCTGGTGTAAATGTGAGTCAGACCTATAGGACGCAGAAGGTGCCTCAAAGTTCTCTTTGCAGAGTACCCTAGGAAGCATTCCGCAAGTGGGAGAAGGTGTGGGAGCCTGGAAATTTTGCAGAGAGCAAGGCCTTCCAGGTTCAGAGATCCACAAAGTTTATGACAAAAAGACTCATCCTCAGATCTTCAAAGAGCTAGCCTGTGTGTACTGCTCCTCTAAGCTTGTCCCCCATCCCTATTGCTCCAGTTTGCCACAAACATTTTGTCAAGCAATGCACAAGGTTTCCTTTTTTCTAATTGACTGCAGTGGATCTTACAGAATTGATCAGTAACATCCACATTTCTAATTTGTTACCATTCTCCCTCCCTTATGACTCTTTCCTTTGAGAACCTAACGAAAGGAAAGCAGCAGCTAGGAGACAATTATAAGCAGCAGCACATTAGGCAAGTCTGCATATTTTTCCCCTTTGTGAATAGCATATTTTGAGTTCACAAACATTCCCCTCTGATGCCAATACATGTAAATTAGGAATATTGATGACAATATAAACCCTTTCCAGCTGATAAAATATTGTTGTGATGCCAAAATTTTAACACATTACCCTTAAATTGTTTTACCTTAATCTGCTGCTGTTGTTCATCAATTATACTGTGATAGTGCCTAGCTGCCCGACTCATGGATCTGGGATACATACTAGGTATAATAGAAACAGGTAACAAAGAGATCCCACCTTGAAGAGCATACAATCAGTGACTAGTGATATATATGACATCCCCTTCATAAAATATGCTTCGCTCTGTCTGTTTAAAAAAAAATACCACTGATTGGTCAGGTAGGGGCGGTTCCCTTTTGTTTTTTGCAGGGGGCAGGTCTCCTCTGACTATACATCGTCTACCCTACCTGACACAGTGTTGCTAACTCTTGAAACACATGTAATGCGATTTTGACCCCTTGTTTAAGTCAGTCTTCAGCCATGAAACTCCCACCCTCACACGATTTCCATCCTGGCATGGGGGAAATCCCCCAAGACTGACTGCCTTCCCTACTTTTCTGCCCTACTTTTCTGCCTCCTGGGTATGACTCAGTCACAGCTCTCATTCCACAAACGCCTCCCTGCTCCTGAGGAGGTAGGTAAGGGGAGGGGGGGAAGAGGCCAACACCATTCTCACAAGAGGAGTGGGCAAGGAGGAAAGTGTCCAGCAGTTCAGGGTGGCACTGCTCCCTCCTCCCCAGCTGTGAAAAATGGCTCAGGAGGAGTCCATTCTCTTCTCCTCCCCTTTCCATTCCTGCATCACAAGACTTTGGAAGAGGAGGTGAAGAATGCAATTAAATGCACTCCCCACAGGCCTGGAAAGGAGTAGAAGAGGACCTTATTGCAGCTGCTCCCTGGGCTTGGAGAGAGGGGAAACTTACACCCAACATTTCACAAGGACCCAGGTCCTTAAAGGGACAATGGTCTGGTAGGTCCCTATGCTTTCCCTCTCCCAGATATTGGCTTTTCCCCCACACCATCTTTCTCTCCCAGTGACTGCTTCAGTTATTTTCTGACCTCCTTCTACTGTCCCTAGACACAGAGAATGGAGTAAATGGCCACCCAAACTTCCTCCTCTGGCCTTGAAGTCAGCCCTAAAATCTTACATGGGAAGAACTCAGAAACACACCTTGTTGGTCCCTTCTCTGACCATTTTAAATAAGCTATTTTCCAATAATGTAATGCACTCAGAAATGGGCAGCTGGTCATTAGGGACTAATAGGGCTAAAACCCACTAATAATGTCATGATGATGTCACTGATGTACTACAGGGTGCAGAACCGCCCATTTCCATTGGGGGACTACTGGTGCAGCTGGTGAGTCTGAGAGGCCCTTACCCCCACCACTACCCACTAAATAGAAGAAACCTGCTTCTGTAGCCTATTCGCTACCTGAGTCAGGAGAGAGCCTTGTTCCACCTCACCCTCTCTCTTCAGCAGTATCTCCATACCCCAAACCATGAGATTCAAAAATAAATCTCAGGATTTTGAGACCAATTTGTCATTTTGGGGGGGTCTGTCTTTTGATTTTTTAACTTCCTCTGCCCACTCCCAGTGTATGGAGCAGTTACAGTGGTGCCAACTCTCCCAGATGTAGAGTAAGGTGATTCTGACCCCTGGTGCAGGAGCTCTTACCATGTGCCTGATAGTAAAGAGATTTCAACCTCAAAATTATAATAATTCTGTGCCCCTCTCAGACCAGCAATTAATGATGCACCTTCCAACCCCACACATCAACTGTGCCCCTTGAAACTCCGCTTCTGTTCCTGCAGCTCCAGAGGTTCTTCACCCTCCCAGCCAGCACAGACAGAGGATTGGGTTTATTAGATCCAGTTGGGGAGGATTCAGAGACTGATTAATTGACTGGGTGTGATACTCAAAACAGAGGATTTAAATTCAGTCAAGGGGGGAACTGCTTTAAAGTGGGGAGTATCACAAATACATGAGGGAACTTTTAGTGCAATGTAGTAGGGTCCATATGGAGAGTTAGTGCATGGCAGGCTAATGCAAGTAGATTTACTCCCTAGCTTGCTGCAAATTAAGTGATTGAGTAGACAAGCCCTGAGAGGAAAAGCTCAGCTAGGACATAAACTGTAAGGAGCAGTGTGATAAAATTCTGAACCCAAGGGGACAGTCTACAGAACAGCATGGTCAAGACTAGAAACACTGCCCCAGGAAGGAGTGTGAAACCCCTGAACTGGAAAGAGGAGGAGTTTAAAGGCTTGGGAAGTCAAAACTGAAAGCACATAGCCCCCCAAAAAGGAGGGCCATGAAAACCTTGAACTTGAGGGGAGAGCTACAAATCAAGGAAGCCACAGCTTGAAGCACCCAGCCCCAGGAACGGGGCCTGGGAAACCCTAAATCTAAAAAATGTGCCCTTTATGGGCAAAGTTAGTTAATCTGATGAGATTAGCCTCAAGGGAGGGGGCATATTAGTCTTAAAGACTCTGGGTGTAAGTGGGCTATTCTCACAATGAATGAGGGAGAGTGAGGGAGGGTTCCTGCCAGGCCATTCTTTGACATGAGAGGATATATACAATATACCTACAATGTGCTATTTAAAGATTTTATATTATAATTTATATAATAAAATCAAAGACAAATAAAATCACAAAGGGTTGTGATGATATAAAATCAGTTTTGAAATCTGTTTTATAATGAAACTGTGTTATAGGCAGTACAGGGTAGAGATGCTTATAGTTTTAGGTTGCATAACACTTTCCATTATAAGACCCTCTTTTTCAGTTGCTTATAATTTTGCCTAACTTTAGACCATTCATGCTAAAGTTTTCCAGGCTATATCTTGTCTGTTACAGCTATCCCCCTACTCCATTTTGTTTCTTACAGCTGTCCCCATACTCCATTTTGTTTTTGTTGTCCTCCTGTGCCCACCCCTCCCTGGCTGTTAAGTTGTTTACCAGGGCCACTGCCCTTCTCAAAGGGAGGGCCCCTTAAGTTGTTTACCAAGAGCCATTGCCCTTCTCAAAGGGATGGCCACTTGTGCTGCCTGTTAAGTGGGACCACTGCCCTGTTCAAAGGGTTGGTCCTGTTATCACCTTGTTAAACCTGGGCTTTGTGTAGGGTAGGCAATGTCCAGAGCTGCAAGACCTAATGTGTTTTTAAGATCCTGGGCATGAGTCATAGGCCTCATGTGCTTTTGAGTCCTGAGGTATGAACTCACACCTATTGTTCAGGACTCTGCCCAGGCACGTCTCTGTGCTCACCTGCAGTTTTTCCCTGTGTCTCTTCCCCTGTGACAGAGGGAGCCTATCAGGATTACTGGCGGGAAACTGCCTGAGTCTGCCTTTAAAAACAGGCATTTTTAAAACAAACATCGGAAAGATTCCTGCATTGCTGCCTGGTCTGATCAGCCAGGGGTTCTGGGGGGTCCTTTCTCTGCTCTTGTTTTATTTTTGAGCATACCCCCGTTTTTAACCCCCCCCCACGAAGAACAAATTGCTGCCTGAGAGATCTCCTGATTATCAAGACCTTACCGAGCCCTCCTTGCTTCTTCTGATGTTGTTGCTGCTTCTGCCTTTGTTGCTACCTTGGGGACTGGTAAGAATTCCTCCGTGAAACTTTCTATACTTTTATTTTATTATTTTAGCTGCTAGCTGTGTTTCCCCAGCACACAGACTCAAGCTAAACCTTGGTCTGTGTCTTAAAACCTCTCTTAAACTCCACGGCGCTTTGCCGCTAAAAATAAGTTTGTGCCGCCGCTAAGCTCTGCTCCTGTGGGCTTTGCTTCGGGGCTCACTACTTTCAGCCATATCCACTGCTGCAGTGACCATCCCTTGGCTTCCTTGGGGGGCTGCCTTGGGAGCTGTATCCTGGCCACATACTACTCTGCCCTCTATGACTTCCCCATAGCATAAGGTGCGCCATAGGTTTTGCTTTTTAGTTTAATAAGTCATAGTTTGCTAAGGGCTGGTCCACACTATGGGGGGGAAATCGATCTTAGATACGCAACTTCAGCTACGTGAATAACTTAGCTGAAGTCGAATATCTAAGATCGGATTACTCACCCGTCCACACCGCGCGGGATCGATGTTCGCGGCTCTCCCTGTCGATTCCGGAACTCCGTTGCGGTTGATGGAGTTCCGGAATCGATATAAGCGCGCTTGGGGATCGATATATCGCGTCTAGATTAGACGCGATATATCGATCCCCGAGCAATTGATTTTAACCTGCCGATATGGCGGGTAGTCTGGACGTGGCCTAAGATTGTAGCGCTTGTAAGTTTCACCTGCCTTGCTATAGTTGCTGTTTTGTTGCTCATTTTATATAAATTTGATTAAGTTAGACGATAGATAAGGTTTTTCCTGTTTGAATTCGTCTTCCCGCTGTCCCAATCTCTCCCTGAACTTTCCCGTGTCTGTTTTCCCCCCGCTCCAATCTCCCCCTCTGTGTACTTCCCCGTGTCTCCCTGTTGTAACCCCTTGCTGCTTCTCCCCCTGTGTAACCTCCCAAATCCTTTGCCGCTTCTCTCTTCTTTTTTTTTTTGGGTGTCCCTCCAGCTGCCTCTCCCTGTATCCCCTGTGTTCGTGCTCCCGCTCCTCCGCTGCCCCTCCCCTACCGAAGACCACCATCACAGTGCTCCGTTTGTCTTCACCCCGCTGCTCTGCAACTTCCCTGAAGTGCTCTCCGCTGCTGCAACCTGCTTCTTCCCTCAGCCGTCTCCCCCATTCTCCACGTGCCTTCCCATCGCTTACACGTTCAGCGCCCTCCCCTCTTGCTGCTCCCAGACTCCCCTCAAGTGCGCTCCAGCTGCTCTTGTCTCCCGTACGTCCAGCCTGCAGGCTCCTGAAGACTGCTCTGGGCTTCACCCCACAGGGCTTCAGATTGTCTCGCTGCTTGCAGCTGCACTCTCCTCTCATCAGTTGCCACTGATCATTCACTCCCCTCCCCACTCCTGTTTCTTGACTCAGCCTTTAGGTACACTCTTGCAGATTATCTGCTATTACAACCTCACAAATTAAGTCTTCTATGCTGTTGCATTGCATAATTTCACTTATCACCCATATTGTATCATTACACTGTGATTCACATTTTACTTGTGGTTATAACACCTCATTGGTCATCTCCATTTTTCTGATATACTTTGTATTTGCATTGATGCCATTATATATGATGTTACATTATATATATAGCTATTAACCACTTAATACATTCTATCTGAGATTGTTGACCATTTCATATAGAAGCTACCATTTTACTTTGCATTTCTTTTGGGTATATTTTGCATTCCACATTGTATCTAGAGTTGTTCCTATATAAAGTTGAGTTGCTTATTGACTGTACTGTATCCCATTGTGCTGAACCCCACTTCCTGCACCCCACTGTTAGAACTCCCTACACTGTTCAATAAGAAGAACCCCCCATCATTGTCTATTGTAAACACCCTACACACCCCATCCCATCGTATTTCATTGTTAAATTCCCACCACTTCCCTTTTCCTTTGATAAAGAAATTAATTGGCACCCCACCTGTGTGGTAATTGCTCCCCAAGATCCCATATACCTGCGGGCAGGGACACATCTCTGCCTATGGCTGATTTTTTTTAAAAAATTTCAGTTAAAAATGGATCAGCCATTTCTCAAAGATTAGGGGAAATATGATGTTGCCCATATTAAAAAAAATACAACTATTTTGTAGAGAAATTATAGTCTGTCTATGTTTTAGAGCAGGGGATATGCTTGCTACATCTTTGTAAAAATTTTCCAAAATTTGCCCAAGTTATAAGTCTCTGAAAAAACATAGATTACACATGCTCAGTAGAGATTTGTGGCCAGGTGGCCCTGTACCACTTGGACAGCTAAAGTTTTCATCCCCTCTTGACTACCATATGCCAATTGGACTGTGCTTATGCCATCCCCCGTGAGGAACTGAGCATGCTCCATCCCAGCACTGCAGGACTGAGCTCCTTCTGGGTACTGCCCATCACTGTGGCACCAGAACTGAGAAGAAGGAGAGTGTTCTCACATTCAGAAGAAAGAGGGAGAAGCCTGACTTGAATGAAGGATTGAGAGCAATGGGGTGGGGGGAAGCGATTCAGGCAGGAGGACAGAGGTAGAAATTCAGGATGGAAGAGGGATAGGAGCAGGAGCTGGGATGGGGAAAGGAAGGGATAGTTGGGAACAAGAAGGGGGCAGGCGCAGAAGTGGGAAGAGGGGCAGGAGCATGGAAGGATAGGAGCAGAGAGGGAAGGGATAAGATGGAAGAGAAGGTAAATACAGGAGCAGGGAGTGGTGAGGACAGGATTTGGAGCAGAAGGAGAAACAGTCAGGGAATGGGAACAGGATCAGAGGGAGGAGGGCAAAGGGGGAATAATGGTGTGAGACAGGATCTGGGGATGCGGAGATAGAAACAGAGGTGACAGTGAGTAGAATCCTGGGGTATGATTTACAGAAATGCTGAATAGGAGCTTTACTTAGGCCCTTAGGGTCTCAGATTGGGCTCCAAAACTAGTAATTTGGTAATTTCTATCTTGATCTCTGTGCCTTATTTTCCATGTTAAAATGGAGGTAATATTATCATTTTACCTCACACCCAGATGGTGAAGATAAATTCATTCAAGTTTTTCAAGAACTAAGTTATGCTGGTGAGAATTGCATAGAAAAGTCCATGAGGAAATGAATAATGAATAATTCCATATGCAGCTGATTCTAGGGACAGGTGAGCAGGGTGGCCACCCTAGTTGCAAACTTCCAGGTGGCCCTGTACTACTCCACTGCTTGACCTCCACACACCTCCAGCCGCTCACAGGAGATGGGGTGGAGAGGAGACAGCACTGAAAACATTTTCCTCATCCAGCAAATCAGCTGGGGCTGCTCTTAGTGCAGGGTTTGGATGGTGCACAGTAATTATGCATAAAACCATACTTAGAATGATGAGGATAAAAAGAAACATTGAGCTTCCCATTCAGTCAGCACCACCCATTCTATGCACTGAATAAGGCAGGGGTCCTGTGCTAAAAATTGTATGTGATCATGATAAAATGTGTATCATACATAATAGGTCCAATTAAGCAACTTTTGAAAGCTTAGTTTTGCCATTTTAACATTTTCTTAATCCGTTTTTTGGGGTGGAATAGGGATGCAGAATATTGTTACTATATGTTGCAGTATTCAAATAGCAAGTGTATTTCTAGTGAATGTCCAGTTTATTATATATGTATATATTTTTAAATACAACTACTTCCTTTTGGGTCTGGGTCTGCTCCCATTGAATTCAATAGCAAAACTCCCATTGATTTCAATTAAGCTCTTTATGGGGCTCCCTAGTGCATCGTGGTTATATGGTTATCAGGACCACCTGATTAAAAATGAACGTTTTGATTTGTGCTGTTTTCAGTACATTATACCTTATGGGGGGAGGGTGTTTGTTTTACTAGATATGTCCTTTCTGAACATAAGTGGCAGTTTTTTCTTTAAAAATATAGTATTTTGTTATTTTGCACTGTGATGTCTATGACATACTTTGCTGCTTCAGCCTAAGGAAGAAGAATATTAGAGAAATATTAGCTTGTATTCTTATAATTTTTCTGAGCATATAAAGCACAAAACTAAATACAGATTTTAAACCATTTATATTGTCAAATTCAAGTGAATTAATAAAGCTCTCAATTTTTGCTTTTCTGGCTTGTCAATATATTCATGATCCTTCATTGTAAGTATAGGTTTACACCCTGATTTTTATGCACATGATTAACTTTAAGCATACGAATAGTACAATTTACTGTACATAAAAAAAGTAAAACATTCAAAGCAAAATGATGAACTAGTCAGCTGCATCATTAATGCCTTTCTGGAGATGCTAATAACTACTGCCAGATATTGTTGTCTGACAAACATTAAACAGAATAAGTGATGATTAAACCATCCATATATGCAACATCAAGTCATAATTCAAACAATAGCACCACATTGATGTTTTTGATGGATTGGTTAGTTGTTTTGGGTTTTTTTTGTAAATGAAAAGGTAATTTATCATTGCTATTCCTAGGGCCAAATTTATCCTTGATGTGAGTGAATGAAACTCCACTGAAGCAAATTGACTTATGACTAATGATGTTGTCCAGTGAATGACAAAAGAAAATTTACCTATAGTTATATTCTAAAGATTAATAAGGGATTATGTATACCCAGCTGTCCAGGTGCTTACATTTAAGCATCTGAGTAGTCCCATGGAAGTTACTTACAGAGAGTCAGTCAGAATCTGGCGTAAGTGTTTTCCCTTCCGTATAAAGTGTGTGTGTGATATGGTTGGTAATATGTAAAAGAACAGTAATTTGAGGAGGAATGGAAGCAACCTAATATGACTGCTCTCAAAACATCCTACTATAGCACTTCCAGAGGCTACTGGAGATGACTGTGGCAGTGATATCTCAGTTACACAATATATAACATTATGAAATGTCATAAAATGAGGCATGATTAAAAAGGAAACTAAAGCTTTTATAGGAAGTAGAAACATTAATCAAATATGTCAAAGTAAGATGATCACAGAAGCATTAAAGGTGTAAGGTTTCAGCACTGATCTAAACATTTCTCTGTTGTTACAGAAACAGTCATCCCTACACCCCAAAATTCAAAGTGAGAGGGTCGAGTTGAGACCTAGCCAGACATATGAAACTGCATGAGCAACTACTACAAATTACTAAAAGGTTGACTTTGACATTCTGTTTTTAGATTAAATTCATTAAACCAATTCAGTGACATTCAAAATTCTGATAAATAAATTGTTTTACATTTTTCATTCATTGAAAATAAATGGAAAAACTCCTCATCTACCTGTCCTGTGGCACCTTATAGACTGACAGACATTTTGGAGCATGAGCTTTCGTGGGTGAATACCCACTTCGTCATACATCTGACGAAGTGGGTATTCACCCACGAAAGCTCATGCTCCAAAACATCTGTTAGTCTATAAGGTGCCACAGGACTCTTTGCTACTTTTACAGATCCAGACTAATCCAGACTGTACCCCTCTGATGCTCATCTACCTGCTTATCTTCTATGAATTTGTCCTGTCAAGTTTTCTAGTAAAAAAATAAATAACTAAATCAGCGAGTCATCTCTGATGCAAACTTTGCTCTAACAGTCTTGCTATCATTATAAAACTATTGCTGCAGTTCTGAAAACACGCTAGCTTTTTAGGAAGATCAACAAACTTTTCCACTTCATGCTGCTTTGATAGGGCTCCTCATCATATTCGAGATCAAGGTAAGAAAAAAACAATATATGCCTAAATCTATTTTTTTTTAAAGTACAGCTGCTGAGCTTGATTAATGTATTCAAATAAAAAATAACTACCTCTCTGGGTCTAGAGGGGAGTTTTTGATTGTGACTTCAACAAGACAGAATAATTCCTAGTGGGAGGAGAACGGAGAGGGATGATACAGGATGTATTCCAAAGCCTATTGAAATCAATGAGATCCTATCCATTCTCCTCTTTGGCCTTTAGGGTCACATAAAGGAGTATTTAATTTCCTTCCTCTTGTTTGTCTATGTAGTATGTACAAAAAATAGTTTACATAGGCTGGGCAACTCCCCCCGCCCCCCGTGAACAGTCCTCTACAAATACAGTCTGGAGATCTGCCCGGGATCTACCAGATATATTTTAAATTCTTAGCACTAAATGCTAAGTGTGGAAACCTTTTCTCATTTTATAGTAACTGTGACAGAATACACCTCTGTGTTCATGCCCAACATACTATTGTAATAATGTTTGCATAAGATATTGTGATATCGCTCACTTGCCCTGAAAGGGTTAATGTAGATTGAGAAGGTGGCTGATTAACCTGAAAGGCCACAGCTGAGGGGAATCAGGTGGCTAAGTAATCCCCTGACTGAGGGAGGGAGCCCAGCTGAGACAGAAGAACCAGGCTGGGTTTATAAAGACAGGAAAGTAGAAACAGAAAGAGCTACTGGGAAAACCTATAGTCACTCTGTGGGAGAAAGGAAGAATGTTCTAGATCTACAGAGTCAAGTTACTCCTTGGGAGGAGGGAGTTGTGGGGCTGGCAAACCCTGAGAGAAGAGAAATACCAATGGTAAGGAAAAGAGAGAGAGGGTATGTCTACACTACAGGATTATTCTGATTTTACATAAACCGGTTTTGTAAAACAGATTGTATAAAGTTAAGTGCACGTGGCCACACAAAGCACAATAATTCGGTGGTGTGCGTTCATGTACTCAGGCTAGCGTCGATTTCTGGAGCGTTGCACTGTGTGTAGCTATCCCCTAGCTATCCCATAGTTCCCGCAGTCTCCCCCGCCCACTGGAATTCTGGGTTGAGATCCCAGTGCATGATGGTGCAAAAACAGTGTCGCGGGTGAATCTGGGTAAATGTCATCACTCATTCCTTCCTCCATGAAAGCAACGGCAGACAATCATTTCACACCATTTTTCCCTGGATTGCCCTGGTAGATGCCATAGCATGGCAACCGTGGAGCCCGTTTTGCCTTTTGTCTGTCACCATATGTGTACTGGATGCCGCTGACAGAGGCAGTACTGCAGTGCTACACAGCAGCATTCATTTGCCTTTGCAAGGTAGCAGAGACGGTTACCAGTTGTTCTGTACCGTCTGCTGTGCCATTGTAAATTGGCGATGAGATGACGGTTACCAGTCATTCTGTACCGTCTGCTGCTGTCATGGGTGCTCCTGGCTGGCCTTCACTGAGGTCAGCCAAGGGCGTAAAGACAAAAATGGGAATGACTCCCCAGGTCATTCCCTCCTTTATGTTTTATCTAAAAATAGTCAGTCCTGCCTAGAATATGGGGCAAGTGTACTAGAGAACCAGAGAGCGCAGCCACTCCGTGTCAGATCCTGCAGAAATGATTAGCTGCATGTCATTCACAGGGAGTGCCCCTGCAACAACCCCACCCGTTACTTCCCTCCTCCCCCAACCTTCCTGGGCTACCGTGGCAGTGTTCCCCCAATTTGTGTGATGAAGTAATAAAGAGTGCAGGAATAAGAAACACTGAGTTTTTAGTGAGATAAAATGAGGGGGAGGCAGTCTCCAGCTGCTTTAATAGTCCAGGCAGGACATTAAACGGTGGAGAGGAGAGGAGCCCAGCCTCCCGCTGCTATGATAGTCCAGGCAGTACAGAATCTTTTCTTTAGACATGAAACGGGGGGGCTGATGGAACTCAGCCTCCAGTTG
Source organism: Gopherus flavomarginatus (assembly GCF_025201925.1). Taxonomy (NCBI): domain Eukaryota; kingdom Metazoa; phylum Chordata; order Testudines; family Testudinidae; genus Gopherus; species Gopherus flavomarginatus. Next base: position 78,999,827 of record NC_066617.1, on the reverse strand, counting down.
CTATGATGAGGACGGTTACCAGCCGTTCTGTACCATCTGCTGGGAATGACCGGAAGTCATTCCTATTTTTACCCAGGCACCCCCGGCTGACCTCACCTGAGGACAGCCAGGAGTACTCACAGGTTGATGACGAGGACGGCTATCAGTCCTTTTGTACTGTACGTCTGCCACCGGGGAGGGGAGGGAAGAGGATGCTGCTGTTCAGTGCCACAGCACCGCGTCTACCAGCAGCATGCAGTAGACATAGGGTGACATTGAAAAAAGTCAAGAAACTATTTTTTTCCCTTTTCTTTCATGGGGGGGGAGGGTGGGTAAATTGAGATATACCCTGAACCACCCCGGACAATGTGTTTGACCCTACAGGCATTGGGAGCTCAGCCAAGAATGCAAATACTTTTCCGAGACTGCGGGGACTGTGGGATAGCTGGAGTCCTCAGTCCTCCCTCCCTCCCTCCATGAGCATCCATTTGATTCTTTGGCTTTCCATTACGCTTGTCACACAGCACTATGCTGTGGACTCTGTATCATAGCCTGGAGATTTTTTTTCAAATGCTTTGGCATTTCGTCTTCTGTAACGGAGCTCAGATAGAACAGATTTGTCTCTCCATACAGCAGTCAGATCCAGTATCTCCCGTACGGTCCATGCTGGAGCTCTTTTTGGATTTGGGACTGCATCGCCACCTGTGCTGATCAGAGCTCCATGCTGGGCAAACAGGAAATGCAATTCAAATATTCGCGGGGCTTTTCCTGTCTACCTGGCCAGTGCATCTGAGTTCAGATTGCTTTCCAGAGCGGTCACAATGGTGCACTGTGGGATACCATCCAGAGACCAATACTGTCGATTTGCGGCCACACTAACCCTAATCCGACATAGCAATACTGATTTCAGCACTACTCCTCTCATTGGGGAGGAGTACAGAAACCGGTTTAAAGAGCCCTTTATATCGATATTAAGGGCCTCGTTGTGTGAACGGGTGCAAGGTTAAATCAGTTTAATGCTGCTAAATTTGATTTAAACGCGTAGTGTAGACCAAGCCAGAGAAAGAGAACAGATCTTCTCTGCTGACTAGAGAATCCCTATGCTGGCAGCTGGAGTAGAGAGTTGGCCCAGGTTCCTCTGCCAGCCACTGAGGAAGTGGCACTGTAGGATAAGGAATTCAAAACTTCTCTAAGACTGAGGAGGAAATCCTTTGATACCTTCGAAGGGGAAAATGTGTGTAGGGACTTGGCTGGAGGTCTGAGTCATGAAGAGGCAGCAGCAACTCATGGAGCAAGGGGGAAAGAGATGGCGAGCAACTGTGGAAAAGCGTGTTGACCTTATGAAGCTAATCCCTAGAATGGCCAGGCAGTGGGGCTATCTAGCAGAGTCAAGCACCACATCACAGGTATGGCTTAGTCATATTTTGCTGATCAATATCAAGCAGAATGCACATAGCAACATTATGTTCATAAGCTTACATATAAACTGCAATACTGACTGAAGTATGTTTCCCAGATAAAATCTGGGGAGTAACTAAACCAGTTCCTCAGCAACAGAAGGCAAGCTGATGCCTCAGCCAGGGGTCAACAAGGCTGATAGAGCATAGATCACTGCTAAGTAACAATTTTCAAACTTTTGAGCTGAGCTGCTCCCCTTTGAGTTAACATTTTTGGTTATGCCCCCTGGGGGTGGGGGGAACTGGTGGCCAGAGACTCCAGCTGTCAACCCCTTTCCCTAGCAGGGGCTGCTGGTACTACATACCCTGCACCCCCAAGGAGGGTGTGCCTTAGAGCTTGAAAACCTCTGCTAGGTGGCCAAGGTTTGGCAGGAAAGGGAGCTGGAAGAAAAATCTACATTTTTGCAAAGAAATAGCATAGGGTTTCCATTCTTCACTAGCCTGCCTTTTGCCTTACTCCCAGCTGGAAATGCTTCTGAAAGTGGGAACAGGGCTATAAAAAGAAGGGGGTAGACCCCTCCTCCCACTGCATTCACTGCACCTGAAAAGACAAAAGGAAATCGCTGTTGGACTTTGGGGAGGGGTCCTGACTTGAAGAGTAACATCATTTCATAACTGAAGAGTGATTACTCATAAATGGGCAAAAACTGATACATCCCCTGGCCACCTACATCATCACAGACCAAACATCCCCCCCGCCTCCCCCCAAAAAAGGCTGTGGCTGCACCCATTCAGCTAGAAAAACCCCCAATCAAGGAAAATCGAAAGTCATGATGAAGCCTATTTAGGAAATGGAATGTAACGTTACTGATTGCTATATATAGATTTGAGAGAGGCACAGTAGGTTAAGTTCTTCATGATGTAATGGGGTAAACTTTCCATATGCTAAAATATTCACAGAAGATCAGTTAAACTGAATCTTCTTTTGCAAAGACATGTGGACCCATAAGGCACATTGTGTTTTGAAAGACAAACCATGACATCTTCAATGTGCTGACTCTTGCAGTGTTTAATGTAAATCCTCTTTTAAATCCCCTTTAATATAAATAGTTAAAAAGTTTTGTATTCCTGAAGGCTATTGCTGTCCTATCTATTCTGAGCACTACCTATTATGTCTATCGTATCTTGTGCCTCACCTTTCATCATGGTAGCTGAGCTCTGTCTTCTAATTCCTTAATGAACATATGCTTTTATGGTTAAGATCCTAAAGGTCAGTCCTCAGATGGTATAAATTACATAGCTTCATTGATCTGGAGGAGGATCAGAGAATCTTCCTGGTTTTCCAGTTAAAAAAATAATTCTCACACCAAAGAAATATTAAAAAAAAGTGCCAAAGTACCACAGTGTGTGAGATTTCAAGTGATATTGAATACTACTCCCTGTACTAGGAGATTAAAATATTGATCCAAGCTCCACAAAGCTTTAAAAAAAAAAAGCACAAATAAAACAAGTTTTTGGGGGGTTGTTTTTACATGATATGGAGTAGAGAAGAGAAAAATGTGTGCTGACTAATCAGAGAGCTGACCCAATTTATTTCAATTTTGCTACTTGCTGTTTCTTCTACAACTTAAGGTTCTCACCTTGCAATAATGATCAAAATAGGAGGATCCCAGAGTCCTCTCTCCTATCAGTGTGTTGTCTTATAGACTCCATAAAGGTGACCTGCAAAGGTTAGAGCTAAAAATTCAAAACATTTTAAGATCTCAAAGGGGAAAAATTGAATAACACTGCATTATAACAAAATTTGAAACAATTACAATCTTAGAGCAGGGGCTGAGTCAAAATCCTAGGTCAAGATACCAAACCCATAAACTCTGGAGTGGTATCATTTGCAACTAATTACAACTAATGAATTACTTAACGTGCTGAGAAATTTTAGCTGCAGTTTCCCACCACCAGAGCAAGTGAGATCGCAGCTACTATGATCATAGGCCTAATCCTGGAAACACCAAAGTGTGTGTGCAACAGTATTCATGTGGAAATTTCTGGTTAAGTCAATCTGACTAATCTCATGAATCAAGATGCACAGTGACTATGACATAATATGCAAATTTAAAGAGTGGTCAGCATTGGCCTAACTTTGCCTCCATCAACTTCAATGGGAGCAGCACTATAACAGTGCCAAATTTCTGAAAACCCCACTCTAGAGAGACACTAATGCAAAATATATTTATTTTTCACTCTATAACTTTCTCAATCTTTTCATCTAGAGCTGAAATGTGTCAGATCCGTCTCTACTCAAAGGTGATTTTTCTGAAAGTTTCAACAAAATTGATTGAGCTATTTTTGAGTTATGTACAGATTGGAGGTGGTGGAGAATCTCCTTAGCCTGAAACAAGAGGTAGCTACACAATCTCAGCAAAAAACAGCTTCAGATATCAGCAGAATAGACATTCCAGTAAATATATCAGAGGTGTGGCAAAGAATAATAGCCCTTTTTATGGTATTTCTAATGCATCAGCCATAACATACAGAAGAGAATGCAGAAGGAGGCAAAAATAGCTAGAGATGAAATTACACAATTATTATAACTGCTTTAAGTCAGAAAAGAGTTCTGGGTCCTCTTCAGTTTTGGCTCTGATTCATATCTGCTTCAGTTTTACTCAAATTCTTTCACTAATTCCTGCATCTCCAGATGCTATGGCTCACTCTTGCAAATTGTTACAGATTTATGTGCTTTTAATGCTGCTGGCTTTCTCTGCAATTTATTGTGTGTGTGGTGAATCAGGGAAAAAGCTATTTAAATATTACAATGTTTCCATCCAGATTTTTTTCTCTTGTCTGTCTTCATAGGAGGCCCTTTCTGTATAGTATGTCTAGATACTTATATGGGTGTTACTCCAGCCAAACTCTTAAGCACATTTTAACTTCAGTCATGAGTAGCCCCATTATTATAACTTCAGTGGGTCTACTTTCATGCTCAAAGTTAAGCACGTGCTTAAATGTTTGATCAGAACCATAGCTCTCATCACAGTAATATTGTTGTGTCTAGTCATGAGGATGGTGGATCCAGGTTTTTGCCTCTTTGGGTGTGTAGCAGAGCACTTAACTCTTTATCATGGAACCATGGTCATTGCCTGAGCTTCTCTCTTCCATACCTGGGTGGGTAGTTTAGCTGTCCAGCCAAGCCAGGACCATTCTGTGACTTCCAGGCTAATAGAACATATTTTATAATGGGACATTAACACAAGCAACCCTTTATCCTGTTGTTCTCCCTCTGGGCCAAAGCCCTTCCTCCATAGTCTGTAATTCCTTTGGTGCAGAGGTTCCCCTTCTTAGAATATCTACAACACCTTCTAGTAGACACTCAGTCATAGTGGAACTCAGCTTCTCCATCTTCCACAAGCTACTTCTCTGGGACCCTAGACAAACAAAGTGGCCATCTAGTCTGTCCTCCACAAACTATCTCAAATTCTCTTTCTTCTAGAGCTACTTCCTATACTCTACCCCAAATTAGGGTACTAAAAATACCATCTGTAACTAGCCCCCAAGATTTCCCATTGAGCTCTGTACCACCTTCCACCTAAACTTCCTCTTTCCTGGGGTTTCTTTTTAGGTCTCTTCCCAGGCTTTCTCTGGAGCTGCTTGAAAGACCAACCCCCAAGCACTCTCTTGCAAATTATATATTGCCACTCCCTTTTCAGCATGTTTTGCCAATCCCTAATTCCCACAGTGCTTCTGGAGTACAATTCTACAATCTGTGTGTTCTGGGTGAAGTCTGGGGTGGAGAGGGATCTCAAACATATTTTATAACATTTTTGTAAATCTAAACAAGCTAATTCATCAAATAAATTGTGGCAAGGTGAAATGGTTCATATTTGTAAATTAGTTTTAAGAGCTGCTGCTGCCTTCCTGCTTCTTTAATTTTAGTTCTTTGCTGTACAACATAGTAAATAATGCATATTTTCTAAACTCTCACAACTCTACTCCTAAACTTGAAACAAAAAGACTCTTTATAACTAAAGGGTCTCATTCTCTTCTAACTATCATCACTTTTACACCAGTGTAGCTCTTTTGACTTTAGTGGCGTTTCTGTACACTAAGTGAAAGGAGAATCAAGCCTGGTGTTTACAAGTTCAATATGCTGACATTCCTAGGCCTATGCAACGCTCAGACTTACACGCCTACCCTGCAAGCTGAAATTTCTGCAGAGTTCTAAACTTTATGCAAAGCTCAGCAAGCCTGAATGGAATGGTGTGAAACTAGAATAGATCGAGTTAAACTCACCATTGCTGCAGTGAGATAGTTCTATTTACATTGTAAAGAGGATGACATAAGGACTGAAAAAAAGATATTCCAACAGCAAGAGGTTTCATTGACCAAATGTTTAGTAACACCATAATACTCTTCTTCTCATATTTGTTACTAGCATAACTGATATCAATGTTCAAATTCATTTAACTGCTCGTTAGTCCAAAGAAAGAAAGAAACAGGTTGTATATACCATTATAATTCTCAGTGATTTCCCTAGATTCTAGTAAACTTTATAGAATGGGGTCATAAGTATGGGCTAATCTTTTAAACTCTCAAAACCTTGTTGATAAGAATTTTAATTTTTTTTTAAAGTTTCCCAAGTAGTTTGGCAACCTTCTTACAGGGCTATTTGCTGATAACCATTCAAGTCATTGTGCAATATTAAAATTGCACAGATCAGCCATTGTGCTAATGAAAGACCCTCAGTGGACCAGCATAGAAACCAAAGGAACATGCGTTGTCTTGTGGTTAAGGCACTGGACTGGAAGCTGGAGGATCTAGGCTCAAGTTGTGGCTTTATTACAGACTTTTTGCGAGTCCTTGAACAAGTCAATTAATCACTCTGCCTCAGTTTACCATCTGCAAAATTAGGATACTACTACTTTTTGCACATTCTTTTAACGTCTTGTTACATGTAAGCTCTTCGAGGCAGGAGCTATCTTCACATACATTAAAATAAGATACATAAATGACATGTAGTTGTCCATATGTCATGCAAGCAAACCAGACATTTCACCACTTAAATGTTTAAATGGATTAGTTTTATACTCCAAAGATGAGGTTTGCAAGGACTTTGGATGCCTAATTTCCATTAATTTTAATAGGAACATGGGTCTAGAGCCTCAAAGGTCTCTAGGTGTTGTTCCATTCAGCACTGCAATGCCTAACCACTAGGTGGCTGCCACCCAGTGCAATCCTCATCCCCAAACGAGGCTCCCTGGCTCTCCATTCAATGCAGGGAGAGACATAGGTGCCTAAGAAAGGCATCCTCAGAAGTCAGCCAGCTGAGTAGGGAGCAGCCTAAGCTAGCCAGAAGTGAACGATTGAGGTAAGGTGAGGGGAGAGGAAAGGGATTTAGATACCTCCCTCAGGACCTTCAGCCACAGTTTCATGACTGGCCAGGCTTTGGTGTGACAGTTGTGTGAGTTTCTCTTTGCTGTAAACCTGCCCCCTTTGCTGATTTTAATTCCCTGTAAGCCAACCACCCTCCCCACTTCGAAATAAAGTAACGATTGTTTTGAAACCATGAATTCTTTCTTTATTAATTTAAAAAAAAATAAGAATGGACAAGGTAGCCCAAGTGAGGTGGTGTCATGGTATATTTCCCCAATCTGAACCTTAAGAGTCCAAAAGTTGGGGTACCAGCATGAATTCCCCTAAGCTTAATTACCAGCTTAGATCTGATAGCTGCCACCAATCAGGACTTGGAGTGCCTGATACACTCTGGTCTCCCCAAAACCTTCCCTGGGGACCCCCAAGACCCAAATTCCTTGAGTCTTACAACAAAGGAGAATAAACCATTCCCCCCACACACACTTTTCCTTTCTTCCTCCCAGATCTTTCCCTCTTTGGGTACACCAGGAGATCACCATGATTCAAACTCCTTGAATCACAACACAGAGAAATCAGGTTTTTTCCCTCCTTTTCTCTCCTTCCCAGGCATTCCCTCCCTGGGCTATCCTGGAGAGACAGAGAGATTCAAGCTCCGTGAATCTAAACAAAGGGATTCCACCGTTCCCTCCTCCCTTCTTTCTACCTGTCTCCCACCACTTTCCTGGTAAGTACAGACTCAATTCCCTTGAATTGACTCAACAAGGGGAAAAAATCAAACAGGTCTTAAAAAGCAAAACTTTTAATAAAAAGAAAGAAAAAAACAAGTAAAAGTTGTCTCTGTAATTTAGATGGTAAAAGTTACAGGGTCTTTCAGCTTATAGACATTAGAGAGAAGCCCCCTCGCCCCAGCAAAATACAATTTAAAATACTTCCAGCAAACCACACATTTGCAAATACAGAAAACAATGAAAAGACTATAACTGCCTTTCTACTTAATACTCACTGTTCTGAATATATAAGAGACTGTAGCAGGGAGATTGGCAAGAAACCTGGTTGCATGTCTAGTCCCTTTCAGGACCCAGCGAGAACAAAGCAAAACCCCAAAAACACGAACAAAAGCTTCCCTCCACTGAGATTTTAAAGTATTTTGTTTCCTGATTGGTCCTCTGGTCAGGTGTTTTTGGTTCCCTGTTTTTTAACCCATTACAGGTAAAAGAGACATTAACCCTTAACTATCTATTTATGACATGCCCCCCAAATCACAGACAGTGGGGAACCACACTGGCGGTGATTTCTTCCTAGAACTTTAGAATGAACAGATTAATACAACACATGCACCTTTACATATACTACTGAGTATGTAAACTACAAGGCTTTCTACATTTCAAGGACAAATTTTAACCAGTGGATTCTGGGAAACTTTCGCGAGAGAGTGCATCAGCTACTTTGTTAGAAGCTCCTGAAATGTGTTGAATTTCAAAATCAAAATCTTGGAGAGCTAAACTCCATTGAAGAAGTTTTTTGCTGTTCCCCTTGGCAGTATGAAGCCACTTTAGCGCAGCATGGTCGGTTTGTAGCTGGAACCGCCGTCCCCAAACGTATGGGCATAGCTTTTCCAGTGTGTACACAATGGCGTAGCATTCCTTTTCACTGACTGACCAGTGGCTTTGCCTCTCAGACAGTTTCTTGCTGAGAAACACGACAGGATGGAAGTTGTGATCCGGTCCTTCCGACATGAGAACTGCTCCTATACCACGCTCAGATGCATCTGTGGTTACTAGGAATGGTTTGTCAAAGTCCGGGGCCCTTAGCACAGGGTCAGACATGAGCGTCGCCTTAAGCTGGGTAAAGGCCTTCTGACACTCATCAGTCCACTTAACTGCATTTGGCTGGGTCTTTTTGGTTAGGTCGGTCAGTGGGGCAGCGATTTGGCTGTAGTGTGGTACAAATCGCCTGTAATACCCGGCCAAGCCTAAGAAGGATTGGACCTGTTTCTTGGACTTTGAGACAGGCCACTTTTGGATAGCATCCACCTTGGCCTGTAGGGGTTTTATGGTTCCTCGACCCACCTGGTGTCCCAGGTAAGTTACTCTGTTTTGGCCTATTTGACACTTTTTGGCCTTAACAGTTAGTCCTGCCTGCCTGATGCGCTCAAAGACTTTTTCCAGGTGTTCGAGCCAGGAGTCAGAAAAAATGGCCACATCATCGAGGTAGGCAACTGCATATTCTCCCAATCCTGCTAGTAGAAAATCTACCAGCCTTTGGAAGGTTGCGGGTGCATTTCGCAGCCCAAAAGGAAGCACATTAAATTCATACACCCCTGCATGGGTGATGAATGCTGACCTCTCTTTGGCAGGTTCATCTAGCGGTACTTGCCAGTACCCCTTGGTTAAGTCTATTGTAGATATGAACTGGGCACGTCCCAACTTCTCCAATAGCTCATCGGTGCGTAGCATTGGATAGTTGTCCAGACAAGTTACCGCATTTAGCTTATGGTAGTCCACGCAAAAGCGTATTTCCCCATCTGGTTTGGGTACCAGAACCACTGGAGATACCCATGCACTGGTAGATGAGTGGATTATACCCATCTGTAGCATGTTTTGGATCTCCCGTTCTATAGTACCTTGGGCATGAGGAGACACCCGGTAGGGTGGGGTTCTAATTGGGTGAGCATTACCTGTGTCAATGGAGTGGTATGCCCGTTCAGTCCGTCCTGGGGTGGCTGAGAATAATGGGGCGAAGCTAGTGCACAGGTCCCTGATTTGTTGCCACTGCAGACGTTCCAGGGTGGTGGAGAGGTTCACCTCTTCCACGCCACCGTTACTTTTTCCTTTGTAGTAGACACCTTCAGGCCACTCAGCGTCACCTCCCCCTGGGCTGTAAACTGGCAAACCTGTAAGTCTCTGGAATAAAAGGGCTTGAGAGAATTAACATGGTAAACTCTGGGCTTTAGGGAGGAATTTGGAAATGCTATGAGATAGTTAACAGCTCCCAGGCGCTCTTGGACCGTGAATGGCCCTTCCCATGATGCTTCCATCTTATGAGCCTGTTGCACCTTCAAGACCATAACCTGGTCTCCTACCTTGAAGGAACGCTCTCTGGTATGTCTATCATACCAGGCCTTTTGTTCTTTTTGAGCATCCTTTAGGTTTTCTTTAGCAAGGGCTAAAGAGTGTCAGAGGGTGTTTTGTAGGTTGCTTACAAAGTCTAGAATGTTAGTTCCTGGAGAAGGCGTAAACCCCTCCCATTGCTGCTTCACGAACAGTAATGGCCCCTTAACCTCGTGGTCATACATAAGTTCAAACGGTGAAAACCCTAAACTGGGATGTGGTACAGCCCTGTAGGCAAAAAGCAACTGCTGCAACACTAGGTCCCAGTCATTGGAGTGTTCATTCACAAATTTATGTATCATGGCCTCCAAAGTTCCATTAAACCTTTCCACTAGGCCATTGGTTTGATGGTGGTAAGGCGTGGCAACCAAGTGATTCACCCCATGAGTTTCCCACAGTTCTTTCATGGTTCCTGCCAGGAAATTAGATCCTGAATCTGTAAGGATGTCGGAGGTCCAACCTACCCTGGCAAAAATGTCTGTTAGGGCCTGGCACACAGTTTTAGCCCTGGCGTTGCCTAGAGCTACTGCTTCCGGCCATCGGGTAGCAAAGTCCACAAAAGTCAGTATGTACTGCTTTCCTCTGAGTGTCTTTTTTGGGAAAGGACCCAGAATATTCACAGCTACTCACTGAAATGGGACCTCAATTATGGGGAGTGGCTGGAGAGGGGTCTTGACCTTGTCTTGGGGCTTTCCCACTCTTTGTCACATCTCACAAGACTGGACATACTTGGCAACATCCTTGCCCATCCCCTCCCAGTGGAAGGACTTCCCCAACCGGTCTTTGGTTCTGTTCACGCCAGCATGGCCACTGGGATGATCATGGGGTAAGCTTAAGAGCTTTCCCCGGTAATTAGTTGGAACCACCAACTGTTTTTGCGGATGCCATTCTTCCCGGTGTCCACCAAAAAGAGTCTCCTTGTATAAAAGTCCTTGTTCTACAACAAACCGGGATTGGTTAGAAGAGCTGAGAGGTGGTGGGGTGCTCCGTGCCGCCTCCCAAGCTTTCTGAAGGCTATCATCTGCTTCCTGCTCAGTCTGGAACTGTTTCCTTGAAGCTGGAGACACCAGTTCTTCCTTAGACTGTGGACTTGGGCCTGGTCCCTCTGGAAGCGATGTAGGTGATGGGGTTGGTTTTGTTGCTGGTGAGCCGCTCTCCGCTGGTGCACCAGGTGGTATTTCAGGCTTTGGCCTGTCAACGATTTAGATGTTGGCATAGAAAGTACGCTTATTAAGTTTGCGGACGATACCAAACTGGGAGGGATTGCAACTGTTTTGGAGTACAGGGTCAAAATTCAAAATGATCTGGACAAATTGGAGAAATGGTCTGAGGTAAACAGGATGAAGTTCAATAAAGATAAATGCAAAGTGCTCCACTTAGGAAGGAACAATCAGTTTCACACATACAGAATGGGAAGAGACTGTCTAGGAAGGAGTATGGCAGAAAGAAATCTAGGGGTCATAGTAGACCACAAGCTTAATATGAGTCAACAGTGTGATTCTGTTGCAAAAAAAGCAAACATGATTCTGGGATGCATTAACAGGTGTATTGTAAACAAGACACGAGAAGTCATTCTTCCGCTTTACTCTGCGCTGGTCAGGCCTCAGCTGGAGTATTGTGTCCAGTTCTGAGGCACCGCATTTCAAGAGAGATGTGGAGAAATTGGAGAGGGTCCAGAGAAGAGCAACAAGAATGATTAAAGGTCTTGAGAACACGACCTATGAAGGAAGGGTGAAGGAATTGGGTTTGTTTAGTTTGGAAAAGAGAAGACTGAGAGGGGACATGATAGCAGTTTTCAGGTATCTAAAAGGGTGTCATCAGGAGGAGGGAGAAAACTTGTTCACCTTAGCCTCCAATGATAGAACAAGAAGCAATGGGCTTAAACTGCAGCAAGGGAGATTTAGGTTGGACATTAGGAAAAAGTTCCTAACTGTCAGGGTAGTTAAACACTGGAATAGATTGCCTAGGGAAGTTGTGGAATCTCCATCTCTGGAGATATTTAAGAGTAGGTTAGATAAATGTCTATTAGGGATGGTCTAGACAATATTTGGTCCTGCCATGAGGGCAGGGGACTGGACTCGATGACCTCTCGAGGTCCCTTCCAGTCCTGGAGTCTATGAGTCTATGAGTCTATGAGTCTTGGGTATGGTTGTCTGCTGCTTCTGCCAGTTCAGGCTCGCTGGCGCCCTCTGGCGTTGGGGTTGAAAATGGGTTTGCAAGCGCTGGCGTCAGTGCTGGCAATGGTTCTGTTGCTGGTTGCTTTTCCAGTTCCTGGTCTGGGACTGGAGGCACTGTGGCTGTTTCAGTTGTTGGTAGGGGATCCAGGTCCACTACCTTTGTCTGAGTCTCTGGTAACACAGACGTGGTCCCTGTGAACGGCTCAGGAACAGGGATGGGTCTGGAAGCTTGCCTGGCTTGGCTGCGTGTAACCATTTCCACTTTCTTGGCCCGCTTCACCTGGTTGGCCAAGTCTTCCCCCAGTAACATGGGGATGGAATAATTGTCATATACTGCAAAAGTCCACATTCCTGACCAGCCTTTGTACTGGACAGGTAGTTTAGCTGTAAGCAAGTCTACAGCTTGTGACATGAAGGGGTAAATTATCACTTGGGTCTTTGGGTTGATGAATTTGGGGTCCACCAAGGATTGGTGGATAGCTGACACTTGGGCTCCCATGTCTCTCCACACGGTAACCTTCTTTCCAACCACTCTCAAAATTTCCGTTCTCTCTAAGCGTATTTGAGAGGCATCTGGGCCTGGGGATCGTTGGTGTGAGGGTGGTGTAATGAACTGCACTCGGTTGGGGTTCTTGGGGCAGTTGGCCTTTATATGTCCCAGTTCATTACATTTAAAGCATCATCCAGCTGACTGGTCACTGGGCTGAGGTGGGTTACTGGAGACTGGTGAGATGGGATAATAGGTAGTCTGGGGCTTTCCTTGGGTTGTAGCTGGGGTCTTTGGCTGCCCTCTGTTGTAGGGTTTATTGTTGGTGTGCCCCCTGGGGTAGTCGCTCCCCTTGACAGTGGCTTTTTTCTTTTCTGTCACTTCCATCCATTTGGCTCCAATCTCCCCCGCATCGGTTACCATTTTGGGTTTCCCATCTAGGATGTACCTTTCTATTTCCTCAGGAACACCCTCTAAGAACTGCTCCATTTGTATTAGGAGGTGCAGCTCGTCGATATTGTTAACCTTTGTTCCGGATATCCAGGCTTCATAATTTTTTGCAGTGTGGTAGGCATGTCGGGGGAATGACACATGTGGTTTCCATCTTAGGGTTCTGAACCGCCGATGGGCATGCTCAGGTGTTATCTCCATTCTGATTCTGGCCTTGGTTTGAAAAAGTTTATAATCTTTCATGTTCTCCTTAGGCATTTAAGCTGCCACCTCTGCTAAGGGTCCACTGAGCAGTGGCCTCAGCTCTATCATGTACTGGTTTTCAGAGATGCTGTATCCATGGCAGGTCCTTTCAAAATTTTCTAAGAAGGCCTCAGTGTCATCACCTGCCTTGCAGGTGAGAAATTTCTTGGGATGTGGAACAACAACTGGCAAAGTGTTGTTAGGATTGGCTGTGTTCTGTTGCTTAGCCTGTTCTAATTCCATGGCCTGCTAGTGTGCCTCCCTTTGGAGCTCTATTTTTCTTTTGTGGTCCGCGTCTTTGTCTTCTTGTTCTCTTTTGCAGGCTTCCTCTTTGGCGGCTTGTTCTCTTTTGTAGGCTTCCTCTTTGATTTTTTCTTCTCTTTCTCTCAGTTCCACCTCTTTTTCTCTTATTTCTATTTCTTTTTGTTTTCTTTCCATGTCTTGCTTGTGGTCCGTGTCTCTGAAGTGTTCCTCTGCAACCAGTCTTGCCAGTTCCTGTTTCAGGTCCTTGGTAGTCATGGTTCCTGTTTCTTGGGCTGGAGTGCCCTCTGGTGTTTACTGCCTGAACTGCTGCTTATTTGTTGCCTTCTTAGGTTGCTTAGCAACAGTGCCTTTCTGGGTAAAGTAAAAAGAAATAAAAAACCCTTTCATTTGCAGATGTGCTTTGCTGGAGTCTGTTGCTGACCACTTAAGCCTGCTTTGTTTAACAAAAGACCCTTGTTAAACCTTAATGTGTGTGCCCTCAGGCACTCTCTCTGGACAACCAGAAAGGAGCGAGGAAAAAAAAATTTCTCTGGCTGTAGTTTTAAAAACCCCTTCTCTCTGCTTATAAGCAGCTAGCAGAGAAAAAAGAAAAATAATAATCTTACTGGCTTTTTGGGTCCTACTTTATCCACACCGCTGCCAACATGTCATGGTATATTTCCCCAATCTGAACCTTAGAGTCCAAAAGTTGAGGTACCAGCATGAATTCCCCTAAGCTTAATTACCAGCTTAGATCTGATAGCTGCCACCAATCAGGACTTGGAGTGCCTGATACACTCTGGTCTCCCCAAAACCTTCCCTGGGGACCCCCAAGACCCAAATTCCTTGAGTCTTACAACAAAGGAGAATAAACCATTCCCCCCCCCCCCCACTTTTCCTTTCTTCCTCCCAGATCTTTCCCTCTCTGGGTACACCAGGAGATCACCGTGATTCAAACTCCTTGAATCACAACACAGAGAAATTAGGTTTTTTCCCTCCTTTTCTCTCCTTCCCAGGCGTTCCCTCCCTGGGCTATCCTGGAGAGATAGACAGATTCAAGCTCCATGAATCTAAACAAAGGGATTCCACCGTTCCCTCCTCCCTTCTTTCTCCCTGTCTCCCACCACTTTCCTGGTAAGTACAGACTCAATTCCCTTGAATTGACTCAACAAGGGGAAAAAATCAAACAGGTCTTAAAAAGCAAAACTTTTAATAAAAAGAAAGAAAAAAACAAGTAAAAGTTGTCTCTGTAATTTAGATGGTAAAAGTTACAGGGTCTTTCAGCTTATAGACACTAGAGAGAAGCCCCCCAGCCCCAGCAAAATACAATTTAAAATACTTCCAGCAAACCACACATTTGCAAATACAGAAAACAATGAAAAGACTATAACTGCCTTTCTACTTAATACTCACTGTTCTGAATATATAAGAGACTGTAGCAGGGAGATTGGCAAGAAACCTGGTTGCACGTCTAGTCCCTTTCAGGACCCAGCGAGAACAAAGCAAAACCCCAAAAACACGAACAAAAGCTTCCCTCCACCGAGATTTTAAAGTATTTTGTTTCCTGATTGGTCCTCTGGTCAGGTGTTTTTGGTTCCCTGTTTTTTAACCCTTTACAGGTAAAAGAGACATTAACCCTTAACTATCTGTTTATGACAGGTGGGGGAGGAGGGAAGGACAAGGCCACATTGCTTATTGTAGCCATACTAAAATCAAACAGCCTTCTGTTGCTTGGGCCATCCTCTGCAGTGGAGTGGCTGGGTGCCTGGAGCCTTTCCACCCACGTTCTTGGGCATCTGGGTGAGGAGGCTATAGAACACGGGAAGGACGGTAGGTGGTTATACAGTGGATGCAGCAGGAGTTTGCACTCTTGTTGGCTTTCCTGCAGCTCCAACAGATGCTTCATCATGTCCGTTTGCTCCCCCATTAGCGTCAGCATCATCTCCTGCCTCCACTCTTCACGCTCACTTAATTCTTTCCTGGCCTCTGCCACTAAATGCCTCCATGCATTAAGCTGTGTCCTATCTGCATGAGCTCAGAAAACATGTCATCGTGAGTGTGTTGGGTTTTTTTTTTTGCCTTCTAATCTGCAATAACCTCAGGGATAGAGATGATGAGGGAGCGCAGAAACATTCTAAGCTCTACCATTCTGGGGGGACTGCATGGTCACCTAGGCTGCTGAGGTCACTATGCTGACCAAACACGAAATTAAATTCAAAAGTTCCCAGGACTCTTCCTATGTACCTGGCTAGTGCATCAGAGTTCAAAGTGCTGTCCAGAGCAGTCACAATGGAGCACTCTGGGATAGCTCCTGGAGGCCAATACCATCAATTTGCATCCACACTACCCACATTCCACCCGCAAAGTTGATTTTAGTGCTACTCCCCTCGCCAGGGAGAGGTACAGATATCAATTTTAAGAGCCCTTTAGGTCGAGGGTTTTATGTGGACGAGGTCATTTTTAAATCGACCTAACGCAACTAAATTCGACCTAACCCTGTAGTGTTACATGGACCTAAGCGCTCATGTACGCGGCATTACATTGGTGGGCGAGCTTCTTCCGCTGACATAGCTTCTGCTCCTCGCGGAGGTGTATTTTTTTAGTGCTGATGGGAGAGCTCTCTCCCACTGGCAATAGAGGGTCTTCACCAGACGTGCTGCAGCAACACAGGTGTTTTGGTACAGCTGCGCTGCTGCAGCACTATACATATAGACATAATCTTAAATTTCCTCTGCCAACTGGAGAGAAGCCAGTAAGAACAGACAGCTGGGAAGGAAACAATTTTACCCCACCATCTTTTGTCTAGTGGACATTTCCACAGGAAGAAAAGACACAGAACTGAAGAGTCTATAGGACTAGAGAAGGATGGCTGCTGATAGCTCTGTCACTAAGGTGGTGATCTAATTACAAAGAGACAAGGTCAGAAAATGTCAGCTGAACCTGAAAGCTGGGCACAGAAAGTAGATGGAAAAGGCACCAAGGGAAGATTCCAAACAAAGAGTTAAGTGGACAAACCAATGAAATCCAGTGGAAGTGGGGTAGCCAGCCAGTGAATGACAAAGACTAGTAAGTGCAAGTAGAAGTTTACCATGCCATCTTGTGAGAAATCAGCAGGGTGACAGCACACAGACATCATAGTTAAGCTTAGACTGGACACCTGGCTGTTAGTGAGTTTAGCCAGATCTGGTGAAAGAGAAAAAATAGACCAAACCCCACTCTTAAACAGAGTTCTCTCTCTGCTACATCCCCCCCCGGCTGAATAATTATGAATTGGCTGGAAAGTGATCTGGGTAAAGCCAACCCTGACAAAACATAAGCAACACAGCTGGAGGTCAGGTGGGGGCCCCATATGTGTGAGGTAATTGCTAATGATTTTCTAGTAGACTGGTACTTTTTCCCAGTGATTGCTCAGTGAGCTCTGCAAGGAATGAACCATATATAACTTTGGGATCAGTCAAAAGATCAGTGAAGAATATCTATAAATTCCGTAAATATCTAGGGAAAGACTTGTCAAGTGATTTGTTCTATTTACCACAGGCTATTTTCCAAATTAAACTGTCTGCTTCAATGGAACTGTCACTGACATGTTTCTCTATATTCTTTATTTGGCTTTAAGATAAGAATCATTGCTATGTATAGGGAGGGGGTGACTATTATACAATTTTTTTTTTCATACATGGATAAGAAATGTGACCAATTTACAGAGATGGTTAATCCATATTTGAAAGTCAGTTGATAACCTGGAGCAGCAGTTTAGCATAACCTGCACAGCACCAAGACATTCCCAGGTGTCAAGTGTACTGCTTAAAGAAAGCATATTTTGTTAAGAACAGAAGTGAGCTTTTGAAAAATCAAGTAGTGTTGTACAATATATAGATAATGGGATTGTCAGAGCTGGTATTGGAAAGAGACATCAGGTTACTAGATTGTATAATTTCAAAAAAGAATCCATCCATATACATCTCACATAGACCTTGATACTGCAATGGAATCCATGTCCACACAGAGTCCCATTAAAGTCAATACAGCTAAATGTTTTCACAAAGATCTGCCTTTTTCAGGCACAAGGTTCTTTCGTACGCATATCAAAAATACAGTGCTTGTTCAGATCTTAGAGTTGGGAGACCAGAGGGGAAGCATAATTAAACTGAAATATATTCCACCATCTCAGTTATGAAATCTCTTTGGACTTAGGCCACACAACAAAATGAACCGTTGGGCTTTTTGTTGACAGCAGCAAAGGTTGTGTCATAAACAGATAGTTAAGGGTTAATGTCTCTTTTACCTGTAAAGGATTAAGAAGCTCAGTAAACCTGGCTGACACCTGACCAGAGGACCAATGGGGGGACAAGATACTTTCAAATCTTGGTGGAGGGAAGTCTTTTGTTTGTGCTCTTTGTTTGGGGGTTGTTCGCTCTTGGGACTAAGAGGGACCAGACGTCAGTCCAGGCTCTCCAAATCTTTCTGAATCAGTCTCTCATGTTTCAAACTTGTAAGTAATAGCCAGGCAAGGCGGATTAGTCTTATTTTTGTTTTCTCAACTTGTAAATGTTCCTTTTTTGCTGAGAGGATTTTACCTCTGTTTGCTGTAACTTTGAACCTAAGGCTAGAGAGGGTTCCTCTGGGCTATACGAATCTGATTACCCTGTAAAGTATTTTCCATCCTGATTTTACAGAGATGATTTTTACTTTTCTTCCTTTAATTAAAAGCTTTCTTTTTAAGAACCTGATTGATTTTTCCTTGTTTTAAGATCCAAGGGAATTGGATCTGGACTCACCAAAGATGGTGGGGGGAAAGGAGGGGGAATAGTTAATTTCTCCTTGTTTTAAGATCCAAGGGATTTGGATCTGTGTTCATCAGGGAATTGGTGAAGTCCCTCCAGGCAACCCAGGGAGGGGAAAGTTTTGGGGGGTCAGAAAGTGCTTCAGACACTGAAATTTCTGAATGGTGGCAGAGTTACCAGATCTAAGCTAGTAACTAAGCTTAGAAGTGTCCATGCAGGTCCCCACATTTGTACCCTAAAGTTCAGAGTGGGGAAGGAACCTTGACAGGTTGTGTAACAAAGAGAGTGTGACAAAGATGGCTTGTAGCAGCAGCAAAAAGCAAGTCAAAAAGTAAAGTTAGGAGAAGAAATCAGCAGAGATGCAGAGAACTGTTAATGAATGGAAGAACAGCAGCAAGTGAGACACAGAGGGCCTGTCTACACGAGAAAGTTGCAGCAGTATAACTTGAGGTGTAAATATAAACTGATGTATTTAAAACAATGCAGTATAAACATTCTTAGGTTGATTTGAGAGTAGCTTATTTTGGTTTAAATAATGTAACTAGGAACAGATTTAGCTTTAGTGACATAAGCCACTCATTCTGAAATAAGAGCTATTTGCACTGGTTTAGCTATATTGGGGATAAAGCTGATGGAATTTTCTCATTTAGATGAGTTGAGTTCAGAGATGAGAAACAAAGATAAAGCTTTGCAGGGCAAGAAAGAGTTGCTGAGTCAAGGGAGCTGACTGTGTAAACAAGCAGTCAGAACAAATCCATTTTTGTAACAACTTTTTTTAGCATTAATCTGTATTTATTGGAGTTGCTTAAAATTATTTGGTAATTAGTGATAAAATTAACTGGTGGCTCTGTGAAGCTAATGCCTAAAAAAATTAGTTTCAACTAGGGCTGTCAAGCAATTAAAAAAATTAATTGTGCGATTAATCGTGCCGTTAAACAGTAATAGAATACCATTTATTTAAATATTTTTGGGTGTTTTCTACATTTTCAAATATATTGATTTCAATTATAACACAGAACACAGTGTACAGTGCTCACTTTATTTTTCATTACAAATATTTGCACTGCAAAAAGCAAATGGCATGTTTCAATTCACCTCTTACAAGTACTGTAATGCAATCTCTTTATTATGAATGTTAAACTTACAATGTAGAATTATGTATAAAAAATAATTGCATTCAAAAATGAAAGAATGTAAAACTTTAGCACCTACACGTCCACTCAGTCCTACTTCTTGTTCAGCCAGTCACTCAGACAAGGAAGTTTGTTTATATTTGCAGGAGATATTACTTCCCACTTCTTGTTTACAAAGTCACCTGAAAGTGAGAATAGGCGTTTGCATGGCACTATTGTAGACGGCATCACAAGATATTTACGGGCCAGATGCATTAAAGATTCATATGTATCTTCATGCTTCAACCACCATTTCAGAGGACATGCATCCATGCTGATGACGGGTTCTGTTAGATACGGTCCAAAGAGTGTGGACTGACGCATGTTCACTTTCATCATCTGAGTCAGATGCCACCAGCAGAAGGTTGATTTTCTTTTTTGGTGGTTCAGGTTCTGTAATTTCCACGTCGGAGTGTTGCTCTTTTAAGACTTCTGAAAGTGTGCTCCACACCTGGTCTCTCTCAGATTTTGGAAGTCACTTCAGATTCTTAAACCTTGGGTCGAGTGCTGTAGCTATCTTTAGAAATCTCACGTTGGTGCCTTCTTTGCATTTTGTCAAATCCACAGTGAAAGTGTTCTTAAAACAAACAACGTGCTCGGTCATCATCCGAGACTCCTATAACATGAAATATATGGCAGACTGCAGGTAAAATAGCAGTAGACCTACTATTCTCCCCCAAAGAGTTCAGCCAAAAATGTAATTAATGCATTATTTTTTAATGAGCATCATCAGCATGGAAGCATGTCCTCTGGAATGGTGGCCAACGCATGAAGGGGCATACAAATGTTTAACATAACTGTCACATAGATACCTGGCAGTGCCGGCTACAAAAGTGCCATGTGAATGCCTGTTCTCACTTTCAGGTGATATTGTAAATAAAAAGCCAGCAGCATTATACCCGTAAATGTAAACGAACTTGTTTGTCTCAGTGATTGGCTGAACAAGAAGTAGGACTGAGGCGACATGTAGGCTCTACAATTTTACATAGTTTCATTTTTGAATGCAATTATGTAACAAAAAAAAAATCTACATCTGCAAGTTGCACTTTCACAATAGCGCACTACAGTACTTGCATGAGGTGAATTGAAAAATACGATTTCTTTATCATTTTTACAGTGCAAATATTTGTAATAAATATAAAGTGAGCATTGTACACTTTGTATTCTGGATTGTAATAGAAATCAATATATTTGAAAATGTAGAAAAACATCCAAAAACATTGCCAATTGAAATTTATTAATTCTATTGTTTAACAATGTGATTAAAACTGTGATTAATCACAATTTTTTTTGAGTTAATTGTGTGAGTTAGCTACGATTAATCGACACCTTGGTTTCAACCCCTGGTGCTGTGGTACAGATCAAAGTTAGGATGACCTTTCTTGAAACATATTTATTAACATTGACAATGTTACTCATGAGCTTTTAACTCCCTAAAAAGGAACTTGGGACAAGAGGTCTCAACTCAAAGATGCACAATTTGTAGTTGCAGATCGTGGTTTTATAATGTCCATTTGATTGAGAGCTGATCTTGGAAAACAGGAGTGTGAGCACACTATGTTTCTTTGCCATCTCTGCATTCAAGGGAATAGATAGCAACAACTGAAACTTGTCAGAAATGGAAAAATGGAGGAGAAGGGTCCCATTCCTGGACCAGGGATCCAAACCAGGGTATGCCTGTGGAGAGGATATAACATTCAGTAAGAGTCATGAAACTAGAGCTGGGTGACTCTTTTTTTTGGCCAAATATTTTTTAGCCAAAAAACATAGATTCTGCTCAAACAAAAGATTTCATGCATTTGTGTAAATTTCAAATTTTATTTTTTTCAGGTTTTAAAAGAAAATTAAACATTTTGTTCTGGCATTTTCTAAATGTCTTGATTTTTCAATTCAAAATAACTTTCTTTGAAATTTACCTAACTTTATAAAATTAAAAGGTAAAAATACATAAATTAAAAAATGTTTTATTTTGGGTCAAAGAAAGCATTGTGTGGGACCCAAAACAAAATAACTTATCAGTTAACCCTGAAATTGTATTTTTTTTTAATTGTTGACATGATTTTTTTGTATAATCAGTTAATTGAAAAGTCAGCTATTGGCACAGCTGTACATGAGCCACCAACATGAAACTGTCAGTTTAAAAAAATATTTGTGGACCATGCTGATGGAATCTGGTTGCATTACAAATTTTAGTGGACAAAGCAGAAGTTTATATCTGATTCAAGCAAACTGATCTTCAATAGGTTTGTTCAACATAAATAAAATAGAAATATATAGGTACATGTGTTAGAAATAGTAATGGTTGTGGTTTTATTTTATCAGAAGTTTTTGTGAGTTGATCATGGTTGGTGACCTACTCACCAAAATTTGCATATTATCATGTTACCTTTCAGAATCTCAGGCCTGGTCTATACTACAGAGTTAACATGAGGCAGCTTATGTTACATTCAGAGTCTACACCAGTGGTTCTCAACGTCGGGCCGCAGCTTGTTCAGGGAAAGCCCCTGGTGGGCCGGGCCAGTTTGTTTACCTGCTGTGTCCACAGGTTCAGCTGATCATGGCTCCCACTGGCCGTGCTTCACCGCTCCAGGCCAGTGCTATCCCAGTGAGGGATGTGCTATCCACCCTTCCTGAAGCCCCCATTGGCCTGGAGTGGTGAACCGCAGCCAGTGGGCGCCGCGATCGGCTGCACCTGTGGCAGCCCTAGTTTGGTCTACACTACAGCTTTGGACCTGATGATGTAAGTGACCTTCTACACCAACATAATAACTCCACCTCCATGAGCGGCATAGGTTTATGTCAATGTAGTTAGGGAGATACAATATCCATGTAAACGCTGTGGGTTACTTGCGTCGGTTGTTGGCTGTCTTTCTTGTCAATTTCATGGCTCCCTGCTTCCTATGGGTATGTCTACACTATGAAATTAGGTTGATTTTATAGAAGTCAATTTTTAGAAATCTATTTTATACAGTCAATTGCATATGTCCACACTAAACGCATTTAGTTGGTGGAGTGCATCCTCACTACCATGGCTAGCATCGACGTATGGAGTAGCTATCCCACAGTTCCTGCTGTCTCTGCTGCCCATTGGAATTCTGGGTTGACCTCCCAGTGCCTGATGGGGCAAAAACATTGTCACGGGTGGTTTGGGGTACATGTCATCAGTCGCCCCTCCCTGAATGAAAGGAACGGTAGACAATTGTTTCGCACCTTTTTTCCATGCAGGCGCCACACCACAGTAAGCATGCAGCCTGCTCTGCTCAGCTCAGCTCAGCTCAGCAACACTGCTGTTGTGTCCTGGGTGCTGCTGTCAGCAAACAGTGCAGTGGGACTGCTAACTGTCATCATACACTGCTTCCGCTGCAACTCTGCTCTGCTGCTCTTGTCTCGATAGCGAATTTCTCCATGTTGTCTGTCATGGGCTTCCTGGTACGTGTGTTCTTCCTCAGGAAATGTGCACAGTGCCAACTGTCATCCTCTACCTCTTCCACTGCAACTCTGCTCTCCTGGTGTCATGAATCCACTTCGCAGGCCCTCTTGTCATTCTGTATAAATATCTGCTCTTGTGTATAAATATCTACTCTTGTCTGCTGGGGAGAAGGGATCCTCCGTTTGCCTACTGTGCGCTATCCTCAACCACCTCCTCCTTTTCATCTTCCTCATCCACAAAATCCTCATCCCTGTTGAGTGAGACACCCCCTTGCAGGTGTCCACGGACAGTGGTGGGGTAATGGTAGAGACCACCTCTAGAACTGCATGCAGCTCATCATAGAAGTGGCAAGTATGGGGCTCTGACTGGGAGCGACCGTTTGCACCCTTTGTTTTTTGATAGGCTTGCCTCTGCTCCTTAACTTTCACATGGCACTGCTGTGTGTCCCTGTTGTAGCCTCTGTCCAACATGCCCTTGGAGATTTTGGCAAATATATTGGCATTTTGTCTTTTGGAACGGAGTTCTGCCTGCACGGATTCTTTTCACCATATAACAATCAGCTCTAGTACCTCCTGTTCAGTCCATGTTGGAGCTCTTTTGCAATTCTGGGACTCCATGGTCACCTGTGCTGATGAGCTCTGCATTGTCACCTGTGCTGATCAGCTCACCACGCTGGCCAAACAAGAAATGAAATTCAAAAGTTCCCGAGGCTTTTCTTGTCTACCTGGCCAGTACATCTGAGTTGAGAGTGCTGTCCAGAGCAGTCACAATGGAGCACTCTGAGATAGCTCCCGGAAGCCAATACTGTCAAATTGCGTCCACATTCCCCCAAATTCAACCCAGTGAGGTGGATTTTAGCTCTAAACCCCTCACCGGGGAGGAGTACAGAAATCAATTTTAACAGCCCTTTAAGTCGACAAAACAGGCTTGGTTGTGTGGATGGGTTCAGGGTTAAATCAACCTAATGCTGCTAAATTCGACCTAAACTCGTAGCATAGACCAGGGCTATGTATCTGGCTACTGGGCAGCATCATTCAAAACAGTAACCAGAGTGGACACCTCTGGGAGGCCACTAAAATTGATATAATAATGCTGTGTCTATGCATCGACCTAACTATGTTGACCTAAATTCTACACCTCCTGCAGAGGTGGAGTTAAGTCAGCATAGTGGGTGAGTTATACTGGCGGGAGAAAAATTGTAGTGTAGACACAAACATAGTTAGGTCAATGTAAGCTGCCTTATGTCGATCTACCTCTGTAGTGTAGACTAAATAGCTCTGGGTCTGAGGTGCACTTTCCCCTTATGGGCTGTGAGAATTGACTCCACAGCACTGCAAACACACATGCTGTCAGTCTATTGTGTGATGAATTGGATGAGCAATAACAGGTCATTAGAGGGCAGTGTGATTAGAACTGCTGAAAGTAAATCATCTGCTTGCTTCTCTTTGGAGAGTGATAGGTTGGGAGGAAGGAACGGTTGTGTGATGATTGAAAGGAGGACAGTAGGGGAGAAGTGGGTCACAGAGGGAGGGCATCTAGGCAGAGCCGGTGAAAGGATGTTTCGAGCCCTAGG
The DNA here is from genome assembly GCF_025201925.1 of Gopherus flavomarginatus. Lineage (NCBI taxonomy): Eukaryota > Metazoa > Chordata > Testudines > Testudinidae > Gopherus > Gopherus flavomarginatus. The sequence goes on along the minus strand of NC_066617.1, from coordinate 78,975,415 downwards.
CGAAACTTCCACTTGTGCCCTCCCCCCCGGCAACCCCACCCTGAGGTGCCCCCTGTCATAAACAGAGTGTTAAGGGTTAATGTCTCTTATACCTGTAAAGGGTTACAAGCAGGAAACTGGACACCTGACCAGAAGACCAATCAGAAGACAAGATACTTTTAAATTTGGGTGGAGGGAAGTTTGGGTGTGAGTTCTTTGTTCTTCTCTCGGAGGGTCTGAGAGAGACCAGACATTACTACAGGCTCTCTAAGTCTCTTTTCAAATAGAAGGTAAAAACCAGGCGGTTTAGGCTTTTTAATTGTTTTACTCTATTTGCAATTGTGGATCTGGCTGGTTAACTTTTATATGTGTAGTTGTGGGACTATTTTGATTTGTATTGGTACTGGTGGGAAAGTCTCTTTCTGGTGTCTGTAAGCTATAAGACCCTGTAATATTTACATCTTGAAGTTACAGAGATAATTCTTTACTTTTCCTTTCTTTTATTAAAAGATTTTTTTTTAGAGAACCTGATTGATTTTTTTCTTGTTTCCCTTGTTTTTATCCCAGGGGATTGGGATAACTCACCAGGACGGGTGGGGGAGACGGGAGGAGGGAGTGATAAAATCTCTCTCTGTTTTCCTTGAATCTGTTTGCCTCCTTTGTGGAAGGGAAGGGAGATGCTTCTCTGTATGGTGATATAAGAGGTTAGATCAGTATCTCAGGATAGCCCAGGGAGGGAAGTTCTGAGAGGGGGAAGGTGGGGGAATGGTTTATTTCTCCTTGTTTTAAGAACCCAAGGGATCTGGGTTCTTGGGGCCCCCAGGGAAGGTTGGGGAGGTCAGAGTGCCCCAAAACACTATATTTTTTGGTGGTGGCAGCCTATCAGATCTAAGCTGGTAATTAAGCTTAGGGAAATTCATGCTAGTATCTCATTCCTGGTCTCTAAGGTTCAGATTTGAGAAAGAATGCTATGACACCCCCCTCGCGGCAGCTTCACCCCTCCACTCTGAGGTGCCCCCCCGCGTCAGCTCCCCATTCCCCACCCTCCGCCATGAAGCACCCCCCCCGCTCCAGCTCACCCCTGCTCCGTGCACGAGCATAAGCACCCCAAGCACGCCATCGCTGCTTCACTTCTCCCACCTCCCAGGCTTGCGGTGCCTAAGCTGATTGGCGCTGCAAGCCTGGGAGGCGGGAGAAGTAAAGCAGCCATGGCATGCTCAGGGAGGAGGTGGGGCAGGGGTGAGCTGGGGCAGGAGTTCCTCTGCATGCTGCCTCCCCCCCGCTTGCTGCAGGCAGCCCTCCCTGTACTCCCCTGCCCAGCTCCCGCTGCCTAAATGCCGGCGGTGACCGGGGTGGCTGAAGATCTGGCCACTGTGGTCGCTGCTGAAGAAAATGGCACCCCCCAAATCCTAGAGCCCTAAGCGACTGCCTAGGTCACCTAAATGGTTGCACCAGCCCTGCATCTAGGGAGGGCAAAAAAGGAGGGGGAAGCTTTAGTGAAGAAAATGGGCAAACACCTGAGAAGTGTGTGGTTTGAATTTTTTTTATGCCATCTATAAGAACAGATCTTTGAGGTAATTAAATCCTCAACTAACTAGTTGGATGGTGTTAAAAATTAACTTTAAGCATGATGAATCCCTAGGTGTTTGGATGGATTCTGAGGCTGATTTCTTTTTATAAAACCCTTTTACGTTCTGATCTGTCTGTTTCTGCTCTTTTAATTTGGAAATAAAATTAAAAGGTTCAAACTCTTTTGGTCCTGAAAGGAATAATGTTATCAAAGTGTTAATTACAATTGTTCAAGTAAAGAAACTTGATGGCTCAGGCCTATGGACCTTTTCAAGTTTAAGCCACTGTTTGAAATGCAATTTAGATCAAAACTCATTAAAAGACGGTCGTCATAGTATATGAAATGAATTTGGTGATCTCAGACCAGTACCTAATTATGTGTTTATGGTGCAGAAATAACAAGAATGCCAAAACAATGGTTGAGAATCTCATTGAAGAGGCCAAAGATAGTCTGCTTGGAGACTAAACGACCCTCATTCCTGGAGGTAGCCTTTCAGAACAGGGCTGATGTACATTCATGGGGTTAGGGCAGAAACCGTGGTTCTGGGCACAAGTTGGGAGTTAGGATCTAAGGATCCATGATGGGACTTCACAATCAGACAGCACTGCAGTTGCCATGGAGATTAGGGAGCAGGAAGGGACAGTCATAGGACAAGAGCTACCCCTTGATTCTACTGAAGGGATGAGCAGAAATAAAAATAAATGCCTCAGGGCTCTGAGGTGGCAGTGTAGGAGAAGGAAGAAACCTTAGGGCTCAAGGGAGCTGAAGAGGAAGATGCTCTTGGGCATGGGAGCAGAAGTCAGGCAGGCAGAATGCAGGTATCTCACATGTTTTGTATATGGGGGTTATTGATGGAAGGGATGCTGTGCAGATTAGCAAAGTGGATTAACAAGGTTTTAATTTAGTGAAGGGGAGGGGTGTTTAGAGGGTATGCTGCAGTTTCATTTCTTTCCTGCTTCCCAAACAGCAACAACAGATCTTTCCCTGGGCAGAACCCCTATTGTCATACGGATACATATGCCCCCTAAAGCCAGTTTCTTGATGATAGAGAAGGGGGGGAAAGAGTAATATCGTTGTCATTTTTATTTGTGGGATGTGCTCAGACACTATGGTGAGTGGGAGCCATGTAGGAAACAAGATAGATATATTTCTGCAGTGGAAAGGATGTGTTGGTATACACAGTTCTAAATGTCTGGGCAATGCCCCTTCTGATTATGAAAGGATATATAACAGTCACTACAGGTTGAGGAGAAAAATCTAAATGCACTGTACAAGATTTTGCATCAGCATTGCAATTTTTCTCATTTTGCTTGTTTGTTTAAAAACCGTGTGTGGGGGAGTTGCTGTTGCAATTCTTTTTCCATCTCAGAGTAGTATGGTAGTAGCATTAAAATTCCCATCCTTAACCTGTAGGCTCCCCCTTTCAGGCATCATTCTTTTTGTTATTCTAGTTGTTAGGGCCTCATTTTGTAAACACTTAACTTTTACTTTACTACTGTGAGTAGTATCAGAGGGGTAGCTATGTTAGTCTGGATCTGTAAAAGTAGCAAAGAGTCCTGTGGCACCTTATAGACTAACAGACATATTGGAGCATGAGCTTTCATGGGTGAATACCCACTTCGTCGGATGCATGTGTAGTGAGTGGTGTCCCCTCCAAAGTCAAGCCTATGTGAAAATGTTCACAGGATCTGAGCCTTTCTGTGTGCATTTAAGACTTTCTATGGAGAGTTACATCAGAGTTTCAACAAAGTCAATATATTTGGTTTTTCAGATCCCCCGGTAAGCTACAAATCTTGCACAGCAGAGGTGCTACTTCAGTCTGAGATGGCTCTATTTACTCTGCTGTACCAGTCCTCTGTGCAAAAGGGAAAACAAGGAAAAAATTAAAGTAAAAAGAGGAGGATGCATAACCTAAAACACCCTCAACCAGCAACAGACCAAAATCTGTCCTCTGTTACTCACATGCAGCTTCATCTGAATCACTCTGGGAACAGTTGGAACCTCGATGTTCAAGATTGTAACTGGGTGTAAGGTGCAGTGCAAGTGGTCAGTCATGGCTCCTCACTTTTCCTGAGAGAGAGCTGAAAGCCACAATTAGGATAGTCATAGGTTACATACAGTACCGGGCATTTCTATTAAAAACACCCACCCAAAAAAACAAACAAAAAACAGCCCATACATTTATTTTTAAAGCCCTTTTTAATGACTCAGCTCCTGTATTCCATGTAGCTCTTTCTAGAGCTTCCCATTACTGTAGTATCTGGTAGCCTAACACTATTCCTGTGAAGTAGAGAAGTATTTTGCAGATGGAGAAACTGAAACCCAAAGAGATTAAGGACTGAATCCACAAAGATAATTAGTTTCCTACTCCCCAGATTTAGGCACCGCTACAATCCACAAAAACCTGCTCAACTGCTGCCTAACCTTTAAACACTTAGGCACTTAAACTCACTCTGAACCTAAGTTTTCAGGGTAAAAACTCATTGGATACATATGAGTGGGAACCAGGGGTATGGGGAGGGGGAGGGTGCTGTAGCATGCCTGGGGTCACGGCTGCAGGACCTGCACCTGGGGCGCTGCTTCCGCCCCCAGCTGTGGTCCCAGCCTCAGCTCCCTTACCTCTGTCTGCGTCCCCCTTCCAGTCCCAGAGCCTTGGCCTGGTCCTGGCCCCAGCCCTGGGAAAAGGGATCCCAGAGATGGGTAAGGGGGGTGCAAAGTAAAAAGTTTGGAGACCATTGGCTTTCAGCAGCCCCCCTGTAAAAAGTGTTCCAGCGCCACTGGCTGGATATCTATGGTTCTGCCTCTGGACATGCACACACCAGTGTGCCTCTATAGGCAGCTGGATGCTTATCTCCCTTCTATGCCCTAGCAATTCATGAAGTGGGGGAAGCCTGGCATTCCTCGTAATTCACGTCCCAGGCCTGGTCCTATAGGTGTGCTCAGCGGCCACTTAACTCCAGACAAAACAGCTGGGGAAGGAGAACAAGGAAACTCTCCCTTATAACCTTTAGCTCAATAATTAGGGTACTACGTTAGGATGTAGGAGACCCCCAGTTCAATTTCCCCCCTCTCCCTGAGGCAGAGTTGGGATCTGTACAGTGCTCTGCTACTTCACAGGGAGTGCCCTGGGCTGTAGGATATCACTCAACTTCTCCTACTGAAGTTTTTCCACTTTAAATAAATGAATAATTAAATATTGGAGCAGAGAAAATGTGAGAAACTCTAGCCCAGTGGTTAGATCACTCACCGAAGTGGCATATACCTTTTCAAATCCCTTCCCCTCATTTGGTAGAGGGGGGACTTGAATCAGGGGTTTCTCACATTCCAGCTGAGTACTCTATTCCCTGGGATAAATGTTACAAGGGAGCACCTTCTCTCAACCATTTTTGTGTGGAATTAGGGGCCTCTGATTACACCCCAGATTAGGCCCTGCATGCAAGTTAAGCAGAAGAACACCTATTTTCCCCCATTTCACTGATTGCTAGCAGACACGGGTTCCTAAGGAGGCACCTGTCTCTGCAAGAGGGGAGAGGATTAAGACACACTCCTGTCATCAGCATCTCCAATTGGCTAGTTTAGGCAGCTTCTTTCCTAGCATGCAAGGTTTTGTGGATCACATTTTAGGATGTCTCTCCCCCTTCATTGTAGAGGGGAACTTAGGGTGGCTTATGGATCACAGTGTTGTTCCTGTGATTTTCAAAGCATTGCATCAGTCAGCATCATAATGCTGTGGAGCTGGGCCAAAGTGATTTGCCAAAGGTTGCACAAGAAGTTAGTGGTAGAGGTAAGAATTGAATTCATATCTCCTTTAGTACAAGACTATCCTTCCTTCCCCTGCTTCTCCACTTCAAGAGGGACAGATTTCAATTATATGACTCAATGATTTTTCATACCACACAATGCATATACACATTTGCCCCCACGGTTAGCTTTACAATCTCATTAATTTGTGCTGTTTTTATTATTAGCTTGTACTAATGCCCCAGCTGTTAGAAGTCCTCCTCCTGCAATTGATCAAACAGATAAAATGCACGTAAAGAACCTTTTAGTGGAAAATAAACTAAAATAGGACAAATCTGCAAAGCACTCTCACAATCACAGATCTAACTTGGTATGATAATCTCACATGCCTTGCACATTGTGCTATGTTTATACTATGCAATCTGTTGTGAAGTTTGTATAAAATATTTAAAATAAAAAGTTTATGGATTAAAATTGCCATAAGGAATCTGCTCTTTGCTAGTTATTAACTAATACTCACTAAACCCAGAAAAGACGTATTTACCAGAGTCAGGTAGACATGTGGACACTTTGGTTAGAACGGATTCAACTCAATTCTTTATCCACCATGGAGTGGTGGGGTGGGTCAAAACCTGAACATATTCTCTTTGAAGTTAGAGGATGTTAGACTTCAGGCTTAAATTAATGAGCACTAAATTCATTTTAAAAGAAACATGATTTAATATACAGTGTAACTAGAAACAGGATAAAGAAGCATTGAGCATAAAAATATAAAATCTAATAAAGACAAAAAATATCTGCTGAAGCCAAATACATTAGGTATTAATCAGTGAAGCTCAGGCAATATCATGCCATGTTTACTACAGGTCTGATGCAACCCTCTGAAGTTAATGGACAGATTTCTTTGACTTCAGTGGAGCTGAATGAGGCCCAAGGAGCCCTCTGGACTTCTTTCATTTCATCATGCAGCTTTTCCTAGTAGTTGCAGTCACTAAAGACACTGTTGGTGGCTGAAAAAGGGAGAAATCAGTATGTGTTAAGAAGAGGAGACTGTGAGGCCCTATGAAATTTCACTTCTCTCCTCTCCTTCCTGAAGATTCCAGCTGGTTGTGGAAAGTCTTTGTAGTTGATTGAACACTGTTCATACGCTATGAGCCCCTTGTCTGGTATTTTGAAGTCAAGGAAGCTCAGGGAAGCTCAAACTGGGTCCAGAGCTTCTAGGGTACTAGTCAACATGTGACAAGAGCACTTAATGACATGGTTGAACAGCTATTCAGTTTGCAGGGCCATATGCAGGCTTTCCTACTGAAATGTAAGTCCTGAAGTCATTTAGTAATGGCTAAGATTAAGGAACAGATCAATGCATTGGAAAAGGAACTTGGCCTCTTTAGGAGACAAACCAGTGTGAGCTCTTAAGAGATCATCAGTTAAGGATGCAACTTCAGCACCTGCATGGGCAGGTTGCGTCTACTGTGCTCCAGATGCAGAAGGAGTTTACAGCTGAACAAAGTGAAAAATACCAGCCACCCCATGACTGTGAAGAACTGGTCATGGTGGTGGCCAACACTCAAGCTCAGAGAGCCCTGGCCGTAGGAGAGGAGTAATGCTCAGAGACCCAAGTAGCTGAACTCAAGGAGGAGCACAGCAATAGCACAAATGGAGAACAACTGAACCACAAGAGCAAACTGGCAGGAGAGTCAAGCAAATACAAACTTAAGGGCCAGCTTACAGGTGATGGACCTCATCGTGCTGTCTTAGTACAGAACTATTTCTCTGGAGGTGAGAATAACACAGTTTGAATGGCAATAGGATGTGGAGTCCAAGATGTGTCAGACAGTCAAGGCGGAAAAAAATCTAGTTCTCCTGGACAAATACCCAAGATCTGAAATGGAAAGAGTATAAACAAGCCCTATTACTCCTGATGGAAGGACTCTGGAAAGAGCAGTCGGATAGGATTAAAATGGCTGCCAGACATCATCAACCAGCTGAGACTGAAGGTGAAAGACACTATGGATGGACAGTGCATCCTGGAGAAGAAAGGCAGCACTGCACAGAAGGTTTTGAAGCGGCAGCTGCACCTGGAGTGTGACAAGGTTCAGAAGAGACTGGAAGCGATCCTGAGCAACAGCAAGATCTGGACACCTACCTCTCCCAAGGCTCGCAGCTGAGATCAGAAGTGGAGGTGAAATGGAAGATGGAGAAAGAGGAGAAGAGGCTGCGAAAGGAGAAATTGCAGAGTCTGGAGACAGCAAAGCATGCAGAGATCTTTCTGCTTCTGGAAGAGGTGAACAAGCTCTCCAAGAAACTAAAGCAGCAGCAAGAGAGTTGCTTGAGGCTATAAATGGAGAAGGACGCTCTTTACCACAGCAGGACCAAAAGTGAGGAGATTAAGCAGAGGAAGAATGAGGACCTGAAATCAACAGCCACTCTCTGGAACAAGTTAAGGAATAGAAAGGACTAACAAGGGTGATCCAGGAGAGGGTGGACAGTGGAATGGAAAACAGCCAAAACGTACCAAGGGACTGTGTGGGGTAAGAGTTAAAGCATCTTGGAGAATGGTGCAAGGAGGCAGGTTCACTTCCCAGTGAAAGACTTGATGTTAACCAATCCAAATACAGATGTGGTGTCCACAATTGAAGCTGCAGTAATGGTGGCAGCCTCTCCAACCTCTAATGGAAATAAGAGACTTAGAAGACAGGGTCATATGGCCGACAGGGTCAAGGCAGAAATCATGGCACTGCTTGACACTTACAGGATCAAAAAGCAGCAGCTTTGAAGGTATGTGAGGAAATACGCTCCTCAAGGGACTGAATTTTTGCATAAGCCATAAAATGAGAGCAAGAATTAGCCCATCTGAAGATAAAAGAAGACAAGGAACATCACTTGCTGTTACAGAAAGATCTGAGGGTGCCGGAAAACCCACCACTGGTAGAAAGCTGGTAGAAGCTAAGGCCACTAATACAGCACCGAGAGGAGAGGGCATGAGATCCCTGCTCTCTTTGGTTGAGAAGCACCAAATGGACCTTCTGCTTTGCAAGAAGTCAAGCAGCGAGCCCTGAAATAAAAGGAGGAATGCCTGAAAGGGAAGCCAGGGTTCTAGCCTTCAGTCCAGACTGAGCTCCTGGAGTATATGAGAGATGTATTTCAAGTGCAGATCTGGGACACGCAAAAGGAACTCCAGGAGAGATCAGTTATCCTTTTTGAAGAGCCAGCAGAAAGGAGAGTGAGAGCAATTGCAGAATAAAAAAAAAACAGACTGGTGCAGGTTTGAGGAAGAAATGAGGCTCCTCTCTCCAACCAAAGATTTGGAAACAGCAGCACAAGACCGTAATTAAAGGGGCATTAAAAAGAAGTCTAAACTAAAGGTAAAAATGATTCCCCTCAAGAGAGCAGGATCAAAATGGTTTTCCAATTGATAACATACCACACAAAGTAATATAGGTTGAAGAGGGTCCAAAATGGGTGCTCATAAGTTCTTTACTAAATACTGTAGGGAAATAAAGATGCAGTTGATAACACTTAGAAATCGTTATGGGGAATTAGGCAAGTGAAAGGGTGTATATGCGAGTGTGGAAGACTGTGCCTAAAGAGACTCAGAGGCAGCCATATGCAGATTTGGCAATGGTGAGAGCCCAGTGCAGTCAATCACCTCTGATCAGGTCAGAGGACTAGACTCAGAAGGTCTAATTCCTGCAAAGAAGTGGATAGCAATGTCCCTTAAATGTGAAATGAACATCTTTTTCTTATAGTTTCTTTACTGCTTGGGGTTTCCAATCTACAGTGTTCTTATCAACCTGCTATATTTTCTTTACTATTAACTCTAAGTGGGCAACAAACAGACTAAATTGTATGTATTATAGATTGGCATCACCTCTTAGCCATATTTCCACTTTTTAACTTCTTTAACATTTGCAGGACTCACTGTTGTTGATGATTTTAGAAAAACAGTCAGAACTGATCATAGATAGACACTTAAAGTTACAGAACCATATAGGAGGTACAGACAATCTAGCTGTTACGCTGTATGGCCCTGTTGTAGTCAGTATGGATTCAGCTGACAATTCTGTGAAAACCTAGCAGGTTCTTCTTTCCTTTCATCTGACCCAGCCTACACTGGCTTAAAATATTTTTTGTTACATCTGCCATTAAAATAATACAAATTGAGAATTATGACAAGTATAATTTTCTCATTTCCATAGGGCACATTTCCTGCTGTAGGTGGGTGAAGTCCGTATATTTTACTATTTCCCCAGCAGCATGGAATTATCAGTTGATACCTATAGATTTATACTTGATGTAAGAGTAACAGGCTTTCTTTCACAGACCTGCAGTGTTCCCTAAAATCATTTGAAGCCAACTCTGAGCTATTCTGTGGCATTATCTGCTTTCAAATTCCATATCAGATAACACAGACACTGTCATCATTATCTTAGATATTGGTATGATACTGTCCTACTCTTTGAAGAGTGGTTTGATCTAGTTGCAGGCAGGAAACACAGCTCCTCAGAAGGTGGTGCTGATACTGATGCCTGAGGAGTAGGAGTGGCTCTGGGTTTCCCTATGAATGTATCATTCCTCTGTTCATACCCTGAGATCAACAAGACAATCTGTGGGAAAATAAAGTTTCCCACATAGGGCAAAATCAGATCCTAGATGAAATTGTTATTGTTTATGAGAGAGAGATTGCAGTTAACTGCTTACAACTTCATGTTAGCCCTGAAGATTCATCTTGTCCATGGCCTTTCTATTGATAATATTTGTATGGTCCTGTCACCACAGTATATGAGTACCTCACAGTCTTTAATGTGTGTATCCTCACAACACCCCTGTAACATAGGGAAGCACTATTATCTCCATTTTAAAGGGGAGGAACTGAGGCACATAGCGACTAAGGCCCAGTTTTTTAAGGGTATTCTGGCATTTTTCCACTCAATGTGGCAAGAAGGAAGTCTCATTTTCAAGAGTGACTTAAGCACTTGGGCCCAGATCCTCAAAAGATATTTAGGCACCATTGATTTATGACTTGGAGTCTCAATCTCATTGAAAATAATTGGGATTTAAGGCTTGTCTACATGCAGAGCCGGCACTCGGCACAAGCACACTGAACAATTGCATAGGGTCCTGAGCAGCAAAGTGGCCCCCTATTCACTTTTTATTATAAAAACTTGCCTGTTTTCGTGTTGTGGTGGCAGGGAGGTCCAAAAATATTCCTGTTTAGGGCTCCCAATAGGCTAGAACTGGCTCTGTCTACATGGTACATTTGTTTGCACTAGAGGGTTATAAATTCCAGTGCGCACACAAACTGGCCTGTGTGGACCCAGCTGGTGCCCACTAAAAGTTTCCCAGTGCATGTAAATGTAGTCCAGTTTTAATAGGCTACATTAATCCACACTAGGGAAGTTTTCAGAATCCACATTGGCCAATTAGTGTGCGAAACACACTAGTGCATGCTGGAATTTCCTAAGGGCCTTTGTCACATTTGAAAATGAGACTTAGGGCTTATCTACACAGAAAACTTACATTGGCATAGCTACATCTCTCAGAGGTGTGAAAAATCCACACCCTTGAGAGGCATAACTATGGGAATGGCTACACGTGCAAGTTAGAGCGCATTAAAGTAGCCCAGTGCACTCTAACTCATGACGCGTCCACACTGGCAAGACACGTAGAGCGCTCTGACTCCTGGTACTCCACCTCAGCGAGTGGAATAATGTTTGATTTGCCCCACTGGAGCGCCATGGTGCCAGTGTGGATGCCCTGGTCTGTTAATGCGCTCTGATCGGCCTCTAGAAGTGTCCCACTGTCATAAACAGATAGTTAAGGGTTAATGTCTCTTTTACCTGTAAAGGGTTAACAAACAGGGACCCAAACACCTGACCAGAGGACCAATCAGGAAACAAGATACTTTCAAATCTAGGTGGAGGGAAGCCTTTGTTTGTAGTTTTGGGGTTTTGCTTTGTTCTCTCTAGGCTCTGAGAGTGACCACCCATTCCTACAGGCTCTCTAATCTTCTGTTCCAATTTTGTAAGTACAAAAGTAGAAAGACAGTTTAGTCTTTTTAATTGTTTTTCTGTATTTGCAACTGTGTATCTGGCTGGTAGAGTTTTAATGTGTATTTGGGTGAAAGTACTTTAAATTGTATTTCTGCTGGAGAAAGCTTTCTTTCTATTGTCTATAAGCTGAAAAACCCTGTAACTTTTTACCATCTAAATTGCAGAGATAGTCCTTTTTATTTTTTCTTTCTTTTTATTAAAAGTTTTGCTTTTAAGACCTGCCTGATTTTTTTCCCCTTGTTGAGGCTCAAGGGAATTGAGTCTGTACTTAACAGGGAAAGAGAAGGCGGGGGAGGGTGGAATCCCTTTGTTTTAGATTCACGGAGCTTGAATCTGGATTGCCTCTGGGAGGTGGTAAAGAGGGGGGAGGGAATGGTTTATTTCCCTTTGTTGTGAGACTCAAGGAATTTGGCTCTTGGGGTCCCCAGGGAAGGTTTGGGGAGACCAGAGGGTATCAGTTTATCAGGTACTCAGAATCCTGATTGGTGGCAGCCTATCAGATCTAAGCTGGTAATTAAGCTTAGGTGAATTCATGCTAGTACCCATATTTTGGACGCTAAGGTCCAGATTTGGGAATTACACTATGACACTCACAATACCTGTTCTAGCCACTCTGGTCATCAGTTTGAACTCTACTGCCCTGCCCTCAAGTGACCAACCATCAGATGCGACCTTTAAATTCTCTGGGAATTTTGAAAATTTTGTTTTCTCAGCCAGGCGTGGAGTGCTCTGAGTGAATCTTTCCATCTGCCCATGCCTCCACACGCCAGACAATACCCAGTATGGAGCAATGGCGAGGTTCTAGACCTCATCAGCGTTTGGGGGGAAGGAAGCTGTCCAGTCCCAGCTGCGCTCCAGCCATAGAAATTATGATACCTTTGGGTAGACATCAAGGGACATGATGGAAAGGGCCATGACCGAGAGGCACTGCAGTGCAGGGTTAAAGTGAAGGAGCTGCGGAATGCCTACCACAAAGCCTACGAGGCAAACAGCTGCTCCAGTGCTGCTCCCGCAACCTGCCATTTCTACAAAGATCTGGATGCAATACTTGGGGGCGACCCCACTTCCACTCCAAGGACCACCATGGACACTTCAGAGCCCAGTTCAACAAGGCAGGAGGAGGAGAAGGAGAAAAGTGGGAGAGAGGGTGCTGAGGCGGAGGAAGACACCCTGGAATCCCTAGATACATGCAGCCAGGAGCTGTTCTCAAGCCAGGAGGAAGATAGCCAGTCATGGCGGCCAGTGCTTGGGGAAGGACAAACACCAGAGGAGGTTCCCGGTAAGCGGTTTTTATTTTGGGAACAAAGTTATTCGGTGTGGGCTCTTAGGGTGAGGAGGGTTAGAGCTGCATGCATGCCTAGATGCAGAATAGGGCGTTGATGTGCTCTCTCACATTGTGGTAAGAAAGTCCCAGTGATCTCTTCAAACATCTCAGCCAGAACTTGGGCAATGCGCTCACTCAGGTTTCTTAGGAAAGCCACTGCGGTTCTTGTCCCAGTCAGGCTAACATGTGTGCGCCACTGTGCTGTAAGAGGTGGGGGGATCATTGCTGCACACAGGCAAGCTGCATATGAGCCAGGGTGGAAGCCGCGTTGTAGTAGAAGACCCTCCTTTGCTTTCCAGGTCACCCTCAGTAGCGAGATATCTTCCAGGACGAACTCCTGTGGAAAATGTGAGGACAGTGTTCATATAGGGGCCTGCTACAGCTGTTGGCTCTCCCCACAGCACAGAAACCTAGAGGACAATACAGCCATGAAACAATCAGTCCCCCATGACCCTGTGCTTACTCACCATTTTGGGGCTCCCGTGGGTTGTGTGTGCTTGCTTTGGGACAGGAAAATTATGCTATTGACTGTGCTTGCCCTCCTTAAGTATGGGGGAATCATTGCTCTGTCTCATGTTAACAATGCTGCCTCTGTTAAGTGTTGCATTTTGCCTTTACAGATACAACCTTAAGATCTCAGCTGTCCATGTTATCACCAGCCAAGAGACTGCAAAGAATCAGGAAGAGGTCACACAGAAGCAAAGAAGACATGCTGCATGAAGTAATGCAGTAGTCACTTAACGAGAATTTAAAAGTGCAGGAGTGGAGTGAGCGTGAAAGAAGGATCTGTCAGCAGAATGCGGATCACCAGCACAAAAGCCCAGGGCTCCAGCAGCAAAGTACAGATTGTCTGATAAGCATCATGGAGCGCCAAGTATAGCCATCCTGAAGTGCAGCACTCATTGCACAGCGCTCCAGACAGAAAAGTAATTACAGCAAATCTGTGATTATACCATTCCCCACCCTACCCCCTTGCCCTTTCTGTTTCCCAAGCAGTTGTGTTTCTTTTCAATAAATGGATTTTTTGGCTTTGAAAACATTCTTCATTATTGCATAAAGTAAAAGACACCTTAACCCAGGAAAGCAACAGGCACTGCAAGTCAGCATAGCAAACACAAATTCCTACTAATGTTGGAACCACTGCACTTCACTCCCATGCACCAGACATTACTGGTGGCTTTCAGCCTCAAATTGCTCCCTCAAGGCATCCCTAATTCTTGCAGCCCCGCACTGGGCCCCTCTAATAGCCCTGCTCTCTGACTGTTCAAATTCAGCCTCCAGGTGTTGAACCTTGGAGGTCCATGCGTGAGTGAATCTTTCACCCTTCCCTTCACAAATGTTATGGAGGGTACAGCATGCGGATATAACCGCAGAGATGCTGTCATCGGCCAGGTCCAGCTTCCTATATAGAGAGCGCAAGAGGCCCTTTAAATGGCCAGAAGCACACTCCACATCATTCTGCACTGGCTCAGCCTGTAGTTGAATTGCTCCTTGCTGCTGTCAAGACTCCCTGTGTATGGTTTCATGAGCCATGGCATTAAAGGGTAAGCGGGGTCTCCAAGGATCACAGTGGGCATTTCGACTTCACCTACAGTGATCTTCTGGTTTGGGAAAAAAGTTCCAGCTGGGAGCTCCTGAACAGGCCAGTGTTCCAAAAGATGTGTGCATCATGCACCTTTCTGGGCCAGCCTGCATTAATGTCAATGAAACGCCCAGTTATCCACAAGCACCTCGAGAACCATAGAGAAATACCCCTTCCGATTAACATACTTGGAGGCTAGGTGGGCTGGTGCCAGAACTGGAATATGCGTCCCATCTATTGCCCCTCCGCAATTAGGGAAACCCATTTGTGCAAAGCCTGCCACAATGTCATACACGTTACCGAGAGTCACAATTCTTCTGATCAGGATTCAATTAATGGCCCTGCAAACTTGCATCAACAAGATTCCAACAGTAGACTTTCTCACTCCAAACTGGTTAGCGACCGATTGGTAGCTGTGTGGAGTTGCCAGCTTCCAGATTGCAAAAGCCACCTGCTTCTGCACCATCAGGGCAGCTCTCAATCTTGTGTCCTTGTGCTGCAGAGTAGGGGCGAGCTCATCACACAGTCCCATGAAAAAAGAACAAGAGTTCTTGTGGCACCTTAGAGACTAACAAATTTATCTGAGCATAAGCTTTTGTGGGCTATGCTATGGATCTAAAGAAGTGGGCTGTAGCCCATGAAAGCTTATGCTCAAATAAATTTGTTAGTCTCTAAGGTGCCACAAGTACTCCTGTTGTTTTTGCGGATACAGACTAACACGGCTGCTACTCTGAAAGTCCCATGAAAGTGGCTTTTCTCATCCAAAAGTTCTGCAGCCACCCTAGGTTGCTCATCATCCTAGACTTGCATGACAATGTGATCCCACCACTCGGTGCTTGTTTCCTGAGCCCAAAAGTAGCGTTCCATGGTGGTGAGCATGTCCGTGAATGCCACAAGCAATCTCATGTTGTATG
This sequence comes from Gopherus flavomarginatus, assembly GCF_025201925.1. Classification (NCBI taxonomy): domain Eukaryota; kingdom Metazoa; phylum Chordata; order Testudines; family Testudinidae; genus Gopherus; species Gopherus flavomarginatus. The sequence goes on along the minus strand of NC_066617.1, from coordinate 78,960,252 downwards.
TGTTACTTGAGTCAATATCATTGTCAGGTCCTCACTGTCAGTTTGGATCATAAGGAGCAACTCGAAAGCCAAACGTGACATGCTGGCGAGACTTGTCAACATATTCCTCAGCAGTTTGGGCTCCATTCCTGCAGACTGAAAGGGAAGACAGAGCGTACAGCACAAAAAATGTTGAAAGATGGCACCAAACGTGGACGGAAGCAGAGGGATTGCTGGAATGCGAACCGACGCATCACGGGGCATTGGGACAGGACCCAGAATGACCCTCACCCTTCTCACAAGCCACAGCGCCAGAATGGGAAGAGGTGCTTTGTGGGATAGCTGCCCATAATGCATCGTTCCCAGTGCCACTGTAAGTGCAGCAAATGTGGCCATGCCAGTGTGCTTGCAGCTTTCAGTGTGCACAGACTGCAGCGCTTTCCCTACTGCGCTCTCCAAAGGCTGATATAACTCAAAGCGCTCTACATCTGCAAATGTAGCCATGCCCCATGCCTATCTAACCCCCAGCGTAGACAGTGCTAGGTCGATGGAAGGATTCCCTCCCATTGCTGTAGTGAGTATCTACACTGAAGTCTTACGGTGGCGCAGTGCAGCTACAGCTGCAATGTTGTAAGTGTAGAAATGCCCTCAGGCATTGCAGTCCTAAGCAGAGCAACCTCTAGCCACTGGATAATCCTTCCTCCTCTTTGTAGCTTAAGTTCTTTTGCATGCCATAGCTTTACTGCTGTATCCTAGAAACTAGTCAGTCATCTCATCTTATGTACCTTATTTTTAAAATAGTGTTGCTAAGTTTTGACTTAAACTGTGACTAGATTAAAACATTAAAGCACATCATGCCTTGCCTTTTCCTCTGCTTTCACTACCACAATACATTTAGTGATCCATGGGATTGTACTTCTTACCATTTCTCTCTTGGTTTGTCATTTAATCTTTTTAAATCATGATTCATACATTACAGGATATTAATAAATATTTATGTATATCTTGTGTCTGTCCCTATAAGGAAAGAAAAGAATGTTGCCTGCAACAGTTCTGAATCATTCTGCAGGTAAATGATTTGTAAAATTGTCATATTCATTTTAAATCATTTGAAATCCTGGTACAAAGGAAATATTTGATTAATTTCATTTGATCTTGGCATTCACTTAATCAACTACATACAGAATCATTTACTTTATGCTTACCAATAAGCCATAGATAGTTAAAGCCATAGTTTAGCTTTTTGCCTGAGCAACAGAAGCTTTTACATTCAGTGTCTGCCTGCTTTTATCTTAGAATGACAATGATGTGTCACTATGCTACAGTTTTGAGGGCTATATAGTACCTGGATAAATCTATTTTATGATACAGATTCCAACTAAAATGCTTTCTACCTTGTTACCTAGCATTATCAGCTCAACAATATACTGAATATACTAGTCATTTTCTGGATTCAGAACAAAACTGCCAGTGGGTATAATGAGCATCTTTCAACCTGTTCATCTTATATACATAGCATACACAGCATGAACTAATTTGTGGATTTAAGTCACTTGAGCTTTTTCCACCTTTACAGCAGCTGTTAAAACTTGCATTTGTTTCAGTTCTGACATTGCAATCACAGAGCATCTGAGTCAAGTATTAAATGCATGTAATGTTCTCTTCTTGTACTGAGTCCACATCCTGCTCTGTTGTATCTTGTGACTGTCAAGAGAGGAAACATTTAAGTTGGGGTTTTGAAGCTGTGATAAGCATATTTTGGTTTTGCCCTAGGTACTGGCGGTGATACACCCACACAGTTTGGCTCATTACCTTACTCATGACTAACTCTTTTTTTGCAGGAAAAAATGACACAACATAACAAATTAGTCAACTAGAGCTGTAGCTGAAAGAAAGTGTAGCACATTAAAGATTTATTTTCAATGCCCAGATAAAGCCGCTAGATTCTTACTGCTAGCATATGACAAAGTTGGCAAATATTCTGCGGTGTCGTAGAAGCATAAAACACTCACATGCCTTTGATGCCTTATTTGTCAGAGCAATATTATCTGTTTCAGAGTGGAAAGTAGAAAAGTGTGAAACTTGATGGGTTTGTTCATGTGGGTTTGCAACCCCAAATGTTTACTTAGTGAATCCATAAATAAAGTAAAATACAAGTGATATCAATAATTTTGCCTGACTTCCACATAACTAATTGTGGATATGGTTTAAACTCAGGTTCACAAACATTTCAGCAAAGCTGATCTAAGCTTCAGGTTTCATTATGAAAGTTTTGCGCAGGTCAGGTGAAAAGTGCCTTGTATCAAACAAAATTATTGAGACAAATGCCTGTTCTTTCCAAAACCTAAAGCTCTTAGGGCCAAATTATGGCTGGTTCTGAATGGAGCCCTAGAGTGGAGAGTGGTTTCAGAGATCCTCTTTCCATCCTTTCCCTCCGTATACAAGGCAGTCAAATTGACTGCAGGCAATGGAGAGTGGACCAGGATTGCAGCCAGCATTGCTGCCAGTATGCAATATCCCTAAGAAGGGGGTTTTCTTTGGAGAGTGTGACCCAGATCATTACTCAGAGCAAGCTGCACCTTTTTAACAATAAACAAGGACTACCCATTACCCCAGAAGGCATTATGCCTCATGCCTCCACACTGCTTGAGCATTAGGGGTCATTCAGATGTTCTACTCTCATGGCCATGAGAATATTTATGGTACATTTTCAACATCCTAATATATATTTAACAAAGTAAAATGTATATGACACTTTTTTAATATGGGAAATTTGCATAATGTGTTCAATTATTACTGAATTTTGGGTCTGTATACAACATTTGATCGGAAAACAGTGCCTGGCATCAGTATCCTCCTTTCCCACTTCCAACACAATGAGGTAAGAACGAAAATGCTTCTAGTGTGCTCTCCAAGAAACAGAGATTTAGAACCAAAGGTTTTTACAAGAACCCTCCCACACATGAAACAAAATAAAACATACAATTTGTGACAAATGCTGTAGAAATAATATAGTATTGGAATTAAATGGATCATACAGATTGTTCATGATTTAAAACTCTAGTAAGCAATTTTGACTGATAGCCCAAATCACACCCACATACTTCCCCTGACTTACATTTTTTTGAACTAGAAAAGACTATGATTGAAAGAACAGAATTTTTTCCAGCTGCAAAGTATAAAATGCAAAATTCATCTCTACTAAAGTCAATGGAGTTACACCACTGATTTAAGTGGTCCTTTCTGGACCAAATTCTAAGTTATATTAATGTAAGTAAGGCCCTGTCAACATTTATGGGTAAATCGGTATTGCTGCAATCGATGTGGCAGGTGTTGAGTTAGAAGGTCTGGTGAAGGCCTGCTAAGTTGATGGCTGAGCGCTCTCCTATTGACTCCAGTACTCCAGCTCCCCAAGAAGAGTAAGGAAAGTCAGTGGGAGAGTGTCTCCTGTTGACACAATGTGGTGTCGACACTGCGATAAGTCAACCTAAGCTATGTTATTCAGATAACTGGAGTAGCATAATTTAGGGTGACTTATTGCGGTAGTATAGACAAGGCCTAAGAAGTGAATTTGCCCCACCATTTTTAGTAATAATACTTCCTTAAACTAAAATATTTCTGATTCATCCTCTCTCTCTAGATAAATAGATTAGATAGAATCACACACATACTTCTCAAACGAATCTGTCTCTGTCCCATAGAGCTAAGGTCAAGAGAGATGGAAGCTTATTTTCCCCCCTTCATTCTCAGTTCAGTTCAATTGTTGTGCAAGGCTGTTTCCAAAAATCCACTCTTGGACCCATGTATCCACAAATGAGACAATCATACCCACTTTCTCTTCCCCCTCTCACCCCACACACTTACTTTCTATCATTCTGTTTCTTCACCAGTAAGTTGTACACTTTCTCCATGCAGCAGAATTGTATATAATAAAAGAATAGCTGGACTTGGAAAATGGATTGTATAAAAATGGCATCTTTATCTCAATAGAACTTCAACTTTTGTATATTTGGAGTCTTAACCACTGTCATAAACGTATGGGCGTAGCTTTTCCAGGGCGTACACAATGGCGTAGCATTCTTTTTCACTGACTGACCAGTGACTTTCCCTCTCAGACAGTTTCTTGCTGAGAAACACGACAGGATGCAAGGTGTGATCCGTTGCTTCCTGCATGAGAACTGCTCCTATACCACTCTCAGATGCATCTGTGGTGACTAGGAATGGCTTGTCAAAGTCCGGGGCCCTGAGCACAGGGTCAGACATGAGCGTTGCCTTAAGTTGGGTAAAGGCTTTTTGACACTCATCAGTCCACTTAACTGCATTTGGCTGGGTCTTTTTGGTCAGGTCGGTCAGTGGGGCAGCGATTTGGCTGTAGTGTGGTACAAATCGCCTGTAATACCCGGCCAAGCCTAAGAAGGATTGAACCTGTTTCTTTGACTTTGGGACAGGCCACTTTTGGATAGCATCCACCTTGGCCTGTAGGGGGTTTATGGTTCCTCGACCCACCTGGTGTCCCAGGTAAGTCACTCTGTTTTGGCCTATTTGACACTTTTTGGCCTTAACAGTTAGTCCGGCCTGCCTGATGCGCTCAAAGACCTTTTTCAGATGTTCTAGGTGTTCGGGCCAGAAGTCAGAAAAGATGGTCACATCATTGAGGTAGGCAACTGCATATTTGCCCAGTCCTGCTAGTAGACCATCTACCAGCCTCTGGAAGGTGGCGGGTGCATTTCACAGCCTGAAAGGAAGCACATTAAATTCATACACCCCTGCATGGGTGATGATTGCTGACCTCTCTTTGGCAGGTTCATCTAGTGGTACTTGCCAGTACCCCTTGGTTAAGTCTATTGTAGAGATGAACTGGGCACGTCCCAACTTTTCCAATAGCTCATTGGTGCATGGCATTGGATAGTTGTCTGGACGAGTTACCGCATTTAGCTTACGGTAGTCCACGCAAAAGTGTATTTCTCCATCTGGTTTGGGTACCAGAACCACTGGAGATGCCCATGCACTGGTTGATGAGCGGATTATACCCATCTGTAGCATGTTCTGGATCTCCCGTTCTATAGCAGCTTGGGCGTGAGGAGACACCCGGTAGGGTGGGGTTCTAATTGGGTGAGCATTACCTGTGTCAATGGAGTGGTAGGCCCGTTCAGTCCGTCCTGGGGTGGCTGAGAACAATGGGACGAAGCTAGTGCACAGCTCCTTGATTTGTTGACGCTGCAGACGTGTTGTGGAGAGGTTCACCTCTTCCACGCCACTGTCTTTTTTTCCTTTGTAGTAGACACCTTCAGGCCACTCAGCATCATTTCCCTGGACTGTAAACTGACAAACCTGTAAGTATCTGGAATAGAAAGGCTTGAGAGAATTAACATGGTACACTCTGGGTTTTAGAGAGGAATTGGGAAATGCTATGAGGTAGTTAATAGCTCCCAGGCGCTTTTGGACCGTGAATGGCCCTTCCCATGATGCTTCCATCTTATGGGCCTGTTTCGCCTTCAAGACCATAACCTGGTCTCCTACCTTGAAGGAACGTTCTCTGGTATGTTTGTCATACCAGGCCTTTTGCTCTTCCTGAGCATTTTTTAGGTTTTCTTTAGCAAGCGCTAAAGAGTGTCGAAGGGTGTTTTGTAGGTTGCTTACAAAGTCCAGAATATTAGTCCCTGGAGAAAGTGTAAACCCCTCCCATTGCTGCTTCACCCACTGTAATGGCCCCTTAACCTCGTGACCATACACAAGTTCAAACAGTGAAATCCCTAAACTGGGATGTGGTACAGCCCTGTAGGCAAACAGCAACTGCTGCAACACTAGGTCCCAATTATTGGAGTGTTCGTTGACGAATTTACATATCATGGCCCCCAAAGTTCCATTAAACCTTTCCACCAGGCCATTGGTTTGATGGTGGTACGGGGTGGCAACCAAGTGGTTCACCCCATGAGTTTCCCATAGTACTTTCATGGTCCCTGCCAGGAAATTAGATCCTGAATCTGTAAGGATGTCGGAGGTCCAACCTATCCTGGCAAAAATGTCTGTTAGTGCCTGGCAGACAGCTTTAGCCCTGGTGTTGCCTAGAGCTACTGCTTCCGGCCATTGGGTAGCAAAGTCCACGAAAGTCAGTACGTACTGCTTTCCTCTGGGTGTCTTTTTTGGGAAAGGACCCAGAATATCCACAGCTACTCGCTGAAATGGGACCTCAATTATGGGGAGTGGCTGGAGAGGGGCCTTGACCTGGTCTTGGGGCTTTCCCACCCTTTGGCATACCTCACAAGACCGGACATACTTGGCAACGTCCTTGCCCATCCCCTCCCAGTGGAAGGACTTCCCCAACCAGTCCTTGGTTCTGTTCACCCCAGCATGGCCACTGGGATGATCATGGGCTAAGCTTAAGAGCTTTTCCCGGTACTTAGTTGGAACCACCAACTGTTTTTGTGGATGCCAGTCTTCCTGGTGTCCACCAGAAAGAGTCTCCTTGTATAAAAGTCCTTGTTCTACAACAAACCGGGATCGATTAGAAGAGCTGAGAGGCGGTGGGGTGCTCCGTGCTGCTGCCCAAGCTTTCTGAAGGCTGTCATCTGCTTCCTGCTCAGTCTGGAACTGTTTGTTCCCTTGAAGCTGGAGACACCAGTTCTTCCTTAGACTGTGGATTTGGGCTTGGTCCCTCTGGAAGCGATGTAGGTGATGGGGTTCTTTCCATTGCTGGTGAGCCGCTTTCCGCTGGTGCACCAGGGGTTATTTCAGGCTCTGGCTGAGCCCCTTGGGTATGGTTGTCTGCTGCTTCTGCCAGTTCAGGCTCGCTGGTGCCCTCTGGCGTTGGGGTTGAAGATGGATTTGCAAGCACTGTCGTCAGTGCTGGCACCAGTTCTGGTGCTGGCTGCTTTTCCAGTTCCTGGTTTGGGACTGGAAGCACTGTGGCTGTTTCCGTTGTTGGCATGGGATCCGGGTCCACTACCTCTGTCTGGGTCTCTTGTAACACAGACGGGGCCTCTGTGGACGGCTCAGGAACAGGAATGGGTCTGGAAGCTTGCCTGGTTTGGCTACGTGTAACCATTCCCATTCTCTTGGCCCGCTTCACCTGGTTGGCCAAGTCTTCCCCCAGAGCAGGGGAATGGAATAATTGTCATAGACTGCAAAAGTCCACATTCCTGACCAGCCTTTGTACTGGACAGGCAGTTCAGCTGTAGGCAAGTCAACAGCTTGTGACATGAAGGGGTAAATTGTCACTTGGGCCTTTGGGTTGATGAATTTGGGGTCTACGAAGGATTGGTGGATAGCTGACACTTGTCCCCCCGTGTCTCTCCACGCAGTAACCTTCTTTCCGCCCACTCTCAAAATTTCCCTTCGCTCCAAGGGTATTTGACAGGCATCTGGGCCTGGGGATCTTTTGTGTGAGGGTGGTGTAATGAACTGCACTCGGTTGGGGTTCTTTGGGCAGTTGGCCTTTATATGTCCCAGTTCATTACACTTAAAGCATCTTCCAGTTGACTGGTCACTGGGTCGAGGTGAGTTACTGGAGACTGGTGAGGTGGAAGAATAGGGTGTCTGTGGCTTTCCTCGGGTTGTAGGAGGGGTCTTGGGTTGCCCTCGGTTGTAGGGTTTATTGTCGGTTTGCCCCCTGGGGTATTCATTCCCCTTGAGAGTAGCTTTCTTGCTTTCTGCCACTTCCATCCATTTGGCTCCAATCTCCCCCGCCTCGGTGAGATTTTTGGGTTTTCCATCTTGTATGTACCGTGTTACGTCCTCAGGAACACCATCCAAGAACTGCTCCATTTGTATGAGGAGGTGCAGTTCGTCCATGGATGATATCCAGGCCTCATAATTCTTTCCAACATAGTAGGCGTGTCGGGGAAATGACACATCTGGTTTCCACTTTTGGGTTCTGAAACGCCGACGGGCATGATCCAGGGTTATCCCCATTCTGAATCTGGCCTTGGTTTGAAACAGTTTATAATCGTTCATTCTGTCCTTTGGCATTTCAGCCGCCACCTCTGCTAAGGGTCCACTGAGCTGTGACCTCAGCTCTACCATGTACTGGTCTTCAGGGATGCTGTACCCAAGACAGGCTCTTTCAAAATTTTCTAAGAAGGCCTCAGTGTCATCACCTGCCTTGTAGGTGGGAAATTTCCTGTGATTTGGAACAATCATTGGCATAGGGTTGTTAGGATTGGCTGTGTTCTGTTGCTTAGCCTTTTCTAATTCCAGGGCCTGCCAGTAGGTCTCCCTCTGGAGTTCCAGCTGTCTTTGGTGGTCTGCATCTCTGTCTTCTTGTTTTTTTTTTGTAGGCTGCCTCTCTTTCTCTTTCTCTCAGCTCCATCTCTTGTAGTTTTTTTTCCATATCTTGCCTGTGGTCTGCCTCTTTGATTTGATTCTCTGCATCCAATTTTGCCTTGGAAGTCATGGTTCCTGTTTTCTTGTGTTGGGGTGCCCTCCGGTGCTTATTGTCTGAACTGCTGGCTCTGTTGTCTCCTGGGGTTTGCCTAGCAACAGTGCCTTTTTTTTTCTAGCTAATCTTTTAAATGTAAAGTAAACCAGAAAAACCACTTTATTTGCATGTGTGTTGTGCTGGGTACTTAACTCTCAATCGCAGTGCTATAGTATAACAAAAGTATGTCAACCTTAATAGTTCCTTGCTTAATATGCAAGCCAAAATGGAACCAGAGAACAGAAAAAAAAATTCTCTCTAGCTCTGTTTAAAACCACCCTTTCTCTCTGCATAAAAGCCCTAGCAGAGAAAAAGAAAATAATATTCCTACTGGCTTCTGGATCTTATCTTTCCCACCACTGCCACTCATGTCATAACTGTTCTACTCAGATCTGAACCTTAGAGTTCAAAACATGAGAAGCTAGCATGAAACCTCCAAAGCTTAATTACCAGCTTAGATCTGATAGCGCTGCCATCAATCAGGAATTTTAGGGCCTGATACCCTCTGGTCCCCCCAAACCTTCCCAGGGGACCCCAAGACCCAGATTCCTTGAGTCTCACAACAAAGAGGAATAAACCATTTCCCTTCCCCCTCTTTACCTCCTCCCAGATTTCCCCGCCCTGGGGACCCTAGGATACTCTCTGCTTCAAGTCCTTGAAACACAAGTACCGAGAGATCTAATCTCTCTCCCCCCTCACCCAGAGGATATGCAAAGTCAGGCTTAGTAAATCTAACACAAAGAGATTTTCCCCCTCCCTTCATTTCTTAGCCTTAATCAGTGAAAAACACTCAAACAGGTCTTAAAAAGAAAGCTTTATATAAAAAGAAAGAAAAAGGACATAAAATGGTCTCTGTATCAAGGTGACAATATACAGGGTCAATTGCTTAAAGGAAAAAATGAATAAACAGCCTTATCCAAAAAGAATACAATTTAACACATTCCAGCAACTACACACATGTAAATACAAAAAAAACCAATATAAACCTATTGTCTTACTATCCTTGTACTTACAACTTGGAAACAGAAGATTAGAAAGCCTGGAGATAGAAAGATCACTCTCAGAGCCGAGAGGGTCACCGAACCAAGACAAAGAACAAAGAACTCACACCCAAAACTTCCCTCCACCCAGATTTGAAAAAGTCTTGTTTCCTGATTGGTCCTCTGGTCAGGTGTTGTTTGTTACCCCTTTCCAGGTGAAAGAGACATTAACCCTTAGCTATCTGTTTATGACAACCCCTTATTGTGATGACTTTTCTTTTTTACTTTTGTTAGTCCCACAGAGTCAAATACAGCTAAAACTGAGCTCGCTGACTTCTAGGCTTTGTACATGTTCCATAGAATTATTAACTATGGCTTTTGTTTAACTACAATTTGTTATTAAGTTAACTTAGTTATGCTAGTGCAAACCTTTGTGTGGTCACACTTATGTAGGTTTACCACTGCCTTATATTGATTTGGCTTAATTAAAAAAAAAAGTTAGTCAAACCAATGTTCCAATTGCAAAATCTGGTGATGAATGATGAATCAGGAAGAACACACTGCTTGTCTGTCAGTGTTATGGAAGAATGGGAAGCAGGGGTAGTCAGAACCACTACCTTTTTTGCTTGTGAGCAATGCTTGTTGCATATGGACATCAATGAGAAACAATACTCATGAAATCTGTTATGCCATTTTTAAGGAGGCACTTTTTAGAGGATTGTCACTCTTCAATAGTTCATGAATCATTGATTCCGTATGGACACCTAGATCAAGTCCTTGTTTACTCACTGGAACCAGTTTACATTTGCATTCTGGAATGTCATTTGCCTCTCCAGCAAGCAGGTACCTTGCCAGGGTAGTATTACTTTAGACTAACTGAAGTAGTCATGAGAATGTCTTAGTTCTATTGTACTCTGAAATGACTACTCTATGCTCATCTTTTCAAGCTTATAGATTCAATTTTCCCCTTGAGATAGTTCTAGCAAGCAGTATTTTTGCCTTTCCAGAAACGATTTACTCATGCCACAGGTGGATTCTGTTCATTTTCTGTGGATTCCCTACCACATTTTACTCAGAGTATGAGGTCAGACATGTCTCTAGTCCACTCGGCCCAGGAAAATCTAGTAGTGTCTTAAAATCCTTCTACACTTGATGTATCTTGTTCTATAGCACATTAGGCCTGCTTCTTCTTGCTAGAAGCTGGTGTGAGGGTTAAGGTCTGCTAGGCTTGTCTATAAGTAAGTTTGTTTTAAAGATTAGCACCTTTACACCTGCGTCTGACCCAACAGGCACTCACTCCATCTCCCTGTTGCTATACTGAGTATCACGCAATAACGTCACACTCCCAAATGATCAAAGCCTGTTACAAAATCTTACTTTTGTACAGGCAGAGACTTAAACTGCTCCAGTTTGGTGGCCAGATAGTTCATTCATTCTAGGTTGCAGAATAAAAAGGAGCCTGAAGATTTCAGTCAGAAAATGAAATTTGTTGCTGTCTTCTCCATATGTGAAAAAAATGTACCTTATCTGATCTGTTAGGGCTACTTTTCTATTCATTAAGTTTCACTTTCTGTTGACTTAGTCTGTGGCAAGGTGATCTGGTAACAAAATGGGGATATACATGCCATGTATCTCCTCACTTCAATTTGGGAACCCTTTTGCTGCAAAACTGTCCACTATGTCCTGCACATTACCCAGAGTCATACTCCTTCGTAGCAGGAGGCAATTCATGGCCCTGCACACTTGCATCACAACAGCCCCCACGGCAGATTTCCCAGCTCCAAATTGATTACTGATTGATCAGTAGCATTCAGAAGTTGCAAGTTTCCACAATGGAATCGCCATTTGCTTTTCCACTGTCAGTGCAGCTCTCATTTTGGTGTTGCTGCACTGGAGGGCTGGGATGAGCACTGCACCCAGATCCAGGAATGTGGCCTTATGCATCCGAAAGTTCGGCAGATACTGTTCATCATCCCAAACCTGCATGACAGTGAGATTCCACCAATCAGTACTTGTTTCTCAGGCCCAGAACTGGCATTCCACCATCTATAGCTGCTTAGTGAACACTGCCAATGACCCTTAATTGTTTCTTTCTATGTCCCATAGCAATTTAGTCTCCAAGGAATTATCATGTTCCCCATAGCTCCTCTTGTGGCTCTGCAAATATTGCAGGATCAGGCAGCCCATGTTCGCAACACTCATCGTAATGATGCAGAGTTGTGCAGGATCTATGCTTCTGTCACAGATGGCAGACAGCAAGTTGCACAGTGGGATAGCTACCCATGGTACACTGCTCTGGTAGTGACACAAATTTGATACAAAGGCTCCTCGTGAGGACGTGCACCACCGACCAAAGGGAGCATAGTGTGGACACCCAGACGCAATGAAATAACTGCAATGGCTGAACACTGACCTAAGCATAATGGCCCTGCTTTGCAATGAATTAAACTAAACAGGAACTCTTATTGCAAAATAGCACTGTCCACACCTGGTGTTATTCAGGAACAGTGATTGCTCTTGAAATTTACAACCTACCTTAATCCACAGCAACTTTCAAGGACTTGTCCACCTTTGAAATACCACAGTGGCACAGTAGCATTTCAGTGTAGATACTACGTATGTCAACAGGGGGGATTCTCCTGTCAGTTTACATAATCCACCTCCCTGAGGGATCCGTGGTTTGCTCTAGTATGGCAAAATTTCTCTTCCTATATGAAAAACCTCTTTAGCCTCTGTGTCCTACATCACTAAACTGTTGATCTGCTGTTTAAACTTCAGCCTGATGTTTTGTTTGTTTGTTTGTTTTTGTTTTAAATAATTCTCTCAGGAGAGCTGAACAGCATTTTATGATGGAAAAACAGAACAGCATTTTCTGCTTTGACCAAGCAATGCTTGAATTTGACATAAATATCAATGTTCACCTACACCAACCAGCCCCTACCCATGGGGAGGTTAGGGGGAAGGAGAAGGAAGGTGGGAGGTGTAGGGGAAGGGGAGGCAAACAAAAACCTGTTATGAAGAGTTCTGCTAGTTAAAGGCTAAACTCTGGTGCTCTTACTCACACTGAGTAGTTCATTACTCCACAATTTGATCATGACTTTCAAGACATGACTAATCATAGATTGCCATACTACTTCAGTTTGAACGAGGGTGTCCAGATCTGACTTGAAAAGTGCCAATGTGGAATACAAGTGCATGTAGATACAATTCAAGACCTGTTCCTGTGAGGTTAAAAAAAATAGTTGTGAGGTTAAAGGAACCTGTGTCCTGCAAAACCTGAATGTGAGACACTAAGTTTTTCTATTGCAGCTTGTGTTATGATGCAGAAGATAGTTAATTTGTTTTGAAATGAGACATGCTTTCGTGCAGTATTTGTTGATCTGTTTTTACTATCCTTATTCTTGCTGAGTAGTAACTTATTTCATGAGTAGACCCATTGATTTCAGATCTGACTGTTAATCCCGGATCTAAGGAGAAAACTGTCTAGATATTTATTCTGATTTGGCTTTGAACTATGACAAGTATGCACGAAGAATGATAACTGATATGTTTTCACAAAGAAGAAATGATGCCATGTCAGGGTGCTTGTTTTTGCTCCTCTTCCACTAACTGTGAGTCATAGGGACATATTTAGACATTTGAACTCAGAAAACTTTCTTTTTCAACATACCAGAAGAAGTGTTGGTGCTTTAGAATGCTGGACATGTGCCCACAATGAAGGACACAACAAATTGAGCAGAAACAACTTATTTTCATTGTAACCATGGTTTCAACAATGAGTACTTCTTTTGTTAGCACATCATTTTAAAGGGGGGGAGCCTTTCTTTATGATACCAAGATAGATTTGAATCCAACATGACAGAATGTTGAAGGAAGACATGAGACTTAATATAAATACCATAATATACTCCCTTATTTCCAAGAAATTTTTGAATTGCTGAAAAATCCACAATTGAAAGCGTTAATTGGCTAACTGGGTTATTATATTCTTTAAGTTAATACTGAAATTATAAAGAGTGACCCATTGTGAAATGCTAAAGTAACATGACATACTGATATTTATCTAGTATAACTCATTAGCTATTAAATTCTTAAGATTGATATCACCTTGAGGTTATTTGACCTAATGAGTATTTGTGGATGAATTTCATGACTCCACAATATCTAGACTCTGAAAAGACACTAAATAAATATGACTACATAAATATAGTTTCTCATATATTCTCTCGACAGCATGATGTGCTTAAAATTTTATACAAAACATGGAGAATTACAGTTCCTAAGACCCAGAGCTGGCTAACTGCTTTAGATATGTTAATTGTGAGTATTGAGGTGACGGAGAATGAAAGATACAAACCAGCAGGGCAAACTTGTCAGAAACCAAATAAATGTGGATGAATTCCAAACTCTTTCCAGAAGGCAGCTTTAGTGAGAGAGAAAATGTTCATAAGCACATCAAATACTGAATGCAAGAGAACTAGCATTAGTACAATATTAAGGCTCAAGATCAAGCACTCCACAGTTTGTCTTTACATTAAGAATTGCCAAAGATACCATATTTACTATTGTACATTTTAGATGTTTTATAGTATACTTAAAATTATACTTTATTATATTGCTATTATCAACCAAAATAAGGAATAGAAATATGAACATGTGTAATGGGGTCAAATCAATGGTGTTGGATCAGTTTGATCTGTTGAAATGTCTTGATTTCTGAGTTCTCAATCTCACAATCGTAATGCTGCATTAGTACTAGTTTGGGGAAATTTTGTTGCATTTTTTCCTAATCTGGGGTTGCTAGTTTACAGCTCTGTTGACTTTTACATATTTTGTCTCTGTAGCTATATACCTGACACAGGTTATACACTCTGCTGACTTTGGGCAGCTGTGGTGCCAGTACTTTAACTTCATGTATTTCATTTCTATATTTATTTGATCTGTTTTGCATATAGTGGCCCAAATTCTGCTCCTAGTTACAGAGGAACAATCCCGCACTACAGAGTTGCATTGAAATCAGAAGGTAACCCAGTATTTTAGTTTTGTTCTTAGTCAACAATGCAAACCTCCCACAAACAACGGTCATCCTCAGACACTAAGGGTCAGATCCTCAGCTGCTGCGTAGTAGTGTCATAGAATTATGATATCAAACAAGTGTGTTTGTATTGAGGTCCTGCAGGGATCAATCCTTGGCCCTACACAATTTAATATTTTGACCAGTAACCTGGAAGAAAATACAATCATTACTAATAATGTTTGCAGATACCACAAAAACTAGGGGGAGCGGTAAATAATGAAGAGTGAAGATCACTGATGCTGAGCTCAAGCAAGTAATACGCATTTTAATATGAGCAATGAAAACAAAACAAAATCTAGGCCACACCTTATAGGATGGGGGACTATCTTGGTAAGCAGTGACTGACAAATACTTGGTAGTCATGGTGGCTATTCAGCAGAACATGAGCTCCTCGTGCAATGATGTGGCCAAAGGGGCTAATGCTAGCTTTTGGTATTTGGCATTGGTGCAGTTGCTACTGGAATACTGTATCCATAATTCAAGAAGAATGTTGATAAATTGAAAAGGGTTCAGAGAAGAGCCATAAGAACGATTAAAAGATTGGAAAACATGGCTGATAGTGATTGAGTCTAACAGAGAATGTTAAGTGGTGACTTGTGTAAGTTAAGTGTATAAGTACCTATGTGGGGAACACATATTTGCTAATGGGCTCTCCAGTCTAGCAGACAAAGTTATGAAATAAATAAATAATCAGTGGCCGGAAGTTGAGGCGAGACAACTTCAGAGCAGAAATAAGGTATAAATTTTTAACAGTGAAGGTAATTTATCCATTGAAAAAGATTTCCAAGGGTTATAGTGGATTCTCCATCACTGGTAATTTTTAAATCAAGATTGGATGTTGTTTCTGGGAAATATGTTCTAGTTCAAACAAGAATTAATTCAGAGATCTTCTTCTATAGCCTGTTATGCGGGAGTTCAGACCAGATGACCAGAGCGGTCCCTTCTGGTCATAGAATCTATGAATTTATTAAGGCAATTGAGCTATGACAATTTACCCCAGCTGAGGATTTGTGCCAACTGGCAAAATCCTATGCCTGCCTCATCAGTTACACAGGGATAGTGGCTTATTAATATTATCAACTGATCAGAAACATGCATTTTAATATGATATTCAATCTTACAGAACATATAAAATCTGATGTTTGTGCTATTTGACATGACAAATATAGAAAGAAAATCCTTAAATATAAGCTCCTAAATTTGGATTTTTTCACTTGCTATCTGCAAGAATAGAACTAGAGATGTCATCAACACAGACCTTTACAAAATTTGCATGTGAAGCTGAGACATCTAAGCATAAGTACTTACCACAGTAAATATCTAGCATGTTGTACTGAAATTTAATCTTGCAACCTTTTTTAACTTAATTGGGAATATGGTCCATACTGCTATAGTAAGATATACTAAAAGAAATCTGCTCATTTGAAATAATTCATCCTGAGGGACTATTATTTAGGGGGATTGTTAAAAGGGTATAGAGCAGGAATCAGGAACTATATAAAGGAAAGGTGCCAAAGCTAATGAATTTCTATATCAAAATCAACAAACAGATGTGCTAGTTGTCCTCAAGCATAAGAACAGCCACATCACAAGTGAATGCAGGGGACTGTAGGAAGCTATGGGGTTAGACGTCTTTTAGGATTATCCTATGCAGGGTTAGCTCAGTGGTTTGAGCATTGGCCTGCTAAATTGAGAGTTGTGAGCTCAATCCTTGAGGGGGCCATCTAGGGATCTGGGGCAAAAATCTGTCTGGGGATTGCTCCTGCCTTGAGCTGGGGGTGGACTAGATGACCTCCTGAGGTTCCTTCCAACGCTGATATTCTATGATTCCTTATATGCCAAAATTTAGACTTGACTAGGAGGGAGAAATGATTTAATCTTGCACTATTGCTTCTTGTGCTGCACTTTTTTGCAGACTAATAGGAGTTAGGACTCTAGGATGATCAAACTAGCATATTTCACCAGCAGTACATCAATAAAAAACAAACAAGGTAAGTAACAGTTCATCCTGGTATGCAATGCCTGTATGAAAGGTATGGCAGCCACCATCCAACTAAGCTGATTATTCAAAAATTGTCTCATCCTTGGAAGGGTATCTGCAGGGAGCCAGGCTGCAGAGACAAAGAGATGATTTAAATGAGTCTCAGAATGACTGGTATGTTGCCAATGATGTGTCTCTTGATTTCAGTAATTGGCCATCCTCTGCATCATGGAGGTAATGTTTAAGAATGCACAGTTGCATTACCTTTTAGCTGGATTAGCTGCTGCAGAATTTATTATTTCGATGGGGAAGACGGGCCAAATGTTTAACTATTTCCCATGCTATTTTTCAGTTTCTTCCAGATTCTTCTGAGTCCCCTATTGATGTATGGGAGGTTGCTGTCAATAAATCTTGATTTCTCCTCCATTCCTCCTTCAGGTTTTCAGAACAAATCTCTCAGCTGGCTTTCCATCACTAATCTTATCGCTGACACTAACTGCTCTTTTTCTCACACAAAACATTAAAAGAACAGGAAAAAACAAATGAAGTGACCTGCCTCTTGGAAAATATTCTCTCCCACAAGCAGCATTATTTTCCTTCTTGTTCTCTCCTCCCTCGCCTTGTAGTAGCAGGGCTGGATAAAGCATAGGCATCATAAGCCCATGTTCAAGGTCATGGAGTCTTGTGATTGCATCAGAATTTGAATTTAATTTCTTTTAAAGTGTCTAGCTGTTATGGTTGCAAAGAAAAGATTGAAAATGTGACTGTAGTACAGTAGCCACTTAACGCCTCCCAAGCACCCTTTCGTGGCTTGGGTTGCCTCTCTGGCCATCCCACTGCAATTACTACTTCATTTGGGCCCCCTTTAAGAACTCACTAACTCTCCAGTAACCTTCTAAACTCAAACTTTAATATACCTTTTACCAGTTCTCCTCAGGCTGGCAACAGTCTGTCGAAAGTAGAACTCAAAAGTCCAAAACAAACATGTCATAATATAATTCCCAATTTTGAACCTTAGTGTCCAAAATATGGGTACTATCATGAATTCCCCTAAGCTTAATTACCAGCTTAGATCTGATAAACTGCCACCAATCAGGAATTCCAGTGCCTGATACACTCTGGTCCCCTCAAAACCTTCCCTGGGGACCCCCAAGACCCAGACCCCCTGGATCTTAACACAAGGAAAGTAAACCCCTTTCCTCACCATTGCCTTTCCTAGGATTTCCCTCCCTTGGTTACCCTGGAAGATTACCGTGATTCAAACTCCTTGAATCTTAAAACAGGGAAGAATGTCCCTCCCCCCCTCCACTTTCTCCCTCACCCAGAGGCAAAACAGATTCAAGCTCCGTGAATCTAAAACAAAGGGATTCCTCCTTCTCCCCCACTTCCCTGTTAAGTACAGACTCAATTCCCTTGAGCCTCAACAAGGGGGAAAAATCAGACAGGTTTTAAAAACAAAACTTTTAATAAAAAGAAAGAAAAAAAGGTAAAAGTTTATCTCTGCAATTTAGATGGTAAAAAGTTACAGGGTCTGTCAGCTTATAGAAACTAGAAAGAAGCCTCTCCCCCAGCAAGATACAATTTAAAGTACTTCCAGCAAACTACACATTTGCAAATACAGAAACAATCAAAAGACTATAACCGCCTTTCTTACTAAATGACTCACTATTCTGAATATATAAGAGACTGTAGCAGGGAGATTGGCAAGAAACCTGGTTGCACGTCCAATCCTTTCCAGGACTCAGAAAGAACAAAGCAAAACCCAAAAAACACAAACAAAGGCTTCCCTCCACGGAGATTTGAAAGTATCTTGTCTCCTGATTGGTCCCCTGGTCATGTGTTTGGTTCCCTGTTTGTTAACTCTTTACAGGTAAAAGAGACATTAACCCTTAACTATCTGTTTATGACAAAACATTTTTCAGATTACCTTCCTTTCTTTAACTCCAACTCACAGGGGTTATCTGGCCAAAGCTCTGCAGGAGCCACACTTGCTCCTCCTAGCTGAGAAGGCAGGAGAGGCCCTCCTGTGTCTGAGGTTGTGGGATCCTGCTACTTCAGGTGAGAGAAATGACCCCTGCTGTTGCCCCTGCCTCTGTGGGAGGATTGGGGCTCTCTGCCACTGCTGATCTAAGCAAGGAGTGGGGGTACAGAGGCAGAACCATGGGGGTCCCTTGCTTTAGCATGGGTTGGGCCCTGGATTCCATTAATGCAACCTTGGTCATCCATTGTTATTAGAGGTGGCTGAAACACAGGATTTCCATTTCACAGGAAATTTCAACACTATTAAATCTGGTTTCATTCCAATTCAGACCAAACCAATTTCTTTCAAAATTTTCCCATGAACCTCAAATTCCATGATATTTTTATTTTGGAAACATCAACACATGATGATTCTAAATGAAATATATTCCCCAGGACTTTAGCAGCTGCTGCCTGCCATTCATATGGTTCCCCAGCATCCTGAGGTGCAAGCTGACTCAGGAATCTGGAAGCACTGGGGTCCCCGGCCCTGGGGCAGTTCATGTGGTAGGGTTGTCTTAAAACAATAGACCTGGAAGCTCAGGCTCCCTAGCAGCCTGCCAGGCAACCTGGAAGGGTTCTATTGGAACCCCGGTCTGTGATTCAAGAAAAGTTTATTGAACCCAAGACGTTTCTTAAAAAAACATTGGTATTTTCTAATGAAACTGTTTTGTCAAAGAATTTGTGACCAGTTGTAGAAGTCATTTTCTTTGTTATCCATCTAATTTTGATTGTGAGCTCTTTTGGGCAAGGGACCGTATATTCCTACATGTATTTTAAGCAACTTGCATCCCTCTGATGCTAGATAAATAATCACGTGGCTTCAGTTTATCATCTTTGTGTTGACAACTTGCAAATATATTTCTTGGCATCTGACCTCTCCTGGTAGGTTCAAACTTGTATCTCTGGCTGCCAGTCCAGCATCTATTTCTGGACTTCTTGGCCAGTATAATGAACACCAAACTCATCATTTTTTTTTCAGTTCTTTTTGCCTCTTTTAATTTTGGCCATTTCACCATCCTCCCTAGCATGATGTAATTGTGGGCTGCTCTCTTACATGATCTTGCCTTGCCTTGCCCTGCCCTTTCCCCCTCCATGTCCCTTCTGAAATGATTTATCTTTAGAATTTTAGAAGACAAGAGTCAAAGTTACCGTGATAGAGTGCTGGGCAATGATGTGATAATGTCCACAGAAAATCTCATAGACTTTAAGACCAGAAGGGATCATCATAATCATCTACTCTGACTTTCTTGCACATTGCAAGTCACAGAACCTCACCCACCCACTTCTGATGGCCAACAATGGCTGAGCCAGCACTCTAGTCAGGACAACTCCAATTAAACACTGCAGAACACACCTCCTTAATAAGAGTTGTGCCTAATGGGTGGGTGGAGAAGACCTGGAAAGCTAATTAAACCATTAGGCAGAGGCTACAAACAGGCAAAGGAAGGAAGTAGGAGGGAAAAAGTGTGTGTGAGTGAGTGAGTGAGTGATTGATTGATTTGTTTTTGCTCTTTTCTGCTTGCCTCAGGAGCTGAGGGCTTCCCAAGACTGTAGGAGTAGGGCTGTATATTGTATAAGGATGGTGGCATCAACATTGTAAATAAACTGCACCAGGTGTTTTACTAGCATAAAAGTGTGAGGGGTTTATGGACTTGAGCAGAAGCAGGAGTGAGAGGGCCCTGTCACAGTTATGTATGGTCTTTTTGGTAGAGATTTGGGAGTCCTGGTGTGTTGCTGGTAAACTAGGTGTCAACTCCTACCAAGCCTATAGGTGTCAGCTGAGCAGAGACAAATTCAGAGCTGGAAACCCAGCTTACATCTATGTTACTATTACTCAGGTGTTGGACTTGTAAGGATTGTTTGGACTCTATAAAATGCTTGTAAGTTGCTGTGTGCATTAATCTTGTAATGTCTATTCCATGCTACATGGTGAAATATGTTTATTTGTTTTATAACTGTAAAAATACCTGCTCTGAACTTGTGAGCTCAGATGGGAAGAGTGGCTCCACCTGCCCAGCCAGGAATATTATCAAATTTAAGTGGGCCACTGAAGGACAAAAGCCTTGTTGATTGCCCCATCCACCTATGGAGAAGTGTATGCAAGAGGTCTTATCCCCTCAATTTGAATGCTGGAAGAGGAAAATAAAAATACTTGACATGAAGATTTTTCCTCTCTTTGCTCTTACAAGGGCTGGAGCTAAAAAACAAGAAGCAGAGATTCCCTGGGTTGACCTGCATTAAACCCTGAAAAGATAGTCAATGCTGACAAATTATTACATTGCTTTCACCTTCTGGAACCATAGATTGAACTCATTTGTGCATTCAAGGTGCCTGCTTTAACCTGTAAATAACTCTCTCGTTTCATTTTCCTAGTTAATGAATCCTTAATTAGCTTACTTATAAGATTGGCTATAAAGATTGTCTTTGTATGAGATCTAAGGTACAAACTGATTTGGGGTAAGTGACTGGTTTCCTGGGATGGGGGGAAAACCTGAATAATTAGCAATTTTTAGTGTAAGTGACCACTTATCACTAAGTCCAGCTTGCCTTTGTGGCAAGATACACTGGAGAGTCTAACGAACTGTTTGTGACTCCATGATAAGAGTGTTACAGTGATCCAAAGGAGTTCACATTTTTTACTGCGTTGGTGGAATCTAATTATAGAATGTACTACCAGTTTGGGGTAGCTGACATGCTTTTGGCACTCTGTCATGAACCACCCCAGGCAATATGACACCTAGAATTTCCACTGATGACAACTCTTGATCTTCCAGACTTTAGCAGAAGCCCTGGAATAGTGAAGGGGCCTGGCTTTGCTGCATTTCTTTAGGTGTGAAATATATGCCTCACAGAGGGCCCTCCTCTGAGCTTTATAGATGGGGGGCCAGAGGGCAGAACATTCATGCACTTTACACTCCAACTCTAAACAGTTTTGTATAGAGGCACATCTTGAAGCCAGGCTAAGTGGGCCAGTGGAAGAAGGGTGCAGACTGGGAAGCAGGCAGTGGAACTTCATGGATTGTGGAGTGGGTTTCATATATTTCCCCCCACAAAACTCTTTTACTCATAAAATTTACCTTAAATGCACCCTCACTTTGAAATAACATTATAACCACAGTTTCAGTTCTTAGCTTCTTCTCCCTTCTGTGGTTAATTATTTAAAGTATTCAGCTTCTGTGTACAGTCAGTATGATATTTATTTTTACAAATAATGTGTGTTAAATTGGCAGACAAGCGGGGTTTTAAAATATGGACCATCTGTTTAGTGTTATTTTGTTAGCTGCTATCAAATTCATTTTTCCTACATTATAATAAACCCACTTTTTAAACATATCTAGTACTTCATACAAAAGTGATAAAACTAAGGAGTGAAGGATTTTATTGTGTTTGAGAGATGGGAGAGAATGATGCTAATTAATAAATGCTAGTAACTGTAATGTCAGTCGAGGTATCCAGATATTGAATCTCATCCAGAAAAGGGAATGCCAAACAATTTTAATGAATGATTCTTAAGGAAGGTTAAACAGGGCAAAATCTCATCCCATTGAAGGCAATGGGAGATTTCTCATTATGTAAACGAGCCCAGGATTTCACCCATAGCTCATGGGCCAACACATGCCACCTATAAACTCCATATTGCTGTATGTCTTTATTTAAACAGCACAGGTTCCAGTAAGCTGGCAAATATACATGCTTACTTTGTAATTGTTATTAAGCTAAGTATCTTAACCACTTAGATGGCAAATATTTTATTTTTTAAGATGTTTAAACCAGAGAGAGAAAATAGTTGTCAAGTCTTTTCCCCCTTCTGTTCAGCTATTTATTGCTCATATAGACCTTACCTTTTAAATTTCTCTTTAGAAAAAAAAATCTGGAAACTGGTTGCATAATATATTTTAAAGCCCCAATTTTGCAACAACTTAGCCACGTGCTTAAATTTAAGCATATAATTAGTTCTGTTGAGCACTAAGATCTTATTGTGGTATTGGGCATTTCTACATGATACAGAAAATTCTTCATCCAGAAAAGGAAAAACTGTCTAGTTCAAGTTTCTCATCCTTGCCTTCATAGGTCTTTCCTTAGCATTTTTTTTATATCACACCCTTGTTTGAATTGGAATTCCTTCTTTCCCCCATGTGCCAGGGCTCAGACCCACAGAGAGATTTAGGTGCCTAAATCTAGGGGTTAGGCACCATTGCCATCCACAAAACTCCTATTCAGCTTCCACAATAGACACTTAGGGACTTTTACAGCAAAAGTTTAACTGCCTCCGTTTCTGTCTGTAGGGTGCATTCTCTCCCTCAGGCTGACACTCAGATGACTAAACCCCAGCATGATCCTCAGGCCTAGTGAAGAGATTTAGGGCAAGCTACATCTATCTTGCCAACAGGTCTGGAAGCGATAGGTGGGCTCGGAGCACGTCTAACTCCACATAAACTACTCAAGGGGACAGAGGTCTCCATTATAAGCTTTAGGTCTCAATGAAAAGGGATTTACATATGCAGCATGTAAACTGCTGGTTGGGGGAGGCTAGCCCCCAGCCCCACTCCTTCCACATGAGGTCCTCTCCCTTCTGCATGCCCCAGAGCCGCACCAATAGCACCTGCTGGGCCCAGCCCCAAGTTGGTCTAGTGCCTGAAGCTTCCCCAGAGTGCCAGAGGGAGAGCGCACAGAGGTGCCGCTTCAGCCCAGGAGCACCGGGTAGGGTTGCCAGGTGTCTGGTTTTCAGCCAGAATGCCCAGTTGAAAAGAGATCCAGGCAGCTCCAGTCAGCACCTCTGCCTGGGCCATTAAAAGTTTGGTCGGTGGCGGAGTGGGGCTAAGGCAGGCTCCCTGGCTGTCCTGGCTCTGCACCCCAGAAGCAGCCAGCAGGTCTGGCTCCTAGGCAGGGGGACCATGCGCTATCCACACCCCCACCACTGGCTCCGCATTCCCATTGGTCAGAGACTGTGGCCAATAGGAGCTGGGGGTGATGGTGCCTGTGGGCAAGAGCACCCTTTGGAGTCTTCTGGTTCCCCCCACCTAGGAGAGGGACATGCTGGCAGCTTCCGGGGAGCAGAGCCAAGACAGCCAGGGAGACTGCCTTAGGCCCACTGCATCACTGACTAGGAGCCGCTCGAGGTAAGCCTGAGCCTCAACTCCCTGCCCCAACTCTGTTTCTCCTCCCCAAACCCAGAGCCTCCTCCTACACCCCAAACCCCTCATCCCCAGAGCCTACAACCCTAGCTGGAGCCCTCACCCCCTATCACACCCCCACTCCCTTCCCCAGCCTGGAGTCCCCTCCTGCACCCTGAACCCCTCATTTCTGTCCCCACCCTAGAGCCCTCATTGCCTGCTGTTCACCTGCCCCAGCCCAGTGATTGAGGGTGGAGGAGAGCGAACCCCCGAGGGATGGGGAATGTAGTGAGCAGGAAGGTGGGGCCTTGGGGAAGGGGCAGGGCTAGGGTGTTCATTTTGAGTGATTAGAAAGTTGGCAACCTTAGTGTCAGGAGGGAGAGCATGCGGCAGTGCTGCTGCAGCCCTGCCCTCACAGCCCCGGAGCACCGGGAGGGAGAGTGTACAGTGGTGCTGCAGCACCCCCAGTCCTGGGAAGGTGGGCAGCTTGGCCCCAGCCCCTGAAGCCCAATGGCAACACCAAAGCAGGGCCCTCGGGGTGGAGTGAGGGCAGGGCCAATCCTGGCTGTTTGGGAAGGCACAGCCTCTCCCAGCCTCCCCTACCCACCACCCATGGGGATTTGAATGGGGTACTCTCACTTCTCCTGTGAGTACTCTAACCACTGAGCTACTGAGTATTCTGATGTGGAGGCTTTTTAATCTCTCTTATTGAAGTTGTTCTACTGTGTACAAAAAATTAAATATGCATTGGGCCAGAGAGAGGAGGAGAATATGACTCTAGTCCAGTGGTTAGGGCACGTACCTGTGATGTGGAAAGTCTATGGTCAACCCACTTCTTGGTCAGAAGAGGACTTGAACCAGTCTCCCACATTCCACTTGAGGTCTCTAAGCATGGGGCTGCAGGTTGTGAGAGAGGCCTCTGCCTTTCTCCTTGGCTGTTTTGTGTAAAGTTAGGCAGCCCCACCTATTCTTACAAGAAATGGCTCAGGTACCTGACTCCAACAGAGCAGTTCCCAGCTGTGGATCCTAAGCAGAGATAGGTGCTTCCTTACAGCCCATACTTGGGTGCCTAAATCCCAGAGAGGCATGGGACTTAGGACACCCCTGTCCTCAGCATCTGTTATTGGCTAGCTTACACAGCTCCCTGCCTAGCAGGCTGGCTTTTGTGGATCCCATTCTCAGGTGCCTCTCTAGGTCCCCAGTCATTGTATAGGGAGGATAAGTGCCTAACCCTAGGTTTGTGGCTTCTACTGTGGGTATGTCTATACTGCAGCTGGTAGTGTGCCTCCTAGCATGAGTAGACAGACTTGCAGGGCCAGTTCTAGGCACCAGTGTTCCAACCATGTGCTTGGGGTGGCACTTTTCAAGGGGTGGCACTCTGTGCCCCCCCACCCCTTTTATTTTTTTTTTTGACTTGGGCCGGCAAAAAACCTGCAGACTTGTGCCAGCTTGGCTGGAGTTAGCATGGTAGAAATTGTAGTGTGGGGCTCTGGCAGACACTGGAGCTAGCCACCTGAGGTCAAACCCAGGAGTCAGGTAGGCTTGAGAGCCCAAGCTGATGCCAGAGCCACAATGTGTACACTACTATTTGTAGCAGGCTAGCTTAAACCAAGCTAGCACAAGTCTGTGTCCCTGGGCAGGGAGGCTTGCTCCCAGCTGCACTGTAGACATATCCTGAGTGGCTAGTCACCTAAAAGTTAAGCAGTCAGTGCTCCAGTCCCTTTGTAGGTCTGGGCCCAGGTCCACCCCCTCTCCAAAAGCATTTCTTCTGCCTTGTCTAGAGAAGTACAATAAGTGCTCCTGTTTAGTCAAGTTATCTTACTTTGATTAGAAAACCCACTTAACACCAATGTATCAACACACTTTAACGCCTTCAGCTCCTTTCCAAGACAAAAGAGGACATCATCCTGAATTTATAGATGGGGAAACTGAAGCACACAGAAGTTACAAGTCCATAGCATAGAACTCAGGTTTCAAGACTCCTGCTCTGGTACCTTAACCGTTTTACAGGCCTGAAGGCCATAAGGTGGCAGCACAAAAAACATTCAGCTTTGTAATTTTAATATTTTTGGTTTGAGGGAACTTAGCTGGAAGCCAATCTCTTTGTTTTATTGTAGCTCTAGAATATACTTTGGCCTGCTGTATTAATCACCAGCTGAGAAATAACAGTTGTTTTCTTAATGAGAATGCTAGGCTGGAGCTTCTAATTCACTAATTACATACAGCTGTTTGCTGGCTTACACAAAGTTTGCATGTAACGCCTCTGGAGAGCTGCTTTTTCTGTAAAACTTCCAAGTTTTTCCTCTCATGCTAATTTTGGGCAGTTTTTGTTTTATTTTATTTTTTAAAAATGGAACACATTCATCTGTGTTAATTACATTTAATTTGTTTTCATCTTAAGAAACTAAGGAAAAATCAGAAGAATGCCTTGAAGAAAAGAGAGATTGTTTTAGAGAAAATTGACTACCAACTTTACATTTTGGACTATTAAGCTCAAAAATTATTCTACCCATAGGGGCGAATGGACATTGAGAAGGGAGGAGCAAAAAAATCCACCAAGATACACAAAATAGAGTGAAGGAAGAACACAGAGATGACTTAGTAAGTTCTTATTTTTGTAAAAATCTTTTTAATGGAAAATTCCATTTGCTGTATTTTACAGTAGTGTTAGTTAGTTATAAATACTATGATTAAGGTTGAAAAACTGATTTCAGTGATATTCCTGCCTTTTCACAAGTTTGTAGCAAGCTTGGTCTGAGTTGAAAGGTTTTCTTATGGTTTGTGCTCTCATTATTTATTTATTTGGGAAGGGGAGTAATTCCTTTCTGCTGTTTGCAGTCTACAAAGATGAAAAGAAAATATTTTTCCTATTTAAAACAAAAGCCACTCAACCTTGTTCACCTATTTTTCCTGCTCTTCCCCTCCTCTCTTTTTTGATAACTGATGATAGCTGAAGTTTTGATAACTGGCATGTAAATAGATATCATAGACATCCTTGTCCATGACTAAGTATGGAAACAGTTTGGATAGTAATGGTATAAATTAATGCTACTCTACCTGCACAGCAGAAAACCTCAGTAATTTTTAGCAGTGGTACCCGAAGATATTGCAAATATGTGTTCTCACCTTAGTATTTGCTTTCTTGTCTCCCTTATTCTTCCTTAATGTTTCTTTTTAAACACATCTGTCGTCATTTAATTTCCTAAGTTAAAGAAATGTTAAGGTTGTACAGGCACTTAATATCACTACATGAAAGGAAAAGCAAAACATAAAAATGCAACAGACAGTAATATGGAGTATATTCTATGCCTGCTTATCACTGGCTTGCTTAATAGATTCCTATGTTATAAAAATATATACCACAAAATGTATACCCAATGAGAGTTATAATACTGAGTTAACATTGTCATTATAATCTTAGTGTTTTGTATTTCTTCACAGTTAGTGATACTTAGGATCTTATAATTGGATATACATGGGTGGCCCCATGATGAAATTAGTGGTGTTTCCCAGAACAGGACAGAAATGGAGAAGCCTGACCAGTCTGTGCTGGTGGGGAGTTTGCTGAGGGAGGTACCTGAAGGCTGGCATTCCTGTAAGAAATGAATTAACACTGTGGAGTATGGTGGTTGTGCTAGTTGTGAAGTCTCTTTCTCTGGCTACAAGATAGTAAATGGTGTGTTCCGTTAAATGGCTTAAGTTCTCAATTTCTTGCTTTTGAGGTTTTGTGCCGGGTATATATTGTGTGTAGCAGTCTTAACTGATGCACACCATAGTGTTTTGTGTATGAATACACATGTGCCTATACTAGCTTTCAAACTAAAGGTGAATGGGTATTTCTTCTGCCCCAATACCTGTCCAGCAGCATGTACTGTCCCTCAACATGCTCTCTTTTTGTTGGTCTGGTTTGAGGTCTGATTGTGATTCCAAGCTTATATCATATACAGGTAGTTTTATATACCAGAATTCCTGCCCCTGCCTGTCCCTCTTCCTCCCTCCCCCTGTTTTTGTTAATTTACAAAGTGACCAGTATCTACAGAGTTGTCTTGAAGAATTTTTTCCTTCTCAGTCCTCTTTCCACTGTTCTGTGATCATCACTGAAAAGCCCTCTGGAGTAGTAGAATAACTACCCTTCTCTAAGGCTCTGATCCTGCACATCTTACTGTAGGATCCATCTGAAATGTTCCTGAATTTTCCCTTTGGAAGATATTAATGCCAGAAGCCCAGCATTCATCTAACACCCCCACCTTCCAAACACAACCAGCATGTGAGTGCAGTGAAGGGGATAAAGAAACAGATTTCAGCTTCAAGCCTCCAAGGGATTTATTGTAAAGATTAAGTGGCAGGGAGGGGGAGAAATGTTTTTAAATATCATGAGACATTGATTCTTGGTAGCAGTTGCTCACTTCCTCTGTTGGGAGTCTAAGCAATACAGCTTTTGTAACTTTCCAGAGAGGGAGGATGTGAATGCTTTATATCCTCATGTTGCTCAGTGGTGACTATTTTCAATACTCAAATATTGACCCCTCTCTCATGTGCTGGATCTGGCTAGACAATGTAGGATTTTAGGGATTTCCTCAGAATGTACAAATATGCTAGCAGGTCAGACCAAGAGTCTACTCAGCTTAGTAGCCTGCCTTGAACAAAGGCCAATACTAGGTACTTAACAGGAAGGTGCAGCAAACATAAAATGAACAATTGTTTTGTAATTTGTCCATATGAGATGGTTTCACCTACCTTCATGCAATTTGTTAGTTACTCTAATACATGATCCTGACTCTTCATGTTTTTGTTCTAATTGGAACAGTGGAATGCTGTTATTCCTGCTTTGCTGCAGTTTTTAAGAGTAGACTAAATCAAACTGTTTGTGCTTGTTACTCCCAGTAGTTAGAAGCAACACTAATATTATTCTTTAGAGACAGTAACAAAGGGAAGGAACACATTCAGGCAAACAAAACATAGCATTGCAAATCGTACTTGCTGATCATGTAAGAGTCACTTCAATACTCCAATTTTTACATATAGGTGACTCCAGTAACTTGGGACTTTCCAGGAGATACTTGGTGCTCAGAACCTTTAAAATAGGTCTTCAGTAAAAGCACCTTTGAGAAGTTTCACAAGAACCAGAAGATAGATAAACCAGTTGTCCTTTAGCTTTTAGTGCTCACTCCCCAAGATTTGCTTGCTTGAAATCTTGTCCTCTCTTGGTTCTCCTCCTGTCTAATTGCTCCTTTAGAGTGCCATTTGGAGGATTCTCATTTGCCCCTTGAATTTTCTTTGGGTTCTATAGGGCTCTGTCTCTGATCCCCTCCTCACACTACAGTGATTCTCTCTGGGCAATCTTCTATCTATTCACATATTCAGCTATTATCCCTGTGCTGACGGTTCATGGTTATCTCTTCACTAAGGATCTGTCTCCTGTACAAACTAAAATCTCAGCTTGTTTTTGACATCTTTGTGGCTATCCAGCTGTCAGCTTTAACTCAAAAAGAGCTCTCAATCTTACTCCCTTCCTCCTTCTCGCCCCTTCCCGAGCCATCTCTCTGCTCCTTTCTCGGTTACTGTGGACCACCATCCTTCCTATCACTCAAGTTCATAATCTGGGTACCATCTTTGACTCAGTCCTCTACCTAGATGCTCACATCTAGGTCTCTCTAAATCTTGTTGATTGTTTGTGTAATATCTAAGATATGGCCTTTCCTATTTATCCAAAGAGCTAAAACTCTTATCCAGGACCTCCTCATTTTGACTACTGTAACAACATCTTCTCTAGCTTTGACAAAGGCAGGCTTGCCCCACTTACAATATTCAAAACACAGTTCCAGAGATCACTTTCCTGGCTCGTTGCTTTGACCATGTGAACCTTCTCTTTGCATCCTTCTGCTGGCTCCCCCTTTTCCATCACATCAAACATAAGTGGACATGTCTTTACTTTAAAGTCTTCTTGACTTATCCTCATGCTCTGATAATGTCAACTCTCGCCTCCACTCTACCAATAGGGCCAGCCTTCATTGCCCACTTGATTAAATGTTTATACAAACACCCTTGTGCTTTCTCCCATGCTTACCTTCACACATGGAAGGAGCTCCCCATTAATAGCCACAAAACCACCACATTGTCCTTCTTCAAATACCTCCTTAAAACACTCTTCCCGTGATGCCTACAAATAAAACTTAGCTGATGTGCTGAAAGCACTGTTTAACATGCTGACCAGTATTGTCTCAGGCTATGTCTACACTACATCATTTACAGTAGTAAAGCTGCACCACTCTGGTGCTTCTGATGAAGACATTTGAAGTCGATAGGAGCACTTCTCCTGTCTACACTGATGCATAGGTCAGTATAACTTGCATCACTCAGGGTTGTGGATTATTCACACCCCTAAGCAACATAAGTGATACCAAAGTAATTTTGTAGTGCAGACATAGCCTCTGTGTGTTCTCTCTGTATCCACTTATCGTATACTTTTAGATTCAAACTTTGATGAGCAGGGAGCATCTTTTTGCTATGTTCTCCAAAAAACAGCCAATTGATCCCCACAGCAGTAATCTAGAGATGAGCCATATACAATAATGCAAGAACTTAGAACTTTTCTGGTGAGATTTTCGAGTGTTTGATCCTTTTTTCATTGATGCTTGGAATGGATTTGGTTTGCATGCTGCAAATTTACATAACCTTGCAACACAAGTGTGCATCTGAGATCTGGTCATTGTGCCTAGACTTAGAATGTGCTCCATACAGGAAAGAATGGCTCAGGAAAATTGTTAATGGGATACAGTCTTTTTTCTTTTCTGTGTTTTCAGTCAAACTCAGCCCAGGGAAAGCTTCCCTTGCATAGCTGAATGGAGTGTCTCTGTCTTCAGCAACTTTTAAATAAAACCTGTTAATAGTGAAAACTCACGCTGTGCAGGTGGTCTTGAGTTTCTGAAGGAGACCCTGTTAGTGCAGGAAATAATCTTGTGGGATGGCCAAGCAGTTCCACTACCTGGGGAGGCTCACGTATAAGAGTTCAGCTGGATTCTCCAGAGACCAACTGATGAAAAAAAGGACTTTTGGATAAATAGGCTGACTTGAATCTGACTCAGGGACTTTTTTTTGGGGTGTGTGGGGGAAATGAGAATCCTTCTTGGGAGGAATTGGAAGGATTTGGCTTCTTAGGTCCCATAAGACTAATAAGCGTTAAGCATGCTTATAGGAACTTGTTTTTATGTGTTTTTTTTCTCTGTTTTCAACTTAAGAATAACTGTGCTTGCTTATAAAGAGCTATATGGTAATTCATTGTTCGTAGCCTTGGAAGAGAAAGCAAAGCACAGCTGTTGGCCTATTTAGACAGTCTGGCTTGCTGGCAGAACCACAGTATAAGTAGGGATCTGTGCAGCCTTGAAAAACCTTGCTGAGGAGGGAGAGAGATGTAGGTCCCTATCCAAGAGAGGTGAAGGTTGAGGAGGCTGGAGTAGGTGCCCTCATGGGACCACAGAGGAATACAGCGCAGTTGCCATTAACTGACACTAAGGAGAAACTTCTTTACTATACAGTAACCTCAGTATCATAAATTATTCTGAAGTCACTTACTCATTGATGAAGTTGGCAGTAGGTCAAGTAGAGCAGTCTCACAAGTAGCAATAACAGTTTTCCACTTTTAAAACAGAAATTCAGCACAGAAAGAGTAGGAGGGAAGGAGGTTGACAGGGTCAGGGTGAGGAGAGAGACTTTGTGAATTATTCCACAATATATTTATAAACCATATGAATGGGAAGGAGGGCTGTGTATTGGTTAGCACATAGGAAAGACTCTGACAAAGAGACTGACTTGACCTATCCAAGGGCATGTGAGCCAGTGCGAAGTCTGTTTCCTCCTGTGCCTCCAGTTGCTTGCCTCACAGGAGTGTTGTAAGGTTTAATTAATATTTAAGTACATCCCATTTAATGGTAAAGGACCATTTTATACAGTGCTCACTCGCTATTAAGAATTCTAAGTCACAGGATGACTTCTCCTTGTATGGGAAAATGGGGACCCAGCCCCAACTGTGACTAATTAGCTATGTCACAGCTGAGCCTAGAGGTCAGGAGGTAGCTGGAAGAGCACCTAGTTCTTATAAAGCCTGGCAAGAGCTCAGGTGAGCTGGAAAATAGTGGATGGCCTGCTGGTGGAGTTGGGAACTGCAGGGAGCATAAAGTATCATGTATCAGAGGATAAAAGCATGGACCCAGAAGGGCTGAGAGAGGTGAGGGGAAAGCCTCTGGGGGATTATAGCCCATGTTGTTCAGAAGAATTATTCCATCTTGGTATTTTGCATAAGCTTTCATTTAAACTAGTAAATTATACCTCAAGGCAAATGCCTGAAACACGCTGGTGTGGCATCAATCCTTCCTGCCCACCAGCCCACTGGCTTACAGACTAGTACTTGTCATTTTTTCTTTGTGCCTGTTTTCAGAACGTTCTTGCCAGCACCTTCCTTAGCTATTCATATTTCACCATTCACTTGCATATGGGTAGCAATAGAACAAGCAAATGTGGAGACCAAACCATCTATTGTATCTCTGAGCCCTTTAGTACAGTTGTGAGGCTGGAATAAGAATCTGAATAGAATAGATTGCACTGGCTTGTTGGTTGTGTGTGTTGTGTTCTCCTTCTCACAAAGATGAATGATGTTTCCAGAGAAGCTTAAAAATAAAATTCACTTTCTGAAATGTTTCTTTGCCCCTTGTAAAATGGAAGTTCCCCGTTGATGCCAAATGAGCAATCTAGAAATCATGGACCAAGCCTTTTCTTAACTTGATATATTAAAGTTAAGCTAAAGCTTGGTCCCCAATTTCTAGATTGCTGGTTTGGCATCAATAGGAGGAACTTGGAAAACCATGATTATAAATCATTTTCAGTAATGTTTTATCCTGCTATTTGGTGGTTCCCAACCTCTTATTGTAAGAGCTCCATACCTTTTGGGATGGATTAGTACCCAAGTTTCTTTGCACAATATCACCTCAGTTTTTCTCTTATTTTCTGCTTTTTTTTGTTTTTGTTTTTTGTTCTATTTGTGTTGTCTCATTTCCCCCACCCCTGACTTTCCTCCTTCCTGGTAGGTGTAAACTTCCACTCACCGGAAGACTCTGCTTGTATATGTCAGTGTGGGGTGGGAGGGAGAGAGCTTCTTGGTACTCACACCAGAGTTTTGAGACTCTTGAGTGGACTGTAGGGATTGATCCTGGCTGGCAAACCACCAGATAGTTAATCCCTGCAACCCCCCGTTACCCCCCCTGATCATAAGACCAGGCAAGTACAGCACTACATGCCTGAGTAGAATGAAAAACATAGCACGTCACGCTTGCAAGCAGCGGGTGAGAAGCAGGGAGATAAGGGAGATCCTCCGCCAGTAAGAAACAAGTAAACAAGGCTGTGATTCATGCTGATTCATGCTGACAATGTAACCAGAAAGAATAAAAGGGCTGCCACGCCGGCTAACGGCGCGCCTTCTTGAGCAAACAAGCTGTCTGTGTCTGGTTCCTTCCCGCAGTGGACAATGTTCCTTTTACCTAAAGATCATTTTAAAATGTTTGTTTTTCACATTTCCAGCATTTGGGGTAGTCCTGCTAGAAGGTGACCTCACACTCTTGTAATTGCCCCATGCAATGGACCTTGGCAGAGCAATCAGGTGGGTCTCTCCCACTTCAAGAAGCCTGTGAAGGGAACAGAGGTGTAGTGAGAAGGGTTTCTTTCCAACCCCCTGCAGCTGTGGTGAGGAGACTCCTCAAACCTCAGAGGGAAGGGGTTGTGGGAGCTGGCTCCTAAACAATGAACCTCACTGGGGTTGTGTGGTAAATGAGCCCAGGGCAGTGAGCTAGTCTTTGTTCTTGAGCAAGCCATAGAGACTGATGTGCAGATAGAGGTAGAAGCTCCCTTGAGCTTGGGAAGTCACTGAAGAAAAGGGGGGTTACCTGTTTCATAAACAGTCTTCACTCCATTGGCAGAAAGAGCCATAAAGGAGTGGAAGAAAGGCATGGGAGGAAAGCAGTGGTGGGTGTGTTCCATTTTCCTCGTCAGAGGGCAGCAGAGTCAAGGGAGGGGGCTGGTGAGGAGTGATCTGCCTTCTCCAGATCATTCTGCATGAGGGTGCAGAGAAGGTCACACCCCGGACACCTGCATAGGGCCTTGAAGATGCCTTCTGCTCTAAACACCACCTCATTGCCTGGGCCTCTGTGTCATAGGATTGGGAGGTGATGGAGGGAGGTTAAGGAGTTGAGTGATTATTTTACGTAGTTTTATTGCTCCTGAACCCCTAGATGTTGTGTGAGTGGTGAGGGTGGGGAGTGGGGTAGATAAACAAGATTTGCTCTGCTGTGGGTGTGGGTTGGGGATGCAAGTAAGAAGGTTCTTTATTAGTTGGACCCTTTTGTGGGACCAATGAATAGAAGTTAAAGGATGGAGGGTGACAAGCAGAGGCTCCAACTCTGAGTGTGGGAGTGCTTGAGCCCCGCTCAACCCCACCTGGAGTGCTTGAGCCCCGCTCAACCCCACCTCTTCCTGTCCCTGCTTCTTCCCCTCTCCTCCAGTGCCTCCTGCCCACTGCTGAATAGCTGATCCCTGGAAAGCAGGAGGTGCTGGGTAGGAGCTGATTGGTGGGGACCACTGGAGGGTGCTGAGCACCCACTATCTTTTTTCTGTGGGTGCGCCAGCCCTGAAGTCATGTGCCTGTGGTGACAAGGGACAAGAGCATCACAGCTGCTATGACATATGAAGCCTAGGAGATCCAGAAGAGTGGGGGATCTTCATCTTCTGGACCCAGATGTACTAGCGCAGTTGCTCAGGGCAGGGGATGAGAGCTCTGGAATGCTTAGGTAATCACAAGCATAAGAATGGCCATACTGAGTCAGACCAGTGGTCCACCTATCTTGGTGTCCTGTCTTCCAACAGTGGCCAGTTCCAGGTGCTTCAAAGGAAATGAACAAAACAGGCAATTACCAAGTGATCCATCCCCTGTCGTCCAGTCCCAGCTTCTGGCAGTGAGAGGCTAAGGACATCCAGAGCCTGTTGCATCCCTGATGATCTTGTCTAATAGCCTTTGATGGACCTATCTTCCATGAATGTGTCTAATGCTTTTCTGAACCCAATTATAGTTTTGGCCTTCACAACATCCCCTGGCAATGAGTTTCACAGGTTGATTGTGCATTGTGTGAAGAAATATTTCCTATTGTTTGTTGTAAACCTGCTACCTATTAATTTCATTGGGTGACACTGGGTTTTGTGTTATATGAAGGGGTAAATAACACTTCCCTATTCACTTTCTCCTCACCATTCATGATTGTATAGACCTCCATTGTATCCCCACAAGCTGAACAGTCAATCTTTTTAATCTCTCCTCATATGAAAGCTGTTTCGTACCCCAATCATTTTTGTTGCCCTTCTTTGTACTTTTCCCAATTCTAATATAACTTTTTGGAGATGGGGCTAATAGAACTGCAGGCAGTATTCAAGGTGAGGGCATACCATGGATTTATTTAGCAGCAATATATTTTCTGTTTTATTATCTATCCTTTTCCTGATGATTTCTAGCATTCTGTTAGCCTTTTTGACAGCTATGCACATCAAACAGATGTTTTCAGAGAACTAGCTACAGTGACTCCAAGATCTTTCTCAGGTGGTTACAGCTAATTTAGATCCCATGGATTTATATGTATAGAAAGGGGCAGGGCAGCAAAAGGTCCCTGACGCCCCCTTCCCCCCCAAACCTTGGGAGCAGAGACACCCTTAACTAGACAAATGGGGGAGGGCAATCAGACTGTCCCACTGAAAGGTGTGTTACAAGATCAGCCGCAGGCATGTTTTAGAAAGTCATCCATTTTCAATAGCACAGACGGTCATGTCCTTGTCCTGTCAAACTCATAAGCCCGCAGAAGAGCGCGGAGCAGAGCACTGCCTTCCCGCTAGCATCTCCTCTTTTCTTGCTCTCCCCGGCCCTAGGCTGTCTCTGTGGAGGGGCGGGTGTTGGAGAATTAACACCGCGAGCTGCTGAGCAGCAGCAGCTGCATCTAGGGACCCGTGTGTGCGTGAGGCAGGGAGAGCAGACGTGATTACTTCAGAATTTATTTAAGGGCTGGTGGAAACCACTGCAGCAGCTTCCAGGGGAAGCCCCAGCTGAGGAGGAAGAGAAAACCACTCCCTCCCCCTCCTCCTTACCTGGCACCCTGTGTCATCCATGCAGGCGCACCCTAGAGGGGCTGTGGGCAACACCCTTCTCTCCCGATCTGGGCAGAAGTGGCTTTGTTATGGGTAGTATTTCTGACCACACAATACGATGTGAATTGCGTGACTGCGCTAGTCAGATCGGAGCCGGTATTGTCGCTGCTTTGTCCTGGCCGGATTATAGTAGCGGATTCATGTTATTACGCTACAGGTCTGATTAAAGGAGATGTAGGAGCATTGGCCCGACCTCTCCAAATTAGAGCCAGTCGCATTTTAGCGCTGTCCTAGGGCTTGCAATACAGGCGTCCCTCGAACCCGCACGCCACGCGGATTTGAGAACAACCCCGCAAGTTTCTGGAGCTACTGGAGGAGGAGCGGTGAAGTGGCGTCCATCGTTTCCGTTCACAGCTCTCAAACTCGGGTTGTTCCTACATACACAGCGCACCTGAGCGCCGAGCAACCTGTCCCCGGGCCCTACAGATCAATATCGGCGTGTGGCTCCCTGGACACCGTCTGAAACGCCCCTTAGGAATGAATTTCCTTGATTTCTGCTCCCCTTACACCAGGGCAGCTCCACTGAGGTGTCTGCAGCAGTTAGTTCTGTTTCACCCCGGAATCTGAGGGGCTGGAAGGCAGGAGTGCGCTAGGGCCAGCAAGCTTCTGTCTAATAGTGCATTTTCTTATTTCTTCTAACCCGTGTGTACTGCCTTAATTATACACGCAGTGGCCAATTAGCTTGGGAGAGGGCAGGCTGTGAAGAAATCGGGATTTCAGACCACACTCCCTCAAGTTTTTAACAAAAACAAAAGATAAATTCACTCACCCACTCCCTCCCCCTAATCCTCAGTCTCCAGCTGTAAAGATGCTGCTGCTTGAAAGGGGCTGCTGGAGCTTTAAGAGCCGCCTCCCCCCTCTCTTCCTCCTAACAATGGTCTGAACCAAGCTCTGCTTCCCAAAGCAAAATTTGTAATATGCCATTTTTCCCATGGACGCTTTTCCTTTTGGCTGCTGACGAAGTGGCCGAAGAAAATGCCGAAGTGCCATGCAGAGATACTCCTGCCGGGAGAAGGGCGCTGGGGCTTCAGATTTCTCTGAGCAACGCCTGTGTCATCATTGCTAGGAAGATGCTCCAGGACTGCCCAGCTGTGTGAGCCCCCATCAAAGCCGGGAGAGACTGCGGTTGTCATTGATCAACGGAATAAGCAGACGCCGAAGTAAAAGCTACTAGGTACTGAAACCTGCATATCTAAAATCCTCCATCCCTCCTTAATCCCAGCCCCCTAAGGGGGGATATGATACAAATGCAAATTCTTCCTCTCTGCTGCTTACTGTAGTATGACCTGTCATATTAAATGTGGCTCTGTACTGAGCTTTGGGAGATGGGGGAATTTCATTGTAAAAAAAAAAAAACCCCAAAAAACCCAAAACCATGAAGTCAACTTCTTTTTGGGTGGAGGTTACTGGAGTGATGTCATGCAGAACAGGTTATATGTTAAAGTACTGTGTTGATTACCCCTGTGAGTGAAAGGAGTGCAAAATGCTTCTGTTAAAAGGTGATTTCACAGTTCAGTGAAGATTTTGGGAGAGAATGAGTTAACTAGAAGGAGGAATATGCATGTAATGCAACTCAGACAATGGCAAGGATTTTCCATATGGAATTACACTGTGTGGGTTAAGTGAGGTGTTGAAAGCATCTGAAAATAAATCAGTGCAGTGTGGGAACTGGTTGTACCAGTCACTGTATTTTTGTAGTTGTAAACGCAAATTGTAAAAAATGGTTCAATAAAGGGATGGAGTGTAGGGTGAGTCTTCAAAGCTGATGTCACCGTAGACAGATTCAGATCAGAGCGTATTGTAGTTGAATTTCTCCTTAGGGCATTGCTAAGGGGAAAAGTAACTTGAAATTGACTCCTAAACCTGAATGCAAAATTAATATCTGGGTATACCAAAGTCAAGGTGATTAAGACCGAGGTTAGGTACAAAGGTGATGAGTTAAAATTAGAAACACTTCCTAGAAGCTGGAAGTCTTCACAGTGAACTAAATGAATGCTCCTCTAAAAAAGAGCTTTTGTCAAGCTACAGATAGATATTTCTGATTCCCACCCCCAAATTCTCCCCAAGTGAAGGGAGTACTGGTGGCAAACCAAGTCCCAGACCACATGATTTACTCCTGAAGTGGAGATTTTTGTTGTGGTCGCACAACTTCTTTTTATAATTGACACACCAGAGGGACTCAAATTGGGTGGGGTCAAGCCAGAAGAAAGATGAGAACTTTTTACTTCTTTACAGCACACATCATGTAAGTATTTCAAATACCTTGTCTTCTGAGAATCATTCAGAATAGAGCAAATTTTAAATGTGCTCTTACAGTCCAGGTATGAAAGTAATTATCTGCAGCTGTGAGCATAAAAAATATAAAAAGAAAAAAAAAGCAATCATTATTTGGGTTGATCTTGAAAAGGAGCCTTATATAACAGTGGATGGTCATGAACTATACAATTCATTTCAATTCATGTCCAGTCACTTCATTTGTAATTATAAACTGAGGTTTGCAACCCCAAGATGAGCCAACTGCATGATTGTTCTTGGTGAGGACATGTTGCAGGTAGCTAGATAGATAGCTTGACAGATCTGTAATGCAGTGACACTGAGCTATTTTTAGGAACAGACTACTTTTGAGCAAAGTCTACTTTTAATTGTCAATTAAAATCTCTGGTGACCACAGGGGGAAAATGTGCAGGATTTCACTTAATATTCTAAGCCTTGGTCAAATAATACTCACTTTGATCTGGCTAATACAGGCTGATGTGTTAAATGCTTTTTGTTTACACATCCCTGTTTTGAAGATATGATATCAATCTGAAATTTTGAACATTTCCATGGTTTCTCCTATCATCTTCATGGAGCCTGATCCAGTGACCACGGAAATCACTGAAAATACTACCATGGACTTCAGTGGGGTTTGGATCATGTTCTAGTCAGATGACAGGGGAAACCACTGAAATGTGCAAATCTTCAGATAGACATCATGTTATTTCACCATACATTGTTAGAGAGAGAGAACCTTGCTTTATGAAATGATAGTATGAATGTACTCTAACAATACACAAAAGTACATGAAATGTATGTATTTTCATAATGTGCATGGAATTCTCTAGCTGAGTAATTAAGTGCTATGAGTAATTAAGTGCTATGAGTATTAGGAGTAAATGCATCATTTAAAAAATGAGGCTTATTTTAATTCTTTAATATTAAAGGTGAACTGAAAAGCTAAAACTGATTTATTCTAGTAATAGGGGAGCTGTTGTGGTATGCCCAAACTGAGCACGTCACCTTAATGACTACCCAGGTATGGGGAATATGCATTCAGTACATAATTTTTTAACCAAAGTGCTGAGTGCTTCCCTTTCTATCCCTTTCCTTCATACGCTATTGGTGGGCTCAGTTTAGCCATGATCTTTTACACACCTTCAGCTCCCATCATAGTTATGGGAATTGAGTGCACTCAGCATATATAAGGCCTTGGCTTTTTCTAGGGAAAAGGGTTTTAATCAGTGTCCTTGTCAGTAGCTGTTGACGAATCCAAGGAGCAGTATGTGTGTCTCTTTCCAAAGAGGCTTTAATGTATTGGGCACAATAAAGCAGTGGTTCTGCTGAAGGGGACCTATGCTACTTTGTGGGATTATTCCTTTTTTCTTTCTTGTTCAAACAAAAGGTTTAAACATTCCAGTTCAAAACATTAAAAATAGTTTTTAAAAATTATTTTCAAGCAAAAAACCCTATTGAAATTGAAAACTTCTTTAAAGGAGCCTAGTAGTCTTTTATTATTATTTATTTATTCAGACATCTGTTCACATTATAACAGTGACTTCAGGTGATTACTTTACAGGACATGAGGGTTCCTGGCCTCCCTTAAAAAAATAGAACTTGTGGTACTCTCCCCCTCTTTATTCTTTTCTCAATCAATTTTTAAGGTACTCATGAGGCACCTATCACCTTCATAGCTAAGCCTTCTGCTCTTCTCTATCCATATTAAATAGACACAATATTAAATGAGCCCAGTGGAAATTAAAGGTGCACCTTAAATCCTCACATGCCAGTTGGATGCCTTACCTCAGTTTTCACACTTTGTGTGCCTCCTAGGTTCTCTTGTACCATATCCCTGTGCATCCTTCCTTTCATTCAAATAATATGTCACACTTAGATAGCTAGTCTGCCTAACTTTTTTTTTACCTTCTTGAAAGAAAAAAGACTGTGTTTTGTTTCCATCAGACCCCAATTTTTGAGACTGTTTACGGTTAAGGATTCAAATCACCGAATAATCCTAGTGATGATCATTCAGGATCTTAATCATTATTCACTTACTTCAGTATGGGTTTGCCTAAGTATTGCTAGCAGAATTGAGGCCTTGGTGAGTTTCACCATCAGGAACCAAGTTGCTGAGTCCACTCTGTGTTCTCCAATGGAGATGTTTCCAGAAAAAAAAGCAACGATTGTTTGTTTTTTCTGGTGAGAATAGGATGAACATTAATCTTTGTTACTCATTAATAGTAAATTAGGGAATTGACAAAGCAGAAAAAACTCAGACAGGTGTAGGTGCAGAACTATATATTGAAGGATGACTTCCCAAAAGATCTGAATCTCATAGTGCTTTGCAACATGTTTAAAGTTTAATTTTAATCTAGTGTATCTTTATCACCTATATTCTAAACAAATCAGTGACTATTGTGATTACTGAGAGAGTTTTATTGTTTGTTTTGTTTGTTTTTGTTTTTTCTTTTGATGCTCCCTTCCACAAATCCTTGTAGAGATTGGCTTTCCTAGAAAGGCATAGTTATTCAATATGTAGCTTTTCACCTGCCTTGAGCCTTGTTTTAAATTTCTATTTTTTTTTAATTTCTCTTGATACAATTCCTTTGTTTTACCACCAGACACAAACTCAAATCTTTCTTCAAATTTTTCTTTGATGTGAGATTCTTGGAATGACAAGCAGAGCAGGAAAATAACAATCAACATTATACTTTAGCTATGAAAGGCAGTTTCAAAAATGTTAAATTTCAGATATCATGTGTGAAAACCCACTTTCTAGCAATATAGGGTATAATCCTGGCTTGTTCTTCTGAGGCTCATGTTCTTAAAATAACTGCCTAAATTTTCAAAAGTACCCATGTTAAAAGCCTCCTTTTTTGGGTGGCCAAATTCCACCCTAAAAAGGCTGGGTTTTCAGCCAATGGCTCAGCACTTTTATGAAAATCAAGACCTATTTGAGTTGTCTCAAATTGAGTACTCAAAAATTGAGATGCCCAAAATCACAGGTTGCTTCTGAAAATTTAGGCTACATTTTTAATAAACAGTAGTTTAAACACCAAAATGTCCTATTAAAAGGGGGTTTTCTTTAGCTTGACTAAAATGCTTCCATAGAGGTTGGTGTCTCAAATCCTTCTGCTTTATTCATGCAACTAGTCCCATGGAAGGCAAAGGGATTACTTGTGTGAGTGAAGTGAGTAGTATTTGGCCCCAAGCCTTTATATTTTTTTTCTTACTTTCTTTAAATTTCCTTTGAATTCTGTATCTCTACATTTAAATTCAGTTATGGAATCCTATGACCAATGACCAGATCCTTTGAAGTTAATAGTTCCTCCTTCTCCACAGGCAGTTGAAAATAATTGTTTAGCTCCAGTTGAGTCTCCTATGGAATGCTTAAGCTGATTTAGATACAGTCCAACTTCATTAGTCTGTCTGGAGATTGGCTGGGAAGGTCTTTTGCCAAGGCAGAATTATTATGGTTTAAGGCAAATGCAGCTGAGGTGTTCTAAGATGATATGAATTCCAAAACCGAGAGATTTGACACTTTACAAATGTAGTGGTTGTGTTTTATATCTTCTCCCCCGCTTCTTAGGCAAGTCCTTTCTAAGATGAGTGACTGTTTGGCCGGGGTATCTATGGGTAATTATTTCATTAATAAAGGAACCAATGCCTTAAGATACACAGATTTTAGCACTCCACATAGCACCATGCACACATAAGCCTAGTAGAGACATGAGAATATGTGCACAAAAACCATTTGTATTTTCATGTCTGCAATCCAGTGTGCAGACATCTGTATGAGGAAATGAAGGGTGTTGGTGTAAAAGGAATGAAATGGAGAATTGGGTCTAAGATCTTTATACAGCTCCTTGGGTTGATGTAGACTATCGTTGCACATATTTAAAACATGGGAACTGGATCACAAATTAGTATCTGATGCTCCACGTACACCTTAAAAACCATGTAGTCTTTGGATGTGAACTTATTGACCGCTGAAGTTCCACCAAAAGTTAGAAATTCGGAAGCCCAAACCATACTAAGCTATATTGGGGGCATCTCCAGCCACCAGAGCAGCCCAGGATCAGGAGAGCACAAAGGTGACTTAAAGACATCATAGGCTTTCCTTCCACCTAGGCTGAGAGTTGTTGCATCTCTTAGAAGTTCAGCACAAACTTCACCCTGTTTTCTCCCTCTCTCTTTGTGGCCCTTAGACTCCTGCACATTTTGTAAGCTCTGTAGGTCTTCCCTGCAGATTTTCAATGTGATTTTTGATCAGACCCAGTCAATGGGAGTCTTTCAATTTACTTTGATGGACTTTGGATCTGGCCCTTT
Source organism: Gopherus flavomarginatus (assembly GCF_025201925.1). Classification (NCBI taxonomy): domain Eukaryota; kingdom Metazoa; phylum Chordata; order Testudines; family Testudinidae; genus Gopherus; species Gopherus flavomarginatus. Next base: position 78,917,867 of record NC_066617.1, on the reverse strand, counting down.
TGTGGGGTCTGCAAGTGCTTCTTTGGCATGACACTTCATAATTCCTTATGCAGCCCACAAATTGAACAATTGTTAAAATTAAAAATGGATAAGGAAATAGAGGAATAAAACTGTTAAACTAGAGGTAAGGTTATAAATAAGTTGCATTCATAACAACAAGGATAATTAACCACTGGAACAACTTACTTGGGGATGTGGTGTGTTCCCTATCATTTAAGACTTGAAATCAACATTAAATATAGTTCAACTGGAATTTATGGTTTGTGTTAATCAGAAAGGCAGACTGGATGGTGATAATAGGTCTTTCTGGCCTTAAAATCCATGAGTCTACAAAATACCTGAAATAATTATACGATAGAACTCTTTTGGTTCCTCAAAGAAACATGTGGTAAGCTGAAAATTCAAGGTGAAAGCTACCCATTATATTAAAAAAAAAAAAAAAAAAAAGGCAAGCAACAAAAACAGAAAAAAACTGACATAAAAATCTTAGAAATGCACTGATGGTTACTTAAATAACCTTTACTCTGCCACTTCTCATATCCCTGCACCCTCGAAATCCAAAGAGAACCTTATGACTGAACACCAGAGACCCTTGGCAAAGAAAATACTAGCCAACTTAAATGGTAGTGATCCATAACCAATACTGAGATATTAATGTTCCCTGTTTACTCTACTCACCACTCTATATCTGCTAAAGAAGAAGCTGAAACTGAAATCTACTAGGGTCTGTGTAAATGCTTAGAATGTAGGCAAGACCAGTTCTTCCTGATAAAGCTGGATCACTGTCTCAGCAAATCCCAGGAAAAAATTGGCAGCCGCATTATTATCTGTGCTTGTGACAAATGGGGGGTGTAGCAGGCTTTGTGTGTTTGCACAAATGGCTCAGCTTCCTTTACTCCCCTGCTACTTGAAACAACATTGGGCTGATCTTAAGATAGAGGTGGCTGATACAAAATATTTCAGTCCCATAAATTCTATTATGAAAAATATACCAGATTTAAAAAGTCTTAAATCCTTACCAAAACAGAGAATATGCAGAGCTAATCAATACAAATATTGACAGTGTGAAATGGTGAAGATTGTGTGTGTTGGCAGGTTTATAATGAAATTTATATATCATGTACAAGGCTTCCAGAAGCTCTAGTCTACATAAGATCTACAGGCAAATTCCTAAACTGAAAAAAAGATTTTAAACCTGCAGCTAGCGAAATTACAAACTCTGTAGGTACACTTGCTGATATATAAGGACTCCAAGATTTAAGATCCAAGACTAATCCTTAGACCCAAATCTAATTTACATCTGCTATATATAAAAGGAGTATAATTTAGTAGTGATGGAAGGGCAAAGTTAAGGTTGGTGGTGTTGACCTTATCCACAGAAATCCATAGAGGTAAATGTTTATTTTAAGCATAATCCTAACTTAGATTAGGTTTTCTACCATATGTGGCTTTTGAGAACCTCAATGTCCTGGTTATTTTTGTGTGTGTTGTACCCAGCATCCAGTATCTTAAGGTTCCTGATTCCACACATGCCTAAATCTAGGTTGAGATGTACATGAGAAGCATCTTGATGGAAATGCTGAGCCAAGTGAGACTAATTGTTGTTTTTTGTTTTTTTTCCCCCTCCTGAAGCCACTCTTCGTGTGGTGGTCTATGTGAACCAATTGGCTACATGCGATTGTGGCCCTGTTCCTAGTGGCCAGTTTGGACAAGGTATCACAAGGATAGTAATTAAAGGGAAAGGAAAGATAAAGCAAACTAAACTAAAAAGGAAACTTTTGACATTTTTTTTTGTGTCAAGCCATTCATATGAATTTAATATCTCTTCCCCTTTATATAGGAAGTATATTCAACATTTTTGCAATGTTGAATGATCAGTTATTTTGTCAGCCATGTGACTGGTGACAACCTAAAGTTGAGATGTGTATCAATGCAATAATGTGCTAGCAGTTTGTGACTATATTAAATTCCTCATATAAAGTTCCCCTAAATATTTTTCTATCTAAAATTTTCCCCCTAACTTCTTATTTTAAAGAAATGATGTGTGAAGTGATGCCAACGATAAACGAGGACACCCCAATGAGTCAACGGGGGTCCCAGAGTAGCGGGTCGGACTCGGATTCTCACTTTGAACAACTGATGGTGAACATGCTAGATGAAAGGGATCGCCTCCTTGATACCCTTCGGGAGACTCAGGAAAGCCTGTCACTTGCACAGCAACGCCTTCAGGATGTCATCTATGACAGAGACTCCCTCCAGCGACAGCTCAATTCAGCACTGCCACAGGTATGTCACTTGTAAAAATCTTCCTTGAAACCTTAACCAGGAAATTGATTAAAGTGATGTTAATATTAATTGAAAGCACCTATTTATTTCTTAAGGAACCAGTCCTGTTCTTATTGAGATCTATTGCAAAACTCCCATTAGATTCAATAGTATAGTGTATGGTCTGTCCCTTAAGCTTTGGCATTGTATCTAGAAGAGATTGGGGGTTTTGTTACTGATCTCAAGGAGAAGAGGATCAAGGCCCTTAACCACTCTTTTGGCTGTTGATCTAACATCTCTGACAATTTAGGATTTATTGAAATTAAATCTGTGATGGTGGAAGTAGGACAAAATATAAAATGAGAGATGGTGATATCACAAGTTCACTACAGTCTAATCCAGAAAGGCACACCTTGTTATAGATAGGACTTGCTTTCTAATATTACCACAAGTAGAGCTACCACATTAGTTTACATATAAGTAAATTGCACCACACAATCTGTGATGTGATTGAAAATGGAATATTAAAATAAATAGGTATCTTACTCATTTTTTTCCTCCTGTTTTTAAAATAAACCTTCATGATTTTCTTTTTACTTTGACTTTTTAAAAAACTGAAAACATTGTTTGCTTTGGTTAAAACAAGGTAATGTTTGTAATCAATTAAAAAAACAAAACAAGTAAAAAAAAAAATCACACTGTGTGAGCCAAGATCTACAAATTACATCCTGCCCTGAGGTTTGGAATATGACACATGGTAAAGATGAGTTTTCTCTATCCTCCTCTCTGGTCTCCCAACTTTTGGTTGGCTAAAGGTGTGGAACTTCAGAGTCCTGAGAGCAAAGCTCTGCCCATAATTATTGCTCGTGGCTGAGAAGGACAGTTGGCAGAGAGATTTGGATGTGAGATTGGGAGAAGAAGGTGGTGTGGATGGGTTAAGGAGAAAGGTTATGAGGGGCCAGTGTCAGCAGCTGTTGAAAATAGTGGGAGAGAATTCAGTTCCAAGAGTGAGTGGAGTTAGTTAAGGATGGTGGAGGGGCTTGCAATAATGGATAATGGCAGTGAAAGGAGGACAGGGACTGTGCAAACACTTGAGGAGTAGAGTAGGGGGTCTCCAATGTCAGCACTGGTTTAGGGGAGTAAGAGCTATTCAGATGCTGCTTGTGGTGGGGTCAAACATTGGAATAGCAACTGAGGGCAGGAACAGTAATGATGGCCACTGCTTCCATTGTAGTAGAGGAAATTCTGTAGTCCAGAGGAAGTTAACTCATCTTTGCTCCCACAAGTTGTTCTGTCTCCTGATAGAAGCATGTGGAAGGGTGCGGATCAGGGTAGGACCTATTCTAGGGGCAACTCCTGCCAAGGATCTGTACCTATGAACCTACAACAGCACTGCAGAGCATTTGGTAAGTAATGTAGGTTAGAGGGGCTGTATGCTATCTTTGTATTAGGTATTGCTACACTGTAGAAGTGCTGGGAGAACTTAGTCCTAAAGATTCTGTATTTATGATTCAGCCCTTTCCCTTACTGAAGCTTGGCCATCTAAATTATGAGGGAAATGATAATGAATAGGAAAGTGGTATACATCCTACAGGAAACTAAAGTAATATGGCACAAACAATCTTTTATCTGATCTTGTGCGTGAAGTGATGCTAATGTCTAGTAAAGCCATAATATCAAATGTCCATTTTTAATGTTTAATACTTTTATCTTTGTTTTGTATAAAGATATTGATGATCTGATTTGTCAGATCATTTAATATCGTGTGACAGTACAAATGATGATTCCTGGCAGCGCTCTATAATAATCCCCTAAAATTGCATAAGAAAGTGTACTATATAATGTATAAGGAACTTTTTGCTTACATTTTGAAAGAAAACCAGATGGGTTTTGATCAACTAGGTCATCTAGGTATTTGTGTATATAAGTAAGTAGTGTAGTGAATTATTTTTATAAATATGGAGCACCATGCTATCGGTGTCATTAAAAAAGAAAATCCAAAACAAAAGTATACAAAATGTGTTCCATGCTTATACTATCTAGCTCCCTTTTTTGAAGTTGGAAAAATCGTGAGTTGTGTTTCTGAAGGGTTGTTTGCAGGGATTTTTTATGAATGGCAGGCTCGTATTTTTAACTGTTTGACCTAATCTCATTGTGCATTGGGAGAATCTTGGTTCTTTAAAAGATTAAAAAAAAATGTATTATCTGCAAGATAATTAAGGTTTGTATATTGTGTGGCACTTGTGAATCTTGCAAATGTGCCATTTGCATAGACCATTCAGTTTTTGAATGATTTTCAACCTATAATGTACTAACCAAATTTTATTTATAATATTTAGCATTTACATCAACCTGTCTGTTCAGTGCTTTGTAGATATACAGCATGATGTAAAAACTTTTCTCTCCAGTTTACTATTTCTGGGCATAAATACATCCTTGAAATCTTGTGGGGGAAAAAAAAACAAAAAAAAAAAAACCTGTCCCTCTCCCCAGCACACAATTTCATCATAAGGACAGACTAAATTTCAAAATTTGCTTAATTGGAGACAATTTAAATAGATTAAAGTAGATTTGAAACTGTTCACTTGGATTTGAAATGTTAAACTATTACATTTAATATATTGAAATACAATAGTTACAACATGTACAAATATGAATAGGAGTTACAGTACAGCTCTAAGTGAATGTAACATATTACTGAACAGTATATTCTACCACAACAGTCTCAGTCACCTACAAAATGTATATGCATTATAGTGATTCCAATATAAGGCTGTTTCAAAACATAGGTATAGGAGATGAGATCCCAACCCTGTTGAAGTCAATAGGCATTTTATCATTGACTTCAGTGGGGATAGGATATCACTCAAGATGAGAGACTTAGACCTTGTTTACACTATGGGGGTAAGTTGACCTAAGTTACGCAATTCCAGCTACATGAATAATATAGCTGGAGTTACCATAGCTTAGGTCGACTTACTGCGGTGTCTACACCGCACTGCATCAACAGGAGACACTCTTCCATTGACTTCCCTTACTACTCTTGTTCCAATGGAGTACTGGAGTGAACAGGATAGCTATCTGCAGTTGGTTTAGCGGATCTTGACTAGATCCACTAGATCAACCCCCGGTGCATCGATTTGCCACAGCATCTATCCCCCACGGTGAGTGTAGACATGCCCTTAGAGGGCTCTATTGAGAAATGGTTTCTGCAGTCTTAGACCCTGATCTTGCAAATGCTCTTCTAAATAATTATTATTAATAAATATATTTATTATGGTAGTGTCTAAGGGCCAACCAAAAATGGGAGCCCATTGTGCTGCGTGTGCGTGCACACACACACACACAGAGGTTAGTACACTGGTCGTTCTCAACCAGGAGTACACGTATCCCTGTGGGTACACTGAGGTCTTCCAGGAGGTACATTGACTCATCTAGATATTTGCCTAGTTTTACAGTGGGCTACAGAAAAATCACTAGTGAAGTCAGTACAAACTAAAATTTCATACAGACAATGACTTGTCTATACGGCTCTATATACTACACACTGAAATGTAAGTACAGTATTTATATTCCCATTGATTTATTTTATAATTATATGGTAGAAATGAGAAAGTGCGCAATTTTTCAGTAATAGTGTGCTGTGACACTTTTTTTTGTATTTTTATGACTGTAAGCAAGTAGTTTTTAAGTGAGGTATAACTTGTGGGTATGCAAGACAAATCCAACTCCTGAAAGGGGTACAGTAGTCTGGAAAGGTTGAGAGCCACTGTAGTAGATGGTTCTTGCCCCCAAAGAGTTTACAATCTAAATAGACAAGACAGACAGTGTGAGGAGAGGGATCGAACAAACAAGCAGATTGAACAATGTGATAGCAACAAATGGCATGTTCCACAATATTTTATTTTAATTTTGGAAGGGGAGGGAGTTAGTCAGGAGGGGATGAATTAAATGGAAATAAAAGGGATGTGCGCTGGGGACAGGGCAGGAGAGAAAAGGGTAAGAGGAGCAGGTGTGGAAGTTGGAGCGTGCATTTGATCAGCACAGACCAAAAGTCCCTGCTTTGTCTACATTTTGCTTGTACTGGCTGGAGTCTCTGGCTGGCTCCATTGCTGTTTTCTCCTCATCCTAACTCTGCAAATACTTACACACAATCTTAACTTTACTACTCTAAGTGGTCACATTAGTTTCAATGGGACTATGCATGGTAATAAGGTTGTGTACATGTATGAACACTAAAACAAACAGGATTATCTGAAGTAGTAAACTTAAGTGTGTGTATAAGTCTTTGCACAATGGGACCTTAATTTGCAGCCTCCTCTGGTATTCCAATATTCAGAATCCTTCTGAATGGTGGACATGCTTGCTAGGCAAAGACTTCCAAAGGCTGCCTGGAAAGTGCTCAAACTGAGCTCTGAGGGAAATGCACTTGGGTCAACACTTGGGCTGTGTCTCACTTATAGCCAGTATTCTGGGCCACAATGTGTGACCTTTTTCAGGAAAAAAACAAACAAAAAAAAATTTCAGCTACAACAGGACTGTACTGTACAAGGAGTTAAATTATTTATCTTACAATATTTAATATTTCACTTTTGCTTTGGGATTAATTAAGTTCTCTGTATATAGCTTAATGAAGATCAATTATCAATAGTCCAGTTACAAAAGGAAAAGGTTAATAAAAAGTAAATTGCAACTTCTTTTCTGAAACTTTTTTCAGTTATTACTTTCTCAAATTCCTTTTGGGGCTGAAAGCTTCCATACTCTTTCTCTACTTAATGATTAAAGCATTTGGAAATTTGACCAATATTGTTTAACCTGTGAATGTGAACATTATCTACATGGATCCAATTTCAGGACTGAGGTCTCAGTCCTCACCTTGATTGATGTCCATTTGATTTCCCTCTCTCCCTAATCTCCATTTTCTTTCTGATGCATTTTATGGATTCCTCAGTTAAGCTTCAATCCATCATATCTGACTGACATTTACGTGGCAATACATTATTAAAGTTCACACTGGAAAAATATTTTTACAATGTGTAAAATGTTTATTAGCATAGAATATTAAAACATCCCATTATCAAAATTATCTGGGCTTCATTGCACACTGGTTATGTATTACAAAGAAGCAGATATGGTAGAGAAAATACATTATTTGACAGTAGCTCAGCTTCCATCATTATCAAGTTAAATAATAATCCTCAAAACATTTGTTATTGGAGCCAATATGATGTCTCTTTGTAGTGCAATCACCAAAGTATATATTGTTGCTCCAGTAAAAAACATACACTAGAGTGCCCTTTGATTATCATATAGCTCCTTGAATGTAAGTGGTGTTTAAAAAATTATTTTCTGTTATTTAATACATCTGTTTTTATTTAATACTGGTAGTTTAGAAAATAAACAGAGGAATTTACCCAGTAGTCTAGTGGTGCCACAGTGTACTGCCATGGCTCTCACAACCAAGTTTAAAGTCTGATCCAAGGCCAGCAGCAGCTGGGAATGCTATGAAAACAGAGCGTATCTCATCAGCCTGGAAAAATCCCTATTGTTCAAAAGAGTTATTAATGGACTCCTGGGGGAGAACTTGCATTCAACTCTTCTCAGTTGGAAAAAGGAACCACCCTCAAAAAAAAGTCTAAGAAGTGTGAGTGTGGACTGAAAGTAAGTTATGCATTTTTTATGGAGAGAAGAAATTTTTTTTAAAGTGTGTACAATAGCTTTCAGAATTGCTGGGCATGTCATTGCTCTACCGTGGGGCATGATTTTACCAAACCCACAATTATAATGAACTTCAACCTTAAGAACTCTGTTTTTATTTTGGGCATGATAACAGTGATACCTGAGCTTGTGCAACTCAGCATACTACAAATGGGAGAAAATACTTGATAATGGACAGATGGGAGAGAAGGGCAAAACACTTGTCTTCTAGCATTTGTAGTCACCTATTTTTAATTTAATAATTTAGATACTATTCCTTTTTAAATACTCCTGATTTAAACCCCTCCTCCACCAACGTTTTTTCACAGAACCACTTGCAAGATTAGCTCACCCAATCTAGCATTTTTTTCACATCAAGTTAGTTGTAACTAAACTGGGCAAGAGCGAATGCAGCAATAACCAAGGGAAAAGTGGCATCCAATTAACCTTCTTAACATGTAACCACTTTTCTGAAGACTTTAACTACATACCTAGTGCTCTTAGCTTCCGTTAAACAGCTCCAGTGTAAGTGCTTACACTGACTTCAGTGGGGTTATCCATGTCCCCAATATTACATGTGCTTGTTTGCTTGCAGGCACTGAGACTATTCCCTGTAGCAAGCTCTGCACTTGGTAACAAATGTTTATATTCAGAGGAAATTACCTTTTAATAAGTGCCCAATCTCTCAGTCAAAGGTTTTTCCCACACCCAATGAAAGGACAGGGCCTGAGTTAATACAGGATGTAGGAAACTATAGAACATCTTAAATCTTCAAACTGAAGGCCACGTTAGTATAATAAATGATTATGCTAGTATTTCTATTTCACATATCTATCTGAGCTCTCCTTTTTTATTATACTGCAATGTAATATGCAAGTAACTCTGCAGCTTACATTTAATATTGTATAAGTACAGCAGGCGTCTAAATGAAAGAAGGGAATGTGTCTTCACCCATTTAAGAAGATGTCAGACTTAATAAAAATGTCTGCCTCATGTTCTAAAAATCACCAAACCTGGGCTATAGCAGATCAAAATGTGAATGAATTCCCATGCATAATACAGAACAGCAATCCCCGACAATGGATTGGTTGTTTTGTTTTCTGTCTGAAGATCCAAAATCTCATGGTGAATTTTTTCTTCCTCTCCTCTCACTCTGTGGAAGAAAGGGCTTCTGGCCTGATTATCTCCTTATCCTCCAGCACTGTTTAAGGAGCAGCTCTTCTTGCATTTCAGAGGAAACCCTATAGGTCTCCCAAATTTTGAAGGTGTGCTGCTTGTCCAGGCTCAGCCACCATTGCTAACAAGGGTCTTCAAAATGCCAGCCTGTGACGGGGTTGGGACTCACCACAGCAGCACCTCCCACTGGCATGCCTGGGAATTAGCTCTGTCTTCTGCGGGGAGCCCTCTGCCCGTGGTGTCCTGTCCATCGTCTGATCCCCTGTTGGTGTCCGGATCTGTGTCGCTCTCCACTCGGCAGCATCCTCTTCAGGACATTGCCCTCTGCTCTGGTCTCACCCCTTTCCAGGGGTCTGGTGTTATCAACAGTCCTCCATCTGCACCTGTCCTAGTGGCCAGCTGCAGCCTTGAAGTCCAGCCCCTTTGTCACAGTGGCCAGCCACAGCCTTTATCAGGCCCCACTCCTCCTCAGCCAGGTGTAGTACAAGTGGGAAGGGGGGGGGGACCCAGGCCCACCCGCTACTCTGGATCCCAACCCAAGGACCCTCTAGCAGCAGCCTCCCTACCCTCCTTCTCTCCCCTTGTCAAACTTTGTCCCTGTGCTGTTTCCCCTCCTGGCCTGTACACCCACTCAGCCCTTTGTAGCAAGACCTGCAGCCTGGGGTTTTCCTTGGCTGGAGCTCCCCAGCTCCTTCTGCCCTTCCCCAGCACTGCTGTGTCCAAGGTGCTGGTCTCCTGCTCCGGAGACAGACCTTCCCCTATGAAGGTCTGGGACAGACTGCCTGCTCCTCTCCTAGGCAGCCTTTATATAGGGCCTAGCCTGGCCCTGATTGGCTGTCTCTAATCTTGGCCCTGGTTGGCTCTCAGTAGGCCCTTCTCTAATTGACTGCTGGCCTGCACAGCTCCTCTGGCCTACTCTAGCTCTCTCTCTCATGGAGTGGGGCAGCTGCCCACCACACAGCCTGAGAGATTTTACATACCAAAAAGGCAAAACAAAAAATGTACAATGGACAGAGTTTTCATGGGCTTGGGATGTTGAATATACTTTACTTAGAAACGGGTGGCTCCAGGCCCCAGCAAGCCAAGCGCATGCTTGGGGCAGCATGCTGCGGGGGGCACTCTGTCGGTCGCCGGGAGGGCGGCAATCAGACAGTCTTTGGCGGCTTGCCTGCAGAGGGTCCGCTGGTCCCACGGCTTCGGTGGTCCAGTGGTCGACCGGCAGAGTGCCCCCCGCGGCAAGATGTCTAGAGCTGCCCCTGCTTAGAAACAGTAAACGTTAAATTGACAGTATCCCTTTAATTGAAGCGGTGTATTCCAGAGGATAGAGCACTCACCTGGGAGTCAGGAAGCCAGGGTTAAATTCCTAGGTCTCCCATTGACCTGCTGCCTCATTCACCTCTTCTACCTCTGTGTCTCTGTCGCTGGCCCCCTGTGGATAAATACTCAAACAGTCATTGAGAGAGCGAGAGAGAGAGACTCTGAAGTCAAGTGATAGGGCACCCACATGGGAAGTGGGACATCCTGGGCCCAGATTCCTCTCCCCAAACACTTTTTTTTTCATTATTTATCCAAAGTACAAGATCTTTGACAGGAGATTGAGGGAGCCCTGTGTTGGAGTATTGTGTAGTTCAGTGGCTACAACACCCTCTTGAGAGGTGGGAGATTCAGGTTCTAATCCATTCTTCCCCTTTGGCAGAAAAAGGGGAATTGATTATGGGTCTTCCATATTCCAGGCAAGTGTTCTAACTGCTGGGCTAAAAGTTTTATAAGATGGGCATCATCCTTACCACCTCCTCTTCCCTCTCATTGTATAGGGAGTTTAGGCACCTAATTCAGCTTTGTGGATTACTGTATTATTCCTGTGATATTTTTTTCCTAGGCACCTAGAAGTTGGGTGCTCTGATTCTCAGCATTGCAGCACTAAGTCCTTTCTTGGATTCCACCCTAACTGCCTGGGAGTTTGTAAGGAATTTCTCAAACAATGCATTGTAGGATTGCACTGTCTCTTGAAGCATTTGGTCATGAAGAGCAGGACAGACAAGATACTGGACTAGATGGATTATTGGTCTTAGCTGAATACCTGATTCCAGTATTAATATGGTTTGTAATAACCTTGGTCAGATCCTACATGGCAGATTTTATTTAGCATCATTTTTTGCATATAGTGCTTAAATAACTGATGGATTTTTAAGACACCAATCTTTAATGGATTGAAAAGTTGACTGCCCCTGATCATGTAGTAAGACACTTACAGCAGACCCAATTTCTTTCAAACAAGTGCATATTGTACGTGAGCAATTCACTTGCTCCGTGGCTTAATTAGAAATTAATCATGTTTTATATTGGCAGAAACACAGACAACACTGGACCAGCCCCTCAGGAATGCTGGGATGGTAAATTTTGAGCAGCTCTGAGGGCAGTTTTTAATTTGTGACAGTTGCTAATGGCCCCAAGAGGCTCAAGTGGCTCACAGGATTGTTAGGGTGCAGGTTTTTCCAACCATACTCCTACTTCTACAGCTGGGAGGGAAAGTGGGTAGCATAAAACCCGCTATGCCAGCTATCTGCTACCAGAAGATCCCCATGGTCTGGGGTGATCTTCACATGGCTAGCTACAATAGCTTTAGTATTGCTCTGCACTAGTGGTAAGACCTAAAGTAGCCATGATGTTGACACATCTGGCCCTATTAAGTTAAGTATTGTTAACTACTTAAATTTACAACAACTTTCCATCTTTTTTTTTTACAAAAACCTGTTAGTTTGTCTCGTTTTAAAATAGACATTAAGAAAAAGAAATCTGGCTCAATAATATACTTCCAGCAGCTTTATAGGCCTGATACTGATATCTTGGCATATAGAACAGAGTTTAAGTAAATAGCAGTATTATAGCTGTAACCAATGCTTTTTTCCCTTAATTAAAAAAGACAATTCCATGTACTCTTAGAACTAAAAACCCAAAAGTTAAACTAATGAATTGCTTCTTTAAACCAGTATTTGTTGGCTACTAAAGTGTGTGTTCAGCATAAGGACTCTTGGACTTTTCACTAATTAAAAATGAGTGAGATTAGCAAAATAGAATTATTCTGTTAATTGCCTTAAATAGTCTGTTTAAGGAGACCTGTACAATACATAGTAGTCGGGATTCAGTACTGCCTTGCACAAATATAGAATATTACTGAAAGTGGTTGTAAATGATTGCCACCAGAGTAAATGAATGGAATTTTAATTTGGGAGCATTTTACGCTCGCTTTGCAGAGCTGTAAGTGATTGCACAGTATACAAGGTAGTAGAGTCCACTCCAGTAAATACATGTATAACACTGTCAGTATTACTTTACTAGAAGAAAGCACATTTAGAAAAATCCAACTTAAATTGGACATAGATCTTTAGAGTTGCTTATAAAAAGAGTTCTAAAGATCTGTTTCTCTGTATTATAATATTTGTGACGTGGTAGAGCACAATTTGGTCTGATCATAGAACTAGCAATCTATAATCATATTTGCTTGTCTAAGTAAACTTTTTATGAAAACAAGTTTATACCTGCTATAAAAAAGAAGTGATACAGTTCTGAAAAATGCTACTCTCATATCCAGCACATAGAACACCATGGGTTCTGTGCAGGCGTCTATCCGCATATTGTAACTTACAGGATCAGGACAACAGACTGCAGTGCCAACTCATCACAATATTAAAGATCATTCAATCAAAGGAAAGTCACACACTGATTTTTTGTTTTAACATTACATCTGAGTGCAAACTGTGTGTCTGATGCTGTACAAACATGAAAGGAGAAAGAGGTTCCAAATCCTGAAGTACTACAGACTCTTTATTTCTTAAATCAAAGTTATAAAGATTTGTGGAAGAAGTATGTGTTAAGAGTGATTTGGATTAAAGAGGGGCAGAATGTTTGGTGTGAAGGGAAAGAGAGTGAGCTCCTGCCATGAAGGGAGCATGGGAAAAGGGCATGAAGCCTAAAGTGATAGAAGAGAACAAAAGGAATGTTTAGTTGGGCAGCTGGAATATATTTCTTGAAAGCTACTTGCATTCTGTAGCTTATTCCTCTATAGTTAAGGGGAGTAGATAAAATATTTAAAATGTCTGAAGTGTAGTTCTGTACTTTTTAATATCCGAGCAGACTCAGCATGAGCCTGAGGCAAGGCCCAGTGAAGGCATCTTGAAAGACTTCCGTTCACTACGGTGGGCTTTGGCTCAAGGCCCCATCTAGAAAATTATACAGACCAGTCTTAAACTTTGAGCAGAACTTTTAAACTGTACTTGCTGCAGGATGAAAATGTGGCCTGACATTTTGTTGTAAGTTGCATATTTTTCAAGTTATGGAAAAGTGAAAAGTTTAAGTAAATTATTAGTGACTAAAAAGGTGGATTCTTAATAGCATTCTGAACACTCATGGAGACTGAAATCTGATTCCAGATTCAGATGGCTGTTTGGATTTGTCTCTAGTTTATAATGGAAGTGTGTTTTGTCATCTCCATCACGTTGTATTTGTTAGTGAGTGCTGTAATATTGTCACTGTAGTGAACGGGCCTCATGCATAGAAATATCTTGCCTGAGATAAAATATTGAGCAAGCTGCTCTTTTGGGATCATGAGTAAGGATGAACACAAATGGGTAAGATCTATCATTATGCTTAAATGATTTAGTTTTGATGAAACTGATGGCAAAGAATAGAGATGCTGACACAAGTCTTAAAAACCTACCATGACAACTTAGTTTTGATGTTGTTGTGAAATGAAATATATTACCATTTGAACATGGCAGAACATGGCCTGCACTTGTTGACTAGAACCTTTCTATTTATGTTGCCCTGGTGATTTCATTGAGACTATTCAAGAAATAAAGATCTATTTTTATTAATATATTTTATAGATGATGGAAGTTGTCATAGCTTCATTGAATTCAATAGAGCTATAATTTGCACCAGCTGATGTGTCCCACTGAGCATCAGAACATGCCCCAGAGTATAGAGAATACATGTAGTTGTTGTGCTATGTTGTTGTTCTCACAAATAGATTAATTCAAAAAGTCCATGCTCAACACTGGTTTTGATGTGTTGTAGTGTGATCTTATTTACAAAGGTCTAGATTTTGATCTCAGGATTTTCCGCTGTAACTCCACTGTCATCAGGATTACTCTGGTTTTCATTGGTGTAACCAAGATTAGAATCTGTGCCAAAGTCTCTCTGTCTTACTGTGCACAGATTTTTAAAAGTACACTTTAAAAAATTGAACTACGAATTGACCTCTTTACAGTGTAATGGTCAAAAATGGTATATTGTAAAGACTTCTGTCTGCCTGATGTGTCACACCTTGTTTTTCCAGCACTGCAATATTATTTAGAAGTTTATTTTAAAATGTTCACGTTTCAATTAGATACATAAGTTATTTCTAGTGTAGTGGATCATACTGTTAAAAGGATTATTCGTATATTTACTAGTGAACTTCCATCTTCAGTTGCATTAACAATTATCAGTATATTTATTACTGAAGGGGTTTTGTTAATATCTTATCAAATTAAATAAACTTATTTGGAAATGTTGACTTGTGTGGAAGAGAGAAGGGAAAATTCAGGAGGAAAATATAGTGACCTTGCTTTGTTGAACTAGTGCAAGAAGTTTGATCAATATTAAGCTTTAAGAGGGTTCTGTTTAGGGAAGTTTGTTGGTAGCTTTGCAGTTTCTTCCAATACTGAGGAACAATTAAAGCTTGTCTGATTGGGAATAGGAGGATATAAAAAGAAAAGGAATGTTAAAGTTAATTATTACTCTGAGGCCATACTTTTGAGGGCCTGCCATTCTGCACACACCACCTCCTCCCTACTCAGCCTCCATTTATTGTTGCTAGTTGCAGAAATTGTGCCTTAATAAAGTAAAATATCAGCTAGGAATGGAAAAAGTAAACAGAAGCTCAAACCAGGAAAGAGACCCAGCTAGACAGCTTCATATAAGATTGGAAATCTCCAAGACAGGAATATCAGATATTATTGTTTGGATAGAAAAGATGGCTAGTAGAACAGCACCAAGTTCCATATTGAAAATCATTCTTTGAGATTTTGTGATGAATGCAGCTTTATCTTGTATTTATTATTTTATCTTTCACTGACTATATAGAAAACATGCAACACCCATGTCTTACTATGCAGTTAAAAAGATGACCAGACATTTTTGAATGGTGAATTTCCAGTTTTTTTTTCTCTTGAGAGGCAAACTGAGTGAGGTAATATCTTTTATTGTACCAACTTCTGTTGAGAGACAAGCTTGTGAGTGTACACAACTCTTCTACCTCACCCACGTTGTGTCTCCGTGATGGGGTGGGGATCCCCGTCCAGTGCTGGGTGAATACACCCCATCCCTCGAGTGCCCATTTCTTCAGGGTAGGACACTCAATGGACTTACACTGATAAGATTGTCCTGCGTCACAGGGCAATAATGCCTAATGGTCAGAGTCGGTGGCGAATCTCTCCTTCGTGGGTTCAAGGCCTAGCAGCCTGAGCTTGTGGGGAGTCCCTGGATGCCAGGGTAGTGGGCTACCCCCAGGGGGAGGGTGGTGGCCTAGAGTAGGGGGACCTGGGCCCTCCCTACTCCACCAGGTCCCAGCCCAGGGCCCTAGTAGTGGCAGAGGGCTCCGCCACTGAGATCAGCGGGGATCTAACTGCAACACACTTCCTATGTTTGGGACTATGGCTAGTCCCCCCCTCCCCCACCCTGGGCTACTTCCTATCATAGTTCTGGTGGCAGCAGTTGGGGTGTCTTCAGGTTGCTTGGCTGGGCTATTCCTGGCATCTCCAACTCCTCCTGGGTATCAGCGGGTGCCTGGGTATCAGCTGGGGCCTCAATGCTTTGGGCTTCTGTGGGGTGGGTTGGTAGCTGCTCCCCGGCAAAAGCCTGTATGCTACATCCTTCCCCTCTGGCAGTCAGCCCCAACTGAACTGAGCGGCCTGCCTTTATACAGTCACTGCACCTGGAGCATGCCCAGCCCAGTGAAAGTGAGTAAGGGTGCGGGAGAGCGAGTGACGTAGGGAGGTGGGATGGGGTGAGCGGGGGATAGGGCCTCATAGGATGGACGGGATGGGGCATAGCCTAGTTCTAGGGGCGAGGCAGGGGATGGGACAAGGATGTTTGGGTTTGAATGACTAGACAGTTGGTAACCCTATGTGCAGACTATGAGAAAACCAGGCCATATGGAAACAAAGGGGGCATGGCTTAAACGTGGACACTAAAATATTCTTAACATAGGTTGAAAGTAGGAAATGATGATGACATTTTGTTTGTTGCCATGCCCGAAGAAATAGAAGGCACGTAACAGTCAGAAGCAGTAACCTTCATTTTTTTTTTGGAATCCTATATTCATAGATTTTATTTGCTTTTATATGACACAAGTTGGTTACCCACTATTAAATATAAACTTGGTTATTGCTAATGTCTCCTGGTTAACATTATCTATCTAAGGGTATGTCTACACTATGGGATTATTCCGATTTTACATAAACCAGTTTTGTAAAACAGATTGTATAAAGTCATCGAGTGCACGCGGCCACACTAAGCACAATAATTCGGCGGTGTGCGTCCATGTGCCGAGGCTAGCGTCCATTTCCGGAGCGTTGCACTGTGAGTAGCTATCCCGTAGCTATCCCATAGTTCCTGCAGTCTCCCCCACCCTTTGGAATTCTGGGTTGAGATCCCAGTGCCTGATGGGGCAAAAAACATTATCGTGGGTGGTTCTGGGTACAGCCTCACCCCTCCCTCCGTGAAAGCAGCAGACAACCGTTTCGCACCTTTTTTCCTGGGTGAACTGTGCAGACGCCATAGTATGACAAGCATGGACCCTGCTCAGATCAAGACCATAATCATGGACGTTGTAAACACCTCGCTCATTCTCGTGCAGTCTATGCTGAACCAGGACCTACAAAGCCAGGTGAGGAGGAGGCGGCTACGGCAGAGCAGCGATGAGAGTGATGAGGACGTGGACACAGAATTCTCTCAAACTGCGGGCCCCTGCGCTTTGGAGATCCTGCTGGTAATGGGGCAGGTTCTAGCCATTGAACACCGACTTTGGGCCCGAGAAACAAGCACAGACTGGTGGGACCGGATAGTTTTGCAGGTTTGGGACGATTCACAGTAGCTGCGAAACTTTTGCGTGCGTAAGGGCACTTTCATGGAACTTTGTGATTTGCTTTCCCCTGCCCTAAAACACCATAATACCAAGATGAGAGCAGCCCTCACAGTTGAGAAGCGAGTGGCAATAGCCCTCTGGAAGCTTGCAACGCCTGACAGCTACAGTCAAGACAGTCGGGAATCAGTTTGGAGTGGGAAAATCTACTATGGGGGCTGCTGTGATGCAAGTAGCCAAAGCAATCATTAAGCTGCTGCTATGAAAGGTTGTGACTCTGGGAAACGTGCAGGTTATAGTGGATGGCTTTGCTGCAAGCACTGGTAGATCACAAGGGACGTTTCACCAACATCCACGTGGGATGGCCAGGAAGGGTTTGTGACGCTCGCGTCTTCAGGAACACTACTCTGTTTAAACGGCTGCAGCAAGGGAATTACTTTCCAGACCAGAAAATAACAGTTGGGGATGTTGAAATGCCTGTAGTTATCCTGGGAGACCCAGCCTACCCCTTGATGCCATGGCTCATGAAGCCATACGTAGGCAGCCTGGACAGTAGTCAGGAGTTGTTCAACTACAGGCTGAACAAGTGCAGAATGGTGATAGAAAGTGCATTTGGCTGTTTAAAGGCGCGCTGGCGCACATTACTGATTCGCTCAGACCTCAGCTAAACCAATGTCCTCATTGTTATTGCTGCTTGCTGTGTGCTCTATAATCTCTGTGAGAGTAAGGGGGACACCTTTATGGTGGGGTGGGAGGCTGAGGCAAATCACCTGGCTGCTGATTACACGCCACCAGACACCAGGGTTATTAGAAGAGCACACCAGGAAGCGGTGCGCATCAGAGAAGCTTTGAAAACGAGTTTCATCACGAGCCAAGGTACGGTGGGATTGTTGTGTGTGTTTCCCCTTAATGAACACCCCCCTTGATTGACTCATTCCCTGTAATCAACCCATCCTCCTCCTTCGATTACAGCTTGCTTAAAGAAATAGTCACTATCGTTTTTAAAAATCATGTATTCTTTATTAAAAAGTCATTATAAAAAGAGAGAGAGAACTGACAAGGTATCCTGGGTGTGGTTTGGGAGGAGGATAGGAGGGAAGGAGAAGGCCACTAAAAATATTTCAAAGTGATGACAGCCTTTTGGTTGGGTTGTCCACAGGGGTGGAGTGGGCGGGTGCACAAAGCCTTCCCCCACACGTTCTTACATGTCTGGTGTAGAACTGATAAATGAAATTGTTTTTAATTGTTCACTTTATTAATGTAACTTCTGTTCACCATTCACTACACTTGCCTACACTGTAACTTCTGTTCCATATTGTAATTCAAACCCCATTTTAAAACACACTCCATTTTATAAAAGCTTCCTCCAACCTTCATTTTTGCAAACCCTGCTGTAATCTTATTAGTTTAGTTTAGATGTGTGAATGACGTATGTGTGGATGACAGAATCAACCTCCAGCCCCAGCCTGTCATGATGAGATAAAGTTCAAATACCAAAGGCTGAAGACCTAGACAACAGCCCTAAACAAAGTAAGAAGCATCCACCCTAAAAAGAAAAGGACAACAGAAGGAAGATCAAAGCCAGGTTCAAGGCTGAAAGTCACGCCTGCAATTGATGGGTGATCAATCCAAACCCAGAGGCAGCGTGACACAGTAAGACCTATAGACTTTGAATCCAAACTAAAAGCCTATAAAAAGGTGAGATGAGAGACTCTGGGTAACATTCTGCTGCCAACATGGAAGGACCTCAGTGCCTGCCCAACAGAGATCCAGCTTGTCCTTGTGCCTGGCTTTCCTGGCCAGTTAGCCGCCACAAGCTACGAACCCAAGCTACAAAATCAAGTTATGAACTTAAGCTATCTTCAGGACTGGTAACTATGCAGCAGCTGCAGAACATCTGATGGGTGTGTGTGTGTGTGTGTGTGTGTGTGTGTGTGTGTGTGTGTATAGGTATTAGGTATAATGTGTGTGTATAAGAATTAAGATATTAGTTATTAGTCATAAATCAAATTATCATAATAAATGTGGCATCTTTGTCTTGTCCCCTTTAATAAGATCCTGCTGGTTTTTACTGGTCTAATATAATTGGTATAACACTGGGTGAGGAAGATATGGAACATGGTGAGCAGTGAGGGTGGTTACACAGGGGCTGCAGCGGCACTCTGTGACCCTGCTGCTGTTCCTGAAAGCCCACCAGACTTTGGAGGATGTCAGTTTGATCACGCAGCAGCCCCAGCGTTGCATCCCACCACCACATATCTTCCTGCCTACACCTCTGATCTTCCTGGCACCACCTCTCATCTCGAATGTCCCTCCTGTCCTCACGTTCACTGGCATCTTTCCTGTAATTTGATACCACGTCCTTCCACTCATTCAGATGAGCTCTTTCATTGCGGGTCACTTCCATGATTTCTGAGAACATTTAGTCTCGCGTCTTTTTTTTTTTTTCGCCGCCTTTTCTGAGATAGCCTTCGGGATGGAGTAGGGAGGCTTGAAAAATTTGCAGCTGCATGAGGGAGGTAAAAAAGGGAGAGAAGTATTTAAAAAGAGACATTTTACAGAACAATGGTTATACTCTTTCACAGTGAACAACACTATTCACCTTACATAGCACATGTGATTTCACTGCAAGGTCGCGTTTTGCATCTTAATATTGAGTGCCTGTGGCTCTGGTGTTAGAGATCTCACAGACGCAGGTCTGGGCATCAGAATTCAGCTTGCATGCGGCCATGGTAAGCCATTGTCTTTGGGCTTCTAGAGCCTTCATATACACAGTGCCCTCCTTTCCCAAATACCAAGCAAATCCCGTTCAGTACTGCGTCTTTCCTGTTAACATGCAGCAGCAGAACCCCCCGCCCCCATCCAATTCTCTGGGATGATCGCTTTACGCCTCCCCCCACCACGTGACTGGTAGCAGGGAAGATCCCTGCTAGCCAAACGCGAAAAAGCTCAGCGCCATTCCCCCCCATCCCTTCCCCCTGCTTGGCTACCTGTAAGGAAGGATTTCTTTTAAGCAACAGGCAAATAGCCCAGTAGGAATGGCCATCTCTGTCCCCTTAATTAAATTCCTGAATTTCAACCAGGTTGCCATGAACGATATCACTCTCCTGAGGATAACACAGTGAGATAAAGAACGGATGTTGCTTGAATGCCAGCAATCACCGGGACCATACGCAGCTAGGCTTTGTCATGCAATGATACCAGATTACTTGCTACATGCATGGCGTGGTCAAGTGTCCTACCATGGTGGATGGAATAAGGCTGCCTTGCCCAGAGACCTTCTGCCAAGGCTTTTGGAGTACCTCCAGGAGAGCTTCATGGAGATGTCCCTGGAGGATTTCCTTTTCATCCCCAGACATGTTAACAAACATTTCCAATAAATGTACTGGCTGCGAATGCATCCCAAGTCCTCAGGGCAAATCAATCATTAAAAAATGCTTGCTTTTAAACCGTATTTTATATTTACAAAGGTACACTCACCAGAGGTCGCTTCCATGGCTTCATTGTCTGGACTAGTGGCTTGGGAGGGCTGGGAGGGTAATTCCGTCTGGGTGAGAAAAAGCTCCTGGCTGTTGGGGAGAACGGAGTGCTGTGTGCTCTCTGCAAGCTCCTCGTCCTCTTCCTCTT
Source organism: Gopherus flavomarginatus (assembly GCF_025201925.1). Lineage (NCBI taxonomy): Eukaryota > Metazoa > Chordata > Testudines > Testudinidae > Gopherus > Gopherus flavomarginatus. Next base: position 78,896,977 of record NC_066617.1, on the reverse strand, counting down.
CCTCATCTTCCCCTTCCGCAGAATACTCAGCCATGGCTGAGATTACCACCCCCACCTTGGAATCCACAGACAGGGGTGGGGTAGTGGTGGCGGACCCCCCCGAGAATTGCATGCAGTTCAGCGTAGAAGCGGCATGTTTTCGGCCCTGCCCCGGAATTTCTGTTTGCTTCTTTGGTTTTCTGGTAGGCTTGTCTGAGCTCCTTAACTTTCACTCTGCACTGCACTGAGTCCCTGGTGTGGCCTTTCTCCATCATGGCCTTGGACACTTTTTCAAATGTTTTTTCATTTCGTCTTTTGGAACGGAGTTCTGTTAGCATGGAATCTTCTCCCCATATAGCGATCAGATCCAGTACCTCTCGTGCGGTCCACGCTGGAGCTCTTTTTCGATTCTCAGGAGACTGCATTGTTACCTGTGCTGATGAGCTCTGCATGGTCACCTGTGCTGGTGAGCTCTCCACGCTGGCCAAACAGGAAATGAAATTCAAAAGTTTGCGGGGCTTTTCTTGTCTACCTGGCCAGTGCATCCGAGTTCAGATTGCTGTCCAGAGCGGTCACAGTGATGCACTGTGGGATACCACCCGAAGGCCAATACCATCGATTTGCGGCCACACTAACCCTAATCTGATATGGTAATACCAATTTCAGTGCTACTCCTCCTGTGGGGGAAGAGTACAGAAACCGGTTTAAAGAGCCCTTTATATCGATATAAAGGGCCTCGTTGTGTGGACAGGTGCAGCGTTAAATGGGTTTAACTCTGCTAAAATCGGTATAAACGCATAGTGTAGACCAGGCCAAAATGCAGACTGGATGTAACATTATAATAACTAGGATAAAGCTTTATTTTGCTTTCTGTGAGCCTTACTTTCTCCTATTGAACTGTCAGCATATTCCCAACACAGAGCCATCACATATGCAGTTGAATTCTTTTAAAGTAATGTTATTCTTAAAGCACAAAACCATTGATCTTCCCTCTTCTTTATAATTTTTGCCATATTTGGTAATTATTGGCAATATTCATAGGCAAAGAAAGCTTTTTCTCTTAGAGCCTGTCTGTCTTCCTAAAATATTTGATCATGTAAACAGTAAAGCAGTAGTACTGTGTCTGTGGTATCTTAATCATTTTCATGATAAAAGAGTGATGTCTCAAATAGCATCTAGCAGAAGAAAATGCTGTGCTGTAAGTAAGAAAGCTTTGAAATATTAATATCTAGGGGAGGAGGATGATCATGTGGTGATTGCCTGAAACCAGCAGCAAGAACTGCATGCATCAGTCTCGCTTTCTAATTCTGCTTCATAAACATCACTATCAGTTATTTTAGCTTGAACCAGACACATCAACTGGTACATAAACTATTGATGGTTCATTATCTCAAAGCTCATAAAGACACATGACTGAAAATGAGATAAAAATAAACTGGGCTAGTCAATAGAATAGAGATGGAGTACAAATGCTTACAAAGGAGACTGTTGCTACTAAAATTTGTAGACAAAATAACTTTTTCATATAAGCTATAGCTGGTGGTGAGGAGTGAAAAAATATAGCAAGTTTAGAAGGCGTAACTCTAAAATCTGATAAATTCTCTGCTTGCTTTAAAGAATCTGAGTGATATATTTTCACAATCTAAGACACCACAGGAATATGTTAAGAGAATAATGCAAGGAGATGAAAATCTAACTTATTGAGTAAAGTGGTTTTGTAGCCATGTCAGTCTCAGGATATTAGCGATACAAGGCAGGTGAGGTAATATCATTTATTGGACCAACTTCTGCTAGTGAAAGCCCATCTCTCTCATCAACAGAAGTTGGGCCAATAAAAGATATTACTTCACCCACCTTGTGTGTCTAACTTCTTGAAAACATATAAGCCCTCACTAACTATGGAAAATATTTAGGGGCAGCTCTTAAAGAGGCCTCCATCCAGCTTCTATGTTTACACCCATAATCAATTGTTCACAAGCATAAATAATACTTAGAGCTGGGATTTTCCAAAGCTCTCTTCTTTGGCCCAACTCTGCTCCTATTGGATTCAGTGGTAGTTTTGCCATTCACTTTGCCTAACTTTGCTACTAATGCAGAATGGTTTACCCCACCCTAATGCCTGCCTGCTTCATTGCACCCCTAGGCTCCCCTAGATATGGGGAATCTTCAGGTGGCCATGTAAGCCAGGTGGCTTTGCACTTCCAGACTGGTACAAAACTTCTGCAGCTTAGCCAAGGATGTGTCTCAAGATTTCAAAAACAATGGGCTGTAAGTTTTCATTGAATCTTTTATCTGTTTTAAATTCAATTTTCTGTTTGCATTTCCAGGATCTTGCCAAGATCTATTAGCTATTTTTTCATTAATGATTTTTCTGAACAGTGAATATGTATAATTTGTTAGGAATCTATAGTCCACTTGGCACTAAATCGCAGAAAAAATCATAGTCCATCTCTAAGAACTTGCAGTCAAAACAGCTGGATGATTTAAAATAACCCATGAGATTAGAAGAAGGTTCTGCTTGACATGTGTGACATCATTTTTATTGATGTGGTTTAGTTTGTGGGGTTCTCAGTTGAAGTGAATATTGAGGATGGATTTGAAAGAGGATGGATATCTGGTATGCTGGGATAGGAAAGAAATTCTAGATATAGGAAGGATCAAGAGCAGTGAGAAAATGAGACAAAGCAAGAGGTGAGATGGGATTCCCTGTGAGAGTGGTAGGGAAAGGGAAGAGCAGTATGAAATGACAATAGTTGTAGGCTGGAACATGTACATGCATTGTTCTACCATCTTTACCATACCTTAAAATATGGAAGGCAAAAGGCAGTCCATGTAGGGATTTAGGACCTGATCCATTTCCCAATGAAGTCTATTGGATACTGCTGTTATTATCAAAGATGACTAATACTGTCCTGATGATCTGGAAGAGAATACATGCCACCATTGTTTGAATGGAAAGATTTTGAAACTCTCCTACCCACTAGTCTTCACACATGCATCCTCTGGGTAGTGGACAAAGCATTTGATCCAAAGCCCACAGAAGTCAATGGGACTTGCATCAGGACTTAACTGGGGAATGGTTATTGGGCTTTGAATTGGGCTCTAATTGTGGTTGTTAAATATGCAGTCTTCTAGATAAGTGGAACATTAAAAGTGAAACAGCAGAATGTTTACAGCTCTTGATTAACTGGCTGAATCACTTAACTAAACATTATCTGCTAAAAAAGGGAAATGACCATCTTTCCTTTCATGTTGTGGGCAAGCTATAAACTAGTATGTTTCACTGGTAAGTTGAGCACTGGTTGGTTTTTCACTATGGGAAGTTGAGTGACATAATACAATTTTATGGTGGCGTCTATCAGAGAGATGTTGGGAAATGCATCCTAAAGAAGGGGAGATTACATTTTAAAACGCAAGAAAGTATATTTAGAAAGTAGTAATCCGTAGGTTTTCATGCCACGCTCCAGGGAGTATCTTTCCTTTCAATGCTATTTGTGCCTGCTCTAAACCAACGTAAAAACCCTGTGGCAATAAAAATATTAAAACATGCATTAAATAATATTAATACAGTATAGATGGAAAATTAAATACTGCATTTGAAGTGGTTGCACTTTTCCTGTATCTGCTATATACTTGCCTAAATTCAGTAGGTTTTTCTTTTTTTCTCGTATTGAGTCACAATGATAATTTAAAGTGCAACCTGAATTATTTAAACTTTTTGTGCTACTACTAGAGAACTGTACAGTTAATCAATTTTGTATGATGATTCCATTGATACATATTTTAAAAAACACTATTGTGAATATGAATAAAGGTATGATAACACATAATAGCATGTAGAGTCTAATCCCTCAATATATGTTTTTGACCATCTCATTTGCAAATTTACAATATTATACTTCTCAGTGAATGGAAACTTTTTGTCATAGTCCTATGACTATGTAGATTTTTAGGGCCAAGTATTCAACGAACTTCCATTAATGGACGCAGAATACTTATAGGCAACTTGATGTACCTACATAAACTCACATTTGTGCATCCACATTGGTATTTCCATGCACAGATCAGGTAATTAGAAATGGGGTCACCTGCTTTGCATGTCCAAACATAGGTTTTATTTGCTCATAAATGGATACGTCTATGTACTTCATAAATGCCTTAATGAAAACTGTTTGTTTATCTACACTTGAGCCTGACAGTTAATAATCTCCTTTTGGGAAAAACTGTTTATTATACTGTATGCTATAGGATCTCAACTAACTTTCTTGTAGACTTGAGAAAATGCATACTTTTGCCATCATAAATACCTGTAGATATTTCTAATTGTATCATTATAGTGCAGTCAAAAACATTAAACTCTGAAAGATAATAATGTGTGTAACAACCATATAGTGTCAATCATTTTATGGTTATAAGTTGATTCATTAACTATTTTGCTTCTTAATGTCTTACTGGAGAATTCTGTTTTAAAACAGTGATATTACAAGGAGAAGTGAAATATTTTAGAGTCATTTATCCCCCAAATCAGATCCATATTAAAAAATGAATTTTTGCTACTTGTAATGATTTCTACTTTGATTTTTGAGAACTTTGAAAGGAAAAATAAATATCACTTTCATTCTGCTTGTAAGTCTTTCAAATTGAATCTGTACTCCAATATTTTTATCAAAGTTTTTAACAATAAGGTATAACTTGTTTCTTGTAAGCATGCTTCCTCACTTCTAGGGCACTCCTCACCCCTGGATGCAGAATTGCAGGGGATTTTGCCTATTGCATCCTCTCCAAGAGGCCAGTTCTTTTGCCTATAATAGACTTTCTCAGTCTACATCGTCTCCTAACTCCCTCTCTGGGTGTTCTGTGGCTTGGCCCTCTGGTCAAGTCACATAAAAGCCTAAACTCCTTCCCAAGTAGCATGAACAAGTCCATAAAAAGATTCAAACAAGTCATCAGATTAAAAGCCCTTCTACCCCGTCAGGCTTCACTACCGTTGCCTTGTTATCTCCTGCTTGTTAGAGAGAAGCCTTAGGCTGGGACCTGTTAGAGACACCTGTCTCTGCAGTTTTTCCTCTTCAGCTGAGCTCTGTTTATATGGCTTAGCTCTGCCTCTTCTATCCAGGAAGCAATTAGTTACTCTTCCTCCCCCCCTCCCCCGGAGCAGAGCATGACTGAGTCCTTTCCCTTGCCTTTCAAGTGTTGGCGGTTAAGTCCCATCAGATTCCTACACTAGTTTCTTTTAGCTCAGTATTAACAGAAAGGAATATTACTGAAGTACCTTAAGGAGCCAATGCCCATTGAAATCAGTGGAAGGACTTCAATTAATTCCATTGAGGTTTTATCGGGGCTTATATCTGAGCTCACTCAAAGATTTGAAATTATGTGGAATATATGTCCTGATGAAATAATATAGTTATGTGTACATTCTCTGCTGTCATCCTTTTTTCTTTACTGCATGGTTTCATTGTCTGTTTTCCAAAGTACTTCATGAATCATTATACTACTTGACTAGCTTGAGGGGAAAATATATTAATCACCTTAAAAGAAAAAAAATCCTTTTAAAATAAGTCACCACACAAAAAGAATTCTTTCTTCTATGAATTACCAATTCATAGACTAACAAATGATGATGAGCTTATACTTCTAAAGTACTCTGGATACGTTTTACCAAAGCAGGTGAGAAGAGAATAAACGTTGTAGACCATAATTATCCATTTTTTCCTAAAAACAAACAAAAACTTGAAGTAAAGTAGAACTGGAATCAATGTCAGGTCTGAACTCTCTGGATCTGTGCAAATGATTTCACAGAAGAATGCTGAAGTTCTCGGTTTCTCTGGAAAATGGCAGACCTCCTCCGGTGTAAATCTATTTGACTCACAGCACTGACCTAACCCAAGTTATAGAGCAGGGGGTAGGCAACCTATGGCACCAGTGCCAAAGGTGGCATGCGAGCTGATTTTCAGTGGCACTCACACAGCCCGGGTCCTGGCCACCGGTCCGAGGGGCTCTGCATTTTAATTTAATTTTAAATGAGGCTTCTTAAACAGTTGAAAACCCTTATTTACTTTACATACAGCAATAGTTTAATTATATATTATAGACTTAGAGATTTTTAAAAACCTTAAAATGTATTACTGGCACACGAAACCTTAAATTAGAGTGAATAAATGAAGACTCGGCACACCACTACTGAAAGGTTGCTGACTCCTGTTATAGAGTGCACACTCTTGCTGTTCCCAAAATAATAAAGCAGACCTGTATCAACATTTTAACTGGAAGATAAATCATGACTTTTTCCTTTCCTCCTCTTTGAACTGCAGCCTAGAGCTAAATCCCTTTGGCAAACAGCTCTACAGGAATTTAACCTCCAAATTCACTAAATTACATGGTGTAAAAATTTAAACTCATATCACTTAATTAACAGAATAAAATTTCTTACTGTAAAATCTTTTCTAATCTCAAGGAATCCTAGTTGAAAACAGTTTTTCCTTCATAGTCTTCAAACCCAAGTTTCCCTCTTTTAGATTAAAACAGCTTTAGAGAGGAGGATTTTTAAAAATCTGTTAACTGCAAAACTCTGCCTCTTGCAGGTGAAGAAAAACATGCATGTCTGAGTACACATTTCCCTTATAGAGATTGGAAACAACTCGCCCACAGTCTGGTGATTAAAGCACTTGGCTGCCGCAGAGGTTTTTTAGCTGTCATGATGGTATGCAGGATAAGAACCAGAATGATAGAGCACTTGTTATCTCACTGGCTAAATATTGTTTTTTTTTGTTCAACGTTCTGCATTTTCTTCTGTTCTCAAGTATGTGGATTGCATTCACTGTCTTCCCATTTTATACCACAATGTCATTCACCAATAGGGTGGCCAGATAGCAAGTATGAAAAATCAGGACAGGGGGTGGGGAGTAATAGGAGCCTATATAAGAAAAAGCCCCCCCAAATCAGGACTGTCCCTATAAAATCGGGACATCTGGTCACCCTATTCACCACCCATTCCCCTTCTTATAAATCATGTACACATGCTCACCAGAGGGTGCCCATCTGGTTGCAAGCCTGTATACCATGTATGGAGGTAGTTCACAGAGCAGTCCTGCTTGGAGATACTCATCTGCTTCATTGTCGGATGACACTTCAGACACCTTTCTCAATTTTCTGGGGCTGGAGCATGCAAACAATTTCCAATCCATAGATCTTATCTTTTACCAGAACTTCCTGTCTTGACTTTCCTTCTCATCACTGTTGCTCATGTTGATCACTCAGTGTTGATGGGGGTTTTTTTTAACCTGTTTTTCTTGCTCAAGCTGCCTTCCAACAGGTGACAACCAAGCTTCCAAAGAAACCTGTCCAATAAGCAAATTGATAGGCATACCAATATGTTTTTTACAAATGTCTGTGAACATCTCCAAATATGCAACTTTCTACATTAATAGGTTCATTCTCAAAAAATAAATGAAGCCTCCACAATTATCAGTGTAACTAGATGCTAATTGTCTGAATGCTTACAGAAAACTGAATGTAACTCTGTACGTGTTAGCAAATACACTTTGAAAAGGAGAGCTCATTACATTTATGAGGAAAGTGTGTGCAAACTAAGGTTATAAAAAAAAAATAATTCCACTGTTCAGATTTTGAGTACAAAAACAAGCTATCTACATCACATTATGTAGGGGCCTTTGGCAATGTTTTTTTCTTTTTCTCTATAAAATAAGTGTCCTTGAGGAATGGAATAGCCTTTTTTCCCCCATGAGTCAATAAATGACTCATGAATGGTCATTGTACAGCTTCCTTCAAAGGTGACGTATTTTATTTGGCATGAGTGTAGTGTTTCTATTTTTGAAGAGCTGCAAGAGAAGCATAAGTAGGTAAGTTTGGAATACTGACGTGCGAGTTTATCAGTTTACAGTTTATGAGAATGGCCCCAATTCTCTAAAGCACATTAAGTTCAATTAACTTTTACATCTGAATAGGGATAGAATTGTTCACTTGCTTAAATTTAAGATTCTGATGTGGACGTGTACACAGCAAACTGATGGATACTTAAATCTTGATTTATTGAGGAACTGTATGCAGGGCCGGCTCCAGGGGTTTTGCCGCCCCAAGCAGCCAAAAAAAAAAAAGCCTCAATCGCGATCTGCAGCAATTCAGCAGGAGATCCTTCGCTCCGAGCAGGAGTGAGGGACCTTCCTCCAAATTGCCGCCGAATCCCTGAAAGTGCCGCCCCACTCCCAAGTTGCCGCCCCAAGCACCTGCTTGATAAGCTGATGCCTGGAGCCGGCCCTGACTGTGTGGCTGGGGGACGTGCATGTAATCCTATACTGGCAACTGTTTAAGTGCTTATGCTTCGTGCTATTACTATTATCCATTGACAGTGGCTGTGCTTTAACTAGCATGGTCTATGTAAGCCTGCTGGTTTGGAAAACTGACGGGAGTTCTTTGCTGCTCTCCAAGATCAGAGGGTCTAGACTGCAGCTACTTTGAAGCTTATTGCCCTTAGGGCTTCCTCCAGCTGTGTAAAACCTTTTTTACTATGCTTCAGTGTGTAGGCCTTTCCCCACCTGTTATACACCTTTCTGCTCATGTGAAACTGACTTGACTTAAAAATAATAATGAGTCGACAGTCTCTACCATCTTTTTTTTTGGGGGGAGGGTTGTAATTAATTCATTTTTTTTCTCATTTGTTAACTCTGCAGTGTGCTCAGCACTAGTAGGAACAGAAATGTAGAGTCCCTGCTCTGAAATGTTTACAATTGAAGTAAGACAGCTATAGACACACTGACAATAACATGTGGATTGTTCTCTGCTAAAAATTCCTGCCTTTGGGCAATTTTGTACATAGTTTAAATTTTATCTAATTTAGGGTTATTCAGAAGGTTTAAAATGCAGGTTGTCATATTAAACTGAACTTCATTTTATGATTTTGGGTGTAACAACATTCAGTTATCTTGGAGCATGGAAATTTAAATGTGATACTTGCACAGGGTAGCTTACTCTGATTTTTTGAAATGTTAAAATGTTTGTCATGATAAGGCATGCACATTTGAAATAACTGCATTCTTCTATTTAGTTGCTCCCAGAGGAGGATAACTTATTTTCCTCAAATTAAATAATTTCACGTCTTCTGAAAACCAAGTAACTAATATTTCCTATGTTAAGAAAATTATTTTAAAATGACACTGCCCATATTATTGTTAATCCTGTTTGGCTCACGTGGTGATTGCCTGTTGTGTTCATTCCCTCTGGGGCAACTGCGTTGGCCGCTGTCAGACAGGATACTTGGCTAGATGGACCTTTTGTCTGATCCAGTATGGCCATTCTTATGTTCTTAATTTCATTCTGCTGCTGCTTAGCAAAGTAATGAGCAGCAGCAGAGCCACTAAGCTGTCCACTTGCAGACTCAGGAATGCCACACTGCCACATTTGGAAAGTTATCTGCAACACTGAGAACTTGGAACTTAATTTTTTTTGTAAATACAAGCTTAGTTTCAGCAGATATGGATGAGGTAGGCTTTCCTATTCATCGCTGGTAAATAGGCAAGAGCCATTTTCAAGTGCTGTGTTCAGTACAATTTGAACAACTCATTGTAACCAAAAAAACATTTATTTATTTTTTTTAAAAAGGGTTTGATGAAGATTCCCAGCTAATCTGACTTTCAGAATGTGATCTGTATCTTTTCTAGTACAGAGATTAGTGTCTAGATAAAGACATTAAAATGTACTCTTAAAATCCGTCCTACAGGTGAAAGTATGTGGCATGTTTATCATTTCTTTACAGTATTTAATATTGGACAATCTGAAATTTAGCCCATTTGTCCAAAAAACAAAAACAAAAAAAACCAAACACAAACCACAACCTCTTTCCTTCTCACTTTCCCCTTATCCCATGAAACCAAAGCCACTATGTCATTTGCATAGGAAGTACTACCAGTGCCAGTGAAGTTACTGGAAATACCCATCACACCTGTTTTATGTCTAACTGTTAGGTTACAACTTTTATTTAAATATTATAGTATCCATTAAACTTGAAATTATTGGGGATCCATAATACACCAAACCCTGGGATGCCAGTAATGTGCTTCATGTACTGTCACTCAGAGGCAAGCCCTTGTAGATACATGAGCACCTAGTCCCCATAGGAGCAGACCCTTCTAGGTCCAATAACCATGGGTCTGAGTGGTTGAGGGAAAGGAGGGCTGGTAGGAAAGAGAGAGGTTACAGTCCCATAGGTGTAGAGGCTTCAATAGTTGTAGTTCAAAGTGAGCAATAGTTGTAAATGCCTGAGTCCCTGGAGCAATCCAATCAAGTTTCAGAGCTCGTGCCTGGGGTGCCCTCTCCAACCTAGTCTTTATCAAAGCAAATAGTTGCTTGCAGGTTTCCAGGCCAGGTTCAGTTAGTTTCTCTCACTGGGGCCCCTCTGCACTGGCTCCCTGCCTGCACAGATCTGCACCAAGCTGTACTGTCTGGTAGTTGCAGCCTGTTCCTCATGTGGTTCCTGCTGAGGTTTACTGCTTCCAGCTTTCCTGCAGCTCCTTGATGGCCACGTCCTCTTCCCAAACAGAGCCTGGCCACTTCCTGGTTTAGGAATTTTCCCCGTACCTGGCCAGGAGGAAGCGGATGTGCAGTGGGGAGGGGGTTGATGGGAGGAGTTGTCCTCTGCTTAGCAGATCCATCTCAAACCCTTTTTTTCAAATCATGGCTTAGCTAATACACACAACGAGGTACTGCCCTGTGTTGCTGCATTTGAGTTCAATCAAGAAATGTCAAAAATCACCCAACTTGCTCTTTAGAAAGTGGAACACTTTAACTGTGTGTGTGGCACCGTGCATACCAGCTTCTAGTCACTGTCTCACCCTTGGCTCTCTACTCAGTTTTGGGGTGAAATATGAAGTCCATCAATACAGAAAACTTCAGTGGACTCTGCCAAAGAACACCAGTAATTGGCTGGACGAGTTCAAGCAAGAAAATGTACCTTTATTCAAAACTGGAAATCCGACCAGAATGTTGGACAGGTGAATCCATCTTCCTTAAACAAGCTTGAATTACTATGTGACCTCTCTTTCCTGATGATAATCCTCCACTATGCATGCCTATTAAATGCTTGACCATTTCTCCTGACTTACCCCTTTTCTGTCACAGTCCATCTGACTTAGCTTCACCACCCTCTGCCACTTTAGACCAAAACTAGATGATATCTGGAAGTAGCTAAGGAAGCTGACTAAAAGGTCTATCCATGTCCTTCTTACTAGTTTGTTTCTCTCACTCTAGTTCATTTCCCTCAAAGTTTCCTGGAATTTGTAGCAGATCCAGATACCACTCTATAGAATACAGGGTGAAATGCAGCTGATCCCAGAGCATTCAGCATATGCCATGCCTACAGAGATGCATACTCCTGGATACTTAAGACCAAATTGCACACTAGTCCTCAATAGCAGTTACATGCTTCTGTGGTCAGTGGATGATGCTTTTATCTCATCTTCAGCTCTCCCACATCTCCCCTTTGGAAAACACTAATCTGTAATGAAAAAAGAATAAAATGAGGACCTATGGAGAAGGAAAAAAAGAAATCTGTGCTAGCCCATTACACAATATAATCTGATTAAATTAAAGGAACTCTGATAACCATCATTAAACTGCCACCGGCCAGCGACCTGAGTGTCCGAGATACCTAAACCAAGGATAGGCACTAAGGCATTCCGTGGGCTTTACAAAGAGTGTCTGTCTGCATCTTGAGGTGTTTAAATGCCTTTGAAAATCTGGCCCCAGTGTGAAGGCCCAGCTGGAACAGCCTTATGTGGAACCAGAGACTAATTTACAAATATATGGACACACCCAGAGAGACTGCTGACAAGGCTTATCAGTAAAGCACCTATTTCGAGCTGACGTATTACAGAATATACAACAAGGGCTTGAGGGTCTGCATGAAAATGTATACAGCTTGGGCCCTCATCCACCAGTTTGTAGACTACAAAATCTTTGCACCGATCTGGGAAGCCAACAGAGCACATACTGAAAGGTACGATCATATTTTGGAAGGGACATCCTCTGCGGAAACATGCTACTAAAATGTAAATATTCATTGAGGTGTTCTGGCTCTACTAGAACAGTGGCAAGACTGTTGACTGCCTGCTGGCTTCTACTACCAAGGCTAGTAAACTGTCCTGGAAATCAGGCAAAATATAGGCAATGTTGTTGTTAGTTCTGCGTATGGGCTTAGCTGTACAATAGCAGGGATAGCATATATGAAAAATGCAGCCATCCATTCCTTGAGGCATTGGTAAGCTTAGTTGTTTGGCTTTAATCTTGTCCATGTCCATTCTTCCCCCACCTACATATGAGAAACTGCCACTCAGTGCTGTAGTGCTACTTTTGTAGTATATTTTACTTTTTATATTTTCTTCTTGGGTTTCATTATTCATTATGAAACACCAATTATTTTCATGTATACCACTCAAGCGAAGGATGCTCATGGCAGGAAACCATGCACCATCCAGAGGCAAAACCTAAAGGAAAAATCTGGGAAGAGCCGTCAGTGCCATCTAAAACAGAGTAGTAATTTGATAGGATAGCAAGCCCTTTCATGGTGTTTGGGCTAGTAGAAGATAAAGCACACAATACAGGTGAAAAGGAGGAAGAAAACACCCATCCCAACTATGTTTTAGCATACCATACTCATATATGTTAGGACACTTTTTTAGGGAAAGGGAGGAATTCACCTGCAAACTGAGTACCCATGATGCCAAAACTCATTGAAAAATGAGGCCAGTCAGGTCATTGGAGAGTCTGTTTACATTCACAGGGTAACACCTACCAGTGGAATTTATTTAAGTAGAGGTGAAAAAAAGTTTTTTGCTGGCTGAAGGAGGAGGTGAAGATGTGCTACTTGGGGTTCCACCCTGTGAGAGCAAGGAAAGCCCTGCATATTGAAGATAAGCTCAAAAAACCTCCAAAAACAGAGTGTTGTGATCAGGTCCACTGAAGAGTCAACAGAGAGGGGGGGACTATGGTCATGTTCTATAGTTTCTTATTCAGGCCTGCCTGCTTGGGCAAGCAGGGGAAGAATGTCTCCAGATGTCACTTCTTTAGGGCCCTTGCTGAGGAGTTGCAGGTAGGCACTTGAAATTTGGGTGCTGTGTGGAAGGGGAATGAACAGTCTTGTGGCTAAGGCACTGGCCTGGGACTCAGAAAGTGTGGGTGTGACGGGTTCGGTCACAGAGTCCCCCTTGGGACTGTCACCTGATGTGCTGAAATTATGTCTGAGCCTGTTTTCCCTGCCAGCCTGGGACTTCTAGAACCCTGTCTTGTTGAGCCAGACATGCTAGCCTGCTACAACACAGACCCAGGGTCTGGTCCACACCCCCAAAGCTGCAGACTTTAGCCAAAACTGCTCAGCAGGTTTCCTATCTCCAGCACTCAGACATCCAGCTCCCAATGGGATCCAAACCCCAAATAAATCCATTTTACTCTGTATAAAGCTTATACAGGGTAAATTCATAAATTGTCCGCCCTCTATAACACTGATAGAGATGTGCACAGCTGCTTGCCCCCCCAGGTATTAATCATTTACTCTGGGTTCATTAATAAACAAAATGATTTTATTAAGTATAAAATAAGATTAAAGTGGTTTCAAGTAATAAAAGAACAACGTAAGTCACCAAGCAGAATAAAGCAAAACCAAGCAAATCTAAGCCTAATACATTAAGAAACTGATTACAGGTAATATCTCACCCTCAGAGATGTTCCAATAAGTTTCTTACACAGACTAGACTTCTTCCTAATCTGGGCCTAATCCTTTCCCCTGGTACATTCTTTGTTAGTTCCAGCAGACATCTCAGGTGGTAAGCAGGGGTTTTCTCATGACTGGCAGTCCCTTTGTCCTGCTCCACCCCCTTTTATAGCTTTGACACAAGGTGGGAATCTTTTGTCCGTGCTTACCTCCATCCCCACCACCCACCCCCATCAATGGAAAAGTACCAGGATTAAGATGGATTCCAGTATCATGTGACATGGTCACATGTCACTGTGAGACCCCTAGTCTCCATTCTTCCTGGGTTGGGCCACATGTACATAGGAAGATTTGCTGGTAAATAAACCATTTACAACCAATTGTCCTAGTCAATGGGAGCCATCAAGATTCTAAACCACCATTAATGGCCCACACTTTGCATAATTACAACAGGACCTCAGAGTTATACTTCATATTTCTAGCTTCAGATACAAGAATGATACATGCATACAAATATGAGAAATGTATTCAGTAGGTTATAACCATTATGATACCTTACAAACGACCTTTTGCATAAAGCATATTCCAGTTACATCATATTCACACTCTTAAGCATATTTCCATAAAGCATATGGAGTGCAGCATCACAGTGGGAATGATTCTAGGGTTTGTGGCCTTGGATCAATTGGCTAATTTTTCAGTGTCTCAGTTCTCCAGCTGTAAATTATGTGTTGGGGGATATTGTTTCATTGTATTTTCTTCTCTCTGTCCTTTGGAGACTAAGCCTAAGTGTGACAGATGTATAGTTACATTGCTTAATGTGCTACTGGAAAGGGCTCAGAAGCTATGATGATGAGCATGGTATAAGAATCTGAATGGAATAGTAGTTCCAACGGTGTCAGTTTCCCCTGGAGCTCAATAAAACATTTTCTATGTGGGCAGGGGCAAATATTACAATAGGCCCCTTTCTTGTGAGACCTTAACACAGCTCTATTCATCTGTGGAATCGTGTTCTAAGAGACTAGTAGAAGCTCCATTCACTTGAGACATTTAAAATTTGAGTGGCCAAAGCATTAGAAAAATATACTGTAGGGAATAATTTTGCACTGGCAGTTGAAATGGACTGTGGGTCTTCTCATCTCAAATATAAATTGTATTCACAAGTACTAAAGTTTTACCTTGAAATAAATTATTAGAGGGGCTTTAACATTTTTACAGATAAGAGAAGAAGGCTGTGAATGGCAATCTGTGCTAACTGAAACACAAATATATATTTAACTGAACACTGTGCAAGACTAAAAGAATGTTCAGTGTCAATTCTGGGTGACACATGTGAAACTTAATCTCCCAATTTATGCCAGAGGCAAATGAACATTTGTAGGTTTTAGACTCTGGGTATTACTCATGAGACTGCTCACAAAGTATGATTTGTATCTCATTGCTTCTATTCCAATTCCAGCAGCTGCCTTGGTTTATTTCTGGAAAATAGATTCCCATACAGAAATTGCAGAGCTGAATGTTTAGAAAGATATACAGTGTATTTTGGAACATTCAGTTTTGTAGTTAAGTATGAATACCTATCTTGCCCAACAGTGATAATCTTCAGGCATTGGAGTTGTGATGTTTGTATTATAGATTGACATTAAATGTTATAATTTCAGTTTATAATCTGAATCAAGTAAAATGCATTTTAAAAATGATTCCAAGTGATGCAATTTAAAAAAGAAATTACATAGACAGTCTGGCATGGAAAACTCAAAGAGCATGCAACTCACTAAAAAAAAAAAAGGGGGCGGGGTGCATTTTAAGGATATGCTAGTTGAGCGGACCTGACAAGTGGCAGGTTTGTCAGACATTACTGCAGAACTAGTAGAATGTCTGTGTATACGGTGGCAGGAAGAACACAAACTTTCCACTGCACAATAGCCTAGGGTATCGTGCACTGAACTACAAGCCAGGAGAACATGAATTCCAATCTCAGTCTTCCACTGTCTCCAGTTAATCTTTGTTAACCAAAGCCTCATGTCTGTGCATTATGGAGGCTCCTATCTTTCATCTGTGTATGGATAAAGTAACAGGAGTTCCACGTATCAGAGGGGTAGCCGTGTTAGTCTGGATCTGTAAAAGCAGCAAAGAATCCTGTGGCACCTTATAGACTAATAGACGTTTTGGAGCATGAGCTTTCGTGGGTGAGCATGAGCTTTCGTGGATGACATGCATCTGAAGAAGTGGGTATTCACCCACGAAAGCTCATGCTCCAAAACGTCTGTTAGTCTATAAGGTGCCACAGGATTCTTTGCTGCTTTTACAGGAGTTCCACGAGGTCACTCAGGCAGAGATGGGAATAGAATCAATGTTTCTAATGTAACATCCTCTGATCTCATCCATTTTGCCACCTTGCCTTTCGGATTTAAACTAAATGTTACTGTTTTTTCTCTTGTCTTTTGACTCCCTCCCGCCCCTCATGCCTTTGGGGAAATGTATGATTATCTTAGGATCTAGATAAATTCATGGAGGACAGGTCCATCAATGGCTGTTAGCCAGGATGGGCAGGGATGGTGTCCCTGGTCTCTATTTGCCAGAAGCTGGGAATGGGCAACAACGGATGGATCACTTGATCATTACCTGTTATGTTCATTCCCTCTGGGGCATCTGGCATATGGCCACTGTTGGAAGACAGGATACTGGGGTATATGGATCTTTGGTCTGACACAATATGGCTGTTCTTATGATAAAAATTGAACCTTTCAGTTCACTCACTGCAGGGAACTCTACTTACCTTCTCCTGTCCCCTGAAGTATGGAGCTGCATTATCTATTAACTACTTGTATTCATACAGACATTCTTGTAACAATGCTGCATACCAGCAGTAAATCTATTTTTTAAGCTAACGTTTATAGTGGTGATGTTCAAACTATTTGCAAATATGCATATTGTTTCATACCATTTGTTCATAATGTCATACATGGAGCCTCACCAAATTTGGCAGCTATGGTCAAAGATACATTTGTTAGCTATTTGCCAAACTTTACAAATGTATCAGGTAATCTTATTTTAATCTCATTTGCAGTTTTAAATCTTAGAGAGATCTACAAAGCAAGTCAAGCTTTTTTCTGGCACTATTTTACAGTGTTTAGCTATGATTGAGTTAGGTTTAGGCCAGCTATATCATAGTTGATATATCATATCATAACAGATCCTTGTTGAGTTTGGGCCAAATTCCTCCCTAGCTTAACGCCACAGGGATGAATTAGGCCCTTCATTCCCAGAGGGGAGGGAAACATTAGTTTGGGGAGCCTTTAGCTTAGGCTCAGGATCAAAGAAGATACACACTTCACTAATATCTGCAAAATGATGAGATTAAGATCAAGGAATTTTAAGTAGGGGTGGTATTAGATTAATGGGACCTGGATTTCAGGGCCCTCCGCAAGATTGTCTCTTGAGCATTTTTCCCTGCCCCTAATGGATTTTCCATCTCTTGTTAAAAAAACATTTCTCCTGCGTAGGGGCTAATGGTGGTCTTAGAGTAGCTGTGTGTCCCTTGTGTGGTGGCATGGGCAACTGCAGATGTTGTTTTCTCTTTCTGTCTTAAATCCTCAGGATTTATCTTCCTGCCTATCGCAACTATTGTCTGCTACATCAGCAAATAGCTTCTTGTTGGCCTCCGCAATCTGGATTGCATAACATGCATCTTGTCAATCACTATCCCAGCCTACCCACTCACTGTGCCTAGGGTTTACACATCTAATTTTGTGCCTTGTGCATTGCTGAATCAGATTTTGGATTTACTCCCTTGCACACGACTAACTTTCATGTGTGGGATTTATTCACAGTGCTTTTTGTACTTTTCCTGTTGAATTTGTCACAACATGCACTTGTGACACAAAATACTATTTTTTTTTTGATGATGGAAATTAAATGAGAGGATCATTGTATTAAGAATGCCTCTTCTGGAGTTCTACCAACAGAAATACCTCAGGAATGTGAATCAGGAATTAAGCACATTCAGGAGTTTTGAAGAAGCCCAGAATGCATCAATTAAGCATTTCATCTATATTTACTTCATTTTTCAGAGAATAAGTATGTGTACATGTGACAGTTGAATTTTTCTCTTAAACCTTTTATTGATTATCAGTCAAAACCACACTCATCATGTTCCCTTTGCTCTTCCATGAGGCTGAAGTTATTGAGGAAGGTAGACTTTAAAAAAAAATAAATCTAGAAGGATCCACCTTTTAAAAAAATTAGGTAGCAAACACAAAATGTATCCACTTCATACTAAAATGTTGCATAGATATACTTTTCCTTTTCTTCTTTTAATTTTGTGTCTGAACTAACCATTACAAGCACTTTGCGCATTTTAAATGGCACTTTCTGCTGAAGCCCAATTAAACTGAATGGAAACTGTGGGAATGAATCAGATATGTTCAAGTGGACAAGGAACTGGTTATAGGGGAGACTACAATGGGTCATACTGAAAGATGAACTGTCGGGCTGGAGGGAGGTTACTATTGGAGTTCCGCAGGGATCGATTTTGGGACCAAGCTTATTTAATCTTTTTATTATTGACCTTGGCACAAAAAGTGGGAGTGTGCTAATAAAGTTTGCAGATGACACAAAGCTGGGAACTATCACCAATACAGAGAAGAACAGGAATATCATACAGGAAGATCTGAATGACCTTGTAAACTGGAATAATAGTAATAGGATGAAATTTAATAGTGAAAAGTGCAAGGTCATGCATTTAGGGATTGATAACAAGAATTTTTGTTATAAGCTGGGGACTCATCAGTTAGAAGAGAGGAGGAAAAGGACTTCGGAGTATTGGTTGATCACAGGATGACTATGAGCCGCCAATGTGATATGGCTGTTAAAAAAAGCTAATGCAGTCTTGGGATGCATTAGGCAAGGTATTTCCAGTAGAGATGATATGTTAGTACCATTATACAAGGCACTGGTGAGACCTCATCTGGAATACTGTGTGCATTTCTGGTCTCTCAAGAAGGATGAATTGGAACAGGTACAGAGAAGGGCTACTAGGATGATCTGAGGAATGGAAAACCTCTCTTATGAAAAGGAGACTCAAAGAGCTTGGCTTGTTTAGCCTAGCCAAAAGAAGGCTGAGGGGAGATATGATTGCTCTTTTTAAATATATCAGAGGGATAAATACCAGGGAGGGAGAGGAATTATTTAAGCTCAATGTGGACACAAGAACAAATGCATATAAACTAGTTATCAGGAAGTTTAGATTTGAAATTAGACGAAGGTTTCTAACCATCAGAGGGGTAAAGTTCTGAAACAGCCTTCCAAAGGAAGCAGTGGAGGAAAAAGACATATCTGGCTTCAAGACTAAGCTTGATAAGTTTATGGAGGAGATGGTATGATGGGATAGCCTAATTTTGACAATTAATTGATCTTTGACTATTAGCAGTAAATATGCCCAATGGCTTGTGATGGGATGTTAGATGGGATGGGATCTGAGTTACTGCAGAGAATTCTTTCCTGGGTGTCTGACTGGTGAGTCTTGCCTACATGCTCAGGGTTTAGCTGATTGCCATATTTGGAGTCAGGAAGGAATTTTCCTCCAGGGCAGACTGGCAGAGGCCCTGGGGGTTTTTCATCTGCCTTTGCAACATGGGGCACAGGTCACTTGCTGGAGGATTCTATGCACCTTGAAGTCTTTAAGCCATGATTTGAGGACTTCAATAGCTCAAATGTAGGTTAGGGGTTTGTTACGGGAGTGGGTGGGTAAGATTCTGAGGCCTGCATTGTGCAGGAGGTCAGATTAGACGATTGTATTGGTCCCTTCTGACCTTAAAGTCTATGACTCTCTAAATAAAAAAAAGTTATTGCACAAAGGGCATGCATAGTAGACTTTCTGAAAATTAGATCACTGTTAAGGCTGATCATAGAAAAACTGCTAATTTTTTGGCCTTGCAGATTCTAATCACAAAGCTAAATTTAAAACAATTAGTAAAACAGTGGCAGGTCAGTTTCTGAACTGCAGTCATGGTACTACTGGACTAGTGAGTTCTAGCAGCCCAGGCAAAATCTATAATAATTTTGTCTCTTTGCCTCTACATCTATAGTAGCTACTTTGCCTTTCCATTTGCACTGCTACAACTTTGTCTAAATCCTGATCATATCTCCTCAACTACTGTAAATCTATAACTTTGACCCTAACCATATTCAGCCTCTCTTCAGAACTCTTCCCTGGTTTCCCATCAGTGTCTGCATAAAATCTAACCTCCCTATCCTTGATTTCTTGGTGTTCCACAACTTAACTCCCCAATCTTTCTGCTTTATCGCCTTTCACTCTCCCCTCTCCCTCTCTATAAACTTCACAATTAACCACCCTCTTCATATGCTCCTTTGGCTTATATTCTCTTTGTCTCCTTTCACACAGTCCACTAAATACTGAACCTTCTGCTATGCTTGGACCCTCAATTTCTTCAGGTCCCTGACTAAAACAGATTTCTTCCAAGAGCGTATAACTTCAGTTCCCCCATCCAACTCAAAGAAATTTTACAAAAACTGATGGAAAGTAGATCCAAAAAGAAACCATGGAACTAACTATATGCATGCTGAGTTTCACTGTTCCATCATTGCATTTACTGTTACATCCTGTTCCCATCCTACATCTGAACCCAATATAGCCATATTTTTTGGGACTACTTCTCCTTACCATCTGTAAAACACTTGCAGGGGAAAAACTTGGTGAATTTTTACCACATAATTAGTTGGTGTTGGAGGGGAGGCTGGTACCAGAGGTTAGAAGTAAGTGTTTTTATAACATTTGACTGGTAGTCAACAAGAACCAAGTCTAAGATTTATATTCTAAAGCTGTTCTATACAATAATGTGCTAAATATATTTATATGGTATCAGTAGACAGCAATGATTGATGCAACAGCTTTGGGGAGAAATTTACTACAAAATTATAATCACAGTAATGAATTAACATATTAGCAAAGTGTTACATTTGTATGGTGTTTCATTTGATACTTTTGGAGTACAGTTCAAAACTGACACAAAGAGGGGCCTTCATAAAGCAAGTTGACATGTTTTCCATTATCATGGAATTAATAGGTTTTCCTGCATTAACTGTTAGTGGCCTTCAATACTTTTTTGTGTGTTTAAAAAAAAAATTGAATCTTAACAAGAAATTCTAGTAGACTCTCACTAACTTGCTCACTCCAAAACAATATTCCATAGTCTCTTGCATTTTGTAAACAAAGATTTAATAGCAGAGAGTTTTAGCAAGGCCCTGTAATAAGACATCACTACTTTTACCAAACAGGGAGCATTGCCAGTGTATTATGAAACATTATCATTAATAATTAAAAGTAAGCTTCTTGAAGCAATTAACAGTTCAGATTTCACTTAAATAAGTTTTGCAAAGTTTAGTAATTCCAAGTAAGCATCCCAATAATTTGTGTAAATTGGCCGTTATATTTTACGGCTACAATCCTGCCATTGATAACATACAGGAACGGGGTGCCGTAACAGGGGGGCCAGAGGGTCAAGGCCCCATCACTTTTAAGGGCAAGTGATGACGGGGGGAGAGAGGGCAAAGAGGAGTGAGCAGGGGGCAGGGTCTCAGAGAGAAGGGGGAGCACAGGGATGGGGACGTGGTTCAGGTGCTGGTGCCCCCTCCATTTTAGGGAGCTTCCACCACCCCTGTACAGGAGCACTGATGCTCCAAAGCAACAATATGCCTGATAGTGAGAAACTAAAGAAGCTTGATTTATTTAATCTATCGAAGAGAAAGCTAAGAGGTGAGTCGATCACAATCCACAAGTAGGGAAGAGATTTCTGATCTTTAAAGGGCTCTTTAAATTAGCAAAAAAATATAAGAGCCAATGGTTAGAAACAGAAGCTAGATAAACACAGACTAAAATAAGGTCTGAATATGAATCACTGGAACAACTTACTTAGAGGTGTAGTGGGTTCTCCATCACTTGTCTTTAACTCATGACTGGTTATGATTCTAAAAGATAAATGATAGCTAAAATGGAAGTTATGGACTTGATGCAGAAATCATGGGCTATGGGGGTCTTCTTGGCTTGTGTTATGCAGGAGGTTCGACACAAATAATCTCAATTTTTTCTTCTGGCTTTAAAATATATGAATTCTGAGTAAAGAGGTCACCTCTTAGAATGAAAGGGTAGCTCATTCTCCATAACCATTCTGCCCATAACCTCCTTTAATAAGACTTCTTCGTAAAGGTGCTGATTCTAATTCTCATTTAAAAATGAAAATACCTGTCCAATGGAATAAAGTCCACCCATGCCTTCATCTATAACATAGATTAGCCACTGGATCATTATTGACGTTGGTTACAATGTTTGGTAACAAATGACTTTGTAGCTAATAATCTAGTGGTGTGGCAGATCTTTTGGTGTTGTAACAAATATTCTTAAATTCGTTGCTCGATTTTAATTTAAAAAAGAATATCCACTCCTTGGGTTTATAAACAGTGTGTGACTTTTTCATATTCCCGGATACATAATGTTTTGAGCTATTGCCCAGTAAATTAACAGAATTCCATTTTTGAAGACAAATAGGGAGAAGTGACTTGTGGAATAATACGTTATAAAGGACTGGAAAAATACAGTATAAAGTGTCCTTTTTACTGAAGTTTAAAGTGTATTTACAATGCTTTAATGCACAAATTAGTCTCTAAGCTTTCTAAACATTTTAACTTGATGTGATAAAAATTTAAAGTGACAGTGCTAATTATAATAATGTCACTTCTGAAAATTAATAAAAATTTCCATTAAGAGTTCAGTGATTTAAGTTGTTAAGGTGCAGGATGCTATTAAATGGCAACCTCATGCATTTTAATAGCTGTGTAATTCTGAATAATTTGAAGGAGAGTGTTAAACATGTTTATGATATTGTTAAAGATGCTTTTAACACAGTAGGTACTTCATACTCAATTCATTGAGGCTACCAAATAGAAATTGGAAATCAGGGTATAGGTTAAATCATTTGAGAGGCTTGGTAATTAACCTAGTTAGCAAGCTCACAAAACCATCACTTCTCCACATCAATGCATTTAAATAAGTGTATATCTGTAGGGTGACCTCATGTCCTGGTTGGATGCTTATTCTTTTGGGGGCACTCCCCAAACCCCAGCAAATTTTATTGCTTGAAACTAGGGTTCCGGGTTCTGACTTCAACATAGCTGGACATGCTTTTCCTCTCATTTTCTTCATCTTCTGAGCTCTCTACTGCCTCATGGCTTCCCACTAACCCACCCTCCAGTTTCCTGTTCCCTACATCTTTTCAAGATTCAGGGACTTCTGTGCCTCAATAGGGGCCCTGCTGGCTCTGTGCTTGGCCTGGTGTGTTGCCTGCTTTTCACCAACTCACAGCACCCTTCTTTGGAATGGATTTTGGAGTTTGGCCCAGAACATACTGGGAGAAGAAGATGAGGCTTTTGTTGAAGCATGGAGGAATGTAGTAACTATGGAGGAACACTGTAATCCCCTCCTCTTACCCACCTTTGGTGATACCTGTCTCCTTAGCCATATCTCTGGATTTTCTTTCTAATATACACCACAAAACATATCCCTCAGAGCTCTTCCTCCTTTTTGGTAAATGCTCTCCATGTTCCAGCAGTTAGCTGAAAGTGACTTACCAGCTTCAAAATCCTCCAGAGTAACACATTCTCCATCCTTGCAAGCTGGTGAAAGGAGGGGCAGGTGTCCCTGATCTGATTTGAAAAATTTGGCCATCCTGTGTACTGAGGAAGTTCAGCACATCTTGAGAAATTGTAGTTTCGTTTCCATACTTTCATACTAAGGAGTACAGTACTAGTATAAAACATAGATCTCTAGAGTAGCATACCATATGCTATTTTAATATAGAATGGTCAACAGAATGTAATTGGCTGAGAACATGTGTCTTCATTTGGCCTCTTAGGCTTCTGAAAACTTATATGCTGAACTGCATATAAAAGAGGTCAAGGAAAGACCAAAGTACGTTATGCTGGCTGTTCATCTCCTCTAGGCAGAGTTATGCAAACACACATAACCTTGCATTTTGTTCTGAATGGAGTTATTTTAAGTAGAACTTTTTGCCTTTTCTACTATGTAATTTTGACCTGGCTGAAAGTGTAGATAACTCAGTTTTGGGCTAAGTGGAATAAAAAGTTAAACTTAAATCACAAGCTAAATTCTGAAGAGATTGGTCTACAATTGGTATTAGTTTTCCTGGTATTGTTGTGGGTTTGTTGTAATCTTCTCCACAAGTGTGTCTGATAGTAGAGGACTCTACAGTCTAGGCGACAAAGACACAACAAAATACAATAGCTGAAAGTTGAAGCTAGGCTAATATGAACCGGAAATGAGATGGAGTGAATACATTTTTAACAGTAATTAACCATGAGAACAACTTACCAAAGGATATAGTGGATTCTTCATCACTTGATGTCAAATGACTTTTTTCCTTTTTATCCTAAAGGAGGACCTCAGCCTTTTAAGCCTTTATCAAAGGTTCTGATTTTACTAAAAATACCTATACTGACTCAAGACATGGGAAAATAAAGCAACTCTGGAATGAGTCTAGTAAAAATGAAACTGTGCATTATCTACGTAGATATGCTCTTCAAAATAGAAGGTAAGTAAAAAGATGTACTTGGGGGAGAAGACAGATAGAGAAGAGGGAAAAGGGTGGAGGCTTAAGGCACTCTGTAGCTGGGAGGATAAGAGAAAAGTGTAAAACCAGTGCTAGAAATGAAAACACGAATCTTGGAGTAGACAGACATAAGTTGCCATCTGAGGACTGCCCAAGTGAACATTTTTTTCCATTAGCTGATGATATCCGTACTTCTGAGGTGGCAAAGAGAGAGACTCAGTGTATATGTAGTGTCTGGGAGCACTAAATGGGACAAGGGTAAAGAGAAAATGACTATTAATGTTAAATTCAGTTCAGTAATTAGGTGCATTTGGCTTCTAATGAAATTGAATTATTGATGTCTTTCATATAACTTGGAAAGGAATGGGTAGATGGCAAGTAAATAAAAGAACTAGTTAACCAATCTTGAAGTCAGTGTAGATGATCTGCTGTTACATCTTAAAGTACAGTAAGAAATGTTCTCTTGAAAACAGTTCCATATAAAATAATGTAATATCAAGTGAAAGTATGCAGCTAGTATCTTACAAACAGGATCAGTAAATGCAAAAGTACATGACAAATTTCTGTAGTGTTCACAAGATATAATATACACATCTACTGCTTCTTAAAATCGCAAAACCTTAAACTCTTAGGCCTGGTCTACACTACGCGTTTAAACCGAATTAACCCTGCACCCGTCCACACAACGAGGCCCTTTATATCTATATAAAGGGCTTTTTAAATCGATTTCTGTACTAATCCCCGACGAGAAGACTAGCGCTGAAATCGGTATTGCTATGTTGGATTAGGGTTGGTGTGGCTGCAAATCGACGGTATTGGCCTCCAGGCGGTATCCCACAGTGCACCATTGTGACCGCTCTGGAAAGCAATCTGAACTCGCTCATCATTTCTGTGGGATCTCTGGGGCTCTGACACGGAACAGCTGTGCTCTCTGGTTCTCTAGTACACTTGCCCCCATATTCTAGGCAGGACTGACTCTATTTTTAGACAAAACATAAAGAAGGGAATGACCTGGGAAGTCATTCCCATTTTTGTCCATGTGCCCCCGGCCGACCTCAGTGAGGCCCGCCAGAAGCACCCATGACAGCAGCAGATGGTACAGAATGACTGATAACCGTCATCTCATCGCTAATTTACAGTGGCATGGCAGACGGGGCAATAGGGATAGTAACGTCTCTGCTACCTTGCAAAGGCAAATGAATGCTGCTTCGTAGCACCGCAGTACCGCGTCTGTCAGCAGCATCCAGTACACGTACGGTGACAGTGACAAAAGGCAAAACGGGCTCCATGGTTGCCATGCTATGGCGTCTGCCAGGGCAATCCAGGGAAAAAGGGCTCGAAATGATTGTCTGCCGTTTGCTTTCACGGAGAAAGGATTGAGTGACGACATTTACCCAGAATCACCCGTGACACTGTTTTTGCATTGGGATCTCAACCCAGAATTCCAATGGGCGGGGGAGACTGCGGGAACTATGGGATAGCTACAGGATAGCTATCCACAGTGCAATGCTCCGGAAATCGACGCTAGCCTCGGTACATGGACGCACACCGCCGAATTAATGTGCGCTCGACTTAATACAATCTGTTTTACAAAACCAGTTAATGTAAAATTGGAATAATCCTGTAGTGTAGATATACCCTTATAGGTGTTTCATGACTTTTTATGTAACTTTCTCTATAGATGGAACATCTTTGGAAGGTATGTGTTGCAAGTAGATGTTACAATATTAAGATTAATGAGTAACTTTTCTCAGCACACAGTGGAACACTAACTTGGTAGGCTGAGAGGGGGGAAAGGATATGTGGAAACCACAAAGGGAAAGGATACCAAAAGGGTTGAACTAGCTTTAATAAAGTTATACTGGTACATAAAAGCACAACTTGCAAAATGAAATATGCAAAATAACTAGCTCCTTTGCAGGTTACAGTTACACATCTGATTACACAAGTTCTAACTAATCTTGCTTTGCACAACTACCTTTTCTATTAAAGGGTGCCTGGCAGTGTTACGTGTTCCAACACTGTTGAGCATGTATATTTTTTCATGTTCTGCTTCTTCTGTTTCTCTTAACTGGTTATGAATCATGTACTGGGATTAATGAAGTAAAAAACCCATTTGGCATTACAGCTTTAGGGACCACATGGGGAACCAAGGTAGCCCTTGATGGGTACATGCATTTGGTGGGGAGTGCTGCCTGCAGTGAATTCTGCATGTTCAGTGGATCAACATCTTCTACATGTGGCTAGTCTCAGGGGATTGACAAGAGCCAAGGCAAAGCCATTGTTTTTTCAAAAACCAACAAGGAAAGACTGTAAAATTGAAGCCATTAGCAATTTTCTAGGGTATTTGAATGGTGTACAGTGAATGCAGCATGTGTGATTGTCTAGTTTGTCTACAGCCACGCAGCTGCGTGGCTCAGTGCTTTGGTGTAGACACTACCTACACCAACTGGAGGAGTTTTGCTACTGGCATAAGCAATCCACCTCCTGGAGAAGCAGTAGTTAGGTTGACAGAAGAATTTTGCATCCACCTCGCTCTGTCTACAATGGGGATTAGGTTGGTTTAACTATGCCACTCAAAAGTCTGGATTTTTCACACTCTGAGCAACATATATAAACTTCATATATAACAGTATGTATATAACACACATATATGACTTCATATATAAACAGTATGATGGGAAATATATTTTGGGTGTATATCTATATATGTATCTATAAAATTCTCACAGCAAAATGACTGACCAAGTATTATTTTATCAATAACAATTGGTTAATAACATAGTAAAAGCATCATGATTGATTAATAACTTAGATTGGTTAATAATTAAACCACATAGTGTTTTAAAGAGCTGCAGGAGATGCAGAACAGTCTCTTGTAAAGAGCCACTTGCAGCTTGTGAGCCTCAGCCTGAGTATCACTGCAATAGAGTGTAGCTGCATCTCTGTAGTATTCTGGCAGTGTTATACAAGAAACCTCCAGAGCTCAGAACAGGGTCCTTTTAAAAACTTAAATACATTTAGGGGCTAGATTGAGCCTTTTGTTTCAGCCCAGAATATGGAGCAAAAAGTAGCTGCTTTACTCCAGGAGACTCAACAAGAGTCACAAATCCTAGGCGCTTGTCTTGTACCAGGTAGATATGGAACAGCTGCAGTCACTGCCTGCCCACTTGCGAATGAGTGGTGTGCAGCCCCTGATCAGTTCTGTTACTCTCCACCCCAGCATCATGCCTAGGGATGATCTAAACAAGTGAAGCAGTGTGTGTGCTGTCCTGTGCATCCACTCAGAACAAGACAGTGTAGCCTTAAATAGATAAGACAAAATTGTCCTGTTTAGGAGAGCCATGAAAAGGTCAATTTAAAAATGAAATGGTTAGTGATAGTTTAGATCCTGTATTTAAAACATGCAATCTCCATAGCTGTTATGTTTTTGGCAAATAAAAGGGTCTCTGATACTGCACTGACTCAGTCATTGAAAAAGCAGCAAAGAAGTGAGTGAAATCCAAGAAATATACAGATGCTCAAATGAAATTACCTGACTGGTGATTTATTTTTCAGCCTTACTGTATCATTTTTTTTAATTGACCTGTCCCTTTTGATCCACAGTGCTGTAATGTTGTCACCAGATCCTTATGCACAGCTATATTTGGTCTTTTTCTCAGCCCTCGTGGTCTGAGAAAAGGGAAGCGATGGATATTTTCCAGAGACCTTGAAAACTAGATGATATTTTTTTCTGCGAGACACTTCTTTTCAAAAAGAAAATCAAACTTCTATAAAATAATCATTATGGGGACTGGTCTAATTTTTAGGGTGGTGGCAGAAGTCAGCAGATAGTCATAGAGCAAAGAACTAAAATAATAGATTCTTTAAAATCAAAAATCAGAGGCCATGGTTTCTGCCCGAAAGTCACTTTTTGTTGTTTACAGCACACGTGTGTATTATTATTTATACTATGTTGGCATCCAAAGATCCTAATCAGTACTGGGGGCTCTTGTACAGTCATGAATGAAGTTGTGGTCTCCATCCCAAAGAATTTAAAATCCTGATCCAAATAGCGTAATAGAAGCTACCCACAACATGCCTCTACTAATAATAGCCTGGTAAACCCTAGTCTGTACTTCACCACTACTAAACCAATTAATACAGGGTTTGAGCAGCGTCAAATGGCTTTTGAGTATTGTTTTACCTATATGCCATTTTCTCCTTCTAACTTCTATGCAACTACATGTCATCCATATAAACTTCTAGGCCCTGCAGAACCTCACTCATTTTGCTTTGGCTGGGCTGACCTCACATATCCTGTTGGCTCCCTGTTGCATTACTGCCTAAGAAACGCAGTGATCCTAAGATGTTGCTTTTTGGGGTTTTTTTCCCTCCTTGTTCCCATGGTAGTATTTTCTTTGCTGCCCTTGCACCACAGTTCCACAGTTTTCTTATTATATTACTTGTATTTTCACTTGTTCAAATTGCCATGCCAGCTGTTCCACACAGTCCAGATTTAGCTCAGATATTAACTGTATTTTTTTCTAAAACTTCCTCAGTGCTTTTCCTTATATACCAAAGTCACAATGCCCTCTACTTATAATAGCTTCCATTTTTTCTCTGGGCCTCTGCACTATAAGGTTAAAGCATGCCCTGTTTGTGTGTTGCAGATCTTGTGAGAATAATATGCTTGTCAAACCTCTGAAGAACAAATTCACAGTGATTCTCATGTCCTTCCTTAGTGAAGGCAAGTTGCTCATAAATAATTTCAGCCTCTGTCCTTGATACATAAAATAATGAGCTCATCAGTACTTTGCATTCTGTATGTTAAGCTTTGTTGTGATTCAGAATATGGTGAAGTGTTCCTTCCACTGTGACCACTTGTGGGCTTATTAAACTGAATGTCTTGTGCAAAGTTGAATCTGACCTATTTTCTTTCCTCTTATGTATGTTGATTCAAAATGGGTTAACTCCCTGACCCCACTGTCATGTGATAACGATCAAGAATCACAGAACTAGTCACTTTCTTCTAACACTGAACAAGGAACTTTATTAGAATAACAAAAACAGTATTCAGGATAATGCTATTCTATATTTCTCTCTCTGCTCCACTGTAGAGCTTCTGCCTGTATAGTCTTCTTTAGCTCCTCTCTTGCCTGGTTTCTTGATACAGATTTAAAGAAATAGTACACAAAACCTCACACTCTATTTACTTCTCATAATTATGAAATCTCTTTTACCGGAAAGTCTCCTTTGCCAATGGGAATAAGCTTACTTCCCTCAAATTTAGATTAAAACATGTCATTATCTTTGACACTGCATTCTTTGTAAGGTAATACTATCTATCTTGTAGCTCTGTGTCTAGAACATACATGCAGTATTCCAGATAGGATCTAAAAATACTCTGTGTAGTAACCATATTGCCTCTTTAATACTAATCAGAGGGGTTAAAGCTTTGCAATCAACCTGAGACTTATGAATTGTTTGTTTTTATCCTTTTCCAGTGGTAGCTTAAATGTTGATTTTTGTGATGCAGTATTTGAAATGCTGTTCTATAAAGGCAATCACTAAATGTTCAGAACATAGTTCATCAGAAACACTTTGCAGGGAAATTTAAGGGTCCAGTAAAGTTCAAACAGATTTTGCAGCTGAATGGTATTTTATTTTTGGTTTAATAGAAAATACACCTCTATCCCAATACAACGCTGTCCTCGGGAGCCAAAAAATCTTACCGCGTTATATCGAACTTGCTTTGATCTGCTGGAGTGCGCAGCCCTGCCCCCCTGGAGCACTGCTTTACCACGTTATATTTGAATTCATATTATATTGGGTCGTGTTATAGTGGGGTTGAGGTGTACATGTCATATGATAAAAGCCATAATTCTGTCTTGTATACTATAATGCTATTTTGGTACACAGCTTAACTAGCTCTGTGGCAATATCATCTCTGTATAATGTTAAACTGCTAGAGTTGGTATTATAAGGAAAGTATAAGGTTAACGGGGTTAAAGAAAAAACAAAGGCCTTAGATGATATGATCAATAAACTCTTTCTTCTTCTTTGTGTTTCAAAATTGAAGTCTTTTTGACAAAAAAATCGATAGAAAATAATATTGCATCAAGTAATTTTTAAGATGAATAATAAACGTAACACATTGATACAATTTTTAATTTGTCTAAAAGAAAATAATCCTGGAGTTGTTCTTCTTTATCAGTTTAATTTTTTTTTTGTAAAATATTTTAAATCCTTGCAGCAACTGATATGCCAGTTTTTTTTTATTCAGACTGTAGGTAACTGTGTGTGGCTTTAAGTGTTGTAGCAAAGAAGGCAGCTCTCATATGAAAAGTAGGTCACATACAATTTCCTTCCATTTCACAATGAAAGAATTGGAAAATGCAGTTTCTGATGGTTCTATTAAAGTCGCTCTGTAATTTGTGGTCTAAGAGTATATAGTGCTTGACTGCAACTGAGCGTGATAGGTTGCTGCATAGTTAATATCTGTTTGTGGAAGTTGAAATTAAGATGCCTGCAGGACGAAATATGCTAAAACTAAATCACAGGTTTTACAATACTGTCAGCTAATATACAGAAATCTGGTGGAGGCAAGGCACAAGAAACCTCAACTTAATGCTTCTGAATCTTAGAACTGTGTGAGCTCTGGATGTTGACAGCATTTCCTGTATCTCCCAATCGTGTGCAACAGGCTACTACATTTCAGAGCTTTGCACTAAATTAGAATATTTGATGAAGATTTTAACTGTTCGGTACATTATGGTGGTAAAACTAGAAAGACTTTTTCTCCCTCTTCCCCACCCCGCAACCCCACCGAACACCTGAAGCTCCCTCTGACTTAAAGTGAAGTTGAGTTTTCAGCACCTTTTGATAATCAAACTCTTAACTCTCTGCCATCCTATCAGAACATAAACATAAATAACATACGTGTGAGAGAGAGAGAGAGGGAGCAAGAGAGGGAGTATAGGCCATTGAAAGTGACCTGCAAAATACATTTTTTTAAAAAAAAAGTCATGACTGTTCTTCTCCGGAGAAATTCAAGTTTTCCAGACACTAGGGAGTTTTTTTCAGGCTAGACAAGTCCTGAATTTTAACAAAGAAGACCACTCATATTTTTCCTTTTAGGACATAGGACTGGAAGGGACTCCTGGGTCACAGATTCCAACTGTCTGCTATCTCAGGCAAGCCCATTTTATAAACACATTCAGAAACTTTTGCAAGCCACCTTTTTAAAATGGGACAGAAATCAATGGGATTTAGGTGCTTAATATGCTTACGCACTTTTGAAAATCCCACTAGACATCTTGTCTGCATCTTTAGGCAGTGAAATAACTTTTCGTAACTCTAGCCCTAAATTCACCTAAAATGAAACTTTTATGTAAGAAGGATATGCCTTAATCTTTTACGGAGAGTACTGCTTTGCAATGTTTATTTTATCTATCCACTCTGAGAAGGATAATTTGAAATAGGTAAGAATGTTTCATTTGCATACTCTACGTTATCTGCAGATAATCAACTGAAAATGAGCTCGGATCTACAAGCAGGGGAAATGTAAGTAGCAGTAAGGAGTTTATATTACTTCTGTTTGGCATTGTGTGACTGATAATGGAGTACTGTGTCCGCTTCTGATGTCAACAAGTCCAGAAGGACGTTGATAAATTAGAGAGGGTTCAAAGAAGAGCCATGAGAATGATCAAAGGATTGGAAAACATGGCTAATAGTGATAGACTCTTGAAGCTCAATCTATTTAGCTTAATAAAGAGAATGTTAAGAGTTACTTGATCACAGTGTATGTGTATCTACATGGGGAAAAACATTTTGATAATGGGCTCTTCAATCTAGCAGAAAAAGGTAAAACAAGATCCGATGGCTAGAAGCTGACAAATTGAGCCTGAAAATAAGACCCATGTGTTTTTAACAGTGAGGGAACAATTTACCAAGGGTTGTGGTGGTTTCTTCATGGGCAATTTTTAAAATTAAGATGGATGTTTTTCTAAAAGACATGGTCTAGTTCAAACAGAACTTGATTCAAGGAAGTTTCTTGGCTTGTCCAATGCAGAAGGTCAGGCCAGTGTCCCTTCTGTGAATCACAACTTGATCTTATTAGTTTGTAGATCTGGTATAAGTGCATGAAGCAGGCACCATCTATATCTGCATGAAGTGGAGAATAAAAAAAACAATAAGGTTACAATTGTGTATGTAATAATAAACCTTTGCATGTTTTTCATATCGAATCCTATTTTGTCTTTAAATAGCTAACATTGTCATCTATAAACAAGAGTTCTAGTAACGGTACACCCCATACTATAAAATGGAAAGCAATGTAGATTTATTAGAACAGACTAAATTTAAGTAGCTTAGACACTATATATTAACCAGAAACTTCATAAAAAGAAAAAATTGAACTATTGTAAAGGAGACCATTTCCTTCCAACAGTCTGTCTCTCTGCTGCAGCTTTTGTCTATGCTTCTTACTGGGTCATTTAGGAAAAAAACTCAGATTGGGCCTGATCCTGTCAGATGCGGAGCCCACCTCCTGCAAGATACACGTCCTCAGCACGCTTTCATGTAAAGTGAGATGAGGGCGCACACACACTCAAGATTAGGGCCGATCTGAGGTTTTTCACTTTGTGTTTATGTCCCCTCTTTTCTCCCTCCCTCCCTCTACTCCTACCCAAAGGTGGTTTGTTCAATGTTTACATCTGACTACATTTCTTTTATCCTGATTTTGACACCAAACAGGATTGTTGTGGCTACCTCTTCTTCATCCATTAATGTGTTTAATTACGTGTGTGTGTATGTGTGTGTGTGTGTGTGTAATTTTTTTTCTCCTAGCTTGGATCAGGAAAATGTGCAGTGTTCTTTTATTTAAACCAAAGTCTAGCAGTATCTGAGTTACACACTTGTTGTTCTTCCCACTATCACAAATGACTATTAAGTTCTTTCCCTACTTCTACAGTAACTTCTTTCTTGGATGAGGAGAGGAGCAGGGTAAGCAGACTGCGTTCCTTGTTTTCCTTATTTTGATTCTCAATCCTAAAACAAAAGGCTCAGCATACAGAAGAGAAGGAAGTAGGTCAACACTAACGAGACTGGAGTTTAACAGGTTTACTACCTCGTGCTCTGGCGCCACAGTGATTGTAATAAGGCAGTTTAGAGATCAGAAGCGTGCCTTTTTCTTTCCCTGTGAAAATACACCCAAATTTGGCTTACTAATAAGCCTCTGAAAATCAAGTGATTGGTAGATTTATTAGAGGTTGGCATTACAATTCTCAGAACATTCCATTTCCAACTAATATGCTTCACAACCCACTCTTCCTCTCCCCACAGAAGTCCATGCTAGCAACACTGAGCATATTCTACGCCTGTAGTACTCACTGAGTGTCCCCCAGTTCAGAGCTTTCCTGCAATTTCTCCTCTTGGCAACAGGGGACAGTTGTGTCATTGGGCACTAGTGACAGAGAACAGGGATAGAGAACTCTCTCCTGTGCTCTCAGTTCCCGCCCCCTGCTGGCATCCAAATAGTGTGAATGATGACAAGGAAACAGTCAAGCTTCAATGGAGAGGGGTCAGGAGCAGAAGAGTAACAGGAATAGGCTATGGGGGATATGAGCGAGCAATTAGGAGATGGGGTTAGGTGACTGGACAGAGTAGGCAGGCACAGAGTATGGACTGAAGGGTCTCTAACCACTAGATTCCACTCTTCAGCAGAACATGGATTTGAACCCAGGATGAGTCACATTCTCCTGCTGTCATAAGATATATGTGAAACCTACTGAAGAAGCGAATGTCTAACTCCCCACTAATTACTCCCCCCCAGAGGATAACAGCCTACTACTACTATCTGTCAATCTATTAAATGAAGTGATAGAAAAGTTCTGGATCTGAAAGTCCTGACCCAGCAGATGACCCTTGTTGGGGTCAGTATGCTTTTTCATGATGGATGTTCTTCAGTTTACTTTTTTTTAAAATACGGTATTTTGTATGTCTTTTCCTATGTTAAAAGAACATATCTGAAATAATATGTGATTATGTAATTCTAATGATAATGCACATATGCTTGAGAATTGTATTAAGTTTACACAGGCAGCCTTCATTCTGGCATTTTCATTTTTTTTTAAAGTGGTTGCCTATGCAGCCTCAGTCGTCAAATGTACTTGGCTCTTTTATACATAATATAATTATATGTTCAATGTTTATGACAATGAGACCCTGATCCTTGATTGAGTCCTAGAGGTGCTGCTGTGATCGGAGTAACAGACATTTAGCTTTGAACAATTATCCCATTTTAGCTTTCATGTCTCTACAGATGTGGAGAAACATAAAGAATAGGTTATATGTTGTTCTGATTTTCTCTCTTGGGTTATTATTTGACGTAGTTGCTTGTATCTCGCAGGAAAAGAAATCCAGCATCCTCACAATACTCAGATGGCACAAATTGTAAAATCGCACATCGGCACTTGGGTTATTCTTCAGAAATTAATGCATTAACACAATATTTGCATATGTAATAAAAAATGTTAAATATTTTCTAATGGGTGCTTGTCATAAACAGATAAGTAGGAGTTAATAGAACAGAAGTACTTCATAGCTCTTTTGCCTGTAAAGGGTTAACAAGATCAGTGAGCCTGGCTGTCACCTGACCAGAAGACCAATCAGGGGACAGGATACTTTCAAATCTTGAGGGAGGGAAGTTTTTGTGCGTGCTGTTAGTGTTTGGTTGTTGTTCACTCTGGGGGCTCAGAGGGACCAGACGTGCAACCAGGTTTCTCTCCAATCTCTTTGATACAGTCTCTTATATGTCCAGAATAGTGAGTACTAGGTAGATAAGGTGAGTTAGGCTTATGTTTGTTTTTCTTTATTTGAAAATGTGTATTTGGCTGGGAGGAGTTCAAATTTGTATTTGGCTGAAAGGATTTTAATTTGTACTTGTATATTTAGGCTGCGAGGGTATTCCCAGTGTCTATAGCTGAAAGACCCTGTAACATATTCCATCTTAAATTTACAAAGATAATTTTTACTGTTTTTCTCTCTTTAATTAAAAGTTTCTTGTTTAAGAACCTGATTGTTTTTTTATTCTGGTGAGACCCCAGGGGACTAGGTCTGGATTCACCAGGGAACTGGTGGGGAGAAAGAAGGGAAGGGGGAGAGAGAGGTTAATTTTCTCTCTGTGTTAGGATTACTTTCTCAGGGAAGATCTGGGAGGGGGAGAGAGAAGGAGCGGGGAAGGTGCATTTTCTTCTCTGTTTAAGATTCGAGGAGTTTGAATAACAGTGATCTTCCAGGGTAACCCAGGGAGGGGAAGCCTGGGAGAGGCAACGGTGGGGGAAAGGGTTTACTTTCCTTGTGGTAAGATCCAGATGGTCTGGGTCTTGGGGTTCCCCGGGCAAGGTTTTGGGGGGACCAGAGTGTACCAGGCACTGGAATTCCTGGTTGGTGGCAGCGCTACAGGTTCTAAGCTGGTAATTAAGCTTAGAGGAATTCATGCTGGTACCCCATCTTTTGGACGCTAAGGTTCAGAGTGGGGAATTATACCATGAGAGTGCTATACTACATTGCACGGCAGAAAGTTAGGAGTTGTGAGAAAAAGAGAGAATGTTCTCTAGTTTTTGGACCTAATACTGCGCAGTGTTCGGTGCTTTCTTATAGGGGTACCCTCAACCCCCATTGGTCTCTTTCTCTACTCCAACCTGTCATAGGTTATCATTCATATTGTATCTCAGTTTAGCTTTGCTCCCTATCCCTAACACCTTATGGACCGGAGAAGCAATTACCTTGGCAATCTATTTTTTATGTAATAATTTTAAAACATGATGTAAATTGACATGGAGGAGGAGGGCAGATTATGAATTCCTTGAGCAACAAAGCGTATCCAGAAGTCTATCTTATACAGATGCTTGAATATAATCTTGACTGCCATATTATTCTGTTATCATGGGGACTATATCTGTTGCATATGGGGTGACCCTTTTTTTTTTTTAATTAAAAGGGTCCTTTTAATGATTCTGGCAGACTTTTATATAAGAATTAAGATCACAAAGAACAAATGTATGGTTAGGTTAAACTCCTAATTTATATTATGGTTTAAATGTCAGTCATGTGGCAAAATGTTATTAAATTGCTTCAAAAGATCCTGAGCAGTGTCAGAAGGGACCTCAGGAGGTCATCTAGTCTAACCTCCTGCTCAAAGCAGGAACAATCCCCAGATTTTCACCCCAGTTCCCCACATGGCTCCCTCAAGGATTGAACTCACAACTCTTGATTTAGCAAGCCAATGCTCAAACCACTGAGCTATCCCTCCCCCCAAACATAGGCATAGAGAACCCTACTAGATATGGTACTGGATTGGGACTCTGAAGACCTGAATTCCATTCTCAACTTTTCCACTGGCCCATAGTGCAGCCTTGCTTAAGTCACTTCACTTCTCTGTGCCTCCGTCTTTCAGTATCTTTGGAGATCTATGGTTGAAGAGCTCTATTTAAGATTCAGGTAGTATTATTTGATGATCTTGCCCTGTAAAGGAGATGAGTAACAAACAGTACATCTGCCAAAGTGCATGCATATATAAGGGGAGTGAAAAGCAACATCTCCTTACATTTTCCCAAGCCGGTAGCTGCCCTACAATTCCTGGGGCTCTTAATCTAACACAGAAAAGCATAACAAGAACCGACATCTGGAAATGAAAATCTGACAAATTTAAGTTAGAAACAAGGCACAGTTATTTAATAGTGGAGGGAAGTGGTGGGTTGTCCATTTCTTGGGATCTTCAAATAAAGACTGAAGCTTTGGGATTGGTACAGGGATGAAATTCTATGATCTGTGTTATACAGGAAGTCAATGTGTCCCTTCTGACCTTAAATCCATGATTGGCTGTCTGCAGTATCAGGAGGTGTGTCTGACTGGTGAGGATGTGGAGTAGCAAAGATAGCTCCAGTACCTTACACTGCAGTTGCTACTGTTTTGCTCATTATTAGGGCCCTACCAAATTCACGGCCATGAAAAACATGTCACAGACCATGAACTCAGGTCTTCCCCAGTGAAATCTCATTTTTTGCATGCTTTTACCCAATACTGTACAAATTTCATGGAGGAGACCAGCATTTCTCAAACTGGGGGTTGTGACCTAAAAGGAAGTTGCAGGGGGGTGTCGCAAGGTTATTTTATGGGGGTAGCAGTGTTGCCACCCTTACTTCTGTGATGCCTTCAGAGCTGGGCAGCTGGAGAACGGTGGCTGTTCTCCAGCTGCCCAGCTCTGAAGCCAGCGCCGTCGCCAGCAGCAGCGCAGAGGTAAAGGTAGCAGTACCGCAACCCACCCTACAATATCCTTGTGACACCACCCCCCCCCCCAACTTCTTTTTGGTCAGGACCCTACAATTACAACAGCATGAAATTTCAGATTTAAATAGCTAAAATGAAATTTACAATTTTAAAAATCTCATGACCAAAATGGACTGTGTATTTAGTTGGGCCCTACTCATAAATTAAAGTTGGCTGAGTCAGTATTAACATTCAGATCTCTCTGCTCAGCATTTTTGGCTTCCTTAAATTGCTCTGACAACAACTCCAGAAACCTGTGAGATCCCAGTTGCCTATAATCCTGCTGAATCAGAGCTGGCATAGCAAACTGAACCAGTTATCTGATGTTGGGGAAAAGACCACCACCTTGTCAATTTGATCAGACAGCCTGAGGCTCCTTTTATTGATATATCATTAATACATGTGTGCACACACGGAGAGACAGCGTATTCCCTAGCAAGGGTTAAGCCGCTCTCCCGTACTGATTTTCGCCAGTGCTTATAAAGTTTAAAACCGCAAATTATCATATCTTGCTTACACATAAATCACACCTTATTTGGCTATCACATGGCATATATTGCAGAAGCAAAATTAATATTGTCCTTATATGGCAGAACATATGTAAAATTGCAAGCCTTATCTTTTCACTTCCTTATGGTTGATTACGTGATTGTCAGAAGACCCTGACAGTTCAGTTACCCCTACTTGCGGTCAGGCTGACCAGTTTTGCATGCCCTCTGGGATTCAGTGTCTGGTGTTCAGTTCCCAATTCCAGCCAGCTCTTTCTATGCTGATACTGAGTTATTTATGCTAACGCAAGCTTATTAATATGTTACTTTAGGGCAGTGATGAGCTGGTTATTAGGGGACTTTTCTTTGAGTTTTGCCCTTATGCTAGCAGCATGATCATGGTTTGTATATAACGAAACTGCCTTCTGGGAGTTTAGTTCCGCAGTGGTTAATATAGCAATTTATTTGATGGAGTTAGTAATTTTAAGGCCTACGGCCTATACTTATGATTTTGTACTGAGGGGGGTGTTGGTTTTCCCTATCACTGATGTCCCACAT
Organism: Gopherus flavomarginatus; assembly: GCF_025201925.1. Lineage (NCBI taxonomy): Eukaryota > Metazoa > Chordata > Testudines > Testudinidae > Gopherus > Gopherus flavomarginatus. The sequence continues at coordinate 78,858,278 of NC_066617.1, read as the reverse complement.
ATATGATCTGGCTCCCCTTCCCCATCTAGGAGCAATGCTGTTTGCCCTGTTTTTTTGCCCCACACTAAAGCTTATGGGGATTTGTAGTCCTCGTCATGCCCTCTCTCTGGGATGTCAAATCACTTTTGTTAATGTACTCCCAATCTCAACTCAGTTCTACTAATGCAACAGGGAATTGTATTGGATTATGAAATATGTACAGCAATCCCAATAACTCACAGTAACATTGGATCAATCCATAACATTACTAGATACACTGACTGACTTTCAAGCAGAATTGTTTCATACCTCACTGTGGTCTGCTTCACTAAGTGTGTTTTTCGTGACACAGTAAATGTTAAATATTTTCTTAGCTCTGCCTACACTAATGGCTTAGTACTTACACGTTCTGCCAAACAGTGACCAACGTTAGTGATTAGCCCAGCTTTCAAACGTTTCTCTTCTCCCCGCACCTCCCCACTCTTCCTGCCCTTCTCTGATATAGTATACAAGTCATAAAAGTCTGCCTTAGGCCACTCACATCTTACTTGGCACGGGATCCTAACAAAACCTAGGGCAGTCCCTGTCAAATGCTATACAAAATGGAAGAATACTGCCAGATAATGTTAAGTCACTCTGTAGAGCTGTGGTCCAAGGAGTTTCTATGGAACATTCATTGCTAATGAACTCTAGGGCATTGAAGATTTGAGTGGCTTTTTTCTTCAGGCTGCAACTGACCTGGTCCATTAATATCTATAAACCTAATTGAGCTTCTCTCTTGGAAAATACTTTATAATGTCTCATTTCTAATATGTGTATGCATGCATTCACTGATTGTCTTATCCCAGTTCTCTTGTTTGTTCTATAATTTACTGGTATATCACAGCTGTACTCTCCTCTCTGCAGTCAGAAAAAAAAATGCACTGGCTGCACAATATTTTATCAAAATGTAAGAACAGGAGGATAGTAATGTCAGTTTTGCCTAACCATAGGCTTGAACATTGACAGTCGGATGTAATTCCTGTCTTTTGATATACAAATATCAAATAAATATACAAGTCTTCATGTGGAATGGACAGTAGAATAAAGAAAAATCTTTTTGAGGGTGTTTTAAGCTTTCTCGCATACAAAACAATTCTTGAAACCAATCATCTTCAAATTGCAGTAAGGGTCTTTGTGTTGGGAGGCAGCAGGAATAGTTACATCACATTAAGTTTTTTGTTATGTTTTTTTTTATGGAGAGGAAAGGTGCTTATCAGTGAGAAATTGTCCAGGAACAGTTCAGCCTCTTAAAAATATCCCCAGTGTTCGTGTCTGCTCCTTAGTCACAGCTGTAACACATTTGTGCAGCAGTGCTTCCCCATACATATCTCTTCTATGCCCAGAACATCCTGTACCTTTTTGTACATTAGTAATGTGCCTGAAAGAGCACCCACAGGTGGTGTCTTTACTTTCTCTGTGAGCGAGATGTCCACATTGTGGATTACTCAATTTAATGTGGGGAGAAAGGACGACAAACGTTGCCAGCTGTGGAGGTGACCATTCCTGTTGGTTCTAACCTGACTTGATGCCGACTAGTAACTGAAACGGATTGGTTGCAGTGATGTCCACCTATTCAAGGTGGATCACAGCGGCCTAAGGCAGATTTTTCATTTCTATATAATATCTAGAGTGACCAGACAGCACATGTGAAAAATCGGGACGGGGTGGAGGGTGATAGAAGCCTATATAAGAAAAAAAACCAAAACTCAGGACTGTCCCTATAAAATCGGGACATCTGGTCACCCTAATAATATCCTGCCTGTACTTTTATATCTATATAAACTTTTTTAAATGTATACCCCCTTCCTGAAAAGTCAAATGGAAAATTATAACCTTACTATAGAATTTAATGGAGAATTATACCCTTTTTATAGAATTCTAAAAGTAGCTTCAAAAACTTTGATTCCATAAAATCCTATTGTTTTCATCCCTGTTAATTAAATTTTATATGACTTTCCATTAGATTAAAGAAGCATACTTGAAAAGAGTCAATTTATTTTGAAAGGGCTCATTTTGAACCTAGAATTTTTCCATATATAAGCAAGTAAATTGCTACAAGCTCAAATGGGCACCTCTAGGTCAGGTGGAAGGATAACAACTGTGAGGGGTGAGATGATATCCCAATCCATAAAGCATTTCCTTAAGGTGTGATTTCCCCGCCCCCTGAGCAACAAACATTAAGAAAACAATAAGCAATTTATAGAATAAACTATACTTCCAAAAACCCATCTAATATCTGTTGAGTGGGCTGGATTTTACATATACTTCTATCTACTGAATTATTCACAGTTTAAACTTACCCCCCAAAAAGGAAAAATTAAATCACATGGGAAGGAAAAAAGTGGAGCTGGCAGAGGAGGAAAGGTGGAAAGGAGGCTATTATGGCTATGTAGTCTAGAAGAGGATCGCAAATATCCTGACATTCAAGGCCCCAAAGACTGGCTATGAAGGGTCTGTGAATATGCTGTGACTTACAGGGAGCGGGGGAGGGGAGAGAATCACAAGTCTTCAACCCTAGTGACTAGTTTGCATCAGTTACATTTTCAAGGCTACAGTATCAGCAAAAAAATCTACCCATTTTCCTTTTCTCCTGAAAACACAGATTCTCCTACAACATTTCTAAATTAGAGGAGGCCCATAGCTGTGAGCTTTGCAAACCCACAAAGACTAGCTCTGCCCTGGGGGCTCTCATAAGCACTAACTGCCCTAGTGTAAATGAGGAAGGGATGAATTAATGCTTCCTCTTCCCTCAACGCTTTTCAGCAGGCAGAGGTGTAGCGAGCGCCCTCCGTACCCTCTGACCGGAGGGGGCCCCGCAGAGAAGGGGGCCCCTAAAAGTGACAAAAAAAATTTAAAGTATAACTAGGTAAGTGACATTTATTGACGCTATTGCACAATCCATGTCGGTTTTACTGACAAAACCGTGAAGTCATTATGATACATCATAATGCTATTGGCTACATCAGTTGTCTGTCGGTCAGTTTCGAATTTTAGTTGGACCCATTCAAAGAATGTGTATTTGCGTTCATAATGGCGGTCGGCGGATAAATGCTATTAATTTAGTTGTTTAGTTTTTTATCGTTTCCAACGCAGAAGCGTGCTTTGTGATGTCTAAGAGAATGTATAAGAGCAGAGCTAGTAAACGAAAGGCAGCAAAAAATGCCGAGAAGGAACTTGAGAAAATTCCTAAGTTGTCAACATATTTTGCGCTGCAATCCAACGTACAGGTACAGGCACATGAAACTGACAGCGCTAGCAGCGTCGAATCGTATCCAGAAGTATCCAGATGTGCTTCAAGTGAGGTCGAAGGTGAAGCCAGTTGTTCTACCAAACAAACTGTGACAGATATTCCAGCTGCTGCCGGGAAAGAAGTAACTGAATCTGAACCACTGACTGATGATCTAGGAGATTGGCCGTCTATAACATCGGACAGGCAAGTGTGTGACATTGTTGCACGCGGCCCACCGCAGCAGAATGAAAGTTACGAATTTCCATTTAACGAGGAAAGACGGAGGTTCACAAGTACTCATTTCTATTGAACCATGGAGGGGAAAGGCCTTATTTGCACACAGACTGGCTAACTTAGTAAGGAGGGCTTTAAACTAGGTTCGACGGGGACAGGTGAGCAAAGCCCACAGGTAAGTGGGGAACAAGACCTGAGTGATGGGTTGGAAACAGGAGGGAGCACGGGCTATAATGGCAGAGAGGAAGGAGGGTCAGGGCAAAGCTGGAAGGCAAGATCAAACCAGTATCTTAGATGCCTATATACAAATGCAAGAAGTATGGGTAATAAGCAGGAAGAACTGGAAGTGCTAATAAATAAATACAACTATGACGTTGGCATTACTGAAACTTGGTGGGATAATACACACGACTGGAATGTTGGTGTGGATGGGTATAGTTTGCTAAGGAAGGATAGACAGGGGAAAAAGGGAGGAGGTGTTGCCTTATGTATTAAAAATGTACACACTTGGACTGAGGTAGAGATGGACATAGGAGATGGGAGTGTTGAGAGTCTCTGGGTTAGGCTAAAAGGGGTAAAAAACACGGGTGATGTCGTGCTGGGAGTCTACTACAGGCCACCTAATCAGGTGGAAGAGGTGGATGAGGCTTTTTTCAAACAACTAACAAAATCATCCAAAGCCCAAGATTTGGTGGTGATGGGGGACTTCAACTATCCAGATATATGTTGGGAAAATAACACCGCGGGGCACAGACTATCCAATAAGTTCCTGGATTGCATTGCAGACAACTTTTTATTTCAGAAAGTTGAAAAAGCTACTGGGAAGAAGCTGTTCTAGACTTGATTTTAACAAATAGGGAAGAACTCGTTGAGAATTTGAAAGTAGAAGGAAGCTTGGGTGAAAGTGATCATGAAATAATAGAGCTTACAATTCTAAGGAAGGGTAGAAGGGAGTACAGCAAAATAGAGACAATGGATTTCAGAAAGGCGGATTTTGGTAAGCTCAGAGAGCTGATAGGTAAGGTCCCATGAGAATCAAGACTGAGGGGAAAAACAACTGAGGAGAGTTGACAGTTTTTCAAAGGGACGCTATTAAGGGCCCAAAAGCAAGCTATTCCGATGGTTAGGAAAGATAGAAAATGTGGCAAAAGACCACCTTGGCTTAACCACGAGATCTTGCGTGCCCTACAAAATAAAAAGGAGTCATATAAAAAATGGAAACTAGGTCAGATTACAAAGGACGAATATAGGCAAATAACACAGGAATGCAGAGGCAAGATTAGAAAGGCAAAGGCACAAAATGAGCTCAAACTAACTATGGGAATAAAGGGAAACAAGAAGACTTTTTATCAATACATTAGAAGCAAGAGGAAGACCAAGGACAGGGTAGGCCCACTGCTCAGTGAGGAGGGGGAAACAGTAATGGGAGACTTGGAAATGGCAGAGATGCTTAATGACTTCTTTGTTTCGGTCTTCACTGAGAAGTCTGAAGGAATGTCTAATATAGTGAATGCTTACGGGAAGAGGGTAGGTTTAGAAGATAAAATAAAAAAAGAGCAAGTAAAAAATCACTTAGAAAAGTTAGATGCCTACAAGTCACCAGGGCCTGATGAAATGCATCCTAGAATACTCAAGGAGTTAATAGAGGAGGTATCTGAGCCTCTAGCTATTATCTTTGAAAAATCATGGGAGACGGGAGAGATTCCAGAAGACTGGAAAAGGGCAAATATAATGCCCATCTATAAAAAGGGAAATAAAAACAACCCAGGAAACTACAGACCAGTTAGTTTAACTTCTGTGCCAGGGAAGATAATGGAGCAGCTAATTAAAGAAATCATCTGCAAACACTTGGAAGGTGGTAAGGTGATAGGGAATAGCCAGCATGGATTTGTAAAGAACAAATCGTGTCAAACTAAGCTGATAGCATTCTTTGATAGGATAACGAGCCTTGTGGATAAGGGAGAAGCGGTGGATGTGATATACCTAGACTTTAGTAAGGCATTTGATATGGGCTTGCATGATATTCTTATAGACAAACTAGGAAAGTACAAATTAGATGGGGCTACTATAAGGTGGGTGCGTAACTGACTGGATAACCGTACTCAGAGAGTAGTTATTAATGGCTCCCAATCCTGCTGGAAAGGTATAACAAGTGGGGTTCCGCAGGGGTCTGTTTTGGGACCAGCTCTGTTCAATATCTTCATCAATGATTTAGATGTTGGCATAGAAAGTACGCTTATTAAGTTTGCGGACGATACCAAACTGGGAGGGATTGCAACTGCTTTGGGGGACAGGGTCAAAATTCAAAATGATCTGGAGAAATTGGAGAAATGGTCTGAGGTAAACGGGATGAAGTTCAATAAAGATAAATGCAAAGTGCTCCACTTAGGAAGGAACAATCAGTTTCACACATACAGAATGGGAGGAGACTGTCTAGGAAGGAGTATGGCAGAAAGAGATCTAGGGGTCATAGTGGACCACAAGCTTAATATGAGTCAACAGTGTGATACTGTTGCAAAAAAAGCAAACATGATTCTGGGATGCATTAACAGGTGTGTTGTAAACAAGACACGAGAAGTCATTCTTCCGCTTCACTCTGCGCTGGTTAGGCCTCAACTGGAGTATTGTGTCCAGTTCTGGGCACCGCATTTCAAGAAAGATGTGGAGAAACTGGAGAGGGTCCAGAGAAGAGCAACGAGAATGATTAAAGGTCTTGAGAACATGACCTATGAAGGAAGGCTGAAGGAATTGGGTTTGTTTAGTTTGGAAAAGAGAAGACTGAGAAGGGACATGATAGCAGTTTTCAGGTATCTAAAAGGGTGTCATCAGGAGGAGGGAGAAAACTTGTTCACCTTAGCCTCCAATGATAGAACAAGAAGCAATGGGCTTAAACTGCAGCAAGGGAGATTTAGGTTGGACATTAGGAAAAAGTTCCTAACTGTCAGGGTAGTTAAACACTGGAATAGATTGCCTAAGGAAGTTGTGGAATCTCCATCTCTGGAGATATTTAAGAGTAGGTTAGATAAATGTCTATTTGGGATGGTCTAGACAGTATTTGGTCCTGCCATGAGGGCAGGGGACTGGACTCGATGACCTCTCGAGGTCCCTTCCAGTCCTAGAGTCTATGAGTCTATAAATGGCAAGAAAATAAGACGTTCATGGTTAATGTACTCAGTTCAGAAAGATGCCATTTTTTGTTTTTGTTGTAAATTATTTGGCACTAGTGACATACCGCTACGTCATGGAACATCTGCTTGGAAAGCACTGTCAAAAAGACTTCAGCAGCATGAAACAGGCAAAGGTCATAAAGACTGTATGGTGAAATGGTTTGACCTTCGGTCAGGCATAGTAAACCGTACATCTATTGACCAACTCGAATTGCAGGCTTTTCTGAAAGAAAGAGATTTTTGGAGAAATGTTGTCAAACACATGGTTGATGTCGTTATTTTCTTGTCCAAAAGAATCTTGGCATTTCGAGGAAGTAATGAAAAGCTCGGCGATCCTTCGAATGGCAACTTTTTGGGACTGTTTGAATTGCTTGCAAAGTATGATACTGTCCTCAGCAAACTTTTACAGAGGATTAAGAAGGCAAAGACACATGTTCAGTACCTTAGTCCACAGATCCAAAACGAGCTGATTCAACTTGTTGCCAGTAACATTCAAGAGGCCAACATAGCGCAGCTTAAAAAGCAAAATATTATTCAGTTATTTTGGACTGTACTCCCGACATGTCACATGAAGAACAGATGTCTGTGGTGTTACGCTTTTGTTGAATGCAACGGTGAAGATGGTGTCGTGAAGCATTTGTTGGTTTTCTTAATGTTCATGTTACAACTGGCGAGGGCTTATTGGAAGCGTTTTTGGAAAGGCAACCAACTTAGGAATAGACATTGCTGACATGAGAGGCCAAGCTTATGATAACGGTGCAAATATGAGAGGAAAGAATAAAGGAGTTCAAGCCCGCATGCTAGAAATAAAGGACCGTGCCTTGTATGTACCATGTGGAGTTCACACTTGAAATCTTGTGATCTCAGACGCGGCAAAGTCATCGAAATATGCCGTTGACTTTTTTGGTCTGATTAACAGAATATACGTTATCTTTTCTTCTTCACCTTCACGTTGGGATATACTTCAAGAACATGTGCCAATATCTGTTAAAGGGTTATCGGACATTCGTTGGGAGTCGAGAATTGATGCTGTGAAGCCATTGCGTTATCACCTTGAAGAATTGTGCAACGCTTTGTCATCTTTGCGAGAATATGCGCTCGAAAAGAAAGATGGCAATACAGCAACAGAAGCCGGTGCACTTTTAGACCATGTTACTACGTGGCCTTTTGTTCTGACTGTGTACACATGGTACGATATAATATTTCACGTCAATAAAACCAGCAAATTAATTCAGTCACCAGATGTGTCAATTGACGTACTGCAGGCAGAAGTCGGTGCTACAATGAAGTTTTTGGAAGACTATCGAATACAAGATATAACTCTGTGGTCACAAATGCACGTGGAATAGCAGAGCATATGGGTATTGAGCAGGTGGTTTCCAGAAACCAGAGTGCGACGTAAGAAGAGAATGTTTGATTACGAATGTGCCGATGATTCGAGTCGTCTTTCTGCCGAAGAAAAATTCAAATCGCAGTTCTTTCTTGTTCTCACTGATCAGCCATATCTTCTGTTTCGTCGCGATTTGACCAACTCGTGGAGTGGTATAAGTTGTTTGGATTTCTGTACAACGCTAACAGCCTGAAGCAGTGTCACAGAGAAAATGAACTGGAGAATCACAGCAAAAATTTTGAAAGAAAAATGGGAGACATTGATGCCAACGAACTCATAATGGAGTTGAATCGTTTTATTTATGTCATTGAGAAAGAGAGAGGACTTGTCACGACAAACAGTTTTTTAAAGTACACATACAAGAACAGCCTTCAGGAGATATATCCGAATCCTTGCATTTGCTTCGGAATTCTTCTGACCACACCAGTTACTGTCGCTGGTGCTGAAAGGAGCTTCAACAGAATGAAACTGATCAAGAATATCCTGCGCTCAACCATGACAGATGACAGGCTTTCTGCGCTTGCAGTTATCTCAATCGAAAACAAGATTGCCAGATCTCTGGACTATGACGCATTGATTAACCAATTTGCGGAGAACAAGGCTCGAAAGAAGTGCTTTTGCGTAAATATGGAATACATGTACACTGTAGGCCTATGTATACATAATATGAACCCTGTATATTGTATAAAATACCGCATTCCAGTTTCTGCATTGTAAGGGGCCCCGGACATATGTTCGGAGGGGGCCACGTTCTTTGTTGCTACGGCCCTGTCAGCAGGGCTGATTGGTCACAGCCCTTATAAATCTCACAGAATTTAATTGGGATGAAACAACTATGAATGTACAGAATTTTTATCAGGTTCTATAGAATGGACACTCAAAACCTTTGGCTCAGCACAGAACTCAGAGCCCCGAAGGTACCACTTTTATGTTTCCTTTAAGATATCTTTAAGCTAGCTTTGTGTTTTTGGGATACTGAGCTACTCAAGATGCTAGCGAGTATCCCAGGGTAATTTAGACAGGAACCCAGGGCCTGAAGGTTGTTGTTCACTAAAGTTAACTTAAGGTAAAATATGAATGTTGCCTCTAACCCAACTCCTAATCATACACAAACTCTCTAGTTCAAGTTAAGTGGAGCTTTAAAATTGAGCTAGCTGGCCCATCAGGGGTGTGGGTTGAAGCTCAAGCATCAGCAGTGTTTAAGCTAGTAATGCTGTGGGGACTCAGATACTTGGCACCACTGCTACAAACACTCTGTGATGCTAATGCAATCACTCTGTGCAGATTGAGTGTTGTTTTGCTCTATCACTTTAGCTACAGAGACAAGGTGGGTGAGATAATATCTTATACTGGACCAACTTCTGTTGGTGAGAGAGACAACAATCTAAACCCACTAACAACCCCTCCAGCTGCTTCTTCCCCCCTTCCTTTCCTCCCTATGACTTAAGAGTATTAATGGCCACTTCACCCCTTGAAATATGTTAACTGCTTATGCTAAACATTCTGTTCCACCTTGTATTTAGCTGTCATAATCTGAGTGTTTCCCAGACCTGAAGAAGAGCTGGGTGTATGCTCCAAAGCTTGTCTCTCATCAACAGAAGTTGGTCCAACAAAAGATATTACCTAACCCACCTTGCTTCTCTAATATCCTGAGACCAACACTCATAGGTGCCGACTCCATGGGTGCCCCGGGGCTGGAGCACCCACAGAAAAAAATAGTGGGTGCTCAGTTATCCTGTTGGCTTTCACAACATCCCATGGCAACAAGCTCCATATGTTGACTCTGCATTGTGTGAAGAAGTACTTCCTTATGTTTGTTTTAAACCCTGTTGCCTATTGACTTAATTGAGTGACCCCTTACTTATTGTTATTTGAAGAGGTAAATAACACTTCTCTATTCACTTTCCCCACACCATTCATGACTTTATAGACCTCTATCATATCCCCTCTTAGTCATCTTTGTTTAAGATGAACAGTCCCAATCTTTTCAATCTCTCCTTATATGGAAGCTGTTCCATACCGCTAATCATTTTTGCTGCCTTGCTCTGTGCTTTTCCAATTCTAGCATATCTTTTTGGAGATGGGGGTGACCAAAACTGCACACAGTATTCAAGGCATGGACATATCCTGGATTTATATAGTGGCATTATGATAGTTTCTGTCATCTTATATATCCCTTTCCTAATGGTTCCTAACGTTGTTAGTTTTTTTTTTGATGCTGCTGCACATTGAGTGCATGATTTTAGAGAGCTATACACAATGACACCAAGATCTTTCATATGGTTACTGAAAATTTAGAACCCATCATTGTAAAAATAGAGTGTAGCCACAGCAGTACGAGTGGTGGGACAAGCTAGCTGTCCTGAGTCCATATCCATCCAAAACCCTAGGTATGTTTTGGGGCAGGTGGCCCATCCCGGTGTTCATGCAGCTACTCTCTCTTTTTAGCATGCTGACATGACGAGCTTGCACAGTTGTCTCCTCAAGGGGATTCACTCCTCCAGATCCAAGAGTAGACATGCTCTAAAAGGTCCCCAAGCACAAATACTTTAACAGTTATACAAAAAGATTAAACTAACAGGTCCAAATCCAGCCCGTAGGGCAGTCCAGTACACTATCATCCCACCCACAGGCTTTTGCCATGTGTCCTCTTGCTGTGGCTATTGCTTACTACCTCCCAGCAACAGGGCGCATCTCTTCCCAGCTCTCAGCCTTCCAGTTCCATTTCTTCAGATACCTGCCATTTGTCCTTCCATCCACAGCCAGGGATGCTGGAACAATTTTTACCGTGAGGGTGCTGAGAGCGATTGAACCAAACTGTAAACCCTGTGTATGATGGAAACCACTTCAAGCCAGAGGATGTGGAAACCCCTCCAGCACTTATGTCCACAGTTACTTCCCAAGTGCTGCCTCCAGCTTTCTGTTCCTGCAACTGTGTAGCCTACATTCCTTTCGAAAATCTGGTCTATTCTGACCCCAGGACATGACTTTCTTTTCTTGTAAACTGGGGATTATGGAGTCCTCTACTGGCTGGATGTTGAACTAGGTAAGAGCATCCTCTACAGCTACACCCCTTCCCTACATCTCAGTTGAAGGAAGAAAATATACCTAGTGGTGAGCCAATAGGTTTATTACAGTACTGCTTCCAGATGTCATTCTCTGTCCATTTTATGGAGGAAGAGTGTTTTCTGGGCGACTTGAATTCATAGTCTCCTTATTTGGTGCTGTGTAAGAATCCTGACACTATAAAGAGAGACTGAAATGAGCCAATGGGATGACAAAGAAAACAAAAATGATCAATGAACTATGAACATTCTATTTCTTTATGGAAAAAATCTTCTGTGCTTTGAATTAAACAGTACATGGCTTTCCACATGACCTCTCATTATTGAAATCACTGGGTTTAGTCAGACACTTCCCTCAGTTAAATGCAGGGCCCCATTTGTGGAAAATCCTCTTGGGGATGGGAGGTAGCAGTGGCAGTGTAAGGAGATGATTCAGTGCATCTCTCAAGCAGACACCTGTAGAGTCCTGGCTACAAGTTAAAGATGTCCTTCCCTTGAGAACTTCCTGACAAGAGCAGTAGTGATACCTCTGGAGAACAACCTGCATGTTGTTTTAGAGTAGTTGTATTTCTCTGTACCTGTGGGTCTGACTCAAACCCACTCTCGTCAAACTATTATTTATATGAGTGAGATTCTCACACATGCTCCATTGCTTGCGGACTGTCAGGGGGCTCAGAGTGGGTTGAGGGGGAGAATTTTCCCTGCACAGCAACTGAGGAAGGTAGCCCAAGACTGTCTTCAAAGGATTTCTTTGCAAACTCCAGTGTACGGGGCATGCCAGGGTGGGGCTAGAGATAGGAGGGGTGGAATTGCGGTGGGAATCACCGTGGAGGTTCTGGGCAGCACTGCCGCCCTTAGGCAGCCTGAGACAAGCTGCTGTATTTTAGTTAAGCTGAAGGCCACTCTGACCACTGCAGCAGCACTGTATCAGGAAGGTGCAATCATGGCTTAAAGCCCTTACATTTCCCTGGGCTGTGCCTCTAGAGGCCTAGTACAGAATTAATCTTGTATTCTTTCCCTTTCACTCTTTGGTACCAATACTATTGAGGTAATCTTAGGAGTTTCTGAGCACCAGCAGCTCCCATTTCACAATGGCTGCACTGGCTACTGGGGCAGTTGAAGGTGCTCAGCAATTTAATAAATGTGGGCATTAAATGGTAGTGGCTTAGAACACGCATTCACTTTATATCTTAATGCTTTCACGTCCCAGAAAACTGTTTACTAGAGCGGTGTGGAGAAAGACAATTCCGTTTCACAGAGGAGTTTGATATTTCAAAATTTGCTTTCATACTCACTAGGAACAAAAAGGAAATTTTTCAAATTCTCTGAGAAAGGGAATAAAGCCCAGATTCTGAGGAGTGAACTCTGGAAACCCATGGGTTCCTGGCCACAGGATAATCCACACACTGGGCTGCCCTTGACTTGTAAATCTTGGAAGCCTGGGCTGTCAGTGAGGCAGGTGGGCGAGATGGCAGGAAACAAGACATCAGGGCCACCATAAAATGTTTTGATTTCGCCACAATGTTTCATTAGAATTTATCCAACCAGCTCTTCTGGTTATCCATGACATACCCAAATATAATTAATATTTTTAAAGTTTTTCCACCTAAACAATTTGTTTCGGTAATATACCAGTAAGCTGAAATAATTTGATCTGTCTTCATTTCTAATATAAATATCTTTTATAGTCCGGTTCTTGTAAATAACTTCACTTCCAGCACCTACTTGCTGAATGTCCAGAGACCTCTCCTGCTGTATATGTGGGGTGGTATCTTAGAACTTGCAGTAATTGTGGGGAAATTAAGCCTTTTATGATTGATTGATTAAAACAAAAGAAATTATCTCCAATGATGTTCCTAAATAATAGGTATCACAAATCTACATAAGTCAGTGTCCAATTAGCTTTCCTTTTTTTTCTGTCTTTTGGCCTTTTCCAATTTAGTAGACTCAGTAGTTCACCTCCAGTTTTATTTGCCCCAAAGTGTGAATAAAAGAAAACTGAGTAGACATACGTTTTTCTTTTAGTGGACTACATATTTCAGAACAGATGAAAGAACCTACTGAAAAAAATGCATTGTATTAGAAGAGCAAAAAGGAGTGAGTTATGGAATAAAACTACTTATCTGTGCTATATTTTTGAAGACTGTGAAAATTGTCATCATAAGTTACAGCTGACAGAGACCTACCTTATGTTCTTCATTTCTTTTTAATCTAGACAGCTTTTCTCTTTTTGAAAATATAAATTGGTATTGTCATCTGTAGAAACTGTTTATATAGTTGCACTCTGCACTGATGTGTATTCAGAAAGATCAGTCATGGGTTTTTTCACTGCAGTACAGTGAAATGTGCTATTGGAAGTTTAAAAGCCATATTTTGATGCCATAGATATGTATTAGGCAAGGTGAAGTGATGAAATTGTGCAGAGGAAATATTAGAACAGTGAAATAGTTGGCAGAGATGTTTGCTAATATAAGGAATTCTTAAATTTGATGGAGCGTTTTTAAACTCCTCATGACAATTATACACTTAATAAATTTGTGCGTGAATTTAGTATTACTGAAACTAAAAGACTCTCCTTGCTGTGTCAAGCAAGATATAGCATAGGAGGATGCTAATGTGAGGTTCTCTCATAGCTCTGACCATAACTGCCTATTCTGTTTCAGTTTTAGACCTTTTTTGAAATGTCTGCCAGTTGTACAAAACTGTGCAATGTTTTTATATATTTATGATCTGTAGACTTCTTATTGCAAATGGTCGTGATACATTGGTGTCACATTGTATCATGGGGATTGAAGGATGGTTAATACGAATTTTATATGTAAAGTTTTAGTGCAACATCCAGTGCTTGTGGGATTTTCCTTTTCAAAAGGTAGCTACATGAAAAATATGAACATGGTGCTAAAATTGGCACATGCGCCTCTCTTCTTCACCCTCATGGTCACCCCAAGAGATGGTGGGTTTAATTGTATTGTATCAAAATGTGTGTGCATATGTATATGAGCATTTAATAAAGAAGGATAAAGGTGAAAAGATATTGTAACATAAACCTGACATATTTATAAATAAGGGTAAATGTCTTTGACTAGTAAAAGGTGGAACTTGGATCTCTTCAGCTCTTTTTAGTGCTAAATTGGACAAACTGCTGTTGGAATACAACACCCTTTTTCAGTCCACTGACAGAACACCTCTGTTGGATGGGAATAGGGTTGCCAGACATCTGGTTTTCAAACGGAATGCCTGGTCGAAAAGGGACTCTGGCGGCTCCGATCAGCACCACTGACCAGGTTGTTAAGTCTGATTGGCTGCAGGAGGGCTGGCAGGCTCCATACCTGGCTCTGTGTGGATCTTGGGAAGTAGTCAGCATGTCCCTCCCCCCTCCTAGGTAGAGGGGCAGCCATGGAGCTCCATGAGTTGTCCCTGTCCACAGGTGCCACCCCATAGGCCGGGAACTGCAGAAGGGGCAGGCCAAGGGCAGGGCAAGTGTGTTTGGTTTTCTGAAATTAGAAAGTTGGCAACCCCAGATGGGGAGGAGAGAAGGGTAATTTTCAAAGTGGCATGTCCTCTCTTTCTTGGATTCTTTTCTCAAATAGATATAGCTCCTGGTAGGGAACAGCCAGAAGTAAGTCGCTCAAACAATGTTAAAATATTTTGCATATAATAAACTCCTTGAGGCAAAATAGTTGTCCTTTTCTGCATCTTCTATAGTGTTAATGCTGGTGTGACTTAGCTTATAAGTAATTATAAAAAGAATCAGGAATCAGAATGAAAGTACAGATAGAAGGAATAGCAATGCTGGACAGTGTGTGTACTCTGATTGTGACCTGCCCATCCTCTAATTAGAAAGGAATGAAGGGAAAGGAAGAGAAAGAAACAAAACTTTTTACTCCTTGGAGTTCTTTAGGAGAGAGAACATTTCAGGCTCTTCATTTACTATGAGAATGGCCTCGATGGCAGTGGTAGAAATATTTTAGATGTGGCAAAGATTCTAAATCTGGCCTGCAAATTTAGTTTTAGGGCAATTCAATTTGCAAAAAGTAAAATACCTCTGTTGTCAGTTTCTTTAAGTCCTAACTAATGTGATTACCTCATACATATAGTTCATAAAGTTTAAGAGCTTGTTTTTTATGCTGGGTTGACTAACTTAGATGTAGTATAAAACCAATACATAACAACAGCAGATATGAGTTAGTTACTATCTGTTCATTTTTAATATTTTTGAAATCTAAACATATAATAAACCACAGCTTTTTGGAATGTAGAGGATCCAGTAGCCTGTGGTGATTTTAAGCATGTTGGCCTTTCAAACACATGTTGGTCTGAATCTACTATGTCAAATTATTGCTTCAGCTCAGGGGAAATGCTGGCCTTTAATGAAAAAAAAAATCATTAACACAATGCTGGCTTTTTAATCACTGTTCATAACCAATATAAAATCTGCCCCTGACCAGAAGAAATGTTTGTCTTAAATGATGATCTTTTAAAACAGCAAAAACATGGGAAACGGCTGCTTGTTGGCTTTTATTCAGAGCACTCAATTTTCCACTGTATTGCAGCAGCTTTTTTGCTGTTCTGACAGTGGCATTAGGCAAATGTAAAACTGATATAAAAGAAGTGGAGAATCAGGCCTTGAGACTATATTGAACTTACAGACCTTAAAATGTTACAGGAAAATGAAAGCATTGTTCAGTCCAAAGAGTGTTTCACTGAAGCACTGGAATAATGGGAAGAAAAGATGTCATGTGAAGCTTGCATACATTGAATTGTATTGTTTGCTGAATTGGAGAGAGAACGCTATGGAATAATGCCAGGTTACTGAAGTAAACTGTCAAACGTTCTGAAAATGAAGACAATATTTTATTAAGGTTGTCTTCTTCTAAGATATATATTTGATTTTTACTTTCTATCATATTTCAGAGGCCATTATCTCTTTGTGTACTCTGGTAAACTTGGTGTTTTCTATGTAAAGGGAAGGTGATTACAAGAAGGATACAGTACATAAGTAGTGTGTAGGGCTTACAGAGCTTTTCTTCCGTGTGTGTGTGTGTGAGAGAGAGAGAGAAAGATCCAAAACACGTAAGATTTATTATATAAAATTATCTGAAAGAAAAGATCAGCCTTCTAAAGCTGCAATCTCTATTTGTTTAATGAAAAAAAAAGCCAACTCAGAAAGGAGCGGGGCCATTTATATTGCCAAGTTAATTAAAACATAAATAGGATTACTGTCTCCTCATCATGCCACCAATCATCATGTTTATGAAGTTTAAAGTGGAAATATACAGAGTCTCCTGTGGCATGCAAAGCCCAGAAGCTTTTGCATCCTGGCTATTTATTGGCCCAATTTATCCAATGGAACCAAAACAGCTTGCAATGAGGATTATACTTTTTTCTCGGCCTGGAAAAGTCATGGAGCAGGTCCTCAAGGAATCCATTTTGAAGCACTCGGAGGAGAGGAAGGTGATCAGGAACAGTCAACATGGATTCACCAAGGGCAAGTCATGCCTGACCAACCTGATTGCCTCCTATGATGAAATAACTGGCTCTGTGGATATGGGGAAAGCGGTGGAAGTGATATATCTTGACTTTAGCAAAGCTTTTGATATGGTCTCCCACAGTATTCTTGTCAGCAAGTTCAAAAAGTATGGATTGGATGAATGGACTGTAAGGTGGATAGAAAGCTGGCTAGATTGTCGGGTTCAATGGCTAGTGATCAATGGCTCGATGTCTACTTGGCAGCCAGTATCAAGTGGAGTGCCCCAGGGGTTAGTCCTGGGGCCAGTTTTGTTCAACATCTTCATTAATGAGCTGGATGATGGGATAGATTGCACCCTCAGCAAGTTCACAGATGACACTAGGCTGGGGGAAGTGGTATATATGCTGGAGAGTAGGGATAGGGTCCAGAGTGACCTAGACAAATTGGAGGATTGGGCCAAAAGAAATCTGATGAGGTTTAACAAGGACAAGTACAGAGTCCTGCACTTAAGATGGAAGAATCCCATGCCCTGCTCCAAGCTGGGGACCAACTGGCTAAGCGGCAGTTCTGCAGAAAATGACCTGGGGATTATAGTGGATTAGAAGCTGGATATGTATCAACAGTGTGCCCTTGTTGCCAAGAAGGCTAACAGCATATTGGGCTGCATTATTAGGAGCATTGCCAACAGATTCAGGAAAGAGATTATTCCCCTCTATTTGGCACTGATGAGGCCACATCTGGAGTATTACGTCTGTAGTGGGTCCCCCACTATAGAAAAGATATGGACAAATTGGAGACAGTCCAGCGAGGGCAATGAAAATGATTAGGGGCCTGGGGCACATGACTTGTGAGGAGAGGCTGAGGGAACTAGGCTTATTTAGTCTGCAGAAGAGAAGAGTGAGGGGGGATTTGACAGCAGCCTTCAACTGCCTAAAAGAGGGGTTCCAAAGAGGATGGAGCTAGACTGTTCTCAGTGGTGGTGGATGACAACAAGGAGCAATAGTCTCAAGTTGCAGTGGGGGAGGTCTAGATTGGATATTAGGAAAAATTTATTTCACTAGGAGAGTGTTGAAGCACTGGAATTGGTTACCTAGGGAGGTGGTGGTGGAATCTCCATGACTGGAGGTTTTTAAGTCCCAGCTTGACAAAGCCCTGGCTGGGATGATTTAGTTGGGGTTGGTCCTGATTTGAGTAGGCGGTTGGACTAGATGACCTCCTGATGTCTCTTTCAACCCTAATCTTCTAAGATTCTTGTTTTTGCAATGTATACTCTTCTTTTTACTACTTTAGTTTATTCCGGGGTTTTCTTTTCCTGCTTGCCCTTAGTTTTGCATTTTATTTCCTTTTTTAAGGAATAAGAAAATCCTATGATAAATAGGCTTGGAAGTTCACATGTTATTGGTATAAGTAATATAAGGAGGCTTGGAGGAAGGCTAGTCCAGTGGTAGGACGCTAACCTAGACCTAAGAGGCCCAGGTTCAATTCCCTGTTTAATGATGGAGTTCCTGTGTGACCTTGGGTAAATGACCTAGTCTCTCTATGCTTCAGTTGCCCACCTGTAAAATAGGAATAATAGCACTTACTTTCCTCACAGTTGCTCTTAAGACAACTACATTACAGACTGTGGTAATGAAGACCATATTCACTGCCATGAAAAATGCGTCACAGACTGTGACATCAGACTTCCCCCATGAAATCTAGCTATTGAAGGGGAGGGGCAGGGCTGGAGGTGCTCCAGCCGGGTGCTCCTTCCATGTCCCTGGCTACTTGTCCCCTCTGGGCTGGGGAGGATGGCACTTTCTCTTCCCCTGCACAGCCACTCTCTTGGGGGAGATCAGACCCACATCCAGGTACCTCCAATGGCGGCAGGAAGCTCTGGGGCTGGACAGCAGCCACGGAGCTTCCTGCAGCTGCAGGAGGTTTCCAGAGGTGGAGGTGGTTCTGATCTCTTCCATGCTGCTGCTAGCACCTTTCAGCTGGAGGAGGTACCCAGAGGTGGGTCTGATCTTCTCCTGCTCCACCTCTGACAGTGGCCATGCAGAGGAAAAGCAAGTCCTGTCCTTCCCCAGCCCAGCCAGGACTAGCAGCTAGGAGCCCCCGGTGGGACGCTCCCAGCCGCACAGGAGAGATCAGACCCACCTCCACCTCCAGCAACCTCCTGCAGCTGTAGGAAGCTCCAGGCCTTCTGCCTTCATAGCCCAGCTCTGAAGGCTGTGCAGAAGTGAGGGCGGGAATCCCGTGACTCCCCTACAACAGCTTAACAACTCCCCCACAACCACTTTTTGGGTTAGGACACTCATGGTTACAACACTGTGAAATTTCAGATGTAAACATCTGAAAACATGAAATTTACTAATTTTCAAATCCTGCGGCCATGAAATTGACCAGAATGGACCGTGAATTTGGTAGGGCCCTACATGTAAGTACCCTAGATTTTGCAAGACATTGATGTAAGTGATGGCATTTGGCACCTAAAGGAGATGCTCAATATCTGGCTTTTCCTCCTCCTGATGTTCTTTGGCTGCAGATATTTTTCGACAGACTTTTCTAGCATGATGTCAGCCTATCTAGTTTCAGTGGAATACCTTTATCTTAGCAATGGGAAAGCAAGAAATATTGGCCTGCTCTCTCTCCTTTATCCCTTTAGGAATTCTTAATTCAAAATAACTTAAGGGACTGTGATCAAACTAAACTAAAAACAACACACTTTGGCTGGAGAGAGCATATGTGGAAAATTTCAATGACAAATGTGAGTATCTCCCAACATTAGGGCGTGTGACAATGTGTGGAGTTGGGAGGAAGAGTGTTGTAATACATGCTGGCTGAATACTATTTGTCAAGTACATTATTTGACAAATCGTGCTGGTACTCATTGAATTATTTCAATACTTTTTGCTGTATTTGACCTTCTCTATAGCTAGTTGGATGCAATTTGTTATATTGCCATTATTCACTGAATAATTTATTTATGTTGAATAATTTGACTATTTTTCCAGTATTCCAGTAATTTTCCTTATTTAAAAAACCTGTTTATTAAACGCTTTAATTATAGCAGAAACTACCAAGACCCTATTAGAATGCTTAGAATTTATAACTCTTTGTATCTTCAAAGCACTTTACAAGCCTAACTAATCCTCACAATCCCAAGAAGAGAAATTAAGTATTATCTTGATTTTACAGAAGAGGAAGTAGGAAGATTAAATGGGCTGACCAAAACTACACAGTGAGTCATCTTAGACCCAGGGGTACCTTATACCCAGGCCCCTGCTCTAACCACTAAGATGCTATGTCTCAATACCTCACCAAAGAGAGATTTCAGTTAATGAAAATACAGGAAGTTACTGTTCCAGGTGCAGTGTTTACTTTGAAATACCACTTGGCACTGCCATCTTCTGGCAGAGGTAAGCAACATGATAGTGCATTGAACTGATGTATGGTAGGGCATAAACAAATATTACATGGAACAGAGAAGTGAGCAATGTAATCTGTGAATTAAAAATAGATAGATTTGGATGGATGGATGGATAATTAAAAAATAACTGCTCTCCTTTAAATGAAGAGCACGTGCCAGGTCTGCCTTATTCCAGGCCTCTTCTCCCTCTGCTGCTGTGTGTCTGAATTTAATAATAATTTGAGATTGTCAAATAACAGGCTCAAATGAAATCATTTAATCAAAGATGATCAATCAGAGATTAGTACAGCCCTAGAGAGAAGTCAGATGGAATAGATACATTACCACTCTTGGTATAATGTAAGGAGCTTGGCTTTGTGTCCCTCTCCTCTGTAACTGGGGAGATACTGGTTTCCACTCCCCAACACAACTTCCAAAACCTCTGCTTTTTTTTATAGAGTGAGTCAAAGAAACCCCTTTTTGGAGGGAAAAATACTTCTTCTTCGAGTGATTGCTCACATCCATTCCAGTTAGGTGTGCGCGCTCGTCGGAAACTTTTTACCCTAGCAACTCCAGTGGGCCGGCAGGTTGCCCCCTAGAGTGGCGCCGCCATGGCACCTGATATATACCCCTGCCGGCCCACCCGCTCCTCAGTTCCTTCTTACCGCCGTGTCGATCGTTGGAACTGTGGAGCGCAGCATTGCTGTCCTCCACGTCCCTAGCTCTCCTTGTTACTACCGTTGTTACTACCGTTGTTAGTTAGTGGTTAAGTATAGTTAGTTATTTAGTTTATAGTGTAAATAATATTGTACATAGTTGTTAGCCGGTTTGGGCCGTAGCCCTTCCCGGCACCCGGCACCGGGCTCATGCCTGGTTCGCCGGGCTTTAAGCAATGTGCGGCCTGTAAGAAGCCTATGCCGACCAGCGACCCTCACGACGCGTGTCTAAAGTGCCTGGGGGAATCGCACAGGTCAGACAAGTGCCGCATTTGCAAGGCTTTTAAGCCCAGAACAAAGAAGGAGAGAGACCAGAGACTTAGGACTCTCCTAATGGAAGCGGCACTTGACCCAGCAGCTTCGCAGACCGTGATCTCTACACCGGCACCGGATCGCACCGGCACCGGAAAGACTCCCCGGCACCGACCTTCCCCGGCACCGGGTGCAGAAACAAGACCATCGAAGTCTGCAACTCCAGCCAGGCAGACTCGAGTGGAGCGCCCGGCATCGACATCTGCCGCGGCGCTACCGGCACCGTCGACTCCGGTCCCGGTGGGTCCGTCGAGTCCGGTCCCGCCAAGCTTCCCCATAAGATCTGGGGTTGAGCTATTGGTCCCATCCACTCCAGAGACCTTCGCCTCGGCACGGGACCTCATTGCCCTGACTGAGTCAACTCAGCCGCCACCCCCGGTACCTCCGGTGCGGGTAGCATCCAGGGGCAAACCCATGATGACGGTGCCGTCTCGGGACTCACGCTCGCGATTGAGGTCCCGACGCCACGGTCGCTCGAGATTCCGCCGCCGCTCGCAGTCCCGGCACCGCTCCCCTCGGCGGTACCGGTCGTACTCGCGGCACCGATCGGCCTCCAGATGGTCACGGTCTGGTTCCAGCCGCCGATACCGACACCGGGACTCTAGGAGCCAGTCTCGCTGTCATTCAGCGCACCGGTCGACCTCCCGGCACCGAGCTGGTGGCAGGTCCCGGACCTGGTCGACCTCCCGGCACCGCGTCGGTGGCAGGTCCCGGTCTCGATCCCGGCACCGAAGCAGCGGCCGGTACCGGTCCAGATCCCGGCACCGAGACAGAACCCGGTCCCGATCCCGGCGCCGGTATGACTCCCGGTACCGGTCCCCGGCACCGAGAACATCTTTGGTGCCGGACCACGGAGACTCTTACCAGCCGCGGTCGGCCCCGCCATGGCCTTCCAGACAGCCGTCGGTGTCATCACAGGCGGACAGCGTATATGCGCTGGGCACCGACAGACAAGCAGCTCTCTTCCAGGACCCTCCGCAACAGGACCAGGGTCCGCAGCAGTGGGGGTTCTGGACACCCTGGGCGTACCATCAAGCCCAGGGCCCCCAACAGCTTCCTCCTAGGCCTGCAACGGCAGAGCACAGGGTGCTGGAGGCGTCGTTGTCCCGCCCCCCTCCCTCCCTGGATGGGGAGGAAGGATCGAAGCAGCAAGACCCTGGTCTTCCTCCTGAGCCAGAGGCGAGGGCTGAGGCGGACCCCCCGCTGGACACTTTCTTGCCAGGGGTCTCCTCATCCTCCTCTCCTGACGAAGCGGTGGCTGGCACTTCCTCCAATAGCCCTCTTCCGCTAGATCTCAGGGCACATCAGGACCTCCTCAGGCACGTAGCACAGAATCTGAGCCTGCAAGCTGAGGAGGTCTCTGAGATCGAGGACCCCGTCGTCAGCATCCTCTCCTCCGATGCTCCCACCAGGGTCACCCTCCCCTTCATTAGGACGATCCAGGCCAACGCCAATACAATCTGGCAGTCACCGGCCTCCATCCCCCCTACGGTGAGGGGCGTCGAAAGGAAGTACATGGCCCCCTCCAAGGGCTATGAGTACCTCCACATTCACCCGACACCATGTTCCCTGGTGGTGCAGTCGGTGAACGAGAGGGAGCTTCACGGACAGGAAGCCCCAGCCCCCAAATCCAAGGAGGCCAGGCGTATGGACCTCCTCGGCCGCAAGGTCTATTTGGCTGGGGCCCTTCAGCTCAGGGTTTCCAATCAGCAAGCCCTTCTTAGCCGCTACGCTTTTAACTCGTGGGTGGCAGCGGACAAGTTTAAAGAGCTGCTGCCACAAGAGGCTCGTCAAGAATTCGCGGCGATTCTTGACGAGGGCAAGAAGGTTGCACGAACCTCATTGCAGGCCTCTTTGGACGCTGCAGACTCGGCTGCCCGTACCCTCGCCTCGGGGGTAACGATGCGCCGCATCTCCTGGCTTCAGGTTTCTGGCCTTCCACCGGAGCTCCAATACACCATCCAGGACCTCCCGTTCGAAGGCCAGGGCCTGTTCTCAGAAAAGACAGACCCCAGACTGAAAAGTCTTAAGGACAATCGGGTCATTATGCGCTCCCTTGGGATGCACACGCCTGGGACGCAGCGCAGACCCTTCCGGCCGCAACAACAGCAGCAGCGTCGGCCATACCCCCAGTTCCGCCAGCGGCAGGACCTTAATAGGCGCCGCGGCAGGAATGGAAGGCGCAGACAGTCGGGGAACCAAGGGGGGCAGAATCAAAGCTCTTCCAAGCCCCCGCCTGGGCCCAAACCTTCGTTTTGAAGGTGCGCCCAAGGGCGCAGTACCAGTTTCCCCCACGGATCCTTCCCCCCCGTTTTCCAACCGCCTTTCCTCCAGGCGTGGACCCAAATAACATCCAATCGCTGGGTCTTACGCACGGTGCAGACGGGATACCGCCTGCAGTTTGTATCATTTCCTCCCTCCCGCCCCCCTTCCTCGTCCCTCTTCAGGGACCCCTCTCACGAGCAATTCCTTCGGCAGGAGGTACAGACGCTCCTCAACAAAGGAGCTATAGAGGCGGTTCCGGAAAACGAGAAAGGCAAGGGGTTTTATTCCCGCTACTTTCTGATCCCCAAGGCCAAGGGAGGCCTCAGGCCTATCCTCGACCTGCGAGAGCTCAACAAGTACCTAGCGAAGTTGAAGTTCCGCATGGTATCCCTGGGGACCATTATTCCATCCCTGGATCCGAGAGACTGGTATGCCGCCCTCGACATGCAGGACGCTTATTTTCATATTGCCATATGGCCACACCACAGACGATTCCTTCGATTCGTGGTGGGCCGCCTTCACTACCAATTTGCAGTCCTCCCATTTGGCCTTTCTACGGCTCCGAGGGTATTCACAAAATGCATGGCCGTCGTTGTGGCACATCTTCGGCGCAGTCGTATCCACGTATTCCCTTACCTAGATGATTGGTTAATTCGGGGCACGTCGGAGCTACAGGTTTGCAGCCACGTCCGCAGGATCACCGGCCTGTTTGCTACCTTGGGCCTCATGATCAACGTGGACAAATCCACCCTGCTCCCCTCGCAGATGGTGGAGTTCATTGGGGCCGTCCTGGACTCCACCGTGGCCAGGGCCCTTCTGCCGTTGCCAAGGTTCCAGGCGTTGTTGGCGATCGTTCAGCGCTTGCGGGCAGCCCACTTGACATCGATATGGACATGTCTAACCCTGTTAGGCCATATGGCAGAATGCACATTTGTGACCGGATACTCTCGGCTCCGCATGAGGCCCCTCCAGTCGTGGCTCATCGCACATTACCGGCCGGCAAGGCAACCACTAGACATGCTGATCACAATCCCCCAGGGGGTGTTGGATTCTCTCAGCTGGTGGCTAGACCAGTCCGTAGTGTGTGCGGGGCTCCCATTCCACCCGCCCCAGCCCTCGGTGTCCCTAACGACGGATGCCTCAGATCTCGGCTGGGGGGCCCACCTGGGAACCCTGAGAACACAGGGCCTGTGGTCCCCACAGGAGGTGAAGCTGCACATCAACATGCGGGAGTTGAGAGTGGTCCGCCTTGCTTGTCAAACGTTCTGTCACCAGCTTCAGGGCCGTTGTGTCGCGGTATTTACCGACAACACGACGACCATGTACTATATCAACAAGCAGGGCGGCACCAGATCCTCTCCCCTATGTCACGAGGCGATGCGACTCTGGGACTTTTGTATAGCCCACTCCATTCACCTCACGGCTTCCTTCCTCCCCGGAGTACGGAACACGCTGGCGGACCGCCTGAGCAGATCCTTCCTCTCGCACGAGTGGTCCCTTCGCCCGGACGTCGCCCTCTCGATCTTCCAGAGGTGGGGTTGTCCCCGTGTGGACCTCTTTGCGTCCGGGGGGAACAGGAAATGCCAGGCGTTCTGCTCTTTTCAGGGCCGGGAACCCGGGTCTATAGCGAACGCCTTCCTTATTCCGTGGACGACCCACTTGTTCTACGCGTTCCCGCTGGTCCACAAGGTCCTTCTGAAGGTGCGCAGGGACAGGGCCCGCGTGATCATGGTAGCCCCGGCGTGGCCCAGACAGCATTGGTACCCCATGTTGCTGGACCTGGCCATAGCCGACCCAGTTCCCCTGCCCCTTCACCCGGACCTGATCACCCAGGACCACGGAACTCTCTGTCACCCGGACCTCCAGTCGCTGCACCTAGCAGCATGGCTCCTGCGTGACTGACCAGTTCTGAGTTGCGCTGCTCCACCCCGGTACGTGAGGTACTCTTGGGCAGCAGGAAGCCTTCCACTAGAGCGACATACTTGGCCAAGTGGAAGCGTTTCTCCTGTTGGTGCATGGAGAAAGGTCTCCTCCCGATGGAAGTTTCGGTGGCCAATATTTTGGACTATATTTGGTCCCTCAAACAACAGGGCCTGGCGATATCGTCCCTGCGGGTCCACCTGGCGGCTATCTCCACCTTTCACCCGGGTGGGGATGGCCGCTCCTTTTTTTCTCACCCGACGGTGACTAGATTCCTGAAGGGGCTGGAACGTCTGTACCCTAACGTCCGACTCCCTGCCCCGACCTGGGATCTTAACCTGGTGTTGTCTCGGCTCATGGGGCCCCCCTTCGAGCCGTTAGCTACTTGCTCCCTACTCTATCTTTCTTGGAAGACTGCCTTTCTAGTAGCTATTACCTCAGCTAGACGGGTGTCGGAACTCCGGGCTCTCACGGTAGACCCCCCGTATACAGTCTTCCATAAAAATAAGGTGCAGCTGAGGCCACACCCTGCCTTTCTCCCCAAGGTGGTCTCAGCCTTCCACGTCAACCAAGAGATATTCCTCCCGTTTTTTTTCCCGAAACCTCGTTCTTCAGGCAGGGAGCAACAACTCCACTTGCTTGATGTCCGTAGGGCTCTCGCGTTCTATGTGGAGAGGACCAAACCGTTCCGCAAATCCCCCCAGCTTTTCGTGGCAGTAGCGGACCGCATGAAGGGGCTTCCCATTTCCTCGCAGAGGTTATCCTCATGGGTAACATCCTGTATCAGGACCTGCTATGAGCTGGCCCACGTTCCTACGGGCCGTGTGACTGCGCATTCTACCAGGGCGCAGGCGTCGTCGCTGGCTTTCCTCGCCCGTGTGCCCATCCAGGAAATCTGTCGGGCAGCGACCTGGTCATCGGTCCACACCTTTGCTTCCCACTACGCCCTGGTCCAGCAATCAAGAGAGGACGCGGCCTTCGGATCTGCAGTGCTCCATGCCGCACTTCTCACTCCGACCCCACCGCCTAGGTATGGCTTGGGATTCACCTAACTGGAATGGATGTGAGCAATCACTCGAAGAAGAAAAGACGGTTACTCACCTTTGTAACTGTTGTTCTTCGAGATGTGTTGCTCACATCCATTCCACACCCGCCCTCCTTCCCCACTGTCGGAGTAGCCGGCAAGAAGGAACTGAGGAGCGGGTGGGCCGGCAGGGGTATATATCGGGTGCCATGGCGACGCCACTCTAGGGGGCGACCTGCCGGCCCACTGGAGTTGCTAGGGTAAAAAGTTTCTGACGAGCGTGCACGCGCAGCGCGCACACCTAACTGGAATGGATGTGAGCAACACATCTCGAAGAACAACAGTTACAAAGGTGAGTAACCGTCTTTTTCCCATGGTTAAACTTAATGTCTTCTGCTTTCCTAATTAGTGATGGAATTTCTTTTACGGTCCTCAATTTACCTGACTAATGAATTAAAAGGAATCTCTAATCCGGTCATTGTTACTAATGGTTGTGAAAACCAACAGTTCTCAATTAGTTAAAAACATTTTTCAGTGGGTCATTGTTTCATCCATTACAGAACCCATCCATAATAACAATTATTCCTTACTGGTCACCCAGTCCATTACACAAAACGTCTGTCATTACAAATTTTCCTTATGAATCACCCAGTTTTGTTTATAACATGCTTCTGTAGACACTTTTAATACTTTGAGGGGTTCTTTTCCCTGGACACCTGGATACCTGAAGGTGCTGAGGCTAGTTAGTTAAAGCCCAACACTCATTCATATTAAATTCCTGATTATTGGTCACTCTCGGATTAAGAGCCAGACATTGTGGATCTAAGAATTCAAACATACTGTTCACTAATAGCAGAAAGATTTTGGGAGAATAGTTAATATGTGAATGAATTTAACATTAATAAAAGAGGACTAAAATAATTATTAACAGGATTTACAAGTTCCATAGGGCCTACTGGGTTGCTCTGTCATGTAAGACTGGAAATGAGCGCTTTGGCTGTTTTTGCCTCTTTATTCCAGCTGTGCAGAGATTTTTATTTTTGCTATACGAGGTAGAGGAGATGACTTTTTTTCTTTGGATCAGTTGTTGTGCAATTGGCTATCTCTGGATGGAGCATCCTCCTGGTTGACTGGCAATTCCTTGAATGGAAGAGGGTGACTGACTGAGTGAAAAGGCAGAGGAAGCTGGCTCTGAAGGGTTTTAAAAACCCTTTTTACAAAGATGCCTGAAATTCCCAGGAAGAAAAAGTCCTTGAGGCCCTACTATCTGGGCAGAGGGCATGGCTCTGCTCCCCCATCAAGTGGGGACATGTCAATGGCATTTCCTCTACCCTCTCCTCAAACATGCGCACACGAACACAGGCAAAGGAGGCTTTTCTTCATGTCACCTAGTTCATAGCTATCTAGACTTGGCCTGTTTGGTTGCAAGAGATTGTGTGGGCTGTTATAGCTCATCTACTCATGGCTTCAGGAGGATCCCAGGGCAACTGCTACTCTTCCTTCGCAGACAAGTTCTGTTCACTGGTGACTCGGAAAAGGAAGAAATGTGCCATTAATAGAAGATAGAAATAGTGCATTTGGAGTCCTGGGATGAGTTGGGGGCTCTTAAACCTGGGACTGGAGAGCTTGATTTAGGTCTCAGCAGAGCCCAATGGGCACAATAGCCAGCAGCCGCATGGTGGTTGGTGAAATGCTGGTGGGGGTTTAGAGAAACAAGATGGGTGAGGTAATATCTTTTATTGAACCAACTTCTCTTCTTCAGCTCTGTGTGGAGCTTGTCAAAAGCTTGTCTCTCTCACCAACAGAAACGGGTCCAATAAATGATATTACCTCACCCACCTGGTTTCTTAGACATTCTGGGACCAACCGGGCTACAGCAACACTGCATTCAATGGTGGCATTTTAGGTCAGAGCATGGTGGGTCGCCAGTATGCACAAAACATCTGGGATAGATGCTGGTGGGCATATCATTAAACTGTAGAGCAAGGGATCTGTTCAACAAGGACTACCAAACTCCTTGATTGGCACCCCTATTTTGGGTTCAATTGTATGTCCTGTTCTCCACCCCTAGCTTGTAGTAAACGCCTCCTTGGAGCATGTGATGGATCCCTATCCTATGGCACCCCAAGCAAGCATTCTGGGCTTCCATCACAGGAGGCCCACCTCGATTTGGAGGGGTGAGGTGAAGGTACAGGCTGTGTCTTAATTGCTGGTGGTGAGTGGGCCCTTCTCATAGGCACTGAGTTTCTAATCAGTTAGGGGCTGCTCCACCCAGGCCCCACCCCCACACCACCTCTTCCCACGCCCACTCTGCCCCCACCTTCTCTGCCTCTTCCTGCTTCCACCCAGCCTCTTCTCTGCCCAGTTCCACCCCCTCCCCCAGGCATGCTGTGCCCTCGCTCCTACCCCCTCCCCACCCAGCACCTCCTGACACCACAAAAGAGCTGATCCACAGCAGGTGGTAGGCACTGGGAGGGAGGGGGAGGTGCTGATCGGTGAAGCCCGCCAGCAGGAATGAGGTACTAGGGGGGTGGGAAAGGCGCTGACCGGGGGGTTGCTGCTGAGTGCTCAGCACTCACCTTTTTTTTCCCATGGGTGCTCCACCCCGGAGCACCCACTGAGTCAGCGCGTATGCTTCTCCTTATGGTATATATTACACAAGGGTAGGGCCGTTCGTAGGGGGCTGATTCCTTTCATAGGGACAGGCGAGGTAGAACTTGTGGTTTGGTGAGAACACATGACACTTTTGTTTAGGGGCATGGATGTATCAAGATCAGGGCTTGATTCCTGAGTATGTGGTTAACCTTTTGGTTTTGTTAAATAAAAGTTGTGCTGCCAGAAGCCTGTACTCATATTTCATGTTTTGTTTTGTCCACTTGGCAGAAAAATAGAGAATGGCGCTCACCAGGTTTAAATTCCTATAAGCTGTTACAATTAAAATGACTAACATTAAAAAGCATTACTCAGATTTGCATTCGCTAAATAAAAATGTATGTGGTTAGGGATTTTATAGCACTTCAATTGTTCTACAAAGGGATGTTTCATTGAATACTAGCACTGCTCTAAGATGCAAGTTATGGTATGTATTTATGATATTTGAGTTCAGGAAAACATACCTGCAATTGTCTTTCTGAATAACTGAGGAAATAACATTATGGTACCTTTTATAATAACATTATCTTCATTCTGTCTGTGTCATCGTCCTGTTTCCTCTGTTTCAATTTCATTGTGATGCACTCACTGCTTGATCTCCTTCAAATGCAATTTTCAAGCCTGTCAGAAGTGCACTTGTCTTGAAAATATCATTTGATTTACATATCACTTTACTAGATTATGTTACATATGCAAGATTTAACATGCTGAAGCGCTGTATTGTGTTTTAATAAACACAAGGTTGGACTGATATTGATAGCCTTGTTAAATACATTTCAACTTAAAATTAGGTAAAGTAGGAAATAAACTAGTTGATTGATATGTTAATTTTAACTTCTTAATTCCAAGAATCTGAGTCTTGAGAATAAAAATTCAAACTATAATCCAGTTTATGTGCCTTTTGTAGAGACCACATGCTTGCTTTAAGGCTGTGATTGGTTTTTCCTTTGTATTTCCCTATTTGGTCCCATCTTTTCAGTACTAGGTTTTGTAGCATCTCCTATCTATTTCCTCCACACCTTACTCCTGAGGGAATTCTGCACCAAAAAGTTAAAAATTATGTGCACAATATTTTAAAATTCTGCAAATTTTGTCAGTAAATAAATGCATCTCCAGCATGGCAGTGGGGAGCACAGGACACTGACTGCCTTGAGGTGAGAGATCACTCTGATGTCCCCACCTCCCCCAGTACAGGGACTCAGCAGTGGGTCTACACCTGACTTTGACACAGTGCAAGGGCCAGGCCTGCCCCATAAACACCCTGAGGTCCTGCCCTTCTGTGCCAGATGTACTAGGTGTGGGTGGACAGGCTCAGCCCAGTAGGATCCAAGTGTAAGAGGGGCTTAGTATGCTGGGATCCAGGTATGGGGTGAGAGGTTTCTGTGTGGAGCAAATCTGAGTGTGGGCAGCACAGTTGGATATCTGATTGCACAGGGCCTCGTTGGGGGGTTCTGAGTGCAGGGGCAATAGGACTCTGCAGGGGATCCAGGTGAAGATGGTTGGGGTTCAGCAGGGGGAGTCTGGATGTGGGGAAATGGGGCTCAGCAGGGGAGGTCTGGGTGTGGGGGGGCTCAGCAGGGGAGGTCCAGGTGCTGGGAAAGGGAGGCTTGATGGGGTGGGGGACTAGGTGCAGCTGGTTGGGGATCAGTGGTGTGGGGGTGTGGGTGTGAGGGGCTTGTCGGAGGGGTCCAGGTGTAGGGGGTAAAAGCTTGTCAGGGTGAGGGTTCGATGGGCCTGCTTAATGGGGGAGCCCCAGTTGTGCTGAGGGGTTGCTGCATGCTGGGCTCCTGCTTCCCTCAGAGATTCTCCTATTGCCTTTTCTTCTCCATCCCTCTCCCCTCAGTCCCACATTCCCCTCCCCTTAGTCCCACATTCCGATCCCCTTCCCTATTGCGCCTCCTTCCTTCTCCACTGCCTTTTCCCCCACCCCCCTTACTCAGCCTCACTGTGGGCATTCACTGTTGCACAAAAAACAGGAAGGCTCCCATCACACAGAAAGAGAGTTTGAATGGCACTAGGACCTAGGAGGTGACATTGAGCTGCAGAGTCAGTGGAGCCAAGAGACAGCCTCCTTCAGCTAGGCAGTTCTGCACTTGCAGAAATGGAAGGTGGGGGTGGGACGAAGGGCAGTGGCATGTAACCCCATGTGCCCCCCCCCATCCTTCATCTCTGTTTGGAGGGGGCATCCCTGCCCCCAAATCTGTGCCCATGATCATCACTACACCCCTCCCTCCGCAGCTTCCCTGCTATTTTTTGCAAGAAAGCACTGGAATTTGGGGGGTGGGGGGGGCATTTTCTGCAGGTATGCAGACTCCCCCCAGAAGTAACACCTCTCCAAACAATGTGATGTAACAGGTGGGATTGTAGTCCCCACACAGGATGGGTCTGTGTAGGATGGGGAAGATCTAATCTTGTCATGAAATATAATATCTACCATGAACCTGTGTCCTTATGAAGGCCTTATCTGTTCTTCACACATAAACTACCTCTTTCCTTAAAAAGGGCTCCTATGACCATGGCTGTTTACTTTCTGGGAAGAACAAACCAAGCATCATAGCTCTCTTAATGTTGCTTCTGTCCAACTAGTAGATGTTACTGTTGATCAGATCAAGATTTCTTTTTCCTGGTGATATATACACAATACATTTTTGCCATACACTTCTGTCTTCTATACATTATTTCATATAAGGGACAGAAAATTCCTTAAATCTTTTCATTCTCCACCAGGCACGTACTGTAGCTGAAAATTGCACGTCTATCTACTGAAAACACCCATTTGCTTCTTGAGTTTCTGAATGTATGCTTAAAGCAGTATGTGACACTTTTATTTATGTTCACTATATATATACCCATACTCCCTGAGTATATCTGCGAAATATAATGTTTGGATACTTAAATTAATATTTTGTTGTCCAAAAAGTTATTTTTTAAATATAAATTGTGCCAAGATGTGTTTTGTTGTTGTTTGTTTTTTTTTCCAGCCATTCCTTGGCATAATAGTTGGGACTTCTGCTAAGGTTAGAAACCTTAAATATCTAGAACAGACTTTACTTGTCAAACATATAGTCAGGCAGCTGTAAATAGTGCTGGTTTGGGATAGACAATTGAATAACATATGTTGCTTGTTTTTTTTTTTAAATGTTTTAGTAGAACACAATCTCTCTATCATCACCAATAAGGATTATAAAAATTTGAGTGAGTAGCTTAGTTTTCTTTTGTGAATTTAATGTAAGTTTTTCATTTGCTACACTTATATCAATGTCATTTTATCTACTCATTTCTATGACTGTCCTTTTCTCCTATGTTTGTTTAGTAACAATTCTTTTGCTGTCTTGTCATATACTTTTGTATACCTGATTATATTAAATTCTGGTGTTTCACTGTCAGGATAAGATTCTTTATTTTGTTCCTAAAACCTTGTTTCTTCCTGAGTAATAGTTTTGGCTTCACTTTTTATTTCTGGAGTCAATTGTTCACAGCTATGTTTCACTACAATGTGTATTAAGCTTTATAATGGAGTTAATTTCCAGAGCCCAGTTTTCAAATGTGGGTACCTTCATAAGATTTTCAGCATCTAAATATAGGATGTAAGGTTAGGAGCATGGCCATTTAGATGCCTGATTTGTATGTATAAGGTGCCTACCCTGGAGAACTTATATCTGAAACATATTTAAGACCATTTTCCCCAAATTTCTGTTTCCATTATCAATATAATTGCTTGCTGACCAGATAGGAAATGGTTCTTTCATAAGCAGTTACCAATGAGTAAGTAAGTATTTTTCAATGTGAAATATAAATATTTTAGAAATATGTATAAATGATAATATATTTAATATCTGAGCAGATTTTAGAGGTGCTGAGTTCCTACAGCTCCCGGGAGTTCAGGATGTTTACCCCACACACACATTGAAAGGGGTAATGTGCCTGAGAGGCCAATTAACTTGCCTACTTGCACCTGGAGGGGTAGGCGAGGCCTAATTAGAAATAAAGCCCACCTGGGGGAGAGCAGTGCTAGTTCCCATAAAGAACTGTGTGAGCCCAGTTGATAGGGGAGGAGATACAGAGGAGAGGAGGTGTAGAGAGTTCCCTCTCTCTGGGAAGCAGCCTGAAAGATGGTGAAGAAGCAGAGCAGAGAGCAGAGAGGCTACTCCTGAGATGAGCTGGAAGCTGGTACAATGACAGGGCCCTGAGGACCTGTAGCTTGCCTGAGCCCCTGTGTGAGGGAAGGAGTGTGCTAGTGGGATTACTGAAAGCACAGAAGCCTGAGAAAAAGCATGGGGAAAAACTGTAGTGGATGAGGTGTGCTTGTGAGGAAAGGAGCAGCCAGCTGGGCCCAGCCAGGCTAATGGTTTGGTTTTGTTTGTTTCTGTTAGACTTTGGTAAAGGACTCTGTGGCTGGAGGGCCAGGACATGCCCATGGCTGGCGTAGACCAAAGGATAGTAGGGGGAAACTGAGGCAAAAGCTGCTGCAATCAGTCTAGAGGGGGTATCTTGAGGTGACTGTTTTGCCACACTGAAAATCAATGTCAATGGTAATATTCCCATTGGTTTCAATAGTCTTTTGGATCAGTCCTCTATACTGCCAAAAGAACCAATCGTTAATATATGTACTGTTCTGCTATAAATATTAAAATATGTCATCAAAGGGGGAGCCTAATGCTTGTGAGCTGAGCCTCTCTGAAGTGTGAAAAATTAATAAATATTTGCCTTTTGGTATGCAGAAGATTGGAAATGGTCTACTGTTCCATGTTAGCCAAATAGACAACAAACTAAATTTTATTTTTAAAAGATTTAAATCCTCCCTTAAATGAGGTAAAGTTGATGACATTTTAAAGGAGAAAGATAAGCATCAGACTCACTGTTCATAACATGTCAAAAGGAAAAATTGGAAGTTATTAGAATATTTGTTGGATTTGTGGATGCCCTGTATCTTTTGGTTTTCTAATATTTATGTGGCTAATGAGCTCTTGATTCAGAAGGTGCAGTATCTGGAAGGAGTTCACTGCAAAGCTCATACTCTGTGGGGTACATGGTAAACTCTGTAGGAGATAGCAATATTTGAAAGCCATTTATATCCCAGTTTCATGAGAAAAAATACATCTTTTGGTGTAGCTCATCTAGAATGCAAATGTTTAGGGGCAATTAATAAGGAATATGGTAATGAACATATTTAATTGAGACGATGTAGGTGAGGTAATAACCTTGGGACAGAAGCTAGTCCAATAAAAGTTATTATCTCTCCTACCTTGTGTGTCTTGTATCCTTGGGTCAACCAAAACGCTGCAAACAAGTGTTTGATTGAAGTATAATACCTTGGCATTTATTTGGGATAGTTCATTTTCAAAGTTATTTCTGGGGCTCTGTTGGAACCACAGAGGCTAGTGCTGTCACTCTGGTCACAATACCCCCGGACCCTGTCATGCTCAGGGGCAGGGCTATTTCTAAGCCCAGGAATGACTTTTTTGTTGCAAGGCTGAAGGCTTAATCCAACAATGACAATCCCAGCCAAGTTTTATCCATGACCGAAAACAGCTCCAGGTGGCTTAATATCCTTTTCTCAGGATTTGGTTAGTCCTGCTCCCTGTAAAGCCTCTATCAATTCAAAAGCCTAGCCCAATGTATGGCTTAGAATGCCTGTTATGTCTGAATGCCTGTGGCATCCTCATTGATATAAACCTGCTAAAGCTCTCTTTTCAGTAAAGGGAAATTGTGCAATTCCTTGTAGTATCAGCTGCATACCCTGTAAATGCATTGAACTTTCTATTGCATTGTCTCTCTTACAAAGATAAACTTTGTATATAACATTTGATAGGCAGGGCAAGGTCTAGATGCATTGGTGCTCTAAGGGGAAAAAAATTTTTGAGGCAGTTTGGATAGGGTATATGTCTCCTTCATCTGAACTCCAGCCCTTCATCTCTGATTAAGGACTAATGGTGGTATACAAGATTCAAGACCCAGGTTGCTTCCTCATTTTCCCCCCCTTCCGGTGATGAGCTCTGAAGCATGGTATCTGTGGGACCTGTAGCTGGGTCCCGCATGGTGGAAGAGACTTTGTGAAAAAGCTGGCAGATGCTGGAACTTCATAGGCAGGAAGAATAATTTTGGAGTCACTTGTAGTTTGACACCCTAGACAGCCAGAGCTCTAATTCTCCATCCCCTAAAAGCTATGGGAGGGAATGGGCACCTACAACCAATAGCAGCACTTAAAAAAAAGCAGTACGTGTTTCAGTTTTGGTTTATACATATAAATGTATAATAATAGATAATACTTAACCCTGGCATGAGTGCAGGGGACTCGACTAGGTGACCTCTTGAGGTCCCTTCCAGTTCTATGATTCTATTATTCTAAAGCTTATGGACTCTCTGGTGCATAAATAAAGTGTTTTTCATGGTATTTTAAAAAGAGAGAGGACTTGGAAGTGTGGAAAAGCAAGAGGGAAGAGATGAGGGATATCACAGATACTTAGAAATGTAGGGCAGGAAGGGACCCTGAGAAGTCATCAAACCTAGCCCCTTGTGCTGTGGCAGGACCAAGTAAACCTAGACCATCCCTGACAGGTGTTTGTCCAACCAGCTTTTAAAAACTTCCAGTGATGGGGATTCTACAACCTCCCTTGGATTCCTACTCCAGAACGTAACTACCTTTCTAGTTAGATTTTCCTAATATCTAATTTAAATCTCCCTTGCTAGAGATTACTTCTCGTCTGACCTTCAGTGGACATGAGGACAATAATCAGTTGTTCTTCTCTAGAACAGCTCTTAACATAACCGAGGGCTGTTTTCAGGTCCCCGCTTCCCTCTTTTCTCAAGACTAATCAGGCCTGTTTAACCTTTTCTAAATGTTCAGGTTTTCTAAACCCTTTATCATTTTTGTTGCTCTCCTCTGTGCACTCTCCAGTTTGTCCACATCTTTCCTAAGGCCTCACCAATGCAGAGTAAAGCAGGGCAATGACCTCCCATGTCTGCCATATGACACTCCTGTTAATGCACCCCAGAATATTAGCCTTTTTTTGCAACTGCATCACATTGTTGACTTGTATTCAATTTGTTATGCCCTATAACCCCCAGATCCTTTTCAACAGTACCTCTGCTTAGCCAGTTATTCCCCATTTTGTAGTTTGTGCAAATGATCAAAGGCAGAGGAGGAGGGAAGAGGATGCTAAGTGAGAACACACTCATATAATGATGGATCATTGTTTGCCTTCACTGATACTATAGTTAACATACTAATTAATCTGCGTTTAATAGAGTGGGTCAGCAACTAAATTGATTCCTGAAACCAGAAAATATAATTCAAGCAGTGAGTTGGGAGAATTATTTGAATTAGCTAGAAGAAAATCTATTGAAGCATTACAACAGGTATAAGTTGTTGTCATTCAAAAAATACATGGCAAAGACAAGCTAAGTCAACATGTTTTTTATGGTAAAAGCAAGCACATTCAGAAAAAATGTGATACATAAATAGCTGTCTGTATAATACTGTTTTACATGAAATGACAGTTTCTGTAGTAACATGTTTGATGTACAAAAAAATAATCCAACTGCCAAGACTTTATTTTTAGGCTGAGACTTGACACTTTAAAAAATGGCTTTCCCCTTTAGGGTTGGTTCTCTTATTCATAGTACTGTTTTCTTTTTTATGTTTCTACTTACTTTATTTAAGAGTATTTGCATCCATCAAAGAACTAAAACCAAGTTGTATGTATTTCTGAGAAGAAAAGTGTTTTACCTGGGGCTTCTACCATGAGTAATTGAGACATTTGTAAAAGCCAACTGGTTTCTTGGCAGCAACTCTAATGCCTGTTGTTCTCCTGGCATAAACATTTTTGGTTTGGGCGTATTATAGACTGGAAAATAAAACCCAAGATTGTGTAAGGTCTCCATTTCAAAATATCAGTCTATCACTCCTCATGTCCAACAATCTAAAATTGTTCTTTCCTCAGCAGAAAACAGGTAGAAAAAGCAATCTAGGGACTGTTTCTCCTGGCCCTTACTCTCATTTTTCACTCCAAGAGAATTATGCCTAGTTTACACATGTGACTAAGGAGAATCAGGTCACTGGAGCCATTGCTTTTGATTTTCTTTAGCTGGCATAGTATTCCTTTTCTATTCAGATTCCCCATCCTTGTGAAAACTCAAGCAGATACAGGACTCTTTTTTTTTTTTTTTTTTTTTTTTTTTTTACAAATGGAATGGAAAAGAAAAATGAAGGCTGTACAAAGGTTTGTGTGATAGGATTCCTCCTTGCTGTCTGTAACATCTGGTTAGCCTACTTCCAATTCTGCCCTAGATGCTAGCAGGGAAAATATTCTGAACCTAAAGCTGTTGCGAAGACCATTGCAGAGGGAAGATTACCCCTTTCAGACATTAAAAAACTGAAACAAAGCACAGCTAAAAGCTGTCTTCAAACTGGCTGCCAGGAATGCCATGAGATGGACATGGAAAAGTGACTACACAAGAGTATTAGAACTTTTGAAGCTGTGTGTGTTGATTAAAACTAACCCACATATACTTATAGCTCTTTTTCAGCAGCTACCTGGAACAAGAAAATGACAAGACTTAAAATGCAGAATATGCAATTCCCTTTTTATGCATGCTCCCAAGTCTTGGGGTCTGGGAGCATAAGGAGCTCAGATCACTGATATTACTTCCATGTCTCTAAAGGAGAGACATTTCTGTCCCTGAATAGGGGGAGGAATAGGTGGCAACTGCCTAGTTTCCCTCCTTCCCTTATTTTCCTCTGCACATTTTCTACACAAATTTAACAATGAAAATAATTACCAGAGTTGTTGCCTTTTGAATCCATGTTGTTTAAATGTGCCAAGACTCAGGCTCTTACTGA
Organism: Gopherus flavomarginatus; assembly: GCF_025201925.1. Lineage (NCBI taxonomy): Eukaryota > Metazoa > Chordata > Testudines > Testudinidae > Gopherus > Gopherus flavomarginatus. The sequence goes on along the minus strand of NC_066617.1, from coordinate 78,820,580 downwards.
GATTAAACAAGGCAATTATTTCAACATAATCTGTCTTGCTAAAGTCACAGAAAGCATTAAGATTTCCACTTGAATTAGAGATGTGGTTAGATGAATTTCATCTGGGTTGCTACTCTATTCAGTATCACAAGGTATGGGGAAAATCCAATATAAGAGCATAACATGAGAATAAAAAGGAAAAGGTGCGCACCGTGCAGACCATTGTTGGAGGTAATGTGGTCAGAAGGGCATTTTATTGCACATCTTGTAGAATTCTGAGAAATTTTACCCCCAGTTGGACACAGGTGACCCATTATGTGAAAGATCTCTGAATTGTTCCTCATCACTTGGTGCAAGTGAGTTGATTTGCAAAGGTATGAGAAATGCCTGACCCAGTAAAATACCAGTTGAACTAACTATTGCTTTTGGCATACTGAATAATCCTAAAGATCTGGTTGGGACAATTCAGACCTGCCTTCGCTACTGAATGGGTTTGAGCGGTGTGACAAATCACTGAAATGTGGCTGGACTCTGCTTACTTTTCTTGCTCTCCTCTTTTTTTTTTTTTCTTACTCTTTCCTATTTTTGCCATCTGGGTGAATTTCTGTCTCTCATGTGAACTATATGGTAAATACTTCAGTATTTTAAAATTGACATTAAGGGCAGCATGAGTTTTCCCAAGTAGGACCTTCAAGATCTGAGTCAGTGTTTGTGAACAAAACTTTTATATGGCGTGGAAATAATTTATAACAAGACTAAGCTCATGGAGGGGCTATTTTGTAAGGCTTTTATTGTATTATGTTTTAAAAGCAAATAGGAATAATAGAAATGTAGGACTGGAAGGGACCTCAAGAAGTCAAGTCCAGCCCCCTGCACTGAGGCAGAACCAGTAAACCTACACCATCCTTAATAGGTGTTTTCCAGTATGTTTTTAAAAACTTCCAGTAATGGGGATTCCACAACTTTCCTTGGAAGCCTGTTCCAAATTAACTACCTTTATTGTTGGAAAGTTTATTTTTTTTCTAATATCTAATCTAGATCTTGCTTGCTGCAGATTAAGCCCATTTATTGACCTATCTTTAGTGCACAAGGAGAACTGGTCACCTCCTCTTTAGAACAGCCCTTAACATATTAGAAGACTGCTATCAAGTTCTCCCCTCAGTCTTCTTTTTCTCAAGATTAAACATGCCCAGTTTTTTAACCTTTCCTCATAGGTCTGGTTTTTCTAAACATTTTACCATTTTTGTTGCTCTCCCCCGAACTCTGTTTTAATTTGTCCACATCTTTCCTAAAGATTATGAAACAGAACTGAAAAGTATGTGTAGAAATGAGATTAAATAATTGACTGTGCAATTTTGACTATCAGGTGCTCTGTCTGAAATGCATTATATTTTGTGTTATTACCTTTACTTTTTCACACTATTAAGTACAGTAAGATAATTGCACTTTTTAAACCATTGGAAGCATAGTAATTAGGGGTAGTTAGAAAAACAATGTTAGATTTAAAAGGAAATATTTAACAAATACAAGGAGGATGACTAATAAATAGGAAGAACTGGAAGTATTGGAACAACTAAGTAAAAGAAGCAGTGAGAGGAAGTTAAATCCTAGTGAGGAAAATGGAAAAGAGCATAAACTCTTGCAAATAAGGTATAGAAATATAATTAAGAAGGCCAAAAAAGAATTTGAAGAACAGCTAGCCAAAGACTCAAAGCAAAATTTAAGTACGTCAGAAGAAGGAAGCCTGCTAAACAACCAGTGGGGCCACTGAACGACTGAGATGCTAAAGGAGCACTCAAGGACAATAAGGCTATTGCAGAGAAACTACATGAATTCTTTGCATCAGTCTTCATGGTTGAGGATGTGAGGAAGATTCCCAAACCTGAGCCATTCTTTTTAGGTGACAAATCTGAGGAACTGTCCCAGATTGAGGTGTCATTAGAGGAGATTTTGGCACAAACTGAAAAACTAAAGAGTAATAAGTTACCAGGAACAGATGGTATTCACCCAAGAGTTCTGAAGGAGCTCAAATGTGAAATAAGTTACGAGTACAGTTAGTAGTCCTGCAATCATTTAAATCAGCTTCTGTACCAAATTACTAGAGAATAGCTAATGTGATGCCAATTTTTTAAAAGGGCTCCAGAGGTGACCCTGGCAATTACAGGCCAGTAAGCCTGACTTCAGTGCCAGGCACACTGGTTGAAACTACAGTAAAGAACAAACTTGTTAGACATATAGATGAACATAATTTGTTGGAGAACAGTCAACATGGTTTTTGTAAAGGGAAATCATGCTCCCCAATCCACTGGAATTCTTTGAGAGGGTCAACAAGCATGTGGACGGGGATCCAGTGAATATGGTGTATTTAGATTTTCAGGTAGCCTTTGACAAAGTCTCTCACCAAAGGCTCTTAAGCAGAGTAAGCAGTCATAGGATAAGAGGGAAAGTTCTCTCATGGATTGGTAACCAGTTAAAAGATAGGAAACAAAGTGTAGGAATAAATGGTCAGTTTTCAGAATGGAGAGAGGTAAATAGTGGTGTCCTGCAGGGGTCTGTACTGGACTCAGTCCTATTTAACATATTCATAAATGACCTGGAAAAGGGGATAAACAGTGGAGTGTCAAAATTTGCAGATGATACAAAGCTACTCAAGATAGTTAAGTCCCAGGCAGATTGCAAAGAGAGACAAAAGGCTCTCTCGTGACTGGGCAACAAAATGGTAGATGAAATTCCGTGTTGATAAATGCAAAGTAATGCACATTGGTAAATATAATCCCAGCTATACATATAAAATGATGAGGTCTAAATTAACTCTTACCACTCAAGAAAGATCTTGGAGTCATTGAATAGTGACAGGTTTCAGAGTGGTAGCTGTGTTAGTCTGTATCAGGACTCCTCGTTGTTTTTGGAGTCGTTGTGGACAGTTCTCTGAAAATGTCCACTCAGTGTGCAGCAGCTGTCAAAAAAGCAAACAGAATGTTGGGAATCATTAAGAAAGGGATAGATAATAAGAAAATATCATATTGCCTTTATATAAATCCATGATACGCTTACATCTTGAATACTGTGTGAAGATATGGTCGCCTCATCTCAAAAAAGATTAATTGGAATTGGTAAAGGTTCAGAAAAGGGCAACAAAAATGATTAAGGGTATGGAATGGCTGCCATATGAGAGATTAATAAGACTGGGACTTTTCAGCTTGGAAAAGAGACAACTAAGCGGGGATATGATAGTGTGTGAAATCATGACTGGCGTGGAGAAAGTAAATAAGGAAGTGTTATTTACTCCTTCTCATAACACAAGAACTAGGGGCCACCAAATGAAATTTAATAAGCAGTAGGTTTAAAACAAACCTGGTTTTATTTTTCACCCAACACACAGTCAACCCATGGAACTCCTTTCCAGAGGATGTTGAGAAGGCCAAGACTATAACAGGGTTCAAAAAAGAACTAGATAAGTTCATGGACGATAGGTCCATCGATGGCTATTAGCCAGGATGGGCAGGGATGGTGTCACTAGCCTCTATTTGCCAGAAGCTGGGAATGGGTGACGAGATGGATCACTTGATGATTACCTGTTCTGTTCATTCTCTCTGGGGCACCTGGCATCGGCCACTATCTGAAGACAGGATGCTGGGCTAGATGGGCCTTTGGTCTGACCCAGTATGACCATTCTTATAAGCTAAATTATAATTAATTGGCATCGCAGAGACTTGGTTGGATATGTCTCATGCCTTAAATTTTAGTATATATTATTCAGGTAGGACAGACGGTAAAAAAGGAGGAAATGTTGTATTATATATTAAGAATATATACATTTGTTCTTGGGTGCAAAAAGAGTCGGAAGCAGACCTGTTGAGAGTCTACGCATAAAATAAAAGGTGTAAAAAGATGGGTGACATCATAGTGGAAATCTACTATAGAACACCAAATCAGGAGGAAGAAGGGAATGAGACATCTCTAGAACAAACAACAGAAATATCCAAAATATAAGATCTGTTGGAAAAGTGATATGGCAAAACTCAAAATTTCAAATAAGTTCTTAGAATGTACTGGAGACAACTCTTCCCCGCCACCCCTACTGCTCCCAGAGTGAAGGAAGTCACCAGAGAACAGTCATTTCAGACTTGATTTTGACCATCAAAGAGGAATTGGTAGTGAATCTGAAGTTGGAAGGCAATTTGAGTGAATGTGATAGATTTCATGTTTCTAAGGAAGAGAAGTGAAAGCAGCAGAATTAGGAAAATAGACTTCAAAAAAAGCAGACTTTGACAAACTTAGAGAACTGATAAGTAAGGTCCCATGTAAAGAAAATATGAAGAAAAAAGGAGTTCAGGCAGTTTCTCAAAGGGATAGTTGGCAAACTATCCCAATGCGACGAAAAGATAAGAATAGTATGAGGCCAATATAGCTCCATGAGGAGCTCCTTAATGATCTAAAAGAATGCCACAAAAGGTGGAAACATGGACAAATTGCTAAGGAGAATTATAAAATAGCACAAGCATTTAGGAACAAAATACACCATAAATAAGAGAAAGATGAAGGAAAATATAGGTATTCTACTTAGCAGGGAAAGAGATAATTGATGACATCAAGAAAGATCAGGTATCACAAAAAGGGTTAATAGTGACCACATACTCAATGCAGGTAACATTAACAAAAAAGAGGAAGGGTTGCAAAAAAGAGAGAGAACACAGGTTAAAGAATATTTAGATAAGTTTGATATATTCAAGTTATCTGTCCCTGATGAAATTCATCCTAGGATACTTGAATAACTAGCTAAAGCAATCTCAGAACTGTTAGCAATTATTTTTGAGAACTTCTGGAGGATGGGTGAGGTCCCAGAAGACTTGAAGGGCAAACATAATACCTATCTTTAAGAATTATAGGGAATTATAGTTCAGTCAGCCTAACTTTGGTACCTGGAAAGGCACTGGAACAAATTATTAAGCAATCAGTTGGTAAGCACCAGGAGGATAACAGAGTTATAAGCAATAGCCGGCATGGATTTATCATGACAAATCTTGACATACCAACCTAATTTCCTTCTGTGGTAGGGTTACTGGCATAGTGAATAGTGGGAAGCAGTGAATGTAATGTATCTTGATTTTAGAAAGGCTTTTGAAACACACATGACATTCTCAGAGGCAAATGTAAGGAAATGTAGTTAAAATTGAATTACTATGAGGTGGGTACACAACTGGTTGAAAAAACATACTCAGAGTAGTTCTCAATAGGATATTACTGGCTAAGTGGTAGTACTGTTGAAAGGATCTGACAGTTATAGTGGATCTCAAACTGCAAAAATCTAATATTCTGGGTGTATTAACGGAATATTGTATATAAGAGGGAGGAGGTAATTCATAAATCATAAAATCATAGGATTGGAAGGGACCTTGAGAGGTCTTCTAATCCAGTCCCCTGCACTCATGCTGGGACTATCTCTAACAGGTGTTTGTCTAACCTGCTCTTAAAAATCTCCAATGATGGAGATTCTGCAACATCCCTGGGCAATTTATTCCCCAGTGCTTAATCACTCTGACAGTAAAGAAGTTTTTCCTAATGTTCAATCTAAACCACCCTTGCTTCAGTTTAAGCCCATTGCTTCTTATCCTATCCTAAGCAGTTAAGGAGAACAATTTTTCTCCCTCTTCCTTGTATAACAACCTGTTTTCATGTCCACTCTGTCTTCTCTTTTCCAGACTAAACAAACCCAACTTTTAAAATCTTCCCTCATAGGTCACATTTTGTAGAACTTTAATCATTTTTGTTGCTCTTCTCTGCTTTTTTCCAGTTTGTCCACATCTTTCCTGAAATGTGGCACCCAGAACTAGACACAGTACTCCAGTTGAGACCCAGTCAACGTGGAGCAGAGCAAAATAATTACTTGTCATGTCTTGCTTACAACACTCCTGCTAATACATCCCAGAATGATGTTTGCTTTTTTTTTTTTTGCGACAGTGTTACACTGTTAACTCATATTTAGCTTGTGATCCACTATGATCCTGAGATCCCTTTCTGCTGTACTCCATCCTAAGCAGTCATTTCCCATTTTGTAAGTGTGCAACTAATTGTTCCTTCCTAACTGGAGTATTTTGCAATTATCTTTATTGAATTTCATCCTATTTTCTTGAGACCATTTCTCCAGTTTGTCCAGATCATTTTGAATTTTAATCCTATCCTCCAAAGCACTTTCAACCCTTCCCAGCTTGGTATTGTCTGCAAACTTTATAAGTGTACTCCCTATGTATTATCTAAATCATTGATGAAGATGTTGAAGAGAACCAGACCGAGGGCCAGTTCCTGTGTGACCCCACTTGTTATGTCCTTCCAGCTTGACTATGCACCACTTATAATTACTCTCTCTGGGAATGGTTTTCCAACCAGTTATGCACACACCTGGAGTAGCTCCATCTAGTTTGTATTTCCCTTATTGTCCCAGTTAGCACTGATGAGGCCTCAACTGGAGTACTGTCCCCAATTCTAGTCACCATAGTTTTAGAAAAGATGTTGATAAACTGGAGAGAATCCAGAGGGGAGCAACCATGATGATACAAGGTTTAGAAAACCTGACCTAAAAGGAAAGGTTAAACCTGAACATATTTAAACTTGAAAAAAGAAGACTGAGGGGGGACCGGATAAGTCTGCAAATGTTAAGGGCTCTTTTAAAGAGGACTGGGTTTAATTTTTCTTCATGTCCACTGAAGATAGGACAAGAAGAAATAGGCTTAATTTGCAGCAAGGAAGATTTAGGTTTGATATTAGGCAAAACTTTCCAACTATAAAGGTAGTTCAGCTGTGGAATAGGCATCCTAAGGAGGCTGTAGAATGCCCTTTATTGGATATTTTTTAAAACTTGGTCCTGCTACAGTACAGGAGGCTGGACTTGATAATTTGTTGAGGTCCCTTCGAGCCCTACATTTCTATGGTTAACTTTGTGGATGCTTCAGAGTTCCATTATTATGCTAAAAAGTAAGTAAACCAGCAGAATAAGACATCCTCTACCCAGTCTTTATACTGATTTGTTCTTAATTACCAATTTATTTCTGAACTTCCTTTTTTTTTTAAAGAAAAAAAGTTTTTAGATATAAAGAATTAGGGCTAGTAGTCACATTCATCCTCTTTCAAATACACACCTGGATAACTGCAGGCTAGGGATTTGTATCTCGGCATATTGGCATATTTACCAATATTAATGTTGTTCTTCACCTGAGGCACTATTAATACATTAATATTTAAGTTTTTATTTTGAACTGCTCAAGCTCTTTACTGTGATATCTTAGCAGTTGCGCTATTTATTTTTTGTAAAAGTGAATGTGTACTTATTGTTGGTTCTTAGGAATCCCATCTGTGGTTTGCAGAAGAGTTATTTTGCCTCGAGTCATCATGTGCTTGATTTTGTTTAACCAAATGAACAAAACAGACTGGTATTTAATAAAAGAACATTCTCTTGTCCATATCACTTTTCATTTCCATTTGCACCTCTGTCAATCTTTGAAGTATGCTTGGATCTGAAACAATCTCTCTGAAAGTATACTGCAGACTTTACCTTATTGCAAAGGAGCCCCACTTAAATCATTAGTTAACAATTTAAAGTCTATTGAATTAAAACAATGATAAATAAGAATTACATGAACTATGGACAAGCAACTTACACTTTGTTTTTTGTAAACGCCTGGCTTGCCACATCACTTTATTCCATAATTCATCCTTTGCAATCTCATCTACTTTTCATTTGAACACCTGTCTTTTCCTTTAGAGAAGAGTTAAATTTTTGCATATCACATGAACTTCTTCAACTTTATCATTTAGTCTTGTTTATAAGAGCACATGAGCTCTTACACATACCATTTTTTTTTTATAAATAGGTCACAAGAGTCATTCCACTTTCTAAGGATCAATTTTTTGAATTACTCAGGATAATTGCTGGCCATTTAAAATGGACAAAAAAAATCCCTTTGTAGTTCCATGTATTGATAAAATAGCATGTACTAAATCAAATTTGTATTCAACCAGTATCTTCTGATTTCTTATTTTTATTATAACATATATAACAATTGACCCAAAATGTCTAATTTAGTATATTGCCAAATGAGATGTGTCCAGATCAACACTTCTATTACATCATTGCCACTACACATTACGGTATAGAAAGACGCACTTGAATGTGTGTCAACAGGTCCAATAGATTTTGTATGGCTTGATATTGTTGCAGTTTCTTTTTCAATTGATTAGCAGATCTTGCAGAATAGTCCAATATACTTGACCATTGTCTGTCAAATCATGCATTTAACTCACATTCTCATCTCTCTCTGTGACCAGTCCAACTTCCATTGACTACTAAGCCTTTTCCAATCCATTTTCTCCAATAGCGATATCCATGCTATGCTGAGCACCTGCATTGGATATCTGTCACAGGGAGGCACCAGGAAATGCTTGGCTGCCTCCACTCTCCACTCCTAGCAGATTCCCAGATAGTTAGAGATTTTCCTTTTTGTTTTGTTTAACTGAAGTGAAACACAGTTACATCTGGTGCCCACTCATAGGCTGTCAGAGAGTGTACAAGGTGCCTCAACTGATTCCTTAGCATGTCCTTCCTTCCATGCCAGCTCAGGATGCCCCTACCTAAGCTAAGATATGAACTGCTCACAAACTTGGACGCCCTGCCCCATAAACCATACTGTGACCAGACGTCCCCACCACTGCTAACTTGGCTCATTTGCATGTTCCTAAATGTGGAAATACAAGAAAACTAGCTCTGATTCTCTGGGAGTCTCATGCACATCTTATATGTACTTTAATACCATTGCCCAATTGTCTGAATTGCCCTGATCTCTAGCTGGGCCACAGCTATTATATCCCTTATCCAGAAAGTTTGGGAACCAAATTCTTGCACCAGTAGCCCCAGCTTTATAATCCCCAATTTGAAAACCATAACAAATTGGTAGGTGGCAAGAGGCTTTCCATTTCCTGTAGCATTATGGACTCGATTGCTCTCCACCCTGATCATTTTTCGAGATCCTCAGGGTTAAGCTGACCGATTACTCTTCCACTAACAGACTTTTTGGAGCATGAGCTTTCGTGGGTGAATACCCACTTCCTCAGATGCATGTAATGGAAATATCCAGGGGCAGGTATATATATGTGTGCTAGCAAGCAAGCTAGAGATAACGAGGTCAGTTCAATCAGGGAGGATGAGGCCCTGTTCTAGCAGTTGAGGTGTGAAAACCAAGAGAGGAGAAACTGGTTCTGTAGTTGGCAAGCCATTCACAGTCTTTGTTCAATCCTGAGCTGATGGTGTCAAATTTGCAGATGAACTGAAGCTCAGCAGTTTCTCTTTGAAGTCTGGTTCTGAAGTTTTTTTGCTGCAGGATGGCCACCTTAAGGTCTGCTATAGTGTGGCCAGGGAGGTTGAAGTGCTCTCCTACAGGTTTTTGTATATTGCCATTCCTAATGTCTGATTTGTGTCCATTTATCCTTCTCCGTAGAGACTGTCCAGTTTGGCCGATGTACATAGCAGAGGGGCATTGCTGGCATATGATGGCGTATATTACATTGGTGGATGTGCAGGTGAATGAACCAGTGATGGTGTGGCTGATCTGGTTAGGTCCTGTGATGGTGTCGCTGGTGTAGATATGTGGGCAGAGTTGGCATCGAGGTTTGTTACATGGATTGGTTCCTGAGCTAGAGTTATTATGGTGCGGTGTGCAGTTACTGGTGAGAATATGTTTCAGGTTGGCAGGTTGTCTGTGGGCAAGGATTGGCCTGCCACCCAAGGCCTATGAAAGTGTGGGATCATTGTCCAGGATGGGTTGTAGATCCTTGATGATGCGTTGGAGGGGTTTTAGCTGGGGGCTGTATGTGATGGCCAGTGGAGTCCTGTTGGTTTCTCTCTTGGGTTTGTCTTGCAGTAGGAGGCTTCTGGGTACACGTCTGGCTCTGTTGATCTGTTTCCTTATTTCCTCGTGAGGGTATTGTAGTTTTGAGTTATTATGATGCCACAGCACAACTGGCTGCTGAGCTCTGTGCCTTTATACTTACACACAACTATTTCAAATTCGATGACAATATATATCTCCAGATCAGTGGCACTGCTATGGGCACCCGCATGGCCCCACAATATGCCAATATCTTCATGGCCGACCTGGAACAACGCTTCCTCAGCTCTCGTCCACTCACACCCCTTCTCTATCTACGCTACATTGATGACATCTTCATCATCTGGACCCATGGGAAGGAGACTCTGGAAAAATTCCACCATGATTTCAACAGCTTCCACCCCACCATCAACCTCAGCCTGGACCAATCTACACGGGAGGTCCACTTTCTTGACACCACGGTGCAAATAAATGATGGTCACATTAACACCACCCTATATCGAAAACCCACCGACCGCTATGCCTACCTTCATGCCTCCAGCTTCCATCCCGGGCACATCACACGATCCATTGTCTACAGCCAAGCACTGAGGTACAACCGCATCTGCTCTGACCCCTCAGACAGAGACCAACACCTACAAAATCTCCACCAAGCATTCTCAAAACTACAATACCCTCACGAGGAAATAAGGAAACAGATCAACAGAGCCAGACGTGTACCCAGAAGCCTCCTACTGCAAGACAAACCCAAGAGAGAAACCAACAGGACTCCACTGGCCATCACATACAGCCCCCAGCTAAAACCCCTCCAACGCATCATCAAGGATCTACAACCCATCCTGGACAATGATCCCACACTTTCACAGGCCTTGGGTGGCAGGCCAATCCTTGCCCACAGACAACCTGCCAACCTGAAACATATTCTCACCAGTAACTGCACACCGCACCATAATAACTCTAGCTCAGGAACCAATCCATGCAACAAACCTCGATGCCAACTCTGCCCACATATCTACACCAGCGACACCATCACAGGACCTAACCAGATCAGCCACACCATCACTGGTTCATTCACCTGCACATCCACCAATGTAACATACGCCATCATATGCCAGCAATGCCCCTCTGCTATGTACATCGGCCAAACTGGACAGTCTCTACGGAAAAGGATAAATGGACACAAATCAGACATTAGGAATGGCAATATACAAAAACCTGTAGGAGAGCACTTCAACCTCCCTGGCCACACTATAGCAGACCTTAAGGTGGCCATCCTGCAGCAAAAAAACTTCAGGACCAGACTTCAAAGAGAAACTGCTGAGCTTCAGTTCATCTGCAAATTTGACACCATCAGCTCAGGATTGAACAAAGACTGTGAATGGCTTGCCAATTACAGAACCAGTTTCTCCTCTCTTGGTTTTCACACCTCAACTGCTAGAACAGGGCCTCATCCTCCCTGATTGAACTGACCTCGTTATCTCTAGCTTGCTTGCTAGCATATATATACCTGCCCCTGGATATTTCCATTACATGCATCTGAGGAAGTGGGTATTCACCCACGAAAGCTCATGCTCCAAAACGTCTGTTAGTCTATAAGGTGCCACAGGATTCTTTGCTGCTTTTGCGGATCCAGACTAACACGGCTGCCCTCTGATACTCTTCCACTGTAAATCCCTCCACTCCAAAGCCCTTCTCAATGTATCCCTAGCTGACCCAGGCACTAATTTGCTGATTCTAATCACTCCAAAAACACTACCACAAATGCAGCCTTGAACAAGACTGCCCCCTTTCTGTTTCTGCATACTTGATTGAGAACTTATGCTAAACCTCTATGCTTGAACAGTGATGGAAGTACATGGATCTTCTCTAGGGCCCACATCCTGAGCCCACCCCCCTAAAAATCATTCCCCATTCTCACCTACTCCAAGGGAGTCCTTTAAAGGGGGAATGACCCCTTTCTTCCAGCTAGCCTAACACAGACCCACTTGCATGAAGGTTGGAGTGGGCATGTTGCCTTCAATGTGTTAGTAGAGGTGTAACTGAGTAGAATTTGGACCTTTTTATAAAGCTCACTGATAATAAACACTTTTGTTGATGATGCACAAGGAGAAATATAATCCAGCTCTCACACTCATTTGTGTTTAGTTCTGCAGGGGTAAGAGGAATAAAAGAGGAAAACTTACTTTTGTCAGTCAGCAGATATGACTGAATAAACACAGAGCTGATTTGTCAAGTAAGCAGGGGCTGTTTTTACATTAGCCGCTTTTCTGAGTAGACACACAATTTAACACATTATTATTGTGCTAGTACATAAAGACCTCAATCAGCTATTGGGGCCTGTGATAAATGAGGGGGCATAGCTCCCTTTTATGCATATCCCGCCAGTCAATAGCTATAGAATCCTCCTTAGCATCCGTACCTTAATTGCCTTAACTATAAAGGGTTAAGAGAAGCTTAACCTGAGTTGGCAACTGACCAGGGGAACCAATAGGGAGCCTGTACCCTTTCAAATTGGAAAAACTGCTGGGTGGTGAGGGGAGGGTTTTGTTTGTGTCTCGGGTTGGAGAGAGGGGAAGGCAGCAACACGCTGTAAGCTTTAAGCCGGTTATGGGAAATCATTAGCATCAAACCTAGAAACTCCTCATTTGGAACTCCAGATATGTAAGAAGCGCAGGAAAAGTTAAGACAGATGTGATTAAGGAACCTTTTTGGTTGTTTTGGTTTGTGGATTCCCCTGTGCTAACCCCAGGTTCTTTTGTTTTGCTTGTAACCTTTAAGCTGAACACCAAGAAAGTTATTTTTGGTGTTTAATCCCCAAAGCCTGAGTTTTCAGATGTTTGTTTCTTTCTTTTTTAATAAATTTTTACCTTTTTTATTAAAGAATCCTTTGATTCCAAAGCTCTTAGACAAAGGATTGGTCTGTGCTCACATTGCTAAGGAAACTGGTTGGTATTTTATTCTCTAGCTTTCCCAGGAAAGGGGGTGAAGAGGCTTGGGGGGATATTTTGGGAGGATAGGGATTCCAAGTGACCTTCCCTGAATATTTGTGAAAATCACTTGGTGGTGGCTGCAAGGCAGAAGACTGTGTCTTGAAAGAGTTTTAACCTAAGGTGGTAGAAGATAAGCTTAGGGGGTCTTTCATGAGGGTCCCCCACATCTGCACCCCAGAGTTCAGATTTTGGGGGGTATATCCTGACATGGTGGCAACTCAGGTTAAGCGTCTCTCAACCCTTTACAGTTAAGGCAATTAGGGTACAGCTGCTAAGGAGAATTCTATAGCTATTGACTGGCTGGGTGCCCATAAAAGGGAGTTACCCCCTGCTCTGATCCTGAAGGAGCGAGTTGGGGAATGCTGGCCAATCAGCACTCCTCTCCTCCAGCTGGCCAACAGATACCAGCAACTCCTGGGATAGGAGAAGGTGGCACTACCAGTTTCTCTCAGTATCCCCTCCCTGGCTGCTGGGACTGTCCCCCTTCACTTCTGGCCCCAGGCAGAGGGTGGCATTTCTGGTATACAACATAATTTTTGTTTTAAGTTGTTATATAACAAATACGTTACAATAACGGAGATGCCACAGGGCTATCACACAAGTGCTCAGATGCTTGCTGCACAAGACCACAGTGCTTTTGTGGTCCACAATATATACAGCTGTAACCTTGAAAAAATGAGGCTATGATGAGGAGGGAGAAAGAACAAAAAAACAGAATTTCCAGGCAGTACCTTTGTCACTTCAGATACAACAGAGATGTTGAGATTAACTTTGAGGCAGTGGCTAGTTAAGCAAAACACTCCTTATTTTAAGTTTGATCTCTTTAGCGTACAGATAATCTTCTCTAAGGTGGTTCTTTAATCCAAAGAATTTAGTATGCTTCAATAAATTGCTTGTTTGGAACGGATGGATTACAATAGTATTCACTTCAGCTGGTGGCTAGTTCCAAGGGAGTTGTAGTAGTGGGACAATGGAAGACTGCCATGTAATGTTCCAGTCCAAATTATATATACAATTTTTTTTATCTTAAACATATCTATATTAGAAGTTAATTTTTAATTTAGTTACTTTAACTAATTATTTTCCTTTACAGAGAGGCAAGAGCTTGTATGAAGTTTATTGGGCGGTAGATACTATCTTCACTCTTGGAATTTTATTATTGGCTGTATCGCTCACTGAAATAAAATCAAAACATCTGCTTACCCACTTGTAGCACTAGACTTTGTATATTGAGTGCTATGATTAGAAATGTTAATTGATATTTTGAGGTTTTACAAATGACTTATTTGTTACAGATTGGAAAGTGCTGTTGAGGGAGATAACTTATATGCGAGTAGTTAAACTTCTGGGTCTTTGCTTGATATTCAGATATTACCAATAAGTATTGTTTAGGGCCAAATTTTAGATCCACAAAATGGATTACAGACAGCTTAGAAGTTTTTATGAAAGCATTTTGGGAATTAAAATGTAGTTGGAGATTAATGGGATTTACACCAGCATTGCCCATCTTTCTTTTGGAGATGACAGGAGGAGTCCGATTTGACCGAAAAAGGGACATTTTTAGCAAAATGCACCAATAAATTTGGATTCTTTCCTAACACTGGTTTAACTGAAGTCTAGTTCAAGTTCAAAAGTTATTACATCTATTAGGTGGAATAATAGATGCATAGCCATTTCTTAAGATGCACAGCCAATAGCTAGATATCTGGATACTGTATTTTCTCACACATCTGATAACATAAATGCTTCAGTGCAAAGACTGAAGAGTATCAGGAGACTGGGAATCATTGTAAATAACTTAGTGAGGATGTTGCTGAGTGCAGCACTGGTTTAAAAAGGCAAATAAGATGTAAGGTTATATAAAGATACAGGTGGAAAGTAATCACACACAAGTTCTAGCAACACGCGACTGAACATGAGACTGAACACCAATGAGATACCCTGATCTGAAATACTTTGTTCATCTTTGATTGTCTTATCTTCACAAAGACACAACTGAGATTAAAAAAAAAAGAGCCAAATGTGTGGTAACAATGATGGTAACATTTGTATGTAATATGAAGAAATGTAAAAGCAAGGATCATTTAACTTCGGAAAAGAAAGAAGGGACTTAAATGAACGGCTCAGTATTGCAAAGGATGCAGTAAAAATAGATTGTTTCCTCCTTTGTGTTATCCTACAGCAAGAAGAAACCACATACAGTTAATGGCAAATGAGTTTGAAAAATAAAAATACTTCACACATCATATAACTTGTCTGTGGAGTTTGCCAACCCAGGTGACCATAAAATTAAACACTTTAGCCAGATTTTAAAAGGGGCTGGATGATCAATATTAATGTGTAATTATGCATGCTAAGAATAATCAAATCCTATGCTTTCAAGCCTGAACTAATTGGCCTTGAAACTAATTCAGTGGCTCTTTAAATAGTATAAAAGAAAAATAGTCATCACTATAGACCGTGTGTATAGCATAAAGATAAATCAGATATTTTCCAAACATTGTTAGATATAAAAATTCAAACACATCCCTCTGCATTTTACTACTTCAAAGGGCTTTTTAATGCTTCATACTCTGACTAGTACCCCTTAATGGGAATCATGCTGCCATATTGCTACTTACAATCTCGTTGCCTCCCTCCATCATATGAAAGGCAGCCTTGCCACATACCTTAAGCAGGGAATCAAGGATTATGATGTGATAGATACCAGGAGTAACTCCAGAATCTTCATAATCTCAGCAAAAATCTCCAAGATAACAGTGGCTAATGTGTATAAACCATCAAATACAGATTTGCTGTTTTTCCCATTACCTATCACCCATGTATATGTGTGTGTGATTTCAATAGCCACTACCCAATTTGGGGCAATAAAAGTAAAGCTATAATTATTGCCATTGCCAAACTTGAGAATCCATTCCATTGTACCAGACCATATTTCTTCATTGCGTGTCATACAAGTTCATAGAGAGAATATTACTGTCAAGAATTAGGCCACTTGTTGAAGCAATGTTACTAACTGAACAAGTAGGTTTCTGACCGTACCACAGCTGTATGGACTAATTATTAGCCTTAACAATGTACATTAAGGTGGGATTCCAGCAAAAACTCCAGATCGGGTAGCTTTCTAGATTTAGCAGCTGCCTACAATACCCTATGAAGGAGTGTCTTCGTCCTGAAAGTCAGCAAAATTATCCCATGGAATGAAACAATAAAATTCCAGAAGGTCTAACCAGCCATAGGTTTTGCATTTTTCTTAGGGCTGTCAATTAATCTCAGTTAACTCATGTGATTAACTCAAAAAAATTAATCAGTTTTAATCACACTGTTAAACCATAGAAGACCAACTGAAATTTAATAAACGTTTTGGATGTTTTTCTACATTTTAATATATATTGTATTCTGTGTTGTAATTGAAATCAAAGTGTATATTACTTTTGATTACAAATGTTTGCATTGTAAAAATGATAAACTAACTGAAAAAATACTATTTTTTTTATCTCATTCAACTACTGTAGTACAATCTTTTTGTCATGAAAAGGTAACTTACAAATGTAGATTTTTTTTTGTTGTTACATAACCGCAATCAAAAACAAAACAATGTAAAACTTCAGAGCCTACAAGTCCACTCAGTCCTGCTTCCTGTTCAGCCAATCATTAAGACAAACAAGTTTGTTTACATTTACAGGAGATAATGCTGCCCGCGTCTTATTTACGATGTCACGAGAAAGTGAGTACAGGCATTCGCATGGCACTTTTGTAGCTGGCATTGCAAGGTATTTACATGCCAAGATATGCTAAACATTCGTATACCCTTTCATGCTTTGGCCCCCATTCCAGAGGACATGCTTCCATGCTGATGATGCGCCTTAAAAAAATGTGTTAATTAAATTTGTGACTGAACTCCTTGGGGGAGAATTGTATGTGCCCTGCTCTGTTTTACCCGCATTCTGCCATATATTTCATGTTATAGCAGTCTTGGGTGATGACCCAGCACCTTGTTCATTTTAAGAACACTTTCACTGCAGATTTCACAAAACACAAAGAAGGTAACAATGTGAGATTTCTAAAGATAGCTACAGCACTCGACCCAAGGTTTATGAATCTGAAGTGCCTTCCATGATCTGAGAGAGATGAGGTGTGGAACATTCTTTCAGAAGTATTAAAAGAAGCAACACTCTCTACTGTGGAAATTACAGCATCTGAACCACCCCCCCCCCCCCCAAAAAAAATCAGCCTTCTGCTGGTGGCATCTGACTCAGATAATGAAAATGAACATGTGTTGGTCTGCAACCCCTGGAATGGTGGTTGAAGCATGAAGGGGCATACAAATGTTTAGTGCATCTGGCACAGAAATATCTTGCAACACCAGCTACAACAGTGCCATGCGAATGCCTGTTCTCACTTTTAGGTGACATTGTAAAAAAAAGAAGCGGGCAGCATTATCTCCTGCAAATATATATAAAAAAAAAAATTCTTAGCGATTGACTGAACATGAAGTAGGACTAAGTGGACTTGCAGGCTCTAAAATTTTACTTTGTTTTATTTTTGAATGCAGCTTTTTTTGTACATAATTCTACATTTGTAAGTTCAACTTTCATGATAAAGAGATTACACTGCAGTACTTGTATTAGGTGAAATGAAAAATACTAATTCTTTGGGGTTTTTTTTACAGTGCAAATACTAGTAAACAAAAATAAATATAAAGTGAGCACTGTACACTTTGTATTCTGTGTTGTAATTGAAATCAATATATTTGAAAATGTAGAAAACATCCAAAAATATATAAATAAATGGTATTATATTATTATTTAATAGTGCAATTAATTGCACTAATCATTTGACAGCCCTAATTTTTCTTGCTGACCAGGTCAGCATAGTCACAATAATGGGCCTCCACTGGGATCAGTACTAGCACTGACCATGTTTAATAGGTACATCAGCGGCCTTTCCCAGACATTGTCAGGCAAATTAGTTTATTCTGATGACATTGCTCTGAGCACACAGACACAGAATTTACCTACTGTCATGTTTTGAGGTACAGTTCAGATCAGTGAAAGGTTAACTCACCACTTGTGTTATAACCCTAAATGCCCCCGAATGCCTCTGCTACTTTTGGCTCCTTACCTGGGACATACGCACAGCCAGCATACACTTTGTATTCTATATGCTGTATGGCTCTGATTCAACCACTTTGAATCCAACAACCTGCCTGCAGTTATTACAGGCACACTTTTTTTGTCTTTACCAGACTTGGGTAATGTGAGCTGGTGACCCCGAACACTCCCAGTTCCAAGCTTTTTTGTGTGTTTGGATATATCCAGGCACTTTGCTTTGAGTATTCTTGTGCTCACATGAGTCCAGTTCCCACCTCCCCAGGTAACTATAGATGACATCATCACAATTATCCTCACATAGGGCCTGCTCAGATCTTCTAATAGAATCATAGAATATCAGGGTTGGAAGAGACCTCAGGAAGTCACCTACTCCAACCCCCTGCTCAAAGCAGGACCAACACCAACTAAATCATCAATCAACTAAATCAACTAATACAAGGTATGCAATGAAGAAAGATGTGCAACTTTAAGTGGGCCTTGTAACCGCTGAGGGATTTAGGAGCACTACTACTGCTAAAAAAAATTATATAGCTGTATAGGGTGTTCCTCAAGAATTCCTCTTTGTTTCTTCACTGACAAGTCACTTTCTTTTATGATAGAAGACAAGCTCACAAGTCAGTTTTTGTAATTCAGAATTCATAATAGCCTTCTTAAATATTGGTATTTTATATTAGTGCTAGAAAAATCCGTTCATCTACCTACTACGAGCAAGCTTTATCTGGCAAACTAAGGGACCTAAGACATGATTATGAAAATTCAAAGCTTTCATTAAAACAATATTTCTAGTAAGGGTAATGTTCTATATTTGAATGGATGCAGTGCTATCTTCCTGTGTCTTCAGAAAGGGATAGCTCCTGTATCTCTGCAGCAGCTCATAGTATCTCCAGGCAGCGTCAGTGAAGTTAACAGGACTCTGGTAACTTTGATCCTGTTGTTGTTCACAAGTAAAACTAGGGAAAATATTTCAAAAGCTTTCTGCAAATGTTTATTCAACTTTGATTTCATTCTGTTTATCTCTCATGTTCACTTTCAACAAACATTCTAGAAAACAAATTACATGGCATGGGCGTTGACAAAAATAATTTAATTTTAGGCGAAAGTGAATTTTCACATCTGTGAGCATGCATACCAAAAACCTTTTTCAAAGAGTTGCACTTATCCAGTCAGGCAACAGAAACACACTAGGTAATCTGTGTCTGAGCCAAACAGCTTGAAAGTCAGCCATTCCAAATAACCTGCTTGTGAGGCATCTAAAGATGGAGAATTACTCTTTTTGAAATTATTTGTTGACTCATCTTTTGAAAAAAGCAATCGGGGAAAAAAATTGTGAAATTTGACAGGTTCCCTCCTTCCCCCCAAAAAATGAATTATTCACTTCGCTGTATTCAGAAGCCTGTGGGAAGCAGAGAAGCTGACAAGGGACAAATCAATGTAGCTCTCCTTTTTGGAAAAGCTATGAACTCAACAAGAGCTGTTTGTTGAGGAAGATCCAAAAACAAAGATGGGAGGAGTTGTAGTTTAGTGCCCTCTTAGTGCCTCTCCCCCACTCCTTCCCCACATACAGACACAAGGTGCAGCCAAGAGGTTGAGGGAGGAGAGTAGCAAAGAAATTCCATTCCTTCCCCTCTTCCCCCAACTCTCAATAGCTCAAGATTATGAGGTAAAGACAGAATAACGGAGAAGACCTACTTTCTTGCAGAGCATTGTAGGAGAGGACAAACATAAAAAGGAGCATTCTTTTACCCTGGCAGAAGCCACATGGTGTAGAGGAATGGTTTCATGTTTAACAGCTACAATAGAGCTTCAGAGTTACAAACTGAACAATCAATCACACACCTTATATGGAACTGGAGGTATGCAAACAGCAGCAGCAGAGATTTAAAAAATTTTTTTAAAAAAAGTACAGTACTGTGTTAAATGTTAACTACTGTGCAGAAGAAAAATGCTGCTTTCCCCCCTTTTTTTAGCAAAATGTCAAAGCCTTATTAAATCAATGTTCAGTTGTAAACTTTTGAATGAACAACCATAATGTTTTGTTCAGAGTTACGAACATTTCAGAGTTACGAACACCTCAGAAATGGAGGTTGTTCGTAATTCTGAGGCTGTGACTGTACCTACTAACCAGAACCTCGTATGAAGGATGGATCAACCCAGATACCATCTAGACATAGTGTCTAGTAAGAGTTCCAGCATCCTCCCACCTCCTAACAGTTGGAGATGGGATGGGCTTCTCAAGGCTTAACCTGAACGTTTTATCTTTTGTATCAGCTTTTCTCTACAAGATCAAGATATCCACCAAGTCGATATCTGAAGTTTTCTCTAGCCCTGTTTGTATCCTACTGATCAGCTTTTGAAAGTTCATTGTAGAAAACTCAAAACACTAGGTTAAAGCTTTCAGCACTTTCTTTAGTGTAAAGCAAAGATTTTGGGAAAGGCACCACTGATTGTTAGGCATTGAATGAAAGTTGGGTGCCTAACTCACCTGTGAAAATTTCCTCCTTTGTACTTTTACAAACCTATCTTGTAAAAGCAGTTGATTTTTATTTAAGGAGATATTTTCTGGTTGGTTGGTTGGTTGGTTTTTTAAATCTTCCTTGTTGTCTTATGAAGGTTTCTAGCAGCAGAATTACTGAAAAGGTTTGGTTTAAAAAAAAATACTTAATTTTATTGCAGCCACAGTTCAGATGTCTTTTATTTTTCTTGTCTTCAAATGTGCCACTTCTGCAAAGATGTAAATTCTCTATTACAAAACTTGTTTGATAATACCTTAAGGTTCCATTCAGTTGCAAGGAATGCAGTTTTTAAACCATTAAAATATCATGGCTTCTGGGGTGGATAAGAAGGGTCCTACTTTAAAAAAAAAAAAAAAAAAAAAAAGAAGCAGGGGGTGGGGCAATTGTAGTTTTCACTGTATGCAGTATATGGACAGAGTTTAAATGTGTGAGCAAATGTGCATGAAAATCAAATATTCACATAAATTAATATCCATGTTTACTGACTAACACAGGAAACACTAATGGCTGTAAATCTCTAGAGGTTTGGAGAAGCCCTCCTAAGTTTGGAATCTTATCTGAATATCATTTTACACATTTACTGTGATGATCCCAGGTCACCTACATACACAGACACATTTGTCAGCTAGACCACACACACAATGTTGGGGAAAGGGTGGGTTAATTTAAATCTAGGCGAGCTGATTAACTGGCTAGACTCTTCCCTGCAATCTGTGTCACTGCAACGGTGGGAAGCGGTTCTATAACTGCTGTAATTGACCACTGGAAGATCACCCAGCATAAAAGGATCTTTGTGTGCCATAGCATTTATTTAATGGTTCCTATGCTTCCCTGCGGTGATCTCCAACTACTATCACCATCCTTTAGGGTACAGGCAGCTGGTATAAGTTAGAGTAGTCTTTAGGGGAACAGGAAACCAAGCTACCACCTTTGCAGCTCCATCCTGAATTGTTCTGCAAGCATGTTAGACCTTCATGTGTTTTTTAGCTAAAGCCAAAGATTTGGACCACAGGTTTTCATCAATTTTAAAATTGTTAAACTAATGAAATCCATGAATTGCATAGGAAAGGTTCGTTCTCATAAGAAGGTGATGGAGTCCAAATAATATGTCTATTGGATGTAGCAAAGCATAGACTCCTTACCAGGCTAATAATACTTTTTGATAATAAGTGTTTGCATTATTCAAGACAATGGCTTGACTTAAGAAATTACATTTCTTCAAAATCTTCATTTGAATGTTCATTTAAGAAATAGAGAATGTTTTCTAGCTCATCTGAAATATAAAAGACCTCAATAATCATCCCTTTCCCTGCCGTCCAGCTTCCCAGTGAGAGCTGGATACACATTTCCCTCTGAACAGAAATGAAAACTCATTTCAACTGCCACATGACCTATTACAGCCTTATAGAATCTTGATCTGTGCATAAACATATTTATATGAACATCTCTACCACAGTCACGGAGCACATAATTTAATGTGAACAATTTGAAATGATTTGATAAAGGTCTAACATGACCTTTTTGCAAAAACAATTATATTTCTAAAAAAAAAAAAATTAAGAATGGCTTGAAGCCTGCTGATATCTGCAGTTACCAATTAAATTGGTAGGTGTAAGTCCAGAACAAGCCATATTACTAAAAAATCATTCACAACTCTGGAATATTATAATGCTTCTCCAGAAAAAGGCCTTAGATGATTTTGTTTACTCTCTTATTTCTGTTTTTACTTGTAAAGTGTTCTGCATTATATGTTGGTTAGGCTTTCCTCCTTAAGCCAAAATACAGACTTTTAACACTTCCTTAAAGTTATTATTATGGATGTCAATTAATGGCAGTTAATGTACACGATTAACTAAAAAATTAATCACGATTAATACAATCATAATACAATACATGCACTTTTAAAGAATAGAATACCCATTGAGATATATTAGATGTTTTTGTTCGGTTTTATACATTTTCAAATATATTGATTTTAATTACAACACATAATACAAAGCATACAGAGCTTTATATTATTATTTGTATTAAACATACTTGCACTGTAAAAATGATAGAAGTAATACAGTAACTCCTCGCTTAACATTGTAGTTATGTTCCTGAAAAATGCGACTTTAAGCAAAATGATGTTAAGCGAATCAAATTTCCCCATAAAAATTAATGTAAATGGGTGGGGGGGGGTTAGATATTTTTTTGTCTGGTGAAAAGAATTTCCCTGGAACGAACATACACAGAGAGAGAGAGAGTGAGGTTTTAAACAATTTAATATTGTACACAGCGATGATGATTGTGATGCTAGGTTGTGGTGCTGAAGTCAGAGGGTGGAAGAGGGTGGGATATTTCTCAGGGAATGCCTTACTGCTGAATTATGAACTAGCATTCGGCTGAGCCCTCAAGGCTTAACATATGGTTGTTAATGTAGCCTCACACAAGGTAACACAAATGGAGGGAGAGGAGACAGCATGGCAGTCAGAAACACGCACCCTGTGTGTGTGTGCGCGCGCGCATGTGTGTGTGAGAGAGAGAGATGTGCATTGCTCCTTAGAGTGAGGTCAGCATACGTAAAGTACATTGCCTTTAAAAAGATCAGGAAATTGAGACAGCAGCTGCGGCCAGCAAGCTCTTTCCTTCCTGAGTCCTGTCATCAGGGCCATCCTTAACCATACGCAAAGTATGCAGCTGTGTAGGGCATCAGCAAATTTCCTGGTGCCTTGCGCAGTTGCGTGCTGCTCCAACCCCTGCTTCAGCTCTTCTCCAGGGCCTCTGCCCCTTCCCCGCCCCCATAGTGGGAGTGCAGTGACCCATCCCCATCCCCCCCAACCCCTCCCTGAAGGCAGGTTTGACAAAACACAAAGAAGGTACCAAAGTGAGATTTCAAAAGACAGCCACAGTGCTCAACCCAAGATTTAAGAATCTGAAGTGCCTTCCAAAATCTGAGCAGGTTGAGGTGTGAGAATACTTTAAGAAGTCTTAAAAGAGCAACATTCCTACGTGCAAACTACAGAACCCAAACCACCTCAAAAAATCATCAACCTTTTGCTAGTGGCATCATGCGTCGGTTCACACTGCTTTTGATCGTTATTGAGCAGAATCTGTCATCAGCATGGACGCATGTCCTCTGTAATGGTGGTTGAAGCATGAAAGGACATATGAATATTTAGTGCATCTGGCATGTAAATATCTTGCAATGCCAGCTACAACAGTGCCATGAAAATACCTGTTTTCGCTTTCAGGTGACATTGTAAACAAGAAGTGAGCAGCATTATCTCCTTGAAATTTAAACACACTTGTTTTTCTGAGTAATTGGCTGAACAAGAAGTAGGACTGAGTGGACTTGTAGACTCTGAACTTTCATTTTTGAATGCATTTATTTTTTCTACATAATTCTGCGTTTGTAAGTAACTGCCATCATAAAGAAATTACACTACAGTACTTGTATTAGGTGAATTGAGAAATACTATTTCTTTTGGTTTTTATAGTGCAAATATTTGTAATCAATATAAATATAAAGTGAGCACTGTGCACTTTTCATTCTGTATTGTAATTGAAATCAATATATTTGAAAATGTAAAAAAACCCTCAAAAATATTTAAATGCTATTCTATTATTATTTAACTGTGTGATTAATTTTTTTAATCACTTTGCAGACGTAGTAGTTATCCCAGGGCAATGCAGATATTACAAACAGTAAAATTCAGTAACAGTTGCATTCCTAAGGCATGATTGCACGTTGCTATAACTGACTGTGTCTGTAGGTTATAGGCCCAGGTTAGGGAACCACGCACAACTACACTGCCGCAAGGAAAGAAGCAGGAGGTATTGTGTTTTAAGTAGGGACAATAAGAGCTATCCACCAAGCGATGGAAATGCATATGCTGCACTATGCCTTAAGAAGAGGCCAGGATCAGTTTCAGTGGGGAGGAAGAGCAATTATTCTGCCTTTTAACATCTATCCTCTTCAGAATGGCCTGAATGGGGTGTGCTCTAAGGGAACAGTCATTGTCGTAAGGAGAGCACAGGAACTGCATTTGTGCTTGCCTCGACCTAGGCTACTTTTAATGAATTCCTAATATGTCTATTTATTTTTATACAGTTTTAAATTGAGTAGTAATGGCCATATAGAGCCCTCTGTCTGTCCGTAGTTAGTGGGGGAAGGTTGTGCAATGGAACTGTGGCTATTAGCAGCTCTGGGGAATTCTCAATGTAATGATTTAGATTTTTTTTTTACATTGTAATAATCATAAAGACTCTTTGCTGCCTTATAACTTCTGTGACTTGGATTATAAATGCATCTCATCCAATTCACTGTTCCCCCCCCCACCACCCCGCCGTATCAGAATTGTATTCCTTTAATTGAAATGGGAACTGAGTTGCTCAATGATGTAAGATTTTTTTTTTCTCCTCATGGCTTCTACTGTGCAATGTAGAGTGAGTGAATTGAATTAGTTAAGGTTTACTAAATGTAGAGAACATTACTTGTTAGGTTACAAGTGATTTTTTAGGACAGTTATGTGCTTAACATGACTTTAAAATAAGGGTTGTGTACCAAAACAATATTTTACTGAAATTTTAACTCTTAATGGACTTTCATAAATGGCTATCAGAGTATTTACCTAGAATGTGTATGGTTTATACCATGTCCGGAGAAAGACTGTATATCTGTTCTTATCCTAATATAATTTAAAGGCTTTTAAATGTAACCTCAGCACTGGCTGTAACTGATTTTGATAATATGCTTGTGTGTAAACTGCTAATTGATAAAGAATTAGTTCATGGGTAGATGTGGCAATCTTTTAAGGATTACTTCCTTATAGCTATAGTAATATGCTAAAAGAAGTGTGCACCAAATTCTGATACTCTTTTATGGTAAACAATACCTTACTCCATAAGTAGTCCCATCCAAGTCAATGTGATTACATACAGAATAAGATACTACTGAACTGCCAATTTACTAGTGATTTTTGAAGGCCTCAAGTTTTGAGTGCCCTAGTTGAGACTACCTAAAAGGGGTCTGATTTTCAGAAAGTGCTGGGCACCTTCCCTTAGAAAACCAGGCCATAAAAGGTTTATCAAGCGCGGGCATCCAAAATCATCTGTCACTTTTGAAAATTTAGGCTTAGGTCACTTGTATTTAGGTGGCTAAATCTAGACTTAGTTGCCTAACAATATGCACCCAAGTTAGAAATGTTGGCCTTAAGTTCTGCTATCTAAATTGTGTGCTTGTCATATAAGGAACAAAGTAGTCAAGAAATTAGAACTGAATCAACATTTGACATTATTATTAAATACCCCTAATAACTGTCACATTACAGTACTTATTTAAACTTTTCCCCTATCTTAACATGTTTGTCTGGTTTGGAAAAATGTATATAAAATGTTTTCTATTTACTTTTTTTTTCTGAAACAGTTTTAGCAGAGAATATTATACAAATAGTTACTACACCACTACCCCAATATAATGCTGTCCTCGGGAGCCAAAAAATCTTACTGTGTTATAGGTGAAACTACATTATATCCAACTTGCTTTGCTCTGCCAGAGCGCGCAGCCCCGCCCCGCCAGAGCACTGCTTTACCACATTATATCCGAATTCGTGTTATATCGGGTCGCTTTATATCAGGGTAGAGGTGTATTATTAATCTTGGCATTATTCTGAAATAGTTTGTTAAACTCACTCATCTATATTTTGCATGCTGATTATGTTGAAAGTCAATGAAGTGTACAGTATTGTAACAGACAAAGTGGAAGCTTCTGCAGTTCTTTATATTTCTGCTTCCAGGTTCTTTGTTTTAATCTAAACAATGCTGACATGTCCTTCATTTTTAAGCCCAAGATTATGTTGGTCTATTCAAGTGAAATTCTTCAGGACTACAAAAGATGTTTTTCACTTATTATACAGACTCATCCCAAAGGAGATTAAAAGCTGTAGAGACTAATAATAATATTGATCACTTAATATTCCAAATGCTTTACAAACAACCATCCAATGCTCACAATATTCCTTGGAAATAGGTAAGTAAGTACTGGCAACTATCCCCATTTTAAGATGAAGAAACTGAGAGAACAATGGTTAAGTGACTTGCCCAGGGTCACTTACGGCATCAGTGGCAGAACCAGGATTAGAACTCAGGCATTTCTGTGATTGTACAGCTATGCAATGCCCTTCTGTCTCTCTCTAGTTAATACTCATCTCATTCTTTCTTTTTCCAGAATTCTGTGAGGTCCAGCATATCCATAATCTAACCATGCACAGATGTATAATGGAAGTCATTTTTAAAGGTAGTTAAACTCAACACTGAATTAATGGCAGCACATTTCTTTTAATGACAGGAGCATAAGTGCCAAATAACTATTTCAGTGTTCTCAGCTGGGAATAATGTCCTCAGCACGCATGCTTGACTTACAAACATGGTCTCTTGGCTGCCTACATTTTTGCCCATCTGTTCGGGTGGCCTGCTGCCTGCTCACAAATAGGTCAGCACCTTGCCATGGAGTATGTGTGCCAGACATCAATGGGTGTAGATGAAAAGACTGCGTAACCTTAAAAGTTGCTTCTCTTCTACAGGAAGTCCCTCCTTTATGATTACATTGAATCATCTGTTCCTTAAATCTGTATATACATCTTCAGATACCACAAAACCATACCTGAACAAAGGACAAAGTGGCCTACTGTTATGGGAATGCAGGCAGGGAAGGAGAGATCTTTCATGCTTTCACTGTCTCACATGCATTCTGATTGTGCAGAATTCTTACCACTGTAAAGTGAGGAATTCCATGGAACATATGAAGGGATGTACAAGCAGGGGCAGCTCTAGGTATTTTGCCCCCCCCAAGCACGGCAGGCAGGCTGCCTTCGGCGGCTTGCCTGCAGGAAGTCCTCGATCCCGCGGATTCAGCGGCACACCTGAGGGAGGTCCACCAAAGCCGTGGGAGCAGTGGACCCTCCGCAGGCAAGCTGCCAAAGGCAGCCTGCCTGCTGCCCTCGCGGCCACCGGTAGAGCACCCCCTGTGGCTTGCCACCCCAGACACGTGCTTGGCATGCTGGTGCCTGGAGCCGCCCCTGTGTACAAGAACTTCTTGCACCCTAGTGGAAGAGGGTAGAAAAAACAGGTTTCCAGGCCATAAGAGGAGAATACCTAAGGCTGGAGGGGTTAAGGAGTGGGCTATTGCAATGCTTAGCTACCTATTACCCCAAGAAGACCACTCACTACAAGTGAGTTTTTGATAATAAGGGTAACCCTTTAATTTTTTTTTCATTCAAGGAACAAACAAAACTTTGTAAATTCTTATTTTAACAGAATTGGTTAATCCGGCCCTGGCAGCAATCTAATTTATACTTAATGTGTGAAAAGGAAGTAAGAGTGTGTGTATGTGTGTGTGTATTTGTATGGCTCCTAATACATTTTAAATAAAACTTCAAAGACCTAATGCCATGTGTGTTTGCTTATATGTCTTGCAAACTATAAGTTTGAAATACTACATTTATATTATTTCTTAGTACAAATGTATTTATTCCTTCCCTTTATTCAACTTGGGCATTCCTTGGTTTGACTGTTCTTACTTGCTGAATTTAGTATTCTGCTTGAGTTTATTTAACTAATCAATTTAAAGATAATTTAAATGCAATCATTTTTTATTGTTATTTCAGCCAGTTTAACTATCCTACCAATAATAAATACACAAATAGTGAAAACTGACTGTCAGATTCTCAGCTGATATAAATCAACGTCTCCATTCCAGAATGCTATGTAGTTTTTAAGCATCTGAGGATTTGGTCTGAAATTTTCTTTCTATAGTTAATCTATTGCAGAGGTATCTCATATAGACTAGAATACATTATTTGAATTTGTTCATAGAGAATATCCAAATGAACTTACCCAGTTGACAACAAGCAAACAGGAAAAGACTTATAGCTGCTAGAGTCCAGACATTGAAGAAAACTGTGCCTATGTTACATTGTACTATTCCCTCAAAATAAATGATAGAATAAGTGCCATCTAGTGTACAAAGCCTAGGAATGCCTGTTCCTAAAAATATATAAAATGTATGAAGCACTCTGCTCCGTTTTTGTTTCAGAAAGTGTATTATTAGGCAGATTTATGTTGAAGGTAATTGATGTAGTGTTTATGCCAGCACAATATCATGGTTTATTATTTAATTGGAAAAACTCAGAATACTTTAATCAGTAACATTTGTGTTGCGTTTGGTTAGTATGTTGTTAAAATGGCAGATAGTAATGAACTTTGAAGAGAGATTTTACAGTTTGTTACAATACGCTGAAGCAGAGTTTCAAAATCATGGCTACCACTATACAAAGTAAAATATAGATATATGGGTAGCACTATGGATGTGTTGTGCAGGAAGTCAGGCTAGATGATCATAACGATCCCTTCTGACCTTAAAGTCTATGATTCTATGTACCAATCAGTCAGTGAATTATCAGAAATAAAATGTTAATCCGCTGGCCAGCATTGCATTATATGCTAAAATGGGAAAGTGAGGAGGATCTTGGTGATTCTTGCATTTCTCAATGGAATATGTCATTGCTGGCAATATACTGTCATTGTTTTCATTTTCATTGTGTCCATTAGTGCCCCAATGGGCCAACTACTTTCAAACAAAAGGCATATTCTCTACCCTGAAGAGTCTGTATTCTAGCCAACACAAAATAGATGCAGAGGGTAGAGAAAAGGAGGACGAAAGGTTCTCTGCTAATGATTGGTCATATCCTAATTTATTGTACTTTTTAAAAAGTATATAGCTAATTCCAGATTACTCTATGGACAGATCATTATAGTTACTTGTAGGTTTCAAGGTAGAGGTCCATCTTCGGGAAAAATTGAATGAAACTGAGGTGGACCAGCATGAACAAGGCTGTTCCATGAGGAACATGTACAGTGACCACAGGAGACCAAGAGGCAGGTTTTCAGCATGAAATATAGTCTGGTTTTGGACAGATTGTTTCAGTTCTGGTTCTTCCTGCCAAAGGTGAACTGTGGGATCCAGGGCACATGCATCAGTGCCTGAGCCGAAGTTCTCGTTCGACTTAGGCACCCATTCAGAAGTCATTCAGTGTGTCCAGAGCAGATGTAGGCAGAGAAGCTCAAGGGGTCCTGGAAGGAGCTAACCCAGCAGCAATCCCTTCTACTACTTTTGAAATGATCAGTTTGTGCTGTTTTCCATGCCTCCTGCCAGACAACAGTGTGCATGCATTTGTGGGGTGGGCCAATAATCAACCCAGCCAATCACATCCCTTGGAGCAGAGTTTCACTAGCAGGCACATTTGATGGCTCCAAAGTCTAATGGTCCAGGGAGAAGTGGGTGTCAACTTAGCCTTCAAATAAGTAAAATGGCTTTGGAGAAAAGTGCCTGCCAGAGCTTCCTTACTGTTAGCTCTCTGCTTCAAAGCGGAGCACAAAACACCACTTAAAAAGATGGGTGTTTTAGATGTGAAAAAAGAGGTTCAGTGGCCAAAAAATTCCGCACATTCTGCACACGCCTGGGACCGCTTCTACTAGTTGAAGTCTGGCACAGTTTAGCAGCCAGAATTGCCCCTCAGGGAATGAGCAGAAGAAAGTTAAGGATGGAAAAAAGCCTGAAGAGGCCTTTGGGCAAGGAATGTCAGTGGGATAGGCATGTGCATGGCCCACAACACTGTCTTATATGTGGAAGGCTTTGTCATCAATGTGCTGGGTAAGTCACTTTGGTAGAGTCTGCAAAGGGGTATAAGTAATGTCCGAAAATGTAATAGAAAGGCAAAAGAGAAACTCTTCTGTGTGAACTCCACGTGGAAGATCTGTTCATACTGGCTGACAAACAAATGTGTTACAATGTGTTGAGCACACCTGAGGCAATTCCAGAGAACAAGCTTCTTGCCAAGCTTGCGTTTCACTTGTAGCATCTGAATAGTCCTAGACACACTTAAAAAGAGTTGAGAGAGCAAATGCTAGAACTTTATGGAAGGTTATTTTACCCTTCACAGAAGTGACATCCCAATTCCTAGGCAGGACAGCATATGCAGTATTAGTGCTAGTCCACAACAAAGAAACAGTAAGGATAATGACCCTTTCATCCAAGAAGGCTTAATTGCTATATACAACAAAGCCATGGAAATGTAAGGGATAACAAGAGAGAACCTCAAATAATACCAATTGTCCACAGGAGCCATAAAATACGTTTCATTGTGCAACACAGGATTAAGGACACCTATCACCTGCTTGAAAAGTAAGAGTTATAACCATTATTGACTGGCTCACAGTCTGGGTTAATAGAAAATATGATGTAATATGTTTGTTCCACAGCAACTGAATTCAACAGCATATGGCCTATACCACAGCATTACATGTCACAGGATGTTGTGAGATGTATAGCAAACAAGTGGCAATAGAGGTCAATTAGCCATAGGCTGCACCTGTGGGGAGCTAAGGGAGCAATGATACTAACTGAGAATAACATTCACCTGGGCAGGAACAGGCAGGGCTTCTATAAAACCTAGGAGCTGAGGATGGAGGGGGCTGCAGTGAGGTGAACCTGCAGTCACTCTCTCTGTTACAAGGGAGTGAGACTGAAAAGGGAAGGGAGGGAGCAGTAAAGTCAGAGTGTATAGACCTGAACTGCTGGTTTGAGGGTCCCAGGACTAGAACCTGGAATAAAGGGCAAGCCCACGTTCCACTACCAGCCACTGCTGGAGTGATGCAGCCAGCACAGCGGATCTGGAGACTGCCTGAGAGTGAGGAAGCTTGGTTGGAGGGCTAAGCCATAAAAGAGAGGTGCTGCAGCTCCTGACTAGCAAGAGAGGGGCCACAGAGAGAGTGACTGAGGCAACAGGCTGACCAACTGCAAGAGGAGGTGCAGACAGTGGCAAGTTAATTCCCCAGGTGAGCCATGAGGAGGCGCTACGGAACATGAGTAGCAGATCCTGTTGCATCCTTTAATGGCTTTTCCATGAAAATGGATGCACAGAGCCTATGGCCTAACGTGTGCCACCTTATACTGAGTAGTTTCTTCCTCCAACAGAAATACCGCTGAAATCAATGCAGCTACCTGCAGAATAAGGCACTACTCAAAGGCACGGACTGCAACTTAGGTGCACAAGTCCCATTGAAAGTCAGTGGATCTGGGGGCCTCCCTGCCTTTTGTTCCTTTGGAAAACTTCCTCAAGATCAATACGGCTGGCAAAATTTGGCCCTCTACTTTTAAAGAACACTGAACACATTTGTGAGATTTCATCCACTGCATTTATAGTTCTGACATAGCATTGCCAAGAAAAAAAATATTTCCATAACAATAATGCATTTGATTCTGTCAGGCCATAATATCCATTGAATTACAACTATATAGAAGACAATTCAGGGCCAAAAATCCCAAGTTATGTTCAGACACCAATTATAACAAGAAAAGAGTTTGGATTTTTCTATTTTTCTTTTTGTGGGAGGGATAACTATTACTGGTTTACTTTTATCGCAGTATTGCATTAAATATTGAAATAAAGGTTATACTAACATAACTCAAGCCTGTGATGTGCAGGAGAGGCAAGTTTTAATTTAAATGCATTATTAAAGATAAATGTAATAAGAGTAACAGATAAAACAGTAGAATTTTTTGCTCTTGAATTAAAAGTAGTTTTCGCTGGATGTTGCATTTCATAATGAAATAGTGAAATATGGATATTAGAGGAACGTGGCCCCCTTTGAGGTGAAACCACACCTCTGAAGAACCTTGAAAATATCTGCCAATGAGTCATTAATGATGATACCCGTTATTGTAGATAACTGACAAGACATTGTTCTTCTGTTGCAGAGGAAAATGATGGTCCTGTCCTGACATGTTTATTACTGTCAGTCTGAATCATCTATGGATTCATTGTGTGGCTAATGATAAACCTGATAGACTGTTACCTAATCTCTTGAAACTCATGCAAGTCAAGTTATTGGAGCTGTAAATCCAAAGGACATGGCATATGGTGTCTGGCTTTCCTTGACTAGCAGATTAACTACATCAGTAATGTATGTTAAAGGTCTGCTGCAAGTTTGTCAGAAAATTGTTCAGTAATTTGCACTCAGTATTCAACAGGTGTGTAATGTGAGTAACCTTCATGTTGAGGGGGCAAGAGGAAGCCCCAAGAAAATCATCTGAGAGCAAGGTGAAAGTTAAAACATGTCGTCCTTCTTAATCTTGAATGCTTCTGTTAACTGGCTTTCCTGATAAAACCCCCTGGAACTGTATATAATTTCAATTTTGCACACAACGTGAATTCCAATTTCCCAATACACCGCTTTACTATGTACACCCATTTGCAAACCAGCTTACATCACTCCTCAATTTAAACAGTGTCTGCAAGTTGGTATTTTGTTTGTTAATCCTCCTGCCTGAAAGGTCAAATGTTATGCAATTTTAGCCCCTGTTAAGGGCCATAAAGTAGCAGTTCTAGTCATTATCCTAATATAGATGAATTTACATCTGTCAAATCTTCTCTTCTAAAGTGTGTGTCTGTGTGTGTTTTCTGACTATCTTTCTAGACGCATTTTAGCAGTCAAATCAAGTAATTTCAGGTATGTTTTTTCTTAATTTGTAAACTATCTAGATTCCTAGATTAAGGCCAACGGTACTACTATGTTAGCATCTGACCTCCTGTATAACGTAGGACATCAAATGTCACCCGAAGATTCCTATATTTACCTTGTGATTGAGCTAGAGCAGTGGTGGGCAACCTGTGGCCCACGGACCACACGTGGCCCATCAGGGTAATCTGCTGGTGGACCACCAGACAGTTTGTTTACATTTGCAAGGCTGTCCACAGCTCCCAGTGGCCACGGTTCGCCATTCCCAGCCAATGGGAGCTGCGGTAAGCTGTGGGAATCCACCAGCGGATTTCCCTGATGCGCTGCAGGTTGCCCACCACTGAGCTAGAGCCTATCCTATACAAAGGCATCCAATCTTGATTTTCAGACTTCCCATGATTGAAAATTTACTAAATTCCTGAGTAATCTATTTCAGGGATTAATTCTCATCACTGTTGAAAAATTTGAATCTTGTTTCTAGCCTCAGATGGGTTCCAGGGTTAGCCAGATGCAGGTGCAACATTTATCTAATCTGGTGCACCCAAACTTTGTGACGCCAAGGGCCATATTAATAAGGTGCCTGTGTACTTCAGATTATTTGCATGTACATTTTACATGATTTGTACAAAAATAAATATACATGCCTATTATACTTTCTATTGTTCTTATAAGTACCTTGATAGATGGACAGAAACTGCGTTGAATTCCCTCAGTGATTGGGGGGTGGGAGGGAAATTAAGGCATTTGCAGAGCCATTAGAGAGCACAAACAGATTCAGATTTCCAGCCATTAGTCTCCATGAGTGTCGCCACCATTTATAAAATACAGGGAAAGAAAGGATTACTATTTATTTACTTGTCAGACAGAATAGCACTTAACAAACAAATAAAATGGCAGTATTCTGTCTCGGAGTTGAAATGAATGACAACCAATGGCATTAAACAATGAGAAGGGGACTGAATACAGAAGAATTGCTTCAGAAGTGAAAGATCATAAGATGTGCTTAACATTCCATACATACATACTTTTTTGCATTTTTAATCTACATTCATTAGAAGTATTATGTTTATGCTGAGGCCCAGCAGGAAGAGGTCAGCAATGGGACAGTGACCAAAAACAGAAAGCCTTGAAGAAGAATTTGAAGATAATTGCACGGTGCACAGGATCCAGGGCTGGCTCCAGGTACCAGAAAAGGAAGCAGGTTCCTGGGGCAGCCAATAGAAAGGGGCGGGAGTCTGTCCGTTGTTGGGACGGCACATCCGAGTCTTCGGTGGGCCCTTCACTTCCTCTCATCCTCTTCGGCTGCAACTCAATTGTATTTTGGAGGCTTTTTTTCCTTCACCACTTGGGACTGCAGAAAAGCTCGAGCCAGCCCTGACAGGATCAGTGAGGATGTTCCAGGCTAGTGGATGTCATTAGAAAAGGCCTAGAGTTTCTTCTGGGGAAAGGAAACAAGGTGTATTGTGTTGGCAGACTGTAGGTCATGACTCATGAACAGTTGGAGATGACAGATAGGAGCTAATAATCAGGGCAGAGCTGTGAATCACTTTGAAAGTGAAGAGTTTGTGATGCAGAAGGAGATCAGAGAAGGCTTTAAGAGTCTCATTGTTGAAATTCAAGAGCCACACTTCTGAGGACTGTATTTGATTGTGGGGGATGTACTTTTTGTTATCATGTGATCTGGTACTTCATGTTCATCCACATTTAACATTTTGCTGAATACTAAGACTTTTAAGCTTCCAGTTTTGAAAAACGCATCAAATTCTACTTTCCAAATATCCCATTTTAAATAGGGCTGTTGATTAATCACAAATAACTCCCAAGATTAACTCAAAAGAATTAATCACAATTAAAAAATTAATCATGGTTAATCACAGTTTTAATCACACTGTGTAACAATAGAATACCAATTGAAATGTATTAGATATTTTTGATGTTTTTCTACATTTTTAAATACAGTATATTGATTTCAATTACAACATAGAATACAAAGTGTACTTTATTTATACTTTAATGTACAAAGTGCTCACTTTATATTATCTTTATTACAAATATTTGCACTGTAAAAATGATAAACAAAATAAATAGTATTTTTCAGTTCACCTCATACAAGTACTGTAGTGCAATCTTTTTGTTGTGAAAGGCCAACTTACAAATGTAGATTTTTTTGTTACATAACTGCACTCAAAAACAAAATAATGAAAATTACAGCCTGGGGATCCCTGAGATGCTTCATAGATCTCATGTGATGAGACTGCATGACCTCAGCCTGACCGTCAACTGTGCCGCATAACCCTAGTCAGTAATTCATAGGGTGATTTGAGATGTAGATGTTACTAGGATGGGAATAGGAGCCTGGGTGGTTCCTCTTCTCTGTAGAGCTTTCTTGGGATAACTCTAACCCTGGTAGTTAGGAATACCATTACCTCTCAATTCTGCAGTATATGGATGTAGGAAAAAATTCCCAAAGAAATCTACAACCCCTCAAAAAAATCAGGAGCACACCCACCCAAGTTAGGGATCTCCCAATTCAACAAAATAATTCAAATGCTTAATGTCGA
The DNA here is from genome assembly GCF_025201925.1 of Gopherus flavomarginatus. Classification (NCBI taxonomy): domain Eukaryota; kingdom Metazoa; phylum Chordata; order Testudines; family Testudinidae; genus Gopherus; species Gopherus flavomarginatus. The sequence goes on along the minus strand of NC_066617.1, from coordinate 78,784,987 downwards.
AAACATATTGACATATTGATGAAAACAATTGGAAGTTAAACCAAGATTTACCTACCTAACTACCATGTAACACATTTTTTTAAACATACTGCTCTTTACAAAATTAGATTTCAACTTATTTCTCCTGATTTCCAAAAGTAACATTTAAAGCCTATTTACCAATAGATGTACTATATCATTCAGTGTATGTATTCCTCACATTTTTATTGTATCTAGTTAGTGAGGCCTTACACAGCAGTATTCAAAATAGTTACAAAGGTAGTTATTTTCCTGGACTTTTTTCTCCTGTGTGTTACACTTTTTCTTTTTGTTTTGTTTGACATTAGGAGCATGTTGAGGAACAGCAAAAGAAAAAATCATCTGAAAGACAGTCAGAATTAAACATCTCACTTTCACTATTAAACACAACCATTTTTCCCCATATGATAAAACTTGACATAGGTAGGCCTGTCCAATTTTCTCTTTTCGAAAAGCAGTTCTGAAATCCACCATGGGGAGGAGACATATAGGCACAAAAGAGCTTGTGAATTAATGAGAGGGGCATTTCAGTTAAATAAGAAAGACACAGACAGGGTTGTAATCTCAGAGCCTGGGCCAACCCCAAAACAACCATATCTGAAAATTAAAAAAAACCACAATGTTCAGAGTGGAGGTGCTTGGAAAAATTCGCCTGCCCTCTCTCTCTTCCCCCACCTTCCCCCATGCACATAAAAGAAATACATCAAAAAGTTCAAAAAATTGGTTGTTTTTATTTTAGTTGTAGTTGTTCAACTGAAAACCCTTTTAATTTTTATTTTTTTCATTTGCTGAAAATAGTCACACTTGAGCTTCGGCTTTGCCTCCCCACCCGGGGCAGTGGGGCTCAGACAGGCTCAGGCTTCAGTCACCCTGCTGGGGGTCATGTAGCAATTTTTGTCAGAACGGGTTGCAGTGCAATGAAGTTTGAGAACCCCTGAGTTAGAGGAAGAGTTGAAAATAGACTTCAGGTATTCTGACTTCCAGTCTATTAACCTAACTTCATCATCATGCTTGCACATCCATGCAGAAACAGATAAGTGGCATACATATTGTCTAAAGGCAGGATGTTCAAAAGTATCTCAGGTATTTAAGAGTTGTTCCACTCAGCACTGCAAGGCCTAAGTCCAATTTTCAGAAATGACTTAGGCACTTTCTAAATCACTTTTGAAAATGGTACTTTGGCCACTGAGGATATATCTACATTGCAAAAATAAAACCCTTGGCAGCGAGTCTCAGAATCCGGGTCAATTGGCTTGGAATTGTGAGCTAAAAGTAATGCTACAGGGCTAAAAATAGTAGTTTAGACATTCCTGGTTGGCCAAAGACTGGGGTCTGAAACCGGCAATGGGGGAGAGTCGCAGGGCCCTGGCACCAGCCCAAGTGGGAATATCTACACTGCTATTTTTAGTAACATAGTGCAAGCCCAAGTCAGTTGACCCAGGCTTTGTGACCCACTACCGCATTATTTTTTCAGTGTAGATGTACCCTAACTCACTCAGGTACTTTTGTACATTTTGCCCTGGATCTCTTGCCTGAGTACATTCAGCTAGAATGCATCACATGGAGAACTCTGCGTATATGGCCATTTGAAACCACTCATCTCTAGTAAAAATAGATGGTATTGTGTTTAAGGTACTGGATTGGGACTCAGGAGTTGTGATCTCACTTCCTAGCACTACTACATTCCACTTGTGCCACCTTGGACACGCCACTTGGGCACCAAGGCTCATAGAAATCATTGGAAAGACTCCTATTAACTTCACAGGGATTTAGATCATACTCTTAGTCGTCTTCTACCACCTTTACCTATTTTTAGAAATACCTTACCTCGTGAAGATCTCCACTGAAGTCAACAGGATTAGTCCCCATGCCAGCCACTATTCAGAGTAAGTTAAATTGGCCAAAATGGGCTCAATCTCTGCGTCTCATTTCCCCATTTATGAAATGGGGGGTGATTATACTTATGTACCTCATAGGGAGGTGGTAAGCATAAAGTCAGTAAAGTTGTGAGGCACTCCTACAGCAAAGTTGTGAGGCACTCCATGTTACAATCTAAACAGAGACATATAATACCAATCAACAGCGAAATTCTGAGTTCAGGTGGAGAATATTGACTTCAATGGGAGCTGTGCATACATCTTTGAAGGCAGAGTTTGGCCCCTTACAGGACGTACAGTATAACAGTCATTGAATTTAGCCCATTTTCATTACCATTTACATATGACAGAATGTTTTTGAGATGTACTCCTGTGTTTTGAACTGTCCTTAGTCATAAACAACATTTTTTTTCTGATAAAGATCCCTGTGCGGCAATTGCTAAGCAAATTAGAAGAAGCTGAAGTAACAATCTTCACAGCAAAAAGAGGGAAGCACATACCATTCACTGAAGTGTTGTATGACAGAGGTGAGCAGGAAATATACTAAACTTCAGGACATTTGTGGGAGTTAGTATTGGACAGAAACTGTGCTGTTGTGTGGGTCACTTCATCCTAGTGAAGAACAAAAGCATAGCATCTGACTCATGTCCACTGATACCACCCAGCTGGTGGGTCAAGCAACAGTAATTCTGTAAGGAGCAGGAATATAGTAGCCACTGGCAGACTATTGGCCACCAAATCCCACAAAGTGGCCAAATAATGCCATATCATTGGTGAAGCTAGGCCATCCCAGGGGGATGTGTAGACTATGTACCTCTCAGGGACTGCTGTAGAGTTTTAGCCCTTTAAAAAAAATGTGCATTTCCCCAGAAAATGAACAAGAAAGGTGTCAGTCATCCCATAATCTGGTCCCCCCCCCCCAAAGAGTCATGCGTCCAGCAGCACTGTCCATGAGTGGAGGGACTGTGTATATATTGCATCAATCCACACTTTTTTTTTTTTTTGAACCATCAACTACCTCATCTACTTGGAAGGCTCTCACATGTAAGGTACCACAGAAGTCATTAGCATCCTTCCTGATCAACAGCATGTAGAAAGGCTAATGAGGAGACTTGAGCTACAGTCTCTTGAGCATGCTGACAACAACCAATTTTAAGTCTCCATTCTGACCTGGCTGGTTCAAGTGAATGAAGGCCCTGTAACCATTGACACTGGCATATGGATGTGAGCTAGGTAGCTGCAGAAATATTCAGAGTGACCTAAATGAGCACTGGTTACAAATGCAAGGTGGCTAATGCTTTAGAGAGAAGGAACAGAACAGGGCAATTATCAAGTGATCCATCCCCTGTCATCCAGTCCAGCTTCTGGCAGTCAGAGGTTTAGGGAAATGCAGAGCACAGGGTTGCACCCCTGACCAACTTGGCTATTAGTCATTGACAGATCTATGCTCCATGAATTTATCCACTTCTATTTTTGAACCTTGTTGCAGGGTAAGTGCACCCCGTCCCTTCTTGGGACAGGGTGAATGTAAAGATGGCCCATGGCTGAGTCTATACAATCATCCCTCATCTTGGGATAGCTTGGCCTAGGGGAAGAAGTCAATATGATTGCCCTCTCTCAGGGCTGTGTGGCCTAACAGTCAGAGCCAATAGGGCTGCCCTGTGGTCTAGTGGCCAAAGTCAGTAAGGCTGCCCTGCTCAGCAGGACTACATGGTCCAATGGCCAGAGTCAGTAGGGCTGTTTGGCCTGGCCACCACTCGGGAAAATGAGCCACCACCTGTCGGTGGGGAGGGGGCAGTGTGATGGCTGGGTAAGGGGACCCAGGCTCTCCCTGCTCCACCGGGTCCCAGCTCAGGGTCCTGTCAGTGGCATGTATGCCTGTCACTGGGTCAGTGGGGAATTTGCCTGAAACACAGTGACCCCACGCAGCACAATAACTAGTCCCCCTGAGCTACTTCCTACCCTCTTCGTGATGCAGCAGCCCTGGTGTCTCCAGGGTCTCTTGGCTCCTTAGTTAGTGCAGCTCCCAGCAGCTCTGACAATTCCTGGGCATCCTCTGGAGTCTGTGTCCCTGGCTTCTACCATCTGTGGCTTGCACAGTTCCTGGGCTGGAGCCTGCAGTGTGAAAGAATGAGCCAAGCTGCTCTCTTTTATATCAAATCTCCAGCCAAAGCTTGCCCAGCAGTGCCACAGGGGCATGGCCTCCTTGGCCCAGAGATTAGAGTTAACTTTTGTGGTACTAGTGCGGGGCAAGTGCACCCCGTCACAAACCCACTTAATTTTTTGGCCTTCACAACATCCCTGGCTATGAGTTCCATAGGTTGACTATTCATTGTCTGAAGTACTTCCTTTTTGTTTTGTTTTCTAAATCTACTGCCTATTAATTTCATTGGGTGACCTCTGGTTCCTATGCTACGTGAAGTGCTATGTAACACTTCCCTATTCACACTGTACACACCATTCATGATTTTAGAGACCCCTATCATATCCCCCCCACCATCACCACCACTTTGTTGTCTCTTTTACAAGCTGAATCATACCAGTCTTCTTAATCTCTCCTCGTAGGGAAGCTGTTCCATGCCCCTAATAATTTTTGTTGCCCTTCTCTGTACTTTTTCCCAATTCTAATGTCTTTTTTGAGATGAGGTGACCAGAAATGTATGCCCACAGTTTGAATACATGTAACATGGAATTATATAGTGGCATTATGATATTTACTGTCTTATTACCTATGCCTTTCCTAGTGATTCCCAACATTCTGCTAGTTTTTTTGACTGCCACTGCATATTGAGCAGATGTTTGCAGAGAATTATCCACAATTACTTCAAGATCTCTTTTTTGAGTGGTAACAGTTATTTTAGATACCATCATTTTGTGTATATAAAATTGGGATTAGGTTTTCCAATGTGCATGACTTTACATTAATCAACATTGAATTTCATCTGCCATTCTGTTGCCCACTCACCCGATTTTGTGAGATTCCTTTGTAACTCTTTGTAGTCAGCTCTTAACTATCTTGAGTAATTTTGTAGCATCTGAAAACTTTTGTCTCACTGTTTACACTTTTCCAGATCATTTAGGAATATGTTTAACAGCACTGGTCCCAATACAGAACTTTGAAGGACTCCACTGTGAAAATTGACCCTTTATTCCTACCCTTTGTGTCCTGTCTTTTAACCAGTTACTGATCCACAAGAGGATCTTCCTTCTTATCCTATGACTGCCTACTTTGCTTACTAGCTTTTGGGGAGGGACCTTGTCAAAGCTTTCTGAAAGTCCCAGTTCACTATATCAACTGGATCACCCCATCCATGTTTGACACCCACAAAAAATTCTAATAGAGTGGTGAGGCATGATTTCCCTTTACAAAAACCATGTTGACTCTTCCCCAACATATTGTGTTCATCTGTGTGTATGATAATTCTGTTCTTTACTATAGTTTCAACCAACTAATTTGCTGAAGTTAGACTTACCAGCCTATAATTGCCAGGATCGCCTCTGGAGCCTTTTTTCAAAAACCAGCATTACATATGTCATAACATATTCCCAGATTTGGACCTTAGCCTCCAAAATATGGGTGTTAGCATGAAAACCTCCAAGCTTAGTTACCAGCTTGGACCTGGTAAAGCTGCCACCACCCAAAAAATTAGTGTTTTGGGGCACTCTGGTCCCCCCAACAACCTTCCCTGGGGACCCCAAGACCCAAATTCCTTGAGTCTTACAACAAAGGGGAATAAACCATTTCCCCCCTTCTCTCTTCCAGGTGTTCCCTCCCTGGGTTCCTGGAGAGAGACACAGAAGCAAGCTCTGTGAATCTAAACAGAGGGACTCCACCCTCCCCATTTCCAGTCCTGGAAAACAGAAGTACCAAGAGCTAATCTCTCTTCCCCCCTCACCCAGAGGGAATGCAAAGTCAGGCTAGTAAATCTAACACACACACAGATTTCCCCCTGACTACTTCCTCCCACCAATTCCCTGGTGAGCACAGACTCATTTCCCTGGAGTCCCCCACTAAAGAAAAACTCCAACAGGTCTTAAAAAAAAAGAAAAAATACATAAAAATGGTCTCTCTGTATTAAGGTGACAAATACAGGGTCAATTGCTTAAAAGAAATATGAATAAACAGCATTATTCCAAAAGAACACACTTCAAAACACTCCAGCAAGTACACACATGTAAATACAAAATAAAAACCATATAAATCACTATTTTATCTTTTGTACTTACAACTGGGAAACAGAAGATTAGAAAAGCAGGAGGCAGAAAAATCCTCTCATAGCCGAGAGAGTACAGGCAGAAGACCAAGAACAAAGGACTCACACACAAACTTCCTTCCACCCAGATTTGAAAAAGTCTTGTTTCCTGATTGGTTCTCTGGTCAAGTGTTTCAGGTTACTCCTTTCCAGGTAAAAGAACATTAACCCTTAGCTATCTGTTTATGACACGCCCCCCAAATTGCAGACAGTGGGGAAGCTCACTGGTGGCGATTTCCTCCTAGAACTTTAAAATAAACAGATTAATACAACACATGCACCTTTTTACATATACTACTAAGTATATAGCTAACAGACTTTTACATTTTAAGAAAACTTTTTAACTATTGGATTCTGGGAAACTCTTACGGGAGAATGCATCAGCTACTTTGTTAGAAGCTCCTGAGATGTGCTGAATTTCAAAATCAAAATCTTGGAGAGCTAAACTCCAACGAAGAAGTTTCTTGTTGTTCCCCTTGGCAGTATGAAGCCACTTTAGCGCAGCATGGTCAGTTTGTAGCTGGAACCGCCGTCCCCAAACATATGGGCGTAGCTTTTCCAGGGCATACACAATGGCATAGCATTCTTTTTCACTGACTGACCAGTGATTTTCCCTCTCAGACAGTTTCTTGCTGAGAAACACGACAGGATGGAAGTTGTGATCCGTTGCTTCCTGCATGAGAACTGCTCCTATACCACGCTCAGATGCATCCGTGGTTACTAGGAATGGCTTGTCAAAGTCCGGGGCCCTGAGCACAGGGTCAGACATGAGCGTTGCCTTAAGTTGGGTAAAGGCCTTTTGACACTCATCAGTCCACTTAACTGCATTTGGCTGGGTCTTTTTGGTCAGGTTGGTCAGTGGGGCAGCGATTTGGCTGTAGTGTGGTACAAATCACCTGTAGTATCCGGCCAAGCCTAAGAAGGATTGGACCTGTTTTTCTGACTTTGGGACAGGCCACTTTTGGATAGCATCCATCTTGGCCTGTAAGGGGTTTATGGTTCCTCGACCCACCTGGTGCCCCAGGTAAGTCACTCTGTTTTGGCCTATTTGACACTTTTTGGCCTTAACAATGAGTCCGGCCTGCCTGATGCGCTCAAAGACCTTTTCCAGGTGTAGTAGGTGTTCGGGCCAGGAGTCTGAAAAAATGGCCACATCATCGAGGTAGGCAACTGCATATTCTCCCAGTCCTGCTAGTAGACCATCTACCAGCCTCTGGAAGGTGGCGGGTGCATTTCGAAGGCTGAAAGGAAGTACATTAAATTCATACACCCCCCCCGCATGGGTGACGAATGCTGACCTTTCCTTGGCAGGTTCATCTAGCGGTACATGCCAGTACCTCTTGGTTAAATCTATTGTAGAGATGAACTGGGCACGTCCCAACTTCTCCAATAGCTCATCGGTGCGTGGCATTGGATAGTTGTCCGGACGAGTTACCGCATTTAGCTTACGGTAGTCCACACAAAAGCGTATTTCCCCATCTGGTTTGGGTACCAGAACCACTGGAGATGCCCATGCACTGGTAGATGAGCGGATTATACCCATCTGTAGCATGTTCTGGATCTCCCATTCTATAGCAGCTTGGGCATGAGGAGACACCCGGTAGGGTGGGGTTCTAATGGGGTGAGCAATACCTGTGTCAATGGAGTGGTATGCCCATTCAGTCCGTCCTGGGGTGGCTGAGAAGAATGGGGCAAAGCTAGTGCACAGCTCCTTGATTTGTCACCGCTGCAGATGTTCCAGGGTGGTTGAGAGGTTCACCTCTTCCACGGCACCATCTTTTTTCCCGTCATAGTAGACACCATCAGGCCACTCAGCATCATCTCCCTGGACTGTAAACTGACAAACCTGTAAGTCTCTGGAATAGAAAGGCTTGAGAGAATTAACATGGTACACTCTGGGCTTTAATGAGGAATTGGGAAATGCTATGAGGTAGTTCACAGTTCCCAGGCGCTCTTGGACCGTGAATGGCCCTTCTCATGATGCTTCCATCTTATGGGCCTGTTGCGCCTTCAAGACCATAACCTGGTCTCCTACTTTGAAGGAACATTCTCTGGTATGTCTGTCATATCAGGCCTTTTGCTCTTCCTGAGCATCTTTTAGGTTTTCTCTAGCAAGGGCTAAAGAGTGTCGGAGGGTGCTTTGTAGGTTGCTTACAAAGTCCAGAATGTTAGTTGCTGGAGAAGACGTAAACCCCTCCCATTGCTGCTTCAGCAACTGTAATGGCCCCTTAACCTGGTGACCATACACAAGTTCAAACGGTGAAAACCCTAAACTGAGATGTGGTACAGCCCTGTAGGCAAACAGCAACTGCTGCAACACTAGGTCCCAATTATTGTAGTGTTCATTGACAAATTTACGTATCATGGCCCCCAAAGTTCCATTAAACCTTTCCACCAGGCCATTGGTTTGATGGTGGTATGGTGTGGCAACCAAGTGGTTCACCCCATGAGTTTCCCAGGAAATTAGATCCTGAATCTGTAAGGATGTCGGAGAACCAACCTACCCTGGCAAAAATGTCTGTTAGGGCCAGGCACACAGTGTTAGCCCTGGTGTTGCCTAGAGCTACTGCTTCCGGCCATCTGGTAGCAAAGTCCACGAAAGTCAGTACGTACTGCTTTCCTCTGGGTGTCTTTTTTGGAAAAAGACCCAGAATATCCACAACTACTCGCTGAAATGGGACCTCAATTATGGGGAGTGGCTGGAGAGGGGCCTTGACCTGGTCTTGGGGTTTTCCCACTCTTTGGCATACCTCACAAGACAGGACATACTTGGCAATGTCCTTGCCCATCCCCTCCCAGTGGAAGGACTTCCCCAACTGGTCCTTGGTTCTGTTCACACCAGCATGGCCACTGGGATAATCATGGACTAAGCTTAAGAGCTTCACCCGGTACTTAGTTGGAACCAGCAACTGTTTTTGCGGCTGCCATTCTTCCCGGTGTGCACCAGAAAGAATCTTCTTGTATAAAAGTCCTTGGTCTATAACAAACTGGGATCGATTAGAAGAGCTGAGAGGTGTTGGGGTGCTCCGTGCCGCCACCCAAGCTTTCTGAAGGCTGTCATCTGCTTCCTGCTCAGTCTGGAACTGTTCCCTTGAGGCTGGGGTCACCAGTTCTTCCTGAGACTGTGGACTTGGGTTTGGTCCCTCTGGAAGCGATGTAGGTGATGGGGTTGTTTCCGTTGCTGGTGAACCACTCTCTGCTGGCACACCTGAGGGTATTTCAGGCTCTGGCTGAGCCTTTTGGGTATGGCTGTCTGTTGCTTCCGCCAGTTCTGGCTCACTGGCGCCCTCTGGCGTTGATTTTGAAGATGTGTTTGCAATTGCTGGTGCTGGTTGTGGTTCCAGTTCTGGGCCTGGGACTTGAGGTGCTGTGGCTGTTTCAGTGGTTGGCATGGAATCCGGGTCCACTACCTCTGTCTGGGTCTCTGGTAACACAGACGGGGCGTCTGTGGACGGCTCAGGAACAGGAATGGGTCTGGAAGCTTGCCTGGTTTGGCTACGTGTAAACATTCCCACTCTCTTGGCCCGTTTCACCTGGTTGGCCAAGTCTTCCCCCAGTAGCATGGGGATGGGATAGTTGTCATAGACTGCAAAAGTCCACATTCCTGACCAGCCTTTGTACTGGACAGGCAGTTTAGCTGTAGGCAAGTCTACAGCTTGTGACATGAAGGGGAAAATTGTCACTTGGGCCTTTGGGTTGATGAATTTGGGGTCTACGAAGGATTGGTGGATAGCTGACACTTGTGCCCCCGTGTCTCTCCACGCAGTAACCTTCTTTCCGCCCACTCTCAAATTTTCCCTTCGCTCCAAGGGTATTTGAGAGGCATCTGGGCCTGGGAATCGTTGGTGTGATGGTGGTGTAATGAACTGCACTCGGTTGGCGTTCTTTGGACAGTTGGCCTTGATATGTCCCAGTTCATTACACTTAAAGCATCTTCCATATGATGGGTCACTGGGTCGAGGTGAGTTACTGGAGACTGGTGAGGTGGAAGAATAGGGCGTCTGTGGCTTTACTTGGGTTGTATGTGGGGTCTTTGGCTGTCCCCGGTTGTAGGGTTTATGGTCGGTGTGCTCCCTGGGGTATTCGTTCCCCTTGACAGTAGCTTTCTTGCTTTCTGCCACTTCCATCCATCTGGCTCCAATCTCCCTCGCCTCGGTGAGATTTTTGGGTTTTCCATCTTGTATGTACCGTGTTATGTCCTCAGGAACACCATCCAAGAACTGTTCCATTTGTATGAGGAGGTGCAGTTCTTCCAAGGATTTAACATTGTTTCCTGATATCCAGGCCTCATAATTTTTCCCAACGTAGTAGGCGTGTTTGGGAAATGACACATCTGGTTTCCACTTTTGGGTTCTGAAACGCCGACGGGCATGATCTGGGGTTATCCCCATTCTGTATCTGGCCTTGGTTTGAAAAAGTTTATAGTCGTTCATGTTCTCCTTAGGCATTTCAGCTGCCACCTCTGCTAAAGGTCCACTGAGCTGTGGCCTCAATTCTACCATGTACTAGTCTTCAGGGATGCTGTACCCAAGACAGGCTCTTTCAAAATTTTCCAAGAAGGCCTCGGTGTCATCACCTGCCTTGCAGGTGGGAAATTTCCTGTGCTGTGGAACAAGTACTGGCGAAGGGTTGTTAGGATTGGCTGGATTTTGTTGCTTAGCCTTTTCTAATTCCATGGCCTGTCAGTGGGCTTCCCTCTGGAGTTCCCACTCTTTCTCTTTTATTTCCAGCTGTTTTTGGTGGTCTGCATCTTTGGCTGCTTCCTCTCTTTTGTAGGCTGCCTCTCTTTCTCTTTCTCTCAGCTCCATCTCTTGTAGATTTTTTCCATATCTCGCCTGTGCTTCGCTTCTTTGATTTGTTCTTCGGCCACCTTTTTTGCCTTAGAAGGCATGGTTTCTGTTTTCTTGTGTTGGGGTGCCCTCTGGTGTTTATTTTCTGAACAGCAGGTTCTCTGTTGCCTCCTGAGGTCTGCCTAGCAACAGTGCCTTTTTCCCTTTCTTCCTCTAGCTAATCTTTTAAATGTAAAGTAAACCAGAAAAACCACTTTATTTGCATGTGTATTGCTGGATACTTGTCTCACAATGGGAGTGCTATTGTGTGACCAAAGACCCGTAATAGTTCCTTAATGGTTCCTTGCAGAGAAAAAAATACTCTTTGGTTCCTTTTAAAACCAAACTGTTTCTCTCTGCTTAAAAGCCCTAGCAGAAAAAAGAAAAATATAATATTCCTACTGGCTTCTGGATTCTATCTATCTCACCACTGCTACTCATGTCATAACATATTCTCAGATTTGGACCTTAGCGTCCAAAATATGGGTGTTAGCATGAAAACCTCCAAGCTTAGTTACCAGCTTGGACCTGGTAAAGCTGCCACCACCCAAAATTTACACACATGTAGATTAGAAAAGCAGGAGGCAGAAAAATCCTCTCATAGCCGAGAGAGTAGAGGCAGAAGACCAGGAACAAAGGACTCACACACAAACTTCCCTCCACCCAGATTTGAAAAAGTCTTGTTTCCTGATTGGTCCTCTGGTCAAGTGTTTCAGGTTACTCCTTTCCAGGTAAAAGAACATTAACCCTTAGCTATCTGTTTATGACAACGTAACTGTCTTCTAGTCATCTAGTTCAGAAGTTGATGTAAGCGACAAGTAACAGCACAGTTAGTAGTTCTGCAATTTCATATTTGAGTTACTTCAGAACCATGAATACCGTGTCGTCCTGATGACTTACTAGCTTCAGTTGTTAAGTAGTATGATAGTGAAAACCTTCCTTGGTACTGACACCAGTGTTATTCACCTATAGTTTGAGCAAGGTTGAATGCTCTCATTTTCTGAAAGAAAGGGATGATGCATACCCTTTTCAAATCTTCTGGAATGTGGGAGGTTTCCTAAACTTTTCTATGAAGCCAGTGAACCAGGTCCTGTCCTCCACACTTCATCAGTTCTGATGGAATATTTTCAATACCACTTCATAATTGTTTGGCTGCAAGCATCACTTCCTCTTTTGTCACCAGCATGTTCTCTGCCGGGATCATTTTGGGATTAAGTTGTAGTTTAAATCTTGATGGGGATTTGTTCATTAATTCAATAAATGCACATGCCAATGTTTAAGTTGTACATTCATATGCTGGGAGCATTCTCCATTTTTGTTCTTAACAGGCAGAAGCCACAAGAATGGATGTCCAATTAGGATGTTCAAAGTCTCAAAGATCATTTCTGGTCACTTCTGTTGGAGGCTTCCTCAATGCACTTCATGATACTATTCCAACATTGATTATGATCATTTCAACGGGCCCTCTTAACTGCTAGTTCAATACATCTTTATGATAGACTTTGCAGTTGATTTTGACTCAATGCATCGATCAGCCCTGTGAATACTGCTATGCCAGTATGGGGTGCCTGAGAACTTAGCGTGCCTATAGAGGAATTGTATCACAGTATATTCAGATGTGTAAGGGTCAATGATTGTATTACAGCCTGGTTTTCAGTAGAGTCAGGAGCACACCAGGGATATGTTCTCTCACTTATGTTATTTAATATCCTAATAAACTATCTGATTACAAAGCCAACTGAGGTCAAAGTAGGTGATGTAAATTTTACATTTTCATCTTTAGAAGATCAAGTATATCAATGATATTGACTTACAACTGATGCTATAAGAGTGGCAAAAAACTGCAGAATCTATGGGACTTAAGATCAATCGTGATAAACCCAAAGCTATGCATGCCTCCTAGAAAATGCAAGTGAATGACCTGCCCATGCTGCATGTAGATGGCAATGTCATAAAATGGGTGAATAGTTTTATCTGTATGGGTAGTCAGCTGACAGCAGGAGTTTCTATAGCCAAATAAATCCGATCAGATTGGTCTTGTGTCAACGGCATTTCAGCTTCTGTTTGTGTAGTGGAAGGTCTGTCTGACAACTAAGATACAAGAGTTCAACACAGTAGTGATAAGTTATATGTGACTATTAAAAACAGCTGAGAAGAGGAAACTAAACAGTTTTAAGTGTCAAAAGTCAGAGTCAAAAGTTACTTAACATCTGTTGGTTTCATTTTGTCACAAAATGAGAAGATACTTGGATGATCCTAGCAAGTTGCAGTTTTGCATCAGTTGAGAACAAGATGACTGCAATGGTGGGGTCATGTCCCACATGCAGAAGAAGAAATAATTTTACAGTAGGTTTATAGAACTGAGGTTGAAGGAAGTAGAGCATGAGACCAACAATGAATGAGGTTGGAAGATGTAATTCTGAGGGATTTAAGTAGCTTAAATCCTCTCATAGTGACTCTTGCTGAAGGAAAAAGACTTGCAATGGACCACTCCAATGGTGGAAGTCCATTCTACACACTGCCACAGCTGCATCATAACCATGTTAATTTGTTGTTTATTTGTTTTTTTTTAAAGGAAAGACTTGGAGTCTGGATATTCTAAGCTGAGCAGTTGTTTTCTGTTCTTTTTGCTTGCTTGCAGTTTAGATTCTTATTTTTGTGCATTTAATTTTTGTGCATTTAATTTTTTGTACAACACCTAGCACTATGGACTGGTGCTCAATAAATCTAAATAAATATTTAACAAAATTGAATAAAAAATGTTTAACAAGAAAAATGAAATACTGTCCATACAATATTAGTTATGCAAACAGCTACTTGTATTAAGAGCCAAAACATTACATACTAAATGCCATTTCTCTTTAGCATGGATCACAGACTCTCCCAATATGATCATTTTCAATTTTCAATTTTCTGCTATGAACATATTTTAGTTCAGCTTAGGAAAATCCTTTGGCACCCACTGAAGGCAGAGTCTCTGCAATTTTGCTTCAGATATAAAGCAGAAATTGTTTTCACCATGCAGACAGGGAATTTGTGGCAATCTTTTAAAGCAAATAACTGAAAAGCTTTTGGTAGAACTTCTGGTCTCATATTTATTTAAATTTTGTAGCTAGACCTTTACTATCCTGATTCTGTAAAGCTTGTGGCACATTTTAAGTATTATATCTACCATCATTTAAAAGTTATAAATAGAGTAGTGGTTGAAAAGGGGAAAATAAGCATCTATATGGTGTATCAACTTTTCCCCCTTACTTGCTTGGTCTTCTCATTGTGCACTCAGCAATGGAAAAGTGACAAAAGTCACAACTCTCTCTCTGGTCTGAGATTTGTCAGTTACACTCTGCTGTTACACAGGGAGCAGAGTAACAGAGGAGGTAACCACAGAGAATACATCAGTGGTATGAAGCCACAGAGAGCAGAGCAGTAGGGGAGAACCAATCATTAAGTAGTTTGGGAGGAGAGGATCTAACTGTGGATCGAGAAGAGAGAATATAAAGCACAAAAATGGGTGACAGAGAACAAGGAACAAAAGAGAAAAGGGAGTGAAATTAAAAAAAAAAAAAAAAGAGGGGAGAGAAGAAGGAAATCTTGTGATCAGAGAATGAGATGAAACTAATGCCACATACACCAGGCTTTTATTATCCCAAGGATAACATGCACTATATAAAGCAACAAAGAGTCCCGTGACATCTTATGTACTAACAGATGTATTGGAGCATAAGCTTTCGTGGGTGAATACCCACTTCTTCAGACTCATGTAATGGAAATTTCCAGAGGCAGGTCTAAATATGCAGGCCAGAATCAGTTTGGAGATAACAAGGTTAGTGCAATCAGGGGATGAGGCCGCCTTCTAGCAGTTGGGGTGAACACCAAGGGAGGAGAAACTGCTTTTGTAGTTGGCTAGCCATTCAAAGTCTTTGTTTAATCCTGAGCTGATGGTGTCAAATTTGCAAATGAACTGAAGCTCAGCAGTTTCTCTTTGAAGTCTGGTCCCGAAGTTTTTTTTGCTGTAGGATGGCTACCTTAAAATCTGCTATTGTATGGCCAGGGAGATTGAAGTGTTCTCCTACAGGTTTTTGTATATTGCCATTTCTAATATCTGATTTGTCCATTTATCCTTGTCTGTAGGAACTGTCCAGTTTGGCTGATGTACATAGCAGAGGGGCATTGCTGGCATATGATGGCGTATATAACATTGGTGGATCTGCAGGTGAATGAACTGGTGATGTCATAGCTGATCTGGTTAGGTCCTGTGATGGTGTTGCTGGTGTAAAATATATAGACAGACAGGGCATTGAGGTTTGTTGCATGGATTGGTTCCTGAGTTAGAGTTGCTATGGTGCGATGTGGTTGCTGGTGAGAATATGCTTAAGGTTTGCGGATTGTCTGTGAGGACTGGCCTGCCACCTAAGGTCAGATGATGAAGATGTTATCAATTTAGCATAAGTAGAGAAGGGGCGTGAGTGGACAAGAGCTGAGGAAACATTGTTCCAGGTCAGCCATAAAAATGTTGACACCATTTTATCCTCACGCACATTAATTCAAATTTGGTGACAATATATACCTCCAGACCATAGTACCTCTATGGGCACCCGCATAGCCCCACAATATGCCAACGTGTTTTGTCACCAAATTTGAAATAATTGTGCATGATGATAAAGTGGTGCCAACATTTTTATGGCTGACCTCGAACAACACTTCCTCAGCTCTCATCCACTCACGCCCCTTCTCTACCTATGTTACACTGATGACATCTTCATCATCTGGACCCATGGGAAGGAGACTCTGGAAGAATTCCAGCACGATTTCAACAGCTTCCACCCCACCATCAACCTCAGCCTAGACCAATCTACACGGGAGGTCCACTTCCTAGCCACCACAGTACAAGTAAGTGAAGGTCATGTTAACCCAACCTTATATTGAAAACCCACCGACCGCTATGCCTGCCTTCATGCCTCCAGCTTCCATCTCGGACATACCACATAATCCATCGTCTACAGCCAAGCATTGAGGTACAAGCAAATTTGCTCCAATCCCTCAAACAGAGACTAACACCTACAAGATCTTCACGAAGCATTCTCAAAACTACGATACCCACATGAGGAAATAAGGAAACAAATCAACAGAGCCAGACGTGTACCCAGAAGCCTCCTGCTTCAAGACAAGCCCAAGAAAGAAACCAACAGAACTTCACTGGCCATCATCTACAGTCCTCAGCTTAAACCTCTCCAGTGCATGATCAGTGATCTACAACCCACCCTGGACAATGATCCCTCGCTTTCACTGACATGGGAGGCAGGCCAGTCCTCGCCCATAGACAACCCTCCAACCTTAAGCATAGTTTCACTAGCAACCACACACCGTACCATAGCAACTCAGGAACCAATCCATGCAACAAACCTTGATGTCAACTCTGTCAACATATCTACACCAGCAACACCATCACAGGACCTAACCAGATCAGCTACAACATCACCGGTTCATTCACCTGCACGTCCACCAATGTTATATACTCCATCATGTGCCAGCAATGCCCCTCTGCTATGTACATTGGCCAAACTGGACAGTCCCTACGTAAAAGGATAAATGGACACAAGTCAGATATTAGGAATATACAAAAACCTGTAGAACACTTCAACCTTCCTGGCCACACAATAGCAGATTTTAAGGTAGCCATCCTACAGCAAAAAAACTTCAGCATCAGACTTCAAAGAGAAACTGCTGAGTTTCAAGATCAGGAGTACTTGTGACACCTTAGAGACTAACAAATTTATTTGAGCATAAGCTTTCGTGGGCTATAGCCCACTTCATCGGATGCATGCAGTGGAAAATACAGTAGGAAGATATATATATATATATACACACACACACACAGAACATGAAACAATGAGTGTTACCATACAGACTCTAATGAGAGTGATCAGTTAAGGTGAGCTATTACCAGGAGGAGAGAGAGAAACTTTTTGTAGTGGTAATCAAAATGGTCTATTTGCAGCTGAGCTTCAGTTCATTTACAAATTTGACTCCATCAGCTAGGATTAAACAAAGACTGTGAATGGATTGCCAAATACAAAAGCAGTTTCTCCTCCCTTGCTCTTCACATCTCAACTGCTAGAAGAGGGCCTCATCCTCCCTGACTGAACTAATCTTGTTATCTCCAAACTGATTCTGGCCTGCATATTTAGACCTGCCTGTGGAAATTTCCATTACATGAATCTGACAAAGTGGGTATTCACCCACGAAAGCTCATGCTCCAATACATCTGTTAGTATATAAGGTGCCACAGGACTCTTTGTTGCTTTATACAGATCCAGACTAACACGGCTACCCCTCTGCTACCATGCACTATATAATACCGCATTACGCACCATACGCCATATGTTGTAGGGAAGTCTAAAAATGAATGTAAATTTCAAAGCCATCGAATCAGCAGCACATCAGAAAGGGTATTGCCTCCCACTGCCTCTGCTGATGGAGTAGATGAGGCCCTGATTAACGTCCTCTTTCTGACATGTGTGACTATTTAAAAGAAAATGACAACGACTATGGAGGGTAGGAGTGGAACAGTTTGTGTCATGCTGTGGGTGTGGCAGAGGCAGCTATATTTTATTTTTGGTTCAGATGGGCTACATTTGTATATCATGGCATTTCAAGAGTTAGAAGTTAGTATCTGGAGGTGGGTTCTGTTGTGTGCTATATTTTTCTTTTACTCCTGCTGCACTGTCCCTTGTGGTGTTGGGAGTTTGATGTCATGAGAGAAGTCTTCTGTTTAAATACAAGCTGCTTCTCAGAAAGTAAATAACTCTGCACTGAGAGGAAAAAACTGTTAGGCCATTTGTTGGGGGCAAGATCCACTCTAGAAGGGAGAGAGGATGTACCACTGCAAGTATGCAGATGATGGGCTGTGCCTTGAACTATAGCTGGACAAACTTTTTTACTCAAACTGCGTGTTTATGTTTTGTTTGTTTTAGGCACAGAGGTTCTCAGAATGTGGTCCGCAGACCACCAGTGGTCCGCGAGCTCCATTCAAGTGGTCTGCGGATAGTTTCCTCTAAGGTACACACCTGGGTGGCCATACACAAGAGAATGAAGGGCCACACATGTAATTAGTCGAGCCGCACAGGTGTGGTTCCACTAATTAGGTGCCTGGACCCTGGAGAAAATGCACAGGTAAGGTGAGGTGGTGGCCTTGGGGAAATAGGGGGTAGGTGGGAGGGGGCAATGGTGTGAGAAGAGGGGATGGGGGAAATTTGGGATAAGTAGGGATGCGCTGGCCAAAGAAATGACTTTCCCTAGCTCCAGGGCTTCCGGGGAGAGACCTCCCTCCTTCCAGCTCCAGCTCGGGGGCTGCTGCAGTAGGGGAGAGAGTGAGAGACTCCTTCTCCTTCCCAACCCCAGCTTAGGTGCTGTTTTGGGGGAGTGGGAGAGGGCACGTCCATTGCATTAGAAAGGTAAGACTACTGATATTAAAATGAGTTTTGTACTTTTATTTGTATAACAAAAAATGTTTATTAAGTTTTTTTTATATAGTGTGTTTATCCAAAGTGTTTTACAATAGTTAGCAAATGGTACAAACAACATTTGGAAAGATCATTAAGTGGTCCGCTGAGACCCTCAGCACTTTTCAAATGGTTCGCAAAAAGAAAAGTTTGAGAACCACTATTTTAGGGTTTGGGAGATTTTGTTTGTTTTTTTACAAACAGGGTTGTAATGAAAACAAGTTTCCATGGTAAATGTCTGTTCTCAACTTTTTTGGGGGGGTCCAGTCCCAACTCACCATTTGAAAACCACTGCGACTCACTGTGCTGTCTTGGAAAAGTCACTTACCTTTCTCTATACTTCAGTTTGCCCATATGTACAATGGCTATATCCAGATACATTTTAAGGTATTTTGAGAGCTTCAGGTTCTACAGAAAGTGCAAATGTAACAAGTCTAGTTTTTTTATTGAACATTAAGGAAGATTTAAACAGATACAATGAATTTACAGAAAATAAGGTTATTAATTAATCCATAATTCTTCTAGAATAAGTGTTTTATCATAAAATATTGAACTGCACACACCATAGGATTAGTAATCAAACAAAAGCATAAAGCTTCAAACAGAATTCAACTATTGATTTGCACAAATAACACAGAGAGGATATCAAATGCTCAGGCAAAACACATACATAATAAGCTAGAAAACAGGACGTATGACACCAGTATTTTATTTGAATACACTGAGCTGGATTTTTTTCTACCAAACCTCAGTCCCAAAATTCTACATTTTAATTATACTTTTAAAATAAGTCTTACGTGCCTTATAGATTTCCTTTTGTTAAATTATCAGATAAATACTAATGTATTTATTAGTGTGGCAGTAGCTAATGAAGGTACATTATAATGTTGTTCTTCACCATTTTTATTTGTAGACCATAAGGTCGAATTCTTTATATTTTGTCTTCAGTGAAGCTACTCACATAAGAAATGTTTAATCTGAACCACTCTGCTCTTGTGTAGTGACAGGGTTGCTTGCCCTTGGAGTTCAAGTAGGATTTGTAAGAGAGAGCACCACCTTGTGGCAACATAGGCTGATTGTCAAAGGTGCTGTGTGTATTCAGCAACTCTGAAAATCTGACCAGTAGTCTGTACTATTGTAGTTTTAACACTGAGTCAGTGAAATAAAATTAAAAGAGGAAGATGAGGAACATTTCTTATGTTTTATGATTAGTGCATATGGAGACTGATATTTAAATGACAACAAAAATGCAGAAAGTTCCCCCAAAACTGACCTATACAATAGGGATATTTTTATACACTACTTTCTGTGATAAAAATAGAGGCTAGATTTGAGACTGGCCTTGAATAAATGTGGAAGAGAGACAGGGAGCAAGTAACCCTCCAACACACCTTTGTAATTCTGCACAGAGGGTCGTCTGGAGAAAGGGCTTTGTGCTTCCTGATGCTAGCACCACCAAGAGAGAGGCAGTAGTCTTCCCCATGGAGGACAACTTGGGGCAAGAGCTACTGCCCTTTCTCTGCTAAACCAATATGGCTGAGCCAAACTCATGCTATTACCATTTCTCTGATTAACCAATATAGTAGAGCCAGCCTGCAAAGTCCATAATGTGCTCTTTTACAGGGCATAACAGGAGGCACTCTGGCTTACAGTCCAAGAAGTACTGTAAGCCATAACTGATTATGTTAATGGCACAGGGTCATTGAAGATAATAACATTCAAACAGACACCAAGCTTCTTGTTTATCAAGCTGTTATTCTCCCAACACTGTTGTATGGGTCTGAAACTTGGACAACCTTTAGACACTACTTGAAAGTCCTTGAGAGGCACCATCACCGCTCCCATCATAAGATTCTGAAGATCAAATGGGAAGACAGGCGCTTCATTATTAGTGTTCCAGAAGAGGCAAATACCACCAGTATCGAGGCAATGATCATTCATCAGCCATTCCGCTGAGCTAGTCACGTCTGGATGCCAGACCATTGCCATCCAAACCAGGTTCTGTTTCCTCAGCTAAAGAAGGGTACCATAACCTGAGTGGACAACAGAAACGTTATAAGGACTTGCTGAAGGACAACCTAAAAAAATGTAATCTTGACATTGATACTTGGGAGACACTTGCCCAGGCTCGCTTAAAATAGATTGAAGTCCTACGTGATGCTTCCCTGCATTTTGAACTTGCTCGCTGACAAGCTAAAGAGGACAAGAGGCACAAGAGGAAGGAAAGACTGGTCTCCAGTCATGGTCAACAGCCTTATGCTGAGTCTGAAAACATCTGCCCTCATTGTACTAGAACTTGTGGTTCAAGGATTGGCCTTATTAGCCATCTGAGGACCCATAACTCCAGTGGAAGATGATCATACTCGGTAATGAGTGATCACCCCATCATGTTAATACCTTTAATCCATATATTGCATCTAAATTAATACAACAATACTGTGCCCTGTGTGAGGCATAATCCCTTTAGAAACTCCAGTCAAGGATGGTTTGCCTCTTCACTCGTTCTCCCCAGCCACACTTTTGCCCACAATAGTCAACTTCCAGCTGATATACTCAAGTTCATCAGTGTGATTTAAAAACAAAAAGAAAAGAAAGAAAAATCAAATATCAGGTATGTGACCAATTTTTTGCTAGCTAATCAATTGCTGTATGCCCATTACTAAAAATAAAATTCCCTTAAAAATTCAACTATTCAAAAGCCAGCTTGTTTGCAGGAGCATCTGAACCTGTTAAAGTCCTTTATTTTTATGGATAAACTGATGGAATAAGCAGTAGGCCTTATTGTGAAGCCGAATAGAACAGTTATTAAAATTGACCTGTATTGTGTGCCTCAGTCAACAGTGAGCAATTGTCACAGTAGTGCTGCAGCATCCATCAGACAATCGCATGGCATCAACATCAGTCATTCTGGTATAATAGCAATAAAGCCATTGTCACAGGATCAATGCTTTGGAAAAAACCTCAGATTTGTTTTTGAATTTACCTAACAGCAGGAGGCTCTGACAATGTTCTAGTCCACTGACATCTGTTAATGATGTAATTTTTCAGACAGATGTGGTCATTCAGTTTTCTAGGAATTTTCTTCAAGACTTAACACTGGATCGAGCCCCTACCCAGAAATCTGTGAAACTATGAATGCTTCCATGGGTGTCCAAATGAGTAAATCTTCCCCACTTACGAGCACAGAGTCCAGGAGTTACAACAAAGAGAA
This sequence comes from Gopherus flavomarginatus, assembly GCF_025201925.1. Lineage (NCBI taxonomy): Eukaryota > Metazoa > Chordata > Testudines > Testudinidae > Gopherus > Gopherus flavomarginatus. Next base: position 78,763,297 of record NC_066617.1, on the reverse strand, counting down.
CTTTATTTGGTGGGAGGGGGTGGAAGACAAAAGAATGAATTTGGGAAAAACAGCAATTAACCAGTTCTATGAGGTGAGGTCTTCACAGGACCACCTCCAGTCCTCCTTAGGATTTTGTAAGTGGCTAATTTGTTCTGGCAACTACATTCCTTCCCAGTTCCTCTCTCACAGTTTGGTCTTCTGGATTGAGGAAGTCCCACAATTCTTCTGATTTTAACACTAGATATTCTTGTTATTCATACAAATGTCCAGTCCCATTTTGAAACTGATTAAACTGTTGACATCAGCAATATCTTGTGGCAATGAGTTCCATTGATTAATTTTGCATTTTGTGAAAAAATCTTACTTTTATGAGTTTGAAATTTGCTACCTTTCGAATTCACTTCCTGCTGCTGGCACATAACTGTGGCTCTTCAGTATTGTTTACATTCCTCGATAGTCATTTGATGCACACCCAGCTTGCTCTTGTTTGCACATAGGAGTCAATACTAGTGCAGCTGCACCAATTACTGGCCACCAACTGATGACTTAGCGCTACTAAAAAGAAGAAAGTATAAGTGTCTGTCTTTCTTCTGTGCTTTGAAAATTAGCGTCCACATTTATGAAATATTAGATGTAACAGCAGAATCAGGAAGCTGAATGAAATCTGTGGCATAAATATGGAGTTTCAACTTGCTACCTTGGGGAGATAAAGATATGGTAGATAAGTATAGTGTGCCTATAAATGATTTGGATGCTGGAAACCTTTGTGCTAGTTATTGCTTCAGCTCACTGCTGCTCAGGTCTAAGAGTTGTGAAAAGTTTCTCAGCTTTAGCAAAAGCTTTTCCTCTTTTGACTGTTCTTTCTGAAGATGTGAGATTCTCTGTTTTTTTTTTTAAAGGCATATAAATGTGCAGCTAGGAATGGAATAATTAGTCATGTTGGAAGAGGAACAGGCGATTTAACTTTATTTTAATTTTATGTGGATTGTTTGTCTTGATTTGGGGTAGAAATGACTGTTTGAAGGCAAATTCTTTTGTGTTCTGTATTTTCCTTTTATTGGGAATTTTCTTTGATATTGGGAATTCAGTTCACAGAGCAAACTTGTTAGAACTAGAATTAAGAAAAACACTTTTTATCCCCCAATTATCATAAATATATTCCGTTTTTACCCACAGTGGTCCTGGTTCTATAGGGACAGTCCTACTCTTGCAAGCCAAACTTGCAGGAGAAAACAGAATGTATACTGGTTCCAGGAACAGCTACTGAATTTCATTTCATTTTAATATAAATACAAATTCACTTCAAGGGCCTGATCCTACACTACTTCCTCGTACAAAATTCTCAGTAGCCCTAAGAAGCTTCCACTGTAACAAAGGGCTAATTATAAAGTTGTGCACAAGTACATTGGGAAATCTGTGCTTAGATGTGATAAAAGGGAAGGCAGAGACTTGTAACTGTACCTGTACAGTATTTCCTATGTCTAGTATATACGCTACTTTCTCTCTTAATTAAATGTAAGAGTTAGAAGGTTTCAAAATGTACCCCAATTGCAAGAGTAGTTAGATAAATTTCTCTCTCATTCTGTTTGGTAGCAATGTGGCCACTAGAGATCGTCACTAGAGATCGACAAAATTTTGCTATTTGTACAATTCATATATATATATGGTTCTGCACAAATCCAGGCCATATTGAAGTCAATGACAAATTGACCAGGATTTCATCTCTTGCATTTAAATAGATATAGAATTATAACAACGAACTGAGAACTTCTGTAAAGGATATTTGGTATTTTCCATTGGGGCGTGGGTGGGTGGGTGTGTATATATCAGTGATTCTGAATGAGCATAATCCTTACGTTACTAATATTAACTACTCGCATGACTAAAGTTACTTACAGGTGTAAGTGTTTGCAGGATTAGCTGCTTAGAGCTTTATGACTGAACTGAGCTTTTCTCCAAATCTATATTACATTATCCAAAGTTTAACAAAAGAAGAATCCAAAATGAATTCCTATGGGCTTCCTGCTCTGAACTTGTTGGCAAACATTTTTATAAGTGTGTTAAAGATTGTTTTCACCTTACTTTACTGCCTTTACAAAGCAATGCCTTAAACAAAAAGTATAACACATTTAGTTTTGGTAACTGCTGTTTTGTTAATCTCAGACTACCACTGACTTTCACTCCCTTTCCTACTGTCTTGAATTTCGGTTAGAAATGCTTTTATTTTTAAACAACACATAGAATACAAAGTTTATATTTAAGTTTAGAAAATGCTGTAGGGGTCAATCCTTCAGTCTTTTTGTGGGCAAACTAAATTGACTCGAAGCAGAATTTTCATTGCATAGGGACCACCCCATAAGCATTGTGAGGCAGAACCGTAACATTAATATAGGTAAGTCTTTGAAAAGAAACTAATAAAGGGTATATCATTCAATATTTTATTTTTTACAATAAAGGCAAAACATTTTAACAAAGATGTCTACAGAATTAATGCCAACATATTTATGTAGGATGTATTCGTAAAGTATTATGCTTGCTAGAATTACCACTATTTGACTTTTAATTAATAATTATCCAAAAAGAGGCCAACAGTGAGTTAATTGAGGCTTATATATAATATGAAACTGTGCTTATTGGTGTTAAACCTTGGGCAAATTTACACATCTTTTCCTTCACTTGTAATTATGGATTGAATCCTTTTATAATAATATAATATATGGAGATATACCGATCTCATAGAACTAGAAGGGACCCTGAAAGGTCATTGAATGCAGCCCCCTGCCTTCACTAGCAGGACCAAGTACTGATTTTGCCCCAGATCCCTAAGTGGCCCCCTCAAGGATTGAACTTACAACCGTGAGTTTAGCAGGCTAATGCTCAAACCACTGAGAGTTCTATTATAGATGCCAGTGGACTCCTGCAAAATTGTTTGATTTCTTTACCAAAAAAGGAAATATTTACCCAGGGAATAAAAAACCTGTGTTGGAAGAGAAATTCCATCATTATTGATACAGAAGCACTTCTTGGTCTTCAAATGGTCCTGATAGTGCTTTCTTACAGAGGTGCTCAATTCTTATCAAAGAGTATTTCAGGGAAAACACATTCAGAGTAATTAGGGTGAAATGCAACAAATGTGTATTTGAAACAGCCCAGCATCAGCATGTTAGAATGTATTTACAGGAAAAAAAAAAGTGTGTTTTTATTTTTGCTGATCTAATTTCATATTTTGCCACTAGATGGCAGTCCTTGAAAATGATTTGCACAAGGGATAGGAGCTATTCCATTTATGATGTGGGCCTGTAAGAACAAACTCTAGACTTCTCTCTGGGTAGAACTTGTTTTCCCCTTTTGAATGGATTCCAATCATGTGTAAATTATTCACTGCAATAATCAATTAATCCACCATAAGACATTCTGACTCAAACGCGCCCTGAGATACACTCTGTCTTGCATCACGATCCATATTATGTCACTGTGGGATTTTTTATTTATGTATTTTATTTTGGCTGGTTTTGTTGATTAGTCAAATTGTTCTTTGATTTTAATGGATAGTAGTTCTGCATAAAAATCAGCGGTACAGGATGGCTTCACTGATGCTAAACGTTGCTCTATATAAATAAATATAGATTTCTAAAAACCTGCTACAAAAACTCTAATAACTTAAGAAAAAATTTTTATATTTTACAAATTTAATATGGCAACTTTAAAGGGAAAACCATGCCTGTGTATCAGAATGAATTGGTGTCCAACTCATGTCAAAGTCCTATTTAAGTTTGCACACTTACATTTAGATATTAATAGATCAAGTTTCCTCTTGATATTTAATGAGTAACTCACGTTAGGATTCAGAGAATTTATACATGTAAATCCTTCGTCCTCCAGGCATTAAAAGGAGAATAGGTTTCTAGAGCATCAATATCAATGCAGCTATTCTGACTTCTAAAGATTTAGTGCCAGATTCCAAATTTAAATCACTCAAAAAATCTGCTAATGCACACATATTGTGTTACTGTATATTTTTAGATGTATATTAGCAGTGTGCTGCATGTCCGAGATTAGAAAGTGGGCTTTACATTTTAAATAGGATATGGATATACTTAAAGAAAAGCCTACCTAATTACTACAGCCACTTTCTAATCTATGACATGCTCTGCCTATTTACTGTATGTGGAAAAGTGTGATACTGATGAGAGAATAGTCAGGCCTTAAATCCAGTTTTCACCAGTAAATTACTTCTAAGTGATAAATATTTTAAAATCACCAGTTGAAAATTAGTGGTTTTGTTCAAATATGCTGTTTAAAATCTTATTTTAAAACCCAATATATACACTCTTAATTGGCCTTCTGTAGGGTGGTTCACAGATTATTTTTGCAAGAATTGTAGGATAACCAGAATTGCTCTCTTTGTACTTGCAATTTCAAATCCAGTGAGGGATAATTAATTTTGTTTAAGTAAGATCTATAAAGGAATGGTCAGGCTGTATCTTTGAATAATCTACATAAAGTGTATTCCTTTCAAAATTTTGCCTTTTTTCTTCAGTAGAGAGTTTTTAAAGCCTCTTTGGCACGACATTTTCATCAGCGTGAGGAGAGGTTTAAAAATGCCTGAGGTGGTGGCAACCTAAATAAAGAGTATGTAACACACACAGTCATATCTAAGTAATCTTTAGATTATTTGTGACACACAATACAATATGTGACCAGTAATACAATATAAAGATAAGTCTGACACTCTCAAGCCATGTCTACACTGCAAAATCATGTCGACATACAGTTGCCACAGTTATTAAATCGTCTGTATGTGCGCATAGTTGGCTTTTTGTGTGAGTGGCACACCAGGTGCGATTGTATAGATGCAGAATACAGTGCACCATGCTCCATTGCATCTGGTGGCACTACTTAGAGATTAATGAGTTTGCTATAGTCTTAACTAAGAGCCATGTGGCTTTTAGCTCATGCAAAAGAGGCTCATACGCTAAGCTTCAGACATCCCAGGTTCGATACTGCCTGCCAATGATGGGGGTCTGTCGGTGTTACACTTGCAATGTCTGATGAGGCTGAAATGAGTTGTGCAGGAGTGACTGAGAGTATGGGATCAACTTCCTTTAATACATGGTACCAAGTATCAGAGGAGTAGTGGTGTTAGTCTGTATCCACAAAAATCAAGAGGAGTTTGGTCGCACCATAAAGACTAACAGATTTAATTGGGCATGGAGTCATGCATCTGAAGAAGTGGGTTTTTTACCCACAAAAGCTTATGCCCCAATAAGTCTGTTAGTCTTTAAGGTGCCAATGGACTCCTTGTCATTTCCCTTAATACAGTGTTCTCCATCCCATAATTTCATCTGCAGCCCATAATATTTCATGCCTTCTTGTCAAAGTCCCATAAACTCACTTGTCCCTCCTGGCTGGCTGCCATCCATGACAGAAGCATGGAGCCTATGCAGCTCTGCACTATTGTCATGAGTGTTGCAAGCACAGGAATTGGATCCTGCAGTATTTGCAGAGCCACAAGAGGAACCACAGGGAACATGACAATTCCTTGGAGGCTACATTGCTGTAAGACATAGAAAGAAACAATTCCAGGTTGTTGGTGGTGTTTGTGGAGTAACTGGAGATGGTGGAGCACAGGTTATGGGCTGGAGAAACAAGCATTGATTGGTGGGATCCCATTGTAATGCAGGCTTGCAATGATAAGTGACTTCAGAGCTTTCAGAGGCTCAAGGCCACATTTCTGGATCTGCGTGCCAACTTGCTCCTGCCCTTCAGTGCAGGGACACCAAAATGAGAGCTGCACTGACAGTTGAGAAGCAAATGGCAATTGCACTGTGGAAACTTGCAAAGCCAGACTGTTACTGGGGAGTCAGGAATCATTTTGGCATCAGGAAATCCATTGCAGGGGCCATTCTCATGCAAGTGTGCAGGGCCATTAATCACGTCCTGCTGCACAGGAATGTGACACTGAGTAACGTGCAAGACATACTGGATGGTTTTGCAGCAGTGGAGCTCCCAAACTGCAGTGGGGCAATAGACGGTATCACAACTCGTTGAGAGTTAGAACTTTGAAAACACAAAAGTGCTATATTCTACATGCTCTGGAAAATCAGTTCTCTGCTGTCTGACCCAAAATTAGTGGCTATTTTGACCTTAGTGTGTCTGTGCCTTAGGTTTCATCTGTAAAATAGGGATAATACCCTCCTGTTTTACGTGTGTTGTGAAAATAATTTCATTAATATTTACGAAGGACTAAGATATTATGTTGGTGATTTCCAATGGGCTTTTCTATGGAAAATAATAATTCTGTCTTCAGAGCAGTGTTTTATCAGCATGAAGTAAATAGGACATAGGGCCACACATTAAAAAATGAGGGTACTGGATAGTTTTTAATTTTTTTAATTTTTTTTTAAGTTAGCACCATCCATCCTGTGCACTGATTGAGTCTGGAGTTCTGTGGACAAAATAGTGTGTGGTCATGAAATTAAAGCACTATATCATAATACATTTGGGCCAAATGGAGATTACCCAGACAATCTTAATTGTTTCATTTCCTAATTTTTGAGTGCTTGACTTTGCACTTAACATTTTTAACCTTGTTATTTGTATGTAATATATAAAAATATTGACTATATCTAAAAACATTTTCTGGGAACAATATTCAAGCTGGGACTTTAGGAGGAACTATGCCCCAAACACTAGGGTAGTTCACTCTGATGAATTTTAGGTAATATAAAAAGTTTATCATCAGGGCCTCAAAACTTTTATACAGCTTGCAAGATGTTTTTAAAGCTGCTACCAAGGAAGTGGCCTGTTCCAAGTTCCACTCAAGCCAATGGTAATCCTTCCAGAGATAGCTGGCTTGGGCCCCCCAAAGTCAATGTTTTCTCCATATATTACATCATGACATTGTTGGGATTCTCTCTGAGACCTACCTGCAGATGATTAATCTATAAATGGCTGACTTGTCACAATGATAGAATGTTTCAAAAGCTTAAGAGTATTTAAGAAATAAACAAATAACACCATTGATAGGAGAGCCCCAACGATTGGGATTTCAGAAAAGTATCTAGAAGTTCATATGTATATCTGAAACTATGGAAGTTCCTAAACTTTAATCATTCAACCAACCCTTGTCCATCAGAAAATAATTTCACTCCTGTAGGAGAAATTCTGTCATTTAGGACATTGTGCAGAGCAATATTTCTACTGCCAAACATACTCTGAAAAGTATCATTAAGAATCCGATTATGCCAAACAGTGTTTTGAAAGTACACGTTGGAGCTCCTCAAGGATCAGTTTTGGGACCAATCTTATTTAACCTTTTTATTACTGACCTTGGCACAAAAAGCGGGAATGTGCTAATAAAGTTTGCGGATAACACAAAGCTGGGGGGTATTGCTAACACAGGGATATCATACAGGAAGATCTGGATGACCTTGTAAACTGGAGTGATAGTAATAGGATGAAATTTAATAGTGAAAAGTGCAAGGTCATGCACTTAGAGATTAATAATAAGAATTTTAGATATGCATTGGGGACACATCAGTTGGAAGCAACAGAGGAGAAGAAGGACCTTGGAGTATTGGTTGATCACAGGATGACTATGAGCCGCCAATGTGATATGGCCGTTAAAAAAGCTAATGCGGTTTTAGGATGCATCAGGTGAGGTATTTCCAGCAAAGATAAGGAGGTGTTAGTACCGTTATATAAGGCACTGGTGAGACCTCACCTGGAATACTGTGTGCAGTTCTGGTCTCCCATGTTTAAGAAGAATGTATTCAAACTGGAACAGGTTCAGAGACGGGCTACTAGGATGATCCAAGGAATGGAAAACCTGTCATATGAAAGGAGACGCAAAGAGCTTGGCTTGTTTAGTCTAGCCAAAAGAAGGCTGAGGGGGCAATATGCTTGCTCTTTATAAATATATCAGAGGGATTAATATTAGGGAGGGAGAGGAATTATTTAAGCTTAGTACCACTGTAGACACAAGAACAAATGGGTATAAACTGGACACTAGGAAGTTTAGACTTGAAATTAGACGAAGGTTTCTAACCATTAGAGGAGTGAAGTTCTGGAACAGCCTTCCAAGGGGAGTAGTGGGGGCAAAAGACATATCTGGCTTTGACTAAGCTTGATAAGTTTATGGAAGGGATGGTATGATGGGATAGCTTAATTTTGGCAATTGATCTTTGATTATCAGCAGATAAGTATGCCCAGTGGTCTCTGATGGGATGTTGGATGGGATAGGATCTGAGTTACTGCAGAGAATTCTTTCCTGAGTGCTGGCTGGTGAGTCTTGCCCACACACTCAGGGTTTAGCTGATCGCCATATTTGGGGTCGGGAAGGAATTTTCCTCTGGGGCAGATTGGCAGAGGCCTTGGAGGTTTTTCGCCTTCCTCTGCAGCATGGGGCATGGGTCACTTGCTGGTGGATTCTTTGCAGCTTGAGGTCTTCAAACCACAATTTGAAGACTTCAATAACTCGGACATAGTTTAGGGGTTGTTATAGAAGTGGATAGGTAGGGTTCTATGGCCTGCTTTGTGCAGGAGGTCAGACTAGATGATCATATTGGTCCCTTCTGACCCAAAGTCTATGAGTCTATGAGCTTTTTGTGTCCAGGAGAATCTGCTAACACCATGCTAACACATGTAGTTCACTGTTGAATTTGTCACTGCTGAATTCTCAGCAAACCATTTAATTCCTTTGTGGAATTTAATTCCAAGTACAAATGTTCTTCTTCAATTTATTGGGCTCAATATGAAATCCGAGTCTATCATCTGTCTTTCCACTCCCCCCATCCAATGTTTTTTGTACTCCATGAATAATACTATCCACTGTCTTCCTCTAATATCTTGTTAAGTCTTGTGGAAGACTGTGGATTTTATAACTGCTATGTTGTCTGATAACTGTGTCTGTATGTCACCCCAAAACAACCCTTTCATGTAAACACATCTTCATATGATGCAATTTAGTGTGCTTACATCTAGTTCTGGTTTTTTATCAGAGCAATTCTTTATGGAATACACCCTTTTAGTTAGGCCATGCACTTCAGCCGTGCATAATTCCTCAGTGAAGATTTTATTGTTTTGTCTTTGTATCTGAGTGACTATTCACGCTTTCTCCGGAGTGAAATTTGCACTCGCTGTAAGATTTCAATTTCACCTTTGAGCTTTGTATTTCCTAGGAACCAGTTTAGTTCAGTATCTATTGTTAATACATTCACTTCCGATCCTGTCTCATGTCAGTCATTTGTGTGATTTTTTATATTAGCCAGGCTTTTGCACATCTCTCGTTAGGGTGTTTGTGAACAGCTTTTGCCCTTCACTTGCAGAATCTCTGCATTCTATTTATAACTCATGGATTTTACTGCTTTGTCTGTATGTTGTTGCAAAATAGTTGGCTTTATTGGTGTCTACATGTTTGCTTGAATGCTGGATATTTTCTGTGCTCTTGCCAGTTACTGTTGTTGTTTGTAGGATTTTTTCCTTTTACATTTTTATTTTCTGTAGTTTTTTCCTTACTTGAAAATACCACACAATTAGACATTACATGCTCTATATCCAGAGGTGTGTTTGACTTACATATTTGGGGGGTGGGGAGGAGTTCCAGCCAGGCCAACGTGGTTGTGGGAGGGGGCAAATTCTGTGCCTGTCTGAGGCTTGCAGTTTGGGGGAGGTAACAACCCCCCATTCCTTCCCAAACTATGTCATATCTGTACCTTACTGTTTGCATTGCTATTTGTTCTACTGCATGGCATGTGGACATTCCTTTTCAGGTGTCAGGTCCATGTCCCTGAGTATCCTTTCACATAACTTTTGCATTGCCCGAGGGAGTCTCTCTTTTAATATTCCCAATTCATGGAATGGCATTTTTTATAGATTTCAAGGTCAGAATAGACCTTTGATATGATCTAGTCTGACCTGTTGTAGGGCCTACGTCACTTTCCTCAAAAGTTCCTTTGAGGAACTTTCTTCAAAATAATTCCTAGAGCACATCTAATTTTAAGTCATTGACACTTTTCTCTGTTTCACCTTCTTTCTGGATCCTTATTTGGAAAATATATTTTTCATAATTAACATTTTTTCTAGGATGCTATTCCTCAAACCTTCTCATTACTTCCTTACTGCTTTCTTCCCCTTTCTTTCTCCTCTCCCAATATATGAAGGACACTGTACATATCCAGTGATTCTGAGCCAGCCACCATTAAAAAGAAATGCAATTTTTGGCTCATCTTTCATTCCATTAGCCCCCATGGCTTTCATATACAGTTTAAATTGCTGTTTAAACTGTTTCAAAGTATCCTCAGCATTCCCCATAATTTGTACAGCTGGTAGGGGATTTATATATTGCAGTTATACAGCCTTCACAGCAGCCATTTCCATTTTACTCTTCTCCTTGTTTTAAGCACTTTTCAACAAGCATTGCAATATTATTGTTCCTTTTCTGTGATCTCCAGAACTCTCTGCCTTCCACTCCTTGTATAATGCATTATTTTAATAGTCGCTGAAGTAGAGCTTTGTGTAAGCTCAAAAACTTGTCTCTCTCACCAACAGAAGTTGGTCCAGTAAAAGATATTACCTCAACCGCCTTGTCTCTCTAATATCTTGGGACCAACCTGGCTACAACACCACTGCATACAATTATAGCGAAAGCAGGTTAAAGGAAAATTTACTAATTTAAAACAGCAACACTGGGGAAAAACACCATAAACAGTATTGATACTCTTCACTCTAGCCTGATTGCATTCTCTCATTGCCTGCAACTGGTTACTCTGAGGCCTTGTTTAGGCTAGGGCCTGGTCTACACTAGGGAATTAGGTTGGTATAACTACGTCACAGAGGGATGTGAAAAATCTTTACGCCTGAGCAATGTAGTTAAACTGACCTAACCCTCAGAGTAAACAGTGCTAAGTCAACAGGAGACTTCTCCCATGCACCTAGCTACTGCCTCTCCGGGAGGTGGAGAATCTACAGGTGTGAGAACCCCTTCCGGCGGCCTAGGTAGTGTCTTTACTGATGTTCTACAGGGGTGCAGCTGTGCCTCTGCAATGTTTTAAGTGTAGATAAACCCTAGGGGTCAAGGTGCTTTTTGTATTGAATTAACTGGTATAACTTGATTGAAAACCCCACTTAACACCAGTGTAAACACAGTTTAACTTTAACTCAATCAGTTTAGTATATGCAAGTACAATTGTTTTGTCTTGAATAGAGTTTTAGGAGGTGTTAATTAGATTGAGTTAGGTAACTTCTATCACACCTTTAAATCTCAATCTAAACAATACCGAGTGTCACCAGAAGTATGGCACTACCTAATGTCCTGCAGTGTGTCATCATTTTCAATCTCCTGCTGAAGTTTAGCTCATTTTAGCCCACCAACCTTTCGCCCCATGGTGTCTCACCTTCCACTCTAGCTCTGCTACTTGTGTCAGACCTTTTTTGCTCATCCTTGTCTCCTATCTCTGAGGTCCTCCCCCCATGGCTTTTCTGTCTCTACTGCTGAGGTGGCAGAAGTATCTAATACCAAGGATAGTAGTGGGACAGACTGAGACCACCGGCAGAGGTGGTTCTCTCTGCCTATGTAAACTACCATAAGAAAGGATGAAGAATATCAGCTGAGAAGGAAACCTATGATGCTCTCATCAGCATCAAAAGAAGTGTCCCAGAGTAGCAAGAGGAGAGAATTACAGCCAGTTTCCTAATCATTCGAAACTATTCAGAACGCAGGGCAAAAATCCAGCGGCAAGTATGATATGCTTACAAAACTGGCACAAATTCATTGATAAATAAACATTGCAAATTGGGCTGTCATTGACAGCTATGATTCTGATCTTCACAATTCTTAAGAAGTCTACAACTATGTTTCTCAGACTTAATATTTTTATATGTGGTAAAGGTAGATTGTTACATCTGAAATATCTCTTCGCTCTTTGTGATTTTTAGGGGAATTATTAATAGCAAAAAATGAAGATTTTATAATTTTGAAAGTTTTTATAAAGCAGTGTTGCAGCTCACTAGTTTAATATGCGAGCACTTCAGACACTTGAGCCAATAAAATACTGTTTGCCTCAAATAGAAACCATGTTCATCTGTTCAGATTGTATTCTAAAGCAGTGAGTCTGTCATGAAAGATAAATCAGATATGAGTCATTGTACATTTTTATTAAAATCACAGGTTTTATTTTAAATTGCTGACTCATCTATGACTTATTCGCTTCGTATCTAGGTTTGACTATATTTTGCCCATGAATACACAATCTCTTCCTCCTTCCCAATAAATTAATATTCTCTCTGACCTATCTAACCAATGTTATCTGTTTTCTTCTTTAACCAGTGTTTACAAGATCTGAGCTATGTCTTTATTACATCTAAATTTGCATGTTACATCTGAGTGCTCAGAAGTGCAGTGTAGTTCCCTGTTAACAAAACCACAGAATGGTGACATTTTACATACCTCTGTCAACCCCTCTAGGAGATTTGGGATTCTCAGTACGTGGATGAGAGGACTACCTAGCTGGATGTGCTGAAGAAGAAACAAGTAAATTCTCTCTGTACCATGATGAAGGGGTTTGGAGATGGGGAATGGAAATGATTTAGAGGCAAGAAGGGGATAGCTTGAGAGGATTGAGGCACTGTTTAATGTAGAGGAGAGACAAATGATTATGGAAATATACATAAAATAATGAATAGAAGTTGGAGCAGGTGCTCTGTTTGTTCTCTCAAAATACAAAGGCTTGTCAATGAGAGTGAAAGACAACAAATTTAAAACTGATGCAAGGAAATAGATTTTTACACAATGCATATTTGATCTGTGGATCTTTTCTCCACAGCGCATTGTGGAGCATTGCTGAGACCAAGAACTTAGTAGGAATCAAAAAAGGATTAGACATTTTATAGAAATAATAAGAATATCCAGAGTTACAGTGGAGAGATAAAAATTAGCACAAATCAACTGCTAACTGACCAGGGCTAGAGAGCAACTTTCCTTATGCAGAGGTTATTTCATAATTTTCCACTAGGAAAATCATGAAATTCTCCATCCCTAACTAAGAAGGATCATAATTGTACTTAGATTGCTATTTGCCAGTTATGCATATATCATTCCTCACTATAACTAAGTGTAATCCCGTCATCTCATGATTCTAATAGCCACTGAAGGCAGGAATTGCCCTTCAGTTATTTCAGCACTATCTATCTATATAAGCCTAGCCATTAATATTGCCAGTACCTGACAGTAAGCAAAATCCCAAGCTTCTTGGTATGGTAGTTATTTGGCTATTTAATGTATAGCATGTGTCTGTGTTTATATAGAAATAATATAGATCATGTGTGTGCATTGTCTGCTGCATGAACTGAGCACAGGACTGGGTTTTAGAATTAGAGACTTCCCTGCTGTGGCATGGGCTTGCTCTGTGGCCTTGAAGAGGTCTGTTAATTTGTTTACTTTTGAGTGTCTGCATTTATGAAACAGATATAGTAATACCTGCTTCACAGCAGTGGTGTCAGGTTATGTTAGTTTCTTATTCTCACATCTGCTTGTTGCAATCTAGGATGTTAATCTTGTGAATGATTATAATAAAGATTTAAAATGCTGAAGCAAATTTATTATTATGGATGTGTCTTGTCACTTCATTTGTTTTAGAAAGATGCAAAATTTTGTTTAAGTCTTGAATTTCAGTTGGTTTGAGTGTTTTTTTTAATTTTCTTTATTGAAAACTGTGCTGCAACTGATTTTCTTCTTTGTTTTACAGAATCAGTGGGATGCTATTTCAATGAATAAATTGTCCTGTATGCTCAATAACATATCAGTTTAATTTTGTCTTGGCTTATTTTTGAGAGCTTGTTTACCTGTCGTAGTTCAGACTCTTGGGTGCTGATGCTAGTCCCTGTATGGATCCTTGCAATGCTTCAATTGCACAAAGAGGCTAGAAGCTGTCCTAGGTGAATAACTAAGTATTGCCCCAGTGTAGAGGGATCTTTGTTTGGTGTAGATCCAGATGTGCTGGCGTGAGAGAGGATGTGGCTGGCATAGCTTAAAGCAGCCCTGAGGCTACTCGAAAGTACACTGAGGACAGCATTGGTGGAAAATTAGTCTCAGGCTCATCAGCCATAAATATCTCCATTACAGCTTCCCTCACCCCTAGTCCTGGTACTTCAGAAATAACCTCAATCTTTATCCCTCTCATTGGCAGATGCGTAGCTTATAAGTGTCCATAAAATATTATCCAGTGCTGTCATAAACAGATAAGTAAGAGTTAATAGAACAAAAGTACTTCATATCTCTTTTGTTTGTAAAGGGTTAACAAGATCAGTGAGCCTGGCTGTCACCTGACCAGAGGACCAATCAGGGGACAGGATACTTTCAAATCTTGAGGGAGGGAAGTTTTTGTGTGTGCTGTTAGATTTTGGTGGTTGTTCTCTCTGGGTTCTGAGAGGGATCAGATGTGCAACCAGGTTTCTCTCCAATCTCCCTGATACAGGTTCCTATAGATTCAAAATAGTAAGTACTAGGTGATAAGGCAAGTTAGGCTTATGTTTGTTTTCTTTATTTGCAAATGTGTATTTGGCTGGGAGGAGTTCAAATGTGTATTTGGCTGGGAGGAGTTCAAATGTGTATTTTGCTGAAAGGATTTTAATTTGTGGTTGTATACTTAGGCTGGGAGGGTATTCCCAGTGTCTATAGCTGAAAGACCCTGTACCTATTCCATTTTAAATTTACAAAGATAATTTTTACTGTTTTTTCTTTCTTTAATTAAAAGCTTTTCTTGTTTAAGAACCTGATTGTTTTTTTTTTCTGGTGTGAGACCCCAAGGGACTGGGTCTGGATCCACCAGGGAATTGGTGGGGAGAAAGGAGGGAAGGGGGAGAGAGAGGTTAATTTTCTCTCTGTGTTAGGATTACTTTCTCTCTCAGGGAGAGTCTGGGAGGGGGAGAGAGAAGGAGTGGGTGTCATAGTATAATTCCCAGATCTGAACCTTAGCGTCCAAAATATGGGTAGTAGCATGAATTTCCCTAAGCTTAATTACCAGCTTAGATCTGATATGCTGCCACCAATCAGGACTTAGGTAGAGCGCCTGATAGACTCTGGTCTCCCCCAAAACCTTCCCTGGGGACCCCAAGACCCAGATTCCCTGAGTCTCACAACAAAGGGGAATAAACCATTTCCCTTCCCCCTCCTTTCTTCCTCCCAGCTCTTCCCACCTGGGTACACTAGGAGAGAGAGACAGATTCAAGCTCTGTGAATCTAAACAAAGGGATTCCCCCTTCACCCTTCCTCCTTCCCCTCACCCTGGGGCAATACAGATTCAAGCTCCATGAATCTAACACAAAGAGGAAATTTATCCTTCCCTTCTCCCCACCAAGTCCCTGGTGACTACAGACTCAATTCCCTTGAGCCTCAACTGGGGAAAAAAATCAAACAGGTCTTAAAAAGCAAAACTTTTAATAAAAAGAAGAAAAAAAAGTACAAGTTATCTTTGTAATTTAGATGGTAAATATTACAGGGTCTTTCAGCTTATACACAATAGAAAGAAAGCTTTCTCCAGCAGAAATACAATTTAAAATACTTTCACCCAAATACACATTAAAACTCTACTCTACCAGCCAGATACACAGTTGCAAATACAGAAAAACAATTAAAAAGACTAAACTGTCTTTCTACTTTTGTACTTACAAAATTGGAACAGAAGATTAGAGAGCCTGTAGGTATGTGTAGTCACTGTCAGAGCCTAGAGAGAACAAAGCAAAACCCAAAACTACAAACAAAGGCTTCCCTCCACCGAGATTTGAAAGTATCTTGTTTCCTGATTGGTCCTCTGGTCAGGTGTTTTTTTGGTTCCCTGTTTGTTAACCCTTTACAGGTAAAAGAGACATTAACCCTTAACTATCTGTTTATGACAGGGGGGAAGGTGGATTTTCCTCTCTGTTTCAAGATTCCAGGAGTTTGAATCACAGTGATCTTCCAGGGTAACCCAGGGAGGGGAAGCCTGGGAGAGGCAACGGTGAGGGAAAGGGTTTACTTTCCTTGTGTTAAGATCCAGAGGGACTGGGTCTTGGGGGTTCCCGGGCAAGGTTTTGGGGGGACCAGAGTGTACCAGGCACTGGAATTCCTGGTTGGTGGCAGCGCTACAAGTACTAAGCTGGTAATTGAGCTTAGAGGAATTCATGCTGGTACCCCATCTTTTGGACGCTAAGGTTCAGAGTGGGGGTTTATACCATGACAAGTGCCTAGGGTCAGAACCTGTGACCGCATCAATATAATGAACATCTTCGTCCCAATGAGTATTTTTATGGGTGTTGACTGCAGTCCTTCCACTCTTTTCTAACACTAGGGTTTGACCTAGTTATCTGGGCCAGTGCAGACCTGAATTACTTGGGCCTGAGGAGTTAATGAACCCTTCATGTAAGAAAGGGCCAGGATTTGGTCCACTCTTGAGAGCAATTCCATACCAATATCACAGTATGTAGGTTTGACTATATTTTGCCCATGAGCCATTTATGCTGACATTAAGTTCAAGTGGATTTTCAAGTGCCATGACCTCCAATAAAATGTTTTTGTAAAGCAGAGTTACTTTCCTATCTTTCTACCAGGCTGTTAGAATTGATATTTTATCACTTACTAGAACATGAGAAACATTTAGTAGGTATTGATCTGTGTTAGTTTCCATTCTGTATCTAGGGAATGAGATTGAACCACCTGTTTGTTCAATTGTAAGACTGTTGAAGAATGTAAATCTTCCACCTTGTATATGTGAATAGCATTTTTTGTAGCAAAATGATTAGAGGATAATGATGCTCAGTTACTCATGCTATGCATATCGAAGGAAAATTGTTTTCCTTTTATTAATCCAGACAAAATGCTGAATGAAATGGAATAAAAATCAAAATATTTTCCTAAAATATCCCATAATTACTCCTTTTACATGGTTAAAAAAGAACAAAGGCAACTATTGTGTGAACTAAGCCTTACAAAATGGACAGCTAAAAAATCTTTTCTCTATGTGTGTTTGCATTGTGTTATGTTTTGAAGTGATTCTATCCAATAGTTAGGAAAATTAGTGAGTTCTTCTGTTTGTTTTTGTTTTTTTGGCCCTGGCTTGCAGGTCTTCTGTCATTATTCCCTCCAAGACATTAAAAAGGAACATTGAAAATGAGCACTGCTGAAGAAAATCGCACAACATGTTCCATGCATGTATATGAATTACAGACAAATAAGGGCTTAGAATATTTAGGTTCCTTTTCAATTCCCACCTTCCAGCTCAGAAAAAATTTACTTCATACTATACATGTGTCATAATTTCCTCCCCAGAAAAATGTAACATTTGCTGGCTCTGCTGCTTAATAGTTATGCATTGGGTTGGCTAGTTCTATATTTTGTATAAGCACTTGTAAGGGAAAATGAAAGTCTGCTGAGTCAAGAGCCGGAACAACCATTTGCCCTGGGGAGAGCTTTGCCTGTACTTGTCATATAATCCCATATCTTTGTGGTATTAGAGGAAAAATGATTTCACAGACTATTAGTACACAAACACTTTTGCTGCAGTTTTGAAAAGGAAAGTGATATTGAAAGGTTAAGGACAACCAGCGAGTAAATAGGATACTTTCTGAAGATACGGTACATCAGTTCTTCATGAATGCTAACGATTTCTTTCACATTGTGTACACTATGGAAAATGGGAGAATTTACTAGATAATATATAAATATTACTTTATACTTAAAAAAAATGTACAGATGGGTTGATTGCTTATCTCAACCCTAAATATTAACATGTAATGCAAGTTTTTGCAGATTTGCATTTTCTTTAAAAGAGTAAATATATTAAGAATGACAAGTCAGAGACTTTTCAAAACTGGTCAGTAATTTTTGGTGCTTCATTTAGTTTATTGAGACACATTGAGGACTAATTTTCAAAGCTGCTGAGCATGTAACTCCAGCATAAACCAGTGGTAGGTACAGGTTCTCTGCACTTCAGAAAATTAGATGCAAACCATCTCCAATTAAAATGAAGGCATCCAAAATTAATGAGCACTTTTGAAAGGTTGTGTGTGTATATATATATATATTAATCTTTTAGCTCTTTGTTTTTAACAGTCTTGTGTCTGGTTCAAATTGCTATAAAACCAATAATTATAACCAAATTCAGAATTATTGCTCTAATTATCAACTCAGCTGGATTCATGCAGTAAAAACTACTAGAGTAAATCTATTTTTCAGATTTTTATTAGACCATTAGTAGTATTCTGCTTCTTGGGCAATGTGAAGCAGAACATAATTACCCAGTTTTACAAGTTGTTATCCTGGAAATTCATGTTTCTCCAAATTATATTCACTTCTATGTAAATATGATTACCCAGTGTACTTGTCATTATCAAAAACATTTTATGAATTCTTACTCAAGTAAGAAAACAAAAAGGCCTTCTCCTTCAAAGGCTGACTCATATCTGTTGTAGTCCTTACTCAAGTGAGTACTTCCAGCTTGTCGCTGGCATTACTCTCATGAGTTAAGATTCGTGGGATTATATCCAAAATTGAAATGAATCAGAGGACAACAAAATGCCAGGTAGCAACCTTCACTACTCATATTTTAATAATAGCTATCTTCCAGATGGAGCAGAGAGTGAGAAGAGAAATGACTAAGGCAATTGTCCTTGCATGAGCTTTCCTGCCAGTTTGTACCTCAGAAGCTTACTTTTGCTTCCCTTACTCACACTGAATAGTAATTTCAGCTATTCTGTAAATATTTCTACTGAAATGAGTGGAAATGCTTATGGAACAAGATACTCCAACACAAGAAAGGGTGGCGGAGCTGTGTTCTTTTTAATACCATTATCTGGGTTTCCTTCTTGTTGAATGCCCAGTTTTCCCCTTGCCTTCATCAACATTTCTGTTGCCTGTTATTCTACGTACATTGTTCACATTGGCAGTTCAATGCATTGTCTTGGTGCTTCTCATGTCTCCTCCTCTAAGTGACTCTGCTCCTGTTCTCAGGTCATTATTCCTGGAAGATTCACTATGTTTTGGTGGGCCACAAAAACTCATTCACCTTCGGATCCCTCCTTTAACCATACTTCTTTATGTCAACCTTCCATTGCTGGTCTCTGCCCTTGTACTTTTCCCTATAATCATGCACAAAATACTGCAACATATTAACTTATCTTTCTTTAAATCAACTAACTAGATAGATGGGCAACAACAATCTTCTTTCATGGTCTTTCACTATTCCTCAGTCTTTCTCTCATCCTTGGTTTATTGTAATCCCTTGCAGTGTTATGTGTAATTTAGATTCTAGAGGCCTTGGGCAAGGAGGTGTCATTTTGAATTTGTCTATAAAGTGCTAGGCACATCAGTGCCACAGGGTATATTATAAATAATAATTATAATAGTAATTTAAAAGATGTAAATATGAAAAACACATCTAAGTGATATGATGCAGGGTGAGATAGCAAGCTGACTGGTTTTATTACTTTTTCGCTACCATCTGGGATGACAGTTTTTTATCTTTCTGTTGGATTGGATCCATCAACAATTAATTTAAACATGACACTCATTTTTTTATGGATAGTAGTAAGTGTATGTTTCAAAACTTAATTTAGTTTACAAATACTCAGATTTTATGTTTGTGCTTTTCCATCCTAGAGGATCTTAGGGTTCTTCAGAAAAATATATGTCTATGCAGCACTATAGAAATGTAATCACTTCTGCTGTCAAATGTGACAGCCAAAGGGCACAAGTGGGCACTCTCAATTTGTCTATCTTATACAACCCTCATCAACTTAGTATGTGTGTCCTGGATAACTGAAGCCCAGCAGTGGGAATGAAGGAAAATTAGATAACTTTTAAAACTAGGTAAATATTAGACTAGACTGTTGACTAGATCAGAGATACATCTCTGCTCTAATTTATCACATCCCTCTCCCCTTCTATACACTTCCTTCTTTCAGTCTCACAATCAGTCCTACTTCTTTTCTCCTCCCCTATGCCTGAACTCCCCTTCCCTCCATATTCCCATCCATCCTCTTTTAATTCTCTTTAAAACATTTAGAAAGTTAGAGGCTCTGACTGTGAATAATTGAAAGACACTAATCCTTACTCACAGGTTTGCTGAAAAAAAAATTTAGGATTTTTTCTGTATAGGTGTTGTTTAGTGCATTAATATCAAATGACCTTCAGACTATTTTCATAACTACCTTGGGTTGTTTTTTTTAAACAGTCACTCATTGAGTTGCCATCATCATCCCACGCCTCCAAAACATGATACAAATAGTGACACCATCTTCTCAGTCTCCTAGTGAGTTTCAGTGCGCAATCTTGGTTTATTTAGGGCCAAATTGTGCTTAGCAGATGGGTATCCATGTTGGAATTAGTTAGGAACTGCAATGTCCCATGGTGAGTACAGCTGTTGGAATGCTTTGTACGCTCCACTCTAGCCAGCCAACTGTACTAGCCAGTGTAGAGGAGACAAAAGGCATAGCCCCATCTACTTCTCAAGTCCTTACAGTTCTGGGCAGGGTAGCCTGCAGAGGATCGTTAGCATAGAGCTGTCCCAGTTGTTTTTGGGACACAGCTACACAGTGGCGCAAAAGAAGGAGGTTTTTTGTGTCTGTCTTCCTCTTGAGCACCTATACGAGGGCCAAACAGAGCTCTGAAGGGTAGGAATCTTGTATTCCCTTTAAACTTGTCATTGTCACATCAAACTTCAGTATGAATTTTTAAGCTCAAGTGTGTTATGTTGGATTTATTTGCTTCCACACTGTATCTGATTCTTGTCAATTGTGGAACTATACACTAGCTAGGCTCTGCAAATTGATAGTTAAGTCAGTTCCTGCTTTCATAAACTCACTCAGATATTTGAATTGATGATTTTAAACTTGTTAATTTATGGTGTGGTTTTTGTTGTGCCATGATTCTGTTTCGTGTAAGAAAAATGAATTATGGTCATTTCCGTCTAGAATGTGTATTAAAGGGGTATCATGAAAGCTTGAATTTGTTGGGCTGATGAAGGCTCTGACTGTCTGGGTATTTGGAATAACTTCAACAATTAGTAAAATGAAGCACATGTTTCATAAAGCACTAAGAAAAAGCAATTGTACTCAGTACATTCACTTCCAAGGTGTTTGACGGCATGGACTTGCTAGTCTTTATGCATCAAAGTGCAGCTAAAATACAATATAGAAGGATTTGATATAACTGCACATGTTGTCACTATTACTGCTGATATGTTGCATACAGTTTATACATTTATGGATTTATTTTTTGTAATCCAGTTATCTTCAGAGTTGCTCAAATAGTTTCAGTTAGCTACGAGTAGGTCAGAATAGAGTTTATAATGGAATGCTAGCTTCACGGTGTATTGTGGAGGTACTAGCGCTTCCTTGTAATATAAAGAGCCATATTGTGACTACAAAAACATTTAACTACAACAGTATAAAAACATTTTAAATTGCCTAACTACAATAAAGGAGTTTATCTAATGGAAAACATCCATGGCCATTTAGACCATGGATGCTGGCTCAACACATGCTGACATATTGAGAAGACAAATTGGCCTGTTTCATAGGACCCTTGCTGCTTAAAAAAACAAAACAAAACAAAACAAACCCTTGCACTATTGGAAATGGCAGAGTTGCTTTGTGGAAGGGAGTAAATTACTCCCCTAGGCTGAATCTCATTTTTCTAGATCTCTTCTTGTCCCTTCACCTTGCTGGGGTTTGTGAAAGTTCCTACAACCGTAGGCCTGGAATAACCTCATGCTGGGAAGAACAGGTCTTGGGCCCAAGTGTGTGTTAAATATTTTTAATATATTCAGGGGGAGGGGGGCATTTTTTATCTCTGATGAGGAAATTCAGAAGCTCTACATCTCATTGCTGCTATTTGGAAAATACAACATATCCCCTGGCTGGTTTGATGGAGAAATAGAAATGTCTGTCTTGTTGGATCTTCTAATTTCTGGTCTCCCTTTTTTAGAATGGTCACTCAAGTAGACTTTATCATTAGAGCAAACATCCTCTTTCAAGTACTTTCCTGGGCTGTTGGATATTTAGTTACCCAGTCACTTGCATCAGTGCATCCTCAACATCTATCCCGTGAGGCTGATTTCCATAGAGTGCAATGTAAATCAATAAACTCTGCTTCTGGGAATAGGAGACAGTCACATAATCTCTGTACTGCTACTGAGGGGAAAATACTCCTTTGCAAAAGTGTACAGTTTAACTGCAGTTCTTCCATAAAGCAGCTCGGGATATAAATTTGGGCTAGGAAGAACCCAAATTTCTTTAAAAGCCCCTCATCAAAATAGTTATTTAAATATTCTATATCAAGGCCATTTAATATTAATACACTAAATAACACCTATACAGAAAAAATCCTAAATATTTTTTTCAACACAGTTGTGAGTAAGGATTAGTGTCTCTCAATTATTCATGGTCAGAGTCTCTCACTCTCTAAATGTTTTAAAGACTTTAGTTTTTTTATCACTCAGAGTTAATATCAGTGTTTTGAGAATACTTAGATGAATACAGGTGCATTTTAAAGCAGTGCGTGGAAATTAGGCACACAATTCACTATTAACATTGACAGGAGTCTCTGTGCAACTTTCTTGAAGGTGTGCTTACAGAATGCTAGATTTTGGAAAGGTGATCTTGAAGGGGTTTTTCACAATTTCACAAAGCAGAAGTGATGTGGTTAATGTTTAACATGAAAGCTGTCTGGAAAATGTGCAGTGAGTCTCAAAATTCACTGCCTTTGGTAAAAGAAACAAATGTTTTGTCTGGATTGTGAACCTGGAAAAGCACAGGGACAAAAAGACTAAAGAAATTTAAATATTTCGAGAAAATATTGATAACATAATGTCTCACATCAACTATGTGTGCAAACTGATACTTTGGAGTTGATACTGCTACCATTGGCTTGGATGATACTTGGCTTGGGTTAGTATAGTTTAAAAAAAATTGGCCTTTGACCTCTGACCTCATATTCGAACTCCTTAAATAGTGGCTTTTGTATTAACATTTGCATGCTAGGTAAGATAAGTTGCATAAGGAAACACTACTATACAAGTAGGGGAAATTGTTGTTTAAAATATTTTTGGAAATAGACTTTGGTATAAGCAAGAGGCCTAGTGAGGCCTGGCAGTTAGCATGGCCAATTATTATAAGGTAACATGAGTGTTTGACCTAGGTAATAAGGTTATAGGGGCTTTTTGTGATGTGTGCCATGGGGATAAACGCACAAACCACAAAAGAGCAAAATAGGGTTGAAATAGAGGATTTTTGGAATTTGTAACCATGAGGTTAACTGCATTAGCATGTTGGAAACATTGGGAAATGTACTGATGGAAACAGCCTATGTCAGCAATAGGGCCCAAGTTATGATTCCACAAAATGCCGCGCATGGACAGTGGGCCAGGAGGTAATTAAAATATAGTCACTGGACAGGTGTGAGAATAAGGGATATAAAATAAGTTGTATGTCTAACCGCTAGCGGGTTCATCAGAGTGATAAGATGGAGGAAGCCTGGATCATTGCATCCCATTTACGATGTTCCCTGCTTACTGTTTCCTTCTATCTTTGTTTCTAACAGTCTCCATGGTGTTGAGTATGCTGATATTGGGGATTGTTACTTTCTGTATATCTATTGTCTGTATGCTAATACTTATGTTTGGAATTATTTGGATGTTAATTAAAGTTTTTAAGTTTCTGTGTGTGGCCCAGTAATCTCATACTTCATAATAAATTTTACATTGCTGCCTGAGTAAGGAACCTATAATCAGTGACTTGTGCAATTTGAACTCCAGATTAATCATGGCTACAGAATATATGAAACAAGTACTTAGCAGATTCAAGGGTGTGCATATGCAAAAATGTAGGCATCAGTGGAGAGGCTTTTTTATTAATTGCCAAATGCGGTTAGCTTGTTAAACATGTTAGCTCTTGTGTGGCATATTCCGTTGCCAGAATAGGTAGAGAACAGCAATGGAAAAACAGATGTTTTGAGTTAAGATTTAAATCACTAGTTTTTATCAAATTAGACCTGTAATTATCCAGAAACATGTACTTTGTATCACATGTTGCTGTCATTTTAACCCTTAGCACAGGACATCATATAGAAGAAACTGCCTTTTGTTAATAAAAAAAAAATGTTTTGTTTTACTCTTTGTCTAATGCACAGTCCCGTGTTTAGTTGCAAAATGATGGTTTGAAGATGAGGTTTTCTTTAACATAAAAATTAAGTTGCAGTTAAATCCAGTGTGGCACATACTCATAGTAATGCACATAATAAGGTATTATTTTGGATACTTAAAAAGGCCATTACTGTTCTTCTGCCAGCCTGGGACTAAGATACTGCAGCTTCTGGACTGATTGAGATCTGGATGGACAAATCTGACTGACTAGTGCAGTGGGGAACAATCTCTACCATAGTCAACTGAAAGGAATAAGCATACGTCCCCAGTTTTTGGTTAGAGGAAGAAAGGGATAAGTCAGGCAGTTTTCTAGGCCATGATGAATGGGTGTCAACAAAGGGATGCTTCAGGAATCCACCCTTGGGAGGGGAAGACCTGAGTTAGACTTGAAGACTGTCGGTGTAGATACAGGAGTCCCAGCAAGAAAAGGCCTTAGAGGCTTTCTTGCAGCTTCCTTTGATAAGCCTGTTAAGAGTCAGGGGGGCTAGGGACCTGACTTCGGACTTATTTAGGTTGTCCAAAGATGAAAAGCTTCAGCTTCAGCCCAGGAACCAGGGAGGAAAATACTCTTGGCATAGGCATAAAAATTATATGAAGGAAAGTTATTGGGGTTACCTCCATTTTTCACTTCAGGGGGAGAGCCTTCCCCAAAATGGTTTGCTAACTGGGACAATAAACAGAGGAGAGAGAGTAGAGTTTGAGTCGGCTTTGCACAACAGTGCTCAGCAATTTCCCCATATGCCAGCTGTCCATTACCAGCTTGGCTCAATAGGCTGCTGTAAGGCCAGCTATTGCCATCAGGTGCCACACTGTCCCCTGCTGGGCAGGCAGAAGACTACAGCAATGGCTGTAGTTTGTGGCTAGCTGAGCTCACTCTTTTCTGCAAGCCCTGAGGTATAGCAACTGGGCTAACAGTTTCTCCTCACTTTTTTGTGGGAAAGATCTGAAAGTGGCTATGGGCTGAAGGGTAGCTATGAAATTGGAGAAAGTAAAAGAAGATGGAAGAGTTTTGTCAAAGGGAAAGACTAAGTCAAGAGGCAGTTTTGGGGAGGAAAGGATGAAGGGGGGGTTAGGGTCTTGGGAGGAGACCGTGCAGGAGCTTGTGGGGAAATAGGAGGTGACTGAAGAATTCACATAGATATCTGGGAGGGAAAGAGAACAGACTTGGAGGTGGTGGAGATTGGTGGGAGGGTTACATTTCAGTACACCCTCTTAAGTCTGCTCCAGCACAGCATAGGAGGCAGTCACAGGAAGAGAACCAGCAGCCAGCCAAAATAAGCATTGTGGAGGTGACTCTTGCTTTCTTTGTTTTTAAGGGGTGAGGAGAAAGGAATTTTTTGGACTGTACTGAAAGAAGCCGACCCTCTGGAGCTGTGGGGAATATTTGTCTCTGCCCTCCCGCTCTCAACCTTTGGGGCAAAATTATCCCACTGCTCTGAAGTTTAATGGTGCCTGTAATGGTAGGGTTTGGACCTAAGAAGCGACAACTCTCAGAATTGGGGGGATGATCACCAGTGGAGAGACACATTTGATCTCAGCAGATATGGCCTATAAATGGAAGAGTTTCTAGTCTGTTTGTGAATGGCTTCTGTTGTTAGAGTGTGTGCTTCCTCCAGGAGTTGATTGACCAATGGCATTCAAGCTGGTCTAGGTCTCAAAAAGGTTACCTCGCTATTTGCCAGAAATGTCGTGTTATTTGCCTGACCATTGTTTAGTGCATCTTTTATTGAATTCCATGACGTGCTAATTTGGATTTTTTTTTAATCTCTGTCAGACCACAAATGAAAATTCCTTTTCTTTTAGTGATATTTGTATGTGAGATCCATTCCCGGCCAGATCCAATAAGATATGAGGGCTAGTATCCAGCATTTGTCAGGCCTACAAAGGAATGCTGCTACTTAAAAGAATGTTACTGTTTTAAAGGTTTGGGATGTCATAGCCCTGGCTACCAAATTCAGTGCACCAATATTTGTTGAGGAGTATCTTATTAAAATTTTGCTTGGTTTATATAAAAGTGATGTAGATTTGCAAGATGTAGGTCCAAAAAGTGGTCAACAAAACACACTATTCATACAAACTAGACTGAGCCAAAATAGGAGTTATTTTTAAAGCTGAGTTTTGAAACATGTGTTTTGTTCTGTCAGGGAGATCCTGGGTTGAGAGCAAACTCAGGTCTTTTCCTGCTTAGATTGTGGTGAAGAGATGGAATATATTGCACTTTGGTACACTTCTGGCATTGTTAGTGTTGGAAGTCTACTTAGACTTCTATAACGCATTTGACTGAGTACTGCACAACACTCTGATTTTAAAAATTAGCATCATAAAGATCAAAGTAGCACATCTTAAATGGATTAAAAACTGGCTAATTGATAGAGCTCAAAAAGTAGTTGTAAATGAAGAATTAGCTACCAATAGGGGTGTTTTAGTGGCATCCCTCTGTTCAATATAACAGTTATCCAGAAGAAACTATAAAATCATTACTGTTAAAATTTGCAAATGAAACAAAGATTACTGGAGTAGTAAATATGAATGGCAGATCAGTTCTACAGAGTTATCTGGCTGACTTGGTAAGGTGGGCTCATTTGGACAACATGCTTTAA
This sequence comes from Gopherus flavomarginatus, assembly GCF_025201925.1. Lineage (NCBI taxonomy): Eukaryota > Metazoa > Chordata > Testudines > Testudinidae > Gopherus > Gopherus flavomarginatus. Next base: position 78,736,542 of record NC_066617.1, on the reverse strand, counting down.
AATACTCAAATGCAATCTCATACATCCAGGTACAAAGAATGTAGGTCACACTTAAAGGGTGAGGGACTGTATTTTAGAAAAGCAGTGATGCTAGGAAAGCAAGGTCAGGGGTTATGGTAGGTAACCAGCGGAAAAAAAGCCCCCAGTGCAATGTTGTAGATAAGAGAGCAAAAATGATCCTTGGTTAAGGGAGGTGCCAAGACCACTGGACAGGACATTAGTGAAACTGCTGTGCTCGAGCTCTGTGTTTAGTTCTCATGCCTAGACTTTAAAAGAATGTTGACAAATTGATCAAGGTTCAGAAATGAGCTACAAGAATTACTTGGAGTCTGAAAACCTGCCTCACGGTCAAAGACTAAAGTAACTCAATCTATTTAGTTGCTCCAAGGGAAATTTGAGAGGTGAGTTGATCATGGTATAGAAGTAGCTAGGTGGGAAGAAGATCTCTGATAGCAAAGAGAGCTTCACTGTAGCAGAAATACACATAATGAGATCCAGTGGCTGGAAACCGACACTATACAAATTCAGACTTGAAATAAAATGCAATTTATTTAAGAGTGGGGATAATTAACCATTGGAACAATTTACCAACTGGATGCGGTCTTGAAGTATTTAAATCAAGATTGTGGATGTCTTTCTAAAAGGTATGCTCTATCTTAGCCAGAAGATAAGGACTTTTGATGCAGGAATTACTAGGTGAAATTCTATGGGTTATATATGCAGGAGGTCAGACTTAGACAATGATACTAGTCCCTTTAGTCTTCAAATCTACAAAAAACTCTGTTTATTCATGCAACTGAGGGGAAATATCAGCAGATGTTTGTTAGGAGGATTATAAAGCAACAGAACAGTAGCTCAGAATGAAAAGTTCCATACTGAGATTACCAAAGATCTGGAGTTTCTACTTTGGCCATTTGAGAGACCCTAATGCACATCCCCGTGCCTAGTCCTTCTTTCCAAAATAAAGGGGAAAAAAGAGACTGTACAGCTTCTATAATCCACTTCTCCAGCAAAGACTTATAAGTAGCTTTTGCAAGCTTCAGTACAAGAATGGGTTGAAATAACAATTCTAGAGTAATTATGGCCACTTCTGAGTAGAGTTAAAAGGCAGTGGGTGGGAAAGACTCGGAACAAAGGGTGACTTTCTCCTGTTTGGTTTACAAAAGATTGTAATGGGATATATCATACCATAACATGGACAGCAGCAGAGGTCAGCATGCACATTTAAAGAAAAGGGCATCTGTGTATATGTGGGAATATATGCCCTCTATTAACTGTTATAAAAACAGAGGAACTGTATTATATTTAGTTGCTTTAAAACAGTAAGATGATTCAGAATGAAATGCAGAAAGAGAATAAGAACCAAGCTGGCAGCCTGGCAGTTTCTTAGTCTTTTAACAGGTTCCATTTTTAAATTTGTATTTCTTAAGCTCTTTCTCTCTTGTTTTTAAAATTTTGTATAAATGTATCATGCTTGATAGAACCATAAAGGCATCTTTCTAGCTGTGTTTTATTTTCCATCCTTTCCTCAAACCTACCTTTGAATTATGTGTAAATGGAACATTTATTTTTGCTGTTAAAAGGTGCCAAGTCATTTGAATATGTTCTTTTATGCCTTCCTGTAGTCTGAACAATCTGTGTGAACAAGTAACATAATGAATCCTTGTTGCCTGTTCGGCATGGCTGTTTGCAAGTATCATTTTGTGATCTAAAAAAAAAAAAAAGGGAATGGATTTATTCTTAAGAACTAGCTCCAAGAAATGTCTATATAGTGTATTTCACCTGTAGATCAGTTTTACAATCAATGGTTTGTGTTATGAATTATTAAAATGAGATGTCATGGTTTCTGTAGAGTGGCTTTGAGAAAAAACATGAAGACTGAGGAAAAATATAAAATAATTTCACCGTTATAATTATTATTGCTTTTGAAGCCATTTCTAAAGATAAGGGACAAATAATGAGAAAAGAAGTCTGTGTTCCATTACATGTTAATAGTCAATATAAATATAAACTGACTTTGTTTCTGTATCTCTGTCTTTCATTATGTTCTCAGTCTATAGGAGATAAGTCAAAAATCTGTGTAGGCATTTTTTTTCATATGAAGAGCAATGTATTATTTATCTCAGCTGGGTAAAAAAGACAATGCAAAAATTGTATGTAAATAGTTAAAATTTAAAATAAAGCAATGGTCAGCAAAAGTAAGAGTTAATATGGTTGTTAATAACTGAAATGATAAAATAATCATTGTTATCAAACATAGCTATAAACAGAATCTCAGGCATGCTCCAGGTTAGTCAGAAGAGGTCCTCTGTATTACACTGTGCTTGCTTGCTTGAAATGAAACTCTTATTGGTTAACTGGGATGCTTAGCATAATCACTTTGCTGGGCTGTGGTGGAGGGAGGTGATTATCACTGGGAACAGATGGGCAGGTCCAAAGCATTGCCAGATTCTGCACAAGCTCCATTTACTGTAGGTTGTAGCTTTCTTTTCTTCAACCATTTTAATTTTTATTCAGCCTGCATGTCTAAAGAACTAGCTGAACTAAAAGGTCAGTGACTGAAGACCTTACAGTTTAGCTCACAAATGTAGGAGTGGGGAATTCAAAATGCTGTCACTCTGTATGTGAATGGATGGAGCAAATTTCATTTCATACAGTTGCCTCCGTAAATATATGAAGGATTTATCTGTAAGCTTAGCACTCTATTCTGCATCTGTATCTCCTTGTGGATTGTATTGTATCTGTGATCAGAAATGATTTTCTCAGATATGAACACTGTCTCTGGCTCCCCTAAGGTGCATCCTCCTAATGGAACCCGATTTTATACCTTTCAGGTAAGTGTACTTTAATAACATTGGTTATCTGGAAGTTAAAATGCGGGTAAACTTTGAATCAGAGTAAGCTAAATAGGATAAGAAGCTGGCGTGTTAATTGATGTTTATTTGGGGAAGAAGAGATGTAAGAAATTAATATTTTCAAAAATCAGTTTACTTAGTTATATGTCTGTAATTGAAGATGAAGTTGCATTAAGTATGTTTTCATTATTGATTATTTTCAGTAATATATCCTTCTCTGGCTCATTGGATTTTGTAGTTTCATAGCCAGGGCTGTATTAGTGTTCACATTTAGTAAAGAATAGACACTTTCTTGGCATCATCACAAATTTCAACTTGTAAAATTCAAAAGTATTTTTGAAACTTTATGTAATGTACCTGTCCTGACATAGAAATGTTTTTAATATTCTAAATGTAGGTTAACACTGTCTGAGCTTTAATTTGATTCATTTGGAGAGTAGTAATATATGAGCAATAGACAGCACAGCAGGAATCTATTTGTTAGGAGTATTAAGGTTTTCAGTGTGCAGCCAACTTTCACTTCATGCAGGTGAATAGTCTCCTGTGCTATAGCTAAAGGTAAGAAAGTATTGACAAAACCGTGATATGTTTGATGTGCAAGTCTCTTATCCCTAACCTTTTTCAATAGAAAGTGAAAAATGAAATCTTTAATGCCTTCACTCTAGAAAAATAGGTAGTCCTATATTAAGGGTTGACAAAAGTGCACCCTACAGCACTTTGGCCCTGCATAACAATTCAAACCCATCATAACTTAAACTGTCTTTCAGCTCAGCTTGAAAACAAATATCTCCATGTTTAAATATGTGTATCAGTCTTTATTTGGCAACTACTATACAGTATTCTAGAATAGCACCTTAAATGTATAATAAACTGAGTACATTCCCAGAACAATCAATATAATGGAAAAAAGTTTATACTAAAATACTTAGCACCCGATGCATTTTTTACATCTGTTGAATTTGAAAGAACTTCTGTATACATTTTTTTAGTTCATATTCCCTTCCTCTGTTAAGCTACTATTTTTAACCATGCCATCCTTACACTGATAGTTGAGGGCTGTGCTGAAACAGTGTGTGTCTATCTCACAGCAGATATCTGCTGATCCTGGCAATGATTCAGAGACATGAGTGCCCCAGGGCTGCTGTTCTGCAGAATGATTACTTTTTTCACACACTGAGCTCTAAACATTCTTTACAGTCTCCTGCAGCTGGGACCTTTTACACAGTTTTTGGCATCAGGTATTCTTTCTGAGTCTCTTAAACTGAAAGGGGCAGTATAGTCAATATGCTCAGTCATGGCTGTTTCATCATGTGTTGTTTTTTGACCATAGAGCCTCTGATAGTAACTTGATAGAATGCTGTTTTATGTAGGTTTGTGTTATGGTTAGTATAAATACTCAGGCTGTAGCATTCATTTTCACATGAACAGAAATGTCTCTCCAGAACTGCTTTATCTATCCATAGGATTTTGAGGTGCAAGGGCATAATCTAAAGGAAGAAATTAACTAATTAACAAATTCTGGATGCTAAGTGATCAATATAACACTGACTGATCTTGGAGAATGAGGCTGCTATTAACAGGATAGGTTGTCTGTGTATTAATGCATTTGGGTGCCATTGGGAGACCATTTAAAAAAAAAGACACTAAATGATATCATTCTTCCTGTAGTGTTATATTTTCTTGCCATGTGCTTTCAACCTGATGTTATATAGTGAAAACAATATGTGTAGTTTTAAAAAGTAAATAAAAGAAAAAAGCATATATAAAGCACCTCCACTCTTCTTCAAATCTCACCTCAGACCCCACTCACTTCCTTTGCCTTGGTTCTAGCTTTGACTTCCATTCCTGTGCTGTCTACTCTTTCCCTCCTGTCCTACTTCAACCTGTATTTAAAAAAGATAAGAATTGGTAAGATTTGCTTAATAATGAATCTATATTTGTTTTATCCCTAGTCACATCTTTTGCTACCTTCTCTTTTCCCCTCGCTAGCTACATGTTTTTATACTTATCTAATTTAGATAGTAAACTCTTTGACACCAGGACCATCTCTTATTGTAATATTTGTAAAGTGCTATACCAAGTTAAGGCACTATATAAGGGCCCTGGAAACTCTCATACATGTACTTAGTTTTAAGCACATAAATAGTACAGCTGAAGGCATTGTGATTACAAACATGCTTAAAGTTAAGCCCAGAAGGAAAAGTTTGCAGCATTACGGCCTAAACTGTGGTTAATAATAACAGAGCTGTTAAAATAACTTCACTGACCCAGAATCTCAGCATGTAATATTATCCCTATATGCCTACAACTAGATTAAAAGAAACCAAGCCTGTGCACAAATGATGTGTGTGTTACGTACTCCTAAACCGAAAGTATTAGGAAATAAGACATAGTTAGACACTGTAGGCCAATGAGTTATAGTTGCCTTGTATAAATGTAGCGAGCATAGCTCAGCCATTGGGCAGAGCCAAAACCACTAGAGATCTGTGTAAAAGATTTTGGGGAAAGCATTTACCAGATTTTTAATCAAATGCTTTGACTGATCAACTTAATTTAATATGGGTTAAAATACAGAGGGCTGAGTTCTGCTTTTTCTTCATTTAATACTCAGATGCCTTTCAATTTTTGCTAAAATATCACTTCGGTAAAGATGAAGGATAAGACTTGGAATCAGCTTCTCCTCAACAACTGAAATGTTTAAATAAGCATCAAAGGAGAGGAGATTATGAAATGTGCCATAAGTATGCAAATTCACATACATTTTTTGCATGATTTATTTTAAGCAGGTTATGCTAATATGGACATTTTCTCTCGAATGAATTAGTGTTTATGAAATAAAACTACCGTATGTAACATGAACTTGAATGAACGAACTTAGGCTCTATTTATTTATTTCAAAAAGTCATATTTATGGCATATCATATACTTGATGTCCTGGTCACCCAGTGTTCAGGAAAAGTATTACACAGATATTAGAAAACAGTATTTAGACATCCGTGGACTCTTTGAAGATATCAGTGTCTATATTCTCCAATGCAGAAGAATCATCCTGAACATCTGATAGTGTTAAATTTTGATCTGGGCTGCTGTATTTGCTGAACTGCTTGTTATCATCAAAATAAGTCTCTGGGCTTTGATCCTTAGAGTACACTTGATCAAAGCAATTAAAACAGAAAACTACTCTGAGATAAGGTTATATAAAGGAGTTACACGGTGTGTGACAGTAACAACTGATTGGGAATTCGATCATTTTAATAAATATTTATTTTAATAAAAACAGATAAAATGCAGGTTTTTAGGCTTATATATATCAACCAATCATTATTTCACTTTGTTTATGTGGGCCTGAATATATTTAGCTTCTTTTATGTAAAAACATGGTAGACTTGTGTAGCTGTGTAAAACAAGACAGATTTTTTTTTTTCCTTTTTCTTTTCTTTTCTGTTCCCTTGTATAGGAAGATACCATTGCTGCTGCTGTACATGGATGATTTAGTTTGCCATCAGTCCTTGAAATAAGAAAGTATCTTTAATGTAACTTATAAATGTCAAAGTCCAAATATTACTAACATTACATTCCTCTTTGGCTGGTACATGCATTCCACTGTGTGCACAATGTATTTCATTGTAATACAATGATTATGTGCATAATGTGATGATGGGGATCAGCATGGCTTAAACAAGGCAGTATTTCTAACTATGTTTTTCATCATGCAATGGGTTGCCCCTTACGAGATGCAAAATTATATTTTACCTAAGTTTAAAAAATATTATGGAGGGATAGCTCAAAAGTAGCTGAAAATTCAAACTTGCTTTGTAAATAGGGTACAAAGCTTCTGTGCTTTGCTAAGCTGAGAAAACACTGTCTGTAAAATAATTTATGTATATTCACTATATGCAGTCAACTTTCTTGCCCTGTTGTGAAACTGGAAGTCTTTGCTAAGAAACTGTCCAATCTAAATATTCATAAGTTTAAAACTATGGGAACCTATTATCTTCAGAGTTATCTTGAAGTCTGTCTCAACAAAATCGATCAACAAACCAAATATGAGATCTCTATGTTGGGTGTCTTTGCATAAGAAGAATGATTTCCATAATGACGGTAACATCAGAACTAATTATTTTAAAATGTCTTGTGACTTTCAGTTATTATGGTAATATGTCATGTAAACACAATTCTCAGTGATGGTTAGAGAGTACTGAACCACCCCAAGTGGATCTTATGAAAGAATTCTGCACTAGAGAGAGAAACCTTCCTTGAGTTCCCCAGTGCACAGAACTATGCATGTCTGCTAGATACATCTGGGTCCTTAGCCTTCAAATCAGTATTGTGCAGCAATGAATTATTAACACATTAAAACTATCTCATGAAATGAAGAACCTAGTTTTCATTTTTATTTTAGGTGTATGTAAAGTGTTATGGTGACAAAATAAGTCTCAATACTTATTAGAAAACTAAATTTGTATAACCTATGACTAAAATCCTATTGTGGTTTTATAGTCTGAACTAAAAACAAATAAGCAAGAATGACAAAAATATATTGGTAGATACTGTGGACATGTAGCTAAGGTTGTATGAAAAATATTATTATTTAAGGAATAGCATGTGATTTCTATATGGCAATAGCTAAAATGGGCAAAGTTAAAGCTGTGTATTTATCCTGACATTACATTTCCTTTTACTTTATTATTATGAGTGCTTCACTCACCATCCTTAAAGTTCTCTTTAATACAGATTTTTTGTGTGGAAAAAGTAGTAATTGACTCAAAATGCTCCTTCTTTAACGGAGGACTTACTTAACTTTTTAACATTTGTAATGGCTTTCACTTACCATGAACCACTTTTCACCTTAGGGTGTGTGTGCGTGTTCATACACACATATATAACCTAAAGTTATATTCAATATATATTCATTAAACCCTCAGTTTTATTTTATTTTAATACTTTAAGTACTTATACAAATGCCTTACACGATTACCTGACGTTAAAGGGAAGGTCTTGAAACATTGTTAGTAACATTGCAAAATCCTCTGTGTTTGTACAGTATGTTGTGCTGTGGTGACAGGGCCTGATTCTCCTTTGCCCTGCACCTTGTATCATTTACACCAGAGCAAAGTGGGTTTAAAATCGACTAAATCTGATTGGTAGTGGTTTGCCCTCTTTACATAGACTTTGTGAAAACGTGAATAAGTACACAAAGTGCAAGAAATGAAAAAATCAGAGGATATTGTCTACTCCTGGGTGTCCATGGGCTGGTCTACAGAAGTTTTCTAGAGCTGATTTCCCTCTTCTCCTTTGTGGACTTCCCTTGACCTGAAAGTGTACAGGCAGTTCCTCCAGGGAGTCTGTTCTCCTCTGAATGTTGTACCTAAATAAATATCTTCCTTATTACTGAACCCTGGATCATTTCTCCCTACTGATACAACAATGCTCTTAATTTATTTGACAAATTCCAGTATATATGTGATTTTCATGTTGTACATTAAAATCCTAAAGGCATGTTCAATGTGAAAGTCACAAGTCCATAGCATGCAGGTGACTGCTGGATAGCTTAGTGCTATTAAACATGAAATAAAAGTCCTGTTGTAGCAAGTGCCAAGGGAGTGATGCTTTGGTTTGCAGAAGTTTGTGGTACAGATTGAGTGGGGCTGCTGCTGGACTTGAAAACTGCCTGAAACCCCGTTAGTAAATCCAAGCAGTACCAGTGGCAGCAAAGTTGCTGCATAGCAGTGGGGAATTTTCAGAGATATACAGCATTCGAACTATGTCAAGGAGAGGATAACAATGATGGACTAGTCAGAATTTAAGTTATATCCTGAAGCTGAATGTGGCAAAGTAATTTGAAAATCTGGGCAGAGCCATCGCAAGGAGACAATCATGAAGTGATTTGCCTTGTAATTAAAATGCAAATATTCAGTAGCAATATAAGTGGCTTTGTATGACCTGGAAAGTAGGAGATTTATGGTCGGGCAAATATGTTTGCAGGCTTTTTTTTTTTTTTCTTTTTTAACAACGGCTGATAAAAAGTCGGGGGTGGAAGACTGTTTCAAGTTATAATTCTTAAAGGATGCCCTATGCCGTCATTTATCACTTCCTTTTGTGGTCTGTATTCTTTCTTATTGTTCTTCTACAGAGAACAATAGCCAGACATTTCTGCTGAAATAAGGAGACGTTAAGCACAGTGTTGTCATGCTCGTATATAATTTCTCCCAATATGAGTCTCCCTAGAAAAGAAGATGTAAATAAAATGATTTTTGCATACAAACAATTACACAAACTGAGACAAAACCATATAGAATTTTGAATGAATAATGTATAAATGTTTTTATACATTGAAACAAAGTATGAAAAATAAACTTAGAAGTTTGGTTTTTTTCACAATGGGTCAGATCCTCAGCTGTTGTAAATCACTGATATCAAAGGAGCTGTGCCATTTTTTACAAGCTGAGAATCGGGCACTTTGATTCTAATAAGAATAAGCAATGTTGGCTTGAACCCAGTGACATTTTATTAGTATTTTTAACAATACCATAGAATTAGTATAATAATGCAGTAGTGTTAAATATTGAGGGCTATATTTAGTTAGCCCTCAGATTTGTTTACCATTTTGGCAGTGGAGCTGGTTTGCTCCCTGCAGAGCTTGTAGAAGACACGGCACTCAGACCCAGCTTTCCCTGAGTCCATGACATATGGTCACAGAGGTTAGCCATGAAAAAGTCCTGTGCCTGCACCCTGGTTTCTGGCTCTCCTCTGGCTTCTTGTAAAAAAATTGTGCAGCGGAATCTCTCTCTCTGGCTGGTGCTCCCAGCCTCTACTCCTCCCATTCTACTTAAAAATCAATAGCACTATATGGCTACATATTATCATTATATCTTTTTCAGTCATTCAATAAAATGGTCTAAATCTTTTTATGGGACTTGCTTCTCTGTATGCAATGCCCCCCGCCCCCTGGCTGCCCTGCAGTGCAAGTGGGGCAATTTGCCCCAGGCCCTAGACGCTGCAGGGGCCCCGCGAACCCTGGTGTGGTGGCAGTCCGGGTCTTCGGCGGCATTTTGGTGGTAGGGGCCCTTCAATGCTGCCAAAGACGCAGAGCAACTGAAGGGTCCCCCGCCGCCAAAATGCCACCGAAGACCCGGACTACTGCCGGGAGAGTACAAGTGCCACAGCTCCCCCAATTTGCCCCAGGCCCCCTAAATCCTCTGGATTGCCCTGATGCACTGGGAAATTTGGCTGACTAACAGATGGAAGAATGCTGATTGTTAAGTGGTGTATACTGACTACTTTGGACAATCCAAGAGAATAGCTAATGTATGATCAATTATAGATCAAATGCGCATATTCCTGTGGGCAGAAACATATACCCCTAGCAAGGAAGAAACAGCAAGCATTATGATTCTAAACTAGTAAGATGATTTTACTGTTAAGAATGGAGACTGGAAAACACAGTAGTAGTTTTGCTTTAGTAAGTAGTTAAAAGGCACTTGTGAGTATGGTAATCTCTCAGTTGTAGAGATTTATTCTATTAGATTGTTTTACATCATTCATCCTTAGATTGCTTTATCGTAAATCCCACTATGTACTTTGGCAGCAAGAAACAGTAAGAAAGAAATGTGTGCAAGGATTATCAGCTCTGAAATTCAGCCAGAGGAGACTAATCATTTTGAGTCAGAATTCAATCGCCAAACAAATTTTACATTTTGTTTTTGCTTATTGCACCAGAATAGCTTTATCTACATACCACAACAGTTTTCAAGCTGAGTGGAAACCAACAGGAGCTGTCAGTATATTGTCCTGCAGATAATTGCTGGGATCCAAACAGAGAGACTGTTAGGGCCAGGTTGTCACCCACTCTGCATGCCTGTGCGGGGGAATAAGTAGGCATAAAACATTTCCTTATTCCTCTGCCCCAGCAACACCAGGAGGAAAGCAGGCTCTGCAGAGCTTTTACTTCCTCCTCCCACTCAGGTGGGCCAAGAGGGGGAAGTGAACTGTAGGAGGAACCTTGGCATTGTCCCCATCCCCAACATGTTAGGCCCTGCATCTGCCCAGGGTGCATACACTGTTCCAGAAATTGGGCTATAGTTAAGGTACATCCCTCTGGAGTCAGCTGGCAACTGGGAGGCAAAGGGGCAAAGCATAACCCATTGGAATGAGAAATGCAGATCGTATGAGTTTCTGTGGAACTCTGTACTGAATGTCTTGTGTAAATTGTGGGGAATTTGTGGGGAAGTAGTTCCTCTTCCTTGATGGATAATTTTAGCCATCTTGCTATGAATGCTATTGAACCTTTCCCCTCAACATCTGGAGGAAGAATACTAAAGGAGAATTAACATTACTGTTCCTTTGTATGTTTCATATGTCTTGAACACTTGCCCCAACTCTGCAGTGTGCTACTGGTTCTCCAGACTATATTTCAGATTAAAGCAAAAGGAGGCCAGTACCATCTCTTGGGCTCTCTGGTAGAGCTTTTTTGGTTGGTATAAATTTGGTTTAGAAGATTTTGTCCAAGTGCAAGCTGCAGAATTTTGTCCACAGACAAAGCCCTAATTTAAGAATTTTTTTCAGCAAGGTGATTGTGATGAGAGAACGTGGTTCTGTTGTCTGGTAATCTGGAGGGATCAACTGTAAAGACTTAAATGGGATGCTAGAATCAGTAATTCTGTTCCTCGTTAGTGGAAATACTGATTCTCCATATACTTTAACAAAAACAGTGTGCTGGGGGCCAGTCTAGAGAATAAAACAAACATATACAAAACACTCCTAACCATACATTTTAAAAAAAAAGGTACATGGAATTTACGTGTTCTCACTTATATAATGCTCGTTTCTGTTTTGGGTATGTAGGCTGTAATCTGTTCAGGTCAGAGGAACAGTTTCTTACTCGGTGTTTGTACAGCATCAAGCACAATGAGGCCTTGATATCCTATGATGATCCTCCGCATTACAATAATAAGAATGATAACTGGTATTGGGTGGTGTATTTTGAGGTAGAGCTGATGGAAACTCAGAATTTTTGGTTCCTGGAAAATTTCAAAATTTGGGTTTGGTCTGAACTGGAATAGAAACAAATATTTTTGAAATTTCCCACAAATCAGAATTACTGAAAAAATAGTTTTGGAATTCTGAAATCTCATTTTAAATTTTATTTTTTCATTTTTTACAATTTATTATTTTACATTAATTCATAACTTGTCAGTGGTAGAAGTAGTGCATATTATATGTTATAATATATAATAGATGAAATATTTCTCCTCTTTTTATTTTAAAACTGTGAAGGGCAGCTGCTAGTTAGTATTGTGAAAGATAACTACTTAGTGTTATATTTTCTAGATCAGTGTCTGTGTTGTAAACCCAGTTTGATACTTGGACATAAAATAGTAGTCTATTTTAACTATTATGAAATATAAAAATAAAAAAATGAAAATAAAAATATTGAAACAATTTAGGAATTCTGAAATAAAATTATTATTTAATTTTTTTTCCTGCTGGAATGTTTGTCAAAATGACATTTTCAGAAATGTTTGAATTTGTCAAAAGCAGGGCTGGCTCTAGTTTTTTACCACCCCAAGCAGCAGCAACAACAACAAAAAAATTCCAAGAGTGAAGTGCCAAAGTAAAAATACTTCCAAGAACGAAGTGCCACCCCAGGAATGCCACCATGCCACCTCTAGAGTTGTGCCGCCCCAAGTGTGTGCTTGGTTTGCTGATGCCTAGAGCTAGCCTTGGTCAAAAGCAGCATTTTTCATCAATAAGTGTTTTGACAAAAAAATTTCAACTAGCTCTAATCTTGAGGTATAACAGAAAATTCGTCTTTTTTCTTTGACCTGTTTCAAGGAGAGGTTTGCTATCCAGAGATCTCTTCGCCTGGAACAGAAATAGAGCACATGCAGAGTGGTTTCCAGAAACCTTTAAATGTTTGGTGGTTGTTCACCTGTTTGGTGTTGAAAAAGAAGTCTTCTAATGAGTGATTCAGGTATTCTGAATTGGACTTAGTTCAGATATAAATACTGATTTTTTTTTCAGTGGTGGTTGGTTTGTGGATGTGTTGGTGTTTGGTAGTTTGTGTTGTAGAAAGATTTATAGGTTTCATTAAAGTACAGACTACATGTTTCTCAAATAGTGGGATGGTATTTTTATATTTGCAGATTATAATATTTAAAATAGACACTTTATTTAATTTAGTAAACTCTCTTCTTTTTCGTCTGTTCTTGTCTAATTCAATATCAGGTGGGTGGTTATATTAAAGAATGTTAGTGGAAGGATTATGGGGATGTGATGCTTTTGAAATGATACCTGATAATTCAGTTGGTATTGTGATTCACTAAAATGTGCAAACAAATGAGAAAAACAGATTCATTATTTCCACTTGAGAGAAATAGAATTATTAATTCATGGATATCAGTTATCTGTTTATATTTATATATTAAAATGAATTATACAGAATCAAGTGAAAAATACTTCTGCCCCATGAAATTTCTTTCTTTCAAGTGATAAATAGAATAAAGAATGAGCGAAATATGATTTTCTTGTAAAAGAAAATATTTTAATTCTAGGTACTTTGTACCTATTGCAATGTCACAGTATAAAACGTTGATTTTAGTCACAATTTCAGGTACTGTGAAGATGCTTCTGCTTTCCATTACTATTGAACAAAGTCAATAATCATGAAGTGTCCATGGTGCTGAAAATGTACTGTTGATGCAGAGCTAGCTCAGTAAACTATTTAAAAAAATTGAAGATGTCATGTCAAACAGTATCTGAAACACCAGAGGTATGTTGTGTATGTAAGAAGTGTGTGATTTGCAGTTTGGCTCATTGATCATTTTAATAAGAAATTATTCCCAAAATATTTTTAAACCTTGTGTGTGAAAATGATATCTATTTTTGGCAGCCTCTCTGGTTTTAGGATTAAGCAAATAGGGAAGTGCTAATAAGCATGAGCTAAATGAGGAAGCAAAATAAAAATGCTTCATTTATAAGTGGTAATGTTTGTAACTCCTTCCTTTTCATTGAGCCACTGAAATCCCTTGTCTCTACCACTGCGGTTCATACAATGGGTAAGATTAATAACTGAATCTCTGTTTCACCTTCTTAAATCTAGAATCTCAGTTTTGGTTTATCTCATTAGATCAGAAAGTGTACGCTGCTTCTGTAGGCTGAAAGCCTGGGACAGTTTGGCTAGCAATGTCATGATCTGTTGTAACACACACAGACACCTGGTAAACGATAGGTAGTACAGAGAATAAAATCCATGATTTTCTTTAAAAGTAGTTGAACTAAAGGAACAACTTCAGTAGCCGTTAACAGTAATATCCCATGAGTCTTCAATGAAGGCCTGACTGCAGTAGTAGCTTGAGGGCAAGAATATTGTAATTTACTCTGTGTGACACACAGTTTCAGCTGGTGTGTAATACAGATTCAGCCATCTTCTGGGTGAAATGAGCTAAAGAGATAATATTAAACTAGGACTTTGCAGCCTCCACCAGCTCCCCACACTATCAGATAGGTCATCTCTCTTTCCTGTAACTATCACAGAAGCTATGATCATTTAGTACATACGGCCAACAAAGCCCAGATATAAATATGAGGGAGCTGAGGAAAAGCCGTGATTCTAGAGCAACCTTCCCAAGAAAATCAGGATTAATTCTGTTTTCACCAACTTCAGATCATGGTATAAAGCTCACTATCATTGAAGCAATTCTTCAAAGAAAGAAAACATGGAACAGAAGAGCACACGTCAAAGGCCTCCAAAGCAGAAGCCAATAACTAAACCAATGTGTTTATCCAGTGTGGATAGATCTTGCAGGGGAACATAATTTGTTCCTCCTTTTATCTTTACTGGTACTGTCTTTCCATGCCCAGGCCAAGTTTCTCCAAGGATGGAGAGAAATCCTAGAGATTAGTGAGAATTCCTAGTGTCATGATGTTAGCTTCATCACTCTGAAGATTGAATTCCTTCTAAGATCTGGATTACTAGATGGGAGTGTGGTGAGTTCCCCCCAGGGTGCCACCTGGAAATGGGGTACCACTGAGCCCCCGACCCACCAGCCTGGGCTCCCTTTCACACTATTGCTAGGACAAGTTACAAAGCCTTCCAGCCTGCACTTTCACCAGCATGCATACAGGTAGGGACACACCCAGCTGCAGTTACAAGTAGGCTCTCTGACAAGCCTGTGCAAGGGAAAGCTAGTCCCAGTCTCCCCTCCCTCTGCCCGGAGTGTAAACCCAAAAGTATACAATCTTGTGTTGCACAGGTAACTGTACAGCATAAGCTCATAAAATTCATCTCCTCTCTCAATGTGGAGAAGAATATGCAACAACCTTCTGCCCCTGAGTTATGATTCCCACACACTGGTTTAGATAAAGCAAAAACAAGTGTATTAATGACAAAAGATAGATTTTAAGGGATTGTAAGTGATAGCAAACCAATGAAAGCAGATTACCTAGCAAATAAACAAAAACACAAACTAAACTTAATATATTGAATAGATGGTTATGAAAAGCAAATTCTCACCATAAGAGCAGGCTTCAGATTCTTAAGGGAAAGCTGCACTTGCTAACAGCCTGGCAGGTGTTCTATTCACAGGCTAAAAATCCCTTAGCCTGGGACCATCACTTGCCCTGGTTCTGTCTTTGTTCCTCGGGTGTTTCCAGCTGTAGTGTTATAGGGAGAGTGAGGACCCATCATGATGTCATTTTCCCCCTTTTATATTTTCTTCCCACTTGCTGGAAAACTCTTTTGCTGTGACCTGAGTCACAGTTCCCATTGTGTAGAGCTATCTCTGAGAGGTTTCTATTGTACACAGTTCCTGGGGTAATCCTTGTGCTTGTGTGCATTTCCTCAATAAGCCATTAACGTTGTTTGGCTTTTTTACTGTTGTACCTGAGAGGCTGCTTGTGGGCATTTTCAACCTCACAACATGTTTCAGTAACCAATATCCAGACCCTTACTTGTCCCCAGTCTGGAGTGACTGCCACATCTGGAATACTCTTAGCCTCTTTAAACAGAGAAGAGGAGCCAGAGTTCAGTGATCAAAACTCAGCTTTTCACATGGTAGAGCACAACATAATCAACAGGCAGCTGACTCCAATTCAGTATTCAGTTTCTTAGAAAAAGTAATAAGAGTTATTAGGTGATTTTCTCTTTTAATGATGCACTGAAATGCTTTTGAAATAAATAAATACAAACAATTGTCTGCTTTGAATTAGCAGAATGCATATGGCAGCTTTGACATGATTAAAAACATCATTTTCAAAGTGAGAGGTTTAATTTTCCTTATCAATATGAGGTTCAGGTTTCTGGAGAGTTTTTTAATTCCTTGCCACCGAACCCACAAAGCCGAGCAGGAAGTTGCATAACTTACAGCATTTTAAATGTTTGTGATGTCTTGAAGTCCTGGAGGTGAAGGTGAGTGAGTAATTTTAAAATATATTTGGCTTTAAATGTATTAAATATTTATTTCTATTCATTTATTCTGGAGGAGATACAGGATTTTAATTTTAAAAAAAATTCTAAAATACCCTTTAAATTCTCTTTTAAGATCTAACAATAAATTGATTCCTTAGATACACACAAAACTATCCCCACATTTTACTTACATGGCATTGTAATTAAATATTCCCAGCCTCAGTCTAAAATCTCCCGATAATAATAACTTTTACCCTATTGTCCTTTAGGGCATTTCCTTGTCACAGACTTTTAATACTTCAGGTTTAAAGTATTGCTGCATACTCTGTGTCAGATGTCAAATACATTTGTTATCAGTTACCATTTTGAAAGTCAGATAATAAATGAGCAAATTAAAATAAAATCTTTATCTTGTATACCAAAGTAATTTGGGTCAGTTTTTTTATAATAATTTTCCAAATAGGGAATATGATGCAATAATCTTGAAGGGCTAGGTTAACGTTTTTCTCTAAACCCTGAGTAAGGGTCTTGTGGAATTGTGCCTGGAGGAAGCCTGGGAAGGAATTGTAACTCAGAGTGCCTTCCCTGCTTTCTTGATCCTAAGGATGGAAGAAATTTTCTGCATCCCTTTACAGACTTCAGCTAACTTGCCTTCTCATGCGGGCTCTATTCTACTGGCTAGCACATTGTAGCAGTGAGGGAGTGAAGACACGGCTCAGCCAACTCCCTGTCCTTTGTGAAGGAAGAGTAGCAGTTTTTGTGGAGCCTATCTCCCCAACCCCTGGAGTCGTGATATGAGCAGGCTGCATGCAGCAGTGTGGCTTATGCCCCGTTATTCCCCAGGAAGTCATGTAGGACTCAATGACAATTTAGCCCCAAATCAGTTGTGTAATGTTCTAACTGTAACACCTGAAGGAGTAGTCAGTATTTATATATTGTTTTGCTAAGCATCTCATTAGATCACATTATTTAAATACCCATTCCTATTTAAGTAGACAGTGTCAATTTAATAAATCAGATTTTAGTTAGGTAAAATATTTTTACCTAATATTGTTCAAACTGAAAGAGATTAGAATAAAAATATTTCTTTTTTTCCATTTTTCAGCAGTTAGTGTTTTGTCAATTTCACTATTTCCCTGTGTAGACAGTGAAGCCCTATTTCACACTGCAGTCTTCTAGAGTAGACTCCCGTGTAGAGTCTAATTAATGTCAACGGGAATCTACAGAGGTCTGTGTTTAACAGATCCAGTTGTAGGATCCAGAGCCACAGTCAATTTCCCCTTTTGTTTGTGTTGGAATTCTCATGTTTAAAAAAAAAAAGACAGGAAAAATGGAAGTTAAAAACATAAAAATGGGCAAAGACAGTTGTATCACCTGCTCATGGAACAGCTTTTAGCTAGTTTTGTTTTTTTTTAAAGTGATTAAATTTCAAGTTGTATGCAGTGGTGGTGTAACTATGTTGGTCCTAGAATATTAGAGACATAAGATAAATCTGCTCCAGACCTGAAGAAGAGCTCTGTGTGAGCGTGAAAGCTTGTTTCTCTGACCAAGAGAAGTTGGTTCAATGAAAGATATTATCTCACCCACCTTGTGTCTCTAAATTTCAAATTAACAGTTTCACTTTAGACCATTTATATAAAATTCTGAAGAATCATCACTTCATAGTTTTTTCAACCAATAGTCCCGTATCACAGGTCAACAAAACGTATGCTTTATTGCCAGTTGGGGGTGGTCCATGAATCTGCTTATGGCTAGTTATTAGTGCACTTTAACATCTATTGGGGAGGGCAAACTCAGAAGGGCATAATAAATTCTGTACTGAAAAGATTGCATCTCTGTTTAGTAGTTTTTTGATTCAAGTCTTAAGGGAGAGATTTTCAGAGGCACAGGGAGGACAGTGAGGCGCCGACCCTCCCTGAAAGGGGCTACTCCAGGCCCAGTATGCCAAGCGCGTGCTTGGGGCGGCAAGCCGGGGAGCGCTTTGCTAGTTGCCGGGAGGGCAGCAGGGAAGCTGCCTTCGGCAGCATGCCTGCGGAGGGTCCTCTGGTCCCGCTGCTCCAGTGGAGCCATGGGACCAGCGGACCCTTTGCAGGCACGCCTGCAGGAGGTCCACCAGAGCCGCGGGACCGACGACCAGCAGAACGCCCCCCGTGGCATGGCGCCGTGCTTAGGGCTGCGAAATGTCTAGAGCCTCCCCTGCTCCCTGGAAGTTGTGCCATTGAAAAGCTATCTCTTAAATTATACTAATTAAAGTCCCAATCCTGCAGAGACTTAAATGGGTGGTTAACTTTACTCCCTGTGAGAACTCCCATTAACTTCAGCACCTGATGAACCGGGGCCTATGTGTGGTCTAGAATTGCCTACTATGTACCTAGATTGTAGTAAAAATGATATGCCAACATGCTTTTTGTTGTTAAATGATCTGAGAAGCAGTTGGCATTTTATCAACTGTCGACTCTCGTTTTGTTAAGAGAAGTCAAGTGGCTCTTCTAAGCATATCTGTAGCTCTGAGAAATAGTGTACCTAGCAGCATACTGTAGCATCATAATTATCAAAAGACTTTCCTGCTTTCATTAGTGTTTAGGATGCTAAGCTGCTAAGCTAATTGATTTTTTGAAGCATCATACAGATGACATGAAACTGACCTATGTGTGCTTTAGAATTGTTTCTGTGTCAATGGAGGATTAATCCAAATATGTGCAGTTGCTCTGAAGGGCATTTGACATTGTAAATAACTTGTCTTTTATTCTTAAAGGTAAATTATATGAAATAGATGAGAACTGCTATCACACAAAATATGAATATACAGTTTAGAAATGTTCTGACATTTATTTCTGAAATATTTCACCTCTTGATGAGGCATCATCCACCAAAATTTGAGGTGAGGTGGGGCTGCTTGGGCCCGAAGTAGTTTTTTAACCCTTTCCTTTCCAGTGCAGGGCTGTGGACTCTTTTACAATATTACAACATGGAAAATAGCAATTTAGAGTCTGGTGTAAATTGTTGAAAATGTTCTTGAGGAATATACCATTTATTTTCAGTAGCATTATGACTATTTTTGTATAGTTAACAAGGTAAGTTGCATTTTTTATCTCACTTATTTGTCTTGCGCAACATCTGAACAGACGAGAGCTATCTCAGACGTTTTCCTTGCTGTATTCACATGCTTTAGAAGTAAGCTCAGCATTTGAAGTTGATTAATGGATTCTGAAGGACACAGCCCTGGAGACTTATATATTTTCTAAGCAAAAGTTCTTAAGTACTTGTATGGAAAGGGTAGCAATTTTCTGGAAATGAAAGTATTTTCTGTTGAAGAATTGAATCAAGTAGAATAAGCCAGACTTCTTGTTTTAAATAAAACTTCTCTAATGAAAATGATTGTAGAAAATGTAATGACATTTAATTGTAACAGATTTCAAGAATGAGGATGCTGGACTATAAATACTTTTCTCATAAAAGCATCAGTGCATTACAACTCTCTGATGTGTGGGTCATTATTAGTCCATGGAAAGACCAATTAATTGGTTTTTATTAATTAATTTAATTTGCTGCCATACAGTTCCTTTTAATAGCTATATATTTAAAATGTGGAATAAGTTAATTTTCTTATGGTGTTTTAATTTTCAAAGAATTTTGGGCAGCTTGGTTTCTGTTGAAAATCCTGTAGCAAGTTTGCAATGAAACAGGTATACAGAACAGAGCTAGTCACTTCTGGTAGTTTGGATGATTTAGTTGGGGATTGGTCCTGCTTTGAACAAGGGGTTGGACTAGATCAGTGGTTCTCAAAGCTGGTCCGCTGCTTGTTCAGGGAAAGCCCTTTGCGGGCTGGACCGGTTTGTTTACCTGCTGTGTCTGCAGGTTTGGCCAATCGTCGCTCCCATTGGCCGCGGTTCACCACAGCCCCCATTGGCCTGGAGCAACGAACCGTGGCCAGTGGGAGCCGCGATCGGCCAAACCTGCAGACGCAGCAGGTAAACAAACTGGCCCAGCCCAGCAGGGGCTTTCCCTGAACAAACGGCAGACTGGCTTTGAGAACCACTGGACTAGATGACCTCCTGAGGTCTCTTCCAACCCTGATATTCTATGATTCTATGATAACCCAGCTTCCCATTAGGAATATCTTCTGTAACAATACTATTCCTTAAAGAAAAATAAGTCAGAAAAAGCAGAAGTTGTAGCTCATGATGGAAATATTACCCTCTCCTGCAAAAAAAAAAAAGTAAAACTTCCTGAGAAGAGAGCTTCTAGAGAAATTTGCCAAATCAATTCTGAATTCTAGAAAAAGGAAAGAAAGTATTAGAAAACCTGGTCAGAGTTTGAGAAATTATTAAAATTGAGACTACAGCCTATAAAGCAAATCCAACAACTTTATGTAGGAGGATATCTAATGATCCTGAATTGGTTTGCTGAAATGTTAGAAACTCCTGCTAAAATATGCTGTAAAAAGTTTATTATTGAGAAAAATACTGAAAAATAGATTAAGTACAGCTTTCCAGGGCGTTAAAGATGTTGATTCTGACCTCTCAATGAACCGAGTGTAAGCGAAAAAGGAGTTGCACACCCTTGTGAAGAAACAAATAATTTTTTCAGGTGTCTAACTGAAATATCACAGTTTGGGGATATTAGGAAAGATGTAGTTAGTATCTTCTACAGGTAGAATTCTGCCTTCCACTAATCTTATGTGTTCTAGAAAAGCTGAGTGGACAAGTAAGTTGCAAATTCATTGACAGCATTGGAATTTAGCTCACTTATGCCAGAGGTGAATTTGGCACTATGCTTGTTAAACACTTCTGGTTTTGGAATATGATCCAGATATTTTAAACATTGGTCCAGAGGAATCAAGTTTTGAACTTTCAGGTGAGAATTGACATAAGTTTGAAACAACAAACAAAAAGCTTTGCAACCTAAAGGGAGAATGAAGGAAAATCAAACTTAATATGATCTCCACTTCTTGCCTTTATTGCACACAAATTCTGTGTTCTAAGGAAAATATATTTATGTAGGGGTAATTACAGATTGTAAAATAGGTTTTTTTAAGAGAGCAATTAAGTTTAAAGAGTTCATAGAAAACAGCATTATGGTGCCTTTTTCCAGAAAGATCTCAAAACACTTCAGTAAAGTGCTGGGAGCACTGGCTCCTTCATTAGGCTCTGGAGAAGGGTAACCCTCAGGCAAGAGGAGTGAGGAGGCTGACTAGCTAGCTTGCTCATGTCATTGGCTCTGGAAGAAGGGAAAAAGCCATGAGAGTCCACACTCTGTAAGAGAGCAGGAAAGAACTGGAAGCTGAGTGCAAGAGAACGAAAGATTCTTGCAGAAGAGAAGAGAGCCTGAGCAGAGGGTGGTGTCCAGCTAAAGACTGGGACGTATGACCCTTCTTTTGTGTTTGGGTTAGAACTTGGATGCCCCAAAGATATAATGTGAACTGGCCAGAGGGCCAAGTCCCAAGGAGGAGAGTGAATCACTGAAACACTGTGATGCCTCAACAGGGTGCTCTCGGACAATAAGTCTATGATAGGACCCTTCCAGCTTAAAAAGTACTAGAAAGTCAGAAAATTGTGCATAATGGAGAGCTTGGGGATCTCTGATTTTTATAGGATAGTGGTGGTTTTGTCAATTAACAAAAAAAGAAGTGGTGGTGTGGAATATTAGAGGTATTTGTCAACTGAATCCATATGTAAAACAGAGAACATGGCTTGTGTCATATATTTCCATTCTCCAGTGTAGTAGGACAAAGCCTGGTTGAATATTTTAGAAGAGGTATTCTTTTCATTTTATATGCCATTAATGATGTTCCCTCACCTGAAATTTGGGGGGTAAAATAGGAAATAATTTCACAGAAATGTTGTGTGTAAAAAGCAAGGAAATGAAAAGTTAAGGCAATTGACAGAATATTCTCTGAACTCCTTCACCCAGAGTCTCACACTTCACTAACAGCACCACACCCAAGGCACCACTGAGAATGCACAACAACCTTAACTCAGCCCCAGTCTTTCAGCATCCTTTTTTTTTCAACCCCGAGTGTATGTGGCTTCACAGAACTGTGCTGAAAGGATTGTGGGGAGGTCTGGTACAACTGGCTAGAGGAAAAGAGTGCAGTGGATGACACTGCCGGAAGAGGTCCTATCAGCAAAAAGAAAGAATGTCAACGCATTAGCTTCAGTCTCCAAGAGAATATGCCAGTTGCTCAGACATCTTTCCTGGGGATGGAAGAGTTTTTACTTGTGTGAGGGGTTGGAAACTGGGAATGGGGTCGGTGGCATATAACAACCTAGACATACAATTAGGGGTTTCATAATCTTATTAAGATAAGGTGCCATGACAACTTCTCACATTTATAACTAAAGGTAATTTGATAGTGTCTTCTCTGATCTGTTATCCTCTAATTGCCCAAAATTAACAGTCTAGGTTTCAAACTAGCTTCCTACCATTCTTATCTGAGGAGGCATATGTGATGATATTTCAATGGCAGCTGAACCAATACAGCTTTAATCCTGTGCAATTCTGTGAAGGATAAACTCCATGGCATTTGGATGTGGGTGTAGTCTATGTGTGTGTCTAATGGCTGGTCAACACTACAGGGCGGGAGGATCAATCTAAGTTATGCAACTTCAGCTGTGTGAATAACGTAGCTGAAGTTGACGTACTTAGATCTGTTTACTGCGGTGTCTTCACTGTAGTGTATCGATGGGAGACGCTCTCCTGTCGATTCCTTTTGCATTTCTCTTTGAGGTGGAGTACCAGAGTTGATGCTAGATTGATCGGCGGTTGATTTATTGCATCTATGCTGGATTGATCACTGCCTGTTGATCCGGTCGGTAGTGTAGATAAGCCCTTACATTTGCACTTGGTTTACACTACCCTTCAATTCATAAACAATAAGCATTTTAAAACTGTTGTATATGAATAATAAAATACTTTACCGATATCCTTGCTGTATTATACAGTTGTATGGATTATCTACTTATCCATATAACTGTACAGTATGTAAATATACATATATTACATTAAACATAGGGCCAGATTTTTAAAGATGCAGGAATGTACTTAGTGGGATTTTCCAAAGCTCTTAGGTAACTAACTTTCATTGGTTTCTATGAGAGTTAAGCACCTCAGCGCTCAGTGAGTTTTTTTCAAGAACACCTGTCTGCATCTTTTGGCATACAAATAGCTTAAAAATCCAACCCACAATGTTTTGTTATACATAGGATGGGTATTGCAACTTGTAGCCAGGCTTGGGAGCATGCTCTGTAAATCATACCCTGGACAGATATAATTGCCTAAAAGAAGTGCTACCTGATCTTATCTGATTTCACAAGCTAAATGGGGTCAGGTCTGGTCAGTGCTGGGAACAGAGACCTCAAGGAAGATCCAGGATACCATAATGATGGTGATGGTGAAATGATGTGAGCAACACAGGAGGTGGCACTCTTCCCTTTAAGCAGTACCAAACCAACAGTTTAGCACTGTGTTCTCCAATAGGGGAGGAATACCAAATCATTTGTTTGATGAGCTAGAAAGTTGGTGTCAAAACAAAAAATTCAACTTGTTTGCCCAGCACATTTCTGTTGACAGAGAACATAATAGCCTGGGCCAGGGCAAGGGCCTGTGGGAAAAGATACAGGACATGTTCTTCAAACTGTGTTACCAGTTGGAAACTTCACAGCAGGATCCCTTTGCCAGCTCCTTCTGATATTGTTGTGTAGGCCATCAGTCGGAAGAGAGACATTCTTGAATTTCTAGACCATTTCTGTATCTTCTTTTCCCTTCCAGTACTTCCCTCCCACCCTCCAAAAAAAGGCAAAAATTATGGCCATAGAGATGCCTCATGGTCCTTCTCCCTTTATCATCCAGACTGTGTTTTCACTAGATAAGAGTATTTGCTAATCTTTCCCCTGTGTCCTGGGGAAGCTGGGAAAAGTGACCCCACAAATATAAGCTGAGAATTCCCATATGAAGATTCCCCTTGTCAGAGAATCCTTCCAAAACAAAGAATTTCAGAAAAAGACTATTTGACTTCTGCTTTCAGTTTGAGGGGGAGGGAGAGAGGCAGAAGGCTACTAGTGAATCATCCATCAAACTTTGAGCTGTGTTTTTGAGCTAAATCAGAACCAAGAGGCAAAAGGGCTAGACAGTCTATCAGTGAATAAACAAAAGGGTTGCATTAGGCAGTCTACTATCACCATTAAGATTTGATACACCAGGCTTAGCTTTTCCTTTTTTCCTTCATGTAACAAAAACAAAGGAATATGGCATACTGATGAAGGCTGGCTCCCTTCTAAACCCATCAAGACAAAATATATTTCCTTTCTGCATGCCATCATTGATAGCTTCTTCTTCAGCCTAACAAATTACACTTTACTTAACACATCCGCCAGCTTTTTGCTGGTCAGATAAAAAGTCAGAGCTAGGCATTTGAAGACCAACAACCTTTGAATGAGGAACAAATCAAAGAGTAATTAATTTGTCTCGCTGGAGAGTGTATATTAAACAAG
Organism: Gopherus flavomarginatus; assembly: GCF_025201925.1. Lineage (NCBI taxonomy): Eukaryota > Metazoa > Chordata > Testudines > Testudinidae > Gopherus > Gopherus flavomarginatus. The sequence goes on along the minus strand of NC_066617.1, from coordinate 78,711,787 downwards.
AAGTACTGTTTTCCCCTTCTGCTCTAGATCATCTTGGACAGGAAGGATCTAAAGAGATATTGAAAAGTCTTGTGATAGAAGTACTGGTAGAGATCTTTTTGTAGCAACTGTAAATCCTGTCTAACCAGTGTCAGATCCAAATCAAATATTGGATTACATCTCATTTAAAAAAATCAGATGTAGATGTTTCCAAGTTTGTGACCCTCATTCAGAGAGGAAGCTCCTCCAGTTCCAATTAGCAGTTCTTCTGATTATAGTCACGATTCTTTCAGCAGCCCATTTAAAAAATACAAAAGAGATCCTCAGATGACAATTGATTGAGAGTCTCAGGTACCATATCATAATAAGATGTCACTTCCTAAAGAATAGTAGTGTGGGTTTATTCCCTGAATTATAACGGATTACCTTTTGACTTTAAGAATGGGCACTTCTGTTCATTTGAGTAGATTAGACACATTACGGCTAATTTCTGCCCTCAAATTTGTGTAAATTCAGTGTGAAAAGTTTTCCCTTCTGTTTCTTCTAAATAACTGGATTACATTTCTCCTTCAGAAGTGCAATTAATGGCATTTTGGATTTTTCCTCAGTTGGTCTTCAAAAGACTGAACTGTGGCCTTATCTGACCTACTGAAAGCTAACTGAGATGCTAACTTGGCAGCTAAATCTGTTTTGCTGGACAAAGTGTGTACATATGAGTGTGCGCACACACTATGTATACATTTATGGTTCCTATCCTTATATAAATGTACCTGTTACTTTTTTTTCTTTTCCCTTAGAGAGAGTCTCTTAGAGAAGAACCCAAAATTTGGGTTAGAAGTCTGTGACCCTAAGAGTCCCTTTATGCCAACTAGCAAAGGACACACCCAACACTGTTAAAATATTTAGCTAAAGAGTATTTTGTCATGTAACAATTGGATGTCACACTGGTCATTAATATTATTGCTTGATGTATGTATGGTTAGTGTGTAAAGGGTTATGTGTATACTGGTAACGTGTTCCTAATATAGGACCAGACCAACCAATCTGAGTAAAGTGGATAAACAGGTTTTTCTTAGACAAAGGTATGTGGATTTGCCAGGCTTAAGCTGTGTAAACTAGAGAAAATGGAACCATATTTGCGTGTAAGGTCAAACAAGATTATCAAACAACTAGAAAGAGCTAATTCAGAAGAGGACAAGGAAGACATCATGGCATCTGCATACCAGCAGAAGAGAGGAACTTTGTTTGGGTTTACTTTTCAAAGAATATATTTTCATGGTGTTTCTGGACCATAAAAAGAAGAAGAACTCCATAGTTATCCATCACTTAAGGGACAGAAGATGCCAGCACTGTTAGAATCTGTGAAAGGTGGATCCTTTAGCCATGTTGCTGAAGATGATGCTGAGAACTCACTGTAGGTGAGAAATTGCCAGGATTGTAAATTAAGTTTTTTAAACATTAGAAAGTATGTGTTTACTTTTGTTTTCTTCGTAACCATATCCGTCTCTTTCTCTTCCTTAGTATCGTTTAAATCTGTTAATTATTAATAAGCATATACTTAGTTTTATTATAAACCATCTCCGTGATGTGTATTAAGTTAATGAGTGTGTCCTCAGTGAGCCAACAGACTGATATGAGTACTCTCTCTTTGGAGACAGCAGACATAATTTCTGTGAGTGTCCCATGAGAGGGCCTGGGCGCTACAGACTGACATCTCTGGTGAACTTGGGAATTGGGGTTCACTGAATGTTATCTGCAGAGAGAGGTTTAGACTGGCAGAGTATTGAGGAGTTGGCTGATAAGGCAGACAGACTGGTGTGGCAGGGAGCTCTCAGTTTCAACTCCAGCAAAATTCTTGCTTGCTAAGGCAGAGAGGTAACACAGGTGTATGGTTCTGGGCTTCCTGAGGAGAGTGTCACAAAGCTAGACTAATATATAGATTTCTTCTATTTCTAGTATACGGTGGTGACTTCTCTGAGGATTATTCTGGCCAATATGTGCTTTAACCTTGGATCTTCAGTGTTAGGCGTTTGTTAGGCACAAGAGAACTTGAAAGGCAGCATTTTTAGTTGTTGTTTGTTTCATGTTTTTATCAACTAGAGAAGTCGGTTCTTGCTGAATATTTAGTAAATATGTTTCGTTAGTTATTTATTAAAGGTATTTTTCTAGGGGGAGGGAATATTTTAAAAATGTATGTCTCGGGCAAGATTTGTTGTCTGGTTCAAAAACAGGGGAAGATGAGCCTTATTGATATGGTAGTCCAATGACAAGATTTAAAATGATAATCTGCTCTCTTTCACCTAACACATTGGAGGGTAAGATGACTACCCTAACGTGGAAAAAATGACTTTATTCTTCTCAAATAACAAATTTTCCTGTTCTGAATATCAAATGTTATTTGTTTTATCTTAGTAAGACTAATGAGGCCCATGAAAGGTAACAAATGCAGTAATTTAGCCTTTTAAATCTATGTTTCTTTAAGGAATACTTCTAAAAATGTGATTTACTCATTTTAATTTGTAGCATAAGTGACTGTGCTTCCAAATGTGATCATTACTTCTGAGAGAGCAATTTTTTTTGTTATGATTCTCTGTTTCTTGTATTGCTAAAGGAGATTTCTGACTGTCTGCTCAATATTCCAGATTGTTTTGATATATTCGTATCTGACAAAAAATTGAGACCCATAGAGCCAACTAGAATGAATTAGAGTCAAATCCTACACATCAGAAGATTAATCTTGACATAATAAACTAAGAATAGTATAGTATGTTGTTAGGAACCATGTTTGACAGCTATGGCAATTTCCTGCAATATCCCTGAAAGACCTTATTGTATTAATTTTGTGTATGATTGCAGGCCAGGATTGTATGTAACCTCTCTAGGGGGGAAATGTGACAGATATTACAGTACCATGCAACATCTTGGGAGTCCTTGGTTTTAAATGAATGATTTATGTATGATTGTGTTCTACTCCATGGGGGAGGGCTACCACAGCTCCACTAGGAACTAATAGCAGTGAGTGGTGATGTGAGCGTGGCTGCTGGAGGGGCCACACTGAGACTGCTCAATCAGAGCAAACTGCAAAGAATGGGCCAGATGATCCCTCAAAACTAGTGGTTTATTCTCATAATTAGATGCACCAAACCAGTCACAAAAAAGCTTCTGTAATACCTTCCTGGTTACCAAGAAGCCAAAAATGCAGCTCCCATAAAGCAACTCAGCCTTGGGCTTCCACCCAGAGAGCCAATTAAGATATGGTGAGGGTTACTTAAAATCTTATTCACCGTATATAAAGTTATAGCCAATCCAAAGAGATCGGATACATTACCCACCAGGTCAATGAATATTTCAGATTTTACCCAAATACAGGCCTATGGCCAATCCTTATAAACTAATCTAAGCTTTACTTTAAAAAGAAACAACTGGAAAAAGTTACTGTAATTAAAAAAATCATTATACATACAGGTGTGATTAAAGTTCTTAGGTCAGTTTCATAATAGAGATGGTGAGGATGCTGATTTATAGAAGTCCTTCCAGAATCAATTCAATAGATTATAGTCCAATAGGCAGTCCATGTGTAGAGTTTGTTCAAATTCTTCCATGAGAATTTGCAGCGATATTCCAGCATAGGCCTGGGGACCTCAGTCTTGTGGCTTGAACTTCCTCTGACAAAGTTTAAGCAGATCTGAGATAGCAAATATCAGGGCCGAAGCTTCATTTGTAGTTCTCTAGGGAGCTAATAGCCTCTTGATTTCAATACCATTCAAGTACCATTTCAATACTTCTGTAATATGTTCTTAAAAATTGATTTTGGGTCACTTAACCTGCTGGTTGCTTAACCCTCCCTAGTTCAGTGTCATAGGTGATTAAAGCAAATCAGTCAGGTTGTTGTAATCCATCAGGGAAGAACTATCGCCTGGACAGGCTCACATATACTACTTCAAACTGGATTCTCTCAAGACCAACCAGCCAAGAAAGGGCCTTCTTAATAGACAGCCTGAGTTTAAACTGACTCAGGGCCTTCTTTCCAATCTAGGAAACAGACAGGACCTTCTGTCCAATTCAGGTGCGGGAGGACCCAATCCTTAAGGATGGATTGGAAGAACTTGACCTGCTAGAGGCCCCTAAGACTGTTGGGTGACCCTTGGTAAGCTTTTTAGCACAAGTGTAGATTTGTATTGTTTTCAGTATGGTTTTCTGTAATGCTTTCACATTGAGAAGTAAATGTGTTTGCTTAGAAGGAGCTGTGTGTGGGCAATACATTGGTCACAGCCTTCAGAGAGAAAGCAAAGTAGAGGCATTGGCCTGCTTAGTCAATCTGGCTTGCTGGGGATATCGCAATATAACTCAGAGAGCTGTGCTGCAGCCTTAAAATCCCTGTCAGATGGGAGAAAGAGACAGGTCTTTGCCCAAGAGAGTTGATGGCTGAGGAGTTGGAAGCCTAAAGAGGTGTGCTCTCAGTGAATCACTGAGGAAGAATACAAGCACAGTTACCCAGAAACTGTGACACCATGTATTAAACTTAAGTCTGACCTATGAATTGTACTCAATATAATTATTTGGTCAAAAATCCAAGTAATACACAAGTAAATTTTAATAAGTTTAGAGATTTCAGTGGCTATGAGGAAATTGATTCAATTTTTCTGGGTTTTGTGTAATTAAAGTTGACAGGAGACATGGACTTCAGGTTAAAAGGGGCTTTCTGCTTGGTTTGAGGAACAGATCTTATACCACAGGGTTGTAAGAGCAGAAATGACACATAATGTTGGTAATGTACAATGGCATTCTTAGCATCCACAGGTTATACAGAAAGGTACATCTTTAGAACTCAATTCATGCTTTATGGAATAAAACAATAATACAAAAGGGAGTGTATTTTTCTGGTGTATGATTGTCATAATATAATTCCCAATTCTGAACCTTAGCGTCCAAAATATGGGTACTCGCATGAATTCCCCTAAGCTTAATTTCCAGCTTAGATCCTGTAGTGCTGCCACCAATCAGGACTTAGAGTAGAGTGCCTGATAAACTCTGGTCTCCCCCAGCACCTTCCCTTGGGACCCCAAGACCCAAATTCCTTGAGTCTCACAACAAAGGGGAATAAACCATTTCCCTTCCCCCTCCTCCCCTCCAGGTGTTCCCTCCCTGGGCTCCTGGAGAGAGATACAGATTCAAGCTCTGTGAATCTAAAGAAAGGGATTCCCCCTTCTCCTTCCTGCTCCTTTCCCTTCTCCCCACCAATTCCCTAGTGTACACAGACTCAGTTCCTTTGAGCCTTAACTAGGAGAAAAAAATCAGACAGGTCTTAAAGCAAAGCTTTTAATAAAAAGAAAGAAAAAAAGTAAAAGTTTATCTCTGCAATTTAGATGGTAAAAAGTTACAGGGTCTGTCAGCTTATAGAAACAGCTTATAGAAACTAGAAAGAAGCCTCCCCCCCAGCAAAGTACAATTTAAAATACTTCCAGCAAACTACACATTTGCAAATAAAGGAAAACAAATAAAAAGACTATACCGCCTTTCTATACTCACAAAATTGGAATAAAAGATTAGAGAGCCTGTAGGTATGTATGGTCACTCTCAGAGCCCAGAGAGAACAAAGCAAAACCCAAAAAACACAAACAAAGGCTTCCCTCCACCGAGATTTGAAAGTATCTTGTCCCTGATTGGTCCCCTGGTCAGGTGTTTGGTTCCCGGTTTGTTAACCCTTTGCAGGTAAAAGAGACATTAACCCTTAACTATCTGTTTATGACAATGATATATTGTAGAAAGATATACGAAAACAGGGCAATGTCAATATATAAATTTGAAACAATAACTACTATTTATTTAACATACAATATCACATATAACAGGTTGAATGCTCCTGAGTCTGCTTGATGACAGCTACTTGTTCCTCTGACTTTGATATGATATTGAAGTTGGATATAAGAGGATGCTGATAAATTTCACAAAGTGTTTATCAGTTAAAATCAAAATGTGCATCAGGTCTGATAAATTGTGTGTCAATTTTCATTTCAAATTCTTGCTCTGGGATTATGAGTCCAGCAAAAAAGGCAGTCAGTTTATGGCTTAGCAGAAAGTAGAATGAGCAAAAATATATGATTTTAAATCTTTTTGAGGCATGAGTGAAGGATGTAAGGCTGATCGGTAATTTTTTAATACTGTGTGTGACCTGATTATTAAGATATTTGCTGTATAGCTATATGGGGTTTTTAGAATATTTACTGCATGCATATGTTGAAGACTATTAGGAAGCTAACAGAAAGGCAATACAATAGCTCTATATAAATAACCTCCTGGTAAACATTTGAAGGGGGCTTAGAAACAATCCCTGAGCTATTTTAAACTGTAGATATGGTACTTCCAGAAGCCAGCAAAGTAACGAGCCTCGTTTTGTTAAGGCTGGGAACTAACAGCTCTAAAAGGACACTAAACAGTTAAAATGTTGCTCTTTAGAGGAACGGGATGGTAGAGTGGGACAGGTACTGCTGCGTATCAGACTGACACCCAGGCTCCAGAGGTAAGGAGTCTGGAATAATATCTTGTTCATCTCAAAGGAGGTGGCCTTTGTGGCTGGAGGAGACAGAGAGTGGTGAAAGTAATAAGATAAAAGGAAGAGGAATGTTTGAAAAATAGAAGGGAAAACATTTATAAAAATGAAGTAAATTGGTTTACTACAGATTTGTGTAGATGACAATTGGAAGAAATTCCAGATATATAACATGATACTAGGACTGTGAAGTTCTTTAAAATCTTGTATATTTCTCCTTTGAGGAAGGTAGCATTTTTTTTCTTTTTTTTGCAAATAGCTTATTTAGGATTTAATCCAGCTCAAATTTACCTACACAAATGCTGCTTCCCAGAGGGTTTGAGCTTCCTAAATCATGCAGCCATTTGATGATGCAGCTGTACCATAAAAGGATGTTTCCCCACATAAACAACACAAGTCCCATGATCTCAAATTTAGGTGGTGTTCAGCTCTGCTCCTCCCCTAACACCTGACTTTTGTGTGTTGCAACTGGGCTCCAGGGGGAGTGATATTAGGATGCTCAATGCATTCCCTGACTTCCTCTTAGGGAAGTGGGTTTTTCCCCTGCTGACTGTCTCAACCAAGGAGGACATTTCAACGGGACAGTATAGTCTGTAGAGATGCTTTTCTGGCTGACAGTTCCATTTTGGCTAGGAAGAAATGTCTAAGTTGGCTAACAATTCCAGTTCTCATTCTCTCTACGTGGTTGTTCAGAAAACCATTGCTCAGTGCTCCTTTCTGATGAACAGAATAGGTGAATCTCCAGGCCACCTCAATACCAGGCAAAACACAAATAAATAAGCATTGTTGTGTGTTCCCATCACTTTCGCTTGAGTCTTATGTAGGGAGAATGATCTTCTGCAGACAAAGTAACTCTCATGAGAAGAGGCCACAGCAGAGGGAACAGAAACCCAAATCAGGAGAGGAAATTGCCTTGGGTACAAGGCAAAGAGTTCATTTACTTGAGCTTTCTTCCATCTACTAAACAAATTTTTAATTCCTGGGTGAAATCAAACATTAACGCTAGAGAACTGAGCACAAGAAAAATGCAATTATGAGCTGTACTAGCAAAGCAAGTATTGAAGTAGAAAGAGTTTGACCATAGAACTGCTAATTCAAAAAAACATTATTTCTTGCAGCCTCTGGCAAAACAGATAGAACTACATGCATGTCAACTTACTAATTAAACACAATTGCAATTTTTGAGTCATATTTGATTCTGTTTGGCCTTCTTTCTTTGTTCAGAACAGTGACACATAATTCTCTCTCTCATCCTCTCCCCTTCCTCATTTCCTTTGCAAACTTCATTCCTTGAGGAAAGGCTAGGGGGTTCTACAATAAGTGTTCTGCTGGTGTGAGGAACTTCACTTTACCCAAACTATAGAATGGCAGCAGAGCTCACTATAGCTATTTGGAGTTCTACACTCTGTAACCCGACTATCTCTATTGGAGAGAGGATTGGATCATTCAGACCCTAGCAGTCTTCCTCCAGCCTGTCAGTGCTTTTGCACACTGTCTGCCCACTACTGTGCAGTGTCTGCGGAACTCACTAAGAATAATCCCAAATCTAAAACAAGAAAACATATTTCTACAGGCAGTTGAAAAGAGTGTGGAAGAAGACCCCTTTGGCCTTCTAATAATTCCTCTATAAATAAAACCTAACCTAGAACCCCATCAGTATCTTCAATGAATACAATTTATTATGAATTATTGCTTATGGGATCAACATTAGTTGCATAGAGAAAATTATTCGTTTTCTGATATGTGATTGTCTCCTCACTTTCCCTTTTTCTAATCACTGTCAGCTGTGATAAAAAACTGCTAGAGGTGCATGATTGGTGAAAATTCTACTACCATAACTTTTTCCATAGGTGGTTTTTTGTGTGTCAGTTTGTGAGATGTTTGCACATACTTTTGATTCAAGATTTGAATAATTAACAAGAAAAAATAAGGATCTATCCCAAAGAGAAACTATGTACTACAGCTTCTTGTGCTTTATTTTGTTTCCTTTCAAATTGTTTTACTAGAATATTTACATATTTAAGATACAGAATAAATGTATGATTTCTCTTTATTTCCGTAAGCCATATGACTATTACTCTCATTATTGGAAAAAGGGGTTGGAGAAGATTATTTCCAGGGTTGATGGATTGAGGATTATCTTTGTTTAGTAGGGTAGAAAAAATACACTGGTTTCTGGTGTGCACAAATGTTGCATTAGGATTTAGCTCTAATATTACTATGTGTATTCACTTCAAATATTGAATATGCTGCATCCTTTTCATGCTTTGGATAAGTGATTTCCAGTCTATTAGATTCATAGTGTTCAAAAGCAATCAACAGAAAATTGTATCATTTTAAATTATTTTAAATCTAATGTTAAGTAGTTTCCTTTCTCTTATCATGAGGACAATGTAAGACCATGGTGTCGGGGTGGGGGTAGAGGGAGAGGTAGAAAGAGAGAGATGCATTTATTTATCGGAAGATATATGAGGTCTCTCCCTGCAGTTTAGTTCCCATCTTACACTCTGCCAAAGAATGACATCACTAAAAGGAGAGAGATTTATAAACAATAATCCATACACATCTATCAATGAAGCTTGGCTTTCTCTGTCCTTAACACATACAAAATAATATACAGGAGGAAAGGAAGAACTTAAAATCCCTGTCATCTTTTATTATGAATTTAAAACACCACCTAGATTTTTCAGCTGTCATCTTTTTTTTTTCTCCTTAAAGCGTGCCTTATCAACAAACTACATTACATCCTCTTTTATGGGCCATCTGTGACCTGAGTATCAGCAACAGCTTCCTTTTTTTGACATAGGAATTGAAACAGATTAAATACCCAACTGAGGACATAAAAAACCCTTCATTTTCTATAATGGTAAACATGCACAGTTGGAGTTAAACATAATTTGAGAGTACAGAACAGTCCTGGGAGATATTCAGGCTACAGTATACCTTTTGTTTGTTGCCGCTCCCAAATCAGCATGAGTGGATGCAGTGATGGAATTCTTCTTTGAGTCTATTACAAAGAACAGTTGAGAAGAAGACCCTATCTTTTCCTCACTTGCTGCATGCCACTGATGATTGAATATTTTTGTCCAAAAATGAAAACTTCCTTTGGCTAAATGAGTTTTTCAAAACATATTTCTACTTACATATCAAATTAAGGACCTGTCTTGAGGATGAGCTGATCAGCTAACAGATAAGGTAAGTTATGTGTGATATGATTTTATTGGCACTGCTTATCAGTTAACACATGGTCGAAAAAATTATTATCAGCACTGTAGCACCTAGGAGCTCTAGTCTTCGTTGTATGGAACCTGATTTCAATATACTGGATGTTTGGAGCAGCAAAAGAACATGAGTGGTTAAATGTGGTAGATTTTGACAGACAAGATGGATGAGGTATTATCTGTTATTGAACCAACTTCTGTTGGTGAGAGATTTCTTCAGGTCTGGGAAAGGTACTCTGAGGATCATAGCAAAATGTAAAGTGGAACAGATTGTTTAGCATAAGTAGTTAGCACATATTGTAAGGGACCATTGAAAGTAGGGTGGCCCATTAACACCTCTGCAGTCATAGAGCAAAAAAGGAGGTTTAGTGGGTTGTAGATCATTGTAATAAGGCATAAATCCAGTGTCTCTGTTCAGTCCACGTTTTTTAGTGTCTAGCAGAGTTATGAATTTAAGCTCCCAGGCTTGTCTTTTGAAAGTGTTGTGCAGTTTCCTTTGTCTATCTAGTGTCCTGGGACCAACACACCTACAACTACACTGCATATAACAAGGTAAATTTTGACAGTTCAACAGACAGTTTAGCTTTACCTCTATATTGAAGTGTGAACTGTACAACTGATACTTTTTACGGTACATCTACACTTTCAGCAGCCTGTAGAGTACAGACACTGCATGCCAGTTAGGAAGGTACAAATAGCAGTGTAGATGATAATAGACATGACTTTGGCAGGCAGAGTGCCCTACACACCTGAGCCCTCCATGGCTCTCTGTATGCCCAAGTAGTACCTCCCACGTCTGCACTGCTATTTAGTACTCACTAGTAATAGCAGTGTAGTGTCATGCAGTCTCCCTACTGCCAGAGCCTTTCCCCACCCCTCAGTGAAAGACTCTAGCAGCAGGGAAAGGCTCTGGCAGCAGATAGACAGCAGGGAAAGGAGCTGCCGGAGCCTTTTCCCACTGCCACATGTAGCTACTCATCACAATGACAAATGTGGATGAAGCCTGTCTTTCACTGTGGCATGTAGCTGTACGTGTAGTCCCTGTACTCTATATAACATTATAATTCCAGACAAAGCCTTAGTTATTTTTATCATAAAAAAATGCTGTGACAAGTCAGCCTCTTGTTGAGGAGATACAGTACATACCACAACATTTGAAAATATAAAAATCTTCCAGCCACCTCTTCAGTTAACATGTTAAACAAATTCTTCTATTTGTTCCGTATTTGAGGCACTCAAGATCTATAGTGATTGGAGGGATATAAGAACTTAGTTGTCATGATGGATTTGGCATGTTGGCAGCATCCCATTTCAGGAGAAAATACAGATAACCCATTTCTGTTTTATTATTGCTAAGGATACTGATGAACCCATTTGGTCTTTCAGTACTTCGTTGATATAGAGGATTGTGGCTTAAATGGATTAAGACTGGAATTTTCAAAAGATTCTAAGGGAGTTAAATGCCCAAATCTGAACTCCCATTTGTGCCTTTTGAAAATCATCCTATAATATATTAGGCTTTTATTTATGGATACTATGGCTCAAAAGTGCTTTAGGTCACAACCGAAAGGAATTTCATAGTCTCACTCTATCCAGATAATTGGATAGGTGAGCCATTCTTGAGCAGTATTGCAACAGGGGAGACCCAGGAAGGCTTTATGACCTAATCTGAAAACTCATTCAAGTCAATGGGAGTTTTTCTATTGACTCTAATGGGCTTTGGCTCAGGCTATTATCTTTCCAGAGCAATACTGAATATGGAAAGCCAGCTATATGTCTTGCTTTTAAAATAGTGTCCTTGAAAATGTACTCATAAATATGTACACATTAATAGGACTTGTGTTTCAGTTGCGTACTAATTTCCTTCAGTTCAAAAATCCAGATTAGGTATTTTCAAAGAAATTTGAAAAAAGTTGTTAATTAGTGGATTGTTCTAAAAACTTAGAATTTCAGAAAGCAGTATGATTTTAAAAGAAAAAAACTGATGAACAAAAGTTAAGATTAATTCAAGTCTCTGACCTTTCCATGGAATGTCTGAAGACATAACAGAAAGTTTTTTGGTTTTTGTTCTTTACATAATCCCTCATGTATAATGCATTTAGCTGGAATCATCAACAAGAGATGATTTCAGACCTTAAAGCTATCATTTTTTAATTTGGGACTGAAGGGTTACAGCTTTGTTACCTCTTAGTAATTTAAAAATAGGATTGCTTCAACCAAGTGCAATATATTTGGCAGGACTTGAACTTCATGGTAGTGAATTAGATGAGGTTGATTTGAATCCTGCTCAAAAGGAAAAGCCATTAGTCCCTCCTATGTCTAAGTGCTCCTCTACAGTCTTCGGGACTGATTTTGTTCTCCTGAAGTCAATAACAAAACGTTGCTTCAGTCTCTTCTAACTTTCTCTATTTATATTACTACTTCACTCCCCCACCCCACTGTCCTGTAATGTGCTCCATGGAACAGTGGTAATTTGAGAAGTACAGTATCTCTAGATTTGCCTAATGAAATAAATGGACACTCAGTGAAAAGAAAGTAGAGGAGATGCTGGAACCATTTTTAGGTCTCAACAACATCCAGCAACATAAGCTTGGCAGAATGTTTTTTGTCTGGCACTTGACATTACAGCTAAATTAAAAATTGAATGGGAACAGAGAGAGAAAAGACTATCTGATGTTTTAAAGAAGCAAATTTACTCCACATTTTGAATCCCAAATCTAAGTGGATAGGGTTCCTTCCCATTAAAACAGGTTTGAAAAAGTGAAACACTGTGGAATCATTTAGAGAAGGGATAGGGTCTCAGAGGCATAAATCCATCATTTTGGACAGTAATGTGCTACTGGCAGATTACCATTCCACCCACCGTCACCCACTGGCTCAACTACGCTGGCCAACATGTTGGGAAATTGCAAGGCTCTGACCATTTGCACCTGCCTGAATGAGGGAGAAGTAGTGGGTGTGCAGCACTGTTTACCCTCCACATGTGGATCCGAAGTCTATAGGGACTTCTCCTCCTGTACCCCAATGCCCCTGTATGTATGTTGTCCAGGCTACACTTTGGCCCCTTTTATTGAACACTAACAGTGCTGTACAGGAATGCCATATATGCAGAAAGCAAGAGTCCCTGGCATAAGAATCTCATAGCTGAAATGTGTCAGACAACAGCTTAGACCTACTGAGTCCAGTGTGGAATTACACCAGAGATGAATTTGGTTCACACTGCATTTCAGTGGAAGACCAGGTGAATGTCCTATTATAAAAAGCTGTGCTGCTTCTAAAAGTATCCATTTGTTTGGGAGCTACTCTCCCTATCACTTCTGTCTGTCACTTCCCAGTGCCTGACTTGGCATTTACTGAGATACCACCTAGGGCCTGACCTAAAGTCCATTTATGTCAAAGGAAAGATCCCCACTGATTACAATGGGTTTTGCAACAGCCTCCTACTGTTGTGACTGAAAAGAGGCACTTGTTCGACAAGGGCAGTCTTTCTGCCTCTCTCCATGCCTGTTTGTTCTTGCATTTCCTTCTCCTTCACCTTCTGGATCTCTCTCTCTCTCTCTCTTCATCCCCTCCCCTCCCAGATTCTCTCTGTTGGCTACTATTGCAGTGATTTAAATACCAGATATTTTGTTGGCTTTGCCATTTTTGATAACTGATAGAGAGGCTCAGTGTTTGTTCTGAGTTTGACTGATGAGCCAGATAGGGCAGTTATCAACACACTAATGCTGTTAATGTTTTCTTCCATTTCTGTTGCCTGGAAGAATGATTATAATAGGGAATTATTTTAAGTCATTTAAAAACGTATAGAACACACCATTCTCCTGGACTGCTATTGTACATTATTATGTCATGTGACAATGTATAAGTCACTAATGATTTTTGTTAGTTATGTTCTGCTGGTTAGTAAGCCTGAAGTATATAATAGTAAAATTAACACCTAACACATATGGAGTTTTATGGTTTCTGTGGCAGTGTAAAAAAAAAAAACATTAATAACAAAGGGCAAAACCATAGGTCCTTACTTAGGCAAACTTCCATTAACTTCAAGGATGGGTTTGTGATTAAGACAGTGGATTGGGATTCTGAAGACCTGGGTTCAGTTTGTGGCTGTTCTGTAAAACCTTGGGTAAGTCTCTTAACCTCTTTCTCTCTCCTTTCTTTATATTGTCTATTTGGATTGCAAATGCTTTAGGGCCGGGTCTGATACCTTCTGGACGTCTCGATAGGTTTAAGGTCTTTGTTTTGACCTATAAATCTCTAAATGGATTGGGACGAGTCTCCCTGAGAGACCTGTTCTCCCTCTGTAATGCCATGCCACAGATGCAGTCAGCAGAGGTGCTCATGGTAGATCCCTCATCAGTATAACAGTCTGCTGGCAGGGTATTCTTGTGACAGTTCTCAGGGTACTCAGGACTGTGAATCACCCTGTTACTCATAGCCTCCAGCGTGACATGGTAGAGCTCTATAAATCTACCAAACTGTTAGCCACTCAAGCACTTTCATCTGGGCTATGCCAGCCCTCACTTTGCCTTGCAGATTAACAATAGGTGCACCATCGTCCCTGACTTTCTTTTGAGACCTCACATGACATTCTTTGGTGAACTAGAATGTACATGAGATTTCTGTAACCCTTTGCCAGTTGCCATTAAGTGGTTCTTGGGTCACTGTTTTCAATAGGTCCCAGGGTTCTGGAGTGCTCTTCTGCCTCTGGTCCAAAATAGCCCGGATTTGATGACTGTTAGGACAAAATGCAGGGCTGGTTTGTTTCACCTGCTCTTGGAAGAAGATGGAGGTTTGTCCAATGTATGGGGGAGGTATATTTGTGCTGCTGCTGCTGCAGTTGGGATGAATTGATTGTAATGCATTTTATGTTGTAATTTTAAATAACTGTTACGGGGCTCGCAGTTTGTGGATGAAGAGTGTTTGTTTATTATAAATCAAAATAAATGTGCTTATGCAGTGTCTAGCACAACAGATCCTCAATCTCATTTGGGGCCCCTAGGCACTGTCACAATAAAAATAATAATAGTAGTTTGCCTAATATTGAATAAAATTGAATAGGATCTTCTGGGCTTGGTCCAATGGACAGCTTTTATATTATTTTGGAAGGAAGTTTTAAATTCAAGATAAGGAAGTTTTAAAATAAGCCTAGACAAAGTTAGCATTTGGATATGCAAATCCACCTGCTTGAGTTTTAAGAGGCTTCTTTCTTATATTATACAACACCCTAAGTGCATTAGTAGGGTTCGGTGCTTTATAAATAAAATTTTATCAATGTTATTTTCCTTAAATAGTGTCCCTGGATATTCTTTTGAAACATGGGGAAGGGGGGAAGAAACTGGAAAACTTTACATGTTTCTAGCATCTAAGCTTATGTGATTTGACATGTGAAGCAGTATATCTCATATGTCTCCTGAGCTGACATTGTCAGTGGAATCAGTCTAATAAAAATCATGAATGTAATGGCTTTGGGGATAATTAACTGGAGGAATGTTAAAACAAAAATCTGTTTTTGGCAGTCTTAGGCTATAGGGGGTTAGGGCATGGCTTACTTTTCCCTAGTCATTCATTAATTGTTCTATCCAGGCAATACTTGTCTACTATGCAAGAACAGCTGTCCCTGTGGGATCTTTCCTCTAGGAAGGCAAAACTTACCACTGTGTGAGGCTGCTGTCAAGGATGCTGTATGGATCAGTGTGGGAGAGGTGTATCTTAAATGATGAATTATCATACCACCACTCCAGTCACCTTGAATAGACTGCCTGAGAATGCTTATGAACTTAGGTTTCCTGTATAAGAACAAAATGTTCTATTACCTCTTCAGCTCTGATTATTTAAGTTGCAAATTCACTAACTTGCTTTTAAAAAATGTGCATGCAGGATTATAAAGAAAATCAACTTAGCAAATGAATGCCTATCACTTTGTTACTACATGCCACATGACATTTCATCGGGGTAGCTTATTTTACCATGGCTGTGCTCTGTTACAACCTATACCCCTGGGCATGTCTCTTTAGAGATGTTTTATTGGCAGCATGTCACATCATGCAATGACTTATCAGATTCATACCAATTACATTAACGGGGATATTTTAGTTTTACCTTTTCACCACCAATTTATACATATAATAAGGGGGTGAGATCTGCAGAGAAACAAGTGATTCCACACATTTGTATTGGTTTAATTGTTGGAAACTTGTTTCTGCTGAGACATTTCTTGCTTAGTGGAGATAAATGTAATAAGTATGATGAACATCAGTTTTAAGAGTCCAAAACTGGACCAACAGAATACTGTATGATTATGCTGAGATAATTATTAATCCTTGTGGTGGCATTTTAATTTTCGATATTTTCTTTCTCAAGAGCAATAGAATTGAGTTTATAAATGGGAGTTGTTAATTCATTCTGAAAAGTTATGTTGCAAATGTACCATTGTTGTGAAGTAGGAGATTACATAAACAGTAATATAATATCACTCTGAATTCTGCAGTTGTTTTACAAAGGCAGCAGATAGTCAATTACATCAGTAGTGCCATTTATCATTAACTGACTGCTTGTAAAGTCAAGGATATAAATAATAGAGAGTAATTAAGACTGTCAAAGGGATGCTATCAATCCTTTAAGTCTATAAAACCATCTATAAAATGCAAATCTCATTCTGTGCTCCGTTCAAAACTGATGCTTTATTTTTGTTTTTCAAATTTCAGTGTGGATTAATGTACTTAAAGGCAGTGATTGTGTTGCTATTGTGTATACAAGTGCTGTGCAAGCTTCCCCAGTCAATATTACTAATGCCGCCTCACTTTTTATCTGTAACACCCGAGTACCCAAGTCTTAGGGCCCTGGAGCAGAGGTTGGTCTGAATTTCAATATTTGCTGTCAGACTTTCTTTAGGGCATGAACAAGGCTCCAATATCCCTATCTATCCTGGGCTGCTCTTTGCATCTCCTCTGTGTTGTTAAGTCCTATAAGTTTTCCCTCTCTGACTAATGTTTGTTGGAGAGATTCTTTTGGTTGGCTCTTCTTATGTGTTCCTTGAGCTGCCCAGTGGCATGCCTGCCACTGAAGATGTTCTGGCTTCATTCTTAACACTTGTCCCAGATATTGCCATCCCCTTCTCTGGATAACTTTGGAGATAAGGGATTATTTTGAACTCTCTAGTGAATCTCGGTATTTATTATAAAGTCATTAGATTTAATACCCAGCATTCTCTAGAGGCATTTGCTTTCAAAGACATTTAGATATCGGTTTGTACTTTAGGTGGATTTTCAGTTTTTACGTCTATATGTTAAGATGGAAATAACATTTGAGTTGAAAATTTGTGGTTTGGTCTTTTAGATATAGATTTGCTATGACCAAATTTCATTTTAGCTGGTGAATGTAGCTGTCTCCTTGCCAGTTTGTGACATTCTTTCCTTCTGGACCTCCCCATTGGTTTGCGCATTACTGCCAAGGTATGTGAATTGTCTCGCCTCTTGTATTTTTTTTTCACTCTAATGTAATGTTTGAGTTGCTGGGGTTCTCATTAGATTTGCTTTTTCATAATTATTAACCCCGTCTTTTTTGCAAAGCTGGACAGTCTTTTGCTATTTGCTTGCATTTTGAACTGTCACTTAGAGCTATGTAATCAGCAAAATCTGAATCTTCTAGTATACTGTTATTAAACCACATGAAGCCTGTTCTACATCTGTCTACACTTTTTCTCATAATAAAGTCAAT
Organism: Gopherus flavomarginatus; assembly: GCF_025201925.1. Taxonomy (NCBI): domain Eukaryota; kingdom Metazoa; phylum Chordata; order Testudines; family Testudinidae; genus Gopherus; species Gopherus flavomarginatus. The sequence goes on along the minus strand of NC_066617.1, from coordinate 78,694,318 downwards.
GACAATGCCAAATGGGAGAGGTCAGATAATGTATCCTTGTCTGACACAAGTGTCTATTAAGCCATTCTCTCAAGTTGGCATTTATTTTAACTCTGCAAGCTGCACCATGATTGTTAATTATTTTTTTCAAGATGTTCCAGAGTGTCAAATGCTTTCTTAAACTCTGTGAAATTTATGATGACTGGTTTTTGCCACATGAAGCTCTCTTCTGTGATTTTTATTAAGGTGAAAATCTAGTCCACACATGATCTTCTGGGTTGTTCCCTTAGCTTTGCCTAAACTATATCTTTTATTCCACATTAGATGATACTGAAGAAGACTTTGCTTATCACTGAAATGACTACATCACCAATCATTGCAGTCATTTAGGTCTCCTTTCTTTCATGTTTCGACTATGATACAATTTTTCATTTTTTCTGGAGGCTTTTCCTTGTCCCATACTTTGCCAGAAGAGCAACCTTGTTGTGTTTCTATAACTTTTTTTATGAGGGTAGATTGTTGGCCTATCACTCAATCCCCAGACTTGAGCTCCAGCAAATTGGTTTTCATCTAGTCCCTTCCCTTTGACTCATCTGACTTGTGTGACTCGTACCAGGAGTTAAAACTCTCAGGATCACTGGAACACACAAGTCTTCCCACTGCATCAAGGTACAGTTCCCAGGGAAGGAGAGCTTAGTAGTTAGACCAAATTATATGGTCAGGTTTTGATGTGGACAAATATCCAGGAGGAATTTAGACTAAAATGCTCCTTTTTCTAGGATTCATTTGGGGACCTGGCCCAGAGGGGTGCAACCTGGCATGGGAGAAGAAATGCAAAATTCTTTTTTGAGGTTTCCTCAATATATTATTTCTTGTGAGAGGTGCCTTCATTACTTGTGATCTTTAGGTTGATGCAGACAAAGGCTTAGTCTTACACTGCATAGGAATAGGGCCCTGACCTAAGAATAGATTGGATAGTCTATCTCATAATACCTGTATCATCAGGAGGGGCTGGCACTAATTATGTTTGTCCTTTCTGACATGAGCTGAAAAGGCTTTGCATGAGAAACAACTCTGGGGAGAATGATCATCTCCAAAGTGCCTGAGAAATGTATCTAAACAAAGAGAGACCATAGGGCACAAAATTGGAAGGTCTTGAAATGTAAAGTGTGTTGTGGTGAACAAACTACTGTACTCAAATCATCTGAACGATCCATATTTAAAACCACAGTAACTAGCTAAGAGATTTGGTTTAAGAAAACATAACCAAGTGGAGAATTATTCCAGCAAAGGTTCCTACTCCCACAGCTATTTGTGGAAATGAAGGAATTGAGGGAGTTGAGGAATGCAAGTCCTCTTATAACTTTGGTTCCAAACAGTCACTTTCTTGAGAGAGTAATTGTGCAGTCCCAACAGCAACTGCTTTTCTTAAAGGTACTTGAAACTCAGCAGTGGCCGAGAGGAAGCATCCCACACACTTGGAGTACAGTTACTAGTAAGAAATCTGTCTTTCTCTGCACTCTCCTCTCTCTCCATGGAAATGTCACCTGATATGAGGTCAGAGGCTGCTCAAGACAATCTGCTGTCCTAGGGCAGAACATCAGCATGCCTCTGCCTTCCTATTACCCATTTATAGCAGCTTGCTCCCCATAAACAGGCTTATTGGAAGGACCCCCACTGAACTCAAAGAAGTCAGCAGCCCACTCCCACCCACATTAGCAGTCTATACTCAAGAGCACCATAAACTGGCATTCAAGACTTGGGGCTTCATCTGCCCCCATTTGGGCTCTGCTGCCCCATCCCAAGCAGACACCCTAGGTTGCAGGGGGAACTGCACCAGCACAGAGGGGTGTGGGCATAGGTGCTGCCCTGCTCTGCCCCAGACACTGAGGGAGAGAGGAAGGCACTGATCCCTGGGGCTGCTGGTGGGTGCTATTTTTTTTCTGTGGGTGCTCCAGCCCCAGAGCACCCACAGAGTCAGTGCCTATGGGTGGGGGTCCCTGACATGAGGCTGCAGGGGTTATGCAATACCTGGGTGGAACAATATGGAGGAAACAATACAGCGGTACTGGAGTCTGGATCTGTGACAGGGATGGAGGTCAGGACCTGTGGGGAGATGGGGTGGGATTCAGGATACAGTAGGTGGCAAATGGGGGGGTGGACTAGAACATTTATGGAGCAAATGGGTGGCTGGGCTAGGAAAAAGGGGGACAAGGAGAAGTCTATGTGGCAGGATGCTGGAGAAGGGTGTTGATGGCATTGGGAGGTGGTGGATCCCAGGGGCAGATGCAGGGTAGGACACAGTGGGACAGACTGTGGCGGGTAAGAGGATTGAGGAGGGGTCAGACCCTGGGGAGAGGCTGGGGACAGATGAGGTGGGAGACAGATGAGCTAGGATAATGTTGGAAGATGGGGGACAGGAAGGCTAGAGTGGGAGGTTAGGACACAGGGGGAAATGGATGCCAAGACCCTGTAGGGGCAGAAGGACTAGGACACAGGGAGATGGGGGAAAGCTAGAGTAGGGATATAGGACATGGGGGTCAGGAGCAAATGGCGGGTGGTAAGGCACAAAGGAGCAAAGATATGCAGGAAGCAGATGGGGGGCCGGGGATGCTACTCACCTAGTGTCATGGTATAAATCCCCAATCTGAACCTTAGAGTCCAAAAGATGGGGTACCAGCATGAATTCCTCTAAGCTTAATTACCAGCTTAGATCTGATAGACTGCCATCACCCAAAAATATAGTGTTTTGGGGCACTCTGGTCCCCCCAAAAACCTTCCCTGGGGACCTCAAGACCCAAAACCCCTGGATCTGACAGAAGAAAGTAAACCCTTTCCCTCACCGTTGCCTCTCCCAGGCTTTCCCTTCCTGGGTTACCCTGGAAGATCACTGTGATTCAAACTCCTTGAATCTTAAAACAGAGAGGAATACACCTTTCCCCCTCCTCTTTCCCCCTCCCCAAGAGGTAATACAGATTCAAGCTCCGTGAATCTAAAACAAAGGGATTCCATTTTTTCCCTCTCCCTTCTCTCTCCCTGTCTCTCACCAATTCCCTGGTGAGTACAGACTCAATTCCCTTGAGCCTCAACAAGGGGAAAAAATCAAACAGATCTTAAAGAGAAAAGCTTTTAATAAAAAGAAAGGAAAAAAAAGTAAAAGTTGTTTCTGTAATTTAGATGGTAAATATACAGGGTCTTTCAGCTTATAGACACTAGAGAGGAGCCTTCCCCCCAGCACAAATACACATTAAAATCATTCCAGCAAAATACACATTTGCAAATAAAGAAAACAATCAAAAAGACTAAACCACCTTCTACTGTTACTTACTATTTGAATAGAAAAGTAGAGAGCCTGTAAATATGTCTGGTTACCCTCTCAGAACCCAGAGAGAACAACAGACAAAGAAAACACACAAACAAAGACTTCCCTCCACCGAGATTTTAAAGTACCTTGTCTTCTGATTGGTCCTCTGGTCAGGTGGTCTAGGTGTCACAAACAGATAGCTAAGGGTTAATGTCTCTTTCACCTGGAAAGGGGTAACAAAAAACACCTGACCAGAGGACCAATCAGAAAACAAGACTTTTTCAAATCTGAGTGGAGGGAAGTTTTGGGTGTGAGTTCTTTGTTCTTTGTCTTGTGTCTGTGCCCTCTCGGCTCTGAGAATGATTTTTCTATCTCCTGCCTTTCTAATCTTCTGTTTCCAAGTTGTAAGTACAAGGATAGTAAGACAATAGGTTTATATTGTTTTCTTTTGTATTTACATGTGTGTAGTTGCTGGAGTGTTTTGAATTGTATTCTTTTTGGATAAGGCTGTTTATTCATTTTTTCCCTTTAAGCAATTGACCCTGTATATTGCCAACTTGATACAGAGCCTATTTTTAATGTCCTTTTTTCTTTCTTTTTATATAAAGCTTTCTTTTTAAGACCTGTTGGAGTTCTTCTTTAGTGGGGACTCCAGGGAATTGAGTCTGCAGCTCACCAGGGAATTGATGGGAGGAAGAAGTCAAGGGGAAAATCTCTTTGTGTTAGATTTACTAAGCCTGACTTTGCATACCCTCTGGGTGAGGGGGAGAGATTAGCTCTCTCTCGGTACTTGTTTTTCCAGGACTGGAAGCAGGGAATCTCCTAGGGTCGTCCAGGGAGGGGAGCCTGGGAGGAAGTAACAAGGGGAGGGGGTTATTTCCCTTTGTTGTAAGACTCAAGGCATCTGAGTCTGGGGGTCCCCCAGGGAAGGTTTTGGGGAGACCGCAGTGAGCTAGGCACTGTATAATTCTTAGCTGGTGGCAGCAGTACCAGGTCCAAGCTGGTAACTAAGCTTGGAGGTTTTCATGCTAACATCCATATTTTGGAGGCTAAGGTCCAGATCTGGGAAGAAATGTTATGACACCAGGTTCACTGCTTGTAACCCTTTACAGGTAAAAGGGACATTAACCCTAACTATCTGTTTATGACACCTAGACACTGCCTACTGCCTACCATTAGGGCCTCTCATCCTCAGGCTTGTCCAGGGAGAGGCTGTCAGGAGCTGGGCCGGGCTGTTTGGCCCTCCAGCCATATGATTCACATCAAGGCCTCTACCTGTGCATAAGTGCGCGCAGGCTGCATGTTGTGTGTACTTCACTGAAGCACATTAGCTGTTCATTAACACACTTTGATCTAGTCCCATTTGAGAGACGACTAGATCAAAGTGCATTAAGGAACTGATAATGTATGCCAGGGTGCATACATGGCATGGCAGGCTAGCACGGAGTAGATTCTCACTCCAAACTAATTGTTCATGTAGAAATCCGCCATCCTAGCATGCTGTACACCATAGGCAGCAACCCAGCTTGCCTAGAGCAGCCTCTGCATTGTAAGCAGAGTAAATCAGCATGCCTTGTGACTGGGAAAGATTCATTAAACTTTGTCTCTGAGTAAACATTGTATGGTTTGATGCTGGTTGGAAATTTTGAATTAGGAACCGCTTCAATATTTGTCTCAAAATGTAATCCTAAATATGAATAAAAATAAGTTAAAATTCTGTCCTGTTTTTCAAACAGTGTTATGGCTCATGCAAACAAATCAAAATTTGGACTTTTGTTAAAACAATCAAGTTTTGATGAGAGAAACATTTCTTCCTGAAAATTTCATCCTATTTTCCCACGAAGTTCTATTTACTACCTTTCTGTAAGGAATAAGGGTACCTGTGAAGTTTTTTCTGTAAGTTGATACTAGCGAGCTAGTAGCATGTTTCAAGGTGTTTGAGCATTTGATTCTCCAACAAATCATTCCAGATTTGGACGCCATCTTACCAGTTGAGCAGGCTGGGTTTAGGAAAGGACACAGCACCTGGGATCAAGCTTTGGCTTTGACCACCTTTATCAAAAATGGTATTCAACAAAATCTAAAGATGAGTCGTCATCTTGTATTTGACTGCCTCCTGTGACACAGTTTGGCACAGAGGCCTTTTGTTTAAATTCTCTCAAGATGTTCTGCATTGGGTGGTCAAAGTAGTAGAGCTCTTTCTCCAAAACAGATGGTTTAGACTACACGTGGGCAACTGCTATAGCTCTTGGAGGAGTCCGATCAAAGGCTTCCCTCAAGGCTCAGTTATTTCACCAATACTGTTCAATGTGTAAATCAATGACCTTCCAGCTATACTGTCATGCAAGTTTATCTATGCTGATGAAATCTGCTGCAGCTCCCAAGCTGTCCTTCTCAGAAATTGACAAGGTCTTGAACAAAGATATGAAGCTCATGGCAGGCCATTGTAGTCAGTGGCACCTGCAGTCAAGCTTTTCTAAGACTATTTATAGTGTACTCCATCTGCATAGTGCAAGCACAAGTGACAAGTTAAATATTTTCCTAAATGGCCAACAGCTGCAGCATGCTCCAAAGTCAGTTTACCTCAGTGTGACATTGGATAGGTCATTAATGTACCACAACCACTTGAAGAAGAGAACAGCCGAAGTCAGCACTCAGAAAAACCTGCTCATAAAATTGGCTGGTTCAACCTGGGATGTGAGCGCCTGGATGCTTAGAACATCAGCCCTTGTCCTCTGCTATTCAACAGAAGAGTACTGTGCTCCTGTCTGGTGTCATTCATCTCACTTGAGGCTGGTGGATGTAGAGCTTAACAAAGCTATGTGTACTGTTACTGCGACTTTACAGGCAACTCCGTTGCCATGGCTTCTGATACTTAGCAACATAGCACTGTCCCATATTTGTTGTGAAAAGGTCTCTGCCACGCTGCTGGCTAAAATCCATGAGAATAGTGATCTGCCATTGTACATAGACCTCTTTGACCACCCACCAGCTCACCAGTCTTCTTGACGCCCTTTATGGGCATTTATGCCATCACACGACATGACAGTGGAATCTTCTTGGTGCAATGACTGGTCAACGACGACAGTCATTTAATCAGTCTCTTGTCACTGACCCAACCATCTGTCCACAAGGTTTTGATTTACCTAGGCACCTGTGATCATCTCTGAACGGTTTCGAACAGGACAAGGCAGCTGTGAGGCCAATCTCCTTAAATGGCCTGTGATGCAACTGCAGTCAACTTCAGACTACATCACATATCATTGTTGAATGCTCACCAGTTTATTTTGGTGAGTTATTGGCTAGCCAGCTGGCTGATAATGATGCCATTAAATGGGGCACATTGTGCATACACCACTGATGATGATGACTAGCAAGCTCATTTTCATTTCATGACTTCACACTGCACTCACTCAGACAGATGAATGGAGTGAGTGACACCAGATTCACTCAGCATTTCCTGCATGTAGATCATGCCCTGTAAATTTATGATTAAGGTGGATTTTTTTAAATTACAGAATTAAATGACTAAATCCAGTGTTGTGTTGCTAATACAGGAATTTAATTTAAAAGGCCATTTTAGGCCTAAGGAAGTTGGCAGTGACCAATTAAATGAAAAGCATGTCTAATACTAAATGGCTGACAAAACCAGAAACATAATTAGCCTGGGTAACTGGAAATAACAGGATTAGAAATGAAACATAATCCTACAATTCACTTCACACACATTCTGTGGTGGGCTCACACACAGTGAATTGCAGGATTGAGGCCTGAAAAGAGAAGAGGAAGCCTGGGCAGAGCATGGGGTCTGCTATGTAATTAAAGACTGATGATCTCTTTTTTAGTCTTAAAGATATTGCTGAAAAATCATCTACTGATCTTTTATTTTTTAAATTCAGCTAGGATTTTTTTTTTACATTGTGATTGCTTATCCTGAGAGAGAACTATGTGAAATTATACAATAATTAGCTTCCTTATCTGATTACAGGTAACAAAGGCTTAATGTAATCATTAGCAACTTTTACACAATGTGCGTTATTTATTAGTATAATACCAATAAGAAAAATAGGGTGATTTACCTTTGTAGGGGGAGGAGGGAGGTAACAAGACATGTATGCTTATACTTTCTGGAATTAAATTTATATATTTTAAATAGGCATATTTATGGTTTGTTTGAGTCCCATATTTTTACCTTTTGTAGTATTTAAATTTCTGTTCTTATAGTTTACCTAAAACTACTGTAAGAGCAAATGTACATTTTCTTAGGGTCCAGTCCTTCTCTGCATACTCAGAGGAAACTGCTGTTGAAGTCATCATACGGATTGTAGGATCAGGCCCAATACATTTATTTACTTCATGCATGGCCATAATTAAATCCCAATCCTGCAGTGCTTCTCTGCAGGTCAGAATTTATTATAGTGTTAAAAAATGCATAGTCTTGAAAGCTTCTAGAATCAGTATACTTCAGACATCAAAGAACTTTACTGTCGAAGAATTTGTATTCTCAAGGATATTTTACTACTAAAATCACATACATGGTGTGCTTAGGTTTTTGTTGTTTGTGTTGATCTTTTGGCTAGTGCAAAATATATGAAACGTATTTGTGATTAAACAGAACCCTTCTCTTTCATGATCAGACCTCTCTTCATGTTCTCCCAGCTGTTACCATCTCAGATGCTGAATTGTTGTCATCATACCTGCCATAACAGATGTAATCTGACAAATAGAGTAGGTAGGATGGTGATTTATGTATCAAGAATATAGCTACCAAATCAAGCTGTCTGATTGTTATTGTTCAGAGTTGTAGTAAGCTCTCTATTTTATTAACTTAATTTTAGAGCTATGAAAATAAAATGAGACGTATTTGGAGTTCAGAATTCACTCAGAAAAATATAGCTTTTGAAAAGTTTTTTTGTTCCTTGAACATGGCATTGCATTCTCATCACTCACAACACGCCACAATAATACAGTTAAGGGCTGCAGCAGCAAGCCCTCCCGCCCCCTCAACATAGTGCTTTCAACAATCCAATGATGTGGAAAAATTTAGTGCATTGAAGAAAGAACATCATGAAGTTCAGAGAGAAGAAGGGGGACTGACAAAGCTATGGAAGCTCACATGAGTCCTGATACTGCTCTATAAGTCTGTGGGAGTTTTGCTACTGACTTGAATGAGAGCAGAATCAAGCCCAGGGAGCAGCTGTCAGGAGTAACAGCAACCCCTAAAAGTGGAATTAGGTGTCATCTGGAGAGAGACAGACCTTAGAGTAGTGCTGTGGGATCCATCAAACTTTTGCAGATCAATCCAGGAAGAAGCCTTGGATCTTGTTCTTGTTGTTCCTTGTTTCTATTAGTTCTTCCCATGGCATGGGTGAGAACACATTTTCTGAGGGAAAAGTCTTCTTTGGTCTGTCTTTCAAGGCTTCACACAGAAAAGTCGTAGAAAAGTCCACTGTGCTGTTTCCTTCGTGCAAACTTAATCACAGCTTGGAATCCTTAAAACCTTTGTTCAAGCCCCACACTCAATTTCACTGCTGCACAAAACATTCTTCCTCAAGGAGGCTTATAAGCCCTAGTCCTTTCTTAAATTACACTTAATATGTTGTCATAAACAGATAAGTAAGAGTTAATAAAACAGAAGTACTTCATATCTCTTTTGCCTGTAAAGGGTTAACAAGGTCAGTGAGCCCGGCTGTCACCTGACCAGAGGACCAATCAGGGGGCAGGATACTTTCAAATCTTGAGGGAGAGAAGTTTTGTGTGTGCTGTTAGAATTTGGTGGTGGTTCACTCTGGGGGCTCAGAGGGACCAGACGTGCAACCAGGTTTCTCTCCAATCTCTCCGATACAGGCTCTTATAAGTTCAGAATAGTGAGTACTAGGTAGATAAGGCGAGTTAGGCTTATGTTTGTTTTCTTTATTTGCAAATGTGTATTTGGTTGGAAGGAGTTCAAATGTGTATTTGGCTGGAAGGAGTTCAAATTTGTACTTTGCTGAAAGGATTTTAATTTGTACTTGTATACTTAGGCTAGGAGGGTATTCCCAGTGTCTATAGCTGAAAGACCCTGTACTTATTCTATTTTAAATTTACAAAGATAATTTTTACTGTTTTTCTCTCTTTAATTAAAAGCTTTTCTTGTTTAAGAACCTGATTGTTTTTTTTATTCTGGTGTGAGATCCCAGGGGACAGGGTCTGGATTCACCAGGGAATTGGTGGAGAGAAAGGAGGGAACGGGGGGAGAGAGGTTAATTTCTCTCTGCATTAGGATTACTTTCTCTCTCAGGGAGAGTCTGGGAGGGGGAGAGAAAAGGAGGGGGGAAGGTGAATTTTCCTCTCTGTTTTAAGATTCAAAGAGTTTGAATCACAGTGATCTTCCAGGGTAACCCAGGGAGGGGAAGCCTGGGAGAGGCAAAGGTGAGGGAAAGGGTTTACTTTCCTTGTGTTAAGATCCAGATGGTCTGGGTCTTGGCGGTCCCCGGGCAAGGTTTTGGGGGGACCAGAATGTACCAGGCACTGGAATTCCTGGTTAATGGCAGTGCTACAAGTACTAAGCTGGTAATTAAGCTTAGAGGAATTCATGCTGGTACCCCATCTTTTGGACGCTAAGGTTCAGAGGGGGGATTATACCATGACATATGTGCACATCACTCAGATAAGTATTTGCATTGTCTTTACCCCTTCCCTTCCCTTCTTCATTTTGTCCGAGACCAATGCAGGTTCGAGTAAGGATTTGATTGAGAGAGGAAACTTAAAACGAAAACAGATTGTAATTCAAAACCAAGTGGTTGTTTATTAATGGGAAATGAGTTGCAACTTGGGCTGGGGAGGAGCACTTTTACCAACTAACAATACTATCAGAACAAGAATATACATATAACTTGAAACAGTCTATTTACATCCAACAACAAGAAACCAAGTGATTTACAATCAACTGCTCACTGAAAACCAAAGCAGATACACAAACCAAGTAAACTGTACACGCATTAATTGAATACTATAAAAATACACCGACTCACCACAATAGCAATTAATACAACAATTTGACTCTCATATACTATACACACAACTTGGTACCAAGTAAGGGAAGGGAAAAGGGGAGAAGTTAAACAAACAGGGTATCTACAGAAATTAAAATGCACATACCACACTCCAGGTGCAGCTGACCAGCAGTACAGACACCGAGGACATGGCGAATTGGGGAGGGGAAGTAATCCAAAGAACCAAAATGACACGACATGAGCCGGCTAAATCCAGAGGAGACCCGGGCTGGAAGGGTGATCAGGCCTTCCAGCTAACAAGCGGATACTCCTGCAGATTTTGGCGCGCGACTTAGTTTTATTCGAAGACTCTTATCCATGTCAGCGTCTGATTGGTCCCTAGCTCCTTCACCAACCAGGTTCCGAGCTGGTGCCTTCTACATCAATAGGAGCTGCACCCGGCACACTACTTTTGCACACAGCCCTATGCTTTTGCACACAGCACCAGCTTGACCTTTTGACCGACAGAAGGTTCGAGAACAGGCACACTGGTATTTTTGCACACGGCACTAGCCTGACCCTTAAGTGACCAGGGAAAAGAGCGGGAATAGGCACACGGCACTACAGTGTTGCACACGGTACCAATGTGACCTTTTGACTGACAATTGGCCAAACAGATGCCATGTTTGAGCATAGGCTTTAGGGCTGCGACACATTTCCTATCCATGACATCCTGAGTAGGGAAGGTTTCCTGAACTGGGTCCCATATTTGTTATCTCCTTCTGTTATTTTTATCTTTACTTATATTATATGCACTTCTGGGCAGAGTCTACATTTTTCTTTGTTTTCTAATGTGCTATGTCCATTTATAGTGCTATATAAATAACAAATAATAGTGATTATCTCTGCCACGAGGCTCTTAGAGCTGAGAACACTCTCTGACATCCCAATAATGCACATTGCACACAGAGAAAACTAGTCCTTAGTACAGATACTGCATTGTTTCCAAAACAACATATTTTCTTGTGAGCAGTGAATAAAATTATTCCTCTGTCATTCTATTAAAAAAAAGAGCAAGAATACCACATATCTCATATTTTGGAACTTATAATAATATAATATATAATAAATTTGGGCTTGGTTTTTATTTGCCTTCTAGTTTCTTGAATTTCTGAAAAACTTATTTTAATATTGGTTTCTATTTACTTGCGATTTAATTGCAGCAGGACTAACCTGAGCCCAATAGAGCACACCTATTAGTAAATGCATTTCTACAAGAATACTATTGTTTGACTAAAATATATAGCAGTGCACCCAAACATACTATAGTATGATACTGATGCTTGGGAAGTGTTCTTGGAATCTACCATGTAATCAAAGGACACAGAGGTGGTATCTATTCGTTGTGGGAGAATTCATCCCTATGTCGATAACCAGCACAAGGAGACCTCAAAAAGAGGACTTAAGGGGTTCATAGCTATTTTGCTGGTCCTCTGCACAGAGATGAATGTTTTGCATTTGGTATAGGGATCATTTCCTGATGTGCCACAATGTTCTGAGAGGTTCTTGGTCTGAGGCAGAGGTGTTTGCTTGAAGTATCAACTGCTGTCTCTTTCAGTGATTACAGCTGCCACTGAAGAGGAAGAATATAGCTGTAATCCAATTTACAGCCACACTTCTGCTAAATTGAAATGGAAAGTTCTTTGTTCTTTGCCTGATAAACCTGTATTACCAATGTTTTGCTCTATCTAAATATGTTAATGAAGACTAAAAGGTGGCAAAAGACAAAGGAACAGTTGAAAAAAAAGTATAATGCAAGATTGAGGGAAGAATTATTTGCAGGATAAATTAACATTTTCATAATATCTGTACTATCGGGGTAGCTGTCATGGTTACAAGGCAAACCTTACCATCTTTAGTCCTGCCCTCTCCCCCAAAACTAGGAAGCAACTTATTAATTATAATACAGGAGAGGCTAACCCCCATCTCCCCTAAAGAGGCCAGTTGCCCTGTGACACTTGGCTTCCTGCACCTCACTCTGACAGAACCACTGAACCCAGCCACACTGAACTTGGATCTCTGGGCTGTAGCCCCCTTGTTTCCCATCTGTGTTAACCTGACAGGCCCAACTGTGTTTGGCACTTTATAAGCCTCCTCAGTCCAGGGACTTGTGGCCAGTGAGCTGATTAAAGGGCTCAAAAACAAATTTTTTGAAGCATTGTCTATTCATTCTGCCATAGAACAAAGAGTAAAAACAATAAAAGGGTTATATGCATAGGTCTGTATTTCTTTCCTTAATCTTTCCTTAATCTTTCCTTGGCAGCTTTCATAAATTTATCTCCAAACTTCTCATTGTGCTGTTAGAAATGGATTGGGTTTTTTTAAACCAGTGAATACACAGTATAAATTCTTCAAAGCACTTAGTCACATGCTTGTCTTTATGAACCTGAGGAGTCCCATGGAAGTCAGTGGGATTATCCTCATCCTTGAAGTTAAGCATATGCTCTGCTGATTTGCAGAATGAGGGACAGAGGGTTCAGCACCTTGCAGGATTGAGTCCACAAAAAGAAACATTCTGAAACATTCTCTCTTGAGAAATAATACCTTTTATATTTTGATAGCATAGGGTAGCCTAAACTAAGTTTAGACATGTATGTAATTGACATCATACTTTCTTTGTTTTTTCTGTTCAGGTTTTGCATGAGGTATTTAGAACTATTTAACTGTTAAATTCACTTCAGAACACAAAAGAGAGAGAATTCTGATTATGAGAAATAAAGACAGAAATAAAGACAAGAAACTTTGGACAGACATAAGGATTGATATAGAGGAAAATTAAATTAACCTGTATAAAATAAGAGATTATGACAAAATAAACAAAAGATTAAAAATCCAGAAGTTGTATTTTAGTTGTTTCTAATGAAACAGCTAAAAGAAAGCAAATGTTACTCCACACGTTGTGCAGCTTTGTATAGCCCTTACAGTCTACATTTGCCCTTCAAGTCTATATTTAGCACTTAGAGTCCGCATCTTCTAAGCCCTTCTCCCTATCCAGGGGCACCCTTCTGAGTCCTGAGAAAAAGCTCCACACTTCTCCTTGGGATTAGAGTAGATCTGGGTTTGGAGGCTTTGCTGAGGGCATTGTGCTAGTTGCGTTTTTGGAGCTGGAACAAAATTTTCCCTCATGGCCACATTGGCCAAGGCAATGTGGGTTTTTACATTAATGGGAGTTACGCACTTGATGCTTATGAAAATCCCACCAGGCACATATCTGCATCTTCAGGCACCTACATACCTTTGAGAATCTAGTCCTTAGAGGCTTTTAATACAATATCTTTGAAGACTGTGTGTGTTCAAACAGCCCAGTAGTCTGACAAGCATTTTACTTTTCTTGATGGAAGAATACAATATCATTATTTTGCCTAAAAAAAAATCTTGTTTACCTTTGGACAGTAAGATTATCTTTATCTAGGATAGGATAGTGCTTTGAATGAGCTTTTTGCTGCTTGTGATGAGGTTTCTAAACCCCAATTCTTTAAACATACTGTGTGATGACATTCAGTGGGGATTTTTAGGTTGACTAAACTGATTGTTACCATAGTGAGCAAGTCGCAAACAATTGAAACAGTTAGATGTGTGCTCCAGACAAATACACTTCAGGTTATCTTGATTTGAAAGCTGCTCTGACGGAATGGTTATGAAAAACTATGAAGGAAGTGATAACAAAAATCTTCCTTTATAGCTTAAGCAGGAGTTTAACTAAAATGTAAGGTATTAAATTTGATTTAATTTAATTATCCATTGTGAACAGCCCTTTTCACTTAATACCCATGGATTTTCCCTAGTCACCCAACTTATTGCAATAAAATTGTTACTATATTTTATTATAATGATGGGTGATATTAATCTAGTAACTCCTAAATGATTGGGATTGTTTTGTAATTAAAATTTTCCCTCAAATATAGAAATAAATCATATACACAATTAAAATAAATACTGATATCAGACTGTTGTACTGTAAAAATAGTCTCTGTGTACATTAGGAACATTGTCATAGAATCACATTGTAAAACCCTAATTTAATTTTAAATTATATGTAATATTGAACTTTATTCAAAATTTGTTGGCCGATACCATTACAAGATAAATATAACCGTCCATAGTACTTTGTTGAGACCTTATAGTATTCTACAGGGGTTTTATTCCCCTTAAGTTTTGGTAAGGTTTCGATTTAGATTAGCAGTCCTTTAGTGATGACACTTGTCCAAAATGTGATTATATTTTTAAAAAACATGAGAAGACATGAAAGTGCAAACCGGTACTTACACAGATATAAAGCCTTCTCTCCCATGACCCAAAAGAACAGATCTGTTTTGCAGCTCAAGAGAGAATCCTCCTGCCACAGTGGAAAAATAAATATAGCTGTTTTTTTCCAGCTGAGCTTTATAAGGAGCTGAAATAAACATTACTGTGTTTATCCTGGACAGCTCCACTACAGATCATCAGTTTTTGGGGTTTTTTTTCTCTCTTTGTTTTTTGAATACTCAGAACTTCTGCAAAGAAATTTATACTCAGAACTTCATTTCAGGACACAGTGACAAGAAATAGGGAACAACATGAGGCTGCTCCCTAATGGGGCCTTCTCAACATGCCACTACCTGTACAGTCACTCAGTAGAGAATATGTAACAATTAAAGGATGTTATACAAACTATATTTTACAATTATTATGGTTCTTTTTTGTGTATAGTGGTGACAAAGGAAATAGCTATGAAATAAATGCCTCCCAAAATGCACACCTCATTAGAAGCACTCAGCTTCGTATACAGCAGACTGCAAAAACAGTGCCAGATTAATAATATTTGGGGGCCATGTGTGCTATAGAAAGTGGGGGCTTCCTACCTTCCCTGCCCCATGCCCACCCTTCAGTGGCTTCTGTCTTGCAGGGCTGGCCCAGCTCCCTGCTCCAGCCCACAACATGCAGGAGGGGCCCTCTGATCCCATCCAGGCCCTCGGTTGTTTTTGTGTGGGGGTTATTCCAACCCCTGTGGTTGGCGGACCCACGTGAGATGGGTGTGATGAGTTGGATCACAGAAAGCCCCTTGGGAACTGCGAACTGATGTTCTGAGACTACCCCCAAGCATGTTTCCCCTGGCAGCTTGGGACTTCAGTGCCATCTTTCTAGCATAAAACCATAGTAGAATTAATTTGGTTCCTACTCCCTTTATAGAGTTAGTGGCAACACAGCTCCTACTGCCACAGTGAAGGGTGATGTAAAGAGTAGCTCAGAGAGGCAGGCCCTTCCCATTAATGATCCATAATCTACAGAGTTGAGAAGAGTATTCCTGTAGGTATTTATGCTCTGCAGGGTTTTCATGCACCTTCTGTGAGATCATAAGCCATCTCCCCACAAGAGGAGAATGAATTGCTAACTCCACACATTCAGTCTTGTGAAGTTCTTCAGTACTCTTCTCCCACTATTATCTTTTGCACTTGGATAATGTGCCTAAATGGTGCAAACAGAAAGACAGTTTAAAAAAAAAAGATAGAGAAAAGGAACATGGATAAGTACAGAGATATGGTTCTACAGCTACCCTTTGCATCTTTTGGTTTTCCTCTGCACCCGACCTATCCATTCCATTTTAAAAGATATTACCAACTTCAGAGTTATTCCACTTTTTAAATATAGGGATTTTATTTCAAAGTGGTGGAATCTTTTTCAATGGAAGATATTATGTAAATTTCTGAAGGGAAGTGTTTCTGTTGAACATGCATACCTAGTTACAATTAAAAAGTCAATGTTTATAAATGGTTCCCACAATGCTGTATCTGAGAGATCCCCACTATTTCCCTATAGCTATACCTTAGTAGCGGATATTTATGAACTGTGTTATGATGCCTCAAAGAAGCCCCTAGAAGAAAAACATGTCTTTCTTGGAGACTGTCTGCATCCATTTGCTTTAAGAGGAAGGGTCTTTAGCTATACAATGGCATACAAGCAATTGGGGGGCCTATTACAGAAGTGGGTGGTGGAGGTTCTGGTGCCTGCAATGTGCAGGAAGGAGGTCAGACTAGATGAGCATGATGGTCCCTTCTGGCCTTAAAGTCTGGGAATCTATGAGAAGTGCACTTTTAGAGGTCAGTTCTGCAAAGTTTCAAGAACTCTGATCCAAATTTAGTAAAACATTTACACACATGCTTAATTTTAAAATATTCTGAAATTGGGTTATCTCAATCAAATTCTAATAGGGACAGTTTGGCCAATTGTGTCTCAGTGATGGTTAGAGCTTGAGAAGTAAGATTGCAGACAGCAGTAGGGGTAATTATTGTCTGGAAATAATAGTATATCAATGGGAATCTTCAGTTCAAATTGCAATATGACAAAGGGGTTCTATGGGCACCAGAGACTGAGGTCTTCTAGCCATTTTGCCAGTTTTGGCTTGGATTTTATCCCTATGATATTTATAACATATAACACCACATTTGGTCATTGGCATTTTTAATTAAATAATATGACCGTTTAACATGCATTTTTATTTAATCTTTTGTATTCTTGCATTCCTATTACTCTCTGAAGTTTATAACTTCCAGTCAAGATATATTCTTGAACTTCTACACTTTATGAAATGTGCAATGTATCTAATTGTAACAACATCCCAGAAGGTAGTTGCAACAGGAATTTTGATTAAGTTAATGCATCATGATTAGCTTTTATGAATGATACTCTTTACAACTTTAAGATAATTGTGAACATAAATTACATTTAGAAAGAGCACATAGCCTCTGATAGTAAAATGAATAATATGTTTACTTGTCCTGGAGTTTTCTTACAGTGCTCTGACATAAAGACAGTTTCTGTTAGGTTTAATACTGTTAGTCTTTTAATTCTTACAACGGTTTTCCACAGGCTTTTTCATGGTAAATCTCCTTTAAGGCTGGAGATTAAAAAGAGCCTCTTAGGCACCTCTTGATGATATAATGAAATAATCTTTCTGCTTAAATCAGACATAAAGGGCTATTAAAGATTGTGATAATATTATCACGCTTTTGATCGTATTCTTATCAAACATACACATAATAGATATTTTGTTTGCCACCATTTAAATGTAACAATTTTTTCTAGTGTCAGGTAGTTTGCTGCTTACTTTGGGTAGAGATACTCCTCACTGATGACTGGAAGATGATGGTGGAAGTGCCAAATTGGTTCAGTTACTGTGTATAGTGCTATAGCGTCGCAAGTGGCTTTAAAAAAAGTCCAATTCTTGAGCCACAGTTTTTGCCACAGGTAACACAAGTGTAAGGCACAAGGCCAGAAGATAAAGCTGGCATACTATTAGCACTTGAGCCCTCCTTCGCTCTCCTCTTTACTCTTGTCACTTCCTGTCTCTTAACCATGTCTCTTTGGCACCCTGATCAACACAGCCCTCAAGTATAGCGTGTTGTTAGCTGATTCTTCAACCTTGTGGAATCAAGGTTGAAAGTTTTTAAAAATCCTTCTTGCAAGTGTCCTTAAACCTGAGCCAACATCTGCCAAATGGGCTTGGAGCATTTGCAGGTTCTCCACACGAGAGATCCTATGGAACTCCATCTAGTACAGATGACCATGCTAAAGGAGATACTTTAGTATCAAATATCAGAGAGGTAGCCGTGTTAATCTGGATCTGTAAAAGCAGCAAAGAGTCCTGTGGCACCTTATAGACTAATAGAAGTTTTGGAGCCTGAGCTTTCATGGGTGAATACCTACTTCGTTGGATGCATGCTCCAAAACTTCTGTTAGTCTATAAGGTGCCACAGGACTCTCTGCTGCTTTTCAAGTATCAAAGTAATCATTAATATTACGAAAAAATGTTGTCATTGGAAATACACAGGGTGTATTTGCTAAACCAAAGAAGAAGAAACTGTTTTGGTTAAAGGTAAAATCATCTCCTTCAGTTGGAAATCTAATCATATGAAACCAGCAAACAAAAGATAAATAATGTTATTGGCATAAAATTCAAAATGAAGATGACCTCTATCCTGATCTCATCCCATTTTGCTTGTATTGATATCACAAAAGGTACATATATGTGCTTGGAACTCTTGGTTGGCACATATTTTTAATTTCTATACTTTTTGTAGTCTGGAACACACACTTTACATTGTTTGAATGTAACTTCTGGTGGTATTTTTATACAATGAGTAGACTGTTTGTTTTATAAATAGCACATACTATTATGCACTTTAGAGTCCCTTATGTCAAATGGTTACTTTTCAATGTATTATATAGTGTGATAGGTTGGACCTCCTGGATGTCACCTGGTGTCCTGGGACGCCACTGAGTCAGACTATTCTGCCAGCCTGAGCCCCCTATTACCTGGTCTTGCTGGGCTAGGCTCCCCAGCCTTTTCCAGCCAGGCACACAGGCTGGGCCACAGCTAGCTGCACAGAGAGACAGAGATCCGCTCTGAGAAAGCCCAGCTTAAGGGGCTTGCCACAACACCAGATGTCCACCCCCACTTGGAGTACAAACCCAAAATTATATGAAATTTGCCTCTTCCCTCAATGTGGAGAAGGGTGTGCACAACTTCTCACCTCCCCAGTTAGAAATCACATAAACAGAGTTATACTGTAAACCAGAAATTAATTTATTAACTATAACAAGTGTATTTTAATTAATTAAGGAGGTAGCAGACAGAACAAGGCAGATTACTAAGAAAATAGAACACAGCACACAAACTAAGCTTAATACACTAAAAAAACTGGTTACATGTAAGTTCTCACACTAAATGTGGTTCTAATAATCTTCTTCACAGGCTAGATGCCCTTCCAGCCTGGGTCCAGTTCTTTCCCCCAGTTCAATCTTAATTGTTTCCAGCAGTCATCTTGGGTGGGGTAGCAGGGCAGAACTGAAGACGTGGATTACCTCACTCCCCACCCTTAAGTAGGCAGAGTCTTTTATTTCCTAATTTTTGTTTCCCCTCACCCCCCCAGCTTCTCATGGAGAAGTACAGAATTCAAGATGTGTTCCAGTATCAGGTGACTTGGTCACATGCCTCTGCAGGGCCCCCGTAGCCATTCTTCACAGGCCGACCCACACGTTCACAGGAAGACTAAGCTCTTTTACAGTCCATTGTCTCTTGCTAATGGGCCATCAGCACAGTCCAGCTCTTTCATTGTTGTACCTGAAGTGTTAGCAGGGGCGTCACACCAAGTAACATAGTTGAAATATAGCTACATACTCAATATTCCTAATTTCAGATACAGAAATGATATATGCATACAAATAGGATAATTATATTCAGTAAATTATAACCTTTCCAATGATACCTTACAAGAGTTATCTTGCATAAAGCATTTCTTAGTTATGTCATATTACTACCACAAGCTTATTTTCATAAAGAATATGGAATATAATGTCACAATATAGTACATCTGTTTTTTTCTTTTGAGTTACTTTATTGTATGCAAAAAAAATCTTTTGTTTGCTACATGTACGTTATTTGTATGTCTGCGCCAAGTTTGCTGAGTTACCAAGTTAGGAACCTGCTGGATGCTAAAGGAATTTTGTACCATTTTTGTAAACCTTCTGGAATGTCACCAGTTAGCTAAGTCCATGGTGCAAAGTCCTACAGGCTGAGTTCTTTGACTGGGTTTTATGTCCTATAGGTTTATGGAAAACTGGGGTCATAATAATTGATTTGCTGACACTAATGTAATTCTAGTGGCTTTGTGGGAAGATGCTATAATTGGTAAGCGCAAAGTCAGATTTTATTTAGTCTTGTAAAAACATACTTGTCTTAGTCTATTAATACATGCCATGTTTTTACTAGTTACATAATAATCTAAACAGCCTGATATGTCAACTTTTTTGGAGATCTAGATGAAGATAAGGTCACAGTGGTTGGAGATTTGTTCATTTATATGATGAATCCAATTATGACTGAAGGGAGAAGATGAAGGGCAACTCTTCCTCCTCCCTTATGTGCAGTGACACACAAGCCGCTACAGTTTGGAGGCTTGTACTTTGGGAGTGCAAGGCAGAGTAAGCTAACAGTGCCTCCAGATCTTATTACACCAGAGAATATGGTGGGAAAGCTGTGCTAATGTGTGCACAGCATACCTGTACAACAGATAAACGCAGTCCTTCTATGCTACCACCCAGACATGTTCCCTCTGGTGAGGTTATACAGATGCAGTGATAGCTGATGACCAGTGCATTCCCTAGCACTCAGGAGACATTGTGTCTTCAGACCTGTCCCGATCTGAGAACTTGTTCCAGTATAATAACTGGTAGTGACCGTTGGGCAAATTCTAATGTCGACATACTTCACTAAACTGGTGTGACTTCGCAGATTGTTACACCAGTATAATGCCTACTTGCACCAATGACGTACCAGTTCATTAGTAGTTTGCACTGGAGTAAAGTAAGCACTTTGATTTAATTACACTAGGGAAATGTTCCAAAATTTGAACCAATGTAAAGAGTTCTGTAGACTGGCATGTTTCCTCCCTTCGCAACACTTGCTAACAGAAAATACTCTTCCTTCCCTTTGCACTCCTGGGCACAAGTTGGGAGGGATAGCTCAGTGATTTGAGCATTGGCCTACTAAACCCAGGGTTTGAGTTCAATCCTTGAGGGGACCATTTAGGGATCTGGGGCAAAAATTTGTCTGGAGATTGGTCCTGCTTTGAGCAGGAGGTTGGACTAGATGACCTCCTGAGGTCCCTTCCAACCCTGATATTCTGTGATTCTATAATATAAATGATTCTCACTTTAATTTGTATAGAATACTCATTGCTAGAAAAATCATACTGTGGAAACTAAAGAAAGACACTTATTTGTTTGTACTAACTATTTCATCTTAATAACCTTCTTACTACTGTAGCCAAATATTAGGCTAGTGATTTTAACTTCTCCCTTATTTCAACTGCTGTGTTTCTAATGTACTAAAGGAGTAGTTACTGTTTACTTATGATCTAGCCTGAAAGCATCAGTTATGGGCAAGCTAATTTCAAATGTATTTGTTAAAAGAGGAGAATATATTTAAACAAGTATATGTAAATTAATAGGTGTCCAACAGTTTTCTTCATTTTATTTACATACACACTATGGCCAAACTAAAGTTTAAAAGTCCCATAGATTTGGTACTGCTTCCTAAGAGGCTCAAGATAGAATGTGGATGTGGAGAGCTCTAAGTACCCAGCCTGCTACTATGTGCCTGGACTAAAGATCCATTTGGACTGTGTAGCAATGTAAGATGGTTTTCTTTTATTTTTTTCACTTTCTATACACCTTTGCATCTACATGCAGTCCAACTGAGAATCCAACTTTTAATTGTTAATGTAGGCATTGTGCCATTAGAGGCCAAATGTGAGTTGTGACATGCAAGTGTCATCATGAACCTATAAAGAGCTTGGTTTGGTCTTTCACTGATGCTTATTAGCCAGTTCAGAGGCATCGTTTACTTCCATCCATTAATTAGACTTCTTCACACTAGAGAGGTGATTCTGGCAGAAAGTAACAAAAAAAAAAAAAAAAAAAAAAGGAAAAAGAAAAGATAAAAGAGGATAGGAATCTAGGATAATAAAGAAAGGGTTGGAACTGTGCACACACAAGGGTAATAATAGAATTCTCATAGCAGTTCTCTTCCCATGACAGGGGCGTATGAGTGTTTATATATAGATTAAATCTCCCAAATGGATATATCTGGACTGAGACAGATGGGAGAGTGGGCACTCTGTACCAGCTGTATGGAGGCAGGCATGATGGAGCAAGCTTTTGGCTCGACTTTTATTTGTTCATCTTGTTCCCCCATGGAAAAGCTACGTTTCTTACCAATGTATTTATAAATTGCCATATGTGGCCAATAACTACTGCTCACAAAGACTTTCTTTACATTTTCATTGTTATGGATCCTGTAGTGGTGTGGCGTTTGTCCCTCCCCCTCTGGGTCAGAGGGAGGCCACACTGCCTCACTATGCCATCGGAGTCTTCTCCTAGGATCAGGGGAATTAGCATTAGGCATTAGCATCTAAGCAGCCAACTGTCTATAGCTCTTGGGCCCTTCAAGCCGAGGCTGTGCATACCTTAGGCCTGGTCTACACTGGGGGGTGGGGCGGTAGAATCAATCTAAGATATGCAGCTTCAGCTACAAGAATAGTGTAGCTGAAGTCGACATATCTTAGATCGACTCACTTCGCGTCCTTTCGGCACAGGATTGACGGCCGCTGCTCCCCCGTCAACTCTGCTTCCACCTCTTGCCCTAGTGGAGTTCCGGAGTCGACGGGGAGTGTGTTCAGGGATCGATTTTATTGCGTCTAGATGAGACACGATACATTGATCCTCGATAGATCGATCACTACTGGCTGATCTGGTGAGTAGTGTAGACGTACCCTTAGTCTATGGTCTCTGGGCCCTGCCACCAGGGCCCAGAGGCAACACAGGCATCAAGTAGCTCCAGGTCCTTCAGTCGGCGAGGAGCAAATGGATTAGTCGATTAGCTCTGGCCTCCAGAGGTAAAGGCAGAGAAAAACCCACAATCAATTAGCTCTGGACTCTAGTTGCAGGGCCAGAGCAAACCCAGGAGTCAATCAGCCCTGATCTCTGGATGCAGAGACAGGGCAAAGCCAGTAGTCAATTAGCCCTGATCTCATGATGCAGAGACAGAGCAAATTCCAGTGTTCTGTTCTCTAGTTGCAGAGACAGAGCAAACCCCAGGGGTCAGGCATCCCAGCTCTGGTGGACAACTGATAACCACAGGCCACTGGACCTGGTGAGGGGAGGCTGCCACCCCAGGAGGTGTGGCAGATGAAGTCTGGGCCCCACCCTACTACACTGGACCCGAACCCAGGTCCCTAAGAGTGGTGGAGTGGTCCACCACTGGGTCAGCGGGGATCCCAATTGCAGGGACCATGCCTCAGGCAGACCTACAGCCAGATTGAGTCCAACTGTCCCGGGCCACTTTCTCCCCTCTCCACAAGGTGTACCTGGATCAGTGGGGCATCCTCTGTCTCCTCTGTGTAGGTGGCCAGTGGCATTCCCAGCAGGTTTGTGGCAGAAGCAAGTTCCCTGGCAGGCAAAGCGCTGCTGGGCTCAGCAGCAGGGTCAGTGAGCGAGCAGGATCCATCTGTATCTCAGACCCAACTGAGCAGGAGGCCTCACCCTTTATACTTTCTGTCCAGGTGATGTACTTCCGGCAGGAGAGGTGAGGCAAGCCTCAGAGGGAGCCCACACTACCTCATTACAGATCCATAATAGTCAAGTGTATTATTCAGTTGTTCCACTGCATCCATAGTATTCACTACAAATGACAACGAATAATATGCAAAATAAGGTTAAATTTACAATCCAGAATGTCTGCTATGTTTAATAAACTTGGTGCCTGATTTTGACCACCCTTGCATAAGTGCTTCCAGGGAAGTAGCAAAAAGGCAGGATGGGACATCTAGGGGAGTTTGATGATTGTAGAAGAGAGCTCATACTGCATTTCTCCCAGTGCCGGTGCAGAATGTACTCCCAAAGAGCCTGACTGAATTGTACAGAATTCCTATTGGTACCCCTGCTGGAGTCTTCATGTTACAGTGTGGCTTTAATGCACAATATAATCCTTGACTAATACTTATTCAGAGCACACACACAGTGTTCAAGATGATAATATACAAATTCATCTCTGTCTTTAAGGATCTTTTGATGTGTGTTTGGGTTCAAGGGCTCCTTCAAACAGCCTAGAGCCATGGCAAGCAGAGTTCACATAATAACAATTCAGTAAAGCATCATTCTTATACAGAAACTCCACCTTGTACGAGGGTCAGGGGGAATAATAGTGACGCCTGTATTAAAATCACTGAACTATTTTACGTTATACAATTTTTTCTAAGCATTTCTCTTTTTCAAGAACTCTGTCAGGTTTTGCACAAAACTTGACTTTTGTCAGGAATTTTAGATTTGATTGAATCCTAAACTGCTAAATTGTGTCATTTCCCATCTGTGTAGTCTCAGTAGGGCTTGTTAGAGGCTTGTTGCTAAAATCTCTCAACAATAAATCACCACTGCCCTCGCATTTCACCTAAACATGCCACACACAGTTGAAAATTGGACACAACACAGACAAATAGGATTCTCTTGGTGGCAGCTGCTGCTGCTTTTCCCCACCAAAATACTCTTTGCCAAAGATGCAAGTGCAGTGGGCCATGAACCAGGAAACTGTAAAATCTCACTTCTTCTACTGGCTAGTGTTAATTCTCTTGTCTGCCCCTCACAGCCCTTGTTACAGGGTAAGGCCTCGCTCCCACTGAGAGGTTATGGTGACCGAGAATAGAAGCCATACTTCTGATATGGCAGGCCCAATTCTTAGCCACTTAGTAACACTGCCACTCAGAAGGAATCAGCACATCAGTCTGTTTGACTATGCTATCTATAAAATCCACATGTAACCCACTACTTTAGTAGGTTATGCATCTTTGTGGTATAGCAAATGAGTAAGCAGTACTACTGGTGTTGAGAGAGAATGAAAGATCAGAGATATGGTTATGTATCAAAACTCAGAATGCATGCATTAAGCCTGTAATCCATAGTGTTTCTGATGTTTTCACCTGCAGTAGTGCAGTTTGCGCGGGATTTATCACAATATGTCCTCAGTCCCAACAGACTGATGTGCAGAATAGCGTAGGATAATATGACTCAGCTTGCTCGATCTCTTGCTAGAGATCTTTCCCTAGAACCTGATGTGTGCATACTTAACACTAGCGAAGTTGCAGATGTCCATAAGCTGTTAATTAACAGTAAAGTTGTTCCCCTGGTGCTCAAGCTAATCATCTCAGCACTTCCCCTCTCCCTGGGATCTATCATTGAACAGAACTGGATAAACCTAAATTCTGAGTGTCTGGCTGTTCTGCTCTATGCTTCTCCTGGTACTATGTTCAAATGATGGATTTTTAATAAATATATAGCCAGATCATTTTTATCCAAGTACATTATGTTGCTGTTTGTTAGTAGCAATTGTCTCATTAGGTTTATCACATGTGAATTTCACAGAGGATATACTAGTACAACAGGGGATGCTCCGGACTTAAGAGGAGACAGCTTGAAACAAACGTAATATTGATTGTCTTTCATCTTTGACATATTTCTTACACTAAGTATTGCCAAACTTTCCATATAAATAACTTGTCAGAATTCAATTATTATTTTTAACAATGTTTGCAGATATTTAATTTAAGCATTTTTATTTGTATTGATTTAAATTTTAACAGTTGTAGGAAATTATGGGGAAGTGAGACAATAATTATTTAATGACAATAGACATTGAGATTCAAAAAGCTAAAGCTTTAGAATCGTTAAAACACAAATTGTCAACCCTACATCTCAAAATATACAAAGTAAATATCCTTAAACCAAACTCTAAGTCCTCAAGCAGCTTTTTTTCTCACTTTGCCTATTTGTAAATTTTAGTTATTATTGATGGAAATATTTTTTCATCTGCTGTGTGTGGTTTTGTATGGTGAAATAGACAATTATCAATAAATATCTAATTCTTCCAACTCTACATATATATTGGTTTATTCTCTATCAAGTAACATGCACTTATTGCATTGTGTATCTCTCTGTGAGGATGAGAAAAGGAATTATCCCCATCTTGAGGCTCTCCTCTGCAAAAGCTACTCTAATTCAACAGCAGAGCAGCCCTCTGCAGTCCTCTCCCACAGCTGGTCAGGACCAGAGATGGATTAAGGCATAAACATTGTAGAGTCCATCTCCTAGAGTCACATGATGATGTCAATCTAAGCTTTCTACTGAACAGAAAAAGTGTTTCTAGCCCTTATTGCTTCAAAGAAAAGTTTGCTTCCCTGTTCCTATGGGTAGGGGCTGAGTCTTCCATCTTATGACATGGACTTCAGCGAACCTGAAGAACAGGGAGTGGTGGTCCAGATGGAGATATGGTCTGACCAAGTAAAATCTTCAACTTGTCATGCATTTGACAGCTCTGTTACAGATTCTCACAGCCCAACTGAGATGTCATGAGCTACAATTGCTACTGCCAGCTGAAGGAGAAGCAACCATCAAACTCCAGGCTTTCCACTTCCAGCAGCAGTGGCAGGAGCGGCAGCAAGAGCAAGTGAGGACAGAGCTAAGGGGACCCAGCACTGGCCTTGGGCCCCCCCACAGCTAAATCCCAGCTTCTCCTGGTACCAGTCAATTGTATCTTGTCCCCAGATACCAATCTTTCTCTCCCCAGACACTCCCACCCATTGTTCAGGTACACCTACTACTCTAGGGTCTTTCAGCACTCACTTGTCTTCCTTGCACCCCCAAACACTCCAGTACACCTATGTGAACTTACACCTCTATCCACACCACAATGTCCAGCTTCATGTCCTCTAACTCAGTCGTGCCTGAGCCCACCTTCCCCCTGCATTATTTTGTGCAGCAATCTCCATGGAACTCTTGTGCATGGGTGAAAAGGCCACTGAGGGACAAGAGATGAGTTGTGGAACAAAAGGATGTGGTGGAGGTCCACAGAGAGAGAAGTTAGTCTGAAATTTAGGGTTGAGGTTCTACAGAGGTTGGACAATGACCAAGCTGACCATGATGATACCATTGAGGTTTTGGGAAAAATATCCAAATAGAAGTACAGAAGTTGCTTTGGCCAAGCAAAAGGAAGAAGTATCATAGCAACATACTAATGGAGGACGGAAAAAGGAATATATAGATTAGCCATGATTAGGTAAGGAAGCACAAAGGACTTGGAAGCTGTGAAATGTGTCAAAGATGAAAATGAAAAAATACTGGTGGGGGATGGTGAACCTTTGAGAGGTGACAATAATTTTCTGAGAAACTGGTCAATAAAGAAAACATGAGGAAACTGCTGAGGGAAGTATGCATATGCAACAACCTCAGAAGACCTATCACCATGATGGAGACTGAGACAGTGTTAAAGATGATGACACATGGAAAGGCCGTGAGACCAGACTACCAATTGAGACATTTAAATCATTCGACCATGTGCAAGTGCTGCTGCTGATGAACTTTTTCAAATTAATTCTCCATACTGGAAAAGTGCCTGATGAGTGGAAGCAGAACACACTGGTCCCTGTCGTCAAGCATAAAGGAAAAGTGCAAGTATATACTAACTACTCGCCTATTGAGTTAATGAGGCACATGATGAAAAGACTGGAAAGAATTATTGAGAAAAGATTTTGGGAAGAGCTGGAGCATCAAGTAAGTGACAACCAGTTTAGGTTTATGCCATGAAGGTCAACAATGGATGCAATGTTAACAGCCCATAATATTGCAGAAGTGCAGGGAGAAATGCAAGGAGTTGCTCTTAGTGTTTGTGGATTTAGAGGAGACTTATGACACAGTTCCTAGAGAATTATTATGGTGGTGGCTACAATAACACAATCTGCCAGAGACATATGTTCAGACTACTATGGATATATAGAGGGTAGCACAACAGTAGTGATAAGTAGCTGCAGCTACAGTGAGTCATTCACTGTGAGCATAGATTTACAAAAAGGATCAGCATTAAACCCATTCCTATTTGTGATTATGATGGACACCTGGATGCAGGAGATTAGGGGAGAGGCTCCATGGAGCATGCTTGTCACCTATGACATTTTGTTGTATGGTGACGATAAATATGAACTGGTAAGGGACCTAGAACTATGGAGGGTTGCATGAGAAGAAAGTGTCTTACAAATCAGCTAACTAAAGATGGAATACATGTGCTGCTTCATTGAGAGGGGCAACAAGATGCCAGTAAATCTAGATGGTATAGAGTTAAAGTCTGTGCCACAATTTAAATACATCAGTTCAGTGTTGAACCATGATGGTAATATGAATGCAAATGTTAGGAGCCAATGGATGGGTACTTGGTATAAATGGAAGGATTTGGCAGGAATTTTCTGTGATAAGAATATGCCAAGTAAACTAAGAAGCAACATGTGTACGCACTATGATTACGCCAGCCATGATGTATGGATTAGAATGCTGGCCAATAAAGAAGAGAGAACTACTTCACATTGCCAAAATGAGAATGCTGAAGTGGAAGCTGGGTAAAATGAGAGCTGATAAGCTATGCAGTGAAATGGTATAAGCCAGGAAGCAGATAGCCTGCATAATAGAAAAGCTGAGGGAGTATTGATTGAAATGGCTGGATCATGTGAGATAGCAAGGTGTGGAATATGTTTGCCAGAGAGAACAAGAGTTAGCTGTCATCGGACAAAGACCACAAGGAAGGCCTAGGCAAAGATGGTTTGAGACACTGAAAAAGGACATGAAGAAGGTTGGTGGAAGCTTGGAAGATGCACTTGAGAAGAACAGGAGCCTCTGACCCTGATTGACAGGACAAGGCAAATGCAAAGAACATGATGATATGGTATTAAAATATGGGGAATGATTAAGTCTATTGCTCCCTTTTTTTCAGCATAGAGGGAGATTCTCCACACAGGTATCCTCTCCCAATATGGAGAAATGGGGTCAGAAATCACCCCAGCACTGTTTTCCCCCTCACTCTCTGAGACTCTGGGTAGAGCTCTTCTCCATCCAAGGGATATTTGGTGATGGGAAGAGAGTAAGAGGGAATTGTAGGGCAGAGTGCTGCACATTTCTCCATTAGATACTTGCAGAAGAATTGTTGGAAAGTTAATGCAGCCTGAGTAGTGGTGTCCCAGGGGTGGCATCAGTTTGCAGAAGTCCTACCAGCATAGCTCCTAAGGAGGTTCAGACAACTGAGATGGAGAAACCCAGAGCACCACCTGTTCCACTGTGCAAATGACTTTGGTTTCCTGCAGAGCTATGGGGTGGAATTGTTGCCTATTCTGTAGTGTGTAAAACTTCACCCCTAATTAGAAGGATTGAGGGGAAGTTCTATTGTTGGAATTTTGGGAAGGGAGGTGAAAGGGGGCAATAGGGATAGTGTATCATTAACTAATCTTAGTTTAACATGGCCATAATTTTGGAGCTGGAATAATGATCACATTTACAATTGAAAGTGTTGCTGCTCAGAAAAGGGACTTCCAGCTCACCCAAGTAGCTCCAGTAGACACTCTGTGTCACTTATATGTACCTTAGTGTCAAAAATGTTTTTTGTTTTTCAATTTTTCATTACTCTTTAGAGCTGTAGAGACAGTTGGGCTCTGCGGAAGAGAGGGTAGATTATATTGCAGCTGGCATATAATCAACATTATTATTAACTAAACTCTAGTTGCAAATTCTTTATTATTGTTCCTTGACCCAGTAGTAATCCAGCTTGACTTTTGAATTCTAGTTTAATTCTGAAGGGCTGAAAGCTAGAAAAATTATCGAAACTGAGCAGATGTGATGTGGATGTCACCGAGAAACCATAAACCCTATAATTCTCTTTTTTTATCAAAGCATTTTAGAGTTGATTCACATTTTAGTATGTTTTAATGCTAGTTATGGTAAAAACTGTTGTAGTGTTGGATAGATATTTATTTATCATGTGTCTTTATTCATTAGAAGTCACTCTAGGGAAAATGTCAGCATCCAAAGTTTTTGAAGAAAACAGAATTTGAAGTAGCTTGTATAAGCTACTCTTTGCTGACAGTATCATAGCTGTTAGTTTATCTCTTAACTAGTTTTCATGTGTAATGTGAATGAAGCTTATGAAAATGCTATTTGGTTACAAAAGGTAAGATCTGGAAAAGTGTCAAACATACAATGTATATTGCCTAATTTAATTGGTTTGAGTAATTCTCAGCATTTTATAAGCTTTGCAACTGGCAGTGAAAATATTTTATTTAAAGCTGATATAGTTTCACAATCAGTGCAGATCTTTGTTTAGAAAAACCCATTTACAATAATTGTTCTTTTAAATATTAAACAGTAACATAAACATGCTAGGCTTTAATCTAGTTTTTCTAACCATTTATTATTTTTATGGAAAAGCTAAGAGAGAGAATCTGATAACATGGTCTTTCCATTATTTTATTCTTTTAGCTGATATATGAATCTCTATTAATACATTTTCTAGTGTGGTCAAAATAAAATTGGGTAAAAAAATGGAGGATTTTTCATGGTAGTCCTTGGTCACACTCTTATTTTGTTTGTTTGTTTGTTGATAGAGATATTAAATTTGTATTTATTAGTAGCTCATCCCTTAAAATCAGATGGAATTGAAAAACTTAAATGGTTACCAAAGAAGGATGATGGGATAATACGTTGTTATTAAATATCAAAACCTAAATCTGTGTCATTTGGTTCCAGCATAAGAGGTTTAAGTAGGTTGCCGGTGCTACTATGCAATTAAAAAATGGCTTATATGCTGAAGTTCTATTGTTGAAGTCTGCTTGTCTGACTTAATTCCACACTATTCCATTACAAATTCTTGTAATAACATCTGGACACGGTTTTATGTTAGTCAAGCGGATGCACACAGAATTCTAATATGTACATAGAGATACCCTTTTAACAATGTAAAGACTTAACCTATATTTACAGCTGTTTATTCAGTGAGGTATTAATGGCCACCATTTTGCTGTATTCCTAATTATTGTTTTGTTCTCCATATTCCTGTAAGAAAACTAAAATCTACAACAATAGAGTTGATGTGCCAAAGATACCCATCTCTTTAGATTAGTAAATATATTATAAACCCCAGCTCAAACACAAGCTGTGGACAAGTACTCTCAATGCTTTTTCATTTAGCATACTCCATTACTCTCATTGCATCAGACAAAGTACTGGAGTAATCATCTCAGGATTGCACGAAGAAATCAGCAAACTAATAGAATAACATACTTTTTAAAAAATTGAAAAAAACACCTTTTACAAGTGAAAGTTGATTATCAAGATGGCTTTCTCATCCCTTTGAAATGGTACAAAGGATGTGAGACAGAAGCCAGGAACTGGTTCATGGTATTCTACAGATACCATTATTATTCCTTATCATTTGTATTTGGCTAACATCTGCAGGGGTTCGGACCATGTTGTGTTTGGTATCCTACTCCAACATAATGAAAGGCGGATCCCAAAGCATTTATGATCTAAGAATGAGAGGAAGCTGATGGAGGCAATAAACAGCTGAGGGGAGAACAGGTCAACAAACAGCATAATAAGCAATAGCGACTGCCACAAGTTACCTAGGCATTGCCATTTTATGTGTGAGTTTTAAGGAGAAATTTGAAGGTGGACAATGTATAGTGGCTTTGCAGTTGTGTATGATGAACTTCTCCCACACGTAAGAGGTGGCATGGGAGAAAGCATGAAGGTTTATAACGGAAGGTTGGGTTGACAGTTGATGACAGTTGATGTTGTCAGTGTGAAAAAGAGGCAGAGGGAGATACCATGACAATAAATCAAGAGTATGGATGCTACATAAATATCTAGCTAAACAGTTCCCACACTAGATGTGGTAAAAATGCCCCTTTGCTGGTGGATATTGTTGTTGAATTTTGGAACCCAATGTGGCAGTAACTTCTGGACTCAAGAACTTAGGGGAAAGGAGTGGTCCCAACACTTGGGGTGGTGTCACCATTTGTCCTGGTTTTGTGTACACATCAAATCATAGGGATGCTGTTGGGTTAAAATGACAGCTTATTTTTAAAAACAAATTTCCTTATCAATGTTATTAATACCTTAAAAATCTAATTTAATGTCCACCATTTATACTGTTTACTCTTTGCTTTTCACTGAGTTTGAAAAAGTGAAAACAAATCACCCAGCTTCTGGTCACTTCCAGTTTTTGGTTCCCATGTTTTAGCATCATGCAGTGATGGGATTGCAGAAGCACTACTTTTGAAGTACTTTTAAATTTGTTTAAATGTTTGGAGGGATAAAGGGTGGGAAACAGGCATGAATGTTCTTTATTTCCCTGTTAGTTATTCAGACATGGGTTGTACAATGAATATTTGGAATTACATGATTTTCCATTGGATTCTCCAGGTGATTCCATATTGACAAAGTGGGAGAGGTAATATCTTTTACCCAACTTCTGCTGGTGAAAGAGAGAAGCTTTGAAACCTATAAAAGCTCTTCTTCCGGGCTCTAGAAGAAGAGTTCTGCGTAAGTTAAAAAACTGGTTTCTTTCACCAACAGAAGTTGATCCAATAAAAGATACTGCCTCTCCCACCTTGTTTTCCTGTTAAGTGTTGTTGAGGCTTTCAGTCTCCTGGTCTGATGCATTGTGGCAACAGTTAGTCTTCTTTTAAAAGCAGCAAAGAATCCTGTGGCATCTTATAGACTAACAGACGTTTTGGAGCATGAGCTTTCGTGGGTGAATACACACTTCCTCAGACGCATGTAGTAGAAATTTCCAGGGGCAGGTAAATATATGCTAGCAAGCAAGCTAGAGATAACGAGGTCAGTTCAATCAGGGAGGATGAGGCCCTGTTCTAGCAGTTGAGGTGTGAAAACCAAGAGAGGAGAAACTGGTTCTGTAGTTGGCAAGCCATTCACAGTCTTTGTTCAATACTGAGCTGATGGTGTCAAATTTGCAGATGAACTGAAGCTCAGCAGTTTCTCTTTGAAGTCTGGTCCTGAAGTTTTTTTGCTGCAGGATGGCCACCTTAAGGTCTGCTATAGTGTGGCCAGGGAGGTTGAAGTGCTCTCCTCCAGGTTTTTGTATATTGCCATTCCTAATATCTGATTTGTGTCCATTTATCCTTTCCCGTAGAGACTGTCCAGTTTGGCCGATGTACATAGCAGAGGTGCATTGCTGACATATGATGGCGTATATTACATTGGTGGATGTGCAGGTGAATGAACCGGTGATGGTGTGGCTGATCTGGTTAGGTCCTGTGATGGTGTCGCTGGTGTAGATATGTGGGCAGAGTTGGCATCGAGGTTTGTTGCATGGATTGGTTCCTGAGCTAGAGTTATTATGGTGCGGTGTGCAGTTACTGGTGAGAATATGTTTCAGGTTGGCAGGCTGTCTGTGGGCAAGGACTGGCCTGCCACCCAAGGCCTGTGAAAGTGTGGGATCATTGTCCAGGATGGGTTGTAGATCCTTGATGATGCGTTGGAGGGGTTTTAGCTGGGGGCTGTATGTGACGGCCAGTGGAGTTCTGTTGGCTTCTTTCTTGGGTTTGTCTTGCAGTAGGAGGCTTCTGGGTACACGTCTGGCTCTGTTGATCTGTTTCCTTATTTCCTCGTGCGGGTATTGTAGTTTTGAGAATGCTTGGTGGAGATTTTGTAGGTGTTGGTCTCTGTCTGAGGGGTTAGAGCAGATGCGGTTGTACCTCAGTGCTTGGCTGTAGACAATGGATCGTGTGATGTGTCCGGG
The DNA here is from genome assembly GCF_025201925.1 of Gopherus flavomarginatus. Classification (NCBI taxonomy): domain Eukaryota; kingdom Metazoa; phylum Chordata; order Testudines; family Testudinidae; genus Gopherus; species Gopherus flavomarginatus. The sequence continues at coordinate 78,660,840 of NC_066617.1, read as the reverse complement.
ATGGAAGCTGGAGGCATGAAGGTAGGCATAGTGGTCGGTAGGTTTTCGATATAGGGTGGTGTTAATGTGACCATCACTTATTTGCACCGTGGTGTCTAGAAAGTGGACCTCCCATTTAGATTGGTCCAGGCTGAGGTTGATGGTGGGGTGGAAGCTGTTGAAATCATGGCGGAATTTTTCCAGAGTCTCCTTCCCATGGGTCCAGATGATGAAGATGTCATCAATGTAGCGTAGGTAGAGAAGGGGCGTGAGTGGACGAGAGCTGAGGAAGCGTTGTTCCAGGTCGGCCATAAAGCTATTGGCATATTGTGGGGCCATGCGGGTGCCCATAGCAGTGCCACTGATCTGGAGATATATATTGTCATCAAATTTGAAATAGTTGTGTGTAAGTATAAAGGCACAGAGCTCAGCAGACAGTTGTGCTGTGGCATCATCAGGGATAGTGTTCCTGACAGCTTGTATTCCATCTGTGTGTGGGATGTTTGTGCAGAGAGCCTCTACATCCATGGTGGCTAGGATGGTGTTTTCTGGGAGGTGACCAATGCATTGTAGTTTCCTCAGGAAATCAGTGGTGTAACGGAGATAGCTGGGAGTGCTGGTGGCATAGGGTCTTAGTAGAGAATCTATATATCCAGACAGTCCTTCAGTGAGAGTGCCAATGCCCGAGATGATGGGGCATCCAGGATTTCTGGGTTTGTGGATCTTGGGTAGTAGATAGAATAACCCTTGTCGGGGCTCTAGGGGTATGTTGATTTCTTCTGGTGTTAGTGTAGGGAGTGTCCTGAGTAGATGCTGTAGTTTTAGTGTATTCCTCAGTGGGATCTGAGGGAAGTGGCCTGTAGAATTTGGTATTGGAGAGTTGTCTGGCGGCCTCCTTTTGGTAGTCAGACCTGTTCATGATGACAACGGCACCTCCTTTATCAGCCTCTTTGATGATAATATCAGGGTGGTTTCTGAGGCTGTGGACGCCCCATCATCTCGGGCATTGGCACTCTCACTGAAGGACTGTCTGTATATATAGACTCTCTACTCAGACCCTATGCCACCAGCACTCCCAGCTATCTCCGTGACACCACTGATTTCCTGAGGAAACTACAATGCATTGGTCACCTCCCAGAAAACACGATCCTAGCCACCATGGATGTAGAGGCTCTCTGCACAAACATCCCACACACAGATGGAATACAAGCTGTCAGGAACACTATCCCTGATGATGCCACAGCACAACTGTCTGCTGAGCTCTGTGCCTTTATACTTACACACAACTATTTCAAATTTGATGACAATATATATCTCCAGATCAGTGGCACTGCTATGGGCACCCGCATGGCCCCACAATATGCCAATATCTTTATGGCCTACCTGGAACAACGCTTTCTCAGCTCTCGTCCACTCACGCCCCTTCTCTACCTACGCTACATTGATGACATCTTCATCATTTGGACCCATGAGAAGGAGACTCTGGAAAAATTCCACCACGATTTCAACAGCTTCCACCCCACCATCAACCTCAGCCTGGACCAATCTACACGGGAGGTCGACTTTCTAGACACCACGGTGCAAATAAGTGATGGTCACATTAACAACACCCTATATCGAAAACCTACCGACCGCTATGCCTACCTTCATGCCTCCAGCTTCCATCCCGGACACATCACACGATCCATTGTCTACAGCCAAGCACTGAGGTACAACCGCATCTGCTCTAACCCCTCAGACAGAGACCAACACCTACAAAATCTCCACCAAGCATTCTCAAAACTACAATACCCACACGAGGAAATAAGGAAACAGATCAACAGAGCCAGACGTGTACCCAGAAGCCTCCTACTGCAAGACAAACCCAAGAAAGAAGCCAACAGAACTCCACTGGCCGTCACATACAGCCCCCAGCTAAAACCCCTCCAACGCATCATCAAGGATCTACAACCCATCCTGGACAATGATCCCACACTTTCACAGGCCTTGGGTGGCAGGCCAGTCCTTGCCCACAGACAACCTGCCAACCTGAAACATATTCTCACCAGTAACTGCACACCGCACCATAATAACTCTAGCTCAGGAACCAATCCATGCAACAAACCTCGATGCCAACTCTGCCCACATATCTACGACACCATCACAGGACCTAACCAGATCATCCAGCGACACCATCACAGGACCTAACCAGATCAGCCACACCATCACCGGTTCATTCACCTGCACATCCACCAATGTAATATACGCCATCATATGTCAGCAATGCACCTCTGCTATGTACATCGGCCAAACTGGACAGTCTCTACGGGAAAGGATAAATGGACACAAATCAGACATTAGGAATGGCAATATACAAAAACCTGTAGGAGAGCACTTCAACCTCCCTGGCCACACTATAGCAGACCTTAAGGTGGCCATCCTGCAGCAAAAAATCTTCAGGACCAGACTTCAAAGAGAAACTGCTGAGCTTCAGTTCATCTGCAAATTTGACACCATCAGCTCAGGATTGAACAAAGACTGTGAATGGCTTGCCAACTACAGAACCAGTTTCTCCTCTCTTGGTTTTCACACCTCAACTGCTAGAACAGGGCCTCATCCTCCCTGATTGAACTGACCTCATTATCTCTAGCTTGCTTGCTAGCATATATTTACCTGCCCCCGGAAATTTCCACTACATGCATCTGAGGAAGTGTGTATTCACCCACGAAAGCTCATGCTCCAAAACATATGTTAGTCTATAAGATGCCACAGGATTCTTTGCTGCTTTTTAGAGATCCAGACTAGCACGGCTACCCCTCTGATACCAGTCTTCTTTTAGTTATAATTGTAAAAATACTATATTTTCTTGATTTAAAATGTGACTTCATCACATTGTCAATCCTTTGCATATATCTCCATGATTGATTGCATATGTACCTAGAATATGTCAGTTGGCTAGATGCATTGTAAATTAGTGTGTGACATACTAAATGTGTATGAAAAGAGAGATTGTGTAGGTCATGTACTGTACTTAATGATATGATCTTTAATAGTTCACAGGTGTATGGCTTTGTTCAGCCTTGGGTTTCTAATTGGAGTTATTTATTTTCCAGAGAAATATACAGGGTTGTACTTAAATGTCTTTTATTTAGAAAAATTCTTAGAGAGATTTCCTTTATTTAAAATGTGAAATAGCACTGGTATCTCTCAAAACAGGAAAAAAAATGTTTCAATTGCATCCTGTGTCCTCTCTGCTGTAGAGAAAACTAATAATGTACAATAGTTAATATTTTAACTAAACGGGCCTAGATCCACAAACAATTTGATTCCCAGTGCCAGACAGACTTACTTTCAGCTTGAAAACCTGACAGGACAGACTCTTCCTCTCATTTCCCCTTCCCAGACACATTCTTTCACTTTTCAATAATATAATATCTTAAAAAGTACAGAAGTGAAACCTACAATCTATAAAAAGGTGAATAAAGACAACCCGGGGAATTACAGACCAGTCAGCTTAATTTTGGTACCCAGAAAGATAATGGAGCAAATAATTAAACAATCAATTTGCAAACACCTAGAACATAATAAGGTGATAAGTAAAAATCAGCATGGATTTGTCAAGAACAAATTATGTCAAACCAACCTAATAGCTTTCTTTGCCAGGGTAGTAATCCTTGTGTATGGGGGAAGTGGTATATCTTGATTTTTAGTAAGGCTTTTGATACTGTCTCGCATGACCTTCTCACCAACAAACTAGGGACATAGAACCAAATGGAGCTACTATGAGGTGGGTGCATAACTGGTTGGAAAACCATTCCTTGAGAGGAATAATCAGTGATTCACGGTCAAGCTGGAAGGGTTTATCAACTGATGTCCCACAGGGACTAGTCCTAGGTTTGGTTCTGTTCAATATCTTCATCAATGATTTAGATAAACTTTATAAGTGTACTCTCTATGCCATTGTGTGCGATATCAAGCTGGGAGGGATTGCAAGTGCTTTGGAGGATAGGATTCAAATTCAAAATGATCTGGACAAACTGGAGAAGTGGTCTGAAATAAATAGGATGAAATTCAATAAGGACAAATGCAAAGTACTCCACTTAGAAGGAACAACCAGTTGCACACATGCGAAATGGGAAATAGCTCCCTGAAGAGGAGTACTGCAGAAAGGGATCTAGGGGTTATAGTGGATCACAAGTTAATGAGTCGACAGTGTAACACTGTTACTCACATCGTTCTGGGATAGGAGTGTTGTAAGCAAGACACAAGAAGTAATTCTGCTCTCCTCCATGCTGATAAGGCCTCTAGTGAAGTATTGTGTCCAGTTCTAGATGCCACATTTCAGGAAAGAAGTGGACAAATTAGAGAAAATCCAGAGGAAGGAACATAAAAATGATTAAAGGTCTAAAAAACATGACCTATGAGGAAAGGTTGAAAAAATTGGGTTTGTTTAGTCTGAAGAAGAGAAGACTGATAGGGGAGATAAGTTTTCAAGTACATAAAAGGTTGTTACAAGGACGAGGAAGAAAAATTGTTCTTGTTAACTTTTAAAGAATCAATGGGCTAAATTGCAGCAAGGGAGGTTTAGGTTGGACATTAGGAAAAAACTTTCTCACTGTCAGAGTGGTTAAGCAGTGGAATAATTTTTCTAGGGAGGTTGTGGAATCTGCATCATTAGAGGTTTTTTAGAGCAGGTTAAACAAATACCTGTCAGGGATGATCTAGATTAGTGTTTCCCAAACATGGGATGCCGCCTGGGTAGGGAAAGCCCCAGGTGGGCCAGGCTGGTTTGTTTACCTACCCCGTCCGCTGGTCCTGCCAATCGCAGCTCCCACTGGCTGCGGTTCGCCGCTCCAGGCCAATGGGAGCTGCTGGAAGGTAAGGTGTTTAAAGGTAATTACTAATCAGTGCTAACTAGAAAGCCTACATTTGGGCTGTCTGGCTGCAAAAGTGGAGATAAATATTAATGGAGGAGGGGATACCATTTTATGATGATAGCTGCTAATACACCTTAAACTTTTAAGAGTCTTCATGTTTCTGTACTCAGAACTATTATCTTACTTCACGCTGGTCCTGGGTATTCAGAATGAGGGATTTTTTTGACTGTGGGGATTTATGTTGATGTTGTTTTTCTGATGATAATCCTAGAAGTCCTGTTTAGTGTGGATTTTTTTTTCTAGTTTCTCAAGATTTGTCTTGTAGCACTTCCCAAACTTTCTTTTTAACACTAAACTTGTATTTGATGTAACTAAAATATTATGGTTCATAAGTAAGCAGCACAGCTTTGAGAGCTTTTAGTGTGCACCTTACCCTTTTTATCGTGGTTCAAGTACTTGATTCACTTTAACTTTAAAGTGATTGGCTTGATTGCCTTATTCACATTTTCAATTGGGTGCATTTTGAGGGCATTTTGTTAAGCTGCTGAAGAGAAGGGAGATTGTTTTACTTCAGACAATGTGTAGGGGCTAGTGTTCATTTCTCATGTAGCTTCAGGGCACAGAGATATTTTTATATAAATGAAATTCTTTGTATTAAAATGTGTATGTACTTCTCACTGCTGTATGATGTGGAGCACCGGTGAACCATCTGGGCATTCTTCAACACTTAAGTCCAACCTTGATCAGTGTAAATAGTTAGCAATATTAGACCATATTGATGGAAAATATTGTTGATCTGATCTCTGACTGAATTAGCTGCCAAATTTTATACTTGTAATCTTTTTGATTATGTGGGCTGTAGTTAATTTTACCACAAACATATCTCAAAGGCAGCATTGGAAACATTAGAGAACAAAAGCTCTTAACTTGACCCCTAGGGATTCTGGGACCATGGAACTCACTGCAAAATTATGCTTCTGAATTTCATTTTTAAAAAAGTTAATTTTTTAGCCTCTATAATTGTGATGGTGATTCTGAGAATGTGAGCCAGTGCCAATCTGAACCTGCAAAGAGTTTGAAACAATGGATATGAAGTGTGAATTGCTGCCTTTATGTAAATCAGGGCCTGCAATTGTGCAGCTGTGGAAACTGAAACTTTTCCAAGATGGCACAGAATTCCCTGCTCTGCTGAGATCTACCTACATATACCTCTTGCTGCTCATCTTTTTCTACAGGGTGAATTAAGTGGATTACCGTGTGTCCTCCTTTCATCATTCTTTAGGATAGATGTGAGAGGAGATCAGAGAGCCACAGCTAGAGTCCAGTTTTCAGCCAAGGAGTCTAGGAGAGCCAGAAGTGGTGGCCGATTAGGTCGGCTGTCTTGAGAATAGGGTAGCAGCTGAAGCATCGGGAGAAGCTGAGAAGATGAACTGGTGGAGCTCACTGTAAGCACCCCACTTTCCTGGCAAATGCAATCTGTGCCCTAAAAAGATCAAAATATACTGACTTCTGTAAATTGCTTTGCAATCTACTGATGAAAAATGTTATATATAGCTTGGTGGTTTTATTAATTATTATTGTTATACTTTATGCGCAAGATCTGGGTTAATCAAACCTCATTAATCTGGAAACAGTTATTTAGCCATCCCAACCTCCTTACTTGGACTAACATATCTGATACCACATGCTTACTATTCAGCTCCTCTCATGACACTTAGAAATAGATGGGTGCAGAACATCTCATATCAACTCACCTAGACCAGTTCTTTCAAATTACAGACATAAAATCATTTGAACAAGAGACCTAACAATACAAACTTGAAAGGTCAGATTTTCATCACTATCTCCAGCTGCAATACCATCTCCACACAAGATCTAGTTGAGAAAATATATGTGAACTGAAGACCAAATTTGAAGCTAAATTGATACGGCTTAGACAAAATGGAAGTTAACAAATTTCTCAGTTCCACAGGGCAGGGTGCGTCAGGAAGAGCTAAGGGTCTGGTTACTCTGTTCTAATTTATTTAGGTTCTTATACCAAACCCATCATTGTGGTATCTGGATATCCAAACTACTCCAAAGCTTTACAGGACAGATGAAACAAGGAGGAGCCTGAAATTGAAGGAACCTGCAGAAGCACAAGAAAGCCACAAGTCAGTTGAAGCCAATGGGAACTAGGAGTCTGTGAACCTACAGAATTCCACAGCCCCACAGAGAAGTGTCAGCTAGGACTGGCTGGGACCTTCCAGAGCTATGAAGCTGTCAAGGTGTCCCCCACACTCTGAACTTTAGGGTACAGATGTGGGGACCTGCATGAATAACCCCCAAGCTTATTTACCAGCTTAACTCTAGTAGCTGCCACCAGCAAATAGTTTAAACAAACGTTTATGGGAGAGTCATTTGGAAACTCTGTCTTCCCCCCAAATATTTCCCCAGTCTTTATCCCCCTTTTCCTGGCAGGATTGAGACTGATTCACCTCCCACCAATTCCTAGTGAACCCAGATCCAAAAAAACCCTTGGGTCTTAAAACAAGGAAAAATCAATCAGGTTCTTAAAAGAAGACTTTTAATTAAAGAAAAAGGGTGAAAGAAATACCTCTGTGAGATTAACATGCAAGCTACTCTCACAGAGAACAGATTCAAAACACAGATGATGTCCTTCTGGGCAAAAACCTTTAGTTACACAAAGAAACCCAATTTGATTCTCCCTCTATGCAAAATGAAGTCATAAAAGAAAATAAACATAATCGAATACATTCCTTCTCTAAACACTTACTAATTTTAAGAAATGTTAGGTGGCTGATTCCTGGATCCTTTACTCTGGCACAAAACTTTTCTGAAGAGCCAAAAGACTGATTTCTCTCTCCCTCTTTGAAAACCTCTTGTTCCCCCATTGGTTCCTCTAGTCAGGTGTCAGGTAGGCTATGTGAACTTCTTAACTCTTTACAGATAAGAGGAATTAACCCTTAACTGTCTGTTTATGACAAAAGCTTCTCCAGGCTCTGCAAGGCAGACAGAGAGATGCTGATGGGAACTAAGCCCCAAGTTCATTCTATAGTAGTTTCTTTAAAAAGGAAACTGACAAACAAACAACCCTCCGCCCCATTATTACTGTATACTTGATTTAACATTAAAGCTGAAATGTATATAAATCTTGGAACATTATATTTAAAAAAAAAAGCATTTAAAAATCTGGAAACAAAGGGAAGAAAGAGAAGTATCTGAATATTCTCATAGCTGATAAATATCACATTGCACAAATGTATTGCATATGTGTGATCACTTCCATCCTCAAACCTTAAATTTCAAATGGAGGTGCAGACCCATTTGGAAATTCAACCTGTGGTCCACAGACCCCTACCATAGAAGTCTGATGGAAAAACTGACTGAACTGTTACTTGCAAAAATCTAGGGCAACCCGCCTATACCCTACTGAGGGCTGAAGGTGTGACCTGGTTATTTTAGGTACCCCACCTTTCCCTATCAAGGGCTTGGAGTGTAAAGCATATGACCTTACCCACAGAGCTCAGGGAAAAAATGGTCAGTTTAAGTACCTGACCTTTCCCAGGGCTCTATAGGTCTGCAGAACCTTTTACCAGTGAAGTATCAGAGGGGTAGCCATGTTAGTCTGGATCTGTAAAACCAGCAAAGAATCCTGTGGCACCTTATAGACTAACAGACATTTTGGAGCATGAGCTTTCGTGGGTGAATACCCACTTCACGAAAGCTCATGCTCCAAAACGTCTGTTAGTCTATAAGGTGCCACAGGATTCTTTGCTGCTTTTACCAGTGAAAGAGCCTTACACAACTGTGCTCTAAATATCTATTTATTTAGCAACACACACAGGATATATATGCCAAGCAAATCTATTATGCTCAGCACTCCCAATATACAAACAAACTTCACCAGATGGCCAGTCAGGATCATCTGGTGGTGCTGATGATACCTTGGCACGTCATGGTCGTGCAGAAGGGACAGAGTTCCAGCAGCTTGATGTTGAACTGCAGTCCGGAGATTGTTCCCAAAGAGCATTGTTTTTCATTTACATTACATAGGTTAAAACTAGCTACCTTCTTTAACGTTGCTAAACCTATCACCTTATCCCACATCCCTAGGTGTCAAAATTTAACCAATTATGCGCTGGCACCTATGTTTCCTTCTCTCTGCTCAAGTCTTTTTTATATTTTAACTCTCGTGCCCAAATTGTAATTTATTTATGACCTTCTTTGTTTGTGCAGATGGTCAGCATAAATTCACTGTTTAGAGCTTATCTTAATCTATTTGACCGTTTGCTGGGGCTTTCTGTATCCTAAACTTTCCAGTGCCTGGGTGTGTCTACATTACAATGCTCAGTGTTATAACTCTTGGTAGGGGCATTCCTGAGGTGGGGGTGCCTTAGCAGCAGCTGAGTTTCACCCAAGGCTAATCCAGGCTAATTTAGTATGGGGCTGAGTTAAGTCCCAGGTCTATAGAACAGAATTCACCTATAAAAGTTGCACATGGTTGGCCCATCATGTGATGCGGTGTGAGAAAGGGCACTAAACTGTGGGCTTGTATGGTAACAGCATCGCTTCTGGCTTTTGACTTTTTGCTGGGGATATTTACACACTTTTGATCAGAAAACACAGAATGCTTTTCTGAGATCTGAAAATTTATTTTCAGAGTCACCTTTTGCGAACTCTTTAGACATAGTCTGTGGAACCCCAGAGATCCATGAACTGCAGGCTGAAAACCACTGCTTTAGAAGAAATGAGTTGAACAAAAGAAATACTTTGATGAACATGGATAAATGCACGAGGCAGAAACATATCTTAACCCTTTCCTGAAAGAGAATGACCCTAAAAAACCAACATGTTTGAGATTTTCCCTTGCATTCCAGTATCATGGGAACATTTTGTTAATGCTTTATATTGTCCACACTATTTGATTTTGCAGTGTCCTGCAGAATCGTGATATGTGAAAAACAGGATAAATGAAAAACTAAGTTGCTAGACAATACCCTACATCTATGGTGGCTTGTTCTATAAATCCATGTGAGCCCACAAGCTTATTTCAGATTGAAAAACACATTAGAACTGACTAAATAGGTCCGACTTTGATCTTAGTAACACCATTTTTACATTGGCACAACTCCATTGACTTCAAAGGAGTTATTTCTGATTTTTACCAGTGAAACTGAGAACAAAATCAGGTCCCTTTTCTTCATAACCTTACATTTTCTATCGCTGTAAAGTAATCTGATCAAAATGACAGTGTAAAAGCCCAATCCTACAAACTCCTAATTTGGTGTGTAGTTTGTACTCATGCAAAAAGTGCCATTCGCTTCTTTGGAACTGCTTGTATGAGGATGTGCTTTGAGGAGTGAGCCCCATACACAGACTGCATTTTTTATTTATTTTAAATAAGAAGTGACATTGTGGAACTATAGTATTGCAATATTTAGATAATCTGAATCTTACACTAAATTCTTCTAAATGTATGTTCCAAAGAATGCAAGTGAAAATGAATGTGATGCAAACCCACAGTTAATTGGTTCAGCTCTATTCACACAAATTTGATCACCTGATATTGAGATTTCAGGTTTGAGTTATGATATATAACCAGAGCTGTTTAAAAAATTCTTATAAACAATTGTTAAAACAAGAGTGCTTAGTTAATAGAAATTAATTGTCCAGATGATGGGAACTTCCAGGTAACCTGATGTTGTCTCAACACAAGAGACAGTCTTCCTCATCCTTATTTTAATAATATAAAAATCATGTTGGTTATGACCTCTTATATAAATAGGTTTTGTTTATTAGAATATAGAGAAATTATAAATTTCAGTCATTACAAAGTTACCTGAAAGATTCATAATGTGCACACTTTTGGGTCAGATAGATGTTCAACAGCAAATGTTAGTTATATTAATGATAAAAATTGCCAAATTTCTGATTTGTAAATTATTAACCATGTGTTCCATCAGTGTTAATTATGTATTCCTCTGATGTGCACATATGCATATGTTACTAAAGTTCACCATATCTAGGGAAAATGTGAATAAATATACATATGGTAATATTCTTCATAGGCTTAAAACACTTGTTTTATGAGGATCATTTGCTAATATTGTAGTAAGAAAATATACCATATTTACAAACATTATTTTGTCAGTATTCCATACAATGGATAAAATAGGAAGGGTCATCTTTCTGGTAGTCAAGTTTATCTGGATTTTATTTTTGTGACATTCTGTGACAATTTAAAGTGTTCCTAATTCCAAAATAGTGTTCGTGAATACTTATTTGTCTTAATTAATGTCATGCCCCAAAGTGCAGGTGATTCTGCACATTTTTTTTAAAATAATGTCCTATGTAACCAATTTTCTTTATTGCATACTGGTAGATATTCTCTCTCTCTCTCATATGCACCCATACTCACGCAAACAGTAGCATATATGGTTAGGGGAGTAGTCTTGCAAATCTGTACACTCCTCAGGAAACCTTAATCACATAAAATGTTCCATTGTAGTTAACCCCGTAGGTTGAAATCAGTGGGACTATGCTCATGAGTAAGACTTTACAGAATTTGTACTTACTCAACCTTTAAAAGTGTTCATTATCTTGTCTCTGATGCAGTGGCAAGTCCCTTGAACATGTCAGTTAATCTCTTTACCTCAATTTTTCCTAGTGGGGAAATGGGAATGACAATACTTACCTACTTTGCAGGCATCTTCTGAGGATTGAGTGATATATTTAATTATTATTTAGCTTGAATTACATTTAAAATAAATATCAACAATTAAATATGGGGACAATAGTTTATCAATCATATTTTGCCAACATGTTTTTTTGTGGGGCCTAACCAGTTTATTTTAAAATTATTTAAAGACGAAAAGTGCTACATAGATACTAATTATTATTAATTGTTTGAAATCGTACCAGTTTGGGCTGTAATGCTTTTAGATCTCAGATCCTGAAAGGGCCACAACTGCTTTATAGGACTACAAAACAAATATATTATGTTGTAGGAAGTGGTGTTTGTGATTTTATAGGTGGTACTTCTGAGTCAGTTCCAAGTGCAGGGGAATGCATTGTCTTACGGGATTCTCCATTTTTAAACTGAGAAATAAACTTGAGGTACTGACCCTTTTTCAATATCCCATGGCACTTTACATAAGAGCGATGATGTCTTCAACTGATATCCTGGCATAATTCTAGTTTGAGTTCTTAGATTTTCCAGTATAAGTTGCATAATACATATAATAATGCTTAGGGCTTTTCATCCACAGATTTCAAAGTGCTTTGCCAGGGTGGAATGAAACCAAATTTTTTGAAAGTTCTTGCGAACTGGAAATTCTCAAAAATTATAATTTCAGAAATACTGATACATGGTGTTTTTTAAATGAAAGGTGCTCTCCAGGACCTGACCGCTGCTATCCAAAATTGACATTTTTGCCAGTTTCACTCCTGCTGTTTATTCTACATCTGCCACTCCCAGGGAGTGTATTCAGTAGCAATGGTGAAACTGACAAGAATGTCAATTTTAGTCAGCAGCTGCCAGGACTCCCAGGATCTGTGGCTCCAAGGCCGCTCTGCCATGCAGACTGCCCCAGGACTAGGAACATTAGGGCTTCCAAATTCCTGGGCCAGCCAGACAGTCGGGCAGCCCTGGTGCCAGCTGTTCGGGAAGTCTTGAAGAAATGACTGGGGTTCCCAGCCGGGGCAATCTGCAGAGCAGTGCTAATCCAGAGCCACCAACCCTGGAAGCCCATGCAGAACGTCCATGTTCTCAGCTATGTACCAGGGAGCCTGGTATAGCTGGGCTGCCCCAGAACCACAGGTTAGTCAACATAAAAAGGCGGCTGCCCTCAGGGCCGGCTCCAGGCACTAACCCAGCATGCAGCTGCTTGGGGCGGCATGTCTGGCTCTTTGGTGGCAATTCGGCAGTGGGTCCCTCACTCCCTCTCGGGGCGAAAGACCAACCGCCGAATTGCCACCGAAGACTGAAGTGGCAGCGGTAGAGCTGAGCACGATTGCGGCCTTTTTTTTTGTTTTGTTTTGTTTTGTTTTTTAGCTGCTTGGGGCAGCAAAAACCCTGGGGTAGGGGGGCCCTGGCTGCCCTAGATCCATGGACCACTGAAGCCTGGACTCCTCAGCAGCATTCCAGACAGGTTTTCATTGGAACCCTGCTGGTGTTTCAAAAAAAAGTTTGTTGAACCCGAGCCATCTTCATGACAAATTTCATGCTCAATGAACTGGGATTTTAAACTTCTGAGCAGCTTTAATCATTAGTCCCATTTTATAGACTGGGAAACTGAGGTGCAAAGAATATAAGTGATATGCTGTAAGTCTCAAGGCAATTCGATGCAAGAGTCTAGAACCTGGGTCTGCTGATGTAATGCTGTCAGACTCCGGTCATCAGTGGGCAGGATCAAACCTGGGACCTTTGCAGCTAAATGCATGAGCCTCTATTGCATGAGCTAAAAATCACATGGCAGTTAGCTTAGGCTGTAGCAGATTTATTCATCTCTAAGTGGTCTTGGTGCCACTGGATGGGACAGAGCACCACACCCAGGAGGTGTGTGGGTTACACTGGCCCTCAGCTTGGATCCTAATTGCTAGACCATGCTGACTTCCTCTTCATTTCATTGTCGAATGTACTGATTGATATATCATGTTTCAAGCCTGAGTGAGCTGCATCTGAACTGGGGATGAACTAATCCCTTAGTATAATAGTACTTAAAATATCAGCTGGTAAAGGGCATTATAACCTTTTCTGTTTGTTGAGGACCAGTTTAAGTAAAAGCTGAGGGCTCCTGCAAAGCCATTTAATTGTATTCCTGATTCAATTTGTAATCTCTTTTCTCTCTCATCATCCCCAACACTTTTCCCCCAAACTATTTTTGTCATGCCTTTTGGGGATGTTTGGTTCCATAGAGGAAGAGGTAGTAGGGAATGTATCCAGACCTGGTGTCCATGTTTCCAGAGAGAACTAGGGGAATAATGAATGGCAGTTTCCTGTTAAACAGAACAAAGGGAAGAACATGCTGTGTTTCCTTATCAGGGCCATGATGAAGGGGGAGCTATCCCAATTCCTTGTGGACTCAAACTATCATTACAGCGCTGTGTCAGAGCAGAGCATCTATTTGTGCTGTGGAGCATGAATAGCAAACATCAGATTAGCATTTCTCCTGTCTCTGTTGGGGACATTGGGACTCAGTGCCCTAAGGTTCTCCAGGTTGCAGATTTGGCAACTGTCTCATGTTACGCAGAAATTGTAAATACATTATTTTCTCTTTTCCAATGTACACGATGGTTTTAATACTGAAAAGAAGTTCTTGATCTGAGAATATATCTGATTAAAATACAGTTGCTCTGAATTGCATTTCAGTTAATTAAATGGCAGATATATTAACCATTAGGTTACATATTCTTCTAATATTTCGAATAGCACCAATACATAACACCAATAATGGATGTTCAGGTTTCTAAATAATTGTGAATCAGTGTCTTGTTTTAATCTGGCATCAGGGATGATGGAGTCTGTACTAAATTTAGTATTTCAACTTCCATTTGCAGTTGAAATATGGCCAAGTCCCATGTTAATGCTGGGCAGGAAAAAAAAAATAGCTTCCAAGCATTCTAGGATAACATGGCTACACTAAAAACCATGTGTATAAATACTAATTATTGTCATTAATATTATGTATTATGTGTTTATTCAAATTATTACTAATTTACTAATGCTAATGTGGTATAGGAATTTTAAAAGCCTTTGTGTGTGTTGCAGCTGTATTTCTTTTTCTATTCCAAGAGTGATTTTATCCATTTAAAGCATATTAAATTTAGGAAAACATTACAATAGGTTAAAAGAGGCATTCCTTTCGTATTTAAATTGTTGTCAGATCCTCATGGAGTGATTTTCTATTCCTAGACTAATCACCATAATGTGGTATTTTGCAGAGCAGCTTCTAGATTCACTTATAAGCTTTTGTTTATGTCCACAAGTTATGGAGTGTTCGAAAAAGATTGTATGTATGTGAAGGATTTTATGCAGCATGTCATGTTGCTGTGTGGGTGAACAGAATCCTAATTCTAAGGGTGAAAATAATATAGCCAATGTTTTACCCTTTAGCGCTCTTTGTTGCTGATTCTTTGGATGCTTAGATAAGTGTTGCTATGGAAATGCTTTAAATTCTCAGTGTATTTTTTCCATAGCAACCAGTGAAATTTGTTAGCTTGAATTTTTGTGTGTTAGTTTACAACTATGCTGTATTTTTTAGTTTACACAGATAAAATATCCTTTAGGGCCAAGCCATAGCAATGGATAGCTCATGTAATTTGGTTGTGCACTGGGGAGTGCTGCAGACACTGAGGTAAAGAAACCTCTCGCACCCAAACCAAGCTGTGGCCAGTACTACAATCTCCAGGCTTCAGCAGCCTCCAGAGACCTCTGTGCTATACCATAAGGAGAAAGCTAGATGGACCTGCTTGGTTGTTTTCCCTCTTTTCCTCTGTGCATAGCATTTTTATTTTCCTTAATTGACTGCCTGCTGAGGCACAAGCACTTCACCCTGTTTGTGCAGTGGCCCCAAGATGTTACAGAACTTTCAGAGGGACACACCATTCCTTCTCACTCTTGTTAAAGAGATATCATGCTAAAAAATGGACATGGCCTGTTTTGTCAACCAGTCTGATTCTGGAAAAAGTTATTACTCGGAGAGTCAAGGTTCTATTACACCTAGAGATGGGTCTGACTTGTATAGAGAAATTTGAGGGATATGGGAGCTTGTCTCATCCTGCTAGGGAGGAGCAAAATGAACATCTCAGATCCAAATTTCGGGTTTTGCACTTATGATTGCAGCTCACTATGATGACAGCTCACCTTATCTCTGATTATAAAGTGGTGCATATACTTATGAAAAACAAGAATAAAAACAATTGACAACATTTTTATATCTGTACACTTTGGTTTGATTAGGAAAGCCTGGAGAAAGGCAATCCTGAGCCTTCTGTCATTCTCCTGAAATATTTAATTGTTCATTAATATAAATCCAGACACGTCAGCTATTTTCATTACAATTTTTATTTTATGACTTGAGTTCCATTAACAGCTTTAACAAAAACTCTTGTATACAATAGCTAGATTAAGAACTTGTACTACCGGACTCAGTTGTTGCAGGATTTGATTTACAAATAGTTTTTTGGGTGGACACTGAACCTGCACAGACATGATTGGATGATTGTGTATTCTAGTTAGTAGTGTATGATTATGGAACTGTTTAAACCAAAGGCCTCCCATGCCTTCTGTTATATAACGTTTGTCTTTTCCATTCTCACTTTCTCGTGGCTATCAAGTTACCATTATACTGTATATTCTGTTTCTCTGGCCACAATAATGGTTCCTTTTGGATCCTCTTGCTTCAAGCCATCCATGCTTTGAGTGCTCTAAAAAGTTTGTGCATCTTTTACTGGTCTGGGGCCTAGAATCCTGATGTTCTCTTCTGAAACTGAATCTTCTAGTTTGCCAGCAACACATGACTGTCATTTTGTCTGAGTGATGGGGTCGATTTTTTTGTTTGTTTTTTTTTTTGTTTTGATGGTGAAACAATATGCCTTGAAATTTCCAAAGCTGAATGGATAGTTTCCAACCAAATATACAGAATAGGATTAATTTTTTTTAAAATGAGGAGCTATATGTAGAGAGAAAACATTCCATTTGAGATTAAAAATAATTTACTAGAATAGTTCGGCTGTGAAGTTGCAACCTATCTGATGTTATAGACATGTTTAAATAGAAAGGAAGAAAAACTTTAAATTTCCTACAAAATACTGTCATTTTTTTCTTTAAGAGTTGAAGATAAATTTTCTTTAGTGACACTATCCAGAATAGCCCTCCTTCGTAGCTTTATATATGCTTAAAATGTGACTTGTCAGTGACGTGCATTGCAATCTTTTACCACTGTTGATTGACAGCAAGTAATATAGCTTTAGTCATGGTTTTCTAGATCTGCAATGCTCTTTGGGGATCCTGTATGTATTTTTGCCAAACATCTGTCATAGCTGGTGTTTTAATTTATTACAAATGGAAAGATTTGTTTGCATTTGAGAAACTGAATGCTATTTTTAACAGTAAATGTATATGTTGATGTGACTGAGGTCCTTGGGTGTTCTTTAATAAGAAATGAGAGCTTTTTTGTAGCTCTTCTGCATCGTGGGTGCATATGTTCTTTCAATGGATCTTTTCTGTGGCACAATATAGGGGGAAATAACAGCTCAATTCCCCCAGCAAAGCTGATTTAAAGAGGGATAGTCTTCTTTCTACTATTATAATTATACTCTGCGTTATAGTCTTCCAGAAAGGAAGTTGGAGAGAAGACTTTTCTGCTGCTGCTTCCCCTCATTCACAGCATGCTGGTTCTTGTAAGGGAAGAAGTGCTTGCTACTCTACTCCTCCCACAGCCTCTATTTTTGGGTTATCCTTTCTAGGTGTAACTCAATTGCCTGCCTGTGCTGTTGCTGCTTACAGCTTTCTCAAGCCACATTAGTGTGAAATCGGAGTGATTCTTGACATCTGGCTGTTGCCCAAAGGATTCCCAGTATCAGCTAAGAACCTGACCAAAGTCTTGTTAATTTCACACTGCTGCTGCTGCTGCTTGGCAGAACTATGAGCAGCAGCAGTCGCTAGAACTGTCTGTTGAATCACAAGCACAGCATTGCATCTTTTTATATTCAGTTCATATTTGGAAGGTTATTTTTGCAACTATAAAGACTAGGAATTTTTAAGTAAAATTTTAATTCTACAGAATTGAGGAAACGGGAGTGAGGAGAGGCACTGAGGCTCAGTTCCTATCTGCTCCCAGCCCATCTCAGCCTCTCTGGGTCCCACTCCCTTCTTCTCGGCCCCATCCTTGGCTCCAGCACCTCTGGGTCCCATTCGTGCCTCTGCACCTCCTCCTCCCTAACAGAAATCGGTGGCTTAGGCTCCTATACTCATCAGGGAAAGTAAATAGATTATCAGGTATGGTGTATGTATGTGTATACACGCCTATATCTATTAGGTCTGTCAAGTGATTTAAAAAATTGATTGTGATTAATCGCGTTGTTAAACAATAATAGAATACCATTTATTTGACTATTTTATATGTTTTCTACATTTCCAGATATACTGATTTCAGTTACAACACAGAATACAAAGTCTACCGTGCTCACTTTATATTTATTTTTATTACAAATATTTGCACTGTAAAAAACAAAAGAAATAGTATTTTTCAATTCACCTCATACAAGTACTGTAGTACAATCTCTATCATGGAAGCTGAACTTACAAATGTAGAATTATGTACAAAAATATAACTGCATTAAAAAAAATGTAAAACTTTAGAGCCTACAAGTCCACTCAGTCCTACTTCTTGTTCAGCCAGTTACTCAGACAAACAAGTTTGTTTACATTTGTAGAAATAATGCTGCCCACTTCTTGTTTACAATGTCACCTGAAAGTGAGAATAGGTATTCACATGACACTTTTGTAGCTGGCATTGCAAGATATTTAGGCCAAATGTGCTAAAGATGCACATGTCCCTTCATGCTTCAACCACCATTCCAGAGGGTATGTGTCTATGCTGTTGACAGATTCTGCTTGATAACCATCCAAATCAGTGCACACTGACACATGTTCATTTTCATCATCTCAGTCAGATGCCACCTGCAGAAAGTTGATTTTCCTTTTTGGTGGTTCAGGTTCTGTAGTTTCTGCATCAGAGTGTTGGTCTTTTAAGACTTTTGAAAGCATGCTCCACACCCTGTCCCTCTCAGATTTTGGAAGGCACTTCAGATTCTTAAACCTTGGGTTGAGTGCTGTAGCTGTCTTTAGAAATCTCACATTGGTTCCTTTTTTGCATTTTGTCAAATCTGCTGTGAAAGTGTTCTTAAAACAAGCAACATGTGCTGGATCATCATCTGAGACTGCTATAACATGAAATATATGGCAGAATATGGGTAAAACAGAACCGAAGACCTACAGATCTCCCGCAAGGAGTTCAGTCACTAATTTAATTAACACATTATTTTTTTAACGAGCATGATCAGCATAGAAACATGTTCTGTGGAATAGTGGCCATGAAGGGACATAAAATTGTTCAGCATATCTGGCACATAAATTCCTTGCAATGCCAGCTACGAAAGTGCCATGCAAATGCCTGCTCTCACTTTCAGGTGATGTAAATAAGAAGCAGGCAGCATTATCTCCTGTAAATGTAACCAAACTTGAGTCTCTTAGCATGGCTGAACAACAAGGAGGACTAAGTGGACTTGTAGGCTCTAAAGTTTTACATCGTTTTGTTTCTGAGTAATAAAAAAAAATCTACATTTGTACGTTGAACTTTCACAATAGAGATTGCACTACAGTACTTGTATGAGGTGAATTGGAAAATACTATTTCTTTTGTTTATCATTTTTACAGTGCAAATATTTGTACAGATGTTCCTTCCCCTACTATCCTCCTTCCACCTCCCCACCTCCCAAACAAAAATCAAATAGAAGTACACACCTATGTTTGTACAGTGCACAGCCAACATAATGGAGCCAAGTCCTGGGCAGTAGCGTAATGTAAATCATTATTACAATAGTAATCGCTATAAGAAAATAGCTGAATACATAACAATCTTCCTGAATACCAAGGATCTGGGAATTCTGAAGCACTTTCATGAGAATTTCTTCTGACAAGATTAAGATAATTTTGTTAGTATTTCTTGGAATTTTTCCAACAATACTTGTCTGTAGAATCCATTTGTTGGTTGCAGAATTCTAAAAACTCTGAAAACCTGCTACCTTTGCAAGTATCTTAGTAATTTTATTATAATAAAACACAAGCTATACATACAGACCCAATTAGTATCTGCTGTTAACTTCTGTGCCCTTTCCCATAATCCTATATTTTCCTCCTAGATTTTGCGGTTTGTATGAGGGTGCAGTACCCAAGAAAAGTCAAAGTGGAAGCATTTCCCTCTCTGTTCTTCTGGTTATCTAAGCGGTTCAAGAACCTAAGTTACAGGAAAGGTTATGGGTGTGGGAGCATGAGGCAGCTGGAGCTCATTCCACCAGGACCAGCCACTTTATACAGGAAGGAGAAGGGCAAGAGGGTACCTTGATCACAGGAGAAAACATGTTGGGTTGTTCAGAAGCCTAGAGTTTAGAGGGTTTCTGTTTGTTTTAAAAACTATAGTTTAACATCAAAAATAGTTTGATTTTAGGACTTTGTAGAGCAGTTGTGTGCCCCTGTGAGAGGCTTATATCGTTATTTCTGACAGTATCAGATTTCAGATTTGCATCTCAAAAGCATGGCATTACTGTTGTTTGGACTTATTAGCCATTGGCATAAGAGAGAACTTTGATTGGATTTACTTAGAAAGAAAAAATTGACTAATAAAAAAGAAGACAAAAATAACGATTTCTATTCACTGGCTAGCTTCTCAAAGGTACCTATCCTTCACCACATATAACCATATCACTGCTACCAAGATAATTCAGTCCTTCGATAAGATCAACTCATGGATGACGAACAGCTAGCTGAAGTTGAACTCAGCCACACAGATGTTATGCTGATTAGCAGGGGAAAGCACTTGGAAGAGTTTGAGTGCCCGGTGCAATCTCTTTTGGTGGAAGGTCCGCACCTATAATTGGTTAATTTTGTCACTTGTTCAGGAGTACTCCAGGATTCATCTCTGATGATAAGCACTCACATAGCAGCTTCTACAACTAACACTTTCTGCCAGCTCTGGTTTGCTAGGAGACTCCTTCCCATCCTGGTGGATGATGACCTTGCTTCAGTTATACATGCCTTTGTCACCTCCTGCCTGGACTACAGCAATGCAGCATACTAGGCATGAAGCTAACAGCCTCTTGAAAGCTCCAACAAATACAAAGCAGTGGAGCATGTTTCCTCAGTAATATGGGCTGCCATGAGCACATTGTACCTGTTCTCTGATATCTGTGCTGACTTCCCACAGAATATAGAATCATATTCAAGATCTTCATCCTTATCTTCAAGGTACTCAGTGCTTGGACCCAGCAAATCTATGAGATCTCTGGGATGAAGAGAGTGGCTGACCAGCTACTCCTCTGGCACAATGGAGCTTTACCATAAGGGTGAAGCTCATCTGGGCAGAAGACAGAGCTTTCTTGTGAGCTACTCCAAGACTGTGGAATGAACTCCCTCAGGAACTATGGACTATCACAGACCTCGCCATCTTTTGTTCCAAGGACAAGTTGCACTTCTTCAACTTTGCCTTGTCTAACAGAAACACACAACAGCATGTACGTTTAAATAAAAACCCTACCAAAATAAAACACTATGAAGTACACACAATTTACTACTGGGGAAAGGTTGAGGGAAAGAAAAAGCCACCTGTGATCATGCATATATTGCACTACTGTGAAGTACTCAGATACTGCAGTAATGAGTGGTATGCAAATCTGTGTAGAATTGAATATGAAATTCATTTTGCTGTATCTAGGGTTTAGGTCAGTGAAATCAGCAAATTTTATTGCTACCATCTTTAATCAAAGTCCCCATTTCACTTGGGTCATCAGGCAATGAAACGGCGAACCTGCTAACTATTCTTTTCTCTTCCAATTTCCTCCTTCTCTGTAGCATCAAAGTTTTAAATGAGACTTATTCCTACCTCTCACAGCCAAACTTAGAAACAAGGTCAGGATTAGATTCTGTTCTTCATGACCAAAGATGATAAGAATGTCATGGGAACTCAAATGAGTAGATCTATTTTTTTGTAAGGGACACAATTGATTTATATCTATGCTCAGGGAAAGGCAAGGAAGTATGTCTAATGTGTATTAAATCCTTCTTCCCCAAAACATTGCTGAAAAAAATTCAAAACATTCTGTCTGTTCAAAAATACTACCCTTGCAATGCAGTCAGGGTCACTGAGACCTATGATTTTATCTTGTAATAGTACAAGTCAAAGCTACACTAAGGCAGTTTAAAACAATGCTCCTAATTTTGGCAAAGATTTTGAATTTTTTTTACATGGACGTTCCTATGTTGGATGTGTTTATGCCTTGCACACCTGTCAAGTTTCTAAGATACTTGCCTAAAGTGTGTTTTTTCCACAAGCCTTGTGTATGGGTCAGCACATAACTGTGTTGCCCTGGAAGTAGACTGGAAAGCAGATTTTGACTCCGTTTCCCCCTGCTCCAGGTGGGAACATAGTCTGCTTCAGCCCTACACCCACAGAGCTGTGCTTCCCAGTCAGGGCCAGCTCTAGGTTTTTTGCCGCCCCAAGCAAAAAAAAAATCTCTCGGGAGCGCAACTGCCGAAGCGCGCAAAAAAAAAAGTGTCCAGAATGCTGCCCCTGAAATTGTGCCGCCCCAAGCACGTGCTTGGTTTGCTGGTGCCTAGAGCTGGCCCTCTGCCCAGTGCATTGTGGAAGAGGAAGAGTCAAGGCTCCATCTATTCCTTGCCTTTTTCCAGTTACGTGCACAGCCTGCGAGGATGTAGTAGCCTGGTAGAAGGTGATCTCCTCTAGGTGATGCTACTGCTACCCATGGAAATGAGTTTGAGTATGGAGAGGTGCTTTATGCTTAAACCTCTTTGCAAGGGCACAGGCTAGGCCACATATGGCTTCAAATGATGAGATGCAATAAAATATTTTAGTAATTTTGAATCAGAAAGTTAGATAACATTTCTTTGACATTGAGTCATATTTCCCATGATTGTAAAAGCAAGACCGAAGTGCAGAGGAAAGTAAGATTGTCAATTACATTTCTCTGCATCCTTTAGAATTATGTCAGTAAAATAACCATCTATTTCTTTTATATTTATAGGTTACTCCAGTAGTTAATTTGTAGCTGGATTATTAATGTTTATTATTTGTAATGGGGTAGTGATGGGAATCCAAACAGACATGAAACTTTTGTTGTGCTAGATTCTGTACAAAATATTGTAGATATGGTCTGTGCCCCAAAGAGCTTCAGAGGGGGTTCTTTTTGAGTCAAGGAAGAGATGCAAGCTAGAAGAGTACATCATTTTCTTCTGTGATAAGAGTAATAGAGGCACTTTGCATCATAGATGTAAATTTTTCAACTCTACCATCTACATAGGGTTTTCCTTATTAGAGAATTTCTTTCCATTCTCCCATATGCTTTCTCTTACCTCCCCTGCTCCATAACAAAATTTCAAAGAGAAACATAGGCCTTTTTTACATTGGGGATTTGCCACAATTTCAGCTATTAGCATGATTGCATCGGTGCAAGCCACAAGCAGAGGCAAAGAAGACATGAGTTGCACTAGTGAAGCTTCTTCTGGATTCAAACAGGTATTGTTTCATACTTGAGTGGAATGTAGGAAACACATGAATGCTAGTAGGTGCTTTTCAGGTGGTGTGTAATGGAATCTTATATTCAAGGACTGAGGTGACAGGGAAATTTGTGAGATTTGGAATTTGACAGAGTGCAGTAAAGTGCGAAATGATATGATTTGTTAAGGGTGGAGTTACAAATGAGAGGAAATGGGGTTTGATGAGTACATTTACTATTAGGCATTAGCGTCCTACTCTGCCTGAAGCACATGGGAAAAAACGGGGAGTTTAGGACTATCCAGAAATTAGTTTTATCAATGCATACAACTACTAGTCAGTTCCTCTCATTAGCCATTTGTGTCAGGTGGAGCAGCGAGTTCTGAACATTGGAGTGAGAGAGTAATAGCAGTAAGTCCAGTAGCTCTTTCATACTGGAAGGCCAAATGACAAGAGGTGAAGAGAGAGAGAGATTAACAAGATTCCCGTTGGGTGAAGGAAAGCAGGAGAATAAATCAGGCTCTACATCCAAACCTGTATAAATATCCCTCAAGCCTCTTGAACCTGACAACTCTGTATTATGTGAAGATATTGTATGTTGCTTGTATTGCACATGAAAATTAGTTTGTTCATGGGTTATAGAGTATTTCATACTTCTCCTGTGATATTTTTTTCATTATTTCTAAATAAATGTATTCTGAAAGAAAACTCACTACTCTGTATATATCTGCTGGTATGCACGGTGGTGTTTTGATTCCATTGAGTAAAGAGCTAGCTAACCATTTCACTGCACTTTATTTCCTCTAAGTGGTTAATGCGAGAGAAACGGAGAGGCTGAAAATACTGTTTAAAACAGAAAACTTTATTGAGCTCTAAATTAATGCAGGCTGTTTTATTACATCATAATGGTCTTTATTTTGACTACTGAGGATAAATTAATGTTAGATTAAAGCTATTACTAAAACTTAGCCATCTGTGATTAAAGATATAATAAAAAAAATAAGAATCTGATGTGGACTATCTTGCATATTTAATTATTTTCAGATTTTTTTAATTTGCAGATTGTCAAAGCAATCTATTGTAATTTTAGTTCATTTTTAAATACTTTGTCTCAGTGAGAATCATTGTATTGATTCATATATAATTCAATTGTACTAGATGATATAGCTATGGTTCGGTTACCTAAGAGTATTTTCTTCATATGTATTTTTAAATTATGTTAAGGGAAAACAGAGCATATATGTAGGCTTCCTTTTTAGAGTGTATACATCCAAATAAATATACAAACCAGAAACATTTATTTTCTCAAAAATAGAAATTAGTTTTAAGATAAATTAGCTTGCTCTGGAGAGTAACAGTTAGTTACATATTTTTAGAAGTGACATTTAACTGTTTTTTCCATTTAATCCTGTGCAAGAAGTGAATATCTCGTTCTCAAGGAGAACGTTTCTGTAAAATAGTCTTAGATAATGGCCTGTTTCCTGTATGATTATAAACACAACAGCTTTACATAAGCATGGGCCTGATAGTAAATTCTGAGGTGTTCATTGATCTCACGCTGTCATGTGACTTGATAATTCTGATGATTATGACACTACAGTATCCTCATACAATGTCTGGCATAATTTAACAGTATGCTAACAAGCATATTTAAATGCAGTAGCAGATGTTAAATTTAGATAGGCTGTACATGCAATTCACTATTCAGCATCTTAGGTAAAGTTCTAATTGTTATGCTTTGCTGTACCTTCAGTGCTTTGCTACAGTGATTTAGTCGTGAAGCCAGACAGCATATCACTTAATAATAAAATATGAATAGTGGTTGGCATCCTCTGAAAGAAAGAAAGAAAGAGAAATCCATGATACCAGGTAGCAATTATTTTTAACCTGTAAAATCCTTAAAGATTGTCTTTCTAGTTCTTAATCATTATTGGAAACATTTAACTTGCTTTGTGCATTGTTTTTTAGTTTTGAAGTTACTGGAAAAATATATAAAGGGCCTAATTTAGGTCTTTTGCCACATTTCCCCATGACATAACTGAAGTGATAATATAGCAAGAGTTTTGCATATAGTACAGTATCTATCTACCTTCCTATCTCAGCAGGCATATGGCCCCAAGCCTGTGGACATATATGCACATGCATAATTCTATGCAGATGAGTAGTTGAATTTCACTTAATGGGAAGACTCTCATGTCTGAAGTCAAGCATGTGCAGAAATGCTAGTGTCGCATAATGCAACTGCTCTATCACTGAAATATTTAAGTGCCTATGTATGTAAACAAAGAAAAAAAATGGTGGTTTTGCTCCATATCATTAGCATCCAAGTATATAAGTATAATTAATGTAAATAGTATTATATTTTCTTTTAATTCCAGTATTTAAATGAGATTCCCATAGCTTTAATTTACATGGAATAAAGAATTTTTAGATACTGCTGACAACGTAATACAAAACTCACAGTATGGGATTGGTCATTCACTAGCCCCATTTACTATGCAGACAATACTAAGTGTTAATTGGATGATAAATTATGATAGAAAAAAATAATCATTCTATTAATGATTTATTTTTGGAGGAAAGAGGAAATAAAAATGATTTCTGTTTGGTTTAATGACATAACAACAGAAATCAAAGTATGCGCAGAACCAGCTGACAATTATAGATAAGATGCCTCTCACAAAGACAACTTTGATATACTATGGTCAGTCGGTAGAAAGATACAGCAATATAAATCACTTGGTTCAGTGAATGAAGGTTATTTCTGATCTTTTGTGCATGTAATAATAAAACCCACCAAAATATCAGAGCTTCAAATTTGGATTCTAGCATAATTGCCAGTGAAATATAGATAATAATCCATTACAGAAGCTGATTTATGGATGCCAATATGGGCTGTGCTGAAAAAATTCATGCCAGGATTTTCTGCTGATCAAAGGTCTATCTTCACGGTCAGGCCAGGACACTATTCTCACCAAATGACATTGTCATAAATGGAATTATTGTCCCCACTATTATTCTAGGGGACTTCCCCCGTCCCTACACATACACCTCCTTTGGTCTTGGCTTATGAAACCATAACCTGATCTCAGAGGTCCTGGAAGAAGACATTTTAATTAAACTCTCAGTAGGTGTAGAATGGTGGTTGAATATGCGTTTGGCAGATTGAAATCCCACTGGTGCTGATACAGACATATTTGGATTTCAGTGTCATAAATGCTATCCTCATTATTGTGGCTTGCCATGCTCTTCACAATTTTTGAGACCCCAAAGGTGAGCCTAGAGAGGGTTGCGTCCATTCACTGGGAGTCAATTGGATAGTCTTGAGATAGGAAGGACAAGGAACACTGGTCCAGCGGAGCATGGGATAACATTGGCAGACTCTCCAGACCTGAGCATGGGGGACCCAGGCCTAACCTACTTCCACACAGCAAAATGATGGACTTTGGTCCCAAGTCCCAGTGTGACTCAGGCTTGGAACCCCCTGCCCTTGACAGGTCATGGGTCCAACCCATAAGACTTGCTGGCTTGCGTCCGACAAAATTGTGTATAGGTAGAAGTGGAGGGGTTGGCTTGCGCCTGAGTAATCCAGGTACTGCGTTACAGTGGAGTAATATCTGATGCAGTTTATGCACTCGTGCTTCTTAAGGAGGACAAACAAGGGCATGTGAGACCCATCAATGGTCTCAATGCACTTTAGAAACACCAGTCTCTTAAAATAAGCAGTTACTTCAGTGATATTGTTTATGGCCACCTACCTTTGGGTAAATCACATTCCCAATTGCCTCAGAAGCCTCCACCCCTTTACTCATAGTTGACTTTCCAACACTAAACTGATTAACAATGGACATGTAGCAGTCTCTGGTAGCAAACTTTTAGATCAGGGGTTGGCAACCTTACAGAAGCGGTTTGCCAAGTCTTCATTTATTCACTCTAATTTAAGGTTTTGCGTGCCGGTAATACATTTTAATGTTTTTAGAAGGTCTCTTTCTATAAGCCTATAATATATAACTAAACTATTGTATTTAAAATAAATAAGGTTTTAAAAATGTTTAAGAAGCTTCATTTAAAATTAAATTAGAATGCAGTGCTCCTCCTGGACTGGTGGTCAGGACCGGGGCAGTGTGAGTGCCACTGAAAATCAGCTCACGTGCCGCCTTCCACACTCCTGCCATAGATTGCCTACCTCTGTTTTAGATGGCTATAGCAACTCACTTCTAGACCTGCAAGGCTGTCCTTCTGCATGTGTCATGATCCCAGAGGGTTGGGACAAACTGCTCTCACAGCTTCAGAAATGTAGCTTGCTTCATGTGAAAGTTCTGGAGCCACTGCTGCTCATCCCAGGTCCTCATAATCATGGGATCCCACCAGTCTATGCTTGTAGCCCTGTTCCAAAGGCTCAGGTCTATGAAGGGTGCATCAGTGGCTAC
Organism: Gopherus flavomarginatus; assembly: GCF_025201925.1. Lineage (NCBI taxonomy): Eukaryota > Metazoa > Chordata > Testudines > Testudinidae > Gopherus > Gopherus flavomarginatus. The sequence goes on along the minus strand of NC_066617.1, from coordinate 78,633,282 downwards.
ATCACGGGTTGGCAACCTATGGCATGCATGCCAAAGACAGCGCGTGAGCCGATTTTTAATGGCACGCTGCTGCCTGCCTGAGTCCCGGCAGGCAGCAGCATGCCATTAAAAACCCAGCCTGGCCTGTCCAGCTCTTCTCCGCCCTCTGCTCCCTCCTCCCCCCACACAGGGGCAAGGGGCAGGGGGCAGAAGCTTGGTCATGCCGGCTCCCCTGCCTCTTCCCATAGTGTGCTGGGTTCCTGCCCCTCCTCTGCCTCTCTGTCCCTCCCTCCCTACCAGCCAATCAGGCCCCGCTTAACTCGCTGCCGGCCTAGGTGAACAGAACCCCAGACCAGCAGCAGGCTGGCGGCATAAAATCAACATTTTAATTTAATTTTAAATGAAGCTTCTTAAACATTTTGAAAACCTTGTTTATTTTACAATACAATAATAGTTAAGTTATATAATATATAGATTTATAGAAAGAGACCTTCTAAAAAACATTAAAATGTATTACCAGCACGCGAAACATTAAATTAAAGTGAATAAATGAAGACTCGGCACACCACTTCTGAAAGGTTGCCGACTCCTGGGCTATATCAACCAGTTAAAGTCCTTCATGTCTGTTTTATCATCCTCCTCCTCTGTCAGGTGCCTTTGGGAGGCCAGAAAACTGCCAGAATGTCCACCAATGTTTTATGTATGTTCTACCTCTTTCCTGAAAAAAGAGTGAAAGCCCAAGCAAGGCAAGTTCTTCAAATGTTGACTCCTCGTTGTTGCTGGCTCCGGCTGCTGAGAGTGTGCAGACCCAAAAGACAGGACGTGTTGGCAGGCTGCAACAACTTCCTGAAATGTGGGGTTGGCAAGCAAGTTTTCCCACATTGTACCACAAACAAAGGGCTAGATTGGCAACAGCTGGGAGGGCACTAGGAAGCCTGGCTTGACTCTGGTTTACACTGCAATATAGACACACCCTAAGAGGCAGCAGCCAAACATCAATGTGTGTGTTGGGATTGCAAAGCAAGGACTTGTTTTCATACCTGTACATGTATCTATTTGCCTTTTCTGTTAACCCAAATGTCTCCTGTTGAAGACTGATTCCTTCATGAGTTTGAGTCAGTTTCAGTTAGTGGTGTGACTATGCTGGTTGCATCATTTCTTCAATGTAGGAAGCAGCATGTTCCAAAAATGAGCCTAATGGAAATATCACTTCCTTTTGTGTGAGTCCTGGGATAGGGTTAAAATGGGAATATTGTGGTAGATAGAGGCCATGCCACTGCACTTCAGATTTTGAATGAGCAGAAGCAGTGGAAATTACTTTCTGAGTCGTGCCACCTGTATCACAAAGTTCTTGACGTTTTATGCTATGGCTGTTGTTGGAGGATAAAAAACAAACATTTGGCCTCCACTGAAGTGTTTACAAAGTATTTTCCATCTGGGACAGTTCCAGAAGGTAGACAGTTGGTCTGTCTCTTTTGGGATGTGGAGTGTTTCTTGCTCTGAAGTATCAGAGGGGTAGCCGTGTTAGTCTGGATCTGTAAAAGCAGCAAAGAATCCTGTGGCACCTTATAGACTAACAGACGTTTTGGAGCATGAGCTTTCGTGAGTGAATACCCACTTCTTCAGATGCATGTGGTGGAAATATCCAGGGGCAGGTATATATATGCTAGCAAGCAAGCTAGAGATAACGAGGTCAGTTCAATCAGGGAGGATGAGGCCCTGTTCTAGCAGTTGAGGTGTGAAAACCAAGAGAGGAGAAACTGGTTCTGTAGTTGGCAAGCCATTCACAGTCTTTGTTCAATCCTGAGCTGATGGTGTCAAATTTGCAGATGAACTGAAGCTCAGCAGTTTCTCTTTGAAGTCTGGTCCTGAAGTTTTTATGCTGCAGGATGGCCACCTTAAGGTTTGCTATAGTGTGGCCAGGGATGTTGAAGTGCTCTCCTACAGGTTTTTGTATATTGCCATTCCTAATGTCTGATTTGTGTCCATTTATCCTTTTCCGAAGAGACTGTCCAGTTTGGCCGATGTACATAGCAGAGGGGCATTGCTGGCATATGATGGCGTATATTACATTGGTGGATGTGCAGGTGAATGAACTGGTGATGGTGTGGCTGATCTGGTTAGGTCCTGTGATGGTGTTGCTGGTGTAGATATGTGGGCAGAGTTGGCATCGAGGTTTGTTGCATGGATTGGTTCCTGAGCTAGAGTTATTATGGTGCAGTGTGCAGTTACTGGTGAGAATATGTTTCAGGTTGGCAGGTTGTCTGTGGGCAAGGACTGGCCTGCCACCCAAGGCCTGTGAAAGTGTGGGATCATTGTCCAGGATGGGTTGTAGATCCTTGATGATGCATTGGAGGGGTTTTAGCTGGGGGCTGTATGTGATGGCTAGTGGAGTCCTGTTGGTTTCCTTGTTGGGTTTGTCTTGCAGTAGGAGGCTTCTTGGTACACGTCTGGCTCTGTTGAACTGTTTCCTTATTTCCTCATGCGGATATTGTAGTTTTGAGAATGCTTGGTGGAGATTTTGTAGGTGTTGGTCTCTATCTGAGGGGTTAGAGCAGATGCGGTTGGACCTCAGTGCTTGCCTGTAGACAATGGATCGTGTGATGTGTCCGGGATGGAAGCTGGAGGCATGAAGGTAGGCATAGCGGTCGGTAGGTTTTCGATATAGGGTGGTGTTAATGTGGCCATCACTTATTTGCACCGTGGTGTCAGTTCATCTGCAAATTTGACACCATCAGCTCAGGATTGAACAAAGACTGTGAATGGCTTGCCAACTACAGAACCAGTTTCTCCTCTCTTGGTTTTCACACCTCAACTGCTAGAACAGGGCCTCATCCTCCCTGATTGAACTGATCTCGTTATCTCTAGCTTGCTTGCTAGCATATATATACTGCCCCTGGAAATTTCCACCACATGCATCTGAAGAAGTGGGTATTCACCCACGAAAGCTCATGCTCCAAAACGTCTGTTAGTCTATAAGGTGCCACAGGATTCTTTGCTGCTCTTGCTCTGAAGAGTTTTCTGTTAGCTTATTGGCTATGAAATGGATTAATAGTCTCTGGGATCTGGGATCCATGACAAATGTGGGTGAAGCAGCAAACATGAGGCTTTCTCTTTGGGTTTTGACCAAATTCACTTACTGATTGGCGGTCTTTGGGGAGCTTTGGGGTATGAGCTATGATTTAGTACCTATATCTCTCTTGGTTACCAAAACCCTTATCAGGAAACATCAGGTCTCTGTTTGGTGGAGATTTCATCAAGATTCCATCATCATTTTAACAATGGATTGGTAGGCTCTGAGTTCCTGAGTCCTCAGATTTCTTTGACTCTTTTCAGTGTAGATTTATTAAAGATTCTACACTGGTTTCATTGATCTACTAGCCTATTAAGTGTCTATATTGATTCTTTTAGAACTGTCAGCAGACTTTGATGCCACTGACCGTGAAAACTGCCTTTTTTGTGGATAGAGATTGGTGCAGTTGAATTTGAATGAGTCCATACCTTCCTTTAGCACAGGACCTTGAATTAGTTACTGTATGACTCCTTATATAGTAAGTAGGACCAGAGGCTTCTATTCTGTACGACTTCTTCAGTAGAGAAATGGTAAAATGGGTTGGGTTGTAGAGCCACTAATATGTGATGATATTCCTCTCTGTTTCATCTGATTTAAATAATGTGGTTGCTCAACTTTGCTAGTATCAAACAGGTATAAGGGCCATGATGAAAACACAGATAAAAGTCTAGTGGAAAAAAACAGAGGAAATTGTGGAAGCGATAGCTACCAACTCAGGGAACAATCCTGCTGATTGTTTCTGTCATTTGCAACCTAAGGGACCTGATGGCTCTTCAGCTGCTTCTGATAGTCCAGATTGCAGCATTAGCCGGGAACATTTATTTACACCAGCGCTTATATAGCAGGTTTGAAAGCACTTTTATTGATATGCTAAGCACATTCATCCATGCAATTTGTTATCTCAGACCAGTTGAGTGCACTGCATTCTACTATACCTGGGACAGCACCTAGAAGACCCTTTAGAAACTTCAGAAAGTGTAGAATATGGCCATGTGTTTAATTGTAGGGTTTTTCACAAATGAAAATTTTTTCACTTGTGCTATAAAGTCTGCCCTAACTTACAATTAATGTCTACTTTCAAGTCAAGTTGTGGTTTTGATATATAAACAGCTTTATAGTTCGGATCCTAGGTAACTTAATGTGGATGTGGGTCGCAGTTAATCTTAGCAAGATGACAGTCCCAATATTTGTATGCATTGAGGCTTCATCTCTGAAATCACTTCTCCAAATTGAACCAGTTTTCCTTTTTTGGCATGTTGCAATGCCTATTAATTTATTGCTTTCTCTGAGGAGGTGAGTCAAAGTGTAATAAATTTCAATTGTAACAGAAAGTGTTATGAATATTAACTATAATAGGTACCACTAAGTACTTCCTATAATATTAAATATGTAGATAAAAGGTTTTATCAGCATGAATTTGGTATGGCTGTGTTACTTATTAAAACCCTGCATAACACATTCATTGAATTTCAAATGATAGCCAGAAAAATGCCACATCAATATATATTTTATAGATCCCACTTATTTTACAAAAACAATTGGAAATATTTCAGAGTTTTAAAAGATATATTGGATTTTGTTTTTCATTTCTGTCCTCTTAAAACTTGGCAATTTAATTACCATGAGACAACTGCCCAGGAAATTACCAGGGATAGAAGCTATAGCATTGAAAAATCAGTGATCACTTATTTTCAATTATGTAAAGTTTTCCATGCTATCCCTGAAGGCTCCCAAGATATTAAATCTTAAATCTGTCACAGGTTAGAATTGACTATACTTATCCCACACAATGTTCTTTGGGGTATGAAATCCACATTTTGGAAGGGGAAAAACAGGGGGAAAAATCTCAAAGACTCTTTAAAACGAATGTATCTGAAGCTAGTCAGAGGTTAGAACGAACAGAATTCTACCTCCCAGAGGTGATAGCTTAGTGGCCAAATGGCAGATGCAGCAGTCAAAAGTGTATGGTAAACCCAGTTTTTCACAAGATATCACCATCACGTATATAGAGTACATATATGTATAACTGAATAAATACATACATACACTATTTTTCTTTATTTTAGATATTTATATGTAAACACAAGCTCATTTTTTAAATAGGAACTGGGCTAATTTTTTAAGCAATCTGAAAGTGGTGATATTATGTAAAGTATTCGTTCATTGTTTAAATTGTATGTTTCATTGTTTTGAGATACTGCTATTTAAAGCCGATACCATGCTGATATAATATAGGCTGTGTTTTTCTTTTAAAATTTCAGGATAGTGGTTTTGTTAAAGAACCACCTACGCATTACCTGTGAATTGATTGTGAACTTGTTATGCACAGAAACATTCTTGTTGAATGTAGCTAATCTATATCTAGAGACATTCTGTACATTACTAAACAAAAACCAACCAAAAAATGAAAAGAAATTTGACCAAAATACTGTAAACATTTCTTGGAATAATGTGTCAATTTTGAAAGGAACAATAAATAATAAGAATCTGAAGAATGGACATGTCATAGAAGTAAACAAAGGTCCTTTCAGTGTGTGTGAATAGATTCTGTTTGGCTGGAGTTCCAAGATTTAAATCTTGTTTCTACCAGTAGCATATTCCTTTTAAGAAATAAAAAAACTAAAAATCTTTTAAGTCTTTTTAAAGTATTACAAAGCACATTTGAAGTGCATTGATAATATTTTGATGATAGGTGAAGATGCATAAAAGCATAACCTGTGGATGTTATCAAAACAAATTGAAACCTGTGCATATACCTGGTTACACACTTGACTACATTATGGTAAAGCATGGATTCAGTTCCTCATTCCATAAATAATAAAGTAGTTATAAAATTAATGTCGACACATAATGCAGGTGTATCTGTCCTACTTTCTTGTTATGCTATAAATACTGTAGCAAGACAATATTGACATTTGTTGATATGAACACCAGCTTTACAGAGTAAGAGGTAAACACTGGCTTAATTAAGTTAGGTCGGTATTTACTTCAAGAGACAATGAATTCTGACTATAATAAACATGAAATCAGTATAATGTGTGTATTGTTACATATACTATCAGTGTTTTAATCAGAAACATTTGGAAATCTTTAGTTTATGGCCATACTTTCTCGATGTATAATTGTTTCCTTTTAAATTAATTCAGTACTGATGAAACTAGAAATTTAAAAACACAAGCTATTTATTTCCTCTGATGTATGTATTAAGGTCTGAAGGAAAGTCAGCCAGTCAGATTGCCATTCAGAGTTTCTCTTAAGAAAAATATTTTATGTATCAACTACTGCTGAAAGAGAAACATACTGTTATGAAAAATATTAACAAAAGGACTATTCATTCTACAGATTTTCTTCATATTTAGACTATGCATGAGATTTCAATGAGTTTTAACTATATAGGAAGTTAAAAGACTCCTTTATTAAGATCATTCAAGGCAATAGAAAGGTGTGAGATAGAATGCTAAATTTCTTAACGGTAAAATTAATTAATTTTTACCTCCAATTTTTCGGAAAAAATCTCTCAAGTCAGAGAATGTGTTTTAATCTGAAGGAGGATATCCTGTATTCAGATATAACAAAGAGGTTGAATTCCTGCTTTAAGTGGAAAGCTCAACTTATACGTAACCATAGAGCTGTGACTGGCACCTCCATAATTAAGTTTTGACACTGCTTCAGACTTCTGCATTCGTTTCTATGGAGGTAAATAATACGAACTTGCTGACTCATCATGAGACTGCTTTTAGCCAGCCATGATTTTCACACTGTGTGTAACAATACTTTCAATTTTTTTTACAAGTTTAGGTTGAACCAGATGAACATTGCATTAGGTCATCTTGTGTGAATGAAAATTTAAAATATTCATCTGTTTAACGTGGTATAATTTGAATATACTGTAACACTTCAAAAAATTCTATTCAATTGAGTGGACTCTCTGTTGCCCCCTTTTTCAGATGACGGTTGCTGCTGGTACGAGCATTGAGAATAACATTCAAAGGACCATATCCTGCCCTAATGTATGTTCTACATATCTTCGATTTTTGTGTAATTTCAATGCAAAACCTCATTATATAAATTTGACACTTTGCCATCAAAACGAATCTCATGTATCTCAGAGTCACCACATATTATACTACAAGTGCAGGTTTCAGCCTATCAAAATGATGAATGACTGTCATTTTTTCCTATCGGATTTGACAGCTCAGCTAAATAAAGACTAGGATGATATATTCACAGCTACTTCCAAGTTTACCTTGCTTCTCTCCCATCTGAATACTCCTGTCAGTTGAAATCAGTAAAATAGAAATAAGCAAAATGAGAGAAGTAAGATGAGGGCACATTTATTCTACTTTACATTGTTCTGTATTGGACTTTAAATATATCTCATACTAAATTTGGAAGGAAACTTTATTTTTTCTGTATTGTGTGACTTAAAATCAAGGCGAGGGAGGAGACACTAGTGATGGAAGGACAGAACAAGAAACCTATATTTTTATTAAAAAGAAACTATTGATTCACTTGTAGTATAATAGCTAATTTATCTTTTGCAATAAGCCTGTTCCACAAGTGGGAATACAGTGGCCCAAAGCCTGTCCTCTGATACACAGAACATTAGTGGGAATTCAGTACATACCCTAAGGGCAGACTTTGGCTCCCTGTCCTACACTATGTATTTAATAACTTGTATATTGAGTATTACTTTCTCTTGATAAAGATCAATTTTTTTTTGTGGGGGAGGAGGCTGTTGATCCTGAAATTCAAGAGTTCTTATTGCATAAAATGTCATCCAGGTAAGTATGATATAGTTAGACCATACTGCTAATTAAGCATCAAATGATTATTATTACTATTTTTGATATTGTCAAGATGAAAGAGCACAGGGGATACTGAGCCACCCTAGTCTCTCAAAAAACAAACAGAAACCCCAAACCTAGTTTAACACGGTAACTTTCTATTTTTCAAGGAACACAGAAGTTTCCAATTTTCTGTAATGGATTAAACTGATTTGTATCCTGCTTCTAGCTATTTGGATCACCAGTATGTATTCCTGGGCATCTATTTCAATGAGCCAGCAAAAACACTACTTGATTAGGAATTGCTTTCTTGAATTCTAGTTACGGTTTTATGTGATGAGGCTAAAGACCATTTCAGTGTATAAAATATCCATGTAGAGTTTAGTCAGGAGGAATGGAAGAAGATGCCATAGATGTATAATGCAAGATTGGTTTCCAAAGTAGATAATCCTCTCCCCATATCCAACCTAACTTTAGCTCCTTCAAGAACAAGTTCAATCTGCTGCTTTGCGGAGATAATCACCTTCGCATCATTCAGATATCTTCTGTAGATAAACCTTGAATTGGAGGACTTGAACCACAGGCTTGACAGTGTGCAATAGTGTTTCAAACTCATACACAAAGGCTAGTGCTATCACTTTAAAGAAGCATAGGAAGGGTAACTTAAACTTAAAAATAATCAATAAAGAGGTCTTTAAAACTAAGGAGGATTTAAAGTATACAGAAAGAAGTCAAAGATGCAGACCACCCTACATCAACCTTCTACTCTTTAGGTGAAATCTTCCACCAATGAAAGCAATGTGAGTTCTTTTATTGTCTTCAGTGGGTTTACAATTACATTCTTTGTCCTCAAGAAAGGATGAGAGGCCTCAATGATAAGGCAAAATCACACTCACCCCTTCTCCCCCTCCATTTTCTGTCTTCTCTGACAGCAAAGTTTCTTTTCCAAAAGAAACAAAAAGGAGGTTTATGAATCCCTCAGAAGACATTGAGGTTAAAACATATGAATTGTACATACACAAATGTCTAAGGAATTGGAATATTCTCATAACTCAGTGAATAAGAAGAGTTTTAGTGACTATTTACCAAAGGTGAAATAGAGGACAAAGTATTTCTTATCACAATAACACTAATAAATCTTACAACAATGTTGGGAGAATCTGGGCCTTAACAATCCTTTCTGAAGTCTCTTCACAAGTTAGAAAGAATTCCCAAGCCTAGTCTCTGAGAAGGAGAGCTAGCACCCATTGTGGATTCACCTTTACTGTAAACACTATAAAAAAGCCTTTCATACTGAAAGTTAATGTTTAGAACAAAGATCCCATGGATAGAAAATAATCACACAGATACTCTCACAAGGTATAAAACTTCCAGCTCAAGTTCTTAATGTGGTAATTCACTCATGCCTTACCTCTGGACTCATTGTAAAGTGGCTTTAAGATCTAATTTTAGACTCTGATTATAGAAAGAAATACAGTAAATCCAAAATTCCTGTAGACTTAATTGCTCTGGCTGCTGACTTTCACTTTTTCACTGCCGATACAGCTACAGAGGTTCTTTATGGTCCTATTTAGAATGTTGCTTTAATGAGTAGATGGAAATTCCCTGTGGTTCAAACTCTGGTCAGATGATTTTGTGTGTAACTTAAATCAAATGGCTTTTCTCTTTGAGGTGCCAAAAGCTTTTTAAAGAGAACCTGGATGCTACCATAAAAGGGATTAATGCAAAGACAGTTGCTCTCTTTGACAGATACCTCAAAATAAAGGAAAAATTACCTAAGGAAGGAACCCCATATAGGTTCTGTGGTATGACAAGATATACAAATTGTCTATTCCAGCATTTCTCCTGCTTGATAGAACCAAGGCAGAATAACTTCCACATCAGTCTAGAGAAAATTGTCTTTTTTTCTAATGGTCTTTTCCCACCAAAATTACCTTTATGGATCTGACACTCTTCCTGTGTCACAGAATAAATAAATAAATCACCAAAGACAAAATTATTATATTTATTATCTCAAATAGTTACTTCTTAGAATGTTGGAAGATTCCTTCTATCTAGACTTAGTAAAATAATATCTCATATCTCAAAAATTGGTAAACACATAATAAATCTTTTAGCACTCGATCCTGCAAACATTTCTACATTTGAGCAACTTCATGCACATGAACAGTCACACTGAACTCCAAGGGAATTCTCTCATGAGGAAAGTTACTAGGGACAAAGGTATCACATTATCAATGCAGTACCAGATACACAGTCATGTCAAGAAATATTTTCTATATTTCATAATTTACTGGAAAATGAGGGTGGGGTTTCAACCAGTTCTTGACCTCAGATAGCTAAAAATTCCTGGAATACAAAATAATCTCACTTCAGTTGGCAATTAAGATTCATATCTGCTTATACTATTGTCAAGGTCTTTCCCCCACTTTGAACTTTAGGGTACAAAAAGTGGGGACCTGCATGAACACTTTTAAATTTAATTACTAGCTTAAATCTGGTACACTGCCACCAACCAGAATTTAGTGTCTGGCACACTTTCTGTTCCCCCAAAACCTTCCCTGGGGAACCCAGACCCAAACCCCTTGGGTCTTAAAACAAGGAGAAATTAACCATGCCCCTCCTTTTTCCCCCCCAGACTTTCCCCTCCCTGGGTTGCCTTGAGAGGCTTCACGCCGATCCAAACTCCTTGGATCTTAAAACATGGAGGAATTAACCATTCCCCTTCCTTTCCCCCCACCAATCCCTGGTGAGTTCAGACTCAATCCCTTGGATTTTAGAACAAGGAAAAATCAATCAGGTTCTTAAAAAGAAAGCTTTTAATTAAAGAAAGAAAAAAAGTAAAAGTTATCTCTGTAAAATCAGGATGGAAAATGCTTTACAGGGTACTCAGAATCATATAGACTAGAGGGACCCCCCCCCCTCCCCGAGCCTTAGATTTAAAGTTACAGCAAACAGAGGTAAAAAATCCTTCCAGCAAAAAAGACACATTTACAAGTTAAGAAAACAAACATAAGACTAATCCGTCTTGCCTGACTATTACTTACAATTTTGAAACATGAAAGACTGATTCAGAAAGATTGGGAAAGCCTGGGTGTACATCTGGTCCCTCTTAGCCCCAGGAGCGAACAACGAACAACACAAAAAGCACAAAGAAAGACTTCCCTCCACCAAGATTTGAATGTATCTTGTCCCCCTATTGATCCTCTTGTCAGGTGTCAGCCAGGTTCACTGAGCTTCTTAACCCTTTACAGGTAAAAGAGACATTAACCCTTAACTATCTGTTTATGACAACTATACCTACTGTCTAGCTGAAAGCCATCAATAGTTCACTATGTTTATTGTAGGAAACTTGACATGGTCGTGGTTCACATTACCTTTTGGTCTAGCCTAGCTCCATGGTGCATTATAAAAGTGATTCTCCCAGGCTCCACAGAAGTTTCCATCTAATTTCATATAAAGATAAGCTAATAAAAGCTATTTCTTTCTGTAGCTGTTCAAGAAGTGAATCTAGTAGTTTTGACTTCATCACCTATAGGTGTGTTAGTGAATTTAGAGCTCCCTAACTCCCTCCCTGTAGCTCTGCGATTAAGCAGTTAGTTTAACACAAAAAGACACCCCTTATTTCCTAGTCAATAAAGGATAAACTGATTTTTATAATCTGATCTTTCCAAAACTAACATAAAATTTCATCCGATGTTTCTTCACTTCTTCACCTAAATATGATGATATGCCTATGGACAAAACTGCACACTTGTCCTCTGATCCATATCAAGGCTCAATAGCCTTAGCACCTGGAACTTCTTGGGCCGTAAGAGAGATTAAACATGATGCTAACCAATTCCTCCCACGATGCCTGGTCACAAAGAACTTTGATAAAACTGTCCACATCCACCTAATAATAGCTCTGAGAAACACATTATCAACATCTGTCCACTATGAAGAGCAGCCATTTACAACAATTGTTTTTGTCCTAGGAAAGAGTCAGTTTTTAATTAGCCCTTTATCTTTAGTTTTTTCTTTAATATTCTTTATAACAGACTTCATTTTAAATTTTATTTTTAGAAATCCTAGTTAATTATCATATACTAGTTGGTTTGTCTTTATCTAGTATTTTATTAATTTTCCAAAAACCATCTAGCAGGTTGATATGAGGCATGACATTCTCTGATATACAACCTGTGTTGGTGTGTTACTTTCTGGTTATGTTAAACTAATAGAGAGCTTAGATAATCTTTAATTACACACTTTGTCAGTTTCCTCAAACTGAATTGAGGTTTACTGGTCTGTAATTCTTGTGATCACTTTGCATTCCTCTTCTGGAGATTTGCACTGTGTGAATAATTTTCCAGTCAGGAACAGGTTTTGTTTGTGGTTTTTTTCCCTCCTTGTTAGTATCTCTGCTGTAATAATATCTCCTATTATTATTATTATTATATATTTATTTGCTATTTCATGCTTCCTTGAGAACTCATGGATGAATTTCACCCAGTTCTGATGATTTACTGCACTAAATATTTTCAAATTTCTTCATAAATTCTCCCTAGGAAGCTTAAGATTTTAGAACTTATATTTAACAAAAAGTCCTGGCATTTTCAAAACAAGCCCACAGATGCACAAATACAAAATAATCCTAACCAACACTTAAGTGTCCCTCAAGTTTACAAGGTCTAGAACAAGGAGGTGGTTTTAATGCTGGCACAAATCTCCCCAAAGAAAGCTTAGACCTTTTGTTTTGGAAGGACCTCTTTTGGGATAAGTAATACTCCTTGGGTCAATGTAGTGTACTAATAATGGGGATTACAAAAGCAGATCCGACCCCAAGTTTGAGTACTTTTTGCAGCTCAATCCATGCCAAAAACTTTGCACATCTCTGTCCCGTACACAGAAGGTTTCCTAACAGTTGGTGCTTACTTTTCTGTCAATACCAACTTGAGGTGAATATAAGATAGAGAAGTGGAAAGTCTGCAATGCATGTTGTCAACACATAAACCATCCTGTCTCCTGATAATTAGAAAATGTGTAACACTTCAGTGTTGTTCAAACATAGTGTTTAAAACTTGTATATGAGCCTTTCATATGAGCCACAGCCTTTCATATGATAGATTGTTTGTCTCCTTAGGTTAGAAGAAATTTTCGGTGACAATTTTTTTACAAGTGTATATATACAAAAAAGAAAAAGTATCCAAATCACACGTTTTATATTGTATTTAACTCCAAACCCCAAACGAGCCTACACTTTGAAATATTTAGAACTCCAAATTAAGTATTAGTGATTGGTTTAAGATTGCTGTCCCTAAGTTTAATTATCTGGTACCTTTTCATATAATAGGACTACATTATTCTGGAATTTTCTCTGGTTTCTTCTAAATGCTGTGGGAAGCACAGGTTTCAACATTTGCTGGGAGAATTGAAAAGTGTGCATGAATGCTTTAATATTTTTGTTTGCTCTATAGTGATCCATCTTCCTCAACAGGATGCCCTCCAAAACTTGAAATTTCTAGTAGTTGAGAATACATTAGTTCAGCATTTTAATTACATTAAATTAATTAAATCTATTTGTCCAGGGCTTATACTCTTGGTAAGATAGAGCCATAGTATACTTTTGTTTACTCTTCTGACTCCAACCTGATATTTAAAAATATTAAAAGGCGATTAAAATATGTGGATAGGCTAGGTTGAATATTATCAAACTACACAAAAATACTTTCACAGAATAAACTAAATACAGTAGATGGTACATGTGGCGTACTAAGTTTTACTAATATAAAAATGCAAATAGAGCTCTTTTTGATCTTCAACTCTACCTGAACATTATATTGCTAATAGTAACAAATGTAAGAGGCTATTTTAAATATAAAAGGTAATAGTACATTGACCTAAATGACAGCAACACATGCAAAACTTAACATAAAACTGAAAATCATAAAGGAAAATTGCCATCTGTTCACACTTCAGGTTCTCAGAATTATGTTTAATATCATGGTGAAGTTACCAACATTACATGCACAAAAGGTAAAATCTAGTTTGTATGCAATTGTTCTTTGAAGTATGCCTCTTCACTGTCTTCCGTTACAGACCCCAATTTACCTTTTATCTCACACAGAGTTACTGTTCTCTTTTTCATTGTTGTAAATAATTTACATCAGAGAGGTTGAATCAACAAATTGATATTATACATAATAAAATGCTACTTATAACTTGTACACTCCCCCTCAATCAGTATTGAACATCTACCGAAGTAGGGTAAGTGTTGTTATGCTGTCTTTCATCTGAAAGGTAAAACCAAGGCCTCGTTCATTTATTTTTGCAAGAATAATGTGCTAGCCTGTCTGTTTGGCTAAAGCCCAATTGAGTCATTACATTTTGCCTACCTAAAATTCCTCTCTAGTTTCATTTGAATACAGCATTCTTTCCACCCTGAATTGCTGGGAAGAGTTGTTATACACAGTTCAAAAGTTGTTGTCTCTTGAGCACAGGAGGATGAACTTCTGTGATGGGTGAAGTGATCACAGAAGTTCATCCTCCTGTGGGTCAGGAAACAACAACTTTTGAACTGTGTATAGCAACTCTTCCCAGCAAAATATAGGTAGGTAGATAGATACACACACACAGTTTGTATAGTTGCCAAGAGTTTTGGCATGAATAAACGTATGTCTTTTAAATTAATACTGGTAAATATACAATGCGTTGAGACTGAAAACTCTATTCTACTTTGCAAACTAGCATTTATATATAGTTGTTCAGATGCTAGGATAGCAGAGTGATCTAGTAGTCAGAATAGGCTGAGAGTCAGTGATCTAGGTCCTATTTCAGACTCTGTCATTAATCTGCTTTGTGACCTTGAGTCTTTGCAAATAGGGATATTAATACTCATTTTTATAGTTCTTTGATATTCTCAAATAAAAAATTTATTTATAGGTACAAAATTTATAGGTACAAAGTATTAATTTTTGGTGTCTTCCTGTTAAAAAAAAAAAAGCAACTTCTTTTTTAAATCACAAAAGTCATAAACTATTATATAAATTGCAGATTTTTTATGGTGAAATGGGTGACAAGTATTCCAAACCATATTAATAATTGCCATATTTCTTTGCTTAGTGGGAATTTTGATAACTCATTCCAGTTCATTGGTTTTTTTCAAATATAAACACCTTATTTTCTTCAGAATATATTCTATGAAAACAGCAGCTTGAAATGAAATTATAAAAACTATCAAGAATAATAGATAACAGATTATCCACATTTGTTTTACCTAGAAGGATTTCCTCAGCAATGTATTGTAAATCTCACATTTTATAACAACAGGGCTGGAAATACAGGTTCACATACCAGCATAGTAGGTCAACTTTTCATCTTATTCCTTTGGACATATAGTCCATATAACAATTCTGTAATAAAGTAGCAAATTGCTGATATGTTCTTGAGCAAAACTTCCCTTGTGTCCTTTAAAACACTTAGCTGCCACTTTCTGTCCCGTAGGTAATCTTAATTGTACTGTATGGTGTTTATGAAACTCTTTGGGATCCTTTAGGAAGATTATAATCTGAGAGAAGGAGAGAAAAAAATGGTATGGCAAAATTCTGGCATCTCCAGTTATGGTGGTACTTGATTTTCCTTGACTAAGACTGATAATTTAATACCCATGTTTCCTTGATTTTCTTTTTTCTGGGCCAAATGCTGCAGCTCCCATTGACTTCTGTGAGGTTGCTCATCTGAATAAAGTGAGCAGGACTTGAGCCAAAATTTATTTTCAAACTATTCTGAAGGACTTGGAGTTCTAAGTTTTGCTAGGAAATAGATGAGGGTGTATGTGATAGTTAGTGATAGTGAACTATACTGTACATACATAAAATAACATCTGATGGGCTCATTCTAACTGGCATTAAGAAAACTGTCTGAAGGTAAGGGAACTAGAAAAAAATAATGTACTAAAAGCTGCTTTGTTATTCATGGTGGTTTGGCCTGTCACTACTCTCTTTAGTAGGCTTTTCAACTGCATTTCAGAAAAATATTTTGTCTTGGTTCAGAGGACAAAGTACTTCTGTATTTTTCTCTGAGAAGGGATATGTAATTGTGTGAAGGTCATTGCTCACAACTTGTTTAAAACCTCTGCAAGGTCAGCACAGTACATATTGTTAACAAATACACAATTCTTTTCATCCCAGCTTAGTTATTTTCCCATTTCCAGGTTCAGCTCATTTGGCACAGATTTCAGTTTCATGACTTCAAAATATCACAGTTGCATTGATTGGAAAGTCACATTCAAGGTGTAAAAATAAGTGTGAATATGTAAACAACATTAACCAGAAAAAGATAAAAAGGATGCAGAGAATGTGATGGAGTTTCTGTTAATTACAATTTTGTAGAAAATTTTGAAGTTAAACTACTTGCAAGGCGTTCTGTAATGAGCTATCTAATATTCCTCTGAATATGGGGGAATTCGTGTTTTTTGCCATTTTAGCTACAAAAAGTAGTTGTTTCTATATCTCTGCAACGAAATAAATACTGGTTTAAAGTGTATTTCCAGGCAGTATTGAATAACTTGATCTATACTGAGAGTAGGATTGTGAGTTGTCTGGGGAAAGTGAGAAGAAAGAATTTGATATGGCGCAGCTGGCAGCCATTTTGTGCCAAAAATGGAAGATGTTTCCTAACCTATATCCCTAGGACTTTGTTTTGGGTATATGTATATATTTTGCAGCAAAAATAATATATTATTAGCCTTGAAAAGTTTTGTGGGATAGGTGAACAGGTTAAAAGGCTTTCTCCCAGCGTTCAGGCTATGATTGCAACTGAAGGCTTAATTGTCTGACACAGATGAGTCTTGAGTGTGATTGGGCTGGTTTCTCAGGCATTTCTGGGATATATAATTTATGCCTTAGGCCTTTTTTGGTCTGTTTGTAAAGGGCATATTTTAACAAGTAAACTCATCTTCAGTTTCTTTCACAGAACTACAGTAAACCTATAAGCATTATTATGCCATGTTCTGTTTTAACCAACTAAAAGGGAAAAAAATATTAAAACTCCAGTTATGTCCTCTTGCTAAGGAGAACATGTCTATTATTGGACCCAGTATTGCTGTATGCTGAGCGCCCTCAGTTCCCATTTAGGCCATGATCCAACATAGCACTTAAGTCTGTCGCTAAGATTGGAAGGTACAAGGAGGTTTTGTTCTGTTCCTGTGTAACACAACTGGAAAAAAATTACTCTTTGTATAGCCAATAGGTTTGCTTTATGACATTCTTGAGATTAATTTTCATAAGTAATTTGTGATTTAATGTTCCCCTTTACAATTTATTCACATATTTTGTAATTTAATTGGGAAACTCATGTTGTTTCATTA
This sequence comes from Gopherus flavomarginatus, assembly GCF_025201925.1. NCBI lineage: Eukaryota > Metazoa > Chordata > Testudines > Testudinidae > Gopherus > Gopherus flavomarginatus. The sequence goes on along the minus strand of NC_066617.1, from coordinate 78,616,097 downwards.
AGAGTAGTCTGTTTGTAAAATGCTTGTGAATTTTTAACAGAAAATAAAGGAAATCTATTTTGGGGTCAATTTTCAGTTTTGGCCTAACTCTGTACCATGCAGGTTCTGCACCTGATGTGGCAAAGATGGCTATACATCTCTTTTATTCCTCACCTCCTGGTCCTAGGGTACAGAAGTCCTTTGGCAACAGCCTTCCCCTCAACATGATCTCTGTACTGGGTGTGGTGAGGCAGGTGACATAGGGACAGTTAAACTAGCTCTACGCAACTAGTGGATTTAGCTAAGCCAGAGGCTCAGTGGTCCACTTAGGTCTGTTTAGAGTTTGGTTTCCACTATCAGAGCATTACAAATCAGAATTAACAAGGGACAGGGTCTGGTCTTATTTTTTTATTATTTATTTATTGAAAAAATATCATTATAATAGCCAATTTGTCCTAGTGAAACTTTTTTTATCCTAATAAAAATTAATCAATAATATATACAAAGTATATGCGTGAGAGATTGTGTATGTGTATGATATATTTCTCTCACGCACCCTCATGCACAAAGTGTAAATCTGCAAGAAGATTACAAATGGGAATATGTTCTCAAGGCAGAGAACCATTTTGTCACCTGTACAGTAAACTTCACCAAAAATAAGAGTGCTGCAGTCCAATAATATATATATAAATAATTTTGTGTGGTGATGAATCATGTGATAGTATCCAGGGAATCTTTGAACTAGCAATGGCATCTCAGTAAGTTTCTCAGAAAGTAATAGTTCTTTTAACTAGAATGACCTAAATAGTATCATTTTTTGAGATCAGGTATTGAAGACCAACAGAGAAGAGTATAAACTATAGAAAATCCTTATAAATATGATTGAACTACAAAAGATTGCTCTGTTGTTCTGGAAGATATCATTTTATATTTTGCGGTTTTAGTGGAAAGTAGGTATCAGGGTGTGTCTGAGTTTTGTTGTACAGTTAGTTGTATCAATGTCTGAGTATTTGTGGAAGAGAAACATGCCGAGAGATCCTGAGAATCCTTGAACTTCCAATACAGAATATAAAGAACACACAACAAGCAAATGGATGACATTTGACCCCTTTGTTTGTTTTCTATTAAAATCTGAATCAATATTTTAAAAATGTAGAAGAACAGAACATTACTAATTTGTCTACATACAAAAACTTTTTCGCTCCAGACTATGTAGTTTGATAGGTTTGATTTAAAAAAAAAAACGCACAAAAAAACACCCCACCCTACTTTTTTTTTTCCTTTAAAAGATTGCACCAACACTACACGTAAACTGATGTCTAGTATATAAGTGGACTTGTTAATCACATTGTAATGAAAATGTGTTTAACTACTGACAAGGGCCATTACTGAATTCATGATAGACATAATATTTTATGCAGAACAACACTTGTAAGCATGGTTCCTTTCCCAACTTTCTAGCAGACCCACACCGTTTTCTTTGGGTTGTATACAGATGTTTGTAATCAGATAATATAAAATTCATCTAGTTCTCTGTGCTGATAAATTGCAGAATTTAAATAAATTTGAACAGTAACTCACGATTTGGTATCCTGCATCTACCAGTAGTATTACTAAACAGTTCAAAAGGAATGTAAGTTCAGAGTGAGAATTATATCTGGTATTGTTACATGCCTTTTAATTTGGGGTTTATTGTGCACAGCGAACAGTCACTGGATAGTTCTGTTATTACTACCAATTATTAGAAGTTTATTACTGGCAACTTCTAAGAGGTAGCAACTCAAAAAGCAGTGTATTAACATAGAATCATAATCTTGACTTGTAAGAATGTTTTTAGCCATTTAGATGAAGATAAGGACTGTCAAGCTATTGCAATGTTTCATTCTGCATATGAAACATTAATTGTACTAATGAGTAAATAGAATAGTCTGAACTAAAAATAACTTAAAGGTATATGACACAACCTGTATTTGGACACGAAGGGAAAAAAGCTCACTTGTTTCTTAAACAACCAACCAACCAACCAAGGTACTCTATGGGTCCAACCCTTAACTGAACTCTTTGGGCCTTTTGCCTGAGTAAAGACTCCAGAATTTGCACATGTGTTAATTTTTCTGTGGTCTGTACTTGACATTCAGTAGGAGAAAGGACCAAATTCTGCCCCAACTTACCCTCTATACAACCCAATTCAAATCCAATACAAAAGCCACTATAAAATCTGGCACTCTGTCCACATGCAGAAATAGCTCTCTGTAGATTATATCCTGACAGACATCACAAATCTCAGTGGTCTGCTTACATTTCATGTGAAAGCAAATGCATCTTTTGGGTCATATGTGCTTCATTATAGACAAGTGTTTGGTGGCATTCTCTCATTTAGGTATTGTAACGTGTTGCCACAAATCGTGTTTCAGGAGTGCTAGTGTTATCTACGGTTTACCCTGTCAGCTGTATACCATCTTTCCACGTCATTGGTGATGTCCAGTAGTTTAAACTAAATTGATACTTCATTAGACCCTTCCAAAATATATATTGGGCCACAAGTTTAGGGCTAGATTTTGCCATTTGTTTTCATGTCGATCAAGCTCCCTCTGCTGAACACCCACCAGGCTGATGAGTTTGAGTCCTTCAGGCTTGATCCATGTGCTTCCCTTGGTTTGAGGTAGCCTGCAACATTGTTTCTTTCCTTGGCCTCTCTAGCACACTTCCTGGGCACAAGGCTGTCTGTTATTGCTTTACACAAATAGTACCAGTGCTGAGGCCCTCAGTCTCTCCAGTAGCTTAAGCACACCTTCTCTCAAAGCTCCAGACTTGCTTTGTAAAACTTTTCAAACACAGTTTCTCTTTACTTTAGACAATACAGACAAAATTAATAATTTCCTACACTCTTTTTCCTGCCTTCATTTCCTCACCACTCTGGAACATTCTCTGGGCCTAGGTCAGAGTCTTCTGGGATGTCCAGAATCCTTCTCCTGCAGCTCGTTGCTTCTTTTCTGAATTATCAAGTTTTTTCCTTCTCTCCCAGCTCAACTGTCCTTGACTCTGGCTGGCATTTTTCCTGCACTGCCCAGACCAGTCTGGCAAAGCCCACAGCAAGGCCCACAAACCTGTTCCTACTTTAACTCCAAGGAGGTGTGGAGTTTAGAATGGAGTACCAGAGCAGGGGGGAGGTCAGATAAGCCTTCCAGGTGTACAGGAGCCAAAAACATAAGCTGCATGCTCTGTCCAACCAATCAGCAATAGAGCTCCCCTCCTAAGGCCCATGAAGAAGATGAGTGTCCACAAGGAGGGAAAGGTGGGTGCATTTCTTAAGGGAATCAATGGTTTTCTTTCCCTTGCTGGGCTGACAGAATTGCCTCACCTCTGAGGCTGTGGGAGGCATTTTTCTCCCATACTTTCCCTGTTCCTCAAAGTGTCTATATTATAGGGCCCTCATTCTTTCATGGCATGGCTTATTGTCTCTCTATCGAGACCCTCACAGGTCACTAGTCAGAGAGAGGAAACTCAATCTTCTGGGGAACCGTGTGTGCCTTCACAGTATTTCCTGTCCATGCTGGTCAGGGACCATTAAACTTGTTTCCCGAAAAGAACAGTGAACAGTTTTGCTATTATGCCACAAGCACAGAGCTGTATATGGCATTCATAAGCATTTAATTTTTGAATCAGTAAAAATATGGTCAATTGGTATATGCTTAACATGATGAAAAATAGGCAATTTTTTAAAAAAGTAATGAAATGCTATCCACTCTAATACATTATTATAGCCAGCAACCTGATTCTTACTAATCACTTATCCCATTCAGAAATCTGCTTTGCCATTCTTTACTCATCTAGAAATTGTACTTGTAAAATTCTAATTTTATCTAGAATGAAATAGCTTGTGCTTTTATTTAAAACAAACAAGCAATAATTTTGTAATTTTTTGAAATATCTGTCATGTTATTCAGAAGGAAAAATAGTTTAAATGGATTTAGAAAATCATTTTTTGATAAAGCAGCAATAGCGTACTGTGATTTGATTAGCATTATAGAGCAAAGCAGATATTGATTTATGTTTAACCTTTGTAATGCTTGATATGTTCTTAACTTTTACATTCACTGGAATCAGGATTTCATCTGTAGAACTCTGTGGTAAAACTCCTCTTGACTTCATTATGAAGGTGAGGATTTAGCCCAGGGTTAGGCAACCTATGGCATATGTGCTGAAGGCGGCATGCAAGCTGATTTTCAGTGTCACTCACACTGCCCAGGTCCTGGCCACTGGTTCAGGGGGCTCTGCATTTTAATTTAATTTTAAATGAAGCTTCTTAAACATTTTAAAAACCTTATTTACTTTACATACAACAATAGTTTAATTATATATTATAGACTTATAGAAAGAGACCTTCTAAAAATGTTAAAATGTATTACCGGCACTCAAAACCTTAAATCAGAGTGAATACATGAAGACTTGGCACACTACTTCTGAAAGGTTGCCAACCCCTGATTTAGCCCATTCAGCATAATTCAGCTTTATTGATACTCTTTCTCATAGACTCATAGACTCAAGGACTGGAAGGGACCTCGAGAGGTCATCGAGTCCAGTCCCCTGCCCTCATGGCAGGACCAAATACTGTCTAAACCATCCCTAATAGACATTTATCTAACCTACTCTTAAATATCTCCAGAGATGGAGATTCCACAACTTCCCTAGGCAATCTATTCCAGTGTTTAACTACCCTGAGAGTTAGGAACTTTTTCCTAATGTCCAACCTAAATCTCCCTTGCTGCAGTTTAAGCCCATTGCTTCTTGTTCTATCACTGGAGGCTAAGGTGAACAAGTTTTCTCCCTCCTCCTGATGACACCCTTTTAGATACCTGAAAACTGCTATCATGTCCCTTCTCAGTCTTCTCTTTTCCAAACTAAACAAACCCAATTCCTTTAGCCTTCCTTCATAGGTCATGTTCTCAAGACCTTTAATCATTCTTGTTGCTCTTCTCTGGACCCTCTCCAATTTCTCCACATCTTTCTTGAAATGCGGTGCCCAGAACTGGACACAATACTCCAGTTGAGGCCTAACCAGCGCAGAGTAAAGCGGAAGAATGACTTCTCGTGTCTTGTTTACAACACACCTGTTAATGCATCCCAGAATCACGTTTGCTTTTTTTGCAACAGTATCACACTGTTGACTCATATTAAGCTTGTGGTCTACTATGACCCCTAGATCTCTTTCTGCCATACTCCTTCCTAGACAGTCTCTTCCCATTCTGTATGTGTGAAACTGATTGTTCCTTCCTAAGTGGAGCACTTTGCATTTATCTTTATTGAACTTCATCCTGTTTACCTGAGACCATTTCTCCAATTTGTCCAGATCATTTTGAATTTTGACCCTGTCCTCCAAAGCAGTTGCAATCCCTCCCAGTTTGGTATCGTCCGCAAACTTAATAAGCGTACTTTCTATGCCAACATCTAAATCGTTGATGAAGATATTGAACAGAGCCGGTCCCAAAACAGACCCCTGCGGAACCCCACTTGTTATACTTTTCCAGCAGGATTGGGAGCCATTAATAACTACTCTCTGAGTACGGTTATCCAGCCAGTTATGCACCCACCTTATAGTAGCCCCATCTAAATTGTACTTTCCTAGTTTATCTATAAGAATATCATGCAAGACCGTATCAAATGCCTTACTAAAATCTAGGTATATCACATCCACCGCTTCTCCCTTATCCACAAGGCTCGTTATCCTATCAAAGAATGTTATCAGATTAGTTTGACACAATTTGTTCTTTACAAATCCATGCTGGCTATTCTCTATCACCTTACCACCTTCCAAGTGTTTGCAGATGATTTCTTTAATTACCTGCTCCATTATCTTCCCTGGCACAGAAGTTAAACTAACTGGTCTGTAGTTTCCTGGGTTGTTTTTATTTCCCTTTTTATAGATGGACACTATATTTGCCCCCTTCCAGTCTTCTGGAATCTCCCCCGTCTCCCATGATTTCCCAAAGATAATAGCTAGAGGCTCAGATACCTCCTCTATTAACTCCTTGAGTATTCTAGGATGCATTTCATCAGGCCCTGGTGACTTGCAGGCATCTAACTTTTCTAAGTGATTTTTTACTTGCTCTTTTTTAATTTTATCTTCTAAACCTACCCTCTTCCCGTAAGCATTCACTATACTAGACATTCCTTCAGACTTCTCAGTGAAGACCGAAACAAAGAAGTCATTAAGCATCTCTGCCATTTCCAAGTCTCTCGTTACTGTTTCCCCCTCCTCACTGAGCAGTGGGCCTACCCTGTCCTTGGTCTTCCTCTTGCTTCTAATGTATTGATAAAAAGTCTTCTTGTTTCCCTTTATTCCCATAGCTAGTTTGAGCTCATTTTGTGCCTTTGCCTTTCTAATCTTGCCCCTGCATTCCTGTGTTATTTGCCTATATTCGTCCTTTGTAATCTGACATAGTTTCCATTTTTTATATGATGCCTTTTTATTTTGTAGGTCACGCAAGATCTCGTGGTTAAGCCAAGGTGATCTTTTGCCACATTTTCTATCTTTCCTAACCATCGGAATAGCTTGCTTTTGGGCCCTTAATAGCGTCCCTTTGAAAAACTGCCAACTCTCCTCAGTTGTTTTTCCCCTCAGTCTTGATTCCCATGGGACCTTGCCTATCAGCTCTCTGAGCTTACCAAAATCCGCCTTCCTGAAATCCATTGTCTCTATTTTGCTGTACTCCCTTCTACCCTTCCTTAGAATTGCAAACTCTATGATTTCATGATCACTTTCACCGAAGCTTCCTTCTACTTTCAAATTCTCAATGAGTTCCTCCCTATTTGTTAAAATCAAGTCTAGAACAGCTTCCCCCCAGTAGCTTTTTCAACTTTCTAAAATAAAAAGTTGTCTGCAATGCAGTCCAGGAACTTATTGGATAGTCTGTGCCCCGCGGTGTTATTTTCCCAACATATATCTGGATAGTTGAAGTCCCCCATCACCACCAAATCTTGGGCTTTGGATGATTTTGTTAGTTGTTTGAAAAAAGCCTCATCCACCTCTTCCACCTGATTAGCTGGCCTGTAGTAGACTCCCAGCACGACATCACCCGTGTTTTTTACCCCTTTTAGCCTAACCCAGAGACTCTCAACACTTCCATCTCCTATGTCCATCTCCACCTCAGTCCAAGTGTGTACATTTTTAATATATAAGGCAACACCTCCTCCCTTTTTCCCCTGTCTATCCTTCCTGAGCAAATTATACCCATCCACACCAACATTCCAGTAGTGTATTATCCCACCAAGTTTTAGTAATGCCAACAATGTCATAGTTGTATTTTTTTATTAGCACTTCCAGTTCTTCCTGCTTATTACCCATACTTCTTGCATTTGTATATAGGCATCTAAGATACTGGTTTGATCTTTCCTCCCAGCTTTGCCCTGACCCTCCTTTCTCTCTGCCATAATAGCCCGTGCTCCCTCCTGTTTCCAACCCATCTCCCAGGTCTTGTTCCCCACTTACATGTGGAGTTTGCTCACCTGTCCCCGTCGAACCTAGTTTAAAGCCCTCCTTACTAGGTTAGCCAGTCTGTGTGCAAATAAGGCCTTTCCCCTCCTCGAAAGGGGAACGCCATCTGTGCCTAGCAGTCCTTCCTCGAATAGCATCCCGTGGTTCAGGAAGCCAAATCCCTCCTGGCGACACCATCTTCGCAGCCAGGCATTCACCTCCACGATGCATCTGTCTCTCCCGAGCCCCTACCTTCGACAGGAAGAATCGAAGAGAAAACCACCTGCGCTCCAAACTCCTTAACCTGTATTCCCAGCGCCCTGTAGTCACTCTTGATCTGCTCAGTGTCACACCTCACAGTATCATTTGTGTCCACATAGATGAGTAGCATGGGGTAGTAGTCAGAAGGTCGGATAATCCTCGACAATGCCTCTGTAACATCTCGGATACAGGCCCCTGGCAGGCAGTATACCTCCCGGGATGAACGGTCAGGGTGACAGATGGGTGTCTCCGTCCCCCTCAGCAGAGAGTCTCCAACCACCACTACCCTACGTTTCTTATTATCAGTAGTGGCAGCAGACCTCCCAGCCTTAGGGGTACGAGGCTTCACCTCCCTAACTGTTGGGGGTGATTCCTTCTCTCCTGTATCAAGAAGAGCATAACGGTTATCTATTACCACAGCAGGAAGGTTCGCAGCAGGGGTGGAGCACTGCCTGCTGCCAGAAGTAACCAGCTGCCAGTGTCCACGCTGAGCCATCTCTTCCTCCACTGGTGCTTCAGTAGTCCTATGAACTGGGACAGCTACATCAGCTGTTTCCACATGGATACTGTCCAGGAATTGCTCATGGATACGGATGTTCCTCAGCCTAGCCACCTCCTCCTGTAGCTCTCCCACCTGCTGCCTGAGAGATTCCACCAGTAGGCACCTTTCACATTGGATGCCACCCCCAGCCTGGATATCAGTAAGTGGAAATTGCAAGTTACAGTCTTTGCAAGCCCACACCAGAATCTGAGTAAAAGCATCCATGCTTTGGTGCTCTGTCTGGCTATAGGCACAGGTTTAAGGCTTTTTGTTTGTTTATTTATATATAACAAGGTATACATATATAGGTATATGTGTGAATGTGCTGATATTTCAGTTATATATAAATACTTGATTACACAACTCGAATTTTCATTTTGATTTAAAAGAATTACTATCTTTAATTTGTAATTTGATCAGTACATTAAATTGCAGGTTTACTGCACTGCTACAAATTATACTATTTTTTAGTTGATTACATGTAAATGTTAATAACATTTTAAAAGTGTCTAGGTGTTCCTTAACTGACATCATGTTAACTAGGCATTAGAAGTATCACATATGGGGAAAAACATGTTTTAAAATTAATAACCTTGCCCTGGCCCCTCTTCTACCAAAGATGATGAAATTTTGAAGTGTCTTCAAACAGAGATCAAATTTGGATAAAACCAACAAATCAGATCATTGCTCATCCACCATAGAGCTGCATCTGCATCTATCCATTTCTGGGAGAGTACAATGCTCATCAGTTTCCATGGTAGTACAACTCCTTCCAGTGCCCCACATCTGGCAGACCTGTCTCCATGTGATCCAGAAACTGTACTGGGAAAGAAAGCAGCTTCTGGGCAGGCCAAGTGGAGGGAGTGATCTGGAGATGAGATGAAGGGGAAAGCAGCACATTGACCCTTTTTTGGTTTCTTTCCCTCCAAAAGAGCTATGGGGCCAGGAAGCTGGGATGGGGGACGGGATGCTGCCAGTAGCTAAATTGGTATGGTAGCATCTCCTAGAATGAAAGAGAAATCTCCCAGAATCCACCGTGTTTGGGAATTGTCCCCATGGGCTTTTGTGGAGACGGGCAAATCCTTCAGCCCTGACTGGAAAATTTTGGGCAATATTTACATGGGTCTCCAAAAGTCCCCTCTCACAACTTTTCATATAGGAGGGGGGCCCTATTACATTTATCATATTTGTTTGCAGAATTGGGACCAAAGTGTATAGAAACTGCAGACACTTATACAAAGGCTTACTTCCTGGGAAGGGGAAATGATGCCAATGGTACAAGAAGAGTTTGATCAGAAACTATAGGAGCGAGCAGGAGAATAAACAGATAAAGTTTTGCAAATAAAATTAATAAAGGGGTGTTTAAATTCTAATTAAGAGATAATTGGTGCTTATTTAAAATCATTTAAGGTAATTACTTTGTAATTAATAAATAGCTGTTACACAGATGTAACACAGGTATAAGTTTTAAACAATTTTAAACAAACAAATTGATATTGTACTCAGCAATGTTGATTGTGAAGCTTGGTTGAGGCGGTGGAGTCAGAGGATGAAAGAGGGTGGATCATCCGGCTGCTCCTCTTGCTGTTCTTTCCAAAGTGCCGGGAGGGCTCAAATTCTGTTTCTGCCCCAAGCCCGCTCCCACTCCACTCCTTCCCCCAAGGTCCCACCCCACCTCTTCCTGCCCCTGTTCCACCTCCACCCTGCCTATTCCCGCTCCTATTTCATCCCCTCCCCCCCGAGCATGCCAAGTCCTCACTCCTTTCCCTTCCCACCTCCTCCGAGCCTCCTGAATGCTGCAAAACAGCTGATTGCTGCAAGCGGGAGGTGCAGGAAGGGAGGGCAGAGTTGCTGATCTGCAGGGTGCCCAGTGGGCTAGATGCACTAGGCAGGGCAGGATTCCAGTCCACAAATTTAATTAAAGCATTATTTTTTTAACAAGCTCCTTGTGGCACTTTTTGTAGCCACTGGGGGGCTGCCAGCCCACCCTGGTTCCAAGCCCCCATGGCCAAACAACGTTATAAACAAACATTGCATAACTTTAAATGAGTATGTTCTCTAATAGATCAGTGATGTAATGATGAAACAAAGTTAACCGGGACAACATTAAGTGAGGAGTTACTGTACTTTTGTTGTTAAACTTATCACATACACAAAAATTTATAAAGAAAAACTAGGATGATTTTGGCCCTCATTTTGCAATGTAATCTGCTAAGTGGACCCCTGCAGAGTCACATTGTAGGGGCGATCACTTGCTCATTAAATTGTACTGTCAGGGCATTAGTTTGGAAAGAGTAAGGGAGAGAAAAGTCCCAAGAAATGGAGCACAACAGTCACTATATGTAGCACCAAACATCATGTCTGCCTATTAGCATTAATCACTATAAAATGTGGTTATAAAGCACAATGCACAAGAATGGCAGGTAATTTATAGGGAGGACTGAGGGTGAAACTCTGTGCTGTGCCTCCCTGAGGAATGGGCTGCAGTAATTTTAAGACACCTTTGGGCCCTAATAATTCTGACCTGCTCCATGGGCCAGAGCAGCCTCTGGGGTAATCTAGACAGTTGTGGAGGGATTTTTTTAAAGTTATAGCAGCCTCACAAGGCTGAACAATAGATAGCAGCGCAGCTCAGAATCACTGCAGTGCTGCAGGAGACACACCCCTCTTACCCCAAGTCCCACCTCTGACACACACCTTACTCCAAGGCTAAGAAGTGATCCTCAGAAAATAGACTATGGTTGTCTTCCTCAGCTCCTGCACCTGGGGAATTCTCCCCCGGGAAGGAATTTTCCTCCAGGGCAGATTGGCAGAAGCCCTGGGAGTTTTCGCCTTCCTCTGCAGCGTGGGGCACGGGTCACTTGCTGGAAGGTTCTCTGCACCGTGAAGTCTTTAAACCATGATTTGAGGACTTCAGTGGCTCAGACATAGGTTAGGGGTTTGATACAGGAGTGGGTGGGTGAGATTCTGTAGCCTGCATTGTGCAGGAGGTCAGACTAGATGATCATAATGGTACCTTCTGACCTTAAAGTCTATGAGTCTATGTGAGCCCCTTTACACTGCTCTAGCCCCTGTATGTTAAGTAAAGGGGACAGAGCAGGGATGAGAACCTATTTGATGATACTTGTACTATCCTGTATATGTGGTACCAAAATATCAAATAACATCAAATATCCATCCTTGATAAAGAATATGATTAGCCATAATATTCTGCTTAGTGCATAGCATAGGACTCTTTGTTGTATTTATCTGTTTACGAAAAAGTATGACTGAGAGAATATGAAATTAATCTCTCAACGCCAGCTGCAAACAAGTAAAATTACAGCCTGCTGGAAATTAATAATGTAGACGAGGCTTAGAAAAATGCTTTCAGAGTTTTGGGGAAATATTAATAATATTATAATTCCAAATGTTATAGAGGTGGATTCCACAGAACATTACTTTCATTCCATAAATGTACTGAGGACAGCCCAACCCAACCGACAAGCCAGAAAGCCTTTGCAATTCTGAAACCACCAAGCAGTTTGCTTTTCTTTGAGAAATGTTCATTCAAAATATAAATTAATGCCTGGGCATCTTTTTGGATATTAGTAATTCTTCTTATATAACTAGAAATGTAACCCTGTCACATTTCGGCAAGGAGAATACAGAGTCTTTAGTCTGAATGAGAGAACCATTTATTCTACATTATTGTTTAGTGTAAGTGGCACTGACCAGAATTAGAGTATAAGATAGCCCTGTGCATTCACTTTCTGAAAGTGATAGATGCTAGTGGTATAAAAAAACATAGTCATCTCATAGTTGTGGCAGCCAAGCTTCAGGTGGACATTGAGAACCATGTCAAGGTTCCTTCTCCACTCTGAACTTTAGGGCACAGATATGGGGACCTGCATGGACACTTCTAAGCTTAATTACCAACTTAGATCTGGCATCGCTGCCACCATCCCCCAAGAACTACTTTTTTCCCTGGGTAGTTTTGAGGGACTTCACCAATTCCCTGGTGAACACAGATCCAAACCCCTTGGATCTTAAAACAAGGAGAAATTAACCATCCCCCCTCCTTTCCCCCACCAATCTCTGGTGAGTCCAGATCCAATCCCCTTGGATCTAAAAACAAGGAAAAATCAATCAGGTATTAAGAAAAAGGCTTTTAATTAAAGAAAAGAAAGGTAAAAGAAAACCCTCTGGGAGAGATTAGCATACCAGCTACTCTCACAGACAACAGATTCAAAACACAGAGGATGTTCCCCTGGGCACAAATTTAGTTACACAAAAAATACTCAAATACCCAATTTGATTCTACCTCTAACTGCATAAGACAGGTTACAAAGAAATAAACATAAACCTATTTATTCCTTTCTAAAACTTACTACTCTGATAAGAGGTTGGTTCCTTGATCTTTTTCACTCCGGCTGAAAATGAAATTCTAAACAAAGGAAAAACTTCCCTCCTTCCTTTTGAAACATCTTGTTCCCCCATTGGTTCCTCTGGTCAGGTGTTAGCTAGGCTAGGTGAACTTTTTAACCCTTTACAGGTAAAAGAGGCATTAATCCTTAACCATCTGTTTATGACAGACCAAAATTGGGAAACTGAAGCATAGTTCAGGGTAGCTGCCCATAGAAATTGGAGACCAAATTTGGGGAAATGGAGGTACGACCTAGGGTGGCTGTGGAAGGAATCCCGGCTGAGATCTGGGAAGCTGAAGCACACTCCAATGTGGCCACTGCCAAAACTCCAGGGGAAATTAGCAAAATTGAGGCACTATGTCCAAGATACAAGTGCAGCAACTAGGAGGCTGCAGCCAACAATAGAGAATAGAATGTGGCCCTGGGACACCTCAGTCTAAAGGACCCTGACTCCTGACACACTGAGGCAGGGCAGAGGGAGGAAGCTGTGGAAGGAACACAGTATTAACGCAAAAGAGGGGAGATAGTTACCTCATATACACCATGCCCAGGGACACAGACAAACCCTTTGAAAGGCATGCCATAGAAAGAAGTAAGAGGGGCATAAATCCCTTCCCCACCTGACTGTGTGTAATGGATGCCAACATGTAGCAGTTTACTGAAGACTAGCTTTGCATGTAGTGGGCCACCAGGATACGCTTTTGTTTGTAGCAAGAATGGATTCAAAAGAAGATACAAGCCTATTGACTCCTTTGCACATTGGCTGGCAGGATAGGAGTACTGTAGCAACCAAATTACAGAAAACACCCACCTCCCTCAAGCTTATTTGTCTGGAGACAAGTTAGAGGCAGGTATCTCTGTTCCTTTTAACGAACTGGCATGATCATGGGAGTCAGGCATGAGGACTGAGACATCCAAGATTACTTTGCATGAACCACACAAGCTTGGCTATCTTCAGTTTCACACCCCAGGTGGTGATCTTAGGATGGGTGTTTTACACTTGGCTGTTGGCAGGACCAGACCAATTTATTGAGGGAAAATTAAGTGATGGAGGTTTTTTGGGGTGTTGGACAATCCCTTAGTCAGTTCAATTAGGATTTTCTTGAAGGGAGGCTGGGGTGCCAGAGTTAGATCTGAAGCTGAGAGGTGCTCATTGGATCTGGGAAGGGATGGGAACATAACCCTGGGCGAACCATATCCCATCTTGGTGGCAGTGATTATCTACAACAGGGATCAGCAACCTTTGGCCTGCGGCCCACCAGGGTAAGCCCCCGGTGGCTGGGCTGGTTTGTTTACTTGCTGCATCCGCAGGTTCAGCTGATCACAGCTCCCACTGGTCACAGTTCACCGTCTCAGGCCAATGGGGGCAGTGGGAAGTGGCACGGACTGAGGAATGTTCTGGCCACCTCTTCCTGCAGCCCCCATTGGCCTGGAGTGGCAAACCACAGCCAGTGGGAGCCGCGATCGGCCAAATCTGCGGACATGGCAAGTAAACAAACCAGCCCAGCCCACCAGGGGCTTACCCTGATGGGCTGCATGCCAAAGATTGTCGATCCATGATCTATAACAATGAAGTTGGGGCAAGAGAGGTAAGGAGAAATGGGACTGGGACCAGAAGTGGGGAAGAGACAGGATAGGGCAGGGTTGGAGGGGAAAGGGCAGTAGAGGTCAAACTTGGGGGAAAGAGGCAGAAGACATTCCTCTGCAGAGATTGGGCTGGAACCCAAGATTCCTGAGTCTTAGTATTCATCAGCTGTCAACAAATATCTATGTAACCCACTGGCAAAGTGTATCTCTCTACTGCCTGTCATCTGGATGAGAACCTACTGCTATCAGTTACTTCATTAGCTCAAGTGGCAGAGGGGTGCACAGTGAATCTAAAGGTTCCAACTCGGTGGACAAACCAAGTGGGGGCCAATATTATGCCACATGATGGAATTTCTGATTTTTCTGTTTGCTTTTTTAGGGAATTACATGCAAAATATATTAAAATAACATGATTAAGGTTACTAAGTCAAGCACTTGAAAGTTAGAAAATGCCAACATTAAGGTTGCCAGTGCAACCTTAATTCAATGTGCATTATGATACAGTCTGTCATTGCATTTTCCCACAAGACCTGTGCCTCATTATAAATGAGTCTTGTGGACAAAATAGTATGTGATCATGTAATTAAAGGCTATACCATAATGCATATGCACAAGGACACTGAATTAAGTTTGCACAGCCAATCTTAATTCTGGCATTTCCTAACTTGAATGCTTGACTTTGCAATGTTAATGTTCTTTTAACATTGTGTGTGTGTGTGTGTGTGTATGTGTATGTATATATATATATATATATATATATATATATACACACACACATACATATATATAATATTAGAGTAGTGGGATGTAAGATTAAGCTTTAATTCCTCCAACACCCATTAGTTTAGGTTTGCTGAATTACCAATAATTGTGCGCCACACACACAAAAAAATACAACAAAAGGGATGATTCTAGATGTCAGTATTTCTTCAGTGTATGACAAAAGCTTTTCTTTCAAATTAGAGTAAACAGAAATAATTTAAAAGCATATCAGTGTTGCAAGTGAAGTATTAGAGAAAATGCATGTGCAAAAGAGTGAATTTCCTTAATTTCCTTCTCAAGAATGTTTTTGGCATGCAAATACATAATGCTTTATAAAACAGTGATCACATTCAGTAGAAGGACAGGAATTAAACTCAAATTCTGTTTCCCAAAGAAAATTCATCCTTTCAAATAGAGAGACTATACTGCAAGAATACTGTATTGTATATCTCCTACATAAACAATATTAGTTTTAAACTGATCTGATGACCTGTGTTAATGGTCCCCTTCTGTTAATAAAAATACTGTATTGCCAGTCTTGATAATACGCTGTGAAGTAGTTTACACTTAAAAACAGAGAATTGCAGACACTGAACCTGAAGGGGGAAAGAACCATGAGTCAAAGACAAGATAAGGGCAAATATTATGGGAACGAAGACTTTGACTTTTGTGTTTTGTTTTTTTTTAATGGGATCTGTGTGCTGACAAGCAAATAAAGCAATCTAACAACAAAGTAGTAGGCAAAATCTAAGGATTGGTGGAGTCCCAGATGGGAAAAATTTCATTAAACTAGTGGGATTTGTAGAAGGTAAAGCTCTTGCCCTGCCTGGGTTTCAAGTCAACAAAGTTCTTGCATGTGCAAGATTGCTACTGGATTCCATCAAAACATAATAAAGGATGTATTGCTAGTAAAGCATGGGGTTTCTACTCTTACTGATGCATGGGATGTGGAAAGAATTCTTGTGGCAGCCCAGAAATAGAAAAGATTGTTACTGATGAATGTGTTTCTGTTTCTGCCTATCCTCTGAGTAGTGCATGATAATTAGACATAGCTGTTCTGGGTAGTGTGACCTCTGTTCAAAAACTCCTGGGAAAGATTACTGAGAAGAAAAAAAGAAAATTAGATGCAAACTCTGAAAATGAACCATCTATGAAAGACAAAGCTGACTGATGTGCTCCTTTTTCTTAATTCTTGATTTATAATCTGTTTGGTAATTTTTTTCAAATAAACATAAATTAAAAGAATTTTAGAAAATGTAGATTTGCCTTGAAAATGTGTTTGTTTTTCAGCACGTGTAACAGCCAGTCTGTCTGTGACAAATATTTACTCAGATGGTTAAGAAACAAATAATGCAATAATACTTCTATTTTATATAGAGTCACAACTTTCATCTGAAGTGTTTCATCACAAAACACTTTATATTAGGAATGGGCAAAAGGCAGCCTGGGGGCTGCATCGGTTCTGCCAGATCATTTCATTTGACCTGCCCACAGGCAGGGTCACAACTACAGAATTTTTTAAAAAAGAAAAAGATTTAGCCAGGGCATTGAGGGGAGCAGACTTCTAGTAAAGCTGCTGCTGTCTCTCATTGTTCTGCTCAGCTTCACTTTGCCCATCAACCCAGGCTCTGACTCCACCCAGCTCCAGTTCCTGCCTGCCCATTGGTTGTTTGTTTGGAAGCTGAAAACCAATCAGGTTCTGGCCAGCACCCCTCCATCATTGAGCAGGGGCTGGGTACAATTTCACCAGTGGGGAGGGAGTAACGATAGCTGGATGGCGTAATGGTGGAGCCCCTTCCCTACTCATATGATAGAAAGGTGACTTGGACCAATCTGAATGGTCTTGTGACCAGCTCGTGGGCTCCTGGTTTTTGGTTCTGCCCTACATGGCAGAGTCTGTGTCCATGCGAGAGCAGAGTGAAGGCAAAGACTGGGAACAGGAGAGAAAAAAATTTAAGAATCATTTATTAATCCCCTGCTCTTTTGCATGCTGAAAAAAAGTCAGTGAAAGATTTATGTTTAAACTGTTTATTAAAAGTAGTGCTATGTGACATTTGTATTTAAGAATACTTTGGTTTTGCAGTGCCAATACACAAATAATTGTATGTTAACATGGTGTATTATAGCAGACATTTCTGAGTTATGCAATATGTAGCCTCTTAAAAAAATAGCATGACCTGCCAGAAGGTTTTAATGGATTTTGTGGCCTACTAGTACTATAAAGTTGCTGATGTCTGCTTTACACATACGTCTTTATGGAGTTGTGATTCCAGTTATGGATTTCACTAATTTTGAGGAAATAGCAATATGTGTTGTGAGTGGCTCTATATTGGAACTGAAAAAGGGGTTGTTGGGAACCTAAAGATTTTGTATATTAAAGTGTTAGCGTGGGTGGAAAGGCCTGTGAATATAAGTTGACCTTGAAGTTGAAATAACTGGTGATTTCTTTGATTTTTATTTTTCTGATTGTGTTGACAGAAAGTGACTTTAAGGCCTTGGCTACACTGGCGCTTTACAGCGCTGCAACTTTCTCGCTCAGGGGTGTGAAAAAACACCCCCCTGAGCGCAGCAAGTTATAGCGCTGTAAAGCGCCAGTGTAAACAGTGTCCCAGCACTGTAAGCTAATCCCCACGGCGAGGTGGAGTATGTGCAGCGCTGGGAGAGCTTTCTCCCAGCCAGGGCCGGCGCTACCATTTAGGCAGCCTAGGCAATCGCCTAGGGCGCCAGAATGAATGGTGGGCGCCGTTTTGCTGGAGGGGGCGGCAGGCGGCTCCGGTGGAGCTGCCGCAGTGGTGCCTGCGGATGGTCAGCTGCTCGCGCAGCTCCGGTGAACCTCCCACAGGCATCACTGCGGCAGCTCCACCGGAGCCACAAAGCTCCAGATCCTCCGCAGGCACCACTGCGGCAGCTCCAGCAGAGCCGCGGGACCAGCGTGCGGGGCGGCAAAATTGCCGTCCACCTAGGGCGCTCAAACCCCTAGCGCCGGTCCTGCTCCCAGCGCTGGCGCCGCGACCACACTCGCACTTCAAAGCGCTGCCGCGGGAGCGCTTTGGAGTTTCGAGTGTAGCCAAGCCCTGAGAATTAAGATTGCTCCAGTACAGCTACACCTTTTGGGGAAATTTTTCTTGCCTTTTAATTAGCAGCAAAAGTTTGAGTGAAGTTCATGTTTATGGCTCTGCTGTGACAGATGTTTAGACACACCACAGTGAGGACTCCCTGTAGTGGGATTCTCCTCTTGGACTCCTCAGCATGTGTATTTGGGGAGGGCAAATTGTATCTCTGTTGCATATAGGGGTAGGCCTTTTATCTAAGCTGGAAGTGTTTAAAAAATGTGTTTAAAGTTTAACAGGGCAAAATTGTCTCCCTTTTTTCCATACTGCCTCCTAGCCCATCCATGCATCCTCATCATTCCTGCCTTTCCTTTCTTTCCCTGCCTTGGGCGGTCCTCCCTCCACCTCAAACATGAACAATCCTTTTATCTTCTCCTGGTCATCTGCATGGCCCTCAACTCTCTCCCCTTTTCTCCTAACCCCACCTGTGCTTTCTTTTTATGAACTCCTTTCTTATGAAACGTCTTTAGTGCCCACACTAAAGCCCTCTGTAGCTCCACTCAGTGCTCCTTTCTCCTGGACTCGGTAGTCCACTGCACCAGGTATATGTTCCCCACTCCTTCCTGTTCCCTCCAGTACCCTCTTCTATTGTATATTCAAGTGTTACGAACAATCTTTTCAGCGACCCAAAATAAAGACTGCCTTAAATATAAATATTGCATCATTCTTGAGAATGACGACTCCTACATACACTTTGAACATTATTTTGGTCAGCATGGTCACACAAGGGTGAATGTGCATTATTCCTGAGCTGGTGTGGTAGGCTGGGAATGTGACTAGATGCAAGTGCAATTAGGACTTGTTGTTGTGTTGGGTTTGCTGGGGTGTATGGAAAGGAGTTGGTGGGGAAAATCAGGAATTGTGGGAAGTGCTGTGATAGTATCTAGGGGTACGTCTACACTACGGGATTATTCCGATTTTACATAAACCAGTTTTGTAAAACAGATTGTATAAAGTCGAGTGCACGCGGCCACACTAAGCACATTAATTCGGCGGTGTGCGTCCATGATCTGAGGCTAGCGTCGATTTCCGGAGCGTTGCACTGTGGGTAGCTATTCCGTAGCTATCCCATAGTTCCCGCCGTCTCCCCCGTCCCTTGGAATTCTGGGTTGAGATCCCAGTGCCTGATGGGGCAAAAATCATTGTCGCGGGTGGTTCTGGGTAAATGTCGTCACTCATTCCTTCCTCCGGGAAAACAATGGCAGACAATCATTTTGCGCCCTTTTTCCCTGGATTGCCCTGGCAGACGCCATAGCACGGCAACCATGGAGCCCGTTCAGCTTTTTTTTTTTTACTGTCACCGTATGTGTACTGGATGCCGCTAACAGAGGCGTTACTACAGTGCTACACAGCAGCATTCGTTTGCTTTTGCATGATAGCAGAGACGGTTATCAGTTGTTCTGTACCATCTGCTGCCATTGTAAATTGGCAGTAAGATGACAGTTATCTGTCGTTCTGTACTGTCTGCTGCTATCATGGGGGCCCCTGGCTGAGATCAACCGGGGGCGCAAAGGCAAAACTGGGAATGACTCCCCGAGTCAATCCCTCCTTTATGGTTTCTAAAAATAGAGTCAGTCCTGCCTAGAATATGGGGCAAGTGTACTAGAGAACCAGTGTATCAGAGAGCACAGCTGCTCCGTGTCAGATCCCGCAGAAATGATGAGCTACATGCCATTCACGGGGGGTGCCCCTGCAACAACCCCACCTGTTGCTTCCCTCCTCCCCAAACCTTCCTGGGCTACCGTGGCAGTGTCCCCCCCATTTGTGTCATGAAGTTATAAAGAATGCAGGAATAAGAAACAGTGACTTGTTAGTGAGATTAAATGAGGGGGAGGCAGCCCCCCGGTGCTATGACAGTCCAGGCAGAACATTAAGCGGTGTCGGGGAGAGGAGCCCAGCATCCTGCTGCTATGATAGTCCAGGCAGTACAGAATCTTTTCTTTAAACAGGAAAGGGAGGGGGCTGATGGAGCTCAGCCCCCAGTTGCTATGATGAGGACGGTTACCAGCCGTTCTGTACCACCTACTGGGAATGACCGGGAATCATTCCTATTTTTACCCAGGCGCCCCCGGCCAACCTCACCTGAGGCCAGCCAGGATCACTCACAGGATGGTGGTGACGACGGATAGCAGTCCTACTGCACCATCTGCCACCAGGGAGGGGAGAGGAGCGGATACTGCTCTTCACTACTGCAGCATTGCGTCTACCAGCAGCATTCAGTAGACATAGGGTGACATTAAAAAAAGTCAAGAAACGATTTCTTTCCCTTTTCTTTCACGTGGGGGTGGAGGGAGTAAATTGTCGAGCTGTACCCTGAACCACGCCGGACAATGTGTTTGAACCTACAGGCATTGGGAGCTCAGCCAAGAATGTAAATATTTTTTGGAGACTGCTGTGGACTGTGGGATAGCTGGAGTCCTCAGTACCCCCTCCCTCCCTCCATGAGCGTCCATTTGATTCTTTGGCTTTCCATTATGCTTGTCACACAGCACTGTGTAGCCTGGAGATTTTTTTCAAACGCTTTGGCATTTCGTCTTCTGTAACGGAGCTCTGATAGAACAGATTTTTCTCCCCATACAGCGATCAGATCCAGTATCTCCTGTACGGTCCATGCCGGAGCTCTTTTTGCATTTGGGACTGCATCGCCACCCGTGCTGATCAGAGCTCCACACTGGGCAAACAGGAAATGCAATTCAAAATTTGCGGGGCTTTTCCTGTTTACCTGGCCAGCGCATCTGAGTTCAGATTGCCTTCCAGAGCGGTCACAGTGGTGCACTGTGGGATACCACCCGGAGGCCAATACCGTCGATTTGTGGCCACACTAACCCTAATCCGATATGGTAATACCGATTTTAGCGCTACTCCTCTCGTTGGGGAGGAGTACAGAAACCGATTTAAAGAGCCCTTTATATCGATATAAAGGGCCTCGTAGTGTGGACGGGTACAGCGTTAAATTGGTTTAACGCTGCTAAAATCAGTTTAAACGCGTAGTGTAGACCAGGCCTAGTTGTGGGAAGAACTGGAATTTGTAACAGGAGGGAAAGCACAGATAGTAAAATTGATAGGTTGTAGGAATGGAAAAACATGACATAAACAGAACAACTTGCATTTCATAAATATATGTAAGAAGATGTAACAAGTTGCATAAATTGTGAAAAAAACCTCCTTGATTTCAAAATGGATTGAAGTTATAACAGTGGCCTAATTCTCTGCAGATGTAAATAAACTCCTCTCCACTGACTGATGAAGTTTTTGCCCATTTGCACCAGGAGAAAATTTTGACCCTTGATCCCTTTTAACTGCTACTTTTGAAAAAGTGAAGAAAAATAGTATTTGATTAAAGCATTTGCCCCACTCTCCTTTGCTAAGTCTTTCTTCTTATTGCCATTCAAAAGCAATTTGAAACTTCTCATTAGCTTAAACAATTTTGCTGTTCAGTTCAATATAATTATTGAAGCTTTATTAGGAATCGTTACTGTTGTTAAATTAGTTTTCCTTTTCATGAGCAAATATCTTCAAATTGTATGCTGCAGTTTTTTATTTAAGCAATAAACAGTGCCCCTTATAGTCATTCCATAAATAGACAAAAGTCTAGAGAGAGTAAATTACTTTCACAGATGGTTTAATTTTAAAATGTTAAGTTTTGGCGAGCATAAATATTGAATTTGATAAAGAGAATTCAGCATATGTTTTGAGATAGTATGGCTACAGGATTAAAGTATTTCTTCTGAAAAGATACTAAATGACATTTATGTTTTTCAAGATTGATTGTTACTATTAGACCAAGCTAATCGATGTTTGATTTGCATATCTGGGCATTTATCACTTGGTCCCATTTTGAGTTCATGTGTGACATTTTTCATGTCAGAATTTCAAATAATAGAAACAAAAATGTAGCATAACTATATGAAATGTTAGTCTCTCATTAATTTTCTCTGCTCAACCCCATACATTGGTTTTATCTCAAAAACCATCCCCAAATAGGATTTAGAGAAAGCAGAAAAAGGTTAGGAATAGGGATACCACATTGTATTTATTTATTATTTCTAAATATAGATAAACAATGGAACATGTATGTCATAGCACTCATCACATAGTTTAAACAAGCACAGCTGCACTCACATAGATCATATTAGGCCATATTGACACCATTTCTGCCTGCGCAGGAATAAACTACATTGGGAATGGAAACCACAGTGAGTTTCAATTTGCTGTTTCCTGTGAATTCTCCAATCAATGTGGGTTCATCTCCCACACAGTATCATTAGTTTATTCTTCCCTTGAATCTATTGATGACTGAGATCTACTGGAGGTGAAGGCCCACTTCACAAGGCCTCTTATGTCAGATGACTATGTGTAATTATGCCAAGTAGTTGGAGCAGGATTCAGGCCTAGTGATTAGAACAGGAGTCAGGAATTTGAACCCAGGGTCAGAGGCCAAATACAAAAGCCAACAGTCAGAGCTGAAATCAGAGGTGAGGAACCAGAGTCGATGGTAGAACTGGGTTACCTGAATTGAGGTGAAGCAGGGGCAGGGCTGAGAACAAGTATGTGCAGGCCACATGCTTTGAACAGCCCCAGAATGGTTGCTGGGCTTAAAAGCTAGTCTGCTGATTCTTCCAGCCAGTCAAGTGGCCTAGCCAATTAGGTAGCCTACTGCAGGCCAGCTGTGCTCATTAGGTTGCCTGGAGCCTGGCTCTGCTGCAGGCCATGCCTCCTGACACTGTACTTACATACTACTGTCTGGCCCCATTAGCTTCCCTTCAAAGATAGCATAACTCCCCCAGTCACCTTTGTTCCCTTGAGGGATGAGAATGGGAGTCCAAACCATGGAGGGGGCAGCAGTTTAAGTAACTGCAAACATATGCAGTAACTTGCGTTGACCTGCAGTTCATATATGGAGAGTCTGGCAGACATCCTCCTTGTCCTTTCAATCACTGCAGAGTTGGGACCCTGCAGAGATTCTGTGGAACTGTGTTTGTGAGGAAAGGGAGAATAATAATAAAGGTGGCTTTTCTTCCAATTGCAACCACCCCACTCACAGCTGTGATCCAGATATGCCAAATTCCATTGTGAGCAAGTCTCCGAGGAAAGGTGAGGGGCAAAGACAGTATTTTAAGTAAAATCTTTTTGTAATGATGAACTATTCTTGAACAATTCTCTAGTGCATTAGTCATGGACATTTTTCTTCCATGTCAGTTACCTATCTTTCTGTCAACATATACAGATACTGAGCAGTGGAAGGAAAATTCCACTATCAGTTCAAATCAGAGTTCTGCTTTGTCTGTATTTGTGTCTCAGATGCATAATGAAGTTTTAATATCTTGTTGTACACTCTCGCACCTTGTTAATGTGAATTCTGGTGGCTAGAGCCTACCTGATGTTAACATTCTGAACAGCAGTTCTCACAAGAGTGAAATCCAAAATTTGAACAGGTGTGTGCTGTTTTATTTAATTGTTCAAACCAAGAAGTCTGACACAAACAACCACAGGTCCAAGGAGCCCATAGAAAATTAAACATACACAAGAACAAAAGAAAAATAAAGATGTGGGGGGGGGGTAAAAGAATGAGGGGGGTGAGATGTAGTTGCTTTTCAGACCAAATCTATCTCTCAAATCCTCCCTGTTGACTTAATCTTGTGAAATCAGTGGGAGGTAAAAGTGTTCAGCAGTTGGGCCCTGTTCTAAATATCTAACATTCTCATTTCATAGACTCTTACCTGACACTCATCTGAGTCTAAGAATTATCATACTCCCAACCATTTAGTATGTCTAAACTTGTTGGAGATAGTCTCTGTCTCCTCTAGATGGTAGTTTAAAGGTGTATCTTTGTTCTGACTTACCAGTCCCTCCTGCTTATTCCTCCTGAAGAATTTGTAAGGGAGCAGCTCTCTATAATGGAGGGAATCAGGCGATGCCACTTCTTACATTGCTTTGCACAATAATCTTGCCTGATTAATTTCTAGTATAACAAGGCAATATATCAGATGGAACAATACTGGTAAAATAAACACATGGACAAGGAGAAAATAAAAACAAGGAAAGAGAAAGGATTGTACTAATGTGTGCCGCCATGAGTCTGTACTTACTCCTAGGCTTTAACATCAATGGAATTCATCTTTCCACTATCCATTTAGAAGGTGTGAAAAATTTGTTAGCAAAAAATCTCAATCTGATAGGCCAGGATCAACATAAATGGTCCCTGAGGGCCTCTATAACACGGTCCATGTTTATTTTTTGAGACGTACCCTAGCTGGGTTTGTTTGTTTGTTTGCTTGATAACAAATGTAAAAAGTTTTGTTCCAGAGCAGGCAAGAACATGGAGTTGGATGCTTTCCTACTGCGTTATAGAAAAGGTGGGGGTAGATACTTGTCAGCCATACGCTATAAACCCCAAAATCTTGAGAAAGGTATGACAAGTCAGGAGATTTTAGTTACACTAGCATGAGCCACTCAACTTTGGTATTCAGAGTTGCTAGCTTTGTCCATGCAGTTTTTTTCCTGAGTGCCAGATCTCAACTCAAAAGGAGGACAGGATTCCCTATCTGGATATCCAGTGTCTTCACTTGAAAGTTCTAATAAGCATTTTAATGTTCAGGAAGGTAAGGAAAGACCTTGCTGGAGTCCAGAAAGCCTTCTGTTAGCAAGACGTGCTTTAAAATTGAAACATTTTCTTCTGTGATCTAATAATAAGCTCACTCCTCAGTTACAAGGTTCCTAAGAAACTTCTTATATTTATTGCACCATTTTGCCAAAGTGTAAACTCTTGGGACTTGGATTATAGTCCTACCAGTTTGATGGATCTGTGCCTCGGGGGAATGTCCTTTATATTGTTCCCCCCCACCCCCTGTAGAAGTCATCTTGACGCCTGTAACATTGGCCATCAGGAGCTACTGACTTTTATGGCTGATCTATTTTAAATTGAATTACACAAAGAATGTAGTGATTTTTAAAAAATCATTTAATCCCAGCATTTAGAAGGGTTAAGGAGACAGCTTGCTGCAAGATCTTTGATGCTATTAGAAATGTGTCTAATATTAAAATATATCAAGTTGCCACTTGGAACTTCATTTGCACCTTCACTAATCATTATTCTCTTGATTCTGGAACTAGGTCAAATGCTCAGTTCAACACAGTCCTTCTTCATTTCCTATTTTAATTACACACTCATTATCTCCCTTCTGGGTTGTAAAACTGCGGATTAGTCTCCTGTAGGGGGTCTCCACAGAGGCAAATTATGATGAAGAAAGGAAACTTACTTATTAGTATTGGAGTTTTCTAAATACATTGCCTCTGCAGATCCACATGGGCCTTTTTCTTTTCTTTTTTCTTCAGAGTTCACTGAGTGAAGTTTTGGGATGGAGAGAAACTGAAGATAGGTACTGGAATGGAGCCTTTTATAATCTGTATTTTGGGAACATTTGGATCCTAGAGATCCCAAAAGTCCCCTAAACAGCTATGCTATTTCTAACAGTTCCATGGCTTTAGAGTGTGGCATAATAAGGCTCATCAGAGAAAATGCCTTCAGAGAACTTAAATTACTTATGACTAAGCATCCTCTCTAGAATGTGGCTTTGGGCCATATTAATAGATGCATAGATTCTAAGGAAAGAGGGGATCATTGTGATCCATCTAGTCTGACTGCCTGTATAGCCCAGGTCATAGAACTTCTTCAAAATAATTCTTAGAGCAGATCTTTCAGAAAAATCCAATCTTGATTTAAAAATTGTCAATGATGGAGAATCCACAATGACACTTGTTAAATTCTTCCTGTGATTAATTACTCACTATTAGAAATGTATGCCTTATTTCCAGTCTCAATTTATCAAGCTTAAACTTCTGGCCATTGGAAAGTGTCATACCTTTCTCTGCTAGATTGAAGAGCCCATTATTAAATGTTTGTTAATCATGTCTATAAGACTGTAATTAAGTCATCCCATAACCTTCTCTTTATTAAGCTAAATAGATTGAGCTCCCTCAGTCTATTCCTATAAGGCATATTTTCTAATCCTTTAGTCATTCTTGTGGTTCCTTACAAAATCAGTCATAAAAATACAAAAGTATAACAGCACCTTATTACTGAAAAATCACTTACTTTCTCATGTTTACCATATAATTATAAATTCTATTAATTGGAATATAAATATTGTACTTACATTTCAGTGTGATACCTGAGGCTGTTTTTCACTTGTGAACCTTGTCTGAAGCCCCATCCCCACACTTGGGGCTGAAACGTAACTTAGCTTTGCATGGCCTCCTGTGGTGTAGGGCCTTGGGCAATTGTCCTGCTTGCCCCCCTAATGCCAGCCCTGAACTTGCATCCTATCCCAGGACCCACCATCACCAGAGGTTGCAACCTCCAGGTTGAGAAACAATTATCTAGATGAGTTGAGTATTTTTTCCTAATGTATAACGTAAATCACCCTTGATATAATCTCTTTTATGTCTTGTCCTATCCTCAGTGTATAAGGAGAACAATTCATCACCATCCATTTTTATAAGAATCTTTTGTGTATTGAAGACTGTTATCATGTCCCCCTTCAGTCTTCTGTTCTTCAGACTAAACAAACTGATTTTCCTTATGTTTCCTTGTAAGTCATATTTCCTAGACCATAATCATTTTTTGTCCTCCCAAATCATGTTCCCTTAATTATCTATCATTATTCCATTATACAGATTCCAGAAATCTTAATGTTACCTCTCCCTTCCCATCTGTTAAATGTCTTGTCTTTGGATTTTTTTGATTATTTCGTTTAAAACTGTTTTTAAGCACTTTTCCCCCACATTTTATTTTAAATTCATATGGGCTGCAATTTTGTTACAAGTTCCCTTCCTATAACATCCTCATTTTCCTTGTATCAGAGTTCAGAAGTTAGTTCATTTTTGCTAAGAATAGAGGTTTACTGTTGTTCAGGGGAAACAAAAGTAATCCTTCTGTGGCTTCCTTTATGACATTATCTCATACACGCCACACTGTAAGAGTCATGTTCCTGGCCCCTAGACCTTTCTAAGAGTCAGTTAGCAATAAGAGGGCACACGCATCCATTGTGCCCTACATTCTCTTGTATGAAGATGTAAGAACCAGTTCCATCCCTTAGTTCCTCTCTGTCTTCCAGCCAGAGTAGTTGTGAAATTTGCCCTCTCTTTTCTGTATCAAGTTAGAAAAAAATGGATATTACAATATATAATTTGAAATAGTTTAGATTGAATATTAGTGTCTTTTAGAGAGGTTAGCTTTTAACTTGCTCTTTATTTTGTTGTGTTGTGTTTTTTCTACTTTTTCTACTTTTCTCTGTTCTTTGTCTGAAAAGGAAAGTGGGGTCTAAGAACTGCATTTCTCACTCTGCAATACCCTGAAAGCTCTTGTGTGTTTGGGAGGGATGCACTCAGCTTGGTGAGGCATTTTCCAAGACAACCATGAAGGACAGGACTAGACTTCAAAATCTCCTTTTTAGCAGATTCTGGGGGTTCAGGTTTCAGTCCCCTGAAAAGGAGTCTCCTTGCCTAAATGGCTGTTCTCCAAGTTCACGAGTCTCAGATAGGCCTAACCTGAGCTGATTTAGGCTTCTATGAGGACACCCAAAAAGCATCTGATCATATGAGTTCCTCCAGTGGCTAACAATCTGCAGTCTTGAGATGGTGCTGAAGGGAGAGCCTCTCATGATTTCAAGGGTACCAGGGATCAACACAGGAAGAAGGATAAAGAGGCACTTGTCAAGGGATTCAGCCATTGGATCCAGTAGGTCTTACAGTGTAGGTGGTGATCTTGGATTTTAGGATTCCCCCAAAAAAGAAAGGGTCACCTTACATTCCAGGCTGATCAAATCAGTTTTCTGCATTGGGGTACATTTCAGATCTGCCTGGCCATGCCACCAAGTCCCCTAAACAGTCAGATGGAGGAGATGTTTGATGATTTGCATCTGTCCTCCATGTCTTGCATGGATTATTCCCTGACTGGATTAGTGGGGTAGGTTCTATAGGCATTTTCCCCTGCACCTTTAATCCCACGGTGTCATGAGAGTCTCTGTTCTGAGATAAGATGGTATCATCACTGTATCCATAGAGCTTTCTATTCAAAATGGAGCCAAATTCAGTTCTGTGGAGTTCTTGGAGTCAAAACAAGCCATTTTTATCCTTTTCACATGCTGCTTTTCCTAAGAGGCCTGACAGTGCTGCTGGGTCTTCTTTTTGATCTTAGTTGTGTTCTTGGACAAGTCCCTTGGTCTCTTTTGAAAATCCCAGTCTGTATCTCTTTTGGAGGGTTGGCCCTGGAGTTATCTCCCTCTACCCCTTCAGTACCTCCAATGAACATTGGTGATAAGAAACATATATCTCTAACTCCTATGTCACCACCTCTGAAAAAGTTGAAGAAACCCGTGGAGGCCTCTGAGTCTCTTGGGTCAGTAGTGGTACAGCAGACAGCTTCTAACTCTCTTTTAGAAGAACATGAAAAAATTGGGCAGTCTACTGAGATGTATCCTTCTAATTCATTCCATGACAAGGCCAAAGGGGAGACGCATGGAATTATAACATCAGCAAGAGAGAGATAAAAAACAGTACAGCAAAACTGCAGAATGCAGGAAAAGTGAAGAACAGATGAACACTGTGAACAACCCGAATTACTGTTTTCCTGCTCAGATGCTATGATGGTAAGTCCTAGAATATCTGAGAGATGGATATGTGAAATCATCCAATTATTAAACATTAAAAAGGAGAAAGGTATTTTCAAAAGAATGTAAAATATTTTTAAATATATAAAAATTAAAATATATATTTAAAAGTATGTACACTTTTAATAGAGGCACATGGGTCTTGTGTCAAAGGCTGGAAAAGATATTAAGTACATATGATTATATGGTTTTTCAGGTACTGTGTAATAACAGGCAAATAAAGTTTCTTGAATCTCAGCATGATCTTTAGAAGAAAAATCAAATTGAATGGACTCCCTAAGGCAAAAGAGAACATGTAAATTTATGTAACGCTCAGCAGGATAAGGAAAAGGAAATATTTTTAGATATTTTTTATTTGAGCAGTTATAAGGATGTTTTTGTGATGCAACGTAGAGGACTGCTCTTCCCTCCCACCTCTTTTACTTTTACCCTAAGTTCAGCTTTTGCAATATTTGACTCTTTCCTTTTCAGAAAGTTTTTGGTTGTAATGGAAAAATACACAAGTGTCTTCCAAAATGTCTAAAGTTGGGAAGTGAACACAGTCAATGTTGTCAAACTGTTTAACTTGTTTAATTCAGTTATTGTTGGCCTTGGAGACAGATTGGAATCAACAACCATTTTAACCAAGAGTTGTGCCACTTTCTAATGCCATTTGCTGTTGTGATATGAGCATTTGCAGCAATACTCATGAAATTATAGAAACTCAGGGGATTGTTTTCACAGTCATTATTTTGTGTAACATGCTTAAAATCTGAATTGAAGATTCCAAATGTTAAGAGTAGATTACACATATAGCTGTACACAGCACTGAAAAATACATCAAATTGAGAATACAATGCATACTACCTAGAGTTCTTATATAGTCAGGAAATCTGATGCTCTCAGGACTTCAAAGCTTAGGTGGAGTGTTTAGTTTACAAGGTTAATTTAAACCATAAACCCTCCCCATATCCATTTATTTCAATTAATAAAGCTGTTTACTTGAAAGGGTCAGAGAGTCATTTCATAGAACTCTTAATATAAACCTCTTCTATTATTCCTCACTTTCATTTCTATTGTCCAAGCTTCTTACATTTTTGTGCAACAAAACACTAAAAGCTGTTTGTTAAAGAACATACACAGCAATGTTAAGTGTCATGATTGCCTGTCCAGATATCTCTAAAATATTTAGTAAATTAATATGTGATGGCTATATACCTTACCTGCTCTAAGCACTCAGCTTCTCTTGTTGTGAGAGGAAGTCATGTTTGCAGATCCAGGGTCCTGCATGGTTCTAAATATATAAAAAAATATAATTTAGTGTGAATTCAATACAGATTATCTTTCAGGGCTTGCAAATCAAATTGTTCACTAACCAGGGGCAAACAGGGAACCTTTTCTAATGAGTAGGGAGGCCCTAACAGATCAATTTCTTCAGAATGAAGTTCTCATGTAAAAAATACTTTCTAGCTCTTATGATTGTGAAGTTAACCTTCCATATATGAGTTCAATGTGACAATGCAATGCTGTCTTCTATGTCTATAGGCAGAAGGTAATATTTTTCAAAAGTGTCTATGTCCCATTGACTTTGAGTCTCATAATCAGTGGAACTTAGGAACCTAAGTAATTTAGGCACGTTTGAAAATTTTACCCAGACAGCTTTAGTTACTGCTCGTAACTTTCTGATGTAAATTTTCCCCAGCAGCTGCAAAGTGAAATTAACAAAACAGTTGTTAGTTTCATGCCTGTCAAGAAATGACAACGTCAATTTCCATCTGCTACTGTTTGGTTAGGGTATAAGAACCCTGTCACCAAAATGGAATTTCCAAAACTGTACATAAAAGTAAGAGGAATTCATTTAATGTGTGGTAGTAATGATTGGAAGCTTGGGAAAGAGAGTTCTAGAAGACTGCAATTCCTACAAGGATAGAGTAAAACTTTAGTGTTTTTTGTGGGTGTATGATGGTGGTTCCAGTGATAAGGTGTGTGTAGGTGGAAGAGAAAAGGATTTGGATTATTACATTTCATTTTCCTTAGGTTTGTTTTAGGTATGTTTGGAATAGACCTACCTCAACTGACACACAACGTAATTTTTGTGTGTGTATTAATAGCTCACAAATTTAGAAACACTATTGGTTTTTACGCAGTCACTGTGGAAATATAAAGGCTGTTCATTAGCTCTCAAGTTGTCATGTGTTGCATTTAGTGTAGTATCCTTCTGGCCTCAGTATGAAATATTGATGGACTGGGTCACTGTGAACTGACTTTCTAATAGCTAAATTCTTCCCTCATTTACACTGGTGAAATTCCAATTCATTTCAATTAGAGTGGTACCAGAGCAAATGAGGACAGAATTTGGTCATAAGCTTTGAATGTGGTTTGAACTATTCAACGTATTTCCAAGTTCATCATAAGTGCACAAACTTCCACACATTTCTGACTGCATGCTGTGATTTCTGCTTTGTTTTAACGTCACAAATATAAGCATCCAATTTAGGAGAAATAGGATGCTGTCTCATTTAGCAACATTAAATGATAGTAAAATAGTTATAGAGACAACTTTGGAAAAGATTTACGTTGCTGGTGATGATGCATTTCACTCTGGTTAGCAATTATGGGTTGCATAGAGAAAGGTGTTTGCATTTATGATAGATTTCTGATGTTTGCATTTATTTGGATGTTTGCATGTTATTTTCAGAAAGACGTGTTTCTAGAAATATCCTGTAAAGAAATATGCTCAGGAGAAGAATAAACATAAAACACACACTTGGAGCTTTTGCTAGCTTGTTTTCATATTTCCTGAATATCATTGTGTGACATATGGGAGTTAGGTGAGATTAGAAACATGCAAAGCATTGCTTAGCATTATATAATAAAATAAAAACAAGAGATGAAAGCTTGATCAGTATTTCTATATCATTAATCGGATGTGCATCTATTGGCAGATGGGAGGAAAATTAGTGTCTATGCATTTAACAAAACAGAGGTAAAACAAATGGACTTTGTGTTATAAATCTGACTTGATTTGTGGGAAATGGTTTTCCATACCCATGTGCTGTTGACCACTGCAAATGTTAGGTGACATGGAAGATGTGTTCTGAAATTATAGTACAAGTCATGCAACTAATGGGATCTAAGTAGAATAGTTAAAAGCATATTCACAGTATATATATTTTTCCCCCTAAAAGTTCCTCTGGGGAACTCTTACTTCCCAACTCTCCTATTTGTGTGTCCCTGTTTGACCTGGTGGGCCCTGGGTCTGTTTCTGAATTCAGATTTCCTAAGTGACCAAGCAATGTAATTCCTCTAGGCCACCAAATATGCATGGCTTTGCTAACCATTACTCTGTGTGTGTGTGTGTGTGTGTGTGTGTGTGTGTGTGTGTGTGTGTGTGTGTGTGTGTGTGTGTGTATACACACACACATATATGTAACTTTAGCGCCCTCGTGGCCAAGATGGAGTCTGCTCTGCAGGCAGCTCTGGCCAAGAGAAGGCGCGTGCAGGAATGCATCAGGAAAACTCCCTTCCACCCCAGGGGGACCTGTTCCAACACACACCCCAACAGGAAAAGTGCAATGGATATAACAAAGGAAATATTTATTTACAGAGGGATGAGAGGAGAAAAACAACAAGGGGAAATATAGGTGGAGCAGTAAAACAGGGCTGCATCGAAGCCAAGGCCCCACAGGCCCAGCAGTACCAAAGTCTGGAAGGGCAGACACTGAGCAATGTGTCTACGCACAGAGTTCAGGAGGCCTGAGCAAAGTTCCAGTCCAGTGGTGAGTCTTGGGTGCTCCTGGTCATCTTTGGTGCCAGTGAACTCTCCCCAGCAAACCCCTCCGGTGCCCTCTTCTGCCGCTCTCTGCAAAGCCACACAGAGCGACCACCTCCCCACTTAACTAGCTACAACCTCCCTCCTTGTTCCCAGTGCAGAGTCACAAGCCCCAGTACTCAGGCAAATCTGGGCAGCCGTGATACTGGGTCTAGCTCCGGCCTGTCCTTCTCGGGCGATTCCTCCCTGGTACAGTGCTCTTCCTGGCTCTTGTCCTGGGTTGTCCCCGATTGGCCTGTCCTTCTCAGGCCTCAGGCAGGTTCTCCCTGCTTCACTTTTCCAGGGCCTCCCGACTGCCCCGCTCTCTCCCTGGAGCTCCAGCACCGCCTCCTGGAGTTTTCCTCCATTTTTCTTACTCCTTCCCTCCCCCCGGGAAAAAAGATTGAAAGGGGCCATGCTCTCTAAACCCCAAAGAGGTTACACACACACACACACACACACACACACACACACACACACTCACTCACTCACTCACTCACTCACTCACTCACTCAGTATATACCAGAGCTGCCCAGAGGATTTATGGGGCCTGGGGCAAAGCAATTTCGGGGACCTCTTCCATAAAAAAAAAGTTGCAATTCTATAGAATACTATATTCTTGTGAGGGCCCCTGCAAGGACTGGGGCCTGGGGCAAATTGTCCCACTTACCGCTCCCCACCCCCCCTAGGCAGCCCTGGTATATACTCATTCATAAGTTGAATTTTTTTAGTAAAAAAGGAAAGACGCATCAGAGAAGGGGGTCGGCTTATGAATGGGTATAGAGGAGAGGTGGGACACAGCCCCTCCCTCCAACAGAGGGAGCAAGGAGAGGCAGCACAGCCAGCAGAGCCAGAAGGGAAGAGGCGGGCCCAGAGTCTCTCCGCTTCTGGCCATGCTGTGGCTTATGAATGGGTCATAAAAATTTTCCATTTTTACTTATCCATCTTGGGGAGGTCGGCTTATAAACGAACCAGCTTATGATCGAGTATGTACGGTGTGTATTCTAAATAATATATATAATATACTGGTATATAATATACAATATATATAAAAATATTATTTGGAATGGATCCATAAAATAAGACAGATGTAATATTGAATTGATAGTATTGTACTTGCCTGATGAACTTCAAGCAAAGACCCTGTGTTCCTCAATGGTTCAGTGGCAGCCTGGGCCCATTTGGAGTTTAACTTTCACTTAGAAAGTTAAATAAGGATCAGAATAGCTCCCAGTTTAGCTTTCTAGGTGAAAGTTAAACTTCAAATAGGCCTGGCCATCTCTGAAGTGCAATTGAGGGTGCAGTTGGAATTACTTCCAGAGGAGAGTTGGGGAGGAGGAGAAGAATCTTCAGACTTCTTGCCTCTTTGCAGTTAACAACTGTAATATGTCATTTTAAACATAATTGAAAGTGGTGAGAAAATATATTTGTTATCTTCATTCCTGCAATTTCATTTTTATCCATTTTATTAATGTACTAGAAATATGGGCAATGGTAATAGGATGCTATATAGGTACCTAATAAAATTAATGTCATGAGGATATAATAATCTATAAGATAGTGTTCACTGGTAGTTTACACCTCCGTAGGCTGCAGATATTAGAAGATGACCAGGGCCGCCAGGGTGTGTGTGCAAGTGGGGCAGGCCCCCATGAGAATATAGCATTCCATAGTATTGCAACTTTTTGTTATGGAAGGGGCCCCCGATATTGCTTTGCCCCAGGCCCTCTGAATCCTCTGAGTGGCCCTGAAGGTGACATGATCACACATACACATTTGAAAACAGTTCTGACATAGCATTCAGCAGAAGACAAGGGTTCATGTACACTGCAGAGGAAGATAGATAGTCACAGAAGTAGCATTATTTTACATATTATTCTATAGATACCGGAGGTCTTATTTTCATGTAAATTTCCCATTTGTGGAGTGTAATCACTTTGGCACTGCAGAGCTCTTGATAAGCAGTAATTTGTTTCCTGTAAATTGAGCTACTTCTCATAGTCAGTGGATGCTGTATGTGTGGTAGGTATAATTTATTACTTATTGTCTACTTCCATCATTTATTTCTCAAAGAGGTTCTTTTATAGAAAATCCTGTTTTAGTGTCCAATTCAACTTCCATTGAAGCCAGTGGGAATTTTTCCATTTGTTTTTGGTGGATCAAAATAAAATCCTTTTAGATTACAGACCATGTCATTAATTAAAATTAACATAAACTGCAAAACTATTTTTTATCTTTCTTTGAAAAAGAAAAGCTACTACCTTTATTCACTATACTCTCAGGGTTGGAAGATTAATTGTTTTAATCCAGCTATTTATTTGTTTATTTATTCTGCCACTTCCCACACCTCCCATTGGCCAGGAATGGCAAACTGCGGCCACTGGGAGCTGCAGGTGGCTATGCAAATGTAAACAAATAGTCTGGCGGCCCGCGAGCAGATTACTCTGATGGGCTCCAGGTTGCCCATCACTGGTGTATAGGGAGGGATTGATCATTGCAGATAATACTAAGCTACTCAAGATAGTTAAGACCAAAGCACATTGTGAAGAACTTAAAAAAGATCTTACAAAACTAAGTGATTGGGCAACAAAATGGCAAATGAAATTTAATGTGGATAAATGTAAAGTGATACACATTGGAAAAAATAACCCCAACTATACATACAATATGTTGGGAGCTAATTTAGCTACAATGAGTCAGGAAAAAGATCTTGGCATCATCGTGGATAGTTCTCTGAAGATGTCCACGCAGTGTGCAGAGGCAGTCAAAAAAGCAAACAACATGTTAGGAATCATTAAAAAGGGGATAGAGAATAAGACTGAGAATATATTATTGCCCTTATATAAATCCATGGTACGCCCACGTCTCGAATACTGTGTACAGATGTGGTCTCCTCACCTCAAAAAAGATATTCTAGAACTAGAAAAGGTTCAGAAAAGGGCAACTAAAATGATTAGGGGTTTAGAGAGGGTCCCATATGAGGAAAGATTAAAGAGGCTAGGCCTCTTCAGCTTGGAAAAGAGGAGACTAAGGGGGGATATGATAGAGATATATAAAATCATGAGTGATGTTGAGAAAGTGAATAAGGAAAAGTTATTTACTTATTCCCATAATACAAGAACTAGGGGTCACCAAATGAAATTAATAGGTAGCAGGTTTAAAACAAATAAAAGAAAGTTCTTCTTCACACAGCACACAGTCAACTTGTGGAGCTCCTTACCTGAGGAGGTTATGAAGGCTGGGACTATAACAATGTTTAAAAGGGAACTGGATAAATTCATGGTGGCTAAGTCCATAAATGGCTATTAGCCAGAAAGGGTTAAGAATGGTGTCCCTAGCCTCTGTTCATCAGAGGATGGAGATGGATGGCAGGAGAGAGATCACTTGATCATTACCTGTTAGGTTCACTCCCTCTGGGGCACCTGGCATTGGCCACTGTCGGTAGACAGATACTGGGCTAGATGGACCTTTGGTCTGACCCGGTACGGCCGTTCTTATGTTCTTATTCTATCCTTCTTTGTTTTACTATTTCTGATATTACAAAAGGTGATAGAGTTCCTCAAATCTGTCTAAATGAATTTACTTGCAGATGCCAGGTACACTGTTTCTTTCCTCAGGAGGCTGCCTGTGTCAGCAATTACTATTTCATCACAGTCCTTGATGGTGAACACCTGTTGTAATCTGACACTAGTTTTCTTATTTTTTCTGCTGGAATTTTGGATGTCTTCTCTGATAGCATAGAAGAAGCAAAATGTCTTTTTTTATTTTTTTATTTTTTTTACAATCTCAATAAGTTGAACAAAGTTTTAATTAGTTTTAATTAAGCTGCTTTTGTACATATGAAAACCCATTGTGGTTTATCAGAAACCGAAACCTTGAGCTTCCTCTTTCAAATAATCTACTTTGGTAGTTGGCAGATACTAGATTGACAATGTAGAATAACTAACAGAAAAGTCAGAAGACCAAATCAATAGCAAAAGTTACATACAGTAAAATCAGTTTGTTACATATAAGTATTCATATAAGCATTTGTACAAACAGACAGTTCATATCTTTTATTTCCCATCAAATAAAAAGTAAATCAAGGCTTCAGAATTAGCTATAATTTAGATGACTAGAAACAGATATATGGAAATAGAGTAATAAATAAATGAATATACGAACGCAGACATTTAAATTAATATTCATCTCTAATAAGAAGAAACTTAAAAATTGCAGTAGTGAATTTCTACCTATGGATAGTTATCGTGTGACAATATCTTAGAAATGTTTAGCTAAGAGTTTAACTCTTTACTTCCTTCAACCAACTTTTGTTAATTAACGCCTGAACGAGAAACACTTCCTTACTCAGGCAAAACGGGGCATGGATCAGCGTTCACCTCGCACTCCCTGTCAGTGCCTGGCCTGACCTGGGCAACCTAATGATCCAACCAGCCAGCCGAATTCAGTGAGGAATCCTGGTCACATGCCACGCATACACTAAGACTCAGAGAACCATGAGGACTGTGTCAGAGTAAGGGTGAAATCCTGCTCACCCTAGTCATATAAGGAGATCTCCACTGAAGGTGTGGTCTGGTTTTGTGTGTGAGGTCAGTTTAGGTGGTGATAATAGAACAGTTTGAAAAAAAAATTGGAAACTTTTTTCTGATGAAAAATGCTCTTGTCTGGAAACAAAAACCTTTCCTTCCCTGCCCCCTCCTTGGCTTTTATCAAAAGCAAATGTATACAAATTTTGAAATTTCAGTTTTTCTATTTTCCTCCCTATATCTCCTCCTTTTCCTCCCCTACCTAGCTTTTTGCCACTGTGTGCTATAGAATAAATTACATCTGTTTTTCTTCCCTTTCCCTATTTCTTTTTTTCTTTTCATTTTTCCTTTTGCCACTATCTAACTTTTCAAAAGTTGAGCAAGTTAATGAAAAATAATTTTAAAAAATGCATGGTGGGAGTTGAGGGGGCAGAGGCAACCAAACCCTGGATATCATTTATTTTATTATATTTATGAGGAGAAAGGGAAATATGAAATTTTGAATTAAAAAACTGCAGTTTTTCTTAAAACTTCTGTGTAAAATTTAAAAATATAAAAAATTGAAATGAAATTTTGAAAATTATTTCAAACTGCAAAAATGGAAATAACATTGACATTTCTTGAGAAACTGTTTCCATTTTTCAGCTAGCTGTACTTTCTAATTTATGATCTCAGATCCACTACATCAGGGATGTAGATGGGTGTGTCAAGAACCATCTAAATGACCCCAATCTCTTTTGTATTTGCAACTTTTACCATTTCATTTAATTCAGAAGCAACTTTTTCACATATAAAATCTTAATGCTTAATTGTCTTCACCAAATTAATAAGACAAGCACTGTTTCCAGGCTTCTAAAGGTGTATAACTAAGGAAAGATGTAATGGCTTGCCTGTCCAACTATAGTGGTTGACTGTATTTTAACACTTCTGTTATGACTTGGTACCTTTCTTGTTACTGTCACTGGTTTTACTTTGGTCAGTCTGCTAATTTCTCCGCCATGCTGTCTGTCTCCTCTCTCTCTCACACACAAACATGGTGCCACACTAGTGCAAAGGATTCTTCTAACAATTCTCTCTCACTATTTCCCCTACAGTCTCCATATGCATATTCTGAACAAGCTTACTGACAAGAGGTACCAATCTAAGCCTTGTCCAGTTAGCATTATTTTGTCACCATCTGATACAGATAGTATTGTAGAAGAATGAAAACAGGGAGGCAAATGGGTTTCAATCAAAAAGAACTGAATAGGCTTGTAGGCCCTTTTATGCTACTAATTTATGCATATGTTGGTGGAAGCTTACATCAATGTTGGTGTACAAGGATTCAGCAGAAACTGTAGGTGAATATGTATATGTGAGGTCAGAATTACAAACACAGTTGATAGCACCTACAGTGAATGAATATATCCCTTAGTTGTCTCACCATCAGGCTCTGATAGGGTAACTTGTACTGAATGTTTTCAAAAAAAATATTTTAGTATGAATAGCATTCTCCTTTGGTTCCAGGACCAATTCCTACTAGTTCACTCAGAATATCAAATATCACATTGGCCCAGATTCTCCACATATCACTGAAACCTCTTTATGGTATTTGGCTGATGCAAATTGGCCCTAAAGCTGCTATAACTAGTCATGAAAGTATCACCCACAGTTGGATGATCATCCAGTAGCATAGAGGCAGTGTAATGGCTCCTACGCAACCACAACCACCATATAGGTGGCATATAGGCTATGACCAGGATTTTCCTGTGTCCAGGAAATCCAAGCTTTTGGGGGTTATTGGAAGGGAAGTGTAAATTAGGTTGTTCCAATGTATAGTGAAACTGTCAATCTTTTATATAGAGGGGACCAGCCCAGTTCACAGCTGCCCCAGGGTTAGAGGAGTGAGAAGGTATCATAAAACCATTTTTGCACCCACCTTTCCAGATTATTATTATTTAATATTTATTTATTATTATGATCATAGTGCTTAGGAGACCTAATTATGGACCAGAATTCCATTGTGCTAGGTGCTGTAGAAACACAGAACGAAAAGAGTCCCTGCCCCAAAGAGCTCACAATTTATGTGTAAGACCTGAGACAACAGCAACGGTCCAAGAGAATGATCTTTGCAGCAGCATTCTGAATAGATATGAGCTGGACAAGACTGTATTTGTCAAGGCCAGAGGAAAGATTGTTGAAGTAATCGAGACATGAGATGATGAGAACCTGGATGAGTTTTAGCTGTGTAGGTGGACAGGAAAGACCATATCTTACAGATTTTATGTAGGAAGAATTGTAAGATTTAGACATAGCTTCAATACGAGGACCTAAAGAGTGAAGTTCCAGCCAGAGGTGGCACTCATGATATGGGCCTGACTGCTAGGTAGGCTTGTGGTATTGTCCACAGTGATTGAGTGGCAGGGAAGGTTTTTGAAAAAAAGATTAAGAGCTCTGTTTTAGCCATATTGCACTTGAGCTGATGGTTAGACATCCATGAGGAGATATCACAGAGACAGGATTTCAAGAAGAGCATGGTCAGCTGTGTTGAAGGCAGCTGATAGGTCTAGGAGGAGGAGAATGGAGTACCGGATCTGACCTTTAGCTCGGAACAGATCATTAGAGACTTTGAGAAGAGCAATTTCAGTGTAGTGAAGGAGACAGAAGCTGGATTGGATAGAATCTAGGGTGGGATTGGAGAACTCCTCCAGACAATGATTGTAAATAGCATCTAGAGATCTAGAGACGAAAGGGGAAAAGGAGATGGGGAGGCAAATGGAGTCAAGGATAGGCTTTTTTATATATTATATTATCATAGACTTTAAGGTCAGAAGGGACCATTATGATCGTCTAGTCTGACCTCCTGCACAACTCAGGCCACAGAATCTCACCCACCCGCTCCTGTATTAAACTCCTAACCTATGTCTGACCTACTAAAGTCCTCAAATCATGGTTTAAAGACTTCAAGGTGCAGAGAATCCTCCAGCAAGTGACCCATGGCCCACGCTGCAGAGGAAAGCAAAAAAACCCCAGGGCCTCTGCCAGTCTGCCCTGGAGGAAAATTCCTTCCCGACCCCAGATATGGTGATCAGCTAAACCCTGAGCATGTGGGCAAGACTCACCAGCCAGACATCCAGGAAAGAATTCTCTGTAGTAACTCAGAACCCACCCCATCTAACATCCCATCACAGGCCATTGGGCATATTTACTGCTAATAGTCAAAGATCAATTAATTGCCAAAATTAGGCTATCCCATCATATCATCCTTTCCATAAACTTATCTAGTTTAGTCTTGAACCAAGATATGTCTTTTGCCCCCACTGCTCCCTTTGGAAGGCTGTTCCAGAACTTTATTCCTTTGATGGTTAGAAATCTTCATCTAATTTCAAGTCCAAACTTCCTGATGGCCTTTTTTATATCCATTTGTTCTTGTGTCCACATTCGTCCTGAGCTTACATAATTCCTCTCCCTCCCTGGTATTTGTCCCTTGATATATTTATAGAGATCAGTCATATCTCTCCTCAGCCTTCTTTTGGTTAGGCTGAACAAGCCAAGCTCTTTGAGTCTCCTTTCATAATACAGATATATTCTATTCTAGTCTATTCCATTCTATTATAAAGAGAGCGAGCCAGAGAGTGAGAGGTTTTGACGGTCAGGGTCCAAACATCCTCACTGAAAGAACAGGGAGCCTGAACCCCAAAGAATAAGCAACTGAATCAAATAATTGCGAAGTGTATCAAGTGGGATCATATAAAAACTGGTGACATGCTGTTCATGAATATGATTGTGTGATGTACATATAGATGGTGCATGTAGAGTTGTGCGTGTGTGATGGAAATATGTTCTTAAAATATGTTTTGGAGGCAAACCTGCCTTGGAAAAAGGAATGTGGATTTACCTGTCTGGGTCAAGCTTTGTAAGCCAGCGATCATGAAAGTACATTTACATATAAGTTAAACAAAGCAATCAAGCTAGCAAATGGCTGAGGAAACAACTTAGTGGACCCACTGGGGAATAGAGCCTGTACCTCCAAAAAGTCTTCCTGGCTTGTGAGGCAAAGTTAATTGACTTTAGGAAACATAAGAGGAACAAAAAGACATTGTAATTATCTATCACTTAGGGTACAAAGAGAACTGCACACTGTGATATTGTGAATTTTGGGTACTCTGGCCTGGAGGGTGGGAGATGCTGGTAACTTGATTTAAGTGAGAAAACTACTTACACAAAGATTGTAATTTGCTAAAATTAAGTT
Organism: Gopherus flavomarginatus; assembly: GCF_025201925.1. Classification (NCBI taxonomy): domain Eukaryota; kingdom Metazoa; phylum Chordata; order Testudines; family Testudinidae; genus Gopherus; species Gopherus flavomarginatus. The sequence goes on along the minus strand of NC_066617.1, from coordinate 78,574,760 downwards.
TTAGTTATTGGAAAAGAATGTTTTGTTTTGTCAGGAGCATACCTGTCTCCTTCTCCTGTTTAGTAGCACTTAAATCTCCATTCTTTATTAATAAAGTTATTCTTAGTTTTCCTATAAACCGTCTCATTCCTGATATATTGAAGTGAGGGTCTTCAGCTAACCTAACAGGTTGGTCTGTGCACTGTCCTTTGGAGACAGAAAATTTAATAATTTCTGTGAGTGTCCAGTGAGAGGGACTAGATGTCTCTTGGAAGCTCAGAGAGTGGGGTTCACTGGCTATTACCTACTAGGCAAGGTTAAGACTGGCGGAGTCTTGAGGAGTTTGTTGGTGAGATGGACAGACTGGTGGCAGAGAGCTGACACATGGTTTAAACCCCAGCAAAGCTCTCTCTTGCTGAAGCAGGGGAGTAACATGGTGACTTACCATTCTGAGTGTCCTGACCAGAGCATTGTGGAGGTTAAGGAGGGGTAGAGAGTGGGCATGAGACACATCAGGAGATGGGATAGTATGACTAAGGCAAGGAAAGGGTTTAGTGATGGACAGCAGATAAGAACCTCTGCATCTGTGATCTGGGAGAAGGAGAAGAGAATTGTTGGAGGGTAAGGGTGAAAGGGGAGGCAAGCCAAAGGGTGGTGGAAAGTCAGGGTGCAATGAGAGTGGTGAGCAGGAGAGAGTTTGAGAGTGAGTCAAGGATGGCAAAAAAAAAGAGCCATTGCGGCCGTGAATTCTGATGGTTTGGGTGTGAGTTAAGCCTTAGCTGAGTTGTACATTCCTTAGCCCTACCCTAGTATTGTACTTTGTAGTCTTATCTCTGCACACCCTGTATTTCAGGATACATTTTAGTTAATTCCTCAGGGCAATGTACTGTCCTAAATCTGCATATGCAATGAGAGTTGCTGTCATAAACAAATGCTTAAGGGTTAATGTCCCTTTTACTTGTAAAGGGTTAAGACGCTCAGTGAACCTGGCTGACACCTGACCAGAGGACCAATGGGGGGACAAGATACTTTCAAATCTTGGTGGAGGGAAGTCTTTGTTTGTGCTGTTTGTTTTGTTCGTTGTTCGGTCTTGGGGCTAAGAGGGAGCAGACATGCAACCAGGTCTTTCTCCAATCTTTCTGAAACACTCTCTCATGTTCAAAATAGTAAGTACTAACTAGAAAAGGCGGATTAGTCTTATGTTTGTTTTCTTAACTTGTGAATGTGTATTTTGCTGGAAGGATTTTTACCTGTGTTTGCTGTAACTTTGAATCTCAGGCTAGGCGGGAGGGTGTCCCTCTAGGCTATATGAATCTGAATACCCTGTAAACATTTTCCATCCTGATTTTACAGAGATAATTTTTACTTTTTTCTTTCTCTAATTAAAAGCTTTCTTTTTTAAGAACCTGATCGATTTTTTTCCTTATTTAAGACCCAAGGGGATTGGGTCTGAACTCACCAGGGACTGGTGAGGGGAAGGGAAGGAGGGGGAAGGTTAATTCCTCTCTGTTTTAAGATCCAAGGAGTTTGGATCAGTGTAGCCTCTCAGGGTAACCCAGGAAGAGGAAAGTCTGGGAGGGGGAAAGAAGGAGGGATGGTTTATTTCTCCTGGTTTTAAGACCCAAGGGGTTTGGGTCTTGGGTTCCCCAGGAAGGTTTTCGGGGAACAGAAAGTGTGCCAAACACTATATTTTGGCTGGTGGCAGCGCTATCAGATCTAAGCTAGGAATTAAGCTTAGAAGGGTCCATGCAGGTCCCCACTTTTGGATGCTAAAGTTCAAACTGTGGGAAAAATACCTTGACAGCACACCCTGTATTTCAGGACACATTTTAGTTAATTCCTCAGGGCCATGTACTGTCCTAAATCTGCATGTGTAATGAGAGTTGCATATGTACACTGAAGGCAATATGTGTCCCTGCAATCTGTGAAGGACTTGCCAGTGCTGCACTGTATGGTAGAGAGAGATCTATATTTATCCTTTATTTAGGTCTTGCTTTTATTTTCTTTTTGTAAGACTGTAGTAGCTGATAAATTTAAAATTCTATTTTCTGATTAACATTTTAGGTTAATTTTTGCTACCTCTTGTTAATCCAGTTCAACATTTTATTGTTTATCTGTGTTCTGTGTATACCATTCTATGATCATTTCATGTCTTGAATAATACACTGGTCAGTTAGAATGAAATTAATCCCCTTTTAATTTGTCCACATTCCCTCATAGAATTGTCTTCTTTAATAAATCATACATAATCTCTAGTCTGAAACTGTATCTGTCAGCCTTTCCGTGTAGTGTATTTGCCTTTTAATTTTCCAAAATTAGAGACATATTCTGCTATGTTTAAATGCAAAAGTGCTATTTTTTCATTGAGAGAGCCATGCAAAGATCAGTGGCAGGATATGATCCTTAGCAATAAGGTATCACTTGAAGGTACCTACAGAAATAGTTTTTCAGTCTTTTAGTATCTGCCAAATGATTCTGAAAAGTCCTTTTGTGTCCTATATGAACAGAGCATAGGCATTTTTTTAGTATATTTGCTCAGGTTTACCTTTGTTGTATAGTTCTTTTACTTCCGCACTTGAATGAATGACCAACAGCGAAAGTGTATAGTTCTCCACAATCCCAGTCACCAACAATTTCACCTCATTTCTCAATAGTGTACCCCAGTGACGTAAGTTATTAATATTTCTGCAAAGTATAGTGTACTGTGCTTATTGGAAAATTATGAAGTATTATAAATCAGTAAAATACAGAAACCAATTCTTATAAAGTCATGTCATACAGCATCTATAATGTTATGTTTACTTCAAAATTCCCTGCATTTTGATTTACAAAATGTTCTGCTCTATTACATTTGTAAATGTTAACCGGATTGATGTTTTATCTTATTTCAATATTGGTGCTAGGGACATTTAACTTGTGATTTCATTTCATTTTTATACCTCTGTGCCTCAGTCTTCCAATCTGTACAATTGAATAAGGATACATACCTTGTAAATGCTCAAGGACTAAATTATGTTCTTGTTAATAGCTACTGTAGTAACCCTGCATTACATACATGAAAGATAATTATGTTGTTCTACATAGAACTATCTAAAATACAATCAACTCTGGTTAACATGAACAAATGTAACACAAGATAATGTGCAATCCTCAGAATATTCATTTTAAAAAAGAAATCTTATTTGCATTAATTAAAAGAATTGCAAAGGAGAACTTTTGTTTGTTATAATTGGAATTGCCAGGTCATAATCATCCAAAAGAAATAAAATATGTAGGTTGTTTTTAGAACCTTTAACATACTTTCTTGTGGATGGAGGCTGTCAAATCCTTTGAAGGCTTAAGCTTTATAGCTTGACATTAATGATGACAAATATGGAATTTTAAATGTATCGTGTCTTACTGTCTTGTGTGTTAGGTAATTTGTTTAAGCTTTTGTGCCTTGTGTCTCTACATCTGCTATCATAATATGAAAATGTTTTCTTAGTAGATTTAGTCTATTTTTAATGTGTGATTCTCACAGAAATTAAATGATTTTAGAAATAAGTTAAAAGCACGAGGCCCATTGTATTGTGGCCATTTTCTCCACTCCTTTGTCTCTCTTGTCAATATGAATGTGCAATTTCCATTAATTTTAATTAAATAAGAGCTTATTGAGAGGACATTATGCTTCAGAATGTATTGGTTGTGATTAATGGTGGACATCCAACATTTGATGTATTGCTACAGTGTTAGATTATTTAAAAATCAAGGCAAGTGGGAAAAATTATAAAGACAGCAGTTGGGATAAATCTTTTAGTAATTTTCCATTAAGGGTCAGTTGTCAGAAAATGGGACTAACATGTCCATTTTTAATATTGGTGAAGCTTTCTCTAGCTAATATCCCTCATATTAGCATTCTCATTATAACCATCTTTTTTTATGAGTTTCTAGTTCAGCTGTCAGAAGTAAAAACTCATTACTTCTGACAGCTGAGCTATAAACTCATAAAAAGAGGTGTTTAGCTGTAAATTGTAGTGCTTAGCTCATGATCTCATAAAGATGTGTTTTGCTGAAATTTACATACAGTACAACATCTAATCCCTGGAACGCTTTTGTTTAAAAAAACCAACACAACAAATTTCAAGAAAATCTTCCATTTATTTGTACTGGATTACAGATGAAAATAAATAGTTTTATAATATTGGGGGGTTGCTGTACCAAAGATAACTTCAATATTTAGAATAAAATTTTGCTGTCTAGTTAGAACGTAATAAAATGCATTGTAATGACTCGAAGGATAGCGAGTATGTGTTCTAATGCTCCTTAGTGAATAGAAAGTCAGATCTCTTTAAGTGTTTGTAAATATTCTGTTCCTTAATAACTGGTCTGTAGAGGGTGTAAATTAACAAATACTTTTACTGCAGTTGATTGAAGTGAAATCCACCCTGGCAGTTTGTGCTTGTGCCTTCTGAACAGAAGGTCCCGAGTTCTCTCCTCATTAGTGAGTATGAAGTTCTGTGAGACAAGAAAATTAGAGCAATAAGTTGAATCATTATAATAAGTTTGAAAAACAGATGCTTTCAGGGTGAAAATCTCTTTATCTACAAAAAGCTTGAGGAATTGGGCTTCATGTGGTTAAAGTGTGTGTGTAGAGGGGGACATTGAGGTGGTAAAACTCACCTCAACCTGTAATTACAGTATGAAGCTGCAGTACTGATCCCAACTCCTATGAGCTTGTCTGATGTACTAGCCTATGGGCTAAATATGATCATAACCATCTGCACCACAGGTTAGGATCTCTGGATTGTGTGCTCCCTCCCACCTATGTGCCCGCTTTTGTGAGGCCACCATAGAAATCCTTCCACAGCTGATGAGTGGCAGAGATTTTACTAACCTAAGTAGTTACTCTGCTGGTAGCCCTCCGGGGGCTTAATAATTGTGAAGGGTCTTGCCTGGTCCCCCTTCACACTTGTTTGAATTTCACTCATTCTACATAGTATTATTGCCTGTTTTAAAAAAAAAATTATATTCCTGGTAACATTGTAATCTCTCCTTACTGTGACTTCTCACAAAAGAACATAAGTTTGATTGTACATGTCCAACACTGCAAAATCTTACTATATGGTCAAATATACATATTGTTATTCTTGTATTAGTAATTAGAATACCATCTTGTTAGACACAAGGGACTACAGTGAGAAGCTTCATAGAGGGAAGCTTTAACCTTTAAAGTATGTCAATATAATAATATCAGAAGCTGATGTAATTTTAAAAGCAAACAAACCCCAAAACTATACAAAACAAAAACTGAAACACTGTTAATGAATTCAGATGTTTCAAAGGTCAACAATGCACTGATCTATCTGAATGCAGAAAGCGTGTTGGTAAATTGGGCTATTAATCTCTGCTTTAGAGGAGTTTTTGAAGAGTTTTGAGCAGTGCTAAAGAGATGCTTGAGGCACATGAAACATAAACATAGGGAACATTTATGTTTCCCAATATTAGGCCATAGGTTGTGGTTTGGGAGTATTTACATGGTTTCTTCTTTTGCATCTGTTTGAAAAGACAAAAAGGATGTCAAACAATTTTTAAATATTTTATTCTCCATGACTTTTAAAAAACATAATTTTGAGGGTTTTTTTTAACAAAAACAACAGCTAACAAATCACCCCATGTTGAAATTATAAAACGTTTTAAATGAAGCCACACCATGTGTGACCAAAATGAACCCAAATTATATGCATCTAAAATCAATGGGGGTTCTCCATGATGTTAGGGGTGTGTGTGTGTGTGTATGTGTATATATATGTGTGTGTGTATGTATATATATATGCATGCAACTGGCTATATATACACACACACACACACATTGCCAGTTGCAATATCTTATTGCACATATTTGCAGGTCTTGGTTCAAAAATTTGCTGTTGATTCATCAAGTAATTAAAGAAGAAATTGCTCTATTTCAGAAAACTTTGTTGTTGTTCTCCATACATACTGTGTTGAATCCATTTACTGGCAATATTTTGTGCTTGTAGATAAGTTAGAATTGTTTTGTATCCTCTTACTATAGAATACTTCTGCTATAGAATGTTCAGTGTACCGTATGTTTATATACAGGTAACTGTCTATATCTTTCATATCTTCAGTTAATGTTTGCATTCTGAAAGTAATAATACTGTAACCGTGGGGTCACAGCTACGTCATCTTACTGAATTATTTTTATATCTTACATAACAGAAATCCTCAGTCTGTGTGTTTTCCTTTGTGAATTCATGAACTCTCACAGTGTCACATTTAATCACACTTTCCACATGCTGGGTATCCTGCAGGGCAGTAAATAACTCGAACCTACAGAGGTAATTCCTTCATAGTCTGAAGCATGTTTAACATCTATATAAAAATAGGATATGAGTAACTCAGCTGAAAAAGCACCTACATTCACATCTTAAAGCATGGTTTAAATCAAACTCAATGCCACTGTCAAATCAAGTTGAAGGTTACTCAAGACCACATCATAAAATAACATTGTTTACATAATTTAGTACCAGTGGTAAAGCTACTTGAGAGGGGAAAAAAAACACCTGATGAGCAAAGAGGGTGACTGAATCATCTCTTTGTTGTAAAAAAGGGTAGCTCTTGGCAGGGCCGGTGCAACCATTTAGGCGACCTAGGTGGTCACCTAGGGCACTGGGATTTGGAGGGGTGCCATTTTCTTCGGCAGCAACCGTGGCGGCTGGATCTTCAGCCGCCATGGTCGCCGCCAGCGCTTAGGCAGAGGGAGCTGGGACAGGGGAGCGTGGGGAGGGCAGCCTGCAGCAAGTAAGAGGGGGGAGCGGCATGCAGGGGAACTCTCCACCCCAGCTCACCCCTGCCTCGTCTCCTCCCCGAGCACTCCGTGGGCTGCTTCACTTCTCCCGCCTCCCAGGCTTGCAGCTCCTAAGCTGTTTGGCGCCACAAGCCAGGAGAAGTGAAGCAGCGACAGTGTGCTCGAGGAGGAGGCAGAGCAGGGGTGAACTGCTTCACTTCTCCCACCTCCTAGGCTTGTGGCGCCAATCAGCTTAGGCGCCGCAAGCCTAGGTGGTGGGAGAAGTGAAGCAGCGACGGCGTGCTCGGCGTGGAGATGGAGCAGAGGTGAGCTGGGGGGGTGCCTGAGGGTGGAGGTGGGGAGCTGCTGCAAGGGGGGTGCCTCAGGGTGGGGGGGGTGCTGCTGCGGGGCGGGGGGGCGCCTCAGGCCAGAGTGGGGAGGACGCAAGGTGGAAGTTTCACCTAGGGCACAAAACATCCTTGCACCAGCCCTGGCTCTTGGAAGTCACTTGTGGAACATTTCAGGAAACTCCATGTAAATTACATGTAATAGATTAAGCTAGCTATGCATCACTACAAAACTCTGCTTGCAAATCTTCATTTGTTGCTTCCTGATTGGATCCAAAATTAGAAAAGGCATATTTTCCAGTTTTTATGTAACTGAAATTTCAAAAGAGCAAATGAGCTCTTTGGCAGATGATTCCTGCCAAAATCTCCCTGCGTCTTCCAAGATAGAAAGATTATAAAATCTAATCCAAACTTAGATGTGATTTGAAACTGACCAGTGCCATTAAACCTACTTTACATTCAAATACTGCTGCTTTGACCAATTTGTAAAATGGGTGTACATTGAATTACATTTAGAAGGCTAGAGAGTGTCCAACTGCCACTACAATAACAGGAGGGAATGGACCGAGGCAGAGGTACCAAAATGAAAACTTAATTATTTTGTTTTAAATGACTGAATAAAGCATATAGATTATTTTTAAAGTAAAATTCCCATTGAAGAATAATTAAACCACACCACCCTGAATTAGGTGAAACAAAGCCCATGCAACCTAATGGTGAAATGTTGAAGAAAGTTTCTTCTGCTAGAGTGAGAGTTGAAATCCAGATATGCAGGGAAGCAAGTCTGTCTACGTAGTTTGTGCTGGTCAAATAAAAAAAACTTTTAGAAGTCTGTCTTTATAAGAATTCATTCCTTTTCCCCACCTGTAAATAAAGAACATTTTTGTATCAGTAGTTATTTTGAGAATCTTTCGTTTCTCTCTTCATTGGGCATCCAGGGCTGAATTCAGACTTAGCTGAAATCAGTATAAATCCATTCAGTGAAGTCAAGAATGCACTTTGCTCTACTGTTTCTGAATTTGGGATTCAAAATGATTGATTTGTTAAGTGAGGGAGGCAAAAGAAAAACACTTACAGAAATTGATGTAGGCTTCTATTTCCCAAATACAAAGTCGTTGTTATGATAACATTATTTTGTCTAAATTAATATAGTTAAAATCTTTAAAGAAGTTTCTTTAATTTCAGAATACATCACAAATATTTTGGCTGCATATGGAACCAAATTGAAACCATCTTTAGCTTCTTAGATATATGAGAGATCACATTTCGTTAGGGACCTGTGTATTTTTCTATAACAACGTAAACTTATTTGAGTTTTGCATAGAGTTAAAATAAGATTTTAAGTTTTTGTCGAAATAAGGCCAGATCCAAAACCCTTAAAATCAGTGGCAACCTTTCCATTGACTTAAACAGTCTTTGGTTCTAACCCATAGTGAGTATTCTGGCCCAACTCAAATATTTAACCTTTCTATGCATATATATTCTTTCTCTCTCTTTTTTCCTTCCCCTGGTGGGAAAAACATTAACATGGATCAGTTAATGTTTTTATTTTTGTATTGTCATGTCAAATTGTTTCTAAACCAGATAGCCAACATTAGTATCTTTTTAATTATTATGCAGCATCTTGTTGAACACGCTTCCTAGTTTGCACAGTCAGAGCTGTGGAAAATTGGCTTGTACTGCCAACAGAATATCTAAATGCCAGCAAACCTATGACTTACCTATTCTGCATACAATATTTGCTTCTGAGTCTGACAAAGAATCAGATGGCTCAAATTTCTCATAAAAGAAGGAAATCCTGACATTTTCCTTCACGATTTCTAGTTAATTTCTTATTCCTAATTTACATTTCAGAAGATTCTACCTGAATTTACACTCTAAGAAATAGTTCAGATTAGAATGAATTCTGAACACCAACCATTTTTGTTAAAGCTGATCAATGGCATTTTGAAAGAAAAGAAGTGAAAATTCAAAGCTACTTAAATCTTTAATTTGACTGAAACTTACTTTGAAAGCTTATGGGGAAAAAAAATCTCACATTGGTAATTGTGTGTGTGTGTGCCCTGTGTTTTATAAAGCAAGGTTACATGTCCAAACCCAAAACCTGGATGAACAGAGAATGACGTGATTTTAGAGATTTTTCACAATACATTTCAGTTGTATAAAATAAATTCCTATCACAAGCAAAAAATCCCTGAGCTATCTCATAAGAATGGCCATACTGGGTCAGATCAATGGTCTATCTAGCCCAGTATCCTGTCTTCCAACATTAGTGAATGCTTCTGAGGGAATGAACAGAACAGGCGATCATCGAGTGATCCGTCCCCTGTTGTCCACTCCCAGCATTTGCCAATTAGAGGCTAGAGACATCCTGAGCACAGGGTTGCATCCAGGACCATTTTGGATAATAGCCATTGATGGATCTATCCTCCATGAACTTATCTATTTCTTTTTTTGAGCGCTGTTATAGTTTTGGTCTTCACAACAGCCCTTGGCACCATTCCACAGGCTGACTGTGCACTGTATGAAGAAGTACTTCCTTATGTTTGTTTTAAACCTACTGTCTATTAATTTCTTGGAGTGACCCCTGGCTCTTGTGTTATGTGAAGGAGTAAATCACACTTCCCTATTCATTTTCTCCACATCATCCGTGATTTTATAGACCTCTATCATATCCTCCCTTAGTCATCTCTTTTCCAAGCTGAACAATCCCAGTCTTTTTAATCTCTCCTCATATGGAAGCTGTTCCATACCCCTAATAATTTTTGTTGCCCTTCTCTGTACCTTTTCCAATCTTTTTAAGATGGGGTGACCAGAACTGCATGAAGTACTCCAGGTGCAGGCGTACCATGGATCTCAATTAATATGTGAAGATATTAATGCCTGTTTTCTTAAACTGATGATGTTTGGGAGAAACCTAAACATGAGATCAGAAAAAGATTGACATTTTCACTATTTAAGGGATCAGTTGATACCATATCAGTATAAAAATGTAACTAAATACCAAATCTTGAATCAAGAGAAATTTTAATTTGGTGAAGTAGTAACCCACTGACCTGAGCATTGACAAGATTGAAACATTTCATTTCCATGTTGCCCCTTTTAAACATTTGTCTTTTTTTAAACATTTTGAAACAAAAAGTCATTTCAATGTGAAAAATACTGATATGGTGACATTTTGTGAATTCATGTAAATTTTGCCAAATTGATTGTTTCTAAAAAACACCAAAAATTTAAAAAATTCAAAAAAAATTGTTTCAGCATTTTTTAGAACAAAACATTTTAATTTTTCAGATTGAAATGACTTGCAATTTCAATTTTTTAAAAAATCAAATGTTTAAAAATGATCATAATGGAAATTAAATGCTTCAATTTGTCTCAACACATGTTTTCTTTGACTCAAAACAATTTTTTTTCAGCTTTTCAAAGTTGTCATTTAACCAAAAAATCCATTATTTGCCAAGCTCTAGGCTGGTAGCATCCTGGATGTACTACAAACTTGAAGGAAAGTGCTACAGGTGCTCCCAGCACTAGAATCTATAAACTAAAAAGTAAAATATACGGGGTGCGTTTTCTTTAGTGGTTATGCTAAGTAAACAAAGCAGTTCCTAGCCCAGCCACTAAAGGCAATCTACAACAGAGATTTAGAGGTAGTAAATTCTTGGTGTAACCTCTTCATACTCTCCTCCTGCCTGCAGATCACGCCCTGTGACCTTCTCCTGCAGTTATCTCAGCTCTCAAGCTGCCTTCCTACTTCACAGCCAGCTCCCAGGAAAATACCTCCAGCCTTCTGTTCCTTCCTGCATGCATCTTTTGGCTTTCTGCTGAGCTTGGTCCCCTCTGATCTCTGGTTGCACTTCTGTTTCCTGTACTGGAGGAATTATAGATCTACTCTAGTAGCTGTCTGTTGAACTGGGAGTTAACACAGTGCCCAGTAATGAGCAAGCAGCTTCAGTTTTGATTTTAGTTTTTATTCTGTAAAACATTTATGTATTCTGGTCTCTCTTGGGTCCGGTACTATTCAACATTTATGATGATGATGTAAATGATGGAGTGCAGAGTATGCTTATAAAATTTGCAAATACCATTCAAGCGAGGATGGGTTGCTAGCACTTTGGAGGACAGAATTAGAATTCAAAATGATCTTGATTGGAGAAATATTCTGAAATCAATACGATGAAATTTAATAAAGACACATGCAAAGTTCAACACTTTAGAAAGCAAAAAATCAAATGTACAAATACAATATGGAGTATAATGGCTAGGCAGTAGGGCTGTAGAAAAGGAAGTGGGATTGTAGGGATCACAAATTGAAGATGAGTCAACAGTGTGATGCTGTTGCCAAAAAAAGGCAAATGTCATTCTAAAATGTTGTACCAGGAGTGTCGCATGTAGGATGTGGGGGGTAATTGGTCCATCTGTCTCACCTACTTAGTACTCCAGCTGAGGCCTCACCAGTGCCATGTCCAGTTTTGTGCGCTACACTTCAAGTAAGATGTGGAGAAATTGGAGAAAGTCCAGAGAAGAGCAACAGAAGTGATAAGGTTTAGAAAACATGACCTATGAGGAAAGGTTGAAAGAACTGGGTGTATTCTGTCTAGAGAAGATAAAGTTGAGAGAAGACATGATTACAGTCTTCAGATATGTTGGGGGGTGTTATAAAAATGATCATGTTCACTGACGAAGGACAAGAAGTAATTGACTTAGTTTGCAGCCAGTGAGATTTAGGTTGGCTCTTAGGAAAATCTTTCTAACTACAAAGACAGTTAAGCACTGGAACAAGTTATCTAGGGAGGCTGGTAGAACAGGGGTCAGCAACCTCTGGCACGTGGCTCACCAGGGTAAACGCCCCGATGGGCTGGGCCAGTTTGTTTATCTGCCGCGTCAGCAGGTTCGGTGGACCATGGCTCCCACTGTCCGCGGTTTGCCGTCCCAGGCCAATGGGGGTGGTGGGAAGCGGCGCGGGCTGAGGGATGTGCTGACAGCGGCTTCCTGCTTCCCACTTTGGCCTGGGGTGGCAAACCATGGCTAGTGGGCACCGTGATCAGCCGAACCTGCCGACGCGACAGATTAACAAACTGGCCTGGTTCACCAGGGTGCTTACCCTGTCAAGCTGCGTGCCAGAGGTTGCCGACCCGTGCTGTAGAATGTTCACCACTGGAGGTTTTTAAGAACAGGTAGAGAAACACCTACTAGGGATGGTCTAGGTATACTTAATCCTGACTTGGCGGGGGAGGGGGCATGTGAACTTGATGACTGCTTGATGTCCCTTTCAGCCCTACATTTCTATTTTTTTTATGATTCTGAATGGTTCTCGACTACATCTGAATTTAGAACTTTTTTAAAGAACTGCCAGCTCTTCAAAGATACGCACATGTAAATGAAAATCTGACATTTTGATTTGACTACTTTTCAGTCACATTGGGTCTATTATATCTCAAGTGAGCTATTGGGAGCGGGGAAATATTCAACAGAATAAACAGACTAATCTAACCTTCTGCAGTATGTTTATTCAGACTTCAAAATAATTGCAGTTTCCTATGTTTCATGTCATTAGCATTTTTTCTTTATTAGTGTTTTCATATTATAATATAAAAACTGTGAAAACAGCTGAGTAATTTCCATATAGTTTAAATCTTGTTTAGTTACTTAATTGGCTTCATAGCCCAACGACTTCTGTATCAACTTTAAGAGTGCAGTTGTGCTTGTCAAATTGTATTAGTTATGCGGCAGATTCTACCTTCAGGGGTCCTAAACTATGACTGACCATGCAACATTTCTGCTACAAACAGTAATTTTAGATGACAGTATTCTTTTGGTTCCTGTACATCTAGGAGGCAAACGCAAGAGCAGAGGTCGTTGCTATCACATGCTATTACATAACTGGATAAAACAAAACATATATTTCTTTGCTTTCAACTTGTGCTTTCATACTCTGTATATTTACATGTACATAACTCATACATCCCAGGCTTAAATGATACACTTTAAAAGAATTACAGCATTTACGCATGTTTTTCTGAAGCATGAATTCACAAGCAGCTTGTAGTGAAGTTTTAGCTCTGTTATTAAGTTACCACTCAAAAACCAAATATGATAAAAATAATTTGAGTGTAAAGACCAAGGTCAAATCCACTGTTACAGTGAGACATTCTCTGTAGAAGTCTTACTATGTAAATTCCAAGAAGAAAATCTTTGGCACCTTTCAACTAAGAGAAGTCAAAGCTCTTGACAATTGGGTGCTATGTAGTATTTCAGATAAAAAGGAAACTTGACCACTGAATGTCCGTTAGCTCTTAGTGCAAGAAGAGGTAACTGCGTTTTGTAAATATCAGTATCGCAAAGGTATCACCAACATGGAAGAAATTCAGAGAAAAACAAAACTAAAGTAATTAAGGGGCTTGCGAGTATTGACTCCTGGAAAAGATCTAGAAAGATGTATACAGGGATCTTGGCCAAATGAGGACTACTAAGTGCTATGAATATAGTTTACAGCTTTTTGATGGCTGTAAATGATGACATGTAAGCAGGAGTTAAAGTAGTATTAAACACTTATTGGTACGGGGACCTGACTCCAGGTTCCTGGAAGGGGCAGGAGTGGGGGGTCAGCCTCCCCCAGCCAGCCCATCCGCACTGCCTGGCCCACGCTGCCTGGGGCTCAGGCCACTGCCACAGTAGCAGCAACAGCCAGGAGCCCCAGGCCCTTTTAAATTGCCAACCCTGGGGCAATTGCCCCTTTTGACCCCCCCTCAACCCCTCAGTGTACAGGCCGCTGGTATGCCATATGGGCCTACATTTACCCCTATGTGAAAAATAATTATGGTATTCCCTAGATATAGACATTAAATCTAGAGAACAAAAAGTCTGTTATCAGACTGTATCTCTGCCTCACTGTAGCTAATCACTATGAATCATCCTAGATCATCAGGTGACGTGTAATCCTTGACATCAGCTGACACCCTTCCCAGCATCTAAGCATATGCCATCAGCCTAAAGCATTTAAGTTCCAAACAAAAAAGACTTTACATCTAGTCATTAATAAAGCTGAGTTTTCTGTACCATAGTACAGTCCCCAAGTCAGCAATAACTTTAGGATTTTAGATGGTAGTCATTTGACTTGTTTGTTTATTAAAGACTATGGATTGGAGGATGGAAAATGAAATATGCTAAAATATTACCTTAACTTCTTTTTCATGAGTTTTTGAAAGCATAACATTTGTAGCTAAAATAGAGAAATCTGTCAAAACATTAGGATATAGTTAGAAATCTCTCATGCACTGTGATTTGAGTACACAAAATATATAGCAGGGCTATCAGTAGGGTTTGAGATTGAAGGACTGCAACTTTTATCTTCCAGAAGGGTGTATAGAGAGAGCATATATATGTTTTGAGTATCTCATTTAAACTGACTTTTATTTCTTTATATTAACGTTAAATATAATATTGTCCCTTGGTATATGGTTTAAATGACATCCTCTAAATATATGCAGTGTTGTTATAGCTGTGTTGGACCCAGGATATTAGAGAGACAAGGTGGGTGGGATAATATATTTTATTAGATCAACTTCTGTTGGTGAGAGAGAAACTTTTGAGCTTACATAGAGCTCTTCTTCAGGTCTGGGAAACACACTCACTGCTAAATACAAGGTGGAACAGATTGTTTAGCATAAGTAGTTGACACATATTTCAAGGGACCATTCCGGCAGGGGGAGGGTGGGGGAGGATTAGTGGATTACAGATTGCAGTAGTAAGTATACATGCAGTATGTCTTTTCAGTCCATACTTTTTAGAATTTAAGCTTCCAGGCTTATGTTTTGAAAGTGTTGTGAGGATTTCCTTTGAGGATGAGGACTGATAGGTCAGATAAAATGATTTCTTTGTGAAAAGCGTTCACCCACAGGTGATATGATGTTTTTGTCTTTTATCATTTTTGTGTGTATAACAGAGTTCTAGTCAGATTACCATTGTCTGATAATATATCAAACCTATAATAAACTGCATAGACAAATGTAGGCACTGTGGCTAAAATTTTAAAAAGCGCCATAATCACTTAAGTACTTAAATTCCACTTTCAAAAGTGACTTAGGAGCATAAGTCTCATAGGTCATCTATTGATAGAATATATAGCATATTATATATAAATACTGTATAAAATATGCCAAAAGAGGTTAAACTTCTGAAATCAGAATAGAAAAAAGACAATGTTCATGAAACATAGTCTATAAAAAACATGTTTGAATAGTGTTTGAAATTAACTTCTTTGCGTTTCACCTTGTCTGAATTACAAAGCTGAAGAATTCACGGGATGCCTTACAATATGGTTTCTGAAAGTTGTTTTTTCACCACAGAAATATTGGAAGGCCATAGAAATTACAGTGGGTGGAGTGTTTTTGTTATTTTATTTTATTTCTGTTGTAAATCCCACTCATTCCCTTGTTTCCTCTGCTTCAAAAAATAGCCTTTCCCGATTGCATACTGTGCTGATATAGCTACACAGCAGCAATAGTAGCAGCATAACTAGGGCCATTTCTCACCACATGAACTAATTAATTTAAAGAACAAAAGAGACTACAAGATGATAATTCAATTAAACACAAGAAAGTGTTAAAATAATACTACCTCTGAGGCATATGCCTACTAAATCCAAGAACCCTTTTTATCTCTCTTGTACTGCACATAGCGTATTGACTGCCTTGAGAAGAATTCTATACATCTACATATTCAATTTGGTTACTGGGAATTACAGTATTGCAATAAAATGTACGCAGCAGTTAATGTGTACAGTATGTACATATCTGGCATTGGTAAAATAATTTTCTTAGTAGTAGTTGATACTTTTTGTGAATGCTTCTAAGTGAAGACAATGATGAAGGCCAGCAAAATGAAACTGATTTTACCTGCATTATTATTTGTCACTGATAGTGTAATAGTGGTGAGGGTCTACAACTGGGTTGGGATCCCATTGTGCTAAGTTTTTCAAATATACAGTAAATGTCAGTCCCTGTCCAGGGAGTTTGCAGTCTAAGGGCTTGTCTACAATGGCAGTTTACAGCACTGCAACTTTCTCGTTCAGGGGTGTGACACCCCCACCCCCCACCACCCCAAGCATAACAAGTTTCAGCGCCAGTGTAGACAGTGTACCAGCGCTGGGAGCCGCACTCCCAGCACTGGTAGCTACACCCCTCGTGGAGGTGGATTTTTTACAGCGCTGGGAGAGCTGTCTCCCAGTGCTCTGCCATGATCACACAAGCCATGTTAAAGCGCTGCCATGGCAGCACTTTAGCGTTGCCAGTGTAGACTAGCCCTAAAAGACAAGTTGTAACACATAGATGAAACAAACAAGTGAAGGTGATATGCGGGAGAATGGGTAAGGAAAATAACAGGAAGTTTAGCACAGCATAGCTGTGTGTACAATTCAAAGCCAATTAGAGGCATCACTTTTCTAGAGCAAAACTAGGATTTCCTTCTTTTTTTCATGTCTAGATTTTTTTCAACTGACATTATTAGGTTTCTTTTTGAAGTTTTAACATGGTTTTTGTGGCCCAGCAAAGAGCTTGAGAACTTGCATATGAAATGAAATGAAAGGAACAGAGAATTATTTCACAGAACATCATTAAAACAATTACTTTGATCAAATACTATTTTCTAAACTGAAATTTGTTGAGAATGTCAAAGCTTTTCCTTTCCTTAACCACAGCAGCATAAATCCATGTTCAGGGTTAAAAACTTCAAACACAGTTAAAGACTACCTTTATTTTAAATATTATCTAAAGCTTTACTAAGAATCATTTGAAATATGATCCAAGTGTGCTTTCTGATTCCTGGTAACTAAAATATCATAGAATCATAGAATATCAGGGTTGGAAGGGACCTTAGGAGGTCATCTAGTCCAACCCCCTCCTCAAAGCAGGACCAATTCCCAACTAAATCATCCCAGCCAGGGCTTTGTCAAGCCTGATCTTAAAAATCTCTAAGGAAGGAGATTCCACCACCTCCCTAGGTAACCCATTCCAGTGCTTCACCACCCTCCTAGTGAAAAAGTTTTTCCTAATATCCAACCTAAACCTCCCCCCACTGCAACTTGAAAGTTTTTCCTAATATCCAACCTAAACCTCCCCCACTGCAACTTGAGACCATTTCTCCTTGTTCTGTCATCAGGTACCACTGAGAACAGTCTAGATCCATCCTCTTTGGAACCCCCTTTCAGGTAGTTCAAACCAGCTCTCAAATCCCCTCCCCCCATTCTTCTCTTCTACAGACTAAACAATCCCAGTTCCCTCAGCCTCTCCTCATAAGTCATGTGCTCCAACCTCCTAATCATTTTTGTTGCCTTCCGCTGGACTCATTCCAATTTTTCACATCCTTCTTGTAGGATGGGGCCCAAAACTTGACACAGTACTCCAGATGAGGCCTTACCAAAGTCGAATAAAGGGGAATGATCACATCCCTCGATCTGCTGGCAATGCCCCTACTTATATAGCCCAAAATGTCATTAGCCTTCTTGGCAACAAGGGCACACTGTTGATTCATATCCAGCTTTTAGTCCACTGTAACCTCTAGGTCCTTTTCTGCAGAACTGCTTCCTAGCCATTCGGTCCCTAGTCTGTAACAGTGAATGGGATTCTTCTGTCCTAAGTGCAGGACTCTGCACTTGTCCTTGTTAAACCTCATCAGGTTTCTTTCGGCCCAGTCCTCTAATTTGTCTAGATCCCTCTGTATCCTATCCTTACCCTGCAGCGTATCTACCACTCCCCCCCAGTTTAGTGTCATCTGCAAACTTGCTGAGGGTGCTGTCCACGCCATCCTGCAGATCATTAATGAAGATATTGAAAAAAACCAGCCCCAGGATCGACCCTTGGGGCACTTCACTTGAAACAGGCTGCCAACTAGACATGGAGCCGTTAATCACTACCCATTAAGTGATGCCATAAGTTACTTAAACATGTAATTAAAATGTAGTGATCCACCCTTTGAGCTCTAGCTTGGCTGATGGCATCTGCTATATTAAGCCTTGAAGTCATTGTGGTTTGCATTAAAGCCACTTTCAGCAGTGCAATGGGAGATATCTGAGATATAAAACAGGCAAAGACTCTTCTGAGCCTGTTCACGGCCAATTTCTCCCTTCAATTTTATTTGGTTTCAACTTAAAGTTGGAGGCAAATAAGCTAAACCAGATGGATGCATTTTCTCCCAATCTTCTGCTCCCTTTTTTGAGTAATAAAGTATGACTTCAGTTCAACTGTGGCACCTTCTGGGACATTTCAGGAAATGATGATTGTTGTTAAAATGTCACTTCAAAAAGCATGTTTTAAATTATTTTGTACTTTAAAAAACAAAATGTTCATTTTGATAATAGCAGTGCTGCTCCCCAGATAGCTTTGGTGAGAGGATCACGTTTCAAATGATGGAGGCATTTGACCCTTAGCCTTGTGCTTTATTGTGTACTAGAGAAATGCAGTCTCTTTTCTGTCAACTTTCACTATACCAGATAAACACAACTACTTGATGCTGTGTGTAATGCCTTATGTAAAATAAATCATGTGGGTGAAATCCTGGCCCCACTGAAGTCAAAATGGCAAAAATTCCATTGACTTCAGTAGGGCCAGGAGTTTACTCATAGTTTCAAGAATTTATAAAAACAGACTAATGGTCAATCCCAGAGAGTTCAATGGGACTTTTGTCAGAATGCCAACTTGATAATCTTGTTTTAGACTGTTACTCTAGAAAATGGTGGTATATGAAAGGCTTCTGTCATGAGATATCCACATCCTGTCCCTCTTTGGGGGGAGATGAGGGATCAGAGTTGTGATTCCACTGTGGTTGCAGTCTACCAGATGGTTCTTAGACTAACAGCCATATGGCCCATTGGTCAGAGTCATTATGGCTGCTCTTGGGGTTCAGGGCTGTATGGCATAATGGCTAGAGTCAATATGGCTGCTTTTGGCATTCAGGGCTGTATGGCCCAATGTCCAGATACAGGGGCCAACACCAAAGGGGCGAGTGGCAGCAAGGGTAGGGGAACCTGGGCCCACCCAACTTCAGGGGTCCTGGCCCAGAGCCCTGTCAGTGGCGAGTGTGTTTGTCACCAGTCAGTGGGGATCCTACTGCAACATGCTGACTTTACATGGGTGGGAGATACAACTCACTCTGCCTTCTTGTCCCCTTCCTACTGTGTCTTCTGAACCTGTAGTCCATATATCGTTGGGGTTTCCGGGTTCTCTGACATGGGTAGTTCCCTGGAACTCTGACTCCCATGGCCATCTTTAGGCATACACAACATATGCGGCTGCTTAGGGTACCCAAACATTTGGGGCACCACAGGGATAGCAGGTAAGAGCGGGTTGGTTCCCGCACGCTCAGCGCATGCTGCAGCCTCCTTAGGCAGGTGCCGTATTCACAGATCCAAATGCGCCGGCGCAGCACATTCTGTGTGAAGGAGCGGGTATGCAGCTATCTGCAGGGAACTGTGAGTCACTGCCACTGTGAGGCAGGCCAAGCAGCTCGGTATCCTTTGCTGTGTCCTCCCCCACTCCCTAGGGCTGCGAGCCCGGGCTGCCCCAGCATCTGCTGTGTATGAAGCTCAGTGTGCATCTGCAATGGGAGGGGGTGGTTCTGGGGATCCATGGGCGGGGTGGTGACTGTGCCCCAAGTCTGACATAGGGGCACCAGTTTAATAATAATGCCTAGAGCCCCATGAATCTTAAGGACAGCCCTGCTGACTCTCGCCAATGAACTGTAGGTAGCAGTTCTCCGGTCTGGTCCCTGGGATCTCTGGTTCCCGCAGTCAGGGGCTGTAGCGGCTCCTGGCCTGGAGCCTCTAGCAAGCGTGCTTCCTCCTCAGTGGCCAGCCCAGATTGAGCTGAGCTGCTCTCTTTTATACTAGCGCAGCAGTTGGAGCATGCCCAAAACAGTCTGAGTGATAGGACTTCCTCCACCCATAATGTGGGATTAACTCTTTCTCGCCTAGTGCGGGATATGCACACCCTGTCACAGCTTCACATATGATATAGTGTAAATCCAGTTTTACTTTCAGTCTTGATTTCAGAGGGAGTCCTTTATGACTAAAGACGGCAAGACCGGCTCCAAAATAATATTCTGCTGACATGCGGATTATTTAATTTGCACTGAAAATGTCAAATAGAAACATTAAAGCTTTTAGTATTACATAGCTTACATAATGTGACAATATAACACTAATGCATGCATGCCTTTCTCCCAAGCTGTAAGCTACAAGTGCCATAACTAGAGGTGCACAAGTTGCATACTTCCATTTCATAGAGTGGAGTCTGTCAACAAGATGTTTTTGGTAGGGGTCTAGTCATTGAAATTCACTCCCTTTATTGGTCCAAGCCTGTTTATCTTCAGAGGAGCAATGTTGGGGGTATTTTAAGCTTGTATATGAGGGAGACTGAACTTGAGTTTAGTGTGGGGGTGCTTGCGTGGTGGTGGTGGCCTGTGGTATACAGGAGGTCAGACTATATGATTTAGGGGTCCTTTCTAGCCAGAAACTCTAGGACTCATCACTTTTTTATGTTTTAGTTCATAGGTGCTGGAAATAAGGGTGCTGCAGCACCCCCTGACTTGAAGTGGTTTCCATTATATGCAGGGTTTACAGTTTGGTTCAGTGGCTCTCAGAAACCCCACTATAAAAATTGTTCCAGCACCCTTCTTTTAGTTAGTAATTTTGGATTTGAAGGTAAAAAGATACTGCCAGCTTCACTGATTGGCAACTGTAATTTTAAACATGTCTCAGTGTTCTGAATAGGTGGGTTTCATTAGCCATTCCAGGATTTCTGTTGAAAAAGTATCTTTGTGGTATTTTTATTATTTTTTTAAAATCAGTTAAAACCTAAACAAATGAAAAATAGACTGTTACCAACCTCGCAGGAAAGTCATGCACTTTAGGCCCTGATTCTGGAAAGCACTTAAGTGTACATTAAAGTTCATTTCTTTTTATGTCTGCTTTTAATCACCTGCTTAACTTAAAACACCTGCTAAAGACCTATTCATTCAATGGGACTTTAGCAGGTGCTTAAAGTTAAGTACATGCTTAAATGCTGTCCTGAATAGGATGCTTTCTTGAACTGGTGCCTTAAAATGCTAATATGGTAGAGCTTTTTGAGATCATTGAATGGACAGTGCTATAGAAACAGCTTATTGTTGTTGTTGATTATGGTATTGCAATTAATTTGCTTCCCATTCTCTTATCAAAATAATTTGACATGTTCAGAAATAATTTGCTAGTCTATAGGCCAGATCCTCAGCTATTTTAGCTGGCCAAGCTCTGAAGCTGACTTTGACTCTATAACTTTCAAAAATCCTTTGATACACATAGTTATGAATTATGTACCAGTAACCACAAATAAATATTATTATAGTTTTAACTTTATAGTGCTGCCTTTCTGGACTTTTAAAAATTACCGTATATACTCATTCATAAGCCAATTAATTTTGGTAAAAAAGTGACGCATCAAAGAGCAGGAGTCGGCTTATAAATGGTTCTACACCAAAATTTGGTGATTTTAAACTCTATGGAATCATTGAATTGAATATCTAATACATTGTCATTTTGTTTACCTGGAGCATCTGCATGCATGGAGCCCCTCAGCTCCCTGTGGCAATGGTTCGCCATTCCCAGCCAATGGGAGTTGCGGGACGTGGTGCACCACTTCCTGCAGCTTCCATTGCTGGGAATGGCAAATGGTGGATACTGGGAGCTGAGGGGCTCTGTGCCTGTGAACACTCCAGGTAAGCAAAACATCCAGGCCCGCTAGCTAGGGCAGGAGCCAAAGTTTGCCAACCCCTGAAATATAGGGTCGGCTTATGAAAGGGTCATACAGTTTTTGCTATTTTTACCTAACCATCTTTGGGGGTCAGTTTATAAATGAACAGGCTAATGAACAAGTATATACAGTATTTAAATATTAAATGCTAAATGCTATAATGCAGATTAATTTTGGGAATACACTCCAAAATGTACATTTAAAATAATTTCTATATTTATTTCCTTTTTATAGGAATTTGCTGCACTGACAAAGGAGTTAAATGTGTGTAGGGAACAACTGCTTGAAAAAGAGGAGGAAATTTCAGAACTCAAGGCTGAAAGAAACAACACAAGAGTAAGTATATAGTAGACTTTTTACGAGTGTATACTTTTAGCACTAACTTTGTATGAAGCAGAAGGAATACAACTGTGTGCCTACACCTGTTAATTTGCATTAATAATAATATCAAGTTTGTCAGAACTTGTTTATATTGTGTAAAAAGATAAGTTAATTACAATTCTTCTGCAGGAAAGTATGATATATTTTATGTGAGGGAAACCAACCATTATAATTTTGCAGCTAGGTGCGGGGTACGGCTGGAGCAGCCCAGTTCCAGAGGCGGCACAGGGGGTGGGAGGAATGGGGGCTGCAGCCAGCAGCTTCCTAGGGGGTCAGGAGAGGCTGGAGCCCCATGCCCCAAACCTAAGAGGGGCTAGAGCCCTGAACTCCATGCTGGGCTGAAGCCCTAAAGGGGCTAAAGTCCCATTCTAGATTGAAGCCTGGAGCCCTGCTCCCCGAGAGGCGCTGAAGCCCCATGCCATGCACCCTGAAGGGGGCTGAAGCTCCATGTCCCATGCTGGACTGAAGCTCTAAGCCCTGCCCCCCGAGAGGGCCTGAAGCCCCATGCCCTGAAGCGTGCTGAAGCCTGGAGCAGGGCTGAATCCCAGAGCCCCCAGCTCTGACCCTATATTTGAAAATATAGAAAACCCCCAAAATATTTAAATAAATAGTATTTTAATATTGTTTAACAGTGCGATTAAAACAGCAATTAATTATGATTAATTTTTTAATCGCTTGACAGCCCTAGTAGAAATATCTTTCAGTTCAGAACATAGCTGGCAATTCTTTCAACATGTGAGCCAAAATAGAACAGTACTGAACCACCTGTACCTATATTGACTGGCTCTGCACTGATGACAGCAAGACAAGTATGTTTTTATTAGTAAAATCATTTCGTGTAACTTTGAAAAGGTTGAAGGAGTAGAAATTTCTATAGTAACTTTTGTAGTCGCTACTGAGCAGAGGCGCTGACTTTCTAATGTGCTTGACCCCTCCCAGCTGTGCCCCCATCCCTCCCCCCCACCTTGCTCGCGTTCTGCCCCCGCCCCTCCTCTTCCCACCCCATTCTGCCTCCTCCCACAAGTGCACCCTACCCTCACTCCTTCCTCTCCTCTCAGTGCCTACTGCATGCCGTGGAACAGCTGGCCCATGACAGGTGGGGAGGCACTGGGAGGGAAGGGGAAGCACTGATCAGTGGGACCGTTGGTGGGCTGGAGGTACTGGGGGGGGAAGGTGGAGAGCTGCAACCACCATTTTTTCCCCAAGGGTGTTCTAGCCCCAGAGCACCCAAGGAATAGTTGCCTATCCTACTATCTAATTTCAGTTTTGAAAGAATAACCATCCTTACAGTATATGGAAAGGTATTATAGGATCCCTTCTAGAGCTGGAACACAGAACAATGTGGTACATTAATTGTGATAATCTCAGATATCAGAGAATATCAAAGGAGGCCAAAACTAAAAATGAACATATGTTATGTTAAAATGAGGAAATTTTCTTTTCTGACCTAAGCCAGTTGATAATTCTTTGTTAAAGTATCCTTTCTTTTCTCAACAAAGTTGCAGTTTGTAATCAGAATGAATGTAAATGCGGTTGGGGGTGGTGATACAGTAAAGTATCTGCCTAAATTAACAGTTCAGCAAGCGATCTGATACAGAAGCTCTGTAAGCTTTTTCCATATTGTTTCTGAAAACTCCTGAAGAATATACTGTAGTAAGCTTGATTTTAAAAAATTATTTATTTAATGGTAACAGGTAAGCTCCTTGTTTAAATTAGATATTAAAAGTGAAAATTATGTTTGTCTCCTATATTCTGTAAATATAACTGTTTGGAAAAGAAAAGCAGGACTCAGAAATCTGAGGTAATAGATTTAAGAGAGAAAACATATGTCATGTAAGTTCAGTGCTTGTGGAAGGTGCTTGCTGACAGCCCTGGAGAATGATGGTCCCTGTACACAGGACACTTGCAGAACAAGAAGTGACAGTGTAAGCTTTCTCAAACTGACCTGCTGATCTGGAGAACCAGCCAGAGCAAGAAGATAGCTCAGCCTCTTTGAAATGTGGTGGCTTTTTTGTGATTTAGATAGTTGTCAAGTCGACAGGGAGGCACATGCCATAGCACATCAAGCACGTCATAGAAGCCTCTAAACATCCATGGTAACACACTTCTGTCACTAGTGATCTAGCGGGATATTAGCAAGCAATCTAGAGGAGAAAGGCTATATATTCCTTTACAAATCCTCCCACCTATCTATTTCCCCAAAACTCATAGATATTTAAAAGTAAACAATTTGAAATATCTCTGAAATATCATTTTAGAAATTTGAAAATGTGTGCCCTTAAAAACATAAGGTACAAGTTATCTGCTGATGTAAACTGGTGCTGCCAGTTGATTCAGTGAACATTTGTCCTTCAACAGTGCTCACTTGCTTGGGATATTTTGTCCCCTTGGTGAAATCAGCAATTTTATGGGCTGCATCCTATTTGTTTTCCACTTACCAATAGTCCCTTTGTCTTAAATGGGACCAATGGTATAGGTAAGATGTGTGGTTATGGCCCATAGAATCACATGGAACTGTTTTCAAACAAGTGAGAGGAATAACTTCACCATGTAAGAGCTCTATAGTGGACTGGATGGAGAGAGAAAATCTATTTAGATTTCAATGTACTCACATGCTTGAGAATATTGCTGTAGTGTGCCTAATCTATGCTTTATCAGTGCCTGCATTATATTTAAGCCCTGTATAATACTCTGGTCTTAATTTTTTATGGAATTGCTATTCAGAATTTACAAATAATTAAAATATTAAAAATGGATCATAAACTATGAAAAATGTGCTTTCCTATTTCTCTTTGTCATATGTAAGAAGACAAAATGTACATTATCTGAGTATATTTATAAAACATATTTCATTTGCTCTTTCATAACTGTGTAACCCAGCATCATATATGTTGAATCTTCCATACATTTACTGCATCATTTTAAAAGTACACTGAAAGCCAGATGCTCACTTAGTGTAAGTTTGAATAACTATATTTGATTTTAGTGGAAATAAAGCATTCTGCACGTATTCTATACCAGTTGAGGATCTGGCCCTAAGTATCTAAATCCAAAATTAGTGGTATAAAAACAAGCATCCTACCACAAAAGATCGGATAAAATGATTACATTTTTAACTTTAACTGACAGTGTAGTACATTCAAATTTAATCATTCTGTTGCGTTGTGTTAGTGCAGGAATGCCAGAAAGTAAATCTGATTAGAAACTTACCCATTACTCCTTATGGTGCACTGACTCTCTGTGCAATGCTGGATCTAATTTTAAGATCCTGATCTGCAAGATCCTCAGAAGACTGGAGGAATCAACTAGGGGCAGAGCTCTTCTTGACCTGCTGCTCACAAACAGAGAAGAGTTAGTAGGGGAAGCAAAAGTGGATGGGAACCTGGGAGGCAATGACCATGAGATGGTCAGGTTCAGGATCCTGACACAAGGAAGAAAGGAGAGCAGCAGAATATGGACCCTGGACTTCAGAAAAGCAGACTTTGACTCCCTCAGGGAACTGATGGGCAGGGTCCCCTGGGAAAATAACGTGAAGGGGAAAGGAGTCCAGGACAGCTAGCTGTATTTTAAAGAATCCTTATTGAGGGTGCAGGAAAAAAACACCCCAATGTGTAGAAAGAATTGTAAATATGGCAGGTGACCAACTTGGCTTAACAGTGAAATCCTTGCTGATCTTAAACACAAAAAAGAAATTTGCAAGAAGTGGAAGATTAGACAAATGACCAGGGAGGAGTATAAAAATATTGCTCAGGCATGCAGGAGTGAAATCAGGAAGGCCAAATCACACTGGAGTTGCAGCTAGTAAAAGATATTAAGAATAACAAGAAGGGTTTCTTCAGGTATGTTAGCAACAAAAAGAAAGTAAAGGAAAGTGTTGACCCCTTATTGAATGAGGGAGGCAACCTAGTGACAAAGAATGTGGAAAAAGCTAGTGTACTCAATGCTTTTTTTGCCTCTGTCTTGACAAACAAGGTCAGCTCCCAGACTGCTGCACTGGACACCACAGTATGGGCAGAAGGTGACCAGCCCTCTGTGGAGAAAGAAGTGGTTCGGGACTATTTAGAAAAACTAGACGAGCACAAGCCTATGGGGCCGGATGCGCTGCATCCGAGGGTGCTAAATGTGATAGCAGATGTGTGTGCTCGATGTGATTGCAGAGCCACTGGCCATTATCTTTGAAAACTCATGGTGATCGGGGGAGGTCCCGGATGACTGGAAAAAGGCTAATGTAGTGCCCATCTTTAAAAAAAGAGAAGGAGGAGGATCCGGGGAACTACAGGCCAGTCAGTCTCACCTCAGTCCCTGGAAAAATCATGGAGCATGTCCTCACGGAATCAATTCTGAAGCACTTAGAGGAGAGGAAAGTGATCAGGAACAGTCAACATGGATTCACCAAGGCCATGTCATGCCTGACTAACCTAATTGCCTTCTACGAGGAGATAACTGGGTCTGTGGATGAGGGGAAAGCAGTGGATGTGTTATTCCTTGACTTTAGCAAAGCTTTTGATACAGTCTCCCACAGTATTCTTGCCAGCAAGTTAAAGAAGTATGGGCTGGATGAACGGACTATAAGGTGGATAGAAAGCTGGCTAGATCGTCGGGTTCAGCGGGTAGTGATCAATGGCACCATGTCTAGTTGGCAGCCAGTTTCAAGCAGAGTTCCCCAAGGGTCAGTCCTGGGGCTGGTTTTGTTCGATATCTTCATTAATGATCTGCAGGATGGCGTGAACTGCACTCTCAGCAAGTTTGCAGATGACACTAAACTGGGAGGAGTGGTAGATACGCTGGAGGGTAGGGATAGGATACAGAGGGACCTAGACAAATTAGAGGACTGGACCAAAAGAAACCTGATGAGGTTTAACAAGGACAAGTGCAGAAGTCCTCCGCTTAGGATGAAAGAATCCCATTCACTATTACAGACTAGAGACCGAATGGCTAGGAAGCAGTTCTGCAGAAAAGGACCTAGGGGTTACAGTGGATGAAAAGCTGGATATGAGTCAAGAATGTGCCCTTGTTGCCAAGAAGGCTATTTGCATTTTGGGCTGTATAAGTAGGGGCATTGCCAGCAGATCGAAGGACGTGATCATTCCTCTCTATTCGACATTGGTAAGGCCTCATCTGGAGTACTGTATCAAGTTTTGGGCCCCACCCTACAAGAAGGATGTGGAAAAATTGGAAAAAGTCCAGTGGAGGGTAACAAAAATGATTAGGGGGCTGGAGCACATGACTTGTGAGGAGATGCTGAGGAAACTGGTATTGTTTAGTCCACAGAAGAGAAGAATGAGGGGGGATTTGATAGCTGCTTTCAACTACCTGAAAAGGGGTTCCAAAGAGGATGGATCTAGACTGTTCTCAGTGGTACCTGATGTCAGAACAAGGAGTAATGTTCTCAAGTTGCAGTGGGGGAGGTTTAGGTTGGATATTAGGAAAATCTTTTTCACTAGGAGGGTGGTGAAACACTGGAATGGGTTACTAGGGAGGTGGTGGAATCTCCTTCCTTAGAGGTTTTTAAGGTCAGGCTTGACAAAGCCCTGGCTAGAATGATTTAGTTGGGGTTGGTCCTGCTTTGAGCAGGGGGTTGGA
This sequence comes from Gopherus flavomarginatus, assembly GCF_025201925.1. Classification (NCBI taxonomy): domain Eukaryota; kingdom Metazoa; phylum Chordata; order Testudines; family Testudinidae; genus Gopherus; species Gopherus flavomarginatus. The sequence continues at coordinate 78,546,900 of NC_066617.1, read as the reverse complement.
CTAGATGACCTCCCGAGGTCCCTTCCAACTCTGATATTCTATGATTCTAAGACAGTACCCAGGCTGTGTCAGGGACCATCTCTCTTTATGACCATGAACTACTTGACACCACCAGTCGTCAGGAGCTGATGGAGTCAACAGCATTGAAATGGGAGGCTCTTAGGAACAGGAGATTGGCCCACATCGATGTTTGGCCTGGGTCTGGTAATCTCCCTTCCTGTAGATACTAGTAAAATCATGGATCTCACTATGTGCAGTGTAAATTGTAAAACACATCCAGCAACAGCTTTCATTTTATCAGTATCCCAGATACCTTAAATTTTCTTCCATAAAGATAAAAGGACAAGAAGGAGGGAAAGTAAACAGGAAGGAGCAAATAAAATAGTGTGGAACTCTAGAAATGTAGGGCTGGAAGGGCCCTTGAGAAGTTATCTAGTCCAGCTCTCTGCACTGAGGCAGGACCAAGTATACCTAGGCATCCCTGACAGGTGTTTGTCTAACTTGTTCTTAGAAACCTCTAGTGACAGGGATTCAACAATCTCCCTTGGAAGTCTATTCCATTGCTTAACTATCCTTATAGTTAGAACATTTTCCCTAATATCTAACCTACATCTCCCTTGCTGCAAATTAAGCTGATTACTTCTTGTCCTATCTTCAGTGGCATTGGAGAACAATTGATCACCATCTTCTTTATAACAGCACTTAACATATTTGGAAACTCTTATCAGGTTCCTCCCCCCACCCTTCCAGTCTTCTTTTTCTCAAGACTTAAAAATGGCCAAGTTTTTTTTAAATGTTTCCTCATAGGTCAGATTTTCTAAACTTTTTATCATTTTTGTTGGTTTTCTCTGAACTCTTTAGTTTGTACAGCTCTTTCTTAAACTGTGGCACCCAGAAATGGTGATGGGACTCCAGTTGCTCCACAGGACCCAGGACCAATGGGGCTTACCTGGAGAAAGGAGCATCCACTGCTCAGGTTGTTGGTCCACTAGCTGCCGGTGCTTCCTCCTTCTCAGCATGGTCTGAGACCCCCATGCTCCCCGGCCTCCTCATTTGAATAATGGTGGGGCCCGGGGGGGAAGGGCATGGGGATCTGCATGTGCATCAGGATCTCACCAGTGCTGTCCCAGGCCCAGCAGAGGCCCGAGAGCCCAGGAGGCAGTGGTTGCGCCATGGGGAAACCCAGCTGTCCATGATGCAATGCAGCCAGAAACCCCTGGGTCTGCCGCCAAGCCTCCCCCAACTACTCCCCCCCCCACTAGCTCCACCAAGTGGTACAAGCCTCTGGTGGGAGGAGGTGGGGCTGGAGCGGAACCACGGAGGCTGAGGATGCCTCTCTGCACCCATCACTTGCAGGAGACCTCAGGCAGCCAGCTGGCCAAGAGAAGCAAGTGGGAGGGGGGCAGGGGAATGGAGAAGACAGCCATGGGTCTGGCCAAGAGGAGTGGGGGGTGAGGGACTGGGCCAGGTAAAGAGGAACCAGCACTATGTCCACTTGGCTGCAGCATGCAGGTGGAGTGCTGGACCGGATCAGTGCATGGCGCCTTCTTTGGCAGGTTGCCCTGGGACACCCGCTCTGGCTGCCTTCCCCAAAGGTTGGCTCTGTTTGTCAAGGTCATTTTGAATTCTAATCCCGCCTTCCAAAGTGCTTGCAACCCTCCCACCGTGATGTCATCTGCAAATTTTATAAGCATACTCTCCTCTTCATTATCCAAGTCATTAATAAATATTGAATAGTTCCGGACCCAGGACTGGCCTCTGAGAAACCCACTAGATACATCATCCCAGTTTGACAGCAAACCATTGATAACTATTTTTGGGTATGGTCTTTCAACCACTTGTACACCCACCTTATAGTAATTTTATCTAGACTGCATTTCTCTGGTGTGCTTATGAGAATGTCATGTTGAACTGTGTCAAAAGGTTTATTAAAATCAAGATATATCACGTCTACAGCTTCCGCTCCACCGCCATCCAGGAGGTCAATAACCCTGTCAAAGAAGGAAATTAGATTGGTTTGGCATGATTTGTTTTTGATAAATCTATGTTGGCTATTCCTTATAATCCTATTATCCTCTAGGTGCTTACAGTTTGATTGTGCAATAATTTGTTCCGGTATCTTTCCAGGTATCCAATTTAGGCTGATTAGTCTGTAAACCCCTTAGTCCTCTTTGTTTCCTTTTTTAAATATAGGTGTTATGTTTGCCCTCCTTCAGTCCTCTGGGTTCTAACCTGTCCATGAGTTTTCAAAGATAATCACTAATGGTTCAAAGAATGTTTCAGCTAGTTTGTTAAATACCCTCAGATGCATTTAATCAGACCCTGCTGACTTGAATACATATAACTTATCTAAATATTTCTTAAACTGATCTTCTCTGTTTTGGCTTGCATTCCCTTCCCCTTCTTGTTAATGTTAATTGTGTTAAGTATCGGGTCACAGTTACTTGACTGAAGCAAAATAGGCATTGAACACTTCAGCCTTCTTGATGTTGTCTGTTAGTTGCTCTCCTTCCTCGTTAAGTAGAGAACCTACATTTCCCTTCATCTGTCTCTTGCTTCCAATGTATTTATTGCCTTTTATAGCTCTCACTAAGTGTAACTAATTTTGTGCCTTAGCCTTTTGGATTTTGTCCCTACATGCTTGTGCTCATCTTATTTTGTTCTCATCTTAGCAATTTCTCCATGTTTCTACCTTTTTGTATGATACTTTTTTGATTTTTCAGGTCATTAAAGAACTCCTGATGGAGGCATCTTGGCCTCTTACTATTTTTCCTATATTTCCTTTGCATCAGGATAGTTTGCTCTTGCCCCTTAATATTAGGTCCTTGGCCTAATATTAGGCCAATTCTCCTGAATTCCATTTTTCCTTAGATTTTCTTCCTATGAGACCTTACTTACCAATTCTCTGAGTTTGTTAAAGTCTGCTTTGTTGAAGCCCATTGTCCTTATTCTGCTGGTCTCACTCCTTTCCTATCACTTTCATCCAAACTGCCTTCAATCTTCAGATTCACAACCAATTCCTCTCTGTGTATCAGAAGCAAGTCTACAATGTCCATTTCCTTGGTTGCTTCATCCACCTTCTGAAACAAAAAGTTGTCCCCAATACATTCCAAGAACTTACTGGATATTTTTTGTTTTGCCATATTGTTTTTCCAACAGATGTCTGGGTAGTTATAGTCTTCCATTATTATTAAGTCTTGTGTTTTGGATATTTCTTTTCGAAAAATGCCTCATCATCTTGATTTAGTGGTCTATGTAGACCACTAACATGACATTAACCCTCTTTCCCACCCCCCTCATATCTTCACTCAGAGGGTACGTCTACACTATGGGATTATTCCGATTTTACATAAACCGGTTTTGTAAAACAGATTGTATAAAGTTGAGTGCACGCGGCCACACTAAGCACATTAATTTGGCGGTGTGCGTCCATGGTCCGAGGCTAGCATCGATTTCTGGAGCGTTGCACTGTGGGTAGCGATTCCGTAGCTATCCCATAGTTCCTGCAGTCTCCCCCGCTCCTTGGAATTCTGGGTTGAGATCCCAGTGCCTGATGGGGCAAAAATCATTGTCGCGAGTGGTTCTGGGTAAATGTCATCAGTCATTCCTTCCTCCGGGAAAGCAATGGCAGACAATCATTTCGTGCCCTTTTTCCCTGGATTGCCCTGGCAGACGCCATAGCACAGCAACCATGGAGCCCGTTCAGCTTTTTTTTACTGTTACCGTATGTGTACTGGATGCCGCTGACAGAGGCGATACTGCAGTGCTACACAGCAGCATTCATTTGCCTTTGCATGACAGCAGAGACAGTTATCAGTCTTTTTGTACTGTCTGCTGTGCCATTGTAAATTGGCAATGAGATGACGGTTATCTGTCGTTCTGTACCTTTTGCTGCTGTTATGGGTGCCCCTGGCTGAGGTCGGCCGGGGGCGCAAAAACAAAAATGGGAATTCCCTCCTTTATGTTGTATCTAAAAATAGAGTCAGTCCTGCCTAGAATATGGGGCAAGTGTACTAGAGAACCAGTGTATCAGAGAACCAGAGTGCATATCCGCTCTGTGTCAGATCCTACAGAAATGATGAGCTGCATGGCATTCTAGGGGGTGTCCCTGCAGCAACCCCATCTGTTGCTTCCCTCCTCCCCAACCCTTCCTGGGGTACCGTGGCAGTGTCCCCCCCATTTGTGTGATGAAGTAATAAAGAATACAGGAATAAGAAACCCTGACTTGTTACTGAGATAAAATGGGGAGAAGACATCCTCCAGCTGCTATGATAGTCCAGGCAGGATATTAAGCTGTGCGGGGGAGAGGAGCCCAGCATCCTGCTGCTATGATAGTCCAGGCAGTACAGAATCTTTTCTTTACACATAAAAGGAAGGGGGCTGATGGAACTCAGCCCCCAGTTGCTATGATGAAAACAGTTATCAGCCGTTCTGTACCATCTACTGGGAATGACTGGGAATCATTCCTATTTTTACCCAGGTGCCCCCGGCCAGCCTCACCTGAGGCCAGCCAGGAGCACTCATGGGCTGATGGTGACGACGGATAGCAGTCATATTGTACCGTCTGCCAGCGAGGAGGGGAGGGGAGCCAAAACTGCTGTTCACTGCCGCAGCATCACGTCTACCAGCAGCATTCAGTAGACATAGGGTGACACTGAAAGAAGTCAAGAAATGATTTTTTCCCCTTTTCTTTCATGGGGGGAGATGGGGTACATTGACGAGCTATACCCTGAACCACCCCGGACAATGTGTTTGACCCTACAGGCACTGAGAGCTCAGCCAAGAATGCAAATACTTTTTGGAGACTGCTGGGGACTGTGGGATAGCTGGAGTCCTCAGTACCCCCTCCCTCCCTCCATGAGTGTTCATTTGATTCTTTGGCTTTCCGTTATGCTTGTCACACAGCACTGTGCTGTGGACTCTGTATCATGGCCTGGAGATTTTTTTTCAAATGCTTTGGCATTTCGTCTTCTGTAACGGAGCTCTGATAGAACAGATTTGTCTCCCCATACAGCGATCAGATCCAGTATCTCCCGTATGGTCCATGCTGGAGCTCTTTTTGGATTTGGGACTGCATCGCCACCCGTGCTGATCAGAGCTCCATGTTGGGCAAACAGGAAATGCAATTCAAAAGTTCGCAGGGCTTTTCCTGTTTACCTGGCCAGTGCATCCGAGTTCGGATTGCTGTCCAGAGCGGTCATGATGGTGCACTGTGGGATACCGCCTGGAGGCCAATACCGTCGATTTGCAGCCAAACTAACCCTAATCCGATATGGTAATACCGATTTTAGCGCTACTCCTCTCGTTGAGGAGGAGTACAGAAACCGATTTAAAGAGTCCTTTATATCAATATAAAGGGCCTCGTTGTGTGGACAGGTACAGCATTAAATCGGTTTAACGCTGCTAAAATCGGTTTAAACGCATAGTGTAGACCAGGACAGAAACTCAACTATTCTGCCTCTCTACCTCGGAACAAATGTATATATTCTTGATGTAGAATGCAACAGTTGCTTCCTTTTCCCCTTGCCTGTCTTTCCTGAACAAGCTGCCCCTCCATACCACTATTCCAGTCATGAGATTTGTCCCACAAAGTGTCTGTGATGCCAATTAAGTAATAATTTAGCCTATGTACTAATATTTCCAGTTCTTCCTGTTTATTGCCCATGCTCCTTGCACATTGGTATAGACATCTAAGATGTTGAGCAGATTCCCCCACAGTCATCCCTCTTGTTGCTCTATGAACCTGTTGTAATTTTCCATGTCCTCCTCCCAAGATCTTGCCCTCTATTTAGATCACCTTTTTTATGCCCACTAGTGGGCTTTTGTCACAAGCCACAAAGTGTGTATATAAGAGAGGAATGGAGAATGCAGTTTTTCAGACCATGTATTTAATTATGTAATCTTCATTAACCCTCAAACACAAGTGATGGATGCATTATAAACTTGTACGTGTAGCACCAGGTTAAGAAGACAAGGGCCTCTGTGAGAAGAAGAAGGGGAGGTGGCATTGATGGCTCATCTTGTGTCTACTTGCAACTGCTATGGCAGGTGGAGGTCTTTTGTCCCATATAATGAGATTGGAAGCACCTCTGTGACTGCTTGACATTATGATTTTGTAGTGAGCTCAGCAGCCTCATTGCATGTGTAGCTCATATGGCTACACATGCTGCCCTCTTGCTGTTTTATGCCTCTTGTTTGCAAATCACACTAATGTGCTCAGTATAATGAGATGTGTGAGATAATGACATCATACTGCATAACACAGTACTATATTAAATTGAAACACAAGAGGAAAGAGACAGCAAATGGAGCAGTCCAAGACCTCAGAATCCCTTAATAACCACCCCTTGGTGGTGGTCCTTCTCCCCCCCCCATTCTTCTACCAACAGTAAGAGTCTATTACATATCACAGACAGACAATAGATATTTAGAGATCTGATGCCAAAATTATATTAATAAAATTAGCCCAGATGCTCTGGGGTGATCCCAGCAATTACAGGCTGGTAAGTCTAATTTCAGTGCTGGGAAAACTGGTTGAAACTATAGTAAAGAAAATAATTATCAAATATATAGATGAACATGATTTGTGGGAGAAGAGTCAACATGTTTTTTGTAAACGGAAATCATGCTTCTCCAATCTACAAGACTTCTTTGAGGGGGTCAACAAGCATGTGGACAAGGGGGATCCAGTGGATGTAGTGTACTTAGATTTTTCAGAAAGCCTTTGACAAGGTCCCTCACCAAAGGCTCTTAAGCAGAGTAAACTGTCATGGGATAAAGGAAGGTCCTCTCATGTATCAGTAACTGCTTAAAAGTTAGAAAACAAAGGGTAAGAGTAAATGGTGAGTTTTCAGAATAGGGAGAGGTAAACACTGGTGTCCTCCAAGGTCTGTACTGGGATGGGACTAGTACAGTTCAAAATGTTCATAAATGATCTGGAAACGGGGTAAACAGTGAAGTGGCAAAACTTGCAGATGATACAAAATTACTCAAGATAGTTAAATCCAAAGCAGACTGTGAAGAGTTACAAAGAGATCTCACAAAACTGGGTGACTGGGCAACAAAATGGCAGATGAAATTCAACGTTGATGTATGCAAAGTAATGCACATAATCCCAACTATACATACAAAATGATGTCTAAATTGGCTGTCACTACTCAAGAAAGAGATCTTGGAGTCATTATGGATAGTTCTCCGAAAACATCCAGTTAATGTGCAGCGGCAGTCAAAAAAAGCTAACAGAATGTTAGTATCAATTAGGAAAAGAACAGATGATAAGACAGAAAATATCATAATGCCACTGTATAAATCCAAGGTACCCCCACATCTTGAATACTGTGTGCAGATGTGGTTTCTCCATCTCAAAAAAGATATATTGGAATAAGTAAAGTACAGAAAAGGGCAAGAAAAATTATTAGGGGTTTGGAACCGCTTCCATATGAGGCGAGATTAATAAGAGTGGGAGAAGAAACTCAGAGTTCCTGATTTAGATCTTATCTACATGACAGTTTTGTAGCATTGGTCTGGAAGTATTTCTTCACAACGCACAGTCAACCTGTGGAACTCTTTGCTAGAGGATGTTGTGAAGGGCAAAACTATAACAGGGTTAAAAAAAGAACTAGATAAATTCATAGAGGATATGTCCATCAGTGGCTATTAGCCAATATGAGCAGGGATGATGTCCCTAGCCTCTGTTTGCCAGAAGCTGGGAATGGGTGGCAGGGGATGGATCACTTGATGATTCCCTGTTCTGTTCATTCCCTCTGGGGCACCTGGCATTGGTCACTGTCGGAAGACAGGATACTGGGCTAGATGGACCTTTGTTCTGACTCACTATGGCTGTTCTTATTATAACTTATTTTTAAGATTAGGTTGTTACAAACTTGTTTGCACCCTTTCTGAATGTTAAGATATAGGTTCAAGTATGTTATAGCCAGGTGCTTGAGAATATAATATACTATATAAAATGTTCAGCCTGGTTAAGGAGATTGCATGAAGTTTCTGCTTTCTGTCACCAAGGACAAGTAAATGTCAGGAAGATAAACCATCTTTAGCCATAATACCATGTTTATTATCCCTAAGGGGGTTATACAAAGTCAGATTTTTAAACTTTACCTGCATTTTAAACTTTACCTTGCTTTAACATTATACTGTTTCCCTCTGTGCTGTGTTTAAAATATGTATTTGTTATTGAAATTCGTGCTTTGGAATCAAAGTTAATGGCTATGGCAGACAGATGATAACTCTAAGGCTCTTGGGTCATGAGACAAACCCGTAAGAATGTCTTGTCTAGACCAGAACACCTCTCTCTTGTATAAATACCAGATATGGATTACCTTATCTCAGGAAGACAAACCATTTAAAACATTCATGTTTTTTGAAGAGACTTGACTGTGAAAATGAATATAGTGTTGTGTTATCAGAGCAATAAATCTAGGTAAACCCACACAAAGAATCCATTTCACATATATTGTCCCAAAAGACCATTCTTGTCTACCACATTGTTCAATATAGTCTTTTGGTCATCCTGATCCACAATAATATATACATTGCATTTAATACAATGGACTCCATAGACTTAATTCAGTTTTTTTCAAGGTTATAGCAGGAAATTGCCACATCTATCACAATAGTATTCCTTGGTAAACTTGGTATTGTGTTGGTCTTTCACCCTAATATGTTTGCACCAAGAAAGCCACCTAAACCAAACCAGTACTGGTGGAGGCAGTTGTTGGCTTCCGCTGTAAATATTCTCATTGCTGATCTTGTCTTGTCATCTAATATGGAGCAGTTGACAAAGACAATTAAAATTGAAAATGTCAATTTTCCACTTTTCAGCCTTTCTCAGCACCCATGTTTCACTACCCGTAAAATAAAATTGGTGTAATCATAGTTCCATAGCTCTGTAGCTGCACTGCAAGTCTGATGTTACAACATCCTCACAGAGGCCACAGAAGGACCCAAAACATTGTGCAGTTGCCTGCTATATGAGTGTCTTCATCTTTCAAGCATCTTCCAGCACTGTCCATGACCCTTCCCAAGTATTTGAAAGTTGCCATGTGCTCAACATCAATAGATACATGGCATGGTTTCCTATTTCCACATGAGTTTGGCCAGGTTGTGTTCTGTCACCATTGTTGAATATTGGGATTGATTGGCTGATGGAAAAGCTTGAGGAGGCAGCTGTTGATGGTGTTTAGCAGAACACTATTCTGCTTCAATATCTCCGATATGCCGATGACATTGTCTAGGTGGCTCAGTTTAGTGAATTGCTGATGGCCAATCTGGTCTGGTTATGAATCCAGATACAACTATCTCCCTGGCCATTGCCATCAACAAGCCTCCAACTCCAGATTATGACCAATTTAGTATTAACCTGTCCAGATGGTAACTAATTTATACAATATACTGCAAAAATAAGAGCAGAACTCATTGTATTAGTTCTTTATGCTGCTTTCAAAGAGTATATATCTCAGTATCTTTAGGTTAATGGTCTTTTCTGGCCATTATCAAACAAGTACTTATCTGCAACTAAAGATTAAGGGCTGGTATTTTCATAAAACTTTGCTATATGTTAGGCCTTTGTGATTTACTATAAAATAGCAGTATTTAGGACAACTTCTGTAGGATTCAGATATTTAGAAAATGCCGGAACACATATTGATACTGGATATATTTATATTCAAATAGTCATTTTAACAACATAGGGTAGAAAGTACCTAAGTTAACTTTCAATAGGAATTGCACTCTTAAATAACAAAGTTGCTTTTGAAAATCCAGTCCCACTCGTATTAAACAAATTTCCCAAATCAAATAAAAAAGCAAGATGCACAAGTTTCTGAGAGGACTTAGGCAAGGAGTTGCTTCAGGCAGAGTGTGTGTGTTTTAGTGCTGTTTAATCAAATCAATTACATACCTGCCAGCTTTTCAGAACAAAAGCTGTTGAAAGTATACATGAAATGCATTGTATAATTCTTGCTCTTTCCTGATTTAATATGAATAGTTAAACTATCATTAGATCATTGCTTCAAAACAATTAATCAACCACACTTTGTAATAAATTAAATAAATAAACAAATAATAACTTTATTTTCTTTCTTCTTTCCCTGAACTCCACTTTCTCTTGATGCATCTTTCCTTCTGTCTTATTCAGGAACCATGTTTCTTCAGAGCGTGTTTTTTCATCCTCTCTTCACCCCATCCATTTTCCTCCACCATCATCTTTTTTTTCCTATATTTCCTTCACTTCTAGTTTTCTATGCTTCTGTCCGCTTTCCCCCAGTTTTTTCTCTTGATTTCCCCCTTGAGTCCTCCATCTCTTGACCTGTTGCTCAAGGTGTGTATTATCCTGTTGTTGCTGTTTTGACAATTTAGTAAAATGGCCTATTGGAATTAAAAAATAAATATTCTGTAAATAAATAGTAAAGAGAATTTTTTTAGTTCAGTAAAGTCCAGCTCCTGCAAAGCCTACAACCTGTGAGTAACCCCATTGATTTCAGTTTATTGACTAAAGCCTCAAACCTTCAAAACACATTCACGTGTTCAAATTTATGCAGTTAATGGGCCAGCTCATAATGCGTAAAATAACTGTGCACTTGTCTAATCTCAGTCCACATGTCATTGCTGACCTATGTAAATGAGTAGGTTCCCTGGTTAAGTCCGTAATTCAGCTAACTTTACTAACTTTAAGCATATGTTTCTGTTCCATGAAAATCAAGCACATGTATTAGTGCCTTGCTGATTTGGGGCCTTAATTGTCTACACCATATACGAAGAAAATTATGGAAATCCTAGAAATGCTCGCTCCATACATGTGGCTTTTGTTTTTATTAGATTTTTTAAAAGGTGCTTAGTTCATTCTTAAATGTGTGGGGTTGGGATTTGTTTGTTTGTTTTTTTAAATAGCAAAGAGATCTTTTCACTTTATGGTCACCAGAACTCAGGATTTCTAAACACACCGTGCTAATTCAACTGTTTACTTGCTAACACTGTGGGGTTTAAAGTGTAGCTCTACCAGCAATAGATAATAATGAATTCCATCTTGGGGATCTCATGACACACAAATGATCAGAGTAAAATTCATTTGTACTTTTTAGATTCTTTATCATGCATTGGAAAAAACTGTTTTTCCAATAGGAAATTCATAGCAACAATTTGATACTTTGCCTGGATACATTCAGACTTCTTGCTGCAGCAGCAGAACTCCATTTTCTTTTCTTTGCCATGCCGCTGTCCCAGTGGCAGTTCTAATGTCAGCGCAGCATGACACAGTGTGAAAGAACAGACTGTCTGCAGCACCTCTTGACGCTGATTAAAGTGAACCTTTAATTACCATTTTTTAAAAATTCTAAAGCTGTTCTTAACAGACCTGTTATGCTGTGACTCTAAGACCAGCTCTTTTGCAAAACTGGTGCAACATGAAATCTTACTGTATTCTGCTGACGTGCTTCAGGAATGGCACTCTATGGAATATATAGATTTTCATGTCTGAATGAAGTAACCATGTATCTAGGGTTACCAGCTTTCTACTTGCACAAAACCAAACACCCTTGCCCCGCCCCTGCCCTGCTCCTCCTTTGAGGCCCTGCCCCTGCCATGCCCTTTATCCAAGGCCCTGCCCCCAATCACTCCATCTCTCTTCCCTCTGTTGCTCGCTCTCCCCATCCTCACTCACTTGCACATTTTCATTAGGCTGGCTAAGGGGGTTGGGGTGCAGGAGGGGGTGAGGGCTCTGACTGGGGGCGCATGCTTTGGGTTGGGGCCAAGGATGGTAGGTCTGGGGTGCAGGAGGGGGCTCTGGTCTGAGGGGTGGAGCTGAGGGGTTTGGAGTATGGGAGGAGGCTCTGGGCTGAGATGGGGGTTGAGGTGTGGGAGTGGGTATGGGCTCTGGCCTGGGGGTGTGGGTTCTGGGGTGGAGCTGTAAAAGAGGGGTTCAGGATGAGGGAGGGCACTCTGGGCTGGGGCTGAGTGGTTTGGAGGGCTGGGGCAGAGGAGTAGGGTGCAGGGGGGTGAGGTTCAGGCTGGGGGTGCAGGCTCTGGGGTGGGGCTGGGGATGAGGGGTTTGGGGTGCAGAAGGGTGCTCTGGGCTGGGTCTAATGGGTTTGGAGGGTGGGAGGGGGATCAGGATGGGAGCAAGGGGTTGGGACATGGGAGAGGGTAGGGGTGCAGGCTCCAGGTGGCGATTACACAAGCTGCTCCCAGAAGCAGCAGCATCTCCCCCTTCCAGCTCCTATGTGGCAACATGGCCAGGTGACTGTGCCATCTGCAGACCACCACTCCTGCACCTCCCATTAGTTCCCTGGCTGCACGTATGCATTGGAGCCAGAGAGGGGACATGCCACTGCTTCTGGGAGATGCACAGAGTCACAGCAGGCAGGGAGCCTATCTTAGCCCAGCTGCACTGCTGACCAGACTTTTAAGCTCCTGGTCAGCAGTGCTGTCTGGAGCTGCCAGGGTCCCATTTTGACCAGGTGTTCTAGTAAAAAATTGGACACTCAGCAACCCTACAGGTATCATTGTGCCCAATAGAACATGGGATAAATTTTCCTGACCCTTTATTGGTTCACAATAAAATGTATGTTACAGATATGGCATGTTTTACAATTAAGGAGACATTTGGGGAAGATACAGTGCGGTTAACTGGTTTGATTCTCAGCACACACTAATACTGAAAACATTATTAGAAACAAAAGGCTTTTGTTCACACTGTTGTATATTTCTGCTTTGATAATTGATTATACTTAGTTGAACATTTGTGCCACATTTTCAGAAGACCTCAGAAAACAGCTTACATCAAGTTTTCAAGAGCTGTGCTTCCATTTAGACTCCTACATGAAGTGGCGTGCTCCACGGCTGGTGGCAGATCATTTTTTAAAATGGGCACTTCATGTAGGTGCCTAAGTGGGAGCTGAGCTTTCTTAAAAATGTGGCCCCCAGTTGTGGGCACTGAGTTCTTTTGAAAATGTGGCCCATGGTTTTAAGCTCTTTATTAATAGATTAACTTTTTTTGTTTTTACTGCCATACAAATGTTCACATGAAATAAAACAAAACACTCTGAATGCTTATTTACTTCCTAAAATTACAAAATAGGAAAAAATGTATATGGAAAAAAATTTACATTTGCTCTACAGTATTCTCAGGGAAAATTCAGACAAGCTTGGGGCGGGGGGGTTAGAGGGGGGATGTTCAACTAGTTTCATTACCTGTTATCAAATATGGCTAATAATCTTATGAAAGCCCAGCTTTTTGAAATGTTAGAAGAGGGAACAATATTAAAGATTGTTGGCATTTTGAATTGTTGAGTGTACTTGATATGGAACTAGTATAACTGAGTTTGAATCTGAATAACTCCACTTTAACAGCCCTGAAAAAGGGCTGTCTGAGCTCTGAACCGGGTAGTATATAATTCTTATACATTACAATCTATTTTTGCAATTTAGGGCCATTATAAAAGATTTTAAGCAGAGGATAATTAACATAGCAGTTTGCTGCACCTCTGCTACCTACCTGGATATGTAGCAGTTCATTCAAAACATATTCGTTAAGAAGAAATGATCAACAAGTAGCCATTTGCCATGTATAGATGTAAATGGAGCTTCAGATTTGTCTCTAACTGAAAATCAAAACACAAAAACACCTGATCTATGAAAGAAAAATAAGAAAAGTGGTCAAGAAACAATGAGGAGCTCGCACTGCAGCTTAGACTCTCTCTTCACTTGTTCAGGTGACTATAGGGTTCTGGTGGAACAACTGGGGTTAACAACCAGGGCTTTGTTTCTGTGCTCCAGCTCCAGGCAAAAACCTGCAGCTCCACTGCTCCGGAGCTGCTCTGTGCTCCAGCTCCGGGCTCTGCTCTAAAGCCCTGTTAACAACACAGAAAACAGTGGGCCAGCTAGCTGAAGATTAGTGTTGGAATTTTTCAGTAGTCGGGAATATAAACCTAGAGGTGAAAAACCTAGGGTCCATTTTGAAATTTAGCCATTTGGTCATGCTGGAACACTTTGCAGAACCACTCTGCCCCAGAATAAACAGAGGTGCATTCTTGTGCATAGGGATAAATAGAACAGACAATCCTTGCAGTACCCTGAAGACAAATACTATGATTTACCTCCCCTAATCATATCCTAAACATTCCTTGCCGCCCATGAACATCTACAGTGTCTATCTTAGGTACAATGTGGTCCTCATTGCCATGGTATCTGAGCACTTTGCACTCATTTTGAATGTTTATAATCACATCCTCTTTTTTACAGATAGGAAACCGAGGCACTAAACTGCTAAGTGACTTGCCCAGGGCCACACAGGAAGTCTGTAGTGGGGCAGAAAATTGACCCCCCATTCTCCCATGGTCCAGGCTAGTACTCTAACCATTGGATGATCCTTTGGGAGTGTCATTTAATAAGACCTTCAAGTCAGCCAACTTAACCCTGCCATAACCATTGTCTTTATAGATTGTGGGGGAAAAAATATGGGGCTGTCAGTAGGGAGTCAATTTCTATTGAAAAGCATAACTAAACTCATTGTTAAGCTAGAGAATATGGACATGTCCTCTTGAGCATTCGTGTGGCTAGCAAAATGCCAGTGTTCAGAGCTAATATCCATAAAAATGAACAACTATTAGCTGAAACACTTCCGTAAGCAGTACAGTAAGAATGGATGTTGAATGTTTGCAAGGAGTCTATATTATTCCCCATGGTTCCTTCAACACTTATCTATGACATCAGCTTATTTCTCTTTATATGATAAAATATGCAAAAGAATATTTTTCACAGGTACATTAATTTCACAGATTTTATGAATTAGTGTGAGGGTATTTGAATATTTATCTGTCTCTTAAATGTCATTTGCTATTTTTTCAGATATTAGGGGGTCTTTTTTTTTACATGCATCTGACGAAGTGGGTATTCACCCATGAAAGCTCATGCTCCAAAACGTCTGTCAGTCTATAAGGTGCCACAGGATTCTTTTCTTTTTTTCTTTCTATTATACATATTTAATCTTTAATGTTACCTTTAAGTTGAGCTTCTAGTTAACTGAATATTTTGTGTGTAATGATAATTGTGAAATGCAGGGTCACATTGTTTAGACTCCACTAGAGTGGTGCAGCAATGAAGAGTCACTGGACCAGGAAAAAGCATGGCCAACATTTAGGAAAGCAGTTCAGCACATGTTTAAGTGCAGTTCTGAATAGGAGTGAATTTAAGACTGTGCTCCCTTGCTAATGTGAATCAGTGCTTTAGCATGGCCCCTCATCAGTCTTTCCTCGGTGGGGCTCCAAACTTGTTTGCACCTTACAGCTGCTTGCCAAACTTGTGTCAAAAAGCCGGCATCTGCCATTCCTCAACGTGCGTTACATCAGCCAACGACCCAGTAGAGCAGTGGTGGGCAACCTGCAGCCCATCAGGGTAATCTGCTGGCAGGACGTGAGACAGTTTGTTTACATTCACAGTCCGCAGGCACGGCTGCCTGTAGCTCCCAATGACCTCAGTTCGCCATTTCCCGGCGGCCTGCGCTAATTCCCGCAGCTCCCATTGGCCGGGAACAGTGACTCACAGCTACTGGGAGCTGCAGAAGCCGTGCCTATGGATGGTCAATGTAAACAAACTGTCTCATGGCCCACCAACGAATGACCCTGATGGGCCCTGTGTGGCCCGCAGGTGGCAGATTGTCCACCACTGCAGTACAGCAAGCTCGTGCACATCTTTTCATGTGGATTGTTTTTGTTAATCTGCTTTCTTAACTCCAGAATGGCAAAACGTTTTCTTTTTTCTTCAGCTGTGTGGTATTGCTAAAGTTCTTTATATATTAACCTCATGTAATCTCTTACATATGTGTTTGGTGAATGTTTGTAAACTACTGGCAGGATGTGTTTTTAAAGTACAGTAATGGTAAACATGAGTCGTTCCCATTTTATTAAGGATACTGTAATTTCAGTATAGTGACATTGTCATTATAGTTTAATTATGCTCTGGTTATACTTCTGTCATACCTGTTATCATCACTAACTTATAAGACTGCAAAGTTAACTATATGACTGAGAATAAATATATGCAAACATATATGATAGTAGATGTATTAAGAACCACATCAAAGGAGTAATAAGTAAATCAGTCATGTAACTTTTAAGCTTCCAGTTATATGAATTAGATGTAATTGCATGTTGAAAAGGAATACTATTGTGCTTATACTGTAATTAAAGTATTCTTATTATACAGTATGACTCATGAAGTTAGCCATTCACTTTTAATACAAATACAACTAATCACTTTCATGCTCAGATACTACAGGGATGGCACTGATATCCTTATAAAAATAGATAGATTTTCAATATATCAGCAAAAAGATATCCATAAAAATATGATTCTAACATTTTCTTCAGCTGAATGTAGGCTAGAAATCACAAAGAATGTACTTAGCAACATTTGTGGACATTCCACATTCCATAACAAAAACAGTGAATATTTTAGAGCTTGCCATATTAACATGCACCATTAGCTATGAAACATGCATTTAGAATAAATACATTGTTTTACAACTTAAATGAAAATACATTGCTTGTTTTTGCATTCTCTGTTAAGTAAGTTTTAGTATAAATTAATTACAAATTACAATTAGGTGTCTGATTTTCAGGCATTAATTATAGACTGCATTAGTTGGTTAGCTATATTAGTTATTTTTGTTATTAACATTCCACTGATTATTGTGACTAAAAAAATCATTTAAATATATTGTTGTTTTCAAAGGTTCACAGCAGTTTTTTAAGAAGATCTGAATAAAATTCCTTTTTTTATTTTCTATCACGTTCTCTGACTTGGAGTCAGAGAATGCTGGCTGTATTTTTAATAGAGTCATAGGCTTCCTCATAGGGAGGTTGCCAAAGTCATTGTCAGTTGGTAGCATGCAGTTTGTAATTATAATGCTTATGACATTTAGGTACAAAAGAATGATGTCCCTTTATGTTTAAACCCAACAGCTGTTACTGGAGCATTTGGAGTGCCTTGTTTCAAGACATGAAAGGTCTCTGAGGATGACGGTAGTGAAACGACAAGCACAGTCCCCCTCAGGAGTTTCCAGTGAAGTTGAAGTTCTCAAAGCACTGAAATCTTTGTTTGAGCACCATAAGGCTTTGGATGAAAAGGTACATTATGGAAAGAAGCTTATTCAACAGGCTATCTCCTTGCTTTGCCACACTTACGATACCGCAGAGCAGTAGTATTGTTTCTCAGTTCTTGGAGTGTACTGTACATACTGAAAGTAGGGCATCCAAAGAAAATCTTTGACAAAGCACGACTAACAACTGAAATGTTGATATTTCATTTCTTAGCTTCATTCTGGAGTGGGGGGGGTTAGTAAGGATTTTACATAAAAATAAGGTCATCAGAACTTATTTGTGGCCACTAGTAGTTTTTGTTATAAAACAGTTCCATGGAAATTACGTGACTGGCATAAACACCTCTTTCCATTAAGCACTAAGCAAACATATCTCCCACACATGGAGATGCTAGTCCGTGTTGTGTATTTCAAGAAGCAAGTAATTGCCAAGAAAATATGGGCATCTCAAATTGCAATTTCCTGCTGCGGAATTGTAACTGAAGAGGTAGCAACTTCAGTTCTGTCTCTTAACTAGACATTAGTACTTGACTTTTTAAAAGTTACTACATGTAATAGAGGTTTTGATCTGGAATGCCAGGGAGTTTTTATAGTATTCATTGTACAGATTTCTAAAATGTAAATGCATATCTGTTTTCGTGCAAGAGTTCGAAAATACTCTCCACAAATTAATATTTGAGGAGCGATAGTCCACAAAACTTTGTGAATACATTAGTTATATTCATAGAATACTATGTTTTTTCATTGTTATTAGACATATCGAACACTGCAGGTTATGTCTCTTCATATTGGATTTGACTAGCAGGTGCAATACTACGTGAAAGTCACCTACACTTATTTAAAGTCTAGCCTAAAGTGTATCTGTGTTTAGCTAGCAATGAGTGATATTTTATTAAGGTAATCATTACTAAAATGCATTTTAAGGAAGTGTATATAGATATATTTATGTATTTGTGTTTATGTGTGTGTGTGTATCAATATGTAGTAACTTCTCTTAGCTGTTAGGTTTAGGTTTAGTGAGCTTTTGGCTGTAGCATAATTTGCATAAAAG
Source organism: Gopherus flavomarginatus (assembly GCF_025201925.1). NCBI lineage: Eukaryota > Metazoa > Chordata > Testudines > Testudinidae > Gopherus > Gopherus flavomarginatus. The sequence continues at coordinate 78,528,739 of NC_066617.1, read as the reverse complement.
AGTATTGTCAGTAATATCCTTTGGAGTTTAGTAGGATTTATGTATTTTAAAGGCTGAAAAAAGTAAAAGCAGTAGAGGATTTCTGCTACATAGTAGTTTCTAGCATTTAGTTGTATAATAAATAACAAGTCCTGAGAACTGTCTGTAGTTTACAACCATACATACTATTTACAGAAATTCAGCAAACACGTATGTAATAGATTTCATGAGGTTAATATATAAAAAACTTTAGCGATATGATGCAGCTGAAGAAAAAAGGGCTTATTTTGGGTTTAAATTGCAGCAAGGGCAGTTTAGGTTGGACATTAGAAAAAAACTTCCTAACTGTCAGGACGGTTAAGCACTGAAATAAGTTGCCTAGGGAGGAGGTGAAATCTCTGTCATTGGCGATTTTTAAGAGCAGGTTAGACAAACACCTGTCACAATGGTCTAGATAATACTTAGTCCTGCCTTTAGTGTAGGGGACTGGACTAGAAGACTTGTCGAGGGCTCTTCCAGTCCTACAATTCTATGATTCCAGACCCTATACCTAGAAGCTAGAAGTATCCCCTATCCAAGGATGTAATGCTTCTGTTTCCACCTTGTCAGGCGCGTTAACTGACTTTAAGGTCATGGCATTTTAATGTATAGAAAAGGTGTGACTTGCTTAGGCCTGGTCTACACTACGCGTTTAAACTGATTTTAGCAGCGTTAAACCCATTTAACGCTGTACCTGAATCGGTTTCTGTACTCCTCCCCGACGAGAGGAGTAGCGCTAAAATCGGTATTACCATATCGGATTAGGGTTAGTGTGGCCGCAAATCGACGGTATTGGCCTCCGGGTGGTATCCCACAGTGCACCATTGTGACCGCTCTGGACAGCAGTCTGAACTTGGATGCACTGGCCAGATATACAGGAAAAGCCTCGCAAACTTTTGAATTTCATTTCCTGTTTGGCCAGCGTGGAGCTGTGATCAGCACAGGTGACCACGCAGAGCTCATCAGCACAGGTAGCAATGCAGTCTCCTGAGAATCGAAAAAGAGCTCCAGCATGGACCGCACGGGAGGTACTGGATCTGATCACTGTATGGGGAGAAGATTCAGTGCTAACAGAACTCCGTTCCAAAAGACGAAATGAAAAAATATTTGAAAAAATTTCCAAGGCTATGATGGCCAAAGGCCACACCACGGACTCAGTGCAGTGCAAAGTGAAAGTTAAGGAGCTCAGACAAGCCTACCAGAAAACCAAAGCAGCAAACGGAAGGTCCGGGGCAGGGCCGAAAACATGCCGCTTGTACGCTGAGCTGCATGCAATTTTAGGGGGCTGCGCCACCACTACCCCACCCTGTCCATGGATTCCGAGGTGGGGGTTGTAATCTCAACCATGGCTGAGGATTCTGCAGAGGAGGAAGATGAGGAGGAGGAGGAGGAGGACGACGACTTTGCAGCGAGCACACAGCGCTCCGTTAGCCCCAACAGCCAGGAGCTTTTTGTGATTCAAGAAACATCTGTTCTTTATCTCGCTCTGTTATCCTCAGCAGAGTGATATCGTTCATGGCAACCTGGTTGAAAGTCAGGAATTTAATTAAGGGGACAGAGATGGACATTTTCCTTCTAGGCTGTTGCTTAAAATAAATCCTTCCTTGCACATAGCCAAGTGGGGGGAGGGGAGGAAGGATAGCGCTAGCTTTTTTGCGTTTGGCTAGCAGGAATCGTCCCAGCTACCAGCCACACGGTGGGGGGGGGAAGGGTGGTGATCAGCAGTGATCTTCCATGATGCCAGCCAAGCGGTGGGGGGAGGGGTAAAGCAATCGTCCTAGAGAATTGGATGGGGGAGGTTGGCTTCTGCTGCATGTTAACAGGAAGAAGCATCAGAGGGCACTTTGTATATGAAGGCTGGAGAAGCTGAAAGACAATGTCTTTCTGAGCTCCTTAACATGCATGCAAGCTGAATTGTGATGCCCGGACCTGCGTCTGTGAGATCTGTAACACCAGAGCCGCAGGCACTCAATATTAAGATGCAAAATGCAACCTTGTAGTGAAATCACATGTGCTATGTAAGGTGAATAGTGTTGTTCACTGTGAAAGAGTTTAACCATTGTTCTGTAAAATGTATCTTTTTAAATACTTCTTTCCCTTTTTTCCCTCCCTCATGCATCTGCAAATTTTTCAAGCCTCCCTACTCCATCCCGAAGGATCTCTCAGATAAGGCAGAGGAAAAAGAAGACGCGAGACGAAATGTTCTCGGAAATCATGGAAGTAACCCGCAATGAAAGAGCTCATCTGAATAACTGGAAGAACGTGGTAGCAAAGTACAGGAAAGATGCCAGTGAACGTGAGGACAGGAGGGACCAACGTGAGGATAGGAGGGACGAACTTGAGGATAGGAGAGACACTTGAGATGAGAGATGGCGGAAGGAAGATCAGAGGTGTAGGCAGGAAGATCAGCGGTGGCGGGATGCAACGCTGGAGCTGCTGTGTGATCAAACTAATATCCTCCAGTGTCTGGTGGAGCTTCAGGAAAAGCAGCGGGGTCACAGAGTGCCGCTGCAGCCCCTGTGTAACCACCTTCACCACTCATCATGTTCCATATCTTCCTCACCCAGACGTGTAAGAACGCGTGGGGGAAGGCTTCGTGCACCCGCCCACTCCACCCCAGTGGATAGTCCAACCAAAAGGCTGTCATTACACTGAAATGTATTTAATGGCCTTTTCCTTCCCTCTTATGCTCCTCCCAAACCACACACGGGATACCTTGTCAGTTCTCTGCCTCTTTTTATAATTACTTTTTAATAAAGAATACATGATTTTTAAACGATAGTGACTTTATTTCCTTAAGCAAGCTGTAATCGAAGGGGGAGGGTGGGTTGCTTACAGGGAAGGAGTCAATAAAAGGGAGGCATTCATGAAGGGGAAACAAACACAGCAGTCACACCGTACCCTGGCCCATGATGAAACTCGTTTTCAAAGCTTCTCTGATGCGCACCGCTTCCTGGTGTGCTCTTCTAATCACCCTCGTGTCTGGCTGCGCGTAATCAGCGACCAGGTGATTTGCCTCAGCCTCCCAGCCCACCATGAAGGTCTCCCCCTTACTTTCACAGAGATTGTGGAGCACACAGCAAGCAGCAATAACAATGGGGACACTGGTTTGGCTGAGGTCTTAGCGAGTCAGTAATGTGCGCCGGTGTGCCTTTAAACGGCCAAATGCACATTCTACCACCATCCTGCACTTGCTCAGCCTGTAGTTGAACAGCTCCTGACCACTGTCCAGGCTGCCTGTGTATGGCTTCATGAGCCACGGCATCAAGGGGTAGGCTGGGTTTCCCAGGATAACTATAGGCATTTCAACATCCCCAACTGTTATTTTCTGGTCTGGGAAGTAATTCCCTTGCTGCAGCAGTTTAAACAGAGCAGTGCTTCTGAAGACGCGAGCGTCATGAACCCTTCCTGGCCATCCCACGTGGATGTTGGTGAAACGTCCCTTGTGATCCACCAGTGCTTGCAGCACCATTGTAAAGTACCCCTTCCAGTTTATGTACTGGGTGCCCTGGTGCTCCGTTGCCAAGATAGGGATATGGGTTCCATCTATCGCCCCCCCCCCCCCCCCGCCCAGTTAGGGAATTCCATTGCAGCAAAGCCATCCACTATGACCTGCACGTTTCCCAGAGTCACAACCTTTCGTAGCAGCAGCTTAATGATTGCTTTGGCTACTTGCATCACAGCAGCCCCCACAGTAGATTTTCCCACTCCAAATTGATTCCCGACTGACTGGTAGCTGTCTGGCGTTGCAAGCTTCCAGAGGGCTATTGCCACTCACTTCTCCACTGTGAGGGCTGCTCTCATCTTGGTATTATGGCGTTTCAGGGCAGGGGAAATCAAGTTACAAAGTTCCATGAAAGTGCCCTTACACATGCGAAAGTTTCGCAGCCACTGGGAATCATCCCACACCTGCCAAGCTATGCGGTCCCACCAGTCTGTGCTTGTTTCCTGGGCCCAAAATCGGCGTTCAATGGCTAGAACCTGCCCCATTACCAGCAGGATCTCCAAAGCGCAGGGGCCCGCGGTTTGAGATAATTCTGTGTCCATGTCCTCATCACTCTCATCGCCGCTCTGCCGTAGCTGCCGCCTCCTCCTCGCCTGGCTTTGCAGGTCCCGGTTCAGCATAGACTGCACGAGAATGCGTGAGGTGTTTACAATGTCCACTATTGCGGTATTGATCTGAGCAGGGTCCATGCTTGCTGTGCTATGGCATTTGCACAGTTCACCAGGAAAAAAGGCGCGAAATGGTTGTCTGCTGCTTTCACGAAGGGAGGGGTGAGGCTGTACCCAGAACCACCTGCGACAATGATTTTTGCCCCATCAGGCACTGGGCTCTCAACCCAGAATTCCAAGGGGCGGGGGAGACTGCGGGAACTGTGGTATAGCTATGGGATAGCTACACACAGTGCAACACTCCAGAAATTGACGCTAGCCTCCGACCATGGATGCACACCGTCGAATTAATGTGCTTAGTGTGGCCGCGTGCACTCAACTTTATACAATCTGTTTTATAAAACCGGTTTATGTAAAATCGGAATAATTCTGTAGTGTAGACGTACCCTTATAGCTGAATCTTATAAATTTTGGGTGTAGGACAGGTCTAACTGGGGGTGGAGGGGAGAATTCCACATTTAGGGTAGAGAAAAAGGAAACAGTTTTGTAATAGACTTTTTTTTTTAAATGAATGGTGTCTGCTTGACGCTATTCAGAGCAGAGGTATGGAATGTTAGGATTTGTCTACGTGGGACATTAGTGTATGGTAACCCAGAGTATAAATCTAAACTGTATAAATCTACAGCCCACTAACTTGCCGTGAAATAATGTCCTGCGTGGACCCTGCTATAGTGCACTAACAGTTCGACATCACACTGTGATATACTCCCATTTCAAACATCTTGCAGAATGTTTAGTGCAGTGTAGCAGGGTCCACTGGGTGAGTTAGTGTGCAGCAAGCTAGTGCTCTGTAAATTTAAACCCTGATTTGCCACATACTAACTTGCCTCATAGACAAGACCTTAGAATAGTTTAGGAGAGGACAGATTGAAAAATGGAATTTATGTACTGTGGGAAATTCTGATATTTTGACAATTGTTTTAATCTCAAATAGGATGAAAAGTTGAAATATCAAAACTTTTCATACAATAAAAATTTACTTTGGAAATGTTTTGTTTCATTTCAACATCAAAACAAAACATTAAAACATTCTTGAAATGAAACATTTCATTTCAGTTTGTTGATCTAAGATTAAATGTTTTGTCCATGATGAACCACGGAAGCTCAGCCACAGGTTGAGACTGTGGTGAATCATTGAAGATGTAGTCTGGCCCAGAAGCTGGGTCCATAAGAAAGAATGGGGGCATGGGGTTTCCTCACCTACAACTCCCATGAGGCACTGTAGTAGCTCAGAGGGATGCATAATGTCATCCCAAAACAAAATGTTTCCTTTTGTTTTTCCTGGCAGAAAATTCTGCTGAAATCTGTCTTTTCCCATGGAAAATTCAGATTTAGATAAAACCTTATTTTTCAATTGGAATATGTTTAATTCAACATTTTTGAGCAGCCCTGATTAGGAGGAGGTAGATTAGAAGGTAAAGAGCCAGTGTGGCAGCCAAAGGTGCATGAAAAATGTATCACATGGGTATTACCTCCATATATGTCAGCTGTATGTGCATGTCTCTATAGATATAGACCTATATAAAATACCAAGCAAGTTTCTCTGATCTGGCCAAGGTATGCTTGGTAAAACATTGAAGAGGAGTATATAGGTGACAATAAGCTACTTCTACCATGTGCCCCATATCCTGTATTGTCCTATTACCATATTTCTTTCCAAAGCAAGTTAGAGCTGAAAGCCATTCTGTCTTCCGCTGGCTGCCCACAGTTTCAAACGGCTTTTACAACGTTTACATATACGTATAACATCCTTGCTCAAGTAATCTGTGGTGATTGAACCTGTACACCTGGATCTAAAATCATGAGCCTCTATCATTTGAGGTAAAAGGATAAGCTAATTATTTCTAGGGCAATAGGAGCCTATAAACCTCTATCTGTGTTCTAACCACTAGCACAGTGTTATGGGTTACCAGAGGGATGGCCCAGCCATACACTCCCCTGCCCCATCCATAGTCCCTGCAATGGAGCAATACATAAACCAGCTGGGCAATACTAGTGAAAATGGCCCACAGTCTCCCCTCTGCTCTATATAGTCTTATGCAACAGAGGAGAGAATCTGACCTGTGGACATTCAAACCTGTTTTATTTTGCAGGGAGAATGTTGGCCAGACAACACAAAGTTATTCCAAATGCTTTTGAGAAAGTACAACAGGGTCTTTCCCCAAGCAGACTGGCCTTAGTATTCTGACCAAAAATCCTAACCAGATGTGCATATTCTGCCTAATTGAAAATTTTCATTTGTAATGTCAACTTTCACATGTGACTTACAACACTAAAATACTGTTGTGTCATGTTGTAACAGATTCTATCACGGTAGCGTGGTTGTGTTTCACTGGTGGGGGTAATGATTCCTACCTAGACAGTATAACAGCAACTGCAGTGGAGTCATTGCTGTCATGAGATTTGATGCAAAGCCACACAACAGTATTTTAAGAGGGGAAAGTGGGGGAAAAACAATTAAAATTAAAAAGGAGATTTTTTTTTCAGCTGGACGCACTCTAAATATCTAAGTAGAAATTTTGGCTATGGCATCAAGGCTGATAACGCCCTTTTGTGGAAGTTGCCTTGGGATACCTGCAAGTGGTCAGGGTCTGAATTTTACTTTTCATCTCAGAGACAGCAAGTGCAACAACACAATATCTCTATGCATCATGCTGAGGCTTTAACTTCACATTTACTCAGAGAGAACAATGCTAATGTCATTGTCATTGCCACAGACCATGTCCCCAAGAACAGATGTCGCAGCATCTGGCTATTCCTTTGAGGGTCTCCATTCCATGTACTGTAGTCACTAAAGGCCTGATACTGCTATATTGAACTCAATAAGCAAATCCAAGTAACTATAATGGGAGCAGGATTTGGCTCTAATGCCTACTCTGGAGGGCTTTTAAGATCTGACAAGATTTAGACAAAAAATAAACAGTCAGTTTGACCATATTTTATATAAACAGATGAGAAGAACATGCAAGAGTGGGGGATCTAATTGCTGTCATTGAAAATTAGCTTGTTTAAGTGCTTTATAAAGAATGTCACTCATGGGGAAAATGCTTGAGTCTTTTAAAATATTATTGGTCACACATACATTATATTAATAACATTATTCAAAAGTCTTTGGAAATCATTCTTCTGTTGTTATGATGTATTTTCTGGGAAGCTTAAGTGCATCACATCTTTAAGCATTTCCATGAGTGAGTTAGTTGAGGAAGACTTTGCAACAAACTCCATTTGCACTATATATAAAAAATAATTATTATTGTTTTTCTCTGTTTGTTTTGTCACATCATATATCAATTTTCTGTTCATTCTCTATGTATCTAACTGTGCTGCAATTGTTAAATTTTAGGTTCTTAGCAACCTAAAAGTTGGAGTTTTGCTGATAATTCTGTATTCTCTTGGTGTCAAAAGCTACACAATGTCCTCAGTGCAGTCAAAATACCACAGAATCCTTATTCTACCACAGAAACAACCATGAAGAGCTTGTTTTAATAGAATGTGTTTACATGTCTCATTTTTTGTAAAGAAGAGATCCCAAAGTGATTTACAATAATGTGTTACATACTATTCATTCTGTTACTTTTTGAGTAAAGATGTCTTCCAAAGACTTGGGGTTAGTTTGTCATCTTCCATGAAGGACCTGCACAAAAGAAAATTTTGTCACAAAAGTTGACTGGTTTGGGGCTGCATATATCCTTGCATTACAAGCCCTGTACCGAGGCAGAACAGTAAAAGGGTAGATAGGCCATGACAGGTTTTTTATCCCTGTAGGTCACCAATCAGACACAGAGCTGAAGTGCCTGTAAATGCCCTCCATTCCCCAGTGGCAGTTTGGCATGTTCATGTGCTCTGCTGCCAGTTAGGTCCCAAACATGGGTTCTCACTTTTATGTTATCAGCAGGGATTTCCATGTCATGGGGAGGGAGTAACATTAGTCACAACAATAGTCATGCCAGCCTTGAAGCTACATTCCTAGGAATCATGCTGTTTACAGAGGATATTCCTCAGCCTATCCATTCCACTTTAGAAATGCTAAACTGACTACATTTATCACACCCTTTAGGAGATTTTACTTTCAAAGATTACCTTTTGAGATTACCAGTGCACCTAAAATTTTCCAAAGGAAGATGGCAAAACACTAATGGAGTTGTACTCGTAGTGGATAACATTAGGACGTATGGGTTTTCCATGGAAGAAAACAACAAAACCCTCAACGAAGGTCTAATCTTAATCAGTCAGTCTAAACTGAAGCTAAACAAGAAAAACATGCATTTTCTGCATATCTCAAATCAAGTTTTTGGGACAGACAGTAAACAGAGATAGAATCAGTCCTAGCCCTGAGAAGGTAAATGCAATTTAAGAATTGAATACACCAGTGAATGTACCAGAACTGAGACTAATGCTTGGGATGGTAAATGGCCTTCATTGATTCAAGACCTTTTTATAGTGACAAAACCACTGAGTGAACTATTAAAATCTGACAGAAATTGCATTCAAAAAAGTAAAAGAAATTATCTCAATACCTCCAGTTCTCAAGTACTATGATGTGAACAAATCCATAATGGTCAGTGCAGATGCCAGCAGCTAGAGGTGATGTGTGTGTGTGTGGGATAGAGTGGGGAGATACTGCCGCCCCCCCTGCTTTGCTGCTTGGCTTGTACTCAGCATGCTTGGTAACACTGCTGAAGCCAGCTGCCCTCACTCTGCCCTTCCCTCCCACTATCAGCAGTGTCATTTCTGCAAGCAGCTATGGCCTGTGTGATTTATTATTGCAGCAACATGGAACTCAGTGGAAGCCAGTTGCATTTTGCTCTCACATTCACAGAAGCAGAAAAACAATATGCACAGATAGAAGAGGAGTACCTAGCAAGCATATGGACATGTGAGAACTTTTACAGATATCTTCGTGGACTGGATTTGTTTATGCTGATAACAGACCATAATCTGTTTGTAACCCTCATCAACTGAAAAAACCAGGATCAAGCATTGCTGATATACCATCATCCATTGATAAGGTTAGTATACTTGAACCCAATTGCTAAATATGTTCCTGGAAAAAATCTGATAGTAGCAGACACTCTGTCTTGGAGCCCAGCGTCACACTCAACTATCCATGAGATCAAAGATGAAGTTAATGAGTAAATAGATGCTGTGAACATATACAGACCAGTGTCAGAAAAGAGACTACATCAGCTACAACAAGCAACCTTCACAGACACACAACTTCAAGAAGTTTTAAGTTATGTTAGGCCTAGCCACCCAGAATATCTAAAGGACACCAAGGAAGTGACAAGAGACTACTTTGTAGTATGTGGACAATTAAGCAAGTCAAATGGACTCGTGATTAAAGGCAATTACATTGTAATTCCAAACTAAATAAGAGGAGAAATCCTAAATCTCATCCATGAAGGACATCAAGGACTAACTAAATGCCAGCCAGTCAGGATGGTGGCTGAGCATCAGCAAGGATATAAAAAATACACTATCTGCATGTGAACATTGAAGAACTAACAAACTAACACAACACAAAGACGTTTTAATAACAACACCTTTACCAGACAAACCTTGGAAAAGACAAGCTGCAGATTTATGTGAATTCAAAGGACATTGTTACCTGGTCGTAGTGGACTATTTTTCCTGGTATATAGAAATAATTTACTTGAAAGACATAACCTGTTGCAGTGTTATCAAGAAACTGACGTGCACCTTCGCACATTTTGGTATTCCTGAACAACTAGTGATGGACAATGGACCACAGTTCACAGCAGTGGAATTTAAGACATTTCAAATGAGATATGATTTTAATCATATTACTAGCAGCACACATTATCCACAAATGAATGGGGAGACTGGTAAAGCTCTATAGATAGCCAAGAAAATCCTACAGCAGGAAGATCTGTTCCTTTCTCTTCTGAGCTAGAGATCAATACTAATAACAGCTACTGGATATAGTCCAGCACAGTTCATGGTGGGAAAACAGCTCAGCACTACAGTTCTGACTTTGGAAAAGGACCTATCTGTAAAGTGGCCATCCATGAGGAGAATAGCCAAATCAGATAAAAAAAGCAAAAAGAGCATACAAATCTTTTTACAACAGATGTCACTAGTTAGAGAACTTCTGGGTTTATGACCTGGTGACCATGTTTGTGTCAAAGTGAATGGAGGGAAAAAGGATGGAAAACTCCAGCTGTTGAAATGAAAAAAAAATTAGTTGCTCAGGTCATATATGATCAAAACCTGCAGAGAGTTCAACAGAAACCATCAACATCTACAGTTTGTTCATCAAAAAAAACCCCCCAACAATCAACAGAGCAAACTCGACAGTGCAGACACAGAACTTCATAAGAACATAAGAATGGTCATACTGGATCAGACCAATGGTTCATCCAGCCCAGTATCCTGTCTTCTCAATGCCAGGTGCTTCAGAGGGAATGAACAGAACAGGCAATCATTGAGTGATCCATCCCCACCGCCCATTCCCAACTTCTGGCAGTTGGACGCTAGGGACACCGAGAGCATGGATTTGCATCCCTGACTATGTTGGCTAATATTAGCCATATCCTACATGAAGTTATCTAATCCTTTTTTGAACTCCATAAGAGTTTTGGCCTTCATAACCTTTGTTAGCAACAAGTTCTACAGTTTGATTGTGCGTTGTGTGAATAAGTAATTAGTACTTTCATTTGTTTTAAACCTGTTACCTGTTAATTTCATTGAGTGACCATTGGTTTTTGTGTTGTGAGAAGGCATAAACAACACTTCCTTATTCACTTTTTTCATGCCATTCATGATTTTATAGACCTTTCTCATATCCGCCTTAGTTGTCTCTTTACTAAGCTGAAAAGTCTATCTTTTTAATCTCTCCCCTCATACAGAAGCTGTTCCATACCCCTTCATCATTAACCTTTTCCAGTTCTAATGTATCTCCTTTGGTATGGGGCGATCAGAACTCCACACACATTCATGGTGTGGGCATGCCATGGATTTATATAGAGGCATTATGATATTTTCTGTCTTATTATCTATTCCTTTCATAATTGATCCTAACATAGTTAGCTTTTTTGACTGCTGCTGCACACTGAGCAGATGTTTTCAGAGAACTATCCACAGTGACTCCAAGATCGTTTTCTTAAGTTGTAACAGCTAATTTAGATCCCATCATTTTGTATGTACAGTTGGGATTATATTTTCCAGGATGCATTACTTTGCATTTATCAACACTGTATGCATCTGCCATTTTCTAGCCAGTCATCCAGTTTTGTGAGATCCTTTTGTAACTCTTCATAATCAGTTTTGTATTTAATTATCTTGAGTAATTTTGTATCATCTGCAAACTTTGCCACTCACCATTTACTCCTTTTCCCAGATTATTTATGAATATGTTGAACAGCCTTGGTCCCAGTGCAGATTCATAGGGGACCCTGCTATTTACTTATGTCCACTGTGAAAACTGACCATATATTCCTACCCTTTGTTTCCTATCTTTTAAGCAGTTACTGATCCATGAAAGACCTTCCCTCTCATCCCATGACTGCCTATTTTGCTTAAGAGCCTTTGGTGAGGGACCTTGTGAAAGGCTTACTGAAAATCCAAGTACACTAAGTGCACTGGATCTCCCTTGTCCACATGTTTGTTGGCCCCCTCAGAGAATTCTAGTGGATTGGTGAGGCATGATTTCCCTTTACAAAAGCTGTGTTGATTCTTCTCCGACACATTGTGTTCATCTATGTGTCTGATGATTCTGTTCTTCACTATAGTTTCAACCAATTTACCTAGTACTAAAGTAGGGCGTACTGCCTTGCAATTGCCAAGATCACTTTTGAGCCTTTTAAAAAAAATGGCAGAGCCAGACGTGTACCCAGAAGTCTCCTACTGCAAGACAAACCCAAGAAAGAAACCAACAGGACTCCACTGGCCATCACATACAGTCCCCAGCTAAAACCTCTCCAACGCATCATCAGGGATCTACAACCCATCCTGGACAATGATCCCACACTTTCACAGGCCTTGGGTGGCAGGCCAGTCCTTGCCCACAGACAACCTGCCAACCTGAAACATATTCTCACCAGCAACTGCACACTGCACCATAGTAACTCTAGCTCAGGAACCAATCCATGCAACAAACCTCGATGCCAACTCTGCGCACATATCTACACCAGCGACACCATCACAGGACCTAACCAGATCAGCCACACCATCACCGGTTCATTCACCTGCACCTCCACCAATGTAATATACGCTATCATATGCCAGCAATGCCCCTCTGCTATGTACATCGGCCAAACTGGACAGTCGCTATGAAAAAGGATAAATGGACACAAATCGGATATTAGGAATGGCAATATACAAAAACCTGTAGGAGAACACTTCAACCTCCCTGGCCACACTATAGCAGACCTTAAGGTGGCCATCCTGCAGCAAAAAACTTCAGGACCAGACTTCAAAGAGAAACTGCTGAGCTTCAGTTCATCTGCAAATTTGACACCATCAGTTTAGGATTAAACAAAGACTGTGAATGGCTTGCCAATTACAAAACCAGTTTCTCCTCCCTTGGTTTTCACACCTCAACTGCTAGAACAGGGCCTCATCCTCCCTGATTGAACTACCTCATTATCTCTAGCTTGCCTGCATGCATATATATATATATACTTGCCCCTGGAAATTTCCACTACATGCATCTGACAAAGTGGGTATTCACCCACGAAAGCTCATGCTCCAAAACGTCTGTTAGTCTATAAGGTGCCACAGGACTCTTTGCTGCTCAATCTGGGATAGTTCCTCAGATTTGTCATATAAAAAGAATGATGGGCAATCTCCCTCACATCTTCTGCAGTGAAGGTCTATGCAAATAATTCTTTTAACTTTGCCACGACAGCCTTATCTTCCTTGAGCATTCCTTTATCACTTCAATCATCAAGTGGCTGCACTGAGTATTTGGCAGGCTTTCTGCTTCTGATACATGTTCAGAAAATTGCAGCTGTTTTTTTTTTGTCTTTTTCTAGTTGCTTTTCAAATTCTTTTTTGGCCTGCCTAATTTGGCCTGTCTTTACACTTAACCTGCCAGAGTTTGTTCTTTTCTATATTGCTCTGTAGTATTTGACTTCCAATTTTTAAAAGATGTCTTTTTGTTTCTAACAGTGTCTTTTACTGTGTTAGCTTGTCCGGGTGGCATTTTTTGGTCCTCATACTGTTTTGTTTTGTTTTGTTGTTGGACGGGAAAGAAGGATATATATAATTTGAGCATCTATTATGATGTTTTTTAAAACATTTCCGTGCAGCTTTCAGGCATTTTACTCTTGTGACTGTTCCTCTTAATTTTAATAATAATAATAATAATACTTCAAGATTCCAAATTGACCAGAGACAATCGTTGCACCTAGTGGACAGCCAGGTAAACAAGTTGTTACATGTTTGGGTCATATAACGATAAAACCAGTATGATTCAGAAACACTTAACAGACTGGTATATAGTGAACTTTAAGGATAGCATGATTTTGTAAATGTTGGCAATGTAAAACGTAAAGAGAGAGATGTAATATAATGCTAAACTATATTATACTATTCAGCCACCAGTGTATATATTTGAGCAACCTCAGAATTACTGTATATACTTGTTCATTAGCCCATTCATTTATAAGAGGACCCCCTCCAAAATGGATAGGTAAAAATAGCAAAACCTGTAAGACCCTTTCATAAGCCCGACCCTATATTTCAGGGGTTGGAAAACTTTGGCTCCTGGCCTGTCAGGGTAAGCTGCTGGCAGCTTGGATGTTTTGTTTACTTGGAGCGTCTGCAGCCATGGAGCCCCTCATCTCCTTGTGGCCGCGGTTTGCCGTTCCCAACCAATGGGAGCTGCGGGAAGTGGCGCAACTTCCTGCAGCTCCCATTGGCTGGGAACGGTAAACTGTGGCCACAGGGAGCAGAGGGGCCCCATGCCTGCAGACACTCCAGGTAAACAGACCGACAATGTATTAGATATTCAATTCAATGATTCCATAGCATTTAAAATCATCAAATTTTGGTGTAGACCTGTTTATAAGCTGACCCCTGCTCTTTGATGTGTCACTTTTTTACCAAAAATATTTGGCTTATGAATGAGTATATATATGGTAGTTCTTATTCACTGACATCATCTGATATAGCTATTTAGATTTTTTAGGAACACCAGGTAGCAAGACAAATAACAGTAATTTGTCTAGATCACTGGCATAAAGCACTAAACCAAGACAGAGCATGTTTTTTATCTGTACTTGACTGTCTTTTCTTTTAAACATATCTCAGTTTGTGGTGAAGAAATAAAATTCTATGTTAATCTGTTACAATATTTTCCTATAGTCTACACACAGATCAGCACCACCGGTTACCTATCTGGGAGGCTTGCTAGCACTATGAAATGGCAGTATCAGCTGCATAGTCAAGGTTGAAGTTAGCTTCCCATTATAAGTTACCATAAAGTTCCCTCCAAAGATATTAAATTTCAAATGCCACATCTTATCTCTGGAGAGAACTTCTCTGGATAGTTTGGAAAAACCATAAAAGGATTATTTAAAGTTATAGTGTTGCCCTAACTTGAATCGGAATCTGACTTAGCCTCAAAATTGCCCCCAGGATTCAGGAATGGGAAGGTAAAGGAAAGTTGCCTATGCTTCACCCTCTCAGGGGTGCCAGAGCATTTAAAATCTTCTCTCTTCTTGTCTCTTTGAAAAAAATTCCTAACTCTTTTTTTGTCTGACTGTGTCTCCAAATCAATTGGTAAAAAAATCCAGATTGTTTGTTTTGGCCTTATTGAGGAGAAGTGCCTTTTAGTATTTTGGGGGAGGTCAAGAAAGGCAGGGAATAAGCAAATTACAAACATATGTAGAATACTAGAGACTCAATAAAACAGAGATAGAAAATGGAGGAACAGGAAGTCCATGGTAGGGCCACTGAGAGGAAGAGGAAGTGCTGTCTCTCCCTTCAGTCATCCCAGCAAGGAAATAGCTTCTGGAAGAAGCTCCCGGACTGGGAAGTAACAAAGAAACTAACAATCTTGTTCATGCAGAAGGACATTGCTGCTGTTTAGTGACATAATGAGATCTGTCAGAGCAAGTTTCCCCTCCTGCAGGCCTCACATAGCAACTGGATTTAAACTTTTGGTACTAATTTTTTTTTAAAGTAAATTTAAAAGGAAAAGAGAAGTTTTAACCATAACTTTTTAAAGAAAGTTCTCTGAGTTAATTTTGAGGTAAAGTTGCCCCACAAACAAAAACAGCAACAGGAGTTTTTATTGTCTCAGTTACGGTTGTCAAAAGATTAATTCCCTTACAGTAAGTGCTGGGCAGATACAACAGAAAGGTATATGTAGATATTCTTGCAGATGAAAACAACCAGTTTATTTCAACATGAGTCACAATCTTTTTATTCAGAAACAGGTGGGTAACTGGGGGTTTTAGTCACACAAGTGTTCATAGAAAGAAAAAGCGTCACAAATACTGTCATGAATAAATAATTTTAAAGCTCTTTGTGGGCTGGGAATTGGAAAGGGGAGAAGGAAGGATTTGGCAGAAGAGGGGAAATAAGTGAGAAGCAGTTACTAGGAGATACAGTAGAGTAGGTGGTGTGTTACCACCTACAGAAATGCCAGCAAGAGATTAACCATGTGACACTGAAAGATCAATGATGTGCCTGGTTCTTTTTGTGGCACTTCAAAGCTAGTGGTGTGGCTGGTCGTCTGGCTCTGTGCTTGCAGTGCAGTCAGGCAGAAAGAAAACAGAATACCTTTTCTGCACCATTTGTGGCATCGCATAGCAAAAATGTCACCTAGAGGTGTATCCTCTGCTATGTTCTGATAGGCCACCACACGTCACCAGGACTAGTTTTAATTCTCTGTACTTCACAAACCTTATCTAGAAAGTGGGCAAGTATTGTTCCAGTTTACAGACAGGGCAACAGAGACGCATTTCTGATATTTCACAAAACCCTGTGGTTCTTCTCCAGAAAATTGCTTGACGTTTCTGTGCTTGGCTGCACCATATATAAAAGGGACTGATATAATGTGAAGCACTTTGAGGTCTACAGGTGAGAAAGCATTATGATAGTGCCAGCTATCCACATTAAGCACCTTTACCAGATGTAAAAATTCAAAACTATATGTAAAAATAAAATAGACTAGGTGAGAATATTCTGAGTCTGTGTCCACTCATTTATCTCCTAAGTGTCCAGGTAACACTTAGAATGCCAATCATTCAGACCATTCAAAAGCTAGATTAGGGTGTGTTTTTGTTGTTTGTTTTTCAAATAAATTTAGGGGGGTGCCAACATAGGATTTATTATAATAAATTTGTTGTAAACATTTTAGGTGGCTCTGGCCCACAGTTAGACTTTAATGTTTGTTCTGCCTGATTTATAGGTTTCAGGAAAACGTCACTAATGGGCTAATATTGTTTATGATAGCTCATTGTTGAGTTTCTATATAGAATATACCAGTGTGCTATTTATCACTGGCATTCTTTAGGAGAACATACATGACCAGTGTGAGTTCCTTACTCAGTTTTAACAGTGTCCATACTCAATTTTCCATTGAAATCAGTGGAAGGTTGAGTAAGGAAGGAATACAAACTGAGTCAAGTAATAACCAAGATTACCAGGTTAAACATTTATCCTGTTGGTTTAGAGCTAGATCTGGGAACTGCAGCTTCTATGGCACACAACATTCAGGAGCTCTGAGCATCATAACTGCATCAGAGACTAGTGTGCATCTTGAAAGGGAAGTTTCTCAAGACATCTATGTAATTTTTCATAGCTGCCCAAGGTTCTCCCTCCTCTCACTGTTGGAGTCACAGACTGCTGTCAGCCTAACTGGCTGACATGTATTGGCAGTCCCATGTTGGGGAATGATTGTTACATCTCAATTGGGGATGGAGAGTGGGATTCTTCCTGGGCAGTTTAACAGACAGATATAAAAAGAATGAATAGGCGTTTCTTTTGAAACAAACTGTCCTCAGTTGATGTAATGGTTGCTTAGGTTGGGAGAACAAACTGGAGCCAGCAGACTTAAGATTCTGGGGTGGGTCAGAAAGACAGTGGGCTGACCCTTTACTCTTTGGGGATTATTTATTTATTTATGGAAGGAAGGAAATTAAACCCTTTTCAGTTTAATTACTCTCCCACCAACTGACAACCCTACCTTTACTACTGCTATATGGTTTAGAGTGAAAAACTGGCATATGAATAGAGTGGCTCAATATGTAGCTTATTCATGGAAATTCCCTGCCCACTTTCCCTGAGTGGCTGTGCTCTCACAAACCATGTGGTTCCTCTCATTCATCCTTTGAGCCCAGGGCCTACTATTCCCAGGATTAGTGAGCCTGGCATGCAGCAACATATGTGGCTTTCTGGACTTTTTTATGCCTCACAGTTCCATATGAACAAGGGTCAGGATTGGGTCCTATAGTATTGCACTGTACAGAATTTAAGAGGTAAATTTTCAGATTCCATCCTCCAGCTGTGTTTGTGGCCCAAGGAGGTTTTGTACATTCAAATTCTAACACTATTCAAAATCCACATACTACAGTTAGAATTTTGTTAAAACATACACACAGGAGTTTACACCTGTAGAGCGCATGTGTTTTTATTTTGTGTTTGTGTGAGTGGCAGTCCTATGAAGTCTAATGAAGATTTACTATGTATAAATGTTTAGAAATCACCGCTGTAGATATTTTAGATCATTTGAATAAATTATGTGAACATACCTAGCATGTTCTTACTGCAGTTAAACTTGTTTTTCCTTTTTACTAAAACAATATGCTAATATATATTTTATTCAAATTAACTAAAACAAATAGTGTTGTGCAAGCAACAACTAGTTTAAGATACACCCTAGGCTTACATGATCTTTTATTTCATCTAAATTGCTACAAGGTTTTCTTTACATGTTAATTAATATAACTTGAATAACTTTCCATGATGCTGTTATTTTCTGCAAATGTATTTGCTGTCTCAACTTATTTAAATCAAATGTTGAAATTAACTAAAAATAAGACTAAATAAGTGTACACATTGCAGCATAGTGTTGACAATAAGTAACTTCAATAGTGTGCTAATATGTACCGTTTTAAATGTTAGCTATTTGTTATTAGTTCTTGTGAATAGTGTAGTGTTAGGTATGTATTATAAGCATTTGCAAAATACCGCTTTCATCAGTAAGGACAACAGGAGCTCAGAAGAGAAGTATTTTCCCTGAAGTTCTTAATTGATTAGCATTTCTTTCAGCATTACCTATGGATATGAAATAAGTGTTCAAACAAGTAGAAGTTTGTATGCCTTCAGTTGTATAGAATAAGTCACATCACTTTCTTGTGACCTTTTGTGTGGGCCGTAGACAGTATTAAGGGAAGCCCAGAAAATGGATAATAATGTCTTCTCTCATATATAATAAACTCTCATTTATTACAAACACAACATTAGCTTTTTGTGTATAGGAAATATATTTTGTAGATTCTTAATAACTTTTTGCAAAGATAAAATAAAGTGAACAACTTTACTAACAAGGATTAACTTGGTCAGTTACAAATAGTGCTGCACAAAAGTTTTTCAATTAGTTTGATAAATTAAATTAGTATTACCAGTTATTCTTCACACAATGGACTTTAATGTGTTTTCAGGAGTTCTTTTCCATACCATTCCTCTGGAACTGTTCCAATAAATTCTTATATTTAGTGTCTTGTCTACTTCTAGAAGGTTGCATTTACTGTACAATTTCATAGATTTAAAAGGAAATTGTATGGTAGCAGTGTTAGGCTTTAAAGGTTGTAACCTGATGCTCACACATGTGGCTTCACTCTTCTCAGAGTAAGGTTTAAAAGGCTTTCTTAGTTAACGTCTCTTTCATGCGTGTTCAGGACACAATACACATACCTGCAAACAGACCTGCAGATTGTACTGTAGTGTTTATGGCAGATTATATAAACCTTAAAGACTGATAGAAATCACGTTACTGCACATATTTTGGTTTTTCTTCTAGGTAAGGGAACGACTGAGGGTTTCTTTAGAAAGAGTCTCTGCACTGGAAGAAGAACTAGCTGCTGCTAACCAGGAGGTAACATAAAACACTTTCTCCCCATTTTAGGTGCAATTTTTCTAACATTCTGTCCCTTGTGTTTCCCATCACTATTATTGAAACTGTCACAAAACAATAAATTACATTCTGTATAGGCCACTGACCAAGGCCTATTGTAAGTGGCTGTCACATTACTAAAATCTTCTGCTTTATTCAGATCTGTCATTGTGAGCAGATGAAACAAACAAGGGCTAGTGACAGGTGCCAAACTTTTCTTTCCTTTACTAGATATGGAAAAGCCATGAGACAATAGATATGTGTCAGAAATTGTAAGCAATATAATAACTGCTAAATTGGAGTTTATATCAGATATTGCTATAAAATTAGGGACCTGCAGTCTCAACAGTAAGTACAATATTATAAATTAAATTACAGAGAAAAAAGCTAAAACTGCTACATAACCTATCCTAATAATATATTTTCTCTGTGTATGCATTAACATATAGGGTTTTTAAAATACCTAATCCTGTGCTTATTACTCAAGAATGAGGATTGCAGACTTGGCTCAGATATTGTACGATCCTTAGTTAATAATGAATATTGATATGTATAGGTTCTCATTCAAATCCATAAAGTTCAATGGAAGTCTTTCTGTTGACATCTACTATCTTAGGACCAGGGCTGTAGTCAATCATCTCAATATCCAGTTATTTTGGGGAGATTAGTTATACTCTCAGTCTTTACCAGTCATACACAAGGGAATTCTAAGAAAAAGCACTGTAGTTCTTGGTTTGCCTTCCGAGCCTGGTAAATATGCAAAATAACATATGTACTTCTAATTGTTCTTGCTTTACAATCTACAAATGAGTAATAAGTATATTAAATACAATAGAATTTTAGCTATTTGAACAGCAAGTATCCAAACCTTTCTAACAAGTTGCTGCTCTGTTTCCCATGTTTTGACTCCATTCTCTCTCACTGAATCCTGCTTATATGAATTATTCAAACAATTTTGGTGTCATCTATTACTATCATTTATCTGACATTCATCTCACTAGCATCTGGGCATCTTACAAGGCTTACATAGAAATATTCAAGAGTTCAATGAGAGAGACCAAACATAGAGCTCCCTGGATGCTTGTGGCTTTATTTTTCAGCTAGCAAACCAGAACTGAATCAATGTAGAGGGCATAGGCAAACAAGGGGGGTTCCAAAGGGGATGGAGGTAGGCTGTTCTCAGTGGTGGCAGATGACAGAACAAGGAACAACGGTCTCAAGTTGCATGAGGGAGGTCTTGATTGATTATTAGGAAAAACTGTTGCACTAGGAGGGTGGTGAAGCACTGGAATGGGTTACCTAGGGAAGTGGTGGAATCCCCATCCTTAGAGGTTTTTAAGGCCCAGCTTGACAAAGCCCTGGCTGGGATGATTTAGTTGGGGTACGTCCTGCTTTGAGCTAGGGGTTGGACTAGATGACCTCCTGAGGTCTCTTCCAACTCTAATCTTTTATGATTCTATGATTCTAAGTACACCTTGCAGCTCTTTCTAATAGTGGCCAGGTTTGTACTTAATTATCTTTCCACAAGAAGTGAAATACAGACACGCTTGGGTTTGCTACTGAGAATGATCTTCAGTGATAGTCCCAGCCAGCTGAATAATTGTGATTCACTGTAGAGGACAAAATACAGAATCATTTGCTTCTGATACTTATTTGTACCTTGGCCAATAAATACCCTACTGTGCCAAGAAGGTGACGCTTACAACTCTGGACAAAATCAGTTTCAGGGCTAGAGAATAAGAAACTGAGTGTCCAGTAGTGAAATTTAATCTGGGCCGTTCTTAGAAACTTCTCTTCTAAAGCAAGCTCAGTCTGAGCAGTAATAGGCATCAGTTTGGGGAAGGGAAAAGAATGCAGGGATAATAAATATACAGATTAAAATGAATTGGAAATGAGGATATTGGAAAGGCTTCCTTGCCTGCCATCCTTAGAAATGTTATACAGACTTACTGTGTTAATAATGCTGAAAACATTTAGAAGGACTTTAATCAACAAAGTCTGACAAGATCATTTACACAACATGAACATTGATATTTCAGTTTCTTTCAAGGTACTTCCTGTTATAGCTCAAAACTGAAAATGTATTAAATAATAATAATAATAAAAAAGAACTTGGCAAGGAGATAGACAGTAGGGAATTGATGAATTACATTCAAACAATCAGTGCATTTTTAACAGGAGTTCAGATGATGTTCACAATTATTTAATTAAGCCCAAAAATGGATTAGACAACATCATTATATAGGGGCTGATTTAACACCAAAATCTCCAGTGAATGCCCAGCCAGTGAAAAGGCATTGTAAATTGGATGTAGTGTATATGAAAAGAAATGAGGCAAGTTTCCAAGACAATTGGATTCAGGCCTTTCAGTAATTTCTATATTGCTGTCACTATGTGTCTGTTCTTCTAAAACACTCACTACTAATTGGCAATGTTCCTCCCTTGATAATTCATATTATTTTTCTCCATATCCATGTTCTTATCATTGTAACAGCACACTCCATAGTCAGGACTAATATAGACACCTAAATGATGGCAGTAGGTTGATACCCTGATTAAAATGTTGTATCACTAAGGAAAGACACACACAAGATCCAGGTTTAGTAAACCACAGGAACACGTTGATATCTGCCTAGGTCATGGCTGCCCTGACGAAAGTGCTCAAATCCACAAAGAATCACGTAAGAAATTCAGAGAGGTTAGGCACTTACTGAGACCGATACTCCAAACAATAAACTCCTACAGGCTTACATAGGGAAAAGATAAATAAGAGCTTGTACTCCTAAATAGGTTTTGTAGCATAATTCCTAAATAACCAGCATTAATAAACATAATAACAGATGTGAGAAATTTAGATAACATTGTGAACACAGGCAAAACCTGTTTGGTTTCAGCTTTGGTTATAAACCAGAAACTTATGCAATAATTTAAAGCTGGCAGTAAACGAAAACCTGTGTAGTTGAAACTGCAGGAGAGTTGAGATAGGCAAAAGATAATTACTGAAACTGGAATTTGGTCTGAGCTTTCACCTCTCAAGGGCAACTTCTTCTACTGTTTCCTGGGGTTGTTTCAACCCAAAGCTCTTGGTAACTTTACTCTGTGCAAGGAGGTGTCAGGAAATAAATCAGGAGACACGGCCGTCCGACCGATAGATGGCTGGCACGAACAGGACAATGCAAGAGTGCTTTCACTTAAAACTAAACTTTACTAGTCTCAAGCACTTACGCACGTCTGCAGCAAGTTAGTAAAACACCCTCAACCCTTGATAATTACCAAAGCTGAGTGTGACTCTCGAGTGACACAGCAGCAGGCTTCCAGTGGCCAAATCTTCTGTCTGCTGGTGGGGACTGCAAGATGTATCCAGAGGGAGAGTCCAAAAGAGTCCCCAAACGAGTCCAACTGTCTCAAGCTTTTTCCCCTTATTTATACATTTGTCATAGAATGACATGTCCCTTAAAGAAACCTTGTTAAGTAAGCAGTTTCAAGCAAGAGGTTCCTTCTGACTATCGATTAACCAGGTGTGGGTTTTCCAGAGTCTGCAGCTCTGAGACCCCAATAAACATTCCTGCTCTTTTTAAAATGCATGTATCAACAACTTCAACACAAGTCTTATCAGGAAGGACGGGGGGTCAAGCTGCCCTTTCCGTGGCACCCAAAACCCTCTCCCCTCCTGCCTTGTTCAAGCCAAGATTGCTGAATGATCAATTCACAGCTTGCTGACTAGGTTGCTTTTTAACAATAAGCCATAGTGGTTTTATGCACTTTACTGGTTTGCCAAAGTCTCCCGCACGTTGCTGGGGGGAGATAAAGCTAAAAAATAAAATTATAGCTGTTGAATAATGCCTCAATGAGTAGTTTTGTACCACGACTAAATTTGTTCACTTAATAAAGTGAGATAAACAAAATTCTGTTCCAAAATCAGTGTTTCCTATATTTGTTAATGGAAACCTTGATTTTTGGGGTGCTAATATCCCCTAAGACCTAGTTGTCAACATCCACACTACTTTTCTAGAAAGAGCTGTGGGAGCACAAGTGGCCTTAAGCTGCTTCTATGTCACCAGCATGCTGGACAAGTGACCTATGGAGAAGAATCTCCCCTACTAAATCAGCAGCATCACTTCCTACTGAGCCTGTGTTTTTCTTGGTCTACTGCCTGGACTCTATCTAGTTAAATAGCTATTTGTGAGGTTTCCCTAACTGGGTTTGACTATAGATATTCTGATGGTAAAGACAATATTTTAATTCCTAGATGCCCTAGGAAAGGTGCTCAGCTGTACTTTTCGAAACCCACAAATATTCTCAAAGGATACATTATTATTCTGTTTCTTTGCCTTATCCTCAAATGAATGTACTATAGAAATGATGCAGGTTTTATAAAATGAAGAAATTTTTGAAGATTTACAAAAGAAAATCAGAGTAGAGTTTTTTGGTTTTTGTGTTATTTTTTAAATCAAGAAAGATATAACATGTACCTTAAATTATCACAGGACCCATCATATTAAATACAATATGTTTAGTGGAGAATTTCCCAAACTAAGTTACATTAGCTGTCACGTTCACTGAGCAGTCCTCCTTTCGTGTTCTTTATGATTTGCATTTTATATCTTCCGTATTTGCACTTATGATGCTTAAGTTTCATTTGCTTTCTATTGAAGTGTTGTTTACAAACAATAAAAATTAAGTTTTAAGGACTCAGTCCTACAAGGGGCTGAGCAACTCCTATGTGTTCTGAATGCTTTCAGCTCTCTTACAAGTCAGTGGGAGTTGCTGGTGCACTCACCATAGGGTGACCAGATGTCTCAATTTTATAGAGACAGTCCTGAATTTGGGGTCTTTTTCTTATATAGACTCCTATTGCCCCCCACCCATATCCCGATTTTTCACACTTGTTGTCTGGTCACCCTAACGCACCACCTTAGAAAATCAAGGCCTAACAACACTTTGGGGAACTTTCTTGTTTTTGACAACTAGAAACAAGATGGTGGTAAAAGTCGCTGAGGGGCGGCATTCTTAAGTCCTGTTAATTTCCCCATAAAGAATATTACTGCTGTAGGTTTTTAAATATGAGTTCAGCTATAGTATGTAATTACATACAATAGTCACCATTAAAATGCTAGCATTTGCCTACAATTATCATACAGTTGTGTTCTGGGATTACCACATTTTTCTTTAATGTTTATAATAGGAGATGTATGTGGTCACATTTGGCAAGTGTTGACTTTTCATTATTTTTTTTCTGTAGCTGTTACATATATACTAGCTTTTTGCAATAGTTGTCGGGGGAGTTGGTCATAATAGTTAAAAGAACTATGCATACTCACAGGTATTCATATAAACACCATACCACTCAAGTGCGTCACTGGTGGTGTCTTTCCAGAAGCCACACTTCTACCTATTCCAAAGGTCCCAGATGTGCGTAAATAACTGTGTGGGAGATGGTTGTTATTAGCAATTGATTTCTGCTGCTGGTCCTCCAGCTCACAACAGGTGGTGCATCCAATACTGAAGTTTAGTACTCTGCTAACCTCTGCCTGGGAACATTTGTCAGATAAGATAGAAACTTGTTCAAATACCAACCAGTTTCTGACAGCCACATCTTTTCCCACTAATATGAGTGGGACTTGCCCCATTTTTTAACAAGAGCTAGAATATAAAATTGCCTGCCCGTCTCTCTGTTCTGTAGCATTCCAAGGTGTATTATTGAGACTGCTGGCAGTCCTCATAACCCCCACCTTTTGATGTACTGTTACTAATATTATGAAATTCAGTCTTCATTAAGAGCTTGATTAAATTATGGACATCTCCAGCATACTGAATCAGATACTTAATTAAGTTCTATTTATCTCAGAGAAAAAAGCAGGCAGTGAACACTTGGCCCCAGGTGCTTGCTGTCCAAATTAGAAAATCTCCAGGAGCCAGTTGAGACTTGGGGCACATTTAAGAGACTCCAGCAGCCTCTGAAGGATGCAAATTCAGAGTGCCTGGAAACATGATGCAGCTTCATGTGGTTGTAACATGCTTCTCACATCCCCTTCTTGCACCACTGCTCCGTGGAAAGGACGATTCTTGTCACTTCCATCAAATCAGAGTTCGCTTTATCCCAGAACCATCTGAAGTCCCAACAAGCACTGTTTCATCTAGAAACTACCTCTAAACCTTTCCGCCAACTCTTGTCCTTACCACCAGGCCTTGTAATTTACTGGCTCAGTATACTGGAAGCAACCCTGATTGTGGAATTTATTGTTTACTTGCAGGATATGGACGGATAGCTCAGTTGTTTGAGCATAGGCCTGCTAAACCCAAGGTTGTGAGTTCAATCTTTGAGGTGGCCACTTAGATATCTGGGACAAAATCAGCACTTGGTCCTGCTAGTGAAGGCAGGGGGCTGGACTCAATGACCTTTCAGGGTCCCTTCCAGTTCTATGAGATAAGTGTCTATCTATCTATATAACATAAATTCCCCACCCCTTCCTAGCTGTGTTACACCACAAGTGTTCCACATCTGTAAAAGCCCACATATTGGCAACATCATATGGGACCCTCCAAGACCCTTTTATTTTAGTTCAAACACAGGCTCTTCCATTTTCCTGGATCAAATGAGTAGAAAACCACAGGGAGATCATTCAGATTTCACAGAATGTTTTATCTCAGAGGAAAGATCATTGTTCTTGGGGAACACTGGCAAAACCCCTGTGACCTCTGTAGAACACTGACACAAGTGCATCACGAAAGAGAGCATAGGTTTATCAGTCACTGCACCTCCAAACTCTTTATCTCAGCATTTGTTGCAAATGCCAAACACTAATGCATTTTCTCCATTCAGGGCCAGCTCCAGGCACTAGCCTAGCAAGCAGATGCTTGGGGTGGCCACAGGGAAGGGGCGGCACGTCCGGCTCTTCGGCGGCAATTTGGCGGCGGGTCCCCCGCTCCCTCTCGGAGGGAAGGACCTGCTGCCGAAGACTGAAGCAGTGGCGGTAGAGCTCCCGCAGATCGCAATCACGGCTTTTTTTTTTCCCCGCTTGGGCCGGCAAAAACCCTGGAGCCGGTCCTGTCCTCATTAACTGAGAATCTCCTTTGACCTGGGTATCTTTAAAGTCCCTATCAGTACTGTTCCTATTAGAGGTAATCTTTAATGGACCCTTGTGACTGTCTCCAAAATTGGATCCATACATCTCCTGTGTCTTTTCCAGGCACTCTATCCTCCTCTGCTGAATTCTACTCATCCTTTCCAGGATAAAATTAAGAAGCAGGGTTATTCATCTCCCACTTTCAGGGCTCTGAGTGAAGTTGCAAGAAGGCTGGATCATAGGCATTTACTTCATATAACTGCATGCTTGTGTGACTGCTCGCCTCCTCTTTGATTGGCCTTTGCTGAATGGGCATCAGTAAATGTCTAATATTTGCTGGAATTCACTTTATATTAAAACACACAGTAAAAGTTACAAAAATACATTACTGAGCTCCTCTTTCTTACAGGTGAGAATAACCTTACCGTTAGGAGTCAAATGATATTATATAGAGATAGGAAGATAAGAATTGCTATAATGTGGTCTATCTGTAAGTAGCCAATACCAGATGCTTCTAAGAAAGGTGCAAGAAACCATTCCTAAAGAAAAGTTTTCTCTTAACCCAGGGTGGTTAGTGATGAGCTTATGATACATCCCTTATTTATCTTTATAGTTAATTACTATTATAGCACCCATGGAATCAGTCATCAGTAATCTTAGCACTTAATTTTAGAGATCACAATAAAAGGTTGATTTGGGGGTTGATTCCTTTTAGCCTGTTCCATGAACTTCAGAAAATGCAGTCACTTGGTGTTAGCTCACCTATGCAGTCACAAAGGGCCAAAACCACAAATGAAATTCTTTGTTTCTTCTGCACAAGGTGGGACCAGAAACAGAGAAATCATATGGGGACATTCTGCAGTTCTGGAAAATTTTCGCTCCACCTATTAAGAATAATGCAGCACAGCATAGTTTGTGCAAGTATTATTACCTGCAAATATTTAATTTAAAAGGATAACCGTATCCATTATAGAGTGCTGTGTTTACACATAGTTCTACGTACATATATTCAAAGCTACATATTTGAAAGGTTCACAACACATTAGCATATAAACCCATTTAGTTGCATTACTCTCTTGATAACATTGGGCTTGTGCATTAACGCACCATGGAAAGTACACTCCATAATACAAAACGATTGATTTGGGTAAGAATATTATTTGGATAAACAGTTTTGATAAGAAAAATGTTTTTTACTTGAACATGTGTTATATGTGATATTTATCTCAAACCCAACCTGAAACAAAGATAATAAACAGGAATCACTGGATGAAATTCTGTGGCTTGTGTCATGCAAAAGGCCAAGCTAGATGATCATCATGGTCCCTTTACAGCCTTAAAATGTATTAACTCTATAAGGAACATTTTGGTGTAAAACCATAATATGCTTTACATATAAATATTCCTCACCCCATTGTCTTTTCTCTGGGTGATGAAGACAAAAGTTACTGTCTCCTATAGTCTCCATTGTGTGTTATATTTATCCATTGTTTTAAAATTCTAAAATCATGGGTTGTACAATTATAATTCTGGAGAGAGCTCCTCCACAGTTAAGGTTGTATTCTGTGTCCATTACAAAGCACTTTTGTCCATTACCATCTCTACTATTAGCACCACCATGCCACTTGTAAAGAGATCGATCATCTTTCAACATGATTTCTGTAACTTTCTACCATAAGCAATTAACATTTCTCAGAGAAACATTACGTGAGTGAAAAAAGGCCATACACTTTTTTCAGTGCTGGCAAATACTGGTTTCTGAACATTCTTTCAGTGTGCATGGTACAACATTTCACTGAGACGTCTTATCTCTTCTGTTGACTTCCCAAAATACAATGAGCCTGTTTCTATGGCTGACCACAAAATATTGCTGATAAGACTGTGGCATCTGGCAGAAGTAAATGGGTTATTCAGCAACTCCATTCTTTCTTTCCTGAATAGTTCAGAGTGGTATTGTGTAGCTGTTCATCTACCCTGCTGGTCTGCTCTCACATGTAGTCCAGCAAGGTTCTACTCTGCCACCCCATCTCTTCAGAACGTGGCCACTTGACATATTTTGAAGGCTTTAAAACTGCACTACCATCAGTGATCTGGTAACATTGAAATCTACATCACTTTCTCATCATAGCTGAACACCTCCGAAGTATTTAAAAATGGAAATAACAATAGCAATCCCGCTTTCTGCCTAGTCTGTAGGCGAAACCGCTTGGGGTGGGGGTTGAGGGTGAGAGAGAATGGATGTGTGGCATGCTTGTGTGTGTGTGTGAAACTTGCTTTTGGGGAAACCTTAGCTGAAGAGATGGGGTTTGCATTTCATTATGAATGCAATGAGATTAGTAGTCATTCTTACCTCTTTTGGTAGTGTTTGTGTTGTCTGTTGTAGGCAGGTCAGTATCTTGTGCTTATTCTGTTTTGCAATCAGATTCCATACAGGCAGACAAATAAAAATATCATTAAACCCATATGTATTCCATGATACAATTTTTAAATTGATCGGCCTGCTCCAAGACATTTCTAGCTACTGTTTTGGCCATTAAGCAATCAGTTTCTGTGAACTAAGTTATGCCTTAAGTCCTTTATGAATATCCCTGTTTGTCCAATGCCAACATTTTTCTTACTTCTTTGGGTCAGCTCTCTGATATTTCCACTCCATTCTACTCACTTTTGAACATATATTTTCTAATGTATTTTATTGTTTAAAAGATTTGTAAGGAGATTGAATCATACTGGCACTGATTTATTTTTGAAGAGCAGAAGATATTTACTTAGCTTCACTGCTTCTATTTACAAAACAGCATGAGATCTCCTAATAAAACTCTAAATTTTTTGCTGTCATGGCTCTGTATGTACAAATGAGCATATATACTGTGTAAGTTGCTCTTAAGGTTTTATCAATAGAATTTTTGTTTCCAATGGCGCTGTTAATTGCACCTTTTTAACAAAAGGAAATACAAGTATCTTAAGACACACATGAATAAAGGAAACAAAGAGCAAAAAGCTACGAAAAATTGTTTGCTAGTTCTACTATTTTTTTTACCATTCCCCCAAACCTGCTGTGCAACCATGAAGCAATTGTTATAAAATGGTTCCCTGCTGAGTTTTAGATGTTTGACGTCTATTTTGCAAATCTCTTCAATCTACCCCTATTCTATTTGGCTGAAACATTTATCTTGATGAAACCTTGATCCCCCACGAGTAGAAACATTTTTTTTAATGCCTTGCTTTTATCTCTGTCTTCATGATAACTGCGGATTAAAAATTGCCATGTTTTCCTATCCTCTTTCTCTGTTAACACAAAGATTACCACTGAAATTAGCACTTTAATCAAAAAAGAGCAGAAACCTGGCCCATTATTTTTTCTTACAAAAGTGTGTTAAAATATTTTCTAAGGTTCGCTAATTGATTTTTTAAACAAGCCACATGCCATTATTTCAATGTAATAGATTATATCTTTCTTTTGTTCTCTGATCCATGTGTGCATTTTAGGAAACAAATGTACGTACCAAATTATCTATTGTTTGACAATCTGATATGATTTCTCCCCCTCAAGGATTTAAAGTATCACTATATATGTGAAGATCATCTGCCTCCCTTGTCGCTCCGACCACGTCCTCTCTCCCTTCCCCTCCCATTTGAATCCCTCCACTGAAGACCTCCTCCTCAGGCACAAGGTTCTTGTTTAATTTTATGGCTCTTTGCAACTTAGCCTTCACCCCATCTAGCTAACCTAGTAACTTATTGTGACATCGACCTCAATCTTATCTCTGTCAGCGTTCCCAGATGTACCGTCCATCAGTCAGCTTCTCACTCAAACACATCACAGTTTTTCTCCACACTGCCTTTTATGCCTGGGAAATCTCCCCAGTAAATTCTGTATAGAGATACTACCTTATCTTCCTTCAAATCCCTCCTTAAAACTCATCCCTGTCATGATGCCTACAAAATTGTGCCTGCTGATCATAATAAGGCAGGTGAGGAGATCTGACTATTCTTTCTCCTCTAACCTTTCCCTACTCCCCACTTCTGTCCCAGTTTGGAAAGGCAAACACATAAACAGCATAACTAATAAACAAAGCGGTGCAAGTTCTTCACCATATCAATTTGCCTGTATGTTAGATACTCATCAGCCTTGCTCTGTTTGTGTGCTTTAGATTCTAAGCCCTTGGAGGCAAGAATTGTCCCTTTTCCACATTTGTTCAGCAGAGCCCAGGACAGTCTTTGAGAGCTGCAATGACAGAAATATGTACTGCTCCCTCTAATAATAATGTTTCCACATTCATATTTATGTAAATTTTAAACCAGGACTTGAGTTGTGCTGGAATGCTCCAGAATGCCTTTCCAGCACCATTTTGGGAGCCAGAACTCTGTTCAGGCACTTTTGATGCTATTATTTATGATAGGGGAGCCTGGGGTCACAGGCTGGATGGTTTATTCTGGTGTCCTCTGCCATTCCCCTCCACTGCAGCCCAGAGCTCCCTGCTTCAGTACAGTCCCCGCTAATTGCATGCACAGCTGAGTTGAGAAGTACACTGGGGGTGAGTGTCACTCCCTTAACCCCACGCTTGACTGCAGGAAAGGGGAGGCTGCTCTGCCCACTGCCAGGATGTACCAGGGATTTGTCTGGAGAGCTGTACCACTGATGGATCAGCCAGCACTGGCGGGGAGGCTCTGGTGGTGTCGCAGTATAGCTTAGCCCCTGGCAGCAGTTCCAAGGCACACTGTAAAAGGGGGTACAGTGTGTAACATGCTGCCATGGGACTCACAATTCTCCCCAGACCCATGGGAAGCTGCCTCAGTTTGCATTACCCTCACTTCTGAGTGATAGTGCCAGAAGTGTTGTTTTGGCATGTCTTTTTTTTAGGACTCAAGCACTGATCTGAACAATTTTTTTGTTACACAGCGATTGCCCTTTAATTATGAATCTTGTGACTAGCAATTTCCTGCAATAGCTAAGTCTGTATATTACTGTGGGCCAGGGATTGTATGTAATTCAGTGTGGGAGGGTGACTACAGCTCCTCCAGAATTAAGAACAGTGCAGGGTGATTAGGCAAATTCACTCAGGTTGTAGCACTTCTAGAGTCTAGGTACCCCCCACCTGGAGAGGCTCACATACATAGGTTCAAACTGGATTCCCCAGACAAAGAAAGGACTTTTGGATAAAAAGCCTGAGTTTAAACTGACTCAGGGTCACCTTTCTGATCCAGCAAACAGACAGAACCTTCGCTCCAAGGGGGGTCCCCAAAACATAGGGTACTGTTGGAAGGACTGACACCAGCCAGAGTCTGAGATTGCAGTTGGGGTGATCTCTGGTAAACTTTCTAGCGTGTGTGTGGGTCAGGGGTCACCAGCCTTTTAGAAGAGCTGTGCCGAGTCTTCATTTATTCACTCTGATTTAAGGTTTCCGTGCCAGTAAAACTTTTTAACATTTTTAGAAGTTCTCTTTCTATAATTCTATAATATATAACTAAACTTCTGTTATATATAAACTAAATAAGGTTTATAAAATATTTCAGAAGCTTCATTTAAAATTAAATTAAAACATCGAGCCCCCCAGACCGGTGGCCAGGACCTGGCAGTGTGTGTGCCACTGAAAATCAGCTTGCATGCCGCCTTCAGCACACGTGCCATAAGTTGCCTACCCTTGGTGTAGGTTTTTCTGTTGTGTTTTAATGTGTTTTCTCTGTAATGTTTTCACTTTAAGAATTGGTGTGCTTGCTTAGAAAGAGCTGTGTGGAAACTCATAACTGCTGGAAATTACATTGTTCA
The DNA here is from genome assembly GCF_025201925.1 of Gopherus flavomarginatus. Lineage (NCBI taxonomy): Eukaryota > Metazoa > Chordata > Testudines > Testudinidae > Gopherus > Gopherus flavomarginatus. The sequence goes on along the minus strand of NC_066617.1, from coordinate 78,496,626 downwards.
TAGCATTTGAAGAGTTAGCACATTGCAGATGCTGGCCTGACTAGGCAGTCCAGCTTGCTGAAGGTATCACAGTGTCAGTGGAGATCTGTGCAGCCTGGAAATGCCCCAGCTAGGAGGGAGGGAGACAAGTCTCCAACCAAGAACGGTGATGGCTAGTGATCCAGAAGCCTGGGGTGGGGCAGGGGAGAATCTTATATTTTTAATTTGCAGGAATGAAAATAAATTGGATACTCTGAGGTACTTGCAATATATTGTGGTGTTATTTATCAAAAATGTTATTTAAAAATGGCTAAGCAATTCTGGCATTATTTAATGTTATAATTATAATATGTTGTCATGCAAAAAATCATTGATGCTCATCATCTATTGAGAAGACCTGCTGCTGCAAGTGATAATCCAGTTTTTAATTAATTTAACAAGAATGTAGTACTGGAATTTTTATGACAGTGATTGTTAATTATTAATGTTTTAGTCTACATATAAATTGTATATGTTGCATTTGAATAAAATGTTTAAGCCAGTGGTTTATCAAAATTGAATAAGCAAAAGTAACCTTAATTTTTAATAGGCTCACCTATAATAATAGGTGTTGTAATTAAGCTGTGAGCCAGCTGATAATAAATCATTTGTATTTTCATATTTTGAAAATATTCTTTAAACTACTTTAACTGAATAAGACTTGGATCTCCCTTACTCTGCAGAAATACCAGCTTGTATTCTGGCTTATGACCTGTGACTGTGAAGCCTTACATAATTTCCCCCCACATTTTTGTGTCAGAACATTGAGTCCTATTGTAATAATTGGGACTACAGATTTACTTGCATTGTAATCTCAACTGTAAAAAGTATTTAAGATGATAGAATAACCTATAATAACAGTCAATGGAAAATAGGTCATGTTGTTTTCAACAGTGAATGCTATAAACAGGTGCAAGAAAACCAGAAAGAGACTAAATTACTACAAACCAAAAAAAGGTCACGTTGATATGACTGCCTGCCATCTCTGTCAGAAAGCATGGATCCTGCACTGCTTATTGTGATGAGCGTTATGAACACAATGGGTCTGATCCCTGCAATATTTCATGAGCTGTGAGGATGATGATGATGATGATGATGTGGTGGTGTCTGCATGGCTGTGTGCCATGGACGGAAACAATTCAAGATTGCTGTTGGCATTCATAGAGCAGGTGCACACAGTAAACCATCAGCTCTGGGCTTGAGAAACAAGCACTGAGTGGTGGGATTGCACTGTTATGCAGGTATGGGATGACAACCAGTGGCTGCAGAACTTTCGGATGTGAAAGACCACATTCCTGGAGTTGTGTGAGAAGCTTGCTCCAGCCCTCTGGCATATGGACACAAAAATGAAAGCTGCACTAATGGTGGAGAAGCAAGAAGCGATCACTGTGTGGAAGCTGGCAATGACAGAATGCTACCAATCAGTAGTGAATCAGTTTGGAGTGGGGAAATATACTATGGGGGCTGCAGTGATGTAAGTGTGCAGAGCCATTAATCATCTCCTGCTATGAAGGACTGTGATTCTGGGCAATATGTGTGAAATAGTGGATGGGTTTGCAGTAATGGGATTTCCTAACTGCGGCAGGGCAATAGATGGCACGCATATCCCCATTTTGGCCCCAAACCACCTTATGACAGAGTAAATCAATAGAAGGGGCTACTTTTCTATGGTATTGCAAACACTAGTGGATGACCATGATTATTTCACCATCATCAATGTGGGCTGGTCAGGGAAGGTGCATGACACACGCCTCTTTAGGAACACAGTCCTGTACAGAAAGCTGCAAGCAGGGACTTTCTTTCCAGATCAGAGGATTACCACTGCAGATGTGGAAATGCTAATAGTGATCCTGGGAGACCCAGCCTACCTCCTGCTTCTGTGGCTCATAAAACCTTACACCTTGACAGCAGCAAGGAGCACTTCAACAACAGGCTCAGCAGGTGCAGAATGACAGTCGAATGTACCTTTAAAGGGGTGCTGTCTCCTCAGCAGGTTAGACCTCAATGAGGAAAATATCCCCATAGTTATAGCTGCCTTCTGTGCCCTCCATAATATATGTGAATCAAAGGGAGAGAAATTTTCCCAGGGGTGGACCGTGGAAGTGGAGCAGCAGTCTGCTGCTTTTGAACAGTGCTGTAAGAAGGGCTCAATGGGGAGCCATTTGGTCAGGGTGGCTTTGAAGGAGCATTTTAACAATGGGCCACTATAATGTGTTTAGCCAGGCTTTTTGTTTGTTTGTTTGTACCATGGTATAAACCTTGTAATGATTACTATGTGTGTGCTACTATAACACTGCAAATGCACCTCTTGGAACTGTCTCTGAATGTTGCAGTAGTCATCATATATTGGAGAATAATAATGATTCATTCACTATCCATAAGTACATTTTTATTCCACACCCATGCAAACATATTTATGTATTGGTAACCTAACATTTTACATACAGAGAAAAGTATTTTTAAAGGGGAAGCACATTTGCCAATGAGGCTTTCAGAGTTCTCTGTATGTCCAACTATTGTTCTGCAAATTGTCCCATGGAGTGGAGTGCCTGGGATACTGCAGACACCCCTGATCAAATAAAGAATGTGGGTGGGGACAGTGGAGGGAGGTGCAGGAAGGCAGTTCTGTATGGGCTGCAGGAGGAAGCATGCTAAATGTGTTCAGCCCGAAGTTCAATCAGGAACCACAATATTTCTGTTTATGCCCTGAGCAGCGCTATTATCTGTTCCTGCCCCTGTTTCCTATCCTGACTATCCCTCCACAATTTCTCACTGACTGCCTTCCTCCATGCTCTCTGCTCACAATTCAAAGCACCAGATGACTGCAGCACCTCCTTGAGCATGTCTGCTTTACTCTTCCATTTTCTTTTCCTTATCTGAGTGAAGTGCTCTGCCAGTATGCAGGAGACCATCAAGGGCTCATCTGCATCTGATAAAGAAACAATAAACAGAGATATTATTGTCAGTGAACTTACGCCCTGGATCCAAACAAGTATCAAGCACCTCTATCTCAGTTTCCCTTGGCATTGACACAGCGTGGTGGTATCCCCAGCCATGGTGAGTGTGGCCCAGAAGGCAAGGGGGTGAGTTTAGACAAAACGAGGGGTACCCATGGAGTATCAGTACCAGCACATAGGGCTACTGTACTGAATACTGGCACCGTTTTCCACAGATGGGGGTGATTGCAGCTGATATCTCACTCCAGAGGTTAACCGAGGCTGCAAGGGTCCAGCTCCTGCATGTGCGTGACTGAAGACAGGGACCATATGCTGCTGGCGTGTGTGGTGCTATGGTGCCTGCTGATGTAATTGCTGAGTGGTGTGACAAAGTTTCCTACCACAGGAGAAGACACAGAGCAGCTCTCCTGAGAAACCTTTGGTAGAGGATTGCAGAGTAGCTCCAGGAAAGGTTCCTAGAGATCTCACTGGAGATCCTAGTGTGCATAAACAAACTTTTCTGCAGGGCCCTCTCTGCCTAGCTGTACAGGGGAATGAGAGCAGATAGAAACTGATCCTGCATTGGTTATTTCACATCTCTTGTAGCCTGATTAAAAAAAGCAGTACATGACCAGATGTGCCCCTCCAGTATTGAAACAGAGTAATTATCAGAGGTTCCCTCCCCTACATCATGCTTGCCAGAGCTGGACTGCTGGGACTGAGTAGAGTGCTCAGGAGTCAAAAAGAGGTCCGGGCTCACCACACCACCAGACCTCCCTGTTGCCTGTTCCCCATCCTCCTCTGCCTCCTCTTCCTCGTCCAGTATGTCATCTTCTGGGTTCACTTCGGTGGCCAGTGACCCTAGCGTCTCCCCCCCAGATATCCATGGGGCTCTTGGCAGTGGAAGCGGGATCACTGCTGAGGATGGCAGCTCCTTGTAGAAGTGGCATGTCTGCAACTTTGCACCAGAGCAGCTATTTACCTTCCTTGCCTTCTGGTGCCCCTGCCTCAGCTCCTTGATTTTTACACAGCATTGCTGTATGTCCCTGTCATAGCCCTTCTCTGCCATGCCATGAGTGATCTGGCCATTGATATCAAAGCTCCTGTGGCTGGAGCAGAGTGGTGACTGCACAACCTCCTCTCCTCGCAGACCCAGAAGATCCACTGCCTCCCATGTATTTCAGGCAGGAGCACGTTTGTTGTGTGGATCTGGCATGGTCAGCTGGGCAGTTGCTCTCCATGCCAAGCAAAGACGAAGAGCAATTTCAAAATTTTCCAGAGCTTTAGAGAAGGAGGGCCGTTCACCTGTGTATCTAGCTGCAGGGCAGTGGAGTTCAAAACTGTGACCAGAGTGGTCACGGTGGGCATTGTGAAACACCTCCTGAAGTCCACTTAGGGTGACATAAGCACCACAGTGTCTACACTGACACTGTGTCACTCCAACTCCATCACAGAAGGCTCTATGCCAGTGGCTCTCAAACTTTTTTTTACTGGTGACATCTTTCACATAGCATGCCTCTGAGTGTAACCCCTCCCCCTTATAAATTAAAAACGTGTTTTAATATATTTAACACCATTATAAATGCTGGAGGCAAAGCAGGGTTTTAGGTGGAGGTTGACAGCTTGTGACCCCCCATGTAATAACCTCGTGCCCCTCTGAGGGGTCCCAACTCCCAGTTTGAGAACCCCTGCTATATGTCTCTTGTCCAGGTGGTTTTATTAGGTCGGTGTAGCAGGCGAGTTAAAGCAGCAGGAGGCACATTGTAGTGTGTACGCTTCCATAGTTAGCTCGGCGTAAGCTGTCTTACGTCCACTTAACTTTGAAATGTAGACTTGCCCTAAAATACAGTAAGTCTGACCCCCCAAACTCCCTAATCTCTCATTTTCCCACCAGATCTCAGAGTATTCCCTGGATTCACATTTCCAGTGATTCAGCAAGATGCTTAACATGCACAAATTGACTTCACTGGGACTACTTGTGTACCTGAAGTGATACACATTTAAATACCTGGCTGAATCAGGGCCTGAAATACCAAAGCCGATTAGAAGATACAGGTGCATGACCATCTATAGAGAAGCATTGTGCCTCTGAAGTGACTGTTAAGCACTCTGCTGCTCTCACCAGTATTGTGTGTCCCTAATTAGTAATCCTTTCTGGCTTTGTCAAAAAGTTAGAAAAGTCTCAGTTCATAATAATTTGTAAGTCGATTTCCCACTGGGTGCCAGGGAAAACAATGTACATGAGCACTCCACTGGTCCATCTAGAGGCACTGACCCTCTACTTCCACATGTGTAGGGCAATATCCATGTGTCATGCTGGTCTGTAATGGCTCACGAACATGACTGCCAACCTCAGGGCAGACTGTCCAGTAACAGGGCACAAACCCCAAACCAGTTGTGTGTTATATAATTAGAGTTCACCAACTTAGTAAGAAGTGTGAACTCCTAAAGCGATACTACAGCTTTAACAAGGAGTCACAAACAGCCCCCCCCCCTTGGTTACTCCAGTCTATCTTGCGACCCAGGCAAGCTTATCTGTGTGATAGATGGTCCATTATACCAAAAAGCACAACACTATTCAGGTTACTCCCAGTCCCAAAGAACCTGTCACTTATCCCACGTCAAGCACACCCCAGATCTCTCAGCAAAGAAAACACTTGTACTGTAGTCAATAAACTAACTAATGGTTTATTAACTAAGAAAATCAATAAGTTATTTACAAGGTTAAAGCAGATAAACATACACAAGTGAGGTACCATTTTAAGTTTAAAAGATAATAGAAGCTTCTATAATAAGCAAGCTTTTATGTCCTTTAGGGCTAACCCAAGCTAAGAAGCTTGGGAATCTCTTGCTTATGTTTAGGAATATTTGCCTCTTGGAGTCCAGACAGCATAGAAACAACAATTTCTCCTTAACAGGCATTGTCAGTTCTTTCTAGTCCTCTCCTTGTTAGTGCATGAATACTGGCACTGTTTTTCACAGTGTAAGCTGCCTTGTGTTGATCTAACAATGTAATGTAGACCAGGCCTTAGATGCATGAATTTTCTACTCTCTCTGGTTTAAGATGTGATGAGATGAACTTGTGCATATACCCTCTTTAAGGGTATGAGGGAAGCAATCAACAAAGTCTTTTGTCCACAATGGCTTGTGTGATGTCTGTGGACCATGTGTTGGGGAGGAGATAACATCTCTTGTGATAAACTGGCATTTCACACTTGGTAATGCTTCTCCCTGACACTTGGAGATTAACAGTTTTAGACCAGGTGTACATGACACACCTATATCGGTATAACTACATCACTCAGGGGTGGGGAAAACCCAAATCCTTAAGTGACAAAGTTATACTGACCTAACTCCCTGTGCAGCCAGTGCTGTCAATGGGAGATAGCTACCTATGACCATCTCTTGAGGAGGTGGATTAACTATGCCAACAGGAGAAGCTCTCCCATCAGTGTAGGAGTGTCTGCACTAAAGCAACCCGGCTGTATTAGGGCAGCTGTCCTGGTGAAGCATTTTAGCAAAAATTTTTATAGTTACAGAGAAAACATGTAAACATTACCTTATAATATACGTGGGATATAGATATTATAGATTGGATTAATACATGAAACATCCTACAAGCATTCCGTAAAGTTTAAAAATTAAACACATTCTTATAACTCTAATATCTATTTTAAAAATACTAACACAGAGGTAAGTTTTACTGGTTTCCAGCAATGCATTTGTCAGTATTCCATGGGGCCTGGGACCTTGGCATGAGCTGGCACGGGGACTGCCAGCATCACACTATGCATGGAGGGTTGTCTTTGTGCAAAATGGGATTAGTTCCTCAATAGACAGAGAAGGGGAAATGACTGGCACATCCCTATTGATTTTTAATAATGAAATAAAATGGATTTATCTTCATAAATATTTGTTTGTTTCTTTGGTGGTGGTAGGATTGTTAAAAGTTAAATATAAAGTGAGTACATTTTTAAATGTCCCTATTAGGGTTGCCAACTTTCTAGTTGCAGAAAGCTGAACACCCCTGCCCCACCTCCTAGTCTACCACTTCCCAAGGTCCCACCCCTTTTCTGAGGCCCCACTCATTCCATCCTCCTTCCTTCTGTTACTAAATCTCCCCCACCCTCATTCACTAATTTTCACCAGGCTAGGGCAGGAGGTTGGGTTGCTGTGAGAGAGTGAGGGCTCCGGCTGGGGGTGCAGGATCTGGGGAGGGGCCAGAAATGAGTTATGGGTGCAGGAGGAGGCTGGGGCAGGGAGTTGGGGTGTGCTGGGTGGTTCCGGGCTAGGGCCGGGTTGGGGCATGGGAGGTAGTTTGGGGTGTGGGCTCCGGGCAGCACTGACTTTAGGTGGCTCCCAGGAATTGGCAGCATACCCTGATGGCTACTACATAGAGGGGTGTCCAGGGGGCTCCTCGTGCTGCTCCCACCCACAGGTGCCTCCCCCGCAGTTTTCATTGGCCATGGTTCTTGACCAGAGGGGGCTGCAGAGCCAGGTGTTAGGGTGGTGTCTGCAGGCAAGGCAATGCACTGATCCTCCCCGGCTGCCTCTCCACCTAGAAGCTGGAGGGACATGTTGCTGCTTCCTGGGAGCTGCATGGAGCTGGGCCTGGAGCCAGCCTGTCTCACTGGTGCTGCAGCTAACCGGACTTTGGAGCTGTCAGGGTCCCTTTTCGATGCCTGGAAACCCTAGTCCCATTTAGCTTTCTTTACAAAATTTTAGAAGCAGAGCTTTCATTCATTGTACACTCCAAAGTGCCTCAGATTTAAATAGGTATTTTGGGTGTGCAAGGAATGCAAAATCAGGTTCTTAAATCAATAAAAAGGTGTGATTTGCAGTTGTCATTAAGGTATCCTATATCATATCAGCTCATACCATATGTTTTGGGGTCGGGGTGGGGAGGAGAGAGAATAAATTCATTATCTGTATTACTTTACCTTGAGTCAAGAAACCTAGTAAGATTTTTTTTTTAGGTTTGATGTGTGCAAAAATAGATTTGACTTGGAACCACATTTATTATCCTAAGTGACATTTCATTTAAGAAAGTAATTATTGAGAATTGTTTATTAATCCTTATTAATTAATGTATTGCATTGTATATTATATTGAATAATTGCAGTTTCTGCAGTATGGAAGTTTGTGTATGCTTGTTCAACTTTTGTTCAGTACAAGCCATAGCTTGTTTGGTTTTGCATCTGCAGAGTTGATTTTGAGCTATTTTAATTGATTCAGACCCATGGTTACAAAAGAAAAAAAATATATAGTCACAAAAATGTTTATTCTTCCTTTGCAGCAGCAAAGCAGTATTGCATTAAAGGAGGCTTTTAGGAATAATACCACCTTATAAACACTTGTTGTTGTTGTTTTTAAACAATCCACTTAAAAGCCTTATTTATCTTTAGAAAAAATATATGTAAAATAAAACCTCTAAGACCACAGCTTTTTCCTTTGTTTTCAGTGGGGAAATGTCTATCTTTGTGAACTAGGATTGGGCCCTAAAATAATTGTGCTGAAAAATATGAAGGATCTGAATAACATCAAAAAAGGAGATTTAGTTTTAAGGTTGGAATCTTTAATTCACTCTACTGTGCCTTGATTTTGACGTGTTGTACATCAAAAGGTTGAGAAGAAATTCCTTGATTTTGTGCATGTAAGTCAGAGCTTTGGTATTCTTTAACTGTAGTGTTAGGGTAGGGTTCATTTCCTCTCAGGATTTTCACCCTGTATTACCATATCTCATTCTTAATATGTCTTTTAATGTATTGTATCCATTCATATCAAAGATGATGATTTTAATACAGATATGGTATATTGAAAAATGTAATGAGAAAAAAATATCACTGCACACGTGGAGTAGCTGGTTTTCAGAAATAATGATGTGCAGTTAAAACAAATTAAAAATATCATGAGCTCTAGGGTACACTATGCATTTCCATTTTTAAAAGGAAAGTCATTTTTTTCATTGGAAAAAATGCTAAAAACACCAAAGACAAAAATGGAGGATTTATACCTTTAAAAACCCAATAGGATAAAAATATTGGCTACTTTAAAGCAAAAATCTGTACCTCTAAAATACACAGAGATAAGAGCTGTATATAGTGCTAATGGTACACCATTTTAACATGGAAATCCAGTTTGCTTGCTACTGCAAGTATTTTTCATTTAAATAACTCATATTGTAGAACATTCCAGCCAATAATAATGTTTCCGTAACAGGTATTTCCTTTGACTGTGAGAAGGGCAAAGTCATCTACCATACCACCAAGTACTGTCTCTGCAGCATAGCCTCTATGAAATGCACCCAGGACAGTTAACGGGTCACATCAGAGATTGGTTTTGCCACCATCTTGTTTATCTTGCTAAGAGAAGGGAGGGTGTGTATTTGTCTGTCTAAATCTCCACCATCATGCAACAATTTCCTTAGTATTTGTTGTTATTATGTTGTTATCATCATCCATATTATCATAGAACTTAGAAGTCCTAGTCATAGACCAGGACCCCCTTGTGCTAGGTCCTACACAAACACAGGATAAAAAGATGGCCCCTGCTCCAAACATTTTACAGTCCAAGTATGAGATAAAAGACAACTGGTGGATAGAGACAGACAAGGGAGGACAAGGAAACAGCAAGACCATATTGGTCAACGTGATAGGCAGTGGTCTCAGCACACCACTGGCCAAATTGTTGTCAAGTTTTGGGGGGAGCAGCTTGGCAAAGAAGAATTGTAAGAATAATTTGAAGAAGGATAATGAAGTAGCTTTGTATGTTTTAGAATGGGTGGTAGATTTCTCTAATCAAGACTGTTGACCATCTTTGCTAGTAGAGATCCCAAGTAGCCTCTGCTTTCTGTTACCATCCAGGTAGGACAAGCGTGAAAGTGGCTCTGATTGCAGTCCATTGTATCTAAGTGTGTTGTAGGACTGAATTCTTCAAGGAGATTGTTGTGCTTCTGGTTCTTCTGTCAACTTGTTGATTTTGGTGGCCTATAACAATTTTAGATGTAGGTGACATTTTCTGTGATAGTAATAAATGCCTCAGAATAAGTTTATTTGCAGGTCATACAGTAAGATGTATTTATCAGTTGAGTCACTGGGAAACCGCCTTTTACTTACCTTATAGACAGTTGCATTAGGGGGACTTTTAGTAATAACAAAGAGATCTCATTTGAACAAAAATGAAAACCCTTCCTGGATGCTCTGCTGAAGATTACATATAAAATGTCTGTGTTGGGACTGGATGATTTGTTGTCAACAACTAAATCTTGGGACCTGTTGTAATTTTAGTTCTCTATAGAATGGAGTTAGTGACAAAGAGATTGGATAAAGGTTTATTTCAAGGGAGGGAGCTAATAGAAGAAAAACATTAAAATATGGCTCCAAATCTGAAGACAAAGGGAGTTATTTTGCAATTGGAGAGCAGAACTAGTTATATAGTCTGATGCAGTTTCATCTGTTTAACAAACCAGGCAAAGAGTCAGAGATTTATATGTTGGACAAAATTTGCATATTTTTGTTTACTTTGCTCAAGTCTTTTGAACCCATAAATACATATTTAAAAGCAGCCTTGCAAACATTTTTAAACTACTGACAGATATTCCTTTCCATGTTAGTAACTGCACAATTACTTTAAATGCACTCTGTTCCATTTACAAGATGTTATTGGTGTATTGTAGAAATAAATGGTGCACATTGTAGACCGCATTCTCTTTTGTACAGTGACATTTTAGTTCTGGATCAGAGTTCAAAATAAAGGGTAATAGATTAATAAAGCTTTTTGCCCTATTACCAGTTGAAACTATAAACCATACAATTAAGTTATAAAATAAAGAAATTGCTACATTCAGGACCTATAAGGCATTTATAGTTTAAAAGAACTGTAGAGGCTTATTGAGAGGTTTTACTAATAAGACAGCATGTCACTATAGTGTATGTCAATCTGACTGTTTTTTAGCTCTGTGGACCAGCAGAGGCTGGTTAGTGTGCTCAGCCCCTGGGGGTAGGGAGCGCAGTAATACTGTGTCACCTCTAGACATGACTTTCAAATTAACATAACAGAACATTGATTTACAATATTTGTCATTATTTATCATTAGAGAAAGTCACAAAAAGGTGGGGGGGGATCACAAAAATCCATTAACATTTTTTTCATTGATATTTTGTTTCTACAGAGAAGTTCTGATCAGCTCCACTTTTCATTGCCATTATCATTAATTATTTGCATTACATAGTACCCAGGGACCCCAAACAAGGTCATGACCCCATTGTACTAGGCACTGCACAAATACAGAATAAAAGACAGCCCGTATACTGAAGAGTGTTTAAACTAAATAGACAAGACAGACAAAGAGTCAGAGAAAGGAAGTATTTTTATCTCCATTTCACAGATGGAGAACTGATGTCAGAATGATAAAGTGACTTGCCCAGGCAACACAAGAATTCTGAGGTGGAGATAGGAATTGAACCCGGTATCCTGAGTGCCAGGCTAGGGCATTAAACACAAGACAACCTTTTCTCTCCAAGCTGTCCTTTTTCTGTCATGTCCATGTGATCAGCTTGGTGCTCTTGCAACAGCACTGCTGTATCTTAACAGAAGACCTTCTGAGAGTCTGAATGTTTTTATCCACTTTCTTCAAGAGCTAACAAATACTAGTACCATAATAATAAGGCACCTCCTGCTGATTATTCAGGAATAACATTAGCTAGTCTCTGACCTCCATCTGGTTTAACTGAACTGAGCTTAAAGACCTATAACGAAAATATCAATTATTTGGTGTCACTGTGTCCACCTCCACCTATTCCTCCAATGTTGTTACCTATCTCAGTTCTCCCCAATTAGGGGGATTTCAGGCTAATGCAGATTTTGCCACAGCAAGTTGAGGTAAACAGCAATATAAATACATGGTCAAGAAAATCAAGCAGTGGAAGAGAAAAAAGTATATATGACATATACAAATGGTAAAAATATATATTATTTCCTCATTACTTTTATACTCTGTTTTCTAATGTGTATCGAGAGTATTTACATAAAGTAGATTTTTGATGTGGTATTTTCAGGATTGATTTGAAAGGGCCATCCATTAAATTCAGTTAAGTAAATCTTTCTATAAAGAACACTGGCCTAATATCAAATCAGTCAGTATACTGATGAATACATAATATTCCACAGGGTGTCATAGCCTCATGAAGGACAGTCCTTGCTAGAGCTGGCAATCATTAGTTTGGCGTATTTTAAAAGGAATTTTTCAAAGTACCCCTGAAAGATCCCTTCCTCTGAACTGTTTGCTTTGGGGATGTGAGGTTTAAGCAGTTGAAAGAGAAGAGAAGACAAGCCATTAGGAAAAATGCTCTTTATTCTTTTTTCTTCCTCAGTAGAGCCAAAAATGCATTGTTATGGTGAGGACAGCATTCCCCATATTCCAAAGTTATTTTTGTCAGTCTGAAAGGGCTTTTTTTCTTCTTACCTTTTGTTCTGTCAAAGTGCTGCTAGTGACAGTCACAATGCTGTACAATCCATAGTTATTGTAACTTCTACCTGTGGTGAAAATATTTTGATAGCTTTTTCAAAGCTCGGAGTCCATATTTGTCATATTAAATATAACTGCTTGAAAAGGTCAGAACCTGCACTGCTGAATGGGAAGACTGGGGCATTTCAGCATTAAAGCCATCTTCAGACAGATTAGTTTCAATCTGTTGTATTTTGAAAGATTCAGGTAGTTAGTATGGAATTATGGTATGTTTGGATTCTTAAATCAGAATGTTCATTCTAAACAGTCTGGGGTGCCCTGCTGTAGCTGCCCCATCACAATCAAATAGCACACAGATTGTCAGGTATCATTAACACAGCATCAGTTTGCATTACAGTCATCGAGGCACTTAGGGGTTTTAGTTTATGTTTGTTAAAGACCTGGAAGGAAAGATTTTAGTGCTCAGTTAGCCTGGTGTTTTTCACCTTTTCTTAAGCTTCAGGCATTGGTCAGTTCCAAAGTCAAAAGTATTACGAAACAGAAGGGTACTAGAGCCTGGAGCCCCTTCCTGCACCTCAAATCCCCTCACCCCAGCCCCACCCCAGAGCCCACACCCGCAGCTGGAGCCTCACCCTCCTACTGCACCCCAGCCTGGAGCCTCCTGCCACATGCTGAACCCCTCATTTATGGCCCCACCCCAGAGCCCACACCCCTAGCCAGAGCCCAACCCTCTGCCCCAGCCCTGTGAAAATGAGTGAGTGAGTGAGGGTATGGGAGAGTGAGCGATGGGAGGAGGAGGGATGGCATGACCAGGAGTGGGGCTTCAGAGACGGGGTAGAGCAGTGGCAGGGCCTCTGGGAAGCGGCAGGGCAAGGGTGTTCAGTTTTCTGCCATTAGAAAGTTGGCAACCCTACTCCAGCCTGAGCCGGAATGTCAGCACTGCAGTTAAACAGCCCCACAGCCTGAGCCCTGCCTGCCCATCAGCTAACACAGGCCAGCTGTGGGTGTCTGATTGCAGTATAGACATACCCTGGGTGACTTCAGCCCAAGCCCCAGCTCCTTGCAACTTGCAAGGGGCTCTTGCCCTTTGTGAGCGTTCTTTACATCTCTCTGGCTTACCCTGGGAGTTCACGGTATTCTCCATAGGATTGGGATGAATGGCTCCTGGCTGGAAGTTTTTTGTGTGGTTCCAGGAGACCCTCCAACAGTCTCCTGCGAAGGCCACGTCTGCTCCTTTCTCCCCCAGCTGACTGCAGTTTCTTCCTTTTTAAAGGTCTCCTCCCTACCATCTATGACTGACTGGTTTGGAGGGGTCAGGCTATCCCTGCCCCCAGGGCCTCTCTGGAACCTTCCTCTCCAGTGTGGGCTCTATAGACCCCAGCATAAAAATCCATTCGTGCATTTTTGAGAAATGCAAGGTGGGAAAAAAACTGTTTTACTTGAAAAAAATCTTTTAAGACCCTCTCTGTGAATTCATAACAAAGAACTGCCTGAACTTTACAAGTACAATAGCTGCTGCTGAGGAGTACTCACTAAGCTAATTAGAAAGAGAAATATAACATTGAATGCATACATTTAAACTGACATCCATGATGAGAAAAATCAGTTTTGCATATGTGCAGTATGAAATTTATATATCTATAGATAGAGAGAGAGAGAGAGGTATGTTATCTATGACTATATATGTCACTAAGTCAGTATATAACACAACTGTTTTGATCCATGTTTAAAATTTAAGGGACTGTCACGTGGTGAAACTTAAAGGTTCTATTCTTTCTCAAAAACTAAAATCCATCATTTTAAGTCCTTTTTATGTTTTCTAAAATTATTTTATGAATCTTTCAAAAACTTAATTCTATTAGCATCAATTTTTGATTAAACATATTTTAATTGTGATTTGAGACAGTCTCTTCTAACAGAAATAGACTTGAGTTAGAAGAAGATCAGGATTTCAGCAGAAACACAAGTTCAAATGTATAACAGCAAATTGGATGTGTTGATAGATTTTCTCCTTTTTGCATGATATATACTCATGACTAATCAGATATGAAAAGAGTGAAATCACACGAGGATAGAAAATAATTATTAATCAGTAGACCTTAATATGAATTGTTCTAACAACACAAAATTTACAACCAAAATAGATTTTCAGTTCCATCTGTGATGCATAATTTTGACCTTTTGAGTTTTTTATTTTACTGTTTTTGATAGCAAGAATTAATTGTTATCCTCATCCATCAAATGGACATAATAATATTTGCTATCTCCCACTTTTTGTCTTATTTATTTATATTGTAAGCTCTTTGGGGAAAAACCCATCTCTTATAATGTATTTGTACAGTGCCTAGCATGATGGGTCTCTGACCTTGACTGTGGCCTCTTGGTGCTACTGGAATATAAATAATAATATTTGATTATTCAACTTCAACTTCAAATAACAAGTGCCCACCCACCATTCACTGTTGTTCTATAGGGTACAAGTGACATTAAATACAATAAGAAGAAGGATGGTGTAGTTAAGACACTGGAATGGAACTCCGGAAATCTGGATTAATTTCCAGCTTTGCAGTAGACTTCGTGCATGATTTTGGAGTCTCTCTGTCTTCATCTGTGAAATGGGAATGATAATACTTCTCTACCACATAGGGGCAAATCATTAATGATTGTAGCATGATCTGGCTCTATGATAATAGAGGCCATTAAAATGCCTATATAGATAAAGAGAGAAAGGGTTTAAATTAGGAAAGTACTAATAATTTGCCAAAACTGATTGTATTCCAAATTGTTATTAAATATGTAGCTGATACTTATGAACCAAAGTATAATCTTGTTTGTACACATTAGACATAAAGATGGCAGCTTCCTTCACAGGGACTTGAGTGACAGTCTAGGCTGGTTACAATGCAAAAGTGTGCTTGATGTCCTCTGGCCTACCAGTGAGTTTGTACAGCATTTTAGGATCCTTCTGGATGAGACAAATTGTATACGTTTTCTGCTGGTAATTATCATTAATGCAAAGAAATTCAGTGTTTCTAGAATTATGCTCATATTACCTGATAGCTGTATAGAAATATGATTGTGTTTATTGTACTTGTAGTGGAAGAGATTGGGTCAGCCACTGTTTGCATATAATTCTCAAATTCTTATTAGCATTTAATTACGATACCGATTAGGAAATGTGTGCAGTCATCATTGTTTTTATTGAATGCAAGTAAATAAAACAGAATTCTACTGCTGGACCATGTAATTTGCTCCCAAACTTAGTATACTTCAAGCAGAGGTCTGCTGGTAACTAAAAATTTGACTGGACAAGCAGAAAGTAAAGTGTGTCCTGAAGGCCAGCTGAAAAGAATTTTAGGCAATACCCATAAGGACGGTGAAGGAGCACTTAATATCTGTGTGTGTCTATCCTCTGCTACAATTTCCTCATAGGTTACCTTGGTTTGATGATTTTTAGCAAAGAAAGCAAGAGGGAAGATAACTGGTGTTCTTGTGGTAGAAGTCTGGCCTCAAAGATGACTGAACTTTAAAAGAAAAATATTTTATGGCCTTTTGTTGTGGGTGTGCAAAGACAAAGAGAAAACTTTGTTTCCATCATGGCATCTGCATGCCAAATGGCAGATTTCTCTCAAACAGCAGGTTTATTTCAAGTAGTGGATAGTGTGCTTAATCCAGACTGTCTTCTCCCAAGGGCTGATTTGAGTGAAGTGTGAAACTGTTTTGTTTGGCTGGGTGTAGACAAGCAGACTCACTCCTGTGGCGCCTCCTGCTGGTGTCTTCCGGGAATTAGCTCGATTCAGCTCTGGAGTGCCTTCTGCAGGCTGGTGATCCACCAGTCCTCTGGCCACCCATATTCCTCCCTGGACCCAGGGCCCTTTTACATGGGGTGCTGCCCCCTGGCAGTAACCCCTCAGTCTTAGGGTCTCCCCTCCCAGGGGAACCCCCACCCACTATCCTCACCTCACCTCAGTATATGGCTACTGCCAGTCATTGTCTAGCCCCCATGCCCTGGGGCAGACTGCAGTATCAGCCTACTCATCACTGGCAAGATTGTGTTTGGACCTGCTGCCTTGGCCTACCCCTGGGCTGCCCTCTGCAACCCCCCAGTACCTGTTGACCCAATGCTAGGCCGCAGCCTGGGGCTTTCTAGGCTAGAGCTCCCCAGCTCCTCTGCCTTTCCCCAGCCCTGCTTCACTCAGGTACCTTGTGTCCAGCTCCTGCAGCCAGGCCCATCTCCCTCTATAGCTAGCGAGAGACTTCTGAGCCCCTGGCTTCTCTGCCTTTATAGGGCTAGTGGAGTCTGTTTGGGGTGTGGCCCCAACTGCAGCCACTTTCACCCAATCAGCCCAGCCTAAAAGCTGCTTTCTCCAGCCACAGCCCCCTCCCAGGGCTATTTGTAACCCTTCAGGGCAGTAGCAGGGTAAGCACCCTGCTACACTGGGAAAATACTCAGATTTAAGCAGCAGTAAAAGTAAGCCGGTACGGTCCGGTACAACATACTGGCAAGAGCCAGTGTGCCGTGCTGGACCAGATGGGCTTCCCCAGGCTGGCGATTTAAAGGGCCCGGGACTCCCTGCAGCGGCCGGAGCCCCAGGCCCTTTAAATTGCCTCCCAAGCCCCACTACCAGAGCCCTGGGGTAGTGATGACAGGGTTGCGGCAGTGATTTAAAGGGCCCGGGGCTCCCCACAGCAACAGGGGCCCTGGGCCCTTTAAATCACCACCGGAGCCCTGCCACTGCTACCAAGGGGCAGCCTTGGAATCTATGAAAAAAAAGTCTTATGGGGGATCTAATATGTTTATAATTGAGATTCCAGCAGGGATCCTTCAGTATTTATCAACCTGTCACTTTGGTGGGAGTATGAGAGTGGCCAAGCTTGTTATTGCTTCCTCTTCTTGGCCTGGAACCAGTGCAAGTGTGATTGCTAAAGAGAGGTACAGTTCCTGGGAGAACCCATGTATGAGGTCAGAAAAAGAGGACATTCCTTGCAGGCAGGGCAAGAGGTGGGCTCTAATGACTTATGCAGCAAAAGGCTGTATACACTCAACCCTGGTATGAAGTAAGAAGAGGCAGAGGGTTCAGTAATGGTGCTGAAATGCTAGTTAAACGGATGCTTTGGAGGGTGGGAGAGGGCTATGAGTTGCTTTCTCTGTCATTGTGCCTGACTTATGTGTGTGAGGCATGGGCCTACATTAGACCACTTACTGCCAAGGAGTTAAAAGGATTTATTTAAACTCTTTAAATCACCGCTGGAGCCACCTGGTGATTTAAAGTGAAACTCCCTTGACAGTCTGTAGTACAAATTAATCAGTAATTTACACAGTGATGTGAATGGGTGAGAAAATGGATGCCAGTAAGGGTGTAAGTGGTGAAACGCT
The DNA here is from genome assembly GCF_025201925.1 of Gopherus flavomarginatus. NCBI lineage: Eukaryota > Metazoa > Chordata > Testudines > Testudinidae > Gopherus > Gopherus flavomarginatus. The sequence continues at coordinate 78,478,829 of NC_066617.1, read as the reverse complement.
GTATTTGCACAAATTTGGCATTCGTTGGATGTGTGAAATTAGTGGCACTTACCCACAGAACGGAAGGGGGGGGTGTAAACAGGAAACAGAACAGATGGGTGTGTCACCAGATAATAGACCTACTAATTAACTTTTTCAGCTAAATTTCTTCTTTCTTTGGTGTGCATTTTATACACATTTTTGAATACCCACTTAATTCCAGATTGACATAAAATTACATTACCACTTACACCAAAATGTAATTCATGATGAATTTGGTCCGAAATATTTCATTGAGGCAGATGAATTCCCTTGAAAGTCAGAATAGTCAAATGAATCCTTCATAGGTTTGCCTGCCTGCTGATAATTTTTATATTTATGAGAAAACTGATCAATAACTTTGTGCTTTTCAGTGTTCAGAAAGGAGAGAAATAGCAGGTGTTTGTTTGGCTGTTTTAACGCTGGTGGTCTTTTGTAACTGTATACAACAGAATTGGCAAGAAAATGGCATTCTCTTACTCACCCAGTCCTTAGTGAATCCACAGAACAGCTGTAGTTTGAGTTCTCACCTCTATGTTAAAATGTATCCAAACAAATCTATAATCTAGCTAATCTGAGATTTGGATTTAGAAGAAGCTGGAGATCAAAGCAGAATCTTATTTAACCTGCTTGAAACTCATGTTTAAAATTACATTAAAACACAGATGATTTGTTGTAGTCACTTAGTCCCTGATCTAATAAGGAGCTTTCAGTGGACTTCATAGATGGCTCCCTGCATCTCAGTGGAAGAAAGATCCTAGAAGAAGAATGATCTAGTGGTTAGGCACTAGCCTACGATTCAAGAGACCTTTGTTACAGTTCCTGCTTTGCCAGATTTCCTGTGTGACCTTGGGCAAGTTACTTAGCCTCTCTCTTCCTCGGCTTCACATCAGTAAAATAGGTACAGCCCTACCTCATGGGGGTGTTGTGATGAAAAATACATTAATGCCTGTAAAATGCTCAGATACTATGATAATGGGCACCATAAAGGTAATATAGATATGTAAAGCACTCTGTGCGGGATTAGGGCTATAGTTGGTATTGAGGTACTGTACTGAAGTAACTGCAGACTAATTCCTTGAACCACAAGTCACAAAATATAACGAACTCTTAGGAGAGTACTGCTGAAATTGAATCTGGTTGGGTAAGTCTGATTCCTAGAATTGTTCATCGCAATGAAACAAAAATACGAACAGTGGGGTTCTAATTACATATTGAAGGCCTCTGTTGAATGGAATGTATGGAAAAAGAGAAGACAAAGAAAATGAACACCTGCTATTATTTTATTTACGCCCTGTTTCTTCAATTTACAACATGCAGATGGTCTGCCGCATACAAGCTGAACCCCACTGAATTCAAATAACAGTAACACTCACTGTATGATAGGTGCTTTCTAAAACTTGCCCTGAAGAGCATATAAATCTCACATATTTTGTGTTGTATTTCTGTCTGGTATAATACTAAGGGTTTCAAAACATAAAAGATGCTTGGTTGTTTTTTTTTAATTGTTTTTTAGGGGAGAAGTTGTTTGTTTTTTGTTTGCAATGTTTCTTCAAGTGCTGATCCCTATACAAATAGAACAAATATTTCCATTTTTCCATGTGCCTGAGATCAGAGATTTCTAGCAAGAAGTGTCCATTGGTCAACATATGTACAGCTGTTCTGCTTATGCTCTGAACCGAAGACATAAGGGGCAGCCTGGACTGATGCCTCTCTAGTTCCTTCTTACCGCCGCATGGCCTGAGTTGGAATCCTCTGTGTCCACAATTACCTTCATCTTTTTCGGTCTGTAAATATATACATTGTAAGTAGTTCTTAGTATTTTTAGTAGCTCATATTAGTATTTTAGTATTTAGTATAATTAGTATAGTTTAGTTTTTCCCCATCTTGGGGAATTTTTGCCCCGCAGACAAGGACTATGCCCAGAGTCCCAAGGTTCAAGAATTACAGCTCCTTCCCTCTGTCCTTCTCAGTGACTGATGGACATCAGAGCTGCCTTGGCAAGGCTCACATCTCCGCTAGGTGCAGGATCCTTGCCTACCCAAACTTGTGAGGGTCGAGAGCTCTGACTAAGAAAGCATCCCATGGAGACATCCAAGAGAGGCCAGTCAGATCAGGGCCTCCCTGTACACTGGACTCAGCTGATGGGCTGTGCCCCAATAAGCATGAGCTCAGGAGCTGAGGCTACAACTACTAAGCCCAAAGGAGCCCGTCCCAGGGTTTTTCACAAGAGCAAAGGCGTCGGCCATATCTTCCTCCTCCTCTTCCTCACTGTCATCATCACCATCAGTGGGTGTCATCCTGGCATCTCCCAAGACACAGAGGCCAGGCAACATCTTTTATAAAATGTTACGCTGACACCCACTAAAGTTCATACATATTTATGAAGCTTTCAAACCTTTTTCTTTATTTGAACTTCCAGATATTTTTGGAATGCCCCATTTTTCATAGGCTGACTTGTTTGTTCCCTTTATGCTCATTAACATTCATATCACTCAGTCACCATAACAACATTACTGACACCTTTGTCTGCAGAATTCACAGAAATACTCTAACCAGCTTTAACTGGTACCTTGCAAAATATATTTCCCTAAATATCAGCAGTTAACACCTCTTATACTATAACTGTTTCATCTTGTGACATGGAGGTCACTCATCAGCTAGCTACTCATGTCAATCCATCTTTAGGTCTGAGGCTTTGTTTGGCTAAGCTAAATATATTACAGGCCCGAGGCCTGTACGCTCTGTGTTACAACATTAACAAATACTTATTTCACTGCTATATCCTAAATATGCCTAATGTCTTTTATTGACTACAAGGAGCACTCTCACAAGCATAAGGACAGATCCTCTTCAAAACCTGCTCCTAGAAGATAAAAGCCCTTGCCTACTCTCTCCAAGTCGGGTGAGTCCTCGCACAGAGTCCTAGGCTTGCTTAAACCTCCTCAACTTGAGTATGGCATGAAGGAGTACAGATCCATCAGTACGGTTTTCAGTTCCAATGCATAAACCAAGGGATCCGCACCTACTGGCACAGTCTAAGAGCTCCAGACTAGTCTCTGTGCTGGCTGCATCCCCAGAAGTAACTGATGTACACCATAATCAGGAAAGTTCTGGCTTTGCTGGTCCCAATCACTGGTACATCTCAGGCTCTGGGACAGTCTGAGACCTACGTTTCCCTAGAGGTTATTTTCATTGTCCCCAATCTTCTCTCCTTTGGGTTACAGCCTTATTCAGGAATATCAACACACTGGAAGGGGGAACTAACTTGAGGACACAGAGTCGTTGTCCAATTCCCTCTACAGTCCAGACCTGCTGGCCACTAGTACCAATGGCTCTGCAGGTCAAACAGGAGGCTGCCTTCTCATTAGCTGCATTGGAGAATCCAGATGAATCACCACCTTCATGTAGGGAGGCTAGTTTAGGCAGAAGCTCTAAAAGGGTTTTGTTCTCCACCCAAATATGTCTATCCAGGAGAGTGATGGTACACAATGCCATGGGGTTCCCCTTCCACCAATTGACACTTCATTTTGGCATTATTGGGGTCCATGGGATCCCTGTGCTAGACACCCTGGATCCAAGTATGAATCCCGCCTACCTTTTCCTAGCTGACACCAACAAGCTCTGTCAGAGTATGAGAGATAAGAAATTGAGTTGAATCCACCGTGACCAGTGCTTCCAGTAAGTGTCTTTTCCTCCTTGCTGTATGAAGCAATTGTCCCAGCTTTACCTTCCCCGCCTTATGACCACAAGCAGTATCCTACAGAGGATGCTGACTAAACTCCAGATCCAACCTGAGGAGGTAAAGGATTCCTAGCAAAGGCTGCTGGACATTCTGTAGCCTTCTAGTCTGACTACGTCTTCCTGTGAACAAGGCCATTTTGGAACTAGCCAAAGTAGTCTGTCATACTCCTGCCTCCTCGGCCCTCACCTTACAGAGGGCTGCGAAGTGTAATTTCATAGTAATCAAGGGAGTAAAGTTACTATTTACACACCCAGCACCCAACTCCATAGTAGTACAAGCAGCCACTCAGAGGTGTAGGCTGTGACATCCATAGGCAGCACCTGCAGATAAAGATGCCAAACACCTTAACCTTCTAGGCAAGAAAGCTTTTTCTTCTTCATCTGTTCAGGTTAGAATTGCAAACTGTCAAGCCCTGTTAGCAAAATATGATTTTACCAACTATGCCAAATTCTTAGACCTCAAGGACAAATTCCCTTGGAGGGACAGAGCCCAAGTTGAAGCCTTCATTGATGAGGACAAGCTGATCTTCAGGCTGCAGTGGATGCTATGGGGAATCATCATGAGGCGAGGACCTTGGCGTCACTCCTTGAGTTTCTCTGGAGAGAGACAAAGCACCATTAAGGACCTCCCCTTTGACAAGGTTAATTTGTTCAGTGAAAAGACTGACAAGGCTCTTCACTTACTCTAAGATTCTAGAACAATCCTCTGCTCTCAGATTACTTATATCCTGGCTCCAAAGAGAAAACACCACAAACAAGTATACAGACCAAGACTGTCCTCTCAACTGCTCTATCATCCACACTCTTGTGAATCATCATTTAGATGCCAGAGGGTACAGAGTCCCAGACATAGGAATTCCTCCAAATCTACTGCCACAGCTTATGCCCACCCTCCACCTAAGGGCTTCTTTTGACAAGAAATGTGTTCCTCTGTTAATGCCATCTTACACTGACCCCAAACTTTTGACGGTCACCTCTCCCACTTCACTCACAATGCAAGGGCAGTAATGACAGACAGAGGGGTATTACAGACCATTCAGTCTGGCTGCATGATCAAGTTTATGTCACTGCCCATTCCTGTACCCTTTTCAGGGACCACACTCATGAGAAGATTCTCCATCAGAAGGTAGATTCTTGATTTCAGCAAGGAGATGTAGAATATGTGCCACCTCAACATCAAGGGAAAGGGTTCTAGTCATGATACTTCTTAGTTTCAAGAAAAACAGAACATGGGTCTATGCCAATTGATTCTTGATCTACGACAACTGAATGTCTTTATTAAAAACAAAAATCCCGTATGATAACAGTGGCATCGATAATTCCCTCTCTGAAGGAGGGTGCATGGTTTGTGGCTCTCAACATGAAACATGCTTACTTTCATGTAGACATGCACCCATCCAACACAAGATTTGTCAGGTTCTGGGTAGAACAAGAGCACTACCAGTTCAAGGTGCTCCTGTTTGGACTAGCTACAGCAACCAGTGTTTTTACAAAGACCTTTTCACTGGGTGCGACTGGGATAAGATTAAATTGGCTTCAACATCTTTCTCAATGATTGGCTCTTGACAGGAAGATCTAGGAAGAAGGTTCAATCTGCAACCCTATTCCTACTTCATCTGCTGTATTTCTTGGGAATTTCTGTCAATATAGAAAAGTCCACTTTGACTCCCACAAAGACCTCAGACTTTATAGGTGTGATCCTAGAATCAGCTACAGCGAGGGCCTATCTCCTGATGGAAAGATTCCAAGCTGTGATCAACTTGCTAAGACAAGTCACCCTCAGACCACACTGAAGGTCTGCCTTTTCTAATTAGGCCTCTACACGGCCTCATGTACCTAGATAACACTGTTCGTCTGAAACCCCTTCCATAGCCTGCAGGTCTGTTTACTCACCAGATAGAAACAACATGAGTACCAGAGTCACAATCTCTGCCAAGATTATGGCTTCTCTTATTTGGTGGATGAACCCAGAACAAGTGCATGTGAGAATCCCTTTTCTTATGCCCACGTATGACTTGATCATTATCATAGATGTATCCCTCATAGTGTGAGGAGCCCACATGGACAATCACATAGCACAAGACACTTGGATTGGTTGAGAGGACAGGATTCATATCAGCAAATTAGAGCTCAGAGCACTCAATCTAGCCTACAATGCCTTCCTTTCACTCATCTAGTCCCACCATATCCAGATAATGTCAGACAACATGATGACCGTTTTCTACCTAAATAAGCAAAGTGGAGCAAAATCTCTTCCTCATGGTGTAGAAGTAGTCAGTTTATGTAACATCAGGAACAATATAACTCTCTAAATAGCGTACCTACCAGATGTGCAGGACTCTCTGGTGGACAGTTTCTCTGTAGACCATGAATGGGAGATACACAACTCCGTCCCGAATGAGATCTTCGCCCAATGGGGAACACTACCTTGGGACTGTTTGTCTCCCAGACAAATGGGAAATTTCACTTTTCTTTCCATCCTGCTGATACCACAGGTTCTACAAAAGATTTGCCATGACAAAGGTCAGGTCATTCTCATCATGTGCAACTGGCCTAGACAATTTTAGACTTTCTAAAGATATCAGTCTTACATTCCATCAACAGCTGGCCCTTTTGACTCAAGAGAGTGGAGGGATCGTATATCTAACAAAAGCCTTCTTCATTTTACAGTCTGGTAGTCAGACGGGTGTCAGACCTAAATCACTCATGTTCAGAGGCCATTCAATATATTCTCAATCAAAGCAGAAATAATTCCACCAGAAAATGTTATGTGGGCAAATGGAGACTTTTTTTTCTCCAGCTGGACACAACTGAACCTGTTATCCCCAGATTGTGGGAATGCCTGTGATTTTAGAGAACCTACTCACCCTCAAGACATCAGGTCTTTCCATTAGCTTATTGCAGGTCCATGAGCATTCTGTTCCTTCCATCCTCCATTTGAGGGCTATCCTGTTTTTACTCATCCAACAGTTTTTTAAAGGGCTTCATTAGGACTCACTCACTGGTAGTGAAACCAATGCCACAATGGGATCTTAATCTCGTTCTTTCAGTATTTACCAGGCCTCCCTTTGAATCACTTGCCACCTGCTCCATGTCCTACATCTATTTGGACATCACCTTCCTAGTCACCATCACATCAGCTAGAAGGGTGAACGAACTGGGAGCGCCCCTGGCAGATCCGCCATATCTCCTTATGATGGTTTTCCTTTGCCTTCACCTGAAATTCATCCCTAAGGTAATTTCTGAATGTCACTTGAATCGATCTGTCCACTTACTAGTATTCTTCCTGAAGCCTTATGCTTCCAATGGAGAGAGAATACTTCACTCTTTCGGTGTCCCATGGGCAATTAGGAAGATTCCTAGACTATTTGTTGCTTTTGTGGAGCAACCAAAAGGAGAGGCATTATTTGCTCAGAGACTCTCTAAGTGGATCTCTGGCTGCGTCATTCTTTATCAACTGGCATATATTCTTCCCTCGGATGAGATGAGAGCCCACTCCACTAGAGCACAGGCAGCTTCTACAGCATCTCTTCGAGGTGTGCTTATACTGGACGTAGGCAGGGTATTTTGAGCTCTATCCATGCTTTTATGCAACATTATGCACTAGTCCAGATCCCTTTTGCAGATACAGCCATGGGGACATTAGTATTATAGACATCTGTACCAAGTGAATCTCTGTACCACCGTTCTGTTTAACTACTGCTTACCAATCACCCATATGTGCAATACACATAGGGACCAGCTGTCATAAACAGATGGTTAAGGGTTAATGTCTCTTTTACCTGTAAAGGGTTAAGAAGCTCAGTAAACCTGGCTGACACCTGACCAGAGGACCAATAGGGGGACAAAATACTTTCAAATCTTGGTGGAGGGAAGTCTTTCTTTGCGCTGTTTGTGTGTTTTGTTGTTCGCTTTTGTGGCTAAGAGGGACCAGACGTACACCCAGGCTTTCCCAATCTTTCTGAATCAGTCTTTCATGTCTCAAAATAGTAAGTAATAGCCAGACAAGGCGGATTAGTCTTATGTTTGTTTCCTCAACTTGTAAATAGTGTTTTGCTGGAAGGATTTTTACCTCTGTTTGCTGTAACTTTGAATCTCAGGCTGGGGGGTAAGGGGGGGTCCCTCTAATCTATATGAATCTGAGTACCCTGTAAAGCATTTTCCATCCTGATTTTACAGAGATAATTTTTACCTTTTCTTTCTTTAATTAAAAGCTTTCTTTTTAAGAACCTGATTGATTTTTCCTTGTTTTAAAATCCAAGGGATTGACTCTGAACTCACCAGGGCTTGGTGTGGGGAAAGGAGGGGGGATGGTTAATTCCTCTTTGTTTTAAGATCCGAGGAGTTTGGATCTGTGTAAGCCTCTCAAGGCAACCCAGGGAGGAAAGAGTCTGGGGGGGAAAGGAGGGAGATGGTTAATTCTTCCTTGTTTTAAGATCCAAGGAGTTTGGATTGGTGTGAAACCTCTCAAGGCAACCCAGGGAGGGGACAGTCTGGGTGGAAAAGGAGGGGGATGGTTAATTTCTCCTTGTTTTAAGATCCAAGGGGTTTTGGATCTATGTTCCCCAGGGAAGGTTTTGGGGGAACAGAAAGTGTGCCAGACACTAAATTCTGGCTGGTGGCAGCGTACCAGATTTAAGCTAGTAATTGAGCTTAAAAGTGTTCATGCAGGTCCCCACTTTTTGTACCCTAAAGTTCAAAGTGGAGGAAAAGCCTTGAGACATTAGTATTATAGAGATCTGTACCAAGTGAATACCTGTACCACCGTTCTGTTTATCTACTGCTTACCAATCACCCATATGTGGAATACACATAGGGACCAGCACTCAAAGGAGAAATGGAGATTACGTACATATAACTGGAGGTTCTTCAAGATGTGTGGTTCCTATCTGTATTCCATTATATGCCCTTCATCCCCTCTGCAGCAGATCATGACTGGATTTGCAGTAAGAATTTGCTGAAGAGGCATCGGTCTGCATTGCCTTACACCCTCAGTTTGGAGCACAAAGAGAACTGTGCAGGTTTGGTGCAATGGACACTACCTGCTAAAAATCACCGCTCTCAGGAGCACAGTGCACACACATACCCACATGTATAATACAGATAGAGACCACGTGTCTTGAAGAACCTCCAATTACAGATAAGTAACTTCTATTTTTGACTCTGATTACCAAAATAACAGATTTGTTTTTTCAATTAGCATTTTTGCAGCTATGTATGCCAAGATGTGTTTTTGCTCAAAAACAAACACACAAAAAGCTAGTGCATTGTTATTGCATGTTATTGTATGATGATTGCAAGGACTTTTACTTGGAAACTTGATACATAGAGAGATGTACATGTTGCAAGACCTAAGTCTAAAACAGATCATTTATCAGATAAATTATTCAGTATTGTCATGTATTTATAAGTTAACTATTTGCAACATAAGTGAAACATCTGCAAGAATCTAGAGCCATTAAGCAAGTGGATATTGTCCAAATAATGGATCTAGGAAGGCCCTGGCAAGATATATATTAGAGTGTTCATGGACTAAGCCCATGTGTGTTGATATTTTCTAAATAAAAGGGAATTCTACTACCAAAAGGGTACATTTATGTTTTGATAAAGGTCTAAACCCAAAATCAAAATCAGGATGAAATTAACTGAATCCTTTGAGGATTCAGTTGCTGCTAAATTATAGGGCATATAATTCTAGACACAGTTTAAAGATCCATACTGTGGCTAGCCACAGCAGTATGAAGGAAGGGACAGAAGGTCCACCTGAAATCTTAATTCTGTTTTTCAGCAGATTTAAGTCAGACCTTTAACATTACTTAAATATACTCTGTTGTATTAGACTAGAACAGTATGGCATCTATGCTAAATCTCCCTGCTCTCTGAAAGACACAATTTGTCTCAACAAGGTTTGGCTACAAAGTGCAGGATGCAAAACTGACACAGTATAATCGCAACAAATTCCATTTAGGGTGAGCATCTGTGTAGAAGGAAACACTTTGTTGCTAATGAGGGATAAAAAAAGAAAAGTCTGACTTAGAGTTGTTAATTGCAATGAAATAAAAATAGACTTGTCAGTGGGGTTCTAATTAGATGCTGAGGGTCTCTATTTAAATGTTGAGGACACAATGATTTATTAGAGAAACAGGCGGAGTGGTTAAAAGTGGGGGAATTTTGCACACAAAAAAAGGAAGGGCTATTTCAATAGTTTTATGGCAGAAAGCAATTGTATTACACTAAAACAATAAAATCTTGGAGTGATTCTGTTTCTTAACAGTTTTAGGAGACCAGTTGGCATAATATATTTGTGTTTAGAGCCTTTGGTTAAAAACTAAACATACGCTTGCATTGTTTAAAAAATTGCTGTAAGTAAAAGTTTAATATAATAAATGCAAAATAGTAAAAATAAAAAGAGTCAAGTCTAAAAGGCTTTTCTAATGCTTTAAATATTTGACAAACTCCTCTGAGGATAGAACTTGACCTCTTTACATTTTTAGTGTGCTGTGTTTATTACTTTAATTAAATTTCTTCTGTGCACAGTATGCATCTGATTTAATGGAAAGCAAATTTGAATCAAGATAATTAGACTGATTAAATGTAATGCTTTACTGTAGATGATTTTAAATGTAATTTAAATTGCAGGAACATTAGGGAAAGTCAGTAGAAAAATGAATGCTGTAGCTATTTTACTAATTTCAGTAGCAGTTGATTTAGCCAACGTAGAAGGCTAAATATGATAATCAGCACATACCATTTTTTAAGTCAAATAATAATGTGGACATTGAATATGCACTGCATAGCTATTCAGTTTGTCTAAATGGGCTTTGTTTGATTTCTGTTCTATAAAATAAATAAATGAGAAAAGAAACTGTTGGTTCTTCTTCGAGTGCTTGTTCACGTCCATTCAACATTAGGTGGACGTGCCGCGTGCGCAAGCATCGGAAACTTTTTCCCTTAGCAGGTGCCGGTGGACTGGCGGGTCCCTCGCCAGAGTGGTGCCACTGCATCGTGCATATATACCCCCGCTGGCCCGACCCCCTCCAGTTCCTTCTTATTGTCCATAGTGGCATTGGAACAACCTCTTGCTCTCATAAGAGAAGCAATCCCTTAGCCTTAAGAGTTACATAGCTGTTATCAGTTAGTTATCAGTTAGTTAGCATTTCATTGTTTTTGGACACTTAATAGGTTAGGTGCTTGGAGGATTCTAGTGCCCGCCACGGGGCATGCGCACAGGCCCAAGGCGTAAGCCTATGCCAATTAGTGACCCCCATGACTCCTGTCTACGTTGCCTGGGGGAAGCTCACCAAACAGAGAAGTGTAAGATTTGCAAAGCTTTTAAGCTTAGAACAAAGAAAGAGAGAGACTTTTGCTTAAAAGCAGTTGTTGATGGGGGCTGCGCAGCAGCCATCAGGCCTGGAATGCCCGATGCTGGCCCCAGCCTCCTTGGTGTGGAGTGACACAGTACCGGGCAAGCACCACAAGCCGTTGTTGTCAGAGGTGTGTTGTCAGAGGTGTTGTCAGAAGTGCTACCGGTGTGGTGCCCTGCTCTGCTCTCTCCTTGTTGGTATCACTCGGCTGCGTGCGTGTGTTCCCTCTGTGTGCTGCCCCAGCTCTGCGCAGATAGCTGACACAGCAGACCCGACGAGAACCCCCAATGACCACAGAGTCTAGTAAGGTACGAAGGCATGTCGGCCATTTTTATTGCGCTCGGACACAATTGCAGTTCCCTGTAGGTTTCTGAGCCTAATTCAGAGCATACTACGAGAAAGTGCCTCTTGGCAATGGACTCAGCTCAGTCAGTGGCGGGACTTTCCACTGCCCCCTCGGCTGGACAAAGACATCGCCCCAGGGATACATTTTTATACACAGATACAAACAAGTTACACATCACTCCTGACGTATTGAGGTGCAGCCCCTCCACGCAGCAAGGTACAACCCCTCTACGTAGCAAAGTGCCGCCTCTCACCTTGTACATGTTGGTTCGATCAAAACAACTCTATCCATCATATTACCCTTTTGCCCCTGTCATTGGGATGGGTCAGCCTGTTCCTTGTTATCTGTGTGGAATGTGCAAGTATGTGAATGTTCTGATCTCTAGTGTTCAGTACCTTTTAGGTACGTATCTTCTTGCAGCATCAGCCCTTTCCTTGCCAGCTTCTGCGAGCAGGGCCTGCCTCTGGCTCACAGCTTCGCTCTGCTTTATGTTAGCAAAGTCTTGACCATTACTTTAGTTCAGGCCTCAGGCCTCATACTGGGCCTTTATCAGGGCCTTCACTTACTACAGCCGTCAGCCTCGTGAAGCCAAAGTAGGCCCTGGCACCGCTCATCCTCCCCGATATGGCCCAAGGCAAAATCAAAGGAGGGGCGCAGACACAGGGTGCTGTCGAAGGGAAAGCTGGCAATGGTGCGCCCTTCAAGGGCACTGTCCCGGCACCGCTCCCAACATTGGTCTTGGTCGAGCTCCAAGTCTGTGGACTCCCAGTTACCCTTGACTCAGAGGGAAGTCTCGGTACCAGAGGCGAGTTGACGCCTGGGGGTAGTGCAGGACACATGGTGCTCACCAGCGCCCCTCCCCCCCCGAGACCAGCACTGGGAGGAGATGAGCCGGGAGTCGCCGAAGGCTCCCAGAAGGCACCGGTCCCAGTCTTGGAAGTATTGGTAATGATCTCAGTCCTGATCCAGAGAGCAGCACTACCAGTCCCGCTCCCGATCAGCAAGGAGCCAATCATCAACCTCCCAGTGACACAGATCAACGGCACCACTGTGGCCCTCGCGCTTGGTGTTACTGGAGTCCGGCGCCGATTCAGGTCGATACAGCTACCTGCAACAGGCTCCTGACAGCAGGGAACAACAAAGTGATTGGCAACACTAAGGAGACTGCCAGGACGCTGGCCCTTCTGGACCCATGATGCCTATCACCAGCGTCAAGGTGCTCTCTCCAGGGCCAGCTACTCGGTGCAGCAGTCCCGATCCCCACACCTACGCTCTTCCATAAGGGAAGCTACGGTGTCCAAGCCACCTGTAGCCTCACCGAGCGAGAGACCTGAGAGCCCGGCACTATACCCGGTACCACCACAAGGCCACCGGCCTCAACTCAAGGGGGGTCAAGGAGACCAGCTGGAGGAAGCTGAGCAACTGCTAACTTCCTCGTCATCCCCGAATGAAGCAGTAGCAGGCACGGCGGTAATCAGACCTCCGCCAATAGACCACAAAGCCCACTTAGAGCTGCTACGTAAGGTGGCCCATAACTTGGGGTTGCAAGCCAAGGAAACAGTTGAGCAGGAGGACCCCATGGTAGACATTCCAAGCCCAGAAGGTCCATCCAGAATAGCGCTCCCACTCATTAAGACCATTCAGTCTAATTACATGACTGTATGGCAGACCCCAGCATCCAGCACACCAACAGCCAAAGATGTGGAGCACAAGTACTTTGCCCCGTCAAAAGGATACGACTTCTTGTTCTGCCACCCAAGCCCATGTTCCCTGGTAGTCTTGACAGTAAACAAGAAAGAGCTCCATGGGCAACAGCCCCCGGCCCCTAAGGCCAAGGAAGCAAAACACCTAGACCTGTTTGGTAGGAAGGTGTATTCATCAGGGGGCCTCCAGCTGAGGATTGCTAACCAGCAGGCCATCCTCAGCAGGCATAACTTCAACTCCTGGGCGGCAGTGGGAAAGTTTAAGGATAACCTCCCACAGAGCTCCCAACAGGAGTTTATGGCTCTGGTGGAGGAAGGCAAGGCTATAGCAAAAACCTCCCTCCAAGCATCCTTGGATTCAGCAGACGTGACAGCCAGGACAATTGCTTCGGGCGTGGTCATGCAGCACTCAATGTCGCTTCAGGAGTCAGGTCTACCACCTGAGGTCCAGAATTCGCTCCAGGACCTTCCCTTCGAAGGGTCCAGACTCTTCTCGGACCAGATGGACGCAGAGCTGCATAGCCTCAAGGACTCTTGAGCTACACTCAAGTCGCTGGGTATGCATACCCTGGTGACTCAGAGGAAGCCCTTTAAGCCACAACCTCCTCCCCAGCGCCAGTACCAGTCTCGTCCTCGACAGGAGCCTTATCGTAGGCGAGGTGGAGACAACAGGAGGCAGCGCAATAACAACAACAACTCCAATAGGCCAGGCCAGAGCCAAGGCCAAAATAAATCTCAGCCTGGCCCTAAGCCAGGTTTTTGAAGGTACGCTCGAGGACAGCGTACCACGTCAACTACCAGATCCATCCCTGTAGCAAGGGGGCCCCACTCCCCCACGCTCCTGAGGGACATAGGCCAGAGAAGGTCCGGCCATGGGCAGAGGTCCCACCGCCTGTCCCCGCCCCTCGGAAGTCAAGGGGAGGGACAGGAAGTCCAAGACCTGTCCCACCTGTCCCCGCCGCCCGGAAGTCAGGGGGCGGGACCGGAAGTACAAAAGCCTGGCCCCAGCGCTCAGTTAGGGGGAGGCTGCCAGAGAAGGCAGACGCTAGGGCCCGAGCTCCTGCTGGGCCTGGCCTACTCCATGCCCGGTACCCATAGGGGTACTGGCCTGACCTCCCCTGGGACCAGTACTCAGAGGAGCCCACTGAGCAGTCCGACGCTCGGCCTGTGGAGGAGCTGTCTGGACCTCCTGACTCCCGGTACCCCGAGGAGTGGACCGGACCTCCCGACACTCAATACTCCGACGAGTGGACTGGACCTCCCGACGCCGGACACCCTGAGGAATCCATGATCTGGGACCTCCCCAGACTATGCTGGCAGAGGGCAGGTACCCAGTGAGGGGGAGGTTGGAAGTGGCCCGGGGACAGCTGACCCCAGTCAGGCTGCAGGCTCACCTGAGCCGATGTCAGTGTGTTTCGGTCAGGATCCCCCACTGACCGCTAGCGGTGTTGACCACTACTAGGGCCCCGGGCTGGAACGCAGTGGAGTGGGAGGGCCTGTGTTCCCCCTGCCACCCCTTCAAGGGTGGCAGACTCCCCCTCCCCTGACCAGTGGAAGCTATATACTGTTCCCCTGTGCTCAGCCCCACTGACGAGGCCTGAGCCTAGACTGTGTGTGTTGCCCCGCCCTGCCCAAGGGCCTGGGCATACTTATATACTGTTCCCCTGTGCTCAGCCCCGCTGATGAGGCCCGAGCCTAGACTGTGAATGTTGCCCCACCCTGCCCAAGGGCCTGGGCGTACTTATATACTGTTCCCCTGTGCTCAGCCCTGCTGATGAGGCCTGAGCCTAGACCGTGGGTGTTGCCCCGTCCTGCCTAAGGGCCTTGGCTTATAGATATATGGTTACCTTGTTGCTCAGCCCCGTTGAAAGACCTGAGCATAGACTGTGTGTGGTGCCCTGCCCTGCCTAAGGGCCTGGGCCACTTGCTAACTGTTGTGGGTTCACTCCGCCCCGCAGCAAGGGACGGGCCCCGAGTCGACGGAGCACGGTGGGCCAGTGTGGCTCCCCTCCGCCCACAAGGAGGGTGGAGCCCCAGCGCCGTTCTACTACAATCCCCTTGTTTCCTCAACTGCCTGTTCCGCTTCTCCCGTGCGTGGTCCAGCATTACATTGGACCGTTGGGTGTTACGCATGGTGCAAAGAAGGTACATGCTACAGTTTTCCTCCTTGCCTACTCCCTGCCCTCCTTCCCTGTCTCTTTTCAGGGACCCTTCTCACGAGCATCTCCTAGAAAAGGAGTTTCACTCGCTCCTAGAGGCGGGAGTGGTACAGATAGTACCCTTAGACCTAAGGGGAAAAGGGTTCTACTTCTGCTATTTCCTCATCCCCAAGGCCAAGGGAGGCCTTAGTCCCATTCTAGACCTGCATGGGCTTAACAAGTTCCTGGTCAAGGCCCAGTTCCGCATGGTCTCTCTGGGCATCATCATCCCTTCCCTGGATCTGGGAGACTGGTACACTGCCCTCGACATGAAGGATTCGTATTTTCATATCGCCATTCACCCAGCGCATCACCAATTTCTGCGCTTCACTGTGAACCAGGAACATTAGCAGTTCACAGTTTTACCATTTGGCCTAGCTGCGGCCCCATGGGTATTCACAATATGCATGGCAGAGGTGGCAGCATTCTTGCAGAGGCAGAGGATTCGAGTTTACCCATACCTTGACAACTGGCTCCTGGTGGGTCGGTCCGAAGAAGGGGTTCGGTCCCACGTGCAGACGGCCTTGAGTCTATTCCACAAGCTGGGGCTCCTGGTCAACATTCCCAAGTCCACTCTCGTTCCAACGCAGAGAGTGGAATTCATAGGGGCCATCCTAGATACGGTACAGGCAAGGGCAAGCCTTCCAGTATCTCAATTCCTGGCCATTCAGCAAGCAGTGAACTCCCTGTGCCAGTTCCCCACTACAACAGCCAGATGTTGCCTGCGGCTGCTAGGCCACATGGGAACTTGCACACATGTGGTCAAGCATGCCAGACTGAGACTCAGGACTCTGCAGGCTTGACTTGCCCGTGTATACCGGCCGGGCAGGGACTCCCTAGACTTGATAGTGACAGCCCTGGGGGACATGCTGGACTCCCTGATGTGATGGCAGTCCCAGACCATGGTTTGCAAAGGCATCCCCTTTGCTGCACAACAGCCGGACTTGACACTGGTAACAGACCATCAAACTTCGGATGGGGGGGCTCACCTGGGGGACCTCAGGACTCAGGGCATGTGGTCGGAGGCAGAGCAATCACTCCATATCAACATGAAGGAGCTCAGGGCAGTTCGTTTAGCATGCCAGACCTTTCACGCCACTCTGAGTGGTCACAGCACGACAGTTCTGACAGACAGCACAACCGCCATGTTTTACGTAAACAAGCAGAACAGAGCCCATTCCTCCCTGCTCTGACATGAGGCTCTCCTCCTCTAGATCTTTTGCATAGCCCACACCATTCACCTTGAGGCAGTGTATATCCCGGGGGAGCAAAACGAGCTGGTGGACCACCTCAGCAGGTCTTACTGCATGCACGAGTGTACGCTCAGAGCGGACATCGTGCTTTCACTCTTCCGAAAGTGGGGGTTTCCCCTGGTGGACCTGTTCGCTACCAAGGGCAATGCCCAGTGCCCGCAATTCTGCTCGTTCCAGGGTTGCAGCCCAGGCTCAATAGCTGATGCATTCACAATCCCGTGGGGAAGGGAACGGAAAGACGCCTTTCCCTCAATCCTCCTGGTGCACAAGGTACTACTTAAGGTGCGCAGGGACAGGGCATCGATCATTCTCATTGCCCTGGCCTGGGCCCTCCAGCACTAGTTCACCATGCTCTTGGAACTGTCAGTGGATGGCCCGATAACCCTGCCCCTGCACCAGGATGTCATTACGCAGGATAGAGGGCAGTTTCTGCACCCCAATCTGCAATCGCTGCATCTGACGGCATGGAAGCTATGTGGTTAAATACTTTGGAGAGCCAGTGCTCCCTTCCTGTACAGCAGGTTCTACTTGGTAGCTGGAAGCCCTCTACCAGGGCGACCTACTTGGCCAAGTGGAAGAGGTTCTTGTGCTGGTGTGGGCCACAACAGGGGCAGCTGCACCAGGCCCCAGTGCCAGACATTCTAGAATACTTACTGCACCTCAAGCAGCAGAGGCTGCCCCCATCCTCGATTAAGATGCATATGGTGGCTATCTCCACCCAGGGTTTTCAGGTAGCTCGGTTTTCTCCCACCCAGTGGTGGGGCGATTCCTCAGAAGTCTGGAAAGGGTGTTCCCTTACTCGCGCCCCCCCAGTCTCTCCATGGAATCTCAACTTAGTTCTTTCTAAGCTCATGGGGCCCCTGTTCGAGCCCCTGGCTACCTGCTCCCTTCTCCACCTTTCCCGGAAGGTGGCATTCCTGGTGGCCATCGCCTCAGCCAGAAGGGTATCTGAGCTGAGGGCTCTCACCTCAGAACCACCATACACTGTATTTCACAAAGACAAGGTGCAGCTCCGCCCACGCCCTAAGTTCCTCCCAAAGGTGGTCTCACAATTCCATCTGGGCCAGGACATTTGTCTGCTGGTATTTTTTCCCAAACCCCATGTGGATCTGAGTGACCGCAGCCTGCACGCCCTAGATGTCCGCCAAGCGTTGGCATTCTACTTGCAGCGCACCAAGCCCTTTCGTAAATCCACGCAACTGTTCATGGCTGTAGCTGAGAGGATATGATGCCTTCCAGTGTTGGCGCAGCGAATCTCGTAGTGTATCACTAGCTGCATTCGGGCGTGTTATGACCTCGCTGGTGTCCCAGCTCTGGCGGTCACGGCCCACTCGACCAAAGCACAGGCAGCTTTTGTGGCCTTCCTAGCACAGGTCCTGATCCAGGAGATCTGCAGGGTGGCCACCTGGTCATCAGTGCACGTCTTTACGACCCACTACGCGGTCAGTCAGCAGCCATGTGAGGATGCGGCAGTTGGCAGGGTGGTCCTCCGATCGATTGTTTCATGACTTACCTAGTGTGGAATGGACATGAAAAAGCACTTGAAGAAGAAAGACAGTTACTTACCTTTTCGTAACTGGTGTTCTTCGAGAAGTGTTCACGTCCATTCCACTACCCACCCTCCTACCCCTCTGTCGGAGTCACCAGCAAGAAGGAGCTGGAGGGGGTCGGTCTAGTTGGGGTATATATGCCCGACACAGTGGCGCCACTCTGGCAGGGGCTCCCTGCCCCACCGGGAACCACTAAGGGAAAAATTTCTGACACTCGTGCACGCGGCACATGCACACCTAATGTAGAACGGACATGAACAACACATCTCAAAGAACAACAGTTACGAAAAGGTTAGTAACCATTCTTTTTATAATGAGAAAAAACATTAACATGTGAGGATGCTGAATATATTCAGTGCCAAAATTTAAAGAATATTTTACAAACAAGTAACTTGGGAACAGATTTTCATGTCATGTCCACAGAATCTTACGCACATGACAGTCTATGGGAAGGTGCCTACCAGAATCTGAGTTTGTTTTAACATTGCTTTTACAGGACATTCCTTGTTCTGTAGGGATTTGTGCCTGCTTTCCACTGTGACAGAATTTGGCCCATTATTGTCAATACATTAAATTAGCAATGCACTTGAAATGACATCACTCAGGACAATACAAAACAGACTTCCAGTGTGACAATGTCAGAGATGTTTTATAGAAAGGTAAGGGAATTAATGTAACCCTTCTGCCCCTCTGAGTTGGCAGCAACAAGGGCCGGGTTCAGTATCCAGGGGTTCCGTTTCAATAACACAATACATAACCGGCTCGAGCCCCCACCGAGTGACCTGGGATACTTACATACCACCCCCCCGGGCGCCTCTAGGAGGCAATACTTGCCCTCTCGCAAGCATGGAGTCTGAGTGTAGCAAAATCCTTTTGATAAAGGAGGGAAACAATGTGGCATCACATTGGAGAAACACCACAAACAGGATTATAACACAATCCATAAGCAAAAACCCACCTCCAAGTACGTTTGGCAATGTCCTTTCCCCCTTAGGGTCTTAAGTCCAATCAACCCAAAGTCTAACAACCCAAAAGTCTCTGGTCAGTGCCACCTCAGAGTTCAAAAGTTTATCTGCAGAGTTTTACCCCCCCCAGCCTGGGTGGAAATGGGGAGGGGGCACACAGGGTGTTAAGGGGCACCTTACGTGGGCCAGGGCCAACTGCTCTGCCTCTCCGTGCAGCTCTGCTGCAGCCTTCACCACGACCAACTCCACTACACCAGCTGTGCCGCTCCGCCAGCCGACCCGTGAGCCACTCCAGCCGTCCTCGCAAACCGCTCCACTCCGCTCATTGTTCCATGGGCTGCTCCAACATGCTGCAAATTGTTCTGCTCTGCCAGCCACTTAGCGATAGATCTTCAGGCTCCCCCATTAGTTAACACAGCACTCAGTGATCTCAGCTCAGCTCTTTTAGTGATTTCGCTCTTAGTGATTTCAGCTTGTAGTAGGGGAGCCCCGGTGCTGGTGCACCATTGGCCCAATGTGAATTCAGCTCAGCAGCATCTAGATGGATTCCTAATGGAATCAAAATTAGCTCTACTCTTTAACAGTGGAGAGAGGAGGCTGTGCAATTGGTGTTCCAGGCCCTCAAAAGGGGCCCATACCATCAGGTGCACACACCAGTCCCCAACCTCTCTCAATTCACTGGGTTTTGGAACCCATGTCCCTTGTCTAGCAAGTACTACTTAATTGAAGTTGAGTCATCTCTGTCATAAAGCAGTCTCATAGTTCCTCATTCACATAATCAGGTTGACAGCACTTTATTCCTCCTGCCCCAATAGCAAAGAAATTGGGGATCCCAGAGCTGTCAAAATAACCATCCCAGGCTGCTGTGGGCTATGCTAGGTGAGATGGGTGTGCCAATGTAAATACCTGAAATTCCTTTCCACACTCTCTGAAATTCCTTTCCACACTCCCTGAAATTCTTTCCACACTCCCCATAATTCACCACCAGATGTCAAGGTAGAGCTCATCCTGACTCTGCTTACATCGGCATGATCCAAAGTGTATCAGAAATTATTCACATAGCATTGCCTATGTCTTCATTACTGGCTACTATCATTATATCCTTAACTTGATGGCACAGATGGGCAAAATCCAGCCTCTGGCACTAACATCTAAGTATAATGTGTTTTATACTCGATTCAGGAAATTTGTATTACTACAAAACTAAAAAAAAGCAGAAATAATGCCTCAAGAGTCAAGATTTCAAATCAAGATTGTTTGTGCAGGGTGGGGAAGGTAATCAGAAGACCATATTTATAATTTACAGTAGCTGAATGATATACATTAGTAATAAAAATGATTATACTTTGCACTCATTAAACAGTTTACATCTGAGAATGTCAAAAAAATTGACAACACCCCTGTGACAGGCATGGAAGTAGTATTCCCAGCCTACAGGTATACAGTCTGTGATTTACCTAATGTGGCAGCATCAGTAAATACATTCAGGTCTCCTAACTCTATCTTCTATGCTTTAGCCTCAAAACATACTTCTCTTTTAGGTCTGTACAATACAGTCCTAGTAGTACCAATGGACCAAAATTTGTCACAATTTCTATTTTAATTTTTTTTTTTGCTCCCCTGCAACTCAGAGGTGTTTCTCCTGAACATTATTTGAACAGGTATCATGATTGACCACCCTGTACCTTTAAGCTGAGGGGTATTTGCCTGGCTGGCCAAGTGAAGGGAACAGTGCTTTATGGCTGGAGGTGAAGGAGGAAGATTAAAACAGCTGCAAAAAGAGGCACCATGGTTGCTGACTCATCACCTGGGAATTCAGGGTTTAAAAAGGGGAAGCTCGGTGCCTCGAGCCTTCCTTTTTACACTGACCAAGGCTGAATCAAGACCCACCCTTCCTCCCCCTTAGGTGGTAAAATACCAGGTTTGGTCAACACCTGCTGTGGGCATTACACTAGCGGCCCCTTTTTTAGGGGGACTGGGAAGGAATTTTTCCCTTACCACTATATTGGCTTGGGTGCAGTTGGGGGTTTTTCCACCTTCCCCACAGCGGGTTTCAGGAAGGGCTCCATTCATGCACAGCATGATGGGTGGTAGGCTATATGTCGCAACTCGTTATTTAACTATAGGGCAGATGTCCAGTGCAAGTACTCTGTAGGAAAGGTATACAGAGACCAGATAATGGCTCATTAAAACAATGAACGGGAGACAGTTGGGGAGTCCTATGATTGGTACAGCAGGGAGCCAACCCCACATTCTTATAGCCCACCTTAACCCTCCTCTGAGGTAGGGGGGTGGATTTTAAGGTCCCAGCAATGGATTTGTTGGAGAGACCTGGATGGAAAAAGAGAGGGAGCTGGAAAAAGCCCTCCAGGGTAATATTGGAATAAACATGGGGTTACCTGCATGGTACACTGTTATCTGCCAGGTACTCTCAGACATCCAACAATAAAGTTGCAGCCTGATTAAAACCATGTCAGTTGTCTCCTATCCTTTTGGTATAGCCAGACAATGTGATATGTGCTAAAACTCTAGCAGATTTCTTTGGTGTAATGTTGTTTCTGTATTAGTGTCTTAGCAGATTTGTAGTTAACTTTATCAGGTAAATAAAAAATTAGAATCAGTTTTGTACTTTTGCCTTGGGGTATAAGATGCCAATCGTCTTTTGTTTAGCACATTCGCACAGAGAAAACACAACACTTAGACACAAAGTAAAAATCAGCCAAAGTGTCACATATCTCCTTGGGCAAAACTATCATAAGTTCAAGAATGCTGGTGCTTTGACTGAAGGTCTGGCTGTGAGTCAATCACTGTTCATATGAAATCTAATAAAAGTCATACTGTAGACACTCAGACATGTTTACAGCAGTGAAGAGACAAGACCAAAGTACTGTAGATGTAAGAAAGTTTTTTTAATGACATTAAGCTGTATGGTCTAATAATTGCATATATAAAAATAGGTCTACAATATGTAGCTGTTCATAAGGGAGGATAGTAAGTCAGGAATATGTGTATTTAGTCCGAATTTCCTGGTGTGTTTGCCTTCTGTAACATTGCTGTTATAGGACAGTGTATTATATTCATATTACAGCTAGTATCTGAAGCTTAAAACCATAATGAGTTAACAAAGAACCACGTGAATTGGTGAAAACAGAAGAGAGCTGATTAAATTAGTGTGGTTTAGAATTAGTGCAGATATTGTAGCTGCTTTTGCTCTTCCATCTGTACACAAATTTTAATTTATCAGTGCTGTAAGAGAAAACAGAGAATATACGTACTTGATTGAAAATGTTATTTCTTCCTTAAAGTTACTGTGTTTTACAATCAGGTAAAAGAAGGGGTATCTGCTATGTTGTTGTGCCAATGGTTTGTGCAAGCTTGCTTGGTTTTCATCCTTTTCAGACTGCACAATATAAATGTCACCATTCCTTTTGCTGATTATTCCTTTTCCTTATTACAGTCATTCAGCACAGTTAGGAAGCTCTTGTTAGTATATTGTAAATCTTTTGTTTGTTTACATTTATTTCTATAGAGTTGTGGGTTTTGGTGTCCTTGTGTGGAGGACGTATCTGGATAATCATGAGATTAACTACTTTTCCTGATAAATAGATGGAAATTATGCTTTTGTTCACTGTTTCACAGTCTAGCATAATTTTTGCTCTGTCTTCTTGTAATGAGACTGCTGCTGTCTTGTGATATTGTCAACATCCTTTCCTACAGTGCTGTTTTATACATTGAAGTGAACCTTTTTGCCTATGTAATAGTCTTTGAAAGTTCTTAAGGTCATTCTGTAATGACATATTCATGGAATGAGACTTGAGGATTAAAAGCTAAATGAATATGATCAGTACATAGTAATCTAAAATGTAATAGTCTTGATGTATCTTGATGGGTATGTCCTCTTCATTCCAAATATGTATTTGGACCTGTATTCAGATATATTTCCTGGCCCATTATGCTAATATAAAACAGCTGCAAATTTTGGATCTGGATCTGAATTTCTTCAGACTTCAAGGTTATCAAAATCTGTAGTTAAAGTTCAGGCCCATTCTATATACAATATAATATAGTATACAATACAATATATTTGTATTTAATACAAAAGTGTCATAACGCTTCATGACTGATTACAGTCTGTAAGTAATGTACCTATTTCAAAATACTCAGAGAGTTCTATAGATGTGGGAAGGCCTTGTAAGAAGACCAGGGTTCTGTAAACCAGAAATTGAACTGGGTGAATAATTTATACCAAATGATTTATCTGATAAATTGCAGTCATTTTTCCCTTTATGGTTTATCTACAAATAGACTGTGATTTTTCTTAAATTTATTTGTTCAAAATTATTCACTGAATAATTTCTGTGAATAATTCTTGGTGTGAAAAAAATTATGAGCAGTTCCTTGAGAGTATTTGCACTAATTGGACACTTAACGTGTTCTCTAATTAGGTAAGCATATTATCTTGTGAATTTCCACTCTCAAATTGCAAATGTGTTTTCCTTCATTATTCTGCAGATTTTGTAAAATGTAACATTTGTGGTCATTCCTGCCAGAGATTTGAACAAAAGAGGGAAAATTGTGGATAGGAAATGTAATTGGTGAAATCCTGGCCTCACTGAAGTCAGAGAGAGTTTTGCACTGAGATCCATGGAGCCAGGATTTCACTCAGTATATTTAACCAAACAAAGACAACAAATAAACTTAAAGCTAAACTTGAAGCCTGTCATCATCCGATTTCATTGCTTGTTTGTTGCATCCCTTTGTCTTTGTCTCTTTTGGATTGTATGCTCTTTCAGGGCAGAGATTGTTGGACACCGGCTGACTACCCACAGTTGGTCCCGGGGAATTAGTCCGGCCATGGGGTCTCCCTCGGTAGCCCTCGCTGTAGCCGGCAGAAACTCGGTCAGACCGGCCTTGCGCATACCACTGGTTGCAGCTACATGTGTGAAATTTTATGCACATTATTTAGAATTAATTAGCATATTTGCAAATAATTTGCATATAACCATAACTTCAGTTTTCGAAAGAAATTTTGTAGATTTAGTGGTGATGAATGGCTTTGGTTTGACAGCTCTGGTACATGAAGTCCTCTGTTTACATACAAGGCAGCAGCAGAACATGGTTCCCATACACTCTGCTCTGTGAGTGTGTCTGAACCCTGATCTAGGAGAGTGAAGGGGTGAGGGTGGATTTACAATAGGAATAATAGTTTCCATGTCCAATTAGGTTACTGGCCTCTTTATGAGCCTGCCAATTAGTGATGGCGTATGTGACGAAGGAACTGGAACTTAGGGCCGCCCAGAGGATTCAGGGGATCTGGGGTCTTCGGCGGTGGGGGGTCCCCGCTTCGGTGGTAATTCGGAGGCGGGGGTCCTTCCGCTCTGGGACCCACCGCCGAAGTTCCCCGAAGACCCACGGCAGGGGCCTCCCGCCACCGAATTACCACTGAAGACCTAGCACTTTGGCGGTAATTCGGCGGCGGGGGGAGGTCCTTCCCCGCCGCCGAAGACCCAAAACGGGAGAAGCTCTGGGGGCCCAGGCCCTGCAAGAGTTTTCTGGGGCCATCGGAGTGAGTGAAGGACCCCGCTCCAGGGCCCCCCAAAAACTCTCGTGGGGGGCCCTGCAGGGCTTGGGGCAAATTGCCCCACTTGCTCCCCCCCGCCTCTGGGCGGCTGTGCTGGAACTGAACCCCATCAGACTCATCCTGTAGAGGGCCACCAAAATATGCATTAGAGGAGAATAATTTTTAATTCCTGTTGATTTGGGCTAGATTCAAACTGATGTATAGGTGATAAGCTCTGTACTTGATATGGCAGTGTCTTGAGGTCTCCAATAGATGCTAATGTTACAACTCCAAGAATTAGGCTTGTTTATTTGTATGGTGAGTTTCTTAAATCACATTCTGTCCGTCTTGGAGCTTGCACATGGTAGGATCCTCCACTATCTATATTATGCAGACTTAACTTTTTATAATATATATAGATATAGTTATCAAAGTCCTGCAAAAACTAAACTCTGGTGTATGCCACAGCAGAGAGGTAAGATACGGTACTGAAAAGGGGAAAGAAACATAACTAACATTAGCATAATGCTTTCCCCAAGCTTTATATTGGCACACCATGATACTCCCTTTACAGAGTCATTTTTACAGTAGAAATGGTTATATTTTCATGTCCCTTTATGTAAATAAGAAAAGAATTTACCTTCTATATTTTAGAAAGTTGTGGGGGGGGAGGGCAGAAATGAACAGGATAAAAACTTCTCATTTCTTCCAGTACTAAGAGCATGTGCAGAGTACAGTAAGGAAGCTGCAGGAATTCTCTGCATTTTTTACATGTATGGAGCAATGGACAGGACTCTTAACTATTCCATTGCTCCCTACCACTCTTTCTAGGCAAGCACAACTCACGGTATGGGAAACTCTGGACGATGGTAAAGCAGCCCCAGGAAAGTGGCGCAACACCAAACAGGTGACTGGGGCAGAGTTATTATTATTATACAGATCTCTTAGGCCTTGTCTATACTGGGGGGAAGGGGGAATCTAAGTTATGCAACTTCAGCCAGGGCCACCCAGAGGATTCATGGGGCCTGGGGCAGGGCTGGGTCTTCAGCGGCAATTAGGCGGCGAGTCCCTCTCGGAGGGAAGGACCTGCCACCGAATTGCTGTGGAAGAATGAAGTGGCAGTGGTAAAGCAGCCTAAGTGCCACCAATCGCGTGTTTTTTTGTTTCTTTTTCCGCCGCTTGCGGTGCTTATATTCACCAGGCTGCGCTCCGAGGCTTTGGCAGCACTTCAGCGGCAGGTCCGCTGCATGGAAGGACCCACTGCA
Organism: Gopherus flavomarginatus; assembly: GCF_025201925.1. Taxonomy (NCBI): domain Eukaryota; kingdom Metazoa; phylum Chordata; order Testudines; family Testudinidae; genus Gopherus; species Gopherus flavomarginatus. Next base: position 78,452,863 of record NC_066617.1, on the reverse strand, counting down.
GAAGACCCAGAGCAAGTGAAGGGCTCACCACCGAAGTGCCATCAAAAACCCGGAGTGCTTTGCAGGACCCGTGCGGGGCCCGGGGCAAATTGCCCCACTTGCCCCACCCTCTGGGTGGCCCTGACTTCAGCTATGTGAATAACGTAGCTGAAGTTGACATACTTAGACCAACTCACTGCGGTGTCTTCACTGTGGTGAGTCGACTGCTGCTGCTCCCCCGTCGACTGCCTGCACCTCTTGCGGCGGTGGAGTACAGGAGTCGACGGGAGGGCACTTGGTGGTCGATTTATCGCATCTAGACTAGATGTGATAAATCGATCCCTGCTGGCTCATTTGCTGCTCTCCGATCCGGCGGGTAGTGTAGACATACCCTTAACGCACATGGAGTGATGAAGTTAGGAGAGTGGCTGAATGTTTGGGGAATAGCTGCTTTTTGTACAAACATCTGTATTTTAAAGAGAATCAAAGTACACTTCCAACAAACAAGTTGCAAATGGTTACTCATTATTCACTGTTTGTCACAGTGAATGGTTATGAACAACCCCATAATCTTGTGCAGTTGCTCTATGCACTGAGCCTGTGGTCTCACTACCAGCCTTGTGCTGAGACCGTTAGAATGTGCCAGGCTTGGGAAAAAAATTCTACTGGTTGCCACAATGAAGCTGTTGACTTGGGAAGAAAGGAGTAAGCAAGAAGAAAGAAAAGCTGCTTCTCCTGGTGTTGTGACTTCACAGTTATTGAAGAATTGCTAACCCCAAATGTTCATGAATCAGGACCCCAGAATCATGGGATACTTTGGGGGTTCTTTTTTAGGCCTTCTGCTTTTTCAGCCTTTACGGTTCACATTTTTAAACTTTTCTCTGCAGCATGAAAGGGTAGAAAATTAACTTTTCTTTTAATAATGAAAACTGAGATTCTCACATAATCATATCATTCCAGGAGCTGAGAAAAACAAATACAGTATACGCCCAATTCTCCAAACAGCATAGTTAACACAGATTGTATTAGTGTAATTGGGAATTTGGATAACCGAGAGGGGAGGAACCATTCAGCAGTGTGATAACCTCCCCCATAGCTGGTGTCTCATTCTCCTTGCAGTCCTAGCCTGGGGTCTCTGCTCTGGCCCCACCCATTCACACCCATGACAGTGGGGCTGCAGGAGCCATTCAGCAGTAGGATGGCCTCCCCCAGGGCCAGTGGCTCTTCTTCCTCCTCCTCCTTCTCCTTGCAGTTCAGGTCTGGGGTTTCTTCTCTAGTATCCAAATCCAGATCCCTTCCTTTTCCCCAGCACGAAATGCATATTACTTCACCTCCTTACATTTATACTTTATATTTTCATATAAGTACTTTGGGTCAAAATCTGCATTTCAGTTTGTCTTTGCATTGAAATCAGTGAGTCACAACAAAAACCATAATTTGGAACTCACTATGTAGTGAATCTATTTGGCTCATAACTCAAAAGTGTGATTTTCCCTACAAAATTTACATTTGAGATCAGTTATTTAAACTGTTTTCTCTTTGAGCCCTTTCACATGTGTAATCCTAATTGTGGAGTTACCACATGCCCTCAGAAGTTAAATGTAGCTTCAAAAATGAAATTTAGAAAATTATGTCTTAAGGCTGAAGCATGGCTCTGTCCTAAAAAAAACTCTGTGAAAGTAGCAGTGTCGGGTCCCAAAGTGTGCCTTCTCTCACTGACTTTCAGATCCAATGTGCTCAATTTACAGATAAATTGATTACTTTTTCTAGCTTTTTCTAGCTTCCATTCACATAAACTTTAACCTGGGATCTGAAAGTTGTAAATGTAAAAAGGGGTCAATTATGAATTTGCCAAGGTGCCAGTTAGATTTTAAAGCTGAAATCTAACGAAGTAGTTTTGCGAATATATAATAGACTCCAAAGGATAATCCATTTTTATTGAGTCCAGGGAGCATTTGTTTACTAGTTTAACGCTGGGTTCTTTTAGATCAGGGGCAGGCAAACTTTTTGGCTGAGGGCCACATCAAGTTTCCAAAATTGAATGGAGGGCCAGTTAGGGGAGACCCCTATCTGACGCCCCCTGCTTCTTGCCCCATGACAGGACCCCCTGGGACTCCTACCCCATCCAATCCCCCTTGTTCCCTGTCCCCTGATGGTCCCCACGGACTCCACCCCATCCACCACCCCCTGCTCCCTGTCCCCTGACCGCCCCCGGACTTTCCCCACCACTGCCCCCCACCACTCCATCCAACCCCCCTCTTCTTCCTGACTGCCACCCCCGGGACCCCTGTCCTCATTCTGCCACCCCTGTTCCCTGCCCTCTGACCACCCTGACCCCTATCCACATCCCCACCCCTGACCACCACCCCAAACTCCCCTGCCCTCTTACCGCACTGCCTGGAGCGCCACCCAGAGCACCAAGTCAGGCCACAGCTTTGCAGCTGTGCTGCCTGGCCACCAAGGGCATTGCGCCGGCGTTGCAGTGAGCTGAGGCTTCAGGGGAGGAGGAACAGTGGGGGAGGGGCCGGGAGCTAGCCTCCCAGGACAGGAGCTCCAGGGTCGGGCAGGAGGGTCCTTCGGGCCAGATGTGGCCCGTGGGCTGTAGTTTGCCCACCTCTGTTTTAGATAGATAGATAGATAAAATCAACAGTTCACCACTCAAAGGTAGACACAACCAATTGTGAGTACTATAAACACACAACAGATTTGCAATAATTATCACAGGCTAGAGCTGAGGCTTGGCAGTTATATCAAAAAACAGATCAAGTTACTAAGATTTCTTATTACGTTTACTTATGATCAACAATTCTCCATTCTTTAGGACCCATCATATTTATCACATTTACAAGGGTGCATTTGTCTTTACAGCACTTTGAAGAGTGCAGTTATCTCTCTTTAACTAGTTTAGTCCAAAAGGGACAAGTTTAGAATATAAAAAGCAATTGCTTAAAACAATTATTTTCAATCTCTCTTAGGTCAATTTGCTTGGACTTATGAAAGAGTTAAAATCTAAAATATGATTATTGGAGGTCTCATTAGACAGCGTAGATTCAGCAAGATAACCTACAGTTATTTACCATATATACCATATATACTCCTTCATAAGGCAAATATTTTTGGTAAAAAAGTGACATATCAAAGACGGGGGGTTGGCTTATAAACAGGTCTACACCAAAATTTGATGGTTTTAAACTCTATGGAATCATTGAATTGAATATCTAATACGTTGTTTACCTGGAGCGTCCGCAAGCATGGAGCCCTTCAGCTCCCTGTGGCTGCGCTTCGCTGCAAATGCTCCAAGTAAACAAAATGTCCCACCAGCAGCTTACCCTGACAGGCTGGGAGCCAAAGTTTGCTGACCCATTTATTGATGTCAATTCTGCAGCCTTTTAAAGTTGCAAAGTGGACTAGATTTGCTTGAAAGGAATACTAAAAGTGCAGTGCTGCAGATCTGCATGACGTTTGACCCATGCATTTCATAAAATGCTGTGCCTTACAAGCCAATCAGAAAAATACAATGAATGATAGTACTATAGCACTGGTGTCAGTCTGCTACTTTGTAATTTGATCTCTTCATGCATTCCTACCAATGGGTACATTGTCACTAGAACTGGAATTTGTCTGCATGCTCTGCAACTGTCAAAAGACGACAAATACAAGTCAGTAAAGCCGGCAGTGTTCGTCACATCAGTGGGTTGATGTACTCATTTCATGAACCATCATGGTCTCTGTCTTCATCAGCGAACAAAGTGCAAAAGCTGCCGAGAGATCTGGAAGAAAAAATACAATCTTTCCAAAGGTTTATTATAAAATATCAAAAGGAATGTGCACTTGAACTGTCAAAAATAGGAAATATGGATGAAACATCAGTGACATTCTATCTCCTGGGCAACAGAACGGTAGCAGGTGTTGATGAAAAAACAGTTTTAATTAAAATCTTTGGCCATGAAAATATCCATTTATGGTGGTTTTATCGTGCTTGGCACATGGATCAAAGCTCTCCCTCGTTGTTATTTTTTAAAAGAAAAACTTTGCCTAAACACATGAAATTTCCTGCTGGTGTCATCTTACGTGCACACAAAAAGGGCTGGATGGATGAAAGTGGGACTATTAAATGGCTGGAAAAACTGTGGAATAAGAGATCAGGAGCTCTTTTCAAGAAACCTGCTATGCTCGTTTGGGACATGTTCAGGGCACACAAGATGGAGGAGGTGAAAAAATGTGGCCAAAAATATGAAAACTACTTTGGCTGTAATACCTGGAGGCTTAACTTCAGTTCTACAACTGCTTGATGTCTGCCTGAGCAACCCCTTTAAAGACAGGCTATGCAAAATGTGGTCTGAATAGATGTGCTCAGACATGGCAAAGTTGACAAAAGGCAGGAATCTTATGAAGCCCGAAATCAATCTGGTCGCCCAGTGGTTCAAGGACGCGTGGGTGTCCATTCCCTCGGAAATGATAGAAAAATCATTTAGGAAATGCTGTATCAGCAACGCACTCAACGGGTCAGAAGATGATGCCATAATGACACAACAGAGGCTGATAATGAGAAGGAATCTGAGTCTGAAGATGACACTGCCGACATCTACGATGACAATGCAGGTGCAGCTGTAACTGAAGCCGAGTTTAATGAACTGTTTGGTGAATAAGAGACTGATTCAGACTTTGAAAGATTGTAAGACTTTTTAAAGTCTCATTGTTCTAAGTTACTTGTTTTAAATATCCATTTACTGATTTTAAATATTGACTGTAATTTTGAAGGTGAATATGTATTTGTTCAGTTATTATAACAGGTTTTTCATTAGATTACATTAAAATAATTCTAGCAAAACTTATGAGTGTTTCTTGTGATACCAGCTTTTAAAATATAGCAGGGGTCGGAAAACTTTGGCTCCCAGACCATTAGGTTAAGCTGCTGGCAGGTCAGGACATGCCACTTCCCTCAGCTCCCATTGGCTGGGAACGGCAAACCGCGGACACTGGGAGCTGAGGGGCTCTGTGCCTGCAGATGCTCAAAGTAAACAAAATGTCCAGGCCCGCTAGCGGCTTACCCTAACAGGCCAGGAGCCAAAGTTTGCCAACCCCTAAAATATAGAGTCGGCTTATAAAAGGGTCATACAATTTTTGCTATTTTTACCTAACCATTTTGGGGCGGGCCAGCTTATAAACGAATGGGCTAATGAACACGAGTATATACAGTACATTAACGAATAGAAGAGAAATACAATCTTTGAAATGAAATCTCATCACTTCTTATCACTTACCCTGGGATTGGGAAAGGCCTTTCCACATGGCTGGTCCAGGCTTTCGTCACACTTAGGATTTTTCAGCTTCTTGTGTTGGGTTCACTCAGGAACCTGAGCACATGGTGCCTCAGTACGAGGACTCATTAGAGGGAGCCACCCTCTGATTCCTATTGGACATGTGCCTAGTGGGTCCTCAAATTTCAGGTTTTTGCTTCTCTGCTGCTTCCATTGGCATCTAGTAGATGGTGATGGTCTATAGCTGGGGTAGGCATCCGAAGGCGGCGAGCGAGCTGATTTTCAGTGGCACTCACACTGCCTAGGTCCTGGCCACTGGTCCAGGGGCTCTGCATTTTAATTTAATTTTAAATGAAGTTTCTTAAACATTTTAAAAACCTTATTTACTTTACATACAACAATAGTTTAGTTATATATCATAGACTTATAGAAAGAGACCTTCTAAATACATTAAAATGTATTACCGGCATGCAAAACCTTTAATTAGAGTGAATAAATGAAGACTCGGCACACCACTTCTGAAAGGTTGCCGACCCCTGGTGTAACAAATTTCCTTAATCCTGTTCTTTTTGGATGCTTTTTAAGTTTGTTTCTTTTCAAAGATTGTATTTCATTATTTGCTGTCAATTGGAATCCCTTTCCCCTTTTAAGCTCTTAATATCGTAAAGTTATACCCTGGTTTATATCTTTTAACATTTCTCCTTCCTTATGCCAGACAATTCCTATTACTTCTAGAATACAGCAATTATTTACAATGAAATCCAACAAAATCCTTATCTTCTAAATTGGGAGGACATAATACATAATCCTTGGTTATACATAAGCATTTCATATTATTTAAGACTTACAATAGAAAAAGAGACATTTTCCACAGATAGAAGTATACAGACCTGACTCATAAGGCAAACAAATATCCAGATTCTAATTTGGGTTGAAAGACAAATTATTCATGGTATATTTGATTGACAAGGAATCAGTGTATAGTTTTTAAGAGGGGTAAAATCATGTGTTTTGCACTTCTTGAGGTAACTGTTTGCCTAATTTGACCTTCAGTCTTAAAGCCACATTAGTAGTTTATCTAGCTATGCTGAAAGAATGACAGGAGACATTGGATATGGGTTTAATCAGGGCACAACTTTATTATTAGATGTCTGGGACTAACCTGGCAGATAAAATGTGCACTGACAATTAACCTGGGGGAGGGGGAGTGCTTTTACCAACCCCCAACCCCCCCCGCACCTTTCTGTCCATGTCCCTTCAGCAAATCCACTGCTGGGAACCTCCAATTTCAGCCAATTCAGGGGTGGGGGTGCTTCTGCCAGCTCCCCACATTTCTATCCATGTCCCTCCAGCAGATCTCCTGCTGGGAACCTTCAATTCCCGCCAATTTTTTTGGTGGGGGCGGTTTCACCAGCTCCCTCCTCCCCCTTCATCCAGGTTCCTCCAGCAATTCCCTTGCTGGGACCTTACCAACCACCCATCCTCATAGGAGGGGTTAAGGTGGACTATAATGATGGGGGGTTGGCTCCCTGCTGTACCAATAAAAGGAGTCCCTAACCGCCCCCAACTGGCTCAATTACCAAGCACCTCTCTCCTTCATTGCTTTTCCAAGTCATTTATCCATTCTTTTGTGCCTTAATTTATGGAGTACCTACACTAGCCTGTTACAAGTGATGTGGGGAGGGTCCAGGCCCAGGCTGACCTTTTTAAACCCCTCAGTCTTAGGTGGTGAGTCATCCACCATGCTGACTGCTTTTCCAGCAGTTTTACATCTCCCCTCCTTCCCCCAAGCCAGAAAGTATTGCCCTCTTCTCCCGCCCAGCCAGACATCCCTCCCACCCGCATGCTCAAAGTGCAGGGCAGTGATTGTTTAATGTGCAGCTTTCCCACCCATTTCTTTTCCTGGTCCACTTATTGTGCAATGGGTCACTTTGAATAGAAAAGCTGTGTATGACTCTTGCTTGGTAAGTTGAAGTTCCTTTTAGCTAGGTTGGGAGGGAGAAAGAGATTTTATCCATATGCATATTATGAGAGATAATTAACAATACCCTCATTTAGCATTTAAGTTTCTATAGTTGGAGGGGAATGCCTAATCTTGGCTGATCTGTGACCCTGTAGACAAAGTGTCTCACATGATGTGAACCATTTTCTTATTGGTGGATCCTATTCTGGGCTAAACAGAGATGGATAACTTTCCTTATTTTTGAGGGCCAGAAAGAATCATTATTTATTAATCATTCAAGGCATATCTGTCTCATATATCCTGTGCAGAGTCAAACTGGGATCTTTCCATTCTGTGCATCATGAAAGGAATGAAATTCAATAAGGACAAGTGAAAAGTACTTAAGAAGGAAAAACAAAAACTGGAGTTATAGTTCATCACAAATTGAATATGTTCAACAGACATGGAAAACAATAAATACAATCCTCTTTATAACAGCCCTTCCCATATTTGAATACTCTTATCAGGTCCCCCGTCAATCTTCTTTTCTGAAGATTAAACATGCCCAGTGTTTTTAATCTGTCCTCAGAGGTCAGATTTTCTAAACTTTTTATCATTTTTGTTTTATCTCTGGAATCTCTCTAATTTGTCCACATCTTTCTTAAATACTGTGATGGAGTTGCAAAAAAGGCAAATTCTGGGATATATTTATAGACTTCTTATATTTAAGACCCAAGAAGTATTTTTTCTGCTCTGCTCTGCACTGGTGAGCCTCAGCTGGAGTATTATATCCAGTTTTGAGCACTACACTTTAAGAAAGATGTGGACAAATTGGTGAGATTCTAGAGATACAACAAGAGGACTGTATTTATTGTTTTTCATGTCTGCTGAAGGTAGGACAAGAAGTAATGAGTTTACTCTGCAGCAAGGGAGATTTAGGTTAGATATTAGGGAAAACTTTCTAACCATCAGGATAGTTAAGTTCCAGAATGTGCTTCCAAAGGAGGCTGTGGAATCCCCATTGTTTTATTAAACGGTTAGACAAACACCTGTATACTTGGTCCTGCCTCATGTCCTACATTTCCATGATTATCTTCAGTAACAAAGATTCTGTAAGTGAACTTAATTAACAATTCTGATGACAATATGCAAGCCAGAAGGGAATCCAGCTTTCTCTCCAAAAACTGTGTTCACCTTTTAGTATTAATAAGAGTTGAAATATGTTAAACATAAAAACAATTAAAATACAAGCAAATGTAATTTAACTATGAAAGTAAGGAAATCAAACAGGATGCATATTTGTTGAGTAAGATGTTGCCATTTTTACATAGTTGATTTTCACATCATACACTACACTTTACAAATATATATCATAATTGCTGAAAGATATGAAATTCACACTTAGAACAGACACTTCATTTTACATAATGGCTTGTTTCTTCTTGGCCTTTTGGCCCGGTTTTCCTGTAGTGTGCTTTATATCTGTTGTTTTCTTTATGAAGGACTGTGTCCTGTCCAGGTAGGGAAGTGAACTCAGTGACCTAATAGCTCTTTCAGATTTCCAATCAATAATAAATGAAAAATGCCCCATCACTCAGTGATGTTAAATATGAGTAAGCAAGCCTAAATATTGCATTTGTTACTATTTATTGATTTAAGTCATATGTTCAATATTATTTAAACATCATTTTTATAAGTTTGTGCCCTGATCATTCTTATTATTTATAAATGATAGTATTTTTATAAATCTCTTTCAAATGTCTGCCCCAAATCCACAGTTGAAGCCAGGTAGATGGCTCCTCCTTGTATCTGCAAGGATCGGATCAAGTCCTTAATACATTTCATGCTAACCTGCTTGGTGATTTCTGTGACGTTAACCATTTATTTCTCTTCTCATTCACAGATTGTAGCTTTACGTGAACAAAATGCACACATTCAAAGGAAAATGGCATCTGGAGACGGGCCTGCTGAATCCGAACATATTGAAGGAATGGAGCCAGGGCAAAAGGTTCATGAAAAGGTATAAAACAATTGTTTTTGTTCTCAGTGAGTCAAGGTAAAGAGAAATATTGAAACTAAAACTAACATAATAATCAGATTCAGATACTGGACTTGTTCTGGTCCATCAAGCAAATCCAAGTTGTTGGACCCTAGCTGTAGAAAGTCCCCACCAGATGCTAGAGAAGGCTGGCACATCCCGGAACATGAACAGAACACTTGGGCCTCTTCCAGTGTGACTTTTATGTAGCCCCATCCGGAAATTAAAGTTTTTCCCTATAAGTGGAAACTCGTGGAAGGACAAAGATGGTAATGTAAACCATGAATTACTCTCTACTGGAAATTTCAGAAGACTCCATTAAAATCATTAAATGGGTCTCTGGAAGAACCAATAGATCTTTGAACTAATACACCAATAGATCCATTGCTCTGTTGCAAAATCTCATATTTTCCTACAGCTAATAGGAAGAAATATGTAAAATGTCTGTGGATCTTCTTCTATTTCAGACTTTCTGTTGGAATACTTGCCTGACTTTTCACTTTCAAACCTTCACTTATTACTTTCAAATAATGCACACTATTACCCTAAAAAACTACTAAATAATACTAATAGTGCTTAGCACTGTATAGTGTTTTACATGTTCAAAATGCTTTATAAACAGTAAATTAATTCCCATGACATGCATGGGAGGTCTGTAAGTATGCATAACTGTCCTCATGTCTCGGATGGAGAAATTGTTGCAGTTAGAGTGAGTGTTTTGCCCAGTGCCTCAGAGGTGGCTTTTATGAAAGCCAGTTTAGATCTTACATTCTCAGTCCTTTGCTCAGGCCACTAGTGCTTGCCTCTCTCTGATGCTAAGTGAAGTCTTCTCAAAATTCTGTTTATTACATATAGATTGATAATTAAAAGGAACTTATTGAATCTCCATTTTTGTGATTGTCCACAGGATTTAGACCTCTAGACACCTAATTATGTTTGCAAGTATTCGTCTTGGAAAAATTAGAGGCTGCTTGTTAATATAAGGATGACAGTCTTGAGGCACATTTGAACTTGCTATTTAATGACTGGCTGAGTAGGGTGCTCAAAGCCATATGACAGTGCCCACAGGAACTGTATTTGCTTTGTAGACCATGAAATACAATCTCACGTAATAGATTCTAATAAACTCATATTATAGTCCATTATTATTCATTATTGTTTCTTAATTATAATTACATGATAGGATCTCATCCTGTAAATTCTAATGCCTAGTTGAGTATCTGTAGGATTATGAGGCTATCATCACTCCCCAGTAACACCAGTAGTGCCCCAGAGGATGTCCTTAATAATTCTATCGCCAAATTGAAGGGAAGTTTGTGGTGATTTGAGTTCTGCTTGAGGTGCTTCTGGTGGAGTTCACCCCTCTACACAATCTATGCCTGAGAACACACATTTCTGGGCCTCGTAAAAATAGTTGTGAAGAGTACATTTTTTGCTTGTGCACCAAGAATTACTAATTTTCCAAAATAATTTCCAAGGGACATCCTAAGACTCCTCTAAAAGATATTTATCCCCCTCTGATTCTCGTCCATATCAATTATGCAAACTGAAAACCATGCTAGTCTATCTGTTTAAAAAGAACAAGGTATAAGATTTTGCAGTTTGTGCACTCTATATAAGATTGTCTGCTTAGAAGTTCTGGTTATGAGAAAATATTTTTGTTTAAATGGAAAACAGATGAATAATTCCTCTGCGATGCATAGGATATTGCACAGGAGGAAGGTGGGAGGCAAAGTTTGTTATAAGCCTGTTCTGGTACAGTTGGCACATCATTTATGACCAGCACTTCTGGGTCCTGCTGCTTGGTGCTCTTGAAGTACCAGCCAGAACACTGAATGGGGCATCCAGAATCTTAGTAGTAGGAAAGAATTTCTTCTTGTCCCATCGGGAGTGTGTGGAAAAGCAGTTTCCAGAATAGCCTACAAGAGGATGGAAAAAAACATACTCTAGTAGCCAGGAAGAAGGGAGAACCAGAAGGAGCAAAGTGTAGTTCTTCCTTCCAGATAACCAGTATGGAGGAGAGAGTAAAGGAAGCAATACCCTTCAGGTAATCCAGAGTGAGGAGGAGAAAGTTTAGGTCCAGTCCTTCTAGAAGTTAGTGTATCAGGGCTATGAGATAACCACAGGTGTGGAATTTGGACAAAGGATTTGCCTCTGAGGTTACAGAAGGGAAAAAGGAGAAATTTAGAACAAGATTTCATATGGAATTTGATTTTAGCCATCCATGAAGCTATTTCTGTCTCCTCCTCTCTTTGCTGCACCATGTTAATAAGGTAAAATGCAAATACAAAGTGCACTTTGGCAAATCGCTGACATGAGTAGAACTGCTGTTCTCAAATTTTGCATTTTGTTTAGTGGTGTGGTGAATGTGACATTAATTCTACTTACAATACTAATCACTTTCCTTATTTATTTGCATTTCTATATATAAGCTTTTAACCTGGATTAGTTGCATTTGCCTTGTATCCTGAAAGTTTGCTTTTCAGAAGGCTGCAGTAGCATTCTCAAGAGTAGTCTACATTGTGCGTGCATCTTTATTTATGTAATCAGTGTGGGTCAGACATACTGTAAATAAAAGCTAGTCGTCTGTTCCTTCATTTCTTGTAAAACTTTACTAGTTGACAAATATATGCACCTTTATTAAGCTAGTGAATTATGAGACTCCCCGAGAATACTAAAACTGAGTTTCCCCACTGAGCAGAAAGCATCACATTCCCTACTTCCCTTTTTCCAGCCACATCTTCTGTTTTGAGCCATGCTACGCTCCAGGCTTGGAAGTAGAGCTACGCAAAAAACTGGACCTTTCATACTACACAAAATGCCAATATTTTGACATTTGGTTTTGCCTCAAATTGGGACAAAAAGTGGAAATAATGATTATTTTCATGGAATGAAAATTTTCTGAAAACATTCTATAAGGAAAATTTCTAGATTTTGAGTTGGAATGAAACATCTAATTTCTGTGTGTTAAACCAAATTGAAATATTTCAGGTCAGTCAGACATTAAAATGCATCTGCTTATAGTCACTGGAGGCAGGACACTGGGTTAGGTGAACCACAGGTCTGATTTAGTATGGCTATTCTTATGTTCTTTTGCTAATTGTTAGTGTTGCTAACTGTCTTCTTAAAATAGAAAATAGCAAATCTGTGTGTGTGTCAAGCTTCCCAATTGAGATCTCTGTGGAGATTCACGAGACATCCCAGTAGACATAAACATACTGATCCATGTTGCCTCCTCTGCCTTAATTCTAGAGGGCAATGAAAAGAAAATAGCAACTCTGCCTCTCTTGCTTGTTCCACTACTACTTCTAGCACAAGTAAAAAATCGTAAATCAACAGATGTGTTCTGCTACTGGAGGGGTTCCATACCTGTAATTTCACAGCAAACTGCATCCTTACCAGAGGTTCCTTCCCCTGCATCAGGCTCACCTGTGCTCAACTGTCAGGACCAGCTGGACTGCACTAAAGTCAAACATTTCCTGGCCTGCTGAGCAGCTGGATCTCCGTCATCTGTCCCATAGTCCTCTTCACTGTTCACTTTGGGGGCCTGTGACTTGGTCTCCTTGGAAGTATTCAAAGGGCTCTTGAGGGTCTCTGACGAGGATGGCATGCCACCTTTTGTAAAAGCAGGTGGTCTGTGGCTTCACACAAGATCAGTTGTTGGCCTCCATTGCCTTCTTGTCCACTCCCTGCTTCTGGGCTTTCACACGGCACTGCTGCTGATGCCTCTTACAGCTCTTCTCCTCCTCCCAAGCAATCTGCTAGTGGATGTCAGTGTTTCTACATTTGGATCACAGCTGTGCCTGCACAGCCTCTTCTCCTCGCACACCCAGGAGATCCAACACCTCCTGTGTACTCCAGGCAGGAGTGCCTCTGCAGTGTGTAGTCAGCATGGTCAGCTAGGCAATTGCACATAACAGTGTAGAGCTGCTAGGTGTGCTTGCCAAGCCTGGCAACCAGGAAAAGGAATTTCAAAAATGTGCAGAGCTTTAAAGGGGAGGGGAGGCTTCCTGTACACTTGGCCTCTGGGCAGTGGAGTTCACAACAGTGACCAGAGCACTCTTTATGGGGCATTGTGGGACAGTTCCTGAAGGCCAGTAACAGTCAATACACTCGTACCCCGATATAACTCGGGTTCGCATACAACACAGTAAAGCTCTGACACACTGGGAGGTGGCAGAGTGGAGTGGCCTGGGGCCATGTCGCTCTACTTCTCGCCACAGGGGAGTGTGGGGGGGCATCCTTTCCCCAACCTCCCTGCACTCGCTGACGGCGGGAAACGGAGTGCCACGGCTGGGAGTTGGCGGAGTGGAACAGACTGGAGCCAGGCAGCTCCGCCGCTGCCAGTGAGTGCCTGTCAGAGGGCGGGGGCTTAGGGGTGGTTGCTAGGGGTTGGAACAGTCAGGGGACAGGGGGGTCGGGTAGGGGGTGGGGTCCTGGGGGTGATTAGGGATGGGGATCTTTGGAGGGGGCAGTCAGAGAACGAGGAGTGGGATGGGGCAAAACAAGTTTGATATAACGCCATCTCACCTACAACACGGTGAGATTTTTTTATCTCGCCAGGACCGCGTTATATCGGGGTAGAGGTGTATAAGTAACGTAGCATCTACGCTGACACTGCATAAACTTAACTATATCGACCTTGACTCTATGCTTCTTGGGGAGGTGGTGTTATTAAGTCAGTGTAGCGGAGCCGTTACATAGGTGGGAGTGAAATTTAAGTGTAGACGCATCCACAGCTAGGTTGATATAAGTTGCCTTGTGTCACCCTAACCGTGTAGTGTGGACCAGGTCTTAGTGAAACCACAATTGGAATACTGTGTCCAATTCTCATGTCCAAACTTTAAAAAGGATGTTGAAATATTGGAAAGGATTCAGAAAAGAACTACAAGAATGATCTGAGGTCTGGAAAACATGCTATATATTAAGAGCCTTAAGAAGGTCAGTCTGTTTAGTTTATCCTGAAGAAAGTTTAGGTTTATCCAGTCACGGTCTACAAGTGCCTATTTGGGAAATAGATTTCTGATGATAGATGACTCTAATAGAAAAAGACATCACTAGATCCACTGGTTGGTAGCTCAAGCTAGAAGTATTCAGACTAGAAAAATATTTTAACAGTGAGGATAATTAAACCCTGGAATAACCTACCCAAAGATGTGCTGAATTCTCCATCACTTGACATTTTTAAATCAAGATTGGATATTTTTCTAAAAGATGCCTTATAGCTCAAGCAGAAGTTACAGGCTTGATGCAGAAAGTGCATGCGATTATTTGACTTGTGTTATGTATGAGGTCAAACTAGATGATCATTATGGTCACTTCTGGCCTGAAAGTCTATATATCTGTATGCGCCTACTCAATAAATAGCCAAACTATGATTTTCAAGTTCTGTAGGCAATGGGCATTATAACTAGGGCTGTCGAGCAATTAAAAAAAATAATTGTGAATAATAGCATGATAAAAAAAATGTGTTAAACAATAGAATACCATTTATTTAAATATTTGTGGATGTTTTCTACATTTTCAAATACATTGATTTCAGTTACAACACAGAATACAAAATGTACTTTAGATTTTTTTTATTACAAATATTTACACTGTATAACACTAAAAGAAATAGCATTTTTCAATTCCCCCATTACAAGTACTGTAGTACAATCTCTATCATGAAAGTTGAACTTAAAAATGTAGAATTATGTACAAAAAAATTGCACTCAAAAATAAAACAATGTAAAACTTTAGAGCCTACAAGTCTACTCAGTTCTACTTCACATTCAGCCAATCAAGTTTGTTTATATTTGCAGGAGATAATGCTGCCTTCTTCTCATTTACAATGTCACCTGAAAGTGAGAACAGATATTCGCATGGCACCAGCATCACAAGATATTTATGTGCTAGATATGCTAAAGATTCATCTGTCCCTTCATGCTTCAACCACCATTCCAGAGGACATATGTCCATGAAGATGATGGGTTCTGCTCAATAACAATCCAAAACAATGCAGACCAATGCATTTTCATTTTCATCATCTGAGTCAGATGCCACCAGCAGAAGATTGATTTTCTTTTTTGGTGGTTCAGGTTCTGTAGTTTCCGCATCGGAGTGTTGCTCTTTTAAAATATCTGAAAGCATGCTCCACACCTTGTCCCTCTCAGATTTTGGAAGGTACTTCAGATTCTTAAACCTTGCGTCAACTGCTGTATATATCTTTAGAAATCTCACTTTGGTACCTTCTTTGCATTTTGTGAAAGTGTTCTTAAAATGAACAACATGTGCTGGGTCATCATCCAAGACCTCTATAACATGAAATATATGGCAGAATGTGGGTGAAATAGAGCAGGAGCATATAATTCTCCCCCAATGAGTTCAGTCACAAATGTAATTAAAGGATTATTTTTTTAATGAGCATCATCAGCATGGAAGCATGTCCTCTGGAATGGTGGCCGAAGCATGAAGGGGCATACGAATGTTTAGCATATCTGGCACATAAATACCTTGCAATGCAGGCTAAAGCAGTACCATGAGAACGTCTGTTCTCACTATCAGATGGCATTGTAAATAAGAAGCAGGCAGCATTATCTCCTGTAAATGTAAACAAACTTGTTTGTCTTAGCAGTTGGCTGAACAAGAAGTAGGACTGAGTGGACTTGTAGGCTCTAAAGTTTTGTGTTATTTTGGTTTTGAGTGCAGTTTTATGTAACAAAAAAAAATCTGCATTTGTAAGTTGCACTTTCATGACAAAGAGATTGCATTACAGTACTTGTATGAGGTGAATTGAAAAATGTTTTTTGTTTCATTTTTACAGGGCAAATATTTGTAAAAAAATAATACAAAGTGAGCACTGTACACTTTGTATTCTATGTTGTAATTGAAGTCAATATATTTTAAAATGTAGAAAAACATCAAAAATATTTTAAATATTTCAACTGAGATTCTATTGTTTAACCATGCAATTAATCACAATTTTTTAATCATGATTAATTTTTTTTAGTTAATCGCATGAGTGGTAGTGTAGACTAGCTCTAATTCTTTCAGCTATGAAAGTCACAGGAAGTGTAATATTATGTCGTGCAAAAAAAATACAAAGTTGTTATAATGTAATTACAATTGTTATGTGTGAAACACTGAATTTTATGCAATAATTTTGCTTCAGCACCAATATATACTTACAATAACCTCTACCTCTTGAAGGATGAGATTATGTGAAACAATACAAATTCTTCAAAAAAAAATCAAGATTTTCTTGTTTAGTTCATAATTTTGAAAAAGTCCACTTTAACAAAAAAATTTCCATGAAATTTCACATTTTTGACTGAAAGGTCATATTTTGGGGTTGAGGTTGGGAATTTTGTAATTTTTTTTCAAATTCATTTCAGGCAGAAATATATTTTACTAAAATGTGCAAAAAAATCAAATTTTGTTGATCTGCTGTTAAAATAGCCATTTATGTTGTCTGAGAAATTGTTAGTTTCCAGTCACAAGATGGCCTAGAATATAATAAATATATTTTTTGTTTTCATGTCACTTGGATGGTTACTTTAGTAACTGCCACCTGGTACAAAAATATATTGCTTCCTTTCTCTAATATAAAAAGTGTGTTGATGAAGAAATAAACATAATGCAAAGAGTGGTGGTGAAGTTTCTAAGTATAAATGATGATTTGGTTTTAGTTAAATTTCCCAAAGTCCAAGTGCTTACAACAAGTAAGGAGGGCCATATACTTTTTTAGGAGCCGGGGAGGAGTTTCACAAATTTGTGACTCTACCTAACTCTCTTTTTTTGCATGGAGGGTAGTGAAGGGAATTTGCAAGGTTTGAGTTCATGAACCATTTCCCCCCATAATTTAAACCATTTTATTCCTACATGGGTGATTTGATTTTTGTTTGAACTGGTTCTCTAGCTGAAGAGAAAGCTGTGCTATGTATTATGGATAAAAGAATACCCTACACCACTACTGCCCCAAAACCTAGGCTATCAAAAACTGAGCTGTCTCTATATAATGTATGTACTGTTTTAATTCATTAGAATTTCTCTCTCCTCCCCTTTATTTTTTTCACAATTGTGTTTTTCACTCTTCCCATTCGCCAACCCATTTTTATGTTTTTCCTCTACCATCACTCTACTCATTTTCATAGTTAAACATAAACTGAAGAATTTTAGTCAACATTTCTATCCTGCTTTGCACAAGTGGTTTAAAATTAGACAAAATTATTTCATTCACCCCTTAACGAAATCCTCAGTGCTGTTCCCCATCTCTTGACACACCAATTTCTCTCTCTCGTCACCCCCTCCCTCCAGTCCTCCCTGCTCCATACAGTATATGGCCTGGCTATCAATTTTGCCAAGTTACTTTGGGAGATTATATTCAGTGACAAGACTGCATGGTACCTTCCCAATATAGTGGCAGCAGGATGTCACACAGTACGCCCTGTAGGAAAAAAAGCTGTGTGATCATGGGTAACTTCAATTTGAGTGACCTATGCTGGGAGGTGGAAGTTCATAGCAACATTCTTGGAATTTCTTAATGTTATAGATGATAATTTCTTATCTCAAAAAGTGTTACATCCAACAGGGGGGAATTCAATATTAGACCTTATCTTGACAGATAAAGAGGAACTGATCACCAAACTAAAAACTAATTTTTTAAGAACACCTTACATGATGCCCAAAATACCACAATCCCATAACTGAGGAAGAAGATTGTGTTTTTTTCAACAACCAACCTAGCTTAGAGGAGAAATGAATATATATGTATACACACACAATACATGGAAGAAAGGAGTAGTTGATAGTAATGAATATAAATCAGAAGCTAGGAATTGTAGAAAATTGATAAGGAAAGCAAAAGGACAGAGGACAAATCTATGACAGCGGAGTTAAGAACAATAATAAGGAGCTTAAGTGTACTAGGAACAAAAATAATGCTAACAATAGTACCAATTCATTACTAGATTGGAACTGGTAGAATTATCAATAATGCAGAAAAAGCAGAAGTGTTAAATATATTTTTCAGTATTTGGGGAAAAATTGATGTAGTCATATCATATGATGATGATAACACTCTTTCCATTCCACTAGTATCTCAGGAGGATGTTAATCAGGAGCTGCTAAAGTTATATATTTTAAATCAGCAGGTCCAGATAATTTGTACTGTACATGAGTATCATAGATTATCAGTGTTGGAAGGGACCTCAGGAGATCATCTAGTCCAACCCCCTGCTCAAAGCAGGGCCAATCCCCAATTTGAATCCAAGAGTTTTAAAAGAGCTTGATGAGGATGTCGCTGGACCAGTCATGTTGATTTTTAATAAGTTTTGGAACAATGGGAAAGTTCCAGAAGACTGGAAGAAAGCTAATGATGTGCCGGTATTTAAAAAGGATGAATGTGATGACCTTGGTAATCATAAGCCTGTCAGTCTGATATCGATCCCACGCAAGACAATGGAATGACTGATAGACTTGATAATAAAGAATTAAAGGAGAATAATATAATTAATGACAATCAACATGGGGTTGAAAATAGATCTTGTTAAACTAATCTGATTTTTGTTTTGGATGTGATTACAAATTTGATTGTTAAAGGTAATAGTGTTGATGTACTATATTTTGCTCCTGTAAGGCATTTGACTTGGTGCCATATAACATTTTGATTAAAAAATTAGAATAATATAAAATTAACTTGGCACATGTTAGATGGATTAAAACTGGCTAACTGATAGGTCCCAAAATGTAACTCTAAATGGGGAATCATCATTGAGAGAGATTTCAGAGTGGTAGCCGTGTTAGTCTGTATCAGCAAAACAAATGATGAGTATTTGTGGCACCTTAGAGACTAACAAATTTATTTGGGCATAAGCTTTCATGGGCTACAGCCCACTTCATCGGATGCATGCAGTGGAAAATACAGTAGGAAGATATATATACACCAAGAACATGCAAAAAATGTGTTTTGCTATACCAACTCTAACAAGACTAATCAATTAAGGTAGGCTATTATCAGCCGGAGAAAAAAAAAATTTTGTAGTGATAATCTGGATGGCCCATTTCAAACAGCTGACAAGAAGGTGTGAGTAACAGTAGGGAAAAAATTAGCATGGAGAAATAGTTTGTGCTAAAAGAGAGTATTTCTTGTGGGGGTCTCTCAAGGATAGGTTCTTGGCCTTATGCTATTTAATGTTTTTATCAATTGCCTGAAAGAAAACATCACTGATAAAATTGCAGATGAGACAAATTTGGGGTAGTGATAAATAATGAAGAGGGCGGGTCACTGATACAGAGTGATCTGGCTCACTTGGTAACCTGGGTTACCTGGTCATTATGCATTTGAATAAGACTAGGGCCTGGTCTACACTGGGAGGAGTGTCGATGTAAGATACGCAACATCAGCTACAGGAATACTGTAGCTGAAATCGATGTATCTTATTCCGACTTACCTCTCGTCCTCACGGCGCGGGATTGATGGCCGCGGCTCCCCTACCGCCGCTCACTCCAGTGGAGTTCCAGAGTCGATGGGGAGCGCGTTCGGGGATCGCTGTATCGCGTCTCACTATATCACAATCCCTGATAAACCTGATACGGTGGATAGCCTGGATGTACCTTAGGTGTAAATGCATACATCTAGGAAAAAATAATGTAGGCCATATATACAGGATGGGAGACTCTATCCTGGCAAGCAGTAACTCTGGTCATAAGATGGTCGGCTGAACATGAGCTCCCAGTGCAATGCTATGGCGAAAACTGCTAATGTGATCCTTGGACACATAAACGGGAGAAACTTGAGTAGGAGTTGAGAAATTATATTACCTCCATATTTGTTACTGGTTTTGACCGCTGCTGGAAACTGCCAGTTCTGGTGTCTGCAAGACGAGAAGGATGTTGGTAAATTATAAGGGTTCAAAGAAGAGCCACAAGAATAATTAAAGTATTAGAAAATGTGCCTTTTAGACTCAAGGAGTTCAAGCTATTTATCTTAACAAAGAGATAGTTAAAGCATGACTTGATCACAGTTGGTAGGTACCTCCACAGGGAAAAATGTTTGATAATGGGCTTTTCAGTCTAGCAGAGAAAGGTATAATACAAGCTAATGGCTGGAAGTTGAAGCTAGACAAATTCAGACTGGAAATAAGGCATAATTTTTTAATAGTGAAGGTAACTAACTATTGGAACAATTTACCCAGTGTCATGGTGGATACTCCCTCACTGGTAATTTTAAATCAAGATTGGATGTTTTTCTAAAATCCAGTAATTCTAGTAATTATATTTGGGAAGTTCTGTCGTACACGAAATCAGACTAGATTACGAGAATGGTCCCTTCTGGCCTTGGAATCTATGAATCTACATACTTCTGATGCTCCAAAGTGCACAACAGTTGAATGTCCCTAGAGTTTCCGATATGTTCTGATGTGGCCAGGGTTCAGTACTAGAGAGAGAGTTCTAAAGTGTTCACAGTACTGGGCATAGTCAGTGTTCAGTGTTTTCTAAATTGGGTCCCTTTAAGATTTTGCATACTGGAAACCCAAAAAGCAAGATGCTCACAATTTCTAATCATTTTTGAAAATTTTGATCTATATAAATATAAAATCCCATATTAGGGCTTAATTCAACTCCCATAAAAGTCCATGAGAGTCTTTCTATTGAGTTCAATGGGAAGTGAATCTACCCCTTCATTTTAAATTTTGTCACAGTATACATCAAAACAAAATAGCATATTCAAAAGGATCCAAGCTGCAGTTTCTTTTGGAATAATAACTTCGTATTTCCTGAACATTTTATATTGAAAATGTCAACCATAATTTTGCATTCATGTAACTCCTTTGCTTTTAGTGGTGTATTTCTCCTATACCTAGGTATTGCTTGCCTATTCCTTGCCCATGAGGTAGAATACTGAAGGACAGGTTGAATGCTTTACCTTTTAACTCAAATATATAATTCATTCCTGATACAGTTCCTTTGAAGTGAATGGGAGTTATGACTTATTTAACTTATGCCTCCTTATTCCATGCAAAACATAGGGGCTTCACCACTGCCTTCCAACTTTGACAGTCTCTTGTTGCAGTCTTAGGGTATGTCTACACTTGCCATTTAAAGTGAAATAAGTCCCTTTTTTGCGCAAAAATCCTGGGAGCGTCTACAGTTGCCAATGACTTTTTGCAGTGAAACTCAGAAGTTTCACCACAAAAAGAAAACCACCTCCAGAAGAGGCATACAGCTCTTACCGGTGATGCTTTTGCAGTGATGTGCAAGTGAAGACACATTCTTCCTGTTTACACAGCTTTTATCCTCCGGAGGATATCCCACAGTGCCTAGGTGACCACTCTAGCCAGCAGCTCTACTGCTCTGTTGCCAGGTAAAAAGACATCTACCCCTCCTCCTGTAAAGCCCCGGGAACTTTGAAACTCCCCTTCCTGTTTTCTTGGCAAGTGCTCACTTATCTGGCAAGGTACAATGCCTGGTCTACAGAGAAAACAATCCCTTCTTGGAGCAATGCTGAGCTACTGGAGCTGATCAGTGTTTGGGGAGAGGAGGCTGTGCAGGGACCCAGGATGCCCCACAATCACCCCCACCCTCCTTCCCACAAGAATCGTCGTCAAACTGGAGAGAGCTGCTTTGTGGGATGGCTGCCCTAGAGTACTGCTCTCATCAGTGATGGAAGTGCTGCTAATGTAAACACCCTCTGACACCTGAGGAATTAAGCAATTACACCAACCAATGCTTTACTTTCACTGGTTCTCTGTCACCAGTGAAACTTACAGTGCAGAAACTCTGCAAGTGTAAAAATACTCTTAGCTTCTACCCATGGCATTTTGATAGCTTTCAGTTCTTCTTCTATTGTGCATTTCTATGTTATCCAGGGTTTACCTCCTCGCCTCTGGTTCTGGGGGGTTCCAGTCTAATCTCTGTTTTGTTATATTGTTCAGGTCTTTTCTTTATGTATGTCCTAGTAATCTTCATTTTTGTTCCATAATATTCTGACTTTTCAGTTTCTGTTTCCTCCAGAGTTCTTTCTTTGTGATTATTTTCTTGCCATCAGATATCTCAGGCAGCTGTTTATGAAAACATTATGTTTAAGTATTAAGGGTTTAATAAGCCTCCAAGTTTCATATCGAAAGACAGATTTTAAAGTGATGTTAAATAATCACAGTTTAGTTTGGTGGGCAAGATTTCTGTTTTTCCAAAAGAGCTTTAGAATTACAGAGGCATGTCTGGCTTCTGCTGTTCTGGCTTTGATGTATTTATCTGTTCCACCTCTTTTCTTATGATACTGCCAACACATGTGAAAGATCAGAACGCTTCTATGTCAGTCTGTATAGACGAGCGGATTCACCCCTGCGGCGCCTCCTGCTGGTGACTTCTGGGAATTAGCTCTATTCAGCTCTGGAGCGCCCTCTGCAGGCTGGTGATCCCCCTGTCCTCTGGCCCCCTGTGTCCCTCCCTGGACCCAGTGCCCTTTTACATGGAGTGCTGCCCCCTGACAGTAACCTCTTTCTCTCAGGGTCTCCACTCCCCAGGGAGCCCCCACCCACTATCCCCACCTTGCCTCAGTATATGGCTACTGCCAGTCATTGTCTAGCCCCACACCCTGGGGCAGACTGCAGTATCAGCCTACTCATCACAGGCAAGGAGGGTTTGGACCTGCTGCCTTGGCCTATCCCTGGGCTGCCTTCTGCAACCCCCAGTACCTGTTGGCCCAATGCTAGGCCACAGCTTGGCGCTTTCTAGGCTAGAGCTCCCCAGCCCTGCTTCACTCAGGTACCTTATGTCCAGCTCCCTGTAGCCAGGCCCATCTCCCTCTACAGCTAGAGAGAGACTGTCTTGGCTTCTGGCTCACAGCCTCTTATAGGGGCCAGCTGGGCCTGATTGGAGCATGGCCACAGCTGAGCCTACTTTCCCCAATCAGCCCAGGCTTCTTGCCCCAGCCTAAAGGCTGCTTTCTCCAGTCACAGCCCTTTCCCAGGGCTGTTTTAACCCCTTCAGGGCAGGAGCAGGGGTCCACCCTGCTACAGTCCCAGAAAGGGTATTGGTGTTTCTTGTGTGTTGATTCTCATGGTTTTAGTTTTGTTTGTGTTGATTTTCAAACCCACTAATTGTGCTTAGGCGTGAAGATCATTGTTTTGGCCTGCATGTGTCTATGGCTAAGTAGTAGCAGGTTGATGTCCTCTGTAAATCAGCGTCTTCTAATTTCTGTCTGAAAGTCCATTGGTTGTTGTGTGATCTTTCCACTACCAGTAGAAAGGTCATAGGTGGCATAAGATATCCTTGTCTGATGCCAGTAGTATCAGCAGATGGCTTAGTCAGTTTGTTGTTCTGTGTTATTGGCATGTCATATTGTCATAGAAGCTCTAAATAATGATCGTAAGTTTCTGTGGGATTCCATAGTGGCATAGCAACTTCCATAAAACTGTTCTAGCCACTGTATCAAAGGCTTTTTGGAAATCCATAAAATTAATGTAAAAGCTGTGACTGCCAGTCGATCAACAGTTTTATGAAGCTATGTAGGGTTACTATTTAATCTAAAAATGGTTTCTTCTGTCTGAAACCTGTCTGTTCCTGTTGTAACCTTGAATCTACTGCGTTCTTTTTTGTCTTGAATAATGAATGTAAATACCTTCCTTGGGATAGACAAAACTTGAATGTCCCCCTGACTGAGGTGTCCTTTCGTTGGCTGTTTCACTGTATGACCAACTTTTCACTTATTTGGTATTTTTTCTTCCCATATCTTTTGTAGAAGGCCTATCAAAATGTCCATTGTGTTCTGCCAATATGCCTTGAGAGCCTGCATTGGAAAGTTATCTGGATTTGGTAGCTTTCCACTTTTTAACTGATTGATTCTTATCTCTACTTCTACTCTGGTGATAGGTCCTAGTTCGACGTTCACATCTTTTCCTTCCTCACTGCCTCGGGGATTGGCCAGTGGTTCACCAGGTAGCGCTTGATTAAAGTACTGCCTCCATATATTTAATTGTTCTGATGTCTTCATTGTTAAGTTGCCCTAATTGTCTTTGGTCAATTGATAGTTGTTTTTCTTCTTGACAGGTGTTCATTGATGTTATATAGTTTCGTAACGTCATTTTGTGCTGCAGCAGTTTGTACATCTGTTGCCATTTTGTCTATAAAATTACCTTTGTCTTTCCTAGAACTCTTTTTGACCACTTGGTTCTTTACAGCTTATTCCTCTTGAAGTCACTGTGTCTGTGTTCTTGCTTGATTTAGTTTCATTTTAATTTTACATCTTTCTTCTATCTTCTTCCATGTGTTCTCAGATACCACTGATTATGGTGTTTCTTCCTAAATCCAGCACTTCTTCACAAGTTTTAGTGAATGTTTTCTTTGCCCATTTCCATTTGCCATCTATGGTTCACTTATCTTTGCCTTCAAGCACAATTCTAAACTTTTGTTTTATTGTCATATGTTTTGAGAGGTCGTTAACCCATCCCAGCCCCTTACTGGGAGTTATACAAGGGATGAATTTTACCCATAGATCTCCCATTTTTAGTCACTTTTAGTTAAAAGTACTTTGAGGGACCCAGCTGTATGTGGCCCTAATTCAACAAAGCACTTCAGCATTTGCTTAACTTTAAGCTTTTATTTAAGTGCTATTGAAGTCAATGGGAATCAAACTTGTGGAAACTTAATCATCTGCTAAGTACTGTGCTGAATCAGGGCCTTTGTTCCCTGACAATGCACTGCTTTTATTTTAACACTTTATTGCTTGCAGTCTTGTCCACTTCTCCTGAGCACTAATGTAATATGAAACTTGAACATCAGTGCCAGTGAGCTAAGTATTACCATTTCATACATTAGTATGTATCCACAGCCTTCTAACCAGCAAGCCCATTCTCTAAAGGCATATCTACATTTACAGCGATTCAGCGGTGCTGCTGCAGCGTGTCTGGCGAAGTCACTCTATGCCAACGGATGAGAACTCTCTCATTGGCATAATGAAACCACCTTTGCGAATGGCAGAAGTGATGTCAGTGGGACAACAACTATGGACAAATGCTTACCCATACTGTGTTGGGTATTCACATTTAACTTAAGTTGAGGAGTAGAATTTTTCCCTTTAATCGGGCAACCCCACATTTCAGCCGTTTAATCTGCTGCAAATAATGTCTGCATTTCAAAATCAGTGAGAAAACTGTCCAGCTGCTATGGATTCTTACACCTTATTCCAGATACATTAATCCCAGTAAAAAATATCATGTTCTTTCATAACAGTGGGAATAAAATATGTTTTGCCAAAACAATCTCAAGATATGGACTAACAATGCTCTCAATGTTTGTATATCAAATAAAATTAAAAGGAAATTTTTGGATTAATATAATAAATTCAAGAGCTTTCTTTAATGTGCTGACAACAGCATCTGCCTTGTTTTTGGACTTTCGTAACATCACTTATGGCTACCACATGGTTTTGATTCCACGTTGGGTTTCTACAGCTTGGAAGACTATATTAAGGTCTGTAATGATGCTGGATTTGGTGGGACCCAACAGAGGGTGTCAATTCAGGATAAATTGCTCAGAGCAGGGCAGTTACAGCCCAAGGCTGGGGTTCCTTTGCACACCAAGGCAAACCAAACCAACCAAACAGAGAGTACTTTGGTTTTTCCCTACTGTCTAACTACAAGTCACACAAGCAATTTCCTTAGACACTCCAGTTCCCCAGTACAGGGCCGGTGCAAGGAAGTTTCATGGCCTAGGTGAAACTTCCACCTTGCACTCCCCCCAGCTAGCCCTGCCCCCCCCCACAGCAGCTAACTCAGCCCCCCACCTAGGGAGCCTCCCCTGCACCAGCTACCCCCCCCAACAGCGACAGCTAACTCCTCCCCCCCCGTCCCCACATGGCAACTAACCCTGCCTCGGGAGACTTCCCCCTCCCCCCCCCGGCAGCTAACCCTGCCTGGGGAGATTTCTCCCCTTCCCCCTCCCCCGGCAGCTAACCCTGCCTGGGGAGACTTCTCCCCTCCTCTCCCCGGCAGCTAACTCTTCCTGGGGAGACTTCCCCCCTCCCTCCCCCGGCAGCTAACCCTGCCTGGGGAGACTTCTCCCCTCCTCCCCCCGGCAGCTAACTCTTCCTGGGGAGACTTCCCCCTCTCCCCGGCAGCTAACCCTGCCTGGGGAGACTTCCCCCCCTCCCTGGCAGCTAATCCTGCCTGGGGAGAGCTCCTGCGGAAACTAAGCCTGCCTGAGTAGCCCACCCCAGCTCACCTCGGCTCCGTCTCCTCCACTGAGCACGTCGGTGCTGCTCTAATTCTCCTCCCCACCCAGGCTTGCTGCGCTGATTGGAGGAGACTTAGAGCTGGGCTGTGTGCTCAGCAGAGGAGGCAGAGCTGAGGTGAACTGGGGCAGGGAGCAGGTCCCCTGTGTGCCCTCCTCTCGTTACTGCGGGCAACCCTCTCCGCGCGCCCCTCCCCCCAGCTCACCTCCACCTCCTCACCTGAGGGGGCTTTTAGGTGCCCCCTACCTAGGCGCCTAAATGATTGCACCGGCCCTGCCCCAGTATCACCACCAGTGCCATTTGTTATGGGAATGAATTGTTATGAAAACCAATACCCCAGTAAAATGAAAAAAAGGTTCTCCCAATCCCAAAGGACCAAGTCCCAGACCCAGGTCAATATACAAATCAGATCTTACCCACAAAGCACGCTGTTGCCAATCCTTTAGAATCTAAAATCTAAAGGTTTATTCATAAAAGGAAAAAGCTATAGATCAGAGCTATAATTGGTTAAATGGAATCAATTACATATAGTAATGGCAAAGTTCTTGGTTCAGGCTTGTAGCAGTGGTGGAATAAACTGCAGGTTCAAATCAAGTCTCTGGAGTACATCCACAGCTGGGATGAGTCATTCAGTCCTTTGTTCAGAGCTTAAGTTTGTAGCAAAGTCCCTCTAGAGGTATAAAGCAGGATCGAAGACAAGATGGAAGAGTTTTCAGGGCCTTTTTATATTCTCTGCCCGTGGGAGGACACCTCTTTGTTCTTACTGTGGAAAATCCCAGTAGCAAGATGGAGTCTGGAGTCACATGGGCAAGTCACAAGTCCATGCATGACTCAGCTTGCACGCCGACCCCATTGTTTACATGTTAAGTTTGAACATTCCCAGGGAAGCTCATATGTGGATTGGCTTCTCCCAAAATCCATTGTCCGATAAATGTTTCTTGATTGGGCAGTTACTGAGAATAGTCCATTTCTCAAGAAGCTGACCAAATGCTTCACTGAGGCTCCTTAGAATCAAAACACATTAAGATACAAGTACATAGCCAATATTCATAACTTCAACTACAAAAATGATACACACATATAGCTAGCATAATCATAATCAGCAAATCATAACCTTTCCATAGACACCTTACACAGCAACCTTTGTACAATATTTGCTGAAAATATATAACAGTGGTTGCAACAATGATCTATACTGTCACAGGTTATGTCAGTAATGTCACAAGGTATGTTTACATTAGTACTTATGTCAACAAAAGTTTTGTCACTCAGGATTGTGAATAAAACACCATCCTCAGTGACATAAATTTTGCTGGCATAAACGCTTGTTTGCACAGCGCTATGTTGGCAGGAGACTCACTCTTCCACCAACATGGCTACCTCTGTTCATTGAGCTGGTTTTATTATATCAACAGGAGAGCGCTCTCCCATTGGCATAATGTGGCTACACTAGCACTATTACAGTTGCACAGCTGTAAGCTTATAAGTGTAGACATGGACTGAGAATTCTTTGTCTCCAAGTTTTAGCCAATTTATTTCATATTTGCTCCTTTGCCAGCTATGGTGTTTTGACTTCAGCTAGCAGCATAACAGAATAGCAGACAGTAGAGTGAAAGCAGGGCATGTGGAGTCCTTATCTGGAGGACAAGAAGAGCAGTTCATGAAGGGGACATTTAGGGAGTTACCACTGACCTTCAAGGGTTGATTGTAACTCGGAGAAAGTTTGCTTCGAGGTGTTTTGTCATTATTTTGCGATTTATTGAGTGCAAGCAGTATGCTTGATGTACATAGTGGGAGGCATGAACCTTGCCTCAAAGAGTTCACATTCTAAATTAGAGAGATAATACACTTCAGACACAAAACAGAGTTGATAATCAGATGGAGGGTTTGTCTCAAAGCAGTGCAGATGTCTTTTTGGATTTTAAAATAAACTACTTCCTTTAGTGGATTAATACTGGTATGCTTCATTGAAGAAGTATGTGTCTGAGGAGGATTTAAATGATGAGTCTAATTGTTTGGCACACATGGAGAGGTAAGGAGTTCCAAGTGTAAAGGTGGAATTGAAGAAGGCTATAGAAGCCCAACCAATAATTCTTGGCCAGCGCTCAAAATTCTGCCTTAAAGAATCTTTCGTAAGATATCATGTATGTGTTGTGGTGAGGGGTAGGGATCTGTGTGTATGTATGGTGCATATTTGATGGTGTGATTATGGAAGTTTTTTATTGGCAAGAGATTGGGATGGACGTATTACTCGCAAGGGGCACATTCAATATATAGATTAAGCTTTT
The DNA here is from genome assembly GCF_025201925.1 of Gopherus flavomarginatus. Lineage (NCBI taxonomy): Eukaryota > Metazoa > Chordata > Testudines > Testudinidae > Gopherus > Gopherus flavomarginatus. Next base: position 78,424,140 of record NC_066617.1, on the reverse strand, counting down.
CAGTCAAATCCCTTTTTTCCCCCAAGAAATCAACTCTTTCCCCCTCCCTATCCCACAGAAATCTCTATATACTGTATACCCCACACCCCAGTAAAATGCTGTCCCTTTCTTAATATCTGGGCTAGGGAGCCTGGAGTTTAGATTTCAAACTAAGTGATGGCTAACAGCTTGGATAGCTGAGCTTGACTGGATGATATGGTGCAAGAGGGAGGCCTCAAGCCTATCATTACTCATGCTGAGCTGGTAAGACCACTAGAGTGGAGCAATTGGTCAGAGCATGTAGGTTTTGTCGCATGTGGGTCTTTGTTTTGTGAGCTGAGCAGCTCTTGTTTTGGGAAATCAGAAGGTGCTGTTCTATCTCTTCTGAATAAGCTTTCAGAAATGACTTCAACACACAGCCAGTAGTAAGAGGGGGAGAAGTACTCTGGTCTCCAGTGAAGGTAAACAGTCTGCATAGGTGGGATGGAATAGACTGGTCCAGTAGCCCACAGATGGGACCAGCAATGAGGCAAAATGCCCATCTATCATGCAACTCATTCTTAGAATTCTTAGAAACTGGAGAGAGGAGAACTGTTGCTGTATGCGGTTCTAGTACAGTGAAGACAGAAGGCCTTAGAGCAAAGTGACTCCATTCATAAGGAGGCAAACAGTCTCCAAGAATTGTTTGAGACACATCAGGTATAGTGCTACTATTTTGGGGTATAGTATGTTCTGTTTTATATTGTGATCTACTGGTTATGATCTTATTGTTTTTGTCCGTAGTACAGTTATCACTTGCATTTGGGCTACTGTAATGCCTATACTATGCAGCTATTCATCTGCATTAACATCATATACTTCTTTTTAGATACTCAGGCTGATTAAGGACTCAAGCTTTCCTTGCTACAAATGCAATTAGAATGGTAGTCATACAATGGTCTTGAAAAGATGGTGTGATGGTAAAGCACAGGCCTGGAAGTCAGGAGACCTGTGTTCTATTCCATCTTTGCTACAGACTTCCTATATGATTGTGTGTAAGTCTCATAGGCTCAAATTTTTAAAAATGAGCTCTAATTTTGGGCTTCCTTATTTGGACACCTAGGGCCTGACTGTTAGAAGTGCTGAGAGCCCACAGCTCCAGTTGAAGTCAATAGTACTTGCAGATGCTCATTCTCAGTACCCCAACAAATAAAAATAAAAACAAAGTAGGTATCTCCATTTGGGCACCCAAAAATTGAAATGCACACAAATACAAGACACTTTGAAAACTCCGGCCTTAACTTTTGTGTGCTTCATATTCACCATAGTTCCTTCCTGTAAAATGAGGCTTCTTAACCTATGCCACATGGAGCTTGTGAGGTTTGTTTAATTAATGCTTGTAATGTGATTTGTGGTTCTTAGCTTGTGCTATATAAGTAAAATTCATCATTATTATTTATTTTACCCTTGATTTCCTAAACGGGTCCTGCTATGTTCTCTTTAAGAAAGAGTGTCATTGTACCCTCCTCTGAGTGTATTGATCAATCTGTTTTAAATCTATAATTGTGTGATCTTTACTATTTGTGTAGCAGGGCTGGCTCCAGCTTTTTTGCCGCCCCAAGCAGCAAAAAAAAAAAAAAAAAAAAAGCCGCGATCGGCTGCAGCTCTACCGCCACCACTTTTTTTTCTGATTTAGGAATTAATTTGCTCTATTGTGATGAGAGCAGTGAAGCGATGTTGTTTAACAGCTCATTTGGTGGCACATTTTCTAATTCTCCTATGCCTTCTTTTCGCAAAACTGATGTTTTCATTAGGACTCTATAATATATATGTTTTTTCCTTCAAATGGAAGTGGCAGTGGCCATTAGTTTAGTCCAAAATCTATGACCACACTAGTAACTATCACCTTTTTTATTTTATGAGGCAATATTAAATTTCACCTTTGCCAATTTCATCCTACACTTAGTCTAGAGAGGTGTTCTTCATAATGTGACTCATCTGATAGAATTTATTTAATTTCCCTTCAGATTCCTGTACTGAATAATTCAGATTGGTTCCTTTGTTGTATGTTGACCTGGGAAGTATGTCTCTTTAGGTTTTCCTTGTAAGTTTTGTTGGTGATGTTCTGGCCTTTTTGACCACTCTTCAAGTAGAAGGGTTCATCTGTGTAACTACCATTGCTGAGGGTAGTTTGTGTTTTTTCTTAAGACTAAGGCCAGCATTTTCAAACTTCAGTGCCTAAAATTAGTTATTTTAAGGACATTTTCCCCAAATCTTCTGGAATTTTTTACCTTCCCATCCTACCCCTTTGCTTCATTTTTTTTTACATTTGCACACTGGATAGAAGTATGAGTCTCAAATATGTGATAGGTTTTTAAATGAGTTCTTCTTCTGAGCACATCATTACTTCCACAATAAATGTTTGGGAACTCCTCTGCAGAAAGGAAGCACAATGTAAGATACATGCTGAAGTGGATGACTGTCACACCTCAGCAGTCATAGTCAGCAGTTCTATGAACAGCTGACCTAAATGGCACTTTCACTCTGTAGCCACCATCATTTTTTAGGCTAATCAACTATGGAGGAAGAGTTTTGCTTAATTGAATAGTGCAACCTCATTGCCCTGGGTCAAGATGTTACCCCTGAAGGATGGGGAATGGAGGCAGGACATTCTTGGGCTCAGTCACCTAGAGCCAGATGTTCCTAGTATGAGTCACAGATCTCTAGCCTCCCTGATCTACTGCAGCATCAGGAGTTTTGAGATCATACCCCATGCTCCTTATTGCTGCGCTGCCTTTTCTCCTCCTATTATTTCTTTATTCCAGTCTGAAACCCTCTATTTTTCCTGAAAACTAAACCCTAGGATTTGTATTGCCAGAGGTGGACTGAGAGCCTACCACCCTCACTGGCACATTAAACAGTCACTAAACATTCACTGCCCTAGGTAGCACCTTTTCTGTTATGACAGTACAGCAGACTATTTTCCTAACTGAAACTCCTCAGCTGTTTGGAATGGTGCTGGTGACATCTTTCTGAAAATTAACTGGCAAAGGTTACAGCTCCCTCCTTGTCAGCAGTATCTTTATTTCCATTGTTACTAGACTGTCATTTACAACCACGTCACTCCACAACAAAAAATCCCCAGTAACCATAGAAAGTAGAAGACTTGAAGAATTCATGAAGTTCACTGGAGACATTGTTTTACCAATCTACTTAATTTTAAAGCTCCTCAGAGACTATGTTAATGAGTGTTAGTATAACACCCTAGGATTAGGGAATGTTTCTACGTAACTGCTTATCTATGATCCAGGTCTCAGATCATAGATTGAATTTCCTTGACCTTTTTTCTATTATTATTTTATAGTGCTAGACCATTTTAGTGTACGTTCTCATCCACGATGTATGACAATGCATATTTCTTTAATATTTTTATTTCATAATTTTGGTGAATCTTTGAAATTTGAAACAATTTGATTAAAATTATTCACAGTATTTTATTCACTTCAGAAGGCTGTGTCATTTACTTTGCTATCCAGTACTTCTCTGCTTTCTCATCAGTTGAGAAGTCACAAAACCCAAAGGCCAAGGTTTGGAACATGCTATTCTAGCAGCAACATCTGGCTCTTTGGCAGTCTCTGTTAGGCAGTAGTTTTTCTGCTTTGGAGATGCTTCTGGGTTAATCATATATGTCAACAGAAAAAGGGCTGCCAGGGCTTTCTTCACAAACTATTTCCTTTTCTTTTGCCTGCTGTCCTGTTTGGACAAAAATAAATGTTTTAGCCTTTCCTGAATAAATCTGTGAATGTTTCCCTAATTGATTTCCTTATGAACCCAAGTTTGTTACCAGTTACCATGTTCTCACTTCTCCTGCACTTGTGCCCACCTTTATGCTGGCAAAAAGCTCCCAAAATGACATTTCTCCGGGGTTGTCTTGTAACCATGTCAGTCCCAGGATATTAGAGAGACAGGTTGTGTGAGGTAATATCTTTTATTGGACCACATCCATTTCTCTGGGGATTGCATACATTTCTTTTGTGTTTCTTGTTCATGTGTGTCCACATAAAGCATTTTCTGGAAAACTGACATTCTCATAGCTAACAACTGGAGCTCACTTTTTTTTCATAAACTTCTGAAAGGTTTTTGGATTTTACATAGCAAGTCAAGAAAAAGCTGTTATATCAGTATCTGTAAATTCATTAGCACAGATATATAAATAATAAAAATCTTTGAAGCGTACATTAATAAATGTCTACCCGTGCAACCTTGATATATCTGTGTGATTAATATAACTCTAGTATAAAAATGCATCAAATACTTTCTGGTTGTATGCTATATGTTGAATATAGTCAGCATAATTAGCATAGATATTGGTTCAACCATTAGGGTGACTCCTTGGGAAAAAATTGTCCCCAAGAACCAAGATGGTATAATGTGACCAGAAAAAATGGCAATGCTTTATTTTAGATTTATTGGTGAAGAGTGTCCTCAGGTTCAGCCCCCTATGCTGAAGCAGGACCAAATCAATCTAGACCATCCCTGACAGGTGTTTGTCCGACCTGTTCTTAAAAACCTCCAACGATGGGGCTTCTACAACCTCCCTTGAAAGCCTATTCTTTAGTTAGAAAGTTTTCCCAAATTTCTGAACAAAATCTCACATGGTGTAGGTGAAGCCCATTTTTTCTTATCCTACCTTCAGCAGACATGGAGAATAATTGATCACAGTGCTCTTTACAACAGCCCTTAACATATTTTAGGAGTGTTAACAGGTTCCCCTTCAGTCTTATTTTCTTGAGACAAAACATGCCAATTTTTTTTAACTTTCCTCAGAAGTCAGGTTTTTAAACCTTTTATCATTTTTGTGGCTCTCCTCTGCACTCTCCAGTTTGTCCAGCTGAGGCCTCACCAGTGCCAAGTTGAACAGGACAGTTACCTCCCTTATCTTACATACAACACTCCTGATAATACATCCCCAATGGTATTTGCCTTTTTCACAACTGCATCACATTGTTGACTCATATTCAATTTATGATCCACTATAGCTCCCAGTTTCTTTTCAATGGTACTACCACGTAGCCAGTTATTCCCCATTTTGTAGTTGTGCATTTGATTTTTTTCCTTCCTAACTGAGGTACTTTGTCTTCACTTGTGAAGTGAAGGCTTATGAAGGCAAGTGAAAACAAGCCACCCAAAAACAACATGGCTAAGAGCTGTGGAAGCTGAGCTGAAAACCTGGGGCACAGTTGGGGAACCATTGAAAGACTCAGGGCCGGCTCTAGGCACCAGCAAAACAAGCAGGTGCTTGGGACAGCACATTTCTAGAGGCAGCATTCTGGCACCGGCCATCATAGGTGCCAACTCCGGGGCATGGGGAAAAAGTGCCCTCGCCGCCCCAGTTCGCCTACGCTCCATCTGCTCCCCTGAGAGCGCTGTCACCACTCCGCTTCTCCCCCATCCCTCCCAGGCTTGCTGTGCGCGAAACAGCTGTTTTGTGCTGCAAGTCTGGGAGGGAGGAGAAGCCGAGCAGTGGGGCGCTCAAGGGAGGCGACGGTGGTGGAGCGGAGGTGAGCTGGAGTGGGGAGCAGTTCCTCTACCCCCCGTTACTTCCTGCGCCCCACCACCCTAGCTCACCTCCTCTCCACCTGCTCCCCTGAACGCACCACTGCTCCTCTGCCCTCCCTCGCCTGAGAGGGAGTGGGGAGAAGCGGAGCGGCGGCACACCGGGGGGAGCTGGCAGAGCAGAGGTGGGCTAGGGCAGGAGGTCGCGGGGGGGCCCCCAGGAAGCAATGGGGGGGAAATGTGGCATGCCTGGGGGAGGAGGCAGGGCTGGGGATTTGGGGAAGGGGTTCAGAAGGGGTGGAGTTGGGGTGGGGCAGGGAGGCATAAAAGAAGGGGGGGCAAAAAATTTTTTGTTTGGGGCAGCAAAAATCCTAGAGCTGGCCCTGGAAAGACTTACCTGAAACAGACAGCAGTGAAGGAGCTTCCTCGCTGCCCTAAATGCCAGAGGCGTAATGGGAACATCATAATGATGATGATAAAGTACTTTGCACTTGTCTTCATTGAATTTCATTTTGTTGCTTGCAGACCAATTCTCCAATTTGTCAAGATCCTCTTGAATTCTAATCCTGTCCTCCAAAGGGCTTGCAACCCCTCCCAGCTTAGTGTCATCTGGAAATTTTATAAGCATATTCTTCTTTCCATTATCCAAGTCATTAATAAAAATATTGAATAGTACCAGACCCAGGACTGACCCTTGAGGGACCTCACTAGAATATGCCCTCCCAGTTTGACAGCAAATCATAAACCATCTTATAAGAATATCATCTAGACTGCATTTCCCTAGTTTGCCTGTGAGAGTGTCATGTGGGACTGTGTCAAAAGGCTTATTAAAATCAAGATAAATCGCATCTACTGCTTCCTCCCATCCAGGAGGCCAGCAACCATGTCAAGGAAGGAAATTTGGTTGGTTTAGCATGATTTGTTTTTGACAAATCCATGCTGGCTATTTCTTACAACCCTATTATCCTCTAGGTCAGGGGTCACCAATGCGCCTGCGTCCTGGCCGGCGGTGGAGCATCCGCCGAAATGCCGCCGAATTTCTGTGGCGTTTCGGCGGCGATGCCTCTTGATGTTGTAGCTTGTCAGCAGCAAGTGGCGTCATTGAGAGGTGTCGCCGCCGAATTTCTGCAGCGTTTCAGCAGCGACGCCTCTCGATGATGCCCCTTGCTGTCGACAAGTGACGTCATCGAGAGGCATCGCTGCCGAAACGCTGCAGAAATTCGGCAGCGACGCCTCTCAATAATGCCACTTGCCGCCGACAAGCTACGACATCGAGAGGCATTGCCACTGAAATGCCACAGAAATTCGGCAGCATTTCGGCAGATGCTCCACTGCCGCCATGGTCCTTTGTCTGGCGCCTGCCAGACAAAAAGGTTGGGGACCACTGCTCTAGGTGCTTACAAACTGATTGTTTAATAGTTTGTTCCAGTATCTTTCCAGATATCAAAGTTAAGCCAACTGATATATAATTCCCCAGGCCATATTTGTTCCTCTTTTTAAAGATAGGTACTTTGTTTGCCCTTTTCCAGTCCTCTGGGACTTAACCCGTTCTTCAGGAGTTCTCAAAGAGAATTGCTAATGGTTTCTGAGATTGCTTCAGCTAGTTCCTTAAGTACCCTAGGGTGAATTTCATCAGGCCCTGCCGACTTGAATACATCTAATTTATCTAAACATTTTTTTAGCCCGTTCTTTCTCTATTTTGGCTTGTGTTCCTTTCCCCTTGTTTTTAGTATTAATTGTGTTGAATATCTGGTCACCATTAACTTTTTTAGTGAAGACTGAAGCAAAATAGGCATTAAACACCTCAGCATTTGTCACGGTGAAACTATTTCTGTGCTTTCCTCATATCTTGTCTTTTACAAAATTAAAAAGCAATACATTCAACATCATTAACTTGGACAATTTTATATTTAATTTGGTAACTACTGTAGTCTGCTGTCCTTACTCTTGTTTTAAATAGTACATTGTGCCATCTCTGTAACACAGCTTTCCCTTCAACAGTACTATTGGATTAGACTGCAGTGTGGATGTGGAACAGATTGAAAGAGATTAAGGTTTTCAGTGTGGGTCTTGTCCTGTACCTACTCCTGGTCTTGCTTTTATCTTCATTCCTCCCTTCTAATAGTCCAATAGGCAGACACTTTTCTAATGCTGTTGTATGGGAGGAAGGGAGGGTCTGAGGGAATTTTACTGTGTTCCCATGTGCTTACCTGCCTTCCCACTGCTGACACATTGCCTATACAAACAGCAGATTGCATTGCTGCTGTGCTTTTGATCTAGAGAGAGAAAAAAATCCCACACTAATGATGTTGGTTTTCTTTTCATGCTATTCCACTTTAGGGAATATGGGCATTACATTCCTCCCCTTCTCCTCCTATACACCACTAGCAATTTGAAGATGTTTTCTCTGGACCTTTTTTCTTGTTTAATCCCTGTTGCCCTCCATGGCACTTGCTCCCACGGGGTATTTTTGAACTTTGATTTTCTCTGTGGTATGCCTCATCTGTTGTAACTAATACTATCTCTGCCATCAGATTTGCTTGATGATTCTTTTATCTCTGTTCTGTTTCTCCTCCTGGCTACTATTGCTATATTTCGACAGCTATAAAAGCTTTTTCGTGAGGAGACACTATCTCTGCACCACTTTATATGGACTGTGATTTCAGTTTCTCAGTCACTGCCATGACTTTGCTTTTGCTTTTTTTTTTTTAACATAGCGATGTTAAATTCACTTTTGCTGCTTCTCTTTATCCTTGTGGTCCTATAATACTATGTAATATGAAGTGAATATCATTAACTTAATTGTTTAAATCACCTTTTGTCCAAGGATCCAAAAGATTTTGATGAACTATTAATGCACTGAGCCTCACAACACACCTGTGAAGAAGGGATGTATTATTGTCCTCATTTTATAGCTGGAGGAATGGAAGCACAAGCAGCTTGCCCAAGGTCATACAAGAAATCTGTGGCAGAGCCAGGAACAGAATCCTTGTCTTCCCTCTCCTCACTCTGGTCCCACCAGTCCATCCTTCCACCCCCTTGAGTACTCAGTGGAGAGGCTACTCTTTACACCATGGAGATCAGGAATACCTCTGCATGATAGGCAACTATCAATCTGCTGGATCATAGCATACACATAAGAAGTCTAGTCACATGCCTGATGAATCCATTTGTGGCTGCCAAGCCCAATTTGAAAGAGATGTACCTTGTTACAAATTCCATAGATCCATCTATTATCTGAGCTGGAAACAAAGATTACAGGGCTGCTTTCTTCTTTCTCGCTTTGTTTCCATCCTATGGATCAAAGCTGCTTCATGTTGGGTTGCACCCAGTGCCCGATGTTTCCTCCAGATTAGATAGGATTCTGTGCACTCCTTGCAGCTTTCTATGTTGATGTTGAACAACTTCATATCATTTTTACACATATTGTGGTACTGCCATAAAGGGTGACCTCACTTTCTAGAGCTGTCATGGATCTCACTGTAAAAAATACTTTTTGGGGATACCGTCTCCTCCCATTCTTCTGACATGACCAAGCTATCGCAATATCCTCCTCTTAATAGTGACTTCTAAATATATCAGTCCTGTGCACTCCAACATCTCTGTATTTGGTACTTTGTCTTCTCACTTTATTTTCAAGACCTTGTGCGGGCATCTCATATGGAAGCTGTTCAGTCTGCTGAAGTGTCTAGCATATGTAGTCCATATTTCTGAACCATAAAGCACGGATGATAGCACACAAGTCGCAAAGATTCACATTTTACCTTAGTCAATAGCTTGCTGTTATTCCATGCACATTTCTGTAATGGCCTGAAATCCTTAGCTACTTTTCTGATTCTGTTAGTTCAATCTCAAGGTCAAGATTCCTGCTGATCATAGAACCCACATAGCAAAAGCTGTCAACGACATTAAGAGATTAACCCTCTGGAGTAATATCAGGCATTGGTTCTTCCACTCTTTGGTACATGATCACAGTCTTCTTGAAAGTAATTGTCAGCCAAAACCTGTTGAATGACACAGAATAACTGCCCAAGAAATTTTGCAGAGAAGATTCACTATGGGCAACCAAGGCCTTGTCAGCTGCAAACAGGAACTTTCTCAAAACCCAGCTCTTTCACCTTGGTTTTCATTCTAAACCTTGTGATGTAAACCATCTAGTCTGGTTCAAAGACAAACACCATCTTTAAATGCATGAAGAATCAGGAAAGAAAAGTAGATGTTTAAGAGCACAGGGAGCTATGATACACCTGTTTCACCCCATTGTTGATATCAAAAGCATTTTATTCTTTGTTTTCATATACTATAGTTGCCTTCATTCCTTGATGTAAAGAGCGAATAAGGTTCAGTGATTTGCGAGGACAACCCAGAGTCTTCAGAAAAGCAAAAATGCAGTCTGTTTACCGTATTGAAGGTCTTCATCAGATCAGTGAAGGCTATTTACAGTGGTATTCATTTTTCTCTTCACTTCTGTTGCAGTTGCTTGACTGAAAATATTATATCAATGGTGGAACATCCTGAGCGAAAACCACACTGACTTTCAGGATAGATTCTTTCACCTAGAGATTACAGCCACAGAGCATAATGCAAGTGACAACTTTTCCGACAATGTTCAACAGGAAAATAGCTCTGTAGTTGTCGGAGTTGCTTCTATCCCCTTTATGTTTGTATAATTGTACAAACTGAGCATCTTTGAAATCTTGTGGTACCACTTCTTCTTTTCAACAAAGTATTATGACTTCATGGAGCTTTTGGAATAGTTTGTCATTGGTACATTTGTAGATTACAGCAGGCAAGCAGTCTTTGCCATATGCCTTGTTCCTGGGAATCGATTTAATGGCTTTCGGCAAATCTTCTAATGTAAGCTCGTTGTCTAAATCCACCATAACTTCAAACTGTTGTAATCCTTTGAGCTCCTCATGTTTGATTTCTGCACTTCTGCATGCGAGTGGGAGAAAGGGATATGCTTGTTGTCATATTTGCTCTTTACTAGTTCACCCCATTCTTACTGCTCCTTCTCTGTGAATTTTTGCTCTACTCAGTGCTGCTTCCACAGTCCCTCCAGTCTCCTCTTCCAGAATAAGAAAACTTTTACAGCTAATATGCTGTGCCTAGAGGTGTAACTGAAGTAGATGAAACAGCACAGAGAAGTAGTTTTCACACATTTAAGTGACTTTTAAAAATATTTTGTTTTTTTCTTGTGATGCCTGCACCCTCTCTTCCCTGGCAAAGTCTCTCAGTTGTAATGGTGAGTTTACAAATGGGAGAGATCACAGGAGTCATACTAAAGACATCATGTGATACAATAAGATATAGTCCTTCTTTGACCTTTAACCCCATCTTCATTGTGAATTACAGTGATGGAGCTGATCTAAGTAGAGACTAAAACCTTCTACTAAAATGCTTGGGGGTAAGGAGATTTTCCACCCATTTTCTGATGCTGCAGCATTTTCAAAAGAATTCTAGTAATGGGATCATTTCTCTGTAATCTGTAGAGCAATGATTCTCCCCCTTTCACATAGCAAGCCTCTAAGTGTGACCCCTCATTATAAATTAAAAACACTTTTTAATATATTTAACACCATTATAAATGCTGGAGGCAAAGTGGGGTTTGGGGTGGAGGCTGATAGCTTGCAACCCCCCATGTAATAACCTTGCGACCCCCTGAGGGGTCCTGACCCCCAGTATGAGAGCCCATGATGTAGACAATACATATAATTTGAAATACAAAAGGTTTTCAGAACCTAAAATACATTTTAAAACAGAAGTTCTCAAACTTTAGCAAACCAAGGACTCCCAGTTTGATTTAAAAAATTTTGGGGACCCCTAAGCCCCACCTCTAAACCTTGCCCCACCCCTTCCTGAGGCCACACCCCTGTTCAACCCCCTTCCCTGATGCCACTCCCCCACTCCATCCCCCCTCCCTCCTTTGCTCGCTCTCTCCCACCCTCACTCACTCACTTTCAATACTGGATTTACAATGGTGCCAGGCTAATGCTCAAAAGGGGCCCCGGCCCAGCCTCTCTTGTCCGGGAAACTTGGTGCTGCTGTGCCCGGGGCTCTGTCCTGATGTTGCATGGGAGCTGGCAGCAAAGCTCCCCCTCCCACTGCTTCTTCCCCAGCGTGTTGTGTACTCGCCCCTCCTCCTCTCACTCTCTCTCCCTGCTCCCTGTCAGCTGTTTGTGGGGCAGGGGAGGAAGCAGCAGCCACGCCACCTGGACCCTGGGCAGCTTAACTCTAGTGAGGGAAATGCCCCTTCCAACAGCAGCTGCTCTCCCCTGAAGTGTGCAGGCATTAGGAGTCGGGGGGCCTTAACACTAAACCCCTACCTTTACTCATCCACCACCACTATAACGGAGAGAGCGGTAAAGAGTTATTGCATCACCAGCACTCACAAGTTTTCTTTAGCTGAAAGAGGTCACAGGACTTTGCAAAAAGAGAGAAGGGGCCAGTTTTCCCCTCAAAAGGATAATTATTAAAGGCAAAATGGTGATATATTTTGTGAGGGAGGCCATGGAAAATTCAGTCCTCTACCCCATCTATTCCTTGGTGTTGAACATTTAATAACTTTCAGGAGAGAGAGGAGGAAGTGGAAAAGAGGTGGGGGCAGGGCCTTGGGAAAGGAGGTGGAATCAGGGCATACCCCCTCCAGTCCCCTGCTGTGAACTGCTCAGGGCAGGGGGCTGGGAGCACCCCCACAACCCCAGGCCACCTCCCCAGCCTGACCCCTGCCCTGACTCCTGCACCTCACACATACTCAGCCCCCCCGTACCTCATGCCCTGACTCCTGCACCCCCCCCCCACAAACTCTTCTTAGTTTGTTAGGACTCTTATCTGCATCTTCAGCCATTGGTGTTTGAACTCTGTTTCATCGGACAGGCTGGTGCTGGAGGTTGATTCCATCATCCATACATACCTCATTCATACATCTAAACTAAACTAAGATTAGAGCAGAGTTTTGCAAAAATGAAGGTTGCAGCAAGCTTTTACAAAATGGAGTAAGCATTGTAAAATGGAGTTTGAATTACAATATAGTAGGCAAGTGTAATGAATGGCAAACAGTGAACAGAAGTTACAATACTGAAACAGTGCAAGTCTCATTGATTTAAGCAGGAATTGAATTGACAGTGAAACTTACAAGGGCAACTGACTGAACAGCTATGGCTCTTAACAAGCACCTTAACTGTCAATTAGCCAGTTATTGGGGTAACTGGTTTTATGAACGAATGTTGTTTCATTCATAAAACTTTACTTATGAAGTTACATTAACAAAGTGAACGATTAAAAACAATTTCATTCATCAGTTCTACAGGCTTAGGGAACCAATCTTATGGGGTTCCACAGATTTCTGTGTAGATTATTTAGGTTAACTTTTCTATCTACCCAGTGGGACTCAGTGCTCAGTCTAGAAGATACCATCAGAGATGCTTAGTTTTGCAATTCTCAAACTGTGGATTTGTGTCTCCAGAGGTAACATGCTTGTTAACAGCAAAAATGTATTTAAATAAATCAATCATGTATAGAGGTGAGAAATAACAGACCTCAACTCTATTGTCCCTCTGCAAATTTGTGTACACAGGGTCAACTCTTTACCTCTATTTAAAAGTGAAAAGTTTCAAAAAGTTCAATGAATAGAAGATTGTTGGGGGCAGAAGAGATCTGGACAAGGAGAAGTTTGGAGATAAAAGTGAGAAGTGAGAGAGATATTTTTTTTGTTAAAATATTATGTTTGCTCTTGAAGGAAAAAAAATCCAGAATACTTTAACTTTACTGTTTTAGTTAAATAAAACAATTTAAATGTCTGTCTGGTGATGTTCTCCTCCTAATACAACCTGGCAAGAAAATCCTTCAAATATTAATGATTAACCTCTTGAATTGGAGATATTGGGAGGTGAACTGACTTCATAAATATCTGCTTCAATTATCTTTGGTAAATGAAATAACCAAACAATCACTCATTTTCTGATATAACTGTAAAACTCATCTGAAAAGTTTTCAGAATAATCACAGTTTAAAAATGTATAGTGTGTGCCTTCTAAAAATGAAACCTACATCTATCTCTGAGTTGTGAAGAATATGTTTTAAGGTTATAACAACCAACAAGAATGGACTTTTATGTAGAAACCCATGATTAAATTGAGTCTTCCTAACTAGTGATTTAAATCATGATTTAAATCTAATCCACCCTGCCCTCTGTGCTCTTGCCCCGTCCTCTTCATTCCCCAGGGGGCCCACAAATATGTTTAGTACTGGGCCCACAAAAAGTTAATCCAGCCCTGCTCACTTTCACCATGCTGAGGCAGGAGGTTGGAGTGCAGGAGGGGTATGGGCTCTGGGAGGGAGTTTGGATGTGGGAGGGGGTGCGGGCTTAGAGCTGGGAGTTTGGGTGTGGGAGGGAGTTTGGGTGCTGGAGGGGGCTGAGGGCTGGGGCAGGGGGATGAGGTGGGAGTGTGGGTGCAGGAGGGAGTACAGGCTCTGTGAGGAAGTTTGGGTGCAGGTTCTGATCTGGGGTGTGGGAGGGGGTAACGGGGGCAGCGCTTACCTTGGGCAGCTCCCAAAAGTGACTAGCACATCCCTCTAGCAGCGGCTCCTAAGCAGGGAGTCAGAGAGCTGCTGCAGGCACCACCTCCACAGCTCCCATGGCCTGCAGTTCCAGGCCAGTGGGAGCTACGGAGTCAGCACTTGGGTCTGGGGCAGCACGTGGAGACCCCCCATCCCCAACCACAGGGACATACTGGCTACTTCTGGGAGTGGCATGGACCCAGGGTCCCCACTCCTTCCCCTCTGTCCCAGCACCTCATTCATGCTGGGGAACAGTGGTGTGAAGGAGGTGCTGGGAGGGAGGGGGAGGTGTTGAGGGAGTTGAGAAATGCTGTTTTAAAATATTATTTAAATTAACTTTCTTGGACCTCTCTGTCTGGTACATCCTGCACCTCTGGATAGGATAAAAGCAGGGTCTTTTGAGATCTCTTTTGGCTCTCTTTCCATTTTTCCCTACCTTGCACCTCCTATCTACCTGTCTGTCTGTCTCATGTTCATCATGTCCTCTGAGCTCATAGCTCTTATCCTCTCTTGACTTGACCTCAGTTTCCTTTTGCTCTGAGACCTCAGACTTCACCTAGTTTCTGTGCTTGGTTTTCAGTCTTCCTTTTGTTAATCTCTACTAACATCACTTCTGCTATTCTATTTCCTCCCAACTCCACAATGACCTATGGACCTTCATATCTGAGCCAATAGCGAGTGAAAAGATTTAGAATTCTGACTCACCTGTTCTGGGATCCAAGACAGAAGTTTGCCATTGACTTCAATGGGTGTTGGATCAAATCCTACAAAGGTCCTAAAATTTCTGGCCATCTTGGTCATTGGCGCTCTTCTCTCCCTTTGTCCGACTTGACAACCAAATGTTGCTCTCCATTGGATGAAGGACAGAGTGAAACTACAGTGTGTTCTAAGTCTCTTGTAAATGACAGATGGTGTGAAATGTAGCGGTACATAGCAATCAAAATGTTCCTTTAACACATTCCAGTTGTACTGTCAAGTTAATGAAAAATACCTTATTGAAACTGCCATAAAACTGATCTAGATACATGTCACATGACTCAAACTAGATGTGATTTATTCATATTGGTATTAAGAAAGGGATTGAGTTTTTAGCCAAAAGAACATATTTATATATATTTTGAGTAAAAGTCTTTAATAATAGTTAGGCTCTAACAAAATGTCACAAACACAAAGTAATTTTTGAGAAGCTACAGTAACATTATGGGGCAACTTTTAAAGTGGGGGCTTCATAATTATTTGTGACTCAGCTGTGGCTTCGGATCCAACATCATTTTTAAAATATAATATTTCTTATGGAAATGTTGATTGTCTTAGTGCATTTGTTAGCTAACTGAAATTATTGAAATTAAGGATAGTCTGTATTTAATGGGGCCTTTCATAAACAAATAGTTAAGGGTTAATGTCTCTTTTACCTGTAAAGAGTTAACAAACAGGGAACCAAACACCTGACCAGGGGACCAATCAGGAGACACGATACTTTCAAATCTCCGTGGAGGGAAACCTTTGTTTGTGTTTTTTGGGTTTGGCTTTGTTCTCTCTGGGTTCTGAGAATAACCACACGTACCTACAGGCTCTCTAATCTTCTGTTCAAATTTAGTAAGTACAAAGGTAGAAAGGCGGTTTAGTCTTTTTAATTGGTTTTCTTTATTTGCAAATGTGTATCTGGCTGGTAGTGGTCTAATGTATGTTTGGCTGGAAGTATTTTAAATTGTATTTCTGCTGGAGGAGGCTTTTTCTCCAGTTTCTATAAGCTGACAGGCCCTGTAACTTTTACCATCTAAATTGCAGAGATAACTTTTACCTGTTTTCTTTCTTTTTGTTAAAAGTTTTGCTTTTAAGACCTGTCTGATTTTTCCCCTTGTTGAGGCTCAAGGAAACTGAGCCTGTACTCACCAGGGAATTGATGGGGAGAAGGGAAAGGTGAATTTCCTCTTTGTTTTAGATTCATGAAATTTGAATCTGTATTGCCTCTGGGTGAAGGGAAAAGAGGAGGGCGAGGGGAAGGTAACATTCCTCTCTGTGTGGTGATTCAAGGAGTTTGAATCACGGTGATCTCCTGGTGTACCCAGGGCAGGAAAGAGCTGAGAGGGAGGAAGGAGGGGGAAGGGAAATGGTTTATTCCCCTTTGTTGTGAGACTCAAGGAATTTGGGTCTTGGGGTCCCCAGGGAAGGGTTTTAGGGGGACCAGAGTGTATCAGGCACTGGAATTCCTGATTGGTGGCAGCTTATCAGATCTAAGCAGGTAATTAAGCTTAGAGGAATTCATGCTAGTACCCCAACTTTTGGACTCTAAGGTTCAGATTGGGGAAAGAGACTATGATGGCCACATTGAATAAAACAATATTAGATAATCAGATGATTGGGATTGGATAATCAACATGCTGTCTTTCCTCCCTCCCTCCCTGAGTTGAATAGTATTACATAATTAAAGGAGTCTGGGGGCTAATCCTACCGTATACTCCAACCATGCTGTTGCCTAGGATGGCAGGATTGAAAGGAAATCGAATTATAAAAAACTGAGTGACAAAAGTAAACTAACCCTCACTCCATTGCAGCTCTTTCCCTCTGTCTATCCCTCTTTCCCCAGGATAATGTGTGCCAAGAGATTAAATGAAACACAAGTTCACTTTGCCTGGTCTGAAACAAGACCAGCAAGAATAAACTGAGCTCAGCTCAGTTTAGCCTGGAGACCAGGCTCAATGCCTCTCCATTCTAGCTAGGGAACCCTTGTGGAGAAAAGAGAGAGTCCCTCCTCCCCATGTATGTGGTAGTGTTGTCTGGATGACAGTGCAGAGAGAACCAGAGGGGTGGAGAACATGTAGCATGATGATAGGGGAAAGTAAGTACCCATTAATGTTATTTCAGTGTTGCATGTGGTTTCTAAAAGAAAACAATGATTAATTGCACTAGATATGTTCCTTTGAATGTCAAATTATTGAATCATAGAATTATAGAATATCAGAGTTAGAAGGGACCTCAGGAGCTTATCTAGTCCAAATCCCTACTCAAAGCAGGACCAATCCCCAACTAAATCATCCCAGCCAGGGCTTTTGTCAAGCCTGACCTTAAAAACCTCTAAGGAAGGAGATTCCCTCACCTCCCTAGGTAACCCATTCCAGTGCTTCACCACCCTCCTAGTAAAATAGTGTTTCCTAATATCCAACCTAAACCTCCCCCATTGCAACTTGAGACCACTACTCCTTGTTCTGTCTGGTACCCCTGAGAACAGTCTAGATCCATCCTCTTTGGAACCCCCTTTCAGGTAGTTGAAAGCAGCTATCAAATCCCCCCTCATTCTTCTCTTCTGCAGACTAAACAATCGCAGTTCCCTCAGCCTCTCCTCATAAGTCATGTGCTCCAGCCCCCTAATCATTTTTGTTGCCCTCTGCTGCACTCATTCCAATTGTTCCACATCCTTCTTGTAGGGTGGAGCCCAAGACTGGACACACTACTCCAGAGGAGGCCTCACCAATGTCAAATAGAGGGGAATGATCAGGTCCCTCAATCTGCTGGCAATGCCCCTACTTATACAGCCCAAAATGCCATTAGCCTTCTTGGCAACAAGGGCACACTATCGACTCATATCCAGCTTCTTGTCCACTGTAACCCCTAGGTACTTTTCTGCAGAACTGCTGCCTAGCCATTCGGTCCCTAGTCTGTAGCAATGCATGGGATTCTTCCATCCTAAGTGCAGGACTCTGCACTTGTCCATGTTGAACCTCATCAGATTTCTTTTGGCCCAATCCTCTAATTTGTCTAGGTCCCTCTGTATCCTATCCCTACCCTCCAGTGTATCTACCACTCCTCCCAGTTTAGTATCATCTACAAACTTGCTGAGGGTACAGTCCACACCATCCTCCAGATCATTAATGAAGATATTGAACAAAACTAGCCCAAGGACCGACCCTTGAGGCACTCCGCTTGATACCGGCTGTCAGCTGGACATGGAACCGTTGATCATTACTGTTGAGCCCGACAATCTAGCCAGTTTTCTATCCACCTTATAGTCTGTTCATCCAGCCCATGCTTCTCTAACTTGCTGACAAGAATACTGTGGGAGACGGTATCAAAAGCTTTGCTAAAGTCAGGGAATAACACATCCACTGCTTTCCCCTCATCCACAGAAGGCAGTTAGGTTAGTCAGGCATGGCTTGCCCTTGGTAAATCCACGCTGACTGTTCTTGATCACTTTCCCCTCCTCTAAGTGCTTCAGAATTGATTCCTTGAGGACCTGCTCCATGATTTTTCCAGGGACTGAGGTGAGGCTGACTGGCCTGTAGTTCCCTGGATCCTCCTCCTTCCACCACATTAGCCTTTTTCCAGTCATCCGGAACCAAGAGAACATGAATATGCTTGTTATTGACTAACTGCATTCAGCAAATTCTTACCAGAGCTGAACAACAGGAAAAAGTAACTTGCAAGCCAGTCTTGATCAAGGCATATAACCTTTTTCTATAATGACTCAACTTAACTATGAAATATACGGGAGTTATCAATGGGAGTTAGGCACTTATCTACCTTCAAAAATCTATCCTTTAGTCATCTACTTCAACATTTTTAGATCATTGATTTGTTTATTTCTATTTTTAAAATTATTGTAATCTCTCAAAGAAAAATGATGCAATTATTTTTTTAACTTTCACAATTATTTTTCACAGAAAATGTTGATGAATGTACACTTGTTGGTAATTAAAGCTTACTGATGAAGAAGTTATCATAGTTTTGGTCACGTAAAGCAAGTGACCGGAATGGTGTTCATGTTTCATATTTAATGGTTGCTTAGTTATATTTTTAGCTTCAATTCATATGCTACCATTTAGGGAATAATATGGCAAGGTAAACACATGATAAAGTTTGTCCATCTGTCTATGACTTACTCCATCTGTCATAAATGCAAAAATTACTGCAAGAAAATAAGGCCCTAAAAGTAACATTACAATAACCATGAGTGGAGAAGTTACATGAAGTTCATACACTGGAACAAAGGATGATGGTAATGTATTTAATATTGTGGCCAGGTAGTATTTTAATTTTCATATGCAGTTGCAGCGTATGAATGGTAATTATATGCAAATATTGTAATTGAAATCATTCTGACCAACAAAATCAAATGGAAATAAGATTTTCAACTTCTACGATTGTCATTAGTCAGTAGTATCCCAAAGTAGATCAACTGTATTTCAGTAATTAACATACAGTTTAAACATAATACAAATCACTAGGAAAGTTATTTTGGAGCTGAGCTGTTTTAATCTAATGAATCTTTAGTGTAAAATTTTATTCAGTGATCCACAGAAATGCAGTGGTCTTAGTGTAACTATGTGGTCTGGGTTCATCTGAAAGCTGAGTTGAATAAGAATATAATCAAAGTCATTAAACAAAGTGATTTTCTTTGGATTTGTAAATAGACACAACTGTATAAATATGTAGTGATGCTGGTAACACAGAAGCAGCAATGGGAGGAAGTATGGATTCTGTCCAGGGCACAGCCAGACACACACCACGTATGCAGTAGTATACACTTGGCTCTCCAGTGGGTAATGGACAACATCCTTGAGGACCAACATCCCTGTGCTGCACTCTTGACAGCATGGGACAATGTAAAGTGGCTTTCATAGCGCTGCTCTGTTGAACTGCAGCAACTTGCAGCAACCCATCAGCTGTTTATCTCCCCCACTTCTCCGTGTGCAGATACTCAGCAGCTAGTGCATTGTTTCCCTTCTCATTGAAGCTGAGGGTACGTCTTCACTACTGGCCGTATCGGCAGGTAGCAATCGATTTTTCAGGGATCGATATATCGCATCTCATCTAGATGCAATATATCGATCCCCAAACGCACGCCTGTTGACTCTGGAACTCCACCAACATGAGCAGCGGTAGCGGAGTCGACAGGGGCAGCCGCGGACATTGATCCCATGCTGTGAGGACGGTAGGTAACTCAATCTAAGATACTTCGACTTCAGCTATGTTATTCACGTAGCTGAAGTTGCGTATCTTAGATTGATCCCCTCCCCTAGTGTAGACCAGCCCTGAGTAGCAGAAATATGAAGTAGTCTACCATAGCTGGGTGAGGGGCAAAGAGAGACATCAAGGAAAATGAACACTAATGAGGAAGAGACATTGGGAGTGAGAATTCAAGAGAGGACAAAAACTAGCAGAATCAGCCTGCAGAATGTTATTTCTCTACTTCACCAAAACATAACTGATATCTGTCCACCATACACATACCATTCTGTTTGGGATTGGGGGAGGGTTAGTGAGATGATTCTTGGGAGCCATCCCAAACTTCATTGACTAATTTTAAATACAGTGTGGAGCCTTGTTGTTTGTTCTGTGCATACTTTCAAAATGACAGTTGTCCAGACAAATTGGGGATCAGAGGGCTGCTGTGCATCTGCAGATTTTGTGTGCTTTCTGGTGAATTTTAGTAATGTGATCTGGCTGAGTAGGGTTGGGAGGAAGGAACTTCAGAGTTCTGAAGTTCCACAAGAAAGTGTCAAACACTGTTGCTCATTCATATTTACATTTCTTCCCTTATCAGTTGTATATGCTATACTAGAGACTTAAAATTCCACCTCTCCTGGTGGAGATTACCTTGCTCTGAAGGCTGAATTCTATTGATTAGCGCTGACTTCCTGTAAAAAAGAACCTGTACATAAATAATCACAATTCACATTCCCAGTTGCTCTAAAACACAAATAATGCACAGTTTAACAGAGCACATATCTTCTATTTCCTATGTTTATTAGTATCGCTGAATCTCATGTTATTTACACTTAAAATGCCTGTAATATTTTGTCTTTTAATTGCTGACAGATTTGTTTAAAAAAATGCTTTAGGCAGTTTCTACATTATATGATAAGTAATGGATGAATATTGTTGCTTCTTTTCCTGCAGCGCCTATCAAATGGCTCTATAGACTCAAATGATGAAGCCAGTCAAGTGGTGGAACTACAGGAACTGCTCGAAAAGCAAAATTATGAAATGGCACAAATGAAGGAACGTTTGGCTGCACTATCTTCCCGAGTGGGGGAAGTAGAGCAGGAAGCAGAGACCGCCAGGAAGGATCTAATTAAAACAGAAGAAATGAGCAGTAAATATCAAAGGGACATTAGAGAGGTAAGATGGTTCACTACACTTTGACCTCAGACTTTTCAACAAGTTGTGCATGGGGTATTTGACATGAGCCAAGCTGAGTCACTGAACATGGCAATGAAGGTTAGCGCTGACAGAAATCTTGGAAGTATGTTACATAAAGTTTAATCTTTAAAAAAAGAAAAGCATCCAAAATTATTAGAAATCTTTTTACAAAATATCATTCACAAAAACAAAAGCGCGTGTGTGTGTTTCCTCTCAGTAAATCTGTTTCCTCCTCTGCAAATTCCCACACGTCAGACATCCCCTCCACTGAAATAGTCTTCCATGCTCCTTATCTCCTCTCCCCATATATTTGCGACTCCCTCTTTTATAGCCTTCGAGATATCACGTCTCCAGGTTCAGATTTGTACTGAATGTGCTGCATATCTTCTCAAACATGCAAAGAGGAGAAACCACTTTACCTCCCACCCTCAAGCATGTCCACTGTCTGGCCATTCAATTCAGAATCTATCAAAATTGCCTTCTCTGCTTTCAAAATCCTTCGTGGAATTTTCTCCCTATCTCATAGTCCTTTTCTCTCTCTTTCCCTACTACTTCTCCTCTGTTTCTTACATATTCTTGCCACTCTTCATGCAAGACACTGCTCCTTTGCAGCTCCAGCTCCATGACACAGCCATGCTATGTTCCTCCATCTCTTTTAAAATCTCAAATTAAAAAATGCTTTATACAGTTTAAGAAACTATATTGTCTTATTATGCCACTCTGATATCTCCCTATGTCCTCACCCCCAACTGCTCCCTTTCCTCATCTGTGTTTTCTAACATTCCCTTTCTCAACTTCTCTCTCAACTCTCTAGTGAAATATTCACTGTCTTCTGGACATCTTGAATCCCATCTGCCAGCTTCCTTTCTAGCTATAACAATGTGCCAGTGTTCAAACACCCATGCTTCAACCTATAGCCTGTCTTTTTTACTCTAAAACCCAAAAGTTAATTTACAGAAATAGAATGAAATTGGACTAAACAATCAAAGCCAACTTTGCTAATATAATTTTTTTCCAAACAGATATATAGGTACCTGCTCGTATGATCTAATTAAACAGCAGGAGAAACACTTTCCAATGCAGTGATTGAAGTATACACTGATAAATAGAGTAGACTGGTTTGTTACACTTAGGATAAAGGTTTTTTCCTCTCCTCCAGTTATGTGGAAAGTAGAAATATAAAATAAAAGATGTTTTAACTACATTATTTATTTAAGAAAAAATATAACTTTATTTTCTTTTTAGCAAGCAAGGAAAGGATATTCTAGATGTTTGGCTTAACCTTTGTCTTAGGACCAGATTCTGCCACCTTTACTTAGGTTACATAGTACCTTTATTCTTTAAGTAATCCCACTTTTTTCAGTGAGATAGCTTAGAAAGTAAAGTAATCTCAATGTGTCAAGATAATGTGCCAACATTTAAATCCTTCTAAAAACCAGACAAGGTTTTAAAGCTAAAACAATTCATTGACATAGATTTCTGACCCCATGGAAGTCAATCGCAAACCCCCGCTGACTTTAGTGGGGTCAAGATTTCACCCTTAGTCTTCCAATAATTATGTGTATTGCATATTAATTATATATTGCATAATCTTCCAGTTATATATGTTGCATTGAGAGGAGACTATGCTGCAACTTATCACTGTATTTAGGACTTATTTTATTCCTGATTCATATATGTTAATTCTGTACAGTTAGTAATTTTCTGCGTAGTTCATCATACTTGTGACTCTCCATTTCACTTTGAAATAGGGGGAGATAAACTCCAAGATAACATGTTAAAATGTTTCTGTTGTTTCATACTACCACAGAATCTGTTGTATATCACCACTGTATTCATCTGATTGAGTTAAATACTGGGCCAAATCCTGAAGTGTTTACTCATTTTTGACTTAGTCCTTACTCAGGCCAAAACTCTCATTAACCTTAGAGGGAATTTTGTCTGAGTCAGGCCTGAATAAAACATGGCTAAGAGCTTCAAAATGTGACCATTTTGTTTCCCGATATTCTGTTTACTGATGCAACTATCATGTAGACATTGATAGCTAGATGTGTTGGTGATTTAGACTTTATTGCCACTCCACCTGTATGATTTGCTGATTAATTTCATACTCTGTGAGTAGATAGACAAAGTAGTGGTAATTCTCTGTTTTACTGCATTCTTCACTGATGAAACTGCTTTGCTGATTGAGCTGCATGCTGCATTTCATTTTCCCACTGGAAAGTACAGCGCAAAGTTAACAGGAATTTAGAAGCCTAAATTGTCATCAATCCTCTACTAATCTTTCTGCAAAATGTGCTGGCACATCAATTTGAGCACACAAAATCTTGCATTTGTGTGCCAAAAGGAATGCGGGTGTATGAATGCCAGATAGTACAAAAATATGGGAGTTCAGGGCTAGATTCACAGAAGGACTTAGGCACCTGGCTGCCATTTTAGGCACTTAAGTCCAACATTTAAGCACAATCGAGATCCTCCAAACCCTGCTTAGCTGCCACCTAACCCACTAGGTGCCCAACTTTCTGTTGGTGGGCATGCACATAACCACTTAAGTCCCAATGCTGCTGAACTGCTCAGTGCCCAGTTCATGCCTAAATTGTGGTAGGATTCACAATACAGGTGTTGCCCCCACCTGTCTCAATTGCGGGGCTCGATACAGTAGGCATTCTCACACCATGTATAACCCACAACAGAGACAGGTGGACATGAGCAAGTCATGTGTGTCTTCCACTATGCTGAATAATTAGGGCACTCCTCCAGGATGTGAGAGACCCCAGTTTGAATCCCTGCTCTGCTGACTTGGAGCAGGGGCTTGACCCCAGATGTCCCACCTCTCAGGTGAGTGCCCCACTGCTCGGCTAATGAGTATTCTGTGGTGGGTCTCTCTCCATATCTCTTTTGTGGAAGATATTCCATTTTGTATTAATAATTAAATATTCATTAGGCCAGCAAGCAAGCAAGAATGACTCTAGCTCAGGGGTCAGGGCATTTTTCTGGGAGATTGGAGACATGGGTTCTAGTCCCTGTTCCAATGAATATTTAAACATTTAATTCACGGCTATGAATTCCACTGGGCAGCAGAGTGTCTAAGAGTGAGGTGCTGCAATGCCTAAATCCCTTTGTGCACAAAGATTGATGCATTTGGATATTTTCCTGCTGAAAATTTGCCAGAATGTATACAGCTGCCTATTGGCTGTGTGTTTTTAAAGTTGCAATGGATAATTCAAAGTATTAAATTTTGTTCTTAACACATAAAAGCTGCTGGTGGAAGAGTTTATTTCATTAGCCCCATGAAAATATCAGGATGGATGAAGAAAATAAATTTTATAATCAATGTAAGCAAACGTGAAAAGTTTCCAGTTTGTTATACATAATGCATACAGTATCTTGGTGCAATCTCTAACATCATCTCCTTCAGTATTCAGCTTGATCAGTAAAATGTAATTTTTTTTTATGTTCAGCATGTGAAGTATGTGATTATTGATCAGAATACCCAAATCGGTCAGCAAAGTATATGATAATTCAGCCACTGAAATTTGCAAGAGTATGCGAATGTACAAGAACCGTCTCAGTAGGCTGAGTACAGTTAATCATTTACTTTCTTCTCTCCATTTTTACCCACTTACCTCTTGGGTGTTCTGATTTCTAATTTTCCTGTGCTATCAAGAGAAGAAAGTGATGCCAAAAGATAGTTAGAGCCAGATCCATCCCTAGGGGAGTGCGGGGCTCAGGGTGGAAGTGACGAATCCGTCTCTTCTGGGACCGACCATGCCTGGTGCTGGCCAATCACTCTGGCACTTCCGGGAATGATCACTCCCGGTGCTGGCCAGTTGCACCGGCAGCCCACGGGGCCCCCCAAAGCACGGGGCACGGAGTGGTTGTCCTGATTTGCTGTACCCAAGGGATGGCTCTGGTTAGAGCATAGAACCATAAGCCAGGATATCTGAGTTAAGTTCTTGCCTCTGCCATTGACTTACCGTATTTCCCTGGAGAAGTCGCCTTTCTGGATCTCTAAGTCTCTCCACTCCCAAAGATATTCCAAATGTGGAAATTATGACCAGTGTTTTCAGCTGAGTAGATTAGTGCCATGAACTGCTTTTTCTGCCACTACTATTGTTGTTGTTGCTGTCCCTTAGTCAATTCAAGAGTCCCTCTGGAGCCATCTGTTTTCGGGCTGTGGCAAATGTCTGCATCTTCACTTTATGTAGGTTGGTGAGCTGTTTCACCGGCAAGGGCAGAGAAGTGAATTCCATGCCCAAATCCTTTTTAAGATCCTTTCCTCAAGATGTTGTTTCTTATTTACAACAATGGCCACAAACAAAACAAATACAACAATTCAACTGAAATAAAAAAGGAGGCTGCAGTTTTTACATTTCCATGTGGATGAAATGGGATCTGGCAGGGGTCGATAGCAGCAGTGGGGAGGGAGAAGAGGGGAACAGGGACGAGTGGGATGAATAGGAGCAGAGTGGTTCAGGGAAAGGGTTAGGTGTGTAGTAAATGAGGCAGGGGATTGCAGGAAGGGAAAGGATGGTCTTATGGTTCATGTGATGAAATGGTGTCCTGGAGAACTGGATTCTATCTCTGTCTGTGTCACAGACTTCCTGTATTATGCTGGGCAGATTTCGTAACTCAAAATTTTCAGAGGTGGTCATGAATTACATATTTCTCCTTTTCTGAATGCCCAGCATGAGACTTCAGGGCCGTATTACCAGAAGTTGGGCTGAATGATTATACCTACAACTGAGAGCCGAAGGAGCTGTGCTTTGAATATATAAAGTGCTATAAAAATGCTGAGTACACTGAAAACTCAGGCCTTCGATGTTCTCAAGTTGAACACCTAAAAGTTGTTGATATTTTGACAATTTTGGCCTTAATCTCTGTTCATCAGTTTCCAGATGTAAAATGGGGATAATAACACCACCTTGTCTCACAGGAGTGTTGTTAAGATAAATCAATTAATGCTTGTAAAGCACTTAAAAACTACAGTGAGAGCTCCATAGGAAGCCCCTTGAGGAAATTAATCATTTTGTGTTCAGTGTAGGGTTTAGATGGTGTGTGGTAAATAAGAACCACACATTGAATAATGGGGATAAAACAAAATATTGAATAGCTGCTTGTTAAGTGAGCACTATCCAACCTATGCACTGAAAGAGGCCAGATCTTGTGGAAAAAATGGTATGTGATCCTGTAATTAAAGACTGTGTCATAATTAAGGCTACAATTTAGTCCTGGGTATTTTTAGTAAAACTCATGAACAGGTCACGGGCAATAAACAAAAATTCACAGCCCATGACTTGTCCATGACCTACACTAAAAATACCTGACTAAATCTTGGGGGCTGGGCGCTGCTGGGTGTCAGGTGCGCGCAGGATGGCCGCTGCTGGGGGTCGTTCCCAGAATAGGGAGCAGCTGGGGCTAGTGTCACTGCTGCTGGAGGCTGTATACCGCGGCTGCTCTGGCCAGGTGGCCGGGGACTGCTGCCGGGGCCAGTGGACCATGGCTGCTCGGGCCGGCCGGGGACCATTGCCTAGGCCTGCGAACCACAGCTGCTCTGGCTATCCCAGGACTGCTGCCAGGCTGGTGTGGCTGTCCCCAGAGCCACTCCAGCAGTGGCCAGTGTGGCTGTGGCCTCAGAGCCAGCTACTTGGGCGCCCTGGGGTCAGCTACGCTGGCTGTTGCAGAAGTCACAGAGGTTGCAGAAAGTCACAGAATCCATGACTTCTGCGATCTCTCTGTCAGGCATGGAGCTCTAGTCATAATGCATACACACAAAGTGGAGGGAAGCAAATGGAGGTTGTATTTGCAACCTGAACTCTGTCATTTCCTAGCTTTTGAGTGCCTGACTTTGCAACCTTGATAATGTTTTAATTTGAGGATTTTGCATAAATAATTCTTATAATCTTTTTTCCGTTGCAGTGACAATGTGAGTAACAATGTATTGTAAGAAACTGTTCTTACCAGAGTCTCTAATGGACTGCTTCCTAGCCAAAGCTTAGAACCAGTACTCCATCCTCATCCTCTTTGACACGTCAGCCACTTTACACAGTCAATCATGCTCTCCTTCTTGAAGTCTTTTCTTCCCATAGCTTCCATGATTGTGTCCTCTTCTGGTTCTTTTCTTACCTCTCTAATTGCTCCTAAATTATATCCTCTAAAGGATCCTCCTCATGTCCCCTGTTCACCTTTCTGTGGGGTTTCATAGGGCTCCGCGCTTGGACATCTAGCTCTCAGCTCAAACTCAGTATGGCTAAAACAGAATTCTTCATTTTTTTCACCCTACCTCCCATATTGCCCCACACTTAGGAGGAGCTCCCTGTAAACATCCACAAAATTATCTCATTATCCTCCTTGAAATTCCTCCTTAACGCTTCTCTTTGCCATGATGCCTACAAAATATTTGTCAACCATCAGGCCGCTGATGATCTGTGACCATGGCTTATCATTCTGACAAGTGTTGTTTCATTGTTTCCTTGTACTCCCCATCTATCTGGCTGTGTCCATCTGTTGTCTCCTGTCTCAAGGCTGTCCTTCTGTTCCGAGGGGTCTTGGTCTGTGATTAGGGCTCCTACGATCTACTGAGGTATAAATAATAATAATAATAGGATGATGATACAGGTAATGCAGTCACAATCCAAAAAATAAAAGTACTACATTTGGGAGTTTCTTATTGGAAAATCTTTCATCTCGTGCTGGTGAATTCACTATTGACATAACCAAGAGAGATAAGAGCCATGTGGTTTGAGAGACATTTTCCCATTCACTATAAATTACAGGATTTTTTAATACTTCTAGTCAATATGTAAGAAAACTATTGGAACACATATATATATATATAATCTTAGTGTGTCCAAGTATGCATAGGCCTGCTACCTGTGATATAATTGAACCTTTCTATTGTTTCCTTCCTTTTCTGATTGTTGTTTACTGTGAATATTTATAGATAACTGTTTTAGCATTCATAGATGATAGAGAGAAGCTCTTTCTTTTTGACTTTTGAATATCTAGAATAAATACAGAAGTTACACCTACAGCTTGAAAATCAGTCCTATTATGTGAATCAGAGAAGCCAATGGAGAAAAGGCAAAATCAAGTATCAAGGGCTTCCGCTCTTTAGTGGACAACATATTTTACTTTAAAGGGAATAACTGTTTTGAAATATAAAATGTGGAACATTATTACTCTCTCCCACTAGTTTCTGCATTAGCATAGCCCTTCTCACCCTGTATTATCTGTTTGCTCCTCTCTTCAGATGACAAGGAAGCAATCTCTTCACAGGCCCCTTTACACTCCGCTTCAAAAATGCCATCAGTTGTCAGTAGGTAATAAGAGAAAGGAAGCAGCTGTTGGAGGTGCCTTAGAGAAGTGCTCAGTGTGAGAGTTGGCATGAGTGGGCAACATCCCAGTGAACCTGCAGGGAAAATTATTTCAGCAGCAGCTTCTTTCTTCTTGCAAGGCTTCTCTTCCAGTCTTGCCAACCCTGAGCATTTAAAACTCTTGAGTCAGCCTCCCCAAAATCATCAGACTAACTTAGAAATCATGGTATTTTAAAACCATGTTATACAGTTTGGTTCTTTTTATTTGTCTTCTTGTTATTCCCTGCTTTTATGATTCATCTTTTCATATGTTTTCCTGAGCAAACAAGGGCTAGAAACTTTTTTTTTTCAAAAAAAAGCTTCAGATTCTCAAGTATTTACACAACTACAGGAGCTGGGACTTGAGGAAAAGAGCAAATATCACAAAGATGTCAATAAAATCAGAAGAGTTTGCAACTGAGTCTTCTATCCTAACTGGGTTGCCTACAACAGGCCCCTTTGTCTCCCCAGGATATTCCTGGCAAACGCAATATCCCTGTTAGAGTTGGTCAAAATGTTTTAATCAGAAAAAGTTCATGGCACAACAACTACATTTACAACTAAATTAAATTTTGGTGAAATATGATGTTTTGTCAAAGCCAAAACCTTAAATGAGCCTGAAATGAGCTAGATCAATGGTGAGGGTGCTGGCCCATGAACTGGGTGAGCCAGTTTCAAGGCTCTCTGATTCAGAGCAATCTGGGATTAAAATTCTCTTCTGCCTAATTTACAGCCGAGTTTTCCATTCCTACTCAGGCAGAGAAGGGACTTCAACTTGGCAATTCCACATCACAGGCTGGTGCACCAATGGCCACCCAGATACACACCCAAATGCAGATCAAAAACAAATTTCAAAACCTCAAAATTAGCCACAAAATGGAATTGTCATATTCTAGTCAGCTCTAGTCCTGACTCCCTTCTCCTGCTCCTTTCCTTGGTGTGTCCCCTCCACACTCCCTCATCTTTGAGGAAGAGCATCAAGGGCTTTTCTTTCTCCACCCAAAGGGCTCCTAAGGAAGTCATCTGCTACAGACTACAGCCTATTCAAACCTGAGAGGAACTTTGCAAAAATACAGTGTATTCCCAACTGTCTGAATAGCATGGGGGGGGTGCTGATTTTTTTCCAATAATCAAGAGGATGGGAGCCGTTTAGTTGGCCTCCCCTGCTGCTAGTGGATTGTCCTCCTTTTCACAGACCTGGCCAGGAGTCTCTGCTCTGCCTACTCACTCTCTCTTGTGACAGTGAGGCTGCAGAGGGCTCCCAGGGCTTTTGCAGAGCCAGTGATACCCAATCTCTGCAGGTACTGGTGGGAGGCTGCAGTCCTGGTGGGGCAGAGTGGAGTCTTGGCCAGCAATCTCTGCTCTGGGGGACAAGGAAGGAATTCAGATAATGCAGAAGTTTGGATAATAGGGTTCTGGATAAACAGGAGTGTACTGTATTATTTATTTGTTTGTTTTAGTTATTTCACTTACATTGCAGTTTCACCTAGATGACTTAGCTGAGTCAGAGCTCCATTGTGCTGGGCACTGTATAATACAGCAAATGATAGTCCATATCCCAAAGATCTTACAGCACAGCCCACCCATGCATCAGAGAGCAGCTGAAACAGCAAACATCCTGTTTCTGCTCCCAGTCATTGGCTTTACTGAGTACAGGGGATGAGTCTACCTTAATCACTGTGGTTACAGAATAATAGCTGCACAGCTCCTGAGTTTTTCTTGTAACTGTATGTTAGGGTTTGTGGCATGTTTCTCACTCCTCATGCTCAATCGCACCTCTTTTTTTGTTTTTCAATAATTGTAGTTGTTTGCTATGTGTGTGCTGCAGCTTGTCTCTCAGAAGACTTTTTTAGGAGTGTCCCCCAAGGAAATTGTTGGAGTCATGGCTCCTGGCACCTTCTGCAGGTGGGAGGGGCACTGGGATAGTATCTTCCCTTTCTCTGTATACATCAGAAAGGAGACAAGCCTATGGTAGACGTGTCTCATGATAGAAAGAGCTTGGCTGCAGAAGAATTGGAGTTCCATTTGGAGATTTGAGTTAATTGAACTCAAACCTTCACGTAAATATGCAGAGATTAGCTCCATACCATCCTTTATGAACTTAAGCTGCAGGACTCCATCTGCAAACAATATCTCTACTGATTCTGTAGGGTTCATGCAGCCCTTGTGTATATGACCTCCCACACATACTGTCTTCCTGGCAAATTAAAGAGTAAGGTTTGACTGATGGCACTAAGTACTCACAATAGGTAAGGGTTTGGCTCTACAGTGAGTCAAGTTAGTCAATTCTGGACCCTGGTGCTGTGGATTTCGGTATTGGCCTTTATCACCTCCTCTTGTAATAGATTTATAGTATATTAAAGCACATCAGCTTTCTTGATCAGTGGCATATAACTTGTATAGTACTGCTATGGTGATGTTCAATTTTGATATATGAAGTAGATTCTCTTCCTTTATATTCATGTCTACTCTTATTTAAAAATAAGCAAGTTAATGTTGGGTTCTTTGTTATACGTATCATACATACAAAAATGCAGATCACTAGGAAAAAACAGAGAAGTTGAGAAATCTTCAGTTTCCCCTGAATGTTGTTCTGAACTATATATTTATATATGTTAGTGGATGGCATTAAATTCTGCTATAGGCATTTGTAGGTGGTTTATTTATATGAAGACGTATTAATCCAAAGGGGGAAAAATGCTCCCTACAGAAAATAGGAAAATCACTTCCTCTGCATATTATTTTTGCAGCTCTGTCTACTGTTAACATGAAAATTAAGCTGACATCTCAACTAAATGACATTTGAAATACATGTTTCTTTATTTTAGGCTATGGCACAGAAAGAAGATATGGAAGAAAGAATCACTACCCTTGAGAAGCGTTACCTCAGTGCACAGAGGGAATCCACTTCCATACATGACATGAATGATAAACTGGAAAATGAACTGGCAAATAAGGAGGCCATCCTGCGTCAGGTTCAGTATCTACATCCCTGGAGCAGCTCTCTTCATGCAGAATTAAAGTTAACACTAAACAAACAAAAACATGAGTCCTGAGGTTGTGATAGGAGGTTTCTATTAAAGTAGGCCAAGTTTCTCATTCTGAATCAACCATAACAGAGCGTGGACCAAATTGCCTTAAAGAAAATCAGGCAGGTCAAAGTCTATAAGGTTTTCACATTAGCTACCATAATCATAAATAGCAAAACCAATTTGTCCACTCAGCTCTGTGAGGTATCTGTGCTGAGTTATGTATCCCCGTGGTGTCCTGCACCAGTGTGCATCAGATCACATAAGCTAAGCAAACAGTGGTCAATCTGTGCACCATGTTTACTTGGATATCATTGGTCACACAAATGTGAATAAAAATTATATATTTTAAAAGAAAGATTATTCCACCAAATACTGGTCATTTGCAGAAAATGAGTTTTAATAAGTGAAAATATTTTAATAATGCATGGATTACACAAGTAATTGTGTCATCCATGTATCTTCATTTTAAAAAGGTTTATAAGGATGGGACAGTTTTCTTTCATGTCATATTTTTTTCTGTGATGCAAAACCTGAAGTCCAAAGTTGAAATAGGAGACTCCAGAGCCCATCATTTAGAACTTATTCAAACTAATGGATTCTAGAGCTAAAAAAAGCTTTTAGAATCCTTAGGGTTTGTTTATCTTATAGCAAGAGAGGTATTCTAGTAGTTCAGTGAGGAGAATGGGAGTCAAAACTTACAGGTTCTATTCCTGATTCTTTTGCTGGCTCAGTACAATCTTGAGTTAGTTGGTCTTAACCTCATAGGCACAGGATTTAAATTTCTGTAAAATTTGTGTAGCTGCCTCAAAGGGATGCTGCGAGGCATTATTAATTATTATATATCAATATTTGTTGTTATCAGGTGCTATACAGGAGAGAGAGCACAAGAACTTTTGAGTGCCAGAACCCTCAAATTGCTTCTGGTTGTATTCTACTACAAAGTGATTTGAGTTTGACAGAATAAAACCTATTTATGTTCCAGCTAGGTCATTTGTGATTAAGTTTTGAAACAACAAAAACTTTGGGTCTGATTCTCCTTTGTGGCTGAAATGTACACTGCATAGGGCTGTCAGGGAAAGGGTGGAAGGGAGGCAAAGATGGCATTGCCTTCCGGTAAAAATTAGAGCAACCTCGGAATTCTCTTACATATGCTTCGACAGATTACAGTCGGTGGGTGCAGTGAAGCTCTGTCCTCCTGGGAATTCCCAGCACTTCAGACTCTGTAATGGTGGCTGGCTTAGAACCATTCCACTAGCCATGCTAGGGTGGGAAATGAGGAACAAGAGAGATGTGCTACCTTTAAGGCCCATTTACATAGCCGTAGTGCAATAAAGGGGCCATAGGGCAACAGAGAATCAAGTTCTTTGTCTGACCAATGGATCAGGTGAATGGAGAACATTGCTTATAGTTTAAGGTAAGAATTACAATATGGATAGAAAACTGTAAAATGCAGAACTATGTATATTGCTTAAATTTTGGAGAAGTGAGTTTCTTTCTTTCCCTCAATAGACAACAAAGGTTTATTCTTTAGTTTTTCAAATGTCTTATCTGTAAACAGTATATAATGCAAAAGAAAAAAAAAGAGCTCCCCCCATTATAAGGCAATTTGAGAACACCTTGATAACTAATTTGTCCTCTAATGGAGTGAAACCCCATTAAAATAAAAATATTTATGTTCATTAATGAGAATGAAAGGATCAAAACCCAAACTTTTTAGATTCTATTTTGAAAGTTGCTTGAAGGCTGTTATTAATTTTCCCCTTTAACTGTAAGAACAATAGATGAAAGAGCAAAATACCTATATCAGCTGTTAGTTTTTTATTAGCAATTTAAGTAGTTTTACAATATGCATAAATTGCCTACAGAGAATAGTAAGTACTGATAACTGTGCTACATAAAAGCAGACTTAGAATACATTTGCAGCATTGCAACATCAACAAAATACATTTTAAACCTTATTACCCTGTCAAAGGATTAAAATACCAGTATAAAAGATAACAGTATTTACCACATGCTCTTGTTAGTCCCACCCTAAATTCATTGGAAGGGGACAATTAATGCTAAGTGAAATCATATTCATTTTGGATGTCTCATGGGGCAGAAAACATCCTACTTATCAAAAGAAAACTTAAAGGCCCACCCTTTTTTTCCCCCTTCTCTTTCAATGATTATCAAAGTTTCAGTAATTCTATTTACATAAAACAAGATTTTACTGTAAATTCACAACAAAAAATTAACTGTGCAGCAGTAAGCAAATAGCTGACAGGAACTGATAATGGATGTCCTTGGATGTGTAACCAGGGCTGATTTCACCATCATACTAGTGGTATGTTATTGGCATCAATTATTTCCAACAATTTTTTAGCAAATGTATCCTTTTAAAACGTGTACTTCTTCCCAGTCTCTTATGCTCTCGGTTTTGCAGTAAATGAGTTGATGTTTGTGTCCGTGGCTTTTAAAACTCTGATTTTACTGGCACAAACGCTTTTTTCCTTGGCTGGCACTAATAGCACACAGATTAGAGGGAAAAGAATGTTTATTCATCTTCTTACTTTACAGATTTCAACTTCTTTACTTGGCCTTGATATGAAATCCTTAGTTCTCATATCAGTCATAGCGTAAAAGGCCTGCACAGTTCCATACTTGGATGACTCCTTTTCACAAGCCCATAATAAACTCTCTTGCAAGCTGGAGAGTATCTGTATCTGAACGCACTTGGAGTGCCTGTCTCAGAAAGTCTCCCAAGAATTGCAGCCATTTCTTAATTCTGCCTTTTTATATTTTCTGTTTTCGTCTCTGGGTTTCAGATGGAGGAAAAAAACAGACAGCTGCAAGAACGTCTTGAGCTCGCTGAACAGAAGCTGCAACAGACAATGCGGAAGGCTGAGACCTTGCCTGAAGTGGAGGCTGAACTAGCTCAGAGAATTGCCGCACTGACTAAGGTACTGCTCTGAGAAATAGGTTCATTCCAGAAATGTTTGGTTTAACTTTGGTTTAATACATTCTTTATTCCTCCCTACAACAACCATAACAAAAAAGGACTTCATTTCAACCTCATAAGAAATGGGGGGAAAATATGCTGTGTAGACACACTGTAAGCAAATGTTAATTACTGCTATGTAACATAAGTAGTATTATCCTGGCTTTATTAATGCCATTGTTATAACTTGATATACCACATGCCTTGACTGTATTTCTCACAGTCTTTATTGGCAGGTGCAGTAACTACTCTTACTTTAGTTTACATTATATTTAAAAAGATGTCATGGATTTCCAAAAAAAATCATAATCCCATTTAGCTTTTAAATATGGAAACATTTCTCTTTTAACCAAAAAAAATCAAGCTGTTTAATCATTTTTCCATAATGTTTTTATACCACATTAATTAGGAGAGACACAATTATCATTTTTACCACAGTAAATGACACAAAATTATACATTTTTTCTTACTGGCATTTAGGATGAGTTGTGTGTGACAGAAACAAAGCCATCCTGAATATTATTTTTTAATTGATTCTTTGTAGCAGGTAATCAACTACAATTGATAAATCACAAGGAAAAATGTAAAGCCCTAAAGGGACCGAAGACAGTCTGGTTTCTCTGTTAACAATTTATTGTACAACAGCTTTCTTCCATAAAAACAATAAGACAAAAGTTCGTTTTCAATTATGCAAAATTCATGTATTGCTCTCTACCAAATTTTTCAGATGTGCATGCAGTTAATGCTGTAGTGTAGTTCAAAGTATTTTCAACTTCATTAGGACACGTAATTCTCATAAAATATTTAATCCTTCACATTTATAGTCGGAAGAAAATGAAAAACTCCATACAGCACAGTATGCTACACATCATTATGATTTATTTGAATTTTCTTTTCTCTATCACTACAGAAGATTGTATTAATTTTATTTGGCAACTAATTTTCATTTTTTAACAGGTTTCAGAGTGAAGTAGGTTTTAGCCCACAAAAGCTTATGCCCAAATAAATTTGTTAATCTCTAAGGTGCCACAGGTACTCCTCATATTTTAGCAGAATAACACAAAACTTTGTATTTGTCCCTTTTTATCAGGTCTTCAGTGCCAGGATGGCTTATAGGATTAGCTATAGGACCTCTGTGAAATTTAGTCAAGAAGGAAATAGAATATAATTTCTTTTATCTCATTAAGACAAAATCAGTATTCAGTAATCAAGATTTTATGCTGTCCACTTTAGGTATATGGGTGGGGAATCTGAAAGGGAACTGAAAATTCTGGAAAAAAGAAGATTCAACAAAAAGGAAGCTGCGTGAAATGACAAACAAATATTACAGTATTTTGTAAAAACCATGGTGCACATGCATGAGGCATCCCTTGTCAGCTTTAAGTTGTCCATCTGTGATTTATTCAGCAGATGACCTGACATTTTAATGCCCTTAGCAGAATATTGCTTTATATTTAAGATGAAGTTTTCTTTTATAAATTCTCCAATATTTTATGCACCAGTATTTTTTCTTCAACCTCAAGCATGTCTTTTGTTGACACCATTTTTTTTCTTGAACAAACACTAACACTTAATATTGTGAGAAGAATGTCTCATCTCAGTCATGCAGGATACTCAGTATATTTCAGTGCAATATAGTCATCATTCTGATCATAAACATACTAAGACATACATTTCCGTGTGCCTTTTTCACAGTCTTTTATTTTATGTGATTAGAGAACTGTGGACAGAATGGATATTTCATCCAAAATGGCCTTCATCCAAGTTTTTGTCTAGAGAGAAACTACAAAGTCAATTGGACTAAGTAATCTATATAAGAGTTTCACTGTTCCAGGTGCTTGATAGTGGCCATCATTCTATTGTATCAAACACTGGCAATGCGTGAACTTGGAGAAATTGCAGGCAGGTAAACTGCAAGTAGGATGCTGAGCAAAGGCAGATTGATAGTCCACTTTTACAGGTCAGGAGTCAGAATACAGACAGATATCAAAAGAACACAGGAATAGGTGCCCAGGGCAGTAGCGAGTTTAGAGTTAGTGGGGCCCTGTGCTCAGCTTCATTTTTGCACCCCACCCCACTCCCGTGAGGATCCAGCCAAGAAAAAAAAACACTCTCTTTTATCTTCCCACTATTTTTTATTCTTTTTTTCTTCATCCTCCTCCTATATTATAAGTAATGGAAAGTAAATGAAAATAAAGTGAGGTACCTTGATTGGGGAAGAGGGTAGGGGTGCAGGAGGGGGTGTGAGGGTCGGGCATTGGGAGGGAGTTTGGATGCTGGGTGCAGGCTCTGGGTGGGGCAGGAGGTTTGGCTGCAAGATGGATGAGGAGTCGGGCTTTGGGAGGAAATTTGGGTGCTGGCTCTGGGCTAGGACAGGGGGTTGAGGTGTGGGAGGGGGCAGGAGGGTGGCACTTACCTTGTGAGGCATGGCTCCCAAAGCGACTGACACACACACCCTTCTGGCAGCAGCTCCTAGGTGGGGGGGGATCAGGGGGTGTCTGCGTACCACTGCCCCCACAGTTCCCATTGGCCGCGGTTCCTGGCCAATGGGAGCTGCAGAGTCGGCGCTCAGGGCGAGGGCAGTGCACAGAGTCACTCACACACGCACACGGGCTGCAGGGACATGCCGGCTGCTTCCAGGAGCGGCACGGAGGAGAGAGGTAGAGTGGGCAGGGGGCCTTAGCCCTGCTGCTGGCATGTCTCAGTGAACCCTTTGGGGGGAGAGGCTGCTTCTGGGAGTAGTGTAGGGCCACCGGCCACGGCATGCAGGCAGCCTGCCTGAGTCCATCTACGCTGCCGGCCAGGACTCGAGGGCAAGTTGTCAGATGAGATTTGTCCTGCATTTTGGGGGACCCCCTGTCATTGGGGACCCCATGCCACCACATGGTTTGTTTCATGGTAAATCTGCTCCTGGCCACTGGGACTTCTGGGATGGATTGGAGGACCATCATATCTCAGTTGTTGTGATTTCCTGTTTTCACTGCAGTTACCTCGAGGTAGCAACATGTGTTAACAACTGCTTCAGGATCTGCCCTATGGGGAAAATCTATGATAGATCAAGTTAAATCTGCAGTGAAGGCAAAGCTTTAGTCTCTGTGAATATCTGTACAAATCTTTATAGAAGACTCCATGATCCTCCCCTCCAACATGACCCCTTCTTCCCCATTCATGATATTTATTTTTTGGAGGTGAGGCAGTCTGACTGGAATTCAGCATCTTCAAGGGAGTAGTCTGTCAGATACGTTTCCCCCTCTGGTATTTTCAGGGAGCAGTCTGGGGGTCCCAGTCTCAATCCAATCTGGGATAGTCATCATTCCCCTTCTTCCATTCAGCCACATCAGGTGGTAATATATTGTATTGAGGCAGCAGTTGAAAACAGCATATTCCATGAATTTAGAGGTGAAGAAAAATAAAGTGAAAGTTACAGGGACAGGTGAGAGCAAAGTTTTTAATGGATGTGATAAATTAGTATGTATTAAGAAGAGAGTGAAAGGTTGAGGAGAAATATGAGGGAGAGGACAAGGGAGGCAGGAGGAGAGAGATCACTGAGGCAAGGGGATGGTTTAGAGTACAAGAGAAATATCAGTCTTTGGGACAAGAGAGAAGGGGAAAGAGCTAAGGTGGAGGAAGAAGGAGAGATCAGGTTAGATGTAATCAACTTTATTTTTGAAGAACTTGACAAGATCCTCTGTGAAGAGAGAGAGGTGCAGGAGCTTAGGTGGTTTTATGGTGAATGCTGAAATTTCATGAGCTATTCAACACTATTCATAAAACATTCTTTTTAAATGTAGCCACCGTTGATATAAGGACTTAAATCATGATCAACTATGGAACATGCATGTGATGTTCAAAATTCAACCACATTATTGTGATCAACATTTTTTACGTGCTACCTTGAGAAAGCTTTAAAGGTTTGACCTTTGATTATGATGTCATATTTGAGCAAAGTCAGTACAAAATAGTAGCCAAAAAATTAGTGTAATTCCTTTGGCTGCTAGTATGTTTTCCGATGCACTTTTAAATATTAAAATCTCACTTTTAAAGCATGTTTAAATCTCAGTTGGACCAAAGTCATTTTTTGCAATATCACTAGAGCTTTAAGTGTACTTAGTTGAATTATAGATCTGCAAATAAACAATGTACACAGTACACAATTCTGCCTCTGCATTAACCGGATCAGCAACTGCAGTTAGTTTCCAATGTCCCAAATAGAATATAATTTGCTTCCTCTTAGGGAAATAAGGAGCAAAATTTTAGGAACAAAAGGAGCCAAAAGGAAGTTGAAAGAGAACCAATATGCTTGAACGTTAAAAAAAAATATATTTTTGGAACTATGACATTGGTCTTTATTCTCATTTACATTAAATTGTGTTCACTTTAGACTACTAGAACAGTGTAAAGAGGCTTTGGTGTAAATGAAAATCAGGCTCATTGCCTTTTATAATAGAAAATATAGTATCAGATACCTTGATGACAGGGGCTCAGGTTATTTAAGCAAGTATATAACTTTAAGCATATGAGTAATCTCACTGAAATAAATGTCTGCTTACACCTATGCTTAAGTACCTTGCTGAATGAGCGGTGTGGATTCTAACATGCATGATGATCATCATAGGAACTGGATAATCAGAGACTTATAAAGAGGCTGTGTGCATTTTGGTCAGAAATATTAATAGAGTTTTTCCTATAACAACAAATACTTTGGTATTCTACCCTGTTTGTTTTATTGGTGCCTCAGACAAATCACGTAGTTAAAGAATTATCAGTTGTATAATTTTGAATGAAAATTCTTCCTACAATTTGAAATATAGATGTGAGCAGCACATTTGAATGAAACAGCTGCCCAGACTTCTTTATCAGAGTATGCTATACAAGGCAAAACTACTTATCAGAAGTTTTGAGTGAGGTGCTCTTCAAAGCTAGAAGTAATGTGTTTGAACATATAAGGATCTTGCAAGTAAAAGTGTTGAGAATAAATTAAATTTAACTTTGCACTCAACCATTAAACCTCAGAGTAGCTTAATTTTCTAGGAATGATGCTTCCAGCAAGTTCTCTGTGACCCTGAAAGTAAAAGGTTTAAAATAATCTATGATTTCCCTAATCCTATGTTTCTGCTACCTCTTGATCAGTGATTCAGAACTCTGAGAACTTTTTTCCAGTCCTATTACGGATTTTAGGAGTCATATTCATCTAATAAGGGAAGAGAAACTATACCATATGACTTATGTGATGAAATACAACTAACTTATAAAGCTCAAATTTATAACATTGAATATTCAATGTTGAACTGATTGTGATTGGTCCGTATAGTAATAAATAAAAATAGAATAGTTTCAAATAATGACTGATCCAAATAAATCACAATCTGCTTGCAGATAATCTACAATGAGAAAAAGAGGCTAAATTAATCAAAGAATTATCCAGGACATTTATGTTTACCCTTTACATTTTACAAGTGAATAAACTTTATAAATACAGTTGAAAATGATGTCAACTAAATAACATTGTATTTAAAAAACCCAGTGGTTAGGTTTAAAACTTCATATATCAGTGTATGTGTATAGTCATACTGTTCGTAATAGGAATGAATCCATACTGACAGTTGCAGTTTATGTTTATAAAATTGTCCATCAGTCTAATTTTGTGTCAATGACTCTTTAGTTCTGGTAATACCATTGAAGTGATTTTAAATTATTGTGTACCAATGGTAATTGCTTTGATGAATATACCTAACTGTAATTTTGGTAAGTCATTTGTCGATGACAGTCTCACTAATGAAGGATTACTTTATTAATAATGTTAGATGCGTTGAGAGTTTGCTCATCTGGTGACCAAGAGATCACCTCTTGAGCATTCGGCAATCAGGAGCTCACAAAGAAAGGCATTGGTAGCACCATGCTAGCTGTGCTCCTTATGCATCTCTCTTGTTTCCATACCAACAACATAACATTTAATTTTACACTGTTAGTGTAGACTTCCTTGGTAAGAGGGAACATGCAGACCCATATTTTAGAACAAATGACTTATTCAGCTGGGTTCTTTCAGAAAAGCGTTGAATCTTTGGATGGACTGCGATATTTCATATTCAGTACCTATACTGTTTTAAATTACTTTTTATCAAATTAATGCATTTTTGTTTATAGGTTCTTCTCTTAGTTATGATCCTGATCTTGCAAAGGGATCATCTTTGAAAAGTTTGGGAACTATATTGTTTTACTAGAATAGAAAGGGGTTACTTGATCTATTCTAAAGTAGAATCCTAAAACTTAAGCCTTATTTTATATGGTTAATTCTTCGTATTTGCAGTAATGAGGGAATCTAGCATTATATTGCACAGTTAGTATAAATGACTAATCTATTAATTTAGTACATTCTCCAACATATGTGCATTGTTTTCATTCCTATGAAGTGGTAGCAAGAATCCTGAAGAACTTTCTGACATTGGCCCCTCAACATCATATTCTGGTGTTTAGTTCACCATAATTCCAACTACTACATTAGACCGTATTAACCAGAGTTGCTTTGATTTCATTCTGTAGTAACCTTTCATCAGCCAGCCGTCACTAACCTTGAACTTCCATATCTAGGTTGATAGCTTTTTTAGCATTCCATTATTTTTAGTTGATCCACATCAACTGCATCACATCCACCAACTATCAGTGTAGTTTATTCCACATAAAATTCAGTCAAAGTATTAAATTTTCAGTCACACTTTTCATTTAAGCATTCTGTGCTGTGTTCTTTTCAGTGTCAGTGTCTTTAGTTCTGATTTTTCAATTTTGTCCTTCTCCTTTTCCTTAACTTGTTAGTCTGATCCAACCTCTTCTACCTCATCTGATGATTATCAATATGTTATGGAAGCTAAGCTACAAGAAATGATCTCCATACGTAGGAAGGTAGTCCTACTGGACTTTACTTTCTATTGCTAAATAGAATCCATCTGATTTGTTTTCATTTATTTTTTTAATTATTTTTTTATTGATAATCAACCATCGTGCAGTTTAGTGCTTCAGGAGCTTACAATTTTACGATGGCAGGTTTGTGTTCAAACCATGCACAGTCTGCATGTTACATTTGGCTGATTTCATTGCTCATAAATAACTCCAATATTTTGCTGATGCTTGGATGTAACAGGCCTTTGTAGCTGACACATTTCAAGCAATGCTGTTCAGCTGCCTGTTTAAATAAAGTTTATTTTTTGAAAACTAAGTTTGCAGTTAGTAGTAGCTTGCTTTATATTTTGTTTAAACTTTGCTGACATAAAGATTTGCAAAGCAATTTAA
Organism: Gopherus flavomarginatus; assembly: GCF_025201925.1. Lineage (NCBI taxonomy): Eukaryota > Metazoa > Chordata > Testudines > Testudinidae > Gopherus > Gopherus flavomarginatus. The sequence continues at coordinate 78,382,276 of NC_066617.1, read as the reverse complement.
ATTTCAGACCGAGTCTTCCTATTTTTTTTACAGGCAGAAGAAAGACATGGTAACATTGAAGAACGTATGAGACACTTGGAAGCTCAGCTTGAAGAAAAGAATCAGGAACTTCAAAGAGTATGTGTATTGCAGACCATTTATTTTTTGTGCTTATAATTTAACAACATAGGGCCAAATTCTGCCCTCATTTACATGCCTACAACTCCATTAATTGTAGAATACTGCTTTTGTGAGTCTGAGAGCAGAATCTGTGCTGCATTTTTTCATCAACTTAGTCAATTGATTTAAATCTAGTTTTAGTTGGCTGTAAACAGTCTTCTGATACAGAAGTTTCTAATATACCTTGCTCAGGAGTTAATGTGTAGTGATCAATAGATGAACTTAAACTACAATATCTGTTGCTGGATATTTTAATGAAAATATTTTCAATGACCATAAAATCTACGTATTTTAATAGGGCATTAATTAACTTGGAAACTTATCCTTGTGTTTCCTTTGTTCTGTACTGAAGGCAAGACAAAGAGAGAAAATGAATGAGGAGCACAACAAAAGATTATCAGATACTGTAGACAGACTTTTGACAGAATCCAATGAGCGCCTGCAGCTACACTTAAAAGAGAGAATGGCAGCACTTGAGGAAAAGGTAAAGTGCAAAGGGCAGAATAAACTTAAATTGAATAAAGTTACTACTGTATATATTTTAACTGGATATAAATGTGATGCTGACTTTATGATGCACAGGCAAATGTGAACCTAGTAGCTACAAATCTAATCAAATTTTTAGAATCAAGCAAAATATCAGATATTCATATTCTGGTAGAGTTTTTATAATACTGTGGATAATATACAACTTATAGAGCTTTTAGATCTTCAGATCAAGGTACATACTTTCATGAAAGAACTCTTCAAATGCCATTGTGAGGTGGATATTATTATCTCCATTTTTACTGATGGGGAAGGAGAACCAGAGGTGGAGAGCTTACCCAAGCTTGCCCACAGCCACAACATGAGGCAGTGGCAGAACCAGGGTTAAAATTCAGGAGTTCCCAAGTCCCAGATCTGTTCTCATTCCTGAATTGCATCCTGCCTCTTCTGTATAGTTAAAAGTTTACATAACAGTTATGTGCTCTTTTATTCCCAGATAAAGGTTTCGTTCAGGGTAGGAGTGAGATATATATATAGGTAAGTCAGTGACCAGAGAAAGAATAAATTATGGAAGTTGTTCTTCAGTGGATTCACTAATCCCTTTGTTATCTTAAAGAGAATTAAAAAAGAGGTGTGTTTAACACTTGCTTGAGGAGGGAAGGCTGGAAGATGATTAAAGTGATGATATTATAGACTCAGTTTGAGGATTTGTGACACGGACATTCAGAAACATTCTCCATTTGCTCCTGTCTTACCTATTGCTTGGCTCTGAACGCATCCTTGAGATGTTTCCTGGGATTATTGGGGAGCAAATTCATGTTTGGCCCTCTGAATTTGAGTATTTCCACTTTAGCCATTCCAATTCCACTCTTCTTCATACATACACGAAGACTGAAATGTATTTCACCCACACAAAGGTACTGGCTCAGGGACTCTTTCTACAGTCCCAAGCCCCCCTGCATCATTGATATGCTGGTTTCTGGTTCCCCATCCCTTCCACCCCAGAATGTGACAATGGGGCTTATATTGTGAAAAGTTGTTCTGGCCCTAAACACCATGATGAATTTCACTCTAAAAATCAGATTCCTTTGAGTGGTAGAAAGCTCACTAAAGTCTCCTTCAGTCGTCAAAGAAAATGATCTGTTCCTCTGAAATCCTCATTCAAATGCACCTCCAGCCAAACTTCTCCAAGGTGACATGTACACAGGAACAGCGCTAGGGTTTTTGGCACCCTAGGTGGGGGTCCTTCCGCGCTCCCGGTCTTCGGGGCACTTTGGCGGCGGGTCCCGGAGCAAGTGAAGGACCTGCCGCAGAATTGCTGACGACGACCCAGAGCGCGGAAGGACCCCCCGCCACCGAATTGCCGCCGAGGTCAGCAAAATGCCGCCCTCCCAAATCCTGGTGACCTAGGCAACCGCCTAGGTCGCCTAAATGGGAGCGCCAGCCCTGCATGTACTGCTGTAGATTTTGCTGCTCCTGAGGCAGAATACTGTAGAAAGTAGAGAGTATGCTGTCACAGAGAGAACCTGTGGGGAAAAGAGTGTGGAAAATTTCAGATTAAGATATTAGAGAAGTGTCTTCTGTCTTTGAAAGAAAATATTTGGATTGTTTATAGGGTTCTTGATCTGACCTCTACGCATTCCAAAACAGATTCATATTGAAAATTCTGTGGAGAACAAGGTGGATCAATTCATTTAGTTTAGTTAACTTGATCAGATGGCAGCTTCTGGTACTGGATGTTTCCTCCTGTTTAATGTACATTTCAAATGTCTTTCTCTCTCCTAGAATGTTTTAATTCAGGAATCTGAAAGTTTCAGGAAGAACTTGGAAGAATCTTTACATGACAAGGTACTATATAACTCTCCTATTTTATCTGTAATCTCATTGTTTTATTTTAGAAAAATCATTTGATATTATTTGAATATGAAAAAATATGTTTATAGTGTACTTAATGTCTCAAAGTGGCCCCTGGAAATTAATCAAATAGCAGGAAAATACTCCTGAGGATCCTGGAGTAGATGCTTCTTTACCAAGCCAGTTGCTTAAGCTAGAAATTGATGCTATATAAAAATGCTCCTAAAAATATAGTTTATGGTTGAAATCCTGGCCCCACTGAAGAGAATTCACTTCAGTGGGACCAGGATTTCACCATACAAATTGTAGTTCTTAAAAAGACAGAGATTTTCATGTAAATAGTTATACATCTTTAGTTAAGAAAATAATTATTTGATTTGATACATTTACTGTAACAGGTGCAGTTAAATTATACTAACCATAGCTGAAAGGTGCCTTTCTGAGTTCAGGGCAATTTAACAACAAAACACTGGTTTAGTGAATCAGTCAAATTAATATAAATGTTTTTAGTTTTATTTTAAAGATATGCTTGCCTTAAAGGCAGTAGAACACAAAAATACATCCACCTTTAGATTTATACAGAAAGTATTTTTGCATTGTGTCCAATTAACTTAAAATATATAGTGTGGAATGGAAAAAATACTGCTGCACTTGTTCCTAAGGGGAAAATAACTATTACCATATGACACCCAAAATGAACATGAAGTGAGGAAAATGGCAAGAGAAAATATCTGTTTAAATTTATTGTTATTTTACCATAAGTAATTTTGTAGAGAGGCAGGGAGATTTTGTGGTTAAGGCACTGAACTAGAGCTCAGGAGATTGTGATTCAATTCCTGATTGAAACAAATTTGCTGTGTGACCTTGGGCAAGTACTTAATGTCTCTGTGCCTCAGTTCCCCATGTGTAAAATGGGATAATAAATCTTCCTTTCAGCCACTATTTGTCCTGTCTGTTCAGACTGTGAGCTCTTTGGACCAAGAACTGTCTATTATGTATGTGTACAGCTCCTTGCAAAATTGGGCCACTAGGTAATAGCATAATGTAAATAATAATGATATTACCTTTATATGTAATACACTATCTACACATACACATATTATCTGATACTTGACACTATTACAAAAATATTTAAAATATCTGTTGCCACTTAATTTTGGGTTAGGAATGTGGCAGCTGTATATATATATTTATATTTACAATTTTATTAATTTTCCAATTCCTTGCTTTGTTTTAATTATTTTTAGAAATTCATTATTATAACAGAAGAAAGCTGAATTGTTTTATGTTAAAAATCCCAAAACTATAGAAGCCTACCTCTTTTATCTAGCAACTGTTATAACTGTGTGTGTTCAAAATTTGGCCAGTTTTGAGAAGTGCAAAGTGGTGATTAGCATCCTTCATGTCTATTGGCATTGCTGGAAATTGAGGTTTCTGAGCACCTCATAGGGGGTCTCACCAGCTCACAAGATTGAGCCTTAAGGCCCCAATTCAGCAAGACATTTAAACCTCTGCGTATCTTTAAAGAAGGAGATTACTCACAAGCATAAAGCTAGGTGTGTACTTAGGTACCTTGCTGAATTGGAACCATAAATCAGTGAGACTTAACTACATGCTTAAAATTAAATACTTAAGGGCTGAAGAGAGATGGACTTAAAACACGGGCTTGAATCATGGTCTTACCTGGTTTGCAAGTTATTCATTACTTGGTTGGTTGGTAATAATCATTTCTAGCAATGGCAGCATCATATACCACCATTCCACATATTTTTGGAAGCGCATTCCTCAGCATTCTTTGTATCAGCCTAATTTTGCTATTAGTGCTTCTTTCAAGTCATCATCCATGATAAATGGTGTTTACATTGCCTTTTCAGCCCTAAACTATTGTTTTAGTATCTTCTTTTCTAACACAAGTTGCGTTAAAAAAGTGTAATTTTCAGGCATGAGCCCTTCAGAAAGTTCCTTCCAGCTTGTGAGGAAATAGTGAGGAGTACTAAACAGCCTTCTCTCAATGCACAGGCATTATTAACAGTAATGGCATTTGCATGGGATCATCAAAAGGAGACTATGGCTGAATTTATTTACTATTTTAGAAGTCAGTAACCAATTCTTTTACAGTTTTATATTCAGTACAACTCCTCTTAATAACACTTCTCCTTTTTTCAGGAAAGATTGTCAGAAGAAATTGACAAACTGAGATCTGAACTTGACCAGTTGAAAATAAGGGCAGGCTCCTTAATTGAACCTACATTGTCTAGGTAAAGTAATTGAACTTCAAGACAACATGTAAAGATTGTTCAAGACTTTATAACAAGGATGTGTTTTCAATACACATTAAAAACATTTTTTTTTAAGTTAGCTGTTCAATGGTTACAATTGTCCCTTTTGATTATTTTTCATAATATAGCTGGGACCTAACATAAGTGAGTATGTATTCCCATATTGCTAAGATCAGAATCAAATTTTGAATTCCAGTTGCCAAGTTTAACACTACAATTGATTAACAAGTTTAGAGTCATATGCCAACAATTATATCTAACTGTTATTTTTCCCTTAAGTGAGAGTTAACAAGGTTTTGCTTAGTGCATATAGTAAGGCCCTGATCCTTCAGCTTATTGTGCAGGCAAAATTCAGCAGAATTCCTCACAGGCACAATGATCTGTATGCCAAAGTTTGTTGAAGGATCAGGAACTAACTAATAATGAAACATGAGCTTTTTTAATACAAATCTTGTGTGCTACTGATAGCTGAAGATAAATTATTTGGGAAAGCTATTGCTGTGGTTATAGAATAATAGAATAATTTTCCTTTCTGTCCAAAGATGTTCTTTAAAATAAAATTCACACTTGTTTCTCCTGCCTTCATTTCATGACGAGTAAGCTTAATATGTTAAAGTTTAGGATTTGTCAGCCAAAACACATGGTACAAAACTAAATTGAGGAAAATGTAATCTGTCAAGTTATTTTTCCTTGAATGCTGTTATATTTGCCTGCATAAGCTACTATACATCCTCATGTTTCTGAGAGACATTGCTCAATGCTTGTTTTAAACTCTTTTTTTTTACTTTCTTATATCCTTTATTTTATTTTATTTATGCTGTGTTTATTTGATATATAATGAGAAATATAAATTAATGTAAGCTTGTTAATTGTTATAACGGTTTCTCACTTTTTTTCTTTTGAAACTTGAGTTATGTGGACACACACACACACAAGTTTTATATAGCGCCTTTCTCATGAGGATCTCAGAGTGCTTTATAGACATTAAACCATAATTCAGCCTAGCAACACCGCTATGAAACTGGTAAGTATAACCCCCATTTCAGAGATGGGGAAACTGCTACACAAGCAGTGTAGAACTGAGCAACAGTATTTAATTGCAACATACGCTCTGTGTCAAGCTGTATGAAGCACTTCATAGTGATACTATTTGTTTTTCTAGAGTAGAAAACCACGTATCTGCTTAAATGGAGAGAACTGCTGGACAAATCTCAGCACCTGGCACAATGGTTACTACCTCAGGTGTAGCTGCTTACCTGCGACCTCTCACCATCATGGGGGAACAGCAGTCTTATTTTCTTGTCACTCACTGCCTTGCTGGCTTCTGTGAACACATCCTCATAGCTGGTGGCTAGGTGCTGTCTGAGCTTCGTGAGCTGCCTTACAGCTGTGCCCTGAGAATTCAGCAGTGCATTCTAAAATTGTTTACTTCCTGATCCCTATTCCCACACTTACAAAGCTGCTGCTGCTGGAACTCTTCGCTGAGTGTGGGTAATACAGCTAATTCCTGATGCTGAGATCCCTCCGCTTGTACTTGAATTCTTCCACCTCTCAGGAATGGAGAGAGGAGAACTCATCCCAAAATCACATCTTCATTATATAGGCTGGTCTTTCAACAAGGAGGATACAACATGGGCTTATGTGACTTTATGAGGCTGGACAGTAGATGAATGTCTACTGGCTGGAGACTGGAATCTGGGCTACCTCCTACTGTCTGCCATCACATTTCAGAGCTGACAGGCATTGTGTACACTCTCTGACCTAATTCAGAATGGGTGCCACGTTTTTCAGACACATACACCTAAAGGGTGAATGCATTCACATCCCACTACTGTAAGTCATGCACTCAGTCATAATTTAGAAGGTCCTAACTGTGCATGTGTCTTCCAGGCACAATTTCCGTTGAACCATAAGGATTTTCAAGAGCCTCCAAAAAGAGACTACACAGAAATTCACACTGAATACCCTGATGGGTGTGTGCAAAACAGCCCACAGTATGTTTGCAGCGTATTATCTTGAATTTTTCAATTTACATTAGGAATATGAAGCTTTTGAAATTATTTATAGTTTGTGCTCTGGAAGAATTAATAAGTCATTCTCATAGTTTGTAATTAGTAATTTTATTTCAAAGTTGTATGTTCAATTCAAATTTAATTTTAAACATAAATATGTTTGGGAAATGGAATGCAAATCACATCATTGATTTAATTTTCATTTTCCTTGCATTACGTTTAGAATAACCATTTCTGACTTAACACACTAAGAAGTTAGTTCATTTGAAACTAAAATCAAACTATTCTGAAGTACTCAAAACAACAAGGATTTTTTATTATAGGAACATCCACACAGGTTATAACAGCTTTTCAAGGTTGTCACTAATATTTACCAGCTCACGCACAAAATCTACTTGCACATTATGATTTATGAAGGAAAAAAAATAGGAGACTCGGCATTTATGACTGTAGGGATCTGACATACATTGTACCTAGGAACTAAACCCTAAGACATATTTTCCAACATATGTCTCTGTAATTGTTTATGGCTCTTATTTCATACTTCAGAGTATATGGTATCTGTCTTCCTTTTTGTCTTGCTGTAGAATATTTATTGTTGGTTAAAGGTACCATATTGGCAGCTTTGGACAATGAACCTTGATTTGTTGTTCACAGAATTGGCACAGTACATGTAATAAATGGCACTATTGGTCTTTACAGAGCATGATGTATGTGCCGATGAGTTCTTTGATGCGCGAGTAACAGTCCTGGCCTCAGGTAGGGCACACTCACACTCTAGCAGTGCTCTGAATCCAAGCAGCAGATTCTTTCCTCCTCAGATGCCAGTCATCACAAATCTTGATCCAGTCTGCCTTGCAACACTTCACTCCATCTACAAGCTGTCTCCGCCAACCAGAGCGGCATTCCGCTCTCCTTTCCCAATCATTCAGAGAGACTCCAAAGGATACTTAAGTCATCTTTACAAGCATCCCAAAATCTATGCAGCAGTCTGCCTCTTTCTAGACCCTTCATGAGCACAACACGCTCTTTGGGATCCTGTATTCTGGCATTCACTTGACACGTCCAAGCCACCTGAGTCTTTTCTTACTAATCAATGTTCCCATGAATGACATATCAGCACGATTTAGCAGTTCCACATTTGTCACCCTGTCTTGCCATCTTACTCGAAGCAAGCATCTGATATAAAAGCTGTTTAATCTTTTGGTATGTTTGGCATAAGTCATCCATGTTTCTGAGCCATATAGAAGAGTGGATAAAACACATTTCACATAAATACGGATTTTCACTTAGTTGACAATTTGTTATTGTTCCAGGCTTTGTCTTGAAAAGTTCCTGGATGATTTGCCAATTCTACTAGTGAGCTTAGCAAAAAGATCTACAATGCTGGTGACAGTAGAGCTAAGGTAGCAAAATTGGTCAATACCATCCAAACGAATACCATGTAAGATGATATCTGGAACTGGTTTTGAAGAGACTTGGTGCATGATAAAAGTCTTCTTCACATGTATTGCTGGGCTAAAGATTTTGCATGAATCAGAGAACTTGGTAATAAGATACTGTAGGGCATCAACACTGTGAGCCACAAGCGCTGCATCATCTGCAAACAATAGATCCCTTATGATGGTCTCCTTCACCTTCATCTTGGCTCTGAACCTTGCAATATTAAAGAAACCTCCATCATGTCCAGAGCTAAGATAGACATCCTCTCCAATATCATGGGACGCATGTTGAAGCAGGAATGAGAAGTAAAAAAGTATTTAATAACGTAGGAGCCAGTACGCAACCCTGCTTCACTCCATTGTTGATGTTAAATGAGTTAGACTCTTGGTTTTTGTACATTACAGTTGCTTTCAGGCCATTGTGTAAGAATTTCACAAGGTTTAGCAATATAGGTGGACAACCAAGCTCTGACCGGTTGGATCACAGAAACTCCCTTGGGAACTACCAACCGATGTGCCACAACTCTTCTGCCCCTGCTTTCCCTGCCAGCCTGGGACTCCAGCACCCTGTCCTGTTAAGCCAGACACTTCAGTCTGCTCCAACACAGACCCTGGGTCTGAACCACATGCCCCAAAGCTGCAGACTTAACTGAAAGCAGTTTACAGAAGTGTTCCTGTCCAAACCCCAAATAAATCTATTTTACCCTGTATAAACTTACACAGGGTAAACTCATAAATTATTCTCCCTCTATAATACTGATAGAGAGATATGCACAGCTCTCATCCCCCCCCCCAGTATTAATACGTACTCTGGGTTAATTAATAAGTAAAAAGTGATTTTATTAAATACAGACAGTAGGATTTAAATGGTTCCAAGTAGTAACAGACAGAACAAAGTGAATTACCAAACAAAATAAAATAAAACACGCAAGTCTAAGCCTAGTAGAGTAATAGAACTGAGTACAGATAAGATCTCACCCTCAGAGATGTTTCAATAAGTTTCTTTCACAGACTGGACTCCTTCCTAGTCTGGGCACAATCCTTTCCCCTGGTACAGCCCTTGTTCCAGCTCAGCTTGTAGCTAGGGGATTTCTCATGATGGCTGCCCCCTTTGTTCTCTTCCACCCACTTATATATCTTTTGCATAGGGCGGGAATCCTTTGTCCCTTTCTGGGTTCCCACCCCCTCCTCCTCAGTGGAAAAGCACCAGGTTAAAGATGGATTCCAGTTCAAGTGACATGATCACATGTCACTGTAAGACTCCATTACCCACTTCCCAGCGCACACGTATACAGGAAAACTTACGAGTAAAACAGATCCATCTACAGTCAATTGTCCTGGTTAATGGGAACCATCAAGATTCCAAACCACTGTTAATGGCCCACACTTTGCATAATTACAATAGGCCCTGCAAGTTATATTTTATATTTCTAGTTTCAGATACAAGAGTGATACATTTATACAAATAAAATGACCACACTCAGTAGATTATAAGCTTTGTAATGACACCTTAGAAGAGACCTTTTGCATGACGCATATTTTAGTTACATTACGTTCGCACTCATCAGCATACTTTCACATAATCATATAGAGTGCAACGTCACACAAGCTTCTTCAGACCAACTTCTTCATGTCCAAGGCTTTTGTTAAATCTATAGAAGCCATGTACAGTGGACTACGCTTCTCTCTGCACTTTTCCTGCAGTTGTCTTCCAGAGAAGACCATATCTATGCTGGGCCTTCCCTAGCAGAGGCCACATTGGCTCTCAGGATAGATTATTCTCAGCTGAAGTTTGAAGTCTAGGTAAAAGAATACAGCTTAAGATTTTTCTCACGATGTTAAGATGTAGCTCTGTGGCTTTTACAGTCACTTCTGTCTCCTTTGTTTTTGTAGAGTTGGATGAAACGAGCATCTTTAAAATCTTGAGGAACAGTTTCTTCCTTCCAACAGAGTAGTAATACCTCATGCAATATTAGCCTTTTAGCAAACAAGCTTCCCCACATCATACAGCCAATTTACCTTTTTCCTGCTAGAGAAGGATCTATCTCTGGATTTAAGAAGACAGTCCTGTCTCCATGTTTCTGATCTCTCTGGAGAAGCTGTTAATAACCTCAGTTGTGTTCCATACTAGGAATTCCAAATGAGATCACCCCGACTCTGATTCTGCACTCCATGCTCACTGGAGATGCAGTTAATGGTCCTATGTCACTGAACAGCCATCAGGTGGTTGCATTTTAACAGTACCAGTTGCTCTCACTTTCTGACTAATGTGGTGGTGCTAAAATTTAGGCTAATGCCTCATTCTTCTAGGCAACAATTTATTTTAGTTCAAAATAAGTGATCCTGTGGTGAAAGTGAACATCTGTTGAAATCTATTTATAGAATACATATCTGGAATGGGGAAGTGTGGATTACATTAATATTCTAATAGTATTATAGATTTTACAGATATTATAGATTATTGGAATGGGTTACCTAGGGAGGTGGCGGAATCTTCATTCTTAGAGGTTTTAAGGCCTGGCTTGACAAAGCCCTGGCCGGGATGGGGTTGTGGTTGGTCCTGCTTTGGGCAGGGGGTTGGACTAGATGACCTCCTGAAGTCTCTTCCAACCTTGATATTCTATGATTTTAGTATAAATGTGATTTGATTTTCTGAATGATTGCCTTCATTTTGGAAATCAGTCATACCTTTACTTAGACAGTTTTCATCTCTAAAGATTAAAGCCATTAATTTCTTGGGCAACATTCTTCCACTAAGCAGAAGGAAATATTTTTAGGGATAAAAATCCTGTTTTGTTTCTTGAAAACTGATTATTAACCTTGCTGTGAACCTTTTAAGAAGATGACCACAAGCTTTTTTTTTCCAGTTTGAAAGGAATTAAAATTTAAATATGGAGGTATATTTTTCATGTGCATTCTAGATAGAGTAACTTTCTTGACTACTACAGAAATGCAAGTAGTCAGATAACATTCTCAGTTCACTGTTGTTATTTATAACATATATATCATTTTTTAAAAAAATCCTTCTGTGTAGGAGTAACGACTTACTTTTCTTAACCATTCTCTTTTCTCCATTCAGCTTAGTACAATGAAAGATGACAGATGCAATAGTATATTTGCCACATGCTAAAACAAACACAAAGATGATCTACCCTTTCCCCCTAACTGCTTTCTGTCTGTCTTCAGACTGCCAGTTCCAGAGAGCACAGACCATTCCTTCCTGTCCGCCTGGAAGGCTACTAGCACATCTTTAGGAGATACCATAAACAAACAAATAAGTAGTAATAATGTGTTGTACTTCGATACTGATGAAATATCATCACTACAATATTTGTAACGTTACATTCCATTTCTCTAATGTTATCATGCCAAATGCATCCTTTTACTAAGGCCAAAATGTGGCCAAATCTTCATGACTGTTCAAGAATGCTCAGAGGGTGCATGGAGATTTCACTCCCCTTATTTCCCACCACGAGCAGCAACTGTGACAGATCTGGGAGGTACAAGCACTGCCCTAGGTTAGTTCTGTCACGGGTACTAACCTCCTGAAAAGAGTCAAGGAAGGGGAACATAGTCTGTTTCCTTCCCCCACAGTCCCCACCAACCAGCAAAACTGATGTGGGGCAGGAAGGGAATGCCGCATTGCATCAATGAGTGACAGTGTTTCCACTCTAGCATTCACACACCCCTAGGAAAACTAGGAAGAATTCTGACTGGCAGCCACAATTCTTCCATTGTTGTCCTGAAGCTTAGACCATCCTCATCCCCAGCCTTGCAATGCAGCCAATGGTTTAAAAGCCAGAGTCATGCCCCAAACACACTTGTGGAAGCCAAGATTCTTAGGCTGTATCAGTTGTATTAGTTTAATCTATTAACATAGTACCAGATATGTAGCATTCCAATCAAACCATAAACCTTTATATCATTGAGAAGTTGACTAACATTATCATAATGTAGAGCATGTCTTAATAAGCAGATTGATTCATCTTTCTTTTCATTCATGATAACATAACATTATCATGGCAACAATTGCTTGCACAGAAAAGTAATACTACAGAAGTGTTTAGGGTGGGATATGCAAAAATGCTTAATGTTAACCCGACTCTGCTGATTGACTTCATTGGAGCTCTGCCAATTTGCACTAGCTGCAGATCTGGCCTGTTGTGGTTTGTTATTTAATTCTTTAATATAAAAAGGGTCAAGATTTATTTCCTTTATTATCCCACAATATGTTTAGAAAATGTTCACTGAATTGTGTTCCCAGTGTAGTTTCTCTTGCAAGGCTTAATGAATTAATGTCAATAAAGGTCTGAGACCCTAGAATGAAAGGCACTGTATTATCATTATTGTTATTTGAATTTACCTATTATCTCTGCCTCAATCCTTTTTCAGATCTCACCTTGACACGTCAACAGAACTGAGGTATTCTGTGGGTTCCTTGGTTGATAGTCAATCCGACTACAGGTCAACTAAAGTGATAAGGCGACCCAGAAGAGGTCGTATGGGGGTCCGGAGAGATGAACCAAAGGTTAACCATTGAATTGTTTTCACTTGTGAAACACTGCAAGCTTTTTTGCATGCAATATTTCAATGTATTCCTAAACAATGACAGCATTAAACACTGGCATAAATAATGCACTGCAAAAGTGCTTTAACTAACTAGTTTGCTGACAGCTTATAGGATATCTTCTTTTTATTGCATATGGTATGAATAGTTCATGTTAACAATTGAAATCTCGATACTGGGATATGACAGTATATCTCAGTGTTTGTAGAAGATACTCGATGGGGTTACAAATTGTGTCATTTTCTCAGCAAACAATAGGATTTTTCCATGCAAATCTACAAGTACATCCACTACCGTATAGCAACCAACACTAATAGCGCAGAGGGAGATATTCAAGTGCAGTGGGAGTTGGAAACCTAACTGGACGACACCCTTTGAAAATCTCTTCCTTCGTTAATGCTGAACTGCAGTAGAAACCATATGAAAGAACTTTACAGCATCTTTATTCCTATCAAATAAATCTATCATTAATGTTGTTACAAATAAGAAAGGGATTAATAATCACGGAGCCAGTATTTTAAAATGTTAATACTTCATGTTTTCCATTTTCCAGCAAGCTAATTTTGAAATAGTTTCTTAGACTACACAATATGCATTTTGTAAATTTTTGCTTAGGTGAAATCTCTTGGGGATCATGAGTGGAACAGAACTCAGCAGATTGGAGTCTTGAGCAGCCACCCATTTGAAAGTGACACCGAAATGTCTGATATTGATGACGACGATAGAGAAACTATTTTTAGCTCCATGGATCTTCTGTCACCAAGTGGGCATTCAGATGCCCAGACTCTGGCCATGATGCTTCAGGAGCAACTAGATGCAATCAACAAAGAAATAAGGTACCTAACATCAACCAACTGCAATGTGTTTTCTGGTCATAGCTCAATCTTCCTCATTTTGCTCAGGATCAGCTTCCGTAGACTGCAATGGGAGCCCTACTCATACATTCCAGGGCAGTATCTGTGGAATGTATGTGTTTATGTACAAGAATATATACTGTAGTGGAAGTAATGATAGCAATTTCCTTTCTTAAACATGGAGCTTGCGAAGAACATGCCAGGGGAAGAGAAATAGTTAGCTCTTTAGAAGAAGCTATTTTAGGGCACACTAACAAAGGGAAGCTTTCTGATAGACGTTTATTCATAGGCCTTCTTTTCAAGATTTGTATGTGCCCATTCTACCATTAATGAATATTACCATTAATGAAGATTTGAATTCAGTGATATGCATGGTTTCTGCAGGTAGTCACACCTGTAATACACCTCATATGAATCTGGGTTACTAAGAATGATATGAAAGCAGAAAGGAATTCAGTATGAGGTTCATATCCCAGACCGAGTTATAAGGCTCAAAGACAAGGAAAAAAAACCTCAATGTATTAAACTGCACTTATTTCATCTGGAATTATTGAGAGGCAGTAAACATTGAACTCAAGGATGCACTTTTCGCAGCAGAACCACAGTTTACCTGTTTTGTCAAAAAAGGTAGATTTTAAAAGATTGCATGATAAATTGATCATGTTTTCTTTAGAACATCCATTTATTACCTCCCAGTTCTGAGGAAATAGATGAAAGAGATATCATTAATGCATCAATGTCCAGGTCGTACCAGTAGGTTACCGTACTATTTAGTAATCAGGTGGAGAATAGTTTGAAGTAAACCCTTTACCTTGTGCTAGTTTTTCCTCAAGCCTTTCTCTTTATGTAAGGTAGCCTTGAAAGAATAGTGCCCAGTGTAATATATACTCTTGAGCATGTTTTAAAATTACTTTAAAAACTTTTCCATTCTAGGGTGGGTTGAGGCCACTTATTTTTCACTGTAATTGAGTATTTGGGACTCCCAACATGTCTCCATTTGATTCATATAGAATTATGCTTCAATTTTCTAAAATCTGTTTCACAGCATTTCTGTCAAGATAAAAGGCCAATGGAAAATTTTGCTATTGTAAGGTTTAAATCTTGCTAAAATAGCATATTCCCAGTATACGGAAACAAAGGAATTTTATTCATGTTTTCTTTTATTACAAGGGAATCAGGACCCTCACAATAGGTTATAGGTTAAACAAATATCTTTACTTTTTACAAAATTAAAGTGTTGACCTTTTAAGAAGCAATTATCTGATATAATGGGGGGTTGGAGAAGAGAACATATCTGTAGGTAATGTAGATAGATAGGATTTATGTCATGCTGAATAAGATCATTGATCCATCTAGTCTTGCGTCCTGCCTCTAGCAATAACTAGGACCTGATGTTTTAGAGGAAAGCAAAAAAGAGAGAGAAAACATAACACACTGAGTTATTTTTGTAGTATTGTAGATTGACTGAGAGAAGAAAATTCTTTATTCCCCTCCCCACACACACATACATTATCTGTCGATGCCCTAAAGCATGAGTGATTCTCATCAAAAAATTGGTTTGTAAAGATACATCTATAACCAATGGTCAGATTAGTTACTTTCATATTCCCTTTTGTAAATTTCATGGATTTATTCAGTCAGGAGAGTCCACCAAGAAATGATCACCCTCTTAAGAACATAAGAATGGCCCTTCTGGGTTAGACCAAGGGTCCATCTAGCTCAGTATCCTGTTATCTGACAGTGACCAGTGCCAGGTGCCCCAAAAGAAATGAATAGAACAGGTAATCCTCAAATGATCCATCCCCTGTCGTTCATTCCCAACGTCTGACAGAGACTAGGGACACCATTCTTGCCCATCCTGGCTAATAGCCATTAATGGACCTATCCTCCATTAATTTATCTAGTTCTTTGTGAACCCTGTTATGGTTCTTGACCTTCGCAACATCCTCTGGCAAGGATTTGGTTGTGTTGACTGGGTTGACTGTGCATTATGTGAAGAAATACTTCCTTTTATTTGTTTTAAACCTGCTGCCTATTAATTTCATTTGGTGACCCCTAGTTCTTGTGTTATGAGAAGCAGTAAACAACACTTCCACATCTACTTTCTCTATACCAGTTATGATTTTATAGACCTAAATCATATCTCCTCTTAAAAGTCTCTTTTCCAAGATGAAAAGTCCCAGTTTTATTAATCTCTCCTCATACAGAAGTCATTCCATACCCCTAATCATTTTTGTTGCCCTTTTCTGAACCATTTCCAATCCAATATATCTTTTTTGAGATAGGGTGAGCACATCTGCAAACAGTATACAAGATGTGGGTGTACCATTTATTTATATAGAGGCAGCTTGATATTTTCTGTCCTATTATCTATCCCTTTCTTAATTATTCCCAGCATTCTGTTCACTTTTTTGACTGCCACTGCACATTGAGTGGATGTTTTCAGAGAACTATCCACAATGACTCCAAGATCTCTTTCTTGAATGGTAACAGCTACTTTAAACCCCAGCGTGTTATATGTATAGTTGGGATTATGCTTTCCAGTATGCATTACTTCGCATTTATCAACAGTAAATTTCATCTGCCATTTTTTTGCCCAGTCACCCAGTTTTTAGAGATCCTATTGTGGCTCTTCGCAGTCTGCCTGGGTCTTAACTATCTTTAGTAATTTTGTATAATCTGCAAATTTTGCCACCTGTTTACCCTTTTTTCTAGATCATTTATGAATATGTTGAATAGGACTGGTCCCAGAACAGACCCCTGGGGGACACCACTATTTACCTCTCTCCACTCTGAAAGCTGACCATTTATTCCTACCCTTTGTTTCCCATCTTTTAACCAGTTACCAATCCATAGACCACCTTCCCTCTTATCCTGTGGGAGATTACTTTGCATAAGAGCCTTTGGAGAGGGACCTTGTCAAAGGCTTTCTGAAAAATCTAAGTACACTATATCCACTGGATCCCCTTGGTCCACATGGTTGTTGACCCCCTCAAAGAATTCTAATAGATTAGTGAGGCATGATTTCCCTTTACTAAAACCATGTTGACTCTTCCTCAACAAATTATGTTCATCTATATGTCTGACAATATGGTTCTTTATTATAGTTTCAACCAGTTTGCCCAGTACTGAAGTCAGGCTTACAGGCCTGTAATTGCCAGGATCACCTCTGGAGCCCTTTTTAAAAATTGGCTTCACATTAGCTATCCTCTAGTCTTCTGGTCAGAAGCTGATTTAAATGATAGGTTACAGACTACACAATTAGTAGTTCTGCAATTTCACATTTGAGTTCCTTCAGAACTCTTGGGTGAATACCATTTGGTCCTGGTGACTTATTACTATTTAGTTTATCAATTTCTTCCAAAACCTTCTCTAATGACACCTCAATCTGGGACAGTTCCTCAGATTTGTTACCTAAAAAGAATGGCTCAGATTTGGGAATCTCCCTCACATCCTCAACTGTGAAGACCGATGCAAAGAATTCATTTAGTTTTTCCACAATGGCCTTATCGTCCTTGAGTGCTCCTTTAGCACCTCGATCATCCAGTGGCCCCACTGGTTGTTTAGCAGGCTTCCTGCACCTGATATACTTAAAAATATTGCTATTACTTTTTGAGTCTTTGGCAAACTGTTCCTCAAATTCTTTGTCGGCCATTAATTATATTTTTACATTTCATTTGTCAGTATTTATGCTCTTTTCTATTTTCCTCACTAGGATTTAACTTCCACTTTTTAAAGGATGCCTTTTTTTCCTCTCACTGTTTCTTTTACTTTGTTGTTTAGCCACAGTGTCTCTTTTTTGGTTCTCTTACTGTGATTTTTAATTTGGGGTTTATATTTACGTTGCGCCTCTATTATGGTGTCTTTAAAAAGTTTCCAGGCAGCTTGCCAAGATTTCACTTTTGGTGCTGTACCCTTTAATTTCTGTTTAATCTCCTTACTTTTGTGTAGTTCCCCTTTCTGAAATTAAATGCTACAGTGTTGGGCCACTGTGGTGTTTTTCCTGCCACAAGGATATTAAATTTAATTATATTATGGTCACTATTACCAAGTGCTCCAGCTATATTCACCTCTTGGACCAGATCCTGTGCTCCACTTGGAACTAAATCAAGAATTGCTTCTCCTCTGGTGGGTTCCAGGACCAGCTGCTCCAAGAAGCAGTCATTTAAAGTGTCAAGAAACTTTATCTCTGCTTCCGTCCTGAGGTGGCATGTACCCAGTCAATATGGGGGTAATTGAAATCCCCCATTATTATTATTGAGTTTTTTCTTTTAATAGCCTCTCTACTCTGCCTGAGGATTTCATAGTCACTATCACTATCCTAGTCAGGTGATCAGTAATATATCCCTACTGCTATACTCTTAGATAAGATGTTTTTCATTCATGCAATATGTCTTATGTAACAGGGTGATCATCTGTTTTATCCAAACTGATCTAAAATTTAGATTTATTAATAACATGGAAAAGATTATTTTAATTCCCAGAATATGACCTACATTAGATCTTTCATGAGATATCAGTTCAGAAAATACTATAGATCTTTTATGGCAATTTTTAAATGGATTTCAGGCAAGAAGATTGATGTCAGTAGGGGATCTTTTAGCTTCTTTTATACTTTAGGCATTATGGCTCCTTTCATTATAACGTCTCTATTTTCACATTTCACGCTAAATCCTCAGCCCGCCATCTTTTATATTCACATATTACTGCAATTCACAACTGGATATTTTTGCTCCGTGAATATATAATTATGGGGCATAGTAAAGTAAATGGAAGCAGTATGTAGTTTATAAACTATGATTAAAGAACACAGTGGGAGCAACCTAGGGCAGTATTTGGGCCCTGTGCATGAACATCAAATTGGTTAACAGTAAAAGTGTTATTTTGCCACAAGAATGAGTAAATCCTGCATCCCATTTTCCAGTGAAACAAAATGCAACAACCTTCATAGACAAATATTTCTTTCTCATTAGTTTGTGAGGATAAAACAGAAAATTTGGTTTGAGTGTTTTCTCTTGTTCTAGCAGAAAGATCCGTAAATTTCCTATTATATGGTGGAAGTTAAGGTTAAAGCTAGTTTCTCATGATAAATTCAATTTTTCAAGAATCGCTGGCCTATCTTTCCAATAAAGAAACAAACCCTCCTAAAATTTCATAAACCACATCTTATCCCAGGGTAGGTGTTTTTTTTTCCTGACTAGTTTGGAAAAAAAAATAGAAACAGGAGTTTTACAATTCCGGTGATTAAAAAGGTTCTTTGTCAGATTTTTTTGGAAAATACTTTTCAGACTTATTTTTGGCTTGACTTACAAACTGCATTTGTTTTGTTTCATTGGCCTCGTTTGAGGGGAAGTGCCCCTTAGTTTTGGTTTTCTGGAGAGAGAGGGCAAATGAAGGAATTACAAGGACATATCAAACACAGATCCAGTATGTGGGCATACTTGTGCCCCACTAAGGTAGGCAGCAGAGGGATTAAATAGGGGATGATTAGAGCAAGGATGTAAAGGAAAGGCAATGGGGAGGGGACTCTCCCTTTTCCTCTCTTCCCAGCCTGAGGAGGAAATAGGCATAGGAAGCTCCCAGGCTCAGACAAGGAACACTGGAACAGAGAAACTGACAATCTTGCTAACACAGCTAAACTCAGAGTTGTGAGTTCAATGCTTGAGAGGGCCATTTAGAGATCTAGAGCAAAAATCTGTCTGGGGGTTGGTCCTGCTCTGAGCAAGGGGTTGGACTAGATGACCTCCTGAGGTCCCTTCCAGCCCAGGTATTCTATGTTTCTATAAATGGATGTTTGGCTTTTCCTCCATCTGAGACCAGCTATCCCTTTGTCTGTCTCTTTTTCTTTTTTTGACAAGGCTGTGGTAAGCCCTCTCTCTGGTGGGCCAGAGTGAGGAACACTGTCCAGAGGAGTTTATGCCTTAAAATGGCAGGACACAGTATTTTGTTTCTTGGTTGTCTTGTGTTATACTACAACATTACTGTTGGATGATGGGGGACTTAACATGTTTGCTGATGACAATAATTAATGTAGTCAGAAAGACAAATTGGCAAAGTTACATAAGCCTAAATAGAGTGGACTGAGTTCTCCACTGTGCCCAGCCTGAGCTCAGATGCAATGCAGAAGAGGGATGAGAGTAGCTGATCTTAGTTTCTTGGCCACATTGTAAATTTTAAAATATGGTGGGAGGGGAAGCTTTAACTTAAACTGCTGGCAGAAGATTTTTCACCAACAGAGCATCATGCTCTGCCATGTTTCTTCCTCTCCTCCCCTCTGCAGACATAGCCCCCTCCCTTCTCCTGACTCAGGCTCTGCATCCCCTACCTACCTCATGCTCTCCCCTTGCCCCCGGCAGACAGGAGACTCCAGCCCAATGTAACCAACACATTTCATAACACCAGTGGGGATTTATTTACATCGACTTACCACAATGAGACAAATTAGATCTACTTACCACAGTGAAACCTGATGAGGTTCAATGAGAACAAGTGCAGAGTCCTGCACTTAGGATGGAAGAATCCCATGCATTGCTACAGACTAGGGACCGAATGGCTAGGCAGCAGTTCTGCAGAAAAGGACCTAGGGGTTACAGTGGACAAGAAGCTGGTTATGAGTCGATAGTGTGCCCTTGTTGCCAAGAAGGCTAATGGCATTTTGGGCTGTATAAGTAGGGTCATTGCCAGCAGATTGAGGGACGTGATCATTCCCCTCTATTTGACATTGGTGAGGCCTCCTCTGGAGTAGTGTGTCCAGTCTTGGGCTCCACCCTACAAGAAGGATGTGGAACAATTGGAATGAGTCCAGCGGAGGGCAACAAAAATGATTAGGGGGTTAGAGCACATGACTTATGAGGAGAGGCTGAGGGAACTGCGATTGTTTAGTCTGCAGAAGAGAATGAGGGGGGATTTGATTGCTGCTTTCAACTACCTGAAAGGGGGTTCCAAAGAGGATGGATCTAGACTGTTCTCAGTGGTACCTGATGACAGAACAAGGAGTAATGGTCTCAGGTTGCAGTGGGGGAGGTTTAGCTTGGATATTAGGACAAACTTTTTCACTCGGAGAGTGGTGAAGCACTGGAATGGGTTACCTAGGGAGGTGTTGGAATCTCCTTAGAGGTTTTTAAGGTCAGGCTTGAGAAAGCCCTGGCTGGGATAATTTACTTGGGAATAGGTCCTGCTTTGAGCAGGGGGTTGGACTAGATGACCTCCTGAGGTCCCTTCCAACCCTGATATTCTATGATTCTGTGAATTGATAGAACTTTAATATAATTTAATGTAACATGGAACTATGTTCCTTTTGAAGTCTATTCTACAGGTGTAGGAAACAACATGAAAAACAAGTATGTAGAGCCAACAGCAAAGTTTCCTCACAAATGAACACAGAGAGGGCAAAGTTTAGGTTGGGTGGAAGTGTAAATTGGGGTAGGGTTATGATGAGTGATGAAAGATTGTGTGATAGCAGGAAATTGTGATTGCAGGGATCCCTTAACTTGTCATTTGCAGCTTTTTTTGTAATTCTTTTTTTTTCCATAAAACTTATAGATTTTTAAGACATATAACATAGTTTTGAGTGTCTACACTTTTTATTCCCCCGTGTCCGGTTTGATGATAAAAGAGAGAGAGCAAATTTTTGTCTGAAATTCTCAGGTTTTCTCTTAGTGGCAAATTCATATTCCATATGTAAGATAAAATAGTACAACAGACATTCAACGGTGTGTGCTTCCTTTTCTGTTAGCTCCTTTTTGTGATCTCTACAGATACAGTATCCCTGAAGTCTGTCATGATTTTACATTTTATCCAAAAATGCAGTGTGTCTCCAAATTCCATGGAATATTCTGAGTTTTATCTGGAGACCATACACTCAGAACACATGAAGTGGAACTGCATTAGATGTGTTTTACACAATAAAACAAAATGAGTAGGGTACATTTTAGGGCTGTCAATTAATTGCAGTTAACTCAAAAAATTAATTGCAATTTTAAAAATTAATCATGATTAATCACACTATTAAACAATAAAATTCCAGTTGAAATTTATTAAATAATTTTGGATGTTTTTTCTACATTTTCAAATGTATTGATTTCTGTTTCAACACAGATTACAAAGCATACAGTGCTCACTTTATATTATTATTTTGGATTACAAATATTTTCACTGTAAAAATGATAACGAAAAGAAATAGTATTTTTCAGTTCACCTCACACAAGTACTGAAGTGCAATCTCTTTATCATGAAGGTGTAACTTTCAAATATAGATTTTTTTTTGTTACATAACTGCACTCAAAAAGAAAACAATGTAAAACTTTAGAGCCTAAAACTCCACTCAGTCGTACTTCTTGTTCAGCCAATCGCTAAGACAAAGGAATTTATGTACATTTACAGGAGATAATGCTGGCTGCTTTTTATTTACAATGTCACCTGAAAGTGAGAACAGGCATTTGTATGACACTTTTGTAGCTGGCATTGCAAGGTATTTACATGCCAGATATGCTAAACATTCGTATGCCCCTTCATGCTTCGGCCACCATTCCAGAGGACGTGCTTCCATGCTGATGACGCTCTTTAAAAAAATAATGTGTTAATTAAATTTGTAACTGAACTCCTTGGGAGAGAATTGTATGTCTCCTGTTCTGTTTTACCCACATTCTGCCATATATTTAATGTTATAGCAGTCTCAGATGATGACCCAGTACATGTTCATGTTAAGAACACTTTCACACCAGTTTTGACAAAACACAAAAAGGTACCAAAGTGAGATTTCTAAAGATTGATACAACACTTGACACAAGGTTTAAGAATCTGAAGTGCTGTCCAAAATCTGAGAGGGATGAGGTGTGGAGCATGCTTTCAGAAGTTTTAAAAGAGTGACTCACCAATGCAGAAACTACAGAATCCAAACCATCGAAAAAGAAAATCAACCTTCTGCTAGCAACAGCTGACTCAGATGATGAAAATGAACATGCATCGGTCCGCTCTGCTTTGGATCATTATAGAGCAGAACTCGTCATCAGCATGGACGCATGTCCCCCGAAATGGTGGTTGAAGCATGAAAGGACATATGAATCTTTAGCACATCTGGCATGTAAATTTCTTGCAATGCCAGCTGCAACAGTGCCATACAAACGCCTGTTCTCAGGTGACACTGTCAACAAAAAGCTGGCAGCATTATCTCCTGCAAATGTAAACAAACTTGTTTGAGTGATTGGCTGAAGTAAGACTGAGTGGACTTGTAGTCTCAGTAATCAAAAATAAATATAAATGAGCGCTTTACACTTTGTATTCTTTGTTGTAATTGAAATCAATATATTTGGAAATGTAGAAAACATCCAAAATGTTTAAATAAATGGTATTTTATTATTGTTTAACATCATGATTAAGCGAGATTAATTGTGATTAATTTTTTAACCCTAGTATATATATATATATTTTAAATATCAAATAGAGTGTTTCCTTTCAGAAGATTCTTATAATAGCTTTTGCATTTTGGAGATAGCTGATTGCATTATAGATCATCAAAAATACTGTTTCCCATTTCCAAATAAGACATGTTCCACTAAAGCATTATTACTAACATGCACAAGAGAAGGGAAAACCACACTGTAGATATCTGTGAGGCAGCTTGTTTGTCTCTATTTCAAAACTTAAGGAGCGTCTGTCTTCTCTGATCCCATCTTTTTATCTTGCACAATTCTTTCATCTGCTCTTTCTGCCTCTAGATATACTAATACCTCCTCCTTTCCTCCTTTATGAAAATGTGTGATTGTTTTGACGATATGTGACTGAGAGGGCAGATGAGGATGAAGAAAGGACAAACTATTCATAAATGAGTGCACTTTTGTACATTATGTAGTGAAATTCATTCAGAAACAGATGGGCCCTGTAGTGAGTCATCCCTTTTTTTATACACTGTCTAGAGAAAACCTAATGTCTCTAGGGCAGTTACTGTCCCCTGCTCTGGCTGCTTTGTGACTTTCTGGTGTCACAAAGCAACTCTACAGCTGATAGATCTATTTCGCTGAGGATTCTTCTGCCTAGAGGAAACCTTGGGTGCACAGAGTCACTATGCCCACTGCAAGGGTCCTGTCTGGGGTATCTCTTGTCTGACAGAATAGCCCCTTGGGTCCTAGTCAGTTGGCCGTCAACCTCAGAGTTGCTCTAACTTACCCTGGGGATCAGATTGAGGGATCTGTTGGGAGTTCATGTGGGTGCAGCCTACATGCTAGCACATTTATTTATTAGACCAGGGCCTACACTACAGGAATTTGGATTTTGTTTGGAGCATCTGCCCTGCTAATACTGAGGAAATCATTTCAGTGGGAAGGAGATGGAATTAAACACTAGCAAGTAACCAGACCACACTCAGGAAATGAGGAAAGAAGCTTTTCTGAGAATGTTAGGTGAAACACAATGTTGAATGCTAAGTTGTGTCTCCTATTTATTCTTTGTCATGTTTCTCTGTTGGTAAGAACTATCTGCCTTCCTGCCTTATAGTTCTTATTGCTCTTACTCCCTGACAGCAGGCAAAGATATCCTCAAGAGCCATGCTGAAGGTCTTTGGGATCCCTCTGAGTGGAAACCAGTGGAAATTGTTGGAGTTCCTGCATATTGCAGATTGATGTCTATATGGAATAGCACAGTAATAGAAGTGATGAGCTCTCTTGTTCTTTTTACTCAACATAGTTAAAGAAGCACTAGACATATATGCTACTGACACAGAAGATCACCCAATGTGTGTTGCCTTCGGCAGCCCACACCACTTGAAAAGCCAAAGGATATCCTTAGCAGAGTGGAATCCAGACTTAGCACTAAAAGTTAATTATAATGCTATAAATTAGTCATACTGGTTTTAGAATATCACTGGGAAAATGCTACCAACTTTAGACAGTAAAAAAAATAACATAACATAAATGCTAAAATATGAAGCTTAAATACATAAAACAAGTTAGTGTTATATGCAGTGAGAGCAACTTCACACATCCTCTTGTTTGATTTCCTGTTAGATCAGCACTTAGAATATGGGTCCAATAGGTTTTGCAGGTGCGGATTCTAATACTTGCAAATATTAGAGTTTATCAAGTCTGCTAGCACATTTTTGAACCTTCAAAGTGTATGCAGAAGTATGTGTGCCTGTATTTTAGAAGCTCACTAATGGTGCTGTAGTAGATGACCTTTTGAAATTTTACCCAAACTGTTTCTGTAGTTAAATTGTATATTAGCAGCCTTAACTATGAATACAGTTAATACAGTTTTGTTCCTCTAACGTTTATCAAACTGTTACGGGTTTACTCACATCTACGCACATAAAACTTCTGCAAAGGCAAGTTCATACTCAGCTATTCAAAGAAGTGAAGTTGCTGTTAGAGCCTGAAACGTCCCTTATGTAGCTGACACTGACCAGAATATTATCATATGCTTTCTCACTCCCAAAGGTTAATTCAGGAAGAAAAAGAATCAACAGAATTGCGTGCTGAAGAAATTGAGAACAGAGTAGCTAGCGTCAGTCTAGAAGGCTTGAATCTGGCTAGAGTTCACCCAGGTACATCTATCACTGGATCAGTGACAGCTTCATCGCTTGCAAGCTCTTCTCCTCCTAGTGGGCACTCAACCCCTAAACTCACCCCACGCAGTCCAGCCAGAGAAATGGATCGCATGGGAGTCATGACACTGGTAAGGAAATGTGTGATGGCAGTTTTGAGCATGATATTTATTAAAATAAACTGATCAAATTGTTTTTGCTGTTTGCCTAGTCCTTACCAAGCCTTGTCTACTCCCTTGTAGAATTTGTTTTGTCCATATTTTGTTGTCTCTGCATATGCACCATAGCAAACTATGCCAATGCATAGGAAAGATAGGGAATATGGTAAAAGACCTGGTGGTTTAACCAGGATCTTCAGTGACCTGTAACTCAAAAAAGGGTCATACTAAAAAGAGGAAAGTAGATCAAATTACAAAGGATAAATATAAAAAAACCCACAAGAACAATATTATAAAAGCTAAAGCACAAAACAAGATTAAACTACCTAGGAAAATAAAGGGTAACAAGCATTTTTTTTTACAAATACATTGGCAGCAAGAAGAAGACCAAGAACATTACTCAGTGAGAAGCGAGAGACAATAACAGAAAACATCATAGTGGCCTAAGCGTTAAATGCCTTTTTTGTTTCATCTTTCATCAAAAAGGTTAGCAGTGATCACAACTAACATAGTGAACGTCAGTGTAAATGGGGTAGGATCTGAGGCTAAAATAGGAAAAGAACAAGTTACGAATTACCTGGACAGGGAAGATGTCTTCAAATCAGCAGGTCCTGATGAACTACATCCTTAAAGAATTGGTTGAAGAAATCTCTAAGCCATTAATGATTATCTTTGAGAACTTGTGGAGGACAGCACAGATCCCAGATGGCTGGAAAAGGGGAAATGTAGTACTTATATAAAAAGAGGGAATAAGGACAACCCAGGGAGTTACAGACCAGTCAGCTTAACTTCAATACCCAAAAAGATAATGGCGCAAATAATCAATCATTTGTAATCACCCAGAAGATAATAAGGTGATAAGTAACAGTCAGCATGGATTTGCAAGAACAAATCATTATCAAACCAACCTAATATCCTCCTCTGATATGGTAACAAGCTTGTGGATAGAAGGGAAGCAGGAAATGTGATATATATCAATGTTAGTAAGGCTTTTGATACTGTCTCATATGACCGTCTCATAAACAAACTAGCCAAGACAAACCTCCTGTAAGGTGGGTGCTCAACTGGTTGGAAAACTACTCAAAGATTAGTCATCAATGGTTCATAGTCAAGCTGGAAGAGCATATTGAGTGGGGTCCTAAGTCATCTGTCCTGGGTCTGGTTCTGTGCAGTATCTTCATAAAAGATTTCAATAATGGCATAGAGAGAACACTTATAAAGTTTGCAGATGATACTAAGTTGGGAGAAGTTGCAGGTGCTTTGGAGGACAGGATTGGATTTTAAAATAATCTTGACAAACTGGAGAAATGGTCTGAAATACATAGGATGAAACTCAGTAAGGACAAATGCAAAGTACTTAGGAAGGAATAATCAAATACAAACTTGAAAATGGCTGCCTAGGACAGAATACTGCGAAAAAGAATCTGGGCACTTATATTGGAACACAAACTGAATATGAGTCAACAATGTAATACTGTTGCAAAAAAGCAAACATCATTCTGGTATTAGCAAAAGTGTTGTAAGCAAGACCTAAAAAGTAATTCTTCTACTCTATTCACTGATTAGGACTCAACTGGAGTACTGTGTCTAGTTCTGGGCCGTACACTTCAGGAAAGATGTGGACAGATTGGAGAAAGTCCAGAGAAGAGCAACAAAAATGATTAAAGGTCTAGAAAACATGACCTATGAGGAAAGATTGAAAAAATTGGGTTTGTTTAGTCTGGAAAAGAGAAGACTAATGGGGACATAAGTCTTCAAGTACATGAAAGATCGGTATAACGAGAAGAGTGATAAATTGTTCTCCTTATCCATTGAGGACAGGACAAGAAGTAATGGGCTTAAATTGCAGCAAGGGAGATTTAGGTTAGATGCTAGGAAAAACTACTTAACTGTAAGGGTAGTTAAGCACTGGAACAAATGACCTAAGAAGGTTGTGGAATCTCCATCATTGAAGGTTTTTAAGAACAGGTTAGACAAATGCTTCTCAGGGATGGTCTAGATAATACTTTGTCCTGCCTCAGTGCAGGGGACTGGACTAGATGACCTACTGACCTCCCTTCCATTCCTTTGTTTCTATGATTCTACATATGGGTTGTAAGGTTTTTGGAGGAAAGACTAAGTTGTGTTCGGTTTTTATTGTCTCTGTACAATGCCTAGCAGAGTGGGGCCCTTTTCTCTGATTAGGGCCATTGAGTACCAATGTAATAGAAATAATAATAATAATTAGTAAAAAGTATCAGAACCAATTTGCATAGGATTTTTATTATAAGCAATGATGTCTCAAATAATCCATTTAATAAAACATAGCTTGAGGCAGAGTTGAAGGCTGTTAATCCTAGGTCAGATTTAAATGTCAAGCAAAAGCCTTACAAGGCCATTATTGATATTAAAACCTTTTAAAACTTATTTTTAAAAGCGTTTTAGGTGATTTTTTTTCTGTTTTACACAAGTGGTACATTGTGCGTTTCTCTGTATATGCTTTTCAAGGCCAGTTGCATGGGATGACCTGTTTTCCCATATTCCATTTAACCTGTATTATATTTAAACTGCATATAGTGTGTTTGAATATTCCTTAAACCACCTATATTCCACCAATGAGCATGAAACTGATATTGAACATTTCAAAAAAAATTCTGAAACTAAACTAAATGAGTGGGGAAAGTGCTCTGAAAAAGGTTATCCAAAAGATTCTCATTTCGGTTCTAATGAAAACTGCAAATGAAAGTCCAGCAGACGAAGGAGTAGAGGCATTTCCCCCGCTACAAGACTTAGCCAGGTAATTATGGAATCCATTGGGAGTCTCTAGCAAATAATACACTGAGCATTTTACAATGCTACTTCCCCCTGTTCTCAATACGTAATTATTTCAGAAGGTATGGTTTGCCTGTTCCTGCTGCCTGGGTATGGGTAGGACAGACCGACAACTCTTTGGGTGGAAGGGTTAAGTTGGGAGATCTTCTTGGAGGTTTAGATTCTATAGTACACAAACTTCCAAATAAACCTATAGGAGTTCGTTAGATGCCAATAACTGCAGCCAGATTTCACAGGACAGATCTATGTAAACTTGCATAAAACAAACTCTGCAGGATTTGTTGAGCTCTAGCTGTATATCACAGAGTGACACATTTGCCTGAAGTAGAAGCGTTAAGCAGTTGAACAATATATGTTCTCGTAGACTTCCATGGTGAGATAATGCCTGTGGTAAAGATGATTGGTGTTTTTGATGAGTTATTGAAAATGTCAGGTACACAAAAATATTAATTTAGATTTACCATAAGAGGAGAGAAATTTCCATCTTTCATGTACTGCAGTTTGATGTTTTGGTCTCATATCTGTTTTTCAGTGAAATATTTTAAAAGTTTTAAACAAGAGAGAATTGCAAGAAAGCATTATCCTTTTACTGTTGTTGATTCTTTTGAGAGGATTTATGGAAGATACGGGGGGGAAAGGAACTAAAAATGAAAATTTTATATCATGTCTGAAAACTTTATTTCTTTCCAGGCATGTGAAAATGAAGGGGCCATGTGGGAGTGACTAATTATTTGCAGGAAAGCAGGGCTTTGTGGTGGGTTCTCTAAATTACTGCACTCAAAAGATATTTTTAAGTTATGTCAAAGGCATCTGGAGAATATGAATGGGTATTCTTGTCACTATTTGTGTGTCAGAATAAATATATATGTGAAGTTTGAGTGTTTCTTTGGTCAAATAAGGTTTACTAATAATTCTTTTTTGTTGTTGCTTTTTTCATCGACCGAAGCCAAGTGATCTAAGGAAACATCGACGAAAGGTATGACACTCGATATTTTAATGGTACAATAGCTGTATTAAACATACTTTTTAAATTTCTTCATGCCTTTTACTTATAAAACTTTTATGTCATTTTTGTCTAAACAATTGGAAAAATGTATTTTCATTTGAAAATGCTTGTGAGTGAAAATCAACAATTAATTCAGTGTTAGGGTTAAGTCTCTCAGGTGACTTTATCTGATAATTCATGCTCTAGTGCAACCATTAAGAAACACTCCATCATAAACCAAGCTTAGTTACATTCTGAGTACTTTCACAGAACATTTTGTTCACTCTTTTTATTGATGGAGCAGCCATAATCTTTAAGGTTGAGTTTTATCTGTGCTGGTACAATACGCAATTATGTATATAACTGGGATAGAATGTCATAATTCTATTGGTATGAGAGAGATTAGCAAAGCCATCAAAAACTGTGACAAAATTCCATTTCCTTGATGCTTATGATCTAGAAATTTGATCCCTTCATAAACAAGCTGTGAAAACAATCGACTTGATCCTGCACAGTCTTAACTCATGAGTATTAGGAATTAGGGCTTGCAGCAGAGCTAGTCTCCAGGCAGCCTCACCAGTACAGCTGGCCTGTCTGATTAGCTGTGCTGCCTGATTGGCTGCAGAGGTCAGCAGGCTGGATTTTACACCAACAGCAGCTCACTGGCTTCACAATGCTCATGCCCACCACTGTGACTAGTCTTGTGTTACTTTGCATTGAGTCCTCCCTTGCACTGAGTCCTTGCCTTGAACGCTTCCTCACCTGATACCCAGCTCTCTCTAGTTCCTGTCCTATGGCTTGACCCTTGGCGCTGGTATCCAGTTCCTGCCTTCCAGTTTGACCTTTGGCTTTGACTCCTGACTATGGCTCTGACCCTAGCCACTAGGCCTGATGCCTGCTCCAACCACTAGACTAGACCACGCTTGTTCTAGTCAGACAAGAATGAGATACTTTGAATACATGAGTAGTCCCATTTTGTTCAGTTGGTCTGCTTGTGCATAAAGTTATTTGTATGCTAAGGTCTTTGCAAGATCAAGCCTATTCTGCATAATAGGAACAGTCTGCTTTTCTAAGTATGATTTCTTTCCTTTATAATATACATTTTAAGTTGGCACAGTTAGAACATTTGATCTGTTTCCTAATACTTTCATGTGGTTTTTATATAATCCTAATATTTGCTCATTTGCTCAGATAATTTAAATTGATTCCAAACCTGATCATTTGACAAATACTTGCTGAAATTTCCAGAAGTCTTGAAGAGCCGATGCATACTCTCACTGATATATTTGATTGGTAGATTGCAGTGGTAGAAGAAGATGGACGTGAAGATAAAGCCACAATAAAATGTGAAACCTCTCCTCCTCCAACACCCAGAGCCATCAGGATGACTCATACCCTTCCTTCTTCATACCACAATGATGCCAGAAGGTAAGAAGTTCATAACATGAGTCAGAAATTCACAACTTGACCACGTTATATCCTTTTAAAAGTATATGATTCTTCTGATTTCCCAGTACACCCTGACTTTTTTTGAGATTGTATGTCCAGCAAGTCAAAAAATGTTATTTTCTTTGTCTTTTCTACAATCCCAAGCACTACACTGCTGCTAAAAAACAAATAATAATAGTGTCTGTTTCTCTCTTATGTCATGTCTTTGGTCTAACTTTAAGTTATAACTACTTTAGAACAGGAACCTTAATATTCACCTGAAAGAGTGCTGTTAAATGATGATAATCCTCATGGATGGAGAAGACAAGGGGAATTCAGGGCAAGTGCCTCTGCATAAACAAATCCTGGATTTTGCAGGAGGCCAAGAGACAACATTGATGTGGATATAGGGGATAGGTAAACTGAGAATCCACAGAAGAGGGACAAGTAGATTCATTAAGGCCAGGTATACGCACTAGAAACTTTTACCTGTGTAGTAATATCAGCTGGGGTCTGATTTTTAATGATGTTTCTGTGCTTGGCAAAAGCCCTAATGTAGGTATAGTTATCCCAGCATAAATGTTTTGCCAAAATAGCTTATTTAGCTTGGGGAAGCAGTATAAGCCATACCAGCTAAAGCACTTTTTTGCTTGTATAAATTGTGTCCATATTGCGATTTGGAACCATATAACTATATCGGCAAACTTTTTCTAGTGTAAACCTGGCCTAAGAAAGAGAAAATATTTCAGGATTGGAAATATTTGCTGTAAATTAATTTTCCCTAGGTTCATCCATTTGAAAAAAATAGTGAAAATGAATTTTGAAATAATCATTTCTAGTGATAGCTTTGCAGCATTGCTCCTTAACATGAAAGATATAAGTATGTGACCAGCATGTCTTGCACTGGTTGTACAGTGTTATACAAGAAAAAAATACATATTCAAAGAGGTGAAATAAAATCACTGAAAGAGAGGGAAACAGTAGTGAAAAGAGAAGGAATAAGGGAACACAAAAAGAATTGCAGAATATGATTTTGAAAAATGGAAAGGAGCAACTAGGTAAACATAGAAAGAAGGTACAAAGTTTTAAGTATTCAAGCATATAGATGAAAAGAAAAAGACACGAGAAAAACTGGGAGAGAGAAGATTTTTAAAGGGGTATTTTATTCATAATAATTTGTTAATTTCATTAGTTGATTAAACAAGACCCCATTTTACATTTATTAACAAAGTGATATTGCACATGTTGGAGATTGTTTTCATGTATTGTCATCATGAGGGATCAGAGAAACTGCCATCCGGCATAGCAGGGATTAAAGAAAACCTTTGGGTTCAGCTAGCCCCACACTGCTATACTGGCAGCCAATCCCAGGCCTGGGGGTGGGAGAAGGAAGAAGGGCACCTGGCTCAGTAAGGGTCTGACTGGTGAGGAGGCAGGAGCACTCTGCCTGTGTGCCTGAGGGGACGGATCAGCAACCTGCCAGCCAGTGCAGCCACTTGAGACAAGTAAGGGCTCCCCTGCCAAGGGAAGGCTGCAGATAAGCCCCAGCACCTGAGGCAACTGACTAGGCAAGCCCCCAATAAACTGGACTAGCGGGGTCATGCCCAAACTGAAGAGACTTGTAGAAAGTAGCCCGGGAAAGCAGGTCTTGACTCCCTGCCAGGAGGGAGACCTATCTCGCCTGTTTAGGGTGATCTACATAGGGCCCTGGGCTGGGATCTGGTAGAGAGGGAGGGCCGGGGTCCCCCTACATCCCCTCTGGCCTTACAGACAGAAAGGCCAGTGATCTAGCCACTAGGCAGCCTGGCCATGGAAGACCCAATTACAGTTACACAATGCCTGCTCAAGGTGGTGAGAGATGGGGCTCAGCATGAATGATAGAAATTACACATAAAGGGAGATGGAAGTTTTGCCATTGAGTTCAGTAGGACCAGAATTTCACCCAGAAAAATAAAATTAAATAATAAAATCCATTTTCCTACTGTTATACCAATTATATTAGACCAGTAAAAACCAGCAGGATCTTATTAAAGGGGACAAGACAAAGATGCCACATTTATTATGATAATAATTTGATTTATGACTAATAACTAATATCTTAATTCTTATACACACACATTATACCTAATACCTATTCACACACACACACACACACACACACATTCACACACACACACACACACACACACATCCATCAGATGTTCTGCAGCTGCTGCATAGTTACCATTCCTGAAGATAGCTTAAGTTCATAGCTTGATTTTGTAGCTCAGGTTCGTAGCTTGTGGCGGCTAACTGGCCAGGAAAGCCAGGCACAAGGACAAGCTGGATCTCTGTTGGGCAGGCACCGAGGTCCTTCCATGCTGGCAGCAGAATGTTACCCAGAGTCTCTCATCTCTCCCTTCTTTTTTTATAGGCTTTTAGTTTGGATTCAAAGTCTATAGGTCTTGCTGTGTCACGCTGCCTCTGGGTTTAGACTGATCACCCATCAATTGCAGGCGTGACTTTCCGCCTTGAACCTGGCTTTGATCTTCCTTCTGTTGTTCTGTTGTCCTTTTCTTTTTAGGGTGGATGCTTCTTACTTTGTTTAGGGCTGTTGTCTAGGTCTTCAGCCGTTGGTATTTGAACTTTATCTCATCAGGACAGGCTGGGGCTGGAGGTTGATTCCGTCATTCACATACCTCATTCACACATATAAACTAAACTAATAAGATTACAGCAGGGTTTGCAGAAATGAAGGTTGGAGGAAGCTTTTACAAAATGGAGTGAGTGTTTTAAAATGGGGTTTGAATTACAATATGGAACAGAAGTTACAGTGTAGGCAAGTGTAGTGAATGGTGAACAGAAGTTACATTAATAAAGTGAACAATTAAAAACAGTTTCATTTATCAGTTCTACACTACCGGTGCAAGATTGTTGTTTCCTACCATACATTCACTAATGTTTGTCCAGTCTAACTTCAAATGTACCAATTTTGAGGATTCCAACAGTGGTCTAAGGAGATTTTATAATTTTTTCCTGATACACAGCATACATTTTTCCATTCTTAATTTTATCCGTATCAAAGTTAATTATAAAATCACCTTGTGCCATTCTAACTACTTCTTCCCCTTGGTATTTGTATCCTTGAAATGTACATGGTTGTATCCTCCTGACTGTTGTGTTCTACTTATAAGCTGATCATTGTTACTGATACAAACCTTAATTAATATAGTGGATTATTCAAGGAGGACAGATAACCAACTCTTTTACTCACATGGTTATATCTTGGCCAATTGGAATATGGTTAGTCATTGAAGAGTGTAATAAATATACAATATAAAGTACACACTATTAAAATGCAAATAGTTGTCAACTGTTATTACTCTGTGAAATCCAAAGCTGGGCACAGGAAATAACTTCGTTATCTGAGATAACACTGAATGGCAATTACTGTAAGTATGGACTCCCAGTAGCAATTGCTGAATGTATCCATATAGAATATATAGTAATCTGTTTTGCAAAACATTCCTTTTTAAAGTTAAATCCATGAAGTAGCCTGTAATGTCAATATGTCTGCTTTAGAATTTTACCAATGCCCAAAATCTGAATTGCTTTGATGTAAATATGTAGTCAATAATATATGCTGTATTTGGTTAATGAGTGAAACAAACAGAAATTATCTGATTGAAATTTAGTTCTGTAATTGTCTAATTACACAATGTAAATGAGATAAAAACTTTGTCATTGATATATTTTTCTTTACAAATAACACTTCAGATTTCAGTTGGGAAACCGTATATTGTTGTTGTTCATACATTTTCCCAGCATCATTTTTGGCAAAACAAATTTGAAAGACTCTTTACGTTTTATTTCCTCTTTGCCATTTTTCATGGGATTGCTTCTGATTGATTGAGACAAGAGCATTAGACATTGTACTATTCTATATGTTGCTAAGCTGTACAGGAAAGAAAACATCAATAATTTGATTAATTGTTCTAATTATGAAGAGGTTCTTATTAGATTCTAGATAATGTGTTTGCACAGCTGCTCAGGAGAAAATGAAACCTAGCCAGGAGAATAATATGATACCTATCTCTTCTTTTCAATTTTACAGTAGTTTGCCAGCTTCACTGGAGCCGGAAAGTATTGGTCTTGGCAGTGCCAGTAGCAGCCAGGACTCCCTACACAAAGCTCCCAAAAAGAAAGGAATCAAGTCTTCAATAGGACGTTTGTTTGGTAAAAAAGAGAAGGCTCGACTTGGACAGCTCAGTAAGGAATTAGTTGTACTCGGCCTAGGTCATTGTTCCACTGTCATTTTTGTGTTTGTTTTTGCTTTTTTCTTGTTTTCTAAATGGCATATTCCTCTTTTGCACTGGCAGAACCTTTCCATTAAATTTCATTATAGTAATGAGCATATTTGTCAGGAATTTGGTATAATCATGTTCTAAATGAAAGGAAATCCATTAAGCTAACAAGCTTCATTGTTTCCTGAGAGTTAGCCTCTTCAATGGAACTACTCACATGCTTAAAATTAAGCACTCCTTAAATACTTTGTTGTATTAGAGCAAAATTGCTGACAACATACCCTTAACTAATGAAAATAGAACGGTAATAGTTTCTGTTCCCACAGTAATGAGCTTATCTTAATAATGCAATCTGGGAGTTTCTCAAAACTCAATATAACAGCCCTTCAGTTTTCCAGTCTCTCACTGGGTAGGCAGTTCCTGGCTGTTTTAGTCATAGCTTGGCTGTCCTCTTGCTATTGGTCACATTTCCCACTGAAACTGCCCTTTCTCTTTCTATAGTTCATGCATTTTTCCTCAGCTGTGATCCTCGTTTAATTCATTTAATGGCACTAAATCTGCCTCTAAGTCTGTCTGGCTTCCATTATGCTTCCTATTGGACAGACTTTACAGAGCACAAACAGAAAAAACAGTGTTTTCAGGAAATAGATACTTCAGTCCAGAGTCAGAGGGGTATCCGTGTTAGTCTGGATCTGTAAAAAGCAACAGAGAGACCTGTGGCACCTTTAAGACTATCGGATATATTGGAGCATAAGCTTTTCATGGATGAATACCCACTTCGTCAGTCCAAATTGTCATTCTTGACACTAATTTGAAAAAATCTAATTATAATGTTCTTTGGGCTACTGCTCAGAAGACATATCAGTGAGAATGTGATGTTTTATAGCATCCAGATAGCTATGGGAGCCTAAAAAAGATGTGATAGTTTGACGTGGTTCCTGTTGCAACATACAGCACAGTGACAGAATCATAACATCCATTATAATTCATATTAAAAAGCTTCCTATTATTGTAGGTTTACATTACACTAGTTTGGAATATATTTTCAGCTGTAACTTCGTACTCACCATTTTGCTATAGCGATGGGTATAAACATGAAATCCTTAGTCATTTAAAATCTTATTGACATCAGTATGAGTTTTGTCTTGGTAAGGACTTCATATGATCTTTTTTCCTAAATTATAACTTAGAAAATATCACTCTTCTTTAGATGGTATCACTGGTGTTTAGGAAGGGAGGATGGTCTAGTGGTAAGTGCCCTGGCTTGGAATATATAAGACCCAGGTTCAATTCCTTGCTCTACTACAGGCTTCCTCTGTGACCTTAGGCAAGTTACTCAGTTTTTGTGCCTCAGTTCCCTATATGTAAAATGGAGATAATAGCACTTCCCTGTCTCTCAGGGGTATTGTGAGCATAACTGGATTAACAGGGCCGGCTCCAGGCCACAGCGAGCCAAGTGTGTGCTTGGGGCGGCACGCCGCTGCGGGTGCTCTACCGGTTGTTGGGAGGGCGGCAGGTGGCTCCGGTGGACCTGCCGCAGGCATGCCTGCGGAGGGTCTGCTGGTCCCTCGGCTTCGGTAGACACTGGAGCTGCGGGACCATTGGACCCTCCGCAGGAATGCCTGCGGGAGGTCCATCGGAGCTGCGGGACCCGGAGAGTGGCAGAGCACCCCCCACGGCGTGCCACCATGCTTGGGGTGGCGAAATTGCTAGAGCCGGCCCTGTGGATTAAAGATTGTGAAACTTTCAGATACTACAGTAACAGACACCAGACACATCCATGAGAGAGAGTTTAGAACACTTCACCAATTTGAAATGTATCTGGCTAACTTGATTGCCTGAAGTTAGAAACCTAAATCCATAGTGAAACCTGCTCCTGATACATCACAGAACTAGAGTTCCACATATGAAAATAGTTGATGTTAGGGTCAATCCATCAGTATAAAATCAAAGAATTCAGAATTTTTGTTCTATATCTCTCTCGTTATGGATACCCTATCTTCCTCTCTTCGCCTACTAAAACCCTGTGTTCTTGAAAAAGGACTGAGTTTTAATCATAATTTAGGCTTCTCTTGCTGTGTCACTAGGGGAAGAATGAAAATCTGATTTATTCAACCATGTGGTAGTTTAGTGCATTTCAAAATCTATTAAATGGGTCTCTCAAGTCAATCTGCATGTTCCCATCTGCACTGATTGAGAATTTTATATCTTTAGACTGGGTTATTAATTCCCATTTATGTTCCATGAGACCAATTTTATTGATATTGGCAAATTATACATAATATTGTATTAATTTACAGTAACTCAGAGCCCAGAGGAGAAAGATAAAATAAATGTATTGGTCTTCTATGCTGCTCTTTACAGTGCAGAATGGAAAATTCCTGTAAAGATTGCCTCAGAAGCAATAGAAGATGACCGTAAATTACTGTCTAAATGATACCTAAAAATGTTCATGCTATACATGCGTAATCTGTTAAAACACATTTATAATTCCCAAGAACCAACTCATGAAGTTTCAGGCAGACATTAGTGAATATTTGCAATAGATGATTGTCTGGCTATGCCAGAAGGAGAACATGAGACACTGGGTGTGGTTTTAATTAGGCTGCAACTTTATTCTTAAATATCTGGATGTACCCAGCAAATAAAAGTGTCCAGTGTAGGTAATTCCATTCTCATTTCCCTATGTTTAGGGGCTGCCATCATCCTTCCCCTTTTCCATCCTGGTCTAGCCATCCCGCTGCTGGGACCCCAACACCTCCTTTCTATGAGGTTTAAAGGGAGCTATGAAGGAGAGAGGGTTGACTCTCTGCTGTACAATTTGTATTTGCCTGAACCCACTTTTTCACTCCTTTAAAGTATGCCTCCTTTAAATCCTTTGCCAATCCGCTTTTTATCTGATCCGTATCCCCTGGATGTCCATCACAGGTTTACATAATGAGTTGTGACATTATAACCTAACCACCATTTCCTAACCTAATAGGTCCCCAACTCACTGTGGGGAAG
Organism: Gopherus flavomarginatus; assembly: GCF_025201925.1. Classification (NCBI taxonomy): domain Eukaryota; kingdom Metazoa; phylum Chordata; order Testudines; family Testudinidae; genus Gopherus; species Gopherus flavomarginatus. Next base: position 78,344,416 of record NC_066617.1, on the reverse strand, counting down.
GTGAAAAACATACATTTTATATAAACATAGCCAGGAACAATAAAACATACATTTACATATGGTAACCAAAAACAAGCAACAAACGCATTTTTAGAAGCTGTTAAAGGTGATCCCTGTTTCCTCTTTAATTTGTAACCAAGACAGATGAGAAAAGAGAAGGAAATGAAGTCTTTTGTGGCAGGCAGCTTTTATATGCTTACACTGGCATAGAGCTAGTATTTTAAAGGTAATATAAGATAGTAGCAAAAACACACACAGAGTACAAATTTTTACATAATTGATTGAACTAGCTCTATGACAACTATAATGATATAGTTATAACTGTATTGCAAGTTACATTAACATTAGGATGCTATGTCATGAGACTTCTATATCATTGTACCTCTGACTGCTAAAATCAGATTTTTAATGTGTTGTCACAAATTAACTTGACAAAAGGGAATAAAAAAAGTCCTAATTTAACTTCTTTCTTCCAGATGTCACTAATCTTGATGTGGCCTGTGGAAGTACAAATTTACTATTCCAAATATTTATTTTTTCCTGTTATTTGGAAGATACCTTCCCTTTTCTTCAATAAAGCAACAGACAGCATTAAATAGATCTTATTGACTAGCCTCAGCAAAAATGTTCTTTCTTTTTTATATTTTCATGTGTGCAGTCATATGCATACGTGTGTGCACACACGTACGCAGACTAGCACACAGAGTGAGTTTACTTAGAACGATCATCTCAGTGCCAAAGATGTTTCTGGTTCCAGCAACTTTAAGTATACATAATATTTCTGCAACCAGTAATCTCTCTTTAAAAAACATAGGTATATGTATATAAATTCTCACAATCTCTCATTTGAGTAATGTTGATTAAAAAAAAATATTGGAACATCAGGAGTTTTACCACTGACTTAAATAGGGCCAAGATTTCTCCTTGATAATATCCTTCTACCAAATTCTTTGTATGTATTCAAGAGAATTGGTTTTCCAGCGCTAAATCTGTTACTCTTGAGTTATTATTCTTTCAATGTCTACTAAATTATGTGCATTACTATCCAAAGTCTAATACATTCCTTAGAACATGTTTTACGTATGTATATTTCTTTAAAGATTTTTTTGGGGGGGGAACTTCGCATCTTTTGTTAACTCATCTGACTTTATCAGCTTGTGCATCTTCTAACGTCCTTTTGGAATATCATGCTAAACTTTCTTTTTGTGTTTCTTCTCCTGTTACATATTAGCTATATCTGTCCCTAGTACAAACTATACATTACAGTGATTTTTAGATCCTGATTATAAAACTGATCTGTGTGGGTGCAAGTGTGTGGATCAGCTTGCAAGATAGGAGTGTTATAAAGCACTTATCTCATTCACATATACATTTAAGACTATGGCTGCCATAACCCTAGGTTTGCCATCCTTTCTTGGTTATTCAAACAGCACAACTGTATTTTGTAAAAGTATATTATACTAAGAATATTTTCCATTATGTAAATGTTAATGAACTCACACAACCTATATCTAAAGCAACTTAATCTGCACAAAAGAGTGTAAGTGATATCTTTACAAGGGTCAGAAGGAAACATATGATTAAGTATTCTATAAAACTTCTGTCAAAGGACACTAACAATAAAGCAATGCATGAGGTGATTTTTGTGTGTGTGTGTGATCAGATGCATGGCTGCCATCTTGGAAGTTATGTGGCTAATGCCCTGTTTACAATACTGAAAATGTTCCCTTGTCCTGTAGACAGTTATAACAGTAGAATGATTTATATTTTAAAAGGATGACCTTAAAAAAGGCATTTGTTCTTCAACACCAGCAAACAGATGCACCAATAGATTTTTGCTCTCATTTGACTGAGTTGCATGTTAAAGTGGTTTGCAAATTTCAGGGTTCTATTTCCTCTATGTGATACCCTATATCCATTTGTTTCAGTTTTTTTAAGAAAAATTAGTTGCTTACTAATATTGTAAATTCTATTATGTTGTCCGAGATAATGCCAGTATCTAATATATACTAATTTAGGGCCAAACTGTGACTCCAGTCTTGCACTAGGGAGTTACCATAGAGCAGTGGTTCTCAACCAGGGGTTTGTGTACCTCTGGGGGTACTCAGAGGTCTTCCAGAGGGTACATCAACTCATCTAGATATTTGTCTAGTTTTACAACAGGCTACATAAAAAGCACTAGCCAAGTTAGTACAAACTATAATTTCATACAGACAATGATTTGCTTATACTGCTCTCTTTACTATACACTGAAATGTAAGTACAATATGTATATTTCAACTGATTTATTTTATAATTATAGTAAAAACAAGAAAGTGAGTAATTTTTCAGTAATAGTGTGCTGTGACACTTTTTTATTTTTATGTCTGATTTTGTAAGCAAGTAGTTTTTAAGTGAGGTGAAACTTGGGGGTACGCAAGACAAATCAGGTGCCTGAAAGGGATACAGTTGTCTAGAAAGGTTGAGAACCACTGCCATAGAATAAGGAGATGTGAGGTGTCCTCTTCCTACTTTACTCCAGTTACCTACATCATGGACAGTAACATGGGAGGGGAAGCAGGCACCACAGAGCTCTTACTTCCACCTTCCCCACATGCGGGTGAGAAGTGAGCAGAGCCAGCAGGTTGGCCACTTTAAACTGAGGTTCACTCTCTTCACTGAACAGCAGGAAAAATAAGCAGACTTATAATATTCCTCCTCACGTGCTCTTTGAACACCACAACAACATACTTCATTTTTTCAGGGCAGAGCACAGAGCCACAATCTAGCATTCAGTTTGTAATATGATTTGACACCAGATAGACAGACAGACAGACAGATGGGTCTGTCTGTCTATCTGTCAATTGCAGTTAATGCATGCGATTAACGCAAAACAAATTAACAAAATTGTAAACAGTGTGATTAATTGCAGTTTTAATTGTATTGTTAAACAATAATAAAATGCCAATTTAAATTTATTATAAATATTTTTGGCTGTTTTTCTATATTTTCCGATATATTGATTTCAATTACAACATAGAATACAAAGTGTTCAGTCCTCACTTTACATTATTTTGATTACAAATATTCTCACTGTAAAAAAGATAAAACAAAACAAAAGAAATAATATTTTTCAATGCGCCTCATACAAAACCACTACATCCTACTTCTTGTTCACTCATACAGACAAGTGTGTTTACATTTGCAGGAGATAATGCTGCCTGGTTCTTATTTACGTCGTCACCTGAAAGTGAGTACAGGCATTCACATGGCACTGTTGTAGCTGTCATTGCAAGGACTTTACATGGTGGATCAGCTAAACATGCATATGCCCCTTCCTGCTTTGACTTGTAGGCTCTGAAGTTTTACACTGTTTTGTTTTTGAGTGAAGTTATGTAAAAAATAAAAATCTACATTTGGAAGATGCGCTTTCATGATAGAGAGACTGTACTACCGTACTTGTGTAAGGTGACTTGAAAAATGCTATTTCTCTTATTTTATCCTGTTTACAGTGCAAATATTTCAAATAAAAATAATATAAAGTGAGCACTGTACACTTTGTATTCTGTGTTGTAATTGAAATCAATATATTTGAAAATGTAGAAAAACATCCAAAAAAATGTATAATACATTTAAATTGGTATAACAGTATGATTAAAACTGCAATTAATCACAACTTTTTTTTAATCTCACAATTATTATTTTTAATCATTTGACAGCCCTACTAGATGTCTATCCTCAAGAAAGGATGGTCAGTCTAGTGGCTAAGGTACTAAACTGGGACTTAGAAGACTCAGGTTCAATTTCCTGCTTCACCCCAGGCTTCCTTTGCAATCTTGGGCAAGTCACTAAGGATATGTCTACACTTTGAGCGGGAGGGGCAATTTCCAGATCAAGAAGACACACCTGTGCTATCTCTGATTGAGCTAGCATGCTAAAAATAAAGTGTAATCACAGTGGCGCAAGCAGTGGGATGGGTTAGCCACTTCGCATATGTACCCAGTGTCTTGGACAGGTACATACTTGGGGAGGGGAAAGGGTCTCCATGACTACACTGTTTTTAGTATGGTAGCTTTAGTTTTTAGTGTGGTAGCTTAATGAAAGCTAGCACGGGTATGCCTTCTCAAGCTGGGGCCTGTCCTATAAAACATACTCATTAATGAACTGGAAAACAAGAGGTGAATAGTGAATTGGCAAAGATTGCAGACAATGCAAAATTATTCAAGATAGTTAAGTCCAAAGCACACTGTGAGGAGTTCCAGAGGGATCTCACAAAATTGGGTGGCAACAAAATGTGAGCAACAAAATGGCAGATGAAATTCAACATTGATAAGTGCGAAGTAATGGACATTGGAAAAAATAATTCCAACCATACATATATAATGATTGGTTCTAAATTGCATTCTAAGAGATCTTGAAGTCACCTTGATAGTTCTCTGAAAACTTGTGCTCAATGTGCATCAGTTGTCAAAAAAGCTAACAGTGTTTTATGAACTATTAGTAAAGGGATAGAAAATAAGACGGAAAATATCGTAATGTCACTATATAAATACATGGACCAATGCCTTGAATATGGTGTCCAGTTCTGGTTGGCCCATCTCAAAAAAGACATAGTAGAACTGGAAAAGATTCAGAGAAGGGCAACAAGGATGATCAAGGCTGTGGAACAGATTCCAGATATGAGGAGGGTCTAAAAAGATTAGGTCTGCTTATCTTAGAAAAGAGATGACTTTGCGGGGATAAGATAGAGGTCTATAAAATTATGAATGGTGTAGAAAAAGTGAATAGAGAAGAGTTATTTACCCTTTCACATAATATAAAAATTGGGGATTGTCCAATGAAATTAATAGGCCGCAGGTTCAATGCAAACAGGAGGAAGTACTTTTTCACAACTAACCTATTGAATTCATTGCCATGGGATATTGTGATGGCCCAATATATAGATTCTTCAATGACTATTAGCCAAGATGGTCAGGGATGCAACACCAGGATCAGGGAGACCCTAAACCTCTGACTGTCAGAAGCTGGGAGAGGAAGACAGGACTGGATCATACCATAACTGCCCTGTTATGTACATGCCTCCTGAAGCTCTGGTACAGGGCACTTCAGAGACAGAGATACCAGGCAAGATGGATCATGGTTTGACCCAGTCTGGCAGCTCTTTTGTTCTTAACTACACCTCCAGCTAGAAGTACTGACATACCCTTAGTTTCCCTTTGCCTCGGTCCCCCATCTGTGAAATGGGAATAATAGTATTTCCCTCACAAATGGGTGTTTGGAAGTTAAAAACATTACTCAGACCTTTCCAGGTAGTAAGAAGGATATATAAAGACTTTGTCAAAGTTTGGTCAGATTTGTTACTTAATTCTGTGGTTATAAATAGATAGTAGGTATTCTCAACAAGCAGTAGACTTAAAAAGAGAAAAATAAATAAGTAAAATAAAAATAGGATTGGGCTGAGGAGGGGAATAATCAGAAAAGAACTATGAGGAAATATTTTCCTTTTTCTTTCCGTTTCAACACAGGAGGTTTTATGGAAACAGAGGCTGCAGCACAGGACTCTCTGGGATTAGGCAAACTGGGAACTCAAGCAGAAAAAGACCGAAGACTAAAGAAAAAGTAGGTTGCTTGTTCATTTTATTTTTCATCATACCTTATTCATACTTTGATTTTGTGTGTTATCCTAGATATATGCATAATTGAAAGCATGACCAAACAAATGACTGTATTTGTCTGACACTGTAGCAGTTGACCATCGTGTATATGTGAGTTTTTCCAGGATTATTGTTTTAAAAAGCTCCACATAAAATAACAGAAATATGTGGTAATAAAGTACACTAACACTAAAGTAATGTGCTAATAAGGCACACTTTATAAAGGTAGAATATTTTATCATTCACAAAAAACCCATGAGTTTAAAAGAAAGGAATATTTTTTTAGTTTGACATTACAGTTTAATTACTATGTCCTGTGCTAATTGTGGTTTTTAAAACTACACATGCAGTGAACAAAACATCTTACCGACTCTCTTTGTCTGGATTATCCAAAAGAAAAAGAGGATGCATTGAGCATATAATTATTTCAATCTATTATAGAAGACATTAGTAACTTTGCTTTCTCTTATGTCTGTCAGAAAATGACAACCTAGTTTTTTGTTCACATAAATTATAGAATAATTAAATGCTTTCTGCTGCTACACTAGTTGTAAAACTGTTACACTCTGAGTCATAACAGCTGCAAGAAAGTAAGTAGGCCCATTTGAAAAAAAAAAAGCATTGTGCCCCCCACCAATCTATTCAGTCTCATAATTCCAGTGTTATTAGAGGACATCTGAGGAGAAAAAGGACAGTTGTTAAAAATCATGCTCTGAAAATATTTTTTTTAAACAAGCTTATTCCTCCTCTTTAATTACTGTTTGAGTGTCAACATTTTAGTTCCTAAGACTCTTTTTGATCTTTCGTATTTACAGTATGCTCATGAATCCGTCTTCTGCTGATCTTTTACGTGGTTTGATGGATACTTTGCATAGTATTCTGCCCTTCTGATGAGGAAATTCCAGGGATTTTTTCCCAGCCTCTCTGAGTGGTTTTAAGCACTTACTTTGTACTACATGCCGTTATGGTACATGCGATCATTATTGTTAATGTACAAATATGAGTGTTCAACTTAAACTGGTCCTAGTTTTACAATCTGTGAACAAGGCTTAAAAAACATTCCTTCAGCATCCTCTCCCAACAGAGAAGAGACTTTGGTCACCAAACTCAGGATACTGTTCTTAAGAATACTACAACAGATCAAACTTTCCTCTGCATCTGAAATTTTTATCTCCAAATCAATTATCAGTCACCATTCTGTTATATATTTTATGGAAATTAAACCCTTTCTATGGAATTATATTGTAAAAATATCAATTGCTTATCCTTAATTCTGCAAAGCTTCTTAAGAGCTGTTGAAGCCACCACTGGGAACAGACTATATTGGGTGCCATTAGGAATTCAGCATTCACCATACTTCTCAAGTATCTTTCAGTATTGAGAATAGAAGATACCACAATATGCAGCCAGTATTGGTTGAAGTGTCAAATGTTGAGATTTTAAAGGCTACCACAGTGCCCACAAAAATATTTCAAAATATGTCGCTTCTCTTATTCTGTTAGGTTAGTATTTATAAACAGAATGTAAAAGTTCGTCTTCGAGTGATTGCTCACATCCATTCCAGGTAGGTGTGTGCGCTGCGCGTGCACGTTCGTCGGAAACTTTTTACCCTAGCAACTCCAGTGGGCCGGCAGGTCACCCCCTAGAGTGGCGCCGCCATGGCGCTCGATATATACCCCTGCCGGCCCACCCGCTCCTCAGTTCCTTCTTACCGCCGTGTCGGTCGTTGGAACTGTGGAGCGCGGCATAGCTGTCCTCCACGTCCCTAGCTCTCCTTGTTAACTACCGTTATTGTTACAGTTGTTAGTTAGATCGTTAAGTATAGTTAGTTAATTAATTAGGTGTAAATAGTATTGTATATAGTTGTTCGCCGGTCTGGGCTGTAGCCCTTCCCGGCACCCGGCACCGGGCTCATGCCTGGTTTGCCGGGCTTTAAGCAGTGTGCGGCCTGTAAAAAGCCTATGCCAACCAGCGACCCCCACGACGCGTGTCTGAAGTGCCTGGGGGAATCGCACAGGTCGGACAAGTGCCGCATCTGCAAGGCTTTTAAGCCCAGGACAAAGAAGGAGAGAGACCAAAGACTCAGGACTCTCCTCATGGAGGCGGCACTTGACCCGGCAGCTTCACAGGCCGTGATCTCGGCGCCGGCACCGGATCGCACCGGCACCGGGAAGACTCCCCGGCACCGACCTTCCCCGGCACCGGGTGCAGAGGCGAGACCGTCAACGTCTGCTACTCCAGCCAGGCAGACCCGAATGGAGCGCCCGGCATCGACATCGGCCGCGGCACCACCGGCACCGTCGACTCCGGGCCCGGTGGGTCCGTCGAGTCCGGTGCCGCCAAGCTCCCCCATAAGATCTGGGGTTGAGCTATTGGTCCCATCCACTCCGGAGACCTTCGCCTCGGCACGGGACCTTATCGCCCTAACTGAGTCTACTCAGCCGCCACCCCCGGTACCTCCGGTGCGGGTCGCGTCTAGAGGCAAGCACATGATGACGGCACCGTCTCGGGACTCGCGCTCGCAATCCAGGTCCCGACGCCACGGTCACTCGAGATCCCGCAGCCGCTCGCAGTCCCGGCACCGCTCCCCTCGGCGGTACCGGTCGCACTCGCGGCACCGATCGACCTCCAGACGGTCGCGGTCTGACTCCAGCCATCGATACCGGCACCGTGACTCTAGGAGCCAGTCTCGCCGTCACTCGCCATGCCGGTCGACCTCCCGGCACCGAGCTGGTGGCAGGTCCCGGTCCCGGTCGACCTCCCAGCACCGCGTCGGTGTCAGGTCCCGGTCCCGATCCCGGCACCGAAGCAGCGGCCGTTACCGTTCCAGATCCCGGCACCGAGACAGAACCCGGTCCCGATCCCGGCGCCGCTATGACTCCCGGTACCGATCCCCGGCACCGAGAAGATCTTCGGTGCCGACCCGCGCAGACCCTTACCAGCCGGGGTCGGCCCCGCCATGGCCTTCTAGGCAACCGTCGGTGTCTTCTCAAGCAGACAGCGTGTATGCGCTGGGCACCGACAGGCAGGCGGCATTGTTTCAAGATCCTCCGCAACAGGACCAGGGTCCGCAGCAGTGGGGGTTTTGGACCCCCTGGGCATACCATCAAGCCCAGGGCCCCCAACAGCTTCCTGCTAGGCCTGCAACGGCGGAGCACAGGGTGCCGGAGGCTTCGTTGTCTCGCCCCCCTCCCTCCCCGGATGGAGAGGAAGGATCCAAGCAGCAAGACCCTGCTCTTGCTCCTGAGACAGAGGCGAGGGCTGAGGGGGACCCCCCACTGGACACTTTCTTGCCGGGGGTCTCCTCATCCTCCTCCCCTGATGAAGCGGTGGCTGGCACCTCCTCCAGTAGCCCTCCTCCGCTGGATCTCAGGGCGCACCAAGACCTCCTTAGGTGAGTAGCTCAGAATCTGAGCCTGCAAGCCGAGGAGGTTTCTGAGATCGAGGACCCTATCGTCACCATCCTCTCATCTGATGCTCCCACCAGGGTCGCCCTACCCTTCATTAGGACGATCCAGGCCAACGCCAATACAATCTGGCAGTCACCGGCCTCCATCCCCCCTACGGCGAGGGGCGTCGAGAGGAAGTACATGGCCCCCTCCAAGGGCTACGAGTACCTCCACGTCCACCCGACACCGTGTTCCCTGGTGGTGCAGTCGGTGAACGAGAGGGAGCGTCATGGGCAGGAAGCTCCAGCCCCCAAATCCAAGGAGGCCAGACGTATGGACCTCCTTGGCCGCAAGGTCTACTCAGCTGGGGCCCTTCAGCTCAGGGTTTCAAACCAACAAGCCCTGCTCAACAGATACGCTTTTAACTCGTGAGTGGCAGCGGACAAATTCAAAGAGCTGCTGCCACAGGAGGCCCGCCAAGAATTTGCAGCCATTCTGGACGAGGGCAAGAAGGTTGCACGAACCTCGTTGCAAGCTTCTTTGGACGCTGCAGACTCGGCTGCCCGCACCCTCGCCTCGGGGGTAACGATGCGCCGTATCTCCTGGCTTCAGGTCTCTGGCCTTCCACCGGAGCTCCAATACACCATCCAGGACCTCCCGTTCGAAGGCCAGGGCCTGTTTTCAGAAAAGACAGACCCCAGACTTAAGAGTCTCAAAGACAATCGGGTCATTATGCGCTCCCTCGGGATGCACACGCCGGGAACGCAGCGCAGACCCTTCCGGCCACAGCAGCAACAGCAGCGCAGGCCATACCCCCAGTTCCGCCAACGGCAGGACCTCAATAGGTGCCGTGGCAGGAATGGAAGGCGTAGGCATTCGGGGAACCATTGGGGGCAGAATCAAAGCTCCTCTAAGCCCCCGCCTGGGCCCAAGCCTTCGTTTTGAAGGTGCGCCCGAGGGCGCAGTAACAGTTTCCCCCACGGATCCTTCCCCCCCGTTTTCCAACCGCCTTTCGTTTTTCCTCCCGGCGTGGACCCAAATAACATCGGACCGCTGGGTCTTGCACACGGTGCAGACGGGATACCGCCTGCAGTTTATATCATTTCCTCCTTCCCGCCCCCCTTCCTCGTCCCTCTTCAGGGACCCCTCTCACGAGCAATTCCTTCGACAGGAGGTACAGACGCTCCTCAACAAAGGAGCTATAGAGGCGGTTCCGGAAAACGAGAAAGGCAAGGGGTTTTATTCCCGCTACTTTCTGATCCCCAAGGCCAAGGGAGGCCTCAGGCCTATCCTCGACCTGCGAGAGCTCAACAAATACCTAGTGAAGTTGAAGTTCCGCATGGTATCCCTGGGGACCATTATCCCATCCCTGGATCCGGGAGACTGGTACGCCGCCCTCGACATGCAGGACGCTTATTTTCACATTGCCATTTGGCCACACCACAGACGTTTCCTTCGATTCATGGTGGGCCGCCTTCACTACCAATTTGCAGTCCTCCCATTTGGCCTTTCTACGGCCCCGAGGGTATTTACAAAATGCATGGCAGTCGTTGTGGCACATCTTCGGCGCAGTCGTATCCACGTGTTCCCTTACCTAGACGATTGGTTAATTCGGGGCATGTCGGAACTACAGGATTGCAGCCACGTCCGCAGGATCACCGGCCTGTTTGCTACCTTGGGCCTCATGATCAACATAGACAAGTCCACCCTGCTCCCCACGCAGAGGGTGGAGTTCATCGGGGCCGTCCTGGACTCCACCGTGGCCAGGGCTCTTCTGCCGTTACCGAGGTTCCAGGCATTGTCGGCGATCGTTCAGCGATTGCGGGCAGCCCCCTTGACATCAATACAGACATGTCTAACCCTGTTAGGCCACATGGCAGCATGCACATTTGTGACCGGTTACGCTCGGCTCCGCATGAGGCCCCTCCAGTTGTGGCTCATCGCACATTACCGGCCGGCAAGGCAACCACTAGACATGCTGATCACAATCCCCCAAGGGGTGTTAGATTCTCTCAGCTGGTGGCTAGACCAGTCCGTAGTGTGTGCAGGGCTCCCTTTCCACCCACCTCAGCCTTCGGTGTCCCTAACAACGGATGCCTCAGATCTCGGCTGGGGGGCCCACCTGGGAACCCTGAGAACACAGGGCCTGTGGTCCCCGCAGGAGGTGAAGCTGCACATCAACATGCGGGAGTTGAGAGCGGTCCGCCTTGCTTGTCAAACGTTCTGTCACCAGCTTCGAGGTCGTTGTGTCGCGGTGTTTATCGACAACACGACGACCATGTACTATATCAACAAGCAGGTTGGCACCAGATCCTCTCCCCTATGTCACGAGGCGATGCGACTCTGGGACTTTTGTGTAGCCCACTCCATTCACCTCACGGCTTCCTTCCTCCCCGGAGTACGGAACACGCTGGCGGATCGCCTGAGCAGATCCTTCCTGTCACACGAGTGGTCCCTTCGCCCGGACGTCGCCCTCTCAATTTTCCAGAGGTGGAGTTATCCCCGTGTGGACCTCTTCGCGTCTGGGGGGAACAAGAAGTGCCAGGCGTTCTGCTCCTTTCAGGGCAAGGAGCCCGGGTCTATAGCGGATGCCTTCCTTATTCCGTGGACGACCCACTTGTACTACGCCTTTCCCCCGTTCCCACTGGTCCACAGGGTCCTTCTGAAGGTGCGCAGGGACAGGGCTCGCGTGATCATGGTAGCCCCGGCGTGGCCCAGGCAACATTGGTACCCCATGCTGCTGGACCTGGCCATAGCCGACTCAGTTCCCCTGCCTCTTCACCTGGACCTGATTACCCAGGAACACGGGACTCTCTGTCACCCGGACCTGCAGTCGCTGCACCTAGCGGCGTGGTTCCTGCGTGGCTGACCGGTTCTGAACTGCGCTGCTCCACCCCGGTACGGGAGGTACTTTTGGGCAGCAGGAAGCCTTCCACTAGAGCGACATACTCGGCCAAGTGGAAGCGTTTCTCCTGTTGGTGCGTGGAGAAAGGTCTCCGCCCTATGGAAGTTTCGGTGGCCAATATATTAGACTATGTTTGGTCCCTCAAACAACAGGGCCGGGCGATATCGTCTTTGTGGGTCCACCTGGCAGCTATCTCCACCTTTCACCCGGGTGGGGATGGCCGCTCCGTTTTTTCTCACCCAACGGTGACTAGATTCCTGAAGGGGCTGGAACATTTATACCCTAACGTCCGTCTCCCTGCTCCAACCTGGGATCTTAACCTGGTGTTGTCTCGGCTCATGGGGCCCCCCTTTGAGCCGTTAGCTACTTGCTCCCTACTCTATCTCTCTTGGAAGACTGCTTTTCTAGTAGCTATCACCTCAGCTAGGCGGGTGTCAGAACTCCGGGCTCTCGTGGTAGACCCCCCGTATACAGTCTTCCACAAAGATAAGGTGCAGCTGAGGCCACACCCTGCCTTTCTCCCCAAGGTGGTCTCGACCTTCCACATCAACCAAGAGATATTCCTCCCGGTTTTTTTCCCGAAACCTCACTCTTCAGGCAGGGAGCAACAGCTCCACTCGCTTGATGTCCGTAGGGCTCTCGCGTTCTATGTGGAGAGGACCAAACCGTTCCGCAAATCCCCCCAACTTTTCGTGGCAGTAGCGGACCGCATGAAGGGGCTTCCTATCTCCTCGCAGAGGTTATCCTCATGGGTAACGTCCTGTATCAGGACCTGCTATGAGCTGGCCCACATTCCTACGGGCCGTGTGACTGCGCATTCTACCAGGGCGCAGGCGTCGTCGCTGGCTTTCCTCGCCCGTGTGCCCATCCAGGAAATCTGTCGGGCAGCGACCTGGTCATCGGTCCACACCTTCGCTTCCCACTACGCCCTGGTCCAGCAGTCAAGAGAGGATGCGGCCTTCGGATCTGCAGTGCTCCATGCCGCGACTTCTCACTCCGACCCCACCGCCTAGGTATGGCTTGGGATTCACCTACCTGGAATGGATGTGAGCAATCACTCGAAGAAGAAAAGACGGTTACTCACCTTTGTAACTGTTGTTCTTCGAGATGTGTTGCTCACATCCATTCCACACCCGCCCTCCTTCCCCACTGTCAGAGTAGCCGGCAAGAAGGAACTGAGGAGCGGGTGGGCCGGCAGGGGTATATATCGAGCGCCATGGTGGCGCCACTCTAGGGGGCGACCTGCCGGCCCACTGGAGTTGCTAGGGTAAAAAGTTTCCGACGAACGTGCACGCGCGGCGCGCACACCTACCTGGAATGGATGTGAGCAACACATCTCGAAGAACAACAGTTACAAAGGTGAGTAACCGTCTTTTTTAATCTATGTACAATGGATAACACAGAAAATTCAGCTTTACACATTACTTGCATCACACAAATACAAACCTAGAAAAGTCTTGGATTTGGATACATTGGAGAATATATAGGATAATCTATTCCCAGACCTCTTAGTCTAATCTCCTACAGTCGGACTTTCTTGTGCTGTCAGCTTTTCAAAGTTTTCTCTTCTCCTGTGTCTGTCCTTGGCTCCTTGTGGTGTAGACATAACCAAATCATCCCTTGACGTGGTATCATTTAGGAATCTTTTCTTTGTGATTATGACTCAATCACTTAGAATATAATCTTGGGCTAGTATTTCAGGTGCATATTTTTCCAGATAGTCCAAGATATTAGACTATAAACGTGGCAATTGTAAGTACTTACCCTTAATCATATGTTTATAGATCTGTCTCCTGAAGGCCTTTGTTCCATCACTTTAGACCTTTAAGAGTGGTCAATCTTTGTAAATTTTGGTTAACTTTTAAAAGTACTGTTCAGAATTCCCCCAGGTTACTTTCAGAGACAAGTTTGGATGTGCTTTGTGTTGGTCCATTTACCGAGGTCCTTAATTCATTCAATATATAATTGTATGTCTAAGACATACAGAAAAATTAATGCAGGTCACAGGTATTTATTGAATCATGGACATTACTGGGATAGGGACGTGTGAAATAGAATTCACGTGTTATCAGATCTGCTTTAGAAAGATAAAGGTATTTAATGTGACTGAGATCTTGAAGTGTATTAGAAGTTAAAACAGTCCAGTACTTCATTTTTTAATGCTTTAAGCAGAAAGGTTTGTCTCAGTATGTCAGACACCTTTCTTGCCCCCATTTAACAATGCACATCTCCTTCCTTGCATAAATGGAGAGAGGTCTTTTTAGCTGAGAGATGAATACTAATTTTGGTAATATAAATGAGAGAGATATTTAGTGTCTCACGTTAATGATAGTAGAAATATACTGTACTGACAGGACCTTATCTATAAACAATGTAGTATCTTTATAAAAGGTAAGTGAGAGAGTTTAACTTTATTAAACTGTCTTATTTTCTAGTGGCACAGCAACTAAGTTTGAGATCAAGCCTTTTGCTTGACTCCTTGCTTCTGTTGATCAGGGCCTGTGAACACTGCAAAGAAAGCAAACTCAGACCCTGAAGGGGAAGAAGCATCTTACATAGCTTTGTAGTGATCCCTGCCCCTTAGCTGGAAGGACAGATATGAGAAAAAGGCAAAGAAGCATTGTTTAGTAATTACCATACAGGACTGGGAGGTAGGAGATCTGGATTCTATTCTGTTTTTGCCACAAAGTTGCTATGTGATCTCCCAGTCCTGTATGGTAATGATGGGAATAGAATGCTTTAATGAACAGGTGACTTTAATGAAGAAGAATTTGGACCATTGCCTTCTACTGGATAACATCACGTCTGCTCATTCTTAAGCCCTACCATTATATTGCTTGTAGCTCAGGCACTGCTCTTGCAACTCAGGTGGCAGGAGACTGTGGTTTTAGAATGGGAGAATATGTTTTCTCCTTGATGTTGCAGTTATGAGTAGCCAAAGTATGACCAAAATTTGTTACAATATGAGTTAGCTTTGAGATAATGACAATAATTATTTTAAAATTATTTGAACTTAAGCCACAATATTTCCAGGGGGCTCAGAGGAACACTCTCTGGGGGGAAAAATGCCTTAAACTTAGAACTTTTAAAAATTTGACATTCTGGATTATATTTCTAGTTAAATTTACATCATGCTATTTTAGCTCTCTAGCCCTGACTATTTACATATGCAAAATAAATTATTGAACAATATCTTTTACTCTAAGTTTCCTGAGAGAGTACTACACTTCTGCATATCAAATCCCACTCTTGTGATTATAGTGTAATCAACATATTATTGCACTTCAAAGTTTACCTACTTCCTGCTTAGAGGATGCTATTTGGCGTTATATATTTCTATGTATTTGAATTAACTACTTACACAGCATTAAAGTGAAATGAAGAACCTAACTCCGTGATAGGCAAGACTTTTGTAGACCTCCCTAAAGAGCCAATTTTCATCCTAGGAATTTGGTTGTTACAATTAGTCATTAGCTATGAATTCTTATCCTAGGTATCTTCAAAGACACAGGAAACTAGCTCTTCAGAAGTTGTTAATTTAATCCCATCATGATGCTAAAATTGATTCAATAATACAGCCATTAGTTAGATGAAACATCTACACATTCATAAAGTTATGTATGTTTTCGGTAAAGCCTGACCACAAAAGACACATGATGTAATAAGACACATTAATTTAAGTATTTTAGAATTGTATTATTTGTAACTTAAATGTGGTCTAGTGTTCAGAGCATGGAAGTGAATTTCAGGACTCTTCTGAGTTTATTCTTATTCTACAAGGGATTTACTGCGCAGATTTTGTGAATCTACCTCTTACACCTAATTATAACCTTAAAGATCTGTTAGAAGGATTAATAAATTTCTGTAGAGAGCTTTAAGAACTTGTGATGAAAGGTACTATAGAACTGCAAACTATTATTATCTAAAAGAAACTTGGTTAAGAATAGAGAAATAGATTTATTCTTACATTTGTTAAGATTTGTTTGCAGTGGCATTATGGTAGCCATGTTGATCCCCGGATATGAGAGAGAGAAGATAGATGAGGTAATGTCTTTTATTGGACTAATTAATGTTGGTGAGAGAGACAACTTTTGAGCTATGCATAACCAAATCATCCTCCTCTTTAGGTCTGGGGAAGGAAGCAGAGCGTTTGAGCTAAATACAAGTTGGGACAGATTGTTAAGCAGAAAGAGTAACACAGGTTGGAGCCTGGCACTTGAAATGAAGTGGGCAATTGGGGGTTAGATTTTTATGCATAAAAGATTTGAAGTTGGCAATTAAGATCAGCAGGCAGGGTGGTGTGTTGCAGATTGTTGTAATGAGCCATAAAAGCAGTGTCCCTGTTAAGTCCATGGCTTTTTGGTGTCAAGCAGAGTTAAAGTTTCCAGGTTTGCCTTTTGAAGGTGTTGTGTAGGTTTCCTTTTGAGGACAAGTATTGAAAGATCAGCTATAGAGTGATTGCTTTATGAAAAGTGTTTCCCCCACAGATGATATGGTGTTTTTGTTTTATATCATTTTTCTCTGTGAATTCATTCAAGATTATCTGGTTTCACATGCATAGTTGTTACTGGGGAATTTGTTGCAATGGATGAGATACACCAGATGTTGTGATAAGTATGTGTAGGATCTATAAATCTTAAAAGGTATGTTGAGAGTGTATTGATTATCATAGCAATGGAGATTTGTCTACAGATTTTGCATCTGTTGTTCTGGCAGTGCCTGGTGCTGCTTTGAGTTGGTATGTCCTGGTCTATGGGGAGCTTGTTGAGGCTGGAGGATTGTTTAAAGGTCAGAAGAGGGGGTTCAAGAAAAATTTCTTTCAGGATGTCATCACCATCAAATATGGGCTATAATTGTTTGATAATACCTCACATGGATTTCATCATGGGGTGGTAGGTGACAACTAGGGGTGTGTGGTCAGGGATTTCTTTTCCCCTGTACTGAAGCAGGTTCTCCCAGGTATTTGGATAGCCCTTTCCATGATGGGATCATAGAATATTAGGGGTGGAAGGGACCTCAGGAGATCATCTAGTCCAACCCCCTGCTCAAAGCATGATTTGCCTCAGATCCCTATAATGGCCCCCTCAAGGATTGAACTCATAACCCTGGGTTTAGCAGGCCATTGCTGAAACTACTGAGCTATCCCTCCCCCCTTACAGCTACTTCTTTAGTGGAGTGTCCTTGTTTAGTGAAGGCAATTTAAGTGTGTTCAGGTGTGTATCCAGAACTTTCTCTTCAGAGCAAATTCTGTGGTACGTGAGTTGTAAATAACAGATTTTTTGGTGTGTCTGGGGCAGTCGCTGGATCAGTGGAGGTAAGTTTGGTGACTGGTGGATTTCTCATACATAGTTGTTTGTAGGGTTCTATTTTTAAGCTAACTGTGATATCCATGAAGTTGATGCTGGTGTTGGGTGTTCTGTAGGGAGTTTGATGAATGGGTGGTAGTTATTGAAATTGTGATGGAAATCTGAGGGGGAGTTTAGAATTTCTGTCCAGACTCCAGAGGATGAAAATATCATTGATGTATCTCAGGCATATCACTGATTTTGTTAAGACTGTGCATTCTTACATTTTGTCTGATATATGGTATAGAGAAGATAAACAATGCTGAAATGTGGCCTAGAGAATTGCATTATTTGCTATCAATATAAACTAGTCCTGATAACCCACCTTGGCTTATCAAACACAGAACTTGCCAACACTTATTTTTCTCAGGCTTCCCTCTTCTTCCCAGCCTGCCTACTTGCAGCCTAAGCTGTTGAAGGAGGGTGTAGCCAATGTGTTGCAGTCCTTAAAGACCATATCTAGCAGTATAATTCAGCAGATGTGAATGCCCCAGTAGCTGACACATCCTTTCATAGCATTTAATGCCAGAAGAGTACATTAAATCATCTGGTCTGATATCCTGTTGATCACTGGCCATTACAATTCACCCCATGACTCTGTACTAAGTCAAAAAACTTGTGTTTGGCTAAAGCATATCTTTCCAGAAACGCATCTAGTCTTGATCTGAAGTCATCAAGAAAGGGAGAATCCACAACTTCATTAGATAGTTTGTTGCAATGGTTAGTCACTCTCACTGCTAAAAATATGTGATTAATTTCTAATTTGAATTTATCTGCCTTAGATTTAGCCACTGGATCTTATTATGTCTTTTTCTGCTAGATTAAAGAGCTCCTTAGTACTTGGAATATTTTCTCTATGAAGGCATACTGTTATCCAGTCACCTCTCAACCTTGTTTGGTTTTGATTTTTGTTATAAACTGAACAGATAAAGCAATTAAAGTCTTTTACTGGTAGGCATTTTCTCAAGCCATTGAATCATTTTTGTGGCTCTTTTCTGCATCCTCTCCAATTTTTCAACTTCCTTTCTAAAATATGGATGCCAGAACTGTACATAGCTTTCCCGTATTTGTCTCACCAATGTCATATGCAGAGGTAAAATCACCTCTTGATTCATACTGACCACTTCTGTTATACATCCCAAGATCACATCTTCCCTTTTTGTCATAGCATTGCACTGGGTGCTCATGTTCAGTTGCTTTTTCATCCTTTTCAGAGCCACTGCTTTCCAGGATATGGTCCCCCATTCTATAGATATATGGCCTGCATTCATTGTTCCTAAATGTATAACTTTGCACATAGCTGTATTAAAATGCCTTTTGTTTGAACAGGTTCAACTTACAAAATGATTCAATCGATATGTATCATTATTTAACATTCCACCAATGTTTGTGTCATCTGCACATTTTATTAGCAGTGATTTTATATTTACTTCTAGATCATGAATGAAAATGAGGAATAGCAGTTCTGGTCCCTATGGAACCTTACTAGATGATTCTCCCTTAATTGTTACTTTTTTTTAAATCTGATCTGCTATTCAGTTTGTGACCGGAGTCCCGGGGAGCCACATTGAGGTTACTCAATTAGGGCAAACTGCAAAGAATGGGGCAGATAATCCCCAATACTTAGATTTACCAAGTCAACATAAAACAGCTTCTATAATACCTCTCTGGTTACCCAAAAGACAAAACACAGTTCCCTTTAGCAACCCAGCCATGGGCATCCACTGAGACACCCAAGTCAAATATGAAAATTACTGAAAATATTATTCATCATATTAGAAAGTTCTATCAATCCCAAGGGATCGGACATATTACCTCCTACATTAATGAATATTTCAGATCTTATCGAAATACACACTTACAGCCAATTCTTATTAACTAAACTAAGAATTCTTTAAAAAGAACAGAGAAAGAATATTGGTTAAAAAGATTAGTATACATACAGACATGAGTACAGTTCTGAGATTAGTTTCATAGTAAAGATGGTGAGCTTTGTAGTTGCAAATAGTTCTTTCAGAAATAGTCCATCGGTTATAGTCCAGTGTTCATATCAAGAGAGAGATCCAAGCTGTAATGGAGATCTCAGTCTTATGACTCAGGCTTCCCCTGCATAAAGCATCAAGCAGATCTGAGATGAAAAGTATCATGTCCCAAGAGTTTTGTATGTAGTTCCTGGGCAGCACAGAGTCCTTGACTGATCCATAGGCCTTTGATGTAACCTTGTGTTTCCCAAACATTATCAGTAATTAACTACATGGATTAAGGTAATTTATCCATTAAGTAGTTCAAATACAGCTTACCACAAACTTTAAAGAGACATACAGACAATGACATTATTTCACTCACATTTCATCTAAATGTCAATATTTCCTTTTGATCTCTGAATCAATAGCTATAATAATAGACAGAAACTGTTCACATGGCTAATATCTAACAAGATGTAAGTAAACACATACAATTAGTATCACCTCTGATTCTCTAACAATACATGTTTTCATTTAAAAGTTCTAGCCTATCTAACATGGAATGGCCCTAATTACCATTTTCATACTTTTCTAACGTGTCTCTAAAAGTGGAATCTGGGTCATTTAGCCTGCGAGTTGTTTAACCCTCTCTGGCCATGTGTCATACAGTTCTTAATCTGTTTTTAATGTGCACTTTCTTGATATAGTATAGTGTTAATTTTTAACAACAATGTTTTACGGTGCTAAGTCAACCACCTTACAAAAATTTAAGTATATTACATCTATGCAGGCACTTGTAATCTCATCAGTGATTTTATATTTATCCATCATAATGGAGACCACAATAGTTACCTCATGTTGTATATAATACCTTTTGTCAAAATATTATCTTCCATTTTGTTTGTTTAACTACTTGCCTGCATAAGACTTCAGGCATATGTCTTCCAAACTGAAGTCCCCCATGATAACACAACTTTTTCTTTCTGCACACTGCAGACAGGTGCTTAAGAAGTAACTCATTTTCTTCTAGTTTGATTTGGTGATCTGTAACAGACCACCACCCCACATGTTACCACTTCCTGGGCTTTGTTTGTTTGTACATTGATCCATATGCATTCAAGATCCTGCACTTCTGAGTTATTAACAACTCTAGAACAGATTGTGATGTCTTTAATCTAGAGTGCACCGCCTTTCTTCTCCCCCCCAACATACTTTTTTTACCTATCTTTTGTAAAAGATTATAAACAGATTTTAGCACTGCAATAACACGAATTATCCCACCAGACAGGGCCATCCCTAGGTGAGTGCAGGGTCTGGGACATTAGAAACTTGGCGCCTATCTGCTGGGGGGTGCTCCCCCATGGCTCTGCCAAGGCCCTGCTCCCACTCCACCCCTTCCCCCAAGGCCCCACCCCAACCCTGCCTCTTCCCGCCCCACCTTTTCCCCACCCAGTTCCACCCCCTCCCCCAAGTATACTGCACCCTTGCTCTTACCCCTCCCTCTAACACCTCCTAACACTGCGAAACATCTGATCCATGGCAGGCGGTAGGCACTGGGAGGGAGCGGGAGGTTCTGGCAAGGGGGCTAGTCCTCCCCGTCTGCCTGCTCACCTCCCTCTTCGCCACCTCCCCCCAAAGCACAGAGCCCAGGGCAGTCGCCCCGATTTGCTAGACACAAGGGATGGCTCTGCCAACAGGTTTCAGTAATGACAGTTATATCGAATTAATACTACAGTCATCTAAGGTCAAATTTCAAATGTAGTCACTTTATCTACATTTCCACAATACAGCATTACAAAAAACAAATAACTATCTATTTTCATGCACGAACTGGTAAACGTGTAAGCAGTCAACCATTATCTACATAATGGCACATTATGTGCATAAAGTTTCTTACAACATAAATTAGAGACTTAACTTTGGAAATTTATATTTTAAAATAAAAAACCTGTCAAGTATAAAATAGTATTAAAATTCTTGTTTAAATGTATAATTAGCTATAAAAATAAAAAGTTAATATATTTAAAAAGTTCCTCCACCTACACTGACTTACAGCTCCATGCTTCCAACTTATCTGTGCACTCTCTACTGCAGAGAGGGTCATTTAATTTGCCCCTGTGGAGAGGGCTGGCATAACGCATACTTTAAGTAGGCTGATCTCCCATACTGAGGGGGATGTCACCTCATGTGCACTGCTATCATAGCCTCAAACAGTCTCATCTGGTACTCCTTCAGCAGATCCTATGGCTGAATTATTCCCCACATTGCCAAAGTTGTCTGTATAAATCAACCACCTCTTCCGCAGAGTACACTGATAAGACTGCAACTCTGAAGATGACATATTGCTTGTGCTCTGTGCTGCATCTGTCAATATCAGTCTTAGAACAGAAGCCACAATATTACCTACAGGCAGAGGTGTCCTCATAACAATCAATTCACCCTTACTAAATTTTGTCGTACTGTCCTAGTCCTTAGTCTAATAGGAACACTAGGGTGAGTCAAAGTCAGAGCTGACAGTTTGAACTTTTCTTCTGCTTTTGTATAGCTTCAATCTGAATGACAATATTCCTGTTCTGATTTTTTTAAATTATTTTTTAAACAGAAAGCTAAACCTTCAGTCTATACTCCATGCCACCAAAATAGGCATGAACATTAAAGTTCATATTTACCAAGGAGAAGAGATATAGAAAATATTCCATACTGTGGATACGGTTTTGGAACCCTTGTGTTAATTACACAAACCACAATTAGGCTTTGTATTTGCAAAATGCAAGTTTCTGCTTTTAATACAGGTAGCAAAAAAAAAAGTCTTGATCATACAGAGACTTATGCACGTGTTTACACGTATGCATAATTCCTTGCAAGATCGAGGACTGACTGGTCCACTGTACAAAGCTCCCTATATTCAGAGAAACTCTATGTTTGCTATACCAGATACCTGTATCTGTTCATAAATCTTGATTATTTCACTAACAATTTTTTAGCCTTTAGTCTGGAAGTACTGCAGCTTGGCTGAGTCTAGTCACAAACTAATGATAATTTATTACAGGAATTCACATATCAAGAAAGAACAGTTCCCATGTTAAATAAAAAGGAGACTTTTGTTATTTAGCTTCATTTTTCTTTGTATAGAGCAAAAAGGATTGTTGCCTAGTTACATTCCTAATAGTGCTACATTCCTTTTCTTTCCCTTTGCTGATTTTACTCTTGTTTAGTTTCTTGAAAGATTGGGAGAGGGTGTAGAAAAGAAACACAAAGAAATGATTTCAGGGCTGGAGAAAATGCCTTACACTGAGACACTTAAGGAGCTCAAAAAGAAGATTGAGAAATGAGTTGATTACAGTGTATAAGTTCCGTGACAAAGAGAAAATACTGGGTATTAAAGGTCTCTTTAATCTGTTGGAGAAAAGCATAACAAGAGCAGATACCTAGAAGCTGAAACCAGATTCATTCAAATTAGAATTAAGGCAAAAATGTTAACAGAGATGGTGACTAACCATGGAAACAAACTACCAAAGGAAGTGGTGGATTCTCCATTTCTTGAGGTCTTCAAATGAAGACTAGATGCCTTTCTGGAAGTAATGCTTTAATCAACCACAAGGCATTGGGCTCAAAACGGAGGTAACTGGGTGAAAATGAATTGCCTGTGCTATACGAGAGGTCAGACTAGATGATCTGATGCTCTCAACTATACGCATATACAACTCCTGTAACTTCAGTGGGGTTTTATACGTGTGACTGAGAGCAGAATTTGGTTTAGTACGTTCTTAAGTAGAAAAAACTTTCTTTGCCCACTGCAGTATAAAAGTGCTTTTACTAATGATGATGTTAATTACATGCATTTTTTAAAAATTAATCAAAATTGCATTAATTAAGCTCTTTGTAATTGCCAGCCATCTAAATGTTCTCATATTTGTAACATTTATAAAAATCTATTATCCTGTAAGTGTGCATTCTTTGCTGTATATTAGTCCTTAAGAATAATTTTTATCTCGTGCCTTGTTATTGTTAATTGTACTTCATTTAATTTCTTTCCTTTGTATCTGCACACATGACAAATCATTTGATGTAAGAACTCCCAAGGCTTTTTTTCCCCTTTTTGCAAACAAAGGATGCATTCAATACCTCTTGATGTCACAAAAAAGTGCATTCTGTGGGCCCAGTCTGGCTAGGACAGGGGTGAGCAAACTTTTTGCCCCAAGGGCCACATCTGGGTATGGAAATTGTACAACAGGCCATGAATGCTCACGAAGTTGGGGCTGGGGTGTAGGGAGTGGGGAGGGTTCTGGCTGGGGATGTGGACTAAGGATGGGGCCAGAAATGAGGAGTTCAGGTTGCGGGATGGGGCTCCGGGCTGGGGTGGGGACGTGGGGGGTGCGGGCTCTGGGGTGGAGCTGGGGATGAGGAGTTTGGGGTGTAGGAGGATGCTCTGGGCTGGGATCAAGAGATTCAGAGGGCAGGAGGGGGGTCAGGACTGGGGCAGAGCATTGAGGTACCGGGGAGTGAGGGCTCCAGGTGGGGGTGCAGGCTCTGGGTTGGGACTGGGGATGAGGAGTTTGGGGTGCAGGAGGGTGCTCCAGACTAGGGATGAGGGGTTTGGAGGGGGGCAGGGAGTTGGGACGTGGGGAGGGGTTGCAGGCTCCCGGAAGCAGCAGCATGGAGTACCGGGTCAGGGCAATCCCCAGACCCAGAGGCTGTGGTTTGCTCAACCCTGGGTTAGGAGAACCACACAGTGCCTTGTTGAAGTCAGTGAGGCATTGCAGGATCAGGGCCTAACTTTTGTTCTATATAAATAAGAACTGTTTTTTTTTCCTCTCAAGTTAATTCCATTTCAAAACATGTTTTTCCTCCATTTATTGAAGTATCTTTCTGGAACAGTCAGTAAAGCCTCTACCAATATTTTCCCTTAATTTAGTAGCATAACATATTAATAAAATTAGATATTGGGGGGACCTTCTCTCTCCTGTACCCAAAATAGTAATTGCTTTCATTAAAATACTGTACACTTACAAATTGTAATGATATTAAAGAGAGAAGGTGGGTGAATTAATTTTTTTTGTTGGACCAACTGCTGTTGGTTACAAGGACAAGCTTTTAAACTTACACAGAGCTCCTCTTCAGGTCTTGGAAATGTGTCAGAGAGAATGTCTACACTGAAATTAAAAACCCAGAGCTGGCCCAAGCCAGCTGACTCAGGATCATGAGGCTCGGACTAAGAGTCTGTTTAATTGCAATGTAAATGTTCAGGTTGGGCTGCAGCCCAAGCTCTGGGATCTCTCCCACCTCACAGGGTCCTGCAGCCTGGGCTCCAGTCTGAGCCCGAATGTCTGCATCGCAGTTAAATGGTCCCTTAGCCTGAGCCTGTGAGCTTCAGTCAGCTGGGACAGGATGGCCGTGAATTTTTTAATTGCAGTGTAGATGTATCCAGAATGCAGAGCTGTAACTGGGCAGGATGAGTGGAGCAGCCGCCCAGGGCACAAAGCAGGGGGTGGCAGAAAAATGGGGTGCAGTGGGTGTTGGTGGGGCCAGCTTCATGCAGAGACTAGGGAGAGGGGCATGCAGGGTTATTCCCCCCCCAAAAAAAAAAACAAACTCTGTGTACTTGTCCCAGCGCTCTACTGCCTGCCAGAGTCACTCACCCCTCAGAAGCGAAGGACACGGGATCTGCCCGCCACAGCTGAGTCCACTCAGAGCACGGTGGCAGGGGAGGGCAGTCGGGTTCTTTATTTCTTTCACATTCCAATGAAAGCAGTACATCATTTCATTCTCCCTACTTATGGAAAACTGTTTCTTTTTGATACAGGGTTTGTGAAAAATAAACAGAGGGACACAGAGATCTCTCTTGCCAAATGTTTGAATCCTTTCTCCTTATGCAGTATAAGGAGCCTTACCTCAGCTAACAGCTATTTCTGAGCCAGACACAAGTAGGAAAAGCAAAACAAGGCCTCAATCCTGCAATCTGATCTATGCTGGGAGGGCCTTGCACTCATGCAGCATCCCAGTGACTTCAGTGGAAGGACCCTCATGGATGTAAGTGTGTACTCGTGGAGCCAACTGTGCCTTAAATCCTGATTCTGCCATCAATGGGACACCATACAGACATAAAGGTCCAGCCATGTCAGTCCCTTCATAGGATGAGAGCCTACGGTAATAAGGGAGAAAGAGACGAAAGACAGCAGGAAACTCCCCTCCCCCCCAAAAAGAAGTATTAGATATTATTTCCAACAAGCTGAAATATGATCAAGGAAGGTCCTTGTCTTCTTTCATTAAAATAGGGATAAAAAGTTTTCTTAGGAAAATGAGAGATCTAAATTTAAGGACCTGGAGTTTCTGAGGAGTGGGATGCCATGAGGAAGCCAATTTATCTTCCGTTATTCTCTGTCTGGCTCAGGGGCAGGTTAGAACAGCCTGACACTCATCTAGCCTCCCCTAGCATAGGGAATGCGCTATGCTGCCTTTGGATGCTGGGAACTCCACCACAGTAGGGTTATCTCCAGTTAGAGCTTTAAGGTCAGTCCTCACAGAGTAGAGCAATGCAGAGAATCTTCTCCCAAATGTTACACTTCATGACTCTACTTTCAAGTCTAATGGTGGATCCATTAATTTAGGAATTGTACAAATATGTATTTATTTCTCTTTCTTTTACCCACTTTCTTCATCCTCCCTATCTGTCTGTCCTCTGGCCCCAAAACTCTCCGTACCTCACCCTTTTGTCATTTACTCCCACTTTCTTCCCATTTTTCTCCTTTTGTTGCCCATCCTCTCTCTCCACCACACACACACACACACGCACTTGAAACAAAAAATGTATTTCTTGGCCTCTTCCCCCCTACCAACTACTGTGTGTTTTGTCCTGATCTCATCTCCAGCTGCCCATGCTCAGTGAGAGCATGGGTTCATCAGGCCAGCCTTGTCTTCAGTTATATTTTCCAAGCAGTTTTACAGTGCACCTTTCTTTTGACCTCTCTAAAGTTTTTTTGAAATACAGTATTGTAAGATTGCATAGATGTTATTCAGTCATGTTGTGATGGGTTCGGTCACAGGGACCCCCTTGGTACTGTCACCTGACATCCTGAGATTACCTCTGAGCCCATTTTCCCTGCCAGCTTGGGACTTCCAGAACCCTGCCTTGTTGAGCCAGACATGCTAGCCTGCTGCAGCACAGACCCAGGTCTGGTCCACACCCCCAAAGCTGCAGGCTTCAAGTGAAAACAGCTCTGCAGGTTACCTGACTCCAGCACCCAGACTCCCAGCTTCCAATGATATCCAAGCCCTAAATAAATCTGTTTTACCCTGTATAAAGCTTATGCAGGGTAAACTTATAAATTGTTTGCCCTCTATAACACTGATAGAGAGATATGCGCAACTGTTTGCTCCCCCAGGTATTAATTGCTTACTCTGGGTTCAATAATAAAAGTGATTTTATTAAGAATAAAAAGTAGGATTTAAGTGGTTTTAATTAATAGCAGACAGAATAAAGTAAGTCACCAAGCAAAAACACGCAAGTCTAAGCCTAATATATTAAGAAACTGATTACAGGAAAAATCTCACCCTCAGAAATGTTCCAATAAGCTTCCTTCACGGACTAGATGCCTTCCTAGTCTGGGCCCAATCCTTTCCCTTTGTATAGTCCTTGTTAGTTTCAGGAAACATCTTAGGTGGAAACTAGACATTTTCTCATAACTGGCAGCCCGCTTTGTCCTGTTCCATCCCCTTTTATAACTTTGGCACAAGGCGGGAATCTTTTGTCTCTCTGGGTCCCCACCTCTTCTTTTAAATGGGAAAATACCAGATTTAAGATGGATTCCAGTATCAGGTGACATGTTCACATGTCCTGTGAGACCCCAGCCTCCATTCTTCCTGGGCTGGCTCACAGGAACACAGGAAGGGTTGCAGGTAAATAAACCATTTACAACCAATTGTCCTAGTTAATCGGAGCCATCAAGATTCTAAACCACTATTAATGGCCCACCCTTTGCATAGTTACAATAGGATCTCAGAGTTATACTTCGTATTTCTAGCTTCAGGTACAAGAATGATACATACATACAAATAGGATGAACATAGTCAGTAGATCATAAGCTTTGTAATGATACCTTAAAAGAGACCTTTTGCATAAAGCATATTCCAGTTACAACATATTCACACTCATAAACATATTTCCATAAAACATTATGGAGTGCAACGTCACACATGGGACACGGGTTCTCTTTCTTTACTGAATGATAATCATAAGGTATGCTGGGGAAATTATATGATCAATTTAATAGACACCTTTAGAAATTATGTTGGTAGCACATGGTTTGCGCATGGGTTTTTTGCATGTTTAGCAGGGTTATTGGCTAGTGGGTAATGTCATTCATCCAGAAACTATTTTTATTAGCTCGCCTTTGAGTCTGTATAACTATACACACTTGTGTCAACAGGAAAATAAAATCAAATTTATAGTGTGATTGGTTCACAGTCCTTTTAGTGATATTTCTCTGACCATGTTTTTTGGAGAATCGTAGCTGTTTTACAACCATACATAACTCAGCTTGCTCTTATATATAGTCTCATTATGAACTGGAAGTAAAATTCCATAATCTTAGTAAGGGGCTAGATGCTGCTATCCTTACACTGAGTAACACCTTACATAGAATGCAAAACCGCATAAATCACTGACAACTCATCTCACACCAATCAGACTAGTCACAGAGTTACATACTGCTCAGCATGAGTAAGGATGGCAGTATCCAGCCCTAAGTGATGCTGTCATTTCCTGTAATGTTTCAGAAAACACAACTTAGACCATTTTTTTTTTATGTAATAGGCAAGAAAGCAAATCCTGGTTCACCCTTTGCTGTGTATTTTCTGTGTGTGTGGTTGGAGATTTTTCCATGGTAATGTGCTTAGTGGCTAAACCCATGTTGTTTGTATCTAAATGCGTTTGTGTGAAAAAACACTAATCAAAATATACGTAACATTCCATTGCACAAAAGGTTATGAATGATGAAAGCTGGGACAACCTGCATTTGTTTGTGAATAGTATCCAACATGTGCTGTGTTGTCAGACCTTCTGGCTTTAACATTTATTGTAGGTCTGTTGTGCTAAGAGGTTTCTAATAAGTAGCAGATGCCAATTTAATTATAACTGCTATTATCTCGGTTTAAAAATCCATACAGGGGCATGTGTCTTTTTAAATAAATTAGTGGAAGGTCTGTTTCCTAGTGAGATTTGCCATATTTGTGATTGTGCTATTATTTTATCTATCATGATTTTTTTTAATGGATTGACATGTATTCATTAATGTTTGTGTGCTTTTCTTTTCCATCCATCTCTCTTCATCTCATGAAAAGCATATCTGGGTAAGTTAAATCACATTGGCTGCTGAACATGTTCATTTTCAGCACCATGTTTTCTTTTCTTTTTTTTTCTTTTCCTTTTTCAATTATATAAACAGACCTATGCAGGGAACTAACCCCAAACCAAATGTTCAGGGTATTCTACAACTTTATAATAGTTGAATGCACAATATTTCTCATTTCTTCACAAATTCAGGACTTGATCTTGAAGCCCTTACCCTTAAGAGTCTACCTGGGGATAATGCCAGTCCATTTTTAAAATAGATTGGCTTGTTGGGTCTACATACTCTGTATATAGAACAACAATATTTTCATTTTATGCTTATATAATTTCATGCTTATTTTTGTTTTTTACTAATTCATTTGTTTTAAAAGTATGGAAATGTGTTTTAATTGGCTCTCCTGATTTCAATTTTAAAATCCTCATCTCCTCTTCTTAGATCAATTGAACAAGTTTTTTTGTTTTTCCTAAAACAAACAAACTATGGAGCTTATAAAAGAAAATTCTATGCAGAGTACACAAACTCTTAAATATGTCTGAACTATGGCTTTTTTTAAGATTGGAAGACCAGAAATAAACTTGAAGAGGACAGGAGTTACTATTTTAATTTAAAATGTATTACTATGAAATGCTGGTACAAAACCTGATTTAATAAAATTTAATTAACCTGGAAGCTCCAAGGGTCTCTAATAATATCTAGTAAACTTTATACTAGATTGCAAGGTCGTCTGTTTGGCAAGTCTGTTTGGTTCATTATTGCTTTGATTATATTTTTAATAGTAATTTTCTGCTGCTCTAATTTAAAGTTATGGTCTGTATTTTTTATGGCTATTCAGCATTCCAGAATATGCCTCTGTTCACATAATGTATGCTTTCAGAAAGGCAATAATGCCCTTCTGCTTGCAGAACATGCACTAATATACAGCAATTACAGCAATGTTTAAAAATGCTGTCCATAGCTATGTTACCTATGCTCATATTAAAGGAATAATAATACCTCCTTTGCCCTTTGTATTTAAACACTTTTTATTTATTGCATGAATCATTACTTACATTTACCTGTTCAATATTTCAATCATTCTCCCCTGAAAATTCTTTTAAAGTTAACTGGAAAAAGTTTTGCAAAGACATGAAGAATTAACCTTGCCCATCATTCCCAGTCCACCTTTTATACAAAGTTTTATATATACACACACACACACAAAAGATAGGTGCATTATTTAAAGTCAGGGTCAGCCTAAGGGCAAGAGTTTGAATAACTAACTTAATTTTTAATGAAGGGTTGTATTTAAAACACACACAGACCCTTTTAAAAGAGATTAAGTCAAAAGTATATGGCAATTGCAAGGTTGCTTCTTGTTCCTTTTAAATCTATAATGGCTAAAAAATATCAATACAGAGAAATGAAAAATTCCTTCTGTTAATAGCATCTGTCCAAAGCCCTATGAGTTCAATGGAAAAATTCTTGCTTGATTCCAAAAGGCTTTGAATCCAAGACACTAGTTCCTGGACATTTGTCTGTTTCAGTTATTTGAATATTATTTTTCCATAGAGAATCAATTATGTTTGCACCTTGGTTTAAAATCCTCATGTTGCTCACATTGGCATCTTCTATCTAACTTAATTTACAGAAATCTAATATGTATAAAGGCTGGTTGTAATTTGGACAATATTTCTACTTGAAAGAATACAATAATTAACAATTCCATTTACATTACTCAGTGTTAAATAATAATAAAGGAAATAATAATAATAATAATAAAGGGAATCTGTTGCATTTTGTCTTCAACGTCACATTTTGACTTGCAGCCAGTATCTTTATTAGAAAACTTTTATGCATGACATTTCATGGGAATTAGCTTCTCTATCTACAAGCCGGTGTTTCTAAGTGAGAACTGCTAGTACCGTACTATTAAAATGTTGTTACGTCTTGTTTTAACATGCCTCATTATTAACTTACCTCACATTTGCTCTTGAATTTTAATTAAGAGCCATTATACTTGGTATTACTGAGAACGCTACATGTGAAATCAACTGGAACTAGCTAATCCTACTACTATTTTGCAGAAGTACGGAGTTGTGTGTTGAAATTCATATTTCATCATGGAAGTGTTTAGACCTTGTCTTAAAGTTCCTGCGCTTTAATTTAGATGTCAGTCATTTTGAGCAGCTATTTGTTGTTCACCTCATTAGATGAGCCTCACTTTCATGACAGTTATAAACAAGATCAAGCTAGAAATTTCGTTTTCAATCCAGATTTTAATATTTACCAACAGAGAGGTCAATGGGTGGACTCTCCTTAGTCATTCATTTTTAAATAACATTCATTTGCTGTTACACAATGAGCAGTTGACAGTGGGTGATAACAGGATTTGACAATCACCTACACAAGAAAAAAAAAACATTTAGTGGACAAGAAGCTCCATGAATTGTAAACCCCTAAATCAGTGGTTCTCAACCTTTTTTCATGTTTGGTTTCTAAAAGAATTTTAATGGAGTTGTGGACCCCTTTGGAAACCCTAGACTTAGTCTGCTGACCCCCAGGAGACTGCAGACCACAGGTTGAAAACCACTGTTCTATGGTAACAACAGCCATTTGTGGACCCCCTCCATGGACTACAGGTTGAAAACCACTGCAGGTTGTCCTGAACATTCATAGTCAGCACTGATCTCTTGGGTTTTATCTCTTCCCTTACAGCACAGTTCCCATATTGTCCACTCTGGCCACTGCTCCCTTCAGAGGCGTTTCAAAATGCTGAATGGCAACCCTACTGTAATAATGTTGAGTGGGTTAGCATAGTTATATGCTAAACAGTCCCACCGGGCTCTGGGGAGGATTAGGATAAGGAGAACAGTCCAGTACAGTAGTGCCCCTGTGAAGTAGTTTCCTTGGGATTAGGGAAGAGAAGTCAATGCTGCGGGGAGACCGCACTTCCATGTCACCACCATTCTGTGCCAGACAGCCCAGACACACCTGACTGTGCCCCTCTCTAATTGCACCAATGGTGAGGATACCCAGTTGTATCATGTCCTTTTTCGAAAATGTTAGATTAACAGAAGAGTCACCCTAGCTTTGGACAGAGGCTAGCTAAAGTCCACTTTCATATAATTTCCTTACCTTGCAACACCTATCTAGCGCAGTGGAAGATAGTTGGCTAATGACGCAATAATAAATTATTTAGATAATGGCACAGACAGTACACTTATAAAATTTGTGGACAGTACCAACTGGGAAGAGTTGGAAGAGCTTTGGAGGGCAGGATTAGAATTCAAAATTATCTCGACAAACTGTCAAAATGGTCTGAAATACATAGGATGAAATGCAGTAAGGACAAATGCAAAGAACTACACTTAGGAAGGAATAATCAGCTGTGCAAATACAAAATGGGAAAATACTGTCTAGGAAGGAGTACTGCAGAAGGTGATCTGGAAGTTGTAGAGGATCACAAATTAAATATGAATCAGCAGTGTAATACTGTTGCAAAACAACAAATGTCTTTCTATGATGTATTAGTAGAGGTGTTGTAAGCAAGAAGTAATTATTCCACTCTACTCAGCATTAATAAGCCTCAACTGGCGTACTGTGTTCTTTGAGAAAGAGGTGGACAAATTTGAGAAAGGCCAGAGGAGAGCAACAAATGTGGGTTAAAGGCCTAGAAAACATGACCTACAAGAACAGATTGAAAAAACTGGGTTTGTTTAGTCTGAAGAAGAGAAGACTGAGAGGGGACATGATAACAGTCTTCAGGTACATAAAAGGATGTTATAAAGAGGAGAGTGATAAATTGTTCTCCTTATCCACTGAAGAAAGGAAGTAATGAGCATAAATTGCAGCAAGGGAGATTTAGGTTAGATACTAGGAAAAACTGGTTAACGATAAGGCTCATTAAGAACGGGAACAAATTACCTGGGAGGTGTTGGGAATCTCTGTCATTGGAGGTTTTTAAGAGCAGGTTAGACAAACTCTTATCAGCGATGGTTCCTAATACCTTGTCCTTCCTCTGTGCAGGGGACTGGACTAGATGACCTATCAAGGTCCCTTCCAATCCTACATTCATATTACCGTTACTCCCAGTGTCTTAAATAAAGGGGATTTTATTCTTAAATAATAATATCTAAAAATATTGATTCATGTTGTAATCATTCCAGTGCTTGCAAACTCTCTTAGAGACTATTATATGCAAACTACCTCCTACAGTAAAGTCTAATTAATATCAATTCTCCTGACCATATTAGTTGCATATGTTGCCAAAAATTAGATAGGAAAGCAAGGAAAGTCCTGTATCTGCCTAAAGATACAAACAAGTGACACAATGTAACAGTATATAGTGCTTTCTCTGACATCTGCCAGCTCCTCCCCACCTTTCAGAGTAGGGAGGGGAACACTACATTTCTCCCCACCAGCTGTAAACCCCAGCAGAGGGAAACAGTCTGAGGCTGTTATCAGTGCAGCTGAGCACACTCTGTTCCTCCTCTAATGATCAGTTGCTTAGCTAGGTAGGGAGGAGGCAGCTGCAGTCGTAGCTTCCTCTAATCAGGGGCCTCTCTGTCCATCTGCAGAGCAAGCAGCAGCTACCCTCTGGAGCCATGGGTCCCTTCCTCTCAGTCACTAATTTGTGGGTTTTACTTAGAATAACTTCATGGCCTCATAAACTACTTTGATGAAGTGTAGAGGATACATTTTTCTCCCAAAATGGCATCTAAATTTATGTGAACTGGTTTATAGCTGTTATTACCCTGGTGGTAGGAAAATTGCGCACAATTTTAGCCATTTTCACATTGTTGTAATGAAAAATTACAGATTCATTTGAAAATTATTGGATTCTTTTTGCAAGGAGTTTATACTGTAAACAAACTAATATATTCTCAAGTGAAAACCACTTTAATAGATTCAGAGATTGTAAAGCCATCAACCAGTGTGACCTCTTATATAACACAATCTTGATTCTAACATCTTGATTTTGATTTTTTTTTAAACTTGACTTTGAAATAGCCAAGGAATTTTGGTTTGAAAATTTGCTACAGACCTACAATCACTGCAGAAGATTCATATTTTTCATAAATATTGGAAGTTGCTATTTTAGTTATATTACCTTTATTAGTTAGATTTACTTTTTATCAAAATTATACATCATTTATTAATTAACTTGCATCATACTCATTTGTGTAACCCAATCTAACAAAGAATGTATCTTTGTCCCCCTCTAGGGGCTGATTCATGTAAGAGGATAAGTGTCTACTACAGCTGTCACCTAAGAAATTACTGCTTTTAGATGGAGTAATAGAGGCTCTGTTTTTAGTTCTGCAGAGCCAAGGTTCAAACGCTGTATACAGCCTAAGTGATATAATTTATAATTTCATATTGTATAATATAAAATCATACTTATATTTAAACCACAGGGTATTTTTTTTTAAAAGGGAAATTCAAATTAAATAAAACTTGCATTTCATTATTTGTAGGCAAAACCATAAAAGAAAAGGAAATTATTATCTGAGCTGTTAAATATAAATTCCAATCCTTCTAAAAAATTAAATGAATAAAAATGTCTTTAAGATCCCAAATCATTAAGTGAGGCTTTGGTCTTGTGCAGGCACTCTGCCCAAGGGTTAATTTCACCCTAATACAATATTTGACTGAATAATAGATTTTAAAATTACAACTAAAATTATTAGTACGGGAGGAGGGATAGCTCAGTGGTTTGAGCATTGGCCTGCTAAACCCAGGGCTGTGAGTTCAATCCTTGAGGGGGCCATTTAGGGAAGTGGGGATTGGTCCTGCTTTGAGCAGGGCAGGGGGTTGGACTAGATGATCTCCTGAGGTCCCTTCCAACCCTAATAATCTGTGATTCTGTGATAATCATTTTCCTCCCTCACCTGCTGTGCCTTCCAAGAACCTCAGGATTATGTGTGATGTCACTGATAGCTGTAGCCAGGAGCATAAGAAATTCAAATTTTGGACAGTTCTGTTCAGCCAGAAGCAATATCCGGAGCAGTTCTCCCATAAGTACCGCCACGAGTCTGACTGACCATGCAGCTATAGAGGCTCTTCACTAATCCAGAAGAGAACATCTCCCTCAGAAGCGGCAGCATAATGCTAAACTGAGAGCCCAAACCTGACTCCAGTTTGATTACTGGGAATCACACCAGAGATATTCTGAACATGCTCAATATTTTCTCTGATATTCCAGGCTGGAGGAAGTGAGTTGTTGAGGGGAAAGACATTGTAAAGTGGCTCTGGGCCTAAAGATTATGTCTCCTTTCCTGGCACTTCAATTCCAGAGTTCAGCCATGGGTTTAAAAAGAGATCTAACAAGCCCAAATTTGCCTCCTAGACCAAAGTTCCTCCCAACTCACATAGCACTGAGCACTGAGGAAGCTCACACGGATGATGGGGAGGGGATGGTTGAGTGATCTCATACTCCAGTTATTGGGTAGAACCTGTGCAACAACAGTGTGGTAGAGAGGGGCACTTCACCCTCTCTGGGAAATTGGAGGAGGAAACTCTCACTTCCACCAACCACCCACAGAGAGTAAACACCATCCTTACACACCAAGCAGTTAACTGACTTTTTTACTTGGGCTTCTTGGCACAGCTCCCCAGGTCTCCTTGGCCTAGCTGGGATTCAGGAAAAGGACATGGATAGCAAGTGGCAGTTATATAACAGGTTTCCTACAAGCAGCTGCAAAACTCTCTGCAGCAGAGGATAGTGTGTGTGCTAAGAGGGAAGCCTAGATGATTTTGGTTGAAAAGTGTTGTCAGATGTCAATGGTGTTATCTATAGCTGAAATACAGAAACCTGAAGCAGTTGTAGGGCTAGATTTTCAAAAATGGACTCTTCCTGTGGATTCAAAATAATTTAGGGAATTTAGGTAACTAAGCGGCTGATTTCACCTATAAACTCTGACTTTTGGCTATCTAAAAAACTTGCATTGCACCTGAAACTTGTCATTTAAGAAATTAAACAATTCCATAGAACTGAAAACATAAATTTGGAAAGGATGGTGACATAAGTAGTTTGTGTTCGTCATTGCTGGACAACTTGATTCAAATAAAATATTAGATTATCAGGACAAAGAGGTGTGCAGGTCTTAATCAATCTTTCTCCCCTTCTACTAGAGCCAAATTCTAAAACCCTCACTCACTGAATAGCATCTATCTGAAAGTGTTACTCCGTTGATTACAATGGAGTAATTTACAGAATAAAAGGATACTCAGTAGGGGCACAAGTAGCAGAATCTGACCCTTCATGATTTGGGAACCCCAATTTATTTCTTAAAAAAAACAGGGTCATTCTCTTGCCTTTATCTCTGCTTCATTGTGCCCCAGTGTTTCAAGATCCCTATGTGAAGGGCTACTAAGGCAAAGCAGCATTGTTGGGGGTTCTCTGAACCACGCAGGCTGCAACAATAAAGGACAAGGAAGCAAAAGCAATATTATCACTTTAAATTTCCTTTCTTCTGAAGTGTTGTCAGCAAATTTTAATGTTACATTAGCATAGTCCTTATCTAATTTGTTTCCATTACTGCTGAGAACCTGCCTTCTGTGCTCCTCTCAGTGGGAGGCAGACAGAAATACTTTGGTTAATAAGAAACAGGTTTTAGAGGGGCTACATGATGAATTCTGTGTCCCCTGCAATATTCTGTTGATCCGTTCCCCTGTGCAAAAGGATTTTTTTTGTGTGCGTGATCAAATTATTTAATATGGGTGAAATGTAAAGCTAGCATTTTCCTGATATTTTAATAGATTTAAAAGTATATAATCTGCATGATATTCAATATGATTATATTAAATGTGATGTTACACTCTTTGTTTTAAAGGCTGCAAAAGCCAAATTCTTATTGTGGAGTGACGTGTTCGACAGGCTTTGAAGTCCAGGGGAGATGGCAGGCACAGAATTTGGATCTGTAGTTGGCCACCTTTGTAATGATTCACATATCGTTGAGAAATCATCACAATGCTTATCCAATGAATTGTGTCAAAACGTGTAACAAAATTGTATAATAGATGTCTTCTCTGTGGTATATTTCTATACACAATCCAGAAAGGTTGAAAATTAAATTACAAATGTATTTCCTTTACATGTTAGGCATTATCATAGGAGTCCTAGTCCAGGATAAAACGAGTCCTAGAACAGAAAGAGAACAAAGTTTGGAATAGAGAAAGGAATCTGTTCAGAAAAGGCAAGGAACTGCTTTTACTTAGGCTTAAATACTTTAAGAAGATTATTGGTGTAAATGAGGAGAGTTATTGTGCTGCGTTATTGTTGCGTTTAGCCTTGGAAGTACAAGTGTAGCTCTGCTGTCCCCGGCACTGACTCCTGCTTAACACTTTCTGATACACTTTTAGGCATGAACTTCTGGAAGAAGCTCGGAGAAAGGGATTGCCTTTTGCACAGTGGGACGGGCCTACAGTGGTTGCGTGGCTGGAGGTAAGTGTTGGAAGCCTGGATCTTATTCCCAGAACGTCTGTATTTATGTTCCCTTCCCAAACTCTGAGAGGCGGCATTTGGAGAGAAAGTCTGAACGTTTCATTTTCTTTCTTTCTATTAGCTGTGGTATCACTGCCAGCTGCAGGAGGCTAACGGGTGGGGGACTGAGACAGAAGCTGCCGAGAGGGCGATAGAGGCAGGTTGGATGGAAAGGGGGCAAAAAAAGGTTTATTACCTCTGAAGAAAGCGACCCTAGAAAAACTGCAATTGAACACTGGGTTCTTGAGTCTCAATATTCCTCTGTCAGTAAATGTTTGGGAAACCCGGTGTCTGAGTATGTCTGTCTCTCTTATTTCCCCTAGTGGCAGATATGTAGAGGATCTTACCCTCACAAATAGTCTGTAATCATATAATTTAAAGATTTTACATAACACATAAGTACAAGGGGCACAAATTAAGGCAAACTTAATACTGGCATTTCCTAAATTTTCATTGCCTGACTGTCATCTTAGTGTTCTTTAAACATAGTTATTTGGTGTGTAATATATGTATTGTAGGGGGGTGATCACCTGCTCCTGCCCGGGAGGGATAAAAGTAGCCCTTCAGAGGGCTGTGGCTGGGAGAAAGCAGCTATGAGGCTGATTGGGGAAGCAGCTGCAGCTGGGCCATGCCCCAGACAGGCATCAGCTGGCCCTATATAAGAGGCTGGGAGCCAGGAGCTCAGCAGACTCTCTCTGGCTTTGAGAGGGAGGGATCTGGCTGCAGGAAGCTGAGAGAAGGTACCTGGAGTGGAGCAGGGCTGGGGAAAGGCCGGGGGCAGGGCATGGACTGTGGGACTGTTGTCCAAACCCGAGCCTTGAGGAACTGAAAGTGTTGGAGAGTGTGGGCATAAGTGGTCCGCCCCTGATACAAGAGACATGGGCACGGACAGTGGAACTATTGCCTGGACTTCAAGGAACCAGGGGATGATAGATCCCGGTTATACAGGTGTCTTCTACGGGGAGACCCCAGGGGTTCCCCTGGGTGGGGAGACGCAGAGAGTAGGGGTACTGCCTGAGGGGCAGCACCCTGAGGAAGGGGGCGGGTCAAGGAGGGACAAGGGGGCCAAACCAGTTAGTGGTGAGATTTTGGCCCGCAGAGGGCGCTCTAAGGCTGGAAAAAGAGCTAATTCCCAGGACACCAGCAGGAGGTGCTGCAAGGGTGAGTCAGCACATGATTACAGTATGTATAACTTAGATAAATCTTAAGAGCTATGAGCTTCCATAACTAATGCTGATAACATGTCTCAATCTTGAGCTGCATCCTCCTTGCTTGGAACAATGGGTACACACTTCTCAGAGACACTTTGTGTCACACTAAGTGGTTGTTTCTGATGTAGATAAGTGTCTGCTATAGATCTGATTAAAACCTGCACACTCCTTTTTACCCAGTCATGTAATTTAACTTTGAATCAAGTTCTACAGAAGTAAAGAACTCAAACTTAGGCCGCTCTCCTTTCCAAATTGTTGTCTTCTGTTCTAAGGAACTGTTTAAGTGCAAACTAAGTGGAGTGTTTGGCTTGGAGAGAGTCTGAAAAGGAGAAAAATCAAATTTATTTAATATATAAAAAAAATGAGAGAAGATGCATTATGAAGCTGTGCATCATTTTTTCATAGTCCTTCAGCTAAAATCAGTTGTGTTGACAGTTCTATATCTGGGACCTGGACTCAATCTGCGTACATACCCTATTAAACTTTACATGGAAATTTAATCTGGGCTTAGATTGCGCTTCAAGACTCAGTCCTGTATGTGTGGTGTGGGGGATTTCAAGGAGGGGACTGTGCATCAAAAAGAGACGCAATCTCTCCCTGAGCTTCTTGATGTACCATATTTCAGCACAGCCTGCTCCCTGCAGTGCTCTTTTGTAGACCAGTGTGTGGTGGAGAGACAGGGATCCATTTCCTCCGAGACTCTCCCCATCCTGTTTGTAGCCCTCTGCTCCTCATGGGGCATATGGAGGATCTGACTGAATTCCCCTGGGCACTGGAACTGTGGTGGTAGCGGCCCGTTATGTGGGCCATCTGAGGTGTGGGCTCTTTGCCCTCCCTCTGACCTTTTGTGCACCTGTCCCAGTCTGGCTCTTCAGAATGTCTTCATTTTAAAAAACAATGAGTGATATGTTTCTTTAAAATCACTGAACTGTAGTCAGAAGGGTTAGTATTCTTGAAGTGTGGCTTAGGCCTCCATATTGCTGAGCATTTTTATTAATCCTCAGTAAGGTTTAGTGCTAAGTAATTGGTCCTCTGACAGACTATGATGATGTGCAAGTTACAGTGGTACCAGTGACAAGCCATCAGAAAATTTCACTCCTACTATGGAAAAGGACAGTATGGAACTCAGTGACATCCAAGAGTAAAGTCTGTGTCTGTCTATTTTCATGCAAAATTTCTAGTTTTTACTTGTTGATTTTTAATATGGTAAAAATAGGAACTTTCATAAGATTTGAGAACAATTCGGTGATCTTTTCATTCATTTTCAGAAGTCTGCGTTAGTGAATGTTGTGATGCTTGACAGAATATCATATTAGGTCTACATCTGAAGCAAATACTGGAGGGGGAGAAGGAATCTTGCCATTTTGCCTTTTCATAACCCCTATTCTAATGGAACATGCCAAGTAATCCTTGCAGATAGCTGCCTCCCGCATCATCCCTTGACACATCGGGCAGTTTTAGTGGCATTTAGGTATTGTAGTTCAGTGCACTACAGCTTAGTACCAAGCACAATACTGTGCAAAAGGGCACTCCATCAGCCTGAGGGAGTTGGAGGAAATTCCAAAAGGATAAGGTGTTGTACCCAAGTCTGCACCTGCGGAAAAATAAGTTTTCTCTATAATGAACATTTTTATCTCTTAGTAGATCCTGGGGTTCCCCGCCTCCTCCCCCCAACATATGAAATTTATCACACAGCTGTCTTTATGGTATACATTTCCAACCTGATGATGTAGGTCTAATGTTGAGTATTTCATTTCACTGTAGGAGACTGTTAAATCAGACACACTTCTATCTGTCCCAGATGGCTCTCCAGGTGCATGTGGATTAACTGATGCCGTGTTTAAAAAAATTTTCTTTCCTACATTTTCTCTCTTGGTAAAACAGCTTCTAATATCCAAAGACATTGGAGAGGATTTAGACTTACATTTTCAAAATTATATCTTAATTTTGAATGTTCAACTTGAGACACACAGAACACGATTTTTCAGAGATGTGGAGCATGTGAAGCTCCCATTTACTTCAGATAGAGCTGCAGATGCTTAGCACCTGTGAAAATGTTTCTAGCTCAAACAGGAATTGTTCTAGGTCAAAGAGGAATTATTTTAGGGAAGTTCTATGGCCTGTGTTAGGCAAGAGATCAGACTAGTTCACAGTGGACACTTCTGGCCTTGGAATCTATTAATCTATGAAAATCCAGACCTCGTATCCTGAACTGGACATCCAAAATCAGTGAACAATCTTGAAAATGTAATCCTTAATGGTACAGTATTATGGGTGCTCAGCAGGCACTCAGTTCCATGCTGATGGGTGTGGTATAGGGAACAGAACAGAAAAGAATGTTTGTACACTACCAGTAGCTAATGCATTAATTTGAAATGAGCTTTTTTACACCTTATATTTGAAAAGTACAAATTTCTCAAGTTGAGCACCCAAAATCACTAGTCACTTCTGAAAATGTTGTCAAGTTATGTCTTTTGGTCCTCCTTCTGCACATTTCATTATAATCGAATGTATTTCATACTGTGACTAGGAGCTCCCTGCTTTGGGGGGAGGGTGTTTGGTTTTTTGAGGGGACCGTGTTTTGGAGGGTTCACATATGTATTTCTTTGAGACGGAATTCTTTCCTGTGGATAAGAAGATCTGGGTGTTGTTTCAGTCATAATAAGGGTCACAACAGGCAGTGTGTTTTTGCATGCCTAGAAGAATGCAGAACAGTTGAGCACAGTTCAGTTGTATGGTCAGTCTCTGCTCATTAGAGGTCAGGAAAAGAATAGTAGAACTATTGCAGGCAGGGATTTTGAGCGGCTCTGAAAACACTTTGCATATGTCTCTACTTTGAGCTCAAGGAAACATACCTATGCTCACACTCATTGATCTAGCACATTCAAAATAGTGTGTAGAAGCCATGGCGCAAGGGACTAGCCACCCTGAGCACAACCCATCCACCGTGCTAGGTAAGTACTCAAGGTAGCTACCCTGTCAGTGGCTCTCACTGTTGTGGGTATACTCAATGTTCCACACACTAGCTCTCAGTGAGTTAGTGCAGGTATGTCTCCTCAAGCTGGAATATAGATATGCACTAGGAAACATATCTGTATTTGACATTCCTGGTATGGTTGTGGAACACTGGAGAGCTAACATGAAATCTCCAGTTGTGCTCAGGTCCAGAATTCCGAAGCCATTTCACAACATCAAAATCACTTTTTGATCACACTTATTGCCTGTGCAATGCCTGAATCTGCATGCGCAAAAGGGCCTTTCACAAACTGGTAATTTGAGTGCTTGACCATTACCATAGTAATTCACATGGCAGGTGTCTTTAACTAAATCATGTATGAAATCTCAGAAATTGAGTTCTAGTGTCTTAAACTAGTGACTTTTTTTCTCAACAGCTGTGGTTGGGAATGCCTGCATGGTATGTTGCTGCTTGCCGTGCAAATGTGAAGAGTGGAGCCATAATGTCTGCTTTGTCTGATACTGAGATTCAGAGAGAAATTGGAATCAGCAACCCTCTCCATCGCTTAAAACTCCGACTAGCAATCCAGGAGATGGTATCACTTACGAGTCCATCAGCTCCTCCCACTTCTAGAACAGTGAGTCACGTTCAGCTAACTTTCTTTCTCACACTTGACACTATATCAAAATCCATAGCAAAAGCTGTGTAGTACAAACCAAATCAAAATCAGTCTGAATTGCCCTGAAAGTGCCTTTACTTGCTTGTTGATCACTGATACTTTCCTGTAAAACAATATATTTTTTAAACATCGTGCTTCTGATTAACCTTGAAATTACCTTAGTGATCAATATGAGGGAAGGGCAAACCTCAAAATGCTCACACGTGCTATGCATAGATACCTGACGTTTGGAATCTTACTTGTACTTTTGCAGATGTTTTATTTTTCCCTTTCTCCAAGTCACATCCTCTCCCCAAATGAACCAGATACTTTTCCTGCCCTGGCTCTTTCCTCCCATAGAATATTCTTGCCTCTCCCTCCTTCTACCTTTTTCAGTTATCCCCCAGCCTGGATCTACTGTATCCTCCTGCTTATCTTTCCTCCCTAGGAGAGGCAGCAAGAGTATGTGACTATGTAGTGAGAAGAAGGAAGAGAGATAGAAAGTGTTTTATTTTCTGTGTATAATGGTATGGTGATGGGAGGAGAGAGAGCAGGCAGGAGAAGAGTGCATATAGGAGAAGCCTGTTTGAAAGAGAACAAAGGTGAGGAGTGGAAGTGAATTTGAGAGGGTAAGAATCCTGTGTGTGTTATGGTAAGTGTGTGCATAGAGGGGAGACGGAGAACAAAGGGGCCACGCTGGAGGGGAGAGAAAGAATGACAGATGGTGAACGCTAAGAAATAGGTGATTGGAAGCAAGGTGAGAAAACTGGGCCTAGAAAGAGATATTGGAGGTCAGAGAAAGAGAAAAGGGGCTTGGACAGATGGGAATTGTGCAGAAGTGGTGAAGGGAAAGGCTGAGAAGTAGAGACTCTGAAGGAAAAAAGGGTGGAAAGAAAGTCAAGAGAGGAGAACATTAGGCAGCAGGAAAAAGAGGTGAGGCAAATGAATCAAAGTGAGAGAAAAGGGGAGAAAAGAAAAAAGGGAACAAGAAATGGAAAATCTAAGACAACACTCAAATTTAAGGATAGTACATTGTATTGCGTGGTTATCTCCCTATGCTGTATAGTATTTTCCTGTCAGAAAAAGGGAAGCTGATTGAAAATGAAGAAGGTCAGGGGCAGCATGCTGCCTGGGAAAGGGGGACACTGGAATACTAATACTTCCACTTCTCCATTTGGGCACTGAGCCTTGGATTGGATCACCATCCAAAAGTCTGGATGCTCATTCAAACCCTTGTATACAAACCTCTTGAGTCTGCAAAGTGAGTTTTGAACTTTCTAGAGACTAAGCTATTTTGTAGCCTCTGGTACATGTTAATTTTAGTCAGCTGCAAATACAAGTACAGTTCCTTTTATGTAAATTGTTTTCAGGTCTATAAGTGGAAGCTGGGTTGAAATATGGGGACAGAATTAAGGAGATTTTTAAATGTGCAGTGTAAATATTACACTTGTTCTTTCATTGAAGAGATTGTTTGAACAGTGGGGATATTTGAATATTTCTCTACCTTCTCTTAACTTCCATATTCTAACTTCTTAATTTCCATATTTTAAATGCTCAATGATAATGAACTGTGCTGCACATACATTATGTTACTCAGCAATAGATTTAAAATTTAAGGAAACAATTGCAGACACAGATCTGAGCAGGTGAATTTTATGTCATAGTGAAATGTATCTTGAACAAACAGTAGTTGTAAGTCACTGCATGATCAGGTGGCTATAAGACTTTTACAATACTGCTCGAGTTTGTGCTGTCATGATGTCACATACAATTCTGCACCACTTGATCTGCACAATCAGTTTTCTATAGTGTGCCCATACTGGTAGTTTTTGATCCCTAAGTTATTTAAACATCTTTTAGAGCTTTAGGCATGCAATCAAAATATGTCCACTATTCCAGTAACTGCTAAGGGCAAATTCTGTTACTCTTACTTTGAGGAGGACCTTATTCCTCCAATGAGCTGATTTCTACTACTCAGAGAGCTCCTCCTTGAAGTGGTACTGTCCAAGGTACTGTTATCAGTAACTTGGCCCTAAGAATCTGGCATATGTACTCAAAATCTGATGGCTTTCCTCATTCAAGGATGAATCTTGTGCTCATTGAAGACAATAGCAAAAAACCATAATGACTTAGGGTAAATTTTCAAACAAACACACCTAAATACCATTTTCAAAAGTGGCTCAGGCACTGAGAAGTCTGAGTTCATTGAAAGTCAAATTTTACCCTGAACATCTCTGTTTCTCTATTCTCATTACTGAGGCACCTTTAAAATATATCGTTACACAGCTGAAGAAAAGCATTGACATTTACCAGATAAGATGTCACATATTCAGGCTAGAAATATTAGGGTAGATTGGGCTTTTTGCACTTAGCCGTGAGGGATGGGTGGTACACAGCTGTACTGTGAGTCAGAACTCCTCTGTCCTCTCTCTTTCCCCAGAAGGAAGTTAATTTAATGCAGCCTTTGCCCTTGTGTGCTCAGCCAGCTCTTGAACCCCCTTACTTCCCTGCCTGGTCACACCGGGGCAAGTCAGACTCTAACCCTTATTAAAAACAATGGAATGAGGGGAAAAAG
This sequence comes from Gopherus flavomarginatus, assembly GCF_025201925.1. NCBI lineage: Eukaryota > Metazoa > Chordata > Testudines > Testudinidae > Gopherus > Gopherus flavomarginatus. The sequence goes on along the minus strand of NC_066617.1, from coordinate 78,299,966 downwards.
CGAACATGCTTAAAAGAAATTCTTCAAAAATGTTTGACATACAGAGCTGTAGAGAAAGAGAACTTATGTTATACTACATACTATATACTATTTTTATTTATTTAAATGTTCACAGTTGCATAAAAGTTTTATCAATTTAAATTTTGACCTTTGTGGGAAATTGGGGGAGGGGCATAACGGGGGTCAGACAATAACTATTTAATAAGTGTAGGTGTTGAGATTCAAGAATTTAAAGCTTTAAAAACATGAAAACCCAAATTGTCAGGATCACATGACCAAAATATACAAAATAAGTATTCTTAAATCAAACTCTGATAAATTCTCAAGCAGCATTTTTTTTATTTTGCCTCTCTGTAAATTTCAGTTACTATCAATGCAACTGCAGTATGTGTGCAGAATTTTTAGGCTGGAAATTCATCACCAAATTAGAACTCTCTTCAGGATTCAGTACCACATAAAAGCTTCTGTTGGCGCTTTGTGTGATATACTCGCTTTAACTGTTATTCTTTTCTTTGTAATGGTATTCAGAGAATTTCCACCACATTAGGAGTAAGACATTTCATCCACTAGTTCTGGTTAATAAACAATCATCTGTTACGATCTTAGTAAAGCAAATTGTCTAAAGTTCTCTCTAGTTGCAGCTCGATTGAGGCAAGAACATGGTTGTGCTGATTGTGATGCTATACGCTGTTAACTTACAGTGGTGCTGCCTTTCTTCTTTAACACTGCTTACCTAATGTGGATTCTACCTGCTTCCCTGTGGGCCTTGTTAACAGCCCTCAGGCAATGTTTGGGTGACCCATGAAGAAATGGAAAATCTTGCAGCTCCAGCCAAAACGGTTAGTCTTTCCAATTTTATTTAAACAACAGTGATATTTATTTTAATACCAAGAACACAACTGAAATGTATGTAGTTGTTTACAATTGTCAGATCACCTGTAGATTGTTTCTCAAATATACAGTTCGAGAAAACATAACAGTTCCCTAAAAAATAAAATACCAAATGTATTAGTCACAGAGACTATATTAACTTGCACACAGTACTGAAGTTTCACTGTACAACTGTAGTTCCATTTTCTGAAACATTAATTTGGATGTCACGCTCTGTTGAATATGCATAAGGGAACACTGTCAATTCGAAATCTAGTCTGTTAAAAATGAGTCTATAGCAATTTCAGTACCGCACCTGCCCCTAAGCCTCCTTTCCAGTATCACTTTAAATAGAAGTTTGCGATAATGATGAGACTGAGAGATGTTAATCTAGAGGAAGCCTCAACAGTATGTAATCAGGGCAAAATTGCTTTAGCTAGAATTCTCTCTTTGAAAACCAGACCAGGTTGTTCACATTTCTGGGACTTGGGGTGACTATTGTGCTATTGATTTTTTGGCAAACGACTTACTGATTTTGGTAGAGACTTAAAATGTATGGCAATATGTATCCCCCAGTTAATGGCTCAGATTTTTTTCATTCCCTAAAACCTCAGGGTTAGAATTATATTTTGTTTTCAAAGGTAAGGTTTTTCTATGCCAGCATGAGACCATGCTTGTAAGCAATTAACTGATCTTAAAAAAAAAAGATGTATGAAACCTTATCCTCAGTTCAGAATAATTTACGGTTAGCCCAGCCCATAAATAGCAGGAGAGGTGCTAAATCTACATTTTAATGCAGCAAAGTTGGATTTGTTACACATTTTCATTTGCTATAATGTTTTACATATTCACTATAAATTTCATGGAGTGATTTCCTTACCAATTATTTTTTACAACCAAGCCTCCTCTCAGCTTTATCATTATTGGTAAAGAAAACACTAACACAATAACAGCACCTTTAGCACCAACAAACAGAGCTAGTCCTGGAAAATTGACTAGGAAAAAACCACATACTTTTGGTACAAGAAAGTGAGTAGCTTTATTGCAATGTGTTGTAAAAAATGTTACTGTTAACACAATTGAATGGAACTATTACTTTGCCTGTTAAGTATGTGCAAGTCAAACACGAAAGCTTTACAGGTATTCACAGATCTGAATCAGGGCAAAATTTCAACCATTCTGCCTGTAAACACGGCTTTACATTATGAATGTTTTGAGACTTTGCTGGACAAAACAGTGGGTTACCCCTAATTTTCAATATTTTTAGACAAAATGGCAAAATTTTGACTTTAGTAGCTGCTTTTGTGAAAACAACCAAGGGAGTTTGAGATGAACTTGTAACATTTCACAAAACTAAGACGGCTTTTTTTATATCTTTAATATTTTCTTGATTTGTCAGTACTAAGAAGTTTTTTACTCAACCTTAATTATAATGGTGTCAGTTTTGTAGTTTAGCTAAGAAGTTTGCCATTGACACTAGGTTAAATGCATTATCAGCATATTTATTTGTACATTTTTCTTTGAACTAGAATTGTTAATTAACATTTGCATTATAATCACCTTTTGCTTCTTGACTTGTGTTTATTGTATTTTTTACCTGCTTTTCTAATGGCTCCTTGCTGGTAATACAGAAAGAGTCTGAGGAAGGCAGCTGGGCCCAGGTATGAACCTTTTGACTTTACACGTTTGGGATGGAACACTAATAATAATTTAATTAACATAGTGTAGAAAACCTTGTAACATTTTATCAGCTATTGTATGAGTCTAATGCGTGATTTCCTCCTATTAAGTTAAGTATAATGAGTATCTTTTACATTTTTAATTTAAAAAAAATCTTTTCTAGACAGGTTTATTACATAAAACATAGATAGCATATTTGCAGCAAATATTTTCCTTTATATAAATTGCTACGATCTCTTGTAACCAGATATTTTAAGGAGACTCAACACAATCCTTGGTGTGCATTGGGTGGTACTGGAAGCGGCAAAGGCAGCTGGGCTGGCATGTAGAAACCCTGGCTATGCCGAAGAGTGTGCTCAGGCCCACTGCATGTTCTGCCCTGGGGCCCAGAATTGTCGGTGGGCCTGTGTGCGTGTACTCAGTAGTAAGGCCCTGCATGCCTCATGTCCTTCCCACACTGTCCTTAGCACACCTTTTCCTAAGCACATGCCCAAGTTTCGGGCAATTAGGTCACAACAAACTGAGTTTATGTGCTGCTTATCCAGATGGGATATTAATGTCAGGCTGTTGTGAATGGTGCAGGTATGGTTCCTGTTCCTACTGGCAATGTCTTTCAAGCTCTGCCAGCACAGAAAAAAGACCTCGCTTGTTCTGGCCACCAGTGTCTGTGGAAGGCCATCCAAGTCACAGAGATGGCATGCTCCCTCTTCTTGATGAAACAATCAGTAAACTCTGGGGGAGAAAGGATGATAGGTCAGCTGAAGGCATCCTGACACCATCCTGTGGTTGGTTCATAGTAAACTAAGATCCTCATTTATATGTATGTGCAGCAGAGGTAACTGAATGTACAATCAAGTGCCTACACAATTTTTGTATCCATTTTTGGAGGTTCATTGTGTGTGTCATTTATAGAATACAGGATCAGATTTTTAATGGTATTTAGGCACCTAACTCCCATTGATTTCAATGGGAGTTAGGTGCCTAAATATCTCTAAAAATGTGGGCCTAGATGCTCTGCATGTAAAGTCTACAATAGAGTTTCCCAAACTTGTTCCATCGCTTGTTCAGGGAAAGCACTTGGCGGTCCAGGCCAGTTTGTTTACCTGCAGTGTCTGCAGGTCCAGCCGATCGTGGCTCCCAGTGGCCATGGTTCACTGCTCCAGGCCAATGGGAGCTACAGGAGGCGGCACAGGTGGAGGGACGTACTGGCCAACACTTCCAGCAGCTCTCATTGGCTTGGAACGGCGAACTGCAGCCAGTGGGAGCAGCAATCGTCCGGACCTGCAAACATGGCAGGTAAACCAACTGGCCCTGGCCACCAGGGGCTTTCCCTACATAAGCGGCGGAACAAATTTGGGAAACACTGGTCTACAACCATCATGTACTTCACATCTGAAAGCTGAAAGGCCCTATTAATTACACTAAAGGCTGAATGCCCAGGAACTACTAGAAAGAATACCCTTTGCAAATTGTGTTTAGGATCAACAGTCACAGCAGACTGGCTTCACTTTGATAACCCAAATTGCAGCATGCTGAGGTGACACAGCTGTCAAGGAAATTGTGCTAGTTCTTGGAGCTAAACCATTAATGTAGAAGCTTTTCAGCATATTACACAATTTCAAAGATTTTTTTTATTAATTATTATTTTATTTGAAAACCACACCATATACTACCGAGTCCTTTTAAATCACAGATCACCATATTGTAGGATTGGAAGGGACCTCAGTAGGTCATCTAGTCCAGTCTCCTATGCTGAGGAAGGACTAAGTATTATGTGGGTCATTCCTGACAGGATGTTTTTAAGAACAGGTTTTAAGAACCTGTTTTTAAGAACAGGTCTGCCTTGTTCTTAAAAATCTCCAGGGACAGCGATTCCACAAGCTCCCTACGTGACTTGTTCCAGTGCATAACTACCCATATAGTTAGGAAATTTTCCTTAATGTCTGAACTAAATCTCCCTTGCTGCAGTTTAAGCCCAATACTTCTTGTCCTGTGCTTAGTGGATGAGGAGAACAATTTATCACCCTCCTCTTTTTATAATAACATTATGTACTTGAAGACTGTTATCATGTCCCCTCTCAGTCTTCTCTTCTCCAGACTGAACAAACGCAGTCTTTCCTCATAGGTCATATTTTCTAGACCTTTAACATTTTTTGTTGCTCCCCTCTGGGTTTTCTCCAATTTGTCCTGTGTAAGTACAACACAAGAAGTAATTCTTCCGCTCTACTCAGTACTGATGAAGCCTCAACTGGAGTATTGTGTCCAGTTCTGGGCATCCAAAGTGTGATGCCCATAACTGGATGCAATACTCCAGTTGAGGCTTTATCAGTACTGAGTAGAGTGGAAGAATTACTTCTTGTGTTGCACTTACACAGTGGTGCAAGTAGATTTTAATTCTTATTGATATTCCTAGGCGACTCATGGGAGGGACACAAAGTGGGCAACAGCTAACGGGGGGGGCATGTGACTGCCTATGTGACTCCTTCCTGCCCCCAGACTGGGGCCCCCCACGGTCTCCTCATCCCATGTTACCTGGGGGGCTCTGTTATCCCGCTGCGCCAGATATGGATTTCTGACCTGCAGGGCTCCCGGGAACCGCAGGGGCTAAAGGAGCATTGGCTGCCCCATGCTGACAGCACCTCCAGTGCAGCTGTGCCTCCCCCAGCCCTGACCTCCAGCAGGGCTGTACAGACCGTAGACAAGAGATGCAGCTGTGTGGAAGGCCTGTGGGTGGGGCTTGGGGCGGTACAGCTGTGGTTCCTGGGAGCCTTGCAGTTCTGAAAATGGTTCTTCCTAGTACAACATACTGGCAATAAATATCTCAATGGTACAGCATACCTGACCATACCTGCTTACTTGCACCACTGTACTTACAACACTCCTGCTAATACATCCCTGAAGGATGTTCATTTTTTTCAACAATGTTATATTGATGACATATTCCATTTGTGATCAGCTATAACCCAAGATCCATTTCTGCAGTACTTCCTAAGCAGTCATTTCCCATTTTTTATTTATGCAATTGATTATTCCTTCCTGAGTGGGGTACTTTGCATTTGTCCTTATTGAATTTCATCCTATTTACTTCAAATCATTTCTTCGGTTTCTCCAGGCTTTATCCTATTTTGAATTCTAATCGTGCCCTCCAAAGCATTTTCAATCCCTTCTGGCTTGGTATTGCCTGCAAGCTTTTTAAATGTACTCTCTACACCATTATCCAAATCATGTATGAAGAGAGTGACTAGAACTGGACCCACTTTTAGCTAACTCTTAAGACCTGGCTGCAGTATGCTTACCTGAAATTCATCACACTCACACAAAATAACAGGATTTTATTAGAAGTTTTATTAGAAAATGGAGAGAAAATCCAAGGTAAAATTATATAAATCGCAGATTTTAATCTACAAGCAGCCCTGCCTAGTTAGGGCACAAGCTTATGGTTTCAGATAGGTCAGAGAATCAAATATTTATATTCTTAGACTTCTGTGTCTGTCCAGCTGCTGTCAGGTCTTTCTCTGTTTTGGCATCCCTCTTTCCCTCAGACTGACACATCCCTTCATATATACCCAGTTTACTCTCATGATTAGGTGTCAGCCTCTGCATCATCATTTTAGCTATTATACCTATTAACTTTAGGGGGCAAACTGAAAAAATTAGTGGTACCTTTCCAAACTGTACTCACAAACCAAGCTGTACTCACTTGACATGCCACAGATCTTCATAATATACTAGTCCTTCTTTCTTACACAGAATCAGCAGTGAAGTTCACAATAGCAACATTTTAATTATTATTATTTTCCATCTGAATAATCACCCTCATTGAAATTAATACCACAGTTCAGTGCTATTCTTACAGGCTGGATGCAGACTCAGGCAAACTTTCATACATCAGTTACACTTGGGTATATTTTAAAGGTTTTCTTCATAACTGAAATAGCTAGAGACTTCTTAAAAGAAGCTGAGACTCTAGATAACAAGATGGCAGCTCCGGGAAACTGTGTGTATATTGCCCCATATCCCCTCCCAAATTCAAACCATGATCAGCAGCTTGACAATGAAAGTTGTTCATATCCAGTGCTTTGAAATTATCTGCTCTGTTGTTTAAATATCCGTTAATTGTTTTCCAATTAACTCCCATAATTAACATCTTGATAAAGGATACTCTGAATACTTCCTAAATACTTATACCAGCCTACAAAATTTGAGGTTTACAATTAGCCTGACAAGCAATTGATGCAGGGTAAAAAAAAACTCTAGTGAGGACAAGCCCTTGATGTGCCCATAATTTTATCTGTATACTGTGACGGGTTGGACACCCCTTTCAAGGTACCACTTGATGTTCCGGGGTCCCACTGAGCCTGACCGTTCCACCAGCCTGGGCTCCCTCACCCTGTTTCGCTGTGCCAGGCCCTTAAGCCTTCTCTAGCACACGCAAGTAGGGACACACCCAGCTGCAAATGGTCATAGAGACACTGAGATCAGCTCTGTGTGTGAAGAATCAGCTCAGGGATTACCCAGCGCTCAAGTGCACATCTCCTTTGGGATACAAACCAAAAATTGTACTGTCTGCACTGTATAGAGATCTATATAGTGCAAGCTCATAAATTCGTCCTCTCCCTCAAAATGGAGGAGATATGCAGAGCTCTTTGCCCGCCCCCTCCCCCTTGACCTTGTAGTGTCAAAGCAGCATCCCAGGAAGCTTCTCAGGAAGGCAGGAGATTAGTATCTTCAAAGTTCTTTTGTCCTTCTTAATGGTCCATCCAGGCTCATTGCCTACTGTCTGATGGGCATTCCCCCAAGTACATACACAGTTGTAATTGCTATATAGTCAATACCCCTAATTTCAGATACAGAAATGATACATGCACACAGATGGATAATTACATTCAGTGAATTATAACCTTTCCACTGATATCTCACATGACCCCTCTTGCCAAAAATATATCTTAATTATGCCATATTCATATCATAACAATATTTCTATGAAGAATATGGGGCATAATGTCACATATACAACTTGGTTAGGAAGTCTTTTTCCATGTGTGTAACTGTTCAAATCCCTCTCTGTCTTCCTAACCCAAGGTTAGGTTAGTGTTCTCTCCCTACACCAAAAGGACTAGCTTTCTTGTTTTAAAATGTTTTGAATTCTAATTAGGTTCTCAAGTGTCCAGAGTTTTGATCCCATGGCACCACCTCTGGTCCACTGCTTTACACACTAGCCATTTGGGGGCAGCACAGAGCCTTTTTCCCCCATGTCATGCAAAAGGTGCAAAGACAACCCACAGCATGACTGCTCCCCCTGCTTGCCCACTCCCCCATAGAGTGGGGCAGAGGGCCTTGCACCAGAACGCTAGACCAGAGGTGAATGTGCAGCTTCCCTGAGCAAGCTCAGCATGGATACTCCCTTCATTATATTTTACACTTGAAAGAGCAACCTCTTTACATTTAGAGGAAATTCAATTAACTTTTTCCAAGGTAGTGGTGTAAATAAAGCAGCTAGAGGCAAATGAAATGTTTGCATTTGGTTCATGGAAATGTGTGGATTTCAGTGAAAAAAAACTATCCAACTAAAAAGAGAGTGACAGCAAAGTACTACTGCAGATGTCAGCAGCTAAGGGAAGACTATTTGTATAGAAAGATAATATATATATACTGTATAATAGCAAGAAACACAGTGTTCCTCCTGCACATCAGTGTTTGTTTTTATGTATTTACTTCATGCACATTAGACTCTTTTTTGAAACAAATATTGGTGTTTGAATATTTTTCACTTGAGTGAAGGTAAAATTGGGTTTCAAAGTTTACAACTACATTGCCCACTGAGCAAAACTGTAACATCATATGGTCGTTAATGTCAAATTGGTATAACATCAACAGTTAAATCATCTTGATGGCTTGTGGTTTTTCTCAAGGATAAAAAAGCCTGGCATTTTAAACTAAACAGTTGCACTGTTATGCAAAAATTGCCATTAGAATGTGTAGCTCACAACTAGATGCCAAGCACATAGATAATGTAAGCAATGAAGTAAATCATTTCTACAGTTATTTGTCAAAAATCCAGTTTTGTGCCACATAATTTTAATGTACATGAGTGTTAAACTTCTAAGTTGTATATTCATCACTAGTTAAGTTTATTGTGATTATCCATTACAGATATTTTATAAGCAGTACCAGACTTTTTTTTTTTCTTCCTGTATATAGTTTCCAGTTCTGAAAACCAACACACTTTACAAAACAACTGGACCACAAAAAAAGAAACAATGTACCTACATGCCTTTTGCAAACCAATTATTATTTGGGTATAAAAGATATGCAATTTCATCGTTTAATACATATGTAGGCATCACCTCTACCTCTAATCAAAATTAGCCAAAATATCATGTCAGTATCTGAAAGAACAGAGCTTTTAACACCTAATTCCTCTAATTCAGTTTTATCAATAGCCTTCTGTTAGCTGTAACAATAATATTACTAATCAAGAACAAGTGCAGGAATTATTTTTTCCAAATTTTAGTTTCTTGTAGTAGGCTTCTGTGGGCCCATTTCTGTTCTTCACTACTTCAGATGATTGATTTATTATTTGTTTATACTGGAGTAGTGACTAGTCACTCCAGTCAAGGATCAGAGCCCTCTTTTGTTCTTCACGATGTACACATAACTAAAAGACAGTTTCTGACCCAAAGAGTTTGTTACCATCTAAGTATAAGACAAGAAACTATTGCAATAACAAGCAATGGTCACAAAAATGTGTTTTATCCTGAGAAGTGAGAGATTCTTAAAAAAAAAAAAAAAAACCCTGCAATTTTTAGGTTGACTTCAAGGGGATTGCACAGAGCATTATTGAAGGCAGAATCTCTCTCTTTCTACAATATAGATTATATACTTAAAATAAACCATACCAAAGTAGTTCTATGTGCATTTACATCACACTCTGTAACAGGGTTCACTCACCACTGTGGCACCTCCTGCTGGCTGTCCTGGGGATTAGCTCAGTATGCCAATGCACCCTCCTCTGGTGGTGCCTCACTGCCATCACTTCTGCTGTAGGACCCACATCTCTTCAAAGACCACGGTGCCCTCTTCAGCAACACAGCCCTCCGTCCGTGCCACACACTGTGCTCCCCACTTCCGGGGGACCTGCAGTCCGCTGTTCAGTCACTTGGGCTACTGCAGCAAATTGTCAGGCCATTTCCTCATGGCCCCAGGATCCTCTTTGCCTCAGGGCCTCAGCCTGCAAACCCAGCAGCCACCGAGGAGCTGTGTCTCGCTCCCCCGGTCCCTGCTAGCAGCACTGCTCTGTCCAGGGTACTGGCAGTTCTCTCAGCCCTCCAGGGACACAGTCCTTCCTCCCTGAGCTCCCAGCAGAGAACTGCCTTCCTCTGCCTTGAAGCTTTCTTTCTATATAGGCCTGATTGGCTGCCTCCTGAACAGCCTCCAGAGGGCTCTATTAAACCCTTAGAGCCCAGTGTGGGGCAGGCACCCCATTACACACATATTTTTGTTTGAAACTATAATCTCACAGCACAGAAAGTATTCCTGAATTGTAGTGTTTTTGGAATTCTCCAAAGATTGTTTTTTCTCTTTATTCAAGGATGCACATATTGATAGTCCCACAAGGTGCATTTCATTTGTGCTAGTCACACTTTTAAACATATTGTTAGTGGTGTGCATTTGGCTACTTACTGTTACTGGGGCTGGAAGCAGAGGCAGGTATGCAGACTTGGCCAAGAACCAATTAAAAATAACCAGTGTTTCAGGGGGACTACAAATGTATAATGCTAATTGCTTGGTGAAATAAGATGTAGAAAGCAGTGGATTAAAACCTGGCCTCATTGAAGCAACGACAAAACTTCCATTCACTTTAATGTTGCCTGGATTTCATCCTAATGGTTTATTATATCACTTGTGTTAATGCAGTGAAGGATTTTTAAAAGCACATACGTGCATTGGGATAACAAATCCCTTTGAAATTCAATAGCATTGTCCTCCTAACTCACTTAGGTGCTTGTAACAAATTTTCCTCAATCTATGTCTGATTTTCTTGATTTTGCTATGATGTGAATTTTCTAATGCATTATTTCTTATTACAACTAGAATTTCCATTTTCAAAAGGTGGTAGACATGATATTGAGAGATCATATTTTTATGTAACAAAAATATTTTATGTATACAGAGAGCTAATAGTGTTTTAGTTACATATTTGAGGCCCAAATGGTAGTATTGTCAGAATTACTACACAAAGCAGTGTGAATTTCCTAGACAGTGAACTCCTATTTGAAATGGCACAGCAGAAGAATCAACTGCCTTCATTCTGTGGCATTGACCCAAATAGATAAAAACGTGAAGTCTCCTATTTTTCTATAGACCCTTGCTTATGGTGATATGAACCATGAATGGATTGGTAATGAATGGCTCCCCAGTCTGGGTTTACCTCAGTACCGAAGTTACTTTATGGAGTGCCTGGTAGACGCAAGGATGTTAGACCATCTGACGAAGAAAGATCTCCGCGTGCATTTAAAAATGGTGGATAGCTTTCATCGGTATGTTTACAAAGGCCTCTCAAAATGAGCATGTGGATGTAATATTATGCTCAGTGCAGCATAAGCTAACAGAGCTTTAGTTTTAAGGTTTTTCCAACTTTAGAAAACCACATGAAAATATAAACAATCAGCACCAATAAACTATGTGAAAATGAAAGAGGTTCCTTTTGACCTAGCAACTGTAAGTATGATTAGTTATGGAATGCAATTCCATGATGCAGAGAGTAGCCTTAATACATAAATGTAACTGTAACACTACATGACTTGTAAAAAATATATATTAAAAGGCACAGCATCAGAAGATGGTAGACAAGAAATATGATGATAAAGAAAATGTTTAAGCTACTTCAGATTACAGTGGAAAAAACAAGTGGGCAGTAGGTTCATCTACCAAAGGAGGCAGCCATTCCTGCAAGGATGTATTCTTTACCATCTGATTTGGCAGTAAACACCTCTTCCTGCCTACATCCTGATTCAATAGAGCACTTAAGTTCACATAATTTGTTGGCCTGTTTTGGATACATTTTTAATGTAAAATGTATTTCTGCTTGATAACTTAGTTAAACCCCTTTCATTTTTGCTTGTGCCCATTTCAGTTTTTAGTCTGTTATGTTTTTTGACTCTTTGCCCCTATGATTTGATACATGAGCACACTGAACTACCGTATATAAAATGTAGTAAATACTTCAAATACATTCGCATCCACAACCTTATTTTCTTTGAAATCTCTTATGTTACTCTGTAAATGTTCCTCTCTCAAATAACAGAACGAGCTTGCAGTATGGGATCATGTGCTTAAAGAGGCTGAATTATGACAGAAAAGAACTGGAAAGAAGAAGAGAAGTGAGTCAGCATGAAATAAAAGGTAACAGTCTCAGGGAATGAGTATTGTGATTTTTTTTTCTGTGTGAGACTTCAGCTATAGTCTTCAATTCAACAAATGATTTACGCATGAGCTTAACTTTAAGCACAAATTTGAATCCATGCCTATTCAGCAAAGCACTTAAGAATTTACTTACAGTTAAGCACATGCTTAAGTACTTTGCTAAACCGGGACACATTCCTGAATGGTTGTTGCAAATATATGTTCGTGTGTATGTGTTTGGCCAAATTGGATCGTAAGCTCTTTGGGGCAGGGACTGTGCACCAGATCCCACTATAGTTCTTTTGCACCAGTCAGCCAGTAGAAACTGGCCATAAAACTGATAAGTCCAACTGCCTCAGAATGTCCCCAGTGCTGGTCAATGGGAGCTGCTGGGTGCAACATGTTTGAAAATCTGGCCAATACCTAAGCATGAATTTAGGAGCGTAATGTCAGGCTTTAGAAAATCATTGCTTTTGTTTCCTAATTTTAAAGCAGCTCAGATTTAAATAAAATTACATGGATGGATTCCCATCAAGTCAGGTCTTTAAGATCTGAAAAGGCACCTGTTTCAAATTTACAACTTGCCATTTCACTGTGGGTCAGGCCTTGACCCATAATGTTAGTTTCCAAAGAACAAGGTTTATTGTATGACGTAATAGTTGTTAAACAGTATTTTCCTACATAAGACTTCCTAGAGAGCATGCAAGCTCAAGGTACAGGTCTTGCACTTAAGAGTGAGGCTTTCTTTCAAACTGTTATTAGAAGGGAATCCTTTAAGCATTGCCTAGTATTAAAGGAAACCAGAACATTTTCAGTTAACTCTTTTCAAGTGCAACTTTCTTTGGAAGAATTGACAATACAAGAACTAGTGGGACAGAATTAACTATAACATCTGAACCTGTGCTTGCGTCAGCAGAGATGGTGTCATACTCCAATGCAAAAGACTTACATAGTGCTGAGGACTTACGGTCAAATTCCCTGGTGTGCCCAGTATTTGCTGGGTGTGCGTGGAGAAACACATGGAGTAACTGGTTACTGGTGCTAGTTCTGTGCTAGCCCTGATCCCAGCAGAGGTTACAGTGGCCTTAGGCTGTTCCAATCTGTGCTGATTGGACATGCTCCCTAGTGGAATATTTTACAGCCAAGGATGGCTGGAACACTGCATTTCAGTCACTCCCCCATCCAAACCCTGGAATCTTCTCTGCGGCAGGGACTTCAGAATGGGTAGTGAAGAAAAAAATGGTTACTAACCATTCTATAACTTGCTCTTCGAGATGTGTTGCATATTTCCATTCCAATGTAGGTGTGTACACACCCTGAGCAGTTGCCGGAATTTTTTCCCCTAGTGGTATCCATTGTTTCAGCTCCAATGCCCTCTGGTGCCATGTGCTCATAGCACCAACATAAAGGCCCCTACCCACCATGTTCCATTTCTTCTTACTAACTGCTTCCGATAAGAGGGGTTGGAGGGTGGGTTTTGGAATGAACATCTCAAAGGACAACAGTTACAGAAAGGTTAGTAACTGTTTTTTCTTCGAGTGCTTGCACATATCCATTCCAATATAGGTGACTAACAAGCAGTTGTAAAGGATGTTGGTTCGGAGTACAAGGACAGGCTGGCTGCAAGACTGTGTGGCCAAAGTTGGCATTGTCTCTAGCCTGTTGGGTGTTGGCACTGTGCGTTGAGAACATGTGCACCAATGACCAAGTTGCTGCTCTGCAGATATCCTGAATAGCTATCTGTGCTGGAAAGCGGCAGATGAGGCCTGAGATGTTGTACAATGAGCAGTCAAATTAGCTGAGGGGTGAGATGCCCATGAGTTCATAGCATGCTCAGATGCATGAAGTAAACCAGAATGAAATTCTCTGAGCGGAGCTGGGTAGGTCCTTCATTCCCTCCGCTATCGCTATGAACAGCTAAGTAGATCTGCAGAATGTTATGGTCCTTCATCTATAGAAAGCCAGGGTCTATCTAACATCCAGTGTAGGCACTGTTCCTCTCTGTTTGCATGCGATTTAGGGTAGAATACTGGCAGGAAGATTGCTTGACTGCAGTGGAATTATGAGACCACCTTTGAGAGGAACGATGGGTGTGAGTACAGGGCTTTATCCTTGAAGAAGACCATATATGGCAGCTCCAATGTGAGGGCCTGGATCTCTGAAACTCTTCTGGCTGAAGTGATGGTCACTAAGAAGGCCTCTTTCCAGAAGAGGTATAACAACAAGCACATTGCTAGCATGCTCAAACAGTGGACCCGTAACCTTTGACAAGACAAGATTCAGATTCCAGGGAGGAATGGGTTCTCTGACCTGGGAATACAGCCTCTCCAGGCTTTTGAGAAAACTGATCACCATCTTGTGCAAAAAGCAGATTGTTGTCAACCTTCGGATGGAAAGCTGAGATGGCCGCTAGATGAATCTGAACTGAAAAGAGGACCAGACCTTGTTGTTTCAGCAGAAGGTACTCCAAGATGAGCTGCAGGGAGGACTGGGTAGGTGGAATTCCCCAGAAGGACCAGATGGAGAACCACTTCCATTTTGCAAGGTAGGTGGCCCTGACGGAGGACTTTTCAGGATCCTCCTCAGGATTCAGCCATGGAGCTTCCAGGCTGTCAGATTAAAAGAACTGAGGTTCGGGTGGAGCAGCCAACCATGGTCTCGGGCGTCTGGGTGTACCAAAAGCCATAGTGAGGCCTCCACTGAAAGGCCTAAGAGGTTGGTGAACCAATGCTACGAGAATGACCCACACTCTGTCCCGCTTGATCTTCATCAGAACCTTGTGAATCAGTCATGCAGGAGGAAATGTATACAACAGAAATGCATCTATGGGAGACCCCAGGCTGAAACGTCACAGTGAACAGAACTGATGGCATTTTCTGTTGTTCCAGACAGCAAACAGGTCTATAAGGGGAGTCCCCCACCTTTGGAAGATATCCCTTGTGATGTCTGGTTGGAGGGACCATTCGTGGTGAGAGGAGAAAGACCTGCTGAGGTAATCCTGCCAGCTGGTTCTGCATTCCTGGAAGGTAGTACACTTCTAGACTGATGGAATGATCAGTGGCGAGCTCCCATAGTCAGATTACTTCCTGAATCGGGGGTAGAACACTCACTGCCCTGTCTGTTCATATAGAATATGCACATCATATTGTCTGTGAGAAACAAAACAGTCTTGTTTGTAATATCAGTTAGAAATGCCTGACAGGATAGGTGAACTGCCCTGAGCTCTGGAGGGAAAGCTCTTCTTGGAACCAGACACCTGAAGCACCTTAGGTGGATTCCCCAGCTGAGGGCTGATGCGTCGGATACTAGAGACATCAACAGTTTTGAATGCCTCTGCACTTAGCGAGGTCTTCCACCTCCCGGTGCCAGGGCATGCACTTCCTGTGGTAAGTCTATGCCTTTGAGTGACCCACACTTGAGTTGTCTCAAGTGATTGGGGCAATCTCATAGGAAAGACCATTGCTAAATCTGCAGGGACTTCAAACACTGCACCAAAAAGTTCTTCCTCATGGAGGCAGCCTTAAGACTTGTCTCAGAGCCACAATTGGACTCAACACCGAGCATCTCAGCGTATCTATGAAAAAACTACCTACTAACTACCAAATTACAATAACTAAAGAAGTAGAAAAGCCACTAGGAGAAAATTGCCTGAGCAATGAGGAGTTCCAGCAACCTTCACAGGTGGTAAGAAGGAATTGAAGGGAAGCAGGGTCGGCAGGGCCCTTTATACCAGTGCTGTGAGCATGCAGCACCAGAGGGCGCTGAAGCCAACCCAACAGATCCCACTGGGGAAAAAAATCCAGAAATTGTGCTTGGGGCATGCACACACCTACACTGGAATGGACATGTGCAAACACTCAAAGAAGAACAGTTACACTGCCCTAAACCAGCTGAGGAGTCCTTCTCACAGAATTTCAAACTAACAGTTTTCCAGCCTCTTTTTGCTGGTGGTGCAACAAACAGAGGCAGGAGCCAGGGAAGGATTTCCATTTAAATTAACTTTATTGCTGTTTGACGACTTCAGTGGCTCATGATTATTTACACCTGAGACTTATGCTGTTAAGGAGATCATTAAAAAGCAATCTTTGATTTGTGTTTAATTAGAGAAGCAAAACATTACACATGTAAGTAAAATAATAAATATTAAGAATGTGATACAAATATCTCTTTCTAATGTGGAGATTTATTTTTTTACCCAGTCCTCAAATAAGACCTCATCTCTCTTTTACTTGTCCATAGCTTTCTAATTAGCACAGCTCTTAATGAAACAACTTTCAGAAGTGAGAACAGCTAGTTACTAAAAATGTCAACACAAGGTGTTTTTTTTAGTGTCGGTCACATAAGAAAACTATAGATTTTGACCTCTAGCTATTTTATGTACGTGTCTCGCTCTGAAAATGTCACTTCAGCTGATGATTAACTAATCCCACCGCACCTTCCCTTGAGGTTGAACCTCAGGGGCCTGATTTTTTTTTCTCTCAAGAATCTGTAAAATCTTTTCTGAAAATTGTAAAGCCGTTTGCTGACACTACTGTGTTTGCTGAGGGTTGTCATTTGGTATGTTTAAATAGCAAGTGGGAATGGACACACAGGTAATCAACTTTCCGGACTCTGTATCAACAATGAAACCACTGAGGTTATTTTAATCATGTATTAGCATTCCTTGTATGGAAAGTAGTGTAGTAGGTTAACTACCATATACATACATGTATCTGTATGCTTATGAAAGTTCAATTAATAGTAAACTGATACTGTATTGTGTTTGTAGATGTATTGGTCTGGAGCAATGATCGAGTCATACGCTGGATACAGGCTATTGGACTACGAGAATATGCAAATAATGTCTTAGAAAGTGGTGTACATGGGTCACTTATAGCCCTGGATGAAAACTTTGATTACAGCAGTTTAGCTTTATTATTACAAATTCCAACACAAAACACCCAGGCAAGTCCTTTCTTGACTTTTACCTTGTCTGGATTTTATTTTTGCTTATTTTCAATTATTTTAATTATTTAATGTGTTATATATAGGCACGGCAAATCCTCGAGAGAGAATACAACAATCTTTTAGCACTAGGAACTGAGAGACGACTTGATGAAGTAAGTAATTTAATTTATGTCTTTGAAAGCCACACACTAAGTTCAGGAGGATGCTGACACACACACACATACACACGTTAAAAGAATGTTATTAAGGCTACAAAGTCAAAAATTAGGAAATGCCAGAATTAAGGTAGCCTGTGCAACCTTACTACTAATGCCCCATGCATTATGAGTGTTAATTATATAACTATTTTTTCCCACAGGACTCCTGCCTCGGACTCACAATGCTCAGAGCATGAGGCAGCAGTTCAATATTTCTTTTCATCATCAGTGAGGGCATTGTCCCATACTTATATTGAACACCATCCAAATCCTGTATTAAATAGGCAATTATTAAGTTCCTTATAGGCTTTTCCTATGGCACTTGTCACCATAGTAGGAGTGTACCTCACACCTACACCAATGAATTTATCTTCACCATGGTCCTGTAAGATAGGCAGGTTATTTTAAAGATGGAGATGTTAGAACCAGAGGGATTAAGGTCTTAATGTTTACTTCAGCTTTCTTTCTTGTACTAGCAGAGAAAAGCTAAGATGACACAATTAGAAGGGCTAAGGGAGCTGGAGCCCCCCATGTAGGAGGCAAAGAATTGAGTGGACTGGATGGGCCAGGAGTTATAGGGCCCTACCAAATTCATGGTCCATTTTGGTCAATTTCACAGTCATAAGATTTTTAAAAGTGTAGATACATAAATCTGAAATTTCATGGTGGTGTAACCGTGGAGGTCCTGACCCAAAAGGTGCCGAGGGTGATCACAAGGTGTCATAAACAGATAGTTAAGGGTTAATGTCTCTCTTACCTGTAAAGGGTAAACAAGCTTAGTAAACCTGGCTAACACCTGACCAAAGAACCTATCGGGAGACAAGATACTTTCAAATCTGGGTGGAGGGAAGTCTTTGTTTTGTGCTTTTTTTTTTTTTGTGCTGTTCTCTCTGGGGTCTGAGAAGGACCAGACATGCTCTCCAATCTTTCTGAAAAAGTCTCTTCTATTCAATACTGTAAGTACTAGATAGCAGGCGGATTAGGCATTTGTTTGTTTGTTTTCTTTATTGCAAATGTGTATTTTGCTGGAAGGATTTTAACACTGTTTGCTGTAACTTGTATACTTAGGCTGGGAGGGGGAGCCCTCTCGTCTAGGTGAAGCTGAAAGACCCTGTAATATTTTCCATCTTGATTTTACAGAGATATTTTTTACTTTTTTCTTTCTTTAATTAAAAGCTTTTCTTTTAAGAACCTGATTGATTTTTTTATTCTTGTGTGAGACCCCAGGGGACGGAGTCTGGACTCACCAGGAATTGGTGAGGGGAAAGGAAAGAAGGGGGAGGGAAAGGTTAATTTCTCTCTGTGTTAGGATCACTGTGTCTCTCTCAGGGAGAGTCTGGGAGGGGGAGAGAAGTGGGAAGGTGAATTTCCTCTCTGTTTTAAGATTCAAGGAGTTTGAATCACAGTGATCTCCCAGTGTAACCCGGGGGGGGGGAGGGGGAAATCTGGGAGGAAGAAAGGAGGGGGGAATGGTTTATTTCCCTTTGTTTTGAGACCCAGGGAATTTGGGTCTTGGGTTCCCCAGGAAAGGTTTTGGGGGATAGAGAGTGTACCCAAACACTATATTTTGGGTTGGTGGCAGCGTGATAAGATCTAAGCTAGGAATTAAGCTTAGAAGGGAATAAGCAGGTCCCCACTTTCTGGATGTTAAGTTCAAAGTGGGAAGCAGACCCTGACACAAGGCTATTGTCAGGGAGTCACTGTATTGACACCCTCACTTCTGCGCTGTTGCTGGTGGCAGCATTGCATCAGAGCTGGGATCCCTGCCAGCAGCCGCAGAGCTTCCTGCAGCCATGGCGCTTCCTGCAGCCAGAGGAGGTACCTGGAGGCAGGTCTGATCTGGCCCCAGGAGGGGCCTGTACTGGGAAAAAGACAGTTACCTTTTCTGTAACTGGTGTTCTTCAAGGTGTGTTGCTCATGTGTATTTCACAGTAGGTGTGAATGCTCACCACATGCACCGGTGCCAGAACTTTTGCCCCTAGCAGTACCCGTAGGGGGGAGTGCCCCCGTGATCCCTGGAGTGGCGCCTGCCTGGCACAGTATAAGGGGAGCTGCGCGCTCCCCTCGCTCTCAGTTCCTTCTTGCCAGACAACTCTGACAGAGGGAAAGAAGGGCGGGACATGGAATAGACATGAGCAGCACATCTCGAAGAACATCAGTTACGGAAAGGAAACTGTCTTTTCTTCTTCGAGTGATTGCTCATGTGTATTTCACAATAGGTGATTCCAAGCTATATCTGTTGGAGGTGAGTAGGAGTTCACAAGTTCCCAGGACAGAGGACAGTCCTGTCGAACCTAGTGTCATCCCTGGTCTGGGGGATGATCTCATACTGCGAGGTGAACATGTGAACCAAAGACCATGTGGCGACCCTACAAATGTCCTGGATGGGGACGTGGGTGAATAAGGTAGCCAACGAGGCCTGCACCCAAGTCAAGTGTGCCCTCACAATGGCTGGCGGAGTGATTCCCACCAGGCCATAACAGGTACGGATGCATGAGGTGATCCAGATGGAGAGCAGCTGAGTGGAGGTCAGCCGGCCCCTTGCGTGCTCAGCCGAGGCAACAAATAGTTGCGAGGACTTTCTGAATGGCTTAGTCCGCTCAAGCTGGAAAGCCAGAGCCTGCTGCACATGAAGCATGCGGAGACGGTGTTCCTCACTGGATGCGTGAGGCTTGGGGCAGAGGACTGATAGAAAAATATCCTGACCCATGTGGTAGGCAGAGACCACCTTTGGGAGGAACGCAGGATGTGGGCGGAGCTGGACCTTGTCTTTATGAAAGACCATGTACGGCGGCTCAGAGGTCAGGGCCCTGAGCTCTGAGACTCGTCTGGCTGACATGATTGCAACCAGGAAGACCGCCTTCCACAAGAGTTGAGATCAGGAGCATGTGGCCAGTGGTTCAAACGGGGGCCCTGTGAGATAAGCCAACACCAGGTTTAGGTCCCACTGTGGGAATGGGAGTCTACAATATGAAAAAAGATGGTCCAAACCCTTAAGGAACCGGCCAGTCATAGCAGGGAAAATACCGTGGGCCCTTGCACCGGTGGATGAAAGGCCCAGGAGAGCCTGATGGTTCGCCACTCGTAACTGGAAGCTCAAAGAGTCCAGTCTCCGAGAGTCTTTGTTCTTTGGGGTCAGGGCTGGCTGATCCTGCCGTTTCCTGTGGTAGACCGACTCGACCGCAAGGGAGTTGGACACTGGGTGGGTATACAAGTACTCATGCCCCTTAGTGGGTACAATGTACTTGCGTTCCATCTTATTAGAGATGGAGACCAACGAGGCCGGTGTTTGCCAGAGGGCATTTGAAATCTTAGCCACACCTTCATGGAGAACTAACACCATCCTACCTGGGCTGATGGGTTAAAAAGTGAGTCCGAGGGCTCCTCCATCTCCTCTGCCTGGAGGTGTAGGCTTGCTGCCACCCTCTTTAAGAGATCTTGGTGGGCCCTGAAGTCCTCCTGTGGGACGAGCAAAGAGACTGGTGCAGTGCTCTGGGTGTCAGCCGGCTCCGGAGGGTCCACCACCTGGTCAGACTCCAGGCACGGTGCCGAGGACATACATCCCACCAACTCCTTTCTTGGGGGTCTGGAGAGGGGGACCAATGGTGCTTCTGAGCCTCCGGCCACTGAGCAAGCTCCCACTGCACCTGCTGTGGAACCGGTGGGGCTTCCTGTCCAGGTTGGCTGGCCTGGCCCATTGAAGGACCGCTACGAATGGAAACCAGGCTGGCATAAGATCTGCTGCTGTCTCTGGACCGGGAGGAGTGGTGGTGCCGGGATCTATGATGGCCATGGAACCGCGATCGCGACATGGAGGACCGGCACCAATGGTAATAGCTGCTCCATGAATAGCCTCGACAGGCGACCCACGACGGCAAGACGCCAGTGATTGACGGCCAGGGCTGCGATGTCCTGATGGAAACTTGGAGCGGGAGTCCAAGTGGGAACGGCGTCAACGACCATGCCATGACTGACTGCGGTACCCTGTCCGAGATGAGGACCGCTGGCGACGCCAGCCGCAGTCCCACTGATGTTCGCTCCTTGAGGACGAGCGGTGCTGTGAGTTCTGACCTGACGGGATCCACCCAGACAGGCTGGTCGACGTTGAGTGATCCACCTGGACTCTGCCCCAAGCGGTTACTGGGCAGTGATCAGCGTTGGGAATGTTCCCGAGACTGGTACCGGGCCGGAGGCGACCATGGAGATCCCAGTGGCGGCTTGCCTCTGGAGTGCAGGGCCGACATCGGTGGCGCACCAGCATGGACATGATATCCTGGAGAGGCCTGTCCCGGAGGGGCTGGGCTACTGTGCTCAACTTGAGTCAGAGGCCTGGGGCCCGGTGGGGATTGAGGACTGCCCAACATGGGCCTAGCCTCTGTCCCAGATTTCCCTCAATGCCGCTGCGAAGGGGAGTCTTCCTGGCCCTTGGTCTGCCCCGTGGATGGGGAGTGGTGCTGGCTGGTCGATGGCACCAGAGGGTCACCGCATACTGACACCGTGGTGCTGGGTACCGGCTCGGAGTAGTGTGCTGGGGTCAGGGGCAGCGCCAGAACCGACTCCATCAATATAGCTTGAAGCCCAATGTCCCTTTCTCTTTTAGTTCGAGGCTTAAACGACTTGCAAATCTTGCACCTTTCGCTCATAGGGGGTTTCTTCCAAGCAGCGCAGTCTGCATGCGGGTCACTTCTTGGCATAGACTTAAACCCCGGGGCGCGGGGCATGCCCAGGCCCGGGCTCATTGACTAAATAAACAGCTAACTAACTATAGGTACTAATGCTGAACGCAATGAACAGTTCTGTGGACAAGCAACAGCAGAGCTGGAGCAGAGCAGTTCCGCCGCACCTTCACTGGCGGCAAGAAGGAACTGAGGGTGGGGGGAGCGTGAAGCGCCCCTTATACCGCACCAGGCAGGTGCCACTCCAGGGGTCACGGGGCGCTCCCCCCTACGGGTACTGCTAGGGGAAAAAGTTCTGGCACCGGTGCATGTGGCAAGCACGCACACCTATTGTGGAATACACATGAGCAATCACTCGAAGAAGAGGAAGGCCTGTACTTCCCCAGCCTGTCCGAGACAAGCAGCTGGAGCCTGGCACACAGTAGGAACCCCAAGCTGGGGCACCCTCAGCCCTGCCCCTTCCCAGGTCCAGGCCCAGGCCCAGCATTCAAGAGTTAAGAAGCCTTGGGTTGGTTCTGTGTGTGTTTGTAACAGGTGACCACGGCACCCCTCTGACTATGTGACCCTGGGTGGTCACCCACTTGTCCACCCATAAGGCCAACCCTGCCCCCCCCCGTCACACTCACTTCTGTGCTGCTGCTGCTGGTGGCAGCACTGCCTTCAGAGCTGTGCTCCTGGCCCGCAGTTGCCGCTCTCCAACTACCTAGCTTTGTGAAATCTGGTCTCCCTTACAGTAGCCAGATTTCACAGCCCCTGATATGTTTTTCATGACCATGAATTTGGTAGGGCCCTAGTTATATACCATCTCTGATTGACAGATCTTTGCCTCCTGATCAGGGAAGACAAAACTCTGTTCGATAGATTAAAAGGAGTAGGATGTATGAAAAATACTTTCAGAACCATACTTTGTTCCTTACAGCAGGTTGTGAGAAAATACTGATAGTTGAACTGGTTTAGAACTGGATTTCACTATTTGTTTTTTACTCAATATTAATCTATTCAAGAACCACTTATTGAAATTTGATAAGTGGTTTATAAATTGCTGACTTAATATATCTCCCTCTAGGTACGGTACTCATATGTTGTTTTCATTAGTATTAACGCAAATTGGCACAGATCCACCAAGAGAAGAACCCACACCATTAGTCTTCTCTTTTATCAGACTCAGTATTTCTAGCTAGGATTTTCTGCATGTGGTTACAAATACATGGTACAAATGTTCATGTAAACTGAAATTATTTAAAAATAATAAATAAATTCCAGTATATGACAGGTGACTGGAATTTATGTTGAAAAAAGAATATATATGTGACTCAAATTCTAAATAGTAAAATCAGACATGAAATTTAACTGAATACAGCTTTTAAATCCAAACATTCAGTTCTTCTATCATTTTATTCCTCCTCATCTGATCAGTATTTCCTGCCTTTGAATTCAATAGACAGCCTATGTGGCGATACTTTATGCCTCCTTGATTTTTAAGAAAGTTCTACATCAGCAGCCAAAAAACTCTGATAGTGTATCATGCAAAAGATTCAAGGAAAAGCCCTCTGATCCAGTATTTCTTGTAAGAGCAGTTGCTTTAGAAACTTTGAATGTCTCACATACACTTTCTTTTTATTGGATTGCATGAAACATGCAGTAATCTATTTGCTGGAGAAGAAGCAACCATCCAGATAACTAATCATGAATTTAATTTAGTTTTATCAAACACAAACATTTGTATTGGCAGAGCGATGACAAGAACTTCAGACGTGGCCCTTCCTGGCGAAGACAATTTCCTCCACGTGAGGTCCATGGGATCAGCATGATGCCTGGCTCCTCAGAAACACTTCCAGCTGGATTCAGATTAACTACAACATCGGGGCAGTCACGAAAAATGACAACTGATGGTATGAAGTGTTTTGGTACTTAACACGAACTTGGGCAATTAGCACTAAGCCTGAAATTGAACAAGTTTAGTATGGTCACAGGTAAATAGAGGTTTAATCAACTGGGGGAGGGAAATGCAGTGACATGGTGTGCCCTCCCCCCGAGTCTTTTTCAAGTTGTGTTCCAGAATCTCAGTTTGCAGTACTATTACTTTTCTTGTCCTATCTGATCCCTCGGCTTAATGATGGAAGTAACTGTCGTTGCTAGCAGTTAAATATCAAGACCCTGGGTAAACAGAAGGCAAAGGCCACATTGCAGTTATTGGCAATGTTATCTAGTACCAGTCTTAATGATCCCTCTAGCCCTTCTACACAGAAAAAGAAACACTGCACTCATTTCACCACAGAATAGTATTTCATTCTTGACAGTGTTTGTGGTCTACCTGATAATGCTTCTAATTTTCTGCGTCTTCTGTGTCTTGGTATATGGGTGGTAGTTGCTATGTTTTTCAGCTGTTTAAAGAATTTGGTATAAAAATATATCCCTCTACATTCCATGTCTGAGAAGTGTATCTTTTTAAAAACATCTTATATAGTAGCACAAATGGCATAAGTTACTAACCGCATCACTAATTCCATTGACTACACTGCTCATGTTCATGCTTTTCTCTATTCTGTACTTTTTAGCACTAATGCAAAGTCCTAGGGTAGAAGGGATCAGTTTCAAAGGCAGTTTCCAGCTATGAATAAAGGTACTATCTAAGTAGGTACTGACATAACCCTAATCACCACTAGATCTGAACACTGCACATTCTGTAATGGATTTTATCCTCCTAGCACCACTGTGAGGTTGGAAAGTATTATTCCCATTTTACAGCTAGGGAACTAAAGCACGGAGTAGATTAAGTGACTTGCCAAGGTCACACAGTGTAGGGAGTCTGTTGCTGACATGACAGTTGAGCTCAGGGCTACTTGCCTCCCAATTCTGTGTCCATTAAGCCAGGCTCCAGGACCATATTTCCCACCTTCCTGTGATACGAACATTATTTTGTTATAAACTGTAATGCACACCTGTGATGCTGTATTAACAATAATAATGGCATCAGTTAAGTTGGAAAACCTCTTATTTTTCCTGAAGCAGTCCAATTTTCAACAGTAACTCAGACATGTAGCTACACTAAATGAGTTGTATAGACCAGACCAAACCCAGAAGGTTGGACAGAATGAGCTACCTAGTAATTTAACAGTCACATTTTTAGGGAGGGAAAATATATTAATTAATTTTCTTCGTTATTCTAAAGAGGGTTTTTTTCCAATTTGCAGTTGCTTCATCACGATTGCAGAGGTTAGACAGCTCTACAGTTCGCACATACTCATGTTGACAAGGCTAGCAAAGAAGCCAGCACTGAATTGCTGTGAGTATTCACAAAAAGCCATCATGGAGGCTGTATAAATGTACACTATACCCCATATTCACTGACATTACTGGAATGAAAGCCAAGATGGGGTCCATTGCCCCCAGCACGTCTAATTTATCCAAAAAAACCAAAAAATCCTAAGTAAGTGGGGCTCAGTCTGGGGGATGCTAGCGTGTTATTCCACCTCCCATCTCAAACAGCAACTTCTCCCTCTCTTTCATGGACATCCCTTCTAATAAACTGGTCATGCCCGCCAAGAGATAAGGATGCTGTTTAAGATGGATAGCTTGTGATGATACTGACCAAGAAAATGTGTTGAGACATCTAGGTGAATTGCTAGTGAGAGCTCAGGAGGAATCTGTGGTCATGGTACATATTAGGGAGAGGCAGGGTCTTGGAGCCTACATTCAACTAATTAGGAGAAAGGCACAGAGTCAGGTCTCTATGATAGCTTTCTCTAAAATGCTTCTGGTGCCCGAAGAAGAGAAAGTTTGACAGGAACTTCAGGGTCTCACTGTATGGATGAGATGATGGTGTAAAAAGGAGGAATTTTCATGCATATGAGATACTGGGGAACTTCACTTTAGAGAGGAGCCTAATAAGAGAGAACAGTTACACTACATTTACTTTAGAAAAAATTAGAGCTGTAAACCCGCTTTAGGACATCTTTTGGCTGGTGGTTGGCATGAGTTAGAACAAAACATCTCCTGTGGATAAGGTCTTCCAACATTATCAGTTATGAACGTTCTTACACATTCTGCAAAGCACCTGATATTCGTCAGTGGCAAAGACAGGATACTGGACTAGATATACACAGAGGTCAGGTCGTATGTAGTAGTTCTTATTACTTAAATATCTCATCGTTTGTAATCTACACACTGTACTAGTTGTACAAATAGACTTCTGAACAAAATACAGCTGTGTGAAAATATATTGTTTGTTATCAAATCATCAGTCGTGCAAAAATAAGAATATGATGAGCACTTCCATTAATATGCCACCATTTCATGCTAATTTTACTTAAATAACAGTTTTCCTTTCCATTTTAAGTTTCAGCAGATAATCATAGGCATTTATAAAGCACCTGTCAACATAGTATTCAGCTGGCTCTATCTTTCTATATACATGTACACAGAGAGAAAGAATAAAAATACACAATAGTGTATTAAACCATGAGTTTGGATTACAGCATTACTCACAAATGAGATGCGTAGGTTTTCTCCCAATGAGTTCAAAAGAAATTTTACACCACACAACCATTGTTCTATATATGCCATGTGTGTTATTGAAACATTAAGAATTGTTTTGTAGCCTTTCACCTGTAAAGCCAGGTGATGTAAGTATCTAACTATTTTTGAGGATCTGGGCTTAACCCTCATTGATTTCAGTGGGAGTTAGGCAAGTTCTAGGCAAGCTGAAAATCTCCCCTTTCCTTTTCTAGCCATGCAGAGTAGTAAAATAAAATTCATATCATTTGTATGTAGTAAAAAACTGTTATAGGTTCAGCAGCGAATCTGACCATCCTGCACCTCAGGCTGGTAAATATTTGTATGGATGATGAGGAGGAAGCATTTCTGTCAAGTTGATTTTTTTTTTAATGCCAATTGAAGGGCTTAGAATGTTGTAAGCCCTGGGAAATAATGAGCAGTCCACTACCAAAGGAAGGGGCAGATTCTCCATCTCTTAATGTGTTCAGATCAAGACTTTCTGAGGAATATGCTTTAGCCAAACACCTCTTGACACTTAATACAGGGGTAACTGGATGAAACTTAATGGTCAGAGACATAGAAGAGATCAACCTACATGTTCTAATGTTCCCTTCTGGACTCAAACTCTGAATCACTTAGGAAAAATTCAGATCTGGTTTCAAACCTTGTGCTCTAATAGCCTCAGTGCATGATCCTGTAAGGATGACAATACAGCCCATCTCTACCAGAGAACAATGGCTGAGTCATTTAGGGCCCAGTGCTACCTCATGACAAAACTCTCATTCAGTTCAAAGGGAGCAGGCATTAAGCATGTGTTGCTTTAAGCTTGAAAGGCATAATACTGAGATCAAAAATCATAATTTAAAAACTGTTACAATGGTGTGCAACTAAAATTACCCAAATATTGTAAGCCTCCCCTGGATGTAATTTATGGTGACATGCCCCAGAGAGTTTCAAAGTACCATGAATACATGAAGGGCAGGGACTGCAAATGCGTTAACTTCCAATTATCCGATCAGTCTGTTACTGCTGGAGCTCTGTTATTGCCCAAGAACCCAAAAGCTAAAAATAGATAAGCAGGAGCAAAAGATCACTGGAGCTGCACCGTGTTGTATTTTAAACAAAATACATTTATAGAATATTATAAAAATAAGTTTAATATACTCTGTAGGAGTATTGCTGCTACCTTGAGAATGAGTGATGTCTAATGGGTCAATGCCTTTGGCCAGTCATTTGCAATTACATGTTTATTACAAGTCATCTTTCCAGTGAGAAGGATCAATAATTTCTTCCTTTAATTTCCAGTTGCCCATCCCTAACATTTGAATGACTAAAATGTTACTAATGTAATACTGGTTTTATTAATTTCCAGCCCACTTTTTATAGAGGGAATATGCTACAGTAATTATTCAGATGGTCTCATTCACTGTTATTATATGCAACTGCAAAAATTTCAAGGAGGCTAGAAAATGATCTTAATAAAAATGTATACAAAAGCAAATGTGATAACTGTAGCTACAGACAAGCTATATAAAACAAAGGTGAGGATTCTGTTGCATTGTACTGTTAGTGGTATATTTCTCTTGTAAGGTTAATTAGTCTACATAAAAGGGACGACATCCACAGTTGTACTGACCCAGCAGAGTACCCAAATCCAAGCTAATCATATCTGAGGTGATATACAGTTGGTTCAGAGAGGGTAGAAATTAGAATTCTAGCAACATGTGAGGCAATGGGAACACTATACTAGGGCAAACCAAGCTTCCTAAGGAATGAAGAGTTTCCTCAAGGGAAGGGGATAAGTGCCATTTGGACAAAAGGAAAAACTTCAGCAACTTCAGATGAAGAAGATACCTGGAAACTAGATTCTCACAGGCTCTGATGTGCCAAAGAATAAATTTGACTAGGTCAGGATCGGGAAGAAAGCTCAGTAGGGCTTGTAACCTGGCTCAGAAGACAAAACACTTTTATTAGTCAGGTGGTGAGGACCATTCACAGCTAAGGCTTGCAACACTTGCTTAGTTACCGGTGGGTACTGGATTTTTCTGAGAGAGATAATAAAGGGACTTGGTTACAGATAACACCCAAGTAGAGATGTACCCTTTCCCATGATTAGCAATGAAATCTACCAGGATCTTCGTAAAAAACTGAGGGAGCAGGAGACTCCTGAAAAGATGGGTGTGAACAGGCAACAACTGTCTCATAGCTCAAAGCACTGGTATCCTAAGTGGCTAGGGACACAAGGTAGATGTACTCCAGCTCCACTGAACAAAGGAAATCACAGTGAAGCATTGACCTAGGATGACTACTCATATGCAACTTGGGCAGCTCACTATTGATTAGACAAGAGTCCAAGATAGGGACGAATGACAACCTCCCTCCCAATGCTTAGTCACATGAAGAACTAGTAGGAGTAAACTAAACATACACACTTGTCTTGTCTCACTGAGACAGGAAATGGCTGACTTGCATGCTAGAGGGTCTCAGACCATGCAAGACCATCCAACCCTCAAGCAAATGGTACCTGAGAGCCCCATGAAATGGGAGGTGAAGTGATGGGTTTTCTGGTTCTCTCCCCCATGGAGCAAGTTCCAAAGCTTGAAACAGGGAATTGTCTCTCTCCCTCTTCTTTTTCTTTCTTCTCAACTAATCTGCAATTCTGGATTTTTGGAATATTTTTTCTCTTTGGTCCCAAAGAGAAGGAACTTGAATTAGGAGAAGGAGCACTGATGTGCAGACTTTAAGCTTCGAGGCAAAAGAACTAGGTTCTGCAGTGGATGGACCAAGACTTCATACATAACTAACAGCTTTTGCTTCCTGGTTCAAGTACGTGCAGCCCTAAGCTGTCCGTCCTTGACTATCTGCAGGATGGAGGACATAAAATTTAGTGTGTGTAGAGTAAAGTTTTTAAGTGTACACAACTTTTTTATACTGGAAGGCCTCATATGGCCTTCAAATATATAATATGCTAAATCTATAAGTTGTTATAGTTTGAAAAATAATTTCTACGTTAGTAAATGATTAATGTGAAGATTTACAGCTAAATTCCATTCTCGCCTATACATTCACAGAAAGAGATGTAAGATTTACAATAAATGAAAATTTAATCTTTCTCTCAAACTCAAGTTTTGGCAAAACAAGATAGTATGAAGTGTTGTTTATATGTCCAGTGGGCTCACTGTAAATCAAGTCTGGGCAAAAAGGATATAATCAAGAATCTTGCTAATTAATGGGTTTTTTTTTTATTTTTGTCTTTAGATATCATCTCTTTCTTCTACTTTACCTGAAGTGCACTACCACTATTTTAGGGGAAAGGAGCAGTAAAGGTCTCTTCAAGAACAGGGTAATTAAGGAAGAGAACACAAAGTTTTATCAAGCTAAAAAAATGTGATGTTCTTTTCATGTATTAAGTTATTGGTTAGTTTAATACAAGAGTAATAAAACACCTAAATCGTTTACAAAACAAAAAAAAACCCAAGCATCTGTCATCATAAATTTGGCAGTAGTGCACAACCAACGGTTTTATCCACTGGAGCCACTCATTTTTTACATTGTTCATCTGTTTTATTGTAATATACTAGCCATCTATGTATTTACTGTGTATTTCTTGTGTATGTAAAGGAATATAAATGATTTTTTAAAAATAAAATCTATAGTACATGGGGTCCCAGTGCAAACACTTGACAATACAGTGTCAACAATAATGTTTGTATCTTTCCATTCCACCATTTTTATAGTTTTTTGATTGTAACAGTCAAATTAATATGTTTAGCAGTTAGAAGCTACAACCTGTTCCTGCTTAAAAATCTGTCAATATTTAAAGCTGAACACCTGCCTCTGAAGATGTATGAAAGGATGATTTAAACTGGAACTGGAGCCAAAATGGACCTATAAAGTCAAGCAGAAAGGTCAGATACCTGTAATACCTGTAGAAATGCACTGTGATGGCTCGCCTCTTAAAAACAAAAACAACAAAACTGTTTACAAGAGTCAAAAGCAATTACCGAAAAAATATATATTTAAAAAAAACAAACATTCTCTTGTGTTACCTGTGGACCAAGAAGAACCTTGCTTTACCAAGAGCCACCTTTTTGTTCCAGCCAGCGTGGGATGTAAAAATCTGAACGTTGCAAAGAAGCTGATGTTCAAGTTTTCTATTAAAAAGAAAATTTAAAAAATGCCAAACCCCACCATTTCTTCATTGTAACAGGGCATTAGACAAATTCCTGTCTAACGTTATGCTTTTAGCCAAGATGGCCTTGCTGAGACTTCTTGCAAGTCAGTTTTATCAGAGGAAATAACTGAAAGACAGAATGATAATATATAGTGTATAAAAGTTTAGAAGAGCAATTATTACCTACTGTGGCTTTATTTGGTGGTGGTAGTGTTGTTTATTCTTTGTTTATATGGGAAGTTCCAAAGTAAAACCTATTTAATAATGTCGTTGACCTATTTGCAAATTTTCTGCTGCTTGATACTATCTCAAGATCTGTCTTTTAGTTATTTCTTTTAGCATTTTGATCTGCAATGTTTGCACGTACCTAAACATTTGTTTTATTGTCTATTTTCATTTGACAGATTTCAGTCAATCAAATGGCGACAGATTTTTCTCACTCATTGTCAATAAAAATATTCAGTGCTATTTGTGTTTAATATCTATAAGGTTGGGTATATGATAGCATGGAAAAGCAGTTCGGATGACTGGAACATCTCAAAGTGTAAGAATTTTTTCCCCGGCAGAGATTATCATCAACATGAGCTTAATGTTAAGTCTGCCACTAGAGGGAGCACTAAACTTGCTTATATGTAGGATATGGTGAATTTGATCAAACTGTCAAGACAGTAAAGCTATAGTATAAAGACGTTACTTCAAATTCCTCAGCCTTAACTAGCTTTCATGTTAATGTTTCCCCCCTTTTGATTGTTTTAGTGAAAAAACAAGTAAATACAGTGCAAACTCCAACATTTTCAGTACTTCTTGTCTCTTTTGAGCAAACCCCTCATTATGTTCCAGTCCAGTATTTATTGGGTTTTATTGCAGTTTTCACAGGGTCTCAGCCCAAACCAGGAGCAGCGCACAGGAGAAATCCCTGTGAATTGAGCAACAAGTTACATGCCTCTAGAAGACTAACCCCTAAATCTCTTACTCTGGAAGATCGGGGGGGGAGGCGACTCATAAAAGCTTAAAGCTGGATGTGAACAGTTCTGACCCAGAGCCTCTCTCTAATTATTTCCCCTTGCTGCTGAGTTAGATTGCCATTCTCAAGAAAAACATTAAAAACTTGCAACTGTGGTAGCTGTTCAAATCCATTCTCAGCTATCCAAGTGTCCAGGGTTTTAGGGTGTTCTTTGGCTGGTATAGTTCACAAAGATGTGTCTGCCTTATGTATGATTTAGGTTGGCTAAGATAAATGTTCCAGAATCTAAGATGGCCACAGTTGTCACAATATCATTTTACACTCCTTTAGCACACAGACAAAACACTATAGGGGGTTCAAACACTAGACTCGAACAAAACTTTGAAAGCTGGTATTCCAAAAAAAAAAAAAAAAAAGTGAAAATCACTGCTCTTCTAGTTTCAGGGTACTTAAACTCTTGATAATCAGCCAGTAGCCACGCTGTGCAAGGAGGAGGATGTTACCCCCTATACAAAGGGCCCTCACATGGTTGTGCATAGACCATCAAACAGTAGTATAAATAAAATACAGTCTGAAACCATAACATCATGGCCAAACAATTATTTTTGCCTTTTGTATCACCACTAAAATTCCAGAAACACTTTTATAAACAATTTAATTCCTTAATGCACTAGTGAAAATTATCAATTTTGCATCTCTGAGCGCCTATTTATCTCTAATGCACCATCAAGAGTAGTGGTGCAAGTATAATGCATCTCAACCTTGGCAGAAAAAGGAACAGCAGCCAACTAAAAGGAATTTCATTTAAAGGGTCCATTCCATTCTCAGATTACCCTTTCTTGGAACCAGCCAAGAAATAACCACCAAAAAAAAAAAAAAAAAGGTCAAACCAAAACAGTATTGAGGTTTGATTTATTGCTTGTTTCCATTATTTGTGCACTTATACTCCCACGCACATTCCATTGATGCTGGTGACAGGCTGCAGACATGGGTGTTACTTTAGATCTTGGATGACTCAGACTGGCCAGGTTCCAACTTCCCAGAGATTGAACCACTAGGCAACGAGAACCCTCGATGTCCCTTTGGAGCTACTGCTTCCGGTCCAGTCCTGAGTGTCTGCTGTCATGGGTTACATCTCTCTCTGGCTGCTACTACTGCAGGTTTATATACAGTTCCAGTTACACCTTGATTAGCCTTACACAGTAATATTTTGGTTCAAGCCTTGTGATTGGTTTCTTACACTCATACTATCTTACTCATTCCTTACGTATTGATAAGCATGAATACAGTTGGTAACATAGCTTTAAGCTAGCCTCTCACATCTGCGAGGACTTCCACTGCCATTCTATTTACGAAAGAAAAAAATTAACCCAAAAGACTATAATTTACTTTTAAATGTTCATCAATTACACAGGAAAGCAACTAGCATACAACTCTACAGTCCAAACTAATGACTCATAAAGTAGTTCTTAAAGTACAAACAAAACTAGCCTGCTATACTGAATTTTTCATATTCACAAAAATATTTGGCATCTGATTTGGTATCATTTTCCCCACCGATCTAAACAACATGCAAGGCAGTGGTGAAGAAGGCTCTAGGTTTATATTAACAGCTGCCATATTTGTTGTACAGTGCTCTGCTGTTAGTGTCAATAATTTAGATTTTCTGCAATTTTATACCTCACAGCTTGACACTACTGTTCAGAAGGGGCAACTTTTGGAGCTTTTCATTCACTCCATATTAGGCAGTACACTTTAGGTTAACATTAGTTAGCTAATGAAGCCAAGGTAGACAGACAGCACTGCAGCATTCATAGGGACATTTCTGTCTTCCCTCCAAAGCTACAAAGACATGCATAGAGATCATCTTAGATACCTACAAAGCAACAGCAAATGCAGTAGAAAGAGAAAACTGCAAAATGTCATTTTTATAGCCAAACTTAACAAGCTGATCCTGCAAACACCTAGGTGAGTAATTTACTGAAGTCAACAGTACTACCACATGAGCAAACTTACTCACATCGCTGTCTCATGAGTGAAAATTTAAAACCTGAAGGCCTATCCCCTGTGTAAGTCCCCCACCTCACCCTTTATTTTGAGGTCTTAGGTAGTGGCTAGGCCATGCCTAGGTGGTGGATTTCACCTGAATCGAACAGGACAGCAGGATTGTTAATTTATTCATCCTGGTTGGTAAAGCATAAAACTAATATGGACTCAATTATTATGTGACTCTACTCATTCTATCTGATAAGTGTAGTGGTTTCTTCCAACATATTTCATCCCAGTCTTACTATTTCATTGCTTTGGTCCAAGGTCTTCACTGCAAGGCAAAAACTTTCTGGAATATTTTACAGTTCCCAGTTATGGCTCCAGTCCTGCAAATTGTTCTGCAAAGGCAGAGCTCCTCACTCACCCTGCACAGTTTGCAGGTGCTGGGCCCAAGAGAACATTCAAATGGGAGTCACCTTTATATATATGGCAGCCTCTCAGCCATTATGATCAGCCTGCTGTTTTATCTGGTTCTAGTATTGTGTGACTTAGCCTCCTACCTTTATTCCTTAGTTGATGGCTACTTCCTGGATGTCTTCTTTTTTTGAGGAGATACTGCCCGTAGCAAAAAATAAGATGTAGTCTTATAAATCCCTATAAAAACAACGAGGAGCCCGGTGGCACCTTAAAGACAAACAGATTTATTTGGGCATAAGATTTCGTGGGTAAAAAAAACCACTTATTCAGATGCATAGAGTGAAAATTACAGAGTGGGCATTATATAATGACCTCACAAGTGGAGAACTTGATCAAATTGGCCCTGTCAACACTGGTTCTCCACTTGTGAGGTCATTATATAATGCCCACACCTGTAATTATCACTCCATGCATCTGAAGAAGTGGATTTTTTACCCATGAAAGCTTATGCCCAAATAAATCTGTTAGTCTTTAAGGTGCCACTGGACTCCTTGTTGTGTTTGTGGATACAGACTAACACGGCTACCCCCTAGTACATAAATCCCTATAGATACTCTTTAAAACAAAATATATCCCTCAGCTATGGACCAAACTGGAGATCCCTAAACTATCTTCACTAAGGGACTCTCCCTTAGTGAAGCTATGCTAAGTGATTCTCTCATTCATTATATCAACTTTTGAATTCACGTATCGCTTAGTGTCATTTTGTATTTCACTACGCATTAAAAACTACCACTTGAAATGTAGAACACACTCAAATGTACAGGCTCTCCTTTGACTGGGTTAGCATAAATGCATAAGGGTGCTCAAACAACTCGCCGTGATATTCAGCACCTTATGAGACTGACTGCACCACAACTAAGATGGGGCTGAATTTGTCTGGGGCTTACCCAAGAAGGACAGCTCTGCTTTATTGGGGGAGGGGGAAGAGAAGGGGGTCAGAAACTTCTGTAAAAAAGGTGCTCCGTGGCTCATTTGTCATCAATTAGCCAACAGTTATCATGTTACTGGGTAGCTGCCAGTGTTTCTGTGTCTCACTGCAAGCCTGAAGCATGTGGTTAGCTCAGCAGCAGTATACACACACAGAATCTGGTTATCCCTTTCTTTTTCTTAAGAGTGGCACAAACTGTAAAAGGCCAGAAAGTTCCAAATGTCGATGATCAAGTCAACCTTCTGTATCTTATTTCTTTTTAAAATGATATGAATTAAGGCTATAGTGATGGTCATCCATAATCAGATGTTCACAGATTTTAAAGCTGGAAGGGACTATTATGATTATCTACAATCACCTCCTGCATAACACAGCCCATAGAGCCTCACCCAGTAATTTCTGCATCAAGCCCTTAACTTCTGTAGGAGTTGGAGATATATTTTAGAAAGATATCTGGTCCTAATTCAGTCTTTGTCTTTCCTTCCTATCTATTTGTGACATAACTTTAAAGTAAAGATACACATGAAAAGCATTAGGCAAATTAGCATGCTCCACCACCAAGTCAATGGCCAAAAAGCCATAAGTCCACAATCAATAAAGATAAAAACTTTGGCTAAAAAGCCATCTTAATTGAGTGGCAAAGTGAAGGCAGCAATTAGGAATAAAAAAATCAACATACAACAAATGGAAAAAGAGGAGGAATAGTAATTGATAATGTGTGAAGTGTAGAAAATGGATAAGGGAAGCTAAAAACATTGGGAACTCCATGGCTGCTAGGGCTAAGGACAATAAGAAGGCATTTTTAAAGTACATTAGTAATAAAAGAAATCCTAGCAATGGTTTAGGCCCATTACTAGGTGAAGATGGTAAAATTGTTAATACTGCTGCAGAAAAGGCAGAAGTGTTAAATAAATAGCTGCGTTTTATATTTGCATTGAAGCAAGATTATGCACTTGTCCAGTCCGTTAGTCCAGAGGATGTTAAGCAACATCTACTAGTGATTAACATTTTCAATTCAGTAGGCCTGGATAACTTTCAAGAAACTTCCAGAAGAGTGGAGGAATGTGCCAATATTCAAAAAGGACAAGTAAGATGAACTGGGTAAATATAGGCCAATTAGCCAGAACCCAGTGCTGGGCGAACTAAACGAAAAGCTGACACAGGAGTCAACAGATAAAGAATTGAAGGATAGGAATGTAATTAATGCTAGGCAAAATGGTTTTATGAAATTAGGTCTTGTCAAACAAACCTGATTTCCTTTGAAAAAGTTTACAAGTTTGGTTGACAAAAGTAACAGCAAACTACATAAGTGATTTTGACAAAGTATCATATGATATTCTGATTAAAACAATTAACAGTATATGATTATCACTAAAGCACAGCTAAATGAATTAAGAACTGGCTAAAAGACAGCTGTCAAAAAGGAATTGTCAATGGGGAATCATCATCAAATGGAGCTATTTCCAGTGGGAATCCACTGGGATCAATATGATACTTGATCCAATTCAACATTTTCATCAGTGAGCTGAAAGTAAATATAAAAATCACTAGGGATCCAATTTGCAGATGACATAAAGATTGGTGAAATGGTAAATAATGAGGAGGACTGGGCAGTCATGCAGAGCAATCTGGATAATTTGGTAACTGGGGACTATGCAAACAAAATGCATCCAAATACCGCCAAATGCAAAGTTATACATCTAAGAACAAGTACTCCTGGGGGAATTCTGCGCTACTGCATGTGCGCACATTTAATGAGCCCCACAGATTTCTAATTTTTCATGCAGAAAGCGCTTCTGCCAAAATATTGCTGCAGTTCCATCTTTTCCCACCAGAGGGTGCTGTGGTGACAGAACAAAGTTGCAGCTCCAGACCAGCGAGGGAAGAGCGAGAGCTGCCTTTGCAGCGCTTCTCACGCCAGGTCACGATATGGGGCTGTGTGTGTGAGGGGTCAGACAGGGGATCATAAGGGCTAGTGGGGGAGGACTGGGGCAGGGGCTGCATGGAAGTGGAGGTGCAGAGGCACATGGAGACAAGGGGAGGTGGGGCAGAGCTGCATAGGGAGGGGGAGTGGCTGGATGAGGGCACAGAGACTGGAGTGGATGTGCCTGACTGAATGGGAGAGGCCAGGGGTCAGTCAGGGTCTGCATGCAATTCCTCCCTGCCCCCCCCCAAAAAAACCCCCCACAACCCTGTTTCATACTTTTCCCACCCACACCCAACAACTCTCCAAGTTCACACCCAGACTCCTTCCCAGCAATTTACCTCCCTCTCACTCAGCTCCTCTGTTACCCCCTGACTCCCCCAAGCCTTTGCTCTGCTTCAGAGGGGTGTGGGCAATATGGTTCTGTAGTGTAGTTTAAATGAATTATTACTTAGAGTTCTGTATTAATATGCATAGTAAGGAATCTGTCAAAAAACATTTCCTGAGTCTTTTTTTTGTTGCCTGTATTGTTACAGACATACTTGTTGACAGGTATTTTGAAATAAATGACCAAAAATAACTGAAACTGGTGTGATTATATTATTGTGACAAAATATGCAGAATTGCAAAATATTGTGCGCAGAATTTTTAAGCTTTTGGTGGAGAATTCTACCAGTAGAACAAGGAACGCAGGCCAGACCTATAGCATGGGAGTCTGTATCCTGGAAAGGATTTAGGGGTCATAGTAGAGGAAATCAACATAAGCTCCCAGTGCGGTGCTGTGGCAAAAAGTGCTAATGTGATCTTTATATATATAAACAGGGAGTAGGAGTTGGAAGGTGATTTTATCTCTTCATGCAGCATTGGTGAAACTGATATTGAGATAATGCACACAGTTCTGGTGTCGCATTTTAAAAAGAAGCTGAAAATATGTGGAGACAAAGAGACACAAAATTGAATCAAGGGCTGGAAAAAATGCCATATAGCGAGAATCTTAGCTCAATCTGTTTAGTTTATCAAAAAAAAGGTTGAGAAGTGACCAAGAGAAGTGGTGGATTCTCGAAATCATCTAATCGAGTCTGGATACTTTTCTGGAAGATCTGCTTCAGCCAAACAAGTTATTGTGCTCAATGCAGGGGTTACTGGGTGAAATTAAGAACCTGATGTTATATGGTAGTCAGACTGTATGATCTGATGGTCCCCTCTGGCCTTGAACTCGATGAATTTATGAACGCTCTTTACAGGGCTCTGTTAAAACTCTCTACTGTAAGTATCTACTTCTTATCTGTCTAAAACCTCCAATATAATACAAATGACAAAGGCTGCCAAAACTCAAAATGTTTCACTGTCCATTATATGACATGACAGAGAAAGCAGCAACAGTTTAGTAATAATAAAATTAGCACCAGGTTATTTCAGACTTCTAAAATATGTTCCATAACAGTGTTACCAAATACAAAATTTCTTCATGTATTCCAGACGTTCGGAAGTTTACCATTAAAAGACACTGTATGATGGATAAAAGTCACATTATTTTTGTTTCTTCAGTACTTCTTCTACATGTTTAAACACACTAGGATCCTCAATGGTTGGAGTTATCTGAGAGAAGAACATACATAAACATATGATAGAGAATTGCCAAATACCACATACAGTAAAGGAGAAATTGGTTCAGTATCTCTTCTAATGCTAATTTTTCTAAAGTAATCAAGAAGAAAGCCTTTATAAAGATTCTGAAGATAAAATATACCAGGCAAAAATAAAATGACATTACAATATTAGATATTGTGAACCAATAGCAAAATACATTAAAGAACCAAAAGATTAAGACACTTCTGCTGATGTGCTAGCGTCCCTTGTTAGAATAAAGAGCACCTGTAGCTTACCTGATATGGTTTGCCACTGACAAGAGCAGAAAGAGCAGAACGTGGTATTTTGCCAGAACGTGTCTTTGGTATCTGTTTCACAAACACAGCCTTTCGGAAAGCTGCCACTGGGCCAATGCTTTCTCGAACACGCTTAACAATTTCTTCCAAAACTTTCTCCTCCTCTATCTTTATACCTGGTAAGGAATTTCAGATGCTGTAACTACTTTACAACATTATACAAATCTTAGTGACACAAGACACGAATCTATGAATAGTAATGAGCTCTCACCATTTCTTAATACACATAGCGCTAATGGGACAAGACCTTTTAAGGCATCTTCTTGGCCAACAACAGCACAATCAGCCACAGCTCCATGGGAAAGAACAGACTGATGGAGAAAACAAAACAAAACAAAAACTTAAATAGCTGAATATATATTCTACTGTAATTAATACGCAGGGAGCATAGCCAATCTAGTGTTTGGATGGAAATAAGAACAATTCCTAGGTAATGCAACATACAATTGAAAAGGTAATAAAATGACATCTTTACAGCAATGTTAAAATGACAATGTCACATTTTAACACATTCCACAAGACCTTAGCTGGAAAATGTTATGTTGATACAATATTCACACAGTTATGCACGAAGGAAACAGCAAGTGAGTGCAGGTACATTCTTGAATAGCTGATCTACCACAATTCAGATACGTAATCTATCTGTAATCTTTCCAACTGTACGGAAAGCAGGGACTTGGAACTAAAGAGCCTCTTCAACCATAACTAGAGACTACAACTCTATAATGAAACACAAACTGCAGTATGTTAATAAGTGTCACCCCTTTGGGGTTTAGAGACAGCATTGCCCCTTTAAATATTTTTCCCGAGGGGGGAAGTGCTGATAGTTCCAGAAGGAGGAAGTGCTATTGGTAGGAGGGGAAGCAGAGAGAAGGGAAGAGAGCAACAGGAGGTGTGTCTGAGCTCCAGATAGAAGAGCTGCAGCAAGCAGGCTCCTCAAAGAATGAAGCAGTCAAGAACCTGCCTGAAGCCTGGGAGGGACAGAGCAGCTGACTGGGGACACCCCAGGATAGGAGCCAGAAGGAGCACTGTGCCAGGGAGAAATCGCCTGAAGAAGAGTGAAGGGTTCCATATTCATAAGAACCAGATAAGAGCTTTAAAAATTAGTAGAAAGTTTTTAAAAAATACAATAAAATTTTTAAAAACATGCAAAATAGAAATATGGAAAATAGAAACAGCCACAAGTCATTCAAAAGCTGTAAAACTAAGAACCAAAAAAAAATAAAGAGGCAGTGTTTCTAGAATGGTAGTTACTGAAACAGGATGCATTTCTGTTTTCTATAGCAGCAGCAGCCAGACAGTTAGGAGGGCGCTAGTCGTGCTAAATCCCTTTAGTATTAATCCCTTACTTCAGAGAAAAGGCGAGCAATGCCAGCTGAAAGAGACACACACATACTGAACACAAGATGGAAGCTGAAATTAACACAAATATATAACAACTACTCATTGAGCCATTGGATAAATGGTGACTTCTGTAGTTTCACAGGGGCCTGATGATACTTATAGAAAATCTTGGTGAAATAAACAACTCTTATTGTTGAGATTTATAGTCAAAATCTGAGGAAAAACTT
Source organism: Gopherus flavomarginatus (assembly GCF_025201925.1). Taxonomy (NCBI): domain Eukaryota; kingdom Metazoa; phylum Chordata; order Testudines; family Testudinidae; genus Gopherus; species Gopherus flavomarginatus. Next base: position 78,259,718 of record NC_066617.1, on the reverse strand, counting down.
GCTCAACTACCTGTAGCTATAATGGAAAGGGAGATAAATATGCATACTCGACCAGGTGACTGTCATTTAATTAAAGGAAGATTCACTGAGCTTCTAATTCTGTTTTTACTGATCTTACTGAAAAGTTAATTGCGTTGTTTTTAATGTTTTCTCATTTAAATAGCAATTTGCTCTGTAAACTAACTACAGTCTAGCTTGTTTTAGCTTAGTTTAAAAGGTGAATTGAAAAACTAAATACTTTCTTGTGATTAAGTGTATATTGTTTTCAGGGGAACAAAATTACAAAACAGTAGGGAAGAAGACAGAGAAACAAGTGACTGAAATTAAAGAAAAGAAGAAAGCTCACATGGTACACACTGATAAAGTAGTACAATATTAAACATCAGGGAATTCACAACACCAGCCATTTTATCAGCTTCAGATCCAGTCTGAAAGATAAGGAACAACACCTGAATAATTTGTTTAACAATACAAAAGTAGAAGACCAGTGGCGAGATTCTGTGTTGTGTGTCTTCAAACCATCTTTGTGCCCCACTAACCCTGGGTTGCTCAAGGGGCCCGTATGGTCCCTTGAATAACTTAACATTGAGGGGCGGCCTAAATTAGCATAATCCCTGAAGTGCTATGCTGCTGCTGTTCCCCCTACTGCTCCCTGGTTTAGACATGGCCCCTATGCCAGGGGTTTGAGGCATGGGTCTCATATGGCCACATAAATTACCTTGTGCAAAGTCCATACCGGCTGTGTGTGTCTGATTAGATCCTCCCCACCTAGATCTGGTGTTGTGACATCCCTTAAACTAAAAGGCCATAATGGAGGAAAGAATCCCTTCCCAGGTGGTGTACTCATTACAGAATTGTGGAGTGGGAGGGGAAGGTGGCTTTATGCGACATTTACATTCTCCCAATTCTGAGTCAACGTACACTAGCCTAGCACTCTTACATTAAAGCAGCTCTATTTTAAGACAGATTATTCCCAGACCTAAGAGGACATTCCAGTATCTTGGGAGCACCAGGGAGCAGGGATCGCCAGTAAAGTCCTTGGAGGATGAGATGGCATGGTGCAGAGCTTTTAATACCACTCTACTCCAAGCAGAGATTCCCCTTATATCAGAGGTGGGCAAACTATGGCCTGTGGGATCTTCCTGCCTGGTCCCTGAGCTCCTGGCCCAGGAGGCTAGCCCCTGGCCCCTCCCCTACTGTTCCCCTCCCCCGCAGCCTCAGCTCACTCTGCCGCTGGTGCAATGCTCTGGGCAGCAGGGCTCCGAGCTTCTGGGGCAGCTGCTGAGTCTGGCCTGACCTATTGTCTGTGCTGTGCGTGACTGGCTCCAGCAGGGCGGCGTGGCTGTAGCACCACCAGCCACTGGTACTCCAGGCAGTGCGGTAAGGGGGCAGGGAACAGCAGGGGTTAGATAGAGGGCAGGAGAGTTAAGGTGGTGGTCAGGGGCCAGGGGTGCGGATAGGGGGTGGGGTTGTCAGAGGGCAGGGAACAGGGGTTTGAATGGGGGCAGGGGTCCCCGGGGCCAGTCAGGAAGAAGAGGGGGGTTGGATGAGGTTGCAGGGGGCAGTCATGGGACAGGAAGAAGGGGTGGTTGGATGGGGCAGAGGTCCTGGGAGGAGGGAGGGGTTGGATGAGGTGGCAGGGGGCAGTCAGGGGCAGGGGTTTCAGGGGCAGTCAGAGGACAGGGAACATGGGGTGGATGGGGCAGGGGCCCCGGGGGGGGACCATCAGGGAATGGGCGGGTGCTGTCAGGGGGCGAGAAGCAGGGAGGTTCGGATAGGGGGCGGGGGCCGGGCCGAGCCATGCCTGGCTGTTTGGGGACGCACAGCCTCCCCTAACTGGCCCTCCATACAATTTCCGAAACCTGATGTGGCCCTCAGGCCAAAAAGTTTGCCTGCCCCTGCCTTATATAATGCAAATGCTCAGGAAGGTGGATCCACTGGTTTTGTGCAACCCAAATGGCTTGTGCAGCCAGAAAGTCCAAAAATCTGTACTCTGGCTTTTTTCCAGGTTTTCTACGCTTTAAAATCCAAAATGTTAAATAAAATATGCAGGTCAACATACAGGTTGCAAACAGATATTTTGTAAAGCAAAATACTACAAAATTAGTTCTCCTTTGACTCAACTGCTAAGTTCAGAGTCCAGAGAAAAGTACAAGATGCCTACTACCAAATAAGCAGAATTTTCTTGTACTCCCTACATGGCATCCTGTACTTGCAAGATCTTCTAGCAATTACAGTAGATCTGGACAGGTCAGTGAATCAGGAAATGCGTCTCAAAATGCTATTTTAAAATGCATAGTTTTAACTTTTGGAGTTACTTGTATTTTACATTAATGAGCTAGGATGTGAGGGTGAAATTTTCAGAGTGTTTACTGTTGGCTTAACTCTGCTCTGACTGAAGCCAATGCTAAAACTCCTAATGATTTCAACAGGAGCAGAATTTAAGCCAACACTGAGCGCTTTTTGAAATCCGCCCTAAAACTACTTTTAAAAAACTTTCCAAAAGTTTAATCTTAGAAATGTGTGATATTAAACACCTCACTCCCAAAGAAATCAAAACCAACAAGTACACAGCCGAAAAGAAAAAAAAACACATATTTTTATTGAAGTTTTCAGTCTCTGTGGACACATCTACACAGTAAGCAGCAGCCTTGCAGCCCTGTTCCCTGCCCCCTTACCGCACTGCAGGCAGTGAGTCTTAAAGCCTGGCTCAACAGACTTGGACTCACAGGGCTCATGCTCTGTCACTTAAAATAGCTGTGTAGATGTTGTGGCTCGGGTTAGACGCTGGGCTCTGAAGCTCACCCCCACCTTCTGCTTCAGAGCCCGAGCCACAATGTCTACATAGTTATTTTAAGCACCTTAGCCTGAGCCCCACAAACCTGAGTCTGTCAACCTGGGCTCTGAGCATACCCACTTCATCGGATGCAATAGAATGGAACATATAGTGAGGAGATATATATACATACAGAGAGCATGAAAAGGTGGGAGTTCCCCTACCAACTCTAAGAGGCAAATTAATTATCAACAGGAAAAAGAAAACTTTTGTAGTGATATTCAAGATAGCCCATTTAAGGCAGTTTGACAAGAAGGTGTGAGGATTCCGGGGGCCGTCATGGGGAAATAGATTCAATGTGTGTAATGGCTCAGCCATTCCCAGTCTTTATTTAAGCCTAAACTGATAGTATCTAGTTTGCATATTAATTCAAGTTCAGCAGTTTCCCATTGGAGTCTGTTTTTGAATCTTTTCTTTTGCAAAATAGCCACCTTTAAATCTGTTACTGAATAGCCAGAGAGGTTGAAGAGTTCTCCTATGTTTTTGAATGTTCTGATGTCAGATGTGTGTCCATTTATTCTTTTGCATAGAGACTGGGCTATCGTGATTATCAGTTTTATTTCTCCTGCTGACAATAGCTCATCTTAATTAATTAGCCTCTTAGAGTTGGTAGGGGGACTCCCACATTTTCATGTTCTCTGTATGTATATATATATCCTCACTATGTGTTCCATTCTATGCATCTGATGAAGTGGGCTGTGGCCCATGCAAGCTTATGCTTAAATAAATTTGTTAGTCTCTAAGGTGCCGCAAGTACTCCTGTTCTTTTTGCGGATACAGACTAACACGGCTGCTACTCTGAAACCTGGGCTCTGAGACTCACTTCCACAGTCTCCCACTCAATGTGTAGACGTACCTGTGATGCCAGCTTTTTTGTACCCATTTTCACTGTTAAGTTTGTGCTCACCTCCTCAATTGTACCTGCAGAAATTCTATGACCTGCAACATTGATCACGTCATCAACTCGAGACATGACATATAAGTAGCCATCTTCATCCATGCACCCAGCATCCATGGTATCATAGTATCCCTGAAAATAAAACCACAACCAATAAATTGGTATTAATGCTAGGGTCATCAGCAATGTTTACCAGCAAAATGGATGAGTGACTCACCCAAAATGAAAAAAGTTACTGGGCTATTTAATATAGTCACCTCCCACCTAAAGTTTATGCGTTAAAAATTATCAACATATTTACCTTCACGGTGCAAAATAGGATCACATCAACTTTAAAACTTAAAAATCTTTATAAACTCTGCAGTTCCTTCTTTTCCCAATTATTATTTTTTCATTACATGGATTTTATTCTGAAACACTTTATTCACTGTTCTTATTTCATAATACAGCTTGGGTTCCCCTCCCTGAGTGAACTTGGTGGGGTCAGCAGGAACAGTATATGACCCGCAAGTCCACTCACACCTTTTCCAGCCTGTTCACTGCTCCCTCAGAACCCCTGGAAGATGGGGATCTCCTAAGTCCAGAGGAAGAGGTGGGGTTGTCTCTAAAGCATGGGGCAGCAAAGTTGAACTCAAATTCTAATGATATTTCTGTTTCTTTTGGGAATATCTTGACCCAGCAGCATGATAGCAACACCTTGCCAAACCACAAAATGACAACTTGTCCTCACATAAATCTGTTCCCTCACCTATTTCCACCCTTGGACCAAATCTTCCTTCTTGGTCATGCATAAGACACACACACATACACACACACACACACACTTCTGTGTAGGGAGGAGATCAGCTTATGTACAATCTCTTCCATTTGTGGATCTGATGGGGGAAGTGTAATTTATTCATCTATTTACTGATTCCCTTTCCTAGTCATGCTCCCCTCCTGCATATGTTACCCCACACAGAAGACAAACTGTATTTTTTAGATTTTCTTTAAAAGAGAGTGACTAGATTCTAATATTCTGCACAATGAAAGGTTTAACTTTAAATGATTTTAATCTTATGTGGACATACATATCAAAGCTCTCTCATCAAAAGAAGAAATGACAGAATCCTATAACTACTAACTAAGATCGTTCAATGCCATAGCATTACTGGAGTTTATATAGTTCCTTTTGCAATTCTTACGGGAAATTTTTGGAAATATAACTCCTTGAACGTTTCCTGATTTTTCCAGAGACCCGAGAAGGCTCCAGGAGGCAAAGGCAACCTACATTAAAAAGGAAAATAGTGCAGTAGTTAGAATAATAAGATACAAACTTAAAAACTTCAAAGATGCACAGTATAATAGATAATCACAATGTGATAGAACTGCATTCAGGTCGCATAGTAAGGTAAACATATGAGGATTATGCAACTGGATGACAGTTCCCTTAACACCTATATTGCTTAGTGACAGATGATCCTGAAAGTTATGTATTTCATAAACTAATGTTAAATCACGTTCATATAGTTCTAAACTTGAAGATACTGCTAGCTAATACATTTTATAGAACACTAGGGCCTCCAACTTCTAGTAAAATAAAGTTTGCTCTAGTAAATGTGAAAAAAGTGCTATAAAAATCTATCATCATCATTCCGTTTAAAACATTGCCCAAGATAAAGTACCTGGCATAAATACATATATCTTCTATATGGATGCAGACATTTTATAATACATACAATACAATGCATGCACACATGCGCACACACAGATGCACACACACACACGATCAGACCCTCGATTTGTGTAAATTGTCCCAGCACCATTGACTTCAAAGTCATGAGGATCTGGATCACAGTATTTTCAGGTGGTTATACTTATTTTAATTGTACAAAAATGAAGTGAAATTATGCAGATTAAACTGCAGTAATTATTGGGGGGAGGAAGATGGAAAAAGGTAAAAACCTATATTTTCAAAAATAAAATAATTTGGGTTTAATTCACAGAAGAAAACAGAAATGACAAAAGTTGAAATGCACCATGAGCTGAATTATCAACATGTGCTCCTTTCTGCCACTTTAGTCAGCATCTGAATGTGATGAAGATGAGAGAAGGAGCATTCCACATAAATAATATCTGTTAGATGGGAAGAAGTGTCAAAGCTTCTTGGGCTGACAAGGAGAAACGGTGATTTTTTTAAATTTCACAGTTTTGACTGTAGAGAAAAAATTTAAGGAAACTGGGTTTAACCCTATAAGATATAAATTCGGCGGAGAGGGGAGGTTGAACTGGGATTCTATAAAGGTTAACTCTCAAAGCAGATTTGCAGGAGAGAGAGTGCATGAGAGGAGAGAGCAAGTGTGCATGCATATATTAGAGCAATTCTATTATGTGGCATAAAAGGTCTCCTGGTATGAGTATGGGATGAATGTATTACTCACAAGTAATCCCTCATACATGGGATCTTCACTTTCACCCTGGCAGTCACCAAACCCTGACAAATGCCACTATGATTCATAATACTATCCAAAGGACAATACCTCCAGCTCTGAAACATTCCCCAGTCGTGTGGCAGTGTCCATACTGATAAAATATAAACTGCATGTGGGATTTTAGCCCACAGGAAATGGTGTTAGCAAGTCAACCACATCTACACTACAGGCTTTACTTTTATCAGCACAAAAGGACAATTTCCTTTTTTCTATAGAAAGTATTGACAGAATAAGCCATAGCAAAACAAGCTAAATCATCACTGTTCTTCCTAAGATGACGGGGGACTCTCAGGGTCGACTCAGCTATCCTCCACGTGATTCACTTTAAGAGGACCAGAAGGGTGTATTTGGCAACAGGATGTGGTCAAGGGTTCAGATGATGGAACACTTCCCAGTAAACTGCATGAGCATCCATGGGGTATCTAGCCACTCCCCACATTGCCCATTTTGGCGGGTTTATTGGACAGCTTAAGGTGCCCAGAGTGGGAGTACTAGTTGCTTTGCAAAAGAGTAACTCCATTTTTATGGACATCTTGCTTGAAGAAACCCAGGAATGGATCAAGCCATGTGTTTGGAAATGTGAGAGCTTTAAAGAAAAAATTCTTGTTCAGATTCAAGAGAAACCACGAGAGACTGGTAATTACCATGTTTGTTGCCTGACTGCTAACTGTGTAAGAATTCATAACAGGTATTGTAGTTGCAGATTTTGCACCTTTAATTTATTTAATTGTCTGAGATGTCTTTATGATAGAGACAAAGGATACTACTCATTGACAGTCATTAATGATTTCTCCAGAGCTGCATTAAAACGCCCCCAATTTAGTGATTAAATAGAAGAACTCATCATATTTCTAACATAAAAACCTCATTTTGCTGTTTTGTAAATATGATTTCTGAAAATTAAAACCAGAAGAAATATGTAACATATGACATCAGGGAATCCTGATTTCTTGATTGGTCAATAGCAGTAGATCAGTACTTTAGCAATTAAACTACCTTATGCGTAGCACTAGGTCATTTGTATAAGTCACGGTTAGTGACTGCTTAGAGTGCAAGAATTTCTAAATACATTAGTAATAATGTCAGGATTGTGTGCGGGTTTTTTGTTTGTTGTTTGAAATCCATAAACAAAATTACTGGCTTTTTTGATCTGCCCTATCCCTCTTTTCATACTTCTTCTTCGTTGTTTTGCATTTATTTTTATTTGTATTTTACGTGTCTGACAGCATATTATTTCTCTGGAACACATTAGATTTACCTCTACACTTTTGCTCCAGCTCCCTCTCCTTTCTGTCTCATGCTCCCTTGCTTTTTTCCCCCGCCATCACTCCTTTCCCTCATGCTTCCGCCTTCCCTCTATTTGTCCCTACCATCTCAGTTTTCTGTTATTTCACCTGGGATTCAGTGTTGGTTTAACAAGAATCAGATTGAAAAAGCACAGCTGAAGCCCTATCCAGAGCCTTGCTGTCTTTAAGGACAGGATAGAAAAAGAACAAAATGACTAACAGTGGCTTGCCATGGCTCTCAGCAGCACTTTAGTCACAGATGAGAACCAAGAGAATTTATCCTACATGTATGTACAGGGAGTCCTTGGGATTATGACACAATTCGTTCCTCAGAATTGTGTTATAAGTCGAAACATAAGTCAAAACTGTTTTTCCCATAGGAATCAATGGTATAAAGCAGGGAGTGGTTCCTGAACCAAAGCTTGATACACTATTTTCACCACAACAACCCAGATTTTTGTACTAAATGAATGATAGATGTCTAATGTAGCACCATCAATGTATTTATTTGGCAAACAACATTCAAATAAACAAATAAAATCACATGTTTTGACTTTCCAGAACTTTTTGAAGGGCTCTTGGCTGGGGGCTTCTCTGAAGTCTAGGCTGCAGGTTTCTCTGAAATCTTCTCTGGAGTCTTAAAGAAAGTGTCTAAGGAAGTTTGGACAGATGTTCTCCTCTTCTTGTAAATTTCTCTGTAGCAGCTGTACATATTGTATATGCCCCTATTCACAGATGCACTGAGTTCAGTATTGAGAGACATGGTGGACAGACTGTCAGGGGGGGCAGATAGCAAGGCAGGCAGCTGCTCAGAATGCTGGCAACATACAACAGAGAACTGGGCTTGCTTTTTACAGTCTTTCTTGTAAATAACTTTGTGGTCATGTTATAATGAATGGAGCTGGAAAGGGGTCACTTGCAGTTACTTGTCTGATTGGCTTCCACAGCTAGGGTAGCTTGTTGCCAGGTAGCCTTGATAATTGTATTTGATTGGCTCCCGGCCCCCGGCTCAGACAATCAGAAAGCTTGAACAGTGAAATCCATGACTGGCTGAGGCTCAGCATGTGATGTGTATGTTCTCCCTGCTGGCTTTCATCGTAAGGGCGAAACAAGTGTTGTAGGGGCGAAATGAGCAGTCAATTGAAAAGCGTTGTAAGTGGCATCCAACTAAGTTGGGCATCGTAAGTCCGAGGACTCTCTGTACATCATCTTTCATGCCAAAGGATTCCAAAACAATATTTACACTGGAACCACTCATGTTACCAGTAACGTGTTCCACCTCTAATGTCACATAACAGGACACATTTAGGTCAGGAAGAGAAAATGAATCCCATAAACTACAGAGGGAAGTCACCTGATCAGGATATACATGTATACACTGGAATTTTGAATTTACACCCAAAGAGCCAAATCTCCATCCCATAAAAGTCAATGAGCATTTTGCCACAGATTTTAATAACAGCAGGATTGGGACCTTAAGAGCCAGAGGATGACAAATCAAATGGTCAAGTGCTCTATTTGGTGTTTCATCTGAAAGAGCACTTCACATAATAAAGTGTAACCTAGCACCATGGGAGGGCACTGGTTCTGTTCTGAGATACTGGAGAGAGAAAAGGCATTTGCCCATCTTCCTGTAGCACTTCGGTTTCCTTGGAGCTCTCCTATCTCAATACAGATCAGGCCTGACCTTCTCAGCTTCAGAAATCTGACAAGAACATAATCCAAGGTGATCTGATTGAAAAATTTCAGTTCCAGATTTGTAAATTAAAATAAAACATAGCCTCCCAAACACGAGGAAACGGATGCAATGCTGCTACTGGCAAGGGATGGTTATTAGACCTTTACTACTGCCAGGATTTCTCCCAGGGTGCTTCACAGCAAGGGTGCAAAAACAGCTATATAAATATTAGGGGAGAACTACCACACTGAGATCAGAAGCATTGACACAGAGCTGCATGAGAGGCTCTAGTGGGAGATCAGCTGTTAGACATTGCTGTCCTTATGATACGATTGTGTGTCCTCCCTTAGTGTTCTGGCCTGATGTAAAGCAGTGGTGGGCAACCTGAGGCCCATCAGGGTAATCTGATTGTGGGCCATGCGACATCTTGCTGATGTTGACCATCTGCAGGTACAGCCCCCAACAGCTTCCAGTGGCTGCAGTTTGCCGTTCCTGGCCAATGGGAACTGTGGAAAGCAGTGGCCAGCACGTCCCTGCAACTTGCCGCTTCCCACAGCCCCCACTGACCGAGAACGGCAAACCACAGCCACTGGGAACCACAGGGGGCCGTGCCCTGTGGATGGTCAACACCAACAAAATGTCTCGCGGCCCACAATCAGATTACCCTGATGGGCCGCATGTTGCCCACTGCTGGTGTAAAGAGTGATGGTAGCCAGGGAGACAGAAGTACTGGTAATTGCCTCTAAAAATAAATACAGAAAGCTTGTGACATTTACAGTCTACAGATACACGGATTCTGAGTTTCCTCCAGCAGTGGAATTTTCACTTGATTTTTCGTTGCTAATGTTCATTATGAGAACAGACAACATTCTCTTTTGCTAATAATAATGGTTACACACATAAGCAAGCACATATATATACATGTTACATATAATCTCAGAAAGGTCAGATTCTGTGTTAAAATGTCGGTCTCCTCATCAGGCTGCCCTTGCTAATGGAAGCTGGAGGTCATTACAACAATCATTTCAAAATGAACCCTCAGTTAATTAACCTTCATGTCCAAAGATTTTAGCTCACAGAAGAAGAAACAGAGACACAAGTTGCCTCATGCTAATTTCATAAAATCATAGAACTGGAAGGGACCTTGAAAGGTCATCTAGTCCAGTCCCCTGCACTCAAGGCAGAACTAAGTATTATCTAGACCAGAGGTGGGCAAACTACGGTGGCTCACGGGACCGTACTGCCCAGACTCTGAGCTCCTAGCCCGGGAGGCTCACCCCCGGCCCCTCCCCTGCTGTTCTCCCTCCCCTGCAGCCTCAGCTCACTGTGCCGCGGGCACAATGCTCTAGGTAGCGGAGCTGCGCGCTCCTGGGGTAGCGCAGCTGCAGAGCCCAGCCTGACCCGGTGTTCTGTGCTGCGCGGCTGGCTCCAGCTAGGCGGCGCAGCTGTAGCACTGCCAGCCACCGGTGCTCCAGGCAGCACAGTAAGGGGGCAGGGAGCGGAGAAGGGGCAGTTGGATAGAGGGCAGGGGAGTTTGGGGGCTGGTCAAGGGACAGGGATGTGGATGAGGTGGGGGTGGTCAGAGGGCAGGGAACAGAGAGGTTGAATGGGGTCGGGGGTTCCAGGGGCGGTTGGATGGGGCAGGGGTTCCGAGGGGGCAGTCAGGAAGGAGAGGAGGGGTTGGATGGGGTGGTGGTGGGCAGTCAGGAAAGAGGTGGGGTTGGATGGAGTGGTGGGGGGCAGTGGTGGGGGGGCAGTTAGGGGCAGGTGGCCTGGGGGCAGTAACAGAGAAGAGAAGAGGATGGGGTCCTGGGAGGGGCCATCAGGAAGGAAGGGGGGAGGGTGGCTGGAGCAGCAGGAGGGAAGGGGAGTTCGGGGGCTGGTCAAGGGCTGGGGTGTGGATGAGGGTGGTGGTGGTCAGAAGGTGGGGAACACGGGGGTTGAATGGGGTCGGGGGTTCCGGCAGCAGTCAGGGAGAAGGGGCAGTTGGATGGGGCTGGGATCCCGGGGGAGGATGTCAGGAAGGATGACAGGGGTTGGCTGGAGCAGCAGGGGGGCAGTTAGGGGCAGAGGGTCCAGGGGTGGTCAGGGGACAGAGGGCAGGAGGGGTGAATGGGGCAGTAGTAGGGGCTGTCAGGCGGTGAAAAGCACAGGGGAGTGGATAGGGGGCAGGGGCCGGGCCATGTCTCACTGTTTGGGGAGGCACAGCCTCCTCTGACCGGCCCTCCATACAATATCTGAAACCTGATGCAGGCCTCAAGTCAAAAAGTTTGCTCGCTCCCTGATCTAGACCATCCCTGACAGGTGTTGTCCAGCCTGATCTTCAAAATCCCCAGTGATGGAGAGTCCACCACCTCCACAGGCAATTTATTCCAGTGCTTAACCACTCTGACAGTTAGGAAGTTTTTCCTAATGTCCAACCTAAACCATCCTTGCTGCAATTTAAGCCCATTGCTTCTTGTCCTATCATCACAGGTTAAGAATAACCATTTTTCTCCCTTCTCCTTGTAACAAGCTTTTATGTACTTGGAAACTGTTATGTCCCCTCTCTGTCTTCTCTTCTCTAGACTAAACAATCTAATTTTTTCAATCTTCCCTCATAGGTCATTTTTTCTAGACCTTTAATAGTTTTTGTTGCTCTTCTCTGGGCTTTCTCCAATTTGTTCACATCTTTCCTGAAATGTGGCCTCCAGAACTGGACATAATACTCCAGTTGAGGTCTGATCAGCGTGGAGTAGAGCAGAAGAATTACTTCTCATGTCTTGCTTACAATACTCCTGCTAATACATCCCAAAATGATGTTTGCTTTTTTTTGCAACAGCATTACACTGTTGACTCATATTTAGCTTGTGATCCACTATGATTCCCAGATCCCTTTCCACAGTACTCCTTCCTAGACAGTCATTTCCCATTTTGTATGTGTGCAACTGATTGTTCCTTCCTAAGTGGAGTACTTTACATGTCCTTATTGAATTTCATCCTATTTATTTCAGACCATTTCTCCAGTTTCTCCAGATCATTTTGAATTGTAATCTTCCAAAGCACATGCAATCCCTCCCAGGTTGGTATCGTCCACAAACTTTATAAGTGTACTTTCTAACCCATTATCTAAATCATTGATGAAGATATTGAACAGAACTGGACCCAGAACTGATCCCTGTGGGACCCCACTCATTATGCCCTTCCAGAATGACTATGAACCACTGACAACTACTCTCTGGGAATGATTTTCCAACCAGTTAATATACCCATCTTATAGTAGCTCCATCTAGGTTGTATTTTCCTAGTTTGTTTATGAGATGGTCATAGGAGACAGTATCAAAAGCCTTATTAAAGTCAAGATATAACACATCTACCGCTTCCCCCCATCCACAAGACTTGTTATGCTGTCAAACAAAGCTATTAGGTTGGTTTGACACAATTTGTTCTTGACAAATCCATGCTGACTGTTATTTATCACCTTATTATCTTCTAGTTGTTTGCAAATTGATTGCTTAATTATTTGCTCCATTATCTTTCTGGGTACAGAAGTTAAACAGACTGGTCTGTAATTCCCCGGGTTGCCCTTATTTCCCTTTTTATAGATGGGCACTAGATTTGACCTTTTCCAGTCTTCTGGAATGTCTCACGCTTTCCATGACTCTTAAAAGATAATTGATAATGGCTTAGATATCTCCTCAGTCAGCTCCTTGAGTATTCTAGGATGCATTTCATCAGGCCATGGTGATTTGAAGACATCTAACTTGTCTAAGTAATTTTTGACTTGTTCTTTCCCTATTTTAGACTCTGCTCCTACCTCATTTTCACAGGAATTCATTATTTTATACATCCCATTGCCACCAACCTTCTCGGTGAAAACCAATACAAAGAAGTCATTAAGCACCTCTGCCATTTCCACATTGTCTGTTATTGTCTTTCCTCCCTAGCTAGTTTGATCTCGTTCTGTGCCTTGGCTTTTCTAATTTTGCCCTACATACTTGTGTTATTTGTTTATACCCATCCTTTGTAGTTTGACCGAGCTTCCACTTTTTGTAGGACTCTTTTTTGAATTGTAGATCATAGAAGATCTCCTGATTAAGCCAGGGTGGTCTCTTGCTATACTTCCTATCTTTCCTACGCAGTGGAATAGATTGCTCTTGTGCCCTTAATAATGTCTCTTTGAAAAACTGCCAACTTCCTCTCACTTCAGCGTAGCTTAGTAGGTAGAGCACTACAGTGGGACTCGTGAGATCTGGGTTATATTTCCAGCTCTGATACAGGAATGCTGGGTGATCTTGGGCAAGTCACTTCCCCCCTCTGTGTCTCAGTTTCCCCATCTGTAAAATGTGGATAATGATAGTGACCTTCTTTTGTAAAGCACTTTGAAACCTAAACATAAAAAGTGCTATTGTAAACACAGAAGGGTTCCTACAGTGAGAGTTTTGCAACTGTGCACATCAAAGTTCCCAACTATACAGTAATTTTAATAATACTGGGCCTGATCTTGGGACAAGAACCTGTCAAACCGCAAAGTGATAAGTGGGAATCCTTAAGTAATCAATGTAATATATAGATTATGAATTAATCAGACTACAACAGCATGAAAACAAGGAACAAACTGCTACATGCTTTTAAAAAGTGCAATAATACTTCACAAGCTAATGCACTGCAGACACAAGGCCATGACTACGTCTATTCTCCCAATGCTTTATGGTGCTGTGCTCCTTATTAGCCCTGCACTCTCCCAACAACATGGGTTGCCTTTCTGAAGTATCTTTATGGGATCTGTGCGAGGTCAGAGTGAGAAAAGATCTCTTTTTCCTCACCATTCAGAAGGGACAGTCAAACTCTAGCCTTAACTGAAAAAAAATAGTAGTGTGTCAGCATTTCAGAGTTTTTCTAGTACACAAAGGCTGTGCTGGAAACAGCAGCAAATGAGTTGAGGATATACATTTCCTAACAACCCCAGATTTTTAGTTTAATATTAGTAAAACTTGTTAAAAACTGCCAAAAAGATGTCATATTACTAGAATTAAAGTTGGAGAAAAATGCTGAGATTGCTGACCGTAATTTCTACAAATGTGTTTCCACTCAGCACCATCCAAATTGCAACTTCACAAGCAAGTAGTGTAATGGTCATCATTCACCCTTCTCCACTTCACTAATGTTTTTTCTTACATTTCCATAGTTTCACCTAATAGAATATAATTTAAAAGGGACACTGGACCCACGTGGCTATATCAAAAGAAGTGGGGGGAAAAACAACCTACTTCACAAGTGGTCCCATGTTGTTTCCTAAGGATTCTTGGTGTATAATATATTTTCTGATTCTCCTCCCACCATACTATGAGGGAGTGGTGCGGTGTATAAGCCCTGCAACACGGAATAAAGAGTTAACGAGCAACTCTGGGCCATACCTGCTGGGCACGATCACAATGGTGGCATAGCTCAAAAGGCAGAAGCCGAGCCCCGTCAGGGTGGACAGAGCAAGGGAACTCCTAGGCTTGTAGCTCCTGCAGAGAAGCCGCAGGAGTTGCTCCACACCTGGACCAGACCCCACTGTTGAGCTGCCGAAGGCCCCATGAAGACTGAGCAAAGCGGGGCCTGACTGAAGGAGAATAGCCTCCGGATCAGAGTCAGTGAGAAACCTCAGTGTAAGTCAATGTAAGCAGAGTCAGGATGAGCTCTACCCTGACATCTGGTGGAGAGAATTTCAGAGAGTGTATTTGCATAGGCACGCCTACCCCATCCCAGGCTGCCGAGCTGTGGGACTGCTTTGTGACAGAAATGACTCAACCTCAGTTGGGTGGTACTTGCTAGACAAGGGACATGGGTTCCAAAACCCAGTGAAGAGAGAGAGGCTGGGGACAGGTATCTGTGCCTGGTGGTGCAGTTTCCTTGTGGAGCCAGAAGCACCAGTTCCACCCCCTCCTCTCTCCACTGTGGAATGTCAGAGTTGATTTTTTATTCCCTTAAGAATCTAGATACAGGTTACTGAGCTGAACTCGCTTTGGGCTAATGGTGCACTAGCACTGGAGCTCCCCTACTATGAGCTGAGATCACTAAGAGCTGAAATCACTAAAGAGCTGAAATTACTGAGCTGAGAGCACTGAGTACTGTGCTAACTAGTGGGGGAGCCTGAAGCTATACTGCGGAATAGAGCAGCTGGCGGAGTGGAGCAGTTTGTGGGGATGGCTGGAGCGGATCACAGGACAGCTGGTGGAGCGGAGCGACTGGCAGAGCGGAGTAGCTGTAGGATGGGTGGAGCGTCCCACAGAGCGAGCGGAGCCGAGCAGTTTGCAGGGAGAACTGGAGCAGCTCATGGAGCAGAGCAGCTGGTGGAGCAGAGCGGTTTGTGAGGATGGCTGGAGGAGCAGAGTGGAGCGGCTGGTAAAGCAGAGCAGTTCGTGGAGAAGGCAGAAGCAGAACCCACGGAGAGGCAGGACAGTTGGCCCCGGACCACATAAGGTGCCCCTTTCTACCCAGGCTGAGGGGAAGGACCTCTACAGATAAACTCTCGAACTCTGGGGTGGCATTGGCCAGAGACTTTTGGGTTGTTGGACTTTGGGGTGATTGGACTTAAAACCCTAAGGGGAAAAAGGACATTGCCAAACATACTGGGAGGTGGGTTTTTGTTTATGGTTTGTGTTATAACCCTGTTTGTGGTGTTTCTCCAATGGGATGCTGCATTGATTCCTTCCTTTATTAAAAAGATTTTGCTACACTCAGACTCCATGCTTGCGAGAGGGCAAGTATTGCCTCCTAGAGGCGCCCAGGGGAGTGTGGTATGTGAGTGTCCCAGGTCACTGGGTGGGGGCTCGAGCTGGTTATGCATTGTGTTACTGAAACGGAACCCCTGGATACTGAACCCGGCCCTTGTTGCTGCCAACTCAGAGGGGCAGAAGGGTTACATCAATAAGCCAAACCCTGTGGAGAATTTGGCGGAAGCCACGGTACGAAGAGACCCAGGAAACAGATTTGGTGGTGACCGCCCTCAGGGCATATATCCAACCTGCTTGGAACCACATGGAGCAGGGAGCCCCAGGGGTCCCCTACCACTGACCCTAAGGACTCTTGCCACCTGGTGATACTGCCACAGACTCTTGCCACTAAGCAAGACAGCCGGACGTAGACCCAACCCCTACCCCCCCTGCTGACAGAAGGCCAAACTGCTACAATAGAGGATAGTGTACTGGCATTCTACCAGGAATTACAGAGTACAAAAAGTATTCTGATTCCCCACCCACGTCTTCTCCACCAACTCATCCAAATGCAGCAGAAGTCAAGATGGGGGTTGGGAGGACAGAATAAAAACCCACAATACAAATACCCTTAGAATCTTTAAAGCTCTTTAAAAAGGGAAACTTGTTAAGAAAGCTCACTTTTGGCTTTATCAAGGCTGGCAATGACACTTTGAATGGTCCCCTACAGTATAGGCCATTAATGACAAGAACCTAGAATAAAAGGTGATACAAGATACAGAAATAGCTGTACATGTATATAAAACAAATAAATATAGTTCAGCTTAACTGCCACAAAGTCACAAAATTCACCAATGAGTACTCCTCCTCTACTACTTTTGGGGCAAACAGCCAAGAGCTTCAAAATATTTTGTTGAGTGTTGGTATTTGGGAAAAAGCAGTTACTAACCTGTTCAGTAATTGTTGTTCTGGACATGTCCAATCCAATCTTCATGTTTGTCTGCCCAGAGTACAGTCATTGGAAACTTTTCCCCTCAATAGTACCCACTGGGTAGCTTGAGCTCCTCCTGCTGGCACACACCACTGCATGCAGGTATAAAGGACTGAGCGGCCCCAGTCCCCCCTCAGTTGTATCTTGCCAGACCTCCAACACAGAGGGTTAGGAGGGTGAGTCATGAGTGGAGAACAACTCACTCAACCCTAGCATTGTCTCTCGAATCCTGAGCAACACCACAACGGGAAAAAAATGGGTTGACTGAGGACTAGGTTGGCAATCTACAACTGTGGCTTTGGGGAGAATGCAGATAAGTAAATTGGCTGGCTGATATGGAAAGATGATGTCACCTTTAGGACAAACCTCAGATGAGGCTGCAAGTAAACCTTGTTCTTAAAGAAGATTGTATAGAGAGGCCCATCCATTAAGTCATGCAGCTATCCTACTCTTCTGGCCAAGGTAGTGGCAACCAAAACTGCCATCTTCATTCATAGATGTAGCCAAAGGCTCATACAAGGAGACCCATAAGTCTGGAAGGCACTAAATTTAGATTGCTTGGGAGAAGGTGGTTTTGCAACCAAGGATACAATTTGACTAGCCCTTTCAAAAACCCTGTGAACATGTTGTTAGAGAAAACAGACCAATTATCCACTTTGGGCTGGAAAGCTTATTCCTGGGGGAGTTCTGCATCACTGTGCAATGCGGAATTTGCACAGAAGTAATGTTCTGCACAGAATTTAATTTCTTCCCACATAACTGGTGCTGCAGAGCTGCTACTAGGGACTGCTGGACCTGACAGAGCCCGGCTCCCCAAATCGCAATGCACCAGTGCAAGCGGCATGCACAGGCTGCAGTTCCCAGCACGCCCTGAACAAAGAAGATGGCATGTGAGCCAGGGCTGCACAATAAGCAGAGTTTGCCAGCCCTGCTTGGTCACATGGTGTGGTCAGGCCCCCTCCCTGAGCAAAAGCTGCTGAGTCGGCAGGCTGCACCCTCCAGGGAGAAGCAGAAGCAACAGCTGAAAGCTGCAGGGAGGGACCACTGCTTTCCAAGAGGGGAGACTGAAGGTAAGGGGGGGGCCTTTCAGAAGGGGGTGTGACTTGACCTGTTCCAGGAGGCGACCAAATCTTTACATTTTGCCTCCCCCATCAATAGATATGGGTCATCTCTGCCCAGCAGGACAATAACAAATGCTGCCTGGAGTGGAGACTGAAGCTGGGCTCCAGAGGGAGGGGGTGCGGGTGTCTGGCCCCACAGCTGAACTCTGGGGGGAAAGGGGGTGCAGGTGTCGGGCTAGGGGGCCCTGTGCAGCTAACTCCAGCCCCCCTCTCAACTGTACCCCTGCAACTCCCTCTTGCCCTGGCAGTGTCCTCTATTTGGGAACTTGAAATACGGTAACCTACGGGGGCAGGGTAAAAAAAATCAGAATTGACTAAAAGACCAGAGGGGCAGAGTTTTCCCCCAAGCTGTGCCGAGCTGGCATGTGTGAGATGCCTGACAAAAGCATAACCAAGAAATAGGAACTGAGTTGTCGTAAGGGTTTCTTTAGCTTTCTACTCCTGAGGGAATCTTTTTTGTTGTCTGTATTGTACAGACATACTTGCTGACAGGTTTTTGAAATAAAGGGCCAAAATAATTGAAACTGGCCTGATTATATTGTGTTATTTTGACAATTAAATATTCAGAATTTTGTAGCATTTTAAAATATTGTATGCAGAGTTTTTAATTTTTTTGGTGGCGAATTTTTTATTTTTTTGGCGCAGAATTCCCCCAAGAGTAAATGCTGAAATAGCTGCCTGATATACCTTGACAGAACTAGCAGTCAAACCTCAGTGTTTCAGGTACAATAAGTAATCTAGTAGCTGTTGAACAAAAAAAAGGCACGGTGATTCTGCCTGCCTGATCACAGTAGTAAGAATGCATCTGTCAGGGAACCCAGGCTGTGATGTTGTAGGGAACAGAACTGTTGACACTTTCTCTTGATCCTTGTCACAAATACGTTTATTTGTGGAAACCCCCACCGATGGAAGATGTATCTGGCCAGATGTGGACAAAGAGACCACTCATGGTGTCTTGTAAATGATCTGCTCCGGTGATCTGCCAGATTGTTTTGGACTCCAGTAGATAAGAAGCTTCTACACCTATTGAGTTGGCAGTGCAAAGCTCACAAAGCAGTGTAGCCTCTTGACAGAGCGGGCTCCTCCCTGCTTGCTGAGGAAGAGCATTGCTGCTGTGTTCTCTCTGAGGACTAAAAGGCAGGGCCGCCCAGAGGATTCAGGGGGCCTCGGGTCTTTGGCGGCGGGGGGCCCCCGCTTCGACAGTAATTCGGCGGCGGGGGGGGTCCTTCCGCTCCAGGACCCGCCGCTAACATGCCCAGAAGACCCGCGGTGGGCCCCCCCGCCGCTGAATTACCGCCGAAGTGAGACCTGCCGCCAAAGAGCTGGGTCTTCGGTGGTAATTCGGCGGCGGGGGGTCTTCCACCTCGGAGCGGAAGGACCCCCCGCCACCAAAGACCCGAAGCACAAGAAGCTCCAGGGGCCCAGGCCCCGCAAGAGTTTTCCAGGGCTCCCAGTGCAAGTGAAGGATCCTGCTCCAGGGGCTCTGAAAAACTCTTGTGGGGGCCCCTGCGGGCCTGGGGCAAATTGCCCCACTTCCCCACCCCCTTCTGGCAGCCCTGCTAAAAGGTTGTTTCCCTTGATCTGTAGCAGAAAAATCTGGCAGGCCAATCTAACAGCTTTCAACTTTCTGACCTTGATGTGGAAAGCCAAGTCCTCTGCGGACCTAAACTCTGAGTCTGTAGAGAATCCAGATGGGTCCTCCAGCCAAGGGCAGACACATCGATCACTAACATGAGCGTCTGTTGCTGGCAGACAAAAGGACTCCCACACACACATTGGCTGGAACTGTCAACCAAGCTATGGAGATGAGGGCGTGAGAGGTCACCTTCACTACTGAGTCCAGATGGTGACAGCACAGTGAGTAGCCAACCCTGTAGAATTATGAGGTGCAGTCTGGCATTCTGAACCACGTAAGTGCACAAGGCCACATGCCCCAGAAGCCTCAAACAGTTTCATGCTGTTGTGACTGAATGAGCTTTGTGATCTATAGCAATAGACTGAATCGTCTGAAACCTCAAGTTCAGATCATATGTGTCTACTGCTATACCACAATGGTGCCACTTCGGCACCAGAGAGGGCACCATCAAGTCCAGTGCCGACTTAGGCACTGATTTGGAGGAGAAATGCTTGGATTTCAGATATATTCTACTCAGCTCCCTCTCACCCCTCTTTTCAGGCTTTGAGGGTGGATATCTTCTCCTGATGGGCGCCTCTTTAGAAGACACATGCTTTAACCTTGAGAGGGAAATAAACAAAGTAAGAGGGGATACAGCCATGGACAGAAGAATTGGCATAAGGAGGAAGGGTAGTGTAAATAACAGACAAACAGGTGATGTTGGTGGTAGAATGTCTGTGCCTAACAGGGTACAGAATGTGAGTGAAGCCGAACGGCAAAAATTAAGATGTCTGTACATTAATGCGAGGAGCGAACAAAATGGAGGAACTAGAGCTACTGGTGCAGGAAGTGAAACCGGATATTATAGGGATAACAGAAACGTGGTGGAATAGTAGTCATGACTGGAGTACAGGTATTGAAGGCTATGTGCTGCTTAGGAAAGATAGAAATAAAGGCAAAGGTGGTGGAGTAGCATTGTACATCAATGAGGAGGTTAACTGTAAAGAAATAAGAAGTGATGGAATGGACAAGACAGAGTCTGTCTGGACAAAAATCACACTGGGAAAGAAAGCTACTAGAGCCTCCCCTGAGATAGTGCTTGGGGTGTGCTACAGACCGCCGGGATCTAATTTGGATATGGATAGAGACCTCTTTAATGTTTTTAAGGAAGTAAACACTAATGGGAAATGTGTGATCATGGGAGACTTTAACTTCCCAGATATAGACTGGAGTACAAGTGCTAGCAAGAATAGTAGGGCTCAGATTTTTCTGGATGTGATAGCTGATGGATTCCTTCACCAAGTAGTTGAAGAACCGACAAGATGGGATGCCATTTTAGATTTGGTTTTGGTGAGCAGTGAGGACCTCATAGAAGAAATGGTTGTAGGGGACAACCTTGGTTCGAGTGATCATGAGCTAATTCAGTTCAAACTAGATGGAAGGATAAACAAAAATAGATCTGGGACTAGGGTTTTTGATTTCAAAAGGGCTAACTTTAAAGAATTAAGGAAATTAGTTAGGGAAGTGGATTGGACTGAAGAACTTGTGGATCTAAATGTGGAAGAGGCCTGGAATTACTTTAAGTCGCAGCTGCAGAAACTATCGGAAGCCTGCATCCCAAGAAAGGGGAAAAAAACCACAGGCAGGAGTTGTAGACCAAGCTGGATGAGCAAGCATCTCAGAGAGGTGATTAAGAAAAAGCAGAATGACTACAAGGAGTGGAAGAAGGGTGGGATTAGCAAGGAAAGCTATCTTTGTGAGGTCAGAACATGTAGGGATAAAGTGAGAAAGGCTAAAAGCCAAGTACAGTTGAACCTTGCAAAGGGAATTAAAACCAATAGTAAAAGGTTCTATAGCCATATAAATAAGAAGAAAACAAAGAAAGAAGAAGTGGGACCGCTACACACTGAGGATGGAAAGGACGTTAAGGATAACCTAGGCATGGCCCAATATCTAAATAAGTACTTTGCCTCAGTCTTTAATAAGGCTAATGGGGAGCTTAGGGGTAACAGAAGGATGACAAACAGGAATGAGGATATGGAGGTGGATATTACCACATCTGAGGTAGAAGCCATACTTGAACAGCTTAATGGGACAAAATCGGAGGGCCCAGACAATCTTCATCCGAGAATATTAAAGGAACCGGCGCATGAAATTGCAAGCCCGTTAGCGAGAATTTTTAATGAATCTGTAAACTCAGGGGTTGTACCGTATGACTGGAGAATTGCTAACGTCGTTCCTATCTTTAAGAAAGGGAGAAAGAGTGATCCGAGTAACTATAGGCCTGTTAGTTTGACATCTGTAGTATGTAAGGTCTTGGAAAAAATTTTGAAGGAGAAAGTAGTTAAGGACATTGAGGTCAATGGTAATTGGGACAAAGTACAACATGGTTTTACTAAAGGTAGATCATGCCAAACCAACCTGATCTCCTTCTTTGAGAAGGTGACAGACTATTTAGACAAAGGAAATGCAGTAGACTTAATTTACCTCGATTTCAGTAAGGCATTTGACATGGTTCCACATGCGGAATTATTAGTCAAATTGGAAAAGATGGGGATCAATATGAGAATTGAAAGGTGGATAAGGAACTGGTTAAAGGGGAGACTACAACGGGTCGTACTGAAGGGTGAACTGTCAGGCTGGAAGGAGGTTACTAGTGGAGTTCCTCAAGGATTGGTTCTGGGACCAATCTTATTTAACTTTTTTATTACTGACCTAGGCACAAAAAGCAGGAATGTGCTAATAAAGTTTGCGGATGAAACAAAGCTGGGGGGTATTGCTAACACGGAGAAGGACCGGGATATCATACAGGAAGATCTGGACGACCTTGTAAACTGGAGTAATAGTAATAGGATGAAATTTAATAGTGAAAAGTGCAAGGTCATGCACTTAGGGATTAATAATAAGAACTTTAGATATACATTGGGGATGCATCAGTTGGAAGCAACAGAGGAGGAGAAGGACCTTGGGGTATTGGTAGATCACAGGATGACTATGAGCCGCCAATGTGATATGGCTGTTAAAAAAGCTAATGCGGTTTTAGGATGCATCAGGCGAGGTATTTCCAGCAAAGTTAAGGAAGTGTTAGTACCGTTATATAAGGCGCTGGTGAGACCCCACCTGGGATACTGCGTGCAGTTCTGGTCTCCCATGTTTAAGAAGGATGAATTCAAACTGGAACAGGTTCAGAGACGGGCTACTAGGATGATCCGAGGAATGGAAAACCTGTCATATGAAAGGAGACTCAAAGAACTTGGCTTGATTAGTCTAGCCAAAAGAAGGCTGAGGGGGGATATGCTTGCTCTTTATAAATATATCAGAGGGATTAATATTAGGGAGGGAGAGGAATTATTTAAGCTTAGTACCAATGTAGTTACAAGAACGAATGGGTATAAACTGGACACTAGGAAGTTTAGATTTGAAATTAGACGAAGGTTTCTAACCATTAGAGAAGTGAAGTTCTGGAACAGACTTCCAAGGGGAGTAGTGGGGGCAAAAGACATATCTGGCTTTAAGATTAAGCTTGATAAATTTATGGAAGGGATGGTATGATGGGAGAGCCTAATTTTGGCAATTGATCTTTGATTATCGCCAGATAAGTATGCCCAGTGGTTGGTGATGGGATGTTGGATGGGATGGGATCTGAGTTACTGCAGAGAATTCTTTTCTGAGTGCTGGCTGGCGAGGCTTGCCCACATGCTCAGGGTTTAGCTGATCGCCATATTTGGGGTCAGGAGGGAATTTTCCTCCAGGGCAGATTGGCAGAGGCCCTGGAGGTTTTTCGCCTTCCCCTGCAGCGTAGGGCATGGGTCACTTGCTGGTGGATTCTCTGCAGCTTGAGGTCTTCAAACCACAATTTGAAGACTTCAATAACTCAGGCATACTTTAGGGGTTTGTTATAGAAGTGGATGGGTAGGGTTCTGTGGCCTGCTTTGTGCAGGGGGTCGGATTAGATGATCACATTGGTCCCTTCTGACCCTAGAATCTATGAATCTATGAATCTATTGTTGCTAGGCACAAGGGAAGGAGATGAGTGCCGGGACTCTGACAACGTTGGAGCAGGATAGCTCAAGCGTGGTCTGAGTACCACCTCCATCAACAGGAACGGTGCGGGTCACTCACTAGCAACAAGGACATGGCATGAAACCTGGCAACTGGGGCATTCCTAAGTGCTGGTGGTAGAACCCCAAAACATGGAAAACAATAAAAAAATTGAACATAACAACCAAACTTATTAACTAACTACAATTATACTTTACACACAGAGCAGAGAGAAAACTTCTGGTAATGAACGGGGATTCCAACGACTGTCGTGGAAGGTAAGAAGGAACTGAGAGGGGAGCGGGAGCAGCTCTGCCCTTTATATGTGCAAACAGCAGTGCCCAGAGCAGAAGATGCTCGAGCTACCCAACGGGTACTGTGAAGGGAAAAAGTTTCTGATGGCCATGTGTCAAAGTGTCCATTTTCTGACTGCAAATGAGATTTTAAATTGAGAAAGGAAAAGAGGTCGGATGTCCCAAAAGTTAAGGCACTGGCTTGAGATGTGGGAGAGCCAAGTTCAAGTGCTTGCTCTGCATGAGCCAAAGTGGAGTTTTTCATCCCAGATCACACAGTCAGGGAGAACAAGGACTTGAACCTGGGTCTCCCACATCTCCAACCAATGCCCTAACCACTCACCTACAGTATGTCAGTTAGTCATGCTTTCCTTCCCCTTCTCTCCAGATTTCCCAACCAAAGCTCAGTTGAAACAGGTACATCTGCACAAAACATTTTGACTTTGAGCACATCTCAAGGAAATTTCATTTAACCAAAAATCTTCCAATCAGTTCTAGTGCAGGCCAATGTTAAACTTTCAGTATGTTCCTTACCAGCCCTCTAAAGAATGTTTTTGACCTAGCACTGCTCTCCTAGCTTTTACTGAAACAACAGTGAGTTGGTGCATTGTCATAGGGACCTGTGTTTGCTGAGAGTCAGACTAGCTTGTAAGTCAGAAAGGGGTACCTGGCTGACTAAAAGGACAGTAACCCCAAGCATTACCTGTAAATCAGCCAAGAAATGCAACGGGCATGTGCCATGGGAGCAGACACAATGGAAGCTCAAGATGATGAGAAAGCAGAAAAGGAGATAAGAGAAAAGCAGTCAGTATTTAGAGTGGCTTTAAGCTAAAAATCTGCTCTGGGGAGTAGAGTGGGAAGATATAAAAAAGGGTGTGCATTTTAAAGTGACTCTTAGTGTTTATAAAACGCACCAGACTGGAAAGACAAAGGAGTCTGCTATCAAGTGTTATCAAAGAGAACACACAGCAAGGAGAACACCAATGATTCTCTTGCCTATGGAGTCTGTCAATACACGTTCCTCCTCTGACCTGTAGCCATTCTGGGACAAGTTATCCTCTCCATACAAACCACACTTTCAGATAACAGAAGGGCTCTTGCTTTAGTAGGATGAGGAAACCTAAGAATTTTCAAATGCTCTTTAGGTTGAGCTAGCTAGACAAAGAAGCAGCAATCGGTCATTGCTTCATCGTCCTAGAAATCAAGCATGTAATTCTGTGATGCTGCAGACCTCCATGGAATCAGAAGGAAGTCGGAGACCTGGCAGTGTTCTCTTGTATCACAGTAATTAGGCTTGTTCTTATGCCGGCAAATAAGAAACAAGGCAAAGAAGTCTGCCATTAAGAAAAAAAAGCAGTATAGAGTTTGTTTTAACCCTTTTGTACCAGGTGAGCTGAGTGCTCCCATATCAGTGTTCCAGTGAGAGATTCCTAAAAATCAACATGAGAGACAGCCATGCTCTTCTACTCTCATCCTCCTTACTTTATGTGCCACTGCTATTTATGTCTTTGCCAAAAAAAAAAATAGTCTGCCCTTCTCAACAGTTTTCATGTAAAGCAGCTCCTCTTAATTATAAGACACCTTGTACATTTTGACTTGCTTACTTTACCACAATATTTCCTAAAGTCTTGGCCTTCACTGGTTGCTTGTTGTCATCCAGAACCATCACTGCAAAGTAACAAAGAAAGAGATCATTTTCTCCCTTGCAAATGGTACTTTTCAGACGGACAAGGACAATCTCTAAAAAGCCTTTCTACCTGGGGAGTCAGTGCAAGGCAAGTCAGGGTGAGAAGCTACAATGCATTAACGGCTAGGTAAACCCTGATATGGAGCACTATGGAACATCTACTGGGCAGTAACAGGGTCCACGCAGCATGCTAGTACATTGTAGATTCACACCCTGTCTTGCAGCACACTAACTCACCATGTCTACAAACCTTAATCTGATGAATGCCCACTTATGTCACACTTCAGTGTGGAGTAGGAAAAGGCAACAAAGAAATTATAGAATTTCTCGGTCTCAAAATAGATGAGTTAAAGATTCCTGTTAGCATCCCCATCACAAATACCTTAGGCCTTAAACTAAAGACACACAAACTGAGAGGGAGAAACATCTGGTTGGAATTAAAAGAACCCAATCCCAAACTAAAAATTAAAAGAAAAAAAGCCCTTTCAGAAGTAGGGAAGTGAGCCCATGAAAAAGAGCCCACAAGAAATATTAGTAAGTGATAACAACTAAGGTTATTAGAGACTGACCTAGCATCCACTCAATAAATATCATTTGTGGTTAAAAACACTGTCTGTTTTTCAAATGCACAAAATCTGTCTCTGATTCGTCAGACTCTGCATAGTGAAACCACCATCCCAACAGGGAAGGATTGTGTTTTTTATACTACAGAGAGGTGAGTTGAAGTAGCTTCTGATTTGCCCAAACTCACGCAGCAGGTCAGTGGCATAGCTTGGAACAGAATCCAGAGACCATCTCCAGTGCCATTTTCAATGGTTCACACTACATTTGTTACAATCTTCAGTAATTTGGTTATATTTCAACAGAGGACATTTAGGTTTACAAGGACAGAGCCTGGAATCTCCTCTTGGATACTGTCTTTAACTAGGCAATCTATTAGAATCAAATTCATGCTGCCTGGGAACAAGGGAAGGATGACAAATAACTTGTTGCCCAGGGCTGTGGTACCCTTATCTGTACTAACTACTCAGAGGTGTGAGTAGCTAGAGTTACCTCACTAAGAATGGTTGATGTATGTGAACAGCAAGTGAAGGTGGGAAGGAGAGGCATATTAAGCCTTTTAAATCATAAGGTATTTGAGTGTGGCTAAGCAGAGGAGGTAACTCTGACAGATATGCCAATTTCCTGCAATATCCTTGAAAAACCTTATTGAATTAAGTTTATTTGGAATCCATTGTATTAAATGCAAAGGTAATGTATTATTGTGAGCCCTGGGAAATGTTATGAACTTCAAAGGATTATTCTGAATAATAGGCCAGACCAGAATAGACTTTTGGACAGTGTCAAGTGGCTCGCCTGGGGAATCTCAAAGGGGAGGTTGAAGCAATGCCATGAGGAGGGAATCATTGTTTACTGCTTACCCATTCCCAGAATCTGAAGATCAAAGATCCAAGCTGTCTAAAGAAAGGACTAACTCCTACCAGAGAGTCTTTGCTGGAGTTGGGGTGATCTCTGTCAAATTTATTAGCATTTGTGTAGGTTCTTTTATTGTTTTTAATGTTTTCTCTATAATGCTTTTCACTTGAAGAATAAATGTGCTTGCTTAGGAAGAGCTGTGTAGTAATTTATAAGTATGGGCAATCATGTTGTTTACAGCCTCTGAAAAGAAAGCAAAGAGTAGACACTGGCCTGTTTAGGCAGTCTGGCATACCAGGAATAACACAGTGTAGGCAGAGAACTATGCTGCCTGGAAAACCCTGACCATGACTGGAAGGAACAAGATGTGGGTCTCTGCCCAAGAGAAGTGACAGCTGAGGAACTGGGAGCCTAAAAGTGGATGCCCTTGCTGGACTCCACAGGGGAATACAGGTGGAGTTTTACCTGACCTGCAACAGTAACATCCAGCTAGGTCCATCCTGCTACAACAGCCTTGGACAATAAGGAAGAAAGTTGAGGTGAGAGCAGAGATACCCACATCTGCCAACAGACCTTTGAAGTATCATTGTGCCTACCTAATACACAGACTCCAAGACTGCTGAAGTTTGATCTTTGCTGTCTGAAAGCACTCCTTCAGAAAGGACAGTGATTTTAATACCTGCATAGCCTGTCTCAGACAATCGGTCAGAGGCTTGGTGTAAGGACAGATAAAGGGTTAATTAATAGACAAAAGGTAAGCTAAGAAAGGTTTTGCAAAGGATAAATAGGAACTCAGAAGTCATCCTGTCCCCTGTCGCCCTAGGGAGGGCGAATCTAGGATGCTAACAAGAAGCTTCCATTCTCCTAGACAATGACTACAAATTCTGTAAACACTATTTGTTGCTTGTACCTGTTCAAGTAACATAAGAAATATCCAACAAGTTAGACTTGAGAACTTGGACTCGTATAGTAAGAGGAGATAGTCTTACTCATACCACAGTTTCCACAACTTACATTTTTTAGTTCGTTTTTGTTTTTCATTAGAGACCTCAGTTTAATGTAATTTGTTTAACAAGGTGCTAACATCAGTTTTTCAAATTAGATTTTGTTTCTTGACAGCTAAGTATTTAGGTTTCCAAGATTTTTAGAAAAATTTTAAGAACAGCAGCAGTTTAGGGGTATTCCTGAACTACATGGCTACCAACCTATATTCGGGGTATTTACTGCCCTCAAATCCAAAAGTTGCTGTATTTAACAATCAATAACAATAACAAACAAACTTATAGACCAAGGGACCAATACCAAATAGGTCAGATCTCAGAAAACATCAGAACTAGAAATGAATGAGATATATTATTAAAAAAATAATTCAGATTTAAATTAGTTTTCCAGTGGTATGCAGCATTTATAGCCTAACCTGGTCACTCAACGTTGAATCTTCAACTGTGGCCAAATCCTGCTCTCATTTACGACAATGTAAAGCTGGAGTCACTTCACACAATTTACTTTACTCTGTATTTACAATGGTATAACAGGAAAGAATTTGGCCATTTAGGGGGGTAAAGGGGCATTTCTTCCAATTTTACTTCCCCAAATCCAATTTAAAGGTATCATGACTTCAGCAACCATTGTCCAGAGAACTACTAATGCAATTTTATACTATCGGAAACACAGAGTCCATCTTTTAAGTGGCATAAAACATTTATCTCAAACTAGTAGCTAAAGTAGCAGCAGCTAGAGTCATATCACAACTGAAGTGAGGAAAAGTGAGATAGTAATCAGAAGAGATTTCAAGGTCCTGTATTTCATTAACAGCAGGGTTACAGCATTTGTAAACTTTTCCAGTTAGTGGTCCTGAACCATTGGTTAGAAAGGAAATGTGACATCTGTTCCCTTATGGAACATACCTGAATGCACGTTCATTTTATAGTCTATTTTAAAGTACAGTAGAACCTCAGAGTTACGAACATCTCAGAAATGGAGGTTGTTCATAACTCTGAACAAAACATTGTGGTTGTTCTTTCAAAAGTTTACAATTGAATATTGACTTAATACAGCTTTGAAATTTTCCCATGCAGAAGAAAAATGCTGATTTCCTTTTTTTTTTTTTAGTAGTTTACATTTAAAGTAGTACTGCACTGTATTTGGATTTTTTTGCTTTTTGTTTTTGTTCTCTGCTGTTGCCTGATTGCATACTTCCAGTTTCAAGTGCGTGGTTGACTGATCAGTACGTAACTCTGATATCCGTAAGTCTGACGTTCTGCTGTAACTCCCTTTCATCCATTTAGAAGGAAGTTTTTAGATACCCTAACAGCAGGTTTTGCAGAGTTCATTTAAAATCTCTGCATATGTGCTTCCCACATATACTTGCTAAGCCTGACTACCGGAGCTTTGGGAACAGGTTTGATGCAATTATATTCTGCCACTGTTCCCTGCTTATTAGAGCTCTGGTCAATCTTTAAGCCTTTTCTCTAACTTCATCCTTCATTCATTGTTTGTCTTCAATAACTACTGGTGCCAAAGTGTAGGGCAGCTGAAACATTGTTTTTTTTTTAATGTTCATGTTCACTTCTACTTGTTAGAAGAAAAGTCAGCCAACTGTTTCTTCCCAGGAATATGAGCACTCCTCCTGTAGATGGCTTGACCTCAAAAAAATCTAATTATGTGTCATTCCTGAACACTCTGGGTCAAAATCAGAGTTCCCAGGTATAAAAATATTTTAGAATTCTTCATCTCATGGCTGCACACTCTGCATGCAAATACCTTCCACACAATGAAAGCTCTCACTTTTTATGCCCTATGCTGGTTCACAATCTACAATTTTGTACAGCTAGAAATAAAAATGCTGCACATGTATTGAAATATAACGTGTTTAACAACTCTCTCAAATATGAGCCCCTGTACAAGTCTGAACACAAACACTTGTCTTCTTTGATAAAACGAATGGGGATGTGAGCCAGGTACAAATAGACAAGATTTATACCCATACCATGTTGCTTTTTAGTTCATCATTACATATTTGTAGAGGTCACAGACTTCAGGAAGAATCATCTTTATACACTTAAAATCAGGTGAGTTTTTATATTAAATTGTTGTGCCGAAAAAGACTGGATTAGTGTGTTTCTTAAACATATATATACAATGTATATACCAAACAAGCAAAACCATTTAGCCTCTGAATAACACATGTAGTCATAGATGTAAGGTACAGGTATGACAATACGTTCTTAAAGCACTATTTAGCTACATAGTTTAGCTACTATTCCCTCTCCACAATTATAAAGATGATCACTATTAACACTATTTTTCCTAACCACTAAAAAACAATGTTACTGCTGGTTATGATTTAACACTAGATTACTGTAGATTATGGTTTGAAGCTCTGAATGTTTCATAATATCCATTGTCCCTTTGTATGCAAGCATTCCAAACCTTCAGACTCAACAGTTCAATGACAACTACAGTAGCCAGTTCCTTGTGCACTTTCAAATCTAACTGTATGCCTGAGAAATGCTGGGTACATAAGGAATGTATAAGACTAACAGTTGAAAGATGGAAAGGAATGTTTGCTAATAAGGCAGATTGCTACGGGTCTGACCTTGTGAGTTTTTGAGCACCTCCTGAAAAATGCAAGCATCTTCAAAGGATACAGGGTAAATTAAAACCCATATGATTAAGTGGTTGCTGTAATTTTAATTGCACTGGACACTGGAGTCTGATTGTAAGAACTGATGCTTCTGAACCTGACACAGGTCAAAAAGTTGCATGTGTGTATGTGAGAGAGAGAAAAAATGGCTTTAAGTCAATCCTGGAGCCACTAGACTGGTTCCAACGACAACATTAAATAGCATCAGGGCTGCTCTAAATTGCACCAACATACACAATGGGATCTCCAGAATGTGTCGGCTCCCAAATCATGTTTTTTTCCCCAGCCAAACTGGGGGGAAGGAAAAATAAAGAAACATTGGTGAGGAACTACTATGTTGACCCATGGACTTTCATCCAGTTAAGTAGCCAGTTAAGCCAGAGAGGTGCAAAGCTGATTGAGCAGAGACCAATTTTGGCCCTAGATTGTTAAACAATAACTGCAATCTTAAACCCTGATCTTGTGAGATGCTGAGGTCTCTCAGACATGTAAGCAACCTGCTCTCCTATTGATATACACTGCACATTCTTACCATTGTATCCTGGCACTGATTTTCCTGCTTGTCCTGGTGGAGGAGTTGTAGAGTTGCCCAAACCGATGCAGGAAGCAGTAATTGCAGATCCAGTTTCTGTTATGTAATAGAAGGAAAACGTGTCAGTTAAGTCTTGTACTTAGTGTAATTAAGTATTTACTGATGCCAAGCTTGGTTTCTAGTTCGGCACATCAAAAATACATTCCCAGATGTGCAATGAAAGATTTAGAATTCAGAAGATTCATATATAATTGTAATGAATGCAAATTCACCACAGAAGTCAGAGCGCTCTAAAAGGCCACATTTCCATTCAATAACAGACAATTTAAAAAAAAAAGAATCTCTATTGCACTAAGAAAAAAGTGTAGCTTATTCTGCTGTGGACCTAGGGGAGTCAGAGAACAATAAATTACACGTTCGCAAGAAACCTATAAATGATAGGACTGCTATGTAAGATTATTTTATGTGTATTTTAAGAGTTGTCCCATCAACCAGAATCAAGAGGAACAATCTCTAGAAAACACACTAGACCAGACTTGTCTTATTATTCTACCTCTCCGTTTAGACTGTCTTAGTGCTTTCTGTGTAAGGTGTGTATCACTAGGTGGTTGCATGTTTAGCAGCTTCTGTAGGCCGAGCTGACTGCACACACCAGCATTCCTCCATTCTACTCCACAAGCTCCCAGCGTGCCATCCTCCCATCCTCCTTTATTTCAGGGACTCCCTGTAACTTCCCCCACCCTGTCCCTCATGTCTGAGGCTCTATGTGTCCCCTATCCCTCCCTCCGCTCTATGCAAATGGCCCTGTGTGCCCTCATCCCCACCCTCCCCCGTCCATGTCAGAAACTCTGTGACTCCCGCCCCCATTTCCCTTCATGGCAGGGACTCTGTGTGCACCTTCATTTCCCCTATACCAGAGTCCCCCAAATTCCCTCCCACCATGAACTGTATGTGTCACTCCGTCCCCTATACCAGGGTCCTCCCATCCCTTATTTCCTCTTCCTTATCATTTTTATTTCTATCTGCGAGATAAGTCATTCAGGGTGTCAACATGTTAAGGTACTGGAAGGATGAGCAGAGACGTGATGAGATGAGATACTGTTATACTGGAAGATATTAATGGGTGCCTTCAACCAGTCTGATTTATATAAACAACTGGAGGGAAAGTGGAAGCTGTTGTGCTAAATAGATGACAGAGGCTCCATGTCCCCCATTTTCCTCCTTTCCGTTTTTTAATTTTGCCTGTATATCGGTACACTGATACCTAGAATATTCCCTGGAATTGATCAGATGTGGCATTTAAAATTTATGGTGTTATATACAGACAGAGGAATGCAGTTGTGCAAAGCCTCCTCAAGGCTGAACAACTGTATGCAGAATTCTATTTTGGGGCTCAGAAATTCTCTCCCTTGAGATGCTCAGTAAGCAGACAAGTGCAATATTTCCCAATTTCATGCTGCTGGGCAGGAAGACCAGAGAGTAGTCTCTGTTACGAAGCAATGGATCATTACTTTATCTGGAACTATTGCAGACAGTTCAGGAATATCTATTTTATAACTCATAGGGTTCTCACTGAGATATCACTTTGGGAACTATTTGCAGCTACACAATGAAGAAGAAAGCAAAAATAAGGTAGTATTAAAGTATGTTGTAGTAGTAGTAGTATAAAATAAGTATGGCTGTGCTGTAATCATGAGGTGCTAGATTAAAGCTAGCTCAGGTACATTCACATGAGTTGCAACCAAATCCTATGACTACAATGTAGACGTATCTTAAGTTTCTGAAGCTACTAGAAAGAAACTTCATGGGAGTGCTGGGGGAAGAGGAGTCATTCCTTCAGTATTTCCAGCCCCAAGCAGTCAACAAACCATGAGTCAAGCCCCCAAAAGAATGAGATTTGACAAGCAATACACTGAGGTGTTGTTTTACTTGCTTTCTAGCTTGTGAATCTTCAGTGCTCATATATTCAAGCTTATCTCCACACCCAGTATGGCTAGGAATTTACTTTCATTAAAATGAAAGCTGAGGTTCTGATGAGCTCATATAACTCCAGGGCCTGGAGAAGGGGAAGGGGGTTAATGAAAAAAATTGCAAGACTCATAATAAAACTGTGAGAGTTGTCTATGTTTATAGGAGTATTGCTCTACAGCAGCCATACTTCCCTCTGGAAGGAAGCTAAGTCTGTATTTTTGCTATGGAAGCTTTTCATGTTGTTAGATTCTTACAGGAGTTAACCAGTCATTGGTAAGATTAATACAGAACATTTAATAGGGTCCTTATTCAGTCTACTGGCTTTACCATATATGCAGGGCCCAAAATGGGCTGGTGTGCAGTAGTTTTGGCCAGTAACACTGATGGCCTTACTAGAATTTCAACTCATCCATTTTTCAAACTAAGCAAGCCAGTGCAGGACCAGAGATGGCCCTTGTACTTGCACCAAGGTCAAGCTGTGCCGAGCAAGAGAAACATGCCAAGCTGTTAAAAAATCCCACCTGAAGGTGGCCTGTCTCAGATGCTGGCTGCAGGAGGCAGATAACAGCTACACTAAGAAGAGCCACAGAGATCACAGATAGAATAGCGGAAAGGCAGTGGACGCAGCTGGTAGCAGTTTGAACTGGAACCTCAGGGATCTCCAGTGGGAGGAGGCTGAAACTGGCCTGAACAGGAGCCTTGAGGGTTAAAGGAAAAGCAGGAAAGAGAAAAATAAACAGAGACAACAACTAACTGAGCAGAGGGAGAACAGGTCAGAAGAGATTGGGAGAAAGACTGAGGGCTGCACCCAGGTTAAGAGAAAAACTGTCAGGGCGGAGAAAATGGTTCAGTTATAATGAGAAAAAGAGGAAAGAGTGTGAAATAAATGATGTGTGAAAACTAGAAAAAATGATAAGGATATAGTGTTACTGTACCTCTGAGCCATAGTTTAGATAAAATTGAGGGTTATGGCAAAGAGTAATAACATCACAATATGGGCCTATTTCCTTGAAAAAGTGAGAGAGAGAGAGACTCGTATTGTGCAGGCAGAAAAAAAGGTAAGGGGTTCCTGCTTCCCTATGATGAAAATGAAAGGAGCCTCGTCCCATTTAACAATGTGTGTGAGGATATTTGCCAGGGTTCTCTTGTAGTGGAAGCAGGGAGGCAGTAGCAGAAGGTAATGGAGCTGCAGAAGCAGAAACCCTGACAGATGTTATTCAGCAGGCTTGGAACTGCATTTTCCCCAAAACACTGATATTGGGCTATTATGGACCCTAACATTTCTTCCCCATTCAATTTTTTTAAACAGAATGAAGTCAAATTGAAAAATAAGGGCAGATACAAGTAAATACATCAAATTTCTACACAGTCTGCATTTCCCTGGGGGTGGGGGGAGGTGTCAGAAAGCAAGGGGAAAGGGAGAATATTCCAGCTGATTGCAGGAGTTTCAGGGAGGAGGCTGCCAAACCTTCTGCAACAGGTCTGTTGAGAAAGGCCTGGTCTACACTACTAAGTTATGCCAGCATAACTATGTCACGTAGGAGTGTGAAAAAATTCACACCTTCTAGGCCAGTGGTGGGTTGCGGACAGTCAATGTAAACACTGTCTCGCAGACCACCAGTTGATTACCCTGTGGGCCGCAGGTTGCCCACCACTGTTCTAAGCAGTCTAGCTATGCCAGCGGAATGGAGTAGTGCAGATGCAACTAAGCCAACAGAAGAGTCTTTCTGTTGGCTTAGCTAAAATCACTCAGGGCTGATGTGCTGCTACTGAAGTAGAACAACTCCTTCTATCAGCACATACAGTGTCTACACAAGCAGTCTATGCCAGCACAGTTTTACTGAAACAGACTCTTTTAATGCAGACCTGGTCAAAAGGTAGTATGTGGGTTTGGCTTTTAGATTAGAGCTGAGAAGAGAAAATCATGAGACACAATCAGTCTTCTTTCAGATGACCTGGACTGCTCATTTGTTTGTGGACATCACTTGTCAGTGTATTTAAAATTTAAACTTCTGACAAGCTGATGCCCAACTACCTGCTGCTGCAGTGGGTGGTACTGAGGAAAAAGCTCCCCTTCAAAATGCCACTCTTCAGCCTTTTAATGTTCTCCCTGTGAGGCCCTCCCGCCTAACCTCACTGCTTCAGTATACCCCAAAGAACTGCTACTCTACACAGCTCCTTTCTCTAGTGCCTCCTGTGCAACTCCATTAACTTCAGCTTAGACCAGCAATGGACATAGGCCCAGGCACCAAACAAATTTGAGGGGGAGGCAGCATGCAGACTTGAAAGCCTTGCAGTACAATCCGGCAAGAACGAAAAATGTGGGGGGAGAGGAGAGATGACACAGGAACAAAGTAGGAGGATAGTCACAGGGAGCTAGGAACTTAGGGCTGGGAAATCCAGGGCCCCAGACAGTATCACACCCCAATAACACAACAGCCATCACAAATCTCCTCTTAGGGCAACCTGGGCCTCCTCCATTCCTCCCCACTTTCAGGAAACCCAGGGCCTGTTCCAGAAGAGAGAGGATTCAGTATTTACCCACCTGAGTAAAGGACTTTGTGGGAGTCAGGGTAGCTCTGCTGACATCATCCCATGGAGTGACTGTAGCCAAGAGAGCCACAAACATATTGTCCCCCTCCTATGATAATGATGGAAGACCTCCCGACCCCCATGTTGGATTCCCGAATCAGAGAGTCCATGTAGGACCGGTCTAGTTTGCAGGAAGAATATACTCAGTGTTAAGTCTGGGACTGGGAAGCGTGGAAGAGTCTGGTCATGAAGATCCTGGAAAATTCTTGGTTTTAGGACTCATTTTGTCTTATTCCACTTCTAGGAGTTGGCCTGAATCTGCTAAACTCAGTTCATGTGGGCTGCAAAGTAGTTCTGTCACTGAAAATTGTTACAGTACCTATCAACCTAAGCCACATTTGAACTTGTAACAGACAGCCATTGCCAAAAAGCTGAATGTCCCATTATGAGTTTCATGAGTTTGATGAGTTTCATCCAATACACCACTTTATCACTGTTTTAATGCAATGTTGTGGATGTGACTGTCGGTAACTCAGCTAACCAATTTATATTTCTTACTCACAACATTGCCACGTACAGAAATATTAATAAATTCTACATTTAGTATCATTGTTGACAGCAGTGTGTGAACTCCAGCCAATTTCTCTTTACACACAAGTTGACAAGAATAGGGAATGCCTTTGACAAGGAAAATTACTACAGCTGCAAAGCAATGATTCTGTCAGAAAAATGGAATGAGCACAGAACATTACAGTAACCTAATCCACAGATATGATTAGTATGCACTAAGAACTGACATAAATTTGTCACTGCAGAGTCCTGCTGTTCAAAGGTCTTGGACGGGGGGAGATTTGTGAAGTCTTCAAGGATAAGTTAGGATCCACTTTGTGCTTTTTATGCACAATCTACAAAACTAACAATGTGAACTAAAAGTGAACCATACTATTATATTGATTTATATTTCTGCACTTACTCACTACACAATAAAAAAAATATAAAAAAGACTGAACTGTGTTCCATCTCTTCTAAATAAGGAATATATATTTCCAAAAAGCGGCTATGCAATTTCAGTAGCAGCTACTTTGTGATACTGTCTCGCTGGTTACCACTGTGAATGTAACATTTTTTGTATCGACCCTACCATAGGTAGGTATGCTGGTCAAATGTTGGTCCCTGATGTACACACGTGGTTCGCATGAGACAGTGGGAACCTAACAAACAACCCTGTAACCTGGCCCAACTAGCCCTGCATACCGTGTTTTAACAGTGGTCAGTGTCAGATGTTTCAAAGGGATGAAGATAAGAGGGCAACTATCATCCAGCCCTGTGTTCTAGAAGTCAGAGGTTTAAAGAGAGAGCATGAGGCTGTTTTCCCTATCTTGGCTAATAGTCATTGATGGACCTAACCTCCATGAACTGATATAATTCTTTTCTGAACCCAGTTATACTTTTGGCCTTCACAACATCCCCTCACAACTAGTTCCACAGATTGCCTGTGCACTGTGTAAAGAACTTTCTTTGTGTTTGTTTTAAATCTGCTGGCTATTAAATTAATTGGGTGACACCTGGTTCTTGTGTTATGTTAAGGGATAAATAACACATCTGTATTCACTGTCTCTATATCATTCATGATTACACACCCCATCATATCCTCCCTTAATTATATCTTTCCTAAGATGAACAGTCCCAGTCTTTTTAATCTCTCCTCATGTGGAAGCTCTTTCATACCCCTCATCATTTTTGTTATCCTTCTCTGTACCTTTTCCAATTCTAACATATCTTTTTTGAGATGGGGCAACCAGATCTGCATACAGTATTCAAGGTGTGGGCGTAACATGCATTTATATAATGATATTGTGCTATTTCCAGTCTTATTATGTATCCCTTTTCTAATGGTAAAAATTAGCATTTTTGACTGCCGCTACATATTGAGATGTTTTCAGAGAACTACCCACAGGGACTCCAAGATCTCTTTCTTGAGCGGGAACAGCTGATTTAGACTCCATCATTTTGTATGTGTAACTGAGATTATTTTTTCCAATGTGCATAACTTTGAATTTATCAACATTGAATTTCACCTCTCATTTTGTTGCCTGCTCACACAATTTTGTGAGATCTCTTTGTCATTTCTCACAGTCAACTTTGGACTTATCTATCTTGAGTACTTTTGTATCATTTGCAAATTTTGCCACCTCACAGTTTACCCCTTTTTCCAGAGAACTAATGAATACAGTGAATGGCACAGGTTTAAGTACAGATCCTTGGGGACCTATTTATTATTTTCCACTGTGAAAAATGATTCTTTATTCCTACTCTTTGTTTCCTATCTTTTAACCAGTTGTTGATCCATGAGAGGACTTTCCCTTTTATCCCATGATTACCTACTTTGCTTATGAGCTTTTGGTGAGGGACCTTGTCAAAGGCTTTCTGAAAGTCCAAGTACACTATTCCAATGGATCACTCTTGTCCACATGCTTGCTAACATTCTCAAATAATTCTAATACATTGGGGAGGCATGATTTCCCTTTACAATAACTGTGCTGACTCTTCCCCAACATATCTTGTTCATGTGTCTGATAATTCTGTTTTTTACTATAGTTTCAATCAATTTTCCTTGTACTAAAATTAGACTTACTGGCCTATATAACTGCTAGGATCACCTCTGGAGCCTTTTTTTTTTAAAAAATCAGTGTTACACTATCAGAGGGGTAGCCGTGTTAGTCTGGATCTGTAAAAGCAGCAAAGAATCCTGTGGCACCTTATAGACTAACAGACGTTTTGGAGCATGAGCTTTCATGGGTGAATACCCACTTCCTCAGATGCATGTAGTGGAAATTTGCAGGGGCAGGTATATATATGCTAGCAAGCAAGCTAGAGATAACGAGGTCAGTTCAATCAGGGAGGATGAGGCCCTGTTCTAGCAGTTGAGGTGTGAAAACCAAGAGAGGAGAAACTTGTTCTGTAGTTGGCAAGCCATTCACAGTCTTTGTTCAATCCTGAGCTGATGGTGTCAAATTTGCAGATGAACTGAAGCTCAGCAGTTTCTCTTTGAAGTCTGGTCCTGGTCAGACAGAGACCAACACCTACAAAATCTCCACCAAGCATTCTCCAAACTACAATACCAACACGAGGAAATAAGGAAACAGATCAACAGAGCCAGACGTGTACCCAGAAGCCTCCTACTGCAAGACAAACCCAAGAAAGAAACCAACAGGACTCCACTGGCCATCACATACAGCCCTCAGCTAAAACCCCTCCAACGCATCATCAAGGATCTACAACCCATCCTGGACAATGATCCCACACTTTCACAGGCCTTGGGTGGCAGGCCAGTCCTTGCCCACAGACAACCTGCCAACCTGAAACATATTCTCACCAGTAACTGCACACCGCACCATAATAACTCTAGCTCAGGAACCAATCCATGCAACAAATCTCGATGCCAACTCTGCCCACATATCTATACCAGCGACACCATCACAGGACCTAACCAGATCAGCCACACCATCACTGGTTCATTCACCTGCACATCCACCAATGTAATATACGCCATCATATGCCAGCAATGCCCCTCTGCTATGTACATCGGCCAAACTGGACAGTCTCTACGGAAAAGGATAAATGGACACAAATCAGACATTAGGAATGGCAATATACAAAAACCTGTAGGAGAGCACTTCAACCTCCCTGGCCACACTACAGCAGACCTTAAGGTGGCCATTCTGCAGCAAAAAAACTTCAGGACCAGACTTCAAAGAGAAACTGCTGAGCTTTAGTTCATCTGCAAATTTGACACCATCAGCTCAGGACTGAACAAAGACTGTGAATGGCTTGCCAACTACAGAACAAGTTTCTCCTCTCTTGGTTTTCACACCTCAACTGCTAGAACAGGGCCTCATCCTCCTTGATTGAACTGACCTCGTTATCTCTAGCTTGCTTGCTAGCATATATATACCTGCCCCTGCAAATTTCCACTACATGCATCTGAGGAAGTGGGTATTCACCCACGAAAGCTCATGCTCCAAAACGTCTGTTAGTCTATAAGGTGCCACAGGATTCTTTGCTAGTGTTACACTAGCTATCCTCATTAGCTATTAGTCATCTACTAGACAGGCTGATTTAAGTGACAGGTTACATACCACGGTTTGTAGTTCTGTAATTTGATATTTGAGTTTCTTCAGAATTCCTGGGGACTTATTACTGTTTAATTCATCAGTTGTTCCAAAACCAATTTTTTTCACACTATGCACGGTCAACCTGTGGAACTCTTTGCCAGAGGATGTTGGGAAGGCCAAGACTATAACAGGGTTCAAAAAAGAACTAGATAAGTTCATGGACGATAGGTCCATCAATGGCTATTAGACAAGATGGGCAGGGATGGTGTCCCTAGCCTCTGTTTGCCAGAAACTGGGAATGGGTGACAGGTGATGGATCACCTGTTCTGTTCATTCCCTTTGGGGAACCTGGCATTGGGCACTGTCGGAAGACAGGATACTGGGCTAGATTGGACCTCTGGTCTGACCCAGTATGGCCATTCTTATGTTAACCTTCTCTGAGGATAGTTCCTCAGCCCTGCCACCTAAAAGAATGGTTCAGATGTGGGAATCTCCCTCATATCCTCTGCAGTGACGACCAATGCAAAGT
This sequence comes from Gopherus flavomarginatus, assembly GCF_025201925.1. NCBI lineage: Eukaryota > Metazoa > Chordata > Testudines > Testudinidae > Gopherus > Gopherus flavomarginatus. The sequence goes on along the minus strand of NC_066617.1, from coordinate 78,219,380 downwards.
ATTCACATAGGGCTTGACTACACTATCACTTTTGTCAGTATAACTTATGTCGCACAGGAGTGTGAATAAACACCCCCGAGCAACATGTTATACCAACAGAAGCTCTGGGGGTGGATAGTGCTATGTCAGTGGGAGACCTTCCCCTGCCAACACAGCCACCGCTGCTCATGGAGGTGGTTTTATTATGTGAACAGGAGAGCTCTTTCACATTGGCATAGAGAGGCTACACGAGTGATCTTACAGCAGCGCAGCTGCATTGGTACAGCTGTCTCGCTGTTAGTTCGCTAGTGTAGACATGGCCTTAGCTCCTCCGCAAGTTTTGTCTTCCTTCAGTGCTCCTTTAACATCTTGATTGCCCTGTGGCCCCACTGATTTTTTGGCAGGTTTCCTGCATCTGATGCACTTTTTAAAAAAACATTGCTGTTTGTATGTTTTGTTGGTTACTCTTCAAATTCTTTTTTTGACCTTCCCAATTATGCTTTTACACTTGCCAGAATTTATGTTCCTTTTCATTTTCCTCCATGGGATTTGGCTTCCAATTTTTAAAGGATGCCTTTCTCCGCTCTAACCACCTCTATTACTCTGCTGTTTAACCACAGTGAGAGTTTTTTGCACCTCTTACTGTTTGTTTATTTTTTAATTTGGGCTATACATTTACTTTGAACTTCTATAATTGTGTTTTCAAATTGTTTACATGCATCTTGCAGGCATTTCACTTGTTATAGGGGAGGGAAGATTAGGGAAACAGTAACAAAGACATACATTCATATAGGTCATCTACTGACCTGTGACTAGCCACTTTACAACCAGGAAAACAGCTAGTGAACAATTATACTTAGGGTATGTCTACACTACGGGATTATTCCGATTTTACATAAACCGGTTTTGTAAAACAGATTGTATAAAGTCGAGTGCACGCGGCCACACTAGGCATATTAATTCGGCGGTGTGCGTCCATGGTCCGAGGCTGGCGTCGATTTCTGGAGGGTTGCACTGTGGCTAGCTATCCCGTAGCTATCCCATAGTTCCTGCAGTCTCCCCCGCCCCTTGGAATTCTGGGTTGAGATCCTAGTGCCTGATGGGGCAAAAATCATTGTCGCAGGTGGTGCCTGATGGGGCAAAAATCATTGTCGCAGGTGGTTCTAGGTACAGCCTCACCCCTCCCTCCCTGAAAGCAGCAGACAACCATTTCGCGCCTTTTTTCCTGGGTGAACTGTGCAGATGCCATACCATGGCAAGCATGGACCCTGCTCAGATCAATACCGCAATCATGGATGTTGTAAACACCTCGTGCATTCTCGTGCAGTCTATGCTGAACCAGGACCTGCAAAGGCAGGCGAGGAGAAGGAGGCGGCTACGGCAGCACAGCGACGAGAGTGATGAGGACATGGACACAGAATTCTCTCAAACCGCAGGCACCTGCGCTTTGGAGATCCTGCTGGTAATGGGGCAGGTTCTAGCTGTTGAACGCCAATTTTGGGCCCGGGAAACAAGTAGAGACTGGTGGGACCACATAGTTTTGCGTGTGTGGGACAATTCGCAGTGGCTGTGAAAATTTCGCATGCGTAAGGGCACTTTCATGGAACTTTGTGACTTGCTTTCCCCTGCCCTAAAACGCCATAATACCAAGATGAGAGCAGCCCTCACGGTTGAGAAGCGAGTGGCAATAGCCCTCTGGAAGCTTGCAACGCCAGACAGCTACCAGTCAGTCGGGAATCAATTTGGAGTGCGAAAATCTACTGTGGGGGCTGCTGTGATGCAAGTAGCCAAAGCAATCATTAAGCTACTGCTATGAAAGGTTGTGACTCTGGGAAATGTGCAGGTCATAGTGGACGGCTTTGCTGCAATGGGATTTCCTAACTGTGGTGGGGTGATAGACGGAACCCATATCCCTATCTTGGCACCGGAGCACCAGGGCACCCACTACATAAACTGCAAGGGGTACTTTACAATGGTGCTGCAAGCACTGGTGGATCACAAGGGACATTTCATCAACATCCACGTGGGATGGCCAGGAAGGGTTCATGATGCTCGCGTCTTCAGGAACACTAGTCTGTTTAAACGGTTGCAGCAAGGGAATTACTTCCCACACCAGAAAAAAACAGTTGGGGATGTTGAAATGCCTGAAGTTATCCTGGGGAACCCAGCCTACCCCTTGATGCCATGGCTCATGAAGCCATACACAGGCAGCCTGGACAGTAGTCAGGAGCTGTTCAGTTACAGGCTGAGCAAGTGCAGAATGGTGGGAGAATGTGCATTTGGCCGTTTAAAGGCGCGCTGGCGCACATTACTGACTCGCTCAGACCTCAGCCAAACCAATGTCCCCTTTGTTATTGCTGCTTGCTGTGTGCTCCACAATCTCTGTGAGAGTAAGGGGGAGACCTTTATGGCGGGGTGGGAGGCTGAGGCAAATTACCTGGCTGCTGATTACGCACAGCCAGACACCAGGTTTATTAGAAGAGCACACCAGGAAGCGGTGCACATCAGAGAAGCTTTGAAAATGAGTTTCATCATGGGCCAGGGTATGGTGTAACTGTTGTGTTTGTTTCCCCTTGATGAAACCCCCCCTTGATTGACTCATTCCCTGTAAGCAACCCACCCTCCGCCTTCGATTACAGCTGGCTTAAGGAAATAAAGTCACTATCGTTTAAAAATCATGTATTCTTTATTAAAAAGTCATTATAAAAAGAGGGAGAGAAATGACAAGGTATCCCAGGTGTGGTTTGGGAGGAGGATAGGAAGGAAGGAAAAGGCTACTAAAAACATTTCAATGTAATGACAGCCTTTTGGTTGGGCTATCCACGGGGGTTGAGTGGGTGGGTGCATGAAGCCTTCCCCCACTCGTTCTTACACGTCTGGGTGAGGAAGATATGGAACATGGTGAGTGGTGAGGGTGGTTACACAGGGGCTGCAGTGGCACTTTGTGACCCCGCTGCTCTTCCTGAAGCTCCACCAGACATCGGAGGATATCAGTTTGATCATGCAGCAGCCCCAGCGTTGCATCCCGCCACCGCATATCTTCCTGCCTACACCTCTGATCTTCCTGCCGCCACCTCTCATCTCGAGCTTCCCTCCTGTCCTCACGTTCACTGGCATCTTTCCTGTAACTTGATACTACGTCCTTCCACTCATTCAGATGAGCTCTTTCATTGCGGGTCACTTCCATGATTTCCGAGAACATTTCGTCTCATGTCTTCCTTTTCCTCTGCCTTATCTGAGATAGCCTTCGGGATGGAGTAGGGAGACTTGAAAAATGTGCAGCTGCATGAGGGAGGGAAAGAAAGAAGAGAAGTATTTAAAAAGAGACATTTTACAGAACAATGGTTATACTCTTTCACAGTGAACAACACTATTCACCTTACATAGCACATGTGATTTCACTACAAGGTCGCATTTTGAATCTTAATATTGAGTGCCTGCGGCTCTGGTGTTACAGATCTCAAAGATGCAGGCCCGGACATCAGAATTCAGCTTGCACGCGGCCATGGTAAGCCATTGTCTTTCGGCTTCTGCAGCCTTCATATACACAGTGTCCTCCTTTCCCAAAAACCAAGCAAATCTCGTTCAGTGATGCTTCTTTCCTGTTAACATGCAGCAGCAGAAGCCACGCCCCCCTCCAATTCTGTGGGATGATCACTTTACCCCTCCCCCCACCACATGGCTGGTATCATGGAAGATCACTGCTAATCACCCCCCTTCCCCTCATCCCCACCGCGTGGCTGGTAGTAGGGAAGATCCCTGATAGCCAAACGCAAAAAAGCTCAGCGCTATTTCCCTCCCCCCGCTTGGCTACGTGCAAGGAAGGATTTCTTTTAAGCAACAGGCAAACAGCCCAGTAGGAATGGCCATCTCTGTCCCCTTAATTAAATTCCTGAATTTCAACCAGGTTACCATGAACGATATCACTCTCCTGAGGATAACACAGTGAGATAAAGAACGGATGTTTCTGGAATGCCAGCAAACACTAGGACCATACGCAGCTAGGCTTTGTCATGCAATGATACCCGATTACTTGCTACATGCATGGTGTGGTAAAGTGTCCTACCATGGTGGAAGGAACAAGGCTGCCTTGCCCAGAAACCTTCTGCAAAGGCTTTTGGAGTACCTCCAGGAGCGCTTCATGGAGATGTCCCTGGAGGATTTCCGCTCCATCCCCAGACATATTAACAAACTTTTCCAGTAACTTTACTGGCCACGAATGCATCCCAAGCCCTCATGGCAAATCAATCATTAAAAAAACGCTTGCTTTTAAACCATGTTTTATATTTACAAAGGTACACTCACCAGAGGTCGCTTCCATGGCTTCACTGTCTGGGCTAGTGGCTTGGGAGTGCTGGGAGTGTAATTCCGTCTGGGTGAGAAAAAGCTCCTGACTGTTGGGGCTAACGGAGTGCTGTGTGCGCTCTGCAAGGTCGTCCTCCTCTTCCTCCTCCTCATCTTCCTCCTCCGCAGAATCCTCAGCCATGGTTGAGATTACAACCCCCACCTCGGAATCCACGGACAGGGGTAGGGTAGTGGTGGCAGAGCCCCCTAAAATTGTATGCAGCTCAGCGTACAAGCGGCATGTTTTCGGCCCTGACCCGCACCTTCCGTTTCTTCTTTGGTTTTCTGGTAGGCTTGTCTGAGCTCCTTAACTTTCACTCTGCACTGCACTGAGTCCCTGGTGTGGCCTTTTTCCATTATAGCCTTGGAAATTTTTTCAAATATTTTTTCATTTTGTCTTTTAGAACAGAGTTCTGTTAGCATTGAATCCTCTCCCCATATAGTGATCAGATCCAGTACCTCCCGTGCAGTCCATGCTGGAGCTCTTTTTCTGTTCTCAGGAGACTGCATTGCTACCTGTGCTGATGAGCTCTGCGTGGTCACCTGTGCTGATCAGAGCTCCACACTGGCCAAACAGGAAATGAAATTCAAAAGTTCGCGGGGCTTTTCCTGTCTACCTGGCCAGTGCATCCGAGTTCAGATTGCTGTCCAGAGCGGTCACAGTGGTGCACTGTAGGATACCGCCCGGAAGCCAATACCGTCGATTTGCGGCCACACTAACCCTAATCCGACATGGTAATAACGATTTTAGCGCTACTCCTCTCGTCGGGGAGGAGTACAGAAACTGATTTAAAGAGCCCTTTATATCGATATAAAGGGCCTCATAGTGTGGACGGGTGTGGCGTTAAATCGGTTTAACGCTGCTAAAATCGGTTTAAACGCGTAGTGTAGACCAGGTCTTAGGAAAAGTTATTTACACTTTGTTGCCTATCACTGGGAGAAGTTCTTCATCCCATCCTCTGCCCCTCTTCACACAGTGGATCAGCAAATTAAGTAAAATATACTGGCAAAGATTCAATTTTCTGAAAGGCTAACCTCCATCCTAGCACACTGAACAGGATGTTGCCACAAGGAAGATCAACAAGATTCAGTACAGCAAAAGAGAAACAAACAGAAGAATTTGGAGGAAGACACCTTGAAAGATCCTTTGCCTGCCCAGCACCAAATCTGTCAGACAGCTGGTCTGGAATTAAACATAATTTACTCATTAGACACTATTGGATGAGGTGAGGTAAGGACACACTTTCATTCTTACCTCTGAATTTATTTTCTACTTTTGTTTCTTTGAACTGTGATAATTGTGTCAGAGGCAATTTTATGTTTAATTCCAGACTATTTATGAGATTTGGTATACATGGATCAAAGGATTTTGAAAGCTGACAGTTATATCCTTTTTTTTCTATCTAGGTCCTCTTATTTATTAGATATGCAAAGTGCCAACATGGTGCTAGGTGCCAACAGCCTGCTAAAAATAGGATTATATCCACTACAAAGTGAGAAAGAGTAAGCAGCAGGATACTGCCCTTATAGCAAGGGTCATCATAAATACTACATTTAAAGTAATACTCAAGTTGACTGTTTCATTTGATTTTAAATCAACTTTCTGACAGAGACTCTTTTCATTAGTTTTTCGTGATCTTTTTAAAATTTAAAATTAAAATTAAATTTTAAAATTAAAAAGAAATATCATAACGGTAGGACAAAGTTTTCCCAACATACACAGAATATCCAGCAGTGAGACTGAACCCCATCCAGAAAAGACAGCCCTTTTCCCCTTCCTGCTCTGGTATGCTGTAGTCAGTAAAAGAGAGACTGCCATACATTAATTGATTTTCTCTGAAGACAACTTGGAAAATTTTTGATAGTGAGAATTACTTGACTCTTGCCAAGTGGAGACAGTCTGCATTCACCATGCTGCCCGTTACTCTAAATGGATCTACTTGGCAGAGAAACAGAACAGAAATGTTGTCATCTTCAGGTGGATTATGGCAATGCACTCTACTTAGGATGATTTTGGAAAGGCACCATGAAGTTTCACCTATGTACAATGTGGATAACTGACTTTTAAGTGGGTTAGGCTAAGAGGAGCATACAACTCTAGTGTTGCACCCTGACTTCCTATCTATTTCCAGGTGCACTTCAAGGAGCTGATTCTCAATAAGCTAGCAAAGGACTAGGATAACTTGGTTACCTCAGTCCAGACTATTGCAATGTACCTGCCATAAGGCTACCTTTAAAGAATCCTAGGAAGCCTCAGCTAGTGCAGAATGTGGCCACATGGCATTTAAGTAGCATAGGTTGACATGACACCAGATTTCTACACTAAGGTCCTATCAGGGCTCCACAGATTTTTATCCCACCTTGAGTCTACAAGAAAAGTGAAAAACCTTTAGAGAAGCACAGCATTAGGCTCATGGACAGAAGTTTTGATCATTTCAAGTTTTTTTCCACACAAAACTGAAATTGGAATTTGACCTAGCTTCATTGGGATGAACTGTATGTGACACCCTAAAAGACACCCAATTTATTTGCAAAGGTTATGCTGATTATCTCCATTCAGAAACTGAAACATAGAAATTTAACCCATAAAACAAAGAAAATAGACAGAGGAAAGGTGAAATATAACACAGAATGGAAAAGAGGAAATATACAAAACAAGAAAGAGCAGAAACAACAAATGATGGAGGGGCTAAACACAGAGAAATTGGAAAGTCTTCAGTACCAAAGAGATTCCTTGATATACATAAACTCTCACAGTATAATCCAGTCCCTTGAACAAAATCTGCATGTAACATTCCTGCTGGCTACGGCCACATTTGCAGTTCATTGTCCACTCCTACTCAAAAGCTCTTTGTAGTATCATTATTAATTTGTATCATGATAGCACGGAGAGGTCTCAGTAAGAATCAGATCCACCTCCCCCTTGTGCTAGTTGCTGTACAGTCACGGAATAAGAGCTTACATCCTAAAAAAACACAAAATCAGACAGATGGGGCAAAGGGATTTTGACACAACATAACCCATACAGGTGGCTACCACTGTTTCCTTTATAAGAGTAAGGATGACCTTGAAGTTAAGATGCTAAATTGGGACTTTCTGTCACAGTTTCCCAGTGTGATCTTCAAGTCTTAGTTAAGATGAGGATACTATTACTTCCTCTTTCCCAATTTTTGTTCACCTAGCCTATTTAGTCCCGTTAAGGAACACACTTAACTTTAAGCCCTGTGTTTAAATCTTACTGAAGTCAACTGGACTTAAGCACATGCTTAAGTGCTTTCCTGAACAGAGATGCTTTTCTGAATTAGAACTTCAGATTGCAAACTCCCTGAGACAGAAGCTGTCTTTCTGAACTCATCTACACACTGATTTAACTATATCTGTTCTAAACTAGTAGTTAAGCTCGGTATAACCCCCTAGTGGAGACGCAATTATTCAAATATGAGAGTATTTATAGCAGCATTGCTTAGTTTGGTAAATAAGCTTCACCAATACAGAACTTATAAATTGGTATAACTGCACCCACACTGGGAGATGCACCAATTTAACTGTAATAGCTTTTAAACCAATATACTTAAATCAGTAAAAATACTGTAAGCAAACAAGCTCTTATTATGTGCTTTTACAACACGTAGTACAAAAGGGGTCTGAGTTTGACTATGGCTTCTTGGTACTACCATAATGAAAATAAACTTGGTCTTGGACTCTGGAGCCACAACCACTGTTTCTGTAACAGCTGGGTACAGGTAACCTTGATAACACTATTTCTGTCATTTCTTGCAAATATACAAAATCTAGAGGAAGTCACAAGACCTGTTAAAATATTTAAAAGATGATTTTGTCTGGAGAAACAGTGCTTGTTTCTTTATCAAATTACAAAAACTCAAGTCCATTCAGAGAATTTGTGTTTCTTTTTTAAATGTAGTCACAAGGGAAATCAACAATTCCTTTTTCTTCCTATAGCCACTAGGCATCAGTGGTCACCGCACACCTGCTTTCATGAACACGTGTTTCATTTTTGAAAACCATACTCTCATGGTAATATAGTTGTTATGATATTTAATTTAATAATAAAAATATATAATTCCCAAGATCTTTGCCAAACTCTCTCAGTCCAGTGTGTAAACATTATGCAGTAAAAACTGTGTTATCCGGCATGTTGATGGAATTGGGGATGCAGGTTAATCAAAAATTCCGGTTAACTAAGAGTTATACTTACCAATGGAATACCAATTTTCAAAGAATTAGAATACAATCAAATGAATAAAGTATGAAATAGTAAACAGATACTCACCAATCCAGTAGTAGCACTGCACTGCAGAGTGGTTGGTTTCTTGAAGCACTTAGGTGTATACAGGTAAAGTTTTCTATACAGTAGGTTACCTTACAACACTACATATCACTATGGGCAGCGCTTGGTGTACATTCAGATCACTAAAAATACACTTAACACTAAAACTATACTGAACATAATTTAATCTTTCTTTGATAATTCAGAAGGCACTTTAGGATCTTGCAGTGCCTCCGAGTCATTATCGACATCAGTTACCATTGTCGATGTACAAGAAAGTGTAGGAGATAGGGTCAGTACAGATGCAGTCCAATGACATACCCCGGAAGCTGCTTTTTTGAATAAATCCCAGATACCAGCTTGTTTACTTGTCTTTTGCCTCCTTTGCCTAAAAGTAGAGTGCAGAATGTGCAATTGCATAACCTCCTGGGCATTACACTAGTCCTGGTTACTAGATTGAAGATTTGTAAGGAGATATCAGAAATGCCAGTTAATAGAGCTTTCTGACTGATAAAGTGCCAGATAACACAGCTTGTACTGTATATTTATATACTGTATTGTGCACTATGTACACACACACACACACACACACACACACACACACACACACACACACACACACACACACACACACACACCTGCCCCCCTCTGAGGTTTCAAAGAACACCAAAAACTTGCAAACCTCAGAAGTGTGGTTGCAATTAACTGATCTTATTGGGAAACACTCAATAGCTTAACTGGAATCTGGTTGCCTATGACAAGGATTGAAATAAAAGTCCAGTGATCTTATAGTGCTCCAAGTCAGTCACAGTGCAGCTGAAGTTTATAGATGGAATTTGCAAGTGGAATTTGCAAGAGCAGAATGATTGTTGAGATATTCAGACATATGGCAATGCTTTCTGTCTTACTTTGAAGATTTCAGATAATAGGACTAAAGATTTAAAGATGCATAAAGTAATGCAATGCATATGATTATAAAATGTATTTTTATGCTTTAATTGCAACCCATTTTTTTATTCTCTTCCTGTTGTAATACTATACTGATACATGATGAAATAGTAGACACAAATGGATGTTATAAAAAGTAATTACACATCTCAGTGCTAACCATTTACTGTTTAATCATTTTGAGAAAGCATTATATATTTAATGCAGAGTTATACTGTAATGATGGAAGAGAATGATTAGATTATTAGTGTATAATTTAGGTAAATTTCTCTGCAGCAGGGATTAACATTTTATAAATTGTTTCTCTCCCTCTCTCTCTCTTCAGGAAAATCTTCATCAAGGCTGCCTTAAATCTTGCAAAGGATTATTCCTCCCATAAACTAGATTCATGGAGCTTAACTCTGGGCTTCCTGTTCTCAAATCATCAGTAAAATTGTCTACTTGACACTAATGAGGACTCTGTTCTATGAACTAGAGGGAAAAAACAGTTGCCAAGCAACAAGAATGACATCAGCAACCTGTAACATTTTCACACAAATATACAAACTGGGGGCACTGTCACAGCCGCTTTCCCTCACACAGCTGAGACTGTATTAGACTTAACTCACTGTTTCTTACACAAACGCTCCCCTCCCACCCCTACATTCTCCTATCTAGTGCATCCTAAAAATAGCTCAGAGATGAGCTCCATGACTGAAGATCATTTTACAATTTCTTTGTTTCCAACCATCAAAACCGCATAAAGGAAATTTTAAAAGGGATGGGCATTTATGATGCTTTATTCTTATTACTGCAGACCCCTTAACTGCATGTGGAATAACAGTTGGAAATGACTTAGATTAAACAGCACAGAGAAACTAAAATTAGATGGAAACAAAAAATCTTAAAATATGCTAAACTTATACAGAATGTCAGAGTAGGTGACAAGTTAGATACAATAAATTAGAATACAGAATTATAGAGAAGCAGAGGCGACCACTGTGAGGAAACCAGTAAACCTGTGCAATTCAGACAGCACAAGCTGTTTGTGCTTTAATTTACTGGAACAGACCCCAGTACCGGCTCCCTGAACCCACAGGCAAACCTTTATCTTCTAAAAATAAAACCAAAGAGATTAGAAGCTTTTTCACAACACAGCTCTCCTTCCCTCAGTCACTGAACCTGCACCATCTTTGCTACTTAGAGCACTTCCCACGATGCAGAGGAGGATTGATTATCTGTCAAATGCATATTTGAAGTAATTCATGTGGGATAAAACATCTTTGGAGGAGAATATAGAAGCCATATCCAGTAGGATGATGGAATGGATCAGAGTGAGTAGCACTGAATAGCTACCCATGGCAAACTTAGGTAGCTGTAACAATTTTATTCCAAATAAGATGATCATTTTAAAGAATAAACATAATTAAAGCAAATACTCTTGAGTGCCCAGTGGATAATGTGGAAATGAATTAAAACTTTTCTGCAGGAAAATAATCCTCAAATCTGAGTACATTAATGTCTGGATTAGAATCTTCTGCAACTGGAAAAGAGCCTCAGAAATCCCATGAGGATACAAGATTAGAGGAGGAATGTAGACAATGGTGACTCCGAATTACTACAGGTAGCAGAAAGATCAGTCCTAGTGGCCAGTTCAAGTAAGACACATCACTAGTCAAAATGTGAAGGATATGCTAAGACTGCATTAATAAGGTGATAGATACTACGCTTGATCTTAGCTCACAGAGAGGTTACCATTATATAAATCAATAGTCTGTCACCTGGCAGTTATACTAATTACCATACAATCAAAATTACTAAGGCTATCAATCCTTAGACCTCAAGGGAAAAACTGATCACCAAACAGATTCAGGAAGAGCTCCCCACTCATGACACAATGTTCGCATAAATAGATAGGAAAAGGAACAAAAATTTAAGAAGTTACAATGTTCCTTTATCTGAAATATCCTGACAGGCCATAGTAGAGGATGGGATACCCAGCCAGCCAGACTATTAGTTAGATATGGTACTGGCAATGACTATGGTCCCTGTGAAAAACTGCTTAAAGAAAGAGGCCACAGATAATGTTGTGTACTTCTAAATGGATGAGCTCAGACTACTAACCCCTTCAAAAATAATTTCTTAAGCAAGATAGCCACTTACCTGCCCTATCCCCAATATGAAAGTCTGAGACAAGTCCAGATTTTGCAAAACACTACGTTCAGTGACCCAAGCGTTTCTCCACTATGGTATTTTCTGCAGAATTCACCCCCTTCTTCCAGAGTTTTGATGTAGAATCTTGGCTTCCAATTTAAAAAGAAAAACGTTTCTAGCCTTTTTTGCTGCAGAGAAGGCCTCAAAAGTATGAACAGACTGTAAACTGAAACAATAGCTCTGAGACAGCTCTTGCTTCACTCATCTCAGTCAGGACCCTGTAGGCTTCATAATTTCACAATGGCATAATTTGGCACTTTCTGAAGATTCCATGAAATTCATCATTTTACTGCAGTCAGAAACCCAACATTCTTTTGTCTACCTGTCCTGATTGGACCTGCTAGCAGCTGCTTCTCGCTCTGCACGGTTCCCCATATTGAGGAATTAATTGGATTACAATGCATACTCCCGGCACTGTTCTACAGAGCTAGGTAGCAGGGGTTGGAAAGAGAGAACTGGAATCTAACGCCATCATCCCTGAAACATGTGGGAAAAAGAAGGATCTGAGACAGGTCACACAAGCATTATGGGAGTTAAAGCCTACGGAGTATGTATGGAAAAGAGGGCTGTCAAGTGGTTAAAAAAATTAATTGTGATTAATTGCACTGTTAATAATATAATACCACTTATTTAAATATTTTTGGATGTTTTCTACATTTTCAAATATATTGATTTCAGTAACAATACAGAATACAAAATGTACACCATTCACTTTATATTTATTTTTATTACAAATATTTGCACTGTAAAAATAAAAAGAAATACTATTTTTCAGTTCAACTAATACAAGTACTGTAGTGCAATCTCTTTATCATGAAAGTTGAACTCACAAATGTAGGATTATGTACATGTGACAAGGCATGACTATCTCTGTTCCTGGACCCATTTCACTCCCAGGACCATGGCGTCCTCCTCATGACACTGCTCTCTGGCTGGGTCATACTCCATGTACCCCCCTTCTGGGTGGACTGCAGTCCATTGTCCAGCCACTTCCTTCAGTGGCAAGTGCAGTCTACTCTTTAGCCTCTTCGCCAGTGGCGCGGAGCAGGGGAGAGGGACCCGGGCCCATCCACTACTCTGGGTCCTGGCCCAGGGACCTTGTAGATAGCAGTCACTTACTACACTCCCTCTGACTCCTCTGCGGATCTCCCTGGACCACTTCCCCGCAGTCCCAGCACCTTCTTTGCCCTAGCCTTAGGGCCTCAGCCTGCAGCACCAGCCTATAGCATTGCTATGTCCAGTGTGTTTGCTGAACTCAGCCTGCAAGGCAGCCAGTCTACCTCCCTCCTCAAGCTCCAGGGAGTGACTCTGCTCTGCCCTGCAGCCTTCTTATATGAGCCTGTCAGGCTCATATAAGAGCCAGCTCCTCTCAGACTCTTTCCAATAGCCTGCCTCTGGCACAGCCTCCCTATGGCTGCTTTTAACCCCATTTCTACTAGTGTGGGGCAGCTGCCCCATCACAGTACAAAAAAATAACTGTATTCAAAAACAAAACAATCTAAAACATTAGAGCCTACAAGTCCACTCAGTCCTATTTATTGTTCAGCCAATCACTCAAACAAGTTTGTTTACATTTGCAGGAGATAATGCTGCCCACTTCTTGTTTACAATGTCATCTGAAAGTGAGAAAAGACGGTTACTCACCTTTGTAACTGTTGTTCTTCGAGATGTGTTGCTCACATCCATTCCAGGTAGGTGTGCGCGCCGCGCGTGCACGTTCGTCGGAAACTTTTTACCCTAGCAACTCCAGTGGGCCGGCAGGTCGCCCCCTGGAGTGGCGCCGCCATGGCGCTCGATATATACCCCTGCCGGCCCACCCGCTCCTCAGTTCCTTCTTGCCGGCTACTCCGACAGTGGGGAAGGAGGGCGGCTGTGGAATGGATGTGAGCAACACATCTCGAAGAACAACAGTTACAAAGGTGAGTAACCGTCTTTTCTTCTTCGAGTGATTGCTCACATCCATTCCAGGTAGGTGAATCCCAAGCCATACCTAGGCGGTGGGGTCGGAGTGAGAAGTAGTGGCATGGAGCACTGCAGATCCGAAGGCCGCATCCTCTCTTGACTGCTGGACCAGGGCGTAGTGGGAAGCGAAGGTGTGGACCGATGACCAGATCGCTGCCCGACAGATTTCCTGGATGGGCACACGGGCGAGGAAAGCCAGCGATGACGCCTGCGCCCTGGTAGAATGCGCAGTCACACGGCCCGTAGGAACGTGGGCCAGCTCATAGCAGGTCCTGATACAGGACGTTACCCATGAGGATAACCTCTGCGAGGAGATAGGAAGCCCCTTCATGCGGTCCGCTACTGCCACGAAAAGTTGGGGGGATTTGCGGAACGGTTTGGTCCTCTCCACATAGAACACGAGAGCCCTACGGACATCAAGCGAGTGGAGCTGTTGCTCCCTGCCTGAAGAGTGAGGTTTCGGGAAAAAAACCGGGAGGAATATCTCTTGGTTGATGTGGAAGGTCGAGACCACCTTGGGGAGAAAGGCAGGGTGTGGCCTCAGCTGCACCTTATCTTTGTGGAAGACTGTATACGGGGGGTCTACCACGAGAGCCCGGAGTTCCGACACCCGCCTAGCTGAGGTGATAGCTACTAGAAAAGCAGTCTTCCAAGAGAGATAGAGTAGGGAGCAAGTAGCTAACGGCTCAAAGGGGGGCCCCATGAGCCGAGACAACACCAGGTTAAGATCCCAGGTTGGAGCAGGGAGTCGGACGTTAGGGTATAAACGTTCCAGCCCCTTCAGGAATCTAGTCACCGTCGGGTGAGAAAAAACGGAGCGGCCATCCCCACCCGGGTGAAAGGTGGAGATAGCTGCCAGGTGGACCCGCAAAGACGATATCGCCAGGCCCTGTTGTTTGAGGGACCAAACATAGTCTAAGATATTGGCCACCGAAACTTCCATAGGGCGGAGACCTTTCTCCACGCACCAACAGGAGAAACGCTTCCACTTGGCTGAGTATGTCGCTCTAGTGGAAGGCTTCCTGCTGCCCAAAAGTACCTCCCGTACCGGGGTGGAGCAGCGCAGTTCAGAACCGGTCAGCCACGCAGGAACCACGCCGCTAGGTGCAGCGACTGCAGGTCCGGGTGACAGAGAGTCCCGTGTTCCTGGGTAATCAGGTCCGGGTGAAGGGGCAGGGGAACTGGGTCGGCTATGGCCAGGTCCAGCAGCATGGGGTACCAATGTTGCCTGGGCCACGCCGGGGCTACCATGATCACGCGAGCCCTGTCCCTGCGCACCTTCAGAAGGACCCTGTGGACCAGTGGGAACGGGGGAAACGCGTAGTACAAGTGGGTCGTCCACGGAATAAGGAAGGCATCCGCTATAGACCCGGGCTCCCTGCCCTGAAAGGAGCAGAACGCCTGGCACTTCTTGTTCCCCCCGGACGCGAAGAGGTCCACACGGGGATAACCCCACCTCTGGAAGATTGAGAGGGCGACGTCCGGGCGAAGGGACCACTCGTGTGATAGGAAGGATCTGCTCAGGCGATCCGCCAGCGTGTTCCGTACTCCGGGGAGGAAGAAAGCCGTGAGGTGAATGGAGTGCGCTACACAAAAGTCCCAGAGTCGCATCGCCTCGTGACATAGGGGAGAGGATCTGGTGCCGCCCTGCTTGTTGATATAGTACATGGTCGTCGTGTTGTCGGTAAACACCGCGACACAACGACCTCGAAGCTGGTGACAGAACGTTTGACATGCAAGGCGGACCGCTCTCAACTCCCGCATGTTGATGTGCAGCTTCACCTCCTGCCGGGACCACAGGCCCTGTGTTCTCAGGGTTCCCAGGTGGGCCCCCCAGCCGAGATCTGAGGCATCCGTTGTTAGGGACACCGAAGGCTGAGGTGGGTGGAAAGGGAGCCCCGCACACACTACGGACTGGTCTAGCCACCAGCCGAGAGAATCTAACACCCCCTGGGGGATTGTGATCAGCATGTCTAGCGGTTGCCTTGCCGGCCGGTAATGTGCGATGAGCCACAACTGGAGGGGCCTCATGCAGAGCCGAGCGTAACCGGTCACAAATGTGCATGCTGCCATGTGGCCTAACAGGGTTAGACATGTCCGTATTGATGTCAAGGGGGCTGCCCGCAATCGCTGAACGATCGCCGACAACGCCTGGAACCTCGGTAACGGCAGAAGAGCCCTGGCCACGGTGGAGTCCAGGACGGCCCCGATGAACTCCACCCTCTGCGTGGGGAGCAGGGTGGACTTGTCTATGTTGATCATGAGGCCCAAGGTAGCAAACAGGCCGGTGATCCTGCGGACGTGGCTGCAAACCTGTAGTTCCGACGTGCCCCGAATTAACCAATCGTCTAGGTAAGGGAACACGTGGATACGACTGCGCCGAAGATGTGCCACAACGACTGCCATGCA
The DNA here is from genome assembly GCF_025201925.1 of Gopherus flavomarginatus. Classification (NCBI taxonomy): domain Eukaryota; kingdom Metazoa; phylum Chordata; order Testudines; family Testudinidae; genus Gopherus; species Gopherus flavomarginatus. The sequence continues at coordinate 78,203,257 of NC_066617.1, read as the reverse complement.
TTTTGTAAATACCCTCGGGGCCGTAGAAAGGCCAAATGGGAGGACTGCAAATTGGTAGTGAAGGCGGCCCACCACGAATCGAAGGAAACGTCTGTGGTGTGGCCAAATGGCAATGTGAAAATAAGCGTCCTGCATGTCGAGGGCGGCGTACCAGTCTCCCGGATCCAAGGAATGGGATAATGGTCCCCAGGGATACCATGCGGAACTTCAACTTCACTAGGTATTTGTTGAGCTCTCGCAGGTCGAGGATAGGCCTGAGGCCTCCCTTGGCCTTGGGGATCAGAAAGTAGCGGGAATAAAACCCCTTGCCTTTCTCGTTTTCCGGAACCGCCTCTATAGCTCCTTTGTTGAGGAGCGTCTGTACCTCCTGTCGAAGGAATTGCTCGTGAGAGGGGTCCCTGAAGAGGGACGAGGAAGGGGGGCGGGAAGGAGGAAATGATATAAACAGCAGGCGGTATCCCGTCTGCACCGTGCGCAAGACCCAGCGGTCCGATGTTATTTGGGTCCACGCCGGGAGGAAAAACGAAAGGCGGTTGGAAAAAGGGGGGGAAGGATCCGTGGGGAAAACTGTTACTGCGCCCTCGGGCGCACCTTCAAAACGAAGGCTTGGGCCCAGGTGGGGGCTTAGAGGAGCTTTGATTCTGCCCCCCTTGGTTCCCCGAATGCCTACGCCTTCCATTCCTGCCATGGCGCCTATTGAGGTCCTGCCGTTGGCGGAACTGGGGGTATGGCCTGCGCTGCTGTTGCTGCTGTGGCCGGAAGGGTCTGCGCTGCGTTCCCGGCGTGTGCATCCCGAGGGAGCGCATAATGACCCGATTGTCTTTGAGACTCTTAAGTCTGGGGTCTGTCTTTTCTGAAAACAGGCCCTGGCCTTCGAACGGGAGGTCCTGGATGGTGTATTGGAGCTCCGGTGGAAGGCCAGAGACCTGAAGCCAGGAGATACGGCGCATCGTTACCCCTGAGGCGAGGGTGCGGGCAGCCGAGTCTGCAGCGTCCAAAGAAGCTTGCAACGAGGTTCGTGCAACCTTCTTGCCCTCGTCCAGAATGGCTGCAAATTCTTGGCGGGCCTCCTGTGGCAGCAGCTCTTTGAATTTGTCCGCTGCCACCCACGAGTTAAAAGCGTATCTGCTGAGCAGGGCTTGTTGATTTGAAACCCTGAGCTGAAGGGCCCCAGCTGAGTAGACCTTGCGGCCGAGGAGGTCCATACGTCTGGCCTCCTTGGATTTGGGGGCTGGAGCTTCCTGCCCATGACGCTCCCTCTCGTTCACCGACTGCACCACCAGGGAACACGGTGTTGGGTGGACGTGGAGGTACTCGTAGCGCTTGGAGGGGGCCATGTACTTCCTCTCGACGCCCCTCGCCGTAGGGAGGATGGAGGCCGTTGACTGCCAGATTGTATTGGCGTTGGCCTGGATCGTCCTAATGAAGGGTAGGGCGACCCTGGTGGGAGCATCAGATGAGAGGATGGTGACGATAGGGTCCTCGATCTCAGAGACCTCCTCGGCTTGCAGGCTCAGATTCTGAGCTACTCGCCTAAGGAGGTCTTGGTGCGCCCTGAGATCCAGCGGAGGAGGGCTACTGGAGGAGGTGCCAGCCACCGCTTCATCGGGGGAGGAGGATGAGGAGACCTCCGGCAAGAAAGTGTCCAGTGGGGGGTCCCCCTCAGCCCTCGCCTCTGTCTCAGGAGCAAGAGCAGGGTCTTGCTGCTTCGATCCTTCCTCTCCATCCGGGGAGGGAGGGAGGCGAGACAACGAAGCCTCCGGCACCCTGTGCTCCGCCGTTGCAGGCCTCGCAGGAAGCGGTTGGGGGCCCTGGGCTTGATGGTATGCCCAGGGGGTCCAAAACCCCCACTGCTGCGGACCCTGGTCCTGTTGCGGAGGATCTTGAAACAATGCCGCCTGCCTGTCGGTGCCCAGCGCATACACGCTGTCTGCTTGAGAAGACACCGACGGCTGCCTAGAAGGCCATGGCGGAGCCGACCCCGGCTGATAAGGGTCTGCGCGGGTCGGCACCGAAGATCTTCTCGGTGCCGGGGATCGGTACCGGGAGTCGTAGCGGCGCCGGGATTGGGACCGGGTTCTGTCTCGGTGCCGGGATCTGGAACGGTACCGGCCGCTGCTTCGGTGCCGGGATCGGGACCGGGACCTGCCACCGACGCGGTGCCGGGAGGTCGACCGGGACCAGGACCTGCCACCAGCTCGGTGCCGGGAGGTCGACCGGCGCGGTGAGTGACGGCGAGACTGGCTCCTAGAGTCACGGTGCCGGTATCGACGGCTGGAGTCAGACCGCGACCGTCTGGAGGTCGATCGGTGCCGCGAGTGCGACCGGTACCGCCGAGGGGAGCGGTGCCGGGACTGCGAGCGGCGGCGGGATCTCGAGCGACCGTGGCGTCGGGACCTGGATCGCGAGCGCGAGTCCCGAGACGGTGCCGTCATCATGGGCTTGCCTCTAGATGCGACCCGCACCGGAGGTACCGGGGGTGGCGGCTGAGTAGACTCAGTTAGGGCGATAAGGTCCCGTGCCGAGGCGAAGGTCTCCGGAGTGGATGGGACCAATAGCTCAACCCCAGATCTTATGGGGGAGCTTGGCGGCACCGGACTCGACGGACCCACCGGGCCCGGAGTCGACGGTGCCGGTAGTGCCGCGGCCGATGTCGATGCCGGGCGCTCCATTCGGGTCTGCCTGGCTGGAGTAGCAGACGTTGACGGTCTCGCCTCTGCACCCGGTGCCGGGGAAGGTCGGTGCCGGGGAGTCTTCCCGGTGCCGGTGCGATCCGGTGCCGGCGCCGAGATCACGGTCTGTGAAGCTGCTGGGTCAAGTGCCGCCTCCATGAGCAGAGTCCTGAGTCTCTGGTCTCTCTCCTTCTTTGTCCTGGGCTTAAAAGCCTTGCAGATGCGGCACTTGTCCGACCTGTGCGATTCCCCCAGGCACTTCAGACACGCGTCGTGGGGGTCGCTAGTTGGCATAGGCTTTTTACAGGCCGCACACTGCTTAAAGCCCGGCGAACCAGGCATGAGCCTGGTGCCGGGTGCCGGGAAGGGCTACAGCCCAGACCGGCGAACAACTATATACAATACTATTTACACCTAATTAATTAACTAACTATACTTAACGATCTAACTAACAACTGTAACAATAACGGTAGTTAACCAGGAGAGCTAGGGACGTGGAGGACAGCTATGCCGCGCTCCACAGTTCCAACGACCGACACGGCGGTAAGAAGGAACTGAGGAGCGGGTGGGCCGGCAGGGGTATATATCGAGCGCCATGGCGGCGCCACTCCAGGGGGCGACCTGCCGGCCCACTGGAGTTGCTAGGGTAAAAAGTTTCCGACGAACGTGCACGTGCGGCGCGCACACCTACCTGGAATGGATGTGAGCAATCACTCAAAGAAGAACAGGCTTTTGCATGGCACTGTTGTAGCCATCTCAAGATATTTATATGCCAGATGCACTAAATATTCATATGTCCCTTCATGTTTCAACCACCATTCCAGGGAAAATGCATCTATGCTGATGACAGATTCTGCTTGATAACGATCTAAAACAGTGCGGAGTGACACGTGTTCATTTACATCAACTGAGTCAGATACCACCGCATCGGAGTGTAACTCTTTTAAGACTTCTGAAAGCATGCTCCACACCTCGTCCCTCTCAGATTTTGGAAAGCACTTCTGATTCTTAAACCTTGGGTCCAGTGCTGTAGTTATTTTTAGAAATCTCACATTGGTACCTTCTTTGTGTTTTGTCAAATCTGCAGTGAAAGTGTTCTTAAAAGGAACAACATATGCTGGGTCATCATCCGAGACTGCTATAACATGAAATATATGGAAGAATGCGGGTAAAACAGAGCAAGGGACATACAATTCTCTCCCAAGGTGTTCAGCCATAAATTTAATTAAGACTTTTTTTTAAACAAACATCATCAGCATGGAAAGATGTCCTCTGGAATGGTGGCCGAAGCATGAAGGGGCATATGAATGTTTAGCATATCTGGCATGTAAATTCCTTGCAATGTCAGCTACAAAAGTGCTACGTGAACACCTGTTCTCACTTTCTGGTGACATTGTAAATAAGAAGTGGGCAGTATTATCTCCTGTAAATATAAACAAACTTGTTTGTCTTTGTGATTGGTTGAACAATAAGTAGGACTGAGTGGACTTGTAGGATCTAAAGTTTTACATTATTTTGTTTTTTAGTGCAGTTATGTAACAACTACAACAAAATCTACATTTGTAAGTTGCACTTTCATGATAAAGAGATTGCACTACAGTACTTATATGAGGTGAATTGAACGATATGATTTCTTTTACCATTTTTACAGTGCAAATATTTGTAATAAAAAATAATAATATAAAGTGAGCATTGTACACCCTGTATTCTGCGTTGTAATCAAAATCAATATATTAGAAAATGTAGAAAAACATCCAAAAATATTTAATAAAATTTAATTGGTTTATTGTTCAACAGTGCAAACTGTGATTGTGATTAATTTTTTTAATCATGATTAATTTTTTGAGTTAATCGCATGAATTAACTGCAATTAATTGATAGCCATAATGGAGAACATAATAAAAACCCATCCTCTCAAATTATCATGATCAAAAACAGTCAGTAACAGTATTTGTATCAATGAGTATAGTCAACTATGAACCACAGCTCTGATATTGCTAAGCAATTTTGGGACAGTCTCTTTGTTATACGGTGCTTAGGACAATGGGGTCCTGGTCTATGACTAGGGATCCTAGGTACTACCTCAATACAAATAATTAGTAATAGTAGTAATTATAATAATAGTTCTCTGTGTTTGAGAGAAGACAGGGACGGGAATGAAGGATATTTCATGGTGACAGAGTAAATTAAATTTTGCCATGAATTTATTGGGTTGCTGACAGAGAATTTGGTCTCGTGTTATAGAGTACTCAAGGCCTTGATTACGTTATACAAACAACAGCCACCTTTTGAGCAGCCACCACAATATCTATCTTGATACCTAATGCTCAAACTGCTTTTACATACTTTACATACTCCATTTATGGCAGCTTATTTCCACAAAAGCAGATTTGTACAATTCTCTTTCAAAGTACACCTCTACCCCAATGGAACGTGAACTAATATAACATGAATTCAGATATAACACGGTAAAGCAGTGGGGTGCCCCAGGCCCTTTAAAGTGCCACCTGAACCCGGCTGCTTTACTGCGTTATATCCGAATTTGTGTGGCTCCCCAGGCACTTTAAATCACCGCCTGAGCCTGACTGCTGGAGCCCCGGGGCTTCAGCAGCCGGGCTCGGGCAGTGATTTAAAGGGCCAGAGGCTCTGGCCGCTACAGGGAGCCCCAAACCCTTTACATCCCTGCCTGAGGCCTGCTGTCAGAGCTCCAGCGGTGATTTAAAGGGCCAGGGGCTCCCCACAGCAGCTGGAGCACCGGGCCCTTTAAATCCCCATCAGGGCTCCACCATCTGGTCTCGGGGAGTGGTTTAAAGGGCCAGAGGTTCTGACCGCTGCGGGGAGCCCTGGGCCCTTTAAATCCCTGCCTGAGCCCTGCTGCCGGAGCTCCGGCAGTGATTTAAAGGGCACGGGGCTCCGTGCAGCTGCTGGAGCACTGGGTCCTTTAAATCACCGCTGGGGAAGCTGGTCTAGTCCAGCACAGCGTAGTGGCTCTTGCCGGTACACCTTACTGGACAGTACCCGATATAACGTGATCTCACCTATAAGGCGGTGAGATTTTTTGGTTCCCGAGGACCACGTTATATCAGGGTAGAGGTGTATGTGTGAATAAGTTGCAGACCCCTTTGAGCAGACATTACATTTGCAGGTAGAGAGATTTCTTTAAGAGACTATAGCATAGAATCATAGGACTGGAAGGGACCTTGAGAGGTCATCTAGTCCAGTCCCCAGTACTCAAGGCAGGACTAAGTATTATCTAGACCATCCCTGACAGGTGTTTGTCCAACTTGCTCTTAAATATCCCCAATGATGGAGATTCTACAACCTCCCTAGGCAATTTATTCCAGTGCTTAACCACTCTAACAGTTAGGAAGTTTTTCCTAATGTCCAATCTAAACCGCCCTTACTGCAATTTAAGCCCATTGCTTCTTATCCTATCCTCACAGGTTAAGAGCAACAATTTTTCTCCCACCTTCTTGAAACAACTATTTATGTACTTGAAAACTGTTATGTTCCTTCTCAGTCTTCTCTTCTCCAGACTAAACAAACCCAATTTTTTCAATCTTCCCTCACAGGTCATTTTTCTAGACTTTTAATAATTTTTGTTGCTCTTCTCTAAACTTTCTCCAATTTGTCCACATCTTTCCTGAAATATGGCATCCAGAACTGGACACAATACTCCTGTTGCGGCCCAATCAGCGCGGAGTAGAGTGGAAGAATTACTTCTCGTGTCTTGCTTACAATATTCCTGCTAATATATCCCAGAATGATATTTAATTTTTTTGCAACAGCATTATACTGTTGACTCATATTTAGCTTGTGATCCACTATGATTACCAGATCCCTTTCCGCAGTACTCCTTCCTAGCTGGTCATTTCCCATTTTGCATGTGTGTAACTGATTGATCCTTCCTAAGTAGAATACTTTGCATTTGTCCTTATCGAATTTCATCCTATTTACTTCAGACCATTTCTCCAGTTTGTCCAGTTCATTTTGAATTTTAATACTATCCTCCAAAGCACATGCAACTCTTCCCAGCTTGCTGTCGACTGCAAACTTTATAAGTGTACTCTCTATGCCATTATCTAAAGCATTGATGAAGATATTGAACAGAACCGATCCCTGCAGGATCCCACTCGTTATGCCCTTCCAGTATGACTGTGAACCACTGATAACTACTCTCTGGGAATGATTTTCCAACCAGTTATGCACCCATGTTATAGTAGCTCCATCTAGGTTGTATTTCCCTAGTTTGTTTATGAGGAGGTCATGTGAAACAGTATCAAAAGCATTACTAAAGTCAAGATATATCACATCTACCACTTCCCTCCATCCACAAGGCTTGTTACTCTGTTAAAGAAAGCTACCAGGTTGGTTTGACACGATTTGTTCTTGACAAATCCATGCTGACTTTTGTTTATCGCCTTATTATCTTCTAGATGTTTGCAAATTGACTTTTTAATTATTTGCTCCATTATCTTTCCAGATACAGAAGTTAAGCTGACTGGTCTGTAATTGTTCTTATTTCCCTTTTTATAGATGGGCACTCTATTTGCCCTTTTTCAGTCTTCTGGAATGTCTCCCCTCTCTTCCGTGACTTTTCAAAGATAATTGCTAATGGCTCATATATCTCCTCAGTCAGATAGCTCAGATATCTCCTTGTCTTGTATCTACAATTCAAATGAGCCTTACTTCTTACATTTAATAAGAATAGAAGGAAATCTTATTTGTTAACCTTTCTTGAAGACAGAAAAAATGATTGGATAATTTCATTTCATATCTTTGTTTTACTGGCACTGAATAACTAACAGCTCAATGCAGAGGAGGCTCTCTTATGCAAAATTTCACAACCATCACCTCTTTAATTACAGCAATGAAGAGGTCTTGGAGTGACAATTATATTCCTCTACTAAAATCCAGCTTCCAGCTCTAATGGGAGTAATCTATTCTCAGTATTTCCTCATGTATCCATACGAAGGAAAATGGGTACTTCCTTGGAAAACTGGACATACCAATTATAATTCCTGAATTTTAAAAGATTTAGGATACTTCAAAGATATTTTTATCAAAGTACCTTACATGATATTTATTTGGAATGCTTAACTAGAAAAACCGGGCAGAGGCAAATTATATTCCCTTAAAACACCAATATACATGTAATGCTGGACCCCAAATGTATTTTTCTTTTACCCATCACTCACTCACACACAGAACAAAACATATGTAAGCATGACAGAAAACTTTTTCTTTGAGCACAGGAACTTCTGAGCTCTAACCCTGAATCTGTAATGACTTGCTCTGTGGCTTGGGGCAAGTCATCTCTCTTCCTCAATTTCCACATCTGTGAAGGTGGGATAACACTTTACCTACCTCACAGGGGTGTTATGAGAATTAATTAGCTCATCTTTGAACAACCACTTTGAATATGAAAAGTGCTATTTAAATGCAAAGTATTATTTTTCTATAAATATGCAAAAACCAAGCACCTGCACTAATATATGCATAAAACCAAAACAAAATTATCCCTTCTCTATACACAGATGAACACAATGTTCAAATGCACTACTCCCATCCATAGGCAGGTCTCTCAAACCTCCCCTACTCCAAACACATACAATCATGTCTTCTAAGATATGTAAATTATATATTTAATGCTTGTTTTTATAAAACGTGTATATATTGTGTCATAAAACTATCTATAAAAAACAACTGAAAGAAAACAAAAAATGCATTATTGATTAAAAGACCCAACCCCTAGATATCATCTTCCCTGGCTCCATTCTAATAAGTCATCATGGTTTACAGGTGGTCTCTGACAAATAAAGTGAGAAGAAAAGATGTCTAGAGTACCAAATGAAAGAAGTGGACTGGATCTGACCAATAGCACTATAACAATTTTAGAGCCTTTTTGCAGTTGTTGTGCATGAGGCAAACAGGAATTCATCTTTTTAGCATTGGCTTACTCCTGATCAGCAGAGTTGTTTCAAGTAATGGACAGCTTTGGTTATTCCAACTGAAGCGACTACCTCCCATTGTGAGGAAATTGCATGTTATTTTGAAGAGAAAATTGATTGGCCTGAAATATCCACTTCAGCAGATGCAGAGCGATTAAGCCTTTTCTGGCTAAGTTTAGGCCAATGATGCTCCCTGAGATACTAGAGACATTAGGAATATTTTGTGCTACAATCTGTGCTTTGCAAACAAGTGCTTCTTTTCTGAGCAAGGCAAGCAGGGAAGAACAGCATCCCCAGCTGGTGGAGACTGCCAATGACTTATGTAGGACAGGTTGCTGATTTCTGTAAAGGAAGTTGTTGTGAGGCCATTACTTGGTGTTGATGATAATAGCCAGATTTTTCTCAGGATCGCAATTTTCTATTTTTGGTTAAGATTCCTGTGGAAAAACAATTCTCAGAGCATTTTGACATACAAAATCTTCCTGACCCCTGTCAATCTGGGTACAGACTGTGGAGTATTCTGGGTGCCTTGCTAGATGATCTTCTGATAAAGATCAAGTGTTCATACTGACACTGAGGAGTCCGATGGCACCTTAACAAAAGCTTATGCCCAAATAAATCTGTTAGTCTTTAAGGTGCCACCGGACTCCTCATTGTTTTTGTGGACACAGACTAACACAGCTACCCCTCTGATACATATTGGCACTGTTGACTTGCCTCATTTTCTTCCATTAGGGTTTACAGACTTCATTCCTATCTCCTAAAGAAGTTCCAGATGGTCATCGCTGGCAAATGCTTTTCTGTCAAAGAGTGGTCCCTCAGGGCTTCATCTTCTTTCTTTCTACTCCATCCAATGTGCATACAGACCAATTAAGGAGATATGTACTATGGTGTTTTAATATGCCTCTGATAACCACGCTTTCAAATGCCTTACCTAGCATTTGATAGATGCTGCCCCATGGATAACTGGCTGAAGCTCAGCCTAGGCAAGAAGGAAGTGAAATTGGTAAGACTGGGGAAACAACCCAAACATATGGCAAGAATTATATCTGGCCATACAAATGAGAGTGGGTTTCTCTATCATTTATTACTCAAGTTTGCAGTCTATGGGTACTGATGTAACCCCAAGTGCTGTTAGATGATTGCACAGCAGCGGTAAATCACGACATTTTTTCATCTGCATCTGGTCCAGAAGGCATAACTATTCCTTTCAGATGTGGCCTTGCTATTATGGTATCACATTGTCACTTTCATATTACACTACAGCAATGTGCTGTACATGGAACTTCACCTTAAGTCATCTAGGAAACTGAAGTTAGTGCAGAATGTGGCAGCTGTGAGCACACCATACTTACCGGATTGGGGATTCTACCCTGGGAAGTAGTGACTCTGAAAAAAACGTGAGACTCTTGGTGGATAATTAGTTGAATATGAGCTCCTAGAGTGATGTTGTGGCCAAAAGAACTAAAACACGATCCTGGCATGTATAAACAGGGGAATCTTGAGTAGGAGTAGAGAAGTTATTTTACCTCTACATTTTGCACTGGTGGGACTGAAATACTGTGTCAAGTTTAGTGCCCACAATTCAAGAAGGATGTTGATAAACTGGAGAGGGTTCAGAGAAGAGCCACGACAAAGATTAAAGGATTAGAAACACACAATTTATAGTAACAGAATCAAAGAGCTCAATCTATTTAGTTTAACAAAGAGAAGGTTGAGAGGTAACTTGATTACACTCTATAAGTACCGACATGGGGGGCAAAAATATTTGATAATGGGCTCTTCAGTAGAAAGGTACAATTACAATCCAATGGTTGGAAGCTGAAGCTAGACAAATACAGACTGGAAATAAAAACCTTACCTTTTTAATAGTGAGTGTAATTAATCATTTGATGAATTTACTAAGGGTTATGGTAGATTCTCCATCACTGAATTTTAAAGTCAAGATTGGATGTATTTTTCTAAAAGATATGCACTCAGAATTATTTTGGGGAAGTTCTCTGGCCTGTGTCAAACAGGAAGTCAGACTAGATGATCACAATGGTTCCTTCTGGCCTTGGAATCTGTGACTCTGCTCTTATCTGCATTGGCTGCATGTTGGTTTGCAGGTTGAGAGAAAGGCGTTGGTATCAACCTACGAAGCCCTAAATGGCTAGGGACCTGCCTCTCTGAGAGATTTCCTCTCCTCTATGCCAGATTGTCAGTAATTCATAACTATTAGATTCTGTAGCTCTGTAATACTTTTATAAAATGTACTTTGATTCATAGGACCAAACGAACTGTCTAACACCTGCTTAAGTTACAGCAGACATCCAGCATTATCTGGCGAACTGTCTTGCTCCAAAGCTCAAAATTTTCAAATGTAATTGAATGGATCTCCACAGGGTATGATTTAATGCATTGAAGACTTATTTAGTATAGGAATCAGTCATCTTTCACAACAATAGAAATCCACTTAATAAAATGTTCTTCAAAGTGACAACAGACTGATATAGGATCATCGTAAGATTTCTCTACATTAAAAAAAAACTAATATGAAACACATCCTCCTGCTAGGAATGACATATGTTTGTTCTCAGACATCAGGGAGCCTTTTCTTTAAGCCTGGGTGCACTAGCTGTATAAAATGGCACAAGTTTTATTCAGACCTATCAGAAATGAAAAGGGATTGTTTTATTTATGAATCTATCCTTCAGTATTACTAAAGTTGTACCGGAGGAAAAAAATAGGTTCTCTCTCCATCCTGTAACACTTTTACTTTTATCAACTAATAGGCACAAGGATTAAGTAACAAGCAACACCACTATCTTTCGAATATCTCACACAAGTGCTGAAACGTTTATATAAATAAGCTGCACTTTAAGCCTACTAGACTGGTTTTACTGTATATGGTAAATCAGATCAGATCAGAACTAAAGAAACTTCTCTATTCCAGGCAATTGTATCCTTAAACCACATTTTTCTGCCTCATGCCCATTCCATACGCCACCCATCATGGAGCAGGCAGAAAGCTTTCTGCCTCATACAAAGATCTGTGAAATTCTATAATGAAACAGTGATCACAGAAACAGAAAGTAATATTCTTGGCACAAAGGGATCCAAAAAAAAAACAAGCATAAGGATTTTCTAATGTATTCTGATAATTTTATATATAAATTATAAAGAGACACACACACGTCATTCAGAGTTATGGTAAATAGCTGTTCAGTCTAACTGCCAGAACCAAGCTGTCTAACTCTCACCAGAATTTGTGACACACAGTTACACATACACTGGTGCTTTTGATTCTCCCATTGTGATCTAAGGGCTCAATGCAGGTCCCACTGAAGTCAATGGTAGTCATTTAATGGGTGTTGGATCAGGTTCAAACGGAACATGACCAAAAACTGAGGAGCCTACAGTGTGCCATATTTTTTCATGCATAAAATAGACTGAAAGTGTATAAAATAAATCTAAAAGCTTCTCTAATAGATCAAGTTTTGTGTGAGGGGATAACACATGCACATGTATAATATAGTTACAGACAGAAAATATAGTGATGATAATAATGATGTTAAATCTTTTAAACACAGGTATCAGAAAACACTATATTGTGTTTTCCACATTAGCAAACCGTGTGTTTAAAATAAATATGTACGGCTTTCCACCCCCACCCAAAAAAGCATAAGTGGATCCTTAAAGAAATAGGATCTCATGCAAACATAAATAGAAAGTCATGTAGATGGAAGGATCATCCTGTAGTGACTGCTTTGCAGAAAACAGGAATCAAGTCTGTAAAGCTTGGTGAGGGGAAGGGAGAGGGAGAATTTCAAATAATATTGCAAAGGCTCACCAGTTTGCCACCAGTGATCCAACACTGGGACCTTGAAGACTTTTTTGGACCATTCTAATGTCTCCACATCACAGCGTTCACCAGCTACAAATAATGTTCGGAACCTAAATAAAATGGTAAAAATTTTAAAATGTTAATGCTTGATAAGGAAAGGTAAAACAGAAAAGGAATATATTTCCTCTTAAACTTTAGAAACATGTGTTCTATGTCCAAGATGTTGAAGGGTGGAGAGTGTGTTTCTGGTCCAGCTTACTGAATGGAAAATGCATTCCTATGGATATTAATGTATACTACTTAATATAATACTTTAAAATAGCCTCTTTTTCAAAATGTGAAGGCCTTGGGCATCATGACTAGCTCAACAATTCAAGAAAAGTAAACAAATATAAAAATGTATTAAAAACAAAACAGGCACAATATAGAAATTGTGTACAGTGTCAATAGCTACAAAACCAATACAATATACCAAAAAGGAGCTCTGATTGTGAGCCTGGAGATTGCTGAGGTTTTCGTAAGGGTATAAAGGAGACCAACGGATGGCAGAACGTTGAAGATGGAGAGTAGGCTTGTGTGTGTTATGTCAGCATATGTTCCTAAACAAGGTAGAACTATGGAAGAGACAGAGAGCTTCAGAAATGATCTGGCAGAGTTAGTGGTCATGGTTGAGAGTGGTGATTAAAACTGCCATGCTGGTGAAGGGTGCCCAGTGGACGGAATGGTGGGTAAATCTGGCTTTGGTTAAAAAAAAAAAGTCAGAAGGAAAGAAATGGGTTGAGCACTGTTTGTTTAATGGGTTCTCAGTGGCAAATACATGGTTCGAAAAAAGAATCCCACCTGGTGACAAGCTACAGTGAAAAAAGCATGCCCCAGGTGGACTATATTTTGATAAGAAGAGAACATATGAAAATGGTGAAAGACATAATCTGTCAATATAACCTTTTTGTGACAGAACAACAAAAGTATAAGCTAAAAAAAATTGTAGTCTGAGAAACCAGGAAAGAAGATGATGCTGAGGAAGAAATTGCATTGGTGGTTATGTAAATGGGTTGGGGGAGAGAGAAAGAGTTCTGCCAAAAAGTAAAGGAAGGCTTTCATACTTTGACAAGAACAGTGAGGGAGAATGGAGGAAGTTTAAATAATATTTCATCAAAGCAGCAGAGGTAATGTGCCAGAATGAGTGGTAAGATGGGGTGCTTTCAGAAAGAACAAGCTGGTGGTGGAAGTCTGATATAAAAGAGAAGTTAAAAAGAAAGACTGAATAATTCAGAGAGTTTGAGGAAGCAGCTCGGGATCATGAGAATCAAAAATGCAAGCAAAAATTAAGGCTAAAAAGGCAGTTGGCTAAGGTAAGAATGGTGGCAAAGGGGAATGATACTGAAAGCTGGAGGAAGATGGTGGCAGGAACTTGGTTTTGGGGCTGGACAAACAGAAAAACAATGAAGCACAAGGTATGAAGAATTCTTTATGTGAGAAGAATGGGAATTGTGTGGTGAGTGACTCTGTGGAGATGGTAGAGGTATGGAAAACATATTTTCATAGGCTGTTAAATGAGAAGTGAAAGCTGCAAATGCAAGCACCACCAAGTATCAGGAAGTCTCAAAAGATACTGATCTCTACAGAGGAGGTAGAAGCAGCACTGGACAAGAGGAAGACTGGTAAAGCAATTGGTTAACATAAATATTGTTGATATGATCAAGGCCACTGGAGATACTGGAATAACATGGCTTCACAGATATGTGATTTATTAGACCAAGGTAGGATACCAGATGACTGAAGAATGGGATTGATTGTGCCTTTTTGAAAGGATAAGGATGATGCAGATTATCCAAACACCTACTGGGGCATCATCCTGTTCTCAAAGCCCTTGAGAGAATTTTGGAAGCAAGACTGAGATGCAAGGTATAGGAAACTATAGGAGCAACATAGCTTTTCAGAAGGGAAGGAGTACTATAAACACAATATTTGTAATGAGACAGAAATTTGAAAGTATGATAAATGGAGGACTTAATTGCTATGCAGTACTGACTAATCCTGAGAAAAGCATGTGTTCTGGTTCCTTGGGAACTGGTGTTTGGAATATTGAGATGGACAGGAAAGAGACTTCAAGAAGTGGAGATGACAAAAGAACTGCACCAAGGATCACAAGCTAAGGTGTTAACAATACATGGAATTTCAGAGATTTCTGAGGTGATGTGGGAGACAAAGCGGTGTGCTGAGTCCACTTCTCTTCCAGTTATGGAGTTTATCAGTAGAAGAAGCAGGACTGTGGAGCCACAGAGAAAACGAATGTATGCTGGCCCTTTTGTCTGATAGCAAAGACGAACTGGTAAATATGGTATCAGAGTGGGCATCTGTATTTGAAGGCAAACACAAAGAACACTGGAGTTATGCAAGTAGGGAAGGTGGAAGAAGAGAGGTTGACTGACGTTTCAGGAGAAAAACTGAATCAGAAGAAAGAATGTGTACTTGGGAAGTACATTTAGTGCCTTCGGAGAAAGAACTGGAGAAGTGAAAACAAGAAACTAATGTGCACGGGCAGCAGTGAAAAATGTGACAGAAGTACTGTGGGATGGGCAGCTAAGTAACTAACTGAAAGGAACAGTGTATGCTGCACGGTTGTCCCCCTGCATATGGTTTGGAAAAGGTGGGTCTTACAGAGATGGAAGAAAAGGAGGTAAGTAGTAGACAATAATATACTGAGGAGAATGGCTAGCATGCAGAGGGTAGACAGAGTGTACAGGGAAGAAAGCAGGAGGAAGATTAACTTGGGACTCTCAGTGACAGATAGACTGGCACATTTGAAGTGAGCTTGACATGTGATGAGAATGACAACAAGCAAAGAAAACATGGGAGGAAGCGAACAGAAAGAAAGGAAGACTGAGAATATGTTGGAAAGACTCTGTCAAGAGAAGCTTGAAGACAAAAAGCCTGGACCTGCAAGCCTACAAACCTGTACCATGGACTGCAAGGAATGGCAAAGAAACATGGTCACCTCCGACTCTGTGTAAACAGGAAAAGAAGTCAAGAAATGATGGGAAAATACCAAAAAGGAGCAGAAAAAGTATCAGAGACAATAAGAAACCAATTACACAGAAATTAAGATGTTTTATGGAAAGACCAGTAGTCTCTCTATAGTTAAAGTTGTAAACAGTGTTCCAATTTAAGGTTGGTTTTCAATAATTTTCTAACCTTAACTGAACCAGTCATTTCAAAATGGTATTTCTAGCAACTACTGAAGATAAACCCCTTCCCAAAAGTACAACCAATGTGCATGAATAATCTTAAAGCAAATCTTTTAAGTTATATATGAAATAAAAATAATAATTGGAAAATTTGTAAATTCTGTGAGACACAGGAGAGGGACAGAGAGAGAGATTGGCCTAAAAGCAACCTGTAAATTTCAGAGGCAAACAACAATGGAGACGATATATATAGCATTTGAAACTCTGTTGAAGGTTCCATACTCTAAGAGTTTACAAATCATTTAGATTTTCAAATAGTACAATAAGGTAGCACACTTATTATAGCCACCTCTTTGCTGAACAATATGCTGCATGCACATTAAACACTCAATTGATGCCGTATGTACTTGACATCATAGCATGTATTAGAATTCTATTCATCTGGAGGATGTTCTCTAGCAAACTGCAGCAGACACAGATGCACCTTTTGGCAGAAGCAATAGGCGCTATTTGCATTTATATTATTATTATTAGATTAAACAGTTCTATATAACCATGTATTAAACCCACACAATATTTTAACATCATGTTTTATCATATACTTTGTCACAAGCTGTGATGTCTCATGAAGCACTACAAATTTATTTCACTCCCCCTTCAGTATGGTAAGGACTTGAAGGTGAACTAAAGTGCTTTTTAAATAAGTCCCTACAACACAAAATATTATTTAGGATCTAGAACTTAGAACATACTAGCAGACTACAGGTCTTATGCAAATTCTTACACAGTAACTTTACTCACGTGCATAGTCCCATTGTTATAATATATCACATGCATTTCTCATTTCCGAATAATTTATACACCACTTTTCATGTGCTTGTTTTTATACCCCGTATCTGTCCACAGACAATTAGAGTATGTCTACACTTACAACTGGATCGGCAGGCAGTGCTCAATCCAGCGGGGGTCAATTTATCGCGTCTAGTCTAGATGTGATAAATCGACCTTTGAGCGCTCTCCCGTCAACTCCCGTACTCCACCACCCGTCCCCTGTCAACTCTGCTTGTGCCTCTCGTGGTGCAGTACGGGAGTGAAGACACTGCGGTTAGAAGGTCTAAGTACGTCAATGAGAGATACATAAAAGATAAATGACTGCGTAACTGTACTTACACGAGTAGCCACATTGACCTTGAGAGGATACTTGTGTGAATAAAATTATACACATATGTGTGTGCAGGATTAGGCACATAAACATTACAAATACATACAAAATATCTGAAAGTTGTTTATCTTTTACAAGATAAAAGATCTTTTTGGTGAACGTGAATTCAGGGTTCTGCATTTCTCCTGAAAATGTTTTTATTTGTTTTGGTTGGTTGTTTTTTTTGAGAAGTGAGCAAGAGAATGTGTGTGATGCTCATCATTCATGTCCCACTGATGTAGAGTATTTTAATCAAATAATAAAGTCACATGAACATTATGCTTCATGTTTGAAGAATATGGTTTTGTGTCAAACAGTGTACTATTTTCATAGACATTTCCCTTACAAAAAATTGACAATCAATTATATACATTAATGAGCACTAAGTTTGTCTGGCACTATAATTCTTTATTAGTCATCGTTCAGTGAGTTTCACTGTAACACACTGGACAAAATGTCTCGTGTACGGCAACATTTCCATTATTGTCAATGATAACAACCCAAGAGAGAAAGGAGGTTGAGATGACTCATTTTTTACTCCAGTTCAGTGGAGCAATCTAATTATTTGTAAAAGGAAACATCTCAGGAGGTACAATTCCAAAGAATAACAAAAGCTGTATTAACTAAAACAATTAATCTTAATTGCATTAATACTACTGGTTGTAACAGTGATTTCCTCTCCATGGACATGAATCTTTGGCTCCATTCACAGCATAGCTCTACATGCTAGGCAATATTCTAGTAGTAGCCAAAAGTTAATAGGGTGGGAGAAAACAAACAAAAGCAGCTTGTGCAGTTCTAAAGAGACCAGTGATTATCAGTTAGGGGTCAGCAGTGTCCATCCTCTGAATTAACAATGACTTGAGAGAGTACTTTACATAGCAGTTCAAGATGGAGAAAGATGACTATAACTGCCACAAGGATCAGAGTTAAGTCTAATTTATACATATCATTTTGCGGCCATGAAAAAAGCAACCTGTGGCGAGTTGAAGCAGGTGGACAGATGAGGAAGTTTCTAAGTTTGTTCAAAAGAGGCAGGCAATTCAAGACAGCATGAATGGATTAAAGTAGAAACAGACCAAATGTTTCAAACTTGGAAACCTAAAATTAGGCACCTAACTCTATATTTTGGAACCCAAGGGCAAAGGAGAGGTGCAGAGTCACATCACCTCTGAAACCTAAACATGGGCACCTAAATTTATCAGCCTGTGTTTATTCTGTCAAACTTCATCCATGCATCTTGGGGGTTTTATAATGAACTAAAATAAATCTCCCAGTTATACCGTGAAAACATTAAAAAACTAAGGGCTTGTCCACCTGAGCAAGCCCACCTGGAATTAGAGTACTGGTTTTCAACATGTGGTCCATGGACCCCTGGGGGTCCACAGATTTTGTCTAAGTGGTCTGTGAAAGGTTGTCATTACTACAGAACAGTGGTTTTCAACCTGTGATCTGTGCATGCCTGGGCATCTGCAGACCATGTCTAAGATTTCCAAAGAGGTCTGCACCTCCATTCGAAATTGTTTAGGGGTCCACAAAGTTGAAAAAAGGTTGAAAACCCCTGAATTAGAATGACCACACTCAAACTAAAACAGACAGACTTGATTAGCAGCACAGAGTGATTCAGCTAACAGCTGATGATTTGTTATAACTCTAACTACTGCATAACTGGAGCCTCAAGCATCCCTGCCCAACCTCTTGCATCCTTCCCTGAATGGGCCAGATAGTTTGAACTTAAAACACCATGTAGCTTGAGCTAGACGTGTGTGTGCACGCGCACGAGAGTCAGGTTAGGGGCAAAACTCAAGTTATAGCTTGAGCTAACAATACAGTGAGGACAAGCTCTTAAGTATTACATAGGTATCCTCATTTTACAGATGGGGACATAAATGTACAGAGAAAACTTTACAAAGACTTGCCTAAAGTTAGAGGGACAAGGTGAGTGAGGTATCTTTGACTGGACCAACTTTTGTTGGTGAGAGAGACAAGCTTTACAGCTACAGAGAGCTCTTCTTCCTGTCTGGGAAAGGTACTACGAGTGTCACAGCTAAATAGACTAAAGCAAAATAAATATGGAATTAATTATTTTCTCCTACTGAAGAGTAAATCAAAAGTGTGTAAGTGATGCAGAACATTATTTATGTATACATATGAAAAAAGTCCTGATATGAACAATTTTATATTTTTAATCACACCTAAACCCTAATGGTTACAATATGTCATTGCATTTATTATTGCAGTCTTGCTCCTTGAACTTGATATGCAAGAAATCTTGTGACCACTGTGTTAAGTGAACATGTCCTAAACCATTGTTTCCAAAACCTGGATTCCTGACTTATAAATCAATGTAATTAAGCTTTTAGGACTTCAATCCTAAATGCACTGAAGAAGAATTAAGCCACATAAAGCTTTGGATCAGTGCATTTAGGATCCAATCTTGGAAGACAGATACAGCATGTACTTTTTTGGCATTGTTCCTGAGTACAAAAGAAAACATTCCTCTCTATTTATACCATTTCCTGAAAGCCCAGGTGTTTGACCTGACAGCTCTGTAAGTTTCACCATTTAGGGTGTAACAGAAGACAGAATATTTTCAGTGGAGAGCCGTCCACTCCAGAATTCGAACTCCAGTTTTACCTGACAAGGGAGAGTGGTGTCCCTAGCAAGATCTCCACCTTTGTCTCCAAACTGTTGTCTGAAGGGGTTGGCTGGGGATTTAGTTTGCATTTACTAACATAAATTGGTGGATGTATTATGGATTTTTATTATTCTTTCTAAATGTTCCTAGAGACTACGGACAGGTATAATATAGTATATATATTAGTATGCATTAAGTACAAATATTATTGTAGTTAAATAGCCTAAATTGGCTTACTCCTTTTCTATAATCCTGTACTATATATCCCATAACATCTGCATTACTTGAAGTAATTTTTGGATTAAGAAGGTAGGAAACGTGTTAGGATCAGGATTTATGAGTATTTTACCATAGCAACAGGTAGGGAGTTATTCTCACAGGCCAGTGCTGGAATATCCCAAAGGAAGAGGACAAGATCATAGAATCATAGACTATTAAGGTTGGAAGGGACCTCAGGAGGTCATCTAGTCCAACCCCCTGCTCCAAGCAGGACCAATCCCCAGATTTTTACCCCAGTTCCCTTAATGGCCCCCTCAGGGATTGAACTCACAACCCTGGGTTTAGTAGGCCAATGCTCAAACCCCTGAGCTATCCCTATATGATTGTTCTACCATGGTACAAACCTAGAAGGTATCTTCACAGACCAATACCTGGAATGTTTGTATTCAGAACAAAAATAAGGAAAGGAACAGAACAACAAGTTAAGGAACTGGGCCAACTGATGGATGTAAAGAAATGTGTAACTTGCAAAATCATCTTAAAAATACTACCAATTGAAATGTGTAACTCTGGGAACACACCTTCTGCATGAGGTGAATGTAACACCGGTGCACAAGACAGCTTCCCAGAGATTAGTATCCTACAGAACCCTTTTCCTGAATTATATTATTATGGGATTGCAGCAATAAACCTGACTGACACTGAGTATGTGGTCTCTTGAGTATATTTCATAACAAACCAAAGAGTGGCTAAGCAATTGACTATACAATTTATCATCATCTAATATTATCTTGACAACTGAAAGATAGTGCCTTGACTAGCTCTAAGTGTTTTCCCCACTCTCAACAACCTTAATTTGCCCTCTTGTGCACATGCATTATGATACAATCTTTAATTACATGATCACATACTATTTTTTCATAGGACCCCTGCTTCATTCAGTGCACAAGATGGACATTACTCTAGGAATCAATCAAGGCTGTGTAGTAAAGGAAACTTGTCTGTAGGATCCCTGCTTCATTGGTTGCAGAAGTTGGAAGGTTACCTATAAGTAAGGCTATGTTTATGTCATGGAGGTCTTGGAAGTCATAGAATCCCTGACTTCCAGAGACATCCCCAACATTCTCTGCTTCAGTCCCAAGGACTGAGGGAATCTGGAACTAGCATCCAGTGGGGTTCCAGGGACAGGCAACAGCAACCACAGGCAATAAGGTGACAGACTCCTGAGGGGGCCCGCCTCCAGGGTTCCAGTGATGGGTAACAGCCTTGTGCAGGGATGGGGGAGAACATGGGAGGGGAAGGCAAATTCCTCAGGCGAGAGACTGGGAGTGTCCCGTTTTCTCTTTGGGAAATATGGTCACCCTGCACTCCCAACAGCTATGAGGGGCAACTGGCCCCACAGCTCCCAGCCACCATGGTGGCAGGGAAACCATGGAGCCACAGCAGAAAAAGTCACAGGCAGGTCATGGCTTCTGTGAATTTTTGTTTATTGCCCATGACCTGTCCGTGACTTCTGCTAAAAATAACCATGACAAAATCTTAGCCTTACCTATAAGTGAATGAGGCAGGGGATTGCAGGAAGAGAAAGGAAAGTCTCATGGTTAAGGCACGGTTAATGTTGTTCTGGAGATTCTATCCCTGCCTCTGCAACAGAGTTCCTATATGGTGTTAGGCAAGTCACTTAAACCAAAGTTTTCACAGGTAGTCATAACCGTGTGTTCCTTAATTTCTGGGTGCCCAACTTGAGACTTCAATTTGAAGAAGTACTGCACACTCACAGCTGCAACTGAATTCAGTGCGAACTGTACTTTGAACATGAGAGTGCCATACAATGCTAGGAACTCTGAAAAATCAGGTTTCAGCCTGCTCAGATTGTGCAACCAAAATTAGTGTACACTTATTATTTTAATCTCTCTGTATCTTAGCTCCCCAACTGTAAAATGGGAAAAGTATCACCTCCTCACTGCACAGAGATCATGTGAAAATACTTAGCATCTGCATGCTCTCAAATGCTATCCTGATGAGCACCATAGAAAAGCCCATCGGGAAATTAATAAATCTGTCTTTAGAGCAGGTTTTGAAGAGTGTGGAGTAAATAAGGCCTAGCACAACATAATGAACACAAGGACAAAACAACACACTGATTAGCTGCTCATTAAGTGAGCTCTGTCCATGCTGTGCACTGAATGGTCTTGTGGAAAAAGCAGTATGTGATGACATAATTAAAGACCAGGAGGTTGCACAGGCAACTTTAACTGAGGCACTCCTTATTTTTTGCGTGCCTGACTTTGCAACCTTAACATTATTTTAATGTAAATTTTGTGTAATATATGTAGATTATTTATATATCACACATGCTCTGTACACATTTACACATATATAAATAAAATAGTTGGTATTTTATATATTTATATTCTACCGCTTAAGTGTTCAAAGCTCTAGACATTATACTCTCCTCAGTCTATCAAGTCTATTTCTATAACAAACAATTTCCAACGTATCCTTAGCTCACCTTGTCAAACAGTATTGTTTTCCCAAGTCTGCCTCAGGGTCCTGCTGACGAATTGCTCTAATTGCAGTTGGTGCAGTAAAAAAGGCAGCCACTCCATGCTCTGCTAGCACACGGAAGTAAGCACCAGCATCTGGCGTTCCCACAGGCTTCCCCTATGGAGAGATAAATATAAAATGTCATAGGATAAAAATATTTCATAATTCCTTGACAGCTCATGACTTGAACGTGTAACAATAGCAATCAACACATCAACAACTGTATTTCAAAAACACTTTAGAAATACCTTTGTCAATATACAATGAGCTTATTCATTTGCTATACCATTAATCTCACAAGCTGGAGTCATGTTCCAGAGTAAACTCAAAAGGTTCTGAGCTCAATCTCCAACTGTGCCCAATAAGTGCTAGCTGCAACTAGGAAAAGTTGGGGGATGGATGTGTGTTAAAAGGAGAGCCACGAAAGAGCTGTTTCTACAATGGAGACATTGAGAGTCAATTCTGCACCAACCCTGGTCCTGGAACAGTGTAGAACAGCTTTAGAGTCCCAATCGGCTGCATAGGTGGCACGTCATGGAGGCTGGGGGAGGCTAAGTGTCCCCAAACCTCTGCTAATGCTCCCCACTACAACCCCAGCCACATTGTGGGGCTTGGAGCTCTTCTGGCCTGGCGGGCAAGAGCAGGGGGGTAGAGTGGAGACAGGCTTCAGACAGAAGTGGCAGGGCCTTGTGCAGAAGGGCTGGGGCAGGGGGCTAGACTCCCCAAACTCGGGGTTCACACACCACCCATGATGGGCTAGTTCAGCACCCAGTGTCCCTGGAGCACAGCAGCACTTCAGCCACATTCCCTTTGTCCCAGTTACATTGTCAGTGCAGAGACACAGAAGGTGGTTGTGATATTTTGAGGTTCACCCAGAGCAGTAAGGGGTTCTGCAACTGCCTGCCCAGGTAACTTTGGGGTGTCTTAATGCTGTCCTGCTATGGCTCAGATCTCTGATCAGCAGCCTGCCCACAGGCACAAGGCCTTACCCTGACCTCCATCAGCCTAGTTACTCCTTGCAGAGTGATACCAACAGACCTTCCAGTCCCAAGTCTTACCACAGCATCCTCCCTAAATTCTAAAGTAACAGACACTCGGACTGTTCCCCTCTGGTTTGTCACCCCAAAGGCATGAAACCAACCCCCCAGTTATCAGTTCACGGTTTCACTCACAAGACACACAGTTTGCACAACAGAGACCTGCTAGGGGGTAAAAGGTTTATTTAACAGAAAAAACACACATTTAAAGATGAAATAGTAAGGAAAAGCAAACATAGACAAGTTTCACAGAAAATATACAAAGACACCTTCTGGCTTTGCACTTCCATATTAGATCAAATCTCTTTTCTAGAATAAGCTACCTTTTCTCTTTGAACAGTTTCCCAGCATGTCCCTAGCCATAGTGGGGAATCCAGTCTTGACAGACAGCCTCCTGCCTTCGAGACTGTCCCTCAGATTAAAGATGGATTTCATTTCAAATCAGGGGTAGTCAATAGACGGACCATGGGCAAAAACTGGACAGTCAGACACTTTTGAATGGATCCAAAAATCTTTTTTATTTCCTTAGTATTATTATTATTGGTATTATTTTCTTTGGAGTCTGGACCTTGACTATACCTTGACCAAGAAATTTGGACTTTGACAAAAAAATAGTTAACTACTCCTACTTCAAACCCCTTCCATTTTAAAAGGGTTGGCAGGTTTCTTTCCCTTCAGTCACTACTGCTATACAAGGTGAGGAAATACTCAATTGTCTCAATGTCTTTCCATTAACATTAATGGTCAACCATTGTCATTTCCTGGGCTGGTCATGGTCACTTGAAGTTGGTTTTGGGTAAAGAACAGGCTTGGGTTCTCTCCCCTCTTGGCTGCTCCTCCGCCTTATTGTGAGGCAATGATAAAACTGTAGTACCGATCAGGAGCACAGCTTTCTCTGTTCTTAAACACCTAGATTCATAACGACAGTATACAGAGCTGTATACACAATTCATAGTGACCAAGTCCAGAACATCACAAGTTTTCATAAAAGACCCCACTCAATTCACTTCTATAGTACAACTATGCAGTATGCAACCAGTTGGTCCCAACTGCTCATTTTGGAGGTTCAGACCTTCTGTTCCCCCATTGGGGTGTCTGGACACAGATTGTCATGGTGGTAACGTAAAATTCAATAATGCTGGCTCTTTGCTACCCAGGATTCCCCTCACCTTGCAAAAATCCGCAGCTGGCTGCTCATACTGGCTTTCTGGCCTCTTCGTGCCCCACAGCAGCACAAAAAGGCTGGAGGGGGGCAAGGATCTGTCCTTTTGTATTTTGGTGTGCTACAATAGCAGCTTTTTACTAAGCACTGACTTTCCATATCTCAAAACATGCCAGGGGAATAGTAATCAACAGTAACCAGATGTGACAGTTTGCCCAGCATGGCCAGGGATAAAAAGCACCAATCATTTTCTACAGTGCTGTAAATAAGGAAACCAGGTGGCACACGATCTTCTAATAAAATTTTTATTGCTCCTGCCTGCTGCAGGGAGTGAAGGTCACCATACCTGTTTATTTTAAATGATAGAGATTAAGTAAAAACAGAGTGGCTTTTAGGCAAAGCTCTACAGCTATTGCCAGGGCCTTTTCACTAGAAAGATCACATTCAGAAGATGAACTTTCTGTATCACACAGAGCTTACAGCCAAGTCAGGAGGTATATACAGCTTTCATATTGAAAATGCCACTTGCATAAACATTGGACAAGAAGCCACAAGCGCAGAGCAAGCATTTGATTGTTGCAAATGTCACCATATTGTCACCATACTGCACTACGGCATGCAAACAAATGCACATTACAAACTCAAATCTCCACCATTTGGTATAAATGACAATTTAGAGTGCATTACATATATATGTACATATTGTGATTACATTTATCTAGACGATCAAGTCAACTGTGTTAGTCTAAGTGTCTTAACCATTCAACAGCTGAGTGAAGAGCATTATGCAAGTCTATGACAAAGTCCAAGCAGCCCCTGTTAATGGATGCAAACTACAAATGTGACCTGAATCTTTTAACTGGCCACAGAAGCAAAGGGGGAGTCACAAAGATCCCACTTATAGTCATCAGCAGCACATCTGATTCCTCTATGTCTGAAGTGATTGAGTTTTACCCAAAGATGGTGTGGAAGGTCAAAATCATGGGGCTGGACTGTTGGATCAGTCGTGAGATAAGAACAAGTTTCAAATATAACCAGTGCCTGTCACCTAATATGCCACTCAAAGAGGATATCAAGGTCCTTAGGGGAACTGTCCAAACAGCTGTGATGGGGGCTTAGTAGACTAAACATATCTTTAAACAGGTAGATGTGGCACACTTTGCACCTTATGGTGCATATTCTGCAAAGCAACTTGTTGCCCGATTCAGGAGAGTTGAGGCTGAACATGCCTGGCTGTGAAGATGGTGTCGCCAGGAGGGCTTTGGCTTCCTCGACCACAGGATGCTATTCAAGGAAGGACTGCTAGGCAGAGATGGCGTTCACCTTTCGAGGAGGGGAAAGACCCTATTTGCACACAGACTGGCTAACCTAGTGAGGAGGGCTTTAAACTAGGTTTGACGGGGACAGGTGAGCAAAGCCCACAGGTAAGTGGGAACATGAAGACCTGGGAGATGGGTCGGAAACAAGAGGGAGTGTGGGCTATAATGGGAGAGAGAAAGGAGGGTCAAGGCAAAACTGGGAGGCAAGATCAAACCAGTGTCTTAGATGCCTATATACAAATGCGAGAAGTATGGGTAATAAGCAGGAAGAACTGGAAGTGCTAATAAATAAATACAACTATGACATTGTTGGCATCACTGAAACTTGGTGGGATAATACACACGACTGGAATGTTGGTGTGGATGGGTATAGTTTGCTCAGGAAGGATAGACAGGGGAAAAAGGGAAGAGGTGTAGCCTTATATATTAAAATGTACACACTTGGACTGAGGTGGAGATGGACATAGGAGACGGAAGTGTTGAGAGTCTCTGGGTTAGGCTAAAAGGCGTGAAAAACAAGGGTGATGTCGTGCTAGGAATCTACTATAGGCCACTTAACCAGGTGGAAGAGGTGGATGAGGCTTTTTTTAAACAACTAACAAAATCATCCAAAGCCCAAGATTTGGTGGTGATGGGGGACTTCAACTATCCAGATATATGTTGGGAAAATAACACCGTGGGGCACAGACTATCCAATAAGTTCCTGGACTGCATTGCAGACAACTTTTTATTTCAGAAGGTTGAAAAAGCTACTGGGGGGGAAGCTGTTCTAGACTTGATTTTAACAAATCGGGAGGAACTCGTTGAGAATTTGAAAGTAGAAGGAAGCTTGGGTGAAAGTGATCATGAAATCATAGAGTTTGCAATTCTAAGGAAGGGTAGAAGGGAGTACAGCAAAATAGAGACAATGGATTTCAGGAAGGTGGATTTTGGTAAGCTCAGAGAGCTAATAGGTAAGGTCCCATGGGAATCAAGACTGAGGGGAAAAACAGCTGAGGAGAGTTGGCAGTTTTTCAAAGGGACACTATTAAGGGCCCAAAAGCAAGCTATTCCGATGGGTAGGAAAGATAGAAAATGTGGCAAAAGACCACCTTGGCTTAACCACGAGATCTTGCATGACCTACAAAATAAAAAGGAGTCATATAAAAAATGGAAACTAGGTCAGATTACAAAGGATGAATATAGGCAAACAACACAGGAATGCAGGGGCAGGATTAGAAAGGCAAAGGCACAAAATGAGCTCAAACTAGCTATGGGAATAAAGGGAAACAAGAAGACTTTTTATCAATACATTAGAAGTAAGAGGAAGACCAAGGACAGGGTAGGCCCATTGCTCAGTGAGGAGGGAGAAACAGTAACAGGAAACTTGGAAATGGCAGAGATGCTTAATGACTTCTTTGTTTCGGTCTTCACTGAGAAGTCTGAAGGAATGTCTAACATAGTGAATGTTTATGGGAAGGGGGTAGATTTAAAAGATAAAATAAAAAAAGAGCAAGTTAAAAATCACTTAGAAAAGTAAGATGCCTGCAAGTCACCAGGGCCTGATGAAATGCATCCTAGAATACTCAAGGAGTTAATAGAGGAGGTATCTGAGCCTCTAGCTATTATCTTTGGAAAGTCATGGGAGACGGGAGAGATTCCAGAAGACTGGAAAAGGGCAAATATAGTGCCCATCTATAAAAAGGGAAATAAAAACAACCCAGGAAACTACAGACCAGTTAGTTTAACTTCTGTGTCAGGGAAGATAATGGAGCAAGTAATTAAAGAAATCATCTGCAAACACTTGGAAGGTGGTAAGGTGATAGGGAATAGCCAGCATGGATTTGTAAAGAACAAATCGTGTCAAACCAATCTGATAGCTTTCTTTGATAGGATAACGAGTCTTGTGGATAACGGAGAAGCGGTGGATGTGGTATACCTAGACTTTAGTAAGGCATTTGATACGGTCTCACATGATATCCTTATCAGTAAACTAGGCAAATACAATTTAGATTGGGCTACTATAAGGTGGGTGCATAACTGGCTGGATAACCGTACTCAGAGAGTAGTTATTAATGGCTCCCAATCCTGCTGGAAAGGTATAACAAGTGGGGTTCCGCAGGGGTCTGTTTTGGGACTGGCTCTGTTCAATATCTTCATCAACGACTTAGATGTTGGCATAGAAAAGTAAGCTTATTAAGTTTGCAGATGATACCAAACTGGGAGGGATTGCAACTGCTTTCGAGGACAGGGTCAAAATTCAAAATGATCTGGACAAATTGGAGAAATGGTCTGAGGTAAACCAGATGAAGTTCAATAAAGATAAATGCAAAGTGCTCCACTTAGGAAGGAACAATCAGTTTCACACATACAGAATGGGAAGAGACTGTCTAGAAAGGAGTATGGCAGAAAGAGATCTAGGGGTCATAGTGGACCACAAGCTAAATATGAGTCAACAGTGTGATACTGTTGCAAAAAAAGCAAACGTGATTCTGGGATGCATTAACAGGCGTGTTGTAAACGAGACAGGAGAAGTCATTCTTCCGCTCTACTCTGCGCTGGTTAGGCCACAACTGAAGTATTGTGTCCAGTTCTGGGCACTGCATTTCAAGAAAGATGGGGAGAAATTGGAGAGGGTCCAGAGAAGAGCAACAAGAATGACTAAAGGTCTTGAGAACATGACTTGTGAAGGAAGGCTGAAAGAACCGGGTTTGTTTAGTTTGGAAAAAAAGAAGACTGAGAGGGGACATGATAGCATTTTTCAGGTATCTAAAAGGGTGTCATCAAGAGGAGGGAGAAAACTTGTTCACCTTAGCCTCTAATGACAGAACAAGAAGCAATGGGCTTAAACTGCAGTAAGGGAGATTTAGGTTGGACATTAGGAAAAAGTTCCTAACTGTCAGGGTAGTTAAACAGTGGAATAAATTGCCTAGGGAGGTTGTGGAATCTCCAACTCTGGAGATATTTAAGAGTAGGTTAGATAAATGTCTATCAGGGATGGTCTAGACAGTATTTGGTCCTGCCATGAGGGCCGAGGTCTGGACTCAATGACCTCTCGAGGTCCCTTCCAGTCCTAGAATCTATGAATCTATGACCGGAAGCCAGGACAAGTCAGTCAGTTTCATGATATCTGTTATTAAATACATGGTTTTGTTCAACTGAGTGTCTACCAGTCACAAGTGAGATGAGATGAGCCACACCAGGGAGCAACATTCTATTACATAATAGCACAAGACAAGCCCAAAGTTTCTTAATGTCTGCACATTGCCTCCCCAGGAACCAGCTAGTTTGCTGATCAGGCTGTTTCTACAGTGTGGCCTTAGTAAGGTGTTGCTCGAAAACTCAAGTTACAGTCCAGTGTAACACCTAGATACACAACTGAGTCATGGTCTAGCCCAAGGGTCGGCAACCTTTCAGAAGTGGTGTGCCGAATCTTCATTTATTCACTCTAATTTAAGGTTTCGCACGCCAGTAACACATGTTAACGTTTTTAGAAGGTCTCTAAGTCTATAATATATAACTAAACTATTGTATGTAAAGTAAATAAGGTTTTTAAAATGTTTAAGAAACTTCATTTAAAATTAAATTAAAATGCAGAGTCCCCTGGACCGGTGGCCAGGACCCGAGCAGTGTGAGTGCCACTGAAATCAGCTCATATGCCGCCTTCAGCACCCGTGCTATAGGTTGCCTACTCCTGGCCTAGCCTGAGTCCATTCACGAAGATTTTAAGCTGTTTGTTGGCCTTTGTGTGGTATAGACGGAAGCAGCTAGAAACTGTCCTTTTTCTGTTAGTACTAGGTGTGACACTCTGCACCCCATAGTCATCATAGTGGTATGGTTAATGATATGATGACGTAATTATGATGCATCTTGGACAAATTGTGTTGTGTGGTGTCATTGGAAATGTTATGATTTGCTGAATATAATTATCCTACTTGTATGCATGCACCATTTTTGTATCGGGAGTTATGAATATTGACTATCAGTATTTCAAAGGTGGTTGCACCAAGGTGAAACCCACAAACCAAGATGCTTCCAGTCTAGATGGCCGATAGTGAAGAGTCTATTCAAGGTAATGGGCCATTAAGGAAAACAATAGGCCCTGGGAGAAGCTTATTCCCCACCTGGTGAGCCTTCCAGGTAATGCTTCAGTCTGCCTATGAATAATGGCTGCTATGACTCAGCGAAGCATGCAAAGGCATGTGACTAGACTATATGATACTCACCTCCATTTGGGTACACCTCTACCTCAATATAACGCTGTCCTCAGGAGCCAAAAATCTCACCGCGTTACAGGTGAAACCACGTTATACCTTGCTTTGATCCACCGGAGTGAGCAGCACCCCGCCCCCCCCCCCCCAGGTCACTGCTTTACCACATTATATCCGAATTCGTGTTATATCGGGTTGCGTTATATCAGGGTAGAGGTGTGCCTGTATTTTTCCACAAACTGGGCTGGCAACTTGGCTTGGAACAAAGGTGTTCCCTTCATAAGGAAGAAACTATAAAAGGGGGGAGTGATTTCACCAGTCAGCCTCACTCAACACTTGGAAATACCTTAGAAACAAAGACTGAACTGAGGGAAGTGCTGGTCCCAGTTGAAAGAAAGGATTCCTGCCTATGTATAAAACATCTACAAACTGCTTGTACTATCTAACAGGGTCAGACCCTGTTTGATTCAAATCCTGTGAAGTGTATGAGATTTAGATTGAGTTTTGTTGATTTCTTAAGTAATCTTCTTTGATCTGTTTACTATCATTTATAATCACTTAAAATCTATCTTTCTGTAGTTAATAAATCTATTTTATATTCTTTACCTAAAACAGTGTGGTTCGCGTGAAGTGAAAAATCTCAGCTCAGTTAACAAAGGCTTTGTGCATGTCCTCTCCACATCAAGGGAGGGGTGGACTGGGTAATAAATTCATACTGGTTGAGCTTTTGACCACGGCAGGACAGTACAGCTCTGGGGTTAGGGGCTGGGGAGCTGGGGATATTCAGGCTGGAGACTGTCTATTGTTGGTTCATGCAATGACTGGCCAGAGCACTCATGAACACAGCTGGGTGTGGTCCCTGCCTGTGGATGTTGGTGAGAGTGCAAGCTTGGAGGGGATTGCAGTTTGTCACAACATCACTGTGTGAGAGGGAACCCAGACCGGTATGGCAGAGGGATCAGCGGTACCCCAGTTCTAGTTTGCACTCTGGGGGGACCTCTCACACCAGGTTTATGTCTCCACTTTTTATAATAATGAGTCATCTCTTTCATATCTGCACTCAGAAAGGAGTGCCGGAACCTACATAAAAGGGGGGTGCCCTCAGTGCCGGAACAGTGGCCTCACCTCTGCCCCGAGGTCTCACTCCTCCTCTTCCCCCCGATGCCCCGACCCTTGGCCAGGCCGGAAGCTGGAACCAGGCTGTAGTAAGAGCTGCCCGCACAGGGAATCTGGGCTGCTGTGGGGAGCCCCAGACCCTTCACCTGCCCTAGGTGGGGGGCCAGGGTGCCCAAGAGCAAACCCTGGTCCATGTCCCCACCTCCACTGCTGCCCAGGGCAGATGGAGGGCCCGGAGCTCCCCATGGTGGCTCAGGTTCCCTGGGCAGCTCTTACCAGGGACCGGCTTCCAGCCTGGCAAGGGCCTTGGGGGGAAGAGGAGCAGCAGGGGGCAGAGCCCCATGATGATTGGGAGCTAAGACCCATCTCAGATCCCGTCCCTCCCCCCCTCCACACAGGAAGACACTGGCTCTGCCATGAAGCACCACCCCGAAAAGCGTGTGGGCATGGCCCTCCCACTATTAAAAGTGAGGGAGCCATTGTTTTCCTAACTTCTCCCTGGTACTGGCATCCCTGCACTCAGAATGTCTAGGTGACAAATCCTGGTCCTGTAGTGCCAAGCAGATGACACCTGTGTAGTTAAAACAATTGGCACTGGTATTAGGAAGGTTGTAGGATAAATATAAAATTAAAGATTTAAAGTTAGCTTATTGGTTAAGGAACTATATAAGTGTTTAAAGAAAGGCCCTGACTAGCAAGTAGAAGGAAGGCCATGAAAACGATGAGTTATAAGGCCAAAAGGAATGAAGTAGGGAGAACGTCTGATTCAAAGACTAAATAATGAGATAAGGGAAAGTTTCTAAAAAGACAACCCTTAACCGACGCGGGTGACTGCAGATGCTTTTAAATCAAATAAAGAGAATCTGTCTTAAAATGAGCTAATACAGATCTTCCCACCCTACATACGAGTCTTATCCCCTATGTGAACCCAGGTGCAACAGGAAAACAGTTGAACAGCAAGAAGGAAAAGAGGAAAGTGATAGACAGGAGATACTGGTCTAACACTCAGCTCAGGACACAAGTTTGATAGCTTTTCAGGAAAGGATGCCACCGAATTTCCTCTGGGAACTCTCCACTATCCGTTCTTTTCCATCTTATCAATTTCTCTATATCAGTATCTTCCTGCTCACTCCTATGCCAATCTATTATCTTGCTGACCTCTTCTGTCTCTCTGAGCATTAGGACCCTGCTCTCTTCTGGTTCCCTTCCCCAAGTGCCACTTCCTCCTTGGGCATTCCCTCCAAAAATGGTCAGAGTTACCACAATGCCAGCATCCATCCGCTTCCTCACTTTGATCCCACATCCATCATAATCTGGTCTGATATTTCCATGGAAACTTGCACTGGGCCTGAATCCTCACAGCCTCCTTAAGCTGATCCAGTTCACCCCTTAATTCTAACACTCCCGACACCGTCTACATGACCCGTGATTCATAAGATGGTGTCTCAACCTCCCTTCTCTTCTTCCAGAGAATGGACATACATCCTAGCACCAGTACCTTGAAAACTAAAACTTCCAGTCTCCTTCCCAGTTCCATCTCTGTAGCTACTTTGATAGTTTCATCTAATCTTTGGGTCTTCCCCATCTGGAGCTATAGTTGCATCTCCCCACTAAAAACGTAACTGACCTCAGGCTAAAGCATCTTGCATCTCAGAGCCTGCTTATGGGAAGGTGTTCATAACCAATCTCTGGCTTCTTCCTATAGTTGAGAAAAGCTGCCCAGTCTCAATCAGTGCATGCTGCAGGCTCCAAAGAATGTGTAAGGGCATCTGTTAAGACACTGATAGTCCTGTCAAACCTTACTGCTAAATCCTCATCCTCCCTGTCTTTCCCTATGAGCAACAGGCTCAGGAACTTCAGCTTAGTGTACTCAGCTCACTCATTCAGACTGGCTGCCATTCCGAACTGTGCATGCCAATCACGTCACTTTTGTTCCCCTCTACTATATGGGCTGGGTTAAATACAGGCCATGCTGCCCTTCTTGGAGGTGGCATAGAATCATATAAGATTAGGATTGGAAGAGACCTCAGGAGGTCATCTAATCCAACCCCCTGCTCAAAACAGGACCAACGCCAACTAAATCATCCCCACCAGGGTTTTGTCAAACCAGGCCTTAAAAACTTCTGATGGAGATCCCACTACCTCCCTAGGTAACCCATTCCAATGCTTCATCACCCTCCTAGTGAAATAATTTTTCCTAATATCCAACTTAGACCTCCCCAACTGCAACCTGAGACAATTTCTCCTTGTTCTGTGATCTGCCACCACTGAGAACAGCGTAGCTCCATCCTCTTTGGAACCACCCTTCAGATTCTTGAAGGCTGTTATTAAATCCCCACCCCTTCTCTTCTGCAAACTATATAAGACCAGTTCCCTCACCCTCCTTCCAAGTCACTCATTTTCTTCCCTTCAAATGCTAACAAAAAGAAACCTCTCTACAATTAACAATAGTTAATCTTTTAAATAAATGGTCCGGATCACAGACTTCCACTTGCCTCACTTTTAAGATAATCACCACAAATCCAACTGTGGCACCAAACTTTGAGTTGCACACATGTGCTGGTTGATTTCCTAGGGTAGGAACACCTTCATAATTTGTTGAGGGATGAAATGAGAACCTGCTTGTGGTCTCTTTCCTCCTATGTACATAAGCACAACGAATGTCATTAAACTGGTGATCAAAAGTCCCGAAAAGGCCTACAAGTCAGCAAAGCAATGGCAAAAATGGCCGCTTCCAAGTCAAACCAGACACCAGCCCCTCACTGCACATAATGCAGTTAAATATCAAGGGTTTATCCAGAACAAAATGCAACTACCTCACAAAGATCCTATGAACTGATAAAACTGACTGGAGGAAATGTAAGTTGAGTGAAAAAGCCATCGCTTCAAGATCAACAGATAAACCCATCTTAGCAGTCTTCCATCCAAAACAATGCCTGGCAACCTATGCCAAAGGTGATGTGAAGAACCCTATACAGGTACTCCCTAACACAACCCCTAATTCCATCGCCATCCAGGTCAGCAACTTGACGTTAGTGAATGTCTATAAACGTCCATTAACGAACTAGCCCTCTCGCAGTACTTCCACTTTCAAGCCACCCCACCATCACATAGGCGACTTCAACAGCCACCACAATTTGTGGGGCTATGACACCAATGATTGTGCAGGAGAAAAACTATCATCACAGGCAGTGGCAGAAGACCTTTGCCTGCACTACAATGCTAAGGAGCACGGTACTTTTAGGTCAGCACACTGACAAAATGCTATATGCCTGACCTTTGCTTTGTATTGCAAGAAAATAACAGCCACCTTTTGCCATCAACAAGGATAGTATTTGACAACTTTCCCAACAGCCAACACAGACCTCTTGTGAT
This sequence comes from Gopherus flavomarginatus, assembly GCF_025201925.1. Classification (NCBI taxonomy): domain Eukaryota; kingdom Metazoa; phylum Chordata; order Testudines; family Testudinidae; genus Gopherus; species Gopherus flavomarginatus. The sequence continues at coordinate 78,168,816 of NC_066617.1, read as the reverse complement.
TCAGGTCAGCCTCCAGATCCTGCTACTTCAAAGTCTCTGTTAAAACTTTCAGAAAGCAGTATGTCCAAAATACAGCAGGCACAGAGAAATTTGTGAAGTGCATGCCTCCGACCTTTGCCAATTATCATCACCTCATTAGCCTAATAAAAGCTGCCAAAGCCAATATTCCCAGGTGATACAGAAAGGCTTTCACCACCTGCTGGACATTAGAGAGCAAAGAACTGCTTTGGCAGTATAAGGCAAAAGAAAAACTGCATACAGCAAAAGCCTTGGGCCTTTCCCTGCAGCCATATTAGGAAAGTAGCAACCACAAGCCAAGAAGCTGAAAGTCACATCCTCACATTCCTTCTAAATTCTATCAAAACAATGTAATATTGGGCTGGTAAGAAGGCACCCTTGCTAATAGTGCCCACCATCACCAGATAAGCAAGGAATCTCTTAAGATGTTTAAAGAAAACAACGTTGTTTGATAGCACTCTGTCTGGCAAGGAATCACTTATCAATGTTCTGATTGTAACACCCATACTTCCATTGTTTTAGCCTTTATGGTTCCTACTTTTCTATTGTTTATCTGTATGGTCTCTGTCTGGTTCTTTGATTGTTTCTATCTGTTGCATAATTAATTTTGCTCAGTGTAAATCAACAATGGCGGTGGAGTCAGATTAGTTAAACAATTGTTTCATAATGGGCTAGGATTGTTGAAAATTACCTTTTTATACTACTTTGGTTAAGGTACAGCTAAGCAGGACTCAAGTTTCACTATATAAACTGAGGTCCAAAAGGAAGCTCTTTGGGACCAACTCCAGGACACAGCCCCAAGATCAGAGCTGCCAGACTTCAACACTCTGCCAGTCACACCATGCAGAAGCTGGAGTCCTCAGATGACCTGGTCCTGGCTGGCCAGCAGGAAAAGTTCATCTGCCTTATTGGGATTGGTAAGCATTGTATGCTTAGCATGTGCATTCTGTTCTGGTAATTGTTAACAAAAAGAGGTTAAGGATATTACTGTGTAAGGTTCTTTCACTGGTAAAAAGATCCTGCAAACCCACAGAAGAGTACACCCTGAGCCCTAGGAATTGGATATGGGTAGGTGCCTTTCCCCCAGAGCCCTAGGAACTGGGAATGGATGGGGATGCCTAAGTCAACCGTTGAGCCTAGGAACTGGGTAAAAGTGGATGCCCTGGAGTGTGTGGGTATCAGTGTCTGATCTTTATAAGGGAACAACTTTTACCACATACTAAGCCTACATGTAGCTAATGTTTGGCTGAAGAAGATGATGGTTTTAACAGCGTTAAACATAACATGAAGAAAAGTAGATAATGTGATGATAGTTGCATTATATTTGAATTTTCGTGTTTCAGTATTACTGAGGAAAGTCCATAGCCAAAACATGTCACTTGTTTTCAGGTGTTAGCAAATGAAAGCATGAGGCCAGGGAAACTGCAGAGACATTTAGAAACTGAACGCCCAGAATTCGAAAAACAAGAGCAGCAATTTTTCTTTTGGAAACAAGAAGAATTAAAGCTTGAGGGAGTGGCAGGGATGAGAGAAGTCATGTATAAAGAGGCAACTGTTCCTCAAAAATGCTTTAAATGATCTTGTGTTGTGGCCAGGTGAATTGCAAAAGGTAAATCTGCACACACCATTTACCAAAAAATTCAACTTCCAGCAGCAATAGACATGTAGAATTATGACTGGGGAACAAGTAGCCATGGCACTGATAACCATTTTTATGGCAAATAATACCATCCACCGACACAATGATTATCTTGCAGAAAACATCCAGAAGCAGTTGACAAAACAAGTTAAGAAGAGGCAATAGGCAATCAGAGTTGGAAGAGAACTCAGGAGGTTATCTAATCCAACCCCTTGCTCAAAGTAGGACCAACGCCAACTAAATCATCCCAGCCAGGGCTTTGTCAAGCCAGGCCTTAAAAACCTCTGATGGAGATCCCACCACCTCCCTAGGTAACCCATTCCAATTCACAGACATCGCCTACATGGCTCAGTTTCTGATGCATATGGGATTTGACAAAGCAGGTATAATAGTTGAAGACTTATTTTGCAAAGAAATCCTAAGCTGAACAACTAGTGAGGAAATTTTCAAGATCCTTGATTAATTCATACTGGTTGAAGATCTTAACTGGGCTACATGTCCTAGGCCATGCACTGATGGGACAGGACCATGATCCAAAAGAAGAGCGGGACTGCAGCACAAGTCAAGATTCAAAACCATCTGAACTATAGTGTCCTGAACTCTTGAATCTAGTACCTAAGTCAATTAAAAAAAAACAAAAAGCAAACAAAAAAAAACACTGTACTTGGTTGTAGGGAGCCACCAAGTTTTAAAACATCCATATGGGAGCCATAGCACTAAAAAGTTTGGGAACCACAGTGCTAAACATCTAAAGCCAATCCTCCATTATCTCCATGGTTAAGAAAGTGTTTCCTCCAAAGCAGTCATTCTTTGCTGGCCCAAGATAACAACATCCCAAATTTCTTCCCAAACGTACATTTATTTCATGATAGCACACTATTGCCCATGATCATGCAAAGACCACATCTAACTTAATGCAAAGACATATATGTATTTAACTGTATATATGTATGTAATCCTGTTGCCTTTAATGGAATTATGTATACCAGTGTTTCTCAAACTGGGGTCCACGGCCTCCTAGAAGTCCCCGAGGGTAACCCTGGGGGTCCGCTAGCAACGGTGATTAACTCCTCCCTGTCCTTCCCAGTGTCTCCTTCATGCCGGGGAACTGCTGTTCCCCAGCGTGAAGGAGGCACTGGAAGGGTGGAGAAGGAGCAGGGAACCTGGTTCCATGCCGCTCCCAGAAGTGGCCAGAATGTCCTTGTAGCCCGGTGGAACAGGGAGGGGGGTCTCCGTGCGCTGCCCCCAGCCCAAGCGCTGGCTCTGCAACTCCCATTGGCTGGGAACTGAAGCCAACTGGAGCTGAGGGGGCAGTGCCTGCAGGCAGAGGCAGCACATGGAGACCTCCAGGCCCCCCACCTAGGAGCCGCTGCCAGAGCGTAAGTGCCAGTCACCTCAACCCCTCCTCCACCCCAATCCCTTCCCCAGCACCCTCACCCTGCACCACCCTGCCCTCACCCTGCACCAAACTCCTTCCCAGAGCCTGCACCTCAACCCCCTGCCCCAGCCCGGTGAAAGAGAGTGAAGGTGGGGGAGAGCGAGTGATGGGGGTGTGTGGAGTGAATGGGGGCATGGCCTAGGTGAAGGGGGCAGGGTAAGGGCTGAGCAGGGGGGGAATTGTGGGGTTCCCAAAAAATTTTAAATCAAAATGGGAGTCCTTAGGTTGCTAAAGTTTGAGAACCGCTTATGTACACAATTAAGGTGTAAAAGTCTGCAGGATTAGGGTTCATGCTAGGTTCAGTTAATTTTATTTTGAAGTAGTCTCAGAAATTTTAAAAAGCAACACATCTAAACATAGCACTAAGATGGTAAAATGTCAAACCTGAAGTAGAGCCCTGTGTAGCTCCAACATGTGTACCTCCCATCAACAGAAGTTGGTCCAATAAAAGATATTCTGTCTCTTTCAAGCATTTACCTCATACAAAACAGTTGTATTCCCATGCAGGAGAGGTGCATAACAAACGTAGGAATGGCCAACTACCCAGCCTAAGTCAGAAGCTGCCCACCATACCTAAAATAAAATTAAAATTAAATTCAGTTAAACAAAAAAAAAGAGTTCCAAAAAGTTTTAATACATGCAACTACAATTTAAATAGCACTTGCCTCTCCAGGTCTGAGTCCATATATACCTGACATTGTCCAGTTCAACATAACAGCATAGCCACCTGTTGGTCTAACAACACCCTAAATGAGAAGTAATTTAAAATTAAGATCACTTAAAAGGCAAACACACATTAAATCTCTATTAAAAAAATCTCATTACTATAAATTAGCTAGAATATTTAAAGTTGTGTAACTTCAGCTTTGACATCCCTGCCATATCAGGATAATATAACAGCCCAATCCTACAAATATTTGCTCATACAAGTAGTCCCATTGAAGAAAGGTCAAGCATGGATTAAAATTAACTTTTGCATTATTACCTGGAGGATCAGTTCAAAAGACAGAGCAAAAAATAGATCTGATCTCAATTATTTACACAACACAACCATCACTCAGCTAAAATCCTCTCTTTAAAATCAGTTTTCCACACATTTACAAACAAATGTTATAAAACATTTAAAATAAAAGAAAATTTAATGCAAGTATGTACAGAAATTAATCCTCTCCTTCTCTTCAGTAACAGAACATAAGCACCATGCTATGGAATATTATATATATTGCTGTTAACAGCATCCTGCACAGTTAGTTATGTTGAGAACTAGAGCTGATTGAGAATTTCCAACCTAAAACTAGCTCAATGCTGATTCATTGAGCCCAGAATGTTTCACAAAAACATACTGAGTCTGACAGATTGGCTATCTGGCTGCTATTTCACCAGTGCTGTACAGCATAGGGCAGAAGAAAAACTGACAAGAATCACAATCAATGTCATACACTAGTGGCAGGGTCCTGGGGAGCCTATTTCATTTTGGAAACATCATATATCGAAGTTTTCAAAGCAAAATTTTAAATAGAATGTGTGGGTTGCAGGAAATTTTGAAAAAAAAGGTTTTAGTCTAATCTGAATCAAAACTAAACCAAATTTCAAAAAGCAGAAATTTTCCCCTAACTGGAAATTACGAGTTTTGGCCAACTCTACTGACATCTAAACGTTGCTTCTGAGATACAGTTAGCACAGCAGTCGCTAGAAATTTTGGAAGAGTGGGGATCACAGGACCTATGTGCACCTACTTATATAAGCTTAGCTGTAATACCCCACAAATAACTGTGCCATTTCATCTAAGTACTTTATTTTAATTCTCCAAAAGAAGCATCATGCATTTGACTCCTCTGTGCTTTGATTAACTGGACTGCTATCTGTTTGTTAAAAGCTCCTAGTCACTGAGGGTAAGTAGTGTTCCTACCCTTTTTAGTTATATTTCACCTCAAGATGAATAGGCACCTAGGAATCCCTTCCCCCTCTCTCAACCTATGTCCTTTCATGCCAGTCATTGCCTCTATTTTAAGATTTTCTTTTCTATTCTCTGCCCCCATTTCTCCGTCTTATTTGGTTTTCTTCTTGTTGTGCAATTGTATTTTTAGCTATTTTCCCCGGTTCTGCTCACTCAATATTTTCCTCCACCTACCAGGCCATTCATTATGTATTCCACTGACCTCACCCAGCCACCAGCACTACACAGCTCTCTTTCCAACTTGTTATGATATAGAAAAATTTTTGCAGTACCAGAATGGGGCAAGTGAAAGGGATGGAAAAGCACATAGCTGGTGCCTCTGGACCCAAATTTCTCACCGACATGCTCTTACCTACTCCCACCCATCTCCCACACTCCCTAGAATCAGTAAACCAAAAACAATTTAGAGTTAAGTGTCATGATATTAAGTATCAGAGGGGTAGCCATGTTAGTCTGGATCTGTAAAAAGCGAAAGAGAGTCCTGTGGCACCTTATAGACTAACAGACGTATTGGAGCATAAGCTTTCGTGGGTGAATACCCACTTTGTCAGATGAATGCAGTGGAAATTTCCAGAGGCAGGTATAAATATGCAGGCAAGAATCAGTCTAGAGATAACGAGGTTAGTTCAGTCAGGGAGGATGAGGCCCTCTTCTAGCAGTTGAGGTGTGAACACCAAAGGAGGAGAAATGTCTCATTGAAAGGTGACCTAGGGCCAGAAAGAGTTAATTAACTCACAGACTGACAGATATTAAGTGTCTGTTTTCCACAAAGATATAATAGGCTTTCCACTTAGTCTTTTAGATGCTTCCTCCACCCTCCCACCGCTCTCCCATGAGGGAGACCTTTTTACTGTATTTGAGAAGACACTTAAATCTGCATCATATGTGATTAAATGGAGTATTGCTTCAAACATTTTACTGAAGAAATACTCCTTTCCTTTGCTGTAAGAAAGTTCTAACACAAACCCTATGGGCTGCTGCTTTAGTAGTATACAGTTTTAGACTGCTCTTAGCAAGAGTCAGCCAACCGGCAAAAGTGAAACAGATTTGACATTTAATCTTAAAATAATGGGGGACAGCAGACAAAATGTAAATTTTCATTAATTCTTGGATACCTTAAGTTTTTGGCTAAAGTTCCTGGGGATTGGGGGCGGGGGGAATTGGAAAAAATATACAAATATAAACAGAAAAATCTTTTAATACAGCAGTAAAGTAGCCAAGAAAAAAGTTTGGGGCATTCTGTGTTCTGCTCAGCATATCAGAATTCTTCTAAAGATATATAACTGACTGAATTTGAAAAGCATATGCTGCCTTAGTTGTCTAACTTTATTCAATCTCAACTTCCTCCATTTTAAAAAAAAAAGAAAAAAAAGGAGCATATGAACATCACATATGACATTAGTCAACATTACACTCTGATTCCAGTTAAAATTCATGGACTATTATCTGATCCTCCTTTATTCAGTATAAAACAAAAAGTCATCACAAAGTAAACACTGTTGACCAACCTATCACTAACTTATTATATAAACATATCACACCGCTAATATAGAGGGTGCATACATAGATAAGAAATATGTCCCTTTTCCTAAAGAATTTATATTAAACAAACATTTAGATTAGAATGCATTTTCTTTTATGTCATTCACATTTAGATCCACTAATATGATTTACTGGAAGACAATGAACTTTAAATCTTAAAAAGTTAAAGCAATGAAATGTGAGTAAATGAGATCAAAGCAGTTTTAACAATGCTTATCATTCATTGAGGTGAGCTTTGGCAAACATTTTCAGCCTTTTAATTAAATGCTCTTTGATATGGAACAGAAAATAGTTTGGTCACAGATATTTATACTAAAGATAGTACCCTACCTTGGGCAAGCCAGTCGTTCCTGATGTATAAAGAATGTAAAGTGGATGATCTGAACGAACAGCAACACAATCATGCGGCTTGGCTTTTGCTATTTCTTCATCCCAATCAAGATCACGACCTGAGACTAGAGGAACAGTTCCCTATACACCAAGAAACACAGAAATATTCAAAGAAATTTAATCAGATGGAATAAAAGACAGTGGCTCAAAAGATATGCAGCATCCAGTCTCCCACATGCATACCTTGAACAAAGCTAGTATACCTAATCTCTCAGACACAGAAGATCTACTAGCTAATTAAAAGTTATTTAAATCTCATGACATGAAAGATCTCAATTAAAATGCACAGCAAAACATTTTTGATTAAAAAGGAAAAAAAAGGACAGCAAGAAGATATGTAAAAAGTTAATAAGCAAGAACAACTATAAGTTTACCAAGTTAGGCCGACTGTATATGAGAACTTTCTCAGGTTGGTGCTGTATCATCTCCAGTGCTCTTTCTAGAAGCGGCATGTATTCCACTCTCCTTCCTGGTTCTATCCCAAAAGTTGCAGTTACAACAAGTTTGGGCTAAAATAAAGAGGATCATAGTATATTAAAAATGTTTGTCATAAAATTATTCAGTAATTAAAGCCCTTACACACAATACACACATTTACTGCATCTTAAAGAGAACATTGTATTCTTCACACATACAAGTTTCTATTTTTTTAAATTATTGTTTAAATCACGTACTCTTCATTTACACTGGGAGTGAAAACATTAAACTGCACAATTTAAAGTCAGGGCACCTCTGACTTTACAACAACATACAAAATGTTTTGACATAACTTCCAAGAGCTTGCCTCCAAAAATTAACTAAACCAAATGTATATTAGTCGTATTCCAAGAAGTAAAAGCCAACTAATAGTCAGACTCATCTTATTTAGAACGGAACCAATCTTCTCTCCTCTGAAAAACTGCAAGCACAACAAGAGTGCTCTTAGTTTATACTACGCAATCTCACAATCTGACCAAGATAGTTTATTGTGTATATTACCAGAAATCTCATGATGGAGGCAGTGGCCCCAACTCTATAATTACAGATGAGTTGAGCTTTGAACTCAGAATGGGACTTGAGTAGCTTTCTTACGTATGAATAATACAGTGTACCATCTCCAAATTTATTAGTAAAGGAAATTCATTAATTAGTCTGAGTTAAAAATATTTTTAAAATCTTTTTGAAATGAGCTTTTTAAAAAAAATAAGTTCAGCATTTATCATCTCTCTCTTTTTGACCAGAATAACCTCAACAACAGAATAAGATAGAATTTTCAAACTTTCCATATAGGTCAGCTTAATTAAAGTCATGAGGAGGCTACATTTGAATAAATTAGTTTGTAATTAATCTAAAATACTAACAACTATTGTCTCCCATTGTTATGTTTATAGACTAGTCAGGGCTAATTTTGCTGAAGTTGCTGTTTAAGGGGTCCCATGTGATTACCTTTCCCCAGCCACTCTGTATGCTGCAAATCTAATCTCAGACAAGATCAAGTTAATTGGAGTGAAACTCATGCTAGGCAAGATGAATATTTTCTCCAGAGCATAGGGGCATTGATTGCGAGTGTCATAGATGGCTCCCCCATGCCTCGCCCCCTACCCTTTCCTATCTTTGCTCTCTCTCACTCCATATTCCTGCTAACCTTGCCATGCTTCCTTCACATCTCTGCTCACAACCTCCTCACATACCGCCTTCTTCCCATTACCTTTAGCTCTCCTGTCCTGCTTTCTGGTGTTGAGGTGAGAGGGATATGCAAACTCTTTTCCCTCTGAAATCCCCATTCACTACCTTCAGTGTAGGCTACACACATTCCTGCTTGTCCCCAATGCATCCCATCTTCTCTTCCTGCTGTCCAATTTGTCTCTAGACTTTCACAGATAATCAAGATTTTTAAAATTGAATAAAATCAATTTTCTTTAAAAAATCAAAATCTGAAAGTTTCATAACCTTCAAGCTTACTTATATGCTGATACTTTATTTTTAAAAATATTTATGCAATGTGTTATTATGTATGTGTTTGTAATATATATTACACAAACGGCAGCGTTAGTACAGACAGGGCATCAGACGACACCAGTGCTTTAACCATCTTGTCATCCATATCTGCTCTCAGTCAGATTAAAAGTCCTGCATAACATGTGGACCATGTGGGCTCACGGTGCGGCCCGCGGGAGGTGAGTAGGCAAGCGGTGGGTGAGGGAGAACGGCTGAAGAGGTGGGCGGGAGTGGCGGGGGCTGAGGAGGCGGCGAGCGGGCAGGCAGTGGCGGGGGGGGGGCAGGTGAGCCGGCAGCGGGGGTGGGGAGCTGAGGAAGCGAGTGTGCGGGCAGTGGCAGGGGGTGAGTAGACGAGCCAGAGGGGTGGGGGGCTGAGGAGGAGAGCGAGGAGTCAGTGGCTGACCTGTTCTACTGATCTGGTCTGGCTCCCATCCCCTCTCCAAGGGTTGCAGCTGTCTGGAAGCTGCCTTCCACGCCTTCCTCATTCACACCTCATTCATTCAACAGGGCAATTGATTACAACGTTGGGGGAAGATCTTCTACTTCTAGCAAAAAGACATTTTTCTTTTACCTTAATTTTACTACCTTAGGGGCCCGCTATAACATATTACCAAGGTTCAATACCGCTGTTTCGGGGCTGGGTGGCGCTGGAGGGGTTTTGTATTTCGGGGGGGGGGGCTTGGCAGCACTGGGAGGGGGGTTCGGCAGGGCCGAGGGGTTCGGCCCTCAGCTGTTTTCTTTGGAGTAATATGGCCCTCGCTGCTTTACGAGTTGTGCAGGTCTGGATTAAATGAAACAATGATTGAAATCCAGCATCTGTTCTACCATATTTCAAAAGCTTCGATTTTCTTCTTGTCAGCAGCATTAGTTTCCCAGAATTCACAACCATAAGTTGCTATGAGAAAAATAAAAAGCTTATTTTTTTCATAATGACTTATGGATGGAATTCCTTGGAAACTAACCGACAAGAAGAAAACTAAAGTCTTTAAGATATGGTGCTAGCAAAGACACTTGTGCATCTCCTGGATGGAAGAGAACAAAAGCTTATTTTAAAAATATTACTGAAGAGAAGTGGAATCTGCTCTCAGAAATCAACAGGCACAGACTTATGTACTTTGGTCACATCAGGCATAGAAACAGAAATAATGCAAGGAAGTTATTATGGAAGAAATGGTGTTGGGTCATCACAGTAGGAGATGACTAGCAAGGAGATGGATGGGTGGATGGTGTGTGGCAGATCATTGGGAAGTCAGCTGCTGAGTGTGCAAAGTTAGAATGCCTCAAAAAGGCTTCTGAAAATTTTATGCTGTCACCACTATTCAGACATAAATAAATGGACTTTACTGCTGCTGCTACTATCTGAGCTACACTAAGCACTTGTACCATAAGACTTGTGCTTATTTGTTGTTCTGGAGTAAAGTTGTCACATCAGCATGTCAGCTTTATTTTTTTTAGTAAATTTCTAGCCCTCATGGATGTGGAGAACAGCATGAAAACATGAATAGAGAATAATAAGAATTAGAAAACAGAAGACCAGTGAACAGAACCCTCACATTAAGAAGCTCATTTTTAATTTTGTGGTTCTGACTAGTAATTTGGGACTGGCAATACTACACGCACTCTGTTGATTCCACTAGTGGAGCTGCATTGGTGGTAGTGCAATGGCGGGAAAATTTAAGGGCAGGAGGGAAGACTAATGTTTACATAGTTTTACTAGCTGGACTAGCTGCCACTGTGTGGGCATATAATCCATATGAAATAGGACTAAGGAAGAGCTGCAGTCAAGTATTCTGTAACATTCTACATAAAAGCAGATAAATCATACTTAAGGCTATGATTTTGTCACAGAGATTGCAGAAGTCACAGAATCCGTGGGACCTCTGTGATTTCAGCCCATGGAGGCTGGGAGCTGCAGGGTCCCCCCACCACCAGCAGTGGCCAGGAGTTATGGGTACCCACACTGCCTGAGGTGGCGGGGGCCCTGTAAGGAGGCGCGCTGGCTCCCCGCTGCGGCTGAGAGGGAGGAGCCAGAGCGGGTGCCTCAGTGGTCGGAGACAGCACTGCCTGTCCCCGCCCCCCGGAAGTCAAGGGCCGGGACAGGAAGTATAAAAGCCCGGCCCCAGCGCTCAGTTGGAAGCAGGCTGCCGGAGAGGACAGACGCTGGTACCCGGGCTCCAGCCGGGCCCAGCCTGCCCCGCACCCACTATCCAGAGGAGCGCTGGCCGGACCTGCCCCGCGCCCACTACCCAGAGGAGCGCTGGCCTGACCTGCCCCGCGCCCACTACCCAGAGGAGCGCTGGCCTGACCTACCCCGTGCCCAATATCCAGAGCAGCGCTGGCCGGACCTGCCCCGCGCCCACTACCCAGAGGAGCGCTGGTTGGACTTGCCTCAGACCCGGTACCCGGAGGAACGTCGGCCTGACCTGCCGTGTGCCCGATACCCCGAGGAGTGGCCTGAGCTTCCCCACGACCGGTACCCGGAGGAGCCCATGGTCTGGGACCCCCCAGACGACGCTGGCAAGGACCAGGTACCCAGAGAGGGGGAGGTTGGAAGTGGCCCAGGGATAGCCGACCCTGGTTTGGCTCCTGAAGAGCCCGAACCCATGTCAGTGTGTTGCGGCCAGGATCCCCACTGACCGCAGCGGGTCTTGACCGCTGCTAGGGCCCCGGGCTGGAACGCAGTGGAGTGGGAGGGCCTGTGTTCCCCCTGCCACCCGTAACCGGGTGGCAGACTCCCCCTCTTCCCGCCTATTGCCACTGCTCTGCCCTGATCCAGAGGGCCAGAGCTAACTAGACTTGTGTTTGGTGCCCCGCCTGAGCCAAGGGCTGGGCCCCTTTGACTTTGCCACTGCCCTGCCCTGATCCAGAGGGCCAGAGCTAACTAGACTTGTGTTTGGTGCCCCGCCTGAGCCAAGGGCTGGGCCCCTTTGACTTTGCCACTGCCCTGCCCTGATCCAGAGGGCCAGGGCTAACTAGACTTGTGTTTGGTGCCCCGCCCAAACCAAGGGCTGGGCCCCTTTGACTTTGCCACTGCGCTGCCCTGATCCAAAGGGCCAGGGCTAACTAGAACTCTTACTGCCCCGCCCTGCCCAAGGGCTGGGGCCTATTTACTTTGAGAGCCCCGACCCCAGCTAGAGGGCCGGGGCTCTACCCTGTTTGCAGACCCTGTAACCGCCTCAGCACCTGCAGAGGGGCTAAGCCTACCCGGACTGCGGCGTTCTAGGAGGCGCCTTGGCTCCTTGCCGCACCTGAGAGGGATGAGCCCTGCCACGACCGGCTTACAGGCCCCCTGCAGCTCCAAGCCACCACGGGCAGTAGGGACCCGCCCTGCAGCTCCTGGCCACTGCAGATAGTGGGTGGGGCCCGCAGCTCCGCCACTCTGGAGCACCGAATAGGGGCCCCTGCAGCTGCCCGGCTGCTGCAGGCAGTGTGGGGACTCTGTAGCTCCCCACTTTGTCACAGATGTTTTTAGTAAAAGTCACGGACATGCCAAGGGCTCCAATTAATTTTTCTTTATTGCCCATGACCAGTCCGGACTTTTACTAAAAGCATCTGTGACAAAATCTTAGCCTTAATCATACTGTAAGAGTGGGTAATAAAGGTATATAGTTGCTTTTTAAATCTATGGAAGAGTGGACTTTTTAAAAAACATGTATTACAAAAATAAATTAATAGTTCTTTAAACATAAGATTGGGCTGCCATTATTCTGAGGCAACCATGTCTCTTAAGTGCCAGACTCATCATCTTAGTGCCTAATCACACAAATGGTCCGATAATCATGATAATAATCAGGAGTAGCCATTTATAGATGTATCTGTGTGCAAGAACAGTAGTCTTGTTCAGAATAAATCGGGCCCCTTATTTTTGTTTTTTTCCACCAAAAACCTCTGAAAAATCCCTGTGTTTTGAAAAATCCAATAATTGTATTTTTCCAGTTTCTACTCTGACTTTGTCCCTGCTTGAATTCTCTGGATACGGCTCCCTCCTCGGAGACCCCACAGACTTCCTCAGCATGCCTGCGCAGGGAAGGTTAAATTGCCCTGTTGGTGGCTGCTGCCACTGCACAGTGAGGGAGTGAGACAGGCAGGGAGCCTGACAAGACAACCGACTGCTGCACAGATAGGCCACAGGGAACAAGAGGCTGCACTCATGAGTAGTGGCCCCCTTTCTGACCAGTTCCCTCAGGAATGTAAAGCGACTCCCTTCCCCCATCCCCACCTCCAACATAAAAACAGCCATACTGAGTCAGACCAAAGGTCCATGTAATCCAGTATCCTGTCTTCTGACAAGGACCAATGCCAGATGCTTCAGAGGAACTAAATGGAAGAGGCAATCACCTACTGATCCATGCTGAGACATCCACTCCCAGCTTCTGGCAGTCAGAGGCTAGAGAGACCCAGAGCATGGGGTTGCATCCTTGACTATTTTGGCTAATGGCCATTGACAGACCTATCCTCCACGAACTTATCTAATGCTTTTTTGAACCTGGTTATAGCTCACAAATATCCTCTGGCAACAAGTTCCACAGTTTGATTGTGTGTTATGTGAAGAGGTAATTCCTTTTGTTTATTTTAAACCATAAGTGCCCCTGTGAATAGCTGGGCCTCGAAAACCCCTCCCTGTGCCTGCTCCTCCCCATGAGTGCCCGGGCACTCCCCGTCCCTGTAATAGCCCCTGTGAGTAGGTAGGCATTACCACCTGGAGAGGAGCCCCAAGTCACAGAGTCCCTTCCACTTCACTTGCGAGACATAGCCTGCTCCTGGGCCAGGAACAGGTCACTCCAGTCCCCCTGTGGCCTGGTGGAGCAAAGCTGAGGAACTCATGGTGCAAGGAGGAGAGCAGTGGCAACCCCCCACTGCTGCTGGTAGGTCTGTGTATCAGTGTTAGGCAACCAGCAGAAGGACAGGCTAGCCTAATGGTTGGAAAAAGTCTCAAGCCTAGTGGTCAGGCATCAGGACCAATGTTAGACCCTGGGACTAGGGTCAGAGGCAAAGGCAGAAGCTGGAGCCAAGGGTCAAACCAGAGGTCAGAAGCTGGAGGAAGCAGGAAAGCAGGCAAAGAGGGGTTCAAGGTAGTGGCAGGACCGAGGCAAGGCTGAGCGCAAGGCAGAAAGATAATACAGAAGCAGTCACACTGACAGACATGAGCACTGAGCAGCCAGTGAACTGCTTTTGTCCTAAAAGCTGGCCTACTGGCCTCTCCAGCCAGTCAGAGACTGGAGCCAGTCAGGCAGCCTGCTGCAGCACAGCTGTACTGAGGAGGTTGCCTAGAGACTAGCTCTGCTGCAGGCCCTGTTTGCTGACATTCAGTGACTGAAATCTGCTCTCTACTAGCACCCAGCCGCTGTGCCCCTAGCTGTGACAAGAAAGATCATGATTTTGGGACAGGAGTTTTGTTCAAGTACTGTTTTTGGTCTGTTCTTTACATCTGAGACACAGTGATGATCCCATTTCATGCTAAAATGGGTTGAAAATGAAAAACTGCATCTGAATGTCTACACTGCAATTAAACAGACTCTTAGCCGGAGTGAGCTGACATGGGCCAGCTATGGGTGTTTAACTGCCTCAAGAGGCTTCAGTGATTTAAAGCACAGCATCTATAAGCTGTACATCCTACCACATCATATTTGAAGTGTCCTTGCAGTTTTCGTTTTACATTTTTCAAAATATTAAAATAAGATGCTTAAACAAATGATGTGTTTAGATCTAACAGACATTTAATGGCCATCAGAAAAAAGTATCTTATTTCAGTGTAGTGAAGTATATATATGCTCCACTTCAAGTGAGATGAGGTTATAACAAATGCCTGTACTCCCATTCAATATCACTTCATCTCAATTGACTTATGTCTACAGCACAGTCAATATCTGAGAAGACTAACAATCATCATGGTCTATGCAGCATTTCCAGAGCTATTTAAAATTCAAGACAAATTAAGGCAAGCTGGTACTGTATCTGTACTTTTCTGTATCCAATAGAAAGTTCTTGTTATTTCTTATATCTGGGGTCTTATGATAAGATCTAAATTGTGATCTTTCTCCCAAAAGAACTTCTCACAGATTGATCTCTGTTCCAAAGATGCAACTCTTTCTAGCATATCATACCAACATGAGGTTTGGTACCTCAATGTTCAATAAGCACAAATTACAGTACTAACTGGGGCAATTGCTAAAGAATATCTTACTAACTTTGAGTTGAGCACAGTGCCATCTACTACACTATTATTTAAATGCATATGCTTTAAAATAGTCCTAATATAATTTGTACTAAATTTTTTAAAAGCTGTACAGAGTTCTGAAATCTGGACAAATCTTGAAATTTCAGTATGAATGTGGCTCACTTCGTCTTACCCTTTGATTTCATTACACATCAGTGTGTTCAACATGCAAGCCAGCTAAAGAAAAATTCATCAAGAGAATAAAACATAATTCAATTAGATTCGCCTTTCAATCAAACCCTATTGTTTTCAATCAAAACAAATGACAGCATAATGACAGCATAATCTAGCACAGAACCCAGGGTATGCAGCTCCTAGTTCTATGCCTTGTTTGCCACAGAATTGCTGTGTGGCCTTGGATAAATCACTTAACCTCCCTCTCTGTTTTCTCATCTGTAAAATAGGGATAATTATATACTGTGTTCTCTTTCTGAGAGAAGGACCATTAGGATTAATTAGCTAATATTTGCAAAGTACTATGAAAATGAAAAATGCTAGTTCTGTGCTATTACATAAATTGACCTTAAGGTTTTGCACTCCTACTTGGTTTTTTTCACCACATGATTTTGCCAATCAGTAGCATCTGAGGCTTAAAATTCATTCCTCTAGCTTGCCGAAAAAGCATAAAAAATTTTTTGAGAAATTGTTGTGATTTCCCCTTCTCTTTTCCACCTGTAATTCCCACAAAATAAATCATCAGAATTTAAAAAAAATAGACAGCACTATTCATTTCTAATAGAAACTGCGAGATATTACTTACAGTATATAGTGTCAGACATGAAAAATACTTTATAACCATACAGTGTACTTGAACATAATCTGTAGCGGAATAGCTCACAACATAATATGGACAGATGGAAAACAAACAAAAGGGAGAGGTACAAGGTTGGCAGTTTGCAGAATCTTAGACAATTAAGGGAAGGCTGGGTGAAAAGTGAGTTTCAAGCCAAGATTCTGAAGTGTAGAATGGTTACCATAGTGGAGGATGTTTGTTCTAAGCATAGAGAGCAGCATGATAAAAAGTCATACTTTTAAAGGTCAAAAAGTTAAAACTCACTACTTGCTATAAAATATAACACTCTGCATAAATATCTGTCTGCATTTTGGTACTATGTACTGTTAACAAAACAGCTATTTACCATAAAAGAGGAAATATAACAATCATTTTCTATAATTTATGAGCTTTGTTTTTCTAAATGTTTGTTACCTTTGCATGATCAATGCGACTAGAAAGCTCCTTAGATGCAAATCCACCAAAAATGAGGCTATGTATGGCTCCTATTCTTGCGCATGCCAGCATAGTATATATTGTCTGTGGAATCATGGGCATGTAGATGACAACACAATCTCCTTTCTTCACACCGTATTTCACCATAACATCAGCTAACTTGGAGACCTGTATAGGCAAAATTTTCAAGTTAACAATAAAGAGATGTATAAAGCAAGCATCTCAATAAATAGATTAATTGCTTTTCCAGTTTAGGTGGCATCTCACAAAAAGAAACACAGTCAATATTAGATAATAACTGGCCAACATACTTGACCATTTTATCATTGATCTTGCCATGAATCACTGGTACAGTTTACTTAAAAATTAATGCTGCTTTTCACTTTAAGCCACAGGAATACTACATAAAATTAAAGTTCCAGTACAAGGTCAATGAATTTAGTCCAGATTAGGAAAAAAACAGAGAATGGAGCAGCATCTTCCGTAAAGATGAAAAAGCTGATAAAAAATATCGGCATTAGTGGCTTTACAAAGTAGAGCAAAGAAAAAAATACTCGAGCGATTTCATTTTAATTAGCTATTCATATTGCTGTTACAATTAACTAAAAAAATTCTATGTAAGACATACAAAATAAGACCGTGTTTGCAGGCCAGGTTTATTTTACTAAACTAAACAGATATGAAAAAAGCCAGGAAAGTATCAGAATTGTTCATAATCCAAGTTTCATTAAAATATAGCAAAGTCGGGCACAGGTCAATAGAGGAGATACCAAATGTTTTCCCAATTTTCTGTATTATCTAATTTCTAAATCCTTTGGATAAGAGTTCTTCCACATTGTGTCTGTCCCAACATCCTTGTGATCCATTTAATTCAGAGATTATTTTTTTCTCCCAGCTCCAGATTATTTAGGCATGTAGACAGGTTTAACGGACTGAGCATCAGACTGAAAGTCAGGCCCTCCTAAAACCTAATTCTGACCCTGCCAGTGACTTGTACGTTCATGAGCAAATTATTTACCCTCGAGAGGCACATAGTTAGTACTGAGAGGTTATAGTAAGTATTCATGTTTACACAATTCTTTGTACAGTATAAAAGAAACAACTATGTGTTAGGTATTCATTATCCCCAGCTACAAGGATCATTGAGGATAATTAATATAATATGCTAACCAGAAACAGGTAGGCATCTTTATCTTAGTTTATTGGTTTTAATTTTTTTTTATTAACTTTAGTGGTTAATCTTGAAAGAAATGTCTCCATCATTCTAAATATAACTAACTCCACACCATTAATACACTGTGAAAATCGGGATGCACTATTAAAGAGCAATGCAGTCGCTGGCACTGATAAATGTATGATAACTGGTAAGAACATAAGAATGGCAATATTTGATCAGACCAATGGTCCATCTAGCCCAGTATCTTGTTTTCCGATCACAGGGCAATTATCCAATGATCCATCTCCTGTTATCCAGTCCCAGCTTCCAGTAGTCAGAGGTTTAAGGACAGCCATAGCATGAGGATGAGTCCCCTAATCATCGTGGCCAATAGCCATTGATGAACCTATCCTCCACAAACTGATCTAATTCTTTTTTGAAACCAGTTATATTTTCAGTCTTCACATTATCCCCTAAGATGAGTACAACAGGTTGACTGTGTATTGTGTTAAGTACTTCCTTTTTGTTTTAAATCTGCTGCCAATTAATTTAATTAACAGATCCTTGGTTCTTTTGCCTTGCAAATGGGTAAATATCACTATCCTATTCACTTTCTCTAAAGCATTCATGATTTTATAGACTATCATACCCGCTCTCTTAATCATCTCTTTTCAATGTTGAACAGTCTCAGCCTTGTTCCATACACCTAATCATTGTTGTTGCCCTTCTCTGTACCTTTTCCAATTCTAATATTTTTTGAGATGGGGAGTAGTATTCAAAGTATGGATGCACCATAGATTTATATAGAGGTCTTATAATATTTTCTGTCTTATTATCTACCCTTCTAATGATTCCGCACACAGTTAGCTTTTTTGACTGCTACAACACATTTTCAGAGAACTACGGATGACGACGCCAAGATCTTTCTTGAGTAGTAACAGCTAATTTAGTTGTGATTATGTTTTCCAATGTGCATTATTCTGCATTTACCAACTCTGAATTTCACCTGTCATTTTGCTAGCCAAATAATCTGGTATTCAGAGAAGATTTTAGGTGGGACTCTTGGGAAAATTAATTATAGGTGGATTTGTCCAATACTTTCCATTATAAGATCACGTTTTCAGTTGCTTACAACTATGCCAAAATGTAACCGTAAAACAAGGATAATACCACCAACTCACCTCACATGCGGTTTTGTGAAGATTAATCCTTGTTATCAATGCTTGAGAAGCACTCATTCTATGGGAATGAGTACAATAAAACAGCCCAAGAGGCAATTAATGACATTTAATTAATAGTTCTGTATTCAGTGTGGGGGGTTAGGTGGTGTATGGTACAAAAATATGGGCCTACACACTGAATGAGGATAAAAAGAAATATCAACTAATTATCCAATTAGTAAGCAGGATGCATCCTGAAGTAGGGGTTCTGTGCAAAATAAAGCCTGTGATTTTGTCATTGAAGACTATCGTAATGCACACACAACCTTAATTCCAGCATTTCCTACCTTTTGAGTGCTTGACTTTTCAACCTTAGAAGTCTTTCAATATAGGTTTTTATATGTACAAAAATTACAATCTAGACAGTTTTGGACCTTTATTGAAGCATTGTAGAGCACAAACCTATGAAAAGGAGAAGAGGGCATGTCGTAGCAGGAATCTCACCATATTTGCCACATGTACCCAGTTATGTTTGCTCTGCACCCTCTGAAGAGATGACTCTTACTGAAGGCAGTAGACTACTACAGTACCTTTATGCCTCAGTCATACTATAGCTGGTCCCTGAGCTGTTGCATAGCAGCACAACTGTGAGAATACTCTTTGCATCCTCTCTCTCATCCCCTCCCAATAGTCCAAACACAGCCAGAGTTTAGGTCACAATATCCACAGAAGCATTTTACTCAACTGTAGAAGCCTAGAAAAATGCAGAACACAATGGAGCAGGCTTATCTGGCTCTGAAGATTGCTTGAATGATTCAGGATTGCCATATCAATCACTCTTTTTAAAAGAAAAAAAGAACTGGGTAAAATGACATGTTCATTTCTTTATTAAAAGTTCTGAAGAAGTTTTCCCATATCCTTTTTATCTCAGATTTGTTTGATGTTTCATGCAGGGAAAGCTTAAATAGTAAGAATGAGATCTCCAGTCATAATCTGGATTCACGCTGAATATGAACATTAGACTATAACATATGCACCAATTCTGAAAGAACTCCTTGCAACTACGAAGCTCACCATCTCTATTATGAATCTAACCTTAGAACTGTGCTCATATCAGTATGTATACTAATCTTTTAACCAATACACTCACTCTCTCTTCTTTTTTAATAAATTTTAATTCAGTTAATAAGAATTGGCTGTAAGCATGTATTTGGGTAAGTTCCAAAATATTCATTAACCTGGGAGGTAATGTGTCCAATCTTTTGGGATTAGTAGAACTTTCTTATACGATGAAAAAGATGTTCAGTAATCCTCGTCATATTTGACTTGGGCATCTGGGTGAAGGTCTAAGGCTGGGTTATTTTACGGGAACTATGTTGTTGGCTTCTGGGTAACCAGAGAGGTATTATAGAAGCTGTTTTATGCTGTCTTGAAAAATTTAAGTATTAGAATATCCACCAGCTTTGGGGATTGTCTGCCCCATTCTTTGCAATTCACCCTAATTGAGTGACCTCAGTTGGCTCCACAGGACTCTGGTCACACCCTCCTGGAAGCGATGAAATACTGGGTTTTGTCAAGATCCACTGTGGGCACTGTGCTACTGTGCTAGTTGTTCCTTTCTTGAGGGGGTTGGGGCTGGAAAGGAATTTTTTCCCTCACTGCCAGATTGACCAAGGCAAAGTGGGGGTTTTATGCCTGAAGTGGATTCCGGGGGGCTTAACGGGGTGAACATGAAACTGGAATTAAGCTATGATGTCGCAACCCATGGCGGACATCCAGAGCAGGTACACCATAGAGAAGGGACACAGTGATCAGATAAAATGGATTGGTAAAGGATTTAAAGGTATTCTTTAAAGGAGCAGAAACAGGGTGGAGGGGGTTGAGGGTTACTATGACTGGTATTTCAGGGGGCCAATCTCTCTGAAACCTCATTTGAGTTGGGAGGGGAGAGATGGTGAGGTCACAGCAGCAGGTTGGCTGGGGGCCAGGATGGCTAAGTGGGAGGGCTCATGGAAGCCCCTGGGTATATGGTGAAATGATTATGGAATTACCGGCACTGTCGACTTATCTGCTGCGTACTCCCAAACATTTAAAAATAAAGTTGAGACTTAATTAAAACCACATCCAGTTTCTCCTATTCTTCTTCAGGCTTAGCCAGACAATGCAGTTTACTTGATGTCCTAAAGGTTAGGAAATAAATCCTGAACGGAGTTGGCAAGTTTTATATTTTTTCAAGGTATCACTCAATTTTTACATCAAGACAGCGAAACTATGAATAAGGCTAGTTTCTAGTGGCACTTTTATCTCTCCCTTAGCTTTTTTTCCCTTACTTCTTCCTATCAGTACCTTAGTACTGGGCAGATATTTTTGACCATTTCTAACATGCATGAGATAAAACGTGTCTTCATTTCTGTCCCTCTCTCTTTTTTGATTAAAGACTCTCAATCTCAGTATAAAAATATTCAACTGTTTAATCCATTAATCTTTGCATAGCGAGGCTCTTACCAAATCTTTTTACTAGATACTAAAATCTTTAGTCTATGGTGCTGGCATCTGTCACTTTAATGACAAGTCACCTTCCAAAATAGACTTTAAGGGGCTCCCAGTGGTTATTACATCTTGCTACTGCTTGGCAGAGACTGAGCCACCCTGTTCCACCTTGTCTTATTAGTTGAAGCTCGTTTGCATCACAGCAGTGCTGGTATTGTTTGTACGCATCTTTTCGTTTTGTGCTATCACTACAATAATGAAAAATGTCCACAAGCATCTGAGGAAGTGGGTATTCACCCACGAAAGCTCATGCTCCAAAACATCTGTTAGTCTATAAGGTGCCACAGGATTCTTTGCTGCTTTTACAGATCCAGACTAACACGGCTACCCTCTGATACTGTCCACAAGCAGATCTTCTGTGGGTTTTGAGACTGCTTAAACAGCATCCTTCACTGAAAGATGTGCAATGTGAGAAACACAAGGCAGACAGTACACAGACATAAGTGCTGGAACTAGAGGTGATGTAACACACCCTGGGTTGAAGTGGTTTCCATTATATACGATGTTTACCGTTTGGTTCAATGGCTCTCATCACCTCTACTATAAAAATTGTTCTAGCACCACGTACACGGAATTGACTGCTATTTTATCCGACTTTAAAACATTGTTATTTTTTCCTATCATGAAGAGGTCAGAAGATTACAAATACTGAAGTACTTTTTTTGCCAAGCCATTGCAGAATATGGATTACCGACTGACTGCATTTGAAGGTTAAAAAAAACAAAAAAACAACCACACACAACCACTCAAGTTGGTGATTCCCAATTCAAACATTGCAAAAGAATTTCCAGGTGGGTGAACAAAAGCCACTGCAATAATAAAAGCACTTTCCAACCACCATTCTGAATCAGTTGGGGAAACAAGCCCAAACACTTTAGTGGTGGATGACAGTAATGATGTTTGCAACGGCAAGGAGGTTTGCAGTATCACTAGGTACTTTCATTAGACTCAAAGTTGTGAAAACAGACCTCTTGGCCATTGAAATATTTAATATCGTAAATGCAGAAAATCTGTTAATTACAATAAATTCTGGGTTTTTTTGCTAACCACCACATTCCATGGGAGAATGTTACTTGTTTCTCTTCTGACTCTGCCAATGTCATGACAGGAAAAAATAACTCTGTTTTAAGTTGGATAAAACAGCAGTCAAGTTATATGAAAAAATTACCACTAACAGATAACATTCTTCAGGTGTTGAGACTGCTACATCTGCCTAATAACTGCATTATGATGAAGACACAATTCTTAATCTACTGACATGATTTCCATCTGCAATGAAATCTGAGAGCGAAAAAACAAACAATTGTGTATGAGTGGAACCAGTATCAAGTAGGGTCTGAGCTGCCTGATTTCCAGCCAGGGGTAACAAAACTGAATGAGTGGAGGGAGGGGGACAAGTCCTGGATCTTAACAAAATGGAGACACAAGAAAAGTGGTATCCAGCTCTTTTGAAACTGATTGCTATGCTTCTGATTCTTCCTTATGGTCAGGCTAGAGTGGAGCATGTAT
This sequence comes from Gopherus flavomarginatus, assembly GCF_025201925.1. Classification (NCBI taxonomy): domain Eukaryota; kingdom Metazoa; phylum Chordata; order Testudines; family Testudinidae; genus Gopherus; species Gopherus flavomarginatus. The sequence continues at coordinate 78,146,035 of NC_066617.1, read as the reverse complement.
TCTCCTTAATGCAGAGAAACACAACCATTTTTGATCTAGAATGTGAAGCAAAGGCTTATCTATTTTACTTGTAACAAAAACAAATGTTCTGGACTACTGATGGTGTCACTAGGCATAAATCTAGGTAACTCGGGACGGTGGTAGACCACAAGTGTCAATGAAGCCCTCCTGTTGTAGGCCTCAATGAACCAATGTTCCTCCATGTTAAACACTTTGTGTAACCTAGGTGTAACCTAATGTACTAATAGCTGCAAAAATGTAGTGTTAGCAGTTAGTTTTCGGTTGTAACAGCCAGCTCTCTGCTGTAATACATTGAAGCTAGGCTAAAGCATGCTCAAGGCCGTTTTAAGATACTGTATACATGTCTCAGCAGCGGAGAGGGGGGAGGAACGGGGAAGACAAAAGATTGAATGAGAAAAGAGATTGCAGCTGGATGGAAAAGGAGGCGGGGGTGAGAAATCAGCTAGTCAGCACGAAAAAGTTTTGTAGTAAACAACTGGGATATAAAAAGGAAGAAACTGCTTGTTTTAGGTGTGCAGGATTTGAGATTTTCTCCCTTGCACCTTATTTGAGCTCAAATAAACTTGTGTTTTGCTTCTCCACCCTGGTGTGTTTATTGGCGCTAAGCACTCTGGGCAACGAACCACTGTTGCTTGCCTCTGGCACTTCTGTGTCGGCAACACTACTATGAACTGAAACCTTCCCAACAGCTACCAGAAATTGCTAAATGCACAGCACTCCAGCAGATGCTGTCATACCAATCACTGTCATTGTAACCTTAAACTGAGATGCATAGCAACATGGGGATGACAACAGGTAGGATTTTTAAAAAGTTGTTGGTAAAGCATTTTCGTATGCAGTAATATTGTAGGAGCAGGATTTTATAAATGTACTATGAGTATTAATGTATGATTTGATTTCATCCTGCCAGCCACCCTTTTTGAAAAGCAGAAAGGAATGACAGACCAGAACAATCCTTATGACTGATTATGGTCACCCTTTTGTTTTAGGATAAGTTATAATGTCTGCTATGGTTTCCTATATGTATTACAAATTAGGCACTCTAGTTAAATATATATTTCTTTATTTTTAAGGTTTAGAACGTAAGAGACAGGATCTTGTATTGTGTCTATGTTAAGGAGATTAGAGGAACACTGAAAGCCTGGGCCACAATGTAAATGGTTTTGATTATAAGATTTAGGAAATTTTAATTTACAATGCCTTTTCTTGCTCAACATAAAAACTGCTGTATACCTTTAACTGTAAAAGGCTGTTTGTGTGAATGAGGAATGTATGGATCAGGAAAAGAAGGTGTGAAGGCCATTGTTAAAGCCAAATGGTCAAGGAAGGAGGAATGAAGAGACTTAAGGACACCATCAATGTTCATCCATAATGGAGGAAGGGCAGACCGATGACCCTGAGGTGAGGGCTGGCAGCCCTAAGGACAACTGATTAAATCTAAACCAGGACAGAATGACCCTCTCCGAGGTGTATTGAATGTTTACACCAATTAAGAAGTAACCAGTCAGAAACTAAGGCTATGGCTACACTTGAAACTTCAAAGCGCTGCCGTGGCACCGCTTTGAAGTGCGAGTGTGGTCGCAGTGCCAGCGCTGGGAGAGAGCTCTCCCAGTGCTGCACATAAACCACCTCCTCATCGGGTGTAGCTTGCAGCACTGGGAGCCGCGCTCCCAGCGCTGCGGCACTGTTTACACTGACGCTCTACAGCGCTGTATCTTGCAGCGCTCAGGGGGGTGTTTTTTTCACACCCCTGAGCGAGAAAGTTGCAGCGCTGTAAAGCGCCACTGTAGCCGAGGCCTAACACAGCAAAATCCATAGATTTCAACAGAGAAAAAAAGACTAAGAACAGGATGCTTTGCCATGGGTTTTGGGTTCGTCCTGCCACAGTCCAGAATCATCGGATCGCGACCAACAGAGTCCAGCTCCCCCTGAGACCAATCTGACTGGCCACTAGATTGATCCAGACTCTGGACTGGTAACTATAAATACCAACTGGCGGGAAAGAGAGAGTGTGAGTGAGTGTGTGTGTGAGTGAGACTAAAAAGCATATGCTAACTGCTGTATTCTCAATAAATGCAGCGGTTTTTGCCTTCTCTATAAAAGATCCTGTGTGCTTTGTGTAGCATAACTATTATTTTTGTAAAGAGCTCTAACCTGTTAGAAATTAAATAAGTCACTAATGAGGTTTATAAACCAACTGTCTATGTAAATTTATTTATGTTTACAAAAAAAAAATAGTAACTTGATTTATATACCAAATCTCTTGATTTTTAAGACGGGGGGGTTGGTAACACTGCATAATGGGTCAAAATGGGGAAAGGATTTGTTTTTCATTATAAGTTTATTGTTAAAATATTGTCCATTTGTAAGAAATATAACAGGAGTAAAATACAATGCAAGATAAAACAAACAAAACAAATACAAAAAGATAGCATGCATAAAACAGAATATTTCAGGGAAATCAGGTATTATAAAACACTCAACTCAACAGCTTCAAAAGGCTTAGCAGTAGACTAAGTATTTTTATAAACTGTAGTGTATATTAATCTGACATTCTCTCCTTCACATGACAGAAGAGCATGAAAATGTGTAAATTAGAACACATGCATAAGCTGTACAGAATTCAAAGATAATATTTAGACAGGACTCTACTACAGACAGCATTCCATGACCTGCTGACTTCAGAGTGTGTTTGGTTACATACTCGAGCTGGTAACTAGTGCTCCCTGTTAACCTGGTTTGTTAGAAAGAGGAGAAAATGTAGAGAGAGGATGTTTAAGTCAATTTGTGCAGCTCTCTCATTCTGTACAATACTATTATTTATTACTACTGTTCTCTCCCAAAGCTATTATTAGACCTGGACAGAATACACAGCCACAAACCTAGGAAACTGAACATCAATTTCAGGTTCCAAAAGGTAAAGAGCTGCATTTCAAATGATTTTTCAAAGTAAATTACTGCAAAGGGGATACACTGGACAGGATTTACACAGGGATATTACATCATTAAGATAGCTATTTAAAAACAAACAAGAGACATACTTTATCAATAAATGTTGAAGTACATGAATAGCTGCATCACAACACTATAGTGCAGGAGTCCCCAACGTGATGCCTGCGGGCACTATGCGCCTGCGTCCTGGCCGGCGGATGCTCGACCACCACCACGGTCCTTCGTCTGGCGGGCGCCAGACGAAAAAGGTTGGGGACCACTGCTATAGTGTATGTTGGTTAAAAAATCTTGAAAGTCAATCAATAAAAATGAAGGGTTTCTGCAGATCTCATTACAGGGTTACAGAAGTGCTGTGATGTGTACCAATGTTTGCAACTAAACAGTTTTTCCTTTCCTAAAGCCAGTAACAGAAAACTCACAAACTGGACTATTTTAATGTGAGTACATTACACATTTGTAAACATATTCACACATTTCAGAACACTACACACAATTATGCTGTAAATATCTTTTTCCATGGAACAATTTCACTACAACAGTGACCTGAATTGCACTTTGGACACTGCAATCATTAAGACAATATGGGAGTCTCATTCTACCTCACTGAAGTTTACTTTAGAGTTCAGCACAGCTGATAAAGATAATTGAACAAAACAAAATGGCTAAAACATAGTACTGGAACAAGAAATCCAGTTTGATTTCCAATTGCTGTATACAAATCTGCACATTAACTACAGAATGTATTAATCAGACATTAGCATCCACACTGTCGAAGTATTTTCCTCACTTAAACAAATGTACCATAATATTTAAAACCCTTACAACAGAGGTTTTATCAGGGGCTGACTGGTCAAGGCAAGGATGCTATGCTATAAATATAGGCCACAGTGGACAGGAATTCTCCCAAACATGGAGCCTACCTTCAGATCCTCAACCAGCCTCTTTTCTAGGGTAGACGCAGCCTTTTCTCACTATCTGGTAAGTGGCCTGTATTTTTAACTAAGAGAGAGAATTCAAATTTGTTCCCAGCTAGGTAAAAATATAGGTCATTTGCCAGACAAGTCAGGATGCTTTCAGGCACTCAGGGGCCATCCATCTCAGGTTCAAAGAAAACAAAAACAAACACAAACGAACAAGATTCTAAGAACATACACACCTTTTTAAAAAGTGAATGAACCTACTGCCATAGTACAATCTAGATATTACTCATACCTACAGTGATGAATCGAAGTTATACCTGTAAACTTATACACTGAAGGTGTTGTCAAGCTGTCTGGAGTAGTTCACGACTGTGATTGCCAACCTCAGGGGAGATAGTTGTCAGTTCTATTCTTAGATCTTACCAATCAAGTAACAAGCGTGAACTCAAGAACTACAGCAGCCTAACCATGGAGTCATTGCCTTGGGTACTCCAATCTATCTTGCCATGGCAAACTTGCTTTTGTGATAGATGATCCCTTATACCAAAAATCACAAAAATGTTCAGGTTATTCCCAGTTCCAAAGGAGCTGTCACTTAACCCATGTCAATTTCACCTTATACTAAAGAAACACCTGTAGACAATCCTGTGTTAAACTAGACTTATTTACAAGGTTGAAGCAGATAAACATAGATACATAAATGAGTTACAGTCTTAGATTCAAACAGTAATAGAAACTGCTGTAATATGCAAGCTCTATTTATCCTTTAGGGCTAATCCAAGCTAAGCAGTTTGGAGATCCCTTGCTTCTGCTTAGAAATATTACCCCCTCCAAATTTCAAGAAGCATGTTGATACAAATCCTTCAGGTCAGGGATTTTTATTTTTTATTCCCTTCCCACAGTGTTCAAACTGCGATGGGATGAGTGATTGTGTCCATCCCCTTTTCATGGGTCTGGGGGGAGCAATCAAAGCCTGATATCCCATAATGGTTTGTCCAGTGTCTATGGGCCTTCTGTTTTGGGCAGGAGATGACACCTCCAGTGGTAAACTAGCATTTCACACTTGTTAATGCTTCTCTCCTCACTGTGGGTTTCCTAGCAACCACTTTTATAGTTACAAAGCAAATGTTTACATATTACTTTATAAACATGTGATACAGATAGTATAAGTGAGATTAATACATGCAGCAACTCACAAGGATTCCATAAAATCCAAAACTAATAACATCTCTCGATAAATCTAATACCCATTTTAACAATACTAACACACAGGTGAGCCAGACTGGTTTCCAGCTACGCATTTGTCAGGCCATGGCTACACTGGCACTTTACAGCGCTGCAACTTTCGCGCTCAGGGGTGTGAAAAAACACCCCCCTGAGCGCTGCAAGATACAGCGCTGTAAAGCCTCAGTGTAATCAGTGCTGCAGCGCTGGGAGCACGGCTCCCAGCGCTGCAAGCTACACCCGTAAAGGATGTGGTTTACGTGCAGCGCTGGGAGAGCTCTCTCCCAGCGCTGGCGCTCTGACTACACTCACACTTCAAAGCGCTGCCGCGGCAGCGCTCCCGCAGCGCTGCCGCGGCAGCGCTTTGAAATTTCAAGTGTAGCCATACCCTCAGTGTTCAGTGAGGTCTAGGGTCCTTGGCATGAGCTGCCACCTGGTCTGCTGGTGGCCACAGTTGTTTTATGAAAAACACCCAAGTCATGAGTGCTTATATGTATACAGATCCACTGTTGCCAACAGGCCCTGTGGCTGGTATGCAGCAGACAGATACAATAAAAGGTGCCTAAGACAATGATTCTATTGAGGTGCAAACACCAGGGATAATGAAAGAGCTGCCGCCTTAGAAATGCACTTTAGTTGACTCCTCTGAAGGGAGCAGCACTGGAAACTTCCAGGAGCAGAACAAAAAAAAAGAGAGCAGGTCATCAGGTGGTGTTTAAAAGACCAACCACACAGGAATATGGAGAACCAGACAGGAAGGGAAAGAATAGGGCTCACATCACAGGAGCTGAATAAGGGGCTCCAAGAGGGAGAGACCACCCATCACATAATTGCCTGCATGAGGGGACACTGTAACCCCCAGGATACAGTTGATCCCCAAGGATTTCCAAGGGAAAGGTGTGATAGAAAGGGATGTGTGTAACATTTACTGTTTTGTATAATCTCTTTCACTTTCCATGACTAAGTATAAGAGAGCATAAAGAGTGTGTTAAGAGTGTGCAAAGTGTGTGTGTGCTAAATGCTTCACAACTAATGCATGCCCCCGAGACAGACTGTAAACTAGAAGCTTCACTCCTTTTGGGTGGAGTTCTGGGAAATGGGGGTGTTTAAGTACCAGCGAGTCTAAACAGCTGGCACTGTGCCATGGGTTAGGCAAGTGGAGAGCAGATTCCAACTCTCAAAAGGGGTGCCAGCCAGATAGAAGATCTGTGCCCTGAGAGTGCACTTAAGAGTCTCCGATATTAGGGCAATGGCTGAACACCATACAGGTTTCACGGATCCAGCACAACCAGAGGCTTGTATTCCTCTTACAGCAGTCCAAATGGATGACCAGGAAAGACCCTCACTACGACACCTACTAGTTGAACTTGGAACACAGATATTTTCTGCATATGTACAGCTCTGTGGCACCATACACATCTCCATGTGCATATGCCAATTTTCACCAATTATTCAGTGTTAACTGATTTACCAGGTAAACACATGAAAAAACCTTCATTCCATGATGATCTAGAATTTGGTGGATGAGGCACATATTTTAGGATTTCTGTCCTTTAAATGTTTAAATTCTAATTATGATGTTTTGTTGGTGTATTGGGTCAAGATATATGCTTTTCTTTTCATAAGCTTATTGCTATCACTACTAGAAGAGTAGTTTTGTTGATGACAGTAAGTTAATTTACCTATACTGTTTTTCTTTAAGATGGACTACGGAAGTGGTTGGGGAGGGAAGGGGGAAGAGAGAGAAAGAAATCTAAGACGTAGACAAAACAGCAGCTGTTTGGCCTAAATAACCAGTGGAGAAGAGAAGCGAGAGAAACAATGCACTATTGGGTAAAATTAGTGAGGTTTATAAATCAGAATAGAACACAACTAAAGAATAAAATGCAATTTGAAAGGCAAGATATCATATGGCTATGTTATTTCTAATTCACACATCTCTGTAATATCTGTGTGTCATGTAATGAGACATTATTTCCTACCTGTTTCTAGAAAACAGGATTCTATCATCAACCTTACCTGTTCAAGAACTTCTTTGTAAGTGATAGCCTGTTTAGTGTTTGTTACAGGACTATCATAGATAATAGCAATCTTGTCTGCATGTCCACTCTCAACATGACGATCTATAGCATTATAACAAATATTCAGCTCTCCATCCACAAACCTAAAAGAAAAAAAAAGTACAATATTAGATAACAGTCTTTCCAAACTAACTAGACTAATTTATGGGGAGGAGAGAGAATATTAAGTCAGATGAAACACTGTCTTCAAATCAGAAGGCCCCTGCTGTTACATTACTTATATTACCAACTTACGTTGGTATAACAATGTTGTTCAGGGATGTGGAAAATCCATACCATAAGCAACATAATTATACTGACCTAGCCCCCAGCATAAACAGCATGTGTTGGTAGGAGGGCTTCTCCCACCGAAATAGCTTCTGCCGCTCAGGGAGGAGGAGTATCTATGCCAGTGGTCCCTAACCTTTTTTGTCTGGTGGGCGCCAGACAACTAGCCACGAAGGACTGTGGCGGCGGACGGGCATCTGCCAAAATTCCGCATACAAGCGGCAACGTCAATGGGCGTCGCCACCAAAATGCCGCCGCCAAGTAGCATCATCCAGAGACATCGCTGCTGAAATACTGCCAAAAATCGGCGGCGATGCCTCTGGATGACGCAGCTTGTCGGTGGCATTTTAGCGGATGCTTATCCGCCGGCCAGTACGCGGGCGCACTTAGAGGCCCCAACGGGCGCCATGGCGCCCATGGACATGGCGTTGGGGACCCTAGATCTACGCCAATGGGAGAAGTTCTCCTGTTGGCATAGGTAGCATCTTCAAGCGCTACAGAAGTGCAGCTGCAACTCTGTAAGTATAGACAAACCCCAAATCAAAAAGAATTTGCTCAAAAATGGGTAAACGAGGCTATTAACTGGTTAGTAAAATGCTGTACTTTAACTGTATAAAGACTAGGAATCTGCAAACAGAGTTATGATCTCTTCAATAGCCAGATATTTACAGAGAACTGTCATTGATTAAAAACTGTTTCACAAACTTGGGATTTGTTTTTGTTGTAATTTTACATAGAAAAGATTATTCAAATGTAGTATGATGCTGAAATACAAAAATATACAGAAGTGGTGTATTCTAAGAGGACACAACTTCAAAAATAGACAACATCAAAAAATGTACGTCAAGAACAGCTTTGAATTTTAGTCCTATTCCCCTGCCTGCCATCTCCCCAGCCATGGTCCCCTTTGTGTGACTTGGATTGTATATCCCTCTCCCCATCTGTGCATATACCCCAATACAAGAATGAAAGATGAACAGCTAAACAGAGCAGAAGGAAAGCATTTGTGAACCCCGTGATCCCATGAGGATGCTCTAGACAGTACCAGGGTGAAACTGCCCCATAGGGGGAGAGGGGTTTACAGTGGCATACCTTTGCCACAACACCCTTGGCTGGGTACTGCACTGGACACAACTCAGACTCAACAATTAGGTCCATTATGAGCAAGAAAAGAAAAGATTAGCATCCCTTTTCCCCCATCTCAATAAAAAGACTGATTTAAACAATATTTGCATGCATGCAGCATCTTTCATCACAGGTTCACAACTATTAAATCTAATTCAGGTTGGTAATGACCTGGAGTTACCACCTAAAGACCGTTCAGTTCCCTACCTGAAACAAGTTTGATTTTAATTTTGTTCTTTGTGCATTCCACAGAAAAACAGCATCACAATTGGCACCCTATTCTATTCCTGGCAGATTCAATATAAAGAAAAAGGACAGAGTGGGTATGGAGACTGAAATACCCTTTACCCCTAGATATGGTTCCTCCAAATTATCATAAATGTTGTTACCAGGGTAATGTCAGGTAGTCTGTGAATAATGAACTTCTGTCTCCAGACTTATCAGACCAACAACTTTCACACATATAAACTAACTCCTCCTTCTTAGTCCTAAACTAGTCTGCCTTTCCATCTGCAAAACAAGCCATCTAGTTTTAAGGATGTATGTGTTCTTAACCCAATTACAATTAAACTGAATACATTAGACTTACATTCGCATTACAATAAGGGTACATTTTAAAAAACACAAAAATAATTAAATGAGAGAGTTAAAACTAAAATGAAAAACAAAAAATATGTTTGTGCCCTTTTTAAAAAAAAATTGTTTTTTTCTGATGTGATTATAACATTATAAGAGACTGAATCCAGACTTGGATGTTCAACTTCCCAGCTCTCAGCTGATGTTTAACCTTACTGTTGACAACTTTTCTTGTTGCTTTTGATAAGAGTTTAGGTTACACCACTATGCTGAGAGCAAAGCAAACAAGATACTTTCACTTTCTGTGCCTTTTGCATTAGCACAATGCAACAATGTATGGATTTTAAATCCTGAAGAAATATGTTTACATACAAGTAATGTTAGTTCATTTTTTAAATTTCACAAAACTTTTTCTAATTAAAGTTGTGGAAAGCCTTTTATTAAAAAAAATTAAAACCCTTTGTTTTAGAACGAGCCAGCTTTTATTCAGATTTGTTATCCATTTGAATACATTTACTTTAAAAAAATTATATATATGTTCTGATTCCATAGCTATTTCTTGATGAGTTCAGCATAAACTTGTAAGTCTGTCTACACTACAGACCTTACAGAGACATACCTGTACTGCTGCAACTGCGCCGCTCCAATGACAGGACCTGTCCATAACCTCCCCTGGAAGCCTTTTCCTGTGCTTAGCTATTCTTATTTGGAAGAAATGTTCTAACTTTATCTAACCTACATCTCTCTTGCTGAAAATTAAGCTGATTACTTCTTGTACTACCTTCAGTAGACATGGAGAACAAATTTATCACAGTCCTCTTTGCAATAGTCCTTAACCTATTTGAAGACTCATCAGATCTTCCCTGAATCTTTTCCCCGAAGATTAAAAATGCTTGGTTTTGTTTTGTTTCCTCATAGGTCAGGCAGATATCATTTTAGCTTTTTTGGTGCTCTCCTCTAGACTCTCTCTCTAGTTTGTTTACATCTTTCTTAAAATGTGGCTCGCCATACTGGATACAGTATTCCAGGTGAGGCCTCACCAGTGCTAAGTAGAACAGGTCATGTCTAGTTACAACAACTGCTTTGAAGTTTTCAAGCAATCATCTTCCTCATCCTCCAGCATATCCTTTGATGTCTCATGTAGTTATTGTTAGATTCTTTTTTGACAATTGGCACTGCACCATATTTTTTCTCCCTATCTTTTCCCTCAATAGTGAAAAATCAAGTGTTCTTCTGAGTTTCTTAAAAGTTGTTTAAGAGAAGCCTTATTTCATTATTAGGGTTCCGTGTCTGTCATGGCAGCTGTGGAATCATGGATTCCATGACTTTCCATGGCCTCTATGACTTCTGCAGAGGCCAGTGTGGTTGGCCCTGTGGACCGCCTGAGCAATGGTGACTAAATGGTCATGGTGTAAACTTATTACTAATTTTAGCAACTTGTGAACCTATGAATCATTCATACATCAAGATCAAAAATTCTCACCACCTAGTGTAACAACGGTATTATTCAAGATGATTTAATACCCAGCTCAGGATTTGACCACTTGTATATATAAAATTTTTAAAATAAGAAAGAGCAGCTCCAAACACAAGAGTTTTTCCTTGTGGCAACTAAGTATTTTAGAGCAGATAAACTAACGACACGAAGTAAATGCTATATCTTAACTGTTGTATTTCCTCTTGTACTGAAATGTCTTTAAGCTTTACTTAAGGGTTTCTTTTGGCATCATTAAACTAAGGATAGTAAGTGCCATTCACTCCTCACTTAATGTATTTGGCTTATGTGAAAGCTTTCTGAAAGAAATGCTTCCCAATCTGGGATTCTGTTTTTGCCAGGTTTTACAAAAACTTCTTTAATATTTTAAACCAATGTTGCCCTTCTTCTCAAGTAGGTTCACTGTGACCATTTAAAAAAAAAAACTTCTATGCTTGATGAAGAAAAAAACCCTTGTTTTGTGCAAGTCTAAATTCCATTTTCTAAATAAAACATTGAAGAGAAGGTAATGGCTTCCCATCCATAAATCCATTAGATTAAGCAACTCTTCTGTGAGAAAAGAGCAAGTCCCATTAGCCTCTTCACTTTATCAGACAGAGACTGCTGTCAGCATCTGAGAGAGATAAGGACTTTATTTGCTTGCTCGCAGTAGTTTTCAGTACATCAGGTCAGAGTATCTTCAGACTTCTAGAGAAGCTGACCCACTTATCAGGCTCCAGAGACTATTTCATTCATAACTTCCAGAATGAAAAGTTCATTGAATGCTGATTTGTAACTACTCACAATGATTCTTTCATCCCGCCTTCGAATGATGGTATATTAAGCTTTTTAAATGGTTAATGACTGCCTTTCATCGCATCAGCAAGAAGGTTAACAGAGATTGCTGCAAGTAAGTTAATTTAATTTACAGGAGTTTTAAAAAAAAGTGACCAGTAGCCTTATTGCAGAAATATTCTGTGATAAGGCTACTGATCACTTTTTTTAGGCAGAATATTTCTGCAATCCCACTAACTTTTAGGAAGAGGAGGTTATTTACCTGTAACTTGAGGTTCTTTGAGAACTGTGGTCCCCACCTGTATTCCACTGAGGGTTTATGAATGTGCACCATGCATCCAGAGGCAGAGATTTTGAAAGCAGTAGTGTCCATTAGTCCACACATGGTTTTGTCCAAGATGACAAAGGGTGGGGCAGAACAACCGCACTGTCAGTTCCTTCTCCACCACCATTCCCCAGATCCGCAGCAGCAAGAGGGCAGAAAGTGGAATACAAAGAGGACCACCCATCTCAATGAACCTCCAGTTACAGGTAAGTAACTTCCTCTTCTTTTATACTGTATTCCACTGAGAGTAATTAACAAGCAGTACATAAGTCAGAGGAGGATGTGAGGACAAAGTTGGAATGGTTGAGTGGAGCCAAAGGAGCCATCTGCCACCGACTCCTGCACCAAAGCATAATGTGTAACAAAGGCATGTATAGAACACCACAGGGTCACTCTACATATGCCCCTGGAGGAACATCATGGAGGGAGGCCATGTTCGAAGCCTGGGCTCTCATGGAATGCGCCCACACCTCAAGGGCCTGGAAGCAGTCATCATAACTGACAGCAAAGTGTAATGCACCCCAAAGTCCACTTGCAGATTCTCTGTGTGGAGATTGCCTGACCTTTAACTCTTTCAGTTATGGCAAACAGTCTAGGAGATTTCCTATCGGTTTTATCCTCTGCAGGTAGAAGGTCAAGGCCCAACGGACATCAAGGGAGAAGAGTCATCATTCCTCTTCCGAGCCGTGAAGCTTCAGAAAGAAAGCAGGTAAGTGAATGGGCTGATTGAGGTGACATTTGGCAGAAATTCTGGATGCAGGCACAGGGAGACTATCCTTTACGGAAAGTGGTGAAAGGAGGGTCTACCATCATGGCCCCAAGTTCACCTACCCTTCTCACTGAAGTGATAGCCACAAGGAAGATGACTTTCATGGAAAGAAGGGACAAAGAGCACGAAGCCAGCGGCTCAAAAGGCAGTTTCATTAGTGCCAAAAGAACTAGATTGACGTCCCACTGGGTAGCGTGAGTGGGAAGGTTCTGATGAGGCCTTTCCAAAACTTAGCAGTCAGCAGGGGTGTAAAGACAGAATGTCCTTCCACTGGGGTCACGGGGATGGAAGGTGCTAACTGCTGCTAGGTGTACATTGGGAGAATTGAGGGTGAGACAAGGACAGGATACCTAAAAGTCCATCGCTTCTGGGGAAAGCCCCTTCTATTGGGCCCAAGAGATGAAGTCTTTCCACTTGGCCCTTTAGGAATGCTTAGTGAACTCTTTCCTATTGCTCGAGAGGATGTTTTGCACTTCCAATGAACACGCCCGTTCCAGAGAACTGTCCATCCAAATACCATGTGCTGACATGAAGCATCTGCAGATTGGGATGTCTAAGCCTGCTGTTGTGCTGTATCAGTAGCTCAGCGAGAGTGGTGATGGGAATTGGAGGATAGGTGGATGTGTGGAGGAGGTTGGAAAACCAGAACTGCATGGGCCAGCAGGGGGGCAATCAGGATGACAGTCACCCCGTCCTGTCTGATCTTGTGGAGTACTTATGGCAAGAGTGGAACAGGAGGGAAAGCATAGTTGATCAGATCTGACCAGCTGAGTATGAGAGCATTGCCCTGAGAGTGGGGACCAATACCCCACCCCCACCCCACGAGCAGTATGTGCTGCATATTTTACTGATTGGGGAGGTGAAGAGGTCCCTGGTCAGAGTTCTCCATTGGTCAAAACTGTCACGCACTACGGTGTGATGAAGTTCCAGTCATGGTCAATCACAAACCATCTGCTGAGCAAGTCTGTGATCATGTTCTGAGTCCTTGGGAGACAGACAATGCACGAGTTCCAGAGGTTTACAGCCTCTGTACATAGAGCAGTTGACTTGGTGTCCCCCATTTGTTGACATAGTAAATAGTGGTGATGTTGCCAGACATAAAAAGATGATGGGACAGGACAGATGAGAGAAACGCTTGGCAAGACCTCATTACCACTCGGAGATCCAGAAAGTTGATGTGCATCCTGGATTCCCAAGGAGTCAGTGTTCCCTGTGTCATGTGGTCTCCCATGTGTGCTCCCATCCTACGAGGGACAGGGAGGAGGGGAGAAAGGGGGACTCCCACTCAAATCTGCCATGGGTCTCTCAACACTGGATGGAAGAACTATCAGCATAAAGGTCTACAGTGCAGCACATGGGTGAGTAAACTCTCTGGAGCCACATCTGGAATCAGCAAAGGTGGAAGCAAGTGAAGGCAGCAAGATATATCCACAAGGCCATGTGGCCAAGGAGGAATAGGCAAGACCTGGCCAGGACTGTTGACTACGTGGGCTATGATTTCCTGCAGAGTCTGGAACCTGTCCTTCAGCAGGTAAGCTTGTGTTGTGACTGAGCTGATGGAAGCCCCTATAAAGTCTAGGGATTGCATGAAGTCCAAAGCAGATTTTTCTACACTGATGCTGACAGAGAGGAAAGGAGTCCAAGCAGCTTGCAAGCTGAAAGTTGACCTTTGTATCTGGACTCTGCTGCTAGGAACCAGTCACCAAGATAGGGGAATACAAGGAATACAACTGACAAAACCTTGATGAAGACCCTGGAAGCAGTGGTGAGTCCAAATGGCAGGACCATGTATTGAAAATGATGCGGGCCAACCATAAATCTCAGGAATCGTCTGCAGGCTGGATGAACGTCTATGTGAAAATAAGTGTCCAGCATATTGAGAGCTGTAAACCACATGCCTTATTCTAATAATGGGATGACTGCTACTGAAGTGACCATACAAAACTTGGGTTTGCGGATGAAGCGACTGAGATAGTGGACATCCAGAACTGGTCTCCATCTGCCTTTCTTTCTGGGTATCAGGAAGTAAGTTGAATAGAACCCCATTCTTTGATAGTCTGGAGGAACCCGCTCTGTCACCACTCTTTGTAGTAAGAAGTCCAACTCTAAGGTGAGAATGTTGTCTCTGAGATGGGATTGGGAAGGGGGCTGTCAATGAGGCAGCATGATGCACTTGACTGTATAGCCATAGTAGGCAACATTTATTCCCATTTGTCCATTGTTTTTGCACTCCAATCTGGTAAGAAGAATACAAGATGACCCCCAAAGGAGGTGGGGTGGTTGTATGGCTGCAGGCAATGTGGTTGATGGCTTTCTAGGGTTCCTCAGAAATCTCTCTTCTGTGGGAGTTGTATCTGGGAGGAGGAATGTTGCAAGGACAGGCATGAAGACAAGATCTTTGAATCTCTTGACGCTTCCCTGGTGGTCCATACGGACGCTGATAGAAAAACTGTGAGGTTCCATAACGGTGTGTGGGTGGCAGGCGGTACAATTTATGCTTCAGTGCAAGTATTTAAATACCCAAGGAATGAAGTGTCCTCAAATCCTTGAGAATGTGGAGAGAGTTGTCCATTTTCTGGTTCAAAAGATAGAATTAATCAAAAGGGAGGTCTTTGATGATATCTTGTACCTCCATAAGAAAACCAGAGGAAAGAAGCCACAATCTCATCCTCATGACAATGTCCAAGGCCATGGAGAGCGATGAGTAGAGTCCTGCGCAGATACAAAATTTTTTATCCATGTTCGAGCCACAAAATTTGTCCGTGGATATCTGCATCCATGGATGTGGATATCTGCGGATTTGAAGGGCTCTACCAAAGGCTCCACAGGTCACCCAGCACCAGTGATGCAAGGCTGTGCCAAACTGACCCCCAATGGCTCCCCACTTCTCCCCCGCCACACCTTTTTCCCCACTCCAGGCAGGGAGGCTACAATCCTGGGCCTTGTGTGCAGCACCACCCTCCCAGTGGGGGCCTTGGACACCCCTACGCAACTACAGTGGCTCTAACGCATGCGGACCTAGCCGGGACAGACAGCAGCGACAACTATTCTCTTCACAGCGCCCGCTAAAGTACAACCACACATCTTTCAAAATGGCACTTGGCACACTACTTTCTGGGAGTTGTAATTTACCTCCTCCATCTGAGAAAGCTAGGGATTTCAACTCCCAGAATACCCAGAGGCTATTGCAACATATTGCAGCCTGCTGTTGCATGATTCAGAGAGCTGAGCTGGAGCCTGAGGGCTGGGTGACAGCTGTTACATTCGGATGAGCATGTGCTGCACAGCCCTGCCAGGATACAAAATTTGTATCTGCATCCAAGCTGCAATTCGCAAAAATGGTCCACAGATATAAAGTGGATATCCACAGATTTACAGGGCTCTAGTGATGAGGTATCTGCCACATCCACCGCCAATTGAAACAATGATCTTGTTCCCCTCCTCTATTATTGCTTAGAAGGGGCCCAGACTTGTTGAGGCAGTTTTTCAGCAAAGTCCTCCAATTTGCTGTAATACAGGAAATTGTATTTGGCAAGTAATGCCTGATCAAGATCTCAGATTGAAGGCTGGCTGAGGAGAAGACCTTGAGGCCCAAAAGGTCAAGCTGCTTTGCCATCCCTGTCAGATGGGGTGGAGTGTAGGTGCTGTTGTCTAGCCCATTCCGTTGCTGGGCTAAGAGGTGCCGGAGCACGGGGTAAGAGGTGCCTCAGCTGAGGCATGCCCTGCACAGAAGATAAAGTCTCCCTGGAAGTAGAGGGTTCCAGGCAGTGTGGAAACCTTGACTCTCCCAGAGCAAACACTTCCCAGCTTCCCTGGAATCAAGGATACTTTCTCAGTCCCCACAACTGGTACAGGAACAATTGTCTTCCCTGGAGCAGACAGGTCTCGAGCTTGGAGGAATGCAGGTGCTGGCAGTAGGTCAGTGCAGGTCAGTACCCAGTAATGACAGATTCACTGGTTTCTGTGGTCTTTTTTTGTGCTTGGACTCTTTAGAGCAGTGCTTCTCAAAGTCAGGCCGCCGCTTGTTCATGGAAAACCCCTGGCGGTCCGCACTGGTTTGTTTACTTGCCGCATCTGCAGGTTCAGCCAATCCCGGCTACCACTGGCCGCGGTTCGCCGCTCCAGACCAATGGGGGTTGCAGGAAGGGCGGCCAGCACATCCCTCGGTCCGCGTCGTTTCCTGCAGCCCCCATTGGCCTGGGAGCCACGATCGGATGAACCAAATTCTCTCTGCATAACATCCATCCACCAAGCTAAAACTCCTGCCATTTCGCATCTCGATTATTGCAGCATCTTTTGTTTACCTTGACAAATACAATCTTGCCGCACCCATATCCTTTCAGAATGCTGCTGCACAGATCCATCGCTTTGATCACATTATTCCTCTTTGCAGCCTTCTATTGCCCCCTCCCCCTCTATTGGATCAAATACAAGCGACTTGTCTTAACTTTCAAAGGCCTTTCACTGCCTATCCCTACCCTACCTATCATCTCTCATTCACTATTGAAACGTTGACTCCTGCCTTTGATCTACCAACGGCACCAGCCCCAGTTGCTTACTTGTTAAATTTTCAAACATGCACTTCTGTGCTTTCTCCCGTGCTGCCCCTCATGGAAGAGCACCCCATAAACATCTTCAAAGATACCTCATGATCCTCCTTCAAATCCCACCTTAAAACTCTCCTTTGTCATCGTTTTGTAGGCATGTACTTGTCCTTGTACTCCTCCATCTGCTGCCTCTTGTCTTAAACATAGATTGTAAGCACTTTGGGGCAGGGACAGTCTTTTGTGTCTGTACAGAACCTAACACAATGGAGTCCTGGGCTATAACTGGGGCTCTTAGATGCTACAGTGAGACAAACAAACAATCAACAAGTAATAATATATAGGCACACTCACTCTCTGTTTCAGATAAGCATGAACATATAAACTTGGACTAAAATAAACATTTGTGGAGCATATGAAGGTAAAGAAACTCCTTTGTTAGAGAGAGTGTAGACATGAGACGTATACAGACTTGTACTTGATTTCACTGTGTTTTATTAAATAAAATGGAGCACTAGATACTTGACATCAATACAATTCCAGTCAGAAAGAGAGGGTCTGATTCTGATCCTCCCAGCCTTGCACCTTTGTGTAGTTCTTCACTCCTATGCAAAGTGGTATAAAATGCTATCACTGTGATTGAGCAGCAGTTTATATCCACTTTGCACAGGGAAAAAATGAGGTATAAAGCCAGAAGAGACCTTATATCGTTTAGTCTGATCTCCTATCTAACACCGCCCATAGAATTTCACAGTTACCCATACACTTAGTCCAATAACTTGTGTTTGACTTGTGGTATCAAGTCAAAATGCCTTACGAAAGTCCAAGTCCAAGGCAGTTACATTTCTCAGCCAAACTTATCTCAAAGAATGAATTCAGGTTTGTTTTTGACAAAACCTATTTTCCACAGAACCATGCTGACATTAATTATATTTGTATCCTTTAGCTCTTTATTGACTGAATCTAATACCAGCTTCCATTATTATGCCCAAGGGTGATGTCAGGGTAAATGGCCTGTAATTAGTCAGGACATTCTACTTGCTCATTTTTAATACTGGTATGGCATTAGTATTCTTTCAGTCTTCTAGAACTTTCCCAGTATTCCAAGATTATTCAAAATTAACATCGGTGAATGACAGATCTCCGTAGCTACCTGTTTTAGGACTCTTAGCTGTAAGTTATACAGGACTGCTTATTTAAAAGTGACAAAAAGTCCTGTGGCACCTTATAGACTAACAGACGTACTGGAGCATAAGCTTTCATGGGTGAATACCCACTTCGTCAAACGTCTGACGAAGTGGATATTCACCCACGAAAGCTTATGCTACAATACATCTGTTAGTCTATAAGGTGCCACAGGACTCTTTTTCACTTTTTAGATCCAGACTAACACAGCTACCCCTCTCATATTTAAAAGCGTTTATCCCTAGTAGATTCTGTTTAACATCTTCCTTAGTTATTTTATTACAGTGGAGCAGGGGCTGCCAACCTCTGGCTCTGAAGCCACATGCAGCTCCTTGTATAGGCACCTACTCCGGAGCTGGAGCTTGGAGCTACAGGCACCAACTTTCCAATGTGCCAGGGGGTACTCACTGCTTAACCCTTGGCTCTGCCACAGGCCCTGCGCCCACTCCACCCCTTCCCATCCCCTCGCCTAAGCCTGCAGTGCCCTCGCTCCTCTCTCTCCCCCCCCCCCCCCAGAGCCTCCTGCACACCACGAAACAACTGATCAGGATATGCAGGGAGGGAGGGGAGGAAGGAGCTGATCAGCAGGAGTGTCCCTGGGCGGAAGGCACTGGGAGCGGGGTGGGGAAGCTGATGGGGGGCTGCTGATGTATTATTGTGACTCTTTGGCAATGTACATTGGTAAATTCTGGCTCCTTCTCTGGCTCAGGCTCACCACCCCTGTAGTGGAGAGATGCAGAATAATGCTTCTATTCTCATGACAAATTATTGTATTACAGCTAAATTAGTGGAAATGATTTAGAACTCTGACAGATCACATGCTTGGCCATAATTTTTAAATTAACGTCTAAACGGTGAATTTAACTGAAGTTCCCTTCTGAAAACATAAAAAAAGATATAGGGCATAGACTTACTAAACACACAGCTGGGACACTGCTCCAGCGTTTTTTTGATGTATATTGTACACAGGTTTTCTAGGGGAATGCAATGGAAATTCTTTTTCTAATATTATCCTGCCTCCCCAATACAAAAAAAAAATAAAAATAAAAAATAAAAGTTCAATGGTGAAGTCGTCTTTGGAAAGGCATTGAATGTAACAAATTATCTTTCAATTTACTTTAACTGACTGATATCAATTATGTTGCTGTATTAGTTTATTGTCAAAATAAAAAACTTTTTGAAGGTCAAAAGAGTTTGATTTTGTCAAGATTCACCATAATAAAATATGTCTTCTTTCCAGAGTACAAACTTTTCACAAACTGCGTACCAATTTGGCAGATTTATTATGATACTTTCTAAAAGAGAATAAATTAAAGTAACAGGATTTTAAAGTAACTATCTAAAATCTCTTGCTGCAATTTGATTTTAGTTTAGTGTAAGTGGCATGCATACGCTCAGTGAACGGTGCAATGATTTACCTGTAATCTCATGTTATAGACATCCTCTGCCATAAACAGTATAGAAAACATTTAGTCTCTACATTCTGATCTACTTTTGGTGTGATGCTACAAAAACAGCCAACAAAACACACATCAATTCGGCTTCCTTATGCATGTTTTAGTATTGGTGAAACATACCCATTTCCCCCACCTAAAAGGGTCCATATTTTCTAGTCAGAACAGAAACATTTGTTATGATGGGTATACCAAACATACTACTGGTGAAGATCAGGGAAGGAAGAACACAGATGTGCACCAGTGACCCCCTATTAAAGGTGGAGGGCATGCTTTGCCTCCAACACACCTGACCCCCATTATACATTAGAGGCATTCTCTTCTCCTCCTCACCACCACACACAAACAAAGCCCTGGGTCTCACTGATAGGCTAGAGCAGACATGGGCACACTACAGCCCACGGGCCCATCCTGCCCGGCCCCTGAGCTCCCAGCCGGGGAACCTTGTCCCCATCCCTATCCACTCCCCCGCAGCCACACGGGCCACACTCTGGCCCACTGCTCTCGCTGGGCAGCATGGGAAGCGCAGCTGGCTCTGGCCAGGTGGCATGGCTGCAAGCTCCTGCTGCTGGTAAGGGGGTCAAGTAGGGGAGCGGGGGGGCAGTCAGGGACAGAGCCGGCGCTTTCATTAGGAGACCCTAGGCAGTCGCCTAGGGCTCCAGGATTCGTGGGGTGGCATTTTGTGCGTTCTCCATGGGGCACACAAGAGCTTCTGTTTCTGCGCCCGTTGCGCTGCCGAAGAAGGCCCTTCTACCGACGTGCTGCGGAGAACAGCGCAGGCAATTGAGCAGCTCAATGACTGCCACTGTCGCCTGCAGCATTTTGGCGGAGGGTCCTTCTTCGGCGGCATGATGGGAGCGGAACCGGAAGCTCCCGCGTGCCCTGTGGGGAGTGCACAAAATGCCGCCCTCCGAATTCTGCCTAGGGCGCCAGAAGGTCTGGCACCGCTCCTGGTCAGGGAGGAGGAGGCGCAGTTGGATAGAGTGGAGGTTCTGGGGGCGGTGGTCAGGGGGTGGGGAACAGGGAGAGTTGGGAGTAGGAGTCCTGGGGGGCTGTCAGAGGATGGGAATGTGGATAGGGATTGGGAGGGCAGTCAGGGGACATGGAGGCTGGATAAGGGGGTGGGATCCCAGGGGGCAGTTAGGGGTGGGGGATCCCAGGAGAAGGTGGTCAGGGGGTGAGGAGCAGAGAGTGGTTGGATAGGGGGTGGGAGCCCCTGGGGGGCTGTCAGAGGGCAGGGGTGTAAATGGGGTTGGAGCAGACAGGGAGCAGGGGCTTTGGATGGGGGCGGGTGTCCCAGGAGGAGGCAGTCAGGGAACAAGGAGCAGGGGGGAGGTTGGATGGGTTGGGGGTTCAGAGGGGGGCAGTCAGGGGCAGGAAGTGGGAGGAGATGGAGGCCAGGCGGTTTGGGGAGCCACAGCCTTCCCTACCCAGCTCTCCATACAGTTGCCCAATCCCAATGGGGCCCTGGGGCCAAAAAGTTTGCCCACCCCTGGGCTAGAGGCACTTACTGCTTCTCCAACACCAGATCCCCATGATAAGTTTGGGACATTCCCTGCTCCTCCTCCCCCTACAAACACAGGCCCCATTATATGCTAGAGAAATAGCTGTTCTCCCCACACACACATCTGACCCCCTGACAGGTCTGGGGACATTCCCTGCTGCTCCTGCTCCCCACACACCCGACCCCACGACGGACGCTCTCTTCTTCCCTCCAGCCCCCCCCGGGCGGACGCTGGGCTT
The DNA here is from genome assembly GCF_025201925.1 of Gopherus flavomarginatus. Classification (NCBI taxonomy): domain Eukaryota; kingdom Metazoa; phylum Chordata; order Testudines; family Testudinidae; genus Gopherus; species Gopherus flavomarginatus. The sequence goes on along the minus strand of NC_066617.1, from coordinate 78,124,580 downwards.
CCCCGCGCTGTCTCTAGCCCTTCTCTGCTGCACCGCCGGCCGCTCACCCACTGCTCCGAGGGCGCCCCCGGAGGAGGGCGGGGTGTCGCTCACCAGGAGGCTACGAGCGGGTTGCTCCTGTCCACGAGTTTGACCCAGGGCTTGTACCACTGGATCCGCCCGGCGGCTTCTCCCCACAGCTTCTCGGGCTCCGCCAGGGCAGCCCTGACCGCCCGCTCGTACGCGCCCTCGGGGGCGGCCTGCCCGGCGGAGAGGGAGCGCCGGGCGGCGCGAGCGCTCCCAGCGCCGCGCCGGGCTGGCCCCGTCAGCCAGCCATTGCCCCAGACCCGGTTGCAGGCGAGGATCCCTATCAACCTGCGCTGGAGGCCCATGGTGATGCCGCTCTGCGGACCGCTCCCGTCCCGTGCGGCTGGGGAGCGACTCCCTCTAGCCCGACTGAAGGGCCACGTGGAAGCCGCTCGAAAAAGCCGAGCTGGATCCCCTGCCCGCTGCAAGCGCCGCTCTCCGCCGCGGAGCGCTTCGCGAGCAACAGGTCTGCAGGCGCTAAAGTACCGAGTCCAGCCCGGGCTTTGCTCCTGCCGCTGAGCCGCCCCTGCTGATGGCCAGGGGCCAGGTGAGTTCGGTTGCACAAGCCTGAGTGACCGCCCCGATTTCATTCACGGTCTCTGCGCTGAACAGCGGGTCAGAGCCCCGCGCATCTCGGAGCGTGGGCCAGGCAAAACAGATCTTCCTGCTTATAGGGCACTGTTAGCAGAGCCCTGTCCGGCTACAGATTTGTATCCGCGTAGCCGGGACTCTAACTGTTAGCACAGGCGCCCTTGTCCATAGTACCTGGAGGCACTTGACATAGCTTCGAGCAGCCAACGTGTCCCTCCAAGCAGGGAGCATGCACGCAGTGCAGCCCCTTCTACCTCCATCATCTCCAGGGCTAGGGGAGCCTCAAACCAGCACAGCCAGGGTCCCTGCAAGGACGTTTCGCACCCTAGGCGAAACTTCCACCTTGCGCCTCCCATCCAGCCCTGTGGCAACTCCCCACCCCCCCTCCACCCTGAGGTGCCCCCCCATGGCAGTTCCCCACCATACACCCTGAGGCACCCCCACGGCAGCTACCCACTCCCCCCACCCCGGCCCAGAGAACCATGTAGAAGCTCCCCACCCCAGCTCACCTCTGCTCCACCTTCTCCCCAAGCATGCCTCCTCCGCTCTAATTCTCCTGCCAGGCTTGCAGCGCCAAACAGCTGATTGGTGCTGCAAGCCTGGGAGATGGGAGAAGTGGAGCAGCCACCGCGCCCTCGGGGAGGAACCGCTGTAAAAAAAAATTGGGGGCACCGCTTTTTGGCACCCCCAAATCTTGGCACCCTAGGCAACCGCCTACTTCGCCTTAATGATAGCACTGGCCCAGAGCACAACCAACAGCCTGGCCTTCCCAAGCCTGAGGTTAGTCAGACTGCCAACCTTGTGAGAACACAAGGCAGAGGAATGCACAATCTAGATCTGTACCACTGTGCCTCCCCACATCACTTTCAATAAATCACAAATATTCCCTCTCCTCTCCCTCACCCCTCCATAAAAAATAATTGAAACCTACTGCTCAACTGTATCGGCCTGCAGTAACAGAATATGCTTATTATGAGGATGAAGAGAAATGAATTAAGTGGGTGCAGAGGGAGCAAAGTGAAAAAGGAGGAAGAGGGGCATCTTATTGTGAGGTTATTTTCAACACTTATGTGATTTGTATAAGTACTGGGTGTTTGGTTGCAACATTTCTAGTGGCTAAAGCAGGGGGGGCCCTGTCCCTAGAGGGGCAAGGTTGTGTGCTGTCACTGGGAGGTGGGTGCTGCCCCCAAGAGGAGAGAAGTTGTAGAGTGATCCTGCACTTATCCCACAGCAGTAGCTCCGGTCGCTTCCATCACATAGGGAAGGCTGGGCTCAGCCGCCTACTCTGGGCTTAGTGACCTGGCACCTTAGGCATGAGTTCACTGCATCACTCAGGTTTGACCTGGCCCCCTGATGGGAGCATTGTGGGCAGCCAGGCCAAAGGTGAATGCATTAATTCCAATTTGAATCAGTCCTTTCCCCTTATCTGGCTAGAAGGAAGGGCATGTGCGGTGGGGAAAACTCTTGAACCAGAAAGTGGGCACTGCCATGCTGTGTTCAGTGAAGGCACAGCTGCATGGCTAGCCAGGAGCTACAGTGAAGCTAGATACAAAAAAGAGTCCCCAGAAACCATATACACAGCCACACATGGAAAAGGCTGTGACTGCTGGACATCACAGCGGAGTGCAGGACTATATGGCACTTACAGAGAACATGGGCGGCGCCATGCATTTTGCCATCCCAAGCACAGCTGGCAGGCAGCCTTCGGCAGCTTGCCTGCGGACCTTCCGCAGGCACGCCTGCGGGAGGTCCGCCGAAGCCACAGCACCAGCGGGTCCTCTGCAGGCAAGGCACCGAAGGCAGCCTGCCTGCTGCCCTCGTGGCGCCGGCAGAGCGCCCCCCGCAGCTTGCCGCCCCAAGCATGCACTTGCCGTGCTGGCGCCTGGAGCCGCCCCTGACAGAAGCAACAGCAGCTGGGCAGGGAGGCAGTGCAGAGACACAGGTTTGAATCAGAGACAGAGGTTTGAAAACCTGTAAGTTCCTGTTTGCTTGGAATAGAGCTGCACTGGAGAGGGTACTCCAGGCACTATCCCTGCAGATTCCTAATTCTCGACTGGACTGCTCCAGGGACCCAAACATTTACAGCTATGGCTCACTTTGAACTGTAAAGGTTTAAGACTCTGAACCTAAGGTATGTCCAACCTTTACCTTTCCTGCCAGCCCTAGTAAAAAACCTTTTCTTGTAGCCATGTGTCTGACTGGTTACTGGCACCTACCAAGGCCAGCACCCTCAAGACCTAGCTACTGAAGCACCTACAGTACTTGCCTTTGAGCCGTTGTATGCTACTGGCACATTATGGGTTTGGTGTACTCCCATTACTGAGCAGCTGCAGTAATTACAAACTAAAAACATCTCCCCCATCCCTTGTTTTGAAAGATTCTACTGGTTTGAGAGAGATTCCCCGTGCCTAAAATGGGGACTACCACTAGTATCAGCAAGGCGTCTGAGAATGGAAGAAACATCTTAAGCTCAGCTACTTCAAATTGTTTTGAATTTCTTTTTACTATCTGGGGCCAAGCCAGAGGACTTTTCTAAGTTTCAGAGGGTCCTTTTTAGAATACTATAAAGTGTGAACCAGCTAAAAGAATACACTAGACTCCTGAATTTTGCAGAGTTATATATTCTTTATGGAATCAGTTATTTTACTGTTCTAATGACTCTATCTGTAATGAAAAAAAAAAGTAGGGGGAGCAGATTGTTCATAGAGTCACATTATACAAAGACATTGTATAAGAGATACCGAAAATTACATTTTGCTGCTGACTGTGAAGCAGCTGGGATGAGAATTAGCATCTCCAAATTGGAGGTCATGGTCGTCTCTCAGAGGAAAGTGGATTGTTCTCTCTAGGTGAAGGGGAGCAGCTGCCTAGGGGTCTTGTTTATAAGTGATGGTAAGTGGCGCAGGAGATTGACCAGTAAATTGGTGCAGCAGCAACAGTGATGTGGGCGCTGTACCAATCCGTGGTGGTGAAGCAGGAGCTGAGTTCTTGGACAAAGCTCTTGGTTTACGGGCCAATCAATGTCCCCATCCTCACCTATGGTCATAAACTTTGCGTAATGACCAAAAGGACAAAATCATGGGTACAAGGGGCAGAAATGAGGTTTCTCCACAGTGTGGCTGGACATACTCTCCAAGACAATGTGAGGGGCTCAGCTATTCAGGAGAGCCTTGAAGGAGAGCTGCTACTTCTCTGGATCAAGAGGAGCTAGCTGAGGTGGTTTGGGCACCTGATAAGGATGCCCTCTGGGAGGCTTCCTTTGGATGTCTACCAGGCATGTCCCACTGGGAGGAGGTCCCCAGGCCAATCTAGGACACTCGAAAAATTATATCTCCCTGTTGGCCTGGGAACACTTGGGAATCCCTCAGGAGGAGCTGGAACCTGTTGTAGAAGGAAAGGAGGTCTGTTTCTCCATACTGTCACCATGATCCTCACCAGAAACAGTGGTATAAAGGAAATAGAAGAAGAAGAAAATTACAACTCCAAGTAAGTATACGTGTGTGTCAACAAATCAGGATAGCCACAAATATTGTAACATTCACTATTAACTTGGGGGTTATGCAAGGTGACTATTACTGATATATTCCAAGTTTAGTCATTCAACAAGGTACATAACTGGTAAATGAATAAACTGATCAAAGGAAATAGTCTATTTACCCACTACAAGAGGGAAAACATTAACTCAATAAATTCTCAGTCAGGACTGAATAAGGTGAGCAGGATTTGACCAATAAACGGTCTCATTTTGGCCCAACTCCCTCTCACTTTATCCCATTCTCCACCCCCAAAAACAACTACCACTCTTCAGACATCAAGAATGGTGGTTTCTATTTCTGATGCAAACAAAACCACACCATCATGAGTAATGCCAAGAGGCCCCAATATGCTAGGCCCCGTATATAACAAAGAAGCTTACAATGCAAGTGAAGACTGTTCAGTAAACATTCTAAAAGAACTTCGCACATTTAAGGTCCCACCCTGTAGCCTGTGGAAGGACTGGAGAATGCCACCAAAGCAAAGGAATCAGAATGGCATTTCTGAGACACCAAGAGGCTGCACTTTGGAATACTGTGCCACCTGCACCATTTTGCAGATACTCTTTCTCAACTATGGAGAGGGGGTTGAAGAAATAGGCAGGGATGGAAGGATTGTCTATTCACATCCTCTGGCCAATATGCTTCAAGGAAGAGGAGCAAAAGGGCTGTGAATATGATTGCAGCCCTGAGATTGGTATAGTATTTATGGATTTGCTGGTGGTGCATCAGAGGAAGAATTCCATTTCCTCCCATTGTCCATGGAGAATTCTTGCACACAGCCAGCATACTCAGTTAGGGCCTGATCTTGCTCCCTTTTAAGGCAACAGGAATTTTGTTATTGATTTCAGTGAGAACAAAATTGGGCCAGTAAACAAATTTTGTCCTCAGGCACCAAGGAAAGCTTTTGAGTTGGCTGGGCATATCATCACTGTTAGTACTTAGGTATGTCTACAGACAGCTTAAGTGCTCATCCACACTCTCTTCATCTCATGTCTCAATTTCTTCAACATCCTTTCCTCTGGCTTTGACAAATGCCTTCTTGCACCACTGATATCCATTCAGAATGCTGCTGCCAAGATCATTTTCCTAACATGTCACTTTGATCATGTCACCCTCTCCTTTGCATCCCTTCATGGCTCCCTCTTCTCTATCATATGAATCTATTAGTCTTCACTTTCAGAACCTTTCACAATGTATCCCCACTTGACCTGTTATATCTACATTCTCATCAAAAGGTCAACACCCTCCTCTGATCAGCCCATGACACAGCCTCAATCTCCCACTAGTTAAATTTTCAAACAAAGAACCTTTGTGCTTTCTCCCAAGCTGCCCCTCATGCTTGGGAGAAGCTTCCCATAAACATCCACAAAATTAACTTAGTATCCTCATTCAAAACCCTCCTTCAAACTATCCTTTGCTGTGAGGTCCACACAAAAATTAACCGTTAGGCTGCTCCTGTGCTCAGACCACTGCCTAACAAGCTGACCAATGTTGTCTCATTCCCTTGTACTCTCCCTTCTTTCTGTATTCATCTGTTGTCTCTTGCCTTATATTTAGATTGCAAGCCTTTTGGGACAGGAATGGTCTTTTTGTTCTGTGTTTGTACAGCACCTAAAACAGTGGGGTCCTGGTCCATGACTAGGGCTGTAAGATGCTATGGTAATACAAATAATAAATAATCATAACAAATAATAATATATGTGTACACACACAGTCTCAGATAAGCATGAACAGAGATTGTCTTCTGTGTTTGTATAGCACCTAGCAATAGGGTCTTGGTCTATGACTGAGGCTCCTCAGTGCTACAATAATAATTAATAATAAATCACAAGTTGTCTTGAACACAAGCATGTGATATGTGGGCAGGACAGCTGAGTTCTGTAAGTCCACTTTTAGAGAAGTCTCTCTTCGAGCCTGTCTGTAAACATTATTCGTTTTTTCTTGACATTATGCACATTCAGGCTAAAAGAAAGCAGTTAATGGCTTTTAAATTGAATGTAGCAATACAGTCTTAAATCTGCCTGTCCTGCTCTATGACAGGATAGATATTAAATGCAACGAACAAACTTCCATATGTTTATTTTGATTAAGTCTGACAGCTCCTGACAATGTGTGAACAGATCAGATCAAGATTGCGTTGCGAGAGCAGATGATTTATCAGACTCAGATAAAGGTTTATTTTAAAGTTCTATAAGATTGGAAGGTTAGACTATTGGAATACATATAATTCAGTGGCAAAGAACTATGTGAACTCAGAATTAAGGTTGCTTGGTGGTATGTCATCCCCTTGCAGAATGTTGAGGAAAACTCAAAATTCTAAAATCCAGGAAATGCACAGTTAATGCTGCGCATGCAACCTTAACTCTGCCTGCTTTCAACAATGCCCAAATACACCTGATTAACACACATACCTTTACTCTGCCAGCTCCACAGTTGCTGAAATGTACAAGCCCTTCACCTCCTTTTACAGCCCATTCACTCTCACTCACAGGATTCTGTCTAATGCTATTGCATGGCTACACTACTATTTATACTCACATTAGCTTGATGGGAGCTAGCGCAAGTATGAGTACATGAGCATGGAAAATCACACTCCTAGATTCATAGTATAGACATAAACCCAATGTCCCACCTCTCATTCCCTATGCCTCCCTCACCTGAGCCGTCAGTCTCTCTCCTCTCTCATGCATCCCCATAACCTCCCTTCGCTTTCTACAGCCCCATGCTCTTCTCCTCTTATTCCCCATTCCGCCACCTCCTAATCTCTCTCCCTTCCCAGGAAGCATTCACATGTCTAATTTTCCCCCAAATTCTTTGATTATATTTCTCCAAAAATAACCCCCCCTCCATGCATACGTGCTGACTCCGTGAGTGCTCCAGAGTTGGAGCACCAATGGAAAACAAAATAGTGGGTGCTCAGCACCCACCAGCAGACCTCCCAAACAGATCCTCCCCTTCCCCCCAGCACTTCTCACGCACCAGCGGGCCTCACTGATCAGCTCCTTCCCCTCCCTCTCAGCACCTTCCGCCCACCAGTGATCAGCTGTTCAGCAGCATGCAGGAGGCGCTGGGGCGGAGGGGGCAGGAAGAGGCGGAGGTGGGGCCAAGATGGGGGCTTGAAAGAAGGAGTGGAGTGGAGCTTGGGGCAGAGTGGGGGTCAAGCACCCTCTGGCAACTAAGAAAGATGCCGCCTGTGCCCCATGACTCAAATTTTAGCAACCTCCACCTACTCCATCCAAACTCCTTTTGTGTTAGAAGGGCCTGTGATTAACTTGTTTCAAGCTGCTCAACACCTTTTTATGGAGTAAGTTAAAACACCATTGAGATTGATAAGTTAAAACTTACCCTTCAGTTAACATATCTGTAAGCATAAGACCCCAGCTAAGACAAAAAGAGTATGTGAACCTGCCCAGGAGCTTTTGGCTTAGTATTGGGGGGGGTTGGTTTTTTTTTTGGAGGGGGGCAAGAGAGAAAGGGGGAGACCGACAAAAGACTGAAAAAGACAAGAACAAAGAGAGAGGCAGAGGTAAAAAGCAAGAAAGCCAAGCAGTAGCCTATGATCACAGTGTGACCCTGGGAAAAAAGCTAGAGAGGAACTTTTAAAGTTGTTGGCTAAAGATATTTGGGACTGTAAACTAAGAAACTGCTCCTTTTGTTCTTGGTTCATCCTCCATTTGCACAAGGGCAACTAAGTACATTACTTGTAAATAAACGAGATTGTATCAGAGAAAATACCAGACTCCATCAGTTTCTTCAGCTAGGCCCCAATCTTTGACTAGCCACTTGGGTCAAAAAGAAGCAACATTATCCTTAGTTATGTTAATTGAAGGGTGACTTCACAGCTGTCAATCACAACTAGGGCTTTGATTCATCCACTCATTAGTACCTCTCAGGCCTGGTCCACACTACAGCGTTAAATCAATTTAAACAGCGTTAAATCGATTTAACGCTGTACCCGTCCACACTACAAGGCACTTAAAATCGATTTTAAGGGGTCTTAAAATCGATTTCTGTACTCCTGCTCAACGAGAGGAGTAACCCTAAAATCGATATTACTATATCGATTTAGGGTTAGTGTGGACGGAAATCGAAGTTATTGGTCCCATTCTTTTACTGAGCTACCCAGAGTGCACCGCTCCGGAAATCGATGGTAGCCTGGGACCATGGACGCACACCACCGAAGTAATGTGCCCTAGTGTGGATGCGTAAAATCGATTTTATAAAACCTGTTTTATAAAATCGATTTTATTAATTTCGATTTTACTCTGTAGTGTGGACGTGGCCTCAGTGTAACAGTCCAAGGCAGCAGAAGTAAACCATTTTGGGTGGGAGGCTGTCACTTGGAAACTTCTTGGTCAAATGGCCCCACATTTGGATCACTAATGCTACCCCATGCCTCCAGGATGCATGCCAAATTTCAAAGCAATCCAAATAAACATTCGCATTTTAGCACACTTACAAGAGTCAAGCTTAAATGGCAGGAATAGAAACTCTGTAGCCACTTTTCTGTATTGGCTTATGCACGCTATAAAAAAAGGTACATTTTCTTAAATACTATTCTAAGTATGGGTTCCCCCAAAGTTTAGTGGTGCCATGCACTATCATGGGTAAAACCCAATAGATGTCACTTCTGTCCCACATCACATCAATAGGTTAATTTCTAGCTCTGCACAAGAAAAGAGCTTCACCTAGAAACTTTTTGAAAAATGGCTATTTTCTTCAAATCATATATCTCTACAACCCCCACTCAGCCCACCCTGCCCTTCCTGAAGACAGGTACATCAACTTTCAAAGGAATACAACTAAGCATATCTATTTCAAATTACTTAGAAAGGTTGACCTTCAAAGAGAAGTTGTGACACAACCATAACTATAGTCATGCTGCCATACCTGTGCAGGGGCATAGACTCATCCTGTACATTGTGTATTTCTCCTTTGTGTGTGTTTTTTTTCAAGGCAGTGATGCTTTGTTGCATCATGTGACAATTACTTACATGATGTGACTATTCTTATTCTCTCATCATTCTATATGGTGCTTTGATTTAAAGTACTTTGAAAAGGAGATGTGACTCTTCTCTCTAACTCCTTGCTCTTTCCTTGTACTCTGTTTTTGGTGGTCTCTTTCTCCAGTGGAGGATTTTCTAGAAAGCTGTTGTGGAGATTTCAAAGTAACTGAATCTGTTTTACAGGTTTTGGCTTTTGTGCGTGTTTTTCTTCCTGACTTCTCCTTTTAATTTCATATTTATTATTTTGAATTGAAATTTTTAGTCCTCAGACAAAATTTTTGGGAAACAGTCTTAGTTGATGCACATTGTTGGAGTTAATGCAACAACAATAAATGTACTGAGAGACTGTGACCTCTTCTTATACCAAGATTGCAACCAACTTCCATTGTAAAACCATGTTTTTAACTCCCTGTGACACTGTCATGAAAAATAAGTTACCATTGAGAGGTTATTGTAAAAACTTGTTGGGGACAACTGGAGGCCCATTTGTGCTACCCCTCCCATTGATTTCAGTGGGCATTATGAATCCCAACCTGTTCTCATTTATGTCAATGACCTATTTTGCACTCTAAAAGCAGCAAAGAATCCTGTGGCACCTTACAGACTACATGCATCTGACAAAGTGGGTATCCACCCACGAAAGCTCATGCTCCAAAACGTCTGTTAGTCTATAAGGTGCCACAGGATTCTTTGCTGCTTTTACAGATCCAGACTAACATAGCTACCCCTCTGATATTTTGCACTGACTTCATAGCAGTAGGAAAGAGTGTGTAAGCACACCGCCCTCCAATAATAGTCTGGTAGTATTTCCCATGCCATTTGTTTAATTTTATTTTATTGTTTAAGGCCCAGTTGTTCTTCCTTCCCTATGCATCAGCAAACAGAGCTAGCTGACTGTGGAGAAAAAAAAATTCTGTGACACTCTCTCTATTCCTGATCCTTAGGAGGCAACACTTCTTATAGTCAGTGCTGAGCCAGAGCAGTTATGTACTGCCCTCTACCCTAGGTCTGTGCCTTAATGACACAATCTGGCCCTAAAACAACCAAAGCTTCAGTTCTGTAGCCAAAAAAATAAAACATTTAAACACCAACATTCTGTACTTAACAAATTGTGTAGTCTTATGCACTGACAAGATAGTCAAGATAGTTAAGTCCCAATCAGACTGTGAAGAGCTACAAAAGGATCTCACAAAACTAGATGACTGGGCAACAAAATGGCAGATGAAATTAAATGTTGATAAATGCAAAGTAATGCACATTAGAAAACATAATCCCAACAATACATATAAAATGATGGGGTCTAAATTAGGTGTTACCACTCAAGAAGAGATCTTGGAGTCACTGTGGATAGTTCTCTGAAAACATCTGCTCAGTGTGCAGCGGCAGTCAAAAAAAGCGAACAGAATGTTGGGAATCATTAAGAAAGGGATAGATAATAAGACATATTGCCTCTATATAAATCCATAGTATGCCCACATCTTGAATATTGCATGTAAATGTGATTGCCCCATCTCAAAAAAGATATACTGGAATTGGGAAAGGTTCTGAAAAGGGCAACAAAAATTATTAGGGATATAGAATGGCTTGCATATGAGGAGAGATGAATAAAACTGTCTTTTCAGCTTGGAAAAGAGATGACTAAGGGGGTATATGATAGAGGTCTATAAAATCATGACTGGTGTGGAGAAGGAGTAAATACTTTTACTTATAACACAAGAACTCGGGCTCAACAAATGAAATTAATAAGCAGCAGGTTTAAAACAAAAGGAAGTATTTTTTTCACACAATCCACAGTCAACCTGTGGAACTCCTTGTCAGAGATGTTGTGAAGACCAAGACTATAACAAGGTTCAAAAAAGAACTAGATACGTTCATGGAGGAAAGGTCCATCAATGACTATAAACTAGGATGGGCAGGGATGGTGTCCCTAGCCTCTGTTTGCTGGGAATGGGTGACAGGGGACAGATCACTTGTTGATTACCTGTTCTGTTCATTCCTCTGGGGCACCTGGCATTGGCCACTGTCAGAAAATAGGATACTGGGCTAGATGGACCTTTGGTTTGACCCAGTATGGCCGCTCTTATGACACAGAGTATCATGGGACTCAAAAAGCCCTGGTAGGTGTTGAATTTGCTTGAGGCCCCTTACAGTGCAGAAGAACACTTCTGGGCCTGCTTCTCTTGTGATCAATCCACTCTGCTTATAGTACCAGCAGAGCAGTGAAATAATCATTTGTCAGAATGAGCAGCACTGCAGGAGTGAACATCACCGTACTGGGTTGTGGATGGACATCATCTTACAAATGGTACAGTGGAGATGGAGGAGAAGCTCAGAGTATCACAGGAAAATGAGACAGATCACTATACTATAGAGTGGAAGCAAATTAAATTCCTACTTTAGCTATAGTCCTAAAACTGTTTCCTAAAGGAATTTTGGTAATGAATAACTGTAGAAGATCATATTCACTAAACAAACTGCTTGCAGCCCATACTGATATCTTAAGGGGTAAAGGTTAAGACCATTAACTTGAGCTTCGTTTACAAACATCATCAGAGATTATTCCTGGGTTACTGAAATTTATCTCTAAAGATTTTTTCCAGCAAGATTTGAAAGACAAAACTAATGAGTTTAACATTTCCATTTTATTTCCTGAAATTCACACATGCTGGAGGATTTTCAAATAATATGTACTGGTGTGTTCAGAAATTCTCATTTTAACTATAGATTCCATTAAAATACACACACACACACTCAAGGCTTTATAACTTGGCAAAGAACAACAAACTACGTTAAATTATTTTATAAAGTTAGGCTTTAAATAATATTGTTTGCCTGTTTCAAACAAAAGAAAACATTTTCCTCCAACATTTTCCTTTAACATAAAAAAAAGGAAAAGAAATAAATTCACATCTTTGAAAAACATTTTTAAAATATTCTTATTTTGTAAAAAGATTAACAAAAAAAGTATAACTTTAAATAAAATATTGTAAAGATTATTTTGCCTCCTCGTATTCTTGAAATTTTCCAATCCCAATTTGCCAGGCACCCATATCTCCTAATTGAAATCACTTCTGAAGGCTCACTTCTTCCACAAAGCCCACTATTGAAACAAAAATAACCTTGCTTTGATTCTACCAGTGCATCTTGTCTTTCTTGGTCTGACTTGTAGATTGACAGCTCATTGGGGCAGGTACAGTCTTGCACAGTGCTGGGCATACTATCAGTGATAGAGAAATAATAGTAATACATTCGAGTTCAGTTGGTGGTAGTCCACGTAATACAGTGAAGTTTCTGTCAGAACCTGTTCTATTCATTTCCTTCAGAGGTGATAGAAATGGAACTGATAGGCTGAATGCTTAATTTATAATGGAAAAGGTTCCTGGGCTCAAGCAATTTTTTACTTACATAACTGAGGGGCAAGCCCAGAGTTGCCAGGTCTATGAGTTGCCAGGTCAGTAGACGGGGCATTAGCTCAGGCCAGGGCTTTATAAAGCCACTCACAAGTGACCAGGGGCTGCTAACAGGGAGTTTTGCAAGGGAGTTCTCCAGGTGAAAGAGGAGCAAATACAGCATCTGTGGGGTAAGTGACTGTCTGTAGTGCGTGTGTGTGTGTGTTTGTGTTTGGGGGTTACTTGCTGTGTGCTATGTGCTGAGCTTGTGTTTGTCAGTCTGTTTGTTTGTTTGGTGATTTGAAGGACCGTGTGCTGTGGCTGGCAGTTGGAGGCCGTGAGCTTCAAAGGAAGGTTTGAAAGCTCGAAGCCTCTGGTAATTGGCTGAGCCTTAATCAGTAGGCGGGGCATTAACTCAGTCCAGGGCTTTATAAAGCCGCGTACAAGCGACCAGGGAGCTTGTGAACAGGGGCTGCTAACGGAGTTTTGCAAGGGAGTTTGGGAAGGGAGGGGGGGTCCCTTGTTGGTCCTACCTGTTCCCCTGTAGTCCCCCTTAAAACCTATAATCCAAACCATTTTCCAAAACCCCTTTCTTTAAACCACCCTTTCATTAACTAGGAGACAATGCAGACAGAAGCCCAGCAGCAGAGTGGGGGCTATCCAGTTTATTGCACTGAGTGTAGCATGTATGATTACTTGCCCTGTGGGCGGGTGGCGTATGTGTGCAGTCGGTGCAAGGAGCTCCTGGCCCTCAGAGACCACGTACGGACTTTGGAGGCCAGGGTGGCAGAACTGGAGGAGCTAAGGGAGGCAGAGAGGTATGTTGATGAGGCTTTCCGGGACACTGTAGAATTGTCCCACCTCCACTGAGACAGCCTCTGTGCTGTTGAGGAGGAAGAAAGGCCCAGGGAAGCAGAGCAGTCAATGGGAGCAGAGGGAAACCTTCCCATAGTTGGGAGCCTCCTTCCAGATGGTGCTGGAGTTGCCTCTCGCACTGAGGTTACCTCTCCGGGGAGGGAACTCCAGTTGCTAGGAAAAGGCAGGTGTTAGTAATGGGAGATTCGATCATTAGAAACATAGATATCTGGGTTTGTGATGACCGAGAGAACCGTATGGTGACTTGCCTGAAGGTTGTGGCTCTCTTGAGGCATCTAGACAGACTTATGTGTAGTGCTGGGGAGGAGCCGGAGGTCGTGGTACATGTAGGTACCAATGACATAGGGAAGGGTAGGAGAGATGTCCTGGAAGCCAAATTTAGGCTGCTAGGGAAGAGAATGAAATCCAGGACCTCTATGGTGGCATTCTCAGAAATGCTCCCAGTTCCACGCGCAGGGCCAGGTAGGCAGGCAGAGCTTCAGAGTCTCAATGCGTGGATGAGATGATGGTGTAGAGAGGAGGGGCTTACGTTCATTAGGAACTGGGGAAACTTTTGGGATTCGGGGAGCCTATACAGGAGAGATGGGCTCCACCTAAACCAAAGTGGAACCAGACTGCTGGCACTAAACATTAAAAAGGTTGTAGAGCAGTTTTTAAACTAGGAGATGGGGGAAAGCCGACTGCTGCAGAGGAGCATGTGGATCGGACACAGACTTCTCTTAGGGGAGAGTCTAATGACAGAGAATTTCCAGGTTATAGTCAGGAACAGAGGATGGAAGAGGATAATGTAAGGGCTGGATCAGATGATAAACAGTCACATAAAAAAGAATCTGGCTCAGCAGAAAAGGGCAGACAAATAAACAGGGACAAGTTTTTAAAGTGCTTGTACACAAATGCTATAAGTCTAAATAATAAGATGGGTGAACTAGAGTGCCTTGTGATAAAGGAGGATATTGATATAATAGGCATCACAGAAACCTGGTGGACTGAGAGCAATCAATGGGACACAATCATTCCAGGGTACAAAATACATCGGAAGGAGAGAACAGGTCGTGCGGGGCGGGGGGGGGAGTGGCACTACATGTGAAAGAAAATGTAGATTCAAATGAAGTAAAAATCTTAAGCGAATTCACAGGTTCCATAGAATCGCTATGGATAGAAATCTCATGCTCTAATAAGAATATAACATGAGGGATCTATTATCGACCACCTGTCCAGGACAGTAATAGTGATGATGAAATGCTAAGGGAAATCAGAGAGGCCATCAAAATTAAGAACCCAATAATAGTGGGGGATTTCATTTATCCCCATATTGACTGGGACCATTTCACTTCAGGACGAAATGCAGAGATAAAATTTCTTGATACTTTAAATGACTGCTTCATGGAGCAGCTGGTACGGGAACCCTCAAGGGGAGAGGCAACTCTAGATTTAATCCTGAGTGGAGCGCAGGAGCTGGTCCAAGAGGTAACTATAGCAGGACCGCTTGGAAATAGTGACCATAATACAATAGCATTCAACATCCCTGTGGGGAAAAGAACACCTCAACAGCCCAACACTGTGACATTTAATTTCAAAAGAGGGAACTATACAAAAATGAGGGGGTTAGTTAAACAAAAGTTAAAAGGTACAGTGACTAAAGTGAAATCCCTGCAAGTTGCATGGGCCCTTTTTAAAGACACCATAATAAAGGCCCAACTTCAATGTATACCCCAAATTAAGAAACACAATAAAAGAACTAAAAAAGAGCCACCATGGCTTAGCAACCATGTAAAAGAAGCAGTGAGAGATAAAAAGACTTCCTTTAAAAAGTGGAAGTCAAATCCTAGTGAGGCAAATAGAAAGGAGCACAAACACTGCCAGCTTAAGTGCAAGGGTGTAATAAGAAAAGCCAAAGAGGAGTTTGAAGAACAGCCAGCCAAAAACTCCAAAGATAATAGCAAAATGTTTTTTAAGTATATCAGAAGCAGGAAGCCTGCTAAACAACCAGTGGGCCCCTTGACGATCAAGATACAAAAGATGATAACGTCATTGCAGAGAAACTAAATGGATTCTTTGCTTCAGTCTTCACGGCTGAGGATGTTAGGGAGATTCACAAACCTGAGCCAGCTTTTGTAGGTGACAAATCTGAAGAACTGTCACAGATTGAAGTGTCACTAGAGGAGGTTTTGGAATTAATTGATAAACTCAACATTAACAAGTCACCAGAACCAGATGGCATTCACTCAAGAGTTCTGAAAGAACTCAAATATGAAGTTGCAGAACTATTAACTAAGGTTTGTAACCTGTTCTTTAAATCAGATTCGGTACCCAATGACTGGAAGTTAGCTAATGTAATGCCAATATTTAAAAAGGGCTCTAGAGGTGATCCCGGTAATTACAGACAGGTAAGTTTAACGTCAGTACCGGGCAAATTAGTCAAAACAATAGTTAAGAATAAAATTGTCAGACACATAAAAAAACAAACTGTTGAGCAATAGTCAACATGGTTTCTGTAAAGGGAAATCGTGTCTTACTAATCTATTAGAGTTCTTTGAAGGGGTCAACAAACATGTGGAAAAGGGGGATCCAATGGACATAGTGTACTTAGATTTCCAGAAAGCCTTAGACAAGGTCCCTCACCAAAGGCTGTTATGTAAATTAAGCTGTCATGGGATAAAAGGGAAGGTCCTTTCATGGATTGAGAACTGGTTAAAAGACAGGGAACAAAGGGTAGGAATTAATGGTAAATTCTCAGAATGGAGAGGGGTAACTAGTGGTGTTCCCCAAGGGTCAGTCCTCGGACCAATTCTATTCAATTTATTCATAAATGATCTGGAGAAAGGGGTAAACAGTGAGGTGGCAAAGTTTGCAGATGATACTAAACTACTCAAGATAGTTAAGACCAAAGCAGATTATGAAGAACTTCAAAAAGATCTCACAAAACTAAGTGATTGGGCAACAAAATGGCAAATGAAATTTAATGTGGATAAATGTAAAGTAATGCACATTGGAAAAAATAACCCCAACTATACATACAATATGTTGGGGGCTAATTTAGCTACAACGAGTCAGGAAAAAGATCTTGGCGTCATCGTGGATAGTTCTCTGAAGATGTCCATGCAGTGCGCAGAGGTGGTCAAAAAAGCAAACAGGATGTTAGGAATCATTAAAAAGGGGATAGAGAATAAGACTGAGAATATATTATTGCCCTTATATAAATCCATGGTACGCCCACATCTCGAATACTGTGTACAGATGTGGTCTCTTCACCTCAAAAAAGATATTCTAGCACTAGAAAAGGTTCAGAAAAGGGCAACTAATCTTATGATTAGGGGTTTGGAAAGGGTCCCATATGAGGAAAGATTAAAGAGGCTAGGCCTCTTCAGCTTGGAAAAGAGGAGAATAAGGGGGGATATGATAGAGGTATATAAAATCATGAGTGATATGGAGAAAGTGATAAGGATAAGGATAAGGAAAAGTTATTTACTTATTCCCATAATACAAGAACTAGGGGTCACCAAATGAAATTAATAGGTAGCAGGTTTAAAACAAATAAAAGGAAGTTCTTCTCACACAGCGCACAGTCAACCTGTGGAACTCCTTACCTGAGGAGGTTGTGAAGACTGGGACTATAACAATGTTTAAAAGGGAACTGGATAAATTCATGGTGGCTAAGTCCATAAATGGCTATTAGCCAGGAAGGGTAAAGAATGGTGTCCCTAGCCTCTGTTCATCAGAGGATGGAGATGGATGGCAGGAGAGAGATCACTTGATCATTGCCTGTTAGGTTCACTCCCTCTGGGGCACCTGGCATTGGCCACTGTCGGTAGACAGATACTGGGCTAGATGGACCTTTGGTCTGACCCGGTACGGCCGTTCTTGTGTTCTTATGCCAAGCCTAAAGGTTCCGGGGCTCAACCCTGGCACAAATTAAGCACGGGATAGGTTGAGTCTGTAAATGAGTACAAGCATTCCAGTTTTCTGTCAACAAAACCCAGAATAAAAAGCACATCACATTTATATTCAAAATCCAGGAAGCATCTCACACATAGAATTTAAAACAATAATTTTGATAATTTGAAACAAATTACATTAAGATGGAACCCTTCAAGAGGAATTTTTGTCTATGTGAACATTAAAGATCTTGTGGTATGTTCTGGAATATTAAGGGCTGCCCTTAGACAAAACTCACCACAGTTATCTGTGTGCTGTCTTCCTACCCAAAGATGGCTACATGTCAGTGGTGTTACATGTATTTCATTTGTGCAGCACATACAAATGCTTTGGGGTGAAGAGCAACATTAGTCTATGTAATAAGATTCCAGGAATGTCACTCTGAAGCCTATAATGTCTGCTGAGTCAAAGTAAAGTAATGGAAACAGCTACAAACATGGTTGAGAGCTCTTTTTGTTTAGAATTCACCAGATTTAACCATTACTGGGATTCATCTGTTACTATCCAATTTTTAAGTTGTCAGCCTTTTGATTTTTAAATCATACATGGCTGTATGAATTACACCTGTGCAAGAACACAGGCTTTCCACTACTAGTATAAATGATTGGTGCTGTTATTTGATTCCTCTGAAGGGTTTCTTTGCAATGCAAGAAAATCTCTTCACAAGCACATTTCCCAGACTGAAGTCCTGTTTCAAACATGTTTAGCTTTATACATGCAAATAGCCCTGCTCATGTAACATTCTGCTGAATCTGAACCAAAATCCTCAGTGATTTTGATTACTATCCTCCTTACTGCCAACTCTTCTTGTATGTTTAAAAAGGAAAGAAACAAACCCACAAAGGATTATGTTTTAAAAAAATATTCTAGTTGAAAATTAAGAGCATATAAAAGCAAAGCAGTTCAACTATAAAACAAAGTATATGAGATGATGCCCAGTATTGAGGAGCAATATAGAAAAAGCAGTCAAGTACAGTTTTCATAGAGGACAAATAAAATTGTAACCTCTGCTTTGAATTCTTTGCTTTTGTGGACTTAAGCTATAACCTTAACCTGACTATAACACAGTTCTTTGTGAAGTAATGTCACAAAAATAGCCAGTGAACATTGATCTTTATGTAGTTCATGTCCCAGGGCTGTGAAGGTTCATGCAATTGCAGAGTATTGATTATTTGGCTCTACAAGAGTAAAATCAGTGTTATCAAAAGCTATCTTTGTTTGTTTGCTGTGCGTTTGCGACTATTTTTTCAGATTGCTGCATCCGAGCTGTGACATGCACATGCATTGCTTTTACCAAATGTACAGTGCTTGATATATATTTTCTTATTGGGGAACAAAAGAACTCCAGGCAATGATGTTCCTATGGACATTCCTTGAAAAGTTACTTTCAAAAAATAACTTGGCCGCTGTTACTTTTTTTTCTTCTTCTTAGTTTCTTATAACTGAGAGACCTTAAACCCTAGATATTTTAAATGCCAATATCATTACTGAAAACAAAAGAAATAAAAACACAGAAAATTTAAACTGGCCTTTATCAATATTGCTGACTAGCAGGCATCATTACGGGGAGGGGGGTTGTTTTTCTGAAATTGGTAAACACAAACCTACCCCAAAAACAAAACAGCACAACTCAAAAGAGATTATGAGCAGAATGAACTGAAAATGAAATCTAAGCGGTTTCTTCTAACTATCCCTTGTTCCTGGGCATTCTTCCTTCCTTACAATTCAGTAGTTCACCTCGAGCCTTGAAGTACATGGACATTAGCTCTTATGGAGCAGTTCCATAGTTAAAGTTGCAACCATTCTAAACTGTATTTTCAACTCTCTCCAATAATAAAACAGCAAAGCTCCCTTTTGCCTGAACATTTCCACACTTACTTTAGGTTTAAAGACTAGGCTTTACCCCCAGTGTGTGGGGATTATCCATTATGTTATAATTATATATAATATATAATTAATTATAATAGTATAATTAAGTAAAAAATGTACAATGTTTTAGATTTTTGGAAATAATATCAATACCTACAGCCTAATCCTGAACTGCTTTCACACACACACGGCTCCTTTTGTCTTTTAGGAGAGTTTTGGGTGCACAAGGGTTGCAGGATGAGGCACCTAATATTTTAAGCGTACTTGTAATTCTTACTTTGGTGTAAGTCATCATAAGCTGGTGAAAGTCACCATAGCTCCACCAAAGACAGTGGAGTTATGACAAATGAAGCCACCTGAGCACCTGGCCTTCAGAACTTTACACTTCATGTTCTCCCAAAACTTCTTAGGAGTAAGTCTGTCTTAAAATTAATACATTATTTTGCTGGCTACTGGTTACAAATGTGACTGTGGTGATGAAGTATGAGTGATTCAGCAGTGAGTTGGTTTAGATATCAGCTTCCATTTCTTAAATAGCCTTTCTCCTTTTTAAATTACCCTTCAAAATATAAACTACTTGATGAGGCTGAAAGTTTTACTGCAAAAAACAACAAAAAACAGCTTTTTTCCAATCATCTGTTCTTGCTGCTCCCCTGGAGTTGCACCTTTGCTGCCTACTTAGGGTGACCAGACAGCAAGTGTGAAAAATCAGGACGGAGATGGGGGGTAATAGGAGCCTATATAAGAAAAAGACCCAAAAATCGGGACTGTCCCTATAAAAATCGGGACATCTGGTCACCCTATGCCTACTCCTTTCCAAGCCACTGCTGAATGGAGTTCCTACTAGTAGCAGATGTTTTCACCACTTCTACCCCACTCTATCACAATATACAATGTAGAGTTGATATTCAGACTTCAAGGCAGGTGGCATCATCATGCATAATTTTTTCATTTACAGAATTATCTACAAAGTTTTTTAAATTCAAAATTCTTCTGATTTTCAGGTGAATTCTTCAAATTGCATGATAATATTTTTTTTAAAAATGTAAGTGAAAACTCAGCCACTTAGTGAAGACATCTCTACATATGTGCTAAGTTTGATCTTTAGCTCCTCAGGCCAGAAGGGAACAATATGACAGCACCATGTTCAGTCCAAGGGGCAAAAGAATGACATCACTCAATTGACCTTTTCTGACAGTCCCAATAGCATCACTCACAAACCTTGGAAGTAGCTATGCCCCGTCCTGTTGAGGAATTTTCCCCTAGGTCAGATTGGCTGAGACCCTAGGGATTTTTTGCCTTCCTCTGCAGCATGAGGCATGGGTCACTTGCAGATTTAAAGTAGTATAAATGATGAATTCTCTGTAACTTGAAGCCTTTAAAGCACGACAGGAGGATTTCAGTAATTCAGCCAGAGGTTCAGAGTCTATTTCAGGAGTGGGTGAATGGCCTGTAATGTGCAAGAATTGAGACTAGATGATCATGATGGTCTCGTCTGACCTTAAAGTCTATGAGCCTGAAGGTCAGCTTGTTGCATAGACCTCTGCAGATGTAAAGGGGAAAAATAGGTGTGGATTACACAAGGCACTCAAATAATTTTAGAATGTGCAATTCCTTAAGGCTACATCTACACTATGAGCTAGGAGTATGATTCCCAGCTTGCAGATACATGCTTGTGTTAACTCTCATCTGAGCTAGCAAGCTAAAAATAGTCATGCAGCCATTAGTAGCATAGGCAGTGGCAGCACATGCTAGACACCCCAAGTATGGACCTGTTGGTTTGCACTAGGGATAGCTAGCACAGTGCTGATGCATGTGTTATCACAGCTACACTATTATTTTTAGTATGTAGCTCACATGAGAGCTAGCACAAGTAAGTCTCCATGAGCTGGGAATTACAGCCCTAGCTCATAGTGGAGATGTAGCCTTACATCAGGGGTTCTCAAATGGAGTTGAGACACCTCAGGGGGTCACAAAGGTATTACGTGGGGGGTCGCGAGCTGTCAGTGTCCGCCCCAAACCCCACTTTGCCTCCAGCATTTATAATGGTGTTAAATGTATTAAAAATGTTTTTAATTTATGAAGGGGGGTTGCACTCAGAGCCTTTCTATGTAAAAGGGGTAGCCAGTACAAAAATTTGATAACTACTGCCTTACATGGTTAAAAAAAAATTAGCACCAGTCTTTAACTCTCAAAGTGTTAAAATTACTCTGTTTTATATAGAGAGGAGTTTGAAGCCAAAGCGTATGTCCAGATACCCTCAAACTTGAGATAAATGCAGATCAATACAAATTTCTGTGGCTCAGACTTCTACTGTGGATCTGAATGTCAGGCCCCTAAACTTGGATCTGGGAAAAGTATGGTTTCAGAACCAGATTTCCATGGATCAGGACCCTGATATATACGGTGAAATCTTGGTCCCATTGAAGTCAATGGCAGTTTTGCCATGGACTTCCATGGAAGTCTGGATTTCACCCATCATCTTAGGGCTTTATTCTGTGCTGGTTTGCACCACGTTCAGTCATTAGTTTAGTGTACCAATGAAAAATGTATGCAGCATGTTACCAAAACAGAACGATAGCATCTTACGCTCACTTTGCATAGGTGCAAAGACTGCACAAAGTACGAGGCAGTGCCCTTCAACTTAGTTCTCTGGAACTGAGGAAAAAAAGCCTGTCAATTCAGGGTCATAGCAGTAGCACTGAATTTGGTAGAAATCCAGATCTGGCACCTGCTCATTTGCCCTATCACAAATATCCTACTTTACCCTTCACTGAGCACTCTGGACCTTGGTCAAAGTAACTACACCGCTTTGTTCAAACAATGCCTGATCATACCTAGTGCACGTTGATATACTCATTCTATTTTTTGTCTAAAATGGTGGATGTCTTCAAGGTACATGCTTCAGATTATGTTTGCAATTTACTAGGCCTCCAAGATTCATGCTGGCTGCCAGTGGCACAAGTGCTCCTGAAATAGCAGCAATTATAATAAATCTAACAGACACTCATTTGACTTTTGCTCAGAGGTCCATCATATATAATTGGAAAGATAAGTGCAAATTAAATGTCACTGTTAAGTATATGAATGAGATAAACTATTAAACTAGAGAAGGCTGTAGCAGACACAGAACTTAAAAGTTTGGACCATTTCAGCTTCTTTAGTGAATTCTTCAGTAGCCATACAGTTGTCATTCTGGTCTTCATGCTGAATGTATTCAAACCCTTTTTGTAGCATTTGGTTGGTATGTCTATTTTGTCTTGACAATAAGAATTTCTTGATCTTGCTTTATTCCTGTAGATAAAAGTTGCAGACCCTCGTAACAATTGGCATTAATTCTCGGGTGCACATAATTCCTTGAATGATATTCAAAAAGAAAAAAATGCTTTTTCTCTGAGGTCAACCATGCTAAAATCATATGAAGAAACATTCTACAATATATCAAAGCAAAAATGCACACAGAATATTCTCTTGTGACAAAGTAGAAATTCCAGATGACATCTTCTATGAATTACAGTCCCCAAAGATGATGACATTTTTCATCAGATAACATTTAAAAAAAAATATGAACTCAAGGGGCTCTATTTTCCCAGGACCCATATTTGCTCACTTTTTACACCATGTCTTGGCTTCTTAATCTCTTATCCATCTTGGATTTTACTTTAGTACAGATAAATCTGAAATGTAAAAGATAAATGCCAACTCCTCTCATTTTCGTACCAACATAGAAGTGATAGGGTTACCCAGCTTCCGGTTTTTAACCAGAATGCCCAGTCAAAAAGGGACCCTGGTGACTCTGAGCAGCACCGCCGACTGGATCATTAAAAGTCCAGTTGGCAGTGCTGCAGGTCTGAGGCAGGCTAGTCCCTAGCTGTCCTGGCACCGCGCTTTGCCCTGGAAGTGGCCAGCAGGTCAACTCCTAGGCAGAGTGGGGGCATGGAGCTCTACACACTTCTCCCATCCCGAGCACCAGCTCCTCACTCCTATTGGCCAGGAACCAGGGCCAATAGGAACTGGGGGCGGGGGCAGTACATGCAGGCGAAAGTAGTACGCGGAGCCTCCTGCCCCACCTGCCTAGGAGCTGGACTTTCTGGCTGCTTCTAGGGCGCAGTGCAGTGCCAGGACAAGGAGCCTTCCTTAGCCCTGCTGTGCCTCTGACTGAGAGCCTCTGGAGGCAAAACCATGCCCCAACCCCCTGCCTCAGCCCTGAGCCCCTCCCAGCCCAAAGTCCTCTCCTGCATCCCAAACCCCTCCCTGAGCTTACACCCCCATCTGGAGCCCTCATCCTCCTGCATCCCAACTCCTTGCCCCAGCCAACAGCCCCTTCCACACCCTAGACCCCTCATTTCTGGCCCCACCCCAGAGCCCACACCCCCAGAGTCCTCACTCCTGCCCCAGCCCAGGGGAAGTGAGTTAAGGTGGGGGAGAGCAAGCCACTGAGGGATGGGGAATGTTGTGAGTAGGGGCACATGAGGAAGAGGCCAGGGCCTCAGGGAAGGGCCAGGGCTAGGGTGTTCATGTTTGTGCAATCAGTTTATCTGCTTCTTAGGGTTGCTAACTTTCTAACAGGAATAAAATTAAAAAAACAAAAAAAAAACAAAACAAAAAAACACACCACACACACACACACACAACCATGCAAGTCTCAGCCTCACTACAATCACTAACTACATTCTACTCCTCCCCACCTCAGACTATAAGCCAGCTCCACCATAGTCAAATTTCAAAAGGCTTAGTCTGAATAACTATCTATCTAAACTGTGAAGGCCCCATGAGACCATGCACAACCTGAGCTGGTGTTATCTTCCTTTGGGAAAGGACTGGTTGTGAAGCACATAGTGTTATTATTGCAAATTGGTCAATCTAAAGGCTGGGCAGCTGATATCTTTCACCTCTTTCATCTTTTGCCCTTAAAAGTTCAGGAATCCAGATTTCTTACTGAAAGAAATGATCAACATACAAGTCAACTTTCCTTCAAAAGCAGTTATGAGAAATTCTATGGACTATCAGTAAGTGGGTCACAGAGTTGCTTCTTTTAGTGACCCCAGTATTCCTCTGAGTCCAGACCCTGACATCTGGGGAAAGAATAGCAGACCCACACAAGTTTCCAGTTTTATATTTTATTAACTAAACTGTTAAGCAAAAGCATAGAATAAATATATATAAAAACATCTAAAAAAGGTTGTTATAAAATCAAGTGGATTAAACAATATCAATAAACCAACCCTCCTTATAAGATCTATGTAATAATTTAGAAAGGCAGCAGTCTTGTTTAGCTTTCAACCTCTAAAGTGATAGGGCATTGTCAATCTCAATGAGCAGCAACAAACTTATGTTCCCTCCAAATGGCTGATAAAGTGAGAGTCAAATTACTTTCATATTGAAGCTAAAAATTGAGATTACAGCTCTGATTCCAATTAAGGCAACCAGCCTTCCCATCTCCCCGTCCCTGAACACAGGGTAACATGAAACATTCCAATTTGATTGAAGAGAACACAGGTGGTTACACTAAATATTCAAATAGCAAATTTGGTTTAAAATAATGATTTCCTAGGATTACACAAAAAACTTCTAACCCATAAAGTGTGTGTCAGAGCAGCCTCACCTGAAGCACTCCCCTTGCACTAAGCCACAGCATGACAGGCACAACACAGGCACCCTGCCTCAGTTTCCCCCCTCAGATAACCAAGGAAGTTTGCTTCAGGTTCTTCTCTTTCAATATTACCCATCCTCCTTGGGGCTGGTTTATTATTAAAATTTCATGCAAAATAGTTCATAAGAGTCCCAACATAAAATCAATTCATTACCACAAATGCAAATAGTAATTAAGATCACCCAATATCTCACCTCCTAGTACTACACATTCCACACCCAGCAACCTTTGACCATGCCTGGACTCTCTGCCAGTCCTCTTCTGTCTCTAGATAACCACCCCAGCCCTTCCAACTGGCATAAAACCCCACTCTTCCCAATGGGGACCCACATAGCTGGGAGCATCCCTGCCAGTGGGGCAATCCTTGCTCCTTCTGGCCCTCTCACAGTTCCTCTGGGTCCAGCTCTCCACTGCTCCTCTCCCTTCAGCTCTCTTCAGGCCTGATCTTAGGGTGACCAGACATCCCAATATTAGGGGCTTTGTCTTACATACGCAACTATACTTCTCCCCACCGCCCTAAAAAGTCTTGATTTTTCACATTTGCTATCTGGTCACCCTGTCTTGGCTCCAGCTAAGAGCCAGCAGGCAATTCCCTCTTCTGCTCCCTGGCCATCAGCCCTCACTCTCTGGTTTGGGGACTCCAGGACAGCAAACATCTCTTGCTGCTCTCCTGTCTCCAGCCTTTGCCCCAGAAACCACCTATGACTCCTAACTTTGGCAGCTCTCACTTCCTGCCCTGTTTATGACTGATCCAGACTCTAACTCACTGATTCTTGCCTCCCCTGAGGCCCAGGTGCCCTCTGTTAAGCACAATTAATTGGCCAAATTGGAGTGTACTGATGCTGTTCCCTTTCAAAGGGTCAATGTCACCCTGTAACAGTAAGCAAGCATGATCTTTTGGACAGTACATTGCTTAACCTAGGGCTATTTTAGGTATTAGGGAACTATTTTATAAGCCCTTCTCAAATAAACTCCATGGGTTCTACACACACACACTCCTGCTCTCGCTCGCTACCAATTATCTACAGGAATTTAAAAAATGTGCAAGAATACTAGAGTAGAGAAGTGCCTCTATTACTAAAAATTGGAAAGGAACACAAAACTAAAAGGTTGATACTTATGCAGGAATTTTGCCACAACTCCTATTTCATTCAGGTTTAGGAAGCTGGTATGTCACTGAAAAGATTAGCCAGTCTTATGGGCTCATATGTTTTAACACTCATGGTCTTACTGGCTGGCTAGAAGTTACTCATTTGTAGGATGTTGCTAAGGTCAAGTCTATACTGCAGTGCTACACTGGCGCAGCTGCAGCCAAAGACGTGCTAGGCTGACAGGGGAGAGCTCTCCCATTGGCATAATTACTCCACCTCGGCGAGAAGCAGAAGCTATGTTGGTGTGGACAGTGCAAAACTTGTGTTGCTCGGGGTGGGCGGGCTTCTTCACACCCTGAAGCACGTAAGTTATATCGACTTAGGCTGTAGTGTAGACCTGCCCTCAGTTACTTGCTAAGGCCTGGTCTAGATAACAAAGTTAGGTCAATGTAAGTTGTCTTGCATCAACTTGTTTGTACGTGTGGCTACACTCAAATTTGTCTCTGGCTGATATAAGTGCCCCATTATGGCGAAGTAGTAAAACTACATCCTTGATCAGTGTGGAGTCATGGTCGATCTACACAGTTCAATGCACTTCAAGTGTAGACACTGCATGACCTGCATCAACCCTAACTGTCCTCCAGCAGCTGTCCCAAAATGCCCCATTCCCTGCAACAATGACCACTCATGTCACAATTGTAAACTCCATTACCAGTGGTCACAGAGACTGGAAGCCACTTCCCACTTAACATCCCCGCCTCCCGAGTGTTTTTGAAACACCTTTTCCTGATTGCCTCGCCTCGGCGTGCACAACTAGCAGCTCTCCCTTGTTGCCTGCAACTGCCCAGCCAACCCTACCAGCTGCCCACACTAGATGTGCTCCTGCCTGGAGTAGACAGGAGGTATTAGCCTCCTGTCCCTGTGGGGTTGTGCAAGCACAACTACAGGCAGAAGCCTGGGCATCTACAAACAGTTTGCACGGGGATGCAGGCAAGAGAGTGTGACAGAACAGCAACAATGCTGCATGAAAGTGAAGCAGGCATACCACAAGGCCAATTAGGCCAACAATTGATCTGCTGCAGACCTTATATTTTTACAATGAGCTGCATGCCATACTTGGCAGAACCCTCAGCACCGTGTGGACACCATAGAGGAGCACAAGACAGAGACCCCTGCCATGAACAGCGAGGGGGAGGGGAAAGATGCGGTGTGAAGGGCCCAGCCATGCCATGAGCCAGGACCTGTTTAAGTTTCCATCACAGTCTAGTCAGTCCCAGTAGCTGAGCATGAATGAGCCCAATGCAGGGGAAAATAACTTGGGTAAGCATGTGCATACATTTTTCCTTGCATTGTTTAAACTTAAAGATGGCACCCAGCCCATCCCCAAGTTAACAAAAACACAGGGATAGTGGGTTTTGGGTTTTTTTCATTTTTTTACTCATAAGAGAAGAGATAGCGGTACAACAAAGAGAGGACGAGTTGGCATCTGCTTTTTATTCCCTTGTTGGGTTAGGCAAGGACCAGAGGACATGCCTAACAGTTTGCTTATGTACACAGGAATGTCCCTTGTATCCTCCTAAGAGATCTCAATGACACTTTCATGAAAATGCTCTGTAATCCTCTCCTAACAGTTTCTAGGGATAGCAGCTTTTCTTTCTCTGTGGTAGGACTCTTTTCCCTTCCACTACACAGTGAATTCAGCAGGCACCATTGCAGTAAACAGACTAGTACCACAGGGACCTGGGTGGTTTTGGGATACCAGTAGCAACTGAGCTTTCTGTGTTTTTCTTATGCTCAGGAATGAGATATCAGCTAAAACCACCAACATATATGGAAAATAGTGCCAATATTCAGTGCCATCAACCCATACTCATGCCCATGGAATAGGGACCAACATTTTATTGTTTCATACAAATGAAATTCCCCCTCCACAAACTTCATTCTTGGTGGGCCAACCATCATAAAACCAAAGACTTCGATGCTACTTTGAAAGACATATGTAATCCCACACATACCACTACCGTGCCTTTGAAGTGTGGACGGCTTAACACTGATAAAGAAGAAAACCTTCAAAGGTGGTGTCAAGGTTTCTTTCCCCACTCTGAACTTTAGGGTACAGATGTGGGGACCTGCATGGACACTTCTAAGCCTAGTTACTAGCTTAGCTCTGGTATACTGCCACCACCCAGAATTCCAGTGTCTGGGACACTCTCTGTTCCCCCAAAACTTCGTCCCCTCCCTGGGTTGCCTTGAGGAACTTCACCAATTCCCTGGTGAACACAGATCCATACCCCTTGGATCTTAAAACAAGGAGAAATTTACCATCCCCCTCCTTTCCCCCACCAATCCCTGGTGAGTCCAGATCCAATCCCCTTGGATCTTTAAACAAGGAAAAATCAATCAGGTTCTTAAAAAGAAAGCTTTTAATTAAAGAAAGAAAAGGTAAAAATTATTTCTGTAAAATCAAGATGGAAAATGCTTTACAGGGTAATCAGATTTCTATAGACCAGAGGGCCCCCCCAGCCTTAGGTTCAAAGTTACAGCAAACAGAGGTAAAATCCTTCCAGCAAAAAGAAACATTTACAAGTTGAGGAAACAAAAATAAGACTAACACGCCTTGCCTGGCTAATTACTTACAAGTTTGAAACATGAGAGACTGATTCAGAAAGATTCGGAGAGCCTGGATGTACGTCTGGTCCCTCTTAGTCCCAAGAGTGAACAACAACACAAAGAGCACAAACAAAAGACTTCCCTCCACCAAGATTTGAAAGTATCTTGTCCCCCTGTTGGTCCTCTGGTCAGGTGTCAGCCAGGTTTACTGAGCTTCTAAACCGTTTACAGGTAAAAGAGACATTAACCCTTAACTATCTGTTTATGACACGTGGTGACAGCATTTCAGTGATCTCCTAAACACACTGTCCCATGTCATAAATGCGGCACTAATGAAAGCACTGGATCAGCCAACTTGTAATGATTACATAGACACAGTCCCATCCCTCAGCGAAGTCAGCACTGCAATTAGTGCCATGAAGAACTGCAGAACTATTCAAGTATGGAGGTGAGTCCTTGCTGATGAGACTGCCTGGACTCCTTCTCAATATATGGAGTACTGGAGAGGTACCGCAAGACTTTGAAAACACCAGCACTGTCTTCATACACAAGAGGAAGGATAAAGAGTTCAACTGTGGCAACTATCATGGTACCTCATTACTCTACATCAGTGGTTTTCAAACTGTGGGTTGTGACCCAGTAGCGGGTCGCAGAATGTATGGCACTGGGTGGTGGTGGCTCTGGTCAATACCGCCAACCGGGCCATTAAATGTCCCATCAGTGGTGCTGCCCAGCTAAGGCAAGCTAGTCCCTACTTGTTCTGACACCGCGCTGTGCCCCGGAAGCAGCCAGCAGCAAGTCCGGCTCCTGCCCCCCCACCAAGCACTGGCTCCATACTCCCATTGGCCGGTCCCCAGCCAATGGGAGCTGGGGGGTGGTGCCTGCAGGCAAGAGCCACACAGAACTGCTTGTGTGCCTCTGCCTAGGACCTGGACCTGCTGCTGGCTGCTTCCAGGTTGCAGCACGGTCCACAGTGCCAGGATAGGCAGGAAGCCTGCCTTAGCACCCCCACTGCACCGCTGACCAGGAACTACCTGAAGTAAGCCCATGCCCCAACCTCATTCCCCAACCCCCTGCCTCAGCCCTGAGCCCCACCCCACAAACCCAGAGCCCCCTCCTGCACCCCAAACCCCTCATCCCGAGCCCCACCCCAGATCCTGCACCCCCAGCTTAGATCCCTGACCCTCTCATACATCCCAATCTCCTACCCTGGCCCAGAGCCCACTCCCACACCCTGAACCCCTCATTCCTGGCCCCACTGCGCAGCCCTCAGCCCCACACCCCAGTCCTCTGCCCCAGCTCTCAGCCCATCCCAAACCCCTCATCCCCAGCTCTGCTGGGTCACAAGCATCAACAATTTTCTTCAAATGGGTCGCCAGAAAAAAAGTTTGAAAACCACTGCTCTACATTACTGGACAGATTCTGGCCAGAATACTCTTAAATTGTCTGCTATGCAATATCACTAATCACATGCTATTAGAGTCACTGTGTGGTTTCAGGCCAACACAAGGAATGGCAAACATTATATTGCAGCTCATCAGATGCAGGAGAAATGCAGAAAACAGCAATGGGTCCTTTACACTGTCTTCATCGACCTGACTAAAGCAGTTGACACCATCAGTAGACCTGGACTTTGGTAACTATTCCGTAAGTTTGGTTGTCCAGAAAAATTCACCAACATTCTGAGGCTACTTCATGATAGAAGGCACAAACAAGTCATTGTAGATGGTCTTCTATCTGACCCATTTCCTATCACTAATAATATTAAGCAATGGGGTGTAATTGGTCCAATTCTTTTCAATTTCTTCTATACTGCAGTGCTCAATGATGCTACAAGAGACCTGAGTGCCATTATCAGGATACATTTCCAATCCTCTGGAAAATTATTCAATCTGAAGAGACTATGATCTAAGGTCAGAGGATGGAGATGGATGGCAGGATCATTACCTTGATCATTAGGTTCACTCCCTCTGGGACACCTGGCATTGGTCAATATTGGTAGACAGGATACTGGGCCAGATGGACCTTTGGTCTGACCCGGTATGGCCATTCTTATGTTCTTCTGTCTTTGAGGCAATTGTGCATGAGCTGCTGTATGCTAGTGACTGTGCTCTATGGGCATCATGAAGAGACATAATTGATTACACACAGATTCAAAGAGTCTGCAAAAAGGTTCAGGCTGACAATAAATCTGAAAAAGACAGGAAAACCCTGTACAAAATCACAAGTCACCATCAGCAACACACAGCTGGATGCTATTACAGACTTCTGCTATCTTACCAGCCCATTGTCAAATGATGCTGCTATAGACAAGGAGCTGACAAGTTGCATCAACAAAACCAGTTCATGATTTGGCAGACTATCAGGCAGAATCTGGCAGCAAGATGATATTAAGCTTCAAACCAAGCTACAAGTTTATAAAGCAGTCGTGCTGTCCAATTTGTTGTATAGGTGCAAGACCTGGATCTGCTACAAGCATCACATCAAGCTTCTAGATAAGTTCCATTTATCACGTCTACGTGCCATACTCCATATTATAGCAAGATTAAGTTACCAATTATGCGTTCTGGAATACAGCCACACCACAGGAATTGAAACCATGCTCATTACATAACAATTATGCTGGACTGGTCATGTGGTGAGGATGGATGATTCCAGAACGCCCAAACAGTTGCTGTATAGTGAGCTGAAAGTAGATAATTGCACACACGGCTGCCAGAAGAAGTGCTTCAAAGACACACCAAGGCAAAACTTGAAACCGTGCAACACTGACATTGACAGCTGGGAGTCATCAGCAACAGTTAGATCGTGCTGGCAAGCAGCAGTCAATGATGGGGTTACTCAGTTCGAGATTAATTGCCATATGTATCTTTAGGCACAGAGGCTGAGCTGTAAATAGCAGCAGATTCAGTGAGCACAGTCTGTAATCCCTTCCTTAATATCAAGTTACATATGCACTCAGTGCAAAAAGATTTGCACTCGCAAATCAGCACTTTTAGCCAGAGTCACACTTACAAGATGTTATACCATTGCCAGTGTCATTTTCGGTCATAAAGGACAACAACAAGTAATGCAGCATTGCAAGCTTCCAGAGTGTGATGGACACTCACTTCTCCACTGTGAATGCAGCTCTCATTCTGGTGCCCTTGAGCTGGAGAGCTGGGGTGAGTTCAGCAAACAGATCCAGGAACATGGTCTTTCAAATCTGAAAATTCTGCAGCTGCTGCTCATCATCCCAAATCTGCATTATGATCTGATCTCACTAGTCAGTGCTTGTTTCTCAGGCCCAGAAGCAGCACTTCACTATCTGCAGCTGCTCCGTGAATGCCACCAACCATCTTGAATAGTTTTTCACTATGTCCTTCAGTAAACTTTCCAAAAAATTGTCATGTCGCCCTTTGTTGTACTAATTCCTGCAAGTCTGAAAATACGAGATAATTGTGTGTCCAGTATTTGTAATGTTCATGACAATAGTATGCAGAGCTCTGTGGGCTCTATGCTTCTGTCAGAGATGGTAGACGCTGAAAAGGACTGTGTGGATTTTTGGGATTTTTTTTAAAAAAGGATGAAAATTATGGGATATGGGTAGTATTATGAGATGGAGAAAGTTGCATGCTGGGAACTTGAACCCTATCTCCCAGAGATCCCTGCATGACTCATTTCTACCCAACAACACATTGCAAAAAGTTCCCAAAAGGCATCAAACCGGATGCCAGTGTGTGGCACATGGGGCAACCTACCTGTAGTTCACCACACTTTGCACTGACACAAGCTTTCATAGTGTGTATGCACAGTGCAAACATGAGCAGTCAAGTATGCCCACACATGAGCAATATATCAACTTTGGCAGCTGTATGCCAGTGCAATTTGCATCAATCAAAGTTTGTAGTGTAGACGTTGCCTCAGAATGATATAGATAAGTTGGAGAGGGTTCAGAGAAGAGCCATGAGAATGATTGAAAGATTAGAAAATATTCCTTACAGTGATAAACTCAAGGACCTCAAATCTATTTAGCTTACCAAAAAGAAGTTTAAGGGTGATTTGATTATAGCCCATGAATATCTACATGGGGAAAAAATATTTGATAATTGGCTCTTCAATCTAGCAGTCAAAAGTATAAGATCAAATGGTTGGCAGTTGAAACTAGACAAGTTCACACTAGAAATAAGGCATAACATTCTAACAGTGAGGGTAATTAACCATTTGAACATTTTACCAAAGTTTATGGTGGATTCTCCATCACTGACAATTTTAAAAATCTTGATTTTTTTAAAGATATGGTCTAGTTCAAATAGGAATTATTGTGGGGAAGTTCTATGGCCTGTGTTATACAGCAGGTCAGCCTAGATGATCACAATGGTCCCTCCTGGCCTTGAAATCTGTGAAAGGTGTTGAATCTTAGATGCTGTTTGCTGCTGGACTCCTAGCCCTTGGTGACCAGCCAGGAGAGTCAAGGAAGTGAAGGCCTCTTTTCTCTTTTGTCAGGCATGGTTGCATCACATGGCCAAAGGCCAGAAACCAGCAGCTGCAGTAGCAGCCATGACAGCAGCAAACAATGGTTTTAAACCAATGGCCAGAAGCAAGCAAACTTGCTTCTTCTTTTCCTTCAGTTGTTGAAGGTGGTGGCCTGGCTTGTTCCTCCCCCTTAGAACTGCACCTTAGGAGTCTTTTGGCAAATCAGACACAATATTCCTTCCAAAGTCACTGGCATCACTTAGTTGGTTCAACCTTTATGCACCATTCCAGAAATCTGAAGCACAAAAAATCCAAGGATCCAAAATTATATCCAGTCAGTCAGTCAGTAGACTGATCGGTATTTTGAGACATTTGAGGTCCTGGGTCAGTCCACAGCCATTATTTCAACCATTCTATTAAAGCAATTTTAGCAAAGTGATAAAATGGAAAGCATAGGAAATCACCAACCATATATTTCATTGTATCATGCACATAAGGAACAATTCCTTATTTTTCATCAGTTCCTGTTCAACAGATAGATGCCTACAACTTTACTTTTATACTTTAGTACTCAGTTGCTCAACTTTGAGACACACAAGTCTCTAACTCAGAATAAAAAGTCTTTTCCTTCTCCTTTTTCTCCCTCAAACACTATATCAGGTGCAACACAGAGCCACTCCTGACCACTATCCATTATTTCTGAATGTTTCAGAGAGTGTACATAAAATGAATCTACTTCCTCTGAGTCAAACTGGCTGTTGCTAACCCTTTTGACCAAATTGCTCATTCATTCAGGGAACTGGAACCAATACCACGTGACTTTGGTGATCAACTAAAATCAGCCAGTCCAGTTCAAAATCAGAGACAGTAACTCAAAAACTATTGTAAAAAACCCCCAAAACAATCTGTGATATTATTCAGGGTACATTATGGACTGTTGAACAGTGGTGTCCAGGGGCGGCTTTAGACATTTCACCGCCCCAAGCACGGCGGCATGCCGCAGGGGGCGCTCTGCCAGTCGCCAGTCCCGCGGCTCCGGTGGACCTCCCACAGGCTTGCCTGTGGAGGGTCCACTGGTCCTGCAGCTTTGGTGGGCCTCCCACAGGCGTGCCTGCGGAGGGTCCACTGGCAGATGGCTCCAGTGGACCTCCTGCAGGCGTGCCTGCAGAGAGTCCGCTGGTCCCGCGGCTTCGGTGGACCTTCCTCAGGCATGCCTGCGGAGGGTCCACTGGTCCCGCGGCTTCACTGAAGCCGCGGGACCAGCGGACCCTCTGCAGGCACACCTGTGGGAGGTCCACCGGAGCCATCTGCCGCGCTCCCGGTGACTGACAGAACGCCTCCCGCAGCATGCCACCCCAAGCACACGCTTGGCGTGCTGGAGCCTGGAGCCGCTCCTGGCTGTGTCTCCTCAGTTGTCCACCCTGGGGTGCCTTTTACACTGCTTTGCTGTGAGAGCAACTACTCCTGGCCGGCTCACACACAGCCTCCAGCATGTAAATTATCTCCCACCTACATTGCAAGAGTGCTTCAGCCAACTAGCCTGCCACCCTTGAATTACACTGCAGAATGACACCACCAAATTCCCAGTCCCAGATTTGTCCCCAGAAATATGAGTCTTGCACTGCTCAGTATCCTCCTGGACAATACAAGCTCATAGAAAGTCCATAATTTCATTAATAGAAAATGATATGAACAAACCCGTTATCTCAAATGAAGTTTCCAAACACTTCAGTCCAAACACACGGCTTAGATAAAGTGATAAAACAAGTATATTAACTACAGAAAGAAAGATTTAATTGATTACAAGTAATGAGGCATAAAAGTCAGAATTGGTTACAAAGAAATAAAAGGTAAGATGCAAACTAATACCTAAATTAACAAGCTAAATAAATTCAAAGCAAAGGTTTATCTCACCACATGCTTTTACTGGATGAACTCCTTCAGTCAGGCTCCCTCCCCCAGTGTTCCTTCATGTGTCTCTGATGCTGTGAACAAAGAGAAAGGAAGGAGAGAGGTGATTTGGAGCCTCTGTTTCTCATTTTTATATCTTTTCCTTCTCTTTGAGAATCATCTCCAGCTGGGGTTTTGGTGACAGCCAGTCCGTTTACACGGGGACTCCAAGCTGTTCTGTTGCCAATATGTAAAATTCTCACTCATACCCGTCTTTCTACCAAGGAATGGCCACTTAACCAGGTGATAGTCCTTTTGATTTTGTTGACACCTGGCTGAGGTGCTGGCTAGCCTTTTGTCGCTGGGGAATTGGTCTTAAGCTGTTTCCTCAGACTTGAAACATGCCTTATAAAGTAGAATGTTATAACTTTACATATAAAGCTGCCACACATATTTTACCAGTACAATAATATTCAGCAGGTAATGAGTTTTCAAATACCACCTCACAAGGCATACTTGGTACAAAATTTATCACGGTTTCATGGGGTGAACATAAGAGTACAGACTGTCACTTACTCATCCCCTCTTCATAGAAATATGTTTTACATGTATTTTCAAATAATTTAGAATTATTGAAAAATTGCGTGCAGTTTTGGCACATTTTGCAAACATGAAAGGAGGTTTATTTCAACGGAGACAAATTTTTACTAATATTTTGTCCAGCCTTCAATGAAGCTGTGAAATCATAAAAAGCAGTACTGTTCATGCCATCTTAGTTTTTTAATTAGATGAAGAATTCTTACGTTATTATGAAACTTCATAAACAGTCATAAACCCACCATGTTTTCCTCGGTTATGTCTTTATGTCATAATGGTGTCAGACAATTATAAAAAAATGGCTGCACCATTAAGCCCTACTACAGCTTCAGTTTTTCTTTTGAACTAACAAGCTATCCAAACTCTGTTACATTTCTGTCAAAGGGCTGACAATGAAAGCAAAGAGATGTTCATTCCACTTTCTGTATCACTCACATATCTGAAGTCTGTCCGTCCCCAAATTCCAGAAAATAGTATGGTTTATGAACAAATTTTGTCTAGCCAGTTAGTCCAAAGGTTGATTCTGATCATTAACATGGTCTTCTATTTCCCTAGTCATCTGGTCTTCTTTTCTGAAATAGGCATTTATTTTTGGTATTGTTTTCTAGTGATTAGATAGGCTTTTGAATATCTAAAGACTGACTGATTGATTTTCATTAAATTTGTGTATATACTATTCTTTAGGATGTTTCAATGGTCAGGTCTAATCTGTTTTTTCTGCCTTTTAAGCTTGATTGCAGGCAATTGCAGTTTCTGAGGTGGGGGGTTATTTTTTGGAGCTCCTTTTCTTGCTAGAGTGTAAATTATCATCTCTGTTCAGAAACATTAAAAGCCTGTGGTATTTTTCTTTGCATTTCACTTTCCATGTGTTCTGAATTAATTGCACATTTGACATGCCAAAGTATTGTCAGGTGAATTGTAGATGTCTTGATTGCCAAGTTCCTCCTAGATAATAACTTGTACTTAGAATGCCTTCCATCTGAGGACTCTGAACGACTCTACAAATGTATTTAACTTCACAATACCACTGTGAGAGAGGCATTAGGTATTAGAAACTCCATTTTATAGATGAAGAAACTGAAGCACAAAATGGTGGAAGCCTTTGGGTTTGTCTGTATAGCTGGTGTGCAATAAGTGCGGGGTAATTCCACAGTGCACTTGCCTGACACACTACTGTCTGTGTGGAGACTGCTACCATGCACTAAAAGTTCCCTAGTGTGCTTTGATCTACTCCCATTTCAAACTGCAATAGATCAAAATACACTACAGAACTTTTAGTGCATAGTAGAAGGGTTCACGCAGCAGGCTACTGCACTGTACATTTACACCCAGCTTGTCATGCACTACTATCCGTATAGACAAGTAATCCCAATGGAGTAATTCCTATTTACACCATTGTAAATGAAAGCAGAATCAGGCCCTCTGTGCTTTGGTCAAGGTCAAACAGGAAGTCTGTGGAAGATCCAGCAACAGAACCAAAGCTTCTCAGGGCTATCCTCTAACACTAGTGTGATAACTCCACTGATGTCAGTGGAGTTACTCCTGATTTAAACAAGTGTGAGCAGAGAGTCTGACTCCCAGACATTTATTTAAAACCACAAGTCTATGATTTGTGTCTGATTCTTCATTGTCTTGCACCTCATGTAGTCATTTAGATTCTGATTCAGAAAAATACCTAAGCAGCAACAATCAGTCAATGGGACTTAATACCCATTTTTAAAAAAGGGAAGAAGGAGAATCTGGAGAACTACAGACTGGTCAGCCTTACCTGAGTCCCTGGAAAAATCATGGAGCAGGTCCTCAAGGAATCCATTTTGAAGCATTTGGAGGAGAGGAACAGTCAACATGGATTCACCAAGGGCAAGTCATGCCTGACCAACCTGATTTCCTTCTATGATGAGATAATTGGCTCTGTAGATATGGGGAAAGCTATGGACGTGATATATCTCGACTATAGCAAAAGTTTTTATACTCTGTCCCACAGTATTCTTGCCAGCAAGTTAAAAAAGTATGGATTGGATGAATGGACTATAAGGTGGATAGAAAGCTGGGTAGATCATCAGGCTCAATGGGCAGTGATCAAAGGCTCAATGTCTAGTTGGCAGCCGGTATCAACCGGAGTGCCCCAGGGTCCGGTTTTGTTCAACATTTTCATTAATGATCTGGATGATGGGATGAATTGCATCCTCATCAAGTTCGCGGATGACACTAAGCTGGGGAGAGAGGTAGATACACTGGAGGGTAGGGATAGGGTCCAGCGTGACCTAGAGAAATTAGAAGATTGGGCCAAAAGATGAGATTCAACAAGGACAAGTTCAGAGTCCTGCACTTAGGATAGAAGAATCTCATGCACTGCTACAGACTAGGGACCAACTGGCTAAGCAGCAGTTCTGCAGAAAAGGACCTGGATATTACAGTGGACGAGAAGCTGAATATGAGTCAACACTGAAAGCTAAAGGCATATTGGGCTGCATTAGTAGGAGTATTGCCAGTAGATCAAGGGAAGTGATTATTCTCCTCTCTTCGGCACTGGTGAGGCCATATCTGGAGTATTGCATCCAGTTTTGGGCCCCCCACTACAGAAAGGTTGTGGACAAATTGGAGAGAGTCCAGCGGAGGGCAATGAAAATGATTAGGGGACTGGGGCTCATAACTTATGAGGAGAGGCTGAGGGAACTGGGCTTATTTAGTATGCAGAAGAGAAGTGTGAGGGGGGATTTGATAACAGCCTTCAACTACCTGAAGGGAGGTTCCAAAGAGGATGGAGCTAGACTGTTCTAAGTGGTGGCAGATGACAGAACAAGAAGCAATGGTCTCAAGTTGCAGCAGGGGAAGTCTAGGTTGGATATTAGGAAAAAATACTTCACTAGGAGGGTAGTGAAGAACTGGAATGGGTTACCTTGGGAGGCAGTGGAATCTCCATCCTTAGAGGTTTTTAAGGCCAGCTTGACAAAGCCCTAGTTGGGATGATTTAGCTTTGAGCAGGGGGTTGGGCTACATGACCTCCTGAGGTCTCTTCCAACCCTAATCTTCTATGATTATATGTGTTCCTAAGTATACTGCTGAATAGAATGGGCACATGCTTAGATGTTTTACTGAACTGAGGGGTCTAACAGCCAGTGACTTGCTGTGACATTTTTAGTCATGCATGCAATTTTACACTTGTATGCAAAATGGCATTCCCCCATGTGGCATGACCTCACATGTATAGTGCACGCAATGTCTTGCTGTGCAGAGGATGCCATTTTGTTCTATTACATGGCGTCTTCATGTGTGTTCAGGGGCTGGACAGAATTGTCCTGTGGGCACAGCCAGTCCTGGGGCATGCTATGCATGCCTTGTATACACAGATCGCAGGCCAATCCTTACAGGTTTGTAAAACTGTATCAATTCAGAATTTGCCCCTCATGTACACACATAGTAGCATTTGACATCCACTTTGCATAAGTGTATATGTTTAAATAAAATGCAAGGCAGTGGAGAATCAAACCCCTTACATTTATAATTGCCTCCCTCTTAAGGACAGTGAGGTAGAGCTGAAATAGTCAATAGCCCATTACCCACCCAGTGAGTTATCTATTTTCACTGAACTCTAAGACGGTTTAGAGTTAGAGTCTAATAAACACTATACAAGAGAAACATATACTCTTTGTCAAAATTGTCTGAGTTTCACTTTAGGGGTCATTTGTGCTCTGTAGGTGTTTTTTTAAATTATATATTAATTTCATACTTCTTGTAATAGACACTGCATATTTATATCAACATCTCCTTAGATTATTCATGCCTGAGTGGATAGTCTGCTGCAGGAAGACAAGGCTTAATGAGTGCCAAGGGGATAACATAGCAGAAACAGGAAAAAATATAAAAACAAGCACCTGAATACTAACACAAGCCACTTGCTAAAACCTATCTTCTGAGTTTATGATGATAGATGGTCCCTCCATAATATGCCTCAGTTTTGAATCAGAATACTTTTATTCCCAATTATACTATAATTCCTTATATAATTTTTCTCTCTAAATGCACTTCACTGTAGCGAAACATTTAAACTAAACATGCTGTGGAAAACAGAGAGGTTAAACCATACTTAACTCAGAATTGTGTAACATCTGCATGAGTTATCAAGTTGTTATATGTCACATTACGGCTGTGTCAGAATGCAGTTGTTTTTGCCATTATGATTGTTTTTATAAAGGAAATGTACCACTTTGAAAATTCAGTATCTCAATATTCAGATTAGAATGCAATACATACAGGGGTTTTTATTTCAGGTGGAGACAGTCAGACAGTCGTTTCCTACTTTACACCAATATTGTCTTTGGATAGACTCTCTTGATCCCCTTTCCCAGTGCTCAGTCTGAACCACCAGTACTAAACCCTGAATCATTCCCTGTATGTGCCTCCTCCACTCCTGCGGCACTGAATGTCGCCAGAAAAAACTCTCTAAGGGAAAGGTCATTTTGACTTCCTCTACTGTTAATTTGTTCTCTCCTCCTTTGATTCTGCCATCTACATTGTTGCTGCAAGTTTACTTCCCCTCAACTTGACTGAGGGTATATCTACACTACGGGATTATTCCGATTTTACATAAACCGGTTTTGTAAAACAGATTGTATAAAGTCGAGTGCACGCGGCCACACTAAGCACATTAATTCGGTGGTGTGCGTCCATGTACCAAGGCTAGCGTCGATTTCTGGAGCGTTGCACTGTGGGTAGCTATCCTGTAGCTATCCCATAGTTCCTGCAGTCTCCCCCGCCCACTGGAATTCTGGGCTGAGATCCCAATGCATGATGGGGCAAAAACAGTGTCGCAGGTGATTCTGGGTAAATGTCGTCACTCAATCCTTCCTCCGTGAAAGCAACGGCAGACAATCATTTTGTGCCCTTTTTCCTGGATTGCCCTGGCAGACGCCATAGCATGGCAACCATGGAGCCTGTTTTGCCTTTTGTCACTGTCACCGTATGTGTACTGGATGCTACTGACAGGGCAGTACTGCAGCGCTACACAGCAGCATTCATTTGCCTTTGCAAGGTAGCAGAGATGGTTAACATCCCTATTGCACTGTCTGCCATTGTAAATTGGCAATGAGATGACTGTTTTCAATCATTTTGTACCATTTGCAATTGGATATTGGCGATAACAGTTATCAATCATTTTGTACTGTCTGCTGCGGTCATGGGTGCTCCTGGGTGGCCTCGCTGAGGTCGGCCGGGGGCACATGGACAAAAATGGGAATGACTCCCCGGGTCATTCCCTTCTTTATGTTTTGTCTAAAAATAGAGTCAGTCCTGCCTAGAATATGGGGCAAGTCTACTAGAGAGCCAGAGAGCACAGTCGCTCCGGGTCAGAGCCCCAGAGATCCCGCAGAAATGATAAGCTGCATGCCATTCTATGGTGTGCCCCTGCAACAACCCCACCCGTTCCTTCCCTCCTCCCACATCCCTCCTGGGCTACTGTGGCAGTGTCCCCCCCCCTTTCTGTGATGAAGTAATAAAGAATGCAGGAATAAGAAACACTGACTTTTTAGTGAGATAAAGTGAGGGGGAGGCAGCCTCCAGCTGCTATGATAGTCCAGGCAGGACATTATAGAGGGGGGGAGAGGAACGCAGTCTCCCGCTGCTATGATAGTCCAGGGAGTACAGAATCTTTTCTTTAGACACAAAAGGGGGGAGGGGCTGATGGAGCTCAGGCTCCAGCTGCTATGATGAGGACGGTTACCCAGCATTTTGTACTGTCTGCCAGGAATGACAGGGAGTCATTCCCATTTTTACCCAGGCACCCCTGGCCGACCTCACCGAGGCCAGCCAGGAGCACTCACAGGATGATGACGAGGACAGCTATCAGTCATTTTGTACTGTATCGTCTGCCACCGGGGAAGGGAGGGGAGGGAATGCTGCTGTTTAGCGCTGCAGCGCCCCGTCTACCAGCAGCATCCAGTAGACATACGGTGACATTGAAAAGTGGCGAGAAACAATTTTTTTACCTTTTCTTTGAGGGGGGAAATTAACGACATATTCCCTGAACTACTAGTGACAATGTTTTTGACCCTTCAGGCATTGGGAGCTCAGCCAAGAATGCAAATGCTTTTTGGAGACTGCAGGAACTGTGGGATAGCTCGAGTCCTCAGTCCCCCCTCCCTCCCTCCATGAACGTCCATTTGATTCTTTGGCTTTCCGTTATGGTTGTCACATAGCACTGTTTTGAGTCCCTGCTGTGGCCTCTGTCTATCATAGCCTGGAGATTTTTTCAAATGCTTTGTCATTTCATCGTCTGGAATGGAGCTCTGACAGAACAGATTTGTCTCCCCATACAGCAATCAGATCCAGTATCTCCCGTACAGTCCATGCTGGAGCTCTTTTTGGATTTGGGACTGCATCGGCACCCGTGCTGATCAGAGCTCCACGCTGGGCTAACAGGAAATGAAATTCAAAAGTTCGCGGGGCTTTCCTGTCTACCTGGCCAGTGCATCCGAGTTCAGATTGCTTTCCAGAGCGGTCACAATGGTGCACTGTGGGATACCACCCGGAGGCCAATACCATCTATTTGCGGCCACACTAACCCTAATCTGACATGGCAATACCAATTACAGCGCTACTCCTCTCGTCGGGGAGGAGTACAGAAACCGGTTTAAAGAGCCCTTTATATCGATATAAAGGGCCTCATTGTGTGGACAGCTGCAGGGTTAAATCTGTTTAACGCTGCTAAATTCAGTTTAAACGTGTAGTGTAGACCAGGCCTGACTCCTTTCTCAATATATACAACTACTACTACCAACTAATATGAATAATAATTCTAAGGAAGCAGTTATTCTGAAAAAGCATGAGGATCTTGAGTAATAAATGGTTCATTTTACAGAGACTATTTTCAAATTAGAAGACCTTTGTAAAAGTTACTGGTAGCCCCTCTTAATAGCTTACAAGTAGGGGGAAGCAGAAGCCTCACATATACAGTAACCTGAACTTTTAACTCTCTCTTTTCTTCTGCCTCAAAGCAGAGAAAACTTGCTTCAAACCAGTTTTTACTGAACAGATAACAGAACCGTGGGATTTAACACCTACCAATCAAGTGTTAACACGCAAGGGTCTTTGTCTAAAAGTGTATAAAAGGATTGTGAAATTTGTATGGAACAGGGTCTTTGTACTAAAGTACAAGGCTCTCCTTTTTTCTGCAGAGTAAAGCATCTTTTCCTTATCCCTGTCAGGCTGTTATTGGCTCTCAGCTAGGCAGACCTGATATTTTGGTAACACCTTCAACTAGGTGAAATTGTCTATTCATAGAAAGGAGCCTTTTTGCAGTGAGCTGCAGGGGCAGTTTACAACTGAGGCTCTGGCCGAGTCAGAAAAATTGAGCAAAAAAGCCAACTGTAAAAATAAATATATCTCCATCCCAAATCTGGGTGTCACCCACAGCTGGTAGTTTAATAGAAACAGTGTCATAGAAATGTAGGGGTAGAAAGGACGTCAAGAGATCAGCTAGTCCATTCCCCTGCGCTGAGGCAGGATTAAGTACACCTAGTCCATCCTTACAGATGTCTGTCTAACCTTTTCTTGAAAATATCCAAGGAATGGATTTCCACAACCTTCCTAGGTAACCTGTTCCAGTGCTTACCTATCCAAATAGAAAAGTTTAACACCAAATATGCAACCTAAATCTCCCTGGCTGCAAACTGAGCTGATTACCTCATGTCTTACCATTGGTAGATGTGGAGAACAATTGATCCCCTTCCTCTTGATAAAAGCTGTTGTGCTTTTAACATTGTCTCTTTTAGAAACTTTCAGCTCTCCTGAGCTACTTTTCCCTTAGACATCCTTCCCATAGGATCATATCTATGAAGTCTTTGAGTTTGTTGAAGTCTGGGGTTTTTTTTTTGAAGTCTTTATTCTGCTGCTCTCACTTCTTCTTGCCTTAGAATCATTAGTTTAACACCTTCATTCCTGACATTTTTGTCCATGTCTTAGGGGGAGATCCATGAAAGCTCGGGGCAGGTTCAGGTGTGTCTTTGATGTGTGATTGGGCAGGCAGTGATAGAGAGGCAATCCAGAGGCAACTGTGGAACTGGAGAAACATTTGGGGGGAAGCAGAAAGAGTAGAGGAGGAAGCACTAGCTCCTAGCTGTGGGGCACCTACAGGATGGGATGTGCAACTTTTGCTGTATCATTCCCTCCTTCTCCTACCCTACAACAGCCCTCCAAGGGCTAATGGATTTGTGTGTTCAGGGAGGCAGGGGGCACGGGCCTGGAGCAGACACTTTTTTCACATTATTTGCATACCAATCCTGCAGAAATTCTGCACAACGTTAATATGAAGATATTCAGTCAGTTATCTTTATTGAATTTTTGTACACATGGTATAATCTGCTGCCCTCTGCACCCTTCCTAGAATTTCTAGAGAAGTTCCTGATTCCATGTAGACAGAGGTAGCAGAGGCCCC
Source organism: Gopherus flavomarginatus (assembly GCF_025201925.1). Taxonomy (NCBI): domain Eukaryota; kingdom Metazoa; phylum Chordata; order Testudines; family Testudinidae; genus Gopherus; species Gopherus flavomarginatus. The sequence continues at coordinate 78,080,584 of NC_066617.1, read as the reverse complement.
AGAGACATACTTTAGCAGCAGAAAAGCATCACATGATGACCCTGTTCAGCAGCTCCTTCACTGGAGGTCCGGATGGATCTTGGGGGAACCATGTGACTTATGAGCAGGAAACCTAATCAGCTATATGATGATCCACCCCCCAAATGCCTCCTGAAACAAACTAGGGAATTCCAGCGAGAAGAAGCTTGGAAAGGGGCAGAGGAAAGAACAAGGAATTCCTCATGGAGTTTCATCCCATAACGCCATTGCAGGACTGTATGATTTGGCATCTGCAAACTGAGATGCAGTGCTCACCCACAAGATCCACTGATCCCAGGGGATTGCTAGGAGACCAGAACCATCCACACAGAAACCCTATGTCTCTACAATGGCTTTGTACTCCTGAGCCCCCTACTGCTTCCATGAAACAGTCTTGGGAGAGGGGCCGGTTCCTGCACTGCAGATTAGTCCCGCAAAATAGGTGTTAAAGCCTTAGGGCCTACTACTGTTCCCGGGAAGTCTTCATGGGACCAGTGGGAGAATGATGTGCGTTCCCCACAGATGCCTCTTACTCCCTAGTGTCAGTCCACATTCTTCCCGCCTTCATGGATCCTGTGGAAAGCCCTTGAAGGGTTCCTGAGGAAGAGGAGATGTTAATGGAGAGATTGGAAGATTGCCAATCTACATGAGCACAGAGATGTTCACACAGAGGGTCTCCTCTGCATATAGATCTTGGAGCATGATCTGGCCTAGTGTTTCCTGTCTGTTCTTCTATGCAGGCTTTCCCTAGGTAGGGAATGAACTTCTCTCTTGTAATTAAGGCTTGGTAGAACAAATGCAAGTCTATAATTAAGGCATGCAACACCTCTCTCGCTTCTCTGGTTTGATTTTAATGCCAATTTTAAATTCCCAATGCTTTCTTACTGTTTGCACCTGCATATGTCGCTATATCAAACTGTTCTTCATGTTATTATAAAGTAATGTTATGGCATCACTAAGAAGGAATGGGCTTTCAGCTGACATATTAACTAATCTTTTGCTGATTTATATACTGAATTATGAATGCAATCAATAAATAACTTATGTTACAGATATACAATTGTAAGCCAGTGGGCAGATTCACCAGCCAGGCTAATTCAACTAAAGCTCAAACTTTTGAGTCAAGTTTCGAGTCCTTTTTCTGTAAAATAACAGAAAATGCAAAAGGCTCAAAATAATACAAAAATTCACAACTGAGACATTCCTGATTTCCACAACTTTGGAGGACAAATCCTCTTCCTCCAGGCAGCCAGTCCTGGCTTCTATAAAGAGCCCTTCCCAAGTTCTTCGTTGACACTGGGGGTCTCCTACATAGAAGGCAGGAAACCTTACTCTGGTTTCCTGCAGGTCACATGCATGCTCCTACTCATGAGCCCATGACAAGAGCAGTCTGTTTTAAAGAGGCCACAGGCTATAACAGGTGCACAAGTATGTACACATGGACCCCAGGCACCAGTGACCTGTTATAGTAGTATCTATGGCTAAATATATTTGGGGCAATAATGACACTTAATTGTTGGCTAAGTAAATATCTCAGTGTTGTGGTATAGAACACAAATAAGTTCCCCCCTCCCCAAATAAAAATGGGAGAAGCATAGCTCAATCAATGTGGGAATGACATTAGAGGGGCCTGGAAAACTAGAGAGGCACAGAAAGTAGGAGAAACTATCTTTTACAAGGCAACACAGGTACTAAGTAAACTTATAATATCTCAGTAATTATGTTTCAACTTGAAAAAATATGTATGTGCAGACAGATTCAACATGAATTTATCCATTGCAACTGTTGAAACATTCTCAAAATTCCTTTAGAATAATTTTAGAGATTTGCTCTACCTATGTCATCACTCATTTCTTAATTTTATATCACAGCACACACAGTTCTGAAAGTTTGATAAGGACCCCTATTTGCTAATACAAGTCTGAAGGAGGTTTTTAAACAAAGATACCATTTCTTTGGGTGAAATACTAAAGTGCATTCCTTTTGTTCCTCCCAAGAGTGGCAGTTAAAGCTACTGTGGCAGTTTTCAAAAAGGAAAGGAGACTCCTGATGTCCTACTCAGTATTTCCTCTTCATAAAAGAATGGATATAATGTTCAAGAGCCATTGTTAAGCACATAACTGGCCAGACTGGTGCAGGGGCTGGGCACAATGTTCCAGGTGGAGATAGGAGCACTGAAGATATAATTTAAGGAGTTAAATGTACTAAAACCAAGTTGTTTTCTGAATGTCTTTTCTAATAATAGACAAGAGACATAGAAGCTACTAATCCTATTTTTGAATGTGAATGGCAAGACCATTTCCTCTCTATTTGTAGTGTTTTCTATTGTTCCTTTTTCAATTCATGTAAAACAAAGAATAAATATTACCTTATTTAAATACTAATGTAGGAGCACTATAAAAGGAACTTGAGAATAAATAAGAGATTTCTTCCCCAATATAAACAGATCATTCACTATTCTCATGCTTGCTAATACTATGCAGCCTTTATAGCAACAGGCTATGAGTAAATAGAGAATTTAATAGCAACCACATTATTAATATCTTTTGGGGGAGGAGGAATTTTAATAGTGGAAAAGTCAGTTGCAGAGGTAAGTTATACACTGCTAATTTTAACAGAGGAAGAAAAGGAAGTAGCCGATAGATGCTGAAGTAAGGAACTGCAATATTTTCTCTAGGTGGCTGAGTCTGAACATTCAATAATTTAGGGAAAGAGCAAGTGAACAGATTAACAGAACAAGGGAGGCCATCCTCAAGTTTGAAGATTTGTAAATAACACCTGTGGCCCAGAGATCCCTTGATGCCAACTGGCAGAGGGCTTAAGGGGTGCATACGTGTTCACAGGGATCCCCTGTGTCCAATGTCTACATAATAGTGCACCAATGGGTGGCATGTGAGGTATCTACCAACAACCTGTAGCACACTGGCCTTGCAAGGTATATGTATGGATGATATACAAGGAGTTCTGTATCTATACTGAAAACTTATGTTCTTATGATATGTAAATTAAGACAGATTTCCTTAAAACTGATAAAGAAGTTCTCTTTGGGAAGGGGATAGGAGATGCTTATCTTTCCCTGGCTGACTGTTATGTATCATGTGTCTTACCATATAAGTCTAATTGCATACAGAGCCACCAGCTAATCAAAGTTGCGAAGTCAACAAAAGATCAAAACATCTACAGGACAGAACACAGTCCTGTTTATGACTAAGATCAAACAATTTATCTGGTATATCAGGAGACCGTCGAGAGACATCCTGTGTCCTTCACTTCAAGGACAAGCACCCACCGTGCTTGTCTTATGAGGAGTCATGGCCAGCTTGGCCATCAACCACTGGGAGAAAGACTTTGGGTGAACTAACTTTGAGACCGGAGTGTCTTGTTAACTAAGCCTAGGCCTCGGAAGTGTATTATGATTTTATTTTAGATGTAACCAATTGTTTCCCACTCTTCTGCCAACTTGCTATTATTTGAATCTCTGTTCTTGGGAAAATAAACTTAGATTTGTTGATAGTGACAACAAGTATAAGTGTTGTGAGTTGAGCGAAGTGGTGATCTGAGGCGAAACTGATGAGCAGAGGTGTCCTGGTCCTTTCAGAACGGTAGGCCTCTGAATTCAGGGACTGCCCAGAAGAATAGGGGCTAGACACTGCCGGGAGAAGCTTGGAGGCCTCAGTAGTTAGAGTGTGCCTATTACTACACAGTGGAGTCTGTGTAGGCTGAGAGGTGAGTATTTGTATTGCCCTTGGCCAGAGGAGTCTGGGAGCTGATTTCTGGCAGGCATGGACAAGGGCTTCCTCATGCCAAGGGCAGGTGGCAGAGTAGTGCATCACAGCCGTGGGTATCCCAGGAAGCATCAGAACCCCCCAAAAGGAAGAAGGGGCAGTTGCTGATCCTTGAGGTGACATGCTAATCAGATATGAGAAGGCATCAAGTAGAGGGAACGTGTTTGATCAGACTTGAAATTAGCCTAACCACCACCAAGAACAGAGGAGGAGAACCTAACAGCCCAGATGCTCACCCGTTACCACCTAGCCCAGAATCCCATCTGATAACATCCCTTTATAGCCACTGTTTGGGATAAGTAAGCATCCAACATCCCTTTATAGCCACTGTTTGGGATATGTAAGCATCCAACAACAAAAAGTTGACTCACCTGATTGCTACTAGACTCAGTTTCCAGTTGTGTAACTCTACGCACTGAATCTGAATAGCTGTTTTGGCAAAAATATGTGATTTTTATGATGGAAAAAAAACTATTAAAACAAAACATGGGAAAAGTAATCAATATTTTGCTATTTGTCTTCTCTATTAAATATGCAGATTTTAACATACAAGCAGCTAAACCTTATCACTTACGCCAAACAAAATTTATATGTAATTCTAGTTTGGATCCTGTTTATTAATTTGCTGATTTTACAAGGAATCTGCTTAACATATAAATTGTCCCCCGCTGTGTCAGTATCAGGGGAGAGTTGGGAAAGGGAAGATGCCGCAAGAATTTCCCCAAGAACATTCTGGCAGGACGGATTTGCAACTCTGCAGAATGACCTGCATAATCCATTAATCTGATGAGTTCCGCAGAAGGTCAGGACAATCCTTCCAGAAGACCTGTGCTGTTGTGTCAATTTGGAGATCCTAGTGCTCCCTTCTGCGCCCTGGTAGGATGGGTACAATGGCACTGGGCTATCAATCAGGGCCTTGGCTTGCCACATCTCCTCAGATGGGTAGGGAGTATTCCAAGCACAGGAGGATACTGTATTACCTTTCCTTGGGAAATACCACAGGTCCATAGCCCACTATCAACCCATGGGATCATCCATTCCACCTGCATGGATCTCAGCATTACAGAAGGCTCTCTCTGCTCTTCCAAAAAGGGGAAAGAATATTGCCTCAATAGTGTCTGACTCCCACTCTCTTCCATGTGGTAAAATCCGTGGCGGGAGAATGTGGATCTGAGGGCAATGATCTCAGTCCACTTTATTATATGATACTTATGACCAATGCTTCTACTGTATTAGACTGAAAACTGCAAAGCTTTGTACTGTCTGTTTTTTTCCTTTTCCTTTAATGACACACAAGTAAAATTAAAATACTCAATTGAAGAAGGAAAGAATTCTCATTCTCTCTGAATCTTGAGCTAAGTTTCTACCCTTCCTGAGTTTATTTAAGTTATGCCCACAGGCTCAGACAAGATTAATTTTGGGATTGTGCTGACCAGGAGATGCATAAGTGAATTGCCTACTGAGTGCAAAAGTTGCAGACCTCATGAGACAACTAAATAGACTTATGTCCATTGGTGGCGAGGAGCCAGTGGTCGTCATACATGTAGGTAGCAATTACATAGGGAAAAGACAGACAGGAGTTCTGGAGGTCAAATATAGGTTGCTAGGGAAAAGATTAAAGTCCAGGACCTCTATGGTAACATTCTCAGAAATGATTCCTAGACGTTAAGGCTAAAAGGGACCATCATGTTCATCTAGTCTGACTTCCTGTACACTGCAGGCCTCAGAACCTCACCTACCCCACTCTTGTAATAGACCCGTAACCTCTGACTGAGTTACTGAAATCCTCAAATCATAGTTTAAAGGCTTCGAGTTACAGAGAATCCACCATTTGTTCTAGTTTAAACGAGCAAGCGACCCAGACCCCTTGCTGCAGGGGAACATGGAAAAAACACCCCAGGTCTCTGCCAATCTGATCTGGGGAAAAATTCCTTCCCAACCCCTAATATGGTGTTGGACCCTGAGCATGTTGCCAAGGCTCCCAGGTGTTCTGACTGGTGGAAGAATTCTTTGTACTAGCTCAGAGTCCTTCCCATCAAGTTCCCCATTTCAAGCTGTTGGGAATATCTGCTACTAGATAACGTCTACTAATGTGATACATGCCACCATGTGCCAGCAACTAACCTCTGCCATGTTCATTGGCCAAACTGGATAGTCCCTACGTAAAAGAATAAATGGACACAAATCGGACATCAGGAATGGTAACATACAAAAGCCAGTAGGTGAACACTTCAATCTCCCTGAACATTCTATAGCAGATTTAAAAGTCACTATTCTTGAACAAAAAAACTTCAGAAACAGACTTCAAAGAGAAACAGCAGAACTAAAATTCATTTGCAAATTTAACACCATTAATTTGGGCTTGAATAGGGACTGGGAGTGGCTGGCTCATTACAGAAGCAGCTTTGCCTCTCCTGGAATTGACACCTCCTCATCTATTATTGGGAGTGGATGATATCCACCCTGATTGAATTGGCCCTGTCAACACGGTTCTCCACTTGTGAGGTAATTCCCTTCTCTTCATATGTCAGTATATAATGCCTGCATCTGTAACTTTGACTCCATGCAACAGAAGAAGTGGGTTTTTTACCCACCCAAATAAATCTGTTAGTCTTTAAGGTGCCACCGGACTCCTTGTTGTTTTTGCTACTAGCAGTCGTAGATGGGCTACATGCCATTGTAGGCAGTCTCATCATTCCATCCCTCCCATAAACTCAACAAGTTCAGCCTTGAAATCAGTTAGGTTTTTGCCCCGACTGCTCCCTTTAGAAGGCTGTTCCAGAACTTCACTCCTCTGATTGTTAGGTACCTTTGTCTAATTTAAAATGTAAACTTGATAGACAGTTTATGTTCTTTTCTTCTTATGCCAACATTGGTGCTTAACGTAAATAACTCTTCTCCCTCCTGGGTATTTATCTCTGATATATTTATTAACAGCAATCATATTTCCCTTTGGTCTTTGTTTAGGCCAGGGGTCGGCAACCTATGGCACACGAGCCGATTCTGAGCGGCACGCAGCTGCCTGACACACTCCCAGCCCCACTCAGACCCTATGCCCACTGCTCTCCCCTGTGGGGACAGAAGGCAGAAGCTTGGTTCTCCAGCAGCCAAGCTTCCCCCCTCCCCTGTTTCTTCCCCCAGCATGGTGCTTTCCTGCCCCATCCCCTCTCCGTCCCTGAGCCAATCAGTTGATGGCCCTTGTGGGGGGCGGGGGAGAAAGAGCGGCAGCGTGCAGGCAGTTCCGTAGAAGACACAGAGAGAAGTAGGGATGGAGCCTGGGGGAAGAGGGTGGAACAGGGCACCTCCCTTCCAGCCCCCTGCCATGAACCGCTCAGGGCAGGGGGCTGGGAGCACCCCCACGAGCTGAGCACCCCAGCCATCTGCCCTGACCCCCCCCATATACTTAGCATTCTGCTCTGTACCCCCATACCCTCTGCTCTGACCCCTCACACACACAGAGCATTCTGCCCTTCACCTCCCATACCCCCCAGCCCTCTGCCCTGACCCTTGAACCCCCCCCACACCTGCAGCCTTCTGCCCTGCACCCCCCACACCCCCAAGCCCTCTGCCCTGATCCCTGAACCTCCCCCAGGTCTGGGGTCCCGGCTGCAGGCTCTGCTCAGCCCGCAGCTGGCCTAGGTGAACAGAACCCCAGGCTGGCAGCGAGCTGAACAGGCTGGCGGTGTAGGATCAGCATTTTAATTTAATTTTAAATGACGCTTCTTAAACATTTTGGAAACCTTGTTTACTTTACATACAATAGTTTAGTTATATAATATAGACTTATAGAAAGGTTTAAATGTATTACTGGCACGCAAAACCTTAAATTAGAGTGAATAAATGAAGACTCGGCACAGCACTTCTGAAAGGTTGCCAACTCCTGGTTTAGACTAAACCAGCAAAACTTCTTGAGTCGCCTCTTGCAAATTAGATTTTCCATTCCTAATAGCACTTCTCTGCACTTGTTCCAGTTTGAATTAATCTTTCTTAATCACGGGAGACGAGCATTGCACACACTATTCAAAAGGAGGTCTCATCAGTACCTTATATAATGGCACTAACACTTCCCTGTCTCTACTGGAAATACCTCACCTGATGCATCCTAGGATTGCATAAGCCTGTTTCAGGGCTGCATCACACTGGCAGCTCATCATCATTCTGTGATCAACTAATACACTCAGGTCTTTCTCTTCCTCTTTTGCTTCCAAATGATAAGTCTGCACTTACAGCAAAAATTCTTGTTAATCCTTAAGTGCACCACCTTGCAATTTGCACTATTAAATTTCACCCCATTTCTATTTTTCAAGTATTCAAGGCCCTCCAGATTTTTTGGTATGATATTCCAGTCCTCCTCCACATTGGCAATACCTCTCAATTTTGTGTCATCCACACATTTTATTAGCACACTCCCACTTTTTGTGCTAAGATCATGAATGAAAATGTTAAATAAGATTGGTCCCAAGACTGATCCCTGAGGAACTCCATTCATAACCTCCCTTCAGCCTGAAAGTTTACCCTTCAGTATGAGCTGCTGTAGTTTCCCCCTTAATCAGTTCCTTGTCCACTTGTCAATTCTCATATTAATCCCCCATCTTCTCCAATTTAACTAATAATTTCCCATATGGAACTGCATCAAATGCCTTATTGAAATCCAGGTAGATGAGATAACCTATTTTTTAGACAAAGGAAATGCAGTTTCTCTCCTCAAAGAAAGAGATCAGATTGGTCTGACACTATCTACTTTTGTAAAACCATTTTGCATTTTATTCCAATTACTGTTTAGCTCTACATTCTCAACTCTTTTCTCTTTCAAAATGTGTTCCAAGATCTCGCATACAATTGAGTTAAATTAATAAGCCTAAAAGGTAGTTTCCTTTCTTAAAAATAGGTACCATATTAGCAATTCTTCAGTCATAAGGCATGACCCCCAAATGTATGGATTCATTAAAAATCCTTGCTGTTGGTCTTATAATTTCTTATAACTGAGTCAAATTATTTATTTAGGTGTTGGGCCCTGCGTACATTTTTTATCTCCATCCCATCCTCAGTGCTTAGTGGTCCCACTTCCCTCCTTGTTTTATTTATATGGCTAGAGAACCTTTTACTATTGCAAGGTCCAACTTTGCTTCACCATTGGTGGTTCTCACTTTTTCCCCTATACTTTCTGACATCCAAGAGGTAGCTTTCCTTGCTGATCCATCCCTTCTTCCATTCCTTGTAGGCTTTCTGCTTTCTCTTAATAACCTGTTTGAAATGCTTGCTCATCCAGTTTGGTTTGCAACCTTTCCCTACAAATTTTTCTCTTGCTTGGGTTGCAGGCTTTGGATAGCTTCTGCATCTTTCACTTAAAGTAATTCCAAACCTCCTCTACATTCAGATCTTTGAGTTCTTCAGCCCAGTCCACTTCCCTAACTAATTCCTCTAATTTTTTTTTTAAGTTTGCCCTTTTGAAATCAAGGACCCTAGTTGTAAACCTATTTTTATTTATCCTTCCCCTTAGTTGAAACTGAATTAGCTCATGATCACTCGAACCAAGGCTGTCCTCTACAAACAGTTATTCTGTGAGGTCCTCACTACTTACTAATACTAAATCTAAAATGGCATCACCTTTTGTTGGTTTGGTGAAGAAATGTGTCAGCTATAACAATCAGGAATATCTATCTACCATTATCAGTAGCATTTGTCCACCAATTAAAGTCTGGGAAATTAAAGTCTTTGTCACGGGATTCACTCACCACTAAGAGCACCTCTTGCTTGCCGTCCTAGAAATTAGCTCTGTTGGGCTTGCACTCCCTTTCTAGTGGTTTCTTCACCTGTCCTGTCTTTCTCTGCAGCCCTGGTCACTCTTGGATCTGCAGTCTTTTCTATGTGGGTTGACCTACTTGCCAGGTCACTAAGGTCCTCCTCTTCTGGGGAATTCAAAGTCCTTCCAGACCTGCTGTGTGACTGTTCCCAGTGGCTGGTAGGGGAGCCCAGGCCCACCATCTACACTGGGTTCCAGCTCAGGGACCCTATAACAAGCAGCCAAGGTCTCTGCTCAGTCTGTCCCCCTTGCTACTGTTTTCCTGGGCTACTTACTACTCATCTGGCTCCCCCTGCTCTGGGCTTGCCAGGGAGTAACTACAGCCTACTTCCCTACCTTCCTGCAGTCCTCTTGCTGCTCAGTGCTCTTGGGCTTCCTGTTCCTGCCCAGCTGAGTCTACTTCTAATGAGGGGCATTTTCCCTGGCTCCTCCTCCAGGTGTACCTGGTGGAGTTAACTGGCCTGTCTGGCCACCTTCACCCCACACAAAGTTGAAGGGGGTTGATGCCCCATCACATACCCCCCCCCAAGTCTATAACCCTTGGGGAGTGGATGTCTCATGCCCTATATTTGCCATAATTGGGCCCTCAGGTCATCCCTCTCCTATTCTCTACCAGGAAATGCAAATTATGCCATGGCATCCCTAAGCTTTTCCTTTTGGAACTCCAGGTCTTCTTCAGCTATTTTCAGGGCTTGCTCTGCTACTACTAGCTTCCCCTGGTGCTCCTTCACTTGCCCAACAGGATCTCCCATCTCCCTTTCCCACAGGGTGAGTTCCCACCACTGTCCAATTCACTTTAGTGTTCGTACTTCAGTCTCACTGGACATTCTCTGTCCCAGTTGTTTTGTTTGCTAGCCACTGCTGAGTGCATGTGTTAATCCCCTGCCAGGTCCGTGGTCATCACTGCCAGACCTATCCTGGTGGTCTCTGTCATATTCTGGTCCCCAGACCAGGGGCGGCTCTAGCTTTTTTGCCATCCCAAAAACGGCAGGCAGGCTGCCTTCGGTGGCATACCTGTGGGAGGTCCGCCAGTCCCGCGGCTTCAGCATACCCACCACCGAATTGCTGCCGAATCCGCGGGACCAGCGGACCTCCCGCAGGCTTGCCATCAAAGGCTGCCTGACTGCCACCCTCGCAGGGCACTCCCTGCAGCTTGCTGCCCCAGGCATGCGCTTGGAGTGCTGGTGCCTGGAGCTGCCACTGCCCCAAACAGTCACCCTCTCCTTTTTTCCTACCTCTCTGAGTCCAGTGCCTTCCCCTTTGCTACCCTGCTCTTTCTTTCACAGCACCTGAAACAAACCCATTGTCTTCTTATTTCAGTAGGCTGCACTTCAGCTTTCTCTACTCTGGTCACCCCTCCTGGGTTAGCCTTCACTCTGCAGCTCATATATGGGCATTTTAGGTGTCTTGGGTCACTGCAGGCAGGGGTGAAAGTAACTTAAAGGACTTGCCGGTAGTCCAGAGTCCTGCGGAGGGGGAGGGGCTCAACCGGAAGAGGCGTGGCCTCTATCGGAAGATATGGGGCCTTTAAATCCCTGGGCTTTTAAATCAGGATTTAAAGGGCTCAGGGATTCAGCTGAAGCTAGGAGCCAGGCCCTTTACATCACCCCTGGAGCTAACAGCTGCAGAGGCAGCTGGGAGCCCTGGGGTTTGGGCAGGGGTGAAAGTAATTTACATATCTTACCCATATGGTCCAATCGCAAGCAATCCACCTCTCCTATGTGCTTCATGGATCCCCCCCACTGCATAACATACATAGAGAAACTACCAGTACTGTCTGTAATAAAACTTTACTATTGGAATAAGCCTGAAAAAGTGAAAGCTCACTGTCATATTTTTCTCTGTGTCTTCCCTCCTCCTCCAGCCAGGCTGCGACATGAGGCTCCATGCTTTCTTCCTGCCTGGCACTGAGCAGCAGCTGCAGGGGCTACCCTCTAGCTTGCAGCAGGGAGACTGGGTGAGGGAGGGAGAAGCCTGCCTCCTGCATAAGAGCAGTTTAAACGCAGCTGTTCCCTGCATGGTTCAGTAACATTTCAAAGAGGATCTGCAAGCAGTTTGGACATCACAACCGTGATCCTCTGCTGGGGAAGGAATGGGATAGATTTGAACTTGGAAATGGTTCCTGATTTTGATTGTGTTTTTTTGGGTATAGGAGATCCCCTCATCTCAGGGGCGGAAAAGAACTGTCCCTGCCATTGTCACACACTCCCCCCCCCCCCCCCCCCGCAACAACAACTGGGAGTGAAATTAACAAGGATGCCAGAAACAGTTCTTAACCCTGCAAGCTAGAGCTTAGAGGAGAACCTCTGCTGGGGGAGGGAGGAATGCAGAGCCTCCTCTGCAGCCTGGCTGGAGGAGGGGGAGGGAGAAGATGAGAAACCACTGTGACAGTGAGTTTTCCCCTTCCACCTGTTTTTATTAGCTTTGGATTTAAGCTGTGCAGCCAAATGCTTGTATTTGTTGTGTATATTAGTATTGGAGACAAGATCCCCTCATCCCAGGGGCAGACAAAGACTGCCCCTGCCATGGTCAAACACACCCTTCCCCAGCTACTGTGAGTGAAATTAACAAGGATGCCAGAAACTGCTCCTAACCTTAGGCTGAATCATTCAGGGAACAGCTGAGTTTAAACTATTCTTATGCAGGGGGCAGGCTTGTCCCTCACTCAGGCAGTCTCCTTTTCTTACCAGTCCTCCATACCGGCCTGTACCAGCTTACTTTCACCTCTGACTGCAAGTAAAACACTACCTCTCCTGTTCTCCCCACAGGATGGGCTCTTTTGGGCTTCCTTCTTTTCCTGCCTTCTGGGTGAGGCTTCTTGTCCCTGTACAGGGGACTCTCTCTTTTTAGGAGTGCCTGTCACCTGCAGGCACAGCACTCCCTTTGTGGGGTCTCTGACCCCCAGTACCTCTTTTCCCCTTTTATTCTTTGCAGCCTCTGCCAATTTCCTCCTGTAGGAGCTTAAATAAATACTATTGCTGTTCAGCCAGCTGTATCAAAGAATGTTGCAGGTGCACCTTGGCATCCCCTTGTCTCTGCTGGTTCTCCAGCACCTGCCTCAGCAGGACCTGGATCCATTCCTGCTGTTTGTCAGTCCCCGTCTGCAGGGGTGCAAACTCTGGAGAACAGCTTGGGAGGATGTAAGTGCCCTCTGCAAATAAAGCTTCCGCATACTGTCTCTGTACTGTTTTTTTCTGCCTTGCTGTGGCCCTTTGCACTCCCCCTGTATAAGGGTGACCAACTTATGCTATCCTTTATAGTCTGCAACAATTTCTTAAACTCCCCTGGCTTCAAAGCAACCATGTGCCTGTGCTCTGCATTAATTTTCATGGGGTTCAGTCACTGCTAGCAGTGTCTCCTGCTGGCTGTCTTCCACAGTATTCCATAATCACACAATTCCCAGTAGTGTTATTTTCAATGAAATAAACAAAGTGGTCTCTATTCATATCAAAACTGGATCCTGGTAGCAGATTCCCAAGCACTATCCCAGTGAAGCCTGTTACCTTTCTTCCCCAAAGTGATTTTGACTCAGATTCTGTTTATCCATTTCATCACTTCTTATTTCTTTACAGTCTACCTCATTGTTAATATACAAGTCTACTCCACCACCTTTTCCTTTATTTCTGTCTTTCCTAAACAGCACATACCTGTGGCCTAGTCATGATTAACTATGCCACCATGTTTCTGTTATCTCTATGATATTTGGTGTCACTTCCTGCACCAGTAATTCTAGTTCTTCCATTTTGTTACCCATGCTCCTTGCACTGGGGTACAGACAGAATCATAGATTATTAGGGTTGGAAGGGACCTCAGGAGATCATCTAGTCCAACCCCCTGCTCAAAGCAGGGCCAATCACCAAATGGCCCCCTCAAGGATTGAACTCACAACCCTGGGTTTAGCAGGCTAATGCTCAAACCACTGAGCTATCCCTCCTTCTCCTAGCTTAGTTGATTCTGCTTGTTTTCATCCAGATTCTTGCCTGATTAGATACAGTCATTCTACTGCCAGTATTGCCTACCTGACTGTAATTAGTACCCACATTATCTTTCCTCTTGATGTGCATTCTTCTACCCTCTGTTGTTCCTTTCTCCATTGCTATATACTCTCTCTCACTTTATTTTCATAGAAGGTCATTTAGTCCAACCCACTGCTCAAAACAGGACCAATCTCCAGACAGATTTTTGCCCCAAGTGGCCCCCTCAAGGATTGAACTCACAACTCTGGGTTTAGCAGGCCAATGCTCAAACCACATAGCTATCCCTCCCCCTCCAGCTCAATATTAAAATCAGGCATGGAGACTACATATGCATCTCCCACCCACCTACCCTGAATTCCTAGTTTAAAGCTCTTTTAATCAGTTGTGCCAACCTCCATACCAAAAGTCTATTTCCCTCCCTATTCAAGTGGAGTCCATCCCATGAGAACAATCCCTTGTCTAGGAATGCCTCCCAGTGGTTCCACTTTCAAGGAGACAGGCAGAAATGCAGGGTCTCAATGCACGGATGAGTCAATGATATTTGGAAGAGGGATTTAGGTTTATTAGGAACTGGGGAACCTTTTGGGAAAGGAAGACCCTATGCAGGAAGGATGGGCTCCACCTAAACCAAAATGGAACCAAATTGTTGGCATGTAAAATTAAAAAGTCATAGAGGAGTTTTTAAAATAAAGGTTGGGGAAAAGCTGACAGGTGCAGAGGAACACATGGTTCAGACAGACACATCCCTTAGGGGATGATTTATTAAAGGAGATTCTCTATATCCTAGTAGAGAGAAGAGGATAGAAGTTGATAAAGTGTAGGTAGGAACTGAAGAGAAACAGTCAAATGCAAAAGAGTTCCATTCAATTACATCACCTGAAGACAACCTAAATATTGACTAATTTTATAAGTGCTTGTATATAAATTCAAGAAGGCTAAATACTAAGATGTGTGAACTTGAGTATTATATGGTATTATATGAAGATATTGATATCACAGAAACTTGGTGGAATGATGATAATCATTCAGACATGGTAATATCAGGGTACAAAATATAGAGGAATGATGGAGTTGGTCATGTTGGTGGGGGAGCTGCACAATATGTGAAAGAAAGTATAGTATCAAATATAGTAAAAATATTGAATGGCTCAAACTGTACCATAGAATCGCTACGGGTAGCAATGCCATGCTTGAATAATAAGAGTATAGCAGTAGGAATATACTACCCTACCACCTGACCAAGACAATGACAGTGATTGTGAAATGCTCAGAGAAATTAGAGAGGCTACAAAAATAGAAAATCAAATAATAAAGGGGGATTTCAACTATCCCCATATTGACTGGGAACATGTCACCTCAGGATGGAATGCAGAGATGAAATTTCTAGACAGCATTTTTGACTACTTCTTAGAACAGCTAGTTCTGGAACTCACAAGGAGAGGCAATTCTTGATTTAGTCCTAAGTGGCGCACAGGATCTGGTCCAAAAAGGGAATATAGCTGAACCAATTGGTAATAGCGACTATACTTAATTAAATTTGTAGAATGGAAAATACCAAAGAAACTCACCACAGTAGCATTTAACTTCAAAAAGGGGAACTATACAAAAATGAGGAGGCTAGTTAAACAAATATTAAAAGGAACAATCACAGGGGTGAAATACCTGCAAGCTGCATGGAAATTTTGTTAAAACACCATAATAGAGGCTCAAATTAAATAAAAGGGTCAGTTTCCACAGTGGAGAGAGGTAAACAGTGGGGTCCCCCAAGGATCCGTACTGGGACCAGCGCTTTTCAACATATTCATAAATAACCTGGAAAAGGGGGTAAACAGTGAGGTGACCAAGTTTGCAGACACAATTACATAATTACGCAAGATAATAAAGTCCAAAGCTGACTGCGAAGAGTTACAAAGGGATCTGTCAAGGGGTTCTCACTAGGGTGACCAGACGTCCCCATATTATTGGGACAGTCCCGATTTTAGGGGATTTGTCCCAAGTCCCGACCTTACCTTGGTCGGGACGCACTTTGTCCTGATATCGGGGGGACTGCGGCAAGCCAGTGCCATTGGCGCCACTCACCTCTCCTCCTGGGGGGCCCTGGGACAGCGCAGCTGAACTCCTGGCACAACATCACCAGCCCGTCAGCCAGCAGGAGTCTGCAGAGTGCAACCCTGCCCCAGGCACACAGAGGGGGCAGGAGGTCTCCAATCTGCTGCGTTCTACAGCAGGGCGGGGCTTGTAGACGCGGGCAGTAGGCGCCAGAGGGAAAGAGTCCCCCAACCCCCCCTTCAACCCAACCCGACCCATGTGACCCTAGTAGCCAGAGGGACCTGTGCTTCCTATGAGCCGTTCCAGGTAAGCACTGCTGGGACTCACCCGGCCGGCCCCCTCTGGCAGATCCCTCTGGGGGGGCTCCTGGCCAAGCAGGTGTGAAACCTGGGGGCCAAAGGAAGGGACTCCCCAGGGGGAGGGTTCAGGGGAGGAGAAGGCAGCAGGGCGGCTTGGGGTGGGGAGGGGCAGGTAGACCAGCACACCAAGCCACTTGCCTTTCTCCCTGTCTGCAACAGATTTGGGTTTATCTTTATATTAAGGAGCGAGTCACACTGAGTCCAACTCAGTCTGCTGTGAGCACAACTCCTGAGTAAGAACATGAAAAATTTTATATCATCACTTCTTGGAGTAGTACTATGCTATGAAGTTTTACTGTGACCTTATGAAAATGTCTATTTGAATCTGTCTCTTGAACTGAAATATCACACTACTGTGTATGCTACATTTCTGAGCTTGAAATAAAACCATGATAAATTTTCCCTTTTAAAGGAAAACTAGAGTGATTAGTTCCAACACCTTGGATAGCTATATAAATATTTATTAGACAAGAATATATAAAAAATTACTTTTCTTCTGAAATAACTACCATTCTTTCCTTGACTTTATAGCTCTGATATTAATGACACCTAAAAAGATTGAATAAAACTTTTCTTCCTGACTGGTTTTGAAGAATTCTGAATGCAAAATGTTTGTCACTTTGTGGCTAGGCGGATTCTTCCAGGTTTCAGGAATCCTCTCAAATACACTATGGCCAAAAAAGTCACCCAAGTAGTAGTATGTTGATGCAGTCTCTGGATTCTAGCAATATTTTTGTTTCACCTCAGAAATAAAGTACAAAAATACATCAGATTTTTACAGTAAACGTTTTGTAAAAGATTTCACATAGATATTTTTTAAAATATGTATAAAAAGTTAAATGGCATAAAATTCATCAAATTGTATTTAAGTATTTTTAAGATCACCTAACCGTTTTAATGCAATACTTACCATTTTGGCTTTCCTAGGTAGAGAATCTCCCTTCTCATACATATTTAGCTTTATAAATATATTTTAAAACACTTGGATTATAAAAGAGAGAATAAAATCCCTCACCCAGTTCTCTTTGATTAAACCTTAATTTCCAAAATATTTCCCTTATGTATTGGAACAGTAATAATGGTTTGCACCACTATATGTCCAGATGGTTACATCACACTCATCACTATATCTTTAAACATGTATAGCATTTTTCTTCAAAGAATCTCAAAACATTTTACAAGGTTTATATCCTCACAATACACCTGAGAAGTAGCTAAGCATTATTAGATCCAGTATCCCAAGCACAAAGGGTAGGTAGGTAGAGACTCTGTATTATTGCTGTATTACAAAGAATAAATCATAATTATATAGATGGGGAAAGGTAAAGTAATTTCTCCAAGACCCAATAAATCAATGGCAGAGCCAGAAATGGATTTGAGGAGCCCTGATTCAAATTTCCCTTTTCTAACCACAACAGCCACTATTGAGGGTGAGGATGTGCCTTATGCTTTCACTTAGAGCTTATGAAAACAAAATGAACCAATTCTCAAGGAAAGGAGGCACCTGCCTCTGCACATGCTGATTCTACACTGGGCAGACGGGGACTGAGCACTGCTAGGCTGCTGCCCTGTTCACTTACCCACATTAGCAAGCAGAGATTGCACCTGGCAGCGTACATCTGCTTAATATACAATCAGGACACCATTGTCCTGCTATTCAGGTAAAATTTTGCATTTCGTAGTGAAATAAAAAATTAGTTGATTGGGAATGTCCCATTAAACTCAACTGTGATCGATTATCTACTGGCATTTTTGTTTTTTCAGATTGTTTTCCGGTGTAACGCAAATTTATGGCAGTTTACAGTTCTGAAGCACATTGCATACTGTAGGACAAACTACAGTGGGCATGTAATAGCATGTAAGAAGCACAGAGACTGCACAGTTGTTTTCAGTGGCTAGCTATCTAGCTAACAGTCTTCAGCTGAAAACCCCACCTGAAATGACAACGGCAAGGGAGGAGTCAACTACCAAAAAAACAAAAAAGACAGTGCAGATACAGGACAGAATGGGAAGCCACTAACACCTGGATTTGGAAATCCTATGAGTATGATTCAAAAGCTTTTTGTAAAGCATGCAGGAAGGAATTTACCATTTGCCATGCCAGTGAGTCTGATGTTAAGCATCATGCTGAATCAAAAAATCATGGACAAAACACCCAGACTCACAAGAGCAATACCTTGGTCTCACATTTTTTCAGCAAGCCAGATGAATCCTTCAATAACGAGGTTATCGTTACTGAGCTAACTCAAGTTTACCACACAGTAGTCCATCAACACTCCTATCACTCATGTGACTGTGAACTTAAACTGGCACCTAGCTTGTACCCAGATTCAACAATTGCAAAGCATGTCAGCTGTGGCCGGACTAAAGCAGAGGCACTGATCTAAAATGTGCTGTCACCACTCTCAACAGAATTTTTAAAAGACCTCAGCAAGCCAGATGGTCCCTATTTCTCAGTTGCCACAGATGCCTCTAACAAGGGCAATGTGAAAACTTTCCCCTTATCACTGAGATACTGGACACCTGAACATGGGGTCCAAGATAAACTGTTAGACTTCTATGAGCAAAGTGAAGAGACCACAGAGGCAATAAGCAACACATTACTTGAAAAACTTGCAACACACAAACTAGACCTAAACAAAGTGCCTTCCTACTGTGCTGATAATGCAAATGTGAATTATGGAAAGCAACAATCAGTGTGCCAGAATTTAAAAAAACAAAATAAAAATATCTTGCCAGCAAACTGCCCTGCCCATGTTGTGCACAACGCCATCAAACATGGTAGCAATACACTACAAATTGAGATTGAGACTCTGGTGATAAGATGTTCAATCATTTCAGCAGTTCTGCTAAGACAGTAGCACCACTGAAGGATATGTTTGTGTCATAGCATTCTTTCTCAGATCTGAACCTTAGAGTTCAGAAAACGAGATGCTAGCATGAATTTCCCTAAGCTTAATTACCAGCTTAGATCTGATAGGCCGCCACCACCCAAAAATATAGTGTTTTGGGGCACTCTGACCTCCCCAACTCTCCCTGGGGACTCCAAGAACCCAGACCCCTTGGGTTCTTAAAACAAGGAGAAATAAACCATTCCCCCACCTTCCCCCTCTCAGAACTTCCCTCCCTGAGCTATCCTGAGATACTGATCTGACCTCTTAAATCACCATACAGAGAAGCATCTCCCTTCCCTTCCACAAAGAGGCAAACAGATTCAAGGAAAACAGAGAGAGATTTTATCTCTCCCCCTCCCGTCTCCTCACCCGTCCTGGTGAGTTATCCCAATCCCCTGGGATAAAACAAGGGAAACAGAGAAAAAACAATCAATCAGGTTCTCTAAAAAGAAATCTTTTAATAAAAGAAAGGAAAAAGTAAAGAATTATCTCTGTAACTTCAAGATGTCAATATATAGGGTCCTATAGCTTACAGACACCAGAAAGAGACCTTCCCCCCAGTACCAATACAAATCAAAATATTCCCAGCAACTACACATATAAAAGTTAACCAGCCAGATCCACATATGAAAATAGAATAAAACAATTAAAAAGCCTAAACCGCCTGTTTTTTACTCACTACTTGAAAAGAGACTTAGAGAGCCTGTAGTAATGTCTGGTCTCTCTCAGACCCTCCGAGAGAAGAACAAAGAACAAAGAACTCACACCCAAACTTCCCTCCACCCGAATTTAAAAGTATCTTGTTTTCTGATTGGTCTTCTGGTCAGGTGTCCAGTTTCCTGCTTGTAACCCTTTACAGGTATAAGAGACATTAACCCTTAACACTCTGTTTATTACACGCCCCCCAAATTGCAGACAGTGGGGAATCTCACTGGCGGCGATTTCTTCCTAGAACTCAAAAATAACCAGATTAATACAACACATGCACCTTTACATATACTACTAAGTATATAACTAACAGACTTCTACATTTTAAGAACACTTTTTAACTACTGGATTCTGGGAAACTTTTACGAGAGAGTGCATCAGGTACTTTGTTAGAAGCTCCTGAAATGTGTTGAATTTTAAAATCAAAATCTTGGAGAGCTAAACTCCATCAAAGAAGGTTTTTGTTGTTCCCCTTGGCAGTATGAAGCCACTTTAGCGCAGCATGGTCAGTCTGTAGCTGGAACCGCTGTCCCCAAACGTATGGGCGTAGCTTTTCCAGGGCATACACAATGGCGTAGCATTCCTTTTCACTGACTGACCAGCGGCTTTTTCTGTCAGACAGTTTCTTGCTGAGAAACACGACAGGATGGAAGTTGAGATCCGGTCCCTCCTGCATGAGAACTGCTCCTATACCACGCTCAGATGCATCTGTGGTTACTAGGAATGGCTTGTCAAAGTCCGGGGCTCTGAGCACAGGGTCAGATATGAGTGTCGCCTTAAGCTGGATAAAGGCCTTCTGACACTCATTAGTCCACTTGACTGCATTCGGCTGGGTCTTTTTGGTCAGGTCGGTCAGTGGGGCAGCGATTTGGCTGTAGTGTGGTACAAATCACCTGTAGTACCCGGCCAAGCCTAAGAAGGATTGGACCTGTTTCTTGGACTTTGGGACAGGGGGTTTATGGTTTCTCGACTCACCTGGTGTCCCAGGTGAGTTACTCTGTTTTGGCCTATTTGACACTTTTTGGCCTTAACAGTTAGTCCGGCCTGTCTGATGCGCTCAAAGACCTTTTCCAGGTGTTCTAGGTGTTCGGGCCAGGAGTCAGAAAAGTTGGCCACATCATCGAGGTAGGCAACTGCATATTTGCCCAGTCCTGCTAGTAGACCATCTACCAGCCTCTGGAAGGTGGCGGGTACATTTCGCAGCCCGAAAGGAAGCACATTAAATTCATACACCCCTGCATGGGTGATGAATGCTGACCTCTCTTTGGCAGGTTCATCTAGCGGTACTTGCCAGTACCCCTTGGTTAAGTCTATTGTAGAGATGAACTGGGCATGTCCCAACTTTTCCAATAGCTCATTGGTGCATGACATTGGATAGTTGTCTGGATGAGTTACCGCATTTAGCTTACGGTAGTCCACGCAAAAGCGTATTTGCCCATCTGATTTGGGTACCAGAAACACTGGAGATGCCCATGCACTGGTAGATGGGCGGATTATACCCATCTGTAGCATGTTCTGGATCTCCCGTTCTATAGCAGCTTGGGCATGAGGAGACACCCGGTATGGTGGGGTTCTAATAGGATGAGCATTACCTGTGTCAATGGAGTGGTATGCCCGTTCAGTCCGTCCTGGGGTGGCTGAGAACAATGGGGCGAAGCTAGTGCACAGCTCCTTGATTTGTTGCCGCTGCAGACATTCCAGGGTGGTTGAGAGGTTCACCTCTTCCACGCCACCGTCTTTTTTCCCTTCGTAGTAGATACTGTCAGGCTACTCAGCGTCATCTCCTCCCTGGACTGTAAACTGACAAACCTGTAAGTCTCTGGAATAAAAGGGCTTGAGAAAATTAACATGGTTAACTCTGGGCTTTAGGGAGGAATTGGGAAATGCTATGAGGTAGTTAACAGCTCCCAGGCGCTCTTGGACCGTGAATGGCCCTTCCCATGATGTTTCCATTTTATGGGCCTGTTGCGCCTTCAAGACCATAACCTGGTCTCCTACCTTGAAGGAACGCTCTCTGGTGTTTATTATACCATGCCTTTTGCTCTTTTTGAGCATCCTTTAGGTTTTCTTTAGCAAGGGCTAAAGAATGTCGGAGGGTGTTTTGTAGGTTGCTTACAAAGTCCAGAATGTTACTTCCTGGAGAGGGTGTAAACCCCTCCCATTGCTGCTTCACCAACTGTAATGGCCACTTAACCTCATGACCATACACAAGTTCAATCGGTGAAAACCCTAAACTGGGATGTGGTACAGCCCTGTAGGCGAAAAGCAACTGTTGCAACACTAGGTCCCAGTTATTGGAGTGTTCATTGACGAATTTACGTATCATGGCCCCCAAAGTTCCATTAAACCTTTCCACCAGGCCATTGGTTTGATGGTGGTACGGGGTAGCAACCAACTGGTTCACCCCATGAGTTTCCCACAGTTCTTTCATGGTCCCTGCCAGGAAATTAGATCCTGAACCTATAAGGATGTCGGAGGGCCAACCTACCCTGGCAAAAATGTCTGTTAGGGCCTGGCACGCAGTGTTAGCCCTGGTGTTGCCTAGAGCTGCTGCTTCCGGCCATCGGGTAGCAAAGTCCACGAAAGTCAGTATGTACTGCTTTCCTCTGGGTGTCTTTTTTGGGAAAGGACCCAGAATATCCACAGCTACTCGCTGAAATGGGACCTCAATTATGGGGAGTGGCTGGAGAGGGGCCTTGACCTGGTCTTGGGGCTTTCCCACCTTTGGCATACCTCACAAGACCGGACATACTTGGCAACGTCCTTGCCCATCCCCTCCCAGTGGAAGGACTTCCCCAACCGGTCCTTGGTTCTGTTCACCCCAGCATGGCCACTGGGATGATCATGGGCTAAGCTTAAGAGCTTCCCCCGGTACATAGTTGGAACCACCAACTGTTTTTGTGGATGCCAGTCTTCCTGGTGTCCACCAGAAAGAGTCTCCTTGTATAAAAGTCCTTGTTCTACAACAAACCGGGATCGATTAGAAGAGCTGAGAGGCGGTGGGGTGCTCTGTGCCGCCGCCCAAGCTTTCTGAAGGCTGTCATCTGCTTCCTGCTCAGTCTGGAACTGTTCCTTTGAAGCTGGAGACACCAGTTCTTCCTTAGACCGGGGACTTGGGCTTGGTCCCTCTGGAAGCAATGTAGGTGATGGGGTTGTTTCCGTTGCTGGTGAGCCGCTTTTCGCTGGTGCACCAGGGGTTATTTCAGGCTCTGGCTGAGCCTCTTGGGTGTGGTTGTCTGCTGCTTCTGCCAGTTCAGGCTCACTGGTGCCCTCTGGCATTGGGGTTGAAGATGGATTTGCAAGCACTATTGTCAGTGCTGGCAACGTTTCTGGTGCTCGCTGCTTTTCCAGTTCCTGGTCTGGGACTGGAAGCACTGTGGCTGTTTCCGTTGTTGGCATGGGATCCGGGTCCACTACCTCTGTCTGGGTCTCTTGTAACACAGACGGGGCCTCAGTGGACAGCTCAGGAACAGGAATGGGTCTGGAAGCTTGCCTGGTTTGGCTATGTGTAACCATTCCCACTCTCTTGGCCGGCTTCACCTGGTTGGCCAAATCTTCCCCCAGTAGCATGGGGATGGAATAATTGTCATAGACTGCAAAAGTCCACATTCCTGACCAGCCTTTGTACTGGACAGGCAGTTCAGCTGTAGGTAAGTCTACAGTTTGTGACATGAAGGGGTAAATGGTCACTTGGGCCTTTGGGTTGATGAATTTGGGGTCTACGAAGGATTGGTGGATAGCTGACACTTGTGCCCCCGTGTCTCTCCACGCGGTAACCTTCTTTCCGCTCACTCTCAAAATTTCCTTTCACTCCAAGGGTATTTGAGAGGCATCTGGGCCTGGGGATCTTTGGTGTGATGGTGGTGTAATGAACTGCACTCCGTTGTGGTTCTTTGGGCAGTTGGCCTTTATATGTCCCAGTTCATTACACTTAAAGCATTTTCCAGCTGACTGGTCAGTGGGTCGAGGTGGGTTACTGGAGACTGATGAGGTGGAAGAATAGGGCGTCTGTAGCTTTCCTTGGGTTGTAGGTGGGGTCTTTGGCTGCCCTCGGTTGTAAGGTTTATTGTCTGTGTGCCCTCTGGGGTATTCGTTCCCCTTGACAGTAGCTTTTTTCTTTTCTGCCACTTCCATCCATTTGGCTCCAATCTCCCCCACCTCGATTACCGTTTTGGGTTTCCCATCTAGGATGTACTTCTTTATTTCTTCAGGAATACCATCTAAGAACTGCTCCATTTGTATCAGGAGATGCAACTCGTCCAGATTGTTAACCTTTGTTCCTGATATCCAGGCTTCATAATTCTTTGCAATGTGGTAGGCGTGTCGGGGGAATGACACATCTGGTTTCCATTTTAGGGCTCTGAACCGCCGATGGGCATGTTCAGGTGTTATCCCCATTCTGTATCTGGCCTTGGTTTGAAAAAGTTTATAATCGTTCATGTTCTCCTTAAGCATTTCAGCCGTCACTTCTGCTAAGGGTCCACTGAGCTGTGGCCTCAGTTCTACCATGTACTGGTCTTCAGAGATGCTGTACCCAAGGCAGGCCCTTTCAAAATTTTCTAAGAAGGCCTCAGCGTCATCACCTGCCTTGTAGGTGGGAAATTTCTTGTGATGTGGAACAATCATTGGCACAGGGTTGTTAGGACTGGCGGGAGCATCCTGCCTGGCCCGCGCCAAGTCCATTTCATGCTTTCTCTCTTTTTCCCTCTCTTCACTCTGTTTTTGTTGTTTTTCCATTTCTTGTTGGTGTTTCTCCCTCTCTTGTTGGTGGGCTGCATCTTTGGCTGCTTGCTCTCTTTTGTAGGTTTCCTTTTTGGCTGCTTGCTCTCTTTTGTAGGTTTCCTCTTTGGCTGCTTGCTCTTTTTTGTAGGTTTCCTCTCTGATTTTTTCTTTTCTTTTTCTCAGCTCCATCTCTTTTTGTTTTATTTCTAGTTCTTGTAGTTTCTTTTCCATGTGTTGCTTGTGGTCTGCGTTTCTGATTTGTTCCTCTGCCTCCAGTCTTGCCAGTTCCTGTTTCAGGTCCTTGGTAGTCATGGTTCCTGTTTTCTTGTGCTGAGGCACCCTCTGGTGTTTACTGCCTGAAATGCAGGTTCTTTGTTGGCTTCCTGGGGTTGCTTAGTAACAGAGTCCTTTTAACTTCCTAGCCTCTCCCAAAAGAGTTAAAAAGCAAAAGAAACTGTCTTTCATTTACAAATGTGTTCTGGCTGGAGTGCCTGACCACTTAAGGCTGCTTTGTTTAACAAACAACCGTCATTAAACCTTAATAGCCCTCCCTATGCACAGCTAGACGGAGCAAGAAAAAAAATTCTCTAGCTGCAGTTTAAAAAAAAACAACAACCCTTTCCCTCTGCTTATAACCAGCTAGCAGAGAAGCAAACTAATAATCTTACTGGCTTTTGGATTCTTATCTATCCCACCCCTGCCACCATGTCATAGCATTCTTTCTCAGATCTGAACCTTAGAGTTCAGGAAACGAGATACTAGCATGAATTTCCCTAAGCTTAATTACCAGCTTAGATCTGATAGGCTGCCACCACCCAAAAATATAGTGTTTTGGGGCACTCTGACCTCCCCAACTTTCCCTGGGGACTCCAAGAACCCAGACCCCTTGGGTTCTTAAAACAAGGAGAAATAAACCATTCCCCCACCTTCCCCCTCTCAGAACTTCCCTCCCTGAGCTATCCTGAGATACTGATCTGACCTCTTAAATCACCATACAGAGAAGCATCTCCCTTCCCTTCCACAAAGAGGCAAACAGATTCAAGGAAAACAGAGAGAGATTTTATCTCTCCCCCTCCCGTCTCCTCACCCGTCCTGGTGAGTTATCCCAATCCCCTGGGACAAAACAAGGGAAACAGAGAAAAAACAATCAATCAGGTTCTCTAAAAAGATATCTTTTAATAAAAGAAAGGAAAAAGTAAAGAATTATCTCTGTAACTTCAAGATGTCAATATATAGGGTCCTATAGCTTACAGACACCAGAAAGAGACTTTCCCCCCAGTACCAATACAAATCAAAATATTCCCAGCAACTACACATATAAAAGTTAACCAGCCAGATCCACAAATGCAAATAGAATAAAACAATTAAAAAGCCTAAACCGCCTGGTTTTTACTCATTACTTGAAAAGAGACTTAGAGAGCCTGTAGTAATGTCTGGTCTCTCTCAGACCCTCCGAGAGAAGAACAAAGAACTCACACCCAAACTTCCCTCCACCCGAATTTAAAAGTATCTTGTCTTCTGATTGGTCTTCTGGTCAGGTGTCCAGTTTCCTGCTTGTAACCCTTTACAGGTATAAGAGACATTAACCCTTAACATTCTGTTTATGACAGTTTGACTTTGTCGATATGGAGTATGCCACTTTACTGCGCCATGTTCCAACGCGCTGGTTGAGTCTTTTCCCAGCTGTAAACAGGCTTGTAAATATATGGCAGGCTGTTAAGTTCTACTTCATTTCTCTGGGCAGTGAGAAGTGTCCAACATTTCTATGGATGCTGTTCTTGGACAGGGAAAATGGTGAACAAGGTGAAGGGCCTAGCAAAGTTGAGGTTCATCTGTTTTTCCTCCAGAATGTCCTGAAAATTTTCAATGATACTGTGCTCTGTTTGGAAAATGAGAGTATGACAGCATGTAAAGTGTATGCCATAATGAATACTCTGTGAATTAAACTTCAGCAAGGGAAAAATGACCTATTCTTTGGCGCCAAAGTTGAAAGTGCATTAACTGAGATGCTGCCTGTCACTGCTTCATGTCTCCAGAAAGGCTTCATGAAATTTTACGATGTGTCGATCCTATATTTGGAGAAATGGTTTGATTTTTCAACAGCTGGCTACTTGTTCAATATCCAGTGCATGAACATCAAAGTGAATAGGGTATTCGAATTCAAGGATCTGTCTGCAGCCATGACAGCTGTAAACCTTCAGAAAACAGTGGATCTTGATCAGCTCTATGATGAGTACTGTATCATCAAAGACATCAACTCCAAGTTGGAACCTGGAAACTGTTCAGTTGGGGAATTCTGGTCTCAAGTGCTGAGAAACAAGGACAGTAGCACTGAATTCCTGAACATGGCAAAGCTGGTGTCACACATACTCAGAACATGTATTTTCAATCATGAAAGGTGCATGGACTGATGTCCAGAATTGAAGCAACATAGGCTTGGTGCGGAGTGAAACCTTTGTCAAAATGAATTTCTGGGTGAGTTGCAAGGAATTCTACAGTTTTTTCATTATCCAGAAGTAAGTTATGGCTATGGCAAAGTGAGCCAAAAAGTACTAAAGTTCTGGCATATCTGAGAGATATGCAAATTGGGAAGTTGATTTCTTGACTGAATAAAAAACCCAGCCCTTTACCCATGTTTAGTGTACAAATAAATCTGTATGTTTAAATATGTATTACGACTAAGTCTATAATTTAGACTCACTGATTCCAGACCTTTGTGATGTAGTTTGCTTCAGCTGTCAGTGGCTGAAGCTGGGGCTGAAGGCAGGACTGGGGACCTCCCCGCTGTGACTGCAGCTGGAGCCAGAGCTAGAACCAGGACCCTTTACTCCCCTGCCCTGCAACAGGATTTGACTTTGCAACCAGAATCCTGCGCCCGTCCTGCAGCTTCAGCCGGGGGCTGGAGTCAGAGCCCTGTGCCCCTAGCCCTGTGGCTTCTACTGGGGGCTGGAGCTGGGACCATGAGTCCTTGCTCTGTGGCTTGTGGTGCGGGCTGCAGGAGGGGCCATACAACCCCTCTCGCAGCTTCCTAGGGCTCCCTCTCATGGCTCTGTGCACCTGTGTCGTCATCGTCTCTCTTCCCTCCCCCTACCCCCTCGCTCGCCCAATGTATCCTGATATTTCACTCTTGCGATCTGGTCACCCTAGTTCTCACTCACCACAGGTGGTGCCTCCTGCTGGCTGCTTTGGGAAATAGCTCTTTGTGATGTCAAGGTTCCTCCCCCACTCTGAACTTTAGAGTACAGATGTGGGGACCTGCATAAACACTTCTAAGCTTAACTACCAGCTTAGATCTGGGTTCGCTGCCACCATCCAGATTCCTCCGTGTCTGGAACACCTCTTTTCCCCCAAAACCTTCCCCTCCCTGGGTAGCCTTGAGAGGCTTTTTCACCAAGTTCCTGGTGAACAGCAATCCAACCCCATGGATCTTAACACAAGGAGAATTTAACCATCCCCCCTCCTTTCCCCCACCAGTTCCTGGTGAGTCCAGAGCCAATCCCCTTGGATCTTAAAACAAGGAAAAATCAATCAGGTTCTTAAAAAGAAAGCTTTTAATTAAAGAAAGAAAGGTAAAAATATCTCTGTAAAATCAGGATGGAAAATACTTTATAGGGTAATCAGATTCATATAGCCCAGAGGAACCCCCTCTAGCCTTAAGTAAAGTTACAGCAAACAGAGGTAAAATCCTCTCAGCAAAAAGGAACATTTACAAGTTGAGAAAACAAAAATAAGACTAACATGCTTTGCCTGGCTGTTACTTACAAGTTTAAAACATGAGAAACTGGTTCAGAAAGATTTGGAGAGCCTGGATTGATGTCTGGTCCCTCTTAATCCCAAGAGCGAACAACCCCCAAAACAAAGAGCACAAACAAAAGACTTCCCCCCACCCAGATCTGAAAGTATCTTGTCCCCTTATTGGTCCTTTGGGTCAGGTGTCAGCCAGGTTTCCTGATCTTCTTAACCCTTTACAGGTAAAAGGATTTTGGTGTCTCTGGCCATGAGGGATTTTATAGTATTGTTCACAGGAGGGCTGTTCCCTTCCCATTATAGTTATGACAGATGATGTGGAGAAAGTGAAAGTTATTTACTCCTTCACATAACACAAGAACCAGGAGTCACCCAATAAAATTAATAGGCAGCGGGTTTTAAACAAATATAAGGAAGTGCTTTTTCACCCTATGCACTATCCTTGTGGGATTCATAGCCAGGGGATGTTGTGTAGGCCAAAAGTATAATTGGGTTAAAAAAGAATTAGATAAGTACCTGGAGGATAGATCCATCAGTAGTTATTAGCCAAGATGGTCAGGGATGCAACCCCATGCTCTAGGTGTTTATTAACTCTGAGGGCCAGAAGCTGGGACTGGAAGACAGGGGATGGATCACTTGATAAACCACCCTGTTCTGTTCATTCCCTCAGAAGCATATGTCACTAGCCACTGCTGGAAGACAGGATACGGGGCTAAATGCAAGGGCACCAATTGGTGGGGGCAGGGGAGGGCAGAACTCTCCTCCCCGCCCCCCAAATTTAATACAGGAGGTGTGAAAGCTCCAGGTGGAGCTCTTAACTACAGCACAGCATTAGTGTGAAATATAAGGCCTTGGCTACACTGGAGAGTTGCAGCGCTGGTGGTGGGTTTACAGTGCTGCAACTTATTCACCGTCCAAACTTGCGAGTCACATACAGCGCTGCATCTCCCTGGCTGCAGCGCTGGCTGTACTCCTGCTCTGCCTCGGGTATAAGGATTGCAGCGCTGGTGATGTAGCGCTGCTCCGCAAATGTGGCCACCAAAAGCGCTATAATTAGGGTATTAGGAGGTATCCCAGAATGCCTGTTCAGCCACTCTGCTGTTTTGTTGTGAACTCCCGGCTCCCAGAGCTGCTTATCTAAAAAACAAACACAGCTCGTTTGCTGGAGCAGAGGCAGGCAGGGGAATTTCTTTGGAATGTTCACAGCTTGATAGTGTTTGCTTGAGGAGAGAAGCAACACGGCGGCGGGTGGGGGAGTGGGGGAGTCCGTTTTGGAGCAGCTGCTTATCTAGTCTGAAGGCTATTTGCATTTAGTGAATAAGAGAGGGATGGGGGAAGGGGTCGAAACTTTTAAAATGATTGAAGGTTGGTGCTGCGTATCTTCCACTACTTAGAACTTGCAAGGCAGGGAGCTGACACAGTGTCACCTCCAAAAATCCACTCTCTTTGTCTCCCCCACGCTCCCTGTCACACTCCACCCCACCCTCCTCTTTTGAAAAGCACGTTGCAGCCACTTGAACGCTGGGATAGCTGCCCATAATGCACCACTCCCAACAGCGCTGCAAATGCTGCAAATGTGGCCACACTGCAGCGCTAGTAGCTGTCAGTGTGGCCACACTGTAGCGCTTTCCCTACACAGCTGTACGAAGACAGCTGTAACTCCCAGCGCTGTACAACTGTAAGTGTAGCCATGGCCTAAGTTCTGCAGAGGACAGATGCCCCTGGGGCTGAGAGTCAGTATTTTGTTTACAAACAGAGGCAAGGTGATTAAGATAAGGAAGGGCTGGTGGTTAAATTAAGGATATGGATGTTTAGCCTGTAAAAGAGGAATCCCTCTGTGGATGGGGGGAGAGGGAGGCGGGGTTGTTTTAGAGAGAAGTGGAGGAGAGGCAGCTCAGAAAAAATACAGCAAATCACTGAGCCTAAGTTACATTCAGAAACAAGGGAGATTTGGGGGCATAGGTGAAAAGAAGGGGTCAAATCCAGGTAGGGTGACCAGATGTCCTGATTTTATAGGGACAGTCTCAATTCTGGGGTCTTTTTCTTATATAAGCTCCTATTACCTCCCACCCTCATCCCGATTTTTCACATTTGCTCTCTGGTCACCTTAAACCCAGGGAAGGGCTAGCAGTGTACAGAGAAGTTCCCACTCTACCTGTGGTAATTATGTGGGCCTATCACCAAGGTATCTGAGCCTGTGCCTCACAATGTCTAAGCTATTTCTCCTCCCAGCCCCTCGATGAGGTAGAACAATGCTGTTATTGCCATTCTACAGATGGGGCACTGAGGCGCACACAGACTAAGGGCCAGATTTTCAAAGGTATTTAGGCACCTAATGAGATTTTCAAATGCACTTAAAAGGTTTGGTGCTTTGTAAAACCCACTAGATATCTAGCTGCATCTTTGGGTGCCTAAAAACCTTTGAAATTCTGCCCTTAAAGCACTGGCCTAGGGTCAGGCAGGAAGTCCATGGGGGGCAGGATAGAACCCAGGTCTTTCAGAGCTAACTCCCTAACCAGCAGACCAGCCATTCTCTCTCTACTGCATGCCTGGGCGGAGGGTGGGGTGGGGGACTCTGAAAGAGGACTCTGGTAGATGGAGCAAAACCAAGTTGGCCAGTTCTCTGAGACTCCAGCAAATGGTCCCAGGATGGATGTCATAGCTGACAGCATGAAAAACAGAACAGAAGTTAAGAAGGATGGAGAATGAGAGTCAGAGGAGAGGAGATCACTTAACTCCCAAGGGGTGGCAGGTTCTGCCCCGTGCTATGTTGTACAGCAATGACTGCTGTGAAATTTAACATTTTAACTGAAAACCATTTTGTTCAGTCATTTTTTTGTTCTGAGTTTGAGAAAAGGAAGGAATGAGAAAGTGTTACAGAAGTATCAGATGTGTTTATTGTGCAAATTCTCAGGGTTTCAGTTGTATTCAGGCCAATTTCAGAACAAAGAACAGAAACTGCATCCACAGAGTCCATAAAGTTGACGATTATTGTCATGATTTGCATTATTCACTGGGCACCATGTGTGTTCAGCGCTGTTCAGAATATGCCAGAAAATCCAGTCCCTGAGCCAATGCATATAAGATGTATAACTCTGGATGAGATGGTTCAGATATTTAAGTACAAAGTGTATAGTTATTGACCACACGTTATCACATGGTCATCATGATGTTTATATCTATCACTGATGGCAACAGAAGTTTTAGTTGATTAAGGAATAGAAGATTTGACCCTCCAACTTTCTTTCTTAAGGAAGAGCTATCCCAAGCTCCTGTGTCTGTTTATTTTCCTTTCCTGCCTGCCGTGGCCCTGAAATACCTCAGAAGTCTCAGGTTTTTTCTCAATTTTAAAATATAGAATTTTCTTGGTGTTTGGTTTAAAATATTCTCCTGTAAGCTCCTGGAGTCAAGTGGATATGTGATTATTTCAGCCTTCATTCTTAAAGAAAAATGAAGTTTCTAGTCCTTGTGGCTGTGGAGAAAGTTTCAAAATGTGACTCCAGTGCACCATGAAGGTTCAAAAAGCAGAAGGGTAATATCATGATTTTAAAGCCAATCTCATGATTTTTGGTGAGCCTGATTCATGATTTTTGAACATTTGGGATTGGCAATATTGTGAAAGTGACTTGAAAGTGTCAGTTTCACTCCTGTTCAAGGTTAGTTTCTAGTCTATTACTTGTAGTGAGGTAACACCTCTAGACCCCAGGCAGGTGCAGTATAAACTCATGGGGCCTTGCCCTAATAGGATGTTTCCAAAGTTAAATGATCTATTCCAAGCTTGGTGAATTGCAAAAAAGTGATAGAAAGTAACCTAGGTTTTTCTACAGTTGTTTCAATTGTTGTATTCAAGAGTTAGTAACAAAGAATACATTAAAATCTTAAACCTAACCAGTGTTACTTAAGTGACTTGACACAAGATGTGAGAACATGTTAGTATTAGAGCTGAGTGGGTCTAATATTTATTAAATCCTCTTTTTTTATATAGAAATTAGATACAGTGCTCCTATCAGCTAATTTCTAAGTTATCTGCAAAAAAATCCTGGAGTTTTCAGGTGCCTAAGTAGCCCTTGGAATCACAGATAAAGTGCCCCCCCCCCCCCGACCAAAATCTGAAATGGTGCCCCTGGCTATATGGACCGTTGGTACATATAGTACAGCCATTCTTATGTTCTTATGTTAATTTGTCTTCAAGTGAGCAGTTGAGGTGCAAAAGTTGTTTGATTTTGTTTTTTCCTATAGTTTCCTTATTTGGCTTGGCACTAGACACTTTAGCAAATACATTAATGGGGCACTGAATCCTTTCAATTCTGCACAACACAAGCACTATTTTTTATGTCAGCAAGTGGAAAAGTTTTTGGAAGATTATTCTTTTTCAGTGACTTATGTGGTACTCTTGAAGTGGTAAACATTATAG
The DNA here is from genome assembly GCF_025201925.1 of Gopherus flavomarginatus. Taxonomy (NCBI): domain Eukaryota; kingdom Metazoa; phylum Chordata; order Testudines; family Testudinidae; genus Gopherus; species Gopherus flavomarginatus. The sequence continues at coordinate 78,048,108 of NC_066617.1, read as the reverse complement.
ATACTGAGTTATTTTGGTTAGTCAAGATGAAAGAAAACAGAGGAACACTTAACTAGATAACCTGGTAGTACAATGACAGATGAAATTCAGTGTTGTAGGATGCAAGGTAATGTAGCCTGTATGGAAAAAAATCTGACCTATTCGTAAACTGTGGGGTTCTAATTGATCGGTAATCACTTAGAAGAGACACCTGAGCAAAGCAAACAAAATGTTAGGATATATTTTTTAAAAAGACAGAAAATACAATGCTATTATATAAACCTATGAATACTTCCTCATCTGGAATACTGGGATGGATTAAGAAACACTCAATAAACATGATAAGAGGTGTAGAAAGACTTCCAAGTTATGAAAGACTGAAAAGAATAAGACTGTGTAGTATAGACTGATGAAAAATAAGAGGGGACATTTTAAAAATATAAAAATGAAAGATATGGAGAAGGTAAATCCAGGAACTCCTATTTATCCTCTCGCAATACAAGAACAACGAGACAGTGATGAAATCAAAAGGAGGAACCTTTTATAAATTTTAAATGAAGTAATTAATTGTAAGCTCTTTGGGGCATGGCAGACCTTTTATTTTCACAAGTCGGGCCAAACCCAATGCCGTTAAAGAACATCCCACCCTGCGAGAGACAGATCATTTCATAATCATACACTATGGACTTTCCTATCTTCCTCTGACCATCTGGTATTGTCCACTGTCAGAAAAAGGATACCAGACTAGATAGCCTATTCCTATGTTCCTATTGCACCTGTATGTCAGTCTCAGCACCTGCAATCCAGCTGCAGATTTCCAGGATTCTTCGATTTTCAGAATTCCATGAGTACTGAATGATTTACAGGTCATGGTTATATAGGTAAGCCTTTCAGTATATTTAAATATACCAAACAGGTAGACTGTAGAACCAGGAAATACAGTATTAGAATAATATTGTAATTACAATACAATAAGAGTGCTTATTATGAAGTAATTACAGTACTGGGACAGCAGGACAGTCAGCCCAGTGTTTCTGCTGCATTATGGAGGTGAGGCTGGGCAGAGGCCTGTGGAGCACTGATACATGCAAGGTTCTGCTGTTGTTCATTACTAGCCATATTGAAAAGCTATTTTAGCACAAAGGAGGCTGGCAACATTCGTGTTGACTCCAGAAAGGCTTCTACACGCAAATGCTGAACTCTGCTCTCTGCGAATATTCAGATTCACATCTTCTTGCATCAGTTACAAAAATACATTTTTTATTCCCATGTGTGCTGCAGAGCCAATGTAGCCATAAGGCAGTGAGTTTGTATTCCATCTTGTGCATCATCAACACAAAAGTTTACTTAATTCTAATCACTTACATCTGTCAACCTTACTGACTGCAATGGCTTTACTACCCCTCCGTGGGCACCCCATACACCCCGATGACAAACCGACATCCCACGGACAACTGATCGGTACTGTAATCGAAAAGTGGAACCAGTTCAAGCAGATAGTGACTGACACAAGCTTAAATTCATATTAATTCTCTTAAAACAGAAATTTCAAACAGAATAATATCTGTGAAAGAGAATATCATTCATAAAAAGATAGTTAAGCGTTAATGCCTCTTTAACCTGTAAAGGGTTAAGAAGTTCATCTAGCCTAGCTGACACCTGGCCAGAGGAACCAATGGGGGAACAAGATATTTCAAAAGGAAGGAGGGAAGTTTCCTTTGTTTAGAGTCAGTCTCAGTTTTGGCTGGAGTGGAGAAGATCAAGGAATCAGCCTCTTATCAGAGTAGTGAGTATTAAGGAAGGAAATAAATAGATTTATGTTTATTTTCTTTTTGTAACTTGTCCTGGCATTAGGGGGATAATCGAATTGGGTATTTTTGTGTGTACTAAGGTTTTTGCCCAGGGTAACATCTTGTGTTTTGAATCTGTTGTCTGTGAGATCAGCTTGTATGCTATCTCCCAGAGGTTTTTCTTTTACCTTTCTTTTCTTTAATTAAAGCCTTCCTTTTAAGAACCTGATTGATTTTTCCTTGTTTTTAGACCCAAGCGGATTGGATCTGGACTCACCAGGGATTGGTGGGGGAAAAGAAGGGGGGGATGAGTAATTTTTCCTTGTTTTAAGATCCAAAGGATTTGGATCGGTGTTCACCAGGAAATTGGTGGAAGAGTCTCTCAGGGAGGGGAAGATTTTGCAGGGGAAGACAGTTTCCCAAATGACTCAAATATTTGGGTGGTGGCAGCCAGACCAGATCTAAGCTGGTAATTTAGCTTAGGGGATCACATGCAAGTCCCCACATCTATACTCTAAGGTTCAGAGTGGGGGTGAAACCTATGACAGGGAAACTTGCCCAAGATCACACAGTGAGCCAGTGGCAGAACAGGGAACAGAACCTAGTCTCAATCCAAGACTCTGCTCACTAGACAACACTGCCTTTGATATGAACTTGCCAGCTCACAGATGATTCATGAATGAAAACTACTCACTCACCTGTGAGCAGGGTCTCTCTCATTCTGCAAGTCTCAAATTTCCTCAGTACATGCCTCTTGCTCTGCTCCCCGGTGCAAGAGTCTCTCATACTACTAACCATACAGTGTGCACCCTGATTGCCACTCAGCCTCCACCAATCTCAGGAATCAATTGCAACTGCCAACCCACTGCCAGCAGTGACTGAAGTCTTGATTTTCTCCCACCCTCTCTGACAAAAGTCTTAACTGTCCACTTTTGCACCTGACAAACAGTGTGGCTTTATTCTCCATCCCTGAACTTGACAGCTACTACAATGTGCTAGAGTAGGTGTAAATCAAGGAATATGATAAAATCCACTCACTGGACTGTCTTAAGTTTATATAACAATTTTGTTCAAAGTCTGGGCTGAGCATTAGGGAATTAAACCTGCACTAGAATTCACAAGACACACAGCTTCCTGTGGGAGAAGCTAACAGTGAAACAGAGAAGATTGTCTCTCCGAGAAACACTACAGCTGTCAAAGCTGGCACTGATATGTACATAATGGAAGACACAGCACAGCTTGTTGCACACAGCATCATGTGATGAGCATGGGCAGATGTGTAATAAGGAGAGAAAAACTAGGCTTGTTACACAATGTGAACATTTTGCAGCCAAACTTCCAAAAGCAACCTTTAAAAAGTGGGTCCACAATTTTGCACAAGCAAAGCTACTCACTTCAGCATGTGAACAGTATTGGTTTTCACAAATGTACCTGTGATGCTGCCTGGGGGTACTAAGAATTGTTACAACTTGCCCTTAGTATTAGGAAGCCTTCTTTGTGCCTGCCATGGGTGGGTCAGCTTCTCAACTCCTGTGGCCAAGGGCAACACAAGCACTTCCTTCTAGACCCATGCAGGCACCATTTTCTTTCTACAGGTTAACGATAGCCACACTCAGAGGCACAGACTGGCACATGGCTGGGGCACCCATGGGAAAAAAATGGTGGATGCTCAGCACCCACCAACAGCCCCCCAATCAGTTCCTCCCCTCCCTCACAGTGCCTCCTGCCCACTGCAGATCAGCTGTTCCATGGCATGCAGTAGGTGCTGGGGGGAGCAGGAGTGAGGGTGCGGTGTGCTGGGGGGAGGGGACAGAATGAGGTGGGAAAAGGCGGGATGGAGGCAGAGCAGGGATGGTGCGGGGCTGTGGTGGAGGCAGGAAGAGACAGGGCTGGGGTGGGGTTTTAGGGAAAGGGATGGATTGGGGGCAGGGCTTGAGGCTGGGGGGGGGCAGGTCAAGCACCCCCCAACACATTAGAAAGTCAGTACTTCTGACCACACTCCATCCCCGAATGTGTCCTTGGAGCGTTCAGCCTCTGCTTGACACTCACAGATTTCTTTGCTCTGACAGAAGCACTACACACCAGCTTACCAGTTACACCTTGGATCACCGCTCTGCTTGACACACAGCTCTTAGATGTGTGTACAATGAAAACAAGTAAAAGTTTATTTATCAAAGTGTAGAGAATTAAGAGCTACCAAGCAGAAGTATTGAAAAGAAATGGTTACATATAAAATCAAATCGTAACACACATTCTAGAACATAGGATTACTTATCTAGATACTTTCATGTCTTATAGAGCAATGTTCACCCAAAATTCTTCTAGCACTTTACAGCCAGACTTAGCCACAATCTTCCATTCATAAGACAAGTCATGTCAGCTTGCTTCCTCTGTGAAAGATCCCGGGTATTTCTTGGTACCCTTAGATATATCAGAACAATCCTTTGGGTTTTTTTTTTCCATAACCAGGACACTCTTTGCTGATTGTTTTTTTTTCCCCGGTGCCTTCCCTATCTTGTTGATTTTGCAACCTTTTAATTAGTATCAAGATCAGTATGCAAATAGACCTCTATTGTGAAACAGACAATATACAGTACACATATGACCAGACAGGGACATAAGCATCTGTTATCACCTGCCTGAAAGGAACATCCCTAAAACATTCCTCCTGCTGACCCACCCTAATCCCAAGTCTTGAATTTTCAGTATAGCTATATAACTTCTTAAATATTTATTTGTACATACATTTCACAATGATTATGATGAACAGCAGGCTATTGGCTCTCAGTAGAGTCCATACATGCCACCTTTCAGGGAACTATTATGCATATATCAGACCCTGTGAACCCCTGCAAAGCTGTCTGCCAGTTAGCACCAAGAGGTCCCTGGTCATGATATCTGACCTGTATGTTCAGCTAAGCTCTTTGTGCTCAGAAAACTATAGGTGAAAAGTTACAGGCAGAAATCTAGAGGCTCCCCTTAGAAAGTTTGGCTCATAAGATTTAGCTGAGATAAGAAAACCTCCTTCATTGTTTCCATTATTGAAGCTTCCTTCTTTTCCCATGACCCTGGTTTAGGCTGTTCTATAGCATCCCTCAACAGCTCACAACTCCCTCTCTGTGATCAGCCCATAGCTTTCCTCCACCCCCCTCCTGGATATGTTTCTGTGGAGTCCAGGAAGTACAGCAGCACTGCCATGGAAACTACTGCATTGAAATTTCATGCAATTTAGTATGGAATATGTTCTGGACTGAAGTACCTCTGACCAGGGAAGATGATGTATTGTAGCCAATTAGAAAGCAATGATCCTCAAATAAAATACGATCATAGTTTTTTCAGTGAAAAGGAAATTGTGGGAAGAAGTCATGAGAATGGGTGAAGGAACTCATGGGACTGATGGAACATCATGGAAAGGAAAACAGTTTGGGTGAATTTTGCAGATTGACAGTTGAGGAGCCTGTTTGATGTCACAGGAACAGAACTGGGGGCAGGATATCTGAATCTTTCCAGGTGATATATCTATCACTGTGAGTTCTTCAGGACAGAGACAACATCTTCATCTGTTGTATAAAAATGCCATTTACATCTGTGACACTTTTCAAACAAAAATACTCAAATCTATATATCTTCTATATTGTAAATATTTTGGAAATATTGCAATGTACACAATGGTTATGTGTCTCTTTTTAATGTTTATGACTTTGAATACCATAGAATTACAAGATTATTATCAACCAGACTCAATCATTAAGAATATATCTAATTCTCACCTTTATTAATGTAGGTGATTTTAAAAAGCATGCACACATCACTCTTCTGAACAACCTGTAATAGCTTTGAGATCCTAGTTTCCCCTCATTAGTGTCACTACAGAGGGCTTTCAAAGTCCTTTGAATATTGTCAAAGTATACTATCTGGATTTGGCTAAAAATATTGAATAGTATTTTCACATTGTGTAAAAGAAGGACCCAGTTTTGTCTTAGAAATCAATATAGTCATGTCTGCTAGGGAAAGAGATACTATTTAAAGGTGGCATTATTCTTCTGCAAATCAATGCCAGAATATAAATGATTACTATTTCAACTACAAGTTTTTCACTTTTCAGTTGTTAGATTTGCCATAACATTGTTTGCAAAAACAAGGATTGGAACTCTATTTCACAAAATGTAAAAGTCATAATCTTTGAATCCTCTCCTGTATTGACCTTCCAAATCTACTCATTGCTCTAAGAATCTAGAGTATTCTATTAACCTCATTTACATGTGATTCAAGCACAAGGTGGAGGGACTATTTGTATAAGATGCAGGGTGAGTGGGATTTGTACAGACCAAAACGTTCTCTTCAGTCCATAATAATGTTCTGGTTCTTCAGACATTAGGGTTCTTTCCATCAAAAACACAGTAAGTGCTGTGTTACATGAATATTCTCATATTTGAATATTCTGTCAGATTAGCCAACTAATAATTCAAATATTTGAATTTCTTAAATATTGTATGCAATGATAAAGACCATTTTAAAGGCTCAGATTTTTATAGTATCAAACTGCTAGGAGGTTATGCTAGCAGACTGCTAAGGAGACCAAGTTTATGTTAAAAACACGCTTAAATTCATATTAATTCTCTTAAAACAGAAATTTCAAACAGAATAATATCTGTGAAAGAGAATCTCAGTCCTTTCCCAGAAGGCAATATGCTGTGGTAATGTTATCAAGAGTGCTGAAAAAAGACATTGACTACAAAATGACATTCATTCATCTTGAAATTAAAAGATAATGAAACCCTTTCTTCCCAAAGATCAGTATTTCTATTTCAAGCATCTGCGATTACCATAAAATCTTCTTTTAAAGTACTCAAAGTCTGATTCTCATGATGTAAAGCTACAAGATTTTATAACTCTATTAGAGCCCTTCTGTTCTGTCAAGAAAGGAAAATTGGTAATGCAGTTGAGGCAAAAAGAAAAGGGGGAAATATAGGCAGTCAAAAGACAGCTGGGGAGAGTGCACACTCTCTGTGGCTTCCTAAGACTTCCATTATGGAACCCTTACTCCAGTTGCTGAGCACTCACTCCTGCAAATAATCTCACTGACTTCTACTGCAATTTTCTTATGAATTAAGTGTTCAATAATGTGAGTCAGATTTCCACAACCTAGCTGCTCCCAGGGGCTGCATGAATTAGGATACTAGTTTGAATCCAGCCCAGAGCCTGAAAATTGTCATAACCTTGATTGCTGTTATAATCTGTTTTCTGGTTTCACTCCAATTCCTAGGGGACCACACCACAAAGAAGCTTCACTGTGGATAAGAGGCCAAGAATTAGATGAAAATGTGGATACTGAACCTCATCAATAGAGATGATCCCTCCAAGTCTAGTTAGGAGCACAATTCTGTCTCTGCCGCAGGGGTGGGGGTGGCCCTGGCGCTGGGGCTGATAACTGGGCCTTTAAGAAGATTGCAGTATTGATGCCTGTGTGAGTTTTGCAGGTGTAGGGAACATATTGTAGCTTTTAAGCCTTGGACCTGGTGAAGAGCAGGGAGCTACACCATCCTTGGTGGCACAGTAGAGAGATCCAAGACTATTCATCCACTAGCAACAAAAAACAAACTGTTCCACCCACTCAGATTTGTCCACCCATTAAGTAGGCCGCAGGTTGCTGACCCAACGGGCCCACCTCCTCCCTACACTCCTAATCTCCTTTTGAGGAGGAGGAGGTGTGAGCAGGGCACATGGAGTGCATAGAGTTCAGGGAGAGCTCCCACACTGCAACACAAGCAATGGAAGCTTCTTCCTCTACAACTGGGCAGGCACCACTCACAATATGGGCTACAGAGGGCTTTAGTTTCAAGGGCTGTCAGTCTGGCATTTTTCACAAGAACTACGTTCACACCCCATAAAGGATTTCTGAGCAAAGTCCAATTAGAACAGCCCTCTTACTTACAACCCTAGAATCTTGGAGTTATTTTTTATTCAAAGATGCCACTTCTGTACTTTTTGGCTTGTCAAAGCCCAAATGTGGGACACAATGGGTATGTCTAACGCAGCAAAAAAATGCATGGCTGGCCCGTGCCAACTGACCCAGGCTCACAGGGTTCAGCCTGCAGGGCTGTTTCATTGCTGTTTAAACTTCAGGTCTCAGACCCTCAGATGCAATGAAATAGTCCACACAGACTGAGCCTGCTGGTACAGGCCAGCCATGGGTTTTTCTCTGCTGTGTAGACATACTAATATGTGACAAAGGCCCAGAATGAGGGCCACAACAAAATTATTTATACAGGAAACTTAAAATGTTATGGGACTCATTCCTTTAGGGTGAATAACATTCTATACACTTCAGTTTCATGACTTTTCATTTTGGGACACCAAATGTGTGTGTAATGCATTAAAATGAGGGATGTCCTCAATGAGGGATGGTTAAAAGGTGTGGCAATTTCAAAATTGTGTTGCTACCAGTAAAGCTTCCTGCTGTGACCTTTGGAATCTTTGGATCAGACTGCAACCAACGCTTAATATGCAGACTCATTCTTGTCCATGTTTGGTCTCTGCTACACTAAGTTATTATAATTCATTGTTGACTGGTCTTTCATGTTCTCGCTAAATTGCCTCTAGCTTCTGCAGAATTCTGTAGCCGGAATTTTACTAATGAGAACTAAACTATGTGCAAGGCACCTCCTTCACGTCATCAGGCTCAGTGTTTCCTCCTCTGGCACTGGGTGGAGGAGGATTGGCCTCTGGCTACCACCCCAACCAGAGCTATTCAAACCCTTCAATGGAATCCTAAGGGGATGCTAAGAAAGTTCCTGGCTGAAGACCCTCACCACTGGAATCGCTTGTTACTAACCCTCCTATCTGTGGTGTGCAGGGTTCCCCAGGCCTCGACAGGGTTCTCACCTACAAGTTGTTGTATTGGAAGCAACTCCAGTGCATGCTAGACCTAATGTGGGAAACCTAGAGGAGCAAGAGCCCAGAGGCACCAAGGTAGTACAGTATGTTGTCCAGCTATCAGAGGACCTAAAGATAATAGGAGCTTTTGCAAAGGAAAACTTCTTAAGGACCCAAGAATGTCTCATCCAAGCATTTGACAAGGGTGCGCATCTATGTGAATGCTAATCCAATGACAGAGTACTGCGGCTACTGCCTCGCTCGGAGTCAAAATTAGTGGCTAGATGTCAAGGGCCCTTTGAGATATGCTGGGTCAGAGCAGTGGATTATGAGATTTGACAACCCAGGAAGAGGTAGGAGACCCAGATTTATCACATAAACTTTCTTAAGCCTGGTGGGGCTGTGACAGTTTGTTCATAACACCCTTCCTCGCTCCTCCAATTCCCCAGGCTCCCAGGACTCAGACACGATTATCCCAGGACTGAGACACGATACCCCTGGGGGAAAGTCTGCATCTGACCCTGTTGGGTCACATGCTCCAGGAAATTCAGTCTTTTCCTTTCGTGTTCTCATCATGATCTGCAAAAACATGCCTGATTTTCACTACAAGAGAGCCCTGGAGCAAGTTCCATGAAAGCCACTATCCTCTGCCCTGGCAATACATCATACATAAGTAACTACAGGTTGGGGGTGGTAAAGGAATCTCACAGCAGGTGGTGGAGTTCCATTGTCCTGGTGCTCAAGATGGATGGGATGACTTGGTTTTGTATCCACTTTAGGAAGGGGAATGAGATATCCCCATTTGACACATATTGCATACCGCAAATTGATAAGTTGCGGACACAAAATACATCTCAACCCTAGATATGACCAAGGGCTACTGGAAGATCCTTCTGACAAGCGGGTCTCAAGAAAAAATGGCATTTGCTACATCTTTCAGCATATATCACTTCAAGACTGTGCTCTTTGGCCTTCTTGGGGCCGCAGCCATCTTTCTGCTACCATATGGCCAGCATACAGAGGCCTACATAGACAATCTGTCATTTACAGTTGCAATTGGGAGAAACACCTCAAGCATATATCAGTGGTGCTTCAGATTCTTGAGGAAGCTAGACTCATGGTGAATTGAGCCATGTACTGGTTGAGTTTTTGTGAGGTGACATATCTAGGATACACCCTTGGAAGGAACAAACTTACACCTTTAGTAGGCAAGGTCCAGGCCTCTAAGGACTGTTCTATTCCATCAACAAAGAAAAAAATTAGACAATTTCTGGGTCTGGACAGCTAGTATGGATGGCTCATACCCAGCTTCACCATGATAGCCACACCCCTCACTGACTTGGTGAAGAACTCTAGCCCCAAGAAGGTTACTTGGTTTCAGGTCTGTGACAGAGCCTCTAGTGCCTTGAAAGACCTTCTGAGCAGTGAATCAGTCCTCTTCCATCCAGACTTCAGACAATGGTTTATACTCCACATCGATACTTCAGATGTGTGGCTGGGGGGCAGTAGTGTCCCAAGACTCTGAAGGGGTAAAAATGTGTGATACTCTACATCATTTGGAAACTGTTTCCCTGGGAGAAGGCCTACTTCACTATAGGACAAGAGACCTTGTTGGTGAAAGGGGCAGTAGAAGCATTGCAGTACTGTGGGAACTGCCTTCCTCTTGATAACTGATCATGCACCCCTCCACTTTCTTGATGTCATGGACCAACCTCCAGATTATGAGGTGGTATTTGGTCTTATAGTCATATGCCTTCCAGGTAAACCACAGGCCAAGGAACAAACACCAGAATGCTGATTTCTTTTCCTGGGATGGGGGCGGCAAGACTTGGATTTGGACACACCAGCACCAGACTTTAGGGTATTTGTGTAAGTATGAGATGGTGTGGATGAACCTCATACTGGGGAGATAAGGATGCAGACACAACTCTGGCCCAGGAAGTCCTGTCCCCAGAGACCTGCTGGGCATGCTTCAGTTGGAGGAGGGACTTAAAAGGGAGTCTCTACAGGACAGGAGGGCAGTGAGTGGAGAGAGGAATAACTGTGCTCATGGCTACAGAGGGACTATTCCAGGAAGACATTCTCAGGGTGAGGTCTGCTGCACAGAACCAGGACTCCCTAGTCTGCTGAGACGTGTGGACCAGATTGTGTTGGACAACTACAAACCATAATGCTTCCTAAAGGGAGGCAAAGCGGCAGAAAGAGACCCGAAGAAGAACATTAGCCTAATCGGAAGTAGTGGATGCCTGCCTTATGGTGTTCAAGAGGACCGTTGGGTCAGAACCTGGTAGTGGAAGAACCCAGATTCCCCTACCTCCATACCTCCAGGCAGGGCTTCCGCCACAGACTCTAACCAACAGATAGGGCTCCTGCCACAGACTCTGACTGCTAGGCAAGGAGGCTCACCCCACACACAGGGGGATATGAGACTAGCTGTGATAGAGCAGCACAGCTGCATGTTTGCATGGGGACTAGGTGGACAGGAACCTTATTGTGGCATTTGGCCAAACACATCAAGGGCACTGAAGTCTTATCTAGGGAGATCAATGGGATTGAGCTGGGGTGTGTGTGTGTGTGTGTGTGTGTGTGTGTGTGTGTGTGTGTGTGTGTGTGTGTGTGTGTGTGTGTGTGTGTGTGTGTGTGTGTGCGCGCGCAAATGCCTTCTCATTTGCACAGGATGGAAGAGGGGGCAGAGAGAGGGGAGTGCGATGAAGTCCTTAGTGTGCAGCCTGGAACTGGGGTACTGCTGAACCCTCTGTTCCACCAACCTGGGCTCCCTCTCACATGGATGATGTGACAAGCTGCCAACCTCTGGCAGGTACTGCATTTACACAGACATCCACAGGTAGGGACACACCCAACTGAGCGACACGAATGCTTCTCTCAGCCACTCATGAACTAACAATAGGGAGGCTCCAGCCAATTCCCCCCAGATTCCCAGCCTTACACCCCAGAGCTATACTGTCTTGCCCAGAAGCTAAAGGACAAATATCAGGAGCAGTATAGCAAGGCACACCAGGAGCTCAAACACCTTGTGAGAGAGGACAAACAGCATCATACTGATAATCTGGCAACACAAGCAGAGGATGCAGCAGCTCATGGTTAACAAGGAACTATCTACAAAATGACATGGCCTATCAGAAGTAAATGGCAGACACCAACAAACACTCTCATCAGGGACGAACAAAGCCACCTACTAACAACCAGAAAAGAACAAGAAATGCGCTGGACAGGGCATTTCAAAGAATTGCTAAACAGGGAGCCGCCTAAACAGGAAACAAGCATTCAGGAGACAGAAGAAGTTATTGATATCAACATAGACACCCCAACTAAGGAAGAGATCATTCAAGCCATCAAATCCTTAAAATATGGGAAAGCTTCTGGCAAGGATAACTTGAATGAAGAATTGTTCAAGGTAAATCTTGAGTTAGCAACATCTATCCTGGCCCCTCTATTTACATTAGTCTGGGAAAGGGCAAAAAGGGCCAGATAAGTGAACCACTGGGATTATAGTGAAGATACCAAAGAAAGTAACTGTCAGTAATTGTAATAACTGGCATGGTATCACACTTTATCTGTGCCAAGCAAAGTATTGTGTAAGATCATACTCCAGCTTATATCAGAGGCAGTCGATAGCATTCTCAGAAAAGAGCAAGCTGGTTTTCGGAAATGGCGTGGATGCACAGACCAGATCTTCACTCTATGAAACATAATAGAAGAATGCTGAGAATGGTAATGGCAATTCTACATACATTTCATAGACTTTGAGAAGGCTTTTGATAGCATTCACAGGACCAGCCTATGGTGCATTCTGCAGGCATATGGAATCCTTTTCCGTATAATCAACATCATCAAAAGCTTTTATTTCAACTTTACATGCAGGGTTGATCACAGTGAGCTCAGTTTTGAAGTCAAAATAGGAATATGTCAGGGATGTGTCATGTCTGCAATCCTCGTCAGCATTGCCATCAACTGTGTAATGCAGCATACAACATGCCAAAAAGCATTAAATGGACACCCTTCTCATCTCTTGAAGACCTGGGCTTCATAGATGATCTTGCTCTCCTATCACATATCCAACACCATATACAAGAAAAAATAACTTTACTCACTGCATTCAGCCAGCAAATTGGACTGCAAATCAACAGCAATAAGACAGATATCATGACCTGTAATATTGCCTCACCATCACCAGTACGGGTAGAGGATTATGTTCTTACCAGTGTAGAAACATTCACATACTTGGGCAGCACCATCAGCCAGGATGGTAGAACAGGCCAGGACATCCAGAATAAAGCCAGGAACACCTTCAGGAACGTAAATACAGTCTGGAAATCATCAACATACAAAACCAAAACCAAACTCAAGATTTATCCGAGCTATGTACTTTCAACACTACTTTATAGTGCAGAATGCTGGGGAATGAGAAAGTATGACATGTCCAAACTATGTATCTTCCATACAACCTGCCTCAGAAAAATCCTCTGTATCTTTTGGTCCAGAACAATCTCAAACCAAGATCTATTGAAACAGTGCAGCCAAGAGGATCTGAGCACCATCTTAGCCAGGAGGCATTGGAGATGGATTGGCCAGGTGCTTCGGATGGAAATTGATTCCATCACCAGAGTAGCAATAAGATGGACACCTCAAGGCAAGTGAAAACAAGGCCGCCCGCAAACAACATGGGGAAGAGCTGTGGAAGCCGAGCTGAAAAACCTGGGGCACAGGTAGGGAACCATTGAAAGACTTGCCAGAAACAGACAGGAGTGGAAACAGACAGTCACTGCCCTAAATGCCAGAGGCATAATGGGAACATGATGATGATGATTCTGAAGTGCAGTGTGTCACAGGGAGCAAACACCATGCTCCCAAGATGGAAGGATAAGGAAACTCTCCAGGTAAAACTCACATTGTTCTTTTTGCCTGTGTGTGTTTGTTTCCCTATTGTTTTTACATAGCCTAGGATTATGGCTGTGATTTTATCATGGCATTCACGGAAATCAGGGAGGAAGGTACTATTCAACCTGAGTAAGGGTGGCAGAATCTAGCATTCAGTAAGAATAACCTGAGCAAGAGAATAACAAAGAGCCATACATGAGTAATTACATTGTTATAGGCCAGGGATCAGCAACCTTTGGCACGCGGCCCACCAGGGTAAGCTCCCTGGTGGGCCGGGCCGGGTTGGATGGTTTACCTGCCACGTCCACAAGTTTGACCAATCGCAGCTCCCACTAGCCGCGGTTCACCGCTCCAGACCAGTGGGGGCTGCAGGAAGCAGCGTGGAGCTGAGGGATATGCTGGCTGCTGCTTCCCAATACCCTGGCAGGCCCCAGGCCAAAGGTTGCTGATCCCTGTTATAGGCAGTTATTGTGTAGCCAATCATACTCTCCACATGATTTTGTTGTTTTTAAACTTGGTGAAGGAAAAAACCCTCATCATTCCAGAGAAATTTAATGTGGTGGTTTGTATTGTTTGGGGAGAAGAGGGGTGCAATGGTGACAAAGCAGTGTTTTTGATGAGCTCCTGCTGGCTGTTAGCCTCCTGTACTGCTTATATTTTAAATTGATGGCTCTGTGTTCTCAATTAAATTAATTCAGTTGTTCACCTTCCCAGCCAGCTACTCACCCAAGCAGGAAAATCTCAAAATATCAAAAATCATAATTATGAATCAAAATCATGACTTGGAAGTCATGGAATCTGTCACTCCAGAACAAAAGAGCAGCTTTTCTTTCATGGTTATATTTTTTCCTTTTACTGCTCAGTGTTGCTCTCTTAAGTAAATATTAACTATGATCTTTGGCTCAGAAATGCTCCATTTTACATTATCCAGGATTCACCAAATTATCGTTGGATCTGCAATGAAAAGGAATATATTTATGCAGGGTTCCATTTATTCATAGTGTTTAACAGATATATTGTACATATTGACACAGCTCAGGAATCTGGGTTATTAAATTATGACCCATCAATGAACGTCTTTGAAAGAGCACAAGATGAGTAAAAAACTTTTTATTTTTCTTCCCATGCCAATCTCACTCTCAGGATATTGCAGGGGCTGGTGCTGATCAGTGTCACTGCTATTAACTACTGAGTGTCGTGCTCATTCAGTAAAGCAGTACCAAAGCCCACACTAGGCATGAAGACCACTTCTGACAAACTGGTCTGTCTGAAAATTTGCTTAGTATTATTTTGTATTTCTAGTCTAATACAAATGGATTACCATTTTCAAAGGCTCCCTATTTCTTTGAACTAATCTGTCGATCATGCAGCACTCACTAAGACCATCCTTCATATTCACCTTGTATTTAAGGGAGGCAGGTTTAATGTTGGGTAGTATTAGGGTTCTAAATTTAGTATAGGCTATGTACTACGGTGCTTGTGACGCAGCCCCCCTGTGCTCATAGGATATATCTACACAGCAAAGAAAAACCTGTGGCTGGACCATGCTAGCTGACTCAGGCTGCTGGGCTGTTTCACTGCTGTGTAGACATCTGTTGTCATGCTGGAGCCCAAGCTCTGGGATCCTCCCACCCTGCAGTTTTGCAGTTTACCTCACTTTATGAAATGAGAAATGAAACATGGAAGAGGGACCTTTATGGTGAACTCAACTAAAAAATCTACAATGTCATGACAAATTTTTCATTTGGACTGAAATCATCTACATGGACAAACATTGTATAACCTGTCAAATGTCTTGCTCTTTACATTTTGCGTATTTAAAAAATGCCATTAAAAACGGAGATTGTCAGTTAAAGGGCAGGACTTGGTCTAAATGTGCCAGCTTGATAGTGCTCTCAGGCACTGCTAATCAAGGGAGTGAAAGGCAGACTCTGGGATCAAACTGAGCTTCTTATACAGCAGTCCAGAGAAACAGAGCTAAGCAAGAGCCTTGAAAAAATTGTTCAGAAAAGGTTTGATGAGATTTACATTTCCTCTGCACAAAGGAGTGAAATTTAGCATCATGCATGATGGACTAGAGATGTAAATCTCCGTAATAACAAAGATTGGTAGGTGTCTCATTCAGAATGCACAGTGCAGCAAAATTATCTCACAATGACTGCTTGGTGTGTCACTGACTGCTAGGCACCATGATAATTGAGCGCAATACACCATCTTCTAGTTATAGCTAAAGGTTAGATGACAAATCAGTTAATTAGATGGCTGTGTGAAGAATATATATAAATATTATGATCTGACAAGTTCATCGTCCTCTCCTGACTTTATTTCTGGTGTTACCTTGGTTCAAAAGGAAGTAATACTGCACCAGACATCATGTATTTCTCCCCTACTGTTATTCTCCTATGTAAATGACATATAAATGCCCTTTGAAACTCTCTGTTACTCAGGGGTTCTCAAACATCATTGCACTGTGACCCCTTCTGACAACAAAAATTACTACGCGACCCCAGGAGAGGGGAATGAAGCCTGAGCCCGCCCAAGCCCACCACCCTGGTGGAGGGGCCGAAGCCAAAGCCCAAGCTCCACTGCCCCGGGCAGGGGGTGCAAAGCTGAAGCCTGAGGGCTTCAGCCCCAGACAGAGGGCCTGTAACCTGAGCCCTGCCGCCCAGAGCTGAAGCCAAATCCTGAGCCCCGCTAACCAGGGCTGAAGCCCTCAGACTTGGGCCTCAGGTGGTGGGGCTCGGGCTTTGGCCCCGGCCCCCAGCAAGTCTAAGCCAGCCCTGGCAAACCCATTAAAACAAGGTTGCGACCCACTTTGGGGTCTCGACCCACAGTTTGAGAACCGTTGCTCTGCTTGTTAAATCCAAAGGCACTTAAGCAGTTAATTTTTAGCTACTGTTATTGACTGTAGACCTTGTTCAGATTGACCTTTTCCTCTAAAAAGTCTTCAGTATATCACTTTTTGATTTTTTGCAGTGTTTGGCAAAAAAATCAATACTCTTCCTAGAGTGCCTGATGCCACAAGGCCTGTTAAAGACTCCCTGTTGGTGTGAGAGCAGTTGCCTCATGTATTCTAAAATCAGGATTGCAACATTTTAATCTTATTTTGGCCAGCACAAGCTCTACTGCTGAGAACTCCATTTGGTTGCTTAGGTTGGAAGATACTTTAAGCAGAGAGAGAAACTGCAGACCATTGATCCCTGCTAATTGTAATTTTCTAGTGAATCTGCACATTACAGGTTGCCTGCTGCCTAGGAATTATGGGCCAGACTTTCAAATATGCTCAGCACTCCAGGACTCACTCAAGGAGATGAAAGGAGCCAAAGGGTGCTGAACTTTTCCCCATCGACCTGCATCTGCTCCTATGACTAGATCTTTGCAAGGAAAATGCCTCATTTAAAATTTGTGAAGCAAACATACAAAATGCAAAACTACAAGAAAATTTTGTTTAATTAGGTACAAAAACAGTTTGTGAAACAGCTGGATGCTTTAAACATGATATTTATGTGGTATAGATCATCTGTGCAAAACCCTCTGCCCTCCTTAAACTCCAGGTAATAGGGTTTTGTATGGTCCCACTGTACTCTGCCTGGGTGTGAACTTCACCTAAGGACCCAACCAATTCCCACAGAAGTTTCAATTTCAGTGAGAACTGATTAGGCCCTAAAACCCAGATCAGCATACAAGTTCACTCCTGCAATCACACAGGTCCTGTTAACTCTCTGTGGGTTCTGCACAGGTGCAGGGATCCACCAATACAGTTCAAAGGTTCCTTCCCATCACTCATTAATAGAAACACAAGAACTGAACATAAGAATGGCTGTATAGGATCAGACCAATGGTCCATCTAGCACAGTATCCTGTCTTCTGACAGGGGCAAATGCCACATGCTTCAGAAGGAATGAACAGAACTGGCAATCACCAAGCGATACATCCACCGTTGTCCATCCCCAGCTTCTGGCAGTCAGAGGCTAGGGACAGCCAGAGCATGGGATTGTATCCCTGACCATCTTTGCTAATAGCCACTGACGAACCTATCCTCCATGAACCCAGCTAGTTCTTTTTTGAACTCTGTCACAGTTTTGGGATTCACAATACTCCCTGTCAACGAGTTCCACAGGTTGACTGCACACTTGGCGAAGAAGTACTTCCTTTGGTTTGTTTTAAACCTGCTGACTATTAATTTCATTGGGTAACTTTGGTTCTTATGTTATATGAAGGAGTAAATAACATTTCCTTATTCACTTTCTCCACACTAGTCATGATTTTATAGATCTCTATCATATCCCCCCTTAGTCATCTTTTTTCCAAGCTGAAAAGTCCCAGTTCTTTGAAAATCTCCTCATATGGAAGCTGTTCCATACCCCTAATCATTTTTGTTGTCCTTCTCCATATCTTTTCCAATTCTAATATATCTTTTTTGAGATGAGATGACCAGAATTGCATGCAGTATTCAAGGTGTGGATGTACCATGGATTTGTATAGTGGCATTATGATATTTTCTGTATTCTGATCCCTTTCCTAATCATTCCTAACATTCTTGCAGCTTTTTTTTACTGCCACTCCACATTTTTGATTGGATGTTTTCAGAGAACTATTCCCAATGACTCCAAGATATCTTTCTTGAGTGGTAACAGCTAATTTAGATGCATCATTTGTATGTATAGTTGAGATGATTTTTTCCAATGTTCATTTATTTGCATTTATCAACATAGAATGTCATCTGCCATTTTGTAGCCAAGTTACCCAGTTTTATGGAATCTCTTTGTAACTATTTGCTGTCTTCTTTGGACTTAACTATCTTGAGTAATTCTGTATTGTCTGCAAATTTTGCCATTCCACTGCTTACCTCTTTTTCCAGGTCATTTATTAATATGTTGAATAGCACTGGTCCCAGCACAGATTCCTGAGGGACACCACTATTTACCTCTCTCCATTCTGAAAACTAATCATTTATCCCTACCCTTTTTTTTCTGTCTTTTAACCAGTTACTGATCCATGAGAGGATCTTCACTCTTATCCCACGACTGCTTACTTTGATTAAGAGTCTCTGGTGAGGGACCTTGTCAAAGAGTTTCTGAAAGTCCAAGTACACTATATCCACTGGATCACCCTTGTCCACGTTTGTTGACCCCTTCAAATAATTTTAATAGATTGTTGAGGCATGATTTCCCTTTACAAAAGCCACATTGACTCCTGTGCAACAAATTGTGTTATCTATATGTCTGATAATTCTGTTCTTTACTATAGTTTCAACTAGTTTACCTGGTACTGAAGTTAGGTTTACCCGCCTGTAATTGCCAGGACCACCTCTGGAGCCTTTTTAAAAAATTGGTATCACATTAACTATCCTCCAGTCATCTTTTACAGAAGCTGATTTAAATGATAGGTTACATACAAGTTAGTAGTTCTGCAATTTCATATTTGAGGTCCTTCAGAACTCTTGTAATAAATGTATGCTACATGATTAATACAAATTTTCCAGTATCAGGGCAATTATCAGCAGAAGGACTTATTTTCTTAAGAAGCAATATGCTGCACAATCATATGTCTGATGTTTATACATATACTTATTACTTTCCTCAGTTGTGCTGAATTGGTTATTTTCTCTGTTCTTTGTTACCCTTGGAAAATTCTTTTAAAGTCTTTGCTGAATAATTCATCATTATATTTTTTAGTGTAGTCAGTCACCTTTACACTGCCACTGTGAAGTCACCTGACAGGTGTCTATGGTCCTTGCAACAACTTTCTTATCCTGAAAAGTAACTTTATGTTTCTATCCTTTGATCTTGCAAGACACACAAACACACACACACCACTTTTCCTGACTCTCCTTTTTTTCTTTATTTCTATTTTCTCATGACATTTTTCTTACTGGATTTCAAAATTTCATAAAGGGTTTTATTCATCCTCCTGGTGACAGAGTCTCCTTAAACATGTCCATTCTCCAGACACACCTTTCTCCTTTTTTGCCTGGTGTTCTTGAGAGTAGGGAAGCAGGCATGCAAGAGGCATGGGACTTTTTTCCATTCAGTACAGAGGACCATGCCTAATACATAACTGTACTTGAGTCTACCTATAGCCTCTTCTCATACATGCACTACTCCATGAAACAATGTTTCATTCCTTGCTGTGCACCAAGGCAGGAGTTGGAGATTCAAGGTGTAAACAAAGGAGTACAACATGTTTTCCTCTTGAGTACACAGAAAGCGGTAACCTTTTCTGGGAAGGGCTAGCAAAGGATGACATGCTAGTTCTATCATCTTCATTGCTCAGGAGCTACAAACTTCTGACCAATCATGAGTTGCTAACAACTTCTGGACGCTGCCAACCTGTCCAAACTGGTGGCACAGAGGTGAGAGGTTATATTCCATTATTAGCCCACTCCACTGTCCAGTTTCCTAAGGCAAATATTTTTAGAACTGAAGATGAAAAAGTTGCATGTATTTCAGCTTAGAACTATGCAAATATTGTATGTATAATTATATCTTGTGTCTTGCTGTCTGTGGTTTTCAGCTGTTATTTTGTTTCTTTTGCTGAGATTTGTTTATAGGAATAAAGAATTAATATGTTTGACTATGATAATTTACTTGTCAATTTAGTTATATTGATTTTTAGAATATGTAAGGTTACTTTTGTTTTTGTCCTCTTAATTGCCTGTAATCAATCAGAAAAGTATCTACATATGTTCGGGGTTTTGTTTTGATAATATTTCTTATAAAAAGCCCTAATTTTTTAGCAGTAGAATTAAATATGTTAGGAAAATGTAAGGATAGGGCTGGATTCAAGTTTGAGCAGATGCATCATCCAGAAGCTATCGGCTATGGGTTCCTTAATCTTTAAAATTCAACTAATTGCAGATAATATTTTGACAAGGAAAAAAAACAGAGTAGAGTATGAATACTCACAAGAAGTACTGATAAGTTTCAAGCTTTCAGTAGAGACCTCACATGCTATCCTTTCTGGATAAATACCACGACACTGGTTTATTGGGTGTAGTGAGTTTGTCAGGTCTGAGATAGGAGTTGCTTGTAATGAACAGTGAATGCTTTGCCAGTTGGCACAAACGGGCCTACGTCATAGGGACACACTCTAGTACTGTGGTGTTGGAATAAGAAGACAGGTAGTCCTGGTTGGTCATAAATGAAGATGACATCCAAGAGAGCCAGTTTAAGTCTCAGAGTCCTAAAAAAATTGGGATTTTTCCTCCCCTTCCAGATTTGCCGGTGATGTAATGTTTTAAAAACTGCTCTGTTTACACTGTTATATAGGAAGGCTATTTCCTTACCCTCCTGTGAATTTTTGAAGTCATACTTTTATTGGTTTTTTTATGAATCTCAAGAGTTGTATTAAACCCAATATTGCAGAAAAGCACAGACAACTGTAAAGTCGCCCTCTGACCAATCCAAAGCAGAAGGCTGATGTTCATCATTACTCAAATCTTTGGCCACCTGCTCTCTGTGGCTTTATGATATTTATATTCTGTACATGGTCTAAATCACAAGGCCAGCTTTGTATGTCAGATAATCCCACTCCCTGAAATGGCCTCATTCATATTATGAAATGCTTTTATAGTAAAAATAAATAAAACCAAGCAGAAAAGCCTTTCCCTTTCTAAGTGTTAACCTTCTAAAAATTTGTTCACCCTTTGTTATGCTGTTCTTTATGCTTTAAAATAAGCCACCAGTGAATACAGTTTAGTGACAGCTGCATCCTGAAATCACAAACTCCATTGGTGGGAAATATTTAGATTCCCATTTTAAGATCAATTGACGCTTGACTCAAATGGCCCCAGTTATTGCCATAATAGAATTTTTATTGACTTAGGTATGAAAGAAAGAATTATTCTTTTCATAACGTTTCTAACTCTCAATGAGGCAAAACTAAAAGTGCCTATTAGTACCAGGGATACTTTGCTTTTGTGCTGGTGAAAAATGAAGCAGTGTCTTTAGAATGCTTCACAGCTGGTGATTAGGGCCTCACCCAGGGAGATTTTGAACACCTGCAACTATGCTCAGCCACTCCCAGGATCAAGCTGGGAGACTGCTAAAAAGCCATGCAGTTTTGAACAGCTAGTCACAATAGTTTCTATATTCAAATATTTACCAAACCATTGGTATTACAAACACATCCTCTTTTCCCCATTTCTTTTGTATTTCCTGAGTTCTTCTACCATTCCTGAGACTTTAACAGCCTAATGCACTAGTAATAACAGGGGCAACATCAGCTCTATAATCTGTTGAAGGTAATAATAAATAAATAAAATATGCCCTCAGTTCCTAGAGAGTACCTTCAATGTTAGGATGTAAAAGATAACTCTTCCCATTAATTTCTTGACAAATAATATTCCATCTAGCTAGGCTGTAAAATAATTGATTTAGTGTTTACTTTAAGCACATTGCATCCAATCTGTATTTCCCCCAGAAAAGAAATGTGACTTTATATGATGTTGGTTCAAGACTCTGGGATTCAGTCCTATAAAATGCTGAGCATTCTCAATGCCCACTCAACTTCAGAAGGAGTTGGAAGTGCTCAGCATCCTGCAGAACTGGATTCTTACTTTTCACCTCCTAACACTTCTCAACATAATTCACTTGGAAAGTGCATGTGCAGTTCACTTAATGTCAATATTTCTGTTCAAATTGCACAGCAGTTTTGCTATTTGAATCCTGATAGTTATAAAAGTGTTTCTAGGCCTATTTTCTTGGGATTTGAATGCTAAATGCCACACATACATTGCTAAATAGCATTTTTCCCTTAGTAATTATTAACAAAAATCCTCTGTATAGACCAAGCTTGCAGCTCTCTTACAAATAGTCCAATGAAACCTGTAGAAGAGACAGCAGTAAGTAGCAATAGGATTGTGCATATAAGCAAAAAGGGCTAGAGTATCTCGCCGAATAGGTGCATGGAATGCAGAATTTTATTTGTACTTGCTTCACTTATGTTCCTTGAGAAATAATGTAATGGCCACCAAGGAAATTGGGCGGAAAAAAATCACAGAATTATACAGTTAGCAGTAGCAGATAAAGTGTTATAATGGTAAACAATCAGACTTAATACCGTGAGGCAAAGAACATTAATTTTGTCACAAATAAATACATTAATTACAAAAATGAGTTGTTTTATTAGAAGTCTTCATTTCCAATCTAGACTAATCTAGATTTTAATTAGAACATCCTGCCTCTTCACCCTCCAGGCTGCATTTCTAAGGGAATGTCTACTTAGCAACTAGACACTCGCAGCTGGCCTGCGCTAGCTGACTTGGGCTCATGGGACTTGGGCTGCAGGGCTGTTTCATTGCTGTGTAGAAATTCAGGCTCATGCTGGAGCCTGGGCTCTAGGACCCTGCAGGATGGGACCCAGCCCGAGCCCTGAAGTTTACACAGCAATGAAACAGCCCCGTAGCCCAAGCCCCAGAAGCCCCAATTGGCTGATACAGGCCAGCTGTGGGTTTTATTTTGCTCCATAGACATACCCTGAGAAGCTAAGGAGCCTCTATTCTGAGCACTGCCCCTTAACCCTTTTTTCTCCCACCCTAGAGACCCGTGCCTTTAACTTAGCCAGGCTTTTGTCTGTTCCAAATCCCCAAAAGGTAGTAGACTCTTTCAAAGATAAATATCTTACATATCCAAGTTTAGACCCTTAAAAAGTGAAACAAAGTACTATATAAGACAGGAAAATATATCTGATGAATAGTGTCGGTTCAAAGCTAGATATTTTATCATGGCAATCTTCTGTGAAATGAGCAGTGTTACAATGTAATGCAGTTTAGCCATCTTTGCTAAAATCACCATTTGAAATGAAACATAATATACTTATTTAGTATTTATCTTGTTTAAGCAGCAGAAACATTTCTGCTTTTGTCACAAAGCAGTTCCATTAGAATTTCATTCCTCCAGCACAGAGCTGGTGCTATTCTGTAGTTAAAAAGTTGATTTTAACCCTTTTGTGCTGAAGTAGAACTAAGTAGCCTCACTAACGTAGTAATTAACATAACTGGGAAGTCAGCAATTCTGAGCATATGCAGATTGCTTCTGGGGCCGCTTGGAATGGACACTATATATTCGCAACGTACATTGGCTGGTATGCAGCTGGGCAGTGTGAAAGTGTCCTGCAAATTTATTGGGGCAACTGTGTTTTGCCCATCAGATATGATGTGTGATACCCAAACGTCTAATATTAGGAAAGAAATGTTAACTGCTGATGGAAACTGCCAATGGAAATGATGGAAAAGGCTAACTGCTGATGGAAAGTTGGAAACGGATTACATCCCCATTTTGGTTTTAGGACATGTCCTGTTCATGTGTAAGCAGAGTCAGGATGAGCTCTACCCTGACATCTGGTGGAAAGAATTTCAGAGAGTGTATTTGCATAGGCACGCCTACCCCAATCCCAGGCTGCCGAGCTGTGGGACTGCTTTGTGACAGATTTGACTCAACCTCAGTTGGGTAGTACTTGCTAGACAAGGGACATGGGTTCCACAACCCAGTGAATTGAGAGAAGCTGGGGACAGGTATCTGTGTCTGGTGGTGCAATCTCCTTGTGGAACCAGAAGCACCAGTTCCCCCCCCTCCTCTTTCCAGTGTGGAATGTCAGAGTTGATTTTTTATTCCCTTAAGAATCTAGGTACAGGTTACTGAGCTGAACTCACTTTGGGCTAATGGTGCACTAGCACTGGGGCTCCCCTACTATGAGCTGAGATCACTAAGAGTTGAAATCACTAAAGAGCTGAAATTACTGAGCTGAGAGCACTAAGTATTGTGCTAACTAGTGGGGGAGCCTGAAGCTATACTACGGAACAGAGCAGCTGGCGGAATGGAGCAGTTTGTGGGGACGGCTGGAGCAGATCATGGGACAGCTGGTGGAGCAGAGCGGAGTAGCTGTGGGACAGGTGGAGCGGCCCACAGAGCGATCGGAGCCGAGCAGTTTGCAGGGACAACTGGAGCAGCTCACGGGACAGCTGGTGGAGCAGAGCAGCTGGTGGAGCGGAGCAGTTTGTGAGGATGGCTGGAGGAGCAGAGTGAAGCGGCCGGTAAAGCGGAGCAGTTCGTGGAGAAGGTGGAAGCAGAACCCACGGAGAGGCAGGGCAGTTGGCCCTGGACCACGTAAGGTGCCCCTTTCTACCCAGGCTGGGGGGAGGGACCTCTGCAGATAGACTCTCGAACTTCGGGGCTGCACTGACCCAGGACAGAGACTTTTGGATTATGGGACTTTTGGGACTATGGCACCTTATAGACTAACAAACGTTTTGGAGCATGAGCATCCGTGGGTGAATACCCACTTCTTCAGATGCATGTGGTGGAAATATCCAGGGGCAGGTATATATATGCTAGCAAGCAAGCTAGAGATAACGAGGTCAGTATAATCAGGGAGGATGAGGCCCTGTTCTAGCAGCTGAGGTGTGAAAACCAAGAGAGGAGAAACTGGTTCTGTAGTTGGCAAGCCATTCACAGTCTTTGTTCAATCCTGAGCTGTTGGTGTCAAATTTGCAGATGAACTGACACCACAGTGCAAATAAGTGATGGTCACATTAACACCACCCTATATCGAAAACCTACCGACCGCTATGCCTACCTTCATGCCTCCAGCTTCCATCCCGGACACATCACACGATCCATTGTCTACAGCCAAGCACTGAGGTACAACCGCATCTGCTCTAACCCCTCAGACAGAGACCAACACCTACAAAATCTCCACCAAGCATTCTCAAAACTACAATACACGCAAGAGGAAATAAGGAAACAGATCAACAGAGCCAGACGTGTACCCAGAAGCCTCCTACTGCAAGACAAACCCAAGAAAGAAACCAACAGGACTCCACTGGCCATCACATATAGCCCCCAGCTAAAACCCCTCCAACGCATCATCAAGGATCTACAACCCATCCTGGACTATGATCCCACACTTTCACAGGCCTTGGGTGGCAGGCCAGTCCTTGCCCACAGACAACCTGCCAACCTGAAACATATTCTCACCAGTAACTGCACACCGCACCATAATAACTCTAGCTCAGGAACCAATCCATGCAACAAACCTCGATGCCAACTCTGCCCACATATCTACACCAGCGACACTATCACAGGACCTAACCAGATTAGCCACACCATCACTGGTTCATTCACCTGCACATCCACCAATGTAATATACACCATCATATGCCAGCAATGCCCCTCTGCTATGTACATCGGCCAAACTGGACAGTCTCTACGGAAAAGGATAAATGGACACAAATCAGACATTAGGAATGGCAATATACAAAAACCTGTAGGAGAGCACTTCAACCTCCTTGGCCACACTATAGCAGTCCTTAAGGTGGCCATCCTGCAGCAAAAAAAATTCAGGACCAGACTTCAAAGAGAAACTGCTGAGCTTCAGTTCATCTGCAAATTTGACACCATCAGCTCAGGATTGAACAAAGACTGTGAATGGCTTGCCAACTACAGAACCAGTTTCTCCTCTCTTGGTTTTCACACCTCAACTGCTAGAACAGGGCCTCATCCTCCCTGATTGAACTGACCTCGTTATCTCTAGCTTGCTTGCTAGCATATATATACCTGCCCCTGGATATTTCCACCACATGCATCTGAAGAAGTGGGTATTCACCCACGAAAGCTCATGCTCCAAAACGTCTGTTAGTCTATAAGGTGCCACAGGATTCTTTGCTGCTTTTACAGATCCAGACTAACACG
Organism: Gopherus flavomarginatus; assembly: GCF_025201925.1. NCBI lineage: Eukaryota > Metazoa > Chordata > Testudines > Testudinidae > Gopherus > Gopherus flavomarginatus. The sequence goes on along the minus strand of NC_066617.1, from coordinate 78,021,872 downwards.
GCTACCCCTCTGATACTTGGGACTGTGGGTGATTTGGGGGTTGCTGGACTCAAGAGCCCAGGGGAAAGGACACAGCCCAATTCCCTGGGGTGGGTCTTTGCTCATGGTTTGGTCTAGGAACTCTAGTTGAGGTGTTTTCCCAATTTAGTGCTTGTTGTTTATCTGCTACACTGAGACTCTGTGCTTGCGAGAGGGGAAGCATTGCCTCTTTGAGGCACCTAGGGGTGTGTGTAAGATTTTCCCAGGTCACTGGGTGGGGGCTCGAGCCAGTTATGCATTGTGTTATTGAAATGGAACCCCTGGATACTGAACCCGGCCCTTGTTGCTGCCAATTCAGAGGGGCAGAAGGGTTACATATGTATATATCATATGAATGATATAAAGACATTCTTCAGCCTGATAGACAAAAATATATAGATATATTGTAAATGAAGGCCTGAGCTTTACTCCATTTAATTCAGGTGAGCACAGAGAGCATTTAGCTTTCCAATGGGACTGAAGTATATAGCATGAAAATTAAGAAGATGAAGGTAGGTTATATGAAAAAGGTTGGGTACATTTGGCCAGACGGCTGTTTCTTTTCAAAAGATTTTTCTTGTGCATGGGAATTCACTTGATAATTGGAGAATGCAGCAAAACAGCACAGCAAGAAGCTAAGGGAAGCAAATGACAGTAACTGAATCGGCAAAACTTAAATGCAAATAGATCTGTGGGAGTCTCCTGTGTATTTGAAGGAAACTTAGAAAGAGTTAAATGTGGCGGAAAGTTTAAGCAACTGATTCAACATCAATAGAAGCTGCACTAAAATATCATAGAAATCACTTGGAAAATGTAAGAATGAGGGCCTGCTTATGCATTTAGAACTGTGCCTTCTGCTGGAAAAGGTACCACACAGCCATTACTCCCCCTGACGATTCCGGGGCAGCCCACACTGCACTGGCAGCTTCACCCAACATGAGATAATAAATGACATATACTCCTCATCATGACCCGCCAGGAAAGGAGCACCCACAGAGGCTGCTAGCAGGAAGCAGAGGCTGCACCTCCCTAGGGGGTTTTGTCCCATAGAGAGGTACACAGGAAGGAGACTTCTCCCACCCTGTCCCCCTTGCACACTCAAACAGAGTGGAGTACAGTTTAATATAATGTGTTAACCTATGGAGAGGGAAGTCTCTGCATATTCAAGGTCCATTTCAATAGTTAACAAATAGGGGTATTTTCATCTACAACAGCAGCAGAGAGGCTCAGAGTTTGGAGGCTCAGAGTTTGATTACAGTTGTTAATGTATTCAGACTGCTGTGTCAGTGAGCCCAGCTCATCATCAACCCCAACAATGGCAGGTGAGAATCAAACACCTTCAGAAGAGCCCTGTGAATGAGTCTGAATCCCAGCAATGTTTAGATCTATTTAGGAAAAGCCTTCAACAGAGAAAAACTGTTGACAGTGCTGCAGTCATTAAAGCAGAAAGAAAATTGAGAATTTGTTCTCTACCCTGAAACAGAATGTGGGTCAACTTGAAGGCAAATTTGATGGCTTTGAATATGAGCGTAGAGCAGATTTACCAGAATGGTGTCATCTGAGGGCCCTGAGCAGATGGATGACAGCAGATGCTGGAGAGTGTTGTTAATTTAATGCCAAGAGAAAATGTTCTTTTAAAATTTAAAAATAAGTTATCAGAAAAATCACTTGTAAAGCTGGTCATTGCAGGCTTCCTAGGAGGCCTAGACAATGAGAATATTATGTTTTTTCCAGGACTGACAATTAATCGCAGTTAACTCATGTGATTAACTCAATACAAATTAACTCCATTACAAAAATTAGTCATGATTAATTGCAGTTTTAATTGAACTGTTAATAATAGAATACCAATTTAAATTTATTATAAATATTTTTGAATGTTTTTCTATATTTTCAAATATATTGATTTCAATTACAATACAAAATACAAAGTGTACAGTGCTCAATTTATATTATTATTTTTTATTACAAATATTTGCACTGTAAAAAAGATAAATAAAAGAAATAGTGTTTTTCAGTTCACCTCCTCCAAGTACTGTAATGCAATCTCTTTATCGTGAAAGTGCAACTTACAAATGTAGATTTTTTTGCTGTTACATAACTGCACTTTAAAACAAAACAATGTAAAACTTTAGAGCCTACAAGTCCATTCAGGCCTACTTCTTGTTCAGACAATTGCTAAAACAACCATTTTTACAGTTTGCATTTACGAGAGATAATGCTGCCTGGTTCTTATTTACAATGTCACCTGAAAGTGAGAATAGGCGATGCTGATGATGCTTATTTTAAAAAAAAGTGTTAATTAAATTTGTGACTGAACTCCTTGGGGGAGAATTGTATGTCTCCTACTCCATGATTTTATCCATATTCTACCATATATTTCATATTATGGCAGTCTCAGATGCTGACCTAGCATATGTTGTTCGATTTAAGAACCCTTTCATTGCAGATTTGACAAAACGCAAAGAAGATACCAATATGTGATTTCTAAAAATAGATACAGCACTCAACTCCATGTTTAAGAATCTGAAGTGCCTTCCAACATCAGAGAGGGATGAGATGTGGAACATGTTATCAGAAGTCTTAAAAGTGCAATCGTCTGATTCAGAAACTACAGAACCTGAACCACCAAATAAATAAATAAATCAACCAACCATCTGTTGGTGGCATCTGACTCAGATGATGAAAATGAACATGCGTCGGCTGCACTGCTTTGGATTGTTATTGAGCAGAACCCGTCAGCAGCAGGGCCGGCTTTAGGCCGATTCGCCCGATTCCTGGGAATCGGACCCCGCGCCTAAGAGGGCCCCGCGCTTTAGGCGCCTTTTAAATTTTTTTTACTTACCCCGGCTGCTGCGGTCTGCTCCGGGGTCTTCCATGGCCCTGCTCCCCTGACCAAAGCGCCGGCGGGAGCGCGGCTGCCCCACAGCCCCACTCTTTCAGCTGGAGCTCTGACTGGAGCGCCGCAAGCCCCACAGCCCCGCTCTCCTGGCTGGAGCTCTGGCTGGAGCGCGACAAGCCCCGAGGCCACGGCTGGTGCTCTGGCCGGAGCGCAACAAGCCCCGCGGCCCTGGCTGGTGCTCTGGCCGGAGCGCGACAAGCCCCGAGGCCCCGGCTGGAGCTCTGGCCGGAGCGCGACAAGCCCCGCGGCCCCGGCTGGAGCTCTGGCCGGAGCCCGACAAGCCCCGCGGCCCCGGCTGGTGCTCTGGCCTGAGCGCGACAAGCCCTGCGAACCCGGCTGGTGCTCTGGCCGGAGCGCGACAAGCCCCGCGGCCCCAGCTGGAGCTCTGGCCGGAGCGCGACAAGCCCCGCGGCCCCAACTGGAGCTCTGGCTGGAGCGCGACAAGCCCCGCGGCCCCGGCTGGAGCTTTGGCTGGAGCGCGGTAAGCCCCATGGCCCCGGCTGGAAGTCCGGCCGGAGCACTGCAAGCCCTGCGGCCCCGCTCTCCTGGCTGGAGCTCCGGCTGGAGTGCGGCAAGCCCATGCCCCCGGCTGGGGCTCCGGGCCCTTTGAATAGCCCCTAGAGCCCTGGAGTAGCAGGGGGCTCTGGGGGCTATTTAAAGGGCCAGGACTCCAGCTGCCTTTGCCACCCCGGTCCTTTAAATACCCGCCGGAGCCCAGCCGCCCCCATGCATTCCCCAGGGCTCCCATGGCTATTTAAAAGGTCCAGGGCGGGGTAGAAGCAGGGGAGCCCCGGGCCCTTTAAATAGCCCTCAGAGCCCTGGGATAGCGGGGGGCTTGGGGGCTATTTAAAGGGCCGGGGCTCCAGCTGCCTCTGCTGCACCCTCTGCCCTGCCCACACCAGCCCCGCCCCCCGCTGCCTGCAGCCAGCTCTGCACCCCCTGCCCACAGCCAGCCCCTACCAAACCCCCTGCTCTGTCTCCAGCCAACCCCTGTCACACACCCCTGCCTGCACCAGCCCTGCACTGCCCGCCCTGCCTTGTCTCCAGCCAACCACTGCTGCACCCCCCCTGCCTGAAGCCAGCCAGTCCCATACTCCTGTCTCCAGCCCTGCCAACCCCTGCTGCACCCCCCTGTGGCCCTGCCCGAAGCCAGCCCGCCCCACACTCCCCAGTCTCCAGCCAGCCCCACGCCCCTTGCCCTGCCTGCAGCCAGACCCTACTTCCAGTCAGCCCCTGCCCTGCCTGGAACCAGCCCCATGTCCACTGCTGCAGTTCCCAGGCCAGTAACCTGCACATCTGCTTCAATGAGGGGGGCAGGAAGCAGCGGGGACCCACACATGTGCACACCCCCAGGGAGTGGCGTGGACCTACACATGTGAAACGGCAGTCATTAATAACCAATCAACAGCATATATGATGCAATGTACATAATATACAATTTTATTATTTATATATTTATGGAAAGTAAATAATACATGGAAGAAATTGAAGGCTTTTTTTTACACTTTTTTCTTTTTAAGTCATTCCTGCCAGGGCCCCGCTGAAAGTGTTCGAATTGGGCCCTGCACTTCCTAAAGCCGGCCCTGGTCAGCAGAATGGAAGCATGTCCTCTGGAATGGTGGTCGAAGCATGTAGGGGCATATGTTTAGCATATCTGGCACATAAGTACCTTTCAACATCGGTTACAACAGTTCCAAGCGGTTCTCACTTTCATGTGACATTGTAAATAAGAAGCGGGCAGCATTGTCTCCCATAAATATAAATTTCACTTTCACAATAAAGAGATTACACTACAATATTTGTATGAGGTGAATTGAAAAATACTATTTCTTTTGTTTATCTTTTTGAAGTGTAAATATTTGTAATCAAAAATAATAATATAAATTGAGCACTGTACACTTTGTATTCTGTATTGTAATTTAAATCAATATATTTGAAAATTTAGAAAACATCCAAAAATATTTAAATAAATGGTATTCTATTATTGTTTAACAGTGTGATTAAAACTCTGATTAATCATGATTTTTTTAATCTTTAGATTCATCAGGATTATTTTTTAAATTGTTTGACAGCCCTAGTCTTTTAATATAATTGTAATTAGATAATGAACTAACTCAGACATTAATCCTGAAAACACGCATGTCGGTGCCCTTTGCTCACATGAGTAGCTCCATGGAGGTCAGAGGGAATACCATGTTAATAAAGTTAGTATGTGCCTAGGTGTTTGCAGGATCGGAGTCTAAAAGACTCTCAGGCCCATAGGTATGTCTACACTACGGGATTATTCCAATTTTACATAAACCGGTTTTTTAAAACAGACTGTATAAAGTCGAGTGCATGCGGCCACACTGAGCACATTAATCCTGCGGTGTGCATCCATGTACCGAGGCTAGCATCAATTTCCAGAGCGTTGCACTGTGGGTAGCTATCCCATAGTTATCCCATAGTTCCCGCAGTCTGCTCCACCCATTGGAATTCTGGGTTGAGATCACAATGCATGAGGGAGCAAAAACAGAGTCCCGGGTGATTTTGGTAAATGTCATCACTCAATCCTTCCTCTGTGAAAGCAACGGCAGACAATCATTTTGCGCCCTTTTTCCCTGGATTGCCCTGGCAAACGCCATAGCATGGTAACCATGGCGCCCGTTTAGCCTTTTTTCACTGTCACCGTATGTGTACTGGATGCTGCTGACAGACATGGTACTGCAGTGCTACACAGCAGCATCCATTTGCCTTTGCAAGGTAGCAGAGACAGTTACCAGCCCTATTGCACTGTCTGCTGCTTTGGAAATTGGCGATGACAGTTACCAGTCATATTGTACCGTCTGCTGCTGTCATGAGTGCTCCTGGCTGGCCTCGCTGAGGTTGGCCGGGGGCGCATGGACAAAAATGGGAATGACTTCCCAGGTCATTCTCTTCTTTATGTTTTGTCTAAAAATAGAGTCAGTCCTGCCTAGAATATGAGGCAAGTCTACTAGAGAACCAGAGAGCACAGCCGCTCCGGGTGAGAGCCCCAGATATCCCACAGAAATTATGAGCTGCATGCCATTCTAGGGTGTGCCCCTGCAACAACCTCACCCATTGCTTCCCTCCTCCCACACCCCTCCTGGGCTACCATGGCAATTTTCCCCCCATTTGTGTGATGAAGTAATAAAGAATGCAGGAATAAGAAACACTGAGCTTTTAGTGAGATAAAATGAGGTGGAAGCAGCCTCCAGCTGCTATGATATTCCAGGCAGGACATCTCCATTACTCATTAAACCGGGGGGAGAGGAGCACAGTCTCCCGCTGCTATGATAGTCCAGAATCTCCATTAGACATGAAAGGGTGGGGGGATAGGAGATCAGCCTTCAGCTGCTATGATGAGGACAGTTACCAGCCCTAATGCACCATCTGCCAGGACTGAATCTCCAGGACACAAAGCTTAAAGAAGGGAATGACCGGGAGTCATTCCCATTTTTGCCCAGGCGCCCCCAGCCGACCTCACTGAGGCCAGCCAGGAGCACTCACAGGATGATGACGAGGGCGGCTATCAGTCATATTGTACCGTACCGTCTGCCACCGGGTAGGGGAGGGGCAAGGATGCTGCTGTTTAGCGCTGCAGCACCTCTTCTACTAGCAGCATCCAGTAGACATATGGTGACATTGAAAAGAGGCAAGAAACGATTTTTTCCCCTTTTCTTTGAGGGGGGATGGGAGGGTGTAAATTGACGACATATTCCCTGAACCACAAGCGACAATGTTTTTGACCCTTCAGGCATTGGGAGCTCAATCAAGAATGCAAATGCTTTTCGGAGACTGCAGGAACTGTGGGATAGCTCAAGTCCTCAGTCCCCCCTCCCTCCCTCCATGAGCGTCCATTTGATTCTTTGGCTTTCCGTTACGGTTGTCACATAGCACTGTGTTGAGTCCTTGCTGTGGCCTCTGTCTATCATAGCCTGGAGATTTTTTCAAATGCTTTGGCATTTCATCTTCTGGAATGGAGCTCTGATAGAACAGATTTGTCTCTCCATACAGCGATCAGATCCAGTATCTCCTGTACGGTCCATGCTGGAGTTCTTTTTGGATTTAGGACTGCATGGCCACCCATGCTGATCAGTGCTCCACACTGGGCAAGCAGGAAATGAAATTCAAAAGTTCACAGGGCTTTTCCTGTCTACCTGGCCAGTGCATTCGAGTTCAGATTGCTTTCCAGAGTGGTCACAATGGTGCACTGTGGGATACCGCCCAGAGGCCAATAATGTCGAATTGCGGCCACACTAACCCTAATCCGAAATGGCAATACCAATTTCAGTGCTACTCCCCTCGTCGGGGAGGAGTATGGAAATCGGTTTTAAGAGCCCTTTATATCGATATAAAGGGCTTCGTTGTGTGGATGGGTGCAGGGTTAAATCAGTTTAACACTGCTAAATTCGGTGTAGACCTGGCCTAACTCCAAACTCTGCCTCCAGACAAATGAGTTCCCCAAATGATTGCACCTATGAGTATCCTTACAGATCTGGAACTCATATATACACTTTTTCTGGGATACTCTTAAGAAAGGTCTTGCCATTAGGACACATGAGGAAATAGAATACCATGGCAAATAAGGAACCTAATCTGCGATGTAGTGGCCAGATGTCATTCAATTGCTCACACTGGCACACAGGTTAGCACTTAAATGATGTAAACCTGTAGTATAGCAGTGACCATTAAACTGTTTCTCAGAACAAGATAACTCAAATACCTTCCCTCTTGGTTCTCTTTCCCTGTGAAGACAAAGTATTACTCAGAACAAACCTCATTAGTAGATGATGTAGATCTGACATTCTGATCACCTGCAGGGCTTTAAATATTGTGATCTTTGTGAGCATATGGCTGGAAAACACAGAACAGCCTCAGTACCATCACAAGCCATATTTTGAAAACTAAAATAGTCTTTTTTCTTAATTTATAGAAATTATGGCTAGGACAAATACACTGCTAAATTTGAGTTCAATCACATCATTGCTTTGTTGCTGTTTTTTTAAAACTCAAAGTAGGAAACTAGGTTATTTGTGTGAATTCATTAATGTATTTGATGATTTCAGATAATACTGACAGCGTACTTCTACATCTGGGTCTGTAATCAAATCAGGCTCTGCAAACTGCTTGCCTTTACTCACATTCCAATCAAAAACTACAAAAGCATTCAAGATTACAATAGCAATTTGATCATATTCTCATTTTTACTGATCAGAAAAAAAAGTATTCATAGCATACACTATAATAAGAATCAACTACAGTAATGTCTTGAAATTAGGTTTCTACCCATTTGGGCAGGCACCCTGCAAGTTAGTAATGGCCACATAACCTGCTTTCCCTCCCCCATCCCCTCTGCCCGTCCCATCCGCATATAGATGCAGTAAATACAAGGCCAGTAGTGAACAATGTCTTTTGCACCATTTGCAGCTCACAAATTATGATATAGCAATTTAATGAATGGTAGCACAAGAGTGGCCATACTGGGCAGACCAATGGTCCATCTAGCCCAGTATTTGGTCTTCTGACAGTGGCCAGAGCCAGATGCTTCAGCGGGAATGAACAGACCAGGGAAATTTTTTGAGTGACCATCCTGGTGTCAAGTCCCAACTTCTAGCAGTCAGAGGTTTAGGGTCACCCATAGCAAGCAGCTGAATCCCTGATCATCTTGGCTAGGGTGACCAGATGTCCCATTTTTGTAGGGACAGTCCCATTTTGGGGGACTTTTTCTTATGTAGGCGCCTATTACTTCCACCAACCGTCCTGTTTTTTCACAGTTGCTATCTGGTCACCCTAATCTTGACAAATAGTTTGTTTGAAGTACTTCCTTATGTTTGTTTTAAACTTGCTGTTAATTTTATTGGGTAACCTTGGTTCTTATGTTATATGAAGGAGTCAATAACACTTCCTTATTCACTTTCTCCACACCATCCACAATTTTATAGACCTCTATCATATCCCCCCTATAGTCGTCTCTTTTCCAAACCAGTCTTTTTAATCACTCCTCATGTGGAAGTTCTTCCATACTCCTAATCATTTTTGTTGCCTTTCTCTGTACCTTTTCCAATTCTAATATATCTTTGTTGAGATGGGATGTCCATAGCTGCTTGCAGTATTCAAGGTGTCGGTATACCGTGAATTTATGTAGTGGCATTATGATATCTACTGTTTTACTATCTATCCCTTTATTAATGATTCCTAACATTCTTTTTTTGACTGATTGATCAGGTGTTTTCAGAGAACTATCCACAATCACTCCAAAATCTCTTTCTTGAGTGGTAACAGCTAATTTAGATGCATCATTTGTATGTATAGTTGAATTTTTTTCCAATGTGTATTATTTTGCCCTTATCAACATTGAATTTCATCTGCCATTTTGTTGCCCAATCACCCAGTTTTGTAAGATTCCCTTGTCATTATTCACCATCTTCTTTGGATTTAACTATCTTGAGTAATTCCGTATCATTTGCAAACTTTGCCACCTCCTTATTAACTTCCTATTCCAGATCATTTATAAATATGTTGAAGCCCTGGCTGGGATGAGTTAGTTGGGAATTGGTCCTGCTTTGAGCAGGGGATTGGACTAGATGACCTCCTGAGGTCCCTTCCAACCCTGATATTCTATGATTCTATAATTCTAACAGCACTGGTCTCAATACAGATCCTTGAGGACTCTACTCTTTACTTCTTTCTATTCTGAAAACTATTTATTCCTACGCTGTGTTTCCTATCTGTTAACCAGTTACTGATCCATGAGAGGACCTTCCCTCTTATCCCATGACTGCATACTTTGTTTAAGAACCTTTGGTGAGAGACCTTAAATGCTTTCTGAAAGTCCAAGTACACAACATCAACTGGATCACTCTCACCCACATGCTTGTTGACATCCTTAAAGAATTCTAATAGATTGATGAAGCATGATTTCCCCTTACAAAAGTCATATTGATTCTTCCTCGAAGTAGCATATTCATCTATGTGTCTCATAATTTTGTTTTTTATTATAGTTTAAACCAATTTGCATAGTAGTGAAGTTAGGCTTATCAGCTGTAGTTTCCAGGATCGCCTCTGGATCTTTTTAAAAAAATCAGCATTACATTAAGTATCCTCCGGTCATCTGGTACAGAGGCTGATTTAAGTGACAGGTTACATATCAGAGTTAGCAGTTCTGCAATATCATATCTGAGTTACTTCAGAACTCTTGAGCGAATATCTGGTCCTGGTACCTTAATTTATCAATTTGTTCCAAAACCTCCCCTACTAACACCTCAATCTGGCACAGTGCATCAGATTTGTCACATAAAAAGAGTGGCTCATGTGTGGACATTTCCCTCACATCATCTGCTGTGAAGACCAATGCAAAGAATTCAATGTCAATGGCTTCCTTGAGTGCTCCTTTAGCACCTCGATTGTCCAGTGGCCTCGCTGATTGTTTGGCAGGCTTCTGATGTACTCAAAAAAAATTGTTGTTAGTTTTTGTGTCTGTTGCTAGTTACTCTTCAAATTCTTTTTTGGCCTGCCTAATGATACTTTTACACTTGACTTGCCAGAGTTTATGCTCCTTTCTATTTTCCTCACTGGGATTTGACTTCTAATTTATAAAGAATGCCTTTTTGCCTCTAAACAACTTCTTTTACTGTGTTGTTTAGTCATGGTGGAATTTTTTTGCTCTTCTTACTGTTTTTATTTCATTTGGGATATATGTTTAGTTTGAGCCTCTATTATGGTGTTCTAAATAGTTTCTATGCAGCTTGCAGGTATTTCATTCTTGTGACCATTCCTTTTAATTTCTGTTTAACTAGCTTCCTCATTTTTGTATAGTTCCCCTTTTTGAAGTTAAATGCTACCGGGGTGGGTTTCTTTGGCATTTTCTCCCATAAGGATGTTAAATTTAATTACATTATGGTTGCTATTACTGAGAGGTTCAGCTATATTCACCTATTGGACCAGATCCTGTGTTCCACTTGGGACAAAATCAAGAATTGCCTCTCCCCTTGTGAGTTCCAGGACTAACTGATCCAAGAAGCAATCATTTATGGTTTCTAGAAATTTTATCTCTGCATCCCGTCCTTATACATATACAGTCAATATGGGCATAGCTGAGATCCCGCCATTATTATTGGGTTTTCTGTTTTTGTAGCCTCTCTAATCTCCCTGAGCATTTCACAATCACCATCAACCATCCTAGTGAGGTGGTTGGTAGTATAATTCAATTGCTATCCACTTATTATTGAAGCATGAAATTTCTATTCATAAAGATTCTATGGTACAGTTTGAGTCATTCAAGATTTTTACTGTATTTGTCTCTGTGCTTTCTTTCACAAATAGTGCCACTCCCTCACTAGCACAACCTCCTACCATATATACTCGATCATAAGCCGGTTCGTTTATAAGCCGATCCACGACCCTGCTCCCCAGGATGGATAAGTAAAAATGGAAAATTTTTATAATCCGTTCATAAGCTGACCCTATAATTCAGGGGTCAGCAAACTTTAGCTCCCGGGCCATTAGGATAAACCGTTGGTGGGCTGAGATGGTTTGTTTACCTTGAGCGTCTACAGGCATGGAGGTAAACCTAAGTAAACAAAGTGTCCCGGCCTGCCAGCTGCTTACCCTGACAGGCTGCGACAGCAACTGGTGGGGAAATTTTTTGGGGGGGAGAAGCTGGGAGTCAGGGGAGTAACCCCTGTGACCACCCCTCACATGACCCCAACCCTAGGCCCAGGACCCCCACACTCTCCCCAACCCATCCCTTCCCACCTTACCTGGGGAGGGCCAGGGGAGGATGTCTCTGACCTGGCTGGAGCTGCTCCGGCAGGCTGGGTAGCGCGGCTGCAGCCTGCTCCGGCAGGCGAAACCAGGCAGCACGGCTGCAGCATGTTCCAGCGGGCTGGGCCAGGCAGCACAGCCACAGTGTGCTCTGGCATGCCAGGAGGCATGGCCACAGCCTGCTCTGGAGGTGAGGCTGAGCGGCATGGCTGCAGCCTGCCAGCCCCAGAGCTGCAGCTGCTTTGGAGGCTGGGGGGAGAGCAGCGTGGCCAGAAGCAGAGAGACTCTGGTCCTACCTCTTCCCTTCTGGCTCTGCTGCCTGTGCTGCTTCTCCTTTGCTCCCTTGCGTCCCACCTCTCCTTCTCTATACCCATTCATAAGTCGACCCCCTTCTCTGATACTTCTCTTTTTTACTAAAAAAATTCGGCTTATGAATAAGTATATACAGTACTTTGTCATTCCTATATATTTTGTATGCTGCTATTACCATGTTCCATCGATTATCATCATTCCACCAAGTTTCTGTGATGCCTATTATATCAAGATCTTCACTTAATACCAGGCACTCAAGTTCACTCATCTTAGTATTTAGATTTCTTGCACTGGTATATAAGCACTTATAAAATCTGTCAGTATTTATTTGTCTGCCGTCATGTGTTGTAATTGAATGGGACTCTTTTTCATTTGACTGTTTCTCTTCAGTTCATACCTGTTCTTTATTAACTTCTATCCTCTCCCCTTCACTAGGCTATAGAATATCGCCATTAATAAAACCTCCCCTAAAGGATGTCTCTGTCCAAACCATGTGCTTCTCTGCATCTATTGGCTTTCCCCCAGCCCTTACTTTAAAAACTTGTATTTCTTTTGGTTTTGTAAGTCTAAATGCCTGACTAGAGACCTGTCTGTATTCACCAATATTTGTTCATCATTGATTTTTTTGCAATAATTTTATAGAATATAGTCTGCTAGGTTAACATCGTTTAGTGACAAGATTTTAAATGTTTTAACCACAGTTTGTTTGTCCTCACTTCTTTGTGTAACTCTGTATTGATGCAAGCAACAAGCATAGCCAAAAATAATCAATAAACATAGTCAAAAAATGGCTAAAGTTGTTTATTGTTGTGGTGATCATTAGCAAAGCATTATTATAGGCAAAATATATGTTAACAGACTGGCCAAGTAAACAGGGTGGATAGCTCATTATGCTGATGTGTGAGAGATGTAGTTTTAAAGCTTGAGTCAATTGTAGTTTTAATATTTTAAAAAGTAAGGCACTATAGACTGTGTGCACTAATTGTACACCTGTGCTCAAAACAGTCATAAAAATAACTAACTCAGCATAACTACTTTAAAGAATGTCAGTATTTCAGATGCTATAAAATATATCCAAAGTTGACAATTTACATTATGGATTAAGGGCCTGCTCCCACACCTGAACTGAAGTCAACAGTAAAGCTCCCAGAGCACAAGAGCTCAGTCCTGTTTTCACTGTAGCCAATGGGAATTTAGCATTAAAAAAGTACTATCTGTTAAGATGAAGCTGGTTTGGAGCTTTTAGAACAGTTTTTTGAAAAAGCAGCAAAGAGTCCTGTGGCACCTTACAGACTAACAGACGTATTGGAGCATAAGCTTTCGTGGGTGAATACCCACTTCGTCAGATGCATAGTTTTTTGAAACTATGTCTTATGTTTTGCAATATTAGAACATAAAAGTGGCACCAGGTTGTAACTATTGTAGCACCAGGCGCAGCTGTTGAGCACTACCTCCCTAGTTCCCAATCCATCTGAAATATTGCTTACCAGTGGATGGTTGTCCTGGAGCAGAATGTGCAGCACATGCTGGTATCGTGTATAATTATTACCAAAAGCATCGAGTCGCAACTTGTTATTTTAGAATCCTAAAAAAATCCCGCTGGAAGAAGGATGCAATTCTCTGCCTAATAAGCAAAGTGTGCCGTAAACCATCAGATATCCAAATTCCATGTCCTTTATAGAAACACCATGGAACTGGTCTGATTAAATAAAGAGAAAGAGGGCCCATTCCTCTACTCACACTATATGCCAGAATTCGTTCCAAAACAAATTTTAATGACCAGGTTATAAAGAAGAAAGAAATTAACAGGCCCTGCATTATAATAATGCTAGCATCTTTGCTTATATTTTCATTGAAATACTATGGTAGGTTGTGACTGAAACCAATATCGGCAAGAAAATGTAAATGAAGGCTGATAATGCGCTTTTAATCCCAAAGGATCCACTTTATGAACTCTACACATGATCTTGCAAACTGCAGTGTGCACGGAACTTCCACTGAAGTGAATAGGAGTTCCACGCAGAGCCTAGGGCTTGGGGGCTAGCATGACAAGGCTCCAATGAAGAGAAGCCATCGTTACAGCTGACCATGCTGTAGCTTTTCCTGAGAATAAACAGGGGATTTCAGTCTCCAGAGCTGTCAAGTTGTTACCGTTTGAGAGCACTGGAAGCACATATAACATTTTCTTTGTTTTATAAAAAGAGGAGAAGATTAAAGCCTGTGTTATATTGTGAAACAATCAATTTATCCATAGTTGAAATTCCTGGGATGGAACACATGGTAATATTACAGAATGTGGCATGAAATGAAGAGTACAATAGCCAACTGAAACTACACAGGGAATTTAGGCTGGCAGAATGTAACAGCCCAAAGTTTGGTCAGAAATAGGACACTGAATCTAAAGGTAAGGATGTCATCTAGTGCCTCAGCAACAACACTCCCTAAGGGAAAGCCAAGATCTGTGGAAGTCTCCATTCAAGTACTGATCAGGCTTAACCCTGCATGGCATGGGACATCTGACCTGTTCATCCAGCAACAGACATAAAAGGGAACTCAAAAAGGCGCAAAGTTGGCCTACTGATTTTTCCCATAGAAAGCATCTCTCCCTAATATTGTTGCTCTTAAATCTGAGGACTATGTTTTTTTTTGAGAGAGAGCTGGATCTTCATAACTTATCCATGTGGCATGTCTATTACATATTTATTAACAGGCCACATATGTTATATTTGTATTTTGTTTCAAAAATGTCTGTTTTTAATTTGTCATTTTAAAAAAGAGTCTGAAGAATTTTGAAAACCTACAAGAAAAACAACTTGATTGCTTAATTAGCTTGGCAGTGTGCTTTTAATATTATTTAAGCATAATTCCCATAATAGGTTTTTTAAAAGTGTCATAACAGTTTGAGAGTTGTCACATTAGGCTGTTATAGCTCCAAATGTGTACATTCTTTTCATTTTAAGACTACGAATCCCATATATAATAATGTGACTTCTTAAAAGGAACTGTTACACTTTATGTCAATCCAGCTGCTGTGCAAATACGTACAATCTACATAATAAAAATCCTTATGTTAATTTAGGTTAAGATAATTGACTGCCTGCCAGTAACTGATTTTTAAATTTCAGCATTTTAGCCAATTAAAACATTTACTTGTCAACACAGCCAAACTGATTTGACTACTGTGTTTACTACTCAGAAGAGGACTTTTAGTTTTTAACTCATCTTTCTGAGGAGAAAATGTGTCTTAAATTTCTTCTCTTACACTCACCTAATTATAAAACACACCAGATTTGTGGTCAAAATAGTCAAGTAATAGTTCCTCTAGTGCTCCAATTGTGGATTCAATTTTTCATGCTTCAGCTCACAAAACTTCACTTTGCAATTGTAACTCTGCTATAATGCAATTTCTTTTGTACAGCATTTCCTATATATTTTAAAGGGAAAAATCTAGGAACAGATATTCCACCATGTTTAAGTATGTACCAGACAACAGCAAAATGCACATACTGCACAGCAGAGAAATCAGTGAGGATGCAGGCCTGGCCTTATTTAATGCAAACCTTTCTCTACCACCTCATATTTCATAAGACAGGCTGTAGCAGTACTTTGGCTCTCTGTCATCATCCATATACTCCTCCACTCCTCAGAAGGAAGGTGGCTGGACTCCCTTTGGTTTACCTAGTTTATGCATGCACAGAGCTGTTAGGAAGCCATTAAGAGATCACAACAGAAATATTCATGAGCCTGCACTGTCCTCTTTACAAATCTTTTCAACTTTCACAAATCACAACCAAACAGCCTCAGATGACCAAAAGGACACGCTTTCTGCCAAATGCCCAACATCTACCTCAAGCCATTGAGGCATGAAAGCTGATTTAATTAAAAAAAAAAGAGTTGCCAAACTTTTTTTATATTGGAAAATGTTTTCCTTTTTCAAGAATGGCTGGAACATTTTTATTCAAAGATTATGAAAGTGTGTACTCCAGGACTAATATCTAACCTGGCAAACTTCAGTCCAGTGGGTAAAAACTGGAAAAGGATAACCTGCTGAAAGTGACCACTGAGAATGAAAATGCCTGGGCAGCCAAACTAAGGCTAGGCTTGTGTACAGAGCACTGGACAGGGACTCAGTAGACGTTGCCTAATTGCTTGGCTTTGTGAACAGCCTCCATGTGACCTTCAGCACGTTATTTAATCTCGCTGTGCCTTAGTTCCCCGTTTTACAGATAAGGACGGTGCTGGAGCCACACAAGTACCTGTTTAAAAACAATACACCCCATCCCTGCCTCTGTAGCAACCTACCTCCTCTTTCTCTGAGGGACAGAGGGTAGGAGATCAACTTTTTTAAACAAACCAGACACACGAAGTTCACACCCAGTCACACTCTGGCCATCAGCACCACACCCCTTGGCCTCCCCCCCCAGACACAGGGCACCCAGCTGCAGAGTCCTTGCCCAACAGCCACCCCCGCCCTCTCTCAGAGCCCACACTTCGCTGCTGACGTCAGAGGGTAGCAGTAGGGGAAAGCTAAATTTCGGGCAGCAGCTGGATGCTGCCTCCTCCCCCACCCCCTGGCTGCAGCTGGCGTCTCTTCCCTCCCCGTGCCTCGAACCTGGCTCCCACTCCCCCGCCATTGCCGCATCTCCAGCTAGTCGGTGTCTCCCCCCAGGGGCTCCGCCCGGCTCCCCCTGCCCAGGCTGTGCAATACTAAGTTTCCTAACGCCAAGGCTGCGGAAGGTGCCGGTGGGTTCGCCCCTGGCACCGGCCCTTGCGGGGGAGCCCCCGGCGAACCCGGCCCAAGCCGGGCGGCTGCTGCGCACATCTGGACTCCACAGGCAGGGCGCCCGGGGAGCCAGCGGCGGCACACGCACATCCCTGGCGCCCGGCCAGCGCGGAGCCAGCCCCGCCCGCCTGCCTACATGCGGCTAGCGCGCCTCCTCGCCACAGAGCGACCTCCCTTCCCTTCCCCGCCTTAGCCTCCTCCGCCTCGGCTCCCGGCACGCCGCCCCTGGAGCCGAGCGTCACTCCGGCTGCAGCCGCAGACATGGCGACGCTGACAGTGGTCCAGCCGCTCACATTGGACAGAGGTAAGCGCAGCTGCTGCCGCCCCTAGCCCGCTTCGGGGCCGCTGCTCAGGCGCGGGTTTCAGGCGCCCGGGGTGCGGGGAGTCACCACAGCCGGCTGCAGAGAAGGGGCTGGTGTCTGCTGGAGACCCATCGCCGGCACAGCCTGCCGCGGAGTAGCCCCTGCCCGGATCCCACCCTGGTCCCGGGGAGGCGCCCCCAAAGCCGCGGGAGGCCGCTGGCCAGACCTGTGCCGCATGCTTGGAGAACTGGGCAGGCTGCGGGATAAGGGGGGACGCCGCCTCCCATGGCAGTTCGGACGGCAGGTGGCTGTAAGGTGAAAGGGGAGGGAG
This sequence comes from Gopherus flavomarginatus, assembly GCF_025201925.1. Classification (NCBI taxonomy): domain Eukaryota; kingdom Metazoa; phylum Chordata; order Testudines; family Testudinidae; genus Gopherus; species Gopherus flavomarginatus. The sequence continues at coordinate 78,004,458 of NC_066617.1, read as the reverse complement.
GAAAGCAAAGAGACCAAACTTTCTCCGAGGGGGAGAGGCGTTTTGGAGACTGGGGTAGGGCTGGCATCCTGAGGGGACAGCCGGGGCAGGGATCACCGCGGTACCGGGGGGAAGGGGATTGGTATGTTACAAATCTAGGGGAGTCCGGGCGAGTGTGTTGCAACACCAGAATCTGTCTGTGGAGCTCTAGGGTCTTGCTTTGCATCTTTCCTTCACTAGCTTTGCTCTGCTGACTTGCTCTCTGGTACAGCAGCTCGCTATACTAGCATCTCTAGTGCATCGCTTCTCGGCTCTCTGTGAGCTAAGCTCAAGCGAAGTAGGTCCCTATACTGACATCTCAAGTATAGTGACAGAGTTGCTGTTTGGCATATAGATGCATTTCTAGTTACTAGCTTTGTGGTGGCTTCACTTTCCTCGTAGCTAACACCTCTAAGAATAGGGCTCCGACCTAAGCCAAAAGAATCTTCTCAGCCGTGTGAAAAATCTGAACTGGGGGTGGGGGAAGAGATTGGGAGGGAGCTGCAATTTGCCATATTTACTATTATTAATACTGCTTTCATATAGAGCAGCTTGGTCCCATTCCTGAAGACAGCTAGTTGCCCCTGGCATTGATGTTAACACTGATAATTTTTTTCTACTCTTGAGACTATGACAGCAGAACCTTTTTATCCTTCTCTTTGTACAGTCCATTACAAAAGAGATAAAGAGGGGATGCAGAAAGCTTGAGGGTATGCTAAATTTAAACTTCTGCCACAAGGCTGTAAAATTAGATCTCCCACCCAACCTGATTAGGCGACAATAAGAAACTCTTTCTAAATTGATACCACTGAAAGTACATTTGTAATCCTAATAAGGTACCGGAGGAATACTTGGTTATTACAGAGGGGGAAAATAACTTGATTTATTATTTGTTTGGCTTTTTCTTCTCTATGAGTTCTTGTTTAAGAGCTCAAACAAGCTCCCTGGATAGGACTCTTAAGTGTTTAAAAAAAATTGTCTTATCTGCATCCTGTGTATTTTAGCCTCTGAGCAATTTGTAAATCCTTTACTTTGTACAGAATGATTTAGGCCAGTGCCTTAGTTTTAAAAATACTCTTTCTGGAAGATTAAGATGGACTCGAAACATGAGGCACATAGCTTCCTGCTGTAAATTCAATGGAAAAGAAACCTGATGAACTCAGTTTGAGATTTTAATTTAGAGGACAACCCTAATTGAGAGCATAGCAGCTCTTATGGTGCCCATCACAACTTTACTGGGCATTAGGTGGATTGTTTTAATAAGATATTCAGACAAAAGAAAGAACAAAATGAAGTTATTACTAAAATAAAGTACTGGCATGCAGTAAGTTAAGGAGAATACATGTTTCTCCAAAGTGTTTAGAAATCTACTGTGTAATGTACACTTTCATACCAATAATGTTTGCATTAAGCAGGAGAAATCTATTTCTTAGTAAAAGGGTTGAACAAATGGCAATCCATTAAAATGCGTGGCTTTTCAAAGAGAATTATTAGTATTTCAATATTATGATCCAATTGTACTCCTGTTCATTATTAAAATTATGTGGTTTTTTTTAAACACTCTCTTACTCTCCCCATTAGTCATAATTAAGATTCCGCTAGATATGGGCTAGGGTGTGCCTGGCACTTTCATAGAGGTGCAAGTTGAGGGCCAAAATGCCCTCCTCTCACCTGGTTACTAAAGTAGATGAAAATAGGAGGACTCACTGTTAATTTGGTTGGGATGCAGAGTTGCATCAGCACAAGGTGATTGCATGCAACAAGGAAAAGAAATATATCCAAAGTGTTCCTGTCCCAAAGAAGGTCACTTCTTCAGTGGGGACACAGTCACCTTTTAGGGGCTACTGCTGCTGCTCCAATTGTCAAGAAGGCTGAGAGCCCCAGAAACATCTCACTTAGGCCCAGTGCCTCCAGATTTTTTCACTTGAGACCTCCCCTTACCAGCCAGGGAAGAGGGGCATCTCTGGGCAGCAGAATTTCTCAAATCAAGGAAGAGAAGCTCCCCCTTTGCTTTTATCAAAATAGAAGGAGCTGGGCTCCTCCTGAGTCTGCCTCAGCCCAGCTAAGATCACAACACAGTCCACTCTGGAAAATACCATAGACCTGCACCGGCTCCGTGCTTTCCCGTAGAGAAGTCAGTACAGCAAGGAGCGTAAAGTGCATTCCTTGAAAGCGTGTAGTAGTTCAAGTGAGCGTGGTGGGGCCCATGGGGGCAGTGTGCCTTTGCACTGCCCCCTCCTCTGGGCAGTGGCTAAATGGTGAAATCTAGCCGTTTGTAGATAATATACAGATGTAAAATCTTCATTACTGTCCTGGAATGTGTCATATCACACACACACACTTTATATGACAGTTTTATTTTTCAAATCCCATTACAGATAAATGAGAAATACATAAGTTAAAATAAAACAACATTTAAAGGTGACTGTAATTTTTATGTGAATGATTGGAAGCCGATTTAATTCTGGAAGATTACTTCTGTCTACAGGACAAGAATTAGCTTCCTTAATTCCTGTCAGCATGTCTCTCTGTACCTGCACAACTGTCTGTGTCTGCAGCACTTTAATATGTAGAGCAACTTTCCAATATAATGGAAATTTTAATCACAGTTTCATCTCACAGACATCTCTCTTTAGTCTGAGCACTGTATGGGCTGGGAGGGAGAAAGCATATATCCTGGGGTGGGAATGTGATGTGACGCAGCTACTAAGGCAGGTGCAGCAGTGGGGATTTCTACAGAACAGTGGTTCTCAACCAGGGGTATGCATACCCCCGTGGATACTCAGAGGTCTTCCAGGGGTACATCAACTCATCTAGATATTTGCCTAGTTTTACAACAGGCTACATAAAAAGCACTAATGAAGTCAGTACAAACTAAAATTTCATACAATGACTTGTTTATACTGCTCTATATACTATACACTGAAATGTAAGTACAATATTTATGTTTCAGGCCATTTATTTTATAATTATATAAAAATGAGAACATAAGAAATTTTTCAGTAATAGTGTGCAGGGACAGTTTTGTATTTTTATGTCTGATTTTGTAAGCAAGTAGTTTTTAAATGAGGTGAAGCTTGGGCGTACATAAGACAAATCAGACTCCTGAAAGGGGTATGGTAGTCTGGAAAGGATAGGAACCGCTGCTATTGGGGAGGCTGAGGTTGGGGGCAGGGTTACAAGTGTTCAAGAGATTTGAGAGGGGAAAAAGCCCGTGATGTATAGTGGAATGCGGTGGACATCATATACCTGGAATTTGCAATGCTTTTGGCACAGTCCCACGTGACATTCTCATAAGTAAACTGGAGAAATGCAGACTCAGTAGAACTACCCTTAAGTGGATATATAATTGGTTAAACAGCCACAAACAAAGAGTAATATTAATGGAATGATGTCAGATTAGAAGGAGGTCTCAAGTGGGGTCCATAGGGATCTGTTCAGGGTTTGGTGTTATTTAACATCTTTATTAATGACCTGGATGTAGGAATGGAGAGCATACCGATGAAATTTGCAAATGACATGAAGCTATAGGAGGTTGAAAACTCTTTGGAGGATAGAACTAAATGCAAAAGTACCTTGATAAATTGGAGAACTGGGTTATAGACAAAATGAAATTAAACAAAGACAAATGTACGGTGCTAGATTTAGGGAAGAAAATCCAAACACACAAATACAGAATGGGGGAAAACTAGCTTGGCAGCATCATTGCACAGAAGGATCTGAGAGTTGTGGTGGATCACAACCTCAACATGAGTCAACCATGCGATGCTCCTGCAAAAAAAGCAAATGCAGGTTTGGATTGCATTTACAGAGGCCTAGCATGCAAGTCACAAGAGGTGATAGTACCACTCTACTTGGCGCTGGTTAGGCCTCAGCTAGAGTACTGTGTCCAGTTTCGGTCACACTGTATAGAAAGAATGTAAAGAAACTAGAAAGGATCCAGAGGTGAGCAACAAACATGATCAAAGGGATAGAATGAAAGCCATATGAGTAAAGGCTGAAGAAACTGGATATGTTTAGTTTGGAAAAGAGGAAATTAAGGGGGGGACATGATAGCCATCTTCAGATGCCTGAAAGCCTGCCATAAAAAAGATGGAGAAAAATTGTTCTCTTTTGCCAGAGAGTGCAGGAGAAGAAGCAATGGGTTCAAACTATAGCATCACTGATTCAGATTAAATCTCAGGAATATCTTCCTAACTGTAAGAACAGTAGGACAATAAAACAAACTGCCTAGGGAAGTAGTAGAAGGTCCTTCACTGGCGGTTTTCAAAAAGAGACCAGATAGCCATCTGTCTTGAATAGTTTAGATGCAACAAATCATGAGTCTTGGCACGGGGTTAGACTAGATGACCTTGGCAGTCCCTTCTAGCCCTGTGATTCTATAGTGACTTGCGGCAAGCCAGAGATTGAGAGTTGGGAGAAACAGAGAACATGGGAGAAGCACTGTTTGGAGATAACCATGAAAGAGGCTTAGATTAACAGTTTAAATTTAATCTTTTAAAGTTTGATTGTTCTGCAATCTTTGTTTAATCTGGACTGTAAGAATGTGCTACTGAGCTGTGGTGTTGGGGAGCAGACTCACTCCCCAGTGCCTCACTGCTACAGCCCTGTTACACTATGGTCTAATGTCCCTTACTTGCAGAGCCCTACTCCTTACCTGCCTCCACTCCCCATCATGATCACCTCAAACCCAGGCCTTCCAAACAGAACACTATTTTCCCATGACCTCTTCTACCAGAGACCTGCTGCCTCCATGGTTCTTTTCTGCTGCATCGTGCCTCCTGCTACAGTGCAGATCCACTCAATGCCCCCTCCCTATGCTTCCACCAGACTTCCACTCAGCTCACCAGAAAAGCCATCTTTGCTAGGGATCCCTAAGGCTTGTCTCTAAAATACATGCCCTTGGATCCCCATAAGCCAGTCATACCTTCCCAATAAACCTATACTTAGGATTCCTCATGTACCCTTAGAGTCTTTAGGGTGACATTCATCTCTTTTTCCCCAGTTGTCTGCTGGTGGGGGAGGATCAGACTGATGTCTCTCCCCACTCCCATCTTCCTTCTTTGGGGGGACATCAAGAAGTATTTTTGCCCTCCCCAAGTCAATGGATGGTCCCCAAAATCTGCAGAAGGAGGACTACTGCCTTTCTGCCACTATCAAACTGTGGCCAGCCTGAGTGTCCGGGACTATCTGTTACAGGCAGGGTTTTCCCTTTGGTAGAGTCTCCTCACAGAACGTATGCAAGGAATTCCTGACATAGAGAAATCCCGCTTATCAGAGGATGGGTTTTCTGAGACCCAGACATCTCAGCATCCTCATGTCACTCTCCCCACCATACTTTCCTACCAATTACCCAACCATATGCCCCCCCCATATGCCCAAACCATATGCCGCTCAGACTAAACACCTCCCCTTTGCCCACCCCACCAACCTTACATCCCCTGCTCAGTACCACTTATGTCGCTATCAATCATCCTAATTGGCCATAGAGGTGAGCTGGAAACCATTTTTCTATCCCAGGGAAATTTTCAAGAGATGTAAAAAGACATTGGTCTGAAGGTTAATGTTTTTGATTGCATTGAGAGAAAATGCATTTAAACAACCTTAATTTTAAGCTAAAATGTGTGGGCATTTTATTACTCACTTTCTTTCAAATATTTCTTGTCAGGGCCATTCATTGTATTATCTGAGATTTCAATTCCTATGTTTCTCATGTACCAAGCTCACAAGTCTGCACCTGGGGTCCCTCACTTACAGGCAGACATCATTGTATCTGTCAATAATAGAAGAAGGATTTTCATCTTTCACTTTATCTGAATCGTTATACTTCACTGAACATTTTAAAATACTATTTTTCAAAAAGCTTAACTTATTTGAAATTTTATTTGCACTCTTCACTCTGAAGCTGAACTTAATCTGCTGTGGCCACTATTTACTCAGAACATTGCACCATCATGTTTCCTGATCTTTTTCATTGTGGGTTTTGTACAGGACCAAGCAAATTGCAAGTTATGAAAGATCACTTTTCAAGAGACCATCTTGATTTCTAGTCAATTAAATATTTAAATTTTGAACTGACTCATGGTTATGAGCTAGATTGTCATGGAACGTATATTTCCAGGGAGAGGGTCCCACTAGCCTATGCCTTCATCTATCTTTCCACTCCATATCCTGATTACTTTCTTATTTGCATATTGTTAGTATTCACATCCTTGAGGTGAACACTTTCTTAAGTGCTTGCAGACTGAAGGAAAGACTGCTGAATTTTTTGCACATATAGAACTGATACCACAGTTGTTTATGAAGCTTCACCCAAGGTCGTAACTGCTGGCTGTGCAGTAGGTCAATGGGGAACAATCTGAGATGGATTTAATTTAAAATCATTCAGGCATTAATATATATGAACATAACCTTAAAATAACCCAAACTTACTGACAACCTATTTTCTACTGCTCTCAAATCTATGCTAGGAAACTGGAAAGACCTCGTGCTGTTAAACTACACTGCATAACTAAACTCCATTTGTTCTCTATTAATTCAAACAAATAACTTTCAAATGAAATGGATGTGCCAAAACACATTGGAAAAGTTGTCCTATACGGTACTCTATATAGAAGAGATACAGAGGAATAAGAAAAGATCTGAAATTAGCATTAGAGCTTCTAATATAAGCAGCTATGGCAATGCTCTGTTGATAGTTATAAAATAAACCTCCATTCCAGCCAGATAAAACACCATTCTTTTATAGGTCTGTGTACATCATTCTCTATATTATTTTCCTGTTCATCCTTTGTTAGTCTACTTAAGTGGGTTTGGTTCCCCGATGTGTGTGTGGTAAGTACACATCATTGATATAATTTTCATGGAAATTGGCAATATGCCATTATTCTGGACTGTAAGTCTTAATATAATTTATATTTGTTCTGAAAAAAATATAATTAATACAAAGTCTAATTAATAAGGTCGGAGCTTGACCCTACTACAGAGACTCAGCATAAGGCCAAGCATCAGTTAAATCCCACTTAAGTCATCAAAATAGGGTTAGAGTGGTTGTGCTGTCCCTCTGCACAGGCATGAATATCACCTAATATCTATCTAATATCTGTCCATCTAAGAGATTTTATACCACCCGTCATTGTAGCATCTGAGAGCAACGAAAATACTTTTCAAGTGCCACAAATTTGCAGTTGGATATCCTTTATGATGATGATGTACAAAATAATGATATATTAAAAATAAAAATCACTCATTCCATTAAGATAAAAATCAGAGCGTTTGGTCTGTATTTGATTATGTAGTATTGGAACAGAAAGACATGTAGTCACAGACTGAAATAATTTGTTTTATGTCACTGTGTTTGATTTTTTTTTTTACTGGATGTTTTTCTGAAGAGATGGATTTAGGGTAAGCCGCTTGGTTTAGTGCATTTTGGATTATGAATGAGTATGCTTTCTACAGATTTATGCATCTGAAGCATTCATGCAGCATTGATAACAAATTTCTTTAATTCTGCACATAGTTTAGTAATGTTTCCTTAAGTCTTATAGCTCCTATATTTATACCTTTAATATGGGAGCTTGGATTTTTATAAGACATGTCAAAATAATGGTACTATTTAAAAAAATTAAATGCACATGAGGAACTCAACTGCATCTGTCAGGCACAGCCCTGAATTGTAAGTAGGTATGGAGATCTTCTTCCCCAGGGGAGCTCTGAGACTGACTGTATCTGCCTGAGGAGTCTGTGTTCCAATCTGCAGTCCGCCAGTTTCACTGGATCATGGTCCTGCTTCCTTCTCACTCTTTCCCGTCCTCGCTGAGGTGGCTTCTGCCCTGAAGTCTCTAGGAGAGAGCAATCCTTGACACCTCAGGAGTTGTAAATGGGCCTGGCACCTGTACAGTGACCAGAAAGGAGTAACAAGCTCCTTCTCTCCACTTCTTCCCTGTGCATCAGGCACAATCTGGCCTTAAATATAAATGCGTGACTATATGTAACACTCCACGAACATACAGAGTTTTGGTGGAATTTGGTGTAAATCTCTTCTGTGACTTGGAAAGGGATATCTTAAATCCCCAATCAAGTGTAATTTTTGAACACAAGACTAGTCATGCCACATTGTTCTGCAGTGGCTTTGTTCATGTTAAGGAAATGTTTGTTGAGCATGTTAGGCATACGAATGCCAAAACAAGATGGACATGTTCACAGCAAACACTTATTACTGCAAGGATCTTGCCTTACTCCTGGTCTGTAAACACCGAGCATAGTGTTGGTACTGTAGCAATTCAATAATAATGCCTAGACATAATTTTAGCTTATTTGAATTTATGCTGGAAGATCCTGAATCAGAACAGAATTTAGGCTACCAATAACGTATTCTACTCCTCATTTATTACACTGGCCTGGATCCTGAAACTTGTTGATCCCAATAAGGATGTAAAATGTTAACCGGTTAACCGATTAACTAATAAGCATCAGTCTTATTGGTAAGGTATTCTGGTTATCATTTAAACTCTGCTGCGGGACCCTACTGCCAGCCCGCATCACAAGTCCTGGCTGCCATGTCCCTCCATCCCCCCCATTCCCAGCTGCTGTCCGCCCTGGAGATCCTAGCTGCTGATCCCCCCGCCCCTCGCCCCGGCTGCTGGCAGCCCCCATGCCCAGGGCTTTGCACGGGGTGGCAGCAAAGCCCCAAGCGTGCAGTGGCAGTTGGGACCCCAGGCACGGGGGGCCACTGGCAGTCGGGACCCCAGGTGCGCAGGGCAGCAGTAGTGCCTAACAGTTAAATGTTTAACCAGTAAAATTTTAATAGTTTAAACATTCACTTTTTTAAAACATTATTTTCATCCCTAATCCCCAGTGGGGCTCTGAGCAGGTGCAGGAGTCCATCACATGCAACAAGTTACAGGATTGGTATGTTATGGTCATGCTTAGGAAACACCAGGCATGCTATATTATATAGTCCATCCCTTCTGACAATGTGTTTTGTAAACAAAGCCCTAAGCCCAATCCTAGTATCCTACAAGCCTCATTCACACTGAAGTTAGTGGGTCTTTTGCCTGAGTAAAGAGGGCAGGATCAGGTATTTAATGAAATATCAAGTAAATGATTTGTTTGAATATATATGTCTTCTCTTTTCAGCTTACGTGTGCTACTGGGCTGGGCACTCCTCTAATGAAATTATCAGAGGAAATAAGAAATGTGACAGATGATAAAGTCCTTGGCTTTGTGCAGATATGTTCTTTTAATTAACCATCACAAAAATACATACATGCATACCTCTCTTTAACAGTTATGATATTTATGCAAGCATACAAAGATACACACTTTTAGTTGAGCTATGCTAGTCAAATGTAAAGAAAGCTCTTGGCAGATAAAAAGGCAATATGATTTGAAATATTAATAAAATGTGAAGCCACCAATTTAAGTCATTTCATAGAACCATCATTAATTGTAAGATGAAAAGTCAAGAGAAAAACAAGTGAAAGCAGATAGTGCTTTGACCCCACCTAAGTGGCAGTTCCTAAATTTATCTATCTATCTTCTCTAAAGTACAGATAATTAGTGTTTCATGAGACTCACACATATTTGGCACTTTTAAAATACTAATATACTTTAAAATACACAAACATTTATAAACAAAGGTAATCTGAGCTGATTTAATCTTCTTTTACCTAGACTGAGATTCAGACTCTGGATAAGAAGGTCTAACTTCAGTCTCTTTAGCAGTTCATTATACATGAAGATCATAAGAAGCAATTCAGGAAAGAATACTTATTCAGAAAAGCACTTCAAGCATGTACTGAAATCCCAAGCATGTGCTTTAAATTAAGCACATACTTAAGTACTGTCCTAAACAGGGATGGATTTAAGTACATGGAGCAGCATTTCTCAAATGGGCACACTTTATTTCTACTGAATCAAAGTTGCCTCAACTTTACTGTGGAAGCTTCTTCTGATAAATCCTTTAGGGTAAGCATTTATCCTTCAGGACCCTGGCTCTTTCGTTATCTTCCTCAACCATATCATGTCCAAAAAAACACAAAACATTATTTATATTTTAAGGTATCGGTCCTGCACATTGATTACAAAGGACTCCATACAGGCCAAAGAGCTCCAGCACCGGCACAGAGGTCCACATGCACAAACCAGATAGCTGATTGGGGCCTATATTATTCCTTTGAAAACTGTCGTAACCTTCTGAAATCCATCATCTATTCATGCTTTCAAAACAAATTGAAAATGTGCTGTAGTTGAACAAGTTATTTGGAGGAATACAGGAGTATCTGGATGGAATTCTATGGCCTGTGATTTGCAGGAGGTCAGACTAGGTGAGCTGGCCCTAAAACTCTATGATCTTACAAAGAATAGTAGTTGGGAAGAGAGTCAGTTGTGCATCCCTGCCCCATCACCATTTCCTGCCATGCTGCCAGTTTTGTATCATAATAGCAATGGCTGTGGAGCTCATACTAATGTATACATACCTTTTGCTTCCTAACAATGAAACCATGCCACAATATCTCAGGTTTTGTTTGTTTCACATCTTATAAATGATGTTCTGTTAAATCAGGCTACAATTTGAAATAAATTGTACCCTCCCCTCACCCCCCCCCCCACACTTCCAAAATCGATCAGAATTAAGCAAACCACACAGCGGTAGTTTGTACTGACATTACCTATATTCTCTGTACAACAGGAAGGGAGCTTTGCATTTCAAAGTTTGTTTTCAGCTTGCAGCAGCATATCCGGAAAGTCACTGTCCCATCCTCTGACCACAATAATGCACAAAGAACCCTAATTTAAATTTATTTTGTTGTTTGGAAAGTCATTGGCTTGGAAATTAGAAGTAAAAAAGTGGTATATTTGACCATGTCAATTGTTGCAGTACACTAGCATTGCCTGCGATGTCTATTTACACTGGGGTATATTAACAAGGGATGTTGCTTCCATTACGCTAATCTTGCCGTTACAATATTTCTCAGATATGCTTTCTGAAGTTGTATCTCCCCAGTCAGCTGCCACAGGGAATTAGTCTACAAAGTTCAGTGCTGGAGTCAACTAAAATGAAAAAAGGTGAATTCAGAAAGACAGAAAATTAAACTTCTCATTACTTGTTCCAGCAGAGAAACAGAGCTATTATGTATTCATGCATAATGACTTACTGCATCGTTTGTCATACATAATAAAGTCATCTGATCTCTGCTGCCTCTATGGGGAGGAGGCTTATGGAACAGCCAGTGAAGAAATTAAAATTGCAATGCCAGAAATAACGTGAAGCTGTTTATCTCCACTGTTGGCCCACCGCCATCTCTTCCTCCCTTTTCTGGTATGAACAATGAAAGAGCTTTACGATCAAGATTAGTTGAAGAGATAAGAACTAAGGAGCAGACAGCAGGAGACTCTAATAATGACACACCAGCAGAGAAGAAACCGAGAGTAGTGGCTCTAGCTCAGACACAAAGCCTGTTGTGAAAGAGAATTAGTATCTGTGAACTAACCACACCACCCTTTGTGAAACACCTGTTGGTGGTTCATTTCCTTCTTTTCCCCCCATTCCCCAAGAAAAATCTGCCTGACAATAGCTAAAACACACACTATTGAATACCAGTGCGGCAACATGCACAGTTATACAGTATGTGCTACTTTTTTGTGATCTAGATGTGGGACGTATCACTTGTTATGTCCTTTACTTAGCAGGTTAGGTGGGTAATGGAGTGGAATTCAGCTGAAAGAAAGATACATCGCAGTTAGAAATAATGCTTTTCTTCTTACTGCTTGTCTTGGTACAGACATGTTCCTTCCCGCCCCTCCCCGCCCCCCTGTTCTAGTTTTCTTTAATTCCTCCACAGGTTTTAATGGGTTTCACCATAGGTTCAAATTTCATAAGGCAATTTTTTTTTTGTCAAGTAAGCAAAGATTTATGGGTGAGTTAATGCACCAGCCTTTTATCAGGGTTCAAATCCTGCTCAGCTAACACATGAAAGTGGCTGCATTTACTGACTTCAGCCTAGTCTCAAGGATGGTTTTGTCCAGTTTCCAGTGCAGACTCTGCTTAAGACAGACCCTAAACTACAGTAGCAAATGGCGCTGCAGGTCAGAAGCCAACTGAATTACAAAGACTGCAGGGAAATTGGCACAGCAGTTTACAATTTCCTCAGTTTTGTGAGATCCAAATGATAAAACTACATTTAAATATAAAGTCAGTTTATTCACTTGAGTTTCTCAGGTTTATACAGCTCTGCTTTAAGTTCCCTGCCCCACTCATCTCATGGTCTTAGAGGTCAAATGAGAAAAAAGATAACTTATGGGGCCTATTTCCTGCAAAATAGGGGTAAAAGCCTTAGGCCCATTGCTGTTCCTGGGAAGTCTTCATAGGACCAGTGGGAGAATGATGCGTGTTCCCCATGGATGCCTCTTATTCGTTAGCCCCAATCCACATCCCCCCTCTTTGATAATACCATACACCCCAATCTGAACCAGTGATGGGTTTGGGTCAGGTGTAATTTGTATAGCACACATCGGGGCTTGGCTCGGGTTGAATAGTCTTTTATCACTGAGTGTGCCAACTGTTATTCAGAGGCAGTGAAAGGTAACTTTGAATGGGAAGTGGCTGAGGTGTACACTGGGATGGCAGTGGGAAGCCCTAGATGGAAGGGGAGCGCGGAGGGAGATGGGAAGAAGATAGGGGCAGACTCCCCACAGAGCCTGTCACTGGTCCCCATGTTCTCCTACCTGTGCCTGGTTCCTATTCTCTGCAGGGGGCTCCATGGTCCAGACAGCCCCGCTTCCCAGCTCTTGACATCTCCTATCTTTGGCTGTGCCCCAGGCTCCCAGCAGCTCTGATCCCCACACTTCCCTGCCCAGTCATGGGTGCAATATTCCCGGTTCCCTCTGTGCTGATCTGCTGCTAAGCGTCCCCCAACCGGACCTGATATTGGCACCTGCTGGCTCAGAGGATGCTCTGCAGTCAGGAGGGAAAGAGGCCCCGCTGGCTCAGTTCCTACTCCACAGCCCAATCCCAGATGCCAGAACGGCTGCTCCAGCTCTTCCAGGTCACACTCTTGCCTACGCACCCCTGCTCATGAAGTACAGGGGCAGAAATGTACATCAGTGCCCTCAATGTATCTATCCAGGGGGTTGGGCCAGGCTTTAAAATTAGGTCCAAGCAGACCTCTAGTTCAGACCCTTTGTTACAGGGTGCCAAAACTGTCCAGTGCAGGCAGTGATGGTACAAAGGATCAAAACCATTTCAGCAATGAGGGGCGACCTGTTGCAGCCAGAAGGATGGAAATACTGCAAAGGAGATGGCCAGCAATCAGAGAAAGCAGGCATTGGAGTATGAAAGGTCAGCCAAGGATCTGTCAGCCCTGGAGAAGGGTACTTCTGTGAAGATCCAGCCATTAGAGAGACACTAAAGGAGGGGTGCAGTGGCAAGCAGATCATAGAAGGTGATTACACAAGAGGGACAAGTGACCCCAAGGAACAGGAGACATGAGCCAGCAGACAACACCCAGCCAGAAACTAGAGATCATCACAGAATGGAAATGGAGAACCATCCAGAGGCCAACCCCACAGGGAGGGAGGCAACTCCGCGGATAGAGTTTACTAGATTATGGTGACAGGGAGACAGAGATCAGTTACGCCTGGTATGGTCATCTGTTGATGAGACCAAACTGTCTCAAAGAAATATGTAACTAGCTGAATCTGTGGTTAAAATGAGACTCCAACTTTTCTCTGTGTTAGCAACCTCTGGCAGAAGGGACACAGAGCAGGAGTTTGGGTGTCAATTATTTGTTTATATCAACATTGTATGTTAAAATGTTTGTAAAAAATTAAGAGGTATCATGATCAGTTGAACTGGAGTCAGAGGCCCATGTTTCTTCCCTGGAGGGACTGTTATTGATGAGACACCAGGAAAACAGAGAATGTGGAGAGAGACTAGAAGCAACTCAACCACACAGGCAGAGCAGAGCACATGGTTTAACAAAATTTCACTTGTTTCAACTTAACCTTCATTCAGCTTTACTCTTTGCAAATAAAACAATGCAGCACCCAGCCTGGGAAGGGGCAGATGTTAGGGTGAGAGCTGCTGCAGTGGGAGCCCACAATCATTGACACATCTGGGAGAGTGAGCAACATTAATTGTCACATGCTGGGCACGGGCAGGGGGGATTCAAAATCAAAAGACACACCAAAATCCACAATATAGGCTTTTTAAAAAATGTCATGATATTTGGGGTTCAGCTCATGATTGCTGATCTCTTGAGATTGGCAATACTGTAACTGTCACATGACCCCAAAAGGTTAAACTGTAAAACAACAAACATGAGGCTGCAGCTCTGGGGAGGGTGTGCTTAAATTACTGGCCTTGAAACCTGTAGGATCCAGTGTACGGCTCCAAACACAGCAGCCTGGTGAGCATCCAGCAGAAGGAGCTTGACCCCCCCGTAATAGAAAGCACATAGGAAGTCCACCAACACACTTAGGGATTCATATACCACTATAATGGGCTAAGTGAGACAGATACAGCACATCCAACTCTATTGCGTGGTTGAATTTTGTCACACATTAAGAAAAGACCGACAAACATTTGCTAAACCGCTTGCTTAAAATGATTTATTTTAAGCGGCTTCAGGGTATGTCTACAATGCACATCACTTGCCACGGGGTATAAGGTGTGTAGCTACACGCTGTAATGAAAAGCAGGCTGCTCCCACACCACAGTGCATTGCTAAACGTGTCAGTGAAAGACTACGGCAGTTACCTATAGCACAGAAAAGCCTTTCTGCATTTCAGGGACTGGCCGGAACTCTTCCCTGCTGTTCCCCCATTGGCAGAATCTTTCCCCATTGCTAGAGCTTCCCCCTGCAGCAGGGAAAGACTCCAGCAGTGGGACATGGAAGGAGGCACTTCTTGGGCGTGTAGAGAGCCATGTAGGGCAGAGGTTCTCAACCTTTTTCTTTCTGAGGTCCCCCCTGCAACATGCTATAAAAATTCCATGGCCCACCTGACCCACAATAACTGGTTTTCTGCATATAAAAGCCAGAGCAGGCATTAGGCAGTAGCAAGCAGGAGCCACCATGTAGCTACATTGCTCAAGCTTCAGCCGTGGGTGGCAGGGCTCAGGGACTTGAGCTTCAGCCCCATGCTGTGGGGCTTCAGCTTTCTGCCGTGGGCCTCAGTGAGTCTAATGCTGGCTCTGCTTGGAGGCCCCCCGAAAGCTGCTCAAGGCCCACTAGGGGGCACCAGACTCCTGGTGGATAACTACTGGTGTAGGGTACATACTGTGACAATCAGGGTCCAGACCCTACCAAGGGAGAATAGGGGCTCTTAACCCCAAAGAGTAAGCATTTGAATCAGCTGATGGTATGCAATGTTGTGTATAAAGATATGTGCAGTAAGGTCTTTTATGAAAGCATGTAATGTTTTGAACTTGATGGCCATTACGAGATATGTATACAAACTGTGGTTATGTGTTTATCTATATAGAATATTATGTCTATGACCTAAGCTACAATTTCAAATATACCTCACAGCAGGGAGAAGTGCATTCCAAACTAGGTGTTTACACAAAGCCAGATGCAAGTAATGATCCATGTTTCAACCCAGGAAAAGACAAATGATTGACCATTACAGTTAATAGGAAGCCACTGAGACACCCCAGCTACCAAGTCAAGATGGAATTTTCCCCTTGTGAGTAACAATGAATCAGCATACTCTGACAGAATGGGGGAAAAAAAAACCAACACAAACAAGTCAAACCCTTCAAAGAGAAGGGATTTGAAGTGAAGGCTTTCTAGAAAGTGATGGGCAGTCTCTGAACAGGAAACTGTCCCTGAAATGCTGGATCCCATCTATGATGGGGCACGCTGGAAAACTGTTCAAACACAATAGTTAACTTGTATAAGGAAAGAGAATTTACCCAATATAGAAGTGTAAAGCCTGAAATTGCATCTTTATATTTATTTTCTGTCTGACTTGCATGTGTTTGCTTTTTCTTACTATTTCTTCTCTGAATTTGTGATTTTTCTTTTAAACAAACTTTTTGTTTATTTTTATCCAAAGCACATCTCCAGTGTGCAAGCTTTATGGTATGTGCGCCAAAGTGAAACTGATAACTGGGGGCAATTTTCTTATGTTTGGAGTGACGAACCAGAGAGGAAAGGTCTGAGTGTCTTGTACTTAAGAATTTGGGGAGATTCATATAGAAAACTATACATATAAAATGATAGGGTCTAAATTAGCTGTTACCACTCAAGAAAGAGATCTTGGAGTCGTTGTAGATAGTTCTCTGAAAATATCTGCTCAGTGTGTAGCAGCTAGGGTTTGCCAGTTTTGGGTGGACATTTTCCTGGAGGTTTCATCACATGACAATCTTTAATTCCTGGAGACTCTAGGACAATCCTGGGGGGTTGGCAACTGTAGCAGCAGCAGTCAAAAAAAGCTAACAATGTTAGGAACCATTAGGAAAGGGATAGATAAGAAGACAGTAAATATTGTAATGCTGGTATATAAAGCCATGGTACACCCACAGCTTGAATACTGCATGCAGTTTCCCCACTCTCCCTTTCAAAAAAAGATATATTTGAAACGGAAAAAGTACAAAGAAGGGCAACAAAAATGATTAAGGATATGGAACAGCTTCCATATGAGGAAAGAGTAAAAATACTAGGAGTGTTCAGCTTGGAAAAGAGACAGCTAAAGGGGGGGTATAATAGAGGTCTATAAAATCACGAATGGTGTGGAGAAAGTGAATAAGGAAGTGTTATTTACCCCATCTGTTAACACAAGAACCAGTGAAAATTAATAGGCAGCTGGTTTAAAACAAACAAAAGGAAGTACTTCACACAATGCACGGTCAACCTGTGAAACTCGCTGCTAGGAGATGTTTTGAAGGCCAAAATTATAGTAGGGTTCAAAAAAGAATTAGGAAAGTTCATGGAGAATAGGTCCATCAGTGGTATTAGCCAAGATGGTCAGGGATGCAACCCCACGCTCTGTCTCTCTAAGCCTCTGATTGACAGATGCTGGGACTAGATGATGAGATACACTTGATATATATCATGCCATGTTCTGTTCATTCCCTTTGAAACATCTGGCATTGGCACCTGCTGGAAGACTGGATACTGGGCTAGATGAACCATTGGTCTGACCCAGTATGGGAATTCTTATGTTTTTATGTTGGAATAACCCTGAAAGGAATAACTAGGCTGGTGGAAGCGAAGGTGAGACTTGTGGGCTGGTGTCAGGACTCTGAGCCATAGCAGCATAGAATTAAGACACCCAAAGCTACAAGAAGGCAGCGACAGAACCCCTTATTGATCTGGATGATACCAAAAGTGTCACAGATACCCAGAGGGTTCAGGGTTGCTCTACTCACCTAAGCAGTGCCACACGGTCTACACTGCTGTTTATACCCATACTAGCGGAGCATGCAGTGTATGTACTCTATGCACTGCCAAAAGGAGCATGCAGTGTAGATGTGCCTTTAATTTTTAAAAGTGATGTCCTATCTGCTAATAATGAAGTTCTTGTCACATGTGGGTTTGGTAAATATGGTAGGGCCGGTGGCCATTTACCTAGTCATGAGTGATTTGGTTCTTATCAGTAGAGGTTTTATATGGTTCATTCTTTCTTATGTTTGAGTAGCTGTAGCAATATTCAGTTGTTGGAATGTAAAAGTGCCCTTGCATTAGACCTGTAATGATTACCAGATCATTTATTTAAACCAAAATAATAGAACATAACATTGGTTTTAACTATAATGATTTTGAGTAGACTTCAAAGATATACTTAAATATTATAGATGCAGTATAAAAACATACCATAAAGGCCTGGATAACATTACTGGATTTTAACTGATTAAATTGTTGCTCCCTGCACACCATTATGCCCTCTAAGATGACTAGTTAGCATGAAATTTTGTACAACTTAAAAACAAACAAAAATGGCATAAAAAGACTCCTCACTTTCTCCATTCTTCTAAACTCTCCATTTTAATCAGTAAAGAGAATTACTGGAACACGAGAGAACACTAGTCTGTGAGCAAGTAAGGAACTGCACACAAGAATGAAAGCAAATTGGGCTGTCTGGTGTATGACATCATAGAAGGAAGTGTAATGCAATACAAAGTAGCAAGTGACAGCAGGGTTCTACCAATACTGAGGAGTTTCGGAAGTATACACTGAAATTCATCCAAAACTGAATATTACAGAAATAACTACACTTAATTAAAATAGTAGGAGATCAAGATGAACTGTGAAGTTATACAAGGATTTATTTGATTGAAACGCTTTACCTTCTAACTAGATAAAATCTTCAGACACACTTGAATGAGGGAGAATGAAATGCCCAAGTCTCCTCAGATTTTCAAACAACATATTAGCTGAAACTCTCCCTTTTTTACTGCCCTGGGTGTATTTCTACTCTGCCTTGGTGAGCTTTTTAAATAGCTGTTTTTTGAAATGTCAGAGGCAAACTGTGTATTCTTACTATTAATTGCAGTGACATCCCTAATGGCATTTTGTGTTTATTTTAAATATTTCCTCTTTCTGATAAATAATACAGTTTCACCTTCAATGAACTTTTTCTTACCTAAAGTGAGTGTGGCAGTAGAAAGACAAAATGTGTCTCAGAAAGGTGGGGAGTCTACTATCTAAAACCTTGTTAGTCTACAAGAAATTTTTATATTTCCTTATTGTGAGCAGTCCAGCAAGATGATTCCAGACCAGCTGATGAAAAAAACAAACAGCCATATATTGCTTATGTAAGCAATTACTGCTTGAACCAAAACTAACTTCACAGAACACTGTCATTACTAGTCAAAAAGACTCTGTTATGCCAATGGGTAAAAATTGTTCAGGGGGCTGCAGATTATAACAGCGCAATCTCTAGATAAGCACAGGAATAGAAGACTATACATTAATTAATGTAGTACAGCTCTTACCTCTTGTGTAGATAGTGGATCTAAGTATCTTGCATTCCAAGAGTTACTGAAAACACTAAACAAGTCACTGTTGAACACAAAATGATTCAGAATGCTAAAATCAAGTATCCTGGAATTTCTATGAATTGCTGAATTTCCTGGATCTCCTGAGTTAGAATTAAGACAAACCTTGCCAAATTCTGCTATCAGTTACAGCTATTATACAAACTCCAACAAAAGCTAGAATTTACATTACAAACTGCTAACAGAACTGTGACACGTCTATCAGTGTTGGAGTATATAGGATCCTTATTTCTCATAGCATCCAGGTTTGGTGGTTGTTTTGGGGCTACAGTTATCTGAAATGCAAAATACTGGAAATAATATTTATGTTTAAAATGGTCAACAGATTAATTTCAGGCAGATCTACCTAAATTGTATTTAATGACATTAGTTTTGAATAAAGAGATAGCAGGGGAGAATGATATATAATTACACTATTAGAAAGAAGTGAGACTAAACATAGGGACCGAAGGACAGTGATAAACAAGCAAGATGACCTGCCTTTACAATTGTATTATGCTACATGGCTATGTCTACACAATTCTACTTCATTTAATACTGCATGGTAATGTTCCAGTTTTTAATCACAGTATGAAATCATACTAGCTCCATGTTCTAGTGATTTCTACCTCTTTCTTTACGTCTGTACAGTAACATTATAATAGCCTGCTTATGGTCCCCAACGAATGCAAACGAAACTGCATTCAAATGAAAAAATATAAAAATATTACACTAGATGAGAATTTTTCTGAAAACAATGTTCCTTTTTGATGCACACCGTTGATATAATGTGTTCCATCTGCAGCCACCTCACCATTATCTGTATTTCACTGATAATGTGACCCACCATGCTGAAACATTATTTCCTCAAGTGCTGCGTGTGAGTTCAATGATGAGAAGAGAGGAGAAGTGAACAGAATATTAAATAGAATGGGGGGAGAGTAGAGATCATTGCTTAGAAGAGAGAAGTATAAAGTGGTGTTGGTAAAAATAAAAATGTAGGAGGAGCATTAGATCCAAAAGGGAAAGAATAAACAGATGTTCCTTTTATGATATATTCAACATAAAATATCAGTTAATCATTCACCCCTAGTCTTCAAACAAAACTCTCATTGATCTCAATGGAAGATCAGTGAGTGGAATGAAGACAAATTCATTTGAAATTTAGATTTCAATCAAATGAAATTGTGATCAAAGGGATTATTATTGGAAGGCTTCTGTTTAAAAAAAATACTCTGGTTCCCTGACTGATGAAAGGGGTGAATTAGAAATAGTAAAGAGAGAAGACTGAGTTTAATTTCCTTTATTATATAATATAAATGTAGCTTTAAAGTGATTTAAAAACAGTTTCACAATTTCAATGGATTTTTAATTAATTAATTTACACTTTCTACAAATACGTGAGAAAATATTATGAGAACACTTTGTTGCCCATTCTTCATAACAAACAGAACTAATTCCTTAGAATAATTACACAGCAAAAGGAGGATTTGGTCAAGAAAAGAATCCCAAAGGGAAATTCTGGCCCTATTGAAAGCAAGAGAAGTGTTCCCATTAAGTTCAATAGGGGCAGGATTTCACCCCATATGTTAACTTCTCACAACTGACTTTGAAATCTTCACAGATGCCAGTTACATCACTTCTTTTTCCTTACTCCTTGGAACTATTATTCACATTTTAACTCTGCCCTCAAGCAGATATTCCATGTTGGGTGAAATTCTCCCTGTCCAGAGGACCAGCACAAAGCCTATGCTCCACTTGAGCCCTTATGCAGGGATGAACTTCACGCTTGTTGAACCTGCCTTAGAGCCTAAGCCTAACCCAAGCCTAACCTCAACAGGCGTATCACTGGAAAGCAGTACAATGTTTCAAACCCGCATGAGGTAATATTTTACCTTCATGCCTATATTTTTATAGTCTGTGTTGAATCTTGTTTTGTCTTATGAAACAAGAATAATGCTCATGACAAAGGTGTCTGCTTGGAACAAACAGATATGACCATGAGCACATTCCTCATTTTCACTTTGGGATTTAATCCTCCTCCAAAGCTGTTTATTGCTTCATATATTCTTCTGCCATGAACATTATCCCTAAAGTCACTACCAAATGGAGTCAGAGCACAGGGCCCAGCAGTGATAAGGGAAGGGACACAGCACATTGTTAAGAAATATGATAGAGAGATAATACATCAGAGCAACAGCTTGGATCACTACATCTATTTTACAGCATTGGATGAATTTGGGAACATGGAAAGTTATATATTTGTTTAAAAAATGTCTTTGTAATAGGGACATTGATAGTCTCTCACTATATTTTCTGAGCACTGGGATTTCCTTATGTTACCTGCAAATGGAAACTCCCAGTGCTATATTACTTGCTGGTGTCAGAAACAATAAATTAAATGGTATCATTTATTTACTTGCTGCTATTCTTGGGAAATCTTCCAACTCCTGGGGCCAAAGGGTAAACAATTTACTGTTTTCAGCATCCAAAACCCCAGTCATGCTTCAACTTTTACTGTAGCGTACAACAGCATCTAAGATTTTGAGTTTCATCTTTTGAAATAAGTATATATATGTATTTCTTAGACTTTCATTTTAGAAAAAAAATGGTGTGCAATACTACTTATATAGTTAAAAATTGCATTTGCTCAACTAGTGAACATCTTGAGTTTTAAAGTATGAGAAATAAAATATTGAAATAAAGTATATGTGTTATCAGCAGAAAGGTTTACTTTGGGTTTCAGTGGCAGGATTTACAGTTCTGAGAAACTGTTAGGCAGGAAGTATCCTGCCTTCATGATCACTGATCAGCGATGGACAATTTTGTCCTGATAAAGTAATGCTTAGAATTTAATATCCTTGATAGAGATCGTTATATGAATGACTGTCTGTGAAGATCACTCTCAACTTGTTCTCTGCAGCTTAGATTAGAGTCTGGGGCCCTATTCTCTTACCGCAGAGCCTGTGTAACTCCCAGCAAAGTCAATACCTTGTAAGCAATATTCCAAGCCTATCTCACAGTGGGAGAATAAAACCCTAGCTCTCCTGATCCTGCAGTTGAATTACATTTCTTAATAAAGCTTATATTGTCTTTCTAATTTGCATCTGGATTCTTTATTACTACAAAGACAACTGTAAGTACTCGCATGGTGAAGGTCTGACTCAAGAAAACCAGGTATAGTGGCTATGGTTTGAAAACCCACACAGGAGCACCATCTACATACACATACTGTATTATACTCACCTAGTAATGCATGGAAAAAGTAAAGTACTCATGACTTTTGTTATGGTAAGCAAGATAGTGAAAAGTAATGCCTCCCACAGTTTGCATAATGGAGTCCTGACCCATGACTAGGACTCCTAGGTGTTATGATAATACAACTAATAGGCAGCATATCATCAACTGGTAAAGTTACTACCATTGGTAGTTTTCATTATTTAGTTTAAGAACAATCACAAGCTTTGCTTTTTTTCTCGATACTTTAAATGACTGCCTTATGGCCAGCTGGTACGGGAACCCACAAGGGGAGAGGCAACTCTAGATTTAATCCTGAGTGGAGCGCAGGAGCTGGTCCAAGAGGTAACTGTAACAGGACCGCTTGGAAATAGTGACCATAATGCAATAGCATTCAACATCCCTGTAGTGGGAAGAACGTCTCAACAGCCCAACACTGTGGCATTTAATTTCAAAAGGGGGAACTATGCAAAAATGAGGAGGTTAGTTAAACAAAAGTTAAAAGGTACAGTGACTAAAGTGAAATCCTTGCAAGCTGCATGGTGCTTTTTAAAGACACCATAATAGAGGCCCAACTTCAATGTATACCCCAAATTAAGAAACACAGTAAAAGAACTAAAAAAGAGCCACCGTGGCTTAGCAACCATGTAAAAGAAGCAGTGAGAGATAAAAAGACTTCCTTTAAAAAGTGGAAGTCAAATCCTAGTGAGGCAAATAGAAAGGAGCATAAACCCTGCCAAATTAAGTGGAAGAGTGTAATAAGAAAAGCCAAAGAGGAGTTTGAAGAACGGCTAGCCAAAAACTCCAAAGGTAATAACAAAATGTTTTTTAAGTACATCAGAAGCAGAAAGCCAGCTAAACAACCAGTGGGGCCCCTTGACGATTGAGATACAAAAGGAGCGCTTAAAGACGATAAAGTCATTGCGGAGAAACTAAATGGATTCTTTGCTTCAGTCTTCATGGCTGAGGATGTTAGGGAGATTCGCAAACCTGAGCTGGCTTTTGTAGGTGACAAATCTGAGGAACTGTCACAGACTGAAGTGTCACTAGAGGTGGTTTTGGAATTAATTGATAAACTCAATATTAACAAGTCACCGGGACCAGATGGCATTCACCCAAGAGTTCTGAAAGAACTCAAATGTGAAGTTGCGGAACTATTAACTAAGGTTTGTAACCTTTCCTTTAAATCGGCTTCTGTACCCAATGACTGGAAGTTAGCTAATGTAACGCCAATATTTAAAAAGGGCTCTAGAGGTGATCCCGGAAATTACAGACCGGTAAGTCTAACATCGGTACCAGACGAATTAGTCAAAACAATAGTTAAGAATAAAATTGTCAGACATATAGAAAAACAAACTGTTGAGCAATAGTCAACATGGTTTCTGTAAAGGGAAATCGTGTCTTACTAATCTATTGGAGTTCTTTGAAGAGATCAACAAACGTGGACAAGGGAGATCCAGTGGATGTAGTGTACTTAGATTTCCAGAAAGCCTTTGACAAGGTCTCTCACCAAAGGCTCTTACGTAAATTAAGCTGTCATGGGGTAAAAGGGAAGGTCCTTCCATGGATTGAGAACTGGTTAAGGCAGGGAACAAAGGGTAGGAATTAATGGTAAATTCTCAGAATGGAGAGGGGTAACTAGTGGTGTTCCCCAAGGGTCAGTCCTCGGACCAATCCTATTCAACTTATTCATAAATGATCTGGAGAAAAGGGTAAACAGTGAGGTGGCAAAGTTTGCAGATGATACTAAACTGCTCAAGATAGTTAAGACCAAAGCAGACTGTGAAGAACTTCAAAAAGATCTCACAAAACTAAGTGATTGGGCAACAAAATGGCAAATGAAATTTAATGTGGATAAATGTAAAGTAATGCACATTGGAAAAAATAACCCCAACTATACATAGAATATGATGGGGGCTAATTTAGCTACAACGAGTCAGGAAAAAGATCTTGGCGTCATCGTGGATAGTTCTCTGAAGATGTCCACGCAGTGTGCAGAGGCGGTCAAAAAAGCAAACAGGATGTTAGGAATCATTAAAAAGGGGACAGAGAATAAGACTGAGAATATCTTATTGCCATTATATGAATCGATGGTACTCCCACATCTCAAATACTGCATACGGATGTGGTCTCCTCATCTCAAAAAAGACATACTGGCACTAGAAAAGGTTCAGAAAAGGGCAACTACAATGATTAAGGATTTGGAGAGGGCCCCATATGAGGAAAGATTAAAGAGGCTAGGACTCTTCAGCTTGGAAAAGAGGAAACTAAGGGGGGATATGATAGAGGTATATAAAATCACGAGTGATGTGGAGAAAGTGGATAAGAAAAAGTTATTTACCTATTCCCATAATACAAGAACTAGGGTGCACCAAATGAAATTAATGGGCAGCGGGTTTAAAACAAATAAAAGGAAATTCTTCTTCACACAGCGCACAGTCAACTTGTGGAACTCCTTACCTGAGGAGGTTGTGAAGGCTAGGACTATAACAGCCTTTAAAAGGGAACTGGATAAATTCATGGTGGTTAAGTCCATAAATGGCTATTAGCCAGGATGGGTAAGGAATGGTGTCCCTAGCCTCTGTTTGTCAGAGGATGGAGATGGATGGCAGGAGAGAGATCACTTGATCATTGCCTGTTAGCTTCACTCCCTCTGGGGCACCTGGCATTGGCCACTGTTGGTAAACAGGATACTGGGCTAGATGGACCTTTGGTCTGACCCGGTACGGCCATTCTTATGTTCTTAGCATTTTCATGGAGTGCTGCCTGAATTTGTGTTTATTCATGTGCAACTACTCTATCAGAAAATGGGAGATGCCTACTTCAGCAAATGACAACTTGGCACTCAGTTTTGCCTAGGAATGGACATACTCACCTCCTGTTGATTTCACATCAGAGAGCATGAATTTATCATTTGTACTACCATGCTCCCCTCTTTGCAATATATCGCAATACTAAATGCAAGCTTGTCCTACTTCTAAATGCAATTAATCATACTGTGAATGATCCAGGCACCAATTCAGGAAGGGACTTAAGCACATGTTTATCTTTAAGCATATACTTAAAACCCATTGATTTCAATAGGACAATGACATGCCTAGAGTTAATTAAGCATTTGCTTTAAGAATAGGGTAACTTTCCCAAAGTGGTGCCAAAAGAATACTCATGTCAGTGGGAGTCTTTCCACTGAATTTAATAGGTTTTGGATCAGGACCATAGTGAACTTGGGGAGAAGCAGAGAATCCACAGAACTAGAGGTAGAACAGCTACGTGGGAATAAAATAGTGGGGGGATCACCCAGCAGCTGCACTATGCTTCTGCTCAGTATATTTTGGAAGGAGGGCTAGGAAGGAAGCTCTAAACTGGGCTAACAAGGGTAAAAACAGAACAAAACCAAAAAAATTTAGAGCAGCCGAAGGGCTTTTCTAAGCTATGGCAACTGCAGAGGTCCAATCAGAACTGCTATGCCAGCAAGAGTATTGGGCAATTCTCAGATGCAGTCCTTCATCTGCTTTGTACTGTCTGCACAGAGCAGAGCAGCTGAAGCTGGGGCCAAGGACTAAAGACTGGAAGTCTAAAAATTAACTAACTGTGAACCTCAGTTTGAATGGGAAATGTCAAAATTATGAATCTGGTAAAGAGCCATTTTGGAGGTATTTCATTGTGAGAAAGATAAAAATGCAAAGAACAAAACTAACTATTATTATGAATATTAAAAAATATACTTTAAACCACTCATCTGAAGCCATCCTTTCCCCACTTCTAAATAGCTTCTCATGTCTGTGCCAGATAGGACATCTGCTCAGAAGAGCTAAACTGCAAGACGAGGATTCTAAGAATTGTTTCAATTAGTGTAATCTCCCAGTAACAAACACTACAATTTTTATCATGGGGAAGGAGGGTTATTTAAGGTAATTTCCATTCATTATAAAGATTTTATTTTTAAACACAGCTAAATCACATTTAAAATGCCTCAAATATTTTGCATGCATGTAGCATTGTATATTCCCTTAGTCACTATATGACTACACTATGATATTTTTAGTATTTTGGTATAATTGGCTAGTGATGTCACGGGTAGAAATGAAAATAAGTCTACATTAGAGGCAATGGGAATGACCAAACAATCAAGACATCATTACAGTGTTGCCAGACTTCATCCACCTCCGCAAATTTTGTGGCTGTAATTCACCTCCAGTGCATCTCCTGCAGCAGAAGTTGTAACATAGGCTTCTATGACATGGTAGCAAAAATGTCTGAGCCCTGCCTATGCTGCAGCTTCCGCAATTGCTACCACTGGTTAGAATCCACCCCTTACAGCTCAGTTGCTTGTTTCAGTTAATTCTTGCAAAGAAATGTATTTTAACTAGGTGGACTGACTCAGCTCCCTCACTTGATCAGTGGATAGCCTCCATCAAGTAATACATGGAACAAATAACTACCCAGCATGCTTATATGGTCCCCATCACCACCTTATTTGAACATCTCACAATCTTTAATATATTTATCCTCACAACATCCTTGTGAGGTAGGAAAGTGCTTTTATCCCTATTTTACAGATGAGGAACCAAGGCAGAGATACTGAGTGATTTTCCCACAGTCATCCAGGAACTACATGGCAGAGCAGGGAATTGAACTTGGCTCTTCAGAGCCCTGGGCAAGTGCTCTAATCACTAGAGAAGCCGCCTTATAACAACAGGCAAAACAATTCTTGAAGAAAATATTAGTATATAGTTCCAAGTTCGTACAAAGAAAAGATTAAATTATTTCCTTATCCATTATCATACCAGATGGACTTATATATAAGGACTATTTTTAACTCAGACTCTTTGAAAGCATGCCCCTGTACCTTTTGGTGCTGTTCTCTTTAATGCAGAAGGAAGCAATTATGTATTTCTAACTGTTTTAAACATACTACTGTATATTATCTGCTTACACTGGTATCTGTTTCTAGAAAAGAGTACTTGTAATTGATAAATATGCATGTAATGTCAGTACTGAAGGATTCAGATTTCTGAACAGCAGTGCCTACACATATATTAGTTTAAGGTAATGTATACATTTCAAGGGGTTTACCTGCAGAAATGAACTTTTTCTTGTCTGTTAGAGTTATAAACACAAAAACAAATAAATTAAGCATTGACAAAGCTGATTGTGCATTGAAAATATTGCTCATCACCACTGTACCACTTATTTGTAACATTAATCATTCTTACATGTCAAATCTCTGCTTTTCTGACTTTATTCCTATTTTTACCCATTCAGATGTTGCAAGAGCAATTGAATTACTGGAGAAACTACAGAAGTCCGGAGAAGTACCAGTTCACAAGCTACAGTCCCTAAAGAAAGTACTGCAGAGTGAGTTTTGTACAGCTATCAGAGAGGTATGGAAATGAAAGTCATTTCTTAGCATAGCCTTATTCCTGTAAACATTGAGGGAGCAGGAGCACACTGTCCACCACAGTAAAGGATATGTGATTCTAAGTCATTATGCAGAGACAATGTGGGGCTAATCCAAAATCCACTGATGTTAAGGGGACTCCTTCAGGGGACCTCAGCGGGCATTGGATCAGGCCTGTACAGAGAAGTGAGGTCATGCTGTATGTGTTAGAAAGTTGTAGCCACTGGCCAGTGCTGAGGACTGGGAACATTACCCTGCCATCTGTGCGCAAAGGCCCTCCTTGCACTCTCCGGCAGTTGGTGATAAATTGTGGCTGCCTCCCACACAGGTACACAGAGGGAGAAGGAGCTCCTTGTGCTCTCATCTCTCCTTGCCCTCCAACATATCCATACAAACTCAGCTAGGATGTCTCTAAAGCAGTAAAACATGTTCTGGGCTCACAGTAGTGAGACAATAGTTAAGGCTGCTTCCGATTTTTTGTTTTACAGAGTTGGTTCCTTTTTGGAACCCTCTTTTGTAAGCATACCATGGGGAATGTGAACCAAATTTCATATATGTAAATGATAATGCTTTATCTTTCACTTTACAATTTCTTGGACAGAAGATACAAATGAAGCTAATCAGTTCAATAGGATTCCTAAATGTTTAGGATTATTTCCCTACTAAACTAAACATTATTTGTATGCCAGACTGAAGTGATTGGAAACATTCTTATGGAGACAACAGTTTACAGCTTGCAACCTGCAAGCCTCTCGGTTCTCCTTTGTGCTTATCTATTTAATGCCTAACACTAATCTTCCTTCAGTGACATCAATGGGAGTTCTATCGTTTACTTCAGTGATAGCAGGATTGCAGTCTTTGGTATTGAGGCAGCAGAAGTGCATTGATTGTGATTTTTTTTTTCATTAATGGCTGGAAGGAAGAAAAAAGGGAAGGTACATTAGTTTATCGGCAACGTGCAACATACCTTTATTTTACTGAATATATTCTGCATTGCAAGAAACAGAGAGGTTTCCACTTAAATAGCCCACAGTTTTAAAGACTTTTTAGGGAAATACGGTTCCAAGACTGTACATAATGGCATTTT
The DNA here is from genome assembly GCF_025201925.1 of Gopherus flavomarginatus. Lineage (NCBI taxonomy): Eukaryota > Metazoa > Chordata > Testudines > Testudinidae > Gopherus > Gopherus flavomarginatus. The sequence goes on along the minus strand of NC_066617.1, from coordinate 77,975,730 downwards.
CTATTCTAAGATGCTGATATCCTGGCTAGTCTTTTCATTTAACTAGCTAAATGTTTCCTTCATTGACAGCAGGAAGCACAGAACGTTTTATAGAGAGAGAGAGAGAGAGAGAGGAGAGAGAGAGAGAGAGAGAGAGAGAGCGAGCACAGCTTGGCACTCAAGTTATAAAGGGGAGCTTTGCTATCTCTACAATACTACCAATGAAATCCTAGCACATTTATATTCATCAGCAGAAAATATTCTCAACAGCAACAAACATGTAGCTTTTTGAAGAGGTTTGGGGCATAGGAAGCTAGGAAATGGCCTAGATTGTAATGCACTATCAGTTCAGTGAACTAAAAATATTTAAGGAGAATTTGACAGGATCATCTATAAGGCATAGTAAGTGCTTTTATGGGCTATTGGGTAAAACCATCCTGTACTAAACTGATTTTTCTTTTACTGTTTTACACTAGTAAATACATAATATTCACTTTAGGATATTTATAATTATTTATTTACAGTTGACCGACTCCACATGAGTGGTCAGGTAAATTGTGCCAACTATCATAAATGATATTTATTTTCTCTTTCTTTTTTTAAATATCAGTGTGGAAAAAAAGGAAATTTAATTAAAAAAAGTGTTTTTATTCATGTCAGTCCTGATTTTCTTGTGAAAACTTTCAGCTATATTAAATTAACACAAATCTATTCATCTGTTATAGGTGAAGGTGGTAGCTCACCCAATAAATAAGGTTGCGCGACATATCTTATTATAAGACCCTGTTTCAGTTGCTTATACTGTGCCAAATTAACTGTTAGGGCTAAACTTTTCCATTCTGGGTGTCTGTGGCAGGCTGAAGATTTTCAGAAAGTTTCAGCAAAAATGTTTCCACCATTTCTGAGAATTATATTAGGGGAAAATATGTTGTTTTGCTCTTGCTAAATTCTTGCAACTATTTTGTAGAGAAACTCTAGCATCTTCATGCATTGGAGCAATGGCTTGAAATTTAGCAGGAGGAGTTGCCTTTTTGTCAGGGATGTGCCTTTTCCTATTTCCATGAAAAAAAAATGCCCAAATTTGTCCATTTTACAAGCCCTTGAAAAATCTCAGTTCACACAATGCTCAGCAGAGACTTCTTAGAGTTTGACAGCTAAATTCCCAGAATCATTCCATCTACATGCTCAAGGTTGGGACTGCAGAGGTGAGGCAAGGCAAGGCAGGACTTTCCCTCAGTTGCTCCTCCTGGTTGCTGGGGGCTGCTGTGGACCCAGGCACAGAGCAGGGAGTCAGTCTCTCTTGTGCTTTCAATGCTCCCCCTGTTACTTGACATCAAAGCAGTGTGGAGGAGGTAGTAAATCCAAGTATTAAGAAGAAGTTGTGAACTGCCAGAGTTAAGGTTCCCTGTGAAATCTTATTTGGGCATCCCGTTGCATATGCATTATGATACAGTCTTTGCACAATCACATTTTTAACAGGAACCCAGTGCACAGGCTGGACCTGCTCTGGGGATGAATCACAGATGTATAGTGAAGGAGACTGTTGTCCATTAGACCCCCTGCCTCATTTGTTGCCAAAGTTGGAAGGTGTGGTCCTGTTGTGATTACTGGGAGACAGTGGGCCTAAGCCTGCCCAAAGCTAAAGGGCCCTCCCCTTCAACTGACGGGAAGGGGCAATTGAACCCAAGCCTCAAGTAAATACTGGTGACAACAAATGCAAAAACAGTGATGGGAATGAAGTCAAAGAGAGACGACAAAGGGAACTGGCAGGGAGACTGAGCACACAATGGGGTCATGCAGGTTGGGCAGCCTCATGAACTGGCCGAACACCGCAGGGTCCACCAGTCCCTCCGACCATAGGCCAGGAGATCTCAGATTCCGATGGTGCAAGCCAGGATCAACCTCCAGTGCACCACAGGGGACTCCACAATCTATGCACATAGATGGGGGTTATATATAAGGAGGGGATCCCTTCTCCTCGGATGCTGCTATAGATCTGGTCGCTGAAGCTAGAGTCCAGGTCCTGAGAAGGTTCTCATAAAAGACTGGTAACTCAGAGGTCTCAGGAGAGACCTCTCAGGTAGAGATAAGAACTGTCATTTGTATCGTGGCCTTCAGAGGTGGTGGAGGAAGGCATGTGCCAGCACACTCCATGCCAGGCTACCTGCACTATAAAGGAGTCTGCAGGGCCTGAAGGCAGAAGGTGTGGACCTGACTACAGATGCACCAGGCACTGTCTTCTCTCCCCCAGGCGGAGGCTCAGGATACCTGCAGAGACCCAGTGCAGCCCCAGCCAGAAAAAAATCATTATGTATCTTAGTGGAGAAAGTTCCACTTTGGGGTTGAGGTTGGAGAAGAAAACATTTCTCTGGAAAGCAGATCTTGAAAAACAGTGGCCAATTGAAACTGCTCAGGGGTTGGGATATTAAAACATGTACCGGGGAAATGGATTATTGGGAAGAATGCATAGGTGGTCAAAGATGTGTGATAAATCTAATTTGTAAAATGAATAAATGCATGATAGATGGGATAAGCCATATTTCATCTATAATTAACTATACATGCAGCAGATTAATGTATAATGGAATTACCCTTTAGGGCATTAAATGTTAGGCTAGATGATGATATAACAATATGAAATCCAATATGTAGCAACCTATTAAAATGGCTGTAACACATTGTATTAATGGAACCCCCAAACTGGCAAAAAAATTAATCTTTGTTAGGAACAATCGTTTTCTTTTAAAAGGGACCCTTATTGTAGTTAATAATTATAAATTTGATTTAAATCACAAGGTGGTTTTAAGATGCCATGTCAAGAATTGGCAATTAATGTAAAAAGAGCTAACAAAATAATTAACTGGCGTGCTCACTTAGCTGAATATTAGTATCACTTGGAGGTATTTGTCCCAAATTGGCAAGACATTTTTATTGGCCCTGGAAATAATGAATGGCTATTTGAAATATATAATTATGTTATAATTCCTTTTGAAAATGGAAGCACCAATTTTCAGTCCATTGGCATGGTATATGGTTTCCACAACTAAGCTCCCTGAGGCCTACCGTGAAGTCTAGAACATAATTTTTTATAATGGCCATACAAACCCATTTTGTCCTAATCATATTAAAAATTCCACGTAAGAGTTAAGACAGTTCAAGTTCTCTAGATACAGGGAAAGGTAAAGGGTTACTACCTTGTTGCCTGGAAAAAGTTAGGTTCTTCTCCAGTCCTGGCCATCATACAACAACCCAATTCTTAAGGCATGCACCTTTCCTATTATTACTTTAAATCAAGTATAAGTGAGGTGTTAGACTGCAAGGCTGAATGACATAGTTCATTTGCTGAAAATATGAACTCAGATACAGAAATATAAGACAATGTAAATTTATGGTTTGATTATACTTGGGGTAAGGCAAAATAAAGAAATGAAATTATGTAGAATTGTAAATGAAATTAACTTTTAGTCTGGCTATTAGAGCAAGGCAAAATATTTCAGTTGATATTTCTTTCCTATTGGAAAATGTGGGTTTGGGTCAACTGAAATATTTTGAGAAGTTGTGTCATATTTGCCAAATTGTTTCAGTTAAAAAAAAATCAGAAAACAAATCAGAGTTTTATTTTGACATTTTTAAACACAACATTTCAATTATGATTCAAAATAATGTTTTCTTTTGAAATTTATTTCAATCTCATCAAAAAAATAAAATGTTTAAGAAAGCTCAGAAACAAAATGAAGTATTTTGTTTTGGGTGAGACAAAATAATATTTAGTTTCATGTGAAAATATTTTTTGACTTCAATTGACTAGAAGCTGGAATTTTCTCACTAAAACTATTTTTTGGGGGGAGGGGGGATTTTTTGGAATGGCTAGTGAACCAAAAAAAACCCAGCCATTTGCAGAGCTTTATTAGCAATACATCTTAAATAGCTATATACAGAAAGTGTTAGAATACATTGCTGAACCAAAAGAATAACAAATCATCAGCAAAAGATGTGGCACAAATTAATAAATAAAATTCACTTACATTGCTTTTGCCTTTTGGTAATCAACAGTGGAAGGTAATACATATGAACAGACCCTTATTTCTCCTGGAGTATGAGGTTGCCCTTTAAGAAGTTGCATATTAAAAGGTTCTGGAAATGAAGAGTTTTGTTCACCTGTAGGTTAAACAACTATATTTATTAAGATATCAGTGCCTCACTACCACCATACCAAATAACTAAATATATAATAATAAAATTCAGCACCACTGGGACCAGTTTTCTCTGTGAATGTTATTTAAAATAAAATTTGATTTGTAATGTCCTCTATCAGTTAAATGGATAATTTATTACATAAATTAATCTCATGTACAATAGGATTGGGAAGGCTAAATAAAGTCTGTCTAGTTTATAAACCAGGGAAGCTAAAATATGCATTGTCTTATTGCTTTATTATTTTAACATTTCTACCCAAATATCTGGTCATCATCTGATGCTATTTTTCCAAGACTGTCAACAGTTTTTAAAAGAGAGCAGCAGACATGGTTTACGAAAAGTCACTGTATAGCTGCTGAGTACTTTGTATGGGATTATCTGAAGGAACAGAATTTGTTTTGAGGAAGCGTCATTATAAAGACTTTATTGATTTAAAATACGCTTTTTCTCTGTGGATTAGAGTACTTTCCGGAGAAAACGTAATAAAACTAGTGAAGCGAGATCCTGGCTAAGTTGAAGTCAGTGGCAAAACTCCCATTGACTTTAATGGGCCAGGATTTCGCCCCTGGTGCTTTTGAAATACTTTTGGTTATATTATATCATATCAAAACTGGGGTTCGTTACCAAAATGTTAGGTTAGAATTCAGTGAGAAACATTTATTCCCACCTTTAAAAGGTTTTTTACAAGCCCATATTCTGTCACTATTCCTGGATATGGTACATGTGAGTGATTTTGCTTTATTAATAATGGATGATAATTTTCATGCCTCAGTGATTTTAAGCACTAGAATCCCACACTGCTACATGTGACTATATTATTTTCTTCAGCTGGTTTATAGTCCCTTAATAAGTTACTTTCATACTTCATATATTTTTGCAAACATTAGGGAGAAACACCAAAGTTGGGTGGGTAGTATAAGTTGGGTACGGTGATATTGAACAATGAAGAATTACCTGACAGCAGGAATCTGGCTAGATTCCTTCAACTATTCACCTTAGTTCTAGCATTCAGGGTTTGTCATTCTAACATTTGGGATTTCTTTTTAAAAAGCTGTACACAGTGCAATGTTTTTGGGGTGTTTGTTAGACTCAGCTCACACTCCCTCCACCTTAACTTTCTTATAAGAAAGTTCTTTATTTAGAAATTTTAAGTGTTGTTCTAGAAATCATCAGACAGTCCCAGGTTTTTCTGTGTTTCAGGGGTTCCAAGATCAACTTTTGCTCAGTTTACAAGTACAATATTATTTCTCTCTCACTGCCAGCCCTAGATTTTGACAGTTAAGCTGCACTCTTTCTGCCTGCTGAATCACTCACCCTACCTGTTTAAAAAAAAAAAAAAAAATTCTGCAGGCCAAATTCTACAGTCTGTAACAGCTGAGCAACCCCAGTGTTCAGATTCTGCTCTCCGTTACACTGGTTTAACTGCTTTTTTGTCCCCCCATCACCGAAGGCAGAATTTTAGATAATTTTGTAGCTGGTAGAGGAGCAGAAATAGAATCCTGTTCTCTCTATGTAAACCTACAGAGCCAACATGTGTGCAAACATACTAAAATATTACTTTGAATACGCACAGGGAGAAGACCCATGGCTGAAGATGATAGAATTTTCAGGATAGAATTGTCCTTTAACTTCAATATGAAACCCCAAATTTAAGGTCCAGTTCTGCTCTTTTTACCCTTTGAAATTAAGGTACTACACTACTCAACATGAGTAAAAGTGGAAGAACTGGACCTTTCGTAAGTTAACTGGTGGCCAAGGAGGCTACTCATCTGAATAAGGCAAACAAGATTTACCATTTAAATTACAGGTTATATAAAATATACCAAGTAAAACTATAGATTAAAAATAGTTTCAGAACACATTCTTGTTAATTTAGCAGGAACAATCTTACAGCACTGCATATGGAATTGTCCCAGATATAGTATGCTGCTTTGCAGAACATAATCGTATGCAGTGTTGTTTAGCTCTATTGGTCCCAGAACATTAGAGAGACAAGATGGGGTGAGGTAATATCTATTATTGGACCAACTTTTGCTGGTGAGAGAGACAAGCTTTTGAGCTTACACAGAGCTATTACTGAAGAAGAGCTCTGTGTAAGTGGAGAAGCTTGTCTCTCTCACCAGCATAAGTTGGTCCAACAAAAGATATTAACTCATCCACCTTGTCCCCCAGAACATAATTGACTTTTAAATCTTGTATAAAGCAGCTTTCAAATTTCTTAAAGAAATCTTTATGGTTGCAAAATTCTTTGTGAAGTTTTGTTCTTGGCAGTTCATATTGTAATTTCAGTTCATATGCTTAACAGGTAAAGAGAGGGCTGTAATAGTTTAAAACTAGTAATGTAGTTTTCATTCCAAACTAACAGATTTTGGAAACAGTTTAAAGCTGGACTTTGGGCCAAGTTCAGTGAGATTTTTTTGTCATGCTTACACTAGAGCTGCATTTGCATCTTTGTGTTACAGTTGCTTTTATTGGATGTTAAATCTGCAATTTCAATCTTTGGTTTTGAAATATTGAGTCAGATCCTGGCCATATTCTCAGTTAAACTCGTACAATTCTCCTGATTTCTGTGAAGTTGCACCAATTTAAAAAGGTATGATCCTATTCCCATTGGAGTCCATGATAACAACCCCCTGGACTTCAGTGGGTTCAGGATCAGGCCTCTAGCAAGAGCAAAATTTTACCCTTTTTAACCTCTCTAGCTTTTTATGGTTGTATCTTATAATAATAAGAGCTATAAAGGGTGAAACTCAGAGTTGTCTGACCGTATTTATATATATAGTTCTGTGGGGAGCATGATACTTTGTAGACATGAGATGTTTGGTGTTAAGATTTTCAGTAAAATACTATGCAGAAATAAGTGATAAAATAGTAATAATTCTACCAAGACATCATATTCGTACTTATAGGGAAAGGGAGTTATTTAATTTTGTTCAGTGGTGACTTCTGAATGACTAAGGATTAGTGTAATGAGACTCTAGTGCAGGGGCGGGCAAACGTTTTGGCCTGAGGGCTGCATCAGGTTTTGGAAATTGTATGGAGGGCCAGTTAGGGGAGGCTGTGCCTCCCCAAACAGCCAGGCGTGTCCTGGCCCCTGCCCCTGCCCCTGCCCCCGCCCCCTATCCCCCCTGCTTCTCTCCCCCAATGGTCCCCCCAAGACCCCTGCCCCATCCAACACCTCCATTCCTTGATGCCCCCCGGGGACCCCTGCCTCATCTGCCTCCCCCTCCCATTCCCTGTCCCCTGACCACCTCCACCCCTGACTGCCCCCTGCCACCCCATCCAACTCCCCCTCCCTCCTGACTGCCCCCCGGGACCCCTGTACCCATTCAACCCCCCACATTCCCTGCCCTCTGACCACCCCGACCCCTGTCCACACCCCTGCCCCCTACCACCTCGAACTCCCCTGCCCTCTATCCAACCCCCCCTGCTCCCTGACTGCCCCCCAGGACCACTGTCCCCATTCAACCTCCCTGTTCCCTGCCTCTGACCACCCCAACCCCTATCCACACCCCGAACTTCCCTGCCCTCTATCCAACCCCCCCCACTCCCTTCCAGCTTACCACGCTGCCTGGAGCACTGGTGGCTGGCAGCGCTACAGCCGCGCTGCCCAACTGGAGCCAGCCATGTCACAGCACAGCACAGAGCACCAAGTCAGGTTGTGCTCTGCAGCTGTGCTGCCCAGCCACCCAGAGCACTGCGCCAGCAGCACGGCGTGCTGAGGCTGCGGGGAAGGGGGAACAGCAGGGGAGGGGCCGGGGGCTAGCCTCCTGGGACAGGAGCTCAGAGGAGGTTCCTGCGGGCCGTAGTTTGCCCACCTCTGCTCTGCTGTGAATTTTATCCTCCCTCCCTTGGTTACTTTGCAGTATTTGTCGGGAGCATGTTTAGAAATTAGGACAGGCAATGACTGGTCAAATCTCACTAAACAACCTGCCTCTTTCCCTATTCCCACCATAGAGTATAAAGTATTTAGAAAGTTCAGAAACTAGAATAACTTGAGGTTTAAATAAGCAGAGATCATATTTCTTGTATAAGTTCACCTTCTTAGATGCATTCCATTTCCTGTAGTTACCAGGCTTCAGAGTAGCAGCCATGTTAGTCTGTATCCTCAAAAAGAACAGGAGTACTTGTGGCACCTTAGAGACTAACAAATTTATTTCAGCATAAGCTTTTGTGGGCTACTGCTCACTTCTTCGGATGCATAGAATGGAACACACAGACAGAAGATAGTTATACATACAGAGAACATGAAAAGGTTCTTCAGTTGGTATGCGTATTTCCACCTTTTCATGTTCTCTGTATGTATAACTATCTTCTGTCTTTGTCACCATCTTACTAACATAAGTGATGTATCCTTACTTTGTTTCTTGAATGCACTGGATTGCCTGAATGAATTTTTGGAATGATTACCTTGTCACTAGGCAGATGGCCCTCATTAATGGCAATTATATATGAGTATACCAGGCAGACCAAGCACTATCTGAGAGGAGACGTTATTAAGCCTCTATGCAATTACAAGATCCCCATGACTTCACTAGAGATTTAAAGCAGCTGCCGTTGTCACTTTTTTAAAAGCAGCTTAGAGCTAAATACATTGATATCACAGATGTTATATTCCAGAATCTAGGGCCATATCAAACCATTGATCTTTACAGAGTATTCCCCATTGGCTTCAATGGAGAGTTCTGATTGAAACCAATGAGAAGTACTGATTAAAGATCAGTTGTTGAGGATGGCTGCTGGCTATATAACTACTTGCATTTGTGCTTGGCTTGCTTAGCTGTGCCCCAGGGGGAAAAAAACCAATATTCCAAAAAAGCCTGCAAACACCCAATAGTACAATAACACTGTTTTTCTCTCATGTCAATGTTTGGCTAGGTTGGTGCTGCATAATTGCTAGAATTCTAAACTGTCCTAATTTGATTTAGCTAATTCTGTACAGAGCTTGCTGCAGTTACTTATTTCATGGAAGATTGTTCTAATACAACATTGGATATGCAAATCAGCAACCTATTTGCTTTCCCCACATTATCATTTTTGTTTAGAGTCGCAGTATCATATTTGATTATATAAAACTCTGGAGAATAACAATAGCCTTTACTGCAGTTCATCTCAAGCCTGCTTCTTCATTAGCAGAGAAATCTGCAGCCAGGTGAACTGATGAGAAAAATATTTATTCTGGCAGTCCACTGGCGTGGACCAGTGCAGTTTTACTACAGACTTGCATTCCTGCCTTGTTACAGCCCCCAGTGGTTCCCTACTCCCATCCACCAAAGTCTTTTAGGAAATTCTTGAGAAGTGTCTTTCAATCTATAATTCTGGGTTACTCCCTCAGAGGGGGAAAAAAAGTTTGTCTAATTCTAAGTCTACCTCTGTGAACCCCATGTTATCTGTTTGCCTCCCAAGTGTCTAAAAATAGAAACATATAGTTTCACTCTCTCTTACTTCCATTCCAGCCAGGGAGAAGAAACACTTGGAATGGTCTCAGATAATAGGATGATGTGCTCAGCTTTAGCCAGCTGCTGATTTTTGGCAAGGCACCGAGAAAGCTGTTTATGTTTGGTGTAGAGCTGTAGTGGTCTGCAGCCCGTACCTTCACTGATAAAGTGAAGGGAATGTGTGTTATTGAAGGCTCAGATACTTCTCCAAACCAGAATAGGCAATGAGTTGAGAGATGGGGTTACTAAATTATGGTCTGTGGATTATAAGTGGTCTGCTGGGAGCTGGTTGCTCCCTTCCTCATTTCCAGCTGCTATAAATTTCTGTAAAAGCCTCTAAAGATATACCGAGGCCAGTATTTTCAAAAAAGGCTACTGATTTTGGGTGTCCAGACTTGAGAAATCTTGAGCCTTTTCTATAGAGGTGCTGAGCAGCAACAACTCCCATTTATTTCAAATGGAATGGGGAGAGCTCTGTGCTTCTGGAAGTCTGTCTCAGGAACAAGGAAATATGCCAAATGACCTAATAGGTATTTTCAGTGTCTAATGTATATAATCTTATTAGAATGTAAATTAAATTCAGTTACTATATCTGGCTTTTTCAGTAAGAAATCACATTGCAGGAGGGAAGGGAGGGCGTGTAGAGATATCATGCCCTAGCAGCAGTACCAGGAGCATTCTGTCTGACTCATCCAATACATGTCAGAGCACACACTGTGGAAGACATGACAGCATGCATGCTACGTGCATCTGTTATGCTCTCGTGGCCAACACAGAAGGGAGTGAGACCATGGCCCAAGTTCATCCTACGCCCTGGGGATCATTCACTGTGATTTTCAGCATAGAACAGTCACAGTCCTCACACTGCAGGAATTCAAGCACCAAGACTGTGTCCAGCCCTTGCACAAAAGCCCAGAAAGAGGGAGTAAGACTCTCCTTGTCCCTTCCTTCCCACGCTTACAAGCATGCAGAAAACCTAGTCCCAAAACTAGAGCAAGACACTAATCCAACCAATTCTGTTTGTTACAGCTGCCAGTTTTACAAAGCATATGTAATTACAGTGAGAGATGTGAAGGCAGATGGAAAAGGGCACTAGCAGCTAAAGGGTGATTGAAATGAAAGCTGAAATGTAGCAACCGATAGTATTGATAAAAATTAATGGGAAAGGTCATCTGGTAACTCAAAGACTAAGCTAAGTATTTATATGGCCCCATCAGCATGGTATCCAAGTATCTATCAAGTATTTTTAAAAAAGCAACAGAAAACAAGATAAAAAGATCTTTTGGGTCAAAACAAATGTTTAGGCTCTAACTGGATCCTACAGAATGTGTGACATCTTAAATTAAAAAACTTTTCCCCTTACATTGGTTAAACTTCAATTATTTTGGAAGATATTTCAACCCCAAAGCAGATTTTTTTCACTGCCTAAGGATAGTTTAATAAAGTATCAAGATTCAGAGCATTTTTCACTTTGGTAAAACTGACCAAGTTTCTTTTCTTCCCCTGAAAGAAATGTTTTAATAAAATATCCTCATATTACAAATGTTAACTTTTACATTTTCATATATTTCTTTCATATGTTCTGTAATTAAAACTGTCATATCACCTCAGGAGGTTAAATGAGATTTAGTTCATTTGCAGGTTTGGACTTTTTAATGAGTTATCCTCTGTGCTGCATAAGGCAAAATGACACAGTGTGGCTGCACTGTAGGGGATTGTTCTGACAGCTGTGATAATGATGCAGATGTTTGTCTCTGAGGGTAGCTGCTAACAAATTTCCTGATGCAAACACAAAACTACTTACAGACTAATGAAAGATTACCATACCAAAATGTTCAAAATGCTTGCAGCCTAAATGACCACTTTATATTTATTTGATCACATACAAATAGCTGCTTCTTACAGTGCTAGCTAATAAAAAACACAGCTTTTCTGTAAGTTGTCAAAGTTCAGTAGCTACAGGAAACAACTTCTGTAATATAGATTTTTTTTTATTTCTTGTAAACTCATAATATGTCACAAATGTCTCTCCGCAGGGATTTCATTTTTCAGTTGTTTTCACTTTATTGCGCTCCCAGGTGCATGTTTGTTTTGTCCATTTTAAAAAGAGGCCTTTTGTCAGAGTGCTTCAGACTGCAAAACTGAGAATAATTTTGATCTTATATACAATGTATGTACATCTGTGTGTGTATTATATGTATACAAACAGACCCACACAAAGTCTCAGTGCCTAATTCTGGTTCTATCCAGAATTATTTGACCGCGCATTGCATGCCATGCAATCCTAACATCAGTCCTCCATTTATTCACGTGATAGGGCATTGTGCTTGTGGAAAAGGAGCATCCACTGACACCATGAAGTTACAAGAGGATAGGATATGCAACATAGTGACAACCATGATGTTTTTAGATGGCCATATATTTGTTAGCAGCAGAGGTTCTTAAAGTCTTCCACGGTGGGAACTGCCATTTAGAGAGACTGCCTCATTGAATACTCCCTCTTCTATTCTGAGTCATACAAAATATCCCCCATCCCAGTTCTCGAGAGCAAAACATCCCTGTGGTAACTATCACTATGGGAAAGCAATTTGGAAAATAATATCTGTATAGCTGTACTTTAATGCTATTTGACAGCTGTAAAGGAAGAAGAGGAAGAGCCAGAACCCATGATCTACAACTCTCCATACTACTGGTTTATGGACCATAGGTGTTCAAGTAATGTGTTACGGTATCTTAATTATAACTTGTTACTGAGGTGGAAAATATATTACCATTCTTTTATTATCCAGTTCTTAGCCCTCCTGAGCCTGTTTACCTCATGAGATCATCTAAAATTAGCACACAAGAAAAACAGAAATATGTGAAATTGCATGTGGTGAGAGTGGGGGACACAACAGTTAGCCCAGCTGTGGCAAGTCTCTTTACTCACAGTGACCTAGTACAGCATTTCCTAACTAGCAGGGTGGAAGTGCCAGGCTAGACTAACCCGAGGTTGGGATGAAGGAACAGTGAGGAGGGAAACATCACATGAGTGGGTATGGAGAAAGCTACAGAACTCTGAATCCACCCGTGCATCAATCCACATATATACACCCACAGTTGTGTTTGGCATCATATAAGTTTCCCACCTTCCTTTTTTTTTTTAAATAAAAATAACTTATCATCTGTCACTTGCTGACTTTATAGATTAGTCTCTGATTTGGTTTTGGCATGGAGTCCTTAGTTTTTCCATATGATCTAAAATATCTACATAAATATTTATAATTGGCAGAGATAACCTTTTATGCTCATTGAGTTGGTGACTTCTGTAAAGGACTCTTTTTTTTTTTGTCTTGAATTATTTCTTTAACTGATGCTGTTACTTTGGCATATTCTCATTTACTGGCACTCTTGTGTAAGTGCTGAAATAATTGTAATCAGTAACCTATTCCTATTTTTCTTACTTGAAAGTAGAAATTAAAAGATAGTGTTCAGAGGCTAAACATTCCTGGGGAAGAGAAGCCTGGCACAAGGACAATCAGACAACCAGTAACATAAAACATGTCCCCAAGCAGACTTGTAAGACTAGAAAAAAAAGATAAAATTAACAGTCTTAGCTCAGCGATGCCCAAACTGTGGTCCATGGTCCACCAATGACAGTCCTTGGAGCACGTGTTGGTTTTCCAGAGAGAGCTATCTGGTCACACAGCACTTACTGTCTTTGTTTCTGATTGCCCCTAAAGATGTGCAGAGGTGGAGAGGTGACTGGAGGCCTAAAAAAATAATAATGGGGAAAGGAGAGGGAGAGCAGCTTAGTTGCCTTCATAAGAGCCTGATGCTACATAGTAGCTGGAGGAAAGGCGCAAGCGTCATCCCAGAGACTGGAGTCTGCAGGGTAATTATGTCTGGGGACAGAGGATCATATAGCCAAATAGCACATATATATTGGAGCAAATGAAATAGGGAACTAAGCAGCAGGGAAGCATATGAAAGTGAAGAGGTTAAAGAACAGATGGTAGAAAGCGGGGGTGGGTAGAGAGAGAGCACAAGGAGATAAAATGATGAGCAAGAGGAGGAGATGTTGCCATTAACTTTTTTCCCCAAAAAGGAAAAAAAAAAACTTATACTAGTCAGATAAAAATACATGAATACTCTTCTTCTGTCCAAGCAATTGCTGTAGTTGCCATAGGAATGTTATTTAATTGCAAACAAGCAGGAAGGTCCATATTATGAATCCTGTTCTAATCAATTCAGTTTTACTGGGATCAATATTTCAATAGTGCAAACAAGATCACCTTCTTTCTTAGCTCACCTGTTAGTGTTGTTAAGTATATACTCTATTTTGCTGTTGTGTGTTGTAATGTTTGTTTTGGTGTAGCTCTGTAGAAAAGATTATTTTCACAGGATATGAGCAGTGACATGTATACACGGTATTAATCTTGTGGGCCTATCTGTTCCATTTCTTGGAGATACGTTTTTCATTCACTTCAGTCCAGAGAGGGAAAAACTGAATTGTGTATTACACAAATATTGTTGGTCTTGAGAACTGCCTAATCTATTAAAAGCCGCTATAAAAGAATTTAAGGTGTGGAGTCAACTCGAAGTGTGTCTACAGCGTATATGGCCACTAGAGAGAAAAGTCTACGGAGATTCTGCTGTACAGCTCAGCTTCTGCCTGCTGGTCTGCCATCATCTGTTTTTGTGGCATGAGGGAATGTGTGAAAACTACACAATTAACTGCCTCATTTCTGTCCTCCTCCCATTCAACTCCTGGTGCTCTCTACATCTGAAATTCTTCCCCAGCACTGTCTAGCATGTCCCTATCCTGCTCTCATTAAAACACCCTTTTTTCAAAAGTTCTAAAACTCCCTGGACTTCCTTTCACTGAAGCATTAAAAGTCAAAGTCTACTAAAACTTAAACCAAGTCCTGGCAGTAATGAAACAGGTGCTAAACCTCACTGCTCAATCACTTTGCTTTTGTTGCATTTTATCCCCTATCCTTCATTTCTGTTTGGTTTGTGATCTCCATGGAGCAAGGATCTTGTGTTTCTGTTTGTAAAGCACCTAACATGATTTGGATACAATAGAAATAAGTGACCATCCATTAGCAGTCCTCAAGTACTCTTATATTTACAGAAGTCTTTTTAAGTAGCTTGCTGCTTTCTTTAGAATTCTTAAGAAGCTCATTTGGTCCTGTATCTTACCACTCTCAATTTCTTTATAATTTGTCCTAGTTTGTCCTCTAATTCTATAAATAAATCTTTTTTTCTCCCCTCCGAAATTTTGTTTCTGTTTCTTGCCTTTTTTTTTTTTTTTTGGCCTTCATTTTTCAGGCTGAAGCAATCTAAAGTCCTCTGAATGTGCTGTTATTGCTATGAATAGGGTGGAATCCACATCTGTAACATTTCACTACTGGAAGAAACACCAGCCTTTTAAAGGGGTTAACTGAGAGAAGTCTCTATTTAAACTGTAACTTCAAGAACTCAAGCAGTAAACACACTGCCACACATAGGCTCTTACAGAATAGTTCTCGTAGTGTCTCTCATGCAACAGAGCGTTGACTGCATTACACTTCCCAAGTGTCTTCCCACAGCTTCACCAGGACTTCAGCAGGCCAGTAACAGGAGGCTGTGAGGCCTGGTGGACAGAGCACTGGACTGAGACTGGGCTACCTGTGTTCTATTCCTGGTCTGCCATTGCCCTGCTGAGGACCTTGGGAAAGTCACATCTACTGACTGTGCCTTGGTTTCCCTGTCTGTCAACCAGGGATAATGATCCTGACCTCCTTTGTAAAATGCCTTGAGATCTACTGATCCAAAGCACTATGTAAGAGCTAGGTACTTCTTATTATAATGTACACTTCCCTATGCCAGCTAAAGCTCCTGTGCCACAATGGGGTTCACTGCAAAGAACGGCATGCATTGCAAGGACTTCCCTCCATCAGGGTTTCTGCCAAGTACTGTGAGGCTGCCTGTGATGTCCAACATCTGTTGCTTAAATATGGCAGCTACCTAGAAAGAACGGACTATCCTCTCTAACCCACACTGATGAGCTGTGCATGTGGTTTGAGCTATCAGGCGGATAAGGGAAGGGGTTAGTGCAACTGGCACCCAGGCTCTATTTCTTGTATTGCTGCCTGAGCCTTTTCTGCCTCTGCTTGTCTATAACTCCCATAAGCCACTCACTAATTTAAAAAACAAAAACAAAACAAAACAAAAAGGTTGTTCATCACCAGGACAGGGTATCAGAACTCCATCACCTCCTCTCTGCACTCATTCCCGGGGACCCAGGATAACACCGTAAGAGAAGATGCCATCTCCCTATTCTTTGAGAGAAGATCTAAGTGGGAAGGATGAAAAGGGAGGGTTACGGGCAAGAGAAAGGGGAGCAAAGAAGAGAACATTGTGCAGGAAGTTACAGCTATTGGGATTCCCTGATGGAGGGAAGTCCTTGCAATGCATGCCGTTCTTTGCAGTGAACCCCATTGTGGCACATGTGATGTAACTTCATTTTATATAACTACACAAGGTCCCAATCCATCAAGGACCATCCCCAATGTTAACCATTGCTAACTTACCACCCAGTGGGGAATAAGGGATGGCAATCTATTTGTCATGACAGACTAATGCCAATAGGTTACAGCAAAGATTAAATACAACACCACCACCAGGCTTAGATGGCAAAGGTCTGTAGCGCTGAGTATGATGCCCACGTTCTACAATTAAATTCCCTGAGATTTAATTTGGACTTCCCTCCGCAGACCCTACCAGGAAAGGTTGGGGTTTCCCCCCCCACTTTTTTTTTTTTTAACTTCCGCCTCCTGACTTCCCAATTCATGAGGGGGTTCAGAGGTCACAGAAACTCAACAAGTTCCTGTCAGAGACAATTGACACAGTCCAAGGCAGACATGACCAGAAGGTGGCCACTGGTGGAATAGGGATTGGCTCTATAAAATTGTGGGCCCACAGATGGGGAGCGCGCAGTTTTGGGAGGCTTAGATGGAGGATTGCAAATAATGTCTTCAAGGGAACTAAATGCACAGTTAGGGCAACAAACACAGGATTCCCTAACTGTACTAATGGAACATTAATGAAACCATCTTATGGTAGAAAGAGTGTATCCTGGATAGGGTAAAATAAATTAAGGTTTTGTTCCTATAATTAATTTCTCTTTATTTCCATGAACATTTTAGGTATATCAATATATGCATGAAACCATAACTGTTAATGGCTGCCCAGAATTCCGTGCGAGGGCCACTGCAAAGGTAAGACCTGTGCAACTATTGAAGTACGTGTTACCAAAGTGACCTAGTAATTGACTGTGCGCGTGTGTGTTTCAGGTATTCGTGTGTGCTCTGTAAGAAAATTTAGACATCAGTGGCAGCCCAGAGTCTAGAACCAGTGCTACTTCCCAGGTAACAATCCTAATGGCAAATTTAACCTTTGTGCTGCTTCTGTAGCTTAAGAAAGGAGAATGATATCATGGGATTTGGTGGTTTATTGAAAAATCAGTTTGCAAAAGCAAATCTACTGGTTCATTCTGTAGAATTAAACCTGGAATACCAATATTTTTATGACAAATTCTCCTATAGGGCTCATCCCAAGTAGCAGGTGGTCTAGCCTCCAATCAACGCATGTAGGATTTTCAGAGGTGCTGAGCACAGAAGACTCCAGCTGAAGTCAATGGGAGCTGTGGGTGCCCATCACTTCTGAAAGACAGGGCCCAAGTATGTAAGTCTGATAGAAGTGAGTGGTAACGATGTGTGAATTCCACTGTATCGATGGAAGAATCCCTGTTGTACCCATATGTAATATGCTTTGTGTTTTCAGTGCATGAACAAAAATAATTGCTTCCAACAGGGCTTCATCATGGAATTAGTTCTCTGTGCACCAAATGGTAAAGGAAGATTACCCACCACTTGGTAAACGGGTTATGTAGTTATCGTGCAGTAAGCGTATTCTAGGAAAGCCATGGTATTTTTTCAAGAAAATAATTCATTAAGACCCAATCCTTCCCCCAGAGAAGTCAATGGCAAAATCCCTAGTTTTAATGTGATTACACCTTTGTAAATCTACACTAGGGGAAAAGAAGCAAAAAACCAACAAACAAAAAGCCACACCACTAAGACAATAGTAAAAACACACAAAGATCAAAAATATGTATCAAAGACACCTACAGTATTTCAGAGAAATGTTCCCTATGGTAACCAGTACGTTTAAAATAATGAGCCTACCGTACAGTAACCAAAATATTTTCCTACATTTTTTATTTCATTTTTGTTATATTGAGTTAGGGTTTTTTCTTATGAGTTAACTTTTTTCTAATTGAAACGTCAAATGAACAATGTAGATTTGTAAAGGTTCTACTACTGAAAGTAGAAAATTATGTTAGAATATGATTTGTTTATACTGTAGGCAAACACAAAAATGATTGCTACGTGGTATAATAAAGGGTGAAAAATTCTGAATAGTGTTTGCCATTCTCATTTCTTATTCATATAGAACAGCAGGGTTACAGAGCAATGTTTGAATATCGCAATATTTCCTGGTTATTTCTGGGCTGTCTGCATTGCATTTTCCTAGTGCATTCATGTCTGACATTTAAATGTATGCATGATGACAAGGTTTGCATGAGCGAGTACATATAACTGAGAATGATCCATTATATTCACATCATCTACTAACTTCCATTAAGCATAAACATTAGAATGCTGAACAAGTATTAACATAATGTAGAATTACTGCAGTAATTTTAAAACTGAAGATATGTTAAAAAGTAAAAATAATTATTTTGTAATGTTTACTTAATGCTTTACCAGGGTCTACAATTAAAAGGAGACAATTGCTAGTGAAAGATTGAATAAAGAAATGTTTTTCTTTTCTTCATACAAGATTTACAATACCTTATATATCTGTAATTTTTCCTATAGTGAGAATAGTCATTTAGTTTAATTCATTTTATATTTTCATAATCTGAAGATTATGTAGCATTACTTTTCAAGACCTATTTATATAAAGTTTAGTTACAGTATAAAAGCTCATGCTCCTGTTGTAAAAGTTATTAATCTATCAGCACTTTTTTCAAGAGGAAGATTTTATTGAGGCTATTTAAAAAAACAGTTTAAATGAAAATATCCTTCAGGATTTATTTGGGGCAAAGAATAACCCAAATAATCAGTCCTACATATATTGGGGTGGGGAAACAATTAACTTTATCTGAATTACATAAATTAGAAATACAGCAGAAGGTTATATCAGTGTCTTGCACAGCAGTAAAGAAAAAAGTGAGTGACAAAGCAGCTTTAAAAAGAGAAGTAATGTGTTACAGAGTTAGAACAGATGACTAGCAATCTGGCCTTTTAGGATCTATTTCTGGGTGACACTGGGCAAGTCACTCAGCTTCTCTCAGTGCCTGTTTCCCCAAGTATTTCAAAGGAGTGATTTGAGACTTAACATTTGTAAAGTGCTTTCAGATCTTTGATAGAATTTCAAAATATTATTTTCATGTGAACAAATTCTTTCTGCATAACAAACGACAGGGCTTAACAGTGATCTCATTACATGGCCAAATAACTGTCTTTTCTTCCAGGCAACAGTTGCTGCTTTTGCAGCAAGTGAAGGCCATTCACACCCTCGAGTGGTGGAGCTGCCAAAGACTGATGAAGGTCTTGGCTTTAACGTGATGGGAGGAAAGGAACAAAACTCTCCTATATACATTTCTCGTATCATTCCTGGAGGGGTGGCAGAAAGACATGGAGGACTCAAGCGAGGAGACCAGCTGCTTTCTGTTAACGGAGTGGTATGTGAAAAGTTTAGAGTGATTTCCTTTTTCATGAGAGTTTTTATTTTTCCAAATGAAGGTTTAAAATGCTTAAAATGTTTAAAACACCACAAACAAAATTAGCTCAGTAGTAAGACACCCGAGATGGTACATTTGCAGTGAACTAAACAACTTTATGCCACCACATCTTTGTTATAATATTGATTGTTAGAGCTTCATCTTCCAATGTGGCTCAGCTCGGAAAAGTGACTCTAAAAATATCCTTATGGATTTCCATTGTTTATTGTCTAGATTTCTGCATAAAATACATGCAGTTTACAAGTTAAAAAGATATCTTCTGTTATTGCCTGTGCTGCAATTGGAGAGTCAAACTGGGCTTTTTTTCTTCTTGTACTTCATAGCCAATAACAGTCCTGCAGGCCAAAATTAGGCCCTCTGTGAAATTTGTGCAGGCATGTGGCCTTCAGTGGCTTTGTACAACTATAATTAAAAAGGAACTAAGTAAACAATGTTGATGATTCACAATGAAGAATAAAATCCAGCTCATTCTGTTTTACTTGTGTTGTTCTGTAGTGTTATTTTTGTCACTAAAATCAGCTGATTTCAGTAAATACCAGGGTGCATAAAAATCATTGATTAAAAAAATAAATAAAAATTGGATTTTTTTATTTAAATCAGATTTTTTTGATAAAAAGCTTTTTTTTAATTAAGACACATTATAGCTCAAAGATATATCATGGAATAGGGATTTATAAATTCTAATTCTATAGTATAAGACAATATAGTCATGTAATGTTTAAGAGAAGTTTTGTAAATGAGTTCCAATAGTTCATGGATTAGGGACCCAATCGTATGGGGTCCCAGGGGCTTCTGTATAGATTATGCAGGTTAATCTTTCTATCTACCCAATGGGACATAATGCTCAGTCTAGAAGATACCATCAGAGATGCTTAGTTTTGCAGTTCTCAAACTGTGGATTTGTGTCTTCAGAGATGATATGCTTTTCAACAGCAAAAATGTTTTTAAGTACATAATTAAATAATATATAGAGGTGAGAAATAACAGACCTCAACCCTATTGTCCCTCTGCAAATTGTGTACATGGAGTCAATATCTTACCTCTCTGAAAGTGCAAAGTTTCAAAAAGTTAAATAAATAGAAGATTGTTGGGGGCAGAATAGATCTGGACAAGGAGAAAAAGTCTGGAGATAGATGTGAGAAGAGCAAGACAGGCAGTAGAAACAAAACTGAAACTGTTTGAGCAGCATATTCCAAAAATCTTGGTCTTTCTGAGTGTAGCCTTCATTGATTTGAGATCTACCATACCATTCTCTCACTAGAAGGGGAAACCTATAATGGCAGCAGGCCATAAAAGAGACCCAATTTGGAAATATTGTAATGAATTTCCTCTGCCTGTGGGTAAGACAGGCATGCGTGCAAAATGCAAACAGTGCAAGAAAGAAATGCAATGCCTGGTTGCCCGAATTAAACAACATCATGAGAAGTGTTCCCTCTCAGGAGGAATCTGCATTGAAGATGATGATGAAAGGAACATGTCTGAACATGCAGGATTTTTAGGTTGGTAAACTTTTTTATTTCATACTTCTTTCTTAAGGACTGCTTGTCTTCCTTCTGGACTATTCTTGAATTCTCACGTCTGAGCAAAAAATATAGTTGTTACTCTGTTACTATCACTTTAGATGCAATTGTGATAAAAAATAAATAACTGAAATAGGCAGATCTTCCTTTTATAATTTCACCTTTAAAGTAGTACTGCATGTCAGTGAATGCAGTGAGTAATACTAAATGAGCAGTCTGGTAATAATAATTAAATAACTGCATTGACTTGTTTTGTTTAGGAGAATCCATCCTCAACATACAGGATTCTAAAGACTATCCACCTTCAAGATCACCATCATTTTCTATAGTTTCAGAGTTATCTGCCAATGATAGGTTTCAGTCACATCATGTATATCACACAGTCACAGTATATCACCTGTAGCAAAAAGAAAAAAAATCTCCATCATCCAGAAACAACCATAGATAAGTTTGTGATAAGAACAGCAGACTACAAAAAGAGGTAATATATGAAAAAATTGCCTGGTTTGTTTATGCAACAAACTCTCCTTTCTGTATGATTGAGAACCCACGTTTCAGTAACATGGTTCAGTCATTAAGACCAGGACACAGCCCACCCAACAGAACAGATGTTGCACGCAAATTACTGGATAAAGTGTACGAAAGAAATTGAGCAGTGTGAAAAAGGTCTAGACGGTGAAATTGTTAACCTGAATCTTGATGGATGGAGCAATGGCCACAATGATCCTGTTGTATGTGCTTGTGTGACAGAAAAAGAGAATCTCTTCCTTATAGAAACAATTGATACATCAGGAAATGCAAAGACAGCAGAATGCTTACAAGAAGTACAAGTAAAAGCTATAACAAACTGAAAAAAAATTCAAATGTCTAGTATGCAACTTGGTCACAGACAATGCTGCAAATTTATCCAAGATGAGAAGAAATTTAGAAAGAGTCCCAAGCTAATAACATATGGTTGCAGTGCTCATTTGATGCACCTCTTAGCCAAAGACTTCAGTGTTCCAGAAATAAAGGTTAATGTTGTTGAAATTGCAAAATACTTCCGAAACAACCACTTTGCAGCAGCTGCTCTGAAAAAAGTGGGAGGAACCAAGCTAACTCTCCCACAAGACATGCAATGGAACTCAGCAGTGGACTGTTTTAAGCACTATATCAAGAACTGGCCTAATCTCATGACAGCTTGTGAACAAGATCGTGAAAAAATAGATGGCACTGTCACAGCCAAAGTTCTCAACTCTGGGCTTAAGAGAAATGTTGAACACATGTTGAGTACCGTGAAGCCTATTTCTGTAGCCTTGAACAAAATGCAGGGAAATAGCTGTTTTATTGCTGACACTGTTGAAATTTTGAAGGAACTGAGTGAGACCTTAAAAAGAGAACTATGCAAAGACACAGTTAAATTACAAGCTTAAAAAAAACAAGTGGGACAAGCACTATGTCGAGCTCATTTTCTTGCAAATATTCTCAGTTCTCAGTACCAGGGTCAAACCTTAATGGCTGAAGAAGAGGAGTTGGCTATGACATGGACATCCAGCAATCCTCCCTCCATAATGCCAAATATAATAAACTTCAGAGGTAAGGGTGAACCATTCAAGAAATATGTTTGCTGATGATGTTTTAAAGAAAGTCACAGCAGTGAACTGGTGGTCGTCACTTAAGCACTTGGATTCAGAGACTGTTGAAGAGATAAATCTCACTTTTAACAGCAGTAACTTCTTCTGCCAGTGTAGAAAGAATATTTTCTTCCTTTGGACTAATTCATTCCAAATTGAGAAATAGTTTGGGACCTGAAAAAGCAGGAAAGCTTGTTTTTCTGTTCCAGATTATGAACAAAAAGGAAAATGAAGGTGAAGATGACTGAGTTAGCTGCAGAAGCCAATATTTTAAGTTTCTCATGTTGACCTGGCTGACATAGTCAATTTAATTTTTTTTAAATATTTCATTTAAATTTTTAGTTATAAACAAACCTGATTTTAAAAAAACTTGAATGTTTAAATAAATTCAAAAGTTCATATGCTTGTTTTGTTAAAATATTATATGTTTGCTGTTGAAGAAAAAGTCCAGAATACATAACATTGTTGTGTTAGTTAAATAAAACAATTTAAATGTCTGTCTGGTGATGTTCTCCTAATACAGCATGGCAAGAAATCCTCCAAATATTAATGATTAACCTGTTGAATTGAAGATAGTTCACTCCCAATGACTTCATAAATATCTGCTTCAATTACCTTTGGTAAATGAAATAACCAAACAATCATTCATTTTTTGATGTAGCTGTAAAACTAATCTGAAAAGTTTTCAAAATAAAGCACTTTAAAAATGAATACTGTGTACCTTCTAAAAATGAAACCTATATCTAATCTCTGAGTTGTGAAGAATATTATATTATATATTAATGTATATTAAGGTTATAACAACCAACAAGAATGCACTTTTATGTAGAAATCCATGATTAAATGTAGTCTTCCTGACTAATGAATTTTATTTAAATCAAATTCACCCTGGTAAATTCATACAGGGAGCAGATGTGTAAAGTAAAAAGGTGTCATTTTACATAGTTACTGTCCTTTTCAGTCACCTTCAGACTGACTGATTTGCAGTAGTTTCACTCTGGACTCCAAATAGGGGAACTGGAATAGAGAAAAGAAAAATCAGGCCTGAGTGTCTTTGGGGCCAGTTCTGCCCTCAGATCTCCCCATAAATTATCACATATTTTTTGCACCTCTCCTATGTGTGGTATAGCAGGACATGAATAAAATTATTCCACTGCAGTTTTTCAAAGTGACAACATTGAGTCCCTGGGCAGAATTTATCCCTTTTAAAAGAATTTTCTACAGTCTGAAGACTTAATGATGAGTTAGGATTACACTATTTCTTCTTCTTACAATTGCCTCGTAAATATTAGTGTATTTTCTTTGTGTTATAATCTTTGTCCTCAAAATAGGAGTCAATCATCATAAAGCATGAAGTCATGGCATAAAGCCAAGTATTCTGTTACTTCCTTGCCCTTTGCACAGCCCCATTAAAATCCATGAGGCAGAGGTGAAATGTCAGTAAGTAGATTTTGTAAAATATTAAAATAGTACGGCACACTCCAATAGCATGCTTCTGCCTGAGAACACTGTACAAAAGACTGTAATCCTATATTCCTTGTGCACCCAAAACTTCCATCCAAATCTCCCATTGACCATCACCTCCATATGAAGGGAAATAGGATCACACCCCAAAATTATTCATCATAAGCTTGAAATATAAGAACGTTCAGCTTAATTTTCTGTTCATGGCAATACTGTAAAGAATAGTAAAGCATCCTCAACTAGAACTGGGTTGGGAATTTTCTTGATTAAATGTTTTTCAATTGGAAAATGACGATTCATTGAAACTGAACCTTTTTGTAGAAACATAGTTGTTGTGATGAAACTTTTGTCAGGAAGGTTTCTCAAGTCAAGGATGGGAATTTCTAGTTAAAAAGAACAGCAGACAAGAGACTAGCCAGTAGCCTTGGGGGTATGACATCACGTGGGATGTGGGAAACCCATGTTCAAGTCCTGGCTCTGTCTGATTTGGAACAGAAACTTGAATCCTGATCTCCCACATCCCAGGTGAGTGTCTCTCTCTCTCTCCATGTTTTTGGGTCTCAGTTTTGTCCCCAGGCAGAATGGGAAATTTTTGAAAATTTTGCCAACCATCCCTATGCACTAGGGGGAAAAAATATGATTCCATAAATAAAAGAAAAGCTAATACAGAGATCGATCAACTTCACAAGTTCCAGTATAATATTTAACCAAATAAGTTACTTGAACTTCGCTGGTTGGAGGTAAATCAAATAATCTCATTGATATTTAGCATCACTGCCAACTGATGAAGAGAAAAATACAGGTAAAAGGAAATGTAGTATTCTAATTGACCAACAGACTTAATTGGAAAGATTTTTTTTTTAAATTACAGCTGGACAAATACTGTAAAAATAGGTGAACCGTCAAATTTTAAAATGCATTTGCTTTGACTATATTCTCACCTCTTTGTGAACTGCCTACAGAAGTTTACTTGCAGGAATTTGCACTGGAACAAATATTAAGCCAATACTGCAGAAAACAAATGTCAAATTCACCATTTCAAGTATGCACATCAGAAACCTGAATCTAAGAGTTATGCTCATCTGGATGGGTGAAACAAACATATCTGTGATCCATGTCTAATGAAAAAAACCTTCTATTTTGAATTATAAATCTTGAAAACTTGAAACAATACCTGTTGCTAACGATTCACAAGCCATCCAGCGGCTGATTATACCCACACAAAACATTTCTAGAATAATTTCAAAACAATAAAATAATATAGAAGTAGTGATCTTTTCACAGACAATTTGAGAACAGAAGCAAAGAAGCTAAGTTTTGCTAACCTACTGTTCGCTGTGAACAAGTCACCTGCATCTGAGATAAAGCAATAATATACAGCAGGTGCCATATAACAGATGGATCAGCAGTGGAGATGAAAATGAAATATCAGCAGCTTGCTTATGCTCATATGTTGGTGGTTATCCAACTTTATAATTATCAACATAAAACTAGGGCTGAGTGTTCAGAACCTGTATTACTTATCCTAGTATGACTGGTTGGTGTTGCTTAAATTGTCTCACCAGAACTTTAAAAGAAATATTCATCAGTGTGCAGGGGAGTAATGTATTCTTTTCCCTAGTAAAGGGCATTGTATGCAATAAGCCCTGCAGATGGCTCAGCCAGACATATCTGGCACTGTTAGTTTATATTGCAGGGGATACAGCATAAGTATACAAAAACTGATTCTCATCCAATGTCTGTACTTATAGACCTCAAATAGGAATACAACTCTCACTTTGCCTGCTTGCCTAGTAATCAGATTCCTTTTCCTTGTCTGCAATTGAGTAGGGGATTTTTGACTATAATTATATGCGCCTGGGTATAGTAATGACAGTGCTTTCCTGTATAATATCTGCAATTCCTTTCCTATTGTTATCTCTACAGTAGGTCTTTTACTTTTATTCTGCTTGATAGCACCTGCCAATGCTGCAAGATAAAAAAAAAAAAAGTTAAAAGTGTATTCTGAATATCCTTCTCTTTGCTGTTCTTAGGTTGTTAAACAAAGAGGGAGGAAGCCAAGTTGGGTGTTAAATAGTATCACAGCCTTTTATTCAGCAAGCAGCACTGGCATATGGTGTTCTTTATTAAAGGGTATGTTGATGAGCAGTCCCTCAGATAACACTGGGCATACAAACATGTTATGCTTTAGTTAAACACAGGTTATTGGGCTTGACACAGGGGTCACTGAGTGATATTTAATTGCCTGTGGTATACAGGAGGTCAGACTAGATGATCTAGTGGTCCCTTCTGGCCAAACTCTTATGAATTTAAGAGTGACAGCAGGCACAGATGCATTAAAACCAAGTACAGTAATGGTGTTGGATGCAACCGAACTCACCTTTAATTTAGCTTTGGTTGATAATACCTGAACTCAGGTCTCTGATGGGAGCAAGTTCCATACTTAGTAGCATAATCGTTTACTTTGTCTTTTGTAGTTTCACCTTCCTTTTTTTGTTTGAGATCTTCAGTCTTTATTCTGCATCTTTCAAGTCAGTGGGAGTTTTCCCATTGACTGGACTGGGAGCAGGATGAAGCCCTTAATTACTAACTAGATTGCAGTTAAGTTTTGTAAGTGGTTTGAGAAGTGGAAATACACAATCTTGTTGAGTCCATTACACAGGCACAATTACAATTGTTTACTGCACCATCTGTAACCATCCATCCCCTTTAAAAACAAAATATATGTTTTATACTTAAATAATTACATGCAAGTTCAGATATGCTACTTGACATGTGCTTACTGCCTATTATAAATAACAGCAGTGAAGTAAAAATATGCTGCTCAGTAAATATAGACAGTGTTAATTGCTATGGGTGCCCAGTGCTGATGCCGATTCATATTGACCATAATTCGTTAGGAAGAAAGTGACGTGCTGAAGGATGCAGAGCTGCATGTGGTTAGTTTCAAGAACAGAAGTCACTTTACAGTGATCAATGTGACCATGTCACATATTAGTGATTTATTATATAGCTAGCACAATAAGCACTGGGTACATTCTCCTCTGATAGAATTCAGTACACCATGAGTTTAATAAATAGATAGCTTTTGAAAAATCAAACCACAAAACACCTAAGCAAATTTTCAGTTTGTACATGCAAAAATTATCTTTCAAGTAAATTTTAAAATATCCTATTCATATATTGTTTTCCATTTGAGCTCTGATCGTTTTGTGCATTAGACACATTCTCACCTAATAATTTTTCAAGTATTTATAGTGGAATTCTATTTTTTGCAAATTACTTTCATTTAGCTCTGGATGTTCAGCAGATTTATATTATCGTAATCACAACAATTAAAAAAGTGTACTCTGTCACGTAACTTTAATACTATTTTAAGATCTTGCAGTGGGAGGGTTTTGGAAGAGATTTAGAAAATCTGTGCTTCAGAAACCATATGGTCATGCATCTGAAGCTAGTTTGTTAGTTAGCTGAAGGTTCCGTCTCACTCTGGCTGCCAAATACAGAATGGCCTACAGAGGTGAAAGAAAGCCGGTACGGTCCAGTACAGTGTACCGGCAAGAAAGTGCTGTCTGTACTGGCAGGCCACTGATGGCGGGAGAGGGGCAAAAGGGGCAGCTGCCCCAGGGCCCTTTTAACTCACAATTTAAAGGACCCGTGGCTCCCGGCTGCCCTGCATACTGGTAAGTCATTTAAAGTTACTTTTACCCCTGAGCCTACCTCATCATTTTAGCACCTGAATTGATAATTACCATCTCCCCAACTTTGAATATAAATATAATGTTTTCTGAAGCATGTTCACATTTCTGAAATACTTATGTCCCATCAGTTAATCTAAAAGTTTATTCCTTGCTTGGGACAGTATTTTCCAAATATGTTGTTGATGTAACTCCTATGCTGGACCCTATATCAAGTTATGTTTCCTGCCAGCAAGAGGTTAGAGGACAAACAGTATTGGTTGTATTACACATTTCACTGAAGTCAAGTCAGGTAATGTGCCTGCTTTTGGCATCTTCTGCCTTGATAGTTCTATCTCAGTGTGCCACAGCAGAAGTAATTCATATTTGTTCTGATCTGTTACGCACAGTATTCACAATTTATTAGAAGTGACAAAAATAAGCAAAATTTTTTTCTAATTTCTGACGTTCCTAAAATGATGCCAATGTATTCTTGCAATATTAGACTTTTATCAGTGCTGCTTCTTCTCTTTGGAGATTTGTGGCATATGGGCATAGTTTCCTTTTAAACAGCTTGATACACAATTGCCTCAATATATTGTGTGGCAAAGCTTTGATTTCTTTTCTTTTATGAAAAAAACAACATTCATTTAAAAATGGTCTACAACCCACATGAAGATCTTGGTTGTAGGGTTTTTGCACTGAGACACTTTTGTTTGTTGGAACGTATATGACAATCATCTATCATTATAGAATTCCACCATTCCACCTAATGTGTGGAACAATTTGTACTCCTGAAATGCACTCCAGTCAAGCAATTTAATGGGGAAAAATGAAAAACCTCTTTCAGAGAAATCACCTCTGCTTTTGAAGACCTACTATTTAAAAACAAAGTAAACATACAAATCAGAAATTAAGCACATTTGGGAGTATGTTTCATTTCACAGCAGATATCTCTTAATGCAAGCCATTTTTGAGAAAAAGGGTATGTACTGATCTGACAAGAGAATTTTGCCCTTAATCAGGGCCCTGAGATCCTTCAGTATGTATGTTTTCTCTCTCGTTCCTTTCTTTTCCTCTGTACTCTACCACAAATAAAGTACCACTTTTTAGAGACTATGTCAAACCTCATTGACAGAAGACCTTGCTTCCTCTCCCAAATAGACATTATCAATCACTTGTTCCAAGGACTGAATATCACTTCTTGTGAGGACTGGAAATCTAGAATTCAGGACTGAAAGAAAGAGAAGGAAGGGGGCGTTTGGGGAAAGAGGGATAGGGAATTATAGGAAATTGAAAAAGAATAGATACTACGTATTGAGAAGCAGTCAATAAAGAGGATTTACTGTGCTCAAGCCTACATTCCAAGGAAGCTAGTGGGAAATGAGACACTGGAAGCTGCTTTTTAAAGTTGACTTCAATGGTAGGTGGGTCAGGAGATGGACATTGGGTTAATCTCCTTTTGTGTGTAATTGTATATAGAAAAAACTTCAACAAAATTTATACTTTTCTTAAGCTTAGAAATGTCAGTAATGTTGTCTCATCTCCCCTGTTTTTTTCCGAAGAATCCAGAGATGTGGTTTCTTGGCTTTTAATTGAAGAAGGTCTTCAATCTTTAGCAAAAGAGCTCTCTTCTGAATTGTCTATTGTGTATTTGAGTTAAATGGGTGTTAACAAAAACAATAGTTTTAAATCGTCTGAATTACAAAAAACAAACAAAAAGCCTGCAACTTTTCTCAGTTAGGTTTCAAATCATACATATCAGAGTTCTCCACTTACCCTTATGGTCTTCCAGGAAACCAGGGTAAAAATCCAAACAGAATAGTAACAAAAAAGCTACCTTCATACATCATAAAAAGTCAGAAAACCATTTCTCTTTCACGTGCATGATATATTTTAAATGTTTGGATTTCACAAACCATGAACTTGTCTCACCTACACTTGTGCCACCCCCACTCTACCACGACCACACACCTTTTTATTTTTTTCAGTATCAACACACATACACCACCACACTCAAAGTCAGTCTGGTACTGCAGAGTTTAGCTAGAACTGCGGTATTTTTAAAACTAAATTCAAATTCTGTTTTCGGACACAGTTAAGTCCAGCATAAATGTGGCTTAGCACACGGATATGTCTACACTGATAAAAAAACCTGAAGCACCTAGTGTCAGAGCCCAGGTCAGCTGTTCAGGCTGGGGCTGGAGCCTGGGCTCTGAAACCCTGTGAGGCGGGAGGATGTGACCTCTTGGGTGTGATAGGCTAGTTTATGATCTTGCAAACATTTAAATATACGCATCGCTCTGCACTCACATGAGCAAGACTTAGAGTTCAAGGTGTCTACTTGCATGAGGAGGATTATGTACATGTTCATGTGTAGATTATGGAAACTAAGGTCCTAGTTCATCACTCACCCCTTGGCCTCCTGGTTTGCTCTTGAAGATGCAGTTAAGTGGACATTGCAGCACATATGCCTGTCTGCTACTAACTGGATGGAGAGCACCAGCTCATTTCGCATAGGCTACCAAACAGTAGGGTGACCAGATGTCCCAATTTTATAGGGCTAGTCCCAATATTTGGGGCTTTTTCTTATATAAGCACCTATTACCCCCCACACTCTGTCCTGATTTTTCATACTTGCTATCTGGTCACCCTACTAAACAGTCACTACTAGAAGGGGTCTGCACTTGTGATACTAACTCCTGTTAAGCAAAGGATGTGATAATGCATGTGAGCAGTCCCATTAACTTCTAAACACAAGTAATCTGTTAAGTTGGTAGGCTTGCTCGCATATTTGAAGTTAAGCAGGTGCTTACATATTGCAGTGAGCTCCATGCAGTATCAGTGCCTTAGAAATGAAAGGCTAGTGAGCCATTCCCACACCCAACCTGCTCGCTTCTCACCCATGTTAAGCTTTCACACTTCCTGTATTCCACTTTCTTATCTGGTAGCCATAGAAAAGGTTTGACAAGCTTTTCTTAAATTCATTTGGTTTTGCATTATTTTGGTTTATATATCTGCAAAACTCTCCCCACCCCCAGTTTTTGTATGAATCAGAAATTATGCTCATTTTCACATTTCAGATGAAACCTAAAAATGATTCAGGCATCATATTTAAAATGCAAAAAGAGATAATCAATCAACCCTGCATAAATCTTATTTACATTTACATTTCTCCCCCAATGACCATTTGAAAAGTCTAAAATAGGGAAACAGCTTAAACCACAGATACCCTTTCTGTGACAGCAAGTACGAGAAGAGGACAGCACTCTGGATAAAACCAGCATCTTTAGAACTCTGTGTTCTCCTTGCTTGCAGAGTGTGGAAGGAGAGCACCATGAAAAAGCAGTGGAGCTCCTGAAGGCTGCTAAAGATAGTGTCAAGTTGGTCGTGCGCTACACTCCCAAAGTGTTGGAAGAGATGGAGGCTCGTTTTGAAAAACTGAGGACAGCACGACGCCGGCAACAGCAGCAACTGCTAATTCAGCAGCAGCAACAGCAGCAGAATGCACAGCAAAATCATATGTCATAGGTGAGATTATTCAATGGTCATTCTTTTGGCTCAAACCTGTGAAGGGTTGAGCATCTTTTACCAGCTACTGAGCACCAACCGCAATGGGAGCAGAGAGTGCTTATCGCTTGGTAGACTTCAGTGTGCCCTACCCGAAGAAAAATGCACTTTGCAAGTAGGGGATTTGCCACATCAGAATGTGGAGCTATTTTTCCAAGTCTGAATCTAGAAATCAATACCTGGCATACAAGTCTAGCATGCAATACAAGGAAGAGTCCGAGCAGTAACTTAGTATTTTTTCTGCACACCCTCTCATACTGTATTTTACTCCCATCAACCAAAAAATAGAGTTATTGTAAAAATTACAAATTTTTTGCTACCAGCTTTAGGGTTAATATAACAGTCCCTTACTACTACGCTGCAGAGCATCTACACATATGAGGGGAATTTTTCCCAGCCCTTTCACAGCTACAAAAAGCCCAAAATGCACCAGAGCCACTGTGGTTCCATTGCATAATGTGTTGGAAAAGTGCTTAGTTGCATATCCTACCTCCACTGTGGTAGGGATATTCCATTCACCGCATGGGTACTTATATGGCCAAAATTACTATAGTATCTGAGTGCCTTACAATCTTTAATGTATCTTCACAACACCCCTGTGAGATGGCACTTCCTGATCACTCCCATTTTCCAGATGGAGAACTGAGAGGCTAAGTGATTTGTCCAATGTCATCCAGGAAGTCTCTAGTGAAGCAGGGACTTGAACCCAGCTCTTCCAAGTTGTAGGCTAGTATCCTGCTTTGGTCCCCTAGACAAGAGTCTTTTGCTGAGGTTTTGCATGTGAGATCAGAATTTTGCTTGGTGGACCCTTATTCTGCGAGTCTTAGTCAAAATTCCTGTTTTCCACTCTTAATGTTACAGATGTAAATGGTTAAGTTTTGTGTAATAAATTGTGTTTTTCTACCTTAAACTGGACTGTTGCAGGAACTATTAAAATGCAAAATCTCACAAAGTTTTCAAATAAAGTTTAGACAATCTCACCCCAATTAAATCTTTAAATGTACTATAGTGCTTATAGTTAAAGTTATTCTTTGTTGGGGAGAAAGGAAGGAAGGAAGGAAAATATGAGTGACCCAATCCCTCAATTCTTTTTGTTAGCTCTGAGAAGTGTTCTTGTTTGTTTAATTCTAGGTTATTCTCAAGAATAAAATCCAGATCAAGAATTCAGTAACCAAGCAATTGGAGCTGTGCTTCAATATTCCAACCTACAGTTACAAGGAAGCAGAGGGAACACAATAACTGAACTCACCAAGAAGTTATGAATAAGTGGTGTAAGAATAATTTAGTAAAAACCACAACACACCTGGTACCTTCTTTATAAGGCTTTTCAGTACAGTGCAGTCTCAGATACAAGATTTCTATAACTTTATTCCTAATGAGCAGTATGGTAAGTAAACACTATGAAATGTAGAGAAGTTTGGGGTTTCTTTATAAATCATTGTAAGGTCCAATCTTGCACTCCTTATTCTAACAAAACTCTGGCCTATTGGTTCACTGAGGTCAGTGAAGGTTATATCTAAGGATGCGAAGATCAGCTGCTAGTAAAGGTGAAGTCTTTCTCTGCAGTTATTTCCAGAAATGAACAACTTGTAGTTCATCAACCAAACTGCATCTGTTCAAAATGTTGCCACAAACATAAAACAAAAACTCTCACATCACACTCCATAACCTCTTTCTACTATATATTGTAGAGTTGTTTTAATCTGACTTCCGGTTTATAATAATTTTAATTTTTTCCCTGAAAATAGCAAGTTACTATATTTATAAAATATTCAGTTGTAGAAGCAATTGGCTTTTTACTCTTGATGTTTCCATATATTTTATTATGCATCAATAGAGTGAGGCAGTTTTAGATCTACTTTAATTTTATTAGTAGCAAGGCTAGAGAATCTTAGAACGTATTTTTAAATATAGGTATTGCTTGTATCCATTAGAGCTATTATTCTGAAATCAATAACTTAATATACTGTATATTTATTCCATAAAATATATATTGTCAGAATGTACTTGTTACAGAAATAGGATCTTTGCTTACCATGTATTACAAATATAGTAAGATAACGTTAGCAAAAGACCAAGTTTTGTTTGGCACATATTCATGTGATAAATATAACCCAGGTATCTTAGCTTTTCTGTATTTTAAAATTTATTTTGTATTTCATTGTTAATATATTTAGGAGAAGAAGTGTAAATTGTTCCTGGCATATTTTCTTGTAGGTCAGTTTGATCTTGAAGTTTAGAACTTTATCAAATCAAATTGGAATGTAAAAGCAAAATATATAAGAACCTTTTTAAGTTTACATTTACTTTTCCAAAGATTAATGAACAGTCACAGCCAAAGCTGGAAGGCTAAAAGGATCATCTACCTTAGAAGTGAAAAAAAACCAAAAAACTTAATCCTCAAATTGTGACCAATTTATTATCATTTTAAAATGTCTCCTATATAGAGAAAAAGGAGGCAAAAAGGAAGTCCTCCAATTCTTCCATACTGAAAACTCCAGTTGATTTCACTTGGAATTTGGGGGCACAACTATTCTGAAACAATGCTCTGGTTGCAGCCTTGTAACAAAAAGGCCAAAACATGTTACATCTTTTCTCTGCAAGTACTCACATCATTGATTCTCTTCACTTAAGTATAAGAGCTAATCAAATACAGAGCAGACAGCCACAGCGGGGGAAATGGATATACCACAGTAGCATAGGTTTAAAAAAGAATACCTACTGGCCACTAGCTTTGACAGTGTTCCATTTAACTGCTGAAAGTAATCATGCTTTTAAAACCAAAATTATATTAAAAACACCAGATGAACAATATAATACCTAGAAATAATTCCATCCAGTGGTCCTGGTGATGACATGAATTAAACAGTCTAACTTGAGTGTGCCACCAGAAGTTAAAGATGGAATATTCTTTTACTACGTTGTGCAAAGATTTTGTAGGAGTTTTTTTGTTTCATTTTTTAACTTAAGATTATGTACCCATTTGAAATATCTATTTTAAAGCTATATTTTTAAAAAAACATTAGTATTGATAGTATATGAACTATTACTGCATATGACTGTATTATATCCCATGATAATGATTTGAGTTACATTGACTACTCTGTATAGAGACCAAATATTACACAGTACGATTAGTGAGACCACTGTATTACATTCTTTCTGAACTCTCTCCTGCCCCTCATCACAATATCTAGATTTTAATGGAATGGACAGTTAGTATAGTAAATTGCAAAAAAAAAAAAAATGTCATTAATGTCTTTATATAGAGAAGCATATCTAATTCATTTGCATATGTTATTGTCCAATAAATTATTTATACATATTAATATAAACATCTCAGTCTCTGCCAACATTTAAAAATAAGAGGAGAGTATAATATAGGTACATTACAACAGAAGGGGCTAAAAATCACTGGGGTTAGACTAGATGACCTT
This sequence comes from Gopherus flavomarginatus, assembly GCF_025201925.1. Lineage (NCBI taxonomy): Eukaryota > Metazoa > Chordata > Testudines > Testudinidae > Gopherus > Gopherus flavomarginatus. The sequence continues at coordinate 77,940,997 of NC_066617.1, read as the reverse complement.
TGCGGTCCCTTCTAACCCTATGTTTATGGGGTCAATTTCAATGATCATACCTGCACTGTGGATCTGTAAAGATGTAGCAAGTTAATCACTGGAACAGCTGACAGCAGCCTCTACACACTACCAGTAATCTGTCATCCTCTAAAAACTGAACCTTCATTTATGGATGTTCTCTGCATTTTTCACATAAATCTACAGCTTTGATTCAGCATAGCACTTAAGCACATGCTCATGTATTTAACTAGAACCTAAAAGTGCACACACCGCTCTCTCTCTCTCTCATTCAGACATTCCCACTCTTACAGCTAGTTGTTTGCCTTTTTATTTATTGCTGTTACCGTATAAAATTGGTTTATCTGCAGTCACTTTAGTAAGTTTAAGGTCTCATTGATTTTGGCAGGAATAACTTGAACCCCCTCAGATACGTTTCCTTGTATTGACAGTGAGTTGAACTAGAACAGTGGTTTTCAACCTGTGGTCCACAGACCCCTAGGGGTCTGCAGACTATGTGTAAGATTTCCAAAGGGGTCTGCACCTCCATTTGAAATTTTTTAGGGGTCTGCAAATGAAAAAAAGGTTGAAAACCCCTGAACTACAAGATCCACTAAATCTTTTCTGTCTCTAATACTTGTAAAGGAATAAAGGATACCGTTCTTTGGGTCAGTGGCCCAGAGCTGGCCTGACTGTCCCATTAGCCCAGCCTGCTGCACCTAAGAAAGAACTGGAATTTAATTAGCTGACCCTCATATAAAGAGGCCAGAAGGGGTTTAGCGGGGAAGAGAGGAACTGCAACATCCTGGAGGAAGCTGAGAGGCCAGAAGTGGTTCCCTGATGACCCACTACTGGAGTTATTGCTGAGAGGAACTGCTTCAAAAATGCCAAATGGTCAAAAAGGGAAATTGGTGAGAGATCTGTATTACTGAGGCTCTTAGGTAAGAGTCAAGAAATCCGGTTAGTGGAATTACTGGTGTGAGAGGTTAATTTGGAGGGAAAAGGACTGCTATGTATGCACAGACTTGGAAGTAAGAATCTGCAAGAGTTTGATTATGTTTTATTAAGGCGGCTCAATTAAGGAAACTACCTCAGCTGAGAAATAGCTTCCCTGGATTCCTTGGGAAAGTTCAGTCAAATTAACCTCAGAGAGGGTGAACAGACCTAGCAAGACACGGTTTAGCCCAACAAGAGGAGGGTGCTATCAAATAGGCCTAATCCTTCTACAACATGATAATCAAGGGGGAGCTGTCTGGCTTCGAGTTTCACTATCTTTCCACCATGCCAAAGACAATATCCAGTATTCATAGACAGATTTGGATTTTTGACACTCCCTGCATAAAGCCCACAAATGTATTACGCTAATCCAGTCAGTGTCGCTTTTCTGTTTGTGACAGATAAAAAATCAGTCACCTTTTAAAAGTGTTTCAGAATACCACATTGGGAGAATTCTACAGAAAGGAAGCTTGGGGAACAGGTGAGAGAATTTCATGGCACGCTTCTTAATACAGTGAAACGTATGTGTCATGTTGGCTTCTCAGCTGCAGCTTACACAGTGATCAGTGTAAAGATGAAAAGCCAGTGAGTGCACATGCTTTTCACTTGAATGAAAGAAATGACATACAGTACTGCAGTCCCCCGTTGAAAAAAAGTGTTGCAATGCATATCTGTCCACTATATTATTATGTACTTCTGGGGGAATTCTGCACCAAAAATTTAAAATTCTGCACACAATATTTGAAAATTCTGCAAAATTCTGCATATTTTATTTGTCAAAATAACACAATATAATCATGCCAGTTACAATTTTTGTAATTTATTTCAAAATATCTCTCAGCAAGTATGCCTGTAATAATACAGACAAAAAAAAGATTCTGGTATTTTTTTTGACAAATAGATTCCTTATGAGGCATATTAATATAGAACTTTGTGTAATTCATTTAAATTACAATACAGATCTGTATTTCCTGCACCAGTCAGAAGTAGTGCAAAGGGTTGGGAGAGTCAGGGGTAACAGAAGAGCTGAGGGAAAGAGAAGGAGACTAAGAGTGAACCTGGAGGGTGTTGAGTGTGGGTGGGAAGTTTTTCTTTTTTGGGGGGGAACAGGGGGATTGTTAGGGTGTTTGGAAGCCTCCCCCATGCAGACCCTGGCTGACCCCAAGCCTCTCCCATTCAGTCACGCACATCTACCTCGTCCCCACACCCCTCATCCCCATGGGCCTCTGCAGCCCCCCATCCCCAGGCTCAGTAGTGTCACCCCACTAACTCCTGACCCATGCTCCAGTCTGTCCCCCTCACTAGCCATTCTGAACCCTAGTCTGACTCCCCAGCAGCCTTGTGCGCCCCACTCTGTTCTAACCTGGCTCCAGTGGGCAGGGAATTTTGTATTTTCCCGCATAAAGTACATTTTGCCCAGGTAAGTGCTGCAGTTCCGCCTTGTCCCACAAGAGGACGCTGTGGTGCTAGAACAGTGGGCATGAATGCAGCTGGCTGTTCTGGCACCACAGCGGTCTCTGCTGGGCAAAAGGCAGAATTGCAGCACTTTCCTATGTGGAGAAAATACAAAATTATGCAAGACAGATTAATTCTGCGCGTCTGCTGATGCACAGAATCCCCCTACGAGTAATTATGCTATTCCTACAGTGCATAATGGGGGGCCCAGTTATACCAAGGACCTTTCAGAGCTACCACAATAGGAACAAAAAAAATGTAGGTCACACTGACAGATGGGGACACTATTTCAGAAATCAGTGACTGGAAATGAGGTAGGAGTCATGGAGGATAACCAGCCAAACATGAGCTCTCTGTGCAGTGCTGTGGCTAAAGCTCTAACATGATCTTTGGACGTATAAGCTAGGGAGGATCAAGAAAGATTAGAGAGGTGGTAGTATCTCTGTATACAGCATCAGTATACTATGCCTGGTTCTCATCAGTGGTGCCAATTAAAATATTTCTTGGGGGGAGGAAGGACAAATTCTGAGCCAACCCAGGCCACATAAGGGACCCTGTTCCAGTCCCCACTCATTCTTCCCCTCAGCCAGGGATCCCAGGTCTCCCTTGACTGGTGAGTCTTCCCTCTCTCTTACCCACACAGTGCATGTGCCAGTGCCACCAGGATCAAATTTTTGGCAGACTCCCCTGAGCTCCACCCCGTGTGCCAGTCTGCAATATCAATTTGTCCTGGCCATGGCACTGAAACCATGCAGCTAGAGCCATGCTCCAGACTGCTCTGGCAACAGCCACATTGACGTAGTATGGGAACACTGCTTAAAAGTGGTCAGACAGAGCTCCCCAACATCCCCTAGCTTCTAAATCTATGGAACTTTGAGCAAGTGCAAATACCTCGTGGGGAGACAGTCTCCCCTAAATGCTGCCACTGGTTCTGGTGCTCACACTTGAAAAAAAAGACACTGGAAAAGATTCAGAATTGCTACAGGAGTGATTTGAGGTCTGGACACTGGTCTTCCAGAGAAAAACGAAAGATGCTCAATCTATTAAGTTTACCCAAGAGGAGGTTAAGTAGTAACTTGATCAGCAGCCTTCGGTACACGGCCCATCAGGGTAATCCGCTGGTGGGCCTTGAGACATTTTGTTTACATTGACCATCTGCAGGCACGCTTACTGCACCTCCCACTGGCTGGGAATGGTGAACCATGGCCACTGGGAGCTGCGGGAGGCCGTGTCTGTGGATGGTCAATGTAAACAAAATGTATCTTGGCCCACCAGCAGATTACCCTGATGGCCCGCGAAAGCGCATGCTCCAATACGTCTGTTAGTCTATAAGGTGTCACAGGACTCTTTGCTGCTTTTACAGATCCAGACTAACACGGCTGTCCCTGATATCTTCTGCCCAGATAGCTCAGATTCCTAACTGACCTTGCATGTGCCTATGTTTTGGTGGTGGCTCCTATTCTTTCAGCTATCTATTCTATTAAGGAGCTTAATTACATTGATCCTGACTGAACGGTGGATGTTTTGCACACCAGTTTCAATGTGGTTTCATCAAATTCCCAGAACAATATGCTATAGCTCAAACAGAAGTTATGGGCTTAATGTAAGGCCTGAAAACCTGTGGCCTCACTTATGCAGGAGATCAGACTATATGTTCATAATAGTCCTTTCTGATCTTAGTCTATAAATGTGATAGTCAAAATGTTTGGACAAATATTCAAAATGACCACATACTTTCTGGGTCTTACCTGACCAATACGAATTTCTTGACTTTGCAAAATTGGGCTGGAAATCTCAGGTAGATTGAACTTCTCACACACTTTCCCATACTCCTGCTTCTGGTCGTGCCAGGAAAGCCAGCAATAGCCTCTCACTGTATTTCTACACTTCCGGTTCTACCCAGAGTTAACAATTACAGAAATGCATGAAAATTAAAGTTATCCAAACCTAGAAAAAAAATGTAATATAAATTTGATACTAAAGAATGTGGTGAAACCTGAGTGTTACTGAAGTTCAGAGGTCTGCAACTATTCAGGAGCTAACAAAGGTCCCCAGGACAGAAGAATTGTACCCATATTGAAAATCCAACATTCCCTCAACAATTTTATCCTTGAGCTGACCTTCATTTTATTTACATGTTGCTAGGTCTTTATTTTCCTCTCATTTTGTATTGTTAAATATGTTAAATTGTTAAATGGGATGTTTCCTTGATTACTTTCGTAACTGTTAGAATTTTACAGAGAGATATTTTATGCTAAGACATTTCCTACTTAACATGGTGATCTACACTAAAAAAAAAAAAGACAAGATCATGGCCTCATTAACATCCTTACTGTTAAAACAAACTCAAACACATAGCTAATCAACAAACAGCCTGCTCTATATTTGCAACCAACTTCATCTTTTGATGTATTAAACTTCTACAAAGAGACAAGGTGGTAAGGCGATAGGTTTTATTGGACTACTGGTGAGAGAGAGCTTATGCAAAGTTCTTCTTCAGGTCTGGGAAACTTAGGGCTTGTCTTCACGTTTAGCACTACAATGTCGCAGCGGCGCTGCTGTAGTGCTTGAGTAAAGATGCTACTATGCCAACAGGAGAGCCTCTCCCATCAGCACAGTCAATCCATCTCCCCAAAAGGCAGCAGCTATATTGGTGAGAGATGCGCTCCTGTTGACATAGTGCTGTATACATAAGGATTAGGTAGATATGGAAGTTTCACACCCCTGAACAAGATAGTTACACTGATATAGGTCTGTAGTGTAGTCCTGGCCTCATAATGTCACAGCTAAATACAAGATGGAACAGATCATTAAGCATAAGTAGTTAACACATATTTGAAGGCACCATTCAAGGTGAAGTGGCCAGTTAACAACCCTCCAGACATACAGAGGAAAGGAAGGTGGGGAGGATGGAAATCTAGGTTTTCTGAGGGGTTGTTACTGGGTTATAGATTGTTGTAATAAGCCATATATCCAGTGTCGCTGTTCAGTCCATGATTTTTTTTGTATCTAGCAAAGTTCAGAATTTCTGCTCCCAGGCTCGCCTTTTGAAAGTATTTCCTTTGAGCTACCATCCCTCACAATAATAGCATAGCTGCTGTCATGGTATAATTCCCCACTCTGAAACTTACCGTCCAAAAGATGGGGTACCACAATGAATTCCTCTAAGCTCAATTACAAGCTTAGTACTTGTAGCGCTGCCACCAACCAGGAATTCCAGTGCCTGGTACACTCTGGTCCCCCCAGAACCTTGCCTGGGGACCCCCAAGACCCAGACCCTCTGGATCTTAACACAAGGAAAGTAAACCCTTTCCCCCACCGTTGCCTCTCCCAGGCTTCCCCTCCCTGGGTTACCCTAGAAGATCACTGTGATTCAAACTCCTTGAATCTTAAAACAGAGAGGACAATTCACCTTCCCCCCTCCTTCTCTCTCTCCCTCCCAGACTCTCCCTGAGAGAGAAAGTAATCCCAACAAAGAGAGAAAATTAACCTCTCTCTCCCTCTTCCCTCCTTTTTCCCCACCAATTCCCTGGTGAATCCAGACCCAGTCTCCTGGGGTCTCACACCAGAATAAAACAAACAATCAGGTTCTTAAACAAGAAAAGCTTTAATTCAAGAAAGAAAAAACAGTAAAAATTATCTTTGTAAATTTAAGATGGAATAGGTACAGGTTCTTTTAGCTATAGACACTGGGAATACCATCCCAGCCTAAGTATACAAGTACAAATTAAAATCCTTTCAGCAAAATACAAATTTGAACTCCTTCCAGCCAAATACACATTTACAAATAAAGAAAACAAGCATAAGCCTAACTCGCTTTATCTACCTAGTACTCACTATTCTGAACTTATAAGAGCCTGTATCAGAGAGATTGGAGAGAAACCTGGTTGCACGTCTGGTCCCTCTGAGCCCCCAAAGTGAACAACCACCAAAATCTAACAGCACACACAAAAACTTCCCTCCCTCAAGATTTGAAAGTATCCTGTCCCCTGATTGGTCCTCTGGTCAGGTGACAGCCAGGCTCACTGATCTTGTTAACCCTTTACAGGCAAAACAGAGATGAAGTACTTCTGTTCTATTAACTCTTAATTATCTGTTTATGACACGCCCCCCAAATCACTGACAGTGTGGAACCACACTGGCAGTGATTTCTCCCTAGAACTCTAGAATAAACAGATCAATAAACACATGCACCGATACATATGCTACTAATTATGTACAACTACAAGATTCTTCACATTGTAAGGACAATGTTTAACCAGTTGATTTTGGGAAACCTTTATGGGAGAGTGCATCAACTCCTTGATTTGTTGCCGCTGCAGACGTTCCAGGGTTGTGGAGAGGGTCACCTCTCCCACGCCACCGTCACTTTTCCCTTCATCGTAGACACCGTCAGGCCACTCAGTGTTCTCTCCTCCCTGGGCTGTAAACTGACAAACCTGTAAGTCTCTGGAATAGAAAGGCTTGAGAGAATTAACGTGGTACACTCTGGGCTTTAGGGAGGAATTAGGAAATGCTGTGAGGTAGTTAACAGCTCCCAGGCGCTCTTGGACCGTGAATGGCCCTTCCCATGATGCTTCCATCTTATGGGCCTGTTGCGCCTTCAGGACCATAACCTGGTCTCCTACCTTGAAGGAACGCTCTCTGATATGTCTATCATACCAGGCCTTTTGCTCTTTTTGAGCATCCTTTAGGTTTTCTTTAGCGAGGGCTAAAGAGTGTCAGAGGGTGTTTTGTAGGTTGCTTACAAAGTCCAGAATCTTAGTTCCTGGAGAGGGTGTAAACCCCTCCCATTGCTGCTTCACCAACTGTAATGGCCCTTTAACCTCGTGGCCATACACAAGCTCAAACGGTGAAAACCCTAAACTGGGATCTAGTACAGCCCTGTAGGCAAAGAGCAACTGCTGCAACACTAGGTCCCAGTCACTAGAGTGTTCATTCACGAATTTATGTATCATGGCCCCCAAAGGTCCATTAAACCTTTCCACCAGGCCACTGGTTTGATGGTGGTATGGGGTGGCAACTAAGTGATTCACCCCATGAGTTTCCCACAGTTCTTTCATGGTCTCGGCCAGGAAATTAGTCCCTGAATCCATAAGGATGTCGGAGGGCCAACCTACCCTGGGAAAAATGTCTGTTAGGGCCTGGCACACAGTTTTAGCCCTAGTGTTGCCTAGGGCTATTGCTTCCGGCCATCAGGTAGCAAAGTCTACAAAAGTCAGTATGTACTGCTTTCCTCTGGGGGTCTTTTTCGGGAAAGGACCCAGAATATCCACAGCTACTCACTGAAATGGGACCTCAATTATGGGGAGTGGCTGGAGAGGGGCCTTGACCTGGTCTTGGGGCTTTCCCACTTCTTGGCACACCTCACAAGACCGGACATACTTGGCAACATCCTTGCCCATCCCCTCCCAGTGGAAGGACTTCCCCAACCGGTCTTTGGTTCTGTTCACCCCAGCATGGCCACTGGGATGATCATGGGCTAAGCTTAAGAGCTTCCCCTGGTATTTAGTTGGAACCACCAACTGTTTTTGTGGATGCCAGTCTTCCTGGTGTCCACCAGAAAGAGTCTTCTTATATAAAAGCCCTTGTTCTATAACAAACCGGGATCGGTTAGAAGAGCTGAGAGGTGGTGGGGTGCTCCTTGCCACCACCCAAGCTTTCTGAAGGCTGTCATCTGCTTCCTGCTCGGTCTGGAACTGTTTCCTGGAGGCTGGAGACACCAGTTCTTCCTTAGACTGTGGATTTGGGCTTGGTCCCTCCGGAAGCAATGGAGGTGATGGGGTTGTCTCCGTGGCTGGTGAACCGCTCTCCGCTGGTGCACCAGGTGGTATTTCAGGCTCTGGCTGAGCCTCTTGGGTAGGGTTGTCTGCTGCTTCTGCCAGTTAGGCTCGCTGGCGCCCTCTGGCGTTGGGGTTGAAGATGCGTTTGCAAGTGCTGGCGTCAGTGCTGGCAATGGTTCTGGTGCTGGTTGCGTTTCCAGGTCCAGGTCTGGGACTGGAAGTACTGTGGCTGTTGCAGTCGTTGGCAGGGGATCCGGGTTCACTACCTCCATCTGGATCTCTGCTAACACAGACGGGGCCCCTGTGGAGGGCTCAGGAACAGGGGTGGCTCTGGAAGCTTGCCTGGCTTGGCTGCGTGTAACCATTCCCACCCTCATGGCCCACTTTACCTGGTTGGCCAAGTCTTCCCCCAGTAGCATGGGGATGGGATAATTGTCGTAGACTACAAATGTCCACATTCCTGACCAGCCTTTGTATTGGACAGGCAGTTTAGCTGTAGGCAAGTCTACAGCTTGTGACATGAAGGGGTAAATTGTCACTTGGGCTTTTGGGTTGATGAATTTGGGGTCCACCAAGGATTGGTGGATAGCTGACACTTGTGCCCCCGTGTCTCTCCACGCGATAACCTTCTTTCTGTCCACTCTCAAAATTTCCCTTCGCTCCAAGGGTATTTGAGAGGCATCTGGGCCTGGGGATCTTTGGAGTGATGGAGATATAATGAACTGCACTCGGTTGGGGTTCTTGGGGCAGTTGGCCTTTATATGTCCCAGTTCATTACACTTGAAGTATCGCCCAGCTGACTGGTCACTGGTGGGGTTGTAGGTGGGGTCTTGGGTTGCCCTCGGGTATAGGGTTTATTGTCGGTGTGACCCCTGTGATATTCACTCCCCTTGATAGTAGCTTTTTTCTTTTCTGCCACTTCCACCCATCTGGCTCCAATCTCCCTCGCCTCAGTGACAGTTTTGGGCTTCCCATCTAGGATGTACCTTTCTATTTCCTCTGGAACACCCTCTAAGAACTGCTCCAATTGTATTAGGAGGTGCATGTCGTCCAGAGATTTAACATTGGCTCCTGATATCCAGGCATTATAATTCTTTCCAATGTGGTAGGCGTGTTGGGTGAATGACACATCTGGTTTCCACCTTAGGGCTCTGAAACTCCAATAGGCATGCTCAGGTGTTAGCCCCATTCTGATTCTGGCCTTGGTTTGAAAAAGTTTATAATCGTTCATGTGTTCCTTAGGCATTTCAGCCACCACTTCTGCTAGGGGGTCCACTGAGCAGTGGCCTCAGCTCTATCATGTACTGGTCTTCAGAGATGCTGTACCCATGGCAGGTCCTTTCAAAATTTTCTAGGAAGGCCTCAGTGTCATCACCTGCCTTGTAGGTGGGAAATTTCTTGGGATGTGGAAAAATAACTGGTGAAGGGTTGCTAGGATCGGCTGTGTTCTTCTGCTTAGCCTGTTCTAATGCCAGGGCCTGCTGGTGGGCCTCCCTCTGGAGTTCTACTTGTCTTCTGTGGGCTGCCTCTGTGTCTTCTTGTTCTCTTTTATAGGCCGCCTCTCTTTCTCTTTCTTCCCTCTCTCTTTCCCACTCTTTTTCTTTTATCTCCAGCTCTCTCCTGTGGGCAGCCTCTTTTTCTTCTTGTTCTCTTTTGTGGGCTGCCACTTTTTCTCTTTCTCTCAGCTCCATTTCTTTTTCCCTCAGTTCTATCTCTTTTTGTTTTATTTCTAGTTCTTTTTGTTTCTTTTCCATGTCTCGCTTGTGGTCTGCGTCTTTGATTTGTTCCTCTGCATCCAGTCTCGCTCGTTCCTGTTTCAGGGCGTCTTTGGCACTCATGGTTCCTGCTTTCTGGTGTTGAGGCACCCTCTGGTGTTTACTGCCTGAAATGCTGCTTTTCTGTTGCCTCCTTAGGGTTGCTTAGCAACAGAGTCTTTTTTTTAACTCCTTCTACCTAGCTATTCCCAACAGAGTTAGAAAGAAAAAAAAACCATTAATTTGCAAATGTGTTTTGCTGGTGTATGGTGACTCACAACTGGAGTTCCTTTGTTTAAAAAAGAGCCTTGTTAAACTCTAATGCCTTTGCCTTCAGAATACTCAGAAGGGAGAGATCAAAAAAAAACTTGCAGACCTTTGCTTTTAAAAACAAACAAACAATCTCCTCTAGCCTGCTTTACACACAGCTAGCAGCGAAAGAGAAAGAAAAAATCCTACTGGCTTTTGCTTCTAAACCCAAACCTCAGTCTGCCTGCAGATAGCTAGCAGGGAGAGAAATAAAAACCTATCTTATATATATATCCCATACACTGCACACCATGTCATGGTATAATTCCCCATTCTGAAACTTAGCGTCCAAAAGATGGGGTACCAGCATGAATTCCTCTAAGCTCAATTACAAGTTTAGTACTTGTAGCGCTGCCACCAACCAGGAATTCCAGTGCCTGGTACACTCTGGTCCCCCCAGAATCCGGGGACCCCCAAGACCCAGACCCTCTGGATCTTAACACAAGGAAAGTAAGCCCTTTCCCTCACCGTTGCCTCTCCCAGGCGTCCCCTCCCTGGGTTACCCTGGAAGATCACTGTGATTCAAACTCCTTGAATCTTAAAACAGAGAGGAAAATTCACCTTCCCCCCTCCTTCTCTCTCCCCCTCCCAGTTTCTCCCTGAGAAAGAAAGTAATCCTAACAAAGAGAGAAAATTAACCTCTCTCTCCCCCTTCTCTCCTTTTTCCCCACCAATTCCCTGGTGGATCCAGACCCAGTCCCCTGGGGTCTCACCAGAATAAAAAAAACAATCAGGTTCTTAAACAAGAAAAGCTTTAATTCAAGAAAGAAAAAACAGTAAAAATTATCTTTGTAAATTTAAGATGGAATGGGTACAGGGTCTTTTAGCTATAGACACTGGGAATACCCTCCCAGCCTAAGTATACAAGTACAAATTAAAATCCTTTCAGCAAAATACAAATTTGAACTCCTTCCAGCCAAATACACATTTGCAAATAAAGAAAACAAGCATAAGCCTAACTCGCTTTATCTACCTAGTACTCACTATTCTGAACTTATAAGAGCCTGTATCAGAAAGATTGGAGAGAAACCTGGTTGCACGTCTGGTCCCTCTGAGCCCCCAGAGTGAACAACCACCAAAATCTAACAGCACACACAAAAACTTCCCTCCCTCAAGATTTGAAAGTATCCTGTCCCCTGATTGGTCCTCTGGTCAGGTGACAGCCAGGCTCACTGATCTTGTTAACCCTTTACAGGCAAAACAGAGATGAAGTACTTCTGTTTTATTAACTCTTACTTATCTGTTTATGACAGCTGCCTATTTCAAATATTCACAAGATGATGGACAATCCTCAGATATCCATCCCAAACACATCACCAAACTCATTCGTTTTAGCCTCACCTATAAGAATTTTACATTCAACAAACAATGCTTTGTCCAAACCATGGGAAGAGCTATGGGTACTAGGATGACCCTCCAATGTGCCAACCTCATCATGTGTCACTTTGAAGAAGACTTTCTGGACAAACGCATCACAAAACGAATGATATACCCGAGATGTATCAATGATAATTTTCATCCTCTGGACTGATGACAAACTTCCTCAGATTTCTACCACAATTTCAACAAGCACCACCCATCCATTAAACTCTCTCTGGAACACTTCCACACCAGCAAAAACTTCCTGGAAACCACAATCAGCTTCAGCAATGGAACCCGATAAACACCCATATATAAGAAACCTATACCTTCCTTCAGAGATCCAGTAAGCACCCCAAACACAAGAAATCTGTTACCTATAGCACTCAGATACCACAGAATATGCTCCGAGGAGAAAGTCTGGGATACACACCTTTAACGCACTCAAAGCCACCTTCACCAAACAAGGACATTCCACTAAACAAGTAGATTGCACCATGGAATGAGCCACCCTAATACCCTGATAAAAACTGCTTCAATACAGAAATAAAACCCCTAGCTATCACCTACCACCCCACACTGGAACCCACATGGGGTATCAAACAACTACAACCCATACTTGATGGGAACCCAATCCTGAAAGAAATCTTTCCTGAACCCCCTCTTCTTGCCTTCAAACAACCCCCCAACCTCTCCAAGCTCATCAGAAGCAATTCCCCACAGACCAGGACACACCAACTCAAAGCGACATCTCTCCACTGCTACAATGAGCTACACCCCCCATAACACACCTTTCAAGATCCATCAGTCCTACACATGCCTATCACAACTTGTGGTGTACCTTAACCAGTGCACTAAATGTCCCACTAGCAACTATTTGGGTGAAACCAGAAAAATCACTGCACTCTTGAATGAATTCATACAGGAAAATGATAGAAGACAAAAAACACCACATCACCTCTGGGTGAACAATTTTTTCACAAAGCAATCACTCCGTCTGACCTACCAGTCCTAATCCTCAAAGAAAACCTGCACAACACTTTCAAAACATGAGCCCTGAAAGCTGAAATTCATAACTTTGCTATATACTAAAAGTTATGGACTGAAGAGAGGCACTGGATTTATGTCTTATTACAACGATCTATAACGCACTAACAACCACCCTCAGCTGCCTTCTCTTCCCCTACCTTCCTTTTCTCCCTCTGACTGGAGGAGTGTTAATGGGCCACTTCACCTTGAATGGTCCCTTGAAATATATGTTAACTACTTACGCTAAGCCGGGGTAGGCAACCTATGGCACAGGAGCTGAAGGCGACACACAAGCTGATTTTCAGTGGCACTCACACTGCCTGGGTCCTGGCCATCGGTCCGGGGGCTCTGCATTTTAATTTAATTTTAAATGAAGCTTCTTAAACATTTTTGAAACCCTATTAAGTTTACATAAAACAATAGTTTAGTTATATATTATAGACTTATAGAAAGAGACCTTCTAAAAAGGTTAAAATGTATTACTGGCACACGCAACCTTAAATTAGAGCGAATAAATGAAGACTCGGCACACCACTTTTGAAAGGTTGTTGACCCCTGGGCCAAGCAATCTGTTCCACCTTGTGTTTAGCTCTGACACTAAGGGCAGATCTACACTTAAAACTCTGCGTCTGCGCTGCAGCAGCTGCACCGCTGTAGCACTTTAGTAAAGACGCTTCTACGCTGACGGGAGAGCTTCTCCCATCAGCACAGTTAATCCACCGCCACAGTTAATCCACCTATGTTGACAGGAGAAGCTCTCCCACTATCATAGCGCTGTTTACTTGGGGGGTTAGGTCACTACATATCTGAGCGTTGTGGATTTGTCACACCCCTGAGTGATGTAGTTATACCAATATAAGTCTGTAGTAGACCTGGCTTACACTTCCCAGCCTTGAAGAAGAACTCTGAATAATCTCAAAAGCCTGTCTCTCTCACCACCAGACATTGGTCCAGTAATAGATATTACCTCACCCACCTGTCTCTCTGATATCTTTGGACCATCACGGCTACACCACCACTGCATTGAACTTCTACAAGTCAGATTTCAAAAGCACTAAGCGATCTTTAAGCATCTAAAATACCTTGAACAAGTCTGGCCTTAAGCACCATATAAATGCTGGATGATATGATGCCAATATAGGCCCTGAAGGAAAAGAGAAAGGATTGATTGACAATTTTTAAGCCCTAACTGGCTATAAAGAGATGAAATCACTTCTATGTAAGAAGAGCTGTATAAATTTAACACACAGAGGAAAAAAAAACTTGAATTACATATCTGAAGTTGTTATATCTGTATGTTTGATTCTGAAGGTGAATGATAACCATGCATCACCAAGAGAAAAGTTTACATAACTACTTTTATGCATCACCTAAATAGTAATGTAACAGTACGACTTTGAAGCTTCAGTCCTGCAAAGATGTATGCTAATGCTTAACTTCACTGTGTGTTGTTAGTCACAGACTGCATGGATACAATGCATCATACACTTAGCTGGGACTACTCAAAGTGTGCAAAGTACATGCATAACTATCTTCAGGATCAGTGCCTACATGTGTGTTAATGCAAACACAACGTTATATATGGACACTTGTTAGTCTTCACTTCTTTTGTAGGATCATTTGTTCTGCTATCACCATTTTGTCTGTGGCTAACTTTTTCTAGGCCACATAAAATTTATTTTACTTGTCTGCATTCTAACATTTCCTTTATCAAAAAATTATCTAATTATGCCTGCATTTGTTTTGCCATGTATATCCATACATGTTGTCCTTTTCACTGAACAATTACTTATAATGAAAAGCTCTCCATGGTATGTCTCTATTATAAATAAACTAAGAGAGACATCTAGTGCTTAAAGATGTGGATAGCACCCTAAAACTAACAAGTCCAACACTTACTACTGTAGCTTTATTCTAACTGGTTAAAAGCACAAATATGTACATATTTTGTGTCGTAACATTTCTATACCATCCATATAGATTGAACAGCTCAGAAAAGTTTCCTTTAAAGTAGGTATCTGAGCTGTGAGCAAGTATTCCCTATAATTTGAATGGGGAATAACAGTAGTACTGTTAATACCTTGTCCCACAGAAACACAAACTCTACTGTTAATGTAAGCATTACTTAAACTGATCTGTGCATTGCACAGTCATGAGACTTAACATGTCTACACCGGTCACTGCAATCTAATATCACATCAGGGATGATGATGAGACAACTGAAAGCAAATAGGACCTAATTCAGCAATGCACTTAAGCATTGCTTAAGTCTCATTGAAGCTAATGGGACATACCTCCTATACTGGCCCCCATGCTCTAGGAAAGGTGTTCACTCCCTAACAGGAATGCTACAGCCACAAGGATCCTTTTGTTCCATTAGGACATCTCTTCCTCTGACAAGGGCTACAATCTTTGTCATTAGGGGATGTAGCCAGGTATGCCACACCATTGTTGGCTTGCCAATATTTAACCAAGTAATGGGTAAATGAAGCAAACAAGATGCCTCAAGTGGTTAAAAGCTTCAGTGACTAGTAAGATGCCCACTTCTTAATCAAGTCCTTAATCAAATCTCCCATTCAGGTCTATGGGAGTTTCCCCTAAGTGAAGGCCAAGTCTAGAATGTTTATCTTGAGTCTGAAAGGAGCATACACACTGGAGTGAAATGGCTGAGCCGCTGACTCTAATGCTGAGACGTGTTTTTCATGAGCTACTGAGTAGTTTTCAGTAGGCTCATGTTGAATGAATGGACCTTGAGTTGCTCTCTCCATAACGGCCAGCACATCTCAGCCACCTTAACCTACAAAGAGATACAGTCATCTTATTAGTAAATTCTGCAACTCAGCAGTAATGTTGATTTATGTCAGCGGCTCTCAAAACTTTTTTTACTGGTGACCCCTTCCACATAGCAAGCCTCTGAGTGCAACCCCTCCCCCCTCGCCCTTATAAATTAAAAACACTTTTTATATATTTAATACCATTACAAATGCTAGAGACAAAGCGGGGTTTGGGGTCGAGATTGACAGCTCATGACCCTTCATGTAATTACCTCAGGACCCCCTGAGGCGTCCCAACTCCCAGTTTGAGAACCCCTGGTTTATGTCTTAGTAAGGAGGAGATGAGCAATGGGATTTTTGAAACCTAATTGTTGGTGTCACCCCGTGGCAGCTTCTCCTCCAAGCTATTGGCCAAGTACAGGTATATGCCACATCCAGTCTTTCAAGCAGGTTTATTCTCTTAACACTGGCGAGTAAACAAATGGAAAAATCTTCACTCGCTCTTTTTTCCTCAAACTTCAGGGCCACTCCCGCCAGGGATCTCTGCACTCCTGCTCCCAGTTCTAGCTAGATCTCCTACCTCCCTGGAGCACGTGGCCCCTTGTTCCATGGACTCACCACAGGAGTTAGCTCCACTCCTCTGTAGCTTCCCTTCCCCAGGCACAACCTACTCCAATCTCTCCTTCCTTTGCCTGGCCTCTTGCAGCCCCAGCGGTAGTCCAGCCCCTTTTATTTGGCTGGCCTGGGCTCGCCTGTTATGACACAGGGAAGCTGGGCCCAATCTATTCACAGGAACCAGCTACCCTATGACTACTGGGAAATCAGACAAAAAACGTGAATCGCAATAATAAAAATTGAGGAAAACACAATACTTCCATCCCTTGAGTATATTGTATTAAGTTTTACTATATTCCACTGATTTAAACATGACTGTTTAATAATCTGTCCTATGACACTTCAACTCATATTAATCAGAACCCTTGAGCTTCCCATCATTGAGACAGGTGCTATCAGCCAGTCACTAATTAACAATATGACAGAAGAGCATTAATCAATGAGGCAACAACTACAAATTGTAAGTGCATGGGAGGGAAGCAGACTAACCAGAGAGAGACCGTGCAATATATGAAGCAAAGAAGTACATCTGCATGCAGACTGTGACATAGGACCAGAAGGACATTTTTGCCATCAACAGCTGTTATAGATATCACTCCTAAACGTTGTGAGGAGCTCTGCAACAGTTGATTAAAAAGGATAACAAAATCTAATGAGCTATGGATACAAACTCATTAGTGTTTATCGAAATAGGAAAGAAACCAGAATGGGTGAAAACTCTTTAAAAAAACTGATACAATTTTTTAAATGTCAGTAATTTATATTTATATGTTGCTAGTTCTTTACTTTTTTTCTCACGTTGTGGTCTTAAATTGGTATAGGGGATTTTTTGTACATATTTCTTCAATTACTTTCCTGTTAGCAGAATTTTAGATTTTACTTTGAGATTTTTATCTAGGATGTTTCATGCTGATCTATGCTAAAGTCGACAATCCCAAGGTCTCATTAGCTTTCTTACTGTGAAAACACAAACATGTGACTGATTAACCAGCAGTCTGTTCTATATTTGCAGCCAATTCCCCCTTCCAATACACTGAACTTCTACACGTCAAGATGTGTTAAATACTTCAGCCGGTCATCAGGATTTTCACTTTGAAGTAAATGGGACTAGTATGCCTCACTCAGGTGCTTTTGAAAATCCCACTACAGGATGCCTAAATGTGGAGTTTGGAGCCTAATTTCAGGGATGCATTTCTGATGGAAAATGGGAAAATTTAAATTTTGCCAAAAAATTTCCATTTTTCCCCCTCAACAGCAATTCAAATGACAGCTCTCCACCTGTCCACCTTGATGGCTTTTCAACCTCCCCACCTCTGGGGCCTCAACTGTCTGCCTCTCCAGCTTCAGAGATTGGGAGGCTGAGAGCCCCAGTTCTCTACCTCTCTGGCACTGGGGCTGGAATACTCTTGTCAGCCTCATTTTCTGCATGACAAAAGTGAAATTGATAAGAGCCTTCCAGGCCTACAGGTGGGAAGCCAAAAAATTCTGTTTTGGCTCTCTCAAAGTGGAATTGAATTTGAAATCCTTTCCTTTAAAAAATTGTGTTTTTTTTCCAAGAAAAGACTTCATCCCAAATGGGGACAAAGTAAAAAATGCAAAGTTTTTCCACAGGAAGAAATTTTCATTTTCCAGCCAGCTCTGAAAATACATTTTTTCAATTTTGTGCCAATAGGAAGTTTTTAATTAAAATACTATTTACAGCAAACACTTACGTATTTACTTAACTATAAGCACAAGCAGTCCCATCAAAGTCACTATTCACATGTGGGACTATTCACTGAGGAAAGTTACATACTTGCTTATGTGTTTGCAGGATCAGGGTATTACTTTTTGGTATAAAAAAGGAGAAATCCTGGCAGTAGTGGCATTAAAAAAACTTGAATTCATTTAATTTTAAAACTATCCAGGGAAAAATCCATGGCTGGAAGGGCTAAGGACAATATTAGGAACAAAATAAATCCAAGAAATGATATAGCCCCTTTACTAGATGAAGATGGTAAAATTGTTAATAATGATACAGAAAAAGCAGGAATGTTCAATAAATATTTTTGTTCTGTAATTGGAAAAAAGCAGGGTGATGTACTCATATCATATGATGATGATGAAATACTTTCCAGTCCATTAGTAACCAAGGAAGAAGTTAAAATCTACTGGGGATAAACATTTTTAAATCAATGAACTTGGCTAACTTACACCCGAGAGACCATAAAGCACTGGCTGATGAGATCTCTGGCCCACTGATGTTAATTTTTTAATAAATCTTGGAATACTCAGGAAATTCCAAAAGATTGGGAGAATGGTAATGTTGTGCCAATATTCAAAAAGAACAAGCAACAAGACTTGGGTAAATATAGGCTGGTTAGCCAAACATCAATTCTGGGCAAAATAAAATAAGTTGATAGGTTATTCAAGTGATAAAGAATGGAGATTAATTAATGTCAATCAGCATATTTTATGGATAAACATTCTTGTCAGACAAACCTGTCTTCACTGTTTGAAGAGATTACAAACTTAGTTGATAAAGTTATCTGCATGGATGTAATATACTTAGACTTCTGCAAGGCACTTGACTTAGCATTGCATGACATTCAGAATTTTAAAAATAGCATTATAAAATATTAACAGGGCACACAGTAAATGGATTAGGAAGTAGGTGACTGGCATACCTCAAAAAAGTAATTATCAGGGGGAAATCACTGAATTGAGAATGTTTCTAAGAGCTGTTGCCTGACCTATTTATTATCTATTAATTATATTGATTGCTGAAGAATTCCTGATTAACTCTGAGGTTTGATAGGTTCTTGTTCCAAGATTAGTCCCAGTATTATTAAAATTACTGTTCAGTTGGGAAACCTGAGGCACATGGTTGCAACATTCACACCTACTGTTATTTTCTGGTCTGGTCTGGGGGCAAAGAGGGAATGGGGGCAGAGCCAGGGGTGGAATGAAGCTGCAGCTGGGGTCAGAGCTGGTCAGTGAGCAGAGAGGGAATGAGGGCAGAGCAGGACTGGGTGCTGAATGGGGTTGGAAGTGGAGCGGGGCTGGAAGCATGATGCTCTCACCCCCACCACATGTGGGAGCTGGCCCTCCCTCTCCATATGCTGCCCGAACATTCCTCTGTAGCCCCTTAGAGGGGCACGCCCCACCGTTTGAGAACCACTGCCCCAGAAGAGTATTAGGTTTTTTTGCAACTGCATCACATGTTGGCTCATATTCAGTTTGCGATCTACTATAACCCCCTAGATCCTTTTCAGCAGTACTACTCTCTAGCCCAAGGGTGGGCAAACTATGGCCCAGGGGCTGCATCTGGCCCTCCAGATGTTTTAATCCAGCCCTCGAGCTCCCACTGTGGAGCAGGGTCGGGGGCTTGCCCCACTCTGCACAACTCCTGAAAGCAGCGGCATGTCCTCTGGCTCCTACATGTAGGGACAGCTAGGGGGCTCTGCACGCTGCCCCCACCCCGAGCGACAGAGCAGCACTGCCTCGCCGCGCCTTCGCGTAGGAGCCGGAGAGGGGACATGTTGCTGGTTGTGGGAGCTGCTTGAGGTAAGCACTGCCCAGAGTCTGCACCCATGGCCCCTCCCACACCCCAGCCCCGATCCAGCCCAACCCCTTGATCCCAGCCCAGCCCACCCTCCTGCACCCCCAACCCTTCATCCTCAGCCCCAACCCAGAGCCCACACACCCAGCCGGAGCACTCACCCCGTCCCACACCGCAACCCCCAATTTTGTGAGCATTCATGGCCCACCATACAATTTCCATAACCAAATGTGGCCCTCAGACCAAAAAGTTTGCCCACCCCTGCTCTAGCCTGTTATTTCCCATTTTGTAGTTGTGCATGTGATTTTTCCTTCCTCAGTGTAGTACTTTGCACTTATCGTCATCGAATTTCATCCGGTTGATTTCAGGCCAATCCTCCACTTTGTCAAGGCCATTTTGAATTCTAATTCTGTCTTCCAACATGCTTGCACCCTTTCCAGCTTGGTGTCATTCTCAAATTTTACAAGCATACTCTTTACTCCATTATCCAAGTCATTAATAGAAAACACCAAATAGTGACAGACCCTGCCCAAATCACAGATACACTGCCCCCACCTGCCAATTTGACAATGAACCATTTATAATGACTGAGTACAGTTTTTCAACCGGTTGTGCACCTGTTTTATAGCAATTTCATCTAGATCACATTTCCCTAGTTTGCTTGTGAGAATACCACGTGGAACTGGGTCAAAAGCCTTACTAAAATCAAGATATCAAATCTACTGCTTCCTTCCTATCCGCTAGGCCAGTAACCCTGTCCAAGAAGGAAATTAGATTGGTTTGGATTTTGTTCTAGACAAATATTGGCTATTATTTATTACCCTATTATCCTCTAGGTCAGGGATCAGCAACCTTTGACACACAGCTCGCCAAGGTAAGCACACTGGTGGGCCAGGCCAGTTTGTTTACCTGCCGCATCTGCAGGTTCAGCCAATCGCAGCTCCCACTGGCAGCGGTTCACCACTCCAGGCCAATGGGAAGGGGCACGGGCTGAGGGATATGCTGGCCACCGCTTCCTGCCACCCTCATTGGCCGCTTCCTGCCACCCTCATTGGCCTAGAGTGGCGAACCGCGGCCAGTGGGAGCTGCGATTGGCTGAACCTGCAGACACGGCAGGTAAACAAACCGGCCCGGCCCGCCAAGGTGCTTACCCTGGCGAGCTGCGTGACAAAGGTTGCCGACCCCTGCTTTAGGTGATTATTAAACTGATTGTTTAATAATTTGTTCCATTACTGAAGTTAGGCTGACTGTTCTGTAGTTCAGCAGATCCTTTTTATTCTCCTTTTAAAAGACAGGTGCTACGTTTGCCCTTCTCAAGTCCTCTGGGACCTCACCCATTGTTCATGAGTGTTTAAAGATAATTGTTAGTGGCTCTGAGATTGCTTCAGTTAGTTCCCTGAGTATCCTAGAGTGAATTTCATCAGGCCCTGCCAACTTGAAGATATCTAATTTACCTAAATATTCTGTAACCTGCCCTTTCCTTATTTTGGCTTGTGTTCTTTCCCCCTCATTGTTAATAATAATTGTATTAAGTATCTGGATAGCATTAACGTTTTTAGTGAAGACTGAAGCAAAACAGGCATTAAACACTTCAGCCTTCTCCATGTCATCCATTATTGGAAGTTTTCAAACTCTGGCATGTGCCCACTCCCCAAGGTGGGGCATGGGAGGAATGTTCAGGGGAGGCAGCTCCACACAGTGGGGCTCAGAGAGGAAGAGCCACATCCACCCTGACTCACCGCAGCAGACTACTCAGCCTGTAGGTCAGCAACAACATCCACTATGGCCATGCCAATTTCTGCTCCCAGCTGGCTCTGCCTCCAGCAACTCTCATAGGTGCCTTTCCCCACCCTGAAAACCTGAGTGGGGAGGGGCATGTATTGTATCTATTTTTGTCTGGGGAGGAGCACAACCAAAAAATGTAATTTAAAGTGGGGGGCTCAGGTCAAAAAGTTTGAAAACTGCTGCATAATTAGCTGACTTTCCTTTCTAATTAGAGGATGTATACTTTCCTCTTCACTTTCCACATTCTCTTGCTCCTAATGTATTTATAGAACCTCTTTTATTGTCTTATGTCTCTTGCTAGGTGTAACTCATTTTGTGTCTTAGCCTTTCTGATTTTTGTCCCTATATGTCTGTGCTATTCTTTTGTTACTCCTCCTTAGCAATTTATCCACATTTTCACGTTTTGTAAGATTCCTTTTGGATTTTCAGGTCATGAAAGAGTTCCTGATGGAGCCATATTGGCCTCTTACCATTCTTTCTATCTTTCTTTTGTGTTCGGATAGTTTGTTGCTGTCTCTTTGAGAACTGGCCAACTCTCCTGAGATCCTTTATCCTTTAGATTTTCTTCCCACTGGACCTTACCTAGTTTTCTGAGTTTGTTAAAATCTGCTTTTCTGAAGCCCATTGTCCTTATTCTGCTGCTCTCACTCCTTCTTTTCCTTAGAATCATGAAATATATCATTTCATAATCACTTTCACCCAAATTGCCTTCAACTTTCAGATTCGCAGCCAATTCCTCCCTGTTTGTCAAAATCATGTCTAAAATCTTACCAATTTATGAGGACCTCCAGAACCTTCCAAAGACATGTCTGAAATCTCAAGAGCCTTTTCAGGATCACACTAAGGCTTTTAAAGCATCCTCATTCAATCCTGAGGCACACTGAAAAGAATTCTGGGATAATGCCAACGTCCCAAACACCTAATTGCCAACCCCACAAAAGAACTTCCAGGCACCAGCCTGCCCCAAAAACAATGTTCTGCATTGAACTGTTTTAGAACATTGCATAGCAGATGCAGTCATCTCTTATCCCTTTGGAAGAAGAAAGACAATGCACAATGTGACCGTGGACGCCAGATGCAAACTATGGACCACACTATAAATCATCTTGCTCATTTTCCAGTGGCATCTCAGACTTGCATCAATCTACTCCCAAAGTTAGCCACTGGATTTGGTTACTTGAACGCTGCTAATCACCTCTTGCCATATGAAAGAACTCTAAAATGATTGTCCCCTAGTTACTTCCTCTATGTTCTGAAACATAAAGTTGTCCCCAACAGCCTGTAATAGAATACTGAGCACTCACAATGCAAATTTTCAGCCATAGATCTCAAAGCACTCACAAACAAACAGACTATCCAAAGTCACAGAGCGGGGCAAAGATGGGAAGAGAATGCAGGTCATCCGCTGAGACATCTCTATCTCTAACCACTCAATAGTTATCCCTGTAATATTTTCCAGTTCTTAGTTACATAGCACAGACCTTGATATCACTTAAACTGGGGACTGACAAATGATATTGGAGCAATGCTTTCGAAAAGCATTTCACCATTTAAAAAGTATCCAATTCAGACACATGACTGAATAAGGAGGTTCACTCGGACAAAGCCTTTCATATCTAGGGCTGTGGCTCAAATGTAAAGTAGGCTGGGAATAGTAGAAGCGGGCACCATCTTATTGTCCTATTTGAAAGAAGTGGTTGGTTTCCGTCCAGTCCCTGACCAGGTGTCTACATCCTAATTTATTTTGCTGCCTCTTGCTTTCCTCTTGAAATCTATATCCAGCAATGTGCTCTCATGGCTCTTCCTTAAGGTAAGAACAATTGCTCCGTATTCGCTCCTCATTCCTACTAACCTCACAGTAACTTCATACCAAAGGTGACTTCCTTAAAGTGATCCTGCTGCTTCTTCTCTGCATACCATTGCAATGCTGTTCTCATCAAGGAGTCCCTCTGATTGTGCGTTAATTCCTCTTCCGTCTGGCCAGATATTAATGGATAAGAGCTTTTTAAACAAAGCAAAAATATGTAACATGGAATAAAAAATCCCTTGTTGATTACAGTTCCCACTCAGTAAGCAAATGCATGGCAAGTTTGCTTTGTTTACGATCTGCAAAACAAGTGAGTATAAGCAGAGCTTATTTTTGCTATTTATAAAAGAATAAAAGATGCATATGACCAAAAGGGGCTAACAAATAATTCCATTAACTTCCCTGCAATAGGAAGCAAATATCAGGGCTACCCAGAGGGCGGGGCAAGTGGGACAATTTGCCCCAGGCCCCGGGCTCCACAGGAGCCCCCACGAGAACAGCTGAGACTCCCTCCCCGGCCCTGGCCCGACCCTGCCTCCGCCCCTCTCCCGGAGCCTCAGCGCATCCAGGAGCATCCCTGAACAGCTGCAGCGTGGCTCTGGCGGGGCCCCTCAGCTCTGCCCCATTCAGAGCTGCGTGGTAAGGGGGCAGGGCTGCGAGCTCCAGGCCAAGAAGAGGGAGCTCAGGCCCTGCTGCAGCTCGCAGCCCTGCCCCTTTACCACACGGCTCTGAATGGGGAGGAGCTCAGGAGCCCCGCCAGAGCCACGCTGCACCGCTGTTCAGGGATGCTCCTGAATGCGGTGCGCTGAGGCTCCAGGTGAGGGGGGAGCCAGGGGTAAGGGGCCAGGGCCAAGGGGGTTGGCTAAGGGGCAGGGAGTCCCGGGGACAGTCAGGGGACAGGGAGGGGGCAGAGGTTGGGGGGGTGGTCAGGGGACAGGGAATGGGGGGGTTGGATTGTGGGCGTTCCGAGGGTCGGTCAGGACTCAGCGGGGTAGGGGGGGTAGGGGTCGGGGCAATCAGGGGACAGGGAGCAAGGATAGGGTCCCGGGATGGTGGTTGGGAGGGTTTCTGGGGGACGGTGAGGGGACAAGGAGCAGGATGGGTCACGGATTCTGAGGGGGGCGGGCAGTCAGGCAGCAGGAAGTGGGTGGGGGTCGGATAGGGGGCAGGGCCAGGCTGTTTGGGGAGGCACAGCCTTCCCTACCCTAACTCATTCAGCAGTTTGAGGCTTGCAGAAGAGCCAAGCTGTTAGCTTTTCCATTAGGGCTACCATCCCTTTCACTTCTCAAATGCCAAATTATAGTCTATATTTAATTTCAGTGCCATAGGGAGATTCATGTCAGGGGAGGGTAGCTTCATTTAAAATTAGCCACTGGGAGAGGGATCACATGAGAAGAGCAATATCCTACACCACCTACCTCCTTCCCGGCCCTACCAAGAGAGACCCCTCCACTCCCCTGCATTCCCTGAGGCTTCAGAGGGGTTAATTCAGTGGTTCTCAAACTTTTGTACTGGTGACTCCTTTCACATAGCAAACCTCTGAGTGCAAACTCCCCCCACAAATTGAAAACACTTTTTTATACATTTAACACTATTATAAATAAAAAGCGGGGTTTGAGGTGGAGGCTGACAGCTCACAACTCCCAGTAATAACCTCGTGAGCCCCAGTTTGAGAACCCCTGAGTTAATTTAATTTTAGCACCCTGTGTCCATTCACATGCATGTACAATTTTGAGCATTTCAGTTTTCACAACACAGGCTCATCCCAGATTCTGGAACAAGCTCAAATGCTCACTTCGTGGAGTATGTACATAAGCTATACTATAGACAAACCCACAGTAACCATCTCCAGTTTGTGAGGGACTTCATGGAGCCAGTCTCTAGGAAACAGATAAATGTATGGGGTTAAGTCCATTAATGACTATTAGCCAGGATGGGTAAGGAATGGTGTCCCTAGCCTCTGTTTGTCAGAGGGTGGAGATGGATGGCAGGAGAGAGATCACTTGATCACTACCTGTTAGGTTCACTCCCTCTGGGGCACTTGGCATTGGCCATTGTCGGTAGACAGGATACTGGGCTGGATGGACCTTTGGTTTGACCCAGTGTGGCCATTCTTATGTTCTAAGCTAAATGAACCCAAAGTTATGGAGACAGAAATGAGACAAGGAAGCCAGCAGAGTATCAGAAACCTGGAAAAAATCTCTGACTGGATGGGCTCAAGTATTTGGTCACAAGCTGAGGTGGTTCAAAAGTTTTGTATTTTTTTTTAAGCAGGACTTTTTTTATTGTTTCTTTAAACAATCAAACACAGCATGCAGCAAATATTTGGCCACACACTTCTGAAACCCCAAACCATATTCAGGTTTTGGCAGACTAATTTCAGCTTTTCAATTAAAAAAATCACAACAAATTTTGAAGGAAAACAGACATTGTCCGTGATTTTTTTCTGTTTTTTAAAAAACCCTAGTTTTCGATCCAAAAAAAGTTTTGACAGAAAATATTTGTCCAACCCTTTTAACGAGCTTTAGTGCCTTTTAGCACTAGCTGATTCTAAGAACC
The DNA here is from genome assembly GCF_025201925.1 of Gopherus flavomarginatus. NCBI lineage: Eukaryota > Metazoa > Chordata > Testudines > Testudinidae > Gopherus > Gopherus flavomarginatus. The sequence continues at coordinate 77,915,243 of NC_066617.1, read as the reverse complement.
AGTGATACCTTGTAAAGAAGTTTCTCAAAACTGGGTTTGCGCTGAGATGCAGAAGGTTTATCTTTCCCAGCGCCGCCTGTGGGGGCGGAGCAAGTGGGGCAATTTGCCTCAGACCCCGCAGGGGCCCCCACAAGAATATAGTATTGTATACTATTGCAAATTTTTTTATGGAAGGGGCCCCCGAAATTGCTTTGCCCCAGGCCCCCTGAATCCTCTGGGCAACCCTGGCAAATATTGATAATATTCATAAAATATTCATTTTAACTACTGGTCAGATGAATTTTAGCAATTATTTGAGACAAACTAATGAAAACAAACAAAGAGCTGGACCATCCAAAATACAAATCTGGACCATAACATCATTAACAATCTATGTTGCTGAAACTAGTAACAAATCAGTGTCACACGTCAATCAGCACCTCTCATTGCATTTAGCACATGGCAGTCAAAGTAACCTTTATGTGGTGCCAAATTCCACCAGCAGGTGTCACCTTGGAAGGGCTTACATACATCAAAAGATAAACTGTTTAAATAATAAAATGTTAAAATTATTATTTTTAAAGACCCCCCCAACCCCTTACTCATTGCACATACAATCTCGCTGCCGGCCCATTCTAAGATCTCTGCCTCTCTCTTTCTCTCACACATAATCATTGTCAGGAGTTACCCAGAGGCTGTGGTTCACCAGCTGTTCTCTGCAGGACTGTATAAACTGAAGTCCAGCCACTTTTTTTTTTTTAAGTTTATTGTTTGTGATGCTGCTGAGCAAAACAAAAGCAAGATGACTACAGAGTCATCTGTCTGGGGACCCAAGAGCACACAAAGTGGGAACTCAATGCTATAATGTACAACCAAATCCTGAAGTTCTCTGAGAAAGCAAATTTGAACCCTAGATAAAATGAATTATTGTTTGATTGTTCCAATTCCCCTTTAATCAGGGAACATACTCCCTATAACCAACTGAACACAGAAAATGTCTGACTATGTCCACAGAGAATACAAAATCATTTCAGGGGCATGTCTCAGACAGCAAGAAATGGCTGTAGTGTCATAAGCAATTCTGCAGAATAATTACCAATCAAAAAACTATGGACAGCAGCAAGTGGTTGCCAAGATTCCACACTAGAGCTTTTAAGGTGCCTTACAAGTGTGCCATACTCTTCCTTGTTAAGTATATCATCTGACTAACCACATGTCACTTCACAACAACATTAATTAGTTGTGTTGAGGTAGTGCCTAGGAGCTCCGGCCATGGACCAAGGCCCCATTGTGCTAGGCGCTGTACCAACATAGAGCAAAAATACAGTCCCTAGGCCTCAAAATAGAACCAAGTTGTGAGATTTATGGTACATGCCTTTGACTTTAGTTGGGACTACTGACATGCTTAAAGCCAGGCATGTGCTGAAATACCTTGCTAAATTGGGGCCTTAGGGGCAGATTTTTAAAGGTATTTAGGTGCCTAAAAATGCAGACAGGGATTTTCAAAAGAACATAGGCCCGTAACTCCTATTGATTTCAACGTCTTGAAATAATCCAATTGGTTTCAAAAGGATTTAGGCACCTAAACACTTCTGAAAAAAAAAATCACACTAGGCACCTAACTTCATCTTTAGGTACCTAACTATCTTTGAAAATATGACCCTTGATCCTCGAGGCAATTTAAAAAGAAAAAAAAGGGCCTGATTCTCCACTCGCTACTTTGGCTAATCTCCCATTGAGCTCAATGGGATTCTTGCCGTGGTGGGGAATGCATGATCAGGCCCACAAGTAGATTAATCACCCCTAGAAAAGCCCTGCAAGGCAGATGAGTATGATAGTGACACATTAACTGAAGTAATGTTAAAATAATTGCTTTTCTGGCACACCTGGTTTATAATATGAAAAATCCAACTGATAAGAGTTCCACACTTTTGACACTGAAATCATCAACCTGAAAGAGGGACAGCCTCTGCAACCAGCGGGATGGGCTCAGCACTGTTCAGAAACAGTCTCTATAAAAGTAGATCTTCTGAGGGCAGGCATCTAACTTCTATCGAAGCTAAAAGAACTAAAGAGCCCCCATGATCAGAGTTCATTGAATTAGGCCTCTTCGTTTATGCATAGCTACTGTATGCTTTCAGTTGGACCAGCGATAATATCCATATAAACACCGGTTTTTAGGCTACAAAGTCTGAGTCACATTGGCTGGGGCCTGTGGTTTACATTTTCAGTCCAGATGTGATTTTCTTTTCTTCACCAACAATTGCTTCAGTTTGTTTAACAGAATCTGAGAACAACAACGTCAAAACAAATCCACTGATGCTTCCCTCGCTCCCTGACCACTCCTGCAGTTGTTCTACTCACAGAATTACACTGAAATCAATTCAGGACCAGCCTCCAAAAAATTCTTCTATTTGGAAAATAAATCTTGAAGTCTATCCACCTAGCTATTTATAAAGCTTCTAACCATCATGCTACCCAGGCAGAGCATCCTAGTGGACTTAATCCCCTCGAATGGGATTAACCCTTCTGGAACTAACCGACCAGAGAGGTAATTTATTGGAAATTGCAGGGATGATCAGCACCTAGTGTTTTCAAAGGCACTACCACAGTGTTCACAGTTGTTCAAAAGAGGTATGTTATTGGAAAGTGCACATTTACAGACCTATGTACATAGATATTTAAACTAATTTGCTGTATGAAGCAGTTCTAATTTTGCAGCTCAACAGCTTCCAAACTGCAATATTATCAGATACAAGGGCCGACATTAGACTAGCCCAGGGCAGAAACAAGGAGCGGGCCCCCACCCCGCTGCCCGGGGCCGAAGCCCGAGCTGCCTGGCATCACCACCCAGGGCCGAAGCCTGAGCCGCCTGGCGTCGCCACTTCCCCTCCCTCTAAACATGCCATCATGCCACCCTAAGGAGCACGCCTCGTAGTTTGAAAACCTCTGATTTAGAATGATTTATTTCCAATTTTACAGATTAAATGACTGTAATGCTCACACTACATTTACCCATAATGACTCCGTAGATATGACACAACTTAGCTTTGCAGGGCCCCAAGCAATTGCCCTGCTTGCTACCCTCTAATGCTGGCCCTCTCTGTGACTTGGCCAAGCCATCAGAATTGTTACAATTAAAGCAGTTCATTGGAGTAGTTCTAACATTTATCAAATGCAGGGAGTCCTGAAGACCAAATCAGTGTTTTTCCTTGGAAAACAAGCAAGAACAGGAGCAAGGAACACTCACTGCACAAAAAAATTATCACAAAATATTTAATAACCATGTGATTTTACTGTACAGTAAGAGCAGTATGTAGGAGTGCAACAATGGCTTTTGTTGGGGTCACCTTCAAGATCAGATGACAGGACTACTCACGTGAGCAAGGCAAGCAGAATTTCACCCATTTTTAATATAGTCTATCACAGACAATGTCTCTAAACTTTTCCAGTGAGGCTTTGGAGCCTTCAGAAACAAATGCCTGCAGCAACTTGATCAATGCTGCTTCTGTGGAAAGTTTTGGTAGAGACACTAATGACATTTGCTTCCAACATTCCAGGATTAATTTATAATGAAAAAAATCAATCTTGGGCAGAAGAGTAGGTCACACATAGGAAGATAGATTTTCAGACCATCAGCTTAAATAAACAAACTCATAATACTTACAACTTATACACTGCTTTCCATCCTCCTCACTGGTCACTTTAGTTGTAAGGAGAGATCTCATCCTCCTTATTGACTAAGGCCCTGATCCTACATGCCTGTATGCACATAGTTAACGTTACACACATGAATACTTCCACTGGCTCCAAAGCAAATACTCAGGTGCATAAAGTTAACCATGTGTTTAAGTCTCAGGTCACAATCCTACAGGTACTTAAAGACCCTCACTCACCTACTTCCCCAAATTTTGTTTTGAAAATTAAGCAAGAAAAATAAATGTCATTAGCAAATGCTTCACCCTGACTTTACTGACTATTGATATTTACTATAAAGATGAAGGCCAAGATTTTCAAAAATAGGAGCCTCAAGTTAGACACTCAATAAATGATCTTCCAGAGTGCCTTGCACCCACTACCAACCATGGAAAGCAACAGAATTTATTAGGTGCTCAGCAGTTTTGCAAAGTCAGGTCACTTATTTAGGAGTCTCTTTTACTTTTTCTCTACAGACTGTTTAGTAACACTGTGATTGGAATAGCTAGAACAGTGTATCATTAGGGGTGGGAACTGTTTTAATGAAAAATGCTATGCACAATTGTTGTGATTGTAGAATTAATGTTCTTGATATAATGAATCACACAGCTTGTAATTTGAAGCATCTCTGTTCCTGAAAGGTAGGACCTGTGCACTGCTATTGATCTCTCTCTCTCTCTCACACACACACACAGTCATTATGTCCATGGGCTACCAAGTCAACGTTACCTTTCTGTTCTATTTGGCAAAATAAAATCTTGGCCACCCAGTAGAACACAAAGAGGATTTCTACATCAAGGTCAATGGAAAGATGCCTACTAATCAGCATGGGCTTTGGATCAGGCACGTGATCCATGAGGTACCCTAACAGACTTTCTAATACCCTCTATTAGAATCCTTCAACTGGCCTCTTTTGATATCTACTGGGGAAGCTGTAGCCCAGTTGTTCTGTTCCAAAACTTTGCCAAATGGAACCAGCTGGAATTTTCAACTGGTTTCTACTAATCTAGTCTGAATTAAGTCCATGGAAGAGTCTCTCCCCTTCCCCTATATTGTGTTTTTTATATGTGTTTATATAATGGAAATTGATTTTTAAAGATGGATGAGCTGAGGTGCAGATGTTCATATTCACACCTTCCTCTACATAAGACCAGACTGAGGAACAGAATTCAGCTTTTTTCACTTCCACACCAGGCGCAGTTTGTATCCATTTTTATGGCTCTCATCATTGTTTCCAAGCATCCATCCAACTGCTGAGCCAGAATAGCAATAGCTTGATGAGAACTGTCTCTCTAGACCTGGGGTAGGCAACCTATGGCACGTGTGCCGAAGGTGGCACGCGAGCTGATTTTCAGTGGCACTAACACTGCTCGAGTCTGGCCACTGGTCTGAGGGGCTCTGCATTTTAATTTAATTTTAAATGAAACTTCTTAAACTTTTTTAAAATCTTATTTACTTTACATACAACAGTAGTTTAGTTATATATTATAGACTTATAGAAAGAGACCTTCTAAAAATGTTAAAATGTATTACTGGCACGCGAAACCTTAAGTTAGAGTGAATAAATGAAGAGTCGGCACACCACTTCTGAAAGGTTACAGACACCTGCTCTAGACTAAAATTCTTCCTTTGAAGCTGGAGCAAATTTAAAAAACAACCCTTAAATTTTCAAATATAAACGAATTATAGAATAAGTTACTCCTTCAGCCACCAAAACATGAAGAATTTCATTAAAATATAAAAAAGATGTTTTACGTTTACTTAAAAACAAAACAAAACAAAAACCCACTCCACATGCTGTTTCTGTGTTTCTCCTTGCCACCCCATCAGCTCTAGCTGACAGTCCCTGACAACTTCTGGCCATGACTCAACCCGCATGCTTTTCTAGGGCGGGGGTTCTCTAATGTTTTCTATCCTCCTTTTGACCCTAGCCATAGCCTTGATAAGAGTAAACTGTTCTTGGCCTGGCCAGAACCAGCTAGTGGATATTCCCCAATAAACAGCTTTCCCACTGTTTCCTCTGGGCCTCTTATCTGTGTCTTTGTTTTACCCCTTTCCTGCTTGGTTCCCCTAACAATCCTTTTGATCTAACCCCATAGCAAGGAACCCATCATAAACATACACACGGGCTTGTACCATAGTCATAAAAGAATCAGTACAGATATTTCCCAGTTTGTCACACTGTCTGATGGTCTTTACACAAGCTATTGGCAAAGATACAGTAGTTTGGGCAAGTCTGAGGCCCTCTGCCTAGCCATTCAATTTGTACTCCTTCACTTTGATTCCGAGTTGTGCCTGTCAGGATGCACAGCTTAGGAGGGTGGAGGTGGGGAGATAGTGGTGGTAAACATGACTTCAAAGCACCATTGCTGCTTTTGAATTTTGGGCTTGCCTGGAGCCCTTCCCAGCTCCCATCACCTGCGGCCGCTCTAACTTATGCTGGCTTCCCCCAGCCACCGTGGGCTATTCTGCAGCCCAGAGCACAGAGTGCTCCAGCAAAACCCTACCCCACCCCTAGCATGCCCCAGGTGTTGTGAGGTGTGGAGGGGAGGTGACATAGGACTGAACTGGCCCAAGGAACCGCCTTGGGGTCCAGCAGTTTTCTGTCTTCTTTACCCCAGAGAAGTGGCATGAAAGGGCAGCCCAGAATTAGAGTTACTGGCTCAGGGTATAACTTCTATCCCTCCCGATACCTCCCCAGCCCCATCTGCTCTAAACTCCTCACACACTGGCCTGGGAGGGGTTTATTCTCACCAGGGTGGGAGAAACACGTGTCTAGAAATAGTGTGTGGCTCTGTGGAGGAAAGAGTGACTGTAGGGTGCCTGCTACACAGAATGAGGTGATGAACCTTTGATATGCCCCAGTCTCCCTGTGGCTAGAGGTTTAGCTGCATTTTTGAACTGGCCAGGGCCATTTTAGTCAGTGACAATTTTGCCAAGTTCAGGATCTGGTCCCTGAACTAGAAAGATGAGAAGAGGATCTTAAATCTTCACCATCAGAGAACTGTGTTCCCCTCTATTACACGGCCAGAAAGGCAGCAGACAAGTAGGAATTAAGACACAACGTGCCCTAAGTCCACAGGCGGGTGGAGTGTCTTCCCCAACCCTACACACTCCCCTCTGTGCCTAGTCTGCACATTCAGAGCTCCACAGATGTGGGGGGATGAAGCAGCTGGTTCCCCAAGGGATGCTCTAATAGAGCCCTGTGGCTTTCTGAGCAGAAAAAATCCAATCCATAGCTCCTGCTACAGACAGAGGATTCAGAGGCCGAATGGCTCCTTAGGGAGTTGTACCTCCATTGGGAAAAGGAAATACACAAAGAAGTGCAGTGGTGCAAGCCCTCTGTGTTGAAGTTCCAAGATCTGTGGGCTTGGCCCTTGGTATTCATCAGTATCCTGGGGCTCTGTGGAGTTGGGGGACAGACATCCACCCATATTTGTGGCAGTGATAATGCCTCCCCACTTCTAAAAAGAGGGAACAGTTCCAGATATCACAGGCATTGGGGCTATTAATATTTTATCTTAGTTCAGCCTTCAATCATCATAAATATCATCTTACTGCTTAGCACAGATATAGTCCATTTGTGTAGCATGAGAAAATCAACATACTGTAACTGTAGTCTAGACACTGATAGCTGAATTTACCCTGGTACAACTGCACTAAATTCAACAGGGTTAGGTATACAGGGACAGATTTATAAATTTGGTATAAACCCTGGTATAAATTTGGCCTAACTCCCACTATGTTTTATTTTAAAAAAGAAAAGAGTTGATGTAGAGGAAAAGATATATTAAACTCCATTTGCAGCTCATAACGTAGGTATTATAAATATACATGTAGCAAAAGTCTTCAGTTTTCCAATGTAAAAATAGAAAACCCTTGTTTACACGCAGAGTAATTTCACAGAATAAAGAGCAGTAATAAAAACAGAACTCTTTCTTTGACAAAAAAGTCATATAATGGAGTAAGGTATCACTAAAGTTGCATAACATATAAAAAGCAAGGGGAGGCATAAAAATATATAAACTCCTTTTCAATGTCCTCAACTTTCATAGTAAATGGAACATGTGCAATTTTCAGTGGCTACACTCCAGAGTATGGCTCATATTTAAGTACAGCATAAGTTCTACATATGAGAGACTTCACAGATTTTTTCTAGCACTTTAAAAAAGTTCCTTGTCTAGTTTTTAATAATATAAAAAAATTTTTTTTCCAGAACTTAGGATATTGCCAGATATAGGGTTTTAAGATTTGGCCTGAGAAGTTTAAAGAAGTCCCTTATTTACAAGACATGGTATAGCACTATAAAACCTTGAAATAAATCCTACTCATTGACATAAATCCCAGTCCTACTCCAGGTCCCAAATGTGGCATTTGAGTACCTACTATAGGAGAGTTGGGTAGATGGTCTTTATAAGCCCTCCCCCTTTATAGGATGCTTTTTTCCACCAATTGGAAAATTGGTGGAAATTGGATGTTAGAACTATATCTGTGGTTTCCTGGTCCACGCCTCAAGCTAGGTGTATACACTTTTACTGGGGGATGTTTTCTCTCATTTGGTTAGTAGCTGAAGTTACTAAATGCCTGAAAGGAAACCTACTAAATCTAACATAAAAACAATGCATACACACCCCCAATGCCTCCCACATGCTATGGTGACAGGTGCTACAGAAAAGTCATGTCTAGAGTGAACAAATACTGTTAATACTTGGGAAAAGGTCTCTTTTTCATGGCTAATTGGAATAAACTGGTCAGACCACCACTCCAGAGAATCCTTGGTCATTTTCTTTTTGGGTCACATATTACAGCACATTTTCACACATTTGTAAGTTTATTTGAGAGCCAGGTTGTTTGTAAAGTCAACACTGCTCCTTAGGGGCCATAGACATATTAAGTTTCATGTTTTGAAGTTCAGCCACTTTTGAATTTTATCCTGGTGATAAACACATGAGACATTTTTTTCCACTGTGAAAAATGTGCATTTCAGACTGTGGGAGGGTACAGCTGTCTCTGGCTTTGTTTACTCACAGTTTTTCTCCTTCTTTGTGCTTAGCATTAGGATCTTCAGTTATCAAACTCCTTCCCAGTTCCCTCACTCATGAATCCTGCACCTCTTGCTGAGCTGTCCTTTCTAGGGCATGTGGCTTCTCTCCTTCCATTTTGCAATGCTGGCATTTCTGTCCTCCATTTCCTTTTCCTGTCTCCACACCTAAGCTTCCAAGCTGCACCACCATTTAAAGAGACAGTAACTTTCCCAGAGGCATGGGGTTAACCAGGTTACATTTCCACTAATCAAATATGTTAGTATTATTCACTTTTTAACTTGTATTTCCCAGGATACTATATTGGACTCTCAGACATTTGCATAACAGTCAGCGTAGGTGTATGGCAAGGGTTTTCACATACCCACTCTCCATCTACAATATTCCTCTTTCCCTGCTACCTATCAGATGGCATGTAGAGGCATGTCAGGGCGTCTAACTCTCTGGTATGCAACATGCAGGTACATGTGGCTCACTGAGGGGTTTCTTTCATTCTGTTGGTGCCACAGTCAACATAGCTGACTTTTACAATTTTCTCATGAGTCTCACAGTGTTTCTTAAAGCTCAGGTTCACAAAGTCATGTGGTGACTAGAGAGGTTTGGAAATATTCTGACAAAACAGGATTTCATCTGAAAATGTTGATTTGCCAAGTGTGAAATGTTTTGCAGACATATCGGGTTTGACGAACTTCCAAACTTCCACCAAAAATCTTCATGGTTTCCTGCCAGTTCACCTGGTGGGCTGCAAGGAGCCCGTGCCTCCAGGGACCACAGCTGCAGGGCAGCTGCATAACACAAACTGCCAAGCGTCAGGAACCCCAGGGCTTCCAGGATCCCTGCTTGGAGGCAGGAAGGCTTAAAGTGATGGAAGCCTTGGAAGTCTAGGCTTGAGCTCGTGCTGTCAGGATCTCTGCTGCATGGCTGGAGCTGAGGTTTCCAGGCTCCTTTCTCCATGATGAGGGACTCCCTGGGCTGATCTCAACTCTGGGGGACTCTCCTGGAATTGGAAGCAGCCCAAGAAGTCTCTGGCTGTCAGGATAGAAAGAGGGCTCCTGGGAGGCAGGGTAGCCAGCTGCTCTGTTTTATTTTGAAAAAAATCAAACAGAAACAATTCAAAGTTGCTTAAACAAAAACTTTCAGAATGTCCTTGCGATTAAAAATGTCAGCATTTTAAGTTCTCATTCTGGATTGGAATGAAAACTTCTTTGAAATATCAGAATTTCCCAAAGAACAGAAATTCTGAAGTTTCAACCAGCTCCAAGGGTGACATCTGAATCTCAGATTTCCGGGGGAGCAGAAGGAGAGTAAGTTTCCAGTCTTCATGGATGCAGAGAAAAGCTTGAAAATGTGAACTCTACAGACTCAAAAACCAATAGGCAAATAAAAATGGTATCATTAAAATCACGATTTTTAGTCACTCTCCTGATTTTGGGGAGTTGACTCTGATTTTGACTGCCTGCGGTTAGCAATACTGCAGTTTCCATAGGCAATGAAATCAGAGTGCTGCAGCCTTTCTGAACATACAAGACTTCTGTAAACATTTGTGGTAATATGAGGCCCTGAAACATAAACCCTTGTATCAGAGGCCCGATATGAAACTTAAGGCATGAACTAAAGCAATGGTCAAGACTTTGCTAACATAAAGCAAAGTTGAGCTGTGAGCCAGAGGCGGGCCCTGCTCACATGAGCTGGCAAGAAGAAGGCTGGTGTTGCAAATATACATATACCTAAAAGGTACTAATAACTGGTAATATAAACATGTGCCAGGATGGTACCAGAACATTCCGGTACTAGCACATGCCACATAGATAACAAGGAACATGCTGACTCATCCCAAAGACAAGGAGAGGAGGGTAATATGATGGATAGATTGTTTTGTTCGAACCAACATGTACAAGGTGCCCTAACATGTAGAGGGGTTGCACCTCTATAGATCGAGAGTGATGTGTAAGTTGTTTGTACCTGTACATAATAATGTACTCCTGAAGGGTTATCTTTGTCTGGCCTAGGGGGCTGTGGAGGATCCCGCCATGGACTGAGCCAGGGGGCATGTATTCATAGTATGGCCTGTAGAGTATGTGGGAAACTATTACTTTGCTTTGTTTGACAATAAGCCTAGCCGGGTGCCTTCGTACCTTATCAGAGTTTGTGGTCATTGGGGGTTCTCTCAGGGTCAGCTGTGCCAGCTATCTGCACAGAGCTGGGGCAGCACACAGAGGGAACACATACATGCAGTCAACTATCATAATCATTGAACGGAGCAGAGCACCACACTGGTGGCATCTGGTGACAACACTGACTTAGTGGGTAAATTTTTCAAAAGTACCTAAGGGATTTATAAGCCTAACTCTCACTGGAAGTCACTTAAATTCTTAAAAGTCTAAATCGCTTTTGAAAATGAGATTTATTCACCTAAAATACTTAGGAACTTTTGAAAATTTTACTTACTATTTTCATGGCCTGAGGCTATCCTGTCAAAACCATGGTATTATATCAATATCAAGACACTTCAAAACTGCAACTTGGTCAAAAGAACTGCCCCTCAAACTGAAACATTATTTCAACAGATTCATTTAAATGTACAAGGAACAAAGAGGGAATACAGGAACATCAGTCATATAAAAACTACATGTACTACATATAAAAACTTACTTCAGCCAGCTACAGCAGATATAGAAGAGTTAAATGGGATAACAGTGGATCATTGTTGATATCAAGTACAGTAGGAGTGTTTCTAATATTACACTTGAATCTGCCCCCCCAGTGGAGCATCTGTGTATTTGCTGCTGTGTGCTTTACACTCAGGCCTGGTCTACACTGGGGGGATTTATCTAAGTTACGCAACTTCAGCTCCGTGAATAATGGAGCTGAAGTCCACATATTTAGATCAACTTACCGTGGTGTCTTCACCACGGTGAGCCGACTGCTGCCACTCCCCCGTCGACTCTGCCTGCACCTCTCGCAGAGCTGGAGTACAGGAGTTGGTGGGAGAGTGCTTGGGGATCAATTTATCGCATCTAGACTAGTTAGACACAGATGTATCTAATGTAGAAATAATTTGTTGAATATGATTTAAGAACTTATTCTTACTTTAGTATTTATGAACTAATGTGTAATCACATCATTAAAGGCAGTGGGCCAAATTCACCCCTGGGGTAACCCATGATTTGGTTCCTTATCATAATGCAGCCACACAAGCACACCATGCTCCAGCTTAACTTTTGCACTTCCTGACTTTAAAGTGTTTCATTGTGGAACCTTAACAGTCTCTTAGCATAGTTGTTTGCAGGGATTTTTTTTTCCTTAATAGAAAACAAAATGAATGCAAAATATATGCATGTTAATGGAAAAAGATTAAAGAAACAAAGAGCAAACCCATAAAGTAAGAGCAGCAGTCTAGCAGGCCTACACAGTCCAATGTCTTTAACTCACTAGGCTGTGATCCCACACCCTGGTGACATGCCAAGCTACAGCAAGGGAATCACCCAGGGCAGTATAGGAGTAGTGTTCCTTTCACAGACAGTCAGAGCCCCAGGTCCTGAAGTCATGTCCTTCTATTAGAATTTCAGCTTTCATTTAAATAAAATATGTCCAGCCTTCCAGCTTGTGAAGAAAACATAAACTAAGTATAACTGATGCAGCAGCATCTTTCTGAGTCTGAAGACAACTTTACACCTCTGAGAGATTTAACATAAGAACATCAAAGTTAACACCAAGAATTACTGCTCTGGGTTGTCCCACCAACACTAACCCAACATATATCTATGTGGCAGGAAGAGAAGAGTGCAATGAACCCAGACCACCAACTCAGATGGATAAATCCCAGGTGTTGGAGTACATACTGCTCCAAAGAGGGCCCCGCTGCCCCTAGGGTGGGGTGAGGAGCGAAGGACTGCCATGACACTGCCCTTGCCTCTCTGGGTGGTATCCCAGAAGTAAAAGAGGTTCTTCACAGAGCAATGTGCTATGGGGTATGCTGTGGTGTGCTCAGAGCCCCAGATTCCAATCTTGTGGAGTGAGCCATAGTGATCTTCTTTGTATACTGAGGAGACTAGTTCCACTTGCGTATCAAATGAGAACTGTATTACCACACATTCAAACCACTGATGCTAGAATTCACAAACTTGTCTTCTTTTTGGGCCTGATTGAGACCTAAACATTAAGCCTTCTTTGAAGAAAATCAGGCCAATCCTTGTAAAGTTATAATGGCTTAAAGCCAGCATGTTTGCATCAAAAGTTGTCATTTCTCACAAAAATGTTCTTTGGCTCATGTGCACATTTCCAAATATGTATAACTTTGCTGTTTGATAGCCAAATTCTTTGCAACATAGCAAAGCACATACTACTCGTTAGGAAATAATGACATACCAAGTTTCACATTTCAAAGTTTTGCCACTTTTAAGCTTTGCCCTTGTTGGCAGGGGACAAGGGAGGGGGAGGGGAGTGGGTTTTTTTTCAAGATGAAAAATGTGTATTTTCGTACACATAATTCCTAAAAAGCTGAACAGTTTTTTCTCTCACTTTCCGCCAAGCATGGAAAATGTCAACTCAAATGATCAACATTCAAGAAGGTTACATGTGACTGAAAACATGCTGATGAAAATTTTTTTTCAACTTTAACTAAAGCAAGCACCACAAGTGCTCACTAGAGTACACTTCCCCACACACTTGTATGCCACATAGGTGGAGATTCCCAGAAATACAGCCCTTAAAAGAGGCAGTATTTCCTAGAATTAAGACATATAAAACCTGCTTAGCAACTTTTCTGACAGTGGAAAGTTAGTTCCAGGAAGTATAAATTTTTAGAACAGTACTTCTCATCAAACCAGTGAAGGCAAATGATCCACACACCACAACCTTCTTGTAAAGAACTGTTTCTCACACTAACACTGAACATTAATTTGAAATGGACATTAACCACAGGTGTTGATACTCACAGTGTAGAACTTGTGCTCTCTTGTGTAGTGTTTACCAGTCATATCACAAATTTGAGCGTGGCTGTCATGTTCCATATGTTAGTTTTGTAATTTCTTCAGTGGGTGTTTGGATCTGCTCTGGACTAGGAACTGAACTAAGATCAGAGAATTCATTTTCACTGGAGAACTCTGATTGGTTTTGAATATTGTCACATATCCAAGGATTACACATTATGGATTCATAACAGTTTTGTTTAGAGGCCTGCTAAACTCTTCATATGGATCTCCTAAACTTCATAAAATGCCCCTCCAATGGTAATCTAGCATGTGACTTCTGTTAAGGATATTAACAAATGTACAGCACGCTGTATACTTTTACACATTCTATAAGTGAAGAGCTAGTTCTCAAAGGTATTGACCTTTGTTGTCACTCTTAAAATGTCTGCTAGCCAAAGAGAGGTATATATTACGAACATGTGATTTGTCAGAGTTGCACTGAATGCTTGAAAGAAGGTCACTTGCTAAGGTCAGTAAAGTGCAGAACTAAAAGACTACGTTCTGTAGCTTATCTAATTGTTTACTCATCATGTTAAATGATCAGTAGAACACTAGAACTACCTCCCACCTAAATATTTTCATTTGGCCTCAATAATCTCCATAGCAAAGTAACAACAGGCATGTGGGGGGATACCAACGTGGACAAGTGTTCTTATAAATAAAAACATTGACTTTCCTGTTTCTCTGAAAGTATTTCACTGAATGTACGCAGAGGAAGTGATCATACATTAACCCTAAATTTTAAATTTATATTAAGAAAAGTTTGCACATGATTGAAAACATTTATCTGGTACTGAAAGAGTTTAAGGATTGGAATGTCCATAATGAGATTACAGGGGACTAACACTTTGTACTGCTATATCTCCTTTCGTCCAAGGCTCTGAAAGCACTTTTACATATAATTACTTACACTTACAACTTCCCTGGGTAGTAGCTGTGTATTATTATCCTCACCTAAGAAGGGGAAAATTGAGGCCCAAAGAGAAATGAGATACACCAAAGTCACACAGAGGGGGGCCAGTCCTATAAACAAAATTCACTTGAGTTCAGTGGCAGCTCTGCATACAGAGTACTTAGCAGATCATGCCCCATGTCAGTAGTGCAGCTATCCCCACACTATCGTACCAAACTTGAGCTGGATAGTTAAGTCAAGTTAGTCCACGCACATTTACCTCCTAGTTGAAACAGCCAGTTAGTGCCATTTGTGACGGTAGTTTTAAGGTGAGGATATATCTCTAAAGGGAAATAGAGTCAGATCACCAGCTCACTTCAAAGAAGATGCAAAACAGCGATCAAGTGATCATTTTTGGTTACGCTTTCTACAAACCTGGGCTGAATTCCACCAAAGCCCAACAGGACATCACCCTGGTCAGAGTACAAGATTGGCGGGTAGGGAGGGAAAGAGGCGCTTTTCCAGGCAAGTGGAGGAAACCCAAATGTCTATGCCAAGGGGGTTTTGGGGTGGCTGGTGGTCAAAGAGCATATCCTGAGTGGAGAAATTGAGTGAGATACCCAGGCAGTTAGAGCAAGTTTGCCCTGCCAAGGAATTTGACTGACAAGCTGCAGTACTTTATATATGAAATATTTTCAAGCATCACCTTCCAGGAGTGAAAGAAAATTAAGGCAAATATTAACAGTGTACTGTGTTAGGTTGCTGAGAATTGCCATCAGCAGAGTCCCCCATCCATCCTCTCATCCTCCCCCTGCTTGTAATGGACAGGTTGCTGCAAATGGACAGAGCAAGAGAAACAGACACTGAGGACAAAAGGACCTTTGCCACATCTTGTGGCCCCTGGGATTTAGAATCTATGCTGTCTCCTATAGGACAATGATGTGGAACAATGTTTTGATAGGCTAGGCATGAATATATATAATCAGATTGGCGTGACTGGGTTATTAAAGAACAATATATTTATAAATATGTGTTCATGTTTGCCAGACCTGCAGTCCTTTACATATTTTGTTAACATTTACTACAACGATACTCTGAAAGAGCTACTAATGATGTGTGTAATTTCCCCCCCCCCCACGATGCATCCGTGTGACTGGGGGCAGGGACAGGCACAGGAAAGGGGGGTTATGGGAATGCCATAGCTTGCACTCCCAATCAAAGCTAAACACACCCTACTAGCATGCAATATCCTACATAACAATAATTGTATTGGTCATAACCAAGAAATCCCTCCTTTTTTTAAGACTATAATTTCCTACAACACTAACAAAGATAGTGGACAGCACTCACCACACACAGATCTGACCCCTGGCTGTGTACCACTCCCTTCCCAGGATGTTACACAGGTCTTGCTCCAAACAGGCCCTCAGATAATTGCCTCTGTATGACCATTTGCCTGTCTGTCCACATGGGTTTACCCTAAGCTTTCAGTTCCCAGTTTCATACTGGCTCCACAGGCTCTCCTCCACTGCTATTCCCCCTTCCTTCACTCTGCAAACAAGACCTCCCTCATACAAGATGGTGATCTCTGTGCTGAGGGTGGTGGCAAGTGGGTCCAACTCATCACAGAAAGAGTAACTTGTCAGCGCAGTGGCCAACCTGCTGCTCCCTTCATTTGCTTTTTCATCCAGCTGCTTCAGGTGCTTCATACACTCCCAGCCCTACAAATGAGGCTGGTGGGTGCCCAGCTCTGCCTGCCTCTTTGAGATGGTCTCATAGAGGTGGATGTTGCTGGAGCTGTGGATGCAATCATGATCTTTGGAGTATTCACACCAACAGTTAACTACAACCCTGGGGTGCTTCTCCATCCAGCTAGCAGCATGCTCTGTGGTGGGCCTCTTGTTGTTTGGCAGAGCTGGGCTGAGCTGTGCAGAAACTGAATTAAACTGCATGGGGAAAGACAGGTTAAATGCCATTTAGCTGCCAGTGCACAGAGGGCAAGTGAGAAGTGAGTAGGTAGAAGGGCAAGAAGATACAAGTTCAGGGAATTGTGCCAATGGCTGTGTAGGATTATGTTGGCTCAAGGTCAGGTGGTACCCGCTCTGCTATCTCCACACTGTAAAGTGGGAAGGTAGGTAGGGATGGGTCACTGGTCAACATGTGGTTCTGATCCATACTCCCCTGGATGAGGGCTTTGGGCAAAGGTTCAGGAGATAACACACAGTGAGCCTGCAGTGTAGACAAGTCCTTAGACATGAAAGGCTCTGTATCCTATTACTACTACTCTGAGCCATCCATTGCTAACAACAACACGAATATGCCAGATATATCCATAAGCCCATGCTAGTAAAGTTTATACACCTTTCGTCCAAGAGACCTGACACCGAGAGGATAATTTCTCATGCTAGATACTCTTGAGCACTTATTAAAAGAATCCATTTTTCTTTTCTGGACGTTGCTGTGAAACCATTCTTGGATTATAGTTAGAGCATTACTAATGACTGGAATCTTTTCATCATAGAACATGTTAGCTGAAGTGACTTGGTAAATGAAAGGAAATATTTTTTTAAAAAGATCATAATTTTGCAAAGGCTGGCTGGCAATTTCTAATGCTGTGTGACTCTGTTGCCATCTATGAATTATGCATACATTTCCATCATATGAGGTGGAACAAAGAAAATGTGGGCAAAATAATGAGTTTTGTGAACCTTAAGAACTGTGGTTTGGGGGTTGTGGAAAAAAGGGATAGTTTGCAATTTGTTTTTATCAACTCTGCCAACTTCTACTCTGTTACACTGGTAGTCCTTTGCCACAGACAGTGTAAGAGAGAGTACAATTCTGCCCAGCAGTGCTAGAACAATTTGTATAGTTGGATTGCTGAGAGCCACTGAACCAAACTGTAAACCATGTATATAATGGAAATTACTTCAAGCCAGGGGGTGCAGCAGCATCCCCAGCACCCCTAGTTCCAGCACCTATGAGTCTGCCTACAATATAAGAGCCAAATCATGCAGTTGGCACATGGTAAAGTGACAATGTAGTATTAAGGCCAAATCTTGTAATTTGTACTGTGCCCTTACTCCCACAGAAATAAATGGGGGTGGGGTCTGCCAGAATAAGGACTGCAGAGGTGGGGACCAGTTCTGCTCCAATTGAAATCAATGGCAATAGGAGCAGGTCTTTGTTGTTAACGTGTTATATAATGGCCTGATCCTGCAAACCCCTGCTTTCTGAGTAGTCCCATGGATGTCCCTACTTGCATGAGGAAGAGTCACTCATGTCGGGAGTGCTGCATTGTATCTTTAGGCCCTAATCCTGCAAATATTATGCAGTTGCTTTGAATAGTGCCACCGGACTCAAAGGGACTATTCATAGGCTTCAGGTTAAATATGTGCCTAACTTTTTGCAAGACCAAGGCTTTAGTTTGTAAAAGACTTTGGGATGCCTCTAGATTAAATGTGCAATATGCCATACCATTATTAGCATGATGAATTCAAAGAATTGGTAAGTATATGGAAGAGCTAGAAATAATTTAAAAAAAATGGCTAGAGTCCTGAATATTTGGAGATGGTTTAAAGAACCACAAAAGGAACCACTTCTGTAATAACACTTTTTATTTATAGCGGGGTTTTCAGAATACCATGTATTTCCAACCTTTGACAATTTCAGATCTTTTATTTTGAGAACCCTTGGTCCCCACAGAAATACAGAGGAACTTACAACAAAAAGCATCCCATGAATGGAAATAAACTATGGAGCATTAGGCAACAATGTTTTCTCTGTATTTCACACATTTGTATCTGATGAGACAAATATGTTTAATGTTGTTTGCAAGAGAGTTTTTACCTGTTTTGTTGTGTCAGGTGGAATAAAAGTGCCTCCTCTAACCAAGAGCGTTAAGACAGACCATTATGAAAATATAACGTTAGCATTTTTATAAAAACTTCGTAGGAAGCCACTTGTTACAGCCTTCTGTTTACTGCGCACAATGTTTACGCTAGCCAAAAAGCTAAGCTGGTAACAATATAAGAAAAGTCAGAAAAGGACTAAAATGTGTCAAGAATGCGTTAGATAAATACATCTCCTGGCAACATTATTCACAAACATACAGTTTAAAAAGCTTCTCCTTTATATACATAGGTTGAAACGCGTGGATTCCACCTGCATAGTTCATTGCGTGAGTTTCTTTCTCCCCACGTAAAAGCAGTGGCTGGAGTTGGTTTCAAGTCTCAGAGCTCATAATACGTGATAGATGAGCCTGGAATGAGGAGGGGTCCTAGGGGTGCCTGGCTGGGAATCGAGGCTGGCGTTTGCAGGGAGGGAGGCGGTGTCCAGAAGCGGCAGCGCAGCTTGATCGGAGGTGGAAGAGATACGATCCACGATGCTGGATAAACAGTCCAAGCTGGACAGTGTAGTACTTTTGTCTGTGGAACAGAGTAAGGCGAAAGTAATAGATAAATACTTACATGAGTCAAGAAACGTGAATTAACTAGCTAAGTAGCTATGATTTAATTTCCAGCTCCTGTACCATATCCCCACCCAGCCCTTTGGAGTCCAGGCGCCCACACGCAGCGCACCTCATCGTTTGTAAATACCACCGCCCGGCACAGAGATTGGGAGGGTGAAAACTCATGGCAGATGCTGCCTCTCGACCTACATCGCTCCCACCTTACTCACGGCGGAGTCGCGTAGTTAAGCAACTCGCTGGCCCGAGCCCTGTGCTCATGCTTACCGCTGTGTGTGTCCGGGCAATAGACAGTGTCAAACCTGCTGTTCCGCCGGAGCCAGGCAGGGCTGTTGCATTCGGCCTAGAACAGACAAGACATGAGTGCACAGAGCTCATGGGTGCGCGACTTTGTGTGCTGGCTTCCAACAGGCTGAGCCTGGGGCCCTGCTAACTCTGCAGCGGGACCCTCAGACCCCACCGCGCCTTTGGCACATTTGCTGACATTAGCTCAGTTTCCAGCGGCTGATGGCGTGAGGGGCAGCGTGGCAAAAGGCAGGCCCATCCGCAATGTGCACCGCGTTAACCATGGAGAATGGATTGGTAGCAGGAGGAAGGCACAGCGAGTCAGTAAGAGGACACGTTCCCAGAGCGAAAGCGCATTAAAACCTGGCACTGATGGAACAAACGCGCTCGGGAAAAAATGCATCAACAGCTCCTCTGGGCCAGGCTTCAGCTGGGTGGGATCCCCTCTTGCCCTCTATTTTTTTCATGACAACTGTAACATTACTGGGGGCTGGGGGAGGGGGGAAGGAGTAAGCAAAGGCTTCACTCCCTATTCTCCGTTGTCCATGTTCCATGCGGTACTTCGTGAGAGCTTGTCTACAAAAACACTAAGGAGAATCGAGTGGTGAATGCTATGATCACTACCCAGGAGATTGTTTTCTATTTATCTTCATCCCCTGCAGGGCAACAAAGCTGCCCCCTTTGCACATATGAAGTCCCTCATCCCCACAGCACTGCTAGGCTGTTTGCATGCAGAACACCATGTGAATCACATCCTGGAAAGGGACCATTTTCCGAAGCGCACTTAACGTTTCCTTGGGATCTTAATAAACGCACCGCGTTTTCACTCTTCTACCTTTAAACCACGCAGCAGAACTCTGAATTAACGGAGTAACCTGCCTGTGTCGGCACCTTTACAACCCAAAGAGTTTTACGTGATCGAAACGTCCGTCTCTTACCATCCCGTCGGAGCAGCTGGAAGTTGGGCTGGTGGGTTCAGAGCAGCTCTGTCCTGGCAGGCTGTAGTAGTTTTCTACCTGCTCTCTCAAGACCTCCTGCAGGCTTTCGATGTACCTGATGGCGTTTCTCAGGATCTCCACTTTGGGGAGCCTTTGGTTGGGGTTGGCAGTAGTGCACCTCTTCAAAGTGTCGAAAGCCTGGTTCACTTTCTTCAGGCGCCTCCTCTCGCGCATGGTGGCTGCCTTCCTCCGGTCCATGGTAGTGGACTTTCTCTTGCAGGCTTTGCAAGCCCACATGAGGCAGTGGCCGGCTTGATGATGCCCTGTGGGGGCTCTGACATGCTCCTCTTCGTCTGACCACGGGCCGTCTGTTTTGTGGGCTCCGAAGGCAGCAAGCCCGTGTTCGAAATCATCCCCAAACTCGCCTTCCGGGGAAGAGATGCAGGAGCTGTCATAGAAGAACTCGGATGGAGAAAACTGGCAACTGTCCATCACCTCCATCTTTACAACAGCTAATACAGAGCAGTGCTAGGTCTGGACTGCAGCGAGCCAGTCTCAGCACATCACACTGCAGTTTTCTTGGGCAATTTCCTAAGTAATTAGGGATGCGAAGCAAAGTGTCCTTTCTCTGGGGCACGGGGCTCTTTATATATACATGTTGTTATGGGAGGCTGGTCCAGAGAGGCTAGTCTTTATTAGCATATCCCTCCACAACCCCTGCTGGGGCTGTCTGGGCAAACCCCCTCCAATCCCCAGGAGACAACTTGCTATGCACCGCTCCTTCTGACTGTCTGATGAGTTTATTACATTTTAACATGCATAAACTTTTTCAGTGATCGCAACAACTCGAAAGTTAGAATAAAGTAGGAGATTCGCAATTTGGTGTGAAAAATAAAGAGCAGGAACGATGGGAAAGAAACCCTAAAACGTGACATTTCCTGCAAATAAGCATCTTCCAACACATTATGGAGTGAATAGGATACAGTCTCACTTTATTCGCCATAGTCACGGGACTTAAACGGTGAACGTTTTTAATCATTTGATTTTCTCACAATCAATGTTACAGTTCGAACCAGACTGGCTCACTTTGTTTTTATAGTTGTGATCCGTTTCCTTCATTTTCCTGGGGGATGTTTTGTCCTTTGATTCGATTACTAAGATTTAAAAAAAAGACGAAGACAAAGCTAGAAAATCATTCCTGCGTAACAATAACTTTGTCACTTAACAATGAAGGGGGGGGGAGACGACATTTCAGTTAAACTTCAGGTTTTAGTGCTCCCTGATCATGTCAGAAACGGTACTCACATAAGACCATTGCATTTGTTTGCCTACGAAAATCTCTCTGCCACCCCTTGCTCTCTTCCCTGTGGCCTGATGGTGCTAGAGGCAGTAGCACAGCAGTGCTTTGGGTTTACTAATTTTCTGCTTTCAGACAAACTTGTACCGTTACAGATGCGTCCCAGCTGTTAGTGCAACAAACCCCTCCTGGAAGTGTAAAATTTCTAACCCCACAGTCCCTGAGTAACTTTACACAGGTCGGTGACAAAAGCCTTCCAGAGACAAAGTAGCAGATCATTGAAATTGTTAAAGGGCCATTAAAGTGGTAATGAAGCCATTTAACAGGCATTCGCCAAAGCGCAGGAACCCTTTGGCCACATTCAGCTGGCTTTTATATGTTATTCGGGTTAAATAAAACGGTTTCCAAACGACCCCCTCAGAAATGCCCAAGCTATGCGAGTTATTCTCGGTACCCAGCAGAAGCATTTTTGACTAACCTTGCTCTCGGAGCAGCAGCTGACATAGCCAGTCAGTTTTTTTCTTGGTCTAGTCATTTTATTCAAACCCCCTTTAAGTAAAGGAGTCTGGCAGGGAATTCTGTGTAAGAAAGCTTATTGAACTACTACCTTGATGTAGGCTGTGGACCGCAAACACTTTGGAAAAGGAGAAATTAGGCTTCAGTTTGGAGCAGGTAGTCTGAAAAGCCATGTATCTCTTTATACAGTATACCCCGAGCTCCAAGCCACCCAGAGGAGAATCCATCTGATAATTGATCTATAGCTATTCAGTCTCCTTAGGGGAATGTTGTTGTTGCTTTCAGTGAAATCCCACTTTAAAATATATCAGAGGAAGAAATAAAAGGTTGAATAAATAAAACCCTGTCCACTTCCCTTCAAAAAGTTGGTATATTATTATCTAAGCGGTTGGAAAGGCTACATCTGTACTGTTCCAGTTTATTTAGGGCCATAAACGGGCAGTGAGCCCCCTTTGAAATGAATACTGTATTAAAGCCATAGCGCTGATAAAGGAATAGAGTTACAGAAAAGCAAAGGTCTGAATTTCAGCTCTCTCTAATGAAGTCCAGGTTGACATTCAGCTGGCCGCGTTTGAAACGTTGCAGTTCTCAGTGGTTTTGCAAGAAATCATCAGCCAAATAAAGCGGTTCTGGTCAGCAGTAACTTGAAGACTTTCTTGGATTGTAGCACCCGGATATTTTAATGTAGCATGTTCTCGCTGGCTGAAATAGACCTGTTTACAGATCTATGCTTTGGGCACAAATGAATTTGGTCTTTAAAGTGCTAGGTACAGCTGTTGTGATCATCTTTCGGTGGTTTCTCTCCAAGTGTGTACAATATATCTTGTAGTAACAATGCCCACCCCCTTTGGTATGCCTTCCAAAATATTGTCTGTGCCTCTCCTTGCATTCGAATCTGTAGCCCCTTTTTCAGCGTGTTTGAGGTTGTTTAGAAATGTGCCCTTCCCAAGAGTCTTAGGGGAATTCTGAAGGTTGTTTCCCTTCTTCCTGAATCTTTGGGAAAAAAAGATGCTGTCACTCAGGAAAATCTGTAATTAGTATCCCTTAGAGGTGCCAGCTTCCTTTTGTAAAGTGATCTCAAAACAAATTTGCAAACGTGCAGCAATCTGTCCAGTAGAACTAAAAGAAGCAGGAAAAAACACAAACGATAAGGTTGGTTAATGAGGTTGCTGGGAGCGGGGAGCGGTGGTGGGTTTTTGAGATCTGGGGATTGAAATGCCGACAATGAGACAACACAACTTTCAAACTCTTGTTAAAACAGAGTACAAAATATAGAGATTTTTTTTTAAATAGCAAGAAAACTTCGCAGAAAAAAGAACACAGCGTTTCAAAGGCATCCCTCAGCCAGTAGGAATCGTGCTGTTACAATTACTTTTAATATATAGATATATTTAAAACACATTTCTGACTAGTTTAGGATTATTTTCACCCAACATAAAAGAAGGAATTGTTTTTTTAAAACAGCAAAATTATTGACCAGCAGATTGTATTTCGTGACTTTTCTCTCCTCTTCTGAAATGGCTTGACTTTAACTTTACTTCGAAAAACGGAACAAAACAATGAAACACCAAACCAAACAAGGAAAATGTTACATAATTCAACTGACAAAATGTGAGCAGAACGTTCAGGAATGAAATGTAAATATCGGTGTATGAAAATATTATCACATACTACTACCATCTTTACAGATATGACCCAAAGTTTAACCACCGGGGCGTGTGAAGTGAAGAAATTGGGTACTGATGAGTGTGGGATACTGATTGCAGAACACAATTCCCTTGTTGGGGCTGTATTAATGTAGTATTTTAAAAGCACCAGATCTTATATATAAATTGTAAAGACAGCTGAAGCCAAGAGGCAGTTACTTTAGCCCCCACTTTAAGAAAAACTCCCATTGAGTTTGCCTGCGCAAACTCAGGGGGTCAGGACTACAAAATTTAATAGCTGAGTCTAAATTTATTGAGGTTTTATTTTGGGGCATCCTTTGTTAAAAATACACATTACAGTCCCAGCCAAGAAAATGCAGAGGAAACTAGCTGTTCTCGAAAATTCAGGCAAAATGCCAGTCGGGGTCGGTGGAACTTTTGCCTGAGTGTAGACTGCAAGATAAGGATTTGTTCCAGTGTATATCAATAATTGTTTGCAGGATTTATTTTGTGACGTGTTGTTCCATTAGTTCAAATTGCTTTTAGGCACGCTAAATAGGTGGAAGTTTTAGCTCCTGGATAAATAGCCAATTCTGTAATAACCGTACCATCCGAGGTCCCCTTCAACAATCCGGCTCCAGAACTAACTAGCAACAAAAACTCTTTCCCAGTTGGACCTATATTCAGGGGACTCCAACGACGTGCTAAACTTTTGGTTCCATCAAGCTCTGGGAACTGCGCGCACCTAAATAAACACATTAGTACCTGCCAGAGCTGCGGGAAGGATTTGTATAGAAGCCAGCTGAAGAAGACATTGGCCTCTGCTTGCATTCTGAGACTCCCAAGAGAGATCAAAGGGACACAAGGGTTTTTAGCAGCCTTGAGAATGGGAAAAGTTGCTAGTTCCTGCTGCTACAGAATGGGAAACCCAAGCGAGCACATGGCTGAGTTATTCAATCCCTCCCACACACCTCCATCTCTCTCTCCTCCCGGTGAAAACAGCCACACTTGCCATAAAAGGGCAAAGCTCTGGCAAAACGCTATCCTGGGTCCCCACAGCCACATAACGATCCTTGCAAGTGCTTCTTATGAATGTTCGAGTGCTCGGACTTTTCCCTTTGAATATAGCTGCATCGCACCAGTGTGCATTGGTCTTCTCGGATTTCATCAACAACGCTGGAGCCAATCCCAGTTCTGCAACCCCTGAAGTTGGTGGCAGTTTTACCCGAACAAGAAGCGGGCCCACTATCTGTTAATGTAAATATATTTCATTTCATTTCATCCTTTCACTTAGGAAGAGAACATTACATTTGTCCTTCAGTAGTTAGTGGGGATTTAAAACCAGTCTCATCTACCTTTATCTTTCCCGACCACCACTGTATCCACATTTCATTTGTTTCATTCCACCAGGGTATTCTAGTCCCCAGGGGAACCTCAACTACAATGATTGTCTACAGTGAATGCCCTCACTGTTTCATTCCATACTATATTACAATGGTTGTTGGATCCGTGAAATGAATGGGTCCATCAAGTCCCCCTCCCCACTACTCTCATTATAAATAAATACACAGGCTATGAGTTATGCAGTACAGGTGAAGCTGCAGGAGCCAGGCCTTAAAAGGGACATTTGGGGAGTCATGTTCCAGGAGCTTTGTTCCACATTTAATAAAATGTAGGCAGAAAATCACTTTCATTAGTTTAAACCTGATAACTTTGCTCCCACCCTCCTCTGGAAAGAGGCTAGATTAAATCACAAACTGCTTATCTTTACCGAGTTATTACCTCTTGATTTTGTGCTTCCAGGGCCCTGTTTGCTTTGGCTTCAGACTTAGGTAAAGATTATCGTTATTAATATCAAACAAAAACATTTTAATTGCAAACACACTGAGGACTTTCATTGGGAAGCCTTGCATGTCAGAGACAGCCATTGAGGTCACAGGGCGTCTCTTCGGGAAATATTTTCTTTATTTAATGAAAAACCTTCTTTACTCAAACTTACTCCAAACAATTTCTCATGTTACCCCGTTGCTGAAGACGACATGGATTTCGGGGTCCACACAGAGGCGGACAATAGAGTCTCCTGACGTCAATATTAGGATGTGAATAAAACTTGCCCGTTAGGAAGAGGAAGAAAGAGCGGTTTTTTTTTTCAAGGTGTGCATGAGATACTCATGAAATTCTCCTTTTGAGGAGAATTACAATTTCAAGGCTAGGTCCGACCCTCTGTAGTCAGAAAAAGTAAAGCTAGGGAGAGTTTTGCTTGACTGGTACTAGATGGGGACCCTCCTCTTACTTGTTAGACATTGAACTTGATTATTAAGAACACTAATAGCTTCTAGCGGGGCTAAGTAAAAGCTTCTTTGTATATTTCTGATCAAGCTAAAGCTCTCCATGAAAGCCAGGGCAGCAGCCACCCTCTCTTACCAAAAGCGATCTCTTTTTGTATGGAAAACCATATTCTTTGGAAACGTAGATTTCCAAAAGTCCTGCTTCTGTTATTTCTATACAGCAGAGAGTTTCTTTCAAACGTGTGAGGGAGGAATTACACCCTACCTCTCTTGTTTCTGTTTATCACTCACTGCTTGGGACACACAAATCCTAGCATTCAACAACTGGAAATGCTCTTGTTTAAACGGCAGACTTAACAAAATAAAAACCACCACCACCCAACCAAAGAACAACGTAGCCCCCGGCGAATTGATATGGCAGGCGACGCAGCCAGCATAGGGAGTGGCTGTGTAATGGAGAGTTTCTGGAGTGAGAGCTTTCCCTTTCTCCAGCCACTGCCCCCCAGCATGCTGGCTAAGGAACATGGGAGTGACACCGTATTTTTAAATCTGAAGGATTCAAGTTAGAGCAGAGATGACAAAGGGACATTTTAACTGCTCGGCGACAGAACGTTTCCTCTTGTTAGTTACCATGAAGTGGTGGGGAGCTGGGGGGAGAAACTCAGCGGTTTAGTTTCTTGGTGGTCGCCTCTTCCCGAGATTATAAATAAATCGGTTACAAGCCCTAAAGTCCTGACTGGGAGTAGCTCCTGCTTTTCCACCCTCAGCTCTAGGGTTTGTTTTTCTACGGCACTGACTGAAAGGCTTCACGTGTTGTTTTTCCTCCTGGTCCCCACTTTCAGCCACTTAACTCTTTCCGCCCCTAGGGGCCCTAAGCTCCCCCTGCAGGGTACGAGAAGGCGGTAGGAGTCACCTTTCTTCGAAAGACGCCTCTGCCCTCTAGACCCCACGGGAGCTGGCTCATGTCAGAGCCCTTTGCTGTCTATTAGGAACCAGCCAGGCCCATAAATTCTGCTGCAATCGCGGGCTGAGTGCAACTTCTCCAGCCCCAAAAAGAAGCTCGAAGAAGAATTCAGGCGACATAGGGAGCTGGTTAATTAAACACAGGAGTCTGACTGACCCTGCTTGGTACAGCAGGCTCCTCCAAGCATGTGCAGCTCAGCAGGTCAAACATGCAGGGTAAATACAGACCCGAATAAGTCAGGAGCCGAGTGGAAGCGCTTTCCCCAGCGATTTAATGAAATGGACTGTAGCTCCGCTGCTTTTTCCACCAAGGGAGATCGAAAGGAGGCATTGGCCTGGGTGAACGTAGGCGGCCTACACAATCCTAGACACAGCAGCAGTCACAACTCTCAGCTGTGGAAGGCTGCTAACGCAAAATAAGAGGGAAAGAATGAAGACCTTCTGTGCGGTTCTGAGTAGAAGAGAAACTGTTTAGATAGTTAAAGAGACGCTGCCCTGGCTGGAAATATTTGCAACCTCTTAATTTTAAACACTTTTTATTTGGATTGACCGAATTGGGTCCTGATCTGCTGAAGTCAGTGGCAAGATGTAATTCTAATGGGAGCAGGATCGGGCCCACAATTTAAAGTGGGACTGGGACCGTTGTAACACAAAGAACTTTATTTTACATACCCAGGAAATCTGGCCGTTCTTATATACAATATCACATTCCACAATTTAAATATATATATATAGATATGGATCCGGTTTACATTAAAAAAGTACTAAAATTATGTACAAAAACACAACCTAAGAACTCTTTAAATAATACTAACAGGATATCCAAACAACAGCTTCACTCAGACAGGAATGAACTTTTTGTTGAATATTATACAAAGTGGATCACCAGAAAACAAGTAAATGTATTAAATAAAAAAGCAGTGGTCTATACAACATAAGAGAGAGGAAGAAAGAAAGAAAGAAAAAAAGAAAGAAAGAAAGAAAGAATTGGATTGTACAATTATCGGAGGAACATTTCTTTTTAAGAAGATTCAACTTTATCTGCCTACCAGTGCCTTTAACAAGGCCCCTGTCTGGGATTGCTAAAATATTAAATTAATTCATTATTTCATTTATAGGTTGTGGGGTGAGTTCCTTGTTATCTGCGTTCAAAATACTACCATGCCAAATGCAGATCTACTTCTCTACCACTTCCTCCACGCTGGGAAGTTTGGGATCTTCTGAAGAAATACTGTCCACTATCGAAGAAAGACAACGAAGGCTGCTAGAGGCTGAAGATTCAACGATGGAGGCTCCTGGTTAATAAATAAATTAATAATAATAATAAAAGATAAATAGAGTGTTTTGTTTAGTTTTTTTAAACAGCGATCAATACACAGAAGGGAATGACAGAAAGGAACATAGCCCTAAGAAAGAGACGATCTAACAAGGACCGATATTCACATATTAGAAAAAGGAAACAACACCTGTGAGCAAACTTACAATATCTGTATAGAAGCGTACAATACAATAACAGTGTTCATTTTTTCTCAGCACAGTCAGTAAGATGTTTTTTTCCGCTAAGGGAATCGATCCGTCTCTCTTTCTCTCTCTCTCTCTCACACACACACACACTCGCGTATATACATTATGCACACGTGAAGAGAATCCTGAAGTTTACCTTCTTTGGCGCTGAGTGCTAGCACTCTGGAATGATCAGAAACATTTTGCCAGTCGGAGCTGCAGGTGCTCAGGAAATCTGAACTTGGGATCTGAAGTAAACACGTAGAGCGCACAGGAAAGAGGGAGGGAAAGAGAGAAAGAACATATATTAGCAAAGAGGATCGCTGCTCCTCGGGGCAGCCTGGGTGCCTGCTGGACTTCCAAACAACGACTTATACTTCCCTCGTTAAGTCTGTTAAATGCTCGTTAGTGGGCCCGGCGCTCTGGATTGACAGACTATGTTAAGGAAGGGGAAGAGGGAGAGAAAAAAAAGTGGAAGGCGGTTTCGCAGCTGACTTTCAGGGGGCAGGAGGGGACTGAGTACAATCGCTGTGCTTACATTTCCCTGCTTGGGGCTGAAGCTAAAAGGATCTCCCCCAATCTCCTGCATTTTCTCCTGCTGATCCAGCCTGTGCAGGAGATCCTGCAGCTTCTCTATGTAGCTGATGGCACTCCTCAGGATCTCCACCTTGGGCAGCCGCTGGTTGGGGTTGGCCACAGTCCTCCTTTTCAGAGCCTCGAAGGCTTCGTTGATCTTCTTCAGCCGCCTCCTCTCCCGCAGAGTGGCTGCTTTCCTCCTGTCGGTGGGGGCCGATTTCCTCTTGCAGGTCTTACAAGCCCAGATCAAACACTGGCCGGGGCAATGAGGGGGTTGTAGGCCTGGGGGTGCCAGCACATGCTCCTCTCCACTGCTGTCACTCCCGGCTTCTTGGGGCATTTGGTCCTGGCAGGGGGACAAAGTGCCATCGCTGCCTGGGTACAGGGGGGACCCCTCTGCCATCTCCAGCTGCTGCAGAGCTCCATTTTCTCCGTCCAAGTAGAAGAAATAGGAGCTAGTTTCAAAAAGGTCCATCATCATGCTCTCCCCTTGGCCTCTCTGCCTGCTGGAGTTGGGTGATAGGCTCAAAAAAAACCCAGAGGAGCCACCCAGATGGAATTTAATTAGTGCAGTGACATAAGTCCCCCTGCTTTATATATAGTAGCTGCTGAAACTCTATCCAACTTTTAGCTGTCGCGGTGCATCACCCTCCAAATCTGATTCCAACCAGTATCCTGGGCTCTGTCTGGGGAACATCTCCTGTTTGGCGGGGGGTGGGGAGTGGAAAGGGGGGGAATAAAAACGCAAACTCAGCTCGCGAACGCGGGATGAAGTGGGATAGCAAAGGTGGATTCGGGGGAATAATTCCAAAGGGCAGCGGCCACACCCCTCTGTGTGAATCTGCCCTGTTTCAGATGGGGGGAGGGGGTGATTTTAGAGCAAACAGCGGAGCTTAAAACTGAAACCTCTTCTCCTTCGCTCCTCTAGTGCTAAATATAGGTGTATAGAGCCAGGTTTCAAAGGCAACGGTCATTCTCCAAATAGACGAGTTAATATTTTCAGAAAAGTCCATGCTATTTTTTTCCCTCTTCGAAACATGCCATTCCGGTGACCCAAACCATTAGTGCCAGCCCAAGGTTATAAGTGATACACACTCTTCTGCAACATACACTTGCAGGAAGGCTGCCAAGGCATAGCTCAGCTTGGACGACCAGGCAACCTCTCTTCCACGGATCATTATACATTATTGGCACAGTTACTAAGTTAAGCATTGTACTTACACACATTACACGTTTCAGTGTCTTATGATCACAGTTATTGATCCTAGGGCACACTGGGGCGCTCTATATCCTAAAAAGTGATACACCCAGCTGTCCTGGAGAAGGGATATATCAGGAGCAAAGCACAATCTTACCCTATATCTGCCATTCATCCCACCGAGGCTCAGCCCACCAGATGCAAAATCATGTGTAATTTCTTTCCTTGTTTGTTTATAGTTTGCAGAGATTAACAACAACAAATGTAAAAATAAAGAACTAAGCCCATGAAATATCACCAACTCTATCCACGGGTCCTTCAATCTCAATCATTCGTGAAGGGAACTATTACCCTGTTGCTAAGTTCCCTGATGTAATGGTACTGATCACTGGATCAACTGATCCTCAGAACTGATTGTGAACTGATACTTCATTGACATTAGGGGCTCATGAATCAATGGGATTTTCATTCTGACTGAGTCAATACTGCAGGATCAGACCCCATATCCCTCTTCATAAATCATGGCAACATCGGGTTTTAAATGGATCCACAGAAGTTCAACATGCTCAGTTAAACTATTAGTTTCAATACAAAAGAGTACAGTATTTAGAATGTAAGCTCTTTGGGACAGGGACTCTCTCTCGTGTTTGTACAGTGCTTAGCACAAAGAAACCCAGATCTCTATTATCTGCTAGCTGCAGCTGTAATATATGTAATACATCATAACATGCTCTATATAGATAGATACATATTGTTTCAAGGGATTCTTCAAAGCAAATGTAATTACATTTTGATTCCTGACCAATGGAACCAACTCTAAGTCTGATTGTGTTTAGCTGTTGAAAGCTATATTTAATAAATAGTACATACGTTAAATATGTTGTAAATATAGGGGGGGTTCCCCATTTTTCTTCTTTCCTTCCTTCCTCCATCAGAGGGAATGCTGGGGGTTGGCGCTGCAGAAGAAACTAAAATGTCCTGGAAAAAAAAATCCAAACAGAATGTGATGCAAAAGAAAAGATAAAAAATAAATGAAATGGAAAGTAATTGATATTAAATAGAGCACTGAGGCAGGAAGTTGGCTTTCGGTTGCATTGAACATGTTAATGTAACCAACAATATTTCATTTGAATGACAGCAAACTAGTAAATATCACCTTAATAGTTTGAAATCTGTTGTCCGAACTCTCTCCCTCTCTCTCCCCCTCTCTCTCTTATCAAACATCTATATATGAGAAATGATACAAGAGTGCTCTGCAAAACAGATATATCTGTATACATGTTGAAAAGGTTAGAAAGATTGCCATTACCGGCACATAATAATAGGTAACATTGCCTATAAGTTAGGAGGGTCACTAAAGTTGTGCACTGCAAATGGCTTCTTCAATATGTACTAGAAATTCATATTTTTGTGATTCCTTTTGCTCCAGAACAACTGTATCTCTGTTATACAACATTTAGTGTCACACACCTACAGACATGTTCTGATGGCCTTGAACTCACTAGCTGCATCTACTTGCATTACTACCACTTACACTAGCATGATTGTACCAGCTCAAGTGGCAGTGATGCATTGCAGCTACACTGGGCATCCTATTTCAGGTCCACACACAGCCATTCCCTTTTTAAGTTGTATGTCCTGTGGACTGTTGCACCTGTCTCAATATCCATGGCAAAATTCCTTGTAGCAAGTAAATAACATCTACTTGTACCCTTGAACTATTTGGTTTGGCTGAGCACCATGTGGAGGTGAATGCATTTTCTTGAGCTATTAGGGGTTGAATATATCATTACTGTGTTACTTTTAGCTAATAACTCTTGATCTGTCTTGTCTCTAATAAGTCACCAGGACCAGATGGTATTCATGGAAGGGTTCTGAAGGAACTCATGTATGAAACTAAAGAACTCCTTATTGTGGTATGTAACTTATTGCTTAAATCAGCCTCTGTACCAGATGACTGGAGGGTAGCTAAAGTAACACCAATTTTTTAAAAAGATTCCCTTGGTGATCCTGGCAATTACAGGCTAGTAAGCCTAACTTCAGTACCAGGCAAA
Source organism: Gopherus flavomarginatus (assembly GCF_025201925.1). Classification (NCBI taxonomy): domain Eukaryota; kingdom Metazoa; phylum Chordata; order Testudines; family Testudinidae; genus Gopherus; species Gopherus flavomarginatus. The sequence goes on along the minus strand of NC_066617.1, from coordinate 77,882,932 downwards.
TTGGTTGAAACTATAACAAAGAACAGAATTATCAGACACATAGACAAACATGATACTTCGGGAAAGAAGCAATACAGCTATTGTAAAAGGAAATCATGCCTCACTAATTTTTAGAATTCTTTGAGGGTGTCAACAAGCATGTAGACAAGGATGATCCAGTGGATATAGTGTACTTGAACTTTCAGAAAGCATTTGATACAAGTCTCACACCAGAGGCTCTTAAGCAATGTAAACAGTCATGGGAAAAGAGGGAAGGTCCTCTCACCAATCAGTAACTGGTTAAAAAGATAGGAAACAAAAGGTAGAAATAAATGGTTAGTTTTCACAATGGAGAGAGGTAAAAGCAGGATCTGCCAAGGATCTTTGCTGTTCAATATATTTGCCAGGGTCTTTGCTGTTCAGTATATTCATAAATGATCTGGAAAAGGGGGTGAACAGTGAGGTAGCAAAATTTGCAAACAATATAAAATTACCCAACATAGTTAAGTCCAAGGCTGACTGCCAGGAGTTACTAAAGGATCTCACTAAATTAGGTGACTGAAAAACAGAAATTTAATGTTGATAAGTGCAACGTAATTCCAATGGAAAACATAATCTCAACTAACATACAAAATGAAGTTACCACTCAAGAAAGATCTTGGATTCATCATGGATAGCTCTCCGAAAACATCTGCCCAATGTGCAGTGGCAGTCAAAAAAGCTAAAAGAATGTTAGAAACCATAAGGAAAGGGATATCATAAATATCATAATACCACTACATAAATCCATGATACATCCACATCTTGAGTACCGAGTGCCGTTCTGATAATCCTATTTTTAAAAAAGATATATTAGAATAGTAAAGGTACAGAGAAGAGCAACAAAAATGAATAAGGATATGGAACTGCTTCCATATGATGAGACATTCAAAAGACAGTTATCTCTTTTCTAAACTGAACAGTCTAAGAGGGGATATGATAGAGGTCTTTAAAATCATGAATGGTGTGAAGAAAGTAAATAGGGAGGTGTTAATTGCTCCTTCATATAACACAAGAACTAGGCATCACCAAATGAAATTACAAGGCAGCAGGTTTAAACAAACATAAGGAAGTACTTTTTCACACACACACACACACACACACACACACACACACACACACACACACACACACACACAGTCAACCTGTGGAACTCATTGCCAGGGGATGATGTGAAGGCCAAAAATAGAACTGTGTTAAAAATGAATGAGACAAGTTCATGGGGGATAGGTCCAGTAATGACTTATTAGCCAAGGTAGTCAGGGATGAAACTCTATGCTCTGGGTGTCTCTAAACCTCTGACTGCCAGAAGTTGGGACTGGATGACAAGGATGAATCACTCAGTAAAGTGCCCTGTCCAGTTCACTCCTTCTGAAGCATCCTGCTACTCTTGGAAGGCAGGATATTGGGCTAGAAGGACTATACATCTGACCCAGTATGGCCATTCATATGTTCTTATGGCTTTTTCACATCTCAGAGGGATTTAAAGCTGCTGAGACAGTACCCAGAGTACTGTAGCAATCTTCCACAGACTAAGTACATTGGTGGTTTATTGTATGTTTATGATGTGGCTGCTGATTAGCAAGTGATTTTTGTCTTTTTTTTTTTTTAAGATAAAAAGAAGGATGACCTTGCAGTTCAGGCATGAAATGGAACTCAGTAGCTCTGGAGCCAATTCTCTGCTCTGCCACACATTTCCTGGGTGACCTTGGGTAAGTCACTAAGGTCCAGATCCTCAAAGGTATTTAGGCACCTAACTCACATTGAAATCAGTGGCAGTTAAGCACCTAAATACCGTAAAGAATTTGTGCCTTGATCTCTCTACAGGGGTGCCAGAACAGAGGGGACCAAGGGGCCATGGCCCTATCACTTTTTACCAGCTGTAAGGGTGAGCGATGGGGGTGGGAGGGAGGGGAGACGAGCCAGCAGGGGTGTGGGGCCTTGGGGAAAGAGGTGGCATGGGAGCAGGGCCTCAGTGAGAGAGATGGCTGGGGGCAAGGCCTCAGGGGGAAAGGGTGGCATGGGGTGTGGAGCCATGGTTTGAGTGCTGGTGCCCCTGACCCCCCCACTTTTAGGGCACTTCTGTTGCCTCTTTCTCTTGATGCCTCAATTTTCCATCTTTAAAAGGAGATAATAATCCTGACTTTCCCTCATCCTTTGTCTTTCTTGTCTGTTTAGATTTCAAGCTTTTCAGAGGATGGCCTGTCTCTTTTTTATATGTAAGTACATAACCAAGCACGTACGGCCCTGATCTCCATTGGGCCCTATGGCTACTAGAATAATACAGTAATAATAATAAGCTCACTGGGAATTTAAAAAGGCACATTTTGTAGCTATTACTATTGTTGTATTTTCTGTTATCCTCTTATGTCCTTCACTGCTGCTCTTGGGAGCTTGGGGCTTCAGAGGAGGGGTCAGTAGAGCCAAGACCAACCAGCTAGAGTGGCTGAAAAATTAAAAACTAGAATAAAAAAAATCAAAATTCAAGTTGTTTTTTGTTTCAAAGGGTTCAGAATGGACCCATTTTCCATTGTTTGGACATTTTTCACATTTTTAATTAATTTTTTTTACCACAAACATGAAAAATGTTCCCCAAATGGAAACCAGCATTTTTTGTTTACTAAAATCTTGGGTTTTAATAAATAAAATTTTTGACAATTACTTGAATAGTATTTTTAACAAACATTTATGTGAACAATTTTTTCAGTGCAGCAGGGTGCACTCCCCTCCTGCCTTCTCATCACACACAAAACGCTCAGATGCCACCAATCAGATATCCATGTTGTCCAGTTTAGTTCAAATCCCTCCACTAACATCTTTAGAGTCCCAGGCAGCACTGCTATTTACACCATACCCCTGTGTTTGCAGCGCTTCCTCCAGGGCTTGAAAGGAGCAGAATGCTCCCTTCACTGAGATTAGACTCAGCCAGCCCTATTCTCCCCCTCACATCCTTCCTGTGCATGTCTTATCAGTCTTCAGCTAATGAGTTAATTGACTCTTTAGTTCACCCAGTCCCCCACCTGATTAGGTAATTAACCTTGGTTACCCCAGACAGACTTCTCCAGGGAACTAATGGGTGGCAGAGTGATCAGAGTGCAGGTTCTTCTGTTAACTCCCTGCAGTCTGTCACAGTCAATTATTTACAAGTAAGTGTTGTAGACTAAAAACCCATTTTTCATCAAAATACATTTCAATTAAAAACCTTTGACCAGTTCAACAACTGCCCATCACTGTGGCAAACCCCAGGTCAGCCCTGAATTGAGAAGTCAGGAGCCAGGCAAAGTCTGCTTTTGGACCTGCCTGCAGCCTGCTTCTCAGGTGACAGGACCAGTGCTCTGATCTGTCAAAGATGGATGTTCAGGTGCAGGGCCGGCTTTAGGAAGTGCGGGGCCCAATTTGAACAGTTTCGACAGGGCCCCGGCAGGGATGACTATATTAAAAAAAATAATGTAAAAAACCACATGGGGCTTGTACTCACCGGGCGGTGCTCCGAGTCTTCGGCAGCACTTTGGCAGCGGGTCCTTCATTTGCTCCAGGTCTTCAGAGGCACTGAAGGACCTGCCGTCAAAGTGCCGCTGAAGACCCAGAGCGCTGCCAGGTGAGTAAAAATTAAAAAGGCGCCTCTAGCCAGGGAAGAGATTCTCACTGGGCATGGGGCCCTCTAAGGCGCAGGGCCCGATTCAGGGGAATTGGTGGAATTGGCCTAAAGCTGGCCCTGTTCAGGTGCCTGAATGCCCCCAGAAGCTCTCTTCATTGCTGCTGGGTCTCAGATATCCTCCTGGGCTTCACTGGCCTTTGGTGGTTCTCCACTTGGCTCTGTTTGCTCCACTTGGCTCCACACTGCCTTGGGTTGCTGCCTATGGAGCTGTTCCTTGCAAGAATGAGAAATATTAGCCCCAGTGAGGTTTCTGTGTCATTTTCAGCAGTTGCAGATGAAGCCTTTATATTATACCATGCACTCATGTGTTTTGTGTATGCCCCATGAATTTTAGAAGGAGCATTTTAGAAACATTGAGAATTTTAAATTATTTTACTGAGGCTAGTTTTCTTATTCCTCCGTCTGCAAACCAGTCTCCCTTAGTCACCATGGGTGGGGTTCTCATCCCCACTATGGCCTCTTTTTTATGCCAGGTAAAAGGACCAGAGAGGTGTAAAGAATCTCTAACAGTGCTGGAATCTCTAACAGTGCAGGAACTGCAGAAGAAGGCTATCTTCTGAGGACCCCTTGCAAGTCTTGGTATAGGGAGAATTCCAAGGGTGTGTCTAGGGGCAGGTCAAGGGTGAGGCAATAGCAAGCTATGCTGTAGAGATTCTGAGCAGCACTCCTTCCCTTAGGTTGGCCTGAGGGAGCTGCCATAAGTTACATAGGCTCCCAAGGCTGTCTAATTTGTGCTGGGGCTACTCCAGCCCCCAGAACAACCAGAATTCAGAAGGGGCAAAGGTAGCTTAAAGACACTTTAACCCCCATTTTCCCTGGCTTGGGAGTTTTAGGCTCCAGAAAGCACATCACAAAGTGTCACCCCATGAGTGCAACTGTACAGAACTCAGTGGGGCAGAGACAAGGTGGGTAAGGTAATATCAAAGAATATCAGGGTTGGAAGGGACCTCAGGAGGTCACCTAGTCCAACCCCCTGCTCAAAGCAGGTAATATCTTTTATTGGACCATCCACTGGGAGGTTTCCCAATGATATACCTGAGATTCATCAATTATATTTTCATCCCCTGGACAGACAACTTAAACTCCCTCATAGATTTCCACTGCAACTTCAAAACCACCACAAGTCCACTAAACTCTCTCTAGAACAGTCTCACACCAGCATCAACTTTATGGACATCGTGATCAGCTTCAGCTATGGAACCCTACAGACACCCATATACAAGAAACCCCTGGATCACCACAGTCACTTTCTTAGAGCCAGTAACCACCGCAAATGAACCAAGAGATCTATGATCTGCAGCCAGATGCTCAGATACCACAGAATATATTCTGAGGAGAATGTCTGGGATATACACCTTAAACTTAAAAATGCTTTCACCAAACAAGGACACTCCACCTCAGAAGTAGATCGCATCATGGAATGGGCCACCCTATATACCCCGAGACAAGCTGCTTCAATACAGAAATAAACCCTGCTCTGACTGTACACCCCTAGTTGTCACCTACCATCTCACATTGGAACCCATATGCCGCATCAACTACACTGCATATATCAGTGGGACAGAACAGATAAAACTAATGCATTTTGGACACTTCTAAATAGGATATCAAATATATTTCCATATACAATAATGTTGCTGTATTAAGGTCTGATATCTCAGGACCTTCCTGTCCTTTTAGGGTCATGAAATAACAGACCTTAAACTTGTAACTGGGCTAGGCCTGAATATTGCCCCATCTTGGGCCTCAAACTAGTGTAATATTCCTGAGAGTGGGGGAAGGGAAGGATAGAAACATTTATTTTGTTGTTTTTTTTATTATTTTTAAGTGGCAGCTGTTTGAAGCTGCTTGGAGATTTAGAATAATACAAGAGATGGATTAATGGGCAGACTACAGTATTGCTGGTCAAAGGCCCATGCTAAATGTATTTATCACCTGGATCTACAATTTATCTCCAGCACACGTGGTGTACATAGATAGAGTAGATAAACAGACTAGATAGGCAGGCAGACAGAAAATAAATACCAAGGGGACCCTGCGTAAAGGTCAGAAGCCTAATGTCTCTATATGGAGGGACCTAGCCTCCACAAGTTTCCTGAGATCTGTTGGTATTCGGGGCTAAACCCCCTGTTCACTCTGTTAGGGGACAAACTCTGTCTATGCCATGGAATGACCATGGGGAAAATGCACAAGGAGAACTTCACTTACATGTAGGGTAGAATAATTCCCCCAACTGCAGGAATTCCTGGATGAAATTCTATGGCTTGTATTACGCAGGACGTCAGACCAGATAATTTTAGTAGTCCATGCTGGCCTTAAAATCTATGAATTTCCTTTGATTCGATATGGAGTTTGGTGTTCAGATCAGTTACACATCTGATAGTTGTCTAGAAGTGCAATCTTGCTAACTAAAAAGACATTTCTAGTTCGGGATAGGAAGAGAGGATTTTATTACAGTTCTCATATTGAGTGGCTGTGAAACATAGTTCTAAATGGCAGATGTGTTAATGCCTGTGTCAGGGGCTACAGTGACAAATAGCCACTACTGCACAAACACATGTATTCTACTGCAAGACATTTTACTCGGGGGAAAACTGCCCAATCAGAAACAGAATGCTCACTGCACTGTTACTGAGTGGAATTGTGCAACGTTGGCTGGGCAATCCACATATGACATTGCATGTGATAAATGATATGAGGGTAACTAAAGATATTTTTCTCCTTGTGATCAGATACAAGATTGAGGTCATGGGTTTATACAAAATGTAGCATGTATATAGGACATTTTGCATACTGTAGTCTTAAAATCACATATTTATCTATCAGTTTAGATGGTAACCTCTTTGGAGCAAGGACTATATTTTCACTGTTTGTGTGAGCAGTGCTACAGTACAAGACCCTGGACCGTGATGGGTGTTCGCTCAGCATTACCACAGTACAAATAAATACGCCCTTCATCCCCTTAGTATTTTCACACATACTTACACTATAGACTAGGAGTGATGCGTTTGTATATTGTCAGGCAAAGCTGTTATAGTTTAGCATTTTCATTGGTTTAATTAATAAACATGAGATTTCTGGGACTTAGAAATTTCAGTTCACAATGGACTAAAACATAGTATTGAGGTTCTTAGTCTCTCTCTGTTGTGCAGAAAAACTGATTTGACACAGTTTACACAATTTTGATTTCCAGATACACAAATACACCTATACCTTGATATAACGCTGCCCTTGGGAGCCAAAAAATCTTACCGCGTTATGGGTGAAACCATGTTGTATTGAACTTGCTTTGATCCACCGGAGTGCCCAGCCCTTACCCCCCGGAGCACTGCTTTACCGCATTATATCCGAATTCGTGTTATATCAGGTGGTGTTATATCAAGGTAGTGGTGTAATGTAAAAATCTTATTTTTTTTTGTACAGCAAATGAGTTCGGAATCCTTTGGTATTTGATGGGGATGCAGGTGGGGAGGGGAGGAAGAAACCTTGCAATGGTATGGTCTTTGGAGTGAATGTAATACATTTTCTATTCAAGGTATGTATAAGCAGTGTGTTGTTGAACTTAGGAAACTGCACAATAGAGCAACCTTTTCTATCAGTTAGTGTTCATATTACCTCTATGCGAAAATTTAACACACGCAGAAGTAAATGAACTCTATCAGGGCAAGGGGTGGACTTCATCTCCCCACCCACTGGTAGGCCACAGGGCTGTAGGACAGCCCTTCTGGGACTTGGTGAAATAGTGGAATGGCCTTTGTGAGAGTCTGAGGCACAATCTACATAACCATGTATTCTATGGACCCTCTCCCAGCAAGTTCACCCCAATGACACTCTTTGTGCCAGCCTATTCAGAGCCTATCTTTGCAGCTGCTCTGTCCAGAAAGGTGCACTGGGGGAGATAATGTTGTGTGGAGGGATTTTTGGAGACTTTGGTATTGGTGTGAATTTCACTTTCTGTGCATAAAATCCTGTTAGTTAATGAACTCATTTCAGTGGCCTTTGTACAGTAGGATTTCACATCACAGGCAAGTCCATCCATGTGGTCATACAGTGGTCAACAAGTTAATTTCAGATTGCTAGCTAGCAATGGCCTGAAAGAAACTGGTCAAAGCAAAATCTCACTGAAGCTGCCATTTCCTCCTTACGTCATTCCTTATGTCCCCACACTGGCTGATGTCTTATTTACCATCTTGTGTTACAATACCTAGGCACAACAGGTTGAGACAGAAAAGATTTATGCCTGGGAAGATTTATCTGTGAATGAGGTTTCTTTGCAGGAAGGTTTTCATTGCAGTGGCTAGGTAGTGAATATAATGGTCAGTGGCATTAAAGCAGAAAAATCATCCAGTTGACAGGAACACTCCAGCCAGCTCCGCCATTAATTGTTAGCTATCTCTCCATCTCTCAGGATGTCTCCACCCACTCCTTAGGTAGGGGGAGAACCATGCTATTGGAAAACTACAGAATAGAATAATCTGGTAATGAATTTAAAATTATACTAAAAGATTTTCTTCTCAGATGACTGATTAGTCACCAGTTTCACAAGTGCTGAAATACTTAGTCATGAATGATTTGATCACTAAATATTTCACCTCCAGTAACACTGTCTAAATGCGTAGCTGTCAACTCAGAGTGACTAAATATTTAGCTGCCAAAAACAGAGACAAATGAAACTGGATGATGACAAATGGACAGTGAAAATCTATTTAGAGCTAGCAAAGGAGAATGAACATCCTAGTCAATGGGGGTGCCTGCCTGGGGGGATTTTCAGAGCATGCTGGCATGAAGCAGGTGCTTACAGATGGAAGGTTAATTTGGCAAGTCTCCCAGTGCACAGGAAGCAAGAGCTGCAGTTACAGTAAGCCCCCTTTGGGCAGAGCAGCTGTCTATGTATAGCTTATGGGGGGACATTGGGGCAGAAGGGTGCTTCCTTGAGAAGCCTCTGGTTTTCAGAAATCTATGCAAATCATTAATTTTTACATGATAATAGATAGATACCTGCTTGCCATTCAGTTCAGATAGTATCAGAACACTGAGAATGACAACGAGCGTTACACCTAATCCCTATGGAAAAGAGAAACCTCAATGGCTATTGCACATTAATTAAAACAATATTCATTTTTAATTTAACAAACTGATCTGAAATTTACAGAGAAAAAAATACTTTTTCTCTCCACTCCTATTACTCACCCACTATTCCGCTACTGGGAATACCACCTGTTATAAATATGATCACAATTTCACAAATGGTGGAGGAGAGGAGAGAGAAAGGGACCTGACTTGTTCTTCTCCACCTGCCCCTCCCCCCATCTAGCACTGGGCCCAGTCATATCATATGCAGAGAGAGACCTTAATGCACAGAAGGTTGTGGAGAAACCAGCAACCTATATAACTATATTCTGCACCCCAGCCCCCAGGCTCCATGGAGGACTCTCTGCAGATCTGTGGAGGGAAGGAGAGGAAGTGCAGAATGGGTAGATGGACAGATGCACCTGATGATTACCTGTTCTGTTCATTCCCTCTTAAGCATCTGTCATTGGCCTCTGTCAGAAGACAGGATACTGGGCTAGATGGACCATTGGTCTGACCCAGTATGGTTGTTCTTATTGTCTCCCTCCAGCCCTGTAAAGATTGTCATCCTTCAGTCATGTCTCATATTTGGTTGTGACTCTAGGTGTCCTCTATTCACATTCTACACACTACTGTGATAATATTTGTACAAAACATGCCTTGTTGGGTATCATGTGAACGCTAATAATATTCTGGTTATTAATATCATTGTAAAATGCATGTGTTAACATTAAGTGTGAAGTTATGAGTTCCATTTGTTTGATGTTATTAGAACATGTCTCAGGCCAGAGAGCCTAGTCTACATAAAGATGATAAACAGGTCTGTTGTAGACAAAGGAATGTGGGTTTAACCTCAATTTACATATAACCAGTAACTAAATTTATCAAGCTAAACCAGTTGGGGTTATCCTGCTCTTGAACTTGAGACAGAGAATTAGCATGTCTCTTGCACTCCAGAAAGAGACAAGAGGCTAAATTCCCCAGAGGACTTCCTGACAAAAAGCAATCTCTCTAGGAATATTAGGAACAGAGAGTAAGACACCAACTTTATCCTTCCTGAGGAGATAAAGAAACCATGCAATTTGGTCTCAGTGATGGGTCCTGGCCAGTAAAAAGCTAGAAAGGAGACTGAGTGCAAAAAACAGAACAAAACAATCCCCTACCCCCCAACAAAAACCAAACCAACCACTCTATCTTGAATAAAGACTATATCTGGCTAGATTAAGTTTTAGACTTTTAGGTGTGTGTTTTCACTTTTATTTGCCTGTAACCATCTCTAACTTTATCCCTTTCATTTGGTATCACTTAAACAATGCCTTTTTGTTAATAAACTTGTTTTACAGAAACCAATTCAGTGCTGCGTTTGAAGTGACAGGTGTATCTACCCCAGTCCAATTAATAAGTTGTGATGTACTAACTCTTTAACAGAGGACCAAAGTTAATAACTCCTCTGAATGCACAGTGCTGAGTGTTGTGTATTGCATATGAGGAGCTCAGGGGCTGGAGTTCACTGATTGGTTCCTGCTAGGCAAGGTTTGGGCTCTAAGAGACTCTTGAGGAGTTTGTTGGTAGGGAAGACAGACTGGTAATCATGTATTTACACATTTCTTTTGTATAAACTCTGCTATTGATTTTCTAAATCACAGGATTCCGCCTTAGTTGTGATTGCGAAATACAGATCTTCTTTTGCTTTTTTGAACAAGCTCTTCATTATATGAACCCTGCATTCAATGAACGCAGTAGCTTGAGTGTATAAAGATGATTAAGAAGAAATTCATAAGTTTTAGCACTGTCCTGCAATTCCTTATTCATGAACAGTAGCCTGTTGCCCATTATAATTGTTCTCAGAATTCTGTGATGTGCAAACCTGGATTTAAAGTGCTAGAACACAGCTGAAGTTGTGGTATCCTGATGCATCACTACTTTTGGCAAGCTCCTAGGATTGTCCATTATGATCAGATGGTCATGTCTCTCCAGAACAAACAAATCAATTCTGTCTTTATGCCATGGACTTGCAGGTTGTTAAAGAGATGATAGGTTCTGCCTGCTGTCCATTTCTGTAATTTGGGCAACTCTATAGTTACTCAATTTCATGAATGCCATTGTCCATCTGCGGACAGCATACAACTTCTCCAGCTCTTGATTTTTGAGAAATGTTGATTTCTCTACCTATGACTTGTAATTTGTGCTCTTGCTTGCAGTGTATCATCCTTAGCCCTTTACTCTCCAGCTCGTCCCATAATCCTGCTAGTCTAGTACATGCTGCTTTTGTCATGTTCACATGCACTGATCTGGGTTGCCAGAGAACATGTGGTTGTGTCACCAAGAACAGAATACCAATGTGACAGCACGTTGCAATTACTGGGCACTGTCCTGCTCTTGTATTTACAGAAGCAATTGCTGTGTCCTCATTGGTCCTTCTCCAAGTCCTTTCTTGAGTTGCATTAATGTTGTACAATGAATCTATGAGTCACATGTAGGCCTTTCATATATATTTTTATATTAGCCCAGCTTTTATGTTTTTCCATTGTGCTTAAAAAGAGCTCTTCCCTTCATTTGAGGAATCCTCATAATTTAGCTTTTGCCCATGTTTTTCCAGATTTCTCTGCACATTTTCCGTAAGAAGCCTATTACATTTATTATATTTTTTTCCTCAAAGATGGACATTTTCTAACCTCTTGCCAGCTGTCACATTGCTGATATCCCCCCTTTTAGGCATTTTACTTTCCTTTACCTTTTAAATTCCTGTTAATAATTTCCTTCCTTGTTTAACTATGGTGTTTGCATCATGTGTGTTGTGCTGCTTGGCATATGAATATTGATTTTCCAAGTGTAAAATCCATCTCCTTGAGTAGCTTTTCACAAAAATTTTGAATGGTGCTCCCCACAACTATGGACTTTAATGAGGGAGTTTTTTAATATTAAAAAAATTCAGTGTTAATTCTGGACAAACCCCTCGGTTGTTTCCCCTTCTTTCTGAGTCTTTATCCAGAAAATATAGCGTCCACAGACCTGGTCACATTTTTCCCCCTCAAACATTTTCATTATCTCTTCTAAGGTTTTTTTCACTTTCCTCAGCTTTATCCTCAGTATGGAATGAATACAATGTTCTGGAGACATTGGGGGTCTTTTTCTGTCAGCATCCCCACAACCCAGCACATATCCAGAGTCTCCAGAACATGTTGACCTTTCATGAGCTGGGCCTGTTGAAAGAAAAGTTTGGTGATCCACCCCCACCCTGGTGACAAGCAACCCAGTTTTCCTTCCAGATGGAAAAAAATCTTTTATTTCTCCACCACCATACTGATGAAGAGCCCCAAACCCTCACAGATTTGGTACAAAGGAATTGCCACACATTGTTAGAACAGTAGTCTGTCTAGTGCAGTCTTCCATCTCTGAGAGTGATCAGCGGAAGATGTTTCAGAGGAAGATACAAGAAACCCTGAAGAGGTTTCCCATAGGGGAGCTGAGGTTTCCTTCTAGGTCCCTCAGTTAAGTTGGTGTATGCCCTGAAGCATGAGGGTTTATATTCCTTCCAAACTTTTTTTAATCCTATGTTACATAACCAGATGTGGTGCAAATGGGCCTGAAGAGAGATTCCTACACATCTTACTCTGAAAAGCACTTCATAATAAAACTAGCTCTTCCTCAAGTAAAATGGACATCTTTAAACAAGATGTTTCTAAGAGGAAGTTTGTTCTGTATTAAGAAGCAATAATGATCTCGAACCTGACCTACATTATGCCATGTTATCAGAACATCTTGCACAGCTGAGAACCTGTTCTGAAGTTGTCAGGGTCACCATGCTGCTGTATGTTACTCTGGATATAAAGCTCTGTAACTGAGGTTATTCCAGATTAGCCTGTCAAAAAATTTAGCTGCTACTCTAAGCAGGAGTGCCTTCATTTCTCTGCTCCCTTTCCCACAGCTTCACTCAATACCTTTTTACACATGACTTAAGTCTTAAGTTCTCAGCTGCTTGAGAGTGCTTTGGGTCTCAGAAATGTGTCCTTCAAATTATGCTGGAATACAGAAGCTGTAAAATGGCTGCCTGCAGCATACACATGGGAAATTGTGAGACTATGGATATTTGCTCAATTGTAGTTTTAAAGCTTCCAATTTAAATGGCCCTCACTAAGTCCCCTCTAGTTGCACAAAGGACACTTAAAGTGATCCTCAATGGGCATCTGAGGATTCCAGTGGTGTGGGGGGAACCTTGACTGAGGTAGAGCTCAAAACGACTCTGACCCGGCTCACACGGTGCATGCTGGGGGCAGAAGAAGACTGACAAGAGAGCACAGCATTCTAGCAATCTTGGATCAGGAACAGGGAATTGGAAAGCCACCTTTGTCTTCATGGAGTGCATCAAGTGCAGCCTGTCTCACTTGAAGGATCAACTCCTACAGTTTGCACTTGCGAGGCCCTATACACAATTTAATGGCATTTCTCTGTAACACGAAAGCTTTTGAAACATGCATCCAACCCAAACAGACATTTTAGGGATTGTTCTAGTTATCAATTTGCAAAACCCAACTGATTTTGGTGAAAAATCAGAAGCCTGGAAAAGCCCCGATTTTCCACTCAACAATATAGAATTGTTGCTTATATTTGCTGTAAAGAAGGATAGTGTTTGATTGAGTTTCCCCTGCTGACACAGTGCCCGCAGTTAAGAGCCATGTGAGTTGTTGACAAGAGCCTACCATGCCCTCTTATAGGCTGTGCATACCTTACTCCCACTTTACCCAGGATTCCCACAGCTGGGTCTCTCACCCATGCTTCAGTAGGCCTCCTGATTCCACTCTGGCCAGCTCTCCCTCCTGCCAGAACCCTCCCCCATACTCCGGCCAGGCCCCCTCCCCCCACTTCAACTGGGCTCTTGCCTCCCCACCCCTGTATCCTGAGTGACTACCCATAGGCACTCAGGATATGAGGTTGAGGGAGTTATAGACCTGGCCATGGTGTGGTCAAGTGGTCCAATGAGGTGTACAGCTCCACCCACAAAAGCAATGCAGTGTGCTACCTTCTAGTATCATTAAGAGACTATAACCTAACACTATGAATCCGTAAAAAATTAAGAAAGCTTCTTACCTGCTTCCAGGATCCAATCCAGACACCTTGAGAAGTCCTAATGAAGAACAGAAGGCAAGAAGGCAGCTACATGCATATAAGAGATGAAATCCAGTTACTCATTTATAGAAAACATTTCAGAAAAACTGCATTGACCATAGGATGTCAGCTGTCCACTTTGACTGAAGAATCAACAAAAATGATGCTCTAAGGGTGTTGGGATTCTTGGTTAAAATAATATTGGGGTAGTGTGGGCTAATTTGAGAGTTGGGAATAGCAGACAGGGCAAAAGCTTTCTGTTGGTTGCAAGCACAGTGGTCCCTCTCTCCATGTCTCGGGGGCTCCCTCTTTGTGACTTAGCCCTCCAGCCAGGTCACTATATAGTCACCCCTGCTTCCAGAGTAACCAAGTCTGACTTGACAAACTGTCCATATGCCATCTTAAGCAGTCTTGTGTTCCAAATCCAGGTCCAGTGCCACTTTGCCATTGGCTGGTAGGGGAACCTGCCTGCTACTCTGGGTTCCAGACCAGGCACCCTATGATTAGCAACCTCAGTCTACTCAGTCTCAAACCTACTTGCTGTTTTCCTGGGCTCCTTCCTACCCCACCTTTCTATCTGCTTGCTTACCTCTGGGTTTGCCCCAGAGCTTCCTCTGCTTCTTGTGGGCTACTTTTCAGCCTCTTATCAACCCCCCTAGTCCAGGATAAGAGCCCAGAGCTTTCTCTTCCCCTGCACTTCCTCCTTGTCCCTCCTCAACTCTCTTTCATTCTAGAGAGTGACTCCAGGCCCTTTCCTTCTCTCATTTCCTAGCATTACACTTCTAGCCCAGCTGGGCTTCATCTGCAATTAGTGTTTATCAATCCCTGGCTTCCCCCCAGGTGCAGCATATCAGGTTAATAATTGGCCCATTCTGGCCCACATTAACCTGCTCAGGGCTTGTGTAAGAATGGCCATACTGGTCCATCTAGCCCAGTATCCTGTCTTCTGACAGTGGCCAGTGCCAGGTGCCTCAGAGGGAATGAACAGAACAGGTTATCATTGAGTGATCCATCCCATCGTTCATTCCCAGTTTCTGGTAATCAGAGGCTAGGGACAGACAGAGCATTGGGTTGCATCCCTGACTATCTTGGCTAATAGCTATTGATGGACCTGTCCTCCTTGATCTTATCTGTTATACTCTGGTAACAGATCTCTTCTTCCAGGCAGTGTCAGGAATTAAATCAATGGAGACACAGCTATGTCAGCTGATACATGATTGGTACAAACAAGAGTGCTTTCACTCAAAGCTCCTTCTTTATTCACACACGTGTGCAATAGCAATAGTCTAGAGCATCCCAGATTTAGTTACCCAACATCTGAGGTGGTGTTGAGTGTTCAGCAGCAGATTTCTGGTGATCAGCCATCCTTCCAGCTGTGGAGAGTAAGAGTCTGTTAGCTCTTAGAAATCCTCCTGCAACTGCTCCAAATTGCATATTCTTAACTAATCTTTTATAAGTTACTCAAAACAGAGTGCATACATGTGACATATAGTAATCTCTAATAGGCTAACCATTTCCCTAGCAACAGCAAAAAACCTAATAATGCTACTTATCAGCAAAGCAACTCCTAGTCATAAAAGTATGACACATAGATCTAAGATCAGTTATCCACACGCATTATTTATTCTAATAAATCCGTACAAAGCTGCAGCTCTGCAGCCATTTGTCTGCTTTACTTAGACAAAAGCCAAATTATTTCTAATTATGTGTTGTTCTTTATTTCAACTAATGGTGGCTAAATACATAAAATGGCTGCAGTTGTGTCAAGTCCAGTTCTCTTGCTACATTATCTAGTTCTTTTTTTTGAACTGTGTTATAGTTTTGGCCTTCACAGTATCCCCTGGCAAGGAGTTCCACAAGTTAACTGTTCATTGTGAAAAAGTACATCCTTTTTTTTGCTTTAAAACTGCTGCCTATTAATTTCATTGGGTGACCCGTGGTTCCTGTGTTACATGAAGGAGTAAAAAACACTTTCTTATTCACTTTTGCATACCAGTCATGATTTTACAGATCTCTATCATATCTCCTTAGCTGTCTCTTTTCCAAGTTGAAAAGTCCCTGTTTTTTTAACCTCTCTTCTTATGGAAGTTGCTCCATACCCTTTTGTTGCCCTTCTCTGCACTTTTTCCAATTCTAATATATCTTTTTTGAGATGGGCTGACCAGAACTTCATGCAGTATTCAAGCTGTGGGCATACTGTGGATTTATATGATAGCATTATATTTTCTGTCTGTGACTTCCTAATGATTCCTAACATTGTTAGCTTTTTCAACTGTCACTGCATATTGAGTGTTTTCAGAGAACTATTACATTCAGTAAGAAAACACCCCATCACACATAGTAATAAAAGATTTAATGATTAACTTCTAGGCAAATTCTAAGCAGAAACAATGTCATAAGAATATATTCTGACTAGCTAAAGAAAAATTCTGGCAGAACAGTTTTAAATGAGAATTATACACCTAGTAAGTAGATAACTTACATCTATAGTTTATACTTGGAGAAAATAGCAGGAGACTATTTGAATCATGATGTGTGAAACAGCTGGCTTACAATACAGTCTGCTGGCCCATAATGTTACTATATTTAAATGCACTTACAGCAGGTTAGACTATTCATAGATTTTCACAGATTCATGGAGTCCAAGGCCAGAAGGAACTATTATGATCACCTAGTCTCACCTCCTATATTACACAGGTCATATAACTTCCTCAAAATAATTCCTAGGGTAGATCTTTTAGATAAACATCCAATAATGGTTTATAAATGGTCATTGATGGTGAATCCACCATGACCCTTGGTAAATTCTTCCAATGGGTAATTACTTGCGCTATTAAAAATGTATACCTTATATCTAGCCTGAATTATCTAGCTTCAACTTCTAGCCTTTGGATTGTGTTATATATTTCTCTGCTAGATTGAAGAGCCCGTTATTAAATATTTGTTCCTCATGAAGATACTTGTAAACTGCAGTCAAGTCATCCTTTAACCATCTCTTTGTTAAGCTAAATAGATTGAGCTCCTTCGACTATCACTATGAGGCACGTTTTCTAATCCTTTTATCATTCTTACAGCTCTTCTCTGAACCCCCTCCAATATATTCATATCTTTCTTGAATTGTGAACACCAGAACTGGGTGCAGTATTCCAGCAGTGATCACAACTCTGCCAAATACAGAGCTAAAATAACCTCTCTACTCCTACTTTGAGATCCCCCTGTATATGCAACCCAGGACCACATTAGCTCTTTTGGCCACAAAATCAAACCGGGAGCCTATGTTAATTTGATTATCCACCATGACCCCCAAATCTTTGTCAGAGTCACTGCTTCCCAGGACAGAGTCTCCCATTCTGTAAATATGGCCTATATTTTTTGTTCCTAGAATTATGTTTACATTTAGTCATATTAAAATGCATATTGTTTGCTTGTAGCCAGATTACCAAGTGATCCAGATTGTTCTGTATCAGTGAACTCTCCTTTTCATTTTTTACTTCTTCCCCAATTTGTGTGTCAGCGGAAAACTTTATCAGTGATGATTTTATGTTTTCTTCCAGGTAATTGATAAAAATGTTAAATAGCATAGGGCCAAGAACAGAGCCCACAGGAACGCACTGGAAACAGGACTGCTCAATGACAATTCCGTTTACCATTACATTTTGAGACCCATAATTTGGACAGTTTTTATGTTAATTTTATATTCTATTTTTTAGTCAAAATGTGGTGAGGTGCCAAGTCAAACATCTTTCAGAAATCTAGTATTTCACTTCAACACTATTACCTTTATCATCAAAACGTGTAATCTGATCAAAAAGAGATATCAAGTTAATTTAACAGGCTCTATTTCCATAAACCAAGGTTGATTTGCATTAATTACATTACACTCCCTTAGTTAACTGAGTCTTAGATTAGCCACTCCATTATTTTACCCAGGATCAATATCAGGCTGAAAGACATATAATGAGCCGGGTCAGCCTTTGACCCTTTTTGAAAACTGGCATATTAGCTTTATTCCAGTCTTCTAGAACTTTCCCAGTGCCTAAAACTTATTGAAAATCAACACTAACTGTCCAGCGAGTGCCTCACTCCTACTAGAGATCTGTGGATGAAAAGTGCTATGTAAGTGCCAATTATTATCATTATTATTAATGGATTACTATTGAGTAACACTTTCTTTTCCTTTCTATATTTCTTTCACTTTAACAACTTTAAAGCAGCCAAAAATCACTGTGCATCATGAATGACATATGACTTGACAAAATTTTCAAACATAGTGGCCTAAAGTTAGGTTCCTAAATAGCTAGGCACTTTGAGCCCAATGAAAGCTTCTGAGTGCTTAACACATCTGAAAATCAGGTAGGTGCGTAAATACAGATGACCTTGCCTAATGGGAAGAGTTTCTTCAGTCTAGAATGCACAGTTGACCCTATGATATTTCTTAGATGGCAAACGTCCTCTGAAAAAAAAAAGAGCTAAAAAGAGGAGGAGTTAAAGACGATGGGTTCAGAACATTACAAGCTAGATTGACAAAAGGACTTAGGCATCTAAATCTCAGAATCAGGCTTCACTGGGCCCCTCTGAGATTCTCAAAAGCCCCACTCAGCTGCTGCTGAATGCTGTAGGTACCTAATTTCACGTGGCCCCTCAATTATTGCCGTAAAAGTTCCCTAAACACTGATGGTAATGTCTATACTGCAATGTAAGCCCAGGGTTCAAACTCAAGCCTAACCCTCCTTCCATATACACATAAATCATGCTACCTCAGCACTTGGACCCAGGGTCCCAGGACCCCTGGGAGTGGAGCATCTGAGCCTGAGTCAAGCCAGGATCCAGGGTTCAAGCTTTGCAGTATAGACACAGCTCCCTTGGACTCTGGGAGTTCACCAAATGTATCTCACAATCCTACAGGCCAATTTTCTTCATCCTCTGGACAGATATGTTTTCCCACAATGCACCAGGAACAAAGGGCTGAGCAGCCACACTTTGGGAGGGAAGTCTGGGATATGGGTGGTTGGACTCAAGCCCACATAATGCAGTGTAGACACTGGAGCCCCAGGGTTCAACAATTCCTAACCTTGGGGTACAAAAGGGTATAGATGCTCAAACCCCAGGTTTACAAACCCAGAGTCTAGTAAGTCAAGTTCTACTGACCCTGGGTTTACATTGTGGTGTAGCCATACTTCATGTTTCTGCCTGAACACATGTGTGCTACAGCCCCAGGCCAGGCATTGGGATAGGTATGCCCCAGTGCTATACATGATTTGGGAGATGACAACCGTTGCTCCACTTAACTCACTTGTAGCGCCTGATCCAATGAGCGTGCCTATATCTTGCCTACAGCGTCACTCTCCCCTGATAGGCCAGCTCCCACAAAATGATGTAGGGGAGGGGAAGAAACAGCTCCATCATAATGTTTATCCCATTGGTTGGAATACTTACCTGGGATGTGGAAGACCCCTAGTTCAAGCCCCCCTCCATACCAGAGGGGGAGAAGGGATTTGAACAGTGATCTACCCCAGCCACTGGGCTATGGATGAGTCTGATGTGAGGCTTCCTCAGTCTGTCTTGTTAAAGCTGTTCCATTGTGGATAAATAATAAAAGTAATTGGGTGAGAAAGAGACAGAGAGAGCACACACAAGACAACCATGAGAATGACTCTGTAGCCTTGTGTCATGGTATAACCCCCACTCTGAAACTTAGCGTCCAAAAGATGGGGTACCAGCATGAATCGCCCTAAGCTCAATTACCAGCTTAGATCTTGTAGTGCTGCCACCGACCAGGACTTGCAGTGCCTGGTAAACTCTGGTCCCCTCAAAACCTTCTCAGAGAACCCCAAGACCCAGACCCCCTGGATCTTACACAAGGAAAGTAAACCCTTTCCCCCACCGTTGCCTCTCCCAGGCTTTCCCTCCCTGGGTTACCCTGGAAGATCACTGTGATTCAAACTCCTTGAATTTTAAAACAGAGAGGAATGCACCTTTCCCCCCTCCTCTTTTCCCCTCCCCAAGAGGTAATACAGATTCAAGCTCCATGAATCTAAAACAGAGGGATTCCACCTTCCCCCACTCCCTTCTCTCCCCCTGTCTCCCACCAATTCCCTGGTGAGTACAGACTCAATTCCCTTGAGCCTCAACAAGGGGAAAAATCAATCAGATCTTAAAAAGAAAACTTCTAATAAAAGAAAGAAAAAAAGTAAAAGTTGTCACTGTAATTTAGATGGTAAATGTTACAGGGTCTTTCAGCTTATAGACACTAGAGAGGAGCCTTCCCCCCAGCACAAATACACATTAAAATCATTCCAGCAAAATAAACATTTGCAAATAAAGAAAACAATCAAAAAGACTAAACCACCTTTGTACTTATATTCACTATTTGAACAGAAAATTAGAGAGCCTGTAGGTACGTCTGGTTACTCTCAGAATCCAGAGAGAACAACAGACAAACAAACAACACAAAACAAAGGCTTCCCTCCACCGAGATTTGAAAGTATCTTGTCTTCTGATTGGTCCTCTGGTCAGGTGGTCCAGGTTCACTGCTTGTAACCCTTTACAGGTAAAAGAGACATTAACCCTTAACTATCTGTTTATGACACCTTGTGTTTAGAGCATTCATGCAGCAAACCCAGCATCCAAACCCCTTGCTCCAATGACTATTAAAATTATTTATCCATGGGTCAAGTCCCAGTGTGACTATGGAAGGTGCATAATCAAGCTGCAAGGGATTGCTAGCTGCTACACTATGTACTGAACCCAGAGCATCAACCTGCTTGATTTGGCTTATTGTATCTTGCCTATTTGCTGCTCTCATCTCTGCTGGAAATGAATTACTCCCAGGCTGGCCCCAGGCCTGAGAGTGACCCTTCTTCAGCCGATCAGACTGGGTGTTGCTGAGGATTTAGGCCTAATTGTGGGAGCTCTCTTAGATTGGCCTATGACCTGGTAGAGGAGGCTCAGGCCTATATTCATGCTATTGGAAAAACACAGACCAGCTTCATTTGAAAAGCTGGAACAACGGGAGAACCCGCAATAGCAAAATACTACTGTTTTGCAGATACTGAGCTAATAATTTCCAAAGAGTTGCAAGATAACCTCTTCTGGGGCCTTTTCTGAAGGAAGGAAAGATGAGCTTCTTCTGCTCTATTCCATTCTGGTTTTTATACCACACTCATCACCATAGTATCTGAGCGTCTTGTGGTTAGGGCACTGGCAAAGGACTGAGGAGACCTAGGTTCAACTCTAAGCTCTGACATGGACTTCTTGTGTGGTCTTGAGTGAGTCACTTGGGCCCAGATCCTCAAAGATATTGAGCCTCCCAATGTCCATTGATTTCAGTGGGCATCAGGACCCTCAGTACCTTTGAGGATCTTGGCCTTGGTCTCTCTGTTTCCCATTTATAAAATGTGAATAATGCTCACCTACCTCAAGGGAGGTTGTGAGGACAAATGCCTGATGGTAAGGTGCTATGCCACCTTTGAAAAAGTAAAAGAGCAGTCAGGTGTCATGATTTATAAAAATGGAACTTTATCTTTAATATTAAACATTATTTCTTTTATATTATGTAATTTATAATATTTTGTTTAAGTGGGAAAGACTGAAGATCTCATTAAACTAATATTTTAAAACAAGCTATAAACATATTTACAGGCTCAGCTATTAGAACACCAAAGAGGAGCCACACGGTCCCAGGAAGTGATTGATCTACATCATTAGAAACTTGCCAAATGAATTTCATCAGCAAAATGGAGTTATTTTATTAGCTAGAGAATGCAGTTCCTGTCTCCCTGTTATGCACTTAGGGCACAAGACAACTCTTGTTGATACCATTCCCTTGCTCTTTCCTCTGCCGCCAAAACCCAGGTCACAGGATAGGGTGAAACTGTGTCATGTAGCAAATAAGACAAGATGTTGCTTAATGGAAAGAGGGTTACAGAATGTAAGGTAGAAAATGTCAATCAATTTATTCTTATATTTCCTCCGTGAGCCGACGGCTTTCATCTGTGGCTGCCAGTCCGATGGGACATAATGTATTTGAAAATGTACTACGTTGGCTTTCAAAAACAAATCGACATAAGAAACCACATGGGACTGATTGGCTCTGGCATCCCTTTTCACTTCAGTTTTCATCCTCTGTTATGAATGAAACTTCAAGGATTTTGTAAGTGATTTTTCCTCTGAGGTTCAGCGCTGTAGCTGAGGCCAGACTTGAGTTTGGAATTTGTTTTCCAGGAAAAAGGAGGACACATCATACGTTGTGGAGAGCAATGGAATAAGGCACTTACATAGTCTGCTAATACACCATTCTTTTCTGTTAAGCACTTTAATACAGACTGTGACAAGCATGATGTTTACGATGGATTTTTATTAAGTATGGGGTTCTTTTCCTACAGACAGTGAATGATCTGTTTACATGGGCTCTTCAAGTTTATGTCTAACTTTCAAATCCTTCTGGAATTGACACCAACTGTCCATTTTGACACTGGTTCATTATTTTTATGTCAATGGAACTATTCTCCTGCTTTCAGCTGTTGTAGCAATTTTATGTTTTATCAGGTTGCCTTATAAGACCCTGCAGGACATTCTTTTTGTGTTTAGAGAACCATATAACACAAAAGCCTGCCCTGAAGTATTTCACAGTTCCATTAGAGCAGCCTGCCCCTTGTTCCACTGCACACATCACACAGGGGAGCTTCAGCCTGACCCCTTGAAAAGTTTTTTAAAAAGCAAACTCAATTAGTTCTATAGATCAAAACTAAATGGTCATGATGCCAGTAAATCCAAGTTGTACTTCCTTCCCCAACCTACAGCCAGCCACACCTGACCTGAGTGACTGAAACATCTCTCTCTGTTGCTTTGGGGGTGGGACGGAGTGGGTTAGAGAAGGGATGTGTGTGTGTGCTCATGTCATAAAGTTAGACTGGAAGTTAGAAAAATGTTGAGAACATAAACAAAATAATACTTTGTTAATTTGGTGGTGTTTGAAGCATAGAGCCAGTTTCTGAAGCCCTCATTCAATTTTTATTTAGTTCCCACTAAGGCAAAAGTGTTGTTGTCAGAAGGATTTTGACTGAATAAAGACTGAATAAAAACTGAGGGGCCATTTGTAGCCAGCCCAGTATAGTTGCATGAGGTGGAGAAGAGAGGTCAAGGAGCCTTTCCTGTCTCGTGCCCCCACTCAGGGGCTGGGCTTGGCAGCTTTGGGGCTACCTCAAGACACCCTCTGGGAGTTTTGCCAAAAAGGGAATAGAGCTTTAGTCTAAACTGCCCTATCTAAAGCTCCCTCATTACAGTAGGACCCTCTGTCTCCACCTTCACAGTAAGTCCTGGGGGAGCCTCTATGGCACCACACTGCCTTAGAGTTGGGAAAGCTACAGGGGATCCCACAGGTAGAATCAAAGAATATCAGGGTTGGAAGAGTCCTCAGGAAGTCATCTAGTCCAACCGCCTGCTCAAAGCAGGACCAACCCCAGCCCCACCCCAGCCAGGGCTTTGTCAAGCTGGGCCTTAAAAGCCTCTAAGAATGGAGATTCCACCACCTACCTAGGTAACCCATTCCAGTGCTTCACCATCCTCCTAGTGAAATAGTGTTTCCTGACATCCAACCTAGACTTCCCCCACTGCAACTTGAGACCATTGTTCCTTGTTCTGTCATCTGCCACCACTTTGAACAGTCTAGCTCCATCCTCTTTTGAACTCCCCTTCAGGTAGTTGAAGGCTGCTATCAAATACCCCCTCACTCTTCTCTTCTGCAGATTAAATAAGGCCAGTTCCCTCAGCCTCTCCTCATAAATCATGTGCCCCAACCCTCTAATCCTTTTTGTAGTGCTCTGCTGGACTCTCTCCAATTTGTCCACATCCTTTCTGTAGTGGTACGCCCAAAACTGGATTCAATACTCCAGATGTGGCCTCACCAGTGCCGAATGGAGGGGAATAATCACTTCCCTCGATCTGCTGGCAATGCTCCTACTAATGCAGCCCAATATGCCGGTAGCCTTCTTGGCAACGAGGGCATACTGTTGACTCATATCCAGTACTGTAATCCCCAGGTCCTTTTCTGCAGAACTGCTGCTTAGCTAGTCAGTCCCCCGCCTGTAGCAGTGCATGGGATTCTTCCTTCCTAAGTTCAGGACTCTGCACTTGTCCTTGTTGAACCTCATCAGATTTCTTTTGGCCCAATCCTCCAATTTGTCTAGGTCCTTCTTGGACTCTATACCCTTTCTACCAGCTTAATGTCATTCGCAAACTTGCTGAAGGTGCAATCCATCCCATTTCAATGAAGATGTTGAACAAAATCCTTACCTCACAAGACTCCCTTCTCTTCATATGTCATTATATAATACCTGCATCTGTAACTTTCACTCCAAGCATCTGAAGAAGTGATGTTTTTTACCCACGAAAGCTTATGCCCAAATAAATCTGTTAGTCCTTAAGGTGCCACTGGACTCCTTGTTGTTTTTGTGGATACAGACTAACACGGCCACCCCCTAATATTTTTATACTTCTCCCTAGTCATCTGTCCAAGTTTCCACGTCTTGTAAGCTTCCTTTTTGTGTTTAAGCTCAACAAAGATTTCTCTATCAAGACAAGCTAGTTGCCTGCCATATTTGCTATTCTTTCTGCACAGCAGGATGGTTTGTTCCTGCATCTTCAGTAAGGTTTCTTTAAAATACAGACAGCTCTCCTGGACTCCTTGCCCCCTCAGGTAGCACAGGGCCCTGACTTCCAGAGGTTCTTGGGTATTCATTGCCTCTTTTTGTATGTGGATGTTGGAGTGGAGGGGAGGCAAAACAGTGTTCTTCCCATATTACAGTTCAGGTGATTACACTCCACTTTTGGAAATTCACTTGCAGCTTTTGCTAGACTAGGTCTCCCAGCCCCCCCACTTCTTAATCTACCCTATACTGTGGCTTTTGGCACTGTTAATGGATTTCCATGTTTCTCCTCAGAAGTCTTTACATTTTAATGGGCTCCTAATACCAAACTGTATATCCTTTACCTAACTCACCTCAGTGTTGAGAGGATTAGTCTTATTACCACCAATAATCATTAATGTTTTTTAAGCACTTTTAGATCTTGGGATATAAAAGTACTTAAGACTAAAGCTAGTATTGGTAATGACAGGCACAACATTGGCAATGAGCAAAGAAAATCATGTGTGTGCACACACACACTTAGTTATGGCATTTCACATAGAAGTATTATGTTAATGTATCTGGAGCCATCCAAATCTGCAAAACTCACATTAATTTTGGCCTGTTAATCTGGAATAATTTGAACTAATCCTAGAATTTATCTTGTCGTCTCTTCTTGTTTTTTTTCTAGACAGTTCTTATTGAAAGGCCTTGGTAAAGTTTATTTTATCTCCAGGGTCTTTTAGTTAATCGATTTATTATTAATAATTTCTGTATTACGTATTGCTTTGAGGCCCCAACCCAGTTAAGGATCACTTTGTTTTAGGTGATGTGCAAAGACATAGTAAGAGAAAGTTCCTGCCCTAAAGAGCTTACAGTCTAACCAGATAAGAAAGACAAAGGAAATTTAATATGCCCATTTTTCAGAAGGTGAACTGAGGCACATAGAAATTAAATGACTTGCCTAGGTCATCCAGACGTATGCTGCAAAATTTGGAATAAATTTTCTCCCAGTCCAGTGCCTTAAGCACAAGGGCACTCCCTCTCTCTATACATTAGTACATATTCTGCTCTCGGTTACACCAGTGCATCCCCCCTGACTTCAGGGAGGATGCACCAATGTAAGTGAAGTCAAAATTTTACTCTTGTTGCCAGTTATTCTCAAAAGACTTCCACCGGCCCCACAGGAGCCTGTACTACCTTACAAGTACTAATAACAAGAGAGGAAAAATTGAAATCTCAAGAACTGAAATATTAAATTCCCTTCTTGACAGGTCAATTTTAGGCCCAATGCAACAGTACATTTTATAGACCTATTCTTACAATAATACACGCCCGCCCCCCCCCCCCCCCCAAATGAGTTTAATCTAAATGAAATATCGGAACATTACAATTCTAACAGGACATTTTTGTCAGGGCAAAAAGCTTGGTATTTTGTCCTCTAACCATCTCCTTATGCTGTAAAGGAAAGCCAAAAGAGAGGGGGAAAGTGTCTCTCACCTTTTAGTAAGACTCATGAAAAGGCTTATATGGCCTGGGCTGGTTTAGAATACTATTAAATGAACTCCTAAGGAAACTGGAGGGAGTGTTGATTAGTGTGATCATGGACCTGAGCTCCTGCAACCCTCACTCCTTCACTCAGGGCTTTAAACACATGACTCTGATTGCTGCGATTTATTTGCACACGTCGTATTTTTCCTTCGGAGGCCTGATGGCTATGGCTCACAAAGCCAGCCAAGATAGCATGCTCCTTCTCCCCTTTAGAAATTCTCCTCCACTGGCACTTGCAGCCTGGCTTTTCTGCTTACATTATGAACATCCGAAGCTCTGTGTGTTCGAGGTATTACGCAAAACAAGATGAATCACAAAGGACTCTTACAATAGCGCGACTTAAAGAGAGCAAAAGCAATGGTATTCAGAGTGAGGCAATCCTTCTTCCACTGTGCCCTCAACAGTACTAGGCATGACTGGAATTTCAGACTAGGAGGGTATTTGCTAACATACACTTATGTAGCTAGACATGGAAGGGTGAGTAAAGGAAGTGGTGACAGCCTTAGCTCTGCATTTCCTTGACTCTTTTTGCTTACAGGAGAGCTGGGCTCAAACTAAACACCCAGATCCAAATGCCTGTGAGCTTGGGGAAAGTTTCCAGTCCAAATGCTGCAGCTCAGATGTCCTCTAGTTTATGCTCAATCATGCCATTAGTCCTAATGTTCATAGAATATCAGGGTTGGAAGGGACCTCAGGAAGTCATCTAGTCCAACCCCCTGCTCAAAGCAGGACCCATCCCCAGACCCCTAAATGTCCCCCTCAAGAATTGAACTCACAACCCTGGGTTTAGTAGGCCAGTGCTCAACCCACTGAGCTATCCCTCCCCCCTTATCACTACTTATAGACTACTTATCACTTGTTGTTATTACAGTTTATTTCTTTTACTTTGCACCACACAGAATCATCTGGATAAAAAGTCTCTCTGCTGACAAACTTACAACCTGTTTGCCTAGCTGGGTTGAGGCTACAGTGGCAAATGCCTACCTTGTTTCCCAACTGGGATGAGACTATACGGAGGGGTAGGGGGCAGGTCTCCTTTGCAGGGGCTTCACCAGCTCCCTGCTGCAGTGTATCCTCTCTTCCTACTATCAGACCTTATTTAACAATTCTGGGAACAACTCTCTGACTGTTGCATTGACTCTGCAGAGCTAACAAACAAGTAGTAAAACAGTTTTGAACCTACACACATAGAGCAGATCTATGGAGTCAGAAGGGGACATTTTTACATAGCAAATTTTCTGATGATACTTTAAAGGAAAATCCTCCTCACACATAAGTAGTTAGCCTCATTCTCTACAATCCTTTTCTTGCCTAAAACTATGGGAAATAAATCTAAGTTGGATGAAAAATGCAGCAAGAGATCAGGAATCATACCAAAACTTTACGATGATTAATTGTAAGTTGCTGTAAGGCATACTGCATGGATATAGTTCTGTGTCAATAATTCATTTCAGGGTATTTGAGAAGAGTCCCAGGGGAAAAATACAATAAAATAGGCAATCTGAAAATAAAGCAAACCCATTTAACTTCAAAAACTAGTTAGAATGACATTTTTGTCCAACATCTTCACTGGAAGAAATGCGTTTCCAAAGATCTCTTTGCATCATCATAATGAAAAGAAGATATTGCTGCTACTTGCATGAGTAAGCTTCTATTTTTCCAGATATCAAATAACTACCACAGCTTTGAATTGAACAAATTCAAGTAGCAATTGTTCAGCGAGCCAGAGTTTATCAGGTTAGATCAGAAAACAGAAGTTTCACATAAGTTCGTTCAGTTAGTTTTAAACAGAACTCCCAGTAGAGTGCAGGGACAGTGTCTGTCTCTGGATAAGAGAGCAATAGAAATCAGAGATGGAAAACATTCATCAGAGAGGTCATAACCACCTTCCCATCTGTACAGAATTGTCCCCTACAGTACTTTATCATGATTGGTTAGTTTTCTGGTTGGTTTCCCCCCACTATCTGTTCCAAGCAGGTTTATCTTGAAATTGTCTCATGAAATTTGGGATCAAAAAACAAAAAGAACCCAACAACAAACAAACAAACTTCTTCAGATCAGATAGATGCACATTCCCAGCATAGCCTAAAGTAAGTTAGAAGTCAGAAAGTCAGAAGGCTAACGGCATTTTGGGCTGTATAGGTAGGGGCATTGGCAGCAGATCGAGAGACATGATCATTCCCCTCTATTCATCATTGGTGAGGCCTCATTTGGAGTACTGTGTCCAGTTTTGGGCCCCACACCACAAGAAGGATGTGGGAAAATTGGAAAGAGTCCAGTGGAGGGCAACAAAAATGATTAGGGGGCTGGAGCACATAACTTATGAGGAGAAGCTGAGGGAACTGGGTTTGTTTAGTCTGCAGAAGAAGAATGAGGGAGGATTGATAGCTGCTTTCAACTACCTGAAAGAGGGTTCCAAAGAGGATGGATCTAGACTGTTCTCAGTGGTAGCAGATGACAGAACAAGGAGTAATGGTCTCAAGTTGCAGTGGGGAACATCTAGAATGGATATTAGGAAACACTATTTCAGTAGGAGGGTGGTGCAGCACTGGTATAGGTTACCTAGGGAGGTGTTGAAATCTCCTTCCTTAGAGGTTTTTAAGGTCAGGCTTGACAAAGCCCTGGCTGGGATGATTTAGTTGGGGATTGGTCCGTCCTGCTTTGAGCAGGGGGTTGGACTAGATGACCTCCTGAGGTCCCTTCCAACCCTGATATTCTATGATTCTATAAGTTTTAGATCTAATCTCAGTGATGCTGAACACCCTCAACATGCACAAATTTCAATAGGAGCTGAGATCAAGCCCCTCTCCTACAATAGGCTTAATAACTGTAGGTTCCTGATCTTAGCCACTTTCTTGAGCAGAAGTTCACTCTTAAGCATAAGAAAAGCACGGGATCACTCATCCTTTTTGGTTCCGTAGCACTAGCTTGAATCAGGGAGACCATGTCAGCAGTCACAAGATTCATTTTCGGTGCAAAGTGGTCAATGTTACATTTTTAACTCCGTTTTACATGTAGCTGCTACAATTTTAAAGAGATCTGGAGAAGTTTTGCAGTGACATTTATCATAATGTTTTTCTGGATTGGGACCAGAAAGCTCAACATCTTGGAGGACTGAGCCCTACAGTATCTTCCAAATCCCAACTCTGCCACCTCGTGTCCCCTCAGTCAGCACCTAAAAACCTGCAGTCAGTTTCCCCAAACAACACTCTTCTAAGCCAGGCAAAGCCTGGGAGAACCAGTAGATGGTGCAAGGTGTCGTGAAAGACACTGAATTCATGCTCTGATGACCCCAGGATGGAAGCAAATTCCAC
The DNA here is from genome assembly GCF_025201925.1 of Gopherus flavomarginatus. Taxonomy (NCBI): domain Eukaryota; kingdom Metazoa; phylum Chordata; order Testudines; family Testudinidae; genus Gopherus; species Gopherus flavomarginatus. Next base: position 77,853,590 of record NC_066617.1, on the reverse strand, counting down.
AGCTAAGGGCCTCTCACTGAGAAGGTACAGTTGCCAGCTCCTGCCCATTTGTACAGAGATGGGACTGTAACAGGGTTCCCATTATTGAACCTTGCAATTAATTCTGATGAGGTTGAAGAAACTAAACAAAAACCAAATCTGAACCATCTTGAACAACATTCATTACACCCTTCTCAACTATCAACCAGTCTTGTATGCTTCATTCCCTTTTTGCTTTCATTTGGCTGAGCTTTCAATAGCTTTCTAAATTTGAAAAGTTACTCAGGTCCAAGAAGCTGATTAGTGTGATATTATAGGAAAAGTTCAACTAATCACTGTTATCAAGTATGTGAGATCCTTATCTGCTTATTTAACATCACAGCAATCTAGGCATTCAAGAACACAGGTCCTACCTGGCCTAGAAATAGTCAACTCCCAAAGGACAACTGCAGTGCTATGACACATTCCCATACAGCATGCCTCATGGAATGAAACTGTGACTGTTAAATCTTCAGAGGAGTATTAGGTTTCCACTAGCTAAGCATTCTTTTTTTATGCCATACAGAACCCCCACCTTCCACAAAATATTTCAGGAATATCTTATAAAAAAGTTCCTTCATTTCACTGTTGATTATAAAGAGCAGTGGAGTGGTTTATTCATAATAGCAGCTAGCAGGTTGCGGCTGTCATCCAATAAAGGGTCAGCATGCAGAAACTGTCTGACTTTGGTCTTTAAACTAAAACTCAGAGGCACAACATCTTGTCAAAACCTACTCAATGAACAAGGCCTGTGAAACACACCAAGCAATGCTGTGAGCATTGGTGAAAAGCTATGGGATTCATGTTCTAAGTTTTCCTTTTTAATGTACTGTGAGGTCTCAGTCAGGACCTCAGTTGAAAAGGAACTAGTAGAACACTGTTAAAGTAAGTAATTTGTTCAATATAGATAGGGCGAGGTCAGAGGTGAATGACAGATTTATCATGAATCATGAGAGCCCTCCTCTCATCTTGAATACATCAATTGTCATCAAAACCTGTAGCAGCAGCATCTTTTGGATGGGAAGTATGCATTCCCTCTTACTTTTAAGAATGTATTGCACTGAGAAGACATACAATTGATATCACAGTTCAACTCTTAGTTGAGTCACAGGAGTAAGTTTGCACCCAATCTGATGCCTCATAACTATATCCAGCTAGAAGAAAGAAGTGTGATCTGGGGAAGAGCCAGTGCAACTGACTCAGCTAGTGTTCCCTGCTGTCAGCTGCAAGTCATTCCAGAGACAGGAAGGACAGACAGCAGGTTAGGAATAAGACTATTGTACAGTTGATCTGGGAATGATGTTTGTATCTAGTACTAGTTTCAGAACATTTTTCATACTGTGTATTTAATTAATACAGTGTATGGCTTCAGATGGTCCTCATGATCATGTACTGTTTACACATTCTTCTTTTACATAGTCAGATACAGACTATGGTTTCACACAAAGGTAGTCATATATTCTTTAAAGCAAAGGGCAATAACTGGATATTTTCTATAATTCTTACAATTAAGAATTGAATTTGGACTTGGGAATTTTATTTTATTAATTTCCATGTGCAAAATTTGCCCCTCTCCAATGCACTAGGCATATGTATGATACACTCTCTAAAAATACATTTTTTAAAAAATTTAGAAGTTCAGTTGACCTGCTGTCAACATTCCCAACTGAGCCACTTTCCACTCAGCCCCCTCCTCTTGTTTGCATTGTGCCCTGAATCTCAGCAATCTCAGGCTGTGTCAGAGTGAGGTCAGATGTGGATGTACGTTCCAGAGTTTCGAGTCCTCCATTGAGACTGTCTTGGTCCAAGCTTAATACACATAAGTACTGTAAGTTCAAGTGGTCAAGTTAATTTCAACTGGATGGTTTAGGCACAACAAATCCTGCATCTTGGCACGGGGTTAGACTAGATGACCTTTGGTTCTATGATTTTATGACTGCTGCACATAAGTGGTTTATTTAGCATAAGGCATGTTAATGTATATATGTTATATATATCTCTTGGGCTAAGAAATATGCAATCTTCACTTTTTACTATAACTAATTTAAATGAAAGGCAAAACAATCACAATTACACTGCTATAAAACCAGTTTTGGTTCCAAATGTACTGAATTGTAAGTATGAATCACTTAAATAAAAAGGAACTATTAGAGGTAAGCACTGGCACTGTGGTACCCACAGGTGGATTTCTTCACAGAAAAGACAATGAATGGCTTGCAACTGTCAGATATTTCATGTTTGGAAAGACTTTTTTTTAATATCTTCCCAAAGCAAACTGAAGTGGGGCTTTTTTTTCAAATTACTCAGACATTTTTTAATCTAATCCAAATCTGAGAAGCTTTGTACTTTTCTGCATATAACTGGGAAAAAAGGCTCACTGTCACGTGTGACCTTGGTATGATATGGTAGACTCGAAGCTATATTTGCCACTTTTTTAACAATTGTATATGACCATACAATTTATATTGTAACTCAATACCTAGATGTTCTACATTATAATCTTTCATACAATATTATGAAATTAAATTACTGTGTAGCTTGATGTACCTAGTGAAAGTGCAAGGTTACAAGTGTTGATTATTTTTCTTATTAGGTCCTTGTCTTGTAACGTCACAACAAATTATAACAACGATTTTAAAAATACATATAATCCAAATTTAACACTGATTTTGGTATTCAATTGTTTTTGTTATAAAGTCCTTTAATCTAGAAGACCAGTGTGAGAATAGTAGCCATCCAGATTTCAGTTTCTTGCTTTACTTCATCATGTTAAAAGGAAGCCAAATGACACCTTCCTTTGCTAAGGAAAAACTCATTTTGCAAATATGTTAATAGTTAGAAATAGTCAGAGAACTCTGTGTTATGAGTACAGTTCTAACTTTATTGCACACACTCTTTCTACAATAATGGGAACTGGGGCAATTCTAAGAAAACAGTCCTAAAGTGACTCAGGATTTATTTTTATGTTATTCAGTTTCAAAAATTATCAGTGAGCCAATGAATACTTTAAAGCTTAGAGATCTGTGGGTCTCTCTCACTCTGGATCCCTTTTCACTATTTTTTACCCTCTGGAGACAGAACACAAGCGGATTCAACATAGACAGCACCTCTAGGGGAAAGAAGAGGCCACCGTCTATAAGCTGTTTCTACCCTCACACATGATAAACTCCAGAGTATGTAAAGGAAACTGTCCTGACACCTGTCAGAGGGTGAACTCGACTGTTCTAAAAGCCAGAGGCTGAGTTGCCCTAATGATGGTTTTAAAGTAAAAGATGGATTGATGTGTGAGTGAGAGGAGCAATTTGGGAGGACATCAACAGTAGATATTGGCCAAGAGGCCTCATTTACAAACAACCTAACTGATCTCTTTTCCTCTCTTTCCCCCCCTCTGCCCACCTCAAATGTATATTGACTTCCCCTTCAGTGTCCCTTCTGAAGATGTCCTACAGACTTTAATAGAGATTAAACAAATAGGTTCTTGAAATATAATAGGTTTCTATAGAAATTATCTGTATAATTGATAAAGCTTAATATTCTTTCACTAGTTTTTTAAACCATCCTAAAGAAATTCATAGCATGGCTATAATTCTCTACTCATAGAATCATAGAATATTAGGGTTGGAAGAGACCTCAGGAGGTCATCTAGTCCAATCCCCAGCTCAAAGGAGAACCAACACCAACTAAATCATCCCAGCCAGGGCTTTGTCAAGCCGGGCCTTAAAAACTTCTAAGGATGGAGATTCCACCACCTACCTAGGTAACCCATTCCAGTGCTTCACTAACCTCCTAGTGAAATAGTGTTTCCTACTATCCAACCTAGACCTTCCCCACTGCAACTTGAGACCACTACTCCTTGTTCTGTCATCTACTACCACTTTGAACAGCCGAGCTCCATCCTCTTTGGAACCCCCCCTTCAGGTAGTTGAAGGCTGCTATTAAATCCCCCCTCACTCTTCTCTTCCGCAGACTAAATAACTCCAGTTCTCTCAGTCTCTCCCTGTAAGTCATGTGCCCCTAATCATTTTCATTGCCCTCCATTGGACTCTCTCCAATTTGTCCACATCACTTCTGTAGTGGGGGGACCAAAACTGGACACAATACTCCAGGTGTGGCCTCACCAGCGCCGAATAAAGAGGAATAATCACTTCCCTCAATCTGCTGGCAATGCTCCTCCTAATACAGGCCAATATGCCATTGGCCTTCTTGGCAACAAGGGCAAACTGCTGACTCATATCCAGCTTGTCATCCACTGAAATCCCCAGGTCCTCTTCTGCAGAACTGCTGCTTATCTAGTCGGTCCCCAGCCTGTAGTCGTGCATGGGATTCTTCCTTCCTAAGTGCAGGACATCATATAGGATGGGTAAAATCCTAAAGAAAAGTTTTCACTATCTATTAAATTCTAGAGGACTGTTCCAGGATGGCAGGTTTACTTTCACAGGTTGGTTGTTTGGTTTCATTTCTGTTTTTGATAAAGTAGGTTACACTGACTACTTTAGCAATATGGTGCTATCATAACATCTCTACTCAAATATTATCTGAAGAGTCAGTAAAACATCATCTGAAAAATTAAAAATGCCATGTTGTGAAATAGAAAGACAAGCTGGGTGAGGTAGTATCTTTTATTGCACTCACTTTTGCTGGTGTGAGACAAGCTCTTCTAAGAGCTCTGTGTAAGCTCGAAAGCTTGTCTTTCTCACCAACAGAAGTTGATCCAATAAAAGATTTTACCTCACCCACCTTGTCTCTTACTATCCTGGGACTGAGACAGCTACAACACTGCATACAGCAATGCTGCAAAATAGCCATTTATTCACAAAATGGCCAAATTCTGATCTTGCCCCCTTGGTTCCTGTGGCAAAAGATGGGGATCGGAGGGCAGGATTTATGGGTGATGTGGAGCTATGGACAGAGGGTATATTGTGTCAAGCATGGCATTCATGGGCGGGTCTGTAGGATCTATTGTGACATGGACATCTTCTCTTCCTCATTCCCCATGGATGGGTACATATAAAGGTTCGTGGATTACTGCAGTACAGATAGCAGAGCAGCTCCTTCTCAGCTGCTCAGAGAGCATGAGCAATTTCCTTCCATGTGCTGAAGTCCTGTGAGCTGTGCTCAGATTGGGTTGGCTACTATCTGACCCTGACTGAAGAGATAACACTGAAATATCCAAAGGCAGATTATCAGATTGCCTACATAAAACTGTACAATGAAATATTTAAAACATTTTAAAGTTTTTGGCTTTAACATAAAGTAATCACAGGAACATAAAAAGTGTCATACTGGATTGTCAGAGTAGTGTTCCTTTAAATCCAGTCATTGACAGCAACTGATTCCAGATGCTTTAAAGAAAGATGCAAGAATCTCTATAGGAGTCATTTTGATACAATACAAACAATTATAATCACTTTTGGAACATTGGAGAGTTCACTTTTAAGCTGCACAGGACTAATTAGGCCTTTGAAAAAAATTTAATTATAGAAATTACAAACATACTTTCAGTCTAGCACTGTGGTTAAAACACTATAGCTCAATAATGTCATTTTATCATAGGGTTACACGTACTGCTACCAAGTACAAATACAATCATGAAAAACATCTACAAGACCCTTGTAGGCAATTTTTCAAAATACTTTAAAACATATGTATAATAAATGAAGACCACATGTTTCATGTGAACCAAATGAAACTAAAGCTGTACAGAATGGTTCACCAGAGATTTGAACAGCTGCGGACATCACCTCTCCTTCTGTACGGCTTTAAAAGGCATTGTTTTTCCTTTAGGTTGACAGGTGACACTGCAATACTGTTGGTCTTGCTGAAAGACATTTTCCCAAAAATACTTCTCTAAAATGCCCTCAAACCCTCTTCCCCTCCCTCAGTTCTGCTTTTGATAGTCATTTGCCTATTCACAAAAGATCTCTTCTAATTTACAGAAAGAAACCAGACCCTTACTGAAATTTACTCCTGCATAAATATGAAGTTATTGTACTGTACAACACTGTCTATTTGGTATATGAGCTAGGTAAGAGTCCAGTTAACTTTCTGTTACAGATAGATCAGGTACATACTCACACTGTATATCTTTCTTGCAGGTGTCCCAGTTTGCAGAAGGAATGGCCTGATTTACCTGAGGCTCCTCAGAGTTGGAAAGTTGAACCACTTGTCCCCTCCACAAGGCTGGAAACTCCTTCTCCCCAACGCAAATATGAGCTGGGCGCTCTACGAAGATAACTTTCTATAGTTTCCTTATTGTTTTTTGCACTCAGGCAGGTTTCTCCTAGAGTACTTAGGCCCAAATTTGATAGTATTATTGATTTGTAGTAGAACATTTATGTTTCCTCACATAATATTTAAAAATGAATCAGTGCAAAGCTATGAGAATGTCAATAAATCGCTGAGAACAGGACTACTTGTGGCACCTTAGAGACTAACAAATTTTTGCAGATACAGACTAACACGGCTGCTACTCTGAAACCTGTAATAAAGCACCGGGCTTCCTAGTAAAATCCAAGTGCATGGTAAGTTTATTTTCCTATGGCCCTCTATTTATCACTCTATGCTTTGCTACTCGATTGAGAACCTCCTGACTCTTCTATTCAATCTTTGGATCTACCCTTGATGATGCAGCAACAGGAGCTGAGGATTTGGGGTTTATTAATCAGTGCTCTCTGGAATTGTGCCAACACAAAATATTGTCAGCCATGCGTTTCAAAGGCTTCAGTGACTTATTTCATGCCAATGTGAAGGCAACAAAGTTTGATTTTATACACCTGAACAATAAAATATTTTAATATTGAATTTCTGAGTATTCCTTATGAAGACCGTGTATAAGATTGTATTCAGGTCATTTGAAAGAAGGTATACAGTACATTACTCAAATCAATCTACTGTACATTATAATATGTAATACATTTAAAACTTTATTTTTTTTTCTCTTTCAGTTTTACAAAAGTAGCAGGAATGTGAGATCTTTTCTTCATCATCAAACATGTGCAATCACTAGCAACATTTAAAAACAACAACCGGGTGATCACAACTTAGCTTAAATAGCCCCAACTATCCGTGAAGAGCTACTGTGTGCTGTGCAAAAGCTGAATAATCCTCGCAGTGTCAGGGGGTGACTCTTCAGCTGTTCAGGATCATGAGATGATATCCTAGCACTCATAAAACAGCAGATTTAAAACACAAGAACATACATTTATGTAAAGATCATTGTGACAGTATTGGAAGTAATCCACAAGAATTGTCAACACCCTTGAGGCCAAACTAACATGACTGAGTCAAAGAATTCAAGCTTTTACTCAAAACCAAACAAAAGAATACATTAAATTCACACTGAATTATGTACGTTAGGAATATGAACATTTTCCTTCACATTTGGCTCATTTTTAATCTTTTACAAGATAACTGGGGAAAAGGAGCATTTGTTGAGAGCACACTTTCAATATAAATACATACTGAGTTATTTCTATAACAACAGAACTGCAATCTGGGCAAAAGTATTGCTGATCTTTATTGCCTAGTGATGTGCATAAAATAATTTATCACATTTATGAAGGCACATTGATAGAAAAGGAATCACTTCAACATTAAAAAAAATGCTTGTTTTTAATTCATTATAAGGGGATTTGTTTTGGCCCCTACATTTAGAAAAATACTATTTGGTTTTCAAGACCTAATAATCTTTGCTTTAAATATTTACATGGTAGTTTCTTCCCATTCAAGTTCCACATCACCTACAACAGAAACAAATACATAAAATTAAACTGCTTTTTAAATGAACATTAACCTATTACTGATAACTCTTAGTGTGTATTTGAAAGAATTTCTGTTGAAAAATGTAAATAGCTTGAGCAATGACTGATACCATAATCTGGGTTAAAGGGCAGCAGAAAGCCATAACTTTGCACTTATCAAGCCTCCAAGTGCTTGTCAAAGTATGCTTATTAGTATGAACAAATCAAAGCACCTGCTAGGAAAAAATAACTTTGGAACAATCTGTATCTACTTACCTTCCATGGCATCCAAAGAGTCCATCTTTTGCAGCGCTGAATAATTTACAAAACATATGGACTGACTGCTTCCCTTGCTTGTCAATAGGTCCAAAACACACTGATGCAAAAAAATATATTGTGCCTGTATGACGTAAAAGTTAGAGGTTCCATGAATTTATGATGAAAAATTTGCTTTTAATAACAAAATATTTTAAAGCAATTTTGAATAAAAACCTATAGATGTTCTGAAAGTAATTCTAGTTTTGCAACTTGTTCCAACCCTTTGATAATGTCTTATGTCTGACCCAATTTTCATAATTATGAATTATCAATTATTAGTCTATAGGCATGTTAATTACTATGCTCAGTCAAATATACAAAATTATTCCAAACATAACTGCACCACACCATTCCCTCAAAGCTAGTTATATATGAAAAAATGTGTTCAGCTTGTTTTTCAACATTTGATTCAGACTGAAGGAGCTGAACCACATATATCAAGCACTTAAATGAAGAAACTTTCCTCCCTCCTAGCATGCTGAAAGCCAGCAGGGAGCAGTCAAATGCAAAAAATCCACTAAATTCCATTCACTTAATATGTGGCCTGTTCATGACAGAAAAAACAAATCCCTTCTAAAGATAGACGCCTGTTATAGAGGACATTTTGAGAACCAGCTTAGAAATAAAAATGTTGACTTTCTTGGCTTTTGTGCATTGGGATAAAACTCTTAATCATTCAAACTGTTTCTAATACATAATGAGGGTTTCATTTAGATGGGTATGTCTCTGGAATCAGTAATTCTCATGGCACAGATAATTGAAACAATAAACTTTCAGAGCTTCTGCAGTATACAGTAGCAATACATATTTTTTGCATATATTGTTTCCTGAAATCCTTATTGACATGATAGGGTGCTTCAAAATACCATTGTAGTAAAGCCTTTTTTGGGGAAGATATCTTGTTCTGTAATGGATCCATCAGGCAAATATGAGCTGTGACCTGACAGACTGAAGTTACAACAACATAAATTGTTTAAATAGTTTGTATTATTCAGATTTTGAACCCCAAAAGCTGTAAAGTCTGTTGTGCCAAAGCAGCGCCCACTTGTATGCACTGAACATCTTTCTGAAATTCCTATTGGGGCAGGAAAAAGGATGAAGGGGAGCACATGATGTGCCAAAAACCTTTTTGTAGGGTCTTTTCCTGGAAAAAAAATAATTCATTAGGGACTAGACCGGGGTCAGCAACCTTTCAGAAGTGGTGCGCCGAGTCTTCATTTATTCACTTTAATTTAAGGTTTTGCGTGCCAATAATACATTTTAAACCTTTTTAGAAGGTCTCTTTCTATAAATCTATAATATATAACTAAACTATTGTTGTATGTAAAGTAAATAAGGTTTCTGAATGTTTAAGAAGCTTCATTTAAAATTAAATTAAAATGCAGAGCCCCCCGACTGGTGGCCAGGACCTGCGCAGTGTGAGTGCCACTGAAAATCAGCTCGTGTGCTGCCTTTGGCACCCATGCCATAGGTTGCCTACTCCTGGACTAGACTGTGCATTTTACATACAGTAGAATCTCAGAGTTAAGAAAACCAGAGTTATGAACTGATTGGTCAGCCACACACTCATTTGGAACCGGAAATATGCAATCAGGCGGTAGCAGAGGGAAAAAAAAGTAAATACAGCACAGTGTTGTGTTAAACGTAAACTACTAACAAAAAAAGGAAAGTTTAAAAAAAAAGATTTGACAAAGTAAGGAAGCTGTTTCTGCGCTTGTTTCATTTAAATTAAATGGATAAAAGTAGAATTTTTCTTCTGAATAGTAAAGTTTCAAAGCTATATTAAGTCAATGTTCAGTTGTAAACTTTTGAAAGAACCACCATAATGCTTTGTTCAGAGTTACAAACATTTCAGAGTTATGAACAACCTCCATTCTCCATTCGAAACTTTGAGGTTCTACTGCAGGAGTCAGCAACCTTTGGCATGCAGCTCATCAGGGTAGGCACCCTGGCGGGCTGGGCCAGTCTGTTTACCTGCCGCTTCAGAAGGTTCAGTAGACCACAGCTTCCACTGGCCAATGGGGGTAGTGGAAGCCGCGGCCAGCACATCCCTCACCCACACAGCTTCCCGGTGCCCCCATTGGCCTGGGATGGCGAACCGTGGCCAGTGGGAGCCGTGGTCCACTGAACCTGCCGATGCAGCAGGTAAACAAACTGGCCCGGCCCACCAGGGTGCTTACCCAGGTGAGCCATGTGCCAGAGGTTGCCAACCCCTGTTCTACTGTATAGCCCAGAGTAAGGGGCTGTGTGTAGCTGAAACACCCCTGAGGGCTCCATATGGTGGCATGTAGAGTACAGATGCTGCACATGCAGCTAGCACAGGTATAGACAGCAGTGCAGGTGGTGAGCCATCGCTTAGGCAGGTAGTGTAGAGTGCCCTACATTCCTGAACCCTAGGATATATATACTGTACAGCTCTCTACTGACCCAAGCATGGGGACGGCAGGTCTACACTGCTACTTTTAGCAGAGCCTTTCCCTGTCACAGTGAAAGAATCAAGTGGGAAAAGGCTCTAGGCTGCTGGAACCTTTCTCCTTATCCGCACTGCTGGAGGCTTTCACTGCTGCATGTATCTACCCACTGTACAGAGTATGGTCACTGCAGCATGTAGTGACATGCACCCTCCACACCGTCACAAGTGCAGGCAGTTGCAGACAAGATCTCGGAGAGACGCAATGCCTCCCAGAGTGCCTCGGTTGTGCTGGAGGGGGAAAAGGGAGTGATTTTCTATAATCTTTTTAGGGTACAGCTTACTCCTTAACCAGTAGTGCTGTAAGGTTGCCAACTTTTTAATTGCACAAAACTGAACACCCTGGCCATGCCCCCTGCTCCGCCCCTTCTGAGGCCCCGCCCTGATCACTCTATTCCCCGCCGCCCAATTGCTCACTCTCCTTCACCCTCACTCACATTCACCGGGTTGAGGCAGAGCCTTGGGGTGCAGGGAGGGTGAGCGCTCTGGCTGGGGGTGCAGGCTCTGGGGTGGGGCTGGGGATGAGGGGTTTGGGGTGTGAGAGAGGGCTCTGGGATGGGGCTGATGGGTTTGGACTGTGTGAGGGGGCTCTGGGCTGGGGCAGGGTGTTGGAGTGTGGGAGGGGCTGTGGGCTCTAGCTGGGGTGTGGACTCTGGGGTGGGGCTGGGGATGAGGGGTTTGGGGTCCAGGAGAGGGCTCAGGGCTGGGACAGAAGGTTGAGGTGCAGCAGAGGGTGTGAGGTGTGGGGTCCGGGAGGAAGTCTGGGTGCGGGAGGGGCTCAGGGCTGCGACAAGAGGTTGAAGTGCAGGAGGATTTTGAGGTATGGGCTCTGGGAGGGAGTTAGGATGTGGGAGGGGGTTCTAAAGTGGGGGCAGGGAGTTGGGGTGCAGGAGGGGGTTTGGGGTGCAGGCTCCGGCCAGGTGGTGCTTACCTCAGATGGCTCCCGAAAGCAGTGGGCATGTCTGGCTCCTAGGTAGAGGAGCCGGGGAGCTCTGCATGCTGTCTGTGCCCGCAGGCACCGCTCCTACAGCTTCCATTGGCAGTTGTTCCTAGCCAATGGGAGCTGCGGAGCTGACGCTCGGGACAGGAGTAGTGGGTGGAGTCTCCCTGGCTCCCCCTGCATGTAAGAGCAGCAGGACATGTTGCCTGCTTCCAGGAACTGTGCAGAGACAGGCCAGGGAGGAAGCCTGCCTTAGCCTTGCTGCATCAACGATCAGACTTTTAATGGCCTGGTCAGCACTGCTGACTGGAGCCGCCAGGATCCCTTTTCAACCGGGCATTCCAGTCTAAAACCGGATGCCTGGCAACCCTATACTGCTAACTGACACATAAAATGTTGTGTGTAGTGGGAACAAAGGAGTTGAGTCATGGCCTGGCCTAGTCCCTGCCCCTCCCTGAGGATAGTGTCTCATGCACAGCCCCTGCACTCTCCTGGCACCTAGAGCTAAGATTCAGGTAGACAGGTTGACAAGGAAGGAGTCTCTACTCCTTTTCCTATTTCCCTGCACAGCTATGTTAGGCTTATTCTTAATCTAGCCCTGTACCAGCGGTTCAAAACTGCAACACAATGGTCTGAAAAAGTAAAACAATTTCAGTGTTATAAGTATGGAAAGAAAGGGTGATATTTATTTTATTATATTTTATTCCTACAATTTGAAGAGAGGCTGATTTTTTATTTTTATTCTTTTAATTGCAGGTGGGAGGGAATTGCTTCTGTCTTGGTATCTTCTCTATGCTGACAATTTAAAACCCAAATTAGAGATCATTATGAGGTGTTTTATAATGAAAATGTCAGAATAGCCTTGTCTGCTAAAACCCTGCTTCGTTTAGGGAAAAAATGGAGAACCCTCAAAAACTAATAAGATTCATTCTGTTTCGATCAGTCTTAATGGTGACATGGAGTATTGTACCTACTGGTTCTGCAAAACTGTGCTGGAAATGCCTTGGATAAGAACAAGCTCTCTCATGACACTGCAATATTATACCGAAGTAACAATGACAATACTTCCTGCCTTGATCAGATTGGAAATTAGTATCAAGAGAACAGCCTCTCGTGTTACATTTTGGCACTTCCATTTTTGGCCTCTGCCAGAACCTGTAAGCACAGAGGCGAGCAAAAGTGACAAACATACGTTTTTAAAATAAGCCTTGACCTTATCTATTGTCTTTTTTATTTGTAATGGTTTGGCTCGGTGAGGTCTCCACTGAATGACCTCCCACTGAGGCCATTTAGATTATTTGATTTGCAGTGAAGGGTATAAGACTACTGGCTCCAGTGCTCCTCACCACAGTAAAATCTCAGTGATAGGAGTCCTGTTATTTTCTCACCTAGCTACATGTACTACATTTAAATTTACCTGTGATGGTCCTCACTCTGAGGTTGATTGGTCAGGGTTAAGGCCTGTGACCTGCAGGAGGGTAGTTGGTAGGGGAGCTTGGGCCCTCCCATTCCACTGGGCTCTGAACCAGGGCCCTGAGGGCTATCAATGATCTGACAGCCAAGGCTGCTTAAGGCTGCCTTCTCTGGGCCTCTTCCCATCTCCCCTCCTGCAACTGTCCCAAAGTCATGATCCGGATTAAGGCAGTGTGAAGGGCGCCCGCTCATCACAAGGCACCTTCTGATGGTGGCGTGCCACATGGCAGCTGTCTTTCTCAGGCACCACCTGCCTCCACCCATAATATGGCCCACCCTCCTGGGCCAGCTCAGGGCTTTCCTCTGCTGGGATAGTCCAAACAAAAAATAAAGGAGATTACCAAAGTCTAGAGTTCATATGGTGGAGGGGAGGAAATGCTGCCCTCTCCAGCTGTCTGTAGCAGGTCCTCCTTTCCCTAAGGGAGGGATCTTTGGGCAATTGTCTTAGGGAGAGATTTCTGCCTTCCCTCCACTCTCATCTGCTGAAGCTGCAGGTCGCAGGCCTGCTTTCTTCCCTGGTCTGCCACTGCCACTAAATGAGCTGTTCTCCTGCCTTTTAACTCTTCCTCCAGTAGCGAAATGTCTGACAGGTGTGGCAGGGAGGGATTGGCTGGACCCAGAGCAGTTCCTTTACCCCTTGTTGCCCAGTGTGGGTTGTACACCCCATCATACTACCAAACTGACATTTGCTAGTGAACAAACAGAATAGAATGGATATTTTTAACCCTCTACAGACATCTATTGTCACTATGGAACTCTACATTTTGATGCCAACCGTTAATAAACAGAATAAAGAAGGGAAAAAATCCCAACGATAAACAACCAGACCACAATATTTTCCAGATGACATTGTACCATAGTCTCAATTTTCAACCTAAGATCCCCAAATCTCAGATTTATAGGTTCAACTGCTGGAAAGGACAGACTAACTTTACACATCACCGTCATCTCACTTCTCATATTCTCTGATCCAATATGGGTATCAGGAATGTTTCCCAAACCGAACAAGCCTCCTTTTGCAGGGCAATCTACATAAACACTCACTGCATAGCAAGCTGGAAGATAAATCTACAGTGCTCCAGCATGCTGCACACTAACTGCCTATATGGGCTCTTCTGGCAAGCATTAAAAGTTCCCTAGTGCTGTGGTCTCCAAAGTGGGGTGCGCACACCTCAGGGGGTGCACAAGAGGATCCTTGGGGGTGTGTGGCAGGAGGAGCACTTTGGTTTTTTTGTTTTGTTTTTTTTGCTTTGGCAAAAATGGTAGAGCCGGCGCAGCAGGGTGTGCATGCTCAAATTTTTTTTACTGATGGGGTGCGCAATCAAATAAGTTTGGACATCACTGCCCTAGTGCATTTTGCTGTCCTGCTCTTTCAAACCGTGGCAAGTCAATGCACACTAGGGAACACCTAGTGTACATCAGCAGTGTCCACATGGACAGTTAGTGTGTGGCACACAGGAGCTCTGTAGATTAACATCCCAGCTTGCCACGAACTAAGTATTTGTATGAACATGCCCATAAATAGCTTTGAAACCATCAGGCTGTATTCGGCAGAATGCCGCACGAGACTACGTCTCAATATAAAACATTGATAAGCTTGTAAGTCATCTCTTAGACAAAGAGGTTCAAAGTGATACCACACTCTCTGCTGGCAAGGAAGAGCATGCGATGAGCTAGCAACTGGGTCAAGAGTGACCCTTCCAAAGGGTCTGAAACCGCACCCATTGAAGTCTGACCCTAACAACAAGAACACACCCCTTATTAGCTCAGTCTAAGACCTGCAGTTCTTACAGCTAAGCACCCTTAATTACAGTGATTGAGTTAGATCAAGGATCTCAAACATTTTCATACTGTGTACTGCATCTTAATACAGACATTACCTCATAGCCATTTCCTTTTTCATTTGTGGGTGACATCCAGACCCTATTAATGTCAGAGGGAGTTTAGCCACCTACTTCAATGGAACCAGAGTTACACCTCATGATTATATAAGAACCCTGAGGCAACTACAGCAATTGCTTACAGTTTAACTGCTAGAAATAAGCAGGAAGAGTCAGCACCATGTTACAAGCCTGGTCTCCAAGGAGTAATGGTGTTTCTCATACCACATTTAAGAGCGTCTGAATTAGATAATACTATTAGACCTACAGGAATGAATACAAGGATTACACTGAATTGGAGCATTAAGGGCAGCTTTAAATTCCACTAAGGCTCCATGGAAAGCAGCATTAGGGTGACCAGAAAGCAAATGTGAAAAATTGGGTCAGGGAGTGGCGGGTAATAGGAGCCCATATAAGAAAAAGACCCCAAAATTGGGACTGTCCTTATAAAATTGAGACATCTGGTCACCCTAAGCAGCACTAACTCAGATCTCTAAGCTTAGGGTAGTCCTTTTACTAGCAATTCAATTATTTTTCTCTTAATAACTTATACTCACTTTGCATATGATTGCTAAAAATGTATCGTGTTTTAGGCCCACAGAAGGCTCTTCAAACACTTATCTTACAAATTCTGAAGAGTGCATATAACTTAATTCACTTGTGTAATCTTATTTAAGTCAATTTAAAATAAGTCAGTCAATGGGATTATTGATATGGGTAAAGCACATGTTTACGTTTTTGGAGGATGGAGCCCTATATTTATATGAATTTACTTGTCAGAAAGAGTTAATAAAGCCAAATATAATAAGATATTATTAAGTTTGGGTTTAAAAAAATTACCTGAACCTTCACCCAAAATTCAAAACAAACCTTTTTACAAAGTCTGAGAAAGTTTGGTTTATTTTTTAAAAACACGACCTTTCATTTTTCCACTCCTTGGCTGGGAGAAGTAGTGTCAAAGACCTCAAGAAAGCCTATTGGTATAATGCTTCCAATCCAACCAGGAGCAGGAAGTACTAGAAAACTTACAATAAGGCTGATTTTCACAAGTTTTGCTGCTCATTTTTGCAGTATTTCAGAGAACAAAATGATTTCTTAACATAGGATGTATATAAATTCTGTATGTCTTACCAGGTTCTGTACCATACACATTCTCTCACTTCTCAGCTCAGCTACAAGTCCATACATGTCCACAAAATCATGATCATTTATATGTTGTGTTAAGTGATCAAGTGCAATATAAACCCCTGTTCTTCCAACTCCAGCGCTGTAAAAAATATATACAAAATAATATATAGTTTATATGCTAATTATTTTAATATATAATTGCAAATCTTCAGTATAGCAGAGCCAGTCGCTGGAAGTTGAATTTAGACAAATTCAGACTGAAAATAAGGCTTACATTTTTAATAGTGAGAGTAATTAACCATTGGAACAATTTTGCAAGGGTAGTCATGAATTCTCCATCACTGACAATTTTTAAATCAAGACTGGATGTCTTTCTAAAAAAATATGCTCCAGGAATAATTTTGGGGCAGTTCTGTGACTTATGCTATACAGGAGATCAGACTAAGCGATCACCATGGTCCCATCTGGCCTTTGAATCTATGAATTCAAAACCTCGAAAAATAAATTTATTGTGAAAATAAAATTGGGCGAAAACTAGAACCTTTATCCACCCTCTCACTCTGGTACCTTTATTGATTGGGATAAAATGGAATCTAGATGTGAACTATGACCTGGCTTTGGTTTTGCAAAGCTAAAGCCTGACTCATGAGGTGCAGCTAAACCAAAACTATCCTATTTAGCAAACTGTAGGAATGGGAAGGAGCCAAAAAGGTTTTATATGAATCCCAACAAACTTTGCTGGTTTGAATGCAACAAAACTGCAATCACAAGGTTTCGCAAAACTGAACCTTGGATTTCTTGGTGCATTTCTATTAAAACTAAACAAAACAAAGAGGACTTCTACACAGTGAATTATTATACAAGAAAAAAGGTGGGAATAGATAACTAGGCTGAAGTGGTAAGTCCAACTCTCTTGTGGCCACAGGTATTCTTCTTAATTAAGGGGTTTGAAAAGTAACAGGTTACCTTAAAATCATTCCCACATTTATAAGCAAGCAGTACAAAAAATGCTGGATAGGAGTAACATGATCATATTTGCTCACCAAATGTGTGACTGCACTCTGTAAAAGCTGCAACATGAGAGAAACTCTGCTAAGAGGTATTATAATAAATGAATCCTGTGGTTATGAGGACATGCGTTGCTGCTGCAAGGTCATAGTGACATAAGCAAGGGAACATCTTTAGTATGGGCTGGGGGCCAAATTCTCTGTCCTCTTTTCAACTCTCTGCAGTGCAAAGGGGATGGAATCTGGCCCTACCTCCCATCTGAGGACAACCACCAGCACGGGGGAGTCCTCAGAAGCATAGAGCCAGTGGAGTTGCCTCTTCCACTAGCCTCTAGTGTAGGGGTTGCGTTGGGAGCAAGGAAGAGGAGTGGTAGGAAAGCATTATGTTCCAGCAGTGGCCATTTGGTGAATGGTCCCTTAGTGACATTGACAGCTGGAGCAAGTTAGAGAAGTTCCAATGCATTATAGGCTGAACACAGATGAGAGATGGAGCAGAGAATTGAGAACTGAAACCAAATCGCTTAGTGTCCCCTCACACTGAGCACAACAGAGAATCTGGAACAGTGTTCTTATCCTGAATCACTACTTCAGAATGTGCCCACTGGGTCAGTGGGGACACTGAGAGACCATCTGAAAATGTGGAAAGAACTGTGTAAAATGCAGACCTGCTGACCACCTTACTGAAGATTCAGCCTTGTTCAGACACTACTCTTTGAAACAATAGTGTAATGGTGTAGAAAATGAAATCAATGGGAGTGATGAGAACTGAACACATCTCAGAACCAGACCATGTATTTAGCTCCCCAACATATAGATTTGGGCATCTATTTTTAGGATCCAATTTTGAAATCTGGCCTTTGAATGTGAAAGGGATTGTAGATACAATCTTCCATTCCAAGTCTCCATTCTTTACTAGTTCCCATATAGTTTCTGTCTTCTGATAATATATCATATGTAGATTTTAATTAAACTTTTCAACACTTCTTCCTTAAAGAAAGCTATAATTATGGTAGAAATCATTAAAAAGTCAACATTTCTCAAGTGTTACCATACGCATATCTCCTATTTTAAGTAAACAGGAAATCTGAAATGAACTTTAATGTGACTGTATGGTAAATACTGGAATAACTCTCTCACTGACATCATATCAGTTGAATTGCATGGGGTGGAAGGAAAAACACAAACCAGTCTTCTACCTTCAGAAAGAGTTGAGGAACATTGCTTGGAAACTTGCACTGCAGCCAGGGCTATACTCTGAATAAAAGAGCAGCCTTTTTTCCCCACTGCTTTCAATCTGGCAACTTTTCTGCATACTAATATTTACTTAAATGGTATAACACTTTAAACTGATTTCATGTATGTACTTAATTCTCTGCTTACCTGCAGTGAACAACCATAGGTGTGTTATCATGTGCTCGACTTGCACGGATCAGCTTGACAAAATGGATTAATGGTGCTGTAGTTTCAGGGACTCCATGTTCAGGCCAGGCAGTAAAGTTACACTGACGTACCATCATACAATCCCCATGCTGGGAAGCACAAATTACATACAAGTTCTGCATTAGAATTTTGAAACAGACCCATATTAGATCTAGAAGTGAATTGTAACACCTAAGTTTCCCTAGCACTTTCTTCTCAATAACCTTACCTAAAGAGGAAAGTTTGAGACTTACACTGTTGTCAAATGTACTAGCATCAGGAGATAACTTCTTGTTCATGGGTTTAATGACTGTTGTTTACGGGAAGCTGGCAGCAGTCCGCTCATGGGAAAGTGTTAATGACCTCTGCCAGCAGGAGATTCAACTCTCCCCTTGACTTTACAAGCCAGACGGGACCTGGGTCTAATTTGTAGATTACAAGCTGAAGTGTCTCCAGGTCTTCTAGTAGCCCGATGAGCAAAGCTGGCTGAAACTCAATCAGAGAAGGTGTTCCATCTGACCCTTTCCTATACTGACTTGCTACTGTCAAGGCAGTCAACTGGTCCAATTCCAATTACTCGTTGGCCAGAAAGCAGGTGGAAATTATATGTGGGCGACTACCCCACTGTAGCAGTTATGATAATACATAAAAGCAGGAAGGGACAACCTGACTTCTTAACTACTGTATAACGCATAATGACAATTTGGATCTATGTTAGTAAAGTAGGATGTGGTGACGGGGATTACGGATGCAAAATGTACATGTTGACTTGCATGGAAAAAACCTTAGATAAACAAACAATAACTCCATTTGTGGGTTTAAAACAAAGAACAAAGACAAAAATACAGGATACTTAATCGGCATACAGATAAATGGCACAATTTGAGGTGTAATGTATTTTAGTGACTGCATACGGAACACTTAGAGAGCATGACTTGTGTTTTCTGAAAGCCTCATATTGGTTAACAGATATGAATTTGTGTTTTGCCAGCATACATTTCTGGCTGTAAAACCCTTTTTTACTTTGGCTGCTTCTGTGTTCTGTTTTAACTACAAAACAAAGGTATTGTATCTCACAATTTTGTTTTTAAATGTTTCATTGCTCTGTACTATGTACATAATGTATTCCTAGGAGTCTGAAAATTGGGATGTTGCTTACTTGTCACCCGTTTCCACTAGTGCGTGCCAAGAAAAGATAATGCATCTTTATGTTTGGACATGGAGGGTCACATCCTGGAGTCTGGCAGAATTGCACACTATGTATGTCAGTGCTAGAGGTCCAAAGGAGGCATAGGATTGTCTTGGCCACTATATGGAGGACTGATTCCTGAGCTTAAGTGCTCTTCTAGTAGTTACTAGCTGCTAATGGTTCCAAAAGCCTGAAACTACAGTTGTGGATCACGAGAGCATTGGGGACTTCACACCACTTCTCCTATGCCAGTGCAGAACGTGCCAGTGGTGTTAAGACATCGAGAGCCACTTGTATTGGGGTGAATCTCCTAGGGCTGGTTATGCCAGCTCTATAGTGCACTACTGCTGCTGATGCAGTACAAAGCGGCTGCACTGTTCCAGAGAATCTCACCCTTGGTTGCTTTATCTGGGAGGGATGCATTAGAAGGGATTTTTATCATTCCCAAATTTTTATAATTACTCCCTTCCAGAAAAGATATTGAGATAGTCAGGTAGAAACTTTGACTCCCAGGGGATTAGAGATTCAGTATCCCTGATATTCTACTTCCTATCATCTGGGTTTCACATATCAGTTCCATGCGACAGAAACTGGAGACAATTTTCAAAAAGTTAAAAATATTCAGAAAAAACAGACAATGCAATGTATGCACATTTGGGATTAAAAGAACTTTTAGGGACAGCTGAGTGGGATGGAACACATTTTACATTCACTGGGGATTTAAGAGTGTATTTTTATAAAAGCATTTTTCAGTTTTCCCTTACCCTTTCAATTTTTAGATCCCTGATAGTCCAATCTACGTGAATATCTTCCACTAATTTGGTAATCACTATATCTCCAAACACAGTAACTGGTTTGTTGTCTTCTGGCCAGTATTGGTGACATCTTACCTGCGGTCAGAGGACATGCTTATTAACAATGAACATATATAATCATGATAGAAAGAATATATAATTTACAGTTATTGCATGCATTAACAACTGATATGCTGGTAACTTACCCGTCCTTTTTCAAAACATTGCGTAAGCATCACGAGCGTTTTTGCTCTAGTCTCCCACACCATTCTCCAGAAATCACCCACTGTTCCTGGTAATGGTCCCTGAGTAGCAATAAACTCATTTGGACACAAGTAGCCCTACAATGAAAATATTTAATATATATGGATATACACAAACAAAAAGTGTGTGTGTGTGTGTGTATGACTCATAATTATGCCTGCAGCCATATCACCAGAGGTTGTGAATTTGTCAGATATATAAATTAAACAGGAATAGGCCAGCCAAGTTGTTGCATGGGAAACCTCCAAGGAAAGCCTAAGTGATGTGGATAATTCAATAGATGAGATTCTTTCTATTGAGTAAGTCTGTTAAATTGAAGTCATGGCTACTTACAGTCATTAAAAATATCCCAAGGTTACAGCCTGTGGCTGTATTACCTTTACTGCAGAGTTTCACCCATGATCTCAGGCAGCTGTGGCTGGGGGGCTGGGGGCATGGTTGTGCAGCTCTATTAGTGCAAAACTGCTATGGATCCAGAGCTGGTGGGAGCCCACATACATCGTCCTGTCCTCCAATAGATCAGTCCAGGTTCAGAGGTGGCCTTTTTCCTGCCAAAGGGTTGGGGGGAACCTCAGCCCTGAAAAATGATGTTCTAAGTCTCTCTCTGAGAGAGGATTCCCTGAAGTTACCCTGTGGGTTTTTCCATGGAAGGGATGATCTTGGTTTCTGTTTTTGTACATAATTCTAAAATGAATTAAAAGCATGAGAACAGTTTTTTCAAGCAGAGATTGCAGTACATGTGCCCCCTGGCTGTCCTTCCACAGGATGGAACCAGTTTTCTTAAAGGGGCCATTGGAGCACGAGAAACTCTATGCATTATATAAAATTAAAAAAAGAAATGTCATATTGCAGAGCTGATAGTCCATCATGGAGTTCTGGTAATTAAACAGAACAAACAGTGCAAAAGTTTATTAGCCTCATCAAAACTCCTCAATGGAATTACAGTCCTATAATTCACAGCTGCCTGTTATTTATTTGATATATAATATACATAACAGGTGGCAGTGGGAAACTACACTAATCCTCCCTAGTTGAACAGTGAAGTGAGGAGCTATAACTCAGGGATGCAAAGCTCTGAATTAATTATTTGTTTTCTCCCTTCATGGGTGAACCAGTAAAAATAAAAGTAGCATTCCAATTCCCACATATTATATAGTATATACAGGGTGTTTCTTTCTATATCTATCTATCTAGCTACTGCAAAGAGTTCTCCAATGCATGTATTTTTGCTTGCTTCTGACTTATGCAGGCATAATGCTTTTTGTCACCATTAATAGGATATTGCAGCTGCTAAGGCCACCAATTCTCTGAGCTATAACTTTGCCCTTTATAGATCTCTCTCCCTTTCTCTCTCTCTCGTGTGTACACACACACACACACACACACCAAAGTTGTAGCTCTGTGAATTGGTGGCCTTGGCAGCTGCAATATCCCATCAACGATGACAAAAGGCATTATGCCTGCATAAGTCAGAAGCAAGCAAAAATGCCTGCATGGGAGAGCTCTTCGCAGTAGCACTTTCCGCAGCCTTTTTGAAGATGCTGTGTGAGCTTCCCAGCATCAGCTTTTGAGTACTAGCCAGTGAGGGGAAGAGTGGAGACCTGTCCATCCTCCACTCTACTCAGAACACCACCTCCGAGGCCTGAGCATGGCAAACAGCACTACAGCTCTGTAACAGGATTTGTAACAGGGGGGAAGGTCTCTTCTGTTGACCCACCCGTTTAGAACACTGTATAAAGCAATGAGTAAATGTTGCTGACTAATAGAAAGGAAGGATAATGTTTAAGACAGTGAGATGGGAGTCAGGACTCAAGAGGCCAGTGTTCAATACTCAGCTCTGCTACAGACTTTCTGTATGACCTTGGGCAAGTCTCAGTGCCTCAGTTTCCTGTCTGTAACATGGAGATGATGCTATTTTCTTTTACTTAAACTTTGCTGTCTCATCTATTTATGTGGGAAGACCGGCATGGCACAAATTGCCTCTTATTTTGTTTGTACTGAGTGTAGTGCAATGGGGTTTTGACCTCAGTTGAGGCCACTGTAATAAAAACAATAAATAATTATAATAATCATTGCAACAGGGATAGCTTGATCATTTTACCAGGATGCACGAGGGGGCATTACCATGGTTCAGGCAAATAAAGGCAGAGGCAGGGAGATCCTGCAGAAAACCCTGAGAAACAGGTAAGTGTGGGAAGAAATGTTCTGAGTTACCAATAAAGCCAAACTCCAGGGAAGGCATTATTTGGAGCAGGGTGGGAATGACATCTATTCTATTCTGCAGAAAGATTGGAGGAAAGAGACACTGTGCTCTCTCCCTCCATCAACAGAGTATTTTAATAACCTATTTTGTCTATGTTCAAACACATCAGCTTATTCAATTGTATTAAAATATTTTGGTAGCAGTTATGTCATTGAACAATATCACAGCTAGTGTGTTGTCAAGTGGCATATTTACATTTTTCCTCAACAAAATTAGCATGAAATAATAAGGGCCACCATAAAAACATGTTATCTATTGTTACAGGAATATTCAGTTCACTGCTATTTATTTTTACATAGCATCTTTTATACAATACTCCAAAATCCTTAACTAAGAAATACAAAATAGCGCCATATCCGGCACCACTGACATGAATGGGATTTTCACAATTGGCTCCAATGGGAATGGGATGAGATAATTTCCAGAAATGAATTAGCTGACTACAGTTGTTTTACTATTAATAAACACAACTCAACAATAAAACTGAGCAAATCAAATTAAATGTTTTAAAGCTAATTATGTTCAATGATGCACTTGGACACATGAATTCATAGTGCTAGAAGTGACTGTGTTCACAGCAGCTGCAGTGGATGGAAAAAACATTAGAAGCATGTTCTGATATAAAATATATTCCCTTTTAAGTCACTTTGTAAAAGAAAATAAAAATAGAAAAAATGTGATAAGCATTATGAGAGACTTCCAACTTACAGACACATAGCTGGCATTGATGTAATCAGATCCTGGAATACCAGCATCAGCTATCAGCTTTACTCTGTTGTTGTTATCTATAGCAGAAATAAAGTCTATTTAATTGAGATGTTTACCTGTAAACTACAATGACATGCATCAGATGTTGTTATGATGCTGAGAATTCAAAATTAATGTTTACATTAGTTTAGCTAATTTTATTAAATCTGCCTTGGCAAAACAGTACAGTAATTGCAACTCCCAAGAACTATTTAACCATCCTGTTTGGTTGTATAATTACTCTCCTTCCTTGCTTTTTTCATTTCAATGCATTTTTCTCATGATGATTATTTCTAATGCAAACGTCTAAGGTCCCAATCCTGCAATCTGAGGTATACAGGCCTGTTGTGCCTTTGACGAGGTGGTGCAATGGTGATGCAGTCTTCTGTCTGGATCAGACTACAAGCCTGGGCCTCATCATTTATATTTGTTTGTTCTGTTATATTCTGCTACCACCAGGCCATGTCCTGAGGTCCTTATTGAGCTTTAACTCATTCTTTAGCCAGGCAAACCACTAAAACAGGAAGTTGGCGTAAGTGAGAACTGAGTAAAAATTGAGGAAGGACCTCAGAATTTGGCTCATTATAAGTATATAAAAGTGATGAAAAATAGGAAAAATGTCATGTGTGAAAAAGATTCTGAATAGGTATATGCTGAAATCAATTATCCATTTCCTGACATTTGCTTCTGCAAACCAGTAAAAAGAAAAGATATTATAAAATGAAAGATTTCTGAAGCACTTCTGACAATGTTATTGGGTAACACGAATATCAGTTCTTAGCAACTGTAAATTAGAGCACAGAATATGTGTTGAACCAGGCAGCAGATAACAGGAACAGCTGTTCTGTAAAGTTAATAGCACAGAATGTAGCTACATTAACAGAGGAATGCCATGCCCCCCATCTCACATCACAGTTAATGCTTAAAATAATAATGGCATTTCTTGTCTTATTAACTGAAAAATGAAGCAGTGTTGAGTACAGAGAGACAGACTCCTGTCTCCTGTGATAAAATCTAGCCTTGGCTTATAAGTTATCATACAGTCACTCTGATCTTCAATGGAACTCTTGCACAATATTTGCAAGTAGCTGTAAGAAAGCATCACCAGGCTTCCAGGGAAAACAAATGCATAAACATGTGGATTTTACACTTAACTTACTTTTAACTAAAGGGAAAAGTCCAGGAAGAATGTTAAAGAGTTTGCTACTTGGGTTAAATTACAAAGTGAAGAAACTATTCGGGCTACAATTTCTTGCACCTGCATGTTAAAGCTTGTGAGAGCAAGTTGAAAGCCATTTACAAAGAACCCTTACTCAAACAAGTGAACAAAAACAGATTAGTTGATAGTAAACTGTAATATAACATGTACATTATTATAGTAACATATCAGAGAGACCCAATGAAAAATTCAGATGCATTCCAAACATACACTGTACTTCTACAGTTAGAGAGTAAAAAAGAGAGACCAGTTAGTAAAGACATACATGGCTTTATGTTTGGAAAGCGATTCTTAGACCTGTTCCAAGGCAGATCAGCATCAGTTGAAGCAAGGTCTTGAAGAAACTTGGGAAGTTCCTGTAAAATAATGTATATTTGTTAGAAAGCCTTTAAATTTGCTTTGTGTTCTCTATTACAAATGGATCAGTAATATAATTTCCCCTCATATGGTCACTCCAGTAAAAGGAAGTTATATGATATGTTACACTTCTAAGGGCAGCTGGAGACACTGCAGAAGCATTTCACCTCACCGTCAACCCTAGCTACATCAACACCGTCAGATGCAGAGCTGCAGAAAACACCGTCAAGTTGAACAATTTAAGCTTACATGAACTTTCACCTTTAAAAGTCTAGATAAAGTCAGACTATCACCTTTTGTGTTTTCTCCTGTCTTTTCATGATGCCATATAATGTGGTAACAATGTCTTATGTGACTCAGCCTTACTTTTGAGTAATGCCTTTTCCTAATTCCTATAGCTCTGGAGAGCTCTTGCCACAGCATGAGAACCAGTGAGCATTTAATCAAATAGAGACAACTGGCAATTAGTTATTGCTCACTGACCTGTTCCTGAGGGGGTTGGACAGAGTTATTTTGGGTTCAGTAGCAAATGAATCATAGTTTCATAACTGTTCATGAATTCTATTACTCAGGGCCAGAGATAGATGAATCATTTGCAGGAAAGAACTTATTTAATGAAATTATATTATATATAAAAGCAGAGTTTCCTAGAACCTAAAAGGGTGAAGTGGAAAATATTCCATGAAATCTGCTATGGGCCATCAAATGGAGACAAAATTTATGTGTGATTATTAATTTACCATGATGATGGGCAATACAGAAAAACACCCTTAGACAGACCTAATTTACTCACTTCCTTCTGTTTGCAAATTATCCACAACCAGACTAACTTTCATATTTTTCTTCATTATTTGATTAATGGTTTATATAAGCATATTTCAACCTATGGATTTCTCACAAATGATTAGCTGTACCTATTGTTTTAACTATTTGTTATTAATAATTTGCCATTTGTGCTGTGTAACTGATCACCTCCTTCACTTAATATTATTTCTGCTCCCTGGCTGAATTAGCCCCAAAGCCAGAAGAGCTTTCAAGATAGCTGTGCCAACAATCTGATGTTAATTCTTGTCAAATGCAAGTCTGCATGAGATTTCATGATAGTTTTCCCTTCTGTGAATATTGTTATGACAATAATTTCATGTACAGATATTCACAAACAGCAAATAATATAAATCATAAATAGTGTCAAAGAGCAATGGTGTTTGTTATTCAAATTATTTTTCACAAATACTCATTTTAAGCATTCACACAGACCTACTTGGTGTCTTCAGTTATCGAGGACAACATAATTTACTGTACTTCCTTTTCTTATTAGATTTTATTAATATTTGTAATAAAATATAAAAATTGCCATAATGAAACAAGCCAGCCAACAATAAGCAAACTAGTCCGTCTAGTCCAGTATCCAACAATTGTTAACATCTGATGTTCAGAGGAGGGTTCAAAACCATCACAGTGTGTCATATGGTGTGCAATTATATTCAATGGGAAATATCATCCTATTTCCAGCTAATGAGAAGTCTATGTCCTGAACCAGCAAGACTGGATGGCCTTTATCATTTTATCCTAGATAGTACAACTGCAGATGCTGTTCTTCTAGAGAGGAAGGAGGGTCTTATGGTTAAGGCACAGGATTCAGCGTTAGGAGACAGGAGTTCTATTCTTAGCAGTGCCACGTTCTTCTTGTGAAATCACACAGGAAGAAATCACTGCAAAGAGCAATTAGGTGCTCATCTTCCATTGAAAGTCAATGAGAGTTGTGTGACTCACTCCCATTTGTGCTTTTGAAAATCTCTCCTTTAATCTCCATAGGCCCATATGCCTCTACACAACTCAGCGATTTTATTCACTCTCTTTCCACAGAAAAGGTTAGCAATTCACCCTCTACATTTACAAATCTCCTTATATATAATAGTTGACATTACCTCAATGTATGTTAAATACTTAAACAACGTGGTTACCAGACACAAAGTTAATACAAAACTAAAGAAAATGTTGTCACATGTTACAGAACACACATGTTAAGAAAGAGAATGGATTTAGCTATGGTTTCATCCCCTAATTAATAAAGTCTGTTGTAAATCTTGCCCTGGATTAAACCTGTGGCCATTCCCAAAATTGATTCTTTCTTCATAGTCAATAGTGTTTCTCTCTTTTGTAAATAACATTTTAATTTATAAAACAGTAATGCCCTGATCTTGCAACTGGCTACACTTGGGAGGACCCCTGCACCCAGGTAGAGCCCAGTTGATTTCTAGAGGTTGAAATCAGGATGTAATAATGGTAAGAAAGTAAAGCTGGAAATGGACAAGTTATAATTTCCTGTATTCATAAAGGGTAACATTCTCCTCTCTTCACACAAAGCTTCTATAATTGGATTTTGTGTGGGAAAGTAAGCAGGGGTGTTGGGAGGAGGCATTCTCCCAAGGTTTATGGTCGTTTGCAGGATTTGGGCCATTATTTCCACGTTAAGTGCATATGAGCCTGACTTTAACTTGCTAATTTGAGTCTGCAGCAGAGAGCCCTCTGCAATGCAGAGGCGTCCTGTGTTGCTGCTCTAACTATGCCCCCATGCCTTGATCTGCCCCATCACAGCATTTAACTGGTGCTAATGGCCTTGTGCCAGATCTCTGCACCAGGATGAATTTCACCCCAACTGATTATTTTAGCACAGGATAAAGATTATTCGGAGTTTCAAATTCAATGATGATTTGTTACAGAAGGAATGTTTCTCTGTAGGTTTATAAACTTAACAGATAGTTCATTTATGCTGTATATATTAGATAACTTTTATGGGAGTATGGGGACTTTTGTTGAAATGATATTTGGAGGTAGTTGGAGGTATTCATTAATAGCACTTAGAAAATATATTGTTAAATACTCACCATAACAGCATCAAATGCTACACAAGCGTGATTTTGCATAGGTCTCAGGAGACATGCAAAACCTTTAGAAAACTGAGGAATCAGAAAATGGGTGAAGCTGGCCCACCACCAGTTAGCATGACTCCTCACAGCTCCTTGTCTGCACAGTTGACTGATATGCCCTTCACAGGAGCACAACCTGTCCCGAGTGCTATGGCCTCAGATAAGCTATCTGGCAGATCTTTGCTACATTTTGGACTTGGGGAAGCTAAGTACAGTACAAACCCAAGGGGCACATAACAATTTTGAGTATGTCTACACTGCACTCTAAACCTGGGCTCTGGCTCAGATTTGAGCCCAAGCCTGGCTTCTGTCCACACATAAATCAGTCTGACTTGAATTAAGAAGCACTCAGGACCTGGGTCCTAGAACCATACTAGGGAGTGGATCAGAGCCTAAGTCCTGCTGGAACTTGGGTCCATTTCCTGTCATTCTGCAGTGTATTTGAGTTAGGAGATCTGCATGGTTGGCATGGCTGTGAGACCTAGGTCCAGCAACTATAAGCCCAGATTTACAATGCAGCATGGATGCTCAAGTGTGGGCTTGAAACACCGATTTCATAAGCCTAGGTTCCACTAACCTGGGTTTACAATGCAGTGCAGACATAGCCTTTGGTTAATTAAGAGTTCAGTTAATAATTTGGTTAAATTAGGTTTTTGCTACATGTATTTGTCTAAGTTTTAAAAAACGTTCATACTACTACTACTTCATAGAATATTACGGTTTATGTTAGATTTTAAGTCATTTCAATGCTGTAACCTTTAACCCTATAATTGTTGTGAAACTTTAATGCCTAAAAGGTAACATTAGAAACTTTCCAGTGATGAACTTTAAAATGTGAACATGTCATTGCTAGGAAAACTTTTCATCTGCTCAGTCATGCATAATATAATTATAATGGCTCCTGTTCTAGTGAAATAACACTTCTACTCCTCTGCATTACTGCTCAGAAGAATTTTATGGTGCTTTTTTATTATTATTAAATCCAGTCCAATAAGACTTAAGGAGCATAGCCAAAAAGCTGTAGGAAATACCATTAATCTTTTCACACTTTTGTTGTTGTTCCCTGAGAAACTGAAATATTATAATCTAGTAGCATAAAAGTCTATTGTTTGATCCTTCATTTTTATAAATCCAAATAGTAAGCAATTCATGACAAATCTGTAAATCCAAAATGGTAAAGTCACTGGAGATTGACAAATTATTTTTGTGATGGCAAATAACTGCATGTGTTAGACATGATGATGATAAAGATTCTGAAATAACAAAAAGAGCAGATAAAGTGTAAAAAGTAATTTAAACGTGATAGCCATAAAAGAGAAGTTACTTAAGAAAACAGTGAAAAGTTTAGTTGAGGTTTAAATGTAGTTTTGAAATTGTATATTTATTATATAGATGTCATGTGGGCTTTGAAAACTAATCATTTTTCAACAGGAGTTAGATGACTTGCAGAGTTACTGGCTCAAATGCTGCTGGCCATAGCCAAATGAGCAGTTCCAGTCCCACTGAGGCTCTTCATAAGAGCAAGACAAGTAGGATTTGGCCTATTATTTATAAAGAAATGAAAGTGTATGGCCCAGTCATGCTCCCATTGAAACCAATGACAAAATTCCCATTGACTTTTATGGGAACATGATCGGGCCCTGAACCTTTCACAAAATAAATGTCAGCTATGTATATTGGGCTTTTATTCTTGGAGCAAATGATGTTGTTTAAAGTGGTTACATATATCTGAATGAAACCTGTATACAATCAATTACAATCCAATACATATCATATCCTGATCTAAGCATAAAGATCTGATAAATATTTTTTTTCAAAATTGAACAATATCGTGATATGTAAAGCAAAAAAAAAAAAAGCTGTAAACCAAATATTCTCAAACTACGTGACTATTGCTACAATTTTTTAGAATTATCACTTTAATGTCACAATCTAGCTGACTACTGAGGCTAGTCATGGCAGGAAGGGCTATAGAAGATCATCATCTGCTGACACACTAGGTGAATAATTCTGATCAGGTTGCAATGAAGACTGCACAACCTAAATCAGTGTAATATTACTTTCTAAACAATCAACCTAGTAATTGGGTATTGATTATCAAGGCCAGAATCCTTCTGGCCTTGCATGCTTAAAATGGACATGAAATGTGACACATGAAACGACTGGAGGTCTTGCAATGTTGTGACAACTGCTAGTAACATACCGAAAATTCTTCTTGAAACTTTAGGTTGTTGTCTGTGCAAAGTTCTTCAACATGTTGTAGGAAGGATTTCTTGCTTATTGGCCTAGAGGTAAAGACAGAGGGGTTAGACACATGTGAAAATTGGGTTTTGGTTTGTTTGTTTTTCAGTTAACTGCTAGCTTATCAAAAGAAATTGTTATCCAGTTTAATAATAATTGATATTTACAGAGATAAAATAACATTATATAAATCACTGACAGTGTGATTATTTGATTTGTTTAGAGCATTTCAAACTAAGAGAATCTTCTCGCTCAATTACTCCTCCTGATCTAGTTTTTAGCTTTAATGTCCTGTTGAGTGGCATTGTTTTTTTTAATAAATGTAGCATTCCAATGCAGAGTTTTGATATTAACCAAGTTTGTAAGATTATCATTGTAGTCTAAAGTACAATAATAACTCTTTGTCGCCCAGAAAACATTTTATACATTGCAAGGTTTTAGATGTATAAAATATTGCAGTGACCTCATTCTCATAATGACATGGTTTTTAAACCCCAAGGAGTTTAAATATCCCCATATTACTTCCCAAGCTAAAACACAGACATGCAGGCTTCACCCCAGAGAGAGAGAAAGCATTTCTCCAGTTACCATGCAATTAGTCATGCTTTTATGATTTATATGCAGCTTGGAGTTTTTTCTAATAAACATAGAAAAAGGAACCACACATTCACACGCAACAAACTAGTGAATTGATAGCCATAATATAAAAATCTTTAATCAACTTACTTGATAGATTTTCTATAACTAAGTAACCTGCAACAGAGATTGTGTTAAATGCAGTAAGTCGTGAATCAGAGAATAGAGTGCATTCTGATAAGGCTTTAGATGCAAAATTTAAATAACTAAAGAATCAGAGCTAAACTAATTTCTTCCATGGATTGGGATAATATTATATTTTAGATGTCTTGGATAACTGTGTTATTGAACTCTTACTTTATGTATTTATAAGTATAGCTGATGCAGTTTCAGCCTATTCTCTTCAGATCATTTTACCAATGTTCTGTTGTAAAAATGCTCATTGGCCCGAGAAATTCACACATCAGGTACACTGCTTTACTTACATTGGTCATTCCATTGTTTTGCATTAAGGATATAGTATAAAATGAAATGTGTTAATGTCATTCTTTTAGGGGGAAATTCAGAGACTCACTGTCAAGCCCAAGTAGCATAGATGAGCATGTGGTCTGGGAGACAAGGAAACTTGCTTCCCAGACCACATAGCGTCTCTGGGGATGGTCAAGAAGGCTACTCAGTGCACAAAGCCCTTTGTAGCTCCAAAATGTGCCCGTCTTTCAAATCTTTGAGTTTTATGACTATATAGAAGCTAAATGGCTAAAGCCAAAAGGTTTTCAAAAACCGGTGAGTAGGTTTCTAACTCCGTATTTAAGCCCCCTATATAAGTGGCCTAACTTCAATGGGAGTTTCATAGTGCTCAGCAAATTTGAAAATCAGGCTACATATTTAGGCTCCAAAGGCTGATCCTACAAGGGTATTTCATATTGACGTACACTGAAGGATCAGGGCCTAACTGTTCTATTTTCTTCTACATAGGTTCTTATACTGCGCTTACCATCGTAGTATGTGAGCACCTTCCAGACGTGCATCAAGCACTATCAATTTAGGGTCCTAATTTCAAAGTACTCAGATTTGCAAATCTTGCCTAAAAATCTCTAGCAAATTCAAATTCAAATGGAAAAATGTTGGTCCCTCAAAAATTTACACCTTTAACATTTTTCTCTTTAAAATTGCATATGCTTGGAAATTAAACTAATTAAAATGTATTTAACATATTTACCTCTGGAATGCTTTAAATAGTGTAAATAATCATATGGCTTTCCTTTAATAATCTTATTAAGAATTTGTTTTTAAGAAGCTGTACTTTAACATTTTTTAGAAAATCACTGTCTCCTATCCTTTGTAATAAATATATTTTAGAAAAAGAGAAATGAAAATATGAATGAGAAACAAAAACAATATTAAAACAACTGCAGAGCCATATACTATTAAATTATCTGCATAACACTAGAGAAGTTAATGTCAAGGCTACACTATATGTGCACTAGCGACATATTTTGTGTTGATATGGCTATTTTCTCAAAACAATGTAAACTGGCTAGTGCAACCAAATTACAGGAAATCTGTATCCAAAATAAGGCTTACAAAGAACTTGATTCTGTCCCATTGAAGTTAAAGGAAATTTTGGAACTGACTTCAGTAGGAGTCATAAACAGATAGCTAAGGGTTAATGTCTGTTTCACCTATAAAGGGTTAACAAACAGTGACCTGCAAACACCTGACCAGAGGACCAGTCTGGAGGAAAGCCTTTGTTTGTGGGTTTGGGGTTTGGCTTTGTTCTCTGGGTCCTGGACGGGACTAGAGGTGCAACCAGGTTTCTGCCAATCTCCCTGCTACAGTCTCTTATCTATTCAGAATTGTGAGTAAGAAAAAAGGCGGTTATAGTCTTTTAATTTGTTTTCTTATTTGCATATGTGTACTTGCTGGAAGTAGCTTAAATTGTGTTTCTGCTGGAGAAAGTTTCTTTCTATTGTTTATAAGTTGAAAGACCCTGTAACTGTTTACCATCTAAAGTGCAGAGATAAACCTTTTACTTTTTCTTTCTTTTTTATTAAAAGTTTTGCTTTTTAAGACCTGTTTGATTTTTCTCTCCTAATTAAGGCTCAAAGAAATTGAGTCTGTATATACCATGGAATTGGTGGGAAGCAAGGAGGGAAAGGTACATTTGTATTGCCTCTGGGTGAGGGGGAGAGAGAAACTTGATCTCTCTGTGTTGTGTTTCAAGGAATTGATTCACGGTATCTCCTAGTGTACCCAGGCAGGAAAGATCTGGGAAGAGGTAAAGAGATGGGAGGGAATGGTTTATTTCCCTTTGTTGTGAGACTCAAGGAATCTGGGTCTTGGGGTCCCCTGGGAAGGTTTTGGGGGGACCAGAGGGTATCAGGCCTTAAAAATTCCTGATTGGTGGCAGCGCTACAGAATCTAAGCTGGTAATTAAGCTTAGAGGACTTTATGCTAGTACCCATATCCTGGATGCTAAGGTCCAGATTTGGGAATTATACTTGACAGTAGGATTACACCCTAAGTGCCCAACCAGGACAGTTAAGGCAGAGGTACAAATCCAGAACGGGTTGAAAAAGGAAGTGAAGAATGATAAAGCACTAACACCTTCTGCATGACCACAGAACTTCCCTGTGGAGTCTGTTCACAAGACTGCATTTACTTGGCACACAAACCTTGGCAGCTTCACAGAACTAAAGTTTTTTCAAGGAAAGACTATTCTTAAATAATTACGCCAATGTATTGGGCACAGATGTGCTAGCCTTTGAACATCAGGCACTCCTCTCTCTTTATAATTTTATTGGACAAAATTCTTAGCAGATTCTGCAAAAAATGCTGCTTGCTCTTCCTTTATATTTAAATTCCCTATCTTCCCCAACGGAATAAAAGTCATGTCCCAATCAACATCTCAATAATTGCTGAGATTCTGTTGTCTTCACTCCCCTGAAACTGGTTGTGTTTAGTAACTTACTGCACTGGTAGCAGGGGTGGCTCCATGCCCCAGTATGCCAAGCGTGTGCTTGGGGTGGCATGCCGTGGGGGGCGCTCTGCAGGTCGCCGGTAGGGCGGCAGACGGCGCCGGTGGACCTCCTGCCGCCTGCAGGAGGTCCACCGGAGCCACCTGCTATCCTCCCAGCGACCGGCAGAGTGTCCCCTGTGGCACGCCACCCTGCTTGGGGTGGCAAAATGTCTAGAACCGCCCCTGACTGGTAGTTCTGTCATTTGGGAATTGACATTCAATTTACACATCACATGAGCATCCAGAATATGACACTTAGCGCCTTTGTGGTCAAGATATAGTGAACCCTACAGCCAAGAACACTGAGACAGGACCTTCATCAACATCCTTTGCACTCTCATTGGCAGTGCAGCAAGTGAAGCCAAGCACTGAATAGGCATGGAGACAAAACGTGTGTCCTTCTAACTCATGTATGTTGCTAACCAGAAGATTTCTATGTTCAGTTCTGGTCATCTGGCATCTTTCACAGGCACTAAATGTTTTTTAAGTAGTTGGGCTAATTGGGTGCCTAAAGTTTGACACTTACCTCCATAATTAGACACCTACATGAAGGGTCTGATTTTCAGAAGTACTAAGCTTTCACAGCTTCCTACGGAGTTAGAGGGGGGATACATAGGGGCTCAGTACCTGTGAAAATCTGGCCATTTAGTACCCATATGTGGATTTAGATGCGTGATCTGAGGCTTTTGAAACCTTGTTGTATAAGGAGCTTTACAATGAGTGAACTGTGCCATGATGAGTGTTCTCATCCAAAATAGCTCAATGGAGTTTTGCATAGCACAATGATGCTTGGTTGCAAACTTTCAGGGGTTTAAAAATGCTGCTTATTTTTCTCAATATTTCTAAAATTTAACACTGTGATAAGAGGTAACAGTTTTATCTTCTTACAGTATTTTTTAATGTACAAACACTAGTCTGCCAACAGTGCAGCTTCACTCACTTTCCAGTCTTCTGTATGAAACATCATGATGCAAATATCATCAGATCATGAAAAGTACAACTCATACTCAGACTGTAAAGTGACACTTCCCCTATTTCAGCAGGATAATTTAACATTTCCATTTAAAGGGGGGAAGTAAAGCATTCTCTGAACTCAGATTTTTGAGTTGCTTTAAATCAGATTTTCTTTTTAAACAGTGTATTGTTTCACATATGGGAGTTTTGAAGTCTATCAAAAATCTGAATCCCACTCAGGTTACTTCTGATTTGTGTTGGCAATGGTAACTGAAGACCATATAGTCACACAGACTCAGCTTTCTCTCTGGGTCAATCAGTTGAAATCTATAGGGAATTAAAACTTTGTCCAAATGGAAAACAACAGAAATTAATATGTAGACTAAAGGCTTAATTCATAAGCACCATTGACACTTGCTAGGAATAACTGAGGAACTAATTTTTAACAAGTTAATTGAGACCTACATAGGGCTTAACCCTTCATGAGTGATCAAGGGCGATGGGGAGAGGATACCAGGCTCATTCCCTTCAACTGCACAGTGGCCAGGCAACTTCTTGGTCCTTGGTACACTAAACTGAGGGAATGTAGCACTGACAGTTGCACTAGAACCTCTATAAAGGGCATGCAGTGGCAATGATAGCACCCTGCCCTCTTCACCTCAACCCCATCCACAGAAGAGCTGGGCTGGCATGGAGAAAGGGAGAGTATGCCCCATACTTTTTAACAGATGCTGCTGTTGTATGCATGTACCCCGAATCATAAAGTATTGTATCTGCCTCAGGCACAATGCATCCAGGAGCTGCTGCTAATATGAAGCCCCTCCTGTCTTATGCACACAACAGTACAGACAGAGACTTAAAACCATAACCTACTCCTGTCAATCCAAACGGTCTGGGTAAATGTCAGCCAGGTACTTTGTGAGTGGAGAAATGGCCTTTTGTTGTATATTTGTAGTGCCTACATCAGTGGTCCCCAAACTTTTCATCTGGTAGGCGCTAGATGAACTGTGGCAGCGGTGGAGCATCCGCCGAATTTCTGCAGCATTTCGGCGGCGATGCCTCTCGATGACATTGCTTGTCGGCGGCAAGCGGTGTCATCGAGAGGTGTCGCCGCCGAAATGCTGCAGAAATTCGGCGGCATTTCGGTGGATGCTTGACCGCCGGACAGGACGCGGGCGCATTTAGATGCCCCCACGGGCGCACCGTGTTGGGGACCCCTGGCCTAGATCATTCTGTGCGAGTTGTGTGCCAATGTCAGTTGTGGCAGGGTGGCTGCCACACATAAGGTAGCTATCATATGAGGCATGTTGGGTAGAACATCCTTTGAATGTGTAATGTTCATACAATACTTTCAGTGGATGCCTCAGCAGATCTCATAGCCCAGATGCTCACACTCGTCTTACACATGGTTTGCATGGACGGTGGGTGCAGTTAAAATATTTTGTTTTTAATCTTTTAACTGGTAGATAAACAAGATTTTATTAGTGTAAGTAGGTAGTCACTATACCTATAATGGAGAATACCGCCAGAACCAGTAATATCATATCTACTGGTCAACAAATAAAAGAATTCTTTGTAGGCCAGATTCTCTGTTCCTGTGCAGAAATGGAGGAGTAAGGATGGGACAATGGTGGCTTTAAGGTACCCCTGGATCTGCTCTATTCTTGACTGTGCCTCATGAGTACTATAATTTACACTCAGTTGTAACAGCCCCTCAGGGTTCTTCTGCAACCAAGAATAGTTACAGCACAATATTCTCAGGCCACGTCCTCTCCTTACCTCAGAAAATGCTTGGCATATCTCTATGCCAGGAGGTGCAAGGGATGGTAGTATTCCCTAAGGCCCATTTTCAGCAGATTTACAGAGCCTTTACATCACAGACATATGAAGGGACTGTAATAGAAGAAAGAATCTGTCCCTTTAACTGGACTGTAGATCATGACAGTGTTGATTATGAGAAAATGCTGTATGGTCTGTTTGACAAATTGGGGATATGTCTGTGTCAAATTGTAAATGCTATCTTGTTTGTGAATGCCATTTTGTTCCTTGGGCTCCTCCTGAGAAGCTGGTACAGATAAATTGAGCGCCATCAACTCTAAATGTCGCTCCACTACCAAATCCATCCACAAGAACAATGAACTCTCTACACAGGAGTTTGGATGGGAGCTGGGATGGAGTTTCTCAGCCAGGATAAATGACCAAAAGGGTCAGAGATTATATTTAAGTAGGACTTCAAGTGCCTCCAAGAGTAAAATGCCTGTGGTTATGAAATTCCTTTGCTAAGTCTGCTAGTCAGGAACTTTTCTGAGGCAACTTGTTTTGCTGAAAAATGCTTATTCATCTAAACCTAAACTGTTTGTTGAAAAGGGTTGAGGTTTTTTTGTTTGTTATTTGTTTGAAACAACTTTGTTATGAAATGTAACTTAATTAATATTAAAAATGTTTTTGAAAAGGCTGAAAATGAAATGAAATACTTTGATTGGCCAAAACCAATTTTTTTTTCAGTTTGTTGGTTCACAAAATTTTTTGAGATTTTGACTTTTTGGCCCAATTCTGGCTGGGAAAAAGTTTTGAAATCTTGGAAATTTTCACAAGATGGGAAAACCACTTCCCACCCTGTCCTACTTATTATGTGGACCTGTTCTGCATGTTCCTGACAATCTGAGCCAAATAATCTTCTATGCTAAGATTTGCTGGGCATAGGAGAATGGGTGGGTATGTGGGAAGGTTTGTAGGGTTACAGCTCTCTGATTCTGCGGGCCAACCTATGACACCCCAGCTCCAAGGCTACTCTAACTTACATCAAATGATGTATGGTAAGCCAGCTGACAACTGGCAGAGCACGGTGTTGTGCAACACACCCCTACACAGAAATGTGGGGGAGGGAAGAGTGGGGACAGGTGGTTGATGCAGGAACTGCTGTACATCAACTAAAATTGCCCCCATGGCGAGGGAATACTTAGCTAGCCAGTTATAGAACACTGTTTTCAGTGCTTCACATGATATAGGATAAGCAGGAAATGATACATAAGGACAGATTCCTTCCCCAAACAGGCTCATTTATGCTGCTTAGATGGCACAAATGATCTAGAATCTGGCAGTAACTTGCTAAGTATTCCCTCACTATTCGAAAAGCTATGGCAAGGCAATTGACTCTGTGAATGTGATAATTCAACCAACTCAGGACAGTGAGGAAGTGCAGAAATAGGAAGTAGTAACTATATTTTGAATGCACAATTCATTTGTGATGGTCTCAGTGCAATCATAAGCATGTAGCTAACATGACACCTTTACATTCCATATCACTCTTAATATATCAGACCCAGAAAGTGAAAGTGCCTCAAAATAAAGCAATTGGTAGGGTAACTAAAACTGCGGAATTACTGCTCAGTAATGACCTTGCTGTTCATAAATCACTTAACAAGCTGCACATATATGAAATATTACAATTTTGTAGCCTAACCTGCACAGTTTGATGTTGTATAAATCCAAACTGGCCATAATTTAGACAGAACAATGGTAAAGTGGAATCCTCCCATGTAACATGGGATTTGACCCCTTGGAATTTTTGTTGAGATCTTAATGGGATGCTTTCTGGTAGCATGGACAATACAACAGGCAGCTGAAGGGAAACAAAAGGATTTCTCCTGAATATGCAAATTCTAACTCTCGAAGTAAAGTGTAAGGCCCAGTTTTGAACTCCAATTGGTAT
Organism: Gopherus flavomarginatus; assembly: GCF_025201925.1. Classification (NCBI taxonomy): domain Eukaryota; kingdom Metazoa; phylum Chordata; order Testudines; family Testudinidae; genus Gopherus; species Gopherus flavomarginatus. The sequence goes on along the minus strand of NC_066617.1, from coordinate 77,814,933 downwards.
ATGCACTCTAATTGTGCTGTCTAATTTTTGTATGCCTGCTGAGGTGAGCCTGACATAACTTCTGTTAAAAATTGCTCTTCTTTGTTTTAAAATAGTTGCAGAATTATAGTGTCTTAACATTAATCACTGAGATCAAAGATGACATGTTGACAAATACAATCATTTGTCATTAGCATTACCATATAATAATATATGTTGCTAATACTAATTTCATCTTCATTACCAAGAACACACTTTGGAAAATTATTTACTTTGGACAAAGATCAACAAAGTATAGTAGCACACAAGTTACACAACATTATGGAAATCACACCAGGTCTCTTCAACAGTTCAATAACTTACTGGATGACAAATATCTCCTTGCGTCTAAAGAAAAATGAGGAGTATCTGGAAGTAAAATCCATTAATAATTTAGTACACAAACAAAAATGATACTGTTCTATTTTGCTAGCAATTTTCAAATGTATACGCTGTAGGAAACTTCTCAAATTAATGGACAGGGACATTTATCTGGTTTACAGCTACGAAGGTGCAAAGGGTTGTGTCTGTCTGTTGAAAGTGAACATCTCCATTACTGTTAATGGGTATTAGACTATATTATCTAAACAAAATGTGGCAAAATGTCCACACAGGATGCATTGCATTCATTTGCACCAGAGGATTCTCAGTATGTTTGACCATGTGCTGTAAGTGGCCACTCTTGAATGCACACAGTTGAACAACTTTATAATGCAATAATCCTTTTTTGCACCATACATATAGCCATAAAACATTCAAAATGAACAGGTCAACAGGTACAGGCTTTCATCTTCAAGCTACCCATAGTCTACAATAGTAAGGTGCTTAACTCCTAGGGCAAGGTAATCCTAGACTTCCAATCTTTAAGGAGATTGCTGCCACAGTGCTTCCCATTCTATGTGCTGTGTGACAGAGTAGGGAAAATACAGCCATGTCAATAACATTTCTCCATCATTTGCTAATTCAGTCATAGCCCACTGTTCAGAATTTTCATGATATCTATCTGTGGAATAATGTGGCAATTTCTGACTACCAAAAGGAACACAGTACAGCTTCCCTTCCAAACAATACACGGGGCAAGAGTCTCTGTCACTCTGTGAAAACCCAGGAAATCGGGCCAGTTGAGTAGCCTAGGGCTACCACATGCTTCTCCAGGGCCTGGGTGTATGAGTGTGGCCAGAGTGTTTTCATGTTCCAGAGAAACTCAGCTACAAAATAGGTCCCCTTGTGCTAAAACATTTTCTAAATGTCAATTAGAAAAAGACACGGTTTAAGGGTTTGGATCTTTTGGGATGTTTATAAGTTTGCAATCCACAGAAAATAGTGAGCCATCAAAATACTGAACAATTTCCCATGTTTAAAAAATTGCAGCTCCTTTTGCTATCAGAATTAAAGGATGATTTGCACTTAGAGTTTTATCTTATTGTAGCTTAGAGCTTTATCTTATAAAAGATGTGAAGATTAAGTAATATTCTACACGCTAGTCAGAAGTGTCTGGAGGATGGAGGGTACTCTTTGAAAGAGGATCTTAGTGACCTGTGTAAATAAGAACACCACAAACACTTCCAAACAAGCAAAGGTCAGAATGGGGTCATGGCTACAGATCCTTTGGACTACTGCTTTGCCTAAGGAGTATGCTTACCGAGTAAATCTCTCATCCTTCAGTTCCAGGTCTGCCACTGTGATCAACTGATCCAGCTTGAATTTAGTGTCAATAATTTCTGCATCCCGTGGGGAGTAGGTGCCTCCCTCTTTTTGCTTTTGTCGGATTCTAAACAAAGATCATAACAAAGTTGAAAGTGAATGAAAAAGAATATTCAAATGATTTATTAATTACACATGAATTAGCAGGATAGAAGGATAGATTCAGCCTTTCATAGAACTAGGAGTAGAGAAGCTCTAGAAAAATGATGATACTTCCAATTTTCATTCTGTAATGAGCATAGCAAAACCAGTAACATTTTACCCATCTGTTTGAACATTTTTGTCAGCATGAATTTTAGCCCCATTTTACTGGCAAAATTCTGACAATAGAGAAAGTTTGCCCCAGAAATTATTACTACTTGGACCTGATTTTCCTCTCATTTTCACTAGTGTAAACCAGAAGTAATTCAACTGAATACAATGGAGTTATACTAGTGTAAAACATACATGAAAAGAGAATTAAGCTCTTATACTTAACTCCTTTGTAAACTCTTGATCTCCATTTCTTATTTTCCTTCAATGCTGTAGTGAATTAGCAGTGGCAGCATAGCACCTATGGCTAGTGAGCGAATGAATGTCATTCATGCAGCAGTTTGCCTCCTTCTTCAACTAGGCATCTATGCATGCTATAGGTTACCTCATCTAGTATCAGATTTTTGATTTCTCAAATACAGGTGTAATTCCAGACTAGCTCTATTCATTTCAATGGAGCTACTCTGGAATTTCACCAGTGTCACTGAGAACAGATTTTGACTGGCTGACTTCAAATCAAGTTGCTCACCCTCTGAAGTGGATGATAGTAAGTTTCTATATGATAAAAAATGGTATTAAAATGCAATTTAAGATATCAGGCTGGTTACATATGGTTCTATGTACAGGATTTATTTCTTCTATATGTAAAGACATATTTGCATACAGATGAAAAAGAATGTCTAGTACTGTATATACAAAGAAGTCTTACCTTGCAAAAGCATAGATTGCCATCACAAGAAGAATTATGGAAAGTATACACAAAGTAACTGCAAGTATTATTTCTACAGCTCTTTCTGACAGTCCCTCACCTGCAACAGAAAGTGGGCAATACTGGGATTGAATATTTGAAGAACAAATATCTGAAGACTGGATTGTCCTTTGACTACTTTTGCAAACAAAATGGAAACAATCTGCAAAACCCTGTACAGAGATGAACCTCTTGGGTCAAAGGGTATCAGGTCCCATACCAAAGTTTTGGAACAGTAATATAAAATCTGTTTTGCTTCTGGCATTTGCTTATTTATATCACTAATAAAAATACGGTCAAGCAGTAATAATAAACATTTGGTTCTCTAGCCACATATGCAGTTTTTCACAGATGCTCTTTGGGTTTGTCTGCACTAGACTTTACCTTCAGCTAATTGATTGTTAATTAACTTGACATAATTAATACCTTTGTAAAGACTAGTGTAGACACTACCAGCATTGGCTGAACCTTCAGGTAAATTACAAATATGAGTAGCCTGGAACAAATGACCGGGGAATGTCCAGAGTAGAGCTGTGTGAATAACAGATTTTTTTGGCTCACTGGCCAGACTGAAAAATAAAAAAAAAAAATAAAAAAAAATTCAGATCTACGAAATTTGTTCAAAATTTTCAGTGAACCAAAAACTCATGAAAAATTGTTCTGTTGAAACTGAAAGAAACGTTTTGGTTTTTTTTCAATTTTTTAAAAAATGTTTTCCAATTTTTTAAATAAAATTGAAGAACATTTTGAAAGGAAAAGTTTTTTTGAATTGAAAAATTCTAAATGATTTAATTCAGAAATGTTGAAATGAAACATTTCAATTAAAAAAACTGACAAACAATTTCTAACTTTGACACGAATTCACAAAACATTAACCGTCGATCCAGAGCTGCATTTTCCTCAAAAAAACGTTTTGGAAGAAAATTCCACGCAGCTCTAGTCCAAACTAGCTTTCACAAAGATGTTGACTATCTTGAGTTAGTTGACAATCAATTAATTCAAAGTAAAAAAAAAAAAATCTAGTCAAGACAAGCCCAAGCATAGCTGCTAAGTAAATGAATTAGAGTTGCCAGAATCCTGTCTTGCTCTTCCACAACCCTCTGACAGAGGAGAAACTTTCTTCCTCCTAGCAGCCAGGAAGAGGTTTGGCGCAGGGGAGAGGATGTGGAGGTGGGGTGGTAGTGAGAGAGGGACAAAACAGAGTCATAGCAACAAATGACATTGTGTTGCAAAATGATTTTGATCTGCTGTCACATCAATACATAATGATACTGATTCATAAAGAGGCAATAGGATAATGCAAATGTCACATTGTGATTGTGTCATCTTTCTGTGGCCTTGACGTCACTATGAAAAAGTGTTTTTGCTTTGTTTTGTTTTTACCAAGCATAAACTAACACATGGTAACAAACATGTTAAAAATCTGGTGTGGACGAGGCAGTTTGTAGTTTTCACATGTGTTCGCACAGGGGCTCTCAAACTGGGGGTTGGGAGCCCTTGGGGGTCATGAGGTTATTACATGGAGGGTCACGAGCTGTCAGTCTCCACCCCAAACCCTGCTTTGCATCCAGAATTTATAAAGGTGTTATAAATTAAAAACATTTTTTTATATACTTAAGAGGGGTCACACTCAGAGGCTTGCTATTTCAAAGGGGTCACCAAAGTTTGAGAATCACTGATAGTTAGCAGGTAGAGGTAAACCCTAGGATCCCTCCAAATGTTTACTGCCACTGCTAACAGGTGAAAACTACAAACTGCCTTGTTCACACTAAGCTTTTACCACAATGGTCACCACGTGTTAGCTAAAACATAGTAACCCCCCACCTTTTTTCCTAGGGTGGTTGCATCCTTTGTGGTATAGCTACGACTAATGACTCCCAAGCTCTTTCAGATTAGAATAGTGGTATTCACAAAATGGTTGAGAGGAGAATATACACTAAAATCTATTGTGCAGTTTTGTGTAAGTGAGGCACTCCTGCTAAAAACTAATTATTATGCCTGCTTGATCTGGCCAGGCAAGAGCCAGCTGGGATGCCATCATTCCTGTGGAACCTTGGCATAAGGTAGTATTGGCACGAAAAAGAGATCAGGAAACCCTAGGATTTGGAGAATATTCAGTGCTGTTTTTTCTGATTTCATATCATAGTAAGGGCAACCAGGTCTTGTCCAATTGTGGCATATGCCAGAGGAGCAAGTGGTGCAATTTTCAATTGTGCAAGTACAGTAGGGACTATAACTAACTACAGTATTTGCCTGTAAGGCATTTCATTCTGTGCTTGCCTGGATGGTTTTTTTAAGCCATTCAGGGGATTTCTGGTGCACAGGTATCTAGAAGGGGAAGGGAGGGGTTGCAATTGACTCATTTCATACTGCCCTATCATGCTGGTCCTTCAGGGGATTTGCTTCAATGACTTTGAATGTCAGAGATTTCTAAGGCAGAAAGCAGCATTTGTAGTCGCTTATTTTTTTTTTTATTTTATTTTTTTGAGCATTCAGGTTCAAGTAAATAGACCATTCAGGTTGGGCACTAGCATTTGGGTACTTCCAATATGTAGATGGGGGTAATAAATGTGACACTTCATTTTATAGGACATATCAGGTGGGCTGGGGATCTCAGAGGGCACAAGATGAGTGGTGCAGAGGAGGAAATATGCCCAGCAGCAGCCCTCTGCTATTATCTAGGGACTTCTACAGCTTGTTTGAGTTCCCTTTTCCAAGGGATGGTAGTTTCCTAAGTATTGGTTTACTATTTTGTTAAAGAAACCTATCAATTTCAAGGGATCTGCCCAAAAAAGTTTGAATCTCACTCCCTCAGGATCAGTGCAGCTGCTGCAGCAGCTATATGTGGCTTGTGGGGTTCCAACAACAATTATATCGTTGGTTAGTGACATCCAGAATTGTCTAGGTTCTACATTACAACGCCATTGGTTTAAGCAGAACCTTGCCAGCCTGTTTATGATTGATAATAGTTCTTTATTTTTGTTTGAACCTAAAGGGTCAAGGGATCATGTCCACAGGATGGCTGCCAGCAGAAGGAATGGATCACAGCTGAGACTCATGAAGAAGATCATGCAGCTACCATGGCATGGCTCTGCAAGGCATCCTGCGGGATTAATGGATTTTGAGACTGTGCACTCTTGAGGTTAAGCTAGGCCCACCAAAAGTTATATTATTAACTTAAAAGAGAATGATCTGGTAAAAAGGAGATGGAGCAATTTCATAACTTATCAGATGTTTTTGAAATATTAAAATGTGTTCAATAAATTAAATTCTCCTTACCTAAAGTTTTGACAGGGTCAGAATAGTCTGAATCTGTAAACTGGCCTTTAACATTTGTTGCTCTGAACTTAAATCTGTAAAATAATTAAGTAAAGTCAGGAATCAGATATTCACATACAAAGTTTAAAATCATTCATTCAGTGAAGAACTAGTAATTATTCTTCATTTTGGGAGAAAATTACATGCAATCAGTATACACCATATAATTTAAGAATCCTAATGTCAGCATGTTAAAAGTACACTGTAGATGCGTGAAATGGATAGTACTTATCTTGCACTTAGACTTGCTGAATTCAGGAAGAACAATCTTATGTTACTAAAACAAAAAAAACTACCTGTCAGTTCGCTCACATTTACAGTCCAGTAAAAGAAAAAAAAATTAAGTATATGAAGATTTAAAACCACTTCATACAGCAAGTCCCTGTGTGCCTATAGTTTCTTATGAAGTCTTGTGAAATCACTTTAGACCTCGCCTTTTCTTAAATGGGCATTAAAAATATATTACCCTTGCATTTTGTCTGATTGTCACTCATACAAATGCATATTTTTGTTTAAACATTTTTATTGCTCAAACACTGACATAGAACTTGAATCGTATACTTACAAGTACTGCTTTCTCGGTTTTAGGGGGCCGTTGCAGATTTTATCTTCACTCCCAGGTATCATGCATGTAGTATCAGCACCTATAACATACACGTCTTCTTTGCCACTCAGTCCTTCCTTTCCTTCTGTACAGGGTGGGTTTGGAAAGCCTTCATTTGTAAAATATGGCCTGGGTTTTTTGAAGTAGGCATCATACCACTTAGTAACATTTCCATCATGCTGAACTATTGTCAGAAGAAATTAATTATAAATCATTTCAATCCTAAATAGATTGCAGTTAAAGAAGGTAAACCAGTGGTTCTATTTTCAGAAGTGCTTAGCACCCAATAGCTCCCACTTAAACACCTCAATAAGTGATCCTTTTTCAAAAGTATGAATGGTATACACTAGTCCCATGGGACTACTCATATGAGCAAATGTTCATTAGCAAAAGTTCATCAGTTCAGAATTTGACCCGTACTGCACAAAATAAATTTACATGACTCATTCCTGCAGTAAAACAGAAATGTTATCATGGCTGCATTCTTCTAACAGCAACAAAATGGCTACAGAAGGAAAAACTGCTAAATGGAACTTTCAGCTATTTTAATTTCAGAGATACTGCATGAGTTATGTTTAAAAGGAAATCATGAACAAAGAAAACAGATAAACTCTGAAAAATATAATGAAAAATAGTGTATGGGTGACTTCAACCACCAACAGCACTATTTGTCAGCTGAAAAGGGTGAATGCCTCGGGCAGGTTCCCTGAATCTAGTCTACAGCATACAGATAATGCTTCAGCTTTGGAGCAAGGAATGGTAGCACAGAGGTATCACATGAATGACTCCTGGGAGTATTCCACTTGCTGCAGAAACTGGTCAAATGTCTCCCAACATTAATTCTGCATCACTCAATAAAGGCAATAAGGGAACAGAGTAATAGGTCAAATGCAAGAAACTGAAAGGTATGAACAATTAGCAAAAGAACATAAGAGCTTTCTCTACCTCCTGCTTCTGCAACAAGAACTTGTATCTTCTTGATAGGTCCATGATCATCATTATAGTAACATACTGGCATTCTGATAGTAATGGTTGTAGCAGTAACAAGTAGTGTCCCACTAGTATCAAAAACTGGTGTTGGTTTCTTATTAGGTCTTGGTGGTTCTGTTTTTAAACAAAGACAAGCCAAAATGTTTTGCTTTCTAATTTATTAATTAAAATCACTTAGTTAAAGCATGGAATCCTCTTATTTGGGACATTTTGGTGGACAGCCTAATGTCCTAATTAAGGCCTCAATCCTGCAATGGGGTCCTTGACAGGTGAGAGTCTGCCCTCACAGATTTCCCCCTTTGCAGAATCAGAGTCCAAGTGACTGGTTTGACAAAGAAAGAACGCTATTAAAAAAAAAATCGGAGCCTCAGTTTTTCTAGCTGTGAAATGGAGACAATGATTTTATTTGCTTCGCGTGGATGTGGTAAGGTATAAGTACATATGGTTCTATAGTGTATTTCTAAATGTCATGGTGAGACATAACTAAATATTTGTGAAATGGTAAATTCTGATAACCTTTTCCGCATTGAGTAGTACTACTGTTTTATTGGTACTAATTAGGGTGTATGGTACAATTCAATATCAGCAAGGTCCTATATAAGTACCAAATACCATTAATCTGTAGCAGAGGCAGGAAAGAATTCAGGCATTGAAGGCTCTCAGCCTAATGCTCATTCTTCTAGGCAATGGACAGGAGGGACACACATATACATGCACAAATTTACAGTAATTTCTTTAAAGCTTATAAGGATCTCAGCAAAAAAGCACTTTATTATGCATACCTTTAATATCCATAGTTATTTTTAGTTGGATTTTTGGCCCTGCACCAGCACCATTTATCGCATACACCTTAAAAAGAAATGAACACTTTATTTTATTGAACATTTGTGTTAAACTTAAATCAGCAAAAGCTAAATACACCTCTACCTCGATATAACGCTGTCCTGGGGAGCCAAAAAATCTTACCGTGTTACAGGTGAAACCGCGTTATATCGAACTTGCTTTGATCCACTGGAGCGCACAGCCCCGTCCCCACCTGGAGCACTGCTTTACTGCATTATATCCAAATTTGTGTTATATTGGGTTGCGTTATATTGAGGTAGAGGTGTATATACTTTTTAAAGGAATAATGAATCCTGCAATTTTATATATACACAACATGACAAGACTGAAGGGTTTGTGATAACATAAACTTTGAGATTATCATTCATGTTTTTCATGTGGCCAGAATGCAAGATGGAACTAGAACCTTAATTTATGTATATATGGAGCAATATTATTTAAAATATGTATTAAAATTTCCCTACTAATTTATCTCTAGCTCCATTCCCTTGTACTCTCGGGAACACACTATTACACTAACATGTCTCTCTATTTCTAACTCATTCCCTGACTCTCTTTAAATCCAAATTCAAGACTTATTTTCCTAGCCTTCCATGAAATCCTATTCCCTGAGCGTCTTAGTTTCTCTCCTGTAACATGGTCTTTATGTCCCTCTTGACACCTGTCCCTCTGCTTATATAGATGCTACCTGTATGATAAACTATGATTGAAATAATTCTATCTGTGTGTAAAGCTTGAAAGCACTCGTGAAGCATTTTGTAGTACTTTTGTATGAAAGGTAATGTACAAAAGTAAATTGGATACTATTATCTGATTCAGTGGACCAAATTCTGCCTTCAGTTATACCTGAGAGTCTCTGGATTTACACCAGCAACTGAAAGAAGAATTTGGCCCAATTTGTTCATTCTTCCAAACTCCTTTGATATTGGCAAAACCAGAAACGGAACAGATTTGTACTTAAAAAAAAAAAAAATTCCAGAGAGACTCTCCCCAGTATCTTCCTAGGTCATTCTTTGTGCCATTCACTCCACTCATCACTAAAATCCTAAGAAAAACAACATTTCAGTCCCTGGTATAACATAGTTAAAACAAAGGGGGTGGGGAAACAAATCCAACTTCCGAACAATTATTTCCAGGAGGATTTTTATTCTTGCTTCTCCTCCCCTTCTGTCCTAATCCCTGATTGCTTTAATGGTGGGACTACATGCAGTAATCAAGATTCAATCCAAAAACAATACAAAACAGAAGAAGACCTTGGGAATCAAAAGATGGAACAAAATTTTGTAGTTGAAAGTGATGTGCCAAAGACTGGCCTGGTGATCTAGGCTTTAGTCCTACAAGGTACTAACTGCCACCAGTGAGATGCTAAGTGTCTTCAGTTACTACTGATCTTCCCCATGCACTTTATACCCTTGGTTACAATGCCAGGGAACAAAACCTTATTCTGGGCTTAGGCCTGCACTCCTTAATTAGGCAAATCTGTTGACATCAAAGACAGAAAATTGTATTGAACCTTACAATGACATTATACGTATGTCCTCCTTTTAGCCCCTCTATCACTGCAGTGACCGATTTATTTGTTTTGTCAATGACACTTAGATTATGAATCTGGACAACAGCAGGGTCATCTTCTTTGTAAATCATGGCTTGATATACTTGAATATTTCCATTGGGTTCAGATGGTGGCACAAACGTCACTTGGAATTTTGTTACTTCATCTGGTATCTTCTGAAATGTTACGTTGTTAGGTGGGTCTTTAGGCACTAAAGGAAATATTTCAGAAATTCACTTTGAATTGGAATTTATTACTGTTATTATTTATTTATCTATTAAAATGCAGAAAGGTTTCAGAAAAAAATAATCTTTGGACACCAGAATTATATCACTGCTATTTAATTTGTTTAATTAAAAACTATTATCCCAACCACTAAGTGCCTGTGCAAATATTATAATATTAATCTCACAAATAGCAAACATAATGATTAGAAGCCCATCATAATTAGCATCAGATCATAAGTAACCAGCCTCATCTTTAAATCCACTGCTTCCTGGAAAGCCCCCATGGAAAGCATCAGCCTTGAAGTATGCTCTGAATGTAACAAATCCTTGTTTTGTTAGACCAAGGAAAGATGTGTCAGAGTTGGAGATCCCTTTCTAAAAACACTCTGCCAGCACCAACCACCCTCACAACTTTTAAACAAGTGGACTGTTATATCAAGAGCCTCCGCTGCTCACAGCTGACACAGCATTGCCCAAGGAGAGGAGCGGTCTTTCCATTAACTGATGCCCAAACGTACAATACATAGGCCATGTCTATACTACAAAGTTAAGCTGACTTTATGTAAGTTGACACTGCGCCTCTGATTTAAGCAAGTTGATCTTGTGTGTCCACACTACACTCATTGTGTCAGAAGAGTGCATCCTCACTAGCAGGGCTTGCATGGAGCACTGTACTGTGGGTAGCTATCCCACAGTGCATGTAGCCGAGTGGAATTTTGGGTTGGGCTTGCAATGCCTTATGGGACCAAAACATTGGCACGGATGGTTATGGGAACATGGTATTAGCCTTCCATGATGCACTTACCTCCCTCCCTTTGTCCCTCCTTTCCTGAAATCAACAGCAAACAAACCAAGCCTTTTTTGTGTCTTTTTTCGTAAGCTTGGGTCACCCATGTGGACGCCATGGCAAGATAAGCATGGACCCCGCTCAGCTGTGCACTGTTGTTGTGAGCATTACAAACCTCATGCCTTATATGGCAGTATTTACACAGCTGATACAGGAGCCGCCATGTGAAACAATGTGATACCACGCTAGCAGTCCTGCTGGAAGTCATAGAGCAGAGCAATTCACAGTTGCTGGTGACAGTCACGCATCACCTTGACACAATTGAGTGCCATTTCTGGGCCTGGGAAACAAGCACTGAGTGGTGCATCGTTATGCAGCATTAGCTTCAGAAGTAGAATGCATAAGGCCACTTTCCAGGAACTGTGTGAAAAGCTTTCCCTGCCCCCGAAGTGCAGCAATACTAAAATTAGAGCTGCTCTGACAGTGGAGAAGCAAGTGGTGATAGCTCTGGAAGCTTGCAATGCCAGACTGCTACCGGTCAGTAGGGCATCAATTTGGAGTGGGTAAATCTACTGTGGGATCTGTTGTGATCCAAGTTTGCAGGGCCATTTACAGATTTCTGCTAAGTAGGATAGTGACTCTGGGCAACATACAGGACATAGTGGATGGTTTTGCTGCGATGGGGTTCCCTAACTGCGGTGGGGCGACAGACGGAACCCATATCCCTATCTTGGCACCAGACCACCTTGCCAAAGAGTACATAAACCAAAAGGGATACTTCTAAATGATGTTGCAAGTGCTGATGGATCACAGGAGCCATTTCACTGACATCAACGTGGGCTGGTTGGGAGAGGTGCATGCATCTTTAAGAACACAGTCTATTCAGAAAGCTGCAAGCAGGGATTTTCTTTCCAGACTGCAAAATAACCATTGGTGATGTTGAAATGCCAATCGTGATCCTGGGAGACCCAGCCTACCCCATGCTCCCATGGCTCATGAAACCGTACACAGGCAGCCTCGACAGCAGTAAGGACCTGTTTAACCATAGGCTGAGCAAGGGTAGAATGGTGGTGGAAGGTGCCTTTGGACATTTAAAACGTCGCTGGCACAGTTTGCTTACTAGGTTAGACCTCAGTGAAAGCAAAATCTCCATTGTTATTGTTGCCTGCTGTGTGCTCCATAATATCTGTGAAACAAGGGGGGAAAAGTTTTCTCTGGGGTGAATGGGTTGAGGCAGATCACCTCACAGCCAATTTTGAGCAGCCAGACACCAGGACAATAAGAAGAGCACACTGGGGGCTCTGCATCTCCGTGAGGCTTTCAAAACCAGTTTCAGCAATGAGCCAGAGTAATATGACACTTATCTGTGGTGGTTCCTTACCAAACTGTCCCATCCCTTGCATTTTCTACCCTGTAAACTCCACCCCCACCAACCACTGTGTTTTGAATGAATAAAATGCCTTTTCTCCTCAATTCATTAAGTTTTATTATGCACACGAACACAGAGACAGCAAAGAAAAGTAAGATAACCTAGGGCAAAAGGGCTGATAACACCGTGGGGGGAGAAACAAGGACAGCTTGCTTACATATGCACTGTAGTAACAAATCAAAGGTGTGGGAATGGGAGCCTTCTGGTCCTTGTACCCGCCCCCGGTGTGGAGTGCAAGGGATACCAAACCCCTCCCACAACACCTCATAGGACGTTTAGGGGAGGAGGATGTAGAACTGGATGATGATGGCAGCAGGTTCAGCATAGGCTGCAGAAGGATTAGCATCCAGCTATCTTTCTTGAACCTCAACCAGACGCCTCAACATGTCTGATTGCTCCTTCATATCTGCAGAATCTCTTCCTGCATGGCACACACTTGTTCCCTGCATGTTCTCCTGTCCTCCCTGTCCATGTCCAGGTTCTCGGACAGTATAATCCTCCATGCTCTGAGCTCCATCTTGTCACTGTCACATGCGTGCATTAACTAATTGAACATGTCCTCCCAAGTCTTCTTTTTCTGCCTTCTAATCTGGGAAAGTCTCTGTCCCTGTGTATAGATGTTAGGGTGAGATGAGACCAAATAAGAGGGAGAAAATATAGGGATACATGGGGGGCAGTCTGCCGGCAGAGAAAAAAAAAAAGCAGAGCGCTGCCGGCGGAGCAGCGAAAGAAAGAAAAAAAAAATAACCTGAGTGCTGCTCGTGGAGCAAAATGTTGGGACAAATTGTGTCCCAACCAAAGATCAGTCAGGATGCAGGACAAACACCTAAATATCGGGACGGTCCCGATTTTATCGGGACGTCTGGTAACCCCAATGGATGCTCACTCCATGGGTGCTCTGGGGCTGGAGCACTCACGGGTTAAAAATGGTGGGTGCTGAGCACCCACTAGTAGCTCCCCTATCAGCTCCCTCGCTGCTCCCCAGTGTTTGCCGCCCACTGGCAGGCCCCACTGATCAGCACCTTCCCCTCTCTCTCTACACCTCCTGCCCGCTACAATCAGCTGTTTCATGGCATGCAGGAGGCTTTGGGACGGAGAGGGAGGAGCAAGGATATGGTGGTCTGCGGGGGGAGGGGACGGAGCAGGGACAGCAAGAGGCGGGGTGGAGGTGGAGTGGGGGTGGTAAGAGGTGGAGGGGCATGGCCTTGGAGGAAGGGGTGACGTGAGGGTGGGGTCTGGGGCAGAGCCAGGAGTCAAGCACCCCCCGGCACATTAGAAAGTCGGCGCCTGTGTCCCGATGTGGAGTATGCACTGACTGACAAGGTTTCGGCTGAAAGGAATGCAAAGCACAAGGGTAGCATTGAGAGTCCATACATGGTGCAAGGTTAATTTTTTACATAAAAAAGTCAGGCCTCAATACACTTCACTGCAAGCCACAACGTAATCGCTTGCTATTGCAAGGGTCGGTTTGCTGCTCCAGCCCTGGTAAGTAAGGCCACGAGGTATGGAGCGAGGGGTCTTATGCTGCTGCTTTTGTGAAGACATCCTTGGGATCACAGGTTGGAACTTGAGAAAAAACCCCTTTTTCCTAGCAACCTGGATGGTGCTTGAGGACAGGCACCAGTGTAAAGTCCCTCAAATTGCTTGTTTGTTACAAAAGTGGCATTGGGTCAGGGGAAGGGAGACAAAGAGGAATACCCTCCCCTCTTATTTTTTCAATGCTGCTTGCAATATACGGTGATCACTTCCAACCAGAACCATGAGCCATTTGGAAAAGTGTGGTTGTGTGACCCATATTTCACCAAACGGGGGGCAGATTACTTGTTGAATTGTTTGCGGTTTAAGGGCTAGCATTGAAAACTTCCCGTTTCCCCTAGGTGACCCTATGCGATATCACTCTCCTGAGGGTAACAGAGGCAGCAAGGGAGCAGATGCTGCAAGCATCTGGATGCAGATCTGGTTCTTATGCTGCAATGCTGTGTGCTGCAATGATGCCAGCAGAGTTAATACTGGAGTGGCACAGGAAAGTATCCCACCTTGGTGGATGAAATAAATCAGCCCTTCCCAGAAACCTTCTGCAAAGGATTGCAGAGTACCTCCATGAAAGCTTCCTATAGATCTCCATGGAGTATTCCTGGGCCATCCCCATGCACATAAACAGTCTTTTTCAGAGATCACCCTCTGCACAGCTGGAGTGGCCACTGATACCCACTACATCTACTTTTTTGTTTAATAGCATGTAACTCCAGCAGTATGATTGGTAATGTGTACTCACTAGAGGTGCCTTCCCCAGCATCACACTCTGCTACCAACTGGTCCTGTGAGGGAATGGGCACCGGGGTTAAAAATGGTTCTTGGCTATTGGGGAGAATGGATCCTCTGCTTGCCTGCCTCACACCCTCCTCTTCCTCCTTGTCAACAACGTCCTCCTCGTTGTTGCTATCGGTCGTCCGGGGCTCCTGGGAGGTATCCATGAAGCATTTTGGGGTAGTGGTGGAGTTGCCGCCGAGAATCGCATGCAGCTCCTCATAAAAGTGGCATGTCTGTGGGGCAGAACCAGAATGACTGTTCGCCTCCCTTGTCTTCTGGTACACTTGCTGAAACTCTTATTTTCACACAGCACTGCTGCGCGCCCCTGGTGTAGCCCTTCTCCTCCATTCCCCGCACCATCTTGGCATAGATGTCAGCATTTCTTCTGCTGGATCAGAGCTCTGCCTGCAGACTCTTCTCCCCACACAGCAATAAGATCCACCACCTCCTGTGTACTCCATGTTGGCCAATTTGAAGCCTTGAGTCTCCATGATCAGCTGTGCTGGTGAGCTCTCCACGCTGAGCAAACAGGTAATGAAAATTCAAATGTTCTCAGGGCTGTAACAGGGGAGTGACTGTTTCCTGTGTACCTAGCTGATGTGCAGTGGAGTTGAAAGTGCTCTCCATTCAAATTACACTACGCAGTGTCTACACTATCCCCATGTTGACCTATGGATGTCGAATCAAGCACTATGCCTCTCGCGGAGGTGGAGTACAGAAGTCGACTTTACAGGCCACTTAGATTGGTGGAAGGGACTCAATAGTGTTGACACATACTTTATTAGCCCTCGTCCAGACTAACCCGCGGCATCGGCGGGTTAAAATCGATTGCTCGGGGATCGATATATCGCGTCTAGTCTGGACGCGGTGTATCGATCCCCGAGCGCGCTTACATCGATTCCGGAACTCCATCAATCCGAACGGAGTTCCGGAATCGACACGGAGAGCCGCGGACATCGATGCAGCGCCGTCCAGACTGGTGAGTACCTCGATTTTAGAAATTCGACTTCAGCTACGTTATTCACGTAGCTGAAGTTGCGTATCTAAAATCGATTTTAATTTCTAGTCTGGACGTGGCCCTAGATTGACTTAACCCAGTTTATGTCGACTTAAGATTGTAGTCTAGACCAGACCTTAGTATTTTATAGTGAAACCAGCACTTTAAATTCCATCCAGAAATTTACTGGTAGCAGAAGCAGATCTCAGAGCACATTTATCATGCTCTTAGCCCTTTATAAAACACATTTATTCAAGTAGTTCATTCTCAAGGCGCAAAAGCAATGATCATTTTACCAACTGCTCTGTCTAAAAGAAAAGGCTGTACCTCTCTTTCCAGGCACAGATAGAAAAGAAGTTGTTTTGCCTACTCATGCTTCCTGAGTAGCCAGAGATCTAACATGACCCCAAATTGTGAACTCAAGTAACCAAAGGCAAGCACACTCCCTCAATCAAGGGGTCAGATATAATCTCTGCTTGCTTCCCAGCCCACAGATATCAACTCATTCTTCTCTGGATTGAGCCTGTCAGCTAGCCCTCCTCCAAGCCTTAAACTCACTCAGATACCACATAAAAAGCTTGAGTATGAAAATCCAGCAGCAGCAATTTGCCTTGTTATTAAGCTAATCACGCTAATTCTTATTCCTGAGCTATCATTCATGTAGGTGTATTATCACAAAAAAGTAGATCTTTAAATTAGCCTTTTGATTCTTGCACATAATTGCTAACTGTGCCATGCCCACTCAACAGTGCACCATTCATTTGATCAGAACACAACAATGTCCAAAATAGGTCCATAAATCAATATAGGTTTCCCTTCATTAAAAAAGAAGAGATTAAGAACTGTGACATTTACAGTACATAAATGATCATAATAAACACAGCATACATGCTTGAGAAAAGAAACAAGGTATTTTTAAAAGTGAGGTTACATCTGACTCTGAAAATTTGGAAATTTAAAGACTTATCTTCATGGTCAATGGCTTGTCTGCTGAGACAGTCTGTTCCTTAAATCAGAGTATCCTTTTAAAGTGTAAAGTATTGCCTTGACATTAGATTGATTTCTGTCCCTATAGCCTCCCTCTGGCCTCCTTGTTTAGCTGTGCATCACTCTTACTCAAATGTTAAACAGGCATAATGATTACCCACCTCTGTAAAGCACTTTGAGATCAATGGATGATATGTGCTAAGTATTAGCAGCATTTATTTTTACTGTCACTTGTTGTCTACAACCACACTTTAATATCAAGGGTAATTTACACAGCTTTATTGTGAGAGCAAAATCTAAAGATGTATTGAAAGTGTAGCTGGTAGTCAGGATTTACATTTTCTTTACTGGATAGGAATCAAGAAAAAAAACAGTGATGTTTAAGTTGAAAACACAAAAATACTCACCTGCCTCAAATGTGGAGACAATTACTGAAGTACTAGATTTGCCTTCAATATGTGCAGCATCTACATCTCCTGTAAAAGCAGTGACTACTACAGAATATCTTGTGAATGATTTTAAATCTGAAATTTCCAGGGTTTTACTCTCAAAATTTGTCTTGAGAAATGAAGCTTTATAATCATCACTATCTACCTGTAAAATAGATAAATCAATACAATACCACAAAAAGAGTACATTAAATTCACAACAAGATCATGTTACTCGTATAGTGTATTTTATTTATAATTACCTACGTACACAGAGAAATATACAAGGACCCTCAATTAGCAAGACTGAATTGCAGCATAAGGGAGTGGGCAGAATAAGAAACACACACTCCACCCCACCCATGTGAAACCACATTATCATTCCTCTCATCACAACTCCAGGCCTGGGGGCAGAGGAAATAGATGGCATGTCAGATGCCCTCCTCCACCAAGCAAGCATGTGGGGAGGGGATGGGTAGAACATTGACCCAGGGAGCTATGCTGGTGGGAAGAGGAAATTCAGCTGAACCTAGTAAAGGGCTAAACTAAAGTTACTTCTCCTAGTTAGCAAGGAGCTCAGACAGCCACAGTTCTTTCCCAGGGCTCCTTTGAGGGCAGGGCAGCTAGACACCTTGTCTTAGCCTTAAAACTCTATCAAGTGACAAATGTGGATGCATTAGCAGGATGGCCAAATCCCACATTTGGATAGTCAGTAAGGCACACTTAAACAAAAATGCAGCTTCACTTGTATAAGTGCCAGTTTTTAAAAGCCCAAGACTGCAAAGCTGTATGTTCCTGATTAAGTTTGCGCATAGAGATCCAGAAGATGGAGTTATCATGAGCCTTGTGTGAAGGGAAGTGCACAGGACACTGCTCCAGGAGCAGACCAGGGATGGAACTGAGAATCACAATTTGGTCCTAGATTTCCTCTTGCTTTGCAGAGAAGCAAGTGCACCAGCCCATTGCCTGTGACAGCTTACTTCCCTTTCTGTGCCAGCTCTGCTGACACGTTGAAGGGGCAGAGTCAAGGCTCCACCAATTCCTGCCCGTGCCCATCTGTTCAGGAGGCAGAGTAGCAACTCCACAGAGACTGTTATCCCCTGTGCACTGGGACTTGCAACTTGGGTTGCTTCGGCAGAGAAATAAGAAGACTGCCTTATGCCTCTTTGCTCCCTTGTGTAGGCACAAACCACAAGTCATCATTAGACCCACAAATAGTCCCACTGAAGTCAATAGGACTTTTCATGTGTGTAAATGTACTAATGTGAACAAGTATTTGCGGGATTGTTCCCTAAGGATCAATACATAGTTTGTTTCACAAAACTGGCATTGGTACATAAATGCACAAATCTATTTAATTTTATTTAGCAGTGAAATTTTAATTAAACATCATATGAAAAAACAGATAAGTGGAAGAGGAAGCTCTCCTAGTAGATAATCAAACAACATTTTATTTAACCCCCCTCCTTATGGTTTATTCCCACTATTATAACATTTTTAAATTATGTTTTCATTATTGTTCCTTCGATGTGTAATTTGAAGGAAAATTAGGTAGCTGTACAGTAGTTTTCCCACTGGGTGAAATTTGTATACATGCAGCTGCTAAAACATTAGGATCATTCAAGCACACTTTTTCTTTGACAGATGTGCCTCTATCCCCACTGAGGGTTAACCTTAACTAAAGTTTCTGATGCACTAAACAGACATTCATTTCCTGGGATGACCATCAAGAGATAAGGTACTTTTTCACATCTCACTATCAGTTATATGGCATTTAAATATTTACAAGAGAGCTGTAAATACAATTGTTTTGATATAGACTCATTAAACTTTTCTTTATTTTTACTCTCCCCAAAAGCCTTACGGTCAGTCCAATTTTGTCTCCTTTACTGATTCCGGGTAGTCCTTTACTCCACAAATACTTTCAATGAAAACAAAGAATGAGAAAAAGTATGGTATGATTTATTTTGGGATAAGGTAGCGGAATGATTTTCTCATTTACTGTTCAGTAAAGCCAAAAAAATCTGGCAATTTAAAAAGAAACTTTGACTTTCAATAAATGGATGGAAAGTATTACTTTTTAAAAATTATGATGTGACAGAGAAGAGATCTGAATTTATTATGTCGTGTGAAAATATTTTACAAATCCTTAAGGAGCCTGATCTGAGAACAAATAATAAAATGTATGTAATGTAGTAAAATACAGAATGTTTGTGGAATTTGGAATCTAAATACACAATTTTCCCAGAGGGCCACCAAAATTTATACCAGTAGTTTCACTGCAGACAATCTATGACAGTTTTACTGGACTTTAAGTAGCAGTGGACCTGTCTGTATTATGCAGATGACACCTGTAGCTACTGAGCATTGATTACACAGTACTCGATTACAAGTAATCTCTAAAATTAAACCTATAAACTTGAAACATATTCTGAATGTGAACATTTCCTTAAAATTATGTTTGATTACTGACTGAATATTCAAAACAGCTTTTTAAATTCCTGCTGAATATTTACCAACACGTTTGAGAAATCCAGTAATTCATTATAGCTTATTGGGTACCTTATTATAAATTATAGGTATAAGTATCAGATCAATATATCATGGTCTAGGACATGATTGCATCCCACTTATAATTTAGGAACCAGATATTACAAAGGCAGAAGGGAAAATTGTATGAACAGAATTTGGTGGAATTTTTCATGCAAACAAAATATTTGAATTTGGGGGTTTAGTACTTCTGAAAAAAAGGTGAAAGAAATCTCTTTGGTGCAATTTTATGACAGTGTGTCATAAGTGACAAGAGGGTTTCACAAGTAAAATGTCTTTTCCTTTGTCGAAATCAGAATTGTCAAGAACTGTGCTCTAGCTCTTCTCTAGTCTCTTCTAATGACCTGCTCAAGGTTTTACTGAAGGAAGGAAGAGTTGTTTTCCTTTTAACACTGCCCTTGTTATTGTAAGTCCTGCCATCATGTTGCACTGCTGCTGTGATACATGGTCTACCACCTGCCTAGCACATTGGGCCAGTTAGAGCAACAGCAGTGAACTCAGAAGAAGCAGAAAGGGTAGAAGCACATGAGCCCCATGTTGCCATTTCTATTTTATTGTGACTCTTGCAATATTTGATGTTTTTCTTGAAGCCCTGAACATTGATTACCCAGGAATCTCAGCTTTCATTTGTTAGGTTTATAAACAGTATAACACCTTACTATTTTGTCTAAGACTTAAAGGAACGTCTGACCTTTTAACAAAGCTACTTTCCCTAAAGTTTTACATTAACACACTATCAATATTTTCAATATCAAAGAATTTGCTCATTCTCAAACAAGAAAATCACCATTTTCTCAAACTACATTTTTATTTCTTATGTCCTAGATTCCTCCGTGCAAATGAAAATGTATGTTTTGGACATTCTGTCTTTTATTCCTATCCTGTTTGTGTGTCTTGCAATTTCTATAAAACGTCTAGATTAGTGTTATTCCAGGTACCATCAAACATCTGTATAATTATCAACCAACAAGTAAAAATGAGAACTGCCTTACTGAGGTAATGTCTATGAGGTAGAATGTTGGTCCAGTAATAATGTCAGGTTCATGCCAACTGATGTTAATACTGTGAGGAGATGTAACTACTACAGTTACATTTTCTGGAGGACCATCTGGAGCTATGGAAAAAATGATACATATGTGAATCAAAGCTGAATTAGATCACAACAAATAACACAGTATCTTGAGTTATCATAAAATAAGATTCACTATTTGAAAATGAAATATTTGTAACTGTATTATTATATTTGCCAAGCTGTTTAAAGAATTACAGACATTGTTTGTTCTGATTTATAAAGCTTTCCATGGGATTTAGACACATCTTTTATTAAAATTCCATATCCTTAATGGAAGATGTGTCTAAATCTCCTAAACAGTTTTGTAAATCTACACCATAGTCTCTATTGATTAATAGGACTTCTTTTACATCTTCCACATGGGAGATGGACTATGTTTGATGCACCAGAATAAAGAACAACAACAAAAACACTATCACAAGTTTAGACACATGTCAACAGGAGTGGAAAATTCTTAACTTTGTATAGACTACTGTTTTATAAAAGGAATGTTTGGTTTCCAGTTTATTTTTATCATTCTTTCTTTCTTAACATATTATGAAATACAGATAAGTAAAGAGGGGAAAGGAGCTGTAGGACTTCCAGATGGTCACTATTAAAAATATTCATTTTTAATAGTTTCCACATCATGCAGTGGTATGAGTTAACCTTGTTACCTATTATTCTAAAGTAGAGGAAAATTCAGCACTCTTCCTATAACACAGCAATTCTTGGTACTGTGCATATTGACTTTTTAAACAGTGAAGATGGTAAGAATGGGAAAAATAGGATTTGTGAGTGCAAGAGACACCTAGACTCCATATAATTTGAGAACTTGGCTACATGGCACCATTTTGTGCCTGCTACAAAAAGAACAGCAAAACTGCAATCTATACAAATCTCAATAAACAGGAAAATAGTAAAGAAGCACTCTCTATCTTTGATTTCTGCATAAAATTGCTTTAATATATTTTTCTCCTTCATGAATCTTTAGACCACTACCTACTATCCAGTGGATTACTGCTAGGAAATAAGAAAGTTTGGATGGTAATCAGGTTTGTTTGTTAATGGGAGGCTGTAGATTGTCTGATCACTTGAGTGGAGTGGGAGGTTTAGACTATGTAGTCAGAGGAGGATGAGGACAGGAGAGAGAGAATTTAAAGCCAATGTACTCATCTGCAGTAGCTCAGCTATATCTACTAAAGATGTATATTTTTAACTGAGATATAACTCATTTTTATTTTAGTTCACTCCATAGTTTTTCCTCAAAGTTTCCTTTGGTGCAAAAAATGCTTGCAATACCCATTGCTGCATTACTAAAAGAGGATTATGCCTTTATCTATTTTGGTGCATAGTGAAGTCTCTGAAAGAACTGTAAAATGCCATATAAACAGTCAGTTAACAGAACCCTAGAACTGTGAACTTATGAAGATGATTTTCCATTATTTACAGTACTAGCAAGAAATGGAGCATATTTTATCTTTTAAAATTAGCCAAGGAAGCAGTTTAGATTTACTAGTTAGATAAAGGAAGGATTGTAGGTAATAAAATTCACTTTTAGCACAATTTATATGTAATCCACATATTTTCACTTAAAGTCCAAATGTAATTTACCACATTATCCAGCATAATTTAGAGATATAGAATCCCCTATTTGATGACAAAATTTTTAATTTGTTAAATGTTTAGATTTCTATCAGGAAACTTTTTATGGTTAAGGTATTTACATAAAATGCATCTAAACATCATTACCCATTTAATTTTCACAGTAATCAGAAAATGATCAATTGACACTTACTTAAGAGTAATAAAAAATTAAGTGTAGCTACAGACAATAATTTGTAAAATGAAAAAGGAGACTGGATGCTGGAAATGTGCAGTTCAAAAACACTTGGTGTTTTACAATAAACATTTTTAAAAAACCTGGTTGTCTCAGCGGTAACTGTCATGTTTTGATTTAAGATTTTTTGCGAAATGAGTCTAGGCAGTAATGGGTAAGATATCACTATACCCTTTCTCTTATAAATCACAGCAATTTACTCAGTAGAAATGACCTAGTCTTATTCTCTCATTCCCCTATAATCCAATCACTTCCTCTCATAAGCAGTTTTCGCCTGGTTTTCACAATAATGCATTTTCTGTAACTAACAACCATCATTTCCTGATTATCATGCTTCTATCCTGGCACAGGAATGCGGGTCTTATGGAGGTCAGGGTCATCTTTCCCATCCATCTGTGTCCTGATGCTGTGGCAGCAGTTAAGTATGTTTGCTAGAAGGTAAGTCTGGATAGCCCATCATTTAGCATAATTTTCAAAAACAAGACTGACTACCCTAACCTTCTCATGGAAGTTCATGCTTGCCAGTTTCTATAAGAACTTTTTCATTTTTATCTTTTAAGAAAAAAAAATCTCATGTCCAGTTATATCATGTTACATTGATCTAGATTTCCTCCAAATATTTGGATATTTAGGCATTAGATAGATATAGGGCCCAATCTTTTCCCCATAAAGAGAATGAATGGGACAAAGAATCCCCTGCTCCTTCAAGGCAAAAGTTGTCTGCAGAGGGGGTATACAAGCATGGCAGTATCACTTCCCTCCCTTTGACCCAGAAAAGCAAGAACTCCAGACACTAGAGACTGAGAGGGAAGGTGCTGGGACATAGTCAAGGCTCAATTTCCATAGTGGTGATTTCCCTGTATAACAGAATGCTGACCCTGTCAGTATTAAGTTACACCAATTCCCATTGCACACATTTCAAATACCTTGGGTCAGGTACAGGTAGAACAGAATGAACTATCCTGCCATAACAGACGTATGGTTTGGGGGGCACTTCATAGGTTCTGGCCCTCTACACATATGCCCCAAGCTTTCAGGGATGCCCCAAGAACTGCACCACATCTCAGGACATCCGTGCACACAGAGGCCCTTCACCTTGCAAAAATTACCAATTCCCAAGTTCCCTAACTACACCACAATGCAGAATTAATTCTGTGGCCTCAGTACCATCCATTTCCCACCTAACTTTGGCTCTCCAAAATTATTTTATCAGAGAAAAGATTATATGGATTATAAAATGTAATATTTTGCTTGTTATGAATGCAAAAGTGAAGATCAGAATGAGTGCAGGTGCAAGATAACTAAGTTTCTCTGCTATGGAAAATGTTCCCTTCTCTTCCCCTTATTGTGCCACAACACTGATCTAATGTACTGGTGTTTGTACAAACTTAGATCATGTTGAAAATATTTCATCTTGCAAAACAGAGTTGGCTCTTTGCGCAATCCATCAGTAAGCAATAACAGTGCCATCAAACTATTTTATGAGACAGTGAGACCATTCCTATGAGGATAATCTACAAAACAGAAGGCTGAATAGTTGATCTGGATGTGAGAGCTGGATTAATCCTGAGTAATGCACTATGATGTACTCCAATATACCACATTACTGCGATTATGGCTACAAATGTGTACACAGGTCCAAGAATTTAAATAGGAATTCCTGCAATTTTAAAGGCAAATAGATTTAGATACATGTTAACTTTGGAGTAAAAGGTACTGTAATGATGGTAGTGAGATCCTCCATTTAATTACCCACAGTATATTCAGATTATTAAACATTTGTCTATTAGCTACTGCTACACTAGGACATATGTTCACAAGATCCACATTTTACTAAAACAATCGATAGATATAAAGAAATTAAATTAAGAATTTAGAATGCATTTTATGTAAATTCCTTTATCAATATTGCATCTCTATAAACTTCGAGAACTATTAAGTCCAGAGCATGTGTGTACATATTGTAAACAGTGCTTGAGTCTGAGAATAATGGTTACCTTTTTTTGTCTGAGCCTGAGAGAAATGAAAATTACTGCAAATCAAATAATGCCCAAAGAAAGATCCTTTGAGTGTTATTTCACAACCAAGGTTACAATACATTCCTGAAGGACGCACTTAGCAGAGCTATTGCTTGAAAACCAGAAACACTGGGTTAAATTCTGCCCTCAGGTGAGCCCATGCAACTCTAACTGATTTCTACGTGAAAAATCTTCAGCTATTTTACATAGCAGCGAGAAGCCCTTATGCCCCAAAAAGCTGTTTAACCTGGCTGTGCATCAGCAGAATCACCCAGAGGATACTTGATTCAGTCCAATAGAGAAAGAGGAGGATATCCACAACTATTCTGGGGAGAGTTTCCCTGTGCAGTCTTATGGTGTAGCCTGAACCCATCTCTTGCTGCTGGTACACAGGGACTACTATTAGCATTATTATATACCTAGCACTGCAGTAACCCTGGCAAAAGAGAGAAAGTGGAAATGGGGAAAGGTTCCTCAAACATTTTTTAAATACAAAAAATGCTCAACTGGCAAGAACTGTAAGAGTTGATTAAGGTAGCAGGAGTCAGATCTCTTCCACAGATCCATGATTGCAAAGGAGGAATCTTAGGTCTGATGGGACATGTCTCAACTTCCAGCTGGATAACCAACTTTGACATGGCCTGTACATTTTCTCCTCAGATCATTACCATTAAGCCAGGGAAAAATCCAACCCTGCTAGGATGGCAGAAAAACACTGCTCTTGCTCAGTAACTTCATTGTCCATGTAATCATAGTCCTATATGGCAGTCAGGCTGGATGGGGCCACAGACCCCGTCCTGGCAGTAGGGTAGGGAAGTTACCTAAATGTGGCTTGACCAGCTCAGCAGAGGTTCCTCTCCCCATCAGTATGTGGCTTCCATAACTGCAGAGCTGGCCAACCACCTCACAGCTTTGTACTGAGAAGGGCTAGTGGAAATTTAACACATTTCTGAAAATTTTCAGGTAGGTCTGTTCAGGGGCAGCTCCAGGCACCAGCACAGCAAGCGTGTGCCTGGGGCGGCAAGCTGCGGGGGGCAGCAGACAGGATGCTTTCGGCGGCACACCTGCGGGAGGGAGGTCCGCTGGTCCTGCGATTTTGGCGGCAATCTGGAGGCAGGGCCGCCGATGGGGCAGCACCGGTCGACCTCCTGCAGGCATGATGCCGAATCCGCGTGACCAGGGAACCACCCGCAGGCTGACAGCTGCCTGCCTGCCAGGCTTGGAGTGGCAAAAAACATAGATCCACTCCTGGGTTTGTTGCTGGATTTTAACGAGCTATAGAATTTCCAAATTTTGACTGACTGATTTTGGTGGATTTTTTTCCCTTTGTTTTTCTATTAGCTCTAGTGTCAAGGAAGCTACTGGGCCCAGGATGTAGTCCAATAGCAGTTTTGTGTTTTATTACACTGTTCCACTTTTTGGTTTAAATGAGAATATTAATTATTTGAATGTGCTACACTGACTACATTGTTCTTTTGAAAGTACAAGCATCCAGTTTTTCCAGACAATAGTTTATAAATGGCTATAGCTTTTATTCCATGTATAAGGCATGGCAACATAGTTTACTATTGGCAGAGGTGGAAAAGAATAATGTCAGGTCATCTGTACAGATAAAATAAAAAGACATTCATTATCCCTACACAGAATATTCTGTTTATACCCCATTCTATTTGTAGGCTAACTAGTGTGCCAAGTTAGTTACACAACATCCATTATCCATTATTACAGCTGAATGGGGGTAAGTTACATCAGCATTTGGCCCTATATTTCTATCGTGTATATATTTTTTTAAACTTATGCTTCATAATCAGGTTTTTTGATAGTAACTTGCTTCACAGGTTGCAAAAGCCTGTCTGAAAATTCCACAGATA
This sequence comes from Gopherus flavomarginatus, assembly GCF_025201925.1. NCBI lineage: Eukaryota > Metazoa > Chordata > Testudines > Testudinidae > Gopherus > Gopherus flavomarginatus. The sequence goes on along the minus strand of NC_066617.1, from coordinate 77,788,409 downwards.
ACTACATTTGTTCAGCACTGTGCCAGCTCTCAGTGAATATTCTACTTGTTTAATTGGGTTGTAAGTGTGAAATAACTGCCAATAGTTTCCAAAAACTTGTACAATTAAATCTCATATTGAATTCATTACTGTATCTCATGTTCTGGAAAAATACTACATTTTACTATTTACTCCAGGTATCATCCATATAGATTTATACATTTAAAATTATGAAAGGCAAATATTCTATGTGTGGAAATCTGACATAACTTTTTAGAAGAAAAATGTAGGCTACATATTAAGAAATATGTCTCATTTGTTAGATGTATTTGGGTATGGAACAGAGAAGTGTCGGAAACCCCATTGTTTAGCACTTTTACAACTAGACTAGATAATAGAAGGAAAATCTACTGCTGGGGACAGTACAAGGAAAACCCGCTATAACGAGCCCTGCAATAACGCGAATTCGGATATAAGGCGATCATAAGGTGGCACCGGCTGCCTCAAGCAAAAAAAAAAAAAAAAAAAAAGTGGCTGGAGCACCACAGAAGTGCAAAAAGAAAAGAAAAGAACCACCAGAGCGCCGCCGAAGTGCAAAAAAAAAAAAAAATAATAATAGCGGTAGGAGAGCTGCGGAAGCGCAAAAAAGAAAAAAGAAAAAAAAGAGGCTGGAGCACCGCCGAAGAAAAAAAAACCAAAAACAAAAAATAGAATGTGCCTTCCCCACTGCCTCTTCCTCCCAAACACCACTTCTTATGGTGAGAAGAGCCGTTCTCCTCCCCAGGCGCTCCTCGCTCTTCCTCTGCCTCTTGCACATCTCCCCTACTCTCCCCAAGTGTTTCCTTCTCTTGCTGCATGGCTTAGAGCCCCCGCTGCTGGAGCTGCACTCTTTCAGTTACTGTTACGGGCAGTTTGCAAACAAAAGTCATTTTCTGCCCAAGAGAAATTGACCAGCTTGAAACGGTAAACCTTGCTATACCACGACCCCGCCTTTATCGCAATCCAATTTTTTGGACCCCAATCATCGTGTTATAGTGGGGTTTCAGTGTATTTGTAGTGACATGAAAATTGACTGAAGAGTCCAATAGATCTTTTCTTCCATCTGTAACTTCCATGATAACCACACTACCTGGAACTGTTTAGCAAGTTAACCCTTTCTTAAATCATTGCACGCTGCTATTGAGGAAATCTAAAAGATACTTTCTCTAGTGCTTTTATTTTAAATCCTCTTCCCCACCCCTCAATTTGAAACTAAAAGAGTCTTAAACTCCGCAGCTGTTTTAGGAAACTGGAACTTGCATTTCTCAGCAGGCAGACAGCAGCTGAGATCTATAAGTGAGGAATCTTTTTCAGAGGAGTTAGCTACCAGCAACTTTTCCTATGCAGTTTCTGCAGAAACATAGGTTCTAGGTTTGTTTTTTAAAAACCTTTAACCTCTTTATCTTGGACTATATCATGCCATCAATTTATAGGTAGAATTTCCCATTAAAATCAATGGTGAGTTCTACTTAAAAATCAATGCAAATTATGGTTCTCTATTTTTGCTGATCTGGTTTCTGTGGAAACAGGAGAAGGTATGGGAAACAGAAGCCAACAGCTGAAAAATTATAAATATAATATGCCACTGTCATTGCTTTGCCATGTGTGTGTGTGTATGTGTGTGTGTGTGTGTGTGTATAAACACTTACATATATACTATACATTGCACACAGGCTCTGATATTGCAAACTTGTTTAACTTGTATACTTGCTTAACTTTACAAATGCAAAGTAGAGGAAGGATGGTGGTTCGGGTGCTTGTCTGAGATGTAGGAGACTTTGGTTTATTTCTCTTCTCCTCTACAGATTTCCTGTGAAACCTCAAGCAAGTCACTTAGTTTCTCTGTGCCTCAGTTCCCCATCTATAAAGTGGGGATGATGGGATTTCCTTACATCACAGCTGTGTAAATTCACTGGTGTATGTGAGGGTGAAGAGGTATTACCTAATGCTATAAAAATATGACTAGAATAGATACAGAGGTGATTGAGCAATTCACTTTCCATGGCCAGTTAAGTACTTGGCACCTCTGCTAAGATTTCTAATTCTGGTATGCTTTGTGATGTAAATCGACCATTAAAAACAGTACTGAAATCAACTCATTTCACATAGACCAAAAAACAGCTATAAAAAATTATACTACTGACCTGAGATGGACCTAAATCAGTGATCCAGATGTGAAAGGCTATATATCCCAATAACAGTCTTCTAAAACATTCATACCTTGCTCCACCAAAAATACCTGTCTTTTTTATTAATAATGTTGTTTTATAAGCTTAGCTGTCTGCACAAACTAGTTGTATCCTAAAATCTGCCAGTGTATCTTGTACAGCAGCACTGAAGATCTCTTACATGAAATTTAAAGCATATGATATTGACAAGAAATCTAGCTCCTTTAGCTGGTGGTTGTTCTTTATGCTCCCCTAATAAAGAAAGTGCCATTAGACTGGTGAAACACATTAGACTAGTGAAACAAGTAAAGTTTTAAACTAGTGATGGTTTTAAAGCATGTGTGTTTTAATTGACCCCACACCACTTACCTAGAAATGGAAATGGAAACTGCCAAAGTCAGAAATCTGACTTGTGTATTTCAGCAGAAGACGCCGGCTGAGAAATTAAATTGCCATTTTGTAAATAGTAAGATAGCATCTAGCATTGTACAGGCTCTTCCATTCTGAATTACTTGAACTATGAACATGGGTGGCAAGTTTGTAGAAATTTTGGCTGTGCCCAGAACCCACCCCCTCAAACTCTGCCCCCACCTTCCTAAAGCTCTGGGGGTGGGGGTTGGGGGAGGAGGTCTGGGGTGCAGGTCCTGGGCTGGGGATTAGGGTACAGGAGGGGTGCAGGCTTTGGGATCGAGTTTGGGTGCTGGGTGCAGGTTCCGGGCTGGGGCAGGGGGTGGGTGTGCAGCAGGGGGTGGGGGTGCAGGCTTTGGGACGGAGTTTGGGTGCAGGCTCTGGGCTGGGGGTGGGGGTGTAGGAAGGGAGGAGGGATGCAGGCTCTGGGAGGGAGTTTGGGGGTGGGAAGGGGTGTATGGGAAAGGGGAGGTGGTGCACACTCTGGGAGGGGGTGCATGCTCTGAGAGGGAGTTTGGGGACAGGGAGTGCAGGGGTGAGGGCTGTGGGGCTGAGGATGAGGGATTCATGATGCAAGACGGGGCTCAGGGCTAGGGCAGAGGGTTGGGGTGTGGGGTGAGGGCTGTGGAGCTGAGGATGGGGAGTTCATGATGTGAGGGGCCTCAGGACTGGGGCAGAGGATTAGGGTGCAGGGGGATGAGGGTTGGGGCTGAGGATGGGTTCATGCTGCGGGGGGGGGGGCTCAGGGCTGGGACAGAGGATCAGGGTGCAGGGGAATGAGGGTTGGGGCTGAGGATGAGGGATTCATGATGTGGAGGGGCTCAGGGCTGAGGCAGAGAGTTGAGGTGTGGGATGAGGTCTGTGGATAAGGGATTCATGATGTGAGGGGGCTCAGGGCTGAGGCAGAGGATTAGGGTGTGGGGGGCTGAGGGGTTTGGGGTGGTGGAGAGGCTCAGGGCTAGGGCCGAAGGGCAGGGTAAGGGCAGCCTGCCTTGCCAGTAGGGGATGGCAGGCACTAGGATCCTGGGGCAGCAGACAGCAGTTCTGCTCCGGCACCAGAAGCAGGCAGGGATGCAGCTAGGTGGGGAGACCCACGGTGGGGGGACACACGGGAGGGGCGGGAGTTGGCAGGCGGAGGCCAGGACCCGCTCCAGGCAGGGACGCGGCGGGGCCGGGGCCCAATCCAGGCAGGGCCGGGGGAGAGACCCAGCTCCGAATATTGCTGGAGCAGGGCCCCCGGCCCTGAATATTCCTGGTGCTCGAGCACCGCAAACATATATAACCTACAGCCTATGAGTATAAATAAATACTATTTTAAAATAGTAAGGGAAATATATTAAAGCTGTAAAGTTACAACAAATTCCTCTTTGCTTCACCATTGCTATAGCTTTATGAAGAAACATCATAACCTCTGACTACAATGTTTGCATATCTAGCTGGACTCAATTTCAGTATAGAAATTCGAGTCATCCTTACTTACAGCCAGGCAGAGTTTGTGTAGAAATCCAGGGTGAAGTGTTGCCATAACCAGCATTTGTACTAGCAGCAACTTTAAACCTATACCATCTGAATTTTTTTAATTCATGTACTATCTCCTCCATATAGTCATTAACACCAGTTTCATAGGAATATTGATCCTTCTCATATTCAATACATTCATCGTTTTCCCAGTCACTGCAGTGGATGGACCGTAGCTGTGTAGTAATCTTGTAGTTTTGAAAGTAGCCAAGGATAGTATCTGGGGTTCTCCATATCAAAGTCACACTTGTTGACTGAACGTTGGAAAAAGCAACATCCCTGGGAGCACTGGGGACTAGAAATTAAAACACATTTTAAATATATACTTACATATGGCACATGTATTTAGTACAGCTTTTGGGTTAAAGAAAAATACTTCTGACTGTGGCATGCAAGGGCAGCTAGGAGGAGAGGTAACATTGCTTTTGCTATACTCAGGATCATGCCTCGTCTTGGGGAGAGAATATTAAGCAAAGTTATTTTTGCCCTAACTTCAGCATCTTTTCCTGCTGTTGCTAACTGGGATTCCTCTCCTCTCACTCTGAAATCTTGAATTGCCTCCCGCTATCTTGGTAAGGCATGCAATCCTCGGGCAAAATTTCAAGGTTTCATACGCATTATGTTTAACTTTCAGTATATAAGGACATACAGTATATATATGAATACACACACACACAGTAGCTCAGTTTTCCAATATTCAGTGCTGTTCAGTAAACAAGAAATAACAGCAATTAAAAACAATAATTCAGTATCAAGAAAATGCAATGTAAAAAAGAAGCTCCCAACTTTGTGTGTTTCCTTTTATCTATACACACATATATATGTGAACACCCATGTAGATATATAAATGTGCATGTACACAACAGCATACTATATCCATATTAAGCCAACAGTGTACTTTTCAGATCTCAGACTGGATATGTGACATACAGTTTTGTACAGGATCATATACTCACACACCAAGCTAATATTATCTCAAAGATTCTCTGTAAGAAAATATTACCATTCTCCAGTAGCAGAAACTGCCAAGAGAAACCTCCTCAAAAATCCTTCCGTATACCTGCCTTACGTGTTTTGAAATCAGGGAAAAAACATTATTGGTAAAACAAAAATCCATTATTTATCCTAATACTGTTAGTCTTTTAACCATATGACATCCTAATGTTACAAACCTTTGTCTCCTCCATAAATATGAATACTTTGGAATGACTGAGTTGTAAGAATAAAATCTTGACCGAATGGGAGTGGAGTGGCAGCTCAAGAAAACAAAGGAACGAATACCAGCAAAGTGCAGACAGCAATTGTTTGGTTATACTGAAAGGACAGGAGACATTTGACATGGGTTTACTCAGGCCGCACCTTTATTATTAGATGTCTGGGGCTACCCAGGAGATAAAATTGTACAGTGCAGATAACTCCATGTTTATTCTGTAAGTACCCGGGGGTCTTTTACTAGCTCCCCCTCTTTTTCCATCCAGGTCCCTCCAGTAAATCTATTGCTGGGATCTTACCATCCACCCTCCTCCCCCATAAGAGGGTTAATGTGGGCTATACTAATGGGGGGTTGGCTCCCTGCCATACTAATCATAGGAGTCCCCAACTGCCCCCATTTGTTCCTTTAATGAACACCTCTTTTTAAGTCCTTTTCCAAACCATTTATCTGTTCACTGTATATCTTTCCTATTGAGTATCTGCACTGGACATCCACATTACACTTAAATAATGAGTTGTGACATACAGCCTACTGTCTTTCATGTCATGCATGAACAAAGCCCTCCCTGCACCCGCTGTGGGAAAAGCAAAAAAACCCCATCTGCACCCAAGCCAATATGGTGGTAGGGGCAAAATTCCTTCCCAGCCCCCCTAAAAAAGGGGCAGCTAATGTAATGCCCACGGCAGGTCTTGACCAAACCTGGTGTTTTACCACCTAACAGGCAGAGAGGGTGGGTCCTGTCTTAACCTGCTCTGTGTAAAAGGGAAGCTTCAGAAGCAGAGCTGCCACTTTTTAACCCTGCATTCCCAGGGGATGAGTCAGTGACCAGGCTGACCCACTGCGGTAGTTTTCATCTCCTCCCATCCCCCACCATAAAGGACTATTCCCTTCATTTGGCCGGCCAGCCAAGTACCCCCTGCTTAAAGTGTGGTGCGGTCATTCAAGCCAACAAGCATTTAAACAAAAATCATTTTCTGGCCATGGTAATTTTCTTATTTAATCTTTTTACCTGCATAATTTAGTGCTGTACCATTAATTACTATACTCAAAATCCTGGCCCCACTGAAGTCAATGAAAGTTTTTCCACAGACTTCAATGGGGGCAAAATTTCATTCTACTTTAGTAATGTGAGATAGGTAAGAGCCTTCTTTGAAGCAAAGAATCTTCTGAAAGAAACAAAGGCTGGAATCATTATAATACTCCATAGCATCAAAATTAAAGTTCAGATTCTTCCCTCTGTTTCTTAGTGAGAAGCAAAGCAGTTTATAGTATATGAAAAACAAATCAGACTGAGAACTATCTATATGGGTTACAGGTGCAATCCTATTTTTTCCCCATTATGAAAAAAACACAGCAGAAGATAACCAGTGTAGGACATTCATGGGAGTACTGCACACTGCATATTATCAAAGTCTTATTCTGACCTTTTCTTTATTAGTGTTGAAATGAGAGCTGAGGTGGGCTCAATGAGTGCAATAAAAATACTAATTGCTTCCTAAAAATGTTTTTTTAAATGAGTGTACTATATTTGAAGATAAGTTATTAGTATATATTCAAAACACTGTAAAGAATATTGGTCTGGTTTGTTCAATTACTGAAATTATAAAATTAGGAATGGATTCTGGGGGATGGGTAAAATAGCTTGAATAAAATAACTGTCACTAGGTCCCTTTGAAACTGAACCAAAATAAAACCTTTCAGGATTGCAAAATTGCTAACTACAAGTGACCTCTTATATTTACTGAAAACTATATTGGAGTCTGATCCTGCAAGCACTCCATAGAATAAACCTCCATTTAAATCAGGTCCTTTAATCTCAGCAGGACTAGGAATCTCTGATGGATTAAGTGCTGCCAATCAAATTGTATGAGTTCCAAGGTTTCCTGGGGAGTTCAGATCAATGTATTCTGGGGTTCTCTCAGTGGGAGGAGCCCTGTTAACAAGATTTTATTAAAGCAGCCAGCCAAAGCCTAAAGAGTCACTTTCCCATAAAACATCTCAAAAATTAAAAGTCCTGATGGAGGAAAGGTAAACAAAGATCTGCCTGGGACAAAGGAGACAGAAGAAATTAAGGTATAGAAACAGGTTTAATAATAATGGGGCAGATTGGGTGCACAAAGGGGTGGGGGAAATGGTGCAAGGATTCTCCTCCTCTTCCCTCCATGTGGCAGTGGGTGACAATTTCAGTCCCTACATTTCTAAAGAGGAAGGGAGAGGCAAAGAGGAAGCTATGGCCCTGCCCAACCCCCCTACATTCCAGCCAGCAGATCTGACTGGCCTTGCAGAGGAGAGCACACTGCACCCCCTGAAGGGTGCAGGGTGATGCCACAAAAGCATAATTAAGTCCAATAATGTAGCAGTAATAATCAAAAAGACACTTCATGGTTTGAGTGAACTACAAATTAAATATATTTCCAGGAGGATAATTCCCTTGACCTAAAAAAACTAGATTAAAATTGTCTCTTTGATGGAATAAATCCTTTCAGATACCCAGGATGATAGGCACCTTAGATATACACTGTAGTAGATAGATATTTTATACTGTAATACAGTATCTTTCATTTTTATTTCATCTCATTTACAATTTATTAAGGGCCTGTTTCAGTAGAAAATTTGTCTAGTTTCCGCCCTGCAAAATAAAGTGTAAGGCAGCAGAAAACACAGAAAATCATCTTTCTGCCACAATGCCTAAACAGTTGATTAAAAAGGGATTTAAATGTTAGTTAAAAAGTTTAATTCATTTTAATCTCATCAAATACATATAAATGGGCAAATCACATATAAATGTCATTTTCACTCAGAATAAATGAAAAGATGTTGAGTCCTGAGCACATCAAAAAGAGAATGCAGGTACTTGGAGGGCAATTACTAGTGATCAGCAGTGACACTCCATGGTACAGTACCTTCTGCTTTGATGAACTGCACATTCAGCCAGACAACTTCAAGACAACTACACTATTAGGTTACAGATACAAACAGGATTATAGTTACTTTAGCATGAAGAATCAGATTTTCATTCTTCAAGAATGACTAAAATTCCCCAAACTTTTTCTATCCACAGATGGTACTAATTTGAACAAACCATTCCATGCCTCCTAGAGTAATCAGACAGCTTGTTTAAATTTTCTAAACATGATTCAACTATGAAGTGATCAATGTTCACAGTAAAATTATTCAGATAAATTGCATTATTCAGGAATGATCATTTATGATCTGATGCTTTCATCGGATATGTAACAAAGGTCTGCATATATACTCCCATAGACATGTTTCTGTTTTAATACACATCTAAATGTAATTATATTAACCTTCACTGGCCTCCAGAAAGCCACTATATAAATAAATAGCAAGAAAAGAATGTTAGTTATGGTATACATTGGGACATTAACTGTCCAGAGTTGTGTTCTGACTAGCTGGTTAGATCTTTGATACTAATCTCATGTTTAAATCCCCCAATACATCACAAGCCTCATTATAATGTGATCAATCTATTTAAATATTTACCTAATAAAAATATTCTTTCCTGATTATATTTTTTTCATTATAACACAATAAGGAATATGGAGCAGTCTAAAATATGAAGGGATTGTTTTCATACTATTTAGCTTTTGAATTCATAACCATGAAACAGAGGACAGGGGTGCTGGAACAATTTTTTTACTGGGGGGGCTGAGAGCCATTGAACCAAACTGTAAACCCTGTGTATAAGGGAAAACACTTTAAGCCAGGGGGTGTGGCAGCACCCCCACCATCCCTAGTTCCAACAACTATGCCAGAGGAGCTCACTGACTGTGAAGTACTAGTGAACTCAGTATCTGCATTGGTGCAGGGATGAGGAATTTCTAAGTTCATCCTGCAGTGTTTAAAGGTGGCTAAACTTCAAAGCCAAGCACCGAGTCCCTTAAATTCCCTACTCTCACCAGGCTGTAATGCTAATCAGGAGCCCCAAAGCTTGTGGACTGCTTTCAGGTTACGCTTTTATTTAAGAACCTAAGTGGAAGCAAATTTCAGATGCAACAAGCACCCGAATGTGAATCAAACACCCACAGAGTGAGGCAGGCAAAGGCACTGGGCTGATGGAATTGGCATATAAAGCTAGGCTAAAATGAAGAGACAGACAGGTGAGTTTTGCAGCAAGAATTCTATTCATCATGATGGAGAAGCTGACACAAGAGCAGTAAAGGGCAAAAAAAAAAATCCAATCTGCTAGAGAAAGGAAAGAAGATGGGTCTGACTGTAGAGGTTGCTGAAAAGCAATGGCTGCAGCTGCGCAGGACGGGGAAAGAAAAAAAGCAATGTGGTATGACTAGTTCCTAACTAAATTAATGAAAAGAAATCTGCTTTAAGAACAGCTGCCTTTAGCAGGGAGTTTGCATTAAAAGAATAATGGCAACCTATAAATCTGCTGCGTGGTATTAAGAGCATCAAAAGAAATGAAGTGAAGAACCTGGAACCGATAAATACTGGAATATAACAAAAAAGGAAATTAAGAAAATAAATATTTGGAGGACTTTGTATTGATAAAATTATATTTCATGGAGAATTCTTAAGGGCCAAACTGTGATACTCCTGCTTATACTGAGTAGCACTTTACTCTACAGGTAGCTCTACTGACATCACTGGGATTACTCATAGTATAAGGTACCATTCAGCATGAGAAAGGCATCACAATCTGGCCCTAAACAGTGGTATCTTTCTTTTTTTGCACTGGATGGTAATTTGCTGACATAAGAATGTAAAAAATGTTAGCTTTTATTTTTCCCATAATTTTGTCACTGATCTGATATTATGGACAGATTTTTAAGAGTTTAACCCCCATGGCTAGGGTCAGATTTTGAAAAGACCTCAACACATTTGCTGCTAAGTTCTTTTGAAAATCCAGTCCTTGTTTAGCTGCCTAAGTGAGAGCTGAACTCTTAGGAAAGTCCCCAATTGTGGGTTCTGAGCACTTGAAAATTTAGGCCTTCAGGTCTAATAATATTTCCACTGAAGTCAATTGGAATATATCATGGGAGAAGAATCATACCCTTCATTTAATATGCTCACTCAAGAATACAGTATGAAATGTTTGAGAATTACATACAGAGGAGGAAATGGATTTCCTGAACTGTAAAACACACACAGTGGTTTTAGTCCTGTAAAAATGCTGATTGCCCTCAACACTTATTTATTTCAATGGGTATTGAGAATGCTCATCATTTCAAAGGGTTGGGCCATTATAGTAAGCAGCATACATTGGACACTTACTTTTAAACAACTAATGCATGTGACTTGCAAACTTTTTCTAATTTAGCTCTGCACATATTTTGTCCCCATTTTTTACCCAGTTAATCCAGCATTAAGGGTTGTGCGTGTGTGTATGATTTTTTTTTTTTTAAAGATAAAGCTTCTTTATTTGACTTGTGCTATGGAATTCCCTAGTAAGTAGAAACAGTAGAATTCCCTAAAGAGTAATTGGTATTGTAAAATTCCCTACTGGTTTTGATTTATCTGCTTAAAGGAAAAGAATCAATGAAATTTATTTTGACCTTCCATAATACAGAGAAAATCTATAGCTGCAGCAGCAAAGAGTTCACCGTGTTTGTTAGGTCAGGTGAACAAGCAACTTAGAACTCATTAACTTTATTTTGTAGTTAGACACACCTGATAATGGGAGAATCTACAAATTAATACATAATATACTGAGCATATGTAAGTATGGGAACCAAATGAACTTCTGTAACAGAAGGAGCTCTTCAGAAATCATTGTGTCATGACCTCACTCTGCAATTATTTGAATGCATTATATTTTAAGTAAATCATAGAAGCTACCAGATTGGCAGCAGTGAATAAGTCTTTTTTTCATTATGGGACAACCCTGATCTTGTTTAAAGTGGCAGCAAGGGACACAGAAGTCCCTTCATCTCACATGTGGGTTCTCCACACCAGGCTGACATATCACATAATACCTTTTTCATTCTGCTAGTATCTCAGGATGATGCTAAACAGCAGCTCCTAAAGCTAGACATTTTTAATCAATAGATCCAAATAATTTACATGCAAGTGCTTTAAAGGAGCTGGCTGAGGAGCTCATTGGACCATTAACGCTGACTTTCAATACATCTTAGAATACTGGGGAAGTTCCAGGAGATTGGAAGAAAATTAATGATGTGCAAATATTTTAAAAGGGTAAATGGAATGACCTGTGTAATTATAGGCCTGTTAGTTTGACATTGATCCCAGTCAAGATAATGGAGCACCTTATATGGGACCAGATTAAAAAAGAATTAAATGAGGGTAATATAATCAATACCAATCACCATGGGTTTATGGAAACAAGATCCTGTTTAACTAACTTGATTTTTTATGAGATTACAAGTTTGATAAAGGTAATAGTGTTGATGTAATATACTAAGATTCTGTAAAGCATTTGACTTGGTACCGCATGACATTTTGATTAAAAAACTAGAAAGATATCAAATTAACAAAGCACACATAAAATGGGTTAAAATCTGGCTAACTGATAGGTCTCAAAATGTAACTGTAAACAGGATATCATCACTGAATGATATGTTTCTAGTTGGGTCTTGCAGGGATCAATTGCTGGCCTTATCCATTTTGATTAATGATCTGAAATAAAACATAAACTCCTCACTGATAAAGTTTGAAGATGACACAAAAACTGGGAGAATGGTAAATAATGAAGATGACAGGTCACCAATACAGAGCAACCTAGATTGCTTGTAAAATGTGCTCATGCAAACAATACGTGTTTTAATATGGCTAAATGTACATGTATAATCTAGGAACAAAGAACATAGGCCACACTTACAGGATGGGTGACTCTATCCTGGGAAGCAGTGACTGTGAAAAAGACTTGGGGTTGTGATGGATACACAGCTGAATATGACCTCCCAGTGCAACAATGTGGCCAAAAGGGCTAATGTGAACCTGGGATGCATAAAAATGGGAATCTCAAGTAGGAGCAGAAAGGCTATTTTACCTCTGCATTTGGCATTGGTATGACCACTGCTAGAATACTGTGTCCAGTTCTGGTATCCACACTTCAAGAAGGATGTTGATAAATTGGAGACGGTTGAGAGAAGAGCCAAGAGAATGATTAAAGAATTAGAAAACATACCTTATAGTGATAGACTCAAGGATTTCAATCTATTTAGCTTAACAAAAAGAAGGTTAAGGGGTGGTTAAGGCTAAGTCTGCAACTACCTATGTGGGAAACAAATATTTAATAATGGGCTCTTCAATCTAGCAGATAAAGATTTAACATGATCTAATGGCTGAAAGTTAAAGCTAGACAAATTCAGAATGGAAATAAGGCATATATTTTCAACGGTGACAATAACTAACTTACCCAGGGTGCATGGTGGATTCTCCAACACTGAATTTTTAAATAAAAAGTGGATGTTTTTCTTAAAGATATTCTGTAGGAACTATTTTTGGGGAAGTTCTATTGCCCATGTTATACAGGACATCAGATTAGATGATCACAATGGCCCCTTTTGGCCTTTGAAGCTATGAATCTATGAAGAAGAAAGTATAGGATTTCTCAGGGGCAAGGCCTGTCATTTACTATATATGTATGAACAGCACCTAGCACAATGGTATCCTAACCTGGTTGAGGACCCTAGGTGCTATCACAATATAAATATTAAATAATACTAGGAGACAGTAAGGAAAATTACACGGTGCACCATAACACTGAAAATAGAGCCTGGCAAACTAACTTGATATCTTTTCTTCATGCTGAAAATGGTATGTTTAATTTAGTGTGCGTGTAAGTAAAAGTTTCAGAGCAGAAGAAACAGTGAGAATGGATGAGTAAAATATAAAATTTACAAATGAAACATAATAGGAGTTTCTATTTTTAATCGTTCAACATTTTGGAATTAAAAATGGTACTTTAATATGCTTAATTTTTATTAGCAAATGACTATTACATTTGTCCTAGACTCTAGAGTTTGGTAAACGTGAACAGGTTTAAAATAGAGAGAGTCTTTTAGAGAACATTTTGTTACCATTTAAGGTAGTTTTTGTCCTCTGAAAATTCACCCAACCCTAATGAAATCCCATTATAATATGCATCTTTCCTTGGATATAATCTAAGGATAGTTATTCAGTCCTAAAATCTTGCTATAATATCTTTCATATCCTATATAAAATATTTAAACACAAAGTAATGTAACTATCACAAAGTTCATAGATTTTTTTGTGGGTCATAACATACTCTATTCTGGTACAAGTGGTTTACCATGACAGCAAAGCTAGATTAGACACCGAACACTAATCTCCTCATAAATTTAATCTTCATGATCCATGTTTAGTAATACCCAGATATGAACAAGTTTACGTAAAAAAAAATCAAATAGTCTTTGCAAGGAATGTAAAGGTCAAACACTATGCAATGAGACACTGAACCAAATTTGATTTCACTTTATGTCAAAAATAAATGCATTGTCAGTGACTCAGTGCTGGCTATCTATTCTGTAACTAATCTTAGACCACCATAAATAAGAAGCTGACAACAGCTATAAAACTGTTTCCATTCCCTACCATGAATCTTTGATTCTTAGTAGCTACTCATCAGAAAACAATTCATGTGAACACACAGTTAAGAAGATATTGTCCTACTAACAACCAGTTTGTTGTAAATATGACTAAGTGCTAAAATTTAAACCAAATGTTAAACAACACAAGTCTGAGCTACAGTTCTTTTAGAGCAATAATCCATATTTTGTAGTTCTAGGGCCTAGTCCTGCAGCCCTTATTCAGTCAAATCTCCCATTAATAATGCACACGGTATTCCAAAATAAATCAAATTTGGGTTTAAAAAAGAAGTGTCTCCCAGTAAAATTATAGCTAGTGTAGGCCCTGATAGAGTAAAGCAGTTAAGCACATGCTTATATCTATCAGAATTCAACCCAGCATTTAAGATCATGCCTTACTTTAAGTATGTGCTTAAGTAGTATTGACTGCATGAGGACTTGAGCACATGCGTAAAATTAAGAATGTGCTTAAGTGCTTTGCTGAATAAGGGCATGAAGGGGTTGGTAATCAGAGTCCAGTTTAGAAGACTTCCAAGAAAATAACACAAGATGCTATTTCCCGAGGTTGTTCCAAGTGGAAGTTTTTTGAGGGTCTGAGTAGGGTTGAATGGCAAAGGATGGAGAGAGAGAAGTTTAAGTTTACTGTGATGGAATGGAAGTTCCTTTAATTCTCAATTTGATCTACTGAGTTTTTTAATGCATCAGTGTTCTGCACCTAAAATGTTGGACAGGCACTGTTGTAAATATAACTAATAAAATAAACTTTTTTTCCCCAAGAATAAAAATTTGAAAAATGCACTAAAATGGGGGTTGCAAAGCTAAATGAGTTTTCAGTCATGCCCTGTCATTCCAATGAAATAAATACCTAACCCACACATAACATTACATGGTGCTACACTGAAATCTATAAATTAATTGATTTTTCCCCAATAATACAAAAGATGCAGAGAAAACATTATGCCCAAATAAATGAGAAAAATATCTCAAATTATATCAGTCAAAGAATAAAATAATGGACTACATTCCAATATCCTATCATACACAGGGTTACCAGAGAGCAACTGTGAAAAAACAGGCTGGAGGCTGGGGGTAATAGGTAATAAGAAAAAGTCCCCAAAAATGGGATTGTCCCTTTAAAAATGGAACATCTCATCACCCTAATCATACACACTTTTAAAATAAATTCACACTGTTATGATGGGGGAACACCTCTTAAAGGTTATCATCCAATTGAAGTCAATGGGAATATTTCTATTGACTTCAGCGGGAGTTGGATTGAAACTGTAAATTCTCTAAATATATATTTTCCAAGTGAATTAGGTAACCTTATTCACTGTAGATCAGTTAGCTAACAGCTCTTTATTCTGTTTAGCAATAATTTCTAAAGCAATCCCAGTGTATCCAATATTTTAATTGTTCATAAAAATCTGTTAAATAGTTTGAACATACAATTTTCAGTTTTTTGGTGGTTTATGGACTGTTCACTTCAAATATTCAGTATTCATCATTCATAGCATCATTCACAACTAAGTCATGTGGAAGTGTTGTCTATTATTTGATTGGATAACTGAAATATTTACATGAAAACTCATAACAATTACTGAGAAATAAATAACAAATAGCAGATACTCTTCCTCAGATACAAATATGCTTCTTTTCATGTGAATACAGCAGTCCTATGCAGTACAGAGATGCACCCATACATTCATCAGAACTAAATAAAAGGCATGAGAATGTTCACAAACAACATATGAAAAGGTACACAAGCATGGTTGAACTGAACAGTCAAATCAGAATCTGAATGAATCTTCATTAATGCTGTTTAGTCCATATTCTTCCAGCTATAATTCCAATTATCTGCTCTTTCAACACTCAAGTGTCATTAAAGGCATCCCATTTTATGAATTCTCACTAATTTTATCACAAAGAAACAAAAAGTAACCCAACATTTTATATTTCTTAGATGGAAAATCAAGTAAAAATAGGCATAGCTCCCAGGTCCATACAATAAGAGATCACAGAATAAAGAGGAATTTGTTAAACTTCTGGCAAATCAGACTTTAATATATCTCGCCACCAATTTTTGTATTTGCTTTGTGTCTGCCTAAGAATTAGAAAGTCACTTACTAGAAGCTTTTTTGAACTATCAGAGCTGGACAAACTACACTTCACTTCTTTAATATTCAGGCAGAACTTATGCAGGTACAAACTGGGTACCAACCCTGTATCCCTCACATGCATGTGAATAGTCCTATTAACCTCAACTTTATGAAAAATGTTACACTATAATATATTTTCCAATATACCCCCACTGTATGCAAGAATTTCTGATATGATATTAACACCATACTTATCTGACTCATCATTATTTATGAAAGACAATTAGATAGACAGTTCCAATTAACAGAGAGAAACTAATAAGTAATATTATGTGTTTTAATGAATTATTATTTTAGAGATGAGAGAGAAAAACATATTCCAACTGGAAATGAGCTTATATGTTTCTGGATGTATCCAGGCCTTTCAAGCCTGGAGATGTAAATTAAAGATCCTGTTCACGCAAGTAGTGCCACTGAAAAAGTAGCCCCATTATTAAATATATAATAGTAAAAAGGAAGTGTGAAGATAACCTCTTTATTAAAAGGGCACAGGAATTAATTTTCTCTAAACTGTCTATATGGTTGCCATCTTTTCCCCTGTTAAAAAGTTCATTTCAACGGTAGCTTAAGATGACAAATATTGGAGGAAGTTAAATGATTTTATTGATTAACAACCTCTGAATGGTAGCACTTCTAATGAGTGAATTCGCAGTATTGGCTATTTAACATTAAAACAAAGGATGTCACTGGCAGAAGTACCACTATCTCATACAAAACCTTCCCAGTAATAATATTCAATAGGTGAGGTCATCAGCAAAAAGATGAAAACATATCCAATCTAGCTATGAGCCAATGCAAACTAGGACTGGGTGATACAGTATGAATAAAATAAGAACTCAAACTTAACATGACAAGAACATAACTCTTCATTTGTACTTCCAAGTCTCACTGACTTTCTCCATTGGCTATTCCATGATAACCTCTGTCCCTAGGGATCACAATCAAGGACATTTCAAGACAGGGTTTGGAGAGCAGGCCCCATTTCTCATCGTCTGATCTTAGATTCAGACTGTGATTATACTTGACTAGGGAAAAGACTGGGATGCTGTAGTAAATGTAAGAATATCATCACTGATCTAAATATTCAATTGTCATTTAAATTAGAGTAACATTTTAAATCCAAAAATTGTTACCTTTTTCTGGAAATGTGCTGGCATTGCATATCTGTTCTTTTCCTTCACCAGCAGATGTTGCAGCTTTTATTTTAAATTGGTAAGAAATATTTGATAGCAGATCTCTGAAAGTATGCACCTTATCAGAAGCAGAAATGTTTGTAGAATTCCTTTCAAATATTATGATGTAATGTGTAATCACTCCATTTGACTTAGAAGGTGGGTCCCAGTGTACTAGAATCGACTGCCAACTTGTTGCAGTACACTGAACATTCTGGACAACATCTGGAGCTTAAAAGATACACATGCACCAAAGGTTAACATTCCAAACAATCAAAAGGGTAATCACATTATAGTATACTCAGAGATGTAGGTATAATGTCTATAATAAGGGTCATGCATTCCAATGCCAGATAATTAATACTATAATAAGAACACTGGGCAAGAAGTGTTTTAAATGAAGAAATGTCCTGGATTATATTTATGGAAGCTTTATTTCCAGTAATTATTAACATTACTGAAGCAGTGCTTGAAATGAACAGAGTGATAGTACATTATATTTCCTAAAACTAACTATATGCTCCAACTTCCTTTTCCCTTCTCTCTCCCATCTACATCCACATTTTCCCCATGTTTTCTAATCAGCAGCACAGTGGAACATATACAGTAATGTGAAACTGATACACTCCAAAAGAAAATTTTACTTACCCTTTAGCTTTCCTTCTCTCATTTACTGTACCCTATGGTTGGTAATCCCTACAGCAGTGTTGTGACCTGGCTAGGAGTTTTGGGGGAGTCTTCAAAGCTGTCACTCATAGGCAGCAGTTACGTTACTGGTCCCACCCATTTGCTTTCCCCGCAAGATGAATTCTCGTAAAGCTTCCTCAGCAGCTCTTCAAATTTCATAGGTAAAACCAGTATTATATATTTAACATGAAAACAAACAACTGGTTCCAAGTTATAGAACAACTGATTAAATTTTTCCAAGGAAAATCAGATTGTGGGATGTACTAACTAAGAAAAAAGAATCAACAGAAAAAGGTGTTGTTGTTTTTTTCTCTCTCTAGTGAAGCGATGTCCAGTAATCCATACTAGCATCAATGTCCCAGAAATAGAGGGAAACATACTAATTACTACAGGTACAGAGGAAAACGGATCTCTTTAAAAATACATATATTTCTCTCCAGAGTTTGAAGAGTACTCCTTTCAAAAGTAGCATCTACAGAAGAAAGGAAATCACTTTGTATTTTAATAAAGGCATAGGATTGAATCCTTTACCCAGTTAGTGCTGAGTGCACCTGGGTGAGGGACATGCAAAAGAGATGTTTGTGGCTCCTCAATTCTGGGGCTAGTTCTATGCCATCTCAGATCCCAGGGTAGTTTATAGTAGCATCCATGCAAGGATAAGGGGAATGCACTGACCAGTACCCGTTTTTCAAGGACTTTGTGGGATTCTATACACAAGGTAGCACTTATGGACTGCAGTATCTTTTTATGTTGCTTGTCTGCAATCCTGATATTGAACACCTCCATGACACAGGAACATGCTGGAAGAAGCAGGAACTTGATGTGGCCAAGTCCACAAAAGCCAGACTGCAGCATGGAGCAGATGGGGAAAACTGAGACATGAGGACTGGTCTCACAGAAGCAGCTGTGTGGCTGTGACGGATCTGCTCAGAGGAGAGTCACAGAAAAATTAAACTAGATGGCAAAAGCTGATAAAAGGCCAGGCTACTCAATGGAGAACATTGAACTGGGGGAGATTTAAAAAAAAAACTTTTTTGCTGAAGCATGGGAGAGCTGCAGTGGGGCAGAGGTGCTCCAAAAAGAGTGAGAATAAAATGTAGGTTACTCCAGAATGTGTGTGCCTTATTCCAAATTAGTTTAAATGGAATAGGCTAATTTGGAATATGGCACTCTTATTTCAGAATACAAGTGCCTACACATAGAGTCATTCAGGAAAAGTTAGTACACTTTAAATTCACACCCTAACGTATTCTACGTTAACTTTCATCTGTAGGCTAGCCCTTAGATTCAGTGGCCAAAAATGGCTGAAAAGGGGAGGGGCCCAATGAGCCCAGCAGAAAACATGAAGAAAGAGTTTTAAAATTACTTGGTTCCACTCTAAGGGCAATGTGTCATCCAGTGGAGGCAGACTTCTGAAAGAAGGGATCTGGGAGAGGCTATGAGGTCACTGACCAAAAGAGACAGCTTTGATGACTGCTTCTGTAGCTGCTGGGCAGGACAAAATCCTACTGGAAGAATGGTGGGACATGCAGCTGCTAAAAATATAGACTGTAACAGATGCTAAACTGTGTGATACTGTACAGGCACTAGTTGGAACTGTGTGTAAGATACCTTATTTAGACCAACCTCAGCCATACCTGGCAGAGCATTAAATTATCTTATATTAACAAATCCGGTGTGTATAAGCAAGCTCTCTAGCCAGTCCATATTTGATATAGAAATACATGACATTGAGTCAGGAATAAACTAAGAACAGAAACAGAAGGAAAACAGCAACAAAAGTTGTAAATAGAAGGAACAAAGCAACAAAGTTTGCAGACAGAAGGAACAAAGCAACAAAGGTTACAGGATTTCATATACATGCAACTCTTCACTGCTCCAGAGAACTTCAGCTTTGACAAATCTTCACAATGGTCAAACTGGAAACAGTATTTTGCAAGATTTCAAACTCTACAAAGAAACTGGAGATATACGGCTATCTTCTTTAATTTATGCTAGGGTGAAGCAAGCAGAACATATCCTTACATCCTTCGAATTTACTGAATAGAGTCTCAAACATGACTATGAAAGGGTTCTGGCTATGTTTGATGCATATTTTGTCTCAGAGAAATATGTTTTATGACAGAGCATGTTTTCATCTCAAAAATTCAAGAACCAGAGGAAAATATCAAATGCTTTATAAGCTCTGCATGCATTGGCTGAAAACTGGGAATGCAAAACATAAAGATATCAGTGACAGGCTGGTTATTGGGTTAACAGACAAAACCCTTTCACAGCAGATACAATTGAAAAGAGATTTAACTCTAGCCACAGCTATACAGAAAGCAAAGCAGTCTGAGCTGGTGAGACCAACATCAAGAGCAACTTGACAAACTTGAAAAACAAGAAGCTGCTAAAAAATGCAGCACAAGTGCTAGAAGTTATTACCATAAGATCCCTAAGGCAAGGAGAGACAACTCCCAGGTTAAAAGGGACAAATTCCAGCCTACATGCACATGGTGTAGAAACAGTCATGTCCCAAGAGATGATGCATGTCCAGCCAGAGGCACATGGTGTAATAAATGCATGAAATATGGACATTTTGCAGCTGTTTTTTGCATCAAAGCAGTCAGGGAGTCGACTCATATTACAAAGAATCAAGAGCCATTTCTAGGATCTATCACTTGTGATGACTGAATATTAATAACAAGACTATTGACTTTAAAAGTGACTGAGGAGATGATGTCACAGTCATCTCATAAGGGACTTACAATCACCTTCAACTCCTGCAAGAGCTGAAGTCACCTGACACAGCTCCGACTATCCACAGAGGTATTCTGTACTGCATGGGCCAGTTCACTACCAAAACAACTTACAAAGACAAAATCTTTGCATTCAGAATGTATTTGATCAAAGGACCACAGACCAACTGCCTTCTCAGCCACAATGTGGTAGCCACGCTGAGCCTAGTGAGGGAGGTGGAAGAACTCAGTGGAATATTTGGTGATATTGGACTGTTGAAATGAGATGCAGTATTAAAAAAAACCCTTGAGACAATGCTCAACCATATAGTGTACATATATGTAAGCAGAGTCAGGATGAGCTCTATCCTGACATCTGATGGTGAATTATGGCGAATGTGGAAAAGAACTTCAGGGGCTGATCTTGTTTGCATAGGCACACCCACCCTGCCTAGCATAGCCCACGGCAGCCTAAAGTGTTCACTTTGACAGCTGTGGGATCCCCAATTTCTCTGTTATTGGGGCAGGAGGAATAAAGTGTTGTTACCCTGATTATGTGAATGAGGCACTATAAACTGGTTTTATGACAGAGGGTCTCACCATCAACTAAGTAGCACTCGCTAGACAAGGGACATAGGTTCCAAAACTCTGTGAATTGAGAAAGGCTGGAGACTGGTGTGTGTACCTGATGATATGGGCCCCTTTTGAGGGCCTGGAACACTGATTGCACCTCCTTTTCTCTCCACTGTTGACTAGCAGAGCTAATTTTGATTTTATTAGAAATCTAGCAAGAAGCTGCTGAGCTGAATTCACTTTGGGCCAGTGGTGCACCAGCGCTGGGGCTCCCCTACTAGAAGCTGAAATCACTAAGAGCTGAAATTACTAAAAGAGCTAAACTTACTGAGCTGAGTGTTGTGGTAACTAGTGGGGAAGCCTGAAGATATATCACTAAGCAACTGGCAGAGCAGAGCAGTTTGCAGGACGGTTGGAGCAGCCCACAGAACGCGGAGTGGATGAGAGCAGAGCAGAGCTGAGCAGGATGGTTGGACCACCCCATGGAACAGCGAGCGAGTGAGCGGACCAGTTTGCGGGGACGGCTGGAGTGGCTCACAGGTCGGCTGGTGGAGTGGAGCTGTTCGTGGTGAAGGCGGCAGCAGAGCACAGAGAGGCGGGGCAGTCAGCCTTGGACCATGTAAGGTGCCCATTAACACCCTGTGTGCGCCCCCCCTCCCCATTTCCACCTAGGCCGGGGGGTAAAACTCTGCAGATAAACTTTTGAACTCTAGGGCAGCACTGACCAGGGACAGAGACTTTTGGGTTGTTGGACTTTGGAGTGATTGGGCTTAAGACCCTAAGGGGAAAAGGACACTGCCAAAACTTACTTGGTGGGTCTATGTTATGAATCCTGTTTGTGGTGTTTCCCCAATATGATGCCCATTGTTTCCCTCCTTTATTAAAAGGATTTTGCTACACTCAGATTCTGTGCTTGCGAGAGGGGAAGTATTGCCTCCTAGAGGCGCCCAGAGGGGGTATGTAATTGTCCCAGGTCACTGGGGGGGGGGCTCGAGCCGGTTTTGCATTGCATTATTGAAACGGAACCCTTGGATACTGAACCCGGCCCTTGTTGCTGCCAACTCAGAGGGGCAGAAGGGTTACATATATCTTACAGGATTCCTCTCCCATTACTCCATAAAGGGGAAACTGAGTTATAGAGAATGGAGAAGACTGACATAATCGAGAAAAACTCTGAGCCAACAACATGTGTGTCTGAATAATACCAGTTATAAAGAAAAATGGAAAAATACAATCTGTGTGGACCTTAAAAGACTTAATGGAGCAGTTGTAAGAGAAAAATATATCCTCTCAACACTGGATGACTTCCCTCCCAAAGTGAAAGGAGCTACAGTATTATCTGAGTTTGATGCCTCAAGCAGATTCTGGCAAACTCCTTTAGACAAAGAAAGTGCTAAACTAACATTTATCACACCCTTTGAGAGATTTTGCTTTCAAAGATTACCTTTTGGGATTACCAATGCACCTGAAATTTTCCAAAGAAAGAAGGCAGAACTGTTAACAAATACAAATGGAATTGTAGTCTTAGTGCATAATATTTTTATATATGGGTCTTCTATGGAAGAATACAATAAAACTCTCAACAAAGTCCTCATCAGTCAGTCTGAACTGAAGCTAAACAAGGAAAAATGCATTTTCTGTCTACCCCAAATCGAGCTCTAGGTGCAGACAATAAACAAAGACGGAATCAGTCCTAGCCTCAAGAAAGTAAAAGCAATTAATTGAATGCACCAACAAATGTTCCAGAATTGAAACATATCCTGGGGATGGTAAATTACCTTGGTTGGTATCCACAAGTCTTTTCTACAGGTACAAAACCACTGAATGAACTGAAGTCCAAAATAACTTGGCTATGGCGGCCATAACAAAAAATTGCCTATAAAAAGGTAATAGAAATTATCTCAGCAGCTCCAGTTCTCCAGTAATATGATGTGCACAAATCCACAATGGTCAGTGAGGATGCAAGTAGCTATGGCCTTAGGTGGTACATTGTTTCAACAATATGGAATTTAGTGGAAGCCAGCTTCATTTTTCTCTCACACTCACAGAAGCAGAAAACGATATGCACAGATTGAAAAGGCGTGCCTGGCAAGCATATGGGCATGTGAGAACTTCTACAGGTATCTTTGTGGATTAGATTTGTTTATACTGATAACAGATCATAAACTGCATAAGCAGTGTCATAAAAGAGACTACAACAGCTACAAAAAGCAACTTTGACAGACACACAACTTCAGGATGTTCTAAGTTACATGGACATGACTGGCTCACATATTTAAAGGACACCAAGGAAGTGACAAGAGGTTACTTTGCAGTGTATGGAAAATTATGCAAGTCAAATGGACTCATGATTAAAGTCAATTGCATCATAATTTCAAACTAAATGAGAGCAGAAATCCTAAACCTCACCCAAAAAGGACATCAAGGATTAACAAAATGCTGTGAAGGTGAAGCAGTCTGTGTGTTGGCTGGGCATCAGCAAAGACATAAAGAATACTGTACCTGCCTGTGAACACTGAAGAACTAACAGGCCAGCACAACACAAAGGACTTTTAATAACACCACCTGTGCCAGACAGATCTCGGAAGAGACTAGCTGAAAAGTTATCTGAATTCAGAGGACACCATTACCTCGTCATTGTGGACTCCTTTTCCAGGTATACAGAAATAATGTACTTGAAAGACATATCAAGTTGCAGTGTTATCAAGAAACTGAAGTGTACCTTTTGCTCACTTCAGTATTCCAGAACAACTAGTGATGGACAATGGACCACTATTCACTCCAGCAGAATTTAAGTAATTCCAAATGAAATATGATTTTGATCATATTACCAGCAGTCCACATTACCCACAAACAAATGGAGAAGCTGAGAGAGACAAGAAAATCCTACAGCAGGAAGATCCATTCCTTGCTCTTCTGAGTTACAGATCAACACCAATAGCGGCTACTGACATAGTCTAGCACAGCTCCTGGTGGGAAGGCAACTCAGAACTACTGTTCCAACTCTGGAAAAGAACCTATTTCCAAAGTGGCCAGACATAAAGAGAGTAGCCAAATCAGATAAAAAGGTGAAAAGAGCTTATGAACACTTTTATAATAGACATTTCTCAGGTAGAAAACTGCCAGGTCTAGAATCTGGTGACCATGTTCACGTCAAACTGGACGGAGAAAAAGGATGGACAACTCCAGCTATCATAAAGAAAAAGAATTCAGTGCCTAGATCATATGTGATCGAGCAAGACAGTGGACAGTTCAACAGGAACCATGGACACCTACAATTTATTCCTATAAAGAACAATCAGCAGAGCAAACTCTACAGATGGTTGTTGCAGAACAAGAAGATGACTCAAGGATTCCAATGACCGCAGCCAGTCCTGGCAACTCAGATGATCAAGCTGCTATGAGTTTGGGTCATGTAATTAGAAAACGAGAGACATTTAACAGATTGATACATACTGAAACTCAAAGATAGCATGATAGTGTAAATATTGTAAATGGTAGGAATGTAGAATTTAAAGGAAGTGATCTAAGGCAGTGGTGAGTAACCTGCGGCCCATCAGGATAATCTGATTGCGGGCCATGAGACATTTGCTAACGTTAACCGTCCGCAGGCATGGCCCCCTGCAGCTCCTAGTGGCTGTAGTTCTCTGTACCTGGCCAATGGGAGCTGCGAGAAGCGGTGGCCAGCATGTCCCTGTGACCCGTCGCTATCCAAAGCTCCCATTGGACAGGAATGGTGAACCACAGTCACCGGGAACTGCGAGGGCCATGCCTGCGGATGGTCAATGTCAGCAAAATGTCTCGCGGCTCACAATCACATTGCCGTGATGGGCCACAGATTGCCCACCACTGATCTAAGGGAATGCTAAACTGTATTATACGGTTCAGCCACTAGGTGGCAGAGTGTGTAAAACTTCAGCCATGCCTGGCAGAGCATTAAAAGAACTTTTAGGCCTGGTCTACACTACGTGTTTAAACCGAATTTAGCAGCGTTAAACTGGAATTAACCCTGCACCCGTCCACACAACGAAGCCCTTTATATTGATATAAAGGGCTCTTTAAACTGATTTCTGTACTCCTCCCTGATGAGGGGAGTAGAGCTGAAATCGGTATTGCCATGTCAGATTACGGTTAGTGTGGCTGCAATTTGACGGTATTGGCCTCCGGGCGGTATCCCACAGTACACCATTGTGACTGCTCTGGAAAGCAATCTGAACTCGGATGCACTGGCCAGGTTGACAGGAAAAGCCCCGCGAACTTTTGAATTTCATTTCCTGTTTGCCCAGCATGGAGCTCTGATCAGCACGGGTGGCAATGCAGTCCCAAATCCAAAAAGAGCTCCAGCGTGGACCATACGGGAGATACTGGATCTGATTGCTGTATGGGGAGACAAATCCGTTCTATCAGAGCTCCGATACAGAAGACAAAATGCCAAAGCATTTGAAAAAATCTCCAGGCTATGATAGACAGAGGCCACAGCAGGGACTCAGCACAGTGCTGCGTGACAAGTGTAACGGAAAGCCAAAGAATCAAATGGACGCTCATGGAGGGAGGGAGGGGGAACTGAGGACTCCAGCTATCTCACAGTCCCCGCAGTCTCCGAAAAGCATTTGCATTCTTGGCTGAGCTCCCAATGCCTGAAGGGTCAAAAACATTGTCCGGGGTGGTTCAGGGTATATCTCGTCAATTTACCCCCCCTACTCCCCCGTGAAAGAAAAGGGAAAAAAATTGTTTCTCACCTTTTTTCAATGTCACCGTATGTCTACTGCATGCTGCTGGTAGACGCGGTGCTGTGGCACTGAACAGCAGCATCCCCTCCCCTTCCTTTCCTGATGGCAGACGGTGCAAAATGATGGAAAACCATCCTCATCATCCCATGAGTGCTCCTGGCTGGCCTCGGTGAGGTCGGCTGGGGGCGCCTAGGTAAAAATGGGAATGACTCCTGGTCATTCCCGACAGACGGTACAAAATGCTTGGTAACCGTCCTCATCATAGCAGCTGGAGGCTGAGCTCGATTAGCACCCCCCACTTCATGTCTAAAGAAAAGATTCTGTACTCCCTGGACTATCATAGCAGTGGTAGGCTGCGCTCCTCTCCCCGCCCTTTAATGTCCTGCCTGGACTATCATAGCAGCTGGAGGCTGCCTCCCCCTCATTTTATCTCGCTAAAAAGTCACTGTTTCTTATTCCTGCATTCTTTATTACTTCATCACACAAATGGGGGGACACCGCCACGATAGCCCAGGAGGGTTGAGGGAGGAGGGAAGCAACGGGTGGGTTGTTGCAGGGGCACCCTCTAGAATGGCATGCAGCTCATCATTTCTGTGAGATCTCTGGGGCTCTGACCCGGAGCGGCTGTGCTCTCTGGTTCTCTAGTACACTTGCCCCATATTCTGGGCAGGACTGACTCTATTTTTAGACAAAACATAAAGAAGGGAATGACCCGGGGAGTCATTCCCATTTTTGTCCATGCGCTGCCAGCCGACTTCAGTGAGGCCAGCCAGGAGCACCCATGACAGCAGCAGACAGTACAAAATGATTGATAACCATCATCACCAATTTCCAATTGCAAACGGTGCAAAATGACTGATAACCATCATCTCATCACCAATTTACAATGGCAGACAGTGCAATAGGGATGGTAACCATCTCGGCTACCTTGCAAAGGCAAATGAATGCTGCTGTGTAGCACTGCAATACCACCTGTCAGCAGCATCCAGTACACACATGGTGACAGTGACAAAAGGCAAAACAGGCTCCATGGTTGCCATGCTAAGACGTCTGCCAGGGCAATCCAGGCGAAAAAGGGTGTGAAATGATTGTTTGCCGTTGCTTTCATGGAGGAAGGATTGAGTGACAACATTTACCCAGAATCACCCACGACACTGTTTTTGCACCATCATGCATTGGGATCTCAACCCAGAAATCCAATGGGTGGGGGAGACTGTGGGAACTATAAGATAGCTACAGGATAACTACCCACAGTGCAATGCTCCGGAAATCGACACTAGCCTCGGTACATGGACGCACACCGCCAAATTAATGTGCTTAGTGTGGCCGCGTGCACTCGACTTTATACAATCTGTTTTAAAAAAACGGTTTCTGTAAAATTGGAATAATCCCGTAGTGTAGACATACCCTGAGTCAACACATCTGGTGTGTATAAGCAAGTTCTGTAGCCAATCCTGATCTGGTACAGAAGTATATGTTATAAAATGGCATTCGGAAATTCGGCCTTCTAACTAGTCAAGAGCTGTCTAACACCATGGCTCAGCTACCAGCATCAAAGTGAATTTCCAGGGCTGAACAGGCAATGTAGGGGCTTATCCTCCTTTCCAGTGCTAGAATAGAAAAGCAAAAGGAGGAGACCCCTAAATCCTGATGCTCCTTGGCTGTTTGCAGCCACTGTAAACTAGGGCAGCATGAGGGATGCCCTGAGTTGGACCAGTGACAGCAGCCTTGTACAGCAGCCTTCTAAACCATCTTTGCTCAAATGCTCTGAGTTGAGCTCCGTATAGTTTGTCTGCACCCTGAGATCTCGCCCTATAGCTTTAGAGAATTTTCAGTTTTTCATACTATCATTTCATCACTTTTAAACAACATGATAAACATTTGTTACTAGTAAAAAAAATATATTAAATAGCTACTAGTCATTGAAAATAAACACTTCCTAGCAGGCTAAATCCTGCCTGTGCTCTCTTCCCCTCTCTTTTCTGCTTTCTTCTCAGTGTCCCTGTTTAGAAAGGGAAAGGACAGTTTTCTAGCTTCTGTAACTTCAAAGGATATGTGTCAAGCACAAGATGCAGCTAGTAAGTGGTTAATTAATTAAATAATTATATTGCATAGTTCTTCCCAGTTGTCAGAAAGACTGAGATATCACAAAGGAAGATGTTTAATTAGTGACTACCTTTTTTCCCTAAACAAGTTATCAGAAAATGTTAAACATTCGTATTTCTTAAAAAGTAGCTTCTGATTCATTTGCCCTCTCTTTGTCCAGCTGCCTTTGATATTACTGTTACTCAGTTGCTTTCACAGTGATCTAAAATATAACTTTAGTCTCCAAAGTTTGATATTTATCTAATTTTCCTCCTACTATCTGTGTGCTACAGAAAGATTTATAGGAGCCATATATGCCTATCTGTTCAATCGAGGATATTTCTAATTTCAGACTTCCAACATAGAACTTGAAAAGTAAAGACCTCACCTATCAGGTAAAATAGGAATCCGAGTGCATGTTGTGACAATGATATAGTTCTGAGTTCCATTACATTTGGAGAGCAAAGGAAGAATGCTGTTCAGTTATAAAAGGAAATCTGCATAGACAATGCTGCAGTTCATTAAAAAAACCCAAACTATTTCTAACCTGATTCTTTTGTTGTGAATTGGACTATGTTACTGAACTGATTGCCATTTCCAACTCTTGTAAAAGCAGAGACACTGATAAAATAGGTGCTGAATGGCTCTAATCCAACAAGGTTTGCATCACTGTGTGAACCTGAAACGTTCTTAGAAGAAAAACACAATTGTTAGCACAAAATCCACATATTTGGACACACTGGATCTCATACTCCTCACACTGATTTAATAAGAGTTTTGGTACTGCAGTCTGGTCTCCTGCATCCTTCACGTCTCCACGTCACACAAAATTGTCCAAGCAGGGTCAAATCCTTTATTGTGCTTCTTCAGATGTGCCCAAGCCAGATTTTTTTCTGTACGAACAGGGTACCTCTTTCAAGATTCCTCCCCCCCACACACCCCGCCAGAAATAACATTACAAAATATCAGAACAAAAAAATTAGAAAGACACAATGGAGAGCTTCTATAGAAATATAGCAAATAACAACAAGCAATCACATTTATCTGCCCCTCTGCTTGTTTTTGAGGGTTTAGTTCCTATTCATGTTAGTGAGTGAGCCAAACCATAGAGCAGATATTATTTGATTGATTGAAAACACTGCTTTCCCATTCCCTTCCTTTCCACTCTTTCTCTCTCACTGTGGCTTGTGAAGAAAGTTTGTCAACGGAAGTTATTATAATTACAGTAGTACCACATCAGCAGCCTAACTTCACATATGAATCCTGTGCCAGCCTGGAGAGCTGTTGTCACAAACAAACACCCTCCTCTGCCTCTATCACTGATAGCACCTCTTCAGATATAGATTCAGTTGAAGGGAAGGATTTCCATATAACAGGTTGATGCCAGCTTGAAGTGTCACTTTGGCTAACTTTTTCATTTTTGCTTGTTTATGGCACAGTGCCCCTCCTGTCCTTCCAGCCTTTGTCCAGCAATTGGAGAGAAAGAGATAGAGGTGATTTCTTCTTCCTTATGTGAGACAAGAGACTATTTTGGGCAATGTAGAAACATGCCGGGAGAAAGAGGCAAGAGTATAGGCTATCCCTGGTAACAGCTGTTCCTGCAGCACTCACAGCCATCTCTTCATGGGACTATAAAAGCAGTAGGGAGAGCTGTTCAGTTCTACTGGGAAAACAAATGCAGATTTTTCAAAATAATGTTTAATTATACAACTTAGCTTTGTAGTGAGGCAGCGTGGTCTCCCACTGAGACAGAGGGGGGAGGGCCATGCTGTGAATCCTGGTGGGCGGAGTCAGGCTATGCTTGCCCCTCCCACCAGAAGTCAGAGGAAGGAACGGGAAGTATAAAAAGCGGGTCCTGGAGCTCAGCTGGGCTGCAGCCACCGAAGGAGCCAGATGCCTTTTGCCTGCTCCTGAGCTGTGAGACTGCAGCAAACCCCTGCAGTACAAAGGAATGGCCAGAGCTGCTGGACTCACCTGCTGACCAAGCCACGGAGCAGGTCCTGGGACTACCATGGGCCTTCTCTCCAGATGAAGTCAAGGACCCCTGTGGATCCAGGTACACCCTGAGGGGAGGGGAGGAAGTGGCCTTGGGGCCACTGACCTTAATCTGGCTGTGTTGCTGCCAGAGACCCGGTTAGTGTGTTGCGGCTGGATTCTCCACTGACCCAGTGGCAGACCAGTCTGCCACTGTTAGGGTCCTGGGCTGGGATGCAGTGGAGTTGGGTGAGCCTGCATTCCCTTACCCTTGCCACCTCATCCCTGGGGAGGCAGTCCCTCCTCTTTAGGTCAAGAAGCCTGTGTTTGTCAGCCATCTGCCGGAGCTAAGATGTCCAACCCTCTTGTTGCTCGGCCCTGAATACAGACCCGAGCCATAGACTCCTTACGGCCCTATCCTGACTAAGGGCTTGGCCTGATAACTGTTTGCTGCTTGGCCCTGAGTACAGGTGCGAACTACAGAATCCTTGCTACTCCCACCTGACCGCGGGCCAGGACCCATAACTGTTTGCTCCTTGTCCCTGCTTGCAGGGTAAAGACCCCAACTGACTACTGCTCTGCCCAGACAGTCGGCCACAACCATAGGCTGGCAGTGGCTAATTCCCTAATTGTGGGTGACTCCCAACGACCTAGTGAGGCGGAGTAGCCTCCCACTGATCCAGAGAGGGAGGGACCACTGCTACCCCACTACAAGCTGCAGTCTCCCTCTGCATGAATTGGTCTGCCTGTCCCACTGCTGCACTCCACACAATCTGCTCACTTGCATATACTACTCTTCTTGTGACAACATGAAGGAAGCTGGTCTCTATCACATTTAACTGTCATGCAGAGTCTGGCTACTGTTGGATTCTGTCTGGCCTGTCCTCAGATGTGCAATGGAGGAACTTTCATATGTCCTGCATAATGGCAAGCAAAACAGAAGTCCCTGTACACAGATGTAGAAACTGCTCTGTCTCTATTCTGTCAGGACCACATGATGTTCTCCACAACTCCACAGGATCCTGGGCACTCCTTCATGGTTTGTAGTAGCAGACTGTAAATGCCTTGGGGCAGGAACTGTCTTTTCAATTACACATATGTGCAGGGTCTAGAACAATGGAGTCTGGATCCCTGTTTGGGACCGATTACTACAATACAATTCCCTTGCATGATGAGTGGCCCCATAACAGACATTATATGGCTGAGGGAGAAGGAGTGTGAACCTCCACACAATCCCTCACTGTGGACTGTGTCTTAAGGATATGATTTAGCCTACAATATACATGCATTTCCATAACATCTTTTATCAGTGTCTTTTATAACGAAACATTGGGGGGGAAAGAAAATCACCTCTTTTAAGTTATGAGTTCATATAATTTTGATTAATGCAGGGACATACCTAGGCATATAAAATGCCTTACATATTTTTGGTTTTGAGACATGAGTCAGATAGCCATAAAAATAAAATATATTTTTTCAAATACTTAAAACACCACTAAATATTATAAACATACCTGATAAAATATGGTATGACTCTTGTTTTCTTGAATCTTAAAACTATAGTTCTTAATAGCACCATTTGGCTGAGGACTTGGCCTCCATTTTAGCCACACAGAATAGGCAGTATAGTTGAAAATAGCCAGATCCTGAGGAGGTGCTAATGGCACTGTGGGAGAAAATGCTCATTAGTTCAAATTTACAATGTTAATTTTAGGCAAATATGAATACTTTGTAGGAGCACAAGATCATAAAGATTCATTACGCATTCGTGTCTGAGCTTAACTGAACCAATATTGTACTGCTACCCTTTTAACAAAGAGCTCTCAACAACTCCTCAGTCTTGCCCCACTTGCCTATCATAAACTCTATTTACTAAAGATTCATGTTGTTGGAGAAAGTAAGGGTGAGGAACAGGATAATCTATTCATGCTGTCTGTCATTTAAACAAAAGCATATTTTCATAATCAAGGAAGTATGAAAATATTTGGCAAAAAACGGAGTAGATCGGGGTTCTCCTACTGGGAGTTGGGATCCCTCAGGGGGTCGCAAGGTTATTACATGGGGGTCGCGAGCTGTCAGCCTCCCCTTCAAGCCCCGCTTTGCCTCCAATATTTATAATGGTGTTAAATATATTAAAAGGTGTTTTTAATTTATATGGGGGGCGGGTCGCACTCAGAGGCTTGCTATGTGAAAGGGGTCACCAGTACAAAAGTTTGAGAACCACTGGAGTAGATGCACTTACAGAATCATAGAAATGTAGGTCTGGAAGGGACCTCAGTAGGTCATCTAGTCCAGTCCCCGGCACTGAGGCAGACTAAGTATGCAGACCATTCCTGACAAGTGTATGTCTAACCTGTTCTTAAAAACATGCAATCATAGAGATTCCACAACCTCCCTAGGCAATTTACTCCAGTGCTCTAGAGAGTATGAAAGAGACTTATTAGATCACATACTCCATCCCAAAGGGCCACTAGACTATTTACTATAGTCTTATCTACCACTTCAATCAGTCTAGTTTGAAAGGTACACAATCAAAATATCACACTTGTATCCTAAAATATCGTACCTATTATTGTTACTAGTAGCATCTAAGATTACTAGAATTAAGATTAGATCTTTCATATATATATATATATATATATATATATATATATATATATATATATATAAAAAATAAGTCTCTTTCATACTCTCTAGAGCACTGGAGTATATATATATATACTTTTCCCCTCTCTACTTTGTGCATTTATATATATATCGAGTAAGATGGCAGTGTGCAATGTAATCTGAAATAGAGCAAGGAGTGAAAAAAAACCTGTAAGGGTCTGTAAGTATTTTTAAAGAATATTTTCCTTTTGGAGGTGAGGGTGGGGTGGGTTGTTTGTTTTTCCTGAAAATTAATTGACACTTGGTAAATTATGATGCATTCCAAAGGCAAAAAGAAACTGGTCTTCATGTATTCTTATAAGTCCAAGGCTAAAAGTAATCTCTAGGAAAGATAATTCTTATAATGGGTGAATTCTGCCAAAGGCAGGGAAATCTCACATGCTTTCTTTCAATTTTGTGGCAGAATTTTTAAAAGTGGCTCCTATGAGCCATTGAATGCCACCATTCTTGGGCACCTCAAATTTATTTTCTTGTGTAATTTGGGAAACGAACTAATATGGGCCCATAGTAGTGAGAGTTAAGTAGCCTTTGGTCAGAATGTGTCCTCCGCCTCAGTAAAACCTACAGGCAGAGTGTGGACAGAGGCTGAAATCCCAGAATTCCCTCTAAACTCATCCACCAGATGTTGCAGGTTTGTCACCCTGCCTCCTACAGAAGCAGTGGTGTGTCTGGCCCCATGGCCCAAGGATTTTAGAGGATCAACCAAGATAGGATCAGCCATGTGGAAGCCCTACATCTCTGCACCAGCTCTGGGGTCCTCTATTTCATACATTTATTTCCAAACAAGCATGATATGATTTTATTTATCACTCACCTGACTCGTCTGTGTAAAAGTTAAGTGTAGCATAGGGACCAAGTCCTCTGATAGTTCTTGCAGCAGCAAAAATACTATACAGTGTAAATGGTAAAAGATCTTCTAGAATTATAGAATTATTGGAGGTAGACCAAGAATAATTCCTTTCTGGTCCAAATAACTTTAAATCATAACTTATTATGATACCATTTGGTTGGAGAGGAGGCTCCCAGGACAACATAACTGAGGTAGATGAAAGATTCTTATACGTTCTGATTACAGGTGAAGATTCAGGGACTATAATACGAAAGGAGAAAACAAACAGGAAAAAAAACATACAGACCAAAAAACCTAAGTTATCCTACAAAAAGGTGAATTATGGAGGAAAATATCTTTAAATATCAATTAACTTTGTTCTCTTATCAATGCTAACTTCTACTTCATGGTCTCAGTGAAGCACTACAATAAATCTGCATGATGGCAGTAATTGTGGGTTACTTTATTAGTTAATTTGACAAAAAAGAATTAACAAGCGTATCAGTAACGTTATTTCATGAGAAAACAACCTAAGGATCAAGAATTTTTAGAAGGCTATTTGTTTTTAATAACATTCTTTAGGAATTAAAAAAAATCCTAAACCTACCATCTTCTTCAGTTTTGATGTGTAGTTTCACAGTGTGCATTTTAGATGATCCCTTCACTGTTGCTGGAATGATTTTCAGAATATAATCAGTGTACTTCTCCAGCTTATCCAAAACCACACTTGTATTGTAAGTAATGAGAGACAATATCTCACTGTCTGTTTGTGTATCCCATAAACTTAGTGAAACAAAGAAGAAGACTATACCATTTGGCTGGGATGGCGGAAGCCAGCTTACATTTATAGCAGTTGAAGAAACATTTTGATATATCAGACTTTCAACAGGGCCATCTGGAACTATGGATTAATAAGCAAAAAATAAATATATCTGTTAGTTTCATCTAAATAACAAAAATAAACTCAAAGTGTTGCTTTTAGACCAGCTTAATCTCTAACATTATGCAATCAAAATTTTATTACATTATTTTCGTAACTATAAATAAAACAATATTTTCTTTGATCATCTATGTTTTGATATTAAAAAAACACATCTTGAATGTATATGTACATAATTATTTGTAGTTAATGTTAATTATTAAGGGGAGAAAAATCTTTGTGATAGTTTAAGACAGATTTTCTCACTCTTTGTGCCCAGAAAGGAAAAACTGCTTTTGATGCTACACTACAAAGACAGGAGATTCAGCAGATCAAAATGCCCTTTAGGAAGGGTTAAATATTAGTTGCTTGATAATTAAACATACTCTCAAACTGTCATGAAAACTAGATGGCCAAAGAGAGGCTAAACTGTAGGGTTTTGTATTGATAATGGTTATCCTGATAGTTAAGTGGAGAAAATAATGGTGACAGGTTCAAAATGGAACGTGGAGTTAAGAATCTGCTCAATCTATTGACACAAAGAGGCCACCTTCAGATACTAATGCTAAGGTTCATGAGAATGATCTATCCCCATTCTAGACATAGGGAATACCATCAAACCCATGCAAAGATAAATGCTACAGTATGGTAAGTTTTTTTAAATGGCATTCACTGTAGTATTTCGTTTTAACCTTTTCATTCCAAAGAATGCAATAATTTTTAAAAGTTCTAGAACTATTTTATAATGAAAAGCTTGGACATACATTTGAAAATTTAAAATAGAGATGTTTACATACTATCTTGATCTGTATATACGTGTATTATCTCACTGGTTTTGTTTCCATTTCCAAAGGCAGTGTCTGCAGTTAACCACACAGTATAGTAGCTGCATTTTGCCAAATTGTCTAATACTGCAGACAGAGATTTATTGTCAACACCACTGTCAATGTCTTGGCTGGTGAAATTCTAAGGAAAAGAAAGGAGAAGGATATCATCTTTAATCATTTACAAACAAATTGGTATTTCTTTGTGACTTTCATTTTCTCTGTCTATCCATCCATCTAGCCACCCACCCATACAACTCACATTAGACTATTTACTAATCATAAACAGACACTTCAATTCTCTAATGCTCAAGTCAGCCACACTGATTCCTGTTTAATGCAGTCAAATAAATAATTATATCCTTTCTATCTAGTTTCCTATGTAGACATTACACATTTATATAGCTGAGTTTCTTTCTAACTTGGCTTTGTTTATGCGCTATTTCTTTTTTAGAAAAAAATATTCTGTAGAGTGAATGTATTTATGCATATCAAGGGGAAGAAAACAGAAACTGTATCAACTATAAAATATTGACAAAAAGATACTAGAGTATTAATGTCCAACACTTTACTCAAACTGATAGAAACTGTTATAATAACTGAATTTTACATCACCTCAGAGGGAACGTATACATTCCTTTGCTTATAGCACCACCAATTTGGAAACGGAAGAGAAAAATTAATTCATTTTTATGTAAGAGCTATTAAATTCAAATAATCTCAATGGGTGAAATCCTCAGTGACCGTAAAGGAAGATGACCCAGAAGAACCAGTGCAATTCTGCAGTGGCCCAGGAATCAGGGACCGTATCTAGGGGACAGTCAGACTCTGCAGCCATGTGGACAGTCAGACCCTGCTTTGCCAGGATTTCCTGTGACTCTGCCTAGTATTCAAGGTTCAGAGACAGATCCCATTCTAGTGGGCCTGTGACTATGCATATCCACCAGCCACTCTTCCCTATAGAACAGTGAGCATGTGCACCAGTGGTCAGGACTAACATTGCCCTTATATTTTAGAGGCAGCTGTGATGTGTCCTCAGGGGGAAAGGATTCTTCCCAAGCTCCTGTAAAGTGCACAGTCCAGCCATTTGGGCTGCTTCTTAGTTCCAGTATTTGGCCCCACAAGCACCAACAGTTCCTTAAAATCAGAGTTAACTTACTATGGTTTATGCCTTGTTAAAAAAGTGGGGGGGAGAGGCAGGGATAGAAGGGGGGAGGAAAGAAGAAGTTTCTTTGTTTTTAACAATATATATTTACAGAACTAGCTGACTTACTAAAATGAGATTTTTGTGTGTACGCACACACATTTGAGGATGAAACATTATGAAATTGCAAAAAATGGCAATACCATACATTTCTAAAAGAGGCACTGTCATTCTTTACCAACTTGGCTGCGATCTCTCCTGTGAAGGCTTTTGGTTTTTCAACAAATAATCTTAATGTCTATTACCTCTATGTTATAAAACACATATGTTTAATTTAACGTTTGACTAATTTCTTTACTTTCATGCTGGTGAAACTATTTTACTTCTGTGAACAACAAAGGGCCAAACTCCCATTGACTTCAATAGGATTTGCCTGTGAATATCTGAAGGCTGAATTTAGCCCAAAGTGTATTACAGTGAAACATGAAACATCCTACATTGACAGCACTGGAAACCAAAGTCCTCTTCTGGTACGTTGAACAGGTGCAGCACAAATGGAACAATAAAAGTGTCTCTCTGTCAGCCCACTAAAGCACCTGAACCCTGACTTGCAATTTGTCTATATTAGGAAAAAAGGACGAAGATAGGTCAAAGTTACCCAACAAGTTAGCCAATCCAGACCTAACCAAAACCTTTTCCCAAGTGTAGATGCAAGTTAACACCTTTTGCCTCAATGTAGCTCAGTAGTTCTCAAACTTTTCACACAGCAAGTCTCTGAGTGGGAACCCCGCCCTTATATGTTAAAAACACATTTTTAATTTTAACTCTAATAAATGTTGCAGGTGAAACAGGGTTTGGGTTGCAGGTGAAACAGGAGGCTGACAGCTCACGACCCCCATATAATAACCTCCCAACCCCCTGAGGGGTCACGACCCCCAGTTTGAGAACCCCTGATGTAGCTGATTAAAGTTAATGCTACTGGGAATAAGAACAGGAGTACTTGTGGCACCTTAGAGACTAACAAATTTATTTGAGCAAAAGCTTTCGTGGGCTACAGCCCACTTCATCGGATCCATAGAATGGAACATATAGTGAGGAGATATATATACACATACAGAGAACATGAAAAGGTGGGAGTTCTCCTGTTCTTTTTGTGGATACAGACTAACATGGCTGCTATTCTGAATTGAGTGGGAATCTCACTTTGAACTTGTGTAAATGACTATACAAGATTCAGGGCAATGGAGAATCAGGCCCAACATACTTAAATTAAATTTTCTGATGTCCAACTATAGGAAGATAGTGACTCACCTATGAATGAGAGCACCATTCCCTTTGTTTCTGATGCAGGGGATCAGACAAAGGACATGAATTAATTCCCTGACTTTTAAAGATAAAATTTCCAAGTACTGAACAGAGTTTCAACTTCTGGATTTAATAGTACACTAGCTATAAATCTCATGCAAAGCTTTAAAAATTTACCTTTATATTTTCTCAACAGTTTTCCATTTGGGCATAGAATGCTATAGTTAACTTACCTGAAAACTATAACACTTTGGTGGTTCATTAAAACCCTATTTTGAAGGGTGTGTAACTGTAGCCATGTTGGTCCCAGGATATTAGAGACACAAGGTGGTGAGGTGCTCTCGTTTATTAGACCTTCTGTTGGTGAGAGAGACAAGCTTTCAAGCTGTAGAGAGCTCAGTGTGGGTCAAAACTTGTCTCTCTCACCAGCAGAACTTAGTAGTCCAATAAAAGACATCACCTCACCCACCTTGTCTATTTACAAGAGAGACCATTTAGTCTGGCAGCCAAGGGGCAGATAACTCTAACTCATGATATGACAAAATATTAGAAAAGCATGCACAGATAATGAGGGTGAGGGTGACACAAAGAGCTACTGGGATGCAATTTGCAAAATAATGAAACTTGCACTAATTGTATTCTGGGATTCATCACTAAATTCTTCTTCTGCTTCCTTTCTTAATCAAAACACAAAGAAGTTTTGGAATAGCAACGTATCAGATTATTAAGAACAGATAAGTGTAAGCAATACACACAGCCAATGAAAGCATTTGCAGAAAACAATAGTCTTCTTGGCCCAGGAAACATTTCCAGCTACATAATGTCATAGCCAGTGATATACAGACATCTCAGAGCTTCTAATCTTAAGAGTAAGGTTCCATCACTGCTTTGCTAGTATCATTTCTTTCCATTCTCCCTTGCTCTTGGCTTGTCTTCACCAGAGCCGGCTCCAGGCCCCAGCGCACCAAGCGCATGCTTGGGGCGGCATGCCTCGGGGGGCGCTCTGCCGGTTGCTGGGAGGGCGGCAGGCGGCTCCGGTGGACTTCCCACAGGCGTCCCTGCGGAGGGTCCGCTGGTCCCGCAGCTCTGGTGGACCTCCCGCAGGCGTGCCTGCGGATGCTCCACCGGAGCCACAGGACCAGCAGACCCTCCGCAGGGATGCCTGCGGAGGTCCACCGGAGCCATGGGACCGGCGAGCGGCAGAGCGCCCCCCACGGCATGCTGCCATGCTTGGGGCGGCGAAATGGCTAGAGCCAGCCCTGGTCTTCACTGCACTGTTAGTTCCAGTAAGAATACTTGAAGTACTACACCTGCATTAGCTCAGGTTGAGGCCACATGGCAAAGGCTACCTCAGCCATCCTCAAGTTACTGTGTGCACATGGTTGCAGTACTGAGTCAAGTAAAGGAGTTTGCCTTCTGGGGGCATGTCCCTTAGTTCTTAGCACTGCACTATTCCAAGCCATTCCTTCCAAACTTCCATGATGTATTTCAGGAAACCATTTTTTGTCCCTCCTAGTCCTATGGGTTGAAGTAGTGTTCACCTGGCGGCTTACTGCAGCACCTCATTTCCACATGCGTTAATTGTCCGCATTCTGTTGGAAATCCAAATCTTGAACAACAAGTGAGATCCATGGCTTTTTCTCAACTAGCTCTCCTAGTCCCCATACCGGGTTTACAGTGGCAGAGGCAGCTGGTGTGAGGCCAGAGATGGCAGCTTCAGAAGCCCAATCCTTCCCCCCTGTCCAGCTCCCAGTTCCCCTGGCTAGGTAGGAGCAGCAGAGGCAGCTGGTGTGTATCAGTGTTCCCACACTGGAAAGATTTCTCTTAAAGTGCATTAATTGTGATGGTGATGCTGGAATAAAACTGTGTTATTAAGTTCCCCTCCCTCTCTAGTGCGGCCAAAGCACTTACAGAAACCAAGGATTCAACAAAGAAAGATTTTATTGAAAATAAATCACACTAGCAGTCCTGCTGCTTTAAGCCAAGTGTCATGCACCCAAGTGGCACTGTGCCATGTCACATATATGGAGGGTGCACATGGTCATCACTCCACCATTGTTACATAGGGGTGGGGTGATTAAGGTAAACCTGACCATGGAACTGGCGAACCCCCCATCCTGGGGTCACTAGCTGCAGCTTGTGGGATCATGGAGGAGAGTGTGTGGTTGTAGGATGAGGCTGGTGCTGAACCTGGGCTGGTACAGGGGCCAGGTTGTTCTGGCACCTGCTGGCCATAATGCTCAGAAACATGATCATTTGCTTCTTACTCTCCTCACACTGCTGCTGGGTGTCTTGCTCTTACATGGCATGGTCATGGGCAATGTACTAGGTCATCACGTGCTCTTTTCTTCAGCATCCTCTCAGTTGCACTCCTGCTCCAGCATTTCCCCCTCTGAAGCAAGAAAAGGCGGTAACACCTTCCACCAAAGTCCTTATGCATGTCCATCAGCAGTCTGTCCCTTGTCTTCCTCCTTCTGCTTTCTGATTCAGTAGCCTGGCACTGACGGTCAATAACCTTCTGCAAAGGTGGGTGGTATGTACTTGTGCAGATGGGCCTGTAATGCAGAGAAACAGTATGTAAACTTTCTGTCCATGGTTAAAAAAAAAAAGGAAAATATCTTCCCTTTAATTTTGTGCATGGCAGCAAGGTATAAGCTGAAACCTTTATCTCAAGGCCTCCACTCCACTCCATAACCAATACTCTCTCCTTTGCTAACTTCCAAGTTTTCTGACCCTACCAACAATATAAGTGCTTTACATATCCTGGGAACAGTGGTATGGACTGCCTCTAGTTCCAGCTTGAGAGAGTGCACACTACTATATATGCACCAAGCAACTGCTTGCACTCTGTGCCAATCCTGCCTTCATGGGCATTTGTATGCGTGTATTAATAATGCTTGCTTTGTGCACATACAGCAGTGTGTTTTACAATAAATCTCTGCTAATTTCCCTGCTTGGAATCCAGCTTGGGTCCTATGTAGATGCAAGGGGGAGGAGGAATTGGAGATTGGGGTAGGAGTGAGGCATAATGATAGTTGTCACACCCAGTAGGGACGGTAGAGGCACCATTAATGGGTGCCAGCGGTGTAGTGGGAGTAATGGTGGTTTCCCATGCCCATCAAGGAATGCAGATGCACCAGTAGCTGAAGCGCACCCTCTGAATGCCTGTGGGGGAAGGATGGAGGCTGGGAGGCGGAAGTGGAGATAGTGGTTTCCATGTCTAGAAGGGAAGCTATAATTGGCATTTGCCTGCCCTCTACCACACAACATCCCCCAGTAGAGACTGGTCCTACACAGGCAATGACAGGCCCCTTATGCCTTTTCTCCCCAACCATAACAACAATGGTGAATTGAGTCCTCACCTGGCTGAGACAACACTGGCTCATCTGCCATTTCCTCCCTGTCCCATTTCTCTCTGATCTGCTTCTCTGTTTCCTCTCTGGAGTCCTGGGTGAGTTGGAGTGGCTGTGGCATCCACTGGTGACCATCAGCCTGCATCTCACCTAATTTCACTGTGGCAGGTGACAGTCCTGGCTCTGGGTCATCCTAAAGGTCCTTCATCCTCAGTCAACTTCCCCAGGGGCCTTTGATCTGTCGAGGGTGTAACTGGTTCCATACTTGGGGCACTGGAGAACACCCAGTTGAACTGCTTGTAGTGCAGTGAGCTTGTTGAGGTCTCCCCTGACTTGGAGTTCTGGTCCTTTGCCCAGTGGTACAGTGGCTTCAATTATGTGGATAGAAATGTCTGGATGAATTAGTTAAAATTACATATTCACTTGAAAGTTTTGTGCCTACTCTTGATACTAGTGACTCTCACTAATTATGAAAGTGAAAAACATTCTTTTATTTTCCTCTATTTTTAAAATGTGTTTACTTTGCGCATTTAACAGTAGTTCACTATTTCAATGGAGCCATTAAAATGCTTTAATTAAGCACATGCTTAAGTGCTTTATTGGATGTGGGGGCCTGTGGGTATAAATTAGCTTCACTGTTCTGTGGATGCTCTTTCCCCAGGGCTTGCAAAAAGGGTGCTTACTAGTAACAGCAGCAGCCAAGCTGGAAGGGATACGGAGAGAGAGGAGGCAGGAGAGTTCCTGGAGTAACAGAAAAGAGGGGCAGGGCAGAGGAGTGGACCTCAGCATGTTTGTTGTTGTTGGTGTCAGGCCCACCCAAAAGATCCTTTTAAACATCAGCGAGGAGCAGAAATATAGTCATAATTTTTTATTAAGGAATTTAAAAAATGCATGATATACTATTTAAAGGAGGCTCTAACAATCATTTTTTAAAATAATTTGGTTTAAACAAAATCAAGGGAATAGTATGCCCTTTAAAACTTCAGTTCAAATGCATTTAAGTTACTCAAAAAAAACCTTTAAATTACTAATATAAATATGGAAAAAGAGGTTTGGTTAGGTCATTCACCTTAAGAGAAAAAAATTTAAACTCAGCTAGAACATCAGTACGTAAGTTTATCTGTAAATAACAAACACATTAAGGCAGAGCTGAACTTTCGACCTGATGAAGCCAACAGCCA
This sequence comes from Gopherus flavomarginatus, assembly GCF_025201925.1. Classification (NCBI taxonomy): domain Eukaryota; kingdom Metazoa; phylum Chordata; order Testudines; family Testudinidae; genus Gopherus; species Gopherus flavomarginatus. Next base: position 77,746,219 of record NC_066617.1, on the reverse strand, counting down.
CAGGACTCCTAGTTTTCAGAGGAGCTACACATGTGAAGAAGAATCTCAACTTTAAGTAAGACAAGAATGGGTCAGATCCTCTGCTGGTGTATATTGGCATAGCTTCACTTCCATCAATGTAGCTCTGTACATTTATGCCATCTGACAGTCTGGCTCTGGGTTTCTAGTACTTTTCCTTGTAAGTATAAACTGATCACTAGGATTGAAAGGAACAAGCAGCTGAGCACCATTTCTGCAGTAGGAAACTTGAGACCAAAGATTTCCCTATCCCAGCACATACTTATGTAAAATTAGCCAGTTAAATTTGAGATATATTCCAAATAATCATCTCTCTAATCCTCCCTGCAAACCTCAGGTCAGTTCTGTGCATATGTGACACTGGTGTGCAAGAATAGGTAATATTTTGGAAGTAAAAAAAACTGTTTTGCAGGTCTGCCCTAAGAAAACTATTGCCAGCTCAGATTAAAGAAATACAGAATTTAGTAAAACAGGACAAGCATTCAGTTCATTTCTAAGAAAATAGAAAAGAACACACATGAAGTGTTCCCTAACTGGTAAAGGAAGGTAATTGTGAAAGCGTAGGATCAATTTTCAATGTAAAGAAAGGCTCTCCCTAGGTGAAAAGCCCAAGTTAGCTGGGCTTCTAAACTCTCTGGCATAGTTTTTGAATCATTTAAACAAAAAGTATCTTTAGCAAAAGAAAAATGAATACATCATCTTTATCTTCATTCTGGCTTGCTTCTAAATCAATGATCAAATATGGAGATAAGGGCATTACAAACTTTTAGCAATTACCGTTAACCAAAGTAGAACTAAAAAGTTAGAGCAAGTGATAGAACATTGCCCACTTTTTGTAGAGGAGAATCAATAAACAGCCATGTGTAGTTCTTTTCAACCACAGAAGAGATGGTTTGTAGAATAAAGTATATGAATAGATTTCTTTTTCTACACAAGGTGCCATGTACAGAATATATGAAGGAACCAAGAAAGTTCCTAAAATTGTAAGATATAGAAATTATATGGTGGAATATGAATTTTTATTATGTAAAAATTCATGAAAGCTGTTTAAACAGAGATAAAAAGAGATGTACAGAATCTGGACTGGTACTGATCATCATAGAATAAAATGAATTCAGAAAAATGGCTGCATCAAGGTATGCGCTTTTAGCAAACCACATTAGAAGTTATGATCAGTTAGAAGAATACACTGGGCATGCAGTAAGCACCACTATGAAAAATGAAACGTGGACATGCAAAATGTGCCAAGGAAAAATGTAACTTAGATTAAAAATATTTAAAACCAAATTTTTTCAAGATGAAAAGGTTAAACAGTCCTTCAAAATGAAGGCTGTAACTGACATTCAATGCCAATTTGAAGTCTGGGTTTCTCTGAGGTCATAGCTTCACCTTGTGCCATTGCCCCATTCACCCTATTCTCAAAGAGAATAAGATACTTATGCATATCCTGCCCTGCTAGCAGGACTAGCAGATAAGAGGAGCAGAGAGGATGATTTGATGTGTATGCTTACAGTCATATTTCAGATAGGCATGCAACCATAAACTCAAACCCAACTAATAGGTCTAATTTTACTCCTAACAGACTGTGCGACCAAGGTATTTCTAGCTAACTCACATGTTAATTATTATATTGTGAGTTCCTTGGGGCATGAAACGAGTCTTCTCTTTGGCTCCCATTCTGCAATCAGATCTATATGGGCAGAATCTTACACTCATGCAGAACCCCACCAGTTTCAATGGGCCTACACATGAGTGCAAAGATTGACCAGCACAGAGCAGATTGCAGGAGCAGTGCCTATATTTGCAGAGTGACATGTAAACATATTTCTTCAGGAAAATAAATACCTAAATCCAGTAAGCGCTAACTGTAAAATTATCCCACATACATCAGATTTCTTGTTTTGTACTTTGCTGTCTTCACAACCTTAAGTTTCTTCTTTTTCTTCCACAAACACAAAGCTTTTAACTGAAAATTTGTTAAGGAAAATTATATTTTCTTTTATTATATTTGCATATAGTAGTATATAATAAAATAAATAATAAATCAATTATAAAAAACAACAAGGAGTCCGGTGGCACCTTAAAGACTAACAGATTTATTTGGGTATAAGCTTTCGTGGGTAAGAAACCTCACTTCTTCAGATGCATTTGAAGAAGTGAGTTTTTTATCCACAAAAGCTTATGCCCAAATAAATCTGTTAGTCTTTAAGGTGCCACCAGACTCCTTGCTGTTTTTGTGGATACAGGCTAACACGCCTACCCCCTGATAAATAAATTCTAGACACTCTTGAATGATATGGATATAAGCAATTAAAAATTCATATCCTGGTTCATGAATAGAGCTACTCAGCACTATGGTTATACAAATAAAATAAATAAATAAATAAATAAATAATATAGTTAATATTAGGGCTGTCAAGTGATTAAAAATTAATAGTGATCAATTGTGCGATTAAAAAAATTAATCCTGATTAATCGCGCTATTAAACAATAGAATACTATTTATTTAAATATTTTGGATGTTTTTTACATTTTCAAATATATTGATTTCAATTACAACACAGAATACAAAGTGTACAGTGCTCACTTTATATTTATTTTTATTACATATATTTGCACTATAAAAAACAAAAGAAATAGTATTTTTCAATTCACCTCATACAAGTACTGTAGTGCAATCTCTTTATCATGAAAGTTAAACTTACAAATGTAGAATTATGTACAAAGAAAAATGCATTAAAAAACAAAACAATGTAAAACTTTAGAGCCTACAAGTCCACTCAGTCCTACTTCTTGTTCAGCCAATTACTCAGACAAATAAGTTTGTTTACATTTGCAGAAGATAATGCTGCCCGCTTCTTGTTTACAATATCACCTGAAAGTGAGAACAGACATTCACATGGCATGGTTGTAGCCGGCGTTGCAAGATATTTATATGCCAGATGCGCTAAAGATTCATATGTCCCTTCATACTTCAACCACCATTCCAGGCTCTAAAGTTTTACATTGTTTTGTTTTTGAGTGCAGTTATGTAACAACAACAACAACAAAACATTTGTAAGTTTAACTTTCATGATAAAGAGATTCCACTACAGTACTTGTTTGAGGTGAATACTATTTCTTTTATCATTTTTACAGTGCAAATATTTATAATAAAAATAATATAAAGTGAGCACTGTACACTTTGTATTCTGTGTTGTAACTGCAACAGATATATTTGAAAATGTAGAAAAGTCTCAAAAATATTTAATAAATTTCAATTTGTATTCTACTGTTTAACAGTGCGATTAATCATGATTAATTTTTTAACTGCAATTACTAGACAGCCCTAGTTAATATATATTATGCATAAAGTTAAGATGAATATGAGAAATACCTACACAATAAACCACATTCCAATGCCCAGATTCATAACAGATAAACAAATGCATTTCTTCCATGCTTTAATACAGTACTAACCTCATTTGTCTTCTATGTTTTAAAATGATATGTTATAATTATGTTAGAAAGAAAAAATGTTTTCTGCAGAGACATTTACTAAGGAGCAACAGACTATGAGGCAGTATTCTATCCTTGCTTATGCCAACACTATCTTCTGATTTTCATTATTGCACAAAAATACGTTAAAAACATATAAGAATGTCATTTCACTAGGCACATATCATTTCACTTTGCAGCCTAGAACACTAGATCATTTATTCTGCATGAAATTTACTCTTTTTTTCTGGTACGCATTAGTTCTCTCATGTTTAATAGCCTATATGCTCCTTGAGATGCACAGGAATTTTGAAATTGCAGGATACCACAAAAATAATTTCAAGGTGAGGGTTAGGCTAATGCACTTATCCCTTTAATAGCATGCTAAAAATCAAAATTATCTGGTGATGAGATGGGAGTGAAAAAAGAAGAATATGACATTTACTGTACAGTTGGTTTAATCTTTTATGATAAAATCTACAAAAATTGATATAAAAAGAAACCTACCTTCATAAAAATTCCTGAATTATTTTTGTAATAAACTGAATAATATTGTATAATCCCATTAGGCCTTTGAGGAGGGGACCAGATAACCATTATTGATGATGCAGTGAGGTTTCTGTACATGACATCTTTTGGTGGATCACTTGGTGCTGGAATAAGATTAAAATTTAGTTTATGTAACATAAGTTTTTGTGCTTTTCATTACCCAAGATTTAGACTTTACTGACTTGAAAAAATGCTATATTAAAGCATAGATCCTGTTTCTGGAGGAGGTGGGAAAGGTACAATTGAACTAATGGCTACCAATACACTTTGAAAGACCTGATTTTCAAAGACATTCATTTTCCAGAGAGTCAAAGACATGCATACATTTACATGCACAAATCCAGGTTTATGCACTCAGTGAACCTATGCAACTTGAGATGTGTGGAGTGCGTGTACTTACTGTTTTATGCAAATAAAAATCCCAATTCTTGCATGTGCACAAAGCGTTATGTATGCATGCAATCTTCTTAACAAATGTGTTTCATGTGTATATAGAATCCTTTATGCGTATTTCATTAACTAAAATAAGTTTTTCACACTTTTTACTACCATTAGCATTGCAGAGCCAATACAGCTAGGGAACTGCGAGTTAGATTCTATTCTAGCTCACACCATCATTCACAGAATTATTGACTAAGATACTGATCCTACAAATAACTATGTGCAGAAAAACCCATGTACTTATTCAGAACCACACTTTGGCCACTGAGGCTTCACAAAGGTGCAGAGAAACATGCACACAGTTAATTGAAGGATAGGGACCTACGTTTCAGTGGCAGAATTGTTATTGTTGGTGACATCAGACCCAAAAAGGAATTAACTTGAATTTCAAAGCTAAGTGTACAGTGTTGTTTCCTAGAAAAAAGACCTTTCACTTCTGATGTATATGAAATTCATTGGGATCAAATCAACTTGGAATCCCACAATGCCATATTTATAAAACTACTTTCAGACTACAACCACTTTACACTGTGTTTGTGAGAGAGACACACTTAAACGGTCAGGGCTTTCCTTCTTAGGACCTTATTTCACAGCTTGATAGAACAAAAGGCAATAAAACCAAACTCTCCTCTTTTTACTCCATTTCAAAGAGCAATATAAAAAGCCTTTTAAATTTAAATGTCTTGCAGGAAAATGTAGTGCTCTGTTTGATGAAGAGAAATTAGACCCCCATTGGAATCTCAGCTTTTGCCTAAATTATTTTATACATTTAAATAAGGTTGACACAAACTTATGGATGCAACTATAGATTATTTGTATAATTTATTACTATACGTACACTTACCTCCTTCAGAAGTTCTGAAGCTTATAATGCTACTTTTTATGTTTCCATCCCCAAATCTGGTACTTGTTGTTATATAAACTTTGTATTCATTGTTATTTTCTAGGTCTGTGAACATCAGTGATGTTTCTGTTACATTAACACTTCTTTTTGACACTGTATTCCTAAAGAAGAAAATCATTACATATATACATTTTCATGACAAAACTGCAGCATAGTATAATACATTTTAATAAAAATACCACAGACAATATTGTCATATACAAAAACTCATAAAATAGAAATAGAAGTTTCATCTGCTGTAAATCCATTATATTATCCAAAAAATTATCGAAGATGTTGAGTTTAAAAAGGCACTTCTCACAAATCAAACAAGAAACAAGCCTTAGCCAAAACTACAGAAATTCATTAGAGCTAAATAGCTAACACAACTGAGACCAACATTTTCTTAAATTCCTATAACTTCTAAATATTGTATTTCTTGCAAGAAAACCATTAAAAAGTGATGATTTTTTTTACTATTAGATCACATTTGAGTTCTTCATTGTGGATTCCTGGCTTCATTTTGTGAGAAAAGTTGCTAAATTTTCTACAGCTAATGTAATATAGTTGTTAGAATATTTAGATAAGTTTTCTTCTACACTTTCAAATGGCCCGCATTCACTATCTTTGCCTCTTTACATGGTATTAGGAAGCTCTTGCATTAGTTATATCTACTGGAAAATGTTGCCACTAAGAAAAGTTGTGGTTCTGGAGCTTGTTTGTCATATCAGCCCTGGTAATTAATTATGACGATTTTATAGCACCTAAAAATGTTCTAAATAATTTAAAAGACAAGGGATGAAATCCTGGCTCCACTGAAGTCAGTGGGAATTTTCACCCAAGGACCTTACCTCAAAGAGCTAATGACAATCTAATTTTAGATATGAGAGGGTATGTGGGGATAAGACACAGAAGGGAGTAGATGGAGAAGGCAAGGACAAGGGTTATATCAGTGAAGTTCTGTGGTTACTTTATTTAGGCATCTGCAGATCTAGATGGTTCAGTTAACAAGTTATTGAAAATGATTAATAATGATACATTCTGTAGTAATCACAGATATAATAAGTCTTACGGAAGGATTTTAATACAGAGGAAGTTCTTTTATCTTGAATATCCTTAGGGCTTTAAACACAGTATGCACCAAACCATATTCCTTAACATGAGGGAGATCTGTTTGTGCTCCAAGTTCATCCACAGTTCAAAGTTCTCCACAGATGCAGATGACATTAGCTCTTGCCAGTACAGTGGAAGGAGCAGTGGAAAGCCAATTTATACTCTTCTGGAGAGTGGGAATACTTGTGTTCACCTTACCGCTATTTTAAAGCAGAAGTTTGTAACTAAGAAAAAAGATAAAAATTAGCTACCGCCAGGAGAAACTTTTAGGTCACTTTTAAAAATAAGGAGTACATATTTAGTAGTAATATATCTATAAGAAGTCCTCAGCTGTAACACAACACCATTTTGCATACATAATTTACATTGCACAGTATGCATTTCTGTAGCTATTTGCCCATATGCATTGGGTAATGGCAATAGAAGGGCACACCATAAATACAATACATAATTGTAATCAACAATCAAAATAAACAAATCAACATGTGGCAATCCCCAGTAAAGGCAGTATGTAGGGCTTACAAAAGGAAGCTATGACAAATCTTTAGAACAATTAGTGCTCAGAAGAAGAGAGTGAAAAAAGTTTTAAACTGGGATTTAAAATTACAATAGTCTTTTTTGAAGGAGGAAGAGACAGATTCCAAGAGGCACAAAAAAAAAATAATAATAAAAATAATAAATAATAATATAATATCTAGCACTTATAATGAGTGTTATAACAGAGTTGAGAAGAAGACAGATAAGATGGCATAGTAACAAAGTATTGGGACGTAGCAGGAAATGATGTGTTCAGAATATCATGCGAGGTGGTACTAATATCAGAGAGTGGACAGGGACTTCTGCTATCACAACTCCTTGCTTGCTCGGACCACTGAATGGAGCTGAAACAGAATTTTTCAACAGTTCTTGGCCATCTCCATTCAGTCAGGAGGATATGTGTCCATCTTAAGCTGGAAACATCAGCAGACCCCTAAGAATAATATTTGTTGGTGCCTCATTTTATCGTTAATTGGATCCCAAATGGTCCAATTAATATGTGAGGATAGGAGATCACCCAGCTAATTTAAATATAAACTCATTTTGCAGACCCAAGACATTTGAAAAATATTTTAGATGCTTGCAAATAATTTAATTGCACAATTTTCACATACCCCTATTTAGAATGGCATTTGTGTATATGAAAGGCTAGTATTTTAAGTAACTTATTAATATTCACTCTCAAAAATGTATATTCAACAAGGTCTATAAGAAAAACCTTACATTCCTTTTAGATTACAGATTAATATTTATCCTCAGAACTATTTCCAGAAAATCTTACCAGACATAAACTGTGTAATAGAGGATAATTCCATTTGGCTCCAGTGGTTGTTTCCATGACAACTTCACAGTGACACCCGACAACTGTTTTACAGAGAGGGATTGTGGAGGTGAACTAGGAGCTATAAAGTGAGAGTGCAGAACACAACTTGTTAGACAGTTAAGATCTGAGTGACATGGTTAAATGCAGTATCTTTAAATAGGATTTTAATTATTTGTGCTAGGAAGTGAATTATGGAAGCACACAGGTACAGTATCCATATCAAATGGTGTTATAGCCAGGCTTCTTTACTTTTTCAGCCAGATGATAAAGGAAGATTTTTCATGGTAGTGTTAAAACATCTGTTTCTGTGATTCAATGGAAAAAAATACTTCATGAGAAAACAGAGCAATGGGTTTGTCACACTGATTCACCTACTGTCCAAATATATTATTGTAATTTTTTCCCTTCTAATAAAAGCAAGAGCTTTTTAGGTGTGAATGCATGTAAAATATAACAAAATAGTTCCCCTGAGGAGAAGTGGAGCTGGAAATAATTATATAAAGCATCCAAAAGATGGGAAAATTGATGAGCATAGCACTGAGAGATGAAAAAAATGTGGGATACCATGCAGAGTTAAATCTTTTCACTCCATCAAATAAGGAACATGTTCATATAGTTAACATGTCATGAAAGAAAATATACATGTATTCAATGGATGAGACAACTGAAATTTATTCTAAGATGAACACCAGACAGCAGTATAACCACCAAGTATTGAGACAGCATAGCTAAATAAAAACGTTATAATACATTTTCATTTCATTCTAATTAAAATATTTTAAGGTTTATGCAAATGTTGCTGTGAAGAAAATGTATGTCCGTATGCTTAGTAATAATGATATTTTTCACTAAAGTGTTACGGGGGAAGTCAAACTGTTACTTTTTTTTCTGAACTACTAGATAAAGGTATTGCACTATGCTGTAATGTTAACATTACTTTTGTTGTTCAAATTAAACAAAACAGCATCATGTACTAAAAATTCAGGTCATGGCTGTGGTCATGCATGTAAATTGAGAACATAAGCATAGCTATTAGCAAATCTGTGAAGCATTCGGTCTGATGCTCTGAACAGTGTGTACTTTGGAGTAAGATACATGTGGCATATTATAAATATTTTTGTTGCTCTTCCTTTAATTGCACTGTCTTTCTCAACCGCAGAGGATAGCATAAATGTTTTAAACATCTTACTCTCAGTACATTTTGGAAGCAATCTTAATTTTGCCTGAACAAAGGCTTAATAAAGTCCGTGAATGCCTGAATTTACTGGTAATAAATAGTAACAGCTGTATTTAGTGTTTACTTGCTATATTATCCTCGGTAGCCCTACAATAAAAGGTCTATCAAATACTGAATTTCACATGTCTCTGGCATTTCTTGATTCTAAGATATTATTTGTCTTTATCTCATAGATCTCCTTATTCAGCTAACAAACTCTTTAGTAAAATACAGAATGAATGTTTGCTCTAAAGAAAAAACATTTTAAACAAATGGCATAAATTTATATAATTGAACTGTTTTTGATGTATTATAGCAACACTTATATTGAGCAATGTAACATGGTATGGATTGTGGATGAGGGCCTCTGGCCACTTTTAGAGTTTTGCAGAGACACCACCACCACAGCAGGAATCCCAGGAGGAATTGTGTCTAATGGGATGGAGAGAGAGCATAGATGTTAAATAAATAAAGTGTGGCATACACTTTAATAATTATGGCCACCTCTGCTGGCTAGTATGGAGGGCAGTGCCCTGGCCCTACCTTTGACTCACTCTGCCAGGCTCAATTTGGGTGTCTAGTGCCACTGATTAGGTCTTTTGAGCACTAACACAATACTAATAACTATAACTATAAATCCAATTTAGAAGAGCCAAGGACTCCAAGCACAAGAACTATGACTGTTCTAGGTCCACGTGCTGGGAAGCAAAAGGATCGGAGGTCTGTGATTTCTCCATTCATCCACTTTTACACCCATGCAGAGACAACCTCCAGCTGACTTACTGTTGCCCTTCTGTAATAGTAAAATAGTAAATAGTAAAATAGTAAATAATAAATTAAGGGTTCTTAAAAATGGAAGACGCTGGTGAGATACAAGAACAATAACAGTGTTGCTCTCCAAATAGAGAACTTTTGTGATTTTACATAACTCATACTAATAGAGGTATTAAAGAATAAAAATCCATTATAGCTAAATGGAAAGTGCCTATATAAATCAAACATACAAAGATCTCTGAAACAAACTTTAAGACTTGTCCACTAGAAGTGGACAATGATATATTGTAATTTCTTTTCTGACTTACCATCTTCATTAGTCAGTATGTTTAGAGGTGCACTACGAACCCCTTCACCCTTGCTAGTGCTTGCAGACACCTGAACTGTATATTTGGTATATTTCTTTAAACCTAAAGAAAGAAGAATGCAGTAAACTATTTTATAAATTCTGAGGAGGAGTTCAGTGAATATTTTTTTTAAAAAATAGTTAAAAAAACACTAAAGTTAGGCTTCTGAGTACATAAGTAGCAAAAGTGCTGAGCATCTCACAACTCCCACTGACCTCAAGGTTGATATTAGATGTGCCAAATATATCTTAGAAGAATTTTTTTAATGATTTTTTTCTGAGTCTCACAGCATAAAAATGTCTTGTCCAATAACACCTAAGATTGGAGACCAATTTTCTGCTGGACACAGTCCACATGTGTAAACTTTTAAGTGGAAATTACCCTTTTAAAGTATTTCAGAAACTGGGACATCCGCAAAATCAGATTTATAACTGAAATTAAGTCTCAACTTTAGCCATAATCTGAAGTATTTCAATATCTTCTAGTTTTACAGGAATGTGAAGGCTTCTGTTTTTCTTAATATAGAAATCTGCATGTTCACATAATTAAAAAATCATTTTGTTCCATAAAATGGATTATTGTGTTTAAAACTAAAGTGTTAAAATTAAGACCCTGATCCCACAAATACTTACACATTTTGTATATTTGAGTAGTCCCACTGAGGTCAGTGAAACTAAATCTGAGAGTGTTTTCAGGATCAAGGTCTTAGTATTCACAATTAGTACTAAATTTAGTGTCAGTGGTGGCTACCTTTTTGAAAAGTGCCATCTAATGACATTGGCATATTGAAGTCAAGGTTGTAAACATTAAGTTTCCAACAATCATTAAATATTTCCGTCTGACTGGAATTTGTCAACATGAACTATACAGCATCAACCAACCAGGACACTATCAAGTTTCAGATTGTTACATACTGACCTGTAATACTTATCGTCAGAAGAGTAGTGTTTATGATTCTTAGCTCAGTTCCATTAATCCTCCTGAGATATACAGTGTACTTCTGTATAATCCCATTGGGAACAGATGGTGGAAAAAATGATAACTCGACTTCTGTAGATGAGATGTTCCTGTAGGTTATGTTTTCTGGTGCACTATCAGGAACTGAAAGAGGAAAATTTAGACTGAAAAAAAGAGTCAAGTCAAAGTTTTGTTCATTAGTTAAGCAATAAAAAAATATAGTATTTTGTAAATATTTGATTTTTTTTACTAAATGCAATAATTTAATATTTTTACAAGTTGAGCTGCAAGGTCAAAAAGATATGAAAAATGTATCTATAATATATAATGCAATTATCAATATAATGAGGTTTTTTATGTACAGCATTTAACAAATTGGTGGAATCCTCTTGACAAATGAGCTAAAGACCTTCTCACTCACTTCCCCCTACCCTGTGATGCTGAGCTTCCTCCCTGACACCTTAGTAGCTATCACCATGAATTTCCAACTAAGCTCTCTCTCAAGAGACTCTTCATTGATGTGCTGCCAATATTTTAACAAATGGTTTCCACTAACATTTTTTCCGTTTGCCTTTGCTGCTCCACATACTTGCAAAGAGGTAGGGACTGGGCAATCTTTTAATTTGTTTTCCCATTAAAAAAAAACAAAACGTGTTTTCCCAGATCCCAGAACCAGGAAGGGAGGCACCAGCACATGATAACATTGTATAATCATTTTCTGAAACAAAATGAAAATATAATATAAGTTTGGTTATCACTGCACAGCTTTCAGTTTGTGCAGTTTGGCAAGGAGAGGGGGTAAATGGGTTTTACAAGAGTTCTGGGTATCCTCCCTCTGAAATATTTTGAAAATACCTGCCACTTGATGCAACCCATTGCATTCAAAATACAAAATTTTTGCTCTTCGGATATATATGTATGAACTCCAGAGATAAGTCACCTCTGGCCTGGTCCACACTACAGCGTTAAATCGATTTAAACAGCGTTAAATCGATTTAACGTTGTACCCGTCCACACTACAAGGCACTTTAAATCGATTTTAAGGGCTCTTAAAATCGATTTCTGTACTCCTCCCCAACGAGAGGAGTAACCCTAAAATCAATATTACTATATCGATTTAGGGTTAGTGTGGACGGAAATCGAAGTTATTGGTCTCATTCTTTTACTGTAGCTACCCAGAGTGCACCGCTCCGGAAATCGATGGTAGCCTAGGACCATGGACACACACCACTGAATTAATGTGCCCTAGTGTGGACGCATAAAATCGATTTTATAAAACCGGTTTTATAAAACCGGTTTTAATAATTTCGATTTTATGCTGTAGTGTAGACGTAGCCTCTGGCTAGAAGGATTTAGTGGTATCCAGAGAGGGAATGAATTCTATCAGAGGCTGGGAAATCATTCTAAACATCCTCCTAGTTTAGTGGTGGAATTTTAATAAGGATCTCTCAAACAACAATGCTTCAATAGGTCCCAGTTCCCTCCATACTTTCAATCTTAAAATGCCTGCCTTCCCTCTTCTGTATCCCACCTAGTTCTGGATTCAAACCTATTGTTCTGCATTCACTGCACCCCTACGAAAGGAGGAAAGGAGGAACTGAGGGGCCTAAACAGGTTATAAGGAGTGATCTGAACCTAAAATAAATTTGTTTAGTTTAAAGAATGGGTGAAGGTTTCCAACATTTATTTTTTTAACACGTGCCTATTAATAATACACTTTGGCATCTAGGTTCCTACTGACTTTTAAAAACAAATGACAGGTTATATTAGCTAACTTTCAGCTAAGTAAGCACAAAATAGTTCACTTTCAGGACATCATATTGTCATCTTTGCCTACCCAAAACTATTCATGAATGTGACGAATAGTTTCAGCCAAAAAACAAATAGGGAAAAAAAATTAGAAAGTTAAAATGTTTAATTTCAACCATTTGGAAATGTTTTGTTTTGACTTTTGTTTTGAATTGGCTTTTCAAATTCAAATATGGCCAATTTAAAAAAGAAAACATTGAAATAAGGGTTTAAAACACTTGTAACAATCAAATCAAAACAGAAAACTAAAAACAATTGTTTGGGGTTGACTAAAATGTTTTGGTTCACTCAAAACTACGTGAAAAACTGAAAGAAACTATTTCAAATTGACCAGAAACATTTTGGTCAATTTGAAACCAAAAAGTTTTGAGTTTTTTGATCTGACAAAAATATATATACAAAAAATGGTTTGATTTCAAATCAAACCAGATTTTTCTAAGCTCTGCTCTAGACGTCTCTCTTGACCTCCATCATTTCCTGCATTTCTAGCTGCCTCTCCAACATATGCTCTTTGATGTCTAGTCTCCTAATCCCTCTTCTGCCTCTCTTCTCCATGTCTATTGATATTTCCATTATCCTGCCCGTCTCTCAGTCTTGATTTTTCTCTTTCCTTCTCCCTTCCCCCCACACCCCTAATATCTTATCTTTCACTACATCCTGTTGATTCCTGGTTAGTATCTCAAAAATCCACCCTTCTGTCTCAGTACCCACTGCTAAAATACCTTTTCCCTGCTCTGAGCAACTTTCATCTTAATTACTGTAACCCTCTCCAGTTTCATTTTACCTCTCCCTTTTCCAAAATATTTCAATAACATCAACTTACTCTCCTGCTGCTTCAACCAGGTCACCACCATCTGTCTTTGAATTTTTTCACTCGTTTCCTTTCTCTTACCACATCAAATTCAAATTCTTTGTCTTCAGCAACAATCCTGGACTTTTGAAATCCCTTCTTTTCTATAAAAATGACATTTTTCCTGCAATACATAACCGGGTCCCATTCTACATCTCTGCTCTCATTACTCTCTTCTCCCCTTCCCACTCCCTACTCAGTCTTTGCACAGGTGAAGCATTTGGCATCAAAACATGTATTATGGTAAAATGAACTGGCATAAAATGTTACCACAGGCTATCAAATGTGGACAAATTATAGTATTTTTAAGAAATATACTCACCAGTTTCAGAAGTTCTGACAGACAGTGGAAATGATGACTGATTCCCATGGCCAAGTCTAGTGAAAGCCCTTATGGAAATGTTGTAGAGAGTGTATGGTTTCATGCCATTTAAAAAAATACTTGTAGCTGAGGTATTTTTAATAAATAAGTCATTGGCATAATTGTACAGAACTTCATAATGAGTTATGATCCCATTAGGTTGCTCTGGTGGTGACCATCTCAAGTATATTCCTGTTGCAGTTACATCTAATACCTCTACATTCTGGGGCGGGGAGCCTGGTTCTGTAACACAGAATAAAAGATCTTTGAATTTTTTTAACTGATCATATAATAGAAAAATGTTCCATAAATGTATATGTTCCTAATATCTCGACATTTCTAGAGGCAGCTACAGCAAGATCCAGAACTAAAGGTGATGACATGGTCTCCTCTCCAAATCATTATTACCAAATGCTATCAGTTTTTCACCTTCATATATCTCAGAAATCCTTCTTTTCCCACCATTATAAATGCTGGAGGCAAAGCAGGGTTTGGGGGTGAAGGCTTACAGCTCATGACCCCCCCCCCCGCCAGGTAATATCCTCATGACCTTCTGAGGGGTCTCGACCCCCAGTTTGAGAACCCCTGTCTTAGGGTATGTCTTCACTGCAACTGAAAACCTGCACTGGCCTGTGCCAGCTGACTCGGGCTCATGGGGCTTGGGCTAGTGGGCTGTTTAACTGCAGTGTAGATGTTTGGGCTCAGGCTGGGGCCCAGACTCTAGGATCCTGCAAGGTGGGAGTGTGCCAGAGTTTGTGCCGCACTCCAAGCCTGAACATCTACTCCGCAATCAGACAGACCCTTAGTCTGAATCCCAGAAGCCTGAATCAGCTGGCCCAGACCAGCCAAGGGTGTCTAATTGTAGTGTAGACATGCCCAGAGTGGCCAAATTGTGGCTGGCCCTCTCGTAGGATCAAACCTCTCTACGTTCATTGCGCTCTCGCTGTAGGGGTCAGTGACAGCTTCTGCTAGTGTCCCCTAGGATTCAATCTACCCAGGCATTTACCCCATACCCCTCATTGTGGTATATGAATGCCTAAAGAAAGCCATCTTACAGGAGTGGAGGAGTAAGCGGATCTATGGCCCTGATCCTCTTCATATCAGCCAGTGGATCTGACTGTCCACTGAGGGGAGGAGAGTGTGCTCCTAAGAGGTTGTACACAGGGTGTACGCTCCCTGCACATCAGGAAGTTCCAAAATACTTTTTACCTCAGGGAGGCTCAGAATGCCTCCCCTCTGATCCCTCTGGAGTGGTGCAGCTCTGCACTATTTCAACGCTGGGGCTAAAAGGCACAAAGGGTTCATGTAGCGAGTCGGTATGGCTCCCCTCCTGCCCAGGAGAGGGCGTGCCCCACCGGACGCCTGAATGGGCGGAGTTGAGGAGAGGTGAGCCTGCCCCTCAGAGGGTCAGGCGGCGACCCAGAAGCACAAAAGCCGGCCGTCAGAGCTCAGTTGAAGCCCAGCCACTGCCGGGAGCAGACCTGCCGCGGGGAGCTCATGACTGGGAAGCCGCTGGAGCCCAGGGCAGTCGCCCTGACTGGCCGGAGCTTCCCCACGCCCGCTACTGGGGGGAGCCGCCGGAGCTTCCCTGCGCCCACTAGTAGGGGGAGCTGCCGGAGCCTCCCCGTCCCTACTGTTACCCCGAGGAACCCCCGGAGGAGCTGCTGGACCTACCACCCAGCCCTGGCCGCGAGGAGCCCATGCTGCTGGACTTCCTGGGGGCTGACGCCACGGACCAGGTAGACCCGGAGGGGGAAACTGGAAGTAGCCCGGGGGCAGCCAACCCCAGTCAGGCTGCAGACGTACCTAAGCCTATGTCAGTGTGTTTCGGTCAGGATCCCCACTGACCGTCAGCGGTGATAGCCGCTACTAGGGCTCTAGGCTGGGACGCAGTGGAGTGGGAGGGCCTGCGTTCCCCCTGCCACCCTCCCAAGGGTGGCAGACTCCCCCTCTCCCTGACCTGAGGAGGCTAGTAAGACTATTTGTTTGCTGGGCCCCTGCTGAAGGGCCTGAGCCCTAAACTGCTTGTTGCCCCGCCCTGAGCCAGGGCCTGGGCTTTATACACCTGAACTGCTGGTTGCCCCGCCCTGCCCAAGGGCCTGGGCTTCTAGATTGTTTGTTTGCTCCACCCTGAACCAAAAGGGTCTGAGCTTGGTGACTCTGCATTTGGTGCCCCGCCCAGCCTTAGGGTGGGGCCCCCATTGCCCCTGTATTGTCGCTCAGCCCTGAGGCAAAGGGGCCTGAGCTCCCAATTGACTCTATATTGTTGCTCGGCCCTGAAGCAAAGGGCCTGAGCTCCCAATTGACTCTGTATTGTTGCTCAGCCCTGAGGCAAAGGGCCTGAACTCCCCATTGACTTTGCATTGTTGCTCAGCCCAGAAGTAAAGGGCCTGAGCTCCCCCCTTGACTCTGTATTGTAGCTCGGCCCAAACCCGGGGCCGGAACTTTGGACCTTTATGTTTGCTGCCCCAGGACCTGCCTGGCCCAACCGCGTGTAGCAAGCTGGTGTGGCTTCCCTCTGCCCCTCAAGGAGAGTCGAGCCCTGGTCCCATACCTTTACAGTTCAATACAGCTCTAATCTGATCAGTGTGATTGATGGCTCTGTCTGTTAGGCTACATCTACACTTGGAGCTAGGAGTGGGATTCCCAGCTCAAGTAGATATACTCACGCAAGCTAGCAGTAGCATGAGCAGTGGCAGCACAGGCTAGCCTCCACTAGTACAAACCCACCCAGACCCCATGAGTATGTACTCCAGGCTGCTAGCCTGTGCTGCCCCTGGGCTGCCCATGCCACCATGACTACACTAATATTTTTTAATGTACTAGCTCAATGAGAGATAGTCTGAGTATGTTTATTTGAGCTGGGTATCACACCCCTATCTCCAAGTGTAGACATATCCTTGGTGTATTTTTAAAAGAGCAGCTCTTTTACTGGCACTGGTAAAAATCCAAATAAGTTACTTCATTTTATGTTCACCATTATTGTGAAGCACTCTTGAGACACAAAAGCAATCTTGAGACACAAAATTACTATTACAGTTTCCATATGGAATTAAATAGGTAAGACTGATTCTGAGCCATATCTTACTCACTTAAGGTAAAACCCACAGGAGTGAGAGTAAATGTGTGTGAGAAAGGGCCCAGGAAATGTCACAGCTTTCCCTATCCTATGTTTTCAACCAAAGTTCCCCTCAGGAGAGATCAGATTGCAGAGGGGTAGGATCCAAATCCTTTGCCTCTCGGGGATCTGTGTGGAAAAGAAAGACAAACTACGTGGTGTGCTGGCCCATCCATGCTAACATTTGGCCTCCCCTTCCCCTCTGGCAGCAGGACTCCCTAAGGAACTAGGCTACTATTGACTCCTGTGTCCATACAATCTTCTCATTTCTTAAGGGGGTGCCAATCCAAAGCAGAAGTTAATACTTCTGGAACAGTAGTAACTGCTGTGTGGGCAGGGTTTTGAGAGGAGCATGCTGTGGAGAGAGGGGCTGTGCTCAGGTATTACCCAGAGCTACAGAATCTTGATCTGATATATAACAGTGCAAGTGGTTCCTAAAATATTTTCTCTTATGCTAAAATTACTGATCAATTTCAATGGATAAAGAAGCTCCATTTGTAGACAGCACATTCACCCAGGTTCCATGATCTGAGATGGTTTCCAAAGTGTTTCTAGGTGCAATTTACAATGCTGGTTTTAAGATAAAAAGCCTTTAATGGTTTAGGTTCTGGATGCCTCAGAAGCCATCTATCTTCCACATCATGATCAGAAGTTGTGGATCTTCCAAGCTAATAACCCCTGGGTTAATTAGAAAGGAGCTGGTGACAGCGCATTTTCAGTGAAGGTTCTGGAGCTGCTCCCCTGTTGGTGCACCAGAACCCAAATTTGCTGACCTTCAGGTACTGCTGAAGTTTATTTCTTTCCTCCCAGGCCTGAAAATCTGGCTGAGGGGAGCAACACTGGGTGGTGGGAGAGTCCTAGTTTGAGTGGATTTGAGAAGATTCCAAATTTTGGAAATAGATCTCAATGTGTATGTTTTATCATTTGTTTGTGCATGCACCCAGTGCATGCACATCACTGAAACAAGAGACTTACCATCTTCAGGTGTTCTCACAAAAATATCGTTCTCTTCAGACAGAGCACTTTCTCCCACTGCGGTGGAAGCTGCTACTCTCATTTTATAATTTGTGTATTTTTTCAGACCTAGGAAGAGCAAGAAAAAAAAATCCTAGCCTGTGATTCTTCTTCAACATCCTCTTTTCCTTTTAGTTCACATATTAAGTATAAAAATGGGCAGTGTTCAAATAGTTTTCATAGCTATATAAGAATTTATGTAACTTAAAAAACAACTAATCGCCCATAGAGCCACTGAGATATTCTAAAACCCACTATCTAAAATAAAATTTATGTTGAGGCTTCAACTAATCACTCCCATTGACTTCAATAGAAATTGATTAGCTCCGTCTCTGTATATAGCTTTAACAATGTGGAATCCAGTATGTGTGTGAGCACGTATATTTATTTTAGTACTTTGGTTAGTACAAACAGATGTCTGAAAACCCACAATGGGATGCCTTTTCTTCAATTAATATACAAAAAGGTATTTTTTTAAAAGTAGAAAAGATGATAAATTTCTAACACATACTGTGTAAAAGTGAAAGTCGTAAAAAGAACTAGCAGCACAGAAACACTGAGCCAAACTAACCCCCTCCCATGTGAAAAGCCAAGAAGGGGATGTTCTATGAGAAAATTCCCACTAGAAATCCCTTGCATAAATTACTAACTACCATCCCGAAGGAGCCAGGATAGTGGGTTTTGCCCTCTATATAAAAGCCACTCCCCAAAATTGGCAGATTCCTCTGGATCCACAAGAAGCGTGGGCCATTGATGCAGAAGCCCTCTCTGCCCCTGCACCAGCTCTGGCCCCCATCCTCCTCCTCAGTTTATAAGCAGAGCAACTCCATTGGAGCCATATTGCCAGGGAGCTCTCTAGCCATGCCAGCCCCTGGACCTAGCGTTTATTCATAGAATCATAGAATATCAGGGTTGGAAGGGACCTCAGAAGGTCTAGTCCAACCCCCTGCTCAAAGCAGGACCAAATCCCAACTAAACCATCCCAGCCAGGGCTTTGTCAAGCCTGACCTTAAAAACCTCTAACCTTTCTCAGGTAACTTCCATGGACCCAGAGGTGGGCACAATAGGTCTTCTTCCCCAGCCTGCCCACTCCTCTCCTCCAGCCTCATCGTCCCTTCCCCACCTTCTGCAAGGGGAGAGGGGACAGTGTTGCAGAAATGCTTCCCTTCCACATGAAGATTGGGGAGGAATGATCTGGACTACCTACATTTCTAAATAGTTAGTTTGGTAAATTTTGCATAACACAGTTGCAACTATTTTTATGAATCAGGGAAATGTAAGGCTGGAAGGGACCTCAACAGGTTATCTAGTTCACCCCCTCATGCTAAAGCTATCTCATACCTGTTATAAGGAAGCTATTGTTTGTAGTTGTCATGTGAAATGCTCTCTTCGTGTCCAGTTCCATTGCATAAATTGTATAATGAGTGATTTTTCCATTAGGATTTGCTGGAGGATCCCAATACAGCAAAACAGATGATGAACTAATATTTTTATAATAAATATTTTGCACTGAGCTTGGAACTTAAGGAAAAAAACAAAAGAGTTAACGTGGGTGAAGGAAAGATTAAATTATGACAAAAACTAGGGTGGAAGGAGGAATCCCTTACATGAAATTATTTCGAAGTTATACAATGTTACCTTGTTCATGTGTGCTAACAGTGAGAACAGCTGGAGGCCCTTCTCCAATAATGGTGAAAGCAGATACACTGATTGTATATTCTGTGAAAGGTATAAGTTCTTTTATTGTATATGACAGCTGTTCAGATGAAATGATGACATACTGGTTATCTGTGGTTAAAAGGGAAAAAAGCCTTGTTATACGTTTGTAAAATTAACTTATTTTTCAAAAGTTTAAGACGAAGATGTAATATTTTACTGTAGGCATTCCCACCTCACTTTCATGGCAATTAGAATATATAAATAATAGGCTACATCATGGCCTATAACTTACATGGAGAGGACACTCTGTACACAGATCTCCCCATGTTTTTACATCCATCCCTACTCTCTAGACCCTGTAGAGGCCTCTCCACACAGTCCAAAGTCCAGGCTTTGGGATTGGGTGGACACTCAGTGGACTAAGCTAAACATTCAGCAAGATAATGGAGGACAGGGAATGCAGATTGTCTCCCCTATAGTCTGTGGATCTTGGGGTCTGTGGCCCCAAGGAGTTTGGGGAGGAGGGGGGGGGAAAATGCTGATACGGAAGCACAAAGCCTCTGTGTAGATGACCCCAGCCTCCCAGGACCCACAGGAATCTACTAAACTAGAGAGTGGGCCTTGCTTTCTTCTCCACAGAGAGTGAGGAATTTCCTCTTCCTTCTCGCCAGCTAAATGATGTGATTAATCTCAAGAGCATCTATTCCTAGGTCTC
Source organism: Gopherus flavomarginatus (assembly GCF_025201925.1). Taxonomy (NCBI): domain Eukaryota; kingdom Metazoa; phylum Chordata; order Testudines; family Testudinidae; genus Gopherus; species Gopherus flavomarginatus. The sequence goes on along the minus strand of NC_066617.1, from coordinate 77,725,558 downwards.
CTCAAGGAGATCCCTTCATGTGGGTGTTTTGGTTGGAGGGAATGAGCAGGGCCAATACTATGAAACAAAGCTAAAAGGCCAGGGTTGAATCAGGAGAATATTCAGGATATCAGGGGTATAGGCTAAACTCAGTAGCCAGCTGACTGTGCTAGTCAAAATTAGTGCCCCATAGAGGTGTCTTTACCCTACAGCATTCTGAACATGCACATGAAGGGGTAGAGACAGCCTATCTGAAAATTAGGCCAAGGGTTCTTGAGCTGAGTATCCAAAAATGGAAGCATCCAAAATCAGTGGCCACTTTTTGAAAATCTGTCTGCATCTAACTGACAAATATTTTCAAGACAAAATAAGTTACTTATATCTGAATACTGTTTTACACCAGATGCAGACCTGAAGAAGGGCTCTGTGTAAGCTTGAAAGCTTGTCTCTCTTGCCAACAGATGTTGGTCCAATAAAAGATACTACCTCATCCACCTTGTCTCTCTCATATCCTGTGACAACACCGCTAAAAAACACTGCAAACCAGATGCAAGGACTTTAATGGAGCATAAATAAAATCAGAATTTAGCCCTCTGACTGCTGTTAAAAGCTCTCATTGTAAAAATTTGGAGAGGTATTTTAAGCCTGTATCTGTCAACTAAGTCTTGTTTAATGGGCCATAAATATCCATACTTAGTAAAGAAACAATGTTCCATTGATAACGCAGAACAAGTGTATACACTAATGACATCACCATGACATGGGGGGTCATCTCCACCTGTTTGCCACCCCATAGAGCAGAGTTGTAACTTTTTGACCTATTTACCTTAGTGACATTTGAAAAGCTATTAGTCAAAAGGCTCAGGGAAATCAAGGTCTGTGAAAGGCTTGGAGATATGTTAATCCCCTGCAATCACACCTGCTTTGGCAACTGTAATAACTGATTGTCTATGCAGCTTGGCTGATGGCTCTAGTGTGCTACTTTCACTGGGAAGAAGGTCAGCTGGGTGATAAGGGGCTAGTTCCTGCCTGTGTGGCATTCACAGTTGCTTCAGAAGGTTATTTGGTAGTAAAAATTTTGACTCCAGAAAATGACCCATTAATAATTTGGTTGAACTCTGTGCTAAAGATCATATTTGTGACAGTGACAGGGACCTTTTGAACAATGAGGTAGGTATAAAAATATCTTAACATTTTACCAGAAACTGAATGTAGTTCTGCTGCTCCATTTATGGTGGGCAAGTTATCACTAGACAGACTAGTAAATGTTACTGAAGAAACTGTTTGTATCATGGGAAATATCTCAGCTGAACCTTCATATAATCCAGTGGCTGTTTCTACTGTATCCCAAGTGAAAGTAGATTGGATATTTTCATTTAACATGTCTGGATCCACAGAATCCATCGAATGCTAAAAAAACAATAACAAATACATCACAAACCAAATATGACACTTACCATTAACTCATTTTTCTCTCTCTCTCTCACACACACACACAAACATATACATAGTATATAATAGTATGTATATATACACTAGAGAGATTAGATTAATATAAATTATAGGTAGAGCTGCAGGGCCGGCTCCAGCCATTTTGCCGCCCCAAGCACGGCAGCACGCCACAGGGGGCGCTCTGCCACTCGCCGCGCCCCCGCGGCTCCGGTGGACCTCCCGCAGGAGTCCCTGTGGAGGGTCCGCTGGTCCCGTGGCTCCGGTGGACCTCCCGCAGGCGTGCCTGCGGATACCCCACCGGAGCCACGGGACCAGCGGACCCTCCACAGGGACACCTGCGGGAGGTCCACCGCAGCCACCTGCCGCCCTCCTGGCAAGTAGCAGAGCGCCCCCCGCGGCATGCCGCCCCAAGCACGCGCTTGGCGCGCTGTGGCCTGGAGCTGGCCCTGTAGAGCTGGTATCAACAACTACAATTAAGATTGCCTGACACTTCTCGTTATAAAACCTTATTTTCAATTGCATATAACTTTGATAAACTTTAACTATCTGAGCTGAAATCTTCAATGCTGGGATCTGACTCAGGCTGATTTTGTTTTTTCAAGTTTCAGCTAAAACAGTTTATTACCTTCTGAAAACAGGATTAAAGGAAAACATGCTGTTTTGCTCATGTTAACAACATTCTTACAACCATTTCATTAAGAAGTTCTAGTGTCCCCCTGCTTTGGAGCAAAGTCTTGAAACTTAGCAGAGGTGTTACTTTGAATGTGCCTTTTGATATACCTAGGAAAATTCACCCAAATCTGGTCAAGTGAAAAGCCTTTTGAATATCTTCCTGCTTAGTGGACTTGTTAGAGTTTGGCAGTTAAATTCTCCACAGATTTCATCTGCACTAAGAATACTCCTGCCCAGGACTGTAGGGGGTAACTGTGGCACTAAAATTGAGAAGAGGAGGACTGTCTATCCTGCATTCTCAATGCTCTGCCTGTTGGGCATGGAGAAAAAAGAGGAACAAACTGACTGCAGAAGGATAAGAAATGAGGAGGAGGGAAAGTTAATTGGGTCAATGGCACAGGATCAAGTACGAAGTAATATTCAGGAGATCTAGATTCAATTCAAGGGTCTGTTGCAGACTTCCCATGTGACTTTGTGCAAGTCACTTAATAACAGAACTTGTTGAAAGGCCAGTAAAAAAATTGTGATTTTGGGTTAAAATTTATTGGAAATTATGTGGATTTTTTTTCAAAAATAAAAACAAATTCTGACCAGCTCGATAGCTGATTGAACATTCCCTCAAATTTTTAAAATAAAAATCTAGCTTTTTATTGCAGTGTGGATATACTCTAAGTGAGGTGAAACTAGAAACTTTAACTCTCAATTAAAAATAGAATAGGAAATAAGGGACAGCGTGAAAAGACTGAAAATTAATCAACAGTAACTAACTTTGTAATTTAAAATAAAACCACACCAACTATCTCATGAGTAAGGTAACCAAAACGGAATAGCCAAATAAAAACCAAATAAAAACCAAAATACCTTAACTTTCGCTGTGAGAATTGTGTTTTCCACAGTGACTCCTGTGTCCTGAGCTAACACTTTAACCCTATATTGGGTAATGACTCCATTTGGTTGTTCTGGTTTCCTCCATGCAATTCTTATGAGAGTGGCTTCTACTTCTGCTAGTTGTAAGTCAGATACAGCACTTGGAACTAAAACAAACAAAAAACCCTTAAATTAAATGTTATCTCCAATACTGAATTTAATTGAACACTGCCAATTGATTTCTAAATGTTACTGTAAACTTTTTCAGCACACTGAACAAAGGCAATCTAAGCATCTATTGAGATTTTAACTGTTTATGAACTAAGTTGTTCCAGTGCAATCAACAAGTTACATCAAGAAAATTTCATCTCACAGGTTAAATCATAATCTAAGAACATGCAGATAGTTATATGATATGCAGTATCTTAATAGGACTGTATTAACAAGGCCAGATCCTCATCTGGTGTAAATCAGTATATCTCAATTCCAATTCAAGTCATTTGCATTGGGAAGTCAATGGATCTATGCTGATCTACATCAGTTTGAACAAACTTATACAAACTTAGGTGTGAATAAATTAAACATATATACATGCATGAAATGAAAAAGTATTTGGAAAATTATAACTGATGATGGTCCCATTTTGTGTATCACATTTTTATGAGTTTTATTTCCATTTAGCCTTTTAGTATTAATAATGATCTTACAGTGGATGTATATATATATCATTTAGTCCTTTCCCTGCCATTGCAGGTGCCTTTGGCACTGGGGTACCTCAGTCCCTCGTATTCTCTGCCTGTGACACATAACAGTCTAGTCTCCTGTGGGCTGTAATACTTCAGTCTAATTTCAGTTGTTGGGTTTAGTGTGTGGATGCTGAGTGGTGTGGGTGGCTTGTGATATACAGGAGGTCACACTAGATGATCTGGTGGTCCCTTCTGGCCTTAAATTCTAGAACTTTTTGACTCTTTACATGCAAAATAATGAACATCACACATCAGTGTCTTAACATTCTACAGAATGGCTCTCATAGAATTTGAGGCATAAAATCATTCATCCTAAAGTAACATAGATAAAAGAACTGCTAATCCTGATTCATATGAGTAGTCCTTTAACTACAAATGGGACTACTCACATGAGCGATGGTTTGTAGGGTTAGGACCAAAATTATCAGTCTGTCATATTATGATACACTTGAGAATATTTATGTTGCCTAGCATGAATATGAATACCACTTAAACCAGTGTTCAAATTTGACGGGTATAACACTCACTACTTGCTGAAAAGAAGTTAGAATAACCCACTGCTTTTAAACCAAAATTTGAATATTGGAATACTATAATCACCTGCTAGTGTTCCCAGAAGCAACTAAGTAAAATAAATCTAACACATAAATAAAATAAAAGAATATGAGTCAGAGCGAGAGTGCAGTCCAGGAGGAAAACACTGGTCTGGAAGTCAGGACATCTGAATTCTATTCTAGACTCTGCCACTGACCTGCTGTATGAACTTGGGCAAGTCACTTCACTTCTTCTTACTGTTTCCCCTCCTACCCTTTGTCTTGTGTATTTAGGTCCTGAACCTAGTAGTCACATTGAAATCAATGGGATTCCTTATAGTATACAAAGCTAAGCATGAAGCAGGTGGATAGGAATCTAAAACCGAAAGCTCTCTGGGACATGGATTATCTATTACTATGTGTTTGTACAGCACCTAGCACAACAGAGACCTGATCATGGCTGGGGCCTGTAGGCACTACTTTCCAGCAAATGTCTCAAACTTCAATAAAAGTTTGAAAGAACTGAGACTCGGAATCAACTACTCCATTAGTCAATGAGGACCAGTGACCAGACCAGAGGACAGAGAACATGGTATCAAACTGTGTAATAAGTGTGAACCGCATCTTAACAGAGAAATTGTGATATGAGCTCTCTCTCCTCCCATTCACAGTCACATAACATTACTGTGGCATCTACAGCAATTTCCTACTGGAAATTATTCATGATCTTTAGCTGTGTTTAGTGTGATAAAGATTTTGTCCTTTTTGAATAAAAAACCCCTTAATTCAACTGACTACTTGTGTTTTACATTTTCTCTCCTTCCCTTCTCCTCTCCGCCCTCCCCACATACAACCTGTTCTGATTCTCTCCACTAGGAATGAGAGGGAGAATCAGCAACATGTAACTATACAAAACTCCGCAGAACACAAGAAAGAGTTTTGTGGCTCACTAGTAATTCACAGGCCACAGTTTGGGTAACTCGAGACTAACTAACCCACTAAAGGACTCATCCAATCCATATCATTTTATAACTGAGAAAGGAAGCTAGAACTGTATTTTGAAGAGGAACACTAATCACAGGAGGCAGATCTGAAAGTGTCAGAGCATCATGAAAATTGGTGTTGGCACTGCAGGCAGTATTTAAGGAAAGGAATTCACAAGTCTGTTAGTTTTGTTTTAATTAGGAACAAAGATTGAACAGGGCTGAACAGAGAAAAATGGGCAGGAGGGGACACAGGGAAAGGGAAAGATGGAAGATGGAAAAGGAAGGTGATGGGGGAAGAATGCACATGTGCCTTATCACACCTGCTGAGTTTGACTAGATGTCTCCTGTACTTATCATGAGCAGCATTTCATCTGTTCTATTTTCAAATCTTTTATATACTGAGATATTTCACCATAATAAATATAAAGGTATTCTTGGGGTTTTCTTTAAAACACAGTGTTTTAACTAAAGGGTTAATCATCTCCTTACAAAGAAACAATTAATTTTGTTGAAAGTAGTGCAATTATGATGCACATAGATCACATTCTTCTTTTTCAAGGTTAGCACAAGCTACTCTCAAAACAGTATTTTTTCAAAGAGCTCTACATGAAAAAGATCACTATAAAGATAATTAACTGTACATGTGGAGTGACATTTGATGTAATTACAGAAATATGTTCTTACCCTACTATTTACTGCCATCTACTGGCCGAACAATGGAGTTGTTCCTTAACTGAATTACCCAGCCCAGATGTAATATCTTTTTTTTTTTCATTCAAAAAACATATTAGTCTCATAATCTTTGAAGGCTTCTGAAATCAAATGAATGTGGTCACAGTGTGTTTTTAATATTTTATGTGCTTGCTAAACATACAAAACTTTTCTGTGTATTCCCTTTCTTTGATTTGTGATTTCTTGCGTAAAATATACTATCTGAAAGAGGAAGTCAACTAGAAACACATCTATTTTTCATACACAATTTACAGAAATGGCTTTGAAGGGAGAATTAAAACCAGTCACCATATGTAGCAGGACAATTAGCTTTGTCTATTTTACTTCTATAACCCTACCTACCTTCTGGAGGAGTGAAAACTGTTAAATTAGATTTAGGCCCCATCCCGGCACTTGTCTCAGCAGCAACATACACATCATAGATTGCAAATGGTGTTAGATTACTAAATTTGAAAGTGAGATCTTTTGTGCTGTTATCTAGAATATAACCTAGAATGAAACGGGAAAACAGTTTCCGTTTAATACAAACAGTATCGAACATTTCTTCATTTTGAATATAGTTATTTTCCATGACAATGAAAGACAAAAGACAAAACCAATAATAAAGTTATTAACAATAATGAAATTACCATTAGTTTATGATAACTATGACTTATTACAAGTAATATTGCATGCTCCTGGTAAAATACTTATATATCATTGCAATACGAGCAGATCCTCTTAACCAGTCTAAAGGGAAAGAAATTTTCCATTCGATTTCTCTTCTACAATTAATCTCTCCAACAATGTTCACTGGGGAGGGGCTCTAAAAATTAGTCTTAAAATTATAATTATGTCAAATTGATTATCTTCTAATATAACTATATACACCACTGTAGTGAGGGTTTGTGGCCTCCCTCTGAGACTAATGAGAAGAAGCCACGAACCACCCTCTGGTGGGCAGAGACAGGCAAGCGATGTACCCCACTAGAAGCGGAGGGGTCGGACTGGAAGTTTAAAATGCAGGCCCTAGAGCTCAGTTCTGCGAAAGCTGGAGAAGGAAGCAGACATTTCTAGGGCCATCCAGAGGATTCAGGGAGCCTGGGACAAAGCGGGGGAGCTGCAGCGCTTGTACTCACCTGGCGGCGGCCTGGGTCTTTGGAGGCATTTTGGCGGTGGGGGGCCCTTCAGTCGCTCCGCGTCTTCAGCAGCACTGAAGGGCCCCCTGACGCCAAAATGCTGCCGAACACCCGGACCACCGCCGGGTCAGGGCTCGTGGGGCCCCTGTGGGGCCCGGGGCAAATTGCCCCACTTGCCCCCCACCCCGGCAGCCCTGGACACTTCTTCCCCCATGATAGAGCTCTACAGCATTGAGGGTCCAAAGGAGGTGTCGGAAGTACAGACTGACCAGTACCTGGAGGAGCTACTGGGACTGCCGCTGGCCGTGTACCCCAAGATGGAGAAACCCCAGGAGACGGAGGTATACCAGGAGGGGTAGTAGTAAGTAGCCCAAGGACACCAAACATTAGTCCAGTTGTGTTGCCAGAGTCCAGGTCAGCGTGTTTCAGTGGGATCTCCACTGACCCAGTAGTGGAGTCCTCCACCACTGTCAGGGCCCTAGGCTGGGACCTGGTGAAGTAGGGTGGACCTGGGTCCCCCTACTCCCTGCTGCTGATGCCACCTCTGGGTTGGCAGCCTGCCCACCTTAGGCCAAAGAGCCTGTGTTTGCTTGCTGTCTTCCCTAGCCAGGATTCTCTGGGCTATTGACCACTTATGGCTCTTGTCATAAACAGATAGCTAAGGGTTAATGTCTCTTTCACCTGAAGCACCTGACCAGAGGACCAATCAGAAAACCGGATTTTTTCAACTCTGGGTGGAGGGAAGTTTGTGTCTGAGTCTTTTGTCTGTCTGCCTGCTTTCTCTGAGCTTTGGAGAAGCAGTTTCTACTTTCTAGTCTTCTGTTTCTAAGTGTAAGGACAAAGAGATCAGATAGTAAGTTATATGGTTTCTTTTCTTTGGTATTTGCATGAATATAAGTGCTGGAGTGCTTTGATTTGTATTCTTTTTGAATAAGGCTGTTTATTCAATATTTCTTTTAAGCAATTGACCCTGTATTGTATCATCTTAATACAGAGAGACCATTTGTATGTATTTTTCTTTCTTTTTATATAAAGCTTTCTTTTAAGACCTGTTGGAGTTTTTTCTTTACTTCAGGGAAATTGAGTCTGTACTCACCAGGGAATTGGTGGGAGGAAAAAATCAGGGGAGATCTGTGTGTTGGATTTGCTAGCCTGATTTTGCATTCCCTCTGGGGGAATAGGAAAGTGCTTTTGGTTTCCAGGATTGGGAACGGAGAGGGGGAGTCACTCTGTGTAGTTTCACAGAGCTTGTGTCTGTGTATCTCTCCAGGAGCACCTGGAGGGGGGAAGGGAAAAAGGATTATTTCCCTTTGTTGTGAGACTCAAGGGATTTGGGTCTTGGGGTCCCCAGGGAAGGTTTTTCAGAGGGACCAGAGTGCCCCAAAACACTCTAATTTTTTGGGTGGTGGCAGCAAGTACCAGGTCCAAGCTGGTAACTAAGCTTGGAGGTTTTCATGCTAACCCCCATATTTTGGACGCTAAGGTCCAAATCTGGGACTAAGGTTATGACATGGTGGCAGCAGTGGTGGGATATAGACAGAATCCAGAAGCCAGTAGGAATATTATATTTTTCTCTTCTCTGCTAAGGGCTTTTTAGCAGAGAGAAACAGTTTGGTTTTAAAAGGGAACCAGAGAGAATTTTTTTTTTCTGCTCTCTCTGGCAGTTTGTGGCTTGCATGTTAAGCGAGAAACCATTAAGAGACTGTTAAGGGTCTTTTGTCACACAATAGCACTCCCATTGAGAGTCATTACCAGCACTATATATATGCAAATAAAGTGGTTTTTCAGGTTTACTTAACATTGAAGATTAGCTAAAGGCACTATTGCTAGGCAGACTTCAGGAGGCAACAGAGAACCTGCAGTTCAGAAGATAAACACCGGAGGGCACCCCAACACAAGAAAACAGGAATCATGACTTCTAAGGCAAAAATTGAGGCCGAAGAACAATTCAGAGAAGCTGAACACAGGCGACAACTGGAAATAAAACAAAAAGAGATGGAGATGAAAGAAAAGGAAGAAAGCATCAAACTGGCAGCCTTCCAAAGAGAACAGGCAGCCCAAGAGGCAGCACACAAAAGAAAACTAGAAGAAGAAGAGGTGGCCTACCGAAGGAAACAAGCAGAACAAGAGGCGGCCCACCGCCGAGACATGGAAAAACACCAAAAAGAAATGGAAAAAACACCAAAAAGAAATGGAAAAAACAACAAAAAGAGAATGAAGAGAAGGAAAAACAGAGAAAACATGAACTGGAGTTGGCAAAAGCTGGGCTGCATGTGCCAGCCAACCCTAACAACCCGGCGCCAATTATTGCTCCACAGCACAGGAAATTTCCCACCTACAAGGCAGGTGATGACACCGAGGCCTTCTTGGAAAATTTTGAAAGAGCCTGTCTTGGGTACAGCATTCCCGAAGACCAGTACATGGTAGAATTGAGGTCACAGCTCAGTGGACCTTTAGCAGAGGTGGCAGCTGAAATGCCTAAGCAGCAAATGAATGACTATAAACTTTTTCAAACCAAGGCCAGATACAGGATGGGGATAACCCCAGATCATGCCCGTCGGCGCTTCAGAACCCAAAAGTGGAAACCAGAGGTGTCATTTCCCAAACACGCCTACTACATTGCAAAAAACTATGAGGCCTGGATAACAGGAAACAACATTCAAACCTTGGAAGAACTGCACCTCCTCATACAAATGGAGCAGTTCTTGGATGGTGTTCCTGAAGACATCACACGGTACATACAAGATGGAAAACCCAAAGATCTCGCTGAGGCGGGGGAGATTGGAGCCAAATGGATGGAACTGGCAGAAAGCAAGAAAGCTACTGTCAAGGGGAACGATTACCCCAGGGGGCACACAGACCATAAACCCTACAACCGAGGACAGCCAAAGACCCCACATACCACCCAAGTAAAGCCACAGATACCCTACCCTTCAACCTCACCAGTCTCCAGTAACTCACCTCGGCCCAGTGACCCATCAGATGGAAGATGCTTTAAGTGTAATGAACTGGGACATATCAAGGCCAACTGTCCAAAAAACACCATGCGAGTGCAATTCATTACACCACCATCACACCAAAGATCCCTAGGCCCGGATGCCTCTCAAATACCCTTGGAGCGAAGGGAAAATTTGAGAGTGGGCGGAAAGAAGGTTACTGCGTGGAGAGACACGGGGGCACAAGTGTCAGCTATCCACCAATCCTTCGTTGACCCCAAATTCATCAACCCAAAGGCCAAAGTTACAATTTACCCCTTCATGTCACAAGCTGTAGACTTGCCTACAGCTGAACTGCCTGTCCAGTACAAAGGCTGGTCAGGAATGTGGACTTTTGCAGTCTATGACAATTATCCTATCCCCATGCTACTGGGGGAAGACTTGGCCAACCAGGTGAGGCGGGCCAAGAGAGTGGGAATGGTTACACGTAGCCAAACCAGGCAAGCTTCCAGACCCATTCCTGTTCCTGAGCCGTCCACAGACGCCCCGTCTGTGTTACCAGAGACCCAGACAGAGGTAGTGGACCCAGATTCCATGCCTACCACTGAAACAGCCACAGCATCTCCAGTCCCAGGCCCGGAACTGGAACAGCAACCAGCACCAGCAAGTGCAACCACATCTTCAAACTCAACGCCAGAGGGCGCCAGCGAGCCAGAACTGGCAGAAGCCAAAGACAGCCATACCCAAAAGGCTCAGCCAGAGCCTGAAATACCCTCAGGTGCACCAGCGGAGAGCGGTTCACCAGCAACGAAAACAAACCCATCACCTACATCGCTTCCAGAGGGACCAAGTCCACAGTCTGAGGAAGAACTGATGACCCCAGCCTCAAGGGAACAGTTCCAGGCTGAGCAGGAAGCGGATAACAGCCTTCAGAAAGCTTGGGCGGCGGCACGGAGCACCCCACCGCCTCTCAGCTCTTCTAATCGATCCCGGTTTGTTATAGACCAAGGACTTTTATACAAGGAAATTCTTTCTGGTGGATACCGGGAAGAATGGCAGCCGCAAAAACAGTTGGTGGTTCCAACTAAGTACCGGGGGAAGCTCTTAAGCTTAGCCCATGATCATCCCAGTGGCCATGCTGGGGTGAACAGAACCAAGGACCGGTTGGGGAAGTTCTTCCACTGGGAGGGGATGGGCAAGGACGTTGCCAAGTATGTCCGGTCTTGTGAGGTATGCCAAAGAGTGGGAAAGCCTCAAGACCAGGTCAAGGCCCCTCTCCAGCCACTCCCCATAATTGAGGTCCCATTTCAGCGAGTAGCTGTGGATATTCTGGGCCCTTTCCCAAAAAAGACGCCCAGAGGAAAGCAGTACGTACTGACTTTAGTGGACTTTGCTACCCGATGGCCAGAAACAGTCGCTGTAGGCAACACCAGGGCTAACACTGTGTGCCTGGCCCTAACAGACATCTTTGCCAGGGTAGGTTGGCCCTCTGACATCCTTACAGATTCAGGGTCTAATTTCCTGGCAGGGACCATGGAAAAACTGTGGGAAACTCATGGGGTGAATCACTTGGTTGCCACCCCGTACCACCATCAAACCAATGGCCTGGTGGAAAGGTTCAATGGAACTTTGGGGGCCATGATACGAAAATTCATCAACGAATTCTCCAATAATTGGGACCTAGTGTTGCAGCAGTTGCTGTTTGCCTACAGGGCTGTACCACATCCCAGTTTAGGGTTTTCACCATTTGAACTTGTGTATGGTCACGAGGTTAAGGGGCCATTACAGTTGGTGAAGCAGCAATGGGAGGGGTTTACGCCTTCTCCAGGAACTAACATTCTGGACTTTGTAAGCAACCTACAAAGCACCCTCCGACACTCTTTAGCCCTTGCTAGAGAGAACCTAAAGGATGCTCAAGAAGAGCAAAAGGCCTGGTATGACAGACATGCCAGAGAACGTTCCTTCAAGGTAGGAGACCAGGTTATGGTCTTGAAGGCGCAACAGGCCCATAAGATGGAAGCATCATGGGAAGGGCCATTCACGGTCCAAGAGCGCCTGGGAGCTGTAAACTACCTCATAGCATTTCCCAATTCCTCACTAAAGCCTAAAGTGTACCATGTTAATTCTCTCAAGCCTTTCTATTCCAGAGACTTACAGGTTTGTCAGTTTACAGTCCAGGGAGATGATGCTGAGTGGCCTGATGGTGTCTACTACGACGGGAAAAAAGACGGTGGCGTGGAAGAGGTGAACCTCTCAACCACCCTAGAACGTCTGCAGCGGCAACAAATCAAGGAGCTGTGCACTAGCTTCGCCCCATTGTTCTCAGCCACCCCAGGACGGACTGAACGGGCATACCACTCCATTGATACAGGTAATGCTCACCCAATCAGAACCCCACCCTACCGAGTGTCTCCTCATGCCCAAGCTGCTATAGAACGGGAGATCCAGAACATGCTACAGATGGGTATAATCCGCCCATCTACCAGTGCATGGGCATCTCCAGTGGTTCTGGTACCCAAACCAGATGGGGAAATACGCTTTTGCATGGACTACCGTAAGCTAAATGCTGTAACTCGTCCGGACAACTATCCAATGCCACGTACCGATGAGCTATTGGAAAAGTTGGGACGTGCCCAGTTCATCTCTACAATAGACTTAACCAAGGGGTACTGGCAAGTACCGCTAGATGAACCTGCCAAGGAGAGGTCAGCATTCGTCACCCATGCGGGGGTGTATGAATTCAATGTCCTTCCTTTCGGCCTTCGAAATGCACCCGCCACCTTCCAGAGGCTGGTAGATGGTCTACTAGCTGGACTGGGAGAATTTGCAGTTGCCTACCTCGATGATGTGGCCATTTTTTCAGACTCCTGGCCCGAACACCTACTACACCTGGAAAAGGTCTTTGAGCGCATCAGGCAGGCAGGGCTAACTGTTAAGGCCAAAAAGTGTCAAATAGGCCAAAACAGAGTGACTTACCTGGGGCACCAGGTGGGTCGAGGAACCATAAACCCCCTACAGGCCAAGGTGGATGCTATCCAAAAGTGGCCTGTCCCACGGTCCAAGAAGCAGGTCCAATCCTTCTTAGGCTTGGCCGGATACTACAGGCGATTTGTACCACACTACAGCCAAATCGCTGCCCCACTGACCGACCTGACCAAAAAGACCCAGCCAAATGCAGTTAAGTGGACTGATGAGTGTCAAAAGGCTTTTAGCCAACTTAAGGCAACGCTCATGTCTGACCCTGTGCTCAGGGCCCCGGACTTTGACAAGCCATTCCTAGTAACCACGGATGCATCTGAGCGTGGTATAGGAGCAGTGCTCATGCAGGAAGCAACAGATCACAACTTCCATCCTGTCGTGTTTCTCAGCAAGAAACTGTCTGAGAGGGAAAGTCACTGGTCAGTCAGTGAAAAGGAATGCTATGCCATTGTGTACGCCCTGGAAAAGCTACGCCCATATGTTTGGGGACGGCGGTTCCAACTACAAACTGACCATGCTGCACTAAAGTGGCTTCATACTGCCAAGGGGAACAACAAGAAACTTCTTCGTTGGAGTTTAGCTCTCCAAGATTTTGATTTTGAAATTCAACACATCACAGGAGCTTCTAACAAAGTTGCTGATGCTCTCTCCCGTGAGAGTTTCCCAGAATTCAGTAGTTAAAAAGTGTTCTTAAACTGTAGAAGTCTGTTAGTTATATACTTAGTGGTATATGTAAAGGTGCATGTGTTGTAGTAATCTGTTTATTTTAAAGTTCTAGAAGGAAATCGCCGCCAGTGAGCTTCCCCACTGTCTGCAATTTGGGGGGCGTGTCATAAACAGATAGCTAAGGGTTAATGTCTCATTCACCTGAAGCACCTGACCAGAGGACCAATCAGAAAACCGGATTTTTTCAACTCTGGGTGGAGGGAAGTTTGTGTCTGAGTCTTTTGTCTGTCTGCCTGCTTTCTCTGAGCTTTGGAGAAGCAGTTTCTACTTTCTAGTCTTCTGTTTCTAAGTGTAAGGACAAAGAGATCAGATAGTAAGTTATATGGTTTCTTTTCTTTGGTATTTGCATGAATATAAGTGCTGGAGTGCTTTGATTTGTATTCTTTTTGAATAAGGCTGTTTATTCAATATTTCTTTTAAGCAATTGACCCTGTATTGTATCATCTTAATACAGAGAGACCATTTGTATGTATTTTTCTTTCTTTTTATATAAAGCTTTCTTTTAAGACCTGTTGGAGTTTTTTCTTTACTTCAGGGAAATTGAGTCTGTACTCACCAGGGAATTGGTGGGAGGAAAAAATCAGGGGAGATCTGTGTGTTGGATTTGTTAGCCTGATTTTGCATTCCCTCTGGGGGAATAGGAAAGTGCTTTTGGTTTCCAGGATTGGGAACGGAGAGGGGGAGTCACTCTGTGTAGTTTCACAGAGCTTGTGTCTGTGTATCTCTCCAGGAGCACCTGGAGGGGGGAAGGGAAAAAGGATTATTTCCCTTTGTTGTGAGACTCAAGGGATTTGGGTCTTGGGGTCCCCAGGGAAGGTTTTTCAGAGGGACCAGAGTGCCCCAAAACACTCTAATTTTTTGGGTGGTGGCAGCAAGTACCAGGTCCAAGCTGGTAACTAAGCTTGGAGGTTTTCATGCTAACCCCCATATTTTGGACGCTAAGGTCCAAATCTGGGACTAAGGTTATGACATGCTACCCTGCCCCAAGGGCCAGAGCCCCTTTGACCACTTATTGCTCTGCTCTGCCCAGGGGGGTAGAGCCCTGAGACTGCTAATTCCCTATTGAACTTTGCATTTACAGGCACACTGTCGCGAGGGGGCACGGCCTCCCTCTAAGACTGATGGGAGGGATGGCCATGAACCCCTAAATGCACCTACAACTAAGCTAAAAAATCAGCAAAAGTATAAAACCAGGTTCACATTATAGATATATGTGGAGTGGTGGAGAAAATAATCACAAGAAGGATAGTTACAGGTAAGAAATGTTCTATTCTGCCTCATCATCTCTCCAGCTATCCTCATTGTGGAGCAATAAAAGAACAGTGAAGGAAGAATATAGAAAGATTTGAATATAACAGCTGATTCTATAAGGGTAATACTCTTTAAAGAAAACTTGACTGATTATTTAGGAATCTCAGACTGGAGAACCCCTTCTTCAAGTCAAGTACAGCTCACACAGACCTCTCTTTTCTTCTGGACTGTTAAGATTTTGGAATATTATGTTAAGAATTGCTCTAGACTTGGAACTGGTTCTATGGATCCCAGGTTCTGTTACACAAATAATAATGATAAATATCAAAAAGTTCAAGTGGGAAGACGATTTCTAAGGGGCACTTTTGGAGCTGTCTGATTCTCTCATAACAGATGCTGGGAGCTCTCCATTCTCTGGTGAGAAATTGTGGCTCAAATACTAAATTAAAATAGTATTTTAAAAGGCAATAATCCAATTCCCTTGTGTTACTGAAGAGTTTCCTTCTAAAATAAAGATAAAATAATCTCATTTCTTAAAAAATGTATTTTTGTGCAATACGTATTCAGGTGTCTTAGTTGATTTCCCCACTCACTACAACTATAGATACTAGACCATATTTAAAATGGTTCATTAAATCACCAAACTTTTGGATTATCACTATCTACCCATGTCTGTTAATTCTAATTGCCTTTAATATCAAAGTCCAAAAGTCTAGAATGATATTGAGGACATGTGACAGCTGTAGACGGAAAATGATAACACAATACAAAATACTTTGAATGTCAAGCTCATATGACTGTAATTCTTTTCATTCCAGCTTGTGCAATACTATTGATGCCCTGATTAAGAATATATTACATGTGAGGAAAATGGGTCTTAGTTATCAGGACAATGAGAATTGGTTTCCAATACTTTTGTAGTAGATAGGCATTTTGCAATCAAGCAACTTCATCATGTGCTATTGGAAATCATTAGGCATGAAAACCGTCATGTCTGACATTAAGAAGTTGACTAGTACAATATCTTTTTAGACAGAAGGCTAAATCTTCACTTTACGATCTGTCCAGTGTAAGGTACATGTTAGTGTGCTGCCTGTGATGGGGCAGAGAGGCCCCACACTGGTACCGCAGGAGTTAACCCTTCCTTCCTAGCAGAGGAAGCCATGCCCCGGAAGCTCTGCTGGGTATGCTCCAACTGGAGAACAGGTATAAAAGCCTGCAGATCAACTCAGTCGGGGCTGACCACTTCAGGAGAAGGACACACGCTGCTAGCTCCTGAAGAGGGAGAACCTGCACGCCAGGATCCAGGAGTCAGCCAAGCCGAGGCACTACCTGAGACCCCGATGGAGGACATCACAGGGGAGGAACAGACCAGAGGACCCCCTGCTGCAGATGAACTTGTATTCATGGTAGGAAGTGACCCAGGGGAACTTTAGAGACAAACAGTGTTAAAGCTATATCTGCTCAGTGTGTTGTGGGTGGATCTCTGCTGAGTGAGTGGCAAGGAGAGCTTGCCACTACCAGGGTCCTGGGTTGAGGCTCGATGGAGAGGGCAGGCCCGAGTACCCCTACTCTCTCACCCCTGAACCATGAGGGATCCTAAAGACTCCAGCTGCTAGGCCGTGCTACCCTGCTTGTAAGAGGGGTTGTATAGACTCTGGCCACTAGGCAATGCTACCTCGCTTGTAAGAAATGGTTGTATAGACTCTGGCTGCTAGGCCGCACTATCCCGCTAGCAAGGAGGGGGTGTATGGACTCTGGCCAGTAGGCCATGCTACCCCACTCGTGAAGGGGGATTGTATAAACTTTGGCCACTGGGCCACGCTACCCTGCTCGTGAGGCGGGGTTCTATGGACTCTGGCTGCTAGGCAACGCTATCCTGCTCGTGGTGGGGGGTTGTATGGACCCAGGCTGCTAGGTTGTGCTACCCTACCAGACAGAAGCGATAGCGGGGAAGAAGGCCGAAAGGCTGTAACCAACCGACCGTGGCGAGGCGGACGTAAGGACTGGAGAGTGGTGAGGCGCTGACACCCCATCCCACCCCTGCCGCAAAGGGGCGCTGTGGTGCCAGGCCCGCCACACTGCCCCTAAAGCTGCTCAGGAGGGAGATTGTAGCTAGGGTGAGCAGATGTCCCAATTTTATAGGGACAGTCCCAATATTTGGGGCTTTTTCTTATATAGGAGTCTATCACCTCCTTGTCCCCTGTCCCAATTTCTAACATTTGCTATCTGGTCACCCTAATTGTAGGTCTGTCAAAATATGCCTCCTGGTCTCTCCTGCTCCCAGGAGGAAATACCCTGTACCAAGTCAATACCTGGTGCTCTGGCACAGATAAGATGGCCAGTACATTAGAGGCACATGGCAAAACTCCATCTAGTCCCCTTCCTTTCCCAGCTCTCCCACCCTTTGGTGTCAGGCAAGACATAATGCTAGCAAAGCCTGTGCAAGGGAGAGGGGGACCTAGACCCCTTAATTCCCCATGTGTAGCCAAGAAGGCCTGACCAATATTTGGGCCTATGTGATAAATACCTTCCCAGCCCACATCTACAGAAATCTGAAGCCTAACTGTGAATTTCAGGGACAGAGACTGATATATAGCTTTGTTTATTTTAGTTCAATGGCGATACAGTACAAGCTGAGCAACTGCATCAGTTTTGACATTCAGCATGGGTTTGTGCAGACTAGCCTCTATGGGTCTCACTAGAATGCCCTTATTTTGCCAAATCCTATTTTTAAAATTTCAGATAATTTCTCAGTTACTCCAATATACTTGTTAGTAATTTTTAGTCCTGTACCTTTATCACTGATTGGAACAGAGTGAATTTTTAGTGGACTGTCTGAGGAAAAGGGACACAATGCTGCTTAACAAATATAAGAACTCTGCACTAATGCCCCCTCCCTCTTGATCTCCATCTCAGGGTGGGACATTTGATCAAAATAGCAAGGGAAAGACAACCCATGGGGTCCTGGGAAGGGAGGGTCAGGCTCAACTGCTCTGGAATCTTCCCTACCTCTGACCAGAATACAAGTGGTGATCATGCTTGGATGGGAAGCAGGGACAAGAGAGGAGATATTTGCCTCCATGTGCTACCCATTGGCTAGGATGTAGGGAAAGGAGAAAGCAGACTGGCTCTCATGGGCCCCCCCTTGCTGTATATCAATCCATCATAGGCAGGCAGCGCCAGACAGAGTATTGGGAATCAGCATCTGAACCAGTAGCACTCTGGTCATTGTTTAACCAGTTAGGTCCCTGGGGAGGGCCTGACTAAGGAGAGAAGTTCCTGATTACCAGATCAGGTTGGGGCTGGGTTAACTAATGAGCTAATTAACACTAACAAGGAGACTGGATAAAAGAGCACAGAAAGAAAGAGGGGATGGAGGCAGGCTAGTAGGTTCTGACAAAAGGGTGTTCTCTGGGAGGAGAAACCTCTTCCTCCCACCCTGCTTTGCAGAAGGGATAGTAAAGCTAGGTAATGTAAATAGTATGAGTGCACTAGTACCAAAAGGTGGTGGAGTGAAATACTATAAATAAACTGCACAGTGTTATCTTCAAAAAGTAAAGCTGCTGAGCAGTCTGTGTAAAGCAAAGAGGATGGGAGCAGTGGCACTCAGTCACAAACAGCTGCTCTGCTGTGGTTGCTGCCTCACCCTCTCTGACCTATAACTGAGGTCTAGTTTGAAGCATGTTCTGAAGATGCTGTATGGGTTTGATCAAGTGGCAGTTCTGGAGATTAGGAATAAATTTTCCCCTGGGCTAGAACTGACAAGGTGTCTGTCTGGGTTTTTTTTTCTCCATCACCAGTATCCTGGAGGCACAGTTTTAGGTTAATATGGAATAAAGACAGAATTTAAACATGCAAGTTTAATAAGTGGAGTTTGTAGTTTTGTTCCAGCTTGAGACAGGTAGCCAATGTGAGTAAGAGGCTCCAGGGAGCCAGGTCCAAGAAGTACATGTGAGTAAGAGACCTGGGAGGTGGCTTCTGGACCCTATTATCATTGAGGAAGAAAGGCAGCCTTATTTCTTTGCAGACTTTATGTGCACCCTCATTCCCCCTTATGAGTTGGAGGACAAGAGTTCTCAGAGGAGGGCTAAATACTAGAGAATAGCCTGAAGGAAACAAACCGTAAACACTGGTTATGGAGCATGGAGGTCATTTACCACTACCCTGAACCCAAATAAATGACTGGTATTTTTCAGTGAGGGTGGGGGCACCAAACACTTCATCTCACAACTCATTCAAGTTAATAATTTTAGCCTTATCCCTTAAAATCCATTCCTTTGTCTGTGTTTTGTTCTCCTGCAAGTTCTGATTTAATTGACAGTGTAATATACTGCCTCTCTAAAAGAGTGAAATAGATAAGATTGAGTATCTTCCTGTTTTCAGGTGTATCTAGCATCCATTGCTCTATGTACATATACTGATAATGAGTATTATGATGGAGTGTACTTCCCACACAAAGCAGAGCAGGTTGTTAGGACAATTAGCCGGTTGGGCTGCACAGTGCGGGAGAGCCAGGGACGGGAGGGCTAACTGTTGATGAAGCAGAGCTGGGCAGAGGCAGGCTGAGCTTGTATAAAACCAGGAAGCTGAGAACACCGGGGGCTGCAGAGGAAGTAGGCTGCAGTCACTTCCTGGGAGAAGTAAGGTGGTGTGTTTGAGACTACAGAGCCTGCCAAGAAGTCAAAGAGGGAAGTAGCCTACAGCTATTCCCTGAGAGGAGGGAGTTTAGGCTGATAAACCCAGGGGGTGGGCAGAGGGTAGAGCAGGCAGGAGCTTGGGGAAATCGCACCGGGGTCTGGGAGCAAACAGCTCATAGTTACAATACATAGGCCTGGTCTACACTTGGGGGTGGGGGTCGATCTAAGTTAAGCAACTTCGGCTACATGAATAATGTAGCTGAAGTCGATGTATTTAGACCTACTTACTGCAGTGTCTTCGCTGCGGTGAGGCGACTGCTGCTGCTCCCCCGTTGACTCCACCTGCGCCTCTCGCGACGGTGGAGTACAGGAGACAAAGGAAGAGTGCTCGGGGGTCGATTTATCGCATCTAGACTAGACGCAATAAATCAACCCTGCTGTATCAATCGCTGCCTGCCAATCCAGCGAGTAGTGTAGATATACCCATAAAGTCCTTGGATTGGAGCCCAGAGTAGTGGGTGGGCCCAGATTCCCCCACCAGCTGCTGGAAAAGTGGCAGAGGGCCTGGCCCTGGACTGGAAGACTGTCTGGAGCAGCATGAGGATAGCTGATCCAGCGGGACTTTGGTAGAGGAGGACTGTACAATGACCTGATTGGAGGCTGAGTCATGAAGAGGGAGCACTATGAGTCCTGGCAACCAAGGAGGGGCCACCATGTGAGGAAAGGGGTGTTAGACTGGATGAGAGCTGATTTGCAAGACACAGCCATGAAGAGGCACCCTAGCAATGAGTGAACCCCATGACAAACATAGTTTTCACTGAGAAGTTATCAGAGAATTATTACCAAGCCTAATTTCATAAAAGGAAAGATTAGTGTTCAACTATCCATTTTTAGAATGCTAGGTGATGTAATTATTGAAAGAAAATTAGCCTAACAATGATAGACACTTACCAGACGGTCCATATAACTCAACTCTGTAACTAAACTTTCCTGTTACTATGGTTGGTGGTTCCCAAGACACTGAGAAGGACTTTCCGGTAATGTTGCCTTTGGCAAAATTCTGGGGTGGATCTTCTGGAACTAAAACAACATTGGGAAAAATGTATACACATATAATTCATATTAGGGTTTCCCAGAAGCATCATATAATATTCATATTAAATATAAAATAAGATCAGAAAAAGACATTAAAAACATCATGTAAATTGGAAAAGTAGGATTTCTATTAATATGAAATTTTCTTTCTGATTTAAATTTACTTCCTTTTAATTAAAGTGGGGGGGGAGTAGTTGGTAATTTATCTTGCAAGACAGCTACAAATGTGCAATTGAACCTGAAAAGGGAGAAGTATCAGAGACTCCATCAAGTCTAATAGGAATGTCGCAATTGCTATTGATTTTACAGTGAAAGGCACTCAGATTCTACGGTGATAGATAGTTTGATCAACAGGTAGGCAGTCTCTCTCTTTCCATACTCCAGGTCTCCTAAAACTAATTTGATGACCTTCAATACTGCCCAAAGCTCCAATCTTGCAAACAAGCACATGAACAATGTTATTCATGTACTGCCATAACAATATCCCAGCCATTTTGCTGT
This sequence comes from Gopherus flavomarginatus, assembly GCF_025201925.1. NCBI lineage: Eukaryota > Metazoa > Chordata > Testudines > Testudinidae > Gopherus > Gopherus flavomarginatus. The sequence continues at coordinate 77,704,345 of NC_066617.1, read as the reverse complement.
TTGTGTACAGCTCAAACACCTCCGTTTTTTGGAACAAACCTGAGGTAAAAATGGTATTATTCAAAACAATGTCAATCACAGAAACAAAAAGACAACTCTCTCCTATTGAGCTAGTTGTCAAAATAAGAACAGCTGCCAATGAAAGAAAAGAGAGCTCCTGTCAATCCTGAGGAATTTCTTAGGTGCTACTCAGTGAAGATAACCAAGAATGATAAAGTAATCTTGCCAACTCTAATGGTATCAGCTACACTCACACATTATTCTTAAAATGTCAGGGTTTACAAGGAATCAAGAGAGGCTGCAATTCTTTTTCAGGGCCAAATCCTGTCACATAACTCATAGAAGTATTATTTGATTCCACTTGATCCCATCCTCAGTGACAAAATATGCAAGTGCTGGATTTTGCACAAGACATCTGGTAATAATTTTTAATTATAATACAGTCGTGTCCAAAAATTTTAAACCCATAAATGAGTAGCAAAACAAAAAAGGAAATGGATTCTCAAATAGCACTGTAAGCAAGAAGAGCCCTGTCATTGCAAAGGATGGGGACGGGGTTCAGCACAGCTGGGATGAGTCAACTAGGAGGGGACTTGAATGGTTTCAGCAGCTGGGAATGAGTCCAAGGTGAGGTACTTGTCATTAAGAGTCATGTGGTCACCTTTGCCTCTGTGGCCACAGGAGATCCTGTGGCAGCAAATTAATGTAGTTTCACAGTGCATGTGGGAAGGGAGCAGGATTTAGAAGAGGTATGTAGGGATGACTGAAAGAGAGTAGTGCAGAGCCAGAGGATTCACAGCACTCCAGCCTGCTGCATGTCACAGGAAGTTACTTAGGCTGCAGATTCCTCACCCTCAAATCACACTTCTCTGCAGAGCCTACCCCAGCTACTCAGCATTTGATCCTAAAAGAAAGCAGGAGAATTTGGCAGTTGACAGGTAGTTTGGGTGGCATCACATGCTAAGGTGGGAGGGTCAAGGCATTGGAGTAGGAGGTGGGGATTTCAGTAGCTTGAGGGAGGTGGCGTTATTTTGCTTGATGATGGGGAATGTGAAAAAGTTCTGGCAACTTTGAGGGTAACCATGAGTCAGTTGTGGGGTGGGGGAGGGTTTCAATGTCTGGATGAGAGGGCCAGGCTCTTTGCAATCAATGCAAAGCAGCACTCCTAAACCAAAATCCCTTGCAAAAAATAAACGGTATATCCAGGCACTTGCATGTATAAACATTGTTTTTTAAATACCCAGATTGAAGTTATAATATTGGATTTGCACTATAATCTGCATAGTTCAATACAAGCTTTAGCTTTCTTGTATTTGGAAAAATTTAAAATGTTTGTACAAATTTCTATTAAAGCTAAATCAAACATCAGAGAAGAAAAATCATGAGGAAAAAAGTTCATTTATCTATAATGTCCCCAGGAAAAACCCACAATCAGCACTCACTTCAGCCTGGAAACAAAATCCTGGCATGCCTTACATATGCATGTAAGGCCCCACAGCAGCATTTTTGGATGCATAGGAGAGTAAAACCAACAGAGACCCTATGTCCTAAGAATCCTCAACTTGTGTGCCACACTGGGCCTCTGAAGCTCAGTGAGGATTAAGTAATTTGGGCTGGCCCTAGATGTGGTCAGTGGATCTGTGCACATCAGAGATCCACTAGCCAAACTCTGCTTAGGGGAACAGAATGCCATCTACTAGTTCCTCCTCCACAGGGCCAGCTCCAGGCACCAGCGCAGCAAGCAGGTGCTTGGGGCAGCCAACACAAAGGGGCAACACATCTGGGTCTTCGGCAGCAATTTGGTGGCGGGTCCCAGAAGGACCCACTGCCAAAAAATGAAGCAGCGGCTGCCGAAAAGCCGCTGGTGGTGGCTTTTTTAAAAAAATTTTCACCACTTGGGGCAGCAAAAATGCTGGAGCAGGCCCTGCTCCTCCAGACCTTACAGTAACAGCTTCAACCAAGTTGCACAGACATCCTGGATCAGCTGGAACTGAGGATTCTATCCTTTCACCCCTGATATTCTTTTGCAGAGCAAAGCCCTTTTACTTGAGCTTTGCTTATGGCCAATACACCTGTCCTAACACATTAACAGTTTGAAAACCTGAGAGAAAAAGTTGGATGACAGCTCTGAATCAGACTAGGAACTACACAGAACTTTATCCCAGTCAGAAGTAGATATTTAGGGTTCTTTATCTGTAACAAAACCATTCAAATATAGAATCATAGAATATCAGCATTGGAAGGGACCTCAGAAGGTCATCTAGTCCAACCCCCTGCGCAAAGCAGGACCAATCCCTAGACAGATTTTTGCTCCATATCCCTAAATGCCACCCCCACCTCCCAAGGACTGAACTCACAACCCTGGGTTTAGCAGGCCAATGCTCAAAACATTGATCTATAAAACCAAGTGGGGTTTAGCACCCTTAGCCAAAATCCCCCCCACCTTAAGAACACCTGTCCCCATCCTCTTTCAATCCTATACAATATTAGGAAAGAGTCAGACCTCTTTTCGTCTGCAAATTAGTATGAATTCTGACATAGGAAAGAAGAGCCCAGAATTGCCAAACAGTGCTAGATAAAAGATTGCTGCACTATCCAACTGATGAACAGTCTTCGGCAACGTGCCAGTTAGCAGGCAATCTTGGTTTCCAACCCTGGCCTCCTGGTGACAGATCACTTGCAATGTATTGAGAGTCCTAGGATTCAATGGCTGGCTCTAGGACTGCCTTTCAAGCTGTGGATCCTTACAGCGGAACATTGGGAAAGGTGTTTCTCTCTCTTCCACACTATTTCTCTATAGCTGCAGGGAAATATATTGACTGGCTGTGGGAAGTTGTGGACACTCCTGAACTACAGGAGTGCAGAAGTAGTGGCAGAACTTATGTGAGAACTAAGAATTAGATTTTGAGCTTTGGGCCTGCCTGGGACATGCTGAACACCTCCTCAGAGGTGCTGAGTCTCCTCATTGGAATCCCAGCACTCAGTGTGATGCAGATGAAAAACAGGACAAATTACACCCAGCTCTCAGAAGTGGTGAGGAGAGAGCTTTACCAGGGATGCTAAGCAGAGTTTGGCTCAGATACTGATGGCTCTTTACCACTTCTTAACATGAGCTTATTTACACGTTTGTATTTCATCCTGGCAACAAGCATCATAGCACATAGACCCATGTACACTACCACACTGTTCACCCTTTGAAATACTAAGTCTGCCATCTTTACCCACCTTTTCCTAGTCCAAGTTCTCCTATAGCTTCCTGCCATGAATTACACTTCTGTCATGCTTTGTCCTATCCTCAGGTTTTCATAGAATTAAGAACCTACAGTATTTCCTTTCTCTTTTAGATAATCATACTTTGCTTTACTCTATTTCCCACAGAAACTCAACTCCCATCTACACTCTTTTCTACATTATATTGTATACTGTATGTACACATTCTATTGCTCTCATCTGGTGCAACTGATTAAGCATACCAGGAACTATAAAACAAATAATGTATGTATTGAAACACAGTCTGAGATCTAGTTGAAGACAGAATCACAGTCTAAAGCATCCTGCAATATAACCTGGAATCCCTTTGGTTTATATTTTAAAATAAATCTCAGAATTTAACATGTTGATTTTTCTCTGTAGTTAAATTTTTTTTCTCTGAAAGCAAAACATACCTGCTTCTGGTGTCCTGACAATTGTGCTGTCAATATAACCTGCTTCAGTGGTAACGGCAGAGACTTCAAAAAGATAAGTGGTGTATGGTCTAAGATGAGTCACAACAAAACTAATAGGTTCATTCCAGACAGAGCTCATTTGACTAGGTGCTACTGTACTTGGTGTAAACATAGCCCGTGAAGGAAATGTAGATTTGCCAAAAGTAGTTGAAGGGGTGGTAGTACTCCACAAAAATGATTCACTGTTTTCCTAGAAAGATTAAATATGAACCATGAAAAGTTAAACCTATTACTTAGCCATTTTGCATCAATCACTGCTGAACTATAGGTCTTTGCAATATCATACCTCTTTATATAGCTATAAAATGTGGACATTTTAAAATATTAACTAGTAGGATAAAAGTTACCTACAAACCCTAAGGCCAAACATCAATGAAAGCCTTTGGCTTGCATTCAAGAGAAAAATTGAATGCAAAAAGGTTGGTAACTCGAGAAAGCTCAAATAATTTGATTTTCACAACACCAAAAAAGTAATCTGAAAAAGCTGATAAAAATAACTAAATTTAAAAACTGTCATGCCAGATCAAAAATGGTAAATGTGTAGACACAAAAATTACAAACACTGCATCTTTAAAACAAAATAGTTGAAAATTAGTTTTTCTTTCACTTGTCACCACGTAAATGCAGGTTATCGTCTTCCTTCTGATGGCATCATTAACAGCGCAGGGGATGCAGCTCATTCCACTCCTTCAGGCCTGATTCTACATCACAAATTAACAAATACTAACAGTATCAAATATGGCTGAATAGAACCAAAACTCTGGTGTTGATGAAACATTGCCAGATTTGGTTTCCAGTATTCAAACATTCTGTTCCATGAGTCTCCCAGTAATTGGCACAAATTAGTAACGTTCTACTATACTCTAAATCCAAATAGAGCTGATCGGCTAGAAAAGGTTGAACATGATCAGCAGCTATATAAGAGAATGTCAAGAAAAACTGAGATGCTGCAATAAGTGGTGCTGGTGATTTAATAGGTGGCACTCTTCCTTCTGAAATGGTACCAAACTAACTCATTTTGATGTTAGGATGCTTTGTAATGCTGGAAATCCTCATTCAGATAAAATATGAACCGAAGGTCCTGACAATATGGAGTCATAAATGACACTTCTCACAAGATCAAGGTATTCATCCTAGGCAAATTCCAATTCAGGCCATGTGGAGTCCTTGAAGTCACAGGAACTTTACCTAGACTAGATCTCTATTGGAAAATGGAATTTCTGACCCACCGGAAATTCCAAAATTTAGACACGTTTTCATTCCAAATCAAAACAAAAAGTTTGAAACTTTAAATTTTTTATGTAACTGAAAATCCAAAAGATTTCAATTTGGAAATTTAGAAACACTTCAATAAATGTCAAAAAATGCATTTTGACTTTGTCATTTTGTTTCAACTTATATATGTATGTTTCAGTAATGATTAATCATTATATATATATATATGTTGAAATGAAATAAATATTGAAATTGTTTAGATTTTCATTCTGTTTAGCTAATGTTTAAAAGTTTAATTTTGACTTGAGAATAAATACAAAATGTATATTTAATAATAATAATAATAATAAAGTCAAAATTAAACTTTTAAACCTCCAAACAAAATGAGAATCCAAACAATTTCAATATTTTTATATCAGAGAGTTCATCAGAATCAACAAGTTTCTGTGAATCATTTTAATTTTGACTAAACTGCATTTTTCACTGGAAAACTGTTCTGTCAGAAAAAATTTGACCAGCTCTAGCTCAGACAAAGATCTGTCTGTAACCAGTATGTCAGTTTGCAGAACCTAGACCTACAACCAATTATAAAATTAGAAACGGACCAGAACCATATCCCACAGGCCCCCAGATTTTGGGGGCGTTCAAAATACAAATGTGGAACCACATTTCATCCCTTGAGTCCATCTCTAATTAAATTGTTTTTAACACTTACATTACATTCTGGTAGCCTCCCAGATAGAATGTCCTCCACTTTAACAGAAACATCTTTCACTACAATTCCACTTCTTGCATGTTTCACACTAATCTTGAAACTGGTTATCTTTCCATTTGGTTGCTGAGGCAGAAACCATATCAGATTTACAGCTGAATAATTTAAGGCCTCAACTGTGAGATTCACCACTTTACCTGGAGCTAAGAAACAAAACAAAACCAGTAATGCATACAATTCTTTGTAGTAATATGTGTATTTCAGAAGTAACATTTCTAATCTGAAATGACTTTCAAAATTCAATTAATCCTTCTTTATTCCTCTTTCTTCCAGATTCCTGTGTTATGGCTGCTTTCTCTATTTCTTGTTTCCAGGCATTAAAATCATTCATCACCACAGTATCTCAGAGGCAATTTTCAGATTTTAAAAGTTGTATTGCTCTCTCCAAGTACGGTGGTTGGTTATTTTTCTTTTTAAAATATAAATTTGTACTAGTGCGCTCATAAAAACATTTTTGTCAATGGTTATTAAGGAAGGATCGTCCCTATTAGCAAAATATTGAATATATTTCCTCTGTCCCTTTAGGGGTACATCTACATAAAAGAGTTGGGCTTGTGGGGCTTGCGCTATGGTGTAAAAACAGCTGTGTAGACGTTGCAGCTTGGTCTGGAGCTTAGACTCTGAAACCCACCCCTTCCCTAGGTTGCCGAGCCTGAGCTCCAGCCCAAACCACTATGTTGACACAGCTATTTTAAGTACCATACCACAAGCCTGAGTCTGCTAATCCAGGCTCTGGGAGTCGCTGCCACTCACTCTGTAGACATAACCTAAAAGATTCTTCCAGTCCAATGAATTTCAAAGGACTGGAAAAAGATACTTCCATATTGTTTCTATTTCTAGCTTTCAAATGATAAAACTTTACACTAGGCAACAGAGTCAGCCTCCCTTTCTCAATCTCTCCTATTGGAGCTGTTCCACTTTGTATAAATAATTCAACATACTTTGGGCCACAAAGAGATTGACTCTATTGTCCAGTGGTTAGGTCACTCACCTGAAATCTGGGACACCTGGGCTCCCTCCCTACACCAATGAATAATTATTTAAACAAAGTGGAACAGCTCCAACAGGAGAGCTTGACAACAGAATAACCTATTGGTTATGGCCCTCCCCCAGGATGTGGGAGAAGTGGGGTCAACTCCCTTTTCTGGATCAGGGAGAGCATGGACTTGAATTGGGTCTCCCAGCGATCTTGCATCTTAGGTGAGTGCCCTAACCACGAAAGCTTCTCAACAAAAGTTATATTGAAACTGCCACTTTCACAGCAAAAGTTTCAGGTTTGACTTTGAAGAATTAGCATTTTCTAACTGAAAAACTGTTTTTTCTGAAAAAAAACCCAAATCCAGCAATTGCTTCTGCAACTGAGATCCGGCAAACTGCTGCAACTGAATGAACTGGTTTGAGAGGTTTGGGGATGTGTCTCTTTTGGGGGGATGGGTAAGTGTGCGGTATAACCAGTCAAATGGTAAATCAGTGCTCTGAGGCAGAAGGTAGTTTTTAAAAGTGTGATTTCATCCCTCCTGATGAATTATCCTTATAAAATTACTTTTAATTTAAATTTTAAAATAGATTAATCTAAACTAGTAAATTGAACCATTCTACTTCAGAGAATAATAATGAAAAATACTGATTGGGAAACCTCAACATTTTGCTAAATTAAAAATGGTTCCCTTAATATTTGAATTTATACTATATTTTCTGTATTTGTTTGATTAATCATTTCCCAATACAGGATGGTATGTTACCAAGAAATAATTTTCTTTGTATCAATAGCAGTTTGATGTGTCCATTGGGTCAGCAAATCAGTTTGCACTATAAGGAAATGGAATATTGCATATCCTTATCTAGACTCAAACAGGACCTCAAAAGGTTCAAGTTCTTGAATGAGTCAAGTAAACATCCAGAGGTACAGAGGACTATCTGAAATGCCATACCTAAGGTTCAGATCCAGATTGCATAAACTAAAATATTGTGTTGAAAAATGAGTTTATTTAAATAAATATATTCATATTCAACTTTATAGAAAATCTCCCATAACTAGTAAGGGACAGGTCCTCCAAGCCTCCTGCTTACGTGCTTTGTTGAATAGGGGCTTTATTTCTGGATTTTCTTTCTACCTCTCCATACTACTCCTTTCCAGACAATGTCTCCTGTCGTGATTAGTATTCATGAATCAAAAACTTGCAACAGCAAGTCTTTAACTATTCAAGCAATTTATATCCAAAATAAACTTTTGTATTTTAGGTACAAAAATATAACAAGTTTATTATCCTCTTAGTGGTGGTAATTATGATGTTGTTTTTTTAACTCTCAGAGCTGTGATACTTAAAAAGAGAACCAAAATTACAAATGCAGTTGCTTGATAAAAAGCTTTCTTTTCTTCATTATTTCAGCTAGAACTATACTGAGGATTTCTATTTTAAATGAATCATATGTAAGCAGAATTGTGCAAACAATTTCTGAGAAGCAGTAATGCCTTTATAGGGCGAAATGGTGTATCTTGGCCCTCTGTTAAACTTAAATACAGTATGCTAATTACAATATTATGTTTGCACGCAATTATTTGCAAAAGGAAAAGCAGCAGTTCTGTACCGCTCCATTTAGAAAGTTCTCATTTATGGGGGGGTTTCCTAGATGATAAATTATCTTAGAACATTTAAATGTTCCATCCTTAAGAATCAAACCACAAAGTGCTTAGCATCTTTCACTGACTTCAGTGGGTACTGGGGTGCTCAGCACTCAGTATGCAGAAAACTCCTGCTGAAATTAATGGGAATTCAATGCACAGAGAGTGAAATTCACCCTTTGCAAAGGACTAGCAAAAGGCGTATCACCACTTAAATTGCACCTAAGCTCTCAAAATGAGCCTTATGCTAGCTCTCGGCATAGAGATGAATTACTACCAGAGTGTTTGTAGGATAAGGACCCCATAATGTAAATTAATAACAATCATAGACTTAGAATGTTATGAAAAATTAGTAAAACGTCAGATGTTCTCAGTCAGATTCTAATTTCAGGTATGCATTATAACTGAGCTTTTGGTGTCAGCATTAAGAGGCAACACAGTAAGAAACACTGTGTATTATATTTGTTAGAAACTGGGCTTGGTGCAAGGAGGCTATTCCTGACTCTATTGCAGTGGGCAATAGCTGGTGGGTTTATTTAGTATCTGATCAGCTATCCCTGTCTTGATTTCCTCCAACCCATCTGCATAGGGAGATGTGTGGAGCCCTTGCAGAGCTGGGATTCACAGCACATAATGAACGGGGACCGCATGCACCAGGGCACCCTAAATCCTGCCTCTGCCAGGCATGGCAAAATGGCACCATTTCCACTGCACGTGAGTCCCTCCATAGCCACAATGAAAGGATCAGGATTTGCTCCTCAGTGTATCTGAATTTTTGATTCTATTACTTTAAAAGAAAAATTCAGAGACAATTTATAAGAATAAATTGGATTGATGGAAGCTTTACTGAAATTACCACTTTCTGCAGTTTGAAAGAGAAAAGGATCACTAAATACTCCAATGCCAGCACTGTTCTCAGCAGCAACCTACAATAAACCGAAACAGTCACATTAGAGAGTTCACATAATATATAGTGTCAATAGCCATGCATATATATAGTATAAGCTGTACATGTTGAATGACAATTATACAAATGAATTTTCCTTTTTACAGCTGCAATTGTTTAATTTACACTGAACTTTTAATGGATAAATATTAAATACAATAATTCTCAACCAATGATATTCACTCAAAAAAGGCTCTTTACACATTCATGTACATTTTCTTTTTAGCAGCATATGGATCTCCCAGCAATTCTCATACAACAGTATGGACTCACCATCTGAATGGCTGACAAGACTGCAACTTTATTATAACAAATATGAAAAATCTCTAAGCTAGCTGACAAAATTTCTGGCAACAGTAAATGAAGAACACTCAGTTTGTCCATAACACCTACTTCTGTTGTGGAACGCCAACAGATTTGTTGTCTCCCCACAACAAATCCCAAACCCAAAATTGGGTCACCAGAATGTTTCAAAGGGTCATGCGGCAGTTCCTGTGGCTCCTGTCCCACGGGGCTGGCTGGGTTCACCTCCCTGCTCCACGCACTGCAACCTCTGGTCCAAGCACTACTCAGGTATAGCCCAGTCATCATGATGATGGGAGTATGGGCAGGCCAAATTTGAGTGAGTGGCACTGCAAGCCCATGAGCCAGGTCACAAGTCCAATTACACAAATTTGGTCCAGTCGGGGGGCAGGGCCAAACCTGAGCAGTACTGCAAATCCAGAGATTGCAAGGCCCAGAGCATACAGCCAAGCCCAGCCAGCCCCACAGTACAGGAGCTGCAGGAACCACCACTGTGGGATGAGTGTGGACAGGACCCAAGCCCCCTGAGGGGGAGGATCTGCCCAAAACCACCTCAAGACCTCCACCCCCAGACTATTTACTGGGTCACAACAGGCCATAAACATTTACAAATGGGTCCTGAGTCCAAAAAGGTTGAGAACCACTGAAGTAGAAGATAGGACCATTAAAGCTCAGGGCGAAGAAAACAATAGCATTTTGCAATTTTCCTAGGCAAGTTACATGTAGGAAGTAGGAAATGGAATGTGCAAGAATTTTAATAATTATAATGAATAGAACAGATTAAAATTACTATGCTGTTTGGAATTCTATATTGAAACTCCACCCCATCTGTTCAACTTTGTCAGGGCAGTTTTCCCTGGTTAGGGCCTAAGCAAATGGTATATTCTCTATTAATAGCTGAACTTTTGCTTTTCTGTACCACACATATACTGACTTTTATCCATATGGTCATCAGTACCAAGAGTCACACAAGGAGTTTTCACACAATGCAAGGCATAACTAAATAAGCCATATTTCAGTTTTTTACTGTATAATGTGCAAGTACAAATTCTGAAAGGAAATTTGTGCACTGTGTTACTCACAACCTGAAATTATAAGATATTTATACAGCCCTGAGTCTGTGTGAAACTGCAGCACAAGAAGGCATACAAGTCTAACTTCTTATTTGCTCAAAAAAGCCTCCTCATAAAAATGAGCATTTTCCTCTTGCTACAAATGTTGGCAAGGGAATTGTATATAATTTCTGGCCATTTCACCTCTAGTCATTCATTATTGAGAAGTTAAAGAAGATTTTTTGAAAACATATATCAAAATCAAAAGAATGCCTGATCTCAATATACTCAGCCTGCATATACTGTACCTATGGAAATGCATTTATTGATTATCTGCACAAATCCAGAAAGCAAGCACACAATTTTAACAGCAAGGAAATAGAAGAGTAATGAAGTTAACTTCCATTTTGGAATATATCACAAAGTAAATCATTATGGCTGAAAGAAATTGGGGTAAAGTTTTCAAAAGAACTCAACTGACTTAGCAGCCTGAGTCCCAGTGAAATTCAGTGCTTAAGTCACTATTGAAAATGGGACTTCTCTCCGTCAGAGAAATTTTGACAGAGCCATATTCCATCAGGCCAGTTTTGCCAGAATATTGTTTTGAAAGACAACTGGAAAAAATCAAATGCCAACAATGTCACATTACAACATTTTCAGAAGGAAGCATTTCAATTTGTCATTTTGAAATATTTTATTTTATATTATGTACATTCTATATTTATCATAATACAATGTTTAAAGTAAAAATGGAAAGTATAAGTTTTGATTTTTGTCAAAACAAAACATATTCATCAACCCAAAACCATTTTTATTTTTAATATTCCTCTGTAGAGAATTCAGAAGTTTTGTGGGTTGTTCTGATTCAGAACAAAGCCAGAATTTTAAACCTCAAAATCCTTACAAAACAGAATTTCTGTCCTCCAGACAGCTCTTCTCCCACTTTTGATATTTTTGAACATTTACCTCTGAGTTACTGTTCCACATAATATGTTATGTCAAACAGGATGTTAAAAGAAGAAATCACATTTTAGTGGACTTTGAGATGATAATTATTTTAACGGTTGCTGTAATTAAAGAGAAGTATTATGGTAAATAAAAAGAACTGGGCAGTGTGTTTTACTACACAACTTAACAAGTAATTAGGCTGGTTAGGAAAGTACTATATGTGCCTAAAATAGTTTCATATTCTTTTACTTTAATCTCAGATATTGTATAATACACCCAGAATTCGAAGTACAAAAGCTATGTCATTAATATTGTTACCTTAATTTCATAAGTTGTTCCAGGGTTAAGACTGGTGAGAAGAACTTCCAAACTATCTGGTTTTGTTGTTACTTGGGTATAAGTTGTTTGCATCCATGGGCAGACCTCCTTATATTTAACAATATAGGATATAATCCTCCCATTTGGATGTGGCGGTACATTCCAAGAGAGCAGAATTCCTGCAGATCCTACTTTTTCACCGGCAAGGAACACCGGGGGTCCTGGATCTGCAAAAAGAACATTCTTCAACTAAATTATCAGATAACAATTCATATATCTTCACAGTTAATGCATACAAATAAAGCATTTTTCAGCATAGACTTCTGAAGTGCCTAAAGACTAATGTGCTCATAAATATGAAGCTTTTTTCTCCCTAGAACAGTATTTCAAAAGCTGATTAAATGCTTTTTTGGAACACCAGGAACATTCTTTTATAAGAATGTAAAAAATGGAATGCTCAAAATCTTCACAGACAAAATAGAGTTTGATGCCAGATATTTTTCCAGTTTTAAGAGATATTTCTATAGCTTGCTCAGTTTCAGGATTCTTCACCTAAAACTACAAAGAAATCTGTACCACTGTTTTAGGAAATGTGTTTGCTACTAGTATACTTTTTAAAATAAATCATATCAAATGAAGATGTCTATATGTATAGTTTGAAATGTGTAAAGTACATAATATACAAATAAGAGCAAATACTTCCATAACTATCCATTAGGATTAATAAAACTTTTAATCATAACCAGATTCTTCTTAAAAACAACTTTTAGAGGAACTTCAATTTTCTTCTAGACCACTCAGGTATACATGATGATGGTTTAAAGACAACAAATAACTGTCTAATATTTGCATGCAAAAATAACACTACCAGGGTCAAACTCATTACTGACTGTAACCTATAAAGAAATATTGTATATATTTTAAGCAGCAAATCAAGCAATTATTTACCAGGAATGGGCAAAATGTGATGTCATAATTAACTCACAGGTTACGTTAGTTGTCACTGTTCTACTGACTGGTGAACTGTATGCTGAAGAAGAAACTGAAGAAACTGTCACATTATATGTTGTTCCAGGAGTAATGCTAGAAAAATCAGCCTAAAATATCAAATTAATCCATATAAGTCTTTTGCCAAGATAAGTACAAACAGATAATACAATTTTAAACATTATATAAGGTGACATGACATAATACACATTACAGCAATAAAAACGCTACGTCACATATGTTTGCTGCAATATAGCATTTTGTAATTGTATTTAAGTTACCTTCTATAAGACTTGAATAACATACAATATTAAAAAACAACAAAATTAACAGTAAAAAAAAATTCTGTAAAAAAAATTGTCTATCATAGGGTACCATCATGGTAATATTTAAGTGCATGTGAAGCATTAAAAAGTCCTGCTCTTCTGAGGGAAGAAATAAAAAAATATTATAAAGATCCCTGAAAAACTGTCAAGTTTCCAACATCTCTCTTATCTTTTGAAATAAACATCACACCTTAACAGTAAGCATTTATACAAAATACCTGTGTCTCTGCAGTTCCAATTAAAAACAAAAGCAAAAGAACCAGAAACGTCATTATTATTATTATATTTTTTCAGACAGTAGAATCAAAAAGTGCTCCTACTTCTTTTTGATGGCTTAACAGGGAAATGTTGCCTGCATTAATGATTTAAGGCTAGATCTTCCTAGCAAGTACACAATTAATGAGCCTGTATTACTCAATAGCTCTGCCCTTCCTTTGTTAAACTATTCATGAACTCTTGGATGACTGGCTGTAGGTTTATAGTAGATGTAAAAAAAAAAGTATTATAACCGTTGTTAAGGTAACAAACCACAGATGTTGAAATTTCCTCTCACAAATTTGGCATTAGAACTTTTGTATTCTAATCTATGTTAAAAAGCTAAAGAAGCAAGCTTCATGGTTGGTCAGTTCTGCAAAGAATTTTCCCATCAGCACAGTGCATAAACAAAAGTTGGCTATTCAAGTACTACAATAAAAACACATACCCGATACTCCCCACCTCCAAGTTCTAGGATAGTAACAAAGCCGTGACCAGGAATAAGATCCACATGAAACCTTTCCACACGTCCATAAGGTAGTCTCCAATTCAGTGAGAAGGAATGTGATGAAACATTGAAGGCTTTAAGACCTTCTGGCTTTGCAGGTTCTGAAAGTGAATTACAAATTAAGAACAGATTAACACAAACAAGGCTATAATTTCAACAAAATTATATTACTGGTTACAACAGATAATAAAGATTATCCATCCCTGTCATCGGAGGTATTTAAGACAAACATCTGTCAAGGATGGTCAAGATACACTTGGTCCTGCCTCAGGGGATTGGACTAGATGATCTATGGAGGTCCCTTTCAGCCCTAAATTTCTCTGATTCAGTGAAGATGTCCATCTAGAGTTATATCTGGTTTACTCACTATATAAGGGCCTGATCCTGCCCTCACTGCAGTCAATGGCAGAACACCTGCTGAATTCAATGAGAGCATGATTAGGGTCTATCATTTTATTAAAATCATTAAAGAACTCAAAGGGCCAAATGCTACAGTACTCACCAAGCAAAACTCTCATTGACTTTAGTGGGATACGGCCCAAAATCACCAAACAGCTTCTTGTCCCAGTTCATTGTTAAAATATATGAATGGCACATTAATAACGCCCTGTTTCAGCACTCAATCTCTATTCATGAAGCACTAATGCATGTGCTTAATTTTATATGTGTGCTAAAGTCCCAACAATAACATCAAAGTTAAATTCAAGCCAGTTGTACATGGCTTCCTGAATAAGGATGAATGTAAGCATAGACTCATAGACTCTAGGACTGCAAGGGACCTCGAGAGGTCATCGAGTCCAGTCCCCTGCCCTCATGGCAGGACCAAATACTGTCTAGACCATCCCTGATAGACATTTATCTAACCTACTTTTAAATATCTCCAGAGATGGAGATTCCACAACCTCCCTAGGCAATTTATTCCAGTGTTTAACTACCCTGACAGTTAAGAACTTTTTCCTAATGTCCAACCTAAATCTCCCTTGCTGCAGTTTAAGCCCATTGCTTCTTGTTCTATCATTAGAGGCTAAGGTGAACAAGTTTTCTCCCTCCTCCTGATGACACCCTTTTAGATACCTGAAAACTGCTACCATGTCCCCTCTCAGCCTTTTCTTTTCCAAACTAAATAAACCCAATTCCTTCAGGCTTCCTTCATAGGTCATGTTCTCAAGACCTTTAATCATTCTTGTTGCTCTTCTCTGGACCCTCTCCAATTTCTCCACATCTTTCTTGAAATGCGGTGCCCAGAACTGGACACAATACTCCAGCTGAGGTCTAACCAGCGCAGAGTAGAGCGGAAGAATGACTTCTCGTGTCTTGTTTACAACACACCTGTTAATGCATCCCAGAATCATGTTTGCTTTTTTTGCAACAGTATCACTTGTGTCTAAATGCTTTGCTGAATTGAGGACAAAGGGCTCATCCAGCAAAGTTGCTTAATCTTACACATGCTGACAATGGATAGATAGATAGTGAAGTAATATGCTGAGAACATATTTCCCTAATCCCTCTGCATGATCAGACTGTTTAAATGTCTCTGCTGGAATGAACCCTAAAAGGAGTACTGTCACTGGAGCGCTGAAATAGCCATATTTCACATTTTGTTCTGCTTCTTATCATAAAGTTAATATTTCTTTATAACTCTTCAAATACTGAGGAGTCAAATAACGGCAGGCAGTTCTGTTTGTTTCAGTTAAGCCCCCAAAATCTGGATGCTTAATTTAAACGTATCTTCTCCCTACAACCCCTCTTCTTTTACTGCACCTGGGTCTCCCTCTCTACTCCCTTTTTGAAATCTCGTTTCACCTTCACTCCCTTCCTTCTTTTCCTCCCTCTGTCTTATATTTAAATCATTCTTTGCTCCCCTTCAGACTCAAAGTTGAATCAGTCAGTTTTCTTTAGCAGGTCATTAAGAGTCATCCTCCTACTTGATAAGAGAAGTGCTCTTGCCCATGTGCATCCCTCTGCATTCCTCCTCCGCTCCTTTCTGTAATCTTGGAGTATCCTCAACTGAAAGATCTCCTTTGCACAGGTCACAGAGCAAGTCCACTCATTACCACCTTGACAAATGTGCCACTACCCTAGCACTCATTCTGCTGAATCACTCATTCATACATAATGTTATTTCACAGCTCGATTAGAGCAATTCCCCCCTTACAGGCCTCCCAGTATCGCTCATATCCCAACTCCATGCTGTGCAGAGTGCTACATCATGCCACATCACACACTCCAACATATCACATTACTTCTGTCACAAAATATCTCCACTGATTCCTCATCCACCACAAAATTACTCTTATAACCTTCAATGCCCACCATGATCACAGCCCCTCTAATTCGCCTTACCCACTTCCCTGTGCTCTGTCAATTCTGTCCTTGTCTCAGTTCCTATTCCCTTTTCTCCTCTGTTGAAGACTATTCTTTTGTTCCTTCCATGCTCAATATCTAGAACCTTCTACCCATTCCCCTTTGCCTCACAGAGTCTCCAAATGAAGGTCAAAATGCTGCAGCCAGCGAGCTCCCAACCATTTTCCCAACACTGACATGTTGAATGCTGGGTAGATGCATACAGTGGTCAGGGGAACTCTTCCCTTTCCAGGTCATGCAGTAGTTGCAGAGCCACTTCACGGAGGCTATTCCAGTTTTGTCAGCAGACATTTTACACAGTTCCAACTAATGTAGTGGACAGGATGATCTACGCCAGGGATAGGCAACCTATGGCACGCGTGCCAAAGGCGGCAGGAGAGCTGATTTTCAGTGGCCCTCTCACTGCCCAGGTCCTGGCCACCAGTCTGGGGGGCTCTGCATTTTAATTTAATTTTAAATGAAGCTTCTTAAACATTTTAAAAACCTTATTTACTTTACATACAACAGTAGTTTAGTTATATATTATAGACTTATAGAAAGAGGCCTTCTAAAATGTTAAAATGTATTACTGGCACGCAAAACCTTAGATTAGAGTGAAAAAATGAAGACTCGGCACACCACTTCTGAAAGGTTGCCGACCCCTGATCTACCGCATGGCAAATCCTGTCTTTTCCCCATAAACTCCTACTCTCTGCACACTGATGCAAAGAGAAGTCAGGACCTAGGCTCCCTCACACAGAGGGAATGCACTCTTTACCTGCCCTCCTGTCCCACACATACACACAACCTGCCTCTTCTCCTTTCTCCTGCAAAACAAAATTGCAATGGTCAAACTCCAGAGGACCTGTGCATGGCCATGGAGCAGGGGGCTAGATTTGCCCTTGAATGAATAACTCCCTATACGTCAATATAACCTATTGGCCTACTTTCCCCGCTCCCTAAGTACCCCTAAATTAGCCAATAGGAAGTACAGTTAGGGTCCAAAGTCCAGGCATCTATCTTTGCTTGGGATTCATAGCTGTGAACTCTCTCTTGGAGCTAGAATGGGGGACATGCAGGTTCAGTTCCTCCTTCTGCCTAATGTAGAGCTGTGATTGGAACTTCAGTTTTCTACCTCTTAGATGAGTGCCTTGACAAGTGGGCTATAGAATCAATCTCAAGTTCTCTCTGGTCCAATGCATACTTAATTATTTGTACATAGTGCAATGGCTTCAAAAGGAATGAGTGTGAGAGCTCCACCTCACTATCCCATAGTCCAATGGTTAGAGCATTCACCTGAGGGGTGGAAACCCCAAATTCAAATCTCTGCCCTGTATTAGGTGTGCTCTGAGATATCTACTGGATCAAGCCCTTCAGGCAAAGGAGGTGGGGGAATGCATTGTTTGAGTACAGGGCCGCCCAGAGGATTCAGGGGGCCTGGGGCAAAGCAATATCGGGGGCCCCTTCCATAAAAAAAAAGTTGCAATACTGTGGAATGCTATATTCTCGTGGGGGGGCCCTGTGGGGCCCAGGGCAAATTGCCCCACTTGCCGCCCCCTCCCCAGTGGGGCAGCTCTATTTGAGTATCCTGCTGGTGCTTAAGTGTGAGATATGCAACCGGGTGCCTAAACTGATGCAGCTGTGTGTATGACCACTACCAAAAACTTAGGACTGTAGGGATTTTAGGCACTTCCAGGTTTCAGCAGCAGCTAAGCATGGGTTTCAAAGATCTCAGCGATGCCTAATGTGGCAGTTGGATGCCAAAGTCCTTTTGTTTATCTGGCTCATGAGTAACTTTCCACATAAAAGTGATCTCTTTGAATGAAGTGGGACTACTCCCATGCCTAAAAGCTACTCACATGCCTAAGGGTTTGCAGAATTGGGGCTTCTGTTTGGAAAAACAATGAACCATGTCATCATCCTAACCTAAACCTCCTATGGATTAATGTAAAAAAGTCACTGGTCCATGAAAGCTATTAAATACTTTTCTGACTATGCATAGATTAAACCTTACAAGAAACATAACTAGCAAAGGGTTATACTGAACAGAAACAAAACTCTGAGACCACATATGGAATGTATGTTAATCAGATTTGTGGGCAGAAACTTTCATATAAGTAAGAGACACTTTCTAAGACATTACTAGTGCCCTGAAAGAGCATGGAAAATAGGCCAGTAGGTTAAGCCAATGGATAAAAGAGAGGCAAGCAAAGGTGAATTTGTTTACACAATCTGTAATAATTTTCTCTGATCAGTGTTGATTTTCCTTCAAGAAAGGAAAATCAACACATCCGATAATTCTTCAAGGTATGTCTACACTACAATTAAAAACCTGTGGCTGGCCCATGCCAGCTGACTCAGGCTCGCAGGGGTTGGCCTAAGGGCTATTTAAGTGTGATGTAGACGATGAGGCTCAGGCTGGGGAACAGGCTCTAGGACCCTGTGAAGTGGGAAGGTGCCAGAAATCAGGCTGCAGTCCGAGCCCAAATAGCTACACTGCAATTAAACAGTCCTTTAGCCAGACCACCTGCCCTCTTGCAAGCCTGAGTCAGCTGGCATAGGCCAGCTGCAGGTTTCTAATTGCAGCATAGACATACCCTTAGGCTGCTCTCTGATCAACATGCTGCCTTCTGTGAACCCCATTCTTAGTACTTAACTCTTCCTATACACTGTATAGGGAGCCTAGGCCTTCTAACTCAAGGCTATGGATTTCACTGGGTGACAAGTCATCTAAAAGTTAGATACTGCATCAGAGTTGCCATGCCTAAGTCCCTTTGTGTATCTGGGCTACATATGTTTAAGTGTTTGCAGGATCAGGGCTGTCAAATGCTTTCTACCTTCCCCTTTTACCATTGGTAGGCTTCCATCACATCATATTATATCTGGCTTAAAAACTGGGACAATTAATGTAATGCTGTGCAAATGGAGAAAACAGTTAGGAGTAATTAATTATAAGAGTAATTAATTATACCTAAGAGTAATCAAATCAAAATTAGGAGTATAGCAAATAAATCAGAAGTATCTTGAAATTGTGAATTTTGAAAATTCCTGTGTCAGTTCTCTGATCACAATCTAGCTTGTTACAGCCAAAGAGATAAAGAATGAGACAGTTCCTATATCCTGTCTCAGCTGTCAGGTGAATAATTACTGTGAGACATGACTGCCTTGTAGCTGACCCTCTGAATACAAATTTCTCCCATCCATGCACAAGGATTGCATAAGGGCCTTTTATCGTGTTCTTTTCAACAAATGTTTGATTTTAGTGCTTTATTACTCAAAAATTAAAATGGAATATCATTTCAGTGGTGCATATGGAAGTTTATCAGATGGTTGCATTAGAATCAGTTACAGTAAAATTAATATCAAATTCATTCCCAATGATTATTCCAAACTATTGGTAAAGAATGAAAACAGAGATTACAACCTGCTGTGTAAAAAACAAAGTATACTTCCCCAAAAAGACCAAAAATAGCAAAATGGAAAGCCTGGTTTGGACATGAGTGAAACCACAAAGGTTCTATGGTTTCTGGTTATCACACAAACAATATGTAGCTGTATGGTACTCCTCTTTATTGGACCCGCTTTTGAAAATCATGTTCTTTTCATTAGTGCATGACAAACTGAGAAATGCAGGCAACAGATACTCTGCAGTGTGTTAATTCAGCGCTCATAATTAAATCAAGACTACACAGAACAAAAGGCGACCTGAGAGGATAAAAAAATCAGAAATATGTCTGGACTGGAACTTCTCTCCTTAAAAACTCTGCCTGGATTACAGTAACAGGGAAGACTACCATGGGCACCAATCCAACACATATATGCTTAACTTTACCCACTAACTTCGGTGGGATAACTCACAGTGCATAAAATTAAGCATGGCCCTAAGGGTGCAGGGTCAGGACTCAGTGTGTTAGAAAATCTAATCACAGATTAAAATTTGTATTTTTCAAAACCTACAAAAAGTAACATAACTGATCCACTCAGGGAGTCACTGTGAGTACTATGCGACACCAGCCCACAGGTGACAGGGTACTGGGGTACCATATGCTCAGAGGCAAGTATTCTCAAGCACAAGGCCCTTCAGGCACTAGCCCTCAGTGGGTTCCCATGAACCAGGGGTTGGCAACCTTTCAGAAGTGGTGTGCCAAGCCATTTATTCACTCTAATTTAAGGTTTTGCGTGCCAGTAATACATTTTTAATGTTTTTAGAAGGTCTCTTTCTACAAGTCTATAATATATAACTAAACTATTGTTGTACGTAAAGTAAATAAGGTTTTTAAAATGTTTAAGAAGCTTCATTTAAAATTAAATTAAAATTCAGAGCCCCCCAGACTGGTGGCCAGCTTCTGGGCAGTGTGAGTACCACTGAAAATCAGCTCATGTGCTGCCTTCGGTATGCATGCCATAGGTTGCCTACCCCTGCCATAAACACTCTCAGTGCTGATGAACAACAAAAGATTGCTGTATTAGAGCTGCCAGAAATAAACAGTGCAATTATAGTGGGTCAAAACTTAGAAGACAAACATAAGATCATAAAAAACATAAGAATGGCCATACTGGATCAGATCAAAGGTCCATCTAGTCCAGTATCCTGTCTTCCAACAGTGGCCAATGCAGGTGCCCCAGCGGGAATGAACAGAACAGGTAATCATTAAGTGATCCATCCTCTGTCACCCATTCCCAGCTTCTGGCACCATCCCTGCCCATCCTGGCTAATAGCAATTGATGGACCTAGCCTCCATCAGTTTATCTAATTCTTTTTTTAACCCTGTTATAGTATTGGCTTTCACAACATCCTCTGGCAAGGAGTTCCACAGGTTGACTATGTGTTCTGTGAAAAAATACTTATTTTTGTTTGTTTTAAACCCACTGCCTATTAATTTATTTGGTGGACCCTAGTTCTTGTGTTGTGAGAAGAAGTAAATAACACTTTCTTATTTACTTTCTCCACACCAGTCATGATTTTATAGACCTCAATCATATCTCCCCTTAGTCATCTCTTTTCCAAGCTGAAAAGTCCTGGTCTGATTAATCTCTCCTCATACAGCAGCCATTCCATACCCCTAATTATTTTTGTTGCCCTTTTCTGAACTTTTCCAATTCCAATATATCTTTGTTGAGATGGGATGACCCCATCTGCATGCAGTATTCAAGATGTTGACATACCATAGATTTATATAGAGGCAATATGATATTTTCTGTCTTATTATCAACACAACAGTTTCCAATTCAGCCCCTACGTAGGGTGACCACCCGTCCCTAATTGGGTGTGACAGTCCTGAAACGCAGAGATCAAGTCCTGGCCCCAGGCTGAATGACTCCAGGACAGCATTTGTCCAGGATCCCTGCAGCACTGCTCTGCGCCAGCCTGAGGCTCAAGGGCAGAGCCAGCCCCTTCCCAATGGGGAGGAGGAGTGTGAGATGGACCTTAGCCCCTCTTCACCACAAGGCTCTGCCCCTGCTCCTCCTTTTCCTCCCCAAGGCCCCACTCCTGGCCAGGCCTGAAGCCAGAGCCGGGCCATGGTAAGTGCCGTTCATGGAGCCTGGACTGCTGTGGGGAGTCTTGGACCCTCCACCTGTCCTGAGCAGCTCACCCCAGGGGGTGGGGACATGGGCCAGAGGCTGCTCGCGGGCACCCTAGCCCCCTTCCCAAGGCAGGTGGAAGGTCCAGGGCTCCCCACTGTGGCGTGGGCTTCCTGGGCAGCTCTTAACACTGCCCAGCTCCAACTTCTGGCCTGGCCAGAGGGTGGGGCCTCAGAGAGAAGAAGAGGAGCAGAGGACAGGGCCACAAAAAGGGGACACTGCATGTGTCCATTTTTGCATTTTGAAAAGGTGGTCACCCCACCCCTAAGGGCAGTCCACTACTGAAGTCTGAAGATGGGGCTCCTAAGGCCTCGTGCCAGGGATACTCACTCCAGGCCAGCCCTCTCCTGGATGCCCTCATGCCCCTGGCCTGCAAATCCCCCAGCCAGAGTCCAGTCCTTTTATCTGGCACATGTAGTCTCATTATGGCCTGTAAGCCACTCCTGGCTATCTATGAACCACTGCCATGCTCTCCTGCCCAGCAATATGTTGCTTCCCAACATCAGCCTCTGCCCTTCAGACCCAGGTATTACACTGCATGGCCTTCTCTCCCCAGCCAGTTCCCTTCTGACCCAGCCTATTGTCACTACTTTTTGCTATTACTCCCAGGATGGAGAATTATCCTTTCTATTGATGCTAAACAAACACAGAGTATTTGCTTTTTTGTGGGGGAGCGTCTAAATTCCAAACCCATTTCTTTAAACTGGTATTTTAGCACAACTATTATTTGTTCATATAGTTCATATATAGGGTCTGCCATTTTAGCACTAAACATTACTTTGATTTGATTTTATCCTTAATAGCTCTCAGATATTCTTGCCTGACAAGTGCTATATAAATGCAAATCACATGGTATTGTCATAAAATGAGAAATCAAATTATCATGATTTGTGAAATCTCATTATAGTACAGTAGCACATAATGAAAGCAGTTTTCACAGTGCCAGCATTTTTGTTTTGTTTTTTTCATATTTACAGATGAACTGAGCATCTTCCTGACTAGCGGCATGTTCTGAAGTACAAAAAGGGCATTTCTTTTTCGTTCGTTTGGATATATTTGATTTGAATTAAAGAAACTTCTTTAAGGCCATTATCTTTCTCTGCAATCTGTGATAAATTGACAGGTTCTTGTAGGAACATTAAAGATCTTTATTTTCGGAGTATTTCTGTGGAAAGCTCTTAAATAAGGTGTGTGCAGTATTTCTTTTACTAAAGCCCAGCTTAAAATGAGAGATGCCCCAACTGGATTGATTAAAGTAAAAAAACATTTAAAGTAGCAGGCTGTTGGATATTAACTCTTTACAAGCACAATGATCCTATAACATCTGAACTGTCCAGGAGAGGGCTGGACAGTGCAGAATACATGTTTTGCAGGAAATTCAAGACTGGGAGCGTGCTGAGGTAACCCTGCAGGTAGTAATCAAGGCTGCTCAAAGCCAGAGTGTGGCTGGTGTGTTGCCAACAGGCTGCTGGGGTCAGAGTTGTTGGATCAAGATTATAGCTATACACAAACACTCAGGGTATGACCTGCTTGCTATTTGTGAGCAGCCCAGGTTGGGAGCTACAACAGCAAAGCATTGTGAGGCACACAAGGTTGCAGGGCAGGTGGTGACACAACCCCTCACTGGTCTGAATTATACCCAGAATGTGATGCCTATTCACTTGCAAGAATGAAGAGAAAGAGAGAAAATGTACAAACCTGTTACAATTTCAATGAATGTGATAGCTCCTTCAACATGGCCTCTGACTCTTTGTAATGTGAAATTATAAATGCCGCCAGCAGTCAGACCTGTAACTGTGTAGTCATTCAGCACTCCCAAAATACTATATTCTTTCCTGAATGTACTGTTTGATACAGATACTGTATAATGGGTGAAGTTGGTCCTGGTTGGATTCCACATGAGTGTAGCAGAGGAAATATTTGCCTTTTTTAACGTTAGACCACATATCCCAGCTGGTTCTACATTTTTAAAGAAAAAAAATATAAAGATAGATATATATTATATTATATAAACAATTAAAGTAGACTTTATCATATTCAACTAAAAGTTACATCAATCTGCAAAAATAAGGATTTTTAATGTGAATGTTTTGAGATTTCCTAATATTATGAAATATAAAGCTTTTAAGGAGATTTTCTGGTCACAGATGCAGAATAGCCAGTGCAGTTCTGCTACCTGGAGCAAGAAGGCAGGATTTAGGAAGCAAGTACAGTGGATATGCACCCTATGTACATAATGCAGCCTATGTGATTCCAGACTTATCAGGATTCCAGCCCTAGCAGAGCTCTCATTAGAAAAACACAGCTAGTCAGAGTTGCAGAAATATGAGAATTGAGCCCTTTATAAATAACATTAATGATTCTATTCACAGAAATGTAAAGTTTACAAAAATATTATGGACAATACTATTTTATAAGTAAGGACTTAAGTCGCTAAATTTTTCATACATTCACTCAAAAGTCAACCCATCAAACTATCCAGGTTCAATAATAAAAGTTACTAAAAAAAAGACTTCTTGTAAAAATGACATTAATTTTTAATTAATAACCAATAATTAATAGTGTTTTCTTTAACATATATGCCCTGTTACAATTTGAAGGAAAATGCTTCTCAGGTTTCCCTAAAGGTGCACATTACAGAAATGTTCATTAAGCTTGCATGCAGACTCCTGAAATCTTGTGAATTAATGCAACATTTTTCTGTGAAAATTGGCAGGGCTTACTATCAAGAGCAAGGAAAAGCCTATTCACAGTTAAATCTTTGCCCAGATACATATTGGATTTACCCTCGATACTCATGAAAATATTTGGCCAAAGATGGACTTCTCAAATAGGGGAAGATGCTTACTCCCTCTGCCTGAGACGCATTCTGCATCAATGAGATTCTGCAGGGCTGGGGCTGGCTAGCCTGTGAGTAACTGGCTGAGTTACTAGGTTTACTGTGCTTGCAGAACAAGCTCATTAAATCACTCAAAGGTTAAGGAGTTTGGGACCAAATAAACCACAGGAAACCACAAAATAAGAGGAGGGAAGGGCTGAGAGGTGTGTGTATGAGTTTGCTGGTTGATTTATTTTTTCCAGAATCTGACATAAATCTATTTCTCCATGACTCCTCCCCAAACATCCCCGACTCTTTCCATGCTATTCTCTGGTAGCACTACTGCTAATGCAATGGAACTTCTTCAACTTGGTGTTTACTTTTTGTACCTGCTGAGCATCTGGAGCACAATTTGTCTACTGTGTCATGCTTTCTAGCACAATCAAGCACAAGAGTATCTTCTCATGAGCATGCTGCAGCCTCTGTACAAGAGCAATCCTCCAGGTTAGTATCTCTATTTTGCAGGAATTTTAAGAAATGCTGAAACACTTGAAAGTAAAGTGTAAGATCATATTAAAAGCATTAGGATCTGTTCTTGGAACACTCTGTGGAGATGGCACAGCTAGAGCTGGATGTTTGTTGCTTCATGTAGCTATAGCTCTTCCTTTAATGCTGTATCTGTAATTGAACCCACATCTCTTGAGTTTTAACCCACTGTACTAGACATAAGACCTTCCTCTGGATTACCAGCACAACTAGGAGCTGAATGTAGCCCACAGCCTTCACTTTACCCGCACTACTCTTTTGTAACCACATATATTCATTACAACTAGCCTATTTATTTTGCCACTTTAAAAGAAACCAACTTAGAAAAACTATAAGGTGTTTTCTCACTTGTGGTGACTTTTTTCTCCACAGCCATGCTGGAATCCAAGCCTTTAACTGTCTTTAATTGAAACAAGTAGTCTATTCCAGGGGTCAGATTTTTCACTACAGCTGTGCTGCCATAAACTGTTGTAGTACGTAGCGTTTCACTGTTCGTTATCAAACAATAGGAAAGCTACAGAAGAAAAATACATTTTAATATCAAATTCTTTCACCTCACAGTAGTAATGTTCAGAGATGCCAGCTCACAGTGAAAATGTATTATAATAGCCAGATATTGCAAAGACAGAAAATCTTTCAGAAATTAATACTAAAGTTCACAAGTTTTATAACACTTTTCACAAAAATCTGTAATAAATTAGAGTAATTAAAAGAGGCAGCCTGGACTAGTGGACCCAGCACCCTGCTGGGAGTCAGGAGCCCTGGATTCTAGTCCCAGCTCATCCACTGACCTACTCTGCTTCACTGAGCACTTACCTCACTTCTCTATGCTTTTAGTTCCCCTCTCGCTCCTGTCACTTTAGTTTGTAAGTGCTTCAGGGCAGGACTGTCTATCAGTGTGTGTTTATACAGTGCCTAGCACAATGAGGACGTCTACATAGCACACAAAGTCCTAGCTCTGACTCAGGTTTGAGCCCAAGCCCCTTTTCCACCCACCCACAAATCAGTCTGACTTGAGTCAGGAAGGAGTCAGTATCCAGGTCCTAGGACCCTGCTACAGGGGCAGGTCAAAGCTCAAATTCCACTGTGACTCAGGTCCAAGCCCTGTCATCTTGCAATGTGGACACAGGTCAAGCTGCAGACCTGAATCAGAAGGTCTGCATAGTTCAGTATGGAGGCATTAGCATAGCTGTGAGACCCAAGACCAGCAATTGTAAACCTAGATTTACAGTGTAGTAAGAAGACTCAAGCATGGGCTTAGAAACACTGATTCCACAAGTCCAGGGTTTAGTGTGCAGCGTAGATATCCCCTATGAGGCCCTAATCTCAGCTGAGACCTCTAAGGGTATGTCTACACTGCAATGTAAGCCCAGAGTTAGTGGGACTCGAGTCAGCTGACCCATGTTAGACGCTCAAGTCCAGGATTTCCCATGTTTTATTTTAACCCTAGGATAAGAATTTTCTGACCTCCAGCCCAGCAGGATCCTGGGATCTTTGGTCCGAATACTGGGTTAGTGTAGATGCAAGGAGGTTAGCTTTGAGCCTGGGCTCAAGCACAGGCTGGCACTGCAGTGTAGACATATCCTAAGAGCAATCTTAATACAAATAATAATAATAAAAGACTTTAAAGTACATCCTCTGCCCCATTTTAATCTGCATTTGAAGTAACAAAAATACTTGTGAGGGGAAGCTGAAGTCAACAGAAAACAAATTATTTTCATCATTATAAAACTAAGGCTTCTCTCCAGTTAACCTCCCTCCATCACTCTATATTTAAAGAAGGAAATATCTAAGATCCAGACCCCTATCCATTCCAAATGGGGCCAACACAGAGTTTTATCTGAAAGGGTGGAGGGTGCAGGATTTCTCTGGATCACCACCATCTGCAGAAGCAGCAGAGAGGAATTGGCCCTCATACACCACAGATCCACAGACCTCTGCACAAATTTAGGAAGATTTGCTGAAACCCAGGGTTATTTGCATTGAGGTCCTATGCGTCTGCATCATCTCCAGAGCCACCTGCCCCCCTCCAGTAGTACAGCAGCTTCACAAACACTAAATTCACTATTTAACAAAAGAGAAGAAATGAAAACCATGTTTATAGCAGTATTTCCAAAGGGCGAGGTGTCCCCCCCCATGCAAGGACTGGCTCATAGGGTGGGGCGGTGCTGGGAGATGTAAAAATTAAAAGAGGTCTAATAACATGTGGTGGGTTTCAGGGAGGCTATGAATGAGCTCATTTTACTGAAGTGGCACTCAGCATTCATAAGTTTGGGGACCGTTGCCTTATATGCTGGAGTGGCAAATTCCGTTATCTTCAAAGAGTTTATTAAACAGCTGTGGAAGGAATTTGAAACCTTTCTACTTCTCTTTCCATTTTATTTTCATGTTTCTTACTAATTTATTGGTATTTATACTACAGCAGTGCACACAAGCCCCTATCAGGATTGGGGACCTGTCATGTATAGGCACCAAATAAGATGAGGTCCCTGCCCCAAAGTGCTTTCTGGTTATCTGTAACATTACAGAATAATTCCCTTATAACAAACAGTTTAATTTAAATTTATGAAACTACAGTATATTATTTTATCATAGGGGTTTTTAAATAACTTAAAAGAGTAATGGCTAAATAGTTCGCTCAATACCTTGGCAGCAGTGTAGGGTAATGTAGTTGACTCAGTGGCTGGCATGACTTTAGGAGATTCATTTCCCAGGCAGATGGAGCTCAGTAATGGCTGACAGGTGAGGTACTTGTGCTCTACAGGAAAGTAACAGTACTCTCTAATAGCAAACCCCGGCTAGCTGAGTCACAGAGCAGTATTGATCCCAGTTTTGAAGGAGACCACCTACCAGCCATTTGGATTAGAGTGACGATGTAAAGAATAAGAACTACCTAATGCGTAAAAGAGCAGGCCAAGAATTAATGACTAGGATCAGGCATATAGGTTTACTTTGAGCTGGGGCCAAGTACTTCAGAGCTCTTGGTGTGCCTGAACCAAAAGAAAAAAATCATATAATAGTCTTTAAAACAGGGATTTTCAAAGAAGCCTAAGCGAATTAGACACCCAACTCCATTCATTGGTATGGTTCAGCAGCTCTATCCTACTCCAAAGCCGCATAACTGCTTTCTATCACCACAGAGGGATAGTACCATTGCACTGGATCATACCAACAAATGGGATTTGGCCACATAACTCCCACAGGCTTCTTTGAGAACCCCAATGTAAATTCCTAGGCAGTTTCAAGGTCTGTGAGACCAGTCCTGCCCTAGTCCCTTCCATGGGCATTGAAAGGCTTGAATACAATGAAATTCTGCAGCACAGGAGAGCAAGTGTTAAGAAGTACATGAAGGAAGTCTGAAAACACATGTGCCACGGAGCTGTGCTCTATAAGAGTCCCTTATGCTTTAGCATGCATGGCTTTTGAGGGGCAAGAGCTGGGCCAGGGGAAAGGAAAGGTAGACCCACAACTGTACAGATCCACCAGCTGCTTCCCCCCAGGACAGGTGGGCTCAGGAGTGAAGAGAAGTATCACAGGAGCAAGAGTGACCTGAAAGCACAGTAGTACAGCTAGGAAGGGGATTCCATCCCCTCAAAACCTTGTGTATCTCCCCAGCACAGTGCCTGTTTCTTTGGGCTTAACTCCAAGGAGAATGTTGTTTACTCATGTGAATTACAGAGAGTGGCAAAATACTAAAAGCAAAGTAATGTATTAAAATATTTACATTATATATATATAATGAAACAAGAAGAAAGCACATTTTAAATATTATCTTCACTATACAAACTACTATACATGTCACGGAAAGATGGTGAGCTGGGATGATTAATTTTAAATGATCAGTAAAATGATCCCAATTATGCGGGTACACTTTGCTAAGTAACCAGTCTACTGAAGTCCTTCTCATTAAAGTTTTACACAAGCTCATTTATTCAGGAAAAACACTGTCTTACATGGCTGCCTCCTCTATAATTAGTCAAACAATACTGTGTCACAGAGATTAATATTAGCGATTACAATTTTTTTCCATAAGATTTGGTAAATACATCCTTGCCAAACACAAACAAAATTTCAAAAGCACATCTCAGCTAGCATAGAAAATCAAAGAGAATTTATTTTAAAAATGAGTAAAATACTCTGGGATGCATGAATGAATTGTGCTGTGGCTGGGATCACTGGTCACTCTCAGTAAGTCAGATTGATGGTGAACATTGTAATACAATAAACTGCTATATTAAGAAAACTCAGATTATAGGACATCAATGTCACAGGTCAAATCTGAAACCTTAGTGCAAATATAGAGAAAATTACAAATTCTAATATCAGAGGGCACAAACTTCTATTTTTAGAAAAACTTCTATTTTTATAAGAACTGAAAAGGATTTAAAAGGCAGCACTAGTTTTTACACATTATTTATCTCACCTGAAACATTTCAAAGCCTCCTCTTGGCAGTTTCCAAGACAAATATACGGTATTCTCTTCTTGTCCAAAAACCTGTAAATCTGAGGGTGGATCAGGATCTGAGGCAAAGATAGACAGAGATACATAATATAATATCAGAATATTCTAGACAAGTTTAAAGGAGAATGAGTTTTATAGACAAAATTTTTAAAGAAATATTTTACATTTCAAATTAAATATGAAAATAAAGTTTACATTTCATAGTTCAGAAGAATGTACATGTTAACAATATATAATGTTGTTGCTTGAGGTACAGTGTGATAAAATAACTAGGAAATTATAAAAAAAATTGGTTTAGGGAGATGAAAGTATTGCAAAATTCTGTAGAAAAAGCAATTTTATTTACATTATTTTATTCTAATTATTCACACCATTATCTAACTACATGTAGCTTCCGTTAATAACATAGAAGCAAATTATTTGTTGCTTAATATTTTCATTTATTTCATGTTTACAGATCTTTAGCCTGAAAAGGTAAGAATGTTATACATGTGTATGAATTTAATCATAACATTTTTAAGATTCCTGGATTAAATAAAAATATGTTTCAACCAAGACTCTAGAAAAAGAACAGCCCTTACTATCTGCAGCCCTGACAAGTTAAATAAATAAGCATGAACTTACAAGTACTAATTTTGAGGGTGGTAGGATGGCTTTTCTTTAATCCATTGGTAGTCACAATACTAATTAAGAAGTCAGTCCCTGGAGAAAGACTGTCAAATCTGAACATTCTACATATTTAAGAAAAACATGGTTATATTTTTAAGAATTTGGAAAACAAATTTATATTACTGTACATCATTCACAGATTAATTAATATTACATAGACCTAATGCAAAAGTTATATGCATATGCTGCCAGCCATTGAGATCGCTTTTATATGATGCAAGTTAAATTCCTTACAGGAATCATGTTCAGATCCTGCAGTCACTCTATACGCAACATTCAGGTAGCATTAATTCATTTCAGACAGATATGGATCTGAGATGATAAATTTTGGGCCAGATTATGACATGACCATAGGCTGGTGGGTGGCTGTTCAGACCCAGGGTTTTACTTTGGGCTTATCTAGGTATAAAGCCCATTAGATTCGTTTATTTCTTTAAAAAAAAAAGAAAGTAGTTCATAAAAGAGGAAGAGGAAGATGTTTGTTGATCAAGATTAGGATTTTTTTTCTGTACATAAGCGCACATTAACATTAGTGTGCAGGGTTGGACTAGATGACCTCCTGAGGTCCCTTCCAGCCCTACATTTCTATATTCTATGATTTTTAAATGTACCTGCCAAACAATGAATATTACATATAAATAATAATTCAGCAGGGTCTCTTTAAATATGCAATGTGACATCTGGTTATATATATTTATTTGATTGTGCAGTAAAATATCATCCTCGTACCTTACACTGGAAGATAATATTTCCTCTTTGCAGAAGCTTTTGCTGATAATTGAAATAATGTATCCATCAAATATATTTTGTGCTGATGACCAGTTAACAGTTATTGATTCTGCGTCTTTACTGTGATTCATATATTTAACCGGGCTTGGTACTGTGTCAACAAAGAAATCAATGTTTAAATAGCCTATTCTATCATAGGGCTAACAGCACCAATTACCCCCAGCCAAAAAAAGCCCCACCACACCTAGAAAAGTTTGTATAGACCCTAAAATATACTTATCACAGGGATACACGGAGTCATACATACAGGGCTTGATTCTCCACTGTATCAGACCTCTGAGCAAAGCTAATAGGGAACTGGCCACAGCTCCCTGATTTACAGCCACATGGCCCTCGTACAAATTAAAGCTGCAGGAGGGGCAGCTTTAATCTACATCACTGACACAAGGTCCCTCAAGGACTCCACACTAGTGGGGAATTGGCATGCTCCCTCTGACTCCACTCTCACGAGTAGCAGGAAGGATAGAAAAAGAGACATACAGGCCAGGAACAGAAGTGGAAGGGGTCAGGAGGTGGGGTTGTGAATAGGAACAGAGGGGGAAGTGTGGTGGATAAGAAGAGAGGAGTACAGGACAAGAGCCAGCTTGGGTTGGACAAGAGCAGAGGGCAGAGAGCACAGTAGGGTCAATAACCACTAGAGCACACTACCTTCTAGAACCTGGAATTGAATCCAGGTAAGTCTCTATATTCCTTAATTCAGCCCCACATGTTATGAGATTGTCTTTAGCTATCTTACCGCAAAAATACACCTTTTTTTGTAGCTTTACAGCCACAGCTGAGTCACCCTACTAGCCAACCAATCCCTGGAGGAAGAAGCAGCAGTACAGTGATGAGCTCTAAACTGCAAAATCATTAACTGGGGATGGTACTAGATATTGGCAGTATAATCACTTGATGGTGATATTTGAACACAGTACAATTGGCAGTGTCTTCAGAGAAGCTGCCTACGTACATTATGAATGCAAATGGGTGATGGAGTAAGGGGAGTAGGGTGACCAGATGTCCTGGTTTATAGGGACAGTCACGATTTTTGGGTCTTTTTCTTATATAGGCTCCTATTAACCCCCATCCCCTGTCCCGATTTTTCACACTTGCTGTCTGGTCACCCTAAAGGGGAGAGAGAACCTTCTGAAACTGAAAGAGTCCCGTGGATTGAAAATAGTTCCAGAAGGAGAGAAAGTTGCAAACAAACCTGGGTTCAAGTGATAAAGGGCTTTAACTGAGAGCAGGAGGTAGCTATAAGGAAACAGAATCTAGCTGTGTAACAGAAAGAAAAAAATCATGGCAGCAGAGAGATAGACAGCAGAAATTGTGATTAAAATCAAAGGGCCATGACATAAGATTTATGAAGCTGATGTGGGAAATACATATGCTTCTGAGAACTAGAGTGCCTGACTGAAAGACCAACTTACTCTGGTGAAAACTAACCAGATATGGATAGCACCGAAGAATACTGACATGATTGGAAACGAAAGGAAAAAAGAAAACACAACTAATGTGAAGTCCAATGAGACTTCACGATTGCAGGAAAGAGAAAAACATTACATAGATATTTCATAAGCCAAAGCTGAAAGTGGAGAAAAAAATATATATATCTACAAATTCATTCCTGGTGTAAATGGACGCAACTCCAAAGGGACACCAATGGGAATTGCACCCATGTACAGGAATCAGTTGGGTCCACAATACACAAAGTTACCCAAATTCAACAACTGAGCAAGCAGGACTAGACATTAAAGAGAGAAATTCTAAGGCAAATTATTTTGCTTGCTTTCTCTAATGACTAGCAACACTTGCCAAGCACTGTGCAATATCAGTAACAAGAGTGGACATCTGGCAACATAATTCTTAAGATAACATTAGCAGGACCATGGCACAGTATAACCATACCCAAATATGCTTTTCAGAGCAGGGAAACAGCCAAAGAAAAGAGCCAAGAAGATAACAATGAAGGAAAACTTGGAAGAAATTATGAAGATGGTTGAACTAACTACCTAAGACAAAAAAGTTTCAAGCAACTTCAGGAGAATACAAGTAATATTGGTAGAGGCAAATGTATACTGAATTATAACAGTAAGGTCTCACCTGTCTCTATTTCTTTTATTACAAGAAGGCTGTCTTTGAAACCTTCTTTTTCTGTTCGAATTGTAAAGTTGTACAGCATTCCAGGAATAAGATTGGAAAACAATGCCATTTCTTGCATGACTTTTTGGACCTACAAATCAAATGTTATAGCTTACGTATTTCTACAGAACTGCTTCAAGATTTTTTAAGTAATAGTAAATTGTTTATTTGAAGCATGTCTGTGTTTTGAATGGGTTAATATCTGTTAGCATCAGATACAATTTATTAGACTAAAAGTGGTGCAACAGTAACTTTCTTCACTATACACAATTAATGTTCTTAAAAACATACCATGATAGTGCCTCCACAATTTGTACATGTGACTTCATACTGCTGAAAATTTCCATCAGCACGATCCCAAACAATTTGTATTGAAGTATCTGTAACTTTACCTTCATGTACATTTAGTGGAGCTGCCAGACCTAAAAAAACCAAACCACATAAAACATCTAAATGCAATGATGGGCCCTTATCCATCAGTTCTGCACGCATAAATGCCATTGAAGTCAATGGGATACATGCAAGTGAAGGACAGCAGGATGAGACCTTATATTGTAAGAATTTTCAGATCCCCTTAGAGACCAGGGGCATCTTCATCATCTGGACCCATGGGAAGGAGACTCTGGAAAAATTCCACCATGATTTCAACAGCTTCCACCCCACCATCAACCTCAGCCTGGACCAATCTACACGGGAGGTCCACTTTCTTGACACCACGGTGCAGATAAGTGATGGTCACATTAACACCACCCTATATCGAAAACCTACCGACCGCTATGCCTACCTTCATGCCTCCAGCTTCCATCCCGGACACATCACACGATCCATTGTCTACAGCCAAGCACTGAGGTACAACCGCATCTGCTCTAACCCCTCAGACAGAGACCAACACCTACAAAATCTCCACCAAGCATTCTCAAAATTACAATACCCGCACGAGGAAATAAGGAAACAGATCAACAGAGTCAGACGTGTACCCAGAAGCCTCCTACTGCAAGACAAACCCAAGAAAGAAACAAACAGGACTCCACTGGCCATCACATACAGCCCCCAGCTAAAACCCCTCCAATGCATCATCAAGGATCTACAACCCATCCTGGACAATGATCCCACACTTTCACAGGCCTTGGGTGGCAGGCCAGTCCTTGCCCACAGACAACCTGCCAACCTGAAACATATTCTCACCAGTAACTGCACACCGCACCATAATAACTCTAGCTCAGGAACCAATCCATGCAACAAACCTCGATGCCAACTCTGCCCACATATCTACACCAGCAACGCCATCACAGGACCTAACCAGATCAGCCACACCATCACTGGTTCATTCACCTGCACATCCACCAATGTAATATACGCCATCATACGCCAGCAATGCCCCTCTGCTATGTACATCGGCCAAACTGGACAGTCTCTACGGAAAAGGATAAATGGACGCAAATCAGACATTAGGAATGGCAATATACAAAAACCTGTAGGAGAGCACTTCAACCTCCCTGGCCACACTATAGCAGACCTTAAGGTGGCCATCCTGCAGCAAAAAAACTTCAGGACCAGACTTCAAAGAGAAACTGCTGAGCTTCAGTTCATCTGCAAATTTGACACCATCAGCTCAGGATTGAACAAAGACTGTGAATGGCTTGACAACTACAGAACCAGTTTCTCCTCTCTTGGTTTTCACACCTCAACTGCTAGAACAGGGCCTCATCCTCCCTGATTGAACTGACCTCGTTATCTCTAGCTTGCTTGCTAGCATATATATACCTGCCCCTGGATATTTCCACCACATGCATCTGAAGAAGTGGGTATTCACCCACGAAAGCTCATGCTCCAAAACATCTGTTAGTCTATAAGGTGCCACAGGATTCTTTGCTGCTTTTATAGAGACCAGTGAAAGTCTGGTACAGAAACAGATGGCAGGATAGGATCCAAGATCACATAAGGCGTCAACTGGAGTATTATGTCCAGTTCTGCGCACCACATTTCTGGAAAGACATGGCCAAACTAAACAAAGTCCAAACAACAACAACAAATATGATTAAAGGTCTAGAAAACATGACTTATGAGGGAAGATTGAAAAACTGGGTTTGTTTAGTCTGGAGAAGAGAAGACTAAGGGGGGACATGATCATAGAATCATAGAGCTTAAGGTCAGAAGGGACCATTCTGATCATCTAATCTGACCTCCTGCATAATTCAGACAACAGAATCTCACCGACCCACTCCTGTATCAAACCTGTGTCTAAACCATGATTTGAGGACTTCAATGGCTCAAAGACTTCAAAGTGCAGAGAATCCTCCAGCAAGTGACCTATGCTCCACACTGCAGAGGAAGGCAAAAAAAACCCCAGGGCTTCTACCAATCTGCCCTGGAGGAAAATTCCTTCCCGACCCCAAATATGGCAATCAGCTAAACCTTGAGCATGTGGGCAAGACTCACCAGCCAGACACCCAGGAAAGAATTCTCTGTAGTAACTCAGATCTCACTCCATCTAATATCCCATCACAAGCCATTGGGCATATATACCGCTAGTAGTCAAAAGATCAATTAATTGCCAAAATTAGGCTACCCCATTATACCATCTCCTCCCTAAACTTATCAAGCTTAGTCTTGAAGCCAGATATGTCTTTTGCCCCCACTACTCCCCTTGGAAGGCTGTTCCAGAACTTCACTCCTCTAATGGTTAGGACCCTTCATCTAATTTCAAGTCTAAACTTCCTAGTGTCCAGTTTATATCCATTTGTTCTTGTGTCCACATTGGTACTAAGCTTAAATAATTCCTCTCCCTCCCTGATATTTATCCCTCTGATATATTTATAAAGAGTAATCATATCTCCCCTTAGCCTTCTTTTGGTTAGGCTAAACAAGCCAAGCTCTTTCAGTCTCCTTTCATAAGACAGGTTTTCCACTCCTCGGATCATCCTAGTAGCCCTTCTCTGTACCTGTTCCAGTTTGAATTCATTCTTCTTAAACATGGGAGCCAGAACTGCACACAGTATTCCAGATGAGGTCTCACCAGTGCCTTGTATAACGGTACTAACACCTCCATATCTTTACTGGAAATACCTCGCCTGATGCATCCTAAAACTGCATTAGCTTTTTTAACGAACATACCACAATGACGGCTCATAGTCATCCTGTGATCAACCAGTACTCCAAGGTCCTTCTCCTCCTCTGTTACTTCCAACTGATGTGTCCCCAGTTTATAACCAAAATTCTTGTTATTAATCCCTAAATGCATGACCATGCACTTTTCACTATTAAATTTCATCCTATTACTATTACTCCAGTTTACAAGGTCATCCAGATCTTCCTGTATGATATCCCAGTCCTTCTCTGTATTGACAATATCTCGCAGCTTTGTGTCATCCGCAAACTTTATTAGCACATTCCCGCTTTTTGTGCCAAGGTCAGTAATAAAAAGATTAAATAAGATTGGTCCCAAAACTGATCCCTGAGGAACTCTACTAGTAACCTCCCTCCAGCCTGACAATTCACCTTTCAGTACGACCCGTTGTAGTTTCCCTTTTAACCAGTTCCTTATTCATCTTTCGATGCTCACATTGATCCCCATCTTTTCCAATTTAGCTAATAATACCCCAGGTGGAACTGTATCAAATGCCTTACTGAAATCGAGGTAAATTAGATCCACTGCATTTCCTTTGTCTAAAAAATCCGTTACCTTCTCAAAGAAGAAGATCAGGTTGGTTAAGCATTATCTACCTTTTGTAAAACCGTGTTCTATTTTGTCCCAATTACCATTGACCTCAATGTCTTTGACTACTTTCTCCTTCAAATTTTTTTCAAGACCTTGCATACTACAGATGTCAAACTGACAGGCCTGTAGTTGCCCAGATCACATTTTTTTTACTTTCTTAAAGATAGGAACTATGTTAGCAATTCTCCCGTCATACGGTACAACCCCTGAGTTTACAGATTCATTAAAAATTCTCACTAATGGGCTTGCATTTTCATGTGCCAGTTCCTTCAATACTCTTGGATGAAGATTATCTGGGCCCCCTGATTTCATCCCATTAAGCTGTTCAAGTTTGGCTTCTACCTCGGATGTGGTAATATCTACCTCCATATCTTCATTCCTATTTGTCATCCTACCATTATCCCTAAGCTCCTCATTAGCCTCATTAAAGACTGATGCAAAGTATTTGTTTAGATACTGGTCCATGCCCAGATTATCCTTAACCTCCACTCCATCCTCATTGTTTAGCGGTCCCAGTTCTTTCTTTTTTTCTTCTTATTTATATGGCTATAGAACCTTTTACTATTGGTTTTAATTCCCTTTGCAAGGTTCAACTCTACATGGGTTTTGGCCTTTCTAACTTTATCCCTACATGTTCTGACCTCAATAAGGTAGCTTTCCTTGCTGATCACTACCATCTTCCATTCCTTGTAGGCTTTCTGCTTTTTCTTAATCACCTCTCTGAGATGCTTGCTCATCCATCTTGGTCTACAACTCCTGCCTATGAATTTTTTCCCCTTTCTTGGGATGCAGGCTTCTGATAGTTTCTGCAACTTTGACTTGAAGTAATTCCAGGCTTCCTCCACCTTTAGAGCCCCAAGTTCTTCAGTCTAATTCACTTCCCTAACTAATTTCCTTAATTCTTTAATGTTAGCCCTTTTGAAATCAAAAACCCTAGCCACATATCTATTTCAGTTTATCCTTCCATTTAGTTTAAACTGAATTAGCTTATGATCGCTCGAACCAAGGTTGTCTCCTACAACCATTTCTTCTATGAGGTCCTCACTACCCATCAAAACCAAATCTAAAATGGCATCCCCTCTTGCTGGTTCAGCAACTACTTGGTGAAGGAATCCATCAGCTATCGCATCTAGGAAAATCTGAGCCCTAGTATTATTACTAGCACTTGTCCTCCAGTCTATATCTGGGAAGTTAAAGTCTCCCATGATCACACAGTTCCCATTAGTATTTACTTCATTAAAAACATTAAAAAGGTCTCTATCCATATCCAAATTAGATCCTGGCAGTCTGTAGCACACCCCAAGCACTATCCCTGGGGAGGCTCTAGTAGCTTTCTTCCCCAGTGTGATTTTTGCCCAGACAGACTCTGTCTTATCCATTCCATCCCTTCTTATTTCTTTACAGTCTACCTCATCATTGATATACAATGCTACTCCACCACCTTTGCCTTTATTTCTGTCTTTCCTAAACAGCACATACTCTTCCATACCGGTTCTCCAGTCATGACTACTACTCCACCAGGTTTGTTATCCCTATAATATCCGGTTTCACTTTCTACACCAGTAACTCTAGTTCCTCCATTTTGTTACCTAGGCTCCTCGCATTGGTGTGCAAACATCTTAATTCTTGCTGTTTGGCTTCACTCGCATTCTTTACCCAATTAGGCCCAGACATTCTACTGCCAGTATCACCTATTAGAATTGTATCTACAGTACCCTTCCTCCATATGTCCATTCTCCTACCCACAACAGTATCCTTTTTTGCTTTGTTTTCTTCCTTCTCAATGTTAAAATCCGGTGTGGA
Source organism: Gopherus flavomarginatus (assembly GCF_025201925.1). Taxonomy (NCBI): domain Eukaryota; kingdom Metazoa; phylum Chordata; order Testudines; family Testudinidae; genus Gopherus; species Gopherus flavomarginatus. The sequence continues at coordinate 77,665,512 of NC_066617.1, read as the reverse complement.
GATTACCTGGACAGCTCCCAACCATATCTCCTCAATTCCTAGTTTAAAGCTCTCTTAATCAGTTGTGCCAGCTTCCATCCTAGAAGTCTATTTCCCTCCCTACTCAGGTGAAGTCCATCCCCAGAGAACAGTCCTCTGTCCATGAATGCCTCGCAGTGGCCATACACCCCAAAGCCCTCCTTATAGCATCACTGCCTATCAAAACCAAACTAGCACTTGTCCTCCAGTCTATATCTGTTGATCAACCCATCTGTTGATCGCCATAATCTTATCTCACCTTTGTTGCCCTTCTCTAGGAACAGGCAGAATCCCACTGAAGATCACCTGAGCCTCAATTTCCCTAAGTGTCTTCCCTAGCCGGGCATAGTCTCCCTTGATACATTCCAGCAAGAATCTAGCTGTATCATTCGTTCCCACAATCAGCAGATTCTTTGCCACTCCCGTTAGGATCCTCTTCAGCCTCAAGTCCACATCCCATATCTTAGCACCCGGCAGACAGCACACCCTTCTGTTTTCTGGATCAGCTCTGGTTACAGGCCTGTCTATTCTTCTCAGTAAGGAGTCCCCAATCACGTAGACCTGCCTTTTCCTGGTGACGGTGTGATTCTCCCATCTATCCCCTGTTCCCTCTGGCTGCAAGTCCTCTCAATTCCTATTCACCCTTGCAATCCTCCACAACCCATCCCGTATCTTCCTGGGGCTCATGTTTGGTGTCATCTCCATTGACTCTTCCCCTCTCCTTATAGGGTTAGCTGTTCTTCTCTTCTTTCTTGCCCTCTCACCTTCAGTGACCACCTGCTGTGCCCCTTCTTCATTTTCCAACTCCGCAAACCTGTTCCTGACCTGTATTGCTCCTTCACTAGCCCGTCTTTTCCTCTGCCTGGTTGGCTTAGTCACATGCTTCCACCATCCACTTTCCTCACCCAGCAGTCTCCCCTCAGATTTCTATGGTCCTGCTTCCATCTGCAAGTCTGAGCTTTTCCCTTCGACCTCATCATGTCTTTGCTCCATCACCTGCTCTAACCCTCTTCTAAACTCGACCAGAGTTTCCACCTGCTTCTACAATCCTCGGATCTTTTCTTCCATCAGCTCTATCAGGCAGCACTTCATGCAGACAAAACTCTTTTTAGGTACCCCTCCAGGATCATGTACATGCCGCAGCTTCCACATCCAGTCATCTTCATTGTGTATTCCACTGCTTAGGTCACTACAACCGCTGCCTCTGTATCTGTCATAGGTTTCCCACCTAAATCCTGTAAATCTGGGAAACACAAACCAACCCAAACCACTGCCACCCACAGCACAACAAACCCCCAACAAGCACCAAGACACTGCTACACCATTGCACGCTCCCTTCAGTAGCCTGTCTGTTCCTCTGCCTGCCTCTCTTAGTCTTCCCCAAAATTCTGACTCATACTCCCATTTACAGCTCTGTTTGCTGGCTCCTGTGCTTCCAATCCTACACTTCTATCATTCTATAACAAACACACACAGAAGCAAAAATTTGAAAAAAGAATAGTAGGGAAAGAATGTCAGCTAATATTCATCAAAATTCAAAGAAAATCAGTTGCTAGTGATGAATTTGCCTATCTGAAAACCATATTGGGTCTGATTATGCATTTCCTTCTTGTAGCAGAGCTGGCATTTCTGGGCAGGCTAGTAAAAAATTTTTGCCATCCACTCCCCCAAAATCTAACTAATCCCTCTCCACTAGTATCACACCACCATGCCCAAGGCTAACCTAAATATTGTGGAATGTGTTAGCAAGATGATACTATGGGCTACCCCAAGCTTAACTAACTCATTTCCTAAAAAAAGGTGTGTATGAATGGGTAAGAGTGCTCTTTAGGTCTCTGTCTCCTGTTGCAAAGGTTGAACTAAGCTTGCTTTTCCATTCAACCCCAGCAATCAGCTTATCTCATTTACATTGGTTTACATGTCAATGCCATTTTTGCAAGGAAAAGGAATAGAACCTTTGTTTTAATTAAAAGTTTATACAGTAACTCCTTGCTTAACGTTGTAGTTATGTTCCTGAAAAATGCGACTTTAAGCGAAACAATGTTAAGCGAATCCAATTTCCCCATAAGAATTAATGTAATTAGGGGGGTTAAGTTCCAGGGAAATTTTTTTCACCGGACAAAAAACTATATATATAAACACACACACACCCTATAAGTTTTAAACAAATAATTTAATACTGGTACACAGTGATGATGATTGTGAGGCTTGGTTGAGGTGGTGAAGTCAGAGGGTGGGATATTTCCCAGGGAATGCCTTACTGCTAAATGATGATCTAGCACTAGGTTGAGACCTTAAGGGTTAACTCATTTTTGTTAATGTAGCCTCACACTCTACAAGGCAGCACAAATCAAGGGAGAGGAGACAGCATGGAAGACAGAGACAGAGACACACATCGTGTGTGTGAGACAGAGATAAGCATTGCTGCTTTAAGTATGCTGATCCCACTCTAAGTACAATGCCTTTTTAAGCAGATCAGCAAACTGAGATGGTAGCTGCTGCCAGGAAGCGCCCTCAGTCCTGAGCCCTGTCATGTGTCTCTCCTGCACTACGGAAGATGGGGTAAGCAGGGTGCAGGAGCAAGGGGGAGGGGACACCCTGACATTAGCCCCCTTCTTCCCCCGCCCCCACACAGCAAGCAGAAGGATCCAGGGAGCAACTCCAAGGCAGAGGGCAGAAGAAGCACACGGCAGTGGGGGGAGGGACAGCTGAATTTCTGGCAATTGACAGCCTGCCTGGCGGCTGCCACACAGGAAACTTAAGGGAGCAGGGAGCTGATAGGGGGAACTGACGGGGGGCTTCTGGTCCACCCTGGTTCCAAGCCCCCATCAGCTAGCTGCAATGGGATGCTCTTCCTGCAAGCAGTGGACAAAGCAGGCAGCTACCAAAAGACGTTATAACGGAGCATTGCACAACTTTAAATGAGCATGTTCCCTAATTGATCAGCAACGTAACAACGAAACAACGTTAACTGGGATGACTTTAAGTGAGGAGTTACTGTATTTTCCTAATATTTTTCATTAAATTTGTGGGGCTCAAAGGCCAACTCAGCTGGAGAGAGAAGTGCAGGATCAAGACCTTAGGTACACAATCTCCCATGGCTTGTGTGTCAAAAAACATAGGCCTTCAAATTCTAACACAAATTTCTATGCACATGCTAAAACCTTCTACTTGACATGTTTTCATTTTGACTTAGAACACAAAAATGGTCCCACATATGAGATCCCTAAAGGTTCTGCAAAGTAACAAAGTAGCTATGATGTCAAGAAATGTGTGTGGATTACATATGCTCCACTGGAAAAATAATAGCACTAAGACAACTGACAGTAAGTTGACAGCAATACATGCTTCAGTAAAAGCATAAATATTTCACTAGATCAGTAAGCATACAAGGGCCTCTGAACATGATGGGGCTATGTGGCCCTCATCTCAGACTATGTTAAGGGTTAACCATATATTTCCATATATCATTACCTTAATACAGAGGTTGTTATGTGTGTTGGAGTTCAGCATCACGTATGCAGTACATTATCCCCAAAATAGTATCCCTTGTTTCTTGATTATATCCCTTCAGTGATTGTGTTTGTAGCCACACTTACTTCTATTTACAACAAAACATGTTTTTCCTCAGCTTCCACAGCTCATTTCTGGATTAAATATTTGCAGATCGGAGCTCTTTCCACATGGCCCTAAAGCATTCTCACTGGTTAATCATGGAGCTAATAAAAAGCATTGGGGGCAGGGTGGTATTATGTTAACTCTAAATGAGTGTAATATTTGTTTAAAACCATCAAGTGTCTGTCTAAACAGCCAAATTTTTACAAGGGAAGGATGAACAAGGAGCCAATCTGTAGCTGCATGCAATGGCCAGTTCTCTCCTTTGCAGTAGGGGTGGAAAAGGGTGTAGAAGGCTCCTCGGAGTAATAAACTGAGGAAGCCTCTGTGACTTCATAGCCTTGAGAGGTGAGGGTTTTTTCCTTCTGCCTCCAACTATCTGCCCAATACCCAGCCGACTTACTCAGGCTGGACTCTGCCATGAGGATTTGGCCCAAAGTCAATTCATATTTTAAGGTCTGGGTCCTGGGAGGGGATGAGTAGAACTGGTTTAAAAAATGGTAAAGATGTTTAATAGAAAATTCAGAAATCATTTTTATCCTGTAGGTTTTTAAAAGGAACATTTTTTTCATTCATTCAAAATTTTCTGCAATGATTTTATCAAGTTTTTAGTCACAAAAATTTTCTGTTTTGAATATTTTCACATTTTTGTGAGGTTCCCCTGTCTCTCGTTTCCTCTATTCTCTCTTTTTTCCTTCTACCATTTTGCCACTGAAAAATAGTGTATGATGTAGGGGGTTGAAAAATGGAAACAATTAAAAGCAGAAAAATGAAAAAACAAAACATTTTTGGGTTTTGGAGTTTCATTGGGGAAAAAATGGAAAATTTCAAAACAAAAAAATTTCACCATAAAAATTATTTTTAGAAAAAGCATATTTGTAGTGGGGGAGCGGGAAAGTCATTCCAAGAATTCCAACCAGCTTTAGTGGTGTCTCCTATGAAGTGGTTAGCTTAATTCTCATTGACGTTAGCACCTTGCAGCATTGAAATGTAAACACTATTACACATCCCCTACAATACCTTGAGATGCATCCGTAAGCACAGACCTATTGATATCAGGACACAGAAAAAGCTCGGTTGATATTCATCTGATTGACGAAATAGGAATGGTCAAAACATCAATATCTTATTTTTCCCACAAGGCCAACAACAAATTTAATATTGTTTTAATTCTTGAGTTACATGCTAATTATTAGTAGAGATTTGGTACAAATAAAGCATCTAAATGAGTACAAAGACTTAAAATATCAGCAAAGCTAATGTATAGTTATAGCGCTCTTTATAAAACATCTAGTGGTATCTATACTCGGTAGAGGAGATCTTGGCCTTCAAAAGAGATTTAAAGTTGTAATTTAGGATCATAGACTACTGAAATTTAAATTACTTACATGTTTTTACACCAGGTACGTGATATACGGAGCTTAACATGTTTCCACTTACTGTAGAAACACAGAAATCATATTCTGTGCCTGGGATCAAGTTTTCAATTGTTACTTTATTATCATTCTTTAAAGCCAGCATAGCATTAGGTCCTCCTTTGCTTGTAACATATATACCATCAAATACTCCAACATCAGGCATTTGAAGAAATAAAACCACCGAATTACTAGAAATGTCATAAGGGACAATAATCTGAACTGGTTTGGGCTCTGGAACAAGAAAAAATAGAGCAAATGTTAGATCAGTTAACAAAAAGCTGAATGAAAATACAGTAACTCCTTGCTTAACATTGTAGTTATGTTCCTGAAAAATGCGACTTTAAGCAAAACGAAGTTAAGCGAATCCAGTTTCCCCATAACAATTAATGTAAATGAGGGGGTTAGGTTCCAGAGAAATATATGCGCCATATATACTCGATCATAAGCCAGTTCATTTATAAGCCGACTGCAAGATGGATAAGTAAAAATGGAAATTTTTTATGACCCATTCATAAGCCGACCCTATAATTCAGGGGTCGGCAAACTTTGGCTCTCAGGTCAACAGGTTAAGCCACTGGCGGGCTGAGACAGTTTGTTTACCTCGAGCATCTGCAGGCACGGAGGTAAACTTAAGTAAACAAAGTGTCCTGGCCCGCCAGCGGCTTACCTTGATGGACCGAGACAGCAACTGGTGTGGAAATTTTGCATGGGAGGCCAGGGTTGAGGAGAGAGAAGCTGGGAGTCAGAGTCATAAGCCAACCCCCTTTTCTGATGCTTCCCTTTTTTACAAAAAAAATTCAGCTTATGAACGAGTATTATATATATATAGATACACACACACACACACACACACACACACACTCACAGTATAAGTTTTAAACAAACAATTTAATACTGTACATAGCAATGATGATTGTGAAGCTTCGTTGAGGTGGTAAAGTCAGAGGGTTGAAGAGGGTGGGATATTTCCCAGGGAATGCCTTACTGCTAAATGATGATCTAGCACTGGGTTGAGCCCTCAAGAGTTAACTCATTTTTGTAATGTAGCCTCACACTCTACAAGGCAGCACAAATTGAGGGAGGGGAGACAGCATGGCAGACAGAGATAGAGACACACACCATGTGTGAGAGAGAGAGATACTCATTGCTTCTTTGAGTATGCTGACCCCACTCTAAGTACACTGCCTTTTTAAGTAGATCACAAGCCGGGACGGCAGCTGCTGCCAGGAAGCTCCCTCAGTCCTGAGCACTGTTGTGTGTTTTAGGGGAGCAGGGAGCTGATGGGGGGCTGCTGGTCCACTCTGGTTCCAAGCCCCCACCAGCTAGCTCCAACAGGCTGCTCTTTCTGCAAGCAGTGGACAGAGCAGGCAACTGCCAAAAAACGTTATAAGGGAGCATTGCGCAACTTTGAACAAGCATGTTTTCTAATTGATCAGCAACATAACAGGTTGTAGGTTTTCTGAGAAATACGTTCATATAGCATAAAGTAATAGCTATCATAAGATACAGTATCACTGAGAAATAAATAAACAACAACGAGCTCTCATATAGCATTTTTCATCACTAGATCTCAAAGCACTTTATAAAGGAGGTCAATCAGAACAGTTTAGTCTACAGAAGATGTCATATTAATTTCCTTTTAATTCATAATTCCAGTAAGCAGTGAAGTACCAGTATTTGAAACAAATTTAGAGAAATGAACTTATGGATTGTAAAATAAAGAGAGTAAATTCAGTCACAGAAGTGCCAAGTAAGCCTATATTTGACTGGTAAGTGATCTTTATATCTTAGCATTCTTGCTCCATAGCTGGTGCTAGCAGCTGTGAAAAGTACGTTCTGTAATTTCCTGGCCTCTTAACTGGAATAAGGTATTGGACACCATGCTATGCCCAAAAAATGACAAAATCTACCACAAAATACTGTAATCAGTTATATTTAGTGTGATGTTGTCATTTTTCAGCTGTCTATATTATACAGCCCTATCCCCCTACACAAACACACACATATTAAGTATGAACCTTCCACATTCCTTACATACTTGCTAAAAATCTATATTGTACCAGGACCTTCTCTATCTGCCAGGAGACTAAGTATAACAGAGAAGATCCTTAGATAAACAATGTGCAGTTTTTACCTCTAATAAATTATGTGCACCATATTTCTACTTATTAGCCTTTAATTTTTTTCCCTTATCCATTTACATCTCTGTCAACATACTCTTGCTGTAGCAGCCTAAGTAACTCCCGGCATTTTTTGTGGATTAACAGTCCTTCCAATAACAGACCAATATACAGATTATCTAAACCAAACCATTCCTGTACTCAGTCACCCCATTTCAAATCCACAACACACCCAATCTCTTTTCATAGTGGGAGTAAAATGTCCTAGCTGGTCCCCATCTCTCTCACACAACTGCATTCAGTGCTGCCATTGCACATCTAAGCATGATAATGATATAATGATGTATCATTCGCATTGACTTGTGCTATGTAATTCTGATGCTCTTAACTTAAAGACTGTGCCTCTGACAGTTTACATAATGCATTAAATCTCTCAATTTAGGCCCAGAATTGCCAGGCAAGACTACCCAATCTGCCAAATCATTTATGCTAAACAACAACAATAATAATAATAATAAAAAAATGTTAATCTTTATAAAATTTTGTCTTACTTAGGGTACATTGAATGGTCTTCAATTCACTCATATTTCCATTATTCACAGTTGCCACTGCTATTTCATAAGTCATGCCGGGAACTAGATGATTAATCTTAAATCTATCTGTGGTGTTTACTAAAAATGTTACAGTTTCATCCACATCTGTAGTAGGTTTCACTTGAATGTAGGATCCAAGGCCCTCTTGTGGTACCTTCCAGTGAAGAATTACACTCTCTTCTTGCACATCCTCGGGATGAATAACAACATTGCTAGGTGGACTGACAGCTTAAATAAAGACAAAAAGTTACAGTGTATAAATACAGGTCAAAAGTATTGTCAATTTAGTAACCCTTCCTAATGCAATCCTTTGATTTTATGTTTTCTTTTGTGATACTTAGATAAGACACATACATAACCATAGCAAGATAAAATGTGTACAGTGCTTTAATCAAAAGAGAGGTTATACTCACCTTCTGTACTTAATGATTTTTAAATTGCATTCTTTCACATAAACTGAAGTTTCTTGTATCTCCCTGTGGTTTTATACTGCAGGATGGGGTGGGCAGGTGGAAACATTAAGGACAAGGCTTGAGGAAGTAGGAAAGATGGGAAGGGGAAGCTGAGCTATCTAGAATGTGCGAAGGGATGAACAATACTGTGCTCTTTGTTTCTGTGCTGTTGAGTCTCCACATAAATATAGAAAATGGATGGTTTAATGGTGACTGGTATCTGAAAAAGTATTATTTATTAATAGTATTTTATTAAAATTGCTCCAGTCATCCTTTGTGGCCACCTTTACTCACAATCAGTAGTCCCCTATTCTGCAAGTAGTCCCTTCCATTCCAGTGGAAATAGTCACAGAGTAAAGCACTAAACACTGTGAATGAGGGAATCAAAATCTGACCATTAGTATAATCATTAATCTATCTTCATGTAAGTCAAATGAGATATTTCTGGGGGGATGGGAGTTCCCCCTTAGCTGGGACCCTGTTCTGTTCCCCATACTCTCTCCCCTCTCCTGCTCCTACAGGAACCCCAGGTCTCCCTCGATCCAGGAGTCTCCCCCTCTCTTACCAACAGAGCGCATAAGCCAGCGCTGCCAGGAATCAAGTTCTCAGCAGACTCTCCGGCACTGCGCCGAACAGACTCCCAATATGCCAGGTTGCAACAACATTTGACCTGAACATCCCTCTGTCTTGACAGAGGAGTGACCTAGCCAAATTTGAGTGGCATTGTGATCCTGTGCACCAGGGTCACAGTGGCACTCACTGAAATTTGGCTCCCCAGTCCCTCCAAGGACTGTCTGGGTCAAATTTCAACTGCACTGCAACTGCACAGCCAGAGAATAGAATCATAGAAGTGACGTCATAGAGTGACGTTCTGGACTGCTTCAGAAGTAGCTGTCCTGATTTAGTAAGGGATTGCTGCTTAAAAGTGGTTGAGTCATGGCCCCCTTGTTCCACAGCCTATGGAACTTTGAGCAGGTGTCAAGTGCAAATTGCAAAAAACCCTCTTAATTGGTGCACTGCTCAGCTCACATTTAAGTTACCACATTTGCTTAAACTTCACATTCATCACGTTTTTATGTTCGAAGCTACACTGGGGTACATGGGGATTTAGCCATTTTATTTTCATTAAATATATGAGCTGTGTAAATAAATATACATAAACCATTATGAAATTTATTTAGCTTTATTAACACAAGCCACTGGGAAAAAAAGATGATAGATACAATCCCCATCTGTAAAATTAATGAATGACAGATGCAATTTAGAGAAAGAGAATTTGCCTGGCTTGCCTCCAAACATGTACCAGTAAATCACTACTTATATAGTACCAATTAACCGTAACTGTGTGCTTTCTATTTTCAATTTAAATGGAAAAGACCTATATATATATGCAATTACCTGTTGTAATTAATATAGGCTTCTCACTGCAGCTTAGAGATCCCTTTTCTGCTACACTCTGTAAATATATCTTGTACTGATGATATGGCTTGATGTTTCTAATTACCGTTGAAGTGGTGCTTTTCTGAACTGGTAATTTCTCCGATGTGTTCATTTCGGTGTCCAAAATAGTGACAAGATAGTGATGAAAAGATGCATTGGAGGAGTTCTGTGGAGGGTCCCACTGCAAATAGATTTCTGTTGATGATATATGTGTAGCCTCTAAACTGTGAGAATGTAATGGCCCTGATGACAAAATTAAAAAAGGGAAATAAGAAAATAGCTTCTGGCAATGTTTTAGTTATTATTTATTAAAGATATAACCAGATAGGCAGAGGTGGGAAGTGGGTGGAGTCCTACCACCTCAAACACACAAGTCGTCAAACCTGAGCCAGTACAGAGGAGGGAGTAAAATCCACTAGGTATAGGGCTGGTACACCTTACTTCCCTATGGAGCAATATGGTTCATGCTCTGCTCCTAGGGAAATGCAACCATGCCCTATTCCTTATTCATGATGGTTTGCCAGATGCTAATCCAGCCCATAGCATCTATCCCTGTTTAATCTCTACAGATCCTAACACCACAGAGATAGGAACTGGAAGGATTTCCCCCTCCACGGTTTCAAAGATCAGACCAAAAGTCTTTCAGTTTGGAATAATCCCAGATGATATGCAGTTGATTCCCTATATAAGGGTATCCTGTCCTTCTAGCAGCTTAATTATCTTCGTTGTTTCATATACCCAATTTTTACACCTAAAATGTTTATATCTTTAAAAAACCATTTGACTTTACATTTTGGAACCTTTAAAAAAGAAGGTACAAAATGATTGGATTCAGACAGAAATTAAGTTGTAAAATATGTTCCTCTACTACTTGTATCATTCTTTGGCAGACTGAGTGGTTTTGAAGTTTTGTCTGGGTCTCTGAAGTAATTTATTCTTAATGAGATTTCTCTTTGACTCACCTTTGAATTAAAGGAATTAATCACCTTTATCCAGTGTTTGCTAGTGTTCACTGGGTGTGCTCAGTTAGATTTTGGTATGACAGTAGATAACCGGGTTATACATTTGTCTCTATTCCATTTAGCTTTCTCCATTGGGTCAAAAATAACTATAGTGTATTTCAAACTGTGAAATTTGTCTTTACCTTCGCTACATAGATATGGATAAAGCGATAATTCAAAAAGAAGTCTTTTCCTTGAGAATTAGAACTTGTGCAATTTTATTAAATCATGGTGGTTAAATGGGTGCCTTTTCACCTTTTACTGACAGCCTGGCCTCTATCCTTTTGACCTCAATGGAAGTTCTAGGTGCAGAATGATGATGGAATTGAGGTTTTGAAATATTTTTTAAATCAGAAGTTAAATCCCTGACCTTACAGCTAGTCACATTTTAGCTTGTTTTCTACTTAAGCCCTATGTAAACTCTTCATTCCTTTCAATAGTGCATTTTAGCTATGGATTAAGATCAAGATTTTGAACACTCTAAAATCTGTCAGTGTTCATATCCAAGATTTCAGTTCAGCCCATCTCTAATTTTAGCATGTCCATGAACACAAAACATAGTGTCCTAAAAGAAAAAAAAATGAAAAAGTGAATGATTGAGTGGTTATTATTCCTGTATATTTTATAACTTACTTGTCTCTACCATCAGAACTGGACTTAAGTTAGTTTGTGCCCCTCTGGGGCTTCTTGCTGATAGTAAAACCCTATAGAGGCGACCAGGAGACAATTGCACAATTGTTGTGTGTGTTGTATTTAGAGGCAAGTGCTCAAACTGTTGTTCTGAATCATCCAAATAGTATTTAATTATAAGTTCAAATCCTGATTTAAGCCAGTCATTCAAATCACTCCAAACAAACACAGCTTCGGTTGTTTTGATGTCTTGCACGTTAAACACAACATTTTCTGGTACAGAAGGTACTGAAAAAGAACACCAAAAATTTAGAATAACTGGTAAATATAAAGGCTGATTTTTCTAAAAGTAACATCAATAATGTAGTTTTATGGGGGAAAAAAACACCTTCAGATAAATGTAAAAGACTGAAAGAAATATAATTACATTCATATTCGCAAATATATGGCAAAGATATATAGCAGAAAAATCCTGTGAAGAAATAGTTTGGACCAGTTGGATTTTGCTGAAAAGCATAGCAGTCAGTTTCATTCTCTAGTATCAAGGACAAGGACGAGATCTCAGCTTTTCCGAGATAAGGAGATCCATCTGTCCACAAAAAGTGACCTTCTTCCTGCAATAAACAAAAAAACAGGAAATATTTTTTTTAAAAGTAATGGCGCTGAATTATTACCATTCATCTTTTCTACAATATAGCTGACGTATCTTGAACAGTTGTTATTTACATCTCGCACTTATTTGCACAAATTATTTATGGGGGACATTTTGAACTATTAAACTATATAACCTTAATTATGGTGCTGCTACCACTCCACCATAACTATGATGGAAAACATCTTGCTAGAAATTATATGTCATGATAAAAACTACATGAGGCTAATGCAGAGGGATCAATAATTTTAAAAAATCCTCTAATAATCCTAGTAATATTTATGAAGCAACTTAAAAAGTGTTGTATAGCACAGTAAAAAAATTAATGGTGATCACCTGCTCATAGTTAGTTTTACTGAAAAAGTTGCATCTCATTTCTGGAAATGATGCTGGGAAGTCAATCATTTGAACAAATTCAGGAAAAAAAAATTATCCTGCAAGCTTGTCTATTGTAAACAAGACTTTGAGGACACTTAAAGCAAATGAAATTGTTTTTCTGGGGCCAATAATGTTCTCAGATCATATCACAACATGATACTGTTGCTTTCATTGCAATGCTCAATGTTTCCATTTTGCCATCGTTTAAAGCAGGAGTCAGCAACCTCTGGCACGCGGCTCGCCAAGGTAAGCACCCTGGTGGGCTGGGCCAGTTTGTTTACCTGCTGTGTCCGCAGGTTCAGGCGATCACGGCTCCCACTGGCCGCGGTTCGCTGCTCCAGGCCAACGGAGACTGCGGGAAGTAGCGCGGGCAGAGGAATGCGCTGGCCACAGCTTCCCACCGCCCTTATTGGCCTGGAGCGGTGAACCGCAGCCAGTGGGAGCCAAAATTGGCCGAACCTGCGGATACGGCAGGTAAACAAACCAGCCTGGCCCGCCAGGGTGTTTACCCTTGTGAGCCGCGTGCCAGAGGTTGCTGACCCCTGGTTTAAAGGGTTAGAGGAAGATTTTCAAAAGTACATATGACAGAGCTAAAGCTCAATGACTTGTGCCTTTGAAAATTTCCCTCATAACGTTAAAATACAACTTAAATTAACACATTAAGTAAAAACACATGGGAAACTTTACATGGAAACCTATATCTGATATTCATCTTACTCTAGTGAAAGCTGTGATGTAAACAAAGATGAGTTCAGGTTGTTTTGGCTGAGGACCTATATGTAGGGTTTGAAGTATGTGATATATTAAAAATGGATATAGCTTGCTACCAGTGTCCCCATATAAATTGGTTCAGCCTCTAGTAAAAGACCCCCTATAGCTAATAAGCATGCAAAGATTGGATTTTGATAGCTTGTAATATATAATTATAGTTTACTCACATAAACGATTCTGGGTGGGTCCAGGGGTCATGTAACAGCCAGGGCTGGCTCTAGTTTTTTTTGCCACCCCAAGCAAAAAAAAAAAAAAAAAACAACAAACAAAAACCTCCAATACCGAATTGTCGAAGCAAAAAAAAAAAAAAACCCTCCAAAGCTGCCCATGGAACTGTGCCACGCCAAGCACGTGCTTGGTTTGCTGGTGCCTATAGCTGGCCCTGGTAACAGCATCTTGGACTAAGTTGGGGCAACCACACTATGCACTGTGGTTTCACCCTGAACATGCCTCCAACACTGGGGCTTAAGCGGAACTTCAGAAGACAGCCAACGAGCCTGGGATTGTCTTCTGAGGTTCTTATATCAGGGGAATTGTTCTCCAGCCAGAATCAGGGCTTTCAGAGCCTCTTTATCTGGCATACACAAGCTAGAGCAGGGGAGAGAATCTCACCTTAAGTGCCTCAATCTTAATTTTGTATTACAGCTACTTCTAAAGTATCTATTGCCATGATATCCTGCCATCATCCAGTACACTCACTGGATGTCTGTAAAGTTTTAAATGCAGCTCAATGTCAGGAAAGGACTATCGAAAATGAAAAGCGAAAAGCAAAAAGCAAACAGAAAGAAAAAATAATCATTGCTAATAGTATAGCCAACCCTTGTGATTTTATTGCAAGTCTCCCAATAAGTGGCATTTTTCTTAAAGCTTCTGGAATCCTCTGATTAAGTGAGAATCTCAGCTTTCATTTTTTAAAACAGGTTTCTAACCTTTAGGGTTTTAGAGAAAAAATGAAAAATGTATCCTAAAGGTGCAAAAACCAAGAGGCAAATAAAAAGAATCCAAAATATTTTTTTTAATATTTTTATTTTAGGAGGACTAACTCATGATTTTTGAACATTTGAGGTTGGCAATAATGTAAATACAAAAATCAAGTTTTTCTAAATTAACCAGAGTTCATATAACAAACTAATTGCACTAGTAACACACAAAAATCTGCGTACTGTTTGTACAGTGTAAAGACACAAAGTATCTGGGAAGAAAGTTCACTAAGGTGCTTGAAAATCAAGCAGGTTCATTATTATCTCCTGCCATTCTGAAAAGAAATTACTCATCTAGTTCATTAAACTGACCAGACTCCCACAAATGGAGAAATGCTTATAAAGATAATATAAACAGCTGGTTAACTGTCAAATTCCAAACTGATAATTAACTCTTTCCTTGTGTAAACAGAGTTGATGAACTAAAATTCAAATACTTCTTCACAATATGTAGTAGATATGGAAAAAACATTTACGGTATTTGTCTTGTGGAATACCTTTGTCTTTTATGGCATTTTTAAAATATGACATTCTGCCTATAATATCAAGGTAACTTCAATTAACTTCACCATTCTAAGAAAATTTTACTTCTTTGTACAGTTATATATGTAAAACAGAAAATAATATTACATGAAGAACACTTCATTAATGCACATTAAAGTTGCATATTCAAATATAAAGACACTAGACAGTGATGTTAGTTTCACACAGTAACATTAACTCCTCCACACTGCTCATTATCATCAACATTTATGGAATGATAATGTGCGTGGTGCTGCACAGACAAAGGACAACATACCTGCCTAAGGAATTTATTATTTTTACTGTATTTTATTTACATATATATTTGGTCACTTAATGTGAATGATACTGACCCATACAGTGAAGCACTTGAGATCTACTGATGAAAGCACTGTATAAGAGCTAGGTATTATTATTATTATAAGTAATAGTAATTTAAAATTGTATACACAGGAGAATTAATGTTACTATGAGAACCTTACCTTTCCTTACTTTTCTGTGTTTAAATATGTAACATCAACATTGCACTAATGTTTTTTGCTTTGGGGCCCAAATCTTCTCACCCAGCACAGGTTTTTATTGTTCTCAATTTGCATGTTATCTTGCTCTGACATTGTTTGTGCACATCTACTACATTATTTAACAATGTTCGCCAAAAAGAAATTCTGCATCTATCAGGGCCAGCTCCAGGCACCAGCTAAGGAAGCAGATGTTTGGCGCGGCCAATATCAAGGGGCAGTACGTTTGGGTCTTCGGCGGCAATTCGGCGGCAGGTCCCTCAGTCCCTGTTGTAACGAAGGACCAGCCACCGAATTGCCGCCAAAGAGTGGAGCAGCACAATTGCGATGCCATGACTTTATTTATTTTTTATTTTTTTTGCTGCTTGGGGCAGCAGAAAACCTGGTGCCAGCCCTGGTGTCTATGAAATGGTTTCCAGTTAAAAATAAAAACTATTTAGGTGCTATTTTATTATTAGATTTTTATAGATAATGTTTTAAAACAATAAATAAAGAATACAAAGTATTTTGACTCTGTAAATAAAAACAGATCCAAGACTCTTCCCAATTAAGTCCAAAACCAGTTTTCCTATTCTTAAAGAAATACAACATGCCTCAAACCGGAGAAGAAAACAAATCAAAAACCCCAGAACTCCTCCAAATCTTATTTTTACACAAAGCAAGCTTCGGCCCAACCAACATACACTGGCTCCCAACCCTCTGGCAAAATGGGCTTCTACAAAAGCTATGTTCTTTAGCTTCCTGCAGGAAATCACTTCCAATCCGGCACCCCAGTAACCTTCTCTCAAGGGGGGTTCCACACTTCAGAAGGAGGAAGTAAGTAATTTAATACCATCTGGTCACCCTAACAAGGCCTGCTATAAAAGGGAGAGTTCAGAGAAGGAAAGGGTGGCAGAAAGGCCTGGGACAACAAAGGAGTGACATCCCTGCACCAGGCTGCCTCCACAAACACAGCGAAGACACTGAAGCAGACTGCTAAGAACTTCCCTGACCAAGGGTAAGCTAAGGAGGGCCAGTCAGGAACAACAGAGACCTCTCAAAAGCCCACACCAGGGGACCGTGACAGGGGGACAGGGAAATAATTTTACACAGTGTCCAGCTCCTACCTACTCCCTCTCTTGGTCTATCCACATACCCACTTTGCAGAGCCCCAGCCTTCCTTGAGACCTTGCAGGGTGTTACCCATCAGCTCTGTGTTCTTGGGAAACCAGGGCACAGTCCCCAGCCTGACTGACTCATGAAAGACCTTCCCTCCTCCCTCCCCTCCTGACAGCCTCTGCTTGAACCGAAGCTGATCAGAAGAAAGACTTACAAAAAGTAATGAAAAGGCAGGGAGAGACATATCTAAACCCCTCTGGACAAAGGTGACAGGATTAAGGAAACTCCCCTAACCTCATTTGCATCGGAGATGGGACAGGGAGGCATCCCTATTGGCATACAGAATGGAGAACACAGATTCCAAGACAAGAATTGTACTGAACTCTGGAACCAGAAAAGCAGAGAAGCAGTGCATGATGGGGAATCTCTGTTCAAGATGTTAATGAACCCACACCTGCACACACCCAGCTCAGTAGTTAGTTATCAGATCAATTCTAGTAATAAATCCTTTATTGGCATCCAAAATACTGAAGCTGCCTAATTGCATTGTGAGTTCCCTTGAAGGAACACAGCCCATAGTCAGGAACGATCAGTTCCTATTGTCTAGCCTGAACAAAACAACTTTGGTATAATCCCTTGAGCCATCAGTTTACCCACAAACAAATCTAGTGTTCTCCCTTGAACCATTGTTCTTTCCTTACAAAAACCCCTACCCACGCTCAAGCAAGTGCTCTGATGCCTGATGCTCTGATCCAAATCTGTATCATTGGGACTTCATCTTCTCCTGACTGATCGTGCTGGGGGCTGGTGGCTCTGCCTGTCTCCAACACTCACAACTACCACCACCACCTGGGACCCCCGATTGATTCAAGCTTCACTGAGTGGTGAGAACCCAACTCTCTCTCTCTCTCTCTAGGTATAGCCTTCTGACTCTGACTTGTGCGATCAGTTATAGTTTTCTAAACCTGACTTTTATAATCAAATTCAAGTTAGATTTAATATTATAACTGTTCTGTTTGTTTGGCTCCCCTATGGTTATTACCTGGCAATAAGTAACTTTCATGGTTAAGCTGGTTGCTTCTCTCTCCCACTCATGGGTGTTTTTTGGCTTCCTCATTTGCTCTGCAGCAACGCTCCTCATACCTAAGCTAAAGATCCCGGAAGCGCCCAAAAATCCTGTGGGGTTTGCTTATCAAGTGGGTTACTACCAGAACAATTGTAATGTAAAAGTGGGGATAGGGGACATGCATATGAGGGTGCCAGATTGAAAGTGCTGCTCAACCCAGCCTGCTCAGGCGTACTCTATTCCGGTGCGGTATCCATGGCATATGAGGGTGACAGCTGAGAAGTGCTGCTCGACCCAGCCTACTGAGTCCAGGGACATATCAGGGGTCAGCTTGGGAGTTCTGATTAACCTGGTCCTCTCAGATATGCTCTGTTGATGTGTGTGTTCATCTGATTCTGGGGCTGGAAGAGCCCAGCCCTGGGGAATCTAGGGCCTGCAGGATAGCTCCATTGGGAGGGAACTTGCAGAAGGGAGAAGGAGAGCTCCATATGAGAACACAAGTGATCCAAGCAGTACATTGATAGAATTACAGAACCCCTCCCCCAGAAGAGTAACCCTAATAAATGAGCATACCCCAGAGTTACAGGCAAATCTGGTAACAAGGGTCAGTGGAAGTAGGGGAATGATATCACAAAGGCAACATTACCAAATATACTTACCTCCCATTATCTCTATCTATGGTGATGTATGGGGTTACAGGCCCTCAAGACAACGAATCAAACCTTGTTTTGACCAGGTGGAATTGCCTGGATAAGTTTCATTTCTTTCCAAATGCTGGGCTAAAAAATTAGTAGTTTTTCTTCCTGTCTCACAATTAAACTGTTTTAATATAAATAAAGCTAATTGTTCCAATGGCAAACCAATAATTCAGTTTATGTTCCAATAATGTCACTTCAGTGCTGCAATCATTCTTCTCACAGGACATCAATGGGAATTTTGAGAGTGGATTTACTATATATTACAGTGAATCTACTGGAATAGTGCTGAAAGGTTCAGCTGTCATTTTTGTTTTCTATGAATAAAAAAAATAAAAATATCCATTGTGCATCAGGCTAACCAATCCTTCTTCGAATACTGCCAGTCTTCACCACCCTAGCTCCTTGCTGGCTGAATTTTGCATGCACACATACAGAAAGTTGAAATTCAATTCTAGATTTGAAATTCAATTAGATCCCATAAATAGAAATGTCAGGGGAACAGGGAAACTAAAACTGCACTGATTTTGTTTTTCTTATTGTAATGAGACAACAGATGGTTGGGGTCATGGCTTTAATATTTCAATCCAATCCTGCACTTCTTATTTGGACATAACTGCTATTGGTCACAGAGACAAATCTAATGGAGTATTTCCTAACTAAGGAGTGCAAGATCAGAGAGCGGGTGTCCAAATGAGGTCTAAAAGGTTAAAGGGTAAGGCCCCAGTTCAGCCAGACACTTCGGCATGTGCTTAACTGCAAGCATGTGAGTTCAACAAGACTACTCGTATGCCTAAATTTAGGTACATGTTTAAGTAGCTTCCTGAATAAGGCCTAAAACATCAATTTACCTCCACACAAATGCACATCGTTAAATATTCCTGTTTTCTTTTTTGGACTTCGAGGGCCTTAAAGTTCTGGTTGTTTCTGAAGCAAAGCACTGTGGGCGAGATTTTCATTTACACTATGGACACATTACATATGCTGGCAGTGTAAAGGGGACTTAAAGTGGGAGTAAAAAAGAAACAGACAGAGTTATAAAGGACCTTAGTGTTAATGAGAATCTGGCCCTGACATTCAATATAACTGGACAGCATTATTAACTTTACTGAACATATCTACAGATCACTGATTCAACTCCCGAAGTCCTGTCCTGCACATTCTGGGCTTACTGTAAAATCTGGGATGGGTTCTTGGGGTACAATGTCTTCTTGAGTAACTCCCTATGTCCTGGTCACGAATCTGGGGAGATCTTCCCATGACATTATAGACCTGATCCTACATGCACATTGGAATCAAAAGGAGATTTGCCTAAGGGACTTAGGCATCCACAAGGAGTACAGGGTTAGGTCTCAGCTCTGGCAAGACATAGCACACCTAGAGGGGTAAAACAGGGTCTTGTCTGTATACAGAGAAATAAATTAGCTCCAAAAGATTACACCTAAGCAACTCTTTGTTTTTCAAAGTTTCATGCACTGCCCTAGATGATTATTTTTAATAAAATCATTTGTAGCATTTTTAAAATGATGAATAATTAATTTACTTGTAAATACTTGCAATTTATTTGCAGAATAGGCAATATCCTACTAAATACCACTCAAAGTAATAACCAATGTGAATGAGTGTTTTTATTTAAAGATCAACCTACTACAGTAAGTTTTAAATCTATAGAAATTTGAATATACATATTAAAGTTCTCCTGATAAAGAAAAATCTATTTTAATGGGGAAATAACGAAAGATCAAACATACTTACCTTCATGTCATTAAGACCTGTCCATAACATGATTATTTGATTGACTGTCTGGAGGTAAGAAGATATAAATATATGTTCTTCTTCATTCTGTATGTCAACAAGGTGTGCCCCTATTGAAGACAATTCACAGATTTGTTGTGCCGTACTCCATGGCTTGCTTGATTTGTTCATTTTATAGCAGCTGCCTTTGAATGCCAGCCATCCTTGTGAACACAGACCTAGGGGTGAACAAATACATTATTTCCAAAAAGTTCTCTACCAGTAATGATGATGTTCCATTTAATAAACCTTAAACAAGTCTATAGAGTAGGATGACATTTAATTAAAATTAACAATATTGCCAACCTCAGTCATTCAAGAATCATGAATTAGCCACCCCATACCATAAGACTGCCATACATTAAAAAAAAATGTTTTGCCTTCTTTTTTATTTGCCTCCTGGTTCTGAGACTTTAGAGTGCATTCATATCATGTTTTCTAGCTTTTTTCCATAACCATGATGATTAGAAACTTCTTTTTAATGAAAGCTGAGATTTTTTTTGCAATCTCAGGATTCCAGCAACTGGGGCTTTAAGAGAAACCACCAAATATTATAAGATTCATAATAAATTGGGTGAGGTGAGGTATCAACACTGAAAATATGTACTATCCTTATTCCTTAAATTTTCTACAACTAATAGGAATATTACAACTTTTTATCAGTTATTCAGTAACGTGATTGAAATTAAAATTGAATTTGTTCAGTTAAAATAAGGGAAATGGCTTGTGTTATTAGACTTCTCCAGGAAAGATATTTATTGGTTTCTAAAGATACATATTTAAAAGTTTTTAAAAAATGCTAACATGTATTTATTCTATACAGTGTACTGGTTTTGGACTTATGTTTATTTAAACATATTGCATTTTTTCTTTTGTGCTGCTAAATAATCGCTTTTTAAGATTTTAGATAGTAACACCAGATTATTAAATAAAAGGAATGGTGCTGGCTAATCAAACAGTAGCTCCTATAGAGTCCTGTTTCATTCAAAGCATGCCTGACAAAATACTCATTTCCACTACTGAGGCCATGTCTACATCTAAAATTTTGCAGCGCTGGTTGTTACAGCTGTATTAGTACAGCTGTATAGGGCCAGCGCTGCAGAGTGGCCACACTTACAGCAACCAGCGCTGCAAGTGGTGTTAGATGTGGCCACACTGCAGCGCTGTTGGGCGGCTTCAAGGGAGGTTCGGGGAACGCGAGAGCAAACCGCGGCGAAGCTGGTCTCCTTCCCCGGTTTGCTCTCTCGTTCCCCGAACCCCGAGCAAGCAGGTCTCCTTCCCTGCGGTTTGCAGGGTGGTTCGGGGAACGCGAGAGCAAACCGCGGCGAAGCTGGTCTCCTTTCCCGGTTTGCTCTCTCGTTCCCCGAACAAGCAGGTCTCCTTCCCTGCGGTTTGCAGGGTGGTTCGGGGAACGCGAGAGCAAACCGCGGCGAAGCTGGTCTCCTTTCCCGGTTTGCTCTCGCGTTCCCCGAACCCGAGCAAGCAGGTCTCCTTCCCTGCGGTTTGCAGGGTGGTTCGGGGAACGCGAGAGCAAACTGCGGGGAAGCTGGTCTCCTTTCCCGGTTTGCTCTCGCGTTCCCGAACCACCCTGCAAACCGCAGGGAAGGAGACCTGCTTGCTCGGGGTTCGGGGAACGCGAGAGCAAACCGGGGAAGGAGACCAGCTTGCTCGGGGTTCGGGGAACGCGAGAGCAAACCGGGAAAGGAGACCAGCTTCGCCGCGGTTTGCTCTCGCGTTCCGCGAACCACCCAGCAAACCGCGGGGAAGGAGACCTGCTTGCTCGGGGGTTCGGGGAATGAGAGAGCAAACCGGGAAAGGAGACCAGCTTCGCCGCGGTTTGCTCTCGCGTTCCCCGAACCCCCGAGCAAGCAGGTCTTCTTCCCTGCGGTTTGCAGGGTGGTTCGGGGAACGCGAGAGCAAACCGCGGCGAAGCTGGTCTCCTTCCCCGGTTTGCTCTCGCGTTCCCGAACCACCCAGCAAACCGCAGGGAAGGAGACCTGCTTGCTCGGGGGCTCGGGGAACGCGAGAGCAAACCGGGGAAGGAGACCAGCTTGATTACCAGAGAGGCTTCCTCAGGTATGCTGGGATACCTGCTTATTCCACGGAGGTCAAGAAAAGCGCTGGTAAGTGTCTATATTTGATTACCAGCGCTGGATCACCAGCGCTGGATCCTCTACACCCGAGACAAAACGGGAGTACGGCCAGCGCTGCAAACAGGGAGTTGCAGCGCTGGTGGTGCCCTGCAGATGTGTACACCTCCTAAGTTGCAGCGCTGTAACTCCCTCACCAGCGCTGCAACTTTCTGATGTAGACAAGCCCTGAGCTAGGCTAGCCATGCATGCATGTGCAATGCAACCTACATCCTCTCCAAATGCTGGCATAAAGTGCTACAAGTTTTTAGCAAACAACATGTCAGAAACCATATTGCATAATTCCACAGCCAATAGCCGACCTATTAGGCCAAAGTGCCTCAAAGCACGTGGCAAAATTGGGTAAGCATGGGTAGTTCAATATTTCAATGGATTTAAGTCAATTTGCATGAGAAGCACTTGTGCTCTAATCACAGATTAAGGATGTGTTTCTAGGTCTGCCACAAGCTTCCTATGACTTCTTCTGCAAGTCACTTTCTGATCTTCCTTTGTGCCCATCTAGAAAAATGTACCTTTGCATATTCATAGACTGGTGGGGGGGGGTGAGATATGCAGGAGGAATTGTCATTTTATCAAATTATGGTGGTTTTATTCAACTTTCAGAAAGTAGCCCTGGCTACGTTGGAGGCTGACAAAAGAAATATTCTTGGTCACTATGTTTTTCTCTCCTGCAGTTTCAATGACAGAGAACCAAATCTAATTTTCAAATAATGGCAATTTCTTAAAAGCTTTACTATTCCTGCACTTAACATGGGTCTTGCATGACCCATCAACAAAATCTACCCATGTTTCAAAAACAGCGATTGTGTTGCATTTGTCATAGATATTTAAGTCTTCGATTCAAGCACTGCAAACTGATCTATATGGATGGACCCTCAATATCCATGCAAAGCCCCACTGAAGTCAACGGGATCATATGGACACAGGAGATTCACCTGTGCAGATCACCTCACAAGATCAGCACTTTAGATTGTAAGGTTATTAGGTTCTTCAGCATGCATATGCTATGACGAGACTAGTGCCCCTCCAGGATATCAGCATATCATAATATTATTGCAGACACCTGCTAGGCAGTACAGCTGAGCGAATAATTCACAAAAAATAATTTAGTATGTGAACATAGCCTCATTTTCTTCTTTAGGAATATGCATAAACAGATCATAATTTCCCTGAATTTATTCAATGAACTTTTTTCAAGAATTTTTTTAACTCGATGGATTGATCACAGGTTCCTTCAAATCTAACATCTCAATATCTGAAATTCAAACTAGGTTGCTTTGTTGAAATTGGTCAAATCAGACACAAGGTACTGTTTCTATTCTTTGCCTGGATGAGCAAATACTTGCACGTGCACATTTAAAATGTTGTTTCCATAAATACTCATCAATGTGACTTTGAAATATGCTTTCTACAAACATCTGTGCTATTAAAACTCTATTTCTCCTAACTTTTTGGAAAGCAAAAACAAAAGGGATTTAAGAATGGCTAAAATTCATTTAAAGTCCTGCGAAATGCTGAGAGCCTCCTGCATACTGCTGAGTGCCTTCTGCTCCCACTATTGTCAATGGATGCAACTACAGGCATTCAGGACTTCACAGTACTGCTAAGTACTTATCTTTTTTGAAATTTTCTCTTAAAATAATCAGTGTCATCTTTCTAATCTTTGTGATCATGATAAACTAGAGCATATACCTGTTTCAACTTGAATATCCATTGCTTGAAACACATTTATAAATTCAAGGTGCAGCTGTTTAAATTCAAACGTAAAAGTATACAAGGTTGCAGGCATCAAATGATCCCACTCAGAGAAGACATCATTTTCTTGTATAATCCGCAAAGTATTATTCAGTGAAACTGAAACTGAAAATTCACTGGCTAATATACTCCAGTTAAAAGATACCGTAGTACTTGTCACAAGTGTTTTGATGTTGTTGCCTGAAATTCCACCTAACAGAGCAAAGAAATCTAGATTATATACCTTTACAATAATTGATTAATAAGTACTATATATATATATATATGTGTGTGTGTGTGTGTGTGTGTTAATTTTTATACACTGTATAAGAAGCAAGTGTAGTTCAGGAAGAGATGAGGGACACACTACAATTAAAACAAAAATGTATTTCCTGTTTAACTGCAACTTAGACACTATTTCAATGTGCAATTCCATGCATCCTTGCTCTGGTTGATTTTAACGGTATGTAATTATAAAATTGAAATAATCATTGTATTCAGTAGAAAGAAATGCAAATAAACTTAGAAAGCTTATAAATAAAAGTGAGTGTAAAGGTGTAAATTCTGTAATGCAGCTTGGTTCAATATTCAATATTCATTAATAACATATGTTGGCCAAATGCACCAACACAGTAGCAAGCACAATCCTGAGAAATGCTGAGCCTCCTGTATGCTGCTGAGTGCCCCCTGCTCCCACTATTGTTAATGGATGCCACTACAGGGACTCAGGACTTCACAGGTTTAGGCCACAGATCTAAATTCAAATCCTGATTCTGGTCTTTCATTTCCAGGTTGGCAAGATGTTGGAATATCTTAGAGGAGAGACTTTTCAAAGCACTTAAGGGATTTAGGAGCACAACTCCCAATCAATGATCTGTTCAGATAATTCATGATACCTTAATAATTCTTTGCAATTAGGGTGAAATTCAACCCAGGCAGAGTCACCACTTACTACCCATTTTGGGGTTTAAATGAAATTAACTATTGCCATAATACTTCATGCAGGGCCTCTGCACTAGGGTGAATTACACCCCTACAAAACCTACTTTCCCCCCAAGGTCTCCAAGAGCTTTATAAATATGAATTAATCAAGATTCACAAAATCCCTATGAAATAGTTAAGTACTATTGTACTATTTTACAAATGATAAACTGAGGTACAGAAAGATGAACTGACTTGAACAATGTCTCAAAGGAAATACAGCCTATGCATGCACCTACACTGAAGGAAAAACCCAGCAGCAGCCAGACACAGTCTGGGTCAACTGAGGGCTCTGAAACCCGGTTAGGGCGAAGGTCACAAACCCAGGCTCCAACCCAAACAGGATCAACTACACTGCTATTTTTAACTCCATGGTGCAAGCCTGAGTTGACCCGGGCTCTAGACTTGTTGCCTCTGAGGTTTTGTTTGTTTGTTTGTGTGTTTTGGGGTTGCTTGTTTGTTTGCAGTGTAGATCTACCCGATGGTCAGATTCACTTCCCAAATCTGGCACCTTGCACCACTCAGGCAGCATACAGGCTGGAATCTAGACAGTATTTGGTCCTGCCATGAGAGAAGGGGACTGGACTCTATGATCTCTCGCGGTCCCTTCCAGTCCTAGAATCTATGAATCTATGAATCTGACTGTAGCTGGCCTCTGAGAATTCCCACCCCCTCCCCCAGTTGCTATTATCTGGCATAATGCCACAAGCAGCTCCCTGCTGAATTCCCCTGCCTCCCCATCCCTAACACACATACTCTTGTGCTAAAAATCTCATCCAATAAGTCTGGTCCCTAATTCTTCATTCTAACCACTAGCCGACAATCATCTTCTCCTCTCCTCCATTCTAGATGAAGGGTTGTCAACATAAAAACAAACAAACAAACAAACCCAAGTACAATATTTAATTTCAATTTTTACTGTAAATATATTACACCTTTAAACTGGTCTAAAATGGCAAGACTATCAATAACTTTGCTGTTGGCCCACTTTATAATTCATTTCTCCCAGGGAAGTACATCTCAGCCACAAGTAAAAAAAATTAAATAAAATAAAATAATAAAAATCACAAGAGCACTGTTTTGCACCCTGTTGGTTAACTTGATCATTACAATACCCAACAAGTTATTGTGAAGATGGTCTTCCTTTAAATCAGGGGTGAAATCAAGACCCCACTGAAGTTCACTGAAAAACTTCCATTGACTGTAATGAGTCCAGGAGCTCATTCCTTATTTTTTTCTTTTATCTTCAATAACAAATTGATGATAAAAATGCCAAAGGGTATTTTATGTTCTATTACTTACGTGTCTTAAATGACTTTACACTTAAAATTGCCCCATTTTTTATTGACTCTATTGTGACATCATATTTCTTTCCTTCTTCTAGCAGAATTATGGAATTCGGAGGTTTTAACACAACTGAAGAAATGTTTTCTACAATCTGAAATTTAAAAGAATTTTTTGATGTAATGATTAATGAATGTAATACAAAAGAGAATTAATAAAAATCATCTCTAGTGTAAATGGTGTACCTGCATTTTAAAAAAGGATATTCATCAAATATAGCAGCACATCAAACTATTTCCTTTCAATTCAACTATTAAATATTCAACAAATATTTATTTATGGTTGTTTTGAGTCTTTAAAGCCCAATCTTGTATTGGGGGAAGGCAGGGAGGGAAAGATGACTTGTGTTCTGCCCAGATGGGAGCTCCAGAAGGCATGTATGAAATAATGCCTCCTAGACTGAGCACCAGGAAGCATAGCAACTGTACCTTTTTAGGAGAGCTTCAAATGGCAGCAATAGCCTCACAGAGCCCTTGACTCAGCAAAGCACTTATGCACTTCCTTAACTTTAAGCAAATGCTTAAGTCTATTCCTATTCAGCAAAGCACTTAAAGTGCATGCTTGAGTCCCATTGGCTTCAATGGAGCTTCATGTGGTCACATGAAGTCAATTGTGGAATTGGGGATTAATTTTTCTAAACTTTCACTCAATCGATCAAACTATGTCACATTCATCTCTTTTATTAAAAAACAAATGCCATTTTCTACTGGCACATAAAATTTAAATAAACAGACAACTATTTACAGCTCAGAATTATGAAATACGTAGTTTACTCTTTCATGGAAGTCATCTGTAAGCTTATATGTTACAACATAAAAATCTGGATTTTCTCCATTGGGGAACTCAGACCACGCCACCGAAACTGCTCTAGTGGTTGTTTTCACTTGGTCACAATCTAGACTCTTTGAAACCTGCAATACAAAAGTACACAAAATGTATTTCAACAAAATATGCAGTAGAAGAAAAGCAAATTTGAGGAAATGATTAAACTCTGTCTATAGTTACTTGTTCTGTTTACATACTGCCATTTACCATTGGATTCTACCCAGACCAAAACTGCCTGCCCAACTGAAAAGTCCTTAGAAGCTCCATAATATCATAGGTTCTGCAGATACAGATACTAATGCCTTCCCTTCATCTCAGATGTAGCTAAGTAATATCAGCTGTGGCCCAAACCCACTCCATTGTCAGGAATACAGTCTGTGATTCCAGTATGGCAATCATCATCACAGGAATTCAGGCAGGGAATGCACTCACAGAGTGCTTCCTAAGGCCTGGTCTACATGTCGAATTTAGCCACATTTGGTTGATTTTATAATGAATGCGTCTATACAACCAACCCTGTTCCGCTGACCTAAAGGGCTCTTAAAATCGACTGCTGTACTCCTCCCCAAAGAGGGGAGTAGCGCTAACATCGACTTTCCTGGGTTGAATTCAGGGTACTGTACATGCAGCGCTGTGCAGTTCGATGGTATTGGCTTCTGGGAGCTACCCCAGAGTGCTCCAATGTGACCACTCTGGACAGCACTTTCAAGTCCGATGCACTAGCCAGGTACACAGGAAAAGCACCGGGAACTTTTGAATTTAATTTCCTGTTTGATCAGTGTGGCAAGCTCAGCAGAAGAGGTGACCATGCAGTCCCAGAACTGCAAATGAGCTCCAGTATGGAGCAAATGGGATACACTGGATCTGACTGCTGTATGAGGAGAAGAATCTGTGCAGGCAGAACTCCAATCCAGCAGAAGAAATGCTGATATGTATGCCAAAAATCACACAGGGCATGGTGGACAGAGGCTACACCAGGGACACACAGCAGTGCCACCTGAAAATGAAGGAGCTCAGGCAAGCCTACCAAAAGACATAGCAGGCAAACGGTCGCTCCAGGTCAGAGCCCCAGACATGCCACTTCTATGATCAGCTGCATGGCATTCTAGGGGGAACCCTACCAGTACCCCAACACTCTCCGTGGACACTTGCAAGGCAGCAGCCTCACGCAACACAAATGAGGATTTTGTGGATGAGGAAGAGGAGGAGGAGGAGAACGCGCAGCAGGCAAGCGGAGAATCTGTTCTCCCCGACAGCCAGGACCTTTTCATCACCCTGGAACCAATACCCTCCCAGGGCGTATTGTTCCAAGACCCTGAAAGCGGAGAAGGCACCTCTGGTGAGTGCACATTTGTAATGACACTACAAGGGTTAAAAGCAATTTGTTTAATGTTTGATTTGCCCTGAACAATTGGGATGCATTCGTGGCCAGTACAGCTACTGGAAAAGTCTGTTAACGTGTCTGGGGATGGAGCGGGAATCCTCCAGGGACATCCCCATAAAGCTCTCTTGGAGGTACTCTGAAAGCCTTTGCAGAAGGTTTCTGGGGAGGGCTGCCTTATTTCATCCTCCACGGTAGGACACTTTACCACGCCAAGCCACTAGCAGGTGGTCTGGAATCATTGCAGCACAAAGCACGGAAGCGAATGGTCCTGGGTTTTGGTCACATTCATGCAACATTTGGTCTTTATCTTTCTGGTCAGCCTCAGGAGAGTGATATCATTCATGGTCATCTGATTGAAATAGGGGAAGTTTTGTAAGGGAAGAGTAATCCCCTCTGTTTGAGTACATTGGTACTCATCCAGGGAATAATTTTTAAAGGCACTGCACATTATGAGGATGAGCAGAGAGCTCCTTCATGAAACTTAGATGGGAGACTCGGAGAGTTTCATGGAGCCAAAATTCCACTCCGAAACAGCAAGTGTTGAGAGGGAAAGAAGAGGTAGTACTGCTTAAATCAAGAAAATTGTCCTCAACAGAAATGTGTAAAGCTGTGCAAAAAATGAAAAAAAATGTATTTGAAATATACTATGAAATTAATCAAATAAATTGAGCAGCGAATATTATTCTGCCAGCTGTAATAATGAGGGTAGGGTTTATTGCTGTCTCCGAACCAGCAATGTGGAGTAGTAGGGTTAATAGCCCTCTGCCTAGGTCAGTGCTGAGAAGAGAGATCCAGTTCCTTTTGAAGTTTTGGTGGTTTTGTTTAAATATGATCCTTGGGACCTGAGCTCCAAACCTCCCAGATTCCCTGGCTTCCATGCTCAGAACATAGTACAGAGTTTACTTTATCCTTAGTAAGCAGCTCAGCCTCTGCACACCTAGAATCAGGAACAGAAGTGTACATAAAGTGGGGAACTAGCTTACCTCTGCTGATCTTCTCAGCCACCCTACCTGTGCAGAGCTGTTCTTATGATGGAAACTGAATTATTTTAAGATGCAAATATTTTACTCCTATTATTATAATGATACATTTGTTCTTACAGGACTTTGGTTACACTCATTCAAGAAAATAGGGCCCTGCTGATTTTGGGTCTGACCTGGAACCAAAAACATAGGGCTGGTTTAGTATTTGGAGATACAAATCTGAACCATATGTCTGAAATTCTAAGGAGTTTGGGCCTGAGCTGCCAGTCTCTGTATTAGATATAATGCAGGTTAGGGTTATTTAAAGATTTCAGCACTTTACCTGTTTATATTTCCATTTACCTTGAATGGAATACTAGAAACAAAATCCCAAAGTGCAGCTCAAAAAAGTCATAGCTTGAACTAGTAACGACCATTCTACTCCACAATAAATGCTAAATCTAAAATTTCTGATTGTATTATGTGATGTTATACTGCAAAGTGATGCATTGTGGTAAAAACTGAACACAAAATATAGAAGGATAAGTTTTCCATATAGCTTTGCCCTTTGTGAATACATCATGATATGGTACTCGGTTTACTGTTTTAAGGTCATTTGTTATGTCTAATGCCTAATTGACATGACTATGTAAATCTTCTAAGATCTTAATAATAATTCACATTCAAAGCATAGTTTACATTTCACAAGAATGGTGCAAGCCTCTTCCTGGAAGCCAAGGAACCCACATTACACTGACATATGTGCCATAAACAGTAGGGTTCACTGATAAGTTAGATATGCTCAGGAAAAGAATAATAGGCTTTAAAATTATACTTGTACAGCAAGCTGGAGAACTGCAGAGATTTACACTGAAAATAATGTAGTGAAAGTTCTTCACTTTGAACAGAAGAAAATCGGCTTTCAAATGTAACAAGCAATTCATATTTGCTTTCCATCCCAACTTTTGCTCTTGTTTTTGATCTAACAATGTATATTTGCTCATTACAGTTGCAGGAATCTGCCATGCAAAACAGAGCACAGCATCTGACAATATCAATTATAATGGAAAACCTACCAAAAATCACTTAATTCTTCAAATTTACAAATGTATTCAGATATTCTGCCACGCACAACGTGTGATCATAAAGGACAAAAGGGACTTCAGCTTTTAATTTTCCTTCTACTTCTTTTTCCAAAAACTATTTTCAAGATTTTGAATCTTATTTAGGGCCTTATCCGAAGTCCACTGAAGTCAATGGGAGCCTTTAAACTGACAACAAAGGGTTTAGGCACAAGTCCTTTCACTCCATTTTCACCATCTACCTACCTACCCTAGGACACAATCACGTTTTCACTGAACTAAAAGGTAAACTTTCATTGACTTCAACAGCAGCAGGGTTGGAACCACAGAGTGTTTACTATACATTACAATTTATTGTGATGGTTAGAATGACAAAAAAGAGCCTAACCCGTAACCATAACTTTGTACACTTCAATTAAAACATCAAAGAAGAAAAAAATGCTTACCTGAAATATATATTCTAACAGCAGCAGCAACAGAAGATTTGTTTTGTCCATATGGAAAGAAAGTTTTATAATTCCAGTGTCTATTATGTGTCTGAATCTTAACAGCTTCAAAACAAAATTATGTTGGAATATGTTAAGATAAAATGAGGAGGAAATTAAGATAATGAACATGCATGTTAACACTTTATATTGATATAACTGAAGTTCAATACTATTCTAGATTTACACTCCTTCACTATGGGACTGGCTCTTCTAGCCTGATTAACTCAATGACAGACTTTTATAGACTTCAGTGAGCCTCTGGCTCAGTCTCCTCCTTACACAGCAAAAATTTCAACTTCAAAATGATGTTTATCCTTTGCCTAAATAATGATTACAGGACCAGACATTATATTGGATACATCCAGGACCAGCTGTGGTTTGTTTCACTCCCACAAGGGTAATTTTAATGAGTCTACGTGTATAAGCAGGATTTGGTCCCAGATTTAGGGCCTGATCCAAACCCCAGTGAAGTCAGTGGAACTTTTTGCCAGAGGACATTGTGAAAGCCAAGACTATAACAGGGTTAAAAAAAGAACTCGATAAATTCATGGAGGATGGGTCCACCAATGGCTATTAGCCAGAATTGGCAAAGATGGTGCCCCTAGCCTCAGTTTTGCCAGAAACCGGGAATGGGCAATAGGGGTGGATCACTGATGATTACCTGTTCTTTTCATTCCCTCTAAAGCACCCAGACAGGATACTGTGCTAGACAGATCTTTGGTCTGACTCAGTATGGGCGTTCTTATATATACTTTGCTGGCTTCAGTGGACTTGGATCATGCCCATAATGCATACTTCTTGTAAGTTACTTTTAAACTGTTGTTTGTTAGAAGTACTGCACTGAACTCTCCTGCACATTCTATCAAGATAGGCAATATTTTGTCTCTTAAGAATGCATCATCAAATACAAAGTGCACATTAATGGGTGTTTTTACAAAGATGTCCAACAGCACCCAAATGAATGCAATTAACTACTAGATGACTATATAAAATTACAGTAAATAATGTGAAATAACTTGTTCATCACATGCGATGATACACCCACACACAAATGTGTATGTACATAGTTCACTGGAAATTGCTTTAATAATTTAGACAAGTATGAATAGAAAATTCTATTATAAAAATGAAGCAAATATACTTCCGAATTCACACACATTAATCCATCATGCTTATTCGAAAGCATTTAATTCCACAAGCATCGTGTCAGCATCAAAAAGCTTAAGTGTGCTCAAAATCTTAGCAACCAAGATGAAAACTGTTTGGCAAGACAATCCTTCATTACTGCAATTCTCAAACACTATGGATTTTAAAACATTCACCCCCTAAAAGTGACCTTCACTCAGGCACCAGTCCAGGAGCCATTTAGGTATATACATGATTTGAAACTGGAGCAGTCCCTGAAATCAATCAGTGATGGTGTGATAAAGGTTATTACTCTGGGGCAGGCACAGATTCTGCCACCCTTAGCAGTAACTTACTCTGCCAATGCAACTCTGCCGGATGCAATCCTTTGGGAGCGGGTTCTACATGAGTTAATAGCTAGGGCTGGATTCTCCTGCCTTTCCTCAGCCTGGCAACGTGTTACTCCACCAGCCGCTATTACTTATACTGAGGAAAGGCAGCAGAATCTGGTCGCAGTCGTTGACTCATGTAGGGCCCGATGCTAAAGCCCTTGAGGGCAGGACCGGCTCTAGTCTTTTTAGCGCCCTAGGCGCACGGCCATTTTGCCACTCCGCACACTGGTCCGCGGCTCTGGTGGAGCTGCCGCAGCCGTGCCTGCGGGAGGTCCACCGGAGCCGCGGGAGCAGCGGACCGTCCGCAGGAATGCCTGCGGCAGGTCCACTGGAGCCGCAGGACCAAGGGACCCTCCGCAGGTACGACTGCGGCAGGTCCACCGGAGCCACCTACCGCCCTCCAATAATCCTGACGCCCTAGGCGATTGCCTAGGCCACCTAAATGGAAGCGCCGGCCCTGCTTGAGGGGCAGACCCAGAGTTTTGAAGGAGGAAGGACACGGGGACTAGATCTGTTCTTACAGCCCCTCTGCAAACATCCTCGGGACTCGGTGTCTAAACTCCTCCCCCAAACAGCCTGGGGACCCTGCAGGTCGCCCTGTCCCTCCCCAGCTCCCCGCTCCATGCCCGCCGGCCGGGGCTGGGCAGCAGGGGGCGCTGGGCACTGCGCTGAGCCCCCGGGGCCCGGCTCCTCCAACAGCTGTACTTGGGCGAGGCTGCCAGACACGTGGGGAGGCCCGGAGCCGGCGAGCTGCTGGAGCCGACGTCGGCAGGGAGCTGAGGGCGGGGAAGGACTAAGGAGAGAGCCCCGGAGCCGGAGCCAGAGCCTGGCTGGCCGGGCCCCAGCTGCGCCGGGCACAGGCGCGGCTCCCGGCCCTGCCCTCTTTGCTCCCCGGGGCTTGGCCCCGTTCACAGGCAGCCCGGCTCCGCGCTCCGAGGAGCAGCAAGAGGGAGCCGCTGCCCAGGCCCGCAGCGAGCGGGCGGGACCCACCGGCTCGCCGGGCCGGCCGCAGAGTCCCGCTCTCTCCCCAGCCTGCCCGTCCCCCCATTTGTTCTGGTCCTTCCTGCCCTTTTCCCTTTGTTGGGCTGCTGAGGGGAGATCTCCATGGAGACGTGGGGAGCGGGCGAGCAACAGGCTGCGCTCAGGTTCGGGGAGTGGCGGGAGCCTCAGCCAAGCCGTGCCAGGGGGCGGGTGAGTGAGCTGCTCTAGCATGGGACGCTTCAGCCCCAAGAAGGAGCAACCAGGGGACCCCTCCCCCCTGCTCCTCCAGCCAAGTGCCAGGCTGCGCTGGTCTGGAGCCCGAGCCCGAGCTCGGACAGGTGCTACCCGCGCCATCCACTCACCTCTGCCCATTTCCTCTCACCAGCCTGGCTCCTGCCCTAGTGAGTCTAAACAGCGCCGGCTGGGAGCCCTGCGGCTACAATGGAAGCCGAGTTGTTTTTTAATGCCCATTTAGGGAGGAGTTTTCCCTTTGAGGAGTAAGAAGCTTTGCACGAGGGTTCCACATTCCCCCCCCCCAACGTTTTAGACGCGCCCTGACCCTGGGCTTGGCTTCTCTACCCCAAGTTACTGCCGCTGAGCAGGACTATGAAGAACCAACTGCGGTGACACGATGCTGGTCGCAACTTTGCATCAGCATAGACCAGGGTATCCCGTGTTCCACAGAGTATCAGCTGATCGATGCTTCCCCTCCCCTCGCATAACCTTCAAACAGCACACTGCGAGAGAGTTAACTTCTATTTTATCCAATATGCTGCAAAATCATAGAAATTCTGCACTAAGGGGAAATGAACCTTGTATGGCTAAATGCTTTATAATATGTTGGTATGAAAAGAAAAAAAGGCTGCACTAGAGCCTGTGCCAGGGAATTATAACCTAAATGTATGTGCCAAGAAACTATTCT
Source organism: Gopherus flavomarginatus (assembly GCF_025201925.1). Taxonomy (NCBI): domain Eukaryota; kingdom Metazoa; phylum Chordata; order Testudines; family Testudinidae; genus Gopherus; species Gopherus flavomarginatus. The sequence continues at coordinate 77,631,381 of NC_066617.1, read as the reverse complement.
GTTTCCTAGTGCGGAAACTAGCACTAGGGGTATGTCTGCACTACGGGATTATTTCAATTTTACATAAACTGGTTTTTTAAAACAGATTGTATAAAGTCGAGTTCACGCGGCCACCCTAAGCGCATTAATTCGGTGGTGTGCGTCCATGTACCGAGGCTAGCGTCGATTTCCAGAGTGTTGCACTGTGGGTAACTATCCCGTAGCTATCCCATAGTTCCCGCAGTCTCCCCTGCCCCTTGGAATTCTGGGTTGAGATCCCAGTACTTGATGGGGCAAAAAACATTGTCGTGGGTGGTTCTGGGTACAGCCTCACCCCTCCCTCTGTGAAAGCAGCAGACAACCGTTTCGCGCCTTTTTTCCTGAGTGAACTGTGCAAACGCCATAGCACAGCAAGCATGGACCCTGCTCAGATCAAGACCGCAATCGTGGACGTTGTAAACACCTCGCGCATTCTCGTGCAGTCTGTGCTGAACTGGGACCTGCAAAGGCAGGCGAGGAGGCAGCGGCTACGGTAGAGCGGCGAGGAGAGTGATGAGGACATGGACACAGAATTCTCTCAAACCGCGGGCCCCTGCGCTTTGGAGATCCTGCTGGTAATGGGGCAGGGTCTAGCCATTGAACGCCGATTTTGGGCCTGGGAAACAAGCACAGACTGGTGAGACCGCATAGTTTTGCAGGTGTGGGATGATTCGCAGTGGCTGCGAAACTTTTGCATGCATAAGGGCACTTTCATGGAACTTTGTGACGTGCTTTCCCCTGCCCTGAAATGCCATAATACCAAGATGAAAGCAGCCCTCACAGTTGAGAAGCGAGTAGCAATAGCCCTCTGGAAGCTTGCAACACCAGACAGCTACCAGTCAGTCGGGAATCAATTTGGAGTGGGAAAATCTACTGTGGAGGCTGCTGTGATGCAAGTAGCCAAAGCAATCATTAAGCTGCTGCTACAAAAGGTTGTGACTCTGGGAAACGTGCAGGTCATAGTGGATGGCTTTGCTGCAACGGGATTCCCTAACTGTATGATTTCTAGAGCTGATATAGGGCAATTTGTTCAGCAGAGTGATGTAAACTTCGTTACGATTGCATCATCCATGACTTCTAGGAATAACATGATGCAATTCATATCATGTATGATGCAATACCAGCTTCAGATTGCATCATTCATTGTTTTGCCTAAAAAGCAAGTACTGTCCAAACCCAGTCATAGATTTATTCATAGATCCAGTCAAAGATGTATTTTAGTCATTTCTGGTTTAAATTGAGATCCCTTCCCTTTATAACTCGCTTATCCTCCGCCATTCCCAAGTCAAGGGTCGTATATACTGACCCAATAGCATATCTTGAAATCTAGAGCCAATCAACAATTTTAAGCATCATTTTCGTTCTCAGTGACCCAGAATTAGTAAAGTTGGACTACATTTATTTCAGAAGCATTTTGGCTGTAGAGCAGTGTTACCTACAAGCCAGAGAGATCATCTCTAGAGGTGAAATTATAATTGGGGCCCTATTCAGTGCCAATTTAAATCACTGACAAAATTCTCATTGCCTTTCAAGGAGCAGAACTGGGATCTGATTTTCCATACCTATTCAGTCCTTCGCCTCTCTGCTGAGGCTGCTGGCAGGGCTACCAATGCAAACATCAATAAACAAATAATAGGGCTGGGACCACTAACTCCTAACACAAAGGCCACTGAAAAGCCCATCAGAGAGCAATGACTTTTGATGACCAGCAGCCTTGGCTGGATTTGAAACAGTATTCTAAAAAAGAAAATCTCCTCCTGTGCTGAGATATCCAGCACCCCAGTCTTCCAAAAATAAAAAGTTTTTAAATGGTAGTTAATTCTGTTAAAAAAAACCATTGAAATTAAGTCTTAATTGCATAATGGATAATACATAAACTCAAAAATTGAATATGCTAACCACTAGATCAGGGTCAGCAACCTATGGCACACATGCCAAAGGCAGCACACAAGATGATTTTGAGTGGCACTCACAGTGCCCAGGTCCTGGCCACTGGTCCTGGGGCCTCTGCTGCCATCCTGGGGTCCCAGCCACCAGTCCCCTGCCACCTGGGGTTCCGTCCACCAGCCCTGCTGCAGGACCCGGGTCCCAGTCAGCAGTCCTAGGGGCTCGGGGTCCTGGCCTTGGCTCGGGGCTCTGCAGCCGCCCCCAGCTGTGGCCCACTGGCCCCAGCCTGGGGCAGTGTGGGGTGGAGACAGGGGCAAGAGGGGACACAGCTCATAACCCTCACTTTAAAATTGTTCAGATTGCAAAGTGTATTGCAAAAAATGGAAACCCATTTACAGATGGGAAAGATATAAAAAGTTTTTCTCAGCCATTTGGAGGTTTTGTTCAATGATTTGCCAAATAAATATGCGTATCTAGAATAAAAGAACTGCCTGTCTCTGCCAGAACAGTTGAGGGACGCATAAGCGAAATGGCAGAAAACATTAACGAAAAGCGGACAACTGCATTAAGAGACACAGCAGTGTTTAGTGTTGCAGTTGATGAGAGCGTGGATATAAACGATGTTCTATGTTTGGCATTTGTTGCAAGATATTGTGCTTCTGATGAAATCCAAGAGGAACTTTGTTGCCTAAAACCCCTGCATGGCACCACAAAGGGGGAAGATATAGCAGAAACTTTTGTAAACCATTTTGAAGAATGAGGAGTTGACCTCAGAAAAATATTTTGTGTGACAACAGATCATGCTCGTGCCATGGTCGGAAAACAGAAGGGATTTGTAAAGTTACTTGAAGAACAAATTGGCCTCCCAAAAGTCAAATTTCACTGTATCATCCATCAAGAAAACCTGTGTGCTAAAATTTCTAATTCAGAGCTTAATAATGTGATGAATATAGTGGTGCAAATTGGAATATAGTGGTGCAAATTGTGAATATCCTTGCTCAATCTGCTTTGACTTGCAGACAATTTCAAGCACTGCTAAAAGAGATGGATAGTGCTTATAATGACATTCCACTTCACAGCAACATTCGGTGGCTAAGTTGTGGCAAGGTTTTGGTGTGCTTTATAAACTGTTTTGATGCAATCAAGGCCTTTTTGTTGGAAAAAGGACAAAATTACCACAAACTGGATGATGACAAATGGCTGTGTAAACTCATGTTTCTAACTGATATCACCACTCACCTAAACAAATTTAACCTCCATCTCCAGGGTGCAGGGCAAACGGTTCTGGATCTTCATGAAGCCTAGAAGGGTTTTGTTTTAAAACTAGCAGTTTTTTCTCAGGATATTCAAACTTCAACTTTCTGCTACTTCCAACACATAAAAGAGCTATCGACACGTTGCACTGTCAGTGTCAATGAGATTGGAATGTACATGCAAGAACTGGAATCAGAATTTTCTGACAGATTTCAAGATTTCCAGCGATTTGGCCCAATGGTTTCTTTTCTAATTAATCCTGAAAAGTTCAACGAAAGTGACTTGGATTTGTCTGTATTTCAGTGGATGGGTGTTGAAGATTTTGAAATGCAGCTCATTCCGTAAAAAGAATTGTGGGCATCAAAGTTTGGAGATCTGCGGAGTGCACTTAAAGCTATCAACAGAGATCATGGGGCCTATAGTCTGACCTGCTGAACATCCCTGCCAGTGAAATGTATCTGTTTGAAGAAAATTGCGTTTGCAATGCTTTCAGCATTTGGATCCACATACCTGTGTGAACAGGTATTTTCACAAATCTGTCCTCTGTCCCTCTCAGAGATGGTTAACAACTGATCACTCAGAAGCCTGTGTGCAGCTTAAAGTATCCAGATATGTGCCAGACACTGGAAAACTCAGCAAGGAAAAGCAAGGGCAAGGATCGGACTAGACTGATAAGATCTGCATTTTAATTTAATTTTAAATTAAGTTTCTTAAACATTTTAAAAACTGTATTTACTTTACATACAACAATAGTTTAGTTATATATTATATAGAGAGAGACATCTTCTAAAAACCTTAAAATTGTATTACTGGCACATGAAACCTTAAATTAGAGTGAATAAATGAAAGACTTGGCACACCACTTGTGAAAGGTTGCTGACCCCTGCGCTAGATAAATCAGTCAAGGTATAAATAAAAATAAGTAGCCCTATCAAACATGGACAATTCATGACATACATTTCCTTATGTGGTATATCTTCAGGTTCTACAGTCACATGTGGTACAATATTTCTGTATCATGAGACATTCACTGGTTATATTACACTATAGGAGTTCCTAATAGCACACAACACTGAAATTGTGAAGTAAATAACTGTGACATATGCAAGCTCTGACTAAAATGTCACTGTTGTTTACTTCACAATTTCAGTGTTGTGAGCAGCTATTAGGAAATCCTATAGTGTAACATAACCAGTGAATATCTCATGATACAGAAGTATTGCTTATTGCTGCATAAGCAGTTTTGGGCTTACCAGTTCCCTGCGTTCTCCAGGTCTCGTTGACAAGAAAGAAAGAAAGAAAGAAAGAAAGAGACCCAAGTTGCTGTGATGAAACCAAATTGGCAGTTTTTAAGGCATTTTATTAAAGCCCCACTCAATAAAGTATGTGTGTGTGTGGCACATTCCACTTTAATCAAAAGAGTTCTTTCCAAACAAACATTTTTCTTTTATTCAGTATTTCCAGCAAATGTTTAAGCTTGAGTTTTTCACCAGTGTAGTGCCCAGAATGTAACACAAGAACTTGTATACTATCTTAACAAGTTTATTTTTCCCAAACTCTTACTCATAAGTAACACTATAAAACACAATGGAGCTACTTATGAAAGTAAAAATACTGCTTGTGTATTCATAGTTTTGCAGAATTAGGGCCAATCCTCCATCCTCTGAAGTCAAAAGAAATCCTGCCACTGAGTTCAATTACATACAGGATCATGCCCTTTGTTTTTAAGCAGGAGTGTCATGGAGGCAGGTAAAAGATTCAGATCCAAAATGGTCAATAGGCATTCAATAATTTGTGAATAAATTTGAAGTTTCTAGGTCTCACTGATTTAGAGATATGATGTTCCAAAAAAGCATGCTAACAATTTGCCAATGGTGATTTACTCCTAATTTTTCCAGCTTCCATACCTCGGAAATTTTAAATGTAAATAGTGGGAGGGGGAACACACACACACTCCCCATTACAGATGGGCTACTGTCTCTCTATAGCAATGCCTTAAAACAGGGGTTGTCAAACTGGGGGTTGTGACCCCTCAGGGGGTCGCGAGGTTATTACATGGGGCTTCATGAGCTGTCAACCTCCACCCCAAACCCTGCTTTGCCTCCAGCATTTATAATGGTGTTAAAAAGATAAACAAGTGTTTTTAATTTATAAGGGAGGGTCACACTCAGAGGCTTGATTTGTGAAAGGAGTCACCAGTACAGAAGTTTGAGAGCCACTGCCTTAGAATGTACTTTAATTAAAGTATATGAAATGGATGAAATCTATTCAAACCACATAAAGCTTAGAGTATTCAGGCATTTATGTGGACGAAAGGCAGAACTGTTGGCAAGATGAAATCCAACCCTTCCAAACCAGAGCTAGGGAACATGGCTGCTAGTCTCCCACCCTACCTCCCACTTCCTTCAGGTATTACTCCAGCCTCTGAGTTGGAATATTGGCCACAGCCCTTTTGTGCCGGTTGCACAGGGTGCTGGGACCACTGGATTTACACTGATGTAGATATGTGATCCTGCCTCATTTCCATAATGCTGTTCTGTGAGAGCATGGGCCTGTGTTGAAGATCCTTTCCACAGCACACAGGCGATGCACAGGTGCACCTGTGTTTCCACAAGTACAGCTCCTATGTGGGGCTTTAGTACTGCAGAGGCCCTTATACCAGTGAATTGCACCCAATAGCTTTTCCTCTTCAGAATGGCATTCTGAATGCCTATTATTCAGTGCACTACAAAATCATTTACGGATGAAGTAAAATTATTTAAAAAAAAAAATACATCTTGGACCAGCTCCCACTCCACTGAAGACGACGTTTGCTGCCGATTTTCAATGAGGGTCTGATTCAACTCCCATTGGCTTCAGTAGTTGGAACAAACCCTGAAATCAGGAAAAAGTCTTTTAATATGTTGTCCCAGTTGCATATCTTCATGAGACTAATTAAAAATCTTTAAAGGTCGGTACATCTAGTGTAACATAAGACTCTGGGTTAAAGTTGATGTTTATGGATATATGTGAGTTACTTAAAAGACGTGCTGTATTGTTGACTAGTTACATTGGTATTGATTCACTGTAATTCAAGAGATTATTGAAAATATAATATTTATTGATAACTCTTTAATTACAAATAAGTGCTAAGTTTTACAAAAACGTTTTGTATAAAAATATAATATATCATTTACCATTTCAATCAAAACCCATCAAGTGTTCTATGATTAAATCTTTTGTATCATATTTAAACTTGTGGCATTATTTGGAAAACACTAAATGCATTAATAAGTATTGGCCCAACTCCCTGTAGATACAAAAATAAGATTCCTATCTCTATATGCCAAAAGCTCTTGAAGACATTTTCTTTTTTGAATATTTGTCCTTCCAATATATTGCACTGTTATACAAACTTTGTGTATAGTCTAACAAATGAAAGTAAGTTATAGTTATAATTATGGTCATTGTACACGGGTGCAGCCAGGGCTCGACCCTCTCCGGGGGATGAGGGGAGCCACGCCAGCCCGCTATGCACCAGTGGGTCCAGGAAACTAGCCTGGCAGTCCTCGTGGCAATCGCCTGCCCTGCAGGGCAAGGGGCTCAGGCCCTTGGGCAAGGCTGCGCAACAACAACAGTTTAAGGCCCGGCCCTAGGTCAGGGCGAGGCAGTAAACACTGAGTCAGGGAGCTCAGGCCCTTGGGCAGGGCTGCGCAACAACAACAGTTTAAGGCCCGACCCTAGGTCAGGGTGGGGCAGCAAACTCTGGCTTCGGCCTCAGCAGGCCAGGAAGAGGGGGAGTCTGCCACCCCAGAATGGGTGGCAGGGGGGACGCAGGCCCTCCCACTCCACTGCGTCCCAGCCCAGGGCCCTAGCAGCAGCTAATGATCCACTGCTCAGTCAGTGGGGGTCCTGGCCGCAACACACTGACATAGGCTCCGGTAAGGCTGCAGCCAGACTACAGTCAGCTGCCCCCGAGCTACTTCTGGGGACCTACCTGGGTCCAGATGTCGGCCTCTGCAGGGTCCACAAGCATGGGCTCATCGCAGCCGGGGCTGGGTGGTAGGTCCAGGAACTCCTCTGGGTAGTCGGGCCAGGGCAGCTCCAGGGGCTCCTCGAGTAGCAGGTGCGGAGAAGCTCCGGGGGCTCCTCCGGGTAGTGGGCGTGGGGAAGCTCCGGGGAATCCTCCAGGTAGAGGGCGCAGGGGAGCTCAGGCCAGTCGGGGTGGCCGGCCTGGGCCGCAGGAGTTTCCCAGTCTTGAGCTCCCTGCAGGACGTCTGCTCTCTCCGGCTGCTGGGGCCTGACTGAGCTCTGAGGGCTGGCCTTTATAGTTCCTGGGCGGCGACTGACCCTTTGAGGGGCAGGCTCAGAGCTCCTTAGCCCCGCCCACTCTGGCCTCCGGCTGGGCTCTTCCTCCTCGGGGCTGGAGGGGAGCCACACTGCCTCACTACAGTCATGAACTGGTACAGCACTAGCCAAGCACATTTTGGTTCTAGGTCCCAGTACATAATAGCTCCCATTGGCTGGGAACGGTGAACTGCAGCCACTGGGAGCTGTGGGCGGCCATGCCTGCAGATGGTCAATGTAAATCAACTGCCCTGCGGCCCACCAATGGATTACCTTGACAGGCCACAGGTTGCCCACCACTAGTCCATACATTCATTAAAACTCTAGGTGTAAACCTGGCCCCACTGAAGTCAACATACGTTTTACCATTGAATTTACTGGGGTCAGGATTTCACCCATAATATTTTATACGTTGCTGCCACATTCATTGTCTCAACTGGCTAAAGTGATTGGATCCTGTTTCTGACTATTTATGGTATCTGCTTTCCCTACACAGAATAAAATAGACAAGCAGTATTCCAAAGATATATCATTGTTGCTACAGTAGCAACTCTATGATGACCATCAGATGAATATTATGTCTTTATAATGATTAAATATTTATGATAAAGGCTGCGTGTCTGTCACGGAAGTCATGGATTCTGTGACTTTCTGCAACCTCTGTGACTTCCACAGCTGCAGCAGCCAGTGTGGCTGACCCATGGCCACCCAAGCAGCTGACCTCAGGGCCAACTGCTCAGGTGGCCCCAGGGACATCTGCATCAGCCACTGCTGGAGTGGCCCTGCAGCCAGCCGCACGGGTCATTGCTGGAGTGGTCCTGAGGACAGTCGCATCAGCTGCTGCTTGGGCAGCGCCGGGCAGCTGGTCCCAGAGACCATGCACGCAGCTGCAGGTGCAGCAGGCCTTGGGGACTGCCTGAGCAGTGGTCCCGGGGGCAGCTGGAGCAGTGGCTGGTGGGGCTGGCTCTAGGGCTCCCCAGAGCTGCGGCACCCCGGAGGCCCCTCTTAGCTGTGGCGCTCCTGGGCAGCTAATATTTAGTCAATGTTATTTATATAAAGGTCATGGGCAGGTCACGTGCCCATGAATTTTTGTTTACTGCCCATGATCTGTCCATGACTTTTATTAAAAATGCCAATGACTAAATCGTAGCCTTATTTAACCCAACTCACAATTTTTTTATTATACATGGGGAACAAATATTTGATAACGGATTCTTCCATCTAGCATATGAAGGTATAATATGATCCAATGGTTGGAAAGCGAAGCTAGACATATTGTTTGGAAATACATTGGAACAAAATACAAAGCATTGTGGTGGATTCTCCATCACTGGCATTTTTTAAATCAAGAACAGATGTTTTTCTAAAAGATAAGGCCTAGAAATTATTTTGGAGGTGTTCTATGAGCTTTGTTATACAGATGGTCAGACTAGATGATCACAATGGCCCCTTCTTTGAATCCATAGGAAGGTATCTCATGAATAACTGACTGATTAAAGTTTATATACTATTTTTCTCCCTAATCAGCCAAATTTAGTTCACAGGAGATGGAAAGTTAAGTTTCAGCATATGAAGTGATGAATGATACAAAACAGCCACAACTTTTAAATATATTTATTTTTCCTTTTTATAGTGACTATTTCTCATTATAAAAACAATGTAATAATCCAACCTCTTTATTATTTTATTAAATTCCAACAGTTTATGAGAACTGCTTACCCAAGAAATTCTTAGATTCTTAGCCAAGAATTTTAGTTTCAAAATAATACATGAGTGAACTCCTGGCCTCACTGAAGTCAATGACTTAACTTCCAATGACTTCTACCTGGCTAGAAATTCACCAATGAGTTTCTAGGGTGAGCAATGCTTCTGAAAATGGGCATAAAGCTACATTCTCAATTCTTAAGAATTACAATAAATAGTTGATGGCTAAGAAAATGGAGAGCACTTTTGGTATCAGATACACAGGACCATGTGCATCCATAGACTAATTATATATATGAATTATCTCCTTACAATCAATGTTATATCCTTTTCAATGGGCGCATGTTTCTTCTTGACTCCAAATGATTTGAGACTTAGATTCAGCAATTGTGTCCAACCTTAATATTCCTTTAAATCAATCGTTAAATTTAGTTAGTTTAAATAAAAAATATTGAACATGAGCATTTCAACCCATGAAACAAAGGGTAAAACCAAAACAGAAGGTGCACTGGTCCACTTTAAAAACAGAATACATTCACAGAATCCTCATAAAATAATACAGTAAGAGCAATTTCTCCTCTGATTGGTTGTAAAAAGTTAAAAATTGATTTAAAGAATAAGCCTTCAGTGAACGGTAGAGTTTTTACATATTTTTAACAGAAGTCTGAACCACGCTCCATACTTGGCCCCTTCTATCCAATCACAATATTTAAAATGCATATATGATATTAAAAAAAGCAAAATGCCATAGATTTAAGGAATGTAACATTATACTACGATTTAGGCCACAGGTTTTTTAAAAGTACAAATTAAAAAGACTACATTCATTATGTTGCTCAGTGGGTTCAAATTTATGCAGATTTCAGTCACTGAGTAATGCCTAATGAAACTGCTAATAAGATAAAAGCAAAAGGTTTCACAAAAAATAACTTTTGGATACAGTTGGTCCAATTCAATCAAGTTAAATTTTAAAAATCAAATTAGTTTTCAGCAGCATATTGGACAGAAGTAAATAATTGTCAAATTAATAATCTGATATTTGCCAATGTCTGAAAATGTTTTGCTGTAATATTTCTATGCATTTTCTACTAAATTTGCTAAGAAACCAAGTTGGCTGAAACATTACTGATAAAATATATTTTTCTATATAATATTTATTCAGTCTGTCCAATGCCAAAAAAATTTAATTCAATGATAGGAAGCCAACTTCAATTCTCACTGTGAAATCAGGTACATAGAATCCATCAGATGTTCAATTCCATTGGCATGAACAGTCCGTAGGCTCTTGGATGACATACATCACTTCAGTGCCATTTCCTGAGCAGTATAGTGGCACAGTCAAGTTCTGTACTCCATTTTCACGACAACATTTACAGAATTTTAAATGGCTATCGATATTGACATTAAAAATTGTAGCTGAGGGGCATTTCCCTTCACAGGAAGCCACATTTATCTATTAGTGACAGAGAAAGAGAAATTATCAAACAAGTTTCATTAACAAGATGAAACAAAACATCTCAAAATTAACTGTAATCAGAATCTGTTTTTATATTTAAAAATATCCAGGTTTTTGTAAAAGATTCTGATACGTAATAATTATTTTCCCTATTAAAAATCATTTGAAAGTTATCACATACAAAACTATGTTAAATGGTTATGTCAATTCTAAGTTGAGGTGAGTCTCTTTGTTCTTGCCTTTTCTTTTTTAAATGAAGTCAGCTTCTAAATGTTGAATTTTTTTGTACTTGTGACCACATATGTTGGCTGAGCCTGAACAAAATTTGGTACTTTATTCTAAAGCTGTTTACCACTAACTTTTACCTTATACTACCTTCTTCTCCAAGCAATCCACTCCCTGCTCCTGGCCTAGCACTGTTGTGGAAGAGCATCTAGGTTTTTGAAGGTAATGAGCCAGATACAGAGATAATGTATAAAGGATGACAAGTTATATCCAGGTAGATCTATATGGTACTCCTTAATTAAGGCCTGATCCAAAGCCCACTGAAGTCAATGGAAAGATTCCATTGGGCTCTGGATAGTAGGCCCTTAAATAGGGATATTATTCCTGTAAGAGCAAAACCCTACCCCATACAGAGCTTCCTATAACCTAAGAAGAGAATCTTCAGATCTTCTTCTCCGTTCTCTGGTTCCGATAAGCTGTTTAAGCTAAAAAACTTGTCCAGCCATCACTAAATCCTAAAATAGATGGATATATTTATAATGTTTAAACTGTGCAGCTAAAGCTGTGTCCTTTACTGTTGGTGGATTAATCTAAGCAAACTGTGGAAAAGTCAATATTAAGTATTCCCCTGCGGGATCAAAAGTGGAAGCACACTAGTGTGATAGCTTTCTCCTTCCTCTTTCAACATGGCTGGCAGCTAGAGTACTGTCATTAGCCACACTATCACTCTGATAGATATGTGTGAAAGTATTAGAGCAGAGGTTAGGTCAGCAAGGAACAAGGTGGGTGGGGTAGTGCAGGTTGCATAAAAGAACTTGTGCCACAGAATCCAATCTCTATCTTTTGTATTGTTTGTTTGGGACCTGAGCTGTGGCTATGTCTACACTTATGGCAGCATATACAGTACATACACTGCACACTCCTCTGGCATGGGTATAAATAGCAATGGAGACCGTGAAACTCTACCTAAGCAAGTAAAGACACTCAAGAACCTTAGGGTGTATATCCAACATAGCTCTCAACACACCCAAGCAGTGCATCCCACATCTACGCTATTTTTAGCAGTGTACTGTCCCACTGTCTCCCAGCTGCTGGAGCCTTTCCCCACTGTCTTCCCCTGGCAGAATCTTTCTCTGCCGCATGTAACTATACATCACCAGCGTGGACACAGCCTACTTTTCACCTCAGCATGTTGCTACATATAATCTATACACCATTCCAAGTGTAGACAAGGCCTATATTACCATGGGTGCTATCCTGACCTCAATGGGACCAGGATTTCATCCAATACTTACAGCATATAAACAGTTTTCTGATATGCTATTGTGCTGGGGCAGATTAGAATGCTGATACAGTTGTAGAATACATAGAATCATGAAATAACATCCATAGATATATTGAACATACAAATTGCCGCAGTGATTCAAACTAGTAGTCTATCCAGTTCAGTATCCTGTCTCTGCCAGTTGACAGAACCAGATACTTCAGAGGATGGCATTAGAACTTTGGAATAGGCAAATGTAGAACCAATTGCCCACACATAGCTTTCACCCCAAGTTTTAATAGTTAGAGATTGCCTTAAACCCTAAATCAGTGGTTCCCAAACTTGTTCTGCCGCTTGTACAGGGAAAGCCCTTGGCGGGCCTGGCCAGTTTGTGTACCTGCCGCGTCCACAGGTTCAGCTGATCACAGCTTCCAGTGGCCCCAGTTCGCTGCTCCAGGCCAATGGGAGCTGCTGGAAGCAGCGGCAAGTACATTCCTCAGCCCATGCCACTTCCAGAAGCTCCCATTGGCCTGGAGCAGCAAACCACGGCCAGTGGGAGCCGCTATCGTCTGAACCTGCGGATGCGGCAGGTACACAAACTGGCCCAGCCCACCAGGGGCTTTCCCTGCACAAGCGGCGGAACAAGTTTGGGAACAACTGTCCTAAATCATAGACTCACAGGGCTGGAAGGAACCTCAAGAGATCATCTAGTCCAGTCCCCTGCACTCGTGGCAGGACTAAGTATTATCTAGACCAGTGTTTCCCAAACTTGGGACACCGCTTGTTTAGGGAAAGCCCTTGGCGGGTCAGGCCAGTTTGTTTACCTGCTGCGTCCGCAGGTCTGGCCAATCGCGGCTCCCACTGGCTGTGGTTCGCCGCTCCAGGCCAATGGGAGCTGCTGGAAGCAGCGCAGGCTGAGGGACATACTGGCTGCTGCTTCTAGCGGCTCCCATTGGCCCGAAGCAGCAAACCGTGGCCAGTGGGAGCCGTGATTGGCTGGATCTGCGGATGCAGCAGGTAGACAAACGAGCTTGGCCCAACAGGGGCTCTCTCTAAACAAGCAGCATCCCAAGTTTGGGAAACACTGATCTAGACCATTCCTGACAGGTGTTTGTCTAACCTGCTCTTAAAAATATCCAATGATGGAGATTCCACAACCTCCATAGGCAACTTATTCCAGCACAAGCTTTAATATCCCTTCCAAAATTTTGTCTTGAATTATAACTCTGTATCTTCTTGATATCCATATAAAAGTCTAATCCCTTTTTGAATCTTGTTAAATTCTTGGCCTCAACAACTTCTTGTGGCAATGAGTTCCATAGCTTAATTACATAATGTGTGAAAAAGTATTTCTTTTATTGGTTGTGAATATGCTGCTTTTTCATTTTATTGAAAGTCCCCTAGTTCTTATATTATGAGACAGGGAGAACAGTTGCTGCCAATCCACCTTCTCTACACCATTCATTATTGTATATACATCTATCATGTCTGTTTTATTTGTCTTCTTTCTAATGTACACAATTCCATTCTTTTCAGTCTCTCTCCATCTGCAACTTTTTCTATGATCTTGAATATTCTTGTCCCTGTTCTCTGAACCACCTCCAGTTCTGCAATACAATTTTTGAGATGGGACGATCTGTACTGTACACAATATTCCAGAATAGGTCACATCATTGATTTAAAGACATATTTGGGGGATTATTCTCCTTCCCATTCCTTATGCATCCTAACATCTTGTTAGCTTTTTTTGATTGCAACTGTGCATTGAGCAAAGGTTTGCATTGAGCTATTTTGGACTGATATAGTCAATTTAGAACCTTGTAACAGTAGCTTAAATTTTTCCTCTCAATGTGTATTACTTTTATATTTGCCTACATTAAATTTCATTTGCCATCTTGTTGCCTGTTTACATAATTTGTTTAGATCTCTCTGATGTTCTCAGTCTTCTCTGGTCCTGACTAACCTAAATAACTTTGTCAGCTGAAAACTTTGCTACAGCCCTATTCACACTCCTTTCCAGATCATTAACAAATATATTAAACACCACAGGACCAAGTATGGAAGTGTGGGACACCTGCTGCTAACCTTTTTCAATGATGAAAATTGACCACTTAAATCTACTCTTTGCATTCTAGGTAATAGCTAACTTTTGAACCAGAACAATACTTTGCTTCCCACCCCATAACTATTTAGTTTTTTAACAGCCTCTTTTGTGGGACCTTGTCAAAGGCCTTTGGAAGGCTAAATAAATTATGTCAACTGGTTCTCCTTTTTCCACTATATTATTGACACATTCGTACATGCACATAACAGGTTTTATAGCTGAGACGGAGACCTCACCAAAGCAGAGAGGTATGATGTCTTATTAAATGATCTCTATCAATGTATGATATAGAGAGACTTGTCATGTGGAAGCAAGAAGAACATTTATGTCAGAAAGCTCTTTAAGGAGGAATGTGTTTCCATAAGTGGAAGCATTTATACTCCCATTTTTGAGTAACTCCTCTTTAGGGATGTTATTTCATGATGGAGAGGTCAGTGCCTTTGTCAGTGATAAGCAATTATATTGTGTACTTTTCATTTAGAGTCAGATATTATTCCAAATAGAAGGGCTCAGCATTTCTGCCATGTGTGGGCAAAAGTAATTAATTTTTACCCACACTTATGAGTAGAATAACATTTCCAGGGTGAGAGGTCTGCTTGATGAGAGGATAACAGCGTTTTTTGTTGTATATTGATGTCTGCAATCCTCTTTTTCATACTTGTTTTATTAGTATGACTCATACTCATAACGAAACACAAAGACAACAGTTTTCTATACTTACAGGCCTCTGACTTATACAGTCACTTTTTCTTATAGTTGTTCTGACTGTCACTTTCTGGCAAATCCTTTCGTCCTTTCTACCTGATAAAATACAGAAAATGTTTATTCATTAAATAGACATTGTGCTCTGTTTTTTCATTTTTTAAAATGTGAAAGGAGAATTCCAATAATTGTAATAATTGAATTCTTACATTTTAAATTAATAATATGGTAAAATATTATTTCCATATCTTACTCATTAGACATTGACAAACCAGTAATATACTAATAAACATTTCCTGGAAACAAATACTATAGTGTCTAATTATCATATATGAATACATTAATGAGCATAGTCATAGAACATATAAAGAGGTTACAACTGTTGAAATGTTAGAGAGATTTAATAGTTATGTTGTAAAGCTTTTGAAGATTGAACCCACATAGCAAAGGCAAACCCAGTGAATAGAAAAGGGCAAAATGCTGTATTTCAAACACTATCAATTCTAAGGTCTGAATTTATGAAAATAACAGACACTAACTTGAAATTAGTCTTAATTATATTTATTTAAAAGGCATATTTTAAATAATTATATCCTTGCTCTTGCTCCTTAGAACACTTCTGGAACTGGCTATCATTAGAAGGTAAACCAGCTTTAAATATCCAGCACACAGACTAGGGTCCAGGTTTACTAACTGTGGGAGAGTCTGACAGGGCTTTGGGAAGACTTAGGAGGAGAGATGCACATTTCCTCCACGTATGTGGGGTATTTTGTACTAAATACTACTCCTATGGCTGGAGCTGTTTGGGGATAGCAAATGCGCATAGAGGTTTATGAAAAGATTACATTTTTCTACAGTTCTGGATTTTTGTGGATTGTTCTTTGAGCCTTTGGAAAATATCCAAATATTAAGAAGGATACTTGTGACACAAAACAACTAATACCATGATACTGAAACAAATACAAAGGTTACACAAAACCCCCATACCATAGGACACAAAACAAGTTGTGCTAGATGTATGTATTATACAATATATTTTTACTACACCAATTTCACAAGCAAATCAGAAGTCACTGTATAACTGTGTTGCCACATAATTATTTTGCATCTTCAGCATCTAAATTAAGTGGGACTAACCAACGAAGTCCCTCTTCACTTTCAACACATCCCATTCCTGCTCCAAAGGAAGGGCGGAACATATGTTTTGTAAGATCAGCAAGCTCTGAGCAATCCAGTGACGCATGTGGAGTAGCCATGGAGCTGGTGGGTACTCCATGTCAGGAGTAAAGCACAAATCTTCTGGCTTCAGGGATAGATGCCATGCTATCCTCTGACAAATGCTATGCAGAATCAAGATCAGGTCGGTTGGTATACTAAACACTGTACTCTCTTACCAGAATTGTTGTGCAAGGGCTCATCTAAACAGTGATTTAGTGCTCAGCAGGCAAAAGGTGTAAATCTACAGTGCGTCACCCATTGTGCACTAAGTAGCCATGTAGACTGTGCTACTGCATACTAAAAGTTACATAGTGCACTTTGATCTACTACCGACAGCACGTTCCAACAATTAATGGGCTTAATCCTGAGATGCACTGAACAATAGGATCCTACAGAGGATCTCTGCTCTATGGAAGATTCCAGGAGGATCAGCACCTCTCAGGATCAGACCCAATACCAGTATGGTATTGGTTATATTACATTGATAGTCAAGTATAAATATATCCCTACAAACAATTATGTTATATAAAAAAGACTATGTTATATAAAAAAGAAAATACATTAAAAATAATAATACCTGGTTCACAATTTATACTATCAGTAGAGACTACAGGACTAATGGCAAAGGGTAATACACCCAATCCAGAACCTGGCAGAATTATTAGGAATATAAGTTTCTTGTAAAATAAAAACATTTTTACACAAATGACATTTCATTAATTCTTACACTGCCAACTGCAATTTTAATTTTGGTAAAAATGTAATGAACTTCCCTATTTGCCTTCCAAATTTAGAAATTCTGCAGTTGCTGAAAATCTCACTAATAACACCCTAGACTTAGTACTTTCCTGGTTAAGACAAAACTTCAACAGTGTTTCCATGCATACCCCACTTTTGCAATGGGTATCTCATAACTATGGCAAGGTAAGAATTAAGTATATGAACTCACTTTGCATGCACTTAATCAAGCTCTTTTCAAAAGGATTACTTGTTCCCATTACATCCCCCAGGTGTTGCAAGCTCTATTTTTAATTTGTCTTTTTAACTGCTTTACCCCAGGGCACATGCTTTTAGTTTGAAAACACAAAAAAAAATAAAAACAATAAAATAGCATGTAATTGTATGTATTGTATTTTTGTTCTTAGCAGCCACCTCAGCAAATATTTCTGAAGTATAACAACGCCTTTCCTGAGGCCACAGAATATTGTGAAAGCTAAATCTTTCCTGATTACTGCAAAAGGCAGAAAATATTTGTAGCCATTAATACTTTAGTCTCATTCTCTAAATGAAACCCACCCAACTTGTATGGCTTCAGCGAAATATTTTGCAACTTTACTCCAACCAGTAAAAGAATAACTCCTTTTGAAAGACACTAGCACAATTCTTGTGCAAGGTTTTTATTATTATTATTATTATTATTATTATTATTATCTTTCATTCTGAAAAAAGTACTCTATTAAGCTACAATCATTTCTGGCTTCTTTGCTGTGTTTATGAATGAACAACATTCCATCCACATTCCTAAAAATTGATTTTCAGGGCCTTGTATGCCATGGATGCTAAATATAATTTTATTTGATAAATATGAATAGATAAATATATGCCTTTATGCAGCCACTCTTTTAAGAGAGACACAGGTATACATATGCAGCTATCATATTGTACTTTTGAATGTCAAGTATGACACAGTGCAATATGAAACTATATTTATGTGTTCTTCTGCAATATTATTGATAACAGCTTGGTTTAAAAAATGAAATTCAGGATTTCAAATTTTAATTCTGAAGAAAAAAATTGTGCTTTCCAAGCAGCTCTATTTTTGACATTTATTATTAACTATTAATACAGAATCAAGGGTTTTATTTTATGTCGTTTAGAATTCACAGCCTAAATAACAGAGCTTTTTGTAGTTCAAAACTACAGACAGAGGACCAGATTCTGTTCTCAGTCTGTTTTTACACTGGAGTAAAAAGAAATCAGAATCTGTCACATAACCTACACCATAATTAAGAACTTGTATGTTTTAAACATATGCATTCATAGAATGTGAATATATAACTAGACAGCACAAGTGTACATTTGATCTAGATTTATGCCTTTTATCACCATCAATAATTCTTTGCTCTACACCCTGCAATGTTTTTATATTTTGGATTTAAATGCATTTTCCAAAATGGAAAGGGTTAATTTTTTAATTTAAAAAATACTGTATTCCAGCACTCTGACCCTAGAAAACATACAAGAACAAAACAGAATAAACCCATAATTATACAATTTGTTTCAAAATATGATCAAAATAGGTATCAATTTTAGAAAATTTGTTCTGAGCTTTTATAGAGAACACTATAAATATGTATATGTATAGTTTTGGAGTAATCTTAACAACAAACAAATCTTTTCATTATTTAAATTGAGATTACTTTTCATCTTCCTCAGGCTGTCTTTGGAGAGATTTGGTTATACTCCAGAAGGATAAGGTTAAATATCACCATATCAGCAGCCACATGAAGCAAGGCTTTTCAATAAACAGTTGTTAAAGAACTATAACAATTTTGTTTGATTTGGGGACTGCATGCTTTTTCCTTTCTTATGTCCCAGCAACTGAGTTAAAAAATACTGCCCTCCAAAACCAAAGCCAAACTAGCATGTATTGCAGCAGCTTTCTTCACTTACACGTCTTGCAGCAGCCATCGTTATAAGTCTGTACAGTGCCTCCATTCTAGGAAAAGAAAAGGGGAATATATCAAAAAAGACTGTGCCCAATGGAATGCCCTGCTGTATCCAATTACATTTAGAACATAATGGTCCAAATCTTCAGTTGGTGTAAATTGGTGCACCATCACCGATGTCAATGAAGTTACAAAAATTCACACCAGCAAAGGATCTGGGTCAAAATCTCCAATCTGTTTTAAAATAGAATATTTGAAAATGAACTTGCCATTATGATTGATCTTATCTGAGCTGGTCTCTTTTGAATCAAGAGAGCAGTCATCTTCTATAGCCATTACCATCCATTCTCCCACTGATGGCTCAATTAACATTGGGAGTTACTTAGACATTTTAAAAATTCCATATTTGAGTAAGATGTAAATTTGTTGAAGATTTAGAAGGGTTTATATTGCTCATGTACCACAGAAATGAACCAGTGAAAATACCAATTAGGTAGCTATTTACAACTGAATACCTATAATTTTGCATCATGTAATATATTTTCAGAGCTCTAATTCATCTCTTCATTCTAGTTTTTTGGTTTTCCTTTCACATTCTATAATTAATCTTTGTTATGATTTTCTTCTCAAATGTATTGTAGGCAGGACTGAAGCAGGAATGCAGAAAACATATCGAAATGAGGAGATATTCCTTTTTAAATTAAAAAAAGAAAAGATTTCTCTCATGCAGAACTGACATAATAAATAAGAGAAACTGTCCACACTTTTAATACATTTACAGAAATTGCAGGTAAAACAGGAGAGTGGATGGGATAGCAGTCTTGTACTAATAGGGTACAAAAGATTTTTTTTTAACTCATAGTATTGGTTTTCTATATTATTATAGAGAAATCACTGAATATGTTGATCAATTTTTCAAAAACAAGCACTTAAAGTTTGCTTCCTAAATCCAAATTAGCTCCTAAATTAATCTAACCTGATTTTCAAAACTGCTGAGCAGCCTCAACTCTCACTTGAAATCAATGCTTAGCATTTCTGAAAATCAGGTCGAACTGATTCAGAAGGATAATTTTAGGAACACATTCTGGAAAATCTTGGCCATTATTATTATTATTATTTATTATTATTGCAAGATCCTAATAGAATGTGATAAAAAAGCTCCAGAAATAAGAAAAAGTTTTCAACAGCGTCAATCTTACTTTAATGATAAGGTGCTTTATTTGGGATAGGCAGAAGAATGGCTCTGTGCCCTTTCTAAATAGCATGCAACAGATTTATAGATCTTGTTCAGAATTTGAAATCGGTACTCAGGACAGATACTGCAATGTATTTTTAGAAGCGTTGTTTGAACAGCCACAAGTGCAAAATGTAGAATGTACAAAAACCAGAATAATTAATTAGGATATAAACTAGACACATATATTCCCTAAACAACAACAAAAAAGTGTGTGTGTGAAGTATCTAAGTCCTTTGAACGATAGCTATTTGGTTTATAAATGTTAATTTTTAGGTAGGTATACTAAGTAATTTGTAATCTTCAAGAACCAGAGCTATTTGTTTCACATAGAGCACAAAGTCTGCAGGCCTCTTGAAGTGTTTCTAATCTCTGGTCAATTTATGGAATTTTTGAAACTCCACTGCTGCACATTTATCTGCAAAGTTTCTAAGTGGCGTGAAACCGCTCATTTCATTTATGTGTTTATAAACTCTGTGAATTATAGGCCATATTCAGAACTCTCTGCTCAGAAAAAATTGAAGGGAGTAAGAACCCTATAAGAGAGCAGCTTAATATCAATTAAACAAAATTTTAAAAGTGGACATTGTTTGGGATTTATGATATAACCCTAAAAACAAACAGAAAAATAGTAAATAAGACCATTCATTGCTCATTTAAAGGTTGTTACTTACCAAATGTTTTTTTTAGATTAGTCATTCTATGGGTGTCAGACCCATAATAATTCTGAAATGAATGCCAAGCTCCAAAACAAAAGATAAGTTATTATGATTTACATCACAAAGTACAAACCTTTGTGCATTCAGTCTCATTAAAAGGGGGACAGACAACACTAGATCCCAGTATCATAGCACCTACAGCAGTCTTTGCACACTCATATTTGGTGCAATTGGAGACCCAGGTGCTTCCCTCCTACAAATACAAAACAAAAATACCAGAACAGACAGCAAGTTACAGGAGCACTGATACTAGAAGATTGTTTAGTTATAAAGGTGTTATTTCCACATGTAGCCACTAAGATAGTGGACGGGCCCTGGGCTCTATTCCTCGCCAATGCACCAGCCGGAAGGAAAAGAGCCTGCACCAGAAAAAGGGCTGGTGCAACTTACTTCCCCATGAATCAGAGTGGAAACTGAATTAAGTAAGAGCCAAAGAGTCATAGAGTTTAAGGCCAGAAGGGATCACCAGATCATCTAGGCTGATGACCTGTAGATCACAGGCCACCAAACCACCTGCACATTAAACCCAGCCACCAAAATTAGACCAAAGCATTACAGTCCACAGTAAGAGAACAGGAGGGACAGAGATGCTCCAGTTCCTGAGGCTCCTGCAATGGCAGGGAATTGTTTATGTCAGATACACATAGATAATCCCAGTAAGTGATCCACACTCCATACTGCAGAGAAAAGTAAAAATACCTCAAGGTCACTCACTATCTGACCTGTGGGAAAATTTCATCCCAATCCCACATATGGCCATCAGTTGGACCTTGAGCATGTGAGCATGAGCCAATCAGCTAAGCACGGGAGTGACAGACTGTTCAGTGCCATTTCAGAGCATTGGCCCACCCCGTCCAGTGTCCCATCTCCAACCATTTCTGATGCTTCAGAGGAAGGATACCAAAACCAAAACAAAAAACCAAAACCCAGAATACATTGGGGAAAGGTGAAATCCCTTCCTGATTTCCTGCAGGTGACCAGGAAGCATGAGCTATAGGAACATGTGAATATTAACCTTCTTAATATTATTAATCTTTCATTTATATCATACCCACAATCCCAAAATGCTTTACAACCTCTCCAAAAAGTATATAGTACAGAATCACTAACACCAATCACTGGAAGGCAGCCACTATTTTGTGTTCTGAGCCTCTACCAAAAAATATAACAGTAGCCATTGACCCAATCCTCTTTTTACAACTCACATTGGCAAGTTCGCCATATATATCTGCTTAAGTGTTTGAACAAGAGCTTCCCTGACATCAATAATAATTCCAGTGTCATTTAGGGAGCCTGATTTTCAGGTGTGCTGAGCACCCACAGCTCCCATTGACTTCAGTTGAAGTGGTGGGTGTTCTGAACTCCTGAAAATGCGGTGCCAATAGCTAGCTCCACAAAGGGACTTGGGCATTGCAATGCTAACTTTTAGGCACACTGCCACTCAGTTGAAACTGCAGCCCTGAGTTAAGCATCCAGGCTCCCTATGCAATGCATGGGGAGAGTTAGATGTCAACTAATGGGATTCACAGAAGCCAGCACGCTAAGCTAAGCAGTAGGAAATGCCAAGGACGGGGTACATCTTAAGCCCCTCCACACACACTCCTTCAAAGGTAGTCAAGTGCCTAAGTCCAGGTTGGAGGGAGGCACCTATCTAAACCTGGGATTCACAGCTGTGAACCCTCTCCTTGAGTTAGATGACTAGGCCTTTCTCATGAAAAACCAAAGAGAATGATTCCATTATAGCCAATAGCCCAGTGGTTAGGGCACTTGCATAGATGTGGGAGACATATTTGCAAACCCCTGCTGCAGAGCAGAACTTGAACTTTGAGGCCTGGTCTACACTATGTGTTTAAACTGAATTTAGTAGCGTTAAACAGATTTAACCCTGCACCCGTCCACACAATGAAGCCCTATATATTGATATAAATGGCTCTTAAAACCGATTTCTGTACTCCTCCCCGACGAGGGGAGTAGCACTGAAATCGGTATTGCCATGTCAGATTAGGGTTAGTGTGGCCGCAAATTGACGGTATTGGCCTCCGGGCGGTATCCCACAGTGCACCATTGTAACCGCTCTGGAAAGCAATCTGAACTCAGATGCACTGGCCAGGTAGACAGGAAAAGCCCTGCAAACTTTTGAGTTTCATTTCCTGTTTGGCCAGCGTGGAGCTCTGATCAGCATGGGTGGCGATGCAGTCCCAAATCCAAAAAGAGCTCCAGCATGGACCATATGGGAGATACTGGATCTGATCACTGTATGAGGAGACAAATCTGTTCTATCAGAGCTCCGTTACAGAAGACGAAATGACAAAGCATTCGAAGAAATCTCCAGGCTATGATACATAGTCCACAGCACAGTGCTGTGTGACAAGCGTAACGGAAAGCCAAAGAATCAAACGGACGCTCATGGAGGGAGGGAGGGAGGGGGTACTGAGGACTCCAGCTATCCCATAGTCCCCACAATCTCCGAAAAGCATTTGCATTCTTGGCTGAGCTCCCAATGCCTGAAGGGTCAAAAACATTTTCCCAGGTGTTTCAGGCTATATATCGTCAATTTACACCCTTCCCCCCCCCCCGAAAGAAAAGGCAAAAAAATATTTCTCGCCCTTTTTCAATGTCACCCTATGTCTACTGCATGCTGCTGGTAGACGGGGTGCTGCAGCGCTGAACACCAGCATCCCCTTCTCCCTGGCAGATGGTACAATACAACTGCTATCCATCGTCATCATCAGCCCGTGAGTGCTCCTGGCTGGCCTCGGTAAAAATGGGAATGACTCCCAGTCATTCCTGGCAGATGGTAACTGTCCTCCTCATAGCAACTGGAGGCTAAGATCTATCAGCCCCCCCACTTTCATGTCTAAAGAAAAGATTCTGTACTGCCTGGACAATCATAGCAGCAGGAGGCTGCGCTCCTCTCCCCCCCTACACCTTTTAATCTCCTGCCTGGACTATCATAGCAGCTGGAGGCTGCCTCCCCCTCATTTTATCTCACTAAAAAGTCATTGTTTCTTATTCCTGCATTCTTTATTACTTCATCACACAAATGGGGGGACACTGCCATGGTAGCCCAGGAGGGTTAGGGGAGGAGGGAAGCAACAGGTGGGGTTGTTGCAGGGGCAACCCCTAGAATGGCATGCAGCTCATCATTTCTCAGGATCTCTGGGGCTCTGACCCGGAGCGGCTGCGCTCTCCGGTTCTCTAGTACACTTGCCCCATATTCTAGGCAGGACTGACTCTATTTTTAGACAAAACATAAAGAAGGGAATGACCTGGGGAGTCATTCCCAATTTTGCCCATGCGCCCCCGACCAACCTCAGCGAGGCCAGCCAGGAGCACCCATGACAGCAGCAGACGGTACAAAACGACTGATAACTGTCATCTCATTGCCAGTTTACAATGGCAGATGGTGCAATAGGGATGGTAACCGTCTCTGCTATCTTGCAAAGGCAAATGAATGCTGCTGTGTAGCACTGCAGTACCGCGGCTGTCAGCAGCATCCAGTACACACACAGTGACAGTGACAAAAGGCAAAACGGGCTCCATGGTTGCCATGCTATGGCGTCAGGCAGGGCAATCCAAGGAAAAAGGGCATGAAATGATTGTCTGCCGTTGCTTTCTCAGAGGAAGAATTGAGTGATGACATTTACCCAGAATCACCCGCGACACTGTTTTTGCATTGGGATCTCAACCCAGAATTCCAATGGGCGAGGGAGACTGTGGGAACTATGGGATAGCTACGGGATAGCTACCCACAGTGCAACGCTCCGGAAATCAATGCTAGCCTCGGTACATAGACGCACACCGCCGAATTAATGTGCTTAGTGTGGCCGCGTGCACTCGACTTTACACAATCTGTTTTACAAAACTGGTTTATGTAAAATCAGAATAATCCCATAGTGTAGACATATCCTGAGTCTCCTATATCGGAGGTAAATGCCTTAGCCACCAAGCTATTGGGTATTCTTGGGGGAGGGGCTTGCACTATCTCCTGTTCAAATTCTTCCACTTTGTATAAAACACTAAAAATTCATTGGAGGAGGCATTTGAACTTGGGTCTCCCACATCCCAGAGAAGTGGCCTAACCACTAGGCTTCAGAGTCACTCTCACTTTTTGCATTCTCAGACTGCCTACTTGGTCAAGCCCCACAGATAAGAGGTGATAAAGCCTAGTTTGAGAATCCCACCAGGGCTTAGCCACAAGCTATAGTGTCAAGCTATTCAGCAGTGGCAGGGCCTACGCAGTTTTGCACATGCCCAGTGGTGATAACTTAGGCACCTAGGGGACTTTACTGGAAAACGTCAGGTGCCAAGGAATTTAAGTGCCTATAGCATTAGGCAGCAGTCAAGCAGGGATTCTAAGGACTCACTGATGTTTAAATGTTGGACTTATATGCCTATCTGCCAATTTAGGTGTCTAAGTTCCTTTATGGATTTAGCCCCAGGTGTTTAGTTCAACTTCTCTGCTCCCCTATATTTGCTGGCTGATGACAGACAGCCATGTGGATGCAGCTATATTGAATACCACAACTGTCCACGTGGACAGACCAAAAGTAGCAATGTGAGAAATGATAATACAATAACCAGCTAAAAGATGTCAGTTAAATACTTGAAAAAAGTCATATGTGCTACTGATACTATTATTTCCTCCAACTGCCCAGAGGCACTTACCTCATGTACAGATAGTGTTCCATTTTCAGTATAGAAAGCACAAGACACATTTTGGCAGGTTCCACAACAAACATGATGACTGGAAGAAGGAATGTATATTTGATGCTGTTAAAAAAGAAAAAAATGTTAAATGAACCTTTTTTTTTTTAACATATAGGTCACTAATTATAGGTTGGCATGGGAGTTTCCTTGTCTGTGTTCTCTCTCAGTAGAGATGGTCCCAAGTCACAACGTTTGGATGTGAATCAACATCCACATTCTTCAAAGTGTTAGGCAGGGACATGATCTGGTGTTTTGATTTAGGCCCATCTCTATTTTAGAGAGGTTACGAAAATGTAGACTTTTATTTTTATGATGAACCATATGATCTTTGCCTGTTCCTCAAATCTTTCTATATTCTTAGTTAAATGAATGAAGTCCATTTTGACTATTAAAACATGACATACCAAAACGAACAAACAATATAGGAGATCTATTTTGGTGAGATACATTTACTTTTTATGCTACACATTTACAACATAAGATTGCAAGAACGAAGACAAGCGGCTGAGAAAGAAAGCTGGGAATCAAATCTAAGAGAAAATGTGTTATTTATTAAAAAAGTAAAAAAGTGACACCAGGGAATAGGAAACCCATCCCACAAGGAAAAGGGAAAGCGTCTTCATGGCACATTGTCATTTTTACTTAAATTTGTGCAAAATGTGCCCACTATAGCCTCTGGAAGTATGAATAATAATTCAAAAACATCAATATTAGAGAATTTTAATATTTACAAAAATCATCTTCTTCCACTCCCTACAAAAGAAAATACAAAAGAAATTCAACCCACTCAGGCAACCTTCCTCAAGTAAAAGCCTAAGCAACTCAGTAAGCTTTACAATGTGCCCTGGAGGTTGGTTGTCAAAACGGCTAGAAAAGTCAAACCAAAGTGAACATCTCTCCACCGAGAATATCTTGTGTTTTGAGAGGAGTAGCACAGAACTCACAGCCCATTGAGAAGGTGGACTACAGTGGTATTAAGCTACCTTTGCATCCTTCCAACCCTCAGCTACTCTGAGACCTCAGCATAATTTATGCAGTCCTGGAGGCCAGTTTAAATTATGGCTTCCTCCCAGGGACATTCTATAGTTTTCAGCACTGCCCAGACTCTCCACAGTGCTATGTGCTGTGGTCCTGTGCTCGACACAATCCTCTTGCTTCTAGCCTGCCTCCTGGCACAGCCCCTATACACCTGCGCTTATGAAGGGGTCCCTGGAAGGCAGCCTTACAAGGGAATTCTCCCTAATGGGATACTGGGCTTTTTAGGACCCCTTTACACTTTTCCAGCCCCTTCATCTGGCCTAAAGGTGTGGAGCAGGGGTGAGGATCTTACCCTTTTTTTCTAAGATAGCTAAGGCCATGTCTGCACTCACCAGGGATTGACGCTGCTGCGATCAATGCAGTGGGGGTCGATTTAGTGAAGACCCACTAATTTGACTGCAGAGTGCTCTCCGGTCGACTCTGGTACTCCACCGGAATGAGAAGATTAAGATAAATTGATGGGAGAGCGTCTCCCGTCAATGCAGCACAGTGTAAACACTGCAGGAAGTTGACCTAAGCTACATTGATTTCAGCTACGTTATTCACATAGCTGGAGTAGCGTAACTTAGGTTGACTTACTGCGATAGTGTAGACAAGGCCTAAGACTCAAACTTTAAAAGTTCTTCATATCGTGGCAGTATAAATTATTGACTTTTTATAGGCAATCACGGTAGATCAACATCTATAATTTCCCCAAGAAGCAAACTGCTTAGCTATCTGTACACTATAGGACACATATGCTTTACTGGAGAAACACCATTAAATAATCGGACAACCAGGGCCGGCTCCAGCTTTTTGCCGCCCCAAGTGTCAAAAAAAAAAGAAAGCCACACTCGGCAGCACTTTGGCGGCTGCTCTCCTGCACTGCTTCATTCTTCAGTGGCAATTCGGCGGCCGGTCCTTCCCTCCGAAAGCGACTGAGGGACCCGCCACCGAATTGCTACCGAAGACCCAGATGTGCTATTCCCTTCCATGGGCCGCCTCAAGCACCAACTTGCTGCGCTGGTGCCTGGAGCTGGCCCTGCGGACAACAATTCTCTTCCTATATAAGCTGAAGTTTCTGAGTGGTCTTCAAGCCCCATGTAGAGTGCACTGCAAAAGTCTGTCTTACTCCCAAATGACATAATGTTCAAATATGAGAAAATGTAGTTAGAGGAATGGTTTCAAATTCTTTAGCAGAGATAAGCTAGTTTCTACATTTAAGAGGTTAAATACTACACAACTAAGGGCTGTCTATGCAGCACCACAGTCCAGACCACAGGGGTATGATTTGTAGAGTGTTGTAAGTGCCCCATATAGACCCCGCTGGCATGGACTAAAAGGTACCTAGTTCACTTTAGTGTAGTCCTGGACCTTTTAGTTCATGTCAGCAGAGTCTACATGGGGCAGTTTAGAGGGCTCTGCAAATCACAGCCTCATAGTCCAGACTGCAGCAACATGTAGACAAGCCCTAAGATAAGACCCCTAACCAAAGCCCCAGATCTGAATACTCCATGAACTTTCAGAAAGCGGATAGGGATCAATATCCATATCTGAAAGTTTGCAGTTCAGGTCCATTTCTACTTATAACTTGCAAGCCATTTGCAGCCTAACTGCCAGCCAGATTCCCCAAGTGGAGAATACTGTATCAAAGTTACTACTTCTCTAGTTTCTTGTGCTATCTACATACACAGCCTGCTGAAAATATGCACATATTTCTTACCTGCTGCTTATAACTTTTTGCCATGTAACCATTATTTTTAAATAACAGACTTGCAATTTGAAAAAAAACTCTTTGTTCCTGGCAACTTCTGAACTGCAAAATGAAAAATTTGTTTATAAAACTTAAACAAAAAAATCTCACTAAAGCAAGATTTGTCATAGGCCACCACCCAACAAACACAAGGTTACTGCCATTAAGTCAAGTTCTTATTATTCCACTTGCTGGATAGATGTATTGTTAAGCATCCTCTATTCAATCTTCATAATCTGTAATTAGGATGTTTTTGTTCACAAGTTACATCAGAATTGGATTTTAAAAACACTCACAGCATCACATTGTTGGGAACAGTTCACAACTGTAAAATCCATGGCATGATATCCTGTGCTGTGATCTTTTTCTTGTAAGCACTGTACTATGTAACAAAGATTTTCATCCAAATACTGAATCATAGATTGTCCAGGATTCAGCACAGTTACTTCTTGGAATAGGCACACATCATCCTTTTCTAATAATAATAATAAAAAGAAGAAGTGGGTCATTAGGAAAATGTTTTCCATTAAGCAAATTATCAGAATCTCATTCAAACAACTAGGACTAGATCCTGCACTTTGTGACAATTTTGACATTTACTACTACAAGTATGGATTGACCAAAGTAAGCTCCTTGACTTCCCATCCTGGAGACAAATTCTATGTTCCCTTACATCCAGTGCAATTTCACTGATTTTGATAGAGTTCTATGGAGATGAAAATCAGTGCTGAATTTGCCTTCTGCACTTTAAATATGCCACATTTAGATGTGTATATTTAGTTGTGAGACGGCTTCCTAGGCAGGAGGCAATGTGCTCTTCCAAAGCATGTGGTGCACTGCTCAGGACATACAGGGAAATGAAAAAGTCACTGGGATGGATTTTAAGCAACAGCCTGCAACTTTATTCACTTACAACTGAAAAGGGGTGGTATACACACACCCATCTCACACATAAGCCATTTAGCTGGGTCCACTGCAAGGTTACAGGGCTCCCATCATATAACCAAGAACCCAGGGTAAACCCTTCAGTCTACCTCCTAGGACTCAGATCACTTCTACGTCCTCTCATCCTCACCTCCTACTTTGCAAAAAGAGCAAAGTACCAACAGGGGGACCTTGGTCTGCAAAGACTTCAGGCCTCCCCTTCTTACAGGCACAAGATCCACCAGCAAAAATCCCAGGTCTCATTTGCCTCTGGGACATAGTCCTTTTAGCTTTTATCCATTCTGGATACCAGCTGCAAGCTGAGACAAACTGTAAATTCCTATATTATCATTTAATATCAGACTTCCAAATGCCTTTCTTCTTCATCCTAACTGCACGTCCACAATGCTGTGAGGAAGGCAAAAAACACACCGACTCTCTGCCATTTTGGCTCAACAGGAAAAAAAATTCCCCCCTGATCCCATAGCCAGGCGATCAGTCACACACGCAGCAGCCTTGAAACACAGCTCCCTATCTACGCTATAGGGAGGAAAGGCAGAGCAGCTGAAGAGGCAAGGGAGCTCCTGAAGTTTAAATTATTTTAGGGAGGGGCACAGGAGCCAATCAGCTCTCACTCTTCCCTCCTGGCTAACCAATAGGCTACAACAAACTGGGACCCAGGTCTGGCATTTTGGGGCATGTGCTGCCCACCTTCCCCCTCTTCCAGGAGCAATGCATT
Organism: Gopherus flavomarginatus; assembly: GCF_025201925.1. Lineage (NCBI taxonomy): Eukaryota > Metazoa > Chordata > Testudines > Testudinidae > Gopherus > Gopherus flavomarginatus. The sequence continues at coordinate 77,601,458 of NC_066617.1, read as the reverse complement.
TCTTTTTCGGGTCCAACCAGTTATGTCCCTCCTAACCCACTGAGAGGGCTGAGGGGCATATCTCAGGCATGGGCTCTCCCCTCTTAATTTCCCTTATGGTGATAGTGCATTCTGACCAAACATTTCTACTCCAAACTCCTCTGCCCCAAGATGAGTGTGGGGCTGAGATTTTTCCCACTCATCAATCCCATATTTGGGGCTGGTAACTCAGTATCAGCGCATACATGGAAATTTTTTGTCCATGTTTAACACTTGATTTGGAATTTAATTGTTAAACCGGATGGAATGGGGACTTTCCTAGTATTTGGGAGGAAAAGAAAGCCTACAACATAACACTGCTTTAAAAAAAACCCTGAAAAGCTATAAAATGTACAACTACATAATGTTAATAATACTCCTGGCCTGGGGCTGAAGTCAGTCTTCATATTTTCTGCATTTCTCTAATATTTAACACTATGATAATCTAATTATCTATATATATTTAGTCTGCAAATCACAAAAATGTAGCTTTTCACCAATTAAACTTCTATCTTTAGAATTAATGTTGAGACATTATACACTGTAGATATAAAGTCACTTTAGTGTTTCCATCTTAGAAGGCCAGTATTGGTCCACTCCTGCATTGCTTGTGTGCTTTTGTTTAGTAAAACAAAAATTAATAACATTAAAAAGAAAAACAATTACCACACATGTACTGCATGCATCCACAAGCGCTATAAATGCTGTTGTCTATTTTTTGAACTTCTCCCTGTGTAGTAAGAAACATTTCAGAGTCAAATACATCAAACACAATTTATAAGGCTTACAAGAGACACCCTTTTCTTAAAACATACAAAGCTACTGCCACTCCAGCCTAAGCTTTGAGAAAGAGAAAATCACAATCCATTACAATAGACAGCAGATTGTATGGTTGCCAGATGCACTTCCTTTTGGTCTGAATATAATAACAGTGTAGCTGAATATGAATTTTAATTAATACTGACCTGAAGAAGAACTTTGAAACTTGCCTCTTTCACCAACAGAAGTTGGTCTGATAAAATAATATTACCTTACCCACCTTGTCTCAGTTTTAATTAGTTTATTTTTTAAAAATCTTTATTTACTTTATTTTGGATATACTTTCAAGTGACAAATCCTGGTTATTTTAATAATAAAGGTATATCTGGTCATAAAATACCACTTTGACAGCTCTGAAACCTCCTCCATGACTTCAGTGTAAAATTCTGTACTACCGTACATCTCTTGTAATTGGTTCAGAATTTGGCCTGTTATGATCTATATTACAATCCTTGCATTATATCCTTGCATTACATCTTCCTCATATGTAGAGCCCTACATAGATACAAACTTTATATCCGCGGATGCAGACATCTGTGGATATAAAGTGGATATCCACAGAAGTGCAGGGCTCTACCAGGAGTGGCAGCAGCGAAAATTGCAGCATGTTGGGCATCTGCTTCCAGGAGTCAGTACCCTCCTGGGCAGCTCCTCCAGCATGGCTGTACTGGCCATCCCTGCCCACTGGGGCAGGCACCAGGCTCATTGGTAGCTGTCACTGGTCGTGCTAGTGCGTGCAAGCGGCTCACACACTCCTGGATACACTAGCATGACCACAGACTGCTGCCATAGATATCCGCATCAGTGGATATAAATTTTGTATCCATGCAGGACTCTATGCATATGGGGGAGGGCATGTGATGGGAAAATATGCTTTTCACCACAGTGATAGTTCAGAGTTACACCATTCATTATCATGCATTTTCCAGGTTATAACAACTAGCCTATTTAAAACAAAATAGAAAATGAGCAAGGAGGCCAGTATATCTAAACTCTCATATGTTACAAAGGTCAAAGATATTTAATAACTTTCATAGGAAGCATATATTATTAACAAAACAAGCTAACATTCTTCTAGAAACAAAGCATGTTCATAAAGTTGATTTCTTTCAATAACAAAAATTAATTTTGTAACCAGTAAAATTTTAAGCATTGTCAGTATTGAACAAAAGTAAGATTACATTTTCTTCCCTTCAGTTAGGTCTGCTTAAAAAACACATAATCAAGCTTCTCCAGTGGACTGATGGTAGCAACACAGGATCTAAAATAGGGGGTTACAAGCTAGATTTGGAAGATAGGAGACAGTGTTTCAACACCTCCCCATTTTATAATCCATGTACTGGCAAATATATGATAGGCAGTGTTGGTATCCCCAATCCCATGGCCTATGATGACAAACTCAAGGAAGGGACAGAAACAATAGTGCATAAAAAGAAAGAGGGGAATCAAAACACCGGATGTTATTAAGTAACTAACAACTAAAGGAAATTTTCTTACCACTTTACAGGTTGGTACAGTAAAATTTTCACAGCTACATTCTAAGAAAAGAGGAACAAAAGTGTATCAGTCAAAAGATATTAACTTCTATTTATAAGTAACTAATAGAAGAACAAAAAATAATTACCACAGTGCCAGTCTGGACAACACTGTCCAGGTACTTTCTCTTTCACAAGTTGCATGTCAGCTGTGCAGTTCAGAAGAGGCATTAAACAAAGGTTCTCATCACAAACTAAATGGGGGGAAATGACATGGATCAACATGGATCAACTATTCTAACAACGTTGAAGGTTTTTCATAGAATTTTGTTATTACTGTTTAATATTTGTTAAGGTCCAATAGCATTCTTGGCAATGTACAAGGGACAAATAGAGAGACACGCCATGATTTCCAAAAGTTAGCGATTTTGGTTATCTCAGTTTTTGATGCCCAACGTGAATCACCTTTAAGGGTCTTACATTTTCAAAGTCTGCTGAATGCCAGTCATCTGAAAATTTTGCTCCATCAAAGCAACTCAAGTTGGTCACCCAGCAGTTGAGGCACTCAAAATCACTAGTAATTACAGGAGTGCTCTAGCTGTATATCTGTAAATAGTTGGTAGATAAGGTGTCGGTATACGGTGGCTGACCAGAGGAATGGAGTCACTTCAGAATGGTGGTGAACAACATTCCACTTCTTGTTGCAATGCTAATGTATGGGGATAGCGGTGAAAACTGAAACTTCTTCAGAGCCTATTAAGGGCAAACTGTGAAAGGGATGCCAAAATACTGCAATAACTTAGGACATTATACAATACTGAACATTTTATAATACTATATTTTTAACATTTGGATAAATTCAACTTTAGATGGAAAGTGTTGAATCAGTTGAAAAAAATAAATACTCAGCATATAATATTAACTAGATACAGGAAAACCTTTTAATTAAAAACAGCTAAACTTACCACAATGGTAACGAGGACAACAGGAACGCATGGTGCTAAGATCTACTGTGAGAATTTCCCCCTCATTACATAAAGGAACAGGCTCAATGCAAGACTCACAAACTAAAGTTAAAAAGAATAAACCAAATACAAAGTTTAAAATACATCATCAGAAAGTTGTTACATATGAGTTTTATTCTACCCACATTCTTCTACTGTGCTGGCCTGCCTGCCAACCAGCCAGCCCCTGGGTATCTAAGAAACTTTTATTGACTAACACATTTAAATAAAATAGATAATTGAATGCAGTGATACAGTAATGGTAGTATCTATTGCTTTATCTGGTGTTAAGATTTATCCTTAGACTGTTGCTACATGGACTGAAAAGATGATTGTTGGTGGGCTATAATCTATGAAGCTGCAGACTGAAGGCAAAGGTCACATAATTCTATAAATGAAATATGTCCAAATATTTTCAGACAAGCCCAATTTCTGTACTTGTGTGTGAAATGCCATCATTCTTTAGTGTGCAGTTCAGCAGTAACATTAAAAAAAAAGTAACCTAGGAATAAAGGCCACAAATTGCAAAATGATACATGCAAGTGGACACTTATAGCTGTAAGTGTCTGCCCAGGCCAGTCCTGTGACAGCATTCTCAGGCAGCCTTATCAAGTATGCAACTAGAGACCCGTCTCTTTTTATTTGTAGATAGCCTAATAACAGTGGTTCTTAAACTGTGGTCCAAGTACCCCAGGTGGAAGGGGGAAGTGTCTGCAGACTATATCTAAGGGGCCCACGAAAGACAGACTGAAAACTGACTGAACAGATTCAACTATATATACACAGACATTAGATTTCTAAAGGGGTCTTGTATCTCCATTCAAAAGTTTCTAGGGGTCCTCAAATGAAAAAAGGTTGAGAACCACTGCCCTATAATATCCTGTCTACCCACAAGGAAGGTAGTATAGTAAAGGCTTCTTACCACATAGATAAGAGAAACAACAAGGATCTTCCTGTTTTGCTTCAACAATAAACTGGTCCTCTCTGCACTCCGGACGGGGAGCATTGGGACATGCTAAGGGATCACATTCTACATAACAGACAATCAGTATCTCTCATAAAAAGTCACATGAGTAATCCTAAAATAGAAGAATCTATTTTCCTTAATTTTTTTTCCATTTTCTCTTCTCTTAAAACTAAATTGATGGGAAATCAAAACTGACAGAAAGAACAAATACAAAAATAAGTATAAACCCTAAGGATCAGAGCAGAAACAACATGAGGAAAAGAATAGAAACCTCTCTCATAAATTATTTACAGTGATCTGTTAATACAGGCAGAATCGTCATCTGGTACAATTACCAGACAATGTAGTGAAGAAAAATATACCCTTAATCTTGTTCCATATATCACTTACCACATTGGTATTGTGGACAGCAGGAAAGGGCACTATAGCCTACCATCAATTTTTCACCATTTTTGCATGTTGGAATAATAGCCTCACACAAAGTCATGTCACATTCTGAAAAAAAAATGGCATATGCAAATATTCATATATGTATGAACGTGACTAGACATTACATTTGTTGATAACTGGCAAGTGGTTACAAGTAGCTATCTAGATAGTGAAAATAACAGTTCAGCTATCCCATTTGCCCTTTATTTCCACAAAAATATTTCATTAACACATTAAAACAAGCATCTTATGACTAACATATCAGATACTTTTCAGAGCAGCAGTCATGTTAGTCTGTATCCGCAAAAAGAACAGGAGTACTTGTGGCACCTTAGAGACTAACAAATTTATTTAAGCATAAGCTTTTGTGGGCTACAGCCCACTTCATCAGATGCATAGGCATCTCAATTGACTGGCATCTTACAGTTGGTATGGCTACTTCCACCTTTTCATGTTCTCTATATGTATAAATATCTTCTTGCTGTATGTTCCAGTCTATGCATCTGATGAAGTGGGCTGTAGCTCAGGAAAGCTTATGCTCAAATAAATTTTGTTAGTTTCTAAGGTGCCACAAGTATACCAGATACTAGAATCATGCTTCTTTTGGTAAGAAACATGGACAGACAGAAAACTAGCATCTGACCATCAACTGACACTAAGCTGTTTTCTGGAAAAACAGTAACATGCCAATTCATGATTCACTTAGAAGAAGCAGTGATGCAAAGATGTAGAATCATGAAGATTCTAACAAGGCATTCTACTGTGCTGGCAGCTCACTGATGGAAATAGAAAATAAAATAGTTAACTACATAAGAGGATGAACAGTGTTGTCATTAAGGCAGAGGACATGGGATCAAGGAAATTTGGATTCACTTCCTGGCTCTGCCAAAAAGTCTTCTTGTGTTTCCTTGTGAAAGTCTCTCTGTCCCAGCTCCCATGTGTAAAACTGTGGTCAGTCAGAACACTTCCTTTGTCTCACCCTATGACTTGTCTATTTAGATTTTAAACCCTTCAGGGCAGGGACTGTGGACTACTCTGTGTACATAACAAACCTAGCACTAGGGGACAGCAATCTATGTTTCGGCCTTTTGCCAATACTGTTATCAAAAATACCATTATTTATTATTGCACAATAGAATACATAATGTGCAACAACTAGGGAGAATTACCTTAGGGTTTGCGTACATGAACATTTATACCATGGCAAGCTGGGGTGTGAATCTACCCCACACTAGCCTGCCGCAGTCTAACTGTCCATGTGCACTCTGCTGATGCATGTTAACAGCTTATAGAGTGCTTTGCTCTAGTCCTCTTTGGACCAGCTCAAAGAACATTAACAAACTGTTAACGTGCATCAAAAGAGTCCACACAGGTAGTTACACTGCGTCAGGCTAGTGCAGAGTAGATTCACACTCCAGCTTGCTGTGGTTAATTGTTCATGCAGACAAGCCCATACTCTTCTATTTAAAAGTGAGGACTGTTCTATCATATCCCTTCCAAGACAGGAATAATCTGCAAACTGTTTAGGAAAGTTTAGCCTATGTAAAATTAGCCTACATGACATAGACTATGTCGACACTAGCACTTTTGTCAGTAAAACCTTTGTTGGTCAGATGTATGAAAAAACACATACGCTCTCCCACCGACATAGCAACCATCGCTTGCTGGAAGTGGTTTAATTATGCCGATGGAAGAGCTCTCTCTCGTCGGCAGAGAACAGCTACATAAGAGGCCTTACAGCAGTGCAGCTCCAGTGGTACAGTAGTAAGGTCTCTAGTGTAGACACAGCCTTAGAAACCAGAGTCCCATTTTCAAAAGTGACTAAGACAATTAGGAGCATAAATCCCATTGATTTTCTGAGAGACATTGGGTCCTACGTGCCTTCAGGTGTGCCTACAACTGTGTTTAGGCTTGGGCTAGAGACCAAGCTCTGGGACCCCAGGAGTGGGAAGGGTCCCAGAGCTCAGGATCCAGCCTGAGCCCAAATGTCTACACTGCAATTTTACAGTCCCACAGCCTGAGCCCCAGGAGCCCAAGCCAGCTGATGCAGGCCAGCCACTGATGTTTAGTTGCAATGTAGATATACCCTAAGTCACTTTTGAAAATAGGTTTTTCACTCTTAAGTCAAATAGGCATTTTTGAATGTTTTACCCTGAACCCTGCCTGTAAATCAAACCATGTCAATAAATGTGTAAACACCTCTTTAGCACATTTGTTATGGAAAATATGTTTGGCTGCATACTTACCGCAAACTTTCTTTGGACAGCAAGCCCTCTGTTCAATTACATTAACGATAACTTCACCTTCCCTCTCACAGACTGGCAGTGGGTCTTCACTGCATTCTGGTTCTATAGCAATAACACTTCCATTCTCCAAACAGTTATACATACAACATCCTTTAATGGACCCATTCCAAACCTCTCCAGCAGAACGAGGCTGTCCTTCATTATCTGTACATGCTAAGGAAGAAAAACATCACTTCCTTCAGACCTGTATTTAGCACAAATTTATTCCAGACTAGTACTAATAACATGTCAGCTGGAAAACCTCATGGCATAAAAGGATATGCAATATTTTATCAAGTATTTAATTGAAAGGTCTGCATTGTTTTCTAAAACACGATTGAATCTGATATATTGAAAATTACTAATTTAATTGATCTATTCTATTAACAGAAACTCTATGTGGTACAGAATGCCAGTTCCACTGAATGGTATGATAGCTGATATGCATAACACCAGAGTTCAAGTTTCTGCACATACTTCCTCTTTGCTTCTGGGAGAAATTCAAGGAGTCAGTGACTAACTTTACAGCCTTGAATTGTCTGGGTCCCAGAAATTACCTCTCTACTGATACATCCTTTTATGCAGTGTAGTTATAGTTTGTCAGTCCCAGGGTACTAGAGATACAAGGTGGGTGAGGTAATATATTTTATTTGTGGCTCTAAAGCTTATCTCTCTCACCAACAGAAGTTGGTCCAATGAACGATATTACCTCGCCTACTTTGTCTCTCTGATACCTTCTCATGTCATTTAGATCCTCTAAGAAGCATTTGCTGTCATAACCTAGATTTGAATGGCCTGAATCTTCCTACCTCATCCTCACAGAGCCACAAACCCTGAGTAAGTGTCCAAACTCACTCCTTTCATTGAATCTATTTAGAACTCAAAAACAATACCACGAGATAAACTTCAGCCTAAGCTTCCTACCTGCGACTGGCATTTAAAACCATTTGATCCAAATAGACACCGCCATTCCCTTTACACATTGACAATTTAGTGGGAGAATTAAATTTGACATAAATTCAGTCATTTTGTGTGTCCAGCCAATATTAGCTGAAAACCAAATACCATATCATTAAAAATAATTCTTAGGACTTTGAAAGGCAAGGCCAAATAGTTCCATGATTGCAATTTTGCTAATTAAAGTGGGAGGATGTGATAGGAAGTTAAGAGACCATGAAAATGGAGGGGAATACGTAAATAGCCAACCTGGACTTTAAGTGCCCCTAACATATGTTTTATTGTTGTTATAACTAAAAATACTAAAAATGCTTTGCTAATAAAAAATGAGCAATTTGCTAAAGCTAAAAAATTCTGTGACCGGCTAGGGGTTACTAAGGTGACCCACTAGGAGTAACCATAAGTTATGTGCATTATTTAAGTCAATTATAAAAAATTAAGTACAAAAATACACTTTGGAACCGTTCAAGGAAGCTTTTCTTTGAGCAAAGACTGACATCTCCCCAGCAGGTGGACAAAAGTAGGGCCCGCAAAAGCCTGGCTGTTGATCACTGGAAACCATCTCACACTTAGGATAACTATAACCTGGGATGCTCTAAACCTGTTGCTACAGCATCTGTGTATGTACGTGAGACTCAGTAAAGAAGGAGTTTTCAATGAAAGCACTCTTGTTTGTACCAATCATTTATCAGACTGAGGAGCTGTGTCCCCACTGATTTGTTCCTGACACCACCTGAAAAAACAAGTTAAGTTACCACAGTTTGGGGTTCTAAAAACCCCAAGGAATGGAGCTAATTATATTCATTTTCCAATATGACTCACTGGTAATTAGTCTGAATTTTAACACAGGATTATAACTAGAGCTGTCATGGAGGATTACAGTTTTTCTACGTTTAATTTTGTTTCAACTCAGAATAAAAGCCAAACATTTTTAAATTCTTTGGTTCTGGGGCAGTCTGCTTGGTATGGTGTCCTGGAGCTGCAGACCCCGGAAGCTGGGGCTGCCAAGGAGCCATGACAGCCTAGAAGCCTAGGCTTGCCAGAACAAGCTGTCAGGGGCAGTCACTGGCCGAAAAGCACCACCAAATTACAAACATCTTGAACAAAGGGTGGACACAAAGCCACTCAATATAGAGGACAGGAGCTATTCTTTGTTTTTCTTCTTGGGTGCACTAAGAAAGGGAACAAGTTGTAGGAACACAGAAAGAACATCCTAGTGGAATGGCCCTTTAACCAACAATAGGGATTGCACCAAGGACCTGCACAGATGAAAGCATGAATCTCTACAGCTTGAGCTAAAGAGCCAAGTGCCGTATCTGGGGCTGTAAAAGATTCACATTCTCTGGTGACTGGGCAAAGATAGGGTACATAACTTACTATGAGATGTCAATATAACCCACCAGTTAGTGGGTTATATTAACATACCTACTCAGCCACTCTGCTCAGCTTTACTTACCACATTTTTCTTCAGGTATGCAGAGATCAGAGTCTGTTCTATGGAGAATAGTTCCATTTTTACACACACAGTCTTCTCTTAAATAGGAGCATGGGGATTCTTCATAGAACCATTTATTTAGGCACGTTTTGGCTGCGCAGGGTTGCACACAAGGTTGGTATTCCTTGCCATCAGGACAACCCAGAGCTAGAAGTCACACACAGAGGAAATAAAGTATTGCTTTCATTTTCAAAGGGGAAAATATGTAGTAAAAGCAACATGTTTATATAATAAAAAGCATGTTATTTACATTTTTAGCAATGTAAATTACAAAATTATGCTTTAGGAATACATATGACTAATTCAGTCAAGATTAGAATTAAGTTATAACATATTTAATGAAAGGCATAACTTTAAAGTTTTAAGAAATTTTACCATGACTTAACAAGGCTGTGACTGAAAGGGCAAATCTTCTGACAATAATATGTAAAAAGAAAAAATTGCTGGCTAGTATACAAGACACAGAAATGTTTCAGTGATAGGAAATTATGTCTGGAGATAGAATAGTGTTATTTACTTACAACAGTAATCTGGTGTCCTCCACTTAATGCAGATATTATGTTTGTTGCACAAAGCCACATATGCAGAAAGTGCGTCACATTCATAATTCCAAAAGTAAGTATTGTTGATCCACATCTTCTCACAAAAGTCCTGTGGTGAAACCTAGAATTACATTTTAATTGAGATTTAATAAGAACAACTTTTTGTAATCAAAGTTTCTAATTAATTACAAGAAATATTACCACTGTAGGGGAAAAATTCATCAACGATCCGTGACTGACAGGAATTCAATACCTTTTCTGTTTCTGATCATTACTTCTATGATTCTACACCTTCCTCAATTTTGTATGCTCACTACTAGGCAGTTTTGTTACAGATCCTTCTTCACTTTTTGAATTTTGTTTCATTTAACTTCTGTGAAGCATATAGTATATTCCATCCTCTCTGGCTCTGCCAGTTTCATGTGCACATGAGAGAATAAACTTCATTCTGGCTGAGGCAAGTGTTCCTGGCTTTGACACAATGTCAAACACTGATGCAGCTCAGAAATGGAGCACACAGGTTCGATGTATCAGTGCTCCTGACAGCTCCGTGAGGAGTGGTATTCAGAACCCAATGGTTTTGTCATGTATTTTGACTACCTGACCTACCTCTGAACTATAAGCTAAAGACATCAAAGTGTATAAAGCAAAGACTACCCCCACCTTTTCCCTCCTGCTGCCAAATTGCTTTCCACAGCTCCCTCCTCTCTTGATCCTGTCAGGTTTCTTCAGATGACACCTACTAAAATGTCACTCAATTTTTCTCCTCAGCCACTCCTTCAATCTGAGTTCCCTCCATTTTCTCCCTTCATATAGGAGTGGGGCAAAGACAGGAAACATCTCTGGAGCTTGAAGGAAGGGGGTGAGCTGCCCATGATGCTGCTCACAGTTGGCTGGTCTACAGTCAAGCAGATTTACAGGGAAGGGCAGAGCAGGGCAGAACAAACCACAGAGAAGCAGAGGTAGGAAAGAACAAAAATAAAATCAGGAACTGGAATCTGGACCTTTGCTCCTACCCTGCGAAAGCACCAGATGGAAAAGAAGTTTTGAGGCTTGTCTGCACAGTCCAGCAATGTGCACCACAGGGGAGTGAGTTGTGAAGTGCTCTAAAGTATAGATCCTGCTGATGTGCTCTAAAAGGTCTCATTAACATATTCCTGTTTCATGGGGTCTACATGGTGCCATAAGTGACATGTGTGTGTAGGGGGGGGAAGGAATGCAGGGTCACATGCCCCCCAGATTTCTTCCAAGCAGGGCTGAGGGGGACATGCCTGGGAAAGGCACCAGCACTGAGCTCTCCCACTGAGCCCCACTAGGTGGCGCCCAGGGCAGGGACTTGAGACCAGCTGGTAGCAGCTGCAGTTACTACAGCTCAACAGTGAATCCAGCTTGGGGTGCATGTGCAAGGATGCAGAAGGGAGCTCAGGGCAATGTAGGAAAGGAGAGGCAGTAGAGCCCGGGGGCACTGGGGGCCAGGAGGAATACAAGTGCAGTTCCACTGAAACTGTGACAATAATATTTTATTTCATTTTTTTCCTAAAGGCTCTAATCCAGCAGAGTACTTAAATGTGCTTAAATCCAGCACTTGAGCAGTTCTCTTGATTTCAGTGGGACTAATCACATGCTTATAACTGAGGATATGCTAAAGAGTTTGCTGGATTGGAATCTTAATGTCAAAATATATTATAGTGAATAATAAGAACTGGAAAGTCACACTTGTATCTTGTAATCTTAATAACAAAAGTGGGTCAGTTGTGAAGCTTCAATCCAAATTCAAATACCTAAACTTCAGATCCAAACCTAAGCCACTTCACAAGAGTATTGGGATTTGGAGTTCTGAATTGGTCCATCACATAATTAAACCTGAACTGTGAATCTTAGAATTGTAGGACTGGAAAGGACCTCAAGAGGTCATCTAATCCAGTCTCCTGTACTCATGGCAGGACTAAGTATTATCTAGATCCTGACAGGTGTTTGTCTAACCTGATCTTTAAATCTCCAATGACAGAGATTCCACAACCTCCCTGGGCAATTTATTCCAGTGTTTAACTACCCGGACAGTTAGGAAGTTTTTTGTAATATCCAGCCTAATGTATTCTAATATTCTAAATATTCCCCTTTGCTGCAATTTAAGCCCATTGCTTCTTGTTTTATCCTCAGATTAAGGAGAACAATTTTTCTCCCTTCTCCTTAAAACTACCTTTTATGTAGTTGAAACTGTTACATCCCCTCTCAGTCTTCTCTTCTCCAGACCAAACAAACCCAATTTTTTCAATCTTTTCTCAGGGTCATGTTTTTCTAGACCTTTAATAATTTTTTTTTTGCTTTTCCTTAGACTTTCTCCAATTTGTTCAGAAGAGACATCATAACTACCAGGAGGGTTGGCATGATATTTCTGATGCCCAAGACAGCCAAAGTCTCCCTGTAAAGCCAGAAGAGAGAGCAGATTCAAATAGAGGGGGGAAATAATTTTATGTGGTTAAATTAGAATGGATTCCTGACATACTTATTGAATGCTGATATTATCACAAGAGCTCTAAAAGATCATATCAACTGATCGGTTTGCAAATATCTCTGTTCCTCAAATTGATAGACTATGTCAGAGCAATCCAGAGTTTCTTCATGTGTAGCTCTCTTTTAGAACAAAGGGGACATGATAACAGTTTTCAAGTACATAAAAGGTTGTTACAAGGAGGAGCGAGAAAAATTGTTGTTCTTAACCTCTGAGGATAGGACAAGAAGCAATGGGCTTAAATTGAAGCAAAGGCAGTTTAGGTTGGACATTAGGAAAAACTTCTTAACTGTCAGGGTGGTTAAGCACTGGAATAAATTGCCTAGGGATGTTGTGGAATCTCCATCATTGGGAATTTTTAAGAGCAGATTGAAAAAACATCTGTCAGGGATGGTCTAGATAATACTTAGTCCTGCCATGAGTGCAGGGGACTGGACTAGATGACCTCTTGAGGTCCCTTCCAGTTCTATGATTCTATTACATCAAAACTTGCTCTAGAAATCAAAACTCCTTTGCCTTTTGAATGACTGCCCTGAACGCTGCTGCATACCACCAGAACCTTTAAATTGTGCATCCCCTCCTCCCCCATCAGCAGTTACCAGTCACTTCCGCATGGAGCAGGTAAAGAGCAGCACTTTAGAGTGCTCTACGATTTACACCCTTCTGGTGCACCATATAGGCAAGCCCTTGGGAGTGAGCAAGATTGTACAATCATATTTCTTCTCCTCATAAACTTATTTTCTCATTTCTCTTCCCCTGCAAACCATGCCTACTCTGCCTTTATTGTACCAGCTACCTCTAGTGGCAGCTGATGTACTGAACTATGTAATTACTAAAAGTACTGAAAATAAACACTCTGTAAGGATATCACAAGCGTAGGAGTGACTAGGTTAATGTCTATGTGGCTCAGATACTTCTGTAAGTCTGAACTGGATGCTATTACATTTATTAGAACCATTAGGCCTTCACTCCGAGCAACATGCTTCTTGATCATGTACTAAACATTACCCTTTCTGAACAATACTTCAGTGTTAGGCTGTTGCTGTGGAATCTCTACCTTTTATATGTTCTTTTCAACTATGGCATGGTACTTCGAGGATCCACACGTTCACAGCGTGTTCTCACTGTATTGTTAGATCAAATTAGTACACTCAAGTTACTCTATTCGAGCCAGGCTAGTTCCAGACAGAATAATCATGCTGAAGCTATACAGGCAGCTGATGAGGAGTTGTAACTCCTCATCCCCACTGCATTACTAGCTCAAGCTTCTGCAGCACTTGGACTTCAACACTTCCTCATCTACTCCCCCATCGCTCCCTCCAAGGCTGGTTACCTAGAGCTTAAAGCACCACCAATTAGCTCAAGCTAAATATGTGTGTGGATGGACAGGAGTTGGATTGGGGCAAAACCTGAGGTACAGCTCAAGCTAACAAAGCAGTGAAGAAAAGCCCTCAGAGATTTGCAGGTAAGGAGACCATCTGAGGTTACCCATGAGCAACATGGAGGAGGAATTAATTCTGTCAGTCCCTTCACTAAACATTGGAAGCAAGTGAAATGTAAAAATAAGTATTATACATTATATTTTTATTATAAATTTTATTAATTTAGACTTGGAACTGCCTATTTCTTTGTACTTACTTTTTTGTGACATGGAACAAAAACTCTTCTGTTTAACAGCTCCATACAGTAAGTGCAGTTATCTTCAGTACAATTTCTAACTGGCCTCCTGGTTGTTACATCAACTGATTTCTCAATTTCCCAACTTTTAATAAATGCTTCAATTTCTTCCAGATCTGTAATTATAGTCCTATTTTGCATCTTGAGGTCATCAACTGGGTCTCCATTACACACACCTTAAAACAGTGTGTCATATTTAGTGAATAAATATAGCACATTTGTTCTTCAATTAAAGAAAAGTGCAAAGGATAAAGTAATGTTAACAATGGAGCAAATTCGTTTGTAAACAATTTTATTTGCAATAGCCTATTGCATTTTCAAAAGTTAGAATTTCATTAGTATGGTTTTAATTTTTATTGGGCACACTGTCACATCAACAATATTTTAGCTAGACAGACAGATCATACAGTTCAATTAAAAACTTTCTCAGATGTGGATTAATTGAAAATAACGGGTACTAATATATATCACAGGCAGAATGGCAAACTCACTCAGATTGTGCCAGATTCTGACACCCTTACTCACATTGAGTAGGACCTAATTCCACAAGTCCAATTATTAATTTAAATAAGAGTGCTTATGCAAATAACAACTCACTGTGATAGACTGCAATATCCCGGACAAATCTTCTTGAATTAAGTTTAACATCTTTGGAGTTCATTGTTTTAAAAATGCAAATATGTACTATTCTGGGATTGCATGGAACTTTTTTTTAGCAGGAAGACAGGATTAATGCAATCTCTGAGAGATATGAGGAACTTCAAAGCACACTTTGGGACAATAAATATAAAGTGGATTTCCTAGGAAATAGTTGGGGGTGAGGGAAATGCAAATACTCACTTCAGATCCATGCTTTTGAAGCTGGAGAGAGAAACCAATTGTTGCTAATTACCTGCTCCTGGCAATCCCAGATCAAAGACCCTTAAACTACATAAAGGGTGAACTAAATATATCATGAGTGTGCTAGTTCTGATCTGAGGCTCTTATGAACTTGTCACCACAAGAGACCCCTTTGGGAAGGTTTGAAGACTCACTTGCCAGAACCCATATGGAAGACAGGCATTGGGAGGGGGCAGAATCTCTGCTAATCTTATTAGCATGTGTATAGGTTCTTCTATTGTTTTAATATGTTTTTCTGTGTTTTTACACTAAGAATAAACAAGGCTTGCAATAGGAAGTGCTATGTGGTAACTTAGAAGTGTGGACAGGTACACTGTAAACTCTCTGAATATAAAGTAAGCAGGCTTGCTTAGGCAGAGTCTCTTGCTGGGAATAATGCAGGGTACTGTCCAGCCTGCAGATACCCCACTCAGAAGGGAGACAGATGGATGTCTGCACCCAAGACAGGCGACGGCCAGGTAATCCAGAAGCTTGAGAATGAGAGCTCTTGCTGTACCACTAAGGGGAAACACAGGTGCCCTGAACTGTGGCACGCACCTTGGGCAGGAAAGAGCTCATAATCTGGCATAGTATTTGGATTTATCTCAACATTTCTAAACACTATAGTTATCAAAAGTAATTTAAAACAAAATTGAATAAATTACCCTCTTTACCACAAATACTTGGTATTACTTGATTTCTCAGTGCAGAAAGATGCATCTAGCATATTTTAAAAATTAATGTTCCCTATTCTCTTATGAATTTGCTATTGTATGGAGAGACAACAGATGCAATTTCCATACTCAAAGACAAGTATTTAGAAATCACTATCTTCCTATAAATCTATATTATACAAAGTCAACAATAAAATGGTAGAATTCGAATCTTTATGGATGGAGTTTGATTTAGCAAATAAGCAGCAGAACTCTGTACAGCCAAGGTGACACTGAATATTTTTGTTTGGGGAACGGGCAGCTGGGGTTCCTAGGTCTTTTTTATTATTATCTAATTGTTTTGTTTCCTTTTCTTCCCAGGCCATAGAGCACCTTTTAATTTCTTCTTGAGTCATTATGAACTTTTAATTTGTGTTTATGTATTTTTAAAGTCCTGGTAGGCATGATTTGTGTCTTGAGATCTTTCTGATGTGTCTGTATGTAAAACAAATTTGTAATTATGGTGCAATTACAGTAGCTGGATGATTTCATTGTCAAACTCTACAAATTTTGCTTCATACAATTTAAACACCAAAGTCTCATTTAAAATCTGATTTAACATGCATGTATGTTGATGATAAACGTAGTCCAAATTACCCACTATGTAGAATATTTCCACACCATAAATTTCATAAGTTTGGATTTATAGGGTGATATTCCCAGGAGTTTTGTCATTGACTGCAGAGAAACCAGGATTTCACATATTCTTTCCTTCAGGTAACAGAGTTCCCTATAACACCTTTCTTGACCCTGACCACTCAGCACCACCACATCAACCACCATGGCAGTAAGGTTTGTGATATGGTATCCCCTACTGTCACTGCCTACCTATGGGGACACAGGTCACATCATGAAGGGGTACCCACACTAATCAATGCTGAAATTGATTGATGCTTGGAAGAATCAGAGTGTGGGGTGTGGCGGATTACTGGGCCATCTGTCTTCAACCCTCTCCCTCCCAAGTCATGAATCCATATCATCATGCACTCCTACAGGAGGTTTTCATGGGACTGAAAGAAAGGAAAGCATGCATCAAAGCCAGCACTTCCCATCTCCCCTGGATTTACAGCTTTTTGCTCTTCTCAGCCCATGGGTGAGCTTTTGGCTTTAAGTACTTGATTTGCTTAGACATGGAGCAGCAGGTTTGTATACTTTCTGGTGGTGCCCAGAATGGGTCCAAGTCCCCTCCTCACACACACACGCACACACACACACAGACACCTGCCTAAGGGTCTAGAAGGGAGTTTGGGTGCAGGATGGGATTCAGGCTCTGAGAGAGAGTTTGGGTACAGGAGAGGTGAGGGGTCAGGCTCTGGGAGGGAGTTTGGGTACAGGGTGTGGGCTGGGGCAGAGGGTTGGGTGCAGGAGGGGGCAGGCTCTGGGAAGGAGTTTGGGTGCAGGAGAGGGTGCGGAAGGTGGACTCTGGGAGGGAGTTTGGGTGTGGGGTGCAGGCTCTGGGCTGGGATCAGCAGTGAGGTGCAGAAAGGGGGCCGGGGGCAGGGTCTGGGCTAGGGCATGGCATTGGGGTACGGGAGAGGGTGAGGGGAGCGGCACTTATCTTGGGAAGCGCCTGAAAGCGAACTGCACACCTCTCTGGCAGCAGCTCCTAGGTAGGAGGGCGGGGAAGGGGTGTCTCTCTGTGCCACTGCCTGCAGGCACCACCCATGCAACTCCCATTGGCCACAGTTCCTGGCCAATGGGAGCTGCAGAGCTGGCACCCAGGGAGGGGCAGTGCTCAGAGACACACACACATCCTCCAAGGTGCAGGGACGTGCTGGATACTTTTGGAAGTGGCACAAAGCGAGGGCGGGCAGGAAGCCACCCTAGCCCTGCTGCGCTGCCGGTGATGGCAGGGTGGGCAGGGACCACTGGGCCCCTTTAAATTGCCTGGGAGGTGGCAGGCAGGGCTGGGAGACGCTCTGGGGCAGGTGCGTGGGGGCCCTGAATATTCCTGGAGCCTGGGCAGCACAGGCCCATAACTCACTGCCACTGGCTTAGGCTATAGATTTTATCTGTTGGAATTAACATTGACCTGTTATTTTGAAATTAATTCTTTTAAAAATAATAAAATAATTTGAAGTTTAACTCGTGAATTTTATTTGTATAGAGCAGTAATTGTTAAATTACATTGTGACTAGTATTGAGCAGTATTTATACAAAAATTAAAATACCTCTTTACACTTAGGATAATAATGTTATCTTGTCCTTTGAATTTGACTACAAAGAGCTAAAGGGAAGAGAAAAGCTTTTAAAACTAATCTGTGACTCCAAATCGGAAAATAAGAATTGAAAAAAGAAAGAAAGAAAGAAAAGCTATATTATTCAAGACTGTTCCTGCAATTTTCTGCACTAGCAACTGTTAATTATCAGTGCTCCAGAGATTGAGGAACAGAGTGTCCTCACTCTTAGAACACTTTTGCTTTAACCACAGTATCCCAGTTTTAATAAATATTTCTCAGTAGCTGTTGTGTTTATGTGCTTCCACATCAATATTCATTACACTCTGCAGAAGTTATATCCAAATTAAATGTGTTATACGGTCGAGTTGCTGTATCAAATCAATAACAATTTTATATGTCACATTAGTTATGAATCTTTATTTTTTGTTTTCTTCCCTATTAAATCTGTTGATGTGCCTCTTATGTCGAAGAGCATAGTAAGACATCAATTTAGGGATGCACTCAGTACCTCATGAGGCACAGATAGTTTTACCATGGTTATTTTTCTCCCCTTGCATAGCTCTTTTTTCCTATATTTTTTCATTCTGACGACTGAAAACCACTGTTTTTGCTGTCCCTAAGCAAAAACAGTTGTGGATTAAGGAACCATAGCAGGCCTGTGTCTACAAGGGAAACAGCTCCTTAGCCAAACCCACAGATTTGGTAATTGCTCCGATCATCCCAGGGCTAGACCATTTCTTCCTTTACAGTGGATGGGGCAGAAAGCCCTTCAGGAATTAGTATCCCTTTGCAAAGCCCACTGAATGCACTGCCCCCACCTCAACTCATTCCTTGGCGGTTTCTTCCGAGCACAAAATTTGGCTCCTTTTGTTCAGTGGATTTCATTAATATTTTTGCATGCAGCCAGTGCTTTTGATGGGTGCACGTCAAATAGAGATAAATACATAAAATGTAGTGAATAATTATTTACCCTGATATTATTTAAACAGGTGCTTTGAAACACAAGTAACGTTCATTGATAGATTATGGATCCAATCCTGGGAGCCCAGATCAGGTAGAATTTTCATTAAAATTAATGAGAGTTTCATATCAGAAGGACTTTAAGACAACAGATAACAGCTGATAAATCTTGATTGGCAGCAGCATTAAGAAGTAGGTATCTTACAACTTTTAAGTGAGAGAAGACTAAAAAATAAAAAACTTTAGTGAAAAAAATATAATACAAACAAAGATTAATAGAGAAGATAATCTTACCACAAAGTCCTTCTGTCTTGGTAGATGTGTTAGAATGTAAGCCATATTGTATATCTATAATGCCTGTAACATGAGCCCACTTAATGCTAATGCCAGCAGGTGTGTTAATGACGTACATGGCACCAGTATCCTGAATACACAGTCCATGTTTTGAGAAAGGTAAAGGTTGAATTACAGAATCCACTACTACCTAAATAAACCAAATATATTTTGTAATGAACAGCAGAATTCCAGAAACACACTTAATGAAATAGCAAATACCATTTGTATTTTATTGTTTTAGATTGTTTCCATCACATTTGTTAGAGGTAGTCAGGGTGTGCAAATCATGTCATTTCTAATCAACCTCCATCTCCTATAATTGCAAAGAAAGTAGGCAATGAGAGAAAATGATGAAGGAAGAATCTTTTGTAATTATGAAGACAGGAAATCTTGCTTGATCCCATACCCAACTGCCCAAATAAGAAACTCATCCTGCTTTCTTCATTTTTTCCCTTTTTTTACTTATTATTGACTAACAGGGAGATAATGGATTAAACGTAGAACTGGAGATCAGAAACTCAACAAGTCTAGGAACAGTTCTCATTTTGGTTCCATTTTGAACATCTTTTATGAACGTGTTTTGCAGAGCTTCCACCAACATGATCAAATCCCTGGTGCTTCTTCAAAAGTCTGTGAAATTGGGCCAAATATTGGTTTTATAAACCAACCAAAAACTAATACATTTTTCTTGGTTTGAGGTTTCATCACAAAAGAGTCTCACAGCTTTGCTTACGGTCTTAGTTCAATATCCATCTGAAAGACTGTAATTCCATCACCACCGTGTCCCCTAAAACCATGCTTAGGAACTATGCTATCTAGAGAATGACAAACACCACTTCCAGCAATAAATAGGAGAGGCAGCTGACCTCAGTGCCGTAGGAGATCAAGAATAAAAGAAGAGGGGGAAGAAATTGGTAGATTCAAAGTTTCTGATTGTTTTTCTCTAAATCATTCATGAAAGAGGAATAACTGGGAAGGCCAACAGCATATTTTATACAAAAAAAAATTATAAAATACTGTTGTTCCTCTTGTAGTAAAACAAGGAGAGGCTGGAGCTGTACCACAGGAGTAACCCTGTTCCTACACTTCATAAACTGTAAAGACTGGTTTACTGCATTCTAGAACAGAATAACGCTGTAGAAATTACCCTTTAAATACACATATGCTGAATATTAACAGTTATTCTCACCTTTCTTGCCAAGCGGTTGATGAGTACTTTATTTGTAAGTGTTGTTACATTTAATTTCTTAAAACAGAGCCCTGAAGTGCCTCCAGGTGAAACCTTGTAAGAAAAATGCCAAAATAAGAGTTTGGGGGATGGGTGAATATTACAGATAGTATTTATTTTAGCATATACAAGAAGTAAATAACAAGTGGTATACTTAAAAATTAACAAAATACTCACTAGTTTTCTTATTGAATTTGCACTCTGAAAAACATTTTAAAAGTAGATTAGAAATGCAGGGATATTAGTAACATTCCTCCTGTTTTGCTATGACAAATTATTAGTCATTTTCAACACTGAGGGTCCTTCTCCTGCTATCTGAATGCTAGCTAAACTTTCACTAAACATGGGAACATATACTTCCCTGTTAGTTCCAAAGCATATGTTTATTAATATGGTGCATGCTTCTGTGTGTTTACTTATTTACTATGGAGTTAGAGCCAAATGGCCAGTTAGGGGAATCAAGCAGGAAAGACAACACCACGACCTAGATAAAGAGCATTCCAACACTCAGACACAATTGCCAGTTTCACAGTAGTGAAGAGACAACTCCTCGGTCCCAACCCTGGTGACACAGCTATTTTGCCAAGGCTGAGAAGAGAGATCTCAATGGGAACACTTAACTGTTACAGGACCCCAGGCCTAGAAAAGGGGTGGGAGGTTGAGTATGTGGCCAGAGGCTGCCTAGGGTGTGTCAGTGAGATCAGACAGACTGGCAAAGAGACACAGAGAGTTAGGCCTCGTCTACACTTCAAAATTTAGATCAGCCTAGCTACATCGCTCAGGGCTGTAAAAAATTTCATATCCTGGGCATTGTAGTTACGTCAACCTAAGCCCTGGTGTACATGTGGCTATGTCAATGCCTCTCAGAAAGAAGGATTAACTACATCAGTGGAAAATAGCCTTCCATCAATGTAAAAAGCCTCTACGCTACAGCACCACAGTGGCACAGCTGTAACTCTGCAGCTGTGCCACTGCAGTGGCTGTAGTGTAGAAATGGCCAGAGTGAGAAGTCGAAACTGCAGCAAGGGCTCAAAGGTGGAGGTAACTGGGCTAGCTGAAACACACAAGGATGGCAAGGAAAAATCAGTTAAGAGTAAGATAAAAGTAAATATGCACATAGGCCTTTTTTTTTATCCTTCACTCTGTGTGCTTTGCACCTTTGGGTGAATGATAAATAATGCTTTGTTTTGAAGAAGCTGTTTTTGAGTCACTTTAACCTAGAGGCTGCTCTAGTTATATACAGATTAGACAGTTGATGAGAGCAACTGATTTCTGAGGGCAAGATTTCTGTAGACTTGCCCCAGTACCCTCCACAGGGAACAGTAATGTAATGGTGGATGAGCCTGGCAGTGCTGCCAGTGGGCAGGGGGACCCCCTACCAGGGCTACCTGAAGCAGGAAGTGACTCCCAGCCAGGATGCCAGTAAAGTGCTCTTGCCCCCCTACCCAGCTGCTCAGTGCAGGAAAGGTCACTGCCATGGTTCAGAGATGCTCCTGATGGCACCACAGATGCTGATGGGACTTCAATCACAAGCACAGCGACCTGCCTGGCTCCATGTCAGTGCCCAGCCGTCACCTGCCACTCTGAGACCGCCCATGCCCCAGCCACTCTGCGGCCATGCTTCAACTCCACTGTATCCAGGTTCTAGTGGAGGAGTTGCCACCAGAGAGCTACAAGCCCAACAGCAATGAACTCACCCAGGAAGGCACAGGGAGGAGGACTAGGGCGCATAGGGATTGTTGGGAGTCTCAGGGGGTGCAGGCTCTGAGTTGCTGGGGGTGTGTGCAGGAGGCTGGGCAATAGAATGGCAGTGTAAGGACTGAGGTGCAGGACTAGGCTGAGCAAGCACAAGCCCAGATGCCGAGAATCCCACTCTGTCCACTAGGAAGAAGCCCACCACCCACTATGTGAGGAGGATCAGCACCCCCAGGCTGGGTGACCATGTGTTTCTACCCAGAGTGAGGTGTGGGATGCCAGGCTTGTCGTGTGAGGGCTACACTTGAGAGGCACCTAAAAGTAACCACACAGTAACTGGGACCCCTTATCAAATTACAGTAATCACCTAAAACAGTGCTGTAGTAATATCATAAAATTTAGTGGTTTGGGTCCCAATCCTACAAAATATTTGCTAATGTAGCCCATGTGGATTTTGCCCATTTGCCCCTTGCACTCCCATTGAAATCAGCCATACAGGACCAGGGTTCCACAAGGTCTATCTCAATGAAGGACTGGGACCCTGGACCATTACTACAGTGTACTGTAGGCATTTATTGTCTAAGGATAAGGATTGCAAGATTGAGCCTCAATTTATTTATGATAAAATGTGATCTGGAGTATTTTTTCTTGTGAAACTCATTTTAATATAATCAAATATGTTGTGACTCTCCCTCTTACACAAACCACCCACACAATGATCTTAATTCCGCTATGAGTTTTACCAAGTTTCACCAGCCTTGCAGAAAGTCAACCCTGAGAGAGGTAGCATTGGTACAAGTCCCCCAACACCCGCACCCAGCCAGTGCAGTTCCAGAAGTGTGAGGGAAGGTGGAGGCTTTAAGCATATCACTCAGGCATTCGCTGCCCCAGGAGGACTGTTGTGGAGATCCTGCTGCAACTTGAATCTAGCATCACAAGCAAAATCCCTGGAGGAAGCCAGTGATATGGGCATCTCTTGCTTTCCTCTCATGGGACTGAATTCCCCTAGGTTACAACTGCTACAGGCTAGTGGAAGGGGATATATAATTTGCACTTCCCTTCACCACTTCAATTGAACTATGCTGATTTAATCTTTGAGGATCTAGCCCACCCAGTTGAATATCTGACAATAAGAAAGAAAACTACAGTTTCATTTTCTTATAACAAATACAACAATTACTAGTTACCCTGAGGTCTGTTTCATTTCCCAAGAGGTACAATAGAACGTGTTTTGAAATATAAATAACTTGCAATTTCTAAAATGGCTAACACTGTTAACTGGATGTTAATTCACGTTGTGCCTTTGCACACACATATCAAAAGAATTCAACATTACTAAGAGTATTGAGGAAGTGATAGCATGCAAACATCTTACCTGATTAGTGGGACACTTCTCAATATGAGCAACAATTATTTCTTCTGGGAGCTTCACTAAAATGTAGGAAGCCATATTATAGAGGGCTATGTTATTTCCATCAAACGTAATAATGCTCAGTTCAGATAGTACAGAGCATTGACCTAAAAAAGAACGGACAGTTAATGAGGGTACCACAAAACTGAACACTACAAATTTCTTTAAATCTTCTATTTTTGGCAACAATTGCCGCTTCTGTAAAAACAAAAACCCACCACTGTTAGCTGGAATTGCTGTGCACAGCACATTGAGCCAAGAGGAGAAGGGAGTACCTTATGTTGTTCAACAGCAACTACTCTGGCTAGTTAAGGAGTGTGCTGGATACAGGGACAGATCCTCAGCCGTTGCAAATTGTCATCGCTCTGTTGAAGTGAATGGCACTATGACAATTTACATGAAATGAGGGTCTGTTCCATGGGTCAAAAGGGAGACTCAATTATTCTTCTACAACTGAAAAGTCAGTGGCTGCAACATGGAGGTCTCAAGAATGTCATACATCTTTGTGACTATCTATATTTTAATACTCACCTTTGCTATACCCTAAAAAAAATAAAATAAAATTGGAAGGTCTATTGCCAGAATTAGGGCCTGATGCAACACTCTTTAAATTAAATGACATATCTATTGAGGTCAAGGCCTAAAGTTCCAAATAGAGTTGAGTGAAATTTGGAATTTCCGTCCTGCAGGAAATTCTGATATTTCAATGTTGTTCTTTTGGGAAAAAAGCTGATATTCTAACATTTTTCATGGAAGAGAAATTTCAATATAGAAATGTTAAAATGCTTCATTTCAATATTTTCAGTCAGAATGTTCTGACATTCCCCAAATCAAAAGGTCTCATTCTAATTTGTTGGTAGAACTAACCTGAGACATTTGATTATTAAACTGTATTTTCCTACTGTGGCACACTGTCTCATGGGAGTTGTAGTTCTGGAGCCTGATTTACAACAATGTTTCAGGTTAGTTCTACCAACAAATCAGAATGAAACCTTTTGATTTGGAGAATGTCAGAACATTCTAATTGAAAATATTGAAATGAAGCATTTTAACATTTCTATATTGAAATTATATTTAAAAGTATATTTAAAAATCTGTACATTAAACTCCAAAGGAAAAAAATCAAATTAAGCAAAGTAACCTATAAAAATAATGCTGATTTATTCTTTCCCACAAAATTTTAATCTCTCCCCAATTTATTTATTTTATTTTAAGAAAAGGCTTCTCTATTGTATTTTTACTGTGGTATTGCATGCCTCATGGACATTAATGGATTTAGTTTCTCAATATTCCTAAGAAGTATGGAATTCACAATTTTTAGATGGAGAGAGATTAAGTATTTTGTCCTAAATTCACACAGAAAATCTGTGGCAAAACTAGGAATAGAACCCATGTATTCTGAGTCTCAGGCCAGTGCATTAATCACAAGACAATCCTTCCTCTTGAATTTATAATCCTTAATTTATAATTTTTGATGTTTACATAATCAAGTTTTAATCCTTCACATTTGAGAATGTAACGTAAACAATATAATGACTTACAGGGACATTCCCATTCTGGACAACAACTATCACTGTTAACTTGAACTGGCATTCCTCGAAAACCACAGTCAGGTTTCTCCACATTCTTATGGCAGTTCCTTGAAACGTTATACAACATCCATCCCATATTAATGCATACATACTGGCTACATCTGTCTACAGGTTCAATGTATCTTGGCTGTTATGTAGAAAGGAAAAATAGGAATGAGCATTGCAGTCTGTGTATTCAAAAATTAAATTCAGAGACACGGACAAGAATATTCTTACACCACATGAGATTAGCTGCAACATGAGCTCCCTGCAGCTTTTGCTTTGGAACATCCAAAAGCACACAGAGACCTATCTATGCCCATTTAAGGTTAAAGAGGCCAACTAGATGCACTAGACAGGCCTCCATCTAGTACCCAAGAATCCACCAAGTTAATATGCTGCATGATCCTAGGTTAGAAAGGAAAGAGACTCCCAATACTCTTCTCCCACATCCTCCACGACACTCAATGGCAGATTAGCCACGGGGCCAATGGGGCCCCTGCCCAGGGACCCCAACCCGCTCTGCCCACCTGGTGCACCTGCCAGGGGGTGGGGGAAGCCTCCGCACCCCGACCCAGCTCCTCGGCAGGAGTGCTGGGCAGGGGGGTGGGGCAAGTCCCCCGTGTTCTGACCCCATTGCCCCAGTAGGAGCCCTGGGGAGGATGCAGGGGGGACTGCAGGCAGAGGGGGTGGGGAGGGGCCCACTTGCTCTGGCCGAGGGGCCCACAAACCTCTAATCTGCCTCTGAGGACACTGAGCAGGACAAGGCAGAAATTTGCCATAGTGCCCAAATACATATACAAATAAATTAAAGATAACTGAAAAGAACAAACAACAATAAAATCAACAAAAACACAGAATTCCAATTAATCCTCAAAATTGTGACATGGTCACGGATCTTTTGCTAAAATTGGGGAAAAGGCTCTATCATTTGAAGACAGAGTAACTGAAGATGTTGGAGGAACTTTATTCTCTTGTAGCTCCTTGTATTTGTTCCAATAACCTCAGAAAAACAGGTTATTCACCTATCAATGTATTTCCAGGGGTCTGCTTTCATACACCCACAGCACTTGGTACATATATACATAAACACACACACACCTCTCACTGGAGCATAGGTGCTGGAACTAGAGGTGAGGGGGGCTGCAGTACCCCCTGACTTGAAGTGGTTTCCATTATATATAGAGTTTACAGTTTGGTTCAGTGGCAATCAGCACCCCCACTATAAAAATTGTTCCAGTACCACTGCACTGTAGCCCTATAGAAAGCATTGGCTATTGAGGCCACTTGCTCACAATAACCAGTGTTCATGCCCAGAAGCATATAAGGAGACATAACCCTGCTTTGTTCCTCAGTAACTTTCACTAATTTAAATTCCATAGACTCCAAAGAAGTAGGAAGGGAAGGTGAGCTGTGCCCATCTCTGCAGGAAATAATTTCAGAGAACTCCATGTCTCAATAGGTGCACACAGCTCCAATAGCCAAAGTTTTCCAGAGTGTTTCAGCCAATTTGTGAGCGTGAAGGTGCAGGCAACCTTCAAAGAAAAATTAAGAGCCAATATAAAGGCAAAACAGAGAGAGAAAAATGAAAGATATTTTATCCAATTTAAAACCTCTCCCATCCCAGTTGGTAGAGAAAAAGCAGATTAAAAAGCAATATACATAGACTATACAGTGGGCAGATAAAATTGATCATACCACACAATCTGAGGAAGATGACATCAGTGTATGTATCATTGTGCCATATGAAGCATGGTCAGCTGTAACTGTCATCATCATGTCTGTGTCTGTCAGTGAAGTTTGTGTTTCCACAGTTTCTGTAGTAGAAGACAGCACCTTTGCATAACTGAAATGAGATGAAGCTGTTACAGTGGTACTCTGCGATTCTCCAATCCCCACTTGCTCTGGTTCTGTTAGATTATAGTGAGGTTTGATTGTTCTTGGTGGTGGAATTCTGGACCAATCTGATAGCGGTACATCTGTGACTTCAGAAATAGAGATAGATTTTCCTGAAGTTATCCTGCTCTGACTGGGCAAGGAAGTAGTCTGAACAGAAAAGAACGTTGAGTGTAGCAGTGAAGATTTCTCAGTAGTTGTAGATTTTGTCTTAGTAATATTTCTTTCTACTTGTGAAGTCTGACTGCTTTCTCCAGTATCTGCAGTTCTCCCAATGGAGGTTGCATATTTAAATTCTGAAGCTGCAGAAGGTGTAATCTTCAGCTCTGAGAATGCAGTCATGGCACCAGTTGTTTTCATGACTACAGTTTTTAGCATTTCTTTAGTACTCAGTGAAACTAGGGAAGGTGCAGATGTCAGTAAAGTCTTAGGTGAAGGATACATAGGTGTTTTAGAGGTAGCAGGAACTGGCCCTGAACTAGAGGCTGTGTAAAGCTCAATATGAGTAACAGAAGAATCAGTGGTTTTTGCAGTAACACTAGGGGCTATGGTGGTGGCAGGAGTAACTAATAAACTTATTGAAGGACTAACTGATGTTTTCATAGTGACATAAGTTGGCACTAAGGATGTAGTACTCAAAGCTGTGCTCATGGTCAGTGCTGCCGATGGCACTGTGGAGTGAGTGACTATTTCAGTGGGTACAAAAGTTCTTGTTTCATATTCTGTGGAAGGACTTGATGATGATATATTTGTTCCCAATGATACAGTAGATACATGGGAGGTCTCAGAAGAGGGTGACAATGTAGTAGTGAATATACTGGAATAGCTTTCCAAAGTGACTTTAGGAGTTTTAGAAGTTAATAAATGTGGTAGTGCAAACGATGTTTTAGGCACTGCTGAAGGACTTATGTAAATGTTTGTGCCTAAAGTTAATGTAGAAATACCCGAGGGAGAGGTTGCCAGTTCTGTATGGGGGCTTCTTGAGGTTTCTTGTGTACCTATGGATACAATGGGTGACTGGGTAAGAGTTACATTTGATATCAAAGCAGATGTCCTGTTTACTGTGGGAAGCACTGAAGAACTTGTTGTATGGGATGTCATGGCAGAGGCTTGTGAAACAGATGGTCTTGATGATGATGACAACAACATTGTAAGTAATGTGGATGGACTGGTAAAAGACAATATAGCTCCTGATAGTTCTCTAGAAGTTAGAGAAGTATCTGTACTTCGTACCACAGAGGCAGTTTTGAATTCTGAATGTGGACTGATAGGGTACCCTGTTATTTTTGAAGTGGTTCTTGCCATTTGATAAGTAGCTAATGTGGCATTTATGGGAAATACAGGTGTACTGAAAAGGAAGTCTGTAGAACTAATGGATGCAGTCAACCTTTTAGAAATAGTCGATATTGGAAATGCATCAGTGTGTAGTGCATATTTACTTTTTGTTGAGATTGCACTTGTTACAGATACCTCAGAGATTTGAGGAGTAGCTAGAAGAGAGACTGAAGTAGTGGAAGGTCCTAAGAAGAGACTCTTTGAGACAACTGTGACTTCTCTCGTTGCTTTGGGCTTGGGGGATGTAATTGGAGGAGGCATTAATGTAGACATTGTGTGTATTACAAGAGGACTCAAAGAAGACCACATTGTTCTCATGGTTGTAGGGATTTGGGAAGCAACTGGAGATGAAGTTTCAGTCATTATAGGTGGAATAGTGGAAACAGTGTCTGTGCTTAATGGAACTATATGTTTGGAGGGAGTAACTGAAATGTCCATTGAAGATAAAAATGTAGGTACTGAAGTTCTAGTTAAAGAACTGGTTGTTCTTAAAGATGATGAAGTAGTTCGAGAGGTGGCTTGAGTTGCCACCAAGTATGAAGCTGTGATTAACTGAGGAGGACTAGTTTCAAAACTAGTAAATCTAGAAGTAGCCATGGGAGTTTGAAAAACAGTTGAAGTTGGGGCATAAACAGAAGCTGGGTGAATTATAGGTTGAACCATAGTAGACCTGGTTCTTTCAGTCATAGTAGATAATGGTGAAGTAGATGCAGTTAATATTAACTGTGAGCTTGTTAAGAATGTGGGACTTGAAAAAGATGTTCTTCCAGTTAATGAAGCAGATGAAGGAAATTCTGTGGATGTTCTTGGCAGTTGTGAATGACTTGTGGAAAGTCTTCTGGTTCCCCAGATCCTTGTAGGTACTTCAGTAGTGACAAAGGCTGGTCCAGGGGATAAACTTGCTAATGCTGTGGAAGAGGATGCAGTTCCTGTTTCAAGTGAAAATGGTGTTACCACTAAGGAAGTGGGCATTGGTAATGTAGAATATCTAGAAACAGGACTTGCAGTTAGCAGAGTAAAAGCAGGTGTTGATGGAACTGCCATAGTTGTAATGGGTGAGGCTATAAACACTGTCGGACTTGCAGTAGGGGATGTTTTTAATGTGGCTGCTGATGTTTGAAGAGTAGCTGGAAAATCTGCTGAAGATACGGGCTTGGGCAGTACAGACAGGCTTGCTGTGCTGTGGGTTACTTTGGAAGACTGCATTGTACTTGAAACGGGTAATGAATAAGTTGAATAAGTAGTTGTATGAGGTGATGTCAGTGAATGAAAGTCTGACAGAGTTTCTGCTGTAGTGTTTGCTCCTCTTAAAGTTGTATCTATCTTTGTGGTTATTTTGGTAGTTACAGTTGTATGACTAGGCTCAGCTTCAGCTTCTGCAGTGACAAATATAGGGGGCAGCTGCGGAAATCTCTCCGTAGTAACAATTGTAGGAAAGACTAATGCAGTGGGCCTTGTCCTCTGGGTTTTTGTTCCAGCTGCCAGCTCTGTAGGTGTCACAGGTATGCCTGTAAGGAAAACGTATATTTCACTGTTATTCTGTATTAAAGAAAGAGCAAAACAGCAACATCTATCAGTCACTGGGTACCAATCTAAATATAAACCAGCCTATTCTTAGACAGCTTAAATTCCCTGAAAAGATAACCACAGTATGCCCCAAAAGGCATTGGTTCAGGATATCTGCAGACTCTAGAGGATAACTCAACATTAGTTGCACACAACTCACATTTGTAAGGTTTTCTTCACAAACCAAAAGCTAGGTTTTTTATTACACGGCAATTTAAAGCTTTTATTCTGGAGCACAATTCTGCAGCAAGGAGTGAATTCTGTAGCAAATTCTGCAAACACAGAATAGTAGACTATATGGGACCTGGGATTAAAAAAATACAATTTTCTTTTCTATTTTTGGATAGTAATGCACTATAATAGATTACTTTATATTAGTAATTATTAAACATCACATAACTAGTTTAAAAATACAAAATACTGAGACTATTTTAAAATGGAAGAAAAATAACTATAATGCTTAATCACCACATTATCCACAAATAAAGGAATGATGTGATAGCCACATGCCGACAGTTAAGCATCCAGGACACTGAGCTATTTAAATTCCCCCTCCCCTCAAAAAATGTAGCCAAAGATGCAGGGAGGTTGGCAGTAAGGTAACAAGAGTTCATGGTAAAAACACAGGATCAATGTGTAACTGGGGTAGAGTTGTGCTGAGCCTTTAACAAGGACAAGACATTTCAATTTAATACAATGGAAGTGACCAAAGAGAAACTGAATTTGTGTTCAACATAGTCAGATGTGGAGGATGATTTTTGCAGCTGTATTCTGGATGGACTGGAGTGGAGTGATGCACGTAACAGGGAGGCCAGGGCGAAGGAGGTAGCACTTTTGCAGGAAGCATAAAAAACTTGTGCAGTTACTGCATGTACAGTATGCATATCCCTCTTCTTCTCCCTCTCTCTGTATATGGGCTTGATTTTCTTCTAGGCTTTCAATCTAGTTGTTACAGCCTGACACCCCAATATTCACCACTGTCATGTAATTAGGATATGTCTTAAATGAAGTATGCCTTGTGAGGTGTCATTCGAAAAGTCTTGATCTGCTAGACAGTAATATCTCATAGGATTGTATGTGCTACTGTCATTTGTGAAGGTAGGCTTTGTTTGTGTTGCTGAAACATGTCCTGAGGTTGAAAATACCCACAAGCAGCCTTTCAGGTATGACAGTAAAAAGACCAAACAATGTTAATGGCTTATTGAGGAAATGCACACAAGCACCAGGATTACCCCAGGAACTGTGTACAACAGAAACCTCTCAGAGATAGCTCTACACAATGAGAAATGTTTGTCACAGCAAAAGAGCTTCCAGCAAGTGGGGAGAAGATATAAAAGGGGGGAAAATGACATTGGGGGGGGACCTCACTCTCCCAACAACACCACACCTGGAAACACCTGATGAACAAAGACTGAACTGTGGGAAGTGATGGTCCCAGGGCAGAAGGATTTTTAGCCTGTGTATGAAAACCTGGGAAAGCCAAGGCAACTTGTGTCTTAAGAATCTGACAGCCTGGTTGTCACTCAGAGTGAGAATATGCTAATTAATATCTTACCTATCTGGTGTGTTAAGCTCAGTTTGCGGTTTTTGTTTATTTACTAAAGTAATCTGCTTTAATCTGTTTGCTATCCCTTATAACCACTTAAAATTTAACTTCTGTAGTTAATAAACTTATTTCTTGTTTATAACATAACCCAGTTTGTGCAATTCATATCTGGGAGGGCAAGAAGCTGTGCACATCTCTCTCCACATCGAGAGAGAGGGTGAATTTTTACGAGCTTGCGCTATGCGGATCTTTCTATACAGTGCAAGACAGGCTTATCTCCCAAAATAGGTGTGCACATTAGTGCTGGGTGAGTCCTCTCACACAAAGCGGACTTCAGTCTGTGTCTGCAGCTGGGTGTGGCCCTAACTCTGTGTGTGTGCTGCAAAAGGCAGGAGAGCCTAATTCAGCAAAATAGGGAGAGGGAATCCAGGCTGGTGGAGCAGGAAAGGCTCAGTGAAATCCCAGTACATCAGGTGGCACCCCGGACGGGGGGGTCCAACCTACCACTCTGATCATGACCACTAAATAAATTATATAATAAAAAACTTTACTGGTAACTGCAGAAAGTACTTACAGTCTTCTGGATAAACACATTTAAGCGTCACTTCATCAAGGATCATATTTTTCGGACAATATGGTAAGCATCCTTCAACCCTTTAATAAAACCCAAAAAAAAATCACATTAGAAAAAAATGGCAAATCTACAATATCTTAGTTCAGTTTGACAAAATGACAGTTTTTAAGGTTCCTTTTTTTGACCCTGCCACACAGAGAATCCTGAGACCTCTTCATTAGCTTACACACACACACATATCTGAAATCCTGATGCTGCCAGCAGGAGACTGACAAGGAGTCATTCCACATTCATGCTGATGGACCATTACCCACCAGATAAACATAAACATATATCATGTGTAAAATCATCTAATGGGCAAGTGCACACTTGATTTTACAAGACACAAGAGGCTAATTCAACCTTGTTATAACTCCACTGAAGTGAACTTTTTGTTGGTAAAGATTAGTATATAATATATTATTAAAAATGATAGCATATACATTCTATATAATTGTATTATATTGGAGAAATATAGTTTATTTAGACTTACGGTGGAAGAAATTTACATGCTACTCCTTCAGGATCACTACATGTTTTAAAACAGGGGCTAGCACAAGGTTCATATCGCCATTCACACATCCTCCTATAAGGCACTGACGCATGGAGATCTGAGAAAGAAGGAAAGCATGGTATTTATAGATTGACAGTCTTTTCTAGGATGTATATTACAGTAATAGCAATTTGATAGTAGAAATGAAGTACAGACTCCCAAAAACTTCCAAATGAATAGTAATGTTTTTATAAGTGAGTATTTAAACCAAGGAGTCCTAGAAAGTTCAAAAATATTGGAGTATTAAAGGAAAAAGGACATATACTCAAATGTGCTGTTGATTTCAGGAACAACCCTACTGCCTCACCTAGCAAACAGAAAAAATACCTATAGCTCACTAAACAATATATGAACTTTTGTCTGCTTGTTATAACATACCAAATTCATTTCCAAATTAAAAAAAATAGGGCTGTCAAGCAATTAAAAGTGAGCACTAAACACTTTGTATTCTGTGTTATAACTAAAGTCAATATATTTGAAAATGTAGAAAAACATCCACAAATATTTAATAAATTTCAAATGGGATTCTATTGTGGGATTAATTGTGATTAATTTGTTTAATTGTGATTTTTTTTGAGTTAATCACATGAGTTAACTGCGATTAATCAACAGCCCTATAAAAAAAATTATCAATTTGACTGTGAATTATGCTGTCAAGGCAATATTCATGACCTAAAAAACAGGAAATCAATAACATGTGGACACAGAGGGGAATAAACACAAAAACAAATAGGGGAAATCAGTACAAATATTTGCTACTATTGATGAAGACGATGCACTCATGTGTACCCCTCTTAAGACAACTAGAACAGAATTCTACAGTATCCTTTGGGATCATGTACAACTTACCTTCAATGCTAAAGCTACTTGTACGTTTGAATTCTTCTGAATCATCATACTTTGACACTTTAATACCAGAAGCTGTCAGTATAATGAAAAAGCCTTTCTTGTTGTGAAGTTCAAATGCACTATAATCTGGAAACCAGAGACCTTGGTGGTGAAAGAATGTAGCTCTTCTACGAAATGAAGAACTTGCATCCCACTTTTCCAAAGTAACAGTTTCATTGTCATGGACATACAGGAAGTAGTTTGGTCTTTCAGCAGACTCAAGGGAAACAAGAGACAGAGCTGCTGCAAACAAAATACAAAGCAATCAAGAGTAGGTTATCACACCAGAAAACCAGAGGCTATGGACTACACGTTAGCTATTAAGTAGTTTATGTCAAAACTATTGCTCTTCACAAAAATTCTCCCATTTTTCTGTAGAAAAAAGCAATGATGACCCATAATTCAGTTCATACAAAAATCTGAAAATTCAGCTAGATATAGAGCTGACTGAAAAAGGGAAATTCCTTTTTGAGAAAAAGTTTTGTCCCAAAGTGAGATGAGACATTAAAAAACATGCAAGTTTTCACAAAATGGGATTTCAAGAAAATTTTCATTTTGGGAAAACCTAAACAGGATTTTTCTTCCCTCCAGGACAAGAGCCTTCTAGCCAGCTGCCAGAAAGTCTGAGAGCCTGGTCACTCTGCCTCTCTCCACTTAGCTACCAGGTCTGAGAGCCTGAGGGGTGCTGCCCATCCTTGGAGCTAGGGGAAAGACAGAGAGACAGACAGTCCTGGTGCTCTGCTGCGTTTTGACACAAATTTCATCAAATCTGTGCTATATTCAGCTAAACCCTTCACTCTACCAAATAAGGGTGACCAGACGTCCCAATTTTATTGGGACTGTCCCGATATTTACTTGTTTGTCCCACTTCCTGACTCCAGTGCATAGGCAGAGGGGGCTCTTGCCCCCAACTCAGCCTCGGACCACCCCGACTCCGCCCTCTCCCTGCCCCATTGGATCCCTCCCCAAATCCCCACCCTGGCCCTGCCTCTTCAACAAGCACGCCGCATTCCTCTTCCTTCCCCCTCCCTCCCAAGCTTGCGCAAATTTGCTATATGGCGGCACAAGTGCTGGGAGGGAGTGGGCAGAAGCAGGATGCAGCAGCCTGCTCAGGGGAGGCGGAGGTGAGCTGGTGTGGTGTGGGGCAGGGCAGGGAGCTGCTGGTGGGTGCTCAGCCCCCACCAATTTTTCCTATGCTCCGGCGGCTATTTTTTTTTTTTTTTTTGCTCCGCCGGCGACTCCCCCACCCCCCATGTCCCGATATTTCATGTCTCTCATCTGGTCACCCTATACTGAATTGGCATTTTTTTAGTGTTACCAGAAAATTTCCCACCAGCTCTAGTTATGAAAGCATAGTTTGTCCAAACTTCTTTTGGCTGCAAAAATCAGGGTACACATTTTGTGAAAACAAACTCTTCTCCCCTGAGACATCCTGTCACAGCCAGAAGTGCCGTCAGGAAAGTTGTATTTAATCACTTCTTGTTCTGGTCCTGGACAGATCAAAAGTGAAGAAATCACTTCTCTGAACATTTGAGAAGCTCAAAAAAGGCTTGGTTCAAATAACATGGGTAAAAATATGCAGCTTCCATACTTCATCCAATTATCATCTCATCCCCAACAGTAATTTGAAAAATGTCCATATACTACACGGATTTACTTCAGCTTTCAGTCACCTCAACATTTTACCTGTACTATTTTATATCTGCTGGAGAATTTCATTAGACTTCATTCATCCTTCTACTTCATTACCTTTCCATTTATTTTCAAATGTCATCCAAAAACTTATTTTCTCCCTTGCCAATATATCTCAATTTCTCTTAAACATGAGTTAAAATCTCAGGACAGAGATGACCCTTTTGGAGATACTGGTTTCACAAACTGTGATAGATGGGAGCCCTGCATCCACTGATATCAATGGGAAATCTCCCACTGAATTCACTGGTGCAGGATATATAAAGGATTGAAAGAAGGAAAAATATTTTTATATAAAAACATTTTTGGTTACGTAGGTCACTGTTTGAATGAAAGAGAAAGCATTAAAAATTATTTACACAGTGTGAACAAAGAGAAATAGGAAGAAGATATATATTAATAAGTGCAGCATAGGTGGTTGGTTTATTACACAAACACTTTTGGTAAACATTTTTAATATCTAATGTTTCATATTCACCCATGCAAACCAATCCTATTTCTAGTTGCACAAGATACTTAAATCTCCCTTACAAAAACACTCATTTGGACCTTGCTGCATTTCTAAAATATATTCTTGCAAAATTTAGCATTAAAGCCTTAAGTAAATTTTTCCAAGAGTGTATTTTAAATGCACTATATTTCTTCTTGAAACCGTAAGGAAAAATCAGTTTTGCAACTGTCTAGTCCATTCTCATTTGTTCCATTCCATGAAGGACAAACTGAAAAAAAAAATCACTGTAGCATACTTTAGATAACTAATACATTTAGAAATAAGTAACAGAGTAACTGATATATATATACACCTCTACCTCGATATTATGCTGTCCTTAGGAGCCAAAAAATCTTACCACGTTATAGGTGAAACTGCGTTATATCAAACTTGCTTTGATCCACTAGAGTGAGCAGCCCTGCCCCCCAGAGCACTGCTTTACTGCGTTATATCCGAATTCATGTTATATATGGTCGCATTATATCGGGCTAGAGGTTTAGTTCTAAAACTAGTCTTTGTCATTACTGTAATATTGAGTATACTTACATAAGTCTTTATCTTTGAAAAGGCCAGGAGTTATCATAAAACTAAATCCTACATTTTCATATGTACTGATTCTAGGCAAAGGAAATAGCTTTCTGCTGGTAATGTTAGCTCCTATAACAGTATCGTTCTGTCCATAACTTGCCAAAATATATGGTCCTTCTCCAAGGCCTAGTGAAACAAACACCAAACAAACAAAATCAAAAGGAAAAAATCTATTGATTTACTTATATAAAAAAGCAAAACCTCAGCTACTTACCGCCAATGATTGGTGGCATATATTGCCATCAATTATTTCCCCACACTTGGAATTGTTCACAAAGAAAACCCAGGAACCATTAAAAGCAGTTCATTTAGAATGGGGCCATGTGCCTCAATGTAATCTCAGGCCAAGGCAGCATCTAAGCTTTTGTAACTACCTTGCAGCTGGGAGTGTGTTTTCCAGTGCAAGCAAATAGATATAGCTAGCACACTAAAAATAGCAGCATAGTTGGTCATAGCACAAGTGTCAGCTTGAGCTAGCTGGCCAGGTACCTGGGGACTGGATGGGTTTGTACTCAGACAGCTAGCCTGTGCTATGTGCTACCCCCAGCAACACCGCTGTTTTCAGCAGAGCTAGCATGTGTCTGTCTACTTGATCTTGGAAGCATGTTCCCAGCTGCAGAGATACAACAGTCCCTAGCCCCAGTTCACTCCCTGTCCAGAATACAAACACTCTAAACAAGTAAAAAGCGACAAAGAGTCCTGTGGTACTTTACAGACTAACAGAAGTATTGGAGCATAAGCTTTTGTGGGTGAATACCCACTTTGTCAGATGCAACGAGATGCAAGAAAGACAAGTATAGATATATTCAATAACTACCCTCACTAGTAAGTAACTCAGGTTTGTTCTTCATGAAATTTCCTCCTCTATATATCCCCACTCTTGGTGATGAACTGAAGGTGTCATATTTACACACAGATGATTGTCTCAAAGATACCAGACTGCATCATCAATTTCTCCTCATAACTGGAATAGCCTGCAAGACCCTGAATTTTTGGCTAGCCACTCAGGCCAAAAAGTAGTAACAGGTCACAGCATCACTCACTCAGACTTGGCCTGCCTGTGCACCTCCTTCCATCAGAAGGGAAGGGCAGCCAGGCCAAACCTGAGCTGTTCTGAGATTGTGTGCATCAGTTTGCAGGACAAGGAGCCAGTTCCATCCCCATGAGTAGGGCCCTACCAAATTCAAGGTCCATTTTTGTAAATGTCATGGTCGTAGCATTTTTTAAATCTTGAATGTCACGGGTTCAGATATTTAAATCTTAAAGTTCATGGTGTTGTAACAACCATGAATATGTATTTAAAAATGGCAAAATATAAACATGTAAAGCCCTTAAGACTCAGTATTTCTCAAACTGGGGGTCCTGACCTAAAAAGGGGGTCACAAGGCTATTGTAGAGGGTCATGGTATTGCAAGCCTTACTTCTGCACTGCCTTCAGAGCTGGGTGGCCAGAGAGCAGCAGCTGCTAGCCAGGTGCCCAGCTCTGAAAGAAGTGCTGCTGGCAGCAGCACAAAAGTAAGGGTGGCAATATTATGACCCTCCTACAATAGCCTTGTGATCCCCTTTTGGGTTGGAACCCCCAGTTTGAGAAAAAGCTGTGCACTTTTGTATACTTTTACCTTATTAGGGTAAAAGGACACAAAAGACCAAATATCACGATCCATGACACATTTTTCATAGCTGTAAATTTAGTAGGCCCTATCCATGGGATAGGAGCAGCTGCTGCCAGGTGAGTGTTCTTGTTTTATATGTTATTTTTCATTTTATTTTGTGTTATTTCATGTTTGTGAAGAACACAAGGGCTCTAGCCATAATCTAGTGTGATGGATCTGCTAAGGAGGGCACTATAACTCCCACTAACCCCCTTCCCTACTGCATATCCCTTTCCCCTGGTCAGGTAAGAAGAAGGTTCTGACACAGATGATGACTGGGCTCTGTGTGGCGAGTGGCAGTCGCATGGCAAACCAGAGAAGCTGCCAGAGCAGCAGCTGCATGGCAAGCAGAGAGATGGCAAGAAGCTGGAGACAGGAACTGTGTGCGGAGCCACATGTGGAGCAAGCTGTGACTGCCAGACATTATAGCTGGGTGCAGGTCTGTGTGGGACTTATGGGGGAGCATCAGCGACTGGGCAGGGAACCAGTGCAGAGAAGCCTCCATGAGAGACACTAACTGAGCCTGGCCTGGAAACCTGCAAGTGCATAATTGCTTGAAAAGACATAACTGGCAAACTCACAGCTTCACCCTGCCCTGGCAGCAGCCTGCTGCTCTTCGCCTCCTCCCCTCCCTGACCACTGGAGACACCCTGAGTGCTCTCCGTGCTGCTGCCCTGACCTGGCCACATTCCTGCATATTTTAAACCCTTGAAGCCTGTGGAAGCAAGAGGCCCTGGCCAGGGGGAGGGGGGGGGAGGAGCTCCGGTTGGCACTGCGTTCCATGGTCCTCTCTAGGGGATGGACCCTGCTGGGTCCTGCTGCCAAAACAGGCGTGAGT
Source organism: Gopherus flavomarginatus (assembly GCF_025201925.1). NCBI lineage: Eukaryota > Metazoa > Chordata > Testudines > Testudinidae > Gopherus > Gopherus flavomarginatus. The sequence continues at coordinate 77,562,648 of NC_066617.1, read as the reverse complement.
TGCCCACTCCCCTCAGTGAGTCACTGTGTGTTTACTTTTGTTTTCTTGTAACCAATTCTGACTTTTATGTCTCATTACCTCTAAACACTTAAAATCTATCTTTGTGTAGTTAATAAACTTGTTTTATTATTTTACCTACACCCGTGTCTTTGGGAAACTCCACTGGAGATAACAGGATTTGTGCATATCATTTTCTAGTAATAAAATGACAGACTTCATATGAGCTTGTGTTGTCCAAGAGACGGCTGGGCAGTACAAGACTCACATTTTGATGGGGAAATCCAGGACTGGGAATTTGCTGGTGTTGCTCTGCAGAGTGGCTGGCTATAGCACTCATACAGTATCACTGGGAGTAATTTACATGCAGGAGGCTGTGTATGAGCAGACCAAGAGAGGGTGTTCTCACAGTGAAGCTATGTAAAAGGCATCTCTGGTTGGAGAGTTGAGGTGACTCAGCTGTTCAACAGTCCAGATGGTATTCTGGGTAATGACACACATTATGCACTGATATCACTGGATCTAGCCAAGATTTCAATTTTTGTGTAATGTCTTGTTTCCAGGATCCAAGAAACGTGCCATGCAGTTCTAAGAGATGAAGTCATGAAGGTGAAGTTTCTTATGAATATTTCTATAATTTAAAGCAGCCATTCTTGAAAGTACCAAGACTATGATATTTTCACAGAAAATATCTGTTATCCTATTAATATTCATATGAAGTAAACTGATAAGCCCCAACTATTCAGAAAGCTTTTAACAAGCTCAGATCTCCAGTTTTGCTATAATTCACACTGAATCAATTATCTTTTTAGATTCATTTTAATATAGTATCATTAGAGATGTAATATATAGTGATACTATTCATTTTGTAAGAAACAATTATAATTTCACTGTCTACAAAGGCAGTTCACTGCGGTGAAGGTTAAAATGGTAATAAGTATATATAACATCAAACCACACAGCTTGTACACTAATGTGTCAGTAGTTTGAATCTCTTAATAGTATGCAAAAACAATGAGGAGTCCTTGTAGCATCTTAGAGACTAACTAATATGCTTCTCTGTTTACATTAAAAAAAGTTTTCATGGCTTTCATATGGGAGAAGTCCCATGAAATAGATGGGACATGTAGAAAGAAAATATTGTTAGGTATCTTTTGTAATGGAGTAAAGTGTAGAGGAGGGGAAGATTTTTAGGTTCATCTATAAATCTGGTGTGAGCCCTTGCAAATATTATATAAGCACAAGCTACTTTGAACTCAGCCTAACACTTTTCTGATTAAAAGACTATGGCAAGTACACAAGGCAAAGGTGCATGCGCACACACACACACACACACACACACAGATGCTTGTTTCCAGTGAAATGTTACAGTTTGCCTCTAGTCCAGGCTGGTGAGACAGGGAAAAAGCCTGCCTCAGAATAAGGGATCATATTACAAGAGAGCAGTACAATTACATCATGATATTAGCATGGAAGGGCAAATATTGAAAAGGACATGCAATATTTCTGGCTAACGTGTCTGCTGCCTTCTAATGGTTGAGAATGTCTAATGTACTCAAGAGTTTGTTAATATGCAATCCAACTGGAGGGCCTAGAGGCCTAGAAAGAAGACAACCTCTAGGACCACTACAGCTGACAGAGATTTTTCTTTGCTTAGATGGTGGAGGGCTGTGTTTTTATAGCAGGATGTCTTAAGTTACATCCCAGATGACAGACACAAGTGGTTTAGCTAATCACTGTGAGGTCTGTATCCATTTAATCATTGTCTCAATACCCTTGGAAGTCACTCAGGTGTCAGTTTGCTAACTAGCTGAGCTGCTGGTGCATAGTTCAAGACATCTTACACGTTCATGGAACAGAAACATTGAAAAACCATTAACTTCCACTAACCAGAGAAATATCAAGCCATACTGACTTGGGAAGAATTTGGCCTCCTACATACATATAGATCTTGGCTATACTAGAGAAAGCAAGGTTTGAAAAACATTTTTAAAATTTGTTTTAAAAGATCATGCCCAAGCCCTGGGCATAACAGCAGCTAAATCCTGCACAAAACTAATTGAGAGAGTAACCATATTTAAACTATTGTTTCAAAATAAGGTTCCTTCTAGCATATAGAGGGTCGTATGGTATGGCAAGAAACAGTCTGGATTATAATGATAAATGTGCTCATCAAGCTATTTTGAGAGATGAGGATGCATCCAATAGAGAAATATTTATCTTTACATAAATACTACGTACCTTGGTTGTAATATTCACAATTATAAGCTGCAAGAGAACAAAATAGATAACGTCATTAAATGCCATCAATAAAATTCATATCTGTCAACAACCTGAGACACCGTAAATCAAGGTCACAGTGTGGTAATTCACTTTGATCAAAGAAAGTTCTGTTTTCCTTAATGTGTTCCAATTAGTGGATCTATTTCCATAGGATATCATTAATAGACACACATCTGTGTTCAGTTAGAAGTGTCAGCATTGCTGTTTTAAAGCACCAAATACCCATTACCGAGTCGTCCATTGAAGAACACTTTTTTCATAGTGAAGTTAGATGTAAAATATGTCAAATCTAATGGCAAACTCACAATGAGAGTTTGCAAGTAGCATACTCTAATATGGAGGCTACTTTAAAGGACAAAGGTATACATAAGAACAGCTATACTGGGTCAGACCAAAGGTCCATTTAGCCCAATATCCTGTCTTTTGACAGTGGCCAATATCAGGTGTCTTAGAGGGAATGAACAGAACAGGTAATCATCAAGTGATCCATCCACTGTCACCAGGGCTGGATTAACGCAGGGGCTACAGCCCAGGGCCTCGGGCTAAGGGGGGTCCCGCAAAAATAAATCCATAATTATATACAATTCAGTGATCACCAACCCATCGATCAAGATCACTGGTTGATCCTGGAGCCTCTGCAAAGTCGATTGCAATCTCTGGGCCACTACAAGTCCAGCAGCGCAGCAGGGCTCAGGCAGACTGCCTGCATGCCGTGGCCCCATGCTGCTCCCAGAACCAGCCAGCTGCTGGCACGTCTCTCATGTGTCTCCACAAGCTGCCCCCGCCCCCAGCATCATCCCCGAAGCTCCCTTTGGCTGGTTCCCAGCCAATGGGAGCTGTAGGGGCAGCACTTGCAGGTAGGGACAGCGTGCGGAGACACATGAGAGATGTACCAGCAGCCAGACACTTCCAGGAGTGGCATGGGGCTACAGCATGCAGGCAGCCTGCCTGAGCCCTGCTGTGCATTCAGCTGGGAGCTGCCTGTGGTAAGCACCTCCTGTCCGGAGCCTGCACCTCACATCCCCTCCTGTGCCCCAACCCCCACCCCAGGTCAGAATCCCCTCCTGCACCAAACTCCCTCCCAGATTCCACACCTCCTCCTGCAACCCAATCCCCTGCCCCAGGTCAGAATCCCCTCCTGCACCAAACTCCCTCCCAGAGTTCACATCTCTCATCCTCTCCTGTACCCCAACACTCTGCCCCAGCCTGGAGCCCCCTCCTGCACGCAAACTCCCTCCCAGAAAGAAACCAATGTAACAACTGTTCTAAGGTAACAAATAGGCTATTTTGAATTAATTTAACTATAGTCTACATGTTTTAAAATTGAGATGTAACCACAAAATGGCTTTATGTTAATTAAAAGGCAAGTTTAGTATAGTGTTAATAGCCTCGATGCCATAATTGTGATTGTTTTGTTTTAAATTAGAAAAAAGACTTGTATATGGAGGCCCTACAAAATCTAATAGCCCTGGCCCCACAGGAGAGTTAATCTGGCCCTGCCTGTCACTTATTCCCAGCACCTGGCAGACAGAGGCTAGGAACACATCCCTGCCCATCCTGGCTAATAGCTATTGATGGACCTATACAAAAATATTGTGATCATAGCCCATTTCCTTATAGAGGGCTGTAAATTCAGTTCTAAATGACTAACTTGTTAATGCATGGACTGCATGAAAAATTTAGAGCAAAAGTACATATATATATATTATAGCTTCTTCTATCCCACTTCTGATCATTTGTATTGTCAATGAGAACTTTAATCTTTCTTTTTCCTTATGTGTCAACAGAAATCAATCATTAAAAGGTCAAATAATCCAGTGTTTCTTTATTGTGGTTTCTGGGGACAAGATCAATCATGTACTTACGACAGACAGAGGGAGATCTCCAATGAATTGCTGCACCCTGCTGGCAGCATTTGTAAGCATAAGCTGCAATGCTTGTGCACAAACACTCACAGTCCCCACCAAGATTACAATTACATGTGTCTGTATGGCAATTTTTGACAAATGAAGTCACATCAATCTGAAAAGTGAAAGGGAAAAAAAGCAATTGAACGTGTGGGCTCCACCTTGCCATTACTTTGCACCAAAACTCCCACCAGTTTCAAATGGAATTCTGTGTTTAGAGAGAGAGCAGAATTCAACTCTCAAAGTCTGTCATAGAAATCTGAACATTTTCTAATGCCTGGGTAAGTTACTTTATCTTTTAACATAAGTATAACTAGATTTGTCCACAGAGGCTAGAACTGACTGATCTTGCAGTAGCATCCCCACACCCCCTGTGCACAATCACTTACGCACAGTAACGCTATTGTCTTCATTGCACACTGTGTGTTTCCCAACTATAGCAGTACTGTACAGCTGCAGGCCCCCAATAGTGTGTTCAAGTCTTAATGAAGAACTCTGAACAACTTTCAAGTTGTCCTAAACAACGTTGCTTGTCTAGAAAACTTAAAGTGTATATCATAAAGTTCATGCAGTACGCCTGCCAACACTCTTGCTATTTAGTGGTTATGAACATTTGCATGGTTACAACATTTAGTCAAAGTTCCTGATTTTCTATTTTTATAAGGCAAATACTGCCATCTAGTGTAATATCTGTAGTTTTACATTAACAATATCAAGACCAGGGCAGTGATAACATGAAAGGAAGACCTTGCTGAGCAATTTTACAATTCAATTTACTTTACTTTAAAAAAAAAAATCAGTGTCATTTTCTGGCAAGAAATAGAATGTCTGAGAAAAAGTGACTGAACTTCTGGAGCTGTTGTCATTTAGACAAAAGTAAAATATTTCTGTGTTTTGAAGATTTTCTCTCTCATTTGTCTTATAGCTCCCCAGATTTGCATTAGCCCACACATCCATTTGCTTCCCCATGCCATTCAGAACTCTAAAACTTAAAAAGAAAGAAACTATTGCATTATTTCTGCAACTTGAATTATAAAATAACCCTTTGTCAGGCTGAGGCAACCTTAAATCATCATAAAAATTCTTACTGCAATTCTAAAAGCTGGAAATATTAAAAAGTGGGGAGCTCAGTTTAGTAGTTTTAGATCAATCTTTGGTAACGCATTTTAGGTCTACAGGAATTGTATCACAATCAGTAACTCAGAATGGCTGCTTTACTGAAAACTACAAAGACACCATGAGCCAAATTTTCAAACAATGAGGTCTAAGTGGTATATACACCTGGAATGTACTTGCACCTGCAAAATGTGTTGCACACCAAAGATATGTGTACGTGTGTAAATACGCAATTGGATACGCAATTTCATGTTTAGCACGTGAGGTGAATTCTTGTGAACATAATTTTGCCAATGCAATTTAAGTGCCATTGTTGAAAAATGATCCCAAACACTGGTAAAATAGAGAAAAGTGAGCGCACAACAAAAAACCAAATTCTTAAGTTTTTGTTTGTTTTTAGAGAGAAAAATTTACCTTCTGAAGATTCCATTTCTATTTCTATTTTATATTTTGAAAATATATTCATCACAGGCTGATGCTCAAAAAATTCCTAAAATATTGGCTAATGTCACTATGAGTAAATCTACTCACTCCATAGTTAAACTATGTACAACACTGTAACTCCTCCATCAGGCAAATTTCTGACCAAACTGGTAGTCCTTACACCATGCTCTGAAAGTCAAGAGATTCCGTTTCTGATAGGCCATCCAGAGATACCATTCGTTATGTCTAGAAGTCATAAAGAACTGTGGCAAGCACCAGTGCCTACACTGCAATTAAGGGATGTAATCGCAGCATGTGTATGTAGGTGCTGGAACTAGGGGCACACTCCCTTGCCTTGTAGTGGTTTCCATCATTTACAGGATTTACAGTTTGGTTCAATGGATCTCAGTACCCCCACTATACAAATTGTTCCAGCATACCGGCATATGTAGACATACTCGAGCTAGCCTTAATCTATCTAGTTCAGACACCAATAGCAGTAAACTGCAGCAGCATGAACTAGCTGTGAAAAGGCCCTTTTGGTAACTGAAGGTACCTGAGTAGGAACATACAATCAGAAATCCAGACAAATATGCAGATTACAAACTATTTGATAAAGGCTCAGCAAACATCCTTATTAATGGGGTCAGAGACTTCCCTTGTCACACTTTCCTCAAGATATCTGCACCATCTCCACCTTGTCTGGATTGAGCCTTAGACAACTTACTGTAATCCAAGCCCCTAATAGCAAGGTACTAGCAAAGCCAAGATATGGGCCACACACTTGATAAAAAGGTTAGTTACCAGTCAATTACGTTATCATGGCTCTGACATCCAAATCTTCTCACTCTCTCCCTCAACATCCTCTCATACAGATTGAGCAGGACAAATGACAGAAGACAGCCACCTGAGATAAAAGCTATACATGTCTCCAACTTCTCATATCATGTATTTAATGCTCGTGTCTATCAAATTTTCAGAATCCCTTGATGCATGTGAATAGTCTTAAACTTAGTTAACAACATACAAATATACTAATACAGTAGAAACTTGATTTTCCAAACTGGTAACCCAAAACTTTCCGTTATCTGAAAGAGGGTCATGTCCATGACATTTAATAATATTGAAAATCCCACCAACTGTCCTATAGCTTTACAATCCAGACTTTGGCTAAAATCTTGCAAGGAACTTTGTACAAGCACAGGAGTTCACCCACCCAGAGATCTTTACAGCACTGGGAGCTGAGTCAATGTCTTCCAGTTATACTGTAACAAGGAATTAATTACTGACTCTTGAATATTTTGCTACCAGAGATTCAGAATCAATATGTTCATCTTTGAATAGTTAATAAAGTATAAGCTTACCACATTTCGACAAGGAGCAAAAACATCACTGTACAAAATTGAGCATTCCCTTTTGGCATAGGGGAACTTGCTCTGATGCACCTCACATGGCTTTATGGTTTCATTTGGGCTTTTACACTTAAAAAAAAACACAAAATGAGTTTAAAATATTTATATAAACTATGTTTTTGTTCTTGTTTTTTGTTTTTGTTTGTTTGATTGTTTTACAAGATACTTACTTTTGGGATATAGCAAAACTCCCATTGCCAGGGAGCAGAGAAAGCAATGTTAAACAGCAAATATGTTTCCCCTCTCCTTTCCAGTGTTTTATAATTGAAAACATTTGCATGAAAAATAACCTTTGCTTTTTGTTTTTAAGAAGTCAGATGTTTCTGCTTCATGCACCATACATGAAGACAATTTTTTTTTATTTGTGACACAGTGTAATTGTTTCCAGAGCAACCAATTATAATATCATAAACAGAACATCATGGGGCAAATCCATCCCTGGTGTTTTGCCATTGACTTTAAATGGCATCACACTAGGGATGATTTAGCCCTATATATTCAAATGAAGAAGCAGCAGTAGGAACAGATTAACTCATAAAAAACAAAGAGCCAAAGATCATCATGATAACTCAAAAATGACGGAGATACTCAACTCCCTTTTTGAATCGCCTCCTTCAAAATGAAAAACGAGTGGGCAGGAAAGTTTAACAAAAGGGCACCCAACTTGCTGAATGCAAGTTCATCCAACATATGCACCCAGGGTGGGAAAGAAAAATTTGGGAAGCAGCAATGGTGACAGAGATCTATCTATTGCTTATCACAGACAGGAAATTAGACATGATTTTGCAACAGTATGCAGCTCCAAAAATAGCCAGAGCAAGCTGGGCTGTGTAAGCAAAGGCACCACGTCATGGAGCAAAACGTTATGATCTCTTTTCTGATGATCTGATGCAGCTGCACAGAGAATCTCATGTTCAGTTATGGCCACCACATTACCAGAAAGATATTGACAAAGTGAAAGGATAATGAGGGAGACTAGAGTGGTTTCCTTGTGAGGAAAGATTAGAGAGAGTAAAGTATGCACAGACTGGCTAAGCAGAGACATGATATCATGTCTACAAATGTTGGGGGCATTAATACAAAGGAGGGAAAGAAATTATTTCAGTTACACACAGCTTTATAACAAAGTAGTAATTGAAGAAAATTAAGAAAGGGAAAATTTGGGGAAATTTCCCTTTGGGGAGATATATTGGGCTGTGAAATAATGATGGAAGTTGCATCACTTGAGAATTTAAAACTAGTCTGGACAAAATACTAGAAAATTGCTCTCAGGAACAATTCTGCTTTAGCAGGGAGATGACCTCTTAATAAGGTTTTTTCTAACTATACCAGGCAATGCCAGTTATGTACTAAATTTCAGACAACCAAATAGACTTGTAGAGAACCAGTGACTTATGCTCCCTGTACCCAAGCCCCTTTTACCAGCAGCCATCATTTGATCTCATCTTCTTTGCTAGATTAATCTTTGTTTATAAACCACATTTTTAAAATCACTGAGTGAACCTGAATCTGATTTCATAGGCCATTCAAGGCACAGTACACAGAGAGTCAAGCTGTCTAGCCCAACACTGTGGAAATAGCCTGTCCTGCTATCATTTGCATTCAGGAAAATTCTAAGATTTGCAGCTGACAGTTCTCACAGCCAGAATATGCTTGCTTCAACCGAGGCCCCTAACATGAGAGAAGAAATAACAAGAGATTTTCTTAAAGTTGGACCCAGTCCAAAATACCAGATTCAATACATCCCAAACTTTGGGGAAGTTCAGATCTAGATATGAACTTTACAGAGTCTAGTTTTTCTGATATACTAATATTATAATTGATATTACTATAGCATGCACCAGGACTCTGTTGTAAAACAATTATTTTGTTTCCTAAAAAAATTCCCAAAATTATTTGGTTTGGTTTTTCACTTAAACTCAACATCATCTATTTACTGAGATACAGAGGTATCTTTATACCACATATAAAGTTTATAGACAAAGTTTCTTCTGTAAGTATCCAAATGTCCCTTCCATGCATTGATTTGACTGGCAATTTGGAAAATGTCAGCACTCTCAGTGTTTACATGTTCTTTTATACAATAATTAACTTTTCATACTGTTTATTTCTAAGTTGGTGAACAAATATGTTACTTACCTGTCCCATTGCCCAACTCTCTCCAAAAACCTGAGCATTTCTCACTTCCATGTTATTTGATGTAGTCAGATCATTCGAAGTGTATTTATCAAAATTTCCACACAAACCTGCTAATTTACCCTAAAACATAAATTGAAATTTTTTAAACATCTTTTGATTGGTTTGTAATTACAGTTTGATTACTGACAGTGGTCAAACATTTTTGGTTTTACTTTTTAAATAGTTTTAAGGGAGAGGAAACTAAATTAATGTTGCCTTAATATCAAGTTTACAGGGTGATTATAACCCTGACCCACACTTTGACAATATTTGAAGTGTCAATATATTTAGAGCTCCGAACTAAAGGTTTTAAAAGCAGAACATTATGTTTTCATTTTTTATTCTATTTTCTGCTCTCAGAACATATCTTCAATTTCTCACTGAATAAAGGGACTAGGGTCTCTTCAAAACTCCCAAGTCAAAAGCCAAAAGTTCCGGTACATTACCTCATACCATTGGAGCCAGGGGCAGCTCTAAACATGTCACTGCCCCAAGCACGGCAGCATGCCGCGGGGGGGGCTCTGCCGGTCGCCAGTCCCGCGGCTCCAGTGGACCTCCACTGAAGCCGCCGGACCAGCGGACCCACCGCAGGCACGCCGGTGGGAGGTCCACCGGATCCCTGCCTGCTGCCCTCCTGGCAACCGGCAGAGCGCCCCCCATGGCATGCCGCCCCAAGCACGCGCTTGGAGTGCTGGGGCCTGGGGCCGCCTCTGATTGGAGCCTGACTAATGATCATGAAGACCTTCTGCCTATATCCAAGTTAGGATAGCGAGGGCATTCATATCAACAGTTATGCACAAGCCAGTCACCTGTAGCACTCTTAATATTGGGGCATGCACTAGCAATGCAAATATAAAGAAGAGAACTTATTTTTTCTGTTCAATAGTACAATCAAGATGATGGACATTCAGACTCCCAGAGTGCTTTGGGTTCATTCTAATAAATTGTTGTTTCTTTAGGTCCTACTACTACAGGCCCTTTCTTGGCTGAGCTGAAGTCTCTGAGAAAGGTGTATGTGAGCGGGAGAAGTGTGTGATGTATTGGTGTCCTTGTATGGGCACTATAACTCTTCTCGCTGATGGAGCCCTTCAGAACCCCTTTCTGAGCATGTGTATTCATGGTTGAAACTGAGGGTATGTCTACACTGCAGTCAGAGGTGTGACTGCAGCATGTGTAGGCAAGCCCGAGGTAGCTTTGATCTAGCTAGCCTGAACAACAATAGAGGAATAGCACTGCATAGGCAGCAATGGGCTAGCTAATTAAGTACATACCCAGGAAACTGGATGGACTTGTACAGCATGTACTGCTGCAAATTCACTGCTATTGTTACTTGAGATAGCTGGATCTGGTTTGTCTATATATGCAGAAGTCACACCTCTGACTGCAATTTAAACATACCCTGAGAGAACAGCTTGGTAGGTATTCAGAGAGTGTCTCCTATTTCTTTCCTAGATCCTTTTCCCTGGCTGTGTTGTTTGCCCATGTTTATTTTAATCCCAAAATGTGAATATGTAATAAACTACGCTGACTCTTCTACAACTGTATCATCTCAATCTCTTCTCGCCTTAATTTGGGTCACACTAACACCTCAATGTCACAGGAGAGCAGTGGAATGTATCACCAGGGATGTCAATTAAAAACAAAGACAATAATGATTATTCCACAGAAGTCAACAGTTGCATTTGGAGCACTGAAAGCATCCGAGTATGCTTGACAGTATTTTTCAGTGCCGCCCAGAGGATTCAGGGGGCCTGGGGCAAAGCAATTTTGGGGGCCCCTTCCATAAAAAAAAAGTTGCAATACTATAAAATACTATATTCTTGTGGGGGCCTGAGGCAAATTGCCCCATTTGCGCCCCCCCCCCCCCGCCAGGGCAGCCCTCGTATGCTTTGAATTACTAAAATAATCTGACTGAAAGCAGCATTACCAATGTAACACTCCTACGATTGGAAGACAAGCAAATATATTGATTTCAATATCTAGTGTAAACCTCAGACTCTACGAGTACTTGTTACTCGTTTAAAGCTAGATTCTGACACACTTGCTTATGCCAAATAGTAATTTATTCCACAAGAACTCCTAATGAAATCACAATTTGGCCTGTATTTATTTTTCTCAATTTAAGATAATTTCATTTTATTATTGCTTATGAGAGTTAAAGAATGACAGTGCTAGCTTGATCCAGGAATAGCGTAGGCAGCCAGCATTCAATTTCTTATATGTTGCTGTAAATGTTGCTGTTACTTAACCTGCAACTTACCAGCTGAGATTCTTAGCAGAATGTATTGGGCTGAATTCTGCTAAATTGCGTCAAGGTTTTATTGACAAATATAAACCAAGAGTGAGACCACCAAAGTCATAGAACTTGTGACCTCATAATGACCTCAGCCATGAGGTTCATATCTGGGATGAAAAAATCCAAATTCAAGGAGTTTACATCCAATATTCTGCTTTGGATCCACCTTTGCTTTGTGATCTAAACCAGGTTTCAAAAGTGCCCAGAGATTAAATGTTAATACACTGAATTCCAAGGGCCTCCCCATATTTCCACCCCACACTGTATTTCTTTCCGTATGAATGAATGAACCTCTTTGTAATATAAAATACATTGTATACAATATCAAGTTTACAATTTGGTGCACCTTCCACCGAGGTCCAACTTTGACATGTATCGTTGTCTTCTTGTCCCACAGGATTGTAATTTCCTGTTCTGGAAAGTGTACCACTGTATAATATCCAGCCTTCCAAAGCTGATATGTTGGGGGGTTTTCCCGTCCCCTTGAGGTCCTCTGTCAGAAATGGATATTTGTGAAAGATCAACAACAGCAATTCTATAATGCATACAACCAAGAGATAGAGCCAACTAATAACTAGCCCAAGGAGTATTTTAAAGTGTAGCTTAACCTTAGCATGTTATTGAGCAACTAGGGAGCATTGCCTCAGCTGTTTTGTTTTAAGAATTTTTATTTTATTTGTAGTTATTTTGGCTCAGATGCTGCCTTCCATCACAAAAGCACATGGACAGAAACAAACTAATTCAAAAACTCCTTGGTTCCATTGGAGGAGCAGCAGCCAAGCATTCTTCCCAGTGGGACCAATATGGGTGTGGAAGGGGAAAGGGAAAGGGGGCTTGGAAAAGCAGTGAAGAAAAAGAATTTTCATGGGGATACAAGCTACATCAAGCTTGGATGTTTTTGATACTTTAGATTGAGTGAGACTTAGTTTAATAAATTAAATTTGTGTGTTTCAGACATGAACCTTAAAGGGTCATCCAAACAAGGAAAGAGAATAACTAACCTGTTTGTCAGAAGGTTCACTAAAATAAATCTCAGTGTCTCCAACAGAGATCAAAACACTCTTTGAGCAAACAATGTCATTGTCAAAGCACTTCTTGTTCTGGGCAATTACAGATACATTTGAGTTGTCTGTACTCTGCAGTATGAAGACAAAGTCATTTTATTTACAAATACAATACAATTACATTTCACTTCAGCAGATAAATTCCACCTTAAACATCTTAAACTGAAAAGCCATGTAAAGAAATATCAATCAAAGAAAGAGATTTTAAATCCAGTACTGTACCTTCTTTTGATTCAAAGCTTAGAGTTAAACAAAAAGAACTATTAAATCCATCTTTCAGTCATTTTATATTATTGAGGACTTTATTCACAATTTGAGGATTAGCCTACCCTAAAATTAGAATTTTAACTAAATAAGAGTTTGGTTTAGGTTTTAAAAATTGATTGTATGCAGAAAAAATCTAATATTTTAGCACAATATGGTAATTATAGTCCAGCTATGTTATAAACAACAATGAAAAGGAATTTTTAAAAAGCAGGCAGTCTGAGAACGTGTTGCTATTGTATTTTCAAAAACAAGAAGTGTACCAACCATTTGTCAGATTTGTGGTGGGCAATAGTGAGATTATCAACCAAAGTCGCTGGAACCCTGAGGACGGCCCCCCTAAGGAGGCTGTTGCCTGTTGTGGGAACCCTGCAAAGGGACCCTCAGGAGGCTACCACCTGTCACTGGAATCCTGCAAGAGGACCCTGAAGAGGCTGTCACCCATGGTTTGCCCTGCCTGGCCCCACTGGCTGCCAGCTCCAGTCCCATGGCCCCAGGGAATGAAGCAGAAAATGTCACAGAGGTCTCTGGAAGTCACAGATTCCATGACTTTCATGACCTCCATGACATAAACGTAGCCTTACTCATAAGTTATGTAGAGGCCACTAAACAGCCTTCAAACAGTGAAGGCTTGAGAGACCTGATTCTGATCTTGCTTACATCAATGTAAGTCAGAAGAAACTCCTGTAAAGTCAGACTGGTGTCAGATCAGTTCTAGGCATATGCTCATTACAAGCCCATGTTAGATACAAAACAACAACCCCAAGTTGACAAGCTCTATATCCCACCTCTGACTGAGTCACCCAGTCATACATCCTCCATTTGGACACTGTCTATAACAACTCCTTGAGTCCTCTTTTGTACCCATACAAATACCCTAATTTTGCTCCCTTGAACATTCTCAGAAAATATGACTAACTTAATACATTGTGATGCAGCAAAATCTCAGAAAACTCACCTGCTTTCATTGAAGTATTTTACTGTTTTAGCTCCTTGAGTTCAAACTAGATAAGAGACACAGGATTCAAGTAAAACATTACTAATGTGTACTAAGGATAGGAAAATTACTGAACTATGTAAATTAGTAAGTAAACAACGCATGGATTCTTCACCTTCATGACATTCCGGAGTTTTGCATTTGAAAGCCCTGTCCCACAAACCCACATCTCTGCTGAGATCTCACACATTCACATCTCTCACATTCACCAACAGACACCTACAATTCCTCCTCCCAGGCACTGGGGGGTGGGGGTGGGGGGGGATTGTGGTGCTGTTTTCAGGTAGCCTTTCTGCCTCCACTTTGTTTTTGATCCCCCTTGCTGGTCTGCCTCTTGAGAGGCAGAGACAGCATCTGAAAGGGAGGGGCATGGGACAGAATAGGGGGCTGATGGGACAATTGGGGCCAGGAAAGGGAAGGAGACAGAAGTGAGGAGGCTAATGGGGAGAGGCTGGGGCAGGGTAAGGGTAGCTGATCCAGGGCCCCCACACCCCTAACAATCCTCCAGTCCCTACCACTGGCCCCAACAACTCTTTCTCCAAGCTCTCTCCTTCCAACAGCCATAAACATGCCCCCCTTCCATGCTCTCTTTCACAGCAAGCCATCCCAGCAACCCAACTCCCTAATACCCTGAGGTCCTCTGGCTCCCCCAGGTCCCTCTGGTTCTGAGAAGTGCAGGAGATAGATTCTGTTTTCCCCACACACACTTGCTCAACCTGCTCAGGAAATCATAGGGTGAAACATCAGTTGCTTTTTCTCACCAGCAAGAAATGTTGCATGTGGGGGTATGTCTACACTACGGGATTATTCCGATTTTACATAAACCTGTTTTGTAAAACAGATTGTATAAAGTCGAGTGGACACAGCCACACAAAGCACAATAATTCGTTGGTGTGCGTCCATGTACCGAGGCTAGCGTCAATTTCTGGAGAGCTGCACTCTGGGTAGCTATCCCGTAGCTATCCCATAGTTCCCGCAGTCTCCTCCGCCTCTTGCAATTCTGGGTTGAGATCCCAATGCATGATGGTGCAAAAACAGTGTCGCAGGTGATTCTAAGTAAATGTCGTCACTCATTCCTTCCTCCGTGAAAGCAACGGCAGACAATCATTTAGCGCCCTTTTTCCCTGGATTGCCCTGGCAGACGCTACAGCATGGCAACCATGGAGCCCGTTTTGCCTTTTGTCACTGTCACCGTATGTGTACTGGATGCCGCTGACAGAGGCGGTACTGCAGCGCTGCACAGCAGCATTCCTTTGCCTTTGCAAGGTAGCAGAGACGGTTATCAGTTGTTCTGTACCGTCTGCCATGCCATTGTAAATTGGCGATGAGATGATGGTTATCAGTCGTTCTGTACCGTCTGCTGCAGTCATGGGTGCTCCTGGCTGGCCTTCACTGAGATCGGCTGGGGGCGCAAAGACAAAAATGAGAATGACTCCCCGAGTCATTCCCTCCTTTATGTTTTATCTAAAAATAGAGTCAGTACTGCCTAGAATATGGGGCAAGTGTACTAGAGAACCAGAGAACCGGAGAGCACAGCCTCTCCGTGTCAGATCCCACAGAAATGATGAGCTGCATGCCATTCTAGGGAGTGTCCCTGCAACAACCCCACCCATTGCTTCCCTCCTCCCCCAACCCTCCTGGGCTACCATTGCAGTGTCCCCCCATTTGTGTGATGAAGTAATAAAGAATGCAGGAATAAGAAACACTGAGTTTTTAGTGAGATAAAATGAGAGGGAGGCAGCCTCCAGCTGCTATGATAGTCCAGGCAGGACATTAAACGGTGGAGAGGAGAGGAGCCCAGCATCCCGCTGCTATGATAGTCCAGGCAGGACAGAATCTTTTCTTTAGACATGAAAGGGGTGGGGCTGATTGAGCTCAGCCCCCAGTTGCTATGATGAAGACGGTTACGAGCCGTCCGTTCTGTACCATCTGCTGGGAATGACTGGGAGTCATTGCTATTTTTACCCAGGCGCCCCCAGCTGACCTCACCTGAGGCCAGCCAGGAGCACTCATGGGATGATGATGAGGACGGCTATCAGTCATTCTGCACTGTACCGTCTGCCACAGGGGAAGGGAGAGGAGAGGATGCTGCTGTTCAGGGCCGCAGCACCGCATCTACCAGCAGCATGCAGTAGACATACGGTGACATTGAAAAAAGTCAAGAAAGTATTTTTTTTCCCTTTTCTTTCACGGGGAGAGGAGGGGGTAAATTGACGCGATATACCTGAACCACCCCGGACAATGTGTTTGACCCTACAGGCACTGAGAGCTCAGCCAAGAATGCAAATGCTTTTCGGAGACTGCGGGGACTGTGGGATAGCTGGAGTCCTCAGTAGCCCCTCCCTCCTTCCATGAGCGTCCATTTGATTCTTCGGCTTTCTGTTACGCTTGTCACACAACTCTGTACTGTGGACTCTGTTCATAGCCTGGAGATTTTTTTTCAAATGCTTTGTCATTTCGTCTTCTGTAACGGAGCTCTGATAGAACAGATTTGTCTCCCCATACAGCGATCAGATCCAGTATCTCCCGTATGGTCCATGCTGGAGCTCTTTTTGGATTTGGGACTGCATCGCCACCTGTGCTGATCAGAGCTCCATGCTGGGCAAACAGGAAATGAAATTCAAAAATTTGCAGGGGTTTTCCTGACTACCTGGCCAGTGCATGCAAGTTCAGATTGCTTTCCAGAGCGGTCACAATGGTGCACTGTGGGAGACCGCCCGGATGCCAATACTGTCAATTTGCGGCTACCCTAACCCTAATCCGACATGGCAATACCGATTTCAGCGCTACTCCTCTCATCGGGGAGGAGTACAGAAACAGGTTTAAAGAGCCCTTTATATCGATATAAAGGGCATCGTTGTGTGAACGGGTGCAGGGTTAAATCGGTTTAACGCTGCTAAATTCGGTTTAAACACATAGTGTAGACCAGGCCTGGGACTGCAGAGAACTTGGCAGCTATGGGAAGCAGTCTTGTAATCAATACAAATAACAACAAGCAGCACAGCTTAAAGTATTGTTCTGATCTGAAAAGTGACTGTGTGGTGGTGGGGATACGGGTTTTTTGCTGATCACTGGGAGACACTTCACAGCCCTGCATAACCCCCAGTTCCCTGGTGCCCTTAGGAAGAGACTCCACTGAGCCAGCTCACAGCTTGTGGGGCTTGGGGGTTAACTTCTAACAAGAGTCTGTTCAGGGAAGCACTGCTAGCTTGATGCTTCCTAGAGGCAACAGGCTCTAATTAGGTTCAGGATCTTAAAGGCTATATCATCAATGCAGACGTATCTCAAATTATCAAAACTTGAGGTAACCTCTCTCAGGTTAGCCTGGTTTGAGTGAGGGGAGCCACACTGCAAGTTAACACTCAGGTGATGTTTTCACTGAAAACAGTAAGTGTGTGTGTGTGCGCATGCGCGTTGAAACCTCTTAGTGTGGGTAGACAAATTTGTGCTAGCTGGACTCCAGCTAGTGCACTGAAAATAGCTGTGAGTGTTGTGGCTTTGGTGGAGACTCAAGCTATCTACTCGAGCTCAGACCGAGAGGGTCGGGCTGCCACACAAGCTGCAACGTCCACCCTGTCTATTTGGGCTGCGAGGCACACTCCCTGCTGCAGCATAGACACACTCTGATAGGTCAGCCAAGTCGAGTTAAAGGCACCACCACACAAAAGGGTTTTTTGTGTATGAACAGAACGTGAGTTCAGGGGGGTGGACACAACTTATAAAACGAGTTAACTCTGCAGTGACAACAAGCACAGTGAGGAACTGGGTTACTCTCATGAGAGAGATAGAGCAGTATTGCTGACCAAAAGCCCAGACAGGGAGCCTTAAGGACCCAAAAGTACTTTCCTGTTTGTTGGTTTATATATTAGAGATCATTTATGGAAAGCTGCATGGCAGGAATGCAGCCAGAGACTGCCAGTTTGTATTGTTTTGATTAAAACAAAACTCCTGAAATAAATCAGAAATCTCAGAAATGGCATTCTGTGTTTAAACCTAAGCCTCTTGTGCACCCTCTCCTGCCACTCAAACCCTGAGCCTGGCCCCTACTATAAAAATGCCCCTTGTGGGGCTCCATGTTTTATTGTGTCACAAAACTTTCAGTATCAAATTTGCTCAGTTAATAAAGACTTTTTTTCCCTAACTGCAGCCCTGCCACTCCTCCACAGATCTGAAAGTAGCTGGGCTTTTTCCTTCTCACACAGCAGCTTGAGTTACACCTGCGTAGTCCCATGATCTGCAAATTCAGCAACCAGTAGCACATGTGCCACCCTATTACTTTCAGTGGGTAAAGCACGGGTGCAACTGCAATGTAGTAAATAATTCTGTTGACGATGCAAAAAAAGAAAGGGGTCCAACTTAGACAGTAATCTCTTCGCCAGACAAACCATCTTTTTGTTCGATGTTTAGCACAATGGGATCCGAATCCATGACTGGGGCTCTTAGATGCTACAGTAATACAAATAATAAATAATTATTAATAATCAAACTCAGTCTCAGTAACCTGCAGTAACAAACTACTTTTGTCACTGATGTTGGCAGATACGTCCGAGTATACACAGGGAGCAGATCTAGTGAATAACAAGGTGTCATTTTTACATAGTCACTTTCCAGAGCAGAGCTACTCTTTACCTTATTAGGTAAAATGTCCACAAAGAGCGATGTGCTACAATCTGTCATGTGAAACCAAGTCATGCTGATAGAAACTAGAAATAGAATGGTTTTCCCACTTCAAGAGAAACTAGTATCTTCCCACGTAAATTACCATATCCAGCCTGTTCCAGCTTAATATCAGTTTCTTTGTGATAATACGGAGTTGCTAAGCAACGTGAAGGCAGAGTGTCACGGACCTGGGCACTCAGTCAAAAATTCATTGTCAGTCTTAACTTCTCAGAATGTTCTTTTGCTAGACTTTTCAACTGCGCTGTATCCCAGGCCTTTGAGATAGGAAAAATGAACTGCTACCACTTTCCAAATTCGTAATAATGCTCGGGAACGTTACATCTTATTTCTGTCACAAATCTTCAGCTGCTAACAGTGCCAACTAATAAGAACACTATGCTCATCTCAGAAAATCCAGCCCAATAAATGATGACTTGAAGTGAAGGTTGGTTTTTTTGGGAGGGGGAAGGGGGGAATCATTTAAATCCATCTGCTTTAGAGCTACATGCTCAAATAACCAGGATTAGTGGGACACTCAGTAATTAACTGATTTAAAGGCATACCCTCTTCTCCATCTTTTCCAGGTCCTAATATCCAGGCTCACTGGCTCCCGCTCTGTATGATGTACCAGCATGCCCTCTGGTAGTACCACTGCACTCTCTACAGAATCTGGGGACAGACTGGAGATGGTACAGGGTAAATCAAGTCCCATTTTACTTATTTTTGTCTGAGTTTGCTACTTTTTTCATAACGATACTCGAAAGACAAAATATGGAGATTTGAAAACATTGAAAACTGCACTTTTCTGCAGAAAAGTAGAACTTGTTTTACTCTTATTGGCTATCTCCAGGGGGATGCCACCAGCATAGTATAGACAAATTTAGCCATTTTCCCTTTGTATATGTCATGAAAGCCCAGGCTTATTATTTGTTATTTAGTGTGATGCGGTGCTCTAAAACTCCCCTGCAACGCACTTAATGTTTAACTCCTGAAGCATCCTTGCTAATCTATTATTGACAAAGACCTCAATCCTGCAAGATGCAGAGCATTCTGTCCCCAGTCGAGCAAAGCACTTAAGCATAAGCATTAAAGCCTATATACCTTTGTGTTTTCGTAGAAATACACACACATTATTTACTGTTTAATTTTAACTTCTTGCCTACCTGAAGCACAATGCTAATGGCCCCCAAAAGGCTTTGCAGGAGTCGTGTGCATTGTTATTGAGAGTCACCAGATGGCACGGATACACACAGTCTCACAAGTTCTGAGAAATGGTTAAGAAGAGCTCAGAACTGGAGATGGGATGCATATTTATATGGAAGAAAGGGGGGTTCTCGCCATAGAGGAAAGCACCAGGAAAGAAAAATGGAGAAAAGAGCAGTGATATTGCTCATGTCTACAAAAATTAACTTGTTTATTTATTTATTTATTTAAAAATAAATAACATTTGGAACTACTAACATGCAAGCCAAATATCAACCAAACGATATGACATTTGTTACATTTCTCGCTTCCCACACACACCTTTTCCTTGCCATCCCCTATGTGTATATTAAGTCTAATTTTGTTTGTAAACTCCAGAAAGCACTGATATAATTGGATAAATCTGTAAAGTACCATACCCCTCTATGGCACTGTAAGAATAATGAATGATAACACTATTGAGTAAAAGGGCAGGAGCAGGGTGCAACTGCCGGTGGTGGGAAGGCTGTGGCAATGCTATATGGGTTATTATTCTGGTTTCTAACTCACCCTCTGACCATTTTCAGATATCTGATAATGCACTCAGGATACCCTCTCCAGAAGTGACTTCCAAAATATATCATTTTACGACCTTCATCTGATTTCCTAATTCTGGGAGCTTTTTATAGTAGTACAGAGTATGTGTACTAACAATTGTTTAGTGAATCTGACTCTATTGACAGTTCACAGTGGTACTATGACAAGGGAATCTTTCTGGTTAACATATTCCAAAGTTTATTTCTAAAAGAATGCCCTGTTTTAATTAAATCAAAATTTCAAAACCAAAATGATGCAATCAGGTAAAAAGAAATATAGCAAGGATTTTCTTCCTTCTTTTTTTCATATTTTAAGAAAAAGAATGCATAAAATCGTTTAAACAGATTCTCCTTTGTTTTGTTTATTTAATTTTGTCTTGCTTGTGTATCAGATTTGGCATTTGCTTAGGTTACATTACAACAATCCTTTTCTAATTAAAAATGTGATATTCCCTAGATTAAGGTTTTGGGAATGCTTGGGTATCTGTTACCAAGTGATAGGATCCCCAGCAGTATAAATTATTTTGAAATACAGAAGGTATCTAAACAGCACAGTTAATGGATGTACTGATTTATTGCATGTTTAAATATTTAAATTTTCATTTATATGGAAGCATGCAGTATTATAAAGTGTACGTGATATATTATTTTTGTTAATGGACCATAAATGTGGTTTTATTATTAATAGCTACTTTTTAGATGTAGCTAATTTTCTTGTCACTATGAAAATTTTGCTTTGTTCCTTAGTAAAGCAAAATGTAAGGTGAAAATGTAGAAATGACATTGTGACAGCAAGTTACTTTTCCGAAGTATCATATGAGGTATTTCTGAGTATCACAAAACATTGTCATTGACTACAAGTCCTAGACTTCATTACAACTTTTATAACAAAAAAAAGTTAAAATTGGATCATTTATATTGCTATACTGTAACGTCTAGTTTCTATGGATTCAGAAAGGTAGGATCTGAGGAGCTTTCCTGACTCAGCCCATAGCAAATTTAATTCAGAATCAAACATTTTCCTATATTGTGCCTACATTACCCATTCTTAGAGTCTCACCCACACAGTCACCCCTAAAGCAGCAGCAACAGGTGGCCCACACTAACATCGTCAATCTGACTCACATGCTTAGAGTTCACATATGGTAAAGGGCTCTCAGCAGTGAAATGACAACAAATACAGTGATCACCCTAAAACAGATGCGTACAAAGTTATTTTTGTTTATGGCTGGGAGTGTTATATTAACAGTCTATGGAACCTGACACACCAGAAGCAAGCAGTATTATCAGAACTCCAACTAGCCATTTTTATGGTGGTCTTGCTCTTCAGATAGGCAACAAATTAAAATGTAGATTAGGGATTCCCAAAGGACACCTGCCCAATCGTAACACCAAAAGCAAAAATCAATGGTTAAAAAGTTAACTGTCTTCATGCTGTGCGGTCACTGCTGAATAGCAAGGACGCATCATGTGGTGCCAACCTGTCAATCACACCACACCTCCTCAGTAACTCCAGTCTCATGGAAAGAAATTTTGCTCCAGCCATTGCTAGAAAACCTTCGTGCTAATCTGCACAAATTGAAAGCAATCTTTCCTTTGTTGGAGAACAAAGGTGATTCATTCACAGCATAATTTAATGGTCTGGATAGCCAGATGGTGGAGACAGAAAGGCACGTAGAGATAATTGAGTCTGAAGTCATTGATCTGGAGAAAATGGAACAAGAGCATGAACCCATTGCCAACTGTAATTTAATCCTCTGCTCACCGAGAGGATGGAACAAGTGGAAAAAAAGATACAAGCCAAAGTTATCTGGATACTGAGCTTCCCAGGTGAAGACTAAAAAGGAGAGGGACATCTCTATGGGCTTGGTTAATAAGAACCTAGCAGGACTTCCAAAAATTGATATAAAGAGGAGCTTTACTCTCACTGACTTCATTGGGCTTTGAAGCAGGCTCTGAGTATTAGCATAGAGCTCTCATTCAAGGACAGGCTGATCTTCAGGCTACGCAGACCCTTCAAAATTTTTCCTTGGTTGACATTCATCAGGTGGGAACATGACCTCTCCTACATCACTGAACGTGGAACTCTGTTTCTACAAAGAGGACAGCCCTGAAAGGCTGCAAAATGCCTACACGCTAGCATTATGCAGCCACTACTGAAGATGAGATTGAATTTCAAGAGTGAAAGCACCTATAGAGGCAATTATGAGCTAATTAGATTAGGCCTTACATATATACCACACAAGCAGCAATTTTAACATATATGCAAAAGTACCAGGAAACAAACAGGAATGAAACAACTGAGGAACATGTAGTATAGACAACCTCAGTGATTTTACAGTAGAAAAATATCCCTCGGTTTACTTTCCTATGTTTTTAAGGAAAGATCTTCTATTTAGCTATAACACTTGGCTGGCATGAATTCATCAATATTCAGACCTGCAAAAAATGAGCAATTTACTTGACTTACAGTGAAGTGAAAAAGATTAGTCGATCTGCACGGAATAGAGATTTTCTGCTTTGAAAGGCTTTGTTAATTAAGGAAGATTTTAAATTGTTAGGGCTTAAAATGGACACGTTCTTTAAGAAGTCATGCACAAGTGCAGTAACCTTTATGTGCACTAAATTCATAATGTTATATACTACATGAAACAAAATATCTTGAAATACATTACTAACTAATGAGAAGTAATGACCTCCCTGATTTAAAAAAATATATATTCTCCAATCAATTCTTTCACATGTTTTTTTTACCCAATAGAGAATATGTTCTTGAAACTTTTATAAAAAGTCTTTTCATTTGCCTGGTGTCATCTTAAACAAAAAGTGCTGATAATAATTACACTGAGTCTGTGTTTTTAAATGTCCTAAGTGGCTGAAAGATTAAATATGTTTCCTTTTCCCCCTTCCCAACACAAGCAGGTTCATCTGCTTAAAGTTTAACAGCAGGATAGATTGATAAGGTGTATGGTTTAAACACAGTGCATCAGGTTCAGAAAGGCTAAATGCCAAGTCAAACAGCTTCAGCCAATTACGTGGACTGGCACAACTCACTATCCTATCAACCGAGAAAACAGCTATAGTAGATTCAGGATAAAACTCATGACCTCAGTCTTGTGTCAGTAAAGAACATAGCAATAAGTATTTGGTAGCAAGAGTTCCCAGTATTGTATTCCACTGCCAGTTTACAAACTAGCAGGAGCAAAATGATCTATTTCTTACAGAAAAAAAAATTTCTGGTTCAGAATAGGCTGTTTAACCAGTCAAATTAATGTGTACATTTTAAAGTGGTGATTTCTTTTTCCTTGTAGAAAATGGGAAATGACGGTTGGGAAGGCTACCGCAATACAATAAAAAAGTACAGTATAACCTCAAAGTTATGAACACCAGAGTTATGAACTGACCAGAAGTACTCAATCAGGCAGCAGCAGAGAAAATAAAACATAAATACAGTACAGTTAAACGTAAACTACTAAAAAAATAAAGAGAAAGTTTAAAAAAAAAGATTTGACAAGGTAAAGAAACCCTGCGCTTTTTTTCATTTAAATTCAAATGGTTAAAGGAGCATTTTTCTTCGGCATAGTAAAGTTTCAAAGTTGTATTAAGTCAATGTTCAGTTGCAAACTTTTGAAAACAACCATAATGTTTCGTTCAGCATTACAAACATTTCAGAATTATGAACAACTCCCATTCTCAAGGTGTTCATAACTCTGAGGTTCTACTGTAAATAGTTTCCATTCTCTTCTTCCCGTAAGAGCAACAAGTTGAAATCATCATTTGAAATAATTATATCAAATATGCTGTTGAATAAGCATAATGTTACTTTTTAGGGAACTACTTTGTAGTGGAGGTGGTGTGGACAAGTGGCTGGGGTTTCTATCCTGGCTCTGCCACTGAACTGCTGTATAACCTTGGGCAAATCACTTCAATTCTCTGTGCCTGTTTTCCCTCCCATCTTTTATCTGCCTGATCTATTTAGAGTGCAAGCTGTTAGGCACAGAGACAGTCTCTTCTAATGTGTTTGTACAGAACCTAGCACAAAGGTGCCTTAATCTCAGCTAGGATTTCTGAGCACTACTGTAATGCAAATAATAGTAATAATACTGTAGGTGATTAAACGATGGGTAGGATAATTATGAAGAGAAGGTCATGGCATTGTACTAAATTAGGAACAATCAACTATAATTTCAAAAAGTGCACACAAATATGGTAATTATATGTATGCAAAGGAATGAATATGCAGAATTAGAGGTTGGATATTAGAAGAATGTGAAGTAAATAGGGTAAAGACTAAATAATAATAATTTTGCTTCTGCCCTTGCTTTTAGTTTAAATAGGCTAAATAAACAAGTAAGAGTATGTACTTGAAAGCACAAGGCTGCACTCCCTCTTCTCCCAACCCTTCCCCATCTGGTAGCCTTGAAGATAAGGGGCTAATAGAGCAAGGGGTTGCTATGGTAACCAAGCAGCTGGAGGGGAGGGGAGGGTAAAAAGGAGACTCAAAGTCTGCAAAAGAGTAACCATAGCCAAAAGTAACTCTGCTCTTTACCCCTTCCATCAGGTACAAAAGAGTTGGTCTTATCGACCCCCCACTTAAGACTCCCCAGAACGGAACACAACCATATATTGGAAGGGGTGGTACCAGGGGAGGGCCACTACAAGTATAATTAAGTTCACCAAGAAGAGGGAGCTCCATCCCTGTGCAGAGCTAAGGGTTAGGAGAAGAAGGGAGTTCTGCTGAGGCATAGCAATATAGTTGGGGGAGGGGAAGAGGAAAACTTTATTGGCGTATAGAGGTAGCCCGACTGATGTACAGGGCTTTGGAATATGCTTGTTCGTTTAGCCCCAATAAACCCGTCAAATTGCCTGCAGACTGGACTCTGGACTGTTATTTTCCAGCAAACTTTGTCTGGGAACTGAGAGAGAAGAGGGAACCGGACCTTCGCCAACACTGGGTCCTGGCTGGATAAGCATGTGAACCACATGTTCACACTCCCACAAGTAATATGCCAATTACACCTACATACACTACATGCAATGTATTAAATATGATAGACAAGGCGTATACTTTAATATTCAGTTGGAGTATCTATAGCACATATACTTCAGAGTTCCAGATAAATCAACAGGATTTAATGAATAGAAAATAAAACAGTTTAACCTAATTCCTGGGACAAATATTTAAAGCAGAAACTGCCCATCCTTGCAGTAGGAGAGACATGGAAACTATCTGATAAATCTGATAAATCAGTCTCTTCGCTGCCTCTAAATATTTTATAGACAGAATTGAACAAATAGCGATGTTATTGATTCTAGCAATCATCATACAGCGCCTGGCTTGTAGTAAACAATCCTTCTGCAGGGGTGGTGCAATCCTTCAACACTTCAATGCAACCCAAGGACCACGAACAAATTAGCTATTGTGAACCAGGCATATCTTAATTTTTTTTTAAAATGCAGAGTTTGAAAGGCTTCTAGGTAGGCCTACCATTGCACCTGTCTCCAACACAACAAGGCCAGTACTGATATCACAAATCTACATAGGCAGCATTTTCATCACTTGTGTCATCTCGTTCACTGGATGAAAGGACTACAGGCAATGTGCCACATGCCTTGATTATGTGACTGCCAACTACATTCTTGAACTTTAGAACTCTATGTGCTCCCGGTGGTTCATTTAAAAATATATATATTTAATATGAAGAATGACAGGTGAAACTCGACTGGACAATGTGAGGGATCAGCAAAATAGTCACAGCCCCTTGAAGGTGGAGAGGCTAGTAAAGATTGGGCTATGTACCTATCCAGATGGATGATTTACAGATTAAGAGATGGCTATTAATTTTCCAACTCACACATGCCAAGATGGTATAACAAATAAGTTAACTTCTATTTCCCGGTTAGAAGATGCCCTGATGCATATCAGGAGTTTAGTTGTGAGTGATTTTGTTTGTTTTGGCTTTTGGTAGAAGAGGGTTGTAAATCATCAGTTTGAATCATGCTTTGCAAACAGACATAAAAACTTTAGGCCATAGATGTAAAGTTGTATTATAAGTTCACATAGTTCTTACTTTGATAATTTTGTTTTATTTCACACAGCTTTGGATATTTTGTAAAGTTTCTATGAAATGTTATTTTGAATAATAATGACTGAGAAGCTGGGTTTCTTATCAGAATTAGAAGTAATAGGTCACATACAGTAACTCCTCACTTGAAGTCATCCCTGTTAACGTTATTTCATTGTTACGTTGCTGATCAATTAGGGAACATGCTCGTTTAAAGTTGTGCAAAGCTCCCTTCTAACATTGTTTGGCAGCCACCTGCTTTGTCCACTGCTTGCAGGAAGAGCAGCTCATTGCAGCTAGCTGGTGGGGGCTTGGAACCAGCGCGGACCGGCAGCTCCCCTATCATCTCCCCACTCCCCTATCAGTTCCCTATGCAGCAGCTGCCTAGCAGGCTAGCAGTTGCAGCTGTCCCACCCCCCACTGCCATGTGCTGCTCCTGCCCTCTGCCTTGGAGCTGCTCCCCGAGACTCCTGCTTGCTGTGCGGGCAAGAGGGGAGGGAGAGGGGGACTAATGTCAGGATGTCCCCAACCTCCCTGCTCCTGCACCCCGCTTACCCCATCTTCCGTAGAGTAGGGAGACACATGACAGGGCTCAGGATGAAGGGAGCTTGCTGGCAGCAGCTGCAGTCTCAGCAAGCTGATCTAATTAACAAGGCAGTGTAGTTAAAGGGGAAATGCACATCTCTCTCTCACACACATGGTGTTTGTCTCTGTCTACGATGCTGTCTCCCCCCCCCTACATTCCTGCTGCCTTGTAGAGTGTGAGAGTTAACCCTTGATGGCTCAGCCAATTGCTAGTTCATCATTTAGCAGTAAGGCATTCCCTGGGAAATATCCCACCCTCTGACTTCACCACCTCAACCAAGCCTCACAATCATCATCACTGTGTACCAGTATTAAATTGTTTGTTTAAAACTTATACACTCTGTGTGTGTGTGTGTGTGTGTGTGTGTGTGTGTGTGTGTGTGTGTGTGTGTGTGTGTGTGTGTGTACACATACATATAGTCTTCTGTCTGGTGAAAAAAAATTCTCTGGAACCGAACCTCCTTATTTACATTAATTCTTATGGGGAAATTAGATTCACTTAACATCGTTTCGCTTAAAGTCGCATTTTTTAGAAACATAACCACAACATAAAATGAGGAGTTACTGTACTAGCGTAGTAAAAATATTCTTTTATAGGACATTACTGGAATTCCAAAAACAAATTCTCACTTCTAAACACTACCATAAGCACCAACCAAGAAGAAGAAATAATTAGTATTTTTTTAGCAACAGGAGGATACATTTAGAAATGTCAGTAATGGTATTTTTACATAAAATAGGCAAGTAATGTAAATATTTGCTATTAGGAACATTAGTATGTAGTTGCCAGCCAATCATAATAAAGGAATTTGTGGCTTTTTTGTTAAATCAGCACACTTGAGTTTAATTAGACACATGCATTCAGGGTGTAACCCAGATCCCATTGGAGTCAATGGAAAGAATTTCACTGATTTGGGCATTGTGGATCAGGCCCCTAGAAACTATGCCAACCAAGTGCATTTTATAAATGAACACATGATATAAAACAAATAAACAAACAAACAAATGCAAAAGCTTCATCTAGCTGCACACTAGTTTCCATGCTAGCTGCTCTTACAGGAATACAGTCTCTCGGTATGATTACACTGCAATTAGACACCTGCAGCTGGCCCATGCCAGCTGACTCCAGCTTGGGCTCTGGGGGCTCAGGCTAAGAGGCTGTTTAATTGCAGAGTAAACATTCGGGCTCAGGCTGAAGCCCACGCTCTGAGACTCTCCCATCTTGCAGGGTCCTAAAGCCAGGGTCCACCCCAAATCTGAACATCTACACCACAATTAAACAGCCCTTCAGTTCAAGCCTGAGTCAGCTAGCATGGGCCAGCTGCAGGTGTCTACTTGCAGTGCAGACATACCCTGTGAGAGCAATACAGTTGTCATTTTGAAATTACATTGTTACTTTTTATTGTTCTCTGAGTCACAGAGAATATAGTGCAAAGCAATTACCTATATGGTTAGTTTAGAACAGTGGTTCTCAATCCACGGCCCAGCTGTGTGCTAAAAAACATTCAAAATTTGCCATTCTGATCTGAAAGGAGGTGGGGCTGGCTAAGGAGGACACAGCATCTGGCAGCCTGCTGAAGCGCTCCTGTCAGCCGGGGAGCTGGTGAGTGCTGCAGGGAGGCAGAGTGCAGAAGAGAGGGTCTCTGGGCAGCCTGTGGGGAGGGAGGGCACTCTGGGCATTGAGGGGATGGGGGCACTGGGAACTAGGGTTTTGTGCAGAGTGCTACAGCGTGCCAAGGTTTTAGGCTGCCTGGCCCCGCATGGCGGGCTATGGGTGTCCGGCTGCCCAGACCCGTGCTGCGAGGGAGTAGGGTCAGGCTGCCCATCCCCACGCCCTGGACTCCACTCCTGGCCCCATCCTGTGGAGGAGTCTCCGGGCAGGGGGGCTGGGCATAGGGGACTGTGCAAGGCTTTTGGGGGGGTGATGTGATTCTCAACCTGCAGCCCATATAACACGTTGTAGGCCGCACATGCAGCCCAAAATGATAAATAGCTTTAGAACCACTGGTTTAGAACAAGCTAGCTAGATGCAGTTCTAGTTAGATGCAAATAATGGTTAGCCAATCTTAACCTGTTCCTATGCCCTGCTATTTGTTTTAAGGCTGACAACTTACTCAGCAAGGTTGAGTACAGAAAATAAAGGAAGCTTTTGCTACAAAGAGCTTAAATCTAAAAGATACAGCTGGAGGAGCACAATGGGAACTCCAGTTGGGGAGATGGCTTGATGAGGGTGGTCTCTACACATCCCTTTGATTTGTCTTCCCTTATCATGGCAGGGCAGAGACAGGTCCTGTCTTTTATTTGTCCTTAGAGCACCTTTGTACACTTTGTCCACTATATAAAAAAATCATCACCATCATATTCAAAATAGTGTTAGCACAAAAAGCCATTTATAGGATAATTCTTTATAGATTTCCCCTTACATCTCTGTTGCACCCCTTTATTAAAGGCTCCTTCCATATATCAACTATTGATATTGAAAAAATGTAGAGGCTCCCTTTGCAAGTCCAGTTCTCTATTTTTTTTTCTTTTTTTACACAGGAGTGTGCCTAGGGAAAATAAAAACAATGTGCGAATAATTCTCCTACCTTCACTAAATAAGCTTGGCAGTCACTGACGTAATCATATTCCAACCCATCAAAAGTATAATAATGTCGATCCCCATAAACTGTACACACAGCAGGACAAGGATAACTGGTGCATGTGAATATCCCTCGCCGGCAAACACTGTGAGGAAAAGGTAATATAGTCCATAACATCTCCTAGAAACGCTATTTTCCTTTCAAACCCTTATTTTTCCAAGAAGTTTTCTTATGCTCTTTATTTTGACTTGTGGGGGAAAAAAACAAGGAAGGGGAAAACTTGCATGGCCACGTTCACCCAGAGTTGTGCTGCATGCTGCCCCAAAACTGTAGGCTTGCCAGTGTTGCAGAAGTGGCAAAAGGGTGACCTTAAACCCACATATTTGATAAAGATGTGCAGAAAATGAACATGAAAACCCTACTGATTCCATGGCACGTGAGAGCATTCCCACTGCCTCCTCAGGATGCACTGGCAGCATGGATAACTCCAGCACCGTGATGGCACTCTACAATGCCTAAGCCAGATTCTTAGAACACTAAGAAATTTCTGTTTGTGATTCATTTTGATATATTTTTGAGACAGGATCTATATTTGTTCAATACACAGAGCGCTCCTATTACTATCAATGGATGTCCTTGTGTTAAATAAGCCCCAAAGTTGCTTACATTTGGAGGGCCAAATTTTGCTGTCAGTTACATGAAGTGACTTAAATGGAGCTGCCTGGTGTAAATGACATCAAAAAATCCAGAGCCTTTGCTTATGAATGTGTAATTAATTTCTGAGCTCATACAATTTGCTAGTAACACTTTCCCACTATCACTAATTTGTATATGCAAGCTGACTACAAAGCAGGTGCAAGCAGGTTGTGTCCCTCAATTACATTTTTTTCCATATGTGAGTTAGCGCATACAAAGTTGTGTGGGTGCCAGTGCAGGCCAGGTTGAAAACCTGTGAAAGGAATCCAGGTGCTCTCTCTCCAATTTTAAAAATATTTTAATGCTGTGTAGTTATTCTATTTCCTTTATTTTTTTGTGACCTAATTTTTTTCTTTCATGGTCTTGGCTAATGGACAGATTCTGGTATCCACACGCACACTAAGTAGTACCGTATCCTGCACATAGCCCCATGCCTTACTGGAGAATAGCATGGGGGATAGCTCAGCAGTTTGACCATTGGCCTGTTACGTCCAGAGTCCTGAGTTCAGTCCTTGACAGGGCCATTTAGGGTTCTAGGGCAAAAATCTGTCTAGGGATTAGTCCTGCTTTGAGCAGCAGGTTGGACTAGATGACCTCCTGAGGTTCCTTCCAACCCTGATATTCTATGTAAGCTCATCGAGCTAAGCTACCAAATGACCAGCTTCCTCACTCATGATTTTACATTCAACTTTTCTCTTGTATTCTCCTTCACAGTGTCTCTTGATATTTCTCTTCCCGTACAACCTTCTTTTTCAATATAGTTACAAAATGTGCTGTATTAAGTATAAAGTTCACTTTATTATTAGGCAATGATGTTTTGGAAATATGTAAAACATAATAGTCACTTACCAGGTATAGCAAGGTGTAGCTATCACTTCTCCGGACAGATACTCCCAATCTTTCCAGGTACATGGACAACTATCAGGAATATAACATTTCCCTTTGTGCTCTGCCATCCTTCAAAATAGAAAACAAATCATTGTTTAAAGTGAGAATCCAATTACCTGAGTTTTGACTAATCACCTAAAGCACAGTTTTTCAGCTGTGGCCAGTAGAACATTGCTGGTCACTGGAAAACCTGCTGGTGGTCACATTGTGCTGACTTCTTACCTCCAGCTTCTCAGCTACATAAAAGAACAGCTAAAATATACTACAGGGGTACACAACCTATATTGGGCATAGGCGGCATGTGAGCTGATTTTCAGTGGCACTTACACTGCCCGGGTCCTGGCCACTGGTCCAGGAGGCTCTGTGTGTTAATTTAATTTTAAATGAAGCTTCTTAAACATTTTAAAACCTTATTTACTTTAGATACAACAATAGTTTAGTTATATATTATAGACTTATAAAAAGAGACCTTCTAAAAACGTTAAGATGTATTACTGGCTCGCAAAACCTTAAATTAGAGTGAATAAATGAAGACTCGGCACGCAACTTCTGAAAGGTTGCCGACCCCTGATATACTTCATGCTTTCCTGATACTATGCTCTAGGGAAGCAATTGCTGTAGCTGCCATTGTGACTGAGTGGGGAAGTAGTCTAGGCAAATAGATACCATCGACACTATAAGTTTGAGGATCCTTCACTTAAAAATTAAAACAAAGTGCACAGTAATGTTTTCCGAGTATTATCACCAGCATTAAGGATTAGTTTGTATTTTATTTTTCAAACTAATAAGACGTGATGGGTAGCGGGGTACCCAAGCCTATGAGTCACCCTGTTATCCTCTGCCTCCAAGAAGAGGAAGTCTTGCTTGTACTTAGGTCCCTGTCACAACCAGCCTATTAGCCACTCAAGCATTCTTCTGTGAGCTATGCCAGCCCTTACTTTGCCTTGCAGGCTAACAACAGGTGCACCCCAGTCTCTTTGAAGCAATCCTCTGTGACATCCAACCCGACACTGGCTACTCACAGAAATACCAGGTTTGCTGAGCCCAAGGGAACATGATACACACAGCTTGTAAGATTCAGCTCAGAACCATCCCTTTGCTTAACACCACAGCACAAATATATTTATAGTGAAAACAAAAATAAGATCATCATCAAAGATTAGAGATTCAGCAGATAGTGAGTAACGTTATTGGAAACAAATCATAGAAATGTAGGACTAGAAGGGACTCAGCAGGTCATCTAGTCCAGTGCTCTGCACTGAGGCAGGACTAGACTCATAGACTCATAGACTCTAGGACTGCAAGGGATCTCGAGAGGTCATCGAGTCCAGTCCCCTGCCCTCATGGCAGGACCAAATACTGTCTAGACCATCCCTAATAGACATTTATCTAACCTACTCTTAAATATCTCCAGAGATGGAGATTCCACAACTTCCCTAGGCAATCTATTCCAGTGTTTAACTACCCTGACAGTTAGGAACTTTTTCCTAATGTCCAACCTAAATCTCCCTTGCTGCAGTTTAAGCCCATTGCTTCTTGTTCTAAATATTATCTAGACTATTATCTAGACTAAATATTATCTAGACTATTGCTGACTGATGTTTGTCTAACCTGTTCTTAAAAATCTCCAATGATGGAAACTCCACAACCTCCCTTGGTAATTTGGACCGGTGCATAACTACCCTTACAGTTAGGAAGTTTTTCCTAATGTCTGAACTAAATCTTGCTTGCTGCAATTTAAGCCCATTACTTTTTGTGCTGTCCTCAGAGGTTAAGAAGAACAACTTATCGCCCTCCTCTTCTAAACAACTTTTTATATACCTGAAGACTGTTATCAAGTTCCCATCAGTCTTCTCTTCTCCAGACTAAACAAACTCAATTTCTTCAATATTCCCTCATAGGTCATGTTTTCTAGACCTTAAATCAGTTTTGTTGCTCTCCTCTAGACTTTCTACAATATGTCCACATCTTTCCCAAAGTGTGTTGACCAGAACTGGACACAATATTCCATTTGAGGCCTTATTAGTGCCAAGTAGAGTGGAAGAATTGCATCTTGCTTACAACACTCCTGCTAATACATCTCTGAAGGATTTTTTGCAACAGTATTACATTATTGACTCATTTAGTGTGTGATCCACTATAACCCCCAGATCCTTTTCTGCAGTACTCCTTCCTAGACAATTTCCATTTTGTATTTGTGCAGTTGATTATTCCTTCCAATGTGTAGTACTTTGCACTTGTCCTTATTGAATTTCATCCTATTTATTTCAGATCATTTCTCCAGATCATTTTGAATTCTAATCCTGTCCTCCTAGCTTGGTATCATCCAGAAACTTTTTTAAAGTACTCTCTGCCATTATCCAAATCATTTATGAAGCTATTGAATAGAACCAAACCCAGGACAGCCTTACGGGACCCCACTCTGTATGCCATTCCAGCTCGATTGTGAACCATTGATAACTACTCTCTGAGAAAGTTTTTCCAACCAGTTGTGCACCTGCCTTAGAATAGGTTCATCTAAGCTATTTTTCTCTAAATTGTTTATGAAAAGGTCATGTGAGACAGCATCAAAAGCTTTAAAGTCAAGATATATCACATCTACTACTTCCCCTCTATCCACAAGGCTTGTTACCCTGTCAAAGAAAGCTGTTAGGTTGTTTTGACATGATTTGTTCTTGACAATTCCATGTTGACTGTTACTTATCACCTTCTCTTCTTCTAGGTGTTTTCAAATTGATTGCTTGATTATTTGCTCCATTATCTTCCAGGTAATGAAGTTACGCTGACTGGTTTATAATTCCCTGGGTTGTCTTTATTCCTCCTTTTATAGATAGGTACTATATTTGCCCTTTTACAGTCCTCAGGTACATATAAAACAAAATTCTAACACACTTGCAGGAGACTAAACTTAATTAATAGGTTAACCTCCTGTCTAAAGAAGTTTATCTCACTCAAAGTCCTTTTCAGCTGCCTGAGATCCCATTTTCCTAAATGTAAACAGGAGCGGGATGACAGAGTATCTTCTTTATTCCGTAAATATAGTCCAGCAAATCTTTAAAGTGCATCTCAAGATGAGGTTCTCTTCCCCAGCTGCGTTCCTCTACCTGTTAGCTCCTCTCTGAAATTCTTACAATCCTTCATCTGCATTCAGCTCAGACAGGTGATGGGGAACCCATTGTGAATGAGACAATCCTTAAATTTACATTTAAACAACCAGACAGATGGACACACATCTCTTGTCTGACAGAAAAGTGTTTTACACGTCTGATGGTGACCAGTACCTTGGTATAGTTTTTAAAACATTTCAGTATACATATATATATATATATATATATATATATATATATGTATGTATACTGAAATGTTTTACACATATACACAGTCACACATTGCTGTTTTCATAATACCTACACTTATATTTCACAAAAATATTAATAACCAGTGTGACACAGGCTTCCATTTGTAGTGTAGGACCTGATCTTAGATTGGGAGAACTGCAGGATTCTGTGAAGAAAAGGTAAGGCATGAGGCCTGCCACTTGTGGGGGGTGCACTCACAGAGACAAGAGAAAGGGTCAGTAGTACAGATAGTCTGGTAACCATAACAATCACTATTTTGCATCTCAGAAAAAAAGACAGCTTGATAGATTCAAATGTTTGCAAGCAAAACGGAAGAAGGAAATTTACGAATTGAACTACCTGAAGAAGAAAAAAAAAAAAAGAACAGGGGGTCCCTATGGAGGCAAAGTATTCCTGTCCCTGTGACTCTACTAAACACTCTGGTTTACACTTACCCTGGGGGGCAGATACAACCACTTGCACATGGTGGTGATGGCACACAGGTGAAGTTCATGGCAAGGTTTGCACAGGAGATCTCACAGTTCACACCAGCTGCTGGTAAGCCAGGCACCGGATGTCTGCAGTCATAGTAGATTTTTCCTTCAGGGCATGTGAGAACTTCAAATATAAAAGGCAAATTGAATGAGATCAGCTGCTCCTTTGCACTGAAGGTTTATAATTCTTTTAGTTCACAATTTATTTTTAAAAATATTGTAATTAATAAAATATACTATTTAAACTAAGTGCATTTTGTCTGTGTTTGACTGCAGTTAAAGTGAAAATTTGCATTTTCATTTATAGTCTCTGTCATTATTTCATTAAGAATATCTATTAACTAAGGTCCAAAACTGAAAACTTCAGTGCCTAAAGTTAGGCATCTAAATCAAGGCACTAAGGGCCTGATCCACAGCCTATTACAGTCAATTACCAATCACTTCAGTGATTTGGATCAGTCTTTAATGTGACTTTATTTTCAGAGGTGTTGAGCACTCACAAATTCCATCAGAAATCCAACTGAAATTTCATTTGTTCTGCACCTCTGAAAATCAGGTTTCTTCCTTTAGATGTTTTAAAATTGAATTTGGATTGTCAATTTTAGGCACCCATTTTTGAAAATTGTGGCCTATGTCTTACAAGAGGTGTTTTTAAAAATTCTTCTTAAGTGACTTAGGAATGCAAGCTGCATTGAAAGTTAGGTCAAGATAAGTAACTTTAGACTGAAAAAATTCATTGTTATAAAAAGTGGTGATATTTAGCATCTGATGAGATGTATATGAATATAAAACTGCAAATGAATGAATACTCGAAAGCAAACATTTCTCCTGTGAAACTATAAAATAAGACAAGAATATAAATCACCTGCAGTTGTAGCAGTTTCAGTGCATTTCATTGTTCCATTCAAACACTGGCTGGTGTAAAGAAAACAAATCATCTTTATTCCAGGAAAAAATAAATCACACATCTGCTGCCATATGTAAGAAAACAACTTAGCAATTATGTAGCACTCCAAAAACACTACCTAATTTAAACAATCTAAATCAAGAGGGGAATGATCATTAAACTCTAGAAATCTAAATCTGTCTAAAATTCTGTATGTAATTTATTTATATTGATTCAGGAACTGGGTGTCTCAAGGTATTGGTAATGTGATACAGGCCCAGATTAACCAATGTGCACTCTGTGTACTTGCGTAAGCCCCATCTAAGGGAAATAACACGAGACAACTTGGGTGGGGGGACTAATTGGCACAACAATGCAACACCACTTGCTCAGATTTGGCCCAGCCACACCTCTGTCATGATGGAGTCAAACCTCAGCAGCACTGCAGCCCAGTGCGCTGGATCACACCTTACTCACTGAAGTTTGGCATGGCCACCTCTCTGAGCACTGCACGCAACTGATCAGCCCCGAAACCCTGTGTCTCTCAACACTTATTGAACTTTGACAGCCACACCAAACCTGAGCAGAGTGGGGCCGAGTGACTGTGAAGCGAGTCGAGCTGGACAGCCAAGATCAGGAGGAGCCATCCTAGCCCAGGATGGGAGTGGAGGGCTGAGCCATGGGGAAGAGGAGTGGAGGGGCAACTTTGAGTGGCTAGGAAAATCCCAGAGGAGAAGGGTGAGGTTGAGTTGTTGGTTGGCTGTGAGGTGCGTGAGGAATTTTGGGGGGCTACAGAGTGAGATGGGTTGTGGCAAGTAGGGGGCAATGGGACATGGTGAAGTTGGGCTGAGTGGGGAATATTGAGTGGTGGTAGGATGAGTTGTTTCTTTGGGTTTAAGAGTTCTTTGTTAAGAATGTATTAAATCCAGTTTCTTTCAAGATTTACTTTTCCAATATATGAAATAAACACAGCTCTTGAAGCAGTTAGGCCTGATTCTGAATTAAGAACCACAAGGGCATAGGGGTCTGCTCATACAATTCTACTAGCAGGGCCTGAGTGAGTCAACGATTAAATACTTAATACCAAAACCTACCAAGAGCCTGACTGTGTGGGCA
This sequence comes from Gopherus flavomarginatus, assembly GCF_025201925.1. Lineage (NCBI taxonomy): Eukaryota > Metazoa > Chordata > Testudines > Testudinidae > Gopherus > Gopherus flavomarginatus. The sequence continues at coordinate 77,525,624 of NC_066617.1, read as the reverse complement.
GGATTTCCGCAGGCTGGAAGGTTCTGCCTTTGTAATAGCAACGACAGCTAGATCTGTGAAAACAAAGCTTATGCATATGGGTATAAAAACTATATGAAATAGGGTATAAGGATATTTACTCTTCAAATCCTAACCAAGTAGGATAAAAACACAGTTTAATTCTCTAATTGATCTGCTTATTTATATTTACTGTGCAAACTTAACCTAAGGCAAGACTTAAAGGGTGCAATCTTGGCCCTGTTGAAGTCAGTGAGTAATTTGCCATTGACTTCAATTGGGCCAGGATTTCACTCATATCCTGTAATGATCTTCAAATTACTTATTTGCTGTTCCTGTGTGTTGCAGTCTCACAGAAAGCAGCTTTTCTTCCTGGTTACGGGATGAGTACGCAGGATGCAGCCTGATTTAAGAACATAGGAATTGCCATACTGAATCAGACCGGAGTTTCATCTGGTGTAGTATCCTGTCAGACAACGGCCAGAATGAGACACTTCAGAAGATGAGATAAGAACTCCACAGAAAGCAGCTGTGAGATAATCAGCTTCCCACATTGATTTCTAATAGCTAGAGATTGGCTAAAACCATGAAAAATGAGGTTTGCTATCCTTTCCAAAATAGTTATTGTCATTAATTGTAACAACTCTGGATAGTCTTGACAACTATATAAACATCCAGTTCTTTTTTGAATCTTATTAAGTTCTTGGCCTCAATGACTTCCTGTGGCAATGAGTTCCACAGTTAATTACATGCTGTGTAAAAAGGTTTTTCCTTTTATTCATTGTGAACTTCCCACCTTATAATTTAATTGAATGTCTCCCTGGGCTTCTATTATGTGTAATGGAGAACAGAAGTTAAAGATCCACCTTCTCTGTTATATGATACACCTCTATCATGTCACCTCTCATTTGTCTCCTTTCTACAGTAAACAATCCCAATCTTTTCAATCTCTCTTCATATGAGAATTTTTACATGACCTTGAACATTCTTGTTGCTCTTCTCTGAACCACCTACAGATCTGCAATATCCTTTTTTAAGACTGGGTGACCAGTACTGCAAACAGTATTCCAGGAGAGGCTGCACCTTTGATTTATAGAAGGGCATTATGATAGTTTCTGTTCTATCCCTTTCCTTATGTATCCTAACATTTTGTTAGCTTTTTTTGACTGCTGCTGTGCATTGAACAGAGGTCTTCAATGAGCTGTCTACAGTGACACTGAAGTCTCTTCCTTAAGCTGATATAGTTCATTTAGAACCTTGTAAAGTACAAGTAGTTTAAATGTCTCCTTCACGTGTGCATTACTTTACATTTTCTGATACTGAATCAGTAAATCACTAGTCTTGTTGGCCAGCAGTCACCAGTTACACTATCATCAGCCAATAACTGATACAGTAATAGTGGTGAAGAAAGGGGAACACAAAATGAGATGCAAGAAAGAGTTCTATTTTAAAGGCTTGCTGCAAAGTGACAAACATGGTATATTCAAAACAATGTAATATGACTTACATTGGCACACAAAAGTTGATTGATTCTTCAAAGTATTTGCCATCAGGACAATTGCATCCTTCAGCACAGTCACCATTACACACATGCGGGGCAGAAAGGGAAGAACAGGAGTGTTCGCAAAAAGAAGAACACCGATGATACAGCATACCACTTCGGCACACTAGAGCTAGGGAGGAAACAACATCGTCTTATGAGACTGCAATCAATACACTGAGATACATTCGTGACAGTGTGAGATAACACAGTAAGATGTACTGTCCCAAATTGCCACAGAGATGTGCTGGGGTTTAATCATGTGATTCTCAGCTAAACCTGAGACCAACTCTGATTTCAAGTGTGTTAGAAATGTCTTGTCTTCACCCATTTTGAGGCTTTAAATGATTAAATTCAGGATACCTTTTTGTTAAGAAAAACCCTTGAAGAAGTATGTGTGTTTCAAAGTATATTTGATATATTTCTAGTAGCTCAGTTTCTAAGGGAGAGGAAGAATGATGCAGTGGTTAGGGCATTAGCCAACAATTTGAAAGATCTGGATTCAAGTCCCTGCTCTACCTTCCATATCACACTGTGACCTCATTCCCCTCCTTCCAAACAGTGACACCCTCAGCACTGCAGCTGCATCTACTGCGTATTATGTTCAGATCTGAACATCCCAAAGCAGGATTCTTGCTTCTGATGCAAAACAAAGATTTATTCTATTTCAAAGAATTTCTCATCATTCCCCATTTCTAAAACTATTCTTCTTTTGCAAATGTTACTCACCACAGTATGAAACTTGAGATCTAAAATCAATAGCAATTCCATGCTTGCCACAGATATAGGCATAGTGTGCAAGTGCATTACACAAACAGCTGCTTCCACATTTACAGGCATCAAAACGGCACAGCTGGTAGTATAATCCTGGACTGATGTATGGGTGACATGGAGCAAAAAGTTCTTGATTGATGATATCACAGTGGGATGCATAGCCAACTAAGGGAAGGAAACATTTTCTTTTTTGGCAGTACCCATGATAATATATCAAGCAAAAATAAATAGCAAAGAGTATCAATAACACACCAATTCATACAACTGTGCAATAAAAGCTTCTACATAAAGTAGTTCCATAAAATACTGTTCTTTGTAACTGACGTAAATATTTCAGCAATGAACTTTGCTTCAATAAAAATATGTAACTAAATAAAAATTTATATTGAGGTGAAGGAAACATGTAAACGGAAGCAGAATACATTTTGAAAGCATAAGGAAAGTCATTGACAATTTTGGGAGTTTGCAATGGCCAAACTTTTCTTCGCACACAGGCTGGGCAGTTATTACAAATTGGAGCTTTGGGACCCAAATGTCCCAAGACTACTGCACTCTCCATGTGCCACACAGTGCTTTCTGGAGTTACTGACTTTTTGCTAGCCTGCCCACTGAAATTCTTATCTGGCACAAAATACTCCATTATTTCTGCTTTGGTGCTGAGCCCATTTCATGCTTTTGTTCATTTTATCTCCTGGCATTAACAGAAGCAGAGGTGGGAGGGATAGCTCAGTGGCTTGAGCATTGGCCTGCTAAACCCAGGGTTCTGAGTTCAATCCTTGATAGGGCCATTTAGGGATCTGGGGCAAAAATTTGTCTGGGGATTGGTCCTGCTTTGAGCAGGGGGTTGGACTAGATGACCTCCTGAGGTCCCTTCCAACCCTGATATTCTATGAGAAGCTGGTGACTGAACGCTTGGCTGTTACATGGTGGAATAGCTGCCACAGATGATCATTCCAACTGCATGGCTGATATCTATGCCAGCCCACCACAGGAATGCTGAAGTACCACATGTGGCTTATTGCTGCACTTGGACCTCTTCTACAGTACTTGGTTTCCTAAAGATGACCATACTTGTCCTTTGAACTTAAATATAAAGGCTAAGAGCAGAGCAAACTCAGATCTTTGCTGTCTCTTGCCACCAACCACACCTCTCCCTGAGCTCTCCTGGAGCTGCCAGGAAGGCTCAGCTCTTTGATAACAAACTGCCTGTTTTCCAGCTACCACCTCCCCAGTCAGCCACATCAACACCACTGTCCTTCTGTGTGCTATACTAAACGGCATCCATCGCCATCCACCACTGCTGCTCTGCGTCATCTGCCCATGCTGCTTTCCTGTATGAAACAGGGGGTGGAACTTGACAGCAGATGGAGGAAGGGCAATCTTTCAGGCAGGCCAGAGGAAATAAGAGGGTATCTTGGAGGGAATTGAAGAGATGACTCTACACAAAACTCCTAACGTGCCCCCCTCACATTGGCCACAGACAATCACAGCACTCTAGAAAACTGCCCAGCCCTCAAGATATAAAACTCCTTAGGATTCATCAGCTTCCTAAGAGTTAAAGATTATTCTGGGCTCAGTCCTGTAGTCTTTACTCAGGGCTCAATCCCATTGGCTTCAGTGGAGGTAAGGCCTGATTAAGGACTTGAAGATTATAACCAAAAACATTAAAAATACTAAATCCAAATTATACCTGGGGATAAGGCACAATCAGTGTGAGCTACACATGCATATCAGAGAGGAGACCTAACAGCCTTCAAATCTGCAAAACCTACTTATATTTCTTAAAAGGAAACATAAGCACATCTAAAACTAAGTAATCACCTTTGCATATGCCAATGGTTATTTCAGTGTGTATATTAAGGACATTAAACATACCAAAGGAAAGGGTTTGAAAAAAAAATCAGCGTGTGTCTAAAACTGAAGTTAAACTAATACCCACAGATAATCTGTAAGTAACAATGAAGCTCAGGCAGCACAGAGAGAACAAAATCCTGATCTAGTAATGTGGTTAAGATAAATCTAAATCTAAATTCCAAAAGTGAGACAGTACCGTTTTGTTGATTAATGTTGCAAGGATCAACCACAGGAATGTTAACAGGCGCAAAACAAGCTGAAGAAATCTTCCATGCATTGGCATGAAGCTGAGGGGTTCCTTCAATCATCCCCGCTGGAGAACTGAAGGGAGAAGGAAAAATAAAGTAAAAGATTGCCTGGTAGGAGGGCTTCTCACATAGACTAGTTGTTAATATTGTCTATGCATTTGTCCAGATCTCTCTTGCACATCCATTGTTTCCACACCAAAGTGGAATTACCCTATTACTGCATTTTGTTTCAAAATCTTTGTAAAGGAATGAAAATGAACAACTCTCATGAAAACATTTTCCTTTACAACTGGCAAATCCTACCTTTGAAAGTGTAACAGCTGGTATAGGTACAGAAATATTTTGGGTGCCTGGTATAGGTACAGAAACATTTTGGGAAGTTAAGTATACTTAATCAAGGCCTGTCCAGTGTTCTTTGCATTATTACAAACATTTTATAACATCTTTACCAACTCTGTCTTATAAATTCTTTATAACATTCTTAAATCAGTTCCATTAATTTCACAGAAACTGTTGTTGACTATGTCCTTGCTCACCTCAGGCGTGATTTTCAAAAGTGCCTCGGTGACTTAGGGACACCAATTCCCAAATGGACTTTGTGGTTCTAAATCACTTGGGCACATCTGCAAAATCAGACCCCTCACTGTCATCTTGCCATAGAATTCAAGATGTAGATGCGGCAAAGGGCCACAGAGATGCAGACTCAGAGTCACTTCAGAGTTGACACACATTTCTGTTTTCAGATAAATGTCAAACTTCCGTAAGTTAGGTACTTACCTGGAAATTAGAAACTTGTATAGATTCTAGAAACAGAAGTAGCATCCCAGAGCCAGGGTATTTGCTCAGTCACAATAGAGAAGAACAGAGCATTCATAATACATTTTTAAAAAATCATTAAAACCAAGAAAACAAATATGAGAGATGAATGCTCTTTTGGGTTTCCTGTCTCCATTTGTCAGGCTTGCCCCAGCAAATAACAACAACCCCTAACTCTTATTTAGCACTTTTCATCAGTAGATCTCCAAGTACATTACAAAATGATGGCAATAGCATTATCCCCACTTTAAAAATGGTGAAACCGAGGCACAGAGAGAGAGGTGAAGTGACTTGCCTAAGATTACCTCACAGGCCAGTGGCAGGCCTGGGAATAGAACTAAAGTCTCCTAAGGGCTGCTTTATCCACTGGGAAACACTGCATCCAATGTATGGATTTTGAACCAGAAAAATCCAACACAGTGCAAAAAGAATGACAAGTCAGCTTTATTATTGACATCAAGGGAGACGAGTTATGACAAAAATGGAGAGCTGTTAAAAAAATCTACCCTTAAAGCACACTTTAGTGGATTTCAATGGGAATTTGTTTATGTTTGAGCCTGTCTTTAAAAAGAAAAACATTGCATAATTGACCAATTTTATTATTAAATGCAAATCAAAACACTTTGTAAACAATGATCTAAAAAGGAGGCCAAAGTTCATTTCTAAATAGAAAATGTGTAATGTTCTTTTTCACAACATATTCAAAGGCATTAACTTTTTAAAATAAAAGTTTCTCTCATCAGCTCATAAGTTGCTGGAGCAGTCACGTGGCCCATAAACTCTTGCCTGTGATAGCCCAGGTAACCGCAGGGCCGAAGCCCTGACTCAAGTAACAGACACTAGCTGTTGTTGTGGACATGCAGATAAACTTAAGCTGCTTCCTCTGAGAAAATGAATCAAAATGAGTCCTGCTGTTTCTACTGGCCACATGGGTTAGGTTCAGCAAGTCAAAGAACCTCAAACATGTAAGCAAATTCACCATTCAGAAAAGCAGTCTCCACATTTTTTAGCTTTCAAAAAAGTATAATCAAAGTCAGGTTCAGCTTCAGCTAATATTTTACTGATGCAGAAATGTCTGACTTCACTTCCACCTCAAGCAAGCACATTCATAGCAGAGTTGGATGATCCAGGAGGGAGAGCAGAATTTGGCCATTGCTAAAACTCACGTGTTTAGTGAAGCATCAAAAAAAGCTGACAAACAGCCAATTCTCAATGATGTTTTAATTTTGTATTCAATATGTCAAACAAATATATTTTCTATAAAGAATTGTGATAGAGTTTGAAGGATTTTCAGGAAGGTAGAGAAGTAGGACTGAAGGGAAGAGGAAAGGGTATCCTTTGTGATTAAGGGGTTCTTCTAGTTTAAAGTTGTGCCAATCCTAATAAAATTTAAGGCAAAAAATCAAGCAATAATAATGTTTGGAAATCAAGGGAAGATGGTAACAGTATTGGATACTGTCATTTTTCCTGGCTCTGATGCCCTGTGCTAATAGTTTGGATGCAAAGGAGCTACCTGGAAATACCAGGAATAAAATGGTTCAATACACAGATGACATGTTAATCTTTCTTTAAAAGGAGGATGACATACAGTGATTTACAGAGTAGTTTCTTGCCATGTCATGGTTGAGATAAATCAGCATGGTCACAGAAAGGCTGCTTTCCTTTGTTAAAAAAAACCCTGTTCAGTCCATAAATCAAAAGAGAACAAAATGTTTTATCAAAAAAAAGCGAATCTGCTAAAAAGTGAATTTTATTTATTGGTAAGTGTATACCAACTTTATCCCCCCAACAGAGAGCCATGAAACGACTCAAGATCCCATCAACTGTACTTCTCACTACCTTCCTGGTGCTGCAACCCCAATACAACCAAGAAATAAAGAAATCGTTAATCCTTTTGTGCTGGTGTTTCCCAGTAAATCCGTCGCCAGCAGTGGACTTCATGCAAGGAAATCTGACCTCCGGCGCCAAGGAGTTAAACAATGATACAAAACCTGCCTTCTGTTAAATATTTGCTTTTACTCAGTTTGGGAATGAATCATCTTTCTGTCCTCTGAAACCCCTGTAGCAATTCCTGTAGAAAGCTGTCACTAAATCTAGTAGAGAGGATAAAGATGCTGCTAGACTCAACCAAGCTGCTCAATGGATTTTTTCTGTTTGACTAATGATAAATATGTTAACTAATATGCTTTTTGGCAAATATAACAGCGTGATCATGATCTTGGCAGACGCAGATCTGACCTCTGCCAATTCAAACTACAGACAAGATGTAACAGACTAAAGTAATCCCTTGATCAATTCATAGCCTACATTTTTATACAAAATAGAGAAACACAATATAGCTATACTCTATATATGAGATGTATTCTGTGTATTAGATAAATGTCTAGTTATTTTTCTATGATTGCACTGTCATAAATAATCATTTACATTTATATATTGTCTTGCATCCAAGCATCTCAAAACACTTTGCAGACATTAGTGAGTTAAGCAATTTCACTGTGAAGTAGATAAGTTATAGTCATTATTTTACACATAATAGAGTCCAGAGGTGAAATCCTCATTCCACTGAAGTCAAAAGGAGTTTTGCCATTGACTTCAATAGGGAAGAATTTCACATCAGGAATCCTGACTTCCAGGCCCCTTCTCAACTCACCAGACAACATTGTCTCTCTGTAAAACTGATGCATCTCACCTTGGGGGGTGGGGGGGAGAGCACAAACACCTTGATTCTTAAGAACTTGACAGAGAAATAACCACTGCACAGGGTACTAAGTGAACCAATTTAATGTTAAAAAAGAAAGTTGTTGAGATTCTTGTAATTAAACTCAAGTGTTTTGGGGTTTTTTGACTGATTGGTTAGATTTATCTGAATATTTCACCTGTTATTAAATTCAATCCAGACATATATAAAAAAGAAACTTACAGAAAATCATCTCTTAAGTTCCCATTAAAAGTTCCACATAGACCTAGTGTTCTTCTTTTCCAGCTGGTATTGACTTGTATATAAAGTCTCTCCCCATCTTTAGCAAATTGAATCTTTAAACCAAATCTAGTTTTCAGCTGCACAAACAAAGAAGACAGGTTCTGAATTTCAATGTCCCCTGCACATAACAGAAGAAAAAAACGTTAAGTTATTTTTCCTTGATTGAAATATTTCCATACAGAAACCAGCCCTATGGTTTTAAATGTTTCAACTTAAAAAAAAAAAAACTTTGAAAAGTAGAGAAATGGACCAATGGACTATACACAACCTCAGAACACTCCAAATATCCCTGCCCACCCCGCTCCAAAACTAATGGAGCCAACCATGTACCACACTGTGACAGGCCCAATTGTGGTTCGCTACTCTGTGTCAGCAACTCTTCTCAAGCCTGACATACTCACTGCACCACTATGGTTATAACTGGTATCTAAAAGCTGTCATGTAATTTGTCATTGGAAAATTAATAACTCATTGATCATTAATATGTTTGTGCGATATATGTACATGGTGTGCATTAAGAGTTACGGATATATGCTGTTTAAACCAGGCATGTCATATGGAGTTGGAAAACAGGTCTGCCCTAGACAAACAAAAGTGTATTGGCTTCTCTGACCAGTCCTGTTGTCAGGCAGAGACAAAGAAGGCCTATTTACGTATTAGTTAAACTAAACTATTAAGTGGGGAGAGGAGATAGCTTCCAGCAGAAAAAAGAAACTTCATCTGGGATATAAAGACATAGGGCCTGAACCTTAAGTGATAAGCAATTGAATCAACAGATTGTATACAATATTACAGTATTAAGTGTATCGAGTGAGGTGTTATGAAAGCCTTTGACACACTAGTGATTAATAGCATTGTAAAATGTATATATTGACACCATATAAGGAATTATGGATACTCATTGGTATTAAGCTTTACAGCCTATGTCCAAACAAAGGGAGAAACATGCCTCTCCCAGACAGGAGGGGATGTCACAGCTATTCACTTGTCTCCCATATAAATTAAACATGGTGGAATAAAAACAATTGAAACCCCATTTACTTACAGGGGGAGGGGAAGACCACAAGAAGGAAAGAACAGCACAAGGTTACCTCGCCTCTTGAAACAAGGTCATTGAATTTTGGAAGACATAAGCAAAGGCAGATGCCATCTCTGGCATCCACTGCTAGACAGAGAAGGTGATAAAGGTCTTGCAAGCTGAGAGAGATGGGTCCTTCAACCAAAGGGGGGAGAGTTAAAGTCTCTGGGATCTGAATATAGCTGAGAAACTTGCTTGGGCAGAGATCTTTCACCTAGGAAGACATAGGAAGTCAGTGTCTTGTACTTTTGTGGAAGATCATGACCTGAAGAAAGTCAGATAGGGTTGGGAAGAAGGAAGGCTGGTGAGAAAAATCATCTTGAACAAAGCCTGTACCTTGCTAGATTAGGTTTTAAACTTTTAGATGCATGTTTTCACTTTGATTTGCTTGTAACCATTTCTACATTTATTTATTTTTTAGTTGGCTTCTCTTAACCTATGTTCTATTTTTTTTTATTTGTTTTATTTGTTTTATTTTTATTATAAACCTACTCAGTGTTGTGTTTGCAGGAAAGAGTATATTTATCCCAGTGAAGTTAATAAGATTTAATGTGCTTTTGTCTCTTTAAAGGAGCAAACAAACCTTATTATTTCTCTGAGCTGTCCAGGAAAGGGCTGGACACCTCAGGGCACAGAGTTTTGGAGAAATTCAGGAATGGGAGTGCATTGAGGTCACCTTGCTGGTTGTAACCCAGGCTGACGGAAGGCAGACAGACTGCTGGGGTCAGACAGTGCTGAACCAGGGCTATATAGCACACACGCGCGCACACACGCACACACACACACACTCAGGGTGTGACCTGCATGGCTGTAGGCTAGCTGTGAGTGTTCCAGGCTAGGAGCTACAGCAGCAGAACATTTTAAAACACTCAGGGCTGCCGAACACATGGTGACATAACCCCCAAACCCTGCAACACACATCTTCAACATTGACAAAATAAACCAGATGCCACAACTACAGTGTACCATAATCAGCATAAAAATGTATGCATCACCTTCCTGTACATGTCAGCTACTAGACCAGAGACTATTCTCCATTCTTTGACTAGACAACAACAATAACATCATGCCTCTGGTGAGACAAACGACAGTTCCGTTGAGGACAGAGTCAAGGGAGAATATGAACCTATTCCAGTATCTGCCAAAGACTCCCTGTGTAACTTTGGGCAAATCACTCAATCTCTGTACCTGAGCTTTCTCTTCTGCAAAATGGGAATGGTACAACTTTCTTGACTCACAGAGGCATTGTGAGGTTAATTAACAGAGGTTTGTAAGGTGTATTGCAGTCTTTATACAGAATATGCTACCTAATAAGTTTATTATTAATTATTATTACTACATTTCATATACAAACAAAAAGCTATAAGGTGGGCTAGAAGGTGGATAGAAAGCTGTCTAAATTGTCGGGCTCAACAGGTAGTGATCAATGGCTCCATGTCAAGTGGCAGCCAGTATCAAGCGGAGTGCCCAAGGGTCGGTCCTGGGGCTGGTTTTGTTCAATATCTTCATTAACAATCTGGAGGATGGTGTGGACTGCACCCTCAGCAAGTTTGCAGATGACACTAAACTGGGAGGAGAGGTAAATACGCTGGAGGGTAGGGATAGGATACAGAGGGACCAAGACAAATTAGAGGATTGGGCCAAAAGAAATCTGATGAGATTCAACAAGGACAAGTGCCGAGTCCTGCGCTTAGAATAGAAGAATCCCATGCACTGCACAGACTAGGGACCGAATAGCTAGGCAGTAGTTCTGCAGGAAAGGACCTAGGGGTTACAGTGGATGAGAAGCTGGATATGAGTCGACAGTGTGCCCTTGTTGCCAAGAAGGCTAATGGCATTTTGGGCTGTATAAGTAGAGGCATTGCCAGCAGATCAAGGGATGTGATCATTCCCCTCTATTCAACGTTGGAGAGGCCTCATCTGGAGTACTGTGTCCAGTTTTGGGCTCCACATTACAAGAAGGATGTGGAAAAATTGGAAAGAGTCCAGCAGAGGGCAACACAAATGATTGGGGGGCTGGAACACATGACTTGTGAGGAGCGGCTGAGGGAACTGGGATTGTTTAGTCTACAGAAGAGAAGAATGAGAGAGGATTTGATAGCTGCTTTCAACTACCTGAAAGGAGGTTCCAAAGAGGATGGATCTAGACTGTTCTCAGTGGTACCAGATGACAGAACAAGGAGCAGTGGTCTCAAGTTGCAGTGGGGGAGGTTTAGGTCAGATATTAAGAAAAACTTTTTCACGAGGAGGGTGGTGAAGCACTGGCATGGGTTACCTAGGCTGGTGGTAGAATCTCCTTCCTTAGGGGTTTTTAAGGTCAGGCTTGACAAAGCCCTGGCTGGGATGATTTAGTTGGGGATTGGTCCTGCTTTGATCAGAGGGTTGGACTAGATGACCTTCCAACTCTGATATTCTAAAATCCCTAACCAGCACCAAGTCCACCTTCCTAATAAAACCCTTATAATGGGCAATGAAAATTTTACAATCATTGTATCCAATTATTATCCATAGTGGTTGGGTTCCCTGCAGTTGCAGATATCTTAAACCCAGTATGCCTTTGCAGCTAATTTACATAACACTCTTTTGCATAACTGGAGTGAAAATGGTTTAAAATGCCTGCAGCTTCAGACAAAACACTTCAGTATATAAAACTTTAAAATGTTCCTAACTGATAGCCAAAACATTCAGCTATCCAGGGTTTAATAACATGTACTAGCTGTAATACCAAGATATTTGTCATAGCCAAATATTTACCTTATAAGAATGTTCCACAAGGTAGTGAGGCTAAAAAGGTAGAGCTTCTTAACTACATTCCCAAACTTTCCTGTGTTTAAGCTTTAATGTTTTGGAGTGGGGTTTTTCTAAGTGTCATCTTAACTTTTGAACTCCTTGCCTCATGTATTTGTCTTTGATAATTAAAATATTCTGCTGAGAGGTTTCCTCCCAAACCAACTAACTCATTTATATCTATTCACAAACATCTTAACAAGTTTGTCTGAGAAGTGGACATAATCAAGATGCTAGCTTCAACCTTAGAATCTCACTAGTTAACCCTCAAAACAACCCTCTGAGGCAGGTAAATATTATTTCATAGTTTTAAAAGTGGGGAAATTGAGACAAAAAGCTGAACTAAATTTCCCAAAGTCACATAGTAAATCAGTATCAGAGTCAAGACTCATGCATTCTTAGCTCTCAAACCCATGCAGATGCCTTTAAACCAAGTTGTGCCTCGTTTGCATTTTGGCTTGCAACATGTTCCAAGAATAAGCAGGACCATCCCTTTAGCATCAGGATGATCCAGTGGAAAAAAAAAATCAGAATGGCTGACACCTGTAGGTGTCCTTGGCAGTATAACACAGGGATTCCCCACTCCTACATAAAGTATTTCTAGAGTATACGCAGTATTCCATAGGTTATTAAAATTAAGAAGGTTAAGTCTTTTAACAGTAGTTAGCACCATTCATGGTTTGGGTCTTCCAAGGAATTATTTACTTGTAGAAAAGTATAATAAAAAGCATTAGAAAATATGAAGGCAAGAACGTGAACTCTAATCCATGTTTTTCTTACCATTAAAGTTAAAACCCTGGCTAGGGCCAGTTTGGACTTCACCATCCCTGGTAAGAGTCACTTGTTTACTCATATCATCTTCAAGAACTAGTGTTACAGACTGGATGCAGCCATGGTCGAGGTTCTGAGTGAAAACGAATTTTATCAACAGACAGAAAGATACAGAGTGTTTTCCTAACACTAAATTAAACTTCAGTTTGTTCATTCAAAAGTATGTTAAAATAATGTGAGGTATTTAACTTTTTTTAAAAAAATGAAATTAAAAGTTAAGGTTGCTGTTAACTCAGACCAATATCATATCCTGAACTCTTCAGCCACAAGCTGACACAGATGGCAATTAACGTTTTAATATTTTTGTGACCTCCTTAAACATACTGTTCCAAGGAATGTGATATCCTATAAAATAACAAATAAGTGTCTGAGACTGCTAAGAAATCTCTCTTACCTAGCTGGCAGTACATTAAAGCTATCAGTCCTTCAGTAAGAGCGTTTTTTCTGTCTAAGACACCTGCTCAGGCTGTAACCAAATATGTAGATACCTGTGTAATCATGCACGAATGAAAAGGTCTGTTGACTTAATCCCAGAAAGGCAGCAATTAATTTTACAAAGGGCAATAGTGGTAACACACAGATCATGATCAAACTATATTTAGCTCCTCAATATAAAAAGAAGCAAAACTGTTTCTAGTAAGCATGCCTGGTTAATTTACATTGGCTGGCTATGTAAGATTATCTGAAATTTTTATGTACCCATTTATCATCTCAAATTCACGTGTGAGCTTACCTGACCACATGGAGCTTTCTGTAAAGTGATTGTGAATTTGTCTTTCCCAGTGCCTTTTACCAGAATATACTGACAAATCCCGAGAAAGGTATAATGACGACCATCAAACGTTGTAAAATGAGAGTCACCTACAATGGTGCACTCAGCTTGAGAGAAAGAACAATGTTCAATAAATAGGAAAGTTCATTTGCACAGAGCCATATCAAAGAGTCAGAGATGGAAAAGAGGCAATGCAGGAACATTTCCCTACCATATATTCTCAAGCACACTATCCCGCCTAGTTTAAATCTATCTAGCTATCATGATGTCTGGTGCCACATTTAGTGCATGCGAAGTATCACATCTTACGTTTCCATCAGAAACCACCTCATCAAATGCAGTTTTACATGTGCAGCATCCCTATGTTCTAATCATGCTCATGTCACCATGTTATCAGAGTGCCCTCCCCCTTCAAAATAAGAAGAATTAATGCAAGACAAACCCCAACAAGAAGACTATATTCTGCATACACACACACACTCAAACTACCTCCTGTGAGGTTCCCGGAATACTTTTCCTCCTCTTTTCTCTGCATGTCAGAGACAGAGACAGAGAGAGCATGTTTCTCCCTTTTATTTTCCCTTTCTTAGTTGTTGCTGTTTTGGGAAGGATAGATTAAAAGGCAATGAGTCATGCATTGCATTCTGAAGGAGGTTAGGTAGGCAGTCATTCTTATCCTTCCACCAGGAGAGCCATAATCTAGAGACAGTTGCCTGGAAAGCTCTGTTCCACTTTCATGAATTTAACCTCCTGATTTTGAGTTTTATCATTTCTATGAAATATAACTGTCAAGGGAGACCTTGGTCCCTGAGGTACAAGAGTTATTGAATAGGTGTTGAATAACTTCCTCCAAAGCAATGGAGTCCTTAAAAATGAGGCCTGTTATCTTTAAATTAACTTGTTGCTCTACGCAGAGTAAGCTCAGCACCAGGATGATGTGCTCTTATCACTGTTTGTATTATGATAATATCTAGACACTCCAGTAATGGACCCATTGTTCTAGGCACTGTAAAGCACAATAGAAAGATGGTACCTGCCCTGAAGAACATGAAGACAAGAGACAACAGGTGGATACAACAAGAAGATTGGGGGAAGCATAAGGTAACAGTAGGATGATATGGTCAGATAATCAGCACATCAGTGGTCTAATCACTGCTCTTTGCATCCATTTATTTAATCTTTCCTGTTTGCTTATTATCATCCCTAAACCCCTAAAGCATATCTGTTTCTCTTATCTTTTGCAGCTTCTGGGCCACATATTCAGTATAGAATCATGGGACTGGAAGGGACCTCAAGAGGTCATCTAATGCAGTCCCCTGCACTCATGGAAGAACTAAGTATTATCTAGACCATTCCTGGTCTAGGTGTTTGTCTAACCTGCTCTTAAAAATCTCCAATGACTAAGATTTCACAACTTCTCTAGGCAATTTATTCCAGTGCTTAACCACCCTGAGAGTTGGGAAGTTTTTCCAATTTCCAACCTAAACTGCCCTTACTGCAATTTAAGCCCATTGCTTCTTGTTCTATCCTCTGAGGTTAAAGAGAACAATTTTTTCACTCCTCCTTGTAATAACTTTTTATGTACTTGAAAACTGATAAGTTCTCCAGACTAAACAAACCCAATTTTTTCAATCTTTCCTCATAGGTCATGTTTTCTCGACCTTTAATCATTTTTGTTGCTCTTCTCTGCACTTTCTCCAATTTGTGCACATCCTCCAATGTGGCACCCAAAACTGGACACAGTACTCCAGTTGAGGTCTAATCAGTGCAAAGTAAAGTGGAAGAATTACTTCTCATGTCTTGGTTACAACACTCCTGCTAATACAACCCAGAATGCTGTTTGCTTTTTTGGCAACAGAGTTACACTGTTGACTCATATTTAGCTTGTGATCCACTATGACCCCCAGATCGCTGGTGATCCCTATACTGGTGATAGGAATAATTAAAATGCAGTTACCTGGACAGTCATGTTCAGTGCAGTTCCAAACGCCACCAATACAAGTACTAAATAAAGCACAAAAAGACAGAACATGCTTTTTGTTCCAGTTTTTAGAAAAAAATTGATTTTCTAAGTCTTCAGACATGTCACAAATTTATACTTCATTTAGTGGTACATTTTCTCTGTATTCTAGTTAGATACAGAACACGGATTGTAGATACAGATATAGAATAGCCTTGAAAAATGTAACGTAACTTGGTAAACATCCTACAATGAATTAAGTATAGGCAAGCAGATACATGAAAGAGTGGATTAAAGGTTACATACCACTGACTGCATTCTTGTTCAATTTTTGAGCCGGCAGAGAGGACTTTCCCATGATAAATACAAGGACAATTTGACACAGAGATACAAGTTCCATTGTCCATAACGAGACCTATTTTTGTTTAAAAAAGAAAGGACTGAAAACAAGATAGGAATATTAGGGGTCTGCTGTTCACTCCATATGTTCACTTGGTCATAGGGACACCATTTTCATGATATTTCAGTGGGTGGTTTTATCTCAGCAAAGCCTGTCTCCTCTCCATGACCCCCATTGTACAGATGGAGAACTGAGGCAAAGCAGGCCATTTGTCCAGTTTTAAACCAGACAGTCCAGATTCTTAATGATTTATCCCCTGTCCAGTACTGAGACAAAACCAGGCATGATTTTATCTGAAATCATGGATGCAGGGTGCCATTTTGAAGAGTGTGCCACATCATCCTCACTCCCACCCCACCATGACCATTCATGCACAGTTGCACCAGTGGGGGCAGGGTGGCTCATCCTTTCAAATGGTGTCCTCTATGTCAGTGGTTCTCAACCAGAGGTTCGGGGCCTGCTAGGGGGCCACAAGCAGATTTCAAGGGGTCCATCAAAATAAACCAGAGAGCAGGGCCAGCATTAGACTCACTGGGGCCCAGGGCAGAAAGCTGAAGCCCAAGCCCTGCTGCCTGGGTCTGAAGTCCAAACCCAACCAACTTAACTTCACAGGGCTGCCCGGGGCCCTGGGCAATTTCCCTGCTTGCTACCCCTAGCACAAGCCCTGTCTTTTAATCTACTGGATATGCAGAAAAACAGTTGTTGTGGCACAGGTAGGCCATGGAGTTTTTATAGCATGTACAGGTGTGGGGAGGGGCTTAGAAAGAAAAAAGTTGAGAACCACTGCTCTACATGGTGTGACCTCACATGCACAGCACACCAAGGGACAGTGTCAAGTAGGTGTTGGGACCATGCTGTTCCTGGAAGTATTGGAATGCATGAGTTGCCACCCTAACTGGGCTACAAAGAGACTAAGGGCATGTCTACACTTACCAGGGATCAATGCTGGGTCACCTAGTGGGTCACCTAGTGAAGACCCACTAAATCGACCACCAATCACTATCCCAGTGACTCCAGTATTCCACTGGAACAAGAAGTATAAGGTAAGTCGACGGGAGAGTTTCTCCCATTGACCCAGCGTGGTATAGACACTACAATAATTCAACCTAAGCTATGTTGACCCCAGCTACGTTATTCATGTAGCTGGAGTTGTGTAACTTAGGTCAACTTAACCCTGTAGTATAGACCTGCCCTAAGTGACTCGCCCAAGGTCACACAGGATGTCCATAATACAGCAGGGAATTGATTTGAATCTCCCACATCACAGACCAGTGCCTCAACTGCTGGGCCATCCTTGTGCTCCACTGTTCACTCTGCAGCATAAAAGTTCAATTCAGCGAAAGGGTGAAATCGTGTTTAATTTGTGCCAGGGATGAGCCCTGGCACTTCTAGGCTTGGCAGTTCAAAGCTCTGGCACCTCAGGGCTTGCTGCATCAGTAAGGAATGTAAAAAAATTGTTCGAGACTGGCACCTAATTGCTTGAGCTCTTTCATTACAAATTAAGCACTGACTGAAATTCACCCCAAAGCAAGGTGTCCACTCAAGTTGCACCACTTACTAGTTTAAAGGGGCTTACAGGAGGAGAGAGGGCGTTGTGGTGGAGGTCTTTGAGCAGGTCTTTTGAAGCAGGTTGAATTTCACCCTGAATGTGCACACCATGTACAACACCCCCAAAGATGCCATAGAACCATACAAATTTGAAATGGAAAAGACTGGTGTGGTCACACAGTCCATTGCAGAGCTGTTCCCTGAAGTCCAACATTTTGTCTTTTGTTGAGTCCAGCTTTAAGGAAGATAATCTTCCTGAACACAGCATAAAATATCTGCACTATTTAAAAGACTCAAAACAATTAGGAAAAATTCAGATACACTAGTTAAAACTCATGCAACTTTTTTATTTGTTTAGCTCACCCAAGAGATCACCCAAGTTTTAACTGATATGGTCTGATTCACAGTTGCACTGTATTTTGAATGCTCTTTTAGAGGAAGGGATAGTTCAGAGGTTTGAGCATTAGCCTGCTAAACCCAGGGTTGTGAGTTCAACCCTTAAGGAGGCCGTTTAGGGAACTGGGGTAAAATTCTGTCTGGGGATTGGTCCTGCTTTGAGCAGGGGGTTGGACTAAATGACCACCTGAGGTCCCTTCCAACCCTAATATTCTATAATAATGCAACCAATGCATAAAACATTAGCAGGAGAAAAGAAAGTATGGATATATTAAACTAAAATAGAAGCTTATGTATGTAAAATATACATTTTTTCTGATTTTTTATTTTAAGCAGTCTATGACACTATAGTTGTGTTGTCAGGCATTAGTTTAACGTTAATATGTCCTGTGACAATATTAGATACTTACCATCTGGACAGTAACAGCCATCTAAGCAATGGAGGTTGCTGCCAAGACAATCCTTTTCAAATGTGCAGGTTGGGGGGCAACAACTAATGCAATCCCGATGGACAAAACTGTCTTCACACTTTTCAGCTAAAACATGTCAAGTTACACTGGACATTAGTGCATTATGCTTCCTTTATAAGTTAGAAAACCTTCATCAGTCATTTTTTTTTTTTTGAAACACAACATACCTTACCAAATAAATAGTTGTGCAATGTTTCTGGTATAGTTCATTATTGGAACATAAATCTACTTTTAAAAGCCCATTAATACCTCTCCAGTCATAACAGGAAGAGGAATTAAGTGGGGGCTTATAGAATGCTGTAATAAATCATAAATCCAGTGTGTCTATTCTATTTTCCCCTATGACTGGAGAGATGTTAATGGGGCCTCTTCACCTTAAAGGATCCCCTGAAATATGTGTTAACTACTTATGCTAAACAATCTGTTCCACCTTGTATTTAGCTGTTATAGTCGAGTACCTTTCCCAGACCTGAAGCAGAGCTCTGTGTAGCTTGAAAGCTTGTCTCTCTCACCAACAGAAGTTGGTCTAGTAAAAGATATTACCTTACCCACCTTGTCTTTCTAATATCCTGGGACCATCATGGCCACAGCAATATTGCATATGTTAGAATATAACATTTCTAAAAATCTTAAATATGCTTTAGTTTTGTATCCAATTATTACTATCTTCAACTCAATGGAATACAATTGTACCTAACATTAAAAAAGCAACTATAGACCTGAAACTACAGCTTATTCACCAAAAGACACATTTCCAAATATAGTGGTCCCCACACAGACCATGAGTGTAGTTTGAAGGGATGCAGGAGGGGCATTGCCCTCCCAAACAGAGGTAAGTGTGGGGGAGCACATGAGGTCATGTGCCACTCCCCCCTCCTGATTTCAGCAAGTACCGAGCTGCCCTGCAGGGCTTGCTCTGCTCGGCCTACGGGGGGTGGGGGGAAGGAGGCTCTGTCCGTCTCAAACTGTGCCTCCTCCAAAGGATGGGGAGCAGGACTGAGCAGCTGCTCCAGGTTGCTAGCTCGGCAGCTGGGTGCCGCCCTCCTGGGTCCCAGTGCCCATCTGTTTCCTGTACAAGAGTGAGTGCCTACTGCGGCAGGACAGGTTACAGGGGAGGGGGATGGGGAGAAGAGACAGTGGGGAAGAGGGGAGTAGGGTAGGGGAAAAGAAAGGGATGGGGTAGGGGGAAGGTGAAATGAGGTGCGATGGGGAATAGAACAGGATATGGGAACGGTGAGGGGGAACAGGAGCCGGCATGGGGCATCCCCTCAGTAGCAGCATCAGCCCCAGCAGGGAGGCACCAGAGCCTCCACATCTCTGCAGCAGCCGGTGCCAGAGTGGCCGCAGCTCCCGTGTGCAGGTCACTACAGCAGACAGCAGCAGCTAGGGTTCCTCCATTAAGCCAGCAAGGCCCATCCCATCCCCTTTTCCTCCAGGGCACCGTCAGGCCAGCTACTGTTCCAGGCTAGGGGACAGAGCCAGTTAAATAAATCCAATTTTCCCATTAGATTTAATGTAAATGCCGGGGGTTAGGTTCCAAGGAAATTTTAGGGGGGCAGACAAAAGGCATTATATACTGTCCTGTGGTGGGGAGGTGCCCCTGGCTTAACCCTGGGGCTCAGGGCTGGGGCTGCAGGGTCTGGAAGGGAATTAGGGTGTGGGAGGGTGCTCAGGATAGGGGTGCAGGAGGAGGTTCAGGGCTGGGGCAGGCAGGAGGTGTAGAGCACTTAGCTGGGCAGCTCCTGTTTGGTGCAGGTGGCCCTGTGCAAGGTGGCATCGCTCCCATGGTCGCGATTCTGGGAGCCACAATTCTGGGTGCTCCCGCCCCCCGCCCCACCAGGCAGGGCCACTCAGAACACAGGGGCTTTAGGGGCTGCGAGACATTTCTCTCCAGCCAGCTTTGAAGGGGAAAACACTGCTTCTCTTCGGCCGCTGGCTGCGCGGCTGCCCCTGTTCCTCCTGAGTCCTCTGGCCCATGCTTACCAGGCCTCATTCCGAAAGGGGATTTAGATCTGCAGGCCAGGGCCCCGGGGCTCCCTTAGGCCAGGGCCCCGCAGCCCCTAAAGCCCCCGTGTTCCAGGTGGCCCTGCCCCCTCGCTTCTCTCCCAGAAAGTCCTAAGCACTGCCAAACAGCTGTTTGGCGGTGGGGGAAGCACTGGGAGGGAAGGAAGAAGGGAGGGGGGAGGAGGCAGAGAAAAGGAACTTGTGCAATTCTCCCTTGTAAAGTCAGCCAAAGACGTTATAAGGGAGCATTGCACAAGTATGTACGTTCCCTAATGGAGCAGCGACGTAACTTCGAAGCAACATTAAGCGGGAGGACGTTAAGTGAGGGTTACTGTACTTGGAGGTTACCTAGTGGTATGGCTCCAATATGCAGCTTTGGTCACTAAAATAATTAATCCTGCAAAAATGGAAGAGTCAATCCCTACCAAACATCGATGCCTGGCTCAATGATAAGGCTGACCTCGCAGCTAACAAACAACTGGCATTCTGAAAAATTCCAAGTAATTTGGACTTGTTAGAGGTCCCTGATTAAGGTTGACCCTGAAGATAGATAGATCTTTCCTTCCCTTCCTTTAATCCTAATCCTTCTTGCTTACTTTGTGTATTATGTTGAATCTGCTATTTTAGTGTATGTGGAAAAATTAACAAAACATTATAAATATTAAAAAGTTGATACTTACTACAGGCAGAAAAATCCTCTCTCCAGTCCCGTATGGGGTAGCCTGCATGTGAGCATGCTCTAGCATACTCTGTCACTGCTCGGCAGTACGTTTCATCATCATCCACTCTGAAGCAGTAAAATAATCCTGTCATCACTAAATCCTAAATTGAATACTCATAGAAATATCTGCTATGTGACATTACAGAACTCTCCACAGAGTTGGCCTTGCACAGTTAAAAGGGGCTACAGTTTTTGAGGCTTTAAATAGCATCACTTACAAAAGAAACTAGGGATACTGATTATGCTTTTGCATCTTTTACCATTTGACCCAACAAAAGATCTTTGCTTTATTTTAATGTTACAACAAAGAATGAGTAACATTTATTACAAAAGATTAGCAATGCTCATTAATAGAAACAACTTGGGAGAGGAATGGTGGTCTTGTTCTGAAGACAATGGCCTGCAAGTCTGGAAATCTGGGTCTTACTGCTGGCTTTGTCACAGACTTCTTGTGTGGCCTTGGTCAAAGTCACTCTCTGTACCTTCCTTCCCTGTCTGGAAAATGAGGATAATATTCCCTCCCTCATCAGGTTGCTCAAAGGATACATTCATTAATATTTGGGTTGTGCTCAGGTATTCCGGGGACAGGAGTCACTTTTTTTAAAGAGAGAAGTTAACGGATGTTCACTGTGAAGGACTTTGTACCAAAACATATTAGTCATAGCAAGACATCTCTGAGATAGGCAAGGTTATAATATATAGTCTCGGGCTTTATTTGTCTTTCAGCACAAGATCAAGCTTTCAAAATTAGTTGTTTTAAGACTATATCGCATTGTGTGTGTTTTGGTGCTTTCAACATACCTGTTACAAAGTCCCCATTTCCAAACTCCACAGTGATCAGTTTCTCTCCATCTTGCCTCATCTAATCCAATTAAATGAGTCTTAATAGAAAGAGAGACTTGGCATATAAACTATGGTGCCAGAAGGAACTTCTTAACCTGACACTAAGCCACAAGATGAGAGTTCTCTTTTATAAACAACATAAGCCTAAATTAATGAGATTCTGGGACACAGAAACTTCACTCAAAGTTTTGAATATTCACACCATTCACATCACAGGTGTGAATGTGTGTTGGGTTTTTTTAATCAAAGCCTTCTGCATATTGCCTTATTAACTCAATTCTGCCTTGAAAGTTTGCTTTCCATTGTTCTCCATTGTAAAAGAAAAGGTGCAATAAGTCACTGAAATGTAAATAGGCATTACAAATAAGATTCAGATCCTGCCTGGCTTCTGCTCCCATTGAAGTCAATGGGAGTTTTTCCACTGGCTTCAGTGAAAACATTTTTAGACCCAAGGTCTCTCTCACCTAATCATTTCCCTGCCATTACAGGGGGCCCCACGCACTGGTGCACCTTGTAACTTACTATTGTCTGTGTGTAACACATAATTGTCTAGTCTCCTACGTCTACTTCGGTCTAATTTCGGTTGCTGGGTTTAGTGTGCAGGTGTTTTGGTGGCCAGTGGTCTATAGGAGGTCAGATTAGATGATCGAGTGGTCCCTTCTGGTTTTAAACTCTATGATGCTAGTAAACCTGTATCTTGCTATCTCCGTTGTGAAGCATAAGAGAAAATCAAAAATCAATCATTTGTCACATATTGAAGTATAATGGAAGCAAGAGTTCCTTCAATTCATTGCATTGATCACCTTCTGTACCCAGGGCGGGCTTTAGGCTGATTCAGCCGATTCCCCGGAATCAGACCCCACGCCTAAGAGGGCCCCGCGCCTTAAGCTCCTTTTAAACTTTTTTACTTACCCGGGCTGCGGTCTGCTCCGGGGTCTTCCATGGCCCTGCTCCCCTGACCAAAGCGCCGGCAGGAGTGCGGCTGCCCCACAGCCCAGCTCTCCCAGCTGGAGCCCCGGCCAGAGCGCAGCAAGCCCTGCAGCCTCGCTCTCCCGGCTGGAGCGGGGCAAGCTGCCCCCGGTCCCTGCTGGAGCCCCGGCCAGAGCGGGGCAAGCCCTGCCGCCCGGCTGGAGCCCCGCCGGAGCGGGGCAAGCCCCGCCGCAACCCCGCTCTCCCGGCCGGAGCCCCAGCCGGAGTGCGGCAGGCTGCCCCGCAACCCCGTTCTCCCGGCTGGAGCCCAGGCTGGAGCAGGGCAAGCCACCCCGCAAACCTGCTCTCCCGGCCGGAGCGCGGCAAACCGCCTCGTGGTCCCAGCTGGAGCCCTGGCCAGAGCGCAAGCCCTACCCTGCAGCCCTGCTCTGCTGGCTGGAGCTCTGGGCCCTTTAAATAGCCCCCAAAGCCCTGGGATAGTGGGGGGCTCCGGGGGCTATTTAAAGGGCCGGGGCTCCAGCTGCCTCTGCCACTCCGTCCTTTAAATAGCCACAGGAGCCCCCCGCCCCTGTATTCTCCAGGGCTCCCATGGCTATTTAAAAGGTCTGGGGGGGTAGAAGCAGGGGAGCCCCAGGCCCTTTAAATAACCCCCAGAGCCCTGAGATAGCAGGAGCCTTGGGGGCTATTTAAAGGGTGGGGGCTCCAGCTGCCTCTGCTGCACCCCCTGCCCTGCCCACACCAGCCCTGCCCCCCCCGTCTGCAGCCAGCTCTGCACCCCGTGCCTATAGCCAGTCCCTGCCAACCCCCCTGCCCTGTCTCCAGCCAACCTCTGCTATACATCTCTATGGCCCTGCTCAAAGCCAGCCAGCCCCACACACAGCCCTGCCCGCACCAGCCCTGCACACCCTGCCTGCCCTGTCCACACCCAGCCCCGTACCCCTGCCCTGTCTCCAGCCAATCCCTGCTGCACCCCCCTGCCTGAAGCCAACCAGTTCCACACTCCTCTGTCTCCAGCCCTCTCAACCCCTGCTGCATCCCCCTGCGGCCCTGCCTGAAGCCAGCCCACCCCATACCCCCCTGTCTCCAGCCAGCCCTGCACCCCTTGCCCTGCCTGCAGCTAGATCCTACCTCCAGTCAGCCCCTGCCCTGCCTCCAACAGCCTCATGTCCACTGCTGCCCTGCAGTTCCCAGGCCAGTAACCTGCACACCTGCTTCAATGAGGGGGGCAGGGAGTAGCTGGGACCCGCACACGTGCACACCCGCAGGGAGTGGCAGGGACTCTCACATGTGAAATGGTGATCATTAATAAGCAGTCAACAGCATATATGATGCAATGTACATAATATATAATTGTATTATTTATATAGTTATGGAAAGTAAATAATACATGGAAGAAATAAAAGGCTTTTTTTTTTTTTTACATTTTTTTTTTTTTTTTTAGTCATCCCTGCCAGGGCCCCACCGAAAATGTTCAAATTGGGCCCCGAACTTCCTAAAGCCTGCCCTGTCTGTACCCACTTAAATAAATAAATAAATAAATAAATAGGAAATAAGAAAGTAAATAAAATTGTAAAAGATATAAACAAATAACATGGATAGTGATGTCACTAAGATTATTTGTTAGTGATATCCTTTTTATTGAAAAATCTGAGATATATTGCTTGGTCAATTATTCAATTTCAGTACACGTGAGGGGATAATCACTTCTAAATCAAATGATCTCACACTGTCTAACAGAAACCTGCACTGTTGGAAATGCAGGTGGTATTAGCAAACAAGACTAAAAAAACCACCTCTGAAATGAAGGGAGAAATAATGGATTGAATTTATCTGTTGCATTAGAGGGTACAACACTCATTGTTGTCTATGAAAGTAGCAACATTTTATGCCAGGTTTGAATTTGACTCACTGTTTATTAAGACTATAGCGACTATTGGGATCAAACAGAGAAACACTGGGAGGTGAGATTGGGGGAATGTGGAGAGGAAATTACTTTACTAAAATAAAATTGTACTAAAAAACTCCACTATCTAAAACCAGTCTGGCTATTGTTTAATATTTCAAAGAATGAAAATAAATGTTTAAAGGACACCATCCTTCTTACCTGCAAAGGTCATTCATGCAGCTAGAAATATACGAATAAGGGTCTATGCTTTCATGACAGCTGAGAAAAGGAAACTGTAGGAGTATTTGGCATTTGAAGAATATGGCCTGTGCATTTTTTAAAAAAAGTCAGTTAAATAACAGCTATCATATACTTCATGATACAAATATTATTCTTTTTACTTTTGTTTTCCCCATTGGGTGTCTATTACATTCCTTTTAAAACAAGACGATTCTCTCATTTTCTCCTATCTCCACTTATTCGCCCATTATATCAGTCACTATTCTTCCCAAACCAGTTTTGACTGGACTGAATTTCTTCTATAGCCCCTCAATGCTACAGCTAAACTGGCCAAAGTGACAAAAGCATCCTCTTCCACCCAGGAGCTGAGCACGTTTCCTCTGCAGTACTTTAAACTCCTCAGATAATGAAGGGATAAGGCATCAGGGCTGGGAATTAAACCCACAGTCCAATGTGGCAGTAAATAACTGTAAGTAGCCAACAATCCCCGTTCTTTTAATTTCATCACATACAGTTCTTCAAAAATTCTTAGGAAAGGTCTCTACATTAATGACAGGCCTGATCTAAATCTTCTCATTCCCAATGTTTCAGTGTTTAGAGCCAGTGTTTTGCTTTGGACCAACCTCTTCTCTACAAGCTTGATATACTGACTATAGTTTTCCTGATTCTGATCTTATTTATGCTGTTCCCCCTCATGTTCTCTAACACTGGTATAGTTCCATTGACAACAGCAGAGTTAATCCTGATCTTCACCAGTGTGAGATCAGTATCAGGTACTTTCTGTGTAAGTCCTTTAGGACTTTAAGAAGTCTCATGTATTATCAATAAAGAACATGCAGATGACTATATTTCATTTCTTATGCACCTATATAACTGGTTAGAAAATATGATTTATTCACTGGGTGCCACAGCATTTGCCTTTTAAAATATTTTATCTAATTTTAAAATGAATCATTTATTATTTTTTCATGTGTGTTGAATTTTAGGTCTGTGCAGAGCAATAAGTGCTTTGGTTTGGGAAGGGTTGGGCACTTTATTATAAAATTATTGTTAATGGAAATACATAAAACAGGCTAGAGAAGGTGAATCACTATAATGCATCTAATATGAAAATGTATACTGACCAACTTACCTCGGAGGACTCTGTGTCAGTCGAACATGGACTAGAAAAATCTGAGGCAGTAGTCACACAAATTGCATCATCTGGGGTTTGTACAGACCAACTGTTTGCAAATACAGCAATGTCTTCTGTATATTCACCTACTTCAGAAAAACATCGAACAGAATCATTTTCCACAAGAACAAAGGTTTTTCTGTCAACACAAAAGCCGAGGAACCCCTTGAATGAAATATTAGAATTATTTTCCAAACAATTTAAACGTACTTACTATAAGATATATTCAGTTAGTAGTTTGGAATCTTTACAAAATTATTTTAAATTTCAGTTTACCTTTTATACCATATTTAAATTCTAAAATGAATTAACAGGAAATGTCTAGTTTTCCAGGAAATATAGTTGTGGTAACCTCATAAGGAGTCAAAGGCAGATTTCTTACTATGAGGATTTGTTTGTTTTTGGCACTTCTTTAATACATTTTATTTAAAGACCTCTATATATATTTTGAGGAAAGTGGGTATAATAATCTCTCCTGTTCCCCATCCGCCTCTTCAAACGAAAAATCTTACCAAAACAAAACACTGCGCTACACACACAACTCCCTCTTGGAGAGAAGATGAGAGAAAGAACAAACCACATGGGACCGATGCTAGTCACACCACTTAACGCACTGTTGGAAGGTACCAGAGACTATGGTGAAGAGGGAGACATAAGAACCAGTATATAATAGAACAGCATTCCACAGATAAGGAAATAGATGCTCAAGGCCAAGCAACAAGGTTAGAGGGAAGACATCCCAGGTTTTCTAATTCCCATTGTCCTGCTCTAAGCACTATGTTTCCCATTTACTTCATGCTCTTAAATGTGCAAAAAGAGTGAAACAGCTGCATTTCCTCCATCTTGTGGGACACAGCAGCAGTTGATACCAATCAACAGGTCAGAAGCCAGGGATACTAAAATGAGATGCATCTACAATTCCCTTTATCAAAGCCTGCATACATTGCCTCCAGATTAAACCAGCTCAGGACACAGGGAATCCAGTCCAATATCTTTTAAGTCGAAATTGCAATGTTTTGTGGAGACATATTGATTTTGACAAAGTTTTCATCACCAAGGTTTCTTGGATCACTGAGGCTCTCTGGTCACTTCCAACCAGAGAGAGAGAGACACTCACAGTCTATAGCCTGGAGTCTCAGCAATGGCCTGGGAGGGGAAGAATCTGATTCAGGCAAAGCAGGGACATAAGCATAGGTCTCCTACATGCCAGGCCAGTGCCATTTCACTCAGGCTATAGAATGAGTTTATAGCTCTCTGGTCAGATGAGATCCAATCTCTGAGTCTCAATCTCTTTCCCTCCTCTCCCTCTTCTAGCTCCCCCACAAGTCCTGTACCTGGAAAACCTTCCTGAATCAAACAGCCCAAGGTTTTATTCCAAATAAAGACATTCTGACAAATTCTGTTTTATATTCAACATTCAAAAGGTTTTGCTTTTGTTCCAGTGATGAACAAAACCAAATTTTGAAACCTCAAAAGTTGCTGTTAAATAGAATTGTCCTCCTCTGGGCAGATCTATCAAAATGAGTAAGGTGTCATATAAAGGAAACAACAACAACAAAAAGATGGCCATTAAGAAAATCAAACAAAAATACAATAAGATTCTACTGCTATTTAAGTATTCAGAATCTGTAGCATGCCTTTAATTTCACTCACTTTTTTTCTTTGGGAGAATCCCCATCTGGATTCATTTTTGTATCTTGAACAGTTTTAGGATTGTAGCATTGTCCCATTTTTCCACTTGTCCCACTGTATTTAGCAGTTTATTTTACCATCATTAGAAATGTTGAATTCTTAAATGTACTTTCTACTACTACTTTGGTAGGTTGTGAGTTATGTCTAATGCCCCAGCAACACTACAGCCATAACCGAATCAGGGATCTCATTGCAAGGGTGTCCAAGACTTTAGCCCACTTTCAGAGATCCTACAGTTCTGAACTGCATTGCTAAACTGGAAGACAGTCATATCAACAACAGATCCCCAGATTTGGTTAGAGCTGTAGTGTAGCTTAGGCCAATGTGAGTAATCAGTCTGCAGACTACAAAGAACAGTTCACCTTGCACTGCTGATGTATGGAAATACCAGAAAGGATTGATGAGAGCTGGAAACATATAGATGTAGAGAGAGAGTTGCAATTTATAAGTATTATGAACCCATCACATCTCATTCTTGTGAAAAATATCACAACAGATTGCTTCTCTTTTGAACACACAGTGTCAAGGTGCAGTGTTATAAACTCAGTTCATGTTTAATTTTTAATGTGATACATATCTCTCTGCTTCTAAAAGACAGGAATTCTGCCATTACAGTTGCCAGATTATCGTGCCATTAGTACTGTGTAATGCTGAAAGTGGAGACAGAAAGCAGACCACCTCTTGAAAGTGTTTTATGATCAACAGTAAACTAAAGAGACACTGAAACTATATTTTTAACTCTGTGTGAATCAATGATTTTTTTAAAAAATCATTAGTTTTAACTGGCCAGATAATGTACTATGCTTTGGTATGCAGACATCAAACGTCTGGAACAGAACAAACAGTACCATGTCACTGAATAACTGGAGGCTGTGGAGGGGTTACAACCAGTTTCTATTGGGCAGAAAATCAAAGCTATGCACACACACAAACACAGCCAACTGCTTCTCACTCTCCTGGTACGATAAATAGCACCTGGCTATTGCCCAAGAGCGATGCGGAAAGAGGGAGAAAAGTCAGGGTAATATTGAGACAAAACTTGTGATTTAAAAAAATAGCCAATGTGAGAAACTAAACTCTCTCTGTAGTTTGTTGTAGTGGTTAAATACCATTATGACTTTTACTTATATCAGGGATTGTTTGGGAGAAACTGCTCCTCTTGTGTTCCCAACCTTCCTCCTCTTGTTTCACCAGCTGCGAGCTGGTGTCTGCTCTAAAACAAAGGCAACACAGAACACTTTTCACTTGGGTGTGCATAAAATATTATCTACAGTAGACAATGGCCAGTATAAAGTGTTGCATAGAGAGAACACTATTCACTTGAGGAGAAATGCTGTTTTAACTTTTTCCAGATCTGGCACCCTTGCTGAAATCAACAGCACAAACTCATAGTCTCTCAGGTGGACTATAGTGATGCCACTTGATTATTCATCTTCTTAAAATGTACCATCTGTCCCCACAGCAAAGTATGTTAATAAAAGGGTAGCAATGGAAAAAAAATAAACTTCCTCAACAAGGTTTTTCAATTTTCTGTGTTTCACCAACCAATAAAACAGCAACATATTGTTTAAAATAACTGTGTAGATCCGTGTGCTGAGCTATTGCCTTTCCAAATATTAATTTGGGTTTGTTTGTTTTTTACATCACATTGCTTTCACAAAAAACAATAGTATTTTGGTCATTAAAAGTTTGTTTATCAATTAAATTAAGCATGTGCTTAAGTGTTTTGCTGAACAGGCAAGGACTTAAGCATACACTTAAATGTTTTGTTGAACTAGCCCTACTCGTTAACATTTGTGATTAGGGAAAGTGGACCAGACCCTATAAAGTCTACTCAAATCGCCTGAAAATAAATTTAAACAGATAATAGACACAACCTTTTAGAGCACATCCTCATATTTACAAGACATCAGGACCACAGAATCTTTTTTTTTTTTTAAACAAAGGAAAGGTGCATTTCTGGTATCTTCACTTACTATTTTGTATTATCAGGTCATCAGATTTATTGCCATTATAATTTCCACACAGGCCACAAGGTTTTCCTTTATGTTCTTCTGTCAGTTTAATATAAATACCAGAGCTTCCATCCCAAGCAAGAGAAAAACCAAAGGTAGTTTTCACCAAAATATAGTCGGCCAGCCTCTCAATGAAAACATTTCCAATTGTCTGAGGCAATGTCAATCTGGAAAAATAGAACAATCCATTTTAAACACGACAAGTGAGGCTAGAACTAGAAAAAGATTACATAAAATGTCACCTTCTAACTCATCAGATCTCTTCCCTGTGTGTCCTCAAAGTCTGTTTACTTTTCTGTCAAAAATATGTTTTCAATATCTGCCACTCCTGTTACTTTGAACAATCAATTCAGTAAAATGGATTATTTTCTGTCACATACACAATCAATACAGTATTGATATATAAACCACAAAGAACCCATGTTGACTTTCAAATCCCATGGTGCATTTGCAGCACTGCTGTGTTAGGAAAGACATCTTTTTACTTGTAAGCTGAATAGTTTTGACATGGAGTCATTGACAGAGACTTTAAGCATGGGACCCATGAAGTCATTTATACAGTTCCTTCTTAGAGTCTAAGTGCACGTTTAATTCATTTGTAAACAGAAGCAGCAAAAGGTAGATGTGCCCAAAACCTTTTTAAAATATCAGTTACTGAGAGGGTAATGACATGGAGCCATATTCTTCAAGTTTTCAATACATTCAACTCCCTTTGAAGTCAATAACTATTCTGTACATAGAATGTGTGTAGAATAAGACCCTCACTTAATCAAAGATTAAATAGCACAGAACATATTATTAGTCATGTACAGTATATCCTCTAACATGCCTGTAGCTCTGTCCAGTTAGTGGGGACAACTATGTTTGGATTTCCACCAGACTCTAGTATTGCAGAATCACTGTCTTCAAAGGTTGCTGCTTCTTGGACTAATGGCAATATCCTTGTAGCTACCAGGTGTAGCAGCTCAGATGTGAGAACACCAGATCTACTCATCGACTCTTATGTTTGAAACAAAGAAGGGTAAACCTGATAGAGTTCAGGGTTTGGTGTATCTCAAATACTATTTTGGGCCTCAAAATGGTAACAGAAGGAACTTAAGGACCCTGATGAACTCGATTTGGACTTCTCTACCATGGGGCATTGCACTCAGTGTAGACAATGACTGACTGTCATGTTTTAAACAATATCAGGGTTGGCCAAGGGTTAACCAAGACTAGCTAACGTCATTTTAAAAAAGACAATCCAATAATTAACATATTATAACACCATGCAATTTCCCAGCGTAGAAAAACTTTCAGTCAAGGGACAGACAAGTGAAAAATCAGAAATCAGATGCCTTATAGAGGCCCACCACTGAAAATAGAAAAGTTAAGAGGCTAACTCAGACAGGTGTGAGTGAACAACTCGCTCAACATTTCAGTAGAGTTAAGTTCCTTTCTGGATTTGACTTACTGGTAATAATTATAACCTCCGTGTTTTACCATATGACATCTGAGGGTATGTCTTCACTGCAGAGTTATGCCAAGCTTTTACCTGATATTGCCCCTAGTCCCTATCCCATCCACACACAAAAACCTCTCCCCTGAGTTTAGTGGTACTTTCAGCCCATGCTAGCTGGCGCAGCTGTGGGTGTAGATTAGTGTATAGGCTCCACTTTCACTCGGGCTGGTAACCAGTCCACTTTGCAGTAAGGAT
This sequence comes from Gopherus flavomarginatus, assembly GCF_025201925.1. Classification (NCBI taxonomy): domain Eukaryota; kingdom Metazoa; phylum Chordata; order Testudines; family Testudinidae; genus Gopherus; species Gopherus flavomarginatus. The sequence continues at coordinate 77,493,970 of NC_066617.1, read as the reverse complement.
GCAGGCTAAATTACTCGAGTGCCTTCCCACAATTCCAATACTTCATTTCAGTGGTAAGAAGTTGCAAATACAGTCAGTTCATTTACCTGATTCCTTCTTTTCTTACTTCATGTCCCACAACAACTATTTCGTCCTGGCTTGAAAAAAATAAGCTGATTGACCGCAGACAAGAATACACCGAACCATCACACTGGAGGCTGTTATGAACCTTGAGAGGAGAAAAACACACACATGCACTAACAACAAATGTGGTTTTCTGCTCAATATTTACATACAACTCTTAATAAATTTACACATATAATCTTTTACATATCTACACACCTCTCACTGAAGGATCCCAAAGAACTTTAGAAATAAATATTTAAACAATACAAAGGATCAATAATACAGGGATATACATGGTTAGAAGACCACTTTGCCTTGCACTGCTATGAAACCCAGTAACTGTTTAGCAGAACCCAGCATCACTACATAGTAGCTTAAGACAGAAAAAAGAACTGGAATATTTTATCCAATTGAAACTACAGAGAGAATTTAGTTTAGGCAGAATATAATTACCTAGTTATGGGTTTGGTAATGATACTGTGGAGAACACCCCATAAAAGTGCAAGTGGGCCTTTACTGCCCAGAGGCATGTGTTCCTTGAAAGATGGGACCACCAGCAACACAACAGCCCCAGCACCATATGGGCACTCTCAATATTGATCTAGAAAACAGACTAGCATCTATTGAATCATCAGCATCCCTTCCTGCAGCAAGTAGGGGCTTATGTGGAGGTGTTCCATCCAAGTATTGATTCTGCTTTGTCCTGCTTGGTTTGAGAGTTCTGTTAGGACAGTGTAAACAACTTATATCAGCAAAAAAAAATGCTTTTGCCAGCGGAGATGTCATCAAAAAATAATAATCACCCCTCTAACTGGCATTACTGTACCAACACAAGATTTTCATGTAGTCCTGCCCAAGGCAGATACGTAGATCCCAAAACCCTAATATATTCTATAGCACAAATGTTTAGCTCAATGAACATCTTCTCTCCTAATCAATTTCTATTTTCAAATCTTTACACTGGGGATATCTGGAAGCCTCTTTGATATGAAATCCTGTGTGATTATCTATGCCCAAAACTAGTCCAGTCCACCTGTCCTGGTCAAACCACATTTAATGTAAGTAGAATCTCTATATTTCAGAAAACCTCCTCAACTCATATTTGTCTCTATAACTACCACTTGCAGTTTTACAAATCTGTCATGGACACAATATCTTTATCATAGTTATCAAAGTTATTATCTTTGGAATAATACCAGTCTTAACTTCATTTATATGTAACAAATGATGCTATTCAATGTCAGGGCACTGATCACTAACATTAAATGATTCAATCTGGGGCTAATGAAGGAGACAGTCAACTACTTTGAAATCAGGAGCAAAGTTCCCCATGTTTGCCTAAAGAGATCATTTTATAATACAGTTTACAGTTTATAGAGATTTGTAGATGTTATTGCATGTGTACTTACAGAGTTTTTGATCAGCACATTCTATAAATCTAAAAAGGAAATAAACCACCTTTTGATCCATTTACTGTCTCTGTTGAGCTATTTTTGTTATGCTATAACACAAGTTCTATGTAATATCAATCTTTTGCATTTCATTTCAAAACACATATTCACACACTTACCCATACAGTGTACTGAGGTTCCGGAGCACTGCAATCTTTTGCAAAAATGTAGGAACAATTTCCTGGGAAATAGTAGTAGATGCCATCAAATGTTTCAAAGTGATACTGTCCCCATGATTTGCAAATTCCATCTCGATCCTTGCCATCATTAGGTACTGGGGAGAATAAATAAGATGAGCATATAAAATGCAAAATAACAAAAAAATTACACAAGTGTCAGAGACATGTATAAAAGTAAGATATTACATGCATAGTAGATAAGCATACATCAGCACAGAAGATAGTTTTATTTATCATTCAAGAAATGAGATTAAGGCAAGTTTTAAAACTCCTAGGTGGGAACTGTGGACCGATGAAGCCAATGGAAATGTTGCCATTGACATTAATGGAGCCTGGATTTCACCTTTAAATTATAACTAGGAATGGACCAATGAGTAGAGCGGGGCAAAATTTTTGGATCCAAACTTTTTTTTAGTGAAAAAAGTCAGATTCCATGACAATTAAGCATTTCACGAATTCATGTTGATTTCACCAATTTGGGGGGGTGGTTGGGGGAAGTAACTGAAATTCTGGGGTGGGGAGAAATCAGAACTTTTTATTTTGACATTTTTAAACTAAACATTATGATTTTTCATTTTGAAACATTTTTATTTGACATTTCCTTTCATTTTGGTTTTAAAATTTAAATATATCTGAAAATGGTTGAAATTGAAATGAAATATTTTTTTCAAATAAAACATTTTGTTTAATACAAAATGAGTTTTGTTTTCAACTTGTTGAAATTGCCAGTGAACCAAAAAAAATCCATTATCCAGAAAACTCTACAAAGAAGAGGATGATCATATCATTTAAGTTTAGGTCCGTGTTTGGTGTATGGGCTCAGGGTGAACCAAGGCTAAGATTTTGGTCCAGTTTCAACAGCCCCTTTGGCCTACCATCTCAGCTGACGCAAATCAGTGCAGTTCCATTGAATTCAATGGAGTTACACTGGTTGACACCAGCTGAGGCTCTAGGCCTGACCTTAGAAAGTCCCTCCACGGCTGCTGTTGCAGATGTTCTACAGAGCCTGAGGAATCACAATAGGGACAAACAACTTCTACCCCAATTCTACTACCAATAGATTGCACCTGCCAAAACTTGTCCCATTAAAATATTTGAACATCCTGTCTTCAGAATGGGCAATAGGGCACTCTAAGTGGAAATGCAGTGATGTTTTTGGTGACACAGCTAAGTAAGTAAAAGCAGATATGGTACATTATGATGCACTGGGATACTGTTACAAGTATTAATAAAATTCAGGAACATCTGACACTCTTCTGTACTCCCATATCTCACTCTGAAATACAGCATTTGAGCCACCCAGCCTCCTTTTAGAATTACAGCTTGATTATAAAGCAATTGAAAAAGTGCCCTGAACAGGTATTATTTTAACAAACTCACCCCTAAATCTCACTCTAATCTGAAACTCAATTCCGTTGCTGATTACTGAAACTTACCAATTTGGCACCTTTCACCATGAGCCTGAAACATCTGACAATCACATACACCCGCCTCTGTACAAATTGCTCCATTAAGGCATTCTTGAGGACAAGAGCCTGAAAGAAGACATAGCAGCCTTCCACATTAAAGTTATTTTTCAAACACTTATAAAGACAAATACAATTTGAAAATATAGACCAGGCAGAGACTACTGTCTAGCTCCCACATTTCACTTACAAAGAAACATTTTTAAAACTAGCAACACTATAGGATTCACCATGATTTGTATTCATTGATATGAAAGAAACCAAAAACTCCATCTTGTCTTAAGAAAGTGCCACTGTTCAGCTCATTTGATCAGTTTTTGCATGCTGGATGCTAAATAACAGCGATGGGAATGTATCATCTGTGAAACCCCTCAATTAGCTTCGAACAAACTGAAGAGTTTGATTGACATCTAGAATATTCTAAAAGAGGCTTTAGGTTGGTCTTCCATGGACAACTGTTATCAATCCCACTCAGCATACCTACTCAAGGCCCAAAAGTGACACACAAGAAAACTAGGAGTGGAAATAACTGTAAAGCAATAAAGAATTTGTTTCATTAAGTGCTTGGGTGCCCCATTAATAGGTACATTAGAAACTAATTGTTTTTTATAACTATCTTCTATGATTTAGCAAGTCAGAAGTACAAGTTACCAAAACAAGATTAGATAGCACTGGGTTTTGCATAGAAGGTAAATACTATCAAAAGTTACACAATCTCTGGTAACAAGGGATCGTTGATGGATAGATGGCATTTTACTGAAATCCTTTCAAACAGGTAGTGAATTACTAACATGGTACTGACCTCCTGATGGACTTTGACCCTGAGTAAGGTCCCCATGAAGGTGAGACCCAGCCGAATCTGCTCCAGTCTATCCGAGAAACAAAGAAGCAAAACCAGAGTGTTAAGACTTCATAAATGGTCTGACTAATTCAATTCTAGGGATTTTGCAGCAATTTTAGGATAGGACAATTACTTAATACATAAAATGATCTTGCATGTATATAGAGCTCTTGATCCAAGAGAATCCCAAAGCACTTTGTAAACACTAGGTAAAATTGTAAACCACATGGAAGGAATTACTTTCTCCATCACTGAAATGCAGCGATCCCTGGGGTGGAACACAGCAACAGAGATATCAGAAGAAGGACAAGGAGCACAGCTCACTGAGATACTAGCACAAGACTAGCCATCTGCCCCAAGCAGGCACTCAGCATTTTGTGTGGCTTCCTAGCATCCCAGATGCTAACCCCCACACTCCTGTGCCAGTGAACAAGTTGCTTTCTCCAGGATTGGCAAATGGCAGTAATTTACAGGAGTTTGCATCTCTCTCTGACACACAACAAAATCCTAGTACGCAGAAGAGTGAGAGACTTTAAACTCATCCCAGATGGAATAATTGTCAGGTCTGCTCCCTGAGATATCTCAATAGCAATGAGGCTGGGGAATGGTCTTCGGAGGCACAGACTCTGCCCTGGGAACCTGCTGCACAGCCCAGGAGCGTTGCCCAATAACAACACTATTTGCAAAATTGTTCGGCTATGGTTTCATTATTGTGCTTTTCACCAAACATTCACTCCCAAGTTTCTGTTTGCTCTCACAAAAGGTTTAACAAAGACCCTCCTCCCCACATTGTGTGTTAGGATGGGTAATTCAGGAAGCATTTTGCTAAGAATGAATGAGGCTGTGGATTTAAGTTTGAGGAAAGCAGGTATGGAAAAGCTTCTCCTCATCCTTGTCTTGTTATTACCATTTCCATTCTCCTTTACAAAGACCTCATTGTGACAATACCAAAGCCCCGTTGCAGAAAGGAGGGGGATTTTTGCCCCTCTTTCTTTCTGTGGTATAACCTACCTCAGCTGCTAAGAGATCTCTTTTCTGTCGAGTTGCATTAAACTGGTTTCTGGAAGAAAACAAAAAGGATCTTGTGTAATCAAAGGTCCCTGAGCAACCTGAATAAGTTGTTCCCTAGGGAGAGGTGTTTCTCTCTGATTTCCAGCACGTTATCAAAGAGGTCTTTCTTGGGTTAACATTTAAAAAGGTGACTTTTTTCTTTTCATAGTCTCGTTTTACAAAATTCAAGAGTGCTCAGATCTCTGCTCTTGAACACAGGCTACTTGTTCAAGGAGGTACCTGGCATTTATGGGGGAGGGGAGATAAGCAAATTGGGCTTATAATATGGGACACAAGATAGTGAAGTTCTTTCATTAGATGCCTGAATGGTACATATGTTGTTGAGGTACATCAGTGCTATTTGCATGTGCAGTGGTCATGGTGTTAAAAGTGTATGGTTACCTTCCAGTGGTAACTAAATTACAATAGGCAATAATTACATTGATTTAAGAAATAATGGCCTCAATCTACAAAATACACTTTGTTTTATTTAACAGGCCAGATTTTGTACAATATAGTGTGTGATCGTTAGATGTATGAGAAGTAATTAGACGTCCAGAGCTGAGTTCTAATCCTGCTTCTACTGAATGGCAAAGTTTCCATTGACTCCAATGGGATCAGGAAGATACCCTAGTTTTGTTTTGAACTATTACAAATAACTTGCTTTGCAAGTGCTTTTATCAGACTGAGAAAATGAATTATCACTGAGACTATATTTATTGTATAACACATTTTATTTGTGGAGAAATTCCTTTCTGTGTGTCACTAGAATTTTATTTTTTTACCCCTGAAACTAAAATGGTATTTAATTAATGTACATTTGATCAGATATGAGAATAGTCACATAAGAAACTCATCCTGTGAACTTACTTGGGCCCCTGAGGAACACCATGTTTTTGTGATTACTAAAGAGGTGCACTTCTTTTTCCAAAAAGGATTTGCATGTTTAATCCCCAGCTCTTTGGGAAGAGTTATTAAATGGAAGAAATACTTTATGTCTAAGTTACTAAAAGTAAAAGGTGTTCTACACAAGGCCATATTGTATTTTTTATACTTCCATCATATCAGACAAGCCTTACTGATTTCACCTCGATTTGCTTTTAAAACTCTGCAAATGAGGAATGCACACTCACCTTGGTGTTCTTCTCAAAAGAGAAAACTCGCAATAGGATCCTGTTGGATAAAAAATGATGGAATTAAACCATTTTTCCCTCTATTTCCTTCTACGCATTTCACATGCAGACAAATGTTTACCTGACTTTGGTTTAAGAAACAAGAGTGAGTTTTGTTCTTTAGAAGAGGGCTAATGACAGTAAGTTTTCCAGAAAGCATTTATGCAGCCTTTCCATCTCCCTGCCAGCAAAGATAGAAACACTTTTCTTCTGAGTGATTGATGTCTTTCATCTTCAGAACCTGATCCTGAGAAGTGCTGAGAACCTGCAATTTCCAATGAGCCCAGTCCTACAAAGTGCTAAGCACCCTTGACTCCCAACATCAACAGTGGAAGTGGTGAATGCTCAGCACCCTGCAGGATCAGACTGAAGCTCACAAATACGGAAGGTGCTCAGAACCTCTCCGGATCAGGCTTCAGTGCAGTTCCCTGTAATGCTTTTCTGAACATAATAATTATAAACCTTTAGTCCAGTATGTTTAAATCTTGCTCTAGATTTCAAGCAGATTTACTTTCATTTAAGAATATTTTTACTTTCAAGCTATGTGAAAGTTACAACACTTGAAAAATTTCTGTTATCCTCAGGAATCATTTTTCTAAGCTGTCTATGGTATCTATTATTAGCATGTGTGATGACAACAGCTGGGACAGTTTATATAATCAGTTTGCCAAATATTTACTCTAGAGTTATAAAAAATGTTCAGACACACTGCAGGTGTAGTCCAAATCTTGATCAAACCCATAACCTGTTCATAACAATTACGCCTACGTCAATCTGATAACACATTTGACAATAAATAGAAGCAGGAAAACCAAGAAAAATAATTTTGTTCTTTACTAATCATTCTTTTTCAAATTCAAGCATTAAAGACTGAATTTAAAAAAAAATCAGCCATTTTTAGTTTCAAAAGGAGTAAAAGTATGTGATGTAAATATATTTTAGTCTGTATTATTGGTTTGTTTGTTTATTTAATTAAGCTATGGGCTTTAAGAAATATTTGCTTTACAGTGAAAGAAAAATAAGTAACTGTATTACTAAATTGTTAAGAGAAGTCTTTCTAAAAGGTTTTTAGTGAAAAAATTGAGCATAAAATTCTTACCTTGCAAAGACAACAGCAGAGAATGAACCAAGAATACGCTCCAGGGTATCAATAAGTTGAGTTTTCCCACAATATTCATTTCAGTGTAGCTTCTTAGTATAAAGTGTATCCAAATTGGTGGCCTTGACTATTATGGCATCTTAGAAGTATGTGTCTCTGGAATGTTTAAATCTTTTATAAATTTAGATAGCAGAGAAATTTAAATAAGGCAGGGCACAAAAAAAAAAAAAAGAAAGCAGGGAGAGAATTAAAAAGAAACATCAAGCTTCCTAGCCACATCCAGCTTCTGGAGCTCTGGAAATGTTGCATACAACTTTTTGGCTGTGCTTCTCTCATTAGTAATGCATAGTAACTCCTTACCAGAGCCTGTATTAGTTACACTTACACCAGACCTGCAAGGCTTACTGCTCTTTTGGACTGAATCAACCCTTTATAACGTTCATGGATAGTGATATGGAAAGAAATTTTGCCATGTCATGATGCTTTGAAAGATTTTTCAAACAGTTGTCATTTCATGTTTGTGTGTTTTGAAACTTGTGCTAATTAAAATTGCTGCCCTTTCTACCTTTTACTTATTAAAATGAAAAAAAGAAACTTTTCAGTTCAAACTTACAATAATGTTCTCGTGTAAAGTACCACTAAGTTGTTTTACTGGCTAATATATTAAAGTATTCAACAAACATTTTAAATAAGAGACATTAATTTCCATTAAATAAATTACCTGGATTTTAACTACCTAGTGGAAGCAAATAAGTTTTTTCCTTGTAGTATTTTGATAATGTCACAAAAGAAAACTTCCCAGAAGTTTATATTTTCTTTAAATAAAATGTGTTTTAAAATCTCATACATAACAGAAAGGGAATAACTGTTGGTGCAGGGGCATAAGTATTTTGGAAATTTTTCCATCCTCTTGGCTATATTCTTCATCAAAATGTAATGTAAATAAAGGAAAGACACTACCTCATCTAGTCTAGCCCTAGAGCTACACTAATCTTCCCTTCAAATTCATTGGAGATTAAAAAAAAAATCTGTATATCAAAACATGTACATTACTAATCCAAACAACCACTTGATCATAGCACTGTACTTTCCCTTCCTCCTAGACCTTCCACAGCCCATTTAGTGTTTGTCATTATGTCTTAATTTAACCCAGGGTCAAACCGTGCAAACACACACTACTGCATGTAGTATTCACTGACACGCCATTCTTGCTGATTAAAAATTCCTCAGCGTAAAAGACAATGGGTGAAATCTTGGCCCAATGAAATCAATAAAAGTTTTGCCATTTATTTCAATGGGCCAGGATTTCACCAATTTTATTTTTATGTAAAGCATCATCTAGGTTTATGGTGTGCGCATAATTATAAAGAATACTGATGATTTCTGTAGGTATATATCAGGAAAATATGACATTTACTGAGAAATTGTTACAAAGTATACTTACAGAGACCTAAAAAACAATTTGTTTGGGAGGGTTGTTTTTGTTTTTATTGATTACAGGCAACACACAAATAATTGCTATAACTGAATGGTACATATTGTGCAGTGATTTAAGTACACCAGTAGACAGAGAGATTAGAAAAACACATTTTCCTTTTAAAAAAAATTACTTTGTGCATTTGACAATACCATGATTAGACAGTTTCCCTTGGTGGCTCTTTCACACGGGACAGATTTAAAAATAAAGAAAAGGAAAATGTTATAGTAAAACCATAAGAGTTGGCACTGGGACCCTAGGGCAGGTGTACTACTCGAAACTGCCTTTACCTCAATGTTTACACACAACTAGGGTGGTCTCCTTGTGCCTTTGACGTGTTTAAAAGATAAAGCCAACAACTTCCTCAAAACAAACTGGAGAATAACCAATCAGATTTCCACTCCAACCAATGCTGTACTGAGCCCACCAATGCAGCTCCCACCCCAAAAGTAACAACATGCAGCATGTCTCTAATCTCATGCTGGAAGGCTATTTTAGATTCAAGTGACTTCAGAAGTTAAGGGCCTTGCATGGAAGCTGTCCTACCAGCAGTTCTCTTTCTTTTATCCATCTAGCTTAAGTGCCTTCACTGACTGAGAGAGATGCAGTATTTCAAAAAGTCAGGCCTCAAGCCACTTAAAGCTTTATAGTTCAAATTCACTACCTTAAACTCGACACAGAAATGAACAGGAAGCCAGTGAAGCAGCTGGAGCACTGGTGTTATGTACGGCTGGAAAGATGTACCAGTTACTAAACAGGCTGCCATGTTCTACATCTGCTTCTCTTTCCAGGTTGATTTAAGCTGTAGGCCCATATAGAGTGCATTGCAGTAATCTAATCTCTATAGATGACTCTTAGCAATGAATATAACTTCTGAAAAACAAACTCCATGATGTATTCCTCCACATTTTGGTATTTTAAAAAATGTATAGTAAAAAATCATTTTAAGCGTTGTTTATCTGTCTATTTTGTCTCATTTATCCCATCTACTTCTTATCTTCTAGAGGAATCAATGAAAATATTTCCCAGTGTGAAATCTTCCCTACAACCCTTCCCCCATCTCACCCCTCCAAATGAAGACCTTGCCTTGGTGTCCTGGACTTTGCAGGCAAGAACTGCATATGATGTTTTCTAGGACACATTAATGGTATATTTTGATTGATCAAAGGGATAATTTTTGAATAATATATACTCCAACATTGACCTGGAAAATCACCCGGGATGAGTAAGAGAGCAGGTTGTTATCTGTGCCTTTGCACCTCTGCTCACTGCCAAGAAGGGAGCCACTTAATGTGAATGATGAATGGACTCCTGTCTATTAAGAGCTGGATTGAGACCTCCTATTAATTTCACAGATCACCAAAAGGAGTTAATAGAAGTAATGACTTTTGATTATTACCAGCCTGGTACGGACCCAAGCCAACAATGCAGAGATGAGAGGCTCCGAATTCTATTACCAATTCCCGAGCCATCTAGTCTTCTACATCAGTTATTTTTGTCTTGTAAATATATTCATCTTTCCTTTCTTCATCTCTTACAAAAGCAGAGATGTAAAGATAATCTGACCTCAGATTCTGCCGTTCCCAAGCCCATACTTTAAATTACATATAAATGCATCATACTTGCATAGCTCCATGGACAGAAATATTTCTATTACCTTATTTTAACAAAGTAACACATTAGGTTTAATCCTAAACAGACACTATTTAATCAGCCACCTAACAATTATTCTCTGTGTAAGTGAGATGACTGGAGTATTTGGTGCATATCAATACCTTCATGATTTGGTAATTTCACAGTATCTTCAGAAAACTATTTACTGAAAGAAGGGCCAATTCTTATGAATATAAAGTACCACTGTAATGAAACATACCACTGTATATTATAAAATATAACTACTATCGGGGTGAAAGTTGGGAGAGGGGTCATCATGTATCAGTCTTTCACTCTTCTTCCTCTCCACTTTCACATCTATTCTCCTCTTCTCACATCACTGTTCCTATGTTGGCAATTCCTTTTTGCCATGACTTCAGATCCAGGCATTTTGGTATTGATTCTTTCTCACCATCCCTTGTCCCCACCACAGCCTGGTTCTCAGAGATTCTTTTAATTCTGTACACTCTTACCCAAGGATTATTTTTCCCACCACTACAACTCTGAAAATATGAGGAGACGTCTCTAATTTGAAACTTTCATTTACTGAGTTTTAACACTCTTTTGGAAAAGAAAAGGGCCCAGAAATAGCTTCCCTTTGTGTTGTGTACACACCAGTGACTCTGTCCTGAAAGTCTCATGGAACATCAACTGGGTAACCAATAACTGACTGATAACCAATGTATGAAGTTATTCTTACTGTTGTTTAGATGCTATTTAATGTGTCTGATACTTAGTGCTGGAAAAAGACATGTTAATATCATACTTTACAGTATAGTGTAACTAGTTTCCTTTATATTATTTCTTTGTCCTTGCAAAAGCAGTGAAGACAGGCAAACAATATAAAAGAAAGTAGAAATATTAAAAATACAGAAAGAACACAACAAAATTAGATTAATCTTGAAATAATGCAAAGTGAGAGAAATATTCCAGAACATACACACTTATTCGGACTGAGAAACTTGGAAAGCAATAATGCACAGAGACATAGGAAATCATACTAGAAAACATGTTAGACATTAGTTTGCAATGTGTCATAGCTGCAAAAAGGTCCATGCAGGTTAGGCCTTCAAAACACAGACATAATCAGGCATATAGCAGCAAAGCAATAATCCTCCATTCTACGATTCTAACACAACTGCACCTGTAAAACTGCATTAATGTCTGGCAACTATATTACCAGAAAGACTGAGAAATTTGAGGAAACAAACAGCAACAAAATTCACTAGTGTAATAGGGGGATGACAGATAAGGCAAGGTCGTAACAGTCCAACAAGCATTCAAGGAGGGAAAGCAATTACTCAGCGAGGTAGACTGTGGTATAAGAGTCATGGGATTAAAATTAAGAAATGGGAAGTGTAGGGGGGGGGAAATTAAGTTGAATAGGAGGAATTACATTCAGACAATGAAATGAATTTGCCTGCATAAGGGAATAAGTAGAAGCCCCACTGCTTGAGACCTTTGAAAAATCAAGTAATAAAAAAAAAAAGATCCCATGAGAACACATATGTTAGGTAACCATCCTGCATTGGGTGACATAGGGAGACAAACTGAATGATTAATAGGTGTTCTCTATCTAGACTTTCTACTGTTAGAAATGACAAAGTTAATTTAAGATATTAATTCTGTATTTAAAAGTTTGTTGGCTGACTTCAAATATACAAAATTAACAGCCTCATTGAATAACAAACTTTTTAATAACCACTTATAATCTATGTGGGTATTACAGTCGAGCACAATTTATTTCAATGACTCTAAAACCATAGCAGCAAGGAGCATCTTCAGCTTCTACAAGGACTGTGCAGCATAAAAGGGCAATCTGGTCAGCGAGGATACACCAGGCCAGAGCCACACTGGTCCAGCTACTCCCAATTTTGGCTCTCCCTACATTGTTGATGACAGTGACACATGGAACTTTTCAGAGCTTGCATCACACCCACAGTTGGTAGTCCCAGTGTCAGGTGTCCAGACTAGGCAGGATCCACATTTGCACAGCAGCTCCCAGTCCCTACTCTGCCTCCTAAACTTAATGCTCCTGAAGCTAGTGAGCCCTGGGATGGTGCTTGGGCCAAGCTGGAACCAGATCACCTCCAATTCCCAGCTGAGCCTCACTGCTGCTGGGGGACCTCTTTCTGGTCTTACACATCTTGTTGCTGATAAGGGCTAGCTGAGGAGGGGCAGGCTATACCAGAGCTGAGTTGGTAAAGCTGCTCCTACCACTATTGATGGTAGAAGAATCCTTTTCACCACTCATCCCCCAGTGAAGGTAATTGGAGGAGAGAGAGAATAAATAGGAAAAACAGAGTTCTCACTACTACATCCTATTTCCACCGTGCTCTCAGGCACTTTGCTCACACCAATTTACTTGTAGTATTTCAGAAAATAAAACTACCCTCCACCCCTTGGCATATAGCATCTCCCAATACACATCGAGTAAGATTTACATCTTATTAACAAAATCAAATAGTTTGACGTGAAATCATTGCAGAGATTAACAGGACATTTTCATGAGATCAAAATCCACTTTTAGAAAACATTTTGATTCACTTTTGTTATGCTTAAGGGCTTCTCTGTTTGAAGAAATGCCACGGAGGCAGTATGCTCTGCACAGCCATACAATATATCCAGGTTTCATTCCCCATCTCTGCACTCAAAAAGTCAGGCCTAGAAAGGGGGAGGCACAGCTTTTATGGCCCAAGAGCTAAAATAGCTCATCATTCATCATCAATTTCATCACAAGAAGAAACCTGGATGAGCTCCAATGTTCTAACCAGCCAATACTGCATCCCTAGATGGGGTGATGAGAAGTTTCACAGGTCAAAGGAAACTGAGAGGAAAGAGAAGCCAGAGAACATCCCACAAGAGAGATCAGTCAGAACAATAATAAACCAGAATAAAACTTCTGAAGTGAAATTAGGCATATTGTTCATTTGCTGCAGGAGAAAAAAAACAAACAAAAAGAAGTCTGGCAAACAAGTTACCAGTGGGTCACAGTAGATCTGCAAAAAGGAAACAAAAATGGGCTTGTTGCTTTCCTAAATTCCTCCTCCTTTCTTTCTGACGTATGAGGAAAGAATAACAGTTTGATTTTTCAGTTGCGTTGAGTTTGAAATTCAGGTCTTATCCACTCTGGAACACACAACTGTGACTGAAAAATTAGTTATGTTATCAACAGAGACTGAAAGCTGAGCAAATGAGAGCAGGACTTATCATTCTTGTTCAGAAGTTTGTTCAATTTATGCTAATACTATTTAATATTAATGACATTTATGAAAAAGGAAATCTTAATTAACAATTTCACTCCCTTACCCTAAAATATTTTAGCTCATTCTCAGACATCCATGAGCTCCTCCAGCAGCAATAAGGAAGACCAGACTGCAGATATTTTTAAGGTTAAAAAAAACCCTGCAAGCACTCTTCAATACAAGAAAGGGCAAAAGTCCAGTGTTTTTAAAAATCCTTTACAGATCATCTCCAACACCCCAGTTAGCAAAGGAAGTGAGTTTAGCTGTTGGTGAGAAGGAATCACTACAATGCAGGACCATGGAGGCTACAGTACAAAGAAGGAATTTTGGAAGACACCCCTCAAAAAAGCCCCCAAAGTACCACTGTTGTCTGATGGGAGAAATAAAATAGTATCTTGCTTAAAGTGTGATATGGTCAAGAATCTAGACTCTGTTGGTCAGCCTATGGTGTTTTCCATTCCTTTCCAAAATGGTTTCCTGCTGAGTATACAAAGGAATACAAAGCAGTTGTTCTCATCATGACTCAGAGCTGCTCCCATGCATCAGTAAGCCTCTACTCATTATTTAAGCACCTGTTTGTCAAATTCACATGATTTTTCCTGGTCACTTGTGACAGATGTCCCAGCTCTCCAACCTTTTGTTGACAGCAGCTAGATCTTTTTCATTTAAGTCTTCTTCATCATCCACTCACCCTCTTTATCTTTTTCCTCTCAATATCTACTTAAATAGATGCAACTTCTCTCCCTAGCCTGTCCACAATTTCCTCCTCTCATACACTGCACGCACCTCCACTATCTAGAACAATGGCTCTCAACTGTTTCAGACTACTGTACCCCTTTCAGGAGTGTGATTTGTTTTGCGTAACCCCAAGTTTCACCTCTCTTAAAAGCTACATGCTTACAAAAATCAGACATAAAAATACAAGTGTCACAGCATGTTATTACCGAAAAATTGCTTATTTTCTCATGTTTACCATGTAATTATAAAATAATGGGAATATAAATAATTTACTTATATTTCAGGGTATAGTATATAGAGCAGTATAAACAAATTATTTTATGAAATTATAGTTTGTACTGACTTTGCTAGGGCTTTTTATGTTGTAAAATTAGGCAAATATCTAGATGAGTTGATGTACTGCCTGGAAGGACCTCTTGAGTACCCAAAGGGGTATGCATACCTCGGGTTGAGAACTGCTGTCATAAACAGATAGTCAAGAGTTAATAGAACAGAAGTACTTCATGTTTCTTTTGCCTGTAGAGGGTTAAGTTCAGTGAGCCTGGCTGTCACCTGACCAGAGGACCAATCAGGGGACAGGATACTTTCAAATCTTGAGGGAGGGAAGTTTGTGTGTGAGCTGTTAGTTTTTGGTTGTTCACTCTGGGGGCTCAGAGGGACCAGACGTGCAACAGGTTTCTCTCCAATCTCTCCAATACAGGCTCTTATAAGTTCAGAATAGTGAGTACTAGGTAGATAAAGTGAGTTAGGTTATGTTTGTTTTATTTGCAAATGTGTATTTGGCTGGAAGGAGTTCAAATTTGTATTTGCTGAAAGGATTTTAATTTGTACTTGTATACTTAGGCTGGGAGGGTATTCCCAGTGTCTATAGTTGAAAGGCCCTGTACCTACTCCATTTTAAATTTACAAAGATAATTTTTACTGTTTTTCCCTCTTTAATTAAAAGCTTTTCTTGTTTAAGAACCTGGTTGTTTTTTTATTCTGGTGAGACCCCAGGGGACTGGGTCTGGATCCACCAGGGAATTGGTGGGGAGAAAGGAGGGAAGAGGGAGAGAGAGGATAATTTCTCTGTGTTAGGATTACTGTCTCTCTCAGGGAGAGTCTGGGAGGAGGGAGGGAAGGTGCATTTTCCTCTCTGTTTAAGATTCAAGGAGTTTGAATCACAGTGATCTTCCAAGGTAACCCAGGGAGGGGAAGCCTGGGAGAGGCAACGGTGGGGGGAAGGGTTTACTTTCCTTGTGGTAAGATCTAGAGGGTCTGGGTCTTGGGGTTCCCCAGGCAAGGTCTTGGGGGGACCAGAGTGTACCAAGCACTGGAATTCCTGGTTGGTGGCAGCGCTACAGGTCCTAAGCTGGTAATCAAGCTTAGAGGAATTCATGCTGGTACCTCATCTCTTGGATGCTAAGGTTCAGAGTGGGGAATTATACCATGACAACTGCTAATCTAGATCTCCCTCCAGATTACTCCCCATCTGTCTGCTTTTAGTCAGATATTACACATGTACTTCCAACGCTTTGAATTGCCTCCCCAATCTTGTGAGACAGGAAACATGTCTGTCCTTCAAACTGATAACATTACCTGCACCCCTTTATGTCTGAACTGTTATGGGTGTATAACATGTGCCCAAATTAGTATAAAAGCACCTCAAGAGTAACGACCTTTCTCTCATTTTCAGGGCATTGTGCAACCCTTTCAATGTCCAATATTTCTGAAGCATTGTGTGAAAGTATGTATTGTAGAATGAATTATAGAAATGCTGTATGTTCCTTTAAGCAGGAATGAGGAATGTTGAGGTAAAGTTGTCAGGAAGAGGAACATTAAGGTATTGAACAATGGGTTCACTTAAACTGATGGTTGGACATTAAGAGATTGGTGAGAGTTAATAAGGACATGACATATGTCTGGCCCCAGGTAAACTTATCAGTTCTGCTCCCTTTGTAAACTTGTTAATTTAATTTCCTTTTATCTGAATAAATAAGGTGGTTTGAGCCTTGTATGGCGCTTACATTTTCTGGGTGTAGTAGCAGAGCGCTTTTGCTAAAACACAGAGTGGTCTGACAAATTGTGAGTCCTGAGTCTGACTTTGACAATTGTAAGTAATTATATTTAAACATTTTTTAGCTTGAATGGACATATGAAAGCTTTCATGACTTTTGGAAAACATCAGTTTTCTAGTCTTGAATATAAACGTAAAAACTCACATAGCACAAGGGCATTTTAAAAAGTCTGCTACTGCACTTCAACATGCATACGCTGTAGAATTTTCAACAGAGAAAGAAACATACTCCTCTTGCTCCAAAACAGCAATAATACAGCTTTGTAGCATTTGGTCAGGATTTTGGGGAGGGTTGAGATAAGATCTTTTAATTTCCCTAGGTTAACAATTTTAGAAACTACGCTGCTAGATTTGTTAGTGGTTTTTCAAGGGTGCATGGAGCACAGTATGGAGAGTTTATTGTTTGAAACAAAGAAAAAAATGTGTATCTAACAGCAGCAAAGTGCCTTTCTTCATTTCTAGACACCAGCACTTCCCCTGTGTTTAAGGTCAGTTCTCTTATATTAATAAAATATTTAACTACTGAAGGACGCCCAACCCTGAAAAAAAAAAAAAAAACAGTTATCCAATATAAACAAATACCAGATTTAAAAACTTGAGCTATTTATTAACTTTTCCTCATATTTATTGCAGGATACAAGGGTAAAGAACAATTTTAACGGTAAGACTTCTGGTAGCGTGCACGGGCACCAGGTCCACCAAACTTCTTGGACTCGCAACGACGAGGATCTGCAACCAGTAAGGTCCTATCATACTGGATTAAGATGTCCTTGATTTCCTTCTTGGAAGCTTCATCAACATCTGAAAAAAGATCACGTTTGTAACTAACATTCTATACTGCCATCTATTACTGTGCTACCTATAGCACTTAAATGTCTGAAGCTAAACACTTCAAAAAGGCTAGTAAAACAAAATCAATCAACTTACACTTCTGATAATAAGCCACCAATGCTTTGGAAATAGATTGACGGATTGCTGTTGAGGAAAGAGACAAGTTAACAATATCCAATAAATTCAGGTTTACATAGAAAACATGGCAAAGGGTTTGGGGAGGGGTTGGCAGAAATGAATTTGACAAATGAAAAATATTTACAAGTGTAATGATAAAACCACATCAAACCATTGTGTGTCATACACCTTCTACCTCAAGCCACCTCCTTTAGTGAAAAACTTACTTTAAAATAATGTCAGGGTGGTTAACTAAAACAGATGGAGATTTGGGTCAATACATCTACTTGCTTCCTGTGCATCTTCTGAGCCATATCTTTTTAATGAATGTTCAGGCCTTAACTAGCAGCAGCACAACGTTAACACTTCTGAAAAGCAATTTATGTTCTATTTTGCCCAATGTGAGTAAGTTACAAGTTAAGTTCTGATTCTAGGATTTTTATCTAAGAAATTTTATCTGAGACAAGTAACTGCTTGATTTTGCAGTGCAGTTGGAAAATGCTGTTTAACTTCATTCCAAAATCCAATTTATGACCAATCACATGTAATCATTTATATAGCCCTGGAAGAGGGAAATGCTAAATGCCAGTTTCATTCAGATTATTTCCATAAGGATCATTGATGTGTATAAATGAGAGCAGGTGATAGAGATATAGTTCAAGATACACCTATCGTACTTGTAATAGCCAAAGCTTTAAACTGTAGATGATGTTTATTCCCTAAGATAAAAAAAATTATAGAATTTAATAAGTAGTTTAATCTATTCCAGTCCATACTAAGGATCTTGTACAAGAGTCGTACCGTAAATTTGTGCTACATGGCCTCCACCCTTAACACGGACTCTGATGTCAACACCAGCAAAGCGTTCTTTGCCCAGGAGAAGAACAGGTTCAAGCAACTAAGAAATAGACATAAAAACTGTATTAAATGTTGAGAACATATTTATAATCAAGAGGCAGCAATCAGTGATATGAGCAAGGTTTCTAAGCATGGATTTATAAAATATTTGGTGCTATGAGCCTTGAATTTACAATGCACATGCTAAAGTAATTAAATTAAAACCACTGAGGCAATGTGGCCTAGTCACTAGTGGATAAGAGCAGAGCGCTGCCCAGGAGACCTGGGTTCTTGTCACAACTCTGCTCCTGGCCTGCTGGGTGACGTTAGGCAAGTCACTCTGCCTTCCTGTGCCCCAGTTTCCCCATTTGTAAATGGGAGTAAGGATACTTTGTAAAGTGCTTTGAGCTTAACTGATGAGTCAAACTAGGTAATATTAAACTTTATCAAGTTAGATCTAAGGAAGATTAACACCTACCAACATATATACTTTGCTCCCATCAACACTAATAAGAATAAATGAATTGAGAAAATATGAATTGAGTAAAATTGAGAAAAGCACCTAACTGATACAGAAACTCAAATCCCATTTTGCAAAGTGACTTGAGTGAGGATATACTTTTATTATTTAATCTGAATACTGAACTCCAAAATCTAAAATTGTGCACACTTACAAATAGTCAAGCTACGGCTAACAGCCTACATGGCCACTAAAAAAAAAAAAATGGATCATCTAGTGGAGGGGTTCACAAACTACAGACCAGGGGCTGCATCCAGCCCTTCAGATGTTTTAATCAGGTCCTCAAGCTCCTACCTGGGAGTGGGGTCGGGGGCGTGCCCCGCTCTGTGTGTGCCAGGGCTCCCAAAAGCAGTGGTAAGTCTTCCCTCTGGCTCCTATGTCTAGAGAAAGCCAGGGGCTCCGCATGCTGTCCCTGCCCCAAGCACCACCTAAGCAGCTCCCATTGGTCGGGAACCATAACCCCCTGTCCAAGCCCAGGGCCTCCTCCCCCACCCTGAACTCATTTCTGGCCCCACCCCACAGCCTATACTCCTATCCAGAGCCCTCATTCCCTCCTGTACTCCAACTCCCAATTTCGTGAGCATTCATGGCCCACCATATGATTTCCATACCCAAATGCGGCCCTCAGGCCAAAACGTTTGCTATGTCCAAAGAAAACCAATAAAGTGCTTACTTTGTACTGCAGGGTTCTGGGCTCAATCATTTCCAGGGGTCTTCCATTCACTTTAATGAGACCATTTCCTCTCTTGCAGTGAGCAACAGCAGTAGCTGTTTTCTAAAAGAGCAAGCATATGTGAGGAAAGCATTCCTATACGATTAACTGTGCACCAACTGCTTTAGAGACTAGCATACAGGGGGCTTTCAGTCTAGATTATGACATCCAAGATTTCAAAAAGTATTTTTCCATTTAAAGCAAAGCCACTGCTGCAAACCATTGAAACCTACTAGGTCAAATGAAGACTTAAAATAAAAAAATATATTGTCAAGTCAGCCTTGCTAAAAACACACAAAATTTGATCTACACGTGGGAAGTGTGATGACATTATTTACTACCAGCAGCCAGGCCGCCTAGATCATGGAGGAGGAGAAGAAGAGGCCCAGAGGCAAAGCCATTACCTTCACCATCTGCTTTTTACAGTGATACCTTTGTGCGATTGGGGGGCGGGGAGGCAGGGGCTCTAGAACAACTTGTACAGTGGGGGCGCTGGGAGCCATTGACCCACACCGTAAACCCTGTACATGATGGGAGCTACTTCAAATCGGGGGGTGCTGCCGTACCCCCCTTCCGACACCTATGGGGGGTAGCAGGGAGGCTGCTGGGTCCGTGGGGACGAACACACGTGCAGGCGCACGCGGCCGGGGTGCTGCAGCTGCTCACTCCTAGCGCCGCGGCCTGGCCCCGATCGCGATGACGGGCTTGGCCGATGGCGCAGTGTCCCTAGGGCCGCATCCCGGCAGCTCCGCGTCGGGAGGCGGGAGCCCCGGGCCAGGGTTACCGGCCGCCCCGCCTGGCTGGGCCCGGCGAGACACGTGGAGGCCCCTGCGGCCCCCGGAGCGCACAGGCCGGGGAGTGCGGCCTGGTCCCGGCTTTGCTCGCCCGCCCTCCCGCTCGCTCGCTCACCTTCCGCCCGAAGACCTGGACGCTCTGCAGGGGCCCCTTGGCCGGCATGGCTCCTCCTGCAACAGACAGACACGGCGGTGAGCGGCGCGCGGCCCGGCGCGATGGGGGGGGGGGTGTGTCACGGAGCTGCCGAAAACTCACCTTCTGCCAGCGACAGCAGCAGTAAAAGAGAGAGCGGGGCCTCCGGAGCCGCTTCGCAGGGGCAGCGCAGCCGCAAAGCGCAGCCTGATTTCCGGCCGCGCGACACGGCTCCCTCCCGCCGCGCTTTACGGCTGCCCGAAGGGGGGGGGCAGGAGTCTCGGAACGGGCGGGGTGGGGAGAGGTGCTGGGGAAGAGGATGGTGCGGGGATCGATCGTCACTCGTAGCTGCGTCCTCCGGTGTCCCTCCTCCCCGCGCCAGCCCCCCACGTCGCAGCTGCTCCCCCAGTCCCAGCACCAGCCTCCCGGCGCCCTCCAGTCCCCGTACAGGTTCCTAGCTGCTCACCCAGCACCAGCCTCCTGGTGCCCTGCAGGCCCAGCACCACCTGCTCCCCAACTCCCAGTACCAGCCTCCCGACGTCCTGCAGTCCCAGTCTCAGCACCAGCCTCCCAACGTCCTCCAGTCCGAGAACCAGCTGCTCCCCCAATCCCAGCACCAGCGTCTCTCCAATCCCCAGCTGCACCCCGAGTCCAGTGTCGCCCACTCCCAGCATTTCTCTGTGTCCCCCCACTTAGGGATGTAAATACCATTTTAAAAGTTAACTGTTTAAACTGTTAAACTATTTTGTTTAAATTGTTAAAATATTTCATTTAAATGATTAACTGATTTAGCAGCTGGGGCCAATCCCACCAGCGCAGCTGAGGCTGGCTCTGCTCTGGCCAGCGCAGCTGCTGGGCCGGCCAGTCCAAGGCTTAATGGTTAAGCATTAAATCTAATGGTTAACTGGTTAACATTTTACATCCCTACCCCCAATCCCAGCATCAGCCCCCTCAGCATCCTCCAATCCCACCATCTTCTCCAGTGTCAATGTTCTCCATTCCCAGCACCAGCCTCATGGTGTCCCCCAACCCTAGGGCTCCAGTCCTTTCTCTCCAGCACCAGCTCTCTCACGTCCCACAGTCCCCTAATTCACCAAATGTTTCAGTCAATCCCAGTTGTCCAATGCTCAGGGCCATAATAAAGATAAAGGCTATAAGATAAATCTACATGATAACTGGGTATTACTATACAATAAGGTTCTAGGATTATCACTGTGTGTCACCCAGAAGCCTCAGATGACTGTTGAGTCACTGTGAAATGATGGAAACCACTACAAGCATGGGTGAGCTCTCTTTCTGATGAGTATCACCAGGTTCAATCTTCACTGGGATTCGTGGTCTGTTACTATCCAATTTTTAAGTTCTCTGTGCTCTTATTTTTTTACACTTTATGAATTACTGCTGTACAACAGCATAGGCTTTCACCTATCATTATTATCATTAAACTAACCCAAATAATCCACTAAATAGTACTGACTAGTGTTAGATAGTGTCATAAACAGATGGTTAAGGGTTAATGTCTCTTTTACCTGTAAAGGGTTAAGAAGCTCAGTAAACCTGGCTGACACCTGACCAGAGGACCAATAGGGGAACAAGATACTTTCAAATCTTGGTGGAGGGAAGTCTCTGTTTGTGCTTTTTGTTTGGTTCGTTGTTCACTCTTTGGACTGAGAGGGATGGGACATCATTCCAGGTTCTCCATATCTTTCTGAATCAGTCTTTCATGTTTCAAAATTGTAAGTAGTAGCCAGGCAAGGCAGATTAGTCTTATGTTTGTTTTCTCAACTTGTAAATGTGTCTTTTTGCTGAAAGGATTTTTACCTCTGTTTTCTGTAACTTTGAATCTAAGGCTGGGGGTGGGGGGGGTCCCTGTAGTCTATATGAATCTGAGTACCCTGTAAAGCATTTTCCATCCTGATTTTACAGAGATAACTTTTAATTAAAGAAAGAAAAAAAGTAAAAATTTTCTTTTTATGAACTTGATTGATTTTTCCTTGTTTTAAGATCCAAGGGATTGGGTCTGAACTCACCAGGGGACTGGTGGGGGAAAAGGAGGGGGATGGTTAATTCCTCTTTGTTTTAAGATCCAAGGAGTTTGGATTTGTGTGAAGCCTCTCAAGGCAACCCAGGGAGGGGAAAGTCTGGGGGGAAAAGGAGAGGGATGGTTAATTTCTCCTTGTTTTAAGACCCAAAGGGTTTGCGTCTGGGTTCCCCAGGGAAGGTTTTGGGGGAACAGAAAGTATGCCAGACACTAAATTCTGGCTGGTGGCCGCATACCAGATTTAAGCTAGTAATTAAGCTTAAAAGTGTTCATGCAGGTCCCCACTTTTTGTACCCTAAAGTTCAAAGTGGGGGGAAAAACCTTGACACATGGCAACCGCAGCTCCTCACACCCGTCCAAGGTTTTCTCTGCCTGGGCCCTTTCACACAATGGGTCCTTTTCTAAATACATTTTTTAAAAAAAAAAAAGCTGTTGATTAGAAGGAGTCTTTCACTTCCAGCATGATTTCCCCATTACAAAGAGGGAATTTTACTGGAATCAGTGTGATTTCTCTCATCTGGATACCTTTTTTCATGAACCCCAGTCTATTTGTAGGTGCTATTTTCTAGGCATCTGTACCATAGTATCTGAGCATCATAAGGAGTAACCACTACCAAGGTGGTGAGTAAAATATAAAACTGGCCCAACACCTCTACTCTCTGAGTAAAAATGGCCTATCTACATGGAACAGCTTTCAAGATTGTTTCCTAAATCAACACAAAAACTTGGTGCAAAGTAGAATTAAATGCTTAATCTAAAACAAATGGCACTATAACCCAAAGTATTTCACTTAATATTTAACCTAAGCCAATCTGAGCTGAAAAAGCATCCCAGACACTTAGAACCACTCCTTCTGAGCTTGGCTCTTGGTGCAGTGGCATATGGTCCTTTTAAGTTTACATTTTTCTACTGATTTTGCAGTATAATGTTTTATAATTTCTGTTCATTTATTTTGTTTACTACTTTAATTTTGAAACACGCCTGTCTTATCCTTAGCCACAAAGGAAATAACGTTTCCGTAAACATAAGCTTGACAGACATTCGAAATAGAGGAAGTTCCAAGTTCTTTAAAGTTTGTGCACAGTGTGATAGATTTTCTCCTAACTTTGAAACTCTCCTCTTGTATGAGTTCATTTTGCTAAATGGAACAAAAAGACATCTGACAAATAAAAGAATCCATGTGCCACCTAGAGGCTATTCAGTGCACTTCTTATAAAGGAATGCTGCTAAGATGGGCATGGTGAATATTAAAAGAGCACTGCACTACTTAGCCTGTTATGACCTGTGTTCAAATGCTTCAGACCAAATCATGGAAAAAATCCACAGATATCTGAATTTTATCATGTTTGGTATCAGCTCAAAAGTGATGTTCTGAGGAATTGTTGGGAAATGGTAATGCTTCCTTGGGTTAGTTCTGAGCAATCCAGATTATTATTTATATTGTAATATCACCTAGAAGCCCCAGCACAATAGGGCCGTGATCCAGATCTAAGTGTTGCACAAACAGATAACAAAAAGATGGTCCCTGCCCCAAAGAACCTAGCATGGTGGGGTCCTGGTCAATGAGTAGGGCTCCTAGGTGCTGTGGTAACATAGATAATAAATAAGAGTGAAAAAGCTGTATTTTTTGCCATTGAAATATTGCTGTCAAGGTCTTATTCCCACTTTGAACTTTAGCATCCAGAAAGTGGGGACCTGCATGTACCCCTCTAAGCTTAATTCCTAGCTTAGATCTGATAATGCTGCCACCAACCAAAATATAGTGTTTGGTACAGTTTCTGTCCCCCAAAAACCTTCCCTGGGGAATCCAAGACCCAAATCCCTTGAGTCTTAAAACAAAGAGGAATAAACCATTCCCCCTCCTTCCCCCTCCCAGATTTTCCCCTCCCTGGGTTTCCCTGAGAGATAGTGTGATTCAAACTCCTTGGATCTTAACACAGAGAGGAATTCACCTTCCCCCCTCCTCCTTTTCCCCACCAATCCCAGGTGAGTTCAGACCTAGTCCTCTTGAGTCTTACACAAGGAAAAAATCAATCAGGTTCTTAAAAAGAAAGAAAAAAAAGTAAAAATTATCTCTGTAAAATCAAGATGGAAAATGTGTACAGGGTCTCAGCTTTACATAGACCAGAGGGACTCCCTCCACCCTAGCCTAAGTGTAAGTTACAGCAAACAGAGGTAAAATATCCTTCCAGCAAAATACACATTTGCAAATAAAGAAAACAAACATAAAAACTACTCCACCTTCTATCTAGTTAGTACTTACTATTATGAACATGAGAGACTGTTTCAGAAAGATTGGAGAAACCTGGTTGCATGTCTGACTCCTCTTAATCCCAAGAGAGAACAAAGAACAACCCAAAAAGCACAAACAAAGACTTCCCTCCACCAAGATTTGAAAGTATCTTCTCCCCCGATTGGTCCTTGGCCAGGTGTCAGCCAGGTTCACTGAGCTTGTTAACCCTTTACAGGTAAAAGAGACATTAACCCTTAACTATTTGTTTATGACAATTGCATTTGCTAAGAAATATCAAAATAGTATCTTTGATATGTAAGCTCCCTGCATGCAGATCCATGTGCCCACACAAAGTCCCATTAAAGAAAGTGGACTCTTCACAGGTACAGGATCCATCTGTCTGCACTGAGCTCTTTGCAGGATCTGGGTTTTTGTCTCTATCTTTCACATATAATAGTATATAATACAATATGGAATATTGTGTCTTTTGTGGAGCTTGATTTTTTTGAAATGTAAGATCTAATATTTCACTGAAACCCTCATGCCAATAATAATGAGTATAAAGACATTTCTGCTATATGGAATCCATGTGTATAAAAAATGCAGATTGAATTAATACATATTTCTGAAACAGATTTCTGTTGACAGTCAATACTTTTATTTATACATTTAATTTGTCATTAAACAACCAATCCTTCTGCCTGTAAATAAATATATTGAATAGTCCTAAACTAGTACAACTGAATAGTTCTAATCCCTTTTAGGCCCCAAACATTTGAGGGTTTCCACATGTGCCTAATTTTCTGCACATTACATAGTTCCATTCAAGTAAAAGGCACTACTCACAGTGCATAGAGCACATTTAAGTCTTTGCATAATTGGGGCCTTAAGTGTGACCTGCAAAAGGATTTCCTTTAGATACCCAACTTTATAAATACATTCCCAACCTGTATTGGGTGGATCCTTCTCTATGCCAATGCAATTCTCAGTGCAGATCAGGGCTTAAGTATTAAATAATCAATTAAATAGGGGCATTCAAGTGCATTATTAGCATAAGACTTCCTATATTTTGCTTTTTGCAGATCCCGTGACATTCATTCCCACTCAGATAGTCATCTCCTGCTGCAAGTCTCTACCAACAGTCTAGAAATGCCATTAAAATTCATACTACACATACAGCTGATTATCTGCCTTTCCATATTCTGTTAGAAAAGTAAAACAGTAATTAGCACACAGTTGGACATTTAATAGTGATTCTGGAAAGAACTGGGTTTGGAGTTTTCTTTTGTTTGTTTGTTTCCCCATTTCTGGCCCATACATATCTTGGAATAGAAGCTATTTAATTTAGAAGCTCATGCTTCAGGGAGTGGAGTATGTAACATGAGAGAGAGAAAATTATGTCACAAATAACTATGTTCACAGAGATCATGGGGAAAAAAGTTCCCAGTGAGAAGCAGAGGAGAAAATAGAGATCAATGACAAGATGGAGAAAAAGGTTCCAGACTACGGAAGGTGTTGCAGTTCAGAAAATCAACGCGTGCAAAATCTCTTCTGATAACCTACTTACAAAACTACTTCAGTAGAACATCACACACCCTAAAGCAGCAATAAAAATAATATTTAGAAAGAAAAGATAACAAGAGTCTCCAGAAGAACTCACAGTACCATATTCTCCACTTCCTTGTGCTTTGTATACTCATTTGCACCTGTGCAATATAACATACTGACCAGGTAGCATTTTCTATCTGCTTTGCACAGGTCTAAATGACAACACAACTACTCATTCCTACTAAATGTAAGATTTGTGTGTTGTTCATCTGTCTTTACTAGAAACATTGCTCCTGGAACAGGTAGGATTTTTCTGACCCAACTGGGAAAGGCATCTTATAGGACATCTGTTATATAGCTAACAACCACCATTTAAATTCTTGGATCGGAAAGAAATTTTGCATTCAGAATTATGAAGAATTGTTTTATAACTCTACCTGGAGGAAAAAAAACATTTTATCTTAACTGCAAGGTCCTGATTCCACAGAAAACTCTGTGGCAGCAAAAGGTATTGAGAGAGAATCATAGAATATCAGGGTTGGAAAGGACCTCAGAGAGGTCATCTAGTCTAACCCTGTCATAAACAGATAATCAAGGGTTATTGAACAGGAGTACTTCATGTCTCTTTTGCCTGTAAAGGGTTAACAAGTTCAGTGAGCCTGGCTGTTACCTGACCAGAGGACCAATCAGGGGACAGGATACTTTCAAATCTTGAGGGAGGGAAGTCTGTGTGTGCTGTTAGAATTTGGTAGTTGTTCACCCTGGGGGCTCAGAGGGACCAGACATGCAACCAGGTTTCTCTCCAATCTCTCTGATACAGTCTCTTATATGTCCAGAATAGTAAGTACCAGGTGGATAAAGCAAGTTAGGCTTATGTTTGTTTTCTTTATTTGCAAATGTGTATTTGGCTGGAAGGAGTTCAAATTTGTATTTTGCTGAAAGGATTTTAATTTGTACTTGTATACTTAGGCTGGGAGGGTATTCCCAGTGTCTATAGCTGAAAGACCCTGTAACATATTCCATCTTAAATTTACAAAGATAAGTTTGACTGTTTTTTCTTTCTTTAATTAAAAGCTTTTCTTGTTTAAGAACCTGATTGTTTGTTTTATTCTGGTGAGACCCCAGGGGACTGGGTCTGGATTCACCAGGGAATTAGTGGGGAGAAAGGTTAATTTTCTTTCTGTGTTAGGATTATTTTCTCTCTCAAGGAGAGAGAAGGAGGATTTTCCTCTCTGTTTTAAGATTCAAGGAGTTTGAATCACAGTGATCTTCCAGGGTAACCCAGGGAGGGGAAGCCTGGGAGAGGCAATGGTTTACTTTCCTTGTGTTAAGATCCAGAGGGTCTGGGTCTTGGGGGGTCCCTGGGCAAGGTTTTGGGGGGAGCAGAGTGTACCAGGCACTGGAATTCCTGGTTGGTGGCAACGCTACAAGTACTAAGCTGGTAATTGAGCTTAGAGGAATTCATGCTGGTACCCCATCTTTTGGACGCTAAGGTTCAGAGTGGGGAATTATACCATGACAAACCCCCTACTCAAAGCAGGACTAATCCCCAGACAGATTTTTATCCCAGTTTTACCCCCAAATGGCCCCCTCAAGTATTGAGCTCACAACTCTGGGTTTAGCGGGCTAATGCTCAAACTGTTGCGCTATCCCTCCCTGTGCCTATAGTGTCTGTAAATGTGTATGTTTGTATATGTTGTGAATTCTCATGAATTAACATTGCATTGGGTTATTGTAAATATGAGTTTGGTGGGAGAGGTGTTTTAATGAATTCTGAGAAATCTAGGATCTGAAGCCAAATTTTCAAAAAGGATTAGTGATTTTGGGTGCCCAACTTGGAAAATCCTATGTGAGCCTGATTTTCAAACAGTGGGTACTCAATACTTCCTAATAATATGTTTCAAATTGAGCACCCAAAATCACAAGTCATTTTTGAAATTTTTGGTTTGAATCTTTACAGTTAAGAATGAATAGCAATAGGCACTTGAATGATGTCTTTCCTATGTCTCTCTTTCTTCATATTAGTACTAATTTCTTTGACAGCACTGAATTCTGGGAGTAATTACATAAAATTAAGTTAATGCAATATTAACTCCCTCTGAATCTTCTCCATGGCTACTACTAACCAGCCACAGGGGGATCCAATCTGTAACCACACAGCTTTTACTGGAGCCTATCCATGCAAACAGCTTTTACCTCTGTAGATGTGTGGCTTCTGTCCCTAGGATGCATAGCATTGAGAATCATTACTCAGTGCAAATCCTACATTATCTAAACTGTGTCACCCTGAAGGGAAAACTTGCAGGATTGCTGTGAGGGAAAGCTCATGGGATTCCTTTCTATCAGGTCCTTTACTTATATTCAGGTTAAACATTTGGAACTTAAACATAGTGGACCCAAATGTGAAACAAAAGACCTGATTCTTCACTTGCAGCTTGTACAAAATGAGTGTAAAACATACCCAGGTCAGAACTATAGTATTTTATATGGACCGTACATAGGAATAAATAACTACACAGGGTACAAGGCAGTGAAGTATCAAGGCAAAGGTATGTCAATAAGGCCAGCTTTCAGTATGAATCTTTATGAAAGGAGTGAGGAAACACTCGCTATAGTAAGGGGAACTCCACATACCTTCAGCACAGTTGCTGGAAGAGGGAAAAGAAAATGGGGACCTGATTGAAATATTTAAAGTTGAGAGGTGTAGCAAAAATTGATGAATTGCTCCTTTTGTGCTGTCTCATAATGTGAAAACAAAGAGTCATTCTAAAATTAGAGGTCAATTTAAAATAAATAAAAGGAAAGACTTTTCTTATACACTGTGTATTCAGCATGTGGAATTTGCTGCCACATACCAGTAGGTCATCTACTATGGTGCATAGCTGTATCTTTTTTTTAAAGGGGTGGATAATTTTGACTAGTAAAAAGACTTAATGCTCCTTCATACATGCTAAGATACAGATGGGTGAAAAAAACCTTATTCTTTATTTAGGACAAAAAATGATCACTGCAGGGCTCAGGAAGTTTCTCCTCTCAGACATGCCAGGAGAAAGATGTTTAACTTGGTCTACCATTGGCCTTATTTGCTATAGCAAATCTTATTATCCTTAGTTATCAGGGTATTAGTGTATAGCGCTAATGTTACATTGTGTACTTGTTTGATGATAAAATGTGTAATTAACTAAAGGATCGTATTATTTCCAATGTTTACTTTTCATGGATTATAGTCATGCAGACAACAGCTGAAGAGTCTTCTAAACTGAATTAGTGCAAGAATGCTGTGACCAATGGAAAAATATTTAATGCCTCCAGGAAAATGAATCTTCCCAGCTTTTAAAAATATTGCTGTCAAAACAATTTGGGATTGCACAAGATTTCCATATTATTCCTTTAGAAAATATTACTTATGACTTGTGTGTAATGCAAATTTATTGGGTTAATTGCTCTTCTCCAAAAAGGCTTTTTAAAATATTTGCATGTGAAGGTAAATATTATCCTGCTTGTTGTGAATAGCTGCTCACAGATGGGGTTGATCTTATGGAAAGGTTTAGATCACATTGGATGGAAGTCACAAATGCACATTTTTATAGGCCTGTAAATTAAAATCTTTGTCCATCAAGAAATAGAAACTTAACAGATCACTTACGGCTCAATCCTGCCATTTCTACTCAGAAATAATCTCAGTTCCTGGGGATTTCAATGTGATTTTTACCTAAGGACTGTAAGAGCTATC
Organism: Gopherus flavomarginatus; assembly: GCF_025201925.1. Lineage (NCBI taxonomy): Eukaryota > Metazoa > Chordata > Testudines > Testudinidae > Gopherus > Gopherus flavomarginatus. Next base: position 77,463,939 of record NC_066617.1, on the reverse strand, counting down.
TGTCACTGAAACACCCAGTCACTGTAGTATCTAAGCAATAATCTAAGGATCAAGCCCTCTGACTGGAAATGGTGCAACACTGTGCATTTGAACTCCCTTCTGGTGTACAAAGGTACAGTGTAATTTGGTTTATAGTGAAGTAGAATGTTTGTGGTTAGGCCTCTACCACAACTCAGACTCTCCTCTGAAGCACATGTGTGCACACCCGCACAAAATCCCTCCTTACAGACGTGTTTCTTTTTTGGTTTTAAAGATCATAAGAATGGCCGTACCAGGTCAGACCAAAGGACAATCTAGCCCAGTATCTGTCTACCGACAGTGGCCAATGTCAGGTGCCCCAGAGGGAGTGAACCTAACAGGCAAAGATCAAGTGATCTCTCTCCTGCCATCCATCTCCATCCTCTGATGAACAGAGGCTAGGCACACCATTCCTTACCCATCCTGGCTAATAGCCATTTATGGACTTAACCACCATGAATTTATCCAGTTCTCTTTTAACCTCTGTTATAGTCCTAACCTTCACAACCTCCTCAGGTAAGGAGTTCCACAAGTTGACTGTGTGCTGCATGAAGAAGAACTTCCTTTTATTTGTTTTAAACCTGCTGCCCATTAATTTCATTTGGTGACCCCTAGTTCTTGTATTATGGGAATAAGTAAATAATTTTTCCTTATCCACTTTCTCCACATCACACATGATTTTATATACCGCTATCGTATCCCCCTTTAGTCTCCTCTCTTCCAAGATGAAGAGTCCTAGCCTCATATGGAACCCTCTCCAAACCCCTAATCATTTTAGTTGCCCTTTTCTGAACCTTTTCTAGTGCCAGTATATCTTTTTTTGATGTGAGGAGACCACATTTGTACACAGTATTTGAGATGTGGGTGTACCGTGGATTTATATAAGGGCAATAATATATTCCTAGCCTTATTCTCTATCCCCTTTTTAATGGTTCCTAACATCTTGTTTGCTTTTTTGACCGCCTCTGCACGCTGCATGGACATCTTCAGAGAACTATCCATGATGACGCCAAGATCTTTTTCCTGACTCATTTGTAGCTAAATTAGCCCCTATCATATTGTATGTATAGTTGGGGTTATTTTTTCCAATGTGCATTACTTTATATTTATCCACATTGAATTTCATTTGCCATTTTGTTGCCCAATCACTTAGTTTTGTGAGATCTTTTTGAAGTTCTTCGCAGTCTGCTTTGGTGATGGGGGACTTCAATTATCCAGATATATGTTGGGAAAATAACACCGTGGGGCACAGACTATCCAATAAGTTCCTGGACTGCATTGCAGACAACTTTTTATTTCAGAAAGCTGAAAAAGCTACTGGGGGAAAGCTGTTCTAGACTTGATTTTAACAAATAGGGAGGAACTTGTTGAGAATTTGAAAGTAGAAGGAAGCTTGGGTGAAAGTGATCATGAAATCATAGAATTTGCAATTCTAAGGAAGGGTAGAAGGGAGTACAGCAGAATAGAGACAATGGATTTCAGGAAGGTGGATTTTGGTAAGCTCAGAGAGCTGATAGGCAAGGTCCCATGGGAATTAAGACTAAGGGGAAAAACAACTGAGGAAAGTTGGCAGTTTTTCAAAGGGACGCTATTAAGGGCCCAAAAGCAAGTTATTCCGATGGTTAGGAAAGATAGAAAATGTGGCAAAAGACCACCTTGGCTTACCCTTGAGATCTTGCGTGACCTACAAAATAAAAAGGCGTCATATAAAAAATGGAAACTAGGTCAGATCACAAAGGATGAATATAGGCAAATAACACAGGAATGCAGAGGCAAGATTAGAAAAGCAAAGGCACAAAATGAACTCAAACTAGCTATGGGAATAAAGGGAAACAAGAAGACTTTTTATCAATACATTAGAAGCAAGAGGAAGACTAAGGACAGGGTAGGCCCACTGCTCAATGAGGAGGGGGAAACAGTAACGGGAGACTTGGAAATGGCAGAGATGCTTAATGACTTCTTTGTTTCGGTCTTCACTGAGAAGTCTGAAGGAATGTCTAGTATAGTGAATGCTTACGGGAAGAGGGTAGGTTTAGAAGAGAAAATAAGGAAAGAGCAAGTAAAAAATCACTTAGAAAAGTTAGATGCCTGCATGTCACCAGGGCCTGATGAAATGCATCCTAGAATACTCAAGGAGTTAATAGAGGAGGTATCTGAGCCTCTAGCTCTTATCTTTGGGAAATCATGGGAGACGGGGGAGATTCCAGAAGACTGGAAGGGGGCAAATATAGTGCCCATCTATAAAAAGGGAAATAAAAACAACCCAGGAAACTACAGACCAGTTAGTTTAACTTCTGTGCCAGGGAAGATAATGGAGCAGGTAATCAAAGAAATCATCTGCAAACACTTGGAAGGTGGTAAGGTGATAGGGAATAGCCAGCATGGATTTGTAAAGAACAAATCGTGTCAAACTAATCTGATAGCATTCTTTGATAGGATAACGAGCCTTGTGGATAAGGGAGAAGCAGTGGATGTGATATACCTAGACTTTAGTAAGGCATTTGATACAGTCTCGCATCATATTCTTATAGATAAGCTAGGAAAGTACAATTTAGATGGGGCTACTATAAGGTGGGTGCATAACTGCCTGGATAACCGTACTCAGAGAGTAGTTGTTAATGGCTCCCAATCCTGCTGGAAAGGTATAACAAGTGGGGTTCCGCAGGGGTCTGTTTTGGGACCGACTCTGTTCAATATCTTCATCAACGATTTAGATGTTGGCATAGAAAGTACGCTTATTAAGTTTGCGGACGATACCAAACTGGGAGGGATTGCAACTGCTTTGGAGGACAGGGTCAAAATTCAAAATGATCTGGACAAATTGGAGAAATGGTCTGAGGTAAACAGGATGAAGTTCAATAAAGATAAATGCAAAGTGCTCCACTTAGGAAGGAACAATCAGTTTCACACATACAGAATGGGAAGAGACTGTCTAGGAAGGAGTATGGCAGAAAGAGATCTAGGGGTCATAGTGGACCACAAGCTTAATATGAGTCAACAGTGTGATACTGTTGCAAAAAAAGCAAACGTGATTCTGGGATGCATTAACAGGTGTGTTGTAAACAAGACACGAGAAGTCATTCTTCCGCTTTACTCTGCGCTGGTTAGGCCTCAACTGGAGTATTGTGTCCAGTTCTGGGCACCGCATTTCAAGAAAGATGTGGAGAAATTGGAGAGGGTCCAGAGAAGAGCAACAAGAATGATTAAAGGTCTTGAGAACATGACCTATGAAGGAAGGCTGAAGGAATTGGGTTTGTTTAGTTTGGAAAAGAGAAGACTGAGAGGGGACATGATAGCAGTTTTCAGGTATCTAAAAGGGTGTCATCAGGAGGAGGGAGAAAACTTGTTCACCTTAGCCTCCGATGATAGAACAAGAAACAATGGGCTTAAACTGCAGCAAGGGAGATTTAGATTGGACATTAGGAAAAAGTTCCTAACTGTCAGGGTTGTTAAACACTGGAATAGATTGCCTAGGGAAGTTGTGGAATCTCCATCTCTGGAGATATTTAAGAGTAGGTTAGATAAATGTCTATTAGGGATGGTCTAGACAGTATTTAGTCCTGCCATGAGGGCAGGGGACTGGACTCGATGACCTCTCGAGGTCCCTTCCAGTCCTAGAGTCTATGAGTCTATGAGTCTTAACTATCTTGAGCAGTTTAGTATCACCTGCAAACTTTGCCCTTCACTGTTTACCCCTTTCTCCAGATCATTTATGAATAAATTGAATAAGATTGGTCCTAGGTCAACAAAAAGTAGTAAAAATTTTGACCTGAAGGTCACCCCACTGTATCTGAGTTAGGTGCTCACATAAACCAAGGAGTTAACAGAATTGCATACAGTGTATAGGATTGATTTTCTAAAACTGCCTGAATAGATATCCTAAGCTGCTGAGGAAGCAGAATGCAATTCCTCCAGTAGTCTGCTTCCTCTAGAGACCTCCTTCCTTTTATTAGCACCTAAGCACACTGGGACCTGTTGCCCTCTCTCAACTTTCCTCAGCAGAGAGATGCACTGTCCTGGCTTCCTCTCCTCTGGTTCACAAGGTATGTCAATACCGCTTCCCTATTGTGACACCCCAACGCCCCAATATTCACCACTATCATGTAATTAGGATATGTTTTGTACAATATATGTCTTGAGATGTATCATTCTAGAAGTCTTGATCTGCCAGACATTAATACCTCATTGGATTGTATGTATTATTGTCATTTATGAAGTTTGGCTATGTATCTTCTACTGAAACGTGCCGTGAAGTTGAAAACACCCACAAGCAGCCTTTCAGGTACAACAGTAAAAAGGCCAAACAATGTTAATGGCTTATTGAGGAAATGCACACAAGCACAAGGATTACCCCAGTAACTGTGTACAATAGAAACCTCTCAGACATAGCACTACATAATGGGAACTGTTTGACCCAGGTCACAGCAAAAGAGCTTTCCAGCAAGTAGGAAGAAGTTATAAAAGAGGACAATGATTTCATGAGGGCACCTCACTCTCCCTGCAAGAACACATCTGGAAACAAATATGGGGCAAGGACTAAACTGTGGGAAGTGATGGTCCCAGGCTAGAAGGACCTTTATCCTTTGTATGAAAACCTGGGAAAGCCAAGGCAACTACCAGCCTATTTATCACTCAGGGTCAGAATTTGCTAATGTATATCCTACTTGTCTAGTGTGTTAAGATCAGCTTGCGATTTTTGCTTATTTTCTAAAGCAGCAGTTCTCAAACTTCATTGCACCCCCTTCTGACAACAAAAATTACTACATGACCCCAGGAGGAGGGGACTGAAGACCAAGCCCTGCCAGCCGAGCCCCACCACGCCAGGTGTTGGGGCCAAAGCTGAAGTCCAAGGGCTTCTGCCTTGGATGGGGGCATGTAACCTTAGCCCTGGGCAGTGGGGCTTGAGCTTCAACCCTAGGCAGTGGGGCTTGGGCTTTGGCTTCAGACTGGCTGGGGCACAGGGCCAACACCAGCCCTGGCAACCCCATTAAAATGAGGTTGTGGCCCACTTTGGGGTCCTGACCCACAGTTTGAGAACCCCTGTACTAAGGTAATCTGCTTTGATCCGTTTGCTGTCCCTTATAATCACTTAAAATCCATCCTTTGCATTTAATAAACTTGTTTTGTTTTTCTAAACCACTTTGTGAAATTCATAACTGGGGCAAAAAGCTGTGCATATCTTCCTCCACACTGAGGGAGGGAGCGAATTTCATGAGCTTATGCTCTACAGTTTTCTGTGCAGTGCAAGACAATACAATTTTGTGTTTGCACCCAAAGGGGGTGTGCATTTGAGTGATGGGCAATTCCCTAGCTGATTCTTCATATTCAAAGCTGATTTCAGTTTCTGTCATTCTGCAGCTGGGTGTGTCCCTACCTGGGTGTGTGCTAGAGGAGGCTTGAGGGCCTGGTTCAGCAAGACAGGGTGAGGGACCCTAGGCTGGTGGAACAGGTAGGCTCAGTGGTACCCTAGTACATAAGATGGCACCCCGGAGTGGGGGTAACCCATCTCATCTATATTAGACAAATTTAGGAAAGTGTACATGAACAAGAAGGGCAACTCTGGGGATCTATAGAGTATGTAGTATTTGTCACAGCATCCCAGATGGCTTAGTAATGTCAAGATTGCAAATCTGGTTTGGCACACAATGATCTGTAAAAACACCACCTTCTCTCCATGTCCCTCCTTAAAATTCATCTCACTGTAATGCACACAGAAAAGTGCTATCTTCTAATGGTTCGGCAGGTGAAAAGTTATGCTAGAGTATGAATTGTGCACACAACCAGTCTATTCCAACACATTAGTTTTGTTTAGAACAGGGGAATTCTAGTTATTTTAGTCTCTAATCAGGTCATTTCTATTTCTGAGTTTGAATCTGTCGTGTGACTGAAATATTTTCTTCAGCCTGTGGTAGGATGGCAGATCAGGCAGAAGTAGCAAGGCAGGTGAACTGTTGTATGCTGTCTGACCTAGAAGAAAACAGAGATCATTTCTCCAGAAATGGGAGTAATTGAACTCTGGAGGAGGAGGAACCCTTTTGGCAAGGTATTACTAGGGCTCCTAGTGGAAAACATTGTGTCTATGAAGCAGAGGGACAGCAGAAACTTAGTCACTCTTCAGCCTTTAATACTCACACACCAATAATAAATCTTATAAACACAAGGCCAGATTCTAGGGGGTGATTTGGCCCCTATCCACTGACAATGTGAACACACCTAGCTGGGAAGTCCCCATCTGCCATAGGTGGTTCCTACACCATCCACTCACTGAAGCACTTGGGTTGAGAGATGGGGAAGGGTTGGGGCCACACTGCAATCCCTAACAGGAAGGCAGTCCATTCTGTTGGTCATTAAAGCTGGTAGTTTAGAGCAGTCTCGGGGCCACCCTGGAGTGCACTGTGACCAGGACCAGCATTGAATGGGCCCCAGAATCAAGGCACTCCAAAGGGTTCTTTTGCAGCCCTCTCTTCACCTTACCCCAGCAGAAGCTCGATCATACTATCTTTCTGCTCATGGGATCATAGACACTGCACAAAAACACACACAGCATTACAAGATGCAGATTAAAATAATGAATTTTTACAAAAAGAAAAACAGATAAAACAATTAAAATCACAATGCCGTGGGAAAGTTCATACGAACCACAAGGGACTGTGGAGGGCTGATCACATGTCAGCTTGTGAATAATACTCAGGAGACGATAATCTTTAGATAAACCAGATGGTTAGCCAGCAAACCAGATGGTTTTATTTATGCACACAAAGTTCACATTAAATGAGCTGGTTCGCTTTTTTAAAAACCAGGTTTCACACACGCAAATTAAAGTAAAAATAATGAAATGAGATGAACTAGAATATTCATACATTTTAAAACCCTAATCAACTAGTCCACTGCTTTGGGGAGATTGCAATGGAACTATCATCATGTCATCCTAGGCTGTTCTTCACATACTTTTTTTTAAAAGAAGTATTTATATTACAGTGGCAGCCAGAGGCTCCAGTCAAGACTGTGGTGCCATTTTGTTGCTTGGCTATAAAATTGTATAGGAAGATACAGTCCCTGTTCTGAAGAGTGTACACTCAGGAAAACAACATGTAGCAAGCGAGTTTAACAAATCATGGAAGAGAAAAGAGGATGAAGGTAACAGTAATAAGACTTGTTTCCATAGCAGGGCCAGCTCCAGGCACCAGCATTTCAAGCAGGTGCTTGGGGCGGCAATCTGCAAGGGGCAGCAGTCCATGTGTTTTTGCTCACAAGCAGCACCGGCCCTGTTCCATAGGTTAGCAATTAAGCTGTCTTCGGGTATGTCTACATCTACAATTTTGCAGCGCTGGTTGTTACAGCTGTATTAGTACAGCTGTATAGGGCCAGCGCTGCAGAGTGGCCACACTTACAGCAACCAGCGCTGCAAGTGGTGTTAGATGTGGCCACACTGCAGCACTGTTGGGCGGCTTCAAGGGGGGTTCGGGGAACGCGAGAGCAAACCGGGGAAGGAGACCAGCTTCGCCGCGGTTTGCTCTCGCGTTCCCCGAACCCCCCAGCAAACCGCAGGGAAGGAGACCTGCTTGCACGGGGGTTCGGGGAACGCGAGAGCAAACCGGGGAAGGAGACCAGCTTCGCCGCGGTTTGCTCTCGCGTTCCCCGAACCACCCTGCAAACCGCAGGGAAGGAGACCTGCTTGCTCGGGGGTTCGGGGAACGCGAGAGCAAACCGGGGAAGGAGACCAGCTTCGCCGCGGTTTGCTCTCGCGTTCCCCGAACCCCCCTGCAAACCGCAGGGAAGGAGACCTGCTTGCTTGGGGGTTCGGGGAACGCGAGAGCAAACCGGGGAAGGAGACCTGCTTGATTACCAGAGGCTTCCTCAGGTATGCTGGGATACCTGCTTATTCCACGGAGGTCAAGAAAAGCGCTGGTAAGTGTCTACACTTGATTACCAGCGCTGGATCACCAGCGCTGGATCCTGTACACCCGAGACAAAACGGGAGTACGACCAGCGCTGCAAACAGGGAGTTGCAGCGCTGGTGATGCCCTGCAGATGTGTACACCTCCTAAGTTGCAGCGCTGTAACCCCCTCACCAGCGCTGCAACTTTGTGATGTAGACAAGCCCTTCCTCTTCAGAATGAGTCCAGAAACCAGTCTAGTGCAGAGCTCTTCTCTTCATTCCCCAGTAGAATTCCAGTTTTGCTGAAATTACATCTCATCCATTTTCTAGTTGTCCTGTTACTCACTTTATAACACAGTTCCTTAAGAATCATGACTCCTCATCAGAGAATAGAGATAAAGAAATTTAAAGCAGACAGAACCACAACCCTCAAAAATCTCCATTCTCTTAGCGGCAGCAACAGTGACAAGCTAGCAATAACCTTGAAGAAGCAGTCTCATTTTTTCCTTAGAAACTATTACGCCTGCAAAACAAATAAGTCCAAAATTTTGGATCCATTATGGTGTCTTAGAAAACATGACAAAGGGCAAACGTGCATTTTTAGGTCAAGATGAGTTATTTCAATTGAACGAGAACAACAACAATGAACAAATGTAAAATCTCCATGAGAGAGAATACAACAACTGAAAAAAAAACCTGCTACAGAAAAGGACAGCAATGCCAAATGACAGCTTCCCCTGCAGACCGGGAGATGTGGCTACATTTGAAGGTGCAACACAAATAGAATGACATTTCCTTTCAGTAACATTACTACATATACGATTGAACTGGTGGGGTGGGGAGTAGTAGTACTCTCTCAAACTCTGCTTACATGAGATGCCATTATGGGACTGTTTGTAGTGAAATGTGCATATACTCAAAATGTGATCCAGAATGCTGTGGGGGGGTGTCTTGCATTGGTTTCCCTTCCATAGGGTTCAGATGCAGTCCTGGGCTCTGTTAAGTCACACTGATTTTAATAGGATCTTAAGTGGCTGAATACCTTTAAAAATCTGCCCCCCCTGAGCAATTTGAAGTATGTTATAGGGTGTACAGACTGCACACTAAACCAGAGCAAGGCATGGGACAGTACCGGGCTAGGGAAGTCCTGGCCTTCAGTTGCACCAGATGCCGGGACAGTTTAAAAGGACATTGGTAGTCTGGGAAAGGAGTTTCAGGTTACACGAGGAAAAAAGGCTGATGTTTGGAGCCATGGGCTGAGTGACTGCAGCACTGATAGGCCATTCCAAGTGCAGTGATCCATGTTTCCACACTCATGCCCCTTTTTTGGATTTGGGAATCCATGAGAGGCCCTGAACAAGGGGACATTGTTACTCTGGCAGACGAAGCTGAGTGTGACCGCACCCCAACTGGAGGCGCCACAGCGGAGGGGGAAGGGGGCAGACTATAACATGGGATGGGCCAATGAGTGGTCCAGACACTGCAACACCCTCTTTAGGGTCTGCAGTGGAATGCCAAACTTATTATACTGTTCAGCCACTAGATGAAACTATGTGTAAAATACCTTATTTAAACAAACCTCACCCATACCTGGCAGAGCACTACAGGATCTTATGATGAACACAGCTGGTGTATATAAGCAAGTTCTGTAGCTACTCCATAAGTCATGCAGAGGAATATGACAGGGAGCAGCTTCTGGGCTCAAGCTTGAGCACCAGAAATGATGCCATGTACCAAGAAATAGCAGACAAGCTGGAAGCATTGGGGATTCAACAGACTGGGGACCAGTGCAGGAAGCAGATTAAGTGGCTCAACAGTGATTACCTGAAAACCAGGGACTAGAACCACACCCCTGGGAACGCTCTATCATCCTGCCTCTTGTACAAGGACTTTGACAGGGCACTGAGTACCGCACTAATCACTGATTCCTGAATGATTCACAGTAGCCTGGTCAACTGGGGGGACCACCTTCTGACCAGCAAGTGCTGGATTAGGCTAGTGAAGTGACTCTGGTGCTCACACCAGTGCCCAAGGAGGCTTTACCACCAGAGCAGCTGCAGCAGGCCCTGGGTCCATACTTGGAAGAGCTGTTTGATGACTCCCCAGAGGAGCAGCCCTGCCACGGAATCAGCAGCAGAAACAGAAGAGGCAGAAGTAGTGCTGGAGCCTGGGAAGTGCTTTGCTCCATGTTTGTTGTTATAGATATACAGATGGGCGGGATTTCCAGTTTATAGCCCAATTCAATTTTAACTACAAGCCACAGATAGCAACATGTATCTGCTAATGGTGGAATGTACACTAGCGTGTTGGCATTACACCCGCACATACACCCCATGGAATCACAAATGGAGACCAAAAAGCACTAACAGCAGCTAAACAACCATTTAACATTAAATTTGTACTAGATACTCACACACTGTTACAAAGAGATGCTGGAGTGTTAAACCTAAAAAACTAAGAACCTTATATTGCCTTCCCTTTTAGTAAGCCACACCGTACAAATCAGCAAAGCCACAGCATTACAAGCTGCCTGTAAACAGGCGGGGAGAAATGTAGAGCATTGGTAAAAAAAAAAAAAAAAAAGTCAATGTCAAAAATATGGCAGGGGGGTTGTTTGCAGTTCTTTTAAGAGTTTGTATTATCATATGTGTTTGCATGTCATCCGCAGGGGATGTAGTCAGAGCAGACTGTATGGTAATCCATGGAGATATCCTATTGATTCCCCATGAATTTTGACTCCATCCTGGGTGCTGATAGTTTCAACCTTCTCCCATAGCAGGAACATCAGATAGGTAGTCACAAGTCAGGGAAGGGTATTTTTTCAAGGCCCTCCTCTATAGGACACCAGGCCGCTCCACTCGTAGATGTGTTGCTCAGTCACTATTAGCTTGAATATCTTTGTGATATTGTAACAGAGTGCATGAAGTTAACAGGTGAGCCTGCACTCTGATCACTGTAACACTCGTTGTTGTGCCGGCAGAAAGCTGACTGGGTAATGAAAGGTGATTAGCTGATTAGGCTAGGTGAGCTAATGAGCCAATTAGCCCTTCAGCTCAAGAATAATAAAGAGGTGCAGGAAGTAGCTACAAGGGGAGAGAGAAAGAGGAACAGGGCTAGCTGAGCCCAGTCTCACAGAGGCCTCAGGGAAGGGAGACCTCTGTTGCCTTCAGGTGCTGAGGGGAGGGCTGATAGCACAGTGGATATTGTAAATAGTACTGTTGCATGAAACTGTGAAGGTGTAGGTGGAGGGGCCTCAAATAAACTGCACAGTGGATACAGAGCCACTGGAGCCTGAGCCAGATTCTGTGGTGCTAGAAGGAAGGAGCAGACTACATCCAGCTATAGGCATTTTACTGGCTTGCCACCAGTAGCTTGGAACAGATTATCCCTTTGCCATTTGTGAAACTCCAGGATTTTTATGTCCTCCAGAATGTAGAATGCCTGAAGGAACTGAGAAACCTTAAGTAGTAAACCATGCCTGCCTCAGTCTTCTTATTCTGTTAACTCATTTGTGTCCATGGAGCTTTTGCGAACCGGAGTGTTCCTCTGGGGATATAATGGAGCTGAGTTTTACAAAGTATCATTTTTTGCCCTTGAGGATCCACTAAACCTTTTTGAAGTGCGGAGACAATAATATACTGTTTGTTACCTGTTTTCAGTCCCTTCCATCTCTGTAGGCCCTTCCATCTCTGCAGCCTAGCCATAGTCCAGCAAGAGCCTGGGATTTCAAACTGTTACAGAGCTGTCAAAGAGGAAGCATTTCTATGATGAACTTATGGTAGACATACTGGACTGGGCCAACAAGCAAGTACAGTACCTAAGGGACAAGGATTCACACCAAGTGGAAAAGACAGACAGGCAGCAGTGTGCAAGGAGAAGTGTGCAACACATGAGGAGAGATATGCAGCACAGTTTCTGGAGCTGGAACATTGTTCGAGGAAGGAAGCAGAGCACAGCAGAAAGACATGAGTAGTATAAGGGGCTTATCATCAATCAAACATAGGCCCCTCCCCTAACCCTCAGGCCCTATCCCCTGACCCCTCAGGCCTCCACCCCAGGGGTATTTCATCCCGGGTCAAGGCAGACACATGTCCGGACACAAACAGTATCATGTGACCACTCTAAGAACTCTTCCTACCGCCCTCTACCAATCAGGATGGGTTTTGCTCCCCCCCCAAGGACCGCCCCAAGAGGAAATTTGATCAATCAGGGGAAGTTCCGGGCAGGTGATCCATCTGGAAGTGAGTCATGTGACCCCTCTAAGAACTCCGCCCACTGCCCTCTACCAATCAGGATGGTTTCCAGCCACAGAGGACCTCTCGGAGAGTGGATTTAACCAATAAGAGGGGAGTTCCGGGGCAGAGTGACCTGCCCAGAAGTGGGTCATGTGATCCCAACCATCTCCCTCTACCAATCAGGATGGGTTTGTGCTTAATATTGTTTAATTTTAAAAAAGGAGGGGGTTAAACACACCAAACCAACTATTTGCAACAAAATCCTTTTCAAGAAACTCACCTCTGTCTTGCACAGAACAACTTCTCCACACACAGTAGTTTTAAACATACCAAACCAACAGTTTGCAACAAAATACTTTTCAATAAACCCACATGCATTTAAAAGCCAGTTGCAGAAATTTACCCTCCACCACAGGATAAAGGGATGTTGGCACATGGTTATTCTGTTTTTCCACATGCTTATTTGGGCCTTTGGGTTAAAGAACAAGCAAAATTGTAGTTAGTATTATTCCCTAAATGCATCAACCCCCTATACAACCTCTTTAATATCTGGGTTTTTTATTAAACAGTATTAAGCACAACTATAGTTAAAAATAGGGTTTTACCTTGCCCTGGTCAAATACAACTTGAAGTTGCTGTTTCCATGCTAAACAGATCACACTGAAATAAAGACATGTATCATTCTTAGTAAGGACAACATGGACAAAGAATAATATTATATACTCTCAGAGTTAAAAAACAAGCAACATACCTAGTCTTGCAGTCCAGCAGCTGTTCTGTTCAAGATCCTCCAGAAAGCTGAGGGGTTTTATACCATTCTAACTCTTTGTTTCAAACAAATTTCAAAGTCTGAAGTTAGCAGGTTGATTTGATTACTACAATTCTTAAGTAATAGAGACTTAAGGATTTTAAGCACTCCTCCCCAAACATCCCCCTTTTGTGATCTGCGCAACTCGGATTTTTTTAACTTAAAATACATTTTCCTGTTTCAATGAAAAAACAGAGTACTCGGGCCTTCTAACAGTATTAAACAGTAAATCACCATAGATAACAATCCTTAATATTACTGTACCCTCCCCTGACTGTGGGGACCTTGCAGATATCAAGGAATGTTTTAGGGTTTGTTTTTTTAAAAAAAAAACCCTGTTTCTTTCATGCTTAAAATGTTGGTTTGTTTTGAAATAAAATGGATGGAGCACAACCATAGTAAACACTCTACAAATACCCATAGCTTTTAAATGTTTGATTCTTAGGGTTTTTTCCCATAACTTTAAAATGTTTGTGTTCTTACAGCAAATGGTTATTTTATAAAAGTATGGTGGAAGTTTGTGAACCCTTGAAACATTTCAGTTTTGGGTTAGACCAGGGGTTCCCAAACTTGGTTCGTGGCTTGTTCAGGGTAAGCCCCTGGCAGATTGCAAGATCCTTTGTTTACCTGAGCGTCTGCAGGTATGGCCACTCGCAGCTCCCAAGGGCCACGCTTTGCCGTTCCTGGCCAACAGGAGCTGCGGGAAGTGGTGGCCCAGATCGCGCCGCTTCCCACAGGTCCCATTGCCCGGAATGGCGAACCGCGGCAACTGGGAGCTGCGAGTGGCCATTCCTATGGACGCTCAGGTAAGCAAAATGTCTCACGACCCACCGAGGCTTACCCTGAACCAGCTACGAACCAAGTTTGGGAACTCCTGGATTAGACCCTTGTTTATTTACGTAAATATATTATTTTAAACTTTTAATGACTTTGAGTTGCTAGAAAGACTGATCCATAGCAGTCAACAAGTTCCTGAGGTTTTATTTAAACTCTCCAATAGCGTCTATGAACTCCTGAGGTTACGTTTAAATTGTCCAATAGCATTCTAAAAACTCCTGGGTTATATTTAAATTGTCCAAAAGAATTCTACAAACTCCTGAGGTTTTATTTCATTTAGTATTAATCAGAGCTCACCATCCCCAAGCACCCACCTCCCTTACTGTGAGTGTACACCCATCAGACTTAATTACTGATTACTAACATGTTTAACTCTGATGGAAACAAGGGTGGATAATCACATCTAGACCTACAGACTCAATAGAATCACCCTAGCTATTCAGTGGGGATGTGGTTAAACCATCAGTTCAACAGAGTGAGTCAGCTCTATTGTACTCAGACACGTCTCAAACATCCGTTTTGTACATAATTTTGGAGCTTTTTTTTTTTTTGCTTTATTTTAAACACTTTTTATTTTTCCTCAGGATTCTACTACACACATTTCAGCTTTTTGCTGTAAATAGGTCTCTTTACACAAAGACACAATAGCTGAGTTCTCACAATCTATTTTTTTTTTTAATTTAAAAGACATACAGCCCTTGAAAACAAACCAGGATGCTCCATCAAAACTTTTATCTTACTTAAGGGCTATACAGACCTTCTAACAGAAACACAGATAGTCACAAAGCCCTTTTCAATAGATATTTTTATTTACAAGCTACCAAGTTTTATATCGGATGTTTGTCCCCTCACCATTCTCTAACTTAATCATTTTAGCTTTCTTACAAATACTCTTTTTCCTAAGCAGGGTTTTGTAACCTTTTGTGCGGACCATATGGTCAATATAACGCTCTAAGCAGCCATTCTCTGGTTTGGTCATTTTCTTTAAAACACTGTCATGGTCTCGACCAAATTATACACCATTTACCAATGTCACCCCTTGTGCTAAATGTTCTTGAGTTAAGCACAGACATTGCATAGCATAACCTATGGCATTATCAGCGTTTAATAAGCTTTCCAAACACAGTTCAGCACACGGGTCCTGGAGCTTGCAGTTTATATCCTCTGAAGTCCAAGTCACACAGTCCTGGTGCCGTTGGCCTGACACGTCTATGACATGGCCCTCACAATCTTTGAAAAACTTTTCCCTAAGACAGTGATTAAGGACAGCATAAACAGCAACATGTATAATAGTTCGCATGACTTTTTTACCCTCACTACGTGGCACTGGCTCATTTAGTTCCATGCCACCCTCCTCCTT
This sequence comes from Gopherus flavomarginatus, assembly GCF_025201925.1. Classification (NCBI taxonomy): domain Eukaryota; kingdom Metazoa; phylum Chordata; order Testudines; family Testudinidae; genus Gopherus; species Gopherus flavomarginatus. Next base: position 77,448,802 of record NC_066617.1, on the reverse strand, counting down.
AACTCCACAAATCCATCATCCTTGGACTTTTTGTCAACTATTTGTACTGTCATTGAGCAAAAACAAAGTGGGCCTGGTTTATCTTCACTGTCTGATGCAAAACTGTCCGGGGACTCCAGGGCCTCTGGAAAGGCATTGTCGAGCTGTCGAGAGATTTTCAGAAGCGAAACAGCTATAAGGCCCCACCGCTTGTTTTTTAAAATTTAAGCAAACCCCCAGTTTGGTTCCTATCCTATTACATCCCATCCTCGACCATCACTTCTTAATCATTCATTTACCTGAGTGATGTCTTTTCTGTTCACCTTGTCCAACGATGATCCTCACGAGCCACGGTCGCCTTCCTCCATAGAGGTAGAAAATGAGAGGCCATCACACTCGTCAGTCTGCCCTATGAGCACTTGGGTGTTGGGGTCAGGCTCCGGCATATCCATCAAGGGCTGAGCCAAAGGACTCCCCAGGGTTGCTCCCTCCTCCTCCTCGGAACTGTTGCTGATGGTGAGCTTCCTCCACGAAGGCTCTTGGAGCTAAAACAAAGTCCAAAGTTCTCACTGGGGTGGCAAAGAAGTTCATGTTTCCTCTCAGCCTTTCCATGATTTCTATAACATATGTTCTTGGAACGAAATGGCATCTTCCACGTAGCTCTGGGACTTCCCGGGGCAGTGCTGCACTCTGATTGGTATAGGCAAGTAGGGGGAGATCTTAGAGGGGTCACATGACCCTCTTCTGGGCGAGTCACTCCACCCTGGAACTCCTCTCTGATTGGTCAAATCCACTCTCTGTGAGGTTCTCTGTGGCCAAACCCCATCATGATTGGTAGAGGGTGGTGGAAGGAGTTCTTAGAGAGGTCAGATGACACATTTTGCTTCTGGTCATGTGTCCACCTTGACCCCAGATGTAATATCCCTGATTTCTGTTGCCAATGTGCTCCCACTGTGATGGATGCACTTTCTGGCTGTGTGTACTGGCTCAGCAATCCATTACTGTCATGGAAGGTCCATTTAGGAGCAGAAAATGCTCACCTTTGGATTCAAAGATTGTAAAGAGCACAGCAAGCCGCAATAGTGCAGACAACATTGATGACACTGGAATCCAAACATGTGAACAGCACTAGTAGGATTTCAATCTAAATGCATGTTTAAACCACCATCTTAGACTTACTGAGAGTCTTTTGCAAGGGCCTCTTATCATGATATGGTTTCATAAGTGAAAGAAGAAGGAGATATGCTGGGTCCTCTAGAATAACAGCAGGGACAGTTAATCCATTTATGACAATGGCATTTGGTGGGAATAGTGTCCTGGCCTGTCCATGAAGGAAGATTCCTGATCAACAGAAAAACCTAGTCTCACGAATGTTTCCAGTGCAGCCCACATTGGCATCCATAAATCAGCCTCTGTGGTCCACATGGACCTGCATAACAGTGTAGTTTGCAGTTTATGTTTTTGTGTTTCTTGAGGAAAACAAACTATGGGCACATGAGTCCCATCAATGTCCCTGATGCAGTTTGGAAACCCCGTTCTCTAAAAACCAGCAATTGCGACAGGGATATTTTTTATGTCCACCACCTTTGGGTAAAAATCACATGCTTTATTGCCTCAGAAACCTCAGCCATGACTTTACCAACAGTTGACTTTCCACCACCAAAGTGATTAGCAATGGACGTGGAGAGGTCTGGGGTAGCTAGGTTCCAGATGATTGACTACATGTGCTGTGATGCTAGAGGATGAGGGCAAGGTGCTCAGAAAGCTACATTTCTGGAGCTTTCTTCATGTGAAAGTTCTAGACCCATTACCAGACACCCCAAGTCCGCATGATGATGTGATCCCACCAGTCTGTGCTTGTAGCCGTGCTCCATAAATGCTGGTCTACAAAGGGGGCATCAGAAGCTATACCAAGAATTGTGTGTAGCATCAGCCAGTTCAAGTCTGCTAGGTCTGTATTCTCCTCCTTAGACAAGTGCCTTCACTAGGTCAGAAAATGCCACCAAAATGTCCACCAGCATCTCCTGGATGCTCTGCCTGGTTCATGGAACAGGAGTGAAAGCCCAAGCAGCCTTCTTCAAAATGATGACCCCTCCGTGTTGCTGGCTCCAGTTGCCTGGAATGTGCAGACCTAAAAGACAGCTTGGCAGGATGTGTTGGCAGGCTGCAACAACTTCCTGTAATGTGCTGCAGGATAGACAATTAAGTTTTACCACAGTGCATGTGACAAAGGGCTAGAGCAGCTACATCAGGGGAGGGCTCTAGGCATAGGCTAGTTTGACTCAGGTCTATGTAGCACAATGTGGATGCGTGAGCACAGCTGTGAGACCTGGATCCAGACATTCTAAGCCTGTGGTCGATAGTTAGTGTGGATGCTCAAGTCTGAGCTTAAAAAGAACAAACCTGCGAGCTCAAGTCCCACAACCCCTGAGCTTCCATTACAGTGTAGACATACTCTTAGAAAGTTTATTTTAATTTATACATACATGTTATATATAAATACTTTTCAGTTCTCTTCTATATTTCTGTCAAGACTGTTGCTCTAGCAAATATTTGTACTGTCAGCAGTTATGTTTTGTTAATTTAAAATAGTAAATAAAAAGCAGTTGGTCAGCTTCTTTGGGAAAAAAAAAAAGCAAGCCACTTCTATTTAGGTGCCTGTTTAAAGATCATTATTATTTATTTGCATTCCAGTAATGTCTAGATGTCCCAACCATCACTGGAGGGCCTCACAGTGCTGGGCACTCTACAGACACCCATTAAGAGTGGGAGAGGGACAGCTCAATGGTTTGAGCATTGGCCTGGGTTGCAAGTTCAATCTTTGAGGGGGCCACTTAGGGATCTGGGGCAAAAATCTGTCCAGGGATTGGTCCTGCTTTGAGCAAGAGAGTGGACTAGATGACCTCCTGAGGTCCCTTCCAACCCTGATGCTCTATGAGATAGTCCCACCCCAAGACAGTCAAGGCATAAGAGGGGAAGTGAAGACACAAATTTGTCAAGTAACTTGCTTAAGGTTACACCGCAGGTCAATAGCAGAGATGGGAACAAAACTCAGGTAATCTAAGTCCCATTTCAAGGTTGTATCCCCTGGCCCACTGTAAGATGGTGGGGCTAGGGCAACCTACCTAGTGGGTGGAGCAAGACCTTGCCTGGTGGTTGTGACAGTGGTTCAGAGTAATAGTGAGCATGATTCCAGGAATCAGGTACTAGTTTGAGGTGAAGCCAGAGTCAGGACTGAGAAGCCAAGCTAAAAGTGGAGGCATGAGTCAGAATCAGGGGAGAGAGGCAATGAGTAAAGTGAAGTTGGCTGGAGCGGCAAGCAGAAGTGACAGCAGGGGAAGCACAACTGCAGGCGTGGTACCACACTGAGCAGCTACTGCAAAGCTCATGTAGCAGGCTGCTGGTTCCCCTGCCCAATCAAGAAGCCGAACCATTTGGCCCAGCTGAGTTTGCTGGGTTGCCTAGAGACCAGACTGGGAGCCAGCAGTGCTCCTTGTAGGGCCCTAAATCCTGGTTTCTCAGGGCATCATTGGTGAAATTCCTGTGAAGGGCAGGGGCATGGATGTTTTCTATGAGATCTGAGGATGCTCATCTGGACCATACCTCTTCCAGTGTACTAAGTGTTGGAACTTATCACTGACCTGTCAGGAGATGATGATTTGATGAACCTCATACTGTTCCTGGGCCATTGTAGGGATAGTGGTGGATCTATCCACCTAGGGAAGGGCTGACTGAAAGACAGTGTGAATACTGAGGGATTCTGGGAGCTGGAGTTTGAAAGTCATCGGATTTATCTTCTGGGTGGTCTAAATGGGGCTCAGATACTTGTGTTCAAGCTTGGAAGAGGGATAGGACAATTTCAAGTTCTGGGTGGAGAGCCATATCTTATTTCCTATGTTTAAGTCCAGGGCAACTTGCCAATGTCAATCAGCATAGCTCTTATATTACTCTTTGACAGTGACCAAATGCTCTGAGCTCCTGATGAATTCATCAGAGATGAAGGACCAAGTCTGTTGCTGCCAGAATGGAAGGGCCTTCTGATAGCTCAGCGCAAAATTAGTGATGAAAAATTAAGTTATTGAAGAATGGGCTTTGCTGGATAAAGGCATGAGTTGCGTTATTGTAAGCAAATTCAGTCAAAAATAATGAGAACCCAGTGAACTTGCTGAAAATTCACAAAATAGCAGAGGTACTGTTCCATTGTCTGGTTGACCCTTTCTGTCTGGCAGTCAGTCTGAAGGTAGTAGGCAATTGAGAGGAGGCCAAAAAGGCAGAGGAATTTCTGCCTAAACTGGGAGACAAATCATCAGAAATGATCAGACCTGGCACGCTGTGATACTGGAAGATGTGTTCCAAGAAGAACTGTGCATTTTCACAGGCTGATGGAAGGGTACAACAAGGGATGAAATGAGCCATTTTCATCAGGAGGTCCACCACTATCAGGACCACCAAGTACTCATTGTAGAGCTACTCCCAAGAAGTCCACTGAGAGGATAGACTGAGGGTGTGAGGGCATGGGAAGGAGCTGGAGAAGGCCTATAGGTCTTGTGCATGGTGTTTTAGTGTGGGTGCATAGGTGACTCATCCTAACATAGTACTTGACATCGTTGCATAAGGTTGGCCACCAGAGATACTTGGAAATCAGATTCCTGGTCTTGAACTGGCCAAAAAGTCCTTTCACGGGGAACTCATGGCACATCTCCATACTTCGATTCCAGGGTCTCCTTCAGGAATGTAGGAGGAGGCCATTCTGTAGATGGAAGCTTGACCCCTAATAGGCACTAGAGTTTTCCAGGGACTGCCAGATTGCTCTCACCTTTCCAGACACCTGTTTGAGGCACCAGAGAGCAGATGGTGGTCATCAGATGGCCTTCTTTCTTCCCTCCAGTGAAGTGAGAGGATTTGATAACAGTGATAAGATCTTCCTCCTCAACTTCATGGTGTTCATCCCTGCATCTGCCTTCTGTTTATTGAACACCGTGGTAAACTCCAGGTGTTTGACAAGAATCTTATGTGTGGCTGGACCCACTGCTTGCCTCTCTGGGATCCTTGGGGGTTGGAGCATATCACAGAGCACAGTCAACCATGAACAGGAACTCGGGAGGCATTTTCACTGGCACTGCAGGGAGCAGAAGAGCACTGTATTTGATTGCCAGATGATTTGGGGGTTGTGGGTGTCAAGGATGATTGGCAAATGCAGGACATAGATCACCCCGAAATGCTTGATTTTCTGGTGGCCACCACTGGTCAGATATGTGATGAACCCCAAAGAGAAGGGTGATGTATGAACGATCTAAAGGAGCTCAGGGGAGAGGATAGGAATCAAATGACCCTTGACAAATTCTTGGAGCAGCAGAGCAACTCACTGTGGGACAGAATGGAGTACTGACCCAATCTTGTCCATATCTGGCATTTCCCGACATGGAGGGCCATCGGTCCTTGGCCAAGCAACCCACTGCAAAAATCCCCAGATTTCCCACAGTACAGGCAGAGTCCTAGAGCCTGGCACAATCTCTTTTCATTGTTGGAGACGAGGGGGTCACATTTGGTCGATCTGCATCAGATCAGGGTCCAATAGATTTCCTAGAGTCACAAGGGACAGAAAGGTCTGGTTCCACAAGGGCTGAGTGATGCATTTCTCATTCCGTAAGCTAGTCATCAATTCTAATGCACAGATCGATCAGGGTCCCAAGCCTAGGCAGCGGTTCCAAATGAGCTAATTTGTCTTTAAAAGGGTCACTGAGTCTTTGCCAGAAGTAATGTATTTGTGACATCTCATTTCAGCAGGTATCAGCAGCCAGCTACATATTTGATGATGGGTCGGTACCCCTGCCAGAGAACTTGGAGCACAGCTTCTGCAGTGCACTCTCTGTTCAGGCAATGGCATGCATTTTTGATTACCCTAACATCCTCAACTGTTTGAGAAGAGGGCTAGATGCCTCCAATAGTGCGGAAGCCTATGCCAGGGAGTCTCTGGTAAGCAGGCTAATCAAAAGTCCTACTTGGGATTGGTCCATGGAGTATGATAGCAGTCACAGAATGAATAACAGACAACATTGATTCAAGAACCCACAGAATATGGCATGGACATTGAACTTGTCCAGTATAGAGACCACAGGCTTGTGGATAGAAGGTGCGAGGATCAGGGGGCTGTAGCCACTCCCTGGGTTTGCACCTGGATCTTGAGGGTAGCATTCCAGTCTTGTACTGTGGCATCCTGTGCCTGCATTTCATGGGCTTGCACCTGGGCCTACAGGACTGCATTCTGATCTCAAAGTGCAACAACCTAGGTCTGCATTTCCTGCAAGGCTGCAACTAAGTCTGCAAGGGTGAGCAGAGCTCCTGCTGAGGTCATTTCAGGAGGGACCACCATGTCATTAGGCCCATGCCTTCCCTACACCTGGTATTTTAGGGCTGCACAAACTGTAGGTTGTCAGGGCATAGTTGGTCTACCCAATGGGCCTGGACCTTGCCTTGTAGTTGTGGCAACAATTTGAAATAATGGCAAGTGTAAATTCAGGAGTCAGGTACAGGTCCAAGGGTGAGCTGGAGTGGGAGTGGAGGAGCCATGACAAAAGGTCAGAACGGGATACAGGATAGAAAACATCAAGCCAAAGGGTAAGCCAAAATCAGGGTTGAGAAGCTGAGCCAAAGGTGGGAGTCTGAGTCAGAATCAGGACTTGGAGGCAAGGAGTAGACTGAAGTGGACAGGAATCAAGGCTAAAGCAGGGGTGGAGTAAGGGCTGAAAACACTCTGCAGCAAGTAGTTGGAATCAGAAGCTGCAGGAGAAGCCACAGCTGCAGCCTGGTAGGAGTTGAGCAGCTGCTGTGCTGCAGCCACTGGAACACTCAAGTAGCAAGCTGGCTCCCATGCCCAATCAGGAAGCAGGGTCATTTAGCAAAGGTCTATTGCACCCAGCGGAGCTTGCTGGGTTGCCTAGCAACCTGGCTGGGAGCCAGCTGTGCTCCTGACAATCCCATTGCCTCTCAAAGTGTAGACACCTAAATTTGAAAATGGTGACCAGTTTATATTGCTTTTTGTTGATTTTTCCTGCAATACTCTTTTAAAATCTTGTTGTTGCAGAGTACAAGCCAATATGGCTTCACCATCTTCTTGCCACTACTGAATTCAGCACAATTTTAGGAGAGGTTTTAGTTAACTTTCACATTCTCTGCTGTTTGTCTTCCTTGGTGTAATTGGAACAAGAAGTGTAGATTATTTCTTTTAAATAATCTCAGAACTTTCTCTACTAGATTACAGAAAATTTAAGGTATATCAAACTCTGTTCTTAGATTGCGTGTGCTCCTGCATTTTATATTTTCCTGTAAAAATTTAACAGTTGGGCCAGCTTCACTGGTATGGTCCTTTGTGGCACTATAGCCGTGCAAAGCAGCTGTAAACGTGGTTTAATTGGCCAGTTGAACTGGGCATCTGGGTGCTTTAGAGTGGTAAAAGGCAGCCAGAATGGACCATGGAATCTGGCCTATTTGCTGAAAAAACTGAGTATGCTCAAGTATCCTTTAATTTTTATTTACTATCTTTAATTAAAGACATGTATAATTACTGATACTATAAGCTGCTTGCTAGAACGATAGCCATGAGAGAAACCTAGAGATGGAAGTTTAGGGGAGTTCAGTGTGTTGGGGGGAGAAGAAATCAAGCCACTTTTATATAGGTGCCTAACTTTGAATTTTTTCCCTGAAGTATTTTGTGGCCTGTGTGGTGAGTTGTACTCATCTCTTGAGGATCCCTTGTCATCCAGTTATAGTTTTGCCCTTCTCTTGAGCTACCATTGCCCCCATAGGTCTTCTGGGACTTGGCCTTGTGGCACAGGTCACACACTCCAAAACCTTTTCTGGTGTATAACAAACTCAAAAGATAGAAACAGTTCCTTACACTCCAGGACCAATTATAAACAAAATAGCATCTTACACTATTTGGGTTAAATTCCCTCTCTCCAATTGAATCAACAGGGTTCTTTCTTAGCCATTGCCCTGGTTCCTCTATCTGCAGCTTAAGGAGCATGCCTCCTCACTCTTAGAGCTCCAGCTCAGAACTGGCTTGCTTGCTGACAGCAAGCAGCTCCTTTTATTTTGGCTTATGGGCCTTGATTGGCTGTTGTTGGTCCCCTGCCTTTCTGGCTGCTGGAGGACTAGATCTTGCTGATATTCAAAATGGCTGCTCTTTTCTTCACAGATAAGTTTCCTGAAGAGTGCAGCTGAGGAGTGGAGCCATCAGTAGGGGGCCACCGAGGCCTAGTTCTCCATCCCTGTCTCATCACAGTCTCTCTCTTTAAAATGTAGATCTGATTTTATACCAATGTAACTCATATTGAAGTCAATGACTTTGAGGCATGAGGGCCTGATTCTGATCTCACAGCAACTCCACTGATTTCGGTGAAGTTACTGTAAGATCAGAATCAAGCTCTTAAGTGAATCTTGAACCAAGCCCCTCTGAAGTGAATGGGTCAATAGACAGTTGCACAGAGCTACATGTAGAATCAGGCTTTAGTCTTCAATAACATTGCTGACATAAGCCTTGTGTTTGCTTCAAATAATCCCACTGTAAAAGGAAGTTTCATGAGGATCTTGATCCTAAGTGTCTCATTTAGAGGTTGTTGCCAAGTCAGATTTTTTCATAGCTTAAACAAAAAAAAAACACATGAGTTGGTTCCAGAACCAAAGCCACAGATCTGAACACCTCCATGCTTCAGAAAAATTCTGATCTGGAACTGAACTTTGCAACTGCCCTTTATATCTGAACCAAAACCATGGATCTGAATGCTACAAACTTTGAGAATGTTTGGCTATAGATTCAAAGGTTGAATCAGGAGCCCATCTCTTAAAAAAAAAGGCTGTGTAACCGGGTAGCAGTGTTTGTTTGAAACACTCTTGTCCCTTCTAGCTGATGTTTATTCTAGTGGGAAAGGGCTAAATGAACTCTGGTGACTCACCAGGGCAGGAGGTTTTTTACTGCAAAGGAAGTGAGAGCTGCTTTCTAGAGACAGAAGGGATCTAGGTTCTGGGGTGAGCAGTTCTGAGGTAGACACTGTAGGAGCCACCAGCCTGAAGAAAAGGTTCAAGATAGACTGTCTGGAGATTCTGGTTGTGTTTTTATGTTATTAATTTCTTTAACAAAACCAAACCCCAGGGAGGGGTGAATTTTTGAATCTACAGGGTGAGGATTTTGTGTTAGAGCAAATTAGAGCGCCTGTACCCAAACTACTATTCTGTGTTTATGTTAGAGTTAAAAAGCACTTGTTTTGTTTAAAAAAATGCACTTGTTTTGCTCTGACTCTGAGTATTGTAAATAACTGGGAAAGGTCCCTTTTAGCATTTTGTGGTTGCTTGCAGTCACCACAGCTTCTTCCTATCCAAATAGCCGTGCATTGTCAGAGCTGTGAGATGTGGAGACACACGTTTACTGAGCAATTGTGGCTTCCTGCTATGTCCAGTCAGCAAGTCAGAAAGCATTGGCAGGTGAGCTGTTTCTAAAGTGGTGATGGAAAGCTGTGGTCTCTCAGGGACAATGAAACTGAAAAACACCAGCAAATATTCTGAAAGTAGGAAAAGAAATATTTAACTTGATCATTTGCATTATCTGCTTTTTAACAGTTTCCAACTTGCCTGTGTACATGGCCAACTGTAACGGTTCTGAGGCAGCCATTACACTGTCAGTTAAATAATATGTATTTATGCAAACATGCATAGAAATTTTAATATCAACTTTATGAAGCATGTTAAATGGAACTCTTCCTATGAAATTCTTATTGGAGTAATTGTCAAATTAAACAGGAAGGTTTATTATGATCTGAGTGTAACCTGCTTGGCAAAATACTCCTGTTTACCAGCTTGTTAGACCATAAGAACAACCATTCTGAGTCAGACCAGTGGTCCATCTAACCAATGCCAGGTGCTTCAGAAGGAATGAACAGAACAGGAAATCAAGTGATCCCATCCCCTCTTGTCCATTGCCAGCTACTGGAAGTCAGAGGTTAGGGACACCCAGAGCATGGGGTTGCATCCCTGGTCATCTTGGCTAATAGCCATTGATGGACTTATCCTCCATTAATTTATCAAATTCTTTTTTGAACCCACTTATATTTTTGGCCTTCACAACATCCCTTGGCAATGAGTTCCACAGGCTGACTATGCATTGGGTGAAGAAGTACTTCCTTTTATTCGTTATAAACCTACTGCCTATTAATTTCATTGTGTGACCTCTGGTTCTTGTGTTACGTGAAGGAGTAAATAACGCTTCCTTATTCACTGTCTCTACACCATTCATGATTTTATAGATTTCTGTTATATCTCCCCTTAGTCATCTCTTATCCAAGTTGAAAAGTCCCAGTCTTTTTAATCTCTCCTCATATGGAAGCTGTTCCATACCCTTAATTATTTTTGTTGCTCATCTCTGTACCTTTTCCAATTCTAATATATCTTTTTTTGACATGGGGAGACCAGAACTGCATGCCGTATCCAAGGTGTGGGCATACCATTGAGTTATATAGTAGCATTATGATATTTTCTGCCTTATTGTCTATCCCTAATGGTTCCTAAAATTCTATTCACTTTTCTGACTGCTGCCTCACATTAAGTGGATGTTTTCAGAGAACTATCCACAATGACTCCAAGACTTCTTTCTTGTGTGGTAACAGCTAATTTAGATCCCATCATTTTGTATGTATAGTTGAGATTATTGTTTTCCAGGGTGCATTACTCTGCATTTATCAAAATTGAATTTCATCTACCATTTTCTTGTCCAGTCACCTATTCTGTGAGATCTCTTTGTAAGTCTTTGCAGTCTACTTTGGACTTAACTATCTTGAGTATTTTTGTATCATCTGCAAATTTTGCCACCTAACTGTTTACCACTTTTTCCACATCATTTATGAATATGTTGAACAGCACTGGTCCCACTATAGATCCCTTGGGACACCTGTTTTTACCTCTCTCCATTCTAAAAATTGACCATTTATTCCTACCCTTTGTTTCCTATCTTTTAACCAGTTACCAATCCACGAGAGAACCTTCTCTCTTATCCCATCACTGCTTACTTTGCTTTAGAGCAGAGGTCTCAAACTCAATTTACCTTAGGGCCAGTGCCAGTCCTCAAATCCTCCCAGTGGACCAATGTCACTCATGCCACCCAGAACCCGCCCCCCAAAAAACTCCACCCCCACCTGCCTAAGGCTCTTGGACAGAGTTTGGGTGGGGAAGGAGGTCTGGGGTAAGGGATTGGGGTGCAGGATCTAGGAGGAAGTTTGGGTGGGGAAAGGGGTCTAAGGTGCGGGCTCTGGGATGGAGTTTGCAGGTGGGAGGAGGTGTGTGAGAAGTGGGGGTGCAGGCTCTGGAAGGGAGTTTGGGGGCAGGAGGAGGTGTGGGGAGGGGGTGCAGGCTCTGTGAGGGAGTTTTGGACAGGAGGGGGTATGTGGAGTTTCATATTTGAGTTCCTTCAGAATTCTTGGGTGAATACCACTCGGTCTTGGTGACCTACTACTGTTTAATTTAGCAATTTGTTCCAAAACCTCCTCTATTTACACCTCAGTCTGGGACAGCTCTTCAGATTGGTCACCTAATCTTTGCAGAATAGTCAATTAATATCCTATTTTTGTTTTTCTCAACTGATCCGTTTGACTTCCCTGCTTATCAGATTAACAGATATAGGAGATCGTGGCAAAAGAGGAAAAAGTGATTTATGGGGAGAAAATGAGGCAGAGGAATTAAGATAATTAATCAAAGAGAATACACTTATATAATTAGAGATACATTTTTGGACAGAGACATCCCTTCGGGGAGGATCTATTCATAGAGATTCTATATGTCCTAATGAGGAGGAGAGGATGGCAAATGATAGGTAGGATCTGATGAGAAAGAGTCAAATGAAAACATATCAGAGGGGTAGCCGTGTTAGTCTGGATCTGTAAAAACAGCAAAGAGTCCTGTGGCTCCTTATAGACCAACAGACGTGTTGGAGCATGAGCTTTCGTGGGTGAATACCCACTTTGTCGGAGGCATGCATCTGAAGAAGTGGGTATTCACCCACGAAAGCTCATGCTCCAATACATCTGTTGGTTTATAAGGTGCCACAGGAGACTCAAATGAAAAAGGGTCCTATTCAGTTACATCATGTAATGGCAGACAACTGAAAAGTGACAAGTTTTTTAAGTGCTTGTATACCAATGTTAGAAGTCTAAATAATAAGATGGGTGAACACGAGTGCCTTGTATTAAATGAGGATATTGATATAATAGGCATCACAGAGACTTGGTGAAATGTGGATAATCAATGGGACACAGTAATACTAGGGTACAAAATATATCGGAAGGACAGAAAAGGTCATGCTGATGTGGGAATAGCACTATATGTGAAAGAAAGCATAGAATCAAATGAAGTAAAAATCTTAATTGAACCAAACTGTACCATAGAATCTCTTTGGATAGTAATTCCATGCTCTAATAACAATATAGCAGTAGGGATATATTACTGAGCAGGATGGTGATAGTGACAGTGAAATGAAGTTAGAGAGGCTATGAAAATAAAAAATTCAATAATAATAATAATGAGGGATTTCAGCTATCCCCATATTGACTAGGTACATGTCATCTCAGGACAGGATGCAGAGATAAAGTTTCTTGACACCTTAAATGACTGCTTCTTGGAGCAGCTAGTCTTGGAACCCACAAGAGGTGAGGCAATTCTTGATTTAGTCCTCACTGGAGCACAGGATCTGGTCCAGGAGGTGAATATAGCTGGACCACTTGGTAATAAAGATCATAATAATTAAATTTAACATCCCCGTATGGGGGAGAACATCAAAGCAACCCACCATGATAGCATTTAATTTCAGAAAGGGGAGCTACACAAAAATGAGAAGGTTAGTTAAACAGAAATTAAAAGGTACAGCGCCAAAAGTGAAATCTCTGCAAGCTGCATGGAAACTTTTTAAAGACATCATAATAGAGGCTCAACTTAAATGTATACCCCAAATTAAAAAAACATAGTAAGAGAACCAAAAAAGTGCCACCATGGCTAAACAAAGTAAAGGAAGCAGTGAGAGGCAAAAAGGCATCCTTTAAAAAGTAGAAGTTAAATTCTAGTGAGGAAAATAGAAAGGAGCGTAAACTCTGGCAACTGAAGTGTAAAAATATAATTAGGAAGGCCAAAAAAGAATTTCAAAAACAGCTAGCCAAAGCAAAAAAAATTTAAGTACATCAGAAGCAGGAAGCCTGCTAAACAACCAGTGGTGCCACAGGATGATCGAGATGCAAAAGGAGTATTCAAGGATGATACGGCCAATGCGGAGAAACTAAATTAATTCTTTGCATTGGTTTTCACAGATGAGGGTGTGAGGGAGATTCCCAAACCTGAGCCACTCTTTTTAGGTGACAAATCTGAGGAACTGTCCCAGATTGAGGTGTCATTAGAGGAAGTTTTGGAACAAATTGATAAACTAAACAGTAATAAGTCACCAGGACTAGATGGTATTCACCCAAGAGTTCTGAAGTAACTCGAATGTGAAATTGCAGAACTATTAACTGTAGTTTGTAACCTATCATTTAAATCAGCTTCTGTACTAAATGACCAGAGAATAGCTAATGTGATGCCAATTTTAAAAAAGGACTCCAGGGGTGATCTCGGTAATTACAGGCCGGTAAGCCTGATTTCAATACTGGTTGAAACTATAGTCAAGAACAAAATTGTTAGACACATAGATGAACATAATTTGTTGGGGAAGCATCAACATGGTTTTTTTTTAAAGAGGAATTAAGCCTCACCAATCTGCTAGAATTCTTTGAGGGGTTCAACAAGCATGTGGAGAAAGGGGATCCAGTGGATATAGTGTACTTAGATTTTCAGAAAGCCTTGACAAGGTTCCTCACCAAAGGCTCTTAAGCAAAGTAAGCAGTCATGGGATAAGAGGGAAGTCTTCTTATGGGTTGGAAACTGGTTAAAAGAAACAAAGGGTAGAAATAAATGGTCAGTTTTCAGAATGGAGAGAGGTAAATAGTGGTGTTCCCCAGGGGTCTGCATTGGGCCCAGCCCTATTCAACATATTCATTAATGATCTGGAAAAAGCGATAAACAGTGAGGTGGGAAAATCTGCAGATGACACAAAACTACTCAAGATAGTTAAGTCCCAGACAGACTGTGAAGAGCTACAAAACGATCTCTCAAAACTAGGTGACTGGGCAACAGAATGGCAAATTAAATTCAATGTTGATAAATGCAAAGTAATGCATATTGGGAAACATAATCCTACCTATACATATAAAATGATGGGGGTCTAAATTAGCTATTATCACTCAAGAAAGAGATCTTGGAATCACTGTGGATAGTTCTCTGAAAACATCCAGTCAATGTGCAGTGGCAATCAAAAAAGCAAACAGATTATTGGGAATCATTAAGAAAGGGATAGATAATAAGACAGAAAATATTATATTGCCTCTATATAAATCTATGGTATGCCCATATCTTGAATCTTGAATGCAGACGTGGTCGCCCCATCTCAAAAAACATATATTGGAATTGGAAAAGTTTCAGAAAAGGGCAACACAAATGATTAGGGATATGAAATGGCTTCCGTATGAGGAGAAATTAATAAAACTGTGACTTTTCAGCTTGGAAAAGAGATGGCTAAGGGGGGATATGATTATGGTCTGTCAAGGCTGAATCCCCACTCTGTCACTTTGAGTGCAGAAGGTGGGGGCCTACAAGGATTTTAAAAATTAATACTGGCCACTCCAGGCTGATATTAAACTCCCAAGGTTACAGCTTTTCTCTGATCTTGTCTTAGTAAATACTGCCACCACCTAAATGCAAAAAAACCAACCTTTTGGACCTAGGAAGGTGCACTTGAGAATTCCTCCCTGTGGGATATCCTCAGGCCCTTTCACCCACCCTCTGGGGAAGAGCTGAGAAAGAAAACAAAGGAAATTAGCTGTTGCTACTAGCTAATCCAACAATATGCACAAACCTCTTAGAACACTAAAAATACAATCCTGTTCTTAAAAAAGATTAATTTTATTAAAAACAAAAAGGAAGAAAATACATCTGGAACTTGGGCTTTTGCTATATTTTAAAAGAGCAATTCCAAAAATTAAGCACCCAAAATAGCTTTCTTGGGGGTTCAGCTTAAAGGTTACAAGCAAACAAAAGCATCTGGAGTTAGCACAGAGGAGATCCACAGAAATAAACCTGATCACATCTAGCTAAACATTCCTAATTTACTTACATATTTGGGAGGTTTCAAATACCTAATTCTAGGTATGATCTGATGAATTTTCATACCTGGTTCAAGCCTTACACAGCATTTCTGCTTATAGCATTGCTGTAACGTGTCTCCTCCAGTCCAGAGAACAACAAAGGGAAAGTTTCTTTCCCACTTTTAAAAAGTTCTACCTTCAAATTGGCTCTTTTGGTCAGGTGCCCACTCCTTTTCCTTTACCTGTGGGCTTGTTAACCCTTTGCAGGTGAAGGAAGCAGAGAACTGACACCAAGAGGGATTTTACAGCTAACTGGCTGGATGGATATCCATAAGGGAGCTACCCCTACACACACACTTCAGTTATCCCAAAGTCTATAAAAATATGCCTGGTGTGGAGAAAGTAAATAAGGAAGTGTTATTTACTCCTCACAACACAAGAACTAGGGGTCACCAGATGAAATTAATAGGCAGCAGGTTTAAAACAAACAAAAGGAAGTATTTCTTCTCTCAACGCACAGTCAACCTGTGGAACTTTTTGCCAGAGGAAATTGTGAAGGCCAAGACTATAACAGAGTTAAAAAAGAACTAGATAAATTCATGGAGGATAGGTCCATCAATGGCTATTATCCAGGATGGGAAGAGATGGTGTCCCCGGCCTCTGTTTGCCAGAAGCTGGGAATGAGCGACAGGGAATGGATCACTTGGTGATTACCTGTTCTGTTCATCCCCTCTTGGGCACCTGGGATTGGCCACTGTTGGAAGACAGGATACTGGGCTAGATGGACCTTTGGCCTGACCCAGTATGGCCGTTCTTATATTCTTATGATGGTGTAAAAACAAATAATATCCAACAACATGAATAGGTCTTGCACAGGTCAGCCTTTCTATTGACTTCAGTGGGCTGTGGATCAGGCCCATACACTGTAAACTCACTGTGCTGACATAAGCGAGCCACTGACTGCAAGGTTTTTGAGTATTTAGTGAAGTTACATGTGATGCAATAGCTGGTGTTGAAAGTTGTTAGGTATAACTTCATTGCATGTTAAACGAAATTGCACAATGTTCTAGATGACAAAATACTTATGCTGTGTGCTGTTTGCTGGGTACCTTGTTTGCACCATTTCCTGAAATAGTGCTTGAGTGACATAACACATTTTTATTGTTATCCTGCTGTTTGTCAAACCCTATGTAGAACTATCATAAACCTAGTCCCAGATTTGGACCTTAGCATCCAAAATATGGGGGTTAGCATGAAAACCTCCAAGCTTAGTTACCAGCTTGGACCAGCTTGGACCACCCAAAAAATTAGAGTGTTTTGGGGCACTCTGGTCCCCCCAAAAACCTTCCCTGAGGACCCCAAGACCCAAATCCCTTGAGTCTCACAACAAAGGGAAATAAACCTTTTCCCTTCCCCCCTCCAGGTGTTCCTGGAGACAGACACAGAAGTAAACTCCGTGAATCTAAACAGAGGGATTCCACCCTCTTTATTTCCAGTCCTGGAAACACAAGCACTTCCCTCTTCACCCAGAGGGAATGCAAAGTCAGGCTAGTAAATCTAACACACACAGATTTCCCCCTGACTTCTTCCTCCCACCAATTCCCTGGTGAGCTGCAGACTCAATTCCCTGGAGTTCCCCACTAAAGAAAAACCCCAACAGGTCTTAAAAGAAAGCTTTATATAAAAAGAAAGAAAAATACATAAAAATGGTCTCTCTGTATCAAGGTGACAAATACAGGGTCATTTGCTTAACAGAATATTGAATAAACAGCCTTATTCAAAAAGAATACAATTCAAAGCACTCCAGCAACTATAGCCATGTAAATACAAAAAGAAAAACAATAGAAACCTTACTGCCTTACTATATTGTACTTACAACTTGGAAACAGAAGATTAGAAAGCAGGAAACAGAAATCACTTCTCATAGCCGAGAGAGTGCAGGCAGAAGACCCAAGAACAAAGGACTCACACACAAAAAACCCTCCACCCAGATTTGAAAAAGTCTTGTTTCCTGATTGGTCCTCCAGTCAGGTGTTTCAGATTACTTCTTTCCAGGTGTAAGAGACATTAACCCTTAGCTATCTGTTTATGACAAGAACTTAGATAAAATTTACAGAATTTAGTTTTAAAGAGAGAATTTTATTTATCATGGGCACAGTGCTGTGTATTCTGCTGCCAGCTGGACTTTACTGAATTAAAAATTGATAATCACTTTGATATCCCACATTTACTGGTATATTATATTAAATTCACTTTATCTAATGTTGTCCTCAAATAATTCTATTTCATCACACAGCAGAGTTCTGTATTGACAGTTCAAAGTTTTAGGAGATGACTAGAGAACTGAAGCTTTTAACAGACAGGAAAATGTAGGAGGTGTCATTTCTGTCTCTTGTGGACAGGGAGAGATGTGACTTGATGTGACTTAAAATTGTTTGCTTAGAAAGATGGGCCTTTTGTTGAACTCCTACTTTCCCACTCCAGCAAACCCAGGAGCGTATCCATCTACTTGACACCCTTTGGCCTAAACAGAGCGGAAGAATGTTTCTGCTGAATGATCAGCAGTGAAATAGTTAATCTTGACATTTTAAATTGTTATTAAGTTTCCAAGTCAATACCCACCCGTAAGAATGGGAACAGATCATATCTCTAGGAGCTAGCATTTCCAGTTGTCTGCAGATTCTGGAGGCCGTTTCTGAACTGGTACATGGTCTATTCATCTGAATTAGTGCTGACCACAGTTTAACTATAAATGTAAACTAGGACAAATCATGGTCAATGCTGCTCTGACTCTCGGGTTAATGGTGCTGACCACAGTTTCTCCTTGCCTTCACTTACAGCTAAATCAAATTAATCAGTTAAGCTGATTAATGACAACCAGTTGCTGAAACAATGCCATTTCCTAGTGTAGACAGTCCTGCTATTTTGATGTATTCAGCTGCACCTTCATAGAGTGTTTGCCTTAACCCTGGAACCCTGCATGCCTGTCTAGGGTCCTAGAGTCTGTCACTCTGTTATGCTTCATTTGTGCTATATTAATACATGAAGTGAGAGACACTTGGTTCTCTAACAGCAGCAAAATTGCTCAGATTGCGCTGTAAATTCCCGTGTGCCTTAAACTTGACAATAGTTGCTATATCAGCTAATACACTAAATCAATAGCAATTCAGTGGCTATATAATGATTCACTGCACTACTGATATTCAGATTATTTCTACAGTAGGAAACAAATTTCCATGAAAAATAAACGTGCCACTTTTAGACATCATTTTGCTATTCTGCTCAGTAATACTCTCTGGACAACATCAGCTAGCAGGAATTGGAGAAAATGATGGCTATGCGTCAGCAATTGTTTGAAAGTTTTATTAATTAAAATAATACCCTACATTAGATCTTAACTGCATTTAGATAGAGCATTAAAATCCTTAATGGAAACTACCAGATAGGTAGCAGTAGCTGCTGAGCAGTATATTTTTTTTTCTTGCCAACATTTATTAAATAGAAGAAAATCCCAACTTAACTTACTACCTATGAAAAGAAACAGTATTCCGAACTCCAAATGAGTGGCACCTGGGAAGGTCAAGGAGTTCATTCTTGGAGATCTCCGTTACATGCCAGCAATAAATGGAGAAGGGTTACCGTAGCACCAACACAAAGAAAACAAAAATTGCCAAGAGGTAACTAAGGCTGGCTGTAGCCATATAAGGTACTTGGGAAAGGCATTGTTTTGCTTCCTTGATACTGATTATATCTGAAACGTTCTCTGTCTCCCTTCCTCCCCTGCCCATGTTCTCTACAGATTAGATTAATATGTTTACCCTAAAAGATGTCAAGTCTCCATCTATCCAGCTCACTAACAACTCCAGAAGAATAGCATATACGTCTAGCAGTTCAATACAATAACCCTCTAGGAACTCTCCCATTCAAAACCAACCAATAGGGCATAGGAATAGAGGTTTGCCGTCCCAACATATTCTAACTATATTGTAGTTCTATCCCAAAAATAATTGTCAATAGCAAAATGAATGGACGGTTGTACAATATTTCACATATTAAACTATTTCTGCATAAAACACACTATGGAAACACTCAGGTAGTACGTATATTTGGCAATACAATTAATATTTTTAGAAGCAGTATGTAGTCACGTGACTTTCCAACTAGCCTAGAAATGTAAGTCTAGAAGGGACCTTGAGAGATCATCTTGTCCATCCCCTCACTCTTAGGCAGGATTAAGTATATCTAGGTTCTCAAACTTCATTGCACTGCGACCCCCTTCTGACAACAAAAATTACTACATGACTCCAGGAGGGGAGGATCGAAGCCTGAATCTGCCCGAGTCCCAATGCCCCAGGTTGGTGGGCCAAAGGCTGAGCCTCACTGCCCCTGGTGGGGAAGGGGTCAAACCCCAAGACCTTCATCCCCAGCCGGGGGCCTGTAAGCTGAGCCCTGCTGCCCAGGGCTGTGGGGCTCAGGCTTCAGCCCTGAGCCCCAGCAAGTCTAAGCCAGCCCTGATGACCCCATTAAAGGATCACAACCCACTTTGGGGTCCCAACCCATAGTTTGAGAACCGCTGAGCTAAACCATCCCTGACAGGTGTTTGTCTAATCTATTCTTAGAAACCTCTAATGCCAGGGATTCCACAGCCTTCCTTGGAAGCCTAGTCCTGTGCTTAGCTAGAAGTTTTACTTCCCTAGCCAGGAACCTGGTGGGATTAGAACCTAGTACCTTTTAATTCGAGTAGATGCAGACATGTATCCCAAGTAGGTGTGTGTGTGCCCCATGCGCCAGAGTTGGAGACTTTTGCCTAAATTCCTTCAAGGATTCAACAGCTACCTTAAGGTCTCACCACACTGTGGCAGTATTTGCACACCCCATCACTCTTTGGGGACTCAAGACAGCACCGAAGACTCCTGGGACTCAAGATAGTACAGCTCAATGATCAGAGTCAATACAGTGGCCCTCCCATGCCAGACTGTGTGGCCTAGTGGCTGGAATCAATACAGTGGCCTTCCAGTGCTGGGCCACATGGCCTAGTGGCCAGATCTAGGGGCCACCACCAAAATGGGTGTGGTGGCTGGGTATGGGGATCCACGCCCACCCAACTTCACTGAGTCCCAGTCCAGAACCCTAACAGTGGCGGAGTGGTCTGCCACTGAGTCAGTAGGGAATCCAGTCACAACATGCTGACCTTACACTGGTGGGAGATACCATTCATGCCACCTCCCTGGGCCACTTCCTATTGTATTTCCTGCAGTTGTAATTCCTATGACATTGGGGTTTCCAGGCTTCTCGGCGCAGGTAACTCCCTGGGAGTCCAACTTCTGCCAGTCAGTTGTAGGCGACATGTCTCCAGTGTGGGTCTCGGGATCTCTGGCTCCCACAAGCAAGGATTGAAATGGCTTCTGGGCTTGGGCCTCCACCAAGCACCCTTCTTCTTGGCTGTCAGACAAAACTGAGCTGGGCTGCTCTCCTTCATACTAGCACAGCAGTTGGAACATACCCAACAGGGTCTGAGGGGTGGGATTCCTCTGCTCATAGTGTGGGATTAACCCTTTCCTGCCTGGTATGGGGTACGTACACCCCATCACACACCCACACCGAGATGCCATTAAGGGGCACAGCAACAGCAGTCATACAGGTCACAGCACATCTTTGTGCAGCCCTTCCCCCCGAGACAACAAGACTACCCCAGGAAGAGGGATCAGTCTCACAAGAGGAAGCATTTGAGCTCAGGGCCTAGCTGCACTTTGCACCCTCCTTCAGTGCCTGTTAAACACTGATTTTGACTCATTGGCCCAGAGCACTGTTCCAATTGTTTTTCTTCCTCCCTTTTCATCCTTTTTCTTTTGGGGACAGACTGGCCCGCTTTTACAATGCCTGGGTCTTGATAACATCCAACAGATGAGTCCTGGACACCATAACATCAGGCTATGCCATTTAGTTCCTTTCCACGCCCCTTTTCCACCCACCCCCCATCCCTCTTCAGGGACCCAACTCATGAGACACTGCTCTTTGAGCAGGTCAGCTCTCTGCTGGCATTTAGGAGTTCTGGAGGAGAGTCTACGAGAACATGGAGGTCTCAGATTCTACTCCCAATATTTCCTGATATCAAAAGCCAAGGGCTGGATGAGGCCCATCCTTGACCTCCACAGACTCAACAAGTTCATCAACATTCTGCATAGTCACTCTATCCTCCCTGCTTTGTCTCAGAATGACTGGTTCACTGGTCCTTCAAGACACTTACCTCCACGTAGCCATTCTACCAAGTCACAGGAAGTATCTTCAATTCTTAGTAGGAGACCAACACTTTCAATACACTGTTCTCCCATTCTGCCTCTCTTTTGCCCTCCAAGTCTTCACAAAATTCATGGTAGTGGTCATAGCGTTTCTCAGGAGGATGGGAATCCATATCTTCCTTTTCTCAATGGTTACTGAAGGGTGGTTCCAGAGAGGAGGTTCTTGCCCATGTCGACACCACACTACACTTACTCTACCATTTGAGATTCATTCTAAACACCACAAAATCAAGGGTGGTGCTGGGCTTTAACCTTCTCATGGCCAGCCTGGAGATGTTAGCTGCCTTTTGTTGGTTTACAAGCAGGAAGAGACAGGAGCTGCTTCCGGTCACAGCTACCAGTCAGTGGTGAACTAGTTTGGAGTGAGGACGTCGACCATTGGGGCTGCGTTAATACAAGTGTGCAAGGCCATTAATTGCATCCTACTGCAAAAGACCTTGACTCTTGGAAACATGCATGAAATGGTGAATGGCTTTGCAGAAATGGGTTTCTCTAACTGTGGAGGAGTGATAGATGGCATGCATATTCCAATTCTGGCAGTGGACCACCTTGAGACCAATCAGAAGGGGTACTTCTCCATGGTTTTGTAGGTGCTTATGGATCACTGTGGGTGATTCACTGACTTTAACGTGGGGTGGTCTGGAAAGGTGCATTATGCACGTAGCTTTACTAACACTGACCTGTACAGAAAGCTGCAAGCAGAGACTTTCTTTCCAGACCAGAAGTGGAAATCAAAATGCCCATAGTGATCCTGGTAGACTCATCGTACCCCTTAATGCCATGACTCATGAAGCCATACATGGGAAACCTAGAAAGCAGTAAGGAGAGGTTCAACAACAGGCTGAGTAGGTGCAGAATGACCATTGAGTGTGTTTTTGGTCAATTAAAGGCATGCTGGCGATGCCTATATGACAGGTTAGACCTGAATAAGGAAAATATTCCCTTGGTTACAGCCGTGCTTTATACACACATAATATTTGTGAAGAGAAGGGCAAAAGGTTTACTCAGGGGTGGACTGCTGAGGCACAATGCCTGACTGCTGATTTTGAGCAGCTAAACATCAGGGCTATTAGAGGAGTGCAATGTGGGACAATGAGAATCAGGGATGCCTTGAGACAGCACTTCGAAGATGAAAAACATGTTTGTTGCTATGCTTGGGACTACAATGGTTAATTACATTTAGTAGGCTAGGAAGCAGTTGTGATTGTTAAGGCCTAGTATTCATATAAAGAACTAATAAAAATGCCTGTAATTGCAGGTGCCATGAGTTATCATACTTTGCGTGGAAACAAATAAAGAGTGCTTTTAATTAAAAAAAAACTTTACTTTTATTGCCAGATAGACCACAACACCATATGGGAACACGCACACACAGTTGGTGGGGGAGAAGGTACCATGTGGGGGCTGATTTTCATAGCTGAGTATAGGTCCAGTTTTCATTTGAAAAGCTGTCTGCGAGGGGTGGAGTGTACAGGAAAGTGCCAAGTGCCAGAAGGTGGGAGTGAATGTGCAGAGGGAGTTTGCGGAGTTCATGGGAAAGAGTTCTGAATGTGCTGAAGGGGAAAGAAGGCCAGCATCTGCTTTGTCTGCAGTGTTATGAGAGTCTGGAGCATGTTGGTTTGATGCACCAGAACTTTAATCAGCCTCTCTATAGTATCCCTGTTATAAGAATCCTTCTCTTGCCTTTTCTGCTTTTTGCTTTCCCTCCACTTCTTGCGTTCAATGTTTTCTGCCTCTGACTGCTGCAGCACCACCTGGAACATACTGTCTTTGGTCCGTCTCTGCCATTTTCTTATCTTGCACAGATGCTCTGCTGCTGTCGGGGGTTGGTTCTCAAGGTCAAGCCTGGAGAGACATAATTAACAATAAACAGAAGTGCTATTGTCAATTACACACAGAGCATTGAAACAGTAACATTAATTCACTGCTGGTAACATACTTATCACTTTCTGGTGACCCTAGGCAAGCTCACATGAGGCAGAAGACCCCAAGAATGGTGAGTGAACCCAGGGGCAGGGGCCTTGTTTACTACAGAAAAGCAATCTGAAAAGGTCACAGGGCACTGATAGAGGACAACACTCTAAACATTCCCACTGTTTTCCATAGGTGGTGGTCACTATGGAAGATATCTTGCTCCTGAGAGTAAGCAAGGAAGCAAGGGCACATCTGTTACATGGTTGCAGCTTCCGCCCTCATCCCAATACTGCTTGCCTGTGTGCAGCTTTGGTCCCTACCCAAGTGATTGCAGAGTGGCGTAGGAAAGTGTGTCTCAATGGGGGAAGGAACAAAACAGCCTTGCCAAGGAACCTTCGGCAGTGGATTGCTGAATACCTCCAGGAAAGTTTCCTAGAGAGCACTATGGAGGATTCCTATGAAATCGCAGAGTGCATCAACTCCCTGTTACTTACTGCCTAGCTGAACGGGGAAATGCCCAGCACACAGAAACAAAGCCAGCTTTCTACATTTCTCTGCCCCCAACCTGCTTCAGAACTTCACAAAGCAAAACCACTTGCCAGGGTCTCCTTTCCTGCTTCTGGCTCATCAGAGATTGGCTGCAGAGACTGGCTAGACACCTTTGGGGTGAAGAACAGCTCCTGACTAGATGCATCGCAGGGCTCCACATCTTCCTCATCCTCCACCTCTTCATCAATGACTTCTTCCTCTGGGTTAGGTCCACTTTCCACTGGTTCCAGACACGCAGAAGTATCCATGATGCTCTTTGCAGTGGAGGTGGGGTTGCCACCTAGGATAACGTCCAACTCCTTATAAAAATGACAGGTCGGGGCACAGCCCTGGAGCGGTGGTTTGCCTCCCTCGCCTTGTGGTACGTGTTCCTCAGTTCCTTCACCTTTGCTCTGCACTGAAGCATGTCCCAGTCATATCTCTTTTCATGCAAGCTGCGCACAATCTGGACGTAAGTATTGAAATTCCTATGGCTGGAGTGCAGCTGAGATTGGACAGTCTCCTCTCCCCAAACACTTATCAGATCCAGTAGCGCTGCAGTGGTCCAAGTATTGGGAGGATAGCTCAGTGGTTTGAGCATTAGCCTGCTGAACCCAGGGTTTTGAGTTCAATCCTCAAGGGGACCACTTAGGAATCTGGGGCAAAAATCAGTACTTGGCCCTGCTAGTGAAGGCAGGGGGCTAGACTCAATGATCTTTCAAGGTCCGTTCTAGGAGATAGGTATATCTCCTTTTATTATAAACAAGAGATTGGTTGCTGCATGAAGCCATCATGGTCAGCTGGGAAGATGCAATGTGAGCTCAGCACACCAAGCAAACAGGAAAGAGAATTTCAAAATTACTGGGGCTTTAAAGGGGGAGGGGTGAAAGGTTGTTTACCTGGCATCAGGGCAGCAGAGTTGAAACTGCTGACCAGAGTGGTCAGGATGGGCATTGTGGGACACTGTCCGGAGGCCAATAACAGCACTAAAATAGAACACGGCATCTACACTGGCACTACAGTGCTAAAACCTCAGCTCAAAAAGCCTTATGACCCTTGTCGGGGTGGTTGTATTACAGTGTTGCAACTGAGGAGTTTCACCACAAAAAGTGGCTTTGCAATGTGTACACATCTGATGCCTTTTGGCGAAAAAACTTGCAAGAGTAGACCAGGCCTGAGTCATGAGTTAGTCAAATATATCAGTGACACAGTGCTGGGAATCAACAGCTAAACCAGCACTCTGGTCAGGTAAACACCAATTAATTCCCCCCAGGGTAGGCTTGACAGGGACTCGTAGGTGGTTCAGAATGGGTTGGGTGAGGATTAATGAGCAAAGTGACCCATTAACACAGGAGGATAAGGTAGCACAGAAAAGCTATGTTGGGAGGAAGAAAGAGCCAATGATCTCTGACTAAAATAAGCCCTGTCCCCTCATCAGAGAATTGAGGAGAAACTGAAACTAATTAAGGGATTTTAGTAAGATGATGGGAAGAGCAAATAAGTAAACTGCACTGGGGTGTCTAACAACTGAAGGTCTCTAAGTCTGCATAGACAGAGTAGAAGTGGGATGTTACCCTGTCACAGTGTCAAAAGGGAAAAATTTAAATTTTCCTGACACATAACAACACTGAATATATATTTATATGTATAGTGATAAATTGTAGTGATAATAGTGATAATGTGTATTTTTATTGCTATTCTGTGTTTACAAAGCTACAGTACCTGAATTCTAGAAGGATTCACACTTGCCTCTATACCTCTCTCTGCCTCTGTTGTCATAGGAACCGCTTCAGGATGCCAAATAGCTTTGTAACATCAGTACTTACATTTTCAGCAGCTCTCAAGAAGGGAGAAGCTGTGGTAAGCTGTGACAAAACGGGAAGGCTAGAAAGTCGGAGCACAGTATGTGAAAGCATCCCAGTCATGGGATGAACAGAATGACCAAGAGAAGATAGCTTTTATTTCATAAAAGTGGATAAAAGGTATAGTTCCAGAGGTAACCAGCTCCCAAATTCTCAAGCAAAATTAAATATCAGCTAATTTGAAAAAAAAATTCACTAATTTGAATAAAAGGTATATTAAAAAGTTCATTCATTAAATATCAAGTAGCATTACAGCTTAAGAAATCCTTCTCAAGATCAGCAAAAGGGAAGGAAATATGATGTCGTTTTTAGCATTCTTCAGTTTCCATGGATACTAAAAACCAAGTCTAGAGACTGATCAATATATCCATTTATATATATGTAACCCTTTTTCCAGTCAGAGTTGGCAGCAGCAAGGGCCAGGTTCAGTATCTAGGATTCCTTTTCAACAATACAATGCAAAACTGACTTGAGCCCCCACCCAGTGACCGGGGACAGTTACACATCACCCCCTGGGTGCCTCTAAGAGGCAATACTTTCCCTTGCACGCACAGAGTCTGAGTGTAGCAAAAAACTTTTACTAAAAGGAAGGAAGTAACTCGGCATTAATTTGGGGAAACACTGCAAACAGGGCTCATAAACATAAACCATGAGCAAAAGACCCATTCCCAAGTAAGTTGAGCAGTGTACTTTTCCTCTCAAGTTCTTAAGTCCAGCAACCCAAAGGTCCTTTTAATGTGCTCGTCTCTTCTCTGCACCTCACTCATAATTGCTGTCCTTGGGACAGTGCAGACCCAGAATTCAGAAATGCATCTGCAGAGTTCACCTCCCACACTGGGTGGAGGGGGGAGGTAAGGAGGCACCTTACTCACTCCACTGCTCAGGCACTCACTTGCCACCCTTCTCTATGAGGCTCTGCTTGGACCCTCTCCGCCAGCCACCCTGCTGGCCACTCACCAAGCTGTCCCCAGAGCCCACCACTTAACACAGCTCTGTGATTTCAATTGTTAATTGGGAAGCTCCACTGCTGGTGCATACTGGATAGTCTCTTGCATCAGACACTGTCCAAAAGCAGGTCTAATACTTAGATCTAGTTATCAGTGATTTTAGCTCTGCAGCATGTAACAAGACTCTTGGTTGAGTCCAAATTAGCTCTATTATTACACAGTGGAGAGAGGAAGAGTCAAATGATGTCTGGGACCCTTACACAGGATCCCCACCCTCTCTCAACTCACTGGGTTTTGGAACCCATGTCCCCTGCCTCGCGAGTGCCATTTAGTTAAGGTTGAGTCCCTCAATTGGGAAAAATGCCAAGTACAGTTTTGCTGCCCTTGATTTACACAACAAGGATAACAAGGGCCATCCGGGGGGGGGGCAAGAGGGGCAATTTGCACCAGGCCCCAGTCCCCACAGGGGCCCCTGTCGTAAACAGATGGTTAAGGGTTAATGTCTCTTTTACCTGTAAAGGGTTAACTAGCTCAGTAAACCTGGAACACCTGACCAGAGGACCAATCAGGAGACAAGATACTTTCAAATCTCGGTGGAGGGAAGCCTTTGTTTGTGTATTTTGGGTTTTTCTTTGTTCTCTCTCTGGGGTCTGGGAGGGACCAGACATGTATACAGACTCTCCCATCTTCTGAGAAAGTCTTTTCTATTCAAATAGTAAGTAATAGGTAGAAAGTGGATTAGATTTATGTTTGTTTTCTTTATTTGCAAATGTGTATTTTGCTGGAAGGATTGTATCTTTGTTTGCTGCAACTTGTATTTGTGCTGGGGGGAGGCTTCTCTCTAGTGTCTATAAGCTGAAAGACCCTGTAACATTTTCCATTGTGATTTTACAGAGATAATTTTTACTTTTTTTTTCTTTCTTTAATTAAAAGCTTTTCCTTTTTAAGAACCTGATTGTTTTTTTATTCTTGTGTGAGACCCCAGCGGACAGGGTCTGGTCTCACCAGGGAATTGGTGGAAGAAAGGAGAGAAGGGGAGGCTGGGAAAGCCTGATTTCTCTCTGTGTTAGGATCACTGCCTCTCTCTCAGGGAGAGTCTGGGAGGGGGATAGAAGGGGGGGAAGGTAAATTTCCTCTCTTTTTTAAGATTCAAGGAGTTTGAACCACAGTGATCTCCCAGTGTAACCCAGGGAGGGGAGAATCTGGGAGGAAGAAAGAAGGGGAATGGTTTATTTCCCTTTGTTTTGAGATCCAAGGGATTTGGGTCTGGGGGTCCTCAGGGAAGGGTTTGGGGGCCAGAAAGTGTCCCAAAACACTATATTTTTGGGTGGTGGCAGCTCTATCATTTCTAAGTTAGTAATTAAGCTTAGAGGGGTTCATGCAGGTACCCCATCTTTTGGACGCTAAGGTTCAGAGTGGGGGAATCATACCTTGACAGCCCCCACAAGAGTTTTTCGGGGCCCCTGGAGTGGGGTCCTTCACTCGCTCCGGAGGCCCTGGAAAACTCTTGTGGGTCCCTGTCTTCTCCAACGGGGGGTCCTTCACTTGCTCCGGGGTAGAAGGACCCCCCGCCGGCGAATTACCACAGAAGCGGGACCCACCGCCAAAGCGCAGCCAGGTCTTCGGCGGTAATTCGGCAGCTGGGGGCCCTTCCGTTCCGGGACTCTCCGCTGAAGTGCCCGAAAGACCTGCGGCGGGGGCCCCCCGCCGCCGAATTACCACTGAAGTATGGGTCTCGCTTTGGCGGTAATTCTCAGGCCGGGGGCCCCCGCCACAGGTCTTTGGGGCACTTTGGTGGACAGTCCTGGAATGGAAGGGCCCCCCGCTGCCGAATTACCACCGAAGCGGAGCCCCCCGCTGCCGAAGACCCCAGGCCCTGGAATCCTCTGGGCGGCCCTGAGGATAACAATTCTTTATTACTTCTGCCCCGATAACAAGGAGACTGGGGATCCCACGCCAGCCAAAAGTGACCATTTGGGTGAGCAATCCCATCATGCTGAGCACCTAGGTAGGGCGGTGTGCCCGTGCAAACAAAATCAGCTCCTGAAGTCCTCTTCCACAGCTCATCACTAGATGTTAGGGGAGAGCTCATTCAGACGCAGCTACCATATAGAATGAATAAATGCATAAATAACTGTTTATTTCTGTAGATCATTCTAGCTTGCTATATTATGTGCACTAGAAATGAGATAGGTAAAATAGACTTCAAGAAGAAAGGAAATGTATAGTAGCAATAAAGAAGTGGGGAGAACTCCCTGTTAACTCCTCTTGTGGCCTTCTGTGGCAAGAGGAGAACCGCTCCTCTGGACCTGATCCTTCTGTGTTCTCTGCAGCAGGGAGAGGCAAAAGACACTGACCTGAATACTCAGTTATACTAAAACTCCTTTACATTGCTAGAGTGGTGTAAAGGGCTCTTAGTATGACAGAGAATTCAGACCTGAATCCTCAAAAACCTCATCTGCTGTAGAGATATTTGGCATTTATAGAACCATTTCGAGCACTGGAAACATTTTCAAAACACTTCATGTTCACACACAAAACCGATGATAATATTTTTGACTATTAAGTGATTGCATAAGTTAAAAGCAAGTCTTATAACCAGACTGGAATGATTCAGGTTCCAATGAATTGTTTCTGTGCTGTGCATGGGCCATCCAGGCAGTGCAGCTGTACCAGATCAGCTGACTTTCCCTGCACAATCTCATAACAATTTCAATAAATAAGATTGTAATAGTTCAGTATGTTGCTGCAACCTTTTTTATCACTGTTAAATTAGAGTTATTTGATTAACATGGTATGCGTCCTGTTTCTTCTTAATTTCTGTTTTGCTTTGAGATATTGCAGGGGGGGTTAATTTTAGGCCTAAAACTTTGTCTTCTGAGATGCAGTACTGAAGTGTTGAGGCCTTTCTTGTTTAAAAATAATCACAGATGGTGGTGTGAACGTGGATGTGTATGACCATATATAAATTTGTTCGTATATATATATTTTAAAATTTATGTAGTTGTGTTTTCTCAATGAATATGTTGTACAGTAAAAAGAGGAGCTTATTTGGGTTGTGTTTCATTTAAGTATTTCTTCTAGTTCTAATCTATTGTTTCCCAATTGTAGAATTTCTCCTTTAGTAACCAGATCTAGGTAGTTCCTAAACTGTAGGCTTATATAGAAATCCCAAGAAGGTAGATTACATTTAATTCTGAGGTGATCAAATTTCAATAGTGTTATGCATTAGGAACAAAGTCTTCAATGGTCAACAGTCCTTTGGCTCCTAGTTTTTAAAGTAAACATCTTTCTGTCCTTGGGGTAAAACTAGTAGCCCATATATGTAGGAGAGAAGAGTTTAGAGAAAGCACCAGGAAGTTAGTCTGTGTGTACACGGCCAGAATGCTAGCTGTGACTGCAGCACCTCTTTAAGTTGTTCTCTTAGTAGAGATCCAGTTTAGTTTTGAAACTTGGAATCCTCTTGTGTTATAACCCAACATGTGGTGCATGAAACACTAGCCAAATTTGGTAAAGTCCAGTTTATGGACACAGTGAGCAACCAAGCCTCTCTGATTTTAAAAAGATATCTCCCCTGAAGTTCAAGGAAGACAAAAGACACAGGGATAGTGTCTGCCAGGAATCACTGACTCCCAGTCCCCAAACATCGTGTCATCTGGATTTGAGTTAAGCTTTAAGTAAGACAAGATGTGTATGGGTTTCTGTGTTTTTACTCCTTTTCTCTGATTGTTATATTCCATGGATAAATAAATACTTTTGTTTTGAAGAAGCTGTTCTGAGTCACTGCATAACCTACTGGTCACAGCTCCTGAAAGGAAGTTTCTTGCAGAGGTCAAACCGAGCTGGACCTGTTGAAGAAACATGCCTGGTAATCAGAGGTGCTGCAGCCCAGTGACCTGATCTATGAGTGGAGAAGCATGGGATTTGCTCCAGAAAGAAGTGAAGCTCAGGGCCTGGCACTGCAAAGGGCGCACTCAGAAGAGACTGAAGAGGGGTCAAATGTGCATTTTCTTTGTAACCATGGCACATATTAATGTTACATTCAATACCATGCTGAGGGAAAAGTGAGTAGACTGGTTATTAAGTGGTGATGGTTAAAGATGGAACAAAGGTCCAGCATTAAAGCTACCCCAGAACAATTAACCACATAGTAATATTCTTATACTAGTTCCCAGCTGATTGACAATAGTAAAATATAGCATGCTATCAGATAATCCATTCACCTTTTAAAAATACTACTATATTTTTAAGAGGGAGCTTTTCAAGTGTTATGAAATTTGCTTATGTTTTTTAAAATTAATCACAATTACACATAGAAAAATCTGAATTATGCCATGAATTGGTTGTGTTAGTTATTACTCAGAAAGGTAAAGCGGTGTCCTTGAGTGAAAGTAGAAACCTGAGGTTTTATCCTATTTAGTGGTCTGGTCTATAAGCTATTCAGAGATATGGCAACATGAAATTAATATAAATGGTATTTCATAGAGGCTGCCTTACGTAATATGCATAGGATGAAATCCTGACCCCAGTTGAAGTCAAGGGCAAAATTCCAGTTGAAATCAATGGGGCTAGGATTTCATCCATACTCTATGCTATAGACTTTGATCTTGTCTTTCAGAGGGGCTGAGTGCCTGCAGCTGCCATTAACTTCAATGGGAGCACTGCACATTCAGCACCTCTGATAATTGGGGACTACAGCCCCTCAGCTTTCAGACCTTGGGCCATTATCTATCTCAGAGTAGAATCATTGATTCGCCCACTCTCAGACCAGGTTTTGGCCTACAATCCCCAGGTGCTGACTGGGATTCCCTCAGCAGGCCTGACTTAGGCTTTGTTCCCTCCATGAGCTATGATAGTAGAATCCAGAACCCAGACAGTATTCTTAAAAGCAAAGGATTTATTTTATTTAGAACCAAAAGATTTCAGAGAAAACAGATCTATGAAACCATAAATAGTCTATATGCATGCCTGTCTTTCACTAAGGCTTACCATTCCCTGGAAGCTGGGAAAGGCCCTAAGTATTTTCAGACACTCCTACAAGACATGTGTATGGGTTCCATGTGGGTCTGTACTCTCCAGAAACAACTCCACCCCCTCTCCAGACAGTACTTTTAAGTGTTTACTCTCCCTTTGATTCCGAGGCTCTCAGACTTGACAGTAGGCCAAGGTCTTGTAATTGCCCCACAAATATTTGTTGGGAGGCTGCTAACCTATAGCCATTGTGTTGCTTTCCTGCTTGTTTTTCCAACAGCCCTACATTAAGCAAGACCAACTTATTCATACAAGAAAGTCTAATGCCCTGTATATAGTAACTTCACCTCACTGACCAGCTCACAAACATAAAATTATTACATATTAGTATGCTTAGATTATTACATAGCAGCTCCACATCCACCTCAGCCCTATATGGAAAAGTGTGGATGCATTCGGTCAGGACCATCAAATATTAGGCTGTCATAAAACTATGACAGCAGATGTTCTATTAACATAAAACCAGAGAATCAAAGTACATACCATATGATTTTGGCCTGATGACTGCAGTCATCCATGTAAGTCAGTGGTTTTCAACATTTTTTTTCACTGCAGACTCCTAAAAAATTTTGAATGGAGGTGTGGACCCCTATGGAAATTCAACCTGTGTTCTGTGGACACCTACCATAGAAGTCTTTAACTGAAAACTGGCTGAACAGAATTCAGCTATAAATGTTGCATGTAAATATTGCTTGGCACAGCATTTGATGCAGTATGAGAAAGGGCACTAAACTGAACTTTTATAGTAATGACAACACGTCTGGGTTTTGACCTGTAGGGTGAGGCTATTCATATACTTTTGATTGATCAGAAAAATGGAATGCCTTTTCTGAGATCTGAAGTGTTATTTTCATAATCAGGTTTCACAGACCCCTTACACATAGTCTGTGGACCCCAGGGGTCTGCGGACCTCAGGTTGATAACCACTGGTGTGAATTATGCAGCCCCTAGTATGCGCCTATGCAGGCCGTACACTAGGGTTAAGCTGATTTTGTGGCCCTGTCATGGCTGGCCCTTTAGGAAAGCTGAGTTTAATCTTGCCTACTGTGATGTAGCAACCTCAGGGATAATTAGTGACAGTACTTGAACCTGTTTGAGAGACTTAATTATAGTGACTGACGCCAGCTGCCAGAGAAAGGAGGAAGGACTATATAGGAATAGGAAGAGTTGAGAACTCCGCACAATGATACAGGAGAGAGATGCAAGGGCAGTTCCCTCTCTGGGAAAGGCCAGGGAAATCAAGCTAAAGGGGACCCATAGAGAGCAGGGCAGGCTCCTAAGGGGGATGCCCCAAGCTAGGGCCTACAAGGAGAAGGGAGCTCTTGAAGGGTTGCTGCCAAAGTCCTAGTGAGAGAATCCTGCTAGAAGAAGGTAGCATAAGAGCCGTTCTGCAGGGTCCTCGTATAAGAGCAGAGAACTGCAGTGTGTCCAAAGAGAAGCATTTAATTTGGACTTATAGTTGGATCTTTTTGTTTCCACAGAAAGCGGAGGTTGAACTTTTATGAGATGGGGCTGGAGGACCAGGCCACAGAATACTCAAAAAGTATATCTACACTGCGATTAAAAAACCCTATGGCACTGAGTCTTAGAGCCTGGCTCAGTTGATTTGGGCTCTCGGCACTCAGGCTGGCTGGAGGGCTATATAATTGCAGTGTAGATGTTCAGTCTCAGGCTAGAGTGCAGGCTCTCAGACCCTGCGAGGGAAGAGGGTCTCTGAGCCTGAGCTCCAACCTGGCCTGAACGTCTACAGTGCAATTTTATAACCCCACAGCCTGATCCCCATGAACCCAAGTCAGCTGACCCAAGCTAGCCATGGCTGTGCTACCCGTCTTTTATGTAGGTGTACCCAGAGAGACAGAGACAGGCCATCAGAAAGTGGATGAAAGCAGTCAAAAAAACATGCGAGAGACAGATTCCTGCAATGCTGCCTCCAGGCTTGAGGGGGCACTTCTAATGGTGAGTGCGGCCATAACAGGCCCCATTATAGTGACATTGTAAGGGGCCACTGCAGAGCCTGAAATCGAGCCCTGCAACAGTATTACCATAAAAAAATTAAAAGACTGGTAAAAATCCTTCGAAATATTCAAATAAATCAATGACAGAATCATGCAGAAAAACCCTTTTGTTTCTACAGCTCATAATACAACATTATTCTTGGTTATGAGTAACTGACTTAATGGCATGAAGAATTACACCACATTGAATTTATAATATTATGTAAAGCAGATAACTTCATGCTGACTTTTAAGTAAGAACAGGTGATTGCAGTAGCATTATTAATGTTCATAAAGTCAAGGTTTGACATAAACATAGAATGGAACAAGTAAAATAGTGTTATGGCATGAATCACACAGCTGAGTTAACAGTAAAAGGAAATAGAGATGAAATATTTATCATGGTAATGTGCACTTGATGACTCATCTGCATGCCGAAAAACAAAGTATGTGAATGATTAGACAATGGCAGATAGGTATTAAAGAGGGAGGGATGATGGAAAATATTATTAAGCTTAAGAAAATAACCTGAGTCATTTATAAATTTTATAGGCAACATGTGGGTTTTCTGGTCAGAGATTTACGCATACTTTTTTCTTTCAATAGAAAAACGCCTTCTATTACCTGGATGCCAGTCTATTGTGCGTGAATGACATGATGGAGAAAATTATGATTTAGGGCTTCATCCTATACACACTACTACACATTATCTCAGTGGGATTCCACACACAAAGGGGGTTACTAACCTGCTGCTTGCAGGACCATGCCCTAAATCTTTACAGTGTTTAGAGACCCGATGAAAACTGAACAGCTGTAATAGCTAAGCCTTCAAGCCACATCTCAAGTAAAAACAGTTTGTCATACTAGGTCTGATTAATTTGGGGAATGTCTGTTCTTTATTTTTTTTAAAAAAAATAAAGCTTAGTTCTATATAGAGCACGTGTAGCTCTGTCTTACAGAAGCCAGTTGCCCGGACAGCAATTCTTCCAGTATTTACATACTTATTCGATACTGCCAACCACAAAAGTTCAAAAATCTGGCTGATAAATCATAAAATGTATTTTAAAAATATGATGATTTCATGTTTGTGGTCTCATATGATTTTGAATCCACCTGCCTACTCCTACTGTGCATGTGACAATTCAAATGGTGCTGTCTCTCTCAAATTGTTCATAACATGATTTTGGCCCCTGCTGCAGGAGCTCTTTTTAGAGGACTCAGCCAGGATCAGGGCCTGTAGTGAGGCGGCCTGGCTCCCAGCCGCCCCAGAGAGGGACAAGTCCTTACAGATGCCAAAGTGAGCGGAGCCACAGGAGCCTGTGCCCGCCCCCCAGAGGTCAAGGCGCAGGGCAGGAAGTATAAAAGCCCAGCCCCAGGGCTCAGAAGCTGCCTGGCCGCTGGAGAGGCCAGATGCTGGTGCCTTAGCTCCCGCTGGGGAGACTCCTGCCGCCTGCGACCGACCTGAGGACTGGCCGTACCTGCGGAGCCTAGGCGCCGACTAGGTGCTGGAAGAGCCCTTATGCCGGCCTGTACAAAGGGACCCCGAGGAGCTGCCCAGTTTATCCCTGGCTCAGTATCCTGAGGATCCCATGGTGTGGGACACTGCGGAAGACGATGCCAAGACAGAGGTACCGGTAGAGGGGGAGGTCGGAAGTAGCCCGAGGGCAGCCGACCCAAGTCTGGCTGCAGCACACCCAGAGCCAATGTCAGTGTGTTGCGGCCAGGATCCCCACTGACACAGAAGCAGTCTGCCTGCCGCTGTTAGAGCCCCAGGCTGGGACGCAGAAGAGTGGGCGGTCCTGCGTCCCCCCTGCCACTCCACTCACGGGTGGAAGTCTCCCCCTCGCCCCAACGCTCAGGCCTAGGAGTCTAGGCTTAATATACTGAACTGGTTGCTCAGCTCCTGCCTGAGGGTCTGAGCCCCTGAACTGCTGTTTGTTGCCCCACCCTGACCTAGGGCCTGGGCTTACATTACTGAACTGGTTGCTCAGCTCCTGCCTGAGGGTCTGAGCCCTGAGCTGTCATTTGTTGTCCTAGGTAGTGAGGCGGCCTGGCTCCCAGCCGCCCCAGAGAGAGGTGAACCCCAACGGCGGACATTTACACGTGGTACCAGAACTGGGGAGCTTCCGTCCCGAACCCTGATCCCTGTGAGGAGGGATCTGAGGAGACTTGTCTGAGGCAGCCATGGACCTGGACAAGCGTATTAAATTTTTGGCAGAGAACCAGCAGCAGCAGCAGGCGCCCAGCTTCAACAGCAGCAGCAGGCCACCGCCCAGCTCCAACAGCAGCAGCAACTGGTGCAGCAGCTTGGGACGCAACAGCAGCAGCTGATCCTGGAACTGGGACGCCAGAACAGGGACCACGAGCAACAATGCCTGCAGCAGTTGGTGACATTGCTGCCCCGTCCCGCCGAGCCCCAGCCGGTCGGGCCCCCGGGACCACCCAGCAACGCCCCGCCTATCTGGCTAACAAAGATGAGCCCCAACGATGATGCAGAAGCCTTTCTCATAACATTTGAATGGGTGGCGGTCGTCACTGGTTGGACCCCAGATCAATGGGCTACACTCCTGGCCCCGTACCTGACTGGAACCGCTCAGACAGTCTATCGGGACCTGTCCACGGATGCGGCATGAGACTACAGCCAAGTAAAGGTGGCAATTTTAGATGACCTGGGCATGAGTCTGGAAACCTTCCAGCAGCGGTTTCGGAGCCTGGTCTACCCTACAGGGGCCTGGCCCCACATGGTGGCTCAGGAGCTAAGGAAGGTGTGCAAGCCAAAACTTAGGCCCCCAAGCCAATGCCCGCCTGGGGATGATCGGGCTGCAGTGTATCCACGGGGACATACTGACTACCCCAGTACTCGAGCCCAGCTAACAGTAGATGGGGTTACCCGACCGATGGTGGTGGGTCTTGCCCCACGCTTGTGTATCCAGTGATCCTGGAGCTGGACTGGCCAGAGTTCCCAGAAGTCCTCCACTGCAACACTGGGGAATGCCCAAGGGTCACGCCAGTCTTGGAAGGAGACCCCCCCCGAGACCAGGGAAGGGGAAGGGGAAGCACCCGACCCTACCAAACCGACAGGAGAATCAGAGGACTCTCCCCCAGAAGATGTTGGGGAGCCCTCACTTCACACTGACTTTTGCCATGATTAAAGGGCCGATCCCATGCTCAAGCAGGCGTATGAGCAGTTAGCCACTGTTGATGGCACCATCATTGATCCACACCGGGCGGCCCAGTGGCCCCACTTTGAACTGCGGTAGGAGCACCTTTATTGGATGGAGAGGGACCCCCACACCAGGGAGTCTCAGACCCAACTTCTTGTGCCCCAATGCCATCGGCGAACCATCATGAAACTAGCCCACAACGTCCCGGCGGCTGGACACCTGGGCTACGAGAAGACGCTGTCCCGGATATTGATGCACTTCTTCTGGCCGTGCATACACCAGGAGGTAAGGAAGTACTGCAAGTCCTGCCCAGACTGCCAGTTGGCTGCGACTGCACAGACCCCCAAGGTGCCCCGGTCCCCATGCCCTTGATCGAAACCCCCTTCAAACGTGTGGCCATGGACCTGGTGGGGCCTCTCCCCAAAAGCATTGCCGGGTTTCAGTATATACTGGTCATGGTGGATTATGCTACCCGGTTCCCCGAGGCAATACCCGTCCAAAACATCACGGACCACAACATCGCAGGTGAGCTCGTGAAGATCTTCGCCTGTGTAGGCCTGCTCCGGGAGATTCTCCCAGACCAGGGCACCAACTTTACTTCTCAGCTGTTGCAGCAGGTGTGTGAGCTCCTGGGGATCAAGCAGCTACATACATCGGTCTACCATCCCCAGACCGGGTTGGTCAAACGATTTAACCGGACCCTTAAGGACATGCTACGCAAATTCCTCCAAGAAGATCTCCGCTGATGGGACCAGTTACTTCTACCTCTGCTCCTGGCAGTTCGAGAGGTTCCTCAGTCGTCTACAAAATTTTCCCCTTTTGAATTACTATATGGTTGTCACCCACGGGGCCTATTGGTCCTAATGAGGGAGACATGAGAGCAAGCCCCGTCATCCGCCCAGGGCCTCTTAAAATATGTACTTCAGCTCCAGGAGCACCTTATGCAGGCTGGGGCCCTGGCGTGTGAGAATTTGAAGGCTGCCCAAGAAGCTCAGGCCCAGACCTACAACCGGGATTCCCAGACTCGTGACTTCCAACCTGGAGATCAGGTTTTACTCCTCCTCCCCTCAAGCAAATCAAAGATTCTGGCCTGGTGGCAAGGGCCTTATGAGGTGGTCTGAAAGATCGAGCCTGTCACGTATGAGATCCACCAGCCAGACTGGTGCAAGAAAAGGCAACACTATCATGTGAACCTTTTCAAACCTTGGCGGAAGCGAAACGGACCCTTAATTAACCCATACCTGCCGGAACCCGAGCTGGGTCCCCAGGTAACACGTTTGGAGGACCCCGGAGGGCCCCAGCTTGGAGACACACTGACTGAGGAACAACTCAAACAGACTCAGTGTCTCCTACAAGCGTTCCCCCACAGCTTCACAACCCAGTCGGGATACACCACCCTCGTCCAGCACACCATTCAGACAGATCCTGGGGTGGTGATCCGGGGCGTGACCAGGCCCTTGCCATATCACATGTGACAGGTTTTCGAAGAGGAAGTACAGGCCATGCTGGACGTGGGAGTCATCGAACTGTCACAAAGCAAATGGCGCAGCCTGGTAGTGCTGGTACCGAAGCCCGATGGCACCTGACGGTTCTGCATCGATTTCAGATGCGTCAATGCCATCTCAAAGTTCAACACTTATCTGATGCCCCGGGTAGATGAGCTGCTCGGTCGGTTGGGAGAGGCCTGCTGCATTACCACCCTTGATCTGAGCAAGGGATATTGACAGATCCCCCTCGAGCTGGCCTCCAGGGAAAAGAACACTTTTGCCATCCCTATGGGTCTGTATCAGTTTACGCGGATGCCCTTCGGCCTCCATGGGGCCCCAGTCACATTTCAGCTGCTGATGGACTGCCTCCTCCAGCCCCATTGGGACTATGCTGCAGCTTACCTGGATGATGTCGTTATTTACATCCTCAGACATGCATCTGAGGAAGTGGGTATTCACCCACGAAAGCTCATGCTCCAAAACGTCTGTTAGTCTATAAGGTGCCACAGGATTCTTTGCTGCTCGTTATTTATAGTCGCCAATGGGAGAACCACTTAGAGCGAGTAGAAGCAGTCCTGAGGTCCCTGCGGGCAGCTGGATTAACTGCCAACCCAAAGAAGTGCCGCATTGGCTGGCAAGAAACGACCTATCTGGGGTATACCATAGGGAATGGACGAGTAAAACCCCTCTTGGGAAAAGTCCAGGCCATTGCAACCTACCCACCACCAGCCACAAAATGCCAGATACGCAAGTTCCTGGGACTGGCCGGCTATTATTTTTGTTTGTTGCCCCGCCCTGACCTAGGGCCCGGGCTTAAATTACTGAACTGTTTGCTCAGCCCCTGCCTGAGGGTCTGAGCCCCTGAACTGTTGTTTGTTGCCCCACCCTGACCTAGGGCCTGGGCTTACATTACTGAACTAGTTGCTCAGCTCCTGCCTGAGGGTCTGAGCCCCTGAACTGTTGTTTGTTGCCCTGCCCTGACCTGGGGCCTGGGCTTACATTACTGAACTGGTTGCTCAGCCCCTGCCTGAGGGTCTGAGCCCTGAGCAGCCGTTTGTTGCCCCAGGTAGTGAGGCGGCCTGGCTCCCAGCCACTCCAGAGAGGGGCGAATCCCAACAGCGGACGTTTACAGGGCCCCATTGTACAAACACAAAGTGAAAGGGAGTCCCTGCACTGAAGTTTACAGCAAAGCAGAGTCGTGAGTTTGTGGAAGCTGGGTACGGAACTCCCTCCCCCTCAGGTTTTCTCATAGAGAAGTTACCAAACATCCCTTAGAGGGGGAACAACTTTTAATCATTGCTGAGGTGGGCTGAATTCAAACTTACGACCTACAGGGGAAAGGCTCTGTAGCCTGTCAGCAATGCCCTGAGGCATCCTGTCCCTCAGAAGTGCAAATAACTTTTACAAGTGTCCATCTAAAGTCTTTGTGAGAAGAGAGCAATAGTAATTTGTGGATGAACCAATCTACTAGCTCATAGGGTTACTGTTAAAAAATCACTCATCCAAAGTAAATGATACATAGAAAAAGTCATTGGAAGGCACCTCTAGGAGCAAGAGGATGGAGAAAGCTGAAATTCATATGGATTCCAGTGCCAAATAGCCCCACTTTCAGTATATACTGTAGGAAATAACCTGTTCTAACAACTGACTGGCCTAGATGACCTTATATTCTGTCTTGTATTATCTGCAAAGCAATACAGTGCATCTTAGGGCCTAATATACCTGTAAAAGCTGCATGCCCGTCATAACCAAGGAAAAGCACAGAGCCAGAGAAAAAGAGAGAGGACTGCAGAAAGAAATAGCTGCAGCCCAACTGTAGTGTGAGGCATCTTTATATAGAGAGAGATCAGTTCTTTTTGGCCGGGACAACAGGAATAACTAGAATTAAATAGAACTGGTTTGAAACCAGGCTTGATGAAGAGCTGTGGAATGAATGAGACAAGATAAGTGATATTAAGAACAATGGAACCCTACAGACAACTATTTACAAGAAATAAAACACCACACTTATATTCACAGATGCAGTAACCATCCCAAACACACCAAGAAATCTGTTAACCACAGCCACTCCCTCAGATACCACAGAATATGCTCTTAAAACCACCTTTACCAAACAAGGACATTCTACCAGAGAAGTAGCTCGCATCATGGAATAGGGCATCCAAATACCCTGAGAGAACCTGCTTCAATACAGGGGAAAAAAAACCTACTGACCACACACCCTTTCTTGTCACCTGCCACCCCAGACTGGAATCCATACATGGTATCATCAAACAATTACAACCCATATTCAATGGGGACTACCATCTGAAAGAAATCTTTCCCCAACCCTCTCTTCTGGCCTTCAAATAAACTCCAGTCTTGCCAAACTCATCATCAAAACAAGGTCCACACAGACCAAGACATATCAACTCAAAGCAGCACAAGACCCTGCCATTACAATGGATGCAAAACCTGCAGACATATCTCCTCTGCTACAATGATCAATGCTCCCCACCCCAACACACCTTTCGAGATCCAGGGGTTCTACATATATCTATCATACTATGTGGTATACTTCATCCAGTGCACTAAATGCTCCAATAGCAACTAGATGAAATAAATCAATCACTATACTCTCAAATGAACTCACATAGAAAAATGATAAAAGACAAAATACAACAGTATATCACTCCTGGGTGAACACTTTTCACAAAATGATCACTTCATATCTGACCTCTTAGTCCTCATTTTCAAAGGAAACCTGCATAACACCTTCAAAAGATGAGCCTGGGCGCTTAAATTCATCATGGACTCAATAAAGACACTGGATTTAAGGCTCGTTACAACAGTCAGGGCTGGCTCCAGGCACCAGCGCAACAAGCAGCTGCCTGGGGTGGCCAATGGAAAGGGGCGGCATGTTCGGCTCTTTGGCGGCAATTCGGCGGCGGGTCCCTCAGTCCATCTCGGAGGGAAGAACCTGCCACCAAAGAATGAAGCGGCAGCAGTAGAGCTGCCGCCAAATGCGGCTATTTTTTTTTTTTTTTTTTTTTTTTTTGCCACTTGGGGCGCCAAAAACACTGGAGCCGGCCCTGACAACAATATGTAACCCACTAACCCTCCTTTGTCCTATGGCTGCAGAGATGTTAACTGCCCTCTTCACCTTGAATGGTCTCTTGCGACATATCTTAACTCTTTATGCTTCACTTGTTCCACCTACTATTTAAGTGTGACACTCAGCGTACCTCTCTCAGACCAGAAGAGCTCTGTGTTAGCTTAAAAGCTTGTCTCTTTCACCAACAGAAGTTGGTCCAATAAAAGATATTACCTCACCCACCTGGTCTCACTAAGAACTAGTGCATTTGGGAAGATGGGGAAACAAACATAACTTCAAAAAATAAGGCAAGGAAGTGCACAAAGAGGTTAGAGGAGGGAGGAAAAAACACCTTTATAAAACCAGGAAATCAAAGCTGTAAATTATTCATTTGTGATTATTATGTACGTATTGCATTAGCTTTATAAGGAGCATTAATTATATTGCATTAGCTCCTTAAGGATTGGAGTCCCACTTTGTCAGGTGCTGTGCAAACACAGGGTAAACAGCCCCCACCCAGATTGCTTTAATTAAAGACAAGTTTAATTAAAGACAAGACATGACAAATGGGTGTAATAAACAGTAGGAGACAAGGTGGAGAGAGAGCATACGGTTAATAGTAATCCAATCACATGGTTAGAGGGTAGTTATGCACATAACTTGGTGTTTCTGAATCATTTACCTTTTTTCCTGTTACATTTAAAAATGAGAGTAGAGGTAGCAAGAGGGGAAATGGAGGGAGGCAATGAGCTAATAGCATGAAAACAAAAAAAAGAAACAGAAGAGGGGCACTGAGGTTGAGGAGAGGAAGAAGAATAGAGTACCTTTTTATGAGTTAGCTTAGTCCACTTTGGATAAGTATTTCAAAATAGCTGTATCAGTCAATTCTGAAGGTAAATGATTTTATCTTGCAGATTAAGAGGAACATGGAGGGCAGGGGGCTTAGACGAGCAAAGGAGGAGCCATGAGGAAAAAGAGCAGAAGAAAGTTAATTGGAATTAAAGTTCAAGCTGCAGAGAGGAAAAAATATGTCCACAGTACAGTTTTTAGAATGTAGTCTTCTGATGGCCTTGGGTTCTGAAGGTACCTCACAGGTTCATGGAGCCCAAGGCCAGAAGGGACAATTGTGATCATCTAGTCTCACCTCCTGTATAACACAGGTCACTGAAATTCCCCAAATTAATTCAC
Organism: Gopherus flavomarginatus; assembly: GCF_025201925.1. NCBI lineage: Eukaryota > Metazoa > Chordata > Testudines > Testudinidae > Gopherus > Gopherus flavomarginatus. The sequence goes on along the minus strand of NC_066617.1, from coordinate 77,406,130 downwards.
ATATTTTAGAAAAACATCCAATCTAAAATTAAAAGCTGTCAGTGATGGAGAATCCACCATGACCTTTGATAAATTGTTCCAATGGTTAATTACTCTCACTGTTAAGAATTTACATCTTATTACCAGTCTGAATGTATCTAGTTTCTGCTCCCAGCCAGTGGATTGTGTTACACCTTTCTCTGTTACACTGAAGGGCCTCATCCCTGCCCTCCTGCTGGTGCCTTTGCTCTTTGTTACTGGGGAAGTCCCTGCTGTTCCTGGGCACTGTCTCTCCCTTGTACATCTGGCTGAGGGGGTAAGTTGCTTGTAGAGGGTTTCCCACCCACATACATGCTCATGTTTGTCCATGGGAGCTGTAGTGAGGTCCTGGCTCTCAACAACTTTGACATTTCTTTAAAAGACAAATTATAACATGAGAGACAAATCCAGCTGCCAACTCCATTATATCCCAGCAATAACCAGCTAAACCCAGATAGCCAAAGAATCAAGAAAACCCCAGCTTCCCATAATTACTCTCCTCAGGCACTGAGGCCTAGCTCCACAATGGGATTTAGGCATTGCAGTGCTCTGCTTCACAGCCCCTAACTTTTAGGGGCATAGACAAATCACTGGAAGAGCACTGCAATCCAGAAAGCCTGTGTTGGGCACTTAGACTCCCTATACAATGAATGAGGAGAAATAGGTGCCTAAGAATGCGATCCACAAAAGCCAGCATGCTAAGAGTGGGGTAAGCTAGCCAATAGGAGAGGACAATGTGAGGGGTGTGTCCTAAATCCCACCTATCCCACAGAAATTGGCACCTAGTTCCACTGGCAATTGAGAGCCAGGAATCCTTTTCTTGGAGCGAGGTGACTGAGGCACCTGCCTCACTCCACACAAAACAGCCGTTGGTAATGGTGACCTTTCAACTTCTAGTCCAGTGATTAGAATGCTCTCCTGGCAGGTGGGTGAGCCAGGTTCAGCTCCCTCCTCTGCTTGATGGGAAAAAAAGATTTGAACAGGTTTCTCTCGCCTCTCAGGAGAGTGTTCTGAGCTATGAGATATTCTGATGTGGGGTTCTCTCAATCTCTCCTATTCAAGCTATTCCATTGGTAGTCAATAGTATCGAAAACAATTGGTAGGAGGGTAAAAGTGCCAATGCACCTTGGAGACTTGTTTTTCAGAGTAAGACTTGGTGGAAAGTGCTGGAGCAAGAAGAGCTGGAAGGATATACAGCAGCCATACATCTGTGAAAATCATAGAAGAGATGTTTACTGGTAGACACATAATCGAAAGAGACCAAATCTGTAGTCTCACAACTAAATGTGGCCAGGACTGCTGAAGGACATTTTAAAAGTACAATTATGTTTTAAAAAATATGAGAAAAGTCAGTGCAGGCAACAAGTCTGTAGAAAGTGGACATTGGCAAAGTAGCTGTGTTTTTCTGAAGATCATCTTCTGCTATTCAGCCTTTCCCACCACTACCAAAGATATCTACTCATGCTACTCTTCACACCATGGGCCATATTCTACTGAGTTACAGACATAGAACCCCAGTGACTTTAGTGACATTGCACAAGAGTAACTGAGGGCACAAGTTGGCTTAGGGTTTTTAAAGTGAAGATGAGTGAACCAATTTGGAGAATATAACCAAACCTGAATCTTTCTTGCTTTGAATATTATTTTCAGGCCTTTGCAGCTCCTGGTTTTGCCTGTAGGTGAGAGAACTGAAATCCTCCAAGAATCGATGTTCTAAGATTATTTCTGGTTCCTTCAAAACCAGGAGGCACCATAAATCTCTCTAGACAAACAAAACAAACAAACATATCTGACCTTGAGAGATTTCCAAAACAGTAAGGTAGCAGCCACTGAGATGCATATCTAAACCAAACCACTTGGAAACTTTCCATTACTAGTTTAAAGGTTGTTGTGATAAGGTTTCAAAATGGGGGTGTTCTGTGTAAATCTTTCTTGTTTAAGTATGGCAGGCTGTAGAACAGAATGAAAAGGCAGTGATTTTCTGGTTCAAAACAGGCTCAGTGTTTCGTGGACAATATCACTGAAATAAGTGACCTATCTGTACTACTATGCACATCAATGGTAATATATATATATATTATATATATATAATAAAGGGCTAGCTGGAATACATCCTTTTATATAAGTTATCAGTTTTATTCATACTTCTGTTGTCTGTAGCTGGGATGCTTTAAAAATCCTCAGGTTAATGATGAGTCCTACAGACAGCAAATGGTGTTATAATATAGATTATATCATGTGGAATAGGTAGAAACTTTCCACATAGAAGGACAACAAACAAAAAACAACACACACACACACAGAGCCAGATTCTGCAGTGCGTACTCATTCAGAACAGCACTTAGTCATGGAAGTGGTTCCACTGTGTTAGCAGTTGCATGAGTAAGGGTTGCACAATCAGGCCAAGAGCATAAAATTAATTTAGTATCTATCATTCTGAAACCCATCTCTATAAAAATCCTAAATGAAAAGTAGAAAAGTTCTATGAGCCTGATAAATTAGGAGCGTAAACTTGCAACTGAATTGCTTTCTGTACTTTTAAATGCACTGCATCGTTGGTCCTTCCTAATATTTCATTCAGAAACAGAAATTGCAGAGTCTGTTAATTAGACAAAAGAAAAACATCACCCTTCCTCTCAACTGTGGTGATTCGAGTTACATAAACCATTGATGGACTCATCTGAAACATCTGTAAACTATTAGAATTATTGTTCTGCCCTCTCAAGCACATCATATATGGACTTCATATCAGTGGAGAACAACTGGTCATGCCTGAAAAATATAAAATAAGGTTACAGTCAAATTAACAATCAAGAAGGAAGTAGGGAGGAGCTGGACAACAAAAATATGTTACACACCTTTTACCTGTAGGTGGCAGGAAAATACTCACTAATTGCTAGCATCAGGGAGGAATGATAATTACATAGTAAAAGAACAGGAGTGGGAGCCAGAAGACCTGGATTTTATTCTTGGCTCTGTCAGAGACATCATGTGTGAATTTGTGCAAGTCTTTTCACAAGTGGCCACAATTTCTGGGCGACTGCCTGAGAGTGGGTACACAGCCTGATTTTCAGGGGTGCTGGGCATGCACAGCTCCCAGGAATTTCAATCAGAGCTGTAGGTACCCAGCATTTCTGAAGGTCAGTTTTCAAGATGTCTCATTTTGCCTACCCAAAAATTAAGTCACCTAAAATCAGTGGCCATTTATGAAAACCTTGGCCTTAGAGCCTCTGCCTCAGTTTCCCCTTTACAAAATGGAGATAATATTTCCCTACCTCAGAATCAACAGCACTGAATTTGGCCCTTAGGTTATTGTAAATGCCCATAAGTGCTGAACAAGAGGTTTCTTACAAAACTGTTTAACTTTATATATTTTAATTTAAATACTGTATATTGGCTGAGAAGGTGGGGAGTACAGTTGTTTTCACATGTCCATGTTTTACATTTTGGCTAGACAATTTTACATTGATTGCTTCATATGGAAACTTACTCCTTCCAGATTTTGGTAATGAAAACTAAGTATAGGTGAAAAATGACTTGGAGGCTCCTGTAAACCATTTCTCCAGAGTATTTGAATCCTGTTTCCTGTAAAGAAGCAGAAGCAGTGTCAGTCTTCTGACCACAGTACTGAGGAGGGTAAAAGATAGCATCTTTGGAATTAAATTTGGAGGAATATGACTCATCCTTCCTTGCTGCTTGCCAAGCTTACCTTGACATTTACTTCTTTGCTGGAGTGCAGAACATGTTCACAGAAGTTTACCCCATGTGTATGCATCTGGATTGCTTCCTAATTGTCAGTATCTTGCCCAACTAGGAAGAGTGTTTCATTTTCCATTTACTAGAGTATTCCTTGTGTGACTTTAAATAGAAATGAGGGCCTGAACCAAACTGCAGATAAAGACATCCACAAATTTTGGAAAGCTCACATCCAGACCTGAACTCTGCAGCCAGCTTTTATGTTTATAAACAGCCAAAGCAAACTCTGGATCCAAACACAGCTGAACTTGAGAAACTTGAAAGCGGATCTGGATCTGACCTTTGCGGCTTGGTCCCATGGCTTATCAAATGAAATACACTGTTTACATTTTAATTCTTGAAAGGGATGTAACTGGTTAGCATTATCTTTTAGGATGTATAGTTTTTTGCCATTTAGACCTTCTCTACATGAGAAAAGTTGACTGTTTAACTAAACTAATTTAAACCATTGCAAATTCCTAATATATGAGGGTCTTTTAGTCTGTGATTGTACAGCACCTTGCACAATGGGGGCTTGTTCTATGACTGGGGCTCTTAAGCACTAACACAATTAAAAAAATGTAGATACACTTAAACCAGTTTAAACTGCACTTAAATCAGTTTAATTTAACATGGTAATTTACCATTGCAAGCTAAACAAATTTAAGCAAAGTTTAAATCACTCTAAGTGCATCTACATTAGGAGTTTGTACCAGTTTAACAAGATTGATTTAAAAAATATTTAGTTAAACCAGTGCAGCTTTTCTAACAGACAATCTTAGTTTCCAGGCAATTCAAGGCTTCTGCGGGGGGTTTTTCTGTTTAGATTAGTACATAGACATTAGTACTGAGAGCAGCTAGCCCCGCCGCACCGGCATGGCGACACTTGTGTTTTTAGCACACAAGCTCAATCAGAGATACCCCAGGTATGTCTACCTGAACTGAGAATCACACCTGCAGCTCCAGTGTATGTGTACCCTTTGACATTTACCTGCACATGTTATACTGCTCTGTGTGAAGCCGAAAAGGGTTGGCTAGTGTTGTAAGGACCGGTATCTATGAAGCAGTCAGGTTTTAACAATAACTGATATTTGCTGGTGAGGCTGCACTTTTCTGGGCAGGTATTTTTGTCCTCTATTCACAGTGACAAACCAAAAATCTCAATTATTTTATAATAGTCATTGTATTATAGAAGAAAATAATCACAAATAGTATACTTTTGATTGAACAAAAGTTTTTACCTCTCTTTCCAAAAAGATTTAAGATCTAGTTTAGGATTAAATGACAAAATGTTTCTAACTTTGCATAATAACACTTATCTTTTATTTGTTGCATACAATTTGACACCAGGAAAACAAACATATATGTTAGTGAATATTAATAATTAATACAACTTTACCATGATCTTTGACTTTCAATCACTTTTTCTTCTATATACTGTATTTGTATGCAGAAATTATTTGTTTCAGCTTAATTCGTGTTGATAAAGCAAAATAAAAGTAAGCTTACAAAAATAAATCAAGAGATAGTAGCAAAGCCAGCACATAATATTGTTGCCTTTGTAATTAATTTTAAGATATATAAAACTGCTACAGTATATAATCTAATTGAGCCAAGTAATTGTAGCCTGAGCCTCCTATCCTAGCTATTGTTTGTTGCATTTGAGAGAGATTATTATATTTGTTTAAAGTTTTTGTGTTTTGTATGCATTTGATATTAATGTTGCATATAATTGACTACTTAAGGCCTTCTTTATTTAGTGATTTTGCTGTACTGCCATAAGCTGCACAACCCTATTAAGTAAGACCAAAGAGTTGAGTGATTGATATCATACTTAATACAGACAGCTAAAATGGTCCTGTAATTCTTGCTGAATATTTTAAGAACAGTGCCATGCATTCTGGTTTTTAACAGTGCAGTACTTGCTCATAAAACTGAGTATATATAATGTAGTTTAATTCTACAAGCTTTTATGCAGTATTTCAGCTTTAAAAGAGTTAGTGAATGCCCAAAAGGAACCATTTTAAAACACATTGTTATAATGATAAAGTTCTTCTTGGGTTTAGTGCCAAACACTGTCTTTAAATACCTTTTGTTCCTGTTCCTTTCTATGTTTACTCTTTTCCATGGGCTGATTCAGCCTAGTCCGTACATACTGGCCTGTCCAGGATCCATTACTGCTAGGAGAGATGGTAGAACATGAGCTCAGAGACTTAGCTGAGAACATAATTATACCAGCTTTCCAAAAACAAAAAAACCTTAAACACTTTACTTCCAGCACAAACAGGTCTTAGTTTTGCTTTAGCTCGTCCTTTTGCTACTTAGGCACAGGATTTGACTATGGGAAGATCTATTGAGATGGATTGAGGCCACTGCAGGCAACCAGCAATTTCCCAGAGACTTAATTAAGTCCTGTGAATATTTTCTGCCCCAGGTTGACCTCTCTCCATTCTCAAGATGTTCTGGGGGAAAAAATGCAGAGACTGCCAGTCACCTAAGAAACACTAATATGCTGTAACTGATGTCCCCTCAGATTAGAGATTCTCAGATCTTTATTCCATTGATCATGAGAGGGTAGGATGATACTCCACCCTTCTGGTCCTGAAATGGTTAAACTAGTAAATTGTCTCCATGCATTCCAAAATGGGATTAGCACCTGTGTCAGCCTGGGGGAATTTATCTAGCCTTAGTAAACCTGACTATTTTAATAATATATCAGCACCAAACATTCCTCAAGTTTTGCCTCAGGAATCTACACCTACTATAACATGCCCATCTCTTTGATTAACTTTGTCCCCACCAGGATCTTCACAAAATTAATAGTGGTGGTGGCTGCCCACTTGAGGAATGAGGAGGGGCAGCAGTTCCTCCCTTGAACCACTAGCTCAGCTAGGGCTTCTTCCTCTGAAAGGGTAGCTGGCTGTGGCAAAACCCGATTTGTTCCAGCAATTAGACTCGTGACGCTGACTTGGAGTCTCAATCTCCGAGCATTTCCAGACCAAACACAAATTTCTCTTGGCCAAGAGGATGACAAAAATCAAAGAATTCTTGTCCAAGCATCGTTTCCCCCTTTTAGCCTTCTGGGTTCAAATCCCCAAAAGGTATTAGGTGCCTAACACCCATTTATTTCAATGGGAGTTAGGCATCTAAACACTTTTGTGGATCCAGGCCTGGTGTCCTGCATCAGGATCATTCACTGAATTTATTTCAAGCTCTGAGCTGTACCTGACAATGCTCATGACTCACAGTGCCACTGTTAGGGGAAGCTGTATTCTAATCTCCAGTATGTCAGACACTTGGTGCCTGCAAATAATGACTAGCCACCCTCATGCAGACAATTCTGGTGTAGTACGTTTATCTGAACAGATATAGCATGGGGGCCTCAAGAGTCACAGACTTCAGTCTCCTGTTTCTGTGAGTGGAAGAATAACTACTTGTCCTAAGACTTGCCTGACTTTAGCAAGAAGTTAAACCATCTAGTAGGTAGGCTGATGAAGCATGTTGTTTACTAGTGAGTAGTGTCACCTATTTGTTTGCATCTCCCTGGTATCCAGATGGGGGTATCTTCCAATGGATCTGACAAGTCTGGTCCTTTTCCTTTTATTTATTCTTTCTAGGCACTATATTTTGTTTCATATGCATCTTTCACCTTCTGTTGCTTAAATATTTTGCTCCATGGCAGTGACTATAAAGGGGAAGTCAGGATTCAAGCCAGAGAAGTTTCCTCTTGTGATATAGCCAGTGTATGTAGACTGACCAAGTTAGGAAAATACCATTTGCAAGCAAAATTTGTTCTCTCTTAAAAGAAATGCAGCTGAAACATTCCAGAAAAGCAAGGCAGCTAGGATGTAAACTGGCAGAGTTGTCCAAGGTCCGCAGTGATGTGTTGGTCAGGAAAGCTTAACATTTTTTAATGTATTTACTGGTAAATATTTTCAGGCATTGAAGACAGTATTATCCATTAGGCACTGAAATATTCAAACACTGTGTTGTTCCACATAGTCTGTAACATCCCCGTATATGTATGTATATAAACATTGTTTTTAATCATTCCAAGCATTACACAAGTATAATTCATTGTAAGGCCATAGAGCCCAGTTAATGTATTACATCTTCAGACCATTAAACTTGGCTCCTATCTCGCCAGCTTTTCTCCAACTGAATCTATGATATCCCACCTTCCCAGCATTACGTAAGTCAACTGCATTTTATATCTGATCATTACAAAGCCTTATTACTCTTCTAGGGGAACATGTCTCCTTGCTTGCTGCAACAAACTGGCTATCTGATAACCATTTAACTTCTTATGAGACAGTGGTTTAGTTGGTGCCTCTTATGGCATCTGATACTATGGTAACTATCATTTCTGTGAGGAAGGAAAAAAAGATGTGAGGGTTGTTTTATTAGGTTCCTTTTCTTTTGGCTTGTTTATGGTTAATAGAAAGCAGACTCTGTCACCTCTCTTCACCATGAAAAGTGTGTTACTCCACCAATAGTCCCATGAAGATGCTGGATTTAGGTCTAAAGAGAAAATACAAAGGTAAATGTGGCAATGTATGGATCCAAACTTTTAACAATGCACAGTATAATATTTACTTCTGTACTTTATTAATGTAATAGAAAAAGCTGCTAATCAAACCTGCCCATATGGAAACACTGTCATGAGTATATCACATAATGTAAAATTCTAGTGATGTATAAAATCCTGATTCCTTGATGGAAATCTAGGGGCAAGTGAATAAAAAAGCAAAACCACTTTAATTATGTATCTGTTGTGTACTAAGAGGACTGAAAACATTCCTTTCTTGATGAGATCTTTCAAATTTTTAATTTGCAGAAGCAAAATCTGGGCAGCTTTCAGAGAACAAGTTCTAGAAATCTTTGTTTCTTCCAAACTGTTGTTTGGTTTAAATTCTTTTACTGCCCTTTAACCATCTCCCATAACCCACTCACAGCACCAGTTTAAAATGCTGAGAATATTTTCTGTCTGTTAATTCCTGGCTCTAGTCTAGGCAATAATAAATAACGTCAATGATCGCAGTGCAGCTATTTGACAGAGGGCTAAATAGGACACAAAGACAGCATATTTTCAGCAATGTATCCTAAATCCGTACTGCAATGGCCTATGAACTTATCAGATCTCCTAAAATAAGCAGGGTTGAGCCGGGTCAGTACTTGGTTGGGGACCCTCCAAGGAAAACACAGAAGGCTGCAGAGAGTGGTGTTGGTGACTCAATAGGTTGCACTCTTCCGTATGAGTCATCAAACAAATCCTCCAGCAGGTTGCTAGGAAGCACTCAAGATGCTGTCTTTTCAAGTGGATACAGTATTCATTTCTTGATATGATCTGTTGTGTATTCTTTCTACACACTGTTAGACAGCTGCCACATTCTACCCGCTGTTGCAGACTCCCTAGACTTCCAGTCTGCCCTTGATCCTGTCCCTGTTCCTACCCTATCCTTGGCTGAGTCTTGTTCCACCCTGCTTCAGCCTCATCTGTGCCCTATGCTGACCCTGCTCCAGCCCTAGTTGTGACCAATTCCAGTCCTGCGCCTCTTTCTTGACCCTCCTGACCCTTGGACTGACTCCAACCTGGTTTCAACTTTCAGCCTGCATCCAAACTCTGACTATAATCCTAATTTGGCTTGTCTATGGACTCTGACCACGGTTCTGACTCACAGCCTGTCTGCAGACTCTGATTTCAGCACTGCCCTTGGCCCGGTCCCGATTCTATATCTGGCTTCAGCCACTGCTCCAACTACCAGGACTGACCACCTAGAACCCAGAGCCTGACAGCCACAGAATCTTTCCTTGAAGGTATACATTACCATAATTGATATATTGCACAGTTAGATAGCTCACAGTAATATCAGGGTACAAAATATATAGGAAGGACAGAATAGGTCTTACTGGTGGGGAAGTGGCACTATATATGAAAGAAAGCATAGTGTCAAATGAAGTAAAAATCTTAAATGAACCAAACTGTACCATAGAATCTCTAGGGATAGTAATTCCATGCTTGAAAAATAAGAATATAGCAGTAGGGATATATTACCGACCACCTGACCAGGATGGTGATAGTGACTGAAATGCTCAGGGAGATTAGAGAGGCTATAAAAATTAAAAACTCAATAATAATAGGGGATTTCAACTATCCCCATATTGAAATGTCACCTCAAAATGGGATGCAGAGATAAAGTTTCTTGACACCTTAAATCAGGAGTCGCCAACCTATGGCTCCAGATCCGCATGTGGCTCTTCAGAGGTTAATATGCGGTTCCTTGCATAGGCACTGTCTCTGGGGCTGGAGCTACAGATGCTAACTTTCTAATGTGCTGGGGGGTGCTCACTGCTCAACTCCCTGCTCTGCCCCAGGCCCTGCCCCTGCTACACCCCTTCCCCCATGGTCCCTGCCTCTTCCCCTGAGCCTGCCATGCCCTTGCTCCTCCCACCCCCCCCCAGAGCCCCCTGCGTATGCGAAACAGCTGATTGCAGCAGGCTGGAGGCACTGACTGGCGGGGCTGCCAGCAGGTGGGAGGTGCTAGGGGCTGGAGGGCGGGAGCTGATGGGAGGGGCTGCTGACATATTCCAAATTCTGGCTCCTTCTAAGGCTCAGGTTGACCACCTCTGCCTTAAATGACTGCTTCTTGGAGCAGCTAATCCTGGAATCCACAAGAGGAGAGACAATTCTTGATTTAGTCCTAAGTGGAGCACAGGATCTGGTCTAAAAGGTGAATATAACTGAACTGCTTGGTAATAGTGACCATAACATAGTTAGTTAAACAGAAATTAAAAGATACAGGGATTTCACTTCTGACACTGTAAGTTGCATGGAAACATTCTAAAGACACCATAATAGAGGCTCAATTTAATGTATACCCCAAATTTAAAAACCCAATAAGAGGACCAAAAAAGTGCCACTGTGGCTAAACAACAAAGTAAAAGAAGCAAGTATAGGCAAAAGGGCATGCTTTAAAAAGGAAGTTAAATCCTATTAAGAAAAATAGAAAGGAGCATAAAGTCTAGCAAGTGAAGTGTAAAAATATAATTAGGAAGGCCAAAAAAGATTTTGAAGAACAGCTAGCCAAAGACTCAAAAAGTCACAGCAAACATTTTTTTTAACTACATCAGAAGCAGGAAGCCTGCTAAACAACTAGTAAATCAGCTTCTGTACCTGATGACTAAAGGATAGCTAATGTGACGCCCATGGGCAGCAGGTGAATGCGCCCTTGGGAGAGGCTAGCCCCCCGGCCCCGCCCCTTCTGCCCCCCACACACCCCCATGGGCCACCAGCCCCAGCACTGGGTGTGTGGACAGACAGTGTGGCTGGAGTGCCCCCAACACTAGTGCTGGGCAGGCAGGCAGCACGGCCTGAACACCCCCTGCCCTGGAGCACCAGGCAGCCAGCTTGGTCGTAGCCCCAGCCTGGGGGTCTTGTGTGCACCGCGGCACCCAGCCTGCCTACCTCAGCCTCTGAGCCACAAAGAGAACAGCAGCAGGCAGGAGGGGGTCTGGCTGTGGAGCATGGGCGAGGCCACCCCAGGCTGTTTGGGGAGGCTCAGATGTCCCTGCCTATGATACCCACCAGCAATGGTGATGCCAATATAAAAAAAAAAACCACTCCAGAGGCAATCCCAGCATTTACAGGCCAGTAAGCCTAACTTTACTACTAGGTAAATTGGTTAAAACTACAGTAAAGAACAGAATTATCAGATACATAAATGAACATAATTTGTTGGAGAAGAGTCAACATGATTTTTGTAAAGGGAAATCATGCCTCACCAATCTACTAGTAATTCTTGAGAGAGTCAACAAGCATGTGGACAAGGGTGTTCCAGTGGATATAGTGTACTTAGATTTTCAGAAAGCCTGTGACAAGGTCCCTTGCCAAAGACTCTTAAGCAAAGTAAGCTTCAGCTGCCATAGGATAAGAGGGAAGGTCCCCTCATGGATCAGTAATTGGTTAAAAGATAGGAAACAAAGGATAAGAATATTTTCAGAATTGAGAGAGGTAAATAGTGGTGTCCCCCAGGGGTCTGTACTGGAACCAATAACGTTCAACATATTCATTAATTTTCTGGAAAAAGGGTTAAACAGTGAAGTAGCAAAATTTGCAGATGATACAAAACTACTCAAGATAGTTAAGTCCAAAGCAAACTTGGAAGAGTTCTCACACAAACTGGGTGACTGGACAGCAATTGACAGATGAAATTCAATGGTGATAAATGCAAAGTAAAACACTCTGGAAAACATAATCCCAACTATACATATGAAATTATGGGGTCTAAATTAGCCATTACGACTCAAAGAAGAGATCTTGGAATCATAGCCGACAACTTTTCCCAGTGCCAGTGGGTGCACAAACCCCTCCCCACCCTGGGGCCTGCCCAGACTCCACCCCTGCCCTGCCTTCCGCCATCATTTCAACCCCTTCCCCAAATCCCCACCCCAGCCACACCTCTTCCCCAAGATTGCTGCGTTCCCTGTCCTCCCCCCTCCCTCCCAGCGCTTTCCACCATGAAACAGCTGTTTCGCAGTGGCAAGCACTGGGAACCAGGGGGAGAAGCAGAGCCGTGGTGCGCTCAGAGGAGGAGGCGGAGGCAGAGACGGAGCGGAGGCAGAGGTGAGCTGGGGCAGGGCGGGGCTGGGAGCTGCCGGTGGGTGCAGAGCACCCACCAATTTTTCCCCTTAGGTGCCCCAGCCCCAGAGCACCCACGGAGTCAGCACCTACGCTTGGAATCATTATGGGTAGTTCTGTGAAAACATCCACTCACTGTGCAGTGGCAGTCAAAAAAGTTAATAATGTTGGGAATCACTAGGAAAGAGATAGATAATAAAACAGAAAATATATTGTCTCTATATAAATCCATGGTATGGCCACATCTTGAATGTTGCATGCAGATGTGGCCTCATCTCAAAAAAGATATATTGGAATTGGAAAAGGTTCAGAAAAGGGCAACAAAAATGATTAGGGGTATGGAACGGCTGCAATATGAGGAGAGATTAATGCGATTGGGACTTTCCGGCTTGGAAAAGAGATGACTAAGGGGGCATATGATAGAGGTCTATAAAATCATGACTGGTGTGGAGAAAGTAAATAAGGAAGTGTTATTTACTCCTTCTCATAACACAAGAACTAGGGGTCACCAAATGAAATTAATAGGCAGCAGGTTTAAAACAAACAAAAGGATGTATTTCTTCACACAATGCACAGTCAACCTGTGGAACTCTCTGCCAGAGGAAGTTGTGAAGGCCAAGAGTATAACAGGGTTCAAAAAAGAATTAGATAAGTTCATGGAGGATAGGTCCATCAATGGCTATTAGCCAGAACGGGCAGGGATGCAAAACCATGCTCTGAAGCGTCCCTAGCATTTGTTTGCCAGAAGCTGGGAATGGGCGACAGGGGATAGATCACCTGATGATTACCTGTTTTGTTCATTCCCTCTGAAGCACCTGTCATTGGTCACTGTTTGAAGACAGGATACTAGACTAGATGGACCATTGGTCTGACACAATATGGCCATTCTTATGTTCTTATAATGGGCATATTAGTCCCCTAATAAGAAGTCACCAAATCCCTTGTTGAGGTTAACTTTTGAGTTGCCAGATGCCATTTGTAACATTTGAAACCTATTAATTTTTGATCCATGACTCAAGTGAAACATCTTCTCCGATGAATCTAAATCTCTTCCTCTGGAGTCAATATACAAAATCTGGCTCTGTCCAGAAGCTCACATTCCTTATATACTGTAATTGTCCTTTCTACTAACTCACTATTGGCCTGATCCAAAGTCCTTTGAAGTCAATGGGAATCTTTCCATTGATCTCAGTGACCTCTGGATGGCATTCTGTGTTTGGAACCCCTTTCACTAATAAAGCTTTAGGAAGCAGCATTTTTGGCAACCCAATGACTCACTTAAAATCTGCATTTATGGAAAATATTCTAGAGAGAGAGTCCAGCTTCAATAGAAAGAGAAAATGAAAGGGAATATGGTCCTGTCCCAGCTACTGACAGAAAGACACCAGGTCCTCCGGACTGGTATAAAATGCACAGAACATTAGATGCATGTTGTTTACCTTTTCTTAAATGACTGCTTTGAGATGCCATCGTTTATGGTTTCTTTAGTAATCTTTCCTGGTAAGTCTTTATGGTAAAAATTCCAATATGAGTAAACTGCAATTTAATTAGTGGAATTCTCATTACTTGATATGTACAAAATAACTTTAAACATTGTTATCAGCTGAAGAAATTATGGGCAAATGCAAATTCAGGAAATTAAAATCTGCAGTATTACACAGTTTCAGATAATAGATACTGCAGAAATACAGCTGCTTCGTATTTTTCATGATCATTTGTATGGAAAACGGCATGAGTCTCCTAACCATCGTTAGCTCTGCATTAAATTTTACAGCCTCTGTCTTGAAAGAAGTTGTTCATTGTAAGCAAAGTTAAATGTCAAAAATAACGTTCCAGAGAGATTATTTTTGTTCTCAACAACATCATTAAGGTTTTCCACTCAGAAGCTGTGTTTTGCAGAGCAGCTAACCTCTCTTCAATGTTACATCTGTGAGGGGGCAAGACCAGATGGCTACAGTAAAGTACTGAGGAACAGGTATGTTAGCCCCAGGCTAAACAAATCCCTAGTACCATGGTAACCAAATGGCAGTTGCTCCAGGTTAATCAAGGCACCTGGGGCCAATTAAGATCTTTTTAGAAGGCAGTGGAGATAGCTACATTGATTAGAACACCTGCAGCCAATCAAGGCAGGCTAATCAGGGCACCTGGGTTTAAAAAGGAGCTCAAGCCAGTCAGGCGGGGAGGAGCCAGAGGAGAGGAAGTGTGTGTGAGGAGCTGGGAGCAAGGAGCTGAGACTGAGAGGGTGTGCTACTGGAGGATTGAGGAATTATCAGACAATCAAGCATTATCAGACACCAGGAGGAAGGTCCTGTGGTGAGGATAAAGAAAGTGTTTGGAGGAGGCCATGGGGAAGTAGCCCAGGGAGTTGTAGCTGTTATGCAGCTGTTACAGGAGGCACTATAGACAGCTGCAATCCACAGGGCCCTGGGCTGGAACCTGAAGTAGAGGGCGGGCCCGGGTTCCCCCCAAACCTCCCAACTCCTGATCAGACACAGGAGGAGTTGACCCAGACTGTGGGTTCTACCAGAGGGGAAGATCACTGAGGTGTGCAAATCCGCCAATAAGCGCAGGACCCACCAAGGTAAAGGAGGAACTTTGTCACCACTGGTGTCAGGGGTGGGATTTTTGGTGTGCACAGCGCGGCGGAAGAAGGAGGGTGATTTAAAAAAAAAAAGAAAAGAAAAAAAAGAGAGAGTTACTTTTTTTTTGTCACCACAATGGATGACATAGTGCGGGCACTGATACAAGCCATGGCGGCCCAGCAGGAGGCTACCCGTGTCCAGGCAGCCGCCCAGCAAGAAGCAGTGCGGCTGCAGCAAGAGACTAATCACCTGCTGATGGACCAAGCTCCTCAAGACCGAGCTACATTGCAGGAACTGGTAAACCAGGTAAAGACCCTTACACAGCTGAACCACAGCCATGATGGGACGTGGCTCATACGGGCTAGCCATTGGCTGCAGAAAACGACACGGGAGGATGATGTAGAGGCATACCTTCTGGCCTTTGAGAGGACAGCCCTATGGGAGGCCTGGCCTCGAGATCAGTTGTCTGGCATCCTTGCCCCATTCCTGTGTGGGGAGGCCCAGAATGCCTACCATGATCTGCCTGAAGAGGCTGCAGCAGACTACTCTCATCTGAAGGCAGAGATCCTGGCCAGATCTGGAGTAACGATGCAGTGCGGGCCCAGCGGTATCATGAATGGAGGTACCAGGAAGACAAAACCCCGCGGTCCCAATTGTATGACCTAATCCATCTTGCACGAAAGTGGTTGCAAACAGAGTCCCGGAGTGCGGAAGAGATACTAGAGGTTCTGGTCATCGACAGGTACATGAGGGCACTGCCACCAGATCTCCGCAAATGGGTAGGCCAGAACTATCCATCCACCTATGACGAGATGATCACACTGGTAGAAAGACTCATGACAGGCAGGGAATTGACCCAACTATCCAAGGAAAGCCCCTTTCGTAGCAAACACACAACCCCAGCCCTGGAAGGTGGGACAGCCAAACCCCTGGGGAGTCCTAAGTGGAGGAAGAGGGGAGCTGAAAACCAGCAGAGACTCCAGAAGGAAGGGATTGGCCTGAGTGGGGGGAACCCTGGGACTAAACCCCCTACCCCACATGATAGGAGAATAATTAGAAACAATTATAGGTGTTATGCATGTGGGGAGTGGGGACACATAGCAGCACAGTGTCCCAGCACTGAGGAGCCTATGCAATGCAACTTTGGGGATTGGGAGGTCCCATGCGCCCTTATCCACCTTGCAGGCGTCGCATTAGCCCCGCATAACTACACCAGGCTGGTGAAGATAAATGGAGCAGAGACTACTGCACTTGTGGACTCGGGGAATGCTGTCACCCTTATATCGGGTAAGCTGGTAAAAAGTAGCCAGCTGCTGCAAGCCAAACGCGTAGCAGTGACGTGTGTACATGGGGCCATGAGCCATTACCCCACTATCCCAGTGGAGATAGAGGTTCAGGGGAACCCCATTAAGGTGACAGTGGGCGTAGTTCCTAAACTCCCATATCCTGTAGTTATTGGGAGGGACTATCCAGGGTCTGATAAGTTACTCCCCCCCGGAGAGGCTGGAGGGAGGTGGAGACCCTGTTGGCAGTGACTCATCATTGGGGGAATGTCAAGCCCCAATGTTTTCTGAGTTTTCTCAGGATCTATTCTCAGCCCCCCCAAAGGCCCAGAAGACAAAAAAGGAAAGGAAGGCCGCGAAGGCTTTGGGAACCCGGATCCTGACCCAGGGCCAGAAGACCGTGCTAGTAGGCAGATGGACACGAGCAGCCATCAGAGAAACTACCAACATGGAAGGTGAGCCAGAGGCTGGCCCCAGCCGTGATGGCAACGAGCCATTGGAAGAAGCAGAAGCCGGCCCCTGGGAGCTCAGGCAGGTTAGTCCTGGCAGAAAGACTTTCGGACGGGACCAGGCAGAGGACCCTAGATATGATAACGTCAGGAAAGAGGTGGCTGAGATAGATGGGATACCAGTGGAGGGGAAGGTCCGGGGTCCAGGACCCTACTTTATAGTGAAGAAGGATCTCCTGTACCGTGTGGTGCAAATGCAGGAGCAGGAGATACATCAACTTCTGGTGCCACGAAAACATCAAAAAGCCATATTGTGCCTCGCCCACAGTCACCTGTTTGGAGGACACTTAGGAGTAGAGAAAACCCAGGCCAGGATCCTGCGGAGGTTCTTCTGGCCAGGAGTACATGAAGATGTCAGGCGATACTGCACCTCTTGTCCAGAGTGTCAGCTACATAGCCCTCGCCCACACTTAACGGGCCCCTTTGATACCTCTTCCAATAATAGAGGTACCATTTGAACACATAGCCATGGATCTGATTGGGCCCCTAGAGAAGACAGCTCGGGGCCACCAACATGTGCTGGTTGTATTAGACTATGCAACCCGATACCCGGAAGCCATCCCCCTACGCAACACAGCTTCCTAGACAATAGCTAAGGAGCTAGTACAGATCTTTTCCCAGGTTGGGCTACCCAAGGAGATACTGACTGATCAAGGGACACCTTTCGTATCCAAGTTGATGAAAGATCTCTGTTCATTGCTCCATGTACAAGCCCTACGGACTTCTGTATACCACCCACAGACAGACTGACTTGTGGAAAGGTTTAATAGGACCCTCAAGGCCATGATCAGGAAAGTGGTGAGCCAAGATGGGAAAGACTGGGATACCCTATTGCCGTACCTCATGTTCGCCATCTGGGAAGTTCCACAAGCTTCCACAGGTTTCTCTCCATTCGAACTACTATATGGGCTCCACCCCTGAGGCATATTGGATATAGCCAGAGAAGCCTGGGAAGAGGAGCCAAATCCCGGAAAGAACATAGTTGAGCATGTACTACAGATGAGGGATCAGATAGCCCGAGTTACACCCATTGTATGGGAAAACTTGGAGAAAGCACAGGAGACCCAACGGACCCATTATAACCACCAAGCAAAGCTTCGACGGTTCCAACCAGGGAATTGAGTAATGGTCCTGGTGCCCACAGCAGAAAGCAAGCTGTTGGCCCAGTGGCAGGGACCCTATGAAGTGACTGAAGCCGTGGGAGAGGTAAACTATAAGGTGCGGCAGCCAAGCTGCAGAAAACCGGAGCAAATTTACCACATCAATCATCTAAAACCTTGGCATGATCGAGAGGCGTGCTTAGTCACCCAGGAGACCCTTCCCCAGGAGGATAACTTACATGAGCAAGTGAAGATTTTACTCGACTTGATGCCAATCCAAAAACTCGAGGCACCTGACATGATTAATCGCAACCGAGATGTGTTCTCTACAAAACCGGGGAGGATGACTGAGACCTATCACCATATCTGCACGATCCCCGGAGCCAAGGTGACACTGAGACCCTATCGAATCCCAGCAGCCAAAAGAGAAGAAATCAAGGCTGAAGTAAAGAAAATGTTAGAATTAGTCGTTATTGAAGAATCCTACAGTCAGTGGTGCAGTCCAATCGTTCTAGTGCCCAAACCTGATGGTACCACGAGATTCTGTAATGAGTTTTGCCGACTGAATGAAGTATCCCAATTTGATGCATATCCCATACCACGGATCGACAAACTGGTTCACCGACTGGGTAGTGCCTGATTCTTGACTACACTGGATCTGACAAAAGGGTATTGGCAGATTCCCCTGACCAAAGAAGCTAAAGAAAAGACAGCATTCTCCACCCCAGACAGGCTATTCCAGTACACTGTCCTCCCTTTTGGGTTACATGGGGCCCCAGCCACACTCCAGCGCCTCATGGATAAGCTGCTGCGTCCCCATACTAGTTATGCAGCTGCATACTTAGATGATGTCGTCATCCATACGCCAGACTGGGGAACCCACTTGGAGAAAGTTGAGGCAGTACTACGCACCTTAAGGTGGGCTGGCCTCACCGCTAATCCTGCTAAATGTGCCATAGGACTAGCAGAGGCTAGGTACCTGGGATATATTGTAGGAAGGGGTATAGTGAAGCCCCAAACTAATAAGCTAGAGGTGATTCAAAACTGGCCCCGGCCGACCCGAAAGAAGCAGGTCCGTGCATTCCTAGGCATGGTAGGCTACTACCGATGTTTTATTCCCCACTTCGCCAGTAGGGCAAGTCCTCTAACGGACTTGGTGAAGGCCCGAGGTCCAGACATGGTGAAGTGGACCGACGCAGCAGAGGGGATATTTTTAGACCTTCGGATAGCCCTCTGTAATGACCCCATACTCATAGCCCCGGACTTTACCAAGGAATTTATTTTACAGACAGATGCTTCTGAGGTGGGGTTGGGGGCGGTTCTGTCACAAATGATTGGAGAAGAAGAACACTCGATCCACTACCTAAGCAGAAAGCTGCTCCCAAGAGAACAGAAGTATGCAGTAGTCGAGAGAGAATGCCTTGCTGTCAAATGGGCCATGGAGACACTGCATTATTACCTCTTAGGCCAGCGATTTACTCTTGTGATGGATCATGCACCCCTCCAGTGGATGCAGAGAAATAAGGAAAAGAATGCAAGGGTCACCAGGTGGTTCTTATCCCTCCAACCATTCCAGTTCCGCATATGGCACAGGGCTGGATGCCACCACGGCAACGCTGATGGTCTTTCATGAGCACACTGCCTGGCGTCCCAAGTTGCCCAACCCAATGGTGTTGAGCGGGGGAGGGAGGGGAGGATATGTGATGGGGCAAGACCAGATGGCTACAGTAAAGTACTGAGGAACAGATATGTTAGCCCCAGGCTAAACAAATCCCTAGTACCATGGTAAACAAATGGCAGTTGCTCCAGGTTAATCAAGGCACCTGGGGCCAATTAAGATCTTTCTAGAAGGCAGTGGAGATAGCTACATTGATTAGAACACCTGCAGCCAATGAAGGCAGGCTAATCAGGGCACCTGGGTTTAAAAAGGAGCTCAAGCCAGTCAGGCGGGGAGGAGCCAGAGGAGAGGAAGCATGTGTGAGGAGCTGGGAGCAAGAGGCACAAAGAGCTGAGACTGAGAGGGTGTGCTACTGGAGGATTGAGGAATTATCAGACAATCAAGCATTATCAGATACCAGGAGGAAGGTCCTGTGGTGAGGATAAAGAAAGTGTTTGGAGGAGGCCATGGGGAAGTAGCCCAGGGAGTTGTAGCTGTCATGCAGCTGTTACAGGAGGCACTATAGACAGCTGCAATCCACAGGGCCCTGGGCTGGAACCCGGAGTAGAGGGCGGGCCCGGGTTCCCCCCAAACCTCGCAACTCCTGATCAGACACAGGAGGAGTTGACCCAGACTGTGGGTTCCACCGGAGGGGAAGATCATTGAGGAGAACAAATCCGCCAATAAGTGCAGGACCCACCAAGGTAAATGAGGAACTTTGTCACACATCTTTATTTTTAAAGCTGTGATGCAGGATCAGCTAAGTTCATAATTCTTCCCTCATTTTTTACATTGCTAGAGAAAATTTGACATATGGACAGTTCCTGTGCTGGTGTGTTCTTTACTCAAGAAAAGGGGACAAAACTCAACTGCATTATGTTTAAAGAGTACAGTACTCCATGAGCAGTCCAACTGAAGTCAATGAGCCCACTTGTGGAAGAAGGTGCTTGTCAATGTTAGTAAGGGATCAGAATCTGGCCCAGAGAGAACAAGGAAAGATAAATCATCCAAATAGATTATTTGGAGTATTTTTGCTCCTATACACTAGGTACCTACACAATTTCACAGGGAAAAGCTAGCTTTTAAAATAACTTCCTCTACACCACAGATAAGAGAAATCTGAGAGCAAAGAAAAACTTTATTCAAAAAACAGAGGAAAATGAGCCCTAAGAATAGATCTTCTTTACAGAAAATGCACTGGACTAGCATGTATGTTCCATTACACATGGGATTCTGTGATTTTGAGTCAGCTAGTCCAGACCTGAATAACAATGAGAGTACTGTACAGCAATAATTGCTATCTGAGGCACTAATTTGAACAAATTGCCCCCCCCAGAGGGTGGGGGGGAATTAAAAACAAAAGGACACAACTTGATATGATCTTTGCACTACGGAATCAGTTTACAACAATGAGATCTTACTCCAAGTGGGCTGATTCTACTGTGAAGTTTGAAGCAATGTTGAAATCTAGTAATTACCAGCAGGTGCCATTATGGAACCCATAAGAAAGAGAAAAGGGGAGGAGGAGAATAAGATGTGCTTGTAAGGACTTGTATTGTTTTCTAAGATTTCATGACCAGAGAGAGAAAATAAAACTTTAATTTCCTTATTTAATGCAATGATGATAGATGTGACATGATGATGGATTATCATCTCATGTAAGAAATATGCAATAGCAAAGCAAAGATTTGGCTGCATACGCTTTCCGGTCTGTTTTCACAAAGAAAATTCAATGCATTAAAAACAATTTACAACTTCTGCCCTAACTGCTGTCCAATCACAGAATGACCTTCATTAAACAAACAAGTGCATCTTCCTCTGGAACTATTCTGAAGTATAGAAGTGCACAGAATGTGACTTGTGGGCCAAACGCAATTCTAAAATAATCACTCTCCTATTTAATATGCAGAAACAGCCTATGAAGACTACAAATCCTGCTTTTTCCTGCAGATAAATGCACCTGCAGTTTCTCAGCCTGACCTCAGCTGGTGCCAGATCTGGGGGCTGTAGTCTGCTTAGTTTCAATTTCAGTTTTTTAAAATCTCTTTGAAGAATTCCCTGTTCACTGGAACATATACACTAGGCCAATCTATTTTCTAGGAAGACAAACTTGTCACAGCTCATTTTCCAGGGTTTTTCTTTCATTCAGCATTCCAGTCTCCTACATTTTTCCCAGTTTTTGAGTCTGTCAAGCTTCCATTTAATTTTTTTCTTTTCTCTCATCCCTCTTCATGGCAGTGTTCTGGCCCACCTCCTGATCAGTCACTTGTTCGTCTAATGAAATCACCTGCTTTTTAAGCTCAGAGACATAAGCTTGCCTTTTCAGATCTATTTTTACTTTACAATTTTTACAAAAGTGGGACAGAGTTGAAGATTTCATTTCCTTTTCTTCTTCCTTGCTGAGTTTTAGAGTAGTTAACTCAGACCCTATTTGAGCTTTGGCCATGTTCTGATGATTTGGTTATATATTGAAGGCCTTACTATAAACAGTTCTGTTCTCCTTACACAGGAAGTGCATCTGGGCTGTATTTTTGCCTTGCTGAGCATACACAGAGATGGACTGAAATAGCTCACTTTAGATTTGTCAAAACTCAGGCATTCTGTTGTGCCTTTTCATTGGCAAAACCAAATCTGACTTTGGATATGTGGCATATAGTAATATAGACTATTTTACACTTCCCTAATGTCTCTGTTCTTCTATAACATTATCAGGATAAAAATAACCTTCTTCTTTCCCTTTTTAATAGTTTTTGTTCAGCTTCTAGCAATGGACATAAAGTTAAAATCATGTACATCCTAGGCCAGAGGTGGGCAAACTATGGCCCGTGAGCCACATCCAGACCACGGGACCTTCCTGCCCGATCCCCAAAGCTCCTGGCCCGGGAGGCTAGCCCCCGGCCCCTCCTATGCTGTTCCCCCTCCCCCGCAGCCTCAGCTCGCTTGCTCCGCCACCAGCACAATGCTCTGGGCAGCAGGGCTGTGAGCAGGGCCAGCTCCAGGCACCAGCAAAGGAAGCAGGCAGGGCCGGCTTTAGGAAGTGCAGGGCCTAATTCGAACATTTTTGACGGGGCCCTGGCAGGGATGACTGAAAAAAAAAAAAAGTGTAAAAAAAAAAAAAGCCTTTCATTTCTTCCATGTATTATTTACTTTCCATAGCTATATAAATAATACAATTATATATTATGTACATTGCATCATATATGCTGTTGATTGCTTATTAATGACTGCCGTTTCACATGTGTGGGTCCCTGCCACTCCCTGCGGGTGTGCACATGTGTGGGTCCCAGCTGCTCCCTGCCGCCCTCATTGAAGCAGGTGTGCAGGGTTACTGCCCTGGGAACTGCAGGGCAGCAGTGGACATGGGGCTGATTGGAGGCAGGGCAGGGGCTGACTGGAGGTAGGGTCTAGTTGCAGGCAGGCCAAGGGGTGCAGGGCTGGCTGGAGACAGCGGGTGTGGGGTGGGCTGGCTTCAGGCAGGGCCGCAGGGGGATGCAGCAGGGGTTGGGAGGGCTGGAGACAGAGGAGTGAGGAACTGGCTGGCTTCAGGCAGGGGAGTGCAGCGGGGTTGGCTGGAGACAGGGCAGGCGGTTTGGGGCTGGGTGTGGGCAGGGTGTGCAGGGCTGGTGCGGGCAGGGCTGTGTGGGGGGCTGGCTGGCTTTGGGCAGGGCCACAGGGGTGAGTGGCAGGGGGTGACTGGAGACGGGGCAGGGGGTTTTGCAGGGGCTGGCTGCAGGCAGGGGAGGCAGGGCTGGTGCGGGCAGGGCAGGGCAGGGGGTGCAGCAGAGGCAGCTGGAGCCCCAGCCCTTTAAATAGCCCCCAAGCCTCCCGCTATCCCAGGGCTCTGGGGGTTATTTAAAGGGCCCGGGGCTCCCCTGCTTCTACCCCGCCCCGGATCTTTTAAATAGCTGCGGGAGCCCTGGAGAATACATGGGGGCGGCAGGGCTCCGGTGGCTATTTAAAGGACGGGGTGGCAGAGGCAGCTGGAGCCCTGACCCTTTAAATAGCTCCCAGAGCCCCCCGCTATCCCAGGGCTTTGGGGGCTATTTAAAGGGCCTGGGAGCTCCAGCAGGGAGAGCAGGACTGCGGGGCTTGCCGCGCTCTGGCCGGGGCTCCAGCCGGGGCCGCAGGGCAGCTTGCCGCGCTCCTGCCGGGACTCCAGCCAGTGCCGCGGGGCAGCTTGCCATGCTCCGGCCGGGACTCCAGCCGGGGCCGCAGGGCAGCTTGCCGCGCTCCGGCCGGGACTCCAGCCAGGGCCGCGGGGCGGCTTGCCGTGCTCCGGCCGGGGCTCCAGCCGGGAGAGCAGGGCTGTGGGGCAGCTGCGCTCCCAGCGGCGCTTTGGTCAGGGGAGCGGGGCCATGGAAGACCCTGGAGCAGATCTCAGCTGGCGTAAGTAAAAAAATTTAAAAGGTGCGGGGCCCTCTTAGGTGTGGGGCCCGATTCCCGGGAATCAGCTGAATCGGCCTAAAGCCGGCCCTGGATGCAGGTGCCTGGAGTGGCCAATAGAAAGGGGCAGCAGTGTGTCCATTGTCAGGGCGGCACATACAGATTGGTGACAGAGGCACTTTGGCGGCAGCTCAATCGGCCCTGTAGCGGGGTGGTTACCCCACTCTGGCCCTGAAGGGCTTAAAAGAGCCTTGGGAGAGGGCTGTGGCTGGGGCAAGAAACCTGGGCTGACTGGGGAAAGTAGGCTCAGCTGGGGCCATCCCCCAATCAGGCCCAGCTGGCCCCTATAAGAGGCTGGGAGCCATGGCCCAGTAAGTCTCCCTCTGTTCTGTAGAGGGAGAAGGGCCTGGCTGCAGGGACTTAAGCAAGACACCTAGATTGACAGCAGGGCTGGGGAAGGGCCAGAGGAGCTGAGAGCTCCGGCCTAGAAAGCCTCAGGCTGCAGGCCTGACTATAGGCTGAATTGGTGCAGGGTTGCAACGGGGCAGCCCATGGGTAGACAGAGGCAGCAGGTCCGAACCCCCTTGCAGGGCCGGCTTTAGGCTGATTCCTGGGAATCGGGCCCCGCGACTAAGAGGGCCCCGTGCCTTAGGTGCCTTTTTAATTTTTTTTACTTACCCCGGCTGCGGTCTGCTCCTGGGTCTTCCATGGCACTGCTCCCATGACCAAAGCGCCGGCGGGAGCGGGGCTGCCCCACAGCCCCGCACTCCCAGCTGGAACTCCGGCCGGAGCGCAGCAAGCCCCGCGGCCCTGGCTGGAGCTCTGGCCGGAGCACGGCAAGCCCCGCGACCCTGCTCTCCTGGCTGGAGCTCCAGCCGGAGCACGGCAAGCCCTACCCTGCAGCCCCGCTGTCCCGACTGGAGTTTCGGCCCGAGCACGGCAAGCCCTACCCTGTAACCCCGCTCTCCTGGCTGGAGCTCTGAGCCCTTTAAATAGCCCCTAGAGCCCTCCAACTGCCTCTGCCACCCCGGTCCTTTAAATAGCCGCCGGAGCCCCGCCACCCCCATGCATTCTCCAGGGCTCCCGCGTCTACTTAAAAGGTCCAGGGCGGGGTAAAAGCAGGGGAGCCCGGGGTCCTTTAAATAGCCCCCAGAGCCCTCGAATAGCAGGGGGCTTGGGGGCTATTTAAAGGGCTGGGGCTCCAGCTGCCTCTGCTGCACCCCCTGCCCTGCTCACCAGCCCCGCCCCCCCTGCCTGCAGCCAGCTCTGCACCCTGTGCCCACAGCCAGCCCCTGCCAACCCCCCTGCCCTGTCTCCAGCCAACCCCTGCCACACACCCCTGCAGCCTTGCCCAAAGCCAGCCAGCCCCACACACACCCCTGCCCCCACCAGCCCTGCACTGCCCACCCTGCCCACACCCAGCCCCACACCTCCGGCCCTGTCGCCAGCCAACCGCTCTGCATCCCCCTGCCTGAAGCCAGCCAGTCCCGCACTCCTCTGTCTCCAGCCCTGCCAATCCCTGCTGCACCCCCCTGCGGCCCTGCCTGAAGCCAGCCCACCCCACTCTCCCGTCTCCAACCAGCCCCGCACCCCTTGTCATGCCTGCAGCCAGATCCTACCTCCAGTCAGCCACTCCCCTGTCTCCAGCCAGCTCCGCACGCCTTGCCCTGCCTGCAGCCAGACCCTACCTTCAGTCAGCCCCTGCCCTGCCTCTAACCAACCCCATGTCCACTTGTGCCCTGCAGTTCCCAGGGCTGTAACCCTGCACACCTGCTTCAATGAGGGCGGCAGGGAGCAGCTGGGACCCACACATGTGCACACCCCCAGGGAGTGTCAGGGACCCACACATGTGAAACGGCAGTCATTAATAACCAATCAACAGCATATATGATTCAATGTACATAATATATAATTGTATTATTTATATAGTTATGGAAAGTAAATAATACATGGAAGAGATGAAAGGCTTTTTTTTACACTTTTTTTTTAAGTCATCCCTGTCAGGGCCCCGCCAAAAATGTTTGAATTGGGCCCCGCACTTCCTAAAGCCGGCCCGGCCCCCTTGCCTATGATGAGTGGCTTTTACACTGCAGTCTGCCCCAGGGAGCAGGGGCTTAGTGATGACTGGCAGTAGCCCAGAGTGAGGCAAGGTGGGGATTAGAGAGTTGGGGATTCCCCAGAGAAGGGAGACCCAGAGACTGGTGGGGGGGTTGTCAGGGGGTAGCACCCCAGATAAAAGGGCACTGGGATCCGGGCGGGACACAGGGCTAGAAACAAGTGGGACACCGGCCTGCAGAGGGCGCCCAGGCTGGAAAAGAGCTAATGCCCTAAGACGACCAGCAGGAGGCTCCGCAGGGGTGAGTCGCACTCGCTTACAGGCTGCTCTGGATCAGCAGCAAATCGGCGATGGGTCCTTCACTCACTGTCTTCCTCTTCAATGGCACTTCGGCGGCAACTCGATAGGGTTCTTTTTTTTTTTTTTTCACCGCTTGGGGCAGCAAAAAAGCTGGAGCCGGCACTGGCTGTGAGCTCCTGGGGCAGCGCAGCTGCAGAGCCCAGCCTGACCCGGTGCTCTGAGCTGCGTGGTGGTGGTGGCGGCAGCGTGGCCCGGCTCCATCCAGGCAGTGCAGCTGTATCGCTACCAGCCACCAGTGCTCCAGGCAGCACAGTAAGAGGGCAGGGAGCAGGGGGGGTTGAATAGAGGGCAGGGGAGTTTGGGGTGGGGGTCAGGGGGTGGGAGTGTGGATAGGGGTCAGTGGGGACAGGGAGTTGAATGGGGCAAGGGTCCCGGGGGGGCAGTCAGGAAGGATGGGGGTTGGATGGGGCGGCAAGGGGCAGTCAGGGGCAAGGGTTCTGGGGGCAGTCAGGAGACAGGGAGAAGGGGTGGTGAGATGGGATAAGGGCCTTGGGGGTGGTGGTCAGGGAATGGGGGGTTTTGGATGGGGCAGGAATCCAGGGTGGGCAGATAAGAGGTGGGGGCTGGGCCACAACTCCCTCCCCTAATCGGCCCTCCATACAATTTACGAAACCTGATGTGGCCCTCAGGCCAAAATGTTTGCCCACCCCTGTCCTAGGCCCAAAATCACAAACGCAGGAAACAGATGCATACTTCTAGATGGCCCCAACTATTGCTAAATTCAGATAAGACATCTGAGGCCTTAATATAATTGGAGTACAGAACTGAAACATAGCTAAGTTCCCTACCTTGCAAGGATGGCCTGCAGTTTATTTTTGTGACCTAAATAAAGATGATTGGCCATCAGCGTAAGCAGTACCTTTACATGTTAATTATTGGAAGGAGGAATTCACTAGTCCATTGTCACTGTCATTTGACATTGCTGAATTCATTGTTCTAGCAACGTTGCATACACTAAGCATCAGTTCACAGAAGCAAGAAGCAAATGCTTATAGAAATTTCCCATGTGCCATCTGGACATGGGACCTTGTGTGACGTTATTGACGTGAACTGTGACTGTATAGATCATTGTTACAACCAAGGTCCTATAGTTGCAGCAAATTTTGTACAAAGGAGGACAAGTAAGATGAAAATGTTGTAATTTGCTGGTTATGATTATGCTGTCTGTCTGTATCATTTTTGTGTTTAAAGTTATAAGCATTGGCACTATACTGTCTGTATTTCAAACTTGTGCTATGCTTCTGGGTGACACCCCAGACAGTTTGGCATCAGCATTGCCTAGCCTGCTTGATGCCCATTAAGGACCATAAGCTATACAATTGACCAGTTAAGAGAAGGCAGATACATCTTATGTCTCAACACGACATGGAGGGACATGCCTTTCTAAGGCTTTCAAGCCAGGTTCTGGGCAGCTTGTGTTTGAAACAAAGAAAGATCAGGCCGCATGGCAAGAGACTATAAAAGGCAGCTGCATCTTCTCTATCTTGTCTTCAATCCTGCTTCTTACCTCTGGAGGAACTTTGCTACAAACTGAAGCTCTGAATAATGGACTGAATGACCCATCCAAGCAGTGGATCTACTCCAGAGACTTACTTAAGCCAGCAGTTTATTCCGTGACTGCTACGAGCCTGAAACAAGAACTTTGTCATTACTGTATGTAATTAATCCCATTTAACCAATTTTAACTCATCTATATTCTTTCTTTTTATAAATAAACGTTTCAATTTTAGATTCTAAAGGATTGCCAACAGCGTGATTTGTAGTTAAGATCTAACTGATCTATTGACCTGGGTTTGGGGCTCGGTCCTTTGGAATTGGGAGAACCTCTTTTCTTTTACTGGGGTATTGGTTTTCATAACTATTCATTCCCTTAAGGAGTAGCACTGGTGGTGATACTGGGAAACTGGAATGTCTGAGGAAATTGCTTGTATGACTTCCGGTTAGCCAGTGGGGTGAAACCGAAGCCCTCTCTGGCTGGTTTGGTGTGCCTTAGTAATGGAGGAACCCCAGCCTTGGGCTGCGACTGCCCTGCTCTAAGCAATTTGTCCTGAATTGATACTCTCAGTAGTGTCCCGCCAAAGGCTGCTTAGTTACACCTTGCCAGCTTGCAGATCAACTAACTTCTTGATATATAGAGCAAAACATAGCATTGTAAGGGCATGTCTACACTGGCAGTTTTTTCACCAAGAGCTTTGTCGATGTTTTTAAAAAGCGCTTAAAGAAAACTGCTGTTGTGTGTTCACGTTTTCTTCCATTGGTGGCGTAGCGTGTTCGCACTTGTGGCACTTGCATCGCCAATGAGAGCAGTACACTGTGGTAGCTATCCCACAGTACAGCTCTCCCCTTCTGCCACTAGGACTTGTGGGAATGTGGAGGGGATCGTGGCACATCATGGGTCTGAGCTCAATGCCCCATGATGCACTGCTTTCTATCTCAGCATTCCATATGCTTCCATCTTCAGTTTGTGGCATTTTTCAAAGTCCCTTGTTTTCTGCTTTCCCTGCCATATCTATATGAAGGAATGGATCCCGCACTGCTCTCCACTCCTCTGCTAGCTCTCAGTAGCACATCACGAGTGGCAGTGGAGTTATTCCTGAAGTTACAAAGGCAATGGCAGGCACAGCTGCCTGACGTGATGTCCAACATGGAAAGCAGTAACATTAGATTGCTGTTGGCATTCATGGAGGGGCTGAGCACAGTGAAACGTCACTTTTTGGGCTCGGGAAAGTAGCACAGAGTGGTGGGATTGCATCATGATGCAAGTCTGGGATGACAAGCAGTGGCTGCAGAACTTTTGGGTGAAGAAAATGACTTTCCTGGAACTGTTTGCTAATCTGGCCCCAGCCCTGCAGCACAAGGACACCCAAACGAGAGCTGCTTTCTCAGTGGGGAAGCGCGTGGCAATCGCAGTGTGGAAGCTGGCAACTCCAGACTGCTACCAGTTGATCGCCAAACAGTTTGGGTGGGGAAGTTGACTGTTGGGGCTGCATTAATGCAAGTGTGCAAGGCCATTAATCGCATCCTGCTGTAAAAGACCGTGACTCTTGGCAACATGCATGAAATTGTGGATGGTTTTGCAGAAACGGGTTTCCCTAACTGTAGAGGAGCAATAGATGGTGCACACATTCCAATTCTGGTGCTGGACCACAGGGGCACCATTTCAGATTTTGATAGGGGGGAGCAACTTTAACCGTGATTCCCGGGGCTATTTTCTACTGAATCAATACTGCACTGTCACTTCAAAACTAGCCCCAAAATAGCCCTATCTATTTATTAAAACATTTTTTTATTAACACTAGGGTCTAAACCTTTAAAAAGAATCACTATCTAGAGTATAATTAAATTATGGATGTTAGCAACGTAGATCTATAACAAACAAATTTTGGCAGCTGAATCTTAAAAATTGTTCAGATTGGCTTAAGTTTATGTTCACTGAAGAGTTTATACAAATAGTTATGATAAATACAAAGGATTAAGTGAGAAGGAGGTTTCTGGTGTGTTACTGTAAGGATTTGATAAAGTAAACATCACATCCATGAAATTCACTGATCTTACTCAAGTCTGTGAGACTCTGCCACCCTCAGCAATGTTAAAGAGTAAGTACAACAAGAGATACGAATATTTTTCCAGCTGGAAGAGGAGATACAGCAGAAAGCTGCAAAATGGCTGTTTGAGGGTAGCAGACAAGGGGCAGCAGCTCCTCAAAAGGTATCTGAGAAAAAGGTCCTAGAAAAGTGCAACCCCACTCTGGGCAGATTTGGTAAAATCCAGGCATTCACAGAGGAATCGGTGTTTCTGTGTCACAGCATATGGGCCTGACCCAAAGCCCATTGTTGGCAAAGGAAAGACTCCCATAGACAAGTGGGATTAAATGGCAGAATAAATGGCCACATTGGGGTATTGCAATTCACTACAAAATTAGAGAGTTGGACAAAATAGGAAGTTTTAAGTGTAATTTAAACAATATTTGTTGTGGTGGTGGTGGCAGCTCATGCTTGTTTCTTCATAGCAGGGAAAGATTACAGGTTTTTCTATTCTGGAGCACTGCTCTTGCAGCCTGGCTGTGCTTTACTTTCTCCAGGTGTAGACAATGAAAAAAATCAGTTCAACTTTTAATTTATTTCACGTTCAATGACCCAGTGCTCCAGTATTTGGTTTCAAACACTGCCCAGTAATCTTGGTCTAAGAACTATTTTCAATCAGATACGTAGTCTTTAAAAAAACAAAAAAAAAGGGGTTTGGAACCTTTTTTGTAGTTTATGGTTTTATAATAGTTTTTTTTTTTTAATAAGTTATAGATGCTGGAACTAGGGGTGCTGGGGGTGCAGCACTCCCTGGCTTAAAGTGGTTTCCATCATATACAGGGCCATCACAGTGGCTGCATGATCTCTAGGTTATTCTTGGGCATGATATTTTTGGAGATCTTTCTAATTTATCAGGAAAGAAATTTTCTGATTGTGTTGTAACTTGATCTTTCACTATTAGCATAAATGAACTGATGCTAAAATACAGGGGTTAAGATGAACATTTAAAAGTTTGTCAAGGGGGAAAGTAGTGTTAGAGAGAAAGTATATGCATTAATTAACAAATAAAGGGGGGGATTAAATTAATGATGGCTCAAAAGTAGCTGAGGTACCAAACTTTAAAAAAAAAATCTCTTCAAAAGTCAATATATAGAGTTCAGAGCAGCAGCCATGTTAATCTGTATCCACAAAAAGAACAGGAGTACTTGTGGCACCTTAGAGACTAACAAATGTATTTGAGCGTAAGCTTTCGTGGGCTACAGCCCACTTCTTCAGATGCATAGAATGGAACATATAATGAGGAGATATATATACACATACAGATAAACATATATAGAGAGTGTAATTAAATGAAGGATGTTAGCAGCTTGGATCTATAATAAATTTTGGATTACTAATTGTTCAGATTGGTTTGGGTTTGTGCACTGAAGGGTTTATACAAATAGTTATGATAAATACAAAGGATTAAGTTGGAAGGATTTGAGACACTAAACATCACTTCAATGAAATTCACGCATGGTACTCAATTTTGTGAGACTCTGCCAGCCTCAGAAATACTAAAGAGTAAGTAAACAGGAGCTGAGATTCCTTACCAGTTGGAAGAGAAGGAGATAAAGCACAGCAGACACTCAGCTATAAAATGGCTGCTTAAGGGCAGCAGTTGCTTGTATCTGCACATGTAAAGGAGCAGCAGCTCCTCAAAAGGTGTTCTGAGGAAACAATCCTAGAAAAATGCAACCCTGGGGAGATTTGGTATGATCAAGGCATTCACAGAGGACTCAGCATTTGTGTGTAATACCCTATATGGACCCACCTGGTAACTTGACCCAAAACCCATTATAGGCAAATGAAAGACTCTCACAGATAAATGACACCAAATTGTAGAATAAATGACCACACTGGGGTATTGCCATTAATGGAAAGTTTTAAGTGTAATTCAAACAATATTTGTGATGTGACAGTGTAATCCATGTGTCTAATAGGAAGATATCTCTTTAAGAGACCTGTTGCAGGGAGGTAAGAGTGAGTTGTGTCTGGGTCATTGTTGCTAGGCAGATTTAGCACTCCACATTCAGAAGCTTCTGGAATTGGGCGTGGTAGCTTTGGGTCTGCTCCAGGAGGTACCCTGTTGCTGGGGTCAGACTTCATGAGGGCAAGCAGTGAGGGCAGCTACTTTGCAGAAGGCCATGTGTCCTGTGTGAGTTGAGAGAAGCTGAGCTTAGGAGCAGAAAGCAGGCTGTTGTCCCTAACTCCGAAGCATTTTGCAGCAGGCTAGTGATAATGTTACCCTCTAACAGGAAAGCATGGGAAATGCTAGTTATAGAAAGGAGAATTGGGTGGGAAAAATAACTTCTGTTTCAATTGTGTGTTTTGAATGTTTTGATTTTAGCCAAACTGTTCTTGTTAAATTACCTCAACTAGTCTAATTCACCAACTTTTCTTTAACTGTAGTAATGGGGAAAGTCATGTCTATTTTGCTATTCTCAGTTTTGTATTTTCTTGTAACAGGGTTTTCTTTAAATCTATACACTTAACAGAGTGGTTGGTTAATCTGTTAGCTGACTGGCTAGCAGTGATTTCAGCAGAGGAAGAGTCTGCATGGATTCCAACTGAAGATTCCTACAAGCAAGTGGAGGGAAGATGTTGTTTTAGAGTCAGCAGTCTGTACAGATTTGGTGATCAAAGACTCTAACTGAGACTTAGGTGAACAAAACCTAAGCACTTGGGAACTTGCAGTTTCTTCTCACTGTATTTCTGTGTGGACTGAACTGTTCAGATTTTAATTTGTTTGTTTTCTTTATTTAGTGTCTGTGGATTATAAAATAGCCATGTCATGATATAAAAATTAGATTGTTTCTTTATCATATGATTTTATAAAGTTATTTAATTAAATTCATTTCTTTAGTTCCTTTTAGGAATGTGGGAAGATTGACCCTGTGCAATCCTTGCTGAAAATCCTTAGAGACTGAACTCTGGGTCTCCAGCTACT
The DNA here is from genome assembly GCF_025201925.1 of Gopherus flavomarginatus. Taxonomy (NCBI): domain Eukaryota; kingdom Metazoa; phylum Chordata; order Testudines; family Testudinidae; genus Gopherus; species Gopherus flavomarginatus. Next base: position 77,373,296 of record NC_066617.1, on the reverse strand, counting down.
TTCTGTGGCAGTTGGGTATTTTTTTAAGGCACCGGAGACAGGAAATGAAGTGAACTCTAGCCCACCCAAAGGTTATAACAGCTGTTTCTTGACAGCAGGGAAAGATCCCAGGTAGTCATACTTCAGCACTGTTCTTGCAGCCTGAAACTTTCAAAGCTGGGCTGTCTGTGGGAATAATTATTCTCTGAATGTGTCTGGGGCCCTCTCCCACTCCTGAGTAGCTCTGTGTTTACTGGTTTCACAAGGGGCTTGCTTGTGCCTTTGTAACATGTCAACATGTGAAGGTGAATGGCAGATCATGATGAAATCTGCAGCAAGCATCTTCTGACTTAAGCCCCGAGCTTCCTTTCCCTAAGTATGTTTCAGACAGGCTGTCTGTTTCAGGAAAATGAATTTGAAAAAAGTGCTGTAGAAGCTCCCATCCCTACTATTGGCTCTGCCAGATACACCTCTGCATTCCTATAGGCTGAGCAAAGAATAGCCAGCCCGGGGAGGGGAGGGGTGGGAGAACAGCGAGCCACATTGCTTCTGGCTGGGGCATGGGGGTAGAGAAGTAAGCTGTGCAAGCAGCCTGTGTTGTTCTTTCGCTCCCAGCTGGTGAGGGGAGGAGGCAGAGAGGCAAGCAGTGTCACTGTACGAAACTTGGCAGGGTTCAGTCCCCCTCTGCCCTACCTAAATGGTGCCCGTGCCAGACTACCTTGCAACCGAATACATCAATTCAAGGGGTACTTCTCCATTGTTTTGCAGATGCTTGTGGATCACCATGGGTATTTCACTGGCATTAATGCGGTGTGGTCTAGAAAGGTGCATGACACATGTATCTTTAGAACACTGGCCTGTACAGAAAGCTGTAAGCAGGGGCTTTCTTTCCAGACCAGAAGATCACCATAGGGAAAGGCAAAATGCCCACTGTGATCCTGGGAGAACCAGCGTACCCCTTAATGCCATGGCTCATGAAGCTGTAGATGGGAAACCTAGACAGCAGTAGGGAGCGGTTCAATGACAGGCTGAGTAGGTGTAAAATGATAGTTGAATGTGTGTTTGGCCAATTAAAGGCGCACTGGCGATGTCTATATGGCAGGTTAGATCCAAAAGAGGAAAATATACCCACGGTTATAGCCACGTGTTTTACGCTGCATAATATTTGTGAAGGGAAGGGCAAACGGATTACTCAAGGGTGGACTGCCAAGGCACACCTGGCTGCTGATTTTGAGCAGCCGGACACCAGGGCTATTAGAGGGGAGCAACATGAGCTGTAAGAATCAGAGATGCCTTGAGACCATACTTTGAAGAGGAAAAACAGTAATGTTTGTTGCTATGATTGGGACTGCAATGGTAAATTACATTTGGTAGGCTAGGAAGCGTTGTGATTGTTAAGGCTACGATTCAATAAAAGGAACTAAATAAAGTGCCTGTTGATTTGCAGATGCCATGTAGTATCATACCTTGCAACTAAACGAAGTGCTTATGATTCAAAAATGTTTGCTTTTATTGACAAATAGGCCACACAGACACATACACGTACATACACACACACTGTTGGTGGGGGAGAAGGTACCAGGTGGTGACAGATTTTCAAAGCTAAGTATAAGTCCAGCTTTCATTTGAAAAGCTGTCTGCGAGGGAATGGAGTGTAGAGGAAAGCACCAAGTGCCAGAAGGTAGAAAGGAATGTGCAAGGGGAGTTTGCAGAGTTCATGGGAGAGTTCTGAATGTGCTGAAGGGGAGGGCGGGCCGGCATCTGCTTAGTCTGCAGTGTTACGAGAGTCTGGAGAGTGTCGGTTTGATGCGCCAATACTTTAATCAGCCTCTCCTTGGCATCCCTGTTGTCAGAATCCTTCTCTTCTCTTTCTTGCTTTTCACTTTCCCTGCACTTCTTGCATTCAGTGTTTTCTGCCTCTGACTGCTGCAGTGAAATGTTTGTTTCTTTGTTGCCAGACAACTTACTTCTTTTGATTTGGTTTCCAATCATTTTTAAAGCACTAGGATAGTACATGATATTACGGAAAGCAAAATATATTCCCTCTTTCAAGTGAATATAAAGGTATTTGAGGGCCAGGTGTCTAAATGAAGTCACAGTTACTAATAAGCACAAATTTTATTACACCTCTACCCCAATATAACACCAATTTGGATATAACACGGTAAAGCAGTGCTCCGGGGGGGGCAGGGCTGCGCACTCCGTGGATTAAAGCAAGTTCAATATAATGCGGTTTCACCTATAACACGGTAAGATTTTTTGGCTCCCAAGGACAGCGTTATATCAGGGTAGAGGTGTCATTGTTTTCAATACAGCTTGTATTGTATTGACTGCAGGTCTGGGCAATATAACCTAAATCAGAATTGCCAGCATTTGAAAAAAATGTTTCAAGGGACAATTCTTTAAAAGATCCAGGGAGCTGCCACAGAGTTTGGGGTTTTTAAAGCATTTCTTTATTAATTTTTCAAGAAAAAAGACATTTATATTAATGCAACAATCATTACTAACCTCAGGAGAGAAGAGTGCAATTTTTTGTTATCTTATGTTTCCGTTGTCTTTTATCTTTCGTTTTTCCTCTGATTTTTTCCCCTCTGAGAGAAAAGAGGCTTAATGCTGGATCACAAGGTGTATTAGTTACAAATGGAATCTGTAGAAGATTGTTGATAATTACATGTATGAAAGACATTATGTCCTAATCGCATTACTGCATCAGTGTGACAATAAATATTAATCAATGTAATAACTATAAGCCAGGTTTAAATCAATGTAAGAGTGTCCACACTGTTGAAAATGATGAGTGGGGAGATGCCTGTCTGCACAGCTTTGCTAAGATTCTTCTTGCACACATGCACAGTGTTGGGTTTTGACACTGGGGATGGGGGGGCTGTCTACACACAAACTTGCACCCCAGTTTCACTATAGTGGGTTTTTTAATGAATCTAATTAAACCTATGCTGAATCCTCCATGGGCACTGTTAAAGCAATTGAAATATGGCTTATATCAATTTAGCTAAACCACAAGTTGTGTGTAGGCAAGCCCTGACACTACCCAACTCTGTGCTTGTGTCCAGGGAGGTTTTGCAAAGCTGTGCAGCAAACTGCATCAGTTCTACTGCAATCAGGGTGTCTCTGGGAAGGAAGGGAAAGCAGGACTTGTCCTTATGTGAACTCTACATAAGAAGGTTTCAATTCCATCTAGGGGCTCTGGCACTGACATAAACTATGAGAACCTCAGAGATGGAATTACAGCATCATTGTAGGTACCTTTTTAAGAACATGTTTCTAACGGAGTGGTTTCCAAAATATTCTCCCTCTTTATTAACCAAAAATATGAAAAATAAGCACACCGAAACACTGCAAAAGCCAAGTCAGTGTGCATCTGTATTCTGACCAGCAGCCATCCAAAGCACAGTCCCTCTGACTTCAGTAACTCAGCTAGAGGTTATGGGTCTATCCCCAGAGTAGGTGAGTAAGGTTCTACAATGTGCAGGAGGTCAGACTAGATGATCATGATGGTCCCTTCTGGCATTAAAGTCTCTGAGTTTATTTCTCTGAGAAGCAAGAGCCATCTGTATTGAAGGAAGGTGAGCTGTGCCTAGAGGCCATCCCAGGTCAGGTGAGACTCTCACATAAATATGCACATCACATATGCACACCACATCCTTATCCCACACCCTTCTACTACAGCTTCTGTGGGAGAAGGCCTGCAGACCAGTCTCTCACAGGGTTTTAGAGACAACCAAAATAGGGGAAACCATCCCAAACCTCTACTGCTGGGTGGGAGTTTTCAAGTAGACGCCTATCCTCAATGCCTTTTAGCATTTTACCCTATGACTTTCGTCCATCTCTTCATCCCTTTCTGCGTCTCCTATCATGTGTTGTTTTCCCCCTTAACTCCCATACCTTTGGCCCTACCCTCACTATCCTCCAGCTTAATGATTTCTTTATAAAGAAGTATTTTCATTCTCTCTAAATATCATAAGCACATGTGACATTGCTTTATTATGATCTCAGTGCTTAGCAATAAGTACACAGATCTATTTTTCTCCATTTTTATAATAGTTGGTCCTTCTTTGAGTGCTTGCTCATATTGATTCCAATTAGGTGTGCGCACGCCGTGTGCACGTTCATTGGAAGATTTTTACCCTAGCAACACTCGGTGGGTCCGCTGGGTCACCCCCTGGAGTGGCACCGTTATGGCGCCGGATATATACCCCTGCCGATCCAACGGCCCATCAGTTCCTTCTTACCGCCCGTGACGGTCATTGGAAGTGTGAGCACGGCTTTGCTGATCTCCACGTCCCTAGCTACTTGTAGTTCTTTGCTGTTTATTGTGTGTGTAGTTCGAGTTCTTGTAGTTATAGTTAGTATTAGTTAGTTAGTGTATATAGTTTAAGGGGGGATCAGGGATTAGCCCTTTTCCTCCACCCCGGTACAGCCCATGCCCAAGGCACCGGGATTCAAACCATGCTCGGCGTGCCAAAAGCCGATGCCAATAGGGGATCCCCACGACTCCTGCCTCAAGTGCCTAGGGGAATCCCACCTTACCGATAAGTGCTGCATCTGCAAGTCGTTTAAACCAAGGACGAAGAAGGAGTGGGACTTTCGACTGAAACAGCTCCTCATGGAGTCGACACTTAGTCCTGCAGCACTCTCCCTCCCCGTCCCTCTTCAGGGATCCCTCTCACGAGCAATTCCTCTTACAAGAGGTCCAGTCGCTCCTAGTCATGGAAGCCATAGAGGAGGTGCCAAAAGACATGAGGGGAAAGGGGTTTTATTCCCACTACTTCCTAATCCCCAAGGCAAAGGGAGGTCTACGACCGATCCTAGACCTGCGAGAACTCAACAAGTTCATGATAAAGCTGAAGTTCCTCATGGTAACCCTGGGGACATTATCCTGTCCCTGGATCCGGGAGACTGGTATGCTGCCCTCGATATGAAGGACGCGTATTTCCACATCGCAATTTACCCACCACACAGACAGTACTTCCGTTTTGTGGTCAACCATCAACACTTTCAGTTCACTGTACGTCCGTTTGGCCTTTCTGAGGCTCCGCGTGTGTTCACAAAATGCATGGCTGTAGTCGCCGCCTCCCACTGGCGTCGTCGGGTACACGTCTACCTGTATCTCAACGATTGGCTCATTCGAGGGACTTCCCAGTTACAAGTGTCGCAGCACCTGCACATCGTCAAAGGCCTTTGGGAGCCTAGGCCTGATGATCAACACAGAGAAGTCTACTCTGACACCCACACAGAGAATAGACTTCATTGGAGCGGTTCTGGACTCCAATCTGGCCAGAGCCTTCCTCCTGCAGTCGTGTTTTCAAGCAATGGCTTCTATTTTTTGAGGTCTTCAAACCTTCCCGACAACGTCGGTGCACACCTGCCTCAGCCTAGTAGGTCACGTGGCCTCCTGCACCTTCGTGACCAAGCACGCGAGGCTACGCCTCCATCCCTTTCAAACGTGGCTTGCTTCAATATACAAACCACACAGAGACACCCTGGACTCAGTGCTCACTATTCCCCGGAAGGTTCTGGGCTCCCTAACCTGGTGGCTAAACCCCACTCTAGTCTGTGCAGGGATGCCATTCCACCCACTGCAACCCTCGATGGCCCTAACCACAGACATGTCATCTCTGGGTTGGGGTGCCCACTTCGAGGTCCTTCGCACTCAAGGCCTCTGGTCGCCTCAAGAGCTGGCCTTACACATCAATGTGCGTGAGCTGAGAGCAGTCTGTCTAGCATGCTAGGTGTTTCGAGACCATCTCCAAAGCCGTTGTGTATCAGTGTTCATGGACAACACAACGACCATGTTTTACATAAACAAGCAGGGCGGAGCACGCTCCTCCCTCCTTTGTCAAGAAGCCTTGCACCTCTGGGACTTTTGCATAGCCCACTCAATTGATTTGGTAGCGTCTTTTCTCCCAGGAGTCCAGAACACTCTGGCGGATCACCTCAGCAGATCCTTCCTGTCTCACAAATGGTTGATTCGTCCGGACGTCATCCATTCTGTTTTCCAGAAGTGATGGTTTCCCCACATAAACCTCTTTGCTTCCTGAGAGTACAGGCAATGCCAGGTGTTCTGCTCCTTCTAGGGACGCTCCCCGGGCTCCCTCTCAGATGCATTCCTGATCCCGTGGAAGAGGCACCTACTCTGCCTTCCCACCGTTTCTGCTTGTCCACAGTCCTACTCAAGCTCTGCAGGGACAGCACCCACCTGATCCTGATTGCTCCAGCGTGGCCGAGGCAGCACTGATACACCATGTTGTTTGACCTCTCAGTGGCAGACCTGATTCCCCTGCCACTCTGGCTGGATCTCATAACACAGGACTTTGGCAGGTTTCACCATCCGAACCTTCAGTCTCTTCATCTCACAGCATGGTTGTTGCGTGGTTGAGCCAGTCTGAGTTGCGTTGCTCTGCCTCAGTCCAACAGGTGCTCTTGGGCAGTAGGAAGCCTTCCACTAGGATGACATATCTGGCCAAGTGGAAGCATTTCTCCTGCTGGTGTACTCAACGTAACTCAGTCCCCAGGCAGGTGTCCATTCCTACTGTCCTGGACTACCTCTGGTCCCTGAAAGAACAGGGCCTAGCGGTCTCTTCCATAAAGGTGCATCCGGCAACCATCTCCACCTTCCACCCAGGGGAAAATGGCTGATCAATCTTCTCTCACCCCATAGTTTCAAGGTTCCTCAAGGGATTGGAACATTTGTACCCTCAAGTCAGATGCCCAACCCCTACTTGGGATCTCAACCTGGTGCTAGCCAAGCTTATGGGCGCTCCTTTTGTACCACTGGCCACCTGCTCACTGCTGTACCTTTCCTGGAAGACAGCCCTCCTTGTCGCTATTACTTTGGCAAGACAAGTATCTGAGCTTCAGGCCTTGACAGCGGACCCCCCGTATACGGTAGTCCATAAGGACAAGGTACAGCTGCGACCACACCCCTCCTTCCTCCCTAAGGTGGTGTCCGCCTTTCATGTCAATCAAGACATCTTCCTCCCGGTCTTTTTCCCAAAGCCGCACCCATCATGTCGGGAACAACAGCTGCACACCCTAGATGTTCGCAGGGCTCTTGCCTTTTATATCGAAAGAACAAAACCCTTCCGAAGGTCACCTTAGCTCTTTGTAGCTGTGGCAGACCAGATGAAAGGCCTACCAGTCTCATCCCAACAAATTTCATCTTGGGTAACATCCTGCATCTGTACATGCTATGATTTGGCTCACGTTCCGGCTAGCCACCTCACGGCCCATTCTACTCGGGCTCAAGCTTCATCTGCCGCCTTCCTGGCCAATGTTCCCATCCAGGAAATATGTCGGGCGGCTACCTGGTCATCAGTTCATACCTTTGCCTCACATTACACATTGGTTCAACAGTCCAGAGATGATGCAGAATTTGGCTCAGCAGTTTTGCATTCTGCAACATCTCACTCCGACTCCACCACCTTGGTAAGGCTTGGAAATCACCTAATTGGAATCGATATGAGCAAGCATTCGAAGAAGAAAAGACTGTTATTCTTCGAGATGTGTTGCTCATATCCATTCCAAACCTGCCCTCCTTCCCCTCTGTTGGAGTAGCTGGCAAGAAGGAACTGAAGGGCCATTGGGTCAGCAGGGGTATATATCTGGCGCCATAATGGCGCCACTCCAGGGGGTGACCCAGCCGACCCACCGAGTGTTGCTAGGGTAAAAATCTTCCGACAAACGTGCACGTGGCGCGCACACACCTAATTGGAATCAATATGAGCAACACATCTCAAAGAACAACAGTTACAAAGGTGAGTAACCATCTTTTAATAGTCTGTGCATTTATACTGGACATCAACATGGTCAGAAACTTTATCAGACCATGACATTCCTTTTCTGAGAGTGCCTGTTGTGTAGAAAGGAATGTAGTGCTCTAAAGCTGGGGTTCCCAAACTGGGGTACATAAGCTTGACATTTCATCCATTCCTGTCACTGCAATTTTTTAAGAAGGTGGTACATGAACCAATAAAGTTTGGGAGCCACTGCTATAAACATTTATTAGTGTGTCTGATGGAGAGACAGCTGGGGCACCAACTTTGAATTTTTGCTGTAGCCTACTCCATATCTTATACAGTAGCAGTGAACTGATGAACATTAATACTTAGGAGTACTTGTGTCACCTTAGAGACTAACAAATTTATTTCAGCATAAGCTTTCGTGGGCTACAGCTCACTTCTTCGGATGCATAGGGAGCTGTAGCCCACGAAAGCTTATGCTGAAATAAATCTGTTAATCTCTAAGGTGCCACAAGTACTCCTGTTCTTTTTGCGGATACAGACTAACATGGCTGCTACTCTGAAACCTATTAATATTTAGATTCCTCAGAGAACATTTGAAGCAAGATGCAGAGAAACTGTGGATATGCAACTCTTATTATCTGTAGAATACATATACTATATGCCTGATTCACTACATAGTGCATTGAAACCATATTCCTAGTTACTGTCTGTAAGAGCTGTGATTCCTAGAAACCAAGTACTGCATATATTTCGGAGAGGGGGGTTCTTCTTTGTTGTTGTGTTCCATAAAAGGACGGTTTGCTGGTATCCTATGTATTTTGACGTACATCTTCAACAGCAACAAAAGAATAACACATAATTGAAGTGCCTGGCAAGTGCTGAAATGCTCTGGAAAGCCGCAGCACATAAATACTGTGCAACCCACCACTTTGTGCCAGCGCCTACATAGTTGGGAAACTATTTGACAGTTAAACAATGAAATTAAACATACAGGACCTGGTACATTTAAATATTTAAATGCCACTTTTATAAACAAATCATTCTAATGAGTAACTGTAGGCCAGACCTTGCTCAGGAACAGTCTACAATATAACGAACATGATGGCAGAACCTAAAGAGCACATTTTGTTGCATATGTAACAAGTTTCTGTGCACGCTCATGAAGGAAGGGCTGTAGGAATATTTTATTATTTGATTTCCATTTCATTTTTGTGGTGCAATATCTTGGTGCATACATATTTGTTAGAAATGTAATTTTTAAAAAGTGGGGCAGATACTGCTGTCCATTCCACCAGCATAAATCCAGAGAAGTTCCCTGAACTTTAACAGGGCTACTCTTGATTTACACTCATCCCAGGGAGACTAGAGTCTGGCATAGCAACTTCCATAAAAACCTTTTCATAACATTTTAACTTATTACAGGCTATCTCTTTATATAAGAACATAGCTTCCCCAATGTGCTTCTCTCCCCCTCATTGGCTTTACCTGGTGGTAAAGGGCCCATGCAAGTACCCTTGGGGAAAGTGGGTCACAGGTGGAGTGGATGTGCAGAAGGGATCTCAGCTCCACTTGTAGTCCAGAGAGGAAGGCTGCACACTGGCTCTCTAAGTCAGATACATAGGAGAGAGACAAGCACGCTATAGTGTGAGCCAGACACCTTCCCATTACTGCAGTGCTCTGTAGCAATCCTTTTATTTGCATACCAAGGAAATGAATATGAGGAGAGAATTTAATGTATTTTTAACTGTCTTTTAATGCAATTTTGCAGGTGGAACAAAGAGGAGGAACCAGCACCATGTGACCAAACAGCTTCTCTCTGACAACCAGAAAGTGGACAAAAAGACTTCCCATTGGGAACCACAGCCTGATCAACCATGAAACATAGCTCCACTGATAGTGCTGTGGAGTTGGGTGTTGGGAACAGGGTCGGTGTGAGGTAGCTAGTTCCAGGACTATGGTTGAGCTACAAATCATTCTCCCCTGTGTACGCAGTATGCAGCAGTGATTAAGGGACAAGAGGAGCTGGTCAGGAAATTATTTTTGATTAAAACAATATTTATCTTGGATAGCTTTCAGCTTTTGCCAAAATGCTAAACCTTTCAGTATATTTTTACAGAAATTTGAAAATTTCAACATTTTTTTCCACAAAGATTTCCAGTTTGTCAAAAAAACAATTTTGACTTTTTTTTTTTTACCTCCCCAGTCCTGAGAGTGTAACAATGTCTATTGAACAGCTACCTATGGCTTTGAGGGATTATTGCATCCCCACGCTGATACCTCCAGTTTACTCAGACTGTGCTCTGCAGTGAGCAGTTGCCCCTAAATTCAAAGCTAATAGCTTAACAGGGTTTTCTGCTGTGGATGTTCAATCTCACATTTTCAAACATTCCTAAATTTGTTTTTTACACTAATTTTTTTTTCAAGTCTATCAAAACACATGCTGCTTGCTACGGTCTATTTACATTCCAAGTTTGCAGTTTTTTGTTTTTGCATTTTCCACCTGGGGCAAAAAAAGAACTGGTTATAATTTGTTTAAGGGGAAAATTTATTTTTTCTCACACTTATTATATCAAGACAGATCCAGGAATTTTTCTCAAAATTTCGCAAAAGGCCAAGTGTGGAAGATTTCAGCCCAAACATGTAAATATTCTGGAAAAATATGAGTACCTGATTAAAACAAAGGGTTAGGAATGAAAACTGTTCACAACCTTAACTATAGCAGTAATTACCAAGGTGACTGGTATAACAACATATGTTATGCCAAAAATCTCTGGTGCCCTTGATGTAATGTGGAAGACAGGTGCCTTTAGTCACCCAGCCAGCATGATTAAGCAGTACACCTGCATTTCTATAAGTTTGTCATTACTTTAATAAAGCTTCATTTGAACTGGTTGGGGGGTGGAGAAGGCAGCAAAAGAAGAAAAACTATTTCTAGTTTATGGTGCAAGTTGTGTGTAATAGCAACCATTTATTTTGCTACTATACTTGTTACAATAAAGACTTCTTGGCATTGATTATATATGGTTATTTCAGTGGTTCTTAAAAGTGATTAGCCCTTCAAATCAGCTAATATCCTGATACAAAAAAGGGGGGGGATCTAGCCCATAGAGGATTGGACTAATTAGTGCATCTCAGTGTTTTTGAAGCTCACCTTACTGCACTCTAAAGAATGAAAGAATGTTAGCTGGTAAAATAAACCCACCAACAACCATGATACATAATGTGAAGGATCAGTGTGATTCAGTTGGTAGACTTCTTGCCTCTGGGCTGAAAGGTCATGAGTTTAAATCTCTTAGCAGAACTTGATTTTATATTCCCTGGTGCTGCAGAGAAGAGAGGAGGATACACAATTAGTGGTTTCATCCCTTAAATGAGCTGTTGACCCAAGGTCTCTGGAAGTTAAAGATTCCATGGTATATTTTGAAAAGAATAGAGGAATAACCTCTGGTGTCTTGGGAAGCATTCACTTTCTCAGCAAAACAAGTATTAAAGTAATGTGCGACCAATGCTGAGTGCATAATGGCTGCCGTATTTGCTTCTGCAGTCAACAGCTCTCTAGAAAATAGGCATTTTTGGTGTTAGTCAAAAGGAATGAACTTTGCTTAGTTTCAGAACAAATATTATAAAATATTTTGGTATTTTAATGTTCCCCAAAGGTTATAGGTAATTACGAATATATTTTCACTGCTCCTTGTAAATGATACATTTAGGTACTTTTCAACAGTTTCTGTATTCTTCAAGACAACTATTTATGGCCTGATCTTGCTCCCTTTGAAGTCAATGGAGAGTTAATGTTACAGCAGAGATGTCATTCTGCTATAGCTAAGGTTGAGAGTCACTATTTAAAAGGCTGTCTCAGATTGTCTTGAAATTTCCTGAGCCTCATGGGGGTGGGGGGTGGGTTAGTGGTCCAAAGGTGAATTCATTTGAAGAAAGGTTTACAAAGATATACCCACACACTTAAAAATTATGCATTTACAAAATCACCCTATTTTTACTTTTTTTTGCACACAGCTGGGGCTCAAACTAAAATTGTAATCCTCCCCAAACTTACCTCAGTCACTCAGGGTTTATCTCAGTTAGTGCATAGCACCCATTACTCCTTTAGGGAAGCAATACTGAAAAAGTTATTAAGGGTCAAGTTTACTAGTCCAGCATGGGTCAACCCAAACTGCTGGTCCAAAGAGAGTGAAATGTGCATTTGCAACAAGACTAGGTCTCTACCGCAGCCAGAAAGTTTGCAGGCAGTCTGCTGTCACAGAAGCTGAGTGGCTCAAGTGAACCTGACTTATAAGCATGCACTGGGGACTTGAGCGTACCAGTTTTCAGAGAATGTGTATTGTGATTGTCACTTGGTCTCTTCTTTCAGGCTCCATGTGGGAGTGTTGCCCTGAGACTACAATTTCTGGTTTAGGAGCAATATTTTAAAGTGCTCTAAAATCCACATGCAGACTCTGATTTTACTGTCAAGGAAATTATCATTAATTAAAGAGAGGTAAAACAAAATACTCTAATAAACACCTAGAATAATGCAGTCGTGCTCCTGAACAACAGGACTGAATGTCATCAAAGGAAAGCACGTCACTGAGTCACCTGGTCAAGGGATTCTTGATACACAACCTCCTAATGAACTGCTCATACATTTTTCAGATTCTAATAACTTTTTTTGGTGCAGAGCTAGGCAATATAGGGAGTGGGAAGGCCAGAGCAGTGAAGAGGGAACTGGTGGATGTTGGAGCAGTGTGGGAGTTGGGAGGGTGCAGGGTGGGGCCTCCGTACCTTTGCCAACCTTTGCCCCTTCATAGCTATGCCAGAGCACACCCTAAGGAGCCAGCACCTGCCTAGGCAATGAAGCTTCTTAGGCCATATCTATGGTACGAACTCTACAGTGCCATATCTGTGCTGACATAACTTCAGACTACAGTGACAAAAGGGTTTTTTGTTGCTGCAGGAACTCCACCTTCCCAAATGACAAGCATTATTCTGTCAACCTAGCTGGGACACCACCCATGGTTAGGTCAGTCTAGCTGCGGCACCCCTGAATACCGTAATATGACAACCTAAGTTTTAAGCATAAAACAGGCCTTAGTTTAAGGGATTATTCAAACAATGTTTTTGAAAACCCAGTCTGATGACTAGCAATTTGATGAAGAACTAGGTTTTCAAAAGAGTAGTTTTTCAATGACCCCTCAGCAAATAAGGAATTGTCCACAGAAAGAGATATTTGCTCTCTAGGAGCTCAAAAGTACTGACAACAGACTCATAAGATGGGAAAGTTGGGCACCTCACCTCCACTGACATACTAAGAGGGAAAGGAAGTGGAGCTTCTAGGCCAGAGGTGGGCAAACTACGGCCCTCAGGCCACATCCGGCCCATGGGACCATTCTTCCCGGCCCCTGAGCTCCTGCCCAGGAGGCTAGCCCCTGGCTCCCCCCTCGCTGTTCTCCCTCCCCCGCAGTCTCGGCTCACTGCGCCACAGGGGCAATGCTCTGAGCAGTGAGCTCCTGGGGCAGCACAGCTCCAGAGTCCAGCCTGACTCAGTGCTCTGCGCTGTGCAGTGCATAGTTGGCTCCAGTCCAGCAGCGCGGTTGCCTGTCCTGTTGCTGCTGTGCCGCCAGCCACTGGTGCTCCAGGCAGTGTGGTAAGGGAACAGGGGAGGAGAGTTGGATAGGGGGGCGGGAGAGTTTGGCGGGTGGTAAGGGGGTAGGAGTTGGGCCACACCTGCGTGTTTGGGGAGGCACAGCCTCTCCTAACTGACCCTCCATACAATTTCTGAAACCCGATGTGGCCCTCAGGCCAAAAAGTTTGCCCGCCCCTGCTCTAAACCTTCCCCTACAACTTCCTCCAATTCCTCTACCTCATTAGTCCACCAGTCCAAAGGAGTGGGCTTCAGGGCTCCCTTTCCCTCCACTGCTCTCTGATCAGGGGAACGAACTCCACCCTCCCCATGCTACCTCCCAAGGAGTGGGGAAAGGTGCAAACAGGAAGGGAGGGGATGCCTTGCCAGCTGCACGAGACTAGTTCTAAGCACCTAATATTGTACAATGCAGGAAAATGATGGGTACTAGTGTTAATGGGAAGATGTTGAGCAATCCTGGCTACACCCTGAATAACTACGAGTTACTATGCCAGGAGAGAGAAGGAAAAAGCCTCTTTAAAAATGAGGCTTGAAAATTAGGTCTTCAGCCAAAACCTGAGGGACAGTCATTGGCAAGAGCTGTCCATGAAACACTGGATCCCCTGTACAGCAAGTTTAGAGGCAAAAGGTAACTTGTATTAGAAAAAGGAGTTTCTCTCATTTGAAATTGTAAAGTCTGAGGTTGCATCTTTGTTTATTTTCTTTGTAACTTATATGTGTTTGCTCTCCCTTATAATTTCATCTCAGAATTGGATTTCTCTATTAAATAAACCTTTTGTTTGTTTTTATGCCAAGTAATTTTCTGGTTTGCAAACTGTGTAGTGTGTGTGCCAGAGTAAGTTTGTTTCTGGGGGGGCTGGTTCATACCTTTTGGGGTGACAAACCAGAAGGGAACAGTCTGAGTGTTTGGTACTTAAGAATATGGGGAGGACAAATTTAGGGAGACTCAGGACTGGAACTGTTGCAGTAACTAGGCTAGTGAAAGCCAAGGTGAGACCTTGTGCTCGTGGGGAGGCTACTGGCTCTGAACCAAAGCTGCACAGCATAAAGGCACCCAAGGTTATAGGGCAAGGGATGACAGAACCCCTTACTGGTCTGGTTGAGCCCCAAAACATCACAATCTAACACCTTCTCTTTGCTAATGAAAAACTCAGTTTTTGGGAATGCACAGCTCACAGCAGTTACCTACACTCAAACACTGAGACTACGCCACACCAGCCATCCCAGACATGCAAATGTTACCATCCTTTGTCCTGAGGAGTCTCTCTGAACCATTTCCTTCATTTACTCCTCACTAAGCCCTGTAGACCATAGTCATGTACGCCACCCTATGACAAGAAGTTCTCTAGGCACTGCTACTGACACAACATACTGAACTCAATGCTGAAATGAGGTATACTTGATCCTTCCAGGCACATGCACCTCTCTTCACATCACAGCTGCCATTGTGACAACCTGCTCCAACTAGTCCCTCTATTATTCAATACAGCTCCATCTAACGCAGCTGGAGTGCATGCAGATAAATGTTGCAATTCAAATTGGTGAAACACAACACAAACAATGGCCTATTTTCTTAGGGCTTGGCTACACTCGAAATTCCAAAGCACTCCTGCAGGAGTGCTCCCGCGGCAGCGCTTTGAAGTGCGAGTGTGGTCGCGGCGCCAGCGTTGGGAGAGAGCTCTCCCACCGCTGCACGAACTCCACCTCATCGTGGGGATTAGCTTGCAGCACTGGGAGCCGTGCTCCCAGCACTGGGGCACTGTTTACACTGGCGCTTTACAGCGCTGTAACTTGCTGCGCTCAGGGGGCTGTTTTTTCATACCCCTGAGCGAGAAAGTTGCAGTGCTGTAAAGCACCAGTGTAGCCAAGGCCTTAGTCATTCTCTGTGTATTTATGGCACTGCCCTTACTGAACCATTCCCAAAGGCCATTGGCTGCCCCAGAGCCTAGAGCAGTGATTCCCAAACTGGGGTTCATGAACCCCTGGGGGTTCACAAAATGTTACAGGGGGTTCTCGGGAACAGATTCCCTAATGGCGGATAGAGCTGTCCTAGGAATTGCGGGCAGCACTGGACTTCCAAGAGCTAAGAAGATCAAAGCAAGTATATGTATTACATTGAGGAGATTGAAATTTCAAGACTCCTTGTAAGAAATGGAAAGGGAGGTGGATATTTTTTGCTGTTTTTAAAATTAAATAGACAGATAATATTGTTTTTAAAATTATTATGAAGAACAAGTTTAAGGTTTGTTGTAACGTGTGTTGTTTGTCTGGACTGCTCAAGACTTGAATGCTTGTGTAGGAAGAACTCTTTGAGTTGGCTTCTTAAATACCTTCATGCTGTTTCACATCTGATGCTCCTTGATGAAACATAGGAGCCTTGTTTTAGATCAGGCTTATTCAAAGTGATACAAGCTATGAAAGTGAGATTTTGGAAGAGTGTTGCTGTTTTCATAATGTAATAAAAATACTGTAATGATAAATAATAATAATAAATAGTGTGTAATAAGCATGTCACAAAACCAAAATTTATATTTCCAGGATCACTGCTTTTATAATTTCTATTCAGATAAATGAGAAAATCCCTGGAAATATCATTTTTACTAGGGGGTTTTCAAGACTTGACATTTTAGTGAAAGAGGTGCACAGGTTGTTAGAGTTTGAGAACCACTAGGATAGAGTGAAGATTGCATTGTGGGGATGGCACGTACCTTAACTCTCTATTTCCTGGCGCTCAGAAATGTAAGTTTCTGATGCCTTAACTCTTCATTTCCTGGTTTCCCTTGGTTTGAGTACAGATGAACTCAATATTCTGGAAGATTATGAGGCACCACTTGGCTACATTTACTCTGTGTTAATGAAATTTTTGGGCATTTAATTTATTTCAAAGGGAGTAAGATTAGGCTCTTAACAATAGCTCCATTTTTTGTACTGGTAACATGCAAAAGTGACCCACTTGAGAACAAAACTGATTCCTCATATCACTATTAATCCTGCAACTGACATTGCAGACATAATCCCCACTTTGCTATGATTTGGTTATTGCAGGACTTGTCTTCCTTTGCAGTATTAGAGAATCCACTATGGCCCTCCTGAGTGCAACTCTATCCTCGATTCAGGGCCTAAAGGTGTCTCTGAGCTCTGAAGCTGATTGTTAATCTGACAGGTTGATGAATCCATCCTGTCTCATGAGAGAGCAACACATGCAATTTACAGAGTGACCCAAGGCCTAGCCCTTCCCGGAGCAGAGACTCAATCAAGGTTAAACCCTGACTTCACTGAAGTCAGTGAGGTTTTGCCTTTGACTTAAATGGAGTTAAGCTTTCCCCCTCAGACTGCACCTAGTGCTGCCATATGATAATTGAGTTCATGGAGATAACACCAGTATCATGTTCATTGCCTCCCCAGGCTTCCTACAGTGGTGGTCTCTTCCCTTGGCAAACTGTCTGATAGGGTCTGCATGACACAATGGCCTCTCCTTGACTGACAGCTCAGAAATGAAGCTCATTTTTGGAGAGGTGAAAAGACCCTCTTGCACTAAAGATACCACCTTGCCAATTGCCTGGGGAGAAAAAACACATCAGTCTCTCCAATGATCAAGCATCTCTACCTCACACATATGCAATTTGGACTTCAGTTGTAAAACAAAACACCAGGAACCACTTGCCCAAAAGGTCTTTCTCTGCTGCCAGAGTCACTTAAACTTTAAGATTGTAAGTCCTAACACAGATACTGCAGCCCCACCTGTAGAGAGGAGGTCAGGGTTATGTATTGGGTCATTTAAGGTAGGTGTGGGGCCAAAGAGTTAATTTACAGGATTTCCCCAGTCTTCCAAGCAGTTGCATTATTTTCACCCATAAAGCAAATGTAGTTCCTCCCTCTTCCTTATGCACTATGCTGAACTTTTCCAGGATAGGTCGTCTTGGTTCCCAGCTGGTTTACGTGGCCTCTTGGATTTTATGTGCCCCATACTGCTATTTAAAATGATTTCAAGATTAGCTCTTATTTTATTATAGCTTTTGTTTTGTCTTGATTGTTCTTTGGCAGGAGTCTGTCTAAGTGAGTACAACAAATTAAGTGAATACTGTATACTTTCTAATCTGACTTTCCTGGGCCCTTCCCTGGGAATATAAGGGTATGCGTACACTGCAGCTGGGACCATGCCTCCCACCCCATGTACAAACATGCGCTAGCTCTGCTCAAGCTAGGACACTAAACATAGCAATCTAAATATTGCAGTATGGGTGGCAGGCTAGCCACCGAAGTACAAGCCCACCCTGTATCAGAGCTTGTTACTAGTTTGAGCTACCGCTGGTGCTGCAACATCCACACTCCTATTTTTAGCAGACCAGATAAAGCAGAGCTAACATATGTCTGTCTACATGGCTGGGAAGCACACTCCCAGTTCAGTATAGACACATGCAAAGGGACTTGTTAGTTTTAAGTTCATATTTTTAAAATGATATGAAGACTCCACATGTGCTATGTCTTGTTATTGTTGCTATTATCTGAATTAAATTAATTTACAAATGTGTAGGTCAAGTAATTGTAATAACCAGTTTAAATCATCCCTTTAAGTTATTCTTTCACTGTAGCACTTAACACTTACTTTTGCTGCCAGATGTCTCTGTACTGAGCCAGAAGAATCTGTTTAAAGTGGATTGGGGAATTTAAAAGCTCTTGTTGTCAGAGCTAAAAGTTTGTGCATTTGGGTTAGTAGCAAATTGTTTCCAAACACCAAAAATATAAGAGGATGAAGAGTGACTTATTTGGAATTTACTGAATTAAACATAATTCCTTGGATCAATATGAACAACATATTTGTAATGACTTCTTTAATGTCTTCTTAGCTTTAAAAACACAAGAACCAGTCTTTTGGTCTTGAAATAAAAAAGTGAACTCTTCTTACTTAGCCACATAATGTAAGTGTAGCAGGGTGGTCCCTTGCTCCTGCCCTGAAAGGCTTAAAACAGCCCAGGAGAGGGCTGTGGCTGAGGCAAGAAGCCTGGGCTGATTGGGGAAAGTAGGCTCAGCTGGGACTATGCCCCAATCAGGCCCAACTGGCCCCTATAAGAGGCTGGGAGCCAGAAACCCAGTCAGTCTCTCTCTGTTTACAGAGGAAGATGGGCCTGGCTACAAGGCACTAGAGATAGGGTACCTGAGTAGAGCAGGGCTAGGGAAAAGCAGAGGAGGTGGGGAGCTCCAGCCTGAAAAGCCCCAGGCTGTGGCCTAGCATAAGGCCAACAGGTATTGGAGGTTGCAGAGGGCAGCCCTGGGGTAGGCCAAGGCAGCAGGTCCAAACCTAACCTTGCCAGTGATGAGTAGGCTGATACTGCAGTCTGCCCCAAGGCACAGAGGCTAGACAATGACTGGCAGTAGTCATATACTGAGGTGAGGTGAGGATAGTGGGTGGGGGTTCCCCTGAGAGGGGGAGACCCTGAAGCTAAAAGGGGTTACTGCCAAGGGACAACACCCCAGGTAAAAGGGCACTGGGTCCAGGGAGGGACACGGCCACAGGACAGGTGGATCACTGACCTGCAGAGGGTGCTCCTGCCTGGAAAAAGAGCTAATTCCCAGAAGGCACCAGCAAGAGGCGCCGCAGGGGTGAGTCTGCATGTCTACAGTAAGATACTGAAGATCACACTGTGCCCACAAAATATAGGTGAGGGTCAGACAAAATACAGTGACAAATTTTTGACAGTGTTTGCTTTCCTCTGTAAGAAATGTCTTGGCAGGCCTGAAATTTCAGTATGCTAGCGTTTATCATACAGAAATGCAGTAATATTTTTGATGTGTACTTGAATTAAAAGCAGTGGGCCTAATCCTGTGCTCAGAGGTGCTAATGGAGCATTTTGCCATTGATTTCTGGGAGAGAAAGAACTGTCTCAAAAAGTGAATAATGCATGCTTATAGCACTGGAAATATGTTTTGGGTGCTATTGAGTCCTGAGTATACCAAAGAGAATCAGATTCCTAAAAATAAATCAAAGAATTTGTGAAGTACGGTGAATGCTGTGGAATTCCAAGAGCTGTGGTTATAATTATGCGCAAAAACTCAGTACTTACAGCCTATTTGCATTTCTGTCAAATCTGCTCTCTCAGCCCTGGTCTACACTACTAAGTTAAGTCAAAACTAGTTAACTTAGGTTGACCTAACTTTGGTAGGAAACATATTTAGATGTAAACATTTGCAAAGTACATCCCTGTTACAGTGACACAGTAACACCACTTTCCTGAATGGGAGACACAGTCAACCTACTCTCGGTGATGCAGTGCAAGTGTAGACACTGCAGTATCTGTGAGGACCCTCAAGTTTTCCAGCAGCTGTCCCATAATGTCCCTGTCCCTACAACAGTGATCGCGCCAATCACAATTTTGAACTCCACTGCTCTGTGGACATAGACACTGGAAGCTCCCACACCTTAATACTCCTAGCATGTTTTTGAAATGCCTTTTCCTGATTTCCTACCTTGGTGAGCATACCTATTGGCTCACCATGGTGAGCATACAACCATGCCAGCTTCACATATGTGGAGAGCTACTAGACACACTCCTGTCAGGAGCAGGAAAGAAGTCATGGATCTCCTCAGCCTATGGGGAAAAGAGACTGAATATCTTCGTCTGCTTCTTAGCTTTGCTTGCACAGACATCTCTGTGCAGATTGCACAGGGGACATTGAACCTGGGACACAGCAAAGATGAGCAGCTGTACTGTGTGAAAATAAAGAATTTCAGCAGCTGTATCAGAGGGAGAGGGAGGCCTGCTGCTTATACAATGAACTGCATGCTATATTTGGCATAGATGCTACCTGCACCCCGCATGTGTGTAGACACTTCATGGAAGCCTGATGCAGAGGCCCTGGCAGTGTGCAATGAGGTGAACTAGAAGGAAATGCAAATGATGCAGTGAGCCAGGAGCTGTTTGAAACTCCGTCAGAGTCAAGCCAGTCATGCCATGCTAGCGCAGATGATGACCATTAGTGCCAACCTCAAGACAGACTATCAAGAAGCAGGGCAGAGATCCCAAACTGGTTGTACACTCTAGAACTAGATTTCACCAACCCAGTAGTAAGTATGAACTCCTACAGCACTATAACAGTCTTACCATGTAGTCACACAGTCCCCTTTGGCTTTCCAGTCTATCTTGCCACTCAGAGAAACTGGACTTAGTGATACCCCCAACAAGCTGAAGAACGGAAGAGCAGATACCACATCTACCTCTTTCTTCTACCTCTGTCTGAGCACAGGACACTGATCTGATGTGGGCTGTGTAATTCAGAGTAACCATAGTACACCTCTACCTTGATATAATGCTGTCCTTGGGAAACAAAAAATCTTAGCGCGTTATAGGTGAAACTGTGTTATACTGAACTTACTTTGACCCACTGGGGTGTGCAGCCCCGCCCCCCCAGAGCCTTGATTTACCGTGTTATATCCAAATTCGTGTTATATTGGGTGGCATTATATCAAGGTAGTGGTGTAATTTTTAAATTTTGTTTTGTAAAATTTTACAAGTAAAGTGAGCAATCAAGAATCAATGTCTTTGTTCTTCAAACACACAGGTGAGATGGATGCCATTTAAAAATGGGGTAGAGGTGGGAAGAAATGAGGTTTTGGGCAAAGAAAAGGTAAAAAATGTTTATAAGGAACAAAGGCCTGTCAATGCAGCTCTCATTCGGTGTCCTGGAAAGGTATAACAAGTGGGGTTCTGCAGGGGTCTGTTTTGGGACCGGTTCTGTTCAATATCTTCATCAACTATTTAGATGTTGGCATAGAAAGTACGCTTATTAAGTTTGCAGACGATACCAAACTGGGAGGGATTGCAACTGCTTTGGAGGACAGGGTCAAAATTCAAAATGATCTGGACAAATTGGAGAAATGGTCTGAGGTAAACAGGATGAAGTTCAATAAAGATAAATGCAAAGTGCTCCACCTAGGAAGGAACAATCAGTTTCACACATACAGAATGGGAAGAGACTGTCTAGGAAGGAGTATGGCAGAAAGAGATCTAGGGGTCATAGTAGACCGCAAGCTTAATATGAGTCAACAGTGTGATACTGTTGCAAAAAAAGCAAACGTGATTCTGGGATGCATTAACAGGTGTGTTGTAAACAAGACACAAGAAGTCATTCTTCCGCTTTACTCTGCGCTGGTTAGGCCTCAACTGGAGTATTGTGTCCAGTTCTGGGCACCGCATTTCAAGAAAGATGTGGAGAAATTGGAGAGGGTCCAGAGAAGAGCAACAAGAATGATTAAAGGTCTTGAGAACATGACCTATGAAGGAAGGCTGAAGGAATTGGGTTTGTTTAGTTTGGAAAAGAGAAGACTGAGAGGGGACATGATAGCAGTTTTCAGGTATCTAAAAGGGTGTCATCAGGAGGAGGGAGAAAACTTGTTCACCTTAGCCTACAATGATAGAACAAGAAGCAATGGGCTTAAACTGCAGCAAGGGAGATTTAGGTTGAACATTAGGAAAAAGTTCCTAACTGTCAGGGTAGTTAAACACTGGAATAGATTGCCTAGGGAAGCTGTGGAATCTCCATCTCTGGAGATATTTAAGAGTAGGTTAGATAAATGTCTATTAGGGATGGTCTAGACAGTATTTGGTCCTGCCATGAGGGCAGGGGACTGGACTCGATGACCTCTCGAGGTCCCTTCCAGTCCTAGAGTCTATGAGTCCTTGGGCTGGAGAGCTCGCTGATCTCAGCAAACAGATCCAGGAATGTGGTCTTTTGCATCCAAAAGTTCTTCAATCACTGCTCATCATCTAAAAGCTGCATTACCCCAATCAATGCTCATTTCTCAGATCCAGAAGTGGCAATCCACTATGTCAAGCTGCTGCATGAATGCCAGCAGCAACCTGGCATTTTTATTCGCTGTGTCAGTAAAGCATCCAGTCATCATCATTGAATATTTCCTTTTCTTTCTCTTCACACACCTGGTTGCAGTAGTACTCTTTCAAGTTCTGCAAATCCTTGTGTGTGTGGTGGGGGGGAGGGGAATACTCAAGAAACCAACAACAGTAGCATTTAACTTAAAAAAAAAAAAAAGAACTACACAAAAATGAGGAGGCTAGTTAAATGGAAATTAAAAGTAGCAGCCACAAAAGTGAAATCCCTGCATGAAAATGTTTTAAAAACACCATAATAGAGGCTCATACTAAATGTATACCTCAAATTAAAGAACAAAAACAAAAAAAACAATAAGAGGACCAAAAAAGTGCCACCGTGGCTTAACAACAGAGTAAAAGAGATGGTTAGAGACAAAAAGACATCCTTCAAAAATTGGAAGTCCAATTCTACTGAGGAAAATAAAAAGAGCATAAACTCTGGCAATTCAAGGGTAAACATATCATTAGGTAGGCCAAAAAAGAATATGAAGAGAAACTAGCAAAAGACACAAAAAGTAAACAATAAATTGTTTTAAGTACATCAGAGGCAGGAAGCCCTGCCAAACAATCCATGGGGACACCGGATGAGCAAGATGCTAAAGGAGCACTCAAGGAAAACACAGTTATTGCAGAGAAGCTAAATGAATTCTTTGCATCGGTCTTCACTGCAGAGGATGTTAAGGAGATACCCACACCTGAGCCACTCTGTTTAGATTATAGATCTGAGGAACTGTCCCAGACTGAGATGTCAATAGAGGTACAAATGGATAAACTAAACAGTAATAAG
This sequence comes from Gopherus flavomarginatus, assembly GCF_025201925.1. Taxonomy (NCBI): domain Eukaryota; kingdom Metazoa; phylum Chordata; order Testudines; family Testudinidae; genus Gopherus; species Gopherus flavomarginatus. Next base: position 77,350,244 of record NC_066617.1, on the reverse strand, counting down.
TTACCAGAACCAGATGATATTCACGTAGGAGTTCTAAAGAAACTCAAACATGAAATTGCAGAACTACTAATTGTGGTATGTAACCTATCGCTTAAATCAGTCTCTGTACCAGATAGCTAATGAAATGCCAATTTTTTAAAAAAGGCTCCAGAGGCAATCCTGGCAATCACAGGCTCATAAGCCTAATTTCAGTACCAGGCAAACTGGAGGAAACTGTAGTAAAGAACAGAATTACCAGACACACAGATAAACAAAATATGTTCGGGAAGAGTCAAAAGGCTTTTGTAAATGGAAATCATACCTCAACAATCTAGTGGAATTCTTTGAAGATGTCAACAAACATGTGGACAAGGGTGATGCAGTGAATATAGTGTACTAGGACTTTCAGAAAGCCTTTGACAAGGTCCTTACCAAAGTCTCTAAAGCAAAGTAAGCAGTCATAGGATAAGAGGGAAGGACCTCTCATGGGTCAGCAACTGGTGCAAATATAGGAGGCAAAGGGTAGGAATAAATGGTTAGTTTTCACAGAGAAAAGGGGAATAGTGGGGTCTCCCAAGGATCTATACAGGAGCTGGTATTCATAAATGATCTGGAAAAAGGGATAAACAGTGAGGTGGCAAAGTTTGTAGATGATACAAAATTCCTTAAAATAGTTAAATCCAAAGCAGACTGCAAAGAGTTACAAAGGAATCTCACAAACCTGGGTGATGGAAAGAAAACGATATTCCATGTTAATAAGTGCAAAATAATGCACACTCGAAGACATACTCCCGACTGTATATACAAAATTAGGGGTCTAAATTAGCTATGATCACTCAAGAAAGAGCTTTTGGAGTTTTTGTGGACAATTATCTGAAAACATCTGCTCCATGTGTGGTGGCATTCAAAAGAGCTAACAGAAAGTAAAGAACAATTAGGAAAGAGACAGATAATAAAACAGAAAATATCATGTTGCCTCTATACAAATCCATGGTATGCCCACATCTTGAATACTGCATGCAGGTCTGGTCACCTCATCTCAAAAAGGATATATTAGAACTGGAAAAAGTACCGAGCAGGGCAACAAAAATGATTGGGGGTTGGAAGAGCTTGCATATGAGGAGAGATTAAAAAGCGTGGGACTGTTCAGCTTTGAAAAGAGTTGACTAAGGAGGGATATAATAGAGGTCTATGACATTATGAATGTAATGCAGAAAGTTAAGAAGGAAGTGTTATTTACCCTTTCACATAACACAAGAACCAGGGATCACCTAATAAAATCAACAGGCAAAAGGCTTAAAACAAATATAAAGAAGTACTTCTTCACACAATGCAGTCAGCTGCGGAACTTGTTGCCAGTGGATGTTGTGAAGGCCAAAAGTATAATTGGGTTCATAAAAGAATTAGATAATTTCATGGAGGATAGGTCAGCAATGACTATTAGCCAAGATGATCGTGGGAGCAACCCCATGCTCTGGGTATACAAACCTCTGACTGCCAGAAGCTGGAACTGGATGACAGGGGATGGATCACTTGATACTTGCCTGTTCACTTCATTCCCTCTGAAGCACCTGGCCCCAGCCACTATTGAAAGACAGGATATTGGGCTAGATGGACTACTGGTGTGAGCCAACATGGCCATTCTTATGTTCTGAAATACAGGAGAATCATGCTTCCTGTATTAGAAACAGTCATTAGAATTCTGCCAGAAAGGTGGCAGAAACCAAAAGGCACACATGGTCCTGTAGGAATTTTAAAAGTAAAAGCAAAAATTATGAAACAGATCGAGCATTATGGGATGGAGAAAGTGGCATTGTGGGAACTTGACCCTATTTCCCAGAAATCCCTGGGAAAATTGCTAATATTTCACAAAGCACTGCAAAAACATCCCAAGAGGCATCATGCCAGATGACAGCATGGGCACCTTGTGACACCTACCCATGGAGCATCACATTTTCTGTTGACGCAACCACTTATGGTGAGTATGCCATGCAGACACAAGAAGCCAAGTATGTACAAGACTGAAGGATACACAAAAGTCGGTGGCTATATGCCTACATAACTAACATTGCCTAAACTTTGTAGTGTAAATGCAGCCTCAAGTAAGCATTTGGTATGGATTCTGCCATCTTTACACATATTAATAATTCTTTTCTCTGCAAGTAGTTTCATAGAAATCCGGAGGACTACTTGCAGAGTGAGATACTACTCAGTGGCCCTGGTTCACTGTTACCATGAGCTTTTTGCAGCCACTTATACCAGTAAAAAGAGAGTACAAAATGCATAGTTGACACTACCACTTTGCACATGTTGAAACGACTACACAAACACATGGGGCACCAGTGAATCAGACCCAACATAAACAATTTTTAATGGTTGCAAAGAAAACAATGGTGATTTAATATTTTTAAAAAGAATGTTCTTTGTACAGAATGACATTTTACAAATAAGAAATGATGAATTAGGTAAATCAAATGTATTATTATAACAAACAATTTTAAAAAACAACAGAAGTACTTGTGGCACCTTAGAGACTAACAAATTTATTTGAGCATAAGCTTTCGTGGGCTACCGCCCACTTCATCGGCTGCATGCAGTGGAAAATACAGTAGGAAGATATATACACAGAGAACATGAAACAAGGGGTGTTTTTTATATATATATATATATATATATATATATATATATATATATATAAAACATGAAACAATGAGAGTGTGTATGGTAACACCCCTTGTTTCATGTTCTCTGTGTATATATCTTCCTACTGTATTTTCCACTGCATGCAGCCGATGAAGTGGGCTGTAGCCCACGAAAGCTTTTGCTCAAATAAATTTGTTAGTCTCTAAGGTGCCACAAGTACTCCTGTTCTTTTTGCAGATAGAGATTAACATGGCTGCTATTCTGAAACCAGACAATTTTAAGTTACTGGGATTTTGATCAACAGAGATCTTGCAGGACTAGGCTCTTACAATGTAGTATCAAAAATCAGTACACTTCAGAGAGCCACATCATACCTTCCGTTCTAGCTGTGCAACCTGATTGTCTTCACTGGAATTGCATGAGTCGGAGTGATTACATTTGACTCCCATTGTAGCATGGTTTATTCCATCCCATAACAAACAATCACAAGTGTCTAAAATATTCCTGAAGTGTTTTAGCTTGTCTCCTTTGTAAAAGTACTTAGGAAAAAAAAAGCAAAAGGGACACTTGTTGGAAAAAAGCAGGACATCTGCCAGACCTTCCAGCAACAGCAGGACTAATGTATGATTGTAATCTGTTTACTAGGCTATGACAAAGCCATTTGAAAGAGACAAGGCACTGGAAACTGAGATTTGCTTTGGATACTAACACAACATAACGTAGGACGTGATGTGACTTTTTTAATCTACTTATTTAATATGCTATAAAGATGAAAATAATCTGAAAATATGGCTTTGTTCTTTTTTGGATAATAATGCTCACTGTGAGCAGATAAAAAATATATATTATTGATGCATTTTACAATCATATGTATGACACTGGGAATGCAGTGTTTGAGGTTATGATAAAAACCAGAAAATGCAGACAATTTAATACTAAAGCTAATACCCTTTATTTAACCTACCCCATTTTGCACTAATATGTTATGCAAAATCATCTGCTCTTGAGAAGCTCGGTTAGAGTTCACTTATGGCTTGTAGGGCCAAATCTATGCTATGTGGATGAGGAGCTGCACTGCCGAAAGCCAGGAATAGGCATAATATTAAAAGGTATGTTGGAAGGAGTACAACTTTCCTTCATGTTTATGCAAGCTGCACAGTCCTACAGCTGCAAGCAGATACATCAGGAAATATACCCACACATCCCACTCTACTCTGATTTGTTCCACTAGGACACCGAGTGCTGCAGAGGTATTACTATTCTCCCCCCAGTTAGAATGATCATCTATATAGCACTGGCCATGTGCTAGCCTCTTCACAGCCATTATTTTAAGCTTCACACCATCCTAAGGCAGGCTGTAACCCTTTAATGATGACTGTGACCCACATGTCCAACACATTGCCCCCCTATCTTCTGTACCATCTTCTGCCCTGTAGATACAGAAAAAAAACACTAAAGCCACATTCCACCCTTAGTTACCCTCTTGCAACCCCCCAAACCCTAATTTAGGGCCAGATTGTGGATCTCTTACTCACAGTGGTGAGCACTTAAGAGGCCCATTGTTTCTAATAGGACCACTCACATGATTGCACCTCAGACTAATATATTAAAATTATGTAGTGCCAAAGAATTCACAGACTTCTTTGACTAGATTAATTGAGGGTGCAACTTCATTTAAGTCAATGAATGTGGCTCCTTACATCTGCCAACTGGGGATCAGAGTCTTAAACCCTATCCAGAGACGGGCCATGTGTATATCCTATGTATTTTCACAGTCAAGACATGAATGGGTCCTTTCATGGTCCACAGAAAGCAGCTTTATCAAGAGAGCCAAAGGAGCCAAGCCAATGGGATCTATACTAAATGTATCTAAAAGTTATTTACATTATCCATGTTCATCATCCCATTTACCTGAGGCAAAGAAATTCTATCTTTTTACATCTCAGTGAGAAATAGAAACTAGTGAGCTAAAGATAGACTTGCAACCCAACTCTTACATAATTTTTTGCTGAGTCGAACCTCCAGTTATATTTCTGAAGATAAAGTGCAAAATCAGGGGACTCTCATCCCTCCTCCAGTCTTTGATAACATAGATCATAATGTGGTCTTAGTTATACTAGCATAAATTCAAAATAGCTCCACTGATTTTGAAAGAGTTACTCTAAACTCACTCAGAATTTACTCCCCATATCTGAGACCAGAATCAAAGCCCAAGACCAGGGCTGGCTCTAGGCACCAGTGCTCCAAGCATGTGTTTGGGGTGGCACTTTCCAAGGAGCAGCACTCTGGCTCCTTTTTTTTTTGCTTGGGGCACAAAAAGCTGGGAGTGGGCCCTGAGTGGAGGTGAGCTGTGGCAATGGGGGAAGTGGGGAGGGCCGCAGGAAGTAACCCTGGCGGGGGAGAGGAACTGCTCCCCCCCCAGCTCACCTCCGCTCCACTGCTGCCTGCTCCCCCGAGCGCGCCACCGCTCCGCTTCTCCCCTCTCCCTCCCAGGTTTGCTGCGCGAATCAGCTGTTTTGCAGCAAGTCTGGGAGGGAAGTGGGAGAAGCGGAGCGGCGGCGGTGCATTCAGGTGAGCTGGCAGACTGGAGGTGAGCTGCAGTGGTGAGAGGCACGGGGAGGGCCACAGGAAGTAACCCTGGGGGGGGCAGAGGAACTGCTCCCCCACCCCAGTTCACCTCCGCCTCCTCCGCTAAGCGCTCTTGCCTGGGAGGGAGGGGTGGAAGGGGAAATACAGTGTGTCTGGGGAGGAGGTGAGGCCAGGGATTTGGGGAAGGGGTTGGAATGGGGTGAGGAAGGGGTGGAGTTGAGGTGGGCCCAAGGGGCACAGGAAAATTTTTTTGTTTGGTGTGGCAAAAAACTTGGAGCTGGCCCTGCCCAAGACACTAAACTTTGCTGTCCAGATTCTCAGTCAATGCAGGTTAGCAGTTTACAGCAGCTGTTGATCTGGTCCTGAATGTGTACCTTCTACATGTCAACAGGTTCAATAAGATATATATTTTTATGGCAGCCTTAAGGACAGAGATACTTATATTATATTTATTTTAAAATATACAGATTCTCACACTTAATAATTTGATTTACCTAATCAATTACCAGATTCTGCCACCCTTATTCACAGAGAATAGTGTCTTAAATCACTTCTTGTCCCACTGATTACCTGTGAACACTACTCAGAGAGAGCAAGGATAGCAGAATCGGGCCATAAATGATTTTGGTCATGTCATGGAGACACAGACATTTGTAATTTTGTTTCTAGGTAACTGGATATTTTTGTTTAACTTTGTTTTGATTATGGTATGGGGCTTGTTTAATACTGTATAGACAAATGGCAGTCTTTATGTTATATTTAGCTTTATTCTCTCTATATACTAACTTTGTTTGTGTTAATTTCTATTTTGAGGCCTGATTCTTCAGGCCTTACTAAGCTAAACTGCAAATCAATGGGAATGTTGGAGAAGTAGGGGATGCTGGACCCGGTCCCTTATATTTTATCTGAACCAAAAATAATATGGCTGTAAATTGATTATTTTACAAATCCAAGTAATAAGTTAACATATAATTAAGAAACAGATTTTGGAACCTTTTCTTATGTTAGAAAGCACTTACTGATGATCAACTTCAATGGATTTCAGTGGGACTCCATGTGTAAGTGCTCACATGAGTAAGGGTTCTAATATGTGGCCCTAAATGTTTCTAATATGTATGTTAGTGTATTCATAGCTTCTAAAGCAAAGTGTGAGCACCTAAATGATCTATACATGCATTATCTATCCAATTATTATGCTTTAAGACAAAGAGGTAATCATCATTAAACATTATTGTGAATGCCTGGAATACAAAATATTACTAAAATGCCTCTTTGTTCTATGCTTCTATTGCCAATGTACAGAAATGAGACTTGTAAATTATTATGTACAGTATGTGATTGCAGGGAATTGTTGCTTTATGTCTAGAGCAGTGGTTCTCCAACTTTTTTTTTCATGGACCACTTGAAAATTGCTGAGGGTCTCAGCAGATCACTTAATGATCTTTCCAAATGTTGTTTGTACCGTTAGCTAACTATTGTAAAGTGTTTTGGATAAAAGCACTATATAAAAAAACAAACATCATAATAATAATAAACTTTTTTTGTTCTACAAATAAAAGCACACAACTCATTTTAATATCCGTAGTCTTACCTTTCTAATGAGATGGATCTGCCCCCTCTCCTCCATTGTGGCAACCACAGAGCTGGGGCTGGGAAGGAGAGGGGGTCTCTCCCCTGCCACTGCAGCCACCGGGGGAAGGAGGGCCATCTCTCTCTGGCAGCCGCAGCCCTGGAGCTGGGGAAAGTCATCACCTTCTCTGGCTACCACAGCTCTGCACGTCCCAAATTCCGTCCACCCCCTCTTCTCAACCCACTGCCCCTTCTCACCTACCCCTTATTCCCCCTCAAAGCCATCACCTCACCTTACGTGTGCGTCTTCTCCAGGGTCCAGGCACCTAATTAGTGTAGCCTGCACAACTCCACTAACTAGGTGGGTGGCCCTTCATCTGTTGTGTACAGCTGCCCAGGCGCGTACTTTAGAGGGAACTATCCGCGGATCACCTGAATGGAGCTTGTGGACCACTGGTGGTCAGTGGACCACAGTTTGAGAACCTCCGGTCTGAAGAGACTGCCTGATGTCTGTGTGAAAGCAAGGATAAACTCCAGGATGGAGCACAGAAAACTGCACAGGGTAGAGCTGCATTAGGTCACCTTTAATGTATGAATTTTTGACATTTGCTTTTTTTTTTCCCAGAAGAAAGTCTTCAAAATGGTATTTTAGGCCATTCCATATAATGTAATGCTCACTGTCAATGTTAAAGGGGCTTTCAAAGAGTTCTTATTGGCCCAAGAAACTATAAACACGTCAAGAAATAATTATTGTCATATATTTCAGTATGATTAAAGCAATTTAATTAGAGACTCTAGTGTTTAGGTAAGCTGCAAGCTTGCCAGAAAGAAAAATCTTTTCAGAACACTGAATAACAGGAAAGTTGAAGACAGAATGTAAGAATCTCATTAACATTTAAGATGATGCTGTTTGTAAAGCCACTGAATAACTATTTGATTCTGATATGGATTGAAGTGCCACTTCATCTGTTTTTGTTTCTTACCTAGTTCATGCAGAGATACAGCAATCCTCTCATTTCTGATAATTTAGGGCTAGATTGTAATTTTACAGTCTTCTCTGAGTCAGGGGCACTGAGTAGCTATACTGCCCCAGGAGTAAACCGAAGAGGGAATTGTGACTGTTGTATAACTCCACATGAAGACAAATCCTTGAAAGCAACAATTCTCTCTGGTTCCCCCTTTGCTCCAAGGGAAAGTAATCTGTTACTGGTTTATTCCAGTATCAGATTATGTCCCCTTTCACACTAGTTTAGCTGTGATGGTCTGTGTGCTGGCCCAGGCAGAGGCAAGGCTCTGTCATTTCCCAAACCTGCCCACCCACACCTGAATGGAATGAGAAGTATCAATCTCAGAGAGGCTACTCTACGCTTGTCACATAACCCACATAAGGGAATAACAGAGCACGCTATGTCCCCTTACTCCATTTCACAGGCATATTGGGCAAGCCACAATTTGCCCATAAATTAGAAGAAAACACAAAATTAACATAGAACTTTAAATACATTGGCAAGAAATATGTAAGAGTTGAAATACGTAAGAAAGATTTTGCTCCTTTTTATAGTTGGTAGATTTACTTGTATTGCAAAAGAGATACATGCACATGAATTTTATGTATCAAGCCATTTAAATGTCCTTACTCAGATAAGATTGCCTTTCTTGTTGAACAGCATGTTGACAAATGGTTTAAATACAGAAGCATCTTCACTTTCAAGAAAATCTCCATCAATCTCAGTTGAAGTCACTTTAAAAATGTGGCAACACATTTTATTTCATTGTAAACTTCTAGTCATCTTGTATTTGTCCATTTATTAGACCAATCCTACTCAAACTGAAGTCAGTAGCAGAATTCTTGCTAATGTCAACAGGAGCAGGATGGGTTTGACATTTATTTCATGTAAAGTTAACTGTTTTACACTGTTGTTAGAAGTTGTTAAAAGAAACAGTGTAAGAATGAAACCACCATAGGCACAAATCAGGAGTCAGACTCTGCTACATTTATGATTAGTAGTACTTTCCTCCACCCATAGTCCCTCAATTAGACTACTCAAGGAGTAAGGTACTACTACTCCACATGATTAAGAGGAAGCAGAATTTGGTGGAATTGTTTCCTTTCTGCTTACTGGAGTTATGCATTGTCTAAAATGAAAAGTAAAATTGATGTTTATATATGTTCAAACTCCACAGTCTTTTAAAATTTCAGCTTTAAAGCAGTGAGAGGAAATTAAAAGATATTAAACACTAAGATCAAAGATCCAAACTCAGGTCTTGATGTTGGTATCTAAGTTGAGCTCAGCAGTGCACATTTAAAAGTTTTAAAACGATTTGTCCAAGGTTACAAAAAGAGATTCATTGAAAGAGCCAGAAATAGTACGTAGGCCTCCTACTCTCTAGTCATCTGCTCTACTCAATAAGTCAAAGTCCCAATTAAATAATTAAAAGAACACTAATATAATTTTAAATAATATATTTTAATTAAGCACACTGTAGCACTAGTATTAGGGTTTTTGTGGGCTCATAGATTTTTGTGAACTCACTAATATTAGAGTTTTTGTGGGCTCATGGGTTTCTTCATGCTGCTACTGTATTCCCTGCACCGAATATGTGTTATGTGGATTTGTTTTGATGACACCTGCAGAGAATGAGGGAGTTATCTGTATTATTTTGTATAAATATTGTTTGTACCTCAGTTTACCTCCTTGATATTACTCTGCCTATCTGCATAGAGTTATATCTAAGGAGGTTTATAGGGGAAAACAAACAGGAAATGAAAAAGTGTCAGAGATAAGGTAACTCCAATGAGAATAGGGACCATAAAGGAAAAGCAAAGGACCTATTAATTCGGAAATACCCATCTGTCTGGATCCAGCTAGATTAGCTGGTCTATTTTGCCCAGGCCCAGGCCTAGGCCTAATATCAAAGGGACACTAAACTGTTAAAGGTCCCTGCACTGGAGGAAGAAGGTGAGCAGACAGCAGTGGCTGGAGGTAAGTCTGACAGGTGCTGTCTCTCTCCCACGCCAGAAGTAGGGATGTCTTGGCTGAATGAAACTTACCTAAAACTTGCAAGGAAAGACTCATGCTTAGGTAAGACCCAAGATTATAGGATTTTCATAGTTTTATCCCTTTTCTCTGTTTATGTGTTTTTGGGTGAATAAATAGTAACTGTTTTGCAGAAGCTGTTTTTGAGTCACTTTAATCAGCCACTAGCCACAGGCTCCTGGAAGAAAAGGACTTACAGATGCCATACACTATTGGGCCTGTCATGTTATAACAGTTGCTAAACAGGGGGGATGTGGCCCTGACACTCATTGTAGGAGTGGTAGGACTACATGGTACCTAGAAAGAGATAAATTAGTAAAACTGGTCACCAGAGGGTATGTACTAGAGACAGATTAAAAGGGGTCTCAAGCGCAGCTGAGAGCTCAGGCCAAAGGGGAAACATTATTATTCTTTTTTTTTTTGTTTTGTTGGTCATCTAGGTTGGTACATGGGCAAGGTGTGCACGTATTATAAGTGTGTGGTTATGTTTTATGTTCAGATGACTCATTAAAACTGAGCTTGCCGGCTGAGTGAATAGCATGGCAGGCTCATGGATGCCCTGAATCCAAACCAAACCAGTTGCTCAGGTCAATGCCTTACTGAGATTTTAACTTAGTTAGATGTTAACTTTGATTTGAAAGAAAGATGACTTTTTTATGTACCAAGAAATATATTTAAACAAATAAATATGCTTAGTAGTAGGGGAAGGCTAGAAGATATTTAAATGTTGAGCCTATCAGTGACCCTTTACTATTCTTACATTCATATTATGAAAGGAATAACTGGAACAGGAGCTGGCTTTCATTCCCTTTTGTGCAAGGTGATCTCCTGCAGCCAGGGAAGTGTTTTGTCTCAGCTGCAATATGAATGCAGCACACAGGGAACATCTTGCACACATTACCAGGGAACATTTTCACTCTCCCCTTACGCTCTCCCTGCCCCCAGCATCTAAATGTTGTTTTGCTAGTTCAATAGTGCATTTGTTGACTCAAGATTCAGAAAGAGTAAAAAAGGAACACAAAAGCACACTGAAGAAATTCTGACCAGAAAAGGATAAAAGCAACTGTAAGTCCTTAGATTCCCTGCAGGTTTGGAAGACATGAAATGGCAAAGATAATTCATAAGAGAGCCTAAGAACTCCACCCAAAAAGAGATAGTGATCAAGCAATCTGAACACTATAAGACATTGGCTAACAAGATTCCTACACCTATCCTTCTCCACATGCAGAATTTACAGGATTGCAGAGAAATCGAATACAAATATTGGCACTTTGTCAGTGATATATTGTTTTGTTCTGCTCTTACTGAAGTCATTGCAAAATGTTCACTGGCTTCAAAGAAAACAAAATGGGCACACAATGTCCATTTTACAATGAAGCATAGAGCCTCACATTTCCTGGGACCAACGCAGCTTCAAGAACACTGCAAATCAAACATGTGATGTCACATTTTGTTCATCAGAACAGCTATTATTAGTTGGAACTGTGAGTAGGCTAAATGCCATTTTAACAGATGGGCATGAATAAAGGCATGCCAGAGAGCCTCTGTGTGAATCAATTTTAAATATTAGTTTGTATTCCCATCCAGGAATATCAAAATGGCAATCTGTGTAGAGCTCACATATTAAATTGAGAGAATATGCTGTTGCTTCTTTGATTCAGAGGTGGATAATTTATAAATATGTGCCTCTGTTATTATTGTATGAGTTGATTTTAATAACTCAGCATTACATAGCATTAAAAAGTAACCTCCACCTCAAGCAATGTGGGTTATTGTGGATCCTGTGTTTCTAATGGACAGTCAACTCAGATATCACAGTTCTGTCTGAAAATGTTATACTCATGCTATTACCAGGAAGCCCCTAAGAGTACTTAACAACTTAAAGATATTATAGGAAAAAAGGTCTTTTTTTTTTTTTTTCAGTTTATTTGCCTTATACCTTAGACAGCACTTTGTGTATAATATTTCCCTCTTTCCCCAGTATGGGAAGTTTATTAGTTTCCATTGCAGTTTATGGATTGTCCCCCCTCCCAAAACAATGAGAGTTGGGGACATTTTAAAAAATAAGGCAATATGATTGTAAAACAAACAAACAAAAATCAGCACATGATGGATGCATCATATTACTGAAATCCACTTGAGCATACCATTTTCCGTGGGATTAGAGACTAGGAAACATGTAATGATGCAGCACTCTGATCACTGCAACTACAAGTAGCTGCTCTGAAGTAGCCCTATTGGAAACAACTGTGCCTACGCAAAAGAATAAATGGACACAAATCTGACATCAGGAATCATAACATTCAAAAACCAGTAGGAGAACACTTTAACCTGTCTGGTCACTCAGTAACAGACCTGAGGGTGGCAATTTTGCAACAGAAAAGCTTCAAAAACAGACTCCAACAAGGAACTGCTGAACTCGAATTGATATGCAAATTAGATACAATCAATTTAGGCTTGAATAGAGACTGGGAATGGCTGAGCCATTACAAATATTGAATCTATCTCCCCATGTAAGTATTCTCACACTTCTTATCAAACTGTCTGTACTGGGCTATCTTGATTATCACTTCAAAAGTTTTTTCTCTTACTTAATTGGCCTCTCAGAGTTGGTAAGACAACTCCCACCTTTTCATGTTCTCTGTATGTGTATATATATCTTCTCACTATATGTTCCATTCTATGCACACGAAGAAGTAGGCTGTAGCCCACGAAAGCTTATACTCAAATAAATATGTTAGTTTTTAAGGTGCCACAAGTACTCCTGTTCTTTTTTGCAGATACAGACTAACATGGCTGCCACTCTGAAACCTGTGCCTAATGGGTGTACTGGGATGGGCTGAGGAGAGTCCAACAGGCTAATGAGCCCATTACCCAAGAGGTAGAAAAGGCACGGGGAGGAGAACGATTGCCACAGCCATAGAGAGGAGTACTATGCTGAAGCTTCCAGATACCCACTAAGGCAGCTACTGATTATATTATTTGTTAAGCACCTTCTCACCAACAAGGGGGGGAGGATGGCTCAGTGGTTTGAGTATTGGCCTACTAAACCCAGAGTTATGAGTTCAATCCTCAAGGGGGCAACTTAGGGATCTGGGGCAAAAATCAGTACTGGTCCTGCTAGTGAAAACAGGGGGCTGGACTCAATGACCTTTCAGGGTCCCTTCTAGTTCTAGGAGATAGGATATCTCCATTATTTGATTTTATAACAATATGCCAAGTGCTGGTCAAAATGTAAACAAAGACAATCCCTTCCCTGAGAAGCTTGGGGAAAGAAGTGTTTCCACAACCCAAAAAGCATACAGGTGGAATATTTTGGCTGATGCAAAAGCCTCATCTGTAATATGGAAGCCTGTTGTCATAACCTACAGGCCTTGAACCCAGGTCTGCAGGAGTTGCCATGCTCCAACCCTCCACTTAGCAGCCTATTGACAACTGCTTACTCAAGACCCATGAAGTCCAGTTCTAGTCTGAGGCTCCACCCCAAGATCCTATTGGTGGAATCCCAGAGCAGACAATTGGCCCATTAGGCATACTTTAGCCAGCAGCAAGACCAGGAAGCTGTCTGAACAACTGGGATTTCTCTTGTTTCAGACTGTGTGCCTTTTGCGTCCTGCTCTTGTTTTCTGATCTCCACTTAGTCTCTGACCTCCTGGTACCCTGACACAGCCTGCCTCCAGTTACTGATTTGTGGTTCTGATCTCCTGGTAGCCTGACCCAGCTGACTCTCAACTCCTTTCTTGTTGTTTGGTAGCCCACGACCTGGCCATGCACCTGCATTTAATTGGCTTCTAACAAAGCCCTAGAATTGCAAAAAGAGTTTTTAACAAAATCAAACACATTGATAAATCATTTATATTCCATTTGATAAGGTTAAAAAAATAATTGATGCCTGTCTTTACACAAACTAAAAGCATACTATACAAGCATAAGCACCAGTCATGCAAATACTTATATGATTAACTTTATACATCAATAGTTCAATTGAGTTCAATTACATGACTTGTCTGTAAAGTTGTTCATCTGCACATTTGCAGGATCAGGCCTGCTGACAGTAGAATGTAAGAATAGGGGGCTACTGCTATCTAATTGTTTTCTATTTAGATGTCCTCTTAAAATGGTTTGATTTGGGAGTATTTCCAAATGAAGCATTCTGCTGCCAATCACAAGTTTTCCTGCCAAAAGTTCATTTTTTCTCTTCCTTAACAATTATTAAATGTGTTATTAACTGTTCCTGCAAGTCACTGGTTTTCATTTATATTATACAACTCTTGTTTTCACACATGGTCTTTACAGCAACCTTAACAATGTTAAGGAAGAATAATTTTCCAAATTAATGGACTGTGTGATAGTCCAATGTGCCATTCTGTTAATATAACAGATTATGAGGCCATTATTAAAACTTTGCATGAGAGTGCATATTGGGGTATGTATTGCTTTTCACTATCTATTGAAGATTGTGTGTGTGTTATTGATAGTGTGTGGGAGATGTGAAGGTGGCAATGAATACTGGACACTTTTCCCTTGTTTCATATTTGTAAGATTCTGGGTTGGTGAGATGTATCTTGGTACAAGTTTAACTGTCACTAAACAATTTGTTTTATTAACTCTTAATTCCCTATTATCTCACATGCCTGCTATTGATGTCACCTACTTTATATTTTCTAGTCTCTTTGTAGTATTGCTGTGATCACACACAATTATATGCTTAATCCAATCTATATATCAACACATAAACTGTCTTTGGCCTCTCCCTAATTGTATTGTGCATATAGACACACACAAAGATTTTCAAGAATAACTAATAATTTTGAATGCTCAACTTCAGACACCTCAATGTGGCCTGGTTTTCAGAAAATGCTCCTCCTCTACCCTCCAAAACCTAGGTTCCTTTAACCAGGTTCCAGGGAGGTGATGGGAGAAGCTGGGCTGCTGGTGGGTGCTAAATTGGGCACTCATAAATTGAGACACTTATAATCACTGCTCATGTTTGATAACCTTGGGGATTTACATATATATATTTATGCCCTGCAGTTATTAAATTACCCCACCTTATTCTGTGATCTTGTTGGTTTACACAAGCTAAATAGAGATAGGACCTGTCAAGGTAAAATTCCTTTTCAAAGGGTGAACAGAACTCTCAAGGTAGGACTTAAGTGATGCATAGGCCTTGTGTTGATCCTCTGCATGGAGTTGAATTTCACCAGCTGTGCTTGTGTGGCAGATTACAAAAGAGCACACAATTGCTGTAGCAATTATTGATGCTTCAGGAAATGGTATATCTCCACGTGAGTGAGTACTGAACCAATCCCTCAGCCTAGCATCTGATCTCCACTCTATACCATCAAACTGACATGACAGAAGAGAAAAAAGCCCATTGGGCTAAGGGCATGTTGCTGCTAAAGTTACTGTTTTGTATGAGATACAAAAACAAGATCATAATCACCCCACCCCAATTCTTCCTGCCCCCAGCCCACTCTACCCGTTTCCCCAAGGTCCTGTCTCTGCCCCCTCCCACTCTCACTCTGCCTCTTCCTCCCATGTCCCTGCTCCTCCCCCTCCCTCCAAGTGTCTCCTGAACAGCCAATTGACGGTGGGCAGGAGGTGATGGGAGGAATTCATCATCGGGGCTGTTGGTGGGTGGGAGGCACTGTGGGGGGACGGAAGAGGGGAGCTTAGCTGCTGGTGGGTGCTAAACACCTGCTAATTTTTATCCATGAGTGCTTGCTGGAGCACCCACAGCATTGGTGCCTATGACATAGACCATGGCACCTTTTTGTGTTAACCCTGGTATCCTGGCAAAATTCAGATTTAGATATTGATATGTGTGAAGCACTTTGAAGATACAAAATACTATAGTTTATTATTAAATTCTTGTTCTAAAATGTTGTGTAGTTTTGCTGTACACTGTGAGGCTACATCTAAACCATGACCTAGAGGTGTGATCCCCCACTCATGTACACATACTTGTGTTAGCTCTCATTAAGCTAGCACAAGTATAAACAGCAGTGAAACCGTGGTTGCAGGAGTGGTTGAGTGCATACTCACTGATTTCAGGTGGGTTTATACTTGGCACGGCATGGCACAGCACAGCCATAGCTCTGCTACCTGTACTGCTGTGGCTACACTATTATTTATATTCACGTTAGCTTGATGAAAGCTAGTGCAGGGGTAGATGAGCAGGGGTACCACAATCTTAACTCACAGAATGTCTTTGCTGCAAAGTTAGCCTGGTTCCCAGGTCTGAGCACCCAGGTTTGCCTAGCCTGAGTGTGGACAGCCACACTGCAAAACCACATTCAAGTTCATATACTCACTGCTGCTCCAGTCCCCAGGGTGTTTTGCTAGGACTTCTGGGAGCATGTTCCTTGATTCTTTGTCCTGCAGTAAGCTGAGTACCATTTTCCCCCATGAACTGTGGGAAAACTTGCCTGTCCTTGGAATCTAAGGATTATCAGCACTAGAGTGATTTAGCATGCATCCTCACTGTGAAGTTATTGGCCCAAGTGAAAGCAGAATCTGGGCTCTAACCTACACCCACAGCTGTGTCAGTTAGCTCAGGTTGAAAGCTCCACTAAATTCTGTGAAAGGCAAGGTGTGTGCATGTGTGAATTAGAGGGGGCTGGAGGCCCAAGCTAACTTTGCAGTGAGAACATATCTGTTAACAGCTCGTAGAGTAGAATGCATTTCAGTGGTCAGGGCATTTAGGGCCTGAATCTACAAGTATTAAGCACTCTGGCCTGATCTCGAAAAGCACTTAACATGTGAGTAGTCTCAGAGATGATGGGACTGATTTAGATGAATGATAGGACTACTAGCGTGCTTAAATGAAGCATGCGCTTTAGAGCTTTGCTGGATTGAGCTAGGGCAGTCAGCACCTTGCAGAATTGAGTCGATGCTTCCAAACAATTACTATAGAATGCATGATAGTTTGCGAAATGTCTGTGTAAAATGTATGGTTTTATGAAACTGCTGTACCATTGAATGCCTGAGTGTATAGCAAATCAGCTATTTGCTCACACGGTTTATGTCATGTCGCTCCCAACCAAGCCTATACAGGTGAACAGGAACAACAAGGAATCATTAACCTCAATGGTCTTCCATTCAGGTTGGAAGCAACCTAGAACAATGAAATGGATGCAGGTTATCTGCAGGGTGTGGTGTTGGCACAATGGAAAACCCGAAGAAGCAAAGAAACAAGGTGTTAGAATACCTTTTTAAAAACACAGACTCTGAGTGATTCAGGAAACAAAAAGGGACATACTCTGAGTTGGGGAACCTTTTGAGCACCAGACATGAATCAGCTAACGGGAACTTGCTGCAGGAGTCAAAGGATACTCCCTGATCAGGAAGACAAAGCTGAACTAGAGGAGTGAATTCCAGGAGAGGGGACCTGGGAGCCCTGAAAGCACTGATCAAAACCCAAAGAAGAATGCTTGGCAGTGGTGAAGACTCTGAGCCAGGGAATTGTAAACAGGTGTTTATCTTGCCAAGAACTCTGTGTATCTTGTGATTTGTCTGTGGCCTTGTCTACACTACAGACTTGCAGCGCTGGTGAGGGGGTTACATGCCTGCAACTTAGGATGTGTACACACTTGCACAGCACGGCCAGCACTGCAACTCCCTGTTTGCAGCGCTGGCTGTACACCTGGTTGAGCCTCGGGTGTAGAGGATCCAGCGCTGGTCAGCAAGTGTAGACACCCACCAGCGTTTTTATTGACCTCCGTGGCATAAGCAGGTATCCCAGCATACCTTAGCAGCCTCTCTGGTAATCATGCAAACTCCACTGCCCTGGGCTCACCTAACCCCTCCTTTAAATGCCCCGGGAATTTTAAAAATCCCCTTCCTGTTTGCTCAGCCAGGTGTGGAGTGCAATTAAGCAATCAATCACTCAGCGACCATGCCTCCACGCACCAAACAAGCCCCAGCATGGACCAATGCAGAGCTGCAGGACCTCATAAGTGTTTGGGGAGAGGAGGCTGTGCAAGCACAGCTGCGCTCCAGAAGGAGAAATTATGATACCTATGGGCAGATATCACAGTCCTTGATGAGAAGGGGCCATGAACGGGACGCGTTGCACTGCAGGGTCAAAATTAAAGAGCTGAGGAGTGCTTACTGCAAAGCTCGTGAGGGAAATTGCCGCTCAGGAGCTGCCCCCACGACCTGCCATTTTTACCAGGAGCTGGATGCCATACTTAGGTGTGACCCCACTGCCAATCCTAGGAGCACGATGGAGAGTTCAGAGCAGGGAGAAGTGGGGGAGGTTGTAGAGGATGGCGACAGTGAGGCTACTGGCGTGGAGGGAGACACCCTGGAGTCCCAGTACACATGCAGCCAGCTCTTCTCAAGCCAGGAGGAGGCTAGCCAGTCACAGCAGCTGGAACTTGATGGTGAGGAAAAAGCTGAGGATCGTGCTCGGGGTAAGTAGATTTTTATGTTTTGGGAGAGGAGGGTTTTGGTTATGGCTGCCTGCATGCATGCCTAAACGTGGAATAGCCCATTGATTTGCTCTATCACGTCTCTGTAATCTGCCTCGGTAATCTCTTGAAAAGTTGCAGCAAGAGCGTTTGCAAGTTGCTTTCTCAAGTTGATCGGGAGAGCCACCATGGTCCCTGTCCCGGTCAGGCTAACTCCAAGCAGGCATCCAGCACCGCGGTGCGCTCCGGTGTTCCCCACCCCCCCCTCCAAGCAGGCATCCAGCACCGCGGTGTGCTCCTGTGTTCCCCACCCCCCCTCCAAGCAGGCATCCAGCACCGCGGTGTGCTCCTGTGTTCCCCACCCCTCCTCCAAGCAGGCATCCAGCACCGCGGTGCTCCCCCCCCCCTCACCAGCAGGACGGCGTGAACACGGACCAAAGAACACCCCCCCCCGCCGAGCAGCTCACCACCTTCCTGTTCACTACTGTCCCCTCTTCAAGACACCAGCTACCTCCTGTACCCATTGCTGATAAACCCCAGTGACCCATTGGTCAATTCCCACTCCCAAGGGGAAATCGGGGCAAAACCACTCACCCCATTGCTCGCCATGACTTAGCTTGCCTGCCCTCTCTGTGTTATGTGAGGTATGTGAGAAGGATGCTACCAAAAGTCTAAAAAGTCCTTCAACGTGTGATAATAAACAATGTAGCCTCTGTGTATTACATGGTTCTATCTCTCTTTTTTCTAGTGACCTTGACTACTGCAGCCGGATCACCGGCCTCACGTAGGTTGCAGAACTTGAGACGGAATCCTAGAAAATCAAAAGAGGAATTGATCAAATCTGTTATGAGCCACTACAACAGAGAAAGTAGGAAGACACAGGAATGGAGAGAGAAGACGTATGAATGGAGAGAGAGTGTACATGAATGGAGAAAGAGTGTACATGAATGGAGGCAAACAGAAAGCAGGAGAAAGGAATTGACTGCCAAAAAAACCACAAAGCAGATGATAAGCCTCCTGGCTCGCCAAACTGAGTCTTTCGAGTCTCTTGTAGCCATGCAGACAAATATGTACCGTGGTAACCCACAGCCCTCCCAAAGCCCTCTTCCTTGTGCCCCAGTATTTCCACAAAACAACTTTCTCCAGCAGCAAGTTCCTTATTATCCCCAGCTGCCCCCAACACCTGTACGATCACCTACCAGCCCTGATAACTATAATTCTTACCCTGTTCACTCCAGCCCCATTATTCTGCAGCATAGTAATCCTGAAGTGCAGCAGACATTGAATAGTGATCAAAATAGGACATATTCAAACCTGTGAATGTACAGTCCACCACCCCAACCCCCTTGCCTGTTATGTACTGTCTGTTGAATAAAGGTTTTTTTTTCTTTTTCACTACGTTATATTATTGCTGGAAGTGGTAAATATTATACACCAAGGTAAAGCAAAGCACATCAAATGCATCAAACATTACTGTTGGCTCTCAGCATCAAATTGCTCCCTTAAAGCATCCCTAATCCTTGAAGCCCTTTCCTAGGCCTCCCTATTAGCCCTGCTCTCTGGTGAGCAAACTCATCCTCTAGGCGTCGAACCTCGGAGGTCCATTCCTCATTGAATCTTTCACCCTTCCCTTCACAAATATTATGGAGGGTACAGCACGCGGATATAACAGCGGTGATGCTGCTTTCCACCAAATCTAGCTTCCCATAAAGACAGCGCCAGCGTGCTTTCAAACGGCCAAAAGCACACTCCACAGTCATTCTGCACCGGCTCAGCCTGTAGTTGAACCGGTCCTTGCTCCTGTCAAGCTTCCCTGTATATGGTTTCATGAGCCAGGGCATTAAGGGGTAAGCGGGGTCTCCAAGGATCACAGTGGGCATTTCGACGTCCCCTACTGTGATCTTGCAGTCTGGGAAAAAAGTCCCGGCCCTCAGCATCCTGAACAGGGAACTGTTCCTAAAGATGCGTGCATCGTGCACCTTTCCAGGCCATCCTGAGTAAATGTCAGTGAAACGCCCACGGTGATCCACAAGCGCTTGCAGAACCATGGAGAAATACCCCTTGCGATTAACGTACTCTGATGCCAGGTGGGGTGGTGACAGAATAGGAATATGCATCCCATCTATTGCCCCTCCACAGTTAGGGAACCCCATTTCTGCAAAGCCATCCACAATGTCCTGCACGTTCCCAAGAGTCACGGTTCTTCTTAGCATGGTGCGATTAATGGCTGTGCAAAATTGCATCAGCACCATTCCAAGGGTAGACTTTCCCACTCCAAACTGGTTCGCCACCGATCTGAAGCAGTCTGGAGTTGCCAGCTTCCAGATTGCAATAGCCACCCGCTTCTCCACTGGCAGGGCAGCTCTCAATCTCGTGTCCCTGCGCCGCAGGGTAGGGGCGAGCTCAGCACACAGTGCCATGAAAGTGGCTTTTCTCATCCGAAAGTTCTGCAGCCACTGCTCGTCATCCCAGAATTGCAGGACGATGTGATCCCACCACTGAGTGCTGGTTTCCCGAGCCGAAACGCGCTGGTCCACGGAGCTGAGCACATCTGTTACTGCCACAAGCAATTTACTGTCTTCACAATGAGGCGATTCAATATCATCGTCTGACTCCTCACTGTCACTACTGTCACTCTCACTTTGCAGCTGAAGGAATAGCTCCACTGCCATGCGTGATGTGCTGGCAACATTCATCAATAAGGTTGTCAGCTGCTCAGGCTCCATTTATAACAAAAATCGCAGAAAAAGCGCTGTAGAATCACAATGCTGCCAAACTGCTTGGAATGTGTAGCAAAGCACCACGGGGCGTTGGAACAGGAAGCGGAAAGACACTCTCACTTCCTTCCCCTTCCCACAAGCCACAGCGCTGAAATGGGACGAAGTGCTCTGTGGGATAGCTGCCCACAATGCACCACTCCCAACAGCGCAGCAAGTGCTGTAAATGTGGCCACACTGCAGCGCTGGTTGCTGTAAGTGTGGCCACTCTGCAGCGCTGGCCCTATACAGCTGTACTAACACAGCTGTAACTACCAGCGCTGCAAAACTGTAAGTGTAGACATGGCCTATGAGTAAAGTGGTTTAGGAATTCCTCTACAATAGGGGTAGGCAACCTGTGGCACGTGAGCTGATTTTCAGTGGCATACACGCTGCCTGGGTCCTGGCCACCAGTCCGGGGGGCTCTGCATTTTAAATGAAGCTTCTTAAACATTTTAAAAACCTTTTTTACTTTACATACAATAATAGTTTAGTTATATATTATAGACTTATAGAAAGAGACCTTTAAAAATGTTAAAATGTATTACTGGCATGCAAAACCTTAAATTAGAGGGAATAAAGGAAGACTCGGCCCACCACTTCTGAAAGGCCGCCGACCCCTGCCCTACAAAGTCTGTTTGTTACTTGCTTCAAACTATAAACCAGTGTATCTTTGAGGATGGAGCTCAGGAAGAATGTTCTTAAGCTATTGGGGATATTTGGGGGGTTCTGCATTGGTCTTGGGACCTAGGGCAGCTGGACCATGGCATCCTATTCCACAGAATCATTGCCCCAGAGGCCAAGACTGGCTGAAGCCTGCCCAAATGCAAAAAAGTTTAGAGGCACACAGATCCAGCATTCAGATCCAAACCCAGTAGGTTGGTGAATGTCCACACAGGGGAATTCAATCATGACTCTGACAGAGAAAATAGGGTTACTCATGTTAGTAAAAATCACTATGAAGACTGATTCTAAAGTGCTTTGAGGATTAAAGGTACTATAAAAGTTATCCACAAAGGGTCACACTTTTAATTGCAGGTGCCCAATAAGTGTCTATGGACATTTATGCATATGGTCAATGGGGATGTTTAATCTGCAAATTGTGTTCATGCTCCACTGCTGACATTTGAAAAGACGTCTTAATGCAGTTGCCCAAACTATGTCTCTTGAATATGTTCACATCCACCCACTATGCCTGCAAATCTTGCATAAAGGTTTTGTAGGCACCGTGGCTATGTGAGCAAATTTGGTTGATACAGCAAAGGTGTCTGCATATGGAAATTTAGCCCAAAATATACTGAGAAACTAATCTTACAGGTGGGTAACCTTAATGTAACCACCTCTTGTCAAATGCTGCTGGCACACATCAGTTGGCATCAGGCTGTTGGAATGGCTGCAGTAAAGAAAAGGAATCCTTCTAACGAGGAAAGAAACGGTAACCTTGCAGAATTTGAAGAGTTAGAGGTTTTGTGATCGTCTCAGACCATATTTTGATTCTTCTTAATACAAATTCAAACTCTTCTCCAGTAAATTTAAACCCGCATCTTCCCTCAAGGGAGGTAGACACCAGAGCTAGGCTGATATAAATAAGGCAGACGTACTGCTTCGCACCTCAGTGTGCTTTATCGGGAGTAGTTATTCAAACCCCGCCCCCCCGGGAAAGGTGTATTATCGCCACTTCGTTCAAAGAGGGAAACTGAGGCAAAATTTGCATAACATGAGCGAAGCTTCCCCTGGGGCTTTGCAGGAGCCCAGGGCCTGCCCAGGCAGGCACTTGCTGAAATGCGGCCCCAGGGACGGACCGATGACAGCCGCTACTCCTCGTTGTCACGACTCCCGTTTCCGCAGGCGCACCCCAGGCGGCCTCTCTCAGCCGCCGGGCCAGGCGCAGCGAGCAGACGGGGGATATCGACTGAGGAAGGGCGGGGCCCTGCGCGCCCGCCCCCTCCCTGCTCCGGCGTGACCTTCCCGCTGAACTGCTCACCTCACCCCGCGCGCGACTCAACGGGCCCCTGCTCTGCGGCCACCCCGCCCAGCAGCCTGCCGCTTAGGCGCGCTCCCCCTCTGGGTCCTTGTGCCCCTCCGATGCTCCCCACTCTCCGGCTGCCGCTCCATCCCTGCCCAGCCTCCTCCAGCTCCCCCCCGCCCGCTCAGCGCCGCGCCCATGTCCCCGCCCACTCCTTCTGCTCCGGTCTGATCTCACGCTCCAGTCTTTCGCAGCCCCGCCCTCTGATGTCTCCCTTTCCTCAGGAATCTCGCGAGATTATGTTAAAATCGCCGGCCTCCGCGCCCCTTCTCCGGCTCTTTCCCTGTAGGCGGGTGAGCGAGTGCGGCGCGGTGGCGGTGGCCGGGTCGGCCGCGGTGCTCTATGGGATAGTGGTGGATAGAGACCATCCTCAGTTCGGAGCGCTAGGGCCAGGCAGGAGCGGGGCATGAAGATGGCGGACGCCAAACAGAAGCGGAACGAGCAGCTGAAGCGCTGGCTCGGCTCCGAGACGGACCTGGAGCCGCCCGTGGTCAAGCGCAAAAAGACCAAAGTGAAGTTCGATGACGGCGCCGTCTTCCTAGCCGCCTGCTCCAGCGGGGACACGGACGAGGTGCTGCGGCTGCTGGAGCGGGGCGCCGACATCAACTACGCCAATGTGGACGGGCTCACCGCACTGCACCAGGTCCGTGCGGGGCCTAGCTCGGCCTGAGCGCGGGGCACCGGGGCTGGGCCTGGCCGCGCGGGGGCGGGAGGGTCTCTGGCTGGCCCTGCTGGGGATGGGGGCGGGAGGGGCTCTGGCGGGCTCGGTGATCGGGGCCTGGCTGTGGGCGTGGGGAGGTGCTGCCAAGTCTGGCTCCAGCTCTCCGGAGCGGGGTCTGTCCCGGGAGTGTCGCCCCGGGCAGATGGATCGGCCCTACGGAGGCTGCTCTTCCTCGTTTTCCCAAATCTCTGGGATCGGCTCTATTCCACTGGCTGGGGCGGAGGCTAAGCCCTTTCCTCCCCTGGCTGGGGTGTTCCGGGGTCCTCTATGCCTTCCTTCCTCCGGGACGGTGTCGGTGGGACCCCCTGGTTGTGGCTGGCATTGAGGGTGTCCCTGAGAAAGCGGGGTCCGCCGGGGCCCTGCCTGCTGTGTGTCCAGGAAGGAGAGATGGCTCCCCGGAGTTGGGGGAGGTGAAGGGCAGATCCCGGAAAGGGGGTGGTGTTGGCAGGTAGGGATGGTGGGATGAGAAACGGGGTCACTCCCACTTTTGCTGTTAATATCGGGAGCGATTTCCTGCAGCACCGACACCTCCAATTTCTTTGCACTTTAGGGGATTAAATCTGCTTTTTGTGAAAGCGAATCATTTATTTTTCTCTGGTTTCTAGGGGGAACAAGTGTTTTGTTCTTAATATAGAAACGTGTGTCAATAGGAGACAGGCTTCTTTCTTTATTGATGGTTTTTGCCGCAGTGTGAAAGCCCTACTCTTAGGTTAGCAGTGTTTTTACAGTGTATTTTTCCTGCGGTGAGAGGCTGTAAGAAGGGATTGCCTTGTTCATAGTTTTTGAACTAAGATCTAACTTTCGTTTAGGGTTGGGGGAATGGAACGGCAAGGAAAGTGGCCCTGAAGTTTTCTCAAAATGGATGCTTTGTGCATGTTAAAGTTTTATAGCAATCTGATTGGAATCTGAAAATGTTAGCCAAATAAGGAAAGGCAGTGGCAATCCAGAGATAATGTGGGTTTGACTGAATAGTTTTCGTTTCTGCAACAGACCAAAAACCATAGCAGCATATCACATACACTGAACTAAATTCAGAAAAGCAAGAATAATCTCTTTGACAGATGAATTTTTTGTTTTGATAATTGTACCTCAGTAGTTCCAGAAAGACTTAGTAATTATGAGCTCTAGTTTGATCAGGTAAAAATCTTTCCAAAATAGCGCAGTGAGGGAATTCAGAGCAGCGTAGTGACAATATTCTCTTTCTAAAGGCAAACTGATGACTTTAGTGTGCAGTAAACCTCTTGATACTGAAATAAGTATGAGGAATGCCCCATTATTTATTGTAATAACTAACAATAAATGGATCGAACTGGATTTTATGCTTTTAACTCTTAATGTAATGTAAGATATATAACAGCTTCACTGTTTCCTGTACAAAAGTTGTCACCTGCCCTTTCACTGAATTATTAGCCTTGATAGAAATTGGTATGCTTCCTGCTGGCAAAAAAATAACAAAGAGTGAACATGACAATTTATGGGGTAATCAGCAATTTTGTGTGTTAATAACATTCTGGCAAACTCCTTAATTTCAGTGTAGGTTGTGTTGTTTGGCAAACTAGTATACTGTAGCTTCGTTTAATCAATCTGGATACTTGTACGCTGAAGAAATGTCTTACTAGTCAGAAGTCATATCTTATTTGGTTAGATGTTAATATGTAAACAGGTTCTTTCAGATCCAGAATGTATAGAACTTTTAATAGTGGGAACAAAAGGATGAAGTGTTGTTTTTTTATAATTATTGGCAGAACAACAAATTAAGACTAAGGTTTCTAGTTTTGGGCTTTTTTGAGAAGACTTTTTAAAAAGCAGGTGAAGAGGAGTCTCCTTGACAACTTTGATACTGTAGTGCAACATTTTTAGCACTTATTATTGTCATCCTTGTTTCCCCACTGTCAGACTTTTGCCCCTCCTTAATTTGCAAGCTAACTGCAGATAGTGGGAGATCAAGACAGGTGCAGATTTTTCTTTTTTTACTTTAAACTTCTGTTGTTACTCTTGTGTCACTGCTATATGGTATAACTAAAAATGACTTTGAGAGGCTTCTGTCAACAAACATCTAGTTGAAAAGCAAATTGAGAAATTTAACTATGAATTGATAGTTTTCTTAAAATGATTAGTAAATGATTGTATAATCTCCCAACCCCTTCACGGAATGTATTGGTTGCAGTATCCCTTTAATTGACACACAGTCTTTAGTGTAGCCAAACTTCTGTGGTGTTCATGCATTTGAGACAAAATAGAAAATGCTGGACACCATATTTACAATAGATGGGTCTACACTAAATGAGAGTTGCTGTGGTATGAAGTAAGGCCGTGTATACCTTAGGGAAACTTCTCAAAAGTTTAGCACTTTGCTAATGCCACTGTGACTTCACCAGTGTTGGTAATGTTGAAAGCCCTATTTCTACACAAGATTTTCCATGGTTACCATAATTTTTAAGCACTATGTCAATCAATTTAGACCTGCTCATCCATGTGAAACAAGAATACCGTCATGATATCTAAAATGAAGTGATTTATCCCCATTTTTGGACCTCTTTCTTCCCCCTGTTCTCATCTATTTTTTCCACATCAGCTGCATTCTCCTGTCTTGAGCGGCCCACCTTGAGTTAGGTTTTAGTGCACTAGAGCAGGAGCATAAACTACGTTTTTGTAATATTTTCATGTAACTACAAGGCAGTATAAGGAAAAAGGGGTAAGCAGCACTTTCCTTTGAAGCCCTGGTGGTTGGTGGCAGTTCCTCAACACGTTTACCCCTGAACACATGGGGTAGGTTCAGTTTCACCAAGGGTGGTGGCCTGTCGGTCGCTGTGAGGGCGGCAGTCAGGCTGCCTTCCGCGGCCTGCCTGCGAGAGGTGCGCTGGTCCCGCGGCTACGGTGGCAGTTCGGCGGCGGGTATGCCAAAGACACAAGACCGGTGAACCTCCCGCAGGCATGCTACCAAAAGCTGCCTGACTGCCGTGCTTGGGGCAGCAAAATACATAGAGCCACCCCTGAGTTTCACTGCAGCTGGAAGTGTAATTTCCAGCTCAGGAGGATGGATGCGCGCTAACTTTTATTAAACTAGTGAGCTAAAAATAACAATGTAGCTGTACAGCGCAAGCTAGCTGACTGAGAACAATCCAGTTGGAGTCTCTAGGTAAGTACTTAGGCAGGTAGATTGCTGCTGCCACAGTGGCTAACCTGCTTTTTATAGCATACTAGCTGGATCAACGTTAATGCATACGTGTCTACCCAAAATGGAAATTATTCCTCCAGCTTCAGTGTAGATGTACCCTCGGTTTCCATTGTGGCAACAAGTTGTGCTACCAGCCAAACCACTGGGCCATTCAATAGCCAATCTGTTCCAATATTAAGGCTCAAAAGCTATTTGAGTGGAGTAATAAAATTTGTAGGGTGAATTTAGTGGAGTTTTTGTCCCTCTTCCTGTATAACCAAACAAATTCTTAGTGTGCTTCTTATTCAGTATGCATTCTCAAGGCCAATGTGTACTGCAGACACTTATTTCTGAGATGGAAAGTATAAGTGCCTCTCTCCCCCATACTGCCTACACATTTTAGTTCTACAGTGATTTGACACTAATTGTTAATTTCATTTTATATTTTGCTGTGCAGAAGTAGGCATGGTGCATGTTAAGTGCACTTCTTTTTTTAAAGGGATGCAACATCTTAAACTACGTTTTGTCACATTTACCACCTATATTCCAAGTAGTATTTAAGCTTGCTATTTGCAATTCAGTGAAGAAAAATACTTATTTTTGTAGTCTAGGTTAGAATAGATTATCATAATGGTCCCTTCTGATTTTAACGTCTTCGAATTTGATTCTTATTTTGTGCCTTTGACAGGGTTGTGCATAGTTGGGTTCCATGTTTTTTGGGTTGAGGCTTCCTAATCCAAATGTTCCATTAACTCAGTGGAAGTTGTAAAAAGCAGAGGCTCTGAATAATGCATTTTTTCTGCATAACAGTTATGTGCATAGATGTAACACAGGGATTGTAGGGAGTCTTTGAAACTCTTTTCTTGTGATGTGTCCTTCCAGGTAATTCAGCAGGGACTTAAGAGAAGAATAGAATCAGGAGGTTAGATGTGATGTCATGTTCTACTTACTAGCATTTAATTTTTGGGGGGGAGGGGTTGAGGGGAGAGAGAAATTGCCTGTGTGTGGCTGGTCTGTTAGAGCATCCACATTGTCACTTACCAAAAAAAAAAAAAAAGAAAAGTAAAATTAGAAATTCTTAATACAGGCCAACTCTGAGAACAGACTTACTGACACAAGCCACATGCAAACATGGTTTTTGTTTATATTGGGTATAAAAGTGTCTTCATGTGCACAGGGTTTTATGGAATGATTGATTGTAAAAGGAGACTGCCAAATTATTTTAAAACTTGTTGACCAGAGCTCTAAATTGCATAGTATGTATAGTCACATCTTGAAGCAAAGACTTTAGTTTTGTAGTTCTCATTAGTGGTAGGTTTTTAATCTATAGGCTCATCCCTAAGATATTGGCGTGCCTTGTGAACAGTCATTTGTCTTTCTACACCTGTGAGCTATGGGGAAGTATTGACACCATTTTGCTGCATAACTGGTGATCAAGCTGATGTGGAAATATAACATTAGCCATTTGAACTGAACACTTGATATTATGGTACAGACTGATTTCATTGCCTTATTATCTCTTAAACTCTTCTTCCTAACAAAATCTGCTGTTTAGTCTGAAGAAGAGTTCTGTGTAGCTCGAATGCTTGTCTCTCTCACCAACAGAAGTTGGTCCAATAAAAGTGTTACCTCACTCACTTTGTAGCTAAAACATAGTTTTCATGTGGAGCGTGGGGGAACTGATTTTAAGAATATCTTATTGCTGTTGTCTTGATATTGTTCAGCACTGGCTCAGCAGCGGCCAACAACACTATAACCACAGATAATTCATTATAGAACTGTACAGTTATCATAACCTTAGTCCCAGATTTGGACCTTAGCGTCCAAAATATGGGGGTTAGCATGAAAACCTCCAAGCTTAGTTACCAGCTTGGACCTGGTACCTGCTGCCACCACCCAAAAAATTAGAGTGTTTTGGGGCACTCTGGTCCCCCTGAAAAACCTTCCCTGGGGACCCCAAGACCCAAATCCCTTGAGTCTCAAAACAGAGGGAAATAATCCTTTTTCCCTTCCCCCCTCCAGGTGCTCCTGGAGAGATACAGACACAAGCTCTGTGAATCCAAACAGAGTGACTCCCCCTCTCTGTTCCCAATCCTGGAAACAAAAAGTACTTTCCTATTCCCCAGAGGGAATGCAAAATCAGGCTAGCAAATCCAACACACACAGATCTCCCCCCCTGATTTCTTCCTCCCACCAATTCCCTGGTGAGTACAGACTCAATTTCCCTGAAGTAAGGAAAAACTCCAACAGGTCTTAAAAGAAAGCTTTATATAAAAAAGAAAGAAAAATACATACAAATGGTCTCTCTGTATTAAGGTGACACAACACAGGGTCAATTGCTTAAAAGAATATTGAATAAACAGCCTTATTCAAAAAGAATACAAATCAAAGCACTCCAGCACTTATATTCATGCAAATACCAAAGAAAAGAAACCATATAACTTACTATCTGATCTCTTTGTCCTTACACTTAGAAACAGAAGACTAGAAAGTAGAAACTGCTTCTCCAAAGCTCAGAGAAAGCAGGCAGACAGACAAAAGACCTCAGACACACAATTCCCTCCACCCAGAGTTGAAAAAATCCGGTTTCCTGATTGGTCCTCTGGTCAGGTGCTTCAGGTGAAAGAGACATTAACCCTTAGCTATCTGTTTATGACAACAGTGATCTGTTTTTGGTTGACAAAGGGCAAGCTTGGAGATGGCACTACATGCCATGTATGCTGTTAATTATCTTAATATTTACCAATCTCCGAGGTAGTTGCTTTGAGTTTACTTTGAAATAAGTTAACTGCCTCCCCTGTCTTTCAAAGAGATGCAGTAATTGCGTATTTATGGCAAAAATGTATGCTTGATCACTCACGCTGACATGGACTTTAGTACTGATTGCCATTAAATATTTTGGGTAATAGCCATATCCCCCTCTAGTGCCTTTACACCTGATTAAAGGGCTGGAGTGGTATAAAAGGGTGCTTAAAAACCAGTGATTGAGCTGTGGATGGAGTCCACTGGCTTAAAGACAGAGGAAGATAGCTGGAATACTGTCTTCTGAGGACCCGCTTGCAAGTCCTGGGATAGGAAGTGTACCACAGGCAAGGGGACACAACATACAGCATGGCAGCCTGGTAGCCAGGGGCAGATTGCTGTAATCTAAGCCCCTATAGCCATCTACATTAAATAGAAGCTGCAGAGCAATTTGGGATCAGGATGATGCAAAAATGGCTCAAAGCTACCTTAGCACCCAACCCTCACTCCCTGAGCTGCGACTTCAGTGGTGTTGGTCTTACTGGAGAACAGAGTCTTGCCCCATTTGCAGAAACAATTAGTTTTACATTAGATATAAAAGATTAGCACAAAAATCTTGAAATCCATACATCAGAATTTGTACTTGGCTTACTGTGAAACTGACACCTTCCATCTCATTGCATGTGGGGGGAAATCCTTCTTGTTTCTGATAACCCTGTATCCTCAGAGGTGAGGATTTTTAAAAAATCCTTTATTGGTCATTGTTCTGCTTTTTTCCTTTTGTGTGTGTGTCAGTCTGGCAACAGAAGTGGGGAAATCAGTTTCACTTCTATGTTCTTAATGTTGCACTGTCTGACTTCAGACTGGGAAACATGTTTGTTTAAAAAAAAAGTTAATTATAATGCAAAGAAATGGGTGCAAACACTTCTGTTGGCCGTAGATTCTGTAAAACCTGTTCATTTCCAGGAAGTGGGAATTGAATAGCATAACACTTCAGTGTGACCAAGCTAATAACTATTTTAAGAGAAGTCTTAATTTCCTGACTTCTGTGCTTAATTTTGCAACCTTAATATTGAATTAATAAAGGCTTGTCTGTCTCTTTCTCCACCACAACTACTTCTTTAGAGAGGACAGAAATTAAAGTATATGAAGTATTGGGCACATCATGTGCCCCTTCATACTACATGATAACTTAGGGCATCTATAGTACTTAGCCTACGTATAAGAAAAACCGTATTTTCTACTAAGCATGTGACTGCATACAAATTTTTGTAGAGTGCAATAATTGTAAATATTATACCTTTCCAAACTTGGCTTAACAGACTTGTGCGTTCTGAGGATTAACTATATACCACATTTGAACCCAACCTCTTTTTTTTAATTTGTGTGTAAAGGCATGACGTTGTCCCTGCTTAGTTGTGCATTTGGAAGAGGACACTATAATAACTGAACTGAATTCTAGCATTTAGGCTGAGACAAAGTGTTGGGAAACTCCCATCTTAAAAACTACTGGTAATGACATGAGTAGAAACATCTCAAACTTATTTGTAATACCTGTAATATAGCATTTGAATAATAGCTTTATCAGATCACCTCATAAGTTTCATAACTAATTCAAAATATAGGCAATAACTACAGCCAATATAATTTTATTTTGTAAAATAAGTTGCTGTTCAATGACTCTGTCTTCTAGTTGTAAACTTTACCCTGGAATTAAGTATTCTTGATTCAGTACATTGATGTGTTTACAGACATCATTGGCACAATGAAACGTATAGATTAAATGCCGTGTGTGTTCTAACATATGGTACATTTGATTGATTTTTAATTTTTCTTTTGTAATCTACTATTGTGTAGTAAAAGGAATGTTACATAAAGCACTCATAACAATAGGTTGTTTGGGAACCACTACATCTGAACATATTCAGATTGAGGAAGTTAATTGCTGATCTAGGCAGATGACTATGCTACTTGTGCTACCGCTGCAGTGCTGGAGTTAAAAGTGGTTCTCAGCCTGCGGCCCATGGGCCACTTATGGTCTAATCAGCACATGGCTGTGGCTCATGTGACATCCTCAGAGCAATACAGGTATATATTCTGCGGATGCGGCTTACATAACTCTAGGGACCTGCATATGCGGCCAACAGTGGTAAATAGGTTGAGACCTGCAGGTATAGACACTTGCTACTCTGACAGAAGGTTTTTTTTCCCCATCACTCTAGTACAGTGGTTCACTTTTGTACTGGTAACCCCTTTTACATGCCAAGCCTCTGAGTGTGCCCCCTTCCTTATAAATGAAAAACAATTTTTAATATATTTAACACCATTATAAGTGCTGGAGGCAAAGCAGGGCTTGGGGTGGATGCTGGCAGCTTCCCCCCCATGTAATAACCTTGCAGTCCCCTGAAGGGTCCAGAACCCCTGCTCTAGTAAATCCATACTCTTGAGGCAGCAGGTAGGTCGGTGGAAGAATTCTTCTGTCACACTAGCTGTGCCTACAATGAGAGTTAGGTCAATCTAATTACGGTGCACAGGGTGTGAAATTTTTCATACCCCTGAGCAGTGTAGCTAAGTCCACCTAATTTTTAGGTGTAGAGTAGCCTAAGCCTAGGTGTCACTGTAGCTTTTGAACATAACTTGTAACTATTTCACTTCTATTTACTGAAATGGTATAATAATTCAGATTGTATTGTGAGCTCTTGGCAGGCGGTGGCACATCCTCAGATGATGATTGCTGTTGGAGCCATGACTTCAAAAGATCATCCTTAAGCTGAGGATCTGTGCCCATGTCTTCTGTGTACACACTTACGGGCATAACTGGATATAATGTAAGCTTTGGAATGGTTGGGTTTTTTTTGGTGAGCTTTATATTGTCTATTCCAGTTAATAGGTTATGCTTACTAATAAGTGATTTGAGGACTGCAAAAGAGAACACAACATTCAGTAACATTTACCTGACTATATTTTATTGTTCTGACCAGATCCTTCAAAGGATGAATTACATAAGAACGCGCATTTGCCCCTTAATTGTCTCTTCAGTTAAATTTCCCTTCTGAGATTAAAAACTAAGATTTTAGCCATTACGTGCGTCACAATTAAGTATTCACTACTTGGCATGCATTGAGTAGTGCAAAATTTCATATTGCATGTAAAAGGTGTTGTTTTTACTAGTTTTCTTTGTTGATCTGGCTAATTGGTATAGAGCTGAAAGTCTGTACGGCTAGTTGTAAGCAATGCATGTTCAGATGCTATCAGATGGGTGGAGACATTCCAAGCTGTCAGGCTTGCTGTGTGCATTCCTGAAATGAGTCAATGGAAATCTTGGCATAGGAATGGAGGCATTCCTCAGCTGTCACCTTTCTAGTGGTCTGTTAAAAGTGCATTGTGATATGTCAGTAAGGCACAGATTATCATGTATTTACAACAAACAAAATGGTTAGTCATGAGTGGTCTCTGGAGTTTTAAACATAGGTTTTAAATTAGGTATAGTAAGTTTTTGTCGAACTACCACCTACAAAGTGGTATGTTAATAGATTTTGAGGCATCACTAACTACTGTATGAAACAGTTCATCTTGTCTTCCACTTCAAATTTACTGATGCAGAGTTTTAGAAATGTTTTCAAATATAAGTGGTGGCGTTCAGTTGGCATAACAGTTTCTCCATTGCTGTCATACACCTTCTTAGAGTGTTTTATGAATATAAGGCTAATGGGGGCATTTAAATCATAAAATAAATGTAATTGATCTTTGATAAATACAGGGATTTTAATAAATAGGCTGAGGTACTACAGACAAAATAATCACAGAAAGGCCCAGTTTGACATTGCACCTGCTTAGGGCGACTCTGGCTTTTCTCCACAAAAATGCTAGTTAGTGCTTTTGACTTTTAATAGCTAATAAGAACTGTGCAGCTCTATTTGTCTTCAGACAAAATTTTGTCTTCAGACAAAATTTTGTCACTCTCAATCAAAATTGGCTGGCCACAAATTATTTTAGTACTAATACTTATGTGTGTAAATGTAGAATGTTCTAGGTAGTGCATTCCAAATTTGTAAGAGGAGACCATTTAAAAACCCAAGCTTACCATAGGGACAAACATGAAAGGTAGAGAGAAGGAATGCAGCATCCAAGCAGACTAATTTATTTGGCACATGACTTTTTTAATAAAAATGTCCATCCATAATACGGCTAACTGGATATACGTCTAGGAGCAATAGTTCCAGGATGGTGAACACAATCCTGAGAAGTGGTGACTATGAAAAAGATTTGGCATGAGCTCCCAGCACAGTGCTGTGGCCAAAGGGTTAATGTAACCCTTGGCTGCATAAACCGTGGAGTCTTGAGTAAGATAGAGAGGTTATTTTATCACTGTATTTGGCACTGTTGTTGACAGATTGTGTCCAGTTCTGATGTCCACAATTGAAGAAGCATGTCAATAAACTGGAGAGGGATGGTTCAGAGAAGAGCAACAAGAATGATTAAAATAATGGAAAATGTGCTTCATAGCTTGAGTTCCTTGGATCTACCAGTATTTATCTGAACAAAGAGAAGTTTAAAGGAGTACTTTGATCAGTCTATAAGGAGCTGCTTGGAACAAATATTTGGTAAGAGGCTCTTCAGTGTAGTAGGCAAAGCTATAACATGATCAAATGACTGGAAGTTCAAGCTAGGTAAATTCAGACTGGAAATAAGGCACACATTTTTAAGAGTAATTTACCATTGGAACAATTTAATAATTTAATTATGGTCGATTCTTTATCTTTAGATACTTTTAAATCAAGATTGGCTGTTTTCTAAAAGATCAGTTCTAGGAATTATTTTGTGTAAATTCTATGACCTGTTGTACAGGAGGTTAGACTAGATGATCACAATTTTCCCTTCTGACGTTGGAATTTGTGAACCTGTTGGACTTATGAAAAGCTGAAATTCTTTGACTAGGCTAAGTTTTTTTTTTCATAAGTTTGTAGTTTTCATTGGCCTTGTGCTTCTAAATCATGTAGTTTTTTTGGTTTTTTTTTTTAAATCATACCCATAGGTGCTTAAATGTAGGTTTAGGATCCTTGTTTTGAAAACTTTGGCCTGTGTATTTACAAAAAATAAGCTTGATAATTTTGTTAATGTACTGAAAGTCTAAACTTTCAGTCTTGTTTTGAAATGAGATTTTGTGCCACTAAAGTTTTAATAAATACAACCTTACAATGTTGTAAACGTTCACACGGTTAGCTTTACTCACATGAATGGCCACTGGAATCAGACTATTCTATTATTGTGAACTACTTTACATAACTGCATTAGTGTTTCCAGGACCAAGACCTTAACTTTATGTATCTTGTCTTCAGCATTTTTGTAAAACTTGAGACCTTACCAGAAGAGCCAGTTAAAAAGCCTCAGCATTTAATTAAACTTTACGTCTACATTAACACATTTTCAAATGAGTGTTAGTAATCTACAGTTGACTTCACACGTAAATTGTTTTGGTCTAAAAATCAGTCTGTACTGGGGCTTTATGACTTGATGGTGTCTGTCCTCCATAAAAGGCTCAGCCGAGGATAAGTAGAAGACTCTCTTGTGCCATCCTTCGCTTGGGTTTTAGTCCAGGTAAAGAGTAAAGTTTGTAATTGTATTAATTATGCCTAGAGGCCTCCTCAGTCAGTATCAGATGGAATTGAAAACACAAGTTATATAAAACTGCACAATATTAGAAAATGTACATTCTCACTTTGTCTGACCTGTGAAACTTGTTGTGCACTTTATTATAAGGGCCCTAAGTGATTAAAGCTAGTTTGAATAGAGCATGTGATTTGTCTCCAACTCCATGAAAGACAGCTTAACACTTTCTGTTTGTAAGGATAATCTTTGTGTAATGTCAGTTTCTTGGCTCTCAAGAATAGCATTGCAGAGAGGGTGTGCTGCACTAATACCGTGGCTGTCTGTGAATTTCTGTATGCAGTCCCCTTATTAGACATGTACTGCTGCTTGTGCTCTTTGTATCATCTTTTTAGATTATCTAACCAAATACTTGGCACTTGTCTGTATATAGCCAAAGTGCATGTGTAGAAAAGGGGTATCTAATACTGATACCAGCATGTCACTTTATGTAATGGAGACCTAACTTGCGTATTAAGGGAAATGTATTTTTATGTGACTGTAGGAAGATACAGTAAGAGAGTCTTACTGGTGTTCTGGTCACTTGACTAAGACATAGGAGGTCTAGTATTAGTATTTATTTTCTACTGTTAGTTTGGGAAGAGACATTTAATTAAACAGAGGTGCGGTGTGACTATTTTCTCTCTACGCTAACCCTCCAATACTTAATTTCACTTAGTATATGAATTAAAACAGCAAATAATTGCTCCTTTTATGCTATTTGCGGCATGCCATGTCATTCACACCCCTAGTCTATTTCAAATTTTAGCACCTTTTCTCAACTAAGGTGAACAATTCTGAACTCCTGGATTACGTAAAAACAAGATCTTGCATGTAGCACTGAAGATGAAAAATTACCTCTTGGTTCAAAGCAGTTCTTTAAAAAAACCTACTAGAACTGCACACATTTGAATCTTTATTAGGGTTGTCAACCCTCCCAGAATCTGCCTCAGTCTCTCAGTGACTATTAAAGGCAATCCAGGAGATTTTAATAGGCCAAAGTCTGGTCGGGGACGCAGCAAGGCTAAGGCAGGCTCCCTGCCTGCCCTGGCACTCCACGTTTCCCGGAAGCGACTGGCATGTTCCTCTAGCCCCTAGGCATAGGGGCAGCCAGGTGGCCTCTGCACACTGCCCTGACCGCAAGAGCTGACTCTTCAGCTCCCATTGGCCAGGATCCGAGGTAAGTGCTGCCCAGCTGAAGCCTGTACTCCTCACCCCCTCTTGCACCTCAGTCCTGAGCCCCCTCCTGCACCCAAACTCCCTCTCAGAGCCCGGACCCCACACCTCGTCCTGCACCCAAACTCCCTCTCAGAGCCCGGACCCCACACCTCGTCCTGCACCCCAACCCCCTGCCCCAGGCCCAGCTTGCAGCCCCCTCCCACACTCCAAACCCCTCAGCCTCAGCCCAGAGCCCACCTCCCCTCCTGCACCCCAACCCCCTTTCCCAGTCCAGTGAAAGTGAGTGAGGGTGTGGGAGAGTGAGCGATGGAGAGAGGGGATGGAGTGAGCAGGGGCATGGCCCTGGAGAAGGGGCGGGGCTTCATGGGCTGTGTTGGGGCAAGGGTGTTTAGGTTTGTGTGATTAGACAATTGGGCAACCGTAATTATTGGTATCTCCTAGCTGGAGGCCAGTACAAAAAATAGACCAGGATGGGTCTTCTTGTTAACCCCTGTATGTCCCTTTGCTTGCTGGATAATTGGAACACAGGACTCCTCACTAGGGAAGTTTATTTTTGACTTTGGTATTGCAAAATATTTTGGTCTTGGAAGTGTTTGAAATGAAACACTTTCTGTGGCTGCAGTGGGAGGATAATAATCTTACAAGTCCCCCCCCCCCAACTTCTGTTAGTATATAGTACTATGCAATAAATACATAAGTCTTAACTTACTAGACTAGCTACTGGGGGGGGGAGGAGGTGGAAGGGGGCAAATTTAGGTAAAAGGGAGCTTTAGTTGGGGTCCAGAAGCAGTGCCTTTCTGAGAAGCCTAGTCCTTGATAACCCCCAGCTTGCTTGTAAATAAAGTAGCAGGGTATAGTCCAGGGGTAGGCAACCTATGGCACGCGTGCCAAAGGTGGCATGCGAGCTGATTTTCAGTGGCACTCACACTGCCCAGGTCCTGGCCACCGGTCCGGGGGGCTCTGCATTTTAGTTTAATTTTAAATGAAGCTGCTTAACATTTTTAAAACCTTATTTACTTTACATACAAAAATAGTTTAGTTATATATTTTAGACGTATAGAAAGAGACCTTCTAAAAACATTAAAATGTGTTACTGGCATGCAAAACCTTAAAGTAGAGTGAATAAATGAAGACTTGGCACACTACTTCTGAAAGGTTGCTGACCTTGGTGTAGTCAATGGCTCTTGCATGGGGTCTCAGTTCTTTATACTATCCTCTGGCCAGTATGTGTTAAATTTCAAATTATGTTTTCCCAATAACTGTTGCAAAAAAGGAGCTTTCTGTTGCTTTGCTGTTTGGAACCTTTTGTGGAGTATGCTTATTCCTTGATTGTCTCTAGTGATTGTCTTTGCTTATAGCTTTTTGTGACAGTATCCTGGAACTAATAATTCTTGACTATTTCTCTGCTGCATGGAGTTCTGAATGACTAGTTTTACAACTCCTAATCTTAATTTCAAGATGGTGGTATTGGGGAATACCATTTGATGCAGCTGAGCCATTGGAGCTGCTTGCTGACTCAGAAGGATAACACAGCATTGGTTTGTGTTCAGATAATTTAGAAGATTAAGGAGAGGGACTAGAAAGCTAGCCCATCTAAAGGCTCTTAAATTCTGCAGAAATCAATAACTTTAGGCTCTCAGAATTTGTCAGACAAAGCTTTCCACTTTTCACTTGGCACAGAACTAGTTCAATCATTGCAGGTAATTTGTAAAAGCATCAAAGGATATGTCTACATAGTAGAGAAAAACTTATGGCTGGCCCATGCCAGCTGATTCAAGATCCTCAGGTTCCGGGGCTGCTTCATTGCTGTGTAGGCTTCTGGGCTCGGGTTGGAGCCTGGGCTCTAGGACCCTGTGAAGTGGGAGGGTCCCAGAACCATCTATATAGCAGTGAAACATCCATGCAGCCTGAGCCCAAGTCCGCTGGCATGGACCAGCCGTGGATGTGAACCTGCTGTGAAGACACTCTTAGGAACTCCCCATTCTCCCCCTTCTTCCCCGCACATGTCCCAGAATAGTAGTACCTTGGTGCCAAATACAACTTTTTCTTCTCTAGTTTTCCCAGCTCTTCAGCTATGGAGGAGAAATAGTTTTACCTTTCTTGATTGGAGGCGGGGGGAGGATTGAATGTGAGGCAATGAGAAGTGACCAAGCTCGTCTTTGTTTCTCCCCTTTTCATCATCCAGCCCTCCACCCATGATCTAGCTTTACTACTGTTGCTCAGAACTTTCCTAATAGGCCTATACTACTGCTACTTGTAGCTTTTTCTTTTGCAGAAAATGAGTAATTTGGTCTACTTGTTTCATTATTTCTCCCCCCACCCCAAGACCATGCCTACTGTAAAGATGCAGATAAAATTTTGTTCTCAGCACTCTGAACAGCAAAAGTGAAACTTCCAACAACTTCTACCCATGCATCTTAGGCCTGGTCTACACTACACGTTTAAACCGAATTTAGCAGTGTTAAACCGATTTAGCCCTGCACCCGTCCACACAACGAGGCCCTTTATATCGATATAAAGGGCTCTTTAAACCAGTTTCTGTACTCCTCCCCGATGAGAGGAGTAGCGCTGAAATTGGTATTGCCATGTCAGATTAGGGTTAGTGTGGCTGCAAATTGACGGTATTGGCCTCCGGCGGTATCCCACAGTGCACCATTATGACCGCTCCGGAAAGCCATCTGAACTCGGATGCACTGGCCAGGTAGACAGGAAAAGCCCCGTGAACTTTTGAATTTCATTTCTTGTTTGGCCAGCGTGGAGAGCTCACCAGCACAGGTGACCACGCAGAGCTCATCAGCACAGGTAACAATGCAGTCTCCTGAGAATCGAAAGAACTCCAGCATGGACCGCACGGGAGGTACTGGATCTGATTGCTGTATGTGGAGAGGATTCTGTGCTAACAGAACTCTGTTCCAAAAGATGAAATGAAAAAACATTTGAAAAATTTTCCAAGGCCATGATGCAGAGAGGCCACACCAGGGACTCAGTACAGTGCCGTGTGAAAGTTAAGGAGCTCAGACAAGCCTACCAGAAAATCAAAGAAGCAAACAGAAGGTCCAGGGCAGGGCCGAAAACATGCCGCTTCTACGCTGAGCTGCATGCAATTCTAGGGGGTCCGCCACCACTACCCCACCCCTGTCCGTGGATTCCGAGGTGGGGGTGGTAATCTCAGCCATGGCTGAGGATTCTGCGGATGGGGAAGATGAGGAGGAGGAGGAGGAAGAGGAGGATGAGCTTGCAGAGAGCACACAGCACTCCGTTCTCCCCAATAGCCGGGAGCTTTTTCTCACCCAGACGGAATTACCCTCCCAGCCTCCCAAGCCACTATCCCACACAATGAAGCCATGGAAGGGATCTCTGGTGAGTGTATTTTTGTAGATATAAAACATGGTTTAAAAGCAAGCGTTTTTTAATGATTAATTTGCCCTGAGGACTTGGGATGCATTCGCGGCCAGTACAGTTACTGGAAAAGTCTGTTCACATGTCTGGGGATGGAGCGGAAATCCTCCAGGGACATCTCCATAAAGCTTTCCTGGAGGTAATCCAAAAGCCTTTGCAGAAGGTTTTTGGGCAGGGCAGCCTTATTCTGTTCTCCATGGTAGGACACTTGACCACGCCATGCATGTAGCAAGTAATCTGGTATCATTGCATGACAAAGCCTAGCTGCGTATGGTCCTGGTGTTTACTGGCATTGAAGCAAGATCCGTTCTTTATCTCGCTGTGTTATCCTCAGGAGAGTGATATTGTTCATGGTAACCTGGTTGAAATTCCGGAATTTAATTAAGGGGACCGGGGCCATTCCTGCTGGGCTGTTTGCCTATTGTTTAAAAGAAATCCATCCTTGCAGGTAGCTAAACAGGGGGAAGGGGGGCGGGTGATTGGCACTGAGCTTTTTCGCGTTTGGGTAGCAGGGAATCTTCCATGATACCAGCCACGTGGTGGGAGGAGGGATAAAGCGATCATCCCAGATAATTGGATGGAGGGGATGGTTTCTGCTGCTGCAAGTTAACAGGAAAGAAGCAGCACTGCACAGGCTTTGCTTGCTATTTGTTAAAGAAGGGCGCTGGATATATGAAGGCTGCAGAAGACAATGGCTTACCGTGGCCGCATGCAAGCTGAATTCTGCTGCCCGGACCTGTGTCTGTGAGATCTGTAGCACCAGAGCCGCAGGCACTCAATATTAAGATGCAAAATGTGACCTATGTAAGGTGAATAGTGTTGTTCACCGTGAAAGAGTATAAGTGTTGTTCTGTAAAATGTAACTTTTTAAATACTTCTCTCCCTTTTTTCCCCTCTCTCATGCAGCTGCAAATTTTTCAAGCCTCCTTACTCCGTCCCGAAGGCTATCTCAGATAAGGCGGTGGGGGAAAAAAAAAGACATGACATGAAATGTTCTCGGAAATGATGGAAGTGACCTGCAATGAAAGAGCTCATCTGTATGAGCGGAAGGACGTGGTATCAAATTACAGGAAAGATACCAGTGAACGTGAGGACGGGAGGGATGCTCGAGATGAGGTGGCAGCAGGAAGATCAGAGGTGTAGGCAGGAAGATCAGCGGTGGCGGGATGCAACTCTGGGGCTGCTGCGTGATCAAACTGACATCCTCCGGCTTCTGGTGGAGCTTCAAGAACAGCAGCAGGATCACAGAGTGCCATTGCAGCCCCTGTATAACCCCATATCCTCCTCACTCAGATGTGTAGGAACGCATGGGGAGAGGCTCCGTGCACCTGCCCACTCCACCCTCATGGACAGCCCAACCAAAAGGCTGTCATTACTTTGAAATTTTTTTAGTGGCCTTTTCCTGCCCTCCTATCCTCCTCCCAAACCACACCCGGGCTACCTTGTCAGTTCTCTCCCTCTTTTTATAATGAATTAATAAAGAATACATGATTTTTAAATGATAGTGACTTTATTTCCTTAAGCAAGCTGTAATCTAAGAGGGAGGGTGGGTTGTTTACAGGGAATGAGTCAATCACGGGGAGGGAGGGTTCATCAAGGGGAAACAAACACAGCAGTCACACCATACCCTGGCCCATGATGAAACTCATTTTCAAAGCTTCTCTGATGCGCACCGCTTCGTGTTGTGCTCTTCTAATCGCCCTGGTGTCTGGCTGCGTGTAATCAGCGGCCAGGTGATTTGCCTCAGCCTCCCACCCCGCCATAAAGGTCTCCCTCTTACTCTCTCAGAGATTGTGGAGCACACAGCAAGCAGCAATAACAATGGGGACATTGGTTTGGCTGAGGTCTGAGTGAGTCAGTAATGTGCGCCAGCATGCCTTTAAACGGCCAAATGCACATTCTGCCACCATTCTGCATTTGCTCAGCCTGTAGTTGAACAACTCCTGACTACTGTCCAGGCTGCCTTTGTATGGCTTCATGAGCCATGGTATCAAGGGGTAGGCTGGCTCACCCAGGATAACTATAGGCATTTCAGCCTCCCCAGCTGTTGTTTTCTGGTCTGGGAAGTAATTCCCTTGCTGCAGCCGTTGAAACAGAGTAGTGTTCCTGAAGACGCGAGCGTCATGAACCCTTCCCGGCCATCCCACGTGGATGTTGGTGAAACGTCCCTTGTGATCCACCAGTGCTTGCAGCACCGTTGAAAAGTACCCCTTGTGGTTTATGCACTGGGTGCCCTGGTGCTCCGGTGCCAAGATAGGGATATGGGTTCCATCTATCGCCCCCCCCCCACCCCCCACACAGTTAGGGAATCCCATTGCAGCAAAGCCATCCACTATGACCTGCACATTTCCCAGAGTCACTACCTTTCGTAGCAGCAACTTAACGATTGCTTTGGCTGCTTGCATCACAGCAGCCCCCACAGTAGATTTGCTCACTCCAAATAATTCCCAACTGACCGGTAGCTGTCTAGCGTTGCAAGCTTTCAAAGGGCTATTGCCACTCGCTTCTCAGCTGTGAGGGCTGCTCTCATCTTGGTATTCTGGTGTTCAGAGCAGAGGAAAGAAAGTCACACAGTTCCATGAAAATTCCCTTATGCATGTGAAAGTTTTGCAGCCACTGGGAATCGTCCCAAACCCGCACAACTATGTGGTCCCACCAATCTGTGCTTGTTTCCTGGGCCCAAAATCGGCGTTCAGTGGCTAGAACCTGCCCCATTACCAGCAGGATCTCCAAAGCGCAGGGGCCCGCGGTTTGAGAGAATTCTGTGTCCTTGTCCTCATCACTCTCGTCGCCGCTGTGCCGTAGCCGCCGCCTTCTTGCCTGGCGGCTATGAACTATGGGATAGCTACCCACAGTGCAATGCTCCGGAAATTGACGCCAGACTCGGTACATGGACGCACACCTCCGAATTAATGTGCTTAGTGTGGCCGCGTGTACTCGACTTTATACAATGTGTTTTAAAAATCGGTTTCTGTAAAATTGGTATAATCCCGTAGTGTAGACATACCCTTAGAGCCGTGAAAGTACCGAGAATATTTTAATTACTCTGCTGTTCCTCTGAAAGGGAGATAACTGTTATCAAGCTGTGATCATAATGACAATTGCACTGCAGGAAATTATCTTATTATAAGGCGAGTTACAGACAGGGAAGGCTAGATTTGTGGCTAAAGTGCAGTACTAGGAGTGAGGGAATCTGGGTTCTATTCCTCCTTCTGTAGATATACGTTAACTCTGCTTGTTCCCCATCTCCTAATGGCGAAAACACTTGCATGAAAGCATTAATGTATTTGTAGTAGGAGTTTGGCCATAATTCATAAAGGTGTGGGAGTCACAGTTTCTGTCATATCTATAAGTTAAAAATGAAAGCCTTTTTTTAAAAAAACAAACTTTTAGTTTGCCAAGTTTATGAATAAGATTCAGACGCTTGAGGTGTCACAAGCTGTAATTATAATAATGACAAAAATATGGCAGGATAACCCAGGAATGGATCCGTAAATGCAAGTCTTCCAAAATCCTTAAAATAATATCCTACATGCAGTTTGTCCCCTTTTTTTTTAAATGAGGGGAAGGAGGGTGAAATCTTGGCTCCAGTGAAGTCTGAAATCAATGGAAGTCTTGTCCATTGACTTTAAATGAGTCAAGGTTTCATCCTAAATCTTACCCCTCAAATTACTCTAGGCGAGTAAAACATTGCAAGTCTGAAGTACGTCCTACAACATTGCTCTTGATTTCTGTAATTGGACTTTTTATTTGAATAGCTTGAAACGTCCTTAATTAAATAATAAATCTTCTAACTTTCAGCAAAGACTTGATTTCTAAAGCCCATTAAATGAGTCTAAACTTTTTCTGCACACTTTTGCCCTGACCCCTTAAAGGGCAAAATTTTAAACTGTGCTAGTGTAGTAATCCTCCACCTTTTTGTTTCAGAGGTTCAGGGGGGAAGAAAATGCCTTATTGGCCTGCAAGTCAGATGTATTCTGTTCTCTTGCCTTCTCATTAGAGTGTTGTCAGAAGGTCTCAAGTGGCTGAATCTTTCAAATATCCGTTGGACAGTAGATATCTTAACACTGATTTTAAGCATTATTTGCAGCAGTCAATTTTGTGGCAGCACAGCACACTTTTTGGTCAGGACAGCATGCAGTAATAGCTTCTAGCAGAACAACCCTCTAAAATCTTTACTATTACGACCAAAAAAACCAAAACATTAAAAAACCAAGCATCTTGTGAAGATCTATATCATTTCTGTTTCTTTAGAAAAATCTACAACTTCAAATGACTTTACTAACCTGTATTAAAAAGCCAGGTTAGTTTGGAAGGACAAGCTGTAGTCTACTCCATGCATCAAGAAACTGGCCATCAGAATTCTGATTACTGAATATTTGTTAATGAAGAGATGTGCTATGTAGAGAACAGGAATGCATTTTGTCTTTTAAGATAAGTTGAGTATTTGGTTTGGCAGCTAGTTTTGAAGTCCAAACAGTCTTTATGCAAAGGTGATAACCACATCATTGAGTAAATATGCGACATCAAGATATCACTCCTCATTATCATATGTCAGCCTACATCCATCCCATTCATACTGTACCTAGATCTATATTTTTATTACTCATTAGTAAGGTTGTTTGTCACAGTGGTCATGGAAGTCACGGAATCTGTGACTTCCAGAGACCTCTGTATAATGACAGGTTTCAGAGTAGCAGCTGTGTTAGTCTGTATCCGCAAAAAGAACAGGAGTACTTGTGGCACCTTAGAGACTAACAAATTTATTTCAGCATAAGCTTTCGTGAGCTGCAGCTCACTTCTTCGGATGCATAGAATGGAACACACAGACAGGAGATAAATATCACGAAAGCTCATGCTGAAATAAATTTGTTAGCCTCTAAGGTGCCACAAGTACTCCT
This sequence comes from Gopherus flavomarginatus, assembly GCF_025201925.1. NCBI lineage: Eukaryota > Metazoa > Chordata > Testudines > Testudinidae > Gopherus > Gopherus flavomarginatus. Next base: position 77,305,482 of record NC_066617.1, on the reverse strand, counting down.
GTTCTTTTTGCAGAGATCTCTGTGACATTCTCTGCAAAGGCCCTCCCCTGCAAGGTTCCAGCGACAGGTGACAGACTCTTTAGCGGGCCCTCCAGGGTTCCAGCAATGGGCGACAGCCTTGCATGGGTGGGGGGCTCCTTGGGCGAGCAGCTGGGGGTGTCCCATTTTCTCTTTGGGAAATAAGGTCACCCTGCAGCTCCCAGCCATCACGATGGTGAGGGAAACCATGGAGCTGCAGCAGCAAAAGTCAGACAGGTCATGGCTTCCATGAATTTTTGTTTATTGCCCATGACCTGTCCATGACTTTTACTAAAAATAACCAGGACACAATCTTAACTTTTCTCATTAGCCAGTTATTTTAACTGGCTGATGGGTTCATTTTGTGTCCACACAGTTGAGTTGGCAGAAAAGCTATTCTCTCGCCATGGTTGCTAAATGTGGATGCACTCTGGCAGTGATACAGCAATACTTGGTAGCAGCCTGCAGCCAGGAGAGGGTTGTTTTTTGGATTGTTTTTTTTTTTTTTTTCCAAAGCCTTCCTCTTTCTACCTAGGATTATGGACTTTCTTTCTAGGGGAGAACATAATCCAGCCATAGCCATTAGGTAAAATGGCTTGTTACAGCAGGCTGCTATATTCTCCAGCTTCAGGATTTTTCTTCTTCACAGCAGGGCAGGAATGGTAGCAGTACTGAGATAATACCTAGGGTCTTGTTTTCAGGTACATGTAGAACTTTGTCCTCATTTGATGTACTGAACTTTAAGCAGGGCAAACTGTAGGTCAAGATCTGCCCATTAATGGAACAATATTATGGCTCTTTGGACTGAGTGGATAAGATGCCTCTGGGTGATTAAAAATCACTTTTGATTTTCTGTCTGGAGCTGGCATCTATCTTGCAGCAGAAAGCCACCCACATATGAGCACGCTGGAGTCTGGCCATGAGCAGATTCTCTGGGATGAGAAAAGCCACAGTTGGGCTTACTGTTTTGGAGGGGAGTGTGAAACGGAGGAACATCAGTAAAGTCTCAATTTCAGAAGTGTACAGCAAAGCTTTTTTCATTTAAATGACTTAATACAAAATACCAGAGTCATAAGGTACAATAACTGAAGTATCTTAAAAATTGAATTGCTGCTATGAAGAGTGGGGCACCTTTCTCGAGAACAGGTGGCTTGTCATGTCAGTGCTTGAAAATCTTATGAAATACCTAGTACTCATCAAAAATGTGGTGGGTGGGAGCTAAGGCAAAAGGAAGATTCTGGGGGACATCCTGATTAAGGTACAGTTCTGCAGAAACTCTCTTCAGAAAGAGATGATGTTACCTAGTTGTCTAGAGTTTTTTTTTTTTTGTTGTAGACATGCTAAGGATTTCAAAGACTTTCCTAAATAAGCCACCAAAAGCACTACTGCAGTATGTGTTTTACAGCCTAAAATTTTCAATATAAGTAAGTAGGGTGTGGGTGGAGATGGGAGATTAAATTCTGTAGGAACTAATGGTGTGGACTCCTCAGACCCCAGAAGAACTTGTTACAAATATTGTATAGTAATTTTAAAATGTATGTAAATATTGATAGCTGATGTTAAAATCTTAACTCTTACAAAATTTATACTTTTTTTGTACCAAATTTAAGCTTTTTTTATACTTTATGTAATGTCAGGAATAAACAAGAGGCCTAAATTCTGCTCTTGGGTATATCCACTTGGTTCCTAGTAAACCTGGTTGAAAAGCCCCACATCCAAGTAGAAAGTATAGCTCTAAATCAGAGTGTTTGCATAATTGTTGTGACTTATTTTATATTACAGTAGAAAATCAGGACCCCATTGTACAGTGTACCCACATAGCAAGAGACTGTCCCTACGTGGAAGAACTACGCTATAAATAGACAAGACAGACGAATAGTATGGGGTGGAGGAAGGAAAGAGGCACATAGAAATGAAATGACTTTGCCGAGGAGACACTACAGATCAGTGGCAAAGCTGGTAGTAGAACCTAGACCTCATGAATCCTAGTAAATCACCATAACCAGTGAACCATGCTATACTTCTAACTACTAGAGAGAGATCTCTTTTAACTGCTGTAGAAGTTCGGAATTTTTTTTGTTTTGTTTCGTTTATGCCTCCATTCAGCCAATGACTCAAGAAAATCTGCCACCCACACTGGAACCGTGAAACAATTACAAGTCATATTCCATGGGAACCACATCCTGAAAGATATCTTTCCTGAACCCCTTCTTCTTGCCTTCAAACACTCCCCCTTACCCCCGCACCTTGCCAAGCTTATCAGATGCAAGTTCTCCACAGACCAGGGCTCACCAGCTCCAAACGGCACAAGACTCAGCCATAAGATACACAACCTGCAGACCTATTTACAGTGCTACGATGATCAGTGCTCCCCAACAACACACCTTCCTAGATCCGTGGCTCCTACACATGCCTATCATAATATGGGGTTTGTCGCATACAGTGCCTTAAATGCCCCAATAACAACTATGTGGGTGAAACCAGACAATCACTGTGTTCTCAAATGAACTCTCACAGAAAAATAATACACAAATGCAATATTAGCTGTGGGCAAACACTTATCACAAAATAATCAGTCTGTATCTGACCTCTCAGTCCTTGTCCTCAAAGGAAACCTGAATAACACCATCCAAAGGTGAGCCTGGAACTTTAAACTCATAACTTTGCTAGATGCTAAAATTCATGGTCTTAATAAAGACACTGGATTCATGGCTTATTACAATAATCTATAACCCACTAGCCCCCTCTTTTGGCCTGCCTCTTGGAGCTGCAGAGGCATTAATGGGCCACTTCACCTTGAATGGTCTCTTCTTAGGGCTTGTCTACATCAGAAAGTTGCAGCGCTGGTGAGGGAGTTACAGCGCTGCAACTTTGAAGGTGTACACATCTGCAGGGCACCACCAGCGCTGCAACTCCCTGTTTGCAGCGCTGGCCGTACTCCCGTTTTGTCTCGGGTGTAGAGGATCCAGCGCTGGTGATCCAGCGCTGGTAATCCAATGTAGACACTTACCAGCGCTTTTCTTGACCTCCGTGGAAGGAGGAAGCCTCTGGTAATCAAGCTGGTCTCCTTTCCCGGTTTGCTCTCTCGTTCCCGGAGCCCAGAGCAAGCAGGTCTCCTTCCCTGCGGTTTGCTGGGTGGCTCCGGGAACGCGAGAGCAAACCGCGGCGAAGCGGGTCTCCTTTCCCGGTTTGCTCTCTCGTTCCCGGAGCCCCGAGCAAGCAGGTCTCCTTCCCTGCGGTTTGCTGGGTGGCTCCAGGAACGAGAGAGCAAACCGCGGCGAAGCGGGTCTCCTTTCCCGGTTTGCTCTCTCGTTCCCGGAGCCCAGAGCAAGCAGGTCTCCTTCCCTGCGGTTTGCTGGGTGGCCCCGGGAACGCGAGAGCAAACCGCGGCGAAGCGGGTCTCCTTTCCCGGTTTGCTCTCTCGTTCCCGGAGCCCAGAGCAAGCAGGTCTCCTTCCCTGCGGTTTGCTGGGTGGCTCCGGGAACGAGAGAGCAAACCGCGGCGAAGCGGGTCTCCTTTCCCGGTTTGCTCTCTCGTTCCCAGAGCAAGCAGGTCTCCTTCCCTGCGGTTTGCTGGGTGGCTCCGGGAACGAGAGAGCAAACCGCGGCGAAGCGGGTCTCCTTTCCCGGTTTGCTCTCGCGTTCCCGGAACCCCCCTTGAAGCCGCCCAACAGCGCTGCAGTGTGGCCACATCTAACACCACTTGCAGCGCTGGTTGCTGTAAGTGTGGCCACTCTGCAGCGCTGGCCCTATACAGCTGTACTAATACAGCTGTAACAACCAGCGCTGCAAAACTTTAGATGTAGACATGGCCTTAGACTGTTAACTACTTATGCTCAACAATCTGTTCCACCTTGTTCCCACAACAAATAAGCTGTGACACTGAGTACCTTTCCTGAACCTGAAAAAGAGCTGTGTTTAGCTCAAAAGCTTCTTTCACCGACAGAAGTTGATAAAATATATTACATCACCTACCTTTTGTCTAATGAAAATTTTGACAGCTGCCAGCATTTCATGGCTCTTTAGTTCCTAGCACAGAACTTAAAATGTGAAGGCATAAATTATGCCTCTGGAACATCCATTTCAGCTCCCTACTTTAGACAGGTGATTGAGTATGAAGAATAGAAGAATCTGTTCCTGTAAAGCCAAGCAAATGTTAATTTTTTTTTTAGTTTAGTATAATTGTGGAGTACAGGATCAACATCCTTGCTGAACTCTGGACATCCCAGTTGAACTGTGTTCTCACTGGCTTGGTATTGGATTCACTCAGGTTTATTGGTCACAGACTGTTAAGAGTTGATTTCTAAAGACATTTAACCTAGAATTGTTCCAGGTCTTGAACATATCAGCCAAAGGTCCCAATGACCTTTGACTCAGATGACAGGACTTAAACTTGGGTTCATTGTTATAAAACATAGTTTGAAAGTAGTTGAGCTGAATACTGTGCTGTCAGCTTCTTTAAATCACAAAAAGCAATAGTCTCAGGGAAGAAATTGTAAGCATCTAAGCAAGTTTTTCCATGACATTTTAGTCCCACAATAAACAAAGCCAAAGCCAGCTTAGAAGAGGATACCGAGTGACGGATAATCTGTTTTCTTCTAGTTTACATATACCATACAGCCAGAGTAAGGTAATAATTGTGCTTAGCCCATTGGAAAGGAGTAATTTGAGAATAAGTGGGATTAGAGAAAGATGTGCATCTCTTATGTCTTTGGAGTAAGAGAGGGGATGCATGTGGTGGTGGTGGGGGAGAAGCGATAGTAAAAATGGGAAGGCAAACAAAATCAAAAGGCTTTCAGAATTGCTTTGTCAGTTCTTAGGCCCTCAGTTAAAAATTTAATTTGCTACCTAAAATAGATGTCACAATCACCAGTTTGGTAAATAATTCATTCATAAGACAAGGTCCTGCCTGAATTACCCACCAGTTAGTGCAGAGGTGGGCCACATCTGGCCTGTGGGACCCTCCTGCCCGGCCCCTGAGCTCCTGGCTCAGGAGGCTAGCCCCCGCCCCTCCCCTGTTGTTCTCCCTCCCACGCAGCCTCAGCTTCCTCCACCGCCAGCGCAGTGCTCTGGACAGAGAGTTCCTGGGACAGCGCAGCTGCAGAGTCCGTCTTGACCTGGTGCTCTGTGCTGTGCAGTGGCTATGACATGGCTGTAGCTTCAACCAGCCATTGATGCTCCAGCCAGCATGCTGAGTGGGGGGAGAGGGTGGATAGAGGGCAGGGGAGTTCGAGGGATGGCCGCGGTGTGTGAATAGGGTTCAGAGTGGTCAGAGGCCAGGGAATAGGGGGGTTGAATGGGGGCAGGGGTTCTGAGGGGGCAGTCAGGAATGAGAGGAGGGGTTGGATGGGGCGATGGGGGGGCTTTCAGGGACAGGGGTTGCGGTAGCAGTCGGAACAGGGAGAAGGGGTGGTTGGATGGGGCAGGGATCCTCGACGGGTAGTCAGGAAGGAAGAAACAGTCAGGGGACAGAGAGAAGGGGTGGTTGGATGGGGCAGGAGTCTTGAGGGGGCCGTCAGGAATGAGGGGAGGGGTGGATGGGCTGGTGGGGGGCAGTCAGGAGCAGGGGTTCTGGGGGCAATCAAAGGACAGAGAGAAGGGGTGATTGGATGGGGCAGGGGTCCCTGGGGAGGGGAGAGCGTCAGGAATGAGAGGAGAGGTTGGATGGGGTGGCAGGGGTTCTGGGAGTGGTCAGGAGACAGGGACTGGGGCGGGGGTGGATGAGTCAGGGGTCCCGGGGTGGAGGCTCTCAGGGAACGGGGGAGGATGGGGTAGGACTCCTGGAGGGGGCAGGTGAAGGTTGGGCCATGACCACCCTCCCTTACCCAGTCCTCCATACAATTTCCAAAACCCGATGCTGCTCTCAGGCCAAAAAGTTTTCCCCCTCTGTGTTAGTGAGTGAAATGTATTGCAGTGTGCTGAAATTGACACAACTGAAGACTTAAGAATCCTCTGACTACTTTTCCTTTGCTGTTCTCTTTGAACAGATAATCTGAGGTGGTCTAATTAAAACTGAGGACCCCAAGTCATGTTTCACACGTTATCCTTTGCTGTCTTTGTCTCTAGGCTTCTTTTTTAGCTTGACAAGTAATGCTATTGCAAGGTAGCACTTACCATCAGGTTATTCAGCTCGAACATGTTTTTCATGACCTGAGCCACATTGTGAGAGACTGTAGACTGTTCCAGGAGCTCCTGGATATAGCAGTATTCAAGACAAAGGATGAGAAAAGAAGTGTCCTCCATAGAGTACAATGACTTACCGACATTTTGTTGCAACTTTTTTGCTCTGTCATATTGCTCATCAACTGGTATCCACAGATGCTGGGTACAAGAGCTTAATATGAGATCTTTCTGTTCTAAATCTGTAAAGAGTGCTTAACTCCTTTCACCATACATTGAAGGAGCTGGAACCTTTTCAAAGAAAGGGGATGTGGGGTGGAGGGAGAAAGGACACAGCAGCAGTCACTTTCAGCTTCCATCCCAATGGGCTGTGATTACTTATGAAACAGCAATGGCTAGTCCATGGAGTTTTGTAGCTTGACCATTGACTTTACGCATGGAAGTAGCCTTAGATAGATAGATGGAGTATGATCTCTCGAAGATCCTCTTTGCTTATGAAGAACTATTTGGGCTGAACCTGGAAGCCTGAGCAGGAAGTCACTGTAGTTGGAGATGTAGTAGAATATGCTCCTTACTACTCAATAAGCAGAGCAGACCTATTTTTTGCAGATATAGCTTCTGAGTGGTCTTAAAAAATGCCACCCCTTCACCCAAGTGAATCAGTAAGCTAGTCTGGCTTTTGAAATACTCATTACGCAAGTATTTCTGCATTTATCCAGGCCCGCCATTAAGTTTGTCTCGCTGCAGCTCCAAGAGGCAGGCCCAGCCCTGACAGCCACAGGAGACTTAGCTCCTCTTTTTGGGAAAATATCCCAGTTATTTTCCAGCTTTAGGAGAATCTACATTCTGATTTACAAAAGATTAAAAAAGATGGTATCACCTTTTGCTTCTCTGTGATGTATGAAGACCTAGAAATTTAGTTTTTCCAAAAATATTCCCTTTGCTTGATAATTTACATTAGACCTGTGGTTTTTGACATGTGGTCTGTGGACCCTTGCGGTCCACAGACTGTGATTTCCAAAGGCGTCTGCATATCCATGTGAAATATTTTTAGAGGTCCGCAAATGAAAACGGTTGAAAACCACTGCATTAGACATACCCAAGTCTTGTTTTGCTGGAGAACCTGCTAGACATCTCTCAGCACATTTTAATGTATGTGCTTATACCTTAGTTGCAGGGCAGCAACATTGCATCTTTAATATCCTGGTGAAAGTCTTTGTTAAAGTTAAGTATTAGAATGAAACAAGCTTGACAGCTGACTTGAAGAAAAGTCTCTTCCCCTCAAATCACCTGGACTGATAGGAACTTGCCATTCCAAGTGCCTAAGGCCTCTGGACCAGAATGGTGAAGCCATTGGTCTCTTCTTGTATTTTTCACAGTGTTTGGATATCACGGGAAAGGCATGGAGAAGAGATACTGGCCAGAAGTGCAACGGCATATCCATTAAGTTCTCCCACCCTGCATTGATTTCCATGAATGAAAAAACAGTGGTGGGTTCTCTCACGTACTTGCTAAAAGTTGTTCCACTTCAATAACTCCAGTTCTTGCATCACAGTGGAACATGAACTCAGAGAGATGCTATTCAGAAGTGTCTGCCAGTTGCCTGCTCAGCTAACCTATCTCTTCTAGTTCACTTTTACCCAGGACTTGAACCAAAGCCAGATTTCTGTACCTCCTCCCTCCCCCCCAATTTTTTTTTTGTTGTGCAGCATCAGCCTCCTCACCCACCTGCTTTTCATAAATAAGCTATTGTGTTGATCACCATTGTAGTCATAGGTTGAGTACACAACAGGAAGAGAATGAAAGATGACTGATAGTACAGTCTTGAGTTCCTTCTTCCTCTTCTAGCAGACACACCTGATGATAATGCAGATATCTATCTCAAATCTGCTAGCTTGCAAAGAAAGTTGTGGCAGTTCATTGCATCAAGTTGTGGAAAAATTGTGTAAGTAAAGTTGTGAATACAGGACAAGCAAATTTAGTTGTCAGTTTTAGGAGCCCATGAACATTGTTGGCCAGCTGTGCATTAGCATGTTTTTAGCAAAAACAGGTTTAGTCAGTTTTTTATACAAGACTAAGTACTGAAAAAACAATGAGTAAAACAAAAGGAAGTATTTCTTCACACAGTGCACAATCAACCTGTGAAACTCTTTGCCAGAGGATGTTGTGAAGGCCAAGACTATAACAGGGTTCAAAAAAGAACTAGATAAATTGATGGAGGATAGGTCCATCAATGGCTATTAGCCAGGATGTGCAGGGGTGATGTCCCTAGCCTCTGTTTGCCAGAAGCTGGGAATGGGAGACAGGGAATGGATCTCTTGATGATTACCTGTTCTGTTTATTCCCTCTGGGGCACCTGTCATTGACCACTGTTGGAAGACAGGGTACTGGGCTAGATGGACTGTTGGTTTGACCCAGTATTGCCGTTCTTGTGTTCTTAGCCATACCAGCAGGTTGTTACTGGCACCAGCACTGCATGGCTGCACTATCTGAGAAGTACCATGTAACACATGCTTTCCCAATCAGTTCTGAATTTGTATTAACTCTAAGAGCTCACACACAGTTTGTCATCCCCATGAATTGGATGGTTTGAAGAGACATGTTGACTCTTCTGGAATCACTGGAGAAACATATTTAATAATTTTAACTGTAACTGTAGGATCTTTATGACTTTGGTCTTGAAGGGACACCTGGTGTGATGCTTTGCAAATGTCTGTTTCATGGGCTAGAGCCAACTGTGTGTTCCTAGAGTTCATAAAGTAACAGCTGGGGACTAGAGGCAATTTATTCTCAGTGAAGGGCTCAGACACCTGCTGGACCAGAGGAGAAGTAAAACTTCAGGGCTCAGTGTCAGCAAAATCTCTGTGGGGTTTTTTTTTTTTTTTTTTTTTTTTTGGCCTTTGCCTTAGTAACCTTTGAGTGTCATGGTGATTGCGGGGAATGCATAAAGTTCTGTTGTAGTTGAGGCTGACGTAAGGCCTGTATGCTCCATGTTTTAAAAACTACTGACTTTTGGTTGTTCCTAAAACAGAATTCTGCATTTTTGGCCATGGAAGCCACCATTTTTGCTGCAGAGAGGTGCCTGACACTGTTTTCCTTCTTCCTGTCCTGTCAGGACCTGGCTGGTCTCTTTGTTCTCCAGGTTACAAAGGAGAGTTGATTGGATTTGTATCTCATACTCCTGATCTGTCCATAAAAGGATATAAGTGAACTGCAGAGGAACTTTTCTTTCTTCATCTTGCCCAGAGCACACTCAGCATCTCTTGTTCATCAGTATTATCCTGGGTTTTCTAAAGCTTGTGGTTTTTCCTTGAGCTGCTACAAGCCCCATCTTTCCAGGCTGAACATGAGCTGGTTGGGTTGGTTAAACGCTGACAAATCTTCACTAATAGTTCCTGAGAAATGTATGAGAATGGGCATATCTTTAGAAATCTATCTGGGAAGAACAGACTAGCTAGTTTCAATAACTCGCTTGCCTGTCTGAGACTCATCCCTTTTCTGGGCAAAGCTAGCCACAAGCCACCAGGGTCATTTCAAATTCTCTCCTTTCCAAGAAGCAGCATGTGGCAGACATTGATTCCTGGATAGGGCAAATGAGGGAGAATAGCAGTAGGAATGAAGGTGGAGGGAACCCAGTTGAAATGGGCCTGTATGGAACTCTGGGAATCCCTACAATGAGAGAATTTGGTTGGCAGTGTTCCTCAGTTTCTTTGCAAAGAATCAATGTTATGTTTGCAACACTTTTATTTTGGCTTTGTTTTTAAACAAATGTTAAATTAAAATTGCTGCAGAATGTCCATCATGCCAGGGTGTTCAAAGGGCAGCTTCTGAGCCCCATGAGCGCTTGATATTAAGGCCCAGTGTGTTACGCAGCAAAGACATTTCCCTCCAGTTGCCACAAGTCAGTTTAATATCCTGTTCTACACTGGGGGACATGTAGCTATGTCTGTGGGTGTGAGTAGGTGCCTCGGAAGGGAACTCAAATGGATTTTTTAACAATGTAAAGAATAGTTTGCAAGAGTAGGTGCATACTCAATGTAGGAACTTTCTGCAGATTAGGCGTTTCCCTGGATGTGGAAATTTTAAGGGATTCCCTGAACAATTCTTCCAGGAATTGTGCTCATGAGTACAGGTGCTTAAAAGGGAAGGCTTCTCTATTCAGCCTTTTTTATTTTTTCTTTTCTCCCCACCCCTTAAAGTTATTTTATCTCTGCTGTCCTGTGGCAGAGCTTATTAACATAGGAGGAAACCCTTTTTTGATGCACTTGAAGAAATCCACAGCTGTGGGTGTCTAATGTCTTGGAGGGCCTATGTTCCATCAGAGCTTAGGATCCCTTTAGAGCAGGTGCCTCTTTCACAAGGCATTGCTTGCATTTCTTCAGTGTTTTCTTTTTTTTTTTTGGCTTGTTCTCTGCTCCCTTCTTTCTTCCTCCTCCCTCTCCTTGCAAAAATTATATCTAGGTAAGCCACTTGAATAGCATGAGTTTCTATCCCTAGAAAAGAAAAGATGAGGTGTTCAGTAACTTTTCTGCTTTATCCTATCGTACAGAAGGTCTGTCATCTATTACAATAGCACCAGATGTCCCAATATGAATGGTGCCCCCATTATGCTAGTTGCTATACAAACTTATGAGGATGTGGTTCCTACTCAGCAGAGCTTCCAAAAGAAAACCGTGCAGCAGTTGAAGAGAGAGGAATACAATCATAGATACAATTGCAATTATTTTCCTAACTCTAACTTTCCTCCAACAGGTAATTGGCTGACTTTTTATAGGATCATCTAAACTTCTCTGTACAGACCCCCAGAAATTGATAGGCACCTTATAAATATTACAATATATAAATTGTGGAGTACTGTGACATTTGCTAGCATTTCTGCTGTCCAACAGTTTGATCAGTTGAATCTTTGTAGAAAAAACTTGTGAGAACCTATGAAATGTAAAATTGTGCTTACAGACTGACTTAAATTTTTGAGCAAAATATTGGATTAAATAGACTAACAAAAACATGTCTGCTGTAAACCACTGCAAGCAGTGAATTGTTTCTGGAAGATGAATTAGTACATCAGTGAATTAACCCAATAACCCCCTGTTTTTATCGGTCTCACCTTTTTCTTTCTGAGGCTTCCCAATATGCTGTGAAAACTCCAGGGGTTACGGGGGCAGGGACATGGTGGCTCAGGGCTTCAGCCAAAAAACATTAAAAGAAGAAAATTGGAAAAGTCTTACTGTTCAATTAAGTTTTATTTGTAACAGAGCACAGTAGAAAGGAAACTATTTAAGATCTATACAGCCTCTCTAGTTTTCATTTGTCCTATAAATCCAGTAGATAATGATCCCTATTTAAAGAACCGTGGCTATAATGCATTGATTATTTACCTCTGAATTAAAATGTATAGGAATGTAAAGTGACTATCATTGCATATAATTTTGTGGCAAACAAAACTATCATTTAAATTGGTATCTTTTTTGGAAAAATAGGTGTTTATAGGATAAACAGAAGGCCATAACTTTTTTGCTGAAACAAAAAATTGAAAAGTATTAAAAGAAAAGCAGTTTTTAATCTCATTGTAACCATGGTCCTGTAAAACGTAGACATTCTAAACATACTTGGAGTGAAGGCATCCAATAAAAACAAACCTGTCTCTAGTAATGGAAAAACTTATTCAATACAAGGCAAGAGTAGAAGCTAGCAGAAAGACAGTTAAACAATCTTATCCTTAACATGGATATGAAAATTAAGCATTTTATGACTTGTTCTCATGCATGTTGGCTGAAGACAATTCCATTCTATTGGCTTCCTCCCCAGACAAACACCTGAGCACATTGTATCTTGGCACTGCATAATTTTAAACAGTATAAAGTTGTGGTTCTTGCCAATTTTGCCAAGTGATGGGCTTTATGCTTTTATAAGTACTTTGAGAATTTATAACTTTATTTTCAAAGCTCCTTTTAAAATTTAAATGGGAAATCAAATTATAGAATCATAGAATTGGAAGGGACCTTGAGAGGCCAGCTAGTGCAGTGCTCTGCATTCATAGCAGGACTAAGTACCTAGACCATCCCTGACAGGTGTTTGTCCAACCTGCTCTTAAAAATCCCCAATGATAGAGATTCCACAATCTTCCTAGGCAATTTATTCTAGTGCTTAACCACTCTGACAGTTAGGAAGTTTTTCCTAATGTCCAAAAGATTATCTAATGAGCAACAAAGTCACTTTTAGAATAGATGTCCTGTTGTGTTGTGGAACATTGCCACTTGCAGAAAAAAGATTTATCTGACACTAACAAGCTCTCTAAATGCCATTATTTCTCTGGTTTCTGGCTATATTTTGGCATGGGGGAGAGGCTTCTGACAACATTAATACACACAGAAGGGACTGTGACTAATAATCTTATCTTGTCTACATAACGGTTTAGTGCATGTGAGCCAGGGTGTCAATTCACAGTGCACTGTCACCATGTGGACCCTGCTACTACACACTAAAAGTTCCATAGTGCACTTTGACACATTCGTAATTCAGAGTACACTACGGAACTTTTAGTGTACGGTACTAGGGTGCATGTGGCCAGCTAGTGCATTGTAGATTGACTCTGACTTGCATGCACTAAATCACCATGTAGACAAGCCCTTAGTCTTCAAATTTCAGTAGTTTAAGATACGTAGATGAGCTATGTGTTTTAATGTAAATGAATGAGTAAACGAAAGTTGGGATAGAATAACTAAAGAATACACTAGTGTCTTGGTGTGTGACAGAACTGTAACTTGTGATAAAATTTGACTGTAAATTCCAAATCTTCAGTTTAAGACTTCAGAATAAATCAAGTTATCTTCCCACATACAAAATCTTGCGGGTTTTTTTTTTGCACAGTACCCTGTTACGTATTCACATGACAAACTTAGATGCATAACACCTTGCATAAAACTATATTTAAAATATTTTTGGTTAGCTTATGGAAAGCACTAACTTTGCTTCCGCTTACGTTGAAAACAAAACAATCAATTCCACTTGTAGACTTTTCTGCCTTTGGTGTCCTGATCAGGAGTCTCAGGTGTGTGTGTGGCGGGGGTGGTTGTTCCAAGCGGGGCCATGACTTCAGGAGAGCATATATAGGGATGTTTCTCTGAATTGTGGCCAAGACTAGTAAACTATTTGTGAGGATTCTGTTTTTCCATAGGTTTCTTTTCTACATTTTAAAATATTTTGTTTAAGGTTCTTTGTTTTCCTTGACTGCCTATAAAATTCCAGCTGGTCTGTGCTTTCTAGGTTGTCCTTGTTTTGTGCTTGTGTGAACAAAAGTGAACTGTAACTAAACAACTAAAATTTCTCATGGTTTAGAATTTAAACCATAGCCATATTTAGATTATCAACACTTTTCTGGTAGCCAATCCATGTGGAGATTGTAATACCAGGAATTGTCTTGTGAGATAGGATTACTGACCTCCTGTCAAGGTTCCTTCCCCACTCTGAACTTTAGGGTACAAATGTGGGGACCTGCATGGACACTTCTAAGCTTAATTACTAGTTTAGATCTGGTACACTGCCACCATCAGAATTTCAGTGTCTGGAGCACTTTCTGTCCCCCCAAAACTTTCCCCTCCCTGGGTTGCCTTGAGGGACTTCAGCAATTCCCTGGTGAACACAGATCCAAACCCCTTGGATCTTAACACAAGGAGAAATTAACCATCCCCCCTCATTTCCCCCCACCAATCCCTGGTGAGTCCAGATCCAATCCCCTTGGATCTTAAAACAAGGAAAAATCAATCAGGTTCTTAAAAAGAAAGCTTTTAATTAAAGAAAGAAAAGTAAAAATCATATCTGTAAAATCGGGATGGAAAATACTTCACAAGGTAATCAGATTCATATAGCCCAGAGGAACCCCCTCTAGCCTTAGGTTCAAAGTTACAGCAAACAGAGATAAAATCCTCTCAGCAAAAAAGGAACATTTACAAGTTGAGAAAACAAGAATAAGACTAACACGCCTTGCCTGGCTGTTACTTACAAGTTTGAAACATGAGAGACTGATTCAGAAAGATTTGGAGAGCCTGGATTGACGTCTGGTCCCTTTTAGTCCCAAGAGCGAACAACCCCTAAAACAAAGAGCACAAACAAAGACTTCCCTCCGCCAAGATCTGAAAGTATCTTATCCCCCCATTGGTCCTCTGGTCAGGTGTCAGCCAGGTTTACTGAGCTTCTTAACCCTTTACAGGTAAAAGAGACATTAACCCTTAACTATCTGTTTATGACACCTCTATTGCAATGTGAGGAGCATTTTAAAAATTATTAGGATACATCTTTTAAAAACCCTGTCTTTGTTAGAGCACACTAATCATGATCTTAAACTGAGGAATGGGAACTCACTCTTCCCTCTCCCCCCTTTCCCATGTGCCTCAGCTTTCGTTGCTCACATGTGCTTTACTAACTCTCTGTAGGTAGGTGCTCTCTAAGTATATTTGTTAAAGAACCATGAAATAACACTAATCTAGAATGGTAACCCCCCCATGCCTTAAATATATGACTCTTTAAATAAACACACATTCTGGCTAATGTCTTCTCATCCAGGGTATGGCTGTTAGGCAAAGAAACGCGAAGAATCCAGGAGTGATCAGTATTTGTACAGGAACTAGTCTAGGTGGGGATTAAAATGACTGAAGCCTTTTTCGAGCTCCTATTTAAGATGCCACAGATCACAAACTGACACAAGGACAAGTGGACATCAGGCCACCAGAAATAAAAAGCAAAGTAAAAATGGATAACATACACGTCTACATAGAGTGTGTGTGTTTTGGGATGGGTGGGGGCCCTCACTGTATATATCTGAGACCAAGAATTTGGATTGTGTGTAGGAAGCTTCTGGCCCTCTACACCAGAGATTCTTAACCTTTTTCTTTCTGAGGCCCCACTCCCCAACATGCTATAAAAACTCCATAGCCCACCTATGCCACAACTGTGTTTCTGCATATAAAAGCCCCATGCCAAAGAGGCCCCCACAAAGCTACACTGCTCAGGCTTCAACTTCAGCCCTGGGTGACGGAGCTCAGGAACCTGAGCTTCAGCCTCATGCGGTGGGGTTTCGGCTTTCTGCCCTGTGCCCCAGCGAGACTAATGCTGGCCCTGCATGGACTCTCCCCCCCTCTCCCCCCCACGAAACCTGCTTGAGGCCCCCCCCCCCCGGGGGCTCTGGACCCCTGATTCAGAACTAGGGCTCTACACAAAGTACAATTGTTCATTTTGAGTATGGGCTAGGATCAATTTCAAAACGATAGGGAAAAGTATTAAACTATATGTAGGCCACTGATGTCAAACTTGGGCCTTATGGTCTGGATCTGGACTGCTTTATGTGACCTGTATAGCAAATTCAGATTCAGCAGAACCATAATTCTCACTTAGTCTTTTAGTCCTCATGGCCAGCCCTTCCAATTATAAACAGTTTTAAACTAATTAAATGTTATCTTTCATTTGCACACAGCCTGAATCAATGACTGAGTCCTTGTCGAAGTACACAAGTTGAACCAGTTTTAACTAAAAATCAATTGGCTAAAGCAGTGCAAACCTCTGTTTATGCTTAAATCTTTTTACACCAGGCTTATATCTACTTTACTTTAAATTGGACATAAGCTATCTTTATATTTAGTAGTATTGTGCTAATACAGACATAAGGTTACTTGGTACTGTCTCATCTCTTTTCAAAAAAGTGGCTAAATTTAAGACTAATAGCTAGGAAATGTAGTCTCCCCCACAACCTTAACTCTGCCCATGTGGAGATGGCAGTAGGCATTCTGAACATAGACGAGATCTGTGCTCAGCATGTTGCTCCTAATCGGACAATTGCTCCATCCCTCAGTATGGGATGTGCTTGCAGGTGGTTAGTGTGTTTTACTCTTGCCTTCTGAAGCTGATGTTCCACCAGGGCTGTCAGTAAGAAAAGAAAACAAGCATTTCACCCATCAGAACAACCCCTTGCATATTCTTGGTATCCACCAGAATTCAACTTCTGCACTGGCATTAACATAGTCACAATGGCATGGACATGATGCCTGTCCTCTGCGTACTGTTGTACTGGTGAGTACTAGCAGTGTGGTGTGTCACACCATTTTGTGGTGCAAAGTGTAATAAAGAGTAGCCAAAGATGACATCTCAGAGGGATTCCTCAAGACCGGATGAAAGTGGTGAGAAACTATAGAATTTCTTGACTAAAAAATAATGGTTGGATTTAGCTAGTTGTATCTGCTAGGCCATACCTAAAATCCTCTTTTTACTAATCAAGGTGAGACCTTAAAAGTTCCCGTAACACTGATCATTGCTCTCCTAACCCTTGGGAAGGGCACAGTCCTATAGTTTTGCAGGCATAGGTTGCACTCAAAAGTGGGGAGATGTTACCTTACATATGTATATTTCCCTGTCTACAGAGGCTTGGGTTTAGCCACTCTCTGTGTTGTGGAAGGGCATGAAACAGTGGTGAACAGGCTTGTTTTTACTTAACTTGCACTTAATTCCCTTCCACCATCCTTTTGCAATGGTGAGGTGACATGACTGGCATAGAAGGACTTCCTGGTCACTCACTGCCATGCTGCTACAGATCTGCCATCGTTGTGGCCTCTGGAAAAGAGGCAAATTGGTAGCCATGGAACTGTGAGGAGTTTGTGTACCAGCTGGAGGCAACAAAAGGAAGAGAGCCCCAAACTTGCTAAGCTGTCATCAGAAGTATAGAACAAGGATGAGCAACTTTAAGGTGGTAGGCCACAAACTCCAAACTACCCTTTGGTGAGTCATACATCATTAAGGTTGAGCCAGGTCACAGAGTCATACAGTCTTTTAGTAAAGCTGCTGCTGCCTCATACTGCTTTACTCAGTTCAGCTCTGCTTCCCCTTCCAAGTCTGTGCCATGCCACCCAGCTCCAGTTATTGCCTGCCCATTGGCTTATTGTTTGGGAGCTGAGAGCTAATCTGATTCTGGCCATGGCCCTCCAGCATGGGGTGATGAGAGCAGGGTACAGTTTCACCAATATGGAGGAGGTAACCAGAGCTGGGTGGTGTAGGTTGGAGCTGGAGCCTTTGCCAGTGGGGAGCCTGGTGCCTGGGCTCCCCACGTATCAGTCTTTCTGTGGTGGAGCAGCAGGAACGCATGAATCAGGTTGCAGTGCCACTCAGATTTGGCCTAGCCTTCCCCTCCATCATGCCAGCAAGGAAGAGCTTTGCCATTACACCACCCAGCTCTGGTTAATGCCTACCCAGGGCCAAGGTAGGTTGGGCTAGCTATAATCAGTTTGGCTGTGCATGTTGGAAGCCAAAGGGAAGGCAATAAGCAGAGCCAGGTGGCGTAGGGCAAAGTCCTTCTGCTATGTGAGTGAAGAAGACGTGGTTGGACCTAGAGTTGCCAGGCATTTGGATTTTAACTGGAACGCCTGGTTGAAAAGGGATCCTGGTGGCTCTGGTCAGCACTGCTGACTGGGCTCTTAAAAGTCTGGTCAGCAGCACAGTGGGGCTAAGGCAGACTCCCTTTCTGCAATCAGAAAGTTGGCAACCCTAGTTGGACTGATGATGCGTGTGATCCTGCTCCAAGTCCCCGGTTCCATTCCTGTCTGTACCCCCTTCTCCCCTGGTAACTGTCCTCACTTTAAACACTATGTGATGCTCAAATTTTAACTGGGCCTGAGAGCTAATTGGGTGGGCTGTGGTCCACCCATGGATACACTGCTGTTCAGCCCCTGTCCCCAGAATATTTTCATTAGCTGTCTGTGGACAGGCTGAATAAAATTCATCCAGCCTGCTTAGATCATCCTCCAGGCCACCAGTTGCCCATCCCTGGTGTAGAGGGTAGAAGCCCTAAACTCCCATGTACAACATGGGAAGTTTAGATGTAAAATGACCTATCCATCATAGTGGGCTGTTTTCTGCTGAATGAATACTCCATGGAGATGACTCTAGACAGAAACAGTAGCTCTGACCAGTACAAACTGCCCTATTGATCTCATCTCAGTTGGTGTAGTCTGTGTTCCTCTTCTACTCCCAGTCTCTCTCTACTGTATGATTTATGTATTGAACATGTCCTCACTCTAGTTTTTTGTTTGCCTGTGCCATGCACCAGTTACACCTGTTCTCATTCCTCAGGGTACTTCTGTTTGCCTGTGGCATGCAATATACATGCCTGTTCCTAGCACAGACTCAGTCAATCTTTGTGCCTAGTGCAACCTCACAGGAGGGTCTTTCACAGTGTGGATGTGATTTAAATCACTAATCAGGAAGACTTGATTTAATTATGGATTTCTACATAAAAGGTGCATTCTTGTTGGTTGTTAAGCCCAATGTTGAGAACTTTTGGCTGTGACAGTGCCATCTATTTTTTCAAAATTTTGTTCACAAACTGTCATTAGATTAGGCCAGTTCTTGATATAGTGCTCAAAATAGTCCACTACTGAGTCCCGTCAAGACTCGGATTAATAATTTTAACCTCCAGACCTTTTGCACACTGCTCAATTTCTCTTTCATACGCTTTATCCAGCAATTTGCCTGAGACGTCTGCTCTGTTGTATGGATTGTATCCTGGTCTTAATGACTGAACATGTTAATGAAGTGTGGATTCTCAATCATACGGAAAAGAGAGTTTGTTGCATAAACAAACCAGGCAATTTTTTCATATATTAACTCTTTTTGTACTCTGCTGGTTCTTATCACACATTTATCTGTGGTTGTTTCTGGATGATGGAGTTTGTTTTTTCTTTTTGCTACAGGTGATATACTGTGGCTATGTGATATACATGATGTGATTAAAACACTATAATTGGCAGATAACTCTGAAACTATAGAAAATGATGGTGATCTTGAAGGTAAATAGTCTTCAGAATCCTGTATGTTGAGTACGGATTCTCCTAAACAAAATAAATCAATGCAGTTATTTAATTATTACCATACTGCTCATTTAGTATTACTCTTTTTGCATTCACTGACACTCAGTATTACTTTAAAGGTATTTTTTTTTTCAGAACTGCATCTAAAATGATAGTACCATAGAGTAATAACTATATATTTTTTTGTTCAACCATAAGAATTTAAGAATAGTGCAGAGGGAAGACAGGCAGCCCTTTAAGAAAGAAGTATGAAATAAAAAAGTTTACCAACCTGAAGATCCTGCATGTTCAGACATGTTCCTTTCATCATCTTCAACCCAGCTTCCTCCTGAGAAGGAACACTTCTCATGATGTTTCATTTGGGCAATCAGGCCTTATCATAGAATCATAGATTATTAGGGTTGGAAGGGACCTCAGCAGATCATCTAGTCTAACCCCCTGCTCAAAGCAGGACCAGTCCCCAATTGGCCCCCTGAAGGATTGAACTTACAACCCTGGGTTTAGCAGGCCAATGCACAAACCACTGAGCTATCCCTCCCCCCTTGCATTTTTTGTTGCACTGTTTGTATTTGCATGCATGCCTGTCTTACCCTTACCCACAGGTAGAGGAACTTCATTAAAATATTCCCAAACTGGGTCTTTCTTATGGCCTGCGGCCATTATAGGTTTTCCTTTCTAGTGAGAGAATGGTATGGTAGATCTCAAATCAATGAAGGCTCCACTCAGAAAGACCTCAAGACTTCTGGAATATGCTGGTCAAACAGTTTCACTTTTGTTTCTACTGCCTGTCCCTTCCTTCTCACGTTTATCTCCAGACTTCTTCTCCTTGTCCAGATCTGTTCTGCTCCCAACAATCTTCTATTCATTGAACTTTTTGAAACTTTGCACTTTTAGAGAGAGATCAGAGATTGACTCTATACACAAATTTGCAGAGGGACATTAGGGTTGAAGTCTGTTATTTCTCACCTCTGTGTATTTATTTATTTAAAAACAACATTTTTTTGCTGTTAACAAGCATGTTGTCTTTGGAAACACAAATCCATAGTTTGAAAACTGCAAAACTAAGCTTCTCTGATGGTATCTTCTAGACTGAGCACTGAATCCTATTGGGTAGATAGCAAGATTATTTAGGTTAATCTATACAGAAGCTCTTGGGACCTCACAAGATTGGGTCCCTAATACATGAACTGTTAGAACTCATTTACAAAACTTTTCTTATACCCAAAGTAAACCAGTGTAAGGCAGGCTTCTTCCAATTTAAAATTGAACCTGAGTTAAACTGGTGCAACATTGTGTAGACCATAGGCCCAAGGGATTTCCTGCATGCATGCTAGTTTTTCTTGCTCAATAAGCATATGAGCTTCCCTATTGATCCTGAATGAGTCTTAATTTTTGAATTATTAGGTTTTGAAGATGAATTTTGGTGCTGGAGACTGGGTGAGCTCTGAGGTTGTCCACAGATGTGGGTTATATGTGAATACTGCTTTACAGTGGGCAAAAAGGTTGTAAGGACAGATGCACATTTTAAAAAAGTCATAGGGTTGGGTGGGTGTCAGCTAACTGACCCAAAACTTGAACCATTAATTGTATTCTGTCATTCAGCTTAACACAGCAGTTTTCAAGACTATCTGGGTGTGATGTGGATTTCAGAGCACTTGGAAAAATTGACTCTTAAATTGGAAGAGAGCTTTCTGTTTAACTGCAGAAATTGCTACTGCTCCCTTGTAATGAGCCTGGTATGAAGAGCTTAAAACAAACCCTTGTGAGGCTCTTAGGTTTACTAAATTGATTTTTTGAGGCAAGCTTGTGCAATGGCTGTGTAAAGAGGGCCATAAGTATGTAAAAGAACACTGTAAAAGTCTAGTGTAGACATAGTGATATACTACCTTTTTAATCTCTTAAACTAAAAAAGCCTGTGGGAGCTAAGGAAGTCCTTTGTCTTACTGGCTGGATATGGGTTTCAGACTCATAGGAGTCAGCTCCTTTGAGACCTAAAAGATCAACCAGCTTTCTGGAAGCCTGCTTCTCTCCCTTATCACTTGTTCTTTCCTAATAAATTAAATGTAGAAGACTATCCTTCCAAGATTTACAGTTCTGCCAGGTGTTGGAGTGGTGCTCATTTTGTTCCCTGTCCCCAAGACAGAATACTAAATCCTCAACCTGTCTTGGCAATATATGGAGTTTATAAAACCTATCACAGTTAAAATATATACTCAAATAGGGAAGAAAAAATCCCCTCTTCTGTAAGAAAAAAAAAATACAGAAGGGAGTATTAAATTTTCATGCTTCAAGACATAAGTTAGCCACTATCAGCTATTAAAGTTTCATGTTGGGTATATTATTTCATGATGGAATTTCCTGTACCTTCTACTGAAGCACTTGGCGGTGATCACTGTGGAAGGTAGGATTCTTGGTCTAAATCAACATGACCGTTACTATTAGAAGGACATTCAATAGGGTTCCAAGTATGTTCCTTCCTTAAACAAATCCTGACCTTTTGCCACTTGATCATTACCTTAACTGTGGCTGATGGAGCTGTCAAATATAGAAACTGTTTAGGCATTGGAATAACTTAAGTGCCTCTCGTGTCTTGCGTTTAGTTCCTTCCCTCAGTTTTTTTATTAAGTCACTAAAGTGAGAAATACCTAGACTTAACTAAACTTCAGTGGTTTGTCTCCAAGATTCCTCTAATTTTCAGAATGTTGACATCATAGAGATGTGATAATGAAGCAATACGTGTTGTCCAGAAATCTCATCTTAAGCATTGCAATATAGAATTCTCTAGGTCAGTAGTTTAAAGTTGCAATGTTTTTGTATGTTAGAAATTTGATTGCATTTTGTAGAAAATGAGTGAAGAAGGTGCAAGTCTGGTGTCAAGGATGCATTGTGTACTTGATGGTCCGGTGTAGTCACTACCTCAAATTTTTTAGATGCCCTGAAATGGGTGAATGGATCAGCAACTAAGGAAACATTTTTATCCAACTCTAAGATACTTCAGCAAGCAACTTGGATGTGCACACATGTGTCCCAGAAACAGCAGCTGTTCAGGATGAATAGCTGAAGGCACTGGTAATTGATTGTGGGATGTGTGTGTGGGGGGGTTAATAGTTAAAATTCTGCCTGTGATAGTGCTAATTAAAAGTATGTTTGCCCAGATGTGAAACAAACTGATAGCAGTCTGACTTCCACTGAACAGGTGACCACAGCTATCTCTAGTACTTCCTTTTCTCAGAAATACAGTTCATTTAAATTGAAATCCACAAAGCCCTTGCACCATATCAGTTGTCAGCTTTTCTCTCCCAGCCCTCAGGAAGACCTGGGAGAATAAGTAAGCCTTGCAGAGTAATCTAAGGGTTTATTTACATGGTGTGGCTCAGTGATCTAGTGGGATGTGATTTGTAAAGTGCTCTAATGATTTGGGTTCTAACTGCCCCTTGTAGATCCTGATGGAATGCTTCATAAATCACAGTGTTCTGGAGTGCTTTGCTGCACCATGTAGATAAGCCCTAAAAGATATTTTGCACCACTAGGGGGACTAGATCTCAAAGCAAATAACTATTTCCTGGAAACGCCTGCCTATTGTTATCCTCTTGTAGGAGGATATCTCAAGCACTCAACTGATCACAAATGCCTGAGCATTACATTGGTTGCTTTAATGGGGAGGAGGGAAATGGTCTCTGAGGAAACCAGATATTAGCTTTAACTTTTTTACATTTCACCAAGGAACCAACTGGAAACGGTTTCAGACTAGAGATTGCAGATGGTGGATGTTCTTTGTATGAACTATTTAAGAGCACAGCCTGTTTCAGTAACAGTGAAGTTTTTTATAGGGAGTAGCTCTGTATGGGTTGCATTACACTTTATTTTTTAAAAATCCCACTAGTAGCAGCAGCAGTGGTGAGAGTTTTACTGTAGACTAACTTACTGGCATTTTAATAACTCTGTTTTCTAACTCTGGTCAAACATGCTTTAAGTGGTCCATTAATTTACAACAGTGGCCATATGGAGCCCTATACTAGTACTCAGATCCTTGAAAGTCTTAGAAAAATAAGTCAAGTGTAGTCAGGGCTATAGAATGCATTGCAGTCATTGTCTTGATGTGATAAAGGCATGGCTCACTGAAATACACATATAAAAGAGATGGTTGTGACCCCTGTCAAGTGAGGGAAAGAAGGCATGGGGTCGGGGCGGGGAATCACAGATTAGGGATAGTTCCCAGATAGTGAATCCTGGTAGCATATGACAAGTGTACTCCTCCAAATGGAGTTCATATCAGCTTCCTGTTCCTCCCTTCCCCGTTTCTTAGAAACCTTTTAATTTTTCCTAGGGGACTGTAGAACTAAGGAGAACACATGCATTTGTAGGCTGAGTGCATTGCATACACTTGGGCATCTTGCATTTTTCCATTCTCTCCCTCCTCCTGCCCAAGCTCCCCATGTTCCGCTCTTTCAGAAAGACCCCTTTCTGCTCCCCCAACCCCTTCCCTCAGTCCAGGGGTTTTGTGTGTTTCCCCTCATACCACTGTGGCAGAGGCTGTGTGGCACACCCACACCCCCATTTCCCCATATCAGGGTCCAGCATTATCTCCACTCATGGCAGGGTCTCTGTGGTCCCTTCCTTCCAGGTCCATGTTTCCATGCCTACTCATCCTTCCATTCAGTTTCCCCTCCTTAGTGGTCTCTGCCATCATGGGTGCCTTCATCACCCAGTTCCCTCCACATCCCTGCTTTGCCCACCACCCTCTCGTATCTCTGGTTATGACTGTTTCCCCCCTCCCTTTCTAAATCCTCAATTTCTTCCCACTACAAGGCCCACCCTGTAAGGCTCTTATTTGTTAGAGTACAGGTTGTAGGCGGTCTCCCCACACAGCAAGTTAAACTGCTGCCTATGGTATGGGTGGGCAGTGGCTGGGGGCGGCAGAGACATTGCTCTGTCTGCAGCACTGGGCTGTCTAAGGGCCCCAATTTTCCTGTGAATCAGGCTTTTCCAATGTTCCAGTTTGCATCAAAATCGATAGGGTTGTGCACCATTGGTGCCCAACACATCCTCTGAAATTTCAGAATTGATTGTTTGTGGTGGTCTGAAGTTATCACATTAGACAAAAAAATACCATTGAGTGTTCATCATAACTTTGCTCTGTCAATTACTATTAGACCTGTATTGTCTTCCTTCCATTTTTTTTGTTTGTTTTATAAGTAGACCCTCCCCACTTGTACTCTTGTTTTATATTTGAAAGGATTGCTTTTTGTTAGATGGTATGAGCTCTGGAAGTGTGAGGACTTTGTATAAATAACAGTCACCTATATAATTATAAAATTAGTTAAAGCCAGGCAAAGCTAACATTACTGTCCTTGAAAGTCTCTGAATTTCTAAATAGCTTCTGAAAATATGCTTCAAGTACCCCTGTGTTGTATTAACTATGCATTATGTAAACTAAAGTCAATGCATAGATCTGATTTGTCTAAGCGTTTTCTGTGGGAATCCCAGAGCCTTATATGGTCAACTTGCTTTGTAGCATTTCAGTGAAAGGAAGGCAGCCATCCAAAAAAAAAAAAAAAAAACCCACACACACAAAGAAAACAACTCTGCTGGCTTTAACTTTGTCTGTAATACCCTTTCTCTTGGCCTCTTCAGTAGCACAGTAGCTAAATTACTAAAATTTAAAATGCAGCAGAAGCCTGTATATTTAGTGGAAGAAATTTCTTTTGTGGCAGTACTTACTAGCCAGAGATTTAATATTATTTTAATAAAGCATTGTAGCACATTGATTATATAACATTGCTGCAGAATGGTCTTAAGCTACAATATAGGCTGGTATGCCTTCAACCATGCATGGTATAAATTACTGGCTGATCCTGTAGGTATTTTAAACAAAGTTTAGGCTGCAGAAGTCAACAACTTTGAATTTCCATTACAAGACAGTACTTTCTCTGTGCATTTGACCTATTGTATTAAATAGCTCTTATATGGAAGGTTATTTTAATAAGAAAACTCTAAAAGGGGCTAATATCAGGGGGTTGTTTTCACTTACTGAATTTGCAAATGGTACTCAGGAAGAGCATAAAAATTATCTTATAGTGGCTAGAGGTTGTTACAGTTCCTGTTGTCCCCCACCAATCCTCCCTTCACACACACCTTCTCAAGAGATCAGTTGTAAATGGACACTGCTGGAGCTTTGGTGCTTTGTTTAGAATACTATCTAAAAGGTTAAGCATTGGCAGAAAACATGTTAGTTCATAATACTTCATAAGTCCTCTTGTGCAGGAAGGATATGCACTACTATCTTTTTACAGATGATTTGGATCTTACACCCATTTACCTCTAGTATCTTCAAGTTATAGTGAAGAAATTTTGCTGCTTGTAGGGGCTCCCAGATTCCAGAATCTGAATTGCTTCTCTTTTGCATAATCATGTGGCTCAAACAGTTGACTGATAAGAGTTTGACAGCTCTCCTCAGCTAGCATTCTTTCTCACTACCAGTCTCTCTTCTACCTTTGCAGGATTAGACATTTCAATTTGCTATTTGGTGGCTCAAGATGGTTTCCTCAGAGGAGGAAAATAAGGCAGTACTCCTTAGATAGAGAGGGTATGAACTGTGGCAGGCCTTGCATGCCCTTCCTGCCAGCTGGGCCTTTTTCCCTTCAGAGAGCAGAGAGATCAAGTGAAGTCTTCCTTCCTTCTCTGGGGGAAGGGAGAACAGGCTGAGATCCATCACCTGAGGTGAGGGGACCATGAGTTGCTGTGCTTTCCCTAGCTGGACCTGTACACTCCATGGCTCTTAAATTCAGCCGTTTAAGAGACCAAGGAAAAGGGAGTAGTTTTTTTTTTAAACATTTTTTTGGGGGCTCCTTGGACAGGTCTGTGGACATCCCAGGGAGAGAGGTGTCCTAGCAATTGCAACTGCCCTTGCCCATCTGAGTTTGATGGAAGGGAGCAGCAAGGAAATGTTTGGTTGGCTGGCTCTGCATTCTCCATGTTTCCACCTGGGAGAGAATTTTAGAATTTGTCTGAATGTCCCTTTGCAGAGCTCAATTCTTACATGACTCAAAGGAAGGAGAGCTCTCTATAGAGAGGAACTTTGATCCAAGGGAATGGACCAAGACCTGAACACCACCACCTGCTGTCGCTGCTCAAGAATATATTGAGGTTTTTCTTTGGAGGATTTTAAGTCTTTAGTGTGATGCATCATAATCTAGCCTAATCCTGTCTGAGACAGATAAACAAGGTTTCTACCCTTCAAGTAAAAGAATTATTAAACTCAGTACAAGCCTGATGTGTGCTACTTAGGGCTCCAACCTACAATTTGTCACTGTCCCTCTGGGTCATAGGATTCAGTTGGCAGATAAGCACTTTTGAAATGTTTATAAATTCAGTGAAGTATTTCACTCACATCCTTGTGAGAGAGATTCCTGGTGGAATTCTGTGCCCCCCCAAAATAAATTTCTATGTATTTTATTTATCAAAATAACACAATATAATCACACCAGTTAAATTACCAAAATAATTGAATTTCAGAATACCTGTCAGCAAGTATGACTGTACCAATACAGACAAAAAAGATTATGTAATGTTTTTTGACCAATAGATTCCTTACTAGGCATATTAATACAGAACTTGAGTAATAATTAATTTAAAGTAGCAGAGGGGTAGCTGTGTTAGTCTAGACCTGTAAAAAGCAACAGAGTCCTATGGCACCTTAAGACTAACAGATGTATTGGAGCATAAGCTTTCGTGGGCGAATACCCACTTCATCAGACGCATGCTTCTGACGAAGTGAGTATTCACCCACGAAAGCTTATGCTCCAATAAAATTAATTTAAACTACAATATAAAACATATTTCCTGCACCCTCTGAAGCAGTGCAAAGGCTTTGAGGAGTCAGAGGTAACAGAGGAGATGAGAGAGGGGGAAGTAATGGGAAAGAGGGAAGGAACCTGGGAGTCAACCTGGAGAGCTGTTGGGTGTGGGTGGGAGAAGTATGTAACAGGTATTTTTTTGGGGGGGAGAGTGCAGGGGGGACTATTTGGAAGTTGAGGAGCCTCCCTCATGAAGATTCTGGCTGATCCCTGGTCTGTCTCATTCAGTCAGGCACATCTGCTCGCATCACCATGTGGCCCTGCACCCCTGCTCAGCACCCTGACCCAATGCTTCCTTGCATTTCCATTCAGCTCCTGCCCCAGTCTGTGTGCTCCTTGCTAGTCCTTCTGAACCCCAGTCTTTGTCGCCCCATGTGCTTTGCTCTGTCTGCCTCCCCCCATGTCCCATGCCTACTAATCTGGCCCTGCAAGCAAGGCACTGTGAGAAATGCAGCTGGCTCCTCTCTGTTCTGGTGCCACAGCAGCTCCAGGTGGGCAAAAGGCATAACTGCAGTGCTTCTCTGGCAGAATGTATTTTTTGCAGAGAAAATTTTTTTGCATGGGACGTGAATTCTGCATGTGTGCATTGGCGCAGAATTCCCCCAGGAGTAGACAGAGGACAGGCTTCCAGCTTCTCTGAAATAGCCATTGCTTTAAAATAAAAGAATATCTAGCTGTTAACATATTTAATCTGTAGAACTCAAATTGCTTTAAAAGAAAATCAGTATCACTGTCCCCATTTTATAGATGGGAAAACTGAGACATAGGGAGGCGGGGGACAGGGAATGACTTGCCCAAGGTCACCCAACAGGTCAGCTTTAGATGTGTTTTGACATGGATGATTTTGCCCAATTACCACCATTTATTTACCCTTTTTCTGAGGAGGGTTGTGGTAAAATGACTTTTAGCATTTCCCGAGTTCGACAGATTTCTTGGACCCCATCTAGTTCGTCTTTAGACGTGTTTATAGTACGAATACAGCATTGGTCTATTTGATCTAAAGTGATCTCTTAGTGATGGAAAAGGACAAATAGGAATTTCCCATGCTGTTTCAGAGGCCTTTGTTACTATTGACCACTAGGTTTTGTTGACACAGCTTGAAACTCCTTTCTTGTCTCCCTGAAGCCTTTCTAAATTGGAAAGTTTCTTTTAAAATAACTTTAGTTTTTCTGGCACAAACTCCTTTGTGACCACATAAGTGGTTTTAATCTGGCATTCTATTGCCCTTTAATCCACTTTGGAAGTGACATACCAGTATGTGGTTTGTGTGGATGTATCCTGTCTTGAATTAATTGTACTGTTTCAGGGAGTCCTACCACTGCTGTCTCATTCTGCATTACTTTACACCTGGACTGGCCTCTTTGTGTCCTCCTACTCCAGGGTCATCTTGACAGAAGGTCACCTCCTCATTTTAAATGCTGGTACACATCCAGGTATTGCCCTTTGTGAATCCTGCTTTTGGCAAGCTCACATATCCAAATTATAGCAGCCTGCAGCAATGCACATGCAATTAATAACCTGCTTAAATGAATTACAAGTCCATTTAAAAATTTTTTTACTGAGGAACAGCTCCCGCTAATAAAATCCATTCCTAATAAAATCATTACACAAACTATATTCACTTCATTTATTTCCTTGGTTACCTTACCTTAATTTTCCTCCACTATATTCTGATGTTGGAGTAGGAGCACAATGATTCCCTAATCAGTTGGGGCATTTTGCAGAGGCTGTTTATAAAGTACCTCTAGTCTCTCTACCTGAGCCTCCCAGCACACAGTGAGGCTCTGTCCCTGGCTCTCAGATGTTGTTTAAAACACAGCAAGCAACTATAACACAAGGCAGAGCTTTCTCAGAAGCATCCAGCCCTCATATGGACCACTTCTACCTTCCTTGTGGTGGATGCAGTATCTTTTTGTAGTGGGGAAATTACGTGTAATTTTTAGAAACTCTCTGATTTACTACTGGCTGCATGAGATCTTCAGAGAATCAAATCAGGGTAGTACATTGGATCCATATGTATTCAAGATCCTGTACTACCAAACAGTTAACAGTGTCTTTTCATGTAGAATGCCACCTCTTCTCTTCCTAAACGGTTCCCAGACATGCAGATCTTCCCACTAGGTTTCACTAATGTTAATTATCAGTCTCTTCCCCCCCCCCCCCCATCAGTGAGAATTTGTGTTTCTGTAGAAGTAGCTGCTCAACTTCATCCTCCTTTATCACCACCATTACCACCACCTTCTTATAGCAGTATCTATGCACCATTGTAGTGGCTGTGCTTGTAGCTGGCATCCAGCTCATCCAAAGCCATCTGGATGTGTGACTGCCAGTATATTTGGAGAGTCCTGTTCGTATTAATGATTCAGAATCACATCACTCAGTGTTCCTTCCATGCTGCTTGGCAGCAGTTTTAATGATCCAGTGCCATTTTGAACCTGATGAACTACTGAATACTTTGAAAGCAATCATGGGAGTTTATTATTTTCAGCCCAAGTCCCATAATTCCAATATTTCCATAGGTATCCCACAATGTGCCGTGAGAAGAAATCTTAGAATGCGTAGGGACTAGTAGCAGGACATTGCACGATGGAATGCTTTGCAGTTATTTTGAAAAAGCGCAGAGCTCTGTGGATGAAGTGATTCACATGGAAAGTAGCTTAAGGCGGCATAGACAAAGTAGTATGGCCACACTGTTTCAGTATAGTTATATTGGTATAGTTATGGCAGAAAGGAAAACTTGGCTGTTTAGACAAGGCTTAAGGCACAACCCCATCCTTCCCCCTTCCATCCCAAAAAAGATTCCGGTGTTAGTGGGGATTGGCAGATACTCTCGCACAGGGCTTCAAGGTTCTCTTGTCAGTGTGCATAGTTGGCTGGTGGATCCCAACAGGAGTGGGTGAAGGTTCTGCGCTCCCTCTCGCTCTCTCTCATCAGACTTGTCTAGGAGACTGTCTTGGCATTTTCCAGTGTCAACTGAAGACTCTGATCTAGATGAAAGTTGGCTGAAGAAGGGGAAACAGATGATCCTGACTGGCTAGAAGGAAATATATAGAAGAGTTGATAATCTGTTCCCACTAGTTGGGATTTGCTTAATAAATTGAACAATCTGGATATCTTGTTGAATACAGCCAGGGATAAAGAGGATCAAGTTGCAGCTGTAGCCAAAAGTGGATTTTCTAGGTGTTATAAAACACATCTATGTACATGGACTGCTACAGACAGGTGGACTTCTGAGGGTAATCATATTTATGGGCTGGAAGGGAGTTAATATTGTGTGGGAAATTAAGGGCTTTTTTTTTTTTTAATAACTTATGACAGACATCTAGAATCTTGGGTAGGCACCTCTATTTGTGTAAGCATAAGTAATAGCTACTGCTCCTTTCTAATTTAAGCCTCTCCGCCATTATTTATTTATTCTGTCACTGCTGGGTAGCTGCAGTATATTCTTTGAGGAGTTACTCTTGAAGGTAGTTTGTGTGCTAGCTGAAATTGCCAGTGTGGCTATTTCTTGGTTCAGCATCTGAGTGACACCTGTACTGCGTGGTCTGTGCTGACTCCCATTTTATTTTTGGATGCAATTCAAAAGCTTTTTTCTTGACCTGTAAAGGTCTCTCTAATTTAAGTAATGGCAACCTTAGGCTATCTCATCCTCATGTAGTACCATGTCCCTTGTAATTAGCTGAGATTCTTGTGTTAATATTGTTTCCTCCTCTGAATTAAGCAGGAGGGGCGGGGTTCTCTCAGGATGTCTGCAATGAGATGCTCTCTACAAACCCTGAAAGCATAGAAATAAGAATTTAAGAGGGAAAAAATCTTCATTTGTTGCCACCTTTTATACCTCCTGCAGTGTTGGCAGTAGCTCACTGTGCTGCTATATAAGGCATTCTCTTCCTCCTCCAACAGATGCTGATGCAATAGGCAGTCTACCTTCCTCAGGCTCAGGACTGAATGCAATATTGCTGATGTTACATTTATGATTTTAAGATATGATATTGCTACCTATGTATGGACAACATGATAATCGGATGTGCTGTTTTATTTGGTACAGGAATGTAAGTTAACCAGTTAAAGCTTTGTGTTGGATTGTGGCTTTGAAGTTGGCAAAGATACATTGCTTTTTGGTATCTATTGGGAAGGAAGTGAATGCCTTATGGAATCTTGCAGTGGCACTAATCAAGTGGCACTGCATGCTGTAGACATCCCCATAAATTCTTATTTCCATGGTGTTAAGACTTTTGCTGGATTGGAGGTTTGTCTTGTTGCATCCGTAACTGTCATTAAACTACATTTTTTTACGATATTACGCAGTCTTTTGCCTGAGGAGGTTGTGAAGGGAAGGAGGGAGATTGGAATCCTGTAGCTAATAACTGCTAGTATGTAAGATTTATGTAGCTCGTATATTATAAAGCACTGATATATTTGGATCAGCTTGTGTTATAAATTTTGGGAGAAAATAATTTCTTATTTATGAAGAGCACAATTTTTAATAGAAATATAATCTTTTCCCCAAATGCTCTGATGTGCCTTTACTGAGAATTTCAGTACTGATCATAACACAGCCAGATGCTGAGAAACAGTACTTAGTGTTCAGACACAGTACATTTTGGCTTAGGCTATGATGAGTCACTAGAAAATCACCATGCAGTTGGCAGCCTGTTCTTATAAGATGCCTTAAGTAAATAAGCAGAGTAAATAAAAATCAATGATTTTTAAAAAAATAAAAATAAAAAATTATTTGAATTAAATAGGTTTATTTTAAAAAAAATTAAAAAATTTAAACCATGATAACCTGGGTTAAGGCCTAAATTTACTATAACTTTAAAATAATTTTAATTAAAAAAATCAAGTAATACTTGTTTGCCTGCTGAAATTTTAAAGAGAGCTAAACCACCTTTCTTTAAGAGACAAGATGAGTGACGCAGTCTCTTATTGGATCAATTTATGTTGGCTAAATAGAGAAGCTTTCAAGCTACACAGGGCTCTTCTTCAGGTTCTTATACTTTTTTTTAATATATCTGTTTTTAAATATAAAACACATTATGGTGCTTTTTTCCCTTACATATCCAGGGCACTAAAGGTAATTTTATTTAACTAGTGTAAAACAAATTTGTAAATGTTTTTGTACATTTTTAATCAAATTCCAACTTCCATCCAAAGGAAGCGTGATGCAAAATCATGAGTGTGTTTAAAAAGAGTAAGAAAT
Organism: Gopherus flavomarginatus; assembly: GCF_025201925.1. NCBI lineage: Eukaryota > Metazoa > Chordata > Testudines > Testudinidae > Gopherus > Gopherus flavomarginatus. The sequence continues at coordinate 77,273,438 of NC_066617.1, read as the reverse complement.
GCTTCATTCATTATTTTTCTAACATAATATAAATATGTAAAAATTAAGAATCTGAATAAAATGTATGTTAGATTATATAATTGCTTAAGTTAATTTCTATAGAAATAAGGTATCATTCTTCTTGACAGAGAGTACCAAATTTAGTTTGAAGGCTGTATTTAGTTTCAGATTTCGATGGCTGCCAGCTAATGAGAATGAACCTTTAGGAAAACAACTTTAAAGTACAAATGGAAAACAAGGTTAAAATTGATTGATTTAAATCAATGTTTCCTGCTTGCTGATTTAAATCATGATTTAAATTTTAAATCTTAAAATTTAAACCAATCCATCCTGTAATTTACTGACAGTACTGAATTATATTTTCCATAAAGGGAGGACTGTAGTTGAAAAAGTCAAATCTAAGGAGATGGGTGGCAGCAGACAGAATTTCACAACTACAAGATTAAAATATCTTTCCCCTTTCCTTATCTCCTTCTTACCACATATCATATCTATGGAAATAATACACTTGAATGGACAGTTTCACAAACTGCAAATGATCCTTAGTTTGGTAATAAACTATGTATTTGAGGAATGAGAATGCTCGATTATCCTGGGTAAGCTCTACCATTTTCTCATTGGCTAGATTACTTTGGTTACTTCATTGTAAACTGAAGAACTACTGTTTCTTTTTCTTTTGTTTTTTTTTTCACATTCTATTTCATACTAAAACATTTTTGAGGTGATTAAAGGATGGCTAAAATAATGTTGCTTTTTAGCCAAGTTCCATACAATCTTATCCAAACTAGTACATAAGAATTGCTTAAGTGTTTAATAAACTTAATTTCTTTCATGTTTTCATTCATTGAAAATCTCTGAAACTTGGTCTAAAAACATTTACGTAAAGATTTGCCTTTATTAAAGATGTATAATGTATTGCATTTGGAGCCCTATTCTGAAAAGGGGCATCTTATATGTAATTACAGTGATTTTAAAAAAAACAAACAACCCTTTCCAAGTGACCGATCTTAAGCTTTGCAGGAATTTACGTCCTGTTGCACTACACTTCTTGTTTAAGCAAGGAGCTATATTTAAATTAGAATTCAGATCAGCTATATAATTCCTCTCCATAATTTTTCTTTGTTCTACAGCATAAGTAAAAAGCTATCCGTTTGTATCTGTGAGAAACAATTCTCTAAATTGGTGGTAGATTGGAAAAGTAGAAATGGAAGATGCATAGGCCAGAAAGGACCATTGTGATCATCTAGTCTCCTATGTAACACAAGTCATAGAACATCCCCAAAATAATTTCTAGAGCACATCTCTTAGCAAAACATGCAATCTAGATTTAAAAATTTCTAATGATGCAGAATTCACTGTGATCTTTTGAATGTTTAATTGCTTTCACTGTCAAAAATATAAGCCTTATTTCCAATATGACTTTGTCCAACTTCAACTTTAAGCTATTGGATCATATTACGCCTTTGCCAACTAGTTTGAAGAGTCCATTATTAAATATTTCTTCCCTGGGTAGATAATTATAGACTGTAATGAAATCACCCCGCAACCTTCTCTTTGTTACATTAAGTAGATTTAGCTCTTTGTGTCTATCACTGTAATGCAGGTTTTCTATCCATTAATCATTCTCGTGGTTCTTCGCTGACCCCTCTCCAGTTTATCAACATGCTTCTTGAATTGTGGACACAGTATTCCAGCAGCAGTTGCATTCATGTCAAACACAGATGTAAAATAACCTCTGTATTCCTACTTGAGATTCCCCAGTTTATGCAGCCAAGGATTATATTAGCCCTTTTGGCCACAGTATTGCACAGGAGCTCACGGTTAGCTGATTATCTGCTGTGACCAAAAAATCTTTTTCAGAGTTACTGCTTCCTAAGATAGTCCCCTGTCCTGTATGTATGGCCTATATTAATTGTTCCTGATGTATATATTTACATTTAGCTTTATTAGAATGCACACTGTTTGCTTATGCCCATGCAATCCAGATCTTTCTGTATTAGTGTCCTGTCCTCTCCATTATTAATCACTCCCTTACTTTTTCATCTGCAAATGGTATCAGTGATTTTCTTCTGGATGATAAAAAAAACAAAGCATTAGCGTGTAGGGCCAACAACTGATCCCTGCAAGACCCCACTAGAAAAATACTTTCTCAATGGTGATTCCCCATTTACAATTACATTTTGAGACCTATCAGTTACCCAGCTTTTAAGCCATTTAATTTGTGCCATATTAATTTTATCATTCTGGCTTTTTAATCAGAATGTCATGCAGTACAAAGTCAGCACCTTACCGTGGTCCAAGTGTGACACATCAGCAATATTACCTTTTATCAACCAAACTTTTAATCACAAGAAAAAAGTGTTGTTAGTTTGACAGGATCTGTTTTCCATAAACCCATGTCCTGTGGCATTAATCATATTATTCTTTGAGTCCCATATCAGCCACACTATTATCTCACCAAGGTTCGTGTCAAACTGATAGACCTATAATTACCAAATCTTCCCGTTTTACCCTTTTTAAATACTGACACAACATTAGCTTATTTCCAGTTTTCTAGAATTTCCCCAGTGTTTCAATACTTGTTGAAAATTAACATTAATGATCTGCTCTTCAGCCAGTTTTTAAAATTCTTGGACATGGATCTGCTTAGATCCTCCTGAGACACTTGTGGAATGGAAAGAGTATAATCAACATCGTCATGTAACTGCATCTGTTTTTCCCAAATACTGCATTATTATTGATAATTCTGTGAACTTCCATCTTGTAATGGTCCAATACCATTGTTTGGATTCTTTTTGTTCCTAATATACTTAGCTCCTTATTGTCTTTATCTTTACTGGTTTTAGATCTTTTTTCCTTGTGTCCCTTTGCTTCCCTGATCAGTTTTCTGCAATTCTTAACTTCTGACTTATATTCATAATATATGTGACAAAGTTCCTCCTCTACCTTGGTGGGTCCTGCGCTTATTGGCAGATTTGCTCACCTCAGTGATCTTCCACACAGTCTGAGTCAACTCCTCCTGTGTCTGATCAGGAGTTGGGAGGTTTGGGGGGAACCCGGGCCCACCTTCTACTCCGGGTTCCAGCCCAGGGCCCTGTGGATTGCAGCTGTCTATAGTATCTCCTGTAACAGCTGCATGACAGCTACAACTCCCTGGGCTACTCCAAACACCACCTTTATCCTCACCACAGGATCTTCCTCCTGGTATCTGATAACGTTTATGCTACTTAGTCCTCCAGCAGCACACCCTGTCACTCTCAGCTCCTTGCCCTCTTGCTCCCAGCTCCTCACACGTACTTCCTCTCCTCTGGCTCTCCCTCGCCTGACTGGAGTGAGCTCCTTTTTAAACCCAGGTGCCCTGATTAGCCTGCCTTGATTGGCTGCAGGTGTTCTGATCAGCCTGTCTGCCTTAATTGGTTCTAGCAGGTTCCTGATTACTCTAATGCAGCCCCTGCTCTGGTCACTCAGGGAACAGAAAACTACTCATCCAGTGACCAGTATATTTGCCCTCTATCAGACTCCTGTACCCCACTGGTTTGGGTCTGTCGCATATAATATTCCCCTTTCCATTTTGTTTATATTTATTTAAATTTTTTATTGTTGCCTTCACTTCCTCTGTAAACTAGATTGTTTGTTTGTTTGTTTTTCCAATATGATCATCTTCCTCAGTAGTGGACTTCTGGGTGTCTAAATAGTTCTTAAACAATTCCTAATTATCATTCATGTCTTTATTAAATTCTTTCTTCCAGGTTTGTGAAATTGGCCTTTTTAAAGCACTACACATATATATTACTAGTTTGGACTTTATTCTGTTTGCGCATTGTAAATGTGATCAAGTCACGATCAGTTGTACCTAAGCTACCAGCTAGGTGATCAGTTCCGCTTTGTGTGTCAAGATCAGTCTAATATAGAATTTCCCGTTGTTGGATTTTTGAGTTGGGAAATTTATCATCTATAATTTGAAATTCCAAGGAATGTTTTAGTACTGACAGCATGAGACCTGCAGCAGACATCACTCCAGTTGAAGTGACAGAGTGACCTGTGGCACCTTATAGACTAACAGAAGTATTGGACCATAAGCTTCCGTGGGTGAATACACACTTTGTCAATGCTCCACAGGACTTTGTCGCTTTTTACGGATCCAGACTAATATGGCTACCCCTCTGATACTTGACTCCAGTTGATGTTTCACATGATACAGCTTTTCCCCCTATATGTTACAGAGAGATGGTTAAGGAGCTGGTGGTTATGCTGTTCCCTAGTGAGATTTTTGTGATCTGTAACTGACACTCACTGATACTCATCTTGTACTTTAGCTGATCCGTAAGCATTCCAGATAATTTTCTTGCAAGTTATCAGTGACTTGGAACCTGCCATTTTTGACAGAGTGCCACTCTTCTACGTCTTTTGCCCTATCCGTCCTTCCTAAATAGGTTATAACTGTTGATTTTGACATTCCAGTCATGGGAATCATCCCACCAGGTTTCAGTAATAGTAGCTAGATTAAAGTTAGAATCATGATGAGGAATTCCAATTCCTCTTGTTTGTTACCCAGCCTCCTAGCATTGGCCTATAGACAATTAAATAACTTCTCATGTCCTGTGGTTTCTTTATTAATTTTTGTTCTCAATATCTTGATTCTGTGCTAAATGAGTGCTCGTGTCATCTCTTTTTACCCTCTCCCTTTGTTATTACTTTAAAGTTTTCCTGACTATTCTATCTAGTCTGTCCTCAGGACACATGTGAAACAACAAGCATCAATATGACTCTAGACTCTTCAACATTCTGCTGTTGCTTCAAATTCCAGAATTAATTGTTGTGGTACAACTCTAGAGAAAAGTGATACTATGGCGAGGAACTGGCCTGAGATTGGGAGATATGGCTTCACTTCTTGGTTCCACAATCTATGACAGACTTTAGACCAGTCACTAGAACTCTGCCTTTACTTCTCTACCCCAATGGGGCGTTCAGGATAAATTTATCTCAATCTATTTGGTGGATACTTAGGTGGTGTGGTGGTGATGGTGGACATACCTAGATATGCATTTTCCAAAAGCAGTGTTTGTTGATTTTTCTTTATCCCTAATGTTTTTTGTACACTTGATTCTTTCTTGTTCTTGAATAAATTTCTATAGGTAAGAGCAGTGTGTTGGCATCTGGTGAGCACACTTTTCTATGTTGGGTATTTATAGGGGGCTATTCAGTTGTATCTAGGTGATATGCACGTGGGGCTTATTTTAGAATCACGCACTTCCCCTACTTCCTGATTTTACCTTATGGAGATATTTCTCCCATCACAGTGAGAGACTTGCTCCTTCTGTTGGCTAGGGAGAGTTGCTGGAGAGGGTTGCAAATGTCACTACCTACTGGGACAAGAGATTCTCCTACCGGTGACTAGGGACTACTATATGCTCCCTGCATGTTACAAAGTGATCTGACAATTGTAGTCAATTTTGCCTTGTTTCTATCCTGTACTTCAAGGAAAGTGCAGGATTCCTTGCAGAAGAGCTTTCAACCTGTTTGGAGGTGATAGGCAGAGGGGCTGAGATTGGAAAAGAATTGACAAGAATCTTGACAAGTGTCAGAAAATTATACCCCTGATCTATGCAGACACTTTATTAATACTTGGTACTCTATGGTGACTTCTTTCTGCAGCTATCACTGTGTTCTGTAGATGAATGATTAATGTGGTTTAAGATTCATAAGTCAGCAGTGTGTATGCTTCAGGATACCAGCATCTGTGGTTTGTGACAGATGAGCATCTTTGGTTTGTGAACCTGTTTTGTTGACTGTAGCTCTCCCAAAAGTGTCGCTGTGTGTGTATGTGTACCAAAAAATTGAATGAATTAAATATGGCTAACTTCTGATGGAGTAGTTTACTTAGCCTATCCTGAGGTTAGACCTGGGCCTGAGCACATTTTTATGTCAACTCAAGCTTCTCACTTCAAAATTTAAAAGGTTGTGGCTTGGGCATCCTTATTTTATCATGAAAACTAATCAGTGCTTGTGGACCAATTAATATAATAGCTCTGAGAGTCAAGACATGGTTTCTTATGTCACTAGATTTCACTGTTTAATCACTTTTTTATAGTTTTTCAATAAAATTAAATTTCTCTGTTTAACCAGTCACAATCTAGTAATCCATCCTGTATGTCGATCATATCCCTACACATTTAAGGTGAACTATGTGGACTGTTGTACATCTGTACTGAGCTTAGTATATGACCCATCTTCGCCGCTACTAGGACACAGGCCAGAATGACAGTGAAGCTACCTCTGAGATGACAATGCCTAAATATTGGAATGTGGTTTAACATTGGTAGAATGGGTGCTAAGACAGGATAACAGTTTTCAGGAAAGTTTAAAACTAGAACCAAAACTTGTCATATCTAATCTACATATACACAAAAGTCTTTGGGAACAAAGCAATCCATGGATTTCAATTAGTATGTTTTAGTATGCTGTCAGAACCATACATTGATTTGGCCACAATCTCTGGTATGCATGTCTTACACTGAACTCAAGTTCCTAGGCCACGCTGGCATTGTGACCAAGTTATCCCTGAGTGCCTTGTTTTAGATGATAAAACTGCTTACTTTACTCTCTCAGAACGTACAGGTCTTGTTTTAATATGAAATAATGCTGAGGCTCCTGCAAAATCTACAAACACAATACTCCTAAGGGGATTAATTTCACAAGTTTGAGGGTGAGCTGCTCTATTGAGAGCCCTGGTGGGGGCTGCTTAGTAGCATCCTTGCTTCCAACATACTTAGCTCAAGTTACTGAGACATTGTCTAAACAATGGGGACTATAGCAGTGTAGTTACAGCACTGTAGCTATGCTGGCATAACCCCATAGTGTAGATGCATCCTACAGTGATGGAAGGGGGATTGTTTTTGTTGCTAAAGGGAACATCACCTCTCCAAGAGGCAGTAGCTAGGTCAGTGGAAGCATTCTTCCATTGGCCTACCTGCATCTGCACTGGGGCTTAGGTCAACATAGATACATTTCTCAGAGGTGGGGATTTTTCACATCCCTGAGCAAAGTAGTTATGTCAACCTAAATTTTTAAGGGTAGATCCCAGGCTTGAGACAAGGAAGAATAGGTAATTTAATGGTCTTGTACATCCTAGTCTAAAACACCTTGCTTGTAATTGGGTGTTTTTCCCATATCTGTCTTTTCAATCTAGGAATGCTGATTTTTGTAAATGATTTATTTCCTTTCTGTGGTGGATTAAATCATTTTGTGGGGGCTAACCCTGTTAACATCACATCTTTTAGATTTCTTCCAAGGGTTTTTTTGGCCCAAAGTGAATGACTGTTACACTTATTATCTGAAAACTTTTAGTATGATGATTTCATCTAGTAAAAAATTTCTGATACACTTGAAAGTGTTAAAAGTGGGGAAATCTAAACTTTGTGGGAGCCTTTGCAACACACTTGCAAACTTCTTTTGTCTTACATATTTTGGGTAACTTTGGGTTGACTTATACATAATACACATTGTTTTTAATTTTTTTTAATAAGAGAAGAAACAACAAGGTTTTGAGTCATACTAGGGACCTGATCCTGCTTTCCTTGCCCACTTATTGACTTCAGTGGATGTGGTGTGCAAGGAACAGAGAATTTTACCCTATATAAGCTTGTAACAAGACTGAAACATGCACACTTCTGGCAAAATATCTACACCTCAGATTAAAATCGTGGTAAATCTACATACTTAATTTACATGTGAGATTGCAGTAAAAAAAAAGCCTGACAAACACTAAATCTATCTCTAATATTCAAGTTATGTCATGGCATCTTATCACATTGCGCACATGTAGAAATTAAGTTGCAATCTTAACAATAATGCTACGTACTGCAAATCTAAAACTTTAATACATGAAAATTACTTCCTAATGCTGCATGTCAGTAGGGCAAAGGTATAGTTGGGAATATATATGAATGAATATATATAAATAAAAATATGGAACAATGATTTGGAATATCTTGACTTTTAAAATTCTTTCATGTTCTATTTAATGTAGCCTTTTGACATCAAATATCTTTAATTTTGATTTTTTTCTCCCTATAAACTGTCTGTAGCATTATTCACTTAACAATTTCGTTCCAATATTGAGATTGTAGCTTGAGTTGCTTTTCAGACTGTGAGACTTTCGATAGGTTGATGGCATTGATCGTGCAGAAGCACTTGACGCTTTCAAACCATGGCACATCTAGTGAGCAGCTGACCTTCTCCAGAGAGACAGCCTTGATTCATTCCATGCCACCAGAAGCCATAGAGTGCATGACAAATATGGCCATCAACCTTTAATGTTGCTTTTCAAGTTGCTATACAAAAGAAATTCAGATATTTAATGTCAGTTTGCCTGTATCTCTCCTTAGCTTTAGAAGATGATTATGAATTAAATTTTACATAATGATGCATTGTTTGTAACTACAGATATGGTGCAAGAAGGGAAACCTCTTTAGAGAGGTTTGTGGGTGTTGTCTACCAATTTATTAAACTAATTGCGGTATAACTAGTGATAACCAGTAAGTGCTTTGTACTGATCAGCTCTGCATGCCTTCTCCATAAGACTTGAACAAACATGAAAGATTACATCAGCTGTAGGTACCACTCAGTAATGCTGTGGAAAGGAAAGTGTGTACACCTGTTTTTCTGTTGTTTCTTAAATGCACTCCCATTTCAAATTTGGCCCAAAGTTTTTTAAAAGCTTGGGTTCTTTACTTACTTTTAGACAAGAAGAAATGCTTGTCATGAATTTCAAGAGTAGAAGGTAGCTGGTAATAGAAGCAAGGAAACATTCTTGTCAATACTTATTAATCTGACATTTGTTTAATATGACACTTATATTTCAACTATTGAGTTAAAAAAACAAGTCTCCTGGAATTTTAAATCGAATTTTAAATCAAGTTTATTCTCTGGACGGAGAGATGGAGATCATAGCACCTGAAGTTTGTTTTAGAATTGGTTATACTGTATAATGTACATTCAATCTTTGTTATTTTACAATGTGAGAGGCCCACTGTATATGGCAACATTTTGCAAACTAGCGCACATGCAAAAACAAACAAGGCTATTGCATCAAAAATTAATATGCTAAAATAAAAAATAGTTTATAGCATACTAGTTAATGTACTGTTTTATTGAAGTGATTATTTTTTGCGTTGCCATCCTATGACTGTCCTTAAATTTTTCAGGGGACTGGGTATTTTTTCAAAAAACTTTATTTCTGGATTGGCAAAATGAGAATTAGAAAGGGTGAGCTTTACTTTAAAATAGATGTAGTTTCTTTATTGCATAAGAGATTTGCCCTATCTCACAGAAATCCACATCAGCAAAAGAACTTGCGCTGCTAATATTATCTGGTAACAGTCTGAAAACTTACAGCAGTCATTCCCCATCCTAAAATACAACTGTACAGTGTATTTGAAAAAGTTTCCTTAAATAGTCAACACACACTTCATTTTGAATGAACCACTGTAAAAGTAAATGCTGTAGACAGTGAGGCAGTCTTATCTTAATTGTATCTGTTTTTATTACTCTTGGCCTGCTAGAGGATCAGGAAAATATTTTGCAGATGTTTAAGTCATACTAGTTGATTAGTGTGGATTGTTTGATTTTCCTTGTCAACCTGCTGGGTAGGTTTCATTTTAGAACTGCTCAGTCAGTTGTCTAAAATTTTAATATTATGAATTTTTGTAGAATTAAAACATACATCTATTCTATTTAAAGATTTATCAAGATCAATTCTGTGAAATAAAGACTGTAGGCACAAAATTGCTATTTAAGCCAACTTGTAACTTGTCACCAGAACAAATTACTTGGAGGTTGCACTAGAGCTGTGGGCACGTTTTTCTGACCTTGTTTTTCTGTTGGAAAATACTGTTCTTATTCGAGTGCTTGTTCATGTTAATTCCAGTCAGGTACGTGTGCGCGCCGCATGCATAGTCGTTGGAAAGATTTCCCTTAGCAGCTCCCTTCGGGTAGGCTGTGAAGTCCTCAGGAGTGGCACCTTCATGGCTCTGGATATAGAACCCCGCGCCTCCTTGGTTCTTTTTTTGCTGCCAGTGATTGTTTTGCGGGACTGTGATCGCTTGCCTAGCAAGTTCTTCCCTCAGCATCCTTTCATAGTTAGTTTAGTTATAGTTATAGTTATCATTACTAGATAATGTGTATATATAGTAAGGTTTGGGAGTGGGGTTTCCCCAATCCCTAGCTCCCCACCCTGTTGGGCACTGGGGCATGCCGTGAGCCCCAGGCTTTAAACCCTGCAGAACCTGCAGTAAGCCTATGCCAACGAGCGACACACCTCCCCCCGACTTGTGTCTGAAGTTTCTGGGGGAGGTCCACCAGACAGAAAGGTGCAAGATCTGCAGAGCTTTCCACCCCAAGCCAAAAAAGGAGAGAGATTTCTGACTGAAGCAACTGTTCATGAAATTCGCTTTCTGTCCCCAGTCTGCTGTGGACCACCAGGACCCAGCACCAAGCATGTCCATGTGAAGTTCCCTGGCATCGGTACGTGACATGGTGCTGAGAAAGGACTGTAGTATAACAGACTCTCGGCACTGGCGCTCTTTGGCATTGCATGCTGAGGAGACAACCCAGCACCGCTCACGTTCACTGGTCTCATACAAGCGACATAGAAAAGCCAGCCAGAGTGCCGAAAGCAGCAGGACCAGCAGGCGCTGCATTGGTGCATTCCTTGAAAGAGTACCCGGCGCCCAAGCAGCAAGAGTTGGCGCTGTTGACATTGATTCCCCCGAGGGGACCATTGAGTCCGGTGCCCAGCGACTCCCTGGATGCGCAATGCAAGGTGGAGGAGTTACTCACCCCGGACACTTTTGAAGCCGCCAGAGGTTTAATTGCCATGACAACTCCTCAGCCCCCAGCAGTTAGATAAGCATCCGGTGCCACAGCGACTGGCGCTGTCTAGAGACAAGCCAACCATGATGTGGCAGTCACTCTCTCCTGCCTGGTACCGTTCGCCTTGGCACCACTCCAAATCGCTATCGTCAAGGTACTGCTCTCCGGATTCCGTGTGGGGTTCCCCAACACCAGTGGGACGTCACTCCCTTTCCCTGACACCGAGGATGGAGCGACACTGATCCTCAGCTCAAAGAGGACCATCACTGATCCCTGACACTGGATTCCCTCCACCGGTCCCTCGCATTATCAGCTCAACCCCTTATTGGTACCCTTCAGCTTCACTGTGTCTCATCGGACTTGGACGGTATTTCCTTCTATTCCCGTTGCAGCCGAGACAGAGCTGACAGGCGACGGAGGGACACCAACAGCATGGCACCCCCAGTGGCAGCCTCTGGCACAATGGCCATTTTGGACATCTTGAGCCTACCATCAGGCCCAGGGATCTTTTTCCAGGGGCTCCCACTTGGTGGCCTCTGAGCAGTGACCACTACAGCCAGATAAGGATCAGCCTATGCTCCGGGGATCTGAGGCGACTTTGGCACAAGCCCCATCACTGACCCAGGTCACAGCTGAGGTGACTCCAAGACTCATTGCAAGGCCACGCTACCAGCATGCTGCCTATGGTCACCACAGAGGCCCCAGACTCTGACCCTGGGGGAGGTCAGGGAGCTGGAGGGCTAGGAGGACCCCATTCTGCCTCTGGCCTCTTTGTCTTCGTCCCCGGAAGAGGTGGTGGCAGGAGCTTCAACCTCAGGCCCTCCTCCAGTTGACCGCAGGGCCCACCAGGACCTTCTCTGGAGGATTGTCCTCAGTATGGGGTTACAGGCAGAGGAAGTGGTTGAACCCAAGGACCCCATGGTCAACATCTTTGCACCAAAAGGACCATCCCGTGTAGCTCTGCCACTAATAAAAATGATCCAGAGCAATATTAAGACTGTGTGGCAGACCCCTGCTTCAGTCCCACCTACTGCCAGGGGTGCTGAGCGCAAGTACTTCATCCTCTCTAAGGGATATAAGTATCTGTTCCTCACACGCAACCATGCTCTCTAGCAGGGTTAGCGGTTAATGAGAAAGAGAGACGGGCACTAGGGGTGGGCCCCTAAATCAACAGTCTTGAAAAGGATGGACCTTTTCAGCAGAAAGGTTTATACAACTGGTGGCCTACAGCCGAGGATAACTAACCAGCAAACTGTCCTCAGTAGATATAACCTCAACTCATGGGACTCCGTGTTGAAGTTTAAGAAGCTGATTCCACCAGAGTAGAGTTCTCGACCATTATTGATGAAGGGAAGGCTGTGGCGCAGACCTCTTTGCCGATTTCGTTAGACTCGGCTACCTGCCCCAACTACAGCAGCAGCTCCCATATCTTCCTTGGCTAAGGCAGGATTTTTATAGGAACAGCAGGTGTAAAACGCCCAGTTCCCCTTCTGGACAGGGCCACGGCCCAACCAAACATTCGTCCGTCTTCAGGGACCCTTCTCACAAGGAACTCCTTATCCAGAGGTGCAGGCGCTCCTCACCATAGGAGTTGTGGAGGAGATTCCTTGGGAGCTAAGGGGCAAGGGATTCTATTCCCACTATTTCCTAATCCCCAAGGCAAAGGTGAGGGCGAGGGGTTTGACGGTCTCAGACCCCTTCTAAACTTGCAAGGACTCAGCGAATTCATGGTGAAGTTTTAAGTTTGGTTTCCCTGAGCACAATTATCCCTTCTCTTGGTTCTGGGAGACTGGCACGCCACCATCAACATGAAAGATGCATAATTTCACATAGCCATTCGGCCTGAGCACAGACAATTCCTATGGTTTGTGGTCGACCACAAACATTATTAGTTCACAGTCCTCCCATTTGGTCTATTAGCAGCTTCCCAAGTGTTCACCAAGTGCATGTCGGTCGTAGTAGCCTTCCTCTGGAGGATGCAGGTGGAGGTGTATACTCCTACCTAGACAACTGGCTGCTCAGGGGGTGCACCAGGGAGCAGGTGGAATCTCAGGTCTGTTTAGTCAGATTCACTTTCGAAAGACTGGTCCTCCGTTCTCAACGTGAACAAATCAACCTTATCACCGACCCAAAGAATAGTGATCATCGGAGCGGTGCTTGACTTGATACAGGCAGTGATGTTTTTACCAGAAACCTGATTCCAAGCCATGTCAAATATTATTCAAGATCTCAGGCGAAAGCTGATTACTACTGCATGGGGATGCCTGAGTCTCCTGGGCCACATGGCAGCCTGCACTTGTGTGGTCCAGCATGCCAAACTGAGGCTCAGACCCTTGCAAGCTGTGGCTCCCATCTGCCTACTGCCTGGGGTGCAATAGCTTGAAGGTGAAGGTGCCAGAACACCTTCTCAACCCTCAGATGGTGTGCAAAGGGAAGTGCTGGCTGCCACTACCCGCAGCTCCTATTGGCTGGGAATGACAAACTGCAGCCACTGGGAGCTGCAGGGGGCCGGGGCTGCGGACAGTCAACATAAACATAACGTCTTGTGGCCTGCCACCAGATTACCCTGATGGGCCATGTGCCAGAGGTTGCTGACCCCTGGTTTAAGGCGTAGATATTTATGATGCGAAGTAAACTGTGTGTTTCATTTAATCAAATCTTTACGATATTTTTCCAGATTGGAGCAGATTTCAACCACTCTGGAAGGAATGAGGGTGCAAGATGAGACAACTCTGAAATGGTCTCTAAGAGGGTTTTTGTTTTTGTTTTTTGTTTTTTTTAAATAATCCAGAGTATCACTTAACTTGAAATCTGCACTCAGGTCTTCCTTCAGGATCTCAAAGTACAGTCCATCTCTGCAAAGTTATACTGTTTGGATATCATTGTGAGGCTCTATATTTGTCTCAGTGACTAAAATGATAAGCTGCTTATAAATACTACTTTCAGTGTGCTACAGAAGTAATGAAAACATACCTGCATTGTGGAAGTTGCTGGGAAGAGAGTGAAGGCTTTGACAAATAGAGGAGGAATTTGGGACTCTTGGTATGTGGAAAATAGTGGTGGATTTGGTCAAATTAATAGCCTCTGAATATAGTAAATATGTTTAGAAGAGATTTACTGGCCAAGCCAAGTGAAGCCTAACACTCAACTCTGTGGCATTTCTGTTTGTGTGTAATCTAATAAATTTAGAAGACCCTGGCTGATCAATTGCAAAATTTGAGGGAATGTTCTAGGTATCAGTGGAAATAACACTACTGAGTTTGGTAACAATTAGAAACCGGAACACTCGAGAAGCCTGATATCCACACATTGCCAATTTGGTCCTTCAGGTAGAGGAGCATTTTGACATTGTAGATAACTTTCAGTCATCATTCCCTCTTTCTGCAGTTAATTTGTATACTTCAATTCAATTGATTGAAATAAGTCAGCAAATGAAACTGCAGTTCAGGACTGAGGTGGTTTGACAGAGTGAGAGGTGCTTGATTCAGGCAAGATTTACCTTTGCCCAGTCAAAACTATTTTTGTTAATCTGAACAGCACTGATATAGGCTGTAGGCAGTCCTCTGCTTGCAGCTCCAAATGGACGCTGCCCTGAGGAGAGATGAGCAATGTTTAAGGTTTCTTGGAGGATTTGGCTCAATTGCCTTTTATGTCACATTGCTACTACTACTCAGGCTCCTCAGCCTGTGGCACACAGTGGGCACTGTCAAGGGGAAGTGGTTATTGATGTGAAACTGCTAAAGCAACAAAGTGGTTGGGAAGCAACTTGGATGACTTAACAATGCCGCTAAACCTAAATTGTAATATCCTATACAATTGCGATAGGTTCGGGGTAGACTGTGCTCCTGCCCCTCCTACCATATGCTAGCTCAGCTCAGATAAGCAATGAAGTATATAACCCTCTAGTTAGAACTTGACAGCAGGGTGGATTTGATTTAAATCAAATTGATTTTAAATTATCATTTAAATTGATTTAAGTCACTACTCAAGAAGATTCAATTTAACCATGGTTTTCTACATAAAAGTGCATTCTTGTTGGTTGTTATAACCTTAATGCATCTTCTTCACAACTCAGAGAGAGGGAGGTTTTGTTTTTAGAAGGTACACACTATACATTTCTAAAGTAATTTATTTTGAAAACTTTTCAGATTAGTTTCACAGCTATATCAGAGAATGAATGATTGTTTTTGGTTATTTCATTTACCAAAGGTAATTGAAACATATTTATGAAGTCATTGGGAGGTGAGCTATCTTCAGTTCAACAGGTTAATCATTAATATTTGGCAGATTTTCTTGCCATGCTGTATTAGGAGGAGGACATCACCAGACAAGATATTTAAATTGTTTTAGTTAACTATAACAGGGGTCGACAACCTTTCAGAAGTGGTGTGCTGAATCTTCACTTATTCACTTTAACTTAAGGTTTTGTGTGCTGGCAATACATTTTAACGTTTTTAGAAGGTCTCGCTCTGTCTATATTATATAACTAAACTATTGTTGTATGTAAAGTAAACAAGGTATTCAAAATGTTTAAGAAGCTTAATTTAAAATTAAATTAAAATGCTGACCTTATGCCGCTGGCCCACTCAGCCTGCTGCCGGCCTGGGGTTCTGTTCACCTAGTTTGGCAGTGGACTAAGCGGGGACTGCGGGATCCCAGCTGGTAAGAGGCCAGCAGTTGGGACCCCAGACTGGCAGTGGACTGAGCGGGGCCGGCGGTCGGGACCCCAGATCAGGGGGTGCAGCTGGGAATGTGGGTTTGTGTGTGCAGAAACTCCTGTTTAGTGCTCAGGGTTGGGGTGGGGATATGAGAGGCTGCAAGAGTCAGGGTGTGGGATGGCTGGGTACGTGTGGGGGTGCAGAAGTCAGGGCTGGGGTTGTGGCGGTGTAGGGGTCAGGGCAGAGGGCTGGGTGTGTGTGGGGGGAGTGCAGGGGTCAGGGAGAGGGCTGGGTGTGGGGGGTTCAGGGGTCGGGGAGAGGATGGGTGTGGTGGGGGGGTTCAGGGGTCAGAGCAGAGGCTTGGAGTGCTCGGCTCATGGGGGTGCTCCCAGGAGAGGAGGAGGGGCAGGAAAGCACCATGTTGGGAGAAAAAGCGGCGGAGGTGGGAGCTTGGCTGCTGGCCAGATCAAGCTTCTGCCTCCGCAGGAGAGGGCAGAGGGGCTGAGGGGTCCAGGACCTTGGCAGGTAGCAGCATGCCATTAAAAAACAGCTCCCGTGCCATCTTTGGCACACGTGCCGCAGGTTGCGGACCCCTGAACTAAAACAACATCATTATGTATTCTGGATTTTATTCTTCAACAGCAAACATATAATATCTTAACAAAACAAGTATATGAATTTTTGATTTTAGTTCAACATTCAAGTTTTTTAAAATCAGGTTTGTTTTTGTTAGTTGTTTTAACTCAAATAGTTAAATGAAATATTTAAATAAGCTGATGTACCCCTTGGGAAGACCTCTGTGTCCCCTCAGGGGTATGCGTACCTCTGGTTGAGAACTGGCTTAACTGTTCTGAGTTTTTTGTATTTTTAGGGGTGCTTATGAACAGAATTCCGCCAAGAGAGCTTAAGTACTTCAGGGATAGTAACCTTTATAAACACCTGAGAGATAGAACTATTTTACCTAGAAATAGGTTAGTTATTCTTCATCATACTCTTCAGTCGGTTCTTCCCAAATGCCCTGGTCTCCTTTTACAAGAGGCAGTTATCTTACACTTATCTGTGTTACTGGAGTATGAAGCTATTTTGAATAACTTTAAGAATCTTGAATCTAACATGACTAGCAGGACTGTGTGCAGACTGGACCACATTCACTTAAGGATAGTCAGGGTACTGTTTTGAAATTTTTTAAACATTTCTTCACTCTTTTTAGTGTAGACCGTTATTTTCCAAAACACAGGTCTGTCTTGGAATTTACATGGGAACAGGATTGCTGGTGCTATGTGTTGACCTCATCAGTCCTAGAGTTAAGATTAATGGTGGGAGTGGAACACAACTTTTTTTCCTTCTTAAATACATTCCGCTTTATTGCTCTTCAGGATTATGTCCCTATGTCCATTACCAGAAAATATAACCAGCCATTGTATTACCTGATTTTGCTCTGGTTCGCTTCTGCCTGACATATTTATTTTGCACTGTAGTAATGGTGGATGGTATTTTCTACTGTGCATCCTATAATCTTATGTTACATATGTTTCTTTCCTTTATTAAAGCTTTCAGGCTATTGCATGTTAAGGTTGAGAAGAACAATCTGTTCTGAAGCTGCGTTTTTCAGTTCAACTTACAACTATGCAAAGCTTTCCTTTTTGGACTAAAACTTCGGTGGCTAACCGTAGAAGTAATGCTGACTTTCAGTTATAACAATCACTTTTAAAAAGTGATTAGGATGATAAGATTCCCTACGATAGAGGAAGGAGAAATAAAAAAGAGGAAAAGATAAAAATTAATTTTACTAAATTTGTAAGCCCTTGCTAATAACCAAGTTTTGTTTTCTAGTGAAAGTGGCAGAAACAGTATAGAGAATACTCGGTCAAATCATCTGAGGTGCTGCTGAAATCAATAAATCCATTTTTTTTCAAGTTTAGGGAAAAACCTATACAAACTGTTTCCAGCTTTCTTTGAAGAAACTCAGTCTAGCATGTTCAGATTTGATATGTACATGTAAGCACATTTATATTTTTATACATGTCCATGTAGATTCTTACAATCTGTGTGCAGTAAGCATTTCTATAAAGCCTTTAAAATTGTAAGTTTTTTTAAAAAAATCTCAAGTTGTTTTGCCTGATCAACTGCCTGTGCTTTTTCTTTTCCTGTAGACTTACAGTAACTATAGCACACTTCTAATCCTGCTTTAATATTCATTGTACAAAGGAGCTCCTATAAAGAACACGTCTTGTTTATGAAAATACCCCTACCCCCACCAAAAAAAAAGGCTGAAATCTGTACAGTACTCAAGTGTACAACTATCAGAACTTACAGCCGTCAGTTTCTTGGTCTATTCAGCTTGTTCTTTAAAATAAGTAAGAAAATCAGCACATCTTTGTTTTAACAGTTGTTCAGTTTCTTCAGACTTAACCAGTTGTTTGTGTTTTGAAGAACCAGTTTCTTGAATCAGTTAAGAACCATAATAGGCAGTAAAATCATCTTAATCCCATCTGCACCTGAGAAGTAAATGACAAGTGTCTTCATCCAGTCTCTTATTATAGATAATCATGCTGGTTACACATTCCTGCGAAGCTAAGAAAAATAATCTCTGATAAGACTTTCAAAGTATATTTAAGCTATCCTGATTCTTGCCATATATGGCACAATAAACTGACCAAATTTGGTCAAATATTTTAAGCCAGTTAGTCATATGTCTTTAAATGTGCTGCATGTGTAAGCTTTTGATTCTTAGCAACAATATTTTTATGGGTTATGTGTTGGCAGTTTCCTCTTATGTATACTTTAAAATGTAGAAGAGGATTGTGCTGTGGATAACTAGTGCCACAAAAAAAGGGCTGTATATTTTGCGATGCAGAATGAATACACTTTAAATACCCTCCTTTTTTTCTTCTTCTTCCAGATAATGCTTTTGAAAGAGAGGTTGCCACATCTATTAAGTGCAATACTCAATTATTGCAACATTGAAAGCTGCATAGTTAAAACCAGTCAGGAAATGCAAAGATTAAGTTCCAAAGCTAACATTAATTTAACCACATTATTTATCCTGGCGTAATCAGTTTTTTTTGTCAAAGCCCAAATTTCTTGGGGAAGGTCTAGTCAAGTTCCAGACTCCAGAGAAGATGATGATGATGATGGTAATAATAAAAAAAGTAAATACAAGATTTTGGTGTCAGTTCAAAACCATCTGGTGATCCGGATTTGGCCTCCGGTCCACATGTTGACTACCCCTGCTGTACAGTATACTCCTTGTACTTGGTGATTCGCATTAGTCTATGAATTTTTAAACAGAAAAACAGGAATAGAAAATATCGCATATATGCATTGTAGCCAGGTTAACTTGACTGTTTATACTCAACTTTTGTTTTTATTCTTCAGTGAAATATTAACGTAGTTACATTAACAACTTACTGCATTTAATTTCCTTTTCTTTGAATGATAATATGATCTTCCCTTTACAAAGAAGGTAGAAAGGATTTTTGGAGTAATATTAAATCATTAACTTTCAGTAGTAGTATGACAAATTTGTAGAAAATTATATCAAAGTGAAAGTATATTATAAATGGTCACTTTATTTGTGTTGTATCTGAAGAATAATACTTCTGAGGTGTTTAGGACCTCTTCAGTAGAAGTGCTTCTTTCAATCTCTTGGCTTGTTGGAGTTGGGGGGAAGCATATTGTGGCATAGTTTAGTAGGTTAAACTCTGAGGAAAGGTCCTGTGCATGTGTCTGAGTCCTTACTGTCCTAAATCAAAAAGGACCTTCTCTCTGCATCCTGCTCTGCCCTTTTAAGGGCAGCAGTATGGAAGTTGGCAGGGAAACCTATTGTATACCCCCTTCTGAGGAAAAATACTCTAACAGGAGGAAAGCAGAACGGCAGGTGGTCAAGTTGAGGAACTAGAAAACGTCTGTTCTTGTATATTTATGCAGCACCAACAAAGGTGAATATGTGGTAATTCATGCAGCTATATAACAAGCAGAATACTCTAGGGCTGTGTCTCTAGAAAACATGTGGATTATTTCTTGCAGTACACTGAAATTGATACTCAGACATGTGTCTTTTAAAGGCACAAATTCATAGACAGCCAAAAGGTATATAGTAGCTCAGGGGTGGGCAAACTATGTGCCATATTCGGTCCACCAGCTGTTTTAATCTGGCCCTTGAGCTCCCGCTGGGAAGCGGGGTCTGGGGCTTGCCCTGTTCTGATGCTCCAGCCAGGGAGCAGGGTCGAGAGCTGCTCTGCATGGCTCCTGGAAACAGTAGCATGTTCCCCCTCTGGCTCCTACACGTAGAGGCAGCCAGGGGGCTCCGCTCCGTATGCTACCCCAGCCCCAAGTGCCGCCCCTGCAGCTCCCATTGGCTGGGAACCACAGCCAGTGGGAGCTGCAGGAGGTGGCTCCTGCGGATGGAGCAGCATGCAGCAGAGCCGCCTGGCTGCACTTCCGTGTAGGAGCCAGAGGGTGGACATGCCGCTGCTTCTGGAGCAGCTTGAGGCAAATGCTGCCCAGAGCATGCACCCACTCCCCCCCCCCCAATCCCTTGCCCCAGCCCTGATCCCTCTCCCACCCTCCGAACCCCTCGGTCCCAGCTGGGAGCACCTCCCTACACACCAAAGCCCTCATCCCCAGCCCCACCCCAGAACCCACAGCCCCAGCCGGATTCCTCCCCCTGCATCCCACCTCCATCCTGGAGCCCCCTCCAGCACCCTGAATTACTCATTTCTGGCCCTACCCTGGAGTCCACACTCCCAGCCAGACCCTTCACCCCCCCCCCCCGCACCCCAACCCCAATTTCATGAGAATTTATGGCCCGCCATGCAATTTCTATACCCAGATTTTGCCTGCGGGCCAAAAAGTTTGTCCACCCCATAGTAGTTTAAAGAATAAAAAGGTAGCATGGAATGTCATTTGCAGTGGAAACTTCATGAAATTGTAGAAATGCAATATTACTTCTCATTCTGTACTTATATGCCCAATCTGCACTATAGCCAAAAACCAAAACCATAGTGGGGCCCCAGTTGTTAAAACTGTAGTCCTCCGTCCCAGTTAAAAGAATATCATTTTATGATATAGATAGAACCTTAACTGGTTTTCTAAACAGTGCTAAAGTACCAACACGAGTTAATTTACTTGAGTATGTAGCATAGCTTGAGGAACAGATTGGGTCCCATATGCAATATTAAATGGAGCCATGTTGTAACTAGGTTCCCCAGCATAGTTATAGTTGTAAACGAAGCTTTATAGGAAAGACCCTACTTAATTTGCAATGTTGCAGATCCCTCAATATTAGATCTCCACTGCAATTTTGATTTTAATTAGCTTACTTGCCACAGTCCAAAATTTTGCATACATTTTGAGTATACAATTAGTTGTGTACTGCACTAATATTCAGTGCCTGTAAAAATGTAAAAGACAAATGTGACTGGACTTGATTTCTACATTAGTTGGTTAACACTTTTAGTCTTCTGAATTTTATATTGTACCAGTCACTTTTTTTAATGACTGTAATATAGCTGTAGCAAAGTATCTGGTTTTTTTTTGTTTTTTTGTTTTTTTTTTAAATTAGACTGCATAACGTAGAGGGTAGCCTCATAGCAGAGTGTGTATATTGTTCCAGCAATTTTTTCTTTAACAAATAGGTCTAGTCCAGCGTTTTCAAATTACTGCTGTTAGTAAAGGTCCATTACAATATTGGTTTTCCATGTCTTCTGTGCAACTTTGGCGCAATTATTTGAAGAACATCCCGTGATTCAAGTAGGGACTTATTTAGGAAAAAAAATTAGGCCTCAGGTAGAACAAATCCATTTGAGGACTTGATAGATATTTGTGTTAGTTTTTTGGCGCAGTTTTTCCTGTTTTTGTTTGGTTATTTGTTTGGGAATTTTTTCTTTTTGATGATAAAGAACTAAAACTTCAGTGTTCTTTTTTCTGAAGGTTTTTCCCAGAAAAAAATTAATTTGAAGCAAGACTTTAATGTGAATTTTTTAATGTTTCTTTCCTTCTAGGCTTGCATAGATGATAACGTAGATATGGTGAAATTTCTGGTGGAAAATGGAGCAAACATTAATCAACCAGATAACGAAGGTTGGATACCTCTACATGCGGCTTCATCCTGTGGATATCTTGATATAGCAGAGTAAGGATTCTTTCTCCTATATTAAAAACGTTTGTGTATATATATTACTGTTTTGCTGATAGACTGTCAGGAGCAGATGGCATTCATAAACTTTTTTTACTTTGTTGTGGAGCTATCTGAGACATTTCATATATTATTCTTTTAGCTGTCTATTCTTTTACGTACATACCTATTGGACATCTTAAAGTAGCTTATTTTCCTTTTTATGCGCCTTATCCAGCCAGTTTTCATAGGACCCCTCCACATAAGTCTCAACAGTCAAGTGACAGTTTCAGAGCTCTTTTCCCTGTAGTACAGTTGGGACTTAATTTTTTTTTATTTGTATCCTATAAGCAGGTTTAAGCCATGCCCAAGGTTAGTACCAGTTCATAACAGGACCCATTCTTGGTTGTATTTGCAATTTTGATGCTTTAATTTTTCAGTCGTGTGATTGTGTAACTTTCTCTCCTGGTTCTTCTAAATTAGAACAGACTATTAGGATCAGCGTTAAGGGTCAGTTATCGACATAATTAGTCAGACACCCACAGAGTCCAGGAAGAGGCTTCTTTTTCTTCAAAAAGGCTGCTGAGTGCTTCTGAAGATGACATGATAGCAACTGGAGAAATTTGGTTATCTATGAAATCATTGTCTCCACTGGAAGGAACGATCTGTTTGTAATAAACTTGCTTTGATGGGTCAGAATAACATATACCTCTCCATGTAGATTTCCAAGTGTTGGCCACCATGCTGTTCTTGCCATAAAAAGGCCGCTGTGTCTGTTGCTTGTCTCTTTGGGTTAAGGTAAATTCCATTAGTTCTGCAGTATTGAGGGTACTGTCTAATCCAGCATTAGACTTGGAGGAAAGTAGGCTGTTTTTTTTTTTGAATATATAGCTACCCTAGTAATTCCTATGACAAAGGACTGAAATTGTAAGTTCAGGGGGTAGGGTAATTGCCATCCTGGCCCATGAAAGATTGGGAAGCATTTATAATGAACCTAGTGGGTACATGGATAAAAGATGAGTGAAAAAATCTGAAACCTGTCTTGTGTACCAGTTTTACAGCCAAGAATTTAAAGGGTTTTTTAGAGAGAGAAGAGACTGTTTTCATCCTTTTGAAAAAGATGGGACATATTGTGGCTGATGGCTGCACAGTCTCTGTAATTTGTGTTCTGCCTTTAGATATTGTGTAAGTATTTGTAATGGTTTCACGTATTTTGAGTATGTTTTGAAAATATATACCATCTCACAATGTGATAGTTATTTAAGTCAATAGGGAAGTTTTCTGGTGTCATACCATTTCTAGGGCATTAAAAGCGGTAAAGCCCCCTGCTTTCTTCCCAAGAAAGGGTGCTAAAATAAAAATTTTGATTGAACATTACAATTTGCTGTTGGCAAGCAGACTCCAAGCTCAAAGGAAAGAGTGTTGTTTCCCATACCAATGAAAAAACATGCTCCTTCAGCTCTTGAGTAGTTCTCTGTGAAATGTACCATTTTGCAGAAGCCAAGCATCAGACATTTTATCTTCTCTTCCTGCCTTGCTAGGACTTGTCTTCAGTGGTCTCTAGCTCTCCCCACAAAGAGGAGGTTATTGGATTATGGTACATTCTCCCTGCATTTTTTCCATGGGACCAGTGAGTAGGAGTTTGGGAATCCAACTTGCAGACAGGGAGCAGAGGATGCAGCAGGATTGCCAGATGGGCTGCTTGGATAACTGCACAGCTAAGGCCCAAAGACTGTGAAGATGAGCTGCTGAAGCTGATTACAAGCATTTCCACATATAGTGGAAGGGAAAAAGTCCTGAGCAGGACTCAGTGGGCCATATCACAACTATTGAGACTAGTGGAGCTGAGCTGTGGACAACAGGAGAGGGAGGGAGTGCATTCTCAAATAGACACAATTTACATTAACAGGTGTTTTCAGCTGTGAACTAAAATTGTGTGGTTTGAAGGGAACAAGAGAATTGCTGCACAATTTGGAGTTTTGTCCTGTTTCCCACTATATATATATATATATATATATGGGGCACTGGGTATAGATTTCTCATCTGCTCCTGTGACAGAATGCAAACTTTCTTGCAGAATCTCAGGTTGGATACAGTTTCCTCTTCATGACTGGATCCAGAAAGTTTGTTGTTCTTTGAGTGATGTACATGTATTCCACTTGAGTTGTGCATGATTTCATTGTGTCTCAGGCAGGAAGATTTTCCTGGCAATGTCTGTTGATTTGCACCTAAATTATTCTCCACATGCTCCAAATTGAGTGAGGGAAGAGGTGGTCAGCGATGACCACTGCATGTTCCTCTGTTGCCTAGGAAAAACTCATACTCCCTGCAAGTGCAATATCTATCAGTTCTTCCCTCGCCAAACCTGTTGAACTTGTGAGTTCAGCCTTAGAAGATTCCTAATGGACCATGCAATGAAGCCTGAGTCCAATCCTGGCACATCAGACCTTTTTTACTCAGGTAGAGGTACTAAGAAGTGCCTCTCCAAGCATGGTAGTATCTGAGGATAACCAGAACAGGGCTAAAGACTCCGCTAATGACTCTTTGAAACAGACATGAGGAGGGTAAGAGAAACTGATCTCACAAAAAATGTGAGAAATTCCCCTCCAGGCCCTATAAGTCAGGCAAGATTCTGTGCCCTAGTATAGGAGCATCATGAGCTGCCAAGGAATATGGTACTGGTGAGGGTAAGAAGCCAGAAGATGTCTCCTACTCAGACTATACCGATACTGAGAGAGGAACTGTTGGTACCAAAGGATGTGGCCTGTCTGAAGCCAGCACTACTAGTGCCACCAAAGGACAGAAGGCCTGTCCGTTCTCCAGCGTGAAGGGCTGGATATGCTGCCAGTTAATGAGGCCATCTTAGAACTGGCCTGTCCAGTCAGTTGTGCTCCCAATCCAAAGAGAAGGAGCAAAAATATTTTGTGCCATCTAAGGGGACAGCATACTTATTCTTGCACCCTATTCTGAGGCAAGCTGTAACCAAAAGGAAGAAGCAACACCATCCGAGATCTGCACCCGCTGATAAGGAGGCCACAAATTTAGACCTCTTTGTAAGGAAGAACTTCACTTCAGTGAGCTTGCAGTTCCGCATAGCAAATTACCAAGCATTGATGTTGAATGATGATTTTATTAATTGCAGTGAGTTATTTGAGTTCACCAACAACACTCATTCAAGAAGATAGATTTCAGTTCCAATCAATTACTAATAAAGATAAATTGCTAGCTATCTTGGCCCTCCAGGCCTCAGTGGATACAGTCTCCCACTTGAGGGGAACTTCATGATTCTGGCTGTGTGGCTCCAGATTTTCCAGAGAAATTCAGTCCATCATGATCTGGCTTTTGAGGGCAAAAAAAGGAATCATTACATTCCCTGAAAAAGTCGAACAATCCTTCACTTGCTGAGTATCAACCATACAGGAAATACACAGAGTCTAAACCCTACAAGTGACAGCCAGCTCCCAACCATTCTACAATCAGAGGGTGGGCATATAAACTGCCTAAGAAATGCTAGAGGATGAAGTAAAATGTAAACAATGTCATCCCTTCATTCTACTTCCCGCCTCAGCCTCCCACCAAGAAAACCTTTTGACAGGACTTTTGAGAGCTTTAATTTAGTCCACCTGCCACAGTTATATGTTCAGGATTCTTATACTCCATTTGCTGGCTGCCTAGCTAATTTTTCCCAGGCTTAGTACCATATAATAACAGATAGATGGGTTCTGGAAACAATCACCACTGATTATATCAGTGGTGGGCAGCATGTGGCCCCGGGCTGCCTGCCGTCCATCAGAGTAAACTGATTGCAGGCCATGAGACACTTTGTGGACATTGACTGTCCCCAGTTATGGCCCCTCACAGCTCCCAGTGGCCACGATTTGCCATTTCCTGCCAATGGGAGCTGCGGGAGGCGGCAGGCCACAGGGACGTCTGCAGAATGTCTTGCAGCCCACAATCAGCTTACCGTGATGGGCCATATGCTGCCCACCACTGGGTTATCTGATAGAGTTGCCCTCTCTTCCCCTTCGCTTCCCTGTTCAGGAACCCCTCTCATTAGTGGATGCTCAGGCAAGAAGTAGACTCCCTGTTCTGTGTGGGAGCCATAGAACCTGGTACCTCTTCAGCATAGGAGAAGAGTAGTTTACCCAAGATATTTCCTCAGCCCCTAAAGGGAAGGAGGCCAAAGGCCCATACTAGATCTCAACTGAACATCTTCATCTGTGGTTCAGATGGTAGATGTTTAGCGAGGGCTTCAGTAATCTCCTCACTAAACAAGGGCATCTGGTTCATAGCTCTCAATTTGAGACTTATTTTCAAATAGACATTCCTCCCGCACATAGGATATTCCAGAGATTTATCATGGGCCCAGGTCATTACCAATACAGAGTGTTCCCCTTCATTTCTCAACAGCACCAAGAGTATGTACAAAGGTGTTACTTGTAGTGGCAGCTCATCTATGTTCTCAGGGTTCTCCTACTTAGATGACTGCTCACAGTAAAATCCTATTAGGAAGTACAGAGCCTTATCATAGGGTTATTAGCCCACCTCCATGAACATATGGCACAGGGTACTTGGATCCTCTCCCCCCCCACCAAGAATCTTGCATATAAACCTTCTGAAGTTGTGTGCAGTGCACCAATCCTGCAAACAATTCCTCTTCTTTAGTTGGGTCCCTCATATCTGGGTCATTTCAGACAATGTGACAGGCGTACTATATCAACAAACAAAGTAGGGGGAGCAGAGTCCACCCTTGTTTTCATAGAAGTGGTCAATCTACAGAAGTGTTGCATTCGCCACCACGTTGCCCCCTTCCACTGCAGACTTTCTAGGAATGCATAACACATTGGCAGACAGCCTTAGCAGAAAGTTCTCCAAAGACTGCGAGTGCGAGTTATGCAACGTGGTGCCACAGACAGCTGTTGGAAGTGGAGATTTCTATTGTGGGATCTCTTTGCATCTCAGGAGAACAAGAAGTGGCTGACCACCTGCTCCAGAGCAGTTTAGGGCCACAACTCCAGAGCTGATGTGCAATTTACCACCCGTCTTCATCTTATCTTGAGTCCTGAGGAAGATTAAACAAGCTGGAGCATTGGTTATCTTCATTGCTCCCCAGTAGCCCAAGCACTTCTGATTCCTGAGTATTTTTCAGAACTCCTCACATCCATGTATCCATATTCCCCTCTTCCCAGACCTACTAACTTAGGAGAAAGGCAAGATCAGACACCCCAGCCCAGCATCCCTCTATCAAAAAATGTGGTGTTGGATGGCTGACAGACCTAGAAAAGTCATGTTCAGAGGTGATACAATCCATCCTTAGCAAGAGTAGGAAAGATTCCATGAGAAAATGCTACATAGCAAAATGGAAAAGATTTCCATACCTGATGCCAGCATCATTAGATTCCCCTGAAAATGTCTGACATCCCTACTGTTATGTGTTCTCTAAAAATGACAGGGCTATCCATCAGTTCCTGGTGAGCCCACTTGGCAATGTTAGCACTTTTCACCCTCCAGGGGACTGTCTTTGCTCATATTATAGTGAGATTTCTGAAAGGACTGATCCAGACCTTTCCTTCAGTGCTGAATCTACCCATTTATAGGACCTCAGTCTCGTCCTGTCAACACAGATGAATACCCCATTCTAACCTGTAGTCTCCTGTTGTTTAATACATTTCTTTATGAAAGTTGCATTTCTGATTGCAGTCACCTATGCTAGAAGAGTGCGTTGGGTGTCCTTATGACTGACCCTCTCTCTATAGTCTTTCATAAGGATAAACTCTCCTGGAGATTATACCCTAAATTGACTTCTAAAGTCATCTCTGGGACCCCAGTGCCCTTTACCTCGGGGTTCTGCCTCAGCAGTACCCCACCATGCTCTGGGTCTCCCTCCCAGGGGAACCCCCAACCCTCTCAACCCACCTTGCTACTGCCAGTCATATAGCCCCCATTCACTGGGGAAGACTGCAGTCTGTAAAGACCATTCATCATTGGCAAGGGGTTTGGACCAGCTGCCTCTCCCTAAACCCTCTGCAGCCCCAGTACCTGTTTTGACCTTTTCCCCAAGGCCTGCAGCCTGAGTTGTTGCCAGGCTAGAGCTCCCTGGGCAGCCAGGTCTTTCTCCCTCCAAGGCTTCTCCCTCTTCCAGCTCCTGGCTCACGGCCTTTTTATAGGGCCAGCTGTGGCTGCTTCCCCAATCAGCCTAGCTTTTCCCAGCTGCAGCCCTCTCCAGGGCTGCTTTTAACCCCTGTTCTTCAGGCGTGGGGTAGCTGCCCCACTACACAGATCATCCAATTACTGTCTTTTGAGTGAAGTTCCAGGAATCCGAGAGGATAAGAAGCTTTACTGTCTTCTATCTACAAAGGATGAAATTCTTCAGAAACTCTCCCAGGCGCTTGTTTCCTTTGCTGAATGCATGGGAGATAACTTCATCTCCATACAGAGTCTGTCCAAATGGATTTCATGCTGCATCCTGCTTTGTTGTGAGCTCCTCAGGATGTGAGGGCCCACTCAAATAGAGCCCAGGCTACATTAGTAGCCTTGCTTCAAGACCTCCCTTTCTCAGAGGTCTGCAGTGCAGCTCTTTCCATACCTTTGTGAGACATTATGCTCCCAGTACAAGTGTCTACAGCAGAAGCATCTCTCAGAAGAGTAGTCCTCCAATCTGTGGTACAGTAAAGTTTCTTCCATTCTCCTTCTCAATAAATACTGTTGATAAGTCACCTCAAGTAGAATACACATAGGTACCATGACTTGAAAAAGAGAGGATGGTTACTTTCCTTGTACGGTAACTGGAGTTCTTAGAGATGTGTGGTCCCTATCTATATTCCACTACCCATCATCCTTCCTCTTTTCTGCAGAGCCTTATCATAGGGTTATTTGCAGTGAAAGGTGACTGGAGAGACTATCTTATGCCCTTGGCTCAAAGCATGAGGAGGAGAAGAGTGCAGGGACAAACCAACGGATGCTGCTGGCAAAAATCTTCCAGGCTCAGGCACATGCAGTGCATGCACATCTCCAGTGGAATACAGGTAGGGACCACACCTCCTGAAGAACTCCAGTTACTATACAAGGTGGTAAGTAACCTAAGGTGGTAAATATCACTAAAGTTTTTTGTTTTCCCGACACTTCAGGCTTCTTTTCATTAAAGTTCATATAGTAGTATAGATTGTCATGGATTTACGAGGCTATAAAGAAAAGCCACTATATTTTTCTAAAGGTCGTGAAGACTTTTCCAAACATACATCAAGAGAAGCGTATGAATTCAAGCATTCATCTTCTTTCTAGCATTTCCTTTATAATGTGAAGATTGTGTTTTTGGTGTGGAGTGACTCCTGCTCCTTCCTTGCTTGCTTTTTGCATCGAAAGGCTGGTGGCGGTGTATTCTGGTGACTGTTCTGCTCTCATTGAAAAAAGACTGAGAAAGCAGAGTGTTGGATTTTTGTGCTGCCCACCCTGCAGCTGCTGAAACACTTCTGCAGCCAAGTAATCTGCTCTTGCATCCCCTGCTACTGTTGTAAGGGATCCATAGAGGCTTCCTTTCAGACTTACAAGGGGTTACAGTTTCTTTTTTTTAAAATGATGTACTTTGCAATAAGTTAAGATTTATAAACAAAGTCAGGGTCATTGGGAGGAAAAATGTTGTACTAAATTTTACTTTTAATTTTCTCAAGTTTCTTACCTTGATGATAATCCAGAGCTTGAAGCAAGATAAAAAAGGGAACTTTCCCTCCAAGTATTGCTGCTCTGAGTTGTAGGGGACATCTAATGCCAAATACATAATATATAAATTATACACACAAAAGTACATTAAACATTAAGGTTGCCTACTTGATTTTTGCCGTTTTTTAACATATGGTTGTATATGTATTAATTTTCTAGGTTTAAAAAAAAATTAAAGAAACAGATTCCATCATATGGCATTGTAGTGACATCCATATGGTCATCCAAGAGGGTTGGAACCTTCAGGTGTACTGCACAGACCACTGCCATTTGAGTTCAGGGAAATAACTGATAAAGGATGAAAACCTCTACTACTGCTATGTGGAGCAGCATTAGAGGGGGATGAGGCATGTTGCCAATGGGCTTCATGTATAGTTACGGTAGAGGGATGGTGAGAATCATGAATCTTGGATTCCAATCCAGGGTCTGGCAGAGGGTGTGTTCTTGTGGTCAGAGACCCTTCTGTCCCTTCTCCTCCAATCTTTCTCTATCCCAGTGCTGTCTCTTTGCTACCTCAGCTCCTCTGTCCAGTCCCATTCTTCTTGCCTAACTACTGTTTCCCAGTCCGAGTTTCTCTGTGTTTGTATGGGTAATTTCGTTAAGTGGGATGCTGGAAAGCTGACATTATCGCTATAGGACAGAGTTAAAGCTTACAATGTACAATAGTGCTTGTGGTAAGTTGTGAGTCTGTAGCTGGAGGTATAGATATTTTATGCCACCTCACAGTACATAACTGTTCATTTCCCTGCTTTTTGTACTGGGTGTGTGTGTGTATATATATATGTGTATGTGTGTGTACACACACACACAGCTTTTAATAAGTTTATTTGTTTTTAGGCTTTTTAACTGGCAGGGAAAATTCCCCTGCCAAGCAGAAGTCTGAGCTCTCTTACTGAGCCTCCATAATACAGTACATTTTCAAATGATTGTTCAAACGTTCACCAGTCCTTGCAGTCTTGTGTTGTAGGAAAATCTGTCCGGTACAGACCTCTGGAATGAAGTGGAAATAGTGCATGCTTCTCAAAGGTTAAACCTGCCCGTGTGTGGCACAGGAAGTGTCCATAATGAGGAACATGTGACTGTTTTATAATGGTCTTAAGTATAAAATCTGCTTGTTAAGGGCGTCTTCTCATTTTGTGAATCTAAATTTTCGAACCTTGTCGCCCTTCTCTTCCGCAAAATCTGTAACAGATTAAAAACAGATTTTATACATTAACCTGTTATCTGTTGCTTAGGCTGTGACGCTCAGTAGAGCATGTGTATTCTACCTTTTGCTTATTTGGAGCCCAAAGGGATGGGGATTGTTGTGTGGGGTAGTGTCTGAAGAAAAGTCCTTGCTCAGCCTTCTGATGTGGACTCAAGGAGGGAAGGTGGTTTATGGTTTTATGCCACAAAGTTCAGTTAATGCAGTCCCCTCATAGTTTTTCTGATCCACTTCCAAAAAACAGTTCTTATGTTCATGATATATACACAGGAGTTAGATAAAAAGATATTCTTGCTGGAAAGTTAGACATAATTCTACTTTTGTTCTTAAAATTCAGAACGATTACTTCAAAGAACCCCAAAACAGAGAAACAGAGCAGGCTTCTCCTTAAAACCAAGAAGAACAGCTCTCCCCACCTTACTCTAAGCTGGCTTTCTACACACTACACCTCTACTCCGATATAACGCGACCTGATATAACACGAATTTGGATATAACACAGTAAAGCAGTGCTCCGAGGGGGGGGACACGACTGCGCACTCTGGCGGATCAGGGCAAGTTCAGTATAATGCGGTTTCCCCTGTAACACGGTAACATTTTTTTGGCTCCCGAAGACAGCATTATATCGAGGTAGAGGTGTAAGTGTTGCTCCCAGATCGCATGCCTCGCTACAGAGCCCCCTTCCCTGCAAGCAGGACCAAAACCCTTGCTGCCGTGCCCCCCCCCTCCCCCCCCCCCCCGCATTAAAGAAATAGCTTGCCATTCCAACAGAGTCTTCAGGACACCACACCTTCAATGAATGCAGTGTATCCTGCCAAAGTTAATGCCAGCCTCCCACCCCATGCAATGATTCAGGAAAATCTCACTCCCTTACGCACACACAATTAATGCAGGAACTCTCTATTCTAAACCCTCATTGGGTTGACTACCTCCCTCCTAATGGCCCAGTTAATGTCTACCTTCCCTTTTAGAGGATGGCAGTGGTGGCTACTGCTGCTCAGTGACTCTCAGATGTTGCAGTTGAGAGATCAGGAAGGGAAAGAGAAGCTGCTCAGGATCTGTTTTTGAACAGGGGGAGGGAGTGGGAGAAAGAGAGAAACTGTTGGGCAACACGTTTTTAACAAGAGGGAAGGAGGTAACAAAAATAATTCAGCCACTCCCTTCTTCTCCCCACCTATGACTGGGCCAGCAACTTCCTACCTGAAAAATATTGTTGGTTCCTTCTGATTTATTTCCTTCTGTCACTTACATCTCTTTTGGGCTTTGGAGTGACAGAGAGGGGCATAAGGCCCCAGAGCTGCAGGAGGAGCATCTTCTCTTGCCTGCTTGCAATCCCTGTTACAGAAAACACCATATGAGAATGCACTGAAGTACAAATAAGGTATTCATAGATTCCAAGGCCAGAAGAGACTATTGTGATAATCTAGTCTGACCTCCTGTATAACACAGGCCGCTGAAATCCCCCAAAATAATTCATAGCTCATATGTTTTAGAAAAAATCCAATCTTGATTTAAAAATTCAGTGATGGAGACTCCACCATGATCCTTGGGAACATGTCATCCCATAACCTTCTCTTAATTAAGCTAAATAGATTGAGTTTCTTAAGTCTGTTACTCTAAAACAGGTTTTCTAATCCTTTCATAATTTATGTGGCTCTTCTCTGAATCCTCTCGAGTTTATCAACATCCTTCTTGAATTTTAGGCACCAGAACTAGGCACAGTATTCTAACTGCGTTTTCAGATAGGGTAAATACAGGGATAAAATAACCTCTCCACTCCTACTTGAGATTTCTCTGTAGTATGCATCCCAGGATCACATTAGAACTTTGGTCACAGCGTCACACTAGAGCTTACCTTCGGCTGATTATCTATTATGACCCCCAAACCTTTTTTCAGAGTAACTGCTTCCCAGGTTAGCGTCCTCCATTCTATAAATAAGGGCTGCACTCTTCTTCAATGATATATACATTTAGCTATATTAAAACACACATTGATTTGCACCTAGTTTACCAAATGATCCAGATTGCCCTATATCAGTGACTTGTCCTCCTCATTATTTAACGCTCCCCCAATTTTTGTCTCATTTGCAAACTTTATCAGTAATAGCTTTGTTTTCTTCCAGGTCATTGAAAAAATGTTAGTGTAGGGCCAAGAATTGATACCTGCAGGACCCAACTGGAAACACACCTGCTCAGTGATAATACCCCACTTACAGTTACATTTTGAGACTTATCAGTTAGCCAGTTTTAATCCATATAATGTTTGCCGTGTTAATGCCAGGTTAAATTCTAATGAGGAAAATAGAAAGGAGCATAAACAATGGCAAATGAAGTGTAAAAATATAATTAGGAAGTCCAAAGAAGAATTTGAAGAACAGCTAGCCAAAGACTCAAAGTAATAGCAAAATATTTTTAAGTACTTCAGAAGCAGGAAGCCTGCTAAACAACCATTGGGCATTCGAGATGCTAACAGAGCAGTCAAGGATGATAGGGCCATTGCAGAGAAACTAAATGAATTCTTTGCATCGTCTTCACGGCTGAGGATTTGACCTGAGCCGTTCTTCTTAGGGTGACAAATCTGAGGAACTGTCCCAAATTGAGGTGTCATTAGAGGAGGTTTTGGAACAAATTGATAAACTAAACAGTAATAAGTCACCAGCACCAGACAGTATTCACCCAAGAGTTCTGAAGGAACTCAAATGTGAAATTTCAGAACTACAAAGTGTAGTCTGTAACCTATCATTTAAATTAGCTTCTGTACCAAATAACTGGAGGATAGCTAATGTGATGCCAATTTTTAAAAAGGGCTCCAGAGGTGATCCAGGCAACTACAGACTGGTAAGCCTGACTTCAGTACTGGGCAAACTGATTGAAACTATAGTAAAGAACAAAATGCTCAAACACATAGATTAACATAATTTGGTGGGGAAAGGTCAACATGTTTTTTGTAAAGAGAAATCATGACTCACCAATCTACTAGAATTCTTTCAAGAGGTCAACAAGCATGTGGTGATGGGGTTATTAATCCAGTGGATATAATGTACTTAGATTTTCAGAAAGCCTTTGACAAGATCCCTCACCAAAGGCTCTTACGCAAAGTTAGCTGTCATGGGATAAGAGGGAAGGTCCTTTCATGGACTGGTAACTGGCTAAAAGATAGGAAACAAAGAGTAGGAATAAATGGTCAGTTTTCAGAATGGAGAGAAGTAAATAGTGGTGTCTCCCAGGGGTCTGTACTGAGACTAGTCCTATTCAACATATTCATAAATGATCTGGAAAAAGGAGTAAACAGGTGGCAAAATTTGCAGATGATACAAAACTACTCAAGCTGATTAAGTCCCAGGCAGACTGCGAAGAGCTACAAAAGGATCTCTAAAAACTAGGTGACTGGGCAACAAAATGGCAGATGAAATTCAGTGTTGATAAATGCAAAGTAACGCAAATTGGAAAACATAATCATTTTAAACATAAAATTATGGAGTCTAAATTAGCTGTTACCACTCAAGAAAGAGTTCTTTGAGTCATTGTGGATAGTTCTCTGAAAACATCCACACACACTGCAGCAAACAGAATTTTGGGAATCCTTAAGGATGGGATAGATAATAAGGCAGAAAATATCATATTTCCTCTATATAAATCCATGGTACTCCTACATCTTGAATACTGTGTGCAGATTTTGTCACCCCATCTCCAAAAAGATATATTGGAATTGGAAAAGGTTCAGAAAAGGGCAACAAAAATGGATTAGGGATATGGATCGTCTTCCGTATGAGAAGAGATTAGTAAGACTGGGACTTTTCAGCTTGGAAAAGAGTCAGTTAAGGGGGGATATGATTGAGGTCTATAAAATCATGAGTGGTGTGGAGAAAGTGTAAATAAGGAAGTGTTACTTACTCCTCATAACACAAGAACTACAGGCCACCAAATGAAATTAATAGGCAGCAGATTTAAAACAAAAGGAAGCATTTCTCCACACAGCACACAGTCAACCAGTGGAACTCTTTGTCAGAGGTTGTTGTGAAGGCCAAGACTGTAACGGTAAAAAAAAAAAAAAAAAAAAAAAAAAAAAAACACTAGATAAATTCATGGTAGATAGACCCATCATTGGCTTTTAGCCAGGATGAGCAGGGATGGTGTCCCTAGGCTCTGTTTGCTAGAAGGTGGGAATGAGCGATGGGATGGATCACTTGATTACCTGTTTTGTTCATTCCCTCTGGGCATCTGGCATTGGTCACTGTTGGAAGACAGGATACTGGGCTAGATGATGGACCTTTGGTGTCACCCAGTATGGCTGTTCTTTTTACTTGGAGCTTTTGAAGACTTAAATTGTTTAGATTGGCTCAGATGACAGGGCATTTCATTACATAGCTGTATATTTTAAAATTGCTGCTTACAAGTGGATGTATGGCTGCATCATGAATTAAGCTGAAATGTTCATAGTATTTGTGGGCGTTTTTAAATGAAAATTCTTCAGATTTGCCGGTAAATGCTACTCATTATGGCTAATGTACACACACATCTTTGTTCAAATGTTTAGCTGCTTGAGTGCTGGTAGGTATTTCTGATATTTAATTACTAGTAAGTACTATACAACTTTAATTAGGTCTTCAAACAAGCATCTGTCACTCTCTAAGACCATGTCTTCACTACTGACTTCAATGCAAGTTACATCAACATAAAGCCATTGTAACTACTAAATCTACTGTGTGCTTTGCGTACTTGGCACCTTGCACTGGCACTTCGCATACTCACCAGGAGTGCTTGTGTTGATGCACAGGGTGGTGTGCTATGGGTAGATATCCTAGTATGCAACCTGCCACCATCCACCGCACCATCTTTTGGGAAGTTTTGGCAATGCATAGTGGGGCAGAAACTAGTTATTCAGGGTGACTGGGAGCAATAGGTCAACTTCCCAGCATGCAGCTATCTCCATCTCATAATGTCATTTATATACTATAATTTTCACACCATTTAAAAAAAATCCCATGAACCTATGGCCCTTCTCGCTGTCAGTCATCTCTGACAGAAGCCTGGAGCTGCACAACCCTCCACTGTTCTCATAAGTATTGCAAGCACAGGATGTACAATCCTCCAGTATTGCAGAGCAATAAGAAGAACGGAATCAGCAGGAACATGATTTCTTGGAGGACAGATTTGCTGTGGGACATAGTGAGAACCAGTTCAAGGTTGTTGGTGGCATTCATGGAGCAGCTGCAGATGCAGCACTGTTTCTGGGTCCAAGAAATTTGCACTGACTGGTGGAATTCCATCATAATGCAGGCTTGGGATGATGAGTAGTTGCTGCAGAAATGTCAGATGCATAAAAGCACATTCCTAGGTCTGTGTGCTGAGCTCATTCCAGTGCAGGCACAACAAAATGAGAGCTGCATCGACTGTGGAGAAGTGAGTGGCATTCACACTGTTGAAACTTGCGATGTCAGATTACTGCTGGTTAGTGGAAAACCCACTGGTGGGGGAGGGGGTGTTGTCATGCAGATGTGCAGGGCCATTAATCATCTTCTAAAAGCAGCAAAGAATCCTGTGGCACCTTATAGACTAACAGACGTTTTGGAGCATGAGCTTTCGTGGGTGAATACCCACTTCCTCAGATGCATGCACGAAAGCTCATGCTCCAAAACGTCTGTTAGTCTATAAGGTGCCACAGGATTCTTTGCTGCTTTTACAGATCCAGACTAACACGGCTACCCTCTGATTCGTAATCATCTTCTGCTATGCTTGACTGTGACTGTTGGCAATGTGCTGGATGAATTTGCAGCAGTGCAGTTCCCAAGCTATATTGGAGAGAGATGGCATGCAAATCCCATTTTGGCACCAGACCACTTTACCACAGAGTACATCAACAGAAAGGGCTACTTTTCTATGGTTATGCAAGCATTGATGGATCACCAGAGATGCTTTACCAATATCAGTGTTGGCTGGTCAGGGAAGGTGCATGACACTCACATCTTTAAGAACACCAAACTTTTCAGAAAGGTACTGGCAGATTACCACTGGCGATGTTGCAATGCCAGTAGTGATCCCCAGGAACCTAGCCTAATCCTTTCTCCCTTGGCTCATGAAGCCACACATTAGCCACCTCAATAGCACCAAGAAAACATTCAACTAATGGTTCAGCAGATGCAGAATGATGATTGAACATGCTTTTGGTAGATTGAAGGGACATAGGTGGTGTTTACTCACAAGATTGGGTCTCAAAGAAAAAAAAAATTGCAGTGTTATAGCTGCCTGTTGTGTCCTGCATAATGTCTGTAAAGTAAAGGAGAAGAAGTTGCCATCAGGTCAGAGGTGCAGTGTCTGTCTGCTTGCTGAGTTTGAACAGCCAGATACAAGGGCTATTGGAAGAGCTCAGCGGGGCTTTGAAAGAACATTTTAATAGTGAACCACAGTCAACTGTGCTGTAACTGGCCATGCTGTTTTGGAGCCTGTTAGGAATTGTGTGGTGTTTGGTATGTATTTATTAATATAATGCTGTCAGTGCATTTGCTAATTTTGCGATGCTTGCTGTACATTTATGAATATTGTTTGTCACTGATCCTGAGTTGTCACACTGTACAGTGACAAGTAAGTAGATGCTTTCAGAATTATTAGACATTCTGCTGCATATGTTGTAAAAGATGAATTATTTTCCAACTAGAATTTTATTCAGTAGCAAAACCAGTGCACTGAAAAATCTGTGCAATTTAAAAGCAAATACATAAAAACTTAATGGAACAGAACTTAAGGGGAAAGAACATCCACGAGTATTTTACCAACATATACACTGCTGTGAAAACCACAGATTCTGTATGAGAAGATGTGGTTGTTCTGAATATCACACAGAGTGGAATGGTAGGAGTAGGAATGTAGCCCCTGCTAACACGTGCAATGTTGAGGGGGTTGGGAGGTGGACTAATGGAGTTCCCCATGCCACTTTAAAATGAGACAGGACCATGATTGTTCAACTTTTAGGTCCACAAGAGTGTGCAGAATCTGTGTTTGCTCCTAGAGAAGGCCCATTACGTCCTGATGTGTTTCCCTCTCCTTTTCCTGCTGGGACTTGTGGGCTTCTCTTCAGTGTTCACCCTCCAATCCCTGTGCTCACAATCTAATGAAGCACTGGCTTTTAAGATCTACCTGAACGTGTTATCCCAAGTCCTTTCTCCTCATTTTCTGATCTGGAGATATGTGGGTTGGGACGGGGAATCCCTCAAGGCTGCAATAGCTGGAGATAAAATGCAGAAGTACCATTATCAGTACAGTCAGAGTGGAAAAAGTGAAAGCTAAGATTCAGAAGTCCCTTCCCTTGCTTTCCTAAAGTTTTAAACAAGTCATGCTTATTGACATTTCTGCTTCGGCATGCATGTACTTGGTGACACTCAAAGCACTAGCCATGGTGTGTATGGCCTGCCAGGGGTGAGGGAATTGCTTGGTGACAGGAAAGTATGAGTTTGGGTCAATGGCGCTGGGACCATTTTGCACAGGTGGTGGTGATTTTAGCTGGTATCTCACTCCTGAGAGTAACAAAGGCACGGAAAACAGAGCTGCTTCTTATGTCCCGAAGCTGCCCAGGCTTGTATGCTGCTAGCCTATGTACTGCAATGTTGTCTGCTGAAGTTTTTGCTGACTGGTGTGGGAAAGTATCCTATTGCAGAGGAAGAAATAAGGCTGCCATCTCTAGAAGGCTTCGGGAGAGGATTGCAGAGTATTTCCATGAAAGTTTCATAGAGATCTCTCAGGAGGTTTCAAGGGACATCACTGTGTATGTAGACAGCTCTTCATTGCCCCCCTTGCCTAACTGTACCGGGGACAAATTGAAGTGTAGACACATGCATAATGAGGGTGACACAAGGTGGCTTATGTAAATGTAACTTCGTAGTGTAGACCAGGCCTAAATCAAAATTGGCTGTCCTTAGATTATTTTAGAACTTATCACTTATGTTGTTGTAACACTAGAATGTCCCATGTGGTGCTTTGTCTCCTCTTATAAGTTTGGAATCTAAAAACAACACAAGCTTACAATAGGGATGAACATGAAGCATAAAGAGAGAGGATGCAACATACAAGCATTCTAATTGAGTTGACACACGAGTTTTTTTAATAAAAAGTTCCTCCATAAATATACCAACGACTTCTACAATTTTTTTCTGTAAAAATTGTCTCCTCCTTCTCCTCAAGGTTACCCTAAGTGTAAAAAATAATAATTATTTCCTGATTGCCAAGCCATACCTCATTTATCACTGGGGATGGGGAAGCACTAAACCATTCAAATGTGTGGCTCTGCAAAATCGTGATGGGGAGGTGAGGTTAGAAGCCGTTGTGGCCACCTGCTTCAACAAAAGTCTGCTGGGGCTTTCAGCCAACCTCTCTCAGTGTGAAATGGTTCTCATTCGTGGGTTTTGTATTATGAAATTTTAGACTTTTACACAGCTGTCTTTTTTTTCTGGGTGGGGCGGGGATAGTGTGTATGATTTTTACTCCCTCTAAATTTTGCTAAGCCCATTGTAACTTGATTCTCTTGGATTGCTACTTCACTGTTCCTTTGCTTGACAGAGTGTAAACCAGGTTAGATTAAAAATCTTTTAAAAAACAAAAGCGTGTATTTTATTTATTTACATATTGCTAGTTCTTCCCACTTGATAGTCTTGAATTCTTCAAGTGGATGTTATGTACTTGTTTGTTAATAGAACTGCAGATTTGAGTTTCTTAAAATGCACATCTATACAGAGAGACTAGCACAGTGTCTTTCTAACCTTCTTACTGTGAGAACACAAGCTTGAACACAAAATTGATAGGCATCTATTCCATTCTTCTTTGCGTCTAGCACCACTTTCTAATATATTGATAATGGAGCAGCTGATATGGGACTAAATTAATAAAAAATTAAAGGAGGGTGTTTAATAATGCCAATCATCATGGGTTTATAGAAAGTAGATCCTGTCAGACTAATTTATTTGATTAAAGATAATGTTGATGTAGTGTTCTTGGATTTCTGTAAGGTGTTTTGCTTCATACTGCATGACATTTTGATTAAAGAATTAGAATGATATAAAATTAATCATCAAATTTTGGTGTAGACCTGTTTATAAGCTGACCCCCGCTCTTTGATGCATTATTTTTTTACCAAAAATATTCAGCTTATGAAAGCGTATATATGGTACCCTAGAATTTTTATTTTTTTTTTGCAACTAGCAAATTCTTCCTTCTTATGCATCTTAAATTGCAGTCTAGCAAAGAGGAGGAAAATAGCAGGAGATGGCATTTAATAGTAGCAATTTTAAAATGTTTATACTATGTGTTTTTCTGAGCTTTATATATAGTACTTAGACTGATGTAAAATAAACTTCATGAAATGGCAGTAGCTTCTCTTGAGCTGCAAAAATTAGTTTGCTAAAAATAGACTTTCTCATGGTCTGATCTTGTACCATGCATAATTGTCAGCGTGTAGTTGATTTGAATTAAAATGCTTGTTTTCAAGAATTCAAAGGCTAGAACATTAATTTTAATAATACTTAAGCATTCTCCTGTACCCACCAAAGTAGAAGATATGTATGCCGCCCTGAAAGCCATTTCCAAAAATAACACAACACAATAAAACCATTAATTAGGTTAACATTCCATTTAACAGTTACATTTGAAAGATTTTGATGCACAAGAAAAAGAAGGAAGAATGACTAGGTGGAGAAGGTAAAATATAGTGTTGATTCTACAAACTACCTAAAACTAACTTGTATTATAGCTACATGCAAAGGACCTATTAAGATTGGTCTCTCATTGTGTATGTGAAGTTTTTTTTAGTGCTCACGGGCACAATACTAGTCTGAGGAACGTAGTCTAAAGATGATATACAATAGGTGAAGCATGGAGGACAGGAATAATATCATATTTGTAAATATGTGCCAATCTCTTAAACTGAATGTCAGCTGTTCCTTAAGCTTTCTTACGTACTGTTGGGCAGTGATTGTGGGAGAAGTGGACAAATAGGTAGCCGAGGCTGGCAATTTTGGTCGTGTGTGAAGGCAGGCATACTTAGACAAAATTTAAGAAGTAGAGTTAAAGTTATGAAAGTATCAGAGGGTAGCCGTGTTAGTCTGGATCTGTAAAAGCAGCAAAGAATCCTGTGGCACCTTATAGACTAACAGACGTTTTGGAGCGTGAGCTTTCGTGGGTGAATACCCACTTCCTCAGATGCATGTAATGGAAATATCCAGGGGCAGGTATATATATGTGTGCTAGCAAGCAAGCTAGAGATAACGAGGTCAGTTCAATCAGGGAGGATGGGGCCCTGTTCTAGCAGTTGAGGTGTGAAAACCAAGAGAGGAGAAACTGGTTCTGTAATTGGCAAGCCATTCACAGTCTTTGTTCAATCCTGAGCTGATGGTGTCAAATTTGCAGATGAACTGAAGCTCAGCAGTTTCTCT
This sequence comes from Gopherus flavomarginatus, assembly GCF_025201925.1. Lineage (NCBI taxonomy): Eukaryota > Metazoa > Chordata > Testudines > Testudinidae > Gopherus > Gopherus flavomarginatus. The sequence continues at coordinate 77,232,453 of NC_066617.1, read as the reverse complement.
TTGAAGTCTGGTCCTGAAGTTTTTTTGCTGCAGGATGGCCACCTTAAGGTCTGCTATAGTGTGGCCAGGGAGGTTGAAGTGCTCTCCTACAGGTTTTTGTATATTGCCATTCCTAATGTCTGATTTGTGTCCATTTATCCTTTTCCGTAGAGACTGTCCAGTTTGGCCGATGTACATAGCAGAGGGGCATTGCTGGCATATGATGGCATATATTACATTGGTGGATGTGCAGGTGAATGAACCAGTGATGGTGTGGCTGATCTGGTTAGGTCCTGTGATGGTGTCGCTGGTGTAGATATGTGGGCAGAGTTGGCATCGAGGTTTGTTGCATGGATTGGTTCCTGAGCAAGAGTTATTATGGTGTGGTGTGCAGTTACTGGTGAGAATATGTTTCAGGTTGGCAGGTTGTCTGTGGGCAAGGATTGGCCTGCCACCCAAGGCCTGTGAAAGTGTGGGATCATTGTCCAGGATGGGTTGTAGATCCTTGATGATGCGTTGGAGGGGTTTTAGCTGGGGGCTGTATGTGATGGCCAGTGGAGTCCTGTTGGTTTCTCTCTTGGGTTTGTCTTGCAGTAGGAGGCTTCTGGGTATACGTCTGGCTCTGTTGATCTGTTTCCTTATTTCCTCGTGCGGGTATTGTAGTTTTGAGAATGCTTGGTGGAGATTTTGTAGGTGTTGGTCTCTGTCTGAGGGGTTAGAGCAGATGCGGTTGTACCTCAGTGCTTGGCTGTAGACAATGGATCGTGTGATGTGCCCGGGATGGAAGCTGGAGGCATGAAGGTAGGCATAGCGGTCGGTGGGTTTTCGATATAGGGTGGTGTTAATGTGACCATCACTTATTTGCACCGTGGTGTCAAGAAAGTGGACCTCCCGTGTAGATTGGTCCAGGCTGAGGTTGATGGTGGGGTGGAAGCTGTTGAAATCATGGTGGAATTTTTCCAGAGTCTCCTTCCCATGGGTCCAGATGATGAAGATGTCATCAATGTAGCGTAGATAGAGAAGGGGTGTGAGTGGACGAGAGCTGAGGAAGCGTTGTTCCAAGTTGGGCATGAAGATATTGGCATATTGTGAGGCCATGCGGGTGCCCATAGCAGTGCCACTGATCTGGAGATATATATTGTCATCAAATTTGAAATAGTTGTGTGTAAGTATAAAGGCACAGAGCTCAGCAGCCAGTTGTGCTGTGGCATCATCAGGGATAGTGTTCCTGACAGCTTGTATTCCATCTGTGTGTGGGATGTTTGTGTAGAGAGCCTCTACATCCATGGTGGCTAGGATGGTGTTTTCTGGGAGGTCACCAATGCATTGTAGTTTCCTCAGGAAATCAGTGGTGTCGCGGAGATAGCTGGGAGTGCTGGTGGCATAGGGTCTGAGCAGAGAGTCCATATATCCAGATAGTCCTTCAGTGAGAGTGCCAATGCCCGAGATGATGGGGCGTCCAGGAATTCCGGGTTTGTGGATCTTGGGTAGTAGATAGAATAACCCTGGTCGGGGCTCTAGGGGTGTGTTGATTTCTTCTGGTGTTAGTGTAGGGAGTGTCCTGAGTAGATGCTGTAGTTTCTTAGTGTATTCCTCAGTGGGATCTGAGGGAAGTGGCCTGTAGAATTTGGTATTGGAGAGTTGTCTGGCTGCCTCCTTTTGATAGTCAGACCTGTTCATGATGACAACGGCACCTCCTTTATCAGCCTCTTTGATGATAATGTCAGGGTGGTTTCTGAGGCTGTGGATGGCATTGCGTTCTGCACGACTTAGGTTGTGAGGCAAGCGATGTTGTTGTTCCACGATTTCTGCCTGTGCACGCCGGCGGAAGCATTCAATGTATAGGTCCAGGCTGTCATTTCGACCCTCAGGAGGAGTCCATGTGGAGTTCTTTTTCTTGTGCTGTTGGTGGGAGGGCACCCGTGTATCAGTGCACTGTTCAGTGTTGTCCTGGCCACACTATAGCAGACCTTAAGGTGGCCATCCTGCAGCAAAAAAACTTCAGGACCAGACTTCAAAGAGAAACTGCTGAGCTTCAGTTCATCTGCAAATTTGACACCATCAGCTCAGGATTGAACAAAGACTGTGAATGGCTTGCCAATTACAGAACCAGTTTCTCCTCTCTTGGTTTTCACACCTCAACTGCTAGAACAGGGCCCCATCCTCCCTGATTGAACGGACCTCGTTATCTCTAGCTTGCTTGCTAGCACACATATATATACCTGCCCCTGGATATTTCCATTACATGCATCTGAGGAAGTGGGTATTCACCCACGAAAGCTCATGCTCCAAAACGTCTGTTAGTCTATAAGGTGCCACAGGATTCTTTGCTGCTTTTAAAGTTATGAAAGTTATTTGAAGAGGACAAGTAAATTAAAATAGCAGGAGCCAGTGGAGGTAATCAGAGATTTGGTCAGAGTTACTGGGAAGGAAGAGGATCTCAACAGCTATGCTTTGTGTGGATGAGAGGGTCTGGTGACATGGGTACTGGGGAGACCAGAGAAGAGGAGGTTGCAGTAATTAGGGACATGGATGAATTTTGACAATCTGGACAGAAAGTCAAGATTACATCAGCCTAGATGTGTGGTGCAAAAAAGAGTGTTGGTTTACGTTTTTGATTACATTATGTTACTGTCTGTTAGCAAGCCTACTTCTATGCTGTTGTCACCTGTTGTGAAAAAGGTGAACTAATTGAAAGTTGAGCATCTTGATTTGCTGGATCTTCTAGAACATACTTATATCTGCTGATATATTTTTATTTGTATACCAACCCATCAATTGTACATGGCGTTTAGAAAGCACATTAAACAAGTTAAGGCATGGTCTCGGCCCTACGAGCTTACAATCTAAACTGACTAGACAAATACGTAGAAATTAACTGTGGGGGAAGGAGAGGAGGGTCCACAGTTATTAAACCTCCTGACCCAACACAAAGGAAAGATGCATAGTCATTAAGCTTCTCCCTTAGAAGTATCACAACTGTTAAACATGCCCGACAACAAATCTGTATGGTGCATCCTCAGCAAAGCAAACAGCTTACATTAAATGCCCATGTAAATAATCACCTACTCCTTCCTTCTCAACAAAAATTCCCTTCATAACTTCCCCCCTTCTCTCTCAACTGTGTTTTCTATTTTTCCAAGTTAAAATAACTCAAGTAACTTATTTTTGGAATTAGGCATAAACATGTATCTAAGGCTAAACCTTTTGGCCATCATAAATTCTTACTCCTTTTTTGTTGCTGCTGTTACTGTTCTAATAAATTAGTGCTTTAAAATATTTGACCATTTTTGCTTTTGACCTATGTTTGACCAGTCAGTTAACCAGTTATTTTTGGATGAGTCTAGCGCTCAACCCTACACCTCTCTGTTAAGCTTCTTGCTTTCACCTGTCCAGTGGAGCAATAGCTCTCAACCTTTCAGAACTGCTGTACCCCTTTCACAAGTCTAATTTATCTTGTTACCGCCAAGTTTCACCTCTCTTAAAAACTACTTGCTTACAAAATCAGACCTGAAAATACAAAAGTGTCACAGCATGCTATTATTGAAAAAGCACTTACTTTCTCATTTTTACCTTATAATTATAAAATAAATCAAGTGGAATATAAATCTTGTACTTACATTTCAGTGTATAGTATATAGAGGGGAATAAACAAGTAATTGTATGAAATTTTAGTTTGTACTGATTTTGCTAGTGCTTTTTATGTTGCCTGTTGTAAAATAGGCAAATATCTAGATGAGTGGATGTACTTGCTGGAAGACCTCTGTGTACTCCCAGGGGTATGCATACTCGTGGTTGAGAACCAGTGCTGTGGAGGATCCTGTGATTCTTCTACCCTTTAGACCAGGTCTGCAGGCTACAGCACTCTTGAGTATTAACTGTTTGGCTCCTGTGAGCCTTCTTTTAGGAGCTGTGATCAGTAGTGAATATAGTGACCCAAGCAGCCTTTTCAAAGCTAAATATTGTTTAATCACATCTGTAGGAACAAAGCTTAACGAGAGAAGGATTTTTAATGCAATAAAAGGTCTATACACACGTTTTTCTTTACCTAAAGTCTAGGTAGGCCTAGCTTACCCAAGACATGCCATCTGTGGGGCCCAAGGTTTTCTGATTCCTAGCAGCAGTCTTTGCCCCTTTCTTTGTCTCTTGTCTTTCAGGAATGCATCCCTTCATAAAACCTGTCAAGTTCTTTGTCATCTTTTCTGCCTCTTTAGTCTGGTTAAACTGGTTTTAGCCTGCTCTCCAGACAGTCCAGGGTAGACTTCAAAGTAGTTGGTTTTCTGCATTGTCATTTAAGTATTGGTAATTGGGCTGTCTGAAGCTAGAAACTGCTTTCCTGGTTAAGTACAATTAAACCCTGTTTGAAGTAACCCTTTATTGTAATATAGCAAACAGCACAGTAACAGCTAGATGGAACATATATATAAAATATTACAGGCAGCTCCCCTCACATCCTTCACAGTCTGGATCCCAGTTACAGGCCTGAGTTACAAGGGAAAAGGTGGTGTTAGTAACAGAATTGGGAGTGTGGAGAAGGCTTCAGAGGATGATCAGAAGTTCAGTTTTGTCAAGTTCAGATTGATGTTAGAGTGCTGATATCTCCAAGGCTGAGATATGGGATTGAATGGAGTGAGAAGTTTCAAGGTAAATCAGAGTAATCAGAATTTAAGATGTTTTTTGAAACACTGAAAGCAATGATCATCAGAGAAACTGTGTGTGTTTTGTTTTTTAAAGAGAAAATAGACATGATTGGACCCTTGTGGTATCTCCCCAGAGAATGAGGGAACTCCTGACACAGGCATTGAAGGAGAGTGTCAGAAAGTAGAAAGAAGCAGAAGAGGGGAAATTTTACAGCCAAGGAAGGATAGTATTTCAAGGATCGGGTGATTGACTTCTCAGCTGTTCTTAGGTGTCAGAGTAGCAGCCGTGTTGGTCTGTATCTGCAAAAAGAACAGGAGTACTTGTGGCACCTTAGAGACAAACAAATTTGTTTGCGCATAAGCTTTTGTGGGCTAAAACTCATTTTCCACTGCATGCATCCGATGAAGTGGGTTTTAGCCCACGAAAGCTCATGCTGAAATAAATTTGTTAGTCTGTAAGGTGCCACAGGTACTTCTGTTCTTTCAACTGTTCTTGTCATCATTGAGGATGGAATATTGACTTTGGGACTTGGTCATGAAGATGTCACTGGATGCTTTGGAGACTCATGTTCAAAGTGGACAGTGTAACTGATTACCCCATTTCTAACCTCCCTCTTTTATTCTGAGGGAAGGTTATAAAAAAAAAGGTGCTGAGGCAACCTGAAATGTCTAGATTCATTGACCATGGAGACATATTTTAGGTTTAGGCATGGTAAAGAAAACAGTACACTAGTTTAATTGGTTGGTCTACTTTTGGTTAAAAATTATCAAGTGATGCTGCAGATTCTTTATTATCTAATATCTGTTTACTATTTTTGACCACCCTCACCTTTCATTCTTGAAGATCCTCACAAAGATAAAACTGAGTTATATGTGAGAAGCTCCATTCTTTTTCTGATATGATCCAGAGGTTAGCATTGGTTGACAGTTCATCTGTCCTGAGGTCTTTATGGTACTGCAGGATACTGTTACAACTTCTTCTTATATGAACATGAATCTCCTAGAAAAGATAGTACACTAATCAGATTAGTTTGCTGATGGTGCTGAATTGTCTTTCATTAATCTCTGCGTGTGCAGTTGATAAACTTTTCCAATGTGTAGGTGTGATTGAGACTTGCCTGAGAACTAACTGGTGGAAGCACACAGATGAGATACTGTTGATAGAGTAGAGGAAATAGCATGAACGGGCAGAGATGGTAACTATTCCTTTGAGGGGATCTGGCATACTTTTGTTACTCCAGTAATTTTCAGGTCTTGGGCCGCTGGTCGCTTCAGGAAGTACAGGTAATAGCAGTGGCCAGTGTTTGACAGCAGATTTCATGTTGTTATCCATGTCTTCATGCCCTCCAGATTGGATTACAGCAATGCACTCTGTTTGAGACTGCATCTCAATATCACTTGGAAATTGCATTGGAGCTGCCACTTGTTCTCTAAAGAGTACATTAGCTTGCCTTACCTACGTTGTTAGGTTTTCAAGTTCAGATCAAAGCACTGATCTCTAAAGCAGGGGTTCTCAACCCTTCTGTTTCTGAGGCCCCTCCAACATGCTGTAAAAACTCCACGGCCCACCTGTGCCACATCAACATTTTTTCTGCATATAAAAGCCAGGCCAGGCATTAGGGCGGAGGTGGGCAAACTACAGCCCCTGCCTGCCCCCTGAGCTCCTGGCCGGGTGGCTAACCCTTGTCCCCTGATGTCCCTCCTCCCCCACAACCTCAGTTTGCTGTGCCACCAGTGCTCTGCGTGGCGGGGCTGCCCGCTTATGCAGGGTAGTGCAGCAGTGTGTCTAGCTATGGCCAGGAGGCGTGGCTCCAGACATGCTGCTCTGAGCGACATGGTAAGGGGGCTGGGGGCTTGGATATGGGGCAGGGAGTCCTGGGGAGCAGGCAGAGGGCAGTAGGATGGGGCAGAGGTTCGGGGGGACGGGATAGGGGGTAGGGGGTGGGATCTGAGGGGCCTGTCAGGAGGTGGGGTGTGGATAGGGGTCGGGGCAGTTAGGGGACAGGGAGCAGGAGGGATTGTATAGGGGATGGGTTCCCAGGAGGGGGCGGTCAGGGGACAAGGAGCAGGGTGTGTGTGTTGGATAGGCAGGAGGTGGAAAGTGGGAGGGGTCAGTTAGGGGGTGGGAGCCAGGCTGTTTGGGAGGCACAGCCTTCTCTACCCGGCCCTCCGTACAGTCTCGCACCCCAATGTGGCCCTTGGGCTAAAAAGTTTGCACACCCCTGCATTAGGGAGTAGCAAACAGGTCAGTTACCTGTGGCCTGATGCCACAGGGTTCCCCTCAAAGCTACATTGCTCAGGCTTCAGCTTCAGCCTTGGATGGCGGGGATCAGGGCATGGGCTTCAATCCCATGCATCTGGGCTTTGGCTTTCTGCCCTGTGCCCTAGCTGGCACTGCTTGCAGCCCCCTTCCTCTGCGCCCCCACCCCCCTCCCCTGAAACCTGCTTGCAGCCCCCTAGGGGGCCTCGGACCCCTGGTTGAGAACATTTGATTTTTCCTGTGCTTGTTTGATACTATCTTTCTCCTTTTGTTTTTACCTGACAATTGATAAGTTGGTCTAGCTAAGTGCCTAGATGTTTGTCCAGGGACTGGTATTTTAAGTGGAGAACTTCTGACTCCTTCCTTTTTGGTCTGAAAAAATGGGTTTGAACATCAGTGTTGCAAAACTACCTGTTTACATGTAATTGTTTTGAGGTGTGAAATGGGTAGGGAGTACCTTTCTTGTTTTAGCAGGTAGAGAACTATTTTAATAAGTGTCATTGGCACAGACCTCCCATTTGCAGAGTTACTTAAATATTCCTCTATAGCAGAGAACAAACTATAGCGTATGCCTGGCAAAAGATATATGGTCATATATCATTAGCAGATTGAGGCCATCGTTACCAAATGACTGCAGAAAGAAGCCTTTTTAGAAACACTGCAGCATTGGAAATGGGATAGATCCTTGAGGAACACCACACTTCAGATCCCTTGGTGATGATTCTCAACTGTCTGTTGCCATCGATTGACTCCTATTTCCTAGGTATCACTGAAACTGGAGGGCAGTTCCAGACACACCAGCAACCAGGGTTATATTGACCCAGTACTTGGTAAGTATGCCATGCTGTCACTCCCGAGGGCCCCATCAGTTCATTCAAAATTGAAGCTTTACTACTTTTGCTAAAGTTCTAGTGCTGATCCTTGTGTAATCTGAATGTGAAGCAAAACACTGTTTTCCACAGTTTAGAGCACTTAAATTATAGCAACTGCAGTGTGTACTAGGTGATGCAGAGATGAGGACAATGACAAAGTCCCTTCTCTGAAAGGCTTTGTGTTTCGTTACAAACTCAGTTAAAAATTGTAATGTAGATAGTGACATGGCTGGTTACAAACATGGTCATTTTCCAAACCCCACATGGTTAATATTCATTTGGCAGCACTGGATGTTAAGTGTGTCTCATTTTTCATCTCTCTCAAGCTGTCTTGTGGTTTTCTTCCTGTAATGGATTTGGCACACTTTTGCGATATATACTGGACCGTCTTGCCATGTCCATGTATTCTGTGTAGCCAGTCTCCCTTCTTGTCAGCTCCCAGCTCAGTAGGACACTCCAAAGCATATTTACTGTTGTGTTTAGCCTTCCAGTTCGTTGCTGAAGTGGTAAAGAGAGCTGCTCAGATTCCCCCAAAACCTATATAAATACAGTTAATGTGCTGTGTATAGACACCATAGGCTGACCCATGATAATTTCTATGTGATGTTGCAAAAACATAGTTGTGCTTGCTGTGTATATAGGCCCTTAGAAAATATAGACTGAGTGGGAATGCGATATTGGTAGAAGGATGACAAATTTGAGATTAAAAGGAATTGTTTGGCACGCAATGTGGTGGTTCCATATGTTGTTACTTAATAAATAATTGGTTGAGCAGAGGGCTAGGATTTCTCTTGAAAGAATGTATTTTCAGGAGAAGATTTGAAGGGTGTATTAGATGAGTGAAATATGCCGACGTAGCTCCGTAGTGTGAACTGCCGCATTCATCTAAATGATCATGAGTTTGATATGTCCTGGGTAGTGTAAAAGTCTCATACTGTAATATGGAAACACCCTGCTAAATATAGAGACCTGGTCATTATATTACTGCATAACGTTTCTCTAAACAAAAAGATATGTTCAGTGTTGTAATGATTAATGTTTTATTTCTGATGTTTGTGGCAATGACCTGTAAACTTGTTACAAGTTCCTAAATAAATAGCTATATTTTTTTTCAGTTTGATATTGACAATATCAATGTCAACTTTGGGTTTAGACTTTGGGATTTGGTGGATGCAATGTGATCCATCTGAAACTTTTGCTGCTCTCTAGTCAGAGTTGGAGTTTGAATGTGTGAGACTTGTTTAGTTGTGTGAGATTTGTAAAAAAAACAAAAAAAAAAAAGTCATTTCATTTCTTAGTTTTCTAGCACTTTTGGACAATGTCCTACCTCAAAAATAGACTGGTCTAGAAACTCCATCTTTATCTTGTTCATCCATTCTCAGTGAGGACTAATACCTCCCTTTTTCTTGTAACTGTTGTTCATTTGGGGGAGAGAAGCAGAACACTTGTGTGTGTTTTAAATCCCTAGCATATAAAAGATACCAACCTAGACATGGTGAAAAATACCTGTGCTACCATACTATGTTAAAGCCATAGCTAAGAACATGAGAATGGCCATACTGGGTCAGACCAATGGTCTGTCTAGCCCAGTATATTGTCTTATGGCAGTGGACCGTGCCAGATGCTTCAGAGAGAATGAACAAAACAGGTTAAGTGTTGTGATCCATCCTGTTGTCCAGTTCCAGGTTCTAGCATCTGGAAGAGCATCAAGTTTTGTCCCTCACCAACTTGGCTAATAGACATTGATGGAGCTATCTTCCATGAACTTACCTAATTCTTTTTTAAACCCAGTTATGCTTTTGGTCTTAACATCCCTGGCAATGAGTTCCACAGGTTGACTGTGTGTTAGGTGAAATCCTTCCTTATGTTTGTTTTAACTTGCTGCCTTTTAACTTCATTGGGTGACCTCTGGCTCTTGTGCTATGTGAAAGGGTAAATGACACTTCGTATTCACTCTCTCCATAACCATTCATGATTTGATAGACCTCTGTTGTATCCCCTTTAACTGTCTCTTTTCTAAGATGAACAGTCTGTCTTTTTAATCTCTCCTTATCTGGAAGCTGTTCCACATCCCTAATCCATGCACTGTAAAAGAATAAAACCATTGGGCATGGTTTGTGTACTATAATTTATAATAATTAAAATCAAATACAGCATAAAAATCACTTCCTTTTGCTTCCTATTTCTATTCTATTTGGATTCTTACACCATACCCATCATGATGTTATCTGGCTTTATTTTCTTTTTTCTTTCCTGTAAATAGATCATAATATATCTTTTTCTGCATTGTTTTCTGGGTTTTTCCTCGCTAATCCCGTTCTCTAACTGCTGTAAGAGGTGTGGGTTTCTGCTATTCTACCTCCCCCCACAGAAGGGAGGGAAGCCTGAAGCAAAGGAGTTTTAGCTACAACTCCTATAATAGGCAGATTCTGCTACAGAACTTAAGGAGAGCAGGTAGTGCTCCCTCAAAGTTGTCTTCACGTTGCCCAGCAGCAGCTCAGGACCTGTCAATTTTACTTTTCCCAGGCTAATGGAATTTTGCCATTCTGCATTAGATCTATTAATCACTTTCCTGATTCACATAGGTGAGGCTGGTGGAAGCTGTCTTACTCTCTGAAACAGTGTATTTACACTGCAGACAAGCTATACTGGAAGTAAGGTTTCATAGAGATTTTCGTCTGTATGAAGGATTTCTTTAAAAGACTAGGTGGTATTGAGCAACTTACTGCATAATCCTCATTCATTTTCCTGTATTGTGAAATGTAGTTAAGGGGGGGTGGGGGAGGCAAACCCCTCCCACATCAATACAGTTTAAAAAAAAATAAAATCTGATTTTATTTCTGCAGACCTAAAGAATATATTGTAACATTCACAGATATATGTTTAGAATGAAATAGATTTGTGATGTGTAGTGACTTCATTGTTATGGAATATACCTGTTATTTCATTATTGGCATGAATTAAAAATTAAGTTTCAAATTTATTGATTTGATATTACGGGTAAAAGTAATTGGATTGCTATTTTGAAACTGACTTCAGAGAAACCTTCTTAAAAGAAGCCTAAAAATCTGTTTCTGGGGAGGTGGAGGGGGGAAGGTTATGTTTATTTCTTGGCTTTCAGTGCTATAAAATATAATGATAACCTTAGAGTAAAGGTTATTTAGAAAAAATTGCTTAGAGTACTTTGAGATTAGATTAATATGGTACATCTTTTTTGGCTTCGTTATTTTTGAGGGGTGAGGTGAGGTTGTTTTTGATTCTTTGCTGCCCAGGGGACTAAATTCTTTGCTTTAAACCTGTGAAAGTCCATTGACTCAAAAGTAAAAAGGTGCATACCAGGATAGAATTTGGTACTGTATTGTCTGTGTTGTGTGGAAATTGCTGGTACTGTTATGCTGGGTCTCGCGCTTTCTCTTCTTTGGGGAAGGTTTCAGGGCACCATTGCTTGCCTCTGAACTGGTATTTTAATTACCCCACTAGTGTCCTTGAGGAGGGGAGTGGAGAGGGAGGGACCTGGGCCCGCCCTCTTCTCCAGGTCCCAACCCAGGGGCCCTGAGGTTTGTGGTGAACCACTTGAACTAGCGGTTCCTTCCCCTGGGCTACTTCCCTCTCCTGCCCTTCAGCTTGGGAAGGGGCTTCTTGCCCTCCTTTTACCCAAGCCAGGTGCCCTTTACCTCGGGTTTCTTTTGGATTTCTCAGCCCACCGCAGCACTTCTCCAAACTTTCCTTTTGTGTCTCTTCATTACTGTTCTCTGCTCCAACTCCTACACTGTCTGACTGAAGCAGGGGTTTTTATCACATGACTGACTGCTGGTGCTCTAATTGGCTTCAGGTGCTCTAGTTAATCTATAACAAACCTTCCTCCCCTTGCAGGGAGTAAGGCTCCCTGCTACCACTCTCCTGCTGCCCTCTGGCCATGCTGTATCACAGCTGATATAAAATATTCACTTTTTAAAAGTGAGCGTAATTTTTAAAAATATTGTGGATAAGTATGAAAATACTAGGTCTTTTATTTAATACTTCAGTGCTTTGAGATTTGTGAATGAAAAGTATTACATAAGAGTACAAATATTAACTTTAATTTAAGAAGTGTATACTATGTTTCTTGATTCTTTTCACTTAGTTGCTGATTTGCCTGCCTTCCTGAATTCCTAATAGCTTTTCCCTTTAATTTAGGCGTAAGATTTTTCTGGGGTCAGTCCTTTTTCCAGTTTAATCAATGGCAGAATTCCCATTGAATATTAGTTTTATGTTCATTAAAATCCTGTTGTGGTGACTTCTGTCTTTTTCTAAAATTATGAACCCTAGGGAAAGTGAACAGTAAAAGGGTCATTTGATAAGCTATTATAATGTTTTAGAATACTCTGACCTCTTAATATTAAGCTCTCTCAAACTCAGTTTTTTAAATGTGATAAAAAGAAACTTAACTGTGTACACAGATATTTTAGCAGAATTCCCCTTGGTGTCCTGTGTTAATAAATGAAGGGATTTGCAAAGTATACTTTAAAGGTGACTTTAGAGGTTTTATCTAAACAAAACCATAGAACTTGTATGATTCTAAAAGCTGTTTAAAAACATAGTTAGTGGTATATAGACACAGATTTGAAACCATAATTTACTCTTAAATCCTGAAAACTAAGCAGCACACAATACTTCCTTAGTTCCTCTGCCAGTAACTGACGTCACAGCTGTCATGAAGATAGATTTTCCAGTCTTAACTTCATATAGGCTCCCAGTAATTTTTTCCACAAAATTGATGTTGAGCTCAGATTTCTTGTGGAGTTTCTAACACTTCCTTATATATTTCTCTTTGTGGTAAATTGGTGAATCTCTTCTTGAGTATGCTTAGAAAAGTATGTTACCCTTATTTAAAAAGACTTCCTGCACTGGAATAATACAGTTTTCAGTATTAAGCTTGTCACATAGACTTGATGACTTCATAAAGAAACTTGGTTCAAAAATAACATCGCCTATAACTGGCTGAAAATGACACACTGGCCCTACAGACTACTTAAATAACCAAACAAAAGTGTATATCCTAAATTTACATCCTGAGGGATGCTCATGGGTTTGTATAACTAGAGACCTTCCAGGAGGCATCCTCAACTTGGACTTCAGTATAGTTACAGAACGCTGACTATTGCATATGGCAGTCCTCTTATTTTTCACTTGTTAAATCTTGGTCCAGACTTCTAGGAGAGGTCTTTTCTGAATTTAAGAACAATTTGTCTGGCCACTTTTCCCACTTGGTGACACTTTCTGTCTCCATCCTAATGAATATCAGATCCAGCAGTATCAACCATCCAGTTATCTCCCTAATGACCTTGCAAACCTGGTTCCAGAAACTAAGTATTCTAGCAGAGCCACAATGAAGATACATGCCCATCTTTCTACTGCCATCCTTTTAAGTAATATTGATTAAATCTTAAATCATGATGTCCAGAAGTCCTGTACAACAAAGTAGTTCTTTATGCCTAAAGTAGATTAGAGCTTGAGCATTGTGCCAGATTCTGAAGCAGTCTCTCTCTAAACCCTTTAATTCCCTATTTCTGTTATCTGTGTTTCAAAGGAAGCCCCCTCCCTCTCTGGTCACAAACCATGTCCCACTATACTGTAGAGATTAGCTTAATATTAATAGAGTTTTACAATAGTTTTTGCTGCATCACCTGAAGATCTAGAGGCAGAGCTTTTAAGTCAAGCCCTGAGATAAAATATTGGTTTCAGACGTGTTGAAACCGGGACTTAGAGTAGACAAAATTTGACATTATCTTACAAGAGAATTAATCTTTAACTCTGAATTATTGAAATTCCATGTTTTTATTAGGAAAGGTTTTTTTATGCATTTCCCATAAATGGGTGAAACTGTGTCAGGGTTTCTAAATAGTAATGTATGAAGAGAGTTGCTCTCTTATTTTTCAAGATAGGACCTGCAAACTTTAGTCTAAATTCTACATTTAAGAGCTGTTGAGAGATATATACAGAGGAGAGTTCCTAAAATATATAGGCCACAAACAGAAGAATGGGACTCCTCAGAAGAATGGGATTTCAAGGCAAACTTCTTTCTCCAGTATCGGCCAAGCCATGTAGTATAGCCCAGTGGCCTAGTTTGCTTTATTATATTCACTGCTACTGAAGCCCAGTGGGCTAGCGTGCCTTCATTTATATTTACTGCTTTGCATTATATTCAGCAGTACTGCAAGAAACCTACAAGCCTGTATCCGGTAAGACATTAGCTTCAGCAAGTTAGCATACATGTGTCTTGGACCTTTCAGCTAAATAAATGGAGCCAGAGCATAAGGTCCAGGTATGACTGTGACCTTTTAGAGGATGCATTAAAGCAAGTTGGCACATCCTAAGTTCATCCCCTTTTAAACTTAACAGGTACACCACAATTTAGAACTTGGAAATATCCAAAATAATCAGTTAAGACCGAAATAACAAATGTGATATCTAATCACAAAAGGGCCATAGTAATGGATTGACAAATATAATAAATTGAGATAATTGATTTACTAACTTATAGGAAAAAGACATTCCAGCGTTAGTGAGGTGAAGAAATACAAATAAGGAAAAGGGAAAAATCCCCTACTGAATATGCATCAAACATAACGGCATCTGTGTAACATATTATAAAAGTAGCATCCCAGCTTATGGGGCAGTAGCAGAGAGAGATGTAGCCCTTGGGAGTTGCCAAAATGATAGCTGCTGGTGGTGATGGGGAAGCTGATAGTGATGAGAGATTATGGGTAACATTTCAAGTTGTTCTACAATGGATGGTTTGAGTATATGGGTGTGTAGATGTACATTCTGTAGTATCTCTCTATCTGTTTTACTAAGTTGGGGTGTTTGTGACTGTGCTAAATGTATTAACTATATTTGTAAATACAAGATTTCCTACATTGTAAGTGTTGCAACTGTGCACATCAGGGTTCCCAACTATATAATAATTAAAATAATACTGGGCCTGATCTTTGGGCAAGAACCTGTCAATCCTCAAAGTGATAACTGGGGATTCTTAAGTAATCAGTATAACTAATACATAATCTAAGGTCAGGTTACAGTAGTGCTCAGAAACATCTGGACAAGAGAGAGTCTGATTTTTTGAGAGGGGGGAGGGCATGCTTTTCCCTGTACCCACAGTATTGCACCTGCAATTCTTAGCACTCACAATTTTGAGTCCACATAGTTGTGCATTTAAGAATGATTTTTTCAAACCTGAAGTATCCAAACTTGAAAACTCTTGGTCCAAAGATAGCCTTGGCAGTGACCGGACTGCTGTTTCTCTTTTACTTTTTTAAAACATGCATCTGTAGAGAAATCTCTAATGGAATGTGCAGATCTCCCAAAATGTATCCTTTATATCTGTAGAGGGTACTCGGCTTAATAACACTTTAAAAGAATGAAATACAGTGCAGTGCATAGCCAGTTTGTCCAATTCCATGATAAATTTGGAGATTAAAAAAATTAACTTGTTTTGAGTACTTTGTCAAAAAGTTTTGAAGGAGTTTAAAAATCTGAAAAGACTTGCTTGTAATAGTTTGATTCCACTGTATATTGAATGTTTATTTTTCCACTGCCTTAGAACTTGCCTTGCTGAAAAGAAACTGCTTGGACATGGTATCAAAGGTTCCTGTTATTTTATTGGAACTGTACAATGGTGGTTTCCTTTCCCCAAATACTTTCACAATGTTGGATTAACTAGATTAAAAAGAATAAAAGTAAGTTAAAATTTGTGTACCTACTTATGGTTAAATCTCTCTCTTCCCTTCCTTCCTTTCCAGCAACTTTTGAACTTTTGGAAGTAACATAAGAAAGTGACTTGGCATGTGCTATCTTTGACTTTTTTATAAGCTGCCAGACCCTACCCGTATGATTCTAGATGTCATTTCTATCTAATCCTGTGATCTAATCCTCACAGCATTTTTTTAAGATTGGAAAATAAGTTGGAAGTGAGAACTTCTGCATATTTATAGTATGGTATAGATTTGTGGAGTACTTTCTAGAGCTTCTACTCCAGTACCTTTCACAAGTAGAATGCACTTTTCAGCACATACCATTGCATTTGTGACAAATAATTTGCACAGAAATGCAAACTTTCAATTGTGCCATTATTATTAAAGCAAGTCTCACTATTTTACACGTCATAATTTACAGAATAGTGATTTCCACACTTCTCAGAGAAGATGTTAGAGCAAAAAATGCTTATAGGTGTTCTTATAGTAATACTTTATTTTTACAAAATATTTTTGTATATAGTATGTACTGAAACAAGGTAGATGAGGTAATATCTTATTGGGCCAACTTCCTTTGGTGCAAGGGACAAGCTTTCTAGCTTCACAGAGCTTTTTTTCAGGTCTGGAGAAGGTAACCAGAGTGTCTAAGCTACATTTAAGGAGGGACAGATTAAGTATAAGAGTTTTTCACAAGCTGTAGGAGACCACTTAAAATGAAGTGGGCACTTAAGTATTAGTTGGCAGTAAAGTGTTACAACTTTTTGAAATAAGTCATAATACTAATGTGTCTAAGTTCTCGGGCTCATCTTTTTAAGTGTTGTGCTGACACTCTTGAGGATGAGGACTAAAAGCTGAGATATGGAGTGATCACTTTGTGAAAATATCTGTGGACATGGCACCACTGCTACAATGATCACTTCCTCTAACCCCCTCCTCTCCCCCCCCCCAAACTACACACAACCTTTCAAGATCCATGGGTCTTACTGCTTATCAACAACACGTGGTGTGCATCAGATGACTGAGCAACACCTACGTGGGTGAAATCAATTATTATGCTTTTGAATGAATTCACATAAAATTGTTAAAAAAAAAAAAATGCCATATCACCTGTGGGCGAACATTTTTCATAAAGCAGTCATTCCACACTGGATCTCGCAATCCTTGTCGTCCAAAAACACTTCACAGTACCTTCAAAAGTCAACTTAAATTAGTGGGAACTTAGTCATGACTCTGGTGGACATGAAAAACCATGGACTTAACAGACACATTGGTTTTATGGTTCATTACAACAATTTGTGATGGCCTACTACCTGCTAACCTTAATGCCCACTTCATTTTAAGTGATATCCTGCAAAGTGTGAACCCATGCTTCCTGGTCCATCCCCACCAGCTTAGACACTGTGGTTACTGTCTTCAGACCTCAGGAAGAGCTCTCTGAAGCTCGATAGCTTGTCCCTTCCACCAACAGAAGTTGGTCCATTAAAAGACATGACTTCACCTACCTTGTTTCTTTCAGATCCTGGGACCAACATAGCTTCAACAACACTGCAAACATATACTTGTACTATGAATTATTTTCCTAAATCAAATTAAACAGTTGTCAATATTAAGTGCATTTATCATGTATTGTCTTGCCTTGATTGTAATGTGTAACAGATCTCCCATTCATGTGTGCAAATTGACGAAATTGGAACCACCGCCAAACAAGCCAGTCCTGCTTTTTCCTGTCAGTATCTTCTCTATATAGACTCTGGATTTTGATTCCACCCCTTTTTGGGAGGTGTGGTTAACAATTCCATCCTCCAGACATTTTAGCAAGGAGCACTGCTTTTTATTTAGGCAAGTGAACAAAGTCCTTTTTTACACTACTTATGTAGAGAAATCAAAAGACAAAGCACATCCTTTCCTTGAAGAGGGAAGAGAGAAATTCTGTTCAATACATTTAGCAGTCAAGAATGTCCAATGGAAATACCTAATTAAGTGCCTGATTTTCAGATTTATTCATTACCCACAACTCCAAATGGTTGTGGTCAACTGTATCTATTGAATTTCCAGATCTGTAACTTCTACACATTTGACCTAAACCAAAGTGTTTAATAAATTCTATTATTCAAACTATACACATCTCTGAAACAGTTCTAAGGAACTTCAGACACTAGCATCAAAGCAGGATGAGCAAAATCAGTCCTGCATCTCGAATCCATCAGTGTTACATGGCAGTAGAGTCAAATGAGAAATGTTTTAAACCGTTCTTAGCAATAGACACAAGCAATTGATTGGCTGCTGCCTACAATAGCTGTTCATCCCATTGCTTTCCCAACTGTCTCTAGCAAATAAGTTCTGTGACTTTCAGTGGAGATATGCTGTTTCTAGTAAAAATCTCCCTTGTGTATCATGAGTATCCATAAAGGTAATAGTAATCTTTATAACCATGGATAAGAAGATGGTATGTTGCATCACTTGACAAAGGCAAAAATTAAGGAAAGTGGAAAAGAAATCATAGGATGCTAACACTTCAATCAGTGGGATTTTAATACTGGTGGATAGACTTCTCCTCTGAAGAGCAATCCTCAAAAACTGGAGAGGGATTGTTTACATGTCCTTAGAGAGAGAGGATGAAACCTTGAAGGCTATTTTTTTCTCTTGTGCGTAGACTTGCTTTCATTAGCTATACACTCAATTTCAGTTGTTGCAGTATCTTACATTGTCACAGTCTGGATAAAATGGCAAAAAGAACAATGTACAGGCATGTGTGGTAGTGGTGCATGCTCTGGTAAGGAGCATGAGCCTTAAAGGATGGGTAGGACACTTCAGCCAAAAGTAGTCAGGATGTAAATTCACTAAGATATTTCCTGGAAAAGTTAGCAATTAGATCAGAGACCACCTTGGATGAGTATTGCCCATTTATATGCAGGTCTTGCTAATAGCCCATTTTTAAAAAATGTTGGTGCCTAAAATTGTTTCACAACCTGTATTCAGGACCCTAAATAAAAATGGCTGAGCATCTGCAGTCCCCATAGGTTATATATTTCGTATATGTAATATGATAGGAAACAAGGTACTGCTTAAGAAAGCACATTATATCTATCTATATCTATCACCAAAGGAAATGTGCATGTGTAATATATGGAAGGCTTATGCTGAAGAGATTTGTGACTCATTCTTAAATTGTAAACTCTTTGAGGCAAGAACCGTCTTTGTGTGTACAGTGCCTAGTACAAGGGGGTGCTGATTTGGACCTCTGCGTACTACTATAACAAAGTAAATCCATAAGAGAAGTGGTAACCTCATGGTCAGAAATTTGTAAGGTTGCAATGTAGAGTGGTGCTGATGCTTCAGTCACTATCGATTGGGTGCTTTGACAACAGTAGAATATACATTGGGCTGCTAGGTTCCAAAGACTTCATAGACTTATAGTTTAATAGAGATGAGGGAGTTAATCGAGTTCTAACTGTTAAAATGTCTTTCTTATGTCTCCTTGTTGGAACCTATATATCTGATATTCCAGAACCAGAAATAAATTCCTCCTGATCTGGACTGTTGACTCCAGGTCTCAGTGCCTACCCTAGATTTAAAATAAAACATTTTACATATTGAAACATATTGGGATAGCACAGTGGTTTGAGGATTGGCCTGCTAAACCCAGGGTTGTGAGTTCAATCCTTGAGGGGGCCATTTAGGGATCTGGGGCAGAAATCTGTCTGGGTATTGGTCCTGCTTTGAGCAGAGGGGTGGATTAAATGACCTCCTGAGTTCCCTTCCAACCCTGACATTCTCTGATTAGACACCAAACTGCTGGAATGCTCAACCTACCTAGGCGTAGGTGGGTGGGTGTGCATGCGCATATATATCTAATGATGATGATGTAAAGGGCCCTGCTAGCAAGAACTGGGGTCAGCCTTCTGGTGAAATGCACAGTAACTTCAACGTGTGCTGCTGCACAGGAAATTGCTTGGATTTTTGCCTGTATGTGAATCTGTACCTTGCTTGGGGGAGTGGCATCTCTAATATGCAACTTTGGCTAGTATATCTCTAAATTTGAAACCTCTCTCCCTCTAGGTGTTGTAATGGAAACGGAATATTTTTGCTGCTGCCAGAGCTTTGTGGTTGCTGCAAGGGGGCAGGCCTGCAGCATCCTCTTGGCAGCTGAAAGGTGAAGGGAGTAGAAAAGAGGCCTTCAATAGCTGTCCTCCCTTCCTTCTTTTGTTGTTCTTAGCTTTCCCCATCAGCACCTGCACTGTGAAATTGAGGTGATTGAGGCCTGGTCTACATTACACGTTTAAACCAAATTTAGCAGCATTAAACCTGTTTAACCCTGCACCCGGCCACACAACGAGGCCCTTTTTATCGATATAAAGGGCTCTTTAAACCGGTTTCTGTACTTCTCCCAAACGAGAGGAGTAGCACTGAAATTGATATTGCCATGTCAGATTAGGGTTAGTGTGGCCGCAAATTGATGGTATTGGCCTCCTGGCGGTATCCCACAGTGCACCATTGTGACCGCTCTGGAAAGCAATCTGAACTCTGATGCACTGGCGAGGTAGACAGGAAAAGTCCCACAAACTTTTGAATTTCATTTCCTGTTTGGCCAACGTGGAGCTGTGATCAGCACAGGTGGTAATGCAGTCCCAAATCCAAAAAGAGCTCCAGCATGGACTGTACGGGAGATACTGGATCTGATCACTGTATGGGGAGACAAATCTGTTCTATCATAGCTCCGTTACAGAAGATGAAATGACAGAGCATTTGAAAAGATCTCCAGGCTATGATAGAGAGAGGCCACAGCAGGGACTCAACACAGTGCTGCGTGAGAAGCATAACGGAAAGCCAAAGAATCAAATGGACGCTCATGGAGGGAGGGAGGGGGCACTGAGGACTCCAGCTTTCCCACAGTCCCCGCAGTCTCTGAAAAGCATTTGCATTCTTGGCTGAGCTCCTAATGCCTGTAGGGTCAAACACATTGTCCGGGGTGGTTCAGGGTATATCTCATCAATTTACCCCCCTCCCCCTGTGAAAGAAAAGGGAAAAAAATAGTTTCTTGACTTTTTTATCAATGTCACCATATGTCTACTGCATGCTGCTGGTAGACACGGTGCTGCGCCACTGAAAAGCAGCATCCTCCCCCTCCCCTCCGCTCCCCTCCCCGGTGGCAGATGGTACAGTACAAAATGACTGATAGCCGCCCTCATCATCCTGTGAGTGCTTCGGGCTGGCCTTGGTGAGGTCGGCTGGAGGCACCTGGGATAAAATAGGAATGACTCCCGGTCATTCCCAGCAGATGGTACAGAACGGCTGGTAACCGTCTTCATCATAGCAACTGGGGGCTGAGCTCCATCAGCCCCCCCCTCATGTCTAAAGAAAAGATTCTGTACTGCCTGGACTATCATAGCACCTGGAGGCTGCCTCCTCCTTATTTAATCTTACAAAAAAGTCAGTGTTTCTCATTCCTGCATTCTTTATTACTTCATCACACAAATGGGGGGGACACTGCAATGATAGCCCAGGAGGGATTTGGAGGAGGGAAGCAACGGATGGGGTTGTTGCAGGGACACCCCCTAGAATGGCATGCAGCTCATCATTTCTGTGGGATCTGACACGGAAAGGCTGTGCTCTCCGGTTCTCTGGTACACTGGTTCTCTAGTACACTTGCCCCATATTCTAGGCAGGACTGACTCTATTTTTAGATAAAACATAAAGGAGGGAATGACCCAGGGGGTCATTCCCATTTTTGTCTTTGCGCCCCCGGCCGACCTCAGCGAAGGCCAGCCAGGAGCACCCATTACAGCAGCAGACAGTACAGAAGGACTGATAACCATCATCCCATCGCCAATTTTACAATGGCATGGCAGACGGTACAATAGGCATGGTAACAGTCTCTGCTACCTTGAAAAGGCAAATGAATGCTGCTGTGTAGCACTGCAGTACTGCCTCTGTCAGCAGCATCTAGTATACATACAGTGACAAAAGGCAAAATGGGCTCCGTTGTTGCCATGCTATGGCGTCTCGCAGGGCAATCCAGGGAAAAAGGGCGCGAAATGATTGTCTGCCATTGCTTTTGCAGAGGAAGTAATGAGTGACGACATTTACCCAGAATCACCTGCGACACTGTTTTTGCACCATCATGCATTGGGATCTCAACCCAGAATTCCAATGGGTGGGGGGCGACTGCGGGAACTATGGGATAGCTACGGGATAGCTGCAGGATAACTACCCAGAGTGCAAAGCTCCAGAAATCGACACTAGCCTCAGTACATGGACGCACACCACCGAATTATTGTGCTTTGTTTGGCCGCGTGCACTCAACTTTATACAATCTGTTTTACAGAACCAGTTTATGTAAAATCTGAATGATTCTGTAGTGTAGATGTTCCCTAAGTTTCACCACTGCTTAAAGAATTCTGATTAGGGAGAATGAAACTGAGCAGTCTGGTTAACTTTTCTGCTGCTTGGCTAAGTTAGGAGCAGAATTGAAGGCACTGGTGGTGGTGTTCTTCCCAAATCTGCAAAGAATAATATATCAACCTTCCAGATGCTATCTTTGCAATCATAAGTACTGAGAGTGTCAACTTTCTTAATTTGAAAACTTAAATCCTGTAAATATAGATTCTCAGGCCGCTACGTTTTTCAGGGAAACCTTTCATTTACCATTCGACTGTCTCTTTTTGTGCCCCCAAGCCCTGAAGAGATCTATCAGTATATGACAGAATGTTTTCAGTGGCTAACTACAGAGATTGACACCATATACTAAGATGCATCTTATCTGAAATGCTGCCCTAAATAGCTAACACTTGTCGGTAAACCTATGGTCTTATTCTTACTGTGTATATATGTGTGTGTGTGTGTGTGTGTAATTTAAAATATTTAGTTGCAGTGTGTGGTCCCAGGTTCTAGCAGCTTTTGTTACTTTTTCACTGTACCCAACTTTATTAACCTGATGCTCACCTTATGTTTTGTTTAGCTTCCAACTCTTTTTCCCCCCCTCCTTCTTTTGCAGATATTTAATTAGCCAAGGAGCACATGTAGGAGCTGTGAATAGTGAAGGAGACACTCCATTAGATATTGCTGAGGAAGAGGCAATGGAAGAGCTGCTTCAAAATGAAGTAAATAGACAAGGTAATGTTGAATGTGGAAGTCTAGTATTATCTTTTAAACCTAAGTATACTTTATAGGAATGTATTTTAAAAAAATATTTGGAAGTCATCTTTAGTGATTTTTATATGTAAAAGAATTACAGCAAACCACGTATACTGATAAAAATTACGTCCAAGGCATTGTTACAGCCCTGTCTAAGTTTCTGCTTGTGGAGCCAATACAGGCTGCTGTACTGGATCCAGTCTTTTTATCCCATAGGCTTCTGAGTGTCCAACTGGCTTTGAGCAGTGTCCAGACATTGTTTCTTGTTCTGACCTCTCAGGCACAGTCCTGGGGCATAGACTTCCATTCTGATACCATTTTTTGGCATATGGGCCCTGTTACCCAGCTGCTGTAGGTCCCAAGACCCCAGTGCTCAACCTCTCTAGTCTTCCCAGTATACCTACACATGTTCTCCCCACAGGTCCACCAGCATGGGCATGCCAGTTTACCATTTAACTCTTTTTGGGGACAATTGTTATAGTTAACATAAAGAACACACAAACTTTTTGGAAAGGGTCTTCTTAAACACAAACATTTTATTCATAGAAAAGGCCTAGAAGTTTATTGATATATGAAAAACTAACACACACCTGAATGCAGACTCCTCCCTCCAGTGGTCTCACCACTGCTGAGAGTCTTCTGGATTATGGTCAGTGTCCTTCAGGTGGTCAGTGCTATTTCTGCTCTCTCACTCCTCCTGCTTAGCTTTCTCATTCTGGAAGGTGTCTTTTTGCTAGAGAGCCTGTCCCTTTTTAAAAGCTGGTTATGACATCTTTTTCCTGTTTCTCTTCTTATGCTAGGATTTTCCATGTGCCAGCCCTGGAGCGGAATTGCTGGCAGAGGGTTGTTAAGTTAATGACTGTTTGGTAACCTCCCTTGTCCCACTAGGGTAAGGCTATTCAATAGTCGATGACTCTCTAAGGATCAGATACCTAGGTGCCAGGTCTCCCCCCCTCCGCCCCCCAAAACATGAAGAATGATGCAGTCTAACCTGACAGTTAAGATGAAGTATGTAATCAAGGGGACACTCAAAATGGAGGCTGAAATACACATTTTCCCCACAAAATCAGACTGGGGACACATACACAGTCTCTCCCTTCCCCTCCCTGCTCCAAACAGTCATGGGCAGTTTCTTCCTTTTTGTGTTTAAAGGGTACTTCCTCTCATGTTAGTGTACAGTTCTCCATAACACTGAATTATATGTGCCTACATAGGGGAGATTATACACCTTTAGCTTCAAGGTGTTATCTAAGTAATCTCAAGTAACAGTAAACTATGCAGTGACCCAAGTTCTATCAGGATTAAATGGTTATGGTTGAATCTGCCTATTGTCCAAACCAGGTACTGTCATTTACTGATCAATAGGATATGACATCGAAAAGATGATGTCATCTAGGTACTAGTATGTAATTATATTTCTAGAATCTTGGATCAAACATTTTATAGTAACTAAATGTTAACTATAGGATTTAGACTCTGGTTAGCATGTAAAGGGACACCAAAGTAAATTGATAGTTTGCTGGCATGTTGTACAAAACCCCTATCTTTTTCACTTAATTTGGTAGAACACAGTTTATAAAAAAGAAAGGCTTGCGGGAGATGTGAATTGTGTTGTCTTCAGTTTATGCCTCTTCATAACTTTTTTGTGAAGCTGTTTTCTGATAAATTTGACTTCACTCAAATGCAATCCTAGTTGTCCTTAATACTACACTGAAATGTGAATAATCACTCAATTTGGAAAATACCACAATTAAAATAAAATGATTTCTTATTTTATCTTTTGGAGTTTCTTATACAAGCTCTCTTATACATATCTGCTACATACTTTACAGTGCTCAGCTTCATGTCATAAATATTAGTTCTCATTAACGTTATAGTTAGTTTGATACTAATTTTATAATTTAATAACTTGTAATAACATAGATTAGTGAAAATTTCAATATGCATACTGTATTCATAAACACAAAACATTTACACTTTATCTTAGATATGAAACGTATTGAAAGTTTTCTGAGGCATCCAGATTTACAAGATAGGGAAGCGTATACATTTATTGATCCCTTAGGGTATCAGCAAATAATGGCTACTGCTGGGTGTGTATGTGTGGAACAGTGAGGATAGTTTGTTTGTATTTTAACACAAAATATGAAATTGGACTGCCATAGAGAGAACCCAATGTCAGACTCTTCCTATTAAAAATGTATAGTTGATCCATTCACTAGCTCCTGGCAGCAGTAACAGATGTGGGTAGCTTTGGTGTGCCTCGAATGAGCTCGGCCCACGATGGATGCCCTTCTGTGTAAACCTTCATTCCGGGAGAATCTCCCCATCCACATGCCTTAACTTTTGATGGTCCCTCACCCTGAGCTGAGCAAGGAAACATAACACATATCTAATTTAAAAAATATTTTAAAAAAAAAAATAGAAATACAGGGCTGGAAGGTACCTCTAGCGACATCTAGTCCGATTCTGTGTCTCCTCCCTCTCTCCACCCTGTGCTGAGGCAGATATACCTTATAATATTATTTATTAAATTGTAGAATAAAACCAGGCTTCTCTTGTCATTGACATAACCCCCAGTGCTATTTGATAAATCATCCCTCCACTAGCTTTTATATGGTGGGACAAGGCTTTTTGTTCGAATGCATGAAGTTAGCTCTTGGAGACCCATGCTAGTAATAGCAAAACTGATGGCATGGCACTGTCATGCTATAGTAAACATAACTTTTAAACATCTCTTTTTGTTGGAGACCAAGAATATTAGTTCTTCATCTAGATTTTGTATATTAAACAGAACGTAAGAGAGATTACTAGTTTTTGCTACTGTCATTGCTTTTGAATGTTATGGTGTAATTATTCATTTCTATCCCAGAAGTGTTTTAATTCTTTTCATACACAATTAAGGGACATTTTCATACACAATTAAGGGACATTTAGTTCCTGTGTTTCTGGGATTTCTGATTGCCTTATCACTTTCTTCAGAATTTAAACTCTAATTTTAAAAAGAAGAAAAAAACACAACCAAAGTTTCTAATCCTTATGGTGGTAAGGAAACTTCTGGATGTGAACTGGTGTTTTTCCTGGATCTGCAACTGGCACACTTTAAGTACTACATTACAGACTTCATTTTTCTCGGAATTATTCCCTTGGATCCAGATTTGGTGGATATATGGGCTTCTTCCTAGCCAAGGGTCTTGATTCTTGATTCCTGCCTTAATTGACTCTTGAGTGTCTAATACATTTAACAGGTTGGCACATCCTCCTTTTTCCCAGCTACTTGGGCAAGACTCCATGCTCCTGTCTGCAGTGAACCACAGCAGAATGAGCGGCAGACCAGAAAAGAGTTTGCGTCATGTAACTAATCAGGTTTCCCCAGACTACTATTTTGTGTATCTTCATTTGCTTTCAATTCCTGTAGGTATATTGAAATTGTGCTAGGGACTTTGATCAAAACACAGCATACATCTTACACAAAAAGGGACTTTACAGAGAGGCACTAAATTCACAAAGGTAAATTGTAGGATGGAAGTATGTTTCATATGTACATGACAGATTATAGGATGGTCGCACTACTGTTGCCGTATCAGTGGAAATCTGAGTTGATTTCAAGTATGTTAAATTAGAACCACCCAAGAAAAATTTGAGTAATTCTAAGTAAACTTTTCTGTTACTTAGCCAACAAGACTAATCCCCTCAAAAAACTAAAATTTGAGCCCAGAACCAAAAGAAGAATTTAAAAATGTGACTGAGGAAATGTATTCCTTCTAGCATTTAAAGCTAAAAATCCACCTCTACCCCAAGTATATTTTAACAAAGGAGATTTTGATAGCCAAATTAATTTACTTTATTTACAGATCCCATTGTGAGTGTCATTGTACATGAATTTGAAAAAGAATGGGATAATTTTGTTTCCTTAATTTTCTTTACAAAGCAAGCCTGCTTTAGACAGTCTTACTTTCCACTACATGCATCCAACGATGAAAGCTCATGCTCCAATAAGTCTGTTAGTCTATAAGGTGCTGCAGGACTCTTTGCTGCTTTTACAGATCCAGACTAACACGGCTACTCCTCTGATACTTACTTGCTGGGAAAACTCTCCATGCAGTCAGGGAACTGTGCAACCTAGAAAACCACATTCTAGAGGGAAATAGGCATGATTCTCCGCTGAAGAGAAGTGATAACTTAGGAACCAGAAACCTAAAACTTTGGTACTCTGCTGGACCACAGAGGGGCAATACAGGTGCAGTTCCTCTGAACTGTGGCTATGACATTCTCATACGGGAATAGCTGACACTGACCAGGACCAGATCTTACCTATTGCTGGGACCTTGGGCAGGAGTAACTGTGTGAGGCAAAACATCCATAATTTGTTGGAGAGAAGAAATGCATAGAATATATACATACCTATAATTATTATTTACATTGAAAAATAACTATACACCCCTCTGTCAAATAGAGATGATCTCACTATTATATATTGCAGAATCGTGATGGTAATAGGGCATCTTTGACCACCTACCTCATCTGGTCTCTGCCCACCAATTCATCTCCACAGCATTTACTCTAACATTCAGGAACTCGTGAGCAGCTTCAATTAGCTGCAGTTAAAATAAAAAGAATCATGCTGCTTGAAGCTGCCCATGAGTTTTGGAATATCAGTGTTGTGGAGATGAATTGATGGACAGAGGCCAGATAAGGTAGGTGGTCAAAGGTGCCCTATTACCACCATGATTGTGCAATATACAATGGTGAGATCATCATCTCTATTTGACAGAGGGTGTATAGTTATCTTTCAATGTAAATAATAATTATAGGTGTGGATCAGTTAAATGCTGTGTTTGACTCAACTTTATTTATATGCATACAAATACATATGACTACTGTGCTTATATACAGAAACATTTATTACATGAAATAAAAAGTGGGTTGATTTTTTTGCATAGTGTACCCATAAACGTGTTTATATTGCTAGTGTGCTCTGAAACAGTGATTCAGCATTTCAATATTGTTTTCATAAAATGCTTGCTGAGCAGCATATTTTGTATCTACTTAAAAAAATTACTACATACAACTTTTTTCTGAAAAAAGTTTAGAGCATTTAGCCAATAATTTATAAATCTGTCCTTTTGTATTAACAGTTTTTGAATTGTTAGCCTGCCTGAGGTAAAGTTTACAAGCATTTATAAATTGTCAAATATTGTTGAGCTGAGAGGTACCACATCACCATCTATAGGCCACTTGGAGAAAGTGTATTACGTGTCTGAGAAGCAGTGGGTTTGGTTTTGTTTTACCTCCTCTGCCCTCAATATTGAGTTTTGAAAACAAAAGCAAAGAGGAAATTCCATTTAAGGTAATCTAAAACATGTTTACATTTTACTTTCTTTACAAATACTGGGGATATGTATTTGAAGTATCTCTAAGTATATCTTCTTCCTGCTCTAGGATGTGAAAAGTTCATCTCCCATTTTGGTGCCAATTGTAACACAAGATGTTTTAAATAAATTGGCACATCTTTTTCTAATTCTCATGCTTTTCTTGTGTTTGACAGTGGAAATTTGATTATGTAAATTTGCTCTGTCCTGTTTGTTCCACTTATATCATAAATAATGTTGAAAGCTTGCAGTCTTCAGTCGTCTGTAGCCATTACTCTCATGTGAGGTACAAAAGTTTGTTAGGTGTACCAACAGTCCATGTTTAATATGAAGTCACTTTAATCTCCATGTATGTAAGACTAACCTTGAGAAGTACAAATACAGGCCTTTATGAGGCGTTTTTTCTTTTTCTTTTCCTTTTTTTTCTTTTTTTTTTTTTTTTTTTAAATTATGAAGTTCCTCCCTCACTGTCATTGGGACCCTTCTGTTTTCATTGATTGGAAGAGGTCTTGGGCTCCTATCTAGCAAACACAAATGAGTAACTTTACACAGAGGTGAACTCACTTTATATATGGACTACTCAGTACAAAAAGTTTACCTTGTGGGTAATTGTTAGCAAGATAAAGACTTTGGCACCTAGTTGTAAAAGGGGCAAGTGTGCAGTGAATAATTAAACTTAAGTACCATGCCGGCAATAATATCACCAGGAAAAAAAGTGTAATGTAAACAGAAGCTTAGTTAGGCAAATCTTTTCCAGATAGGAGGGTAAATTATTTGTATATGTGTTCTTCTTTGTAAACAAAACAAAGTAAAACTCACCAGATATTGGCACTGTTCTTTAAGGTTTTAAAAGTAATTCCTAGTTCCAAAATAAGGAATCAGACAAACATAAGCTACCCACCATAGGTAATGTTAAAAGGATTACAACTGTTGCTGCCAAAAGAATATTCAACAACCAAATGGTCGAGTAAAATAAAAAAGATGGAAAACCAAGCACATGGATTAAGAGTTATGCAAAAAATGTGTGTATTGTATCATACCCTGAAGGCAAAGTGAATACAAATTAATAATTTAAAAAAAAATTGTTTTTATTTAAATTTTTTATTTGAATTAAATACATTTCTTTTAACTGTTAAAAATTAAATTTGAAATTGACGTGTTAAATCTTAAATTTACTATAATCAGTTTAAATAATGTAAATAAATAAAATGTGTTGCATCAGTGAGCACTCCTCATATTTTAATGAGGGTACTACTTTTTAAATTCTTTTCAGAACCAATGGGAAAACCTCTCACTTTTGAAGTCAACTCAAGCTTCATAAATGTTACAGTGTCATGTAGTGCATTAAGTATCTGTATTATTTTCAGTCTTTACAATGGAACTAATGGTGGTATTGACACTTTTCCAAATGTCACTACTTTCAGCGTCTGTCATGAAAGAGGCTTTTGCCTTAACTGCTTTTGGTCAGTTTCCAAACAGTGGGTCCTGACCTCTTTTGGGTCATGGGAAGGTTCCAAATGAACTGTCACGTCCAGGGCTGGATTAGTCCATCACTGGGCCCTGGCCAAGGCAAACGTACATTTCTCCTGGCCCGATGCAGAGGAGGGGTTTTAGGGAAGGGTTGGTTCAGGGAGTGAACTCACAGAGGGTGGTGCCTGTCCCACAGGACTAGTCATGTTAGTGTTCACATGACTATAAATCTGTACAGAGATTAAATTTTACTAGTCTAATAATTGTAAGGCAAGAACAGGAAGCTTAGGTCAATAATATAATAATATTGTGCCCCTCCTCCAGAAGATTGCCAAGCACTTTACACACAGACTATTACAAGCTACAAATATTTTTTTTGTGTTTGACTTTCTTTCAGACTTGGAGTTAATAGTGAACACTCAGTAAAAACAGATAATATATTTAATGGTTTAGTGAAGGGAGAATTGTGAAAGCATCTTTCTTGCAGGTATTTTAAATCAATATGTAAATTGGTATGTAAATCTATCACTGTGGTATCTGAACCCCTCAGATATCTTATTTACTTTGAATTATCCAGAATTTTACGGGCTCCAGAGCTGATGTTCATGAGCCTATTCCTCAGCCACATAGGCTCTAAGAGGCATTGCAGGAGCTCCCAGGGTGGAATCTGCCTTGAGAATATAGATACTTGGCCCAGTATGAACTGGGTATAGCAGCACACATTCACAACCCCTACACAGTCCAGTGATACCATCACACTATGCATTTTACAGCTTAAAACTCAGATATTTTAAATTTCTGCTGATTGGTTATTTTGTACCATTGTCCCTACCCTTCTTCCCCATAATCCCTTTGTTTCTAGATTCACCAACTCCAGTCATTGTCCCTCCTCTCTTCCTCTTTTCCTTTCTGAATCTTTGCCTCCATGCCCCAACTTTGGCAAAAATTGAAGAGCAGTATTCAGAATGTTCCATTAAGCCCCCACCCACGATCCAGGTACTCTGGAATTTACCTGCTTAGTGCACCTAACTGGGAGACCCTGGCTCTGCCCCACCCAGATATTGAAATTGATCAAGATCAGTCTGGGGCAAAACAAAATGAGAAACATACCGAAAGTGTTGAAGAAGCAAGAAAAATGGCAAGAAAGACGAGGTGCTATCCTGGAAAAAACATTACGATAACTTTTCAATGAAAGATGCTGTGAAGGCAAAGGAAGGAAATTTGAATGAAAACAATAGACATAAATGTGGAAAGCAGAGGCAGCAAACAAATGGCTTAAACTCAGGCCTGGTCTACATTACGCGTTTATGCTGATTTTAGCGGCATTAAATCGATTTAACGCTGCACCCGTCCACACAACAAGGCCCTTTATATCGCTATAAAGAGCTCTTTAAACCGGTTTCTGTACTCCTCCCCGACGAGAGGAGTAGCGCTGAAATCAGTATTACCATATCGGATTAGGGTTAGTATGGCCTCCGGGTGGTATCCCACAGTGCACCGTTGTGACCACTCTGGACAGCAATCTGAACTCGGATGCACTGGCCAGGTAGACAGGAAAAGCCCCGCGAACTTCTGAATTTCATTTCCTGTTTGCCCAGCTTGGAGCTCTGATCAGCACGGGTGGCGATGCAGTCCCAAATCCAAAAAGAGCTCCACCATGGACTGTGCGGGAGATACTGGATCTGATCGCTGTATGGGGAGGCAAATCTGTTCTATCAGAGCTCTGTACCAGAAGACGAAATGCCAAAGCATTTGGAAAAAATCTCCAGACAGAGGCCACAGCAGGGACTCAGCATAGTGCTGCGTGACAAGCGTAACGGAAAGCCAAAGAATCAAATGAACACTCATGGAGGGAGAGAGGGGGGACTGAGGACTTTAGCTATCCCACAGTCCCCGAAAAGTATTTGCATTCTTGGCTGAGCTCCAAATGCCTGTAGGGTCCAACACATTGTCCGGGGTGGTTCAGGATATAGCTCATCAATTTACGCCTCCTTCCCCCCCCCCCCCACCGTGAAAGAAAAGGGAAAAAATTCGTTTCTTGACTTTTTTATATGTCACCCTATGTCTACTGCATGCTGCTGGTAGACGCAATGCTGCGGCACTGAACAGCAGCACCCTCTCCCCTCCCCTCCCCGGTGGCAGATGGTACACTATGACTGCTATCCATCGTCATCATCAGCCTGTGAGTGCTCCTGGCTGGTCTCAGGTGAGGTCGGCTGGAGGCACCTGGGTAAAAATAGGAATGACTCCCGGTCATTCCCAGTAGATGGTACAGAACGGCTGGTAACTGTCTTCATCATAGCAACTGGGGGCTGAGCTCCGTCAGCCCCTTCCTTTCATGTCTAAAGAAAAGATTCTGTCCTGCCTGGACAATCATAGCAGCGGGATGCTGGGCTCCTCTCCTCTCCACCATTTAATGTCCTGCCTGGACTATCATAGCAGCTGGAGGCTGCCTCCCTCTCGTTTTACCTCACTAAAAAGTCAGTGTTTCTTATTTCTGCATTCTTTATTACTTCATCACACAAATGAGGAGACCCTGCAACGGTAGCCCAGAAGGGTTGGGGGAAGAGGGAAGTAACAGGTGGGGTTGTTGCAGGGGTACCCCCTAGAATGGCATGCAGCTCATCATTTCTGTGGGATCTGACACGGAGCGGCTGTGCTCTCCGGTTCTCTGGTACTCTAGTATACTTACCCCATATTCTAGACAGGACTGACTCTCTATTTTTAGATAAAACATAAAGGAGAGATTGACCTGGGGGGTCATTCCCATTTTTGTCTTTGCGCCCCCGACCGACCTCAGCCAGGAGCACCCATTACAGCAGCAGACGGTACAGAATGACTGATTACCGTCATCTCATTGCCAATTTACAATGGCATGGCAGACGGAACAGAACAACTGATAACCGTCTCTGCTATCTTGCAAAGGCAAATGAATGCTGCTGTGTATCGCTGCAGTACCGCCTCTGTCAGCGGCATCCAGTACACATACGGTGACAGTGACAAAAGGCAAAACGGGCTCCATGGTTGCCATGCTATGGCGTTTGCTGGCGCAATCCAGGGAAAAAGGGCGCTAAATGGTTGTCTGCCGTTGCTTTCAGGGAGGAAGGAATGAGTGACGACATTTACCCAGAATCACCTGCGACACTGTTTTTGCACCATCATGCATTGGGATCTGAACCCAGAATTCCAATGGGCGGGGGACGCTGCGGGAACTATGGGATAGCTTCGGGATAGCTACCCAGAGTGCAATGCTCCAGAAATCGACGCTAGCCTCGGTACATGGACGCCCACCACCGAATTAATGTGCTTAGTGTGGCCGCATGCACTCGACTTTATACAATCTGTTTTACAAAACGGGTTTATGTAAAATCAGAATAATCCCGTAGTGTAGACATACCCTAAGAAGAGTTAGGCAGTGAGCAAAGCACCTATGTGTTTTGGGTAGAGCAAGGAGCTGTGCAAGGATTACACCTCACCCTTACGTTGGGAGAGAAGATAACTGAGCAACTTCGGCTCTTCCTACCAGGAAGAGAAGTGAATATGGGGAACCTCTTCATGGGGATGGGGTGTGAGAGGAGAAGCTCAGTATTCACCAAGTGCTACCTAGATAAAGCTGCTGCTGCAGGTGGAGGAGAACCAGAAGATTTTAACAGTTTGGGTGAGGCGGATAAAAAGAAATGATTTGCAAATAAATAAAAATAGATTTTTTCATTTATATTGAGTTTGTTGTATTTTTTAAAAATTATTTTTACATTCAATTTGAAATTGGCAAGCTATGTTAAGACCTAAACTTATTTATAATCTATTTTCGTGTGTTTAATTTAAATGATTTTAATAATATTAAGAAATACATGTTTGCTGCCGAGTTTTAAAGAAGGTCCTACAAGTCTTTTCTTAGGCATTTGGAACTAGAGTTGGCTGCAATACTAGACCAGCTTTTTAAAGCAGTAGTCTTTTCTGGTAGATGAACTAGTTCTAAAATCTTGAAGGACATGGTGACCAGAAACAATCAGTTCAGTTCACTAACTGCAGATACTACTTCATTTATTTAATAAATCCATTAGTTTTAAATGTAAAACATGTTTTGATAAACTTTTTTCTTAAGTATCCAGCACTTAAAGTAGCTTTATTTAATAAAAAGATTACAATGCTGTTTGTGCATTTGAAATTGAATTTGAATTGCCATCCAAAGAGAGCTTGCCGCAAATCACAAGTAAAAATTTTAATTTAGTAAAAAGTTAAATTATATAATTGCTTAAATAAATGTGTACAGATAAGATGTAGTATAGACATATAAATTCTGCCAGTGCAGAGGCTGTCACTAAGAGGTGTGAGTAAGCCACCCCCTGAGCAACGTAAGTTACATCGACATAAACGCCGGTGTGGCCAGCTTCTCCTAGTGACATCGCTTCTGTTGCTTGTGGAGGTGGTTTTATTATGACAGGAGAGCTCTTTCCTGTGATGTAGAGCATCTTCATGTGGCGTGCTGCAACAGTGCAGCTGCATTGATTACTCCTGAGGGCATAAAAAATTTTACGCATAATATTTTAAAATTCTGCAAGTTTTATTTGTCAGTAAATCTAATGCCGAAGCTCCAGCATGGCAGTGGGGAGCACAGGCCACTGACTGCACGAAGGTGGAAGATCACGCTGCAGCCCCCTCACCCCGCAGGACACGGACTCAGTGGAGAGGCTGCACCTGACCCTGACATAGTACAAGGCCTCGGCCTGCCCCAGAAACATCCTGGGACCATGCCTCTCTGTACCAGGTGCACCAGGTGTGGGTCAGGTAGGCTCACCCAGGCAGGATCCAAGTGAGGGGGGTGGGGGCAGGGGAAGGACCCAGGTGTTGGGTGAGAGGAATTCTGTGTGGGACAATCTGGTGCAGGCAGCTCAGTGTGGGGTCTAGGTGGAGGATTCCAGGTACAGGGTCAATGGGTCTCTGCAGGGGCTTCCAAGTCAAGGTTGTTGGGGCTCAGCAGAGGGATCTGGGTGCTGGGGAAGTGGGTCTTGCTGTGGCAGTCTGGGTGCAGGTAGTTGATGGTCAGTAACATGGAGGTCTGGATGTGGGGGTGCAGGGGGTGGTGCATCAGGGTGTGAGGGTTGAATACAGGGAGCTCAGTGGGGTGGGGGTCTCAGTGCAAGGGGCTCTAGATGCGGGAGTTGAAGTTCAGTGTGGTGAGGTTCGGGTATGGAGGGCTAGGGGGGTTCTGAATGTACCAGGTGAGGCTTGGCAGAGATGTCTTGGCATCGGAGGTCCAGATGCATAGGGGTTGGGTGGATGGGGGAGCAGCTCTGTGTACAGTGACCCATCCCCCCAGAGCTGAGGAGTGATGGGGGCAGGAAGCAGGAGAGGCTGCTGAGCTTCCTGCAGCTGGGGGAGGTTTCTGGCGGTGGGCTCCTTTTAGGGGAAGAGGAAGGTCCTGTCCTCTCCTGCCTCCAGCCCAGCTGGAAGTAGCAGCTGATCCTGACTCAGGGTAGGTAGCCACTGTCTGAGGTGTCTCCAGCCCCATGGTGATTTACTTCTCCACTGTCTGCTCTGGGTGCCTGAAACGTTGTACCTGCACAGCTAGGGAGTGTTGACTGCTCTTGCAGCTTCCCATTGCATCCCTGTCAGAAAGTCATTTTTCTGCAGAGGAGCAAAGAAATTGGAGGGGGTCTGGGGCATGAATTCTGCACCACTGCATGTGTGCAGAATTCTCTGGTGGTAATTCATGCAGCAGCAGTGCTGTATGTGTAGTGTATCCTCTTGGTTAGCAAAAGGAAATACCATAAAATATATTTAGTTGCAAATCAGCATGTGTTAATGGTTTCCGACCAGTGAGAATTAGCCTTTTTAAGGACAATAACTAAAAAGTACAAATGCAAAATACAGTTAAAATTGACTGAAACCAATGTTTCATTTTGGTGATTTAAATTGTTTTGTTTTAAATCAGTCCACCTTGGGTCTGGTGGTGTATACAAGATGTCCTTTATTTCCTTTGGAGACATTCTAAACTTCACACCCTGGCACTGTCTCTAGTATGTACACATAGCTTGTAAATTTTAGCCTCCTGGCTAAGTAGGTTTTCTGTGAACCTCTAGAGTCATGTGTTGTTGTGGTTTTGACCAGACTTTGTTTAGCATTCTTTCGTAAAGGATTAATAAATCTTTGGCGTTTTAGTCAATTAATTATGTCCAAAAGTGCAGTAGGCTGCTTATAAATTATCTATAATACCTTCTACTGATGTGTTTATAATCATTTATAACACACACTATTCCTGTCAGCAACATCTGTAATTTATTAAACTTTTATAAAGTATTAATAAAAATACTCTTAATATTGTCATCATAGATTCTTGTTTGAATGAGAAATCTTTTTCAACCCAGTATCTCTTTCTACATGACTCTGCAATTAAGTTAAAACTTGATTTCCATATTCGTTACCACGGAAATATCAAATTTAGCATAACTTCACTGCAGAATGAGGGGAAAGAGAAAACTATTGCTGAAATGCTTTTGAAACACATTGTAGATTATTAGAGAAGGAGGTATAGAAAATTAACTTGATGTTACAGAGAAGAAAACAGCATGTTGCCATATATACTATCATAAAACAAATTACCACTTTGTCCACTTGTGCTCATTAAAAGCCATGTGGTGATTTTTGCAAAAACAGATGTTTAACTTTAGTGTCCTAGCCAAATTATTATTTGGGTAGTTACATTACAAAAATCCCTATGCAGCTTGGATTTATATGTGGAGTAGTA
Organism: Gopherus flavomarginatus; assembly: GCF_025201925.1. Lineage (NCBI taxonomy): Eukaryota > Metazoa > Chordata > Testudines > Testudinidae > Gopherus > Gopherus flavomarginatus. Next base: position 77,196,245 of record NC_066617.1, on the reverse strand, counting down.
TTCTTTTTCTGTTTTTCATTATTGTGTACTGTTTTAGCTCAAACAGCCCAAGTTCTCTATTACAGGTCAACCAATTTTGATTTGAGCTTTTGATAACCACGCTTCTTAGAGCTGTTTTTCCCTGTGTATTGCTCTCCGCTATTCCAGTTCTCCCATTCAGCATAAATAGCAGACTCTTGCGTAGCTACAGCCCCCATCTCTTTCCTGTTCTCTGTTAATTATAGTTTTCTATACTCTCCTTACTGTAGCTAGTCAATTAAAATGCTTCTGCTGTGTACTTCCTACTCACATGGGGGAGTATTATACTAACCTCCTTTGTAAAGTGCTTTGACACTGTAGAAGAGATTGGTGCATTCCCACTTTAACGGTTCAGTATCCTTTTATCAACTTTATAGACTTTAAACACTCTACTTAAATTGCTGCTTTGAACTTTCAGTGCTGTTTCTATTCTGCCCTTCCTTATAAAGTACCACAAATTGTTTTCTATGAGAGATGCTATATATATGGTAAAACATGTATTCTGAGGGTACATGCACACTACCTGCCGGATCAGCGGGTAGCGATTGATCTATCGGGGATCGATTTATCATGTCTCATCTAGATGCAATAAATCGATCCCCGAACGTGCTCCCGTCGACTCTGGAACACCACCAGGGCGAGAGGCGGAAGCGGAGTCGACAGGGGAGCCGCGGCAGTCGATCCCTCACCCTGAGGACGGTAGATAAGTCTAAATAAGATATGCTGACTTCAGCTGCACTATTCCCGTAACTGAAGTTGCATATTTTACATCGACACCCCTCTACCCATTCCCAGGCCTGAGAATTCTGAGGTAAAAGTTCATGATATACTGTTGCTATTTATGCTGCAAGCTTTTTTCCAAGGCTAGATTACCAGGGTGAAAATCATTAGTTCACAAAGAGAAGCTAGAAACTACTTTTTACAAAAGATTCTTTGGAAAACAGCAATAACTCTAAAAAATGTCTTAATTGCGGGAAACACAATTTTCAGCAGCCATTGCTTATGTCTTTGCACACACAATCGGAACCCTTTTGCCACCCCTTCACCTTGTTTTTTCAACATTTATCACAAGCTGCATTATTTAGGAAATAACATTACATTATTTGAGATGTATGAAAGCTTGACAAAAAGTAATCAATCTTTTTTTATTTAATAATGACCATTGTAGTAGCAGTATTGTCTTTACCACAAAAGTTTAAAATTAAAAGGCCAGTTTTTAGAAAGTCTCTGAAAATGATCCTAGAGGATTTGTGTGTAAAAGCGTGCATTTGTGCATACAAAATGGATGTGCCCATACTTTCTCAGGGTTTATTTTAAAAGATCCATTTAATGTTTGTCCCAATACATTAATGATATTGTTTAGCCAGTGTTTTTATTGCCACATGCAAGGAATGTTCAGGAATAATCAGTTAATGATGAGCTTATGTTTGAAATGAAACTGTTCTCTTTTTTTCAATTAGGGGTTGATATAGAGGCAGCTCGAAAAGAAGAAGAACGGATAATGCTTAGAGATGCAAGACAATGGCTTAACAGTGGCCGTATAAATGATGTCAGGCATGCAAAATCTGGTGGTACAGCACTTCATGTAGCGGCTGCTAAAGGGTATACAGAAGTTTTAAAGTAAGTATTATTTCTAAATGGTAGATTTTCCATGTCTCCAAGCTTGTCCAGATGTTAGTGTAAAATAACTTGGCATTAATATTATTGAAACTTTTTGGATTGCATCTGGAAACCTTGTGATCTTTAGAATTACCTATTTCTCACAGTTATGTTTCCTGTTTTCAATTAATGTTGAAACTTTAAACAGTGTCATGACATTACTTAAAGTTATTCAAAACTTGTCAGTATTGTACATACTGAATTTGAATCCTCAATATCACTATGGCAAAAATATCCATATTTCTGAAGTATATTTTAACTTTACATATTAAGGAGAAAGGATACCTTTCTTTAATGCTAGTTGTTATCTTTGGGGTGATATACCTGGTTTAAAACCATCATTTACTGTGCTGTTTTTGTGCGGTAAAAGTAGTCCAGACTAAAGCTATCCAGGTTTGAGAGAAGAAAATGAGCAATTTTATCCCAAAACTTGAAGGATTACTTACGGAAGGCTTTAAAAGATATATTATCTAAATAACTCAATTTTTTTCCTGCAAACCTTCAGATTTCTCTTATCCTCTAATTCAGTGGTGCCCAGCCTTTATTATACAGGATGGCCACATAAACCTAAGCACATTTGTGTGGGCCAAACAGATTCTGCATATTTTAATAAGATTTAAAGTCACCTGAATGTATTTATATTTTAAGTTCATCTTGTTTTGTGTATATTTAGATGGGTTGTTTTTATATACAGTATTGCCTATTTACACACTTGTCTAAATTAAAATGATGTAAATGTAACAACAATACACTAACGAATCCGCTGATAGTATATTGTGTTGAAGCAGGTGAGGGGCCTTATGAAATGCTCTGACAGGCCGTGTATAGCCCATGGGCTGGAAGTTGGGCATCCCAGCTCTAATTAATTGGTCACTGTTTAATAACACAACACTAAAGCAACGTGCTGTAACACAGGTTCTTTGTTTTTTTCATTGTAAATGCTAGTTTTCAATTTGATTATCAAACTTGTATTTGGGGCCAAAACTTGTGTTCAGAAATATACAGATCTTATTTGGGACTGTAGTTTTAGAAAATTTGAAAATATATGGAATTAAATAAATATTGTACAGCCCTAGAGGATAAAAAAAAACAGGTTCAAGTGTAAAAAAAATCCTTTTTTTGTTATCAGAAGGAAAGCAGTCTGTTCACATGCCTTATCAATATTTTTTAACTAGAAATGTGAATGACAAAATTAGTTAGAATTTGAGATTTTATGTTAATATAATTAAAATTTGACAGATAGTGAATCCCTAATGCAAGTCCCTGTCTTTAGGGTGCTTGAAAATCTGATTTATGCCCCAAGGTGAATTGTGTATTCACAGGGCTATGGAGTTTGTTTTTCTTAAAGTTACTAGTTGACTACCTTACATTTAAAATTTCTGTTATCCATTGAGACTACAATATGTATTCTGTAAGTTTCTCGTTTTGAAATACATGAAATACTCTCCAAGAACCTAGCTGTTTACATTTTGTACCTTTGACCTGTCTACCCCTCACATACCTATTTTGAAATTAAGTGAAATCCCTTCTCTTTAATTTTAATTAAAACACTTAGGCCCGGATTTTCTCTAAGGTGGCTTATGCACCACTCTGGCTGTGTAAAGTGGCTTTAAAGTGAGTATAAATGTACTTTACTGCTCCTGCACTGGCAGAGCAGTAAGGTACCTTAAAGTGAATGTCAATGAGTATCCCTCAATGAATAAACTTCACTACTTCTGATATTGTAAAGCCTTGTCTACATAGGAAACTATAGCAGTATAACAATATTGTGATATCTATGCTGTTAACTCCCCATGGGGACTATCCATTCTGAAATAAAACTGATTTTTTTTGTATAGCAGAGCAATATAAACTATACTGAAAGTCCCTTTTCATTCCAGAGCAGTGCCGTAATTACACTATTGTAACTGTGCCAGTTTCTCCATGTAGACAGGCCCTTATATTAGACTTCTTCTCAGTAAGAAGATTCTATGATATGTGCATAATTTTGAAGCCATGAAATAGATTAAGATATCTCTACACATGTACAGTTGATCTTCTGATTGATAAAAATGTATATATTGAGTATGCAGACTCAGTGTATATCTGCCAAATACTCTTGTTAAGATTACATGGCATTTAAGTAAGCTAGCTAAATTATTAACTCAGAGTACTTTGCAACTAAATATTCTCCCCCATCCTACACCTCCTGCATGGATTGTTAGGGTTTTTTCCTAAAGCAACATTTATCACATAATATTCTTTTAATATACTTTCAGTAGGAAGTAGTTTTTGTTCCATTAGTGTCTTGGTATCTGCAGCCAAATAGTGTTTGCCAGCCTTGTTTTTTAAGAGTCATTATGTATGGAAATTACTAGTTGGATAAAGAATTATTTTTCTTTTTCTCCAAATATGGTAACTACTTTTTGCAGGTTTGATACCTTTGTACCCTTCCTCGTGAGTACAAATGAATGGGTCTTCAACAGCTAGACTGTGTCTCTGCATCAATCCATTTAAAAGTTGAGTTGTTGGAAGGTGCTACTGTTAGAACACTTGACACATTCATTAATCTTGTGATGTATATGATCAATCTCTCTTGCACTTGCTCACACACAGACTCACACACTCATATTCCTAAGGAATCATTCTAGGAAGTATTGGCTGATTGTTTCTGGTTCTTGACCTATGAAATCAGTAATGCTGAACTTAAGCTGAAGAGATGTTGTTGATTTGAGGGGTCTCACATGCTCAAAGAAGAGCTTTACTGATACATCTAAACACTATTCTGCTGCAGTGCTAGCCATTTGTGATCTTAAAGGGATGACATCAGCTCCAAAAATAAATTAAAAAAAAAATTCAGGTAGTTTACATGAAACCAGGTGTCTGATAATTTTTGAGCTTTTACAGTCATATTGTCCTAATTAAAAAAAAAAAAAAAAAAGTATCTGTCCCCTGTTCCTGTATAAAAGACTCTCACAAAGAGGGAGAACTGTCTGATGATACATAAAATGTTAAATGCGTGTGGACAAAACAGACTGGAAAAATAAACTTCTGAATTTTTGTTGTAGTAATCCTGGGAATCATGTTAAGATTGAAAATATTTCTTGGGAAGCATTTTTTTTTTAATTGAGTGTTCCTTCTAACATAGATTTACTGTTACCCCTGTGTGAGAGAAGTGAAATGAAGCAAGAACAATTAAAACCATTTAAAATAATTTATCATTTAGTGGCAGTTTTAATTATTACTCTCAGTGGTATACTAGCTAATTCTTCTAATTTCTTTAGGCTTTTAATACAGGCTGGCTATGATGTAAATATTAAAGATTATGATGGCTGGACACCACTTCATGCTGCTGCTCACTGGGGTAAAGAAGAAGCATGTCGCATTTTAGTGGAAAACCTGTGTGATACGGAGACTGTCAACAAAGTGGTAGGATTTTTATGTAATCCTTGTCGAGATGCAAAGTTCTGGTCTCTAAAGTGACTTTAGAAGCCAGGGTAAGGACAGTAGTAATAATGTGCCTTTCCTGCACATGGCACTTTCTGTAACGCATGTTTTGTGAGAACCAGCATGTTTGTGTGTTCAGATTTTGTTTTAAATTTTTTGTTTTCTAAATTGACATGTAGATGGCTAACTCAACTTTGTACTGAGTTTTCAACAATTGCCCCTATGCTTTGCTATTTTTCTTTGAAAATTAATTGTGAAATAAAGCTAGTGAGAACTTATGCTGTGGTAGAATTTTTCTGAATGTTTAGGGTTAAATAAAATAAGACCTTTCAATTTTTTATTTCTAATGTTACTCAGTTTCTTACTTCTGGGATATTTTCTTAACTTTTTGGCTCATCATAACTCGGCAGCTTTGCTTGAACCCCAGATTGGCTTTAATATGTTTCACCTAGGTGAATGCTGGTGTCTTTGACTAGCATTGAGCTGCGGGATGGCAAAATTAACTATTAAAAGCAATTTCTTCTTGTATTATGTGCACTGAAGTGTTAACACTATCTGCTGCTTTTGTGTACTTGGGAAACATAGCAGACAGCTTTGGGCTTACAAAATGATGTATCATTGTGTAGCTTCGTGTTTTCTTGCTGCAGGTTCTCAGCTCTTCCGTTGGGCAGAGCTTAGAAGCTGTGGGCTTCCTTAACTCTGCAGTGGACCTGCTTACACCAAAATCCAAACATTCCTATGATGTTTATAAGCTTCACAAGGACTGAAATTGTTATTGCAGGCCAATAGGGGCTGAGGCTCTGGTTGCTTCTCTTGTTTCACCTGGACACTGAACCACTTCTTCTCTTCAGTGCCTGTAGTGCATGTGAATTTTCCTGCACACCTTTTAAGGTGTATGGGGATTCATTCACCAAGCCCTTCTTAAATGTGTGTGTGTTTTTTTTTAAATAAGGACATTTTTGGGCGTAAAAACTTAAAACTGGAAATAAGTTTCTAAATATCTATAATTTATATAATGAGGAAACCACTTAAGGGTAATATTGTAGTTTATCTTGAAAATCAGACATTATGCCTAGAAGTTTAGGTTAGACTTAGAGGATCAAAACATTAAAAAAGATGAACTTGCCTTTTAAACAACTTTCTGCTTCTGTATTAATGCACACAGAACCACTGAAAACCAGAAGATAACACTGTACTTAGACAACGTATTTTAGTTGCATCAGAAAGTCAGAAATTGGTTTAACTGAGCTCTATTTAATCTTTGTTCTTAAATCTGCCCCGATACTTAGTTCATTTACCGAGTGGGTCCTTATACTTTTTTGTGGCCTGGAGGTGCAGGTGGTGGTCGTTATTCTGGAGAACTGTCCCAGAGAAAACTTGGATATCCTCAGTCAAACTGAGGCAAGAAAGGATAGAGGAGAGGCAGACAAGAGAAGCTGAGCAGTGGTGACTGGAGACACAGGTTTACTTGTGCAGCTGAGCTATTCCATCTGTAACTTTGCAAAATCCCCAGTCAGTGGCTTGGCTTTAAGAGATGCTGAGTACTCACAACTCAATTGAAATTAATCTGAGTTGTGAGTGCTGAGCAGCTCCTGAGAACCAAGACACTTTTGTTTAGGTACCCAGCTGTGTGTAGATTGAAGGCATTTCAACCAATACTTTTATTGCAAAGTCATTTTACCTAAGGAAAATAAGCCTATATCAATAGTTCTTAAAAATATAACATTTACTTAAGTGTTTTACATTAGGCAGACAGGCTTGAAAACGTTGGCCTTACTGTGCATATAAATGTACATAAAAGTTTTCCATTATCGCTAAAATATTCTATTTGTAGAGTGCTACAAGTGTAGAGCCCCCAGATGATGGTTCCAGGTGAGAGAGTACATCAACAGAAAGTTATACAGCTACTTCTCTGAAATCAACTTTCTGGCATTCTGCTTTTATCTTTGAAGTGGTCAATCAGATTGTGACCTGTTACTCTTAACACACTCTGATAGAATAGCTTTGTGTAAGAACATCCATAGAGATTTTCACAAATACTTGTGGCTTTGTTACTTATGGGCACTTGTCAAGCTTTAAATTTCCATGTGGCAAGCTTTAAATTTCCTTCACAAAACAGAGATGAGTCAATTAAACGTAGCTGAATTTGATCTAAGCTTTATCAGGATCCAGTGAAAAAAGTGTTTGCAGACAGTATGAACAGGTTTTTCGCCCCTAAAAATCTCTGACCTGTTAAGATGATTCTTGACGTTGTCTTGTTTCATTCAGTGTCGGTAGTCACTTTTTTCCCTCCTTGGACACTTCTTTTTAAAAGATGGAGAAGGTCTTTTCATTGAAGTTTTTCCATAGAGAGGCTTGTGGCTGCAGGTTGAGACGATACCCTACATTTCTTACACACACACCCCTAAATCCACGTGGTATGCTGAACGTTTTTGAGAATCTGAAATTATTTGTCAGCTGCTGAAATGAGTAAGCTGCAGAATGAACTCCCACAAACTTCTCTAGTCAGTCTCTACTGAATATACTAGATATTCTGTTTAGATGCACTCCCCTTTCCCTTCTCATTGGAGCCACATAGAATCCATTCTTGCCATTACGGAGCAGTTGGGGGACATGGATTGTACACACAAACTAATAGGTCTTCTGCATCTTTAAAGTTTGATATTTAGCTGTGCTGGATACTTTTACTAAAATGATCAGCAGGAAGTGTGTTTACAGTTCTAATATAAAAATGGTTCAGTTTCAGAGTTCATGTCATTGAGATAAATGGGGCAGTTTACACCTCTGAAAGTGACTATTTCAAGCTTTTTGTCTGTAAACTGACACTGCTTGGAGGCCGCAGGCACACACTCAAAAGATTCCACAGAAATGGAAAGATCATAACTGGGTTGTAGGAAGCATAGGGGACCACATGTTGCCTGGCTTACCATTGTGCAGCACACATCTAAGCTATATCAAAGAGAGAACCCTTTCCAGTCCTGGGTTTGCTTAAAATAGCCTTTGCAATATGAGTGGGTGCATGGTTATCTTTATCTGGCTACCAGTCTGATTGAAACAATAAAGACAAGTATGAACTCCTCTCCTTTATCTTAATGAGCTGTTAAATCTGAAGCTGTTATGATCATTTTTAAATGCCAACACTGCTAGTTTTTTCATTGCTGATCTTTGTGCCAAAACATAATTTGGATCATTTGTCCAGAACAAACAGGATGTGTTTATGCCAAGCAAGGAGGAAACAGTTGGTCAGACATTGTTTGCTTGAAGGACTTAGTCGTTGTCCTTACCCTTGCCATACTTAAGTGCATCTACAACTATACTGTTTTTGACGTAGTTTTGCTGTATCTGCCCAGCTTACTGTGATTTCTACGAGTGCATCTGGGACTTCATGTAGTTTCACAGCACTGTTGTTGGAAACAGACCTTTGGTTTCAAATAAAAATTTCCAAATACAAATCACTGCATAATGGGACCAGTGTGCATTGGTGCCTTTCAGCTATTCCTGTGGGCTGGAGAAAGTGAATTGTTGAAGTCACCACCAGTTTAGCTAGATCTGAAGATGGAATCTCATTTACTGCAACTAACTGTTTCATCCAGTAGTTGCAATGTTTGTTTTGTGTGGATTCAAGACATTGCAAGATGGCGGCATTCCAACCAACCAACAGACTTACTTAGTGAAGACAGGGTTAAATCTGCATATTTATCTATTTGTTCATAAACTGTTTGTGTGAATGCATATTCTATAGGAATCAGACTGTGAGTTTTAAAACTGAATATATTTACATATTCTCTTGGTTGGGATGGACAATCAAACAGTTTATTATTTCTGATCCTTAAAAACTAATGTGAAAAAAAAAGAATACAGGGCTATCAGCAGCATCAGAAAAGCAAACAAAATATTAACATGTATACGGAATCAGCTGGAGAACAAAGAAAATATTGCTGTTATAAATCAGTGGTATGCCCTCCTGTGGAATATTGTATTCAGTTCTGGTTGTCTTTGAAAAGATGGGTGATAAGAATGGTTAGATTTTTGGTTAGATGATGGTTTTTCTGTGTAGAGATTGGGACTCTCTGATCTTAGAAAAGAGATTAACAACAGGAGATACATTGTAAATGTACCTGAAATAACAATAATAATGATATTCAGACGATAAGGGTACTGCTAGTCTTTTTCTCATAATTCAAGAACAAGCCATTCAATGAAACAACAACAAGATCAAATTTAAAACTGAAACCATTTCCTGTTGTTAATGTACAGTTAGCCTGTGAACACTGTCACCTGATATTTGGGGTAACAATATTAAAAAAAATGATTTGATGCCTCTTTGGATAAGAATATCCAGAGTTATAAGAACAAATATTAAAAATGATAATGTTGGAAGAGAGAACAATCTCCAGGCCTCAGAGGATATGACAGCCTCTAACTGTTGAGGTTTAGACAGAAATTTTCTCTAGGGGCAGATTATCCTTACTTCTGTGGTTCTTGCACTTTCTCTGAAGCAGCTGGTGCTGGTCACTGTCAAAGGCAGGATGCTGGACTAGGTGGAACAGTGGTCTGATCTGGTATGGCAGTTTCTCTGTTACATGTCTGTGTTCAGTTTACAAGTAAAAAAGACCCTTTTTTCCTGCAGTGCACACTGCAAGTTCAGACTTTATTTCTTCTTTATAAATGATCAGTATTGTGCCAGCTAAATTAATATGCTCCACAGCACCTGAGCAGCTATTTCAGGTATTTGCATAAATTGGTCCTTTTTGTAAAAAAGATTGTTGAGGCACAAGCTCACGCTGTCTGTCTGTCTCTCTCTGCTGCCCCCCCCTCCCCCCCAGCTGTATTAGTTCTTCAAGGCTAACTGGAAGGAAAAGCAGTAGTAAAAGCTTTCTATAGTCATTAAAGTTATGGGAATATTTTAATACATATAGGAAACAGATTTGTTGAGTCAGAAATGGTTATTTATTTATAGTCTAGGGTGACCAGATAGCAAGGGTGAAAAATTGGGACAGGGGGGCGGGTAATTGGCATCTATATAAGACAAAGCCCTAAATATCAGGACTGTCCCTATAATATTGGGACATCTCGTCACCCTATCATAGTCACTTCAGAGAGAAGAAACTTTATTTAAAAGCTAACAAAGCTTTTGATTTGAAGGGAAGTTAATTGTGTATATTTAAAATATCAGAACTCAACTCCCAGCAAATCAGATTTTAGGATCTTTTTGTTGCACTGGGTAGACAAGTGGGTGGGCAAAAGTAAACCTCCTTCAGTCTCTGAATCCGCTGTAATCAGTGACAGTAGTGGCCTGTTTTAGATCTTAGCAGTTAGCACTGGCTAGTTGAGTGTTGTTTATTTGATATAGTAGTTTTCAACATAAAATTGCATACAACATTGCGATGAAGTAGGTAAGTATTACTATCACTATTTTACAGCTGGCAATATTGAAACAGAGTTATGACCTACTAAAGTCACAGTAAGTAGGGAGAAACTCTAATAGTAATGTTTTGGTTTTAGGTTAGAGAGGGTGAATGGGTTTTCATTTGAAAAAATAGCTGTTGCAAAATCAGAATAAGTTTCCTCAACTACTACTATTCATACTGGAACAACTGTTTATTTCACTATAGGATGGCAGGATCTCGAGCTGTTCACAATATTAAATAGTCTGTTTTACATCTAAAAGACTCTAGCTCTGCAGTTACATAGAGCGTAAGCAGAGCTGGCTTTGATTGACTTGCAGCACATTACTGACACAAAGAATGTCTTTCTAAAGAATGAGCTTTTGGCATTCTGGAAATTTGTACCAGAGGGACTCCTGGCAGAGCTGATCAAGGCATCATTACTATGTTTGGTCAATTTTTCTCTGGAAAAATTCCTTTTCTGCAGTGAGCAACAACTGACTGACAGGTGTTCATTTCAACTGTTTTTTTTAGACTAGATGAGTCAGAACATGTCCCAGTTTGACATACAGATTATCTGGAGAGAAAAAAATGCTTCATAGATCTTGTATTTTTATTAAAATTGCTTATTACCTAAACATTTAAAAATGATGCACTTGATGTAAATATTACCTTGAGCTATGCCCTTAATAAAAAGGTGCCCCTGCAAGTTTATATACAGTGACTAAGGGGGTGTCTTACAATCTAATGATATGCCTTGATGGTTGTCAAGCATGAAACTAAAGGAGCATCATTAATCCATAATACCTCTAAAGTATATTACTGTAGTTTAAAAACCATTAATTCAAAAGGACACCATCAGATATGAGAGAACATTTAAGATTAAGAAATTTAGGTGTAAGATTATTTTTACCAAAATCCCCCTTATCGGTTAATATTAAAGACTTACAGTAACTATTTTAAGAAAAATTATTCATTTTAAACTAAAAGGAGCTTTTTATATTATGAATAGAAAAAAAAATCCTTTCCCTCTTAGCATCTTTTCAGCCAGCCTTGGGGAAGATTGGGGAAACAGTTTACCAAATACAGTAAAATAAAGTAACCTGATAATTCAGATAACATTGTTAATAATATTACATAAATACGTTAAAGAATGTTAAAGTTGCAAAGTCAAGCACTCAAAAGTTAGGAAACATCAGAATGAAGGATACCAGAAGGAGCTATTGTAGGGAAATTCTCAGCCCCATGGCCCTGGACTGAAAACCTGCTCATTAGACAGAATCTTCAGAGAATGTAGCTGCCAATTTCAAAAAATTGTCTTCTGAGCATGTGTGAACTGAGTTTTTCAGAGGCTCAGAGCGTGGCCAAATTTGGGTGAATTTTTATGAGGACAGCACATCCTTGAAACCTAGGTGATCCTCATGTCAAATGTCAAGTCCTTGCTCCAAAGCATTTATGCACTAGTTTCTCAATTAAACAGTTTGTAAGAAACTTGTTAAGATGGCTAAACAACATGTTTTCCCTTAATCTTGTTTGAAGAAATAGCCGAGCAGTTAAATGCTGAAATTCTTCAAAAATATTCAGCTCAAGGTAGACACTTACAGTAAATTTCAGTCGAAATGGTTAAAGTTGGTAAACTCATAGGCAACTGAAAACTGGTTCTTATAAGGGAAAGTGTCAGGCAACCTTAATTATAGGCAGTGTTACCTGCACTCCTTTTATCTGTTTACATGGTGCAAGTTAAAAAAAAAAATTAACTTTGTTCTGATCCATGGACCTAGGAGAAATAGAACGTTGCAGATGTCTCCAGCTAAATGAAATTGTCATCCATTCCCCATATATTACTGATCTGAGCTGATCATCCTACTCACTCCCAAGCTTCTCTGAGCACCATATAACAAGCAGCTATTAGGATGACTCTCTTAGCTGTTTAAAACTCATTGAGGCTCAGAGTAAGATAAGTGTCTTTCAAACACTTTTTTTTTTAAACTGGGTCCATGGCATTATGGAATTTAAAATTCTACTACAATAAAATCTTTTTTCCTGTGGAGAAATGCTTTTCTGAGCATATATATTTTCCTGCTCATTTCAGCTTCAGGTAGAAGTGGATTTGCAAAATTCTGCTGAATCTCTGCTAGACAGGTGGAATGCTACCAATTTTGTCATGACATCTAGCTCATACTTACAGTTGTGTGTCTTATTACATGATCTTGTGACTAGTTTAGATATCATCTATTTTTTAAATCCTTCTTTATAATTATGATGTATTACATTTTCCCCTTCCACACCAGGGTCAGACAGCGTTTGATGTAGCAGATGAAGATATTCTAGGATATTTAGAAGAATTACAAAAGAAGCAAAATCTGGTAGGCTTTTTAGAGATCTCTCTGTATATGTATGTATGTATTATGGTGCATGTGTGTTTATATGCAAGCTATAACTAATTCATATTAGTATATGGAATTAACCTTCGGGTTTGACTTGAGGTGCTTAACTGTCCTTCTGTGCCACTCTTTCATGTTCTATTTGGTCAGTGAAATTGATCTGAAAATCTTGAAAGGAAAAGTGATGTTTTTTAGGCAAAACTTTCACTGTATTTAACTACCCAAGGCAAATGCTATATACTGTTATTTGGCATATGCTTGTTAGAGGGTGTTAAGTTATATGTGTTGTAAATAGATGATTTCTTATATTCTGCAGAAGATGGTATCTTTTAATAACACTTTTATTAAATATGTGTAATTTATACCATTCTATCATTTTAATTGCATCATTTTATCTCTCTTTAAGCTTCATAGTGAAAAACGGGAAAAGAAATCTCCCTTAATTGAATCTACAGCCAACATGGATAATAATCAGTCACAAAAGCCATTTAAAAAGTAAGTAAATCATTAAGATGTTCCTGGTGAGGAAAATAACTTCACAAACACTAAGTATTTACTTGGCTGGTTGGTTTTACTGAAGTTAAGATTAGATAGTCTATATTTTTCATTTGAAATTAATGTTTTTGGTTCCAGTAAAGAAACTTTGATTATTGAGCAAGAAAAGAATGCATCTAGTATTGAGTCTCTGGAGCAAGAGAAAGCAGATGAGGAAGAAGAGGGAAAGAAGGATGAATCCAGTTGCTCTAGTGAAGAGGATGAGGAAGAGGACTCAGAATCTGAAGCTGAAACAGGTAAATAATTTTGGAGAGTTATCTTTGGTTTAGGATGTTGCTTCAGTTAAACTCATTATACTGAGCTTATATGATGATACGAATTAATCATTGTAGCTTCTTGATTCCAGTTTTCATTTCATTTACTGATGGCCACTTTCTAATTTCAATAAATTTTAAGTTTTTAAACAAGTTTAAATCTCCATTTATAAATACAAAATGTAATTCATATGAAGACTTTTGCAATGAGCTATATTCTTGTATTTATGGCAGTGATTGGAATTGAAACTTTTAATTCAGTAATTTGATTAGCTATTTATAATCAGTATTTTTAATGAGATAATCTGAGAATAATACAAGGTAACAGATTTGGAACAGGGAGGAGACAAAGGAAAAGACAGAAATAAGACCTCTATGGGTAGAGTTCTTTGCTCACCATCTTAATGCCTTACGTTATGAAGCATTGGAAAAGAAAACATCTTCATGTGTTCTGTCATCTTGAAACAGACTCTGACAAATTCTGGCTCAGATATTGACAAATTAGAGACCTGTGTTTTGGATTGATTATTATATACTGGAATAAATATGGTTTTAAAAGTATTATTTTTGGTAGTAGCTCAACATCTGCTTCTCATGCAACTTCAGCTCAGGATTAATAGTACCTCAAAAGAGCTTAGATTCATTTGTAGAGAAACTGGCACTACAGCAGTCTTGTTTAAAAATATGAGTTGGATGTTCACAATTCTCTGTACACTCCTAGACTGGAGCAAGTGTGCAGCATTTTGTGCACCTGTGTATGTGTACGTGTACACAGGTCAGTAACAGTGTTTAAAAGAGTCTAACACACAAATATAGTATGTATCGGGGAGGCGGATTGGGGAGAATTGGGAGGCACACAGTTTTCTAGCATCTTCTTCCTAAACCCGGTCCACCCCAAATGTCTATCAAAATTTCCCACCTCTTCTCATGCCACCACCAAATTGCATAGTAGCTCTTATCTCCTTACAACCTTCCTCTCCTGTGTCTCTGTCTAGGTATGTTGATAGTTGGAAAAACAATGCTGCTGTTGCCTGTTTGGATAACTGCCTACCCATCTGCATGTGGCTGCTCTAGGCACTACCCATTGAGTTGGGGAGAGGAGAAGTTGGTTAGAGGAGAAGTTGGTTGGTCTATGTGGGTGATCAAACACTTTCAGAGGAGTTACCAGCTGCTTTCCCAACTGCCCCTTTCCCCCTGCAGGCAGATTAAATGAGGAGCTTTTCTGTGTCACCGTACGGAAGCAGTGGTACTTAAATTATCACCTGGGCCTCCACGTATATCTGGGGCTGGGTTTTATGCTCGCATGTAGTGTTAGGTGAATGTGTAAATACATTGCTTAAACTTGTGTTCTGTATGGTTGTAAAATATGTTAGGCAGTCATAGACAGCTATTACTAATACAGCAATGCTTGTAATATGTAAAACAACAGAGATGTTTGACACAGCTGTAGTTGTAAGTACATTATATTCTAAAGAACAAATGACTAATGGAACAAGAAATCCCATAGTATTTGGAAAGAAATTTGCAGAGTTAAATTATTTTGTACCTAATTTAGAGGTATGCATCAGAATATCTAGAGAGATGCTTAATATATAGTTGCACTACTTAGTTTTCTGTTTTTAGACTATTACCATTTTAATCCTAATTTTCAAGAATACTGTAGATTATGTAAATTGAAAGATTTGATTAATTTAATAAATTTTCATTGGAACCAAAAAAACTTGAAGAACAGTAAAGCCTTTTTCTCCTATCTGGTTTGATTTGCCACTTCATGAACTGGGTCTCTGGTGAACTACAAAAGGCCCACAGTAGGCACCCCCATGTGAGATAAACTGTCTGCATTTTTTTAGGCTCCCCCTTACCCTCTATGGTTCTCATACAGGCTTCCCCTGATTACCCTCAGAAAGAACCTTTCTTTTTTAAGGACACTTTATATAGCTCCCTTCTCTGTCAAGTTGCTGTTCTGCATCAGGCCTTTGCTACCTCACCTTTGAAAATTCTGTTAGCAGGTTGTGGCAGATTGTGACACTTCATCAGATTGACATTCCTACAGTGAAGAAGAAAATTCTTCTAAATCAGAGAAGATGTTTGCATCAGTTTAATGCTCAGTTTAAGTTGTTTTGTCATAATTTTGTTAAATCCTTGTTAAATCTATTAGCATTATAGTGCAATGACACTCATATACCGTCAATAAAACTATCTCTTGGACATAGTGACTTGAACATTTTTAAATAATGAAAATATCCTTGTCAACCATCTCTGCTCCTGTTAAAATATTCTGCCTTCATATAGTTCATCTACCTGAGCTACATTTCAGCACTGGACCAATAAAAATGCTACAAATATTTTCCATAAATGAAATTGTGGGATGAGATAAGCTCCAGAACTAAATTCTTACTAGATTTTCATAGCTTTTATATTTTAATTAGACCACCATCTCCTATACATGTTTAATGATATACTGCAAAATCACTCTCAGACTTAGAGAGTCAAACAGCACTTTGATATTCTTGCATCCCTCATCTAGAGAGGTTGAGGTTTGTTAAACTTAAGTCACCTTTGATACATCATGCAGTGGTGCCTCAGTCACTGAGCTAGCTCTAATGTTTCCTGAACTCCATGACTTTTCTAACTGTTTTCTCTTGATTACTAGTAGATGGTTTTGTGCCAGGAAAATTTGACTGTGACACAAGAATTAATTTTCATGTAAACTTTGGACTTTCTTTAATATAAACAAGGCTTTTATCATACTTTATTTGGCAAGCAGGAGAAGTTAGGCTTTTCCCTGAAGAGCTGCATCTCTAAATTTCAACTGCACTTTCCCTTTTTTCCCATTATTCCTCTTAATGTAGCTTTACAGTGAAAATTCTCAGAAATTTGATGATGATTCCAATTGAATAATGTAAAGCACTTTTCCCCACAAATGTTGTGTTGCAGACTCCTGTGACTTTTATCACAAGTGATGTGATAGTTGGTGTATTTTTGTAAAACCTCAGCTCCTGGAGGCTATTGATTATGTGAGAATCTTCCCCCCCCCCCCCCGCCTTTTATTTTAAAGATAAGTTTCCATCTGTAATGACTTGGGGTGTAGAAAAGCTTAAATATGTGAACTCATGATCTGAAGGCTAACCAACCAGAGGGTAAATAAAAACCTACTGTTTATTCATTTTTTAAGTTTCATGATTTTTGGGGTAGCTCGACTCCTGATTTTTGAATTTAGCATGTACACTAACTCATATAATTAATGTATAGTTTTATTGGCTGGCCTGCCATTCCCTCAGATCATTTCAAAAGTTGTCATGTTCTATCTTTTCCTTCCCGTCTAGCCCCTCCTCCCACATACTTGAATTATTATGCTGCTACTTCTCTTTTTCCACATTAGATTCAAGACTGTACTCCTCACTTATAAATCTCTCTTTAACTACTGCACCTATATCTGTCTCCATACTTCTGTCAGTTCACATGGACAATCCATATTCTTGTCTAATTGATCTTTTTGTCAAGTGAATACAGAGTTTTTGCCCTTTTTATGTTTTCCCTGTGTGTGCAAGGAGCTTTTTATGAAATACACACCATATCATGTACATCAAGACCCCTCCAACCTGTACATATGCTCACTTTGCCAGTTAAAATGTGTTTTTTACTAAGTGCCAGGCTTGCAAATTTGACCTGACGCCAAGCCAGGTACTTTGCCACATGCTTCACCAGCAATAAAAATTCTACAGCTGGACCTTAAACTAACAATTTTATTCATTGATTAATTGCTCTCCCAGGTCTATTTTGGCTCTTCTGTGCTTATATAAGTTAAAAGTAGTTTAAACTTAGTGAATAACATATATGATTGAATTTGTATAGGGAGCAGATTGTTGGAGTAAGGAGGTGCCAATTATTTAATTAGTTACTTTTCACAGCAGAACCACACATTAATATCTTTCCATTGGGTTTTATGCTGTACTGTATTATACCTGTTTTGTCTTTAGACTATGACCTCTTTAAAGCAAGGACCCGTTTTACTGTAGTGCACTGTTCATTCATTGCACTATGTAAATAGTCTTGTATTATCTTTGAAAACTCTGAATCAGTTTTGGATCAGAATCTGTGTTTATTAGCTGAATTGCAGTATATTATTCAGTACAAGGTACTTAAGCACATGTGTAACTTTAAGCGCAAGTTGTCCCAATGGGACTAATTAGAGGCTTAAAGTTAAACACATAGATGAGTATGTTGCTGAATTGAGGCCTTTGTTAATACAGATAGAGAAGAATGTTGTAGTCTAGGAATAAACAGTTAAAATCCTTCCAAAGGCAAGCAGTCCAGACCTAACAAGGATTACGTTACCCACACTGTCCAAAACTAAGTAGGCTGATTTTTTTTTTCCTGAGAGCTGCTTCTGAGAGCTTAATTGTTTTGAGAGGCATCAGCAAATAACTAGGGCCTGAAGCTGCAACCCTTAAGAGCATGTAATTCTGACTAATGTGAATAGGAGTGCTGTATGCCTAATGACTATGGGAAAAGGACTTGTTGTTTTTGACCAAGAGACAATTAAAATGGGTAGGGGTAGGAGTAAACATTGAAGACTAGATAGAAAATTAGATGACTAACAGTATGTTACTTGAGAAGGTTTAACTAGGTTTTAACCTATTCTGAAGAAATGTGATTTCTATAAAATATGAAATCAAGAAATTTACAAATGACGTATCTTAAATGTTTTATTTGCAGACAAAACTAAACCTTTGGCATCTGTAACTAATAATGCAAATAACATCAGTGCGCAACCAGCTTCTGTAGCTGTGACAGCATCTTCCATAACCACTGGTCAAGTGACACCTACATCACCCATTAAGAAGGTAAAACAAAACAAAATTTCTTTATGTATGTGTTTCTAGATAGAATTTATTCTTAAACAATAGAACACTAATACTATGTGTTCATTCCAGTGTAAAAATGTGAATTGGCTTGACCAAATGAGTTTTAGATAATACACCACGAATATTGGAGTATTATCTTCTTTAGAATATTTGCTTTCAATTTTTATAAAATGTACAGCTTTAAGTATTTTTAAAATTGAGTTTCATCATGTTTTACTAAGACTTCTACATGTATGTTACATACCTGAAGAATGGTGGTAGTTAACAAAAAAATATTGTCCAAGAAAAAGCACCTCTGTTAAACATCTTTATTTATAAACCCACTCTACTTTTTATGGAGAGTAGAGGGACTTGTTCTGTTTAAATCTAAACAAAGCAGACTGTAAACAAGAACCTCAGGAATGTAACTTAATGTACCACATATATAGTTGTGTAGAAAAGGAAGTACTTGTGTTCCTGAACACTTGGACTCTTCTGAAACACAGGAAATAACAAGTAGCAATTTTAATAAAAAACTAACACATGATCATAAATCAATAGAAGACAGGAATTTTAAACTGATGTTCATATATCTAACTGAAAACACCTTTTTCAAATAATGTAACTTACTGTTTAATGTATATACATATTGGGACCATGTGTGTTCATTGTTGATAGATCCAAGGTGTTGCCTGTTGGAATCAGTTAAGCTACTCATAAACCTGGATAGATGAGTAGAATGGAAATTGTGTTTGAAAATAACTCTTTGTTTTAGATGTACAAGCTGCATTTTGAGACTTGTTGGAGGAGGGACTTGAGAGAAGAAATCTGCTCAGGTCCTCTGTCATGCAGCTGTCAGTCTCCTGTCAGTACTGCTCCATAGTTGAGGGAGGACTCCCATGTAGTATTTTAAATCTTAATGACTGCTCTGTGCTTGGTTCTTCAGCTTCTCTTGTGTTTTCTATACCAGTTCCACCATGTTCATCGGTTCTAAAAGTCATGCAGCAGAAATGAAAGCCTCAAAATATCTCTGCTGCTTCTTCCTCCTCTTTGCAAATCTGAGGTTGCCAATATCAGACAAATACAGAAGAGTTTGAAATAAAATGAAGGATATTTCTTTTTCTAGTCACAATGTTTTGAAATGGTGAAGCAACTTTTTAAATAACTACATTTTCAATCTTGGCCAATCTTGGTTATGTTTATACCAAACCCCATCAGTTACAAAAATAACAGATTTATAAAGCAGAAAGGATGTGTTGAACATTTGAACTCTGGGAAAGAGTTCTGTGAAAATGGCTCAAGCAGTAGAGGAGACATCTCATAAACTTTTAAAATATAATGTGATGGTCCACAAAGGACCCAAACCTTTCCCTGCTCTCTCAGAACTTGTGTAAAATTATATTTGCAGCAATATGAGCTGGTCAGAACTTTGTCCTCCGATATATATGTATATGTGGTTCCCTGTCATTGGTCCTTTGGAAGCGATAAACATAAGAATTGATGTTATTTATTCATTAATTTTAAAAACAAGTACAGGTAAGAACTCTGCGTTGAAATGGTAGGGATATGACTTTCAACATTTTATTTTAAAAGTTTTTCTGATCTTTTTTTAAATGTGTGTTGAAACAAGGATAGAGAATCCCATCTCTCTCCTTGGGGCCCTGTCCTGGTAGAAGAATAGACAGCAGCACTAACTTGGAGAATTTTCTGTTTTAAATTCTTAAGTGAATTTTAAACAAAATAGAACATTCCAAGGTGTTCATTTGTCAGTCTACAATCATGTTTCTGTATTATACATCAGCAGGCTAACCTGGCCAGCTCTTTGCTTAATTCGGTTTTCATATTTGGAAGTAATATGTAAGGCTGTTGTAACTTACCTGAAATCCTGTATTAGGTTTAAAGAGCAAGATTGTCTTAAACATCAGTAGTTAGGTACCCATAATTTTAGCACAAATGCTAGGTTTCCTGTGAAGCTGAGGATGGCATCTAGCGTTAGCATTAGTAGTTCATAAGAGCATGTTCAGTGTGCCAGACATTTTCCAGACAGAAAAGAATGTACTGCCCTTGCTGCAAGCTCACAATCTAAAGACAGGCATATAACAAGATAGATTTTAGAGGAGAAAGGGTGAAACTACTGGTAGAGTGACCAATGACTTGGTCACAGCTAGCAAAAAGGTTAAATTTAACAATATACTTGTTTTGTTGTATGCATATTAGCGTAGGTCAGCTAGATTAACAATAGGCATGATAGAAGAGAGCCTTGAAAAGGAATTTAAGTATGATCATTTGCCTTAATTATCTGAAGGATGATATTTTCAATGTGACTGTATCAAGGGTTTTTGTGCCATATGGAATTGACCTCCTCTGGCCTGTGTTCAGTTTGTGTGGCTGTCTGGACTAGTGTTTGACACCATTTTTCTCACTAGCAAAACTAGAGAAGTTCACCTAAAGATCGATTTCTGAAGAATCTGTCCCTGCATATGACTGGTATTTGAGTGTGTTAAACTCCAAAGCTGTGTCTGTCTGTCTCTCTTCCCCCCGCCCTCCCATAAGAGGAGACTCTTATTTTCAGGCTCGTTTCCAGGGTGTCTTGTGCTCTTCAAGAAAAGATAAAAGCAGTCTTGACTGGATTAGTCTCAAGGGAGTGCTTGGAAGGATTCCACTAGCTTTAATCCATAGGAGTTGAAAAGAGAAGCCTGAAACAGGAAGTATAAACTGCTGTGGCCCCAATCCTGACCCCAATGTAGTTGGGTCATGTGCTGGAGAGCTTTTCCAGGACTTAAACAAAGGAAGAATTCTACCCTCAGGCTGCTATAGCTCTAGCCTCTGCACTGTTTGTACACTGGCTGCATTGATGGGGAAGTTACTAGTGGATACACCATTTCTGCCCCCACTTTTAAATCCTTATTCTGCAGTGCTTCTCAGGAAGACACCATTGAGCGCCATGGCGTGTGTAGGTTAGGAAACTTCTGCACATCAGGCTCATGGTAGTTGCAAGAGGGCCCTCCACAGTATGGGAGGAGAAGCCAATTTCTCTGGGTTGTTAATCTTTCGGAGCCTCTGTGAGTTTGGTCTCTCAAAACTAGTCTAGTTTTATTTCTGAAGACCCCATAAACTGCTTGTATCATCTTCATTCATAGCAACACGTACAGTATAGTACACTTTTCTGTTATGAGGGAGGGAGAACGGAAATAAAAAATACACTAGAGTTAAAAATAGTTGTAGGTCGCTAATGATAATGGCCAATATACTGTGTGGAGATGAGAGCATCTTTGGATATGTGTGTATGTATGTGTGTGTATATGTATATGTATATGTGTATATATATAATATATATATGTATGTGTGTATATATATGTATGTGTGTGTATATATATATATATCCTGACCAGAGGTATCAATGAAAGGTCACACTCAGATGCCAAGTCACTCTTGCTTAATCCTCTTTCTTGTTCTGCAGTCAGGGACCCATGATCATTAACAGCCTTCGGGTATCTTATGCCTTTAGTTGATGAAAGGCTAGATTCAATGAGATGATGGCACATATTTTGCAAAGTATGTGCTGCTGGCTGATGAATAGAGTTGTACATTATTTGTGTGCCCTGTAGGGTTGGAAAGACATGGCACTTTTGATCTCTGAAATGTAGAGAAATGCAAAGAGCAAAAAATGGGTCAGTATTGAATAAGAAGGAAGGATCAGGCACAGTGAAGTATAGGCTTTTCAGTAGGTGAAGAGGATACCACCCAGTGACCAATAGTAATTGCTAGTTTCATAGCTATTCTCAACTGCTGTAAGAACAAACAGTTAATGTGAATTTTACCAACCAGTGGATTGGATAGGCTACTGTTAGATGGATTTTTTTCAGTCCATCCAGTGATATGTGCGCGTTGTTTATAATGTGGCGATTTGATTGATTTGCTCTTTGTCCAGCCTTCATACCCCATCCCAACACCTCTGCACTCTGGCCGCTCCAAGCTTTCAATCATCCCAAGCCGCCGCCTCCTTGGACATATCCAGTCTTTCTTTGTCTGGTAACCATTCCAGTTTCTCTGACTTCTAGTTTCTGTTAAAATTGTCCCAAGTGATTACACAACTGTCTGAGCGGTGTGACCGCCATCTTCCGCAGAATTCTTGGATTTCAGGTGTCTAAAGTATTTTTGTAACATAAAAGGGAGAACATTTTAAATATAACTTCAAGTTGACAGTGTATATTGAACAAAAGATTAAAAACTGGAATACATTGGTCATTTAGCTTATTCAATACCATTATATATGGCAAGTTTTTTATGTTTGGGTCTACCGTGTGAAAAGTACAGCAGATAAACTTTCTCAAAACGTAGAATATCCGAATGTTATAATTATCTTTGATGTATATGAAAGCTTCATTGCCTTTTGTATGTGGCAACTAAATGCATTTTTGTATCAACATATATCATTTCACAACATGATCTAGTGTATTTAATAGGAACTTTTTACCAAAGTATTAGAAATGTCTTGTTGCTTTTAGATATTTTGTGCTTCAAAGAAGAGAAGTGTACATGAATAAGGAATCAAGTGTGTGGATTTAAAACAAAAAGCTCCTTTTTCTCTATTTCCATTCTTTCACTCTTCATCTTTGTGTCTTGTCTTAATTGGCTTTAGTATGATTTCATTCCTCCTATCATGCCTGTGGCGGAGTCAGTACATCCTGCATCATGGAGGCAGGGCTTGCGCAAAACTGGCATTGTTCTTGTGCCCAATAAGGGTGAAAAGTCTATGGTGAGGCTTTGGTGTGCACAGGATTTGTTTCAGGTTGCAAAGTAACATTTTTAATCAAAGTGTTGATACCAGAGTTGCATGGTTTTCAATTGTGTGTAAATTTTTGTTTGCATCTCTTTATCACAGTGTGTATTATGAAGTGGAGAGGGTTTTCTAGCTAACTTTTAGAAAAGCTGTTTTCCTTTGTGATCTGTTTGTTTCTTATGTCATTAACCTACCCAGGAAATGAATGTGTATTGGTTACCCCTTCCTCCACCAAAAAAAATCCAGTATTGTAACTGGAAGTAGCTAAGTATTTTGAAATATCCCAAAGAAGCATGAAATAGCAGAGTTAGTGTAAGTTAATGACATTTAACTTAATGATGTCTTTGTTTAAAGTTTCCAACTTCAACAACCAAGGTTTCTCCCAAAGAGGAAGAGAGAAAAGATGAATCTCCTGCCTCTTGGAGGTTAGGTCTTCGAAAGACTGGCAGCTATGGGGCACTTGCAGAGATTACAGCTTCCAAAGAAGCTCAGAAAGAAAAGGACTCTACAGGTGTTATGCGTTCGGCTTCAAGTCCAAGACTCTCTTCTTCATTAGACAACAAAGAAAAGGTAATCATTTTCAGAATATAAAACATTTTAAATTCTGGCCAGTTAACTTAGTATAAATATTAGTTATAATTTACAGTGAATGTCATATAAACTCCACTACAATGTCGCTATCTGAGTACATAATGCTCTTACAAAATTGTACTGAATGTCAGCTGTTAAATTGTGGCATCGTGCTCTTGATAGGCAGTAGAGCTGCCCTAGAAGAAGTGCAGCTGTTGTGCCACCTTTTGAAAAATGCTGCAGGCCTCTCTCTCTCCACACAGAGCAGCTTCATTAGCTGGTGCAAGAGAGTATGTGCAGGGCCTTGCCACCTTTGGAAAGACTTGCACCACTAGTCATGCAAAGTCTTGTGCAGTGAAGGGAGTGCAAAGATTGCGATAGTTCCTGTTCCTTGCTGCAGAGTGCTGGGGATGAGGACCAAAAAGGCTCCTTATACCCGTTGATTCACATGTTGTGTGGACAAAGATTAATCTTTTATCTTTCTAAATTAAGCATTAATTAAAATGTTACTAATTTGACATAGATATTTGAGCAAAAATACTTCATGCTTTTGCGTATTACAAAGTAATGTAATTCCTTTTTTCAAGTTCTAATGTCTTTGTGCATGTGATTAAATATGTTTGCGGATTTTAGGAAAACACTAAAACACTTTAAACGGTAGTTAGAATTGGCTGTTATTTTAAACTGAACCTTTGGAGACACATTAATAGAAAAACAAAAGGACATAAAATTAAGATAGTTGGCACCTTTGAAGAGTTTGCCGTTCCCAGTACGATGCTTGTTGCTCTTAACGTCTGCCTGATGCTAATCGTGCAAATTAACTTAGAATATTAAATAGAGTTGGAATTGGCATAGATAATTTTGTAACTTTGACAGGAGTGCAACTAGGGACATTTGAATAGCTTTTAATATAACTTATGACTATCATATAAAGCTATTCTTGACTTCTAAAACATTTTCTGTCTTAAAGGAAAAGGATAATAAAGGAACTAGACTTGCATATGTTGCACCTACAATACCAAGACGACTGGCCAGTACATCTGACGTTGATGAGAAAGAAAACAGGTAACTCTTGAAGCTATAACTTGCTTTTTAACTATACACACAATTATTTGATATCTGAATCTTTTGGAAACTAGCCTCTGGCCCTCCAAAAGAAAAGTTGAGTTGAAACTAATGGTAAAAGCTATTTTGGATGGTGCACATATATATTACAGTAACCCTTCAATCCGAACTATTTCTGTTACTTTGATTCTTGTAGCTAGGCAATATATTGCAGTCACAAGACAACTGCTGTCTTGTTGTCTCAGAACAGAATATTTATAAATTGCAATATATTTCCTTTTTACAGGAACAGTGGGCAGGGATATGTGGGGAAAGCACTAAATGGTTGTAATCCCTAGGTCTTGTCTACACAAGCAAAATTAACACCTGTATTTTGGCAACTAATACACTGTCACTGCACTGGTAAAAAGAATTAAGTAATTTGCTATTATAGGTAAGGCTTAGGTGTGCATTTTAACCATCAATTTGCAGTACGTTTTCATGACATCATAAAACTGGCTGATCCATGTCCACACTAGCATCTTAACATGCTGTAGTTGTGTGGTTACTGACAGCTGCTGAAATAGGATTACTAGTTTTTGCTGGTGTAGATACTCTGCTAGTCACCTTAAGATGAATAGCATCTGGTTCTCTAAGAACAGAGTTCTGGTTTTATGTGGAGTTACATGGTGGCTTTGTCTGCATGGTTGGGTATACTAACGGCAGTGGTGTCTAAAGTGCACTAACGTGGTATATTAATTGGTCCGTGGAGAACCTGCTGGTATGCATGAAAAGTTGTTCTTTGAGTGATTGCTCGTATCAATTCCAGTTAGGTGTGTGCACGCGCCGCGTGCACAGATGTTAGAAACTTTTTCCCTAGCAGCTACCCTTCGGGCCGGCTGGGGAGCCCGCTGGAGTGGTGCCAATATGGCATTCCATATAAGACCCTACCGGCCCGACCTCGCTCCCCACCCCAACCTTCAGTTTTTCTTACTGCCCATGATGGTTGTTGGAACAGTGGTCTCTTGTCTCAAGTGCTCCACTTATCCCCAGCTTCTCTTATCTAGATTGTCGATTTAATTGTTGTTAGTTAGTGTTAAGTGTTTCCTATAGTATTAAGCATAGTTTAGTGGTTGAGGGCAGTCCCCTCAATGACTGCCCTACAGGACTCTGGGGCATGCCATCCCAGGTCTTCAAGCCTTGCAGCTCTTGCAACAAGCCCATGCCTACAGACAACCCCCATGATTCCTGTTGGAGTGCAGAGTGCCCCTCCTGCGGTACCGTCTTCGGCACCGCAGAAGATCATGCGCTCATCTCAGGACAGGCAATCTCCTGGGCCCCAAAAACGCCTGCCTTGGCACTGCTCCCATTCCCGGGTTGCTGGGAAGAAGCAAGCCTTGGAAGGACCCCCTGTTAGGGCCGAAGCAGTTGTTCTTCTTCGAGTGATTGCTCATATCCATTCCAGTTAGGTGTGCGCGCGCCGCGTGCACGTTCGTCGGAGAAACTTTTACCCTAGCAACCCAGGCGGGTCGGCTGGGCGCCTCCTGGAGTGGCGCCGCTATGGCGCCCAATATATACCCCAGCCGACCCGGCCACCCTTCAGTTCCTTCTTACCGCCCGTGTCGGTCGTTGGAACTGTGGAGCGCGGCTTCGCTGACCTCCACACTCCCTAGCAGCTCATTTCGCTATCGTTGTATATAGTAGTTATAGCTCATTGTGGTGTGTGTGTGTGTGTGTATATATATATATATATATATATATATATATATATATATATATATATATATATAGTTATTAGTTAGTCAATTATCTAGAGTTTATTAGTGTAGTTATTAGTTGTAGTTTGAGGGGATCGGGGACACCCCCCCCTTCCCCGCACCGGGAGCCGGAGCTCATGCCCGGCTCATCGGGCTTCAAGCAGTGCTCAGCTTGTCACAAGCCCATGCCAGTTGGAGACCCCCATGATTCCTGCTTGAAGTGCCTCGGGGAGTCGCACTTATCGGCCAAGTGCTCAATCTGTAAGTCCTTCAAGCCGAGAACCAAGAAGGAGTGTGACATTAGATTGAGACAGCTCCTTATGGAAGCGGCCCTGACACCTCCGCCCTCGGCACCGAGCGCAAGTCAGCCGGTAAGCAAGGGCTCCGCCACGGCACCGAGTGCTACCACCAAGAAGCCGGCACCGAAACCGACTCCGAGCCGCTCCCTCTCCCCGAGGCCGAAGGCGGCGAGGGCGCAGATCATCCCGCCACCAACTGCCTCCCAGTCAGAGACTGCGCAAAAGGCGGATCGCCCGGCACCGATACCTGCTGCGGCACCGTCTAAGCCAGTACCGTTGACTCTGACCCAGCGAGGGCCGTCGAGTCCGGCACCCGACAGCTCCCCGGTGCACACCGTGGTAGAGCCTACCTCGCCCTCTACTCCGGAGACATTCACCGCAGCGAGGGACCTAATTGCGATCACCGAGGCACCGTTGCCCTTACCCCCGGCACTGCCGGTGCGGGTACTACACTCCTTGGGCAAACCGACCCTGACCAGACCAGCTTCGGTCAGTGTGGCGGACTGGCACCGCTCCAGATCGCGGTCCCGCGGACGCTCTACATCGAGGCGCCGCTCATGCTCTCGACGTCTATCTCGCTCCCGGCACCGGTCATACTCCTGGCACCGATCGCCTCGGCACCGATCAGACTCCCGGCACCGGTTGGGCTCCCGGCACCGGTCACCCTGGCACCGTTCAGGCTCCCGGCACCGATCACCTCGGTACCGCTCACGCTCTCGGCACCGGTCAGGCTCCCGGCACTGGTCGACGTCCCGAGCGTCAACCAGGCACCGCTCCAGCTCACGGCACCGCGGCGGGCGCCGTACCTCCAGGAGCAGATCAAGACAGAGGCACTCGGGATCCCGGTCGACCTCCCGGCACCGAGCCAGTCGCAGGTCCCGATCTCGCTCTCAGCACCGCCAATACTGGCACCGGTCACCACTGCCCAGAGGTGTAAGATCTGTCGGTACCTCGGCACCGACTTTCGCCGCTCCACCTTGGCCATCTAGAGACACGTCAGCATCCACCCAGGTGGGTAGCTATTACGAACGGGACCAGGACCCCGAAGTACCGCTGGGAGTGTTCCAGGACCCCCACCCGCAGGACGTGGGTGCCCAACAGTGGGGTTTTTGGACACCCTGGGCCATATCATCAGGCCCAGGGTGCCCCCGTGCCCCAGACACGTTCCACCGCCTCAGAACATCGGGCGCCAGAGGCCACTGTTTCCCGCCCCCCTGTGGTTGAGTCGGACAAACAGCCGCCTCCAGACTCCCTGGGTCAACTGGAGCAGGAACCAGGCCAGGAACAGGAGACCGCGCAGGATGCCCTCATCCCCGGAGTATCCTCCTCCTCCTCCTCGCCAGATGAGGCAGTGGCTGGGTCTTCAGCGTCAGGACCCCTACCAATAGACCTCAGGGCCCACCAGGACCTCCTCCTCCGTAGAGTAGCCCTCAATATCAACCTACCAGTGGAGGAGGTCCCAGAGGTTGAGGACCCGGTAGTGAGCATCCTCTCGGCAGATGCACCTACCCGGGTAGCCCTCCCATTCATAAAGACTATCCAGTCTACCGCCAATAACCTGTGGCAGTCACCAGCCTCCATCCCGCCGACAGCTAAGGGAGTGGAAAGGAAATACATGGTACCCTCTCGGGAGTACGAGTACCTATATGTCCACCCTCCTCCTTCCTCCCTAGTTGTCCAGTCTGTTAACAACAGGGAACGGCACGGCCAACAGGCTCCGGCCCCTAAGGCTAAGGAAGCTAGGTGAATGGACCTCATGGGGCGCAAGGTGTATTTGGCTGGGGCCTTGCAACTCCATGTGGCCAACCAGCAAGCCCTACTGGGACGTTATAACTATAATATATGGGCGGAGGTGGGTAAGTTCTCCGAACTGCTACCCCAGGACTCCCGCCCGGAGTTTAATGCGTTCCTGGAGGAGGGTAAGAAGGTGGCCAGGACCTCCCTCCAGGCCTCCCTCGACGCGGCTGACTCAGCAGCCAGAACCCTGGCTTCCGGTATAACCATGAGGCGCATTTCATGACTTCAAGCCTCCACACTACCTCTGGAACTCCAATATACAGTCCAGGACCTACCCTTTGACGGGAAAGGGTTGTTCTCGGACAAGACGGACTCCAAATTACAAAACCTGAAGGACAATCGAGTCATAATACGCTCGCTGGGGATGCATACACCTTCCAACCAGCGTAGACCCTTCAGGCCCCAAGCACGACACTCATACTTCCCACCCCGTCAGAGGCAGGACCTCAATAGATGGTGTGGCCGGGGGGGCCGCAGGCGCCAATCCGGCTCCCAGGGAGGCCAAAGCCAAGGGCCTTCCAAGGCACCACCGGGCTCCAAGTCCCAGCTTTTGAAGGTGCGCCCGGGGACAGCATACCAGACGCACGACAGGATCCTTCCCCTACCTTCTCCAACCGCCTCTCCCACTTCCTCCCGGCGTGGTCCCGGTTAACTTCAGACCGTTGGGTGCTACGCACAGTGAAGCACGGATACCATCTGCAATTTGCTTCCTCACCCCCTTCCCGGTCCCTCTTCAGGGACCCCTCTCACGAGCAAACCCTCCTGCAGGAGGTTCGTTCCCTCCTCACGGCGGGAGCTATAGAGGAAGTACCTCTAGGCGAGAGAGGCAAAGGGTTCTACTCCCGATATTTCCTGATCCCCAAGTCCAAGGGAGGTCTCAGACCCATCCTAGACCTGCGGGGCCTCAACAAATGGATGCTGAAGTTGAAGTTCCGCATGATCTCCCTGGGAACCATTATCCCATCCCTGGATCCTGGAGACTGGTATGCCGCCCTCGACATGAAGGACGCGTACTTCCATATAGCCATCTTTCCACTGCACAGGAAGTAGCTTCGCTTCACTATCAGACATCAGCACTTCCAGTTCGCAGTCCTACCCTTCGGTCTCTCCACTGCCCCGAGGGTTTTTACCAAGTGCATGGCCGTTGTGGCCTCCCACCTCTGTCGGCGGAAAATCCACGTCTTTCCGTACCTCGACGACTGGCTCCTGAAAGGGTCCTCCCAGTCGCAGGTGCGGCGGCATGTCGAGGCCGTTACGAGCCTCTTCTCCCAGCTGGGCCTGCTTCTCAATGCCGAGAAATCCAGCCTGGTCCCCACACAGAGGTTAGACTTCATAGGAGCGACCCTGGACTCTACTCAAGCCAGGGCTTACTTACCTCAACCTCGCTTCCAGGCGATCGTTGTGATCATTCGGAGCTTGCAGGCCTCCCCAATCACCTCGGCCCGCACCTGCCTCACACTACTAGGGCATATGGCCGCATGCACTTATGTGACAAAGTATGCCAGGCTCCGAATGAGGCCCTTCCAAACGTGGCTTCACTCCGTATTCCGCCCGGGCAGGGACCACCTGGATGTATTGGTGACGGTCCCCCCCGACCCTCTCCGCTCCCTCGACTGGTGGCTGACTCCATCCCTGGTATGCGCGGGGATGCCGTTCCATCCACAGCAACCATCGATGACTCTAACAACCGATGCATCTTCCCTGGGGTGGTGGGCCCACCTAGGACACCTGCGCACCCAGGGCCTCTGGTCGTCCCAAGAGCTGTCACTCCACATAAATGTCCTGGTGTTGAGGGCAGTCCGCCTCGCCTGCCAGGCGTTTCAATGACGCCTACACGGCCATTGTGTTTCCGTACTCACGGACAACACAACGTCCATGTATTATATCAACAAACGGGAGACGAATGGGTTCCCCCCTATGTCAGGAAACCATTCGACTCTGGGACTTCTGCATAGCCCAGTCGATAGATCTGGTGGCATCCTTCCTCCCAGGGGTCAAGAACACGCTGGTGGACAGACTCAGCCGGTCCTTCCTGTGCCACGAATGGTCGATCAGACCGGATGTCATCCATTCCATCTTCCAGAGGTGGGGATTTCCCCGCATAGACCTCTTCGCGACCAAGTCCAACAGGAAGTGCCAGGAGTTCTGCTCCTTTCAGGGTCTCTCTCCCGGGTCGATCACGGACACTTTTCTCCTGCCATGGACCCGCCACCTACTGTATGCCTTCCCTCCGTTCCCTCTGGTGCACAAAGTCCTGTAGAAACTACGCAGGGACAAAGTCCATCTAATCCTAATCGCACCTGCGTGGCCCAGACAGCACTGGTTCACCGCCTTACTGGACCTATCTGTGGACCCTCCGATTCCCCTTCCTCTCCACCCAGACCTGATCACGCAGGATCACGGCAGGCTCTGTCACCCGGACCTACGGGCCCTACACCTCACGGCGTGGCTCCTGCATGGCTGAATACGGCGGAGCTCAGCTGCTCCGCACCAGTCCAACATATCCTCCTTAACAGCAGGAAGCCTTCCACTCGCTCAACGTACAGGGCCAAGTGGAAGCGCTTCTCTTGCTGGTGCGCTACTCAGGGGGTGAACCCTACGCAGGCCCTGATTCTCACGGTCCTAGACTACCTCTGGTACCTTAAGCAGCAGGGCCTGGCGACATCCTCCTTGAAGGTACACTTAGCGGCCATATCCGCCTTTCGGCCAGGAGAGGGTGTCCGCTCCGTATTCTCCCACCCCTTAGTCGCCAGATTTGTTAAAGGCCTGGAGCGTCTCTACCCCCCCGTACGCCGCCCTGCTCCTACCTGGGACCTTAACTTGGTTCTGAACAGGCTCATGCTCCCGCCATTCGAGCCACTGGCGACTTGCTCGCTCACGTACCTGTCATGGAAGACGGCCTTCTTGGTGGCCATTACATCGGCCAGACGGGTCTCAGAGCTGAGAGCTCTCTCAGTGGATCCACCCTACACCGTCTTCCATAAGGACAAAGTGCACCTGCGACCCCACCCGGCGTTCCTCCCTAAGGTTGTTTCTGCCTTCCATACCAACCAGGACATCTTTGTCCCGAAGCCACACTCTTCTCGGAGGGAGCAGCAGCTACACTCCTTAGATGTACGCAGAGCGCTCGCTTTCTACATTGAGCGAACAAAGCCATTCCGGAAGTTCCCTCAGCTGTTTGTGGCGATCGCAGAACGGATGAGGGGTCAACCAATCTCCTCTCAGAGGATTTCCTCCTGGGTAACTGCATGCATTCGCGCATGCTACGACCTAGCTCGTGTCCCCTCTAGCCACCTCACGGCACATTCCACGAGAGCTCAGGCGGCGTCGGCAGCCTTCCTGGCGCACGTGCCTATCCAGGAGATTTGCCGTGCAGCGACCTGGTCATCGGTCCACACATTCACCACACACTATGCGATAGTCAGACAATCAAGAGATGATGCGGCCTTCGGCGTCGCATTTTGAAATACCGCCACATCTCACTCCGACCCCACCGCCTAGGTAAGGCTCTGGAATCACCTAACTGGAATGGATATGAGCAATCACTCGAAGAAGAAAAGACGGTTACTCACCTTTGTAACTGTTGTTCTTCGAGATGTGTTGCTCATATCCATTCCAAACCCACCCTCCTTCCCCACTGTCGGAGTAGTTGGCAAGAAGGAACTGAAGGGTGGCCGGGTCGGCTGGGGTATGTATTGGGCGCCATAGCGGCGCCACTCCAAGGGGCGCCCAGCCGACCCGCCTGGGTTGCTAGGGTAAAAGTTTCTCCGACGAACGTGCACGCAGCGCGCGCACACCTAACTGGAATGGATATGAGCAACACATCTCGAAGAACAACAGTTACAAAGGTGAGTAACCGTCTTTTCCGGTCCCGACCGACCAAGACTCTAACCAGGCCTCTAAGCAGGACAAGGCCACCAGGCCCTGATCTGCTCATCCCAGCCCTGCACAAGGGACAGTGCAAATGGAAGAGATCACATTACCTTCCACACTGGATACCTTCGAGGTCACCAGAGGGCTCATCAAAATGACAGTTCCGGTGCCTCCAGCCCCAGTACCAGCCCCAACCTGAGTCCCAGTACCATCCAAGGGTAAACCGGCCATGTTTGGAATGGCAGCCCTCAGACCAGCATCTCCACGCCATGCGGAGTCCCGGCGCTGTTCCGAGTCCTGGCACTGCCACAGGTACCAGTCTGACTCATGGCACCAGTTAGTCTCGCGGCGCTGGTCTCACAGTCCCGATCCTCGGAGCTGTTCCCGCTCGAGGTCGCTATCCACTGCTGGATCATGGTCCCACTCGAGATCCAGGTCACAATTGGCATCCTCACAGCACCGTTTGGACCGACGCAGTGTGGAACTTCAATTCCTGTGTCAACTGTCACCACGACACCAGCCCGCAGGGCACCGCTCTTCATCGCGGCGCCGGTTGCGGCGCCGGGTGCTGTCATGGCAGCGCTCTACTGGCTGGCACCGCTCTTCGTCATGTCACCGGTTGCGGTCGCGATCAGCCTCCTGGCACCAATCCCCGCATGACCCGCACCTCCCAAGGGACTCGGTGCCCCCTTTGCTTCACTTGCGCACTGTGCTCCTCCTTGGCCATCGCTATCTTGGTCCCCTTCTGGCAGGTTGGAGAGAGCTTCAGGGTTCTCGGATATTCCCCAGTCGGGCCTGGGGAGTCTCGGCCAAAATCCTCCAGCACCCAACTGTCAGTCCCAATGGCAATTCTACTGGGGGTCTCTCGCTGCAGATCGCTAATCAGCTAGCGATTTTCAGTAGGTACAATTAACTCTTGGTCTGCAGTCCTCAAATTTCAAGATCTTCTCCCAGCAGAGGCTTGTACGGAACTAGGAGGCCACTGCTGAGGAGGGTAAATTGGTTGCTCGGACCTCCCTCCAAGGTTCCCTCAATGCTGTGGATGCGGCTGCATGCACTTTGGCATCAGGTATAGCCATGTGGCGGAACGCCTGGCTTCAGTCTTCAGGCCTCTTGCCTGAGGTTCATCACACTATCCAGGACCTCTCCTTTGATGGTCAGAGCTTGTTTGCAGAACAAACTGATTCCTGCCTGCATGCATTAAAAGACACAAGGAATACTATTAAATCCTTAAGTATGCATACTAACCAAAGGAAGCCATTTAAACCCCAGACCACCCAGCAACGCCCCTTCCATCCTAGACCAAGGCAGGACTTTTCTCATCGAAGTAGTAGATATTCTCAACGTAGACTGTCTCGCGCCCCCCCTTCCCCCCCTGGGCAAGGTCAAGGACAGTACAAGCCACCCCCGGGCCCTAAGTGCCCATTTTGAAGGTGCACCAGAGGACTGAATACCAGCTCTTACACCGAACAGTTATCCCTTTCTGAACTGCCTATCCCATTTCTACCATGCCTGGTCTCGTATCACGTCGGACCGTTGGGTCCTCCGCACAGTACAGATGGGATATTCTATCCATTTCCATGCCATCCTGCCCTCTCACCCTCCTTCCTCGTCCCTCTTCAAGGACCCTTCTCACGAGCAACTCCTCATCCAGGAGGTTCAATCCCTCCTTGTCCTAGGGGCAGTGGAGGAAGTTCCTCAGGTGCTCGGGGCAAGAGTTTCTATTCCCGCTATTTCCTTGTCCCCAAGGCAAAGGGAGGCTTATGACCTATTCTGGTCCTCAGGGAGCTCAACAAGTACATCATCAACCTGAAGTTCCTTAGCCACTATCCTTTCCTCACTGGATCCGGGAGACTGGTATGCTGCCCTCAATATGAAAGATGCATACTTTCACATTTCAATTACTCCACCTCACAGACATTTCCTCCGCTTGATGGTGAGCAGGATGCACTATCAGTTCACAGCCCTCCCGTTTGGCTCGTGCACAGCCCCTCGCATCTTTACCAAGTGCATGGTGGTTGTGGCAGCCTTTCTTCGCCTACGTCACGTGCACATCTTCCCGTACCTTGACAACTGGCTTATGCAGGGCCAGTCTCATCATCATGTCCAGTCTCGGGTACATCTAATCACGGACTTTTTCACTCTCTTGGGTATCATAGGTAAATATCAGCAATTCCATCCTTGCACCTACTCAAACATAGTCCTGGATGCAAACCAAGTGAGGGCCTTTCTTCTGGAAGCACGGTGCCTGGCTATAGGAGGCACAATTACCAGCCTCTGCAAGTTTCCCACCACCACAGCATGGCAATGCCTCAGGTTGCTGGGTCACATGGCGTCCTGTATCTACGTGGTGCAGCACGCCAGACTAAGATTCAAGCCGCTGCAGACATGGTTGGCTTCAGCCTACCAACCTGGACGCGACAGTCTAGAAATGGTCCTCATGGTTCCGAAGTGCACACTCGACTCCCTACAATGGTGGCTGGATCCTCGGATGGTGGGTGCCGGGGTCCCGTTACATCTCCCCAACCCACCCTTACCCGGGTCACAGATGCATCCCTGGGATGAGGGGTCCACCTCGGGAACCTGACAGTGCAGGGCTTATGGCACGAGAGCGAGCTGTCATTGCACATCAACATCAAAGAGCTCAGGGTGATTCGCCTTGCATGCCAAGCCTTTCTCCTCCACTTGCGGGGCCACTGCGTAGCAGTCCTAACGGACAATACCACGGCCATGTTCTACCTCAGGGGTCTCAAATACGCCCGCAGAGCTCTTCCCTGCAGCCTGCCAAGCTCCCGGCACCCACCCTCCCTTATTTCCTGTCGCTGCCAAATGCCCCTCTGCTGCCCTCCTTCCCCCCCCCCCCCCGAGTTATTTTATATGGCAGCTAAGCTCCCTGCACACTGCTCCTCAATGTTTGGGGCCGGGTCTCTCCTCTGGCCCCTGCTTGCTTGCCCCCTCACTGCCCCGGTAGGAGCTTGCAGCTCATGCTGACTCTGCTCAGCTCTGCTGGCTTCCGGCATCACCTGCTGCTGCAGAGTCCTAGTGCCGCCCCCGCCCCCCTCCCCTCCACTAGGGCCAGGGCAGGTTGCCTTTACCCTATCCTAGTCTTGAGCCCCTCCAATACCCCGAGCCTCTCCAATACCCCGAACCTCTCCAATGCCCCAAACCCCTCATCCCCAGCCCCACAACACTCATCCCTGCACCCCTCCTGTCCCCAAACTCCATCCCGGAGCCTGCACCCAGCCCCCCATCTCCATCCCAGGGTCTGCACCCCAGACCCCCCTCCCCCACCCAAACTTCCTCCCAGAGCCGTAGGCAGGTAGGGGGCAGAGTTTGTGAGAGGGCAGGTTCTGAGCACCACCAAAATTTCTACAAACCTGCTACCCCTGGAAGAGGCAGAGCAGGAGTGGAGTGGTGATGCAGCCCAGTGCAGTGGGGGGGGGGTGGCTTTATTGAGTGTATATATTTTATTAAAACGGCTTGGAAATTACTTTGTCGAAAAAAAGTACACTCATGGAAGAAAAGAGTTTTTCAAGACAAATGGGAGAATTTATATTTTTTCACCAAGGTAAAAGATAAAATTCAACGCCTTATTTCTCAGCAAATGATTGCTGTTCCCAAGGAGTATAACATGTCTTGGCACTACCACACGATGCACCGTGAAAAATATGATGCATTCACTGGAAAAATCCGAGAGGAAAAAGTTCAGCAACTTAAAGCAGCATTTGCCAAGCAAAGGAATTTCTTTTTGGGGATTAACAATTCTAGCAAAGATTCGGTAAGAGCAAGTTTTGTGAAATGATAGCTAAAACATAGTGACCTTTTGCAGAAGGCTTATTCGTGAAAGAATGTCTTCTGAAGGCCAGTGAAATTTTATGTCCTGATAGGAAGAAAGTTTTTGAAGGCATAAGCTTGTCTGACAGTACAGTTGCCTGCAGGATAACGGATTTAGCTGATAATGTGCAAAAACAATTGATTCAAATGGCAAAAGACTTTGAAGCATTTTCAATTGCTGTTGATGAGAGTACAGATGTATCAGATACTGCACAGTGTGCTGTGTTCATTAGAGGTGTGGATTGCAATTTGAATATAACTGAAGAATTGCTAGACTTAATGCCACTGAAGGGTACCACAACGGGACATGACATATTTCAAGGACTGGAAGAGTGCATTGAAAAAGCTGCGCTGACATGGAACAAACTCGTATCTTTGGCTATGGACGGTACGCCATCAATGTGCCTTGAAAACATTGGTGTGTTGGATTATTGAAGACCAAACTCAACAGCCTCCATATACCAGAAATTAGCTTCACCGGTATACATATTTTGCACCAAGAAGCTCTGTGTAGCAAAAGTCTACAAATGAAGGAAGTTATAGATGTAGTAGTTAAAACCCTTAATTTTATACATGCACGAGGGCTGAATCACAGACAGTTCACTTCTTTTCTAGCAAGTATGGACAGCGAATATGGGGAACTTCTGTATCACACTCAGGTTAGATGGCTGAGTCGTGAAATGTTTTGAAGGTTTTTTTTTGCACTTAGAGAGGAGATTGACTCCTTCATGAAAACAAAAAACAAGGAGGTTTCACAGCTTGCTGATTCCACTTTTATCTGCAACCTTGCTTTTCTAACAGATGTAACTGATCACCTGAATGCCCTGAACTTGAAACTTCAGGGTAGAAAACAGGTGATAACACAGATGTATGACAGTGTTAAGTTATTCAAAGTCAAGCTTACTTTATGAGGGAAACAGCTGACTGCTGGCAATTTGGTTCATTTCTCGACTCTGAATTCCTTAGGAAAAGTTGAACCCAAATCCTTGAAAGAATATGTAGAGATCATTTCTAACTTACACAAACAGTTCGATGTGTGGTTTAAAGATTTCAAGGCACTTGAACCACATTTTCAACTTTTTTTCACACCATTTGCTGTTGAAACTGACTATGTTGCAGAGAAAATGCAGATGGAGTTAGTGGAGCTTCAGTGTCACACCGTTTTGAAGCAGAAGTATACAGATGTTGGAATTCCAGAATTCTGCAGGTATCTTCCACGAAAAGATTTCCCATGTTGTTCTCTGCTTCTGCAAGGATAATGGCAATGTTTGGAAGTACATATATATGTGAACAGTTTTTCTCTTCCATGAAGATTAACAAATCTGTGTTAAGGTCAAGGCTCACTGATCAACATTTGAAAGCAACACTGAAATTGCTTTTGTCTCAGGATATCAAACCTAATATTGATGCTCTGGTTGATGCAAAACGCTGCCAACTAAGTGGCCAAAAATGAAATGACTGTCAAAATTAGCGCTGACTTTTCACATTACAGCTAAAGAAGTTAATAAAAAAGTTAATAAATTGACTTTTAATAGCATAGTATATTTTAATACTATACTACTAGATTACTCTTCTTTTTTTTTCTGCCTACTTCCAGGCGCTTCTCACCGCCAAGCCTCCAAACAGCTGTTGGTCATGCTTTAGCACTTTCCAGCAGGAAGTGGGGAGGAGCAGGGAGCTATGCTCTCAGGGGAGGAGGTGGAGAAGAGAAGGGGCAGGGGTGGGGCCTCATGGAAGGGATGGAGTGGGGGCAGGGCCAGGGGCAGCAAGTGGGGGTGTCAGTGATGCGGCCCTTGGGCCAATGCACTAGTCCTCATGTGGCCCTCATGGTCATTTGAGTTTGAGACCCCTGTCCTACCTGAACAAGCAAGGCAGAGCCTGGTCATTGCCACTCTGCCAAGAAGCCCTCCTTCTGTGGGACTTCTGCTTAGCCCACATGTACCTGCCAGGTGTCCAGAACGTTCTGGCGGACAGCTGGAGCAGGCGTTTTCTTACTCATGGGTGATTGATAAGTCTGGATATCATTCATTCCATTTTCAACACCTGGGGGTTTCCCCGAGTTGACTTGTTCGCTTTGCGATCCAACAGGAAGTGCCCAGCCTTCTGTTCCTTCCGGGGCTACAGTCCGGGCTCGATAGCAGACGCCTTCCAGATCACATGGTCGAGTCAGTTGCTTTATGCCTTCCCTCCGTTCCCATTGGTACACAGGGTGCTCCTCAAGGTCCACCGGGACAAGGCAGATGTCATTCTGGTAGTCCCTGCCTGGCCATGTCAGTGTTGGTACCCGATCCTGCTGGACCTGTCAATCCAGGCTTCCCTGAGTCTCCCTCTCAACACCGACCTCATCTCTCAGAACCACAGTCGTCTTCTGCACCCCATCCTTCAGTCGCTGCACTTCACGGCCTTGAGGATCCGTGGCTAAACCAGGCTAAACGCACCTGTTCAGACTTGTTAAGGCGGGTGCTTCTCGAAAGTTGCAAGCCGTCAACCAGGCTTACCTCTGAAGCCAAGTGGAAAAGATTTTCTAGCTGGTGCGCTCAGCGGCAGGTGCCCCCGCTTCAGGCTCCAATTCCATGCATCTTGGACTACTTGATGTTCCTAAAGGACCAGCACATAGCCTTTGAATCCCTTAAGGTCCACCTCACTTCCATCTCTATGTTTCACTCAGGCGCGGCCGGGCGCTTCATGTTTGCACACCCAATCGTGCGGCGTTTCCTCAAAGGCCTGGAGAAAATCCGTCCTCCAATGAAGCCACCTGTGCCTGCATGGAACCTTTAACTTGGTCCTCTCTTGCCTTCTGGGCCCTCCTTTTAAGTCTCTGGCGTCCTGCTCGCTTCTCTATCTCTTCTGGAAGGTTGCCTTCCTAGTGGCCATCACTTCTGCACGTCGAATGTCCAAACTACGGGCTCTCATGTGTGAGCCACCCTATAACACCTTTCATAAAGATAAAGTTCAACTAAGACCTCCCCCAGCCTTCTTACCAAAAATGGTGTCCCTCTTCTATGTGAGCCAGGATATCTTCCTACCGGTTTTCTACCCAAAACCGCATGCTGACCTTCATGAACAACGTCTCCATTCTCTTGACGTTAGAAGGGCACTCGCCTTCTATATAGACCCAACAAAGCCTTTTTGTAAAACAATCCAGTTGTTTGTCGCCTTTGTGGAGTGGATGAAAGGTGCCTCGGTTTCCTCTCAACGAATATCTTTGTGGATCACTGGGTGCATTCATGCTTGCTATCATCTGGCAAATGTCCCTCCGCCTGCTGTTATGGCTCACTCAGCGAGAGCTCAGGCATCATCAGCTGCCTTCCTGGCACACATTCTTCTCCAGGAAATATGCAGGGCTGCCATGTGGGCCTCGGCTCACACCTTCATGTTCCACTATGCCATCGTCCAGCACTCTCGGGATGATGCAGCCTTTGGCAGAGCTATCCTCCAATCTGCGGTTCCTTGACTCTGACCCCACCTCCGAGGTAAGGCTTGGGAGTCATCTAACTGGAATTGATAAGAGCAATCACTCAAAGAAGAAAAAACGGTTACTCACCTTTCTGTAACTGTTGTTGTTCTTCGAGATGTGTTGCTCATGTCTATTCCATTCCCACCCTCCCCTCTGTCGGAGTAGCCAGCAAGAAGGAACTTACACTTACACTTGTTGGATTTCCTTGCCTGCAGTTAGACCCATGGGAGCCAATAGATCTTACACAATAGCTGTTTAAAGCCTTAGACTCTTTTTTCACTTCTCTCTCTCTCTGTGAGCTTTGCTCTTGTCTAGAAAATCATACATGAAGTGAGAAAAGTAAAAGTTCTGGTGTAGACCTGTTGGAGTGGAGGATTGAAGTGAGAAGACTGGTTGCTCATCTAGTCTCTTAGGCCTGGTCTACACTGAGTGAGGATCGATCTAAGATATGCAACTTCAGCTACGAGACTAGCGTAGCTGAAGTCGACATATCTTAGATCGAATTAAAATTACTTACTTCGCGTCCTCACAGCACTGGATCAACTTTGCTTCTGCATCTCGCACTACAGGAGTTCGGTAGTCGACGGAAGAGCGATTGGGGATCGATTTATCACGTCTACACTACACATGATAAATTGATCCCAGATAGATCGATCGCTACCCGCCGGTCCGGCGGGTAGTGTAGAGGTACCCTTACAGATCAGTAGATTAACCAGAGATCCTTGTAAACTGCCCTGCAAAAGTCTTAACAGTTTTGAGAATATAGCAGCTTAGAAGGATCTCTGATTGGGTATCTTTTCTTTTTGGAGAGAATGCCAAAATTACACTGTACAAAGTGATAAATCATAGTTTTCAAACCCCCTATCCTCCAGCCAATTCCTTTTACTGTGTTCATGATATCATAGCCCACACTTGCATCACTGCCTTCTCTCCATCAAAATGGAAAAAAAAAATGTAAAGAAACTTCTTGCACAGGATTTTCACTCTTAGGTCTCAGGCTTCCAGTAGAAGACAGGGCGGAATTCCTTTAATTCAAGAGCTTTCGACTCTGAGGAAGTGAAGGCTAGCTAGTACATGAGACCTTACTGATGCCCTTTTACCAGTCAGTTCTTTTCTTTTCCCTGGACTTTTATTCAATTCTTAAGTTTTTAAACATAAAAACAAACTGATTTGTTAATTTTCATGGTCAGGTTTCTAATTGACTTGTTTTGGGGGAGCTTGTGCTTCCTATGTACTGCAAGATTTGGCTGGAAATTCCTAGGGACTTAGGTAGTGATAGGTAATGTCACATGGCAGTTCACTGGATGGTGGACATCGTAGGCCATATCGCCCGCTTGCCCACATTACCAATGACTAAAAGGCAAAACAGCTTTTGAACTTAGGAGAGATACTCCAAAAAATGAGAAATCCTGGGAGACTGGCTTTGAAGAAGCAAAATTACAGGTAAGTAGTTTTCCCTTGACTGCATTATGGTGTCCCAGTAGCATTGTGGGACACTCTCGGCCCTGTCATAAGAAGAAAAAACCAATGATGTCAACATGTAAAGTATGACTGTTAATTTGATATTTCTGGTTTCCCTTCTCTACCATAGCCTCTTTTCATCCACGTGTTTTCTTTTATATGTCTATCAGTATTAACATGTCTAGATATAATGGTTTATCTATAGGAGCTTTGAAATTTGCTAACTAAAGGGTAATTTTATTGCTGTCTGCACAGGTATTCTTACTTTCTCAAGTCCCAATCCTGTATTTTTCCTCTTCTGCAATCCTCTTTAAACAAACAAACAAAACTATCACTAATACAAGCCTTGCACAAATACAATCTTTTTACAGGGATTCATCTGCTAGCTCAATACGTAGTAGTGGTTCTTACACAAGAAGAAAATGGGAGGAAGATGTCAAGAAAAACACCTTGAATGAAGGACCTACATCACTAAATACAAGTTATCAGAAAAGGTAAGGGCTGTGACCATGTGTATTGCTTTCAGCAAAATAAGTGAACAAATTGTTAGCTTGTGTTTAAGAAAAATTATTAAATGATTAATGCATTTTTTACCCTACAAGGACAGTTTTCAATTAAACATTGCCACCGTAAAGATGTCACTCTTTTTTTTTTTTAAATCATAAAACAAAAATTAATTCCAAAGTAATGCCAAGAGAGACTCCCAAAGGAAGAGAAGTTAAAATCCTTGTGGTATACATTGATTCTTTAAAACACACACCCTTCTCCC
Organism: Gopherus flavomarginatus; assembly: GCF_025201925.1. Classification (NCBI taxonomy): domain Eukaryota; kingdom Metazoa; phylum Chordata; order Testudines; family Testudinidae; genus Gopherus; species Gopherus flavomarginatus. The sequence continues at coordinate 77,154,071 of NC_066617.1, read as the reverse complement.
CCCAGAAAAAAACAATGACTTGTTTCACAAACCATGATTTTTTCTAAATATGATTTTACAAACCAGCTTAGAGTTCTGCTTGTGAAGTAGGAATAACAGTAACCACTATATTTAAAGTTGCATTATTTCCATTCTGCCATCCTTTTTTTCAGTCTTTCCTAGGTACCTGGAATTAGGTTTGAAATTTCCCAGATTTGGTAACTAATTTTCCAAATAGTAGGTCACTATTTTTTAAATATTTGAATAAAATGGTTCAGCCTCTTCTTGTAAGTTTGAGGATAGTGGGGTAGAAAAATTGTGATTTTATTTTATTTTATTTTATTTTTTGGACAAAGTTCTTGTGCCAGTATTCCTAGGGATGGAACTATTTTAAAATTAGGCATGGCTGCAGTCTTCATAGAATATAGACATACGCCTACTCTGGAATGAAATTTGACTCTATTGAAACAACTCTCTGTGCATTTACAGTATACATTGAAGAGAGTTTTCTCGCAAAGGGCCAAGTCCTGCAAACATACACGTGAATAACTTTATTCAGTTGAGTAATTCCACTGATGGGACTACTCATGTGAGTAAAGTTACTCACGTCGGTAAGTGTTTGTATGATTGGGCCATAAGCTTATGAAGTTTATAAATTAAAAAAGGCTGTGCTGCCTATGGATGTATGGATAACTTACTGCACGTTGGAGCATGCTAATAGTGCAAAAGATGGTGAGGTGTACTCCTTCAGAGCCTTTTTCTTTGTCACTAAGATGCAGATCAGTGGTTCCAGTATTGTTGCTGAATTGTTCTATATTATAGAGTATATCTTCCATGGTTTTTCTTTAAAAGAAAAGAAAAACCTTTAATTTTCTTAAATGGAATTTAAGACAAAGGCTGCATAATCTTAGCAGTTGGAAAATGTCAAAGTTAGGGTTGTAGGAGAAACCTTTGTGTATATGCATTATTATATAGTTTTAATGCTATTTCTCATATGCAATCAATTTTTTCTGTATCTAACCTATTCATGTAGCACTTTCTAATATCTTTTCATTCTTTTTTTACTTGCACTGTTTTTATTATCACAGATGCTTTTGAAAATGTTATCCCAAGTCCTGTTTTCAACAATCGTTTAAGCGTCATTGACTTTCAGCGAGGCTTAGGCTCCAAGGAGCCTAATTCACTTTTGAAAACCAAACTTGACCTCCTCTTGAAAATTTTACCCAGTCTGGTACATCATTGAATACTTAAATGTTTAGTTGCCATCTCTTTTAGGCATACTTTATTAATGTAGCAGCTCAGCCTTCCTTCGGTGCAATTCAGTGGTAAGACAGGTAACTGTGAATCTTATTTAACTTCAGACTTAAGTGTCCTATTACAGCTACACCAGCAAATTTTCAGTTTGTTCACTACTACAGTTAACTGTAGTATATTTAAAAGTGGCTAACTATATATTACTAGTACTAGTATTCATTAATCTGTCCAGTGCCTAAAGTATAGTAAACTCATTAGAGAGTAAAAAAGACAGTTTCTCACCCAAGAACACTTACAATTTAATTTTAGGTTTCAGAGTAGCAGCCGTGTTAGTCTGTATCCACGAAAAGAACAGCAGTACTTGTGGCACCTTAGAGCCTAACAAATTTGTTAGACTCTAAGGTACAAGTACTCCTGTTAATTTAATTTTAAACATAGTACAACTAGTTGGAGTAGCAAACAGTTGGGGGGTAGGGATGGTGAATAAGGGTTACAATAATATTATGTGCTTGCTTAAATTCATTGTATGCATATTTTGATACTGTTACTGGCTTAAAAAAAAATAAAAGATGGAGCAAATGTTCCAGTGGAAGAAGGGCTGAAGGGAAAGGATAGAAATAATAGACTGATTCTCTGGCAAACATAGAATACAGCATGATGCTGCACATGTATATTTTAAGTTGTTGAAAAAGCTTCTGTAATGTGGCTTAGATTCTCTGCAGCACAGAGCTGCAGTGACATGTTTCAGAGCTGCAGTGGGCTCTCTGAAGGAGCTGGTTATGGTTACAGCTCACTGAATCTCAGGGAGGGTCTGCTTGCTTTGAGGCTCAACATAATTTAAAACAGCCTGGTTGCTGCTCCAGCTTCTGCCTTCCTGCTGTGATCCCACAGGGTTCCCACACCAGGACTGAATGGGGGCTTAGTGTGCCAGCTTGGTACCATTTGAGAGCTCCCCACACTTGCAGCATTCTAAGATGGGCAGCTCCAGCTGCTTTCTGGCCCCTTTTGTGTAATTCAGGCAGCCCAAAGGGGCCAGTAAACAAATCAGAATGTGACACCTATATTGCTATTGCTTGAGAAATGGCATGAGATCATGCAGCTGAAGGCTGTATTGTATTCCATCTGCACAAGGGGTAGAGTTCAGATTCTGCATGCAACTTTAAGTTGGTAATTCCTGCATTCTTAATGTACAACTTTTATGTTCTTTTATCATAGGTTTCTTTGTATGGAAATTTAACAGCCGTAGAAGAATAAAAAATCCAGAGTAGTGATGGCAAACTGACAGTACTCATACTACTGTTTTGCAGTAGTGTGACAGTCTATAGAGCCTGAGAGGCTATCGAGCTACTAAGTTCAGGCACAGAAAAAGCATATCTGATCACAGTGCTTTCAACTCTGCTATGCAGAATGAGAGGTTCAGGGACATTGTGTGGGAACCTTTGTGTTCTTTTCTTTCCTCCAACCTCCTTTTCCTCTCTACACCTTGAAATATCGAGATGAAAGGGGGAGTGTTAGAAATAAAGTGGCATAATATTTCTGAGCTACGATGGAGCAGATCCACAGAGAGCTTGAAAAGAGAGGCAGCAGATATGAATAACTGAGAATATTGCTGGCATCTGTGTGTATGGATATTGGAGAATCCATTGAGATGAGTGACGCAATAGTCGAAGAATGAGGCAATGAAGATAATGATGGGGACTTTGGCAGAGGCAGTTGAAACACAACTACATATATGTGAGCCTACAGGATGGTGATATTCTGTCTCCAAATCTGCCTGAGTAGCAGAAGAAAAGTCCAGGATTAAGGGTGACTCTCAGATTACAGCATTGGAGACTGAAAGAGGGGCTGAGTCAAGGGAAATAGGAATGCAAATCCAATTTGAAAATGTTTCTTTTGCCCCAGAAATGTGTGTGAGATGAGGTCTTATGTTTTAATTAGTCACTTTGTAGCTTTATGATGTCTTTATATGCAAATATAAATGATACAAACACATCCTATATAAATGCCTCTCCCCCTCAGTGGCTCCTTTGGTAGAAGACAAGATGACTTGATTAGTTCTCATGTTCCAAGTACTACGTCAGCACCAACAGTTACCTCTTCAGCTGGTCTTCAGAAAAGCCTGCTTTCCAGCACAAACACTACTACAAAGATTACAACGGGTTCTACTTCAGCAGGTGTACAAAGCAGGTAAGGGCATCAACACAGTTTGTGTCAGATCGACTGTGTGCTTATGTATGTGCATGCTTTTTTTGTTTAGTAGGTCATGGGGCTCTGGATTTTTTCATTTTCCTGTTAAATTTGTTTAAGCATATACAATTTGGCTCAAAAATAATTGTGGATGGCTTTCGCTATTAAGTGGCAGCTATGCATGTCTGTAAAAGAATAAATTGAGTGCTAGAAGAGTAAAGAATAATAAAGTTCAAGAAGTGTCAACTGTTTAACTTTGAATTTATCTAATTTAATGGCTCCAGGTGAGCTTCATATTTCATAGCAGAGACATTTCTCCATTTGTTCTTTTAAAAAAATCCATCCCTCAACTTACATGTTATCAGCTGTTTAGTAAAGTGCTTTCATTGTTTAGCATTTCCTTTTCTCTTTTTTTGTGTTGCTGCTTGTGATGCGATAGTACCTCAAATCGTTTGTGGGCTGAGGATAGTACTGAGAAAGAAAAGGACAATGTTCCTACAGCAGTGACCGTTCCTGTTGCGCCATCTGTTGTAAATGCTACAGCTACTACCACAACCATGACTACAACTACTTCTGGCACTGTGTCCTCAACGTCAGAGGTCAGGGAGAGACGGAGGTGTGTAAAGGTCCTGCGAGTAATGGTGCTGTTACACAAAATGATCGTTTTCTTATTTTTAAAAAAGTGCAGTAGTTAATTGTAAATCAGCTAGTACAGCGAGTGAAGCAATACTTGTCTGTTTACTAACTGAAGCAATACTTGTCTGTTTACTAACTGTACTGAAACAGCTACCAACATGATAGATTTCATTAACCTTCCAAAAACTGTTTTGAGAGAAACATCCAAAGAATTTCACAAAATATCTTAAACTAAAGATAACATTGTGAGTTATGCTCTTTCATGTTGCTTCTATTTTGTTTTACCCTTGAATTATAATGTAGATTTTTGGTAGCACAGATACTACTACATAGGTTATTTGCAGGTTTATATTTCTGTTCAAACGGTTCACCTAAAAAAAAAAACAACAAAAAATACCTATACTAACACTGTGGAAAGATTTCTAAAGGGAGAGTAGGGAGGGAAGAAACTGGTTGACAACTGAAGTGGTTAAAGTAGCACAATGAACTTTGTAGTAAGTAATTACCCTTACTAATATAAATATAGAAGTGTCTCAATAATCATACAATGAAATAAGGCGGCATTGTGTAGTATTTATTTCAGTTGTTAGTGTGTATGTCTGATCGCATAGAGATACAGAACATAGACATCACAAAGAATGTTTGGTTCAATAGCTCACGCAGAATCGAGCCTACCAGCCCAGATCAACAAAGTTGGGCTTGCAGTACTGTGCTAAAAATAGCTGTGTTAGACAGTGCTTTAAAATTGCAGCTTGGGCTCTGAAGTCCACACCCGTCTCTAGGTTTCAGAATCCAAGCTGTATCCTAAGCTTCACTGTCTACATTTGTATTTTTAGCATGGTAGCATGAGCTTGCGAGCCCAAGTTTGTTGACCTGGGCTGGGAGGCTTGTTGCTGTAGGCTGCATAGAAATACCTTGAGGGCTAGTCTACACTAGAAGCACTACAGCCGCACTCATGTAGTTGCACTGCTGTAGCACATCTGGTGAAGATGCTGGCTGTTGACAGGAGAGGGTTCTCCTGTTGGCATAATAAAACCACCTCTTCAAGAAACAATAGCTATTTTGGCAGGAGAAGCTCTCCTACTGACATAGCACTGTCTACACTGGTGCTTAGGTTAGTGTAACGTATGTTGCTCGGGGGATGGTTTATTCACACCCGTGAGCAACATAAAGTGTACTGGTCTAACCTGTAGTGTAGACAAGCCCTAAGTCTTTATCTTCAATATGTAATCACATACTACTTTCTCTTTGGAAAATAAAAGGTCTAGGGAAATTCAGAAATCAAGCTCTCTAGTTGCAAATGTAATGTAATTGATGTTTAACATTCACAACAGGTGGGAAACTGGTAGGAGAAACCTAGAATCTTCTGGTTTACTACACCAAAAGATTCCACATGACAGACATGCTAATTTTGTGATTTAAACTTACTTGGGACATTTTTTAATCTGTTTTCCCCACTTCGACATTGGAGGCATCTGGGGAATGATGTGGCTCAGGAGCCATTTTGGTAGTAAATACTACTTCGCATATGTATTTTTCATAAAGTAGCATGGTTGCTGCAGGCAAAGTCTCTGTCACATAAAATTGATATAAATAAATGCAAGCAATGTAAAATTAGTGGAAATATCACTCCCAGTGAAGAAAACCTATTAGAAACATTTGAATTTTAAACTGTTACTGTAACCACTGAAAGTCTGTTACGGACTGAAAAAAACAAGGAAATTCAGAGTTAAGGTTGTCACTCTGTCATTCACTACTTACTAGTGTGTCTAGGTATTGCACATATATTACATAAGATCACAATATCCACTGTTAGATTTCTGCAAGTGGACTGAATTTCCTTGATTTTTAATTATATACTGGCCAAAAGATTTTGGTGCAATGTAAAACTTTTTTAAATGAAAAGCGTTGATTGTATGTGTAGTGCATAGCTTGCTAAATATTAAAAAAAATATAGTGACTTAGTCCATATTAATACACAAAATGTCTTCAAAATCTTACTTGAAAAGTAAACCCATTCAAAGCCATTCTAGTGTCTAAACAAACCGTGCATTTTGGGGCAAGTTGAAGTACTGAAAGTGTTCATCTGTAACTAATTTAAAAAAAAAATTGGGAACAAAGTAGGGAAGAGTGGGACAAAAATACTCTATCAGATAAAACTGTATGCAATTTTAATCTGTCACACATTTTTGCAAAAAGAATTATAAGCCTATAAAAAGGATTCTAGTGGTATGGGAGCTTTTCCGCATTATAGGTATATTAGCAGTAACAAATACTAGTATAGTAATTGTAGGCTCTAGGCTTTGTCTAGACTAGAGGTTTATCTACCTGGAAAGTTACACCAGTATAATTATACCAGTGTAACTCCCTATCTGAACACTCCTGATCAAGTGTAAGAGTATCTTTTTTCTGGTTTAGTTTAAACCACATTCAAAGTGACTAAACGAAGGTGCAAAATGATGATAGTTCGATTGTTTGTGATGTGCAAAGAGATTCAGGTCCAAACCAGTAATATATATGTACATGGTGCCTTAAAAGAGCAATTTCACAAATCTAAAAACAGTTGAGTCAGAACAGCTGAGAGATAATTTAAACAGAAAAAGTCAATGATAACTGGCAGTTGTTTGAGAACATTTTACTAGATGACCAAAAATCCACAATTGTGAAAGAAGGCTACCCTTGTTTCAAAACAAAAACAGTCACAACATAACACTAACCTAATTTGGAAATGAGATCTGAAAGAAGATATCTTATGTGTGTGAGAGAGTGAGTAGAGTGGAAGGAAGGAAAAGCTGGGAGCAATTAATGTGAACAGGAAACAAGGAATTTTCGAAAATAGATAAGGAAAGCAAAAAGGACACAAATTAATTTATGGCTAGCAGAGTTCAGGACAGTAAGGAGTTATTCAGTTATATTAGGAAAAAAACAATCCTAAAGTAATACTTTACTAGATGGAAATGGTAGAATTGTCAGTAATAAAAGTCAGAAATGTTCAATAGATATTTTTGATCGGTATTTATATCATGATGAAATACTTTCCATTCCAACAGTAACTTAGGAAGATGTTAAACAGAAGCTAGCAAAGTTAGATATTTTTAAATCAGCACATAGGATGACTTGCTTCCAAGCGTTCTAAAAGAGTAGTTCAGCGAGCTCTCTGGACTGTTAATGTTGACTTTCAGTAACTTTTGCAATACTGGGGAAGTTCCAGAGGACCAGAAGAAAGCTAATCTTTTACCGATATTATAACAGAGTAAACAGGATAACCTGAGTAATTATAAGCCTGCCAGTCTGACATCTCTTCTAGGCTAAATAATGGACGGCTGATATGGAACTTAAAGAGTTAGAGGATGGTAATGTAATTAATGCCTGTCCACGTGGGTTTATGGAAGTCAAACTCCATATCACTCTTTTTATGAGAATACAAATTTGGTTGATATAGTACACTTAGCCTTCTGTAGGGCATTTTACTTGGAACCGCATGATGTTTTGATTAAGAAATTAGAAAGATGCAAAATCAACATGGCACATATTAAATGAATTAAAAATAGGCTAACTGTTAAATCTCAAAATATAATTGTACAAGGGGAATCAAATGGTGTTTTTCTAGAGAGATTCCACAAGGATCCATTCATAGCCCAACACTATTTAACATTTTCATCAATAAAGAAAACGTAGTATCATAACTGATAAAGTTTGCAGATGAGACAGATTGGAGAAGTGGTAAATAATGAAAAGGACAGGTCACTTGTACAGAGATATCTGGATTGCTTGGTAAGCTGGTCATAGGCAAACTGTGCATTTCAGTAAAGTCATAAATCTAAGAATAAAGAGTGTAGGCCATACTTACAGGATGGAGTACTCTGTCTTGGGAAGTAGTGACTGCAAAAGACTTTGAGGGTCCTGGTGCATAATTCGATGAACATTAGCACTCGTGCATCGCTAATTCAGGGTTGCTAACATGAGGCTTGACTGCACTTGAAATGCTACAGAGGCACAACTGTAGCTGTGCCACTGTAGCACTTCAGCATAGACACTACCTATGCTTATGGGAAGGGTTCTTCTGTTGGCATAGGTAGTCCACCTTTCCGAGAGATCGTATCTAGGTCAACGAAAGAATTCTTCTATTGACCTAGCACTGTCTACGCAGAGACTTAAGTTGGCTTAATTACATTGCTCAAGGTTGTGGAGTTTTCACACACCAGAGCAATGTAGCTGGGTTGATCAAATTTTCTAGTGTAAACCAGTCCACAATTTGAAACACTACTTAGCATCTGGTGGAGAAGCAGTTTAACACCTTTAAAATCTTGTTAGCTCATTGATCTAATCAGAGGAAGCCCAGAGTAGAGCCTGGCCAGCTAAGACAATTTTTAAGGTGATATAAAAAACATACGCATGCGTGTGTGGGTGTGTTTAAAAATGATAATTAACATCTTAAAATCCTAGGGTAGACATGGCAGTTTGTGTTTCAGCATGCGTTAGCGAGCCAAGGTAAACCCCGGGGAATTTTCATGCGGCCACAGCCTCCTGGGTGCTGATGGGGGTGGGGAAGAGGTGGCAAAGTAGTGGCCCCACCCCCAGGGCTGCCAGCAGAGGTTGGTCCCTTCTACATTAGCATTTTAACATGTTTATTACCTAATAAGCTAAAAATATGTGGTTTTCCTGATGAAGGCAAAGTTTAGGTGGTAAGTGATATTTTCAAACATGTTAGCTAGCCCAGCTTTTAAAAAACAAAAACCTTTTTTCCTAATCTAGACTAGGCCTCGCTATCTAGCAAAAGAGAAGAGCTACCAAAAATACTACATGGATGGTGAGAGGAGGGTGGGAAATGAACTTTCTTATGGATAGTATTTTATAGATGTTACATAGCGGGATGGAGGGCACTTGTAGAAATAGCTATGTTTGTATATATTAAGGCAATTTTGTCTTTTCATTTTTAATCTGTCTGTTGGTAAAGTAGAGGTAGAACATGGGTGATAATCCAATATTGGTTTGTGCAATTATTTTTTTTTAAAGATAGAACATCTTCTCAAAAACGTTGTTAAATAATTTTAGTATTTTCAAATTGGCCATCATCTTATTAATTTAAAGAGCTGTTCTTGATGTTTCTAGCGAGCGGTCTCCCAAAAGTAAAGGAATGTTTCCAACATTAACAAATATGTTCTTTACAAAAAAGCTAATAAAACATAACAAACCGGTTTGTATACAGCATCAGAAAATGTGATAGTAGGTAAGTCGTCATTGTGAAAGATAGATAAACTGACCAGTTTTGGGACTCAGAATGGTTCAAGGCTGCACAATTTGTTGTCCTCAAACTTGGAATGCAGGAGATATAATTTGTGAATAGAACTTTGTTTCAAGGCCTTCATTTTTGGCTGCTTATCAGCTTTTTTTCCAATTTTGTTACTCTAAAGATGCTAAAATATACTTGATACTTTTAAATAACTATGTGTTACGCAGCAAAGAACTGATTATTAATAGGTCTAGCACTGATTTATTATCCTGTAATAGAAAATCAGCAGTTCCATTAAGATTTTTAATGGGATCATCATAGTTTTATAGATATTTCAGTAAGGGGCAAATCTTGTGTCCACAGCTGAGGAGGCCTCACTTGTAGTTGAACCGATGCTGTTCTGCTGCACAAAGGAGGTATGAAGATGCCTGTGGGAGAGGGGGATGCAGGGAGCATAAACCCTGAGCACAGCTGATCCATGTGTCAGAACGTAGCTCAGCATGAGGACTCAAAAAGTTCAGGGAGAAAATGGCTTCTCACATTTTGTCACCTCCCCTGTGCTGTGATTGTGGAGGCTTTGCCCAGCCTCTACCACAAGTGAGAGCAGCTTTGATGGCCGGATTAATTTGTACTGAGCTGCCTGGACAAATTTGAGGTGAACAGCCAACCGATTCTGTGGGCTATTAAGGCAGCTGGAATAGCAGGGTTGTGAGAGCACCCAAGTAAGCCACCTGCCCCGCGGGCTTCTGATGGATGTGGTCAGGGGTTGGCGTAGTGTATACCTGCAGAGAAGTCTCCCTGTACATAGGAGATATTCTTTTGGGGCACTTGTGATGGCTTTAGAACTCTTTTATGCAATCAGAGCTAGTGTAAAGTAGCTGTGGAGCATCCATAAATTGGGTCCCCTCTATGTGCAGGGGTCCCTGTATGGTAATACACAGTGGGCTGTAGATGTACAGGCTAAGGGGAAGGAAGGGGTGGGATTTGAGGATCTGCTTCTGTACAAATTGTCCTGTCCTCCTTTGCAGGGTGTGAAAGTCACACAAGACCCTGGTCACATAGACACATTTTACACTGGGCTCAAGATTGCCCTTCAAATCTGAGAAAGTTGAAGCCTCAAAAGCAGACGTTCATTTAATGGCTTTAGGCTAGAGCACTCAAATTTATATATGAAACAATCTCTCATGAAAATAATTCAGAAAACTTTGTTCTCTTTCCCCCAGAGTTAGAGAGGAGTGCTAGTTTTAGATCTTATGTTTTGTAAGACTACTTGGAGTTTTAACTGCCATGGACTTTTGGGGAGGTTGATTAGTCATGAGGCTAAGTGTTATATTTTAATGTTTTGTTTTGCTTGGCAACATGGCTAAAAATCTGTTATTTAGAGGCTGTTGTTCTAGATGTTTGTATGATCTTTGCTTTTATAAAATGACTACAAACCTGTAATACTGAAAAAGTGACAATATTTCACTAACCTATAGCTATATTCAGAGTAGACTAAAGTTAGGGGAATAGCTAACTTGTATATGAAATAAATTTGCTTGGTAACAATGCTACCTAATCAGTGCTAAATATGGTTTGTTTCTGAAAAGTTTTCCAAATTCATTTACTGAGCAGTCACGTACTCTGGGATTTTTTAATACTCTGAGACAATAGATGGCATAGTAGGGCTTTCCTGTAATAGCCATATTCTTTACATTAGGCATATAAAATGTACGTTAAAGCTTCATAGTCACTCATACCCACAGAATATATATCTGAGATACTCCACCCTTGTTTTAGCAGACTGGTAGAATACCAAAATAGTGTAAGAAAGTGGTGTTGAGAGAAAATGGCAAAATGAGTTTATTGTAAATAAGAAAATTGACTGGTTAAGATATTTGTCTACATCAGTAGTGCATTTTGGTGACATAATTCTGATATAACACTTAACTGGCTATAATTATGCTAAAATTTATTCAAAATACAGTTCTGTATTTCTTGCATTTTCAAAGACAGATTTATGTATCGAGTTACATTATGTAGAATTTAGTTTTGGTTTTTTTAATAATTGCATTGATTTTCAATCATGTCACATTGCAAATGTCCATTTATCATTTAATGCATTGTGCAAAAATTAGTGGTTATTGAATATTATTTTAATTTTATTCTTTAGATCATACCTCACTCCTGTTCGGGATGAAGAGTCTGAGTCCCAAAGAAAAGCTAGATCCAGGCAAGCAAGACAGTCCAGAAGATCCACACAGGTACAGTTTTTTGTTCTTTTTTCATTTATGATCAAATAAATTGGTGCCAAACACTGCAATAACCTCATAATTTTCACAGTAAAACTTCAAATACAGTGACTGTTCTCCCCAGTGTAAACTCAGTACATACGAGCAGATAAAATATTCCACACTGCAAACAACACCAGCTCTCCAAATTTAAACCTCTTCCTCTCAAAATGTTTGGGAGAAAAGATGGGCCTTCCAGTGTGCCCTTAAGGTTAACAGATCCTGACTGCAGACTGGAGGGAAGCAAGCAGAGGTTTCTCCACGAGTGTCTTCCTGAAAGCCTTTTCCTGTTATATAGCAAAATGGCTCCAGTTGAACATCTTTATTGTTTTTAGCTATGACAATATGACATGCCTGGATAATTGGGTCCCAAGCTATTTAGACCTTTAAAACCAACACTTTGAATTCCACAAGGAAACTTACTGGTAGCCATTACATTGTCTGAAACACAGTGTGAGGTGCTCCAGGCTTGAAACTCTATTTAAGAAGCAGGCCTGGCATATTATATTTGCTTCATTTTCTGAATGGTCCCTTGATTGAAGTGACAGACCTGGATCTGTGATGTGTTCCACATCAAAGAGAAACGGTTCAAGCTAGTATGCCTAGATATAGATTAGAGGGGGGAGGGAGAGAAGTGCTCTTTGAACATCTAGGACTAACCCAAGATCTAAGAACACTCCGTAGTTTTGTGTGTCTTTTACAAGTAATAGTTGCGCACTCTGATTTCGGGCACTGAAACAGTCTTTCAGCTATTTCTCCCAAGCCAACAGCAAACCATATCATCATCTTATCTGGATTGAGTGGTAGCCAGTTACAACTCCTCTAATCCCTAAAAATCATATAGCCCCTAGTACACGTGTTCCAATGCACTAGCCCATACCAAATGTGAAAGAGAGAGATCTGGGAGTCCTCAGTATATTGAATATGTTGCAACCCACATCCTCTCACTAACTGTTCCAGTATCCTCAAATACACAAAAAACAAAGAGGAAGACAAAATAGACATCTCTGGTACCCCCACATGAATGCCCTAAAGGCAGAGGAGCAATTGTCCACAATTACCATTTGAGTCCACTCAAAAAGATAGCGGCAGAAACACCAAAAAGTGATTTCATCCACCTGTTAAGAGTCTGCTGACAGATTGAAATGATTCAGCAAGGTTGCTTTAACTTAATCCAGGGCTAGGAAGAAATAATCAAATAATATAATCATTGCACTTTCTAATCTAAAAACATATAATCAGATTGACTAAAGTCAAGAGAATCTGTAAATTGAAGAAACTATCAGAGCTACCCTACCACAAGCCTGTCCATGCCCTTCCCTGGAAAAGAGAGAGAGTGAGTTGACAGCAAGATGATCTTTTTCAAGAACTGGCTTCAAGAAAAGAGGCCACACAATAGTTTCTTTAAGAACAGCTGACACAATGTCTTCTGTAGGGAAATGTTAACAGTCTCTATCAATGCTGGACACAATAGGTCTAGCTCACATATGCTAGTCCTAGTCCCACCTCGCAGGTGGCATCATCAGAATTTCAGTAAATCACACTGGCTGAAACTCAAGAAGAGAATACCTAGTATTTCCTTGAGATGTTCTGTTTCCATAGCAGTAGACAGTTCAGATAATTTGATCTTCAAAGTAACGTGAAAATTCTTAAGGATAAATGTCAGCCTATTCTGGTAAGCAGAAACCACTGTGAGGAAATGTAAGGGCATTAAGTGCTGCAGGCATGATTTTTTCACATGTGCTGAGTACCCACAACTCTAGCTGTAGTCAGTGGAATGTCTGAAGGCTCAAGGCCTCTTAAATTCAGCAGTCTAACACATGAATACTGCTGTATTTTCATAAACTTTCTCCCTAAAATACTATAATACAGTGGAAAAGATCTAGGGTGGAATGTTCAGAAGTGCCACCATGATTTAGAAGTGTAATGTCCCATTGAAAATCATATCACAGAAGCAACCATTGTTGATCTACAGTTTAGCAGGCACGTATTGAGGGTACAGAATGAAGAGTAAGTTTTGTTAATTGCAAAATGAAAGAAAAACACTCCAGAGTTAAAAATGTTAAATCTATTTTAGGAGTTTATAGACTGGCCATCAGTAATAGTAAAAACTGTAAGTGACACCTGTTGAAATGTTGCTTTTTGCTTCTGTTTTTTTCCACAGGGTGTGACACTGACTGATCTTCAGGAAGCTGAAAAAACTATAGGAAGAAGTCGTCCTACACGAACCAGAGAACAAGAGAATGAAGAAAAGGAGGAGAAGGAAAAACAAGACAAAGAAAAACAGGAGGACAAGAAGGAATCAGAAACAAAAGAAGATGACTTTAGACAAAGATATTCCAGAACTCTTGAGGAGGTATCTCAGACTTTTCCTTTTAAGTGGTGTAATTGGTATAAATCTTAATTTTTGTTTGGTGGTACTGAAATTTATAGTAGGCATAATTTTTCTTTACTTATTTAAACATCTTATGTTAATATCCTGTATGATGGGTATTTTTATCTGTGTTCTTTTAATCTTTGGAAATTAATATTAACTTTTTTGTGCTGAACAGCCCTATCATCGCTATAGGCCAGTTTCAACTCCAACTCCAACTACTTCATCATCCTCTTCGCTTTCCACCTCCACTAGTTCTCTTTCTACTTCAAGTCAAGTAAACAGACCAAACAGCCTTATAGGTATAACTTCTGTTTATCCCAGGAGTGGAACAAAAGAAAATGAGAGAGGTAAGACTATATGTTTTGACTTTTTTCTTTGCTTATTTATTAGAGGATCTTTTGTCTCTACTGAGGGTCTTAAACTGCATGTGTTATGAGGTAAGGGATTTCTTAACGCCACTTTAAGCATTGCTTCCTCCCTAGGATCATTATCTTCTGAAGCAACTGTCTTCAAGTGGTGCCTCCCAATATATAATACTTTATTTCCTTCTGTTGTGAAGTGGTCCTGAATTTGGGTCAGATTTCCGTAATACTATGTTGCAATTCTGTTATTTGGTAAGAGGAAAAAGAATGCTGTTCAAGGAAACCAAAATCAAAGCAGAGGGGTGTTTTCACCTTGAATGTTTTATTTCTTTTGTTTCTATCTCATCCTTGGTTCATCTTTTAACAGATTCATTTTAAAACCGTGAGGACTGGAAGCACTGAAATCAATAAGATAGTGTAGTGCTTACTACAGTGCCTGTTGGCGCTGAATGATTTGTTGTATTAATAGAAGAGTAAATAAATAGATAAAAATACATTAAAGGAAGTAAATTTTTTTTGTGCAACAGTGAATAATGCTTATTTTGCTGGAATCATGTGAGAGGTGGAAAATCAGAACTCAAAAGTGAGAAAGTTTATCAGTAAGGCCAATGCTGAACTGAAACTAAATTAAAGGAAGAAGGAAATCCATACCACAATCTTAATGAAATCCAGAAAATTTCAGTACATTGTCCAAAAACAGAGAGTTTTTTTTTTTTTTCAAAGAAAGCTTAAATGAATGAACATATGTCAATTGCACTGAATTCTTGATGCAATAACGAAGAAAATATTTGTGAGGAAGTGTGACCTGGTATTCTTTTATGCTCGTTTCTCTTCAGTCAGATGCCTCCATAATAAAGTAGGCAGAAGTTTTAAAGCTTGAATATTAGAACTACCCTTTAGATTGTTGTCAGAAGTCTTAGTATTATATTGAAATATTTTAGTTAGGTGGCTAAAGTAGAATGTTACAGAGTGTGATTGGGAAATACAAAATACTTGCCAGACCACTTTAATTGTATTTACAATAATATTTCACAACTGTGTTCTGAGCAGATGTGTGTTACCACATAATTTATAAAACTGGCTACTGAACTTCTTGCTCCAGCACCTCTCAGATTAACATGTAAGTTATATATTACAGAAGATCACACGATTTCTGTGTCATATTTAAAAAGTGTTGTTATTAACAGAAGGCCGGAAAAAAGAAGAAGAAAAGGAAGAAGATAAATCACAGTCAAAATCAATAAGAGACAGGCGGCGACCAAGAGAAAAACGAAGATCTACAGGAGTTTCCTTTTGGACTCAAGATGTGAGAAACCGCTTAAAACAACAAACATATGTCTATTTCACATATATTCAGAATGTATATAAAATTATCACATTAAAATAACAGGGAATAGTTTAGAGTTTTATCAGTGCTTCTCAAACTGGGGTTCGCAGACCCCCAGTTACTCCAGGGGGTCCGCGGGCCCCGCTGATCAACTTTTCCTCTTCCCTCTCTCAACTCCTCGTCCTTTCCCTCCCAGCAGCTCCTTCACACCGGGGAACAGCTGTTCAGCAGCGGGGAACAGCTGTTCAGCAGCGTGAAGTAGGTGCTGGGAGGGAGGGGGAGGAGCAGGGATGGGACATGCTTGGAGGAGGGGGTGGGGAAGAGGAGGGGTAGGGGTTGACCGGCAACAGGAAGAGGTGGGGTGATGGGAGGGTTTCGGGGGGGCAGAGTGGAGTGGGGGCAGGACCTTGGGGCTGATCATGGAACTTGGGGTCTGTGAAAAATTTTAAATAAAAATGGGGGTCCTTGGGTAGCCTAAGTTTGAGAACCACTGAGTTATATGATTTAATATGATTCTTTCTGGAAAACAGAGGAAATACATCATCATGAGATGGATTCAGCTGTGCCCATACTAGTGGGTTTTTCCAAAAATCATTGCACTCTTGCTCGTAACATGTTTTTCTCTATATAAAATATGTTAGCATGTTCAAGTAGCATGGATTGTTGAGGTCTATATTATCTGGGATTTCTTCCCAGGCTGTTTAGATTAGTAATACATAGAATGAGATGACCGATACATAGGACGTTATTCCTTATAGAATGAGATGACCGCTGTATAGGTCGTCATTCCTTTTGCATGAGTGTGGCCACACAAGTTGCTAAACCCATAAGCCTATCATACCTGAAGTGACTTTTGCTGATGTGCTCAGATATAGTTGTTCTGTATAGGTCTACAAGATAATGGAGTCCACTTGTACAGTGCAAGTAAACAATGAGAACAGCAGTAACTTGGGTTCAGATTTAAACGCATCTAAATTGGGTGTATTGATCATTCCTTTAGAAAACACCTTATTTTGAAGGGATAACAACATTTCCACGCAGTACGCATATCAAATTATTATAATGAAAAATTCTAAAACACATAGGTGATCATGATATGATAGGGACAAACCAGAACAGCTTTTTTTAACCAAAATCATTTATCTTTAATCTACTAGAATTCTCTGAGCAAATAATAGATTAAAGAAAACCAGCCGACAACACATTTGTACTTTTTAAAAGCCTTGACAAAGTCTGTCTGTCACAAGAGGCATTTAAGAAAACTAAGTCATGGTATAAGAGGTAAAGTATTGACATAGTTTAGAAACTGGCTCAGAAACAGCGTTGGAATAAATGGTCAATATTCAACATGTCAAACGGTTAACATAAAGTGCTCTTAGGAATCTGGGTAGGCTCAGTAGGTAAAAAACAAATAATTGCTTTCACTTACTCTATTTGTACAGTGTCTAGCACAATGAGTTGAGGTACCAAGTGTTACTGTAATACAAATAATAATAATAATATGCCTTCTGAATTGCATACATGGCATGAGAATAAGAGAGAGGAGAAACTGAGGATAAAATTCAGAAGAGCCTGATAAGCCCATTCTCTCCTGGATTTCCTGCCTTGATTTTAAAACAAGGCCCCTCACTCCTTTTGAAGAAGCTTGTAGAACTGGTATATAAAACAAATAGTTCTCTGTCCAACCTATTAAGATAGTCCAGAGAAGAGAACCCTGACCTTAGCCATTGTCCCAGAGTTGTTTGTGATGTTTTTAAAACTCTTCTGACTTAAAGTAGATACTTACACCATAAAAAAAAAAAATTCATGATCCTTCAAGTGTAGTTCAACAAATATCTAATGGGCAAGAATAGATATCTTTTATATCCAGGTGTTTTGATGCAAGATAATGTTAACAGGGTTAGTTTCACAGTTGAGAATCATAAGCAATGATGATCAATTTAGAACAAAATTCCCTCCCTCCTCTTAATGTACATACATAATTTTTGAGAAGTAGATCCATTATCCCGTACTCTGCAAATTACTGTGTATTTATAATTGAAAGTAATTAAGATAAATGAATTCTGAGCAAATTAACAAGAAGGCCTATACTCCCAATGGTAGGATGGTTGCCTTTTCCTTTTTGCTTCTAAAAATACGTGTTTAAATGTCACTATTGTAAAAGCGTTTCCTTATGCCAACTGTATAGTCCAACTTTCTTCCATTATATAGCAGTCTAGTACTAAAAATATCTACCTGTTCAATGTTACTGCCATTTTGTTTTGTTAAACAGAACAAAGCCATCCAGGAATATTATGGGATACTTTTGGAGAAATTTTTGTCCTTGTGTTTGCTTCTGTTGCTTTTATACAAAATAGATTTAATTCAAATAAACTCTCGACAAATCTACACTACAGAGTATATTGGCACAGCTGTACCGATGCAGCTGCATCATTGTAGCACATTTAGGGAAGACGTATGCCGACAGGGGAGCACTCTCCCATCGGCATAATTACTCCACCTCTGCAAGAGGCAGGAGCTGTTTTGGCGGGAAAGCATTTCCCGCCAACATAGCACTGGTATGGACAGCGCTTAGGCTGCTGTAACTTTTGTCACTCAAAGTGGTGTCTTTTTCACACCCCTAAGCAATGTAAGTTACATTGACTTAAGCAGTAATGTAGACCAGCCCTCTGTCTTGAATTTTGACCATAGAAATATAAAATTTTTAAAAACTCAATAGCATTTCAAAAGTTTACTATTTTTATTACTATTATTTTCTCCAGAGTGATGAAAATGAACAGGAACACCAGTCTGATTCAGAAGAAGGAACAAATAAGAAAGAAACTCAGGTAATTGTTGAGTATTTTTAATTCAGTTGTGATCTCTTGAGACAGATTTTATGTTTTAATTTTCTTTCATTGCAGTTAGATTCGGTTATAAGAACACATCTGGTGGGGTATCTTTTGAATCATAGCTTGTTGGTATGTTTCAGTACCAGTTCCTTTGCCGTTTTTTGTGTGAAAGATGAAGTCTTCTAGCTTATAAATTAACTACAGTCTTTAATGATAGTTTTTAATATATTTTAATAGTGGTTGTTTGCTGAGTATTACCTCCCCCTTTCTTGCATTCTAGGTATAGATAAGTAGAATTTGTTGTAAATGTTGATATTGTTTCTAACTGATGCTTAGGCCGGTAGTTGAGGGAATTCTTAGTAGTTCTTCTTCGAGTGGTTGTTCATGTCCATTCAAAGTAGATGTGCGCGCGCTGCGTGCACGCCAGCCGGAAGATTTTCCCTTAGCAGCGTCCGTAGGGTCGGCCCGGGCTCCCCCTGGAGTGGCTCCACCACGACGTCCTATAAAGGGGCCCCGCCGACCCTCCAACCCCTCAGTTCCTTCTTACCACCGGTGATGGCTAGCTGGAACTTCTCTTGCACAGCAAGTTGGCAGTGTCCTATCCTTACTATTTAGTCCATATATTCAGTCATATTATAGTTAGTTAGATAGATCTTTGTATATAGTTTTTTGTAGTTGGGGGGTCCCCCCCCAGAGTCTTCATCACTCGCTGGGGCATGTCCAGGTGCCCCGGGTTCAGACTCTGCAAGGACTGCGGGAAATTCATGCCCAAGAGTGACCCACGCTCTGCGTGTTTGAGGTGTCTCGGAGAGAGTCACCAAAAGGACCGGTGCTCTATCTGTAGGGGCTTCCGCCCACACACTCTGAAGGACAGGGCTCAAAGACTTAGTCCTCCTGATGGAGGCGGCCCTGCGACCACCCGCGGACCCAGAACCGGCCGAGGTGGGGCCCAGCATGTCGTCCTCGGTGCGGAGTGCCCCGCCACCGACATCAGGACTTAGGGCCCAGCCCAAGTCGTCGAAAACTCGGCACCGGACAAAGTCGGGTCATAGGAAGTCGGCCTCAGTGTGACACTGCTCACCTTCGCCAGTGCCCTCCAAGAGAAAGAAGCCAATGAGGGATTGGTCACCCCACCAGGATCCAAGGCCGACGCCGTCCGCGGGTGTAAGCGGACAGGCTGGGCTACAGCCCTCCGCGGTTCTGTCGACTCCCGCACCACAGAGAGGGCAGTCAAGTCTGGACCAGCCTAACTCCCGGGATCTCAGTGGGGACATACACCCCCCGTCGACGCCGGAAGCATTCGAGGCGGCCTCAGACCTAATAGGCCTCCCGGCACTGGCCTCCCCACATCGTAGGGAGTTGCCTACTGTGGTCCGTCCACCAGTACACTCTAGAGGCAAGCCGGCCATGCTGTCGCCTCCCTCCCCGCACCGTGCTGTGCAGACGGCACCAGACCAGAGGAGAGGCTCCCTGCTGCCTTTGCACCGCTTTCCTTTGGCACCGGGCGCTGCTCCCCCCAGGTCCTCAGACTCAGGCAGACTCCTATCACTTCAGCCGGTTGCGGAGCAGGAGATTGGTTTCTGGGGTGAGCCACCAGCATTACCCACAGTGGCAGCAACAATGGCAGCCGCCCTCACAGTGGCTGTTTTGGACTCCCTGGACCTACCATCAGTCGGTAGGCCAGGCGTTTGGCCCTCAGTCACGGTTGGCTTCGGTGTCCTTGACGTCGGTGGCCCTGGCGCAGCTGCCACCGGCACCGTCGCCGGGCAGGGGTGTGCCATTGTCAAGTTCAGCACCCCCTAACCGGGCAGCGACACCGGCAGCGGCTCCAGTTCGGGCTCCGTCGGCACCTCATGATACACCAAGTCGCTCACCGGCGACCCTGGTACCGGCCGCGGTGCCGCATTTAGACTCGGAACCGGCACCGCAACCTCAATGCTGTGTGCCGCATGCACCGTAGGAAGGGCTGTTCCATGTAATCTCCTTGTTCTCCTCTCCAGACGAGGCGATCTCGGGCACGGCTGCAGCACCGGCCCTAGAGGACACTCGAGTTCTCCAACAATTGCTTCGGCGAGCAGCTCAAAGCCTCGCAATCCAAGCGGAGGAGATCGAGGTGGACGCAGACCCTGTAGTGGACATTCTGGCCCCCTCAGGGCCATCCAGAGTGGCCCTCCCGCTGTTAAAGACTATAGTGGATACGTCCCGCACCCTATGGCGTACACCAGCCTCATTGACCCCTACTGCCAAGAGGACGGAGTAGCGCTACTTCGTCCCTTCTAAAGGGCACAAACACCTGTACACCCACCCTCCACCTGACCCCCTGGTGGTAGACGCGGCTAACCAGCGGGAGGGTCAGGGGTTTCAAGGCTCAACACCGAAGAGCAGAGACGCAAAAAGACCTTGAGCTCTTTGGTAGAAAGGTGTACTCCACGGGGGTTCTCCAACTCTGCATTGCCAATCAACAGGCAATAGTAAGCCAATATGGCCACAACACCTGTTCGGCCATCTCGAAGTTCACGGAGCTCCTTCCCCAGGACTCGAGATCAGAGTTTTCAGCCCTAGTGGAGGAGGGCAAACTGATCTCTCGAGCCTCCCTCCAGGCTGCCTTAGATGCGGTGGACTCAGCTTCGCGCACCCTGGCCACGGGCCTAGTCATGCGGCGGGGAGCCTGGCTCCAGGTCTTGGGCCTGCCCTCTGAGGTCCGGCAGACGATTCAAGACCTCCCCTTCGAAGGGCAGTTGCCGTTTTCGGAGAAAACGGACAAACATCTCCATAGCTTAAAGGACTCGAGGGCCACGCTTTGCTCGCTGGGCTTGCATACCCCACGACCCAGCGCAGACAATTTAGGCTGCAGGTGGCCCTTCACCCATACCAGCCACAGACTTGCCAGGAGCTGGGGCGCAGGCGGGACAGAAATGTCAGGAGGTGTCACGAGCGCCACCCCTCCGGCCAGGCGTCTAGCCAATCCAGACCACCATCTGGGCCTAGACTCCCTATTTGATGGTACAGTCAAGGACGACCTACCGATAGAAACTCTGGATCTTTCCACCCTTACCTTTGGGTCACTTTTGTCCCACTTCCACCATGCCTGGTCCCGAATTACATCGAACAAATGGGTGCTCCGCACGGTAGAGAAGGGATATTCTATCCAGTTCTCCTCCCTTCCGCCCCACCAACCCCCCCCTCCCTGTCCCTCTTCAGGGACCCTTCTTATGAGCAACTTCTAATTCAAGAAGTGAAGTCCCTCACGGAAGAAGGGGCGTGGAGGAAGTCCTGCAGGAGCTCAGGGGCAAAGGCTTCTACTCCTGGTATTTCCTAATACCGAAGGCAAAAGGGGGCCTGAGACCCATCCTAGACTTGCGGCGGCTGAACAAGTTTGTGTGAAAACTCAAGTTCCGCATGGTCTCCCTGTCCTCGATCATCCCCTCCCTGGATCCAGGAGATTGGTATGCCGCCCTTGACTTAAAGGACGCCTATTTCCACATTGCCATAATTCCACGGCACCGTCGGTATCTCAGATTCATCGTGGCCGACATCCATCTGCAGTTCACGGTGCTCCCGTTCAGCCTGTCGGCTGCTCCCAGGGTCTTCATGAAGTGCATGGCGGTAGTGGCCGCCTTCCTGCGCAGTCGGGGCATCTAGGTATTCCCCTACCTGGATGACTGGCTCATAAAGGGCCGCTCCAAGGAGCAGATAGAGACCCAGGTGGTGTTCATCAGGCAGACCTTTCTCGATCTTGGCCTCCTCTTGAACAAAGCCAAATCCACCCTGTCTCCAACGCAATGAATAGAGTTCATAGGAGCGGTTCTGGACTCCACCCACACCAAAGCGTACCTGCCGGAGTCGAGGTTCCGTGCAATTTCTGAGCTCATCCTCGGACTACACCGCACCCTGGTTACCAGCGTGAGTTTGCCTCAGGCTGTTGGCAAAGTGCTTAAATTCAGCTGGAGCTGTCCAGAGCGCTAGGTGCTCGGGGCTTCAGCCATGCTAGACTCCGGCTTCGCCCGCTGCAGTCCTGGTTGGCTACAGTTTATTGCCTGGTCAGGGACCCCCTGGACTCAGTGGTGTCCGTTCCCCGCTTGGTGCTGAGCTCGCTATGGTGGTGGCTCGACCTGCGGGAAGTCTGCATGGGTGTCCCCTTTGCTACCCCGCAACCTTCCCTCTCCCTGGTGACGGACGCCTCGAATCGAGGTTGGGGAGCGCACCTGGGACGCCTCAAGACGCAGGGCTTGTGGTCGCCGGAGGACCTTGAGTTGCATATCAATGTCAGGGAGCTGAGAGCGGTCCGCCTGACGTGTTTTGACCTGTCTCACCTGGCCGGCAGGTACGTTTCAGTCCTTTCGGACAACACGGCGGAAGTTTTTTCTATCAACAAACGGGAGTGCACGCTCCTCTCCCCTCTGCAGGGAAGCCATCGCGCTGTGGGATTTCTGCGTTCACAATGCCACTCACCTGACGGAGTTCTGTCTTCCAGGGGAGCAGAACGGTTTGGCGGACACCCTCAGCCGCTCGTTCCAGGGTCACGAGTGGTCCCTCCGATGGGATGTGGTGCGCTCAATCTTCCAGCTCTGGGGCTTTCCCCAGTTAGACCTGTTTGCTTCAAGGGAAAACAGGAAGTGCCGATGGTTTTGCTCCCTCCTGGGCCACAGTCGGGGGTCTCTGTCGGACGCCTTCCTACATACGTGGGAGGACGGTCTGCTCTATGCCTTCCCTTCCGATCCCCCTGATACACAGGGTGCTTTTAACGATTCACAGGGATCACGCCAGGGTAATCCTGATAGCTCCGGCGTGGCCGTGCCAGCATTGGTACACGTCACTTCTGCACGTCAGTTCAGGTGCCCCTGACGCTCCCCTGTACTCCCGGACCTCATCACGCAGGACCGGGGCTCCCTCCACCATCCGAACCTCAAGTCCCTTCACCTCACAGCCTGTATGCTCCATGGCTGAACCTGGTGGAGTTGCAGTGCTCCCAGCAGGTAAGGCAGGTGCTGCTAGGTAGCAGGAAACCATCCACCAGGGCCACCTATCTGGCTAAATAGAAGCGCTTCTCCATATGGTTGGGTCAGCGGGGTGTACCAATTCCCGCTGTCCTTGACTATTTGCTTCACCTAAGACAACTGGACCGCTCCCTTTCCTCCATTTGCGTTCACTTGGCGGCCATATCCGTTTTTCATCCGGGAGAGGAGGGTGTCTCGGTGTTTGCGAATCTGCTAGTTGGGCATTTCCTCAAGGGTATGGACAGGCTCTTCCCACATGTGTGTCAGCCGACCCCTGCTTGGGACCTGAATCTGGTCCTCTCCGTCCTCTAGGCGCCTCCCTTTGAGCCTCTGGCTTCTTGCTCCCTGCTGTACCTATCGTATAAGACATCCTTCCTGGTGGCGATCACCTCGGCCTGACGGGTGTCAGAGCTTCGAGCGTTAACATCAGAGCCCCCGTGCACAGTCTTCTACAAAGACAAGGTCCAACTTAGACCTCATCCGGATTTCCTACCGAAGGTCATTTCGCAGTTCCACATGGGCCAAGGTATCTTTCTCCCGGTGTTTCATCCGAAACCACACTCCTCCAGCGAAGAGCAGAAGTTACACTCTCTGGATGTCCGCAGGGCCTTGGCTTTTTACATAGAGCGTACCAAGCTGTTCAGACGCTCGACCCAGCTCTTCGTCGCAGTGGCAGAAAGGTCTCCTCTCGGCGAATCTCTTCGTGGATCGCAACCTGCATCCGGGAATGCTACCGTATAGCTAAGACTCCTGTCCCTCCGGTCACAGCCCACTCCACTAGGCCACAGGCCTCCTCTGTGGCTTTCCTGGCTCAGGTTCCAACTCAGGAAATTTGTAGAGCGGCCACGTGGTCCTCCATCTACATGTTCTCGTCTCACTATGCCATCACGCACCGGGCGAGGGATGACACAGCCTTCGAGCGTGTAGTACTCCAGTTAACAGTGATCTCCGACCCCACCTCCTAAGGTTAGGCTTGTGAGTCACCTACTTTAAATGGACATGAACAACCACTCGAAGAAGAAAAAATGGTTACCCACCTTTTAGTAACTTGTTCTTTGAGATGTGTTGTTCATGTCCATTCCAGCACCCACCCTCCTGCCTCTCTGTCGGAGTGCTGGCAAGAAGGAACTGAGGGGTAGAGGGTCGGCGGGCCCCTTTATAGGGCACCATGGTGGCGCCACTCCAGGGGGCACCCGGGCTGACCCTATAGACGCTGCTAAGGGAAAATCTTCTGGCTGGCGTGCACGCGGCGCGTGCACACCTACTTTGAATGGACATGAACAACACATCTCGAAGAACAACAGTTACTAAAAGGTGGGTAACCGTTTTTTCCTTGAGTGCTTGCTCATGTCCGTTCCATATTAGATGTATGTGCTCGCCACATGAACTGGTGCCTGAAGTTTTTTCCTCAGCATTATCTGGACTGAACTGGCTCTGGCGCCCTCTGGAATGGTGCCCGCATGGCGTGGTATAAGGGGCGCCGCCAGCTACCCCCACCCTCAGTTCCTTCTTGCCACAGTGACGGTGCTGGAACATCTGCTGCTTCAGCTAGCACTGATTCATTCTCTGTTCTTGCAAACTTAGAAATCCTGTAAAATAGTTGTACGTAGTAGTTTTCTTAGTTATCCTTAGTAGTAGTTCTCAAACTCTTCCTTAGTCCCAAGCGGGATTCAGCCAGGGGTCGGGGCATGCCCCGTTCCCAGGCTTTAAGCCCTTAGATTGCTGCAAATGGTCTATGCCTGTCAGCAACCCACATACCAGCCCCCTAAGGCGCTTAAGCAAGGGGCACATCAGTGACATGTGCCACATCTGCAAATCCTTCAAACCCAGGATGAGGAAGGAGCATGGTATTCATTTGAAAGCACTCTTAATGGAGTCGACACTGTCTCAAGCACCGAAGCAGTGGTCTGACTCCGCATCGTGGCTTCCGTGCGCAGTGCTCCCCTGGCACCATCCATGAGCTGGCACCGGTCTCCCTCCATGGCTCCGGTTAAGAAGCTGAAAGAGACTGTGAGGGAAAGATCTCCTACCTCCCGCAAGGGAAAGGAGAGGGCAAGGAGAAAGCCAAGACTCATGTTGGGCAGCTCAACATCCCCCTTGGGAAATCTAAAGTCGAGCGGTACAGCCCATCCCATGCCTTGCCTGCGACTCCGGATAGTGGTGTAGGCCCCAGCCAGCTTCAGGTGCCGTCGAAGCACTAAGCTGTTCAAGCAGCTCAGGAGGTCCTGACACTCCCAGTGCTGCCCTCACCAGCTTCTGTGGTACCCTGATATTGGGGAAAACCTGCATTGAAACCTATGCATGTGTCCCCTCCCTGCCTCAGCAGTACCATTCCCCATAAGAGGGACATCCTGCTAACATTCACTCGCCCGCAGCCGACGCCTCAGGACAGGAGAGGCAGGCTCAGCAGAGCCTTCTTCAGTTCCCTCATCGGAGGCACTGATCGACAGACTCCAGGCTTACCTTGCTGGTAGATTGGTGCAGACCCTTTGAGGCACTCACCACCTGGCAAGAACTCTGGGATCAGCCCCAACCATCTTCAGGGGCCTGGGATGGATCAGGCACCAGAGACCGCGGATCTCCGGGCCATCATCACCGGTGTCCAAAAGGAAGGTCACCCTACTCAGAATGATCCTCCCAGCAACTGGCTCGTAGTAGCTGCTGGTCCCGTTCGACGTCCCACTACCAGTCGATTAGCATGAGGCATGGATGGCCGGATATCAGATGCAAATCCCCTGCAACAATGGGTGGGAACGATCTAGTCCCAGTCCAGAGACCCTCTGGAAAAGATCATTACCATTCCCTTGCTGCAATGGTGGACCAGCCGCAGGACAGTTCTGGAGCGGATTCCATTCGACAAACCCCTCACTCCATTGAGTTGGTGTTAGATGCCTCAGACATTGGCTGGGGTGCACATATCGGCGACCTCCAGACATGGGGGAACGTGGTCCCCGGAGGAGGTGCGGTTACAACCAAACGTCAAAACGCACGCCAATTGGACTGCTCAGAGCAGAGTTTTCCTGCCCTACCTGTCAGGCAAGAGGGTATGAGTCCTGATGGACCACACAGCCTCGATATTCTACATCAACAGGCAAGGCGGAGTGTGCTCGTCAGCTCTGTCAGAAGGCACTCCATCTATGGACTTCTGCATCAGCCACGAAATCCACCTGGAAGCTTGTCAACTTTCCAGTGTCAAGAATACCCTGGCAGACCAGCTCAGCAGTGACTACCACTTCTCACCATGAGTGATCGCTTCATCCAGAGGTAGCCTGCATGATCTTCCAAAGGTGGGGAACTCCGTGGACTTTTTCGCTACCAGACAGAACAGGAAATGCCACCGGTTTTGCTCTCAGCAAGGTCTGAGCAAGAGCTCCCTCTCAGATATCTTCCTCCTGTCATGGTCTGGGAGCCTGATGTACGCGTTCCCTCCAATTCCACTCTTTGGCAGGGTGCTGGCAAAGAAGAAGAGACAAAGTGCAGGTTGTCGTGATCGCCCCAGCATGGCCTACCCAGCGTTGGTTCGGCATGCTTATGAGCTTGTCAGCAGCCCCTCCCTGGCCCCTGCCCAACCACCTGGACTTGCTGCCACAGGACCACGGCTGGCTCCTAGAACCCCAGCCTCAAGTCCCTCCACCTCTTGGCATGGATACTGTGTGTCTGAACCCGGAGGAACAGACCTGTATAGAAGGAGTCCAACAGGTCCTCCTGGGGAGTAGGAAGCCCTCAACCAGGCTGACTTACCTGGCCAAGTGGAGGAGGTTTTCCCACTGGGTGTCCGAGCTTGGCTTCTCTCCCTTGCATTCTTCCATACAAGCTGTCCTGGACTACCTGCTCCATTTGAGGAACCAGGGCCTGGCACACTCTTCTATTACAGTACATCTAGTGGACATCTCCACTTTTCACCCGCCGATCCAAGAACAGACAGTGTTTTCTCATGACATGGTCAGATTCTTGAGAGGGCTCGAGAGACTCTTCCCGCAGGTACGGACTCCTGTCCCACAATGGGATCTTAACTTGGTCCTCTCTAGGCTCACCGGCCCGCCCTTTGAGCTGCTGGGTTCCTGCTCCCTTTCCCACTTGTCATGGAAGGTCGCGTTCCTGGTGGTGGTGACATTGGCAAGACAGGTCTCTGAAATTAAAGTCTTGACTTGAGTGTGGGTGAAAAAAACTATTACATCTTAAACTATACCATAATATGGCATAAGAGAATACATTTCTGTTGACCAAAACATTGAAGTAACACACTGGTGTATCAGACTGTCTTAGTTTAGTCTCCCAATTTTCTAATATTTTCCCTCCTGTTGTGTTTGTATAACTGTCTTTACGCATTCCTCAACCGCTTTGGTTAAATGATTCATTCTGTCCTCTTTTGCTGCTTTTGTGTCTTTTCTATAAGCCTAATGGATTGTGTGTTCATATTTCGTTTCTCCTTCATCAGTCTCCAGTGCAGATTCTTTGTTGCCCCCAGATCTGTAATTATTCTTTCATGTTGCTATATTGGGCATTACTCACTTCTTCCTTATTTCTTTATGTGGAATTGTTGTCTGATATATGATTATGGTAATTTCGAAGGATTTATGTGAATGTAAAGCCAAAGCAATACAATAGTAAATCAAGCCCCAAATTATGTAAGTGCTTTTTTAATAAACTTTTGTGTGGGGGCAACCCAATATATTTTTTAAATCTCTTGATGAAAGCGTATAGGTTAGAGAGGTGGGGACAGAGTGATGCATGCAAAGCTGTATGGATGCTAACTTGAGGGATTTCATGAATGAACTTCTCAAATAAAGCTACACACTCTACCAGTACTAAATGTTTTCCAGAACCTAAGTTTTACATGGGATTGGACTAGCTAAATACCATGCTCCTTATCCGTTAAAGAAGTGGTGGGCTAAGTTCTTGCTTTTCCAGATGAGTCTGCCTCCAGCTGAACCACTTCAGCATTGTGCACAATACAGTAGCCAGGTAGTGTATGCAAGTTGAGAAACAGATACCTGCGTAACGAGAATCCCGACAAGGGGTGGGAATAATAATTTTTAAGAAAGCATAAGGAGTATTTGATACAACAAGCCAGAAGAAAGGGGAAAAAAAACTAATCGGTCTAGAAACTATATTACTTGTCAGATGCAGGCATGAGGTGCTTCCTCCAGAAAAACAGATTCCAGCATCAGAGTTGCAGGAGAACTAGTTGGAAATTGAACTGCATTGCTGAAGGGAGGAAAATGTTTACCATAGCATAAACTACAGTATAGAACGGCAACACGCTTCATTACTCTCTTTTAGATTTGTTGATAGCTTGATCACTTTAATGCCTTGTAGGCTGGGAATTTCCCTGTAGCTTCTTACCTGGGAACTGAATTGTTTTCCAAATCTTAAGCACAACTGGTGTGGGTGAATGGAAAAAGCTTTTTGCGTTCTATTCAGAAAGCTTACATTTACACCTTTGGGGGAAAAAATGAATGAATGTATTTTGTTCATATTTGTTCTGTACATAACACTGAGATTTGAGACAGAGGTGAAATTTGAGAAATCACTTCAGTAGTTGTAAAGCTTTAAACATATGAAGCTATCACACTGAGACATCATTTGCCATTAGAGCGTCTTAAAACTGTCTCTAGGTCTGTGTCATTTAACTTTGAATGTTCATAACTTTAAAGTTATTTAAACTATTTTCTTCAAACATAAATTGTGTGGCTGTGCACTGAGTTGTAGGTAGAGTTGTATAAGAAATTCTAGCTGGTATTACTACAAACTGTATTTTTCATAATTTATATATGACAAAGGTGATATTTTAAGTCACACGCATGAGAGTTGGAGGCAGAGTTCAGATTGATTTTGAAGCTTACTTCTCATTTCCTGGCATATGTTTGCTTGATTTCTCAACCTTACCATTAACAAACATTTTTTGTATGGCTAGACTAGAAGCCAAAGGAGTAAATAGGGCGCCATTCATGTATTCTGTAATTCTGCAACCACAGAATTTGCTGCATATTCCATGGCCTGTCACAGAAATGGGCTCCAGTGTCCAGTCTTTCATTTTTTTAAAAACTGTTCCTATCTTTTATGGTTGTACCTTGAAAATATTAACCAGTTATAAATTTTTGTGTATTACTGAGTTTGTGGACCACTTAAAATGATAGCTCTGAAAATGTGAGTTCTCAACAGCTGTACGTCCAGTTTACAGTTATGCTTTGTTTTTACAAACATCTGATATATCATCAGAAAATATGGGGACAGCATGAAAATGGGTTTAATATCAAAATAAATAACAGTGCTATTAAAAACCTATATTTTCAAGTATAATTGAAGCTGATGTGTCTGATGCAGCCAGAGTTCTGCAGAATTCAGGTCCATTTTACCAGAGAATACATTGGGTTTGGGGTGTAATTGGTTTGAACTCGTGAAAGTTCTTTTAGTTTGCATCTTGTTCAAAACATTAACCTCACATCTTATATTTGTGTTTCAAAATATTGTGCAAATTCTGCTGCTTCTTTCTTACCTCAGTTCCCAGCATTTGCAGTGCTGGTGTGGGCCTATAGTTCTGACAGTCTTTTACAATTCGGTCCTATTGTAAGGCTAAGCAGACTTCAAGTCTCTTGTTCCTCCAGTTAAATAACAACCGTTTTATTAATTTCTCACATTTGAATCTGAAATTTTAAACTGGTAACTTAATATTTTGTGACAATTTTTGGCCATCTCTAAAGAACTTAGTTTAGAAAATATTTTGAATACTGACTTTTGATTAATATGCAGTCTATTCTTAAATTACATGACAAGAAGTGAAATCTCTGCTTCCTTTCAAATGGTTCTAAATACTGCATTCTATGGAATAATCGTAAACTCTCTGCTGTGTGTGGTTCTTAGAGAGAAACTGAAAAACTCCTGCCTCCAAGACACCTGTGCACAATTGTTGGGAATACTTACTGTCCCAAGCACAAAATTTACTTGCCCACCCTTAACTGTGATGATTAAAATGGGAAAAACTGTTTTTTTTCTCACTTCTGCATACCCAGACCACCAGCCCCAATAACCCATACAGTTTGTGGGGCAAATAAAAATTCATAACATGTTTTTGAAAATATTTAAATACACTTTGGAATAATCTATTGATTTTGCTGCTTATTTTACATGTTGGTCAGAAATAAAAATAATTTTAGCTAATGAAGTTCTCTGTTACTCCCTTAAGTGGTGCTGCTGTTGCTTTCATTGCCTAGTGAAGTTACAGACCAGAGATAGAAGATGGAGCTATAAAGCTCTGACAGCCTTGGCGGTAACTCAAGAATTTAAACTGAAGGGAAGAGGTCAAGAACAAGCCTTGCAGATGCCACAAAGAAAGTTGAAATAGACAGAATGGTTTCTGGCATGAAATCTGTAAGGAACCTGACAAACGAGTTAAATATTTTTCAACATCAGAGGTCTTTGAAAAGTTGTTTATAAGTCCTCAGTCTACGCTTTGATGTTCCCTGTACAGAACTGCATTTTCACTAGTTAGCTGATCATTCATCCCTATGTTTTTTATAAAGAATAAAAGTCAAACAGCAGTAACAGTTTATAACTTGAAGGTCATTGTAATATAATTTTACTTCAGCTGCTCTGTGCCAAGAGCCAAGATTTCCCAGTGCAGCACATAAATTCAAAATACCTTGCTACTTATAGGAAATCTGTGCTTTCATAAGGAAGATGAACTTAGACCCACACAAGAAATAAAGATAAATTGCTGAGTAAACTGGAAAAAAATTGTCTGCAAATGGTTCTGAAAAACTAAAGGTCTTTCACTGAAGCCCTATATTTAATTACAGTATACCAGTACTGTTCACTGCTCTCTATACTCATGTCCTGAATTGGTATCCCTTTGTAGTCTCAATTTCAAGATGAATTGTCTTCCAGATCAATGCATTCCATCGATGTAGCATTGTGCTAGAGAAATGCTATAGGTTGATTACCAATAGCGTGAGGTTCTAGGAACCCTTATCTTAAGTTGGTTTGAATGCTGAGTAGGAAGAGAGAGAGGGGTAGCCAAGCAGTGCTGCTTGTAAGCCAGGGCTCACTGAAAATAGGCACATTCATTTTCTGCACTGATGAATCAGATCTGGTTTGCATGAATACAAACCAAGGAAAGATTGCAAAATTTTGTCCAAATTGATCATTTATCATATCACTTGCAATGAAATCTTTTCACAACTAGGATGGATTTCAAGCAGGAAAGTGACAAAATAATTTAACTATTAGAAGTTACTTCAGTAGTTAAGTTGCCATAATCACTGATTTTCAAATGTGCATTCCAGAGCAATACCACCAAATAGCTCACACTGTTGCCTCCAGACATGCCTGAATGACATGGTTTGTTGCTTGTTTGCTGTAGGGGAGGTATTTACTTTAGTGATGTGTTATTTCATTGTGCTCAGGTAGTCTTCAGCAATTAGTTCTGTATCTTTTTACTAATTAGATTATACTTCAGAATTTAATTTGGTCTTGTGAATTGCAATCCATGTCATCATCTTATTATTTTGGGATAGCTGTCCTTTTAGCAAAAATAATGCTCAAAAATTGGAATGTTAGAACCTGATTTGCTAGAACTGGAATGTTGGCCAGGACACTTGACAAAGATTAAAGGCCTCACAGAACTGCCAACTCTCATGATAATATTGCAAGTCTGATGTTAGGTGTTATTTTAAAAGTTTTCATTTCACAAACTGTTGCCACTCTTTCATTACTTTCAGTGGAAGCCAGGTTGCCATCATTAAGATGACCAGTGTTTCCCTAAGCTTTTGCAGATAGAAATGAGGTTACTGTTATCTCAGTTGACCAGCTCTCATTCTCATTATGCATGGCACAGGAAGGAGACAGTGAGGGAACAGGAGATGCAAGGATGGTTGTGATGGAAATAATTAAGAGGGCTCAAGGGAATGCTGGAGGACAGACTGTGAGAAAGGGTAACAGGAACAAGGTGATATTGGAGGGCATGGATTATGTGAGGGGCAGGGGTCAATGTGGAGGACAGAAGATGGCAAGAGCAGGCATGGAGAATGGGATAGCTCAGTGGTTTGAGCATTGGCCTGCTAAACCCAGGGTTGTGAGTTCAATCCTTGTGGGGGCCATCTAGGGAACTGGGGTAAAAATCTGTCTGGGGATTGGTCCTGCTTTGAGCAGGGGGTTGGACTAGATGACCTTCTGAGGTCCCTTCCAACCCTGATATTCTATGAGTGCTAAAAGCTTTGATGAGAGGGAGATATGGAAGACACATAGAGAAGGAAGGAAATGTAGATCTCCCACCTCCAAGGTTATATGAGAGGCTAAAATTTTGTCATGGAATCCTGCTTCAGCTTCAGGGCTGTGGGGCAGGAGCTGTCAGCCAGCGAGGGGTGGGGAAGGAGTAGCCCAGAGCTCCTGGATGGCAGGGACACCCCCACAGCTCTAAGATGCTGCTGGCAGCAGTGGGGACGCCGTGTTCTCAGCTACTGTGGATGTGGACGCTGGACCCTCCTCCCTCCCCATTTTGTCAGTTATTTTTAATAAAAGTCAGGGACAGATCAGGGGCTTCTGTGAATGTTTGGTTATTGCCTGTGACCTGTCTGTGATATTTCATAAAAATAACAGTGACAAAATCTTAGCCTTAATTATGATGGAATGACAGATCTATCACCACCCAGCAGTTAGAGGGAGGCTTGCCTTTCTATTTTTGTATTTTCACATGCAAATTGTATATAAGTGTATTCATAGACTTTAAGGTCAGAAGGGGACCATCATGATCATCTTTTGATCTCCTTGAGGCCACAGAACCTTACCAACTCCTCAAATAGACCCCTAACCTCTGGCTGAGTTACTGAAGTCCTCAAATCATGATTTAAAGACTCCAAGTTACAGAGAATCCACCATTTATACTAGTTTAAACCTGCAAGTGACCCATGCCCCATGCTGCAGAGGAAACTGAAAACTCCCCAGGGTGTCAGCCAATCCGACTTGGGGGGAAATTCCTTTCCAACCCCAAGTATGATGATCAGTTAGACCAGGAGTCCGAGCGGCTTTTTTTTTTTTTGTTTGTTTGTTTTCATTCAGTGAGGCAGGGGGTGCATGCTACAAAATTTTTTACTGATAGGGCTGCGTGATCAAAAAAGTTTGGAGACCATTGAGTTAGACCCTGAGCATGTGGGCAAGACCTACCAGCTAGACACCTGGGAAAGAATTATCTGTAGTAACTCAGAGCCCTCTCCATCTAGTGTCCCGTCTTCAGCAGTTGGGGATTTTTGCTGCTGGCAGTTGGTGATGGGCCACATGCCATCGTAGGCTCAAAAATCTCCAGGCAGGCAAAATGCAAGTGTAATTTATTTCTGAAGTCTAGTGATGGTTATGCCAACACTATAGTAATAGGTAAAGTATAAGAATTAAAATAGAATAGAATGTCATTTTTTGAGTACTGAGTCGTAACTTTTGGAAGCTTGACATTTCCAATATTAGGATAACAAATGTCACTGGATGTTTAAATTCCACCTAGGCAGCCACCAAAGATTGACACAAGTGACTGTGATTTAATACTGCACTCCAGTCTTGTTTTTCAGCTTTCAAATCATCTGCGCGTGGCAGTTTTATAAAAACTGCTCAGTAACAACAGTGACCGAGGGTACGATTAGTGCACATATGTTCTCATTTTATTTTCTTTACTGATAGTTGTCCTAAGGGTTCTGTGGTGAACACAATATATGTTTTCATAGGATTCTGCGTTTGTTTTTTTCTTTTAGTGTTGTTGTTTATATGACCCCAGTAGTGTGAGTGGTGTTTAGAGATAAGCATTATTGTTACTTGCATAGATAGGAAAAAATGAAGCAGTGTAACTAACAATGCACAAACAATAATGGAAAATTTATGGGTAAAATTAGGCACCAGACTGTTCAGTTTTGTGAATGCATTAGGAACACAGACTGACAACTGAAAATTTGCTACAGCATTCAAGCAGTCTCATGTGTGATGTCAATGTTCACAGATATCTGTGTTGGAAACTTCTCACCAAAAGTATCAGGGAATAGCCATGTTAGTCTGGATCTGTAAAAGCAGCAAAGAGTCCTGTGGCATCTTTTAGACTAAAACGCATGAGCTTTCATGGGTGAATACCCACTTCGTCGGATGTACCAAAACTCACTTTATGCAGAACTCGTTGAAAACCTTCTGAATGCTGCAGATACGTCTTTCTGAGCTCCCATTTCCCTGTTAGTCCTAAAATGCCAGTGTCCAAAGGGTTAATACAATCTTCTAGAAGTATTTATTATATGCAGAATATTTTTGGTTGAGACAGAAAAACTCTGAAAGGGAGCAAGAGGAGAAAATAATAAGGAAACAACATAAACAATATAAAGGCGGCAACAACAACAATCCTTTCCTGGTTGGGGGGTGGAGGGCAATGTTTGGTCGGAACGCACTGCCCCAGAAGTGAGGAGGAGGCAGAAGAGGGCATGCCTGAGAAATGCTCCCTCCACTGTGGGTGAGCGGGTGGGATATTAGCTGGATCAGAAAAAAGGATGCTCTGCCCTGCGGGGGTGATGGTAGAATGTGCATTCCCAAAGATGCCAGATGCCACTCCTTTTTCCTTGGTTCTTGCATCCTGTTGGTAGACTGGGGAGAAAGAGTAGGAGAAGACTTTTCCTCCCCAAACAATTGAAACTTTTCCCTTAGGCTTCAAGACTCCCTTGTATCTCCAGCTGCCCCGCTCCTGCCCTGTAGTTCTAGATAGGGGACTGTTTCCAGGATGCAGTGGGTCACCTGGGTTTTGGGATCAGCAAGGAATTTTTTCTTATTGGGCCAAATTAGATATGGGTCAGATGAGTTATTTGCTTTCCTCGCAGCACTGTGGAGATGCAGCTGGGATAACAAATAGAATTTGGAACTCTAATATTAAGAGATAATATGGGTATGAGTAGTTTGTTGCAAATGGGGCCAATGCAGATAAAAGCTAGAAGGACCAGCTCCCAGGCCGTGTGCTTGTAAGGAGAAGGGAAGCCCAGAATTCTTGGCAGTCCAAGCTTTTCTCTCCTCTCCTCCCTACCCCCCACCACCCTTGGTACCCTTTATAGCTCCCTGAGTCCTGGAACTAGGCTTCAGGGTCTGTCCTGGTTTATTGGTTATGTGAGACTTTCCTGTGTCTGCAAACTCCTCTGTAATTTGGAAACCTGTTAAATTACTCTTTTGTATATGATCTTAAATTGAGTAGCTGTGTACAAAAGGTTTCATTTTGCTACATATTGTTGGGCAGAAGTTCAGATTCCCCACCCGGTTTAATCCTGTTTAAATAGCAGTAATGCCAGTATTTTTCTAGCTTGCCACTGAATGTTGTTCAGGATGGTATGTAGTAACTCAGACAATTGAGCTCTTAAAATGCTGTTTTCCAGTTAAAAAATAAAAAAGGGTAGGAGGAAGAGGATTGGAGGGGACAAAATCCTTGTGTCTTATTCAACAACTTTGCCAAATGGCAGAGAAACTGAGGAATTTACATACTTCTAAAACTATTCTAATGTTTCAGATAATACTAAAATCCTAAGCCTTCTTATGAGCTTGTACTAACTTGTTTGCAAAACATTTTTCTGGCAAATACATTCCAGCATGTTTCCTCTTTTTTGATAGCCATAACAAAATGAAGCTGTAGATGGTGTTCAGATAATGAATGGTTGAATAGCATTCAGCTTTCTCCTGCACTTTAACTCAACTCTGCCAGGCTACATTTGTTCACAGATACGTTGAATATTACATTTAATGAATGTACAAATACCAGTTTGTCCTAATGTTTTTTTCTTCTCTTTTCCAGAGTGATAGTCTTTCAAGGTATGTGTTTGATTTAAACAAATCATTTATTTATAAAACAGAAACCTTTTTGACTTGTATTCTATTTTTTAAGTTCTTAATTTTCAAATCCTACTTTGCTCTCAATAGTTGGTTAGGTTAAACTCTGAAAAAATGTTAATGCTGTAAAGATTTAGTATGTTTTATATAGAATATAGCAATAAAGCCATAGGATTGACTTTTTACACATTCAGGCAAGTGGGAGATTAGAGGGGACCTGACGATATGTCCAAAATGTTGTTTCGGTTCTGTGCTGAAGTATTTATTTATACTGTACCTAAAATATGCTAGGTACTTCGCAAAACATAGTTGATCCAGACTGTGTCCCATGCAGTTTACAATACAAAGCTAAGATTTTCATAAACTGTCTCAATTTTTGGATACCCAGTTTGAGACACTATAAGGGGCTTCACTTTCAGAAAGTGCTGCCTCCTCTGAAAATCAGGCTTCTTGAAGTTTTCTCAAGATGTTTACCTGTCAGAGAGAAACAAATCCTGCACTCCTCACCCCCAATAATGTGCATTTCTAGATGTTACTTAGGTTCAAAAACATTTCTTAACTAACAATGAATGTATGCGAATATGACTTGGCTTTTGGCAAGCTAGTGCCATTGCTCTTGATCAGTGAGTTAATACTGAATATGGAGCATTCACGCTCAATGGGAACCAAAGTAGGCTGCATTCAGTAGACGTGAAATGCAATGTTAGTGATCATTACAAATAGGCTGAAAATGCCACTTAACTCATTCATTTGGAGGATTTAATCTTAAGGAAGTAATATTACTTCATAGTTCAGGATTTTTGTATTTATTTACAGTTGACTCTCTTAAAAGAAACCTGTAAAGGAAAAAATGGGCGTGTACTCATTGTAACAGCTTTATGATAAATGGCCTGAAAAAATTCTTAAAAATAAATAGATAAAAACAATGTACTTTAAAAAAAAAAATTAAGAAGTCGAGTCTTGTCTGTGCTAGAAACCTCTGTGTTAAATGAGGATGTTACAACAGCTGAACCATACGCAATGGGAAGGGGAACAGATTTTTGGTCAGATTGTTTAAAGCTGTTAGGATTTTTTGTGTGTATTAATATCTGTTTTACTTCAATAACTAATATTGACTAAAAGAAGCCTTTGTTAAAGGAGCTGTGCTGCTTCTGGTAAGGTAATTGAGCTCACAATTAATATCCTTGAGAATTCCCTGAAGTCCTCCAGTAAAACTGGGAAGACCAGACTCGACTTGGCAGATCTCTTTGAGGTTAAAAATAAAACCCCAAAAATAATTCAATGCTTATAAAAGATGAATAGGCAAAGAAAAGTTCTTTTCTTTTAAAAAATCTTGACTAGGTTGTCTTCAGAATCATGCAACAATGTCTTGAAGGAATGTATTTTAATTCAAAAGAAATTTTGACATAGAAGGCTGATGTTTGCATTCCCTAAGCCATACTTGACAGTCAGAAAACCTCTTTTCATTTGAAATAAATCTTAGTGTTGAGTGGAAGAAAGAAAACTTTAAAAACTGTTTCCACCACTTAGAGAGAGGATAGGAGATAATGATATGAATAAACTATGTAGGCTTGATACACTGCACCAGGTTAGCAATGTTATGAAAATAATGAACTTTTCTTCTTTTAAAGATATGATGCGGGATCAATCAGCACATCATCAGGCGACCGTTATGATTCGCTGCTGGGGCGGTCTGGGTCACAGAGTTACTTTGAAGAACGAAAACCATATTGTAGTAGGCTAGAAAAAGAAGATGCAACTGACTTTAAAAAGGTATCTGGGCCAGTAGTTCTGATATTAAAATAAACCATTATGTGCAGTCTTTTTTCCCCCCCCACTCACCCTCCCGCCCCCAATAAATTCTATCCTGAAGTAATCATATTACTCACATTAAGTCCCAAATCTTGCCTTAGCCTAAGGCCTACTGGGGTAAGTCAACCTAAGTTACGCAACTCCAGCTATGTGGATAACATAGCTGAGGTTGACATAGCTTAGGTCGATTTACTGTAGTGTCTACATCATGCTGGGTTGACAGGAGAAACTCTCCCATCGACTCTTACACTTCTCGTTCCAGTGGAGTACCAGAGTCGAG
Source organism: Gopherus flavomarginatus (assembly GCF_025201925.1). Lineage (NCBI taxonomy): Eukaryota > Metazoa > Chordata > Testudines > Testudinidae > Gopherus > Gopherus flavomarginatus. Next base: position 77,115,701 of record NC_066617.1, on the reverse strand, counting down.
GGAGAGTGATCAGTAGGTGATTTAGTGGGTCTTCAGTAGACCCACTAAATCGACCTCCGGTGTGTCAGTCGCCACAGTGCTGATCCCCAGTAAGTGTGGGCATACCTTAAGTAACTCAACTCGGAACTCCACAGAGGCAAAGGGGAAGAATTGTATCCACCTCCCTGGCTATATAGTAGCTTCTGGCCCTTGCATTCACCTCTGCAAGAGAAGGGGAAAGTCCAGAGGAGCCAAATGCTGTTTTAATGACACCACATACCCACTACCTTGGTCCTTGTGTTGTTAGAATTGCTTGATATCTATAATGGAGACTTTTATTTGGTGCACTTGCTAGTACAATATAAAATCAAGTCTTGTTGAAAACTAGAAGAAACTTGTGAAGAAATGAGAAACTGTTCAACTTATTGTCAATGAGAGATTTTTTTCAGAAGGAAAATGTTTCAAATTGTTGTCTTTATTATGGAAATATAAGGTAAAATTATCATACATTTCTTCTTGTCTGTAATATAAAAGACAGAAGTTTCTCCTTTCAGGGAATTTAAGCATTTTACGTGTGGAAGCTAGAATTTTCTTGTAATACTACTTACAATGCTTTTGTCACCCTTGTGAAATTGTACTGTATAATTTAATAAGGGATAAGCTAGTAATGTTCTTAAGAAAATGCCCTAAAAATCAGTTGAAATGATATTGTTTCTGCAGGTGTTTTTGAGCCATTCAGTAGTGGGAATATAGTTCTCTGTTAAGTTGGTTCAGAACACACAGAGAAAAGTACTGTTCTGTTCTATAGAACCTCTGAATATAAATTTCTTTTTGTACAATTAAATCAAGTTTTAGAAGAATTTAGCCCCTTGTACATTAAGTAATGCAACTAAAAGAGATGCACATTTCTTAAACCTGTCTAAATTTTCTCTTAGCTTTATGAACAGATTCTAACTGAAAATGAAAAGCTGAAAGCGCAGTTACATGATACCAACATGGAGCTGACGGATCTTAAACTACAGTTGGAAAAGGCCACTCAGGTTTGTATTCACTCACAAAGCAAAGTCTCTAGCTGGTAAAATGGGTAACAAACCAGCAAATCCTGGAAATGGAATTGACATTTTTCTCAGGTGTCGACTTTACCTTCTCTTTTTCTAAAAGAATGGGGCTAAGTACTGCAACTGCCATTGTTGCTGGAGATGAGGGAAGGCCATATGAGTCTGGTTGCCTAATGCAAGTGTTAATTGTTAAGGAATCAATGATTCTTGCCGGCATATATCTAAGTAATTTCTCTGCAGGGAGGAAGGCATAAAAACAGAGAAAATGATTCTACATTGTTGAATTACATTTGTTCAAAGTATCAATGATTAACTTATGAACTGATTGTTTTATAAACCTGATGGCAGGTTGTTACAGACTGCCATGCTGTCACTGGCTGATTAGATATCCTGTCTTGCAGTTAGAGCAGATAGGGCAACCTCTAAATAGGTGCAGATGACAGCTCTCAAATAACAGTGTGGCATATGGTGATATCACATCTGTAGATTAATAGTAGGTTTCTTCTTAAAAACTATTGTAGAAAGAATTTATAAATAAATAACTGTACCCAGTATACATCACTGTAGTATCTAAGGGCTTGTCTACACTACTGCTTAAGTCGATGCAACTTACATCACACAGGAGTGTGAAAAAGTGCCCCCCTACTTCCCCGAGCGATGTAAGTTGCATCGACTTAAAGCGGTGTCCATACCAGCATTATGTTGGCAGGAGACGCTCTCCTAGCAACATAGCTTCCGCCTCTGATTGAGATGCAGTAAATAAGCCAACGGGAGGGTGCTCTCCCGTAGCATAGCGTGTCTTCAGCACTACAGCAGCTGTGCCAATGTAGTGCAACAGCATAGACTAGCCCTAAGCATCTCAAAAACATCAATGAAATCATTGATGTAACACCCTTAATGGTAAGGATGTATTAACTTACTTTGCCAAAAGGTGCAAAAAGATTAAATTACTTGTCCAAGGTCATAGAGGACATCTGTGACTGAGCCAGGAACAAACTCTGTTCACTTTTATACCATTCTAGAACCTTAACTACAACACTGTCTCTCAGAATATAAGTATTAAAGAGTTTCTTGGGCATGAGATGAAATACTATGTAAAATTGTATGTTTTGACTTTTCTATGTTGAGACCATAAAGAGTCAAAACATTGTGGGTTTTTTGTTTGCCTCCTATATTTTATATTTTTCTACTCTAAATCCCAAATGTAATTATTAACATTATATTTCAGAGACAAGAGAGATTTGCTGACAGGTCACTCTTGGAAATGGAAAAAAGGGTAAGTTTCTGCAAAAGATCTAGTGGATTCTTTATTTAGTTTGTTTTGTTGTGTTTTCCAACCCTAGGGTGGATATATTTTATTGAACTGATTCTTACGATTTAGATGTTGGGTTTGTAGGATGCAAAGTGGCAATAAATGTAAGGTGGCATTATAGGCAGTAATACTTCTTTTAATTAGTTGTCCTCAAATTGTCAGTTATATTAGAGAGAGAAGATGGGTGAGCTCTGTGTGTGTGTCACAGCTCTGTTCTACCTTGTATTCAACTGTGATGCTCAAAGTATCTCTCCCAGACCTGAAGAATGGCTCTGTGTGGCTCAAAAGTCTGTCTCTCACCAACAGAAGTTGGTTCATTAAAAGATAATACCCCACCCACCTTGTGTCTCTAATATTCTGGAACCAACATGGCTTCAGTAACACTGCATACCGTACTATAAGTTAATTATATGTAATATAACCACACATGTGGTGGTGGTGTAGTAAGTTGCACCATTGACTTCCACTTCTGTACTCTGCTTGTTAAACAGTTTTCCCTGGAATTATGTCTAACATTCCATATTTCTAAGCAGCTTCCAACAGCTTCATTTTAAAAAAAAACAAAAAAAAAACCTCAAAACTTTCTCCTCATTTACTTAGGATTTGATGTCTTGGAACTTTCCATGGTGAAAAGCAAGTACGAGATGTCTCATGGGAATCTCCTTTTATCATCAGTAATAATGATGATACCACTTTGGGGGAGGGGAAAAGAGGAAAATTGATGGGGGGATTTTTTTTTTAAAACTGGGTGAGAGGATCTGTTTGAAGTTGTGCAAAGACTGGGAATTTTAGTACTCCTAAAGGCAGATTGAAGATGAGGTTGTTGAAAATACAGATCACTCACATTCTGTGAGAGATAATATGTATATTTGTACACAAATGTATATGTAAGCAGTAAGACACGGGGTTTAAAATTATGGTCATACTGAAGTTTATATATGACACAAACATTTAATTTTATGTCTGCATTTCCATTAGAGACTCGTTTTTTCAAAGCTAGTAACTTAGCTGTAAAAATTTCCTTTCAACAAAAGTTTGGCTCTTCTCAAGAGCCACTTTTTTTTTTTTTTTAAGCCAAATTCATTTAAATTGTTTAAGCTTGTTTTTAAGGTATAAAAAGAAGAGTAGTGAGAGGAGGATTTTTTGTAGTGTTAGTTTCGTTATTCTTAAAGTAAATTATTTATATTGAAACATTATATGAATCCCTTAAACTTGCCTTTTGCTCTCTGCCACCTAAACAAAAGCCAGACCAAAAAACCTCCAATCCAACTCTGCAGCTATAGATTGTTTTAATAGTATACAGGAGTACTGGATTTAGAAGTTTAACAGGAATTATTGCAGATTAAGAAGCCACTTTTAGTTCTACAGATCTTACCAATGATAAAATAAAAACTCGTTAGTTACGGTAGGGAACCAAGGAGGTGCAGAAATGCTCAGCTGCACTAACTGACTGAAATTCCACTATGGTAGTTTAGTGAATGAACAATGCATAAGGAAAATAAGGCTCCTGATATGCAGAGATGAACACGGCTTTCCTTACTGTTGCATTCATTCATTCCTGCATCCTCTCCAGATAGCTCTAACAGTTTCTCTGCACCTTCTGTCCCTCAATTCTTTTGACCCCCTAAGGTAGCTCGCATTTTTTTCTCTGGGCAGTGATAATCACCTGCTTTAATGGGCATTTCCTTTGCCACTGTGCTCACACAAGTGAAATTTATTACTTTTAATTATGTATATCATAGGTATAATGGTTCCTGTTTTTAATATGCGTTGCAATTTATTTAAAGGTGTAGTGCATGATGCTCTTGTGTCTCCGTAGCAAAATTCCTGCTTTGCTCTCAGTTCCTAAAATAGGCCATTGTATCAAGAGACTTAGTGACACTATGGCCTGGTCTACACTGGGGGATGGATCTAAGTTATGCAACTTCAGTTACATGAATAACGTAGCTGAAGTCGACATATTTAGACCTACTCACCGCGGTGTCTTCACTGCGGTGAGTCGACTGCTGCCGCTCCCCCATCAACTCCGCCTGCCCCTCTTGCGGCGGTGGAGTACAGAAGTTGATGGGAGAGCACTCAGGGGTCGATTTATCACATCTAGACGCGATAAATCAACCCCTGCTGGATCGATCACTGCCCACCAGTCCGGCAGGTAGTGTAGACATACCCTATGAAACTGTTTATTTTCCACAGAGGAGACTTTTTATCCAATCAGTTTCACTGTAGAAGTGTTATTCTTGTACCAAATTTATTACATAAAACACATAGCGGGTCAAGGGAGGAATAAAGGTTGTAATAGCATTACTGAGTAGTTGAAACCTAGTTGGCTCGAGGAGTGGAGTCATGTTCTTTTTATTTTACCAACTCAAACTTAACTCTGATATATGAGGAACATTTTTTTAAAAAAGAATTTCTTTGATTATACATTTTCTCCTTTTCCATTTCACTGCTTTCTTTTACAGACGCTCCCCAACTTAGGCAAGCGTTCCGTTGCAAAATGCCTTGCGTAACTCAAATTTTGCGTAAATCAGAAACATATACCCAACCATCTCTCCTCCCCCTCCAAAAAACCAAAACCAAAACAAAACAAAACCGCACCACCTTTCTAGCTTACGGAAGGAACTTTTTCTGTAAGTGCGGATTTGCATAAGTCAGGTTTGCATAACCCCGGGAGCATCTGTACTTTAAATATTAGTTATTTCATCTGGTGCTCAGATACCATTTTGAGAGCAGTTTAAAGAAAAATCCACCTTTATTATTTATTCCTGAGCTGAAGTAGTAATTGTGTGTGACATCAGTTCTTTCCTAACAGCAGTGTCACAGAGGAATGAGTTCAGAGCTGAATCAACAGCAATAGCCAATGAAATACCAAAGATTATTTTTTTCATTCAAATATTCTTAATAAGAAGAAAGTGGTGTGAGGATAGAATTATCTCTAATTAGCTTCCCTTTCAAAATAACATTGTTATACTCTAAAATTCAGTTTATTAATAAAAATCCCACTTCAATTACTTTTTAACTGTTAGCAGTAAATAAAGTTCGGCTATCCAGAAATATACTAGACACCTTTACTTAGTAGAATTTTTTGTGTATCATTTTGAGAATTTTTAAAGGTACAATTTTTCACATGCAGCACAAGCCTATACATAAATGAAGCAGTAAGCTAAAACTCATGTTCTACTTTGCCAAGTATAAGACACGTTTTACGTAAAATTGAAACTTGGGGATATATACATATAAAAACAGAACCGGAAAAAAATGAAATAGTGGGAGAGGCTGGAAAAGATGCAAGGTTGAGAGAAGGTAGGTGTGACCATAAGGAAATGCTAATAGAATCGGTTGGGCTATGACCCATTTTCAAGATGAGATGTACCTTTCTTCACTAATGATAAATAAACTTATTAAAACTGTTTTATAGTACTAGCCTAACAAATATTCTAGAAGTTGATTCTGACTGATACCCCTGCCAGCCCTAAAAAGAATAGGTTTCTGTGCCATAAACTGATGATTGATTGTCAACATAGTTATTTGAGATTAGTTACAATGTTGTACGAACTGGGCCTGTCCTATGAAGATTGGGATGGGTGGCACATGTCTCACCATTGCTAGGAGATCCCGGCAATATTTAGGCAGAACAGGATTAAGGGTTCCATTTATAGCCCTTAACTTGGAAATGTAGGTTTAGGCATGCTTTTGGACATTCCAAGTAGTACAGTGAGAGGAGTTTACCATCACAGAATAGAGGAGCCAAAATGGCAAAATTTGGATCTTGATCAGGACTTCAGACATCATCCTGAAGTCTCCCCAAAGTGTGGGGCTGCTCAGATCTGTGGATTTGGATTGGGGACATCTCTATCTTAGTTATTGAACGTAATTCATATAACCCAAAGATGCTTCTTGTATGGAGGCAATAACTGTATACTGGGGTAAACCAACTCTTTGAGGTGAAAGGTTGAGGTGTTTATAAGCCCAGAATATGGTTGCTGCTGATGTAATAGAGAATATCCTCAGGTTGTTCATTTTTATACTGAAGTACATCTTCTCACACCTGCATTCTGATTATTGTTAATTCCTCGATAGTGCTTGGCTATAGTCTGTCACCTTACAAAACCCCAGACATCTCATTATTTTGGCAATCCCCGTTGGCCCTCTCCTGCTAAAAGTAATTCTTTTTTAAATTTAATGGTATTTAATCTTTGAAGCTGGTTGGGGAGAGTGTCAGAAGTTGTGGTGCCTGTGTGTGTTAGCATGTGGATAGAGAGTAGACAGGAGAAGTATCCATGGCCCTTATTCAGAATACAGGATTTGCATATTGCAGTTAGCTGAATCAGAAACTTCATAATTGATAATCAAGCATATAGTGAGGGATTAGTAAAGCTAATTTTTGTGCTCTGACTGAGATTTCTTTTAGGTAGGATTAGAGAATTAGATAAAAGCAAAACTCTAATTGAAATGTGTGAGCACTGATACGTTGCATGATCCAAACATTACTATGTAAATAGATATGTCATTCACTTTGGGGAAGGGGAAAATGCATGCAGCGTTGACCTTGATTGATGGTTCTGGCTTTTTCTGAACAATAGTATGGTTTTGTTTTATTATAACCACTATTTTCTTATTTTTTAAGTCAGACCTTTTGTTTCTTAGGGAAACTTACTTTTTCAGTGGCACCCGGGGAGGACACTTCATAGATAAAACTATTAGATTAAATAGAGTTGAACAGCACTAATGCACTGTAATTAACAGAAGATTATTGCAGTTGGAAAGCAAACAAACCCAGGGTTAAAGATCAGGTATAAAACAGAGAATGTAGTCTTAGCATTAAGAGACTTCAATACATCTCTGGACTAAATCTTCATGGAGAAGTGAGGAAAGGTTTTTGTTGTTTTTATGGAATGCACAAATCGTGATTTGACTTTAATCCTGTAACTTAAAATTAGTCCAACAGACAAGGAAATTTTTAAAAGAACAACTTCCTGAAAAAGATGACTAATAACTAGGGCTGTTGATTAATCGCAGTTAACTCACATGATTAACTCAAAAAAAAAGCGCGATTTAAAAAATTAATCGTGATTAATCACACTGTTAAACAATAAAATTCCAATAGAAATTTATTAAATATTTTGGATGTTTTTGTACATTATCAAATATATTGATTTCTATCACAACACAGAATACAAAGTATACAGGGCTCACTTTATATTAGTTTTTATTACAAATATTTGCACTGTAAAAATAATAAAAGAAATAGTACTTTTCAGTTCACCTCATACAAGTATTGTAGTACAATCTCTTTATCATGAAAGTGTAACTTACACGTGTGGTTTTTTTTGTCACATAACTGCACTCAAAAACAAAACAAACTTTAGAACCTACAAGTCCGCTCAGTCCTACTTCTTGTTCAGCCAATTGCTAAGACAAACAAGTTTGTTTACATTTACGGGAGATAATGCCATCTGCTTCTTATTTATAATGTTACCTGAAAGTGAGAACAGGCATTTGCATGGCACTTTTGTAGCCAGCATTGCAAGGTATTTACGTGCCAGATGTGCTAAACATTCATATGCCCCTTCATGCTTCAGCCACCATTCCAGAGGACATGCTTCATGCTGATCATGCTCATTAAAGAAAAATATGTTCATTAAATTTGTGACTGATCTCCTTGGGGGAGAATTGTATGTCTCCTGTTCTATTTTATCTGCATATATTTTATGTCATAGCAGTCTCAGATGATGATCCAGCACATTTGTTTTAAGAACACTTTCACAGCAGATTTGACAAAACAAAGAAGATACCAATGTGAGATTTCTAAGGATAGATACAGCACTTGACCAGGGTTTAAGAATCTTAAGTGCCTTCCAAAATCAGAGAGACGAGATGTGGAGAATGCTTTCAGATGTCTTAAAAGAGCAACATTCCGATGTGGAAACTACGGAACCTGAACCACCAAAAAAGAAAATTTACCCTTCTGCTGGTGACATCTGACTCAGATGATGGAAATGAACATATGTCGGTCCACTCTGCTTTGGACCATTATAGAGTAGAACCCGTCATGGATGCGTGTCTTCTGGAATGGTAGTTGACATGAAGGGATATATGAATCTTTTGTGCATCTGGCACATAAATATCTTGCAATACCGGCTACAACAGTGCCATGCAAACGCCTGTTCTCACTTTCAGGTGACACTGTAAACAAGACATGGGCAACATTATCTCCTGCAAATTGTAACCAAACTTGTTTGTGTGAGCGATTGGCTGAAGTACGACTGATTGGACTTGTAGGTTCTAAAGTTTTAAATTTTTATTTTTGAATGCAGTTATTTTTTGTACATAATTCTACATTTGTAAATTCAACTTTCATTAAAAAGAGGTTGCACTACAGTACTTATATTAGGTGAATTGAAAAATACTATATTTTTTTACAGTGCAAATATTTGTAATAAAAAATAAATACAAAGTGATCACTGTAAACTTTGTATTCTGTGTTGTAACTGAAATCAATATATTTGAAAATGTAGAAGACATCCAAAAATATTTAAATAAATGGTATTCTATTATTTAACAGTGCGATTAATTGCAATAATTTTTTTTAATCACTTGACAGTCCTACTAATAAATTGTCAGTATTTCTTTTAACTACTAAAAGCTGCTGAAATTGCTGTTTAAATGTTACTTCAGTAAGTTTTTTGGTACAGGGAATCCAGGGTTTTTTTTGTTTGTTTGTTTGTTTTTTCCTCCTTGAGAAAATAGTGACATGTAGCTGTAACTGTGTTTTTGTTTTTTAAAATACGCTCCCACTACAGTAAGAAGCTTGTTGTTAGGGATGCTTCTGTATCATAGAAACAACTTTCATTTTCTGGATAGCTCAGTGGTTTGAACATCGGCCTGCTGAACCCAAGGTTACGAGTTCAATCCTTGGGGGGACCATTTAGGGATCTGGAGCAAAAAGTCTGTGTGGGGTTGGACTAGATGACCCCTTCCAATCCTGATATTCTATGATTCTGTTAATCAGAATTTTGTTATTTGCATAACAAACAATTTACTAGGTCAGCCCAATTAAGAGCCCCTCTTGTGTAGCTTGGACCAGTGTAGATAAAAAGCAATTATATTTTTTAAAAAATACTTTTTTATTTAAATTGGATTGTTTCATTCAAATTAAAAACTGGTTTTTTAAAAAATCAACCTATTTAAAATTAAAATTTGAAATAAACAATCTATTTGAAGGCCTAAACTTACTATAATCTATTAAAATCATTTAAATACCGAATAGTATTAAATAGTATATTTGCCAAATTTTAAAGAAAGTTATTTACATTTTATATAATTGGAGATATACCTATCTCCTAGAACTGGAAGGGACCTTGAAAGGTCATCGAGTCCAGCTCCCTGCCTTCACTAGCAGGACCAAGTACTGATTTTTTGCACCAGATCCCTAAGTGGCCCCCTCAAGGATTGAACTCATAACCCTGGGTTTAGTAGGCCGATGTTCAAATCACTAAACTATCCCTCCCCCCAATATACCACTGAACTCTCGGAAGTCACTGGCAAAACACCTGGAACCAGAATTTGTTGAAGTGCTGAACTAGCTATAACAGCAGTAGCCTCTTCTGTAGGTGCAGAGAGAATATTTTCATTTCAGTTTATTCAACTTGTTCAGTTCAATGACTAGTTCATTCCAAGTTGAGACACCAATAGGGAGCTAAAAAAGCAGGAAACCTTGATTTCCTCTTATAAACTATGAATACAAATTAGGTGAGAGAGCATGAGATCTGCTAGTTCTAAAATTTTGAAGGACATGGTGACCATGGACACCGGATGAGGAGGGCTAGTGTTGAGGTGGCCCCAAGCATTCTTTCATGCAGGTGTTTGGTTGGCTCGTTCTTGTTCACATGCTCAGGGTCTAACTGATCACCATATGTGGGATCAGGCAGGATTTTTTCCCCCAGGTCAGGTGGCTGTGTCCTTGTGGGGTTCGCCTTCCACTACATGTTGGTGTGAGTCATTTGCCAGGATTATCTGGTTATACACTATTTAATTATTTCCCCGCAATTCCGGGACCTCGGGCGCTGGTGCAGCTCGCTCCCTTCTATTCTCTGCCTGTGACACACAATAGTCTAGTCTCCTGTGGGCTGCAATATTTTGGTTGAGTTTAGTATGTGGGTGCTCAGTGGCAGCAGATATTCAGGAGGTCAGACTACATCAGTGGTCCCCAACCTTTGTGGCTGGCAGGTGCCAGCCAAAGCACCACTGCGGTGGTGGAGCACCGACCGAAATGCCACCGAATTTCGGCGGCTTTTCGGCGGCGACGCCTCTCGATGACGACGTTGCTTGCCGTCGACAAGCGACATCGAGAGACGTCTCTGCCGAAATTCGGGAGTGATGCCTCTCGATGACATCACTTGTCGGCGACAAGCGTCGTCATCAAGAGGCATCCCCGCCAAAATGCTGCTGCAGCATTTCAGCAGGTGCTCTCCCGGGGGGCAGGACGCAGGCGCACCATGGCACCCACGGGTACTGCGTTGGGGACCCCTGAACTACATGATCTGGTAGTCCCTTTTGACATTAAACTCTGATTAGGACTAGAAACAATCAGTTCAGTTAATTAATTAGGTATAACGCTTCCTTTGTTTAATAAATCAGTTTTAAATGCAAAACATGTTTTTATAAACTTTTAGATAATAACCATTTTCTAACATAAACATGTTAAGAATGCGAATAAGCGTAAATAAGCTGTTTTAAGTAAATCTTAAATGTATAAGATATAGCATAGCCTCCTGGTTAGCAAAATTAAGCACCAAATCTAATGTAAAGGCTACATTTAGTTGTAAATCAACATTTTAATTGGTTACCAACCAATGAAAATCAACCTTTCTTTAGAAAAAAATTATGAAGTACAACTGGGAAACACAATTAAAATTATTTTAAATCAGTGTTTCCTGCTTGCTGATTTAAATCATGATTGAAATTGGTTATTTAAATTGCTTTTGATTTGAATCAATCCACCCTCGCTTGAACTGTAAAAACTTAATGAAGTCTGAACTATATTTAATTGACCGCTAGTTTCTAAGAGCTCTGGTAATAAATGCTACCCTTAAAAACTAATAATAAGTAACTGATGTAACTCTTGGTGACTTGAGTTTACTGCTTTCTTGGAATTTATTTTATTTGGCTTTGTTATTTTGCTTTTGTTACTCACTTGCTTACTGCAGTTAATTCACTGGTACTGATAACTATGCCTATTATTATCTGTCAATATCATCTTGTCAAAATACAATTCTCAACTCAAAATCATTAAGTAGAATAAACTAAGGATACTAACAACTGCAGTGAATGATTACTTTGCTAAACCTTTAAAGTTATTTTGCTAAAATGGGGAAATATGTCTGGGGAATAACTTCACTATGATTAAACTAAATTCAAATGGTTTGTATCTGAAAGGTGACCGGCAAGAGTCAGTATCTACTGGGCGGTATGATCTAACCAAAGTTTTACACACTTCAGTTAATGCTGCTTGCTGTTTTGCATAACACCATTGTATGCAGATATAAATGTACACTTTGCAGTAATCTGTAGCTTTTGCCTTTCACTCTTTGAAAAATTGGAATGTAAAATACTGAATACAGCAACTGCTTTTAAATAAGACCCACTGCATTGTCTTACACAAGGAAAGCAATCATGATATCAAGTCTGTTGCCTGCGTTGTTAATCTAAAATATATTATGGGAATGAACTTTTAAAAAAAAAATAGTGTCTTGGGAAGATTCTGAGAGGAGACAAATGTTTCAGCTATATTTGCTTGTCTATGAAAGCTTATGCTTTTTGTGCTTTGTTTCTTTTAATATACTTGTTTGTTTCTGATTATTTTCTGCATTTTCTTGTGTGTTAAATTATCTCAAAAGTCTACCTGAGGGAATAAATCTGAACAAAGGCATACTTATAAACTTATACCCTGTCCAAATTAATGTACAGGAAGAGATGGGGTGTATTTTGAAAATAGTAATGAATATCTTAATCTCTCTTCCATCTAAGTTTTTAAATTTTAATGTGAACGAATTTTCTACACATCACTGGCATCACAAGTCTCCTGTATGCTCTGTGCTTCTAGTTGTTTGGTCTTTGAAACTTGACATGTATCACAATGTTCACCATATTTATAAGAACTATTAAAAATGCAATTTGCATTGCTTACCATTAACGCCACTCATTTGATCTAGGAACGAAGAGCTCTGGAAAGACGGATATCTGAAATGGAAGAGGAACTCAAAGTAAGTGTTTCACACCATTTGTGACTAATTCTGTAAAAGTGTGCGTTGGTTGTTAACATTATTTGTAAGGTGGAAGTTTTCCAGCTGTTGGCAATCTCATTGGCAAATAGGCAAGTACATCATTTCCCTGAGTTTCCAACACAACAGAATCTCTTGTGCAGTAATCTCCAATTCCATTGCTTTTCTGTTTGCAAAGGATATAACAGCAAAGGGTGATTTTTAAAATATATATATTTTTTTTAAGAAAGTGGCTGGGATTTGCAAGTTTAGGGTGGTAACCAGGGAGAAAAGGCAAAGGTTTCTAGGGTAGTAATTTTTTTTTACACTTTTCCCCTTGGTTTAATTTATCACTTTTAGAGGCTGAGATGGTATTTTATGGTTTTCACTAACTTCTTACAGTAGTGCAAAACAGAAGATTGGCCTATGAGATATTTTAACAAATATGACTTTAACCTTGACTTTAACCTTGTAGTTTTAGAGTTAATTTCTGTGATTTGTTTTCTTTTCTTAAGTCATGATATGGTTCAATGCACAGTTCTTCTCCCTCCAACATTTACCCAGTTTAGGTCCTGAGTGATATGATTTGAGCTAAACAAGGTTAATCCAGGGAGCTGCCCATATATACATTTTTCATTATATCCATGGACAAAACTCCAGAAGTGAGCCAACCAAACCAATGATAAAATTGAATCATACCAAGGAAGCAGTTGGAATGCAGTGAACTAGAAAACATCTTTGGATGCCATAATTTTAGAGAGACCACCAGTCTATTGACAGCCAGTATTCACTATTCTGTTGCTAAAGGGTTTCTTCTAAAACACATTTTTGAGCTCTCCCTGCTGCTCTGCAACAGCTCTTACTTCCAGATACTGTTCTTTTAAAGGCATACATGAGTTCTTGCTGACATAATGGATGATGAGAAGCAGAGAAGTATACAAAAGACAACCATGTTGTTTTATCTCCATTAGATTTAGAGCCAAGTACGCGTGCCGTAATGGAGGACAAAATAATATTTGGGACAGAAAGCAAACTACAGCATGGGAAAAAATTATCATTCTTCTAATGATGGAGAATTGCAGGATAGAGACTTTCACATTGTGTTAACCTACAAGTATATCCTTAAGGATGGCTGGAGTGATAAGAGAAATAGAGACTACAAATATATTATCAGTTTTATAAAGTTCTTTATTTGCAGCCACACATTAATGTTTTTAATTATAAGATTAACTCTCATCCTATTGTTTGCTGTAGTGCCACTTAAGTGTCATGTAGTGTTAAGCACATGATTATTTGCAGATTGCTGAATAGGAAATTTAGTCCATGTAATTAGAATTTTAAGTAAAGAATTCCTGGAATAACTCTCATTGTTAATGCATCCTGAATTGTTCTGGAAAGCTGTGACTAATCACTGGCTGTTCTTAGATTACATTTCAAGAATGTGCCACTTTTTGATCCTTTCCTTTCACAGCTAGTTATCTGCTTTTAACATGACTGTCTCTTTTGATTTAAGTTTTCTTTCAATTCTCCTCGTCTGTTTTTTTTAAACATACTATACTTGCTTTTCTCTTGTTTTCACTCCTATTTCTTTATGATTCCTGCAGATTCAATCTTTGAGACATTTAAATGAGCGACTGCTGGCTGAGAATAGGGCCTTGACCAGAGTGGTTGCAAAGCTCTCAGGGTCCTGTAGGCAACTACGTTCTGTGGACTTGTAATTTCTTCTTTCTTCATTTTTCCTCCTTTGAGTAGCTTGGCAGGTGTTGAATTTTAGCTAGTGCTTTGGCAGCACTTTACAATTAATGCTTGTGTGTCCAAAGATTTACTTATTGCTTGGTTACAGAAGTGTGGCTTATGCATGATGTCCAGTTGTCCCAGCTACTGTTCCTTCTTACAGACACATTGGTAGGATTTGATATTATCCTTACTAGCATCATATCTTCTCATTTTCCATTCAAAGACAAATCAGAGGATAGTTCAAGAAATAGGTCTGTCTTGACTTGTACAAGATTTTTGATTGTAGTTTATTTATAGGTGTGGTGCCCCAGAAGTCATGGCTATTCATACAGGACTTGAACTAGCATTAGGTTTCCTTTGTTTTGACTTTTGTACAAGATGCAGAGTTGGAAAATTGACCTCAAGATTTCCAATATATTAAAATTGACAGTAGAGATCTTCCTCTCTCCACTGTAGTTAACTTTTATAAGACTGACTCAAATCAGAATTGTACTAGTGAATATCTGAGTAATGATTTCAGGATTATGGACTTGATAGTTTGCATCAGCTATTCTAGTTTTTACATTCCAGTATGTAGAGTTTTGGTATGCAAAAAAGTCATTGTTTCTTCAAGAATGTATTTGAATTTCAAGGCTTATTATGTATTTGTTCAAATACTTTTGTTTAGTTCAGATCTGGCTCAGTTGTGCTAATATTCTTTTTATCAAACTAGATTTAGAATAGTTTTAAAAATCTGTAACCGTAAACCAAAGGAAATCTGAGTGCTGGTTTTGAAGATTACACGTTATACCTGTGTGAAATTAAATTACAGGGGACATCTGTGAAAAATCCATTTGGTGGCCACCTTTGAGAAAACAAAATTTGACCCATTCCCCTGCCCCTTCTCCACATGCCAAATCTTTCAGCCCCCTAGCCCTTTGTCCTTGATAGAAAAATTGTGCACGGCTGAAGCTCTGAGCCCTATGGATCTGGGCCAGATGAAAATATATTTAAAAATAGAATTTTTTTTATGGCTAATAGCTCTCACACCATCCTCATTTTTGCACGCACACATTCTGTCTATCCCTCCCAGAGGAGAGACGTATGCATTTCTTTGGGGTCTGCCTACATGCCTCAAGCCTCAGAATTTTCCATTGAGGGGTTGGGGTAGGAGGCCACACATACTCATGAGCACAGTCTGTTTAAACCTTTGTTTATGCAAAACTGTTTATCATTTGTGAGTTTGGTTTTGTAAAAATCTGGGTTTGGCTACTAAAAGACGTGCTTAGTGACTATTGAATGACATTTTGCATCAACTAGACCTATTCAAAATTACCCACAATAATATAACAAGACATAAATAGTGCACGTTATAGTCTTGCTTATTTAAGAGACCATAAAAAGATGCTCTTGATTTTCAGGGAGAAGTAAACTGGAATTGAAGCTTTGCATATATAGTGAAGGGTTAACCAAAGGCTCAGCTACACTAGAGAATTTTGGCATTTACACCACCTATTCAAGCACCTGAAATGGTAGTCAACTGTTTGGGGGCAGATCCTCAGCTGGTGTAACTTGTCAGAGCTTCATTACTTATACCAGCTGAGGATCTACCCCCTTTGTATTGAAAGTGGTATGTGGACATGTCGCCAGAACGTCTAAATCCAGTAAGATTGCACTAGCTGCAAGCAAATGTTGTCAGTTGTTCTGCTTCGGCTGGTTCACGTTGAACCATTTTAGCATTCATATACATAAGCAGCACAAAGTTGCAGCTAATCTATTTCAGCTTGTCCTCCCAGATCGATCCCATAATACCTATATCTACTAGTGCAGTGATACAGAACACTGGTGTTGTCGCCTCTCCCGTTCAGTATTTGGCTGATATATTCTCTGCCCATTACTCCTTCCTGCCTTGAGTAGTAATGCACAAATAGCTTCATCAGAATAAAAACTATTAAGGACAGTTTTTGGCAACTATGTAACTGCATACTAAATAGGGCTTTATCTAAATACAGTCTATGTTTGAGCAGTGTGTTTTTTTTTATCTGGATGGAAATTCACTGGGGGCGGGGTAGGGGGGTTGAGGGGAGAGCTAAAGCTCGTGTGTACTCACATACATAACTGTAGCTCCCTCATTAAGGAGTGAGTTGGCACAGGACTCTGGAGCTGGAGGCACATCTCCCACACACCAGAGATTTGTACAGAAAATAAAAAAACATTTATGAAAAGAGACTAAGCTCCCCCCGCCCCATATACACATTAGTAACTCTCAGCTCTCTATGGTACTTATCTCCTTCAGGTGCACTTCTGGTCAGCCTGCCATACCACACTCTCTCCAAAATTTGCCTTGAGGACTGACTAGTACATTTGGGGACAAGGCGGAATTGACTAAGCCTCATGGATAGGTCAGAGAGACGTTCTCAGTCCACACCTGAACTTGCATTTTTCTGCTGTCTAGATCCTAAAGAGAAAACTGTTTAGCTTCAAAACAAGAAGCAGGCAAACACAATACCATGTAAAACAAAATAATTTTCTTTTTACAAATATACGAAGAATAAAACCAAGTGTCTTACCTCCGCGAGCACAGACACTCAGAAGGCACTGAGGTTTCAGAAAAGGTAGGAGCATGGTAGCCTTTGGCCATTTCATCTGTATTTCACTATACACTGTTTCCCCCGATAGGACAGAAACATTAGAACAAACCATATTACGTGGTGCAGAGATACGTCCATACACGTAATACATACACCACAGTAAACTAGAGATAATATTGCACTAAAAAAAAGAGACATTAAGAGTTAACGTTGCAAAGTCAAGTGCTCAAAAGCCCCTGCCTCATTCCATGAAGTTTTATCTTCTCCTTTGTTCAGTGTTCAGCCCTATGCCTGATTTAACACATACCATTCAAACCCTGATCTGAAGGTAGAATTATTAATATCCTCATGAGTGTTTCTATGGTTCTCTGACCATAGCATGAGAGTGCTTCACAAACATTAATCACACCCCTGAGATGAGAGGTATTGTTCCCGTTTTACAGCTGGGGAACTGAAGCTCAGAGAGATTAAGGGCAAAATAGTAAGGTGCCTGCTAATTTTGAGTGCCCGAGTGGAGACACACGGGGCTTGATTTTTTTCAAAGTCCATAGCATTTTATAGCTGTTTATATGATCGAAGCTCAGCTCCCATTGACTTCAGTTGCAGCTGTGAGTGCTGAGCACTTGTGCACATCACTCCCCAGGGTCAAAAATTAGGACACCCATAAAATGAGGAACACAGAATTAGTGGCCATCTGTGAAAAGTCTGGATTTAAAGTGCTTAGCTTCACACAGGAACGCTGTGGCAGAGGCAAGGAGAAACTCTAATTCTCCAGGTGGCATTCAGGTTCCTTAATCATGATGAGACCATCTTTCCTCTTCCTGCAATGTCCTGCTGCACTCATCATGCACCTTCACTTTTGTGCAAATGAGACACCGTAACTCACTACACAACCGTGATTCATTCCCTGGGCAGGCCTGTCCTGTGCACTGAAGAGGCAGGTATTATGCGGGGGGTTCGGGGGGATGTGATAATGTAGTCAGTCTGTATCATAATACAGACACACTGGGGGCAGGAGAGAATTACATTGTGTGGGCAGCCTAACTTTTGAATGCTTGATTTTGCAGCCTTAGTGTTCTTTTAACATATGGGGTTGTTGTTGTGTGTGCAATTTGCTAACCTTTTTTAAACAAACAAACAAACAAAAATCATGTTGGAATTGTGTTGAATGGGTCATAAGCAGGGTTTGGACATTTAGATCCAAAGCACAGAGCTCTGATGCTGAGGTAGCTGTTAGCAGAAATAGGCTGTTATCTTTCGTGTCGGGTGAGGGGAGAGTTTCCCAAGAGTCTTCACAGATATTTTCTGACAGCAGATGAATGTGGAGAGTAATTTCTGTAGGGGAGTGTTCTCTGTAGTGGTTATAGATCTTTGTGATCCTAGCCCATGCTCCCCCTCTGATCCTGTCCAACTGTCTTCCCAGCTCCTGCCCCCCGTGCCTGTCCACACTCCCTCCCCCATTGTTGGTTCCTAACTCTGTGCCTGTGCATTTCCCAGCCTTCCAGGGAACCTTAATTCTGGAATTTTCTAACTTCTGAATGTTTGACTTTGCAACCTTAATGTTCTTTTAATGTAGTTTTCTTGGGTGTCTGCTATTTGGGATGGGTGATCTGAAGCATAGGTTGAAGGTAGTGCTACAGGTAGACATGCTGAAGCATGTTATGTTGATCAGGCTGGGTATTACGGAAAGCTGGAACCAGTGCAGGAACAAACAGTACTAGAAATGCTTAGCTTTAATATTAAATCTTGATGAAATAATGCAGACTGCTAGTGTAGATGGGCCTCTTGAATAGTAAGAATCAATCAATTTACAAACTTTGGTTGTGCACTTGTAAGTAATTAAAACCTTTAAAACAATTCAACAACATTTACTTTGCACAAAAGCACCTAGAGCAGGATGAGGCCATTTTTTTTCCGGCTACTGAATTTTACTGCATCCGGTGCTAGCAAAGGACAATTTATATTCCAGCCTAATTGTTTCATACCAGAAGGCCAAGTGCGCTAAACCACTTTATTACTGAAAGAACTAAAACAACTTCTGTGAATGAGAGTTCTATTTCTGATGACTGCCTTGTCTAGTTTTGTTGCCTTTGTTTTAGGTTATAACAGCAAAATAACCATTGTGCTTCCATTTTTGATAGATGCTACCAGACTTGAAGGCAGACAACCAGAGGCTAAAAGATGAAAATGGGGCCTTGATCAGAGTTATAAGCAAACTTTCCAAATAAAAAGTTTACTACAGCAGCAAAATGGTATTGCACATATCTAGCAACTCCAGTGGACCATGATGTGGCAGTCACTGGAAGCTTGGGAAGATTTTTTGGAGACTGTCATTTTCAGATATCCTGCCAAATGCCCTCTTACCTGTGTTCTTTTTATCAGGATCATTGTTTCATGTTAAAGTGCAGCTGCTGAGAAGATAAAATGACTGAGAAATCTTGTTTACAGCTACAGCATATAAGGAAAGTGTTCAAGGCCAGATATGCCTCAGATATTTAACCAGTAAGCCTTAGTTGTACATAAACACTTTTGCATCAACAAAAGCTTTCAGCTCTCACAGAAGACAATTACTCATGTTGTGCCACAGTTCATAGTTTTTCTATACTCAGTTTTTTCTTTACATCTAAGTTTGGATTTGTGTTTTCCCTTTTAATTATTCTTGTACCAGTTTTTTTTTCTTGTACAGTGTTTTCACAGCTTTATCATTTGCAGAGACCACACAACCCTTTAAAATACATCTTTGTGTTGCTAACTAGAGTTGTATTGTCCAGCCACCTGGAACAGAGATGTTTGGTGGAACATCTGCTTTCACTGTTTGTGCAATATGCATTTATCTCCTATACAAGATGCTTTAAAGTCAATTGAAACTAGAATTATTTTACAAGTCCTGTTTTCTGCCTTTATTGGTCACTTTAAAAAAAAAGTTTGTAGTGAAACATGTTAGATCCTGTAATCTTCACATTCATTTTAGCAGGTACTGAGTGATGCTGTATATATAAATGTGTACTGTTTTGATTTTCAGACCACCACGTGGCATGCTTGAATATCTTCCCTATTGCAAATGTCTGTTAATGCAAATTAGGCTACTCCAGAATGGTGTATTTAACAAAGTTCATTAATTTTTATGGTATAATGAATTTACACATTGTACATTCTACAGAGCCCTGTCTTGACAAAAGGTTTGAACTATAAAATACTTTTATTACCTTGTTACTCCCATTTTTTCATTTGATAGTGTTCACCATAATAAAAGTTGCATAAATATAACTGCTTCACTACATTTCACATACCTGTATTTATCTGAGTGCTGTCCAAAACTGTTGTGCTAACCAAAGTAAAGTTACTAAATCATTTGCAAAACCTAACCCATTACACTCACAATGTTTATATGCACTGTTATTGCCATGTGAAAAGGCATCTGAGTTGATACCACCATCATGTTCAGACCATTTTATACATTTCAGTGGCCTTTTTAAAAAAAAAAAAAAAGTACTTAAGTGAAGATTGCTTTTGTTAGAAACAAACAGCTTTTATATTTTCACTAAACTATACAAGATGACATCTTATTGGCACATAGACTATTGCCTGATACCACTGAACAGTTCAGCCATTAAAATCAATTGTACATTGTAAAGCTTGTAGTAGCTATTGTATTCTCGGTTATTGTATACTATATTAAATGTGAATTTGTACCCCTTCATTTAAAAAGGTCATTGTGTTCTACTGCCTACTTCTTGGGGAGGGGTTTTGTTTTATTGGGGTGGGGAGGCTTTTTTGTGTGTGTTTTTTTGTTTTTGTTTTTTGTTTTGGTTTTGGTTTTTTGGTAAGGGGAACATGTTCTTTCTGTTGATTGGTTTTTTGAAGATGTAAGGTTATGCTCTTACTACCAAGCTCAGGATTCTTGATTTTAAAGGTACAAGGATAGTTTTTGAGATAGTTTGTTATAATTGATCTGTATGAGAGATGGGTCTGAATATAGGGAACCATCGTTGTCTTATGCTAACATAAAAGGCAGAGAATTGATCAGTTTGAATGGATGCAACATGTTCAGTTCTGTTATGAGACACTTAGGCATATTCTGGATTATATTTGGTAAAGTTTGAGTGCCAGTGAATGAGTAAATACATGTTTCTAATATTTTAGTGTTTTATATTTAGGTTATTTATTCTTTATCTAAGAACCGAACGGCTACTGTGCTATATTGATTTTATTGGTAGTACTGAGCAGACCTTGTATCTGCATGAAACTAGTTGCAAAACCCACTCTTTTGGAAAAAATGTATTTTGACATATACAAATAAAATGAATAAAAACTATTTTAAATGTGTGAAAGTTTTACTGAGAATATTTTAAACCATGTTATGAGTTTGGTATTTAAATTATTCAGTGGGCATTTTTTTTCATTCATTGCTTTACGTGGATGCAAAGTTCAAGTGCTTTTCAAAGATTGTAATCAAATTGTGATTATTTGCACATCATTGTACATGCACATATGTAAATGCACCAGTAAAAATGCCATATTTATGCATTATGTAACAACTTGGACAAATGTTTATATATTTTACATAAACCTGTCTGTATGCAGAACTTAATTGAGAACCAGTTTTTTGTGCTATTACCACAGTAAAATACAATCCTGAATCTATTAGAGCAGCTCATGAATGTAATTGATTATTCTGTAGCACCAATTCATTTCTCCATAAACATTTTGTTAACTAAACTTTACTGTAGATAGACAAACCCCCAAAGCTGAACTTTAAACCAAACAGCACATGTCAACCTGCAAATGACAGAACTTAAAACATAATTCTGCTTTGGAGGTCTGCTTGCTCATTTGGCGATACTGGAATGGGAAGAGCACTTCATTGCTGCTTGTGCCTGACTGACTAAACTTACCTATAGATTTTGATGGTGCAGTGGGTGACATGGAGGAGAAAGGAATTCAAAACAGTAACTTGTATTTTCAATGGACGTGTTCCAGGGTCGGAGGAGAGTTGTGCCAGAGTTAATAGTGAACATGCATGGAAACAGCTGGTGCTTGAGATTTAAAGCAGCGCAGGAGTAGGATAGCACATACAATCCACAGCACCAATTCATGTGTCCATAACACCCAGCAAGGACGGAACCAGAGTCTCAAAAGGAGTGACCATGTATGAGGATACAGATTAGATAAATAACACTCAATAGGAATTGAGGGGCCAGGAGGGAGGTTTGTGCATGTAAGAGACTGTCAGTTTCTTGGTTCAATCCCTGACTCTGGCTTTTGGCTAGAGAACTAGAGGACTGCAAGTTGGAACTCTTGGATTCTAGTTCCCCTCCCCAAACAATCCTTTGTTCTTTTCCCCAATATCCACTGCACACACACCATGCAGCCTTCTGCCACTTCCTCCTCGTATCCAGAAAAGACTGAGGTTAGTTTTCAGTTAAACCACCATTAGTTTTCCCTTCTGTCTTTGCGCACCCTTCTCTTCTGTTTCCAGTTCTTTCACCTACATCAAATCAAAAAATCATCCATTCCTATCTCACTGAGAGCTTCTCTACATTGACATGGTCTGAGCTGGCATACTTCCCTGCAAAACTCTGCTTTGTGCTCCAGAGTGTAAAGCCAGATCTATTCTATCCACATTGCAGACCTACTGGGTCTTCATATTACCTATTCTGCCTCATTGTGCAGCAGCTGCTTTTTAAAGAAAAGGGACACTAATGTGTTTTGGATTAAAGCAAAACAAATGTACTCTTATTTGGAGACAAGGGGTAAGCGTTTATTTGTTTTCAGTTTATAAATTGGAAAAGTATTTGGTCAAATCACCACTTTAAACATGGGGAGGGAGATCAATTGACCCCTCCATTCACATGTCTGTGAACAGAGGATACTGACCTTCGGGTATGTCTACCTTTCAAGCTGGAGATGTACATTCAAGCTTGAGACATACTGTGCTGTGCTCCCTCTGGTTGAGATAGTGTGCTAAAAAGAGTGGAGGTGGAGGAGGGGCTAGTTGCCCTGCATCTGATCCTGTCTGAGACCCACAGATATGTACTTGGTGGGAAGCCCTTGATCCACCCCAGCTACTCTGCTTTTAGCATGCTAGCTCCATCAGGGCTAGCAAGGGTGTCTCCGCTCAAGCAGGAATTCCAAATGTAGATCCACTGATCCCACATCTCCCTTTGGGTGTAAGGAAGGAGAGTGCCAACTGCGTGGGATCTTCCTTTTCACTTTGCTCCTACAGAAGTCTTCTGCATGTCTACTACAGAAATCTGGCTCCACCAAATGGGAGAGCTGCTGTCTCTATCATAGCCTTGATCAAGAGGCTTTCATTCAATAGAGTGGACGCTACTTAATTTCCAACACGATCAGCATAATCATACATAGGAAATCTCCATAGTTTTGTGAGAGGAATGAAATGGCAGGGAGCAGCTGTCACACCATCTTAGAAGTTGAGAATCTTGATAGAGATGCTTCTGCCAGTGTCCTCAGATCTGTCAGGCCAGTATGCTAAACCTCTATGCCTGCTCTGTATAGGGAGAGGCAGCAAACCCATCCATCAGAACTAGAACCAGCTCAAACGTGGAGTTCCTTGCCCTGTATTGTGTGTCCCTGGCCTAAAATTAGTAATGGCATACATTTTATCTTGTTGTTTTTGTCATACTTAGCTGACACTTTGCTCTGAGGAAGGATGAGGTTATTCACTTCTGAATGAAAAGGTGGGGGCACGTTAAAAGGTACTTACAGTTTTACTGGATTGAATAATTTCCCTCTCTTTCAGTTGGGGCTTCCACATACTTGACTTCATGATGCAGCATGAAGATAGTAAACTTGGTTCTTTTATTACCTGTTTATCCACTTGCAAAACTGGAAGTTGTTCAACAATTTTAATTTCCAATTGCATCTCTTTGAAGTTAAGCTTATATACGTAGGAAAGGCAGCTTTTCTGTTGCACCAAACTATAAAGATGCAATTCACTGTTGGACTAGATGTAAGTACCCAGCCAATACAAAACTCAGTGTGTGTATTATGGAATGTTGTATAAGGCTGGGACTCCACTAAATAGAGTGGGGAAAATACTCTAAGAACACAAGGTCTGCAACTGCCTTTTTGGGGTTTCTTCTCATCAGTACATAATATCTCTTGAGAGACATGAATGTTACTTCCAGAACATCTAGCAATGCTTCTTTTGTGTGTGGCTTAAGAAAAAGACATTTTTCAGTTCTAAGTTAAATTATACTGAAATTCTATAAAACTTTTCTATAATTTTTATAATTTGAAGTTAGTAGAATACTCCTGCTATTTTTTAAAAAATCCCAAGAATTATCTTGTTTAAAAAAAAAAACTAAATAAAGTGAACTTCTGTAGAACTCTTAGTTACATCTGACATTTATTGGACATTTTCATATGAGAATACCTAGACTACTTTTGGGGGGATGGGTGACATTCACCTATTTTATGTAGTTCTTTGTTTTTTAAGGGGGGGTGCTCACATATACTGAATTTTAACATCTAGTTTGAGAGCGATTCTGTTCATCTTAAGCCAAAAACCACAGATAGCAGGGGAAAGTATTATTGTTAAGTACTAGAATTGGCCAGGGAACAGATTTTTTTTTTTTTGTTTGATAATAGTGTTTTTGGAAGAAAATTTTTTCCATATCTGAACAAGGCCAAAAACTCAATTTTCCATGGAACTTAAATCCTGCAATATTTCATTTTAAAACACCAAAACTCGCTCCTGTGGTTCTTTTGTATTTGCTAATGGCCAGTCTGATCAGTTTCATAGCTGTAATTCAGTAGTGAGCAGTCCTGAAACTGATCAGCATTGTGTCAATTTCAGTCAGCAGCTTCTTGGCCTTTCAGTGTTGCTGGTTTCTGGGCAGCCCCACCATGCTGCCTGCATTAGAGTCAGGGACTCTAGGGCTACCTGACCCCTGCAACTGCCAAAGTCTCAGGGGAGCTAGCTCCCAGGCTGTGGAGGTCAGGCAGCCCATGGAGCCAACCAGCATAAGAGTCTGGAAGGCCTGGAGTCCCCAACTCCAAGGCAGTCCTTCAGCTGGGCAGCTGAAGAGCCGGGTAGTCAAATTGATAGGAAACCAGCTGAGTTTCAAAATCTTCTAATGTTCTGTTGAAAGAGTCATCAAAATCTACATGTTTCCACAAAACATCTTGGTTTTGACAAATGGGCATTTTCTAATGCAAAAATGTTTTTGCTGGAAAATTTCCAGTCAGCTTTATTAAGCAGGTGTCTTTCGCATTTGTCTTGCTTGCCTGAGCAGTAGCTGGTATTTGGTAGCAAACAGCTGCAGCTGTATCCTGCTCAAAATTAGACTGATTTCTGTTTTAGTTTAGAGTAGTCATGTACAGCAGCCCCAAAGGTGCATACACGATAGGATTTAAAAACATTCCTAATGAATCACTTACACACACACACACACACACAAAACTGCTGCCATGCTGATTAAATTATCTGCTATTCTTGCTTATGTCAGCACCTCCCCTTTTTGCTGCTATTACGGATTACATACTTGCCGTATCTAATCTTCAGAAAAAAAGAGAACTATGATTTGAGGGTTGTTTCTTTTTTAAGTGCAGTCACCTGTTGGATGTCTAAAGTTTCTATCTATGGATAATTATAGCAGGGCCAGAGCCTCACATTCCAACTTTGTAATTATTTCAATCCTCCTTACTTAGTTGGCCCTTACACTTTTGTCTTGCTAGCTTAGTGAAGCATATCAAGAATAGTTAGGCAAGACAGCACAATCCATCTCCCAAAGCATTGCTTCCCGGTGTTAAATGCCAGCGAGCCCAGGCCAACCAAACTTGCACTGTTTGTTTTTGCTAAAAAATAATTAATTTGAAAAACCACCCTGGAAGCACAGTGAGAAAGGAGTGAGGAGGCAGAAGAGAAGCAGTTTCTTTCCTGGGAAGCCAAGTGTCAAATTATTTCTCACTTATACACTTTATTCTGTACTTAAAATATCCTGCAGCCATAACTGGACAATAGCTGTGCCTGCTTATTCCTTCAAATATTAAATAACTCTGCAAAATAAGTGTTTAATAGAAAAAAGCACCTTCCCCTTCATAATATTTAGTAAACAGAAACTTTGGACATCGAACAGGTGACAGCAGTTCAAACAAACCCTAAACCAAGGGTTCCCAAACTGAAGGTTGTGACCCCTCAGGGGGTTGTGAGGTTATTAGAAGGGGGGGTCACCAGCTGTCAGCCTCCACCCCTAAATACTGGTGCTCCTCCAGCATTTATAATAGTGTTAAACATAAGAGTGTTTTTAATTTATAAGGGGGGGGGTCGCATTCAGAGGCTTGCTGTGTGAAAGGGGTCAGCAATGCAAAAGTTTGAGAACTACTTCCCTAAACCATCAGTTCTTTCCTCATCTAAAGGATACACACTTTCCATGTCTAATCAGTAATAGGAGAAAAATGGGGAGCTCTAGGTCCCCTGAAAATTAAAAGATCACTGTCACCTATATTTTATTAAATTAGAAATCAGTCAGCTCAATTCCATAACACAAGTAACCTTTATAATTAGTGCAATAACATCCACGTTCTCTCATCCTCCCTCAAAGTCCTGTTCTCTCCTTACCTCACTCTTCCCATAAAGCTGGGACTTTGCTCACCACCCTAAAGGCCAGTAAATTTGGTCTATTCTGAATTGAGGAAGGGAATGTATCTGAGTGTCAAGCATCCTACATGCAGAATGCCTCTCCTAAACCAAGCCTAAGTGCCTTGCTGATTCCAACAGCATAGCATAGGTTGGAGAAGCAGACTTTTGGACCAACAGGTTTGAGATTATTTAAAGCTTGAACAAAACCCCTTTGTTTCTACCAGGAAACCAAGAGGCAGTCACTGTGAATTATGGAGCCCTGGTGATGTGATTTCAGTAAGATATCTTGGTGGCCTGCTACATTCTGTACCAGCTTCAGTGTCTTAATGGATTTTAATTATAGTACCATATTGCGTGCATTACAGTAGCCTCATTTTAGAGTGAAAAAGGGCGTGGATGATGTCTGTGGAAATGGACTGAGAAGGCTGTAGTTTTCTGGCCACAATTATATTGGAGAAGGATTTTTATAATTGAAATCAACATTACTGACTGACTAATTGAAGTCTGAATCTCACACCCAAGCATTGTCTGCCTATGTATCACATGGAGCTTCAGCTAATCAAAAATGGTAACTTACTCTGCTGCAACCACCGTGTGTAGGTCACAAATAAAGAATCATTGTCTTTGTAAGATTAATTTTTTATTAAACAGCAATACACAGATTAACATTTCTTACAAGAGACATGACACTGCGTAGCACTCTGAAATGAGGATCTCACAGCTGTAGGTAAGTCATTATGGAAAATGTCCCCAGGCGTGGAGTGCAAATGGTACTGCAGCAGGCTGGGAACATACAAAGAATGTTTGGGGGGAGTTTGGGAAGGACATGGAACACAGCTCTGTATGGGCTGCAGGGGGAGTCAAGCACACATGTGTTCCAACTGGGACCTGAACATCTCTGGTCCTCCATGAGCTTTATCATCTGTTCCTGCCCTTCTATTATCTGCTCCTGCCCCTGTCTCCTCTCCTGGATATCCACTTCTAGTTTTTCATTTACTGTCACTCTCCATGCTCTGTGCTCGCTATAAGCCTGCTCAGACGATTGCAGCACATCTTGAAATATGTCCTCCGCCAGTGTGAAGGAAGTGGCCCTCAAGGGCACATCTGAAGAAGCAAAAGAAATACACAGAATCAGTATTGTGCGTGCATTCAGTCTTGAATCATAAAAGTTGCATACACTGCTTTCTCACTTTCCCTTGGCAAGCATGCAGCATAGCCAGAGCACTGAACATGGTGAGTTTGGCCGGGGGAGTGGGGGAAGGAGGTGCAAGATGGGACAACGGGTCTGGGTGGTTTCAGAAGGGGATCAGTACAAGCGCTTACAGACACTATTCTGAATACGGGCACAGTTTTCCACAGATGAGGGGTGATTGAAGCTGAAATTACACTGAGGGTAACCAAAGAGGCAAGGATCCAGCTCCTGCATGCGGGCGGCTTCAGACAGGATCCATATGCTGCTCACCTGTGTGCTGCTTTGGTTCCTGCAGAAGTAGTTGCCGATTAGCACGGCAAGGTTTTCTACAAGAGGAGAAAAAACAAACCAGCTCTGCCAAGGAACCTTTGGCAGAGTATTGCAGGAAAGTTTCCTGGAGGTCTTTATGGAGAATTCCCAGGAGATCTTGATGTGCATTAACAAACTTTTCTGTAAGACCCCCATCGCACAGCTGCACAGGGGAATGCGAAGCAGTTGCAAACAGTACCTAATGTTGTTAATTTCAATCTCTTCTCCCAAGTGCACCATGTAACAAAATAAAGGACACCTTTACCTCATGTAACCGTGCAGTATCAAAGCAAAATGAATATTTACCAGAGCTTCCCTCTCCTGCTTTAGGTGCACCAGAGCCAGGCTGGCTAGACCCCTCCAGAATCAAAAAGAGGTTCTGGCTTGCCCTGCCATTGGATGAGCCTGTCCCAAACCCTCCCTCCAGCTTGACCTCCTTGTCCACCCCTTCGTCCTCAGGGTTAACTCCAGTGGCCGCTGCCTCCAGTCCCCCAGAAGTGTCAAAGGGGCTCTGGGTGGTGGCAGTGGGCTCGCCAGTAAGCACGGCATGCAACTCCATGTAAAAGTGGCATGTTTTCAGTGCCACACCAGAGTGACAGTTGGCCTCTCTTGATTTCTGGTACACTTGCCTCGGCAACTTTATCTTAGCATGGCACTGCTGCGTGTCCCTTTCGCGCCCCTTCTCATCTATGCCATGAGCAATCTGCTCATACGTGTCAAAAGTTCCTACTGCTAGGATCAGAGCTGCAACTGCACAGCCTCCTCACCCAACAAGTCCAGCAACTTTGGTGTACTCCAGGCAGGAGCACATAAAGGACACCTCTACCTCATGTATGGCTGACTTGAGAATACCTAAGGCTGAATTTTATGGTCAGCTAAATCAAAGTACCCATTCTCATGGTGGCCAGTGCAAACAGTATAGACACACTGAAGTCATACTTGAAAGCATGTCTGGTTGACCCTCGCAATTGGGAAGCCACAATCCATGACAGAGAAAGACGGTGGCAGATTTGTCATGTTGCTGTTAACTGCTTTGAAGCAAGGGGCATTAACATTTTATGTGAAAAACATGCACAGTGCAAAGCAAGGACACAACAGCCTGCAATGGTCATGGACAATCTTGTCTGTTCCACATGTAACCGTGCCTGCAGTTCTCCCATTGGTCTAACATCACAGATATGTGTTCACCTATAGCATTCACAGGTGCCAACATTTTTTTCCTCTGGTGCATACTCCACTCCTGCCCCAAAGTCTCCGCCCTAACTCCACCCCTCCCAGCCCCATTGGACCCCTCCCCAAATCTCCCTCCCAGCCCTGCCTCCTCCCCCAAGCACACTGCATTTCCCCTCCTCCCCCCTCCCTCACTTACCGCACAAAACAGCTGTTTTGTGGTGCAAGTGCTAGCAGGGAGGACGAAGAAGCAGGACACAGTGGCATGCTCAGGGGAGGAGGCGGAGGTGAGCTGGATTGCGGGGGGCAGGGAGCTGCTGGTGGGTGCAGAGCACCCACCAATTTTTCCCCATGGGTGCTCCAGGGCTGGAGCACCCATAGAGTCGGTGCCTATGATAGCATTTGCTGAATCCTTGTACGTCCACACCAATGTGAGACTCCATCATCATTCTATGTAAGCAAATGTTTTAGTTGCCACATGTAGTTGACTACAAATAAGAGAGGAAGATGTGCACAAGACAGCGTCTATTAAGATGTGATCTGCATACTGAAGAAGTTTGAGAAAACCCTGGTGCAAACTTTTAATGTTTTCTGCATTTTAAAACAAAACTTGGATATTGATTAGATTTACGGCTTTGTTACCAAAGATGATTACAAGAGGGGAAAAATAAAGTTGCTCATGTGGATTCAGTTATAGCATGAATGTTTAATGCTATAATATTACGTTACTAATACTAACAGACAATCACATTGGGAGCAGTTTTGCGAACCTTCCAGATTAAGCATCAACATGGTTGAAAGGATTTTTTACACATTATAATGTGAGCCAGTAGGTGGCACAAGAAAGCTGTTTCAGTCCTGCCCACAGTTTATCCCAGAGCATGATAGGATGAACCACCACCCTTCTGAACAAAATCTGATCTAGAAAGTTATGCACAAAGTCTATGAGTTCCATGTAGTATTTGCCTGGAAGGATGGTGTGGTTCCTATAGCTTTTTTTTTACATGAGTATGTAGTATTTGCTCAAGAAAAATTTGCCTTGATGAATGTTAAACAAATTCTGAAATGAGAGATGAAGTGTTTTGATCTGAATAGAAATCTAAAGTCAATTCACACACAAAAACATGCAGAGCCAGAGCCAATTTTATCAGGAGCCCATTAAAAGGGCCTGCAGACTCAGAAGACTGGAAATGGGACACCAAGTTTTTCACATCTGGGTTACCAGTTGAAATCCAGCAAAGGTCATTATTGACAGAAAGTTGTTACCCAAGGATGACTACTTATCAGTCTGTGGGAAAGGAGATTGTGAGCTCAATTTGGATCCTGCTGGACAAGTTGCAAATTCATAATCAGCACTGAAGTGTCAGGCTATGCACTGAGTGACCCTAGATCAGCTCACACTGGGGAGCGGGTTCTGGGGCTTGCCCAGTGCCAGTGCTCCAGCTGAGGAGCAGGGTTGGGGGCCACTTCACGTGGCTCCAGGAAGCAGGGGCATGTCCCCTCTCCAGCTCCTTTGCATAGGGGCAGCCAGGGGGCTCCGCTCCACATCCTGACCCTGCCCCAAGTGCCGCTACCAGCTCCAGTTGTCCAGGAACCAATGCGCAAAAGAGCTGCTTGGCCATGCCTCCACGTAGCAGCTGGAGTGGGGACATGCTGCTGCTTCCAGGAGCTGCTTGAGGTAAGAGCTGCCTGGAGCCTGTGCCCTGAGCCATCCCAAACCCCTGATCCCCACCTCCACCCCAGAGCCTGCACCCCCAGTCGGAGCCCTCACCTCCCTCCACCCCAGCCTGGAGCCCCCTCCCACACCATGAAGTCCTCATTTCTGGCCTCACTCTGGAGCCCATACCCACTCCCGCACACCAATCCCAATTTCCTGAGCATTCATGGGCCACCATACAATTTCTATACCCAGATGTGGCCCTCAGGCCAAAAAGTGTGCCCACCCCGACCTAGATCCTAAACTATTCTCACTCTCCTGGAGGCTCCCAGATCAGGGACAGTGTGGGAAGCCAGAAGGAACTTCAGTCTCTCAGGCTGACCAGCCAGCTCTTTACTTCAGCACTGAATCTAGCTGAAATATTAAAAAAAAAACATTATTAATCCCATCAACCTAACACCTCTCTTTAACAGCATAGCATGTCAGGGTCACTGTGTAAACTAGAGGGCTGCACTCTGTTGCTTTTGTAGGCCAAGCAGTAGGTGTGCATGCTCGCCACGTACACTGGTGCCAGAAATTTTTCCCCTAGCAGTCCCTGTAGGAGAGTGCCAACCAGCCCCTACCCTGAAAATAAAGATTCAGGGAGGCTGGACTCATTTGGAAGGAAAACTTATTCATCATCGAGCTTCCAGTTATGGGTGGCGAACCACCAGGCTCTCCTGGGGCGGTATGAGTTCAGCTCCCTGCCCAAGTTAGAGGACTCTCTTCAAGAGCGCGACAGGAAGGAGTTCAAAGCGCTGGTGGAGGAGGGCACAGCAGCTGCCAGGGCAACCCTGCAGGCAGCTTCGGATGCAGCGACCACGGCCACGCGGTCCATGGCCTCCGTGGTGTCCATGAGAAGGGCGTCATGGCTCCTGCAATCTGGGCTGTCCAGCAAGGCACAGACCTCTCTGCAAGACCTCCTGTTTGATGGCAAAGCTCTGTTTGTGGAACAAATGGATACAAAGCTGCATGGCCTGAAAGACTCCCCCACGACTCTCCAGACTCTGGGTCTCTATGGTCCGGCTCCGGCTAAACCTAAGTTCAAGCCGCAACAGACTCTCGCTCAGGCTACCCAGTCAAAATACGAGACTGCTTATAAGAAGTCACTGGACTATAAGAGGTGCCCACAGCGGCAGTCTCAGCCTGCTCCCGAGCCTGGGTTCTCCAAGGGCAAGCTAGCGGGGAAAAGGCGGTTTTGATGGGATGCCTGGGGGAGCCCTGCCAGTTCTCATCAGGGATCCACCCTCAAAGATTCCCTTCTCCAATTGGTTGTGTGGTTTCCTCCTGGAGTGGTCGCGGCTGACATCAAACCGATGGGTCCTCAACATCATCTCCCGGGGCTACACCCTCCAGTTTATTTCCTCCCCGCCCAACTACCCCCCATCCCCATCCCTCCTGGGGGACCCCTTGCATGAGGCTCTGCTTGAGCAGGAGATGGAGCACCTCCTGAGCCTAGGAGCGGTGGAAGCAGCACCGGGGGAGTTCAAAGGCAAGAGGAACTCCTCCTGCTATTTCCTTATCCCACAGGCCAAAGGGGGGCTCAGGCCCATCTTGGACCTGCGACGCCTGTAACAGTGCATGGTGAAGCTCAAGTTCATCATGGTCTCCCTGGCCTCCATCATCTCTTCCCTGGATCCCGGGGACTGGTACGCCGCCCTCAATCTGCATGACGTGTACTTCCACATTCATATATTTGAGGGGCACAGACACTTCCTCCATTTCATGGTGGCTCAGTAACACTACCAATTTATGGTCTTCCCATTTGGCCTGTCCACTTCCCCCAGGGTATTCACAAAATGTATGTTGGTGGTGGCAGCCTACCTCAGGTGCTGGAGGGGTCCAGATCTTCCCCATCTGGAGACTGGTTGGTCAAGGGCAGCTCCCAGTCGCAGGTGCAAGATCAGAACTCACTCCTTCTGTCCACGTGCACCACTTTGGGCCTGTTGGTAAACAACACCAAGTCCACGTTAGTCCCGGTACAAAGCATAGAATTTATCGGGGTGGTAGGTGACACCACGTCGGCCAAAGCCTCCCTCCCACCAGACAAGTTCGAGACTCTGAAGGGTGTCATCAACACGATCACAAGGTTTCTGGTGACAACAGCCTGAGTGTGCCTCCAGCTCTTGGGTCATGTGCCGGCATGCACCTATGTGGTCCATCTTGCCAGACTCAGGATGAGGCCCCTCCAGCTTTGATTGGCCTCTGAGTTCTCCCAGGCCAGGGACAGGATGGAAAAAGTCCTCATGGCACCCAAGCCAGTGATCACCTCCCTATGGTGGTGGTCCTCCCCGAGAAACGTGCTCCAAGGGGTCCTGTTCAGGGGCAGGTCACCATCGCTGGAACTGGTATCTGATGCATTGGACCTGGGATGGAGGTCTCATGTGGGGAACGTTCAGACCTAAGGTCTGTGGCTGGCTCAGGATCTAACCCTCCACATAAACATCAAGAAGCTCAGGGCAGTATGCCTGGTGTGCAAGGCCTTCCACTTCGACCTGGAGGGCCCGGTGGTCAGGGTCTTCATGTACAACATGGCCTCAATGTTCTATATCAACAGGCAAGGTGAGGCCCAATCCTCTGCTGCGAAGCCCTCATGATGTGGGGCTTTTGTATAGCCCACGACATCTGTCTACAGGCCTTCCATCTGCCAGGTGCCCAGAACGCACGGGCAGATTGCTTGAACAGGGATTTCTCCTCTCAGCACAAGTGGTTTCTCCACCAAGAGGTGGTGCACACTTTTCCAAGTGTGGAAAACTCCCCAGGTGGACTTGTTCGTGACTCAGCAGAACCATCGCTGTCCCCAGTTCTGTTCCCGGGGGGGTGGCCTTGGATGGGGCACTATCTCCAATGCCTTCCTCAAGCCAGTTTCTCTATGCCTTTCCCCTCTTCTCGCTGATGGGCAAGGTCCTGGAAAAGATAAGGTCGGACAAGGCTCGGGTCCTTCTGATTGCCCCGGCATGGCCCAGGCAGCATTGGTACAGAACACCCACGGGCCTGCCGTGGCCATTGCTGTCCCGCCCAGACTTGCTCTCCCAGGACCAGGGCCACTTCCTCCACTCCAAACTAGCGGCATTCCACCTCATGGCGTGGCTGCTCAATGGTGAGATAAGGAGGAAAGGATGTGCTTGGAAGGGGTTCGGCGCATCCTTCTAGAAATTAGGTGCTCTTCCATGTGCCGAGTCTACTTGGCAAAGTGGTCTCGGTTTTCCAGATGGGTGGATGAGCATGGCGTTTTCCTGGTGGCCGCCCCGATCCAACTTATTCTGGACTACCTCCTTCACCTTAAGAGCCCAGGGCCTGGTGCCCTCGTCAGTCAAGGTGCACCTGGCAGCCATATCGGCCTTCCATCCGCCAGTGCAGGGCCACACAATATTCTCCCATGCTATGACTGGCTGATTCCTTAAGGGGTTGGTTCATCTCTTCCCATATATTAGGCCCTCTGTCCTGCAGTGGGACCTAAACCTGGTGTTGGCCCGTCTCACAGGGCCCCCATTTGAGCTGCTAGCCGCGTGCTCCTGGTCACATCTCTCATGGAAGGTGGCCTTCCTGGCTGCGATCACAGTCAGCTAGGCGGGTCTCGGCACTCAGGGCCTTGACCTCCAAGCCCCTGTACATGGTGTTTGATAAGGATAAGATCCAGCTCCACCCACACCCCTCGTTCCTCCCGAAGGTGGTCTCTGCCTATCACATGGGTCAGGACATTTTTCTGCTGGTCCTCTGGCCCAAGCCCCATGCATCCAGTGAGGAGCGCTGCCTCCACACGCTGGATGTGAGACGGGCTCTGGCTTTATACCTGGAGTGGACTAAGCTGTTCAGAAAGTCCTCGCAACTGTTCATCACCTCGGCCAAGGGAATGAAAGGTCAGCCGATCTCCACGCAGTGGCTCTTCAACTGGATCACCTTATGCATCCATACCTGTTATGGCCTGGTGGGAATCCCTCTGCCACCAATTGTGAGGACACACTCAACTCGAGCACAGGCCTCGTCAGCTGCCTTTTTGGCCCGTGTCCCCATCCAGGACATTTGTAGGGCTGCTACGTGGTCTTCAGTTCACATTTTCACCTCGCATTATGCGATTGTCTCCCAAACCAGGGAGGAGGCCGGGTTCAGCAGGGCTGTGCTCCATCCCAAGAACTTGTGAACTCCTACCCACTTCCAGCAGATCCAGCTTGGAATCACCTACTGTGGGATACACATGAGCAATCACTCGAAGAAGAAAAGACAGCGACCTTTTCCGTAACTAGTGTCCTTCGAGAAATGTTGCTCATGTCTATCCCGCCCTCCTTCCCTGCTGCCGGAGTTGTCTGGAAAGAAGGAACTGAGGGTGGGGGGACCGTGCAGCGACCCTTATACCTCGCCATGGAGGTGCCATTCCAGGCGTTGCTGAGGTGCTCCCCTATGGGTACTGCTAGGGGAAAAACTTATCGTACCGGTGCACGTGGTGAGTGTGCACACCTACTGTGGAATACACATGAGCAACACATCACAAGGAACACCAGTTACGGAAAAGGTAACTGTCTTTTCATGCCCCAGGGGCACCTTCCTCTTCTAGTCGCCCTCAAACTCCCTGTGTGCCACCCTTCCATCCCCTCTATTTCATGGACCCCCAGCAACCCCTCCCTTATGCCAGGGATTCTCTGTGTCCTTCATTCTCCCCCTATGCCAGGGGCACTGTGTGACCCTCTGCCATGTGGCAGGGGTTCTGTGTGTCCCCCAAGCTATTGTCCTTCATTGCCCCCCTCATTCTCTGTCCTTTCCCCCATGTTGCCATTCTTGCTCACACCAGGGTCTCCTATTTCCCCCCAACATCCCGCCAGAAATTCCCATGTGCTCTCACTGCCAGGGGCTCTGTGCACCACTCCACTTCCCACTGCCCCACATATCAGGGGCTCCGTGTGCCCTATTCCACTCCACCATTCTTATTGCTCTTCTTTCTGATAAGTCCATCCAAGGTGTCAAAATCAAAAAGGGTTTTGGCCACTGAAGCCTAGAACATTCCCTGAAATTTTGGAGTTGATCAGATGCAGCATTCAAAAGTTATCATGTTACAGACAAACAAGCAAAAAGAGAAATGATATCGAGCTGAGTGTAAGATCTCACTTTGTTCAGCCAACAAACTGCTGCAGCGCTCCTGTTGTGACATAACTTTTCAATCACACAAACATGCCCACCCATCAACTTCTCCCTGGTTGCCAATCTCCCCACAACTCCTCTCTGCCCCTCCCACTGCTCTTCAGTTCGTCCTTCACCATTTGTTTTCCAGCTCTCCTTCCCAAGCTGCCCCCCTGGCTTCTGCTACCCTCCTTTCCACTATAATGTTCCTCTTACACACACACCCCCATTTGCTTTCTTCTTTCTAGCTACCGCTTCTCTCTGCCTTTCTCCTCTTAGCAGGTCTTTCCATCTCTCCCCTGCTTCAATGGCTCCAGCCAAGCACTGCTTTCCTGATGCAATTGCTCTCCAGATGCCTCTTTCCCACTGACCTTTCTAGTCCCCAGCCTCACCCCATTTAAATACCTCCTTACCCACCTCTCCACTACTAATCCTGCTGCTTCCTGCCTACTTCTTCCCTACTCACTCCTCCAACTCTCCCTCATTGCAAAAGTTCCCCAGCCACTTCCTACCACTACAGCTTCTTTCCTCAGTTTGTCTTTCTAGCACTTTAGTGGCTTCCACATGCACACGCTCCTCCTGCTCCACTTGTCTCTTTCTCCTCCAGTTCCAGTCGCACTACTCTTTTCCACCTACTTATCCCCCACTGTTCAGAAACACAAATCCCTGATGAACTCAAAGGTTCCAATCCAATCATAAGAAATTTCTCTACTTTCCCAGCCTTTCCCTTACCCCCATTTCACTTCCCACATGACATCCCAGTCATCCTCCTTGCTCACTTCATGTCCCCTCCATCACCACTAATCCATTTTGGTTCTTGTACCATGCTCATCAGTATAGTAGCTGAACACTTATTACCTTTCTGTCCCTGCTTAATCCATCCACTGCCCACAGCCCAATTAGTCTCTCTTTAGATCAGCCCCTTCTCCCATTTGCCTATACCGGGCTGATTCAATGATCACATTCTTTTCTTTTGTTTTCTTTCCCATCAAGACATTTTCTGGACAGATGCTCACTCTTAGTCTCCTTCCACCTCTTCATGAATCTCAAACAACAAGAAGAATTAGAGATTTAAAACACTTAGGCCTTGTCTACCTAGGAAAATTGACTCACATACTGATAGCAGAATAAACTATTCCAGAGTAAGGTATTCTGAAATAGCTCCCTGTGCGGACACTCAATTATGGAATAAAAGTCATTTTATCTGAAGAATTCATGCCCCTTTTTCAAAAACTTTATCAAAATGATTAGCAAAATAGTTATTGTCATTTAAGCAAAAATATTCATTAACATTTTTGGTAATGTCGATAAATTTTGTGAAAAAATACAAAAAAAACCCCAAACCACAAAAAGATCAGTTTTGAATACTTTAAAATGAAATATATATTTTTTAATTTTACTTGAAAACAGTTTTCGTTTTTTGATCAGCTCTATAAGGAAGGGCCTACTCAATCTGTGTGGGGGGAAGGGGGTGCATGATTTAGGTCTTTAATGAGGTTTGCATAGAATTTTTAAAGGTCTGCCAAATTTTGGCTTGAAGTTAGTGTCAAAAGAGTAAAAGCAAATATATCTACAGTTTCTAGTGAAATAAATCACAGGAGGAACAATAGGGAAGTAATTAAGATAATTTCCTGTTGTGCCTATCCATAGCTGTAGAACAAATGGTACATCTGAACACTAATTGTGAATTTTCACAGGTTTGGGGCTCTGAAATTTACATTCTTTTCAAGTAACTTTCTGTGTTAGAATTCCTTGTGCTTTTTTTTTTCTTTTTTTTTTACCCTTTCACAGCAAAATTGATCCGTGTTTAAATAAACAAACGAATTTGGTAGGCTTTGATTTTTCTCTCAGAACAGGTATTAATTATAGTATCTTATGAAAAACAGATCACAAATAAGTAATCTTTAAGGCACCTAAACGTTTTAAAAATCCTCCATATTTGTTTTTTAATTATATTTACAGTCATACAGATATTGCTCCAGTTTCTCCCAAAACAACTTCTGCCTAAATTTTTATGCTGTAAGCAAGTTTTTACAGTAAAATTACACATCTTTCAAAATATGATGTATAATGGAAAATGCTAACAACTTTAATTTCAGGCATTTATTACGGTATTTTTGTAAAATTACGTTTTGCTGTATATTTTTTAAACCTCTCTCTTCCCTCGAATGTTGCTTGACTTCTTAGGTCCCAATTCTGCTATGAGC
This sequence comes from Gopherus flavomarginatus, assembly GCF_025201925.1. NCBI lineage: Eukaryota > Metazoa > Chordata > Testudines > Testudinidae > Gopherus > Gopherus flavomarginatus. The sequence continues at coordinate 77,077,490 of NC_066617.1, read as the reverse complement.
TCAACGCAATCAAACACCTGCCTCCCCCACAACCCCTTCCCCACAGAAATATCATGGCCTTTTGTTGATTGTTTGTGGGGGCAAGGAATGTGATTTCTTTTGTGTTTGGTTTTGATACTGTCAGATAACTAAATTCCTAAGATATTTGACTGTCTCTCTTTCAGGGATGTTCCTTTATTGTCCACTCTATTAATGGGTATAGATACTTGAAATATTGTTGCTAAGAAAAAAATAAAAACAAATAAAATCTTCAAATCAACTGCAGGCTCACATAAAACATTGTAAAACCATGCATGCAGCATTTACCAAGGCCAAGTATGTAACTCTGCATCATCTTTTTGAGGAGACCTGTAAATCATAACTCTGATTCTTTTGGGACATGACAGTGTTATTGTCACACGTTTGGCAATGTATTCCATAATGTTCCATACTACATGGCCTGGAGGACTGCAATGTGCATGCAGAGCTCCCATTTGCCTGCAGAGAGCCCTAGTGAAGTCACTCGGGCTCTGCCAAAGTGTAGCAGGATTAGGGCCTAAGCCATTTTAGTGATTCTATTTCGGTCCTTGGGAGTATCAAAATAAATGGTAAGATTTATAGAGCTGTTGATGTAAAAAAGCCCTAAAGGTATCTGAGTTTCTGTTAACTAGTACACACATGACACAAACTGACAGAGAGCCAGTAACTGTTGGTTTTGGTTTCTAAATATTCAGACCTAGAGAGTTTTACATACTTTCTTGTTTGGAGGTATAAGACGGCAGCAGTTGGAATGGCTTTTTGTGTCATATATTGGGTCTATTAAATCAGTAAGAACAGAGTGAAATCATGGTTTAAATTAATATAAAAGGTTGGCTGTACGGGCTGCACAACTGTTGATTGTAGCTCTTCAGTTTTAATAATAGTAGCTTGTTGGAATGTATAAAGAATCTGCATTAAGTACTAATGGAGGCCATCATACACTGATAAACAATCTGGCAACCGCTAATGGAAGTGTTATGTACCATACATAGAATTAAAGTTTTTTGTTCTTGATTAGATAAAAACCATATTACCTTGAATTTATGGATTTGTAATTCTGCTTCTTCTATGTGAATAATGGTACCATTATTTACCCACAGACCTATTTTTCCACCTTGTTTCCATCTTATATTGCTTTTAACAAGCTTACAGAGTCATAGTTGCTTGACTATCCCATGTGGGCAGTACAGTAATTCCTCACTTAAAGCCGCCCTGGTTAACACTGTTTCTCTGTTATGTTGCTGATCAATTAGAGAACATGCTCATTTAAAGTTGTGCAATACTCCCTTATAATATCGTTTGGCAGCCGCCTGCTTTGTCCACTGCTTGCAGGAAGAGCAGCCCGTTGGAGTTAGCTGGTGGGGGCTTGGAACCAGTGTGGACCTGCAACCCCCCTATTAGCTCCCCGTTCCCCTAAGTTCCCTGTGCGGCAATCGCCCAGCAGGCTATCAATTGCCGGCAGTGCAGCTGTCCCTCTCCTAACTGCCATATGCTGCTCCTGCCCTCTGCCTCGGAGCTGCTCCAGGGAGCCTCCTGCTTGCTGTGTGGGGTGGGTGGGAGAAGGGGGCTAATGTCAGGGTGTCCCACTCCCCGCTGCTCCTGCACCCCACTTACTCCATTTCCATGGGGGTGGGGGACTACACAACAGGGCTCAGGATGGAGGAAGCTTCCTTGGAGCAGCTGCTGTCTAAACTTGCTGATCTACTTAAAAAGGCAATGTACTTAGAGCGCGGTCAGCATACTTAAAGGGGCAAGATATCTCACACTGGGTGTGTGTCTCTGTCTCTGTCTGACATGCTGTCTCCCCTCCCTCCATTCGTGTTGCCTTGTAGAGTGTGAGGCTACATTAACAACAATTGGTTTACCCTTGAGGGCTCAGCCAAAAGCTAGTTCATCATTTAGCAGTAAGGCATTCCCTGGGAAATATCTCACCCTCTTCCACCCTCTGACTTCACCACCTCAACCTAGCTTCACAATCATAGCTGTGTACAGTATTAAGCTGTCTGTTTAAAACGTGTGTGTGTGTGTGTGTGTGTGTGTGTGTGTGTGTGTAAAACAAATTCCCTTGAACCTAACCCCCCACATTTACATTAATTTTTATGAGGAAATGGGATTTGCTTAACATCGTTTCACTTAAAGTCGCATTTTTCAGGAACATAACTACAACGTTAAGCGAGGAATTACTGTAGTGTATACTTTTAAAATTATTTTAAGAATGTGAGGCCTCTGTACACTATGGTAATTAGGGCAGCAGAAATATTGGTAATAATGGGAAAAATGGAGTTTGATGCAATGAGAATTAAGTAGACTTTGTAATTAAATGCTCACTAGTCTTTAAAATTTTATATAGAACTGGGTGCATATTTAAATTAAATCTGTTCTATTTGGGACAGTTTATTAATCACGGAATTGAGATTACACAGCTTTGGCTTTCATACTATAAACATGATGACCCTTTTAATATGTTTTACAGTTGCTAGAATCTCTGTTTTCAGCTAACATATTATCTTTTATACCTTGCCAGTTCATATATTAAAGGTAATCTGCATTTTCTTTCTGTTATATTTCAATGCAACAGCCATCACAATACAGAAAAGGAAAAATATTTTCCTCTCTCAAGGTTTCAAGTTCTGTGCTTTTAGCCTTTCTATTACTTGTCACTTCAGGGGCAGAGCTAAGGTGAGCAACTGTTTAAGGATGAGCTCAAAAAGTGAATGGCCTCTGTGAAGAAGGCGGCATTTGATTAACATATTTATAGCATCAGTAGGATTTCATTGCAATTTTGAGGCTGAGAGTCCAAGAACAGTCCTTCCATGATGGAAATGAATGGGAGTTAAGCACCTTAATTCCTTTGAGGATCTGGGCCTTTCTTACATTGAGGTCAAGAAGGATAAGAAAATAAGTTGCCTTTTCTCAAGTGTGAAAATAAGACTGAAAGGTATGGACTTAGTGACAGAGGTGGGCAAACTATGGCCTGCAGGCCACATGCAGCCCGTGGGACGGTCCTGTCCGGCCCCCGAGTTCCTGGCCCAGGAGGCTAGCTCCCGGCCCCTCCCCCGTTGACCCTCTCCCCCGCAGCTTCAGCTCACTTGCTGCACTGCTGGCGCAATGCTCTGGGTGGCGGGGCTGTGAGCTCCTGGGGCAGCGCAGCTGCAGAGCCTGGCCTGTGCTGTGTGGTGGTAGTGGCGGCCTGGCCCAGCTCCAGCTGAGCAGTGCCACTGTAGCGCTGCCAACCACCAGTGCTCCAGGCAGTGTGGTAAGGGGGCAGGGAAGAGCAGGGGTTGGATAGAGGGCAGGAGATTTTGGGGTGGTCAGGGGCTGGGATGTGGATAGGGGTCAAGGTGGTCGGTGGGGATACAAGGGGTTGAATGAGGACAGAGGTCCTGGGGGGCAGTCAGGAAGGAGGGGGCAGTCAGGGGACAGGGAGAAGGGGTGGTTGGATGGGGCAGAGATCCCAGGGAAGCTGTCAGGAATGAGAGGAGGGGTTGGATGGGACGGTGGGGTCCGGGGGCATGTGGATGGGGCAGGGATCCCAGAGGGGCCGTCAGGGAATGGTGGGGTTGGATGAGGCAGGAGTCCGAGGGGCGGGGGTGGGCCACAACCCCCTCCCGTAACCAGCCCTCTATACAATTTACGAAACCCAATGCGGCCCTCAAGCCAAAAAGTTTGCCCGCCCCTGGACTAGAACATAATTAAGTGGGAGATCCTTGTAGAGAGAAATCTTATAAGTAGGTAAGTACTGTGACACTAAACTTCAGGAGAGGGATTTAAAGAATAATTGAGGAAGTTAGTAACAACTTAATGGGAAAGTTGGGAAATGAAAATCCACACAATCACCATGTGGGCTTCCTAAGCATGTCTTATCAGAGTCACAGGTGGTATGCATAGCTAAGAACAAGGAGCAAGAAAAATACCATGTTAAATGGCAGGGAATATGAGATTTTTCACACTAAAATAATCTTTTTAAAAAAGTAACCTAACAAGTGATAACAGAACAGAATTTACATTTTGGTAGATAAAATGTAAAATGGAGATTAAGAGGGAATTTGAAGAACAAACAGCTACAAGTGTAAAGACAAATATGAAACTCTTTGAGTATCTGAAAAGTAGGAAGCCTGCTGGTGAGACAGAATGTGTAACCAGAGGGCAATCAGAAAGAATGCTCCAGTTATTCTTCAAGGCCCCGACACTACACAATAAACCCCTGTACCTTGGCAGAGTGCCACTGAAGTCCGTGTGCAAGGGGCAATATTAAAGTTCTATGGATAAGGCCTCAAGTTCTGAAATTCTTCTGATTTATGTTGCAGCCATAATTCTGAGTAACAGAACAGAGAGACAGAAGAGAAGGGCATAAATGAGCATTTGGGAAACACGTCCCACAAGGTTAAGGTCTTGTGTATACCTGGGTGAGGCAGGGCGAGTGGTTTGAAGTACAGGGGAAGGTAAGTACCGCCATGAGGAATGGGAGTGGGTGAACATCATTAAGAGAAGTCTGAGATAGAAAAAGAGAAGAGGAAACAGGGTAGCAGTGTGGGGATAGGGGTGGGGGAGGATTTGAGCTGAGGCGAAGGAGGCAGCAGCATGAATGGGTGAGGCAATACTGGGATTTTGTGAAGGGATGAGGTGCAGTGTGGGGGTATTTTTCAGAAGGTGGGGATAGTAGCAAGGGAAAGGATAGAGAAGAGGAATTGAGTCAGTGGGTTGGGATTTCATGGGCAAGGACTGAAGGAGGGATATTTCACTAGGGAGGTTGGTAAGATTTCATCAAGGGGTGGTGGTCTGAGGCACGAGTGTGGCTTGAGATGAGACAGTGAGGGTGATTTACTGGCAGTAGGGGAGTGCTGAGACAGTGGGCATGTAAGTGATGATGGTTTAAAGTAATGGAACTAAAGTAGAGGTGTGTGTGTGTGAGAGAGAGAGACAGAGAGAGAGGGAGATGGTGGAGTTCACCAGAAGGGGGAGATTTTTCTAAAGGTGGTGAGGTGGGAGAAGGGTAAATTTCAGTGGGGAAATGAGTACAGAGGATTTTCGCTGGGTTTGGGAAGTTGCATATAGCAGGCAAATGGAGAAATGCCATGAAGTTGAGTTCAGGGCCTTGCTTCATTAGGACAATAATGTACATTTCTTTAACATTTTACAATCCTGCCCTTGTAAACTGCCTCTTTGAATAAGTCTGTGTTAAAAATCTACATTTGCATGGAATTTTGTGGATTTGGGTAATTTGGTTGCACTGCTAGAAGGCGACAGAAACATTAGACAATTTGCAACCTTTTAAAAAGGAACCAATTTCAAGGTGCCTAGTCTCAATACATACTAAATTTCCCCAAGTTTTTAAGAATGCACACCAGATTTAACCATATACATTTGAAACATGAGCGTTTATTGTTTTTTTATTTACAAAGCAGACCAAAATTAGCCTTCCAAATCCTGGTTGCAATTTAACTAAGGAGAAGAGACTCACTCCATAATAAAAGCTATGCAAAATTCACTATTTTAGGCTTACGATCCTTTGTCTGCATGCTGTTTAATACTTAACATAAAATAAAAGTGCATTTCTAGGCTTTGAAAATATCATGTGCTTAAGATTTTTAGAAGGAAAATGCTGTTCTGAAAATGTTTTCCAACTTAGTAAGTTTCTCCCTATTGCGGCTGAGGAAAACATTAAGTGAGATACTAAAACTATTTGGGACTTTATCCCTGAAAGCTCACCAGCACAGACACCCTTATTAAGACGCAAACATCTGACAGTCAGCATTTTTGCATTGGGCACTTAAACCAACCTCACCACAACATAACTTCTGTTAATAAATAACAGACTGTGAGGGTCACAGAGCCTTTTTTGGCATAAAAAAAACACCACCACATTTTTTGAGAAGTAAAAATATCTAACAATGGCTGATGCAGCTACAGCCCAGAAAGGATAGAAAATGTACATAATATATTGCATGGAAAGAACAGTTTCTCCGCCTCGGGTCCGTTTTTAGCTATTCTTTTGCCTCATCAGTGACTCTGGGAAGTGTGTGCAGTGGAGAAGAATTGGTATTGTGTTGGATGCATCTCTCTCTGAAGAGAATGCCCCTTTGCATACTGTCAGGAAGAATGCTACAGAGTGGAAGCAATATCTGCCACATAAATTCAGAACTCACCTGAAAGATATTAAATTTTACCGCTTTTACATTTCAATCATTTTCAAAATTGACAGCTTTATGGCCGGTGAAATAACAAAAACAAAAACAAACAAACAACCACAATCAAATCCAAGAATTTTCTTTTTTTGAGAGGGTTTAGACAAAAATGTCATTGATAAATGGAAATTAGAAAAATGTCAACGAGCTGTAGTATGTACATATTGTTGAGTGAATACTGTGGTAAATAATTTTAGTGCTGGGCAGAATTAAATTTTCTGAAGTTAATATCCTGCTTTTTATTGAAAGTTTTCCAAAATATCCCAAAGGATTAAATGTTATGATTTGGACTATTCCCTTGCCTTGAAAAATACAAGAGGAATCATTCTAGACTGACAAGATTCAAGTATGAACTTTTTTTCTTCACAGGTGCCCCTCAAAAATACTGTCACAGAGTGAAACTTAGAAGTGAATTAAGAGATCACCAGAGCGCCGTTGAATGTTGGCCAGGTGACAGAATGCTAAAACTGGAGAGGAGAGGTACATGAGGTCAAAGTAGAACCATGGATTAAGTCTATTATTTATATTGTAGGAATGCCTAGAGGCCCCAGTCAGGGTCTAGGGCACCACTGTGCTAAACACACAATGAACCATCCCCCCCCAAAAGAGTTTACATTTTAAAATCCATTAAGAGTTTTATTAACCAGATGGCCAAATTTGCAATGGAATCTGAATGAGATAGGAAAGAGATGGATGACAATGAGATATGCTCCAACTTCCACAGTTCCAGGTATCTGGATTTCCTTTGTTTAGGACACAAACTTCTATATCATGCTACCACATCTCTCTTCCACTGTCCCAAGATGCCTGCATCTACTGAAATAAGCAAATCATTCAGTGTAGTTAATATACCCCTTGTGAACCAGGATAAGGTGGATCATGCCGTTCCAAAACTTTAAAACCGCGAATGTCTAAAAACTCCATTACATTTCAGGGTATCTACCATGATATTCAGGGAATAAACCTTGGTTGATCATGCTTCCTAGGCAAACTTCTGGCAGTTGATCTACAGAAATTTAGGGTATCCATGAATGCTGTACACTTTACCCAAACTATCTGCTGTACTTGATAGTGAGACCTACACAGCTACAGTCTTAAGGACGGGTTAGCCCTAACATTATTTAGAATGGAAAGATGCCTCAGTATTTCTTAGCGAGTGAGAGAGAATGCCATGTCTTGACTACAGCCATCTTTCATTTCCAAATTCAAATGAATTCTGAGGGAATTAATGTAAATGACAAATTTCAGTTTGTCGTTTACCAGATCTGTGGACAGCAAAAGGAAGTTAGTAGGCATATACAGTAATTCATGAGAGTTGTAATCAGCTAGAGACTTTACAAAGCATCATTCAGTCCACTGTATATACAGGACTGTTAAACAAGAAAAGATTTTAATAGGAGAAATAAAACACCAGTAACACATACTATTAAACCAATTGTTTCTTACATGTATTGTAAGTAGGATCTGACAATGGTTCTGTTGAACAAGAACACCCTTTCTCAAATCTTCGGATTCAAACTTTTTGAGGTTCTGAGGTGTTCAGATAAGTTTATATTATCTCCTTTTCTGTCTGGAACCACAAGTACAAGGCAGGAAAGGATGTGCTTGTGGTATTTCTGGTCAGACCCTAGGGTCAGAAACCTCCCCAAAGACCCATTATCATTCTTATTCATGTATATTGTGGTAGCACCTGTAAGACCAAGATCATATTGTGCAAGGTGCTGTACAAACACCGTGTTGCTGTCATTGTGCCAGAGCCCTCACAATCTACATTTTCCAGCCCACTTTGCTGTGGGGGCAGCTTTAGGGATAACCTCTGAGCTGTGGGAATAGTTAACCAAACCCCGGAGTGGGTGGCACTCGGCTGTTTCTGTGACCACAGGTGGGCTCCCACTAGGTGAGAACAGTCCATCTCAGCTGAGGCCCGGGCTTTCGGCCAGGCAGGGCTGTTCGCGGGAGCGGGAGCGGGAGCGGGCTCTCCTCACACTGGGACGCAGCGCAGCGGCGGGTTCGCACCGCTCTGCGCTTAGGACTCGAGCTGCCCGACAAGGACCCTTCCCGAGCCCCGCTGGGAAGCCGGGTCCCGGTGCCCGACGCCTCGCTGGGCTCGCCACGTGCGGGCAGGTGTCCCCGCGGGTAGGACGCCGCGCTCCGGGCAGTGGCAGGGCGGCCCCCCTCCTCCCCCGCACCCCATTGTTAAAGCCTCTCGGCCGCTTCCGCTCGCGCTTCGGCTCTGCTCGCCGCCGCCCGGCCCGGGGCGCTCGGGAAACTTCGGAGCAGCCGCTCAGCTCCTTCCGGGAGCGGGGCAGTGGGAGCCGCCGCGACTCACCTGGCGCCGGGGCGGACAGCGCCGCGGCCCCTTTCCCCGCAGCAGCGAGGTAGGAGAGCGGGTGCGGGAGCGGGCGGCGCGGGAGTCGTGCTGGGCGCTGCTGCGGGCGGGCGGGGTGGTGCGGAGACGGGGCTGCGCGGCGGAGCCTCCCCGGGCGGGGTGGCCCCCTGCAGCGGGTAATGCGGAGCCCCCGGGACTAGCCCGGTAGTTCCTCCCCCTCCCCACCCCGGAGCAGGCTGGGGGGCGCTCTCTGCTCTGGCCCCACCGAGGTAGGGGGCGCGGGAGCAGCCGGAGCGTGTGGAGCGGGGTGACCCGGGGGGGCGCTTCCCCGCGGGGGGGATTGTTGGCGGGGTGGACAGGGGCCCTCGGTGGGGGGGCTTTTTGGGAGGGGCTGAGTGGTGCTTTCCCGTGGGGGAGCCGAAGAGGGGCTGTACTGGGGGCGGGGGGTGGGATTGTTGGGGGGGTTCGCAGCCCCCCCCAGGAGGAGGTTGGGGGGGTTCATAGGGTCCCCTCTGGGGGTGGGGGCGGCGAGAGAGGGTCCCCCCGGGGGGTGGAGGGGGGGCGCGGCCGGGCTCCCCGGGGGCGGGGCTCACTCTCTCCCCTGTGCTCTCCGCAGGCTCTGGTGCCTGGGCCCGTAGCCGCCCCTCCTCCCGGAGCATCGCCCGTTTGCCCCGCTGGGAACATGGCGTCCGGCGGCTACCGGGGCAGCACCACGGACTTTCTGGAGGAGTGGAAAGCCAAGCGGGAGAAGATGCGGGCGAAGCAGGCGCCGCCGCTGCCAGCGGCACCGGCCGGGACTGACGGCAAAGTCCCCGGGAGCGCCGCCTCGGCGGCCGAGCTCAACAGCGCCCTGCACCCCGCCGCCCCGCCGCACCCCCCGGAGCGGGGCGCGCCGGCCCCCAGCGGGGGCACGAACTGTGTCCCCCTCGCCGCCAGAGCCGCTTCCAAGGAGCCCCCGCCCCCAGCCGGGGGCAGAGCGACCGAGCCTGCGGGGAAGCCCCCCGGCTCGCCGGAGGAGGAGAAGGCGGCGGCGGCGCCGGCGAAGGGGAAAAGCTCCGGTCCCAGCGCCAGGAAGGGGAAGGGGCAGATCGAGAAGAGGAAGTTGCGGGAGAAGAGACGATCGACAGGTGTGGTGAACATCCCCGCCGCCGAGGTGAGCCCCGCGCCCCTGCCTGGGGTAGAGGGGGAGTCTATGGGGTGCTCAGGGGCTTGGTGAGCTCGCTACAGCCCTGCTGGGAGGCTGCACCTGAGCAGCCAGCGCCCAGCTGTGAGCTCTGCTGTCTGCCGATCCCGCCCTGGAGCTGCTCAGGCGGCGGGATTCCTTCCAGTTTCTTGTTCCCTCCTGCTCAGGATGAGGGGTGGGGAAGCTGCCTAACCCGTGAGCTGTGCTGTATCACAGGCTGCCGCTTAACGCGGGCTGAGCATCGTCCATCCAGTCCTCAACCCTTTGGGGACCAATACTAGGCCTATCGGTGGCAAAGCTAAAGGTTTGGGTTTGGGAATCGTTTGGAGGGATTTTGGTGGTGTGCTGGACCAGGGTTGTAACATCATTCCCCCTCCCCCCCCACTGTGATATTAAAAACAAGATTAAACAGTCCTCTGGTTCCAAACACTTTGGGCTGGGTCTGAGTCCAGTGTTGTGATGCTTGCATAGCTGCAGGCTTGGGCTTCTACTGAGGAAGGATTAGTGAACATTGACAGGAACAGCATCTTCAATATATCCTTGATCACTTTTTAAAATAGTACAAGTATAACACTTTTTAGTGTGTCCTGGTTGAAACTAGGATGTGAAATAGTGTGTGTGCATGTATTAGAATTGCAAAGTATTCATTAATATGAAACACCTTCATAATTATAGTCTGGTTATCTCACCACTTAAGACTCAGTGTGGTGATCTTTTATCAAAGGTAATCTTTAATGCTTATCTTCTGGTTTTTGTCATCTATTACTCTAATCTGAAGGTGAGTTTTTAATCTTAATAAATATGTAAAATTAAAAAGTATATTGGTTCATGTTACTAATCAGTTACTTTACTGATCTAAACACTGAAGAAAGGAAATCATGGTATCAAGCTCTGGATAAATATTCAGGTGTAAATATACTTCTTAATCTAAAACAATTTCCTGCACTGGAAAAAATGTAGTGGTTTGAAGTGCATTTTTTTGATGCTGAGAAGAATATTTTTATCAGCCAACACAACTGTTCTTTGTGGTTTGCTACTAGCATGAAAATCTGGCATTCATTTAAAATACTCTTATAGGAATTCAGAAGCATGATAACCAGATCATTTGCTTTTTACAGCTGAAGGCTAGAGGAGACTGAAAACAAGGCTGAATTGCATTCTTCAATTTTTTATTGATAATAAAGAACAACACTATTTTAGAAAACACGTATATCACTCTTTCTTCTCATCTATTAGTGACTGCTGCATGAAAAACAGTCTTTTGTGTCTTATGCAGCAGGAGAAGATGAAATCCTATTTTCCTCACCTGAAGTCACTAATCCTTTCTTTGTGATGATATAATCACTTTCACAGCAACCACTTGTAATACCAGAAGCATTGTCAGGTGAGGAATAAGCAGCAGGAACAAATGACGTCTTAAATAAAAAATTCTGTTTTAGGGCTCAGTCCCATAACTTTCACTCAAGTGATTAGCCTCATTTCTTGCACAGTCTTCACTTTGAAGTGAAAGGTTGCAGGATTGGATCCTAAGTACTCCCACTGTAGAAAGTGAGGAAAGTTGTGAGTTAAAAAAACACAACAAAACTCAGAGCTTGAAAACTTCCTTGATACCTACGTGCCTGAAGACTGATCCTTCTAGCCTGTGTGAAAAATACGTGTACCACCACACCTATTTAAATTAAGTACCACATCTGCATTTCCACCAAATAAATAGTTTTATATAATCAGTTAGTTATTTCTGCTCCTGCACTTTAAACCAATAGTGTCCTGCCTTCTTATTGTTGCTCCCACCTCTGCTGTCCTTCTCTTGAACCTGGGCCCTCTGCTTTTTGCTTGCACTCCCTTACTATTAGAGGAACAATGGCTTAGGGCCTGCTACACTTTTTTTTTTGGGCTTCTCCCTCCCTTCAGTCACAAGTAGCCTGGATGGATCTGCTCCCTTACTTTCCCCTCTTATACTACTAAAGAAGTGGATTTGTTGGGGCCGCTGTGCTGCTGCTCTACTCCAAAGAGATAGCCAGCTTCTTTTTTCCCATTTGGTCCCAAATATCTGCTTGCCTTGGGTGACCACTTTTTTCTGTCTCTGACTCTTTAAGAATAACTTCGCAAAATCTTTCACCATGTGTCAACATTCCTTGGAATAACTTAATGAAGTTTTTGACATGGTATATGTTTTGTCTTAAAACTTTGAATAACTTCATAGCCAGTAACAATAAACAAATGGTTCTTTCACACCTTTGTGTCTCTCTCTAAAATTAGGTACACTTTGACCAAGAAACTGATTTCTTTTTAATGTCAACTTTTGTTATAACATTTATATTTATGATGGTAGCTAAATAAAATTACTTAATCTGCAGATCTGAGAGAGTGCTTTAAGGTGCTGATTGCATTTTTTATTTCAAATTGTTGTAGCTCGTGGGTAGAATTCATAAGTGGTGAACATTGTATCTTGACAGGCAAATATTTACATGAAACTGACTTTTTTGAGATCAGGCCAACTTCTTGAAAGTCTAAGACTAACATTTTTAAATAGGAGTATATGTAGCACTAAGAATTCAAAATTCAAGGCCAGAAAGGCCTCAAATCATTGTCTGGTCTACATAACACAAGCCATTACATTTCATCCAGCTATCCCAATGTTAAGCCTAAAGATGTTAGACCCAAGCATTTCAGTTCTCAAAAGACTTAGGATATGTCTACACCGCATCTGGGAATGAGCATTCTAGCCTGGGTCTGCAAAATTGCGCTAGCGTGTCTTGTGCCATCTTGCTAAAAACAGCTGTGTAAATATTTCGGTTTGGGTAGGGGATCAGGCTCTGAAGCCTGCGGGGCTGTGAACTTGATAACCCAAGCCGCAACATTAAACAACATCTGCACAGCTATTTTTGGAGAACTAGTGTGAGTCTGTGGACCTGTCTGGAAGGTTCGCTCCCAGACGCTTAGTAGGCGTGCCCTAAGTTGTATGCCACAGACAGAGAACAGCCCACTGCAATGGGAGGGAATTGATTAGGTCAGATGCATTAATGTGGTGATCCACTCCCCATGCTGCAGACAGAGGTGAAAACTCAAGGTCTCTATCAATCTGACTGGAAGAAAAAAATCCTTGACCCCAAATCTGGTGGCCAATTTGACCCTGACCAAGACAAGACATCTGAAAGAGACGATTCTCTGTACCACCTCAGAGTACTGATCCACCCCCCCCCCCCGTGTTATGTTTCCCACTCTGGACAATCTGTGACGCTTCAGAGGAAGGCTGACAACCTGAAAGTACGCTTGGCCAGTTATGAATGGGGAAAGAAAATATTCCTTCCTGACCCCTGCATGCGACTAGCTGAAACCCTGAGGCGTGAGATTTGATTATAGTTATTGTCACTAAAAATTAGGGTGACCAGACAGCAAGTGTGAAAAATTGGGATGGGAGTGGGAGATAATAGGTGCCTATGTAAGAAAAAGCCCAAAAATCGGGACTGTCCCTATAAAATTGGGACATCTGGTCACCCTACTAAAACCAGAGTTCATTAATACATAAATGTATTATCTGAACTTCAAGAAAATAGTCTAGTATAAGTACTTTATAAACCAAATTAATTATGTAATTAGTATTCTGAATTGTCGCTACATGTACTTCCTTTCATATGTTCAGCATATAGTTTGAGATGACACTGTGCACTTTAAAGCAACATGTGTACATAAGGTAAAGACATTTTCCCCTTTACATGACTTTAAGACAAAACAAAAAAAACCCATAAGTTTGCTGGACCTCTATACTTGGGTTGAAAATGTTAGAATGAGAAACACAGAAACAGTGGCACCGATTGATGCCTTCCCCTTTCAGGTCACTAGATAGATTTTTCTAATGCTATACATAGTGACTTAGCTGTTCTATATATTAACTTTAATGGGACAGAAGCATTTTTAACCCCATCAGCACTTTTAAAATTTACCCTGCTACATAGGCGCCGACTTCCCCTCTGCCTGGTGGGTGCTGGACCCATCTGCCCTGCCTCTTCCCGCCACTGCACTGCCCTCGCCCCACCTCCATTCCACCCCTTCCCCAAAGTCCCTACCTTTTCCCACCCCAGCCCTGTCCCCTTCCCACCCCTATCCCACCCCCTTTCTCGAAGTCCCCACCCCTGCCCTGCCTCTTCTTCACCATGTCCCCTGAGTGCACCTCATTCCCACTCCTCCCCCTCCTCACGGAAAGTCCTAAGTGCTGCCAAATGGCTGTTAGGCGGCTGTGTGTGGGGGGCGGGTAGGGGACGGGAAGTGCTGTGAGGGAGAGGAGCGGGGATGCAGTGTGCATGGTGGGTGGGGAGGAGGAGTTGAGGAGGGGAAGCTTGGCTGCCGGTGGGTGCAGAGCACCTGCTAATTTTTCCCTATGGGTGCTCCAGCCCCGGGGAGTTGGCACCTATGTCCTAGTATGTTCTAGGGATGTAAAATATTAAACGGTTAACAGCTAACCGATAAGTATTAGTCTTACCGTTTATATATTGCAATTAACATTTAAAAATGCCGCAGCAATACTGATGGGGTAGGGGGGCTGGAGCTTGTAGCTCCAACTTGGGGCACTACTGGAGCAGCCTGTGTCTGGTGGAGATGGCACCACTGGGGGCAGCCCAGCAACCCCCTTCTCCTAGCTCTGCTTCTCTTGCAGCTGGCTGCAGCAGTGGGTCTGCCGGGGAACCACTGGCTCTGCCCTGGCACCGCTGCTTTTCCAGCAGCAACCCACCAAACTAGTGCACTTAGCAGGGCTGCCCGGGGGAGGGGGCAAGTGGGGCAATTTGTCCCAGGCCCCGCAGGGGCCCTGCAAGCCCTGGCCTGGTGGCGATCCGGGTCTTTGGCGGCATTTCGGTGGCGGGGGGCCCTTTGGTTGCTCCGGGTCTTTGGTGGCAGCTCCCCCGCTTTGCCCCAGGCCCCCTGAATCCTCTGGGCCGCCCTGGCACTTAGTAACTGGGAGAGCAAGGGGTAAGATCAGAACAAGGCACGTGGCGCCCAGCCTTGCATGCACAAACGATCCCCCAGCCTACTGTACTCCACTTCCAAGGAGAGAAAGCAGGGTGGGTGCTCCCCCCAAGCCAGGGGTAGATTGTGAACTTAACAATTAACCAATATAATTTTAATAATTTAATCAGGTACTTTAAAAAAATTATGTTTACATGCATAGTGTGTTCTATGACTCAACTGGGTTTTACTGTCTTTGTTCCTTTTCTTTGTGAGTCTTATATTCTCTAAATTCACCACTGAGATACCCTAATATATCGGTATTGAGAACTTTTAAATATGTATAGTGGCAAAAAAAAATCCTTAAGTACTCATAATGCTACTGTCCCTCCACCTCTGTTGCCAACAAGCAGGATGGCGCTGGTGAAAAATGAGAAGTCTGGTCTGGTCTGTGTGTGTGTTTGTGTGTGTGTGGTCGTAATTGTAAAAGGGAATAATCTGCTAAATACACATTTGCATTGTAACTCTTATATAGTGCACAATAGTGTTCTAGACATAAGGCAGGAATAATAATAAAAGCCCCTGCTCCAGGAATATCCACTTCTATTTTAAATGTAATGCAATGGGTGAGTTCAACAAATAAGTAGTGGAATAGGGCAGGAGAAGGGTTACCTGTTTGTCTGTCCTGCTGTATGTCCCTATCTTTATGATTTCAATAGGTTATAATTTTAATGATCAGGTTTCTCATTCCTTGTTATCAACAAGAAAATAAGTTTTAGGGCTCCATCTTAAACACTTCTAGGAGTAAAGTGAAGCATGTTCTTGCATAATTGCATTGATTTCAATAAGGCCACTTTTTGCATAAGTGTCTGTAGGAGTGGGATTTTTAAGGGAGACTTGGAAAATTACTACTAGGAAGAACTACTAATATGCCATTTTTGTTAATGGTAGAAGCATTCATCTTAGACCTGAGAGACTTGTTTTAGTTGTACAGTAGAGCTCCCTCCTAGTAATTTTGAGACACTTGTCTACTTGCTGGAAGTATTAACCATAAATCTACAAAGTATTTGTCATATCGTGTAAGCTGGTATGGTTTCTCAGCTATGCTAGCAGATGTTATATTTTCACATAGTACTTTGTAAATGTTCACTGAGGCTGCAAAAAATAGTAGCTATATTATGGACTACAATTTCCCCCATTATAATGAATTATATTTTAAAAGGGATAGTGAATCAAAATTTTACTGTTCAGCTGATAGACACATGCATGTTTCTGATATATGCTGATGTAGGACAGCAAGCTAGACAGTTGGTTTTGATTTAATACCATCACTGACAGCATTTATGTTTTGCACTAGGAAATGAAGTCATCTAAACTTAGAGGTGTTCTTTTGTTATTGACAGGGTGATGAATGATTTAAGAGGGTGCAAAGAACTCTGATCTGTATATCTCGTACTTGTGTCTACCATATTCTAGACATGACAATCTCCTGACCTAGTTGTAAAGAATATTGAGAAACTATTAGTGAGAAAGAGCTAAAGGAGAGAACACCCTGGGGCTGAATCTGTTTTGTAGAGGTATTAACAGAAGTAGTAGTCTACCTCTGTGTAATGGCTACAAGGATCCATCTTTCTGAAATCTACCTTCTCTTGGCTCATTCCCAAACACAATATTCAATAAATAGTAATATATCCCTAATCATTTTAGAGCATACTGTATCTGTGGTGCTTAATACTGCCAGAACTTACAGAAAGTGAAAGTTCTAAATGAGGCAGAGAAATAAACACCCTAAAGGTAAAATTCCTGCTACCACAGTATTCCAGTACGTTCTGTTGTGTGGCACAAGAGAGGGTAACTCAGTTTTCATTAGACAAATTTAGTGAGCAAATGCCCCAAGCAAAACATATTTTAAAATACCCCTTCGGTCAGTTTTAGTGAGGCTAACTCCTTCTCTACTCTCCCTCCCCTCCCTGTTAAGTACAGGCACTAGTATTATGGTAGAAGTCAAGTCACCAGGATTTAAGATCGGTATGATGCTTCAATGCCTATTAATGATGGACACTAACAGTGATTGCTCTGTCTTAGAATCCAGATCCTGGTGTGATGTTCCATTTGTTGCTCTTTCTCCAAGCACACTCAGAATAAGTAAAACTCATCTGATGCTGTTCTTCCTAGAAAGGCCAATATATGCTCCCTTGGACAGAGAGAGGGTCTACAACCGAACCTCAATCACTGAGGTAGTCTGTCTCTGTGACTTGATGAGCCATGATTCTACCATGAGCTCCCAGGCCACATCCACTTTGAGACCCTGTTTGTCTGCCATTGCATCACTGTTGATTTCTGATGGGCAGAAGGGAACACTGTTCCAAAGATGAGTCAAGGCACAAGTTGCTGCCCCCAGCACAGGCAGACTGAGATAAAAGGGTCATCAGATGCATGACCTGTCTTGGGTTCATTTGACCAAAGGCCAACAATCTGAGAAGGGCCTTTTGGCTCCCTGGTACCAATTTCCACCTCAGCATATGTGGTACCCTCTTAACTGGCTGATTACACTGCCTTTAGTAGTGACCCTTTGGCATTGCCCCGGCACTGAGTGCCTTGGTATCCAGATCCTCAGCACTGAGTCCTAGTGACCATAGCCCCAGTACATTCCGCTTTGATATCAGCTACCTCTGTGGTACCTACTACCTCAGCACTATCTTGGCATCTAGGTCTTTCAGCACGTGTATGACTTATCTGTGTACCAGTCAGCTCATGTTGAGATATTGAGGGTAATTTCAGTTTGAGTTGTCAGTATGCCAGGTTAAAGAGATACTAAAGTCTCCTATTCCAAGACAGGGTACAACTGACAGAGTGGCCTCTTTCAGAGGAGTTTTCCTCCTTCTCTTCTTACTGAGCATAGCAGAGACTCATCTCTATCACCTTTCCATCCCTGGCTTTCTCACTGGGAGCCAGGGAAGGATTCTAGGGAGGAATCCATGATGGGAAGTAGAAAGAGGCCAGGGGTTTGTACGGTTTATCCTACTTGGTACCCCAGTGTGTCCTCCACTTCAGACCAACAGTGGTCTTCCTGGACACCCTGGGCTGAACAGCCATACTCCAGGAAGCTGGTTTCATTAACTGTCTCCAGGGCTAGGCCACCCTTTCCAAAAAGACAAATTAAGCTGCTTCAGACAAGCCAGTTGATATTTGAGAGGCAGAAGGAGGTGAGAACATAGCATAAGAACAGCCGTACCGGGTCAGACCAAAGGTCCATCTAGCCCAGTATCGGTCTACCGACAGTGGCCAATGCCAGGTGCCCCAGAGGGAGTGAATCTAACAGGCAATGATCAAGTGATCTCTCTCCTGCCATCCATCTCCATCCTCTGACAAACAGAGGCTAGGGACACCATTCCTTACCCATCCTGGCTAATAGCCATTTATGGACTTAACCACCATGAATTTATCCAGTTCTGTTTTAAATGCTGTTATAGTCCTAGCCTTCACAACCTCCTCAGGTAAGAAGTTCCACAAGTTGACTGTGTGCTGCATGAAGAAGAACTTCTTCCTTTTATTTGTTTTAAACCTGCTGCCCATTAATTTCATTTAGTGACCCCTAGTTCTTGTATTATGGGAATAAGTAAATAACTTTTTCTTATCTACTTTCTCCACATCACTCCTGATTTTATATACCACTATCATATCCCCTTTAATCTCTTCTTTTCCAAGCTGAAGAGTCCTAGCCTCTTTAATCTTTCCTCCTATGGGACCCTCTCAAAACCCCTAATCATTGTAGTTGCCCTTTTCTGAACCTTTTTTAGTGCTAGTATATCTTTTTTGAGGTGTGGAGCCCACATCTGTACACAGTATTCGAGATATGGGCATATCATGGATTTATATAAGGGCAATAATATATTCTCAGTCTTATTCTCTATCCTCTTTTTAATGATTCCTAACATCCTGTTTGCTTTTTTGACCACCTCTGCACACTGCGTAGACATCTTCAGAGAACTGTCCGCGATGACTCCAAGATCTTTTTCTTGACTCGTTGTAGCTAAATTAGCCCCCATCATATTGTATGTATAGTTGGGGTTATTTTTTCCAATGAGCATTACTTTACATTTATCCACATTAAATTTCATTTGCCATTTTGTTGCCCAATCACTTAGTTTTGTGAGATCTTTTTGAAGTTCTTCACAGTCTGCTTTGATCTTAACTATCTTGAGCAGTTTAGTATAATCTGCAGACTTTGCCACCTCACTGTTTACCCCTTTCTCCAGATCATTTATGAATAAATTGAATAGGATTGGTCCTAGGACTGACCCTTGGGGAACACCACTAGTTACCCCTCTCCATTCGGAGAATTTACCATTAATTCCCACCCTTTGTTCCCTGTCTTTTAACCAGTTCTCAGTCCATGAAAGGACCTTCCCTTTTATCCCATGACAGCTTAATTTACGTAACAGCCTTTGAGGGACCTTGTCAAAGGCTTTCTGGAAATTTAAGTATACTATGTCCACTGGACCCCCCTTGTCCACATGTTTGTTGACCCCTTCAAAGAACTCTAATAGATTAGTAAGAGACAATTTCCCTTTACAGAAACTATGTTGACTATTGCTCAACAGTTTGTTTTTCTATGTGTCTGACAATTTTATACTTAACTGTTGTTTCGACTGATTTGCCCGGTACTGATGTTAGACTTACCAGTCTGTAATTGTCGGGATCACCTCTAGAGCCCTTTTTAAATATTGGCGTTACATTAGCTAACTTCCAGTCATTGGGTACTGAAGCCAATTTAAAGGACAGGTTACAGATCTTAGTTAATAGTTCCGCAACTTCACATTTTGAGTTCTTTTAGAACTCTTGGTGAATGCCATCTGGTTCTGGTGACTTGTTAATGTTGAGTTTATCAATTAATTCCAAAACCTCCTCTAGTGACATTTCAATCTGTGACATTTCTTCAGATTTGTCACCTACAAAAGCCAGCTCAGGTTTGGGAATCTCCCTAACATCCTCAGCTGTGAAGACTGAAGCAAAGAATCCATTTAGTTTCTCGCAATGACTTTAAGCGCTCCTTTTGTATCTCGATCATCAAGGGGCCCCACTGGTTGTTTAGCAGGCTTCCTGCTTCTGATGTACTTAAAAAACATTTTGTTTTTACCTTTGGAGTTTTTGGCTAGCCGTTCTTCAAACTCCTCTTTGCCTTTTCTTATTATACTCTTGCACTTAATTTGGCAGTATTTATGCTCCTTTCTATTTGCCTCACTAGGATTTGACTTCCACTTTTTAAAGGAAGTCTTTTTATCTCTCACTGCTTCTTTTACATGGTTGTTAAGCCACGGTGGCTCTTTTTTAGTTCTTTTACTGTGTTTCTTAATTTGGGGTATACATTGAACTTGGGCCTCTATTATGGTGTCTTTTTAAAAGCGCCCATGCAGCTTGCAGGGATTTCACTTTAGTCACTGTACCTTTTAACTTCTGACTAACTAACCCCCTCATTTTTGCATAGTTCCCCCTTTTGAAATTAAATTCCACAGTGTTGGGCTGTTGAGATGTTCTTCCCACCACAGGGATGTTGAATGCTATTGTATTATGGTCACTATTTCCAAGCAGTCCTGCTATAGTTACCTCTTGGTCCAGCTCCTGCGCTCCACTCAGGATTAAATCTAGAGTTGCCTCTCCCCTTGTGGGTTCCCGGACTAGCTGCTCCATGAAGCAGTCATTTAAAGTATCGAGAAATTTTATCTCTGCATTTCGTCCTGAAGTGAAATGATCCCAGTCGATATGGGGATAAATGAAATCCCCCACTATTATTGGGTTCTTAATTTTGATAGCCTCTCTAATTTATCTTAGCATTTCATCATCACTATTACTATCCTGGTCAGGTGGTCGATAATAGATCCCTAATGTTATATTTTTATTAGAGCATGAAATTTCTATGGAACATGTGGATTCGCTTAAGATTTTTACTTCATTTGAATCTACATTTTCTTTCTCATATAGTGCCACTACCCCCCCCCCCCCCCGCATGACCTGTTCTGTCCTTCCGATATATTTTGTACTCCGGAAAGATTGATTGTGTCCCATTGATTGCTCTCAGTCCACCAGGTTTCTGTGATGCCTGTTACATCAATATCCTCCTTTATCACAAGGCACTCTAGTTCACCCATCTTATTATTTAGACTTCTAGCATTTGTGTACAAGCACTTTAAAAACTTGTCCCTGTTTATTTGTCTGCCCTTTTCTGATGTGTCAGATTCTTTAGGTGACTGTTTATCATCTGATCTGGCCCTTACATTATCCTCTTCCATCCTCTGCTCCTGACTATAACCCGGAGATTCTCTATCATTAGACTCTCTCCCCTAAGAGAAGACTGTGTCCGATCCACATGCTCCTCTGCAGCAGTTGGCTTTCCCCCATCTCCTAGTTTAGAAACTGCTCTACAACCTTTTTAATGTTTAGTGCCAGCAGTCTGGTTCCACTTTGCCCATCTCTCCTGTATAGGCTCCCCCCATCGCAAAAGTTCCCCAGTTCCTAATGAACATAAACTCCTCCTCTCTACACCATCGTCTCATCCACGCATTGAGACTCTGAAGCTCTGCCTGCCTACCTGGCCCTGTGTGTGGAACTGGGAGCATTTCTGAGAATGCCACCATAGAGGTCCTGGATTTCAGTCTCTTCCCTAGCAGCCTAAAGTTGGCTTTCAGGACATCTCTCCTACCCTTCCCTATGTCGTTGATACCTACATGTACCACGACCACTGGCTCCTCCCCAGCACTACACATAAGTCTGTCTAGATGCCTCGAGAGATCCGCAACCTTTGCACCAGGCAGGCAAGTCACCATACGGTTCTCCCGGTCATCACAAACCCAGCTATCTACATTTCTAATGATCGAATCTCCCATTACTAACACTTGCCTTTTCCTAGCAACTGGAGTTGCCTCTCCCGGAGAGAGAACCTCAGTGCGAGAGGCAACCCCAGCACCATCTGGAAGGAGGGTCCCAACTATGGGAAGGTTTCCCTCTGCTCCCATTGACTGCTCTGCTTCCCTGGGCCTTTCATCCTTCTCAGCAGCGTAGGGGCTGTCTGACCGGAGGTGGGACAATTCTACAGTGTCCCGGAAA
Organism: Gopherus flavomarginatus; assembly: GCF_025201925.1. Lineage (NCBI taxonomy): Eukaryota > Metazoa > Chordata > Testudines > Testudinidae > Gopherus > Gopherus flavomarginatus. The sequence goes on along the minus strand of NC_066617.1, from coordinate 77,055,730 downwards.
GCCTCATCAACATACCTCTCTGCTCTCTTAGCTCCTCCAGTTCTGCCACCCTGGCCTCCAAAGTCCATACGTGGTCTCTAAGGGCCAGGAGCTCCTTGCACCGACAGCATACATACGCCACCCGCACACAGGGCAGGTAATCCTACATGCTACACTCAGTGCAATAAACTGGATAGGCCCCACTCTGCAGCTGGGCTTCTGCCTGCATTGTCTCCTAGTTAATGGAAGGGTTGTTTAAAGGGTTATTTTAAAGCAAGAAGTTTTGAATGTAGTTTGGTTTATAGGTTTTAAGGGGACTAAAGGGGCACAGATAGAACCGATAAGGGACCCCCTCTCCCTTCCCACTCCCCTACCAAACTCCCTTGCGAACTCCTTGTTAGCAGCCCCTGTTTGCAAAGCTCCCTGGTCGCTTGTGCGTGGCTTTATAAAGCCCTGGCCTGTGTGAATGCCCCGCCCACTGATTAAGGCTCAGCCAGTTACCAGAGGCTTCTAGCTTTCAAACCTTCCTTTGAAGTTCACAGCCTTCAACTGCCAGCCACAGCACGCGGTCCTTCAAACAGCCAAACAAACAGACTGACACAAACAAGCTCAGCACACAGCAAGTAACCCACAAACACACACTGCCGACAGTCACTTACCCCACAGATGCTGTATTTGCTCCTCCTTCACCTGGAGAACTCCCTTGCGAAACTCCCTGTTAGCAACCCCTGGTAGCTTGTGTGTGGGAGAACATGAGCTGCCAGGGGAAGAACTGCTGCAATCACTCCATCCTTCCTAGATGAGGCAGTTAATTTACCCATGTGTGCCTCAGTTGATGAATTTAGAGTATTTCTGGAACCTGATGAAATGCATGGAAGCAACTTTGCCTAGCCCCTTCAAAGTGTTTCAAGAGAAGCAGCACATGTCTGTCATGGTGGAAGACTGCCTGCATGTCACCACAGGCAGTGCTAGACATGTCTGGCACTACAGAATGGAAGATGGCCCCTGCAATAACCATGAGGAGGTCAGCATGGCTTCAGTCTTGAGGGATCCACAGGGTGGTCCAAGTAGCAAATGAAGGCCTCCTATTCAGGGGTAATGAAGTGGATGAGACCCTTCTCCATTTCCTTAAACTTTTCAATATCGCAGTCCTATTTGGGCCTCTACATTCCTGCCTCATAGAGGAAGCAGTCGTGCCAACAGCCTTCCTTCAGACAGTGCTTCCTTGTCCAATATTACAGTGAGTCAAGAGAACCTCAGAACTACAGAGGAGGAGACAGACTCCATCATAAACAACTCTCTGCGTTTGATGTTGCCCCACAGTCTGAGGCTTCCACGAGGTAGCAAGCATGATGACGTTGTCAAGATCTTGGTAGAATGACCTGTGGATCTCTGTGCTTAACACTCCCACCTCTTCTTTAGCAACTGTCTATTTTTATTTTCAGAAAGGTTGGTATTACCTTGGACTGGTGGATGCTGGAGAGCCTAATCAAAGAGTATCTTATTCAGTTCCAATCCCTTCCCTGGATCTTCAGTATGTCAGCATTGTCTTTTGCCGTTACAGGTTCCAACTTTTCAGTGCATTGGATTCTCAGGACTAGATTGTAGCCATTGACCTCCAAGATGCCTATTTCCATATACAGTAACTCCTCACTTAAAGTCGGTTAACGTTGTTTCGTTGCTGATCAATTAGGGAACATGCTCGTTTAAAGTTGTTAAATGCTCCCTTATAATGTTGTTTGGCAGCTGCCTGCTTTTTCCACTGCTTCCAGGAAGAGCAGCCTGTTGCAGTTAGCTTGGGGGGTGGCGGGGCAGCCTCCCTACCAACTCCACGCTCTCTTAAGTTCCCTGTGGGGCAGCCACTCAGCAGGCTATCAGTTGCCAGCAGTTCAGCTGTCCCTCTCCCCACTGCCATGTGCTGCTCCTTCCCTCTGCCTTGGAGCTGCTCCGAGGAGCCTCTTGCTCGCTGTGCAGGGGCGGAGAGAGGGGAGTAATGTCAGCGTGTCCCCATTTCCCCTGTTTCTGCCCCTCCCCCCCTGCTTACTCCATCCATAGAGCAGTGGGGAGACAGGACAGGGCTCAGAATGGAGGGAGCTTGCTAGCTGCAGCTGTTCTGTCAACTTCCTGATATACATATTTAAAATGGCAATGACTCAGAGTGGGGTCAGCATACTTAAAGGGACAATGCGTGTGTGTGTTTTTTTCTCTCTCTCTCTCTCTCTCAAAGAGTGTCTGTCTGTCTGTCTGCCATGCTGTCTCCAATCGCAGCTCCCAGTGGCCAATGGGAGCTGCTGGAAGTGGCGTGAGTAGAACTAGAATTCTGAAACAGAGAAACATGCAATAGAGTTGCCAGGTGTCCAGTTTTGGACCGGAACGCCTGGTCAAAAAGGGACCCTGGTGGCTCCAGTCAGCACTGCGGATAGGACCATTAAAAGTCCGGTTGGCAGTGCTGCAGGTCTAAGGCAGGCTAATCCCTACCTGTCCTGGCACCACGCTGTACCCTGAAAGTGGCCAATAGGTCCAGCTACTAGGTGGGGCCGTGGGGCTATGCATGCTGCTCCCACCCTGAGCACTGGCTCCGCACTCCCATTGGCCAGGAATCATGGCCAGTGGGAGCTGGGTGATGCTTGTGGTTGAGATCAGCATACGGACCCTTCTGGCCCCCCTGCCTAGGAGTCGGACCTACTGGCCGCTTCTGGGGTTTGGGGCAGGCGGGGAGCCTGCCTTTGCGCTGCTGACTGGGAGCTGCCTGAGGTAAGGCTGCAAAGAATCCTGTGGCACCTTTTAGACTAACAGACGTTTTGGAGCATGAGCTTTGATGGGTGAATACCCACTTTGTCAGATGCATGTAGTGAAATTTCCAGGGGCAGGTGTATATATATACAGGCAAGCTAGAGATAATGAGGTAGTTCAATCAGGGAGGATGAGGCCCTGTTCCAGCAGTTGAGGTGTGAAAACCAAGGGAGGAGAAACTGGTTTTGTAATTGGCAAGCCATTCACAGTCTTTGTTTAATCCTGACCTGATGGTGTCAAATTTGCAGATGAACTGAAGCTCAGCAGTTTCTCTTTGAAGTCTGGTCCTGAAGTTTTTTTGCTGCAGGATGGCCACCTTAAGATCTGCTATAGTGTGGCCACGGGAGGTTGACGTGTTCTCCTACAGGTTTTTGTATATTGCCATTCCTAATATCTGATTTGTGTCCGTTTATCCTTTTCCATAGCGACTGTCCAGTTTGGCTGATGTACATAGCAGAGGGGCATTGCTGGCATATGATGGCATATATTACATTGGTGGATGTGCCGGTGAATGAACCGGTGATGGTGTGGCTGATCTGGTTAGGTCCTGTGATAGCGTCGCTGGTGTAGATATGTGGGCAGAGTTGGCATCGAGGTTTGTTGCATGGATTGGTTCCTGAGCTAGAGTTACTATGGTGCGGTGTGCAGTTACTGGTGAGAATATGTTTCAGGTTGGCAGGTTGCCTGTGGGCGAGGACTGGCCTGCCACCCAAGGCCTGTGAAAGTGTGGGATCATTGTCCATGATGAGTTGTAGATCCCTGATGATGCGTTGAAGAGGTTTTAGCTGGGGACTGTATGTGAAGGCCAGTGGAGTCCTGTTGGTTTCTTTCTTGGGTTTGTCTTGCAGTAGGAGGCTTCTGGGTACACATCTGGCTCTGTTGATCTGTTTCCTTATTTCTTCGTGCGGGTATTGTAGTTTTGAGAATGCTTGGTGGAGATATTGTAGGTGTTGGTCTCAGTCTGAGGGGTTAGAGCAGATGCGGTTGTACCTCAGTGCTTGGCTGTAGACAATGGATTGTGTGATGTGCCCAGGATGGAAGCTGGAGGCATGAAGGTAGGCATAGCGGTCGGTAGGTTTACCACCACCCTATACGGAATTGTGACCATCACTTATTTCAACCGTGGTGTCTGGGAAGTGGACCTCCCGTGTAGATTGGTCCAGGCTGAAGTTGATGGTGGGGTGGAAGCTGTTGAAATCATGGTGGAATTTTTCCAGAGACTCCTTCCCATGGGTCCAGATGATGAAGATGTCATCAATGTAGTGTAGGTAGAGAAGGGGCGTGAGTGGACGAGAGCTGAGGAAGCGTTGTTCCAGGTCAGCCATAAAAATATTGGCATATTGTGGGGCCATGCGGGTGCCCATAGCGGTGCCACTGATCTGGAGATATATATTGTCATCAAATTTGAAATAGTTGTGTGTGAGGATAAAGGCACAGAACTCAGCAGCCAGTTGTGCTGTGGCATCATCAGGGATACTGTTCCTGACAGCTTGTATTCCATCTGTGTGTGGGATGTTTGTGTAGAGAACCTCTACATCCATGGTGGCTAGGATGGTGTTTTCTGGAAGGTCACCAATGCATTGTAGTTTCCTCAGGAAATCAGTGGTGTCACGGAGATAACTGGGAGTGCTGGTGGCATAGGGTCTGAGTAGAGTCCACATATCCAGACAGTCCTTCAGTGAGAGTGCCAATGCCTGAGATGATGGGGCGTCCAGGATTTCCAGGTTTGTGGATCTTGGGTAGTAGATAGAATAGCCCTGCTCTGGGCTCTGAGGGTATGTTGATTTGTTCTGGTGTTAGTGTAGGGAGTGTCCTGAGTAGATGCTGCAGTTTCTTAGTGTATTCCTCAGTGGGATCTGAGGGAAGTGGCCTGTAGAATTTGGTGTTGGAGAGTTGTCTGGCAGCCTCCTTTTGGTAGTCAGACCTGTCCATGATGACAGCAGCACCTCCTTTTATCAGCCTCTTTGATGATAATGTCTGGGTGGTTTCTGAGGCTGTGGATGGCATTGAGTTCTGCACGACTTAGGTTATGAGGCAAGCGATGTTGTTTTTCCACAATTTCTGCCTGTGCGCGTCGGCGGAAGCATTCAGTGTAGAGGTCCAGACTGTCATTTCGACCCTCTGGAGGAGTCCATGTGGAGTTCTTCTTGTGCTGTTGGTGGGAGGGTACCTGTGTATCAGTGCACTGTTCAGTGTTGTCCTGAGAGTATTCTTTGAGTCGGAGATGGCGAAAGTAGGCTTCCAGATCGCCGCAGAACTGTATCATGTTGGTGGGGGTGGCAGGGCAGAAAGAGAGTTCCCGAGATAGGACAGACTTTTCTTCTGGGCTGAGTGTGTAGCTGGATAGATTGACAATATTCCTGCGTGGGTTGGGGGTACCACGGTTGTGGCCCCATGAGGCAGGTAGGAGTTTAGACAACTTAGTCCTTTTTCCTTTGTAGAGAGGTGAAGTGAGTAATGTAGATCTCCTGTCTTATTTTAGTGAAGTCCGTTTGTATGGAAGTTTGGTTATTAATGAGAGTCTCCAGGTTGGAGAGCTCTTTTTTGACGTTTTCCTGTTTGCTGTATAGGATGCTGATCAGGTGGTTCCTCAGTTTCTTTGATAGAGTATGGCATAATCTCTCACTGTGGTCTGTGTAGTATGTAGATAGCAGTGGATTTTTTACCTTTAGTCCATTAGGTATGATGTCCATCCATTTGCATTTTGCAAGGAAGATGATATCTGTCTGTATATGTGCAAGTTTCTTCATGAGGTTGATGGATTTCCACTCCATACTGCTAAATGCAGTGCCTTGCATGGTGTCAAGTATCAGAGGGGTAGCCGTGTTAGTCTGGATCTGTAAAAGCAGCAAATAATCCTGTGGCACCTTATATAGACTAACAGACGTTTTGGAGCATGAGCTTTCGTGGGTGAATACCCACTTCGTCAGACGCATGTGCCCCAGCCTCCCCCCCAAACCCAGATCCCCCTCCTGCACTCCAAAACCCTCATCCTCAATCCCAGAGCCTGCACTCCCCAGCTGGATCCCTCAGTCCCCCTGCACCTGACCCCCCTCCCCAGCCCTGATTTCCCCCCATCCTGCCCTGTGGAGCACTCTCCTGCACCCCAGAGCCCGCAATCCCCAGCCAGAGCCCTTATATAGTCCGAACCTCTCAGCCATGGCTATCTTCTTGCTATCCTGTTGCCAGCTATCTGGATTTTTATCATGTTTCACAATCTTTGGTGTTGAAGTATCTTCAGTGACATCTGCTTCTTGAGTCAAGCTGGAAAAAAGCAGAAACTTCTTTCCTTTGATCTTTTCATTTACAGTAGGTAAAAAATCTTAGGTATGATTTCCTCCTTCCTGCCCACAAATTGATGTCTGTTTAATTTGAAAAATGAGACTAAGTGAGTGGATTTGCATGGGTTGTTGGGAATATATTTAGTGTAAGTTCTCATCTCTTTCAGAGAGCTGTATATGATGTTATAGGGAAAACTTTCTTGCAGCAGAATTATTATCAGAGGTAACACAAGGTTGACATGAACTATGTTTAACAGCAATAAAAACACTATACTAACGCTCCTAAAGTAAAAGTATATATTTCAAAATGTTTTTCTTACAAAATTGTGAACACTGTTTTTATATTTGCCCGTTTGACTATAAATCCAGCTTTCAAATAACGTCTGTTGCCAAATTACAGTAATTACATTTTTGTCTAATGTTAGGGTGAACTAGTTTTGAGCAAATAAACTCATCCACTTAAAGCAATATGCTGCTGGAGCAAATCTGTATTGTGAACTTTATGTAACTCTTCAACTGTAGCTTTGAATAAAATGGCAAAAAGTTGTGGATACATAGTTTTGGCTAATTGAAACTGTAAGCAATAGCTAAATCAGGTTTTTGGTTGTTTTTTTTTTAAACTTGCTCATGCTGGGAAGATAAGATAACAAAGTCCCAAAAAAGAAATTCCTGTCTTAAAACTTGATAACTCAAAGATTGAGTATGCAACTGTGGTTTTAAGGTTTAAAGTTCATGTTTTGGTGACATGAATGGTTGTCTAGATGTTGGTATTGTGAGGGGAGGAGATATTAAAGCAGATGACAGAACGTTGCAATTGGATGGAAAATGAGTCCTGAAAGCTTGAGAACTCTGGTTGGAAACAACGTAAGTACCTAATTCTGTGAGGCGTGCCCTCTGCTCCCAGGTTTTGTCTAGATACCAAAAACTTCTAACACTAACTCATGACAAGTGGTAACAACAGTAGAAGATATTGTGTAGATAGATACGGTGTCCAGCATTTATTTATTTTACCACTATGGAGTCTGAGCTACAGTGCTGCTTCTACCATTGTTACTGCTGGTGGAGTTACACTGATAATGAATTACAGCTTTAAAGTTTGCCAGTGTAAATTGAACAAATTTGTTCCTGGTGGGAACATAGCTACAGTTTCTACATCTCATTGCCTTGTTTGTAACTTATTTTAAAAATAATGCAGCCCTCTCCCCTTTCTGTCTTTGTTCTCATCACCACCTCTTCCACTCCTGTATTTTTGTAGATGCTCCTGTCTTTTTGGTGTCTTTCATATAAAATGGAGAGCTCCTGAAACTGCAGGATTGGTGACACTGGAAACAGAAGTCCTCTTCATGCAGATAAAATAGGATAGTTCAACCTTCTGCATGCTACACTGCTGATGTGCTGTACTCCAGTTGTGGAATGATCACTTTAAGAGATGAGGGCAATCTTTAATCTTTGTTGTCCGATGAGGCTTTCATCAAAGGTAGATTATGATGGTGATTTTTGTGTTGTGGATATTTGCAGTTGACCAGAGACTAGTAATTTATGTGCCACTGAATGCTGGTGACATGGGATGGACAGTGGTGAAAAGTAGCAGAAGTCATTATCAGTCCCCTCAGTTTCTTTTGACTTCAGCATTTATTTTTGTTTTGTTTTTGTTTTTTAAACTTCTGAGTGCAGTCTCTGGAACAGTGGTATCCGTTGACTAGTTTCAGCTTTAGTAATTAGGTATAGCTATTCTAGACTCTCTTTCACTTTATCTTTAGGGTGCTTTATTCTCTCCATTATATATTTCAAGTTTACTTGCAAGTATGGATTGACAAAAATTCCAGTGGGAGAAAATAAGTTCAATATAAGCAAAATGAAAATGAGCAATAATGTTTGTATACTTTTACTGGACTATACAAAATAATATTTCCTTCTGTCCTCTCACTTTATACTCTAATCAGTGGTTGAAAGTTTCCTTCAAATCTGTAGTCCGGTAACCTTTTTCTCTTGCCTTCTTATCAGGGCTGTCCACACTTCAGTCCTGTAGCAAGCCTCTTTATAAGCTAACCCTTTTTACATTGCCTCTTGACTGAAGAGAGATGATTGATCTACCCCGTGACCTTTATAGAAAATCTGTGCTATGAGACTTCAGATTAAACCAATAGGTATCTGTGGAATAAGAGTACTAAAGGATAAGTATGGAGTGCATTTCATAATGCCCCCTAACAAGTCAGTGAATTTGTGTATAGCTTGTCAGTCCATGGTGTTCATTTTCAAAGCACTTGCTAATTGCTTGTGGTGGTTTGTAAAGTGTTTTAATCTTACCCTCAAGCTGGATGAACTAGAAATGCCTTATTTAATTACTAGGTTAATGGTCTCCTGCAATGGAGAAGACATTGCTTTTGGGTTAGTTAGGTTCTGTTGTTTCACAAGTGTAACTGTCATCCCAAATTATTAGTTAATTTCCAAGAGATTGTATTTCAAATCTAAACAGAATCTTTCTTCTTTCCCTGCTCTTTGTTCTGTAGAAACTACCTGGTGTTACATTAGCTGCTGGAATTCAGGCAGTGTTGACTTCTGTCCTAAGACCAGGGTATTAACCTTCATCCTGACCTAGGTCATGTGACTGGGGCCAGGAATTAAAGTCCGTTGCTTTCCAACATTCCTGTGTGACAAACCCTTATTACTCATGGCATAGTTTAGTATAACAGACCATAGGCCTGGTCTCTCTTTTAGGGAAACTTTTTAACTTTCCACCAATGCTGGTAACGTAGGGAGTTCTAGCATAGACAAGCTGCTGGCTTCTACTGGTATTTTTAACATTGTCACTTATTCCTGGTTCAGAGCAAATCTAATTGACATAGTATTAAATTCTGGCTACATTATGACCCTGTTCTGCTAACGCTGTGTTGGAACTGAACTGGATTAGGCAACAGCAGGGAAACTTTTAGAAAGTTTTCCTACTACGGAGAGGAAAATATTTATTTAAATGAATACTAGTAAGGTGGTAATTGTAATTCTAAAAGTAATTACATTTCTTTTACAACTAAACACTCTAGAGTTGAGTCTTTTGTTTAATTCATCACCATTTTGATTGGTTTTACCTTTTCTTTCTTCAGTCAGCTTGGACAAACAGATTGCTCATTTTCACTTTTTCTTGCGCACGACGTGCTAGGACAAGTCAAAGATACAAATTTAAACATGGTGAGAATTCAGCACCTCTCCTTTCTCAGTTATAACCCATGTTTTGTTGTCAGATTTTATAACGCGTGAAGCTATTAAGTCTGAAAAGGCTGTTCATATGGATTTTCTTCTTCCTTCAGCGCCCCCCACCCCCCTGTATATAAATGAAGGGTATTCTATAGAAAATTGCCCAGATGTTTTTGGCTTTACTTCCAAGGCCATGTTGCTACCTCTCAGGATGGTAGTTGTCTGTCTTAATGCCCCAGCTAGTTCCAGAGTTGGGTGTTCTACATGAGAATTTTAGATCTTAAGTATTTTAAACTAAGTTCCAGCCTTTCAGGTTGCAGAAAAAAAGTCTGAGATATGGTAGCTCTCTAAAAGCTCAAAAACCAGAAAGAAAGAAAATTTAAAAAAAACAAACCCAAATGTATCGTTTTAAAAATCTCATGGTTTTCTCTTGTCTCATGATTTCTGAATTCTTGGACTTCGCAATACTGAGAGTGCCTCTTCTTGGACTGACACCTGAAAAGACTTGCATAGAGTAAATTGCAAAATACAGAATGGTTTGTTTAAAACTTTACTTTTTTTTGTCACTTTTTGTATTCCCCCCCTTCGCCCTCTCCCTCCCCCCCCAGTACTGGAGGGCGCATGCTGGTCTGGGTGCAACTCATGGATTACAACCACACATTCCATTGCAATTAAACTTTTTTTTCTTCCTTTTTCTGATTTTGGACTCCCTTTGTTGCAGCACTGTAGTGACCCCAGGAGATGACTTCCAAATTAAAATTAATGTTTTCTACTAATACGTTCTAGGGCTGTCAAGCAATTAAAAAAGACTAACTGTGCAATTAAACTATAATAGAATACCATTTATTTAAATATTTTTCGATGTTTTCTACATTTTCCAATACATTGATTTCAATTACAACACAGAATACAAAGTATACAGTGCTTACTTCATATTTATTTTTTATTGCAACTACTTGTATAGTAAAAATAAGAGATACTATTTTTCAGTTCACCTAATACAAGTACTGTAGTCCAAACTCTTTATCATGAAAGTTGAATTTACGGATGTAGAATTATGTACAAAACTACAGAACCCAAACCGCTAAGAGTGTTGCTCTTTTAAGACTTCTGAAAGTATTCTCCAGACCTCTTGCCTCAGATTTTGTATGGTACTTCAGATTCTTAAATTTTGGGTTGAGTGCTGTATCTGTCTTTTAGAAATTTCACATTAGTATCTTACTTTGCATTTTGTTAAATATGCAGTGAAAGTGTTCTTAAAATGAACAACATGCTGGGTCCATCGGAGACTGCTATAACATGAAATATATGGCAGACTGTGTGTAAAACAGAGAAGGAGACATACAGTTCCCCACCCTCCCTCCCAAGGAGTTCAGTCACAAGTTTAATTAACACATTATTTTTTTTAAACGGGCATTGTCAGCATGGAAGCATGTCCTCTGGAATGATGGCTGAAGCATATGACTCTTTAGCACATCTGGCACGTAAATATCTTGACACTATCTACAACAGTGCATTGTAATTAAGAAGTGAGCAGCATTATCTCCCATAAATGTAAACAAACTTGTTTCTCTTAGTGATTGGCTGAACAAGAAGTAGGACTGAGTGGAGTTGTAGACTGTAAAGTTTTGTTTTTTGAGTGCAGTTATATAACCAAAATTACATTTGTAAGTTTCACTTTCATGATAGATTGCACTACAGTACTTGTATGAGGTAAATTGAAAAATACTATTTTTGTTTACAAATATTTGTATTTTTATCATTTTTACAGTGCAAAGTGAGCACTGTACACGTTATACTCTGTGTTGTAATTGAAATTGATTATATTTGAAAATTAAAAAAATCCAAAATATTTAATAAATTTCAATTAGTATTCTATTTAACAGTGCCATTACTTTTATGAGTTAATTGCATGAGTTAACTGTGATTAACTGACAGCCCTAATATAGTCTTAATAAAACCATTGTATATTACAAGGTTGGTAGAATAGAATTTAGAACTTCTACAAGTTTAATTTTACCAGGTATAATTTGATAAACAGGCAAGGTGTGTCCAGATCAGGAGATGCCCTTCATTATGAAAATTAAAAATTAATGATTTAGAAATACATTTATCACTATCTAAATACAGAATGAGAATTTTTATTGTATTGAACAAAAACTTGGAAAACCCAGATAGTAAAATCTCCCTATAGAAGCTATTGGACAAAGATCTAGTTGGGAAGACACCAGCCTCCAAACTTAATACTATAAAATGAAGATCCATCCATTCTGTTTCTCTTCAAAGTTGAATAATCCATACAGAGTCAGAAGATATGAATTATTCTATAATCTGTCTATCTGTCCATTCCAAAACTTTTTTTACTGATCTGGATGTGCATATACCAGATGAAAATTCCTGATGAAAAACCAAAGTTTCTTTTGAAATCTGGTCAACTGTCATGATTAATAGACCATACAGGTTTCTTACTGGAAGTCTTTCACTTCACATAACTTGAATGTGTGTGCAAAGTCAGAGATGGTGTGCAAGTGGCTAACAAGTGCCTTTTGCCTGTATGATTTGTTTGTGCTATTTCCGAGTGTGACAGAGTGCTGGAAGGTAGTGCGCCCCCATCTGGAAGTCCTTTGTGAACCTAAGAGCAGGAGGTACTAGACTAGGGATTCTCTCAACAGTCTCTGGTGGTCTCCGAGTATAGCCCCCAGCTCTTGCTGGTGGTCACTCTGACAGTTTTTCCTAAAATACTTAATTAACTTTAGAAAAAAGATCTATGAACATGTACACATCCAAATCACAGTCATTTATTTATGTAAGTTTTTTTTTTTTGCAGGCTGAATAATAAAAATAATGTAGAGTTGTCTCTTCTTTATTAGACCTAAACAGAATAGAAACACAGATAAGGTGCATGGCATGTTCTTGTCTTGTTGTGCTTTTTTGATTGCATTTTTGTTTTAGATATGCTAGCTAGTAAGTCTGGTTTTGTGATATTGGTATGTTTGTTAATATCACTTTTCACAACAGCAGACTTGTTAGCTAGCTGGGAGGCAGTGAAAAGTCATATTAACAAAAATACAAATATCACTCTTCACACCAGAGTTACTCAGCCCTGGCATGCTGGGGGATAAATTAAGCCTTGGACAGGGAGGGTAAGTAGGGAGGCAGTGAGGGCCAGGGCTGCTGGAGTGGATGGGTCAGGGGATGGAGCCTGTCAGGCCCTGCGGATGGGGGGCCAGTGCCCGTGGCCGGAGCCCACTGCCCCAAACCCAGAGCCCTGCTGCTCCTGGGAAGGTGGTGAACTTACACTACCTGTTCTCTCCTCTAGCGTTGTGACTCCAGAGTGGGGGTAGGGCCAAACCCATCCTGGTGGTCCCAGGGCAGGGGCCACTTTTTACTCCCATCCCTCTAGTCAATGCCCCAAAGGCTATGGCTGCAAGAAAAGCACCGGTGGCCATATTTGAGAGAAACTGTACTACACCAGGGGTTCAAATGAAAGCGCAGGACAATAAATGATAAAATGGGAATGGGCATGAGGGTCATAGGTTCACAATCAGAGATCCAGAAAGGGACACCAGGATAGAACCCCAGACAGTACCCACTGCTCCTCAAATGTGTCAAGGGAGCCAGCGCATGTGACCCAGATAAACTGTGCCCAGATACATGAGCCAAGAGAGGAGCAGAAATAGCCCCCACAGTCGCAGACCACCTCCCTGTCTAGCATGCTCCTCCTCCTGGGGTTATAAATGGGCACTTTGGCCAGTGCCAGAGGAGATTGATGAGGAGATCTCTTGATTTCATGGGGCAATGAGCAGGGTGTGCATAGAGGAAAAAGGTGTGTGTGTGTGTGTGTGTGTGTGTGTGTGTGAGGAGCTCAACAGGAGCTTCTGGAGCAGCCGGGAAAGGGGCTGCACCATGATGCACTGCAGGTATACATGTGCCAGGGTCTCCCTCACACCATGAAAAAGGACAGGAGTTAGATGGAAGTGAACTGCTCCAGGTACACACCCATGCTCACAGTACCAGCTGATATCCTCAGTGGTCTACAGGTGGTCCACTGGGGTTTCTTGCCCTCCACAGGTGGTAAAAGGTCCTGCCACTTGGTGTAGGGGCAGGACACGAGAGAGGAAATGAAACGTGTGGAGCATGAGCATGTACAGATGTGCCCTTGGCACGGTTCAGAAGTGAACTGGCTGCATGTTGCACAGCCACCTTGGGTATGCAGAGGGGGTGGCTGGTGGGGCTTGCGGGGTAGGGGCCTGATGAAAAGGTCTGGAGGGCCTGAGTGAGAGGCGATCAGGGAGCACCTTCCTGCAGGACCTGCTCAAGGAAGTTTTGAGAGGCAGGGGGTAAGTTAGCAGGTGAGCTAGCACTCTGATCATGAGGCATCAGTCAGCTCCCCTAGAAAAGGGTGATAGGGGGATGTTCAAGCTAATTGACTGATGGGGCTGGATGAGCTAGGTAGTCCAACAGCTGCAGAGTATAAGAAGGACACAGGAAAGAGAGTAACCAATGCTAGCTGAGCCCAGTGTTTGCAGAGATCTTAAGGGAGGGAGATCTCAGTTCTTCCCCAGCCCTGCGGAAGAGGGCTAAAGACAGAAGCACTATGTGTAATATTGCCGCATGGAACTCTGTTGTTGGGGATGGGAGTGTAAATAAATAACATGACGTTGCCACTCAGTGGACAGTCTGAGAGGTTCCTGGGGTGTCTTAGGACATGGATGGAGTTATATAATTTAAAAAATCCTTCCATAACTCAAGTACACAGATGTGCCCTGTAAAGAAGCCTTGTAATTATTAGATTTGGTAAGCATTGCTTAAGAATCAGTTGTGAAGTGTGTGGCATACAGTATCCTTGAATGTATTGACTTACCCACCCACATTACTGATGTTTGGACTTTTGGCTTTACTGTGTGTCCTTTTTTTGCCTCTGGATGGTACTACTTTTTTTAAGTTAAAAGATGTTTTCCTTTCAAATGGAAAAGTGTAGGTGGATAACTTTTGTTTCCCATGACTCGTGAAGCATAGGAAGTAACATAAAACAACTAAAATCTCCAAACCATGTTTTAGTCCGTGCCTTTTAATGTGCTTGATGTGCAGCTCTTACTATTGTATGGGATAGTGTCATTGTAAGTTAATGAAAACTATTGTGGCAGCTGCAAATATACCTGTGTAAAATGGCTGATATGCATTGTTTTCGACACAGTGCAATATGCACTGTTCACCAGCTCATTAGTCTGGCATAAACTTCAATGAGCTAAAGGGGCTATACATAGCTGCAAAGTTCAGGGTGGCTCCATGCAGGTGGGAGAGAATAACTTTTGTCCTCACCCCACCTAGCACCCTGAATAGTAGGGGAAAGCCTCCTGAACCACATACTGAAGAGGTTGCCCTCTGTGTACATGCTTGAGGATCTCCTCTCTAAGGAGGGATGGGGGCAGGAGTTGGATGGAGAAGGGCTCTTGCTGGAAGCTGGTTGGGAGGAGATTGGTGAGGCATTTGGGGCATGGGGAGGTGAGGGTGGCTGCAGCAATTTGTGCTGGAGAGAGTCGTGGCTTGGGTAATGTGTCTGGGCAGTGTGAGGGGTGTGTGTGTGTGCATGTGCGCACACCTATAGATTGCTTGGGACAAAAGCGTGCTAGGGCCAGAGCTCCTCCCCACCTTTTTATTAGTTGTTGACCTGCCATTGCTACTGCCATAGTTGCCTCAGTCAGCAGCAGGGCTTTGTGAGAGGTGAGGCAGAGAGGCTGTCTGACAGCTGCAGAGTAGGCACCACCACAGCTCTCAGTGATGTTGAGGAGTGCTGCAGAACAGTGTTAGCAGCCCTGCAAATGCATGTTATAGTTTGGTTGGATGTTCATATTCAGAAGTGTCTGCATACATTCTTTCCTATGTGAAGCATAAAAGCAGAAAGATGTTGAGTGCTATAAAAAAGATATGTTGCATGGATATAGATAGGTATATGTACAACAAGGCATTTAGCACTTTGCTTTTTTTCTAAATAAATTTGTTACAGGTTTAAATGCTAAACAATCTGCTCAAGTTTTTATTTGATGCTATTTTTTCTTTATATAGCTATTATTGCTACAACTTTTCAAAACAGTGAATCACTCTTGTCGATTTTTATGTAAAGTCTTTAATTTCCGTGGTGATGCTTGTGTGTTGTTTTTTTTTAGAACAGAGTGTATGCAAGTGTAGGGCATGTCAAAACTCCATTGTAAATTGGGCCCACATCGTTTAAAAATACATATCTTAACCTCCCCCCAACATATACATATATTTCCACTGGTACAACTAATTGATAGTAAAAACACTTCCATTGACTTGAAAATAATTTCTTAATAGTTAACAGAGGAGTGTTTTGCCTTATGATACTTATTGACACCTTTTCTCCCACCTAGGGTGACCAGATGTCCTGATTTTATAGAGACAGTCCCGATATTTGGGGCTTTTTCTTACATGGTTATCTATTACCACTTCCTTTCACGCTTGCTATCTGGTCACCATTTCTCTCACCAGACAATAGGAAAGGAAAAGGAGGTTATGTGTATACTTAAGATGCTGTAGTAGCGCCACTGTAGCACTTCAGTGCAGGCACTTGTTGCAATGGGGAGGGAGGTGTTCTCCCCTCACTGTGGTTAATCTACCTTCAAGAGGCCATAGCTGGATCAGTGGAAGAATTTTTCTGTTGACCTAGCACTGTCTACATTGGCGGTTAGGTCACCTTAACTACATCGCTCAGAGGTGTAGGGTTTTTCACACCACTGAGTGATGTCTGTGGTGTGGCTGGTAGTAAATCAGAAACTGGACAGACTGCAGTAGCTGCCTACTCATCACTGGCAAGGGTGGGGTTTGGACCTGCTGCCTTGGCCTACTCCTGGGCTGCCCTCTGCAACCCCCAGTACCTTTTAGCCCAATGCTAGGCCGCAGCCTGGGGCTTTCCAGGCTGGAACTCCCCAGCTCCTCAGCCTTTCCCCAGCCCTGCTTCACTCAGGTACTCTGCTCAGGTCCCTGCAGCCAAGTCCATCTCCCTCTACAAACAGAGAGAGACTCTTTGAGCTTCTGGCTCGCAGCCTCTTATAGGGGCCAGCTGTGGCCTGATTGGGGCATGGCCCAACTGCAGCTACTTCCCAATCAGCCCAGCTTAGTAGCTGCTTTCTCCAGCCACAGCCTCCTCTCAGAGCTGTTTTTAACCCTTCAGGGCAGGAGCAGGGGTCCACCCTGCTACAAGGAGCTAGAGCTATAGAGGGGAGCACTCTTGTACGGAAGATGCTGCCTTTCTTCCTCCTCCACCCTGTCCCTTCCTGATTCCATAAAAATCACATTCTTACAGTAAAGGCATTAGAAATTAAGTGGCTAAGGACAGTGTCACAAGTCCAAAGATATGCCTTGTTTATACTTTCTGCTGGTGTCTATTCAGGATCACTGTACATGGATCCTTAACCTTCTTAAATCAACCATGATATGCTTTATCTCTCAAGTATTTGTTCTAGAGGTACAATCACCTCTTGAACTCAACTGTCTGTTGCAGAACTCCTCCATGTAAATAGTAATAAAAACTTAATTACATTCAGTTTTCTGTGAAGTCAGTTTTGATTAACAATTTATGTACACCTGTACCCTGATATGTGACCTAATATAACACAAATTCAGATATAACACAGTAAAGCAGTGCTCCCGGGGGAGGGGGCTGCACAGTCCTGCAGATTAAAGCAAATTTGATATAGAGGCAGTTTCACCTATAATGCGGTAAGATTTTTTGGCTCCCAAGGACAGGCCTTATATTGGGGTAGAGGTGTATTTTGGAAGGTGTAAAGTCTAGTACAGTGGTCCTCAACGTTTTCATCTGGTGAGTGCCAGACAACAAGCCGAGGACTGTGGCTGGCGGACGAGCATCCGCTGAAATGCCGCCGATAAGTGGCAACGTCAATAGGCGTCGCCGCCTAAATGCCACCGACAAGCAGCATCATCCAGAGGTGTCACCACCGAAATGCCGCCGAAAATCAGCAGCCTTTTGGCGGCGACACCTCTGGATGATGATGCTTTTTGGCAGCATTTTGGCGGATGCTTGTCCACCAGCCAGTATGCATGCGCACATAGATGCCCTGGTGGGTGCCATGGTGCCTGCAGGCACCGTGTTGGGGCCCACTGGTCTAGTAGCTAGAACATGATACAGATTCAAAAGTTCTGGGTTCTGTTTCTGACTCTGTCCTTGACTTAGGTTAAATAGCTTGTCCAGAATCATACTTTCTCCTCTTTGCTTTTGTATTTTACAAATTGGTATGTTTCACAGTTATGTTCAGAGTTTTTCCCCATAAAGCACTTTGAGATCCCCACACTAATATATCCTATATAAATATAATACTTAAGGTTCAAGAGCAGAAGTTTTATTGCATGTTGCCATATACTTGAATGGATGGATGAAGGTATGACTTATGTATACAGCAGGGGTCGGCAACCTTTCAGCGGTGGTATGCCGAGTCTTCATTTATACACACTAATTTGAGGCTTCACATGCCGGTAATACATTTTAACGTTTTGTAGAAGATCTCTCTAAGTCTATAATATATAACCAAACTACTGTTATGTGTAAAGTAAACAAGGTTTTCAAAATGTTAAAGAAGCTTTATTTAAAATTAAATTAAAATGCAGATCTTATCAGTTTAGTGTGATCCTTCCCCTTGCTTTTCCTTGCTAAGTTTTCCAATGTCTGGCACGTATTTGGGTACTTTAAGCTGCACACAGGCTTCTGAGTGATCACTTGTTAACTGGCTTCGAGAGGGACAGAGGACAGATTTCATGTGTGAAAATACCTTTTCACACAGGTATGTGGATCCAAATCCTGAAAGCATTGCAAATGCAATTTTCTTCAAACAGTTAAATTTCACTGGCGGGGATGTCCAGCAGATCAGAATAGAGGCCCCATGATCTCTCTCGGTAGCTTCAAGTGCGCTCCGCAGAACCACAAACTTTGTCCACAATTCTGAGATTTTTAACTGAATGAATTGCATTTCAGAATCTTCAACACCCATCCGCTGAAATACAGACAAATCCAAGTCGCTTTCATTGAACTTTTCAGGTTTAATTAGAAAAGAAAGCATTGGGCCAGATCGCTGGAAATCTTGAAATCTGTCAGAAAATTCTGATTCCAGTTCTTGCATGTACTTTCCAATCTTATCGACATTGACAGTGCAACGTGTTGATAGCTCTTTTATGAGTTGGAAGTAGCGGAAAGTAAAAGTTTGAATACTCCTGGAAAAAACTGCTAGTTTCACAACAAATGCTTTCCAGGCTTCATAAAGATCCAAAACTGTTTGCCCTGCACCCTGGAGACAGAGGTTGAGTTTGTTTAGGTGAGCGGTGGTATCAGTTAGAAACATGAGCTTACACAGCTATTTGTCATCATCCAGTTTGGGGCAGTTTTGTTCGTTTTCCGACAAAAAGGCCTTGATTGCATCAAAACAGTTTACAGAGCGCACCAAAACCTTGCCACAACTTAGCCACCGAATGTTGCTGTGGAGTGGGATGTTGTTATAAGCACTGTCCAGTGCTTGAAATTGCCTGTGAGTCAAAGCAGATAGAGCAACAAGGAAATTCACAGTTCTCACCACTGTATTCATCACATTATTAAGCTCTAAATTAGAAATTTTAGCGCACAGGTTTTCTTGATGGATGAAACAGTGAAATTTAACTCTTGGATGACCAATTTGATCTTCAAGTAACTTTGCAAATCTCTTCTGTTTTCGGACCCTGGCAGGAGCACCATCTGTTGTCACACAAAATATTTTTCTGACGTCAACTCCGCGTTCTTCAAAATGGTTTACAAAACTTTCCAGTATATCTTCCCCCTTTGTTGTGCCATGCAGGGGTTTTAGGCAACAAAGTTCCTCTTGGATTTCATCGGAAGCACGGTATTTTGCAAAAACTGCCAAACATGGAATGTCGTTTATATCCACACTCTCATCAACTGCAACACTAAACACTGCTGTTTCAATGCAGTCGTCTGCTTTTCCTTAATGTTTTCTGCCATTTCACTTATGCGTCTCTCAACTGTTCTGGAAGAGACAGGCAGTTCTTTTATTCTAGATATGATTGTATCTTTATTTGGCAAATCATTGAACAGAATCTCCGAACTGCTGAGAAAAACTTTTTATGTATTCCCCATCTGTTAACGGCTTTCCATTTTTTGCAATGCACTGTGCAGTCTTGTAACTTCCTTCTGGAGCTTGATTTTTAGTTACACTTAAGCTTTTAAGAGCACTGCTTTGCTTCTCATAGGCTGCTACTGCCTTTTTGATTGATTCAGTCTTGTTTGCTTCGTCAAGAAAGGTTTTCTCGTGCTTCGTTTCAAAATGTCGAACACTTGACGTGCGACAAACAACACTTTCATAACAGAAAGAACAAATAGCACGGTCCTTCTTTTCAATAAACCCAAATGCGTCTGTCTAAGCAGGCTGAAATGATCGGATGTATAGCTTCGCTTTCTTAGGAGCTGCCATTTTGTCAAATGTTCCCTTCAACTCTCAGTGGGGAAAAAAAATGCTGATAGAGGGCAGGCACAAGGTCAAACACAGTGTGGTCTGAGATAAGCAATTTTAAGATGGGGGTGCTGAGCTGCACCACCTCTTGTCTTGTTTGCAACCCTCACTGTCCCAGGAACAGTGGGCCACAGCAGGGAGGCTGCAGAGCAGTGATCCAAGGCTAGGAGCAGAGCCCAGGTTGGCCTGCAGGGACTCCAGGCCAGAAAGCAGGCTGAGCAAGGCTGGAGATCTAGACCCGGGCTGGCAGGAGGTCAGCAACTGGAACCCCAGATCGGCAGCTGAGGTGAGTGAGCTGGCTGCGGTAGGGCTGAGCAGGGCTGGAGTCCTGGACCCTGTCTGGAAGGGGGCTTGCACAAGGTGAGTGGGGCTGCGGCATCGGGGGACCCTGGCTGGCAAGGGGCCAGCAGTGGGAACCCCAGAGCGGCTGCAGGCTGAGTGGCTCAGCCCGCCACCTCTCTGGGGTTTCAGCCGCGGACTCCTGCCAGCTGCAGTCTCAGCCTCCTGCCAGCCTGGGACTCCTTCCCTCAGGCCAGCAGCGGATGCTGAGTGGGGCTGTGGCTGGGGGCACGCCGGATGGCAAGGGGCCAGCAGCGGGAACCTCAGAGCAGTGGTGGGCTCAGCCCACCCTGCGTGCCATTAAAAATCAGCTTGTGTGCCATCTTTGGCACGCATGCCGTAGGTTGCTGACCCCTGGTATACAGTAATTGCTGTACCTATCTTTGTAAAGAACCAAGATGTTCTCAGTACAACACAAACATTTTAAAATACAATTAAATGTAATGAATATAAAAAAGGATTATATAATTCAAAAGCCAAATGATCTGGTGTCAAAAATAAATTTGGAAAAGCTGCTCCATGTGTTTAATGCTTAACAAAAGACAGAACTTCTCTGGAAAAACCTTCAAATGTTCTTTTTATCTAAAGGCTAAGGGAGATGAACTGAAGCAGATATTTAGACCAAGTGGGTTCTGCACCTTAGAAACTGTTTTGTATGTAAAATATGATTCTGAAGTGCCATGGGGAAAGCCTAAAAATTGGTTGGTATCAGGTCACCAATATCAATCCAAATGAGATACTGCAGAAATTTACAGGATTCATAAGTCCTTGAGGCTGTCTAGAAGTAGGGAATCTGGCAGTGACAGAAGGAAATAGCAGCCCAGATGCTGAAATGCATGAGGTAATTGCCACAGTTCAGGGTAACTGCACCTGTATTTCCCCCTCTGTAGTTCAGCAAGGTCAATCATGCTCAGGCTTCCAGCTCCTCTGGTTGTCACTTCTCTTGGGTGGAGACATGAATCTCATTCCGTCCTGACCAGGGTATTTGCAGGGTGATAAGTTTGCTGCTGTGTTGTTTCCAGCAAAAATCAGGCTGCCCTAAGGAAGCTTTTCTGGCTTACTCTTTGGAAACTAATAACAGAGCGATTTCCCCATCATTATAAGGTAGCACATAGCACTTTCTATGGAAGCCTGTTGTATTCTTAAGGTAAAAGCACTACAGAGAAAACATATTAATAAAAGAACCTGCACACATACTAAAGCTTTCCAGAGATCACCCCAACCCTAACATGGGCTCTGACAGGAGCAGACCACTCAAAGAGTTTCCTTATGCTTTCAAGTTCATCACAGCTTTGGCTCAGAACAAGCACACAGTCTTATGGGGCTTCAGTAGGCCCAATCCTTTAAACCATTCCCTATGGGTGGGGCCTTCCGTCCGTGAACAAGAGGCCCTGTCCGTTTGCTGGATCAGAAAGAAGGCCCTGATCTAATTTAATAAAAAAAAAAACAACAGGCTATTTATCCAAAAATCCTTTTTGTCTGTTTGTCCATGGAGAATCCAGTTTGAATTAGTATGTCCAGTTTGTGTTTTTCTCTGAAGATATTAGTGTGGGTGAATTTGCTCCCTGTCTATCCTTCCCATGAAAACACATAGAAACAGACCATTGCTTTTTTTAATGTAATAGACTCTGAAGTTGTTAAGCTTCAGTAATGTTTATCTTAATTTCATAAGGTTTGTCTAATATTGTCAGTCCGTCACAGT
Source organism: Gopherus flavomarginatus (assembly GCF_025201925.1). Taxonomy (NCBI): domain Eukaryota; kingdom Metazoa; phylum Chordata; order Testudines; family Testudinidae; genus Gopherus; species Gopherus flavomarginatus. The sequence continues at coordinate 77,033,915 of NC_066617.1, read as the reverse complement.
AATGGACTAACAACCTGAAATATTCTTGACTGTAACTTTTTGGCTGAGTTCATCACCATCCTTATGGAAATTTCAGAAGTCTCTGGATTCTCCCCTCTGCCCCCAAAATCCCTCCCCAAAAGCCACCGGTAAAGTCATATTTTTCTTTACTGTCCATTAGTACCTCACACTGATATTTCTTTATTTAGTGGACAGCAGTTTATTTCTAATGTTATCTAGTAGGTGTATTTTGGCTATTTTAAGGATGCACGAGTTTGTAGGGTAGATTTATGCTAGTGTAATAAATCCTGTATCACTAAAATATTTAAGTGCATCCCCCTTGGAATAAATTAATGAAAAGTACTGTATCACTTATTTTGAGCATGAGCAAGAAAGCTCGGTCATTCTGTATTCTGAAGAAATGTAGATACTGTTAGGACTCTGCCCTCCCTCTACCCCCCCAACCCACAAAAAGAAATTAATATGAGCAGGGTGTGTGTATGTGAGAGTAAAATAAACTTACTATACATATGTTTCTTGGGAAAACATTAATTAGAGGCTTATTTATAGCTAAGCTCTCAGTGGTTGTAGCATTTGCCTTCTATAGCAATAGTTTGTTTTTTTAATGCAGGTGAAAGGCTAGTTGCTCTGAACTGAGCTGCTCTTTATCTGATACCTTTTTTTAGCTTTGGTTTCAGCTTCTGGCTCAAATAACCCTAGTCTTCCAAGTAACAAAGTGTATTGTGATAAGTTTAGTTTTTACATGACTTGTTTTTAGATCATTTCTTACCCATTAAGAATGAACAATATTAGGAGAATTTAAACATTTCCATTTTTCTTATCTCTTTACCCCTTAGGATGATCTTCTTTCTAAAGCTGCCTGCTGAAGTGTGAACCAGCTCATACACACATGCTAAAGTTTTCTCAGGAGTCTCAAGTCAAGCAGCTAAATAAGTGGGTTGACTTTGACTTTGAGGTTCTGAGCACTGAGTCCAAGAAGTATATTGGAACTGTGGGTTCTCACTCTCTCTAAAAATTAAACCACTCATTTAGGTGGCTAAGTATGGCTTTAGCTGTCTAAGTTTAGGCACTAAATTTCAGAGTAGTTAGTCCTAATCTTCTCTATTAGGCATCTTGAATGGAAAGCTATTTTTCTACTACTTGACTTTTGTTTCTAAGATAGAGGAATGAAAAACTCTGAGACAGATCTAATTACTTGGTGGATAAGGTCCTCCCCATCCCCCACCTTACATGGATTCCCAGTGCTAGCAAGACATGGAAGTTTTAGTGTTTCCAAATATATTAGGATTTTTTAAAAAGCAGATGGGCCATAAACTGCCTTTAAAAATTACCAGGTAAGACAACTTAGTGCATAAGTGTTCATAAAGACTTCTTGCATTCTGATGAGACTAAACATGTATCTCTGTTTTTTATGAAGCAAGAAGACTTAAGTGGGTGCTTCTTACAACTAAATGCCAGAATTATCACCGTATTTGATACAGTCATTTTTAGGAAGATGCTGAGAAGGGAAACTGCAGGACACTTCCCACATCTGTAATTTTTCAGCCACTGCATAGTATCAAACTAAAATAGGCATAATATAGGCCTGTGGTGCATGTTTGTATTTTTCTTTTCTTTTTTTTAAAGAGCAAATTTAAACTTGGAGCCTGCAGATGTCAGTTCAGTTCTGTTAACTTTACCTTAAAGTAATTTGAGCATAGGTGCTACTTTATGTTGACTGAGCAGCTCAGTGTCAGATATCGCTTCTTATTTTATGTGCTCTGGCAGGATCAGACTTTCAAAATCACACCCAACAAGTTTCTTTATAGTTTTAGTTCATCACAACTTCATCTCAGAACAAGCACACTTTGTTATGGGGCTTTGGTAGGCCCTATCATTCCAGCCCTTCCCTAAGGATGGGGCCCTCCATCCACACGCTGCTCAACTTTTTCTAGAGTCAAAAAGTAGGATGTTGGAGCCAGTCAGTTGTGGGTGTGTGCACGCTTGTGTGCACTCTTTTTCTGTCTCCTTCGTTTGTCTCTTGTCTATGTAGATTTTGAGCTCTCTGGAGTAGGAATTTTGTCTCTACATTGTCACAAGTTTAGCAGTTATTAATACTGTACAAATGGTTAAGATTAAACTAAAATTAGATGGCTGAACTACTACAGTATATTATTGGCCATAGTAAATGCATTATGATAGAAAATATCTTCACTCTACATTTTATTTTAGATGCACATTTTAAGTAATATAGGCTTATTGATTTTTTTTATGCAAGTTTAGCGTTAACATACTCAATATGTTTACAAGAGCATGAAAACAAAAATAGAAATGGTTGTCTAGGGAGAACCACTAGAATGCATTCTAGTTTTGAATAGTGCTGTCTCTTAAAATAAGAAATAATAGCCATGAAGACAGCTCAGTCTCATCAATCTGTTGCCTTCTCTGCTTTACTTAGCAAGAAGTGCTTAAACTTTTGTTTTGTTGGCTCTAGTAAAATAAATCACAGTTTACTCTCACATATCCTGAATATTGTACATAAAGCAGACCGGCTAACGCAGTGGCCCCCAAACTTTGTCACTCCCTTACTTGCAATGGAATCTGTCTGTGACCTCTGCTGGGAACGGGGCCCAGAGGCCGAGGCCGGAGCTGGGGATAAGGGGCACTTCCTTCCCACCCCTTGTGGGGGCAGACCAGGTCCCACTGTGCCCCATGAATGTTCTTCCATCCCCCCTCCCAGGGGGCACGCCCCACAGTTTTTGGGGACCACTTGGCGAAGGATTGACTAGGTTGAGTCCCTTTTGATTTCTAGAAAAGGGTTAGTCCAAAATCTGATTGAAGTGGGTTGGGGAAGACATGAGGAAGTTTGATCTCTGCTTGCTTGTTACTCAGTACTTAATTACATTCTTTCACTTCCAATTTAATATCCTTTTCTTTTCCCCCTTTGTCTCTTGTTTTTCTTAATTTTCTTCTTCTCTTCCCTGCCCTCTGCTCACATTTACATATGATTGTTTTAATAATAGCGGTTGCTTAATCGTAACCTCTTCTTGAAATCACTAGAAAATATATTGGAAGATGATGAAAGAAAGCACTAAGCTCTGCTGCAGGAGATATTTAAAATTGTGTTAATATCAATGAAGCTGATAGCTGGGTTCTCATCTTGTTTAGCAAATGCTTCTAAAATGAGTGTGTGTGAGGCAAAGCAGGCAGTTTTAAGCTGTCATGTTGACAAAGTCCAGAAAAAAGATTTGGAAAAGAAAGAAGATGGGTAATGGAGGATGTTCATGCCAAAGAGGTGCATATCATGCTTTTAATTATCCATAATGAAATGTATATATTTGTAAGCATGTCCTAATCTCAAATGCTAGTATTATAACGCACATAAATGTATATGTGCTCTAACTAAAGTGAGAAATTAACTAATTTTTCTATGTTCAGACAAATAAAGCTACTGTATTTACATAATAGGCAGTTTAATATGTTGACCCAAATTTGAGGTAAACATTCAAAGACATTTCTTTTGGTTTCTTCGCAGTAGTGAAGGCACTAAGTTCTGTGTGGCAGTATCCTACCTGAGGTAGGCAAAACAAGAGACTGAATGGAGGGAACTAGAAAGGGAAAAGTAAGGGCTTTTCACAGAAGCTCTAAATGCTCTGTGGTCAAGGGCTGTCTCTGCATCTGCGTATACCTGTGTGTTCTGCTGATAGTGCCTAATGAAAGAGTGCAGGGTACCCAAATCACAGCTTTATGAACTTGTCCATCTGTGCCTCCTTTCTCCAAGTTAGGGGTGGCCCTGGAGTGAGTTCTGAGTCTCACTGGACAGGAACTTCTGTAGCTTTGTAAGCCTCCTGAATAGTGAACCTATGTCCATTTGACTGTGAAAAAGATTCCCTTGGACCATGCAAGAGAAATGGAAAAAGGCTTCTCCTGAAGATTTCTCATAAGCCTAAGTATGTTTGAAAGGCCCTTCTTAGGTCAAAGCTGTGTGGAGAGTTTTTCCACTTGGTTAGAATTAAACATACTCTAAAATGAGGTCCTTTTTATGCATGGTGAAAAATCAGGGACAGATGCAAAGGGCCGCCTGGTTGTTATGCAAGACAAAGTACAGAGGACTACAGGACAGTATAGAGAGCTCTCTTGTTCTGGGTGAGGTGACTGTCCTATGGTACCAGGAATTTAGTTTTAGGACAAGAAACTACAAATCTGCAAAACAGAGGCTTAAAAGAGCTGTGTAACCCAAGAAAGGTTAGGTTTAGGGTTCCAGAGGAAGTATACAAACCAGAAGGGCAGAGACAGGTTGTCACTTTCAGGAAAGATGACATCTCAGGGGATCTCATTCTCTCTTACCTTTTTACCAGTCCTCTTAATGTGCTTTAACACAAAAGCTTGAATCCTACAGAAGCTAGCTCTTTGATGAAAAGCTTCTGTGGGAAATATGAGATAACTGGGATTCTGGCTTTCTGGCCAGACAGACTCCTGTGCTGCAGCAAGAAGAAACAACTGTTTCTCTAGCTTGAGTCCTACCATGTGCAGAAAGTTGGCCTCTGCAGTTGCCTCTGGCCACTGCTTGTATTGTGACCAGAGAAATGCTGAAACAATCTACCTCTAGTGTTTCTCTTGCAATAGCCTTTCTTGTGGAATCTTAAAGTGTCATTCTACAATCCCCCTGCTTTCACTGATTGAAACCTCTGTTACCTCATTGGCTGAACTTACCGCTGGAGTTATGACAGATGAAAGCAGCAACAGTCAACCTGTATCCCATCTCCCACTGTTAGAGAAGTTATTGAAAAGGTTGTGGTGGGGTAACTCATGCAGTTTCTTGATTCCTCAGTTTTTCTTGACCTTGGTCAATCATCTAACTATAGACCTGGATATGAAGCAGAAACCGCATTGGTTGCGTTATCTTCTTCCAAACAGTGGATGAAGATAGTCTTTGCTGATTCTTCTAGATCTGTTCATATCCTTTAATTTTGCTGATGATAAGACTTCATGGAGTTGTTGGTGAAGACCAGTGGTTCTCAAACTTTTGTACTGGTTACCCCTTTCACATAGCAAGCCTCTGAGTGCAACCCCCCCCTTTTAAATTAAAAACACATTTTTATATATGTAACACCATTATAAATGCTGGAGGTGAAGCAGGGTTTGGGGTGGAGGCTGACAGTTCACGACCCCCCCCCCCCCGGTGTAATAACCTCACAACCCCCTGAGGAGTCCTGACCCCCAGTTTGAGAACCCCTGGTGAAGACTAACAAGTGTATGGATCTGCTCTTGAGTTGCTCTAGTTCTGTCCTTGAGAGAGTACATAGAGTAACTGAGGCAATTAATTTGCTCTGAGGGTTCTCTTGCAGAATGCCATAGGAGTATAGATTGTCACTTCTCTTGCTCAATGTGTATGAGACTGTGAGGAGAGTTAATGATGAGATAAGAGGTGGCAATGCTTTCCCTGTGCTGAAAACACTCAGCTCTGTTTGGATGAGTGCTAGTTATCTGAGACTTAATCCAGCTAAGACTGAAAACAGTGTTGGTCTGCTCGTGGAAGTAGCTGGAACAGAACTTATGTTGATCCTCTTCATTGAGGGAATGCAGTCATCGTTAGCAAAAGAGGTGTGTAACTTGGGGGTAGATTTGGAACCTGCGATTCCCCTGTATGCAAGAGTAATGGCTATGGCGAAGATGGCTTTTTGCTATCTTCACCTGTCAAGATAAATGTATCCCTTTTCTCTTTGATACTATCCCCCCTTGAAGGTAGATTTCTATAATGCATTCTCCATAGGCCTATAGAGCATAAAGAAGCTGAAGCTAATACAAAATGTTGTAGCCTGTTTGAGTGCAGCTATATGTTGGGAGCATGTTAGACCAGGCTCCATGATCTGTGCTGGCTTCCAGTAAGCTGCTAAATGGCATTCCACCTGCTGGCTTTATAGGATAAAGTGCTGAATGATACAGGACTGCATTATCTGAGAAGTCTGTTGCTTGCTGGATTTATGCTGATTCTGACTGCTTATACATTGTTGGGCTGAAGAAATGCTGTGCACAGAGGGAGTGCATGCCTTAAAGAGGCTAGAGGAAATATTTTGTCATTGTTCCCATCCTCTCCCCCCTCTTTCTGTTAACTGGGGTATAAATTCATAGAGCTGTGCTCATATGTATGCAAGGCAGAATTTAAAATAATTTTTAAGTAGCCTCTGCTGATTCCAGGGATGAATTGGAATGAGGAGGAGCAGAAAAGGTGTGCTTGAGGGGCCAATGGACTGTGAGGATTATGAACTGGGGGTACCTGACTACATGGTATGGAGCTGTTTCCAGGCATTATTTACTCCAAAACTGGAACCAAAATAACTTGATTGTAATTCACACCATAAGTTTTATATAAAAAGAGTACTCTTAGTATGAAATGTCTGTCTGCACAGACTTGCACCAAAGTAAGGGCTGGTCTATGGGGTGAAGGGGTGGGGATCGATCTAAGTTCTGCAACTTCAGCTGAATAACATAGCTGAAGTCGACATACTTCAATCTACTTACCACTGTGTCTTCCTACTGCGGTGTATCAATGGAAGAAACTCTCCCATCGATTCCCCTTGTGCTTCTCGTTAAGTTGGAGTACCGGAGTCGATGCTGGAGTGATTGGTGGTTGATTTATTGTGTCTATACTGGACACAATAAATCGGCCCCCGCTGGATCAATCGCTGCCCATCCATCTGGCTGGTAGTGTAGACAAGCCTTAACAGTGTGAATTACAGTTTGTTTAGTTATTTCTATTGCAGGTTCCAAGTAGGCAGGCCCCTGGTCTTTGGAATGCAGGAGATAGGATGAAATAGGGACTAAGAGAATAGCAGATCATGGAGGGGAAGGATAATAGGAAAAATGTGCAGTAGTGCGGTGGGGGTGATCTAGAGGAGGATGGAAGGAATTGACAAGGAGAGGAAGCATGCAGAGAGATAGGGAAAGGCAAGAGACTTCAAATACTTCATTTTCTAGAAATAAAATTAATGTTTGTGTCGATTTAAATCCTCCCTCTCAAAAGCTTTGTCTTCACTGCAAAAATTGTTTTTTTTCTTTTTTAAATTTGAATAGCTGTCTTAATGTAAAATTCTAGTGAAGCAAAGGCTCGGATGAAATTGTAACTGGTCACGGTCAGCTTTACATCCTCACCTGGGGCTGACTTCAATCAGCTATGTTGAGGTACAATTTTCCCTATTCCTTGTCTCTATCAGGATTTTACATCCTTGATGGAGATATGATTTTTTCACCCCTCCAGTGAGGACACAGATACCTCCATCTCCCTCTCCCCCTCGCTCCTTCCATAAATTTGCCAAAGTGTGCAGGAGGAGAACTCAGTTTTTGTGGCCCTTATCAGATTTGCCAGAGTTGAACTCTTGTCCTTAAGACCGTATACACCAATCATACTTTTGCAGCTCCTCCAGAAAATTGGTCCCTTGTCTAGTCTATCTGGAACCCACAACTAATGTTAAGTTTCTCCAGAGAAATTCTACACCTTTTTTTAAAATGCTTCAGATTTTTAAATTCTTGGAAATGAGTGGTTGGGAGCAACATTAAGTTCAAAAAATACTTTCTAGTAGATCACATAACCCCATTTGCTGTTCAAGGGATTGTCAATAATTTTTTAGTAACTTGTGTTGACTCTTGCGCATACTATTGCAATTGTTCAGGGACAAGTTTAAGGTGATCAGTTGATGTAAATCAGTAGGGGGAGAAGCACTGAGATGCTTGCTGGATTCCTTAACTGGGCTTTTCCAGATGTCTTAAACCTTTTGTATAAAAAAAGTGTAGAAATTTGTAAAGAGTGCAATATTGTTGTGGGGTGGTAGCTAGCTTCCAAGGAAGGCTTTCAGCTGTTTGTCAAGTAAGCTTTTGTTTGGAAATAAAGGAGCAATAAGGGCACAAACACTTTTTTGTGGTGTACTTCACTTTTAGCTAGGTAAGTCTGATCAGAATACTAATTGTAACTCTCAGCACACAGTTACAAATCTACCAGCTAGTGTTTTTATAACTCGTTAGTGGCTGTTAGTGGTAGAGATGAGCTTAAAAATAAAAGTGCCACTGTGAGTGGAAGTGAAAATGTATTAACAAGGAAGCCAGGTCTTCTGCTTATTAAATCTACCTTACCCTCAAGCATTTTCTGCCCATGACTATTTACATAGATTGTGACCAAAAAAGGAACTCCCTTAATCACTTGTAGCTGCAGACTTGACTTAAAGAATTTCCTCAAAATTGCAAGTTCGGTCATGTCCTAATTACATGAGAAATAAAATGCCTGAGGCCAATAGCAGCGAGGGCAGATGGGAACTCTGTCAGAAGCACAAGAGCTTATAAAACCATTAAACAATCTTATTAGTCTCTTGTCTTCCCAACCACAACTTTTCTTTCTTCCTCAAAATTCTGGCAGTGTCAAGATACTAGGAGGACCGTGTGCGCTAGTAATTAAGGGGAGAAAGGACCAAAAGTCTAAATGTCCTAACAAGTTCATTTGAGGTAATGATGCATGATATCTATAGAAAAATTCCCATTGACAGGCAAGGAATTTAATCCATAATAAATGTTTCTGACATGAAACAAAGAACCACCTAGCCATGAAAAAAATAATCCTGTAGGAATTGCAGCTGACAGATCATCTGAATATAGTTGCACATTCTTTCATTTATACTTTTTTTTTGTTTGTTTTAAACAAAGGAAAGTAGGAAGATGAAGAAAACACCTCCCTCCCCTGTCCCCAAATTATCTTAAAGGATTGGAGAAAGAGTTCTCTTAAAATCTTTTTAACTCTAAACTTCTATAGAGCTATATTTTTGCCTCTCTTCAGATGGATATTAAAGACTTACAGTGCAACAGCAATCCAGTTGTTTTATTAAAGGGGGAAAAAATGAATCTGACATTCAGTCCCCTTCCTACCTACAGGAATCTTCTCTCAGCATTGTTCTCTCCTGACTGTAGGGGAAGGCCACAGCCATGTAGACTCCTACTTATATTCACAGAGGTAAGATCAAATGGGGTAGCAATGACTGAAGAGATTGGGGGAGGAGGGATAGACTGCTGCTGCTTCAGACCCATAATCTTAAGAAGCACAGAGGGCCAGAGTACTTCTCCCTATCCTAAGATTCTGTCGTAACTGAGGGGAGGGGAGATGTAGAAGGGACTTCTTCATAAAGTAAATGAGAGGGTGTCCAGTTATCCTTTGATCTGCTGAGAGGGAAAGGAGATTGGGGATGTCACCTCCATGCTTCCCTGGTTTTTCTCTGAACTGGGGGAAAATTCTGGAGGTGGGGTGGGGGGAGGAGGGGGAGGTAAAGTCCAAAACTAGTGAAGGTGAAACACAACCTCATCCCACTGCAGCAGCTTAAAGGGTGGCTATAAGGAGAGCACAGATGGTGTGCCTGCGATCCTGGAGATGGCAGGAGGGAGTAAAGAGCTCAGGGCCAACTTGAATAATCAGCCTGAGCTCCCTGTAGCACTATCCGCCTGCTATCTTTCTGAGGGGGAGGGGAAAAATTCCTTCCATGCACCACTTTTTGTTTGTGTAAATGGGTGTGGTGCACAGACAGAGTCTCCTTTTGTTGAGAAGGAGAAAAGGGTAGCAATATGGGCTGCTAGAGTCTTGGGAGAGATTAAGATTGGTGCTTTCTCCCCACTTTTCTCCCTTTCTCATCACTGCCTCTACCATCTCTGGGGACAGGTGACCCTTCTGGACTACCACAGATTCCCCCCTCCCCTTTTTCTCTAAAGAAGTGGCAGATAATGCTTCTTAAACACTCCTTCCCTGTTGGTGCTTCCTGATTGGGGAATAGGTTCCCTCTTTGCTCATACCCACAACTGACACACATTTGTTGAGGGGAACAAGCGCTCTTCCTTTCTAGATCTGACTGACTGTCGCTCAGGGCAGCAGGGGTGTCTCTCTTCTTTAGCCACCTGCTGCTGCTGTTGCTCTCCCAGTTGGTCTTGCCTTCTGCAATGATGCAGGAGTATAGTTAAGCAGTTAAGCACAAATTTTGTTACATTATGCCTTTTTAAAATTTTTTTAGAAGATTGGCTATTATTTAACCTGTGTGGTTTTTCTTTTGAAAAAGCGACATTATGTGGATAGCACAGTGCTTTAAGAACATAATGACAGAACAAATAGTGAATAAATTGACCATTTATATTAAAATTTGAAATGTATCCTCAAGTGTTAATCTCATTTAATTAAGGTATTAAAGTCATCATAATCCTAAAAATAAATCTCCATCAGTTTTGGAGGGTGCCAGGAATTAGTGTATGACTTGGCCAAATTAACTGTTTTACGGAGTGAACAAGCCTACATGGGAACATAAGAATGGCCCTGCTGGGTCAGACCAAAGATCCATCTAGCCCAGTATCCTGTCTTCCGACAGTGGCCAGTGCCAGGCGCCCCAGAGGGAATGAATAGAATAGGTAAATATCAAGCGATCCACCCCCTGTTGCTCATTCCCAGCTTCTGGCAAACAGAGGCCGAGGACACCATTCCTTCCCATCCTGGCTAATAGCCATTGATGGACCTATCCTCCATGAACTTATCTAGTTCTTTTTTGAACCCTGTTACAGTCTTGGCATTCACAACATCCTCTGGCAAGGAGTTCCACAGGTTGATTGTGCATTGTGTGAAGAAATGCTTCCTTTTATTCGTTTTAAACCTGCTGCCTATTAATTTCATTTGGTGACCCCTAGTTCTTGTGTTATGAGAAGTAGTAAACAACACTTCCTTATCTACTTTCTCTACATCAGTCATGATTTTGTAGACCTCAATCATCTCCCCTTAGCTGTCTTTTTTCCAAGGTGATAAGTTCCAGTCTTATTAATTTCTCCTCATATGGGAGCCATTCCATACCCCTAATCATTTTTGTTGCCCTTTTCTGAACATTTTACGATTCCAGTGTCTCTCTTTTGAGATGGGGTGACCACATCTGCACACAGTATTCAAGATGTGGGCTTCTGCTGCACATTGAGTGGATGTTTTCAGAGAACTATCCACAATGACTCCAAGATCTTTTTCTTGAGTGGTAACAGCTAATTTAAACACCATCATTTTATATGTATAGTTGGGATTATGTTTTTCAATTTGCATTACTTTGCATTTATCAACATTAAATTTCGTCTGCCATTTTGTTGCTCAGTCACTCAGTTTTGAGAGATCCTTTTATAGCTCTTTGCAGTGTGCCTAAATCTTAACTATCTTTAGTAATTTTATATCATCTGCAAATTTTGCCACCTCACTGTTTACCCTTTTTTTCCAGATCATTTATGAATATGTTGAATAGGACTGGTCCCAGAACAGACCCCTGAGGGACACCACTATTTACTTCTCTCCATTCTGAAAACTGACCATTTATTCCTACCCTTTGTTTCCCGTCTTTTAACCAGTTACCAATCCATGAGAGCACCTTCCCTCTTATCCCATGGCAACTTACTTTGCGTAAGAGTCTTTGGTGAGAGACCTTGTCAATTATGGAGCAATTTTCAGTAAAGAGTGAAATTTGGCTTCTTTGTCCTGAAATCTTAAATCCAACAGTAATATTCTGAGCAAATCTGGATGGATTAACATACACAAAAACAGCACAGTGAGTGCAGCTTTCTCATATTTACTCAATACTGTACCAAGTATTGTACCAAAGAGAATGTAATGTTACAAGCATGGAATAATCCGCTCATAGAGGAAGACTTCTTCCTAATATCTCATCAGTTAGTTAAATTACATACTGAAGCATGAATGTTTATATCGCTTCTAAAAACAAAACAAAAAAATACATCAAACAATGTTTTTATTCTCTGTTGTAGCTTTAAATGTTCCTTTTATCCATATAACTGGATTAATCCTTTTTTGAATCCTCAGCGTTGTCATGTTAGTAAAGTCTCCTTGTTCTTGTGTTTCAGGAGAAGATACATAGGAGCCCTTGACTCGCCTTGTGTATACCATTGTTTTTTATAGCTCTGTCATGTTCTTTCTCTATGTAGTCCCAGTTTTTCTCCAGTCTCTCTTCCTACAAAAGTGTCTCTATACCCTTAGTTGTCATTGCTTTTCTTTTTCTAAATATTTTTTGAGGTAGAGTAACCAAAGTGAATACAAAATTCCATATTAGGGTATTCCATGGATTTATATGTTGTTGTAGTTTCCCAATATTTTCAGGAATTTTGATCCCAGTTTTGTGTATTTGTTTTCTTTGCTTTTTTCACTGTATACATTGAACAGAGATTTTCATTAAACTATCCACCTAGATTCTTTTCTTGAATGATTGTTAATAAAAAACCAAGCAGTGTGTAGGGTAGTTCAAATTATTCCTTTCAGTGTGCACCTGGCATTTGTGAACATTGGATTTCATCTGTAATTGTGCTGCCAGTTCACCTGGCTTTGTAAGGTTTTTAAAATTCCTTAGCTGTCTTTGGTCTTACTATTTTATGTCATTTGCATCTCTGCAAATTTGATCACTTCGCTGTTTATCCTCTTTTCCTGATCACGAATCAATATAGTGAGCAGAACTGATCCTAATATAGAGCCTTGGGGAACTCCTCAAGATGTTTTTTTTTATGTTATGTTATGTTTAATATGGCAAGATATCTTTTGTCTTCTAAGCAGTTTTAAAATACATGCCAGTACTTTATCTCTGTCCCATGATTAGTTTTCTCAATAACCTTCATCAACTATGTAACTTGTACATTGTTACCTCTGTCATCTAGTGTAGTAGTTGGTTTTTAAGGAGATTGTATATGTTCCTTAGCAGTTTAGTCAAAACTTCACTTCTTATATGAATCTGTCGTGGTCATAATACTCATAGCAAAACCTCTGTTGTACCAGTAAAATAATTATATAAAAATACAAAAAGTCACCTTTTGGATTTATAAATGGTTTACTTTTTAAAACTTGAGTGCCAAAGACCTGACAAAACAAAAAAACCCTGTTCATTCAGCTTGTAAATGCATGTTGCATGTACTACCTTCTATTTCTTCTCCAAGTGCAGATGAGGCCGGACAAAGGTCAACCTTTAACCAGCTCCTCAAGTTACGTTAGTAGACTAAGCAGATGTAAATGTCAGGAATTTGCAGCCTTGAATTTAATGAGGGCAGTATCATCAAGCTGTGTGTTGAAAAATGTGAGCGGACAGAGATCACAACAGAGATCTAAATAAATTCACCCAAAAGCAGGCAGTGTGGAATTAAGGTGGACTAGAGATTATTTTTTAATAAAATTAGCTAGAAAATGTGTGGTTGCTTTTTTGTTTGTTTTGTTTAAACAGGCGTGAGCATTTGGTTCTTTTTGCCTTTTGCTTTACAGTTGACACTCAGTAATGTTGAAGGCTATAAAGTTAATACAAGCAAGTTTCATTCTGATAAAATGTCTATCTTAACATTTCTTATTGGAAAACCTTTGAAGAATTTGTCCTTCATATATGTGATACTAGCTGCTTAAATGCAAACACTTATTTATTGTGTATTGATTGTTAGTTTTAATTTTAATAAAGCATATAGATTGACCACCACCATTTTAAAAAAAATCTTTTATTTTCATTTCTAATAGGTTTATGAAATGAATCTAACTGCTGAATCCTAAAAGTCTCCTTTTCTGTTGTTGAAAACACAATTCTGTGCTCCAATACCTGAGCTTTTGTTCTTTTTCAGGGAGCTGTAAATTGCAGTTGCTCTAGATCATCTCCTCTCCATTTTAGGAAATAGTGGAGTTGAAGATAGTCATCTTTCAGCCCAATCAGTCTGAACTTGTACTGCTTTTGTCAACAAGACAAATTCTGCAGCACCAGACAGAACTGGTCGGCATCTCTGTACAAATAGTACTACTATTTTTAAACTTACTGCTCCTCCATCAGAATGTCTCTCTGTGGGTGTTTTTTGGGAAATTCTTGACACAAGCTTAGTGGATGAACAACTGATCAGAATGTCCTGTTCATTCTAGCATTTGGTATGATTAAATCTAAATAGAAAATAAAACTTTTATAGCAAGTAAAGGTAAACAGAATTCAGCTTTGTCATTCATTTGTCATGTTGTGTGCTAACATCAAATAGATGTCCAAAAATAAGGCAGAAGGAATCTGATTAGATGTTTTCATCCCATTTGGATAGTGAATATTTGATCTAAATTTTTCATAACCACTAGTGCACAGTAGTTGCCACCTGTTAGCTGAACACCTAAATTGGCATATTTTATTTTTTAACTCTGTTTAGCAAAATACTCATTCTCTCTCCCCTTGCCCCTCCTTTGGAGGATTCTGGGGAAAGTCAAGATGTAGTAGCATGGTATTTGAAACTCTTTAAATGCAATTCATTTTGAGAACCAAGCAAGATCTAAAAATAAAACTAGGGGGCAGTAAAAAAAAAAAAAAACCACACAAAAAAAAACCCACAACTTTTGCATTTAACCTAGAAACTGTCACGATTCAGGAGAGAACCTTTACCAGCTTTCTATAGTGTCATTATGATTTAAATAAAAAATCAGTGATGATGTATTCATTTAGGTCCTGATTTTCGTGGGGTAGTTAAGCAGGTACCTCACTTTTAAGCTCTTGAATTATTCCCATTGAATAAGTAAGACTACACCTGCTTAAATTAGACATAGGCTTAAGTGCCTTATTGAATTGGAGCCTTAATGTTGCTGCTGATTATAGGTTAGTTAGAGACTGTGAATGTGGTAGGGCACTTTTGGATGATTTCATGGCCAGGGGAATTTAAAATTAGTCAGTTTCATGCTTTCAGATGTTTACATCTGAAACTTCACAATATTTTAACCGTGGGGGTCAAAAGGTGGTCAGCGGATGAGGGCTGCAAGGCTATTGTAGAGGGGTTGTGGGATTGCCATGCTTACTTCTGCCGTGCTGCTGCTGGGGACGCTGCCTTCAGAGCTGGCCACCCAGAGAGGAAGGCTGCTGGCTAGGCACCCAGCTCTAAAGCCAGCGCTGCTGCCAGCAGCAGCTCAGAAGTGAGGGTTGCAAACTATGGGGGGTGGGGGCGGTACCATATGTCCAGTTTTCCTGGCAGCTTCCTTTCTGGGTTGGGGGCTGGCAGCTGGAGGTGCAGCCTCTCCAGGTGGGGAGGTGACAGCTGTGGAGCTTCCTTTAGTGGGGGAGGTTCCTGGAGATGGGTTAGACCCTCCCCGGGAGCAGCCTCTGCGGGGGAAGAGGAAGTCTTGTCCCTCCCTATCCCTGGCCAGCTGCAGCCTGCGCAGGTTAGGAGCTCCTGGATTTCACGGGAGAGATCAGATTTCACAGTACATAGGGTAGGGCTTTGTAAAAGATTTAAGGAAGCTGGGAGGAGCAGGTAAACAAATCAACACCGTAACACACACAACTAAGTATGTGTTTAAGAAATATAGCTGAATAAGACATGTCAGACTCCTAAAACATTACCTGGAATTTTGGACATGGGGAAATCATTTTTTTGGTGAACTCTAAAAATGGACCTACACTGTCTTATTTTGTGCTGAATCACAGAGCCAACTGGTCGTAGTAGTCATATGTACACCTGGGTACATCTGTTGAAATGAAAAATAAACTTGGTTAGGCAACTGATTCCAGTTTACTAAATTCTCATCACTGGATTCGTTCTTGTGTAATCTCTTGTGCAGTCACTTCATCTTCTGATAAATCATGTACAATTCAGGTTTGTCTCATTCTTGGGTGTAGGAAGGTGTGTATGTCTGCTAAAATGAGAAGTTGAGGAGGGGAGCGGGAGATATGTTTATGCGCATATTACTGTATCCTGAAAGATCAGGTTCACTTGATCATTCAATTTATATTTCATGTGCTCTGAGAATGTACATGCTAGAGTGTTCAGAGTGTGCCCTTTGCATGAAGTTGCAGTGTGTGCTTGAAGTTTGAAATAGATGGTTGAGAAGGATGTAGTAAAAAAAAAAATTCTTGCAGTGCCATATGAAAGCTAGTGGCAGTGAAAAAAGATGAGCAGGCTCTTAGTTTTAGATAGTTCGTGCTCCAAGTGGTGCTCTGAAGTGTGCATTTTTGAAAGCACATATTTACTCTGTTATCCCAGTCAGAAATCTAATGCTTCTTTACAACACCAGGGGTGGGGGTGGGGGAAGAAGAGTTGGCCAGGTGGTGGTGAGGGATGGGGGAATATACATTAAATTAACCTATTTTAGTATATGGTTTTATTGAGGGATTTGGTATGTCTATGTGAAATGTTGAGTCATTCCCCTAAACAAACGTCAGACTGAGTGGGAGCAGTCCAATAAACTGTCAATTTGTGAAATTTTACAAACTTGATAAGAACAGTCTTTTATAGTCAGATTTGGATGTGGTTGTTCCCTCCTGCTTTATACATGACTATTTTTATATAAAGCAGACCTATAACTAGCTAAAGGATTCACTTATATGAAACATTGACATTTCCTCAGTTCCAATCAGGGATAGATATCAACTTTCTTTGTTAAAGCCATGATTTGTTTGGCGTATGGTCCTTTGAAATGAGCAGTTTTTTTGCTGCACAGTTAGGAAATGTTTCTTGCAACATCCTTCATGGCAAATGGTGCTTCTGATTACTTATTTCTTCCAGGTCTGTTGATTCCTTTGTTCTCAGAAGACATGTCTGGATTTATGCCCAATAAATTCAGGCAAAACCCCCTCTGCTTCAAAGTTCTGTGCAGGGAAGCTCCTTAGGAAATACTAAGCTAGGCTTTTGCTTACAATGTAGAAAAGTTAATAACTAAATAAACCAGAAAATAACAAAGTTCATTTTGGGCCTATCAACAGAATAAGCTTTGCAGAAATGGCTCTAATTATTCAATGCCCACATCATGAAAAATGCCAGCCAAAGGGAACAGGAACAATAAAACTCATTCCCAACTTTGTAATGGCTCCCTATGCAGAACTGTTATCAGATACCTAGGAAAGAGCCAACATTATATTGGACCTCAGGGAAGCTTAGAGTTCAATTTCTTCCCCCTCAGATTTATCCTATCCTAGATCTCCTGGGATACTTCAAAATCCCAGGAAACTCAAATGATTTATAGATTTTTAAAGATCAGAAGTGATCATTGTGATTATCTGTCGGGCCACTTGCAGTTAGGTTATAGACTTTCACCCAGTAATTTTTTTCACCAAGTTCTGTAACTCGTGATTGAACTAGGTCATATCTTTTAGATTGTTCATTTTGAGATTGGGGTGTTTGAACCTGAAGATTTCTTGAGTATTCACTATGACCAGTAGTTATTGGGATTGGATATATACCAATAAATGCTCAGAATTTGGGAGGAAAGGACTTCTGTTATGCCATGGAACTCTCTCTCCAGGAGACCTTCTCTTCACCTCAGTTGATCATGAAGTGCACGTACAGACACATTCGTCAAACTCAGACACCCAAGGTTACTGAGGTTTCAATCCAGAGTACATAGTTGGCATTCATGCTTAGTCTATTTGACCTTAATTCCTTTTATGTCTGGAACTTTCCCAAGGATACCAGTCATTCTGATAGCACTCTTATTGATGAAAGGCATTTGCCTTTACTTTGACGTGGACAACATCCTCATTCAAGTCCCCAGAAGCCATCAATACCTCCTTTGCCTTTACAGCTTTTCAGGAACAAGTCTTTGTCCTCAACTGAGGAAAGAGTATTCTTGTTGCTTGTAAAAACATTTTGTTTTGGAGATCATATAGGAAGATTTTGCTTTAGATAGTCCCTATAAGAGGGCAAGTTTGAGGCGGTGTGGGGGGGGTATGGAAACCAGATTTCAGCTGTAACAGTATCATTCATAATGAGCCAGTCTGTAAATCTCAAGAATACTTCATTCAGTTTGTCTATTCTTCAAGGAACCAAACTCCATATGAAGGGCCTACAAATATATAAAATACAAAGAATAATTATTTTATAGCCTCCTTCAAGATGTGATGTGAATGCCAAGGTGCAAGTACTCTGAGAAGTGAAGTTCGTCTTTGAGTGCTTGCTCATGTTGATTCTATTCTAAGTGTGCAGCAATTGGAGATTTTTGCCTTAGTGGTATCTGTAAGGATGGTTGTGGCGCCATGCTCATGCTACGGTATATTAGGCACCACTGGCCCTATGCCCTCTCAGTTCCTTCTTACTGCCCATGGTCATCAGTCGGAGTGCCTCTGTCTCTTGCTTTGCAAGCGGCCAGTGGCTTTTTTTACTGTTTCAATCTTGTGCTTCCAGTTGTAAATTCTATTGTTTGTTAGTTAGTAGTTAAGTAGCTCTTAAGTGTTCAGTTAGAGTCTCAGAGGGGACTTTGCCCCTGGTGGGGCATGCCCCCTTCTCTGGATTTTAAGCCCTGCTCCACGTGTAACAGGCATATGCCTGTTAGTGACCCACACAGTAATTGTCTGCAGTTCCTCAGGGAGTCCCATGTGAAGGAGCGTTGTCACATCTGCAAGAACTTTGGTCCTTGAACACAGAGGGAACACTACATATATCTCAGGGCCCTCCTGATGCAGGCAGGCCTGCGCCCAGCCTTGGAGCTGGCTCAGTCCGTAATGACACCTAGCGCTTCGGCCTTGGTGTGTAGCACACCTCTGGCACTGGACTCCTCTCGCACCATGCCCTGTCGCTGGTACCAAGAAAGAAGCCAAAGCCGACGGCACCGGGCAAGCCTGATAAAGGCGCCCTGGGCAAAGGGACCCTGTGTGGGCCTTACGCCCACTCGAGACCTGCACAAGGGCTCTGCCCTGGGGAGTGCCTCCCCCCGAAAAGACCCACCACTGACTCAGGCGAGCAGTACAGGGTCCAAAACAATGGTGCAGTCGATACCTGCTCGGCTCTCGGTGCCTGCAGAACCCAAGGGGCTCCCACCACAGCCTGCGCCGTGTTCAGCAATGGAACTGGCTAAGGCTCCCTCCGAGGGCAAGCCCGCCGGTAAGGCATCGCACAGGACCAGCAAGCGCCACCGATTTCTGGAGCCAAGGCAGAGCCCTAGGTCACCATGTTCTTGGTCTCTGTGGCCCAGGTCTCCCGGTGGTCATTACCAGTCATCGGTACTGTGTTCCCAGTCCCTGTCTTCACGCGGAAGCTCTCCCAGGCATAGATGATTGTCTCCTCCCCAGCCCCCCCCGGCACCGGTTCACATCACGTGGTTGGTTGCCGACACCAAGACCTCGAGACTGCTCCCCAACACAGTGACACTCTCCCAACTCCCAGTACTGGTCAGAATGCTACCGGAAGCAGTCACCGGCGGCAATGGTTAGCCTTGACGGCCCTGCTGTGGTCACCGGAGGGCGATAACTTCTCCAGATCAGAGGTGCAGTTCAGCCCCTCATCCAGGCAGCAACAGGACTGGGCCCCAGAGAGCCAATGGCCGACTCAGTGGCCAACTCTCGCCAACCCTCAGTCGCCACATTGGAGAGGCCAAAGTCAGCACCCAGGGCACTGCCAGCACTGGGTTCAGTGCAGGATGCTCTGATGACGCTTGCGGGTGAGGAGCCGGTGCTCACCCTCCCTGTCGGGGGAAGATGCCAGCAGGTCTCCCCCAATGGTCTAATCATCCTCCTCCTCCTCCCCAGCAAGATTGTGGTGGGCCCCTCCACAGCTAGCCCACCGGATGATTTCAAGGAGCTTCTGGCGCTGCTCTGTAGGGCAGGTTTTGAAATTGGGCCTCAAAGCAGAGGAGATGGAGGAGGAGGCGGACATATTGTTCAATGTGCTCTTGGTGGCCACCCCAGCCCAGGTCCCACTCTTGGTGCATGAAGGGGTCTTGAACATTGCCAAGTCCGTCTGGCAAACTCCATCCTCTATTCTGCCCACGTCTAAAAGAGTGGAGAAAAAGTACTTTGTCCCGGCGAAAGGGTTCGATTACTTACTTACCCACCATTGGCCATATCTGCGGCTAACGAAAAGAATAAGCAGGGCTCCACCAGTTCCACCCCTAAAAATAAAGACACAAGGCAGTTGAACTTGTTTGGTTGCAAGATTTATTCTATGGCCAGCCTCCAGTTTTGGATGGCAAACCACCAGGCCCTCTTGGGCCATTACAATTGTAACTTGTGGGACTCTCTATTCCAGTTTAAATACTCCACGGCCCAGGAGGTGGCCCAGGAGTTTGCAACCCTGGTGGAGGAAGGCACTGTGAGGGCTCAGTGCTCCCTCACAATAGCCTGGGATACGGCCAATTTGGTACTTGGGTGGTCGCCTCAGAGGTGATTGAAGTGTAGTTCCTGGTTCCAGAGCGCAGGCCTGTCCCAGGAGATGCTGGCTTCTATCTAGGACCTCTCATTTAATGGTGTTGGCATCGTCTCTGATCAGACGGCCGCATGGCTACACGGCCTTAAGGACATGCAGGCGATTCTCTCTGCTCTCTGGGGATGCATGCTCCTCAGGTGTCGAGATAGCCATTCTGGCCTCCTCCGCAACAGTGGCAGTGTCGTTATGGGCCTACAAGGAGATGGGACACCGGGTTTAGCTGCCACTGCCTGTCATTGTCATCTCGCTCCTCTGTGCAGCCTTGCCTGATGAAGCACCAAGTGGGCCAGAAGTGTCATTTTGAGGGTGTACCCAAGAGCGACACACCAGCCATCTGCCCGGATCTTTTCTGTCCTTTTCTTGACTGCCTCTCCTGTTATTGTTCGGCATCTTCCAGGGTTCCGTTGGACCGCTGAGTCCTGGACATAATCGCTTGGGCTATACCCTGCAATTTTTGGACCCCACCCCCTGTCCCTCTTCAGAGACCCATCTCATGAGCATCTCCTCATTCAGGAGTTTGAGAACCTCCTGACCTTGGGGGCAGTGGAGAAGGTTCCTTGAGATATGGAAGGAAGAGGATTCAGTTCCCATTACTTCCTAATCCCGAAGGCAAAAGGGGGCCTCAGACCCATTCTGGGCCTGCTCAGCTTCAACAAGTCTCTCAAGAAGGTGGAGTTCCGCATAGTCTCCCTGGCCTTCCTCATCCCTTTCCTAGAATTAGGGGACTGGTACACCGCTCTCAACTTAAAGGATGTGTACTTCCATGTCTCCATATTCCCAAGACGCAGACGGTTCCTGCGCTTCATAGTGGCCAGATGATATTTTCAGTTCAAGGCGCCACCTTTTGACCTGTCCTCGGTCCCCAGGGTGTTCACAAAATGCGTGATGCCAGTGGTGGCTTACCTCAGAAGTCGGGGGCGGGTCCAGATCTTTCCATATCTTGATGACTGGTTCATCAAGGGCAGGTCTCTGGAGCAGGTGCAAAGGAGCCTTGATATATGGTGCATTCCACCTGGGCCTGTTGCTCAACACAGAAAAGTCCACGTTAATGCCAGTCCAATGCATAGTTTATTGGGGTGGTTCTCAATTCCACACAGCCAGGGCCTTGCTTCCTGAGGCACCTTTTCGGGCTATGACGGCCTTAATCTCCCACATAAAAATCCACCCACTCGCTATGGGCCACATGTATCTGCAGTTGTTGGACCACGTGGCTGCATGCACGTACATGGTCAGCCACACCCGTCTTCATATGAGGCTTCTGCAAACGTGGCTGGCTTCAGTTTACACTCCTAGCAGGCACCTCCTAGACTGAGTAGTCATGTTACCGAGCCATATCCTACTGTCATTGGACTGGTGGCAGGATCCTGAGTCGGTGCTCCAAGGAATTCCCTTTGTGTCCCCGACCCCATCGCTCACCCTCATCTTGGATGCTTCGGATTTGGGCTGGAGAGCCCACCTGGGCGAGCTCAACACCCAGCGTTGTTGGCTACAACCCAGCCTGACCCTCCACATTAATTTAAGAGAGCTCAGGACGGTTCAACTGGCTAGTCAGGCTTTCTTGCCCCACCTGAAGGGCAAGGTGGTGCAGGTCCTGATGGACAATACCGCCACGATGTATTGAATTAACAGGCAGGGTGGCACCAGGTCTTTGTCCCTTTGTTGAGAAATGCTCAGCCTCTGGGACTTTTGCGTCAGGAACGCCATTCACCTGGTGGCCGCCCACCTGCCGGGGACCAAGAACATCTTGGCAGATTGCCTCAGCAGAATCTTCTCGTCTTGCTACAAATGGTCGCTCCATCCAGAAGTAATCAGCCTGATCTTTCGTAAGTGAGGGAGTCCCCAGGCAGAACAGGAAGTGCCATGTGTTTTGCTCTCTGCAGGGCAGGGACAAAGGCTACTTGTCGGATGCCTTTCTGATGTTGTGGTTGGGAGTGATTATGTATGCCTTTCCAACGGTGACCTTGATCCACAGGGTGCTCCTGAAGGTGAAGCAAGACAAGGCCAAGGTCATCCTTGTGGCCCCTTCGTGGCCACGTCAGCACTGGTTCAGCATGCTGCTGAGTCTATTGGCAGCATACCCCCCTGCAGCTGCCTCTTCAGCCGGATCTGTTTCGGAACCATGGCAATTTGCTGCACCCAAATCTGGTGGCACTGCATTTGACAGCCTGGCTGCTTAGTGAGGAGGAGCAACCATGTTCCGCAGCTTCAACCCAAGCTACCTGTGTGGCAAAATGGAAGCGTTCTATGTGTTTGGGCTTCAGATTGCTGCATCTGTGTGGAGGAGGCCCTTCTGCAGAACATCCTGGACTATTTGCTATGCCTTAAGCTCCAGGGCTTGTCACTGTCTTCAGTCAAGGTGCACCTGGCAGCCATTTTGGCGTTCCAGCCTCCATTTCAAGGCAGGTCGTTTTTTCCCTACTCTATATTGCATGGTTTCTGAAGGGCCTGGAGCGCATTTTCCCACTTGTGGGGGATCCGGTACCACCTTGGGACCTGAATCTTGTGCTGTCACCACTCATAGGTCCCTCCCTTCAAGTCCCTAGCTTCCTGTTATCTACTGCTTCTCCTTCCTAGTTGCCATAAGTTTGGCCCGTCGAGTGTCCGAATTCAGAGCGCTAACATCTGAACCATCTTACACGGTCTTCTATAAGGACAAGGTTCAGCTGTGTCCATACCCCGCCTTTCTGCCCAAGGTTGTCTGCCAGTTCCATACTGGTCAAGACACATACTTACCAGTTCTTTGTCCTAAGCCCCACGCGACAAATGAAGAATGCATGTTGCATACCCAGATGTGCTCTGGCCTACTACATAGAACAAAGCCATTCCGTAAGTGAACGGAGTTGTTCATGATGATGGCAAAGAGGATAAAAGGTTGCCCTGTGTCTGCCCAAAGAATATTTTCATGGATCGCAGCCTATATCTTCTGCTATGAGCTAGCGAAGGTGTCCCCGCTGCCAATAGTGATTGCTCACTTGACTAAGGTGCAGGTATCCTCGGTAGCTTTCCTTGCTCAGGTGCTGATCCAAGAGATCTGTCGGGCCATGACCTGGTCATCTGTCCACACATTCACCTCACACTATGCACTGACCCAGTATGCTCAGGATCATGCTGGCTTTGACAGAGCTGTGCTACAAGCTGCATGACTGCGAACTCTATGCCCACCTCCATTGATATTGCTTGTGTCACCTAGAATAGAATTGACATGAGCAAGCACTTGAAGAAAAAACAGTTATCTGCCTTTCCTAACTGTTGTTCTTCAAGATGTGTTGCTTATGTCGATTCAGTTCCCCGCCCTCCTGCCCCTGTGTCGGAATTGTCGGTAAGAAGGAACTGAGGGGGTAGAGCTGGCATGGGCGCAGCATTCCAGGGGGTGCCACTGCCGGCCCTATGGATACCACTAAGGCAAAAATCTCCAAGGGCTGCACAGATGGGCACACACATGCCTAGAATAGAATGGACATGATCAACACATCTCGAAGAACAATAGTTATGAAAGGTAGGTAACAGGTTTTTTGTTTGTCTTTTTTTCCATCATGTCTGTGGTAGACTAACAGCAGGATCATTCAAGAGTGGTTGCTCCTTTTCATTCTGTCAGGATTCTGTAGTGATGCTGGTTGTAAACTTTTATGTGGGCAAGTTATGTGCTTTAACTGTCAACACTTGGGATGTGACGCCACATGGTCAAAAAGAATAAATTACTTGAGCTTCTCATACCCAGGGAGTCTCTCAGAGCAATCTTGGGAAAGCCCAGAAAGACATCCTGTAATCCTAAAATCTGTTAACATTATCTCTGTTACCAAAGAATTATTTATTTTATCAATAAAGCATACATTAAATGGATTAAGAACTGGCTAACTGACAGATTTCAATGTGAAATCATTATCCAATGGTGGTGTTTCTAGTGGGGTTCCGGAGGGTGTTACTAGCCTGGACATTATTGAATACTTTTATTGATTTATCAGGTAATAAATACCAAACCATTGCTGATAAAAATGTGCAGATGACTTAGAGGGTGCGTAAAAGAGGCGTGTAAATTATTCATAGGCTGGAGAAAACTTCCTTACATTGAGGCCACGTCTACACTACAGCATAAAATCGAAATTATTAAAACCGGTTTTATAAAATCGATTTTACGTGTCCACACTAGGGCACATTAATTCGGTGGTGTGCGTCCATGGTCCTAGGCTACCATCGATTTCCGGAGCAGTGCACTCTGGGTAGCTCAGTAAAAGAATGAGACCAATAACTTCGATTTCCGTCCACACTAACCCTAAATCGATATAGTAATATTGATTTTAGGGTTACTCCTCTCGTTGGGGAGGAGTACAGAAATCGATTTTAAGAGCCCTTAAAATCGATTTAAAATGCCTTGTAGTGTGGACGGTTACAGGGTTAAATCGATTTAACGCTGTAGTGTGGACCAGGCTTGAGAGACTTAAGGAGACCAATCTGGTTAGCTTCTCAAGAAGATTGAGAGTTAATTACACTGTTTGCACAGTATACCTTCATGAGGAAAGAAGTACCAGGTACTGTACTAAAGAGCTCTTTAATTTGGTGGAGAAAAGTATAACGAGGCAAAATGCCTGGAAAGCATAGCCAGACAAATCCAAGTTAGAAACAAGGCACAATTTTTAACAGGGTGATTAACCATTGGAACTAACAGGGTGATTAACCATTGGAACAAACTAACAAGGGAAGTGGTAAACCAGGGATTGGCAACCTTTCAGATGTGGTGTGCCGAGTCTTCATTTATTCACTCTAATTTAAGGTTTTGTGTGGCAGTAATACATCTTAATGTTTTTAGAAGGTCTGTCTCTATAAATCTATAAACTATTCTTGTATGTAAAGTAAATGAGTTTTTTAAAAAAATGTTTAAGAAGCTTCATTTATAATTAAATTTAAAATGCAGATCTTATCAGTTTAGTGCAGTGGTTCTTAACCTGGGGTGCATGTACCCGCTGGGGCAGGGGCGGTGTAAGGTTATTTTGCGCCCTAGGCGAAACTTCCACCTGCCTTCCCCCCCCCCCCCTTGCACATCGGTTCATTGAGGTGCAAATCTGAATGAGCCTTAACAGACCCCAGGTGCCAGCCGTGCCCAGGTTCTGCTCCCCAGACCAGGTTCCCCCCCTCCCCGCCCCCTGAACTCCCCTGGAGGGTGCACAGCCCCCCCCCCCCCACAAGTCCTCCCCACTCTGATGGCCCCCGCCCCGAGTCCACTCACTGGCTTTGCTGGGCTTGGGCCGCTGCAGCAGCTTGGCAGGGAGGAGCCGCCTTTCAGAGGCACCAGAGAGCCAGAGCGTCCTGCTTGCAGCAGCAGCAAGCCCAGCCATGGAGGAGCCAGCACGGTGCAGGGGGGCAGAAGCCCTGCAAAGGCGGCAGTGTCGCTAGTGGGGAGCAGCCGTGCCCCCCCATCCCTCCTGTCTAGGCTGTGGCCTGGCGCCCCCCTGGGGGCTCCTGCAGGCTGCAGCGGATGTATGCGGGCACCAGCCACCATGCGCCCCCTGGCTCCCTCCTCGCCACATTTCATCAAAAAAGAGGGGAGAGCCCTGCCCTAGCCCCACCCCATCCACTCCCCACTTCCCACCCTGACTGCCCCCTCCTGGGACCCCCTCCCTAACTGCCCCCCAGAACCCCACCCCCTACCTGTCCCCTGACTGCCCCAGCCCTTATGCACACCCCCACCCCCAGACAGACCCTCAAGGACTCCCACGCCCCATCCAACCACTCCCCACCCCTGACAGGACCCCCAACCCTCCCCCTGCTCCCTGCCTGCTCCCCAGGACTCCCCTTACCATGCCCATGCTGGTCAGATGCTGGCTCCACATGGGCTGCTGCGGGCACAGCCCCTCCCCTGCAGAGTGCTGAGGCAGCGGGAGAGGGGGGAGCTGCGGGAGGGGCAGCGGCAACTCACACTTTCGGGAGCCGCAGAACCCAAGTGCGGTGAGGGAGCAGCTGGGGGGCTGTATGTATGTGAATATATGCGGGTGACGGTCCCTGTGAATCCCCTAGCTCCCCCCTCGCAACGCTCGGGCTCTGCACCTCCTGGGAGCGTGAGCCACAGCTGCCCCTCCCGCAGCAGGCTCAGAGTCCCGCGCCCTGGCAGCTCATGCTCCCGGGAGCCGCAGAACTCAATCACAGTGAGGGAGGAGCTGGGGGGCACGCCTGCCGCCGGTCTGGAGTCCCAGCTGGCAGCCTGGGGTTCTGTTAACTCAGCCGGCAGCCAGGTGAGAGGGACTGGCGGCCGGGACCCCGGCTGGCAGCTGCGTGCCAGGCAAAATTGGCTCGTGTGCCACCTTTGGCACGCGTGCCGTAGGTTGCCGACCCCTGTGGTAGACTCTCAATCTTTTGGTATCTTAGCTCATGACTGACTGACTTTCTGAAAGATATGCGTTAGCCATGGACAAGTTATTGGGCTCAATATGGGGTAACAGCTGTTTTACACAGTGAAGTAAAATATTTTTTTTTCTTTTGACAGGGTATTATTTTGCTCTGAAGATGTCCTTCATTGACATGAAATAATTGAATTACAAATACAAGTATCGTGTTTTGTTACCTGACCAGTTTTATTAAAAAATAATTTATTGTATTAGTGCACACAAGAATTTTCCCTTCATATTTTCTTAACTATTACAATAAACAACCTTTATGATCAAGCTAACTTTGCTATTATGAAAATTAAATCCTTTTCTAAAGGAATGAGGTGAGGAGATACTTCTAAAGCAAAGCATGTCAAGGATTTAAGAAAGGTTTTGGAAGTTGCGTCTTCTGTGATAAATGTTAAAATTTGTAGCCACTTAATCTGTGAACCTTTTTGTGAATAATGTATTGTAAATAGGCTAGCACATCTGTATTTATTTATTTAATTATTTCTTTAAAACCAGTTAATAGCTAGCTGTCTTTCGGTGTAAGATATGGAGTTTGAGTCCATAATTGAACTACAACGTATCTTGTTATAACTTAGTAAAAATATCTTTTTTTCCCCCATCCTTGGTCTTAAATTCATACCAATTGCCCAAATACTTTTTCTGCAAAATTGCTGGGCCAAGTGCCATTTAATTATATATCACACTGTTAATTCTAGAATACCAACTGAAATTTATTATAAATATTTTTGGATGTTTGTCTACATTTTCAGATGTATTGATTTCAGTTACAGAATACAAAGTGTCCAGTGCTCACTTTTTATAATATTTTTTATTACAAATATATTTTGTTGCCAAGGCAGCTCCCAGCAAAGCAGATATTGGTTTCTTTGTTACTTTAATTGCCTATTCATTTCTTTAAGTAGCCTGTTGCTTCTTTTGGGGTTTTTCCCAGGTGGGGGTGGGCTGGCTTTTTTTTCCGTCTTTCGTTTTTTTTTTTTCTTTCTGCTTTAGAAAGCCTGTTTTGGCTTCTTTGTGTATGTAATTGCCCATTCATTCAAATTAAGAAGCCTGTTGCTTTTCTTTAAGTAGATTTGTCATTGAAGTGTGTGGCTTGTTTTTGGCTTGGTGACTGGCAGTGGGTGGTGCCTCCGAAATGGGATTGGCTTGGTTTGGGCTTGTTGTGAAAAGGCAGTGCAGTACTTTTTTTTTATTTTATTTTTTTAAAATCTTGCAGACCTGGGAGCAAGAGTATTTTTCAGTTCACCTCATACAGGTACATTAGTGCATCTCTTTATTGTGGAAGTGAAACTTGCAAATACAGACTTTTGTTGTTGTTGCAAAGTATTTATGTGACGGATAAGGGGCATACAAATGGTTAGCCTATCTGGCACTATTTTGCAACCTCTGCTACAACAGTGCCATGCGAACACCTGTTCTCCCTTCCAGGTGACATTGTAAATAAGAAGTGGGCAGCATTATCTCCTGTAAATGTAAACAAACTTGTTTGTCTTAGTGATTAGCTGAACAAGAATTAGGACTGAATGCATTTGTAGGTGCTCAAGTTTTACATTTTGTTTTGAGTGTAGTTATGTGACACAAAAATCTGCACTTGTAAATTACAGTTTCATGATAAAGGGATTGCACTACAGTACTTGTATGAGGTGAACTGAAAAATACTATTTCTTTTTTTTTACAGTGCAAATATTTGTCATGGAAATCAGTGTATTTGAAAATGTAGAAAATATCAAAAAATATTCATTAATGGTATTCTGGTATTGTTTAACAGTGCTATTAAAACTGCAATTGTTTTTTTCTCATGTTTAATTGCAATTTTTAAACTTGTTTGGCAGCCCTAGTATATATATAAATACATAAAGCGAGGCTATTAGATACAAGCTGGATGAGATAATGCTTTTTTTAATCAGAAAAACTTCTGTTCTGAAAGAGACAAGCTTTCAGGCTTATACAGGGCTCTTCGGGTTCACCTAACATTTAGCCCAATTATCTGACTTTACATCCACGTGTCTTTATGTATGCATATGGCAAATATACCCATGCTGATAGCATATTTTCATGTCATGGTGTACTTCTCAAAGAAAGCTAAATAAAAGCACTTCCTCTTCCTCCTTATTTTGCAACTGAAAAGCTATATACGTAAAATACTTTAATTTTTACTAAGCTGAAGTTAGTGTGAATGTCAGAAGGAATGAACTATTGTGTTATTTTCCAAGAATATAAGTCATGTAACATTTTGGTTCTGTAGAGGTAGTTGGATTAACGTGAACCATGTCCGAGTAACTTAATGCATGAGCTGTGCATTACCCTTGCACGTTAGAAGTCATGCATTTGAAACCTCATCATTTTTATTCTTTAGACTTATGATTTGAACTGTAAATGGGAGTTCTGGTTCTCTGGCCTCTTTCTCGCGGTATTAATGGAGGTCTGTTTATTCTCAAATTCCATTAGATATAAAGTCCTACTTCCCTTTTTTACTCAACCTTTTGCCAATTGATGTGAAATGTGTGGCATTTAAAGCAAAACAAATCCTACAGCTTACATCAGTCACAGGAATAAAACACTAAATAATTGTTTTCATTTACTAATCTCAAATGTTTCACAGTTATGATAGCTGGGTCTGACATTTTCTGGGAATTAATGTCCATGTTAAGGTCCTCTGCTTGCTGCTCCTCCATGCTGATTATTGCCACCTAATCCCCTCTCTCTGGCAAATATTGTTTAAAGAGCAGTTGGAAAGGAAGACTTCAGTACAGTACTTGCAGCTGGGCTAAATAGAAACAGTAACTGCTGATGTTATAATTTTTAAATAAGTGTCTATAAAATTAAAAATACCTACTTTACTACTTTGTTGCAGTCTGTTTTCTGTTGTGAAATTGTGTGACTATTAATGTTTAATTTTGTTGTTTCATACCTCTTAGTATCGGAATAGTCCTTTCTGCTGCTCAAAAAAGGCTGAAATTATTGGGAAAATGTTGGTAGCTGTCCTTATCTCTTTAGCTTTATGTCAATTTTCATTGTCATCCTATGAATATTTGTGTTGAGTCAGTCTTCCCCATTGACTTGGATTATGAGACAGTCGGTGGAATGAACCATACATCCAGGTAGTGCTGCAGTGCCCAACTACCAATGGTTTCTCTGCTTAAAAAGTGGTTCCCATTGGTTAATTCTGGTGCAGCATTTGGCTGCTGAGTGCCATGGCAGCGACTAAAAAAGGCACTCTACTGTCAAAAATATCCCGCGTATTGTATCTCCCTTCCCCTACCTTTTGGTGGTAGAATTTTATGTATTGCCTACAGACCATTCTAAATTACTTTACAGCCGTGCCGTTTTGCAATACTTGTTTTTATGGTAGATAATTCTGGCCTTGTTTACCATGGATGACTCCATGGTGAATGGAGAACTAATGAAGTTATGTTACCACAAGAAGAGAGGATGAAACCTGAATAGTTGAGAAGGGGGGTAGATTTAGTAAGATTATTTTGAGATTCTTTGATATTTTTTAATATCTATTTTACTATAATGACTGATTTATAGGCGGGAGGGAGGGAAATCAAGTTTGGCATACGCAAGCAGGAAATAGCCTTTAAACAAATGCCAGCAACAACAAAACCAAAACCCTTTTAGGAATTCCACTTGAAAATAAAAAAATTACAGGTAATTATTCAAATTAGTACTTTTCAAAAATTCAGTTGAAATCAACAGCCTACTCTGGAATCCGAACTTACTAAAAGCATAAAATATCTGGTAGTGATCAGCAGAACTGGTAGAATATTTCAAAAGTTACAAATGTAACTTTTTTTTTAAGTTTAAATCCAAACCATTGCCCAAAACACAGGTTTTGCTGTTCCTCAAACAAATTTCAATCCTCCTAGGAATGCATGGTATCTGTTCTAGGGGTTTTCACATAGTGATTGAAAAGACTTGCTTCAAAATGTACATTCTTTGCAAATACATTTTGGTATTTAGTTTAGAGCCTGATCCTGCATGCATTTATGCAATCTCAGCCCTCGTCCAGACTAACCCGCGGCATCGGCGGGTTAAAATCGATTGCTCGGGGATCGATATATCGCGTCTAGTCTGGACGCGGTGTATCGATCCCCGAGCGCGCTTACATCGATTCCGGAACTCCATCAACCCGAACGGAGTTCCGGAATCGACGCGGAGAGCCGCGGACATCGATGCCGCCCCGTCCAGACTGGTGAGTACCTCGATTTTAGAAATTCGACTTCAGCTACGTTATTCTCGTAGCTGAAGTTGCGTATCTAAAATCGATTTTAATTCCTAGTCTGGACGTGGCCATAGGCAGGGCTAGCTCCAGGGTTTTTTTGGGCGGGGGGTGTGGGGAGGAGAAGGTGCTGTAATCGCAATCAGTGGCAGCTCCACTGCGCCACTTTCTTCCTTGGTGGCAATTTGGTGGCAGGTCCTTCCCTCCGAGACGGACCAAGGGACCCGCCGCCGAAGAGCCCAACTTGCCACCCCTTCCCCTTGGTCGCCCCAAGCACCTGCTTGCTGGGCTGGTGCCTGGAGCCGGCCCTGATCATAAGTTAAGAAAAAGGGCCAAAATCCCCAGTGTAAACTATCCACTATTGTAATTATTCTGATGCAGTGGGGCACACTGTATTCTTCCTCCTGAAGTGGGGGGATTATGAATTAAACCATCAGGAAAGACTTTAAAAATCAAAGGTATGGCTTTGGCTATATATTTAAAAGAAATCTTGGGTAAGATTTCTCTGAGGTCCCAATTTGGATCTCATCATTAGTAAAAATAAGTAGTGACTCTGAAGTCATGGAGTTAGTCTAGCGTTAGAATTGGGCCAGAAGTGGCTCAGTTAATGATTTTCAGCTGTTTTTCATGAACGGGGAGATAATGAGTAATATTCAAAGCTTTCACTCATGGGAAAACTGAACATTAGGGATACAGATGCACTCAGTGAATTCACTGCAGATTACATGTCTCTAACGAAAGGGTCCCCAAGGAGGTGTTTTAAGTCAAGACATGCTACTTGCCTCTCCCTTCCGTTTCACCCAAATTCTGCTTACATGAAGGACTAATCTGGCATATGGCAAGGTGTTTGCCATGAATGAGGAGGAGGAAGTGTTCAGTGAGTATTTTTGTTCTGTATTTGGAACAAAGCTGTGCACTAGCATCGCTAGAGGATGATATACTTTCCATTTCATTAGTAACCAAGGAATCTGTTAAACATCATTTACGAAGGATACGCATTTTTAAATCATTTGACCTGGATAACTTGCATGTAGTAGTCCTAAAGGAATTGGCTAAGAAGATTGTTGGCATGGCTGACAACTTTAATGGATCATGGAATATTGGGAATATTTCAGAATACTGAGTGAGTGCTAATGTTATGCCAAAATTCAAAAAGGCCAAATCGGCAAAAAGGATGACCTGGGTAAATATAAACAGGTTAGCCAGACATCAGTTCTGGCAAAATAATGGAAAAGCCAAAATGGGAGTCATTTAATAAAGAATTAAAGGGTAGTAATGTAAGGTGCCAATCAACATGGTTTTATATAAAGTAGGTCTTGTCCAACAAACCTGATTTCCTTCTTTGAGGAGATTACAGATTTGCTTGATACGAGTAACTGCATAGATGCAAAATATTTAGACTTTCCTAAGGTGTTAGACAGTACCTCACAACATTCTGATTTAAAAATTGACACTGTACAATATCAGTGAAGCACATGGTAAATGGATTAAAAAATGGCTGACATCGCAAAGTACTTGTCAATGGGGAATAATCATTGAATTGAGGATTTTTCTATGGGGGTTCTGTGAGTCTCAAAGGTATTCATCAGTGATCTCAAAGTAAATAAATTGCTGACTTAATCCTATTCAGTAAACAATAATGATCAACAAATAGTGAATGATGACACTTACTGTCATCATAAGACCAAAATTAAATAAAACTTACAAGTTCATAGAATCATGGGACTGGAAGGGACCTCAAGAGGTCAGCTAGTCCAGTCCTCTGCACTCATGGCTGGACTAAGTATTACCTAGACCACTCTTGACAGATGTTTGTCCAACCTGCTCTTAAAAATCTCTAATGACAGAGATTCCATAACCTCCCTAGCAATTTATTCCAGTGCCTAACCATCCTAAGAGTTAGGAAATTTTTCCTAATGTCTGACCTAAACCTCCCTTGCTGCAATTTAAACCCATTGCTTCTTGTCCTATCCTCAGATGTTAAGAAGAACAATTTTTCTCTCTGGTCCTTGTAACAACCTTTTATATACTCAAAAACTGTTATGTCCCCTCTGTCTTTTCTTCTCCAGACTAAACAATTTTTTCAGTCTTCCCTCATAGGTCGTATTTTCTAGACCTTTAATCATTTTTGTTGCTCTTCTCTGGACTTTCTCGTTTGTCCACATCATTCCTGAAATGTGGTGCCCAGAACTGGATACAGTACTCCAGTTGAGGCCTAATCAGCACAGAGTAGGGCAGAAGAATTACTTCTCGTGTCTTGCTTACAACACTCCTGCTAATACATCCCAGATTGTTTACTTTTTTTGCAACACTGTTACACTGTTGACTCATATTTAGCTTGTGGTCCACAATGACCCACAGATCCCTTTCTGAAGTGCTCCTTCCTGGACAGTCATTTTCCTTTTTGTATGTGTGCAACTGATTGTCCCTTCCTAAATGAAGTACTTTACATTAATCCTTATTGAATTTCATCCTATTTACTTAAGACCATTTCTCCAGTTTGTCCAGATTATTGTCCTATCGTCCAAAGCACTTGCAACCCCTCCAAGCTTGGTATTGTCTGCAAATATAAATGTACTCTGTGCCATTATCTAAATCACTGATGAAGATATTGAACAGAACTGGACCCAGGACTAATCCCTGTGGGACCCCACTTGTCATGCGCTTCCAGCATGATAGTGAACCACTGGTAACTTGCTCTCTGGGAATGGTTTTCCAACCATTTTTGCACCCATCTTATAGTAGTTTGGTCTGGGTTGCATTTCATACCTCAGTGTGTCCCTACACTGCGAATGAAGGTGTACTTTTAGCACGGTAGCTTTAATTTAGCAAGCACAGGTAACACATCCAAGTATAGACTTGGCAGCACAGGCTAGCAAATGGAATACAAGCCCTTTGGGGCCCAGGAGATGTAGCCTGAGCTGTCATGTCTACACTTAATAGTCTTACTCATGCTAGCTAGCTTTAATCTAGTGCAGGTATGCCTACCTGTGCTACACTCAAACCTTCACTTGCAGTGTAGGCACACCCTCAGTCACTGCTGCAGGTTTTCTACAGGATCTGGAAGACATTGCTGCATTGGTTTACACTGGTAGGTTTTCTTTGCTAGCACAAGAGAGAAACTTTTAAAATGAAAGCGAAGTTCTGCAGAATCAGAATATGATTTGAGGGCTGCATAAATAAATCAAGAAGGCTGTATTCTGTTAACAAGGTGGGATTTTTGTCAACAATGACCCAATATGGTTGGTTAATCTATGTGTGCATTTCGTGCACCTGTGGCAGAAATCCTCCGCTCAGCTTTCATATAAAAGAGATATGAATGTCAGCACTTACATGGACTATTTCAAGTGCTAATGCTAAGCACATGCCTTTTCTCCTTTCTGTGAACTCTTTCAATTTGTAATTTTTTTTTAAATACACATTTTTTTGTTGTTAACTCAGGGAAGCAAAACAAAAAATTAAGGTACTCATTGAAAATGGAGAACATAGCTAGCATGCATGTCTGCAGCCCAAACGCTTTTAAACTGTGTGTTTGCACACATTTCTAACTCAGTTTTTCCAGAGAGAGTTCTAGCCCATTTTGGACAAACTATTAGAACCCAGTACAGCTACAATATTTTATACCTTATTTAGCCATGTTTTGTTTCTATTAGCTCTGTAATAAAACTAGTGTAGACAGGGCTCTAGGCCTGGTCTACACCTAAAAATTGGATTGTGAAAAAATTCATACCTGTGCAATTTAGTTGTCAACCTAATCTCCACTGTAGTTGCAGGTAGGCTGACAGAATAATTCTTCCGTTGACCTCGCTACTGCCTCTGAGAGGTGGTTTACCGGCATAGACCAAAAAACCACTACTGTCAATTGTAGGAAGTAGCTACAATACAGCGGCAGAGCTGCAGCACCGTAGCTGTGCCATTGTAGTATAGGCGTGCCCAAAGCCTTAAGAGCATATTTAATAATTATCTGAACAGTGTGCTGGAAGTCTGGATAGAGCATAACCATGCTAAGGAAAACAAGTGGTTTTATAAACCTAATGCAGCAGAAAATTTACCTAAAACAGGAATAAAAGAAGCTTAAAACCCTAGAATATTAGGTGGAAAGTAACTGCTGTGTTGCAGTCTCTGTGGTCTTTCTAAAAATTTCCCACCGTCGTTATCAGTAGGTCAGCTCCACTGGAAGTAGCAGTGTTTGATAATGGTTGAGTGTAAAAGATGATAATGCTTTAATTACCAAGATGTGTGTGTGTCTGCCTGCTCTGAGCACTGTTAGACAAAGTAATAGCAAAAAATTCTAGCAGCTGTAGAATCTCTGTCCTAAACGAATGTTCTTACTATTGCTAACACCGGTGGAGAAGAACCAGTGGAAATGGGAAGCTGCTACCGTGGGAATTTTTAGGGAAAAAGTCCTACAAGACACACAGCCTGAAGGTTTGAGGTGATGACCTCATCTTGCATTTGTAAACCTTTAAGCCAGAAGCACAGAGTTTTTGTTCTTTTAAAGTATGTACGGTTAATGTGAGGTGACAGTCAGGTCTAGAAATATTCAGTTCAGAGGCATACACTGAAGCAGAATCAGTTCAGATACACATCCAGACTTTGGGGTGTTTGAGTCATATTTTGAAGTATAAGTCTATTATGTTAAACTGGACTGGAAATCTGGGTGGGAGGTGGAAGCTGAAGAGAGCACTGTGGTCTTTCTCAAACAGAATAAGGAATTGCAGAGGGGTGTGAAAATAATTTTTATTTTCACTTTTTTTAAGAGCAATCCTTTTTTTTTTCTTTTAAATCGGCAAATGAAACTTGGCCACAATTTTGGATGAAGGTTCAGTTCTGATTTTAGCTGAACTAGTTCTCCCATCCTTAAATTGTCTAAGGCCCTATAAGATCTGTCCTAGCTGAGCTATTTCTGTTTTAATAATGCTTATTTGTATATGATGCTTCTGTTTTTTTCTGTCTGCCAAAGCTATGCAAAAGCCAAACATAAAATGGGAGGAAAATGAAGCATTTCTAAAGTGTTTCATTCTATACTATTCTAAAGGCAATGTATGTGTTCAAGTATCCTACTGCTTTTATGGGTTTTAGTGCAAGTGCTACAAAGGTTAATAGCTAGCCTGTCACTTCTATTGTAGCAAAATATTCTTTTAGCTAAATCAGTGTTAGTTTCCATTTAAGGAAGAATGTCTGCTAGAGCCAGTGGTATTTACTAACTGCGCCTATGAAAACATTCCTTTTTACCCTCATGCTCACTCAGCCTTCTGTTTTCCAAGTGACATTATTACAGGCTTTAGCCTGTAGTCTGAGAAATTAAAAGCACATTTTAATAACATGAGTAGCAGACTTCTTATCCAGACTCCTCCCCACCTCCTCCAAATGGATTTATTATAGTGTAGTTGTAGCAATAACTCTAAATGTTTTTACCTGAACCATAAACTTTCTGGCAGTAACCTTCTTGGTCAATCACTGAATGCTGAGAGAGTTTACCACAGAATAAAAGTAGTGGTAATAGTAGTTTAATTTGCACCACATGGGATTTGGAGTTTAATTCATCTCATGGATGAACATCTTGTATTCATTCTCTCCCTCCCCCACCACCATACCCACCAATCTGAGTGAATGGCTTAAACTCAGAACCCCCTTACACACAATAGAAAAGTCAGTAAAGATGATGCTTAGCCCTGCTACTCTTTGCCTTAGCAGTTGAGTCCCTTGCCAATAAAATATAGAATAACCCTCAATAGTGTGCATGCCTATAAAGATCGTAATTTCAGTATATAATATCTAGCTGTTAAGTTTTGCTTTTCATAAATAGCTCTCAAAGCACTTTATAAGGGAAACTAGTATCATTATCCCCGTTTTACAGATAGGAAACTATATGTAGTTGACTTTTTGCTTCATCATTAAAGTGTCTTATTACTAACCGTCACTAGGACAAAGCTGATATCTTGCTAAGTACGTGACCTGAAAATACGCAAACTGTAAAGAATCTGTTATCCTAAAACAGCAGCCTCCCACAGGATTCTGAAATCTTGACTGCTGAATATAGGGCAGAGGACTTCTAATATTTTACAGTTAAAGCATGGGATAGCCTGATGTTAAATCCCTAAACAACAAAAACTGCATCACTCCTTGAACAAACTGAAAAAGACCTTGTTAGGCCTCATCTGCATGGGAAAGCTTTTTTTGGTAGAACTAGTTTTTCCTACATAAACTCCCTTGTGTCCTCATGCAAGTTCTCTTTTTCTTTTATCTCTTTGTATCTGCCTGTCATCTTATCCCCCATTTAATTCACTTTGTGTGCAACACTACTCTATTCTAGAATGAATAATATTGGTACAAGTTTTGTGTGGATGCATCCATATTTCAGATTAACTATATCACTTCAGGCAGTCCCCCCACTGCTGTCCCATGCTGCAGTGCTTTTCATCATCTCTATTTACTTGTGTGCCCTCCATTGCTATGGGGTCGTCTTGATTGGATGTCACCTTCCTGTTTAAATGGTACGCTCTCAGATGCACCCTTTGAGGTAAGTTCATAAAACCAGAGTCTGTTATAGGGCATGGCTGCTATGTTTCTGTATCATTCTATCTGGGAGTCCTGACTTCCTTGCTCTCTGGAAGAGGAGCATGTCCAGGCTATCTGAACAGGAGTCCAATGCAAAGATCTATAAACAGCCGTCAGAACAAATGAGGTTGAAGGGCACTCCTGGCACAACACTCATTGCTGTTCCAAAGCTCTAATAGAATTATTAAAAAAAAAAAAATGAAATAAAAACGCCTTCAGCAGTGCTGAAGGAGCTGCACCCAATTTTTACCTGGGTGGCCACCACAGAACCCCAGTGTTCAGGACAGTTTGGAAGGCACCCAGCCAACCACGAATGCCGACAAGGCAATTTCCCTAGATAGCCAAAACTTTGGCACACCGGAGCCAGGGACCTAGGAAAGAGATGGTCCCTGAGATGTGAGCAGAGAACCAGCCTGACAATGCCATATAGAGAACTTCAATCAGTAAGTATTATGTGCTGTACTACAGTAAACTGTCCAGGTACAGAGTGCATAAGGGGGTTTAACAGTTTTGTTCCAGGCACTGACTACGTGCCACCATGTTGAGCAGTTGTGAATTGTGAGAGTGGAGAAAAATGTTCTCTCCACCTGTTAAACTTCTATTGTAAATCACCCATTCTCCAAGCACACTCAATAGTATCAGAAACTCAAAAGGATTTATTTCCCTGAAACCACAAATCATGCAGTCCTGAACCAGACATGCCAGCTCCCACTATAGAAATGTAGGACTGGAAGGGACCTCGAGAGGTAATCTAGTTCAGTCCCCTGCACTCCTGGCAGGATTAAGTGTTATTTAGACCATCCCTGACAGATGTCTGTCTAACCTGCTAGTAAAAATCTCCAATGATGACAATTCCACAACCACCCTGGGCAATTTATTCTAGTGCTTAACTACCCTGACAGGAAGTTTTTCCTAATGTACAACCTAAATTGCCATTGCTACAATTTAAACCCATTGTTTCTTGTCCTATCATCAGAGGTTAAGGAGAACAATTTTTCTCCCTCCTCTTTATAACAACCTTCTATAAACTTGAAGACTTACAATGTCCCCTCTCATTCTTCTCTTCTCCAGACTAAACAACCCCAGTTTTTTTTCAGTCTTCCCTCATAGATCATGTTTTCTAGACCTCTTAATCATTTTTGATGCTCTTCTCTGGACTTTCTCCAATTTGTCTACATCTTTCCTGAAATGTGGCTCCAAGGACTAGACACAATTTTCCAGTTAAGGCTGTATCAGTGTGAACAGATAGAGCGGAAGTATTACCTCTAGTGTTTTGCGTACAACACTTCTGCTAATACATCCCAGAGTGATGTTCGCTTTTTTTTGCAACCACATTACACCGTTGACTCATATTTAGCTTGTGATCCACTATGACCCCGAGACCCCTTTCTACAGTACTCCTCCCTGGGCAGTCATTTCCCATTTTGTGTGTCTTCAACCGGTTGTTCCTTCCTAAGTGGAGTACTTTGTATTTGTCCGTATTGAATTTCATCCTATTTTCTTCAGACCATTTCTCCAGTTTGTCCAGATCATTTTGAACTTTAATCCTATCCTTGAAAGCACTTGCAACACCTCCCAGCTTGGTATGGTCTATAAACTTTATAAGTGTACTCTCTATGCCATAATTGATGAAGATATTGAACAAAACTGATTGGTATGCCCTTCCAGCTTAACTGTGAACCCCTGATGATTACTCCAGTCATTTAGGCACTATTTATAGTAGCTCCATCTAGGTTGTATTTCCCTAGTTTGTTTATAAGAAGGTTATGTGAGACAGCATCAAAAGCCTTACTAAAATCAAGATATACTACATCTACTGCTTCTCTCCCCCCTTCCCCAATCCACAAGGCTTGTTACACCATCACAAATCCATGCTGACAGTTACTTATCACCTTATTATTTTCTAGGTGTTCGGAAATTGCTTGCTTAATTATTTGCTCCATTATCTTTCTGGGTAGTGAAGTTAAGCTGACTAGTCTGTAATTCCCTGGGTTGTCCTTTTTGTAGATGGGCACTATATTCAGGACTGGCTTTATGACCCGCGGGGCCCGATTCGAATACCCGGCGGTGGTCCGGGGCTTTGGTGGCACTTCAGCAGCGGGGGGTCCGCTCGGGGTCTTCCTCCACCAAAATGCCACCAAAGACCCCCCTGAGTGGGGTCTCTTGGGCACGGGATCCGATTCCAGGGAATCGGAGATATTGACCTAAAGCCGGTCCTGACTATATTTGCCCCTTTTTCAGTCCTCTGGAATCGCTCCTGTCTTTCATGACTTCCAGAAGATAATTGCTAATGGCTCAGATAACTCCTCAGTCATCTCCTTGAGTATTCTAGGATTATTTCATCAGGCCCTGGTAACTTGAAGACATCTAATGTGTCTAAGTAATTTTTAACTTTGTTCTTTCTCTATTTGAGCCTCCAGTCAGTGAAAACTGAAACAAAAAACACTTCTGCCCTTTCCACATTTGCTGCTATTGTTTCCCTCCTCACTGAGTAATAGGCCTACCCTGTCCTTCGTCTTCCTCTTGCTTCTAATGTATTTATAGAATGTTTTCTTGTTACTTTTTATGTCTCTAGCTAGTTTAATCTCATTTTGTGCTTTGACCTTTCT
Organism: Gopherus flavomarginatus; assembly: GCF_025201925.1. Lineage (NCBI taxonomy): Eukaryota > Metazoa > Chordata > Testudines > Testudinidae > Gopherus > Gopherus flavomarginatus. Next base: position 76,993,989 of record NC_066617.1, on the reverse strand, counting down.
AATTTTGTGTCTACATACTTGTATTATTTTTTTATATTCATCCTTTGTAATTTGACCTACTTTCCAGTTATAGGAATTTTTTTTTATTTTATTTTTTTTTAGTTTCAGATCATTGAAGATCTCCTGGTTAAGCCAGGGTGGTCTCTTGCCATACTACCTATCCTTTTCACGAACATATGTGCTGGAACTCGGGATACTGGGGGTACTACTGCACCCCTGGCTTGAAGTGGTTTCCATTATATACAGGGTTTACAGTTGGGTTCATTAGCTCTCAGCGTCCCCACTATAACAGTTTTTCCAGCACCCCTGCTTATGCAGTTGGACTGTTGGCTCTTGTACTCTTCTCCCTTTCCATGGACCCCAAGCCCCTCTGATTTTCAGTTCTCACTCTTGTCCTTTCCTTCCAGAAATTTCAATGAGACTCTTAGCTTCACATTTCCTCACTTCTTCATTTGACCTGCAGCCCTGGCTCAACTCTCCCACTCCAAAAAGGCTATTCCCTCAACTTGGTCTTTACCAGGCACTGCTTTCTCTTTGATCTTTCTGATGCTGATTTTCCTTTGTCCAACCATTACCTGGTGTCTTTCATCATCACTCATCAGTCACTGCCCTTTTCCTCTGTCACATGGCCTTTCCACATCTTCACATTCATCAGCACTGATGACTTCTTGTCTGCACTCAGCCCGCTCTTCTCTTTCCTTTCTTTCATTGATGTGATTGATTCTCTCCATGCTTCAGTCTTCTCTTATACTCTTTTGCCCCTCTCTCCCAGTGCAAGGGCCATCCTTCTAGCCCCCAACCCTAGCTCATTCCCTATTTCTGCTTCCTCCTCACCAGGTGTGTCTGGCAGAAATCCTGTGACCAAGGTTACTATCTATTACAAATTCATTCTCTTCTCCTTCCATTTTGCTAACTAAACAATGTTACGTCTCCAACTTAATTTAATCCAATCTTATCTGCCTTTTTACCACCTTTGATTCACTCCTCAAATCCTTTCCTCCTTTGCCTGCACTTCTTTCTCCACTCAAGACTTCTTCCAAGAGAAAATTGAGAAAATTACATGACCTTCCCCTGCCCTTCAGTGTGGCTTCCCTGTTACAGATGCAGAACTTTCTCCTCTGCTGTTATCTTTGCTTCAGTGACCCCATCCCATCATCTCCCTTCCATTACTCTTACTCTTCTGTTTAGCCTTTTACTCTCTTATGATTGTTCCCTCTCATAATACAAGCATGCTTTAGTCTTTCCCATCTTAAAAACAAACAAACAAAAACCCTCAAGTCCCCACTTGCCTCTCTAACTACTGCCCCATCTCATGTCTTTCTTTGATTTCTAAGGTCAATAAATGTGATGTTTTTAATCACTGCCTGGAGTTCCTCTCTTGCACTTCTATCATAGACCCTTTGCAATCCAGTTTCTGTCTCTTGCTGAAATTCTCTTGCCATAGTCTCTAGTGACTTATTCATAGCTAAAATGCAGAACCAGTACTCCATCTTCATCCTCCTTGACATGTCAACTGCCTTTGACACAATAATCCATATTTTTCTTCTTGAAATCTTGTCCTCTCTTGGCTTCCTTCACTCTGTCCTCTTCTGTTTCTCCTCCTATCCATTCAGAATTCTGCTGCAAAGATTTTTCCTAGCCTGTCGCTTTGACCATGTCATTCCTCTTTGCAACCTTCCACTGGCTCCACCTTCTCTATTGCATCAGACATAAACTACTTGTCTTCACTTTCAAGGGACTTCCCAACTTATCCCCATCCTACCTGTCAGGGCGGCTCTAGCTTTTTTGCCACCCCAAGCATGGCAGTCAGGCAGCCTTCAGCGGCTTGCCCACGGGAGGTCCCCTGTCCCGCGGATTCGGCGGCTTGCCTGCTGGAGGTCCGCCGGTCCCACAGCTTTGGTGTACTTACCGCCGAATCCGCGGGACCGGCGGACCTCCCACAGGCGCGCCGCCGAAGGCTGCCTGACTGCTGCCCTCACAGGGACCGGCAAGGTGCCCCCCGCGGCTTAGCACCTCAGGCACGCGCTAGTGCCTGGAGCTGCTGCTGCTACTACCTGTCATCTCTCATTTGCTGTTCAGATGTTGACTTTTGCCTCTTTGGCCCATGATACTAGCCTCCATCACTCTCTTGTAACATTTTCAAATAAGCCTGCGTTTTTCCCCGCATTATACCCCATGTGCTTGGGAGGAGCTCCCCATGTACATCTGCAGCTACCTGATTGTCTTCCTTCAGATGCCTTTCTTTGAAACTCCCCTTTCCGATGATGCTCACAGTCAGTTGACAGCCATTAGATTGTTGGTGTGCTGACCAATATTCTTTGTTTTTATTGTACCTCATCAATCAGTCTGGATCCATCTCTTGTCCTATAAGTAGGGCTTGACTACACAGTGCTGCCGAGTGACCTAGAGAGGTGTGAATTGTAGAGCCCTCTAATGTTTTGCACTCTGCAATTATAGGTCCTACTGGTGAAAACTAAAAGGTACCTATCCAGTTTGCACTGCAGCACCATGTAGATATAAATGGTAAATTCTTTAGGGGCACAGATCATCTTTTTGTTCAGTTTGTGCTAGGCACTGTACATTGAAGTGGTCTTATCCATGACTAGGGCTGTTGGATGCTATGGTAATACGGATGATAATGTCTCTTTTTGAAGATGAATTGAGAAGATGTGAACAAAAGGAGTAACTGCTAGACTCTATACAACTCAATGACAGAGAAACAGAATAATCACAGCATGTGAAACGTGAATAGAAATCAGAATTCTAAAATGCCATAGCCAGACATGCAGACAGATATCCACCACTTCAACATCCTGGAGAAAACACCAAAAGAAAATAATTCCAAACCTCTACATAAGTAGTGTCCCTAACATCTCAGAAATGTCCAATAATTCTGAAGATACTGAGCAGACCAGAGTGCACATGCTTTCTGGGATGGTGGAGTGTATAAGTGCAGATGGAAAACTTGGATCCATCTATGAGAAACCTCCAACATTTAGAGAAAAGTCTGACTTTATAGTAGAACCTTGATGATGATGATTTTTAACAAACTCCAGTTTGTACAAACGACCATTAATATGGACCCCATGGCACCCTTAATTAAGTGTTGAAGAACAGATCAACATCTCTTCATGTGGTAACGTGAAGGATAAGGAGAAAGTGATGCAGTGCACCAAACTTCAGCTTAAGCACTATAATTTTGAAATGATAAAGTTTATGAACTCTTCAATCCACTGTTAGTATTGGTATCACATACAAGGTATTGGTTATTGCCTATTGAGTATCATTGCTCAGTATTCGTGTCTGGCTTAAACAGTATGGTATGACCTGACTCCAACCCTTCAAGTGTGGTAGTGATTGATGTAAACATTGAATGACATTCAGGTGGATAGCAACAGAAAACAAAGTATTAGCTCACTAAACCAGGAAATAGAAACATATGAAAGCCTCATAACTAACTTTTAACAAATATTTTCAATGCAACTTGATATCAAGGTTGTATTGCAAACTGATGAAAGTATTAGTTTAAAAATGTAAGAGAAAATACATTTAGAAACACAGAATTGATAAACTCATTTGCTCAAACACTTCCCCCAACCATCCACTCACCCTGTAACTCTTTAAGATGCTAGCCTCTTGTCATAAACAGATAAGTAAGAGTTAATAAAAGAAAAGTGCTTCATATCTCTCTTGCCTGGAAAGGGTTAACAAGAACAGTGAGCCTGGCTGTCACCTGATCAGAGGACAGGATATTTTCAAATCTTGAGGGAAGGAAGTTTTGTGTGTGTGCTGTTAGTTTTTGGTGGTGGTTCACTCTGGAGGCTCAGAGGGGCCAGACGTGCAACCAGGTTTCTCTCCAATCTCTCCAATACAGGCTCTTATAAGTTCAGTATAGTGAGTACTAGGTGATAAGGCGAGCTAAGCTTATGTTTGTTTTCTTTATTTGCAAATGTGTATTTGGCTGGAAGGAGTTCAAATTTATATTTTGCTGAAAGGATTTTAATTTGTACTTGAATACTTAGGCTGATAGGGTATTCCTATAGCTGAAAGACCCTGTAACATATTCCATCTTAAATTTACGAAGATAATTTTTACTTTTGTTTTTTCTTTAATTGAAAGTTTTTCTTGTTTAAGAACCTGATTGTTTTTTTATTCTGGTGTGAGACCCCAGGGGACGGGGTCTGGATTCACCAGGGAATTGGTGGGGAGAACGGAGGGAAGGGGGAGAGAGAGGCTAATTTCTCTCTGTGTTAGGATTAGTGTCTGTCTCAGGGAGAATCTGGGAGGGGAAGAGAGGAGGAGGGGGGAAGGTGCATTTTCCTCTCGGTTATAAGATTCAAGGAGTTTGAATCACAGTGACTTCCAGGGTAACCCAGGGAGGGGAAGCCTGGGAGAGGCAACAGTGAGGGAAAGGTTTTCCTTTCCTTGTGGTAAGATCCAGAGGGTCTGGGTCTTGGGGGGTCCCCAGGGAAGGTTTTGGGGGGACCAGAGTGTACCAGGCACTGGAATTCCTGGTTGGTGACAGTGCTACAAGTACTAAGCTGGTAATTGAGCTTAGAGGAATTTATGCTGGTACCCCTTCTTTGGACGCTTGGTTCAGAGTGGGGAATTATACCATGACACCTCTAGTGTAAGGGAAGGAAATAGAGTGCAATAACAATATACCAGTTTGCTTGTTTTAAAGATGCCCCCAAATATTGTAGTGACTATCCTAGTCAGTCTGTTTTTAACAATAGGTATCTTTTTCAGAGTTCTCTTCTAGCATCTAAGGCATCTGTTTGGGGCTTATCTACATTAGGATTTTTTCCCCAAATTCCCCACTGTTGCTCCCTCCTAGCAGTTGCTTCAGCAGTGATGCACACAAGGGTAGCACAAGTAAGAACATTGTTTTCACAGTAGTCCTCTAACTCTCTCTGAGCAAGGTGAGACTACATGTTGGTAACATTGCATACAATCTTGAACTGTTTACATTAACTCCACCAAGCTGAACCAAGCTCCACCAAGTTGGTGGTTGGAGACTCTCTGCTGAGGAGGATGGAGACACCCATCTGTCGCCCTGACCGTTCATCCCGGGAGGTATGCTGCTTGCCAGGGGCCCATATCCGAGATGTTACAGAGGCATTGTCGAGGATTATCCGGCCTTCTGACTTCTACCCTATGCTACTCATCCATGTGGGCACAAATGATACTGTGAGGTGTGACACTGAGCAGATCAAAAGTGACTACAGGGCTCTGGGAGTACGGGTTAAGGAGTTTGGAGTGCAGGTGGTATTCTCTTCGATTCTTCCTGTCGAAGGTAGGGGCCCGGGCAGAGACAGATGCATCGTGGAGGTGAATGTCTGGCTGCGAAGATGGTGTCGCCAGGAGGGCTTTGGCTTCCTTGACCACGGGATGCTATTCGAGGAAGGACTGCTAGGCAGAGATGGCGTTCACCTTTCGAGAAGGGGAAAGGCCTTATTTGCGCACAGACCGGCTAACCTAGTAAGGAGGGCTTTAAACTAGGTTCAACGGGGACAGGTGAGCAAACCCCACAGGTAAGTGGGGAACAAGACCTGGGAGATGGGTCGGAAACAGGAGGGAGCACGGGCTATAATGGCAGAGAGAAAGGAGGGTCAGGGCAAAGCTGGGAGGCAAGATCAAACCAGTATCTTAGATGCCTATATACAAATGCAGGAAGTATGGGTAATAAGCAGGAAGAACTGGAAGTGCTAATAAATAAATACAACTATGACACTGTTGGCATTACTGAAACTTGGTGGGATAATACACACGACTGGAATGTTGGTGTGGATGGGTATAGTTTGTTCAGGAAGGATAGACAGGGGAAAAAGGGTGGAGGTGTTGCCTTATATATTAAAAATGTACACACTTGGACTGAGGTGGAGATGGACATAGGAGATGGAAGTGTTGAGTGTCTCTGGGTTAGGCTAAAAGGGGTAAAAAACACGGGTGATGTTGTGCTGGGAGTCTACTACAGGCCACCTAATCAGGTGGAAGAGGTGGATGAGGCTTTTTTCAAACAACTAACAAAATCATCCAAAGCCCAAGATTTGGTGGTGATGGAGGACTTCAGCTATCCAGATATATGTTGGGAAAATAACACCGCGGGGCACAGACTATCCAATAAGTTCCTGGACTGCATTGCAGACAACTTTTTATTTCAGAAAGTTGAAAAAGCTACTGGGGGGAAGCTGTTCTAGACTTGATTTTAACAAATAGGGAGGAATTTGTTGAGAATTTGAAAGTAGAAGGAAGCTTGGGTGAAGGTGATCATGAAATCATAGAGTTTGCAATTCTAAGGAAGGGTAGAAGGGAGTACAGCAAAATAGAGACAATGGATTTCAGGAAGGTGGATTTTGGTAAGCTCAGAGAGCTGATAGGTAAGGTCCCATGGGAATCAAGACTGAGGGGAAAAACAACTGAGGAGAGTTGGCAGTTTTTCAAAGGGACGCTATTAAGGGCCCAAAAGCAAGCTATTCCGATGGTTAGGAAAGATAGAAAATGTGGCAAAAGACCACCTTGGCTTAACCACGAGATCTTGCGTGACCTACAAAATAAAAAGGCTTCATCTAAAAAATGGAAACTAGGTCAGATTACAAAGGACGAATATAGGCAAATAACACAGGAATGCAGAGGCAAGATTAGAAAGGCAAAGGCACAAAATGAGCTCAAACTAGCTATGGGAATAAAGGGAAACAAGAAGACTTTTTATCAATACATTAGAAGCAAGAGGAAGACCAAGGACAGGGTAGGCACACTGCTCAGTGAGGAGGGAGAAACAGTAACAGGAGACTTGGAAATGGCAGAGAAGCTTAATGACTTCTTTGTTTCGGTCTTCACTGAGAAGTCTGAAGGAATGTCTAATATAGTGAATGCTTACGGGAAGAGGGTAGGTTTAGAAGATAAAATAAAAAAAGAGCAAGTAAAAAATCACTTAGAAAAGTTTGATGCCTGCAAGTCACCAGGGCCTGATGAAATGCATCCTAGAATACTCAAGGAGTTAATAGAGGAGGTATCTGAGCCTTTAGCTATTATCTTTGGGAAATCATGGGAGACGTGAGAGATTCCAGAAGACTGGAAAAGGGCAAATATAGTGCCCATCTATAAAAAGGGAAATAAAAACAACCCAGGAAACTACAGACCAGTTAGTTTAACTTCTGTGCCAGGGAAGATAATGGAGCAAGTAATTAAAGAAATCATCTGCAAACACTTGGAAGGTGGTAAGGTGATAGGGAATAGCCAGCATGGATTTGTAAAGAACAAACCATGTCAAACTAATCTAATAGCATTCTTTGATAGGATAACGAGCTTTGTGGATAAGGGAGAAGCGGTGGATGTGATATACCTAGACTTTAGTAAGGCATTTGATACGATCTCGCATGATATTCTTATAGATAAACTAGGAAAGTACAATTTAGATGGGGCTACTATAAGGTGGGTGCATAACTGGCTGGATAACCATACTCAGAGAGTAGTTATTAATGGCTCCCAATCCTGCTGGAAAGGTATAACAAGTGGGGTTCCGCAGGGGTCTGTTTTGGGACCGGCTCTGTTCAATATCTTCATCAAAGATTTAGATGTTGGCATAGAAAGTACGCTTATTAAGTTTGCGGACGATACCAAACTGGGAGGGATTGCAACTGCTTTGGAGGACAAGGTCAAAATTCAAAATGATCTGGACAATTTGGAGAAATGGTCTGAGGTAAACAGGATGAAGTTCAATAAAGATAAATGCAAAGTGCTCCACCTAGGAAGGAACAATCAGTTTCACACATACAGAATGGGAAGAGACTGTCTAGGAAGGAGTATGGCAGAAAGATCTAGGGGTCATAGTGGACCACAAGCTTAATATGAGTCAACAGTGTGATACTGTTGCAAAAAAAGCAAACGTGATTCTGGGATGCATTAACAGGTGTGTTGTAAACAAGACACGAGAAGTCATTCTTCCGCTTTACTCTGCGCTGGTTAGGCCTCAGCTGGAGTCTTGTGTCCAGTTCTGGGCACCGCATTTCAAGAAAGATGTGGAGAAATTGGAGAGGGTCCAGAGAAGAGCAACAAGAATGATTAAAGGTCTTGAGAACATGACCTATGAAGGAAGGCTGAAGGAATTGGGTTTGTTTAGTTTGGAAAAGAGAAGACTGAGAGGGGACATGATAGCAGTTTTCAGGTATCTAAAAGGGTGTCCTCAGGAGGAGGGAGAAAACTTGTTCACCTTATCCTCCAATGATAGAACAAGAAGCCATGGGCTTAAACTGCAGCAAGGGAGATTTAGATTGGACATTAGGAAAAAGTTCCTAACTGTCAGGGTAGTTAAACACTGGAATAGATTGCCTAGGGAAGTTGTGGAATCTCCATCTCTGGAGATATTTAAGAGTAGGTTAGATAAATGTTTCTTAGGGATGGTCTAGACAGTATTTGGTCCTGCCATGAGGGCAGGGGACTGGACTCGATGACCTCTCGAGGTCCCTTCCAGTCCTAGAGTCTATGAGTCTATGAACAGGAGGGAAATTTAGAAAAAATTGGTAGTATAGATCAGGGTTTCTCAAACAGCAGCTGCCGCTTGTGTAGGGAAAGCCCCTGGCAGGCCTGGCCGGTGTGTTTACCTGCCCTGTCCGTAGGTCTGGCTGATCGCAGCTCCCACTGGCCACGGCTCGCTGGTCCAGGCCAATGCGAGCTGCTGGAAGTGGCCGTGGAGCAGCAATCCGAGGCCAGTGATAGCCGTGATCGGTCAGACCTGCAGACAGGGCAGGTAAACACACCAGCCCGGCCCACCAGGGGCTTTCTCTACACAAGCGGCGACCCCTGTTTTGAGAAACCCTGCTTCAGCATGTACATGTGTACTAAACTGAAGCTCCAACCCATCTATTTGCTGAAGGGAGGCACAGTTTTGTCTCTTCCTGCTGAAGCCTCCTGGCTGATATGAGAAAAGGGAGCCTTGGCCACTGTTCTTCCGGCCTCGCCCTTTTTTTGGAGGGGATGGCAAAGATATTTTTCTTTAGATAACTACAGTGCCTGTAGCTGCTCATGTTGTAACTTCTCCAAGCAGCGGCATGTAACTTACATAATTATTGAGTTTCAGTTTTACAGTCTTCTGAATAGCAGCAGTGAAACTGACTGCAAAACTTGTATTACCATGACAATCCATTTGAAAAGATTCATGTAAAATGTGGCTTATAACCACCAGAAGCTTGAGGTTTCCCACAGAGAGTCCTACTCCTATTTCCACCCCCAGGAACATTTGTCAATTTTTGAACCGTTGTCTTTCTTTCCAAATGAGGCATCACAATCAACCCCAAAGCATCCCACCATGCAGTCTGTAATCAACTGTGGGCCACCTGCTTTTCACTGACCCATTGCTGCATTCAGATGTTCTTTGATACAAAAGATTTCTGCCTTTAATCTGCCGCTTAGTTGAAAATCCATGCTTATGACCATGACCAATATAGATGCTGAAATGCTCTACTTTAATGTGATTACTTTCTGCACTTTTGAAAGTTCCTTCCTTGAGATCAGATGTTTGAAGCCCCTGCTTGGGACACTCATGTTTATTTTATTATTTTATGTGAGTAGTTTATTATTTTATGTGAGTAGTAAGAGTCTAGCATTTTTTTTAAAGAAAAGTGGCTAATCCTAATGTCACTGTGTTCCCCTTTTCAATAAAATAGTTTCTAGATTATAGAGTGAAAGAATTGAGTGTATAATACCTGCCCTTTTATCCAGCATAGTCACTAACCTATTACGTGGAAAGCACTTAGAGATATGTGGAGTACAAAAGGCCCTGTATAAGATCCAAATATTTGTCACATCTCTCATAGGTTATTAAAACCTGTTGAGCAGGTTCCTGGGAGGAGTGTTGAACAAGCCATTAAAGAGTCTTGTAAAGCTCCTAAATAGGCAGAATTTGAACATTTGATTCTTATTTGAACGCTGTTTGCCTATCTTGTAGTCACCATTGTTTGGCCTAAACAGTTCTGTAGTGCTGATGTTCTCTGTTAAACATCTGGAACATTCCACACCTGAGATGGCTGTGTTAATTGGTTTTGATGGATATGTTTGTAGACTAGCTAATTCTGCAAAGCTGTTAGGTTCTTTCCATACAATGAATTCTGTAAAAATGAAAAGCAATTGCTACAGGTTCAGCTAAACATTTCAGGAATTGCCAAAAAGATATGAACTAAATAAATGTGCGGTGGCTCCGCCTCCTTTGAAGGTTTTTGGGGAAATGTACTATATCCCCAAATAGGAGTGGGTGGGTGTGTGTGTGTGTGTGGTGGTTTTTACAGTTTCAGAGGTGTGCATGACACTTTTTACAAATATAGGAAGATGAAACCTTATGACTGAAGTAGGACAGGTATGTGACAAACCAGTTTTAGATGTGACAGTAAGAGCAGACAGCGCAGCAGTGGAAACTGAATGCTAAGAAAAAAGGTGACTTTGAATGAGGGATTTGTAAGGTAGTCCTTTCATACTTGCAGCTAAGTTTATCAAGCTTTTATAAATAATCAGCTGAGGAAGCAAGATGTTGGTTACTGCCAAAGTGAATTCCAGTATAGCCAAGTTCTTGGGCTGATTCTTTTGTGATAAAAGGGAATCTTAGAAAATATTTTTACCGTTTCAGTTCGGTATCTCTGTCTCCGGGGTTGCCTGCTTAATTTTCAACACCAGTGAATCCTTAGCACCTCAAACTTTTTTTTAAGTTGCTGTTAATATATTGTTTACTAGATTAAAAGCTTGTTTGCTGTAGACTAGAATGAATTTTGTTCTCTAACCAGTTTCTGTACAATCATGTCTGTCTTGCCTCCTAAACAGTAAAGATATTTTTGTTATAAAGAAGTTTCAAAATGATAAGCAGTGGTGCTTGAATTCTGCAATTTCAGCAATTGCTCATATGTGTTCAAATGTGATGTTTAGTGTAAACTGATCTAGTTTGAGACTTTTCTTCCTTTAGAAAAACACCATTTTCGGCTATGGAAAAAACATAATCTCTAATTGTTTTTAGTCACTTCCACTAAAGTGTTTGTGTACAGCTGCGATTCATTTAAAATGTTTTCTTTCTGCTAAGTCAAATTCAACTGCAAACTGGCAGTGAATTGGGAATGCAGGAATATCTTTGTGGCTGTTTTCAAGTGAATTAGAATGAAGAAGAAAACTTCCTACTTTTATTTTCCACAGTAGAGGTTTATAGCAAAACTGTTTATGCTACAGCATCAAATATTTATTGAAATGCTAGAAAACCTAAGGAATTTCTGTGGATTGCTAGTATTAAGATCAGATGTGCAAATGTCACATTGAATATCTGCTGTACCAGAACACAAGTGATTTGAAAGGAAAATACTTTTTTAGAGATTTGAATTCCCTTGCGTGGAGCAGCAAAATTTTTTAAAAAGCAAGAAAAGTATGATAATCACTGAGGTGTGATGCAGACATGAGTACAGTACTCCGATACTGCTGACAGAGACATGAATTCTTGTATTTGTTGCGTTTAATGATGTGGAACCATTTTATGAAGCGAAGCAAACTATTTCAGAGAAGAGTGGAATGCAAGGCAAAACAACACTTCAGTTGACTGATATGTCCTAATGGTCCAGATAATTGCAGCAGTAAGAGAACCTGTTTTTAATATACTCAGACTGTGATGAGATTTTGTAAATTTCTAAGGGCTTGTCTACATCACAAAGTTGCAGCGCTGGTGAGGGGGTTACAGCGCTGCAACTTAGGAGGTGTACACATCTGCAGGGCATCACCAGCGCTGCAACTCCCTGTTTGCAGCGCTGGCCGTACTCCCGTTTTGTCTCGGGTGTAGAGGATCCAGCGCTGGTGATCCAGCGCTGGTAATCAAGTGTAGACACTTACCAGCGCTTTTCTTGACCTCCGTGGAATAAGCAGGTATCCCAGCATACCTGAGGAAGCCTCTGGTAATCAAGCTGGTCTCCTTCCCCGGTTTGCTCTCGCGTTCCCCGAACCCCGAGCAAGCAGGTCTCCTTCCCTGCGGTTTGCAGGGTGGTTCGGGGAACGCGAGAGCAAACCGCGGCGAAGCTGGTCTCCTTCCCCGGTTTGCTCTTGCGTTCCCCGAACCCCCGAGCAAGCAGGTCTCCTTCCCTGCGGTTTGCAGGGTGGTTCGGGGAACGCGAGAGCAAACCGCGGCGAAGCTGGTCTCCTTCCCCGGTTTGCTCTCGCGTTCCTCGAACCCCCGAGCAAGCAGGTCTCCTTCCCTGCTGTTTGCAGGGGGGTTCGGGGAACGCGAGAGCAAACCGCGGCGAAGCTGGTCTCCTTCCCCGGTTTGCTCTCGCGTTCCCCGAACCCCCGAGCAAGCAGGTCTCCTTCCCTGCGGTTTGCAGGGGGGTTCGGGGAACGCGAGAGCAAACCGCGGCGAAGCTGGTCTCCTTCCCCGGTTTGCTCTCGCGTTCCCCGAACCCCCGAGCAAGCAGGTCTCCTTCCCTGCGGTTTGCAGGGGGGTTCGGGGAACGCGAGAGCAAACCGCGGCGAAGCTGGTCTCCTTCCCCGGTTTGCTCTCGCGTTCCCCGAACCCCCATGCAAGCAGGTCTCCTTCCCTGCGGTTTGCAGGGGGGTTCGGGGAACGCGAGAGCAAACCGCGGTGAAGCTGGTCTCCTTCCCCGGTTTGCTCTCGCGTTCCCCGAACCCCCCTTGAAGCCGCCCAACAGCGCTGCAGTGTGGCCACATCTAACACCACTTGCAGCGCTGGTTGCTGTAAGTGTGGCCACTCTGCAGCGCTGGCCCTATACATCTGTACTAATACAGCTATAACAACCAGCGCTGCAAAATTGTAGATGTAGACATACCCTAACTTTTAAGTAATACCTTTTTAATTAAATCTACCACTTAAAGTCAGTAAAAGTCTCAAGTTTTATCACATACCATATTTTACTTCCAAAACTTAGAACCATGGTCACTAGAACTGAAGGCTAAGGATAGCTCTTCATAAATATTATTACAAATTTTAAGTTAAACATCTTGTGTTTAAAATAGTTGTAAATATTACGTCTATTTGAGCACGTCAGTATGTTTTCAGCTAGTGTATTTTTTTTTCTTGAGGATGGACCCGACTGTAACAGATTTTGAAAGTTGCTGACAGCTTGTCCATTTCAGAGGGATGGTAACATTCCTTGTCAAGACTTTATTAGCTGTAAGGAGCCACAAGGAGCAGACAATCCATTTCACAAGTGGATCTCAGCAAACTTCTCTTAGTGCATCTATATGCAGTCATAAGGCACCATAGCATTTTGTGGCTCTGCACAGCTCACAATTGCCTTAGCACGAGCTGGTGTACGGGTTCTGCTCCATGTTTCAGTTGGAAGGGGAGGCAATCTCCCCGCCCTCCTCTCACGGTAATCATGCAAGTTCAGGCTTACCCGGCTGCTCTTCTGTCAGGGAGTGAGCCTGACGCTACGCAATTCAGTTGCAGTCTCATTTGGAGTATTTGTGTGTAATGCACTTTGACAGTATTGATTTATTGTCACTATTGTGTGTGTCCTTTGAGCTCATGGGCATGGTGATGAGGGGTGGAGGAGATGCACTGCTCAATATGCTGCTAACTTAATATTTTTCTCTAAAATGTTGAGGGTGGGAATCCCATACCAATCACGATGTTAATATCCAAAACTGCTAAGGGTATTTTCAATACCATTCTTAGTAACAAATAGACAATCCTTGCATTGAAAATCTAATGATGGAGAATAAAATAATGGTGGGGAAAAAAGTTTCATCTCACTATGATTGCTACAAAATGTAAATTAGGTGCATTTGAGATGAAGTTGAAGCAGCAGAGGAAGAGGTTCGGGTTTTTTTTTCTGATTAAAATAGCAACTTAACTACTTCGGAGGTTTTGTATTCTGTGTAAATTTAGATGGATAGTCTTTTAAAAATGTAAAGAGTTTATTTGAAATAATTGCTTTCTGTTTTTTATAACTTTAAGATTTATTACATGATAGTTTAGGACAGCTTTCCTCACTCTAATCTCAAAGTTGAAAACTTTTTTCCTTTGAGGTTTTCCAGGGTTTTCACATTATTAATTGAATATTTTGAAATGTGGAGGCAGAATCTGCACTGAGTTTTAATCTTCGTTTTTATTTTTCTAGTAAAGTATCATACATCCACTGTGTGACACTAATCTTCACTTCATTTGAGAAATCTTGTATCAGATCAGTAGTTCTTTTTGTAGAAGTCTGGCTTTGTGAGAACTAAAGATAAATTCCTGTCTCTTTTTCATTTTAATTGTTTGGGTTTGTTTTGTTTTATTTGAAGTCTTGTGTTCCATCAGAGTGAATCATTAGGATAATGGCTGGTCTTCAGCTTCTAGTATTATAGCCTGTAGCATTTTCAATGTTATAAATGGTAGTGTATTCTGTCTTTAAGAAGAGAACCTCTTATTAGTAAGGCTACGTTTTAGTCACAGGTATTTTTAGTAAAAATCGGATGGGTCATGGGCAGTAAACAAAAATTCACAGCCTGCAACCTGTCCATGACTTTTACTCTATACCTCTACTAAAAGTTGGGTGGGTTGAACTGTGGCTGCTGGAGGAGGATGGCCCAGGACCCCCGCTGGTGCTGTGGTTGGGGAGGTGGGCTGCGGCGGCACTGCACAACCCGGGACCTCTGCTGGTGTGGGGCGGAAGGGTGGAGAAAGGGTTGGCGGGGCTGGCAGGCTCCTTACCCAGCTCCGATAGGCATGTCCCTGAAGCTCATAGCGGGAAGGGTGACCAGAGGGGCTCTGCATGCTGCTTCTGCCACAAGCACCGATTCTGGCAGCTCCCACTGCCTGGGAAACGCAGCCAATGAGAGACTAGGAAATGCAGGGACGTGCCGGTGGGAGACAGGGATCCCCCCTCAGGTAAGCGCTGTCCCGCTCCCCAGCTCCCTGCCCCAACCCTGAACCCTCTCCCACACATCCAAACTGCTGCTCCTGGCCCAGGGGCTGCCTGGCTTTGCTAGCCCCTGAACCAGCACCAGCACCCGCAGAAGTCATGGCAAGTCACAGAATCCGTGACCTCTGTGACAGTCACGCAGCCTTACTCATTAGTACTAGTTAGACAAGATGGATGAGGTAATATCTTTTGTTGGACCAACTTCTGTGGGTAAAAAAGCTACACAAACTACTGAAAACAAAATCAGACCACTAGATTTGTTTAATGTTAAGAGTGCAACTGAGATGACAAAGGCATGGAAACTTAGAATTAAGGCAGAAAATTCAGATTGACATTCCAGACTTAGCAAATGTTGCTGTGCCAAAAAGCAGGTCCAGTGGTGTGTGTTGAAGTGTCAGTCTGGTTTTTCTACTTTGCCTCTACATTTCCTCTATTATTTCCTTTGTTGGGCTTATACAGGCCTGCAAATGTTGCTCAAGCCAATTGGGTGTTTTGGGGGAACTGACTTTTTCTTAACTATTATTTTTTAAAAAACAAAATCTACTTAGTTTCCCAAACTTGATCTCTATATTTAAACTATTTCAGCATGACCAATATAGAATCAGAATCCCATGTTAATTTAAACAAAATGCATAAATCTTGAACTAACCTCTGAAACTATTAATACTGATATATAAACTTTATAGACTGCTTCAGTTTTTGTTTGCATACAAATCCAAAATGTCAAATAGCTTTTTTCAGCTGAGTATTTTGTTTTTAGAGTCTGGATGAATATGACGATGATGAAACAGGACAGAAGGAGCGAAAGAGGGAAGATGCTATTACACAGCAGAATACAATGCAGAATGAATCTGCCAGTGCAGACCCAGGGGGCTCGTACCTAATACAGGTGAGAACTTAAAATTTTGTTCCATTTAAATTTTAATTCAATTGCTAATGCCAGACTTAAATTTGGTTAATCTCATGTTTCTGATTTCTGTTTCAACTCCAACCAAGCAGTAAACTATTTTGTAAGTGGAAACAAGTTATCAGGACTGGTAATCCATTGTATTACTTAAAATGTACATTGATTTAGTCATCCTTCATTTTTATCACATTTAAAATGCTCTTTTATTATATTTGTCTTGTTACCTGATTGTTGCCTGATTTTCTTTTCTTCTGCGCTGCTGCTGGCAGAGCGCTTCCTTCAGAGCTGGGCTCCCAGCCAGCAGCCACTGCTTTCCGGCTGCCCAGCTCTGAAGTAAATGTGGTAATACCATGACCCTCCTAAAATAACCATGTGACACCCCCCATGCTCCCTCCAACTTCCTTTTGAGTCACAACCCCCAATCTGAGAGATGCTGATCTCCCCCATGGAATCTGTATATATAGGGTAAAATCACACAAAAGACCAGATTTCACAGTCCGTGACATGTTTTTCATGGCTGTGAATTTGGTAGGGCCCTATATATAAACAAGCAGGCTAGTCCTATGGACTACAAGATACTGATTTATATATGTTTAAACTTCACACACTATGATTTGTTTATTGACGTTTCTAAACTATAATTAAATTGAATGATTTCTGTGAACAAATTTTCAAGGCCAGGAAACAGTTTTAAACAATTAGTGTAGTATATATTAAAAAACTTTACTGTTCATTGCATTGTCAAAGGAAAATTTCCATTAAGCAAATATGCTAAGTGGTTTTTTTTAAACATTATTGAATGTATATCTGCCATCTTTTTGTTTTTAATGGTTAGACTGACTAAAGTTAGTTACATTGCAAAAGATGTCTGTGTTAATAAATAAAGATACCATTTTCATTTTCAGGAAGTCAACAGATAATCTCTCACTTTTTTGCCAGCAAAAGACTGAGTAAGAATCTACAAACTAAACTTTTTAATATCATTATTAAAATAAAATACTGTAGTAAATCGTGTGGCAGCTTCTCCTCAGTTAAGGTGGAGACTTATAATAGAAATAAGTCTGATCTTGGATTCCTCTCTAAAATGATAAAAATGTCCGGTTTGAGATGCCTAGGGCCTAATTTTTCCAGTTACATAAAATTATATGGTACTATATATGCTCAGAGCACGTGAGCTGTTTCTCCATAAATAAAGTACGATCAAGTCTGTATTTTACTACCTATCTAGGGACTATTTACTTCTGTAATATTCAGAAGTGAATACTGACAAGCAGAGGCATTGCATTTCAAAGTATGGCACCCACAGATTTCAGTTGTATTTGTGCATTGTGAGCACTTCTACAAATTACACCCCAGTGTCTCAACTCAAGCACCCAGAAAATGAGAACACACCTTTGAAAAGTTTGGTTTAAATGGCTTGCCTAGCATCACGTAGGAGCTCTCTGTGGCAGATGCAGGCACAGAATTCCGTTCTCCAGGGAATCATTCAAGTTGCCTTACCCATGAGCTCATCCTTTCGCTTCCTTCAATCTCGTGCATCTTTCACTGCACGCCTTCCAACTTCTGCAACAAATGAGGCAAGGGTTCTACAGTTGAGTCTACTTCGCTGCATAATCCTTATTCATCCCCAGAGCAGGTCCATCCTGTGCACTGAATGAGGCAGGGATACAATCTCCTTGTCTCTTTCTGTTCTCTGAGGTGCTTTGTCCTAATCTCTTGCCCAGTTGGTCACAGTTTTATGGAAAATAGGTCTTGTCAGACAAACCCAATTTCATTTTAAGGAAATTACAGGTTTAGTTGATAAACGTAACTGCATAGATGTAATAGTCCTAGACTTCTGTAGGAAGCTTAGTGTAGTTAGTATGATACAATGTGAATTATTCACTGTGAGGGTAGGCCTACGTTATGGATTAGTGTTAAACCCATTACTGTTTGTGATTTGTAATGGACACCTTTATGCAGGAAGTTAGAAGGAAGACTCTGGGAAACATGCTTTTTTGTCAGTAACGTCATTGTCAATTATGCCACGAAGATAAATACAAACTGGAAATGGACCTAGTACTATGGAAGGGCTATATTAGAAGAAAATGGCTTACAAATCATCTGAAAAGACTAAATACAGTAACTCCTCACTTAAAGTCGTCCCAGTTAACATTGTTTTGTTATGTTGCTGATCAATTAGGGAACATGCTCGTTTAAAGTTGCGCAATGCTCCCTTACCACAGTGTTTGGCAGCTGCCTGCTTTGTCCACTGCTTGCAGAAAGTGCAGCCTGTTGGAGCTAGCTGGTGGGGGCTTGGAACCAGGGCGGACTGGCAGCCCCCCATCAGCTCCCCGCTCCCTTAAGTTCCCTGTGCAGCAGCTGCCCAGCAGGTTATCAGTTGTCAGCAGTTCAGCTGTCCCTCCCCTCACTGCCTTGTGCTGCTCCTGCCCTCTGCCTTGGAGTTGCTCCTCAGAGCCTGCTGCTTGGTGTGCAGGGGAGAGGGCAGGAAGAGAGGGGCTAATGTCAGAGTGTCTCCCTCTCCCTGCTTACCCCATCTCCATAGAGCGGGCGGGAGGGAGGAGGGTCATGACAGGGCTCAGGACAGAGGGAGCTTGCTAGCAGCAGCTGCTGTCGCAACTTGCTGGCCTACTTAAAAAGGGAATATACTTAGGGTGGAGTCAGCATACTTAAAGGGGCAATGTATCTCTCTCGCTCGCGCGCACGCGCACACACACACACACCCCGTGTGTGTGTCTGCCATGCTGTCTTCCCTCCCTCCATTTGTGTTGCCTTAACATTAACAATGTGTTAACCCTTGAGGGCTCAGCCGAGTGCTAGTTCATCATTCAGCACTAAGGCATTCCTTGGGAAATAGTCCATCCTCTGACTTCACCACCTCAACCAAGCTTCACAATCATCATTGCTGTGTACAGTATCCAATTGTTTATTTAAAATTTATGGTGTGTGTGTGTGTGTGTGTGTGTGTGTGTGTGTGTGTGTGTGTGTGTGTGTAAAATATATATACAGTCTTTTGTCTGGTGAAAAAAAATTCCCTGAAACCTAACCCCCCTATTTACATTAATTCTTTTGGGGAAATTGGATTCGCTTAACATGGTTTTGCTTAAAGTCACATTTTTCAGGAATATAACTGCAACATTAAGCGAGGAGTTACTGTACATATGATGCTTCCTTGAGAGGGACAACGAGAAGCCAAATGCAGAGTTAGTCTATGCAACAATTTAAATTCATTGGTTCAGTGTTGAGCCATGATGGGAATATGGCTCCAAAAAGTAGTTGTTAATAGGGAGTCATCAAATGGGGGTATTCCCAGTGGGGTTCTTCAAGGATTAGTACTGATCCCAATGCTATTCAGTATCTTATTAATGATTTGGAAGCAAATATAAAATCATTGCTGAATACATTTGCAGATGACACAAAAATTGGCAGACTGCTTTAATAATAAGTCATACAAAGCAATCTGGATCATTTGGTAATATGGACCTGCCCATTTGATCAAAATGAGTTTTTAATACTGCCAAATGCAAACTTTCATACATCTAGGAACAAGAAATGAAGCCCCTACTTGCAGAATATGGGACTGTATCCTGGAAAGTAGTGATTCAGAAAAAGATTTTAGGGGTCATAGTGAACAAACAACTGAACATGAACTTCCAGTGTGACACTGTGACTGAAAGGGCTAATGTGATCCATGGATGTGGAGACAGAGGAGTAGTCAGTAGGAATAAGGAGGTGATGATGATTATCTCTGTATACAATATTGGTGAGGCTGATACTGGAATACTGCATTTGGGCGTGGTGGTAACATTTTAAAAAATGTTGAAAATTTGGAGATGGTCCAGAAAAGTACCATTTAAGCTAATTTGAGAGCTGGAAAAATGCCTTACAGTGAAAGACTTGGAGCCCAGTCTGTTTTAATTTATAAAAAAGATGATTTGTGGTGTGTAAGTACATTCATGGGAGAAAATACTGGAAATTTAAAGTGCTCTTTAATCTAGTGGAAAAATCATCATAATGACTGAAGTCATAGCCAGACAACTTCAAGTTGGAAATAAGGCACACTTTTAACAGTGATGTTTGTTTATTAATTATTGGAACAAATTAGCAAGGAAAGTGGTGGATTCTGCAGCTCTTGATATCTTAAATTCAAGACTGAATGCTTTCTGGAAAACCTGCTTTAGTCAGACACAAGTTATTGAGCTAAATACAGGAGTAATTGTGTGAAATTTAATGGTCTGCGATGTACAGGAGGTCAGACTAAATGACCTTGGGTTTCTTTCTGGCCTTAAAGTTTATGAATATTTATTTGTACAAGACTTCAGCTCCAAAGATCTTGCAATCAAAATATAAGATGAAACAAGTGGGTACAGCGAGACGGGGGCACCAAGATGCAGCAGGACACTTGCAGCTTGGCTTTATTTTCTGGCAGTCGTGGGCTGAAACATACACCAGAGTTCTACTGAAGTACTTCAAAGTAGTTTTTCCAGAAACTTCCGAAGGTGTGCCTATGGCCATTCAAAGGAGGAAGCACTGAGCCCAGTTGGAAACTAGGCATCAGTCTTTACAAAAGAAATCCATTGAATTCTTCAAGTGAAAGCTAATGGGTTTACAAAATCAGAATATTGTTTTGTTAAATGACCATGTTGAAAACAGAAATGCCCATCAAACATGCAAATAGCAAAAGCTGCCAATCCTCAAAACTGAGGAACCGTAGATTGCATCTGTCTTAGATGTCATTAACTTACGTTGGAATCTGTTGCTGAGAGTCAAATTGAAACAATTCCCCTCCAGTAACGCAGTCAGCCTGTGTATTCCTGACCATATCTGCAGATGTTCAAGAGGGCCAGTACTTCTCAATGCAACTGGATGAAACTAAGGGTATGTCTACACTACAAAAGTAGGTCGATTTAATATGTCGATTTTTTAGAAATCTATTTGAGTCGATTCTGTGTGTCCCCACTTAAGACCATTAGGTCAGTGGAGTGCGTCCACAGTACTGAGGCTAGCATTGACTTTCAGAGAGTTGCACTGTGGGTAGCTATCCCACAGTTCCCTCAGTCTCTGCCGCCCATTGGAATTCTGAGTTGAGCTTCAAATGCCTGATGGGGGTGCGTCCACAGTACTGAGGCTAGCATTGACTTTCAGAGAGTTGCACTGTGGGTAGCTATCCCACAGTTCCCTCAGTCTCTGCCGCCCATTGGAATTCTGAGTTGAGCTTCAAATGCCTGATGGGGCAAAAACATTGTCGCATGTGGTTCTGGGTACATGTCATCAGCCCCCCATTCTCTCTCCCCCCCTCCCCCCGTGAAAGCAATAGCAAAAAATAATTTTTCACCTTTTTTTTCCTGGGTTACCTGTGCAGACGACATACCATGGCAAGTATGGAGCCCGCTCAGCTCATTGTCACTGTACGTCTTCTGCAGTGCTACACAGCAGCAGCTCCTTGACGTTGCAAGTTATCAAAGACCGTTAGCAGCTGTATTGTACTGTCTGCTGCTGTCTCCTGGTTCCTCCTGGCTGGCCTCAGTGAGGTCTGTTGGGCGCTTCTAGGCAGACATGGGTGCTCCTGGCCAGCCTCGGTGAGGTCAGTCGGCGGCGCCTGGACATAAATGGGAGTGGCTCCAGGTCATTCCCTTCTTTAAGTTTCGTCTAATGGAAATTTAGTCCTTACTGGAATATCAGGCAAGCCTGCCAAAGAACCAGAGAGGCAAACAGCCGCTCTGGGCAGAGCCCCAGACATCCCGCTTCTACGATGAGCTGCATGCCATTCTAAGGGGTGCCCGTACAACTACCCCACCCTGTGCTTCCCTCATCCCCAACCCCTCCCAGGCTACCTTAGCAGTTATCCCCCCATTTGTGTGATGAATTAATAAACAATGCATGAATTCGAAACAATGACTTTATTGCCTCTGCAAGCGGAGATCAAAGGGAGGAGGGGAGGGTGGTTGGCTTATAGGGAAGTAGAGTAAACCAAGGGGGCGGTTTTTCATCAAGGAGAAACAAACAGAACTTTCACACCATAACCTGGCCAGTCATGAAACTGGTTTCAAAGCTTCTCTGATGTGCAGCGCGCCCTGCTGCGCTCTTCTAACCGCCATGGTGTCTGGCTGCCCTTAATCATTTAATCTTTTCGAACGGAGTTCTGATAGCACTGATTCGTCTCCCCATACAGCAATCAGATCCAGTACAGTCCATGCTGGAGCTCTTTTGTGATTCTGGGACTCCATGGTCACCTGTGCTGATGAGCTCTGCATGGTCACCTGTGCTGATCAGCTCACCACGGTGGCCAAACAGGATATGAAAAGTTTGTGGGTCTTTTCCTGTCTACTCGGCCAGTGCATCAGAGTTGAGAGTGCTGTCCAGAGCAGTCACAATGGAGCACTCTGGGATAGCTCCCGGAGGCCAATACTGTTGAATTGTGTCCTCACTACCCCAAATTCGACCCAGCAGGGTCGATTTCAGCTCTAATTCCGTCATCGGGGAGGAGTACCAAAATCAATTTTAAGAGCCCTTTAAGTCAACAAAAATGGCTTCGTCATGTGGACGGGTGCAGGGTTAAATCGATCTAATGCTGCTAAATTCAACCTAAACTCATAGTGTAGACCAGGGCTAAGATGTGGATTCTTCTGCTCAGCTTCTAACATTTGTGCAATCTGAGTTGGAAGAATCCATACATGAATTTTGTTGTCCACTGACAGGACATGCTGCCCAAAATGGGGAGGGAGCAGGCTACCATTTAATCTTTCCAATGGCTAACTCTCTTGTAGCTTGGTGGGGTTTGCATCACTGAGCAGGTGTCTGCACAGATGATGCCCAGGCTATGATAGGGAAAGCAAAGGGGCCATCCATTCTGTTGAACAGCTTTAGCAGTAGAGTTGGTGGTGAGCTAGAAGCCTCTGGTAATTGGCTGAGCCTTAACCAGTGGGCGGGGCATTCACTCAGGCCAGGGCTTTATATAGCTGTGCACAAGCGACCAGGGAGCTTAGCGAACAGGAGCTGCTAACAGGGAGTTTTGCAAGGGAGTTCTCCAGGTGAAGGAGGAGCACATACAGCATCTGTGGGGTAAGTGACTGTCTGCAGTGTTTGGGTTTGTGTGTGTGTTTGGGGGTTACTTGCTGTTTGCTGAGCTTGTGTTTGTCAGTCTGTTTGGTTTGTTTGTTTGAAGGACCGTGTGCTGTAGCTGGCAGTTGGAGGTGGAGCTACTAGGAAGGTTTGAAAGCTAGAAGCCTCTGGTAATTGGCTGAGCCTTAACCAGTGGGCGGGGCATTCACTCAGGCCAGGGCTTTATATAGCTGTGCACAAGCGACCAGGAGCTGCTAACAGGGAGTTTTGCAAGGGAGTTAGGAAGGGGAGTAGGAAGGGAGGGGGGGTCCCTTGTCGGTCTCATCTGTGACCCATTGGTCCCCTGAACCCATAACCTGAGCCACATCGAAAATCTTTCTGTTTACAGCAGAGAGGAATTTGAGAGAGTTTGACAGAGGGAGGCTTACAATGGTGAGGAGGACCCGCAACACCTGTGCCAGCACTGCTTCTGTTTCCTCCACCTGCGCCTGTAGCCAGACAGAGCACCAAAGCATGGATGCTTTTACCCAGATTCTGGTGTGGGCTTGCAAAGACTGTAATTTGCAATTTCCACTTACCGATATCCAGGCTGGGGGTGGCATCCAATGTGAAAGGTGCCTACTGGTGGAATCTCTCAGGCAGCAGGTGGGAGAGCTACAGGAGGAGGTGGCCAGGCTGAGGAACATCCATGTCCATGAGCAATTCCTGGACAGTATCCATGTGGAGACAGCTGATGGTGCTGTCCCAGTTGACAGGACTACCGACACTCCAGTGGAGGAGGAGATGCCCCAGGGTGTATCTGACACACCAGTGGAGGAGGAGGCTCAGGGGGGACACAGCCAGCTGGTTACTTCTAGCAGCAGGCAGTGCTCCACCGCTGCTGCAAACCCTCCTGTTGTGGTAAAAGATAACCATTATGCTCTTCTTGATACAGGAGAGAAGAAATCACCCCCAACAGTTAAGGGGGTGAAGCCTCGTACCCCTAAGGCTGGGAGGTCTGCTGCCACCACTGATAAGAAACGTAGGGTAGTGGTGGTTGGAGACTCTCTGCTGAGGGGGACGGAGACACCCATCTGTCGCCCTGACCGTTCATCCCGGGAGGTATGCTGCCTGCCAGGGGCCCGTATCCGAGATGTTACAGAGGCTTTGTCGAGGATTATCCGGCCTTCTGACTACTATCCCATGCTACTCATCCATGTGGGCACAAATGATACTGCGAGGTGTGACGCTGAGCAGATCAAGAGTGACTACAGGGCTCTGGGAGTACGGGTTAAGGAGTTTGGTGCGCAGGTGGTATTCTCTTCAATTCTTCCTGTAGAAGGTAGGGGTCCGGGCAGAGACAGATGCATCGTGGAGGTGAATGCCTGGCTGCGAAGATGGTGTCACCAGGAGGGCTTTGGCTTCCTCGACCACGGGATGCTATTTGAGGAAGGACTGCTAGGAACAGATGGCGTTCACCTTTCAAAGAGGGGAAAGGCCTTATTTGCGCACAGACTGGCTAACCTAGTAAGGAGGGCTTTAAACTTGGTTCGACGGGGAGAGGTGAGCAAAGCCCACAGGTAAGTGGGGAACAAGACCTGGGAGATGGGTTGGAAACAGGAGAGGGAGCACAGGCTATAATGGCAGAGAGAAAGGAGGGTCAGGGCAAAGCTGAGAGGCAAGATCAAACCAGTATCTTAGATGCCTTTATACAAATGCAAGAAGTATGGGTAATAAGCAGGAAGAACTGGAAGTGCTAATAAATAAATACAACTATGACATTATTGGCATTACTGAAACTTGGTGGGATAATACACACGACTGGAATGTTGGTGTGGATGGGTATAGTTTGCTCAGGAAGGACAGACAGGGGAAAAAGGGAGGAGGTGTTGCCTTATATATTAAAAATGTACACACTTGGACTGAGGTGGAGATGGACATAGGAGACGGAAGGGTGGAGAGTCTCTGGGTTAGGCTAAAAGGGGTAAAAAACACAGGTGATGTCGTGCTGGGAGTCTACTACAGGCCACCTAATCAGGCGGAAGAGGTGGATGAGGCTTTTTTCAAACAGCTAACAAAATCATCCAAAGCCCAAGATTTGGTGGTGATGGGGGACTTCAACTATCCAGATATATGTTGGGAAAATAACACCGCGGGGCACAGACGATCCAATAAGTTCCTGGACTGCATTGCAGACAACTTTTTATTGCAGAAAGTTGAAAAGGCTACTAGGGGGAAAGCTGTTCTAGACTTGATTTTAACAAATAGGGAGGAACTTGTTGAGAATTTGAAAGTAGAAGGAAGCTTGGGTGAAAGTGATCATGAAATCATAGAATTTGCAATTCTAAGGAAGGGTAGAAGGGAGTACAGCAAAATAGAGACAATGGATTTCAGGAAGGCGGATTTTGGTAAGCTCAGAGAGCTGATAGGCAAGGTCCCATGGGAATTAAGACTGAGAGGAAAAACAACTGAGGAAAGTTGGCAGTTTTTCAAAGGGACGCTATTAAGGGCCCAAAAGCAAGTTATTCCAATGGTTAGGAAAGATAGAAATGTGGCAAAAGACCACCTTGGCTTACCCTTGAGATCTTGCGTGACCTACAAAATAAAAAGGCGTCGTATAAAAAATGGAAACTAGGTCAGATCACGAAGGATGAATATAGGCAAATAACACAGGAATGCAGAGGCAAGATTAGAAAAGCAAAGGCACAAAATGAACTCAAACTAGCTATGGGAATAAAGGGAAACAAGAAGACTTTTTATCAATACATTAGAAGGAAGAGGAAGACTAAGGACAGGGTAGGCCCACTGCTCAATGAGGAGGGGGAAACAGTAACGGGAGACTTGGAAATGGCAGAGATGCTTAATGACTTCTTTGTTTCGGTCTTCACTGAGAAGTCTGAAGGAATGTCTAATATAGTGAATGCTTACGGGAAGAGGGTAGGTTTAGAAGATAAAATAAAAAAGAGAAAGTAAAAAATCACTTAGAAAAGTTAGATGCCTGCAAGTCACCAGGGCCTGATGAAATGCATCCTAGAATACTCAAGGAGTTAATGGAAGAGGTATCTGAGCCTCTAGCTATTATCTTTGGGAAATCATGGGAGACGGGGGAGATTCCAGAAGACTGGAAGGGGGCAAATATAGTGCCCATCTATAAAAAGGGAAATAAAAACAACCCAGGAAACTACAGACCAGTTAGTTTAACTTCTGTGCCAGGGAAGATAATGGAGCAGGTAATCAAAGAAATCATCTGCAAACACTTGGAAGGTGGTAAGGTGATAGGGAATAGCCAGCATGGATTTGTAAAGAACAAATCGTGTCAAACTAATCTCATAGCGTTCTTTGATAGGATAACGAGCCTTGTGGATAAGGGAGAAGCGGTGGATGTGATATACCTAGACTTTAGTAAGGCATTTGATACAGTCTCTCATGATATTCTTATAGATAAGCTAGGAAAGTACAATTTAGATGGGGCTACTATAAGGTGGGTGCATAACTGGCTGGATAACCGTACTCAGAGAGTAGTTGTTAATGGCTCCCAATCCTGCTGGAAAGGTATAACAAGTGGGGTTCCCCAGGGTTCTGTTTTGGGACCGGTTCTGTTCAATATCTTCATCAACGATTTAGATGTTGGCATAGAAAGTACGCTTATTAAGTTTGCGGACGATACCAAACTAGGAGGGATTGCAACTGCTTTGGAGGACAGGGTCAAAATTCAAAATGATCTGGACAAGTTGGAGAAATGGTCTGAGGTTAACAGGATGAAGTTCAATAAAGATAAATGCAAAGTGCTCCACTTAGGAAGGAACAATCAGTTTCACACATACAGAATGGGAAGAGACTGTCTAGGAAGGAGTATGGCAGAAAGAGATCTAGGGGTCATAGTGGACCACAAGCTTACTATGAGTCAACAGTGTGATACTGTTGCAAAAAAAGCAAACATGATTCTGGGATGCATTAACAGGTGTGTTGTAAACAAGACACGAGAAGTCATTCTTCCACTTTACTCTGCGCTGGTTAGGCCTCAACTGGAGTATTGTGTCCAGTTCTGGGCACCGCATTTCAAGAAAGATGTGGAGAAATTGGAGAGGGTCCAGAGAAGAGCAACAAGAAAGATTAAAGGTCTTGAGAACATGACCTATGAAGGAAGGCTGAAGGAATTGGGTTTGTTTAGTTTGGAAAAGAGAAGACTGAGAGGGGACATGATAGCAGTTTTCGGGTATCTAAAAGGGTGTCATCAGGAGGAGGGAGAAAACTTCTTCACCTTAGCCTCCAATGATAGAACAAGAAACAATGGGCTTAAACTGCAGCAAGGGAGATTTAGGTTGGACATTAGGAAAAAGTTCCTAACTGTCAGGGTAGTTAAACACTGGAATAGATTGCCTAGGGAAGTTGTGGAATCTCCATCTCTGGAGATATTTAAGAGTAGGTTAGATAAATGTCTATCAGGGATGGTCTAGACAGTATTTGGTCCTGCCATGAGGGCAGGGGACTGGACTCGATGACCTCTCGAGGTCCCTTCCAGTCCTAGAGTCTATGAGTCTATGAGAGATGACAGTGGAACTGCAAAAGATACTTAATGAGACTAATAAATTTCACAAATTTTATAAACATAAGCCCACTAACGCATGCCTTTTCACTATTTTATGCAAAGAAATAGGCTGTCAACACTGGAAACTTCTTTTCCACATAGAAGTTTGTGTGCAAAGTTTTTAATCTCTTGTTTGAGCTCAGAGTAGATGCAAGGATTTTCTGTGCTGAATATGGCTTTCTGCCTTGCTGAATACCTCTCAGTTCAGCTTTGGCTTGCTCTGAATGCTTCTCTCCAGGGGCAAAACATGACATGCATTCTCTTCCTGGGTATTGTAACCCACAGGAGGTCATAGCTGTTGTCAGGGCAGAGAGTGGGAGCTGCCGTGGGGGGGCGGGGGGAGGGAGCACCTCAAGACGGAGGAGGGGAGCTGCCGCAGGGGTGGTGGGGTGCAAGGTGGAAGTTTTGCCTAGGGCGAAAAACATCCTTGCGCCGCCCCTGGTCATCCCAGTTCTTTTAGTGACACCTGGTGGGCCCAAGCATCATGTAAGAAGCTGCCTGATTTGTAAACAGAGACACAAGAGCCAGGCTGCTGGGAGAGGAGATTAGGACTGGAGGCTGACAGAAAGTTTGAGAGGGGAAACACTGGGCTGGGCTGGGCAAAGAGACTGAGACTGGGAACCAGTAAATGCAGGGTAGGGGGCTGAAATCAGATAAGGAGTCAGGATGCTGGGAGAGAGCGAGGGCTGGCTGAGCAAAAGAGCCTGGGACAAGAAGCATGGAGAGAGAAGTGGGTCACAGATTGGAGGGGGAGCCCATGGCTGGAGGAAGATCAGCTGAGACCATGGACACAAGGAACATGGATAAAGGAGGGCAAGAGAGATGGATCAGATGAGAAACTAGGGAGCAGGTGAGATCTGACTGGGCAAGGAGATTGAGACTGGGAACCAGTGAGGCAGGAAAAAGGAGATATGGTGGAGGGAAGATGGATCTGGTGAGGAGCTGGGATGGTGGGGAATTTGATCTCTTATTCGGGCAAGGAATATGATGATCAGATGATGGGGGTGAGGGCTAACGGGAAGAAGCTTTTCAAGGAGACTGAGACTGGGATGTGAAGCCTGAGGAGGGGACAGTGAAAATGGCTAGGTTAGACTCGGACAAGGAACCAGCACTGGGGAAGAGACCAGATTAGGAGAGAAGTGGTCCAGCTGGTGGGGAAATGGACAGAAGGGTCTATGACCACTAGAACATATTTCCCCTAGGGCCTGGAACAGAACCCAGATTTCTTGGGTCTGACCATTCCTCTCCTGCTAGCAAATATCTGTGAAATCCACTGGCTAAGTGTCCCGCTTCCTCTAATACTGGTCTGCATAATTAATGGATGACAGCGTACTCTATCAGATACTCCGTTAGCGCAAGTGTCAGAGGTCTGTGCACTGGCTGTCACATATACTTTTCATATTTAAATGTGACTTATCGTTTAAGAGAAATCACACAGACATCTGTTTTGGCAGAAGAAAACTTGTATATAATTATAGCAAGTTGTATATGTAACGATTGAGAGTTTAATCTCTGCTGGAAAGTTTGATGTGAACTCAGTATTCTAACATTTGTCAGAATAGATTGAACTACGGATGATTAAAAAAAAAAAGGAAAGTTTGTCTAAGTAACATATTTTCATCATCTGTGTTCAATAAAATGTACTTTTAGTACATCAGTGGTTTAAATTTAGATAGTTTTGTTCCGCAAATGCATTTCAATGCCACTAGAAAACATTAAACTTACCATGAAGTGTTTTATAATTGATTACGAGTTCCTGTATAAATATAATCATAAGAACTACATAAAAATAACGCTGGACCAACTTAAACTTCCCAGAACTGGGCATGTCACAGTAGAAGCTTCTTACTTCATCTTTAAGGCTTTTGTGCCCTTTAATTCTAGGGGTCTTAGTGCAGCGTGTGCTTTCATGTACCTTGAATAATTGTAAAGACAGAATAAGATGCAGTAAGTCTGGATTTCTTGTCTTTTGTTTCTCTAAATTCAATTAAGACATCTCCTTTAAGAAATTTTTCAGTTTTTTTATGGTTTTCCCATTCACAGGTCAACACAGCTGAGATGAATATTTATTTACAGGATCATGCAAGTGCTAAATGTCATACTTCCTAACTCTGCATTAGTAGCCTGATCTATTACTTTTTCTTTCACCCTCAGGTTCATGAAGTTGTTTTCCTATCTTGCTTTCTTCTTCAGCCCACGCCGTACCAGCTGGAGCTTTTGTATTGGCATGAGCAATGGGAAGCATAATAACTCAAACTCCAAGCCATTTTTTTTATTTGGTAGGCAGATGCCCTCAATTGAAGGAGCAGATGTCTTTGCCAGTTCTTCCGTATGCATTCCTCTGCTGACCAGCATCACTTTGTCTCCTCTGGAATGAACATAAGACTGATGGTTTGCAGCCAGGTCTTTATCTCTCAAATAACTAGGGAGAACAGGAAAGAAATTTTTATTCATCTGTTTAAAAAAAAAAAAAGACATGGTGCTGAATGCTGTTGCAGCTCCTCACAATCTTCCCTTACAGTTTCATATAAATATTGAGCAGGAGTGGTGATGACAGAGGGCTGTGACATTACTCAGCTGAGACAGGGATGGTAGACCTACTACCTTGCACTATAACTTGTAAAGGTTTTGAAAGGAGCAAGTGAAACCCCTTTAAACTAGCAGGTCCATTCCTCCCAGGTCTTCTAATATAGTAAGTAGCATCACATGACTGATGTCAAAGGCTGTTGATACTAGTAGCATGGATGTCTGGCATCTGTCCGCTACCCCTAAACTAGAGAGCACTCTAGTTAATGCTGTTTTAATGCCAGAACCAAGTTTGAAAGTTTGGCTTACAAGGATCCAAGAAAATCAGAGGGTGTCATTACTGGATATGGTTTCAGAGTAGTAGCTGCTTTAGTCTATATCAGCAAAAAGAAAGAGGCGTACTTCTGGCGCCTTAGAGACTAACGTATTTATTTGGGCATAAGCTTTCGTGGGCCCACGAAAGCTTATGCCCAAATAAACATGTTAGTCTCTAAGGTGCCACAAGTACGCCTCTTTCTTATTACTGGATATGGCTTTCTCTGTCATTTCTTTGTAGTACTGACAAGGTGATTGTTTTTCAGCATTGGGTTTTTGAACTAGCTCTGAACCACAGAATATTTAAGATTTCCTGAAAGCTTGCTTTTCCTGAGAAAGGTATTCATTATATCACTCAGTCTTCACTGGCTTTACTTATCCGAGAGAGCAGATCCATGTAACTGGTAGTCAAGCGAAGTTCATTCCGCCTGGAATCTCCAAGAACTATTTTCATGCAAATTGTGACATGAGCTTGAAGGCAGGTTACACTGCAATGATGTGGGCCATTTGAGTATCTAGATGGAAGTAGTAGACCTGAACAGGGCTTGGCACGTGGTGGACTCCTGCCAAATATTTTCATACACGTCTAATTGAGTAAAATTAGATTCCTTTTCTATCTTGCAGAAAACATAGGCAAAAAATATTTTGCTATAGAAACAGGTGTATAGATGGGTTCTCAAACGTTTTCATAGTGTGTATCATAATGTTGTCCTTCCCACTTACGGTTGCATAACATCATGGTGGCAAAAAGAGTGATTACTTGCATGAAAAAATGTTGATATATTTTTACTGCCAAGTATCTGCTCTTGAGGGGGGGAAAAAAAGCTTCATTTTCCTGCTGCTCTTCATTTAGTCTCCTTCCATCTTTTCTGTTCCTTGCTCTCTCTTCTATACAAGCTTCTCTGTTCCCTGATGGTCACCTCCTGCCCTATTGTTTGGCTGCCCTCTCTCCTGAATGTGGTGCTCAGCTATTTGGTCCTTTTTTATCCCTGTTCCCTTGGACATGCTCCTCACCTGTCCCTTGGTAGCACCATTCTCATGGAGGCTCTCACAGGTCGAATTAAGTTCCCTCTGCCAGACACTCACCAAGCTGCTGTGTTTTTGGCCCCACTCACTGAACCAGTAGCTTCCCTTGCACTGGGTAGGCTGCAGCACACTCTCTCCACGTTGGCTTCCAGGAACACGTCCTGGGAATGAGCTCCCTCTCTGGCACCTTCATGAAAATGGGACCACATGAGCCAGGTTGCTGACTCCCTAGACTCCTCAGTAGCCTAGCACACCGTCTCCTTCAGTTCCACCTTGTGGGTACTTTGGGTTTACTGTTTAACTCTTCAGGGGCATGTGTTGGGTGATGGAAACAGACAAAGTAGGCTTTGCAAAGCTTTCTAAACACAAATTACTCTTCACTTGTATAAGAAAAAAATATGCACTCTTGTCCCTGCCTTAGTTTCCTCATTGCTCTGGATAGTTTTCTGGGCTTATGTCAGAGTCTTCTGTGGAGTCCAGGGTTCTCCTTAGAATACTGGTCCCTATGGGTGTTCCACTGTGCGCACCCATGTGCCTGAGACCAGAAAAATTTGCTATTAGTGTCTGCAGCCTCCTGCTCCAAACCAAGGACATAGTGGGTAGTACAGACCAACCATCTCTCCTTCTCAGTTCCTTCTTACCACCAGATGGTCTGAGACAGAAGTTCTCTAGTGTCCCTGAAGCTTATTCAGCCAGAATTCCTGTAAATGTTGTATGTTTTTATCATTTTTAGAAAAACTTAGTGTTAATTTTAATGTGTGTTAGCTTGTTAAGGCTTGGGCGGGGGGCAGTGTTCCCCAGACCCCACTATGCCATGGTGGGATGCCCAAAATCCCAGGCTTTAAAAGCTGTCTCTTCTGCTCCCACTCCTTACCAAGCCAAACAAAACAGGCACAGGAGAACAGACTTAGAAAGAATCTCATGGAGCATGCAGTGAGGCTGCAACCTGATAGAGGCAGGGCAGACCCCCCTGTACAGCGACCAAAAGTACCAAGGAATGCATTGCCCAGTTGGACATTGAATGTAGGAGTAGGCAGGAGCAGGGACAGACTCCTCTTCCAGTGCTCTACACAAAAGCAGAAAGCACTCTTGTATGCCTTCTGAGAGAATCCCATTGAAATTGTCTTCCAAGAGGACCTCTTCCAACCTGGGAGAAGCACTTGGATCCTCAGAATTTTGCAAAGAGCCTACAGTGGATCCACAGGCTCAAGGGAGAAAGACTGTACCAACATTAGAGGTGGGGTCAGGATCGTTATCAGCACCAACTAAACATAAGCACGTGCTGCAGTTGACTGACACCAGCAAGAGACAAGCATCCAATGGCTCTTCAGTGGGTCAGCAAGAAGGTATCTATAGTGAAGCCCTCTGCTGCATTGGTCCAGAGGGTGCATAGAAACATTCCACACATAAGGACAGCTTTACAAGTCTACAGAACTACATTATCCTTCCTGACCCAGAGTATCCTCCTGCTTTACACCCCGTCCTTATGAGAGAGATTTTGACTTCATTGGTACCAGGATGGAGCAACCAGAGGAGCCACTCTCCAATCCCTTCTACTAGCTGCAAAACGTCCTTGTTCATGGTTCCAGGGGCCTCACCATGATAAATGGATCCCATGCTCTCATCCTCAGAGTTAGATGCTGAGGAAGAGCTATGCTTCCCTCTTCAAAGATGAGAATAACCTCTGGGCCCCCTTCTCAATTGCCTAGGCAGGTTTACCCTATCCAGGATTGGTGATACACCGTGCCTTGGGGACCTCCCTTTACCGAAGTACAAACCATCACACTGGCCTTCCTGGAGACTGTGTGGGACATATGTGCACAGTAACCTGAGCTAGTTCAATCACACCTCAATTGATGCCAACCATCTCCACCAGGAGAAGAAGCAATTTTCTCTTCTCTGCCAACAAAAGAGAAAAGGAATTGGGACCGGATCCACTGATACCGCCAGTCCAGACACGGCATCATTGTCACTGGGTGAGGCTGTGGCATCGTCTTCTCCATCTGATTTTTTGAGGCAGTTTCCAGACCTACTGAGAAGAGTAGTAGACACTCTGAAAGTGCAGTTAGAGTAGGTACAAGAAATTCATGAACGTTGTGACGTCTTGCAAAGCACAGGGCCAAGAAAGGTTGTGCTCCCAGTCAATAAAGCCACTGTGGAGCTGACAAAGCTCATTTGGCACATTCTGGCCACCTGATCCCCCTACTTCCAAAAGACTCAAGAAAAAGTATTTGTGTGCAAGGTAAGGGAGCAGAATTTATATTTATGGAACCATCCCCAAATTCCATAATCTTCAGACTGCGAGTAAAAGGAGCAGATAACGCCAGGCAAGATCCGCACCATCAAGCATAGACACTAAACACCTGCACCTGGTAAGCAGAAAGGTCTTCACATCAACCAGCATGCAGTTTCAAGTAACCAACACTCAGGATTTACTTTCAAAATATGATTTGATTAACTATTCTAAATGGATGGAATTTACACACAAGTTTCTTCAGAAAAACAGAAAACAATTTCAGGCACTGATAGAGGAGGGAAAACTGATAGCCATATCATCCCTGCAATCTTCTGTAGATGCAGTCAAGAGAGCTTCACAAGCCAAGGCTATAGCTATAGGGGTTATACACAACATTGTGGATTCACTCTTTGGGGTTCCCTTGAAGTACAAGCGAAGATGGTATATTTGTCCTTTTAAGGTAGGAATATTTTCAGTGACAGAACAGACAAGTCCTTACTTTTCGAAGAACTCAAGGGCAACACTGCTCACTGGGGATCTGCACCCTGGCACCAAAGTGGAAACACCACAAAACTGTCCTGTAGACCTCATACAATGCCCTAACACATTTTTTCCATTAAAGAGCATATGAACCTCCTTGAAAGAGAGACAAGCTGCATCATGCTAAACAGAATACTCTTCCTTCATCTTTCTGTTCTCAACCATCAGTCATGAAATAGTTTTGATAGCAGCTCCAGAGCTGTGAACAAACCCAGATGCCACTTCCACCAAACAAGTCTCCATTGCCTCAGTTTGGAGATTGCCTAGCTTTTCAGGCCATGACAAAAGACAGATGGGTCCTCAGTATAGTACAATCAGGTTATACCATCAAGTTCTCATCCCTCAAGCATCTAGGAGAGGATGCTTGTTTAAGAGGTAGATGTCCTCCTTCTTCAAGGAGCCATAGGGCTAGTTCTTCTTCAACTCTGAGGGAAAAGGTTCTACTCAAAACGCTTCCTCATACCAAAGAAGAAAGGAGGATGGATGCCAATCTTAGACTCAGGCAACTCAATATCTTCATCTGCAAATGGAGATTCAGAATGGTTATTTTGGCATCAGTTATCCCCTAATTGATCAGAGAGGTCTGGTTCACAGCTCTCAGTAAGAAGGATGCCGACTTCCATATAGCAATTCACTTCTCTCTCAGAAGTTTACTATTGAAAATGACCGCTTCCAGTAAAAAGTGTTTCTTTTAGCAACTGCCAAAGGTATTGACCAAAGTTCTCTCAGTTCTGACAGCTCATTTCGAATGCCATGGGTTATCAGTTTCCCCCTGGCTAGTTGATGGGAGAATCCTACCAAGAAACATTAACAACCACAGACTTGACCAGCTTCCAACAGTCACTAGGATAAACACAAAGTCCACGTTGTTGCCAACTCTGCCTGTAGGGATGACTGAGGATTCAATCGCTGCCAAGGTGCATCTCCCACAGGATAGGGTATAGACGATAAAAGAACTTACTGTGCAACTGAGTGTGAGGTTCACTCCTGTCTCATCCACCTGGATCACATGACATCCTGCACTTGCATAACCCTTTTATTGAAACTGTCTTTGTTGCCTGCTGGCCTGGCTTCACTCAGTTTAGTCACCCAGCAGAGCAAGTTAGTCTCCCTCCCTCACAAAGTGTGAGTCTCCCTGGTCTAGGGGAGAACAAGGACCATCTGGGAGTATATGGAAGTCCCATTTGCTCCATCCTCACCACATAAAACATTGATTACAGAAGCCTCCATGTTTGGCTTGGGTGCCCATCTGGAAAATCATACAGCACAGGGCTCATGGTTAACATGGGAATACAGAACGCACATAAACCAGCAAGAACTATGAGCAGTCTGAGAAGCATGTAAATAGTTTATCCCTTCAGAAAGTCTCTCCACCTCCAGGGTGATGTCAGACAACGTGTCTAAGGTATTCTGTATCAACTAACAGGAGTGAGATCCACCTCTCTCTGTATAGAAGCTGTAAAACTCTGAACCTGGTGTATCTGTTGACAACCAGTGAGACACACACTTCAGTGGACAGCCTCAGCAAATGCTTCTCCCAGGACTGTGAGTGGGAGCTGCGAGGGAGGCGCCTGTGGGCGGGGGCAGTGTGCGGAGCCTCCCTGGCTGCCCCTTCGCCTAGGAGCCAGAGGGACATGTTGCCATTTCCATGACCTGCCTGAGGTAAGCGCTGTCCAGAACCCGCACCCAAACTTCCTCCCGCTTCCTGAACCCATAATTTCCAATCCCCACCCGAGAATCCGCACTCCTAGCCCAATGCCTGCATCCCCTTCTGAACTCCGCCCCAGCCTGGAGCCCCCTCCCGCACTCTAAACCCCTCATTCCAGAGCCCACAC
This sequence comes from Gopherus flavomarginatus, assembly GCF_025201925.1. NCBI lineage: Eukaryota > Metazoa > Chordata > Testudines > Testudinidae > Gopherus > Gopherus flavomarginatus. The sequence continues at coordinate 76,958,093 of NC_066617.1, read as the reverse complement.
TCCCAGCCAGAGCCCTCAACTCCCTGCTCCAGCCCAGTGAAAATGAGTGAGTGAGCGAGCCAGGGTGGTGGGGAGAGGGAGTGAGAGGGGGCCGGGGCCTCGAGAAAGAGGCAGGGGTGGGGCAAGGGTGTTCGGTTTTCTGCAATTAGAAAGTTGGCAACCCTAATATCTGCCGCAGTGCCTCAAAGTAGTTGGCCAGATATCCAGAGCTTGGGAGTAGTGGGCATATTACTTTTGCTATTTGCATATTTATTAAGAGGTGTGTGTGTGTGTGTATAAAACTTCCGTGTATTTGTTTGTATCTTTCCCCACCCCATTCCCCCGAGAAATCTCATAACTTTCGTCTTAGACTGTATCCTCTTCATGGAAAGGACTATGTTTTCATGTGTTTTGTGCATGTCAAGTACAATGGAGTCTTGATCCTCATAGGGACTTCTGAGGTCTACAATATGTAAATATTAACAATTGAGTGTTAATCCCAGGGATAAAAGAATGTTTGTTTGGTTTGTGTGTGTGTGTGTGTGTGTGTGTGTGTGTGTGTGTGGTCTAATCTTTGCCTATCCTGTTAGCCATGTTAACCAAAAAAAGCATACATTACATAATACTCTTTTAAATGGTCTTTGTTCCAGCCTTGATCGTGTGCAAATCAAGGAAGATCAAAATGTGAAATTTTTTTGTCGAGCTATTTAATTACAATAGATCAGCTTTTATTTTTCTTTGATTTTTAGCAGATTCTTGTTTAAATTTATTTTAGTTGAGTAATAAGAATGGATGAGGTAATCATCACCCAACAGTTACCCAATTAAAAAATACTTTTTTAGAACAGCTACTTATAAGTGAGATATTACTCAATGAATAAAGATTCTCCATATTTTGAAATAATATCTAGAGAATTCTTAACAGAAAAAATATTTAACAGAGTAATTTTGGAAATCTGAATATAAAATCTTATGGGGAGTTTATTACTGGGGGTGGGGTTCCTCTGCCTGGAAATTGTACAGTTACAGTGGCATAGATGGAGCAATGGGAATGTGATAAAACAGCATACATACCAATACTCACAGCTTCAGGGGAATATGGTGTGAACAGGAGACAGGATGGAAGCTGCAAGTATAGCTTGCAATTTGTGAAAGCTTTACTGTGTAAAACAACTTCCGTGTTATTTTTGTGTGAAAATTCCCTCCAGCAATGTTCATATGGTTGGGCTGGGGGTTGGAATCAACTGTAGGTGAGGTTTCAATGACACTATAAATCCTAAGGATCAGTTCTCTCAAGGAGATGGGGAGTGGGGGGGTGGTCGGGGAAGTAGAGGGAATACTTCTTTGGCCTCTCACTATTCCCATAGCTATTTGTTCTGGGTTTCTGGAGCATACACTCTGCATCCTCTTTCTCTGCAATTCCCTAAGTTTAAATAAACATTTGGTAGATTTTTGTATTTTGCAGTGCTTAAGTTCTGCAGATTCCATGGACCTCATCACAAAATTTAAGTCCAGCTTATTGCAAGCACATCCAGATTTTCTGTAAACTACATGTGACCCAAGTGAAATAACCAGTAGCTTGAAGGAAAGTTAATCTGAATTGGTTAGATGAGGAAAGTGAAGAAATAGTCTTAAATTACATAAATTGTTAACAGTAACATTTATTGTTGAAAGCTGTCACAGTAAAGTGCAAGAGATGAAAGGCATGCCTTTGAAGTTACTTTTAAGTACACTATTGGTGCAAACATGTTTAACTACAACCTCACTTCTTAAATACGGACTCTATCTCTGAAAATAATATTTTCCTACTATAAAAGTATTACTAATGACTTCATACATTCATCTCTTCTCTCCGCCAGCTTCTTTGCCAGTCCATTTACTTTGTTTGTTTGTTTGTTTGTTTGCTTGCACTCAGACTTTCTCTGACACTCAAACTCTGTCCAGTCAGATTTTCTGCAGGGAGGTCTTCTTGAGACTCTTAGATGAGTTACTTTGTCTTTTCAGCTCTTGAAACAGAGTGCATTGTTTTACCAATTCACACAGTGTTTTAAATATTAATATAATCAAAACAAAGTTCAAAACTTCCAGGTGGGTGCCACAATAAAAGGCTATAAATATAAACTAGAGGTACATTGTACTATTCTTATCTATTAAGCATGGGTACTATGTACTGTGAAGACAAGACACAGATGAAGTCATTGTCCTTCCCCAAAGATTTTGCAGTCTCAAAGGAGTTTTCAGTTTGTCACAATCATTTGTATTTCATTTCCTTTCCCCCTTCTTTTTAATTTCCTCAGGCAAGAAACCAATGTTTTGCTTAAACTAATAATATGTCTTGGAAAAGTTGTGCAAGGCCCATTTTGTCTTAACAGATACATAATGCAGTTTATTATAAAAGTGCATCGATTTGTATCTTCCAGTTGTCTTTTGGATAACTAATGCATATTCTAATCTTTCAAAATAGAAGACAGCCCAAAAACACAGTTCTTGGCATCATAGTTCTGTTCTGCTGCTTGCACTGAGAACCAAAATAATACTTTAAAATGTGTGTTTGTTATAAAAATGCCAAAATAACATAAGCCAAACTTTACCAAGTCTGCAAGACAACTTTGCTGATCAGAATGCTAATTTATGGGGAGGTTACTATGTTTATCTGTTGTTTATAAATTCTATCTCTGTGTTTGATAGCTTTTTAAAACACAGCAGAATGCTCTGTTAATTGCTTTTCCAGTGTTGAAATACTTGCCATTTGCAGCAAACATATAGCTAGCTTGACATTCTTGTGTTCCTGATTATTTCCCTTTTCCTATCTTTGCCTTCCTCCAAAACTAATGATCTTAATAACACTGCCAAATTTTCCAACCACTATACACAACTCCGAATATGATGAACAGCTCTGCAAATAGACTTCAGAAAAACTGAAGAACCACTTACTGCACCTCCCATACAGCAGAAGGGACTGCCACAGACAAGAAATCATCGCGTGTTCCCACACAGTGAAAGAAAAAAAAAATCAGAAAAGTTACCTGGAAATCATGTAAGAAATCCAGAACAACTATTAAAAGAAACCTGACGACAGCCGTCCAACATGAAAACAACAAGTTGAGCCAACTACGCACAGAACACCACTGGGAGAAACCATGGAACCAGTACCTACAACCTGAACATTACACAACACCCAAATATCAATTTATCTAGACCAGTGTTTCCCAAACTTGGGACGCCACTTCTTTAGGGAAAGCCCCTGGTGGGCCGGGCCGGTTTGTTTTCCGTCCGCATCCGCAGGTCTGGCCAATTGTGGCTCACACTGGCTGCAGTTCGCTGCTCCAAGCCAATGAGATCTGCTGGAAGTGACGCAGGCCAAGGGATGTGCTGGCCACTGCTTCCAGCAGCTCCCATTGGCCTGGAGCAGCGAACTGCGGCCAGTAGGAGCTGCAATTGGCTGGACCTGCGGACGCGGCCGGTAAACAAACCGGCCTGGCCCACCAGGGGCTTTCCCTAAATAAGTGACGTCCCAAGTTTGGGAAACGCAGATCTAAACCATCCCTGACTGGAGCTGAATTATCTGTAAGGGATTGAACTTCTGCCCCATAACAGAACCATGCTACCATGTGGAGAATTAGAAGAATTCTTCAAAGAATTCTTTCACAACAGTGACACCACCACTCACAATTACCACATCCTCACCACCAGTCATAACAAAAAATAATCATCTGATGGGACATCACAGAGCAGACAAAACCACACTCTTGATCATTACGTTGATTGCATTGGGGGAAAAAATGCCTATGAAATCCTTAACAAAGATCACATCTACTGAGGGGACAGCTATCCAGTCCCTGGTATTTAATGATCAGATAGTGATCAAACCTGCAGACAAAAGGGACACCATCATAACCCTCAACTATGATGATTGTGTTAAGGAGGCCAACTGGCAACTCTCTGACACCACCTAATATAAAGAACTCAAAGAAGACCTCACAGGATAGTTTATCCTAAATTTATAGGTATAATTAAATCCTTTCTCAGACAACTCCAAGAGAAACCCTATAAACTCATGCCCCAGGAACCTACCCCGGATCCTTCTACATGCTTCCAAAGAGATACATGTAGACCCATCGTATCCAGCCATGGCACTCTTACTGAAGTAATTTCGGGACTCATAGAAACCATCCTCAAACAAAAGACCACACAAAGGACCAGCTTCCTCCAGGACACAACCAACTTGCCCCACAAACTCCATGACATGAACAGCCTCCCTCAGAACACCATCTTTGCCAACAGGGTTGAAATTTCTGTGTACACCAACATCTCTCACAATGACAGCATGTCTGCCTGCCTCAAATATTTATAAGAAAATGGATAACCCTCAGATAGCTACCCCAAATACATCATCAAGCTCATCCATTTCTTCCTCACCATAACAATTTTACATTTAACAACAGATACTTTGTCCAAACCATGAGAACAGCCATTGGTACTAGTATGGCTTCCCTATATGCCAACTTTGAAGAATTATTTCTGGACAAGTGCACCAGGAAACCAATGATATACCTGCAATACATGAATGATATTTTCATCTTCTAGACAGATGACTTAAACTCCCTCATGGATTTCCATTTCAACTTCAGCATCCACCACTTGTCCTTTAAACTCTCTCTGGAACACTTCTAGACTAGCATCAACTTTCTGGACACCACAATCAGTTTCATCAATGGAAGCCTATGATCAGCTATATACAAGAGGCCCACAGATCACCACACCTACCTTCATAGGTCCGGTAACCGCCCCAAACACACTAAGAAATCTATTCTGGCACTCAGATACCACAGAATATGCTCTGAGGAGAAAGTCTGGGATATATACCTTAGCACACTTTAAAACTGCCTTCACCAAACAAGGATACTCCATCAGATAAGTAGATTGCATCATGGAATGGGCCAAATACCCCAAGACAACCTGCTTCAATACACAAATAAAACCCTCTCTGACTGCACACCCCTAGTTGTCACCTATCATAGAAGATTAGGGTTGGAAGAGACCTCAGGAGGTCATCTAGTCCAACCCCCTGCTCAAAGCAGGACCAACCCCAACTAAATTATCCCAGTCAGGGCTTTGTCAAACTGGGCCTTAAAAACCTCTAAGGATGGAGATTCTACCACCTTCCTAGGTAACCCATTCCAGTGCTTCACCACCCTCCTAGTGAAATAGTTTTTCATAATATCCAACCTAGACCCACACCCCGACCTCACCTTGAGACCATTGTTCCTTGTTCTGTCATCTGCCATCACTGAGAACAGCCAAGCTCCATCCTCTTTGGAACCCTTTTTCAAATAGTTGAAGGCTGCTATCGAATCCCCCCCAACTCCTTCTCTTCTGCAGACTAAATAAGCCCAATTCCCTCAGCCTCTCCTCATAAGTCATGTGCCCCAGCCCCCTGATAATTTTCATTGCCTTCCGCTGGACTGTCTCCAATTTGTCCACATCTGTTCTGTAGTGGGGGGCCAAAACTGGATGCAGTACTCCAGATGTGGCCTCACCAGTGCTGACTAGAGGGGAATAATCACTTCCCTCAATCTGCTGGCAATGCTCCTACTAATGCAGCCCAGTATGCCATTAGCCTTCTTAGCAACAAGAGCATACTGCTGACTCATATCCAGCTTCTCTTCCACTGTAATCCCCAGGTCCGTTTCTACAGAACTGTCCCCAGCCTCTTGCAGTGCATGGGATTCTTCCATTCTAAGTGCAGGACTCTGCACTTGTCCTTGTTGAACCTCATCAGATTTCTTTTGGCCCAATTCTCCAATTTGTCTAGGTCATGCTGGACCCTATCCGTATCCTCCAGCATATCTACCTCTCCCCTTAGCTTACTGTCATGCACGAACTCGCTGAGGGTACAAGCCATTTCATCATCCAGATCATTAATGAAGTTATTGAACAAAACCGGCTGCAGGACCGACCCCTGGGGCACCCCACTTGATACTGGCTGCAAACTAGACATTGAGACATTGATCACTACTCGTTGAGCACGACGATCTAGCCAGCTTTCTATCCACCTTATAGTCCATTCATCCTGGAACCCATTTGGAGTATCATCAAACAACTGCAATCATACTTGATGGGGCTCTTTCCTGAAACTCCTCTTCTGGCCTTCAAACAACCCCAACCTCTCCAGGCTCATTGTCAGAAGCAAGCTCCCCATAGAGTAAGACGCCAATTCAAAGTGGCAGACCCTGCCAGAACAATAGATGCAGAACTTGAAGATGTATCTTCACTGCTATAATGATCAACACCCTCCCAACACACCTTTCAAGATCCAGACGTCCTACACATGCCTATCACAACATATTGTGTACCTCATCCAGTGCACTAAATGCCCCAGTAACTACTATGTGGGTGAAACCAGACTGTCACCGAACTCGCACAGAAAAATGATAAAAGACAAAAACACCCTCTCACTTGTGGGTGAACACTTTTCACAAACTGATTATTCTGTCTGACCTACCAGTCCTCATCCTTATAGGAAACCTGCACACTTTCAAAAGACGTGCCTGGGAGCTTAAATTCATAATTCTGATGGATGATAAAAATCACGGTCTTAATAAAGACACTGGATTAATAGTTTATTATAGTAATCTGTAACCAACTAACTTCCTTTTTTGTCTATGACTACAGGAGTGTGAACGGGCCACTTGAGCTTGAATGTTCCCTTTGAGTATGTGCTAACTACTTATGCTAAACTATCTGTTCAACCTTGGATTTAACTGTGACACTCTGAAGACAGGTCTACACTTAAAAACACTGCATCAGTGCAGTTGCAGCGTGTAAGTGAAGACACTCCTATGCCAACGGGAGAAGCTCTCCCACTTATGTAGTTAATCCACCTACCCAAGAGGCTGTTGACAGGAGAAGCTCTTCCGTCGACATAGTGCTGTCTATATGGGGGCGGCGGTTAGGTTGGTATATCTACATTACTCAGAGGTGTGGATTTTTCGTATTGCTGAGCGACGTACTTATACCGATCTAGGTCTGTAGTGTTGAGCTGGTCAGAGTCCCTTTCCCAGACCCAAGGAAGAGCTTTGTGTAGCTCAAAAGCTTGTCTCTCTCACCAACAGAAGTTGGTCCAATAAAAGATATTACCTCACCTGCTCGCCTCCCCACATTTTCAAAAGACCTGTCTTACAAGTGGATGTAATTGTGTAGCTCACCAGCTGATTTGCCCACACTAAAGAAGCTGCCTTTGGAAAATTGTCCCCAGGTGTTTGCATTATGTACATGAAGATGGTGATCATCAATGAAATTAAATGATTTTTTGTAAAAGCATTATAAAGTTCCTCTTCTCCATGGAGAACAGTGAAGTTGTATACTGTCTTGCAATATTAAGATAATGTCTAGAGTAATAGATCCGTAGAGGTTATAGGAACTACATTTTAATTTTTTGGTGGCTACTAATTCCTATGTAAATGGTAAACGTTATCTGACATTATTTCAAGATTTTTCAGTAATGTGTGTATACATTATATGCCACCAATTGCAATTACCTGTTGCTTCAGTAAAGACATCTGTGGGAAGATGAGTGGAGAACCGTACGCTATCTGAATTTAGTCAGCCTTTTAGTGCCTCACTTAAGGGGTTCAGAATTATCATGTATAAACATTATACAATATTAGGACACATTAATGTGTTTTTGATGGTAAATGGGATGTTTATGAGCTGGAGACTGGTGTCCTCTATCCAGGGGATAAATATGGCATGCACAGTAGAAATGTTTCCCTCATGACCGGGGAAAGCACTTTTAGAAGTGAGAGCATAACTGCTCTTATGTACTGATTCGGTTCTTTGCCTGTTTTGAGACTGTCACAGGATACTAGTTAGTGTCAGTCATGGTGCTGGATCTTTTAATACCATGGACTGATGTTCTGGGGAGTTAGATTGAGACCACCAAATTCTTTTCACATAAAGTAGCAAACAGCCATCTCTTCACGTGCTATTGATCTGAGCCATATTTTGACTAGTGGTTGAAGGCTGAAAAGTGCTATATCCCATATTCCATTTTCTGACCATCTGGTCTCCCATATATAAATATTTATATAGGCACTCTCTAAATTAAAAAGAAGAGGGGGCAGAATGGCATTCTGTGGAATTGCCAAATATTAGATCCATGTTCACATTGACTCTTCCTTCACTAGACTAATAGAAGTGAAGAATGGAGATCAAGGAGAGGAGAACAAGGAAGGATAGTAATTTTTGAACTCGAAGTGCTGGCAGTGCAGACCTTGGTTCCAGAGGGAGTTGCCTCTTGTATGTGATAGTGAATCTTTACCTTTTGTTACTGTGAGGAAGTGATTAAAAAGATCACATTGTTCTTTAATTAAAAAAAAACTTTATTCAATGAAATATCATTTGGTGATCAAATGTTATTCTGGAGTATGGAGGAAAAGGACTTAGAATGATCCCTACTCCCTGGCACCTGATGATTCCACTGTGCTTGTGAAATCTTCCAATGACCGTTATTGCTGGGTTTATGGCTGCTTGGAGCTACCTAAGTGGAACAAAGCTTGCTAAAATGTATAGAAGAATTGAGCTCTTCAAGTCTTCTCGCTCACTTCAACCTATTTTGAATCTCTTAACTCTTGTTGTTATTGCCCCTGTTGTGTGGTATTATTAGTGATCGAAAAACAAACAATGCAAGAATCATTATAATAATAATAATAATTAATATATATATAAAATAACTCAGTGTAATGATATAACTAGGGCATGAAAAACTAAGATCTTGAGGAAAGTTCAGGGGGAAGGAACTTGGTCATATATTTAGGCGCACAAGCAGTGAGCTGTAATAATAAACTTTGTACAAGTTAGCCCCTTCCTGTGGGATTTCCAGTTAATCCTGTCTTCTGTTTCTCTTGTAGAGTACAAACTGTTTTGTGGCAAATTACTTTCTCTATTCTTGTTTTATTAAATTTTAAGCATGGTGTTGTTGCTTTATAAATAACGCAAATAGTTTAAAGAAGTATGTGATGCTGTTTGGGACAAAAGTTTTTGGTTTTTGTTTTTGTTTTTTTTAGGGGGTTAGGGGCAGGAGCATAGGATGGCTGCATTAACTTATGAGTGGTGAAACTTTATACAACACCATATTGTAATGTAATAAATTGGTACTGTTTCTTGCATCCTTCCACTTTTATAAAGCCATACTCTTCACCACTGTGAGTTCACTGGTAAAGGGCCAGGGGAGGGAGGGAGAATCTAAGTGAATAAATCTTGGTAAACTTAATGTAACAATTTTAAATTCTGTTTCCTTGGCCATCCAGAGCTAGAAGTGACTGTTTCCTCTTTGAAAGCTGTCATCTACTAGTTTTCCAATGGTATAAAAGTCCCACTTCTAGCCATCATGAATTGTAAAATAGCTAACACTTGATGTCAGGTTAAAATAGTTAGCTTGCATCTTTCCATAATGAGATAATAATTTTCTTTATCATCGCTGGCTAATTTACTTTTGTACTCTTATCTATACTTAAGACATTACACCCTTAACACCCAGGATGCGAAGGGCTTCCAGAGACCTTTTACAGGAGCGGAAACTACAATATCTCTTACCTTTCACTTCATTGATGAACTTAGACCTTTAGGTCATTATCATTAATCGATGAGTGTCTTGTTACATTCTTTACTATAATCCGTGATAATGATTGCTCGGCCTCATTAGGCACCTTTTCCCTTGCTTAACTTTTCTTGAAGTGTTTCCTGAATTTTAAACTATTTTTATTTATTGTTGCAACCAGCTTGATCTTTGACCAAAAAAATAATTGATTCCTCTTCTTTTTAGGACATCTCATTTAAATATTTGTAGACTTGCCCTGTCTAACTTCAGCCATATTTTCACTAGAATGAACATGTCCTACCTTTCTGCGTAGATCCCCTCTAAACCTCTGATCTTGAATGGCCACTGGGTATTGACGTGATTATATCCTTGCATATAGTATTTTTGTTTCTTATTATACATAATGTATTTTATCACAGGTACTGTAACAGAAAAAAATGTCCTCTTGACTCTCTGCTTGTCTTTTATTTTCCTTTCTACAATGCCAGAATCGAAAAGTGATAAATTATTTTTTTAATAATAAATAGAAACGGTGAATTCTGCTTTCACTGGAGCTTCACCTACTCACATTTGGGGGGTGGGGAGGGAGGAGGGAAAACCACTCAGAGCCTGAAGAGAAACAGGTTGCTGTAAAACTCTCTGAATGCACACACAACAGTTTGTAAATTTGTTTTTCAACATTTTTAAATGGGTAATCATAGGATACTCGTACTAGTTGGCATAATAAAAAAAAATAAATTGCATGGTCATATTTTGGCCAAGATCCCTCAGCAAGGTATAAGATGTTATATTCATTTCTGCTGTTTCAGTGCACATCTTTCTACCAAAACCCTCCCAAAACCCAATACAATTGGGGAAATGATTCAGGGTAGCTCAGTTTCTGTATTATTACAGAAAATGAGTGCAACATTGAATAGTTATTCAATAAACTATCTATCTTGCTTTAATCCCAGAGCATCTCTGAAGACAGTACAGCAGCACCATTCACTTTTGTCCATGATTTGTTCCTCTATTAAGCCCCGACTGCTCGTGTCCCTGTGTACAATATCCTGCCATTTAGTTGGTGGTCAGCCTCTAGGACAAACTGATCTTGGTTGTGCTTACGTTATTTTCTTTGCCACCATGTCATCTGTTTTTCTTCTGCATTATATATCTATAATTATTTGAATTGGCAGAATATCCTTTCTTCAAGATTAGTACAGCTATTGCTGTTAGCCAGTTGTCTAATAGCTCCTCTTGCTCAGATACCCCCTGATTTTTTCCCCTTGTGCTTTGATAGCACTTGTTCACTGGCTTTTAGCAGTTCAGCTGTTATGTTGTCTATTCCTGCAGCTTTCCCATTTAACTGCTTCACTGCTGATATCCATTCTGCCTGGCAAGCTGCCCTGTTCGTCTTGCATATGTAGAATGCTTGCTTCTGGGTGAAATGCACGGTTCAGCACTTTGTCAAAATGTTCCTTCCAGGTTTCCAGCAACTCTTTGGCATTTGTTGTCCATTCACTGGCAGCCTTCTTCACCACTTGCATCATTGACCTGATTGGGTTTTCACATAATTTCACCTTTTTGTATATTGTTTACACCTTGTTTTCTTGATCCCTTTTCTAGTTCTTGAGCATCTTCTTTCCAAAACCTTCGCTTGTCCAACCTTTGATTTCTCCACTTTACATAATGCTTTTACTGCTTTCACCTTCCCAGCATTCTTAGCTTCTTCACACCTTTCCTGTAATATTCTTGTTTCCTTGTTTGTGCAGCTTTTGTTTGCTTATGCATTCCAGTAACTTCCTTTGCTGTTTTGTATTGCTTCCTTGAATATTTTCCATCCAGCCTGTAGTGAGATTTCTTCATCATCGCAAATTAATAGCCTGAAATGCCTGGCAAGCGCTACCTTATATTCCTCCCTCACAGAGCTATCCTTTAATTTATCAAGATCAAATTTGACTCCAGTTGCACCATCTCTTTCTTTCACTTTAACTTAATCTTAATTTTTCCTGCTAGAAGTTTCATTATTACTTTTCTACTCTGTCTCTGTTGGATGTTAGTCCATAGAAGTGCCATCTGTGCCTTTTAATCATAATGTGGTCAGTCTGGGATTTTTTGTTTGGCCATCCTCCTACATACTGTTGGTTCACAGCACCTTATTCTGTTATTCATTGCAACCTTCTAGGTTTCCCCAAGTTGGCTACACCCTTTCACCACCCAGAGGATGCATCTCTGTGCTAGAGGTATCACAGCTGTGGTTGATGGACCAAAATATCAGTTAAAAATACCCAATTTGAAGTGCTGTTGCTGCAAGAGATACGGTTTCAAGGTCATAAAAAATAAATGTTCTAAGCCAGGGGTAGGCAACCTATGGCACGTGTGCCGAAGACGGCACGCAAGCTGAATTTCAGTGGCACTCACGCTGCTGGGTCTTGGCCACTGGTTGGGGGGCTCTGCATTTTAATTTAATTTTAAATGAAGCTTCTTGAACATTTAAAAAACCTTATTTATTTTACGTACAACAATAGTTTAGTTATATATTATAGACTTATAGAAAGAGACCTTCTAAAAATGTTAAAATGTATTACTGGCACGCGAAACCTTAAATTAGAGTGAATAACTGAAAACTCGACACAACACTTCTGAAAGGTTGCCAACCTCTGTTCTAAGCTGAATGCTATGAACATTAAAGAAAAATAAAACTCCGTTAATTGAAAAAATTAGATAAGTAAACAGAAACTCTGAATCTTGGGACTGCTTGAGATGTAGAAAGCTGTTATATTGGCACGTTCTAAATTTAACTGTAACACTAAAGAAAAACGGGCCTAGGCAGCATTGTAGACACTTAGTAAAAACCTGCATCCATTGTATAGCAGTGGTGGAAAAAAGCAAACATGTTCATGGCTTGTATTAAGAAAAGTAGATTTTTTTTTTAAGTAAAATAAAACCATGAACCAGTGATGAGCACAAAGCTGATTCTGTCAAGTTCGAAGCTCAAACATACATTTTGCAACATTTGAACTACTGTCTAGAAATATGTAAAGATAATCTTGCAAACATGAACTGAATGCAAATGAACATAGTACTGTCTTACTGAGTCTGCAGACAGAATACTTCAGCATTGCTGCTCAGCGGTTACAAAATGAAATTAAAATGCTGATCAGTTTTACTTTTGTCGTTCAGCAGTGACCCTAAAGAATCCTAGCAGTTTCACTCAGCTGTCCTTTGACAAACCTAGGAGCAACAGTAGAAACGGACATTGGAGTTTTGATAAGGAAGGGTAGAATAATGGAGAGATATCTACCTACCCATTCTGGAAGGGTCTTCAAATTTATATGATTTCTGCTAACCAAAGGCTGAAATGAAAAACTTCCAGTTGGGATCTAGAAAGAGTTTCCTTGTAGAAATCTCAGACCCTGCCCCTTAACATCTGAGTGGGGCAGGGCTCTGGATTTTGCAGCACATGGATGAGGCATTCTGATTTCTCATCAGAATTTTGGCTCTATCTTTGCTGTGGGGCCCTTTCTTCTTCTTCCCACCCCACCCTATAGTTACTATCTGCTACTTTTGCACTAGTAGATCATAGACAGGATAATATAAAAGCTAAATGATTATCTTGATCTGAAATTGCAATTCTAATTTTTAATTATTTGTAAATTGCTTGTATACAAGATGATTGAGTGTTCATAAAAGCATTACTGTATTTAATGAAAAGCATGAAATTATATTTTCCTTTTGTTCTTTCAATTCCTTGTAGGAATCCTCTAGGACAGTTTCAAGCAGATGTAAAAGGTAAGGGACTTAGTTTTTAAAAATGCTTCAATATTCTTTGCATATTGTGAACCTGTCTAAAGTGAAATGAAGTTGATTAAACATTTGGAATATTTGTCAACAGTAGGGCCTTCCTCCCTCTGCTTGATACCATGACTTGATTATTGGGCCAGTATTTAATCACAGAACCTGAGTAAGAGACGTAACAATCTCTTAATAGTTTTTATTATTTTGCCATTTTTTAACCAACTAAGTCAGCATTTTGTCTGATTTTACTGGAGTTGACGCTCTCCATAGCATTCTCCACCAAACCAGGTAAGTTGGCTTTTGGCTGAAGTGTAACATAGGAGCCACCTGTTTGTCTTAATCTTGTATGTGAAGTCACTCCGCTTGTTTGTGAGACAGTTGTCCTTGGGATGATTTGGTACTGTCCTATTCACCAACATACTGCACCTGCACTTAGGACTAAGAATCCCATTCACTGTTACAGATGAGGGACTGAATGACTAGGCAGCAGTTCTGCAGAAAAGGTGCTAGGGGTTACAGTGGACGAGAAGCTGGATATGAGACAACAGTGTGCCCTTGTTGCCAAGAAGTCTAACGGCATTTTGAGCTGTATAAGTAGGGGCATTGCCAGCAGATCAAGGGACATGATCATTTCCCTCTATTGAACATTGGTGAGGCCTCATCTGGAGTACTGTGTCCAATTTTGGGCCTCACACTACAAGAAGAATGTGGAAAATTTGGGAAGAGTCCAGCGGAGGGCAACAGAAATGATTAGGGGGCTGGAGCACATGAGTTATGAGGAGAGGCTGAGGGAACTGGGATTATTTAGTCGGCAGAAGAGAAGAATAAGGGGGGATTTGATAGCTGCTTTCAACTACCTGAAAGGGGGTTCGAAAGAGGATGGATCTAAACTGTTCTTCGTGGTACCAGATGACAGAACAAGGAGTAATGGTCTCAAGTTGCAGTGGAGGAGGTTAGGTTGGATATTAGGAAAAACCTTTTCACTAGGAGAATGGTGAAGCACTGGAATGGGTTACCTTGGGAGGTGGTGGAATCTCCTTCCTTAGAGGTTTTTAAGGTCAGGCTTGACAGAGCCCTGGCTGGGATGATTTAGTTGGGGTTGGTCCTGCTTTGAGCAGGGGGTTGGACTAGATGACCTCCTGAGGTCCCTTCCACCCTGATAGTCTATGATTCTATACCTGCCACTGGAGATAGATATGCGCAACATTCTGTTCTTTATTCATTAATGTCTTGTTCGGAGCCTTTAAAACAAGAGTCTTGTGGCCTTAATCTTGGTACTTCAGAGAAGATAGAGCTTCAGTAGTTTGTTTGGTACAGTGGGGGAAGAGTATAAAAATCCAATAACTTGTAATTTTTGGCAACCTAGCAGTAATATAGATACAGCCATCCTTTACTACTCAGTTTCAGTAAGTTTATTAGGAAGTATTAGTGAGAATCTGTTGACATGTCAGCTAAAACAAAACATCAGTAGATTTTTGTGTTAAACTCAACCAAAGAATGTTCTCTTTTTAAAAAGCTACTTTGCCATGCCTTTTGGTTTTTCCTGATTGCATAAAGATAATCTTTTTGTTCTCTCTACCAAATTTATTTTCTGTCTTCATAGGCTACTGTATTAGAATAGTTGTAACCAACCCATAGTATCCCTACTAGTGTGGAGTGTCATTCTACCCCACAGAATTTTTCATTCATCCTTTTATGTCTGTGGCTGATATTCTATGTTCTCGGTAGTCTTAGGGCTAGACTTCACTAGAAGCGGTACAGTGGCACAGCTGAACTGTTGATGCTGTGCTGCTGTAGTGGGTCTGGTGAAGACACTGTATGCTGATAGAAGAGAGCTCTCCTGGCAGCATAATAAAACCCCTTCTGTGAGAAGCTCTCCTGCTGACATAGTGCTGTCAACACCGGCACTTAGGTCAATGTAATTTATGGCACTCAAGGGGCTGGCTTATTCACACCCCATAAGCCACGTAAGTTTTACCAACATAAGTGGGTGGTGGTCAAGCTCTTAGTACTTGTATATGTGGTCTGTGAGTACTTCCCATTCCTACAGCCTTCTCTTGTTCCTGGCCATTCATTTTCTCAAAGAATAATGAATGGAGTTGTTGTCCATAGCCTCCCACCTGGTCTCAAACCGTCAGTTTCCTCCTCCACACTACCTGGGCCCAGCAGAGAAGACTCACTCAGAGCACAGGAGAGACAGGCTCCCTACTTTCAGGGCCAGTGGAACTGGAGCTCCTCAGTAGGTTAGAAGGCCAACTAGTACTACAGGTTTTATTTCCTGTCAGCGTACAAGCCTGAGGTGGATGCAGATTCCCCTCTCCTAGTTAAACACACATTCTATGGATAGAGAAGATTTTGTCTTGAGACCTCGTGGACAGGAAGCATCCTGCTTTTATTGGGGGGAGGGATAGCACAGTGGTTTGAGCATTGGCCTGGTAAAGCCAGGGTTGTGAGTTCAATCCTTGAGGGGGCCATTTAGGGATTTGGGGATTGGTCCTGCTTTGAGCAGGGGGTTGGACTAGATGATCTCCTGAGGTCCCTTCCAACCCTAATAATCTATTATTCTATGATTGACAACTGTCATGACTTGACCAGGCAAACTGAGTCTTCCTCACTAAATGACAGGACAATGAAAGTTCAGTATGCAGATCTTAAAGTTTGCAATTGTGGGACCCTGCCTCTGGATTGCCTGTAATCAAAAACCCTTCAACATTGCAAGTATCTGCCATTCTGCTACCAGAGGAAGCATTTTCAGTACAGAGCCAGTCTCTCCTTTTTGATTTTTGAACCTTGTTAAGGGCCTTTATCTAGGTCGTCTTAGACATGGTTGTGTGAGGGATCCGCATTGACCCTTTCCTGGATGACTTCTGCTCATCATCTAGGATTTGGCTGCAAGCATGAATTTGTTATAGGCAAAAGAAAATAATCACCTCTTTTCAGTACGCAGGCTGTAACATCTGGGTATTGTCCTAGACAAAATCAAATGCATCTACCAGTCATGTCATTGTGTTGAAAATCCTTCAATGAGTTGTCTTGCCCATGCAGGCTCTATAGAGGGCAAAGAAGTTCAATCTCTGAAATAAGACTGAATTGAAGCCCAGGATAGTTTTTCATAACCAGGGAAGAATCCTCATCCAGATTTTTGGCGATAAGGAGCACATCTAGAATCCCAAGTGACGAAGATTAGTTATGCAGAATCAAAGAAAAGCACCACCTAGTTAGAGCACACTTCCTCTTTGTTTTCCACCGAGCAATATTTGACAAGCAGATTATAGTCCTTGCTAACCCCAGCAGCAGTGACATTCTTTAATCATGAGAAGGAAGCAAATTGGGCAGAAAACCACATGTGGTGTCTCTGTCAACAAAAAGGCAAACTTGTCAGCAGAGTGGCTCATTAGGAGAGAAATAGACCCCACAACGTTTAAGATAACCTAGAAATTGATTCCCTTTGAAGGATCTGCTTACCCTGATTCAGTCTAGAGACTGAGAGTTTTGCTCACAGTGAATGAAATCCAGAAGTGAGGTTAATGGGTTTTCTCTTCAGAAATGACCCGCCCTGAGCCTTCTTTGTCATCTTTCCAATTCTGCCCACCAAAGGCTGTAAAGAAAATATAATTGGATCAGTTTTTACAGTATCACAATACTCCGCATAGCTCCAAAAAAGGCCAGGTTTCTTGCACCTTATCCAGATATAAATGTGCCTCCATGTCCAGAAATGTCTGGCCATTTCTAAGTCTGGCCATTCACCCATCCATATCCTCCTCTTCTGTGCTTAATATCAAGGAAAGAATTAATTATTTGAGAGTAATTGCATATATGTGCAGACATTTTCCTTTTGTTCCATCAGTGAATCCTAAAGAGATGGACTGGCACGTAGTAGCCATGCAGAGGGAAGATAAAATCTACCTAAAATGGCTGAAGGTTACAGAAAGTTGACTGCACTGCACTTAGGGTGAAATCCTAACCCCACTGAAGTCAATAGGAGCTTTACAACTGACTTCAGCAGAGCTAGGATTTCACCCCGGAGCCAGTGGTCAGGGCAAGAAAGCTTTGTTGGTAAAGGGGATCTATGTATTGGAGAACATAAATGCCATCGAAAAACTTTGCAATTCTTTCCAGTGGATGGAAAGATTCAACTGCTTCTGGTGAAGAAATATGCAAGCAGCAATAAAGTTCTTGATCCACATGTTCTTGAGGAACTAGGTATGCAGTTCTTGGCCAAAGAGTCCTACGGAACACAATGTTTTAATAAACCCTCAGCCTACGCTGACACTATGTTTATATAACTTTTGATTTAATCATCCTCCCTCCTCGCCTTTTCTGCTGTGAACATCTCATTGTTAAGATTGTGAGATAAGAAGACCAAAAAGAGAAAAACTTTCTGATCATTTTCTTCCTTGAACTTTGAGGTCCCTCCAACTGACCCTCCCACAGAGAACTATATCTGAGGAGTAGTAGCATTTAAGGCAGTGGTTCTTAACCCTTACTGCAGCCTGCACCCTTTTGGTTCTCAAAATATGTTCTCGCACCCCTTTATCAAAAATCAAAATATGTTCTCGCACCCCTTAGACCTAGATATATTTTTTTATATTACAGTGATTGTTAAAAAATGTATAATGTTAATACATAGGTTGGATGAAACAAAGTAGTTGTACTTATGTGCCTGTGCTTAATTTGTGTTTCCGATGATTTATCTTCTAAAAAAAACTGGCATGTCTTGCACCCCAGGTTAAGAACCACTGATTTAAGGTGTCACTTCACTTGTTGCCAATAATTAAAGGCCCCATTACAAATATTTATTTTGTAACATGATTAAGTATTTTGCTTTAAAAGAAATTTAATATTTTATATCTTTGAAAGCTATAGCTTTGAGAGAGACTCAGTATACAGTCTTAAACACCAGCCAGGACAAAAAATCTGGTTTGCCTTCAATCATCTAGTAGTGAGAGGAAAGCTACTGCTAACACTATGGGGTATGAAAGGCCTAAAAAAGGGATTGAATAGTTTTTCCTTTCTCAAAGCTTTGCTTATACAAAACATTCATATAAATGCTCTCCTGTGGCAAAATCCCACTTCCTTATCTTCCAAATGTCTTCAGTAATACCCTGACCCAGACCTGTGTGCATTATTTTACTCACTGCAAGCTGTCAAACCCCTGGATTTTTCCAGTCCCCAATTTGCTATGTGGGCACTCATTTTTTGGGAGTCAAGCATGCATCCTCTTGAAGTAACTTTGATTTTCCTGAGTGGGTAGTGATTATATCACCTGGCCTAAGAAACTAATTTATTTGAATCTGTAATTTTTGGTTTTATGGTGAAATGACACAAACAGGTTGTCTTTATTTGAATGTTTGATCATAGAGTGCATATCCACAGGAATCAACTTTTTTGTTAACAGAAATTCAGTTGAAAATGTAGCATCATGGCAAGGAATTTAAACACAAGAGTTGGAAAAAAGAAAGTACAGATACGGTGCACTTTAACAGCTCATTTTGATTTCCATTTACTAGCTCTGGAGCTATTTGGCTTCTATGACCAAGTGTTTTTAAAACGTCTTAAAGTCTTAATTTAAGAAAAAACAAACTTGCAAATCACAGTTTAAAAATAACTCAAAGGTTTTGCAGTGATTCATGGATCAGACAGACTTGGCTGGATCAATTTACAATAAGAGTCAGATGAGAACCTCTTTGTCAAGTCTGGTTCCTCACTCTGGCATTTCGAGTGTAGGGGATGGGGAGCACAAGGATTCTAAAAATTAATATTGGCCACTTCAGGCTTATATTAAACTCCCAAGGTTACAGCTTTTCTCTGACCTTGGATTGATAGATGCTGCTACCACCCAAGTGCAAAAAAACCCCTTTGAGAACCCAGGAATGTGCACTTGGGAATTCCTTCCTGTGGGGTACCCTCAAGCCCTTTCACTCCCTCCTCCGGGAAGAGCTGAGAAAGAACAACATAGGCACAAACCTATTAGGACTCAAAAATCAAATCCTGTTCTTAAAAAAGGTAAATTTTATTAAAAACAAAAAGAAAATACATTTGGGATTTAGGCTTTTTGCTAAATTAAAAAAAAAAACAATTACAAGGATTAAGCATCAAGATACCTCTCTTGAGGTCCAACTTAATGGTTACAAGTAAAACAAAAGCATCTGGAAGTTAGCACAGAGGAGTCCACAAGCCATAAAGAAATAAGAGAGAAACTTAAGTGCGTCTTCCTAGACATTTCCTGATCTATTTATATGTATCTGGTTTCAAATTAGTATTTTCTAGGTATGATCTGATGGTTTTTCATACCTGGCCTAAAGCTTTTTACAGCATAGTTTCAGCCCTGTCTCTGCTCTCCGGGAGAACAACACAGACAGACAAAGGAGAAGTTTTTTTCCTAATTTGAAGAAGTTCTAGCCTTCCCATTGGCTCTTTTGGTCATGTGCCCACTCGCTTCCATTTACCTATGCAGGGAGACTTTTTAAGCCTTAACAGCTAAAGGAAGTAGAGAACAATTACCAAGTGAGATTTTATAGCTGACCGGTTGGCTAGGTGTCCATAAAAGGCTACTTACTCCCCACGCCCTTTCATTTATCATGCTCTTAGTCACTCTTGTGGGGTATGCTCACCTGCTCGTTTTTATTCTGTACTGGAAATTGATACAATATGGTTTACAAATAAAATAGAAGCCAAACTTCTTGGTTTTGTTTATTTGACAGTACTGAACACTGAGATGAAGCCCTGCAGGTAGAAACTGCCCCCTCTAAATTCCAGGAGGTTGTATGTTGTGCTCTGAAATGCATTTTTAAAACCCTTATGTTAAATAAGCTGTAAGCAATCGGTAGAGCTTAATTGGAAGTACTATGGTTGAACTGTTAAAGCCTTCTAGAATTTGTTGCTAAATATATTGCTTCAGTGACTAAAAGCTCCACCCAGAACAGTTTCAGCTCCTGGGTCTCACTAAACCAAAATATATAACCACAAAAATATTTCGTAACATCAGGATTCCCTTTATTTTTGTGGGGTTTGAAATACTGCCCTTAACTGTTATGTTTGGGCCTCACGATAGACTTGTAGTCTCAATTAAGGTGTCTTATGTTGGGGATGAGGCAGCTACCATAGTGCTAGACATGAGTTTCTTTAAGATGGGATGGGGATATCAGGGTCCTCTGCAGGGTCTGAGAGAAGAAAGTTGAATGGGCACATGCACTCTGATCTTTTCACTTTTAATCCTCTTGCAGCCCTTACTGATGTTGTGCAGAGTTCTGCACGCTAAATTGTCCAGCATAACAAAAGTCCAATCAATCTGTATATATAATGTATAAAAGTAAGCAAAAATTCTAGAGAGAAACTGGAACCAAATAGATGTGTTTCTGGCTAAGAAAATTGATTAGGAGTCTTCAAGGCTCCTGTAACATCATGGTTTGGCATAACATAAGGCTGAAACATTCTAGAAATACAAAGAAATGTTTATAGTTTAAATAACCAAAATGTATTTTTGATTGGGTAACTTCGATGAGATGAGGTTGGCACAATTTGTGGATGCTGCTTATTTGGGAGCAGTTGAAAGAACCAGTAGGACAATGAGGTGTGCGGGGGAGCTGGATTGGAAGGAGCAGTGCTCACATCTGTCTGCTGGAACCCACTTTAGGGTGTTGCATAACACCACTGGTCTTTTTGTCTCGACCAGGCCAAGTAAGAGAGAGCGCACCAGATTATATTACCACCTTCGTTGGCTTTGGCTAAATCATGAACAACACCTAGGATGTGATCTTAAGCTCCTGCTTTTACCCTCTCCTTAGTGTGTTATTTTCCTTCTCAGTGTTTTCTCCTGTCTTTTTTTCTCATCCTTCTAGTAAGAGTTCAGCATAGCCAGCCAAGACATATCCACCTGCTTGCAATACTGCTGCGATCTTGTGACCTTAGAGACAAGCTCAAAGTAATGCCTTAAAAATCCTGAGGTTGAAAAGTTTGCCAGGTTTCAGAGTAGCTATCAAGACAGTGCTGTGCCTACAATTTCTCAGCCCTATTGGTTGCAAGCAAAAGAAAACAGAGAAAATGTATTTTTCTATCTGTCCTTTTGTTTTTTCCCCCTTTTGTGTGAATTTGCCCCTTCCCTCCCCCCCATATGTTTGTTAAAAGGTTTTGATTATAGTAGTTACAACTGGGGTAGCTAGCAATAACTTTACAGAAAACTCTGGACTCTGCTTAAATATTTAATGTTGTAACTGTAACAAGGCTATTATTAAACATCCTTTCACTTAGGCCAAATTCTTCCCCTTATCAACATAACAGTGACTAGTGTGTTCAACGAAATCCATTCTCGTTTGCTAAACAGTCATGCAAGCATCATAGTCTGACACCCAAATGATGATCTGCTCAACTTAATGCCCAAATATGCCTTTAAATATAAGAACAGAAGCTTCAGTACAGCTATAATTAAGCTGTCAGATGTTCTTCCTGAAAAATTATAATATGAATTACTATACACTCTGTAGCCAAGGCAGCAAGACATTTCAGCTGCAGGTATTGAAACATGCACAAAAGTTAATCCAATGCTAAACAAAACAAACACAGCATTGTTCTCTAGAAGTTATGTTTTCACTTGGGTGGGACACCAAGGAAATTAGTTCCTGTTGCAGGGCCTCCAACTGCTGTGGTAACCTCTTTTTCTGTGAGAAGCAGGAGCCTTCTAAGATGCTATTTTGTATGATACCACAAAATCTTGTAGGTAAGTAGACAATGCCTTGTATTCAATATCAAAAGCTGCTGATTAGTACTCAGCAGGGCCAGTTTGTTTGTTCATTGCTAGAAGTAAATCATCCATACGCTCTCAGTTCTATGCCCTCATCTGAACTAAAACTGATAAGATTAAACAATAATGGAGTACTGGTTTAGCTGGAACTGGCACATCACCCTGTTGATTATCTTCTCAAAAAAGGAAGTTCAGGACAGGATGATCATGTGAAAGGTTATTAAACTCCAAAGATTGTTTCTTGAGTAAACAATGTTAAAACAACTATCCTCTATGTAAGCATATTCAGTGGCTTGCCCTCCTGAAAAAGTACCTTAATAACTCTCAAAAGATAGAAAAGAGCCAGCTTGTGTCTTTTAATCTGCCATGAAAGACACAGCTTCATTTCACTGGTGGCTGGCTGTAATTAATGTGCTAAACACATCCAGAACTTCATTAATCCAAATGGAGTGAAAATCAGTTAATAGAGGTGTCATAAACAGATAGTTAAGGGTTAATGTCTCTTTTACCTGTAAAGGGTTAAGAAGCTCAGTAAACCTGGCTGACACCTGACCAGAGGATCAATAAGAGGACAAGATACTTTCAAATCTTGGTGGGGGAAGTCTTTGTTTGTGCTCTTTGTTTTGGGTGATGTTCGCTCTTGGGACTAAGAGGGACCAGACATCCATCCAGGCTCTCCAAATCTTTCTAAACCAGTCTCTCATGTTTCAAAATTGTAAGTAACAGCCAGGCAAGGTGGATGAGTTTTATTTTTGTTTTCTCAACTTGTAAATGTCCTTTGTTGCTGAGAGGATTTTACCTCTGTTTGCTGTAAGTTTGAACCTAAGGCTGGAGGGGGTTCCTCTGGACTATACGAATTTGATTACTCTGTAAAGTATTTTCCATCCTGATTTTACAGAGATAATTTTTACCTTTCTTCTTTAATTAAAAGCTTTCTTTTTAAGAACCTGATTGATTTTTCCTTGTTTTAAGATCCAAGGGGTTTGGATCTGTGTTCACCAGGGAATTGGTGAAGCCTCTCAAGGCTGCCCAGGGAGGGGAAGGTTTTGGGGGGGACAAGAAGTGCTCCAGACACTGAAATTTCTGTATGGTGGCAGAGTTACCAGATCTAAGCTATTTGTACCCTAAAGTTCAGAGTGGGGAAGGAACCTTGACAAGAGGATATATATCTCTTCGCTTCTGCTTGCACTCTGTTCCCACAGAAATGTTAAATCTGATCAGATTGATCTGAGAAATAAATTGACAGTTCTTTGCAATGAGAGAGATTTTGTTCCTGTGCTGAAGCAGTCCTCCTCAGACTCCCCAAATCCAGAATTTATCTGCTGATCGACGTTTTGCAGACCAACCTCATACATGAGAACAATCTCGTTCATGAGAACAACATAAATACCAAACATTCTGATGCTGTTTCTTACACTTTCAGAGCGTTCCATCACAGACTCTACGACTTTTGTAAATTGTCTGCATATTTTGTTGACCTCTGAGGAAAGACATGTTTGGAAAGGAGGGTTAGATGCTACTATCTGTATTCCATGAACTGAAGATTATTCTGCAGCTTCATATAGTTCATGAGACCAAGAGTAAATCTGGTGTTTTATCCATGATTATATCCTGCATAGTGACAGTGTTATCAGTGACCAACCACTTTTTGAATAGCAAGGACAGGAATTTAGAGCTTCTGGTAGACATTGCCTTGCACCCTTGGTATATTGCCTTGGATTAAGCCTATAAGAGTGACAGGAAATAATTTAATTCCTATCTGATAAAGGGACTCTTCTACCCTTCCACAAATTTTCTAATATTAGTCACAATAGGACTGTGAAATTCCTCTCCCTGTGACAGGTTTTCTTCCTGTCCACCAGATCTCAAGAGGTCCCCAGTGCTGCTCTACTTTCCTGGATGCCGTGTGTGGCTATTGGTGGGGCACAGCTATCAGAGTAACTGGCCATAAGATAATCGATGTAATAAATTCTCTCCATCAGTTTTCTGTTTCAGCTAAATGTCTGATTCCTCTTTTATATATATGATCTTTCATGATTCTTCTTCCAACGCCACTTCAAAATTCTCTTTATAGCATGCCAGGTCATGCTGTTGGCTCTACTTGCCTGTTCATGAAGATGTTCCTATCTGGCATCTCTGGTACTGAGGCTAAGTGAATCGACATCAGCAATGGTTAGTAGGGGCTGTTGAGAAGTGAGTCTAACTCTTCCATCCACTTCTACTACCCTGGTCAAATACAAGAAAACATTTATCTTTGTGGTTTCCTTTAAAGCAAGGATGTGAAGAGAACATTACCAATTAAAAATACCTTATTTCCCTTAAAGTATCCTTTTCGCTACCACTGAAAACAATCCTCTCTCTAGTTTCTTTCTTCCAAATTTCACATAAGAGCACTGCCAAAGATGATTGACTGAAGCAAGTCAATACTGTTCCAGTCTTGGCAAAAGAGTTACTGTTGAGTAATGAGACTAGAGATTGAGCATGTTAGTTTTATAGTGTTCCGAGTCCCTCCTGGCACTCAGAGTATAGAATAGTAGAAAATACATCTTTTTAAAAACCAAATATTCTAGGATTTATGGGGTTAATCTAAAATATTTCTGTTCTGTTGTGTTGCAACGTGCCTATCCGGTCCTAGAAATATGCTTTGGTTTTTTTTTTAAACCTTGTAAATGAAGAGTAAACAGTGCTAAATATGGTGATAACTTTAAGTTAGGAAATTCCTTACAATTGTGTCAGTGTGCCTTGGAAACTTCACACATACTGGAGCATAACAATATTTATATCCATGAAAAGATCATCTCATGCCAGGTTATGCCTGCTTTTAATTTGCACTTTATCCGTCCAGGTTTGCACATTGTCAAGGGCTTTCTCAAATTATGAAATGCATGGTAGTTAAATGAGCATTTTAAACAGACTCTTAAGTGTTTTTAAATGAAATAATACATGGTACAGTGGTGGTGCTTTGCTTAAGCATCCTAGGTACCCTGCATCACATGCTCATTTCAGTCATATGATTTATGATTTGCAGTTCCCTTGCTGGAAGATGATTCCAACTAGGTTTTTCTGCCCTTCTCTGGCAGTTGAGATTGTGTGTGGGTTGATATTCATTTACTTTTCCACCCAATCACAAAATATTTGCTTTGTTCAATGTATGTTTTTTTAATTACTCTCTCTCTCTCTCTCTCACACACACACACACACACACACACACACACACACACACACACACACACACACACACACACACACACACACACACACACACACACACACACACACTAGGCTGTCGATTAATCATAGACAACTCATGCAATTAACTCAAAAAAATTAATCCCAATTTTCACACTGTTAAACAATAGAATACCAACTGAAATTTATTAAATATTTTGGATGTTTTTCTACATTTTCAAATATATCTATTTCAATTACAACACAGAATACAAAGTGTACAGTCCTTACTTTATATAATTTTTTATTACAAATATTTGCACTGTAAAAATGATAAAATGTATGAGGTGAATTGAAAAATACTAAGTACTGTAGTGCAATCTCTTTATCGTGAAAGTGCAACTTACAAATGTAGGTTTTTTTGTTACATAACTGCACTCAAAAACAAAACAATGTAAAACTTTAGATCCTACAAGTCCACTCAGTCCTACTTCTTGTTCAGCCAATTGCTAAGAGAAATAAATTTGTTTACATTTACAGGAGGTAACGCTGCCCACTTCTTAATTACAATGTGAGAAGAGGCATTCGCATGGCACTGTTGTAGCTGGCATCGCAAGATATTTATGTGCCAGATGTGCTAAAGATTCATATGCCTCTTCACGCTTCGGCCATCATTCCAGGACATGCTTCCATGCTGATGACGCTTGTTAAAATAATGCGTTAATTAATTGTGACTGAGCTCCTTGGGGGAGAACTGTTTGTCTCCTGCTCTGTTTTACCCGCATTCTGCCATATGTTTCATGTTATAGCGGTCTCGCATGATGGCCCAGCACCTGTTGTTCATTTTAAGAGCACTTTCATTGCAAATTTGACAAAATGCAAAGAAGGTACCAGTGTGAAATTTCTAAACATAGCTACAGCACTAAAGCCAAGGTTTAAGAATCTGAAGTGCCTTCCAAAATCTGAGAGGGTGGAGGTGTGGCACATGCTTTCAGAAGTCTTAAAAGAGCAACACTTTGATGTGGAAACTATAGAACACAAACCACTAAAAAAGAAAGTCAACCTTTTGCTGGTGGCATCTGACTCATGATGATGAAAATGAGTCTACATTGCTTTGGGTGGTTATCAAGCAGAACCCATTATCAGCATGGATGCATGTCCCCTGGAATGGTGGTTGAAGCATGATGGGACATATGAATCTTTAGTGCATGTGGCATGTAAATATCTTACGACACTAGCTACAACAGTATTGTCCAAATACCTGTTCTCACTTTCAGGTGACATTGTAAACAAGAAGCAGGCAGCATTCTCTCCTGCAAATGTAAACAAACTTGTTTGAGTGATTGGCAGAATAAGTAGGACTGAGTGGACTTGTAGGCTCTAAAGTTTTACGTTGTTTTCTTTTTGAATGCAGGTTTTTTTGTATATACTTCTACATTTGTAAGTTCAGAGAACCAAAAAAGTGCCACCATGGCTAAACAATGAAGTAAAGGAAGCAGTCAGAGGCAAAAAGGCATCCTTTAAAAATTGTAAGTCAGATCCTACTGAGGAAAATAGAAAGAAACATAAATTCTGGCAAATGAAATGTGAAAGTATAATTAGGCAGGCCAAAAAAGAATTTGAAGAGCAGCTAGCAAAAGACTCAAAAACTAACAGCAAATGAATTAAATACATTAGAAGCAGGAAGCCTGCCAAATAATCAGTGGGGCCAATGGATGATCTAAGGTGCTAAAGGAGCATTTAAGGAAGATACTGCCATTATGGAGAAGCTAAATGAATTCTTTGCTTTGGTCTTCACTTCAGAGGGTGTTAAGAAGATTCCCACACCTGAGTCAGTCTTTTTAGATGACAGATGTGAGGAACTGTCCTGATTGAGGTGTCAGTAGAGGAGGTTTTGGAACAAATTCATAAATTAAACAGCAGTAAGTCACCAGGACCAGATGGTATTCACCCAAGAGTTCTCCAAGAACTCAGATATGAAATTGCTGAACTACTGATTGTGGTATGTAACCTATTGCGTAAATCAGCCTCTGTATCAGATGACAGGACAATAGCTAATATAATGCCAATTTTTTTTAAAAGGCTGCAGAGGCAATCCTGGTGATTTATAGGCCACTAAGCCTAACTTCAGTACCAGGCAGATTGATTGAAACTATCGTAAAGAACAGGATTATCAGACACAGAGATGAATGTGATTTGTTGAGGAAAAGTCAACATTGTTTTTGTAAAGGGAAATCATGCTTCATCAATTTATTAGAATTCTTTGAGGAGGTCAGTAAATATGGACAGGGCATCCAGTGGATATAGTGTACTTGGATTTTCAGAAAGCCTTTGACCAGATCCCTCATCAAAGGCTATTAAGCAAAATAAGCACTCATGGGATAAGAAGGAAGGTCCTCTCATAGTGGTGTCCCCCAGGGATTCTTACTGGGACCAATGCTGTTCAGCATTTTCATAAATGATCTGGAAAAAGGGGTAAGCAGTGAGGTGGCAAAATTTGCAGGTAATACAGAATTACTCAGGATATTGAAGTTCAAAGAACTGTGAAGAGTTACAAAGTGATTTCTCAAAACTGGGTGACTGGGCAACAATGGCAGATGAAATTCAGTGTTGATAAATGCAAAGTAGCGCACACTGAAAACATATTCCCAACTACACATAAGGAGTGATGGGGTCTAAATTAGCTGTTACTGCTCAAGAAAGAGACAGTGGAGTCATCGTGGATAGTTCTCAGCATTCATCTGCTCAATGTGTGACAGCAGTCAAAAAAGCTAACAGAATGTTAGAAATAATTAGGAAAGGGATAGACCAGGGGTTCTCAAACTTCATTGTACTGCAACCCCCTTCTGACAACAAAAATTACTACATGACCCCAGGAGAGGAGGCTGAAGTCTGAGCCCGCCTGAGCCCCACTGCCCCCAGTATGTGTGTGGTAGTGGTGGTGGGAGCATGGGGAAGGCAAAGCCAAAGCCCGAGCCCCACCAAACCGGGGAGGAGGGCGCAAAGCTCAAGCCCCACCACCCCAGACGAGAGCAGCAAAGTCAAACATATGAGGTGAGATTAAAAAGACTGGGAATTTTCAGCTTGGAAAGAGACAACTAAGAGAGCATATAATAGAGGTCTGTCAAATCATTAATGATGTGGAGAAAGTGAATAAGTAAGTGTTGTTTACTCCTTCCCATAACATAAGAATCAGCAGTCCCCCAATGAAATTAATAGGCAGCAGGTTTCAAACACACAAACAAAGGAAGCATTTCTTAATACAACATACAGTCCATCTGTGGAACTCATTGCCGAGGATGTTGTGAAGGCCAAAACTGTAACTGCATTCAAAAAAGAATTAGCTAATTTCATGGAGAATAGGTCCATCAATGGCTATTAGCCAGGATGCAACCCCATGCTGTAGGCGTTCCCAGATTTTGAATGAGTGAAGCTGGATGTGGATGACAGGGGTTGGGTCACATCATAATTGGCCTATTCTGTTCATTCCTTCTGAAGCATCTGTCATTGGCAGCGGTCAGAAGACAGAATACTGGGCTACATGGACCATTGGTCTAGCCCTGTATGCTCATCCTTATGTTCTTCTGGACGCAATGATTTTTATGCACAAAGGGAGTTTCTTGCTTGCAATGTTGTACAGTTTAATAACAGAATTTTTTTAAGCACATTTCTTGATTCTAGAGACAGGAATGAAATAGATATTCAAACCTGCTAGCTAGCAGAGGACAAATTAAATAATGCTTCACTTTTTTCCTGCATCCTCTGTTTTATGTATGAATTGATATCTGTAGTGACTATATAGCTCTGCTCTCTTTTGGTAGGGAGAGTGCATGTGCTGGGCCAGTTCTGTCAAAAGAATCTGCTGCTCCCTTTGGTTTGGAACTTTAAGTTTTACTGTTTGTTTTTTAAAGTCTCAGACAATCAAGAATGTTGTTGCCTTATCTGTGCCTCATCTGGTGAAATGCACTGTGGTTGCTTCCCAGTCACCTGTTCCTGTTTTCAGAAGTTTGGTCACTGGGGGCTTTATTTTCCTCAGTAAGTTTTGCCAACTTCTCTCTTTAGAGACTGAGGGTCTTCAGGGGATCAGTTGGAGGGAGGCTGGGGATCTCTTTAGCCTAAGAGCATATTCCTAGCCACTTGAGCATTTCATTGGTTGTGAAGAGCTGGCAATGTCAAAGGAATCGTATTCCTGTATTCAGTTCCACATGTTGGCATCATCCTCCCATTTCTGCATCTATGACTTAGTTTTGGGGGCTTCTGATACGTAATAGCTGTTTTTCCAGCCTTAAGGCCTGCTCTTTTTCACAACGTTCAGTTGCATGATAGCCAGGAAGCCTCAGGTTGGTTAGCAAAAGAACAAATATGGGCCACGTGGGAGCCCCCAAAATGCTACAATGGATGGCTTCTTTTGAATAATGTTAAAGTAAGGATGGTAGCACTAGAACCTCACTTTTTCCCACTATTGGACCTCTGCTTTATCTGAGAGTTTCCTGCTCAGGAACAGTCTCTTAAGCCACAAGTGATCCACTACCTCCATAGCATGTTTGAATCTGAGGATCAGTCTAAACATCCCCACCATCACCTTAATATCCTAGCTTTTCCCGGAACCACCTATGACCCGCTTCACGTTCTTTTTGGCCTGTTCCCCTCAAATCAGAATATCAGTCTCTGCTTAAGGGTCTGCTCAGATAGCTTCCCTTGTGTCCTCAAGTAGTATGAGTAGGGACTCCCCTGCTTTTCAGGACTCTCGAATCAAAGGCTGTAATTGCCCTACCAAAAAACACACTGCCTGCTTCTTCCAAAGTTTTCCCCTAGATGTAACTAGCAGTTGTTGCTCAACTGGGAATGGGTAGTTTCTGAGCATTGTGATCCAAAAGATTCAGATCACACATTCCTTAATGGAAATGCAGATCTTGACCCATTCTAATCTCCTTAGCCCCTCCTCAAGGTGAAGTGTAAAGGATTTAACTTTGCTGGAACCTCAAGAGAAAATTGTTGACTCTCATCCAGCTCAGGCAAAGGAAATCAATTAAGTCTGTCTGCAACTGTCCTAATTCTGATCAGCTATAGATATCAAGTTCTTTGAGTGCTTACTCATGTCCATTCCGTGTTAGGTGTGTGCGCGCCACATGCACAGTCACCAGAGATTTTTTTTCCTCAGTGGTATCCCTCAGATCAGCTCTAGCACCTTCTGGTGCTGCACACTCATGCCCCAGTATAAGGGGCCTGGCTGGCCCCACACCCTCTCAGTTCCTTCTTATCTGTGACAGTCGCTGGAACAGCTTTTCTTGCTTCGGCAAGGCATTCATACAGTGTGGTTTCCTGTTATTCTGTAATTTTAGTTATCTTCAGTATTAATTTTTAGTATTAATGTACATAGTATAGATAGTATTAGTGTATATTAAATTAAATTAGAAGGGCTTCTTTTGCACCTCGAGCCGGGCATGCCCCAGTCTCCGGGCTTCTTACCCTGAGCCGCCTGTGGCAAGCCTATGCTGGTGACCGACTGTCTGAAGTGTCTGGGAGAGGGGCTTACGTATGAAAGCTTTACCAAATCTGCCAGGACTTCAAGCCTTGTACAGAAAAGGACAGGCTAGGCTAAGGCTATCGTATTGGAAGCTGCAGTCAAACCAGTGTCAGAGCCAAGCTGGTCGGACTCGACGCCAAGCACCTCGGCTTTGGTGCAAAGCATCCCTCTGGCACCGTGTGTTTCTTGGTACTGATCCCCCCTCTCTCCTGTATCAAGAAAGAAACACAAGAGAGAGTGGTCCAAGAGGGAACACTCTCTGGTACCAAGGAAGGACATATGAGAGGAATGCAGCACAGTGTGACCTGCGTTGGGCCACTCCTTCACCCCTGTTTCACTAGTGGCACTGTCGACTCCGCCCTGCTCGCAGGTGGTGTTGAGTCCAGTGCGGGACCATCTGCTGATGCCAGGGCTGCGGGGTCATTGTGGCACCAGCAGGATTGCAGCACCTTCTACCCAGAAGTCTTTGCAGCAGCCAAGGACCTAATGAGGCTCCCGGTTCCGCCAACCCTGATGGGAAAGCCACCAGCTCCAAGTGTGTCGAGCAAAAGGGAGCATGTGGCTCTGAGCTCATACCTGGCACTGGGCTCTTTGGTACCTACCAGAGGAAAACTGGCCCTCCTATCTTCACGAGGACTTCCCTCATCCGGCACGAATACCCAGATCCTTGGCACTAAGCAGTGGAAGTTAGGGGTACCACTATCCCATGGTCTCCTCAAGAAGACTCTTCCTCAGGCAGAACCCTGAACACAGCCAAAGAGCCACCACCATTACCCATCCTAAATTCCACCGGATCTTGGTACAGCCCCCCTACCCTCACCCCGACACCTGGCCTGGAGGACAGTGGCCGATGCAGGTCAAGTGGTTGTTCTGGAATTCTTGGGGTTTTTTCCTGGTATTATGACCACTGTCCAGCCACTCCTATTTGGTTGTGTCCAACAGGAGAGCCCCTCCACCGCACTATCCAGCACCTGACCCAGACTCTGGTACCAACACACAGGACTTAAGCCTGGCCCTAAAGTTGGGACTGGTACTGGTACTGGTACAGGCTTATTCTTCCTCCTCCTCCTCCTCCTCCTCCTTCTCCCCAGACAAAGTGTTCTTGGGACTGAGTGGTTCGGTGCCACAGGGTGACTTTAGAGATCACCAGGAGCTATTAAAAAGGGTGACTTCTAACCTGGGGCTATGGGTGGAGATTCTTAAAGAGTCCTCTCCTACCCTCACTGACATTTTGACCATGGTGGCCCCATCAAAGGTGACTCTACCCCTCAACAGGACTATTATGGATCCTGTCAGGTCCCTATGGCAGACTCCATTTTCTCTTCCTCCCACCTCAAAGAGGGCAGAGAAAAATACTATGTTTCTGCCAAGGGATTATAAATACTTGTTCTCCCACCCTCCTTCTGGATCCCTTGTGGTCACAGTTGCCAATGAGAGGGACAGGCAAGGTCAGTTAGGCACAACCCCCAGGCCAAAGAATTTAAAGACACTCGACCTGTTCAGAAGGAAGATTACTTCAATCGGTAAGTTCCAGCTTCATATTTCCAACCAATAAACCTTGCTTAGGATGTACAATTACAACATTTGGGATTCCATGGCGAATTTTAAAGACTTGCTGCCACAGGACTCCGAGTTTTCCACCTTAATGGAAGAAGGGAAGACCATAGCCAGAGCCTCTCTCCAAGTGGCCCTGGATGCAGCTGACACTGCAGCCAGAACAGTGGGCTTTGGCAGCGATCATGAGGTGATGCTCCTGGCTTCAATCCTGAGGTCAGGGCTGCCACCTGAGGTCCAGTAGTCCCTTTAGGATCTTCCCTTTGAGGGTACCTCCTGCTTCTTGGAGCAGATGGACTCAAAGCTCCCTGGTCTGAAGGACTCTAGGACCACTGTCAGATTCCTGGCCTCTATTCCTCAGCACTTTTGAGCAAGCAGTTCAAGCCTCAACAGCTGATCCGCTTCTTGGCTCTGGCACCTTGCCAGGACCTGTTTAAAAAATGGAGGAGCAATTATAAGCGCAGACAACTGCCCACCTCCATTTCAACCTTGATACCCTGGTTGCACAGATACCTGGGAGGACCCAAACATAATGCCATCAGGTGTCCCTTCAAGAGTTCTGTCAGTTCACACACCGTATCCTGCACTCCTTTTGTTTTCAGACCGTCTTTCCTACTTTAGCACAGCATTGTCCCTTGGCACCCCACGATCTGAGGTGATGAGTACAATGGAAGAAGGTTACACCCTTCAGTTTTCTCCCACCCACCTCCTATCCCCATCCCTCTTCAGGGACCCTTTTCATGGGCAACTTCTAATTCAGGAGAAGCAAGCCCTCCTTTGGGTAAGAGCTGTGGGGCAGATGCCTCAAAACTTGAGTGGGAAGAGATTTTACTCCTATTATTTCCTAATCCTGAAGGCCAAAGGGGGTCTCTGACCCATCCTAGCCCTGCATCATTTCAACAATTATCACAAAAAACTGAGGTTTCGTGTAATCTCCCTGGTCTCCATTATTCCCTTCCTGTATTCAGGGGACTGGTACTCCGCCCTCAACTTGAAAGATGTCTGTTTCCACAATCTACATTTTCCAGGGCCACAGAACATTCCTCAGGTTTATCGTGAACCAGACCCATTACCAGTTTGCCATCCTTCTTTTAGGTCTGTCAGCAGCCCCTCAGGTTTTCACTAAATGCACTGCGGTGGTAGTGGCCTTCCTCGGAAGGCGAGGCATTCAAGTCTACCTGTACCTCAGTGACTGGCTTATCAAGGGCTGCTCAGAGACTCAAGTGAAAACCAGCATCAGCCCAGTCCAAGGCCTTGCAATTCTGCTGGCCCTGCACCTGTTGATAAACAAGCAAAAGTTGACTCTTGTCCCTGTCCAGAGAATAGAGTTCATTGGGGTGGTGCTCGATTCATTTTTTTGCCTCAGACTTTTGGGTCACATGGCCTCATAAACTTAGGTAGTACAGAACGCAAATCTATGATGCCAACCAAGTCTGAAGGGCCTTATGTATTCACTGAACCGTCACTACTTGGATTCAGTGCTTACAGTTCCCACCCCAGTCCTCGCCTCCCTCAACTGGTGGAAGGATCCCCAGTCAGTGGCTGTGGACATTCCCTTTGTCACCCCCCGCCTTCAGTATCCCTAATTTCAGATGCAGCCAGTCTAGGTTGGGGGGCTTACCTCGAGCATCTCAGGGCTTGTGGTCCTGGGAAGAGCTCTCGCTGCACATAAACATCAGATTGCTCGGCGTGATTGGCTTAGCTTGCCAAATGTTCCTACCCCAGATCATGGGCAAAGTTGTACGAGTGCTCATGGACAACACGGCAGCCATGTTTTACATTAACAGGTACAGAAGAACATGCTCTTCTGCCCTGTGCCAGGAGGCCATTCACCTGCGGGACTTGTGTGTGAAACACTCCATCTACCTCAAAGCTTCCCATCTTCTGGGAGCCTGGAACGTTCTGGCAGATCACCTCAGCAAGTTTTTCTGTTCTCACCACGAGTGGTCTCTTCACCTAGAGGTGACCAGATCCAACGGTGGGGGGGTCTCCCCATGTCAACATGTTCACAGCCAGGCAGAACAGGAAATGTCAGCTGTTTTCCTTGTTGCGTGGTCACAGCCCAGGTTCTCTCTGATGCCTTTCTAATTCCATGGCGAGAGCTCCTGTTCTATGATTTTCCTCCCGTTCCTGTGGTACACAAGGTCCTCCTGAAAGTCAAGTGAGATAGAGCGTGGGTGATCCTTATAGCCCCTGAGTGGCTGCAACAACAGTGGTTTGGCATGCTGCTGGACTTGTCATTAGAGCTGGTGATGCTGCTTCTGCCCTGCCCAGACCTGATCTTGCAGGATTATGGCCGTTTACTCCACCTGAACCTCCACCTGACCATGTGGAAGCCATGGTTGAACCCAGCAGAACAGACCTGTTCAGAACAAGTCCACAGGTCTTGCTGGGCAGTAGGAAATTCTCTACTAGAGCAACTTACCTAGCCAAGTGGAAGTTTTTCTCAGGTGGTCTTCCCATCGAAGTCTTTCTCCTACTTGATTGCCTCTCCAGTCTATGCTGGAATACCTGCTCCACCTGAAACAACAGGGATTGACTTTTTCTTCAGTCAAGGTGCATCCAGCAGCGACCTCAGTCTCCCACCCTCTGGTGGATGGTAAATCAGTCTTCTCTCATGAAATGTCCATCCGCTTCCTAAAGAGATTAGAGAGACTTTACCCTCAAATTCACAAAGGGATTCCACCATGGGACTTAAACCTGGTCCTGTCAAGACTTACAGGTCCTCCCTTTGAACTGCTGGCACTGTTCCCTCTGTCGTGTCTCTGGGTCACTTTCCCAGTAGTGATTACCTCAGCCAGGAAGGTCTCGGAGATTAGGATCTTATGTCTGAGCCCCAGTATATGGTGTTCCTTAAGGATGAGGTTCAACTGCATCCCGATTCAGCATTCCTTTCAAAGGTGATTTTGCAGTTTTATAGTAATCAGGCTATTTTCCTGCCAGTTTTCTTCCTGAAACTGCACAGGAATGCAGAGGAGCGCCATAGCCACTCACTGGATTTGATTAGATGTGACCTGGCCTTGTGCGTTGAGAGGATCAGCCGTTCCGTAAAACAATGCAGCTCTTTGTGGCAGTAGCAGATAAGATAAAAAGCATACTTGTTTCAGCCCAGAGTATTTCATTCTCCTGTATTCACCCATGTTGCGAGTAGGCGGGCATCCCACCTCCTGCCATCGTGACCACCCATTCAACAAGAGTCAGGCTTTCATCATCAGCCCGGGCCCAGGTCCCAATCCAAGGTGTGGCAGGTTGGATCACAGAAACCCCTTGGAAACTGCCATATGATGTGCCAAGACTGCTTCTACCCCTGCCTTCCCTGCCAGCTCGGGGCCTCAGCACCCTGTCCTGCTGAGCCAGACACTCCAGTCTGCTCCAACAAAGACCCAGGTCTGAATTACTTGCCCCAAAGCTGCAAGTTTACCTGAAAGCAGCTAACAGAAGTGTTCTTGTCTTTAAAACTCAGATGCCCAATTCCCAATGGGGTCTAAACCCAAATAAATCAATTTTACCCTGTATAAAGCTTATATAGGGTAAACTCATAAATTGTTTGCCCTCTATGACACTGATAGAGTTGCACAGTTGTTTGCTCCCCCAGGTATTAATACATACTCTGAGTTAATAAGTAAAAAGTGATTTTATTAAATAGAGAAAGTAGGATTTAAGTGGTTCCAAGGAGTAACAGACAGAACAAAGTAAGTCACCAAGCAAAATAAAATAAAATGCGCAAATCTATGTCTGATCAAACTGAGTACAGATAATCTCACCCTCAGAGATGCTTCAGTAAGTTTTTGCCTCAGACTGGACACCTGCCAGGCCTGGGCACATTTTTTTCCCCTGGTACAGCTCTTGTTCCAGCTCAGGTGGTAGCTAGGGGATTCTTCATGATGACTCCTCTTCTCCCTTTGTTCTGTTCCACACCTTTATATATCTTTTGCATAAGGCGGGAATCCTTTGTCCTTCTCTGGGTTCCCATCCCCTCCTTCTCAATGGAAAGACACCAGGTTAAAGATGGATTCCAGTTCAGGTGACATGATTGCATGTCACTGCAACACTTCATTGCCCACTTGCCAGCACACACGTATAAAGGAAGACTTGCAGGTAAAACAGCTATCTGCAGCCAATTGTCCTGGTTAATGGGAGTCAAGATTCCAAACCACCATTAATGGCCCACACTTTGCATAATTACAAT
This sequence comes from Gopherus flavomarginatus, assembly GCF_025201925.1. Taxonomy (NCBI): domain Eukaryota; kingdom Metazoa; phylum Chordata; order Testudines; family Testudinidae; genus Gopherus; species Gopherus flavomarginatus. The sequence goes on along the minus strand of NC_066617.1, from coordinate 76,921,559 downwards.
AGGCCCTTAGAGTTATATTTCATATTTCTAGTTTCAGATACAAGAGTGATACATTTATACAAATAGGATGATCACACTCAGTAGATTATAAGCTTTGTAATGATACCTTACAAGAGACCTTTTGCATGAAGCATATTCCAGTTACATTATATTCACTCATTAGTATATTTGTATAAAACCATGTAGACTGCAACGTCACACAAGTCATCTACAGAGTAGCGACCTGGTTGTTGGTTCAGACCTCCTCTTTCCACTACGCCATCGCCCAGCAGGCCAGAGATGATGCCAAGTTCAGAAAAGTAGTGTTGCAATCCGCATGTCTATGAACTCCAAGTCCAGTGCTTCAGATACCGCTTGTGAGTCACCTAACATGGAATGGACATAAATAAGTACTCAAAGAAGAAAAACCAGTTACTAACCTTTCGTAACTGTTCTTTGAGTTGTGTTGCTTATGTTTATTCCACAACCAACCCTCCTGCCCCTCTGTTGGAGTTAGCCACAAGAAGAAACTGAGAAGATGCAGGATAAGCCAGGCCTCTTGTACCAATACATGAGCACACGGCACCAGTGGGCACTGGAGCTGGCCTCTAGTGACCTCAACAGATTCTTCTTCAGATTTCTTCTTTGCAGCACACAGGCATAAGGAAATATCTGGCTCTGGGTACTAGATACAGACAGCACTTTTCGAGGCATGCACCCCTTGAAGGAATTAACCTGAGTTCCTAGAAACTCAGGGATTTTGGAGCAACAGCTGTGCAGTTCTGTATAGATCAATGAGAGGCAGATTGCATTGGGGGTGCTGGGAAACAGGTACCACTGTCCTGCCTTAGAGGCAAGAAAAGAAAGTCCAGTTGGAGACAGAAAAACCCAGAAATTGCAGGTCTGACCAAGCAACTGATTTTGTTTCTCAGAGAAGACACAATTACAGGTAAGAAAATTAAGTTTTATTCATGTTGTCTTGAAGTAATGGTCATTTACAATATGAATAAGTCAATTTTACATGAATGTATTGGCACTAGGAGAAAAATATAAGGAACACAGGAAATATTTACTAAAATCTGTTTTTTACACTAGGCATATTAATAATGTTTAATCTGTACTTCACAGTGCAACTAATGCACCTGAAGATGATGGTCCAAATCGATATTCCCGAACAGACAGGACAGGATATAGCAGATACAGCAGGGATGCAAATTCTTCTGGGAATTCTGTACCAAGCAGTGCTTTGGAAAAGAGGGTTGAAGAACTTGAAAAGGTAAATACAAATTGAACTGATGCCCAATGTCAATTTCCAAGTAAAATACTTTATAAATTCCATGAGGAGATACTAGCGCCATGCCAACTCAGTGTGGAACTCTGTCCCTCTCTAGTGGTGACTTGGCCAGGTAGAGATTGATGAGCCTGCTACAGTCTTAGCTAAGACACATGGTTTTTTAACTCAGGCAGTAGAGGTTCATGCAATAAGCTCAACAGGTCCCAGGTTTGATCGCTGATGATGACTGGGGTGGTCAGTGTTGCAAAAATATTAAGCAATGGTCCTAAATTTTTAATAAAAAGTAGCAATAATTTCTTGTGAATACCAATATGCATACAGAATCAGACTGTCTGAGAAGAATGTGAAATTTGTATTACAAATGCTAAATTGCCATTTGCTCAACCAGGGAATAATACCAAGGCTAAAGGTGATTTGATCAGAGAACCAGCCATCTCCTGTTCTCCTCTCAGGCACTGAAACATAACCTTATCCCTTACAGATGTTTTCCTGGCCATTGATCTGTCATATTCCTGATGTTCCATGCTCCCTCTGAAGTGATCCTTATAATATAATCTACCAAATACTCTTGAATCCTTGTAGATGAAAGTTGCTAAATAAAAATATTGTTTGGGGGAGATCTTCCTTCTGAAAAGGATGGGAGTAAAACACCAGGAAGCTTTTATATATATTTTTAGGAATTATGGAATCCTTGAGTTAATTTAAATTGCCTTGTAATCTCTCCCTTCCAAAACTGGCTTCCTCCCAAACCAGTCAAAGTACCAAAAGGATAGCAAGAGATGAGGGAGGAGTTCGAATAACTTCTTCAGTAACTGAAGCCTCATGTATGACAAATGTTTCATACACCTTTGTATCCAGGCCCATGGGTGGGTCTTCAGGCTCTTATAGGTCAAGGAGGCCAAGTAGACCTTAGTCATACATTGGAGCAAAATTCTGCCTCTGAAAAGCCCACCAGCATGGTTACTTTAGGAGTTGATATTTTGATTTTAATATCCAGTTTGGGCTTTGTTTCAGAACTCACTATAGGATCAGGGCTTAAGTTAGAAATTAATCAGTTAAAAGGTCAGCTTTAGAGGTCATCGCACTGGTGGGCTCTTCAGGTCAGAATTTTGCCCTAGACCTGTGACTAACAGATCTGCTTGGCCTCCTTGAGCTACAAGGACTTGAAGACACACTGCAGGATTTGTGGGCCTAGCTATCTGAAGAAAGGAGATTTCAGGTAAGAAGCAAAATTTGCCTAATTACAGAATTTTAAAACTGTCGTTTTTCAAATTAATTTTTAGGAGTGCTGGAAGAACATTCAATCTGAGACTGTTAATTTGTGCCTTTTATAGGAACTAGCCAAGGAGAGGCAAGAAAATGTAAGATTATTGAGGATGAGACAGGACAAAGAGGAACAGATTGGGAAATTGAAGGAAGAAATTGATTTATTAAACAGAGTAAGTACATGTATTACACAAGGATGAGAAAAGCTTCCAAATTCTTCCATCTCTTCTTTTCTTCCCCACTCTCCCTATATTTTCCAGGACAAGATAAGGAGGGAATTAGGCATTTATTTTGTGTGTAACTTTTCACCTCAGATTTAATAGACTTCTTTCTTGAAGTGGCATCTGCCCATTCCCAGTAATGTGCCAGGGTTATAACTGGACCAGAGGGAACGTCTAGACACAGTGCCACAGTGCCTGCATGTTCCCCCTTGCTGCTCTGAATCTTCTGAGAGGCTATAAAAATGGGTAGGGCCGGGCTTAATCATTTTAGTTCTTTCTAATCACAATAATGAGGCTCCTGATCCTCTCTGCTAACACTTTGACCCAGTTCTCTGGAAACTTGGTTTTCCAATACTTTTCTTAGACAAATTTTATTGTAGTTTAAATAAAACTTTAGTTCCAGTGAGTATTGGTAATTTATATAGTTTTTAGGAATATTTTGGGCCTTTAGGGATCTTCTGCATCCTATTGCACATTCCCATACCCATGAGGGTCGATTCCAAAGCTAAGAGACCAATGTTTGAGAGGTGCTCCTCTACTCCTGCCACCTTCCTGGTTTCAGATACCCAGAGACTGTCTGCACTTTCTGTGGGAATGTTATCTCCCACGTAGGTGGTCTGTCTGCAAGATTTTCACCCCACAGGCTAGGAAGGAGCTACAGAATTGGTTGTAGGCAGTCTTCCTACTAGAGGCTCTAATGGGAAAGATGTTTGCTTCAGATACTCCTGGTTCCTTGAATGCTTTAAGTTTTGAGAGGTGTTCCTCAGGTCTTAATGCCCTTCCTGAGGACTAAGAGACCTGGCCATATTGTTTCACAGGTATCTGTCTCCGTACATAGAGCCATATTTAAAGATTCAGCTGGTAAAGATCTTATGATATCCGTATCCAATTGCTAGAAAGGAACTGGCCTGTTAAAATGTTGGCTTCTGGGTGTAGACCTAAGCCTAAAGGTGTTAATAGTCATGGATCCATCATGTATGAATCTGACCACCTCCACCTGCTGGCTCATTCCATTGACCAAGGCTTGTTTGAAAGCTTCAGCTGTTCCTTCAGAGTATAGGGAATCATTTTCCCAGTGCCCCAGTTGATGGCCTTTGCGGATCCATGACTCCCATTTCAGTTCAGGTCTCAGGCCATGAATGGCCCTCAAACCTGGTATTGGATCCGGTTGAGGGAGAATTGCAACTGGGACTCAGTTCTCTCTCTTTGACCTTTTACACACAAGGGACAGAAGCATAAAACAGATACACAGGGATGGCTTCCTTTCCTAAGAGAGTGACATTTCATCATGGTTCCAGGGCAAAAGTTAGGAGTGCAGATATGGGAATGAAAACTTCTCAAGTTTCTGTTTCCAATTCTGTAGGCCCCCTTCTGTCTGTTTCTCTCTTTCTTTTTTGAAAACCATAAAACCAACAAATCATCCCCTATGAGGTTGCCATTACTAAGTTAGCCACTTATAACTCTGCAGGGACCTTTTCAATCTGTCACCTGTGGTGCAAATAGTCACCCACAATACCATAACAACGTATTATTTCAATAAAAAGGGGAGGGAAGGATTCCCTCCACCCAGCAGTGAAGGGAAGCAATATCCTATGACAGTAATGCATCACCTGTCTCTCTTATCCTGTGGCTGCCCATCTGGCAGGAAAGGACAACATGCTTGCTGGCCACATGAGCAGGAATCAGCAAGACTAGCGTGAATAGTCACTGAAGGATTCCGTGAGATGTGAAACTCAGTGATGCATTCTCCTTTGAACCCAAGAAAGAATGTCCCTTCATCAAGACCATCTTTATCTTAGACATGACATCAGCTGAGTTTCTAAACTGCAAGTGCTTATTGCTGACCCCCTTCCTTTATGGGCTTCCATGAGGACAAAATAGTTCTTTCAAAGGCAACTACATTTATGCACAAGATAGTAACTGGCTTTCATCTTAACCAAACCTTGAATCTAATAGTATTTCTTCCAAAACCACCCTCATATCCCCAGGAGGTGAGGTTGTAGCCTTTCATATATGTAGATCAAAAGACTATAGACAGTTGCTGAGGTTACATTTGTGTTTTCTGGTAAAAGTAAAAACCTAATGCCTGGCCAATTGGATCAGGCTGTGTATTGAGGAAAGCTAATGTCCCTGTGTCAGAAGGACTGAGAGATTGCCTTAGCACTAGATGAATGGGCTCTATGGCTTATCTGAGGCATAACATAATAGTTGAGATCTTTAGAAGTGCCTCTTAGAGCTCAATCCACCCATTCACAGAACATTATACAATGGACCTGCATTAGTTCAGAATTCCAATTTTGGAGATCAGTACTACAATTACTCCTTAGCTAGTCAGCCTCATCCCACTCTTCTGAGAAGAGGATGCACTGTTTATACATTCCCATTAACAAGAGTTTAGCAGAGGCCTACTCACAGAGGTACTGAAGGTTACTTACAAATAGCTAGAGTTCTTCTGATTGTGCCTCTGGACATTCAAGCTATTCCTCCACCTTCCCCCTTTTCCTTAGAGTCCTGTTGCTATTTACTAGGCGGTCGATTTGTGGTGAAAAGAACTGAAGCTGTTATGATGCCCCCTTTTATAGTCTAGCTCTCCGAACACTCAGAGCTGCCAGCGGGCATAGGCTCGCACTCCGACTTCTAGGCATCACTTCTAGAGGTTTCTGCTGGTCCTGCTGCACCAGTGATGTGTTCCCCATTAGTGTGGATATACAAAGGCTGTTCAAGGGCTCTAGTCAGTGGTAAGTAAATCTTCACTTTTGTAACTTGTTTTTTTAACAAATCTAGAAAACTTCTTAAGTTGTGTCCCTTCTAAGTAAATTAGGTTAAATAACTTTTTACTTCAAAGATTTTTACTAAAATCAGTCAGCAGATTATGGAGAAGCTTCTAGAACAAGAGATCCCTTTGCATTGAGAACCTGGCAAAAACCTTGTGCCATAAATGGAGTTGTCTCAGTTCAATGGCTGAGCTATTCGATGAACTTCTGCTACCTTTTAAAAGAAAGGGAGAATGGGTACATAAAGTTCCCAGCTGTCTGAAAGGAAAGGCATCTGAAGATATTAAACTGTTTGTTGACTTAGTTCAACTTTGGAGTAGTTTAGAGTTGGTCATCTGTGACCTCACTGGGGAGTCACTGTAGTTAAATGTTTGGAGAGAATATATTCAGAGAGCATTTGCACTCTGATTAAAGTATCAGTTGTTTAGTCATCTGTCATTTTGGTATCTGAAGCCTACACTTCTTTGCCATTATAGTTCTTTTATAATAAACAGTATCAAATAATGTAATTTTTTAAATCTAAAGTGGTAAAAGTCACTTACATGTATGCATCCATTATTATTTCTTTATATATTTAAACTACAGTCAGTTGTTGTTACTGGATTGTATTCAAGTAGCCCATACTTACAGTAATCCTTGGAATGTTATTTTTGTAGCATAAACATTCCACAAAATCTTTTACATTTTATCTAATTTTTGAATAACTCTGAAATATTTTTGTCCAAAGACTTTTAAACGGTTGTTTCAATGTAGTTGAGTCATCTACCATTTAGTTATAGTACATAACTGGTTGAGTTAGCTTAAAAAATAGGCATAAAATTATGATTACGGAAAGCTGCACTTCAGCCATTTTATTGAAAAGGTGCTGTTTCATTATTCCTTACAACTGTTTGTTCCCAGTACATCTGTTGCTGACATGGACTTTGCAATAGAAAAAGCAAAGCCTACGGTGGTTAGTTAAAATAAGGTGCTATGTGTTCATGCATTGTTTTTACCTCTAAATACAAATTACCATATTTATAGATCATATTAAATGTTTGGTTCATCTTTGTCTTCAGAACAATTAAATATCATCTGTTTCAGAAAGCCAGCTATATTTTGATATAACATCTCTAAAATGTTTGTGTTTTTGTTAGGCACATAAGACGTTCTGCTGCTAATATCTGTACTGCATGCTATATAGGACAAAAGAGTAACTGCAAAGATACTGCAGTGTGACTTTGAGCACTGATTGCCAAGCCATGTTTTGGTTGGCAGGCTGGAGCTTTTTACTGATGGCACGCTTACACACCTACTCCCAAAGGTGCACTTCTGGGATGCCCCCACCAAAAGAAACAGGCATATTCATATGATCATTTTGTTAAGTGTCAGAGTAGCAGCCGTGTTAGTCTGTATCCGTGAAAAGAACAGGAGTACTTGTGGCACCTTAGAGACTAACAAATTTATTTGAGCATAAGTTTTCGTGGGCTACAGCCCACTTCATCGGATGCATAGACTGGAACATACAGCAAGAAGATAGTTATACATACAGAGAACATGAAAAAGTAGAAGTAGCCATACCAACTGTAAGAGGCCAATCAGTTGAGATGAGCCATCATCAGCAGGAGAAAAAAAACTCTGTCCACATATCTATTCAAGTGACAACATCATAGGACCTAATCGCATCAGCCACGCCATCAGGGGCTCATTCACCTGCATATCTACCAACATGATATATGCCATCATGTGCCAGCAATGCCCCTCTGCCATATACATTGGCCAAACCGGACAGTCTCTATGCAAAAGAATAAATGGACTCAAATCGGACATCAGGAATCATAACATTCAAAAACCAGTGGGAGAACACTTCAACCTCTCTAACCACTCAGTGACAGACTTGAAGGTGGCAGTTTTACAACAAAAAAAATTTCAGAAACAGACTCCAAAGAGAGACTGCTGAACTTGAATTAATATGCAAATTAGATACAAATAACTTAAGAGTGAACAGAGACTGGGAATGGTTGGGCCATTACACTAATTGACTCTATTTCCCCATGTTAAGTATCCTCACTCCTTCTATGGGTCATCTCGATTATCACCTCAAAAGTTTTTTTTCTCCTTGCTAATGACAGCTCATCTCAGTTGATTGGCCTCTTACAGTTGGTATGCGTACTTCCACCTTTTCATGTTCTCTGAATGTATAAATATCTTCTTGCTGTACGTTCCAGTCTATGCATCTGATGAAGTGAGTTGTAGCCCACAACAGCTTATGCTCAAATAAATTTGTTAGTCTCTAAGGTGCCACAAGTACTCCTGTTCTTTTTGTTAAGTGTGTGTTTCAAAATTAAGGGAATGGGGGAGTGGATAATCTTTCATCCCTTTTTTTCCCCTTCCCCTTCCATCTGACATAACTATTGTGGGGATTTTACACGCTTTCATTGCAAAGGAAGCTGAAAACCCTAATTCCCCATCTCTGGTTTTTCTCTTCCAAACTTCCACCATCCACCTCTTTTTACCTTTCACCAGGTTAACTTTTCTACCTTTGCCCCTTCTGCTTCCACTTCTCTTCTTCTTTTCCCTTCTTCTACAGCACTGCCGACCATAGCAGCTGTGCTGCTTTTCAGGCCACGTCTACACTACAGCATAAAATCGAAATTATTAAAACCAGTTTTATAAAACTGGTTTTATAAAATCGATTTTACGCGTCCACACTAGGGCACATTAATTCGGTGGTGTGCGTCCATGGTCCTAGGCTACCATCGATTTCCGGAGCGGTGCACTCTGGGTAGCTCAGTAAAAGAATGAGACCAATAACTTCGATTTCCGTCCACACTAACGCTAAATCGATATAGTAATATCGATTTTAGGGTTACTCCTCTCGTTGGGGAGGAGTACAGAAATCGATTTTAAGAGCCCTTAAAATCGATTTAAAGTGCCTTGTAGTGTGGACGGGTACAGCGTTAAATCGATTTAACGCTGTTTAAATCGATTTAACGCTGTAGTGTGGACCAGGCCTCTGTTAAACTTCACTGTGGGAGCAGAAGTGAAGAAGCAAAGGAGGAATAAGAGGCAAGCTGGGGAGAGAGATGGGGGAAAGGCAGGCACAATATTGGGGGAAGGAAGGACAAAAGCAGAGAAAAAGGATGCCTCTTTTTTTAATGAACCCTGCTGTTCTCTGGTCCCCTTACACTCGCCTTCTGTTGAAAAAAATAAATTGCACTTCTAATTTTCAAGCCATCTAGCTTTAATCAGAACTCTGACGAGAGCAAGATATGGCTTTTCAACTATTTTTTCAAGTAGAAAAAGAAAATTGAAAGTGTGCTAACAGATACGTGTCATAAGCCTCTGACAACAAACTTATTTAAAAAAAAAGTCTTAAAATTTAATGTGCTGTCCTATGCTAATAAACTGTGTGTGTGTGTGTGTGTGTGTGTGTGTGTGTGTGTGTGTGTGTGTGTGTGTGTGTGTGTGAAAGTAGGCTACTAGGAAACTGTGGTGCGTGAAAGCCCCTGTGTTTTGCAAATATGAAATAACATGGGCACGTGCCAAGTGGCTTCTTACTATTAATCTCCTGACACAGTCAGTTTTTTATTATATATTTCGAAAAGTAGCTTGTCACTTTGTCTCATGACAAAAAGAATGTTTTGTCATGAGAGTAGCATTGGAAATATGTGAATTTTTAGCAATTTTCACTTTGCTTCATTAGCCCTTTTAAATATAGATGCTGTGAAACTAACACTTCCTCTGTCTTTACCCTATAATCTCTTGGTTTCATGTACTGATCTCTTAAATTCCAGGACTTTTAAGTTACTAGTTTAAGAATCCATTTTTGCATCCTGACAAATGTGTTTTTTGTTTTTTTTCCCCAAAGGACCTAGATGATATAGAGGATGAAAATGAGCAATTAAAGCAGGAAAATAAGACCCTCTTAAAAGTTGTTGGACAGCTGACAAGGTAGAAGATTCAAACCTCAGTGAGGAGAGAGAGATTTAAAAACTACTGATTGATAAAGTCAACATTACAGTAATACTTCCTGTGTTGCAGTATGTTAAAATAACCTAGCCTTTATATTTATTATTAGGAAACCAGATGGATGTTTATTTTCATAATACATTCTTTTTCATTCAGTAAAATGGCATCAACTTTTGTGGGTATTTTTAACCTTACTTTTCACATCAACAATAATTAACAATTATGACATCTTTCAAAAACATTAAATTCATGGTGGTTATATTAGGTTTTGTCTTCTGACTGCATATAATCTGGTTATAGTAGTTTAAAAATCAGAGCACCAGGATCACTTTTGGTCTTTGTTGGGTGTATATTTTTTTCTTGAATGAAAGGAAGCAATAAAAATAAGCTTTGTTTACACAGATCCAAAATATATATTTTGGGAGATATTTTCATTTTGTTTCAGCCACTGTTATGTGTAGGTGCCTTACTGATGTGTAACATTTTGCAGATTGATTGCTTGTTCTAAAATACAAATCTTGTATGTTGTGAGTTTTTTACTATATTTGAAAGACAAACAATGTTTGAGTAGCAATTTTCTTCTGTATTGCAGTTGTCTTGGGGAAAAATAACTTGTTTTATTAAAATTCAATAAATCAACTGTAGTTACCAACATGAATTTTTTTGTAACATGTCTAAGTTGTGCACTATAGTATATCATAATGCTTGTGCTTTAGCAGTGAAATGCAAATTTACTATCCTACAGTAAGTTTGTTTTGTGTATTGAGAATATAAACAAAGCCTGGAGCTTTCATTTTGCAAAAGAATTAAAACATAATTATATTTAAATCTACCTATTTTAAATATTTAGTGCTCATAATAAATGAGAGTTTTAAGGGTTTTTAAAGCTGTGATAAAGCTTGTTATAATGTATGAAAGGGAAGTTTCATAAATTATTTAGGCCTTTGAAAAACATGAAGTATGCAACATACAATAAAAACATTCACTCTTGATTGCCACTAATGTGTATGAAAATTAAAGCTTGCATATGCAGTTAATTTTAGCCACTTGAGGCAATATTCTAGCATTGTTTTTTAGTGCAAGATGACACTTCCGTGATATATAAACCACTGTCTTCAGTCACAAATAATTCTAACGTAAAAATTCTTGCTAGACTGAAACTTATGCTTGGACTCATCCTGGTGGGGCATAACTCATCCCTGATTTTAAAAAATATGTAAGTCATTTGATTTACAAAATCAGCTTTAAAACCTTCCTGAAGTTCCAAGCATTCTTCCTCTCATAACTTGAATATACCAAAATACAAAGTTTGAAACATCTACAGTTTTTGTTGCCTTAAAATATAAAGATAACATTAATACATAATGATAGCCATCTACAAAGATTTGCCCATAGCTTCCATGTTGAGTTAAACAGTCTTTGTATTTAATGAGACTAAGGAATTCTTAATTTTTTAAATCCAGGAATTATCACTTCATGGTCGATGCTTTGGTTTCGTTCTGAATATTGAACAGGTTACTTTGCTTTGTTTGTTTTATATTCCAATGAGAGAGAAGAGATTGAGAGTTTAAGTATTACACAGTACATTTACCTTCTAATGTGCTTGGAAGTTGTGCTCACAGTAGGAGTGAGCCAACACAGTCTTACTCGGAGCTTAAATCCTTAATGCAGGGTTTAATTGGCACAAGGGTGAAGATCACGAGTGAGCACTAATCTATATCTTGCTCCAGCAATAATAAGTCCTTAATCTGATCACTTTTACAAAATTGGAAATTTAAACATGTAGAGGGGGAATAAACAACTTTATATAATATTCACACATGTAAGCAGTCTTAATGGATCTGAACCTAACACTGAAACTTTCTTTGAAATAGCATCTATTTCCCTCTCCATTTAATCTGTAGGCAAAAAATTTAAGGACTTGTAGAGTATGCTTCCAAATTTATATTTGACGTAATACCAAGAGAATTTAGATGCTCAGTGTCATACTCTGAACATACAGAGACCATAATGTCAAATATAAACAAAGTTATGAACAGGATAGTTCTAAATTATATTTCACATAGAATCACAGAAAAAATGTAGGCCTGGAAGTGATCTCAGGAGGTCAAGTCATCCAGTCCCCTGTGCTGTAACAAAACCAAGTATAGTTAGACTATTCCTGACAAGTGTGTGTATAACCTGTCTTTAAAACCTCCAAAGACGGACTCCACATCCTCCCAGGGAGGCCTATTCCAGTGCTTAACTATCTTTATAGTTAGAAAGTTTTTCCTTGTATCTAACCTAAATTTCTCCTCCTGCAGATTAAGCCCATTATTACTAGTTCTACTTTCAGTGGGACACAGAACAGTTGATAACCATCATTGTTATAACAGTCCATAACACATTTGAAGACTGCCATCAGATCACCCCTTAGCCTTCCTTTCTTAAAACTAAACATGCCCCCCTTTTTTTAACCTTTCCTCAAAGATCAGATTTTCTAAACCTTTCATCATTTTTCTTGCTGTCCTCTAGACTTTCCATTTTTTCTACTTCCTTCTTAAAGTGTGGTGCCCAGAACTGGACACAGTAGTCCAGCTGAGACCTCACCATGTGAGTAGAGTGGGACAGTTACCTTCTGTGTCTTAAATACAGCATTCTTGTTAATGCACCACAGAGTATTTGCCTTTTTCACAACTGCATCACATTACTGACTTAGTCAATGTGTGATCCACTATAACCCCCAGATCATTTTCAAAAGTACCTAGTCAGTTATTCCCTATTTTTGTAGTTGTTCATTTGATTTTTTTTCCTTCCTGAGTGTACATTTTGCACTTGTCTTTATTGAAGTTAATCTTGTTGGTTTCAGACTAATGTTCCAATTTGTCAAGTTCATTTTGAATTCTAATTCTCGCCTCCAAAGTGCTTTTAATCCCTCACAAGTTGGTATAATTTGCAAATTTTTTATAAGCATACTCTCCACTCCATTCTCCAAGTCATTAATGAAAATAATGACTAGTACTGGATCCAGGACAGACCTCTACAAGATTCTACTAGATATGTCCCCACAGTTTGATAGCAAATGATTGATAACTACTCTTGGAGTAGTTTTTTCAACCAGTTGTGCACCCACTTTATGGTAACTTCATCTAGACCTCATTTCCTTAGTTTGCTTAGGAGAATGTTATGTGGGACTTATTAAAAGCATTATTAAAATCAAGATGTATCATATCTGCAACTTGCCCCCATCCATTAGGCCAGTAACCCTGTCAAAGAAGCATATTAGGTTGGTTTAGCATTATTTGTTCTTGACAAATCCAGTCTGGCTATAACTTTTAACCCTATTATCCTCTGTGTGCATAGAAATTGCGTAATAATTAGTTCCAGTATCTTTCCAGGTATTGAAGTTATGCTGACTGGCCTAAAATTACCTAGTCCTTTTTGTTCCCCTTTGGTACTGTTTTTTCTCTCCTACAGGACCTCACCCATTGTCTGTGAGTCCTTAAAGATAATCGCTAGTAGTTCTGAGATTTCTTTGGCTGGTTCCTTGAGTAATCTAGCGTCGTTTCCATCAGGCCCTGAATACATCTAACTTATCTAAATATTCTTTAACCCATTCTTTCCTTATTTTAGCTTCCTTTCTCTCTCCCCTCCTCCCTCCTTTTGTTAACGTGTTAAGTATCTGGTCATAATTAACCTTTTAAGTGATGACTGAAGGCATTAAAATAGTCATTAAACACTTCAGCCTTCTTGATGTTGTCTGTTATTAGCTCTCATTCCGCACTAAGTAGAGGACCTACACTTTATTCATCTTTCTCTTGTTTCTTATGTATTTATAAAAACTCTTCTGTCTTTTAGTTCCCTTGCTAAGTGTAACTCATTTTGTGCCTTAGCCTTTCTGATTTTTGTCCCTATATCCTTGTGCTATTCTTTTGTTACTCCTCCTTAGCAATCTGTCGATGTTTCCACTTTTTGTATGTTTCCTTTTTGATTTTCAGGTCATTAAAGAGTTCCTAACAGTCCTTTATTATTCTTCTGAGCTTTTCTTCGCATCAGGATAGTTTGCTCTTTTGTCTTTAATATTGTCTCTTAGATAATCATGTATTTCAGTTCATGAAAGAAAACAAAGCAAATGGACCAGTATTTCTCTATATCTCATTACCTTATCAAAAATTAACTTTTTTTTTTAATGAATTAAGTAAAAGAATAATGGCTGAAGTTCACAAACAATGTTTTTTTCCTTTTGACACATTTAATACGAGAGGGATTTTTTAATGGTATGGGAGAAGTATTTACAATAGACTTCCCTGGGGGCTTTTGAAGTAGAGTTTTAGCATTCTTGAAAATGACAGTGGTTCAACTCAAGAACAGTGCCATCATTAAGTGTGGTCCCTTTATACAAATTGTGGGAGTTCAGACAGAAAGCGGCCCATGGCATTAATGTGGCTCTGCATAAATTCACATATGTAATACCCTGCATGATCTTATGCAACTGCACCATGACGATCCCCCACACTTCAGCTGACAGTCCTGTAGATCTTAAATATTTCCGGAGGAAAGTATTTCAGTAACTGCAAAAATTTGTGGTAAGTTATGGTATTATCAGGCTCTTGGCAGAAGTTTGGTAGTCTCATTCTATAGAAAAAGATGCAGTACTTAGACTGATATTTGTGTAGCCAATACTTTTTTCTCTTAGAGTATCCTTAAACTCAAACATACAACAAGCTTTTAATCTAAGTAGTTTGGGAGGGTGTTACTTTAGCTACTCTAGTATAAGGACTTTTTGTTGACTGTTTACAGTTTGTTTACTTTCTCCTACCTAACTACTTATTGCTGGATTGTTCAGAATTAATGTAAATTGGGGTGAGTTAAATATCAGGGACACTGAAATTGAGCAATAGCTTAATAGGCCTTAAAGTGAAAACTCATCTAATTTGGGAAGGTTGTATGTTTCCTAAGCAGATCTGGATATTTTGTAGTAAGGTGAACCTAACATGCAAAAGGTTTGGGTTCACTAATGTTCTGATATAAATTGTGCAAGTAAATTTATGAGACAGATTTATGTACCTTCATCTCTTAAAAATAGGACCAAACTGCATAGACTTAACATATCTTTTTTTTTTTCTTAAATTGTGAACTTGGTCACCTTTGGAAATTTTAACAAATGTCTGTGTAGACTATTAATAAAACTAATAGGGCAGACAATGCTTTATCTTATTTTCATAATGAATGGTGCACGATATATTCCATAATGGATGAGCTGCCATGCATTAATTTGTATTGTACTGATAATGCATTATGAGGTTTTTCTATGACTCTGACTGTCAAGTTCTGTTGTGTAGCAGGCAGATATGTCTGAAGACCTGAAATTTAAAATAGCACATGGAGATAGTGACCATAAATGGTATGCATTAATATTTTGGGGATTTTTTTCTGAAGATAAGAAATTAATGGTATATGAATATTTTAAATAATCAGAATAGCTTTTTTAATTTTTAAAAGAATTAAGCTGTCATCCTTATGCTTTGACATTAGTAGTTGTACTTATTAACCAGAGAAACAGCCTATGTTTGAAAATGGGTATTTTTTATATCTTAAAAGCCAAAAAGTGTTCCCTTTCTATAAGTAGGTTTTGGATCATACATTCAGAAACACATTTTTTCTTTAAATGGATTCTTTTTTGGGGAGGAGGGAAGGAAGTAATTGACACTAATTTATCTATTTGGAATATATAACTTGGAAACAGGAAATAAACTGATAGTATCAAGCATCAAAGTATCAAGCATAACCTAGCAATTTGTTTCTCAGTTACTTGTACTGAGAATTAGCTAAAGAGAATATGATTGGCATTAACACCATTCAATAATATAAAGAGCTTTTAATATAGCTCAAACCAGCTGATTTTAATCTACATCAAGTGGCATTTCAGCTTGCCTACTGTACTAGCAACATGCAGATTTTGCTGCCGTAAGAGAGGTCAGTGGGGAAGGCTGGCGATCGCATTACTTTGTAAAATGTACTACTAACATAGAGAGATGTAGGCTTCAACTGTTGTGTTGGAGCAAGGTCTTTGCTACTTTTTTCCAGCTGGAAGCAAAGTAATTCAATATAGTAGCCAAGTGGAGAGGTGATTATTGGTAATTATTGGAAATTATTGAAGCAAATTTATTTTTAAATTTAGGTATTACTGTCTTGTGTCTGCCTCTCAGTATTTCTTGAGTTCATACTTCTCTCGGTGAAGATGTCAGTTGTATTGCATTTTCATCAGTATTGACTAATAATCTAGACAGCTGGCATCACAAGCAAGTACGATGGCCTTTGTCATGAAGGAGAACTGCCAGAGAAAACGGTTTATTTCCACCAACTCATTCAGATGGGAAATAAGGTGTAAAATTTTAACAATGATGGTAATTAATTATTGAAACAATTTATCAGTGGTTGTGGTAGATTCTCCACCACTGGCCATTTTTTAAATCAAGAGTGGATATTTTTCTAAAAGGTATGCTCCAGTTCAAACAAATTATTTCAGGGAAGTTTTATGGCCTGTTCTATGCAGGAGGTCAGAGTAGATGAGCACCATGGACCCGTCTGCACTAGTATCTATGAACCTAGTGAATTCACACTCATGATCAGCTAATGGGAAGAAAAGCATAAAAATGTGTTTTCCAACTTAAACATTTCATTATAGCATTTCTATAAACAGTGCAAAATGAACAAATTGGTTATTGGGAATGATCAGGTAACTTGAAGATGTAAAAGAAAACTTCCATACCATTATAGGTCTATTCCCAGCCAGTAATGTTGGTGTCAATACATGTGTAGACATGACTTTTACTTGTGTTATGCATTTATGTAGAACTGCTTATAATATGTTTGCAGGACACAAATAATGTAACTATGCAGCTGATGTACCAAGTCATGATTTTAAAGTGTTAACTTACTAAAATCACTTTTTCTGTATCTTAATGTATACCTTTCTCCTAATATTGCAACAGATGTACATTATTCTGTTAATTGAGTCCTATTGCTTTTATTCTTGGATTTCTGGTATACTGTTCAGGGTTGTGGTTGTGAGATTTTTTGTGGGGGTGGGGAGAGGAGGCAAAATTGTTATACCCGCTACATTTTTCATTTAAAAATTTCAGTCATAATCCAGTCTTAAAATTTATGTACAGTCATTTTAAAATATAACAGTTATATGTATTTAAAAAGCTGAATCATCAGTTACAAAGAACTAAATGTTTTTATTTTTGAACATTGGCTAGTTGTTTCCTATCTTATGATAACATCTGTTTTTAAAAAAATGGTATTGAGAAATTTACTTTTGCAGGTAAAAGAGATCCCTTTTAACCTACCAATAAAGACTGTGTGCCTTTTGTCCAAATAAAAACAAAATGCTTTTAAGTCTGAGTTTGTTCTTGAATGTGCTCAAAGAGAAATAATAGAATATGACTAAAATTAATACCAAATACACTCACTGGGGCCTATCATCAAAGTTGGGAAGTTTTCACATGTAAGTTGCTGTTAGTTTCATTATTTTTACTCTGAAATTACACTTCAGACCTATAGATTTAAAAACAAAGTATAAATTCAGATCCAACTACAACCTTCTTTGTATCTGGCTGCATCTAATCTCTACTTTAGAACCACCTTCCACCTCCACCTCTAGCCTTCTGCTTGGTGGTTCATTTACCCTGTATCCCATTTCACCTTCATAGACTGAAATCATGACCTACCTTCAGTACGGAGATCTGGAAATGCTGCTTCTAGAGCTGTAAGTCCAGCTATTTCACTTGGCTGAAGGTCTTAGAAGATGTATCCAAGATGCTTCCTCCTGGAAGTGCTGAGTGCACTGATTCCACAATACACTCAGTCCCTCTGGGACTTGCACATGTGTGAATGCTTGCACTGTGTGTATGTGTGTGTACGTACATACATTCATAAGTACTCGCAGAGGCCTCAAGGGCAGCCTAATACATACACTTGTTCTTTGTTTAGTACAGAGCATTAGGGAAATGGAACAGATTTAAATGAATTATTTTGAAGCTTGTAATATTGATTTTAATCTTTTGATTCAAACAATCCACTTACTACAGAAATACCACAATTATGATGATGATCAATGTGTTTAAAAACACCTGCTTTGAATAAGACATGGTATGTGTTTGTGTTTAATGATTGGAATTATTTTTTAAAGATAAACCTGCACAGATGTTATCACTCCTGTATGTTAGTTCCTTTATGTGAGACCGATGAAGGTTGTTTTTGGTTGGTTGTTTTTTTAACTCTGGAGCTAATCTTTCCAGTGAGGTACAATTCAGAGTTTCAAATGTTAGGTGTTTGCCTTGAGTATTTCAGAGCACCTCTGGTGCTTTGGCATCTGTTTTCATGCCACTTCAATGTCTATCTTTTGTGTCCCAGTTCTTGTTAGGAAACCTTAAGTCAAAGTGCATAGATGCCTGCTCTGCTGCTTTGCTGCCAAATTTCTTTGTTACAATTCAACATCTATATGATCTTGGTATTGGGGACATATTTCTTTGGTTGGTCCAATATTTCCCTAAAAGCACAACTATCCACTTTTCTTTTGTAGGTTTGGAATCAGTGGAAAAAGGAAGACCATTTAACAGCTTCAAAGCATGTCTGTATGGCAAAACAACATCTATGATTGGCAACCATTTTTGTTGTGTTATCTGGTCAAAGTCAAACACAATTTAGAACTGATAAAAGGAAATCTTTCTACACAGTGAGTAATTGGACTGTAGAGTTCATTGCCACAGGAAGCGATTGAGGCCAAGAACTTAGAAAGATTCCAAAAGAGATTGGACATTTATATATGGATAACAAAATTATCCAGACTTCTAATTATTGTAAACTTTGGAAAGGATATTAAACCTCAGCCTTCAAGATTCAAGACAATCTCTAGCTGTTAGAAATCGGGATGAGACCTTTTGTAGGGGGGCAGGATTACGTCATCTGTTCACAAACACTCCCTGGGTTACACAAACCTGATTTATGGAAATCTGGACTTATGGAATAAGGTCCCTTTTTTCTTTTTTTTTGCGTAATTGTCAGATACATTCCTGACTTAGGCAAAACCCAACTTATGCAAGGAATTCTGGAACAGAAAGCTTGCATAAATAAGTGTTTTTACATCTTTCTCTGAAACATCTGGTACTGGCACTTGTAGGAGAGAGAATACTGGACTAGATGGACCTCGTATCTGATCGAGTATAGCAATTCCTGTGTTCCTACAACATGCCTGAGTGCCAGATATTTCTGCAGATGTCACACCACATGCTGTAGAAACATAGTGATCATCTTTTGAGTTCTCTTTGAGACATCCCAGGGAATCTCTTGTAAATTCAACAGTCAGCTGGCCAGAATGTTTTGAAGGGTTAATACTAAAGTCTTAAGTCTGATACAAAATTGTTGAGCACCAGAACTCAGTGTCAGGACTACTCTCTCACAGGTAAACCCAATGGGGTGGCTTTACATCCTGAAGTTCCTGCATTTATTACCAGTAAAGCTGATGGCACTGCCAAGTATTTACTCATGGATGCATTCAGGACTTAAAGTCAGTGGTGCTGAGTTTTGACAAGGAGCCAAGCAGGAAGTACCAAGTGAGGACCAGTTGCTTTCTAACATGTTTCTGTCAGGGTCTCTATACTGAGGTCTCCAGATGTTTCCCTCCTGCATTTATGTATTCAAAGTAGAGAGGTTGATGGCAGTTTTGATCTTTAGCATGTGTTCAGTGAGGTGGCTTTACCACACCTGGTCCTTTCTGAGACAACCATGAAGCCCAGCTATCACCATTGCATTTCTTTTGGCGTGTATTGGCAGAGGGTATTGTGGAGTTGGAGCACTTCTTGCACTGAGACTGATGCTTGCACCCAAGAGTTGGCATTTCTGGTTCAGGAAATTCTGGCCTTATTGCTGGCATTCATAGCTCCTCTTGCCATTGCCTCAAAGGTGGATCTCCCTGTAGGCCTGATTGGCTTTAGGCAGCTGGATTCCATCACAAGGTTTAGAGAAAGATCAAGCACATGCCTTAAACCACAGAACTTATTTGGGAGGTAAGTGCAGACCTTTTTACACTTTAAAAAGACTGCACTTCATTCTCTTGGACTAGTCACTTGGGTCCCTCCATCATGGGAAGAGCTCTGTCTGGAAATCAGGCTTTCAGATCTAGTGGCCTTAATGGCTGTCCTCCCTTGTCTAAGGGATCTGAAGTCCTTGTTCAGTAAGCACTCAAATGTTTCAAAAGCTTTTAGTATTTATATAGTCTTCTATTACCAGTAGCAGGCTGGGGCTTTAAGTCAGCCTCAGACAGAGGAATCTTTTGTCCTGTATATCCCATGGTCACCACAGACTCCTCCACTGAACAAGGCTCAGGGCTGGACTACAAGATCCACCTCTTTGAAGAAAAACCAAACTTCCTCCTGAAAGCTGTGGCTCATCCTGGATGAAAGGGATTAAATTATCTCCCCTGCCCCCGCCCCCCTTACTTTTTTTGTAGGTCATTACCCTGGTAGCTATCATAAAGTATGTCTACACTGCAATTAGATACCTATGCCTGCTGTTTCAGGCTATGAGTCTGTTTAATTTCAATCTAAACATTCAAGCTTAGGCTCCCACCTCGCAGAGCCCTATACCACAATTAAACACCCCCTTAACTGGAGCCTGAATCAACTAACATGAGCCATCCATGGGTTTTTAATTGGAGTGTAGACATACCCTTAGATGTTAACACTAAATATGTTTTCTGGGAAAAGGCAAACATGATTTAAACAGTTTTTAACAATTCACTATTTGAACATTGACTTCACTTCTGGAAATAGCTAAAGGACACACATTTGCTTCTTTGTATCACTTAAACGAGTGGTCCTAGATAAAAAAACAACCTTTTCTTAATCATGAATGGATGGTACTTGACCAGTTTTTACCAGAGCTTCTCTTAATCCAAATTACCAGAAGATAGGTGTTGCAGTACACACAATGAGCACAAACATTGTGCTAAATGTCTACCATTTAACCATGTGTAACAAATCAATATTGTTGTGCCCATTCTTTATAACTCTGGGCATTCTATAAGGAATGTAATAATAATTTGTAAGAAAATGGGTTTTTTTCGGTGTTCTGTAAGACTATCTGAAAAAGCTCCAATATGGTTATTGGCATGTTAACATTGACCCATTAGTATTTATCCCTGGAACTCGGATGGATTCTGTAGACCAAGAGTTTGGAATGAAATTTTTGTTTTTCTGTACTAATTCATGTTTTTGACTCAAGGCTCTTAATAACAATGATGCATTTTAGAAACATTTTAGTATTTGATTGCAGTAGTGTAGGTGTGGTTGTAATCAGCCACCAAAAATGCTTAAAGGGTTGGGAGGAGGGCAGAATACAAACTACCGAATCTTCACGAGTTTAGACTCTTGAATAAACTTGCACAATTCTCAAATTTCTCCATGGATAAATGAAAGGAAAGATGTTAATTCTGTCTATCAGGGACATTCTCTTCCCATCTCTATTTATGTGCCTGCTCCTGCTTACTGTATTCTGCAACAAAATATACGTATAAAATGATGTGACACTTCATTACGCAGGCAGCATTAAATAGAGATGGGTGCTGGGGCTGAAAGAGGCCAACTACTTCTAGTGGTAAATTTCAGCTTTATCCTATCCATTAGATACAGGCTCTGGTCAAGGTTAACAAATGTAGGAGAAAACACCTAATTAAAAATTCACACACAAAATAATTATGGAGGTTGGAGATTTAGGTTATATACAACAAGGTTACCTTGGCAGAGCTTCCGTTGTAGAGGGGAAAATGGGGAGCTGAAGCCTCTGTTTAATAAGGGCCTGAAGCCACTCCTGCTGTCTAGTCAGTCCAGGATCCACTCCAAACAATAGTGGCTTCAGCCCTTCCTTTTCCTCTGCCCTGCACAACACTGAACTATAATTCCTAGAAAGCAAGAGACAATAGCTCCTAGCTGCTTCTTCAAGGAATACTTTAGAATTGTGTTTCTTAAAAAAATAAAATAAAAAATAGCCTTTCTCAGTCCTGTCTGGGTTGTAGGCAAGGAATTGGGGCTATATGCCAAATCATACCACTCTTTCTGAATATCCATACCCCCACCCTCACTCCAGCCCCTAACCAATTGTAAGGGGCTGCAAACTGGCTAAGGGTGGTAATACTGTGTTGATGTTTTTGACTGGGTAGTCTATGTCTAAAACTGGCCCTGGTTATTTAGCATTTTATGTATCCCTTGCAGTGATGTGCTGGGAGTGGCTATTGGGTTATGGTGGGAGTCTCTTATTAAAATTCTGTCAGCAACTTGCAGAGGAGTTGTGATTTCCCTTTCCGGGCATGCTGTAAAATAAAATGTGCCAAAGATGAATTATTCCTGGGGCTTCTGAAGACAAATGTTTTGCCTGTGGAATGTACCATGTTGCATTATGTCAGATGTTTAAAAACAAAAAAGAGCTCTCCTATCTTTTAAAACATAAATGGGACATAGTGTTATATTGTCAATTCATTTTATGAACTTTGATTTAATTTAAATCACATGTTCTTGTATGTAGGTGCTTGTGTAATAGTTTAAAATAGAGAATAAAAGGTTTAATATCACCCAATAAGAATATATGTAATGTACTCTTGTGTACCTGTATTTTAGGAACCAAGTATTGGCTAAATATTTGCAGTCCTGTGACACTTCCTGGGGGTACCCAGTGTGGTGAAGCACCTTTCTCCCACCTGCCCTTAGCATAAGGAAACCTTTTCTGTGCCAGCTATGAGTCAACTCCCTGATCCCACTGGCCACAGGCACCACAAGTATTCCCCACTCAGCTTTTGCAGGCTCCTGCTGTCTACAGGTTAGTGATAGGTCCCTCTGGAGTCCCTGCTGCACTGGACACTTACAGTGTTCACAGAGTCACTGCTCCCCAAGAACCCATACACCCCAGCTTACCAGCTTCACCTCTGGTCACTGCTCTGCTTAGCACACAGCACTTAGATAAGTTTATAGTGAAAACAAGTAAAAGATTATTTGATAAAGGACAGGGATTCAAGTGATAGCAAGTAGAAATATTGGAAACAGATGGTTACATATAAAAACAATAGGTATTCTAGAACCTAGACTTACTTAACTAGTTACTGTCATGTCTTATAGAGAAACACTCACCCCAGGTCCTTCCAGTGTATTGCAGCCAGGCTTCCCTATGATCTTCCATTCATGAGACAAGTCACACACTCAGCTTGCTTCCTTAGTGAAAAAGATCCCAGGTATCTCTCTGCACCCTCAGTTATACTCCCCAATCCATTGTGTTTACTAGCAAACCCACTGCTTCCCTGATGTTTTTTCTGTGTGCCTCTTTCTTGTCAGTTACACAATCTCTCGATTTGGCTTAGGCTAGATTGGCCTCTGTTGTGAAGTGATCAATACACACATGACCAGCCAGAGAGGGAGAAAAGAATCTCTTCCCTCCTACCTGACAGGAGCATGTTTTACCACTGTCTGGTGACCTGCCTTAACTCATGTACCTTAAAAATGTAATTTTCAGTACAGGTACATTATTCCGTAGACATTAGCTGTACAAATATTTCGCAATGATTATGATGACCAGTGTGCTCTTGAGGCTTGGTAGAAACTTCACCCTTTGATAAACTTAATATGAGTATATCTGATTAAGAGATCCCTGTAAAATTCTGTGCAATCCCTGTGCCCTCTGCCAATTGGCATCAAGGTCATGTGTCTGATTTTGGTTATTAGATAGGGCTTTGGTTAAATGCAGAAATGCATTAATAGACTCCTCAGCCACTCATCTCTTCAGTTCTGCAAACAAACACACAGCTGGTACAGAGGGTGCATTACATGCCAAGACAAGGATTTTTTTTTATGGGAAACTGGTTAAAATATTGCTCACCTATCATTTTTTTTATTGGCAGACAATAGAATTATATAGAGTTTCATATTAAACATGTTACATTTAAGTGACCCTGGCACTATAGTGTCCAACATTAAAGATTCTTTTTGGTTTTAGAACTAACATACTTCTCTCCTCTACACTATTTTAAATTATTGCACTGAATTTGTTTTTGTCACATAGCCATGTCCTACAGGAAATTCTAACTAGGATTCGCAACTATGCCGGCTGGTGTCCTGACCTAACAGTTTTTACTACATTCTGCTCATCCCTAGTACTGGCCGTTCGCAAGCTATTTTTCTCCATGTATTGTAGTGTAACAGGGCCGCCCAGAGGATTCCGGGGGCCTGGGGCCATCGGCGGCGGGAGGTCCACCGGAGCCGAGGGACCGGCAAGCGGCAGGGGGCCCCCCCCCGCGGCGAAATGTCTAGAGCTGGCCCTGTTCGGTGGCGCGGGGCCCTTCCGTTCTGCGACCCGCCGCTGAAGTGCCCTGAAGACCCGCGGCGGGGGCCCCCCACCGGCGAATTACCGCCGAAGCGGGACCCGCCGCCGAAGTGCAGCCCGCTCTTCGGCGGTAATTCGGCGGCGGGGAGGCCCCGCCGCGGGTCTTCGGGGCACTTCGGCGGCAGGTCCCGCTTCGGCGGTAATGCGATGGCGGGGGTCCGCCCGGAGCGGAAGGACTCCCCCGCCAGCGAAGACCGGGAGCGGAAGAAGCTCCGGGGCCCGGCCCCGCAAGAGTTTCTGGGGGCCCCGAGCGAGTGAAGGACCCAGCTCCAGGGGCCCCGAAAAACTCTCGTGGGGGCCCCTGCGGAGCCCGGGGCCTGGGGCAAATTGCCCCTCTTGCCCCCCCGGGCGGCCCTGGTAACAGTAGTTATTGTTACAAGTAACACCTGTGACTAAAACTGAAAGAGATTAGAGGGAAAAAAAGTTCTCTACTTTTTTCTGTTTTACTATGTGTACAGTAGTTTTTATTGTTTCTGCTCTGAAGTCAGTTGAATTAATCAGTTTCTCCTGGTTTTTTTTTTTTTTTGTTTTTTGTGTGGTTCTTTTGCACAGCAAGGCCTGGGCCACTCTGTGTGTGAAAATCGATCTAAGATAGGCAACTTCAGCTACAAGAATAGCATAGCTGAAATTGATGTATCTTAGATCGACTTAGATTGATTTACTTCACATCCTCGCAGCGCGGGATCGACGCCCGCCGCTCCCCCATCAGCTCTGCTTCTACCTCTTGCCCTGGTGGAGTTCCAGAGTCAATGGGGAGCACGTTTGGAGATCAATGTATCGCGTCTAGATGAGATGTGATAGATCGATCCCCGATAGATTGATCACTACCCACCGATCCGGTTGGTAGTGTAGACGTACCCCAACAGCAGGAGAAAAATATTTTGTATACATGTTTCTTTTGTGACTGTAGAACCACAAAAATGAGCAGGGGGTCTCAAGAAAGGCACTTACCTAAAACCTCTTTGAATTCCTTTTTTTTCTTCTTCCAGACAAACTCATTAGATTTCAAAGTTAGTGTGCCTTCAAATGCACTCTTTCTTCAAACTCTTTTTAAAGCAGCCAGCTGCCTCTCTCAGTAACAGTCTGCCTAGCTATCTCATCCTTTTTTATTTTAAAACCTGTCTACTGAAATTTCAGAAGGCTTTTGAACATTATCAGTATTTTATCTGAGAGAGCTGATAACAGATCAAATTACTTTAGACACCTTCTGCAGGAGTCCATATTCTGAAGCAGTGGTTCACAGTAGCTATAATTTTCTCCACCAATGGAAGCAGCAAAGAATTTGCAGAAAACTGTTCTCCTGTAGCCTAGCAGATTTTAATGGTCTCCTAATCCAGTAAAGTAGGTTGCCTTGTAGGATGTATAACGGTTACTGGAAATCTTTAATATTTCAAAGATGGTAGTGACTGACTGAAAGTTTCGTGCCAGCCTACATAACATGACTGAGGGGGGGTTCCATTCCGGGTACAAGTACATAGCAGTACTTCCAGAACACTGTTAGGGTGCACAGTGACGCTGATGTCTGGTCTGCCTACTCGGTAGATTAATAAAGTACTCCTACTCTCCAGACAGTCTATTTGATACCTTTTCAACACCATTCCATTCTCTTTGTTAATATTAGTTATTTTTATTTTAGTTTCATTTGGCTGCTGTTTTCTTGAGTGTTCCACATCACAGAAGTTTAGTTGGCAATTTTCTTCCATTGCAGTTGTTCTGTTATGCTTCATTTTACAGACATCCCTTGATTTTTTTCTTTTAGTCTTCAAGAGCTAAAATCCCCTGAGATGCATCCAGTTATTTATATATTATTTTATCTGCCAAAGGATATCCCAGTGGATTACCAGCTTCCCACTTTCTTTCTCTGAGCTTTGAGAGTTCTGTAATTTTTTTGTATATTTTACTGGCCTTTTAGTCTAATACGAGCAGCCTAAGGCACCGACAGAAGCGCACACAATGATAATATTCTGAGGCGCTCCTTGTGGTGCCTCTGAACACCCAACATTTTGACTCTGTTAGAAGTCCTGTGTGGTTATGCACTGGAAGCACAGAGATGTCCAGAGCCTACAAGAAAGTAATCCACTGAGATGAAGAACGGTTACTGGTAAATAATTTTATTTTTTTTCTCTTAAGCCTTACACTTGCACCGTCTTATTAACCTGCTATGACTAGAGTGTTGAACCAACATATTAGAGGGAAGAATTATTAACCAAGTGCTGATATGGGGGATCCAAAAGATAGTATGACTCAACTTCAATTCATGCAGACTGGCAACATGTCATTTTCTCCCCACCACCCCAAATCTCTGAATTTTTGTCCCTTTTTTTAATGCATGCTTACAGATTACACTATGTTCTGATACCGAGGAACAGGGAGGTTTCAGAGCAAGTTGGCTATTGGTTGTTCTGGAGTGCTCTGAGGCAATGAGACGCAGGATATAGTTTACTAAGCATTGGCACTAAAGAGAGATTCCCCCCCCCCCACACTATGGCACAAAGCCATACAAAGTTCTCCAAAGAGATTGGAACAAAACATATTTTCCCTCCTCAATTACACAAGAATTAAAATAGCATACTGTTTTAAGACAGAGAAAACAAATAGTACTTTGGTTTTTGGTTGGTTTTGTTTTTGTTGGTGTTTTTTTTTTTTTTAGTCTTTGCGTTTATCTGTGCAAAAAATGTCCTAATTCAGAACTGTGGTGAGGAAAGTTAATCCTATTTTGTTCCTTGAATAATCTTCCATTCCTTGGTTTGTTAAACATTCTTGGCACTTGCAAGACAAAGAAAAGATAATACATAGTTCTGAAGAATAACCTTTTCAGTACTTATAAAATCAGATCCCTGTAAAACAAGATCTTAATAGAAGTTTATAACTGAATCTTTTAAATGTCAAAATGGAAAAGTAATTTGCAGATTTTAGTGTTTTAATAAAAGTTGTTAAAAATCCACACAGTAACATAATTTACCAGTCGCAAAACAAATATACTCTTCAAGCATGTTTTAGAGGATTTGTCTCTGTTAGCCTTGGCTATAGTTTAAATACATAGGGAAAAAAGGCAGCTTTGGCTATAGTTTACATTACCTAGTGCTGGAAGTCCAAGATCGCAACAATTAGGTGTGCAGATTAAACAAGTAGCTGGATTTTCTTAATAGCACAGCTATTAGGTAACAGGCTTAGCATTGTAAGCGGCAAGACTGCTGAAAGGAAGCCTTTGGAATCAAATTAAATATAATAGAGTCAGGGAAAATGCCTAGTGGATATATTTAGTCTCTGATCTTTCTCGACTAGTGCTTTTTAGTCTGCTCAACTGTATTGCAGTGTTCATACGAAAAATCCCTTTTTTTGTTGCTTAAAGAATTCTAGGGTGTGTCAGCAAGAGAGGAGCTGGAGCAAAGGTCAGACTGCACAACCGGTAGGGGACTCAATGGAGTTAGGTACATGTGTGGGACGATGCATTAGCTTGGGGCAATAGGAGGAGAAGAGACTCAGACATGGGATGGGCAAAGACAGTGCTGTTGGGTGAGATGTTTGTGTTGTGGAAAGAGCTGCCCAGCTAGCCAAGCAACCCTGACTCTGCAAAAATGTGTTTTCAGTTTCAAATCTAAATCCCGAGCTTTCTGACGCTAGGACTGCTTGTTTAGTGCAATAGGGAGTGATGGCAGTGTGAAGGGAGTATAGAGGCAAGCGATCTTCAAGGCAAGAGATAACAAAAGGAGCAGAAAGGTAACAAATCAAAGTATAGTATTGCAAATAAAATTGATCAGGGAAAGTGTTAAAATAACTAACAAATGAAAATGGAGACAGCTAGTGAAATGCAAGGGAAGAGTGAATGGAGCCGGTCTGCCAGCAGACAGCCTGTTCCAGCATTCAGCAAAAATAATAGCAGTAAAACAGTCATCCAGAATGGCCTCCACGCTATACACTGAAAAGTAAGGGCCAAAGGTACTCTTTTTCAGGCAGTTAATTCTTTTTAGACACTAGCAGTTTGGTCACTCATTAGCTGATAAAAAGTCTGAATGCTACTTTGTTGCGATCTTTAGTGAACGTGGTAGCAGATGTACTATATTTATTTTTAGGACACTTCGCTTACATTTTTTAAAACGTGTCAATGTGAAGCAGTGGAAAGAGAAATGAGGTATCTCTCTTCTCCACATGGAGTGATCAAACAGGAGAACAGAAGCAGCAGCAGATTCTGGATTTAGAATGAGTAACTGAAATTAGGGAGGTTTTCTAAGGATGAATGGGTGCATCCTTCTAGTCTTTTGTTTGAAATTCATATGTTGGAGATGGGCGAGCAGCTATGGAATGTAGGTTGCCAGGGCGGGGTGGGAGCATTGCACAGAGGTCTGTGACTCAGCATGCACTGCAGACTGCAAACTGCACACAAAGTTTCCCAGGGAGTTCATGAAGCAGTGAGTGAAATGTCTGGGATTTGATCATTCCCAACAAGAGAAGAAACTCTCTCTGATAATCAGGATACAGAATGGGGCATTGAGATACAGTGGTCACCAATAAATGGGCAGTATTTGCCAACACATATTACTTAGTTCATAGAATCATAGAAGTGTAGTCTGTAGAAGAGAAAAGTGAAGGGGGATTTGATAGCAGCCTTCAAATATTTGAAGGGGGGTTCCAAAGAGGATGGAGCTCGACTGTTCTCAGTGGTGGCAGATGACAGAACCAGAAGCAATGGTCTCAAGTTGCAGTGGGCGAAGTCTAGATTGGATATTAGGAAATACTATTTCACTAGGAGGGTACCTAGGGAGGTGATGGAATCTCCATCCTTAGAAGTTTTTAAGGCCCGGCATGACAAAGCCCTGGCTGAGATGATTTAGTTGGTGTTGGTCCTGTCTGGATCTGTCTGTGTTAGCAGACAAAAAAGAATAGCGTATTGATGTAGAAGGTAATTATACAAATCTGAAGAAATTTGGACCTCTCTGGAGATACATTTGTATAAAAAATAGTAAGATGACTCTCAGAATGCCAGACCGTTTTTCCCCTTCCCTGCTGGTCCCATCCTTTCCTTCTCTCCCTATGCCTGTAGGTCTTCTCCTATTTTATTATGGTTTCCCCCGCCTAACATTTTATGTCTATGTAGTATTGTCTGGTCTTGTAGCTTTCCATTTGTAAAGCTGAGTAATTGCATAATTCTGTTGGTGATCCTGTGAAACAAGCAGTATTTTCTGTAAATCATATACCTGTTTGTACTTCTCATTGTCTGCTTCTTTATGAAAATCAATAAAATTAATCACAGACACACAGAAATCTTGAGCTAGCTCTCCAGATTATATTAAAGGGCAAGTCACCCTACTCATGAGGGTGTTTCCTTGATAAAGGAGAGGGAGCTGCTGGTAGGGTGTGTTCCCTGAGAAGTCCTCAACTCAGGATTACACGTCCCCTTATGCACTCGTGTTTACTGTATAGGAGCTTGGACTTACTACCATTCTGGACACACTGGAAAGCTCAGCATCCCCCCAAACCCACCCCAGCATTTGGAGAGGCAATGGAAAGATGATTCGATGGGGTTATTTATTGGCATGGGAGAGTTACATTCTAGACCCACATCTGATTATGATTGGAAACAGAGGAAGTAAATTGTTTTAATGTCTTATTTTTATTTAGAATTTTATGTTTTGGAAGGGGTGCCCAGAGCTTGGGATGGGCATTCTAGAATCTGGTTTGTATACACATCTAAGCAAATAAAACGGCAGTTAAAAAAACAGATATAACAACATTTATTTAGACTCCATCTACATTCCCTTATCCTCATGTAGCCCTAATGTGGGGCCTAAATGTTACAGCAAGCCAAGTGGAAGGCCTTCACATTAGAAAAATGTCACCCTACAGCAAGCAACAATAATAAGTATAAGGCAGGAATTTCCACAATTTTCCATAATATGAACCTCGCTATATAGAGTATTGTGAACACCCTGCCTTCCACAGAGGATGGTAGAATACCCCTGTGACAACTACAGAAAATGCTTGCATAAAACGTTAATCACACTATCTATTTTTTCTCTTCCTGGCATTTCTCCTCCTGTTTGGGTTCTCTCTGAAAAAAAACCAAGGATCATCATATGACCCACTAGCTCTCCATAAAACACTGGCACATACTTCTAAGGACCACTGTTGGGGAGCCACTGGTATTCAGTTGTTTATGAATCCCACGTTCTGTAATAAAGAACAAAAGGTCAGGTTTCAGGAAAGACCTTGTCTGGTGTCATACCAAGGGAGTCAGGAAAGCAAGCTGGGTCAGAGGCTGCTTGCATTCGAACTCTGGAGCTGTAGAATATAACACTGGCCTCTCAGCATATTTAGTAACAATCTCTTTCCTACAATGCTGCCTGTCTACTGACTGCATGGCTTATTGTTAATGAAATAAGTTCTGTGTCATGTTTAGAGAATTGTGATAAGCCTTGGAATTTAAATTCATAACTGCTAGACTCAACAGAGACCCTGTTTGTATGGCTCATTACAACAACTTGTAACTGACTAATTTCCTTCATTGTATGACAGCAGAGGTGTTACTTTCACATTTCATTTTAAGTGGTTCCTTGCAACGTGTGTTAACTCTTTATGCTTAATAATCTGTTTCACCTTGTATTTAGAGGGGACACACTGGTTAACTTTGCCAGACCTGAAGAAGAGCTCTGTGAAGCTCAAAAGCTCGTCTCTTTCACCAACAGATGGTCCAATAAAAGCTATTACCTCACCCCAACTTGTCTCTCTGAAAATTGTAGACTGTGCAATAGGAGATGATATAAACTTATGCAGATGCTGCAGGATCAACATCCAAAGTCAACTTTTTTGCTTCCAGTAGTCAGGTTATTGGAATCATGCAGTTCAAATGAAAACATACATTTCAGACAAGATATTTCGAACAAATATTTGTTAGTGTGAGCTGGTCTGTTAAGGACTAGACTTTCTGTTAGGGTTTATAGGCTCTTTGAGATTAACTAGGGAGGGTCATAGTATGGAGGATCATGTGAGGGCAGGACTACTTAAGACTTCCTGTGCATCACAGTGCCTTGCTCAGAACAGAGATTCAAGCTGAGCAGTATATGTTGTGAGGCACTTCTGGAAGAAGAAACAAGCCTCTGGAGGGTCTTAACCTGGGAGAGCCAGGAGCAGAGAGCTCTGGAGTGGGCAACAGCTAGCTGGGAAACTCTTCAGCAGCCAAGGGTTTGAAGTATGTCTGGGAATTGTCTGGATCAGAGGAAATAGGGAAACACCCAAGAGGGGCTCAGCAAAAGACCAGAGGGTCAACTCACTGAGACCTGAAGGAGTAAATGGCCATGGGAAGTAGTGGAAAGGGCACACTTGGGCTTGGGGCAAACTACTGCCTACAGTTTAGGCTCCCATGGAGTCATAGAGTTGGAAGGGACTTCGGGATGTCATCTAGTCCAATCATCTGCTCAAAGTAGGACCAATACCAATTAAATCATCTCAGCCAGGGCTTTGTCAAGCCAGGCCTTAAAAACCTCTAAGGATGAAGATTCCACCACCTCTCTAGGTAACCCATTCCAGTGCTTCACCCACCCTCCTAGTGAAATCATAGATCATCAGGGTTGGAAGAGACCTCAGGAGGTCATCTAGTCCAACACCCTGCTCAAAGCAGGACCAAATGGCCCCCTCAAGGATTGAATTCACAACCCTGGGTTTAGCAGGCCAATGCTCAAACCACTGAGCTATCCCTCCCCTCATAGTGTTGCCTAATATCGAACCTAGACCTCCCCCACTGCAACTTGAGACCATTGCTTCTTGTTCTGTCATCTGCCACCATTGAGAACAGCCTAGTTCCATCCTCTTTGTAACCCCCCTTCAGATATTTGAAGGCTGCTATCAAATCCCTCCTCATGGCTAGGACCTTCCTATGATGTCACCTAAAGAAGCTCCTGCCTCAAGGATAAAGACTGTTAAGACCAGAGGCAAAAGCCAGCTGTGCTGTGTAACACAGGGATTGTGGTCAGCTCTGATACAAGGTGAGAAGGAGAGTCCTGCATTGAGAATGAAGGAACTACTAGCCCAGATAGGGCAAAAGACACCGAGTCAACGCTGAAGAACATGTTCCATTTGGACTTGTGTGTTTTGTTTGCATTCTTATTCTGATATGGAAAGAGAGAACCAAAGTACTAAAATCATCCTAAAAACTTGGAGCTGACCAAATCAGCCACAGAGAGACTGAGGCCTGGTGGCACCAGAGAGTAAACTGTTTCATTTTGTTTAATCTGAAATATATTGCAGGATTACTTGGCATTACTGTTTTAGGAATATTAGCTCACAGTCCACCTGCATTTTTTTCAATGTATATAAGTTACTATATCTTAACATAAGTTAAATATAACTACTAGAGCTATAGTAAAAGGGGGAGGTGAGAAGGCATGGGTAAAAAGAGTGATGAATTTTGGCTTAGTGCTATCTTTATAATAAGGTAAAGGGATGCCTTTTAAACAAGAGACTTCCCAAGTGTTTGTAATAAGGAAGAGGCAGTGCTTACATCATTTTACTCAAATATTCACTCGCTAATTTGATTAAAGGGGGGGAATTAATTTCAGTCTCTATTCTCTTGTACAGCTCCACATAGTAATTTAATTTTACTGCAAATATTTCATGAAGCAGTTTTACCCAGTCCTTGTAACTAAAACAATGAAAGATTATTTTGTACATATAAAGAAAGTGCTTTTCTCTCTCTCTCTCTCTCTCTCTCTCTGTCGTCTTTCTTGATACAAAGTTCTGCTCTCTTCTTAACATTTGAATTCCACGAGAAACATGGTTTTGATAAAGTCAGGTCTCTGGGCCAATCTGTTTACTGTCTTCCACGTTCAACAGTCTTTTCCTGACCTGCAATGTTATCCTGTCAACCCTATTATAAATTCCAGTACTGCAGGTCACTAAATTAGAAGTGCTCATGATTTTTAGTAATTCAAAGCCCATTTGGCAGGAACATATAGGGTGTGTGGTTTGGATTAGAATCAAATTGGGCTTCATTAATCTGAGTTAATTTAGTTCATTTGATGTGAAACAACAAGAAAAAAATCTTAGTGTAATGGTAATCCGCTTCTGTGAGGCATGGACAATAGTGTCAAAGTGTATATTTATAAGAAACTAAAAGATTAATGCAGCTGCAGCATTAGCGTTACATAAAAAATGTCCAGTACTGAATGAACAATTTTTTTGTAGGGCAATTGAATGATCAGAATAACTAATGAACATATTCAGACAGTGAATGTAGCTTATTTTAAGCCTGTAAGAGTTAAAAACTGCAGTAAAGTATTTATTTATTGTAAACAAGG
The DNA here is from genome assembly GCF_025201925.1 of Gopherus flavomarginatus. NCBI lineage: Eukaryota > Metazoa > Chordata > Testudines > Testudinidae > Gopherus > Gopherus flavomarginatus. The sequence continues at coordinate 76,888,375 of NC_066617.1, read as the reverse complement.
CTTTAATTGTCTTTTTAATTATAGAAAGAAAACACTCTGATCTGAGTTCATGAAGTGAGTTTAGTTACTGAACCAAAAATACATTCCCCACCCCCTCACCCAGCCCCAACCCTCAACTCCCTTTGTGTAACACTGGGACAGCCAAGGCCTTATCTCCAGGGGATTTGAAAAAGGACTCTGGCACTTAAGCAAAACCCAGGCTGTTCTTTCTTGAAGTTCTGTGCATCTGTGGGCGTTGGAACAACGTGGAGCTTGCCAAATGGAGCCTTATGGAAAGAGTCTCCAAGACAGCCAAATCCCATGTTTTGAAGTCTATTGAATTTAGACTTGCCAAAGCAGTGGTGATTGTCAAGTGTCTGTGGGATCCTTAGTGATTTAGAATTGGACAGCATAAAGACTTGGTAATCCATTTACTGAAAACTCTTGGGACACGTTTCTACAAAATGTTTTCAGATAGGCTGGAGATTAGTTCCTAAACGGCCTATGATGGATGACCTGAGCCACCTGCGAGTGAACTCTCCAGAGTCTTGTTACTGCTTCTTTGCATTACTGCACATTCCAGTCACTAAGGATTATGGATGGAGGTTTTCATTGGTTTAGACACCCTCTGAAAACATAAGCGCATGTCATCACAAACACGTGCAAAGAGTCAAGATTTTCCTAGCGAAGGGAAAACCCGAAGAGTGATGAGACACCATATTCTTTGTTTTCATGAATATTTAGGGCTACAGTATACTGAATTCAGTTTCACTAATGAAAATTGACATTTTCACTTGAATGAAGTAAAAGGAATTTTAGTGGACAAGAAAAAGTATACACAATACAATATGCAAGTTTATTTTTCCCCAGGCTCCTTAAATAAAATGGCGTAAAAGGGCTTGTTTCAGTGGCTTTATGTATTAGAAACTTGGCTCCAATGTGTTCTGCTATCAAAATGATTTGTGGTACAACACTTTAAACAAAAAAGGCACTGGCCTCTTGACCTAAGCATGTATAATCTGTATAGAACACTTGGTATTTAAAAATAATACCTACCTCTGCTGTGGCTTGATCACTTTTCTGATGAAGAATTGAGAGCACTAACAACATCAGGTGGAAAGGATAATATTGTTTCACCTTTTTGCTGGGATAACAAATAGTCATAAACATGTTTCCTAGTTTTCTCAGCCTCCGTGAGTGTAAAATAATGATTAAAATATTAGCATTGGCATCTGTGCCAGCCAGTTGTTTATGAAGGGAGTGTTTACTACTGCAGATTCTGTGAGGCTCCTGTAGCCGAGACACCTTTTTTCAATTCTGTTGTGCTAAAAAGCATGAATTCACAGTGTGTTTCTGCCACCTTGTGCTGACTGTCACCCACTGCAACTATAGCTTAGCCCCAGACAAGCCTATAGTTAATACTGAGTGTTAGTGTACTGAAAACTTTGACTCTTATGTCAGGTTATGAGTAAGAGCCAGGCTTTTGTGAAATAGTTGCATTAAAGTTTCACAACCATTTAAGGTTATTTTCGTACATGAACACACACAAAAGCTCACCCAAACTTTTGGATAGGCTCTTGTCTTCAAGTTTCTCCTAGCTTTTAGGTCACCAGTTCATAGTTTTTTATTTTTTAAAGCATGGCTCAGAAATAAGGGGAAGAACAATTTTTTGAAGTGCACAAGAGATAAAATCAATGTTTTTAACTCTCCTGTGATGGCTCTGGATTGCTTTCAAATTAACTCAGCAATTCACTCGGCAGCTTCAGGGTCTCTTCCTAGTGACAGATAAGCCGCACCATGACACATGCTTTAGAGTCTCATAAAGTTCATTTCCTTATGTAAAGGTTAAAGCAGTTTTTCTCCTGCATGCTGCGCGACTTGATCTTGTTCTTCCTGGGAACAACCTGAACCAGTCATGCATGTGTATGAAGCAGTGGGTAGATAGGTATGTTTTTAATTTTAAAGACGCTGCCTGTTTTGTTTGTCTATTCCCTCATCTTCATTCCACTCAACATTCCATTCATTCAGAGACTCAAACTGTTTACATCGTCTGCAGCCTTACAGCTATCCAAGAAAGGAGACATTTTGATTTTTCTAAAGAGCTCTGTCTCCGGGAATTCCCACCACGGATTAATGGGTCTGTGTGGGGAGCAGGCAGGAATTTAAAGCTCTTTAAGCCCTTGGCAGTAGCTAGGCATGTCTCATAGTCAGTTCATTTGGCTGTAGTCTGTAGCTGCCCTGGGCCACCGAGAGAGTGACTCTCAGTATTTCCCCCTGGAATTGAAATTAGCGAGAGAGTGACTCTCAGTATTTCCCCCTGGAATTGAAATTAGGAAGGGGTTTGAATTTACGGGGGGGGGGGCGGGAGGGGGTGAGACCATGAGGGCAAAGGCGGGCAATATGGCACCATAGTAAAAATTGAAAAATGTGTCACAACCATTTCATTAGATTTAACTTATGTTTTAAAATCATCACACACATTAAAGCTGGCTGCTCAAGCCTTCGATGAAGCATGACCTCTACATCCTTCTTGTTGTCTTCTTTCAGAACACAACATTCTATTCAGCTGTAGCTGTTGTGACTGGAAGTAGCAAGAGATGAATTCCTACTTCTTTCATCCCAGGAAACATAGCACAAAGATTGGGTTGAGACACTAGTAATGATAAAAAAAAATAAGTCGAAGTCAAATCTTCATTCATTCATTGTATGACATTCCACTCCTGTGTTCAGATTCTCTATTCTGTCCTGATCATATGGGAGTTCCATTGCTGTCACTGTTTAAAAGACAAACATCTGTAAAAGCTACACAGAGGTTGAGTAGAATCCAGAAGTCACTGTTGTAGATATGTGAGAATAAAGTCTCTGTACTTTTTCAGCTGGCTTAAGAAATACGTCTTGTCCTCTTCACTTAAGGATTCAGTATAAGAGCCATCATTAGCCAACTTCTGGACTGAAGCCTTTACTTCTCCCAGTACATTTTCAGTGGATATATTTCTGATAGATCCAAGTGTAGCTTCTGTTGCTGGACAAAGATCTACTAATGTTGTAGCAGATCCCTGGATGGCATTGTTTAATGACCCAGGAGATTTCAACAGTAGACTTACATGTCTACTGTAGACTTACATGTCAACAGTAGCTTCATGCCTTCCCCTCCCATTCCTATTGCAGCTACTATTGTCCAGCTGCAGAGTCAATGAACATGAGGGCTCCAGGCCTATTTGCAGAGCTCTTTAGAGAGGTCTCCTTTGATCATATGGCCATCAGCAAGGTACCCAGCAGCATCAAGCTTTGTCCTCTGCTTGCTTTGGACCACTGTTGAGCTTTCAGTGCTCTCCTCAACTATGCTTTCAGTGCTATGAACTTCATGCTTTATTGCTTCAAGGCATCCCTCGATGCTGAATGTAGGCTTCAGAGCTCCAGTTCAGCAGGATTTGAGGCATCCATCTCAACACTCTGAATGTTGCATCAAATTATTTTGTTACTTTCCCCCTTCCTCCTTCTCCTCTTCCTTTTTTCTTTTGGATAAAGTAGTACTCAAATGAAATGATGAAAGTGTTCAGAGAGTGCCTACATCATTCCCCCTTTCCCCTCAACAAAGCTAATGACTGTGCTAAGAGAGATGGTGACTGATGACTCAGTGAGGAAACATTCCAAAGCTCTCCTGGCTGCCCTCAGTTCTTTTGCTCAGCATGGCTTGAAAGTGGCCTAGAAATCCTTGAAGGCATTGGCCTCAAAAGATCCAGAGTTGAGACCGGTGTCCCTACCTGCAGCACTGTAAGTCTGAAAAGATAAGCCCTAGTTCCCTGCTTCCACTATTTTGATATGACAAGCTGTATCCTCCTACCTGAACTGGTGTATCTTGAATTGGTGTATCCAGCACTGATCAGAACATCAAGGCTCTCAGCATGTCCAATTTGACCATGATCAAGTGAAGAATATTTTCCATGGAACCTGGGCTGTAGTGAGAGGGGTCCATTCAGTGACATGACATCCAGCGCCACCTGTGCTGGTAGGAAAGCTGCAGACAGTATCTCTGTCAGTGGTACTCTGACAGCATCAACACATTGTACTGCATCACATGTTTGTGATAAGATGATCATTGCCTACGAAAAGGAAGAGGGATGTTACTTGGATGCGGAGGCTTCTAAGCCCTTACCATCTAAACAGGAAAAACCTCCAGGTTTTTTAAAGGTTTCTGAGTGAATGGCCAGATGATCCCTTGAAGAAATCCAGTCCCTCATGGCAAAAAATGCCATGAAACCCACCCCAGTGCGTAAAAGAGGAAAGAAGTCTTTTGAAAATCACTATTATTATTTTTATTAATTATTACACACATTTTGAACGCATCCACCACTATAGTATTTGGGTACTCAAATACATATTACTGCAGCTCCATCGTTGGTGCTAAAAATTTGAAGATTGTCTAAGGAGGAAAAAACTTTAATTCCCATCATGATACTCAACAGGAGACTGCATATGCTGAAAAAACATCCTTTCCTTTTACAGAGCTGGAAACTGCAGCCTGCCAGTTTCCATGGCTGCATACCTAGATATGCAGGAAATTGTTTTCCTTTAGTCTTTTGATTTCAGTATCTTGCAGATGCATTTTGTTTCAGTGATATCTATATGTAGAGTGTTGAAAAGTAGCGAAGATTTATAGGAGAATGTGCAAGCCTTCCATTGAAAATGAATGGGGTGGGAGTTGGTTTAGTCCTCATAAATTTTCCTTCAAGTCTCAGCTGTATTTTTTCAGATAGAACTCTGAATATCAAACCAGATACAGAGAAGACTTAGTGACTAATTCTCGGTGGATGAGAAGTTTCATACCCTAGATTCTAAATACACATCCTCAAGGCTTGGAAATCCTCTACATAACTATGCAAGTATCACACCTTAATTTCTTTCTGTCTTCCCTCATTTTCCACATAGTGGAGCTATAACTGCACTAAGAGAAGTGGAATGTGTATCAGGGATCAACACTTAAGGAAATCATAGTCTGAACTGACCCAAAGGTGCTGCCTGTCAACTGAAAGAGAAGGCGGGATAATTCATCAGTCTAACTTTGTGGATCGCTAGGTGCAAAAATTGGGTTCTGATCTTAATCCAGCATGAATGAGCAATGAAGTACATAGAGTGCTTCCTTGTGCCATGCCATTTCTTTACTTTAAGATACAAATCTTATCTTACAGCAGTCTAGTATATTTCTCTCAAGGAAGTGAGTTGTTTGTTTTTCAGAACAGGTCCCATAATGCTTTCATTTAGGAGTAGTGGCTAGTGCCCAGTAGATAAGCTTTTCATTTCTAAAGTGGAAGTACATAGCACCTCAGTCTTGCAACTATGGCCTTGTCTACACCACCAGGATAAATTGACCTAAATTACCCTACTCCAGCTTAGTAAATAACATAGCTGGAGTCGACATAGCTTATGTTGACTTATTGCAAGGTTTTCACTGCACTGTGGTTGAATTACCTTACTCTTCTCGGGGAGCTGGAGTACCAGAGTCAACTGGAGAGTGCTCTGCTGTTGATTTAGTGGGTCTTCAGGAGGTCATCTAGTCCAACCCCCTGCTCAAAGCAGGATCAATCCCCAACTAAATCATCCCAGCCCAGACTTTGTCAAGCCTGACCTTAAAAACCTCTAAGGAAGGAGATTCTGCCACCTCCCAAGGTAACCCATTGCAGTGTTTCACCACCCTCCTAGTGAACAAGTTTTTCCTAATGTCCAACATAAACCTCCCCCACTGCAACTTGAGACCATTAGTCCTTGTTCTGTCATCTGGTACCACTGAGAACAGTCTAGAATAGATCCATCCTCTTTGGAACCCCTTTTCAGGTAGTTGAAAGCAGCTATCAAATCCCTGCTCATTCTTCTCTTCTGCAGACTAAATAATCCCAGTTCCCTCAGCCTCTCCTCATAAGTCATGTGCTCCAGCCCCTTAATCATTTTTGTTGCCCTCCATTGGACTCTTTCCAATTTTTCCACATCCTCTTGTAGTGTGGGGCCCAAAACTGGACACAGTACTCCAGATGAGGCCTCACCAATGCCGAATAGAGGACAATGCTTTTACTTATACAGCCCAAAATGCTTGCCAATTACAGAACCAGTTTCTCCTCTCTTGGTTTTCACACCTCAACTGCTAGAACAGGGCCTCATCCTCCCTGATTGAACTGACCTCATTATCTCTAGCTTGCTTGCTAGCACACATATATATACCTGCCCCTGGATATTTCCATTACATGCATCTGAGGAAGTGGGTATTCACCCACGAAAGCTCATGCTCCAAAACGTCTGTTAGTCTATAAGGTGCCACAGGATTCTTTGCTACTTTAGCCCAAAATGCTGTTAGCCTTCTTGGCAACAAGGGCACACTGTTGATTCATATCCAGCTTCTCATCTACTGTAAACCCTAGGTCCTTTTCTGCAGAACTGCTGCCTAGCCACTTGGTCCCTAGTCTGTAGCAGTGCATGGGATTCTTCCATGCATGAGGGAACCAATTATGAGGTAAAGGCTTGGAAAGAGGTATAGAAGTAGTGATACAGAAAGGAGAAGAATGAGAAGAATTAACACTTGAGCTGTTTGTTGGCTAGATGAATGATGGAGCACTGCAGAGGTGAGCCATACTGTCACAGATTAGATTAGCAAATATGTGGGATCAACATCTGAGGTGGGAGGCATCATATTATTATGATAGAAATATAGGGGAAGATGGAACCTAATGAAAAAATGTGGCCTTGGTACAGCAATGGTCCTCAATAGGAGGAGGGGAAGAAAACTGTGAGATTAAAATATGGTCTGGGAGCAGAAAGGGAACGTATGAACACGTGCAGAGTAGAGAGAGGTACAAACCATAGGAAATTATCCATTAATGCAAATGAGGATAACTCAATCATAAAAAGTTAATCACTCTGACGATGGTGGGAGTTAGTTTCTTCCACAATGTATTTTGTTTTGTAAATCTTCTAACTTTCCTTTAATCTTGATGAAGGTTTTATATGATAAATAAGATAATACATCAGCTGGGCAATGTGTGATCTACAGTGGTTTGGGTAAAAATAAAACAGATTTTATGAGCACATCATGATGATTAATATCCTGGCCTGCAGGCCACTGGAGATGCATTTATCTAAGAAACTTTATGACATGCTTAAACTTCTAAAAAAGAGATGGGGCTGGTCACAGGATATTCTCAGAGAGGGCCCCCAACCTCTGGAATTTGCTCCCTATTTTGGTCCAAAATAACCAACATTTGATTATCTATTTGGGGGATATATGAGGATATGGTGACCAAACAGCAAGTATGAAAAATAGGAACAGAGTGTCGGGGGTAATAGGTGCCCATATAAGAAAAAGCCTCAAATATCAGGACTCTCCCTATAAAATCAGGACATCTGGTCACCCTATATGAGGATGCCAGCCTAGGTATGATATGTGGTTTTTTTTCTGGAAATTTTTATTGTCAGCTGATTAAGGTAAATTATTATCACCATTTGATAATTAAGGTTGCTGGGTGGAGGAGTAAATTTATTTGTATATTAGTATTTATGCTACTGGATTGGTGGCCGCTACAAGTCTGATTGAGGCATAGTGCTCAGAGCTTTTGTAGGTCTGTTCTTTTTAATGTTAAATCTTAAGAAATAACAAACTGTAAGAATATCATCATAATTTTAACATGAAATTTCAGTTGTTATAGTGACTGTAATCCAGGGATCGGCAACCTTCGGTATGCGGCTCGCCAGGGTAAGCGCCCTGGCGGGCCGGGCCAGTTTGTTTACTTGCTGCATCCGCAGGTTTGGCTGATTGCAGCTCCCACTGGCCATGGTTCGCTGTCCCAGGCCAATGGGGGCTGCAAGAAGCGGCGGCTAGCACGTCCTTTGGCACATGCTGCTTCCCGCAGCCCCCATTGTCCTTGAGTGGCAAACCATGGTCAGTGGGAGCTGCGATCGGCCAAACCTGCGGATGCAGCAGGTAAACAAACCATCCCAGCCCACTTGGGGGCTTACTCTGGCGAGCCGTGTGCTGAAGGTTGCCTTGCTGTAATCTCAAATTTAAAAAATGCTCTAGTATCTAAAGCACAGAGAGTTTCACAGCAGATCCCAGACTACAACCCACATCTCTGCACTTCTTCCTTGCCTTTGTCTGGACCTCAAATTCTTCATCTATAATATGTTCCATAAGTATGGAGCACTTCCACCTGTGTCTAAGGCCTGTTCTACACTTAAAAATTAGATCAACGTAGCTGCAGCTCTCAAGGTGAGCGCCATAGTTAAACCAACCCTACCCCTGGCGTATACTTGGAGAGGTCAACGAATGAATTCTTCCATCGACCTAGCTATTGCCTCCCGGACAGGTGGATTAACTATAGCGATTGGGGGAAAAACCCTTGTGTCGCTGTAGGATGCATCAACACTATGGTGCTATAGCTGCAGCGCTGAAGCACCCATAGCATGGACATGGTCTAACCCAATGCATAGACTGTAGACAGGCTCCATACATACTCACTTTCTGGAGTTTCTTTGCTATTAATTTAAATGGCAACAAAAATAAATGTGCAAGTGCTTTCACCTGAGCTTGGCTGGTTTCTGGGTTGCTCCCTGCAGTGCCCCTCTGCTGCAGATAGACTCAAATCCTTTAATATCGTCTGGTAGAGCTATTGATCTGGCTGCCATGGAGATTCAACAGAAGAGCTCTCCCAAATCTTTGCCAGATCCTACAGTACTCTTTTACATCAACATACTTCCCTATAAAGCATCTTGAGGCTCAGTTCACTATTTGTAAAGCACTTTGGGTGGAAGACACTATTGAACCGAACATATGCTGAATATAATGCTGATGTGAACTTGGGAATTTGAATTTGAATTCTCCTCTGTTTTCTCTTCTCCAGACTAAACAAACTCAATTTTTTCAATCTTCCCTCAAAACATGACCTATAAGGGAAGATTGAAAAAATTGGATTTGTTTAGTCTGGAGAAGAGAAGACTAAGAGGGGACATGAAAGCAGTTTTCAAGTACATTACAGGTTGTTACAAGGACGAGAGCAAAAAATTGTTCTTAACCTCTGAGGATAGGACAAGAAGCAATGGGCTTAAATTGCAGCAAGGGTGGTTTAGGTTGGACATTAGGAAAAACTTCCTAACTGTCAGTGTGGTTAAGCACTGGAATAAATTGCCTAGGGATGTTGTGGAATCTCCATCATTGGGGATTTTTAAGAGCAGGTTAGACAAACACCTATCAGGGATGGTCTAAATAATGCTTAGTCCTGCCTTGAGTGCAGGGGACTGGACTAGGTGACCTCTCGAGGTCCCTTCCAATTCTGTGATTTGGTTATAATCAGGGAAATACAGGACTGGAAGGGACCTTGATAGGTCATCTGGGTACTGGAGATTATCCATACTATAGAGTTCCTTTTCTTCCCACTTGACCCACCCCTGCCCTCCAGGGACCCACCCCAACAAATGATTGGGAATCAGATTCTCTGCTTCTCAAGGTTGTGATAGAGGGTGTCCTGCCTAATACCAGGGACGAGTGTTCTACTCACCATATTTCCTTGTGCCAAAAAGACAAACAACAAAAAAACAAGGCAGAGGCCCATCCTGACCGTCAACCTCTCAATATTTTCATCAGGAAGCTGAAATTCAACATGGGCACACTGACGCTGATAATCTCCTCCTTCCAGGAGGGAGTGTGTGTCTAGACATGAAAGATGCGTATTTCCATGTCGACATTAACCCATCTCACAGGAGGTCCCTCTGGTTCAAGGAGGGGCAGTGGCACTACCAGTTTCATTTCCTCACCTACGGTCTTGAGACAGCACCAAGGTGCAGCACTGCCCAAATGCTAGGTGGACTGCGTCTGAACGGGCGTGGCTTGTGCATGCGTGTACCAGCTGCCACACATGGTCCAGCTCTGTGTCCATGATGCCAGCAGCAGCGTGGGGTCTGGCTCCAGCCCACCCTGCATGAATCAAACCTCAGCCATCCCTTGGTAGGGGGCTCATTGACTGTTCTGCTCCGGGGCCCAGAATTGCTGTCGGTGGGTCTGACCTCGGCTGTCTATATCAACGAGCATGTTCTGCTTGGGGGGGAGGGGGCGGTAAGCAGCGCCTCTCATGGTGCTGCTCTCCTGCTCCCCTGGGCAGGTGACCTTCAATATGCTTTTCCCCCATTCCCCTTATACCTCAAGTTCTCCTGAAAGTTTGCCAGGATGGGGACATGGGCATCCTCCCAACACCCTATTGCCCCCAGGAATTCTGATTCACAGACCTCCTGAGACTTTCCACCAGTCAGGTCTGGCAGTTCCCAGTTCTTCTCACAGAGGATCATGGGAGGCTCAGGTGCCTCAATCCGAGCTCCCTCCACCTCATGGCCTGGTGTTTGGGTGGGTATCAGACTTAGAATGTGCCAGGGCCAACTCCAAGTTTTTTGCTGCCTCAAGCAAAAAAAATTTCCCGTGCCCCCCCGGCCCTGCCCCAACTCTGCCCCTTCCCCAAATGAACGGCCCCGCCTCCTCCCCCCGGGCGCACCTCATTTCCCCTCCTATCTGGGGAAGAAGCGGAGTGGCGGTGTGCTTGGCGGGGGAGGGAGCAGTTCCTCCGTCCTCCCCTCAGGGTTACTTCCTGCGGCCCTCCCTGCCCCCCTCACCGCTGTAGTTCACCTCCACTCCGCCTGCTCCTCTGAGCACGCAGCCACCGCTCTGCTTCTCCCCTCTCCCTCCCAGGTTTGCAGTGAGCAGCCCACTTATCCTCATCCTAAAGACAATAGACTTAGCCTTAAGCACCCTCCAAGTACACCTAGTGGTGCTTAGTGCCTTCTTTCCCCCAGTAGAGGGACTCCCTAGCTTCATACACCCAACGACAGTATGTTTTAGGAAAGCGTTGCTCAGAACCATCCCACCAGTTGGTAAACCCATGTCCCAGTGGGATCTTAACCTTGTATCTCTCACAGGGCCTCCCTTCAAATGTATGGCAATCTGTACCATGAGCCACCTTTCCATGAAAGTGGCATTCTCAGTAGCCATCACTTCGGCCAGGTCAGTCAGTGAGCTACTGCTACGATGGCAGACCTTCTCTACATGGTTTTTCACATGGAGAAGATTTCCCTACAGTTACACCCCAAATTCCTCCCCAAGGTAGTGGCTGAATTTCATCTCAACCAATCAGCCACATGCCTCACCTTAAGACAAGAAACTGCACTCCCTTAACGTCAGACACGCCTACTATTTATCTGCAAAGACCATTAGAAAGTGTCCAAGACTTTCTGTTGTGAGGGCAAAAGATCAAGGGGCGGGTCAAGCCATATCCTCACAGACAATTTCTACGTAGGTCATGGGTTGCATACTAGAATGCTATAAGATAGCAAACTCTCCCTCTCCTGGGAGAGTTACAGCTCACTCTACGCAGGCGCAGGCTGCCTCTACGGCATTGTTATTGGCCATCCCATTGCAGGACATTTGTGAAGCCACAACACAGTGATCTGGCCACTTGTTTACAGCACACTACACCTTGATTCAAGCGACAGCCATGGCTGCAGCAGTAGGAACGGCTGTATTACAAACTGCTCTGCCACCAGCCTCCTCACACCTATCTCCACACTAATCACTGTTTGCATGTGTTAAATACTCATAGGGACCATGACTGAAGACGAGGAGGTTACTTACTGTAACTGGAGGTTCTTCAAGATGTATGGTCCCTATCTGTATTCCACTATTCACCCTCCTTCCCCTCTGCTTCAGATTTGATTGCATTGTGGTAAGAGGAGGAACTGGAGTGGCGTTGACCCAGACCGCACCTTATACCCTTGGTCAGAAGCACGAGAGAAGACATTGCACATATGCAGGTCAACAGACACTGTTTGGAGAAAACTTCGGACTCAGGCACAAGGCATATATGCACACCCCACGTGTGAAATGTGGGTAGGGCCCACACATCTGTAAGAGCCTCCAATTACAGTAAGTAACCTCCTCTTCTTGTGTCTTGCTTAAAATACTCAATGTATAGTTCATTGTGAACTTTTAGTTGCATCCTGCATGTGCATGCACGTAGTATGGCCAGGAGACCATCAACAAGAAGAGCTTGTTTTTGTTGTAATGGTTCCGTATAAGTGTAAGGGGTTCTGTCATCTTATTCATTAATGGCTTTTCATTAATGACGTGGGCAGCAGTTGTGGTTTCTACTCCTTATTTGGTATCTTTTGGAGCTATTACACACATGCATATGGACCACTGTAAAAAAAGTAATCAATATTTGTAGGCAGAAGTGCCTACATGGATATTTATTACTAAAGTATCTGAACTTAGAGATGGGTTCATAATTCAGATCTGTTCCAACATAAATAATTTTGTGCATTGCCAAATGCAGCACCTCACTGTTCAGCTCTTCTTTCAAGATCATTAATAAATATCAGTTCCAGTACTGAGCCTTTTGGAACGTTACCATTAATTTCATGGCATATTGAAAACTGATCACTTATTTTAATCTTTGATTTATTTCGTAGCCATTTTTTAATCCATGATGAGAGCTCTACCTCTCAACCTATGATCACTTAATTTCCGTAAAAAATTCCATCCAGGATCTTGTCAGTCAAGATCAGCTCTGAGGAAAGAATGAGCAAAAACTCTGAGAACCTTGAAAAACATTACCAAAGTTAAGTGTAGATTGTCAAAGTCAACGATGCAAGTTAACCACACATTATTAATTTCAGTGAATCACATTTGAAAATCTGAACCCTCATGGTGTAAGAGTAGGACAACCTTTTATAAGAAAAAGAAACTCAGAAACAGCATATGAAAAACCTGTTGGGTTTCTGAATGTCACAGAAAATCTCTCCAAGAAATTGGCTTAATAAAATTGCCATTCTCCTAAAGAAGAAAATGTGACAAGTGGGATATGCGTGAGTACACTCCATTTTGTCTTTTGCCAGAACAAGTGGATGATAGCATTTTTGACGAGGTGTGAAACAATTGACTGCAATGGTACATTCCGAGTGCCAAACTGACAGACTTTCAATCAGAATTTACAGTCACAGGCCACTTCCTTGTGATAAGTTTATCTTGTCCCATAGATCATTTGTCCTAAGCCCATACTTGGAATTTTTTTGATGACAAATCCATGTTCAGAGCACTGGAAACAACTTCTTAGGGGTGATGTGAGTTATGTTTTAGGAAAAAGAGACAAGATGAAAGAATAGGCATCCTGGCCAAGTGCAATACATGTGATAAGACTATAAGGGCTGAGATGTCCCTGGAATCATAGATAAGAGGGCTGGAAGGATGAAGTGGTAAGATGTTGAGGGATTTGTGAAGGAATGTGGGATAGGCTTGGAGATTAGAATTAATGTATAATGGCCACTCGGAATTATGCCTTCCTTTTCTTTGGCAAAAGGCTGCTTTTAATAGCACTGCTGTTTAGTGGCATTAGTTTAGTAGCCTGTGTAGTGTTTTCATGACTTAATGTTTTTAAATAATGATGATACATATAGTACATGTCAATACTGAGAGTTAATAAATCTTCACTGAATCAGTCTAAGAGCTCAGCTTGAGGAGTCACACGGTGGGCACAATCCTGTGTGAGGCCAAGTCCCCATTATTTATTTATATTGTGAGCAGTGCCTAGAGACCGCTGATCCAGGCCTCATTGTGCTAGGCACTGTATACACAGAGAATAAAAAGACAATCCATGCTCAGGGAGCTTAAAAATCTCAGTAAAACTCTTGCCTCCCATTGGCAGGTTTGGTGTCTCAGAAGAGCCACTAAGTATCACACAGGATGTCATCAGGAGGAGGGAGAAAACTTGTTCACCTTAACTTCCAATGATAGAACAAGAAGCAATGGGCTTAAACTGCAGCAAGGGAGATTTAGGTTGGACATTAGGAAAAAGTTCCTAACTGTCAGGGTAGTTAAACACTGGAATAGATTGCCTAGGGAAGTTGTGGAATCTCCATCTCTGGAGAGATTTAAGAGTAGGTTAGATAAATGTCTATTAGGGATGGTCTAGACAGTATTTGGTCCTGCCATGAAGGCAGGGGACTGGACTCGATGACCTCTCGAGGCCCCTTCCAGTCCTAGAGTCTATGAGTCTATGAGGATGTTTCCTTAGTAATTAAAGGTAATTTTATATTGAATACGGGAAAAATCTTAATAAACTACTTGGTGATGCTACCTGTTTCAGAGACCATTACTGTAGTAATCACCAAGTACCATACTGGTTAATACCGCTTTGCAGAACGTAACTCTTCACCCCTAAACTTTTGAGTGAAATTAGCTAATCTCAATATTTGCAATATTCAGTGTCTACCCTATGTTAAGTACAAAGGAGTGTTGCAGCTGACGAGGTAACCGTAACTATTTATCTTCGGCAAAATTGCCGAAGGCCACTACTGTATCACTCAAAGACAGAAAATGATGTGTTTGTTTTTCCTGTGACCTAAGAAAGTCCTACTAACACTGGTATATGTAGGAGTGGGGAAAAATAACTTTTAGCACGCTGAACATTCTTAAAAATTAAAAAAACATTAAGTGTGGATAATAAAACTGCCTAAACTGACACCAGAAACAGGAATCTGGCAGTAATATTTTTTTAAATGCGTATCTTGAGAAATCAGTTTTAAGAGTAAGGAGTTGATCTGGCAATATATAAAATGAAAATACTAATGGAAAAATAAATAAGGAAACTGGCCCATACAGTAATCAGAATATATAATGTTCTCATTCTCATTTTGCATAAGTAAGAGGCAATTAGCTTTCTTTCAGTAACTCATGATGTGAAAAGTGATTGAGAGATGTAGGTCCTTGCTAACTGAGGCTGTCAGTTGGGAAAAATATTTTACTTGACAGTTGATTAGGGGTTAAATGAGCTGAATAAAATGAGTAATTTTTGCTGCTTTTCCCACTTAGTGTAACAGTGATTATCTGAAGCATTTTTTCCCTTATGTTAGTTGTAAAGACAAGATTAACTGAGTATCCATGGTAGAAAAACTGATTTTGGCTGACATAAGGCTAGCATTTTGAAAATCAGCTAAAATGGCTGATAAGAATGGAAACTGAGCAGATAACGGAAGCATGGGGGTTTGTTTTGTTTGTTTTTTCCTATGCGCTAGGACAAAGTGGAAAAACTGTGTTCAAGCAATCTCCTGCTCATATGGGATCAGAAGCTACTGAGCCGAGGCACCAGATGCTTCTTATGAACATGCAGAAGCTTAGAAAGAAAGGAGAAAAAGAAGCCAATTTCTCCTGATGTTGGTACCACTTGCAGCTCATGGGAAATTATGTACGCTGCAGCACCTCGCAGTTTCTCTGACAATATGTGGATGCAGATTCCATGCATCATTTACCTGAAAGCCTGACTGCTCTCAAGATCACTTTGAAGACTTGAGAAGACGTATGACTGCTTTGTCTTGCTTGGAGCTGGCAGCTACACAAGGTTTTGGTTGGTTGGCAGGGGAACAGTGTGACTAGGGGAGGAGAGGACATTCTGAATAGTCTGCCAGCATTAGCATCTTAAGGCATTCTCAGCAAGGTCAGGTTTATCTGGTAGATTGAATTGGAAGACTGGCTAAGGGTTCCAGAAGGCTGTAAAGACACCCACTGGCTAACTCTGAGCATCTGCTGAAGCTGCTGATGAAACAATTCATAGGGCTAGATAAGAACAAAAGCAAGTCTTCTTTGGTTACATGGCTGCTTTGTTGATACATACATTTCTTCTTAAGGCTACCATAAAATACAATGAGTTGTGTCATTTTCCATATTTTGAGTTTGATCCTGTAAACTGCTTGGCACACCTGTGAGGTGCTGAACTTCTTCATGGTGTTCAGTAGGCTTTGAGGGCTCTCAAACCTGAGCTGCAATCAAGCCTATAATGATCTTGGCACAAAAGGTAGGAGAATACTAATGAAATTGTATTGATGACACAAAGTTAGCAGGCACCAGCAATACAGAGGAGGATTGGCCTATTATACAGGAAGATCTGGATGATCTTGAAGACTGGAATGATAGACATGGCATGAAATTCAATAGTACAACATGCAAGGTCATGCACTTAGACTCTAATAATAAGAATTTCTGCTACAAGCTGGGGGCCTTATTGATTAGAAATGATAGCCAAGGTGAGAGCCTGGGTATGTGGATTGGTCACAGTATGACAGTGAACCACCAGTGTGAGCCTAGGATGTATCAGGCAATGCATTTACACAGATACAGTGTTATTAATGACTTTGTTCAAAGCACTGGAAAGACCTCACTGGGAATACCGTGTACATTTTTGGTTACCCATGTTCAAGAAAGGCGAAGTTAAACTGAAACAAGTATAGAGAAAAGCTATAAGATGACCAGGGAATGGAGGGCCTCTCATATGAGACGAGACTAAAAGAGCCTGGCTTCTTCAGTCTAGCAAAAAAAGAAGGCTGAGAGGGGATATGAATACTCTTTATAAGAAAAGACCAGGGAGGGCAAAGAGTTATTTAAGATGAAGAACAAGATTGGCACAAGAACAAATAGATATAAAGTGGCCATGAACAAATTGAGGCTGGAGATTAGAAGGTTTCTAACCATCTCAGGGTGAGGTTCTGGACCAGCCTTGTAAAAGGAGTTGTGGGGGCAAACAACTTAGAAAGAGCTGGACAGATTTATGAGTGCAACTATATGACAGGATTGATTGTTGTGTGTGGGAGCAGGAGTTAGCAGCCCTGTGGCTCACTTCTGGTTTGTCTTATGTGCCTAAAGTTCCACCTGGCCACCTGCAGGGGTCAGGAAGGGATTCTCTCTCTCCCCTGCTGAATGTATTCAGTTTTTTTTTAAAAATCATCTTTCTCTGCAGCATCTGGGATGTCCATGGCTGGAGATGGGACACTGGGCAGGGTGGACCAGAGCTCTGAGGTGACATCGAGTATTCCCTGTCTGTCAGGTGCATGGCTGGTTGGTTCTTGGTGATATACTCAGGGTCTAACTGCTCACCATATGTCGGGGAGCGGGAAGGAATTTTCCCTGAGGTCAGCTTAGCTGTGACCATGGGGAGGTTCTTCACCTTTCTCTGCAGCATGTGGGTCGGGGCCACTTGCCAGAATTATCTGTCAAATAATGTTTCTGTCCCTTGCCTGTGACACATAACAGTCTAGGTTCCTGTGGACTGTAATACTTTGGTCTAATTTTCAGTTGCTCGGTTCAGTGTGTTGATGGCCTGTGCTGTATGGAGGTCAGATTAAATGACCTGGTGGTCCCAGCTGGTCTTAAACACTGACTGTAAGGCTGTCATTTATTCTTAGAAAGGGCAGCACTAGAGCCCCACATTTAGCAAAGCTTTTAAGCATGTTCTTACATCTGTCCTTGTTGAGCAAAGCACTTAAGCATGTGCTTAATTTCTCTTTGACAGAAGTACTCTACTGAATAGGGATGGGCTGCTGAATCAAGGCCTAGAGGAGAGAGGGAACCAGCCTAGCACACTGTACTGTGCAAATGCTATTCGAACAGTAAAGAGGATCATGGAAAACTACTCTTAGCCCTGAATGCAAATGAAATGATGTGGTGGCAGTATAACTGATAAACAAAATAATCTGGGATGTGTAAAAAATGAAAAAAAAATACAAAACCAATTTGAAAACAAGCTATACTTCTTGAACAATGAGGAGTCCAGTGGCACCTTAAAGACTAACTGATTTATTTGGGCATAAGCTTTCGTGGGTAAAAAGCTTTCGTGACTCCATGCATCTGAAGAAGTGAGTTTTTTACCCACAAAAGCTTATGCCCAAATAAATCGGTTAGTCTTTAAGGTGCCACCAGACTCCTCGTTGTTTTTGTGGATACAGACTAATACTGCTACTCCTGATACTATACTTCTTGGTGAACAGTGGTGCAATACAGAGATTGCTGCTAAAAGATATTTATCAACAATTACCACTGTGTGGGATTCAACAAAAGAGTTATCTTCTGGTCTGAGAACAGGAAAGCAATGACAGTAGGTGGAGTCCCAGAGAGTGATAAGTATTTGTAAATGTTAAATGACTGTTAAATAACTTTATAAACTTCATTTTTTACCATTCTTTTTGGAAGGAGTTACTTAAATCCTGAACCATTTCTCTGTGCTTTGTGTTGCCACTGGTCATGTTCCTCCAGATATTGCAGTCAAGTACTTCACTATTTGGAGTGGAAATTAAATAAAAAGATGAGTATTTCTTCTGATGTTTGTCACTTTAACACAAAGTCAATGGATAGAAGCCGGTTGGGTGGGCTCACTTGTTGGCTCTGTATAGAAGCTAACGCATTTCCTGAAGGGGCAGTATGAGTTCTAAATCATAATGTAGACATCAATAAACACTGAGTACTTCAAACCACTTGGGAAAACAGTACTTGAGCTGTAAAAACAATTCATTGCCCTTGACTGATGGAAAGTAATGGAAGCACATTTACAGCGTCCAGGTTTTCTTCGTAGTTAGCCCTTATATTTACAGAGACCAGGCAGCTCTTAAGTTTGAGATTTTTGGTTACTTGTCCACTTGTATCAGAGTGAAGCCAGACTGTGACTGGGCTCATAAACATTAGGGAGCAACGTCTTTTTTATTTTAAATCAAAAGAGTTGAAACACTGAGACATCAACAGGAAATAAAACATTTTTATTGAATATCTATTTATGTTATTTTAATGACAACTCTACTGGGGGATTTACTACACAAAGTGAAACAAAATATAAACCACCTCATCAAAAATGAAGGTAAAATACAGCTAAAGTTGTCAGCTCGTGGGTCACGAGCAATATGGCAGGATAAAACACCCCAAACATTTCTACAAGATACAGAGAAAACCCACATGTAGAAACACTCAAGCAGGCAGTAAATATACACAAAGGCAACTAGGATCTTTCTACAGCATCAGATTCTAATACTTTACACAGCTTTGTCAGAAAGGTACATGTGGCTTCTTTGAATATATCATCTTGGTGATATAGCAGGTTCGGTCTCTGAGAGTCATAGTACATTACAAACCAATTCTCTGGTGACATTCAGTCTGGCAGTGTAGGAAGAGAATGCATTAAGAATACCTTAACACAATGAATCGGTTCTGGCAGTTTGAACCTGCAAATTTCTTGAATGAACAACTTAAAGCTGGATATCATGAAGCTGAATACCTGTTCTTGGCTGCAACTTTGTCAACCTAGTTCCTTTCTCTGGTGGGATTTGGTCCTTTAAAAAATATTCCAGCTTGACACTTACTGTGTTCACACATTATCTCAGAATATGCCTCAGTTGTACCTTTTCCATGTTTCACGTCAAAAGAAACAACTCTAAAAATGATCACTGTTGCTATTCTTATATTTTGGAGCGGGGAGAGACTATAGTGGTTTCATTCATATCCATTTTGTGCTTCCCAATTTAATGAGAGTTGGGTTGGTTTGCTACACATGGGCTGAATTCTGTAGGGCTACACCTTATCCCTCATAAGTAAAATCTGGAGGGGCTTGGGGAATTTATTTTTCAGTATGGACTCCATTGCTCACACCCCTGTTTAGTTTAACATAATTTCAGGCTGTAGCTTTATTTTATTTTATTTAAAGAAAATCACATTTTTTGGTGTTTAGTGGTACTGAAAAGAACTAAGTCTTCAAAGCATTATAAATATATTCACAGTCCGTAAAATAAAGTCTCAAAGGATGAGATGTGAGATAAAATGTAATGCCCAAAATGACAGGATGAAATGCTATAATCTGAGATCATATGCTGTCTAGCCATGAGACAAAACTGTCTACAAATGGGGGTGTGGAGGGGAAGGGGGTGGAATGTGGAATATTGCACAGTGCTGGACAAAATGCTGTGTGGTCATCCCAATCTATATAACATCCTTGCCCAATGCATAGCGTGTCAGTTCTAAATTGGTCCATAGTAACTAGAACTGATTGTGCTATGCATTCCTTCGGCAGTGCAGTAGAAGGGAATGGCAGTATTAGTACAATATCACTACGGAATAAATTGATTGCTATCCACTGAGAAAACTACATTTCTAAGCACACACGGCAGTCACAGTGGTACACAGAGCAGTCTTTCAAGACTCTTATGGAAAGACTAATAGCTTTATAATAGTGCCATTTACTACAGAATAACATTGAAAACATTTAAAAACTCCTCCTGAAACGAGCATCTAGTATACATAAGAGGTTGCTTCAGTTTTCTTGAACTTGTGTGTTTTGTTTCACTTGTTTTTAAAGGACAAATTAAAACTTAAGTATAAATAGTATATAAAAAGGTCACTCGCTGTTCTCTTGTGGCTTACTTTGAAGTGCATTCAGAACTATGGCTAATTTTTGTCTTCTTTTGATGGGATTACAATACAGTCTGTTCACCATGAAACTTATATAATAAACATACACAGCTGTGCTTAAAAATATTCTGCATTCCTTCTAATCTGTTAGTATAATAAAATATTTTGTTACAAAGTCTAATGTGCAAACTCATTAGAATCCTAGAATGTGAAATCACAACTGGAATTCACAGTATGTTAATTTTGTATAAAGGTGATAATGGAGAGCTACTTTTTTTTTCATGGTTCTATGCAGCATTTCATTACTGCTGAAATTCCCCCCACCCCTACACAATCTCCCCCATGTTGTTGTTATGTGAAATTATCTCCCATGGAACTGCTTCCTCAATTGTCAGTGTAAAGCCATGATTTCAGTTTTTTAAATATATACAGAAAAAAATGATCTATTGGCTACGCTTCCTTGAGGTCAGCCATGGAGCTGCTCAGATCATGCTAAGTTGCCTGTGAAAAAGAAGTCTACAAAATTGGATTCACCCCTCCAAGGTGTACTGCGTAGGCATATCTTGTTATTTTAAATGGTTCACTTGAAAGCTCAGATTTAAGTTGTCCTTTAATATGTCAGTGTAACACTACTAGTGCCTTACAAGTTGGAATTTTTGCTGGAATGCAGACGATACAATAGTTACCCTATAATATATTATCAGCTCTCCTATATCTCAGTCAATTTACATAATTTAAAATAGAACATCTTATTAAAAACATCTAGATATACACAGATTAGGAAACGTTTACAACATACAAATACACAAACTAGAAATAAATTCTCAGCATACTGGTATATACAACTGTGTGATACAATAAATAATTTCTGTCATGCTCTATCTACACATCATATTGCTTAAAAGAAGAGTAGATCTGGGGGCAGTGGTGAAATGAAAGGCCTTTAGAGGGCTCTCTACATTTAAAGTTGTGCAAATTAAAACAGGATTTTAAGTACCACTCATCTGTGTTATGGACGCATGGCTGAAAATGAAAGGACCCATATTACTGAGGTATTTACAGATACTGGCTAAAGAGCACTATGTGGGCAAATGCAGAAAGGCTTCTTTTGTTTTTTTGTTTACTTCTTGACTGCAAGCATGGCGTCTACCTCTTCCTCAACCTGTAAGGTGTGCCACTGTGCAATGGGTCGCCTGGGGTTGGCCAGCATGTCTGACCAGTGTCGTAGCTCTGCTCCAGTGCTGTTGTAGCCCACAAAGACTTTCCCGATAGCATCATTCTTGCCAATCTTGTCATAGTCCAAAACAGTCACAACAACTTGTACTTTCTAAAAGGAGACAAGAAAGAGCAATGAGCAAGACCTGCAGGTAAATACAGTACAGAACTGGAATTCAGAGCTTGTGGCTGAGAAGGGGGAGGGTGGATAGCACAATAAGTCGTAGCAGATTCCCAATGATATGAGAATTCAAAGTCTGAAATAATACGTAGCAAACTACTATGAATGAAATCAAGATCAAAACGGCCATGTCAATTGATTGGTATGGAAGAGATCTTCTGTTATGGCTACGGAATGCGCAGTGCAGCTCAAGAGGTGGCATACACCAGTGTTCTTGTGCTCCCCAGATCGTGGACACACAGCCAGTGTGTAGGGTGTGTAGGGTGGCTCCTCCAAGAGGGCTGCACCCTGGGTCTATATTCATTGATATCAAGATAAGATGATGTAGCTCCTGTTTCTGCATGTTTGAAGACATGGACATTAGAAAGATTCTAAAAGAAAGCAGTGGTTGGCTGAAAGGAACCATGTGAGTAGGGACTGGGTGTGTGTGAAGTAAAATATGATAGCCAGGTATGGGCATACTTTTTTTTTTTAGCCCACTATGAAATACATCTTCAAAACCACATGCAAATTTTTATTATCTTAATCAGCTCCGATAGGAAAAAAGACTGCAAAAGTATAACCTTCTGGAGAAGAAACCCACCCACAGAGCAAAACCACAGCTGTTTATTCTCTTCTTTTTATTTGGGCTTCTGATGTGAAATCCCAAACGAACAGAATGACATAGGAGTCAGAGTCCTATTGTTTTTTGCAGGCAGCAACAGAGCATGTGAAATGACTACTGTGCACTTTCTTTTTCCATGGAATGGGCTTCTGCAGGCACCTTGGAAGTCAATAATAATGCTACCTAGCTCTTATATAGTGAACTTCATCAGCAAACCTTAAAGTGCATTATAAAGGAGGTAAGCATCATTATCCTCATTTCACAGATGGGCAAGTCATTGCCCCCTCTCTGTGCCTCAGTTTCTCCAAGGTTGGTCAGTGGCTGAGCTGGGAATAGAAGCCAGGACACCAAAGCAGGACAACAAACAGCACGTTCCAGGAAAGCTACTGTAGGTGGATCCTGAGCCAAAGTCCCTCCCACAGCTTTCTTCTAATCAAATTTCTTATTCAAATAGGTTCTGAGGCAATATTTTAAGAAAAAAACTAACAGCGTAACTTGTGTTTTTTGTGGAAAGATGATTAGACTGGCATAGGCTTGTCAGGCTAACTTGAGATGTGAATCTAAAGGTGTTGACGCTGGTGTAACTTATATCCTCCCTACTGTGTAAATTACACCCACAAACTCAGAGGATCAGATTCAGAAGTGTAACTTACAATTTCTTAGACTCGTCTCCTTGTTAGTTGCACTTTGTGTTCCAGGCCTCTTTTCTAGTCCTCCAGCATGTTAGTGACAGCAATGTAGACTCAGGAGACCAAATTCAGAGTTGTTACATAAGGGTGTAAATTACATTTAGGTGCATGAGAGAGTCTAAGACAAGTCAGGCTAATGTAATCTACATGCTGAGGAGGATGGGATGAGATTGGATATTACACCGTTTTATGTATTGCCTCCCATATGGCCCAGTCTAAGTGAATCTCAGGGTATCTATGTTGTGCATCAGTAAGTGCGTGTATACTCATTTGGTCCTTATTATTTGTCTGAATAGCACAAACATAACATATTCCCCTAGCATCTGAGATGAAACAGCCTCAGGCTGATTTAACTTAACTGTATACACTTTCCCTTCGAGACTTTCATTTTAAAAGATGAATGTATGCCTGTTTTCCTGACTCTGCTTCATGATATTATAAATGTACCCAGCTTCTGGATTCATGATAGACTGGGATTTGTTTCTACAGGTAGGTTTTATGAATTGTGGGAAAACGTAATTTACAAAGATAAATATTTTTAGTGCCAAGGGGTCCATCATCCTTTTATTCTAAAAAGGCCAGATCCTGCAGTCCTTACTTGCAGTAGTAGTTCCACTACTATTAATGGGATTACTCCTGTGAGTAAAGGCTTCAAGAGCTGAGTCATAATGACTCTTTACAGCCCCTTTCCATGAGAGAGTGCACAAATCAATGAGCCAGAGGAGGATATGAGAGCTCCAGGCATGTAAGTATTTACATAATCATTTATGGCAAAAGTGCCCATCAAACTCAGACTCTCTTCGCCAAGACCATTCATGATAAAATGCAATATCCTTCATGCTTCTATTTCTAGAAGCCAGAATGATGTCTTACAACATAATGTTGCTTGCAGTGTATTTGCTTTTATTGTCAATGATCATCCTAAAAGGACATTTATGTATTAGAGCAGGGTATGATCATTGCCCTAAAGTGTATTGGCTTTATCTTAATGTAAGACTGTTTAAAATTCTTATTATGGTACAAAATAAAATGCCTGATGTTACTGGGAACCATTAGCCTAATGACTAGTGGAATTTTTTTTTTTTATTGTCATACCCCCAAGGTTGGACACAGTACAAACAGTGTTGTGGCCTTGAGAGGGTGGGAATGGAGGGCTCTAAGGATTGATCATGAAATGAGTTTCATCTTTTGGTCACTGGTTCAAATCTGCATGGCTTAATTAGTGACTGAAAATCATTGCCATCTGGTGGCTGATTGGTGGCCTATTTAAAATGTAGGTTTCAGTGCAAATGTCTGTGAATATTGCTATAAAAGACCATTAATAGCAATAAGCACCTGCATTAGCAACCTCAGCAGAGTGGCCAGAGTGGGCATGGAGACTGAACTATTCTTTCACACTCAGAGGCTAACAGTTGAACACTTGCAGAACAGAATGGGGTAGCTGCCTATTTTGCACTTGTCCTGTGTAGGATTTCACACTCCAGTGGGGTCGATTCAGCACTTTTAAGATAGCAGTTCACTAAAGTCTTTTTTTAAAAAACTCTGTGCTCCAGGATCACCTCTCTCTGTTGCACAATTCTGTGTGCACGTATAGCTGCAGACTGTTCACAAATACAAAAATCTGAATTTATGATGAGGTTGTTGAAAGACATTATTTGTATCCTGTTTTACGGTCCACATTGGTGCTGCTAACAAGCTGTTTCTACTCGTTTTGACAACTCTGCTTTGCCTCCATGATCCCTTTCTTTGCTCTCTAATGATCTTGGACCTGGTATGACCATTATTCCATTACCTGACATGTTAGTGGAAGTTTACCTGAGCAAATGTTACACTTGAAGTACCAAAGGTCACAGCAACATTTACAGTATTCATTTAAATAATGTTTAAATATGTTTTTCTATAAATGGAAGTAACATAGCCACAACTTACCTTTGAAACTAGTTTCTTATAACAAACACCTAAATACAGTGACTTATGATATTGGTCCCCGATTACACATTTTTGAATTGAGACTTCCTGATGAGGGAACCAGTAATAAAACCATTCTAACAGAACCACAAGAAAGTTAAATTTGAAACAATTAAACATGACAGGTAAAATGTTCAAATGTACCTAAGTCCAATTTTCATAAGTGACTTAGGCCAGGATCCTCAAAGATATTTAGGCCCATTGATTTCAAAGAGGGCTAGGTGCCTAAATACCTTTGAAAATCAGGGCCTTGGACACTTATGCTCCCAAGAGCCATTTTCAAAAGCATGTAAGTGAGTTAGGTGCCTAATTCCCATTAATTTTTTTATATTTAGGTGCCTGAATACTGAGATATTTAGATAAATCTAGCTACTAAATCACTTTTGAAAATGGGACTTAGCTGCTTTTGAATTTTTTCTTGGTCTGTCAGTTAACTTACTTGTGTTTAAGCATTTTATTCCAAACAACAGGAACTATAACTGCCAGGGCTGGATTAACCTGTTGTGGGCCCGGCGCCAAACATATTTGTGGGCCCCCATGGAGGCAATGGAGCATGGCACTGGGAGGTTAGTCCCCGGAGTAAGAGGCCAGCCAGAGGCAATGGGGCATAGCATGGCAAGGGAGACCCTGCTCCTCCCAATACGAGGGCACTATTTACAAAGCGGCAGTTGCCAGACACACAGTGGCCTGCCTGGCTCTGTGCTGCCAGCATGCGCCTTCCCCTAAGGGGTGGGCCTATGCCACACCACACTGCCCCCTCCCCCTATGCCCCCCCAAATCCCTATGGCCAGAGGCCACCCGGACCCACTATGCCCAGCACCCCCAGCTCCACCCACAAATGTACAGTGCCCTGCACAACACCACCCCTGCCCTCAGCCCTACCACAACTGCCAAGCACCCCCCCACAGAACCATTACTACCTAGTGCCCCAACACACACTGATTCTCTCTGCCCCTTCACAGCCTAGCACCCCCCAATGCTCCCCACAGACCCATTCCCCCAAGCCCTGCCACCCAGCCGCACTCACCTGCCCTGCTGGAAGGCGACTGTGTCTACTGGGCTGAGCCAGCAGCACAGCCAGGGCTGGTCCCAGGGCCGGGAATCACTTCGGCCCCTTGGGAGTGGCGCGATCAGCTAGGTCAGGGCCTGCCCAGCCAAGCCCTCTGCACTGTCTCCCCCCACGCCTGGCTGAGACTGGCCAGACTTCTGTACCAGTCCCAGGCAGCTCAGCTCCGGGGAGACAGGTGGGGGCTCACAGGGGGTGGGAAGCAGAGACTGCCCGGAGCCAGAGGTGCATTGGGGTCCAACCAGGGGGTTGAGAGGAGCAGGGGGTGGGGCCAGGGAGTGTGGAGGAGCCCTCAGCCAGCCAGTGGGCAGGCCGAGAAGTGCAAGTGGTAGGCCGGGGGAGCCAGTGGGGTCTCGGGGTGCAGTGGAAGCAGAGCAGGCCAGGACCCCTTCTGAGCATGGGCCCGACTTCATGGAGCCACTGGAGCCTTTGTACTGAAACTGCACATCACACCTCCATCCCCAGATACCACAGATATGATGAGGCTAATTAAATAATGAATATGATATGGGAAAAATGGCCAAAACTCATTTAACTCCTATCCCTATAATTTTTGTCAGTGCATTTCTTCTCTTACCACTATAAGGGAACTGGGGTAAAAATCTGGGGATTGGTCCTGCTTGGAGCAGGGGGTTGGACTAGATGACCTCCTGAGGTCCCTTCCAACCCTAATAGTCTATGATTCTATCTTCCTGTTTGGTTTTTTTTTTTTTTTTTGAATCATTGCTTCTGACCATAAAACATCAGTTATCCATTTTTCACTGATGAATCAACACTTCATAAGTTCTGTGCATGTTATCATCTCCCTCTTGAAGCAGTCACACTCATCTACCGTAAAGCGGGGCTGGCACATAGGTGCTAATGAAGGTATGCACACTTCAGAATTAACAAGGTCCCTGTTAAATATTTATGAGGGCTGAGAAATGGAATTCAGAGGAAGGGGAAAGCAGGGTTTGACATTACCTGGATTTGCTCAAAGGGTACCTCAAAGCTGAACGATTCATTGTAGTAGGGGTTCAGAGTGTTCTTTTTAATTGTTGTCTTTTTCTTCTTCAGTCTCTTACCATTCTGCATCAGATGGATTTTCACATAGGGATCTGAATAATTACAATGAAAAAGCGTAGTTAAGAAATGCTAATCATATTAATGTGTATTGCAGGGGTAGTCAACAGGTGGACTGCGGGCCAAATCCAGACCACCAGATGCTTTTGAATGGACCTGAAATCTTTGTATTTACTTATAATTATTATTTATTTATTATTTTCTCTGGAGTCTGGACCTTGATTATTCCCTGACCAAGAAATGTGGACCTTCACAAAAAATAACTGACTACCCCAGTACAGAGTAATCTCTGAAATGGCTATTAGGTGAAAAATTAGACATGCTCATAGCAAACAATGGTCATTTAAACAAAGTTTGTATTTACATTGGATGAAATCTGATCAAGTGCTATATCTGGCATTTAAATACAAGCTGTACTAAATAAGGTACATATCAGTTCTTGTTATATCCACTTATGCACAAGTCCAAGGAGGAGGTAAATCCCAACCTCACTCTGCTCCATGGTATATTATTCCTCTCTCTCATATCAGCATAATCTCTTTAGTCCAAGGACTGTTACATGTTTGTACAGAGTCTAGCACAATAGGACCCCTTTCACTGAAACTGGCATTTAGCACTACTAGAACACAGAGAATAATGATCTGGGAAGCCAGTCCCAGCCACTCTAACTCTGCATAATAGTTCTATCCCAATCTCCCCACACATGCTGGTCTTCTTGCTCCCCCGAACTCCCATGTGCACTGGGTTTGATTGTTGTAGAAGCAGCCAGATTACATAATGGTAGGGGACTACTGCGCTCTTTGCAGACACATACATATATAACTAAGTGTTGTTACTCTCTACTGCATTCTCATTGTTCATGAGTTTGTATGAGTACTGGTGGCCAGACGTAAGGAACAGATTTATCACCTAATCACAGATTCCTTGCACAAGCTCAACTCCCAGTGAAGTTACTGCTTTGAAATGACATCTTGGCGGCTAGAACTTCAGTTGAAATTGTGCCTGCTTAGGACATGTGCAACCGAGTGCTTAGTGGATCCTTTTTCTCATTCAGAGAATAGACTTACTGGACCTAGTTCTCCTCTTGTACCAGTGTAAATCAGGAGTAACTTGTTTTACACCCATACACCATTAAAGCACTGAGGTAGAGAGAATCAGGCTCTGTCATAGTATAATTCCCAAATCTGAACCTTAGTGTCCAAAATATGGGTACTAGCATGAATTCCCCTAAGCTTAATTACCAGCTTAGATTCTGTAGCACTGCCACCAATCAGGAATTTCAGGGCCTGATACCCTCTGGTCCCCCCAAACCCTTCCCTGGGGGACCCCCAAGACCCAGATTCCTTGAGTCTCAAAACAAAGGGAAATAAACCATTTCCCTTCCCCCTCCTTTCTTTCTCCCAGCTCCTTCCCACCCTGGGTACACTACGAGACCACCGTGATTCAATTCCTTGAATCCCCACCCAAAAGGAATGTTCCCTTCCCCCTCCCTTCTTGCCCGGAGAGAGATAGAGAGATAAACGGAGAGAGCAGGTTTTTCTTCCCTCCTCCCTTTCCTTTCTCCCACCAATTCCCTGGTGAGTGCAGACTCCCTTCCCTGGAGTCTTACAAAAGATAACCCAAAAAAATCAATTAGGTTCTAAAAAAGAGGAAAACTTCAATAAAGAAGGAAGAAACATAAAAATTGTCTCTGTAATCAAGATGGTAAATATACAGGGTTTTTTAGCTTATAGACAATAGAAAGAAGCTTTCTCCAGCAGAAACACAATTTAAGCTGCTTCCAGCAAGTACACATCTGCAAATAAAGAAAAACAAGTTAAAAGACTATGACCGCCTTTGTACTTACTTACTATTCTGAATAGATAAGAGACTGTAGCAGGGAGATTGGCAGAAACCTGGTTGCACCTCCAGTCCCGTCCAGGACCCAGAGAGAACAAAGCCAAACCCAAAAAAACACACAAAGGCTTCCCTCCACATGAGATTTGAAAGTATCTTGTTTCCTGATTGGTCCTCTGGTCAGGTGTTGCAGGTCACTGTTTGTTAACCCTTTACAGGTGAAAGAGACATTAACCCTTAGCTATCTGTTTATGACAGGCTCACTGTCTGTAACATCCTGTATATTACTGCAGCCACGACTTCACCAACAACCTTTGTGGCTTTAGACAACAATTCTGCAATGTAAGCCACAAGGAAGCCTCCCCTAGGGCAAAACAACAGGATCTGTGCCAAATGCCTACTAGCTGGAAGTCACTCTTGGCATATCTTGCATGAAGGTTTTTATTAAATTATTTCTGTCAAAGAGAGCATATCTCCCTTCCGTGAAAGCAGGTGAGGGGGAGGGAAACCAGTGAATGCTTTGTTGTTAAATTTCCTTATCTTTACTATGAGTACACAATCTTTCAGGACTGTCCAATAGAATCAGTGCCTGAAGAATCTGGGAATAATTGCAACCTCCTACAATAAGGAAGTATTGTGTGAAAAGCTTTAAAACTCTCCTGGCTTTTTCTCAGTAGAAGAGTTATTGCCCCTGCAGCCTGAACACTGGGTTTAGCACCAGTGCTTTTAGGGATTTGATGGTGTAAAGCAGATGGTTCTCTGCTCCTAAAGAAGTGGTCTAGATTGTCGGTTTTGCTAAGGCTCCATGTTGAGTGTAAAGCTGGTTTGAAATAAAAGACCATTTCAGCATCAGTACTGGTTGGAAAACAGTGTTAAAGAAAATCACAGACGCAAAGGACTAGTTTCACAGAGACTTAGGAGCCTAAATGCCACTAACCACTGGCCTACAGCATCACTTTCTCTCACTCTCTCTCTGGCCCAATACATATTTAACGGCTCGGTTTGAAAAAGAAAGGTTGAGAGAGACCCCAGCCCAGAATATCTGAGTGGTTGGGGCACTCTCATGAGAGGTGGGAGAGCCAAGTTCAAATTTCTTTTTCACAGGAGGCAGAGGAGTGATTTGAACATGGGTCTCCCACCGCCTGGGTGAGTGCTCTAACCACTGGGAAAAAGATTATAAGGGGATGGGAGGGAGGGCCAAGGCATCAGCTGCCACCACCACAGCAGCAGCAGCACCAATGTTGTCTCTTTCAAAAACCCTCTGAAGTGCCAACTCCAGTAAAGGGTTAATGGCTGTGAATCTGGGCAGAGGCAGGATCTTCCCTCCAGTCTAAATTTAGGCACTTAAATCACTCAGAGGGCTGGTTTAGGCCACACGCCTCTCTCAGCATTCCTTAGCATTAGCAGCTTTCTGCTCAGCTTGCTGGGCTCTGTGAATCTCATTCTTATGCTCAAAGGAAAAAGATCAGGAGTCCTTGTGGCACCTTAGAGACTAACACATTTATTTGAGCATAAGCTTTCGTGGGCCACAGCCCACTTCATCGGATGCATGCAGTGGAAAATACAGTAGGAAGATAGATATACACAGAGGAAATCTAACTCTCCCCAGACATGGTACAGGGAGCCTAAGTGCCTAACTTGGGCCTATGGATCCGCTAGGCAGCAAGCCACCAAAATGGTGAAGTGGCCCATTAACACATCTGTAGTCATAGGACAAAGAGGGGTTTAGTGAGTTATACATTGTTATGATTTATTACAACAATCTGTAACCCATTAATGCCTTTTTTTGTCCTTGGACTACAGGATGTTAATCACTTCACCTTCATTGGTCTCTTAGATTACGTGCTAACTATTTATGCTAAACAATCTGTTCCACCTTGTATTTAGTTGTGACGCTCTGAGGTCTGGTTTACACGACAGACCTATATCAATATTGCTCCGGGGTGTGAAAAATCCACACTCCTGAGTGATGTAGTTATACCAACCTAACCCCCGCGTGTAGATCACGTCTATGTTGGCGGGAGAGCTTCTCCCGCCAACATAGCTATCACCTCTCAGGGAGGTGGATTAACAATGTAGATGAGAAAGCTCTCTCCAGCTGGCATAGAGCATCTTCACTAAAGTGCTACAGTGGCGCAACTACGCTAATGCAGTGTTTTAAATGCAGACATGCCCCAAGTACCTTTCCTAGATCTGAAGTAGACTTCTGTGTAGTTTGATAGCTTGTCTCTTTCACCACTAGAGATTGGTCCAATGAAAGATACAACTTTTCCCAACTTGTCTGTCTAATATCTTGGGACCAACACATTTATAACAACACTGCATGTAACCTGTAGTAGCCATTCACCTCAGAAAGCTGCAATCTGCTACAGTGAAGTGTGGTGTTAGAACTGAAACTAATAATAAAATTTCAACCAGTAAGGTGAACATAAGAAATAAGAACGGCCATACTGGGTCAGACCAAAGGTCCATCTAGCCCAGTATCCTGTCTTCTGACAGCGGCCAGTGCCAGGTGCCCCAGAGGGAATGAACAGAATAGGTAAACATCAAGTGATCCATTCTGTCTCTCATTCTCAGCTTCTGGAAAACAGAGGATAGGGACTCCATTGCTGCCCATCCTGGCTAATACCCACTGATGGTTATTACTTTGTTGTTTCCCTCCCTTATTATAGCCAAAAAAATTACCTGACTTCATTACATAATTCAACAACTTTTATAACTACTAGCAAAGAAAGATTGTATTACACATTTATGATTAAAAATATTTCCTTTACATTGTGGATTATCCCTCTAGAGCAAAGCATGACAAAGAATATGTAAGGATTTAAAGGAAAGGATTTTTCAATTAAAAAAATAAAATAAAGATATCCCTTTTAAAAAGAGTCTTTCTTCCACAAACTAACAGAAGCAAACCATTGCAAGAACACAGGATAACAGAGTAAAAATAATGATGATAGACTGTTCTTTTATCTGAAAAGTCACAGAAAAATACTGCAAGTGATTTTCAGTGATAAAGCTCAGTGAGGACAGCTATACTTTCTAGTTTTACCAAAGGCTCAATTCTGCCAGCATTTCTCATGTTGAGTGATACCTTATATGTGAATAGTCTTACTAAGTAATGTGCTATTCAACATGAGTAAGGGTGATAGACCTGACCACAATGGACAAAAGTTGTACAGCATGAATATAGCCACAACTCACAAGGCAGAGTGAACTTCTTTGAATCAACTTTAATGGTTTACCTAGATCAAACTGAGACAAGGGCCCAGATTACCTCCACAATGAGGGGATCCTCTGTTGTGTATCTCCCCAGGTCCATGTGAAAAAGGAAGGACTGTATGTGTGGAACTTACAGGTACTCCTCTGATAGGGCTCCCTGGGGCATAGGACTGGCCAAGCTCCCCTGCTAACTTCATATTAAGATGACTGTGAGATTAAATAGTAGTTGCTTCTACTTCATTTGCTCTCTCATTAACATTTTATTCACAAATGCAAAAAAGCTGTAAAAATCATCACTCAAATTGTGCATCATGGGTTTTACAAAAATATCTCACGGGAGGCTAAGGCGGCAGCTTTTAAAGCATTGGGGTGCCAACCTGACATCCTTTGCTTTGTTGAAGTTTACCGTAAAAATGTCAGGGTGTTATTTAAAGGAAAACTAAAAGATCTGTGCTTCCTCTGAAATGGAAGTTGAAGTAGTGTCAACTAGGCGGTAAACACACTTATTGATTTTAGAGACAGTGCTACTAAAATACCAGAATCATTCTGCTAAAACTAATACCCAGATCACCACCACTTTGTGGACTGGGTGTACTTAATTTGTTAGATAATAAAAAAACAGTAATGTATTTGACGTTCAAGCGAAAATAATGTGTATCTCAGAAAATGGCACGTTTCAGTCAATCACCTGTGTCAGCAACATCTAAATTTCAAGATCAAGATAGAGTCTGTAAAGTGCAACAGAACAGAGATGAAAATATTCTGACAAACAAAATATGGAGCTGGAGAGCCTTTGTCTGTGGATTTTAAGATGAAAATCAAGTTGTAGGTGATTAGTCTTAAATGAAAAATCAGTATTATTTTCCTTCGGAAAGAACAGAATTTACAGAACACATGAATTTCCAATTGGTGAAACAAATTCTCTTCAGCACAGCAATGTCAATAAAGCAGCCAGATACGAATGGTATTACTACAAGGGTTTATTTTGAACACAAACATAAAAATAGTGCTCATCTTTGATAAATATTTGTCAGGACTCTGTTCTGTGGCAATCTAATCAAAGTATGAAAAGCTAGCAGATAGAAAGTTGACAAATTTGGAAACTGCGGTAGGTGAAAACATTGGAAATTAATTACAAGAGTGACGTGTGATTGTTTAAAAAAATAAATAAATCTGCACAGCTCTGAGTGGAGATCAGAAAAAAAAAAAACCCAAGCCCCCAAATTCTGTAACGCTTGATTGAGCCAGCATGCTCATTAATAGAGGAATAACCCAGCCAGACTAATCTAGTAATAAATGCAGTTGCATAATCATAACATTTCACATGACAAAATAATATGTCAGATGATACTTGGCAATTAAAATTGGTAATTGGGCAGAAACATAGGGTTAGAATTGCCTACAGTCAATTTTTGTTTATGAAGTTCAGGGTGCTAATTAGCACATTACACCTTTAAGGAGAAACGCTGATCAAAACTGATGACAAAGCAGTACCACAGAATGCCAAGTGTTCAGTACAGTTTCCATTTTAGGGAACAGAATGAACTGTTGAGAACAGCCCAGAAATGCATCCAATAAAGTCAAATTTGGAAATGCATGTTTTATACATGGATCTCAAAACGTATTTGGACTAAAGATGATTTGAAGGGTAAAGCTATAATGAGAAAGATATCAGCGGGCTAGAATTGCTCTCTCCCGGCTGCCACTGCACAGAGAGATGGAGAAGATTTGTACCAAAGGTTGAAGCAAGAAGGGCAATGGAATCAATACAGCACCATTCTATGCTGAGCCTGCTGCAACTCCTCCTTGCAACTACTGTGCAGACACGGCTTTGTGGCGATGGGAGGACAGCATGGGGAAGAGCTCCTTGCCTGCTCTACGCAGCAAACATATTGAATTTCTATGGCAATTGTACTGGGGTTAATGCTGTTAGTCTACCCTATGCTGTCTCCTGCCTTTGGAAGAGGTGGGGCAGGGGTTTGGTTGGGGGTGGCAGAAACAGCATAGCTCCTGAGAAAGGAGCACAGCAGGGCAAGCCCTCCATGTGGCGTCCTCACCATGGCTGGATTTTCCCCTGGATCTTGGGACATCCTTTCTCCTTGGGCACACAATCCCCTCCATTGTGAGAGAGTCAGTATGATGCTTGTGGCTTTCAAGCCATGGATAATTTGCCTTAACTTTTCTCCTCTGTGTATTTGTGTGTGGGAGGAGATAATTAAGGCCTCAGAGCTAACCTCTAAAGAGTGTTGAGTGATCCTTGGAACTGGAAGAAAAGCCAGAAGGCGAAAGATTGAACTCTCTGGGGAAGCAGCAATATATGGCACAAAGGCTAAGAATCAGTACAAATACTAGGCTGAATTCTAGATTTCATAAAAGTTATGATTTATACTCTAACTCATGCTACTGTGCCTTCTACATGCCTCCACAAATGAGCAAGATGTAGTGTTATCTTTTAAAAGCAACTGACATCTCAAGGAAAACACTGAAAAACCTTGTATTTAGAAACAATTCCCTTGGCATAAAATATAATTGTTTTTTTTTCTTGCCAACAATATTTGCATTAAAATGGGATTGCTGAGTCCTTGGAGTTTATTTGGTGTTTATTCCTCAGCCATTATTAAGATTTCTTTGATTGGGACATCATCACAATTTCCATAACAGCATAACTCACTTGAGGGTTATGAGAAAGATCTTGAGATGTGCCGAGTATCTTCTGGGTTCAGCTGGGGGTGGGAAAGGATGGGCTGCAAAAGTCCATTTTAGCACTCTGATTCTGCAGTGATTTCTGAGCCACCCATGGCCTCAGCAATACAGAGCAGCCTTTAAACCCAGCCTAACCAGCATGCTGGATATTCTGCTACATGGGAGAATTCCTGAAAGCTGGCCTTATGCCACCCCAGGGAATAGTGGCCATGGCCAGGGCAAAGAGTCATTGATAAGGTTAGTCTATGGCTGCCAGAACACCCCTTGAGCATCATATGCAACTGGGTGTAAAATAGAGCAGCCTTGGAATTTGTTGTCCATAAGGTCTATATTTTTACATATCTTGACTGACTCTTACTTCTTTACATATCTTTAAATAAGCCCCTCTAAAGGAAGAGCTCACAGAGTGGTGAATTTTGAGATGAAGCATTTTATAAATGTGGTTTCAGTAAAATCAAACAGCTTTCTCACAGAAACAGCAACTTTTTCGATAGCAAGGACTTTTTTATACCTCACGGAATTCACATTTATGGGCTACATTCACAAAAAGACTTAGATGCCTAAATGCCTCTTCAGGTGTCTAAATCCCAGATTTGGGGTTCACAGGGATTCACAAACCACCTGCTCAGCTGCTGCTAACCCCTCTAAACTTGCTTGGTGCCTACATTTTTGCAGTAGAAGTTTTCTGGGCACCTATGTTTCTGCCTCTCAGCATGTATACAGCAGCCCCTTACAATGTATCCAGATGCATAAGCCTCAGTGCAATGCACAAACAAGGGGAAAAGAGGTGTCCCTCTGTCTAACTCGTCTCTGGGGTCTGATCTGGTAAGCATGCTCAGACCTCATCTACTGAAGCAAGCGCCTATAGGTGAGCTTGCACAAAATGGCTGATGGGGTGGAAGAGGAGGAGGGGAAAGCTGTTGAAGTTGTTCCACTGTGAATAAATAATGAAAGAATCATTGCACCAGAGGCAGAGAGTGAAAGCACAGGAAGGTGTGCCATTCTCACTTCTGCACTGCCTTCAGAGCTAGGCTCCCAGCCAGCAGTCGCAGTGCTTCCTGCAGCTGGGGAAGATTCCCAGAAGTGGGTCTGACCCGACCCCGAGAGCCACCCCTGCAAGAGAAAAGGAAGTTCTGTCCCTCTCCAGCCTGGCCAGGATTAGCAGCTGGAGCCCGGCACAGGGTAGGAGCTCTCGCTTGGGGAGCCCCAGCCCTGCCCCTCCCCTACAATAGCCAGATATCACTGGGGAGATCCGATTTCATGGTCCATGATGTGTTTTTCATGGCTGTGAATTTGGTAGGGCCCTACTCATATCAATCTATCCCATAGCTCAGAGCACTCACTTGAGGGGTGGTAGATCCCTGTCAGAAAACCTTCTCCCTTTAGGCAGAGGGGGGGACTTGAACCAGGGATTTCCCACATCCCAGGTGAGTACCCCAACCACTGGACTAAAAGTTATGAGAGAGCTGCTCCTCCTCCTTTGCAAGACCAGCACAGGTACCTAACTTCAAGAGAGGGTTTGCAGCTGAG
This sequence comes from Gopherus flavomarginatus, assembly GCF_025201925.1. Classification (NCBI taxonomy): domain Eukaryota; kingdom Metazoa; phylum Chordata; order Testudines; family Testudinidae; genus Gopherus; species Gopherus flavomarginatus. The sequence goes on along the minus strand of NC_066617.1, from coordinate 76,852,090 downwards.
AATCCCAAACACAGTCTCTGTGCAGCCTGGACTTGGGCCTGGATCTGAAAGAGGGGTAGAGCTTAGCACACATCCCTCAGCCAGGCGTCCCTAGCTTAGTTGGGAAGCTGCCTAGCACCCTGACTTTTTGTGAAGCCCAGTCTAAGGTGTCACTCTCTCTCCTCATTCACTGAACGGAGAGCCTAGAAGCCTAACTCAAGCTTTGTGAGTTCTAGTGATTTTCTAGGCACCTAAAATTTATTCAGCATCACTAGTCTTAAATTTCTTTGTGAATCCAGCCCTATAAGTACTAACAATAGCCTCTAGGCTGCAAATGAAGTTAAAATGGGGAAAGAAGCCAAACACGATTCAAAAATAACCACCTTTCACTGTTGTACAATTAAATGAATATGAAGTTGGTCTTAAAATGCTGAATCTAGAGAATCAGAGAACATTGGGGCAAAGGAGGAAAACTGACAAAGAGCCAATGATTTACTCATCTGAGAATTTCAGGCTGAGATTGCTAACCATGGAAAGCAGACAGTAGAAACAGAATTGTTCAGAGTGGCCTGAGGACTATTTAGACAGAAGCTGAGGCTGTAATTCCAACCACAGTGGTCTCCAACCAGAATTGTACAACAAATGTTAGAACTCCAGATGGGAAAAGATGCATTATATGAAAAAAAAAATACAAAACCCCAGAACAACCCCCGCTCCCAAACTTATTTAAAAACCGCACAGCCTAGTGCTTAGGAGCCTGCGGTAAAGTTTACTGCCAAAAAATGGGCAATTGATCTGTCTCACTTTAATACTGGCAGCCATTTCAACCTAGCTACAGATATGCAAAACAAATTGTTTTAGAAAGCACAGTAAATTTGGGCTGAACTCAGCAGCAAAACATGCCTTATGTTTTAATCCTGAGCCAAAACTAAACGCCCTTCTGTAACAGTAAAGCAACTGAATCAAGCACTTTGATTACATATGAAATACCAAACTACAAAGCAGTAAACCTGTTTCCATTGCATCAGATGGGGCACCAGCTTACTCACTTCAAAGGGGGTACAGCTGCTTGTTGATCGGCCTTTAATGCAGATACAAAAATCCAGCATGTGCTTCTAGTTTGAGTAAGAAGGAGTGGTCCTTCAATTTAAGGCAACAACAATAACAACAATAGAAAGGAATGGTATTATACTTTGTGGCTATGCAAAAACACAAGCAGCGCGGGTAATCATAATCAAGCTGTAGTAGACTTGACACTAAATGATGGCAAGCATGAACTAGTGGGTATAACTCAAACCTACATATTATCTTTAATGGAATCTTTCTCAATACAGGAATCCAAATTGTGCAGCTATAAACAGCATCTCAAGGGCTTATTTCAAGCTAAAAGATTCCACACAGAGGGAAGTGGTAATCTATCAAGCTGGAACAAGAGGTTCAATGGGGTGCTGCTGAGATCGGTGCTGGGCCTGGTTTTAGTTAGTGTTTTAATGATAATGATTAATGCTATGGAAGAAGAAGGGCTAAACAGGATATTAGTTGAATTCACAGATATTATTAAATTGGGTGGTAGAGCAAATATGAGCAGGACAGAGAGAGAATACAAAGGGGCTTGGAAAGGTTAGAAATATCAGGAAGCCAATGGGAAAAAAAGATTCTAATAGAACCACAGAAATGGTTTCTTGCTGAAGCATCTGGAATACTGGGTACAGTTCTGAGCTCTCCAGAACCAGGGCAGCTATTTAACAAAGTAATTCAGAGAAAAGTAACAATATGATTAAGTGACTGGAGTGACTGACATGATGAAAGAGTAGAAGAACTAAATGTGAGCAGCCTGGCCAAACACTAAGTGGGATTATGATTTCACATGAAAGACAATGAACGGTGAGGAGAGGAATTGTTCAAGGTGTCGAAAGGGGGCATATAACTAACAGAAATGGGGATGAAAATAACTAAAGGAAGTTTTAGATTGAACACATATCAGAAAAGAAATTATTATACTAGAAGAATCTCCTCTGGAAAGTGGTTGAAGTCACACCACTTGAATCAATTAGAAATGGATGGGACAAAGCATTGTAAAGTATATATTGCTATAGGGAATAATCCTGTATTGGGACGGGCATTGTCTACGCAAAATGACTTGATAGATTTTTTTTCTCTATCTCTACCTAACTCTTGTCTACATTCCCAGAAACTACTAATTGAGACCAAAACAATGTTTCATGGTAAAAACAGCCCGGTCACTGTGAAGTAACAAGACCTGATCCAGTCCCAAACTGACCCGAGGGCAGGCAATACTTCCACTATCAGAGGATAAGAAAAGAGAATCTGAGTGACAATGTTTATCGAAAGGAAGTATATTAACAACAGCAACAAGCCCAATTAGTTTATTAGCAATTTACTGTAGCAAGAATGTACATTTCATGTGATAGTATTCTAATACTGCATCAACCTTTCAGAAGTGGTGTGCCGAGTCTTCATTTATTCACTCTAATTTAAGGTTTTGCGTGCCAGTAATACATTTGAAGAAGGTCTCTTTCTATAAGCCTGTAATATATAACTAAACTATTGTTGTATGTAAAGTAAATAAGGTTTTTACAATGTTTAAGAAACTTCATTTAAAATTAAATTAAAATGCAGAGTCCTCTGGACAGTGGCCAGGACCTTGGTAGTGAGAGTGCCACTGAAAATCAGCTCGCGTGCTGCCTTTGGCAGGCGTGCCAGAGGTTGCCTACCCCTGTACTACAGCTTTATGGAATGACAGCATATCAACATGGTTCTGCTTTTCAGCACAGGAAAAGAGAATGATACAATGTTTAAGAATAATCTCTCTCCTCCTCCCCTATCCAGAGAACTGGAAGCAACATATTTGGAAAGATGATAGAAGCAGAGAAAAAGGCTGCCCCTTATACAAACTACTGTGCTATGACTCTATTTACAAGCTACTCTTTCCTTAAATGCATCAAGCATGGTTATGACTGGATATGACATACTCCTAATAAAAAATAAGTGTGTTGAAGAAAACGCAGAGAGGACAGGGAGATGATGAAATAGGAAAGTAATGTACGAGTGATTAAAAAGTAATTTATTTTATTTTAAATTCACATCTATATAGCTACATACATTATAAAGGTAAGGAAACCAATTATTCACGCCTGAAAAATACTTTTAATTTGTATAATTTATAGGGAAAAATGTGCAAAACTACAGATTGTACAACAACTGCAGAATTTTGTTTAAAAGTCCATTGCTGCTGCTTTATTGACAATGTTTTTCTTAGTTGAGCTCAGGAAAACATGCAGTCTTTTGACATCTGATAGCATGAAAGAGACGTTTTATAATTCAAATCATTAAGTCAAAAATATCAAACCAATGACATCTAATACTGTATGAATGCTGCAGTACAGAAAGAATAAAAAACACAGTCCTGGAGTTTTCTTCTTATAGCTTCTGCAACTACAAAGACCATCAAAGAAACCTGATCTCAACACTTCACAGCTGAGTGAGAAACCAGTCCTAGCTACGTTTTATCAAAGCTGATATTTATTTTCAAGAGCCTATCATGACTTTCCTACCACATTTTATTCATCAATGGATTTATATAAAAAGGATCCTACTAACTCAGATTTTTTTCTTCTCAATCTGAAACAACTTCTTTTTTCTACCTGAGAAATTCATATTTGCATGTAGCTCAGTGACGTGGGTTCTTTTACGTGTCTGCATTTTCCTAGCAATCACAGCTTTAAGGGAAAAAATTCCAGCTCTTCAGTATATTTGAATGATTGTTGTGTTGCTTTTGTCTACCAAAATAATTAGGTCACCAACACCAGGAGAAAGTATTTGTTTAACAGACCCCTCCCTCCCAACACACACATACACACCTCTTCCCTAAGCAGCCTTTTCTGAATACACTGTGAACAGCTTTGTATTGGCTCCCCAAGGCTAACAAAACTTTTTCCCAAAAGGCAGGAGCAACCTTTAGTGGCTCAAAGCTTATATCAACAATCCTACATTTGAAACCAAAAGCAATAAGATATGGACATCTACTTCTACATTCTTATTGACAGAGGACACTTTCCCCACTCTTTGCTTCCCTGTGCAGGGGCTAGTGACAAATACCGCCTGTGTGCTTCTTGCAGCCTCCTTAAAGGGGTGAGGCACTGGAAACTGCGCCCTTTCTAGGTGTGAAAGGGGCTGTTCTGGCCCACGCTCCCTTGACACTCCTGGAGATACTGGCTCTGTCCAGACTAGGAAAAGTGGGCAAGTTTAGATAGGGCTTAGTTACCAAAAGCTAGAGAAACCCAACCTAAACTTGATCACATTTCCTAGTGCAGAACAACACCCTTATCTCTGTTTTAGTAGTTTGAGATGTTATTTAGGTTCAATTTGCAACAGCAACTTGATCTTGCCCAGTATCTCCTTCTGGGACGCAGTGCCTTGTCACATTACCATTTGTTGTGCTAAGTTGTTTATAGACACAATCTATCCCTTAATATACTAATGGAAGAGTGAAAGACAACTCACAGATGTTATTCGGAGATTAGGCTTCCAGGATTTACTGTTTTTCCCCATTGCATGATTTCTGCTTCTAAATAATATTAATGATCAGGGCCCCACTTCCTAAAAATGTCTCAGTGGAACTTTAGATTGCAACTGTGCTAACTGGTAGCAAGACATTAGCTGAACAAGAAACAAGCTGCTGTCTTCAAATCGGGGGAAAAGCAATTTTACTGTTTCACAATAAAACTAACTTCTTTCCGCTCTCCACTCAAATCTGAAACATACTGAAGGCACACTTTGAATACAAGTGCTTGCAAAGATACATCTGGGGCTTAGGTGCATCTCTTCAAGAGCTATTTGTTATTCTTCTTGAAAAGTAGCAGCCGCTAACTTATGATGTACAGTTCTCTGAACAACTGGAATGTGACTGAGTTTCAGACCTCAAAAGATACATGCAGCTGTTGAAACTGTTTGGAAGAATGAACATGTTATTTATTGTATAACACCATATGCGTGAATGGCAATTTACAGACAGGTACAAGATGAAAAAGTTTCTGTCTCAAAGACAAAAGGCCTGGAAAGTATATAAGTGCTAATATTTAAGGCAGAATGGAGAAAAAGTATTCAAGGCTATCAACAACAGTGATGAGAATACTCCAACACCAAGAACATTATTCCTGTTATCAGACAAGAGAAAAGAAGACCTGGCAAACTGCATCATTAGAAAAAGGGAGGCAGTGTTTCTGATAATGTGATCAGCAACTTGTGGGCCAATGTATCTCAGGATGCTTCAAATTCTTCCAGCCATTCGCTGATACAAATAGGTATTTAATTGACGTTGCAGTTTTGCTACTTACTGCATCTCACTTTGGCTTAAAAGGAAGTGAAACATGACACAAACCATCAGAAATCTGAAGGTACATGATAGTTTTCAGCTACAAATTTGGACTGCAGATATTCAATTCGGTATGAAAGTGGTTGAGCAGGCAGATCTTGTGGTTCACTGACTACTTTGATTAAATGTGAGCAGTTCAGCATATTTCTCTTTGCCATTCTATTGAGACAAGATCTGGACAAAGTCTAGTCAAAGGAACATCTGCTATATCAAAAAACTAACAAACCATAAATCATGTATGAATTTCAGAAGACCTTTGAAATTTCAGAGTTGAAAGAATGAGCCTAGTGGTTTGAGATTATTACACTTATTGGAGGGGTAGGAGGACTGATAAATGTTTGTATTCAAGCTCAATAAAATGATATGATAGCTGAGAGAGGATAGATGGTGTTCTCTATCCAAGTCAAGGCACTAGTTATTGTAAGTGATACAGAAACAATGGCAGAAAACATTATGATGGTGGAGAAATTTTTAATTTAGGTCATATTTTCTATTTAGGTGCCTGTATCGAAATCAGTGGGAGTAAAGTGCCTAGGCACTTTTCAAAATCCCACTAGGCATTTATCTGTATCTTAAGGTACCTACATAGCTTTGAAAATCAAGCCTTTTATCTCTGAATGCTGAGAACTGGGAATGTCACCTGTCAATACATTAATAGTTTAAATTCTTATTATTTGCTGTCCATCCAGAGCTAGGGCAAGTGGCAGCAAGAATCTTAAATATGTGGATATCAGTAAGAAAGACCAAATGGTCTATTACCAAAAAATAAAAACACAAACAAGTGATCAGTGTAATATTCAGGAAAAACTATATTTCCCTTTATGACACCTTTTCTAAAGAAGCTAAATTGCTAATAACAACAGGAAAATGACAGTGAGGCTTAAAGAGGATATAGCTTTAAGAAATATTTATCCAAAACCAGACTACTAAAAACTGTTCATTATTTTGGGTGAAATAAACTCCCCCCCTCCATAGTACCAAGACCCAAAGGATTAAATTTCTTCAGAGAATAGGGCCCACACAAGGTTATTGCTCAAACAGTAAAAATTTCTGGATTTCATGAAGTGTCCAGAAAATTATCTGGAAAGCACTTTATAAACATTACAAAAGCTGATTATAAACAACTGGTCTTATCCCGATCCAGTGAATGGACAGCAGGTATTTCACAGCACTGAAAAGTTTTAAATGTTTTCAAATACGTTTTTAAATGAAATCTCTAAGTTTCCTCAATTCCCCTAACATTTCATTCCTTGTGTTGTAACTAATCTACTGGTACTGTGACAGCAGCACACTTTCAGGCTATAAGCTTGTATAATAAAAACTTCATCTTGATAGAGTAGACTTGGTAAAGGAAACCTCAAAGTTATTGGACATATGATTTTTGAAATGGTTAAGAAAGTCTGTTCAGGAAAATAACAGAAAACAATTTGTAGCATTGGTGTAAAGTAAGACAAAGTGGTGATTTCAAGAGTAATGAAAACACAAACTTTTAGAGTATGTGGAGCCCATTTTCTGTTCTTTATTAGTACAAGTACACAGATTTTTGTCTCTGCAGGATTCTTTTCTTGCTGCATTCCACAAGCTGAGAGGAGCTCTTTGGAACTCATACAAAATCTCTTGCTACCATATTAGGAATCAAAATGTGTAGCAGAAGCTTATGGCTGAGTGGGGATAATCAACAGGGAATGTGTTTGCCTTCCAGCTAAATGAGTAAAGCAAAATGGTTGAGGAAACAAAATAAATAACAGTAATAATAAAAAATGACTAGTAGGCTTTAGAATATAGTGCCCGATCACTTCTATCAGACTTTCTACTAAATCTTGGCTAGAAACTAGCAAATCTTATGGACACACAAGGAAACCTTGTTACTTCCATTTTGTTGTGCCTCTGAGCCATGAGTCACACACCAATCCTTAGTTTCAAAACTTAGCTAATATTTTTAATAAATCCTTTTGGGTCAGATACACAGCCCATATTGCAGTGAAGAAACTGAGCTGGTGTTAATTGGCATAGCTCTATTGAAGTAAATGTCAGTTCACACCGCTTGATAATCTGACCATTCAATTTCTACTGAGATTTCCTGTAATCATAAGTGTAGTAATTCTTTCACTGGAGATCAGTCTTGTACTTCATAGAAAATCTCATTTAAAGTACATGCTTTTTAAATGATCCAGCCCTTTGTGTATGAAAACAGAGCTGTAGTACTTGATATCATACTTCAAAACATATCTGTGGCTGCTTTTTGCACCATCTGCAGCAACAGATAGCCTACAGGCTATTTACCTCATTGTGCCATCAGTGTAAGGAAGAAGTCCCAAGTGGAAATGATTAAAATCTATAGATTTTACTTCAGTTGTGTCATAGTATCTTTCCCCAATCTGAACCTTAGAGTACAAAAGTTGGGGTACTAGCATGAATTCCTCTAAGCTTAATTACCTGCTTAGATCTGATAAGCTGCCACCAATCAGGAATTCCAGTGCCTGATACACTCTGGTCCCCCCAAAACCTTCCCTGGGGACCCCAAGACCCAAATTCCTTGAGTCTTACAACACAGGGGAATAAACCATTTCCTCCCCTTCTCCTCCCCTCCAGGTGTTCCCTCTCTGGGCTCCTGGAGAGATATACAGATTCAAGCTCCGTGAATCTAAAACAAAGGGATTCCACCCTTCTCCCTCCCTGTTAAGTACAGACTCAATTCCTTTGAGCCTCAACAAGGGGAAAAAATCAGACAGGTCTTAAAAGCAAAACTTTTAATAAAAGAAAAAAGAATAAAGAAAATCACTGTAAATTCAAGATGGAATATTACAGGGTCTGTCAGCTTCTAGAAACTGGAGAAAAAGCTTCCTCCAGCAGAAATACAATTTAACATACTTCCAGCCAAATACACATTAGACCTCTACCAGCCAGATACACATTTGCAAATAAAGAAAACCAATTAAAAAGACTAAACCACCTTTCTACTTGCACTTACTACTTGAATAGAAAATTAGAGCCTGTAGTACGTCCAGTCACTCTAAGATCCCAGAGAGAACAAAGCCAAACCCAAAAAACACAAACAAAGGCTTCCCTCCACCGAGATTTGAAAGTATCTTGTCTCCTGATTGGTCCCCTGGTCAGGTGTTTGGTTCCCTGTTTGTTAACCCTTTACAGGTAAAAGAGACATTAACCCTTAACTATCTGTTTATGACAAGTTGTACTTAAACATTAGGCACTAAGTATTGAGAAGTGCTGGGACTAAAATTCTTAATCACTACATGCAGCCAGATGAAGCCTGATGCAGGAATTTGAAGCAACAGAAGTCCTTTGGAGAATTTTCCTTATGCTTCTCTCCGACTCTCTGTGGGGAGTTCCACAGAGCTCTGACCTTGGTCCCCTTCTCTTCTCCCTCTGGACCTCATCTCTGGGTAATCTCATCCACAAACACAATTTCAGCTACCATCTCTATATTGACAACTCAGACTTACTTCTGTACTCCAGACTTCTCTCATTCTTTCCAAACTAAAATCTTGGCCTGTTTCTCTGGTATTTCCTTGTGGATGTCCAGCTGTCAGCTCAAGCTCAACATGTTAAAACAGAGCTCCTAATATTTCCCACTGAAGATCACCCCCTACTTACCCTCCTTTCTCAATCACTGACAACAAAACCACCATCCTGCCTGTCATTCAGACCTGAAACCTGGGTGTTATCTTCAACTTGGACCTCTCTATAGGTCGTCACATCCAGGCTATGTCTAGATCTTGCTGATTCTTTATGTGTAACATTGCTCAAATACATCCATCCTTATCCATCCACACAGCTAGAACTCCTGTCTGGTCTCTTATTTTGTGTCTTGAAAACCGCAACACCTTTTTCTCTGGTTTTGACAAATGCAGTCTTGCCTCGCTCATATCCATTCAGAATACTGCTATGTAGATCATTCTCCTGCTGGCCTATCACTTTGATCTCATCACCCCTCTTTTTGCATCTCTTTATTGGCTCCTTCTTTTCTACTGCATCAGATACTTGTCTGTTAAGCTACTTTCAAGGCCGCATCCTATCTCTCATTCATTATTGAAATGTTGTCTCCCACCTCCAAATCACTAATGATGCCAGCCTCCATTGCTCCCTTGTTAAATTTTCAAACACTCATCTTTGTTCTTTTTCCCATACTGTTCTGTGCTTGTGAGGAAAGTTATGTCATTATCCTCCTTCATATCCCTCCTTAAAACTCAGTAGTTGTAAAGCCCACCAAAAACTTGACAAAACAGCCTGTGTGTGTGCTGATAGCACAGTCTATCATGCTGACTAATATTGTCTTGTTGTTTCCACATAGTCTCATGACCGTCTAGTCTGTGTCCGTCTGTTATCTGTCCTCTTAAATTTAGACTGTAAGCTCTTTGGGGCATGAATCATCTTTTTGTTCTGTGTTTGTACAGCACCTAACACAATGGGGTCTTGATCCATGATGTGGGTTCCTAAGTGCTACTGTAATACAAATACATAATAAAATAAATATTAAAATAATAAACAAATAAATAATAATAATAATCAAACCACCCAACCAAGTAAAGACACATAAATAAAGGATAGAAGGGAGAGATGCTCAGATGTATATGAGTTTGAGATAATTAAACTTAAAGGAGAAAATCTTGAAGTCTTTATTCAGGGCAAAATCCTATTGAAGTCCCATTGGGATTTTGGTCTCTGTGAGGATTGCAGTATTGATAACCTTAAGTAGTCAAAATTTATGAGTCAGTCCCCCTGTCCCCCCGCCCCTTCCCCGAATCCTGAGATTTACTCATGAGGTTTTAGAACATGATAAAATGTAGGCTTTTTTTTTTTTCGTTTCCCCCAGTTTACCCTCTGGTTTCGGAGCCTTCTGGTTCATGTTTTCAGGTCTTTCTCACCAGCCATGAGGGCTAGAATTTACTTTAAAAAAAAAAAAAAGAAAGAAAGAAAAAGAAAGCTGAGACTCTTTCATAACTGGTTGCCTCCAGAAGCTGGAACTTTAAGAAAAACAAGATAAAATCTTGTGGATTGCATGTTTCAATGCTTTGTCATATGAAATGCTGTTTAAAACCCACACAGATTAATAAAGGCAATTAATAATATGGCTCCCATGGAAGTTGTGGGTAGAGGATAGCGACTAGGTAGTACATTTAAGTATTTATAGTACATATTGCCAAAAACATGAGAGACAGACATGTGTGAAGACAATCTAAACAGGATCATGTCTTGTGTAATGCTTTCTGTAATTGCCTCAAGACTACATAGGCCAAGACCATGGTTTATAAGCAATGAGCTAACTATGTCAAATCCAGTGACATGGCACAAATATGGAAGATCAACTTGAATCAGGGCCTCTGAAACTGTTTTTGCATATATCTTCTTGCTGTAGTGAACAACAGATGGCACAGTGTAGAATAGCATTACATAGAAAGAAGGTTACAAGTTAAGGTCCCAATCTTTCAAAGGACTTACACAGTTTCTTAAATTTACACATGTGCATAGTTCTATGGACTTCAGTGGGACTACACACATGGTTAAAGTTAAGCACATGTAAGCAGAGCCTGAATGAGCTTTCCCCTGACATCTAGTGGTGAACTGTGTAAAAGGACTTTAGGAACTTTTGCATGGACACACCCACCCTGCCTAGGTGCTCAGCATGATGGGATTGCTTGTCCAAATAATCACTTGTGGCTGGTGTTGGATCCCTTGTCTGCTTGTTATTGTGTCAGGAGTAATAAAGTGTTGTTATCCTTGTTGTGTGAACTGAGGGTAGCAGAACAGTACCTAGCATGCCGCAATGGCGGGACTCACTCTCAACTGAACGGCACTCGTTAGGCAGGGGACATTGGTTCCAAAGCCCAATGAAATGAGAGAGGACAGGGCTAGGTATTAGTACTGGGTGCCTTGTTTAAGGGTCCTGAACACCATTTGACCCTTCTTTTCTCCATGATATAATAAAAAAAAAACTAATTTAGACTCAGTTGAGAGTCTTGTTACATGCTGGAGAGCTGAAATCACTGATATTGAGGTCTAAATATTAGACCTACTTTGGAACAGTGTCTCTATGGCAAGAAGCTACCCAGTGTGCACCAGCAGTGAGGCTCCCTCACTAAGAGCTGAAATCACTGACAGCTGTATTAAGTGGGGAGCTCTGAAGATATCTTGCCAAGTGGTCAGTAGGAGGGCTGGCGGAGAGGGCCAGAGAGTGGTGCAGCAATTGGCCGTTGGGATGACGACTGACTGCCTGAGCAGTGGAGCATGTAAGGTGCCTCCTTATCACCCACTTCTACCCAGGGTGGGAGGTGAACTCTGCGGATGAACCTCTGAACACTGGGGTTGCACTGGCCAACTGTGAGTGGGGTACAGAGAAGGGATGGGCATGTTAAAGGGACTTTTGGGTTGCTGGACTTAAGAACCTGAGGGAAAAAGGACATTGCCCAACTTACTTGGGGGTGGGTCTTTTGCTCATGATTTGTCTTTATGAACCCCAGTGGCTCTGTTTTCCCAAATTAATGCTGAGTTACTTCTCTCCTTTTATTAAAAGTTTTTGCTACACTCAGACTCTGTGCTTGCAAGAGGGGAAGTATTGCATCTTAGAGGCACCCAGGGGGTGATGTGTAATTGTCCCAGGTCACTGGGTGGGTGAGTGGGTGGCTCGAGCTGGTTTTGTGTTGTATTGTTGAAAAGATACTAGATACTGAACCCAGCCCTTGTTGCTGCTGGCTCCATTTGGCAGAAGGGTTACACACATGCATAAGTCTTTGGAGGATTGGGGCTTTTACATAGGAGAAATGGTTTCCGTAGATAAAGCATGAATGCTTAACATAATAGTAAATATGAGTGAAAGTAATAGCACAACATACAACAACAACATAAGCCCAAAGCCATTAAAACACAAGAAAATGCTCACTCCTGCTGCTTGGCAGTCCAGGAGTTCACACTGAGACTGCTAGACTCTACTCCAACAATTCCAATCCTACCTCAAGCTTTGCAAATTCCTAGGATTATAAAGGGAGTGTTCAGAATGCACAAAATTCCCTGATTTCATCTGAGCTGGGAGAAAGCTAGCATTTAGATTGGCAAGACTCCAGCTTCCTAACAGACATGGCGGCTGGAACTCCCTTTATTTAAAACTATATCATTTAGCTTTTCATCTCAGGCATGTTACTCACTACCTCATAATATAATCATGCTAACCGTGAAGCAGACCCTCTCCCACCTCATGCAAACTGATATTTCTGCTGCATGTCAGTTTTCTTTATATCAACATTCGACCAGTAGATATTTCATTCTGAAATCCACGTGGACCCAGTTTTAGACAACTGAAATTTCCACAGACGTAAAACCATCTGTATGGTAAGTAAGAGTGGGAAGAAGAGTGGGAGTGATACATTGCTAAGCAACAGCAGTACCTCTACCTTCCAAAAAGGCTAGAATTGTATTTGTGATGGTAGTCTTTGCCTGGGAGCATTGAGGAGGAAGCAAGGGAATTGCTGCATACATGCCTAGACTAAGCCCTGTTCCCTTGGGCTTCTTTGACTTCCCTCCGGGTCTTGTCCCACTAACCTTTCCCCTGACAGAGCAGGAGCCTAAAGCAGCCTAGAGTGGGATTTGATTACAGAGGGACACAAAGGGATGCTCTATTCCAGCACCTCTCCATGTATGGAAATAAGCAGTGGCTGAGGGGATGGAAGAAGTGGCCCTGGCAGTTGTAACTTGCACTTTTCTCTGGTCTTTGCTAAGGGAAAGGAGCTGCTATTTTGTAGTAATATGACACTTCCTTTCCTCTCAGGCATACAGTCTCTATCCTCAAAGATCTCTCTTCTATCAATGGCTTAATGGCTGTATGCTGTCATTTCACCTATTTGGATATCCTGACATTTTGAGCCTTCAATCCGATGGAAATCAGTCTTATCTGGCCAGCCAAACGGCCAAAAAACTTATGAACACAACTACGCTTAGTGGCCATCAAGATTGCAACAGGACACACTCTATTCACACAAAACCTTAAAAGAAAGGAAGGAAATAAAAAAATAACAGGAAAGATTTGTGCATTCCTTTCCACCTTTATATTGCGTGCAATACGTCAGCACACTCCAGCACTCCATAAAGCTTTCATTTCCATCTGTACCAAAAAAGCACTATGTAATCCCTCAGCAAACTCATACTCCAATGAAAAACCTTAACAGGGACCTCATATGCAATTATATCAATAGGTCAGCAGATCTATCAGAAATTCCACGCATTTGGGACTTTAACCTATTTTAACCTGTTGAGGTTCCTTTCTGTTTAGAGGTGACAACAAAACCTGCCACTGATAGAGTAGTTTACACAGCTACTGACAGTTTTAAGGAGGGATAAGAAAAAATAAAAATGAAATAACTTATTTTTAAAAGGGGGGAATGTTCAAAATAGCTCCTTTGTAAATGTTTTCTAGGTTGTGTTCATAGCTGAAGTCAATACTAAGATTAGTGTACTAGATGGGACTTTAAACAACCTCTTCCATCTTACCTCAGAGATTGGACTCCAGCCTTCTGAGGTATTTAGTGAAGGAGGGACTGATAGACCTTTTTTTAAATTTAACATGTTTATTACAGTAGTGCCTCAGGACTGACCAAAAGTGGTGCCCCGTTGTGCTAGGCACTGTACAAACAAAGAGAAGTAGATGGACCCTGCTCTAAAGAGTTTAGAATCTAAATGCACATGACAGCCACAAGGGTGGGGGAAGGAGCGTAACACACAAGCAGTGAACACTGTGATGATAGCAAACCACGTGTTAGTTCCACACTTTTTTTGTGGGTGGAGGAAAGGGGCGGGTGGGTTAGGGGACATAGAAAGCGGTGTTGCCAACTCTCATGATTTTTTTCATAAATGATGAGATTTTGGGGGATTCTGAAGCTTGTCTCATGATGCCGCAAGAGGCTCTGATCCCCTGGAGACGTTCAACCCTGTTGGTAGCCAGCAGAGTGTCTTCCCTCCGCTCACTATTCTCACAGGATGGTGGCTCTGGTCCTCCCCTCCCTGCATAGCTCCTGGCCTGGCAAGGAGGAAAAGGGGATGAAGAGCCCCTTGAGCTGCCCCTCAGGCAGGAAGAGGGAGAGGGGACCCTACTGCAGCCCACCTCCCAGGCCTGGAAGAGGGGAGTGAAGACTTCCAGGAGCAGAGGTGAGGCTGGCGTTGAATTGAGAGGGGTAGGGCCTGAGCCGATGAGTTGGCTGGGTTGGGACATAACTGACGTGGGGATTGGAAACAGGATTAATTGCTAGGTAGGGGATGGGCAGATTGTGGATGTGGAGCCAAAATCATCTTACCTCATACATAGCAATACTAACTGTGTGTATGTCTCTCTCTCTCTCTCTCTCTCTCTCTCTCTCTCTCTCTTTCATACTCCCACCTACAGACATGGATGGGTAGGGGGCATTAAAAATATCAAAAGATAGACCAAAACCCACCCACAATATATTAAAAAAAAGCTAAAGATGTTTTGGGGCAATCTCATGATTTTCCATCCATTGAGGTTAGCAATATCGGGGGTGGGGGAGAGGAAAGGTTGAAAAAAGAGAGGGCAGGGGAGGAGAGGATAAGAGGACTATAGTTAGGGTGACTAGATGTCCCAATTATATAGGAACAGTCCTGATATTTGGGGCTTTGTCTTATATAGGCACCTATTACCCCCCACCCCTTCCTGATTTTTCACACTTGCTGTCTGATCACCCTAACAGGTGTGGAGTGAAGTTAAGGTGAAGAGGCTGCAAGAGGAGAAGCATCAGGGTTCGAGCCAGCAGCCCATCAGTATAGGGCAGTGATTCTCAACCTGCAGCCTGTAGGCCGCTTGCGGCCCAATCAGCACACAGCTGTGGCCCATGTGACATCCTCAGGGCCAAACAGGTAGTGTATATATTGTGCGGATGCGGCCCACATAACATATAGAGAACTGCATATGCATTCCACAATGGTAAATATATTGAGAACCACTGGGGCAGACAAATTCTAAACAAATCTGTAGAAAGTTCTCTGAATGGCCAAAGACCCTTGCTTTGGCTGTTTCTGCCCCCACTGGCTACAGTCTGTTACTGGCTCCTTTTTTACAGTTTTCTCACAAGCCTCAGAACAGAAAGCCCCAACTTTCACAATTCTGTATATAGGTAGGTGCTAGTGGGAGGGATGGCCTGAACTGGGTCTCATTTTACTCCCTCTCTCTTCTGCAAGTGAATGATGGCATTTGCACCACAACCAATCTGTCATCGGTTTGACAGGCATATTTTCTGTTATGGCTGAAATTATAAAATAGTCTGTAACAAACACTACCAATGTATAACTGATATTCTAGGAATAAGCACATGAGGATATTGTGGTCACAACAGAGGTCCCAAACTGTTTTTGATTTCTTGCAAAAGGGGTATTAAAAAAGTGAGATAATCCAGTGAAATACTATGTTTTGGTTTTTCACAATTCAATGAGATTTTTACAAATAAAGCTTTAAAGCTCCTATTAAAACAGAACTCTGTAAACCAAACTTAACCTGTGGTGCAACACCCACTGCATCACAATAATCCTTTTATGGATTTCCCCTTCATCCTACATTTACTCTCACATGCTGCCCTTGGAGAACCCCAAAAGAGAGCCTCAACCTAAGTCCCTGGAACGGCACCAAGGCACGGTGTTCTTCCTTCATCAGTATTTTTGCCTCTTAAGTGTTTGAACATGTTATAAATGTGTCTTTACATGTGACAATATTGTTCTTTATCCAACCCCAGACTGAGAAGCAGTAGACGACAGCTAAAAAGACAGAGAGTGATTTAAAAAACCACCCTTTATATGTTTTACTTTTCATGACTGAGTAGGTCACTTTGCCAAACTTTTATCATGGATAAGAAGCCTTTGTCATATCCCATTTTTCATACAGTCACTAATGCAACCACGGAGCACAAAAGCTGAGAGAAAACCTCTTACAGCTTTCAGTTACTGACTAGGTCAGAATATAGTATTAGGCACCTAAGAAATTTTTAACCTAAAACTTTATTGCCTTGAAAAATGGCTGCTCTGGAAGGAAAGAATGCATTCCAACATTTAAATGGTTATTACTGTTGTTCCACAATCAAATACATTTTAGGGGAAAATTGTTGGGGACATTTTAAAGAACAATCAATTTTGTATCACAGTAATAAGCATACTTACTGTACGCCAAAACTTGTAAGATGCACTAGATCACTTTATAAAAATGGAAGAAAGATGCTTTTGGGAAATTTGTAGCCACTTTTAGTGCATTGCTCTCATACTAAAGCAAACAACAAAACCCAAACCAAAAAGAAGGTAGTGGCAATTTTAAATATTGCCGGTTCAATGAGAGCAAAAGCTAGTATTTTATTTTCCAGCATTTTGTCTGAGTCACAGATGACCATACAGTGCTAAAGGTCTCTAGCAAAATGTCAGCTGAGTCTCTTGCCCTTCCTCATGACAGAGACAGCCCTCCCTCTTGTCTGAGACAGCCACTGCAATCAGAAGACAAAAAGTCACAGATGAAGTCTAATGCTTAAACTTGAATTATGCCAAACAGCGTGATGCTGATAAGCTTGTTTTACAAGTAAAGCAGTTATTTTTAAACATTCTCATTTGCCACTAGTTCCTGGGTATTATATTGGCTTTCAGGCTGCCTCCGCTCTCTTGTTTGAGTTCTGAAAGAGTGCTATACTCATTCTTTCAAAGTGGATCAAAATACACACTTCATTTTAATGCATCAAGCCCTTTAATGACTATAGATTTAATAAGTCCAGCTTTGCTAACAACTGGCTGCCATAAGATCTGTATCATTACAGAAGTGAGACTATAAAAATCAACTGTGTAAAAATTTTCCTTTAGGAATACTGTAGTGCTGCCAACTTTTGTGTAATTTTATCGCAAATATTGAAATATGCTATGTATTTCTGAAAGCCCCAACTCTTGGAGGCATGGTATCACCTGAAAATCTCAGCTTTCACTTAAAACAAAAAGTATTTTTGTAACCACCTTAATTGTAAGGAAAAGCTTGAAAACCTGAACCCTAAAGGCTCAGAACCAGGAAAGCACCCAACATTTATTATTTTTTAAAAATGTCAAGGTTTTTGAACACATGGCATTGGCAATACTGATACTCTCCTTTAATTATCCACAGAAGAACATAAATCACCTTACTACCTCTTGCTTTGTGGTTCTCTGACTAAAAATAATAACATAGCCATGATATAATCTTAAAAAATAGCAATGAAACCCTTTCATTAACAACCCTACCTGCCAACTCTCCCACTTTCTTTTGTTGGGGTTAGAGTGAGTAGCAGTATGATACGCTGCCCCCTCCACGCCCCCAGCGTTTTCTACATGTCCCTGCCTGCTGCTCTCAACCTGCTGCAGGTGGGATTTGTCTCACATTGAACTGAACTGGGTAAGGATCAGCTTTGTCTTTTATAGGTGCTGCAAAAGTTTTGGAGACAGGGGCTCTTCTTAGAGGTTTCAAACTGTGTTGGCTGATTCACTATTAGACTGCTGTGAGCTAAAGCACGCACCAGTTCTCAAAGCTCTGACCTCGGGTTATGCTTCTTCACTGCTATTTGATTTTTCATCAGAGTTCCTATAGCCCACGTTCAAAATGTGGTAGGAGGAAATAAAAACCGCTGTCAATTATTGTTATTTAGGTTGCCATTCATGAGCAAAAAAGTAAACAAATTTAGGAATCTAATCAGACAAAAAGTAGATCATTGCAGTCCTTGTCACAAAATCTTCCTGTGGCTTCCACAGCAAAGCAGTTGTGCCGCATAATTCTGATTCAGGTGCCAGGTTGTCCTGCTCTGTTACTATGGCAGTCAGACTTAGAGCTTTGGCAACACTCTCAAGACTAGCATGAAACAAGAATTCACTCATGCCCAGGATCATGATACTTAGGAAGAAGACTTTCATAGGTCAAGAAAGAACGCTTCTGTAGGCTAATATGCTCAACGAATAAATTCAGGTTTCTTTCCCGTGGTCTGTTAGCATGGATTTATAAGATTTGGATTATTTAAACCACAGTTGTCTTACTTCTTGTTCACATGTTGTTTGCAGGATATTAGCAAGATAAGATGGGTGGGACAGTATCTTTTATTGAACCAATTTCTGTGGGTGAAAGAGACAAGATTTTGAGCTTACACTGAAGTAGAGTTCTGCATAATCTCAAAAGCTGGTCTTTCACTCTTAGATGTTGGTCCAATAAAAGATATTATCTCACCCACTTTGTCTCTTCCTATTTACATGTCGACTGTAGCTAGAAGAAAATGTCTGCTGACTTTAAATAGGGTTGCCAACCCTCCAGGATTGTCCGGGAGTCTCCAGGAATTAAAAAGTAACCTTTAATTAAAGGTCATGTCATGTGATGAAATCTCCAGGCATTTATCCAACCAAATTTGGCAACCCTAATCTTAAACTATACTATATAAAACCAAAGCTGCTACTCAGATATAACAAATAAACACATCACGTTTTGCCTTTTTTTACATGAAAGGGCATCTTACTTCCATTGTTGTTAAACCATAATTATGTCCTGAATCTGATCACATTTCCAGGAGCCAGTACACATCCTCCCTTGCAGTTTATTTTTCCTCAAATCTCAGTTTCATTTGTAGATTTTAAGGCCAGGAGGAATCACAACCTAGTCTGACTTCCTGCCACAGAATCTCATGAAGTGATTTCTGCATCAAACCGACAACTTCTGGTTGAGCTAGAGCGTACCTTTCAGAAAGGTATCCGATCTTGATTTAAAGACTTCAGATTAATGCAATTGGCTCACACAGTCTGTATTTAGACAATCTGAGCTAACTGCATTAATATACTTTCTTGTTACATACATTATAAGTCTCCTGCAGTCCCCTGATTGGCTTTGATGGGATTTAAAGAAACCCGATGAACCCGGACATTGCTAAGGAACCACAAGTACCTTTGAATTTGATGTATTTTTTTGCCTTATTTCTGTATTGATTCTTAGGGTATAAGCTTACATAGTAGGTGCACTATAAACTCAGTACTTATTACTCATATTCAGAACTGGAGTACCACAGCAACACAACCACTGAGGAATAGAAAATATTGAATTTTTTGATGGTAACCATTGTATAGAGAATTATGTTTAAAGATGCATTGCACAACAAAAGGCATTGTAGAAGAGTCTGTACAGACCGCTCATCTAAATGTCTATTTACCCGGCACATATGACAGTACTGAATTTACTCAGCCTTGGTTAATGGGGTATACCATTGCTAATTTGTGACTTGGATTATCTTTTTCAGAATAAGAATAAGCATAACAGGGAAAGTTGTTAGCATTATAATTCCACATTCCTTCATGGTCTTCTATTGGTGAATTTATAGAGTAGATCAAAACAAGATTTTGTGTCCTGGTAGAGTTTGTCAAAAGTAATTGGCAGGGTGCATCAACCTATTCCTATGAAGTCCTTAATGTCAACAAAACTAGTTGATTAGTTTCAAATATCATGTCTCACAAGAACAGCAGGAGATCTCTATATATGCTTTGTACCATAATTCCCCTGTAGAATTATTTTTACCATCTAAAGAAAAGGTGCCCTTGACACAACTCTAGCATTTATTAGATTCAGTCCTGAAATTTTTGTCATTTTTCCTGGCACTATTTGTCAATGGAGTATAATAGTAAGAATGTAAATGTCTGTTAAAAAGGCTTCCAGTGGACAACTACATGCAATATAACCAGTGCTGTTTTTGCAGAGATGTAGGTATATCAGTATCTAAAAACAACTTGCCAGGGTTTCTGAAAAACAAACAGAAAAAACCAGCTTAACTATATATTTAAATAGTTACACTATCAGTGACCTACATTTTAGTTTGACTTTCATCTTCACACTATTTTCTCTGCAGTTGTAGAAGCTGGAAATAATGACTACTGCACAATGTAATGAGAGATGAAAAAAGGCATATTGAAATGAATCCAAAACTGTACAAATTGATGTCTCAAATTTACGTAATAACCATCATTCTAGGAACAAGAAAGTTGTACACCCAGCTCAAAAGAACAAGGGAAAAATTCTTTTTATAAGAAGTATATGGGCTGATTATTTTATACTAATTTGCTATCTACTGACACACAAATGATGTTCTATTATTGACTTTGTGAATCCCAGCTCAACTTATGTGTTGGAGGTAGAATATCGGTACAACATGTTTTAGGAGATTTCACTCCCCTTTCAATCCACTCTGTTACATGACAGACCAATCACTCTCTGTATTCAGTCACAAAATGATGAATTGGGTATATTTCTGAGTCACTAGGGCCTTGCCTTCAGTGGAGATTTTAGCCACCAGCGTAGCTGGATAAAGTGCAAATCCCTTATGTAGGCTTGGTGCATTTGTGTGATCTGTGATTTGCATTCGCTACACTTCCTTAATAAGGTCAAGAAGTGATACAAAATTAACAAATGCCTATGGCTACTGAAAAGTAAAGTATATTCCATATAATGTAGCTGGATCCTGTTTGTCAGTGATGTCAAACACACAGCCAATGGGCTGAAGCTAGCCAGACTAAATGTATTTTTGTGGCCCTCATGCCATGTTCAGAGCCGTTCTGTGTATATTTTTAATTCACATGTCTGCAAAGATAACCTTCCAGATGTGAAATGAATGTGAACAACTGCACTGTTATCTTTCTGAGTCTGCAAACAGGCAACCTGTAACCCCAGAGGCTACCTGTACCGGAGAAGAGTGAACTCTCCCACTTAGCATTCATCTCACTGGGGTGTTCTCCCTAAAGCTTTCTGATGCCATTTTCATGTCAACATTCACAATTCGTTTCTGATAATTTTGGAAGATGGAACAGAGAAGAGGGTGAGAAAAAAAGCCCCAAATATATGTATGTGTGTGTGTGTGTGTGTGTGTGTGTGTAGAATTATGAGTACTTCAGAGGGAACACAGGACAGGAGATATGACAAACAGGAATGGAGAGAGATACAGAGGAAGGATGATGGGGAAGGAAGAGAAAGAGTAGTAACAGCGATGACCATATTTTCCTGCTGATTGAAGCTGAGTACAGGAATAAGGCACTGAAAAAGTCATGTATAACATCATAACAAAGAACCTAATTACTATATAAAGGCTGTATTCGTCCCTCCCACTGACATCAGTAGGAATTGTGCTGTGGAGTGAGGGTAGGGTGCAGAGCTAAATTTATACTGTGCTTCACAGGTTAGAATTAAAAATGGAATTTGCCCATCTCCGCAGAAAGTTCTGACACTCCTGCTGTAGGATATTTCAGACTGAAGTAAATATATCTTTTGCCTGAGCAAGGACTTCAGGATTGGACTCATTGCCAGTAAAAACCATACTCACAAAAACACAGGTAACCTCAGAAATAAGGATGACGCAGGCTGTCAAAAATCAATGACATGTCTATTGCAGTGTTTCTCAACCTTCTTTGATACCAGAGAATGGCTTACTGCCTTCCTAAATTGTGTCAGGGAGATCTCTGGGACAGACGCCAGTCCACTGACTGATTGTTGAGAAACACTAGTCTCCTGAATATTAATTGCAGTACACTGGGACAGGTGAGCTATATGCAGGCAGAGAGAAATGGCCAATGGCAACTGAAGTCACTGGGAGTTTTGTCTGACTTATGACTTAGGGCCAGACCATACTTTCCCCAACCTCCTTAGTAACTCACATAAGAGCCTGGAACAACTACAGGCTATACTCAGAGGAGCAGAGGGAGTGCTCTCTCTCTATCTTCCAAGTGGTGCAAAGCAGGCTGGAGATTATTCTGCTCCCCATCAAGGATTGTAACAATCTCCCTGGAGCAGAATAGACAGTAAGCTCTTTGGGGCAGGGACCATAATTTGTTATATGTTTGTATCATACAAAGAACAAGGAGGCCCTGTTCCATTGTTGGGACACCTAGTTGCCATTACATAATACAAACAATAAATAATAATAATGCCTCTCAGTGCTCTCCATGAATCAACCCCCAGTGCACTGGTTTAATATAGTTTGAAAAGGGTTCTAACAAAACAAAGTCAGAAAGACATTTCAAACTACCGCAAACATATGGTGCCAAGTTCTCTGCTAGCGTAAGTGGGCACATCACCCTTGACTTAAATGAAATTTTGTCAAATTACACCAACAGAGAATTTCACAAGAGAACCAATTAAATCAGGTTTAACGGACAATTAACTCAGGCATGTTTCCTTCAACAAAATCTGATTAACAGAGATCCATTGGACTCCCCTCCCACCATTATGTATACGAACAAAGTATTGGGGAGGAGCACCTGGATCTGTACTATCAACATGTGCTTAGGTTTTATTGTTATGTTGTCAAATGGCATTACACTGTAATAATTAATTACAACAGGTGCACTGCTTTTGATACTACAGCACATCATCTTCACTAGACCAGCTCAATTGCAAGCTGCTTAGGATAATGCTGGCCCATTGTTTGTCTTTTTCCTTTAAGTTTTCCTTCTTTATTTGCTCTACTCTCTTATTCCAAGCAAAACCAGTGATAACGTTTCCCCCTTTGACAAGTGCCTGAGGGACATCCCAACTTATAGTAATATCAGTCTGCCCATTTCTATTCAAATCAGTATATTACTACTTGTATTTAGTCATATCCACTAGAAATATCAGGATAAACAGCAAGGAATGGTAAATTTGTCAGAATTTAATAAATGCTGTCTAAACTCATCATTTGGACACATGGGACACCTTCCAGTATGATGCAAACCCCTTAGCAGTTCAAAATTGTAGGGTTATTTTCCTTAGGCCTCACTGTCCACTGCATTGTACCTTGCATTGTTATTTTCATCTGTGAAAAGTGAATATAAAACCCTGCCATTCCGATCTGGGGGCATTTTATACCTACCTTGCAAAGGGGTAAATTACTAAAACCTTTCGTCCACCTAGGAAATCTGGGTTCATCTAGTCTCTAGAACAATTCCTTAATGATTTTTCTAGCTTGCAATCTGAAGTCCAGCTGAAGGGCTGATGGGAGAGAGCGAGTCTATCTTCTCCCTCAAATGATTTCTCTAATTCCAGATTTAAATAACAATATATAAATGTTATAAACGTATTGTCCTCATTTGTATATGAATAACATTTTGTGTTCTCCTCACATCTTACTTGAGTTGTTCAGTCCCTGCTCCCTTTTGGCAACTGCAGTTACTGCACTTGCAGCTGTGAAGTCATTTGCCATTGCAACTATAACCTCTTCTTGGTACTCTACTGCTCGAGTATGTTAAACATGATAGATGCTTTGTACTCTCCCCCAGAGACTGATGGCATCACCTCTATTCACTGCAGTATGAGGTTAGGCCTAGACAGCGTCCGGTACTGACTTTAAAAGATACAACCCATGGAAATGGCATAGCCTTCTCTGAAATGTTAGTTGCATGTTCTGTGTGTACAGTATGCACACAGTAAGGGAGTCTTTGATTTGTTTCATTACAATAGGTTTTCTTGTTTAGTTAACAATACAAACACCCATGCACACAAAAATATGCTGTGTAATATTATTTGCTATAAATGTCTATGTATACTGAATCAGAAAAATATAGTGAACTTCACCCTGTCCTGCTCTCATTCCACCTTCTCCGGCTGAGCTCACCTGCCACCTTCTGGAATTGTCTCTTCTGATCCCTGTGACATAACCTCCTTCTTTTTAAGGGGTTCTTCTAATATAAATCTAATATAATGTTACCTACTGTATTGTCAGAGTCCTGATACTCTTACCATACAATAGGTTAGCCAGAAATAATTCTTTCATGCCTACGAGTGGCTTCTTTCAGAACATGGCTGATGCTGCACATTTCCCAAGCACTGGCACTACCTGGTCTGTGAAGAGAGGTCATCTATCTCAGGGCTGTCAATCCGATACCGGCATTAAATTAACTGAAAATGTTAAATTAATAAAAAATGTTCTCATGAACTTCAGTTTTTGTTTCTCTTCAATTTAGATATGTAAGGGCCTTGAAATTCATCTTTATCATTACTATTCAAGCAGATTTAACCTTTGCCTTTGGATGAAACAAAATAAAACCATCAGTGGTTGTTGTCTATCTTTTCACAATGTATTTGGTTACAGCACAAGGAATGTTCTCACAGCCATTTAAAATGCTCAAGTGGAGCAGAATATTGTAATTTTTGGGAACTGATAAAGTATTTATTAGTGCATGAGGGTTCTCAAGACTAGAACACATTAGTTTGCCGACTGTTATCTCAGAAACTAGTGTGCCCAATTATTCTGTTCATTGCTTCAGCTAGGTGCCATATGTAGATTCATGTTGTTGTCTTGTATTTTCTCACATATTTTGCACTCTCAGGTGTTTTAGAATTTCTTTGGCTTCTCATCACAACAAGCAAAGCAGCTTGAACAAAAACTTAATCTATTTTCTATTCTTACTTCCTTTAGTGGTGTAATCATGTGTAATTTTTGCTATCTACACTCAACACAGTTGGAGGATCAACTAAAGATTCTACTTTAATGATTTGAAAAGAGAATGTCTTTCTTTGCTCTTGGCAATCTTATCCATGTCTAGAAAATAATGAAAGGAGTCCACTTTAGCTCTTGGCCATCTTCCCAATATATGCTTTGGAGTTAATGACCTATGGACTGTGTCTTTCTTTATTAAATTAGTTTCTTCCTTTCCCAAGGAGCTTTTCAAAATTCTAAGCCCCAGGCTTCCAAATTCCCCTTAGCCCTGGTATTCTGGTACCAGAAAACAATGTTTCTCTGTTCTCTAAATCATTGCTGTTTTGTGACACATTTATATATCTGAGCCACCAAAACAAGTCTACATGACTCATGTTATTCAGAAATTTGCTCACGTGACCATTTACTGGGTAATATGTTTTTCCAAATCATAAAATTCTGGTAACAAGTTCTGTACTTTAACATTTGTTATTTCTGGTATTAAAATACAGAAATGTGATATATTATTATCTGTTATGTTTTGATGATAGTGTCAAACAGGCACCATTAAGAGATATTCCCTGGCCTGAAATACTTACAATCTAAATGCAATGTAAAAACCACAAATGCTATATGTAAACACCATCTTTTTTACAGTTCCAGAGACAACAGCTGAGACAGTCCTTTAACTCTGATTTTTTAGATGAGTCCTAGGCAGTAGGTAGATTTTTTTCCTCCAACAGTAAAGAAGTGCCCATTAAAATTGAACTTTTAACAACACTTACCACATAATGGTTATATGTAAAACAAGTGTCTGAGACTGCACTCTATGGCTAAATATTGACAAATGCGGACTTGTTAATGTCAACCACTGTATTAAATAAAGCTCCTAAGTTCTCCATGTTAAGTCATTGTGTGACCACTTGGATGGATATTGTACTAATCTGAGAGAGGAATCTGAGGCAAGAGGTCCCCTTCATTCCAAACACCAAAATGAAAAGTAAGATTTCCCCATATTGTCGAATTGGTACAGTACCTTGCATGATAGCGTATTTATGAGTGTTGAAGCAGGGTCAACTGTCAGAACTTACTAGCAGAGTAAGGAAGGTAATCAGTGTGGTTGCAGTCAAAATGGCTGAACAATTCTAAACTGGATTGTCAGGCCATTGTCTCTCTCAACAGATGGCATATTTGGCATGACCCTGGCTGGGTTTATTTTGATTAACCTAGTCATTTTCTACATGTTTTTCAAAAAGTTTTTTTTTCTCAGAATGAACTCAAAACAAGAAAGTTATTGTGTCTCAAATCTGAAACCTCTTAACAACTTCTATATAAAAAAATCCATCCAGTACAGCAAGGATTCATGATGCCATGATTAGGTTACAATCTCCTGAACATCTTGGTTGCTAATTTTCTGTGGAAACATAGTTTCAGTTGATATTTCACTGAATATTTTGTCAACTGTATGAAAAGAAGGAAAAAAGAATCATTTTAAATGCTAATAGGGTGGCCAGATAAGCAATGAATATGCATAAAACTGTAATTATCCACAAGAAATATAGCAAACAAAAGTGACATTCAAATACCACAAGAATTCATTGACAAATATGATTACATTTTACATTCTTAAACCTAGATATTTAAAGAACAGTTCTCAGTGTAATAGTTAGCTTATTTCAAAATTGGATACCAATATCCACAAACCAGATGTTTACAATAAATTACTCTTTGTAAATAATCATTACTGGAAAAGGGTAAACAATCAAACAATAATTTAGAGTTTTTGATATTAAACACCCTATATATAAACAAATTAAGAAACATATTGTCTGTGTAATTCAGGAGAAAGCCAATTAAGCCTCCCATATAAAGAACAATAAAGTTCTTTCATATATGCCAAGAAAACAGAATCAACATACTCTTTCATAGGTAGATGTGACTCTTCAAAACATGTTATGATATAGCAGGAAACCATACATTAAAACTGGCAATATAGTATGGGAGCTAAAATTCTCCAGTATTTTTGTGTGAAAACTGAATCTCCACTCAAATCCACTGGACTCGAAATGTAATTTAAAATGTAATGATAAAACTCCCTAATTCCTCCAAAATAATTAGGTTGCACATAAATTGGCTTCATTATTTAAGAAGTAATAAAAATGTGCAAAAGGGGAACAATGCTATACAAATTCATTACAAAAACAGGCTGCACAAATTTATGTATAGAATGTCACTCAGTCATAAGAGAAAAGAAAGTATTTTTAGTAGCTGGCAGTAAGAATGACTAGACATGACCAATAAAGAAAGGCAAAAAAGACAAATCCCTTGCTGGGGAACAAAACACAGCACTGCACTGCTACACTTATGGCTACATCTGCAATGAGCTTTTTAGCCCCTTTGGGATACATCCTACAGTATTTGCAGTTTACCCAGGATGCTTTGGAATCTACTTTCCACTCGGAGGAGAAAATTTCTGCCAACAGCAAGTTGCCGCCGCTCAAACAGACATTATGTTCCCACTCTAAGTCTATTATGCAGTGAGTTATGCTGTTTTCCCAAGCTATCATCCACAGTAGTTTGGTTTGCCCTGATTCCAATCCAATATGTGATCCACAAAAGGCATC
This sequence comes from Gopherus flavomarginatus, assembly GCF_025201925.1. Classification (NCBI taxonomy): domain Eukaryota; kingdom Metazoa; phylum Chordata; order Testudines; family Testudinidae; genus Gopherus; species Gopherus flavomarginatus. The sequence continues at coordinate 76,824,674 of NC_066617.1, read as the reverse complement.
AATATGGGGCCATTTTTAACGCTGAATAGTGCTATAGTATCATATCTACTACATGGCAATATCTTAGGCTTTTGAAACCATTTTCTTCATTCTATGGTTCCTGAATCCCACTAGAATTTGTGGGCTTTGGTTTTCTAGACATTTAGCAGCAAGGTTGACATACACCTTATTGAAATCTCAAATAATTCTGTCATGTTTAGTTCCATTCTTCTTTCATGTATTGCCAATTTCTTAATGTATAGGTGAAAATCCAGATGGAAAAATAAATACTTCGAAAATAAGAGACTTTCACTTATCAAAAACTCTGCAATGCATTTGTTGACAGCAATGAAGTGCACAAATATGTGTATCCTAAATGCCTGCCAGTGATGAACATAGATGTGGAGCATCCGCTTAATGTTGTGTGCTGGATGTTTATTCATTCATTAGTTCCATATTGCCCTGATTCTGAAAACTACAAGTTGCTCTCCTGTGGTCTGATGTGGGGGCAACTTGAGGGCATTTGTACAGTAGTGCTCCAGATGGAGGATTCTTCCCATTCAAGGGATTTATTTGTTCATTAATGCTAACATTTACAAGCTCTTGTTTAGTAGATAAATAGCTTTCTGTTGTAGATTACAGAGTTCTACTGTTAACTGTATCCCATCCCAAATTGCAGCTATTTGTTCTAGTTGCCCTTTTTATGGTAAATTTTTTCTGCTATATTTTGACCCTCTATCCTTTCAGTTTTACTTTTCATTTACTTTTACCTTCATTGTTATTATTACTTCTGTGGCATAGAAAATTATTCTGTCACAAAACTTTAAAAGTCTTAAATGATTAATTTCCTGTTTCATCCACTTCAGCGTACAGGTTCTCTCACGTGTAAAAGGGGCCATGTCCCTATATCAGATTGCTCCACTGGTGCTAACAGGACTATAAAGGACAACTGGGTATTCCCTAATGTAGGGGAGGCCACCATGGCATGTCTCTATACCACCCACTGCATCTTCTTCCACACAGCAGGAGTTCCAAAGGAGTAGTTGCCGTATGGCCAGTGTGTGGTTTGCTTCTGTGAATGTGTCCAGTCAGTGGAATGGCCCCTGAGAAACTGTTTTCAGCCATTGTATGTTAAAGCAGCCCTGTGGCATCTCTAAGGTATGCTGGGGGTCAGTTTGCTCCTCTGCCAGGCTCAGTGTAGTCAGAAAGGTGACTGAGACCTTGACACATCTGAAAATCAAGCCTAGGATCTTTCATGGTTGTTTTTAAATAAAGAGGACAGGATTGGAATTAATATCTTGTCAACTATATTGAAAATACCAATGCAAGTTTAATTAAAAAAAACCAAACCATATGATCAAAAGTACCCTAAAATCTCACTGTGGATTTAAATTATGGCCTTTTAGAATTTCAGAGGAGTTTTGAACATGTGAAAATCCTGCAGTGTGGTTATTTCTCAAAGTTGAGGGTCTCTGAGCGAAATTTGTCATGTGCTAACAAGATCAACAACTGGCAGTTATGTTTTCTCTTATATTTCTGTATCTATAAGTAACATATTTTTTAAAATTACCATTATCATGTAACCATCTTAATCTCAACAGTTTAGAATCTTTTCTAGCCATACTTCCGCAGATTTTAATATCTTTGGCTCCTCCAAAATGACTTCTTCTCACATCTTTTCAGGGGGCTACGATAAATCATTTAATATAGCTTTGTGAATAATTTCAGTTGCCTCTACGATCAGAGGTGGCTCTAGACATTTCGCCGCCCCAAGCAGGGCGGCGTGCCGCGGGGGGCACTCTGCTGGTCGCCAGGAGGGCAGCAGGCGACTCCGGAGGACCTCCCGCAGGTGTACCAGAGCCGCGGGACCTGCGGACCCTCCACAGGGACGCCTGAGGGAGGTCCACCGGAGCCGCCTGCCGCCCTCCCGGTGACCGGCAGAGCGCCCCCCATGGCACTCCGCCCCAAGCACGCGCTTGGTGTGCTGGGACCTGGAGCCGCCCCTGTCTACAATCCTTACCTAATCTTTTCATTTCACCCAGGGTAAATAATGTGGCTAGTTTCAAGGGTTAATGACTGAGGTTTTCAAAGCTGAGCAGGGTTTGGAGTTTGTTTGGGTTTTTAAGCCCTTCTGTGCAACAGCCATGTGCTTTAATGGGAACTGAGTAGCAGGGGTGGCTCTAGGCATTTTGCCGCTCCAAGCACGGCAGGCAGGCGTGCCTGCGGGAGATCCGCCGAAGCCGCGGGACCAGCAGACCCTCCGCAGGCAAGCCGCCAAAGGCAGCCTGCCTGCCGCCCTCGCGGCGCCAGCAGAACGCCCCCCGTGGTTTGCCGCCCCAAGCACGCGCTTGGCATGCTGGGGCTTGGAGCCGCCCCTGCTGAGTAGCTAAAAGGCCACATGCTACTACAAAAATATATGGACTGGAGATTCACTGGATTAATCTATTTATTTTAAAATAATTGTTTAAATGTATTACATTTGTACATCACCATGGCACTTGGGTGCTTCATATAGCTTACAATACACAATTAAAATGACAATATTTGCAACATGCTGTCAGACCCCCTTTATCTTGCGTGCTGCTGTTATCGCTAAAACGACATAAATAGGTTGCCTGGGCTGCAGTATAGATGGCAGAACCAATGCTTTGTAATGGAGCTTCAGTTCTCAACTCAAGCACAGCAGCTCAGTTAGGCAGCCTTTGAACCATGCTAACATATAGGAAACAGTGCACTCCCATATAGTACATAACTAATAACTACATTTAAAAGCTACAGTTATAACCCTCTCCCCACTGAACTCTATCTAGACCTGTTGAACCACAAACAAGGAAGTGGCCAGTGTCAAGCAGCAATTCAATTAAAAGCCTCTGATGAAAGCCTTAATTAAAAGCTTATCAGAATAAATGTGCCTCATACTATGTCGTGAAGCCCATCAAACTCTGTTCTGACAGAGTGCCACAGGAAATGAAGATGCGGCGCTGCCAAAACAGCCTTGTTGTCAGCCTAGAGAGCTCTGTCTCAGGAGTGACTAGTGAGAGTCTATCCTGTCACTGCAGCAAGGAAGAGAAGGAGCTCTTCAAAATATTGACTTCCAGACTATTCATGACTGCAATCAGCACCTGGAATTTCACCCCAAAGCCAATAGGGAGAAAGGGCAACACACAGAGCACAGGGCTTCCAACATCCTCTCCCACATCAGAGGTGAGCAGCAGTATTTTGCACCCATTGCAGGCTTCTGAGTGGGTGGAGTGGACAGCTCCCAGTAGGGGACACTGCCATATAATATTGGCCCATATTCTCTTTGTTACTGAAACCTAGTCAGGACAGGAGAGGGACGAGAAGCAGGTAGGGTGCAGTCAGTCAGTTACTTACAACTCCTCAGTTGTGACCCTGGTGTAAATTTGAGCAACCTAGGAGCTATTCCAGCTTACACCAGTGGGCTGTAGTTCCCAAGGGACCAAACTCCAGTTGAAAATTGGCAGGGCACAGACTTGCTTCACTCTACCTTGCCTCCCCGTCCCTCCCCCCATCACCTCCAACATGCCCCATACACCAGAAGGGCAGTAAATACATGGGCTGCTTATGCTGGATTTATGCCATTTGAGAGATTCCCTTTGCCAGACAAATATTCAGATAGTAGGGACAGATTCCAGCCATTTTGTACCATCTGAGAAGTGCAAAGCACCTGGAACCGGGGGATAGGATCTGTCTCCCAGGCTACAAAGACGTAGATAACAATGACAAGAGGTGTAGTCCTGGATTCATTGAAGTTAATAGCAAAACTCCTACTAACCTTAAGAGAGTCAGAATTTCACTCACGCTCTGCATTACAAAAGAGAAGCTGCTTTATTTTTTAACTAGCCATACATAGAAAGGGGCACTATCGGCTACTACTGCTTCTATGGAGATCTTGGAAAAGGATAGACAACACCAGGAATTCAAAAGAGGGAGGAGAATAAACTCCTATCAATTCCTTCAAACACATTCCCCTACCAAAAAGCGTCAGTCCTATCCAGGTTAAACCTCAGCCAGATCACGCTTCTCCAGCCCTCTATCTTGGATACACACTGGGAATGTAGAAAAGACACAATCTGGATTTGAGAAAATGTGCAACTGAACATCAGCAGCACATAAGAGTCCACTGCAGCCCCAAAGTTGAAGAATCTAAAGGAAAATCACAATAAACCATAAGAAAATATTTTCCATTCCAGGTAAAAAGCAGCCTATTCAGTGTCAGCCATGCCTCTAGTTTAACAGATGAACATAACTGAAATCCATGGTCATTTCCATAGAGCAGCATTTTTATAGTCCTGGGGCATATTTTGATAATTGATTGATAAAAATATTGAATAGTACAGGTCCTACTAGAAAAATCTATCAGAAAAGTAATCTCCAACCCAGTTACAAAGCCCTCAGAGAAAGTATCCAGAAATCATTATAACACTATATAATTAGTTTATGATTTTATCAGCATGTGTGTCGGCAGGAGCAAAAAAAGAGGCTGCTCTTCAGTGAGACAATTCTATCACAACAAGTCTTACAATGCTATTAATGTAAAAGCCTCTCATTGTCTAAAAATCCTTTGCCATGGCAACTTAAAATCAGCTGCTTCCAAATAATTTTAAAGCTTAACCATCCTTCCTAATCCTTGAGCTGCAGACCTGGTATTTCAACCAAGAATATTAAATCTTCCTAATAGTTATATGCATTGTCTCTACAAAGACCTTCATGATGAGCTGTTCCATTTACCCTACAGGGACAAGTAATCATTTCAGGTCTACAATCAATCAATTCATGGCAGAAATTATTGTATCAGAAATCTCATATTCAAATCATTCAAAACTCTTGCCACACAGTACCAGGATGGAAGTGAACAGCTCTAAACTGAACCATAATTTTGTGCTGCTTTGCACTTGGTGACAGCATTGATCCTCTTATCATCCTCAAGGATATCTGATAAGAATTATCTGATTCAGTGGAAACTTGAGACAGTTTCAGCTACAGAGGTACCAAATAGTTTAGCAAAATTCAGGTACATGCTACTACTGAATGGAGTGGAGATTTTGCCTAATTCAATCAGCAAGACTGAATACATAGGAAAGTTAAAAGAGAGAACAGCAAAACTGACTTTTTTGTGGGTATAAAAATGCATTCCATTGCATTTTCAGTCACGATTCTTTCAACCTGCATTTTATTGTTAGTACTGGGTTGGATTAATATCATATGATTCTTAAATTTACATGCCACTAACAGTGAATTATAAATAATCAAGAAAAACAAAAGCTCTACCCCAAACATTTATCATATGTGCACAAAATTGTCTGCCCACCAATATGATTCCCAACTCTCATGTTAAGGTGGTAGGGAGAAGCAAGTACATTTAGCACAAATTGATTCTTGTTTAACTTGACTATTCTGAACTGTTACTTAGAGTGCAAGCTTTTTGAAGTAGGGACAGTCTTTTTGTTCTGTTTGTACAGTCCACAAATAATAAGCAATAGAAATATGGCCACATATATGGGGAAAAGGTCAGCCTGGATTGCAAGGCCAAAAGGAGGCAAACTCCTCCCACAGTTTAGTGCTCCTGAGTGCAGAAGGGCTCAAAGAACTTGTAAAAACAACGAGGAGTACTTGTAACACCTTAGAGACTAACAAATTTATTTGAGCATAAGCTTTCGTGGGCTAGAACCCACTTCATCGGATCCATAGAATGGAACATATAAGAAGAGTATATATATACACATACAGAGAAGATGCCGTATCAGCTCTGCCTATTTTATTACTAATGTTACAGTGGCACCTAGAGATCACATTGTGCATACATACAGTAAGAACTAGCCTCTACCTCAAGACCTTAATAGACAATACAAATGGTAGAAGGGAAAAAAGAGGCACAGAGAGATGAAGTGACTTGACCAAGGTCACACAGCAGGTCAGTGGCAGAGATGGAAACAGAGCTCAGGTCTCCTAAGTCCTCACCACTGCCCTATTTACTACAATACAATGAGCTACACTCTACCTTTAACTCTCTGAATCAAATTCTGTTTCCTATTACATAAACACAAGGTGTCAATACAGGTAAAAGGAACTTATAAATCAGAATAGAAACTGACCATTTATCTTGGATTTTCTGCCTCCCCATCAACTATATCAACTGGATCATGCACAACAGTGGTGCCCAGGCCATGGAAAATACTGTAATTTACATTGATGTGAAGGTTAGTGGCAAATTCCAGACATATATCATTCATTTCTCTTTCCCTTTTAGTCATCTCTCTTTGTTTTACCTCTTGGAAAATGTCAGAGTAGTGGTCTGAAGTAATGGCGACAACTCTCATTTAAATAACATTATATCATTTGTCACCGGGCTTAACTCTCATTGAAATCCAGTCTTGGGTTTGTGGAGTTAACAACTTAAGGGAGCGTAATACAAATCCACCTGATTCTTCCGAATGCTCCTTTTTGAATTTGGATATCTCAGTTAGCTGACAGATGACTAAAATTGGATGTAGTCAAGTATTTCCCTATTGATTGCACATCTGAAAAAGCTCAGGTAGGCATTAGCTTAAGCCCAAAAGATTCTTTATAGAGCTACTTGCATTAGAAGGTATTATATGAATTAAAGTGTCTTTAATTAATAAACAAGGGGTATTATGTGGGGAGATTTCCATCCAGTTGAAGGTTTCTTTGCTTGTCAGAGCAGTGTCCTGTGCACAGCATCCTATCTACCGACAGTGACCAATGCCATGTGTCCCAGAGGGAGTGAACCTAACAGGTAATGATCAAGTGATCTCTCTCCTGCCACCCATCTCCACCCTCTGACAAACAAAGGCTAGGGACACCATTCCTTACTCATCCTGGCTAATAGTCATTAATGGAGTTACCTCCATGAATTTATCTAGTTCTCTTTTAAACCCTGTTATAATCCCAGCCTTCAAAACCTCTTCAGGCAAAGAGTTTCACAGGTTAACTGTGCACTGTGGGAAGAACTTCCTTGTATTTGTTTTAAACCTGCTGCCCATTAATTTCATTTGGTGGCCCCTAGTTCTTATACTATGGGATTTTTTCCTTATTTACTCTCTCCACACAACTCATGATTTTATATACCTCTATCATCTCCCCCCTTAGTCTCCTCTTTTCCAAGTTGAAAAGTCCTAGCCTCTTTAATCTTTCCTCATATGGGACCAGTTCCAACCCCCTAATCATTTTAGCTGTCCTTCTCTGAACCTTTTCTACTGCCAGTATATCTTTTTTGAGATGAGGAGACCACATCTGTACGCAGTATTCAATATGTGGGCGTACCATGGATTTATATAAGGGCAATAAGATATTCTTTGTCTTATTCTCTATCCCTTTTTGAATGATTCCTAACATCCTGTGTACTTTTTTGATTGCCGCTGCACACTGCATGGATGTCTTCAGAAAACAATTCACGATGACTCCAAGATCCCTTTCCTGACTCGTTGTAGCTAAATTAGCCTCTATCATACTGTATGTATAGTTGGGGTTATTTTTTCCAATGTGCATTACTTTACATTTATCCACATTAAATTTCATTTGCCATTTTGTTGCCCAATCACCTAGTTTTGTGAGATCCTGTTGAAGTTCTTCACAGTCTGCTTTGGTCTTAACTATTATCTGCAAACTTTGCCACCTCACTGTTTACCCCTTTCTTCAGATCATTTTATGAATAAATTGAATAAGATTGGTCCTAGGACTGACTCTTGGGGAATATCACTAGTTACCTCTCTCCATTCTGAGAATTTACCATTAATTCCTACCCTTTGTTCCCTGTCTTTTAACCAGTTCTCAATCCATGAAAGGACCTTCCCTTTTATCCCATGACAGCTTAATTTATGTAAGAGCCTTTGGTGAGGGACCTTGTCAAAGGCTTTCTGGAAATCTTAAGTACACTATGTCCACTGGATCCCCCTTGTCCACATGTTTGTTGACCCCTTCAAAGAACTGGAATAGATTACTAAGACATGATTTCCCTTTAGAGAAACCATGCTGACTTTTGGCCAGAAATTTATGTTCTTCTATGTGTCTGACAATTTTTTTCTTTACTATTGTTTCAGCTTATTTGCCTGGTACTGATGTTAGACTTACCAGTCTGTAATTGCTGGGCCTTAGTATAACTGAGTACCAGCCTTCTGATTTATTCACAGTATATAAAGGCTTGATCTTGCACCACTGAGCCAATGAGAGTTTAGTCATTATCTTCAACCGGATCAGAAGCTGACCTTGCGGGCCAGATTTTTAAAGGTATATAGGTGCCTAAAGAAACAGTTAGGTGCCCAGCAGATTTTCAAAAGCACCAGGTGCTCAATTCCCATTAATTTCAATGGGAGTTAAGTGCCTAGGCATGTTTGAAAATCTCTCTAGGAGGATCCTATTAGTACCGTTAGACACCTAAATACCTTTAAAAAATCCGGTCTTAATGCCAACAATTCTATTTTGCAACTCATTGTATTATTTGACTCAGTATCCTTTGCCAGTGAGTTCCAGAGGTTAGTTATATGTGGTCTTTCCTCTTGCCTGTTAAAATGTGCTGCTGCTTAACTTAACTGAATGCCACTTTTTTGTTTGTACTATGCAAAGGAATAAACAGGAGCTTGCAACTTTCTAAAATCCCAACTCAGTGAAAATTGAAATAAAACTGTTGCAAAAGATCCTTGTTATTTAAATAAAGTTCTTTATTACATTAAACTGTCTTTATTTTAATATGTCGCATGTTAAGCTTTACTCCAATAATACCCAAAAGATACAGCAGAGTAGCATGTTTGATATCATCCTGTAAATGAATTGACATAAAGCTTGAAAAATATGCATTTGAACCAATCCTAATACTTGGGTTTACTTAGACCTTTCCAGAGAAAGAGTGCATGCCAAAAATGAATGAATGAATAAATAAATACATGCACAAGCTTTATGTAGATTAGTGTGGCTATTGCACAGTTTGTACTGTTCTACGTTACTTTGTGTTTTATGATCTTTATCAAACCCATCGTGTGAGCATGCTTTCAGCCTTAACAATCTGTGGTGATGCATAGCTTGCACCTCTTGGTGTCTTTTGGAAAGCCATGGTTATTGCCGTCCTGACAATTTGCATGACATTACTTTCAAATATTTTTCTTTGTGATTTGGTTTTAAGAAACTACAGTATATCACTGTGTGGAAGTCTTGCTAACCTAATTAAATCATCAAGTGATTTATTGTTTCTAGTATATCCTATTGTCTTTCCTACATTCTGATTAGCTTGCTAGACAATATCTGATCAGCGTGCTAGGCAATATCTGATCATATGTTGTTGCTTTTCTATGCCTTAAATTCCATTTTGGAATTCATGCTATACAGTCCAATTTCATTCTTTGCAAGTAAAAATTGACAGGAAAATTGCAGGAAAGAATCAAAGAGTGTTATACGTAAATGTAAAAAAAGTTACTGCCTTACAAGTAAAATGCAGAATATTTTAAAAGCCATGAATTGCCTAAGATACAGCATAGACGTTAATACGCATTTCTCTCTCTCCTTTTTCAATGAAAAGGGACACTCTCAAGACCTAGATTTGACCGTTCTTAAACTGGCATATTGAGAAAGGTCCTCTGGATTTTAGAAAATGGTTACAATCACCCCCAACCCTCTTCAAGCTAAAAACAAAAATCCACTGTCAACAAGAAATTAAAAATAAATAATAGACAAAGTTCCTTCATGATTCTTGAGAGGAAGCCATCTCCCCATCAGAGAGAGCTCTAGCTAAATTGCAAACCCTTTTCTCAAAACTGTGCTGACACTGCTGACCTTTTTTTAAACAAGGATGTTTCAAAAACTGAAGGTGGAGGCAAGTTCTACACTGAAATCAATGGGACAATTTGTGAGTATGTATATTATCAACCTGCAAAGGAGTGGCAGACTATGACCCAAGGTAAGTTAAAGCTGCGTTGGCTTGTGTTTCCCAAGAAATGAGTGAAGTTAGGAGGCAGGGAAATAAATGTTCATTGTAAAGGTAAGGACAAAACAGGTGGAGGGGGAAATACTGTTTTCAAACTTTAGAGAGAGTACAGAAATGGAGAGTGAAAAATCAAAGGTAAATCATGTAAAACCAGGTGTGACACGATCCATGTAACTAGAAGAATATATTTTATTAAAACAATATTGAAATCAATGCAAAGCAAGTTTGTACCATATGGATATTTGAGTCACTGCCAAAAAAGTTGCACCCGTATGTCCCTTTGCCAGAAAGTGAGCTAAAAGTTGTGTGATGCAGTAAAAAGTTCAGGGAAACCTCATCATGCTTGTGTATACACCAGATGTGATGCTCATGGGGAAATACTGTTTTTATTCTGGCAACAACAACATAAGGTACTGATAGAGTGATTGCTACCAAGTCGGTCCTGAAGATTCCAGGTAGTACAATATACAAAGATCATTTAAAAAACTATTGACCCAAACCTATGATATAAACAGCTTGCTATGTTGTTGAGGAATTCCTTTAGTCATCTTTACCCAGGTAGAATCTTAAAGCACTCCTAATTTCCTTTTGGTTATAATATAACAACATTATTATACAATTAAATGTAAAAAGGTCACAGCTCCTCCTTTCTCATTACTGAGGCATGTACAACAGCTGGATTTTGCCTTCAGATGGCAGCACTATCAACATTCACAAGCTACAGCAGTTCACCTTTGCCTTATTACCCAACACGTGAACTAAAGAACCACAAACAGCATACAAAACACACACATATACAATATATGTCATTCTTCCATTTGATATGCTCGATTGCTGTAATAGAAGACTAACAAAAAAATTCCCCTCGGGCTCTTCACATTTTGAAGCAGATTTCATGGAAATTTAACTCAATTTCAGGAGTATAATTGAACTAACAATCTGTTCTCTCAGACAGGACGCCCCTTGCTTGATATTATGCAGGGCTGGACAGATGCCAAAGCAGATTTGAATGTACCTCAAAGCACTGCTGAAGAATGATTGGGTTTTTCTAAAAGCAAGATGTGTGTTGGGTAGGTCAGGCAGCAGCACTTTGGGTGATTCTATTCTTCCTTTTCATCTTCTATCAGTATTCAAATATGCTAAAACTGTAAACAAGGGAAAAATATAGCAAACAGAATGTAAACAAGGAAAGCCAATGTGTCTATAATAGGAATGACTCCAAGTAAGCAAGCCCTTATGCAAATAGCAATGGCTATGGTATGCTTAGGGACTCTGTGTGTTCTGTGCTGAAATCAAGAGTGAACAGAAGCTGCAGAAACTGCTTTATAAAATCTGTACGATTTAAGTCATTGAGTCTGGCTGTTGAAATGCAATCCTCAGATTCAGGGTCCTCTCTGGATACAGTACAATCAGAAATAAAGAGGAATGTAATGGCTTCTGGGAATGGTTATGAACAGTATAGAAACAAAAAAGAAAAACTGTATTAATTTCTTTTAGCCAGGGCTTGAAACCAGACACACAATAAGTAAATTGGAACAGAGTGAAATACAAATCAGCAAAGACTTTTTGTCTCTGCAGTTGGCAGTTGTACAGAACAATGTACAATCTTTTATATATATATATGGGACTATATATACCCTTGTCTTTGGTCAGCTTATCTTAAGGCACTGGGGTACTCCAACAGTGCAAAGCACATCCTCTGTAGGATTTTGAGTTGACTGTGACAATGCCTAGATATTATGGCATAAATATATTAGACAGACAGAGGGGGGTGGTGACCAGGGTACATAGGAGATGTGCTGATTGATTAATTGATTTTGATTACAAAACATAAAAGAACATCTATCCCAGGTTTTGGGGGGGGGGACGCGACACATACATAATTTTAATTTTCACTATGACTATCTTTGCAATAAATGAACAACTGTGCCCCAGATGACTTAATAACAAAATAAAGCCTCCTCCACAGCAAGCATAGAAATAAAATCTACCAACCTGCTTCCCACATGCCTGGGAAGAAAAATAGGCCTTGCAATGCACCCAGAAGGTAAACAAAGTTGGACTTGGAGAGGAATTCCAACCAAGTCAGATATGGTAGAGGCAGAGACATGAACATACTGAATTACACAGTAGTCTCTGTCTCCTCACTAACCCTCCCAACAGTCTCTTATACACACTGAGCAACAGAAAGGAGAGAATAGACCGCTATGTTATGCAGAGGCGCAATTGCCCACCCATTACCCTCTGGCTCCTCTCAGGGAAATAAGAATGGAGGCACCTAAGAGTGATGCTGTCCCACCCAAGCTGGAGTCCAAAGATAAGTCGGTAGAAACATGTGGCCAGTGGGGGTAAAGGCTGCTGAGAGAGCTAAAGGGAGAGCATGGACACTTGGGTCCTGATTCTTCTCTCACTTGTGCCAGTTTACACCAGTGCAAAACACCTCATCCCAAGAGTTACTCCTGATTAACAGGTTTCAGAGTAGCAGCTGTGTTAGTCTGTATCCGCAAAAAGAACTGGAGTACTTGTGGCACCTTAGAGACTAACAAATTTATTTGAGCTTAAGCTTTCGTAGGCTACAGCCCACTTCATTGGATGCATGCAGTGGAAAATACAGTAGGAAGATATAGATATACACACAGAGAACATGAAACAATAGGTGTTACCATACACACTCTAATGAGAGTGATCAGTTAAGGTGAGCTATTACCAGCAGGAGAAAAAAAACTTTTTGTAGTGGTAATGAAAATGGCTCATTTCCAGCAATTGACAAGAAGTTGTGAGGAACTGTGTGTGTGTGTAGTGGGGGGGAATAAAGATGGGGAAATAGTTTTACTTTGTCTAATGACCCATCCACTCCCAGTCCTTATTCAAGTCTAATTTAATGGTTTCCATTTTGCAAATTAATTACAATTCAGCGGTCTCTCAAAGTCTGTTTTTGAAGTTTTTCTGTTGTAATATTATGACTTTTAGATCTGTAATCGAGTGACCAGGGAGATTGAAGTGTTCTCCGACTGGTTTTTGAATGTTATAATTCTTGACGTCTGATTTACGTAAAAGAATAAATGGACACACTGTAGTGTGTGTGTGTGTGTGTGTGTGTATAATCTTCCTACTGTATTTTCCACTGCATGCATCCAATGAAGTGGGCTGTAGCCTACGAAAGCTTACGCTCAAATAAATTTGTTAGTCTCTAAGGTGCCTCAAGTACTCCTGTTCTTTTTCCTGATTAACAGAGGTGTAAGTGTGAGGAGAATCAAGCCCTTTAACATAATAAATGGCCAAGAGGAGATCAATAACTAGTGCGACAAGAACGGTTTCTACCCCACACCCAGGATTGATGCCTGCCTGACAGAAGTCAAAGAAATCTGCAAATTCAAGAAATTTCCGGAATGGCTTTATTACAACCTTTTCAGTGACTAATCCCAACACAGTAAAAGGTTGAAACCAGGCCAATTGTTTATCCTCACTGAATTTTGGTTTCTTGAGTAGAGGCCAGTATGACACGCCATACCTCAAAGTAGCACCCTGAAAACCCCATATTCACTACTGTCTTATAATTATGATATGTTTTGTACAAAGTATACCTTGTGAGGTGTCATTCTAAAAGTTTTGATCTGTTAAACATTAATATCCTGTTCGATTGTAAGTGCTATCATCACATGTAAAGATATGAAGTATTGCTATATGTATTACTGAAATATGTTGTGAGGTTGGGAACACCCACAACCAGCCTTTTGGTTACAACAAAGGAGTAGCCATCAACAGTCAGACGGCATTAATGACTTATCAATACAAGGGAGTAGCCATCAATAGCCAGATGGCATTAAGGGCTCACAAACACACAATCCACTATTCCAGAGAGTCCTTAGAGAAAGCACATACACAATGGAGACTGCTTGACCAATGGGGAATGAATGACCCCCCCCTTGTCACAGCAAGGATCTTTCTAGCAGCTGGGCAGAGACAGTGACATCATCACTTGGCCTCTCTCTCCCCTCACCCCAACTCAACACCTGGAAGGACATCTGGAGGACAATGACTTTGAACTGGGGAAGTTTGGTCCCAAGCGGGAAGGTAGTTCCAGCCTTTTACCATCTGTCAGGGCAAGAAAAATAGTTTGATTAAACTCTTGTTTACACTAAAAGTTTAGGATTTAGAATGCATGTTTACTTTCTAACAAACAAACCTTTATTCATCTTCTGCACATCCATAGCTTCTGATCTTAAAAAAATCTACATGTTGCAAGCCCATGCTTATCACTAAAAAAAATTGCAAAGGGTGCAGAGAAAAGGTGCAAAAATGATTTGAGGGCTAGAAAAAATACCTTACAGTGAGAGACCTAAGAAGCCCAATCTGTTTAGTTTATCAAAAGGGAGATCAAGAGGTGACTTGATTATAATAAATAAGTACCTTCAAGGTGAAAAAATATCAAGGACTAAAGGATTTTTTAAAGGTATAATAAGAACCAATGGCTGGAAGTTAAAGCCTGATAAATTTAAATTACAAACAAGGCAAACAATTTTAACAGTGAAGGCAATTAACCATTGCAACAAACTACCAAGGCAAGTGAAATAGTCTCGATCTCTTCAAGTCTTTAAGACTGGATGTCTTTCTAGAAGATAAGCTTTAGACAAACACAAGTTATTGGACTCAGTACAGGAATAACAAGAGGAAATTCTATGGCCTCTGTTTTACACGAGTCAGACTACATGATCTAATGATCCTTTCTGGCTTTAAAATATATGAATCTATGAATTTTCAAGGTAACCTAAGACAATTAGATGCTCAAATCCCACTTGCAAATCTCATCCCAGGGACTAACTTTAGGTGCCTTAATTTAAAAATTTCAGCCTTAGGTTTTATCAACTCATTATTCAAATGATTATAAAATATTTCAGCATCCTTGCTTTGCTTGACATGGGAAGTGGGTAATTCTCCTGAGCTTTTTTTCCCTTTAAAATTATATGAAATTTTGTATTTTTGCCGATAAAGAGCATTATGAATTAGTATAATTTATTTTAATTTAACCTCATTTGCTGTGCCCTTATTGCACCTACTTATGCAAACATTACCCAATTGCTAAAGACATACCTGATGCACTCAGATGCAATTATGATGTATTATACATACTTAATTTTGTATGGTTTATACTAACCATGGGACACAGCCTATTAAATATTCTCATTACAAGGCATAAAATATTTATTCTTTTAAGAGAATCATAGAAATATAGGGCTAGAAAGGACTTTGAGAAGTCATCTGTTCTGAGGCAAGATCAAGTATGCCTAGACCATCCCTCACAGGTGTTTGTCCGACATGTTCTTCAAAACCTCCAATAATGGGGATTCCACAGCCTACCCTTGTTAACCTATTCCAGTTCTTCACTATCCTTATAATTAGAATTTTTTTTCCTAATATCTAACTTAAGTCTCCCTTGATGCAGATTAAACTCATTACCTTTTGTCCTACTTTCAGTGGACAAGGAGAACAATTGATCACCATCCTCTTTGCAATAGCCCTTAACATATTTGAAGACTTTTTATCAGGTCTCCCTCATTCTTCTTTTCTTAAGAGTAAACATACCCAATTTTTTTTAACCTGACCTCGGGTTTTCTAAACATTTTATCATTTTTGTTGCTCTCTTCTGGACTCTCACCAGTTTATCCACATCCTTCCTAAACTGTGGTGCCCCAAACTTGTGCAGCACTGTCGTCAGATGTACTAACAAGAAGCTACCCAATGCAATGAAAAATAGTCTCAAAAGAACAGTCAGTCATTGGCTTTTTAACCAGTCAGTTTTGATAATTCACTAATGTGCTGGGAGCCACAAGCTCTCTCAATGACTACCGAATCGTTAAACTCAAAACACTGACATTTTTATTTCCATTGGCCACTGAACTCTAATGATGCCCCTAGTCTTCCTCATTTAGTATGATCCCAAGTGAATGGACATAGCGACCTTCTTGCATAATGAGCTACACTCAGCTCTTCTTAATTCTCTCCCCCTGCCAACCCCAAATCTGTAATTTAGGCTGATAACATCTAGAATAAAAGGACTGGAGATTTCAGGGCCCCGGCTGTTGTAGAAGGGCAGTCAACAAACTATACCATGCAGCTATTGATACACACTGCTCTCTCAGCTCCATCATCGTCCTACTTTTGAAAGAGGCAAAAATGGTAATTCTACACTTTCTGTAGCTATTTGATTATCCCCTTAAGTAGTTAATTCCCATGTAACTAAGTTACTGTCATGGATATTCTATCCCTTTGTACCCAGTAGCCCAAAGACAGCTTGGCTTGTGTTGCCCAGGTACGACCAAAGCCCATGATCCTGATTTCTCTGTCACTTCTGCAGGGTTATGGAAATAAACCAGGACAGGTAAAGTTGCTGGGGAGAGAATGCCATTACATTACAGAATCAAGCTGATGTTCACAGAAAGCAGAAGAGGAAATGGATAACTGAAAGCAGAGAATCTAGGACTCAATGAAAGAAGAAATAGTGTTGTTCTCCTAATTTTCTTTACCTTGAAACAGAAGAGCTTTAATTTGGCATAGTTCTGTAACTTGGAACTTTGCTTTTATTTTTGTTTGGCAATCTAATCTCCCAGCTATCAAGAGAGAGCCTTCCCCATTACAAGTACACATTTTCTAACATATTTGATGAACCTTGAGTCTTCAGACTAGTAAATGAATTTCCATAAACAAACCACATGAAAAGGTATATATAAACTGGCAACACTGCTAGAGAATAAGAAATATGTAACCCATTTTCCTATATATTTTATTACAAGAAAAGTATACATTAGCAATAGAAGTGCCAGAACCACTATTTCCTATACATTCACAGGTATGTTTTCAGCATAGTATTGGGCATTAGGCATCTCAATTCTTATTACTATAAACAACTACCACTGACTTCAGTGGAAATATAGGATCAAGGCTTTAATTTGTGATTTTTTTCCCTTTCCTTTGAGATGCACACACATGCCAGTTTCCCACCTAGAAACAGAACAGAGAAGCCTATAAAACAGTCACACACAAAATAGTCACATCAATCACCTGTGCTGCCCACACAGGGCTTAGACAAGGGGAAAAAAGCATGTAAAATGTAAGTAATGCGTAATCAGATTTTCAAATCAGTTTTATAATTTCATTAGAAAGTAATACAAGCTCCCTAGAACTTGAAGTGCACAGCAGTGTCAGTAAAATGCTTGTGGTGCTTTACAAATCATGTGGCTTTACAGAGTCCCTCCCCTACCCACAAAATCCTAAACTATATTTTTCAAGTTTTTGCCAAAATTTAAGCATTAATCTAAAAACATATTTATTCTGGTTCTTTCCCCCCCTGATTTTAGCATAATATTTATTAAAAATTATTTCTTATAAACAATTATAGCAAAAACCAAGAAATAGACAGCAGCTTTACAGCCAGTATCTCAACTGCGGCAGCTTTCAGTATTACTAAAAGCAAATTAAACCTGCTGGGAAGCCTATGTGCAACTCTGTTTGACTAATCTCCTCAAGAACTCCAGCACTGCAATACTAGCTACTAGCTAGTATTTCTGAATCTATTTCACAGCTGCTCATATTATTATGATGTTCTTGTAGAGTTAAGCCAAATCTTGGATATTAATAACTACATTTTTAATAATAATTATTAACAAGTTAATAATAATTATATGTAGATAGGCCTTCCTCTTGCTTGGGGTTGCTGTACAACAGAATAAAAAATACAACATAAATTAAACAAAGATCTTCTTAAAATTAGACCATATGAGAAAATTTAGTTTTAAAAAGGCAAGATTATTACTTTTTAAAAGTGTAAAGGGAAGGAATGGAAAATGAGCACTGGAAGGATAAGTCCTCTTCCTCTACACTTTTTTTTTTCAGATCTGAAGTTGAGATAATGACCAGTTTGTTTACAAGGTTCATCTATCAGTCTGACCAGTTGATTGCTGATCACGCTATCCTTGATCAACGTGTATTACTATAGGGGTTTACACATGTAATTAGAAATATCTCCCTATCAAATAATCCATCTGTATGTTAATTCTGAAAGGATCTATATGTCTTTTGCTTGAAGTAAAGGGCTTGTACTAAAGCTTCGGAGAGCAATGTTTACAAGCTCGGTACAATTCTAATTTAATTGTTAATCGGCATGTGCAATCTATTTCTCACCCTAGGCATTGCAAGAAAACATAGCAGAACAATTTGACTCTGCTGAAATAATGTCCCTTCTTAGTAGGAATTGCCATATTTTAGACAGTTCATCTAATTCAATATGCTGTTGCAGTCAAGTAGCCTGTAGCAGATGATTCAGTGGAAAGTGCAACCCTCTCTTCCCTTCCTCCACTCACTCCCCAAATGAACAAACATAGGGAAATCTATGTTTCTTCCTAACCCAGGTTGACGTATGCCCTGAAGTATGAGGGTCTACAGCTCTTAATTTTGATATAATATGGAGATTTTTAGCCAATATAAATGTCAAATCCCTCCAGCTTTCAGCCTCAGAACTGGCTTCCCCAGTTGAGGAAAATGATCAGCTGATGGATGGAAAGGACAAAGTTGGATTGGAGGGACCAACTCCTTTAGGCCTTTTCTATAATCCGAAATAGCAACCTGCCAGGTAATTTCTGTGCAGGTAAAAGACTGCACAGAAATTACCAGCTGTGCCAGAGCAGACAAAGGCTGGGATCAGAGAGGTACATTCCGTTTTACACAGTGATACGAAGGACATCATCAGGTGATATTTTGATCAACATAGAAGAGTCAGTTTCAAAACAAGGGTGCTATGAAGATGATATACCTGGTTATTTTGCGTTGATCCCATCCCTGCGCAGGTGGGCAATCTAACACAAACAGAATTTACCTTGGTGTCACACATGAGGCTGTTCGGGAGGGATTAGATAACTATGCAGGCTGCACTCATCTTTTGCCTGTGTTTCTGCCAGTCAGTGACAGCTTAGATGTTAAGGTGATAGTCATTACAGACAACCCTAAAATGTCTGGATAGCTTCTGTACAGAGTGTACAGACTCTGATGGAATCTTTAGGATTAATATTGGTGGATATGTAGTTGTTGTGGTGTTTGTTTTTTATTGTTAATTTTGCCTATTAATAAATCTCTTTTCTTTTCCTTTAAGGTTTTTTGCGTTATTCTTTCAATATGGCTAGTAGCAAGGTCACAGCACTCAGTGTATTTCTCTTCTACAATATTATATGTATTCATGTTGGCTGGCTTTTAAGGTTTTTTATATTTTAATGAAGTTATTAAAATGAAAGTTCTGACTTGCATAATTCATGAGCATTCACTATCTCTTCAAAAATTCTGACTCTAAACTATTTTCTTCTTGTCAATGACTTTTTTTTTATAAGACATCCAAGAAAGCCTTTTAAAATGTGAAGGTGGTGTTCAAAATAGATTTTTAATTACAGAAAACTATCTTTATTTCTGTTGTAATATAATTTGATCCCTTGGGATAGTTTTATGTTTATGATATTTTGCTTTGCAGACAAAAAGCTGCTGAAAATCTGACTGTATTTTCTATTTATAATCCATTAATACTGAGATTAGTTTAGAAACATAATGGGGTGGATTATGGGCCAGCTTCTCTTTTATGCCAAGATCTGCTTGATTTTGAAGAGAGGACCACCAAGGAGACAATTACAATTCGATTCTCTTCCCAATTCTTCTTAAATCCTGACTCTGGCATAGATTAGAGCTGTCTAGGGGCTGCCATAATTTATGGAACCTGACAACGGTTCTGAAGTCACTGTCCAATGCAGTGCACTCCAGCCATGCCCCTCTTCACTCTTATGGTCAGGTGTCATAGCCGCTTGCCACATAGGCTTTATGCCTGCTGGGGAAATGCAGACAGTATCTGCAGAGAGGAGGCTGTAAATCTGGGCTAACTTTGTGGGCTGTACGGAGGGGCTGAGTTGCAACCCATTTTTGAAATCTTTTTAACTTGTCCAAATAATATAGATGAAATTTTGAACAGCTCCTAAAGGACTTTGGAGCCTATATCCCATTGACTTGCGAAGGGACTTAGGTGCCTGAATTACTTAGACGCTTCTGAAAATTTTACCTATAAAACCACGTGGCAAGGTCTTACCAAATGTTGGCAAACAGAGACAATCTTTTCACATCCAACATTTCTAGATAACACTTTCAGATATCAAAGTGCAGTAAAATATTTAAAATGTCATATTTACATACAAAATTGTTTGCCAGAAGCCCTCATTCAGCAACAGCAAGAATTTCCACTTGTTCTGTTGAGCTGATGAACTAGGGCCAAGCAGTTCCAGTTTTCAAGCTAATGCTTGCTTTAGTTGCTGCCTGATGTTGCAATTAAGTTTAAGGCCTAGAAGTTTATTGCCCATTCCTGAAAGCACTTAAGACCATCTCTATTTAGGGAAGCACTTAAATGCACCGTTAACTTTAAGTATGTCCTTAAATCCCACTGACTACAATAGTAAATTAAAATGCTGTCCTGAACAGGAGTGTCTTAGAACAACAACAACAATTTCACAAATTGCTAAATTAAGGTTTATGAAGCTATTGGGCTACATCATGGCCAGTTCCATGTGGGGGAAGAGAACAAAGGACGACTGAGGGTATGTCTACACTGAACCTCCCAGCCCAGCTAAACAGATTCAAGCTAGTGTGCTAAAAATAGCAATGTAGTTGTTATGACTTGGGCTGGAGTTGGGGCTCTGAAGCCTAGGAGGTCAAGCCCAAGCTCCAGCCCAAACCATAAGGTCCTCACTGTTATTTTTATCATTATCGCTCAAGACCCACTAGTGTGAGTCTGTGTATCTGGGCTGAATGGGTCACTCCCAGCTACAGAGTAGACGTACCCTTAGGGTACTAGTTCCTACTCCCTTAAAATGCTGCACAGGGATCTTCCTCCATGTGAAAAAGGCACTGCACACATTTACCAACAGCAGCAACAAAACCCAAAAGGTGTGGGATAAGGCATGAAGGAAACCTGCTGCCCTCTCTCTGATGCAACTGCAATGTGTGTGCTGCCCAGAAGCATGCCCATGTCAGAATTCCACAGGAACTGGGGTGCTCCTCCTCCTTTGAACATGCAATACAGGTAACAAACTCTTCTGTGGGGCACAGAGTTCAGGTGTAACATAATGCAGTATCCCTTCCTATTCCCCCTGTCGCATGCCCTTCTCACAACAGGAAAGGATAACAAAAAATAAAATGGTTTTTAACTTAAAAGTTTGTGAAAAATAGAGACAAGTCTGCTGTTTTTCAAGTTTTTTTTCCATGTGACACCTACATAATTTCCATCTCCTGCTAATGGCCTCCTCCGAGTGACACTAAGTGCTGTTGAATGTGTGGGCAATATTCAGCTTAAGATCATGTTTGATTGTTCACATATTCCCACCTCCACTGTGATGCACATCTTTCAGTTTTACAAAATGAAAAGCAATTTTTGCTTCTGGGGGACAGAAATCACAAAACTATACTGGGAAAGTTCGTTTGTTGGGATCACATCCTGCTGCCCCAACTTACACTGAATAACATATTATTCCAAGGGTAGTTCTACTCGCAGAATAAGATGCAATTTAGTGTGAAGTGGGGGCAGAATCTGGGTCTTTGTTTTGAAGGTTGCTTCTGCATGATTTATGTGGGAGAGAGATATTCCATAGTAAAAACTACTCCCTCACTTTAAACCAAAATTATGTCACCTTTAGGCCATGTCTACACTACAAAGGTAAGTTGACCTATGTTAGGCTGACTTACAGCCATCGCAGTAATTACTGATGCCAACATTACCCTCCCTCTTCCATTGAAGGTGCACATCCTTGACAGGAGCGCTTCCACTGAATGAAGAAGGGCAGTGTAGGGGACTCAGAGCGAGGGCTCTCAGATCCATGCAGCTCCCCAGTGGGAGCCCAGCTGTCCCCCATGGCTCCTTGCCTATACGCTCCCAGTCAGGAGCAGGGGGGAGGCTGCCCAGGATTTCTCGCCTCCAGCAGGGAGATCTACACCTGGAGTCCAGCTGGCTGCCATGCTTCCAGTCTGGGGAGCAGGGAGCCAGAGCAGCAGAGTTCCCAGTAGGGAGCCTGAGTGGCAGCCCAAGCTGGAAATCTGAGAGGCAGCCTGGCTTGGGGGCAGCAGACAAGAATGGCAGCTAACAGCCGCTGTAAGGAACGCAGCATCTACACAGTCACAGTGTCGCCCTTACTACACCGACATAAGTCCTACGCCTCTCGTTGAGGTGGTTTTATTAGGTTGGCATAACAGGGGAGTTACATTGGCGGGAGTAGCATTTCTGGGTGTACACCTCCGCTGTTTTGTCAACAAATGCTGACTTTTGTGACAAAACTGTGTAGTGTAGACAAGGCCTTGGTTTTTATATTAGAGATATTGTATTTGCTGCTATTTGTGACGGTCAGGCAAACAAAACTTTTTTGGAGGGGATCTCAATTCATGTGTTGCAAAATGCTGATGGTCAACAGCATGGAGGACTGTAATTTGCTGCCATCTGTGATCAATCATCTTGATTATTTTTTATTTAAATTCTATGCTATTATTTTTAAAAACCTACCCTAGAATAAGTTTTGTATTATGTTCTAAACGGCTCCAAATGAACAGGTTCTGGCAGGAATTCATATATCTACAACTGACCTCAGATCAGTGACTTTCAGACACCCCACTTAGAACTGCTGGGTCCTATTGAGTTTGCTTGTTGCTGAGGAGTGGTGGTATCTTTAGTATGGCTTGGTCCTAGCAAAGGAATGCAGAATCTAATTCTGTTCTAGAAATAACCTCTTGCACTATTTGAGGCATTTCAGCACTTAGAGCAATACTAAATATGCTTATTTGCAAAACATTTTTATGATAACATTTTCCATCTGAAGTTGACAGAATGCTTTTAATTCATTGCGGTTTGTAAATTTCAAAAGATTTTGTGGAATTATCACCCCTTCTCAACAGATGAGAGCGCCAAGGTACATTGAGGTTAGAGCCACATTGTGATCCCTTTACTCATATGAGTAGTCCCATTACTACTTACACAGTTGAATTACTGTTTTCCAGTATCAGTAAGTTTGTAGCATAGCCTGGAGTAGAATACAGAACTCCTGACTCTCTGCATGGTAACTGAGTCAAAAGACTTACCCCATGATAGAATACAAGTAGTAAAAAAATGGTATTGAAAGGATCACAGTATAGGGCTCAAAGAAGATGCACATTAGCATCTATTTGCAATTCATTCCATATGCAGCATTGATGAGGCTATTCCTGCAATACCACGTCTCCACTGTCCACGTTTCAAAATGGATTGTGAAAAATTAGAAACAATTCAGAAAAGAGATACAAGAATGATTTGAGGTTCTGGAAAACTGAAAGACTGTAGAAGTTCAATCTATTGAGTTTACCACACAGAAGGTCAAGAGGTGACTTGATCACAGTGTATAAGTACCTACCAACGAGAAGAGATTTCCGATAGTACATGGCAGTTTAATCTAGCAGACAAATGCATAAAAAAAATCTAATGGCTGGAAGATGAAGTTAGACAAGTTCAAATTCAGAATGGCAAAAGTTTCAATGTAAGAATTAATAGGGGAATTAACCATTGGAACAACACACCAGAAAATAGGATGAATTCTCCACGACTTGAAGCTATAAATCAAGCCTGGATATCTTTCTAAAAGGATTTGCTCTAGCTCAACCAGAAGTTATTGCATTTCATCTAGGAATTGCTGGGGAAAATTCTATAAAATGGTAATGTCGGAGGTCAGACTAGATCGTCATGTGATCCTCCCTGGTCTTAAAATCTATGAATCTTCATTATGGATGTTCCCTTGTCTGCTATCTTAAAAATACAAGTTTGTCTGTCTTATCATTATGGTCTGTTAATACCATTACTGTTAGCACATAATAGATAGTGATTTCCTAGGGAATCTCTAATTACTATGCTAAACCTTAAGGGTACTTGCTGCCTCTTGGCTTATTACAGAGCTAGATGTGATGAAAAGGGAATGTTTCCATCTTCTATTTTCCTGTAGGTAGAAGTTAGGGGCTATGACCCAAGCTGGCAGTCCCTCTATAAAGATAGCAGTAGTGGGTACCTGTGCCCCCAAAAGCACAGGAAGTAGCAGAAAGGAAGGGAGATCACCTTGTTTCCCTGAAGACAAAAAAAAATGGCACATAGTGGGGGAAGGTTGGAACCCAAAATTTGGTGGGGAAAAGAAGGGACCTAGACAGCTAGTGAGGAACTCAGATTTCCTCACTTTGTGACCTTTCTTCCTTATGTTTTTCAAATGCAGTACGTAGTTTGAGCAAGTTCCTGAGTTCTGTATGAATATTTGACACAACTCTTTCTAGTCCTAACATAGATTTGTAGAAATAAGCAAACACATACCTATGAGATCATTTCATCCATCATCTCCTTGCCAACTGGAGATCATTCCCTATGGTATGGTATCCAGTCCTCTCTCCACCGTAGTGAGATCACTAAAGGTTTCTATTTCTAGACCATGACCTAGTTGTTATTAGAAACAACCCCATTCCCATTGTGTTTGTATAAACTGATGAGAAATTACAAATAGTCCCTTCTAAACATAAGGTGAATAAAAAAAACCACTTTTTGTAAGATCTCTCCTTGTACAAACTATCTTATTTAACAACACATACTTTGATTTCTGTTCATGTGTAATTCATGCTTTAGCTAGATTCTGCATTTTAGACACAGCCATGAGTGGAGATCAGTGTGGAGCTCCACCACTCCCAAAGGATTTTGGGGATGGACTGTGATTCATAATCCTGCTCCAAACTTCCCATGTGCAGGCTTCACCATCCCTTAGAATGGCATATGATCCTACCCACAGTGTGCCAGCTTTACTATGAACTGGTTCCAAAAGGGAGATGGGGCCATGCTTTCCTAACCCCTTTGGGGCATTGTGCATCCAATGGGGCAGGGAGGAAGCAACCCCTGTTCTCCCACAAGTACAGGGACTACAACTGTGACCACCCCACACATAGGAACAAGAGAGAGAGTGTCCCTCCTACCCTTGTGCATGAGCCAGTCACAATCAAGCCCTTCCAGGGTAGATGCAATCACCCCCAGCACCTCAATCACTAGCCAGTATAGTGACCTGTTGTAAGTACCTGTATTATACAGTGTCTGAAACATTGCAGAGAAACGCAGCTCATTTTCAAGGTTTGGTGGGAGATTAGACAGACAATAGGAAGTGTAATCAGAGTTTTTCCTGTTGAATAATCCATATTTATCTCCAGGCAACAGGAAAGGAGGAAATTACAGTGAGGTTGCAATGTCATCTGACTGTTTAATTGTTTAGATCTTGTCTAAATCCTGAATGCAATGCATAATGCACTGGGTTGTTTTTAAGTTATGTATGGGCTCTCATGCACACAGCTATCCAATGAGTACCAGTGACTGCAAAATTCACCAGAATATATGCAAGACTCATCACTTTCTCAAGGGAGAGGGCTATTGTGGAAAAGCAGTTCCTTTGCTTTACAGGTTATCAGAGTATCTGCTACATGCAGACTTCCTTAAACTTACCTGATAAGCCACCCACGTCCATCTTCTTCAGATTCTTCGCCTCTAGAATGACGACAGTCAGCTTGCCAGCAGTAGGCACATAACGAAGGGAAAAGCAGATATCACCCAACTTCTCTTGCTATGAAAACAAACAACAAAATGTGCTATTTTTAATCAGTTTAAGTACATTTAAAAAAAAAACCATGGACTTCTGAAAGCCCACAAAATAGGTTAATTGGATTGTATTTCAAACACTTGCTTTAAAATAAAATGTGTAATATTACAGTCTGAGAAATCAGCTTCAAGCTGTTCAGTTTAAAAAGTGGGAAACCTGAACCCTGCTTCAGCAACTCTGTTTTAAGCTCATTGGGCTATATCCTGTGAGGTGCTGAATGCTCATGAGTTCAGTTGGCTTCAATGCAAGTTGCACAAAGTCAGCACCCCGCAAGATCAGGCCTTCAGAGGTTCCATTTGTGCTGTAACACAAAGCAGCAGAGTTACAATTTTTGTTCCTCATATTGTGCTTCAGCTGGTTGGTTAGCATTCATCCAAATAATCATTACATTATTGTCAGTGAAACAGTAAACTGGGGTCATTCTTACCATGCTTTGCCATGCAAACAGAAGACATTATATGACAAGAAGTTTAGACGTGATCTATGAGGAAAAGGTGAGAATTGTGAGATGTTTAGTTTAGAGGACAGAAGGCTGACTGGGGTGCATGATATCAGTCTTCAAATATGTCAGAAGCTGTTATAAAGAGAAAGTCATCAATATTCTCCAGGCCCACCAACACAGGCATCAGGTGGCTAGGATAGAATGGGTCCAGCCCCCCAAAATCTATTACCTCAGCACACATCTGCCCCGGCCACAACATACCCAGATTGAGGAGAAGCCCTGAAGTGCACCACATGATGCAGTCGCAGGCTCCTCCTAGCGCCAAGAGCCAATGGGACGCGGTGGGGAACTAGGCCCTGGCCAGCACTCTGGGACAGGATGGAACTGCTGCTGCCCAAATTGAACACACAGCTAGTTGAGCTGGCTCTGCAAACCATGGGTCCAGCCCCGCAGGACAGAAGGGAGCCACTGCTGTTGGGGTGAGTGTGGGGCTCCGTGGGCTTGTTCTCCAAGTCCCCTGGGTGAGTGCAAGGTTGTACAGGCCCACTCTCTAACCTTACCCCCCGTTTTCCCCATGCCGGCCCAGCACAGAGCTGGGTCCAGCCCTGAGGCAAGAAGCCACTGCTGCCAACATGACTTCTCTCTGATCGGTGTGTGACAGAATATTTCAGTCTCCCTGACCTGTACAGTTTTTGGCCTCCCTCTGCTAAGAATGTCAGTTATTGCCCTTGAAATGTCCCTTCATTTTTCGTGGTGAGGTGCAGTGCTTTGGAAAAATACTTGTAAATATTTGTATCGGGCATGGATATTTGTTCAGCGGGAAAGGAACTGAGACCACCAAATTGCTTCCCATAGACCTCAATACCATAGTAATAGAAGCTCTAAACATGCCATCGAAGGATTTGTAGGCCACTGAATAGCCACCTGACGAGGCCCACTGTGTCCTGGGTCACTCGTGGCACCACCCCTGGAACTCTGCCCCAGCACTCTGATCCCCATCTTTTAGGAGTGTTGGTGGTAGGGGTCCTGGGAGTGGCACTAGGACTCCTTGTCCTCCTAGGAATGGTAGCAGGGGCTTCACTCCCCTAGGGAGCAGAGAGGTCCCCTCTCTCTTGCAGAAAGGAGGAAGTGGCAGTAGTAGGGGACCTCAGTACATACTCTGCAGGCCGGTGAATGGGGCAGGCTCACTTTCCAACACCCTAGTCCTCTCTGGGTAGCTATTAAGTTTTCCTCAGCCCCTCACATGCAAACAATATCTTCACCCTCTGCCTATGCCCACCAAGGGTAGAACAAGAAGTAATTGTCTTAGTTTGCAGCCAGGGAGATTTAGTTTGGTTATTAGGAAAAACTTGCTAGCTATAAGGGTAGGTAAGCATTGGAACACGTCACCTAGGGATGCTGTGGAATCCCTGTCCATGGAGGTTTTAAAGAACGGGTTAGACAAACGTGTCAGGGATGGTTTAGGTTTTCTTGGTCCTGCCTCAGTGCAGTGGACTGGACTAAATGACCTCTCAAGGTCCTTCCCCCGCTCTTCTATGATTCTATGATTGCAAAAGGGTCTTGTCTCCTTCTACTGTACCAGATTGGGAAGGGTCACAGTGCTAACATCTACACATCTTGAGTGCCTGGAGGCACTTCATTTTGCTTCGAGCGCCACAACATATCAGTGGGGAGCTTGTGACCACAACCTGTTGTGTTTTGCTGTTAAATATATTTCTTACAGTGATGGCACTTCAAGGAAGGCTGAATTACTCTCAAAATTACGGAAACTTTGTGTTAAAAATAAGGACAAATACTTCTGAACTTTAAGATACAAGAGAGATATAAATGAACAAAAACACTGCTCAGAAATGATCATGAGGATGATTAGATCTGCTATCTCCTCTGATTCACAATGGTGCCTCTGGGGAGTTATCTGTGTTACTTTAGCGAACAGAAGAATCAGGTTACACCAAACATTTCAATTAGGCGTTTCAGACATCGCTGCTGCTCTTTCAAACATGGCACTCCTTTTGGCACATAATCTAATCTCACAGTTAATTTTGGGAGAAAAGAAAAGAACTATCTTTAAAGAAATCTTTCCATCCCACAAATGCATCTTTGCAGTACAATACAAGTCTATTTATCTGACAGATTTTTTGTTTTGTCCAAATTAGCCAATTTTGAAAGTGCAGCTGGTCCCCAACTAGGAACATGGTGAGGATATGGCATCTGCCAGTTTTGAAGAAACTAAGTATACAAATCAGAGCCTCAGTTAAGAAAGAGGAGGAAAATCACTGATAACTTTTTTTAAACATATCCATAAGAGTGCCTGAAATATTATGGACATGTAAAAGAGAGTGTCATGTCCTAAGGAGCCTACAACATAAAGCTGCATGCACAGACTCTTACTCTGGCACCAAATCATAGGACCTGCTGCCTTTGCCTGTCTCTGGGCTGCCTCCTTGACTATGGTCAAGGACTGGGCCTAAATTAGACATAACATAGGAAGAGAGGACAGCAGATGGAAAGGAAGATAATTAGGGAATGATAAGGGAGGCATAAAAAAGTAACAATATCATTTTTGTCTATTACATGTGTTTCACGTCAGATCTATTTTTAATGATACACGGTTGTATTTTAATTGCATTATTTGGGCAGGTTTAATTTTTGCTTTCATAAGTAGCACGTACTTCAGTACATGGAGAGGGAATGAATTCACAAAGGCATTGTCATTAACTGACTTGAACAAATGTATTATTTTACCCTCTGTAACATCCAGAAAAGCCTCCCCTATGCTGTAATCATATTTTCCCACACTGGATGGGATTTTGTTAATTTTTGTTCAGTGACAAAGTTGCTGTCTAGCTCTTCAAGTTTGAGTGCCACTTTTTAATAACCACACACTGCTAAAAGTCTTCATGCAGAACTCTCCAAAGGAAACAATGGAGAGTCCTGCATAAAAATCAAGTTTTGGCCCTTAGATAAATATCATATACAAATAACTGTATTAAAAGAACATTTTTGAGGTTGCGAAGTCAAGCACTCAAAAGTTAGGAAATGATTTCAGAGCAACTTTATTTCTGGCAACAGCTATTAAGCATCTTACCTGCTTCACTGCTTTTGAAAAGCCCACTAGGTACCTATCTGCATCTTTAGACATTCAGGGTAAATGTTCTGTAAGAGCTTAAATGTGTTAGGAGCATGTCTCATTTTTCAAAAGTGACTTTGACAGTATAATTTTTATTGACTGTCATTGAGATTTAAGCTCCTAAATAACTTAAGTGCTTTTGAAAATATCATCCATAGTGATTAATATATATATTTACTTTGCAGTTCTTGTTAAACTTCTCTATCAATGCTTTGAATAGGACAGTACCTCCTCTACACCATCATTTTAGAGTCAACACTCAATATGAACCAGATCCTGCTGTGTGATTTGAACCCATAGCCTGTCAGCATGGAGACATATATGCTATCCATGCAGCGCATACTAAAATGTTACACCGCAATTCTACATTAAGAACTAGATGGCTTGATTTCAGCAGGGCCCCATTCGTGTGCAGGGGCCTGCCCACATGGTTTTCAGTGCAGAATGGCATCCCTCAGGGCTCTGACCTGACTCCAATACTCTTTAATCTATACACCACAAATATACCAGTGACGAGTCAAGGAGATTCACGTATGCGGATGATATTGCCCTGGCTCTTCAGCATACAAGCCTCCATACCATCAGCTGCACCCTAACCAGAGATATTAGCACAATGGCTGATTATTTCCAATGCTGGAAACTTAGGCCTAACCTGAAAAAAACTCATGGTAACTGCTTTCCATCTGAACAATAAAATGGCTAATACCAAACTCGATGTGCAGTTCTGCAGCAAGAGTGTCAACCACGAAGTCCAAAATATCTTGGTGTTATACTGGACTGGAGTTTCATCTTGCGAGAACACTTCGAGAACACCTGACCGTGATAAGGTCGGGTCTCATGTCTCGCTTATCAGAAAATTGTGCGGAACATCAGGAGGTTCGGTCCACAGACCTTACAAACTGCAACAACTGGCTTGGTATATTCTGCAGCTGAATATTATGCACCAGTGTGGTCTCACATCAGTCACACTAAACTCCTTGACACTCAACTCAATAATGCTATGCACATAGCAACAGGGATGCTCAAATCGACTCCAGTCAACTGTGTCCTGGTCCTATTGCACATCCAGCCTCCACAGATTAGATGAGCTGCTCAGACATCTCACTTTCTTAACCATGTCAATGCAAATGTGAAGCTCCCACTGCACGATGAGCTGCAGGACCTGCCAAAGACAAGATTAAAATCCCACAACTCTTTATGGAACCGCATCAAGACCCTTACACCCAACTTCGATGCTGAGGCTCAATGGAGAGTGACAGAGTGTTTCAACTGCTCAAAACAAACAGCTTGTTGTTGACCCTACCAAGGAACCTCTGGGTTTTGATTTATGTCGGTGTGGCAGGGCAGCGACTCACTGGCACGGCGCCTCCTGCTGGCAATTTGGGAATAAGGTCTTTCCGGCCCGGAGCGCTCTCTGCAGGCCGGTGGCTCACCTGCCGCTGGCCCCCGTGTCCCTCCTGGACCGCAGTGTCTCTCTATCATTGGGGTTCTGCCCCCAGCAGCAACCCACAATCTGGGTCTCCCTACCCAGGGGAACTGCCAAATCTCTATCCCCACCTTGCCTCAGTGGCTACTGCCAGTCGCCATTGAGCCCCCGCTCACTAGGGCAGACTTCAGTCTGTAATGGCCACTCATAATCGGCAAGGTGGGTTAGGACTTGCTGCATTTGCCTGTCTCTGGGCTGCCTCCTTGCAGCCCCAGCACCTTTTTGGCCTTCTTAGCAGCCTGGGCTTTTAATAGGCTGGAGCTCCCCACCTCCCTCTGCCCTTCCCCAGCACTGCTCCGCCTCAGGTACCCTTCTCAGCCAGCGGGCAGCTAGGTCCATCTCTCTCAGGAAGCTAGAGAGTGAGTGTGTGTTAGCTTCTGGCCCACTGCCCTCTTATAAGGGCCAGCTGGGTCCTGATTAAGCTGGCCACAGCTGTGGCTGATTTCCCCATCAGCCTACCTTTTCCCAGCTGCGGCCCTCTCCAGGGCTGCTTTAACCCCTTTAGGGCCGGAGTGGGATGACCACCTAGCTGAAGTCGGCAAGACTGTTACAGATTGAATCGCATCAGGACAACTCATGGGAGATGTGGACAAACTTCCTTTAAATGGAAAATGAGGCAAACACCTCTATGCAACTGTGGTCACATAGGGTTGCCAACTTTCTAATTGCACAAAACTGAACACCTTTGCCCCAGCCCCTTCCTTGCTGCCCCGCCTCCGCCCCACCCCTTCTCTGAGGCCCTATCCCCCTCACTCCAGCCTCTCTCTGTTGCTCGCTCTTCCTCACCCTCACTCATTTTCAATGGGCTGGGACAGGGGGTTGAGATGCAGGAGGGAGTGCGGGGTGTGCACTCCAGGATGGGGTTCTGGGCTGGGGAAGGAGGTTGAGGTGCACAAGGGGGTTCTGACCTAGGGTAGGGGGTTGGGGTGCAGTGGATGGAGGGAATTAGGGTGCAGGAGGGGGTTCCGATCTGGGGCGAGGGGTTCAGGGGTAACACATGGAGCTTCCCTGATTTCACTTGCAAGTAGCGGCCACAGGGACATGCTGCTCGCTTCCAGGAGCTATGTGGAGCCAGGTAGGCAGGCAGGGAGCCTGCCTTAGCCCTGTTGCGCTGCCGCCTGGACTTTTAACAGCCCTGTCAACTGTGCTGACTGGAGCCGCCAGGCCTTTTCAATCGGGCATTCTGGTCGAAAACTGGATGCTCGGCACAAAGGCAAAAAAAAATGGAGCACATCGTATCTGAGTGTCCCCTTCGTTCTTTTGTTGTTCACCAGGTCAGTGCTGCAGCAATGTGCTGGCTATCAAATTTAGATATAAATGTGTAGTTGTTGCTACCTACAAAAACCATACAAAGAAAGAAAAAAAGGAAGAAAGAAGAATGCAGAATCAGGGCTTTAAGTAGTAAGAATACCTCTGCATTGTGCAGCCAGTATTTCTTTAAATCAATTTTTAATTATCAATTATTCTAAAATTAAGTATAGAACTCGAGAGAGCTCCCCTTATGATAAGGAATACCATTTTACCCCAGGTTAGGGGATTTAAATCCTCAATGTTCATACAATTCAATAATGCTTTTTAGTTTTTAAAAGTTACAGGCTCTCATATGCCAACACATTAAATTAGACTTTCCCGGATATTTGCATGGGGTGGGGGACCACATCTTAAAAAGACAGACTGTCATGTCTCATATGGATTGCCTCTCTTCCCATTCGCAATCGCGTAAGATCTCTGTGGCAACTACTAAAATTGTTTACATGCAGGAGTAACTTTAGGAAAACACTTATTTTTAGCCTCTTTGCAGGCAATTTAGCATCTAGGAAATGAGGAGGAGGAGCCAGTACCATGTGAACAGCTAGTTCACAGATCACCAAGCTTTACATGGACCACAGTTTGGGAAACTGCATTAAAACATGGGACCATCACAATGAAAAACCTGAGAAAACAGCTTAAGCACCTCTTTAAAAGCTCAAAGTACCGTGTAGTACACAATTTTTTGTTCGAATCTGTGCTAGTGCATTCCATAAATGCTTCCTACACATCAAAGAAATTGCCTGTGGGGGTAAAGTATTGCATATAGTTTTTATTCCTAATATGTACCGTATTGCCTTCAATTTTATATTTCTAATGTGTACTGTAATTTATCTGATAACTTTTTAAAATATTCAGCAGACAAAATACTCTGAGTGGCAGCACTGCAGTGAAGCAATAAAAAGCCATCAGCAGAGGTGTGGTTTTTCTGAGATAATTGCCAACCCCTACAGGGCTACAGGATATAGATGAGTGCCTCTAGTGGGGTGATTATCTCATGCAGGGGCTTTATTGTCATTTTGAATTTCTTTCAGCTTTGTGTATAAATAATTTATTTTAATAAATTACTTTGATCACTGGATGGAAACTTCCAGATAGAGTGTTAGAAACGTCCAACTGTGAGGTTCACAGACATTAACCTATTCTCTTAGAATGTCCAACTGCCAATCAGAAGGCTCCTTCCATCTAAGCAGCTTGATAATTTCATTACTTTTAAAGAGGCTGCAATTGAACACAACAGAAATGAATTCATGACTTTAACAGACAGCACAGGCACCATTTTTGCTGCTTTACAAAAGGCCAGTTTAAGACCTATTGAGATAGAAGCTGTCTTGTAGAGAAGGCTCTGAGTGGCTCATGCTTTTCTGATGATTCTCCTCTTGATTCTGCACTTTTGTCTTGGTAAAATAGTTTCCTAATGAGGTATTGAAAAAAAAATTGCTGTATACACAGATTACTCTCATTCTTGGTACTTAATCTCTAGGAAAGAGCCCCGCTCTAGCATATGATATTTGTCATACTTTTTATAAAATGATACAAAAAGTTGATGTTTCTGACACTTTAAAAAACAAATAAAATCCCCCAAACAATATTGGGCCTTATCTTGTCTGCTGTGCAGCGCTGAGAGGAGTAGAAAACTATCAGAAAAAGGAGCATTTAAAGGGGCTGCAATGCAGCTTTTGAAAGTTGCAGTTGCAATTTGTTGGGTTTTGTGATAGGTTTACATGTTAGATTGGAAGAAGGGGGGAGAAAAGGACTCCTTCGTGTATCATCATTCCCTGGCAACCCAGCAACATTTCCAGACAGAATTTATGCTATGATTAGCATTCATGCCAATCAACATCTTCTAAAACTCTCTGGGAAAAGTGGGGATGGCACAGGGTTGAATTAGGCACCATAAAGACATTTCTCAAGTGAGGATAGGGTGACCAGATGTCTCAATTTTATAGGGACAGTCCCGATTTGGGGGTCTTTTTCTTATACAGGCTCCTATTACCCCCCACACCAATCCCGATTTTTCATATTTGCTGTCTGGTCACCCTAAGTGAGGATGGAGACTCATTGAAGGGCAGTCTCTCAACTGCATCAAGTTCTTCCAGGTTGGGCCGCATGCTTCACATTGCTGGAAGGCCATCCTCACTCTCTCTGCCCTCACATGCTTGCAAATCTTTCTTCTTGAGCAGGTGGTAGCTAGGAAACTCCACATGCTGAACCACACAGGCCTTCCTTAGTATCTTTTCCTCTCTCATGGGTGTTTTTTGCAAAAGGGGATGATGGGCCCATGATGCCAAAGATGTCTCTGTTTCTCTCATGCACATCAAAATCTGAAAGAGGTACCCTGTCTAGAGGAGCGTTGGGAAGAGTTCAGAATAGTTCAGTGGTAGCATTGAATCTTTTTGGATTTGTCAATTTGTGGAGCAATTTGAGCATTACTCAAGCAACACAGTGTGTGCGTTAATTTTCTTTTCAAAATAAACTCAATCACATCAATAGCAACTGTGCTGGTAAAGACAGAAAGTCACCTGGAGGTAATTATTATTCACATGACAAGCCAGGAGATCTTCAAAAAGTGGTTTAGTAACAACATAACTATATATTTGCACAGGGGCATGTTCTGCCACCCTCATTTACACTGAGTAATATCTTGCCCATCATGAACTGCTCTTGGTGAAAGGTGCTATTCAGTGAGACTGGTAGCACAATTTCCCCCAACCTTTTCAAAAAGCTGATTATGGAAATACATATTTACAGACTTTTGAAATGTAGATTATAGACCCTCTAAATATACTTTAACAACACAAACACCTGGCAGGGATGGTTTAGATAATACATAGCCCTGCCATGAGTCCAGAGGACTGGACTAGATGAATTCTATGAAATTATTAACCTGACAAGCAGAACTATTCCTTTTCAGTGCTAAGATTATTTTGCTTCCATGTTATCAAGAAAACAGCTGCCTCAGTGTACCTATACAAGTGCTAAAAATCCCTAAGAAGTTATTTTTAGAAAATAAATCTTCTACAGAACTGCACAACCCACACTTCCTGATTAAAATATTTTAAGTTATTCTTAAATATAAATAATGTACAGATAGCTGTCCTATCATGCACCTTCTTACTTAGGAGAGCAGGCTTTATTCACAGAAGTCTGGGTGATTAACCTCCAAGGTGATCTCAAGTACCAATGGACAAAATATCTCCCTGCTTCATTTTACTATTACTGGGGCTTAGACCGAATACACTGGTCATATTCTCTCTTCAAACCTCCCATGTCTTGATAGAACGTCAGTATGCAAAACTGAATTAGAATTAAAATTAAAGCATTTGGTCACAAACTCAACAGAGAAAATTACGAGGCACAGTCAGGTGATAAACATTATGTTTTAAGAAGAGATGTGGAAAGTCCATGAGGGCAGAGAGATACAGCAAGCCAGTTCCAAATGACAGGGAAGAAGGTTTTTGCATCAAACAGTGACAAAATTCTGGGAAGGGACAGAAAAGAGGCAGGTGCTAAATGATTAGAGAGAGGGGAGATGGAATCAAAGAGGCAAGGTCCAGGAGGCAGGTTTTCAAAAACAGGACGGCAATTTTGAACTGAAACCTGAAATGGTTGTGTGAATTAGCATAATTTATTGAAAGTACTAGAAGATCTATTCTAGCTCTGACTCCTCAGTGAAAAAATGGTAGTTAGGGTTAAACGTAGAAGTAAAGGACCAAATTGGAAGCTGCTGTACATAGTGGTGTAAATTACAAATCTATGTAATGGAAAGAGCAAAATCATCAATCTGATGTAAATTACATGCTGAGCAAGTAGGTGGAGATCTGGGTTTAAAAATAGGACTGGGAAAGAAAGGAGGAGGAGCTGCTTTATCTTGTACATTCCAGTTGGTTTCTTTTCCTACTACAATCCTACTCTTATTCCTTTGGCATGTAACTTTCTGACACCTTCTGATCTGTTAGGTTAGAAATAGCAGAGGTCCCACCAGTGGTAGGATCTTTTCATAGAGAGGGAAGACAGAGTAGTGATAGCAGACCTGTCGAAACTGGGCTGTTTGTTTATTTTTAAATCCGACTGCACTAATTTACATCACCGGTTACTAGTGCATGGCTTCATGGCCTCTCTTTCTTGTCACAATAACAAAGCAGTGAAAAGTATGTAGAAAAATAATGGGCTCATATTTTGTTAAATGGCCTAATAATTTAATACGCTCCAGTGTATTGGCAAATCAGAGCTGAAGGCAAGTTAGGCAACAACTTGGACCAATCATTTTGATCACAATATTTATTACTCGTCCTCTGTTAGCCTCCCCCTTTTGGTACTCTTCATTACTTTTAACTGTTTATAGAAAGCACTTTTACTAATGTTTTTTTAAAAAAGCAGAAGAAACAGGAATAAACACTGTCATTATGAATTGAAAATACTACTTCACGGTCATCAGTTTAAAAGCTATTACAATCAGCTGCCTCTTGTGCAATGAGAATAAGCTGTGGCTCAAGGCACTTGAAATCAGAGATTAGCAGGAATGTGCACTTCCATTTCAAAACAGGGAGCCACGCTACCAAACATCTTGAGTTCCTAATTAAAAAGGGGGGAAATGTAATTTCTGAATAAATGAGAAGGGGGAAAATGAACTAAAACAAATACCCCAAAAGCATGATAGAATGGCATTTTGTAACTCTTTGCCTATCCCACAAATGCTTGCAGCTGGCTGTTATGCTTTAATGATTGCATCTCATTTGGTTTTGCGACTTGGCTTTTCCTCAGCTCCTGCCTGATCATATTTCTAAATGTCACTCACGTTTATGCAGACCAATGCACAAAACAAAATTAATTTAACTCAGATTGGCACATTAATATTATTACTTTTGACAGCATGGAAAACTTATTAACTACAGCATGTCACAAGGCTCTTCTCTGAGTGAATGGTCTAAGTACAACACCGAGAGGAAATGTAATACATTTGAAGGAATTTTTTTTTTTTGATTCCAGACATTGTAAGAAGTCAAATAGGAACGCTTTTCCATAATTATGGTAAAATTATGTGTCTATTGTAGCTACTCTAAAGATAATCTTTGTCCTATTGTGAGAGGACAAGGGAGGCCATAGTACAGTGCCCTTGCTTGATTTAAAGGCATCTCTCATAATAAGTATGTGCACATTACTGCTTAGTTAATGCAGTTCCTGCTATCGAAAGATTGCCTTGGATTCTGAAAGCGATTGAATCAGAGATTTTAGATTGATATTATACCGTGTATCAGAAAATGTACAAGGCCAGTAGTCACCAAAGGACTGTACTTAAAATGTTTGAATTTTAAAAGCTTAAGAATACATGTGAGCAAAGCTTGTTTTGTACACACAAACTAGCTCCTAATACATTATTATTTTTTGTATTACAGTAGCACCTAGAAATCGCAGTCAGGAATTGGTGCTCCACTGTGCTAGGTGCTGTACAAACATGTAGCATAGATAGATTTCCTGACGCAACGACCTTACAATCTTGATTAAGGACAAAAGCAAACAGATAGATTAAACAAACCAGTGGGTGGGGATAAAGGGAAGGGTGGATAAGGTCATAGTAATATAATTATTTATAATTTCTGATAATTCTGCAAAATGTTCCAAAAGCTCCAGCTACATCCATTCCTCCTGCTGTGAAGATTCCAGAAAAAGATAAGCCAGAGGTTTCAAAATCCACAAATCCTCCAGCCTCAGTATGTCTTTTAGAATGAAACATCATGGCTGTGTCTGCTTCCATCACAGCAGGTGCTCCCTAGCTGCACACAAGAAAGCTCTGGTTCAATGTTAAATGTTTAAAAGAACAGCAACCGCAATAAAGAAGGTTTGGGAGCTTGGTAATTAAGGGGTAATGTCCAGCAGAGGGAGAATACTGGTACCCTGAGTCCTTTCAAACTCAAGAAGCAGCAGCTGGAGAGCCAGAAGATGACCAAGAAAATTCAAGAGGATGAAAAGCAAGAAAGCAGCAGCAAAGAGGCCAAGAAACCTAAAGTGGTGTCAATAGGAAAGAAAGAGTATGAAAAAGAGAACACCGCAAGCCATGGAACTTTCAGTACTCTTGGAGCTAAGATGGAGGCACACAGCCTGAAAAGGACCAGTGCTGCTGGGACTGAGAAAACTGGGAAGGGGACTTAGCACAGCAAATGAAGTAACCATTATGGATTTATTCACAGCTCTCACAGACATTAGAACATTTTTTAAACTTTATAAATACTGCAGAAGTTATAAACATACTTCATTTAAGGCCTTATTCGTACTGTATGAAGTCCATTAAAGATATTTGAGCAACTATCTCTCCCACATGACTCTCCAAGCATATCGAGATCATGTATATTTTCTCTCTCTACAAGTTCTGTGGGAGATGGGATCCCCAGTCACGGATCCAATCTATGGAACTCCCTCTGTGGTTATTTTTGAGGCGTGGTGCAGTGCAGATTGCTATTAAGATGGGTAACACCTTGATCATTTTGCCCATTCTTTTTCACAACTTCTTTTGTGGATCAGTTGATTTTAAGGAATGGCTGCTTTTTGTAGGAATTAGCTCTAGCTTTCTTTAATTTTATCTAAAGTTTGGACCTTGCCCCATAAACTATTTCTGGAGATGGACACTTTAGTAAATTGATGCACAAAATTAATTCCACTTAATTAACAATTGCATTATTACTTGCTTCTTTTCCAAAAGTATTTTCCTATATATACTTCCTCTGTTTTGTTGCAGCTGTGTCCAGTCTAGTAAGGGGGAGAATTCTTCTGTTTGTGAATACCACCTAGCTGCAGTCGCTCCTTTGTGATGATATATTATCTGGGGAAACTTCCTGACAAAAATGCATTAGGGCAGTGGAATAGGATTGCAAGGAAAGACATGGAACCCCCTTCACATGGAATATATACAATGAGACTGGACAGAATACTAGCAAACGTACAATAGAGAACAATCCTGCCATGGCAAGAAATTTGACTGGCTAATCCAATAGGTTATTTCTATCTCTGCCTTCTATGATTCATTTGCTACTTGAAAATTCAAACTTTAGCTAGGATCTGGTGACATAAAAGCACATTTATTGCATACTTGTGTGTTCCTGTAGCAATCAGTATCAAATATTAACTGACACTGTTCAGTAAATAATAGATTTTTAAAAAAATTCTGGGTAGCTATGTCAAATGTCAATGAGCTGAAACATCTCCCATTGTAGAAATCAGGTGAAAACATTAGATTAGTTGCATATTTGGATAACACATGCAAATACTTAGGTTTCTTTAGGGGTTTTGATGCACAATGTAATATACAGGTTAATATTTAAAAAAGTAATATGGAAAGTAAGAAAATGAAGGAAATTACATCTAAAATTACAAAAAAGAAAACCACGGTTACTAAAGGAAATTTCCTCATGTGGGAATTTATTTTGCCTGGTATAGCACCTTTAACAATTGTGTCTACCTTCTGCACAAAAGTGCAAACAAAAATTAGAGTAATCAAAATCAATTCAAATGTCCTGCCTTTCACAGAAAACATCATTAGAAGAAATTAATGTTCAGCCTAACTGATTAATATAAAAGCCTAAATGAACCAAAAACATGTGCAGTAACGTGAAACTAATTTCTGGCTTGGGCACTAATAGACAGTCAGGAGAAGAAAGTTCAGGATATTAGGATACTCAGATGATAATGCATTCAGTTTTCTGAATTGGCAGCAAGGCCAGGCATCAACAACAGAGATTCCTCAATGGATTTTAAAAGTTGTTATGGAAGATAAGGAGAGGCAGAACATAAATAACTGGGTATCAGACAATGTAGAACTTTAGAAGACTACTACAAACACTTTAAATTGTACCCACAACTGATTCGGGAGCTAGTGGAACACATCCATCCAACCCACTTAGAAGATCGGCTGCCATGTTTTGCACCAACTTTAGTTTCTATAGGTTGGAAGCCCTATAAACTGCACATTACACTAACTCTGCTTGGAAATGCCATAGGTATAGATTTCCGTGACAAGGTCTGTGTTGAAGAAGAAAGAATGCAGTATCATGGTTAGCCACAAATGAAAAAAAGGCACTCAAGACCACAACTGCTCTCTGGCATTATTTCTATGTTTGTAAGTGCAGATGCAATCCTTAAAATGAATCTTCAGGCCCACCAGTGTCATCAAGTTAAATCACAATTCAAAAATAGCCAACCAGGATGAGAAGTTAGGCGATCAGTCTAACTTTTACTATGTTCTCCAATGGGGGTCGAGGGAAAGAACAGGGGTGTCAGTGATTTTAGTGAGAGAGAAAGTCGAGAAGGGTGTTGGTTTGATCTTCACAGAATAGTCTTGTTCTGAGAGTGATTCCAGTGTGAGAAACCCAGATGATACAGATGGTACTATACAATTCAAATTGTTCTTTACCACCTTTATAAATGTATGTTCAGAACAGCATTTATATCCATTTTTTGTTTTCTTAAATATTTTCTCTGTGCAACCTGTATGTACAACCTGTGAATATCTGAGAATGATAATTATTATTATGAATTTATTATTCACCTTGATCTGTATGACTGAAGTTAAAGATTCACTATAATCAGCCCTACAAAAAGAGATTGCATGTATGTAAGACACACTGCAAAGTCTTAAAACCTAGAAAAGTCAATCTCTTACTAGCATAGCAGGAAGGAATGCATAAAATCCTGAAACAGAAATTAAGTGGAAGGGTTTTTTCTACACATTATTAGTTATATTATATATAACTGATTAGTGCCTAGTCAGGACTAGGGCCTCACTGTGCAAGGTGCTGTATAAACACACAATAAAAGGCTTCCCTCAAAGAATTTATAATCTAATTTAAGACATGATGCAGCCAACGGTCTTTCTAGGTGTACAATAACAACAAGTAAGTGTAACAAAGAGATGAAGGAAAGGGGAAAGGAAGCATGAGAGTTATAGCAATAAGGATGTAGGATTACAGAGATCAGCTGTGTGCATAATTAGATGGATCCAAAACAGTTTTTAAGATATAAAATAGGTATTAGTAATCCCTGCAGGCCTTCCACCTATCACAGAAAATAAATAGGAAGGGGCCAACGGGCACATGACAATATCATATACTAAGTTCTTGTAATCTAATCTTTTAAAATGTTACAGTACTCTACAGTAAAAGTCCAACACACTACGGTTTACAATATTGTGCTGTGTTTTAGACTATAGCTGCAATTTTTTTTTAAAAAGGCAATTCGTGCTACCAGTACCTATCATAGCTATAGTATGAAGTGCTTCAGCTGTCAGTTAAGCAAGTTGTTAAACTAAGCTGAAACACAAAAGGCTCAGAAAAGAGGCTAAATGGT
This sequence comes from Gopherus flavomarginatus, assembly GCF_025201925.1. Classification (NCBI taxonomy): domain Eukaryota; kingdom Metazoa; phylum Chordata; order Testudines; family Testudinidae; genus Gopherus; species Gopherus flavomarginatus. The sequence continues at coordinate 76,783,334 of NC_066617.1, read as the reverse complement.
TACTATGGTAATCGATGACATGGCCTAAATTGGTGTTTAAGAACTGTCAGAAAAAAGAAAATGCAGAAAATGACTAATTTCTCCTTTTCATGGACTACTACTCCCAAACCTAATGCATTTTTTCTGATGCTTCTGGAAAGCTCTAGTTCTCCACAGGGTGGGTACAGCATGGGCAGCAGGAACACTGCAACACCAATGTGCCTCAACTTTTTTGAGTGGACCAATTTCACCAGTGTGAAAGCTGATATTTCCTTAGTCTATTACAATGCAGATCTCTATGCTGAGAGACTGCCAAACAAGCTTGCCAATTATTGAAACCTATGATAGGGTATTATAATATTTAGACACAAATATCTGGCTCATGAACTCAGTTTATCTAACAACAAACAGCTAATGATTTTTGGTCACTTACTGACTTGGGGCCAGAATCTAGCTACACTCTGCATGGGTTTGCAAAGAGTGTGGGGAAATGCATGGAGCTCTCATTTCTTCTTGGACTCCTGTAAAGAGGGATGACCAGACTCCTTATGAGGAATGCAGTTTCTGCTTCTGGACAGTACATCTCAGATGTTGGCTGTCTAAATAAGGCTGGGAAAGAGGGGTGCAGGAAAACCCATAGACACAAAACAAGGAACACATATCCACTGCCCCTCTGCATCTGCCACCAGATGTCGCAGAGCATAGAGTGCCAGAGCTGCTGTTACAATGTGTGCACACTAGGAGACCCCAGAAAAAATTATAGCTGACTAGACTAGAATTCCCCCTGCAGGTCCACAGCAAGACAAAGCCCTCTCCAATGCATCTCCAGCATAGAGGGAAGAATCTTTCCCTTGAACTGGATTTCAACCAATGTAAATGATTGGCATACCAAACATCTGAACTAAAGACCTAGAGGCAATTGGTTGGCAAACCACTGCCCACCCCTGAGAAATCCAGGCTCTCCGTAAACCTTTTAGAAAGAATTAGCTGAGATCATTTTGACCTCTCCTACCACGTTTCTAAGAAGCTTATAAAAAAACCTGTATAACGTTACTTTCCAAATGCCATAGCATGTTAAACATTCAAGTTTAATGTACTTGAATTTATCCATTTCCTCCATTCTCTGTCCTGTATTTCAACAAGGACAAAAAAAAAATTATTGTTAAAAAAAAAAAAAAAAAAAAAAAAGCAAAGCTTCTCTCTGCTATTCCTTCCTTTCTTGTTGTAACTCCATTTTGCTCCACTGACCTTCTGCACACTTGTCAGGAATGTACTCCATCTGGTATTATTCGTTGTCAGGAATGTACTCTGCCTGGTATTATTCTTTTTTGTATATTGATTGATAAAAGATGTTCTAACACTAGCTGCAAATATATAGATGCTGGGAAGTACTTTTTCAGCAGACTTGCTCAAGATGCATTTCTGCCTGTGGAAGTCAAATGGGTAATTAACTTGTTTCTGACAAATAAGCACCACAAGGTTTTCTGACCTCAGAACACACTCTGTTCAGCCTGCTGCCCAGAAACAGAAAGGCCCCAAAGGAGGCAGATTTTAATTCCACCGCGGAATATTTGGATTCTTTTCTACTGTTTTGGTGGTATGCTTGATGTCTGTATCTCCATGTAGTCTGAGGTGAATCAAGACACACAAATTGGCTTTTTTTCCCCTTTTGATTTCAATGAGCCAATTAAATCCCTCATTTATGACATAAAAATGCCCATGACCCCCATATGCACATTTCTTTCCAGAGAGGGAGTACAGAAAGAGGATGCTACTTCAAGGAAGGTGTGTAATAGGATTACCAACATAAATGTGAGGGGCCTTGAAGGAAATATACAGTTCTGCAAATCCTGAAACAATAGTTCCAAGCAGGCAGCATTCACCCCCCTATTCATCTCAGTGGGGTGTTATCTCTGAAGTTATAACATTTCATGGTGCAAATTTCCTGGTAAACAGCAACTAATTACACTGGTCTACAATTTTTGAGAAGTCGTCTGCTTCAGAGATAAAATGTGATATTTATTATGTATTTTGATGTGCTGAATTCAAATATGACAATTAAAACAACTGATTGGCTACTGTTTCTAAGATATTTAAGTTTTTACATTTTATGTCTATGTATATTGTGTAGATAGTAGAGTTTTAATCATAAATTGTAAATCTAGGTCTTTTCATGTGTTTATGGTTACTTCACATGATAATATTTCACCTGTCCTGTTTATGTAACACTTTAAAAATCAGCAAAAGGGTTATATAAATAAAATGTATTATGAAACAAGGCAAAAAACTATTATGTACATAGTTTAGTCCTATTCAGTGTCTACTTGGCGCTTCTTGGCTTGTCTCTTGTATTCATTAAATGGAGCATCTCTTGTTACTGTCCAGCAATAGTCTGCAAGCATTGATGGGCTCCATTTGCCCTGATAGCCTGCCAGGAGATTCCACTGCTGTAGTCTGGAGCCCAACAGCTCTGCCTTACTCTTGGGTAGTTCCAAATCCCTGACAAGGTCATTCAGTTCACCTTGTGTTATGAGGTGTGGTTCAGAGGAGGAGGATGGGAGAAAATGTGGGTCCTGTGACATTGATGGTTCAGGACCAGAAGTTTCATCCTCTTCCTCTTCCTCGTCTGACTCAAGTGAGAATGATTCTGGTGCATCAGGAACTGGCAGTCCTTCTCCGTGGGGTACTGGGTGTATAGCTGATGGGATGTTTGGATAATGCACAGTCCACTTTTTCTTCTTTGACACACTTTTCCCAGCTGGAGGCACCATGCAGAAGTAACAATTGCTGGTATGATCTGTTGGCTCTCTCCAAATCATTGGCACTGCAAAAGGCATAGATTTCCTTTTCCTGTTCAACCACTGGCGAAGATTTGTTGCACAAGTGTTGCAGTATATGTGTGGGGCCCACCTCTTGTCCTGATCTCCAATTTTGCAGCCAAAATAAAGGGGATAGGCTTTCTTAACCATAGTGCTTATACTGCGCTTTTGTGATGCAAAAGTCACTTCACCACAAACATAGCAGAAGTTATCTGCACTGTTCACACAAGTACGAGGCATCTCTGCTCACTTTGGCTAAACAGAAATGTGTCCCTTTGCAAAATCAAACACTGACAAATAAGAGAGCACCACACTGTATGATTTCTAGAGCTGATATAGGGCAATTTGTTCAGCAGAGTGATGTAAGCTTCGTTATGATTGCATCATCCATGACTTCTAGGAATAACATGATGCAATTCATATCATGTATGACGCAATACCAGCTTCAGATTGCAGCATTCATTGTTTTGCCTAAAAAGCAAGTACTGTCTAAACCCAGTCATAGATTTATTCATAGATCCAGTCAAAGACGTATTTTAGTCATTTCTGGTTTAAATTGAGATCTCTTCCCTTTATAACTCACTTATCCTCTGCCATTCCCAAGTCAAGGGTCGTATATACTGACCCAATAGCATATCTTGAAAACTAGAGCCAATCAACAATTTTAAGCATCATTTTCATTCTCAGTGACCCAGAAATAGTAAAGTGGGACTACATTTATTTCAGAAGCATTTTGGCTGTAGAGCAGTGTTAACTGCTGGTGATTTTAACATCCAGCTAAGATGCTTTCCCCACAAACCTAAACTGCCTCGCAAGTTCCAAAAGCCCAACTGTCCCCTATCTTTCCTGCAGAGAAATGCTATAACACAGCATGGTGCAATAAGAATACAAAATTCTGCACCACTATGACAATTTTAAAAATGTAAAATAATTTTAATATATAATTAAACACCACAGCGGAAAACACAGAAGTTCATTTTCATATTCAGTTAAATAAAAACTTAAATTTAAAAAAATGTGTCTGGCACCGTGGGCAACATATCCATAGGGATAATGATACTTTCCTTTGTAAATCATAATCTACAGAGCTATGCAAGAGCCAAATATTATTATTAGAGACAGAAAAGGCCTATTCGATCATTTGTCTATCTTTTATATAACAGAAAATGACTGGTGAAGTGAACTGCTCTTTGTATAAATGACCTTGACTCTCACTTACAGAGTTTCTGCACTGGGGGGTTCAACAAACTAGATGGTTAATTGGTATCTTCCATCTTTAATTTCTATGAAGCTTGCTTGAGTGTTAAAATAAGGAGTCCCCCTGGAAGTCCAACTCCTATCGCCTCCTCTTCAGTTACTGAGAGTCCCCAACATAGCAGAACCACTGTGTATGGAAGGGGAAGGATGGCAGTAGTGTACACACACACACACACCTCTCTCTACAGTGGGTGCTGGCAGTCCTTCTCCCCAGGGAAGGAAGTTATTAGGGTTGTAGAGTTTACTCCAGGCCTTAATGGCTCTGCTCCTGCTCTGCTGTCTAGGAGGGACACACAGAGATTCTCATCAGCCAGTTGAGTTCCTTGGACTGGTCACTGGGGCTGTATCTGGGCTTAAGTTCAAATATTGTCAAAATGTCTGAAGGAAAAAAAAAGCAAACAAAGAGATTCACAAAGCAATAAGCATTAAGGGGGTATCTCTGGTCCACTGTACTGAAGTGTTAAACATCCACATGATGCATATAAAGTTAGTGGCAACAACATCTGGCCTATGCCACAGAGGAGCAAACTCCTTTCAACACCTTTTTTTTTTCTACATTCTCTGCCCAAAATTTTACATGCTGGAGTTGGTGCAGGAAAATAGTCTTTCCATCAATTCCACTCTTCCAATCATGTGAGCCTGAAGAATATATTATATCAGCAGCAATTATGCATAAAGATAGCAGGAGTAAGGTAAAATGGATTCTGGGCATGTAGTTCATGTGTAATGGACTGCCCAATATCAGGCAATCATTGAGCAAAGCGACCCAGTTCTTTAAAACTTGCATAGTGCATAACAAATCCTTATATAGAGACTTTTATCTTTCAAGGGCTTTAGCAACAATAACTTATTAATCATCCTTTTCCAGGAGAGAGGGGAAAAGATGGCATTCAAATCTGACTGGGTCATGAGAGTAGAAGGAAGCTTCTAATATCTCATTAAATTCTCACCCTCTGACTTCTTCCGAGATACTTTTAGGAAGAGGCTGAGAAGCACAGAGGAGCTTTGTGGACAAAAAGGAGGCTAACTGCTCATCAGATGCTCTTCTCCTCCGTGATTGTGCTGTTCATTAAAATGTATGTGTTATTATGTGCAACAACTGATTTCTATGTAAAGGGTGATAAAACAGGATCTTCATGCTAAAGTTGATTGAGGTCACTTAGGTGACTCTGGCAAAGTGATTGCTTATGACTGCCATTAACACACTTTGGAATACATCTTACTTCAGGGTCAGAATTTAAAACATTAAGAGCATTTCAGCATCTGACTTCACATCTACTTAATTGCCAATGTATTTATAATTCCACTTAGTGACAAGTTGTTAGGACCTGAAAAACCTAACTGATGTTGTAAGCAAATAAATTACATGATATTCCTCATATAATGGATATTATAAATGAACAGACTATATACAGATTTTTCTTTTCAATGATGAACATTACATTCTGCAGTTATATATGGAATATGCTATAAAATGTCACTGTAGTAATCTAACATAATTACATTTGTCCATAAAATTTTAGCCAATTCCTTAGGGTTTTATCCTGTTTTTATCATGTTCGGTTGTAATTAGTAGAAGACACACGCCTGGGTCTGTTGCTGTACATCTAGCCTAGGTAAACTCTGTTCTTGTCTTTGTAATGGCAGTCTTGTATTTAGTAAGTCTGAAGCAAAGGATGGTGTTTGATGTGCACATCTGAAGCTAAAACCCAGATTGATTCAGAATCAGTGGTAGAACCTGAGCTGTAGAAGCTGTAAGAATTCAGAAGACTAGAACCCACGGCTTCAGGTGACTGACTTTTCCATGCCACCACTCGGCAGCCATCACAGAGCTGAGATCAGAGCACTATAAACTCTGGGTAACTAAGCACCATAGGAAGTGCTGCCCACAGAAGACTTGACTGACAGCATGCCCCGTGACCTTTGATTGGTCCAGGTGCACTATTCAAACATAGAATATGTTCCAGGAAACTGTCTGTGCAACTTGGCAGTACTTGGCCTGTTGCTACCGCAGACCTTGCTTTTGTTCCCTACTTTGGACTCTGGCTCTGTTCTTCAGCTCTGACACTTGGCTTGATCCCTGGCTCTGGCTACAATTTCTGAATAGAACCCTGACTCTAGTGCCAACCATTGATTTGACTGTCGGCTCCTGACTCCTGGTTCTACCCGCTTGGCCAGACTCCCCATATCCTGGTCATGACAGGAGCAAGTTTAAAGGTATTATTATTTGCATGCATCCATGCAGCAGAAGTTTGCTATTAGCCTACCAAACCAGTCTCTCTCGCTCTTTTCTTCCTCAATTACAAAATATCCACACTCATTATATCTTCATATAAAGTAGACTACTATTATTTTAAAATATTTCCTCATTCGTAAGGAGAAAACAGTATTTTGGGAATGCCCTAAGATCTTGAAACAATGAAGGCTGTTCAAATTCTGAGGGCCCAGTCACCTTAATCTTTGGAGGGAAGAACAGGGCACCAAACGTAAGTTATTCTGTCCTCAGAGCAAGCTCTACTAGAGATTCTCCTGAGTCAGGTCTTGCCATTAGGCTGTTTGGTATTGTCACTGAACAATTAGGGAGCAGATTGTAACATTGTTAATAGCTAAATGCCAAGAAATAGAAAATATAAAAACAAAGAAAAGTCCTGCAAAATAAATCTCTCCAAAGCATTTACAGATTTATCTCTGTTGTTCTTGGAGAGATTTAGGTTCCAGAATTAGCATATGCAATGAAGTTCTTCTGAATCAGGCTCAACGTAAGACAAACATAGGATCCATAATAGACCAAACATGCATAAAGACTTTGGATGAAATCCATTGCACAGAACCCAAATAACTGGATTATGTGGTTTTATCTTCATAGCAGTTATAACCCAGGTGTTGCCCCTAACTTGAGTACTGTCCACATACACACAAACCCATAACTCGAGTCTGGTGGTACTTTTAATTCAAGTTGGCTAGCCCACTGTGAGTAGAGGCTACAGCCTGAATTTGCACAACTCATCAGCTGCTAGTACAACCACTCTTTGCCGTAATCCAAGCACTCGGTGTAGCTCAAGGATTAATTCTCACTCAAGTTAGGCTAACTCAAGGGGAGTCGACTTGAGTTAACTCTGCAGTGAAGATGTAGCCATAACTGTGAGTGAAGTGCTGAGTGGTTTGAGAAGTGAAATCCAACCCCTATAACGTGGGGCCAAGAGGTAGGGGGTAAATACTGATTATCAACATAAGGAAAGACGTTCAGAATTGCCTTTCCAATAAATGACCTTGTCATTGATCTCAACCATGCGGATGGGTGGGGAAGGATTGTTCCCTCACCACAATACACACACAGAGGAGACCTTCCGCATGCTAATTTCCTCCTGCCAGGCTAAGCCTCTCACTGACACTTTTAACAACACAATTCAGAAATCACCTCTCCTATATTGACTACATCCAGATACCTCTTGGCTCGTTTCTTGCATTCCCCCTTACCTCTCACTTCTTACTACATTTTGAAAACATTATATGGTGCTATAATGGGGGTATATTGTGAGACTTTTGTTTGCAAAACACAATACAGTATCACACCGTACTGCATTGTATTGCACTGCACGTTTCATAAATTGGTTAGTAAAGAACCCATAAGTGATTTTAGACTAGTGAATGTTTAAAAAAAAAACTCTTATGCAATCACTATAGCGTTATTATCTTCATCTGATTAAGTCCTTTAGAATCTAAATGGAGAATAACAAAATCCATTCTGAGGAGACTGTGTGCAAGGCTCATCTTTCAGAGACCTACTAAGAACAGTGCAAAATCCAATATTCTTAAACAAAGAGCTCTTCTCTGTTGGGATCTGGAGGTTTGTATAAGTCTGTCATGGGTGTGGGAAAGGAGAGAGGGGAGCAAGGTGGAAGTAAAGTCTGAGTCTATTACGTGAAATAGCTTACCTATCAAATGCATCACAGTTTGCATGACAAAGACCTTGCAATCAAATTTGAAACTGCTTCAATGAGTGAATATAATGAACAAAGAGAGAAGAATAGAGGGACGATGAGGGAAATGATACATTCTTGGGGTTATTTACCCTAGCTACAGGCATCTGGGGAAAATATTCTTGTGGGGAGTGGTGTTGAGCCAGCTCTGCCTGCATCCTGTAGCAGTGCTTCCTGTCCTGTGCAGCTGGGCCTAGCTCCCTGCCCCAGCCCATTGGCTCTTGCCATTTCTGAGTTTAGCGGAACCTGTCACAGCATCACCAATATGCATGTTTGCATGCAGGCGGGGCCCTCCCCTGGCTATGCCCTGTCCCCTTCCTGGCCCTGGTACTGCTGGACATGGAGCTTCACCTACTGAGCTGGGCGTGCCTGGGTGGGGTGGTCTAGGAAATGGCATGTTGACAAATATCTTCCCATCATGCCATTAAGGGTTTGATTCTGGAACAAGCTGAGCACACTCAGCCCACTGATGAGAGTGGAGGACATTTAGTCTGTACCTTGCAGGAGTCTTCACCTTGCAGGATCAAACCACAACGGAACAGGGGAAGGCAATGGGATAAGAGACAAAGTGAATAAATAGGGAGGGGCAATGTTGTAAGAGGCTTTACATGTGAGGGCAAAAACTTAAAATGTGAACTGGTGGGAACCAATGAAGGGATCCATTAGTTAGCACAATGCTCATGCAAAATGGTACCTATATGTGCACATTGCCAGTTAGATGTCTAACTTCTATGCGTACATACAAATACCACATTTCTCCGTGCATTTATGGCCACTGCATGTACAAATAAAGTGCATCATTACATGCAGCTCTAGGCTTTTGCCCTTTTGAAAATTAGGTCCACAATATACTTTACATGAATTATTATATTATCAACTTCCAAGGTCAGGAACAATGTTTTTTTTTAATTAATTCACTTCACCTTTAATAAAAAGCCAGGTTCCAGTCAAGTCAGAAGTCTGTTGTGCAAGTATTTGACTGACAGAATTAGGATGCCCTGTAAAACACCTGTCTGTAGCAACTTTAACATAATTTTGTATTAGCAGTGTGGGAATTTTATCAAAGAACAGAGGGACTAAGTCAAATATTACTGTGAACATGGAAAGTACATGTTCAACAGACTGTCACATTACAAGCTAAACCCAGCACTAACCTGTATTATTTTACTGGCTGTCTGCCCATGAGAGTAATAGTTTGTTTAAAAGGTTAAGTTTTTGTTAAAGAGGTAAAGGTTCAAATACTTTTCATGCATCTTTTGGCTTCATTTTATGCTTTTCGAGGTGCAGTGGTGTGAGACACTGATACTGTATGATTGTAGCTTTTATTGTGACAAAATAGAAGTCATGAGATAGTGAAGTAAAAATCTGATTCCCTGACATTCATGGCACTTACTACAGAATGGAGTGATCAAATATACACTGATTTAACATTTCCAACTCTCTCGTGTGCATGGACTTTACAGAAGAGTTACCCAGGATCAGGCCCTCTTGAGGTAATATGATTCATACACTGCTTTTGACCTTTGCTACAAGAGCAGCATAGAAACATGCCACAATACACAGCTACCAATATTACAGACTTTTTTAGTAAGAGAAACCTAAGAAAGATGTGATGGCCAAGAAAATGCCACAGAAAAATATCTAAATGCAGCAGTGACTTTCAAATGAGTATACATCAGAAGAAAAACAGAAAACTGTTGGCTGATACAGTCATCAAAAGTTAACACAGAAAAGGCAGACTGTGAAATACATAATTGAAGATCTGAGAAGACACTGGTGATGAAGATATAAAGTGGGAAGGAAGAAAATTTAAACCAATATATTGTTCAGAGCAAGGAACCTGAATCCAGTATTCAGCTTTTCTTCACATGGATTGGGGAAGGATTTTATCCAGAGGTTGTCCCTCTAATCATAGAAAACTAGGTTGGAATCTCAAGCAATTTATTGGCTAAACTAGACAATAAGGAAATCAGACTCAGATTCATTCCAGCCTCACCAGAAAACTGAAACATACTGTACATTGTCTATTACGAATGGGAAGCTATTTATTATCTGACAAATCAAACAGAAAAATAATGTAAAATTTAAGAAAAAATGTTCTCATGATAAGCAAAATGTGGATATGCTGGTATGAATAGGGTAACCAGATCACCCAGGTCAAATATCGGGATGCGGGGTGGTGGGGCGGGGGCAGAAGGGAAAAAAAATGGAAGCAGAGCAACAAACCCGCCCCCCAATTTCTCCTCCCTCCGCAACAGTTGGAGGGAGGCCCGAGAGACTCAGGGGAGCACGGGGCCGGGGTGAGTGTGAGTCCGGCCTGGCCCCGAGCAGGCAGGACTCGGGCGCGGTACCTGGTGAGAGAGTAGGGGGTGGCCTGCGAGGCCAGGCGGCAGCTGTTCTCCCCATCTGGGCAGCGGGACTCGGGAGCAGCCGCTGCTGCAGCTCCCACTGGCGCGGGGGGAGGAAGCGGCCGCTGGCCAAGCTCGACGGCTGTGGTTCTGGCGCCCACAAACCCCCCGAGCCTGGGCCTGCTGCAGGGACCCAGCAGCGCGCACGCTGCGCCCAGCCCCTGGCCAGTCGTGTCTGGGCTGGCTGCCCAGCTGGGCAATCCCGCGGGTGGCCTCGGAGTGGGGGCAGGCCCCAGCCCCCCCATCCCGCTCGGGTCCTGCAGGGGAACGAACGGGGTTGGGCTGCCGATGCCTCCGCCGCGGGATTGCACCAGCTGGGCAGCCAGCCCAGAAGCGACTGGCCAGGGGCTGGGCGCAGCGTGCACACTGCTGGGTCCCCGCAGCAGGCCCATGCCCGGAGGGTTCAGGCCAGGGCGCCAAAGCTGCAGCTGCCGAGCGCCACGTGCTTGGCCACTTCCTCCCCCCGCGGCAGTGGAAGCTGCAGCAGCGGCCGCTCCCAAATCCCGCTGCCCAGGTGGGGAGAACAGCCGCCACCTTGCCCCGTGGGCCACCCCCCTACTCTCCTTCCAGGTACCACGCCCGAGTCCTGCCTGCTCGGGGACAGGCCAGACTCACACTCAACCCGGCCCAGCGCTCCCCTCTGTCTCCTGGGCATGGCATGTTTGGCAAGAGGCGGGGATTTGGGGAGAGCGTCAATGGGGCAGTGAGGGGGTGGGTATTTGGGGAGGGATCTAATGGGGGAAGGAGGGGACGGAGTTGGGGTGGGGGAAGGCGCGAGCCCTTCCGGGCTCCGGAGCCTTTGCTTGTTTGTCCAGTGTCTCGACCTAACATTGGTCGAGACGTGGGACAAATAAGCAAATATTGGGACAGTCCCGATAAAATCGGGATGTCTGGTCACCCTAGGTATGAACAACATTGCAGAATGCACAATTTAGTCATTAAATATTTCTAAAGAATGCTATATGTGCACTTTAGATAGCAAATTATTATAAATGCCCTTCTCCGAAGCTGATTGTGACAAAACAAATCTTTAGAGACAGCAAAAGGCAAGGGAGAGAATAATATTATGGTATAGTACAGTTCATTCCAAAGCACTCTTTTTTAATACATCGTTTTTATCACTGAATACTGTTTGAATTGTTACATGATAATAACAATCTAGCATGTTAAAGTCACTTGTTATTCCAGCCACACCTGGAGTATTGTGTCCAGTTTTGGATCCCTCACTACAGAAGGGATGTGGACAAATTGGAAAGATTCCAGCAGAGGGCAACAAAAATGATCAGGGGGCTGCGGCACATGACTTACGAGGAGAGGCTTAAGGGAACTGAGGTCATTTAGTCTGCAGAAGAGAAGAGTGTGTGCGGGGATTTGATAGCAGCCTTCAACTACCTGAAGGGGGGTTCCAAAGAGGATGGAGCTCGGCTCTTCTCAGTGGTGGCAGATGACAGAACAAGGAGCAACGGTCTCAAATTGCAGTTGGGGAGGTCTAGGTTGGATATTAGGAAAAACTATTTCACTAGGCGGGTGGTGAAGCACTGGAATGGGTTACCTAGGGAGGTGATGGAATCTCCATCTTTAGAGATTTTTAAGGCCTGGCTTGACAACACCCTGGCTAGGATGATTTAGTTGGTGTTGGTCCTGTTTTGAGCAGGAGATTGGACTAGATGACCTCCTGAGGTCCCTTCCAACCCTAACATTCTACGATTGTATGTTAAAACCAGCAACATCTTCCCTCACAGTTTGATGCATAGAAATTCAAATTCTCAGATGTATGTTTCACTATTAACTGCGGGGGTAAATCACTCTCACTATTCAACTGCAAATGAGGGTGCAAATGTTGTGGGTGCAAACTGCACCCACTCAAGAGAAAGGGCATCCTTTTTAAGTCTGTCCCACAACAGAGTGCCTATATTGTCACAAATGATTGGAACTAGGGGGTAACAAGATATAATGCACCATGAAAATCTTCTGATAGCAATACATGTTTACAAGATAGTTTAGTTCCATCAAGCTGCCATCAAGCTAACTTGAGAAATATTGATAGGTTTCTTGCTATAAGTCAATTCCCACTTACTAGTTTGACTGTTTCACCAGCCAATGATAAAAGTATGCGGCCAAAAAGATAACAATTGTTTTTCCTACCTCTTCCTTCTCAGCACTTTGCAAGTCCCGCCACTCCTCAGTCACATGGCCAAAGTCCACTGTGTTCATGGCCACCTTATATTCCCCAATGATATCATGTTTGGAGAAACGATCGAAGTCGTATACTGCCATCACTAAGGTTTTTCCACCCAGTTCGGAGTACGGCACCTATAAAGAAGAAAAAATGACAAGCTCTCTAGCTCAGACAATAAAGATGGGTTCACTGCAATGCAAATCAATTTCTTTGGTTTACCAGCTGTCATCTTGGGTAAATTGAACTGGGGGAAAATTATGAGGTATATATTTTTGCAGTCATCTAATGCACTGTTTCCCGAGACTAGAATATGACACTCAATAGAACAATGTGGCAGCTCACTTATCACTCTCCAGTTTTTGCCCTCTGTCCTCAATCATTTTTTTGTGTGTGTGGTGAAACTGAAACTGGAGGCCAGTTATTTGCCCCAAAGATACATGAGCTTTTAACACTGCAGTATGGTTTCTGCCAATAAATCATACTGTCAACACTCAGAAAAGGGTAGCCCAGAGACTGATTAGAAACTACAGAATAGATTTTCTGCATCTGACACAAGGTAATTAGAGACTAGATCGTCTTCTTACAGGGTAACTATTTATTACTTATTCAGGTATCTTTTTTCAACATTATAGCTTTCACACCATAGATGCTAAAGTTCATTCTAAGACACAGTGTATGGTTAGAAATTGCGGCGGCAGCAGGCCAAGTCCAGACTAATTCTCCAGCTGTTCTGATGGGTATGGGACAGATGCTCTGGGTTAGGATCTTTATTAGACATATTTTTAATATTCAGGGTAAGCGATGCAGTTCAGGTAAGCTACACTTGAGTAGTTGGGTAGAAAAGCCTAATTAAAATTGTTTGAACTTGAATTGAAGGCTTGGTCAATTTTAATAAATTCTCTATATTTTGCAGGTTTAAACGATTACCATATGTTTCAGTAAACATTTCTCTAGTAATTGTCTATATAAAAAGGGAAGCCATAGCATGGCATAATATTTAATCACATGAACACCCAAATGTTCTAGACTGTTGAGCTCTGGGTCTTCAAATAGTGTGTGACTATTTGGCTTTCACTTGCTTTTTAAAATATTGACTGACCTGATGGTATTTAACCTTTAGTCAAAAATTGTTATAGAACAATTACACAGAATATTTCAAGTTAAGGGCCTGATCCTGCTTAAGTCTATGATAACTTCAATGGGAACAGGCCTGCGCATTAATATGGTACGAACACAATAGCAAAATGTATTTTGAAAATTGTAAATTAGTTCTGTAATGAGCGCTTTTTAAATAGCGTAGTAGGTTTAAACGTACAGTACAAAAAGTTTTAAATACATTTACGCTTGTCTTTACAGCAATATTAAAGTGTCCCTTTTCATAAATGTATATTTACTGTGCATTAGACATAATGTACCCTATCAATTTGATAAGGTATGTTAGCTATTATTTAATTTTTATCTTCAATAACTTTAGGCACTGTATTTTGTTAAAGTTCAAATTTATTTGAATAAACGAAAAAGAAGATTTGGTAACAATGTCACCTCCTCTTCTTCCCTGCTTCAGAGGCAGGAAGGGTTTGTCTGGACCAGCAGGGCAAAGAAAACCCTTGGTCCCTTTAAGGATTGCTTCCTCTTGTTTCCTTTTTTCTCTGTGGGCTTCAGGAGCAGGCTCTATAACTGATTGGTTAGGAGAGAAGGGAAACAATGTCAATCTATTGGCTCCTCCATGCATAAGGGGAAGGTTTATAAGCCCTTCCCCCTGCTCAGGGTGACATTCTGCACCACAAGGAAATACTCCCCATTCCTCCGATTGGGATCGGAGGAGGACTGGACGTTTGGGCCTTGCTCTGGGCATTGCACTTGTCACCTTCTGTAATCTGGGAAGAAATTTTCCCCTCATTCCCATACTGGCCTGTGCAGAGCAGGGTTTTAACCTCTCTCTCAGCAGCCCAGGGACATGGTGGGTAGTTAGGTTCTAAAATTCAAGATGTTGCAACTTGGCAGGTGCCTAGTACAGATACTCATTCAATAGGGTGTCTAGTTCCCTGATAAACAGGAATTGGAAGTGAATTAGAAGAAGGCATCCCCAAAAGAAGGTGGGGAATGGGGTTGGGGCTTCTAATGTCTGGTGCAGTAAGGAAACTTCCCCACTCCTACCTTAGCCCTTGTGCAATCTCTTCTTGCAATGGTGCGGGGGCCAGATAAATGGTGTGTGTGGAGGAGATGGGGGCTGAGCCCTCCACCAAGTGGGTAAAGACTCAGAAGGTACTTGTCCCTGCACTGGACATGTTATTACCAGCTAGTTTTCAGATGTGTCACTAGTTAATAAACCTGAAACCTAGTTAAACCACATTCCTGGTGTCCTGACTTTCTCTCTCTTGTGTCCAAGAAAATGATGGCATCTGGCAAGCCCAGCATATTGTCACCAATCTTATTTTTAGATGGTCTATGCCAACCTTCATGTTCACTGACAGCTGAAAGTGCATGCAGCTCTCCCATTCAGTCAGGCACATATGCCTCTGTCCCCAAGTGTTCCTGCACCCCCATGTGTCCTTTCACCCCCTCTCCACATGTATCCTCCACCGCCACTCAGACACACATTCCTCCCTCCCCATGTGGCCCTGCAACCCCATCCCCCATTCCTATGTGTCTCTGTGCTCCTACCTAGCTGCTCTTATGTCCCTATATGTCCCTGTACCTCCTCCCCCTCTCCCCATGTGTCTCTGTGTCCTCACTCAGCCACCCCCCTCCCTATGTAGCCCCTCCTTCCCAATCACCAAGTGGCCCTGTACCTCCCTCCTCCCTGTGGCCCTGCACCTCCACTCCCATTCAGCCCCTGCCCCAGACTGTCTCCCCCCACTAGTCCTTATGAGCCTCTGCCTGACCCCCCCACAGCACCCCACTCTGTCTCCCCATAGCTCCTGTCTCCTGACCTAGCCTGACAGGCAGGGCCAGCTCAGGGGTTTTGCTGCCCCAAGCAGCCCCCCCAAAAAAGACGTGATTGCGATCTGCGGCAATTCAGCGGTAGGTCCTTCGTTCTGAGCGGGAGTGAGGAACCCTCCGCCGAATTGCCTGAGCCTGCTGCCCTGCTCCAGAGTGGCCGCCCCAAGCACCTGCTTGCCAAGCTGGTGCCTGGAGCGGGCCCTGCTAACACGTGCTGTGAGGAAGGCAGGTTCTTTCTTTTCCCTAGCTGGGGGGAGCTGCTGCTGCATTCTATTGCCACAGTGCACTCTTGTGGGCAAAAGGCAGAACTGCAGAAGTTATTTTCTGCTGGGAGCTGCTACTGTTCTTGCACCACTGTGCCCTCAGATGGGCAAAAGGCAGAACTGCAGCAACATTTCAGCAGAAGCTTTTTTCTGTGAAAAAAAATTAAAAATATGCACAACTCATTAATTATTCACATGTGCAGTAGTACAGAATTCCCCAGGTGAAATGTACAATACAAAGGATGAAATTCTGACCCCAGTGAAGGCAGTAGCAAAACTTACACTAATTGAGATATTGAGGTGAACTTTTCTCTTTGCAAGACACTGGATAGCAGCCCAGAAAACACAGAGATTGAAGACTTCTCCCCTTTTGAGAAATTATTCCACCCAACACCACCAAGAAATTGTTTCTGGGGTGTCCCTCCAGAGAGAACCCTTTAAATTACAACAGCACTTTACCTCCATATGCTAATGGAATAAATCCCATTCAATTGCATTCTCTTTTCCATGCATTGTGGGCAAGTTGTAGCTGTATAGGTTAAGTTTTCCCCCCTTAACATTTATGATAATAAATGTGTTCATTTAAGAATTTAGAATGTTTTAAACAGCAGCTATTTCAAAGAATAGCTGCTTTTATCCTTCAAAGCAGTGAAACCAAGATAAAATCTTGTTGTGTTGAAGTATCCAAAAGCAATGCATGTATGCAGCCATGCAG
Organism: Gopherus flavomarginatus; assembly: GCF_025201925.1. Classification (NCBI taxonomy): domain Eukaryota; kingdom Metazoa; phylum Chordata; order Testudines; family Testudinidae; genus Gopherus; species Gopherus flavomarginatus. Next base: position 76,766,791 of record NC_066617.1, on the reverse strand, counting down.
ACAAACTACTGATGTTGCAGAAAGTAAAGCAACTATATCACTGAGCTGGTGCCTGAAGTCCTTATTTAGGCAAAACCACCATCAGTTTTGCTTGAGTAAAGACTGCAGGATCTAGCCCACTATCAGTACTGTGTTGTGGTACACCTAAACACCTCAGTCACAGCTTGTTAGGCAAAAGATTTCAGCATACATTTCCTTCTGGGTTCCAAAATGTGACTATTAAAGCTGTGACTTAAAATAAGTGGACATTATCTGCCTGTGAGTGAGTGTTTTGATTTATGCACTGTGTCTTCCTGTTAGATGACAGATTTGTTTGTTGTTTCTTGCGTATACTACCCTGGGATCTGTAATTTACAGATCTGGTTTCTTTTAAATACTCTCATAGGAAAGCTCAGTAAAGAAATGTCCCAAAAAAGGATTATTTTTATGAACATCTTCATGGGGAAAAACAGACTATGTATGCAGTAGTAGCTGTGACCTCTAGGGATATCTTTCTCACTGAGTGATTGCATAGCCTGACTCTCTTATTGTTCCTGTTCTCAAACTGGAGCTGTCATTATAAGACTGAGCATATACATGGAAGAGCCTAAAGTAATAGAAGTAAGACACGCATTAGGAAAATCCCTTTGAAATATGCTCCCTGATGCTTCTTTATTACATTTAACTGGACTTTCAGCATGGCTAGAATTTTCTTAAGTCACTATTAATACTGCTGCAGAAATTTTACAAACAAACCCTTAACTACATTTATTTAATACGTGCCCTGTAAGCTGGGGGTCATGATTTCGCCTCTCATGTAAGGTAGCATGGTAAAGTATTACTATGTCAGGATATAGGAAAACCGAGCAAGATTGATGTCATACTTGTTCCCTTCATCCATATGCCTTGCTCATGCTTTAATTTATTTGGGAGGGGGAAAAAGAGCAGTATACCAGAATTCATAAATCAGACTGCAACAGATTTTTTAAAGAAAACACTGGTTTAGGGAAATTCACATATACCTTTGTCAAAATGTCACTCTATTTTGTAGTAGTCTCCAACTACACGGTAGGGGCCAGACCCCCAGTAAGAATAATGAGCATAGCTTCACTCACTACAATTAAGCTAAGTCTAATTACATCCTCAAAGGATCTGGCCCAACGTGACTACATTTTTCATCACAAGACTGAATCTCAAAAGGTTTCTGCAACAGAAAAATCCGCTGTGCCTCAGGTCACCAACTAACTAAGACATGAGCAATACTGTAACTGAGCATGAGATGAACCTTTACTCTATATAATGAGCAAAGAAATACATTCCAAATAATTATCAAAGGAATACCTTGAACGTAAATTGCTCATTGAAGACAGGGTTAAGGGTCTTTCTGTGGACTTTTGTTTCATATTTCTTCTTCTTATCAGGCAGCAGGAAAACTTTCACATAGGGATCAGATGTTCCGCCCATATCTAAAGCAGGCAGCTCAGCTGCCTGAATAATCCCTACCAAAAGCTGAAAGGAGAGAGAGAGAGAGAGAGAGAAAACGGACTACTGAAGAGACATTTAAGAAAAGATTTATGTATTCAAAAAATGGCAATTTTTCTGTCGTTATTATTTTTTCTTTTCTCCTTGTTGCTCAGCTTTAAAAGAAAAAAGCAAACAAAAACATCTACTATCCTTTCAAGAGCCTCTGCACAGAAGGCAAATGGAGCAAAGCTATAGACTGCACAAAACCAATTATGGAAGAAGGAGGCTCTAGGCAGTGTGTTTTTAAGCAGAAAAGAGGCTTTTTAAAGTGCAGCTGATTACAGTTAAATATGAAATTCCGTTTTTTTTTTTAAACTGCAATCAAATAGGTTCCCAATTGCTAGAGTTGCTTGTACATTCGTTTTCTGTGCAGGGCACTGTGCAATTTTGACTATGAAATTTGTATTCCAAAACCATCCCCAAAGTACGTAAAAAAAGGAAATAAGAAACTTAAATGGTATGGGGTAGAATTTTCATAGAAACAAGTGGGTCTTGCAATCTTCACACTTCACATTTATTTCTCTATGCAATCATCAGTCTTAAGCACTAATCAGTAACATTTTTAAAGGCATATAAGTGACTACAAGTCAATGAGGTTTAGGCTCTAACTGTCTACATCACTTTGGCTCAGATTTTTGAACACTGCAATACCTAACCGATTTAGGAGCTTGCCTCTCATTTTAAAAGGGATTCAAGCACTTAAGTGCCTAAACCCCTTTTCAAAATGTGACAGGCTCCTAAATCAATTAGGCATTGCTACACTGAGCACAGCAATGCCTATATACCTTTAAAAACCTGAGCCTTAGGCACTTTTGATAATTTTACCCACAGTATCCATTTTTGTCAGTCACAGAAGGATGGATGTCCTGCTCTAAAGTTGACCATGATTATTATTTGTATTACAGTAGCCCCAAAAGAATCAGCTGAGATCAGGGCCTTACTCTGCTAAACGCTGTACATATGGGTAGTAAAACACACTCCCTGCATTGAAGCTCTTACAAGCTGAATAGACAACACATACAAAGGGTTAGTGAAAGGCAGGATTAGCAAACTCATTTTACAGGAAGGGAATTGAAACAGAGAGTCCTTATGGCCCAGGTTTTTAAAGGAGCATTTAGCCATCTTTGTACACTGGACTGCAATACTTAACTGATTTAGGAGCCCAAATCTAACTTGAAAAAGGGGATTTAGACACACAGGAGCTCAAATCCCATCAACTCAGAGTGCCTAAATCCTTTTTTGAAAATGAGATTTAGGCTCCTAGATTAGTTAGACATTGCAACACTGTGTGCAGCAATACCTAAATACCTTAAAACTCTGGGCCTAAGTGAGTTGTCCAAGGTCACACAGGAAATGTGAGGCAAAGCTGGGACACACAGGCAGCTCCTTCTAAGTGACAATCCAGTGCCCTTCTTTGTTCTCATAGACCAGTTGTTTGAAAATTAGAAATAGGAGCTCAAGCAATTGGAACAATTAAATTCTCACCTGGGAAAGTAACTGTATTCTCACAGATTCTTAAAAGTGGGATTTATTTATGCCTATTTTAAATTCAAAATGTGTCATATGTGCTTTCCTACCTTCTTAAGCTCCATGAAGCATTTTTCCTTTACCTCTACTTGGCACTTTTCCTTTTCTCTCTCATTGCTATTCTAGATGCATAATAGTTTATAAATACATGGATGGGCTCGGGATCTACCTCAAATCTTTCACATCAAAGAGTGAAAAATGAGCCTATGACAGTGAACAGAGCGGAAAAGGAATTCACTTCCATTTTAAAAGCTTGCGCTCTAAAAAGGAAACATCATGCTTGAGAGAGTATTTTGGTCAGCTTGTCCACATTTTTAAGCCAGCTGAACACACCAAATGGTAATTGGGTTTCCAGTTTCCAGCTCCATGCAGCTGTGCTGCACTATCATACCACTAACATCTAATCCCAAGGAAGTACCAGAGCTCAGAAGGGAAATTTAATCTTACAGTTAGGGCAGCAGAATAAAATAGGAACCCACACTACCATAGAATTTCGCACCTTAATTAAACACAGCACACTATCAAAGATGTGGTGTGGGGAAAAGAAATAAATGTTTTTTATTTTGTTTATGGAAAATTTAGTTCTCAAACTCAATGTGGCATTTCCTTAATAAAATTCACAAAGGAAGTTTATTTTCATGTGCTATGGGATCTCAGATCTACTTATTACAAAAGATTGCAGCTTTTCTGTTCTTTTTTCTCCCTTAGATCTTCTACCCTTTGAAGATTCTTAAGTTTCTTACAGATTTCAAGTGATGAAAACAAGCCAGGTAAAGGACTATAGGGCAGAGAATTCTTACTACAGTGTTTTCTTGGGGAGTTGAGGAAAAATGTCCTTCATCCATAGGCTCTAGAAAGACTTCAGAATTCTTTTTGCCTCTTGCTTTGAAAAGCAGAAGCAGTGGCAGTTAGAAGTTAGTTGAAATGATTTGGGGAGTATAGTGTATAGTGCCAGGATATAGCCTTATGCAATGTTCTCCTGTAGATACAGGGAATTTACTTAATTTCTGCCTATACTCCCCCTTCTACCCCTGAAACAAACATATTTTATGCCAAGAAGAGCATTAGATAAAGAATCTGAATGTATGTTAGAGGAAATATATTTCAAACTACATATGGAAGTTAGTTTAGATGAAGAAATGTACAGGAATTTCAGTTAATATTCATTTCTTTCCCTAAATAGAGAACAATTTTTTGTTCTGACTAAAAGCCTTAAAGATAACAAAGCTTTGATTTGATTTCTCAGATGAAAAGTTCACCCAAAGACAATAACGTGGAGAAGAAACATTCTTTGAAGTTTTCTTTCCCAAATAAATGAAATAGTCTTTTCAACGTGAGTGCGTGCTTGTGCATATGAGCATGCAGATTGTGGAGTGCAGATCCCAAACAAAGAAGCTTTGCACTCCATGCCTGGCAAGAAGCCAAGCTGAGCAGAGGAATGTGGGCAAGCTCAGGGTATGGTGAAGACATGAGAAGCAGTCTGTACAAAACACATCCACGCCCCTGAAATTCCACATTTATGGCCGCTATTCCCATTCATAGTCTTGAGAAGCAGCCAAACCTCAATTGTATCAGTTTCCAGCCTCCAAATTTCAGGTGGTGGTATTAGTGGAGATAGATTTTTTTTCTCCCCAACTCCCTGCAGAGTTCTTAAGGGCAGAGCCCTTTTATTTGGATTTCACTGAGAGACTAAGGACTGATTAGCAGGCTGTACATTTCTGCTCAACCCAACAGAACTAGATAAGAAAGCCTGGAATTCTAATTAATTAGAGAGACAGCATGGGCCAATGTATAGACCATTGGACTGGCGGTCAGGAGATTATCTCTCATTGTACTATTGACCTGCTGTGAGACTTTGGATGAGTCACTGCACCTCTCTGTCCCTCCATTTTCTCTCCCACACTTTGTCTAACTTGTTTGTTTAGATTATAAATTCCTTAGAGCAATGACTGAGTCTTACAATCCATTCAAAGCCTGCCTAGCACCATGGGGCCCAATCTTAGTTGGAGCTTGTAGGCTATACTGTAATACAAATAGATAATAAATCAATCCTCAAGCATCACCATCATCAGAAAAAAACTTTGGCATAAAGTTTGACTAGAAATGAAGTGTACCCTTAACATGCATTAAACACAAATGGAGAAGGAATTGTTTCATAAAGCTTCAGGCTTGCTTTCTAATTTTCTTCAATGCAAGTTAGAATGCTAAATATCTACTCTGCATGTCTGTATTTTTGCAGTCTCCTTTCACCTACACAACAGTGTATCACTGGCTGTTTGTTTCACACCTGATTGTTCTGGAAGTCATAATCCAAAGAGTATTGGATTTTCCCTAGCTTTTCCTCTTCTTTGGGTTCTTCTTTATCTTCCCCATCAGTCAGCCCAGTCTCAGCATCATCATCCTTAAGGGCCTGCATAGAAGAAAAGAAACAATAATAAATATGACTAGCTTCTTAACAGTAACCTAAAATAGATATTCCGTCCTCAAATCTACTGTAAAGCCATTAAAAGCAAGCATGATGGCACAAATCCATATATGCTGTTTACATATATTTATAGTGTTCAAGTTGTGCAAGAAAACTTTTTTTAAATCAGCAAGCAGCAGGGAAGCAACAGAAGTAGGAAGAAAGCTTCTTGGACATGGCCAGCAAGAACTGTTACAAAGTCTGAAAACAGAAAGCAAATGTCAACTTGATATTTTAAAAAGTCTGCTCTAATCCAGTTGCCTCTTAAAGAGGCCAATGTGGACCAACATGCTATTAAGTAGGCAAAGTCACATTCATTCCTCTTAAAGAGATCTCAGTAACGTCAAATCTAGCTGTGCATGCTGTGAATTATTTGCAACAGAGCCACGCATTTCTGTAGGATTACGACTGGTGAAAAGAGACTGTTGTGAGTGAGTTCTTCCTACATTTGACAGGTTGTTATTTAGGATGAATATGAAGGCAAAAGGTATCACCATGCTACTAGCAAATGCATGTTCATAGAAAAGGCCACCACACTAGTCCCATTGTCTTTTTATTCATTCTTTATACAAAGCTAGGCTGAACCAAACTGATTTGCAGATGCACTGATTTTAGTAAAGTTAGAGAGAAATATAATTTTGTCTATTACATAAAACATCATTCTTCTTTTTAAGACGCAGCAGCTATCTCAGATGCTACACAAGAGAAAAATACAATTTGAAAACATCCTTTTGTGCTGTACCAGAAAGCAGAAGTATTTTTGTTGCAAAGGAATACATACAATTATGAAAACATGTTAAAAGTGCCCCATCTTGCAAACTTTTGCCTGAGGGAGAACTAAATGATGGGGCTCAGGGTAAATAAGCCAAATATTAAAATAAAATTATTAATATTTCCTCATAAGCATGAAAATAATATCAAGAGCACAAAGGCAAAGAATTAAATACTGAATACTTACCTGGAACTGATATGAGAAAACTGCATTCATCATAGATTTACACTCTTGAATGTTCCTTTTAGGGAGTGCTCGAAAAGCTTCTGAAATTTCTATAACTTCCCAAAAGCCAGTGATTGCGGTGCAGACAATATACACTGATCTTACTTCTATTGAAGTAAATGGAAGTTTAGTTTTTTACTTTGATATGAAGACGTTTGGGCCCTTGTATCCCAATGCCCCTCATTATTGAAAGTCCTAAATGCTTTAGCTCAGAAAGTCAAATAGTAAGGACCTGTTCCAACAATCCTTGTTTTTTTTAAATTTAATAATGGAGATATACCTATCTCCTAGAACTGGAAGGAACCCTGAAGGGTCATTGAGTCCAGCCCCCTGCCTTCACTAGCAGGACCAAGTACTGATTTTGCCCCAGATCCCTAAGTGGCCCTCTCAAGGATTGAACTCACAACGCTGGGTTTAGCAGGCCAATGCTCAAACCACTGAGCTATCCCTCCCCCCTGTTTTTGTTATTAATAACCTCTTTGCTGAATATATAGGATATTTGCCAACACTTGAACTTTAGAAAGGGACTTGTGGGAAGAAAAAATAGGATTGTAAATTTCAACTCCTTTAAAATACTGGACTAAGATTTCTGGAGGGTAAAATGCTAAATATTTTGCTAAAATCAGAGATTGTTTTTTTTATCTAGGGATAACTGGCATGTATGCGCCAGTAGATTGTATGAATATACAGTGTTATATATGCAAATTTTATCAGATGAAAGTGGCATTCAATATAAAGCACTGATTATTTTCAAAAGTGCTCATATTACTCATTTTTAATAAAATGCAGAGTACAGCACAGTGAGAGAACCACTTGCTTGTTTTTGTTTTTCCTGTCATGCCATCAGATGTTAGAACTAATTAACACTATTTGTAAAGACACAGATGTCAGGTGGATGTATACACTTGAGATCCAGGTACAACGAAGGTGACAAAGGCTATGCCTACAGTTGGCACTGGTTGCCAAAGAAATATTGGCTGCAAAAGCCAGACCACTCATGTCACATTCATGCCTTGACACCCTGTCTCACATATTCATGCTTACTTCATGAAACCTCTAGGAGCAGAAGCCCATGCGCTGGGTCACAACGTCACTTAAATTTAGCCCAGCCACTCTTCTGTCATGGGAGCTGAGAGGGGAGCTCCAACATTACGCCATCCACAGCCCCCTCATTGGCGGAGGAGTGCCCTGCCTCCACGCATTTCTGGAACGTGTGTGTGTTGGTCACAGCCAGATTGTTTCGGAGTGAGAACCAATCAACCAGTGGGCAGACAGGAACTGAAGCTGAGTGGTGTACAGGGGAGTCATTGATGGGAAAGTAGAGCTGAATGATATTAGGCAGCTTTACTAAAAGACTGTCCCTCTCAGCAACCCCACTCAGTCTTTTTGTTTTTTTTCTGGAGTTGTGAACAGGAGACTGTGTGACATCACACCAGTTCTCACAAAAAATAATGCGTTACAACTTTGCCAACTTGAGTTCTCTGCAAAAGCATCAACCTCCTTAGTCAGTTGCAAAGAGAGTAGGCGCTGAGCAACAGTGATTCGAATAGGAACACTGAAGCAGAAACATTCATTTGTCAAGAAACACTTGTAAACTAAAGGTCAGATTCAGAATTGTCAAGCACTATAATAAACTTTTGTAATCAGATGCTAATGGGCTAGATCCTCAGCTTGTGTATATCAGCATACTTCCACTGAAGTCAATGAAGTAACATCAGTTTATGCAAGATGAGGATCTGGTTCAGATGTTACAGATACCAATTCTATTAGTGAATGATGGATGCTGATTAATTATTTGAGCTCTCTTAGTCAGAATATAAATTACTGTATATTTTAATAGGGGAAAAAAGGTTTAAAATGGATCAAAATCTTCTATGAAGTCAAGTCAGTAAACCTGAAAAAGAGAGATGGTGGAATATTTTTCTAATGAAAAATATTTCATTTTGGCTGTGATAAACCTATTTAAAATGTGAGTAATGTTTACATTTCTTAATCCCTGAGCTGCTGGTCTCTACTGAAGCATCTTTGCTATGGCTGAATGGCAATCTTTTAAGTGCTGGCAAAGATGGCACTGCAAAAATGATCTGCCTGGTAACAAAGGATAGCATTGGAGCAGGGCTAGATTAAGGCCCATGTCTTAGGCCCCAGTTTTTGGAGTCATCATGTGATTACATCAGACTCTCCATTCTCATTTTAAAAAATAAAAGTAAATTTCTAGGCCCCTCAGTTGTGAAGAAGAATTTGAGGGTGCAACCATGTGTAATCGACACATAGGCCTGGTCTACACTACGCTGTTAAACCGATTTTAACAGCGTTAAATCGATTTAACGCTGCACCTGTCCACACTACACTGCTCTTTATATCGATTTAAAGGGCTCTTTAAATCGATTTCTGTACTCCTACAAAACGAGAGGAGTAACGCTAAAATCGATATTACTATATCGGATTAGGGTTAGTGTGGACGCAAATCGACGTTATTGGCCTCATTATTTTACAGTAGCTACCCATAGTGCACCGCTCCAGAAATCGACGCTAGCCTCGGACCATGGACGCACACCATCAAATTAATGTGCCTAGTGTGGACGCGCACAATCGACTTTATAATATCTGTTTTATAAAATCGGTTTAAGCTAATTCGAATTTATCCTGTAGTGTAGACGTAGCCATAGATATGTGACTGAGTCTGCAGGCTGCCAGGAATAATAACACAGTTCGCCCCTCTCAGAGCTAACACCATGATGCACTGCTCTGAGGAGCCTTGTTAACATCACCCCAGCAGAGGACTCTGTGGCAGGAGAAGAATTAAACAGGTTCAGCACATTCATCTATGCAGATATACCCTAGCTGCTGGGGTGAGTACTGCCCATCCTCCGTATCTGGGGGCTGAGAGGGGCAGAGGAAGAGGAGACCCCCTGGTGCTGTCCCTGAAGGCAAGGGCATCCTTGCTGCCATTTCTTGGGGGGGAAAGAGGCCAAATATTGTGGCCTTTGTCTTTCGGGGAGTGGAAAGAAGACCTCTCTGACTATATTTTTAGTGATGTTAGCCATCCACTGACTCATTGAGAAGTGGTCGGTGAGAATAGGTCTCTATAATCTAGGATACTGCCTGCAGAGAACAAGAGTACATGCAAGTAATTTGTAGACTCTAGGGAAGAAAAAATATCCTACATAGATGCCAGAGCTACAGAGATATCACTATCAAACAAATCGTAAAACACGAACAAAAAAATAAAACAGGGAACACAGGAAGTTATAACAGTGGTGGATTTCTTGCACAGTGCTAACTGCACACAGACCCCAATGAATTATTAGAATCCCTTCCACATGCACCGTAGAAGGCATTTGGAAGGTAATTGTTTGGTAGAAGAGAAAGAAAAGGTACCATATTACTTGTCTCTATCAAGCAGCCAGATCGTTCTTTCTGACCTTGGACCAGAAATACAAGAGACTTATAAAACTTTGAGAATAGGATCAAGTGCGTTGATTTTACCAAGATCAGGAGAAGAGGAGGGACTGGATGTTACCATAGCAAGCTGTGTACAATAATTTTTATCTTTAAGGAAGGAATTTGCTTTCAAATAAAAGGCTGGCACTTTAATAGAATCTGGGTCAAAAGAAGTTGGCAAAGAAGTTTCTCGTGCGATGCATCTACTCTGTTCCAAAGAGGAAGAAGCACTGGATTGTGTCAAAGTAGTTGAAGCACCACCGAGGGATTTTTATTTTATGTTGAGGTTCTTTGGATAGGGAATATTTAAAGGAAATGTACTGTGACCCTCAGGTTTTTTTGGTCTTTTTTTTTTTTTCCAACTGATCATAGTGTTTTAGTTTTTAGGTCTAATATTTCGTGATCTAGCATGCCTGTAAGCTATTTTGGGTTGTTTTTAGTACTATTAAAAAGTTTATCATTATAATTTCTCTTCCTCTTCAAGCCTGTACAATTGATTTCATGGTACTCAGGTAGCACTGGTTTACAGGGAGAGGGATGTGAAAAGTTTCTCTAATCATTTTTTAAAGGCCATTCAATATTTTAAAATTTGTTTTTCTGTAAAACATCCGGTATAAAAAGAATACATCATGGAGTGGTTTCATTTGCACTAATTTGGGATGACTTCATAATTCACTCATAAGGTTTCACCATTTCTGAGTAATATATACAAAAAACAATAAAATCATGATACCATATCATCATATGTATGTGTGTGTATATATATATATATATATATATGTAAACATGAAAAGCAGTGCAAAAAAACTCCTGTTAGTGCAACATAAAGGTGAAAGCTTGCACACTCATATCACAAAAAGTCAGGAAATGCAAAAGTTAAGATTCCAGCTACAACATAACTCAGCCACACTAAATATCTTGTATGTTTTACAGTACTCTGATGATTATAAGGATTGTTGACAAATGTATTATTTGATCCATATTTGAATGACCATTGTAACTAGTTCTAGCCAATGGTCCAGACATCGATTAACATATGACACTCTGATTTCCCTTTCTGTGCCATGTTTTAGCTAACTCTTTTTAAAGCTCTTCTGCTGTTTAAGTGCCTTCCAGAAAACTACATTAGAACAATTCAAGTCAGAAGTGAGTGACAGTCACAATGTGCTTGTTCTTTCCTCATTTTCATAGCACAATTAAAGGGTGAATTTGTATACTTCTATTTCCTTATGCATCGCTATGAACAAAGATCCTTGCTCTTCCTCATTTTCAGTAGTCTCATCTCTTCTTGACTCTCTTAGTGCTAGAAAAACTTGGGAGGAGTCAGAATTCTCTAGGGTTCAACAGTGTTTCATGAATTTTCACCCTACAGGCCCTTTTCATGTGCTGACACCAGCCATCCTGCAGGGACAGCTGTTCTTCTGCTGGTTCTCCTGTCCTTCCTTTCCTCCCTCCCTCACAGCATAGCCCCCATCAGGGCCAAGCTCCCACTGATTGGGTTAACCTGTAACTTCTCAGCATCAGCCACAAAGGAGATCCTGAAGGACTAAAACAGCTCCAGACTCTATTTACTCACTCCCAGAATTTCACATGGAAACTCTGAAGGTCTGCAAGGGACTGAGCATAGTGGGTCCTCTGATCCTCCTCAACTTCCTGAAACTTTATCAACACAGAGCCGAGCCATGTGAATCACAAAATGGGAAAATACTGCAGCAGGGGTTGTTCTCCTCCACCTACTACATAGAAAAGGAGAGGAATCATGTATGAGGGATCTCCATGCAAAGATCCATGAAGAAGTCTCTAGCCCATTATGCTTCTGGTCTCAGCTATCGTACAGCATTGCATTTTCTAGCTTCTCACTAATTTCACTGTGACGTAGCTAGGACTCCAAATAGGCTAAACTCTTTCAGTGTCATTTGTAGAGGAATATCTTCATCAATAGTGTCCTCAGGATTGTTTCCACCCAATAAGAGGACCATGAATTCATGCTTCAAGAAACATTTAACAAAAGCAACTGTGAAAGCACTCCAGTAGTAAAAACAAAACAAAATCATGTAGAGCACAGTCTGTAAGTCTACCTGTCAAGCAACGTTCACTGCAGTCTGAATTCCACCCAAGGCTATCCCATCAGCCAATCTTTTTGTTCACAGGGTAAAAAATAGGGTTATTTTTAACGTCTGCATGCTTCTCTGGCCTCAGGATTGTGCAAAGCTTGTTGAATGTGCAGGCAGGAAAACAATATTCATATTATAAAAAGAAAATTTTGTGCTATGTCCCACAATGCAGTTTGTCGCAAGGCCAATTTCCCTCCTCCCAAATTTGATGGCCAAGCTCCATATCTCTCTTTTATTTCAAGCCAAACTCAAGTGCAATCATTCAGGCTAGTTTTTTCTAACCTCCACAGGTGGATTCAATATCCAAAGAAAACAACGAGGAACTGCTGAAATCCCCGCAATATGAGTACATATCTTATCAGTTCCACACACATTCAAGAACAGCATAGCTGTGACCCTCCCGATCTTTTATCCCATAGGGACAGGAGGACCTTTAAAAGTTACTGGCTGATTTCCCATCATCCATCAAAACAACAGCTTGGTCTCCTCGCTATTGTAACTACATCCGCTTATCAGAGTCTCTCAGAAGGAGAGGCAAGTCTCATTCTTCCAGCATCTGCTTTCTCGCCATGAATTCATTAAAAACCCATTTTGTTTTTCAGGTTCCAGCGGCTAAGCCAGGCTTTGGTTACTGTGAAATCTACTTTATCCAGCACTGCTGCAAGACTGTTGTCCTGCATCAGCAGTTGGCCACACCGATGCATGTAATGAGCTGTGTCCAACATGGAGAGTTTTGACATCACTTTCTCCCTTGTTATACAGGTTTTAAATGGTCAGTTACTCAAAATGTTTTGGTTTTGAGGAGTGTTGTGAGGTTAGACAAGGCTTTTGAAGTGTTTCATTAGATATCAGTGGCTCGTTTGGGTATTGTTTGTGGCCATATTGCTATCTTTGGTGCAATCTGAACATGGACTGGAAGCTGGAAGACACTGTACTAAGTGTGGGAGATATGGCACTGTTAGCTCCCCATGAGCAACCCCTTTATCTGCAGCCAGAATCAGTTTGGTGAAATTGAACATGATAATCTAAATTAATCATTATAACCAGAAAGTAACAGATCTAATAAGTTATAATTTATACTCTAACATAAAATTAAAATCATTCTAACTATAAAATAACTTCCTATAAAATTAATAAATAAATAATTTTACTAGTAAAAATGTAAATAAGGGCATTCTAGAAGTTTGCATTAGTTTGAATTAGTGTGGACCAGTAAATTAGAGAGGTCATGTGCTCGTCAGAAGACATATAGAGAGGGAAACAGCATATACCACAGAATGGGAAATGGCCTACCCCATAGCAGGGAAGCAGATCATTACCAGATAAAGAAACTGGACTCAGAGGAGTCCAGTTCAGAAAAAGGATTACAGAAGAGAAGGCTAGTGTCAGCTGGAGAACCTTTGTTTCAGAAACCACTTGCTTGACAGTTGACATTTTTGCTGGGCACTATTGGCCCTTGGGTGAAATCTTGGCTCTACTGAAGTCAGTGGGAGTTTTGTGACTCCTCATTGGGATTTTGATGCTTGTTATTTTTGTGGGTTAATGTACATTAATTTGCTCTTTTTCCTAGCTATCTGAAGATATCGAATATTAAAAAGCTCACTCCTTTGGCATATTTTGTTTCCATGTGGACAAAGAGTTTTATAGCCCATAAGAATATGGAGTTAGTTTAACTAATCAGTTACACACTGAAGGGTAGTGAGGTGACATTACCATTGTATAATTTAAAGATTTTAATGGAGCAAATATCTTACTATTTTATAATTTAAAGAGTTTAATGGAGTAAATATCTCCTAGCCGTTAAACATTAATAAAACATGGTAGCATTTTTTGACATGCTTCCAATTCCATGCACAGGGCCAGTTAGATATAGTCAAAACAGCAGGGTCTCAGTGCATGAATGAGATGATGGTGGTCAGAGGGGGGATTTATTAGAGGTTTATTAGGAATTGGGGAACACTTGGGAAAGGAGGAGCCTAAACAGGAAGGATGGACTCCACCCAAACCAATATGGAACCAGACTGCTGGCATATAAAATTAAAAAGGCCATAGAGGAATTTTTAAACTAAGGGCTGGGGGAAAGCCAACAACTGCAGTGGAGCACATGGTTCAGACAGAGACATCCCATAGGAGAGGGGATACTTTATATTCTAGTAAAGAGGAGAGGACAGAAGTAGATAAAATACAGATAATAACCAAAGAGAACCATTCAAATGAAAGAGAGTTCTGTTCAATTACATCTCATGGAGACAGACAGGTAAATATGGACACATTTTATAAGTGCTTGTATATAAACGCAAGAAGGCTAAATACTAAGTTGTGTGGACTTGAATGCCTGGTATTAAAGGAGGACACTGATATAACAGGCATCACAGAAACTTGGTGGAAAGATGATAATTAATGGGACACGGTAATACCATGGTATAAAATATATAGGAATGACAGAGTAGGTGTGTCTGTGGGGGTCAGCACATTGTATATGAAAGAAAACAGAGTCAAATATAGGAAAAATCTTAAGTGACTCAAACAGTACCATAAAATCTTTATGGATAGTTATTCCATGTTTGAATAATAAGAATATAGCAGTAGGAGTATATTACCAACCGCCTGACCAGAATGGTGACAGTGATTGTGAAATGCTTAGGGAGATTAGAAAGGCTACAAAGACAGAAAATTTAATAATAATGGGGGGATTTCAACTATCTTGATATTGACTGGGCACATGTCACCTCAGGATGGGATAGAGATATAAAATTTCTAGATACCATTAATGACTACTCCTTGGAGCTGCTTGTCGTGGAACCCAAAAGGAGAAAGGCAATTCTTGATTTAGTCCTAAATGGAGCACACCATCTGTTCCAAGAGGTAATATAGCTGAACATCTCAGTAATAGAGATCATTACGTAATTATATTTAACTTCCCTGTAAAGGGGAAAATGCCAAAGAAATGCACCACAGCAGCATTTAACTTCAAAAAGGGGAACTACACAAAAATGAGAGAGCTAGTTAAACAGAAATTAAAAGGAACCGTCAGAAGAGTGAAATGCCTGAAAGCTGCAAAACAACTATTTAAAAACTCCATAATAAAGGCTGAAACTAAATGTACTCCTCAAATAATAATAATAACAACAATAATAATAATAAAACAGTAAAAAGACCAAAAAGGTGCCACCATGGCTAAACAGCAGAGTAAAATAAGTGGTTAGAGGCAAAAGGTAGCCTTTAAAATTTGGAAGTCAAATCCTACTGAGGAAAACAGAAAGGAACAAACTCTGGCAAGTAAACTGTAAAAATATAACTAGGCAGGCCAAGAAAGAATTTGAAGGGTGACTAGCAAAAGACACAAAAACTAAACAACAGTTATTTTTTAAGTACATCAGAAGCCTGCCAAGCAATCAATGGGGCCAATGGACAATCAAGCTGCTAAAGGAGCTCTTGAGGAAGACAAGGCTATTGCAGAGAATCTGTTAAATGAATTATTTGCATCAGTCTTTACTGCAGAGGATGTGAGGAAGATTCCTACACCTGAGCCATTCGTTTTAGGTGACAAAGCTGAAAAACTGTCCCAGATTGAGGTGTCAGTAGAAGAGGTTTTGGAACAAATTAATAAACTAAACAGTAGTAAGTCTCCAGGATCAGATGGTATTCACCTAAGAGTTCTGAAGGAGCTCAAAGATAAAATTGCAGATTACTAATTGTGATATGTAACCTATTGCTTAAATCAGCCTCTGTATCAGATGACTGGACAGTAGTTAAATAATGCCATTTTTAAAAAAAGGCTCCAGAGGCGATCCTGGTGATTACAGACCAGTAAGGCTAAATTCAGTACCAGGAAAATTGGCTGAAATTATAGCAAAGAACAGAATTATCAGACATATAGATGAACAAGATGTGTTGGGAAAGAGTCAATACAGCTTTTGTAAAGGGACACCATCTCTCACTACTCTATCAGAATTCTTTGAGCATGTCAACAAGCATGTGGACAAGGGTGATCCAGCTGATATAGTATTCTTGGACTTTCAGAAAGCCTTTGACAATGTCCCACACTAAAGATTCTTAAAATAAAATAAGTCATAAAATAAGAGGGAAGGTCCTCTCATGAATTAGTTACTGGTTAAAAGATAGGAAATAAAGGGTAGGAAAAAATGATCAGTTTTCACAATGGAAAGAGGTAAATAGTGGGGTCCCTCAAGGATCTGTACTGGGATTAGTGCTGTTCAAGCTATTTATAAATGATCTGGAAAAGGGGTTAATCAGTTACATGGTAAAGTTAGCAGATCATACTAAATTACTCAAGATAAGTCCAAAGCTGACTGCGAAGAATTACAAAAGGATCTCACAAACTGGGTGACAAAATGGCAGATGAAATTCCAGGTGGATAAGTGCAAAGTAATGCACATTGGAAAACATAATCCTAATTATACATACAAAATGGTGGGTTCTAAATTAGCTGTTCCCATTCAAGAAGAGATCTTGGAGTCATTATGGATAGTTCTCTGAAAATATCTGCTCAATGTGCAGCAACAGTCAAAAAGGCCAACAGAATGTAGGAACCATTCAGAAAGGGATAGATAAGATAGAAAATATCATAATGCCACTATATAAATTTGTGATACGGCCACACCCTGAATACTGCATGCAGTTCTGGTTGCCCTATCTCTAAAAAATATATAGTAGAATTGGAAAAGGTATAGAAAAGGGAAAGAAAAATGATCAATGGTATGGAACAGCTTCCATACAAAGAGCAATTAAAAAGATGGGTATTGTTCAGCTTTGAAAAGAGATGACTACGGGGAGAGACAACAGAGGTCAATACAATTATGAATGGTGTGGAGAAAGTGAATAGGGAAGCGTTATTTACCTCTTCACATAGCAAAAGAACTAATGATCATCTAATGAAATTAATCGGCAGATGGTTTAAAACATACATAAGGAAGTACTTCACACAATGCACAATCAACCTGTGGAATTTATTGCCAATGGATGTTGTGAAGGCTAAAAATAAAACTGGGTTAAAAATTATATAAGTTCATTTAGGATGGGTCCATCATTCCCTCTGAAGCATCTAGCACTGTCCACTCTCGAAATACAGAATACTGGGCTTGATGAACCATGGTCTGACACAGTATGGCCATTCTTATGTTCTTAAGTGATTTACCCCGGTGACACAGTGAGTCAATGGCAGGGCTGGGGATGGAATCCATACAGCATGATTTTCAATCTCCTGCTTTAGCTAATACACAAACTCCTCCCAAGATAAAAATCTCTCACAAATAGCAGTGTTTCAGCCTGATGCAATTAGAAATGGCTGAGATATTAAATCTCCTTCTCCACAAATGCTTTGTGACCCAATAAAAGGTGCAGACCATCACGGCAATTATTCTCCAAGAAACAGGGCTGAATTTTGATAATTTTTCAGTGCCACTGTTCATCACAGAAGTGATTAAGTCTATTCCTTTCCCAAAGGCTGAGCTTAAGCAAGAAATTTGCTGTACCAATGCATTAAATTCAGACCCATTAAATCAGCAGCTATTACAGTGTCTCTAGAGCCGGATGTTTTTCTGCAGATGAAAAAAATACTGCAAAAGAAAATTACGGGAGATTGGTAGAGAATGATAAACTGTAGCACAGAAAATTGTGATAGCTATATCTTTAAAAAATGTTCGACTCCCTCTGCACTCAGGTACACTAGTGTAATTCTTGATTACCCCACTAAAATCAATCTGGTTTGGAGTAGACTTTGCCTGATACCTTAAAGTGTACTCACTGTATTAAGACTACAAAATACCAAGAATAAAGTAATAGTATGAGATACTGAATATTTTAGCACCAGTAGAAAGAGACCATTGTTTTGGTGTTTTTGAATATTTTTCTGTTTTGGTCTAGATTTGATACAGTGAAAATGCATATTAAAAAGAAATAAAAGCAGTACATTTCTTATTTGCGCATATCAATTTTAAGCTTGAGCTTTCTAGTACATTTTGACTTAATATATTTTGAGTATGGAGAAAATGACAACCTTTTATCCCACAAAAAAAAATCAATTTAGTTCAGCCTTTTGATGTGTCAAAGCTATGTATAAATCTTAGCTGAGGAGCCACAGCTGTCAGGAAACTAAATATATCAGAGCTTTAAATTAGGCGTGTCCAAATAGCAAAATAAACCTACCGCAAGTGACAATCCAGAACAGTCATGAGACACAACATAGATAAGGATGACATAGAAGGAAGAAATAAATATTAAAATATCCACGCACAAACATTAGTAAAAACCGTGGAGAAATGACCTTTTTCACAGATAATATAGTCTTTATTCACCTCTACACAAGAAAGGCCTGATCCTGCAACCTTCACTCATGCGATTGGTCCTGCTGGAGCAGATAGCTCTCCTTGCATGAATAAGAATTACTCTCATGAGTAAGGGTTTCAAGATCAGGTCCTAATCTGTCCTTTAACTATTCTCCCTCTTTATAAGCAACAACATTTATTCAAAATATTATATTAAAATTATGTTAAAAAGAAAAAAAACATGTTGAAATATGACAAATCTATCTGAATACTGGATATTATACAATTCAGTGTCTAACAGTTACCAGTGATAAGTTCTGACTCTGCATTCAGATCTACTTAGGGTGACCAGATGTCAGTTTTTAAAGGGATAGTCCTGTTTTTTTGGGACTTTTTCTTGTCCTGTTTTTTCACAGTTGCTATTTGGTCACCCTAGATCTACTATTATGGACCCCTGCGACCAAGCAGAGCCTCATTGGCTTCAAAGGGGCTCTAGGTGGGCACAGGGGCTGCTACTAGCAAGATCAGGGCCTAGAGTCAGTGGAATGTTATTGGTTTTAATGAATATTTATCAGAAGAATAAAAAAAGAAGTTACTTTGAGGGCCCAATCCTTTAGCTCTATCAAGTGGAATATTTCGCAGTGAAGCTAATGGGACTTCTGCATGCACCGTGGGCTGGAACTTGCAAGCTGCCTATTGCCTACCAGGAGGTATTGAGCACTCAACTTCCACTGAAATCAAAGGGAACTGAAGGCACTGTGTTGAATCCAGGAGGTGATCAGAACTTTGCAGGTTAGGGCCCAATGACTACCTGATTAAGCCTTTGTGCTTTGGCAACATTTCAGATTTCTGGCACCATACATGAGGGGGGAGGGATAGCTCAGTGGTTTGAGCATTGGCCTGCTAAACCCAGGGTTGTGAGCTCAATCCTTGAGGGGTTCATTTAGGGAACTGGGGTAAAAATCTGACAGGGGATTAGTCCTGCTTTGAGCAGGGGGTTGGACTAGATGACCTCCTGAGGTCCCTTCCAACCTTGATATTCTATGATTCTAATGCAATAATTCTTTCCAGGTGGATTTGCATAGACCTTTTTCATATATATTTGTCTGTTTGCTTTAAAATTTATCTCCTTGATATCTTGGAGGCACTCTCTTGCCATTTTATTTGTAACAGAGGCACTAAAATGATTACCTTCTGAAATACCTGACATTCAATTTAGCAATACACTGTCTTCATGTGGAAATGCTAAAATCTGTGGTGTTGATTCAAGAATAAATCATTAACTGATTTTGCTTATACTGAAAAACAAATACTGCAAATATGGTCAAGGTTTTCCAGATTAGGAATTAAAGATGATAGGAGCTTAGGACTTATGAAGATAAGGCCACTGATTTAGATGCTGAAATAGGGACCTAAGAGCCTAACTTTAGCAACCCATTTCTGAAAATGTTGGCAAGCAGATCCTCAACTGGTGGAAATTGTGATAGCTCCACTGGCCTCAATGGATATGACAATTTCCACTGGTTAAATTCTAAATATATGGACACATTTATTTTAAAATAAATAATAAGATATTAATTTCTATATGACTTGAAACTGTAGCTTTTTGTATGCTTTTTGCAAAGTTTTGATTATCTCCATGACAATGAATTAGTAACTGGAATTTGACCTTTGTTTTCCTCCAAAAAGGGACTGTGTGTCAAACTCATCATTATCTATTAAGCACAATTTTATATTTCAATGCTAGAGTCATTGGTCATTTATCCAGGTCACAACAAGTATAATAAACAATACTTAATAATATAGTATAAGTACAAGAACAATCTTATATGATACAGAACAAATCTCACATAAATATCTACTAACAACTTGTCCTACAAAGAAATGTTAGGTTTGTTATCATTAGTATCATTTGACAGCACACAACAAACAATACACTGAATTTTATCCCCAAAATGCTCAAACGATATTTTCAAATTATTTTCATTTCTATGGTCAAAAGTTTGCTAAAGTTGGCCAGGACGAACTCAGCATTTAATGGACTGCTTTTTCAGACAATGTCTCAGAGAGAAATATCTCACAATTACTTAATATTGATAAACTAGAACAATTTCTATAGCTCAAGCACAAGGAGTCCAAGAATGCCTCCTCAAAGTGCCTGAATCAAGACAGTATAAGAACTTTCTTTTTCACATTTATCATATTAAGTAAAACAAAATCCTCATTAGACTTTTGCAAGGGAGGATCCAAGTTTTCTGCTCAGTAATATTCTGAGCTTCACCACTGTGGAATTTAACATATTTTGTGGCACTTCTGATGACAGGAAGCTATACACAGCGGTCACCATTAAAATGTTGATCCATATAGTCTGAAAGTAATGAGCTTTCCCCACAATATTACTTATTCAGTATAGGGAATGCCTGTAATATCTTGATAAAGCTAATTACTTTCAAATGTGTGTAAATGAAGAGTCCATTTTCAGTTATGTGCAAACTGTGCAAATTTAGTCAATGGGCCTGCAAATGTAAGGAGTAAGGAAATATTAAAGAGCTCTCTGGCTGGATACTGCATGCTGCTAAGGGCCTGATCCTGCTGCCGCTGAAGGCAACTGTGGAACTTCAACTGACTTCAGTGGTGCAGGATTAGATCTCAAGTGCACAAAGAATGTCTTCGGATTCTGATCTTCCCCATGCAAAATCTTAATTATTTGCAGAAGTGAAGCTGAAGCACCTACTCCAGCTGAAAAGATTTTGTGCTGCGGTTCCTTAATTCTTCTGAATATACATTATTTGAAAAATGTACTCATGTGCTGAAATACCTCCAGATGATCTACACAACAGTGTAGTTTTATCCCCACCCATCAACCCTAGCACTAATTAGATAACTAGTGAAAATGGTTTCGTTTATATTTTACCACCCCTGTATTTACCATACATCTGAACTCTTTACCACCCCATCCCACAAGAGAGTCAACACTGTGGAATTTTCCTCTGATCAAAAGCGTAGACAGTCTTCTTTCAGATCAATGCTAATCTATTCTGTGGCTCCAAAGGGAACACTGGATTAGATGCAGGGTCCTGCAACCTTCCAGTTAGTGCCCAAGTATAACATCTCTCTCACACACACAACAGGTCAGAAGCAAGGGTTTCTCTGCTGTTCTCAAATTAATGTTGTGCAAACAGCAGCATGATGATCTGTCCCCAAGCCATTCACTGGCTCTCAGCTAAAACTGTATTCTGTCACCTTTAATCTCCTTCTCCCTCCCACATATATAACTCTGCCTTCATCCCCCTGTCCAATTTTCTTTTATTCTTTCCTTTTCGTGTCCCTTTCCCCTGTTCCTTTGCGTCTCTTCGACCATTCTTCTGCTGTACTTTGCCTTTGGTCTCTCTCTAGGTAAGCTTCTGTTTTTGTGCAGCAAGAGATTTAGTAGCCCAAGTGCACTCTTGCATGTCATTTAGTCTCACAAGAGCTTGATTAGTACCAGTCATCTAAACATGGGTTCTCTCTACCTCACTATTGCACCTGGTCCTAGTCAAAGTCCTATATAGACATGGCTGTAAGACTCTCCTACAGCTATACTTTTGAGACCACTATTTTCTCAAAACCCCTCTCTTTTATATAGACCAGTGGCAGTATTCCTCCTCTCATTTGGAGAGAAGTTAATTGGCTGCTTTGAAAGCATTGACTAGTGCTGCCACCAGTAGCGTTTGCCTGTTGAGTCGGCATCCTCCAGTGGGCACCAGGGGGTTACTAACTGGAACTCCAATACAAAGCATAGACAGCTGGTCTCCACTGCACAGCACCACTATCCAACCATTGAGCAATACCATAAATAAATAATTGTTAGAAGACTTAACACTTTAAACATAAATAGTGTCCAAGAACAGGATGGCTACTTTACCTGGTCTTTCATGGTCTTCCCTAAATCTTTAACATCTTTCATGTTAATAGCATTCTTCCCTCCCTTTTCCTTTCCCTTCTTCTTGTTCTTCTTTTTGAACAAGCATTTCTTACAGAGACAAAAGCAGCAGGTAAGGATTAGTAGGACTGCAACTATGGCTATGGCTATTAAGGCCCAAGGTGGCACTGGAAGAGAAAAAGAAACACACACAAAGTGGCACACTGTTAGTAAATTTAAAAGTAAAAACCAACAGATTTCATTTGAAGCCAAACCTTTTATCAACCTTTTGAGCATATATCTAAAAATGTTTTGTTGAATTTGTATATTTTCCTCAATTGAACATTTACACAGAGAACATTAGTATAACAAAGCAAGCATTATCTATCTACCTACTTGGAAATAAACAACAAAGAATGTAAATTGCAGTTATTTAGATTAATCAGCAGGAATAATTTGATTTGTCTAATGTACTCACAAGGTACCCATCTAGCAAAAATTTAAAAACCACCTTTAAAATGTTAATCATGTTTAGAGGAAACTGTTTACTTCTCTCTGTATAATCATTCTTGTAACCCACCTGGCATTATGGCCTGGTAAATCAACCTAGCTTGAAGTCACGTGGCGCTGACTGGGGACTTGCCTCCAACAGAGCTTAGGTAAAGAAGTGTCTCTGATCCACACAGGCAGTTTTAATAAGCAGCATTTTTCCACTGTTTTATTTGATAGACTAGTGGGCTACTCATTATAGATGCAGGTCAAGGTTATCAGTAAACAATGACGAAGGTCAGAGGACTTCTCAGTCCAGCATCTATGCTGATAACCATCAAGTCCTTCTGATATTGGCAATGTTTCAGCGCACATTTATGTTTTTATTGAAGTCTTATAAAGAAAAACATGTTTCGTTTATTCATTCAGTCCAGGCTTCTGGACACTGCTGTAATACAAAGAATACATCATAATAATTATGATGAATTGGTCTTGCAAAAATTAAGACGAGAATTATCTTCACATAAGTAAACTTAAATATGAGCTCTTCTGATTCCCATACTTTTCATTGACATACATGACAAAATACATAATGTGATAAACAATGGGGTTTTAAAGAGGAGAATCATTTTTGTGTCTTGAAATGTATTCTGCCTATCAGATCTGCAAGGTATTCTCTCAACTCAATACATAAAAATCTCTAAAATTACACAGGGCACAACAAGAGTGGTATCCGAATTTGACAAATTTGCATCAGTGAATCACAAAAGGGAAGTGGACAGTGAAAATACAGAAAATTTAATTGCTTAAAACATCCAAGTAGAGTAGAAAGCATGATTACTGGAAGTTGCACTAGAGATATAAAAAGACTGTAGGAGACATGTTTGGGATAGTTAAATAATAAATTCCATAACACTTTATGTGTCTCCAAATGTTCATTTAATGTAGTTGCCATAAAAGAGATGCTGTACTGTATGTAGAATAAATGTGAACTGATTATCAAATAAATGAATGTTAACAGATACAGTGAGCAGATTAGCAGCTGTTTAAGAAAGATATTTTATGGAGGTAGCAGTAGCAATTCCACAATTAAGGCTGCATTGAAATCTGCACTTCTTGCAAGACTAAAATCTCCATTTTATGCTTTAACAATTGAATTTTGTTTTCAAATTTGGCACAATACTTTAGAGGGCAATTGACTTTTCTCTGTCATTAATTTTTTTGTAAAGTATTTACTAACTTTTCCAGAAGAAACCATTTAAAATGCTGCCTTTGGGAAATTTTACTTTATTTTCTTCATATTTCTTTGGGTTCCTCTGTTATTAAATCCCCCCGCCAACCCACAGTCTTTGTCAATTCCAAACATCACACGTAAACACAGTCTATGACTACAACAGAGGTGAAGGCCACTTTTAACATCTGAAATTAAACAAAGTGCTAGTCTCCTTACTTGAGTTATGCCAAGATTAACCAAAGGAACTGCTTAGATCCATCAGCTATTTCTGTTTTCCAGTGCTGCCAACTCACTTCACCAGCTGTGCTTTGCAGATACTCCCAGTGATGTGGGGAGGCAGTTGACAACAGGAGGTATGACGATGGACTTCAGAAGAGAGGTGTGTGTGTGTGCGCGCGCACAAGAGAGAGCATGCATGCACACACCATGAGGAAAGAGAGGATAAGGAGAGGCAAACGGAATATACTCAGGGTGAAGGACACAAGGGATTGAGACTTGAGAGGAGCAGGGTGGGGGTTAGCCTGGATGTGCATGTTGCCTGGGAAGAAAGACGATATGAGATGGGGGTGTCTGGGGCAGTCAGATGCCTATAAGCTGAATGAAGGGGGTCCTCTGGCACTGCTGCCTTGGTTCCCCAGAGTAATGAAGCAGCAGCACCATGAGGAGTTCTTCAAGCACTACTGCCTTGACACACAGACCCTCAGCTCCTTTGTTAAATTGTTTATTGTAATCCATTTGTAATTAATTGCAGACAATAACTCTTGTGTTATAATTAAATCACGAACAAATGACTGCGATGCTCAAAGTGATACAGAATTTTTAATTGATCTCTTCAAAGAAGACACTCCCCAGTTTTTTGTTAAAGCAAATACAGGTATAAAGGAAGGAATCTTTTAAAGCAGTTCAAGCTCTGGAGACTTTCAAAAAGGCTTCAACAGCCAAATCTTCAGGAAAAGAAAGGAAAAAAACCCAAACCAGACAGACTGTAAAGAATATTTTCTTCAATATGAGTGTACAATCTCTGTCAAGAAGATGGCTCTCACAATACTGCTACTGGCAGAGAGCACTCAGCCTTGTATTACTGGCACTGAAAGTACAAATGAGGTTTAAAACAAGTAAAATTGCAGCTGTATAGGCTTTGAAACAGAACCAGGTGTTTGTTTTCAGAATGTTTCCTAGAAATTTTATTTAAATCCTTCTGAATAGAATTAATTATGCTATATGATAAAGCCAAGATTTTCAAAGGAGACTAATGATTTCAGGTGCCCCAATTTCTGATACCTTAAAGGGGCTTGATTTTCAGAAAGAGTGGAGCCTCTGAAAATCAGGCCCCTTTAAGATGTCTCAAGTTGGACATCCCAGAACAGAGGCACTCTAAATCACTAGTCGCTTTTGCAAATGTATGCCTATAGCCTTTAATTTTCTGACATACTGAATATGAAAAATGAGGAAGATAGCTATATTAATTTTATGAAGCTTATAATCTGTGGATATGATAGTTACTGTGGCTTTATGGAACCCTAAAGGTTAATTCCAGCTGGATCTCTTGCCAGGTATCCAAGAATCTGGCAAAGCTTCTAATTCAATGGACAATACATTGCTGGAAGGTGATCTCGGACCCTCTCTGAAGAAATGTGTGACCAGGTTCAGGCTGCTCAAAACCCCAGGAAATCTAGGGCAGGGACTCTTAAAAAAAAGTATCATTGAACTGTTGAAAAGGATAAAAAGGCAGACTGTGACCTGAGGGAGATGCATTCACTGATGGATCAGACCATCAGAAAGGCAGGAGCAGTAGGAGGTACAGCCTGTCTCGCCCAGCCTCAATGGTGGGTGGGTGTGCCTGTTACAAGCAGGAATAACATATAGTTGCAAGGAAAGGCTAAAGTTTAAGACAGATAACATGAATGTAGGCTTTTCATTGTTGTCTTCCCTACCTGATATGTTCTTGTGGACAAATACCTAATACTTGTTTTGAAGAAGCTGTCCTGAGTCACTGCAATTTCATACCTGTCACATGCTTTTGGAAAGAAGTCTATAACGGGCCAAACCCAGATGGACTGGCTGAAGGTAGCGTGGTTTGTCAACAGGGATGCTGCAGCCTGGTGATCCAGTCTGAAGTGGGGTGAATCATGGGATTTGATGCAGAGAAGTTCAGGCGTAGGCCTGTCACTTGGAAAGGGTACCCATGGAGAGACAGAGGTTGAAGGTGCAGCTCCCCCCTGAACAATAACACTGAACCAAAGAGATAAGCATCAGGACTGTATCATTAGCCAAGATATTTTAGGGACCATTTCTGTTGACCTCACTCATGTTGAGCAGCAATGACTCATGCAAGTAGTCCCACTGAATCCACCAAGTTCAAAAGCACAATTTAGGTGAGCGAGCGGAAAAAGGGAAGAGGTGCAAAATTGTGTCCTTTGTATAAAACCTTTTTTTTTTTTGGTTCGTTTTACAAAAAATGCTTGGAGAAGTTCATTGCTGACATTCTAGTGAGACAATCTGAAAATATTAAATGCCAGGGAGGACAATTGATCCCAGAGAAAGAGGCAACGTGAGAGAAGAAGAAAGCTGCATATCAGCATCAAAGTACTAATGTTAGTGTCCACTGCATAGATAGAGTCCCTCCTACTAAACTACTCAAAAATGCCTTAATAAATGTGAATATCTATAATATTATCAAATGATGTAAAAGCCGTTGTTTGGAAAGTTTCAACACTGATTTTGACAAGTTCTAATTCTGGGCATGCATCACTGGCTTTTGATGCTCCCTAGTCAAATGAATCTGTATTTTTATAAGGACATTTGCAATAACTGTGGCATCAGGCTTGTCATAATTCTCAAACATGTATTACTCTCCTGGTGTCGGCTAACTTTCAGACAACTACAAGGTGACCAGAAATCCAATAAGTTTGCTGTTTTGAACTGTATCACCCTAAAATAGACACATGTATGAATATGCATATAGGAACTGAGCTTGATGACAGGTTTGCTCCAATTATAATGGATTATTCTGGAATAATCAAAAGCAAAGTAGTACTTAATTTAGCACATTAGTTGCTGCTACCTCAGTAGAGCAGAACTTTTATGCCTGGGTTCGATTTGTGAAATCGTCACATTTTCCAGTTTGCTTTTATAAGTCCTACTGATTTATGCCTGTCTTATATTATATAGCCTAGTAACATACACACAGGGTAGGATAGGGAAGAAAGAGATAATTGCCAATAGACACAAGTTACCATATTTGCCAACATTTACAATTGATCAGAAGGGACAACTTTGTCAAGGCTTTTTGTTTGATTTAAATTAAAATCTTGGAATCTGTCTTTGGAAACCGATTTGAAAATACCAGTGGAAAATTCCTGGGTTTTAGATGATCATAAAAAATATTTTAACAATTACATGATAAAAAAAAATGTAATCCTACTTGGTATGAAAATGAAGTTCTGTAGAACAACAGCTTGACACTGGTAAAATATATTCTAAACTAAATACACACCAAATCCCGGGCCCCCAAATTCCCTTACCTATATGCATTGAATAGAGATTGCTCCCCTCAAATCCTGAGTCTTCTGGCCAAATCAGACAGGTTAGTATGTTCGTTCAATGTCAGGAGAAAAAAGTCTCCTCCCTTGGCGGGAGCTCAGATGTTTGGAAGGATAAAAGGCAGGGGAAAAAACAGATGGAGAGACTGGGGTAAGGAAGTATCAGGGAATGAGGAAAACAGCAGAAAAAAAGGAAAAATTGTATAAAGGGATGAGTGCTTTGAAATCACCCACGGACAAAACAACGGAAACCCAGTTAAGTCTGGGAGAAAAGTCAAGCCACAAAAGAGAGAGAATGTAAGTGGGAGAGGGAAAGAAAAAGAAAGGAACAAAGAGGAAAAGCAAAAAACAGCATATGTAACATTAACATTCCTAAATTTAGTTTATTTATGTGAGCACCAGGGCTTTAGGTGCTGTACAGTTATTATAAGAAGTAGGGGTGAGGGAGGAAGGCACAAAACCCACCAAAACAAAAACAACCACTACCCACCAAACACCCACACCAGTAAGCATTTCCCCTTCCTCCATCCAGTCTTTAACATCAGGGAAAAGCCTGGTCCTCTGAAGTTTAAAAACAAGGAAGAGGGAAAGAAAGAACAGTATTCTTTGGATCGGGGGGGTGAACTGAATTCTAAAATTAAGGGCCCGTTATCAAGAAGGCCCTGCCTGTATCCCACTCCTATTTAAGCTAGGGGAATAGTAGCTAATTCCCCATAGCTGATGGCAACTGCCAGGGTATACTACAGGGAAACAGGTGGTCTTAGGGTTGCCAATTTTGGTTGGATTTATTCCTGGAAGTTTCATCACATGACATAATCTTTAATTAAAGATTAATCTTTAATTTCTGGAGACTCCAAGACAATCCTGGAGCGTTTGCAACTGTAGGCAGTCTCTAAGGCAGTCAGAAACCAAACAAACATTTAGGAATGTATTGATCAAAATCAGCATCTCAGCCAGAAATCATGCTCTTTGTGAGACATGCTAATCAGTAAGCAGGCAGCTGCAATTTCCAAATGGTTTGAAGGTGTAATCCCATATGAAGCACACAGAAGCATTCCAACGGTGGTGGCAAAAGCATGGACAAGTCTGACAACTTTCACATATGAAAAAAGGGTTGCAAGCGTCTTGCCAAGCACAGATGTTGGAAAGATGTTTGGAAAACAGCTGCTCTCTGTGCATCCATCCACAAGAAGTTGGGGATTGAAAATCTCCAGATTGCACATCTGAGTAACAAACCCCAGTTTTATTTTTAAGAAGTACTGTGCGGATTCACTGGTACTCTACTTTTTTGTCTAGTCTTTTCTATAATATGCTCTAGACTTATTTTTGATGGTGCCAAAACAGAAAAGAAAGGTCAGCTTTACAGCTGCCCAACAGTACCTTTATCCTAAAGTCCACATCCACAAAACTAGTCTGCAACACAGGTGAAAGAATGAGACTGAGGCTGGCTGAAGAACATATGCTCTGGGAACCCACCCTGGAACGTAAACAGGGGAAGAGGATACCACAGCTGACTGAGGAAGCAGTATGCAGGTTACCAAAAAACACAAATATAAGTACCGGTGTGGACTAGTTAGAATGCCAGAATGCACTGGGAAGGCATGAAGAGAAAAAACACCTGTCTATCATATCAATACAGTTTAAATATTAAACACTCATTACTTGCACATGTGTTTTTTCTCAGACACAGTTACATATGCTGTGTGGCTCTGTGAGCACACTTTGCATATTGCATTCACACTTTATTTCCATTTTCACGCCCTTACTTCTATCTTAGATTTTCTGTATGGTTCTGCTTAGTCCTTACTATAATGTGTGTTTAAATCCTACCTACCACTAGAGGGAACCAGGACAAAGCATCTCAATGAAATGGAATGATGCTGACATTTCTCCACTCTGTCTATTGTTTGAGCATTCAAAGTGGTGTTGCAGAAGGCAGTCTCCATGAATAACTTTTGGAAATTACTGAAGCTATAACTGAGCTAAGAGATGTGTGTTATGACAGCAAAACTTCCCTCCACGCAAAATAGTGTGACATGAAAGTGTGCTGATCAGATGGGTTTCACTTGTTGAATATGCTGCTGCCTAAACTGTTTGTTAGCTGTTATCATGCAAAATCACTGACACTTTGTATTGCCGAATATTCCAAACTTGGCTAATGAACTGACCTGCAGCCTAGCAGGCACAGAGGAGCTCCAGCCTGTTATCTGGCAGCATTAGACAGGATTATACACCTAGCCAAGACACCTGGAATGCTGGCTGAGCAGACCTGCTTACCTTGCCCTTCAAATGCCTGAGGCCAAATCTGCATAAAGTAGATGTAAAAGCAGCAGAGAATCCTGTGGCACCTTATAGACTAACAGACGTTTTGGAGCATGCTTATGTTCATGCTCCAAAACGTCTGTTAGTCTATAAGGTGCCACAGGATTCTCTGCTGCTTTTACAGATCCAGACTAACACGGCTACCCCTCTGATAAAGTAGATGCTAATTTACATAAATATACTTTACTATTGGAAATGCAATTTGTTTAATTACTTCATCTTCAGGGCAGGTGGTAGGCTTCTCTTCCCTAGATAAACATCAGGCCAACACCCCATCTTCCTCTTGCCTGAGTCTTTTTTTCTTTCTCTCTCCTTGTCACCAATTTCTCTCTCTCCCATTTCTTTACCCCCCTCCCCACAAGAGCTCTCTGCCTACTCCCCTCTCACCTGCTCGTTTTGACCCATCCTTTCTGAGAGACTCTGCAGAGTCAAGAAAGTAGGGCAGAGGGGTTTCCAAATCTCTTCCTTCCCAACAGGCCCCTAGCACACTCACTGCATGCATAGCAACTGGGCCAGGAAAGGAGATGAGCCTCTGAGCCTGATGCTTCCTGCCTGTCTAGCAGTTGGGGGAATGCACCATAGCTGTGCCACAAACAGGGCCGCTCAGAGGGGGGGGCAAGTGGGGCAATTTGCCCCAGGCCCCGAGCTCGGCAGGGGTCCCCAAGAGAACGGCGAGGCTCCCGCCTCAGCCCCTCTCCTGGAGCCTCAGCAAATCAAGCAGCGTCCCCGGACAGCGCTGCAGCGTGTCTCCGGCGCGGCCTGAGCCCCTCCCCGCTCAGAGCTGCATGGTAAGGGGGTGGGGCTCGAACTCCAGGCTGAGCGGAGGGAGCTCAGGCCCCGCTGGAGCTCGCAGCCCCGCCCCCTTACCACACGGCTCTGAGCGGGGCGGAGCTCAGGAGGCCCACTGGAGTCACGCTGAGCTCTGGGTGATGGGGGAGCCGGGGGTAAGGGGCCGGGGTCAGGGGGGTTGTCTAAGGGGCAGGGAGTCTTGGGGACAGTCAGGGTGCAGGGAGAGGGCAGAGGCTGGGGGGCGGTCAAGGGACAGGGAATGGAGAGGTTGGATTGTGGGCGTTCTGGGGGTCTGTCAGGACTCATCGGGGGCATGGATCGGGGTCGGGGCAGTCAAGGGACAGGCAGCAGGGGTGGGGTCCCAGTGTGGTGGGTGGGTAGAGTCTCTGGGGGACAGTGAGGGGACAAGGAGCAGGATGGGTTGGGGACTCTCGGGGGGCGGGCAGTCTGGGGGCAGGAAGTGGGTGAGGGTTAGATAGGGGGCAGGGCTAGGCTGTTTGGGAGGCACAGCCTTCCCTACCCTAATGCTCATTCAGCAGTTTGAGGCTTGCAGAAGAGCCAAGCTGTTAGCTTTTCCAGTAGGGCTACCATCCCTTTCACTTCTCAAATGCCAAATTATAGTCTTTATTTAATTTCAGTGCCATAGGGAGATTCATGTCAGGGGAGGGTAGCTTCATTTAAAATTAGCCACTGTGGGAGGGATCACATGAAACGAGCAATATCCTTCCCAACCCTACCAAAGGAGACCTCTCTCCCCTGCATTCCCTGAGGCTTCAAAGGGGTTAAATCAGTGGTTCCCAAACTTTTGTACTGGTGACCCCTTTCACATAGCAAACCTCTGAGTGCAACCTCCCCTTTACAAATTGAAAACACTTTTTAATATATTTAACACTATTATAAATGCTGGAGGCAAAGCGGGGTTTGAGGTGGAGGCTGACAGCTCATGACCCCCAGTAATAACCTCATGACCCCCTGAGGGGTCCCGACCTCCAGTTTGAGAACCCCTGGGTTTATTTAATTTTAGCACCCTGTGTCCATTCACATGCATATGCTATTTTGAGTATTTCAGTTTTCACAACATAGGCTCATCCTAGATTCTGGAACAAGCTCAAATGCTCACTTCGTGGAGTATGTACATAAGCTATACTATAGACAAACCCACAGTAACTGTCTTCAGTTTGTGAGGGACCCCATGGAGCCAGTCTCTAGGAAACAGATAAATGCATGGAGGTTAAGTTCATTAATGGCTATTTGCGATGGGTAAGGAATGGTGTCCCTAGCCTCTGTTTATCAGAGGGTGGAGATGGATGGCAGGAGAGAGATCACTTGATCATTACCTGTTAGGTTCACTCCCTCTGGGGCACTTGGCATTGGCCATTGTCTGTAAACAGATACTGGGCTGGATGGACCGGTTTGACCCAATATGGCTGTTCTTATGTTCTAACCTAAATGAACCCAAAGTTATGGAGACAGATATGAGTCAAGGAAGCCAGCAGAGTATCAGAAATCTGGAAAAATCTCTGACTGGATGGGCTCAGGCGTTTGGTCACAAGCTGAGGTGGTTCAAAAGTTTTGGATTTTTTTTAAGCAGATTTTTTTTATTGTTTCTTTAAACAATCAAACACAGCATGCAGCAAATATTTGGCCACACACTTCTGAAACCTCAAACCATGTTCAGGTTTTGGCAGACTAATTTCAGCTTTTCAATTAAAAAGAAACACAACAAATTTTGATGGAAAGCAGACATTGGCCGTGATTATTTTCTGCTTTTTAAAAACCCTTAGTTTTCGATCCAAAAAAAGTTTTGATGGAAAATATTTGTCCAATCCTTTTAATGAGCTTTAGTGCCTTTTAGCATTAGCTGATGCTGAGAACCAGTGATACTTTGTAAAGAAGTTTTCTCAAAACTGGGTTTGTGCTGAGATGCGGAAGGTTTATTTTTCTCAGGGCTGACCGTGTGGGGGAGCAAGTGGGGCAATTTGCCCTGGGTCCCACAGGGGCCTCCACGAGAATATAGTTTTGCAATTTTTTTTATGGAAGGGGCCCCCAAAATTGATTTGCCCCAGGCCCCCTGAATCCTCTGGGCGGCCCTGGCCACAAAGCCTTTAGAATAAAACATAACAAAATGAAAAGCTCTGGATGACTTCCAGAAATGCCAATGGCAGCATGGGCATGCTGCACAACTGGAGAAGAATGCAGAAAGCCGGAGCCTCCAGCCAAAAGCTGGACAAGAGGCAGCTCTGCTGCAGGCTTTCAGGAAAGGTGCATTTGCAAACATATGGTGATGCCAGGAAACTTGCCAGTGGAAGACAACGAGGCAATTCAAGGAGCTAATAATCAGCTCTAAAAACCTGTAGAAGCTTGAGACAGCATTTTCAATCATGTTGTGGACAATGGTATTTTGTGGTTAAAGAGCATTTCACTTTTCCTGTGACATTTACTGTATGTTACACTTCAAGCTTTGATCAATAGTCTCACGGAAAAAAAAACAAATGAAAAACTCAGATATCTGCCTATGATTTTAGACTGGGATTTTCAAAGGCAGCTAAGAAAGTTCAGTGATACTAACCTCCAGCATCCAAAAATCCTGAGTCAAGCCTCAATAATTCATTGCATTCGCTTAAAAATTATGAGATATTTAAAAATACAGTAATATATTTTGGGTAATTTTTATTTGCCTTCTAAGTTTTTGGTCTTTTGGGTCACATTTTCAATGTTTGTCTTGCAGCCACGAGGGTTAGAAATATACTTCATTTTTTTCAAATAAAAGCCGATATGCTAACTTGCTGCAAGAATTCAGGAGTTGGGACTTCAAGAAGACACAGAACATTGTGTGAATCAGCAGTCTTAGGAGTTAGATGCCCAGCTCCAAGGGAAAGTCACTGGTTTGATTTATTGATGCTCAACATTAATTTAGAAGACCTCAAAATAAGAATGATGACTCAGTGTTAACTTCATCAAGCATAGTACAGAGGAATATTAAGTTTTGTTGCTTAGGTCATATTGTTTTAGACTAAAGGGCTTTTCATCAGTAGACCGCAAAGCACTTTACAAAGGAGGTCAGCATCATTAGCACCATTTCACATGCAGGGAAACTGAGGCACAGAGCCATGAATGTGAATTGCCCAAAGTCATCCAGTAAGCCAGAGCTAGGAATACAAACAAGGTCTCCTGAGTCCCATACCAGTGCTCTATCCCCTCAGAGCACAATATCAGCAGGATGTTTATTAGCTTATAAAAACTAAGTAAATTTAGTGCTCTTAAAAGGTGTTAGGGTTGCAGCTCTGAGAATGATGTCCTCTGTTTATCCATCATATACATACAATGCAGGCAAACAGCAGCGCATGTTTCTTCACCATAATGAGTCATTTCTACTGTAAATGAGCTACTTCTAGGAGGGAGTTCATTCAGTCTCTATTGACAATACCATATGGATGCCAGGTGTGATGGCAGTTTGTGAGAACAGCAAACAGTAATGACTTTAGGTCCCTTGTGTGATCTGCCTCCCTGCCCCCTTTCCTACTGCTCTCTTATGGTAAATTGTCCAAAAAAATCATGGACTAGATGTTGGAGAATAGCCACAAGTCATGAATTTATAATAAAAATGCTAAAATCCTCGTGGTTTGTATTATTTTAATCAAAATAGTATTGAATCTCTGCAGGGAGCTGCCTGGAATCACTTACACAGATCCCTGTGGGAAACCACTAATCCTAATATTGGACAGTTCCTGCTGTCGCTCAACCTTACATCCAGCTCAGAGTTTTAACTGGCAGCTGTTGAGGTTCTTAGTGCAATTGCAACTGTTTACTGCCTATCCGTATGACATAAGACCAACATGTTAAGAGCCAAGGATTTTTATTTTTCAAATGATGAACTTCATGGAATCCAATAGAGTTATGACAGAAATGCCCCATACAGGGCCGGTGCAACCATTTAGGCGACCACCACTGGGATTTGGGGAGGCACCATTTTCTTCGGCAGCAACTGCGGCGGCCTGATCTTCAGCTGCCCTGGTCGCCGCCGGCATTTAGGCGGAGGGAGCTGGGGCAGGGGAGTGTGGGGACGGCCGCCTGCAGCAAGTAAGGGGGGCGCTGATTGGCGCTGCAAGCCTGGGAGGCGGGAGAAGTGAAGCAGCGACAGCATGCTCGGGGAGGAGGTGGAGCAGGGGTGAGCTGGGGCGGGGGGGCCTCAGGGTGGAGGGGGGGGAGCTGCCACGGGGGAGGGGCCTCAGGGCGGGGGCTTGGGGAGGGCGCAAGGTGGAAGTTTCGCCTAGGGCGCGAAACATCCTTGCACCAGCCCTGGCCCCATAGGCCTTGATCTTGCACTGGGATCCACCAGAGTGACTATGTGGAGCTATATTGACTTTGGATAGACTCTAAGAAGGCACTGATGAAAAACTGGGTCTTTATCCATAACTTATCTGCAGCATAATGACCCAGGATTTAAGTATCTTTTGTTTTAAAATCAGGGAAACAACTGATTGTGAAAAACGGTTAACATTTTCAGTTCAAAAACCTTTGTAATTTTTCAAAAAGAAAACCCTCTTCTTATCTCTTCAATAGGAAAGCATTGCTTAAATGTAGTTAACAGCTAGAGTGGCTTCATTCCCAAGTAGGGACAGGAGCTCTTTTAAAGTCTTCCCTATTTGTCAGCAATTTTTTTTCTCATTAAATTCTTAAATCACATGCCTGGAGTATTGAGAATTCAACTAGTAAATCAATCAAACACCACACCAAAAACCCGAATTACTCTCAGAGTTTTATTCATATTTTTTTATATACTGAATGTTAGCTCAATTGTATTAGGTATGTAGTAATTGTTGAGAGGATGGGTTGTGTCTTTCCTGTGCTAGGAAGGTATCTAATGATTCTGAATATGCATATTTATTTTGCTGAACAGCAACCCCAACAAATCAATTCAGCTTCCACATTTCCTCATATTTTAACTGCACACATTTAGCTTTGAACTAACAGAGATTCTTTTATATGCAATACTATCATTATTAATATTACATTATTTGAATTATGGTAGTGCCTAAAGGCTGCAATTAAAGCTCACGACCCCAGAGTACTCAGCAACGTATACGCACAAAACAAAAAGACAGTTCCTGCCCAAAGGGCTTAATTACAATCTAAAGGTATGTCTACACAGCAAGAGAAAAATCCAATGGCAGAGGGCTTGGGCTGTGACACTAAAAATAGCCATGGAGACATTCTGGCTCGGGCTGGAGCTTGGGTTCTGAAAGCCAGGAACTGGGGTAGATTTCAGAGGCTGAATTCCAACCTGAGCCTGACTGCCTACACAGCTATTTTTAGTGTCAGAGCACAAGCCCAGGACTGTAAACCTGGGCTCCAAGACCCTCTGCCATGGCTGTTTGTTTTTTGGGTGTAAGGCAGGGGTGGGCAAACTATGGCCCGCAGGCTGGATCCAGCCCGTGAGTTATTTTAAGCCTGGCCACCAGCTCCTGCTGAGGAGCGGGGTCTGTGGCTTGGCCCTGCACCAGAGCTCCAGCTGGGGCACTGGGTCACAGGCCACAACACGCTGCTTGGCCCTGCTCTGGCGCTCCAGCCGGGGTGCTGGGTCATGGGCCATAACACGCGGCTCGGCCCTGCTCTGGCTCCTACTGAACTCCAATGGCCCTCTCTGGTGCTCCAACGGGAGCTGCACGGGCAGTGCCTATGGATGGGGCAGCATAGGAGCCAGAGAAGGGACATGTCACTGCTTCTGAGAGTTGCTTGAGGTAAGAGCATCTTGGAGCCTGCACCCCTGAACCTCTCCCCATGCCCCAACCCTCTGCCCCAGCTCTGATCCTCCTCCTGCCCTTCAAACCCCTTGGTCCCAGCCTGGAGCAGCCTCATGCACCTCAAACCTCTCATCCCCAGCCCCACCCCAGAGCCCACACCCTCAGCTGGAACCTGCCCTCCTGCCCCAGCCCTGACCCCCCTCCGACCCTCTGAATACCTTGGTCCCAGCCCAGAGCACCCTCCTACACCCCAAAGTCCTCATCTTCAGCCCCACCCCAGAGCTTGTACCCCAGAGCCCTCACCGCATCCCACACCCCAACCCCAATTTTGTGAGCATTCATGGCCCGCCATAGAATTTCTATTCTCTGATGTGGTCCTCAGGCCAAAAAGTTTGCCCACCCCTGCCCTAAGGCCTCAAGTCTGTGATGTGTTGTGCGCGGGTGCACCAGTTCACCCTTGCCAATAACAGTGCAGGATTGGGGGAAGAGGACTTTAGCATGTGACAAGAGACAACAGCTGTGTAAAACAAACAAATGAGGGTGAGGAAAAGAAACAAGTGAAACAATTATCTTTGGCATTGTATGTAGCAGCGTCAGCTCCCCAACTGCTTAGCCATTGTTGAGTTCTTTGTAGGCATTACTACAAAGGTGAGTTGGTGGGGGAGAGGGGTAATTTTAATAAATCTGTGCATGGAAAATGGAAGCAATTAACCATTTACAATGCTGAGACAAGAAAGAAATCCCATGAGATTATCTATGGTTTGCATGAAACTTGTGTCTCTTGCATAAGAAATTGGTGCTTTTACCTATTATTTTAACTAGTCTTTAGGGAAATAAAATCGTTTTTTTTTACAATTGTTTTTTTAAAACATACATTTTTATTTTTAAAGATATAATAGAAAATTTAAATGTGGGTTCTCCTATTGCCTAGTGTTTCCACCTCCTTTATGTTGCAAGGAACTCTCACCTCCAATGTAACCCAGATTTCTGAGACAGCCTATGCACAAAGAAAACAATTTCGAAGATGCATTTGAGGTTAATAGCCAAGTTGCTTTTCTTTCCTTTTTAGAGGCCCATTTAACATGCTATTATGATGACGATGATGATGATTGATTACTGGCTTCTGCTTTTCTGCACAAAAAGCATGATTTCTGATTGGCTAAGTAGCAGAGCAGTAATGGTCATTAACTTCCTTGCAGAAGCCACTGCCAAGGTGATAAATAGATTTGGTTTACATTAGCTACTAGACTAAAGCATTATTTGACCTCATTGATGGCTTCTAATCAAATCCAAAGTTACATGTACCTAAGGAGAAAGACAATTATTTTAGGAGAGTAGACTGAGACTCTTTTTGCCAGTCCCAATAAATTCAAATGGTCAAATCTTGCCCCACTGAACATCAGGTGGGGCCAGGATTTCACCCAAAATGTTTTAAGCAAATGTTATTGCCTCATTCTTTCCATTTGGCTTTGGAGAACATTGGTTTTTACCAAGTCAGTTAAACATATTTAGGATTCAATTCAAAAACAAAAAATAACTACAAACTTCTATTCTATACAAGGCCAAAGAAGATTGTGTATCTTGGCAAATTGCTCAGCTTTCAAAAGCCATTTATGTTAGTACTGAAGCTCTGAGTAACGATAGCTTGGGGATGGAGAATAAGCTTCTGCTGTTGGGTCGCTAACATTCTTCATAACTATCCCAGCAGTCCATATATAGAAGGTCAGATACTGATCTTGATCTGTATCTGCAACTTCTATTGGTCTCTGTGGGAGCTGGATGTTTGGACTGAAGAAGTGCTATATATGTACAAACATTTTAGCCTTGAATGAATAGATATTGTGGATGCTTTTTAAAATATCTACTGGTCAGATTTAGAAGAGTAGACCTGTGAGGGGTGGCAGTGTTGAATGCTTAAACTGAGTAACTATCAAAGATCAGGGAAATGTTTACAAAATATCAGGAAAAGCCTATGTGAATATAGAATGCCAAACAAGAATGTGGGGGAATAGTCTTTGATGAATTAGTCCCTTGTATTTAATTCAAGGGAGAAAATATCTGCAGGGTTGATTGTTAGGATATAGATATTCAGGCCTGTCTGCAAAGGCCTATACTTTAAGACTTATCACTTAGCTAGTTATAGAGGTATAAAAGAAAGAATCAAAAATCACTATCTGTGTAGTGGCCTTCTCTTACTGCGACAGTCTGAGGCCTGGGTTCTTTAGCAGCCATAAACTGGGAAATGTATGGTCACGTTCTCACATTCGAAACTAGTCATATTAAAATAAGGCAATCTGGGACTGTTAGGAAGGTGATTAGATCTATCACCTTCAGAGAAAGGGAAGAGCCTAGAAGATGTAAAAGGAAACTTAGTTTGATTGCATCCTGTCTGGCAAGAACTCACTTATCAATAGACACAGCTGGAGAACCCTTATGTCTGTAAAGATGTAGTTGTGAAATCCTTACTCCTGTATTGTTTTATATGTTTATTTGCATGGTGTCTGTCTGGTTCTGTAATTGTTTCTGTCTGCTGTATAATTAATTTTGCTAGGTGTAAACTAATTAAGGCGGTGGGATATAATTGGTTAGCTAATCATGTTACAATACGTTAGGATTGGTTAATTTTAGTAGAATGATTGGTTAAGGTATAGCTGAAAATATTACTATATAAATTAGGGGCAAACAGGAAGTAAGTTGGGATTCAAAAAATAAGGAAAAGGAACTTGAATTTAAGCTTGCTGAAAGTTCACCCCAATAAACATCGAATTGTTTGCACCTTCGGACTTCGGGTATTGTTGCTCTCTGTTCATGCGAGAAGGACCAGGGAAGGGTGAGAGTGAAGGAATAAGCTCTCTAACATTGATTTTCTAGCATTTGCTAGGAATTAGGAACACCTAATCTATTAAATCATCATACAGCATAAATTTCATACAAACACTGAAAAATCTACATGGAAAGGCTGGATTGTGTGGGGATAATTTGGCTTCTCCGTGACTGTGAAATGACAAGACTGCAATCTGCCTTTTGGCCTTTTAATCTAGATTTTCTATATTCTAACTGCAAATTGTTTCTCTTATCCTTCATCTATTGTTCTGGAGGGCACCAGTGTGAGACAATCATAATCTCTGCTGTGCTTGTCACTTCCCATACCTAGCAGGTGAGAACGGTGTAAGCAGCTATTCATTTTGCATTCCGGGAATAGGTTTTGCCTCATATTATGCTTTAGACTTGGGATAATTATAGTATGCATAATTAATTCACACATGCTCTCGGCTGGCCCTCAACCCCGTTAGACCATTTACTGTGTGTTACAGCCACAGCACAAGGTTCGCATCTGTCTGATGTGAACTGCAATATTTAGCTGAAATCTTGAGCAGGGGAATTGTCCCTCCCTGGGAGAAGCTCTGGGAGAGACTGTGTCTCACTGAGTGCACGTAGGCATCATCCTAAAAACCAGTGACCCTGCTCTTGCCCTGAATAGCTGGCCTGCTCTCCGGAATAGTGCACAGGGAACTGGAGTCACTGGGGTAATGTGAGCATCCAGAATAGAGGGAGCTTATATTTCATAAAATAATATCTTTCTAGCTCTCGTAGCTGCTAAAAAAAATCTCTTCCAAATAGGAACTGAAGGCAACCACTGCTGTATTACCTCCCTGAGTTTGCAGAGAGCTTGAAATAATGACTCAGAGATGCAAACACTCCTGTGGCCTGTTAAACTCCTTGGAGTTTCAGCGAAAACGATGACACTTTAATGTCCCCATTAACCATTGCATTGTTGATTACATGAGTCGATCGACCAAGGAAGGGAAAAGGAAGAGAAGTCTAATGGTGGTGAGAATTGGGTATTGCTGCAAAAAAGGACACGCAGAGGATGAACATGGGAGATGTAAAGACCCAGAAGAAGATGAGAAAAGGAGAAAAGAGGGTGAAGAAGAAAAAGATATGAAGGAAAGAAATAAAAAGTGGCTTAAGTAGAGGAGAAGAAATAGCCTACTGATTGTGATAATGTACTTCATAAATAATAGTAACTAAATGGTCAGTGACTAGATAAAGGCCAGATTCTACCCTTACTCTGTGTGCAGCCTTCCACTGATATTAGTGAGTATCTTGCCATGAATGGAACGGCCAATTAGCCATGGAGTCTTAAAATTATGTCCCGGGAAAGCCTTTTTCGCCAAATGAATGTGACATATCTGCTACAGGTTAAATAAAAACCCAACTTCTGCAATATCCCCAACCTCCACTATTCCAGAGGAAAGAGATATTTAGAACTGTATAATCTGAACTCCCCTCCACACACACTCTATTAAACAATAAACACCATGTAAAATCTTACTCAATTAAATGGCCATTAGGATCTATTCCATACCTCCATAAAGGACTCGGATCTACAGTCCGGGGTTTGCTAACATGCTTATTTTTTTTCCAGTGTCCATGTAATAATATTAATGCTTGGCTTCTAAACATTCCTTTTCATCTTCAAAGCATTTTATGAACATGAAGTCGTTAATCTTTATAATACTCCTGAGAGTTGAAGTATTATTCCTCTTTCACAGAGGAGAAACTGAGGCAAGGAGGATAAATTACTAGTCTAAAGCCACAGAGGACATGTGTCAAAAAAGAGATTTACAAAAAAGAGATATTCAGACCACATCTTTCTTATTAGGACGGTATCTTATCAGCATTTCCGCCATAACATAGTTTTGTTTTTCAGAATTTGTAAATTACCCCCAAAAGCTGATGCATATGGATTAGTCTTCTTTTATGCTGCATAATCAAAATAAAAATGCTAAGTGGGATCCGCTGCCTTGTGCTTTAGTTTATTTTTTTGTGTGTGGCAAAAGCCAGAAAAACCAATTTGCCTGTGGATCCACTTCATTGCTATAGATCAAGTTTTCTATTAAGCTGAAAATCACAAAATCTTAAAGCAAAAACCACACAAGTGGGTTCTTGCTGCAGTCTTTATATAAATGCAAATATACTGCAAGTAGTTAAGTCTTATGTTCAATCAAAATAAAAACATTAAAAGGAGATGTTAAAAAAAAAACACAATTAAGACAGGCAAAATAATCACCACTGGAACTGGAACCCAAGAGCGAAATCCCTATTCCAGTGAAGTCAATTGCAAAACTCCCATTGACTTCCATGGAACCAACATTTCACCCCAGGTCTTCATTTACCCAGGCAAGTGTTTTGCCATTAACAAAAGGAGCAGCTGTGCTTTCTCATGCTAACAGAAACTTTGTTATAGTTAATTGACAATTCTTTCAAACCTGTAGAATCACCAGCACTGAACAATTAATTCTTTGTCTCTGAATAAGTTAGCTGTAGGAGAGAGATATACTGAGCAAAAGAAAATAATGTCTATGCAGCATGAAGAAATGAAAACAAAGAAAACATAACTTTAAGAAAGTGGTTATTAAGGTATATATAAAAAAACAAAAACAGCAAAGTCCAAGGCTAGCAACAACCGCCTTTGAAAATAAGTGTTCTTATAGTTATTTGGAAGAGTATTAATGAGTTTTCAGAAACATTTTACAGCACATTTATTCTCCAGAGCAATTTACCTCCCTCTTCCCTTGAACATTCTATCTTTTGGGTTGTTGTCTTTGCTCTAAGGTGCTGCACGATAATAACTACACATCAAACTCTGTGTTATATATATTCTTTGTACAGCATATAATCCAGCAAATAAAAGGTTAATTATTTTAAAACAAATGTAAATAAGCTGCTGGCTTGTTATTGGCTAAAAGTACTAAGTGATACACAGATGCAACTTTGCCTTTGTAATCTAATTAAGCCTTGTCTAATTAAGTATGGGGTGGATCTGCAAAGCAGCTTGAGAGCTGCACAGAACACAGTCACACTGAGGATGCCTTCTGAGCTTGTAAAGAGCTTGCTGGAAGCTGGTCAGGCTGCTGTTTAGCTTCCTCACTCTTTGGAATTGCCTTTTAATAAAATAACTTCTATTCAGTGTTAAGATCCTTCATTGCACAACACTTCATATAGGGGAGAAAAGCAGCATTGGACACTAATAAACTGAGATCCTAATCTTGCAAACACTTAAGCACATGTGTAACTTTACTCATGTGAATGAATAGTTGAGTTCAACACAACTACTCAAGCATGTAAAGTTAAGCATGGGCATAAATGTTTGCAGGATCAGGGTGTGTTAGCTTGTGAAGTAGCTGGAATATTTTTTTTTAAATATACTTTCCCTAGTAAATAATCATTTCACAGACACTCTTTTGGCAAGGAAACTCAAAATCCTGACCTAACAGCTATCAATGCTGAGAATCAAAATGTGCCATGAGGGAATAAAATAACACCTAGAAATTAGTTCTCATGCCCCTCTCCTCAGCGCACACTCTCATGGGGTGTGAAACCACATCAACAGGGAATTTTAAAAGAACAAACCCCATGGTCTTCACCAGTCTGTCTAGACAAAGTACGATGGGAACCAAATAAGAGAAGTTTCAATCTGGGCAAGTCTACATTAAAAGTGAAGTAATAATGAATTTAAACAAGAACATGTAATGTTAGTAGAACTAACAGTGCAGGCCTCAATTCTCTCTCCATGCTCTGGTCACTTCATACTGCTCATGTAGTGGGAAAGGTGTATGAAGGGAGACAGATCCCAGGAAAAACAGCGGCAGAAAGAAGCTTCCCTGCTCATTTAGAGCTGGCAGAATTGCTCTATGCCATCCCATCTTGGGGAAGGACAAGTGGGGCCAGATTGTGCTGTGCTATGGCTATCCTAGACTGTTGGAGGAGCCCAGAGATGGCTGTGGGAAGCCACTGTAGGGGCTGCTAAAATAGACAAGCTCCTGGCTGGGGCCAGAAACTGTGAATCACAAAGAAGGCTGAAGTCACTTTCCTCCTGCCCACTGCCTCTGGACAGGAGCAGTTCCCATCTGGATCCACTGTAAGGATAAAATAAGGCTTCATCATTGAAATGAGAGCCATGTTGTAACAAATTTAGGAATGTTAGGGCTTGTCTACATCACAAAGTTGCAGCGCTGGTGAGGGGGTTACAGCGCTGCAACTTAGGAGGTGTACACATCTGCAGGGCATCACCAGCGCTGCAACTCCCTGTTTGCAGCGCTGGCCGTACTCCCGTTTTGTCTCAGGTGTAGAGGATCCAGCGCTGGTAATCAAGTGTAGACACTTACCAGCGCTTTTCTTGACCTCCGTGGAATAAGCAGGTATCCCAGCATACCTGAGGAAGCCTCTGGTAATCAAGCTGGTCTCCTTCCCCGGTTTGCTCTCGCGTTCCCCGAACCCCGAGCAAGCAGGTCTCCTTCCCTGCGGTTTGCAGGGTGGTTCGGGGAACGCGAGAGCAAACCGCGGCGAAGCTGGTCTCCTTCCCCGGTTTGCTCTCGCATTCCCCGAACCCCCGAGCAAGCAGGTCTCCTTCCCTGCGGTTTGCAGGGTGGTTCGGGGAACGCGAGAGCAAACCGCGGCGAAGCTGGTCTCCTTCCCCGGTTTGCTCTCACGTTCCCCGAACCCCCGAGCAAGCAGGTCTTCCCTGCAGTTTGCAGGGGGGTTCGGGGAACGCGAGAGCAAACCGCGGCAAAGCTGGTCTCC
Source organism: Gopherus flavomarginatus (assembly GCF_025201925.1). Lineage (NCBI taxonomy): Eukaryota > Metazoa > Chordata > Testudines > Testudinidae > Gopherus > Gopherus flavomarginatus. The sequence goes on along the minus strand of NC_066617.1, from coordinate 76,722,847 downwards.
TTCCCCGGTTTGCTCTCGCGTTCCCCGAACCCCCCTTGAAGCCGCCCAACAGCGCTGCAGTGTGGCCACATCTAACACCACTTGCAGCGCTGGTTGCTGTAAGTGTGGCCACTCTGCAGTGCTGGCCCTATACAGCTGTACTAATACAGCTGTAACAACCAGCGCTGCAAAATTGTAGATGTAGACATACCCTTAGAGTGTTTAAGGATGGCAAAATTGATTGCTCTATGCTATATTTATTGTTTATATTTATTCTAATATTTTGTTCGGTATACAATGAAACTCATTTACACTTAACTGTGTTTCAGTAAAACAAAGATTAGAGTGAAATCCCATTACCTTTTATTTATTAAACCATTGAAGGGCTCACTCCTCAAACACTTATTCCCAGGTGCAGTACTCTCGGCTACAAGAAGTCCCATTAATGGCAACAAGCACTAAGCTCACTAATGTGGACAGGACTGGGTTTTGAGGTGGAATTAACAACACAGATAAGGAAGTGTTTGTGCTTGATTTTTTTTTTTTTTAACTTGACAGGGTCACTTTAACTTGCCAGAGACCATCAGTTGCCATCTGCAGAAAAAATCATAGTTAATTTTCAAATAAAATGTCAGTCTCAATTCATGGATCAATCTTCATGGTATTTTTAAAAATTCTTATGTTAAATTCACTGCAGTGTAAAGGGCCTGCTAAAGAGCACTGTATAATTTAAGACCCGCATTAACGTGAGGTTTAAGTGCTGCATGGACTCTTGTACAGACCTCTGCACTGGGGTGAATGTTGCCCTATGTGAAATAAGTACACTCGGGATTAATGGCGTTGGGAACTACAGTATAAAGGCATAGGCCAATTGGGCCCTCTTAGAAGGTTTTGTTTTTTTTTCCCTTCTGCTTAAAAACTGCAGAGAGGTGTGAGTGAAAACACTTTAGGGCACTTAAATAAATAGATTTTTAAAAATCAAAATCCAAAGTAGAGTTTCTTTGGTGTAAAGTTCTCCAGATACCATAATTTTGTGGCAGAGTATGGAGGAGAATTTAAAAGAAATAGTTATTGTTAAAATTCTTATTTTGATCTCACTGTATTTTGTATCGTGGATTTTAAAAGGCTATAAGCAACTGGCTGAACATTCAGCACTTTAGACATAGTGCAGTTACTTGTATTGCTCTGGCCTTGATCACTTTGTTTTTCTAGGTTAGCTTGAAATATACAGAGCAAATTGTATATAGAGCAAACTCCTTTTATAACATACGTATGCCTTGTAGGGTCAGTAACCAGTGAAGTACCTGTACCTCAATCAAGATTGCAAGACCAAGAGCCTTCTATAACAGATGTAAAAATGGTAGTTTAAAGTAAAAATATTTTGTAAATAAGACTGTATTTTAAAAAAAACATTAGTTCGTATATGGCTATTTTAAAATATTCCATATTGGGACTCAAAGATCAAGGGAAATCAGATTCTAAGACTCTGACCACAAAGACATCTTTTACTGTGCCATACTATTAACAACTGAACCTTAACTATGGGAACTGCTACAGTACTAGGGAAAAATAAAGCTCATGCAGGTCCAATACTCAAAGATTCAAATAAGGTCTCCAGCAACCGGCAGACAACCTGTTTCATTTTTTAGGAGATGGACTGGGTGCTCATAACCAGACTTGCCAAAGAGCCCATGAATCTTGGGATCAGGCTCATCACTGTCCACAAGTTGCAAGTGGAGTATGAGAAGGAAGACAACACTGAAAACTGTTTTATGGGTCATGCTACAAGTACAGAATGGGCATGGTCAATGCAGATGGTGAGGTTTGGAACAGAGTCATGCCAGTTTTTATTGCTATGATGAAACTGTCCTACGGTGAGGAGAGAAAGCTTTCTCTCTATTTCCTCCAGTCTGGAGTGAGCCCAGAAGATAGAATTGTTTTCTTGCTGTGGCTAATATTCAACCAATCCACAATCAATTATCACTCATATTAGTAATGTTGCCTCAGCCCTTTCCATCAAAGCTCCCTGGATTGCACAACAGAATATGGAACTGCGCCATTTCCTAGAACGTCTTAGTGGATGCAGCATTTGTTAACAGCTTAAGCAGTATTGTGCAGAAGTTAAATGCCATGCGCTTCAGTGCTGACAGCTCAAAGATCCAGCATCCTTGTAATGGATTTCATAAGCAGAACATCCAAAACACGTTAAAAGAAACTATTAAACTGTTGTGTAGGCAGTCAATTTATTTTACTTATCAGATCCTGGGGCCATCAGTGAGGAGTTTTTTGCTAGACATACCCATGGGGGCAGGGTGCACAGATTGTAGCCAATTTCTGCAAAATAACCCCTTTGCAGGTGTCTAGTAACTATCTTATGGCCTTGGGATGCCTTCAAGTAAGCCATTTCATGCCAAACAAACCCTACCACTTTCTGGGAGCCAGCATTGTAACCAGTTCTTGATGGATAGCTCTTCCTTTCACTACTCTGTGATCTAGCCAATGAGGAAGTTTATCCTAGCTTGTATCTTTCCGTGACCTTTATCTAAGATGACATGGAACTTTCCTGACAGCCACTGATGCACCAGGGTCATGGGTGTGTGTGTGTGTGTGGGGGGGGCACATTTGCCTTCTGACCCTACTTCCAAATACCCTTCTTATCCAATCATATAGGAGCATAACAGTTTAGAGAAATCTGAGCAGAGATTTAGCTTCTAGTTCACTGGTCACCAGAGGAATGTTCAATAGAGTCACAATGGGTAATAGGAAATCAATGGCAGAAGCATTCAAGAAGGAAAGAGTGAGTCTTCTGTTCACTATCTGTTCACTAGTCCTGCTATTGTGTTACTGAATTCTATATGTTTTGCAGTAAATTAGACTTGAAGTTATTTAAAAAAAAATCACTATCCAGTGGTCCGGTTTGCTATAAGGCTAGCTGGATGTTTTTCAGACCTTCTTTGTCCTTTCTTAGGAAAGAAATTATCACAGTTGACTTGAAGTGTAGTGAAGAGCTTTAAAAAAATGACATCAAGGTCACAATTTGAATCTGGGATACAATGGTCAGCAGAGAAAGGGTAGCTCACATTCAGAGGCTGACGAGATACATTCACATGCTTCACATGTTATTAACAGAATCCCAGGCCTACCGGACAACCTGAGGATGCAACCACGTCTAACACCACTCCTCCCGTCCCAAATGCGTAGTGTCCCTGCACCACCTATATGTCAAAAGTAGCCTATGAGGGTGTCAGAGGATCTTAATAATTTAAGGCCGATAAGGAAGAAAAAATTAAGAGAAGACTATAGACTCCATGACTATAGACAGAATGCTGGTTTTTCTAGACAAGCAGAAGGAAGAAAGACTAAGAAAAAGATTAAAGAAAAGACAGAGGAAATGGAGACTCATGAGAACACTTGCAGTCAACAGATAGTGATATAGGCTTATAGCGTGCAAATGATGATGGCTGCATTAGTATAATTTGCTCCCAGACCACAAACATGACTTCTGATACTTTCGAGATCCATCTCTAATCAACATACTTCACAGCAATGATTCTTATTTCCTCTACTCCAAGAATGAAGGGCCTATTTAATTTATTCCAAAACAGCAGATCTACTTCCTGTAGGTACTGTGAAGACGTGAACTATCACTGTGATCTATCCATTGCATTTAAGCACATTAGCTGTACTTCAATGTATCTTTTTGATCAACTTGCAGGCTCTACATAGTTTGAAATATTTTTTAAAATATTCATTATTGTTTAATAAAAATATTTGTGCTACTGGAAATGTTTTTCAATCAAATTCCTTATTACATGCAGGAATGATTGACTAACATAAAAATTATCTATTTACAATGCAATTTATGAAAGGTCATATAACATCAGAGTATAAACATCGAGCTCTCATTGCTTCTCATTCACCACTCCTTGAATAACAGTCTGAACAAAACAATGGCACAGAGCCACCCTTACCATGCTTGTCTGGGAAAATGGACGGTGTCAGCAACCACCACCACTTTGGCAGTGCTGAGACAATCACTAACCTGCTGTTTCTCAACACCCTCAGAACCTGGGCATAGCTTCATCATCCAGGCCCATTCCAGGGCAATAAAGGATAAGCAGGCTCCTCAACTATTACAGTAATTACAGACTGTCACTGGAGTCCCTTCCCAGGGCACCCACTAGGCCAGGAGTTGGCAACCTTTGGCACATGGCCCATCAGGGTAATCTGCTGGCAGGCCGTGAGACAGTTTGTTTATGTTGACCATCTGCAGCCACGGCCCCCAGCAGCTCCCAGTGGCTGCAGTTTGCCGTTCCCAGCCAATGAGAGCTGCAGAAAGTGGCGGTCAGCATGTCCCTGCAGCCCACGGCTTCCTGAAGCTCCCACTGGCCAGGAACGGAGAACCGCAGCCACTGGGAGCTGCGGGGGGCCGTGCCTGAGGATGGTCAACGTAAACAAAATGTCTCGCGGCCTGCCAGCAGATTACTCTGATGGGCTGCGAGCTGAAGGTTGCCAAACCCTGTACTAGACTCTGGGCAGGTCCCCAGCACTAACCTGGGCCACAGCTCTGCAATGTCCAGGTGGTTTTCCCACTCTAGTTCCAGTCCTAAGAGGCTCAGTCCTCCAGCTGGTCCTGGATAGTCTGCCCCTTCTCAGGTTGTTTTGGCAAAGAACTAGGAAGTGAGTTCCACCAATAACACTAGCACAGTCTGGAAGTCCCCAGTTTATTCAAGGCCATCCAGTACTTCAGCAACGTGGTGATCTTGAGCTCTCAAATCAGTATACACCTCCAATAAATTTTTTTCCACGGTATTCTTCTCCATGCTGGAGCTCAGTCAGAGAGCAGTAGATGGTCTGGGGGTCAGCCTCCAGAGCAGGGGTTGGCAACCCACGGCATGCGTGCACCTTTGGCACATAAACTGATTTTGCCTGGCACGCGGCTGGCTGAGTGAACGGAATCCCAGTCCAGCAGAGGCTGAGCGGGGCCGACGGCTGGGACCCCAGACCAGTGGTAGGCGTGCCCCCCGGCTCCTCCCTCATCATGCTTGGGTTCTGCAGCTCCCGGGAGTGAGAGCCACTGGGGCATGGGGCCTTGAGCCTGCTGTGGGAGGGGCGGCGGCAGCTCACAATCCAGGGAGCTGCAGAGCCTGAGTGCGGCAAGGGGAGAGCTAGGGGGCACACAAGGACCGCCATCCACATGCATCCGCTGCAGGAGCCCCCCAGGGGCACGGGGGCACTGGGCTGCAACCCAGATAGGCATGTCCCCCGGCTCCTCACTCACCGCACTCGGAAGTGTGAGCCACTGCTGCTGCTGCCCCTCCCACAGCTCCCCCGCTCCCGCTGCCTCAGCACTCCATGTGGAATTTTGCCTCCAATGTGGAGCCAGCATCTGACCAGCATGGGCCTGGTAAGGGGAGTCCCAGGGGGCAGTCAGGGAGGAGGAGGAGGGTTGGATGGGTCGGGAGTTCTATCAGGGGGCGGGGAGTGGTTGGATGGGGTGTAGGAGTCCCCGGGGGTCTGTATGGGAGCGAGAGTGTGGATAAGGGTTGGGGCAGTCAGGGGATGGTAGGGTGGGGGGGTCTCAGGAGAGGGCAATCAGGGTCAAGGAGCGTGGGGGGTTGGGGGCTCTGACTGGGGAAATCGAGGTGGGAAGTGGGAGGGAGTGGATGGGGGCGGGGCTAGGGCAGGGATCTCCCCTCTTTTTTGATTGTTGAAATATGGTAACCCTAGGTGAGGGGGGAGCCGGGGTGTGCATGGGGGCTGGCGCCCCCATATATCCACCGCAGCCTGCAGGAGCCCCCGGGGGGGCACTGGGCTGCAGCCTGGGCAGGAGGGGTGTGTGTGGGGGGGCGCAGTTGCTCCCCACTAGCGGCGCTGCCGCCTTTGCAGGGCTGCTGTCCCCCTGCACCACACTGGCTCCTCTGTGGCTGGGGCTTGCTGCTGCCTAAAGTGGGACATTCTGGCTCTCTGGTGCCTCCAGAAGGTGGCTCCTCTCTGCTGAGCTGCTGCAGCAGCCCAAGCCCGGCAAAGCCAGTGAATGGACTGAGGACAGGGGCCACCTGGGTGGGGTGGAGAGGGCTCGTGGCGGGGGAGGGGGTTGTGCACCCTCCAGGAGAGTTCAGGGGGCGGGCAGGGGGGAATCTGGTCTGGGGAGAGCCCTTGGGGTCTATAAAAGCTCATTGGGATTTGCCTCTCAATGAACCGATGTGCAAGGGTGGTGGTGGGGGGGCAAGGTAGAAGTTTCACCTAAGGTGCAAAATATCCTTACACTGGCCCTGCCCCAGGGCGTGCGTGCAACCCAGGTTAAGAACCACTGCACTAAACTGATAAGATATGCATTTTAATTTAATTTTAAATGAAGCTTCTTAAACATTTTAAAAAACATATTTACTTTACATACAACAATAGTTTATAGACTTACAGGGAGAGACCTTTTAAAAACATTAAAATGTATTACCGGCACGTGAAACCTTAAATTAGAGTGAATAAATGAAGACTCAGCACACCACTTCTGAAAGGTTGCCAACCCCTGCTCCAGAGTATCCTGAAAACCAGTTTCTCCACAAGAATAAGAGCATCACCTTCCACTGCCAGTGAAAAGTCTTAGACTCTGCCAGATTCCAAAGCTCATTTACAGAAAATTCTACCAATCAAGAACCCAAAGAATGGAAGAATTAGTGAGACGTTATAACCACTCCCTGATCACTGTTATATTCACGTCAGCACTATCCCACTAGCCACACAGATCACCATGTTCTGTGTGTGCCCACATAAACATAATAGACAGGAAGAAAGTTAACAATGCTATTTGCTGGTATCCTGGACCCCACTCAGGCAGGCTGAAGATGGCAGGCTTCTTTCTGAGTTAATAACGCTGCCCGGGGATGGTGTTGAAAACACTCTACTAGAGGAGGTACTGTCCTTTTAATAAGTCATAAAACGTATGTACTGAGCACTTGCGGTTGTTAAACATCCCCATGGGACTTCTGACAAGGATAGCAATGCCTGAGGGCCCAATCCAACTCCTATTAAAGTAAATGGAAAGATGCTCAATCATTTCAGAAGGAATTGGATTAAAATGTTTAGCAATCTGGCCAAAATTTCAACAGAGGTAATTATATTCTCCCTACCTGAATTCTCCAAGCAGTTTCACTGGAAGCTTTCAATAATTCCCCAAATAATTATGTCAAAGTAGAAAAATATTGCACATTTAGAATTTAACAACTAGCTAAATACCGTCTCTTTGATAAGCAAATTTGAAGAAGCATGTTGTGATAATGAGTCATTGGGTCAATGTAATGGAAAGGACACACACTCAACAAGCAGCTGTGGAAAACAATAATGCTAAAATGAATTGGAAGGAAAAACAGGCTTGTATTTATGAATATTTTGATAGGAAATTTTTCTGGTACTGAACATTCTGACATTAGTACATAGTGGCAATACACTTTTTTTGCTATTGCATCTTATTTTGTTTTAAATATATTTTCTATTAAGATAAAGTTATTAATACAGTACAACTATTTTACATGTGGAAAAACAATCTAAAAACAAGTGAATGAACTCAATATTCCATTAAATAAATTCCTGCATGAGTTTTTTTTTTCCCCAGATTTCCTACCCTCTCTCCCCTGCCCATTTTAAATGAAACTAAATGCAGTTGAGGTATTAAGATTTTATGGCCCTGAACCAGCAAAGCACTTTAGCATGTGCTGTACTGAAGTCAATGGATCACTGAAGTGCTTAAAGGTCAACAAATGCTTAAGTGCTTTTCTGGACTGAGGCCTATATGATTCTAAAACCTGTAGTAGATTGTGGCACACCAGTCTGTTAATTGGACTCATTGTGTTGACACTGTTTGAAGTGGGGCAACTTATGTTGATTTTTTTTTTTTTAAAGAACCTTTAATCTTCTGTTCCTGCCTTAGTGGGGTTATTTGTTGTTCGACTCTGAATAGACAACTGAATCACTTTAGTTGTTCTTATTGTTAAATAAATTGTGTTTTGGTTTCCTTCTTTGGGAATGCACTTTGGTCACACAAGCATGGCAATAAGGCCCCAATCCTGCAATTACCTCTGTGCCTGAGGCTTGGTCTACACTGAAAAGTTTGGTTGACATAGGTACATTGTTCAGGGGTGTGAAAAAACCACACCCCAACTGACATAGATATGCTGACCTATGCAGCTATGTCGATGGAAGAATCCTTCTGACAACTTAACCAACTTTGCTTGAGGAGATGTTCCTACACCACAGAACTACTCTGTCCATCAGTGTAGGCTGTGTCTACACTATGGGTTACAGCAGCATAGCTACATAGTGTAAACCTACCCTTAGTAAAAGCAGGCTTGGGATGTTGCAGGCCTCTAAGGGTATGTCTACACTGCAGCTGGGAGCATGCTTCCCAGTGCAGATAGACAGACACACACGTTGGTTCTGCTCAAGCGAGCCTGCTAAAAATAGCATAGTAGCTGGGGTAACATGGAGGGCAGCTCAGGCTAGCTGCCTGAATACCAACCTGTCCAGACCCCCTGGGTGTGTACTCAGGTGGCTAGCCTGAGACATGGTCCAAGCTACCCCCAGCTACACTGCTACTTTCTTGTGCTAGCTCCCAGCAGTAGTGTAGACATACTCTTAAGCTTCTATTTATACATTAATTAAATAGAAAAAGACTTTAAGTAAAGATTTTTTCTCTCCTATTTTGTCTGTTCCTTCCTACAGTATGTGTATTTAGATGAAGAGGGTGATGTGACTAAATAGTTCCATACCACACAATCATTATTAAATATATTACTTTGCTGCTTCAGAATTGCTATCAGTCAAGTCAAAATGACTTGTATTTTTTCCATGACATTTTATAAGGCCAAATGCTATGCCCGAGTTAAGATTACATTAGGTGTTTCTATTTGTCTACTAATCTTTTTTTTTTTTTAAACCATATTTTTCTGTGCATTGGGACATCTCGCCAGTCCTAGGACTTAAAACCCTTCAACAAATGTTTCACAAGGCAAGACAGTTTAGAAATTGGTATTCTGGAGCGGTTCATGTGAAGTGATTACCATCACAGAGGTCTAATATAAAAGGATATGCTAGACTGCCAGTTATGAATAGTAAACCTGCCTTATCTTCCACTGTCTTTCTTCCATTGCCCAAACTGCGCATAAATCTGCATCACTGGAATTTGCAAACAAATAGCTGGCTTCTGGATGGAGACCTAGAATATTACATTTCAGCACAGAGCAAGTGGGTTACTGTGAGCTGAGAAACCTGGTTATAAAAGGTCTGGACTTGGAGGAAGAGCAAGGAGATTTCTAAGCAAAAACAACGAACAAGTGATGGCCCTACTCACTCAGGCCAAATCTTCTATGTGACTTTGGCTAATAAGGGAGTGTTAATAAATGAAATAACATGGCAAAGAAATGAAGCAGTCTTCTATGGTGAGGAGTGATTGAAAGCTGTAACAACAACTCATAAAAATAAATATCACTACTACCTTGGAGAGGAAAGCTTTGTCTTCACACATCCCCACTTGTTACTGTTAAAACACCAACAACATGTTGCCTTCCTGGACTACAAATTCATGATAGGAAAAGTAAACTTCACACCTTTAGTAAATGAAGTGTTTCACTCAGTGGGAACTTAGATAACATACTGAATGGCAAAGCCTTGCTTACAGAACACTATCCTGACAAGTCGTCATGAAGACCAAGAGATGGAGGATATGTTTTGGTCAAAGGTCACAGTAGATTTCTATGCTATTTGAAAAGACCCACCTGTCCCCCCTTCTTTCCTTTTGGCAATCCTTTTCTGAGTTTGGGAAATGATGCCGGTTAGAGTACTGAAACGTACCCCCAGATAATATAGGGGCAGTGAGCAAATTAGGCTGCTCTTGCCAAAGCTGATAATTAAGATTAGATTCACATTGAGAAGCCTGCATGGGATTTAGCAGATGGATTGCTCAACCGGAACTGAGTTTTCACAAGCCCATCATTCAAACAGGGTTTTATAGTCTCTTTTGTATAGTAAGAGTCTCACCTACCCACACCAGGATTCTTATAAAGGTTTGAGGCCAAGTCCTCTGCTAGTGTAAACTGGCATAACTCAAATTAAGTCAATAAAGCTATTACACCAGTCGAGGATCTGGCTTGAAGTGCAATTATAAGTCTAAACAGAACAAGAGAATTCAGGAAGAGATGCAGTTCTACAGAAGAACAGCGAAATGTCAATGACAGGCAGTGATCCAGAATGCATACCAAAGTTTTTTGTCTACAGAATCAACGAACAGTAACCTATTCCTGGTGCTATATTCCGTGATTCCATCTTTAAAATGTTCGGAAATTATAAAATTGTTTGACTTCATATTTAGGAACCACACAATAGAGTAAATGCTTAGTTCCCTCCCATTCTGACAAATCTAAGTATTAGAATGCCACCTGCTGATTTAACAGGTGGGAAACTTTACTTGGTCTACAAGCTGCCAGACAGCTATAGGATAAAAGGTAAGAGAGTACAAGGACGCTGTGGGCCTCACTGATCACCTGCTCGAGGGACTAGTAAGGTATTTTTCCCATTGGAGCCAAATTGGCTGAGGCCTAGTTTTTTGTTTTTTTGCCTTCCTCATACCATCATGGAGACACAGTTAGGTTTGATAGATATAGGATTTTGGAGTTTAACATTAGGAATTGTATGAATGTTGTTAGCTTGTCATAAATTGCAGCCAGTGCCCAGTACGAATAAAAGGCCAAAGAGCAAACAAACAGAAAATCAGAGACATAGGATTTTGCTGGTGGACCCCAAGTCTATGGGCAAAAAGAAAACCTGAAGTCTGCAGATCGGGGTCCCATCTGATACTTTCTATCCCCTTTGTAGGGGGAAGCTGAGAGGATTCTGTAAAACAAGCTGAATTCTTGGGGTAGGCAGTGGACAGTTTACACTGAGTTATGGACTATATGATAGATGGCCTGTTTTGTAAACATTGCACTGGACCCACCTGAATGCCTGGTATGGGGAGATGGGCAAAAAACTCCCCCAACTCTGATGTTCAATTTTAATAAAGCTGTGGCCATCCACTTGCTTTTCCTGATTAATGCACGTATTTTCTTACAGATGATGTATATTAGACATAGGATTAGTTTTAGCCATGGACGACTTTTTTTGAATAAAGACCAGAGGAAGGTGAAGAAAGCTATATACAATGTACTTTGGACAACAAATAATGGGCTCAAATATTTGAAAGGATCCATCAGTTTTGTGCCTCAGTTTTTGGGTGCTCAACATGAGTGACTTTGGCCTGATTGTCAGAAGTGTTGAGCAAGCCTTCCAAGATATAGCAATGATTTTTTAAAAGTTAACAAAACAAGATAGTTAACATACACAAACTTAAATTAATGTTGTCATATGCATCAGGGAAGTCTTACTTAGACTCATAGACTCATAGACTCATAGGTCAGAAGGGACCAATCTGATCATCTAGTCTGACCTCCTGCACAAGGCAGGCCACAGAACCCCACCCATCCAATTTTATACAACCCCTATCCCAGGACCGAGTTATTGAAATCCTCAAAAATGGTTTGAAGACCTCAAGCTGCAGAGACACCACCAGCAAGCGACCCGTGCCCCACGCTGCAGGGGAAGGCGAAAAACCTCCAGGGCACCTGCCAATCCGCCCTGGAGGAAAATTCCTTCCCGACCCCAAATATGGCGGGAAGGATCTTTTAAAGAACCAAGCACATCCAGTGAAACATTACTGTTTAACAAGCAACAATAGCAAAGACGGATGGTCTATTCTTAATTTGTACCTCTGTGACAACTTACTGCAGGTTTTTCATAACTTTGTGTGATAATGGCTTAGAGATGCTACGCTACCTAGGCACAAATAGATGAGTTAAAGATGCAATGCCAGGCTTAAATTTGAATGTCCTTGATTTTGTGATACTTTTATTAGATTTTTAAGTAACTGTATTAAACTTAGTACTAATTGTCATGTTTCTTTCACATACTATATCACTGCAAAAAACCTCAGTTTTAATATATTGCTAATTGTGAGTTCATTACTGCCCTGTGCACCCTTTCTTCACAAAAACTGTCAGTACAATAGTGCATAATGAACTATACATATAGCATAATTTTAGTAGATAATCCATCTACATGTAATTTTTAGAACATGCAAAATTATTATACAATATATGTAAATAATTTTTAACACTTTGTATTGCCTTTTTCTAATATAAAGAATTAAAAAAGAAATTCCCAGTGCTGAAAATAAACTTGTGAACAACATGTTCACAGTTTTCTGGTTGCAAATTAAATTCTCTACTCAATTTAACAAGAATTGCCACAACTTGACATATCCATAATGCAATAAAATATCTACAGAGTCATTGTAATGACTATAAAGAAATAAACACAATGATGTGCTGGAGGGGACTGTGACAGAGTCTACTCACCACAGTGGCCTGATGGCCAACACAGGGATTAGCTCCACAGACTGGTGTGCCCTCTCCAGGTGGTGCATCTCCCATCATTGTCTCTGCCTGCAGACCTGCCTCAGTCCAAGTATCGCAAGGTTCTCTTCATGACTTGGCCCACTGGCCGTGTCACCATTTGTGTTTCCGCTCTTCTCGGGGTGGGGGTGGGAGGAATATCTTAGGTCAACAGTCCAGTCACTTCCCCAGTTGTGAATGAGGGGGACCTGGGCCCGCCCACTACTCTTCTCAGAGCTTTCAGCCAGCTAATCCCAGCAGCCAGCCAGGAGCTCCCTCTTGTTCCCGAAGTCCCTACCAGCAACTGCTCTGCCCAAGGTGCTACTCTTTCTGCAGCTTGCTAGTCCTCATGCCTTGGGCTCCCCAAAGCAACCGATTGTCTCTGGCCTTGCAGCTCCTTTTATGTAAGCCCACCAGCCTCTGATTGGCTGCTCCCTGCACAACCTCCCTAGGCTGCTTTTAATCCTGTTCTTTCTGGTGTGGGGTGAACAGCCCATCACAGGGACCCTTGCTGCTTGTTAAGAGTCCCTTCTTAAAATCCTGTCACCAAATCTATGGTATGTGCTCAAACCCCCTCTTTACTATAGATTACTTTTCTCCCTGTGGTAGAGAAAATATGATTGCACCAGGTGTTTTCAAAAACATTCATGAGAGGTCCCCTATGAGGTCTTAATTGTCTTCCCTTCACTTCAAATCACACAATTAAAAAACTATATTATATGAATGGTTTAATTAGTATCCTTTTCAGGAACAAAATATACAGTTTCCAGAAATTGTAATTAATAGTGTGTCACACTCTTTGGCAGGAAGATTTTGCTTTTTCTGGGGTTCTGGCTAAGAGAACGCATTTTTTATACTTAGGACAACAAATTGATAGGTTGCCAGATCCCTCCCTCCACGGTTGAGTGTGTGTGTTACAGCTTCTCCTCTCTGCCCAAGTAATAGCAGGTATATTCTGTTACAGCTGGCTCTTCAGCTGATGTTGTAGCAACTCACATTTTTGATTGAGGTCTCTGGTTCAGTCCTTGGTATGTCAGCCAAGATGGTGGTCATCACATAACTCAGGGCTTTTCCTGGATTAGAACTGCCGTAAACCTCAGCTGCCTGTGACAAGCTTTTTTTTTTTTTTTTTTATTAGAGGAAGGATGTAACCTGCTTGTGAGGGTGTGTTACGGGTCCCCTCTGTGCCTGATCTGCAGAGCATATGTGTCTGTTATAGCCCCTTTTAAGCTCTGTAGGTCCCCAGTTCAGTTCCTAGTCTAAGGGCCAAGATGCTGCCTGTTAGACATGCACCCTAATACATGATGTACAGAACATTTTAAAGAGGTGGATATCAATTAACATTTTAGTAGGATAACATAGGTTAATCATTATTTCCTTAAGGGAAAATTTTTTGTTTGAGTCAGTTGTTCAAATATCAGCACCACATCACTAAATAGTCAAATAGGATGTCAGATTCTGCGATTTTCTTTACAAATACTTCTTTTCAGTTATGCTCTGCATAATGAGCTTTTAGTTTATATTTTCCACTCACTCATAACGATAGAGAGAGTAATACGTTCTGGAATCAGATTTTCAGTAATATCAACCCCAAGCATTCAAAAATTAAGGGTCAGGCTCCCCAAAATTGAAGTGGTTTATAAAATGAGATTTCTAAAAAAAATAATAAATTTGGGTTCTTTTTATTTGTGGTTTCTGAGTCTTCAGGGTGCATTTGGGCCAGATTTTCTAGCCTGTCTCTACAACGAACTGTTTTTAAAAAGAATGAAAGCTGAGATTGTATTGTGGAGTTTGTGTGTGAGTGAGTGTGTGTGCAGGCTGCTAGGGGCCGTGTGCTGGGAGCAAGGCTGAGCCCTGAGGTGGGGGCGGGGCTTACCTGATTAGGGGTCCTATATAAGGAGCCAGGCACTCAGGCAGCAGCACAGACAGCACAGACAGCTGCAGCGGCACAGGAGCCAGCAAACAGAGCTGCTAACAGGAGAGTTTCAGTGGGAGTTCCCAGGGGGAGGTTACAGGGGAGACCAAGGCAGAGAAACCAGGAAGTCAGACAAGGGAAGGGGCAGGGGTCTGCCAGCAGCCCAGTGCTTGTTGGTGGCCTGTGGTGCGGTGTGAGGCATGGACTGCCAGGCACAGAGTTGGAAGGGTATGATTGAGGCAGAGGCAGCAGGTAGAGACACACTGAGGATGACCGGATGCGGTAGCTGTGGCATGTACATGGTCCTGGAGGGGGCACCTGAAAGGAGTTTTGTCTGCATGAAGTGCCGCCTGATAGAGCTGCTGGAAGAAAAGATAAGAGGACTGGAGATGCAGGTGGAAACTCTGGCTGAGTTTAGAAGGGGGTTTGAGCAGATGATGGAACACAGACATGATGAGGCACAGGGGATAAGCTCAGACAAGCGGATAGAAGCAGGACCAAAGAATTCTGAGGAGGGGCTGCTGGGTGAGGAAAGTGGACGGTGGAAGCATGTGACTAGGAGAACCAGGCAAAGGAAAAGACGGGCCAGCAATGGAGAAATAGAACTCAGGAACAGGTTTGCTGAGTTGGAAAATGAAGATGGAGCACAGCAGGCGCTGAAGGAGAGAGGGTAAGGAAAAAGAGATGAGCAGCTAGTCCTGCAGAAGGAGGGGAGGAGTCAATGGAGGCGACACCAAGTATGAGCCCTAGGAGGATTGTAAGGGCGAATACAAATCGAGAGGACTTGCGGCCAGCTGGTGTGGGGGATAGACCGGAGAATCACACTGTTGCCAGGAAAAGGCAAGTCTACGTGATTGGAGACTCTTTACTGAGAAGAATAGACAGGCCTGTAACTAGACCTGATCAGGAGAACAGAAGGGTGTGCTGTCTGCCAGGGGCTAAGATACAGGATGTGGACCTGAGGCTGAATAGGATCCTAGCGGGAGCGGGAAAGAATCCGTTGATTGTCCTTCATGTGGGAACGAATGATACGGCTAGTTACTCGCTGGA
The DNA here is from genome assembly GCF_025201925.1 of Gopherus flavomarginatus. Taxonomy (NCBI): domain Eukaryota; kingdom Metazoa; phylum Chordata; order Testudines; family Testudinidae; genus Gopherus; species Gopherus flavomarginatus. The sequence goes on along the minus strand of NC_066617.1, from coordinate 76,707,424 downwards.
CTGTATCAAGGAGGACTATGCCAGACTGGGGAAGACGCTCAAAGAAATCGAGGCTCAGGTGATCTTCAGTGGGATTCTGCCGGTTCCTAGAGCAGGGCGACGAAGGAGTGACAAGATTACGGCGATCAACAGATGGCTCAGGCATTGGTGTTATAAGGAGGGCTTTGGGATGTACGGTCATTGGGAAGCGTTTACGGACAGACAACTGTTCGCTCAGGATGGACTTCATCTAAGTAAGGAGGGAAATAGAATTCTAGGATGGAGGCTCGCCGACCTCATCAAGAGAGCTTTAAACTAGGAAGTTGGGGGAGATGGTTGGGAGATGTTCAGGAGATCTCCACGCCAGAATATAACCTGGAGAGGGAAGTAAACAAAGTGAGAGGGAATACCCTTGCAGATCAAAGAATTGATCCAAGGAGGAATAGTGGAGTAGAAACCAGATTAACGGGTGATGCTGGTGGTAGAAGGTCTGTGCATGACGGGGGAAAGAATGTCACTGACGCCAAACGCCAAAAATTAAAATGTCTGTACACTAATGCGAGGAGCCTAGGTAACAAGATGGAGGAACTGGAGCTACTGGTGCAGGAAGTGAAACCGGATATTATAGGGATAACAGAAACCTGGTGGAATAGTACTCATGACTGGAGTACAGGTATTGAAGGCTATGTGCTGTTTAGAAAAGACAGGAAGAAAGGCAAAGGTGGTGGAGTAGCCTTGTACATCAATGATGAGATTAACTGTAATGAAATAAGAAGCGATGGAATGGATAAGACAGAGTCTGTCTGGGCAAAAATCACACTGGGTAAAAAAGCAACTAGAGCTTCCCCTGAGATAGTGCTTGCGGTGTGCTATAGACCACCGGGATCTGATTTGGATATGGATAGAGACCTCTTTAATGTCTTTAATGAAGTAAACACAAAGGGGAAATGTGTGATTATGGGAGACTTCAACTTCCCGGATATAGACTGGAGGACAAGTGCTTGCAAGAACAATAGGGGTCAGATTTTTCTGGATGTGATAGCGGATGGATTTCTTAATCAAGTAGTTGAAGTACCTACGAGAGGGGATGCCATTTTAGATTTGGTTTTGGTGAGCAGTGAGGACCTCGTAGAAGAAATGGTGGTAGGGGACAACCTTGGTTCGAGTGATCATGAGCTGATTCAGTTCAAACTAGATGGAAGGATAAACGAATGTAGATCTGGGATTAGGGTTTTCGACTTCTCGAGGGCTAATTTTAAAGAGTTAAGGAAATTAGTTAGGGAAGTGGATTGGATGGAGGAATTTGTGGATTTAAATGCAGAGGAGGCCTGGAATTACTTTAAGTCGCAGCTGCGGAAATTGTCAGAAGCCTGCATCCCAAGAAAGGGGAAAAAAACCATGGGCAGGAGTTGTAGGCCAAGCTGGATGAGCAAGCAACTCAGAGAGGGGATTAGGAAAAAGCAGAAAGCTTACAGGGAGTGGAAGAAAGGCGGGATTAGCAAGGGAAGCTACCTTGGTGAGGTCAGAACATGTAGGGATAAAGTGAGGAAGGCTAAAAGCCGCATTGAACTGGACCTTGCAAAGGGAATCAAAACCAATAGTAAAAGGTTCTACAGCCACATAAATAAGAAGAAAACAAAGAAAGAAGAAGTGGGGCCGCTATACACTGAGGATGGAATGGAGGTTAAGGATAACCTAGGCATGGCCCAATATCTAAATAAGTACTTTGCCTCAGTTTTTAATAAGACTAGTGATGAGTTTAGCGATGATGGAGGGATGATAAACGGGAATGTGGATATGGAGGTGGATATTACCACAACTGAGGTAGAGGCCAAACTTGAACAGCTTAATGGGACAAAATCGGAGGGCCCGGACAATCTCCATCCGAGGATATTAAAGGAACTGGCGCGTGAAATTGCGAGCCCGTTAGTGAGAATTTTTAAGCAATCGATAAACTCGGGGGTTGTGCCGTATGACTGGAGAATTGCTAACGTAGTTCCTATTTTTAAGAAAGGGAATAAAAGTGATCCGGGTAATTATAGGCCTGTTAGCTTGACGTCTGTAGTATGTAAGGTCTTGGAAAAAATTTTAAGGGAGAAAGTAGTTAAGGACATAGAGGTCAATGGTAATTGGGACGAATTGCAACATGGATTTACTAAAGGTAGATCATGCCAAACCAATCTGATCTCCTCCTTTGAGAAGGTGATGGATTACTTAGATAAAGGAAATGCGGTAGATCTAATTTACCTCGATTTCAGTAAGGCATTTGATACGGTTCCACATGGGGAACTGTTAGTTAAATTGGAAAAGATGGGGATGAATATGAAAGTTGTAAGGTGAATAAGGAACTGGTTAAAGGGGAGACTCCAGCGGGTTGTATTGAAGGGTGAACTGTCAGGCTGGAAGGAGGTTACTAGTGGAGTCCCTCAAGGATCGGTTTTGGGATCGATCTTATTTAACCTTTTTATTACTGACCTTGGCACAAAGAGCGGGAATGTGCTAATAAAGTTTGCGGATGACACAAAGCTGGGGGGTATTGCTAACACGGAGAACGACAGGGATACTATTCAGGAAGATCTGGACCACCTTGTAAACTGGAGTAATAGTAATAGGATGAAATACAATAGTGAAAAGTGCAAGGTCATGCACTTAGGGATTAATAATAAGAATTTTAGATATACGTTGGGGACGCATCAGTTGGAAGCGACAGAGGAGGAGAAAGACCTTGGGGTATTGGTTGATAGCAGGATGACTATGAGCCGCCAATGTGATATGGCTGTTAAAAAAGCAAATGCGATTTTAGGATGCATCAGACGAGGTATTTCCAGCAAGGATAAGGAGGTGTTAGTACCGTTATATAAGGTGCTGGTGAGACCCCATCTGGAATATTGTGTGCAGTTCTGGTGTCCCATGTTCAAGAAGGATGAATTCAAACTGGAACAGGTCCAGAGACGGGCTACTAGGATGATCCAAGGAATGGAAAACCTGTCTTATGAAAGGAGACTCAAAGAGCTTGGCTTGTTTAGCCTGGCCAAAAGAAGGCTGCGGGGGGATATGCTTGCTCTATATAAATATATCAGGGGGGTTAACGTTAGGGAGGGAGAGGAATTATTTAAGTTTAGTACTAATGTAGGCACGAGGACAAATGGGTACAAACTGGATATAAGGAAGTTTAGACTTGAAATTAGACGAAGGTTTCTAACCATTAGGGGAGTGAAGTTCTGGAACAGCCTTCCGAGGGAAGTAGTGGGGGCAAAAGACTTATCTGGCTTTAAGACTAAGCTTGATAAGTATATGAAGGGGATGTTATGATAGGATAGTTTAATTTGGGCAATTGATCTTGGATTATCACCAGATAAGTCTGCTCAGTGGTCTGCGGGGAGATGTTGGATGGGATGGGAACTGAGTTACTGCAGAGAATTCCTTCTTGGGTGCTGGCTGGTGAGTCTTGCCCACATGCTCAGGGTTTAGCTGATCGCCATATTTGGGGTCGGGAAGGAATTTTCCTCCAGGGCGGATTGGCAGGGGCCCTGGAGGTTTTTCGCCTTCCTCTACAGCGTGGGGCATGGGTCGCTTGCTGGTGGATTCTCTGCAGGTTAAGGTCTTCAAACCAGTTTTGAGGATTTCAATAACTTGGTCCTGGGTTAGGGGTTGTTATAAAAGTGGATGGGTAGGGTTCTGTGGCCTGCCTTGTGCAGGAGGTCGGACTAGATGATCATATTGGTCCCTTCTGACCTATGAGTCTATGAGTCTATGAGATTTTATGTAATCAGAGGACTCTAGGAGACAGGCTTTTAATGAAAAGAACAAATATTGTGAGATTTGCAAAAAAAAATTGCACTACTTTGACTTGTCCTGCCACTGCCCTGTCACATCATCTCCCCATTTCTATTGTATGTCACCAATAAGGCACTAGTCATAATTATTCATATCTGCCACCCATGTAGAACAATGAATGTCTTTGAATGACATGAGCCAATTGAACATGTGTTGCAAGATGGGGGGTGCTACAGGAGGAAGTGAGCCTAGGACCATTGTGCTTTCTCCAGTGCTGGCTTACACTCGGGAGGAGTTCTCCATAAATATCCACAAAATTAACTTATTTACCCTCCTAATTCCTCCTTAAAAACTCTCCTCTGCCATGAAACCTATAAAATACTTGACAAGGTTTAGACTGCTGGAGTACCGAGACAGTTGATCAATATTGTCTCATTGTTTCCTTGCATTCCCTTGTCTGCCTGTCTCCATCTGTTGCCTCTTGTCTTATACTTAGATTGTAAGCTCTTTAAGGCATGGATGACTTTTTGTTTGGTGTTTGTACAGCACCTAGCACAATGGGGTCCTCATCCATAGCCGGGGCTCCTAGGTGTTATGATACTACAAATAATTAATAGGAAATGAATGGTGATTTTCCTATACTTGTTGTCTCTGTGTATTAGAACAGTTTTGGAACTCAATATCTCTTTCTCAGCACCGTTTGCATGATCTATCCACCCTCAGTCACACTGACCAGAACCTCATAAGTGTCCCATCAACCTCACTGGTGTGACAACTATGAAGAAAGTTGAAAGCTGAACAAAGCCCCAAGTTATTTTCTAAATACAGTCAAAATGGCAGGCCCATAAAAGTTAGATTTCAGAAATACCATGTAAGAGTGTGTGTAAAGTCCCAAAATGTGATTAGAAAGTATCATTCAAAGTAATAGCCCAGAATCCCAGTGTCAAGGGAGAGAGAAAAATCAAGAAATGAGTTTAATGCCTCTTAGAGGGGGTAATAAAAACACTTAATCCAGCCTAAACTGGTAAATCAAGGGGGCCAGAATGGAGAGAAAAAGAAAAATAGCGAGGGAGAAACATATAGCAAGCTGTGGGAGTTATGACAGCTGAATTCCAATACAATTATTACTAAAGGTACAGGAAGCACTCACATTTATTATTATTATTGGGGAAATTCTGGTAGGCTTTGTTGTGGGGCTTATTCATGTATTGTTAAACTTAAGTTGCTCCCAGGAGAGTGTTATCTGTGGGCAATTACAGGAATCAGTTTATGTATGAATATATTTTTAAGAGTTTTTCAAGGTCATCTAGCATTTGAAATGGGTGCTCATTTATGTAGTGTAAAATTATAAGCATTTATCTATATATGTAATTATCATCATCATCAAATTTTTAAACTAAACATTTAAACTTCAAATTAAGGGGCAAAACACCCCAATAAAAATTCCGCGGGGACTGTCAAGCAGCTTAAAGGGATTTTTTTTTAAAGGGCTAGCCTTCCGCTTCGCCCTTTCTACTTCTCCCTTCTCTGTTCTGTGATTTATCCTTTTCCCTCCCTGATCTCTCCTTCCTTCAGTACTGTAAGGCCCTTGTCCCCAGAACCACTTGCAATACACTTTTGTTTACATAGTGTTCAATACAGAATTTAGGAGGAAGGGCTGGGATTCTATAATGTAAAGAAAATGAACATTAATATACATCAGGTACTGTAAGGACAAGAGCTTTACTGGCCTGTAGAGAGGGACCAAGAGGGAAAATGATGAGAGAAAGAAAATTAATGAATAAAAGGAGGTCTGAAAAATTTTTCAAAGCAATTTCCCTTTCATCAGTTTGACAGTGCCATTTTCTTTCCTTTTGATTTGTTCTTCCTTCTCTTTCATTTAAACGTTGGAATTTTTCTGTTTAAAATGAAGGAAGTAAAAACCTGAGCCGGAGTCTTTGTTGCTTGTAAACGGTTTGAAATTTCTGCATACAGGAAACAATTCAAAGTGCAAGGATTACAGCAGCCAATCAGCATAGAGAGATTTACATACAGTACAGTTATTCAGAAACTGTTCTGTGATTATGCAAATCACACTCACAACCAGAGTGCAGAGATTTGCATTACTGAGAAAAAAATCTCTACAGTTGTGCCTCAGTAACCTTATAGCATCTCTGCACTTTAATTGTATGAGTCACTGTAATAAAATAACTCCAATCATTTTATCCACAGTAGAATGAAAGATGAGACATCTTCCTGAACATTCTGCATGTCCTCAGATGCTCAGACTCTTCGTACACAACATGGGGAACAGTACATTGTTCTTTTTTAGGGGAACAGATATCAGTGAAAGGCCAGGATTTGAGCCTCTATTGGTAGGAACTGTAACAAGGTTTTTAAATTTTGTATTAACTAAGCTTATAGCAGCAATAGTGTAATTGGCCCCCTCTCTTTTCCGTGGCAATAGTTTTATTCCCTCACTGTGGGAAGCTCCTTGGCCTTTGGGAGGAATGGAATTTTTGTATTATAAAGCACATCAACAATGATGAATGTCACTTAAATCCAATGCACCCCACACTGGAATTTTGTAGAGTAAGGTGAAATTTAACATTTTGGACTGGAATCTTGGCTGGTTTGTTAAGAGCCAGCTGATATTTGAATTTCTTCTTTAAAGCATGCCTACTGTCTTTGTACTTATTTAGGCCTGCACATTACATTAAGCATGTGACCTTTAATGTTCTACAAAATGCACTATTTTTAAAGATTTTTGATTCCCTTTTAATCCACATTAAAATAAATCATGCAGTTTTCACTGAAAAATACTGGAAGGAAAGGTACATTTCAGGCGTGTTCACTGATCATTAAAGGAAGACAACATTTTTGTGGCTGCCATCATGCAAGCCACAAATTAATGGCTTTTTACAAAATATCCATGACTTGACATTTTATGATTTGTGTGTGTAGGCAGGGAGATGTGACTGTAAACAATTTAGTCCACACACACAGTTTTTGTGCCAGTATGATTGTATTGAGTACGGATGCAATGTATACCAATATAGTTATGCTGATACAGCCCCATGCCCTAGCAGCCAAAACCATGTCTCTCACTCTGTCTCTCCTGCTCACATTCAACAGCTCTCTCGCGGCCACCCTACAGTGCCCTGTGCCCCTAGCTATCTTTTGTTTGGGTGCTGTGCTGCCTCTCACCATTTGTGGCCTGCATCTAGCCCTCCTGCTGCAGGGTTTGACCAGTCTCAGATGTGCTCAGAGCAGGCCTACAGGTTTGGGCCCTGCTGGCAAGATAGGTATTCCCCTGCCTAACTTAAAAATCCTGCTCCAGGGTCTCTGAGCTCCAGTCTGAGCTATCACTCTGAGTACCATTTTGGCTGGTTTGAAAATGTCACCTGATGGAAGCACAGGCACTTAAAGGTGTTAGGCAGCACCTGAGCTGAGGTTTGGAAAATGCTAGTGGTGCTTACACAATGGACATAGACATATATCTGTTCGAGTGCCTAAATCCCTTTAAAAAGCTAGCCGTTAGCCTCTTTGCGCCTTAGATGCCCATCTACAACATGGGGATAATAGCGCTTTTCTCCATCACAGGGGTGTTGAGAGGACAAATGCATTAAAGATTGAGGCACTCAGACTATCATGATGGGGGACCATATAAATGCATAATATAGCTTGGTTGCATTAATTTTCTTATGGAGCCACTCTGCACTATGCAACCCTCTTTTGGGGAGTGGCAGCGGGGATATACTGGGAGCACTACAGCGCTCACTGATGCTGCGCTGGTGGAGAGCGAGAGAGTTGTAGAGGGCCTGGAGACAGTGTGGAGATGCAACGAAGATCCTGACTTTTTAAGGACCAGGGGTTTCTGTTCCATAAAGAATGATCTGGTGAAACTTTGTGAAGGAAAATTGTGATTTTTTTATCCCCTTGCACAGATGTTTCCAGGCAGGGAAATTATCTAAAGGATGGGTAATACACATGGAAATCATTAAGCTGGTCATCTGATCCACTTCCAGCAGCATGCAGGAATATAGATAGTTGGCTTAACCGAATTCTTTTGGGGCGTGGCTGGCTTACTGGTATTTTGCATCCAATACAGTTCTTTTTTTCTCCATTTTAAAATGATAATACATAACAGTATTTCTCTAAGAGTTAACGCAGGTAGGAAGAACAAGTCATGTTGAAACTGTCAAGGTACAGACTCATGTCACTTTCAGTATATTATGAAATAGTGCATGAAACATGTATGATTTAAAAAAAAATTTCAGCAAGTAATTTCAGAGGCTAATAGTAGGTTATTCTCCTTCATCCATAATGCTGTGCACCATGGGAGCTTTTCAGTCAAACAAAAGGCAAATTCTCGATATTAGGCTTTCCATTTGTTTTCATTGTTATCTTAGAAAGGAAAAATGTGTTGCATTTCAAGTTCATCTCTGTGTACGGACTCCATTCCCAGACCTGCAAACTACAGAATTTTGCATAGTACAAACCATTCATGCCCTTAGTCATATGAACATCAAAGCTGAAAAATAAAAGGTATATCCTATATAAAATTCTAGTCTGCCTCATTTAGATAACAACTTGAACTATAAATTAAACAATAAAGGTGTTCCCAAGTTACCATTTTCTTAAATGCTTTTTTCTTTTCTTGTTGCTCCTAGTAGTTTTGTTTTCCCTATGATATCAGACAATACTGCCTGAATGTGGTCCATGCTGGACTGTGCAGATTACCAAACTAATGACATGAAGCCTTCTTGCTATTGTAACACCTCTATTCTTACAAGTGGGAATTTGGAGTGACAGACCAAAGCTGTTTGCTATCAATTTAGCAAAAATTGCATCTGCCAGATTGCCAAGATCCATTTCAGAGACAAAAATCGATTAATATTCTGATTTGTTACCTGTCATTATTGGTCACACTATATTATACCTTTCCACAAGTTATAGCCTCTAGGGAAAAAAACCTATTCTGTTAAATGTAATGCTTTTCCAAATATATATTTTAATTTGCTTGTACTGTCTACTTTCTATTTTTTTAAGAGCATAGACACTGTTATGATAGCTGCTATTAAAAAAAACCTTAACTCATTCTGGAGGTTAGTCAAGTATCAAAATAACCTATTTGTGTCGCTGTGTGAAATTTTTAAAATGAAAAGGAATTTTATAATTATTATATGCAATATCACCTCAGAAATGCTTCTAATAATATTCTATTAATTGTACTTTATTTTCAGTTGTCAGAAACTAAGTATTATTATTAATAATATATAATTATATGTAGTAAAGAGGCTTGGTCATATAATAATGTTTTGGAAAATATATAACTATATAGTTAATGTTTTGGAAACTGAAAATAAAATTAATCAAGTGTCAGCATTCCTGGTGCATCCACCTGATTTGCTGAAAGGCCCACGAATATGTTTTAATATTTTCTAGTTAAACTGTAAAAATACTTTCTAAAAAAGATCTAGAATATTAGCAGTTGCTTTTCACCATTAGTGTGTCTATCCAACCATATTTTACTTACATGGGATTTTATTCAGTTCATTCATAAACTTCTCCTTTAACTTTGAAAATGCATCTTCTTTTCCACCTCCTGCTCCAGGACTGGCTGGTTCTGTGACATTAATTGGCAGCGAAGCAGCAATGGTGGTGGCTGGTGGTGCGGCCAGGGCCTCGTGACGACTTTCACTCACCATTTTTGTTTCCAGGAAAACAGCTACTGGAAAAATAGAAGCAAAAGAAAATATTTAAATGGTTTTCATATCAACAGGTCTCAAAGATACAGGACATCAGCTGATGCTCCAGCATACTGGGTAAATATCACATCATTAGCATATTGCTTCTTGTTGGTTCATACAATATTTATTAGACTACAGGGAAGGGTCTTTTCCAGAGGCAATATCAATGGCAGTTACTATCTTATGATCCTTCTCCAACACTGCTGAGTTTCGAACTGTTGAATCTGTTAGATACCTCACAGTTGCTATAACCCTGTTGCTTAGATTTAGCTTTTTGCCCTTTAATTTTGAAATTGTAAGTAAACTCGCTGACAGCAGTTCAAGATAAACAAACACTACATTGTATTTACAGAATTGTGTGTGTGTGTGTTGGTAGGGGGTGAGAAGAGAGTCAGAGCCAAGATGTTTATGTAAAATAAATCAAAAAATTATAATCATATAAGAAAAACACCTCCAAGCTTTCTTGCAAAACCAATAATCTACTGTTGCACCTACTTAAGCAGAATTGTACATTATGCAGAACCTGGTTAGCATCCATTCCTGATCCTCAATTTTTGAAAGTAACTTCCCTTCTAGTCATTTCCTATGATGACATTTGCTACAGACAATATTCTCTTAAATGATGCACTTGTTTCACCAGTGTATTCATGAACTATGTCTATGAGGTAGTTAACTGAAGCCAGATTGAAGCAACCACAATGTTGACACACACATACTCCCACATTAACATACTTTTAATGTAATGTTTATTTGAGGTGCATTTTGCAAAACCTTTACTTGAGCTATAGGATAAAGAATTGTTATGGGGCACACGTGGCACAATTTTAGTGTTACCAGAGCGTTGGTTGAAGCAGGGCCGGCTCCAGACACCAGCGGAGGAAGCACGTGCCTGGGGCGGCACATGCTAACGTGCTGCATTCCGTCCATTCTTGGGGCGGCACAGTCCAGGTGGCTTTTTGTTTTTTGCTTCGGCAGTTCAGGCGGCAGTCCAAGTGTCTTTTTTTTTTTTTTTTTTTTTGCTTGGGGCAAAAATGGTAGAGCCGGCCTTGGGTTGAAGTGTTTGTCTTGGTTTAGCAGTGTTCTGATGTTCCACTGTGTCCTAAATATCATTGACTTGACTAATCATCCTTCATTTTTTATTTCAGAAAACCAGAGGGAGAAGGGATTTGAGAGATAACAATCATTCATTATTGCTCCGAGTATACAACTGCTCTCACAGTCCCAGAAGGAACTTGGCCTACAGCCTTCCATAAAGAAATTTAAATAACCACCAAATGAACAAAATCAGACACATGAAAATGAAATGAGCAAAAAACTTCCACGTAGCAAATTCATGTATCAAGACCCAAATCTTTGTCAGCTTACATCATGGGCCTCTTCAAGTTACTCAGGCAATAAGAACAATGAGCAGTCCAGTGGCACCTTAAAGACTAACAGATTTATCTGGGCATAAGCTTTCATGGATAAAAAGCTCACTTCAGATGCACTAAAAAACCCACTTCTTCAGTTAGGCATTGTGATGCTGAGCATCACAGTGCCTAACTTCTAGGTGCCTAGAAAAACCATTGGGATTCACGAAGCCCGAGTTAGGCACTTAGACTCCTGTACAATAAATGGGCAGCGATAGGATCTACAGAAGCCAGCATACTAAGCAGGATGCCGTCTAAGCTAGCCAATAGGCGATGCTGATCAGAGGGATGTGTGCTAAGCCCCATCCTTCTTGTGAAGGTAAGGGCCTAATTCCAAACTGCAGAGGGGCACCTTTCTCTGCTAGCGATTCTCAACTGTAAACCTTCTCCTGGTGTTAGGCCCCTATGCCATGTTTGTAGGCTGAGGACGATGAGGACTTTCTCCCTCGTAACATTTAGCCCAGTGCTTAGGGTACTCATCTAAAATGTTTGAGACCCCCCACTTCAATTCCCCACCCCCTGCTTGAGGGGGAGAAGGGATTTGCCTGCCAATCTGCCACCTCTTGTATGAGTGCTCTAACCACTGGGCTATGGGATATTCTGAGGTGAGGCTCCCTCAACCTCTCCTGCTCAAGCTGCTGCACTCGGGGTAAATAATTAGGGTCATTGGAGTAGAAAGACTGGATCCTGGGTCTCCCATATCCTGGGTCAGAGCTCCAACCACCGGTCTATAAAGTCACTTGTGTTTATGTTTGTGCATTTGCTCTTGTGCTCTCTCATCCCCACCCCTGCTCCCCTGAGACTGAAGATGTGTTTGTTACATGCTGTGTGCACTAGCTGATTTCTGTTAGCCTGTTTTTTGTTTGGTTACTGGCTGTTTTTTTGTTTTAGGGGCACTGTTGGGTCTCCCTCTTTGCCTTAGGTGAGGGTTCTCCATGGGGCCCACTTCAGATGGGTTTAGCGATTTGACCCGCAAGTAAGATGTTTTGTGTGTGTCTACTCTCTCCTGCACTAGGGAGGATATGTTGCTGACTGTAGGCAATGTTATTGCCTGTGCTAATATAAAATCTGCCTTTCAAATGAGTAAATCTATAGCAATTTTCCTGGTCCAGGAGCAGTTTGTGAATTGTTTGGTATAGGAGGGACTTCGGGTGAAGGAGTCTTTTGTTCATGTTTTCCCTTGTTTACTCCTGCTGCTGAAGTAGTTTTTTCCAAAGTCCCACATGTCCTTCACAATGAGATGATAGTGTCTGCTTTCTCCCATTATGGGAAGGCAGTTTCTGCTGTTAGGGTATTTCTGTTAGGATGCAAGAACCCAAATATGAGGCATGTTATATCATTCTGGCACCAGGTTTATGGGGCTCTAAATAACCCCGAATAGCCCCTGAACCCGTTTCCACATAGATGGGGTGGATACGACAGTATTTGCTACCTCAAACCATGAAATATTTCTTGTGTGGTGGCCCTGGTCATTTGAAGGTTTCCTGCTCACTGCTGGCTAGGAGGTCCCTGGTAAGAACGTGAGACCCGAGAATAGTGAGGAAGGGGCTGGGACATCAAGGGAGCAGCAGGAAACAGCCTGCAACTGTACTGAAAGATTCTACTCCCCCCCACAACCCCCAGCCATATATGGTCTGCTGTTGTCCAGGGAGCAGCTCCTCCTCTTCTCCAAGGAAACCTCTATTAATGACTCAATCACTTGTACTGGACAGAAGCAAGTCTGGAGGTTGAGGAGCCCCTCCCTGCGGAGGAAGGAGAGACATATTCTAGAGATGGAGGTGAAGAACAAACCAACAAGACATTTATCCGAAATTATGTCTAAAAGGGCTAAGATGTTGGAAACCCCTGAGCTGCTGGCAGTGGCTGAGAATGGAGCTGCATGCCCTGAAAAGGAGCAGAGTGTTGCAATGGGTGGTAGCTCCATGCGTGGAGCTCCCAGTGGGGTACTGCCTTCCCCTGGCATGGTGAGTCCTCAAGCCTCCAATCCTGCATGCTGCAGTGATGATGCTACCTCCCACTCTTGGGAAAATAGATATGTCAGCATGATCCTTCATGAATAATGAGAATGTTACAATAGCAGCTCAATGTTCTTCTGAGCTGGTGGAGTCTGAGGGAGAGGAAGAAGATGATGAGGATCTCTCTGACTCTTCACTGGTTCCTGATGTCCCAGCCAGTCAGCTGTATAGAAAGGGTGGGTACAGCATGATGGAGATTAGTAACTTTTTAGATAGCACTAAAGAGAAGCGGAGAATTGACATTGAGGCCTATTTCCCTGATTTAGTGTTTCATTCATTCATCTCTGTTGCAGGGTTTGCATCTGAGTCTGGCGGTATTACCAGCGAAGAGTCTGTGGCTGAGCACCTGTGGCCATGTTGCCAAGCAGCAAGAGTCTACAACTGGTATTAGGGGAAACCAGATCCTCCTGCTCCAAGTTGCAAAGCAGGGTGACTAGCTGTTTGGATATGTAGTCTGTGGGGCAGATGCCACAAAGTCTACTCTCTAGGTCACTTCCTATCATGGCTTCTGCCCCTCCAAAGTCACAACGGAGTCAGCTTATGGACTCACCAAGGGGGCTTCTCTATGACTGTGTCCCGGAGGCTTCTCTTTGTTAGTCGTGGCCCGCCCTTCCTGGTCTCAATGGGGGCCTCCAGCAGCTCAGCAGTGGGGTCTGGTCCAGGTGGTGAGGAACTCCTGCAGCCTCTCTTAGGATCTACAAGCCTAGGGCTGCTCCCTTGTGTAGTCTGCCCTGACTGAGCTGGGATGCTCCCTTTTGAGCTCTGCCTCAATTGTGAGCATGCCCAGCAGGTGTGGCTGGGCAGGGCATCTGGGCCCAGAGCTGCTCATTAACCCTTTTTCCCTGGTATGGGGCTTATACACCCCACCACAAGCACAAAGAGGGATACTTTGGCTGATTGTAGGAAACATTTCCATCTCAGAAAGTTGTTGAGCAAGGTGAGGAAATGTGTGGAGAGGCCTCTCCATGGCTCATTTTGCTCAAAGTATTTTCACTTTTCATTGTTTCTCTCTGGTCCTTGACACTCTCCTTCTAGAGTCTATGGTGCTGCTCAACTTTGGCACTCTAACTCTTAATGGATGCTGGGATGGTCATAAAAGGGCACAACCCTTTGAATTTCTCAGACAAAAATGGGCTGATGTTATCCTTTTGCAAGAGATGCATTCGGACTCTGATAATCAGGGAAACTGGTTGAAGGAACAGACAGCTTCCTTGAACCAATGTCACTGTTGGGGTGGGTGTTCTCTTTTCCCAGGGTGCAGTGGCACAGATCATCTCTATGAAGGATACTGTGCAGGGTTGGCTCCTTCAAGAGGGAACATGTACCAGCACTTTTGTTTTCAATCTTTTTACTTTGCATGCCCCTACTCTGAGGCGACATCTTTTCTCCTTTCTACAGACACTTGCTCCTGCCATGCTTGACTGTGATCCTCTGATATTATTGTCCTGGGAGGAAATTTCAGTTGCACTGTACATTATGTTTTAGACAGGAACCATGAGCAGTCACACTCTCTGTCAGTCAAATAACTATATTGTCTCCTGCAGACCTTTGGACTAGTAGATGTTTGGAGATTCTCTCACCCCACTTTTAAGCAGTACTCTTGGCTGAAGGCTACTCCCCATACGGTCTCGCGGGATTACACTGGATCACTTTTATACCATTAAGGCCAGCATGAATATGTATGTTCAGTTTTTCATGTATCCCACTCATTTGTCTGATCATCATCATATTTCTGTCAGTGTGTTTCTTCTTGTTCCTGCCTGTGCTGCCCACTGGCACTTTATTACTAAATCACTACAGGACTTGAATTTCACTTAGATGTTTGCTGTGTTTTGGGAGTGTTGGAGTAGCACAAGGCCTTGTACTAGTCCCTGAGACAGTGGTAGGATGTCAGAAAAGTCCAGATTCAACTGTTCAACCAACAGTATACCCATGCTGCCACGTGGTCTTTGCATCAGGCCATCAGTGCCCTGGAATGAGACATCTTGGGCTTTCATGGCAATCTTGATGTGTGAAACCAGGTGCAGATTGACCAAACCTTAACTGAGGATTATCAGATCCTGAAGTGCTTGTTGGAAGAGAAGGTGCAAAGGAGCTCTGGTTCAGGCCCATTTTACTCAGCTGCATAAAACCGATGCTCCTACAATGTTCTTTTTCGGGTTGGAGAAAGAGTCTATGAGCTGTCAGGAGATTTTTGCCTACAGCTGCTGGGTGGTCATCTGACGGCTGACCCTGTTGAGAGCTGGAAAGCAGCTGTTTCTTTTTACATCACTGTGTACTCACCAGATGCCTGTGATGTGCTGGCAATAGAGGAGCTGGACCAGGGGTTACCCCATCTGACTGGTGAGGAACAGCAGTGCCTGGACACCCTTCTATCACTGCAGGGTTTCCAGCAGCTCGCTACAGACAAAGCCACAAATACTGATGGGCTGCAATCTGACATTTACAAGCACTTCTAGCATCTTATTGGCCCTGACTTTTTTTCTAGTAAAAGAGTGTATCCAGGGGAAAGAACTGCCCCTCCGTGGATGCAGGGTAGTGATCTCAAAAAAGGGGATCTCTGTGATTCATGGAACTGGAGACCTATTTCTCTTCTCTGATTATAAGATTTTATCCAGGGCCTTAGCTAACTGACTGAAGGACTATCTGGACTCTTCAATACACCCCGATCAAACATATTGTATTCCTAAACACTGTATTTTTGGTAATTTGTTTTTAATGGGTGATGTACTACTGTTACCAAACTTTGTAATCTGGATCTGGGGCTTATTTCAATGGACGAGGAGAAGGCCTTTGACAGAATTAACCATAACTTTCTTTTATAAAGGATGGAAGCTTTTGGTATTGGGCCAGAGTTCTCTTCATACATTTCTTAATTGTACCATAATGTTTTTATTTTCCTAAAAGATTAAAGGGGGTCTTAGCCTCAACTTCCCAGTTCACAGAGGCGTTTGTCAGTGGTGTCCTATGGGATACTATATGCTTTTAGTTTGGAGCCATTCCTGCACCTCCTCATAAACTGTCTGACTGGCTTTTCTCTGCCAGTTTTCCTCACATCTGACAGTGACGTGCAGGCACTGTGCGCTTGTTTACAAGTGTATGAACAGGCATCATCTGCCGGCACTACTGGGCTAAGAGCAATTCAGTCTTACTGGGTTCTTGGCAGTGTAGCAGTCCCTCTTTGTTGCCCCAACAATTCCTATAGGGGACCTCTAAGACTATCATGTTAGGGGTCTTTTTTGCATCTGAGCAATATAAGCTAAGGAACTAGGAGGCAGCCAAGGAGAAAGTGCAAGATCACCTGGCAGAAATGGCACTAGTTCCTTCCAGGACTGTTTTTGGGGACAGGTTTTTGATTGCCAACAAAACTGTGGCCTCAATGTTGTGGCACCGGCTAATGTGTCTGGGACCCTCCCCAGGCTTTTGGGACAGTATTCAGAGGTATATTAACCATTTTTAAATAGTTCTCATTGGTTGTGCCCTGCTTTGCTGTTCCTGTCATTAGATGAAGGAGGCCAGAAGCTCACTGATTTAGTCAGTCTGGTGGCAGCTTTTTGCCTCTAGTCTGTTTACCATTTGCTGTACTCTGACTCCCTGCTGGCCTGGAAGTCTCTTGCTTTTTCTCTCCTCCGTCGTGCTGGGGGGATGTACTTTGACTCTCACCTATTTTTATTGGCACCTGTTCAGTTACAGAGTCTAGTTTTGCTTTGATTCTATAATGGTCTCTAATGCCTGGTGACTTCTGCGAAGAGCACAGCATGAGCAGGTGTTTTCCAGTTTATGGCTCTTGGAAGAGCTGCTGTTTTTTAACCCACGTTTTCCTGATGAAGTGCTCTCCTCCAGGAGCCTGTTGCCTGCCTTTATGCAGGCTGGGTTGACCAAGCTTTCCTACCTGATTGTTTCTAGTTGGTCAAGCTGGAAGTTGACAACAACTCTTGCTATTCAGACCAGAATCCGGTCTGTGCATTTTTTGGACAAGGTCCTCACTGAATTCCAGGTGTTGCTTTGGCAAAAGACTGCTCAGTAGTTGTAGTATGTTTTTGCAAAGATTGCAGAGATTGAATCCTGAATCCTGTATTCCCCTCCCTAGCTGTGGATGAGATCCTTGTGCAACCAGGCAGATTGTTGATACTGGAAGGATTTGGTGAATGTTCCTTTTGCAACCCCCCAACCAAGAAGCAACTCTGTAATATATGAGTCAAAGTGCAGCATTTTGCCACCCTCTCTGATCTTCCTGATTCAGCCTGTAGGATGCCTCTGTCCCTGGTGACGCTTTTAGTTTGGAGCCATTCCTGCACCTCCCCATAAACTGGAGTACATTGTACAAACCTCTTCCTAAGTGCTTCAGTGACTTGTAGCAACCAATTATTCTGTGCACCATATTACCCCGAGGCATTTGTCCAGTATCCCTTTTGCTTGGTTTCAGACACCCCCTGTTTGATTCCTCTTTTTGTTTTTTTGCAGCAGTTTTCAGTGGTTTGGGATGAGTTTTCTCCAAGCCTCTCTTTGTTCTGGGAATGAGACAGTGCTCTCATTTGGATGGGTTCTGAGTCAGGCAAAACCTGCCCTTTTGAAATCTCACAAGAACATAGTAGCTGGGGTTATGGGGTGAGATGTGCTAGAGCTGTTCCACGTACACCATTGTGGCCCAGCTATGGACTGATTATACTTTTCATAAACTGACATGTAACCTGGACACTTTTCGGGTGACTTGGTGTTAATATTTTGAGTGAACTTGGTGATGATGCTTTAGTGATTCATGTTAAATGTTCACTTAATTAAGCTATGTTTCGCTTTATTTTATGAATATCTTTTGTGTGTATATTTTGTAATTTTATAACATTTTAAAATAGTGAGCACTCACCCACTACGTGGGAGACCCAGAATCCAATCACCCTGCTCCAATGACTGTATTGATCCATAGTGCAACAGGTTCAGCAGGGAGAGATTGAGAGAGCCCCACATCAGACTATCCCAGAACCCACTGGTTACAGCACTCACATGAGAGTTGGCAGCTAAGTTCCCTGTAAGCTGCACGGCCATGCAGCAGCCTATTTAATGCCACACAGGCACTCAAGAAACCTGCCTGGGGACCTGCTGTGGTCAGGGGAGGGGCATCCCTCCCCCAGCTCCCACCTAGGGCGACCCCCAACCTGCTGTGGCCAGGGCACTCCTCCTCTGGCCCCAACACTGCTGTGGTGCATCCGGCATGACTGAAGTGGCCCGGCCCCAGTCACGACCGGGGTGGCCTGGCCTGGATTGGACCGGATCCAGGCAGGCTAGGGTGGCCTTCCTCTGGCCCAGACCTGCTGGGGCTGGGGGAGGGATGCCTATTCTCCAGCCCCAGAGCAGCTGCAGCATGGAGGGCTGCCTCTTCCCCCCATCCCAGGTGCTGCTGTGGGGAGAGAGAGCTGGGGGGAGTCCTTTCTCCCTACTGTAGCCCCTGAGCACCCTCCTGCACCACAAACCCCTCATCCTCAGCCCCACTCCAGAGTTCGCACCCCCAGCCAGAGCCCTCATCCCCTGAACCGTAACCCTCTGCCCCAGCCCTGAACCCTTCATCCACGGACCCACCCCAGAGCTGAGTGCCCCTGTGTTCCTTGTCCTGCTCTTTGCTTTTTATCTTATTCTCTGCATTCTGCATCTGCCCTGTGCAGTTTCCAGCCTAATAGAAAAGGACAACGATGGTGATGCACCAGAGGTTATATGATACAGCTTTGTCTAGTATTTAATTTCTTATGTTATTTGCCAACATGAATCTATTTACCTATTGCCTATAATGGTGTGGGAGAAGTTCAATAGTGGCTTGATCTAAAGCACACTTAAGTCACTGGAAATATTCGTATTGGTTTCAGTGGACTTTGGATCAGGTCTTAGGACTGTAACTCTCCCCAGTCACTGCCCACAATTACATTAGGGCAAAATGAAAATTGCAGCATTTGTGCCCAGTACTAAAAAACATGCCAGCTATTTCAGACTAGAAGGATCTCTCTCCATATGCTCTGATGAATGCCAAATACTATGAAACAAAACACGCAGCGCCGTCAGCTGTATATTTTAGTGTTATTTTTATGTTGTAGCATTTTGTCAATGAATGCCAGTTAAATCAGAAGCAGAGTCTACGATATATCATAATTAAATTAAAATTACATTGCTTAATTGTAATATATTGCTTAATTATTTCAGGCCTGGCAGTTGAATATCCTCACTTGTGATAGAAGACACAATTTCCAGTGATGACTTTCAGCTAATTAAAAATTAAGGCAAATGTTGTAATTTATTTACTTATAATTTTGGAGTCACATTTTAAAAAAATGTACTGGAAGAGCAAATTTGAAATGTTTCTTAAAAAAAAAGTAAGGAAAAATAACGAAACAAGTAGATTCCTCTGATCTCGAGGAACAGTCCTCTCTAGATTCATAGTGCAGTAAGAGGTCACTATATCTAATGAGGCATGCACAAACACTCTGAGACTTGCCATAAAACCTTCCACCTTTACATGCCAAAGACAGTCATATTTCTAAAAGATGTGTACAGGCTTAAAAGAAAAAAAAATCGTGATCCAGAAAAGTTCCGTGCACTAAATTTCAAGCTTCTGAACAGCACGTAGGTGCACAGAGATGGCACCCAAAGGCTGCCATTATCATATTACTATCCTATTCCACAGGGATGGTATAAACACTGTAGTGGCGTTATTATAGAGCATAGAGTCTGAATGATTAGTGTACCGTTCTTTTGTAAAATAAAGATTACTTCAATACTATAGTTTATTTGTGAAGGTAAAGCTTTATACAATAGTAAAATAATTGCCATTTATGAAGTGACAGCCAAAGAAACAAGCACACAAAATAATCAAAACTAAATTTAGGTTAAGAAATAAGTAGCCATGGAATGCAGTTATGATTCCCTTTGCATCATTAATACAGTTTTATTATATGATTATACTGACCTCTGTGGAATATTACATGTGGATTTACAGTTATAAGAAAAAGTGCAGTTTCCTTGTGTTATATTCTAATGCATTTGCCAAGTAGAGTAATACTGTCAACATTGCATGACTTTGAAATACCCCACAGACAATTGTTATCCTTATGCATACTGATTCCTTTGTGTATCACTACTGCTATCCACACGTTAGTGCTGAGTTTATTAGAAGTCATATTTAAAACCTAGATATAAAACAAAGAACCAAACAAGCCAAAAGAGAATGTAGAAGTGTTATTGGGAGCTCTTATTAAGGAAAATTGTTCTCTTCTATATAGAAATTTGCAGGAATTAGACAGTAACTCTGGGAAAGATGATAATCTGGACCACTAAGAATGCTAGAATTTATGGCTCCAATCTCCACTATGCATGAATGATCGCTAGAGAATGGACATTCCATTAGTGTCAACTCAATTTCTTCCTAACTCTTCCTCTGAAGAAGGTAATACCTTTTTAGAGCAGGTATGACACTGTTAATTCTTTAGTATCTGAACAGTCTACAACCACACAAATATGAAAATCTTGGGGATTCATCAGAGGTTTCTTTATGGAGGCACCCGCTTCTGCCCAGCTGTCCCTTCAGAAGTCCTGCTGCAAGGAGATCCCTTGGAACCCATCTCGAAGGGTCATAATGAGAAGCGGGAGGCAGTGGATGTAGACAGAGTTGATGTAACCTATGGGGGCAGAAGGGGTTTCAACCCATGATTTAACCTTCCTTCTTCCCCATCCATAGGACTGGAGAGTTGGAGAAGAGGGAATATACTGCAGAGGCAGCACTTTCCCCTTTCAAACACATGCACACTGAAGCTGAAATCTGAACATCTCACAGGAAAATGGAAGGAGGCTGACCTCATTAGAATTCTGCTTGACCTGCTCTAAAGTGTTCTTGAAAAAAAATCTGAACTACTTCTAATAGGCAAAATCTTTGTTATCCTTTCAAGACATGCCAATTAGAGATGTGTGAAATGCTCACAGTGAAACCCCCCTCTCCTCCCCAAGCAGGTGAAACTTGTCAGTTTCAGGTTTCATTGAGAGTGAAGCTCACCAAAGTACATCACCTTTTGGCATTCCTTTAGGATGTGCAGGCTGGAGTCTAAACCAGTCAAGTTTCTATGGTTTTCTGCTCTGTACATTATGGGCATATCAGGTCCCAGAATGGGGTACACTATAGATCAAGCACAGCAGGAGCAAAAGGATCTGGTGGAACATGTTTAGCCTTGTTGACAAAGAATTGGCGCCATCCCTTCAAGGCAGAGGAATTGAGGAGAGCAGGCCTACCTTGTCTTTGTTTGCTCCTTTATATCCAAACTGAATGAGCAAGGCAGCTTGACCAGTGAGAGACTTATTGGAAAGTGTCTATTTTATTTTTCCCCCGATCATTAATATGAAGATTTTTAGAGATGTTTGAGATCTTTGGCCATTTCAAAATATTGCATCAGGATCAACTCTGAACCTCATCAATGCCATTAAAAAAGAATTATCAATTTAAAGGAGTAAGTAACATGATCTGCAAAGTACTAACTGTATTTTTTTACCACCCTCTTACAAATTAAAATGGCTGAAACTATATTTTTTTTTAAAGTTCTGTTATGGCAAGTTTCATACCAGAATATTTTTCGATTGGCGGTTATAAAACTCTGAGCAATGACTGTGGTGCAGCTACAGTGAAGGGTACAGTGCTTTAATCAGAATCAAATATTGGAAGTTTGCTTCCAGATAATGCATGGCATATACAGTACAGTAGATCTATTCAGCACCCCAAACATATTCACCACAATAATTACATTCAGCTTTGAACATAATTACAAAACACAGTCTAGGAAAAAAGCCCACTAAGATAAAACTAAATACTTGGCAAGTAAAAATTACTTCAGTTGCTCTATCATTTTCTGTTTACAGCTATATCCTATAGCACAATGAAGGCGAGAGACAATATTATTAACCTTCAGTGACAGTAGGGCAGGATAAGTATATACTGGGAATGGAGAAAGGTTTCACATTATACTGAAAATGTACCAAATTCCATTAGTTTTTTCTTTAAATGAAGTGAATTCATCATTAACAAAATGGAAGCATTAGTAGAGTGTCTAAAGATATCTGAAATAAATGACCTCTTCCCAGGTTTAAATATTCTGGTGTTAATAATACATTTCTTCCTCATTCATCTCCCCATTAATGAAACAGCCTATCTTTCGAGCTTCAGTAACTGACATTTATTTTAAAAAGACAAGCTCCAAAAAGAGCTTTTCTAAGCATTTTGTAAAGATAGGCTTGTAACTATCTTTTCAGAAGACTGGAAGGGTCACAATAAAGATGTTATATCAAAACAGCCATTTCAAACCTGCCACAGAGCCTTCAAATACAAACTGTATTTAGTACGGTTTTAAAGAAGGTACAGGAAATGGCCAATGTTTCTTGTGAAAAAGGCAACATGATGGAGGTGGAATTGAAATCTCCCTGGGATCTATCACAGAATATCAGGGTTGGAAGGGACCTCAGGAGGTCATCTAGTCCAACCCCCTCCTCAAAGCAGGACCAATCCTCACTTAGATTTTTGCCCCAAATCCCTAAATGGCCCCCTCAAGGATTGAACTCACAACCCTGGGTTTAGCAGGCCAGCGCTCAAATCACTGGGTAATGTTGCCCTTTATGTGGAAGGAATGTATATGTGAACAATTATGAGCATTATCTGCCTATATAATAGATCCTGTCAAACTAACTTGATATCTTTTTTGATGAGAATACAAGTTTGGCTGATAAAGGTAATAGTGTGGATGTAATAGACAGACTTCTGTAGGGTGTTTGACTTGGTAACACATGACATTTTGATTAAAAACCTAGCATATAAAATCAACATGGCATATATTAAAAGGATAAAAAATCAGCTAACAGCTAGATCTCAACATGTAACTGCAAACAGGGAATCATCATCGAATGGGTCTGTTTCCACTGTGGTCCTGCAGGAATCAGTTCTTGGTCTTGCACCACTTAACATCTTTATTAGTGAGGTGGAAGAAAACATAAAATCATCACTGATACAGTTTGAAGATAAACACAAAAAAATTGGAGGAGTGGTAAATAATGAAGAGGACAGGTCACTGATTCAGAGCAATGTAGATCACTTGGTAAACTGGGCATAATCAATATATGTTTTAATGTGGCTAAATGGATACATCTGTGAACAAAGAATGTAGGCCATACTTAAAGGATGGGGGACTCTATCCTGGGAGGCAGCAACTCTGAAAAAGATTTGGGGGCTGTAACATTCCAGGATGCAATCCAGACCAATGAGGTGCTATTCAGTGTTCCCTCTAATTTTTTATGTCCATGTGCAGGACACATCACCTCCATATTGGTGCACATAACAAAATTCATGTGGTGGGAGTTGGAGTGCGGGGGGGGGGGTGAGAGCTCTGGCTGGGGGTGCTGGCTCTAGGGTGGGACTGAGGATAAGGGGCTCGGAGTGTGGGAGGAGGCTCAGGGCTGGGGCAGAGGGTTGGGGTGCAGCAGATTCAGGCTTTGGGGTGGGGCTGGGGATGAGGAGACTGGGGTGCAGGCTGCCCCAAGGCTGCAGTAGGGAGAGAGTACTCCCCCCAGCCCTCTCTTGCAGAGTGGCCACAGCAGCTTGGGGCTGGGAGAGAGGCGCTTTTCCCTGGCCATGACAGCTCTAGCGGGGCTGGGCTGGGCCGAGGGAGGTGCTCCTCTTTCTGGCAGCTCCAATGGTCCTGGGGAGGGACTACTCTTCCCAGCAGCTCCTGTGGGCCTGGGCTGAGCCAAGCCAAAGGAGGGGCTCATCTCCCCTGGCCACAGCAAGTCAGGGGCAGGTCCGTGCTGGGGCTGGCAGGGAGGGGTGCCTGTCCCCGCTGCGGCAAGTCCATGCTGGGGGAGAGGCATCTCTCCCTGCCACAACCCTGAGCCCCTGCATGAGGCTTAATAGGCAGCTGCACAGCTTAAAGGGAACTTAGGTGCTGCATCACTCCTGCACTGCAACTTTGTGAGTGACCCAAGTTGGAAGCCACAACAGCAAAGCATTGTGGGGCACCCAATCAGCCTGTCCGTATGTAGGTCATGCTGAGAGTGTCTGTGTATAGCCTTAGCCCTGGTCCAGCAACTCTGACCACAGCAACTTGTCAGCACACTCCAGCTATGCACTGACTTCCAGCAGCCTTGGTTACTACTTGCAGGGTGAATTTCCCCCAAGAACATGTTTTGCACTGTCCAGCCTCTCCTGGACAGTTCAGATATTTTAGGTTTGTTGCTGCTGGCAGGGAACAACATAAAACACTTTGCAACCCCAAATGGAGTTACTCGAACAATTCACAACACTTGATTTGTTTTGATTAAAGAATAAAAAGTTTATTTAATTACAAATGGAGATTTTAAGTGAGAACAAGACATTAAAGTTAGAAATAGAAGAGAAATAAAGATAAAACGCTTCCTAGACTAAAACTTAGTGAACTAAACTTGATTCAAGGTGAAATCCCTTACCACATGTTTCCAGTAACATTGCTGACCAAATTCTCAGGCCAGGATCTGTACGCAAAGTCCAACAGCTGTTTCTTTTGTCTTCTTAGACGAAAGAGAGAGAGAGAGATTGATAGGGAGAGATAAGCTGGGTTTTTTTGCCCCTCTTTTATAGTTCAGTCACCCTTTGGACATGCATTTTCCTGAGCGTTACCTTTAGAGAAAGCTCATTCCCACTAAGGATGGAGAAAAGGAGTCTGGTGTTAAAGGTTCCATGATGTTGATCCATGATCTGTTTCTTCCTGCCTCCCTTCCTTGCCAAAAAAGGCCACTTATAGCTGATTGACCATCAACTTTGATGACAGCTAGCTAGAGGTGTCAGCTTGTCCTCTGTCTTTGAAAAACCGATTTACCCAGACTTGTCTGGTAAACACATTTCAGACCTAATTTCAGCTTATGTTTATAACTTTATAATGTTGTTGCACACATTTCATCATGATATTTTTGACCAGTGAGCTATTAGTTTTCAAATGATGCCTTACAAGGCATATTTTTACAGAGATTATTACAAATGTATGCAGGGCGTGAATATAAGGGTACATTCAATCACAGGGGTCATGGATCCCAATCTGATGCTATGGCTAAGGGAGCTAATGAGATTCTGGGATGCATAAACGGGAATCATAAGTAGAAGTATAGAGGTTAATTTACCTCTATATTTGGCATCGGCATGACTGCTGCTGGAATATTGCATCCAGTTCTGGTATCCACAATTCAAGAAGGATGTTGATAACTTGGAAAGATTTAAAGAGGAGCCACAAGAATGATTAAAGGAGTAGAAAACATGCCTTATAGTGATAAGCTAAATAGATAGAGCACCTTGAGTCTACCAAAGAGAAGGTGAAGGGGGAACTTACAGTCTGTAAGTACTAAAAGGGGAAGAAATATTTGATAAAGGGATCTTCAGTCTAGCAGAGGAAGGTATAGAATGATTCAAAGTCTGGAAGTTGAAGCTAGACAAATTCAGACTGGAAATATGGTGTAAATTTTTAACAGTGAGCGTAATTAACCATTGGAACAATTAAGAATGGCCATACTGGGTCAGACCAAAGGTCCATCTAGCCCAGTATCCTGTCTTCCGACAATGGCCAATAACTAAGGGTCATGGCGGAGTCTCCATTACTGACAAATTTTAAATCAAGATTGGCTGTTTTTCTAATATATATGCCGTAGGAATTGCTTTGGGGAAGTTCTATGGCCTGCGTTATACAGGGGGTCAAAGTAGAAGATCAGAATGGTCTCCTCTGGGCTTGGAATCTGTGAATCTGTATGTTAAGAATAGACCCCTCCAGCAGCTCTTCAAGCTTATAGGATCTATCAGGCCAGCTGACAGCTGTACATAATCAATATTAAAACTGCTTTCTGATGCTTGCCAGATAAATCATATTGAGAACCTTATTGTGTCTGTCGTGGGAATAATGTGGCTGAGAGTTGAACACAGACCTTCAGCTTTAATTTAACACGCTGAATAGCCTCATAAAGCGAACACCAGCCACAGGCACACGTCTAAGCTATAAAGGACCGGATACACAAAAGTAGATAGGTGTTTAAATCCCTGCGTTAGGTATCTAAATAGTACCTTTTTGGCATCTCTATGGTACACAAAACTTATGCTGAACCCTGTAGGCACCTAGATTTTTGCAATAAAAGTTACCAGAGGTGCCTATGTTTCTACCTCTGGGCATGTGTACTTGCTGCCTCTCTCTAGATGTCCACGTGTCTATCTCCTGCCAAAGCCCCAGTATAAGACTGGCATTGGCTAACTAAGTCATGTGCTGGGCCCGATCCAGTAGGTGCCCTCTGAGCACATCTACTAGCTTGTGCCCCTCAGGCAAGTTCGCACAAAATAGCTATGGGGTGGGAGGAGGACATCAATTATAACTTTTAGCCCAGGGATGAGAATACTCATCTTGGATGTGGGAGACCCTGCAGTTGAAGTCTCCCCTCTGCCTCAGGGGGAAGAAGGGATGTGAAAAGCGGTCTGACATCTGTCAGAGCTAACCACTGACCTATGGGATATTTAGATGTGGGGTTCCTTCAATATCTCTTGTTGAAGCAGTTGCTTAACTTCAAAAATCATCAGCTCACTGCAGTCCTAACTTAGGGACCTATCTCTGAGAGAGGGTCACACATCCCTCTGGTCAGCATCTTGCATTGGTTAGCTTAGGTGGCTCCTTGCCTAGAATTCTGGCTTTTGTGAAGGTGCCACTCTCCCCCCATTCATTGTATAAAGTGTGTAGGGGCCTAACTCAGAGTTTGTGAATCCTAATGATTTTCTAGGTGCCTAAAAGTTAGGTGCTGTGACGCTCAACACCTAGTTCCTTTTGTGTATCCAGGCCAAAGTTACTGTTTTGCGAATCAAAACATTTCTCCAGGGCTATAGTACTACATTAAAACTGTCATCGGTCTCTTGTCATACACAAAGCTGAAAAACAGCCACTCAAAAAGCATATGGTACTATCAAGCCCTGTTACCGGTACATGGCCATTTAAAAGCTCTAGGACTACCACCTTTCATTGGTTAGGCAGATAACACAAATGAACATTAACTCCTGGTTCAAAACGATTCTGAACTTTCTTCCAAAGAAAACTGTGTTTCTAGGCCAAACGTGGATTTGCAGTAACTGTATCAAGAAGAATAAATGGCATATAGAATTTCTATCTTAGTCTCTAAATTGCATTTGCTTCCATTAATTTTCATTTTGCGACATGCCTAGACAATATATCAGCCCAATATAATGATAAGTAATATCAGTCAACATTCAGTTTCTGGGTGGGATTTTCAGAAGTGCTCAGGACTAGGGTATCTTTGCTTTCACAGAAGTCATCAGTAAACCTCCCACTGATTTCAATGAGAGCAAAGGTAGGCCAACAAATACTTATGAAGTGAGTGATTTTGAAAATTCCAGCCTTACCAACTTGATTGCAATACCCATTCCACTATGCAAAGAGAGTGTCATAATAGCCATAATAGCAGCTATAAGGCAGACATAATGGCCTAAAAGTGGCAATTTGGAGTAGAGTAAAAGACATCATCCTGATAAACAAATCTCCATCAAACATTCTCAATACTTTCCCCATTAAATGGGCTATGCACTGAAGCCAGGATTTGACCCTAAATACAGAAATTCTTAGTAACCTGTTTTTTCTTAATATTAAAGGAAACTGTGCTGGAGACAAAGTTGTATCTGTAGATGTTGACATTGTTGCTGTGTAGCAAGCAAGATTGGTAAGACTATCGAGCCTGCCAAAATGTCTGAATGCATATAATTTAACCGCACTATCTCCCGCGATTATCTGCGAATGCTGCAGTAAAATGACTGAGGTCCTTGCTCTTAACCATAATTATGAATAGGAATGAAGGAGAGAGAAAAAAGCTACATGCCTCCCACATGATCATTCTGTCATCTTTCACACTTACATCTTGTTTCCTGAAGCTTTAATCTGCATTTGTACTCCCCTGATATTTACTTCCAACAGACTTCTTTTATACTGCAGCACAAAACAAAGAACTCACATAAAAATGAATGTTCAACTGCATTTAGGCATGAAATTTTAATATAGTCCAGAGAGATTTCTTGATGTTTCAAAATAATTTTAGAGTAATTCTACAAATAATGAAGCCTTTTATATCAATAAAATTCTTGTTGGGTGTATTGCATAAAATCAATTTCTATTCACATATTTGGCTACTGTCAAATCACTGTCTTTAAAAAAAGACTAGAAACTTATAACAAGCCATAGAGATTAAATATGAAGGGATAAAATTCATAAGCAGTAATACAACAGAAATTGTAAAATTCATGAAAGACATGCTATTACTGTAACATGCTTTCTTTAATATCTGAAGGCCACAATTCCAAATTCACGTTTTTTCCCATTTGAATTTTCCTTCAATTGATATTTCTTATTTGTTCAAATTTCTGCACTCAGTAACCATGGGATTAGTTAAATTAATTAGGAACATACAGGATGATGCATGCATTAAAGTATTAAATACAGGGACCTGAGAAGCACAATTTAGTGTTACCTCACAGTGTAGTTAATCCTTAGAATTAGGTTGCGAAATAGCTGGTACTTTAAAACGTGGTTCTACTCTGACAAGTGGCTATATCTAATGGCACCTTCTTTCTGAAAAGATCTGTTCTCTGTGTATATTCAGTCATATCTGTTGACTTTAATGATTAAAGAATCTGGATTTAAGTATTGACTATTTTTTCTTCCTGTTAAATCTGCATTGCCAAGCAACTAAGAGAATGTGGGCTGGATTCTATTCCTCCTGTGCATCGTCATCAACAGAATTATTTACTAAATTCCAAGGGCCAGTCAGGTACATTTGTGAAAGCCTGTTGTAGGCAGTATGGTCATTGAAGGCATAATTAGAATACTGGGGTTGCATGTGGTTGTGTACCAAAGGGCATAAAATTTGGCCTGCGTTACTGGTGTTATGTGGGAGAAATAACTCAGTTATCTTTCAGCTCTTTGATGAGTTTATACCATTGGCATTTAGAAAAACATTTTACTTGAAAATGGTTGGTATTTCGTATTAAAATTTCAACATTTGTCACCCAAGCATTCTAATGGAAAGAATACTTGCATTTGACTGAATCATGCAGATCAGCTTCAAACTTTTGCAGATGTGTGTGCAATAAAGGACTCAAAGTGTTGCACTCAAAACGTGCAGGACAAATGTAATTTATAAAATGACCATGAATTTAGCATATAAATATTAACTTCATATACATAGTGTATATACACACACATAAGTTACATGAATAAATCTCAGATAGATACTGTATATTGATTAGTGATACGTTATTATTCAGTAAGGGTGAGAATGAAGCTGACCTAATGAGTATTATGTCTTGATTCTTGAAGCTTGTGATGTTTTCTGTTCCACTAATGTTCTCATAAAGGAACTTATGTTTGGGGTTATTTCAGGGGTGCTGTGGTGAAGTAAGGGGTTTGTCTATGATGCACAGTCTAAATTAATTAACAATGTTGATGTTGAGGTTTTCAAGAACATTTCATGTCATGTCAAAGCTGCAATAATGAACAGCCTTGAAAAACCACAAATGCAAGTTGACTTGGTCATGACAGTCTCTTCTAATTGTTGTCAAACAGTAATTATTATTTCATTAATTTCATCTCTCCAAGAAATGATGTCTTCTGGAAGCATCTGCCTCTAGGTTTGATTTTTAAGTTTAAA
The DNA here is from genome assembly GCF_025201925.1 of Gopherus flavomarginatus. NCBI lineage: Eukaryota > Metazoa > Chordata > Testudines > Testudinidae > Gopherus > Gopherus flavomarginatus. The sequence goes on along the minus strand of NC_066617.1, from coordinate 76,677,796 downwards.
AGTAAGTTAAGTCTATGGTTAATCCCTGTTTTTACACTTTTAAGGCAATCTTGTCAGCACATGTAAAAAACTAGTAGAAATTTGAACTAATTGTCTCATAATTGACTGATACTTTCCCCTGCTGTTGGAAGCAGAATGCCTGCCATCTAGTAGCTTTCCACACACAATGGGAGGGAAAATTATCAATCGATCATGCGACAATTAGTTCCTAATTTGTAACATTTTTCTGCTGAAAATAAAAGCAAGCTAATTTACGATTATAAGGATTGGAGTCCCTATGGTGAATTGGAGAATGATCTTTATAAATGGTCCATCTAAGTGATATTTACATTTTCAATTATTTTAGCAATGAATGATGATCCTAAGGTGAGTTAGGATATTAAAATTTTATCACAATCATTATTTTTGTTGTTGTTATTTCTATGGATCCAGAGAAGAGCTAGGCACTCGAGATAAAGACACTGTTTGAAGGATTTTGCAACTGAATATATACACAGAACACATGTGAAGACAACATCTGCATGAGGATGAGAAAGTAAAACAAAGGGAGAGGAAGAAAGCAGTCAAGGATTTTGAATTTAATGACATTTTAGCTCTTATATAAGGATTTACAGGAGTAAATCTTAAACTATAGACATTTTGCCCTGTGAAACTCGGTACTGAAACCATTTGAGATAGATCTGAACTAGGGCAGAAGTACTGTACCTATGAACTAAATTAATAGTTCTAAACTGTGTTTGGGTGACACTGGAGGCCACGGAGCAGCTCTTGGTGGTTCAGAGAGCTAGCTTGTTGCACAGCTCTAACTCTCCTCTGGCTAAACCACATTTAAAGGAGCTAAAAATGTCATTTTCCTACTAGTACTCTTTTATGTAACATGTAGTTGCCAGAGGAATGTTATGTGATTACGAATGGGAGGAGAGGTGTTCACAAAGCAATCTTGCTATTAATATCTGGCATGTATTATGGAAAAATGTGGGAACCCCAGAAAGCAAATCTACAGTGCTTGAAAATTGGAAGTGCATGTTTTTCCTCTGTTCTAAAATGCCTGTCATCCTGGTATCTACGTGGTCTACAGCAATTAAAGATAGCAATGAGTGCACCCTTAATGGACATATTTTCACAGCCTTTCTTGTTCCTGGGTGTGTTTTTCCCCTCCTTTTTCATCTTCCTCTCTTTTCCTCTCATCATTCACTTCGCCCTTCCAGCAAAGCCTGGGAAGAAGAGCTAGCCTGACCAATAGGAAGTGAGATGCTCACCTTCGAGACCACTGTGAGAGGGGAAAGCCACTTTGGAGTAGTCTGGAGCCAGACACAGAAAGGGCAAGACTGGCTATGGGTGAGCTGGTGAATCCCAGGTCTGCATGCAAGGTCTCCTGAGAAATGGTCTCTGGGGACCTGGAAGCAACATCCCTCAGCTTGGTACTTTTCCTTTTCAAGGTGACTCTCAGTTTATAGAGTTTTGTTGGGAAAACTGTCCACCCAGAAAGGAAGGGGAAGCCCTCCAGCTCTGAAGGTAAAATCAGTAAGCTCTTCACTGGCTGCTAGTCCAGGGCTGCTAGCTTGCTGTGCGCATATCTGAACACTAGAGGAGAGACTAAAGTTAGGGTCTTTCATACAGTTTTTGTAATCTGCACCTTGAACCCTGCTTCCCTTTGTGATGAGGGGAAATCCGAGGACCAGAAGCAGCCTGACTCCTGCATGAAAAGGATCCCTGCCAGCAGTGGTCATCAGCCACTGTGCAGTGACTGAGGAGTCCAGATTCATCTCCAAACCTGAGGTGCACTCAAGGAGTTGTGAGTGCACAATCTGCTAGTTAGATAGTCAGGGAAATTGCACGGGAAATCCCAATGTTCTCAAGCCAGGGGATAAGGGATTGGGGATGTTATTACCTGCTGCTATTAGGTAACTTACTGCACTGAAGCCAGTTGGACAAGCTGCTAACTGCTGCACAGAGAATATCATGGTCACAGGCTATCAATGATTCCTACAAAGTATGCGTACCAATGCAACACTACAACCAACTTTGTCTTGCTATATTAGGTCACATGCCTGGGGAAAGTCACTGCATATCGTCAGTGCAGGCAATAGCAACCCTAAGAGTATTGTCTTACTCTGTTCTATTTACTTCCTGTTTAATATAATTACTCTGTTGAATATATTGTATGTATTTGTATTATTTCCTGGGAGTCTCCAGCTATCTGGCAAGTAACTGGGCATTTCTTGTGGTTAGAATTTTCCTTCCAAGCTGCCCTGGTGACCCTGCCAGGAAGGAGCAAGGAGGGCAGAGACCCACTAAATAAATTCATATGGGAAGAAAATAAACTACGTTACAACCTGCTAAGCTGGAGGTTGGATCCAGAAGAACCCAGGCCTGTCCATCAAAACCTGAAAGGAGATTGGTGTTAAAGGCGGTAACAAGGTGGATAGGGGGTGCTACATACATCTGCTAACAGGTCTTCACTTTAAGAAGGAATAAACACAGCAGAAGATCCAGAAAGATCACATGGACCTTACTCAAGCAGAGAATACACAGTAAAGATACACTTGGGTTTTGCTGAATATCAACAGGGGATGTGCAAGTGGGCAAATGTTTGTGCAACAAAATATCAGATTAGCTTGAAGTCAAGAGAGAAATATGAAAGAACTCAATAATTCTCTTTGATACCCTGCTTCTCCACCTTATCATTTTTAAAACCTCACCTGTGAAACATACTAATAATTTGGTCATCCCTTCACACTTACCATACATACTCGTTCATTAGCCTGTTCGTTTACAAGTTGCCCCCCCAAGATAATTAGGTAAAAATAGCAAAAACTGTATGACCTTTTCATAAGCCGACCCTATATTTCAGAGGTTGGCAAACTTTGGCTCCTGGCCCATTAGAGTAAGCTGCAAGTGGGCCTGGATGTTTTGTTTACCTGGAGCGTTCACAGGCATGGAGCCTCTCAGATTCCAGTGTCCATGGTTTGCATGCCACTTCCCACAGCTCCCATTGTCTGGGAACAGTGAACCGCGGCCACAGGGAGCTGAGGGGCTCTGTGCCTGCAGACCCTCCAGGTAAACAAAACAACAATGTATTAGATATTCAATTCAATGATTCCATATAGTTTAAAATAATCAAATATTGGTGCAGACCCGTTTATAAGCTGACCTCTGCTCTTTGATGCGTCACCTCTTTCTAAAAATATTTGGCTTATGAACGAGTACATGTGGTAATTTATCCTAGCATGACTATATGTGTGTCCTCTGATTGAAGTTTTTTCAGGTCAGAGATTCTGTCCTGACTTTGTTTTTTACTATATTTAACTTCTTGGAAAGCTCAGTGTTCAGCTATGACATAACAAATTTGGCAATCATGGTCACTGATCTAATCAACACAATTTTATCCACCAAAAACATGGTTACTGACCATTCCATGATATGAGAAGCAGACAACCTGAAGTCAGAGAGCATTTAAGAGTATAGAACTCAGAGACATTAAGGAACAGATCTTCCAATGGAGTATGGCTACTTTTACAGTGACAGCACAATCTGTTTGAGAAGTGGGTTTAACCATTTCAAGGAGTCACCCTGACAAAACATAGATTCTCTAAAGGAGAAGAGTCAGTATGCAGAGTTCTGATGTCGTTCATCTTCACTACTGCTTGTATAGCTGAGGCCATGGCTACACTGGCACTTTACAGCGCTGCAACTTTCCCGCTCAGGGGTGTGAAAAGACACCCCCCTGAGCGCTGCAAGATACAGCGCTGTAAAGCCTCAGTGTAATCAGTGCCGCAGCTCTGGGAGCGGGGCTCCCAGCGCTGCAAGCTACACCTGTAAGGGATGTGGTTTACGTGCAGCGCTGGGAGAGCTCTCTCCCAGCGCTGGCGCTCGACCACACTCACACTTCGCAGCGCTGCCGCGGCAGTGCTTTGAAATGTCAAGTGTAGCCATACACTGAGAAAAGAAGATGCAGTCAGAGGAAAGAGGGAGTGACTGGGATGCCACATAGATCCTTTTCTTCAGTTTCAACCTCTTGTAGCACTCCTATACCATTTGTAGCTCACATAAATTAGAGAAGCCTTCTCAGTATAGGGTGGGGTTAGTATGCACAGAATCACAACAAGATCAGGGGACTGCAAACCTGAGCTTTTAGCCACCTTTGCACACATATTCCTAATATGTACTCTGTGCATTTCAGCTACATCAGCGGTTCTGAATCCTGGACTGGAAATGAATGACACTTATTGGGACTTGGTTGCTGCACAATGACTACAGAATTGGTTGCTAAAGAAATCACAGAGCTCCTCAGAAGCTATTATACCAACTGTATAAAAAGGAAGCACCGAAGGATTTAACATGAATAATGAATTGTTTGCTTTATGTTTAGATGAACCTAATAAATAAGTTGGCATTCTTTCAAAGCTGTATGAGAAGAAAAGGTGGCTATCTGGGACAGAGCACATGGACACATTGTTTTGTAGTGAGGTTGTCTGAGGAGCTTCAGAAATCTCTTTGGAAAAGCAAAGATGTATTGTGATGTGTGAAAGGAAGAAATCTTCTCTAGCAGACTGTTATCCTAGTTGCCAAGGGCAGGATCTTGATGAACACAGAGCAGCAAAGGATGGATAGTTTAGGGACTGCATAGTACAAGTAGAAAGCTGGTTATTATAATGGAGGCTAGAGTACCACTGGAATCAAAATGGATTCAACATACAAGGAATGTTACAAGGAAGACAAAGACTATTAGAAATGCAAAGAGACCATAGTTCAAGTTCTGGCTTGACGTCTAGTGGTGCAACCCAAACAAAGCCAATGATTTAAGTCAGGCCAGAATTTAGCACTTTGTTGGGAGACATAAACAAAGAACATTATATCCAGAAGAGAAGGTGGTACCAGAGAAAAGTTACTTAACAGGTCAGGTCATTTTAAACAAATACAGTAAATAGCAAAAACTGGTTTAGCTTTCAAACTTGGGTAACTGCATTATGTTCTGGGGTTTTTAAGTCATGGTGCTTTATATAAGGCAACCCAGACTTCATTTTATTTACAGTATTACTCCTAAAGGAAGTCAAACAGAATAGCTTAAGATCATTTCAAAAACTAAAAGGAAATTTGTGCTCAAATAGGGCCATATTTGACTTTGTTAGTTCTCTAACTTGCATATTTTCTTAGCACACTTGCAATACAAAAATAATGAATAATTATACAAAGCAGCTCAATACCAATAAACAACTCCAACTCTCTCTCCCCCACACTCAATCCCCACAAATGAAAAAGAACCTCACATCTCTCCCCACATACAAGAGCCCATGTAATGCAATAGTCCTTGAAGAGATTAACAAATCTGTGGTCAGTATGAGCAGCACTGGAGTTTGAAGTTTTAGAGTCAATAGACCCTCTCTGAAAGCCCTTTCCTATTTAACTCCTGGATTTAGCTGCATATGTGTTTCAATTATCTCAGTTGCCCCAGTGTCACACAGGGTAAAAGGCAGCATTTATGGTAGCCAGTGATATTTGTGTTTAATCTGCAAGCTCAGCTCAGGGAGTGGAATTCTCATCACTTTCCCAGTCATTTAAAACAATAATTCTGTGCTCTGCTAAATATCTTCTTTTCTAAACCAATACTCTCCTCATTGAAATTGTAGTCACAACTGTGAAAGAAATCTACTGCCAAAGTACTCCACCGGGAGAGAAAGAATATAGTGGCAGCTGGCTGTCTCCAAAGAAGGAGGGGCTCTACCTCTGTGAAACACTCTCAGTTCTTGTGGAAGATATGCTGAAGATGTAGGAACTGTGCTACTACCAACCAAACTAAAGCTTGTCACTTTAGTAGAACAAGAAGTCTAGATACAGTGCAATCAGAAAATTAATTGGGAAATCTCATGCCTGTTTGCAAAATAAAATTTAACAGAAGCACCGTAGTGGAATGATGCTTCTTTAGTGAGTTTTAGATTCAACAAATTCATCCTTTCGCCCTCCCACTCAAACATTCCTTTACTAACATTTGGGGATGGAAAACCATGATTAAAGCTTGGTGGTTGCTTGACTAATTATTTGTTTATCCTACACACCAATCCCATGAGTCCAAAATCAGTAGGGGACTCTTTAAAGAACACAACTCAGGGTTTGCATCCCTTTTATACAATTTACCAGCCTTCTGTAACAGTCCATGGTGGTATAACATTCCATTAGCTATGTGCACAGTATGCGAAATTGGGAATAGTTGAAGATTGCATCCTTTTAATCCTTACAAGCTGGGCTGGATTCAAACTGGTGACCACAGTAGCTGATTAGAAGTGTCCCAAGGCACGCCGTCCCCCATTAAGTGCTGACTTACGAAGAGATCCTATCTGCATAGCTGTCTATATACTTACCATATAAAAAGGCTGTTTGAAAAGAACTCTAAGGTTGCAAAATTTAGAACTCAAAAGTTAGGGAGTATGACATAGAGGTTACCCGTGCAACTTTAATTTTATCCTTTGTGCCTATATATTACGATCAGTATTTCTTCTGACCTAGACCATCAACACTGTTTGAATCCAAGATCTTTAGATCCACAATAGAGAATTTCCACTTGAGTTAAAGGAGTAACTGGTAACAGAAGTAGTCTATTGTTCTCTAGGAGGAGAGTACAACACACACTTTGCAAGACGGTTACACAACTGTGGAGTGTTGGTTATGAGAATTCCTGCTTTCTGTTTCTTGCTTTAAGAGGAGAGTGTTGCCTAGAGCAGTGTTAATATTTCTGTGCAGTTCACAATCCATATTTCTGACCACATCCTCATACTCCTGCCCTCCAAGCAGGCAAGTGTCACTCACCCATTTTACAAATAAGGTAACTAAGTGGTTGGTCACTTCAGGCACAGCTGAGAATAGAACCTCATCTGACATATAGAGCCGAGCGAAGCCTCCTCTTCTATGCCACATTGCCTTTTATAAAGGGTATGTCATGGGCCTACACCATCACCTCTAGCCGAATGCCCTCCTCCCCCCTATGTGGGTATCACACAGGTCTGTTTGTTTCTACATAAATTCACACTTCTTGACTTCCCTTCAAAGATTCTTTTTCTGCTTCCATCTCAGTTATTATCTCCAGCTGTTCTCACCTCACCTCTGAACTTGCTCCAAGTTTCTTGCCTTTTTTACTTCATTTCTCTCCTCCAAGTCTCACCGCTGTGTCTTTTCCATATTACTCTGCTAACCCTGGAACAACACCCCTCTTCCTGTGCATCAACACCTTCACATCATTTCTTCAGCTCCCTCCTCAAAGCTTCTTCCTCTCCTGCTCTTTCCTGTGTTGTCTTTCACTTCTTTGCTCTACTCCTCCCACTTGCCTTACCTCATTCTCTATGGAGAGATTTTCAAAGGCATGAAGGGAACTTAGGTGTCTGCATTTGTGCCTTCAAAAATCTCCTCCTACATCTCTAACGCTCCTGTTCTAGAATAAGACTAATTTTTATTTCTTGTACCCATTGTCTCTCCCTCCCTCCCTTCCTGTTCCCTTCCTTTGTCTAATATCTTTACTTTTCTTTGCTTCTCTAATTTAGATTGTGCAAGCTCTCTGGGGCAGGGACTGTCCTTTTACATTCCCCAGAAAGTACCATGTAAAATTGATAATGGGACCCTATAAATGTTTAATAAGTCACTTACAGAATTCCAGATGGTTGCTTACAAAAAATAATACAGGCATCCATGCAATGGGTTAAAGCTGCAGAGTCATTAGTTCAGCTACTAGAGAGAACAGAGGTTTGATATCTGAGCAGGTTTGATATTCTCCTTCTAAGAGAGAGTACAGTGTGGAGAATCCATCCAATTAGTATCGCTGGAAATACCATATGAATAACAAGCAGGCCTTTTTTATCGTTGCTCATGCTTGTGATGTTAGCAAATCACAACGGTGGGGAGTGAAAGAAATTAGAATCTAAAATGAAGGGACTGTACCATTATGTATAAGACTGCTGAAAGGTTTCTTTGTACTAGAAAAATCATTATAATAATATAGGAAACAAAAGCCAAAAGCTCTTTACCCAACCCAGAGTGCCCTGCTGAGTACTGCACCCTGATGATGCTGTGTAGAATGTAAACAGCTACATTTCTAAGATCATCTCTTCCACTAGTAATGGGAAGTAGCACTACATAAACACAGAGGGCCACTCATAACTTGGAGCTCTTTCATCTGAACTAATTTGTGTCAAGGAAAGCCTGGAATCAACATACATATACATATATAGATACAGATGTGATTCTTCTTTCATGCTCTCCTAAGACAAAACACGAAAACCAGATATCTAACAGCTTAAGAAATTGTGTCTCCGCCCCATCCCACACACTAATAAAAAGTAAGCAATAAGTGTTCTACTGACCATGCTCATAACAGATGTGTCCATGTGGAGGGGAAATGGAATGTGATACAGGGCCGCCCAGAGGGGGGGCAAGAGGGTCAATTTGCCCCAGGCCCCGGGGCCTGCAGAGGCCCCCACGAGAGTTTTTCGGGGCCCTTGGAGCGGGGTCCTTCACTCACTCCAGGGGCCCCGGAAAACTCTCGTGGGGCCTGGGCCCCCGGAGCTTCTTCTGCACCTGGTCTTCGCCGGCGGGGGTCCTTCCACTCCGTGGCGGAAGGACCCCCCGCAGCCGAATTCCTGCTGAAGCGGGACCTGCCGCCGAAGTGCAGCCAGGTCTTTGGCGGTAATTCGGCAGCAGGGGGCCCTTCCGTTCCGGGACCCGTCACCGAAGTGCCCCGAAGACCTGCAGCGGGAGCCCCCCGCCACCAAATTACCACCGAAAACCTGTCTGCACTTCGGCAGCGGGGGGCCCCCGCTTCGGGAAACTTCGGCGGTGGGTCCCGGAGTGGAAGGACCCTCTACCGCCGACTTACTGCCGAAGCGGGGATCCCCAGTCGCCGAAGACCCCAGGCCCCGGAATCCTCTGGGCGGCCCTGATGTGATAGGTTGGGAGTGTGGGGGGGAGTGACTATCAAATCTCATTTCTCCAATACCCTCTCCCTTCCCCCATATATACATCTATACCTTCAGTATATTGAAAGTATACACACACACACATTCTTTTGGGCATAAGGTAATCTCCATCTGACAGAGGTTTAGATAACCTGCCCGTAAGGGAAGCTTCTATTACATAACAACCTACTTTGGGGAACCCTGCACCTTCCTCTAATGCATCTGTCACTGTCAGACAGGATTCTGGACTACATGGACCATAGGTTTGATCAGGTATAGTAAATTACTATATTCCTCCTTACATACACATGTGAAGCAGCTGCATTTGGCCAAATTCCAACTGTGATTTTGCTGCATAATTCACACAAGATATGAATCATGATTAAGCTCAGTAAATATGGGAATTTAGGTGATAATTATCCAACACTACTACATTTAATTATCATAAAATAGTTACAAACATTTAAGAAGTCTAAACATTTAAATATGGTTTCAGTTAGGCAGTTGAATGTACCAGCAATAACCACTTTCACTGTTGCTGTTTCACAGTGCAATACTATATCTTGCAAAATTCTGAAGTCATTTTAGTGAGTGCCTCACAGTACCTTCTATGATCAAAGTTAACTTTCAATCAAAATTCCATTTTCATATATTCTTGCCTAGCAAAAATTTTCCTCTCTGAAATTTTCCATGCAGCACATTAGTGACAGTGTGTGTGTGGTGGAGGGCTAATTGATGAGCAAAATCTCTTTGGATGTCTGAATTAATCAAGAATGAAAAAAGCACACTTTCTGTTTTGAGTCCATGCAGACATATTTTGCTAAAACAGCAGAGCTTTGCACATCTGAAATGTTCAGGTTGTCTAGTCCCTACTGAGAACTAAGCTCTTTCGTTGGTTGAAGAAAATAAGCTGTGACTATTTAAAAACTCAATTCTGCATATGTGCAATAGTAACTTTGGGACGAATTATTGCTGCCTTTGGGACGAATTATTATGCTAAGTGCAATGCTAAATAAATACTATACTTAATGGGCCAGATCCTCAACTGGTGTGAATGAGCAGTTATGCATAAATGGACATGCTTACTGAAGATCTAGTTCAATATATATATATAAAGTTTTAAACATGGAAGATTTTCTCTGTTGACAGATTTCACTGTGGAAACGGATTCTGTTTTGAAGTCTTTATTCTGCTACACAGCTTGTAAACTACACAGCAGGGATTCTTTCTTGGGCTTAGCTTGAGAACTCCACAGAAGAGACACTTTCTTTGGCACAATATATAACCACTGAAAGAGAAAACTGATGAAGCAATTTCAAATGGTGAAGCTTGTGTATTCCAAAAGCTTGAGGCCTCGAACATAGTTCAAAAGATCTTACAAGTTTCATGAATATAAGATGGTTTGATTTTTCCTGTTTTTTCTTGCAAAGAAACAGGGAAATTAAAATATAACGTTACCAAAGCTTTGTTACAAATTTAAATGTTCAATAGAGAGACAATGCCAATGTTGAATGTTAAACTAACTTTCCTGGTTATTCATATGAATTATGACTAGTCTTCAATTCTATAACCACACAATTTTCCTCAAATGATATTGTGGAAAATAATTTTCTGCATCAGATTCACATACAATTTCAGTCTTGTATGTTTACACTAATTTGTTCATTACAATGGACTTCATTACTGCATCTGTTAAATCTTTTTGAAAGGTGGCATGAGATACCAAAGTTTTTTTTGTATAGAATATAGAGCATGGTTTAGCAAGGTTCTGATTTACTGTATTTAAAATATTGTACAATCTTTTCTTGTAAAGAATTTATATTTGTGCACTGCTGGTTTGAATGTTAAACTTAAATTTCTCACTTTACAACTGAATTATAACTGTTTGTTGCCCATCATCTGATTTTAAAAATGTATAGTTCCAGCAAAGTATTTAATTGCACTAAATAATAACAGTACCATTATAATAAGTGTATTAATGAGGCAGTATGGATGGTAATGTAGTTATTGGGAGTCAATTCTGTACTTTAACTGAAAAGCTTCATATATGCCAAGACAACATCTTTCACTAATTATTTTGGAACTATAGATCATTATACTATATTGTCTAAGGTAGTTACTATATACTTTTACTTTAGTGAACATAATGAGCATACATTCCACAGAGTAATACACAGTATTACAAGCTGCCAGATAGCTATCCATATATTTTAGAAATAGCATGTGATTCCATGAAAAAGCCTTACACACCATAAACCACAGTAATTAGGGAGTCAAGTTCTCCTTTCAACCTCAACTTTCACATTTCAGGTGGGATTCACGAGGAGGACTTAGATGCCCAACTGCCACCTTAGGTACCACTGTCATTCACAAAATCCATGCTCAGATGCCTCCTAACTAACTCCATGAGTGCTTAATGTCTCTAGGCATCCCAAGTTTCAGTGGCTGGGTATGCGCTTAATCACCTTAATCCTGGCATCACTCCACAGTTCAGCTCCTAACCCTTAACCCCAGAGGGATTCACAAACTAGTCGTTCTCCTGCCTGCCAACCTCATCCGGTAGATATGCTCAGGATATGTCTAAACCCACAGAAAGTGGTGGTTCTCACTTATAAAACTTTTAGCCCAGTAGCTAGGAAACTCATTCAGGATGTGGAAGACTGGGTTCAAATCCCCACTCCACCTGATGTGAAAAAGGGTTTGAACTTGGGTCTCCCACCACCCAGATGAGTAACCTATTCTATGGGGTAATCTGGGACATGGCTCTCTCAATCTCTCCTGTTGGTGCAGTGATACAAGTCAGATGACTATCATAAAGGCACAGTGGCATAACCAATTAAATATGATTGGAGCAGGTTGAGCAGAAAATGGGTGTCCTGTCTTCCAGGTGAGCACTCCTTAACCACAGGCTAGAGAGTTATTCTGACGCTCTCCCTGGCCTCCCCTTCTTGCCTTTTGAACTTTCGGATGGTCATTCAGGAGTCATAAAACATTTCTTTTTTTCCTCCAGAGATAAAACACCACATTTTTTTAATTGTCTACACTCCCATAGTCTCACATCATCTAAATCTTAAAATATCTGATCAGAAAGCTTGATTTCTAATTAATCTTTGAAGTTTGGATGCATTTTTCATAAGTTCTAAAAATAAAGAGTTCTGTCTTCTCTAGTGGTTTGTCATGTATATGTATGAAAAGCACCGCAACAAAATTCCAAGGTATTTTGAGAAGTATAAATGCAAGGGAAAACATTCAAAAACTATGATGCAGCATTTTGGTCTTTTGAAAATCTATAGTCTCTGAATATATCAGCGTAATCAAATAAAATTAGATGGTGCAAATAAAATATAGTACAATGACAGCCCAAATAGTGCACGAAGAGACATGCAACTTGTGGTAGAGTCGCATGTGATTAATGATTTAAAACCCTTTTATATAATGTTTCTACAATAAAAGCATGATTTAAAAGTAAATATGCATATTTTGAACCTGACATCTCACTGAAACGTGTGGACAAAACCAGACATCACAAGTGATCCCAATGATACAAATGCCCAGGAAAGAGAGATGATACAGCTGGTCTGACAGTTTCATAGTATCAGAGCCTGCTGACAGAGGTGATGCGTGGGGAGAAGTGGGGGCATGTTGGGTCATACGCTCCTCAGATTTCTGCCTTCCATTTAGCAACAGCTAAATGTTCTGAAGGGACCCATCCACAGTGCTACTGCAGACTGTGCCCCACAGGGCAGCAGGAGCGGGCAAGGCCTGGGGCCGCCTCTCGCCAGGATGTTCAGCAGCGAAAATGCAGCGGCTCCCCTTGGCACTCACCATGCATCTGTGCAGTGCTGCGAGGGAGGAAGCAGCAGAGTGGCTGGCTGTGGGCTGAGTGTTGCCTCCCACCCTCACTACATGTGGCTGCTTCTCCTTCCCTGCTGCTGGAGTCTCAGCACTTCTTGCTGCCTGCTTTGCAGACTGCCCTGGGCAAATGCCCCGTGCCTGTTCCCAGGGCAGAGGCTGCTTTCTCACTCCTATGAGAAGAAGAACTGCCCAGGGGAAACTGCTTCCCTTGCACTGCAGCTGGGCTCGCCCTGCCTTCCATTTAGCAACAGCTTCTAAGGTGAGTCATGGGGTGGAGGTGGCACTCCCTCCCTGAGCCCCACTGTGTGAGGCTGACCCAAGTCCTAGAGTGATGCCTAAGCCACCTGGTGTCATGGGCCTGAACCACCTGACATCACTGACCCAAGCCACCTGGAATCACTGCTCGCTGCCTCCTCTCCCTCCCCTCAACGTTCCTCTTCACCCCCCTAGGGTGGTGCGCTCCACAGTTTGAAAACCTCTGTTTTAGACTTAGTGCCGACACGAGGGCCAGTCAAATGCCCTCCAGAACCTTTACATTGCGCGCCCCCCACTATCCTTAGTTATGCATCATCTCTGCCTGCTGCTATATGTGAAAGCTGGGTTTAAGAGGAGCTTTATTTTCTTGTTTCCTCAGGTCAATGGAGTTCTGATTCCTTTATATCGCAGGAGTCATGCAGCAAGGACCAGAAAACGTGCTTTGCTTCCTGTAGGCCATCAAGACTCATCATCTGTAAACTGACCCCAACTGATTGGAGGGAGTGTCCTTCTAATTACCCAACAGACAAACTGCAAAGGATGTGAAGTGGTTTGTGAGGAGGAGGAACAGGGCTCAACTTATTCTTTCATGAAGGCTTTTATAATGCTCCCTGACAGATGTGGAGCAGGAATACAGGAATGTGTAATAGAACTCTGCAACAAATTTTTGGGAATGTATTCAGTGCTAAAACGCACAAAAATTACAAAATCTCCTTAAATACACCATGATCCCAGGTGTGTTCCAGCTGCTGCCTCTCTTTGAAAGCAGCATTTCCAATACACTCCGTTTTGATCCTGCAGGGGAACACCCACTGTCATTGCCAGGAGATTGGACAAGCATAGCACTGAGAGAGAAGAGAGGTACTGTGAACATCTTGGATGGCACTGAACTTACAATGACACCAATAGGACAGTAATTACTGCAGAATATAGGTGCTCCATGTGCACCTTTTATGATCAGCACAGTCTTCTCTCTGCTAGGAACATTGCATTTTCTTTTAGGCCTTGCTTCCTGGACACATTCCCAATATGTGTTATTGACATTAAAGGAGCCTAGCTTTGTGATACAAGTCAGATGACAATCATAAAGGCACTGAAGAGTCCTCATACTGGATGGAGTGTGGATTTAAAAAAAAAAAAAAGAGATAAAAAGACGATGGTCTAGGTCACTTTAAAAATCAATTGCAGCGGGGAACTGCATAGTGGATTGCTTAGGAAATGTAAATAATACATAATCTTTTCATATATTATTTACGTATTCTGTCAGATGTCGACTTTTTAAACAGGGATCACTGTATATTCCCTAATCCTCTGGTTCTTTAACCCAGCATAACCTATAGAGGAATTGTTTGGCAATTTTTGTATGATGGAAAAGGCTGGTACTGCTGCATGGAAAGCCAAGTGCTAGATGAGGAAGGGGGGAGTGCCAGTGTGACTGGCTTAGATGACGGGGCTTGCCGTGGTGGGGCGGCACCAGCAGCAGAAGCTGTGAGTGTAGGAAGATTGTCTGGGAGTGTGTTCTTTTCTTCCACTCCACAGGCTCCAGCTGGGTCATAAAGATTTCACCCCTCCACCCCTTTGCTGGTATGGTGTGTGACCTTTGTGACCCACTTCTAGCTGGTGTTTCATATTGATTGAGCAGTACTGTTCTAAATCCAGGCCTCTCTAGGAAAACAAACAGGATCAGTTCATATAGTACAAAGGTTATTTCAAAGCCCTCGGACTTTATGAAGGAATGTATAATGTGTTTTTATATAATACAACTTATTTTAGTAAGGCTACTTGCATAATCCTCCCCTTTCACAGCTAGCCACAGTCATTAAATGTCAGTTTTTCTGAAGCTAGTATACCAGTGAATAAAACATCAGTTAATAAAATTCCCATTCTTGTATACTCTAGATATGTTCTAATATACTTGTTTAAAAATCACTAGATGCAACCAAGGGTAGAGTCATGAGTTCCCCATATGCTGCATAAATTACTGCCATGGGATCCTCAGTGATCACTGCTACATGATTTCTCTGTCAATACAAAAAAGTGCTCAATAGAAATAGCCTGAACAGAGAAACAAAATGATCAGAACTTCCCCATAACACTACCCTTAACTATGAAATACGATTTGGGACAAACAAAAACCTAACTATATTAACCAGATAAAGCACTGGATGGCATTGCAGCTTCACACAAATGCAACAGAAAACTAAAGTGTTCCAGTAAAACTCTGTTTCTGTCACAGGCTCTGACATAATTACAGTAGCAGTCTCTAATGGAAAAGTCCTATTAAATTGAACAGGAAAAAATCTAATAGTAATTGTTACAGAAATTACACTGAAAATGTATGGAATGATTACGTCTCAACAGGATTTTCAACCCCCCAAAACAATTTAATACAGAATTATACCCATACATTTAAGTTTTACAGATTGGTTTAAAAATTCTATATGAAGTTCATCATTCCCTATTCATTTCCACAGGGCTTTTCCTACAAGAGCTATTACTGTTAAAAGGATAGTCCTATTCAGTTTTAGAAAAAAATCTTACTTTTTCTGTAGGCCATGAACTCCAAAAAGAGGTTCTCAAACCAAACCCTTGTCTTGGTTCAAAAGTAACAAATGCTGACTTGTTGAAGCTGAGTGAAAACCAGTAAGAGCCTAGTGTGAGTTGCTGTCACACTAACCACCTCTGAAATAGCACAATCCAATTACATTTTGCAAAACAAAACAGAGGTGTTGCTGTGTGCAGACGTGAGGTAGGATTGAAAGCTATAAAAAGCAAAATAGAAAGGATTCCTTTGATTCTATTATTCAGTATGTCTACTATCAACAGACATTGTCCATACCAAGAACATTTCAAAAGGCCTTGGAGGTCTAAATCCTTGAAGCTGATGAATCCCTTCATACGGATAGAAAAATTTCAAGTACAACTTATGCATCTTCTTAATTTGTCCTCATCTTTAGTGATTATCTAGAAAATTTATTCAATAAAAATTACCAAAGGGTTTTTAAATCATTGTGTAATGAAGAAATTGGTCTAATTCTAAAAAAGGCGATCAGTAATGCCAGGATACTTTAAATATCTCAACAGGCTTCATTCTCATTCTCAACACGTTTGAGAACTAATGACATAAAAGTGAAGGAGGAATTGTTTAAAGTGGTAAACAAGGGGTAATAGTTTGAAACTAAGAGAACATTTAAGTTAGATATGAGGAAAGAAACCACATATAAGGTCAATTAGACAATGGAACATTTTTCATGGATCATAGAATAATTCTGAGTATGCAGAACTACCATTTAGCATTATTAGATACAATGAATGCTGTACAGCTTTAATTTACTAAATTAGATGTGAGGATGGTCTAATGAACTAAAACAATATGAAGCCGCAGTCTGCACGGATGACTGTGTTAATTATATTCATCATAATTATTGTAGTAGTGCCTAGTAATGACCAAGATCAGGCCCAATTGCGATAGGCACTGTACAAACACAGAGTGCTACACAATCCCTGACATGAACAACTTAGATTCTAAACTTTCCTGTATGTTGGTCTCAGCACCTCAGGCCTGTACCTCTATATTAAATAGAATAGTGGGTACAACATGCTCCTTTTAATGCAATTAGCTATAGCTCTGGGTTTCCTGGTAAATCACCAACATTGGTGTTAACTAAGCAAAGTTTGGGCACCCTTGAAATTACATCTGTAAAAACTTCAGCTTTCTATGGGCTAAATCCTCTGGACCAAATGAGGAGCCCTCAGTGCAGCATAACTGGTGCAATTCCACTATGGAAGAAAGGACAAGGTATTCAGGGGCTGTAAAATGCCCTAGTAGTTAGTTTCGGTATACGTAGGGAGAGGCAAAGGGTAGGGAAGGGTTCTGTGGATCCTCGACTAGGTGAATGAACCAGCTTCAGCTCTCAGCATTGAGTAGTGGGTTGAGGAGGGCCAGCATGAATGCTCCACCCCGTGTGCCTGAGCTGCAATAGCACGCCAGCCCTTGAAGTTCTCGTGCACCCATACTTTACAGAACAAGCAGGGTTTTGCCAAGCGCAAACACACAGAGAAGTGGCACCAATTATATACCTTCAAAACAGATTGAAGCACCTCATCTCCTTTGATGAGAATTTGATTTATAATTTAACTGTCTAAGAAAGAACTGAGCACACTGGTTTGCTTTTGCTGTAGAGGTGATTACTCATTATTAGAGTGTGTTCTCCATTATTAACCTGGAGGCTTGTTTGTATTGTATCTGTAATCTAAGGTGCTGAATGAATGATTTTTATCAGAAAATATAGTTATTACAAAGATGCAGTCACTGTATATATTACAGTTAGCTATCAAAATAAAATGTGGAATCTGTTCATTTAAATATAGCAAACTTAGTTTAAAGTTGTCACTATTTTATTTGCCTCTAAGAAAACAGAAGAGACATATTTCATATTGATTAATGGAAGTCTTCAGTGCACAGTGAGTTATGAGAAGCCAAGTGCCCCTAACTCACCTGAGAAGAGAAATGATCAGATCTACAGCACAGCAGGGAGTAACTAATTAAATTGATAAAATGTAAAGGGAATATTGTGATTGTTTTACCTGTTAGTAAAATGTATAAAATGCTTTCACATTAAGAAAAGAAAATGACTTCAAGGGCTGATTCTCAAGGGTATGGCACAGTCACAAATCTTATTAAAGTCAATGGGAGAGGAAGGTACTCAGCACCTTTGAAAGTTCGGCCATCAGTTATTAAAAGCAGGTATACCACACAAAGGCTTTTCTACGGGCAGGTCTACACTAAAAGCACTCCATGGTGCAGCTGCACTGATGCGTAGCTGTTAAGTGACAATACTCCTACGCTGATGGGAGAAACAGCTCTCCTGTCAGTGTAGTTAACCCACCTCCCTGAGAGATGGTAGCTATATCAATGGGAGAAACTCTCTCGTCAACATGGCGTTGTCTACTTGGGGCGTTGTCGGTATAACTATGTCGGTCGGGTTCTGTGAATTTTTTACACCTGAGTGATGTAATTTTACTGACATAGGTTAGGTCTACACTCCAGACATAAGAGGTGTCTTAGCCACCACCCTCTTGCTGTTGCAGACCCAATTCAACAAAGCTCTTTTAATAAGTAATAATTTGAGAAGCTAAGCCAGGTGCTAGTCAAGCTCATTTTATATGTAAACCAAAAGATGATAGAGGTCCTTAACAGGCTAGTTGTGGCTGTGCTGCCCTGTGGGTTCCCTCCAAAGCTGTGTGTGCCATCCTGGCAATAGCATTAGTCAGTAGATGTTATACTGCACCTCCAGGTCATTTCTGTTATATGCTTTACAAGGAAGTGGGCCAACAGCAGCCTGTAGATGGGTGTATGGTCCTAGCAGACAGAGAAGAAAGAGCAGGGTTTTTTAAAAACGCCCTTGTTATATTTTAATTGTTCATTTGGACAATATTATTTGACAGCAAGAAAAGGATCCAACAGTGAGTGGAAACCCCAAAACTAAGGGCCTGTTCCTGCAAGCAGGTATGCTAATATAAACATTTGTGTTCATGCAGGGCTCCAGACTTTCACAGGTTTCCAAAGACTTGCCGGGTATGGCAGGGTTCACCTTCATGGTGAACCAATGGTCCAATATGGCACAACTCACCTTGCCATAGGGTCTCTGCTAGTTGGTTGCTGCCTCTCTCTGGGTGAACAGGGAACTCAGGAGAGGGTCATATATCATGTCTTCAGCAGGACCCTGCCCTTCTCTTCTGGGCCTGTCTCCTTGTCCCTGGGGAGGCCCACCTAGCTACCAGGCAGACTCAGGTTTGGCTGCAATGAGACTTCCCTCAGACAGGGTGAGGCAGAGGTCTGCTCTCCTCTCTGGTCAGCCCGCAACTGACCAAAGCCCTCTTTTCAACTCCCCTTTACACTCCTGACATTGACTGCAGCTGTAGTGAGACAGGTATAATTGGGCCCACAGGCCCCCACTGATTCCCTCCTGCCCCATGTGGGGTTTGTAGATCCCATCACACAGGGGTCTGCACTAGTTCAGTTATTTACAGGATCAGGGCAGAAAATAGCAACACCACAAGATATTAAAGGAACCAATAGAAGTTGTTTACATCCATTACTGGGTAGGCAGACCTAATGCATATACCCCACCTGCTCCCGTCCTGCTCTGGTGATGAGCAGGGATGCTCTGCCAGAGTATATTTTTAATGTTACATGAAAATT
Organism: Gopherus flavomarginatus; assembly: GCF_025201925.1. Taxonomy (NCBI): domain Eukaryota; kingdom Metazoa; phylum Chordata; order Testudines; family Testudinidae; genus Gopherus; species Gopherus flavomarginatus. The sequence continues at coordinate 76,658,542 of NC_066617.1, read as the reverse complement.
GGTACAATGTGATTTAATTTAGCGTGTTTCACATTTAAGTGCCTTTTGAAGGGATACTGCCAAGTTAAATTTGCCTTAAAATTTAGGTTTGTAAAAATTAAAACTTTAGGTTGCATAACCATAGACAAACTAAAATTACTCCATCGGTTTAATTTTTTAAAATCCCAATGGAAACCATTTTTGAATGTAAACAAACCTCTGAAGTGCCTACAACCCAAACATGGCAGCACTGTACAAAAGAATGAGAACCTTTTTGCGAAACTAACTATAAACCCATCCCCGTTATTGACCAAGCTGACAGAAATGCTGTAAGTTAGCAAACAGCATGGAGAGAAGAAGAACAGATGATAAAAACCCTTTCAGTTTTAATGACTGTAGGTTTTGGGGACTCTGTTTTGTTTTTTTATTACACAAATAAGGAAATTTGTTTTTAAAAACATGATTTTTGAGTTGACTCCTTCCCTTTAACTACAGTATAGAAGACAATGTGAAAACAAACCTAGTCATGATCCTTTTCTTGGCTCCTCCATGTTGTTTACTGATTAAGGTACAATCATCCTTGATTTTATTCACTATTCTACTGTCCTACATTTCAAGGCAATATATTGCAATAGGTATTTCTCTTATATAGTCACCGTCAACCTTTCTACTTAGCACTTCCCAGACCTATTTTCATTATAAATCTATTTGAGATATCGCAAACTTGCCAGGCTAGGTAGATTGGATTTTTGGAATAATGTGCACTTAAACTCACTTTCAAAAAGCATGTTTTATATGTACTGGATTGATATTTTTTGTTGCAAAATATTGCCAAGTACTCTAACTCTCTCAGAGCCACGTAAAGCTATATAGTGTTTAATGCCAAACAGATTCAAACCAATGTTTTTAAAAATGGTACTGTGCATAAATACAACCTCCCCAGAGATAAATTAGCCCATGCTACCCCTTGTGAAGTTCTGAAAGTAATGGACTATATTCTAACATGACTCCCATCCATGTGCACGCAATACTGCACGTGCAAATACTGGCACTTGAACTTTTCACTGCCACCTCCACACCTAGGTGTTTATGGAACACCTGTGCATATTGCTGTTTGCAAGTGCACAGAGGGATGCTGGTTAAAGGCCATTTAGAAAATTTGCCGCTACCTACCCACTTATATTCACATAAATTCCATTCACACATTGGCACAGCAACTTGAATATTAAACAGAACTTTTCCTTTAATCAGTCACTTGTGTAAAATATATGAACTCCAAGAAGTGGATGTAAATAAAATCCTGGGTCCTTTAAAAAAATCAATCAGTTCTGCCATTGATTTCAGTGGGTCCAGGATTTTATCCCATGACAATGAAATATATAATTTTGGTTTACTACACCTTATTAACTTCATTTTGTGCAGGATCTTTGTTCTCATATAATACGTACAACACACTGATTAGCTGACATTTTGTAAAGGAAAGTATCTGCGTGAAACAAGTAGAGGAAGATTTTTGGTCTAATATGGCCCTTCGCATTACACCAGCACTGCAAAGAGAATTGTAATAATGGGACAGATGAGGATTCCCTCAGCACAGGGTTATCCCTGGGTGGTGTAAAAGTATTATCTCTGTACTGTACTAATGGGGAACTGAGGCATCTAAAAATTAAGAGAGGTTTGTGACAGAACTCAAAATATAACTCAGATCTCCCAGATCCCATTCCAGTGCCTTTATCACAACAGCATCACGCATGCTGTGACATTGATAGCCCTCAATATATGGACATAAACATTCAACAACAGAATGGAAGTGAGACACAACCAAAACCTTAATATGCTGTGCGGTTAATTTCTTGAACAAGCACATATCCAACAGCCTCTGCTTTAAGACAGAGCATCTCTCATGTCTTAATTTATGACAAATAGAGAGACAACGTGGGAGAGGTTATATCTTTTATCTGTTGGTGAGACACAAGCTTTTGCATTTACACAGAACTTTTCTTCAGGTCTGGGAAACTGTGGCCATGCCTACATTAGCCCTTTTGTGGCTAAGTTTTGCTGGCATAAGAGCTCACGTGCACAGTGCTATGCTGGTGGGAGATGCTCTCCTGCTCACACAGCTACTACCGCTCATTGAGATGGTTTTATTATGTAGACAGGAGAGCTCTCTCCTGTTGGCATAATGCAGCTATATGAGCTGTGCTGCTGTAAGCTTGTAAGTGTAGACGTGGCCTAATTCAAAGTGTCACTAATGAAGTCGACTTAATTTTGTAGTGTAGGCATGCCCAAGATTTTGACCTTACACAGAGTTCTTCAGGTCCGGTCCATTAGCATTCTTCCAGTCATAGTGAGAAAAAGGAGAAGGGTGAAATAATTGGGGTGGGGTTGTTAGTGGGTTATAGATTGTTATAATAAACCATAAGTGTCTCTACTCAGTCTGTGATTTTTAGTGTCTAGCAAAGTTATGAATTTAAGCTCCCAGGCTCATCCTTTGAAAGTCTTATGCAGGTTTCCTTTGAGGATGAGGTCAGATATAGAGTGATTGGCTTGTGAAAAGTGTTCAAACACAGGTGACATGGTGTTTTTGTCTTTTATTATTTTCCTGTGTGAGTTCATTCAAGAGCGTAAGTGCTTCTCTGGTTTCATCCACACAGTTGCTATTGGGGCATTTAGTGCAGGAATGAGGTATGCCACATACTGTTAGTCATTTGTAGAACCAATAGATCTTGAAAGTCTGTTGTGGGGGGTGCTGATTATTGTAGCAATGGAGATACGTCTGCAGGTTTTGCATCTATTGTTCTGGCAGGCTCTGGTGCAGCTTTGAACTGGAAGGATGTTAACGGGCCATTTCACCTTCAATAGTCCCTTGAAATGTGTTAACTGCTTATGCTAAACCGTCTGTTCAAATCTTGTATTTAGCCATGACACTCTGAGTTAGGCCATGTCTACATCTAAAATTTTGCAGCGCTGGTTGTTACAGCTGTATTAGTACAGCTGTATAGGGCCAGCGCTGCAGAGTGGCCACACTTACAGCAACCAGCGCTGCAAGTGGTGTTAGATGTGGCCACACTGCAGCGCTGTTGGGCGGCTTCAAGGGGTTTCGGGGAACGCGAGAGCAAACCGGGGAAGGAGACCAGCTTCGCCGCGGTTTGCTCTCGCGTTCCGCGAACCACCCTGCAAACCGCAGGGAAGGAGACCTGCTTGCTCGGGTTCGGGGAACACGAGAGCAAACCGCGGCGAAGCTGGTCTCCTTCCCCGGTTTGCTCTCGCGTTCCCCGAACCGCCGAGCAAGCAGGTCTCCTTCCCTGCGGTTTGCAGGGTGGTTCGCGGAACGCGAGAGCAAACCGCGGCGAAGCTGGTCTCCTTCCCCGGTTTGCTCTCGCGTTCCCCGAACCACCCTGCAAACCGCAGGGAAGGAGACCTGCTTGCTCGGGGGTTCGGGGAACGCGAGATCAAGCCGGGGAAGGAGACCAGCTTCGCCGCGGTTTGCTCTCGCGTTCCCGGAACCACCCTGCAAACCGCAGGGAAGGAGACCTGCTTGCTCCGTTCGGGGAACGCGAGAGCAAGCCGGGGAAGGAGACCAGCTTGATTACCAGAGGCTTCCTCAGGTATGCTGGGATACCTGCTTATTCCACGGAGGTCAAGAAAAGCGCTGGTAAGTGTCTATACTTGATTACCAGCGCTGGATCACCAGCGCTGGATCCTCTACACCCGAGACAAAACGGGAGTACGGCCAGCGCTGCAAACAGGGAGTTGCAGCGCTGGTGGTGCCCTGCAGATGTGTACACCTCCTAAGTTGCAGCGCTGTAACTCCCTCACCAGCGCTGCAACTTTCTGATGTAGACAAGCCCACAGTTTTCCAAACCTGAAGAAGAGCTGTGTGTAATCTCAAAATCTTGGCCATGCCTACACTAAAAAAACTTAAGTTAAGTTGACTTAGCGCCACCACAGTAATTATACCACTGTTTCACATCCATACTAAGCTCTTTCTGTTGGCAGTGCGCGCTCTCACCAGGAGTGCTTCCATTGACTGAAACAGGGCATTGTGGGGCACTGACAGCTGGAGACCTGCTGCCCTGAGGCTGACAGCCCAAGCGGTCAGCCCAGCACAGGACTGACATCCAGAACTCGGGCTGTCAGCTAGGCATGCGGCTAATAGCTGGAGCCCTCCCTGCCTCGGGTGGCGGAAAGCTCCAGCTGTGAGCCCCACACTGGGCTGACAGGTCAGTCTGTCAGCCCCCGGTTGCATGATTCCAGCTGTTCCCCGCATGAGGCTGACAGCCAACAGGCAATGTTAGTAACGCAGTGTTGACACCAACACTGGGTTGCCCTAATGCCATCGACCTAAGCGCTATGCCTCTCACAGAGGTGGAGTTAAGTTGATGCAGTGGGCGACTTACAACGGTGGGAGCTACATTTTAGTGTAAACTGTCTTACCTTGACCTAACTTTGTAGTGTAGACCAGGCCCTTGTCTCTCTCACCAACAATAGCTGGTCCAATCAAAGATATTACCTCAACCATATTGGCTCGCTAATATCCTGGGACTGAGGCCATGGCTACACTGGCACTTTACAGCGTTGCAACTGAGCGCTGCAAGATACAGCATTGTAAAGCCGCAGTGTAATCAGTGCCGCAGCGCTGGGAGCGCGGCTCCCAGTGCTGCAAGCTACACCCGTAAGGGATGTGGTTTACGTGCAGCGCTGGGAGAGCTCTCTCCCAGCGCTGGCGCTCCGACCACACTCACACTTCAAAGCACTGCCGTGGCAGCGCTTTGAAATGTCAAGTGTAGCCATACCCTTAGATGGCTACACCACCATTTCATGCAACAAAAAAAAAACTGGAGGTAACACTACATCTTCACAGCACAGAGGTAAATTTGAGATTAAAGTTAGTGAGATATCATGTAATGAGCTACAATCATGCTGCCTTTTGTACATCATATAGGCAGCCCTACAGAATGTGGTGCAAAGAGCAAAATGAGTCTGAAAACACCACAAATCTACAGGAGCAGGAGAAGCCACCATGATATGATCCCTTCTTGCCTCTGGACACTGTGGAAGTCCTCTCCATCAAAGACCCATGAGATTGTTTCTGTAGGTCTAAAAGAGGCATCTGGAAAGGGGAGCTCCCCATGTGCACAGCATGCTCCCCTTCCCCGAGCACAGAATTATGAGTGGAAAATCATGCAGGAGTTATTACTGAAGTAAACCGGAAGGGGAAAAAGAGCAGGATTCTCAAACATTTAAATGTCCCATCTTCTCACAAAAATGATACAACAACCAGTTTATAAGAAGAGTAAAATATGCCAGGAGGATTTTTTTCTTAAAAGGATTTTGGCCAGTCAACTTTGAATGTCTCCTTTATTAACAACTACAACAATACAATAATTTTATTTACATAGAATGGCCTTGGCAAAGCATTTGAGCTGTTATACAACAGAATAAAAACAAATGCAATATAATAAAAGCCTAATAAAACAACAGAACCTGAAAATCCAAAGACAAAACAAGGAAGGGTATTCAATCTTAAAGGGAAGAAAGACATTAAGAGAGCCATTCTAAAAACACTTTTGGGGATTTAAACAAGTATTGGAGATTTCGCTGTTGTTTTTTAAGTAAAGAGGGATGAAATTTCAGGCAGGGGATTCAACAAAGTCTCACCACAAAAAAAGAGATCTGATCACTTGCTGACTTCAGATAGAATGATGGAAACCACAAACAGTTGATGATCTGTGTCATCTTCCAGCCATACCAAACACCACAATACATTTGAAAAGTTTGACTTTTCATGCCCAGCTATATGTATATGATTTAAACAGTGGTTACCGCTAAAAAGCCAACATTTACCCACAGGTAACTGCTATTCTAAGTCCAGAGAAATACTGAGGTTACAGATACCAATGTGTATTCAGACAAACAGGGATAGGGATACTCCTACTTCCCCTAAACCCTGGACTAAGCCCATGTCCAGACTAACCCGCGGCATTGGCGGGTTAAAATCGATTGCTCGGGGATCGATATATCACGTCTAGTCTGGACGTGATGTATCGATCCCCGAGCGCGCTTACATCGATTCCGGAACTCCATCAACCCGAACGGAGTTCCGGAATCGACATGGAGAGTCGCGGACATCGATGCCGCGCCGTCTGGACGGGTGAGTACCTCGATTTTAGAAATTCGACTTCAGCTACGTTATTCACGTAGCTGAAGTTGCGTATCTAAAATCGATTTTAATACCCTAGTCTGGACGTGGCCTCAATCAGGGTAGAGAAATGTTAACATTTCCATAAACGCAGGCCAATAAAAGACTTAAGATTAATAAAACAAATATTGACCAATTATAAAGTCTTTTTACAACAGAAAACAAAACAACTCTTCCAATAGAAAATACCTGCCAATAAACACCTCTTCAGCTATTGTAATGATAAATAATTGGCCCCAAATTGCAATAGCCAATTACAGATCACTTAAGCATCTGTTTGAATACATGTAGAGTGTAACATATTGTAGTCATACACTGTACATTTTGTACACTGTATAGAAGCAGTAGCCTGTGGTTACAGTTAATATCAGCTATTACTACTAATAATTGCAGTGGTAACCAAATGAGCTAGGTGCTTTCAAACACAGAAAAAGACAATCACTGCTCTGCAGAACTTACTTGTTTTGTTTTCTCCTGTAGCAAGAAAGGAAATAGGGTCGCTACCAGCTTCTCTCCCCTCAACCCCTTTTAAATCTCCCAGTTCTGTAGCCCTTATGCAGACAAAAGTCTTGGCGAACTAAAGTTAGCAGAGGTCCAGAAGTAAAATCCAAACCCTCAGTTTGGGGCCAGGATATGGAGCTTGAATATCATTTTGCAGCAACCAACTCTGAAAACATAAGATCAATGTGTGAGGGTCACTTATCTGTGTAAATCTCTGCCCTCCCACATCATCTTCCCAACAGAAACCTGTTTGGGACCAACATGGAGGGTAAATGAAGAGGGTCTGGCACAGCCCTTCCATGCCTGGATAAATTTCAACCTGTGTCAGCAGAGTTTGCCCTGAGGGCAGAAGACTTGGCTTGTGCTGTACAGATTAACACTATAAATATTGACTCGTTTGGCATTTCCGAACTGCACAATGTGATTTACATGGAGTTTGAAGCCTGGGAACAACCTTTCACTACTACAACCTTCATCTGCAAGTAACACAGGGAAAACCCAGTTCAATGTAAATGTCTCGATATTTAATCATTGTAACAGCTCTTGCTGCAAGCCCTCGCTCCAAACATTACAGAGCCTAAAATTACCCTAAAACATAGCTACTTAAAGAAGAGGAGTTTTTTTCAGCAAGTAACAATCACAATTTACTTTGATTATTTAGCTGAATGCTGTGCTGACCGGCATACTCTATTGCAGAAACACTGAAATAGTACTTCTAGGCAGACAGCACTTGGACTCAGCAGGCCACCCGGGTCTGAAGCTGAAGCCAAAGCCAAAGCCAGAGCCCGACCAGCCGGTTCTGAAGTCGAAGCTCAAGCCTGGCCACTTGGGGCTGACGCTGAAGACCAAGCCCTGCTGCCCGAGTCTGAAAGCCAAGCCCAAGCCCCAGCCCCGCTACCTGGCTCTGAAGCCCAAGCCCCACCATCTAGGTCTGAAGCCTGAGTCGGCTGGAGTCACCACTTGCCCTCCCGAATGTTCCTCTATGCCTCCATAGGGGGATGTCCCCCATAGTTTGAAAACCTCTCCTTTAGTGACAGGTTTCAGAGTAGCAGCCATGTTAGTCGGTATTCACAAAAGGAACAGGAGTACTTGTGGCACCTTAGAGACTAACACATTTATTTGAGCATAAGCTTTCGTGGGCTACAGCCCACTGATTTATTTCCACTCTTAGAAATTAAATTACTGTACTACTCATACTCCATTTACCCACAGTGACGCTGCAGATATCATCTAACTTAACTTCACTGGGCCCCCTGTGGTGTGGGGCCCCAGGCAATTGCCTTGCTTGCTACCCTCTAATGCCGGCCCTGCCCACTCAAATTTGACTTCAGTGAGACCACTTATTTGCTTATGGACCTTGAGGCATTAGGGCCTAAGACTGTATGTCTATTATTGCCGACTGCCAAAAGGCTAGATCATTGAAACAGCACTAACAAAAACACCCAACCAACCAACCAAAGAAAAAAAGTAAAGGAATTATTGAGAGGCAACATAAATGTCATAACCCCCAAACTGTTAAGAATTTCCAATAGAGTGTCAGAGAGGTGACTGCATCTCATTCACTATAGCAAATATTAAGGAACACAGGAAACTTTATGGGTGTGTGCAAACACAAGATGAAATTCTTATTTTCTGCTAGAGAGCAAATAAAAATATAGGAAACATATATTCCACATAAGAAAGGCAATTTTAACCCATAACAATGGGTCTTTCTCAGGCATACTTTAATCCACAAATTTTAACAACATTTTCTGAATCTAGGACAATTCTAAATTATTAACAGATTTCTCCAAACTATAGGCATTAAGTTAGCCATAAAAGTTCAAAAAAAATAATTATGGTTAATTTTTTAAAAAACAAGTTAACAGCTCCAACTGACAGCTTGTATGTCAATGCCCATTGGGCAAACACTATATTTTAAATTAAAATGTATTTTAATATTTTTTACTTTGCTTAAAATAAGTGAATTCTAAAACAATCATGCAATTATATCAGAAAATGGAAAATGGCTAATATTTCAAGCTTCATGCTTTAGGGTTCTTAACAGCTCTTGATTTATAATATAATCTGTATCTGGTAGGCACAAACTTAGAGATTACCATAAAACATAGACTTCCTAGATTACAGCGGTTCATATCTCAACAACGTTCATTCAGCTCTTCATCCTTCATAGACTAATTACCATGATGTTTACTGCAGAGGTAGAATGGGAGCTGGGTCTTTCAGATGACACCTTAAAGAACATTGGAGTCACTTTTTAACTTGACTGCCAAAAAGATAGGTATTTAAAATCATAGGCACATAAACTTGTGACTAACTATTCACAGCTGCTGTGTCCATGTAATGCTTTTTAAAGCCAGTGGGAGCTGTAGGTTCCCAGCACCTCTGAAAATCAGGCCTCTTATTTAGGTACCTAAATATAGATTTAGATGCCTAACTTTGAAAAGTTTGGCTGGAGTTCTCTCTGATTTGTGGACTTTGTAGATTTCATGGCTCTTTTAGAAAAAGCAGGCATTGGAACTGGCTTTCTTAACCAAATTTACCCTTCCACAATTATTGTGCAATATGTTGTATCCTCCTCCCCAGAGGTGATTGCATTTAAATAGTGCACTCTTTTGTGTGTGTGGGGGGGAGGCGGGGAGGGTTAGGTGGTTGTAGGTGTGGGTGTGTACAAACACACACAAGCCTGCATTCCCTATTTGGGCAAAACTACTTAGTGGGAGCCCTTCACCTCTCACATGCTTTGGAATCTTTTGGAGTGAAAAGCTGTTTAAAATATAAATAATAATTATAAAACAGATTAATTTTAATCTAACGATGTTTTTAAGGTTTCACAAACAAGTGAGCAATACCTGTCCTTCAGTGTCTTATCAAGATAGTTTGCACTTAAACAGGCTTTATCACCATTGTTATTTATTGTGTGTGGTTTCAAAGAAGGGAATTAAGAGTTTATGTGAAACAATGTCAACATAATACAAAAAGTTTGCTGTGGCTTAATTTTCACTACATTTGAACCTTAGATGCTAACATAAATTCAGAGGTGTAGAGACATTTCTCTAGTCTAAGAGAGTAAACTAGGCAGTTCAGGTAATAGATTATGGACAATTTCATTATAAAGTTTAATATTGTCAAACTACAAAATGGATGAAAAATACTGATCATTTGTGCCTCTGCCATTAGCATTGACACATGCTCATGCTTGTTGCCTAATACAAGAAACCTGCATGGAATTAAATGCCAGACTCTATTCAGAGGCCACGTTGAAGAAGTGGGAAAATGGAGTTTCTCTTGTTAAAATTACATAATTAGAGTAGCTGATCATGAAAAGGGTTGGCATGAGGTAGGGAGAAGACAGAAAAGTAATGTCTACCTCTGAGGGCAGGTTTTTTCAACTTCCTTTTTAAAAATTGTTTTATAAATCACTATTAGCACTAGTACATCCCGATCATCAACCTCTCTTTCATATTATAATTTATGTGCAACAAATGTGCCTGATTTAATATGCTTCTCAGTCCTTGTACTAATTAATGCATACTATTTTCCATCAGCAGTTGAGCTTAATCACCGTCATTTAAAAAAGATATGAACAGCAAGTCAAAGTAATCACTAAGCCATCATAAATTTAAGCTAACTTTTTTTATGCATTCCAACTTCCAGATCTCAGCAACAGTCCTTAAGACACAATTGAGTAGTTTCAACCTAGTGATTTAAATCTTGCTGAATTGGGCAGGGAAACTGAAGTTTAATTACTAGAGATATTAGACATCTTATGAATCAACTGTAATAGAATATAACAGATACAAGCTTCTTTGGAATCATTTTCAACAGAGGTAAACACAACAGAACAGACGTTTATGGAGAAAGTCTGCTTAACTTGTGATAAAAAGGTTCTGAAATGTCAGGGATATGAATAGACACCTTTGTCTGCCAAAAAGTGGTCAGAAAAAAGAGTAGTTTTAGAATAATAGAATATAGGGTTGGAAGGGACCTCAGGTGGTCATCTAGTCTCCAACCCCCTGCTCAAAGCACGACCAATCTCCAGCTAAATCATCCCAGCCAGGGCTTTGTCAAACCTGACCATAAAAAGCTCTGAGGAAAGAGATTCCACCACCTCCCTAGGTACCCCATTCCAGTGTTTCACCACCCTCCTAGTGAAAAGGTTTTTCCTAATCTCTAACCTAAACCTTCCCCTCTGCAACTTGAGACCATTACTCCTTGTTCTGTCATCTGGTACTACTGAGAACAGTCTAGAACCATCCTCTTTGGAACCCCCTTTCAAGTAGTTGAAAGCAGCAATCAAATCCCTCCTGATTCTTCTCTACTGCAGACTAAACAATCCCAGTTCCCTCAGCCTCTCCTCATAAGTCATGTGCTCCAGCTCCCTAATCATTTTTGTTGCCCTCCACTGGACTCTTTCCAATTTTTTCACATCCTTCTTGTAGTGTCAGGCCCCAAACTGGACACAGTTACTCCAGATGAGGCCTCACCAATTTTGAATCGAGGGGAATGATCACGTCCCTTGATCTGCTGGCAATGTCCCTATTTACACAGCCCAAAATGCAGTTAGCCTTCTTGGCAACAAGGGCTCACTGTTGATTCATATCTAGCTTCTCATCCACTGTAATCCCTACGTCCTTTTCTGCAAAACTGCTGCCTAGCCATTCAGTCCCTAGCCTGTAGCAGTGCATGGGATTCTTCCATCCTAAGTGCAGGACTCTGCACTTGTCCTTGTTGAACCTCATTAGTTTTCTTTTAGCCCAATCCTCTAATATGTTTAGGTTCCTCTGTATCCTATCCCTACCCCCTAGCATTTTTATCCATCACCCCTCCCAATTTAGTTGGACTGCACCCTCAGCAAGTTTGCAGATGACATGCCATCCTCCAGATCATTAATGAAGATACCGAACAAAACAGGCCCCAGGACTGACCCTTGGAGCACTCCACTTGATACTGGTTGCCAACTAGACATGGACCCATTAATCACTATCTGCTGAGCCTGATGATCTAGCCAGCTTTCTATCCCCCTTATAGTCCATTCATCCATTCATTAAGGAATTGGAAGAGCCCCCCATTTTGTGCAAGACCTTCATGTTTTTTTATCCACGACTGTAATGAGGAACTTCATGGACCAAACAGCAGCTGTACTACTGAGCCACAAGCAAGCTTCTGCTTGGCTATGCCAGTAAAAGCTTTGTTAAAATGCATCTTGGGGAGTAGATTTTGGAATACTGATTAGACATGGAATTCCACAAGCAGCAACATTTGTTTTCATTGTGGGTCCTAGTGACATCTTTAATTAATTAATCATTAATTGTTAATAAGATAAGTCCTCCTCCTCCTCCCCTGAGCTGAGATACAGGAACTTGTATTGAAATACTTCTCTGGGAGCTTTACATTGCTTTTCTAACCAATCTGGTCATCTATGTTCCAGGTGTAAGGGAGACTGTCACAGCACTCCAAAAAACTAAATTTTCACAGTGCAGCTAAAACATATGACACCAAAGTAATATAAAAGTCATCAGTAATCAGCAATCTGTAACTTCTACAGACAGTAATTAGCAGTCGGTAATGGATTTATTTTCATGAAAGAAAATAATAGTTTGTAATAGTTTTTCTAAGTAATTTTAACAACTTTGCCTGGATTCTACCTTGTCCTCCTAGGAGCCACCAAATCCCTGGTGGCCTCGTGGCAAGGTTCTGAAGGTTGCAGACAGCACTGGTGCCTGCAGGAAGGCGCAATGCACTGCCTTACAACTCTGTTCCAGGAAGACAGCAGGCTGGAAAAAAGATGCGGCAACACAAAGTTGAAACTGACAAGAAAACAAAAGAGGGAAAGGGAAGAGGTAGCACTCAGAGGTATAAACCCACTCCTTAGATTATTTTTTCTTTTTAAAAAAATTAACAGGCCTGTGATTTTCAAGGGTTTTCATTTCTATTTAATGCAGAAGGTAAGGCAAGGAAAGGGCCAGTATTCCATTCTGACAGTGACATTTCAGGCACATTGTTAGAAATGTTTCATGCAAAAGAAGAACTAGCAAATTTCACTTTGGGTTAAAAATATATTTGCACAGTTCCAGTGGTGACTATGAGGGAATGAAAGGAAATAAACGAGAAATAAGAGAAAGATAGTTTAATGTTGTTTTCTTTGTTATTATGTTGATAACATCCAGCATGTACTGAAAAAAACTTCTGGGTCCTTGACTTAGTTTGAAAGAGAGTGGCAGAGGTAAGATTGTCTCTACATTGTTGGCCTTGGGGCCATTCACTGTAATCAATCCAATGCGGAAAGGGATCAGGTTGCTATTTACAAATTTCATTTATATGAAAATGACCGCTGGAAAGAGTAATGAAAGTCAGTATGTTAAAACCTGAGAAACATCTTTTTATAAAATATTCTTTAAATATCCTTACAAATATTACTGAACAACAACCTCCTATATTATTTGCTTGAAGTCTGTAAATAAAATGGGACACTCTACTATAAAACTATACTGTCCCACTCTCAGTATGGATGGAGAGAAAGCCAGAAAAACTTCACACACACAGACGCTAAAAAGAAATAAGAGTGATTCTGTTTTTCTATGGATTCCAGAGACTGCCGAAAATAAACAATTACAAACAAACGATTTCTGTACAAACCTCTAATATTTAAAATAATTCCAAATATTAAAAAAGAAGACCAGAAACGAACAGTTACGGGATTCAGCCCATTTTCCATTGCCATACAATTCTATTCTAAGTATAGAGAGTTCCTACTTGAAGCAAGATTGCCTTTGTTACCTGCTTGTTATATTTAAATCATTTTTCACTTCACCTATTGTATGCTGTGATCTGAGATGCAGATGAATATCTATTAAGGCCTAATGTGCTTGAATTTTAGTTAAGCACTGGAATAAATTGCCTAGGGAGGCTGTGGAATCTCCAGCATTGGAGATTTTTAACAGCAGGCTAGACAAACACCTGTCGTGGATGGTCTAGGTAATATTTAGTCCTGCCATGAGTGCAGGGGACTGACTAGACTTGTGAGGTTCCTTCCAGTCCTACGATTCTATGATTCTGGGGGGGAATGTGCTATACCTGACCCTCCACCCCCTTCTACTTCTGCCAAACTTCTGTACAGTTGTGCTCAAGCAAGAGCTCTTTGGATCTACACAAGATGGGTACTGGTAAGGTATTTTCTATGAATACCCCTTTGCTCCGGAATGCATTTCCCTGCCTTGGTTTGCCAGAGGTCTGCTTTATCAATTGTTTGGACACACTATAAAACTCATCTTTATTTTGGAGCATTTGTGAATGAGACAGTGTGAAGTTTTCAGGATTTTTTGCAAAGGATTTCTATGGTTCCTGTGTTTATTGGTGCATTTTATAAATCAAAATAAATAAATGAAATAAATATGTATTGTAGCATTCCCCAATGACAACACATGGACCAATATGGGAAGTATTAGAGAAGACAGCTAAGTTCCAATTACTTATCCTCCCAGCAGGAAACAAACAGGCCAGCAATGCTCCTATACATTGAGAGAGCTCTCAATGATGGAATTTAAATGACTTTGCAGATTAGCATTTGAGGTTGGATGAAGTTACATTTAGTTCCTTGGCTAAGTAACATTGGCATGTATACCACATATTATCACACAACTAGATGACGGAATAGTGTTAAAAAGAAAGAAAAAAAAAGCATGTGCATGCCAAAAAAGTGAAGAAAGGCAGGGAAGACTGAATTAAACTACCAGCTCAGGGCTTCATGATATACCGTGCATACAGTATAATTTCTTGCAAAGCAGACTCACTGGCAAATCTTGTGCTAAATTGATAAAGACCATTTAAGTTTCTTTATCGTTCAGTGGCTCAGTAGAAAATAATACTATAATTTAAGTTCTAAATCAAAGCTTTGCTTTTAGCTTTTCCTGTGAGATCTTGAGAATTTACAATATCATTTTAGCCCAGAGTTCATTCTATACGACTTTTAGTGTGTTTTGAAGAGATATATTAAAACATATCCTGTGGATGGATGAGGAAATATCTTTTATTGGACCAACTTCTGTTGGTTAGAACGAGAAGCTTGTGAGTTTACAGAGCTCAAAGAAGAGCTTTGCGTAAGCTCCAAAGTTTCTTTCTCTCACCAGCAGAAGTTGGTTCAATAACAGATATTTCCTCACCCATCTTGTCTCTCTAATATCCTGGGACCAATACGGCTACATCAACACAGCACACAACTCTCTGGATGGTCATCCAACCAATTCACTTCTGAGCCACTGGGAGGCAGATAATCATTCAAAAACCTCCACAAACCAATATTTATTCCTAATGCTGCCTCTTACAGGGCCCCCAGCTCCAGATGTCCCAATAGCAGGAGCCATCAACAGCAGCAGGAGGTAGAGGAAGGAAGCTTCAAACCCAAAAGGCCCCAGGCATCAGCTGAACTTTCAGGAATGAACTCTGTCTTGACTGTGGTATCTCTTGTTTCTAACATCCTGCCACCTCCCAGATTTATGAGCTGAACCAACACGTGTTGAAATAAACAGGAAGACTCCCGTTGATTTCAATTGGCATTGGATCAGGTCTTTAGCCACTGCCTCTGCTCACCAGCTTCACACTCACATCCCCACCATGCATCTCATCCTTTTGATCTACCTTCTGCCTCCATCTATGCACCCTTCGTCTTCCTTCCCCCTCATCCTTACCCCTCACTGTGTCCATCTCTTCTTTTTCCTTCTCCTTTTACTCCTGCAAAAGACCTCCTCTACCTCCCCTCTCAAATGCTCATTTCCCTAATATCAACCCCAGTTTCTTCAGGCTAGTCCCACCTAAACAATTACTAATGTTGTTAGCTATTGCTGTATGTAAAATGAGAAGAAAATGTAAGCATGCAAATGCGGAATCTTTAAGAAGTGCTACAATATGCTCTCATCACATAGTTCTTGTTCTCTCATTCCCTTGCCCCAGGCACTGCTATCTGTTGTCCCCCTTATTGTGCTTTGCTTAATTTTAGATTATAAACACTTCAGGGCATGGACAGCATCTTTTATTTGCTTGTAAAGTGAATGGCAACCTTTGGGAAATATATAGATTATTAATAACAACAAAAATATAAGCAACAACAGTGTAAGTTACAAATCTATCTCCACCATCTATGCAATAAAACAACAACAAAACCCAGACAAGACAGTCATTCTGCTGTATGTCACTTGTAGTCCAGAAAACATTTTTAATGAATTTATATTGTTTCCCCTTCTAGTTTTGGTTGAAATATCTGGCCTCCATTTTCACATTAATAATGCTACAAAAAACCATGGATCCCAAATTTCACAGATCTAAAGCAAACTGGCACCTTTTTTTATAGCAACATCTTCGTAGAATAGAAAGGTTCTCTAATTCAAAAGGTCAAACAGAAATGTTAATGAAAACAGAACCCAGTCAAGTCAAATAAAATAAGAAAACAAACAGAGATTTTGCTTCAGGCAGCCCGAATCTGATTTAAGCAGCAGTCTCAGAAGAATCCAGCTGTTGTTTACTGAAACGTAAAATAATGTGCTTATTCCTTTTATTTGACAGCATCCCTGCTCCTTGAAATCAGGATGTAACATTTTCCCTTTCATAGACAACAATCTGCAATCATTATATGTACAGTAACTAATCTGACCAATTACCTGAAAGCTAATTACTCTGATTTTACAAAACGGGTCAGCTATCTCAGTGTATGTTGAACCCATTAATTACTGGTACTTAATAAAGAACGCCAAAGAGTACATCCATACATTAATGTGTTACAGCAGAATTACAGATATTTTAATACTGGATTGAACAAGCCTCTGATCATCACTGTTTTATAGCGTCAGAGCTTAATCTAATTGTAGCTAATACAGAGCTGGACTGTGCAGGCCTTGGCAATTACAGTATTTTATTCATGTTAACAATTTACTTCCTCACTCCAAACATGGTCTATGTTTACTTATTTTATTGTATATTTGAAAGGACATCATCATTCATTTGAGATAGCAGGATAACCCAAAAGATTCAAAACTTTACTTGATTAAGAAGAATAAAGATGGCACATTTGTCTTGGCTAGAGAAAAACAACCAACCCAACTCAAATCAGCCTTCAGACAGTAAACCTGTAAATACTACCTGCAGTTCTAACACCTCACGAACAGCAATATCCAGTGTTTTTCATTCAGTAGCCCTTGATTATTAACTGAACATTGGTGAGTAGGTCAATGGTACTATAAAAAAATATGGTCTCCTTTTCATATCAAAATCTGAAAACAATTTAAATATGTAGTGCAATTTTATACTGTTTATAAAAGCTAAAAAAAGGTCAGAGACATATGCCATCACAATCTGTACTTAAACATTTATTTCTGTCTCATGGTCTCCAGGCTTTCACAAGTGCTTTAAGAGGAGATTGGAAAGAATTTGCTGCCCACTCGTGATGATGCCTCATAAAAGGTTCTTCAAAAACGGATCAAAGGCTGTAATTTCCATGCCATTTCTGTCCAATTTCCTTTTCTCTCAATGTTTTCCTTTTTTGAAATGGCTATGATTGCAGTCCAATTTTGCCCACACAGCACTATATGCCTAAATGAGCCATTTATCACAAACTTTTTGTCTTTTTGATGCTTGTGGTTTTATTTGCTTGGCAATTTTTTAACACTCCCCCCCACCCCATGCTGCATTGCAATTATCTTCAGTAATTATACCTGCAGCAGTTTACATTAATCTGTTCTCCAGATGCAGCATTAAAATTTGTAGAGTCCAATTACACCTTAACATGGGTGTTCATTTTAACTCCTCTTCCATCACCAGCACCAAAAGGTTTTCATATACGGTCTCCTAAAGAGAGATCTTTACTCATTTTGGCTTTACCACAGTGGGCATAAAAACCACAAGAGTCAAATTCTTATTGCTCATATTCCATATTGCTTTCTCCTAAGTAGCTCTGCCTACTTTACATATTAACCACTTCTAATTATTTCCCCATCATCTCTGTCATATGTATGAGTGACTTCCAGGTGGAAAAACTTAGCACAAATTTTACTGGCTCCTGTTACCACACCAGGTAAAACACTGCCTGCAGACAGAATGTCATGTTGTGAGACATGGCTGCTGTGTCACTTATGGTGAACACAAAAACGAACTCAGCCATGAGTAGAGGTTCACTGTTGACTGCCTAAGTACACTTAAATTGTCTGGTCACTGCTTAGCAGACACATTAAATCCAGGCTCTCTAAATGCAATTTAACCCTGCACAAGCCAACAAATTATTCTTCATCTTCATCTAAAAACACTCTTCTGGCTTTCAAAATTAATACATCATTGTAATGAAATTTCAGAATCTAATTCTCCAGCCCAGTGCACCAACACAGTGGTGAATTTTTCTATTTGCTACTCAGTCTTCTGTCCATTTCTACACTTCACCATTAATAAGTGGTTTTTGTTTTTGTTTTTTTACAATAGTTTATGGCATACTTCATGGGTTGAATATTGAATCACAGCTACATGTTATTCTCAACATTTTCATCAATTAAATATGTAAATAAGTTCACAAACCAACACAGATTGGTTTTTATTTAAAGATAAATCTTAGGATGCTGACCACTTTAGTAACACATAAATTCC
Source organism: Gopherus flavomarginatus (assembly GCF_025201925.1). NCBI lineage: Eukaryota > Metazoa > Chordata > Testudines > Testudinidae > Gopherus > Gopherus flavomarginatus. Next base: position 76,640,238 of record NC_066617.1, on the reverse strand, counting down.
TTCAGATGATATACCATAACTGATACTCATGATATGTTGTAGATTGATAATGTACATAATGACACATCAGTAAAACAGACAGGCTTTTTGTGCTTGTTGCATTGCTTGAGCTATGGCAAACAAGTTATCTCGTTCTCTTCTCTGAAGTCACGAATTCATCATAACATGTCTGCTGCATATGGGATTTTTGTGAAGGCTGCATGAGCTCATGCCTGGAACCTCTTTATTTGAAGGCAAGCGGCCAAAGTCTGTTGTCTTCTACACCAAGGTAAACATACAAAAGTCAATATATTTACTGAAGCTACTGGCATAACTGAGAACAGAGTTTATTTGAGGAGTACCTTCCATTCTATGTAGTTTAGAACCACAGTGGTAAGAAAATTCTAATATATGAACAAGCTAAGCACATAGTTCTTGGGTCCCACACTACAAGAAGGATGTGGAAAAACTGGAAAGAGTCCAGCGGAGGGCAACAAAAATGATTAGGGGGCCTGGAGCACATGACTTATGAGGAGAGACTGAGGGAACTGGGATTGTATAGCCGGCAGAAGAGAAGAATGAGGGGGGATTTGATAGCTGCTTTCAACTACCTGAAAGGGGGTTCCACAGAGGATGGATCTAGACAGTTCTCAGTGGTACCAGATGACAGAACAAGGAGTAATGATCTCAACTTGCAGTGGGGGAAGTTTAGGTTGAATATTAGGAAAAACTTTCACTAGGAGGGTGGTGAAGCACTAGCATGGGTTACCTAGGGTGGTGGTGGAATCTCCATCCTTAGAAGTTTTTAAGGTCAGGCTTGACAAAGCCCTAGCTGGGATGATTTAGTTGGGGACTGGTCCTGCTTTGAGCAGGGGGTTGAACTAGATGACCTCTTGAGGTCCCTTCCAACCCTGCTATTCTATGATTCTATGAATGAATAAAAATAATAATGTTGAAAAACAATAATATCTAAATGGGTCTGTTTTATTATACACTTTTCCCCATAAAAAGGAAGATTTGCTTTGTGACATCCTTTGTGATGCATTGTCACTAAATCTGTACCACTTAAGAATTCTGGCTGATATTGTGAAGTTGTATTATGAAAAACTGCGGTGTCATGAATACCTACATGCATGTGGATCTATCACTCCTGACAACTCCTCTATCCTCCCCCCCTCCACATACACACACCAGAGAAACAATGGGGTGGGACTCAATGACTCTATTCAGGTGCAAATGCCTGAACAATGGTGAACTGCACCCTTAGAAAACTAGTTTTAGCTTAACTCCTCCCAAGAGAGGGAAAAAGGCAAGCACAGTGGAAAGTCACCCAAAAGACAGAAAGAAGGAAGCTAGGTGAGTTGCATAATGAAACCCAGGGGAACAAGGTGGGGTGGCATTCAGAAGGAGGAAGCCTGGAACAGGAGACAGTAAGGTCACAGAAGCTAGGTCCCCTCACCAATGAGGGAGAAAGACCAATTAGCATGCAACAGCCTGCATGAGCAAGGAACGCCTTGCCTTCCTGGACATGGATATTTCCTCAAGGACTCACAAGGGAAGGGATGTGAGAAAATGAGGAATATTGCCATCTGAGATGTTTGTTTTGCAGGATCTGAACTCCCCCATGCTTTATATGATTCAGCATAAAGGGGTGTGTGCGTGCGTGTGTGTAACTGCTCAACAACTGATGTGCATTCCTGAGAGAATTAAACTGTAAATCAGATGCTTCAGACCTTTTTGGTGGAGTTCTGGGAGAGCGGTGTGTTAAGTGCCGCGGAGTCTGAAGGTCAACAGTGTGTTCAAAGGGGCTAGGCAGCTGGATGGAGGTTCCAACACTGATAGAAAGTCTGCGCCCTGAGTGTCCTAGTGACTCTGATATTGGGTACTGGGACAACGGATGGACTTCAGGGCTTTAAACACTGTGGGGATCCCGAGCAGCTGCAGCTTGGATTCTCCTAACAGCAGTGCTAGTGAGTGGCCAGGACGTGACACTCACTAGGCGCACGTCCAGACTAACCCGCAGCATCGGCGGGTTAAAATCGATTGCTCGGGGATCGATATATCGCGTCTAGTCTGGACGCGATGTATCGATCCCCGAGCGCGCTTACATCGATTCCGGAACTCCATCAATCCGAACGGAGTTCCGGAATCGACACGGAGAGCCGCGGACATCGATGCCGCGCTGTCCAGACGGGTGAGTACCTCGATTTTAGAAATTCGACTTCAGCTACGTTATTCCCGTAGCTGAAGTTGCGTATCTAAAATCGATTTTAATACCTAGTCTGGACGTGGCCTAGGATCAGTGCTTCCGGCTTTTTGAACAACTTAGTGATGAAAATTAGTAGAAATGTTTTTGAAACACTTTGATTGGGGTGAGGGAGAGGGTGTAGGCGGTGGCAATTATGACTTGGTGAGGAATAGGAAATTCAGCAACAGGCTTTTGCCAGTTATTAAGCAAATGAAAAATGACACACATGATGGGGTCAATAAAAATAAAGACTGCAAATGACTGAAACATTGTTTAATTAACAAAGAACTAAACAATGTCAGTGCTTACGAAACTAGTTTAACTAAGATAGATATAGATATTTAAAAGGAAATGAAACACTGATTGATTGTTTCCTTTACTTAATTTAGCCAAATAAGATTATGGTGGAGTCAATACTAACTAATGCATTTTACAGAATGAGGTTTTAAATTTTTTCATCTAAAATTATCAGGCCAAATTCTGCTTTCAGCTGGATGAATATAAACCTGGAGTAACTCCACTGACTTCAACAGAGCTGCTGCATATTTTGACTTAGGTAAATGAGAACTGAATTTAGCCAAATTAATTTAACTTTATCTGACAGAGTCTACTGCATATCAATGAAGTTTTGTAAAATTTATATCCTTTGAATGGAACTTAAAAAATGATCATGCAAAGTTTTATAACAAGGATTAGTATAGGGTCAGGTGCCGCTCCCATTTTCACCAACGAAAAATTTAGGAGTTAACACCAGTGGATTCAATATGCCACTCCAGATATATTCCAGTGTAACCAAGGCAGAATCTCTCCCACAGGAAGGGTCATAATCTCTTTTAGCTAAAATGTGCTTTTTGCTCCAGAGACTGTGTTTCATCATCTCTATGGGGCTTTAGTCTTCAAATAACCCCTTCACTTTTGACCTCATTGCTTCTAGTTTGCCCCTTTTTATCTAGATTAGCTAACCCAAGAGATGTTTACTTCTCCTGATTTAGGGTTTCCGAAGCAAAATCAAAGTTATAGATGCCATGACTGTAGCTGCAGCACTACTACAATATGCAGCAATGACAACAGCTTCTCTTTGTTATAATCTTTTTTGCTCTTTGACTATGTTGATCCCTCCATGGCTTTCAGCAGCAATTTTCAGCCAGGGTGGCAGAGAGTTTGTTTTCTTCATGAAGAAAAATAAAGGTAAGAAAGCTAAACACGTTCATTTTTATAGTAAAGTAAAAAGTGAATGAAAATGAGATGAAGCTTGCAGGCAAAGAATGATGTTTTATTTAAGCTTAGACTTGTCTACACTGAAGTTAATTCAGATGAAATTTGGGTGTGAATTTGAAGCAGGATAGCTATTCCAAATTAACTCCCTATGTGGATACTCTTATTCCAAATTAGTTTACTATGAATTAGCTTAATTCACTTCCAAAATAGATTACGTTAATTTGGAATAAAACCATGCTTATTTGGGAATAAGAGTGTTAATCAGGAATAGCTGTTCCTGAACAACTCCCCATGTAGACGATGATTTACTTAATGCCAAGAGTGATATATGTTCTTTAACAGGAAGGGAACATCTATTAAACTTTACCTATGACAACATAACACACATAGAGAGCATAATACATAAAGGATTAATGGGAATTATGGGAAAGCATATGCATACATGTATGTGACACTCACTAATGGTGATGTTCCTATGATTACTGAAAGATCTCCTGCTAAAGATGTAATTTATACTTAGCATCATCATTAGATATTGTACCTACCTGCACATACAAATGTATCTCTATGATCCTGCACAGCGGTACGACTATTTTAATATTAACCCCCCCCCCATGCCATTACAAGAAAAATATCCAGGGTCTGCGCTCTGCTATATATCCTCACTTCTCACATGTATGGGTAGCATTTGGATTTACCTTGCACACAAAAAGATACATGTGGACATAGGCCAGCGCTCATCGCAATTTGCAGCCTGTTGTCTAATTCAAAGAGTAATCTTTCCCTAGCTTTCTGTGGCTGACATGATTACCATACATAAATTAAAGTACTGTACACTATAGGCAGGCAAAAACATTTCCAGCTTTAAATGATGAGGGAAGTACAGAATAATTCCTTCAAGCACTAGATCCACACACATTTAATTCTCACAATACAAGTTTTGATTAAAAGTCTGAAAATAAAAGAAGACTTAAATCTTACATTTCTGCACATAAAATAAATGAGTGTTAATAGGAGACAGTTACACAGTATGTTGCTAGTGTTATTTTTTCCCCTGATTTACTAAGGTTGCTGCATTTGATTGATTGCAATTTTCTCCATTTCTTAGCATTATGCCAAATGGAAACATTTTGTTCCATCAATCTTAGCAAGTGACACAATGTTCCTTGGCATGTGACATTAATAAAAAGTCATGCTGGCTGTCTCTCTTGGCTGGTCACATCAAGGTTGATCTTTGATAGCTTTTTATGTTCAGTGAGATTTGTCAATCATGCCTCTATTTAAATCTTAAATACATTTCAGAAAATCCACCCATTATAAAAGTCTTTCTTAAAAATGTACATGAGGGGATTTTTCATGTGGTAGCAACAAAAAAGCCTTAGCTCTGCTTATTTTTTCTCAGCAATATCTTCAGAGCATTAGAAGTGAGGATTAGATTCTTACCTGGTACCCAATATAGTCCCTTTCTGGAGCTCTACACAAGTGTGCTGTAAAGTGACCTAGCACTGATTCCCCAGCTGCAACACTAGTCCAGCACTGGCTGTTCGTTAATCACTGAATAGTGATCCTGCCATTTCTGAAGAGCTTTCCTGAGATATAAAAGTAGACACAGCCACACAGGATTAATACATGGTGCCAGAAACAAAATTTCCGCTCTCTCCTTCAGCAATGCAGTTCACGTCTTGCAAAAGACAGCTACTCAAGCACATTCAAGGGCATTCCCCGAGAAACAATATGCTAATTCCATAGCTCAAGCTGCTGGGTCCTGGTGCACCTCAGAGTAGTACACTGAAGAAAGATACCCGAGTCAATGACAGACTATTTAACCTAATGACTAATGCTTCACAATGTAATGTTTTATTACTGTCTCGTAATATCATACACACACGTGATCAATAAATTATTAAAAGCCATGATAGAAAATACAATGAATACTAGAGTCTAGTTCTAATTTAAACACTGTTTTTTGTGGAACAGTCTAGATCAATTAAAGAGGTTAAAATACATTTGATTACAGAGACTCAGCCAATGATCTAAAATGATTCTGTACACTTCGAGCATTTTCATAGCCTCTCAACAAGGGAAATATCAATATGTCATGTCTCTTAGCTGCTGCACTGATCTAGCTCCCAGGCTTTAGGTTTCATTTCTAAGTACATGTATGTTTTTCTTTTATGAACACTTAGAGTTATATAACACTGCTGCAGTTGTATCCATGTGGATAAAGAAAATGAACAAACACTAGCCAACCAATCCACAGTATAAGAATTCCCATAGTAACAAAAGTCATGGATATGGATATTACAACTATCCTCCTCAGAGAGTTAAGTACTTATGCAGAAAAAAAGCCTATGCAGCATGAACACTATTTGGAACGGCTAAGTACAATTTATATCATGGGGAAGAGGGGCGAGGAAATGAGGAGAAAGGATACAGAAAGGTCTATGAATCTGCGCAAATCCAGCCTGTCCTTCAGTGAGACAACATATAGGCTGTTAGCAAGTGATTGCATGATCAAAGCAAAAAAGTGTAGTGCATAAGTGTTGATCTCCCAGCTGATACTGAAGCAATGAATTATCTCAAGTGAATGATCATTCACAATAATTATTTTTGTCAAGTAACAATTACTGCAACACATTCTTAAGGATTTTCTTCGTTTCCAAATATCCTATTATAAATGTTATGTAACAATAATAATTAAGTTTGGGAGTAGAATGCATTTAATCTTTTTCTTTTTTGTAAGTGTTTTGTGATATCCATTGTAACCTCTAGTGCTTTTATAGATGAAAGTTTGTGCAAAGTTGTGCATAAGTTAGAAATTAATTAAATGAATTTACATGCGCAATCAGCAAAAATTTTCACACTGAATGATGAGAGAAAGTTGTTTTACAAAGTCATCCTACAGTGGGGGTCAACTTTGTGACACTACTGTAATTTTATAGACTTTGAGGGTTTCTTGTGATGAAATACAGCCAGCTTAGCAATGTTGCCAGAACTCCTTGCAATTTCCATCTTTGACCACTAGAGATAACTGCCCCTAGCACCTGAGCACCAGACACCTGTGTGTGCTTGGAGGGGGCTGTGTCCAACAGCAGATCCAGAACAGCAGAGCTGGCCCTCACTCCATGCTCAGCAGTAGCACCGTCTCCTCCTCCTCCACCACGGGGACAGAAGAGCCCTCTGGAAGCCCTCCTTGGGCTGGCTGATGATGAGGCAGCTGTGGGAGATTGCCACTGGGGATGATTTGGGGAGCTCAGGACTTGTGCACACATTCTGTAGGCATTTAAAATTGAATTTTCACCCTATAATTGTCTCTCACACACACTAGCAGAGATTGGGGAGTTCAAAAACCAGAAATTAGCTAACAAAAATATGCATTTTTGAATTTCATTATTTTTATTATGAATTCTGATTGTACTGACTCGTGATTTTTGAACTCTTAGGGTTGGCAATATTGTCCTGATACGCTATGGGGCTGGAGGGGTGAACAGTCATCTGAACAATGGCCCAACATCTTTTTGGCCCTCTTTAGCCCAGCTTGGGGCAGGAGACTTAGTGGTGGGGATGGGGAATCATGGGAGGAGGGCCCTGCCTACACGATGTGGAAAATCAATGGGTCAGAGTGGAGAAGCAGACTAGCTCTGGGACAGGAGCCACTGTGGGGTGAATTTGGGATGGAATTGGTGTCCAAGCCTCCCACCCCCAAATCAGGACTTTTCACCCATGAGGGCATGATGCTACCCACATCCCTGTATCACAAGCCCCAGGGGGCAGGACTCATCTCTCCACTTAGCATAGTCCCCCACTTGAAATGGTGTCCTGTAGCTCCTGCTCTCCTATGTCTTAAGTCAGAGATACTTTGCTTGTAGCTCACGTGCTTCATACTTAGCAGCTGTTTGTACATAGCTCTTACTGACTCCACCAGTCTGATTAGCGGTCCCTAATGAAAACAGATAAGAGGTTTGGGCACCATCCCAAACCGCAAATCCAAGATAAGGAACTGCTGGGGTCTCTCTCTGGCAGCCAGAAGGGAGGATGGAGAAAGAGGGAGAGGATATATTGTGTTGAATGGAGCCATTCATTCCTGGCATTGTGTTGACATACTTGTGTTGTAGTGAGTTAATATGTGATGACACTGCATTGTGACATATTGCATATTGATGAAGTGTTACAAAGCAAACATGGCAACACAGTGATCAGGGCAGCATATTGCAGTCATATTATGGCTGTTTGTATTTCTGTTCATAGGGGAAGGAAACAGCTTATTAATTCCCACAGCTGTGTTTTACCATCACTCCTTTCGCACTATTTTTGCACTTCTAATTTAACACATATAGGTACCAACCCTACTCTGGCAAGACTCCCACAGATGTAAATCAGAGTTTTCCCATGAGTAAGGAACATAGGATTGGGCCTGTTGTGCTTTTAAGCTTTGTTTGCAACTTTGTATTCCCTTCTCTGTGTTCATTAAGTTAAATTCTCTATTCTATCTTCTGAAACATTCAGTTGTGAACATTTCAATATTTATGTAGGTGAGCAATCATCCAGTAAGGTAAAGAATTTTAAATTCAATTAATACAATACAGTGCAATAGTTAATAAGTAGTACCTAGATGCTCTGACCAAGTGTAGGGTTCCCTCATGTTAGGGGTTGTACAAACACAGAAATAATCCATACACTGAACAGTTTACAGACGAAGCCCACAAAGGGTGGGAGAAAGGAAGTGTTATTTTCCTCCTTTTACACACGAGGAAGAGAGGCACTGAGGGATTAAAGGATTTATCCAAGGTCATCCAGGAAGCCTGTGGGAAAGCCAGGAATTGAATCCACATCTCCGGAGTTCTACTTCCTCCATCACCTGGCCTCTCTCTGGAAGAGCTGGTTGGAAAAAAAAATGATTTTTATTCCCCATCAAAAATGCTATTTTGTCAAAAGGAAAGTGTTTAATGGAAATATGTTGGTTTCAACACAAATTTCAAACTACCCCAACCCAGAATAGTCAGTAGCCCAGTGGTTAGGTCACTCACAGCGGATGTAGAAGACCCATGTTCATATACTGGTTCTATCTGATTTGAATTGGGGACTTCAACTTGGGCCTTCCACATCCCAGGTGAGTGCCCTGATTACCAGGCTACTGGCTATTTTGAGGTGGGTCTCTTTCTTTCTCAGACTTTTTCACAAAATGTGAAAGGGTTTATTTTTGCCCCATGTTGGAATAGCAACAATTTTTGAAACCTCAATATTTTTCATGAAACAGATTTCTTTTCTCGCCAGCTCTGCCATCCATACCAGATGCTGGTGCTGATTCTGCCCCCAAGTTACAGTAAAATAGGAAACTTTGGAGGAGAGATCTTCCCTTAAGTGCAGACACATCGCTGGCTGACTGTTGGAACACCGTATGCTTTTCTCTCTGCTGTGCTTTGGTCTGCACACCTATTACAACAGCCTAGCATCACTTCATTGTCTAGGCATAATGGGCAAAGATTTTGTTTTCCTATATAAACATCTATCAACAGAAACTTGAAACTAATTTTTCTCACAATTTCTTTTTCTGCCTTTTATATTTCTAAGATGTTTTATCTCCTTAGTCCTGGGTCACAGGCTACTAGTTTGGAAAAAGCTCACTTGAGACTCTGAGATAATGAAAATAGCCAAATAATAAAAGAACATTTAAGGCCACTACTATGGGATCTACCTCCATGGGTTCTGTAATATATCAACCCAGGCACCAGTTATAAAAAGTTCCTGTACTACAGCTGCAGTTGTAACCAGCCAGGGTAAAGTCCAGCAAAGGTACAACACATGGAATCAGTGCCAAATCTAGGCTTAAAAAGCCAGGGATACCAGTGAACACTTTCAAGATAGCACTTTCACCACATCCTTTTCCTTCACAGAAGCTCCCCAACACCATGGTGACTTAGATCTTAGTCCATCCCCTGCTTTGCTGCACATTGGGCTACCAGTATTTGCCATCCTTGCCTGTCAGCTGCCCTTCTCTCCAAACCTTGATGTCGTTCAGAACTATTCATTTCCATGTTATTCGCAGCCTTCCTCTCTTTCTTCTTGTGTTTTCTGGCTTCCATTCAAGGGCAGAATTTGGTAAGCATTTTTTTCCATTCTCAGCACATGTCCCAGCCACTGATGTCTTCTTTTGTAGATTATTTGTGAAAGGTACCTTGTCCAGTAATTTTTCTGACATCTTCATTCGTCTTCCTATCTCTATATGTTATTCCCAATATTCCCATGGTGCAGCATTATGCAATATGATTAGGGAAAAAAATCTATTTCCAAACTGTTCAGAATCTGGCAGCTACTTAGGGGTGGAACTGGTTCAGCATGGAGTCTGTTGTGGCGTAGACTAAGGCCAGTGTTCTTCTCCCAGTCAATCTGTGCAGATATGCACAACTGTGCGACTGCCTCTTATGCAGAACCATATATGGGATACTTTAAATAGGGAGATTAGACAGAATTGAGAAGGGAGGATTTGGTAATGGTAAAGTCCACCATGTCACACTTATTTTTTCCTTATTGTTGTCCTTTTGAATCTTCTCTTTCTTTCTAGTTTGTTTTTTCTTACAATCCTACCTTCCCTTTTTCACTGATCCTTTTACTTTAATTATGCTATCCCTAGGGCCAGAAATTTTATTTTAAATTTACAGAGTTTGTAGGAACATAAGTTGCTGCTGCGCGGTATCAGACATGATCATAAGTGTTTCCATAATAGGATCAGATAGCAACCAAGGATATGGTCCTTTGAGCCACATGAGCAGCACAGAAGACTGGAAAGCAATTAGATTTGGCCAAAATGAGAATATTCCTGGCATGAGGAGAGCTCTAAGTAGGCATGAAGCCAGTATAGCTGTCTGCTGCACCACGACCCCGCACTTGTTTCCAGCATAGGAACTGGAGCACACTGCACTTCAGCTATATTGAATTGGTGCATGTTTTCTTAGGCACTATAACCAGCTGGCATAAATTAGAGCAGCCCCCATGCTGTTCAAACCTACACCAGAGTTCACTGTAGCCTTGATCTGCCCTGACAATCAGGGAGCCGTGACTAAAACTATGACTTCAATGGGGCTTACAACCCACTGCAGAATCTGAGCATTAGCGAAGTGATTTTTTTTAAAGAAAAAAATTACTACATAAAATACATAAAAGAGTAAAATAAAATTAACAATAATAATCAAGCTTACTCACCAGGTGGGTTTTCTCAGGCTGTAATTAGATAGCCTACAATCTTATGCAAAATGTTCATGTACCTTTTTAATTACCGTGGCACATTATTCTAATGTTATAAGTCATTAAGCTACCCTCTCTTACTTAACAGTCAGTGCAGGAAGTAAAAATAAATAAATAAATACATAAATATTACAAACAGATTTGAAGCATTCCTGAATATTTTCTCATTAGCACATTTATCTTCCACTGAGTTTACAGGTTCATCCTCAGCATTAAAACTGAAGAATTCCTACTAAGCTCTAAAGCAAGAGAAGCCAAATTAAACATCTTAAAACTCTGATTGTTATCTAGGAAAACACTGTGAATGCATTTATAAAATACCTGCTTCAAGTAAAAACTTAGCAGTCAGAAGGCATTAAATTAAAATATATTTTGTTACATGGAAATTTTCACAAAATGAGCTGAAACTCTGTGGAAGGTGGTTTCTGTTATAAATGGATGAGCAGCAAGATGAGAACATAATAAATCCATTAAAATATTGTTTTGTTGCACTTTTTACAAATGAAAAACAAGGAACTTGCGCCAGTACTAAAAAATTATAGTCTCTATTCATAAACTCCCAAATCACATGGTGGGCAGCTTTCTCAAGCATTCACTTCAGAGATACAGACCTTTCTTTTAAATTAACACAGAATGATATTTTGTGGCAACAGAAATTTAACATTCCTTTGCAAAGTAAAATCTTTATATATTCATGAAAAATAGGCTAATAGAGATTTATGAAGTCGTGAAAAATATACTAGCTTAAGCAAAAACCCCACATACTCATTCTTACAATGGTATGGTGACATTTTCTCTGCCCATCAAAAACATTATTCATCTCCTCCAGGCAGATAAGTGAGTAGAATTTTGGAAGGTTGGTCTAGTATGAAATCACCTCTGTAAGAAGCTGATTTTATGTGCTAATTACAGTTTTAGCTATAGCTCTACAATGCATGAAACATTAACTAATGACAACTCATAATTGATGTAGTGAAAGTGATGTACACAATTGTAATTGAAAATGGTGTATTCAAATGCAACACTCTGATTATCACATAGCCTTCAATGCAGGCTAACATCAAATGGTCTTGTAACATGACATGGTAATTCTGGTAACAGTAAATGAAATGAATTGATATCATGGCTACATTTTAGAGAGGTGTGTGCCAAACTCCCCAGGAATGACAGGATTTAGATATCTGAAAAGTAGTAGTACCTATACTAGCAAAACCTGTTTTAAATGTCCTTTTCCCATTGCTATTCTACTCATTTCTTTGTTTACAGGTTCAAAGGTTCAGAGAATACAATTCTGTATTATTTATTAACAATGTTACAATCATTAATTACTGAATTAATGTAGTAATGCAGTAATTAGTACATTAATACTCTTTACTTTGTACTGGAATCAATTAAGTATATTGAAAATAATTTGGGTATATCTAGCAAGGGGCTGAGTGTCCCAAGACCCTGTTTCAGCAAAGTATTAACTTCAGTTGGACTTAAGCACATGATTAAGTGCTTTGTTGAATGAGGATCAGAGTTTCTAATGATGATAATGAAAGCTAACAGTACTCAGCATTTTCCAGAACTGGGACCAAAGGGGATCAAGTTCAACAAAATATGAACCAGTGAATAGAGTATGGCCAAGCAGAAATCATGTTTAAAGATACTGCTGTGAGAAGAGGGGTGCTCTGCTCTCAGCAATCAGAATTTTATTGCATTTGTTACAAGGCTGTTCTGTATTCTGAAATGAGGAACAGGAGAAGATTTGAAAAATATTATGATACAGTATCAGGATTTGTTCTTCCAATTAAAGATACAGGATGTATTAAACTGATACACTATTGACATTGGGGAGAGTATGTCTCTTGAAAGCCACCTCAATAGTTACCTATTTACAAAAAAATAAAAAGGCTTGATATATATTAAGCAGCAACAATAACTGAGCCTTCCACCCATGTTTGGGCTTGCATATTGTGGGCACCTCTAGAAATACAGTTTCAATACCTCCAATAACTGCATTTAGGATAGCAGCTTTTTCAGCATGACAATAACTGCAGAATAGCAAATGTTAAATTTGTAAATGATGCCCATTGTAAGAAAAAGCCTGGCAGGTTCTGTATAGAGTACAAATTACCAAAGGCTAGATTTTGTATTCCTTATTCAGAGTAACAGGGTCTTCTACTCTCAACAAGGCAAAAGAGAACATAGCAGGAGAGAATGGGCCACTGACATGAAGGCAGAGGTCTGCATGTTCACAGCATTCTCCTCCGTAGCTCCCCAAAAGTAAAGAAGTCTCTCAAGGAGTTCTGTGGATGGGCCTGGGAAAAGACAAGGTTTCAGAGGATGGATGGTCTAATGGATGAGGCACAGAGGTAGAAAGGATAGACTAAGACAAAGCACAAGACTGAGACTCAAGAAATCTGGATTAAATACCCTGCTCAGCCACACACTTCCTGTGCAAGTCATTGTATCCTGTGCCTTAGCTCCCCAGATGGGGATAGCCCTGCTTATCTCATGGGGGTGTTGTGAATATAAAAATCAATTAATTATTGTGAGATAATACTGTAATGAGATCCACATCAGCATCTAGATAGAAAGCTAATAGCAGCACTGGTATTAAAGGAAACATCCTGTCAAAAGAGTGAAAGGGTGTTCAATTGGGAGGACTAATGGTGAAAAAACTCTGGATCCAACAAGCTCTCCCCAGCGGTCCTCAAGTTTTACTAGTGGTGCACTCAGTGCTTCCATCTCTAGAAAATTATAAACCTATCCCAAAAGGAGGTGTCATCTAACTCCTTTGAGCCCAAGCTTTATCCACTTGTTTGCTTATCCAAGAAAGTCAAAGGGAGTTTCGCATAAAGAAATACTATTGGAGAGTTTAACCCTAACATAACTAATTTTCATCTATTCCCTAAAGTGACTTGGTATGTCACTGGACTCCACTGCAGGTTAAAAATAGTTTACCACACCACACCTTTTATAACTGGTAATCAATAGGCAGAAGGGCTTCCAAAAGGCAAGGAAAAGATTGTTTTACAGCAAGCTGTGGTAGTTTAAAGTAATAAGATAAGCCACCTGGAGATGCTTCAGGACCAAACAAACACATGGTGAGTCAATTGAAAATGATTCCTCCTAGACTTTTGAGAGGGTCAGGATTACAAGGACACCTTAAATGGGAATCCCCACCATGTAAGCTCTGTGCTGCCTGGGAGTGAGTAGAGACAGCATATATAAGTTGACCTGGACTCTGCCCAATATAGGGTTATCCTCTTCTTGCTCCTAAGCCTGCCTTACCCCTCTCCTCTCTCCTTTGCAGATCCCAACTCCATGGACAGCTTTCTGTAGGATTTTAGGAAGGAGCGATAGTGCCCTGAAGGTAACTGGTTCTTACCCATCTATGCAGAAATGCAAGATATGTGGCTGGGGAAAGGGCTACATGAGAACATGCTCTGGCCCAAGGTCCTGTGATGTGTCAAAAGTATAAACACTTTTGTATTATTTTATACAGTAAGATCGATACAACATGCAAAGGAGTTTGCCAACAAATAGTTAAAACAATCAAACAATTCTCACTCAGAAGCAAGCGGGTGGGAACCCTGGAGATGATCATATAGACAAGCTCTAAGAGTGTTTTCTACCAGGTTCTGAAATCCCTCAGCTCCCATTAACACCAGTGGGTGTTGTGGATGCTCAGCAACTTGCCGGATGGGAGCCATATTTGGCAAGCGTGAGATGTGATAGGCTATTGTCTCTCACACAGAGGGCCCATTGGAAATAATACAAGGATTATTCACAGCAGTTAATTTCAAGCAGCTTTCCGTCATAGCCCATAGTAATCAAGATAGACAGGCCTCACATAGAAACTATACCATAACGCCAACAAAAATTACTGAATCATTTCCTGATCTTGTGTCCAAGTCCACTCCTTTATCTTCTTAAGAGAAATTAACTCACATCTTGAATCCTTGGAAATCACAACAATACTAACACACTATTTTATATGCCATTTATTACTGGTGTGACAATTTATTTTAGCAATACATTATTCCACATTGCAAAGTTATGAATGTAACCAATGACAATGGAAATGTACAGATTTAGGGATTTCTCACATTGATTGTTTTAGGGTCTTCCAAAATCTAAGCTTTTCTTTTACAGTGAGGAGGCTGCTAGCCCTTCTGCTTGTGAAGATAACCTTTGCAAAGTAAGATAATGGTCTGTCATCTTGCCTAGCCTGCAACCTAACAGATTGACATAATAGCACCAAGGAAAAAAAGTATGAACTTCCTCATTCATCTGATTGTGGTTGAAGCTTCAATTGTTAAGTTTTTAATCTCAAAATGTAAATGTCAATGATGTCAACCACCTCTCTGTTAAAGATGGAGCAAATACATCTAGTGAATGCACTTTTCTAAGGGCACATGAAAGATACCTGGCACTAACTGACATTCCATTTATATGAAGGGATGTTCTACAGAAAAACTGTTGCCTGCACTGTCATACAGGCACTTTCAAAGCAGCCACAGCTAGGACAGTTAAACAACAAAGTGAGACAGCTGGGTTGACTTTTCATTTAACTCAGAGACAATGTGAAAAAAAATCACCAAAAAATCCCCTTTAAAAAAGTGATCACATCTTGCCATTTTTAACCTTTTATCTAAGTTTAACAGATGCAGTATGCTTCTAACATGGAAAAATGTGCAAACTAGATGAACTCTCTGACAACTGAAATTTGCTCATTTTTATACAGAAAAAGGAGAGGTCCTCTACAAAATCTTGAAAGAAATCTCCATAAAATGATGTCCCTTTTCAAACATATCATTTGAAGCTAGTTTAACCAAAAGAGATCATCTCTCACTAATGAAACAATCATGCAAAAGAGCAACTTCAAAGTCTACACATTCTACCAAAGTTTCTTAAAACACTTCAAAGTGCAGTTAGATTTAACCAGTGAATTTTACACACGTTATCAAACTTGAAAATATGTATGCAGTGTTGCTGTAACTGTCTTGGTCCCAGGATATTAGAGAGACCAGCTGAGTGAGGTAATATCTTTTATTGGAACAAATTCTGTAGCTGAGAGAAACAAACTTCTGAGCTACACAGAGCTCTGAAGAAGCTCAAAAAATTGTCTCTCTCACCAACAGAAGTTGGTGCATTAACAAAATATAACCTCACCCACCTTGAAAATGTCTTTCCCCTCTACTTTTATGAAGCTGAAATTGTTGATAGAATGGAAAGAGGAGGTTATTCAAGGAGAGACAAGAACAGGAGTGGGGCAGAGCCTTGTAGTGTCATAATGGCTTTTACAAGACTCTTGAACTTGATGTGGAGGAGAAGAGAGATTCAAAGACAAGATGTGGTCAGAGGAACAGAACATAAGATCTTTGCTGTTGGTTTTGTATGGACTATTGGGAGGGGGGACAGCAATGCGTGTGTTGTGCGTATCAGTGAAGAGGAAGCGACACTGACAAAGATGGAAGAGATAATGAGAACCTGGATGAGAGATTTAGGTCTTCAGAGCGCCAGAGAGTTGAATGTTAGAAATGTTGGTTAGAATTGCTTGAATAACTTTTTTTTGTTTCTATTGAATAAAAAAAATGAACCATTTAATTACTAATCATTACCCACACGTAGATTTGGTGTAACTGGCCATCATGGTTTGTTTTAGAGTTTGAAAAATGAACATGCAGTATGAAATTCATGAAGATTCAGATGCCTACGCCTGCATTCAGCATATATTATTTAATCTGCTGAAACTGTTTTCATCCTGGCCCACAAGTATAGACTATCAAGTCAGGTACTTGCTCACCTGAACTAAGTAGCATTCGTTCTTTGATATGTTTATTTTGTGCTTAGATTGATTTTTAAAACACCATCTTTATATTACTTATGTCACTGAGATGCATTAGGGATAGCTACTAGAAGCACTGAGCAAGCACATAAATATAAAATGGCTAACTGGGAGGCACAAGAAACTGGTGAATAGGCAATATTATTCATATTGATAACAGATAATGCAACCCATATGATAATTTTATTTATATGTGTTAAAACATCTATATAGTCCATGAAATCTCTACACTTATTCCCTTAACACCCACAATAGGTGAAATCTTGACCACACTGAAGTCAATCACAAAATTCCCATTGATTTCAATGGGACCATGATCTCACTCATTGAATTTAAATGTTGAGCTGTTTCAAAACAATATTATAAAAATTAAATAAGTCCCTTTTATGTTTTATATTCTGTGTGATATTTCTTGGATTATGCCAACTGAAATAAACCACTGAATTTGTTCTAAGAGAGGTAATCATGATTTCTTTCTTCCCCCTCCAACAAATTTTTACATATGATTCTTGTAGAGACTGCTTGTTGCTAGACGAGTTGCTGTAGATAAGGGAAGCAATAATTAGTGCAAGAAACTTCACTTGGGGTGTATATTGAAATGAGATTTCAAACCTTATTAATTTTTGGAATAGAGAATAATGAAGGAAAATATAAAGCAATAAAATACTATGGAAAGAAAATGTAAGAATTAGACAGGGATGAAAGTAACTTAGAAGATTTACCAGTACTCTGGAGTCCTTAGGAGGGGGCGGGGCCTCAACCAGAAGAGGTGTGGCCTCTACCAGAAGAGGCAGGGCCTTTAAATCGCTGGGCACTTTAAATCGGGATTTAAAGGGACCAAGACTGGGGCTGTGGTAGTAGCAGCTGGGAGCCCTGGGTCCTTTAAATCACCCTCAGAATTCCCAGCTGCAGAGCTCCTTTAAATCATCATTGGAGGGTGCTCCCGGCTGCTGCCACTACCCTGGGGCCCCGGGCTCTGGTGGAGCTTTAAAAGGCCTGAGGCTCCACTGCCGTAGTGGCAGCTGGAAGCCCCTGGCCCTTTAAATCACTGCCAGAGCCCCACTGCCGCTACCGCAGGGCTCCAGCAGTGGGGCTCGGGTGGCAATTTAAAGGGCCCCGGAGGGTAGCGGCAGTGGGAGCACTGGGCTCTTTAAATTGCCACGTGAGCCCCGCTGCCAGAGCCCCGGGGTAGCAGCAGCAGCTGGGGGCTCCAGCAGTGATTTAAAAGGCCTGGGGCTCTGGCTGCTGCTACCGCCCCAGGCTCTTTAAATCATCACCGGAGCCCTGCTGCCAGAGCCCTGAGGGGGTGGCAGCGGGGCTCCAGCGGCTATTTTAAGGGCTGGGGTGGTAGCGGCTGCCGGAGCCCCGGGCCCTCTAAATAGCCACCAGAGCCCCGTCGCTACCCTAGGGCTCCGGGGATGATTTAAAGGGCCCAGGGCAGTAGCTGCGGCTTGAGTCCTGGGCCCTTTAAATCACCGCTACCCCAGGACTCTGGCAGCAATTTAAAGGGCCTGGGGCTCCAGCCACTGCTGGGAGCCCCAGGTCTTTTAAATTGCCACCAGGGGAAACCGATCCACCTTAGTACGCTGTACCGGGGTGTACTGGCTTACTTTCACCTCTGGAATTAGATGATTAAGCTTTTACATTTTCTTTGTAACTTCTACTCTTACTTGCAGTGTAACTATTCAAATTGCAATCAACTAAAATATTTAATTAGTTTTTGCACACACAAAAGATTCATTAGTAGATTATTTTACAATGTTTCCTATGTTAACTCTCTTTATAAAGTTTTGGGAAATGCATGCTATAATTTTCCCTACATCACAGAGTGTGAGTATATTTCTTAAGTAATAACTCACAAGTTGTATACGTATAGATACAGATTAACTCAGGTACAGTGAATGTCTGAGTGCTTTGAACTAGACTAGAAATGAACGATACTATAATTGCTACCCGTATATTGCACCATAAGATTATGCACTACTTTTGTTTAAATACCTGGTATATTTGCACCTCCTGCATTCTTTTCTCCCTGGGGTGAAGAGGTCTCTGGACTACCCCACAAAATGGAAAAAATAGTAACCATAGTGATTAATTTGTAATGGAAGAGATGCCAGGGCTTAGCCCCAGCAAGCTCTGGCACAAATTAAGCACTGGTTGGTTAGCCAGCTGGTCAGTGGCTGATGGCCGGGAGCCCGGAGGAGCTGGGGCTAAAAACTGCCATGCCTAGAGGCGCCGAGGCTCAGCCCCAGCAAGGCCCAGCACAAATTAAGCACTGAGTAGCCAGCAATATAAAAATAAAGTATTAAGAATGCCGTTTTCTCTGGCCCCATTATAAGTCATAAGCAGTGTTCCTGCTCATTTTTTTTCCATCCATGTGTGGAATGAATTTTTCTACGTGCCTAATTTTAAGCCACCCATTTTTGAAAACCTTTGCCTTAATTTCTGTGTTCCGCAGTTTCCCCATCTGTCAAATGGAGATAATAATGCTCTCCTATATTTACAAAGCACTTTGAGATCCTGGATGAAAGGTGCTATGCAAGTATTATCATGATACCATTGTTAGGAATAGGCCTGCTTGCTGTAGTTACTTTCAAATCAGTACACACACATGAGGGTTAAAAGTTCATCTGAACATCACTGGGTTCACATTCTGTTTAGGGGATGGAAATGAAGGGACAGAGAGAAAAATCCAGTTTGTGTATGTGTCGGGGGTGGAGGGGGGAAGAAGAGTAGAAAATGGAACAAAGCTTGAAGAGGGACAAATAAATATAAAGAGTCTGTAAAACAAGTAGCTGAGAAGGCGAGAGAAAATTTAAGTTAAAAATGTTGTTAATTTACTTTATTAGGGCACTGGATTGTCAGTCTATCTTTTGAGGGATTTTTTTCTCCCTAATACTGTACCTAACACAGAACACTGATTTTGTATTAATTTTTGTTTTTTTAAAATGAGACCTCTCTTGGCAAAGATCCACAGCTATAAATTAAAGGAAGAAATTATTCACAAACCAACCAGATTTGTGATCACTGTGAGCCCCCAAAATAATTTGAAAGGTAAATTAAAAATCTGACAAACTCCACAAAGTTCCTTTCCTCTAATTGTGATGTCAATCTTTAATAGCGAGAACTGTGCATGCATACAGAAATATAAAACCACTCCATTATACGCACAGCTTTGCAGTAAGCAGCAGGATTAGTCAGTTAATTACAAGATTAAAGTGGTGCCACCTACGCCATTTGGATCCAGTTCCTCAGTAGTATAAATACATAAAGTCAAGATTTTCAAAAGCAGGTAGTTCTTTCGGGTGATTCAATTTTGGGGTGCCCAACTCAAGACATCTCCAGAGGTCTGATTCTTAGGAAGTGCTGAGCACCCCTTGAAAGGACCAGAAGATGAGAACCCAAAAATTGAAGTGCCCCAAATCACTAGTCGCTTTTTAAAAAAATCTTGGTTTAGCCCCTTATAGTTTCTGAAAATACCACCACCACCACTGACTTTCACAAGAAAGAAGCAGCAAGTTCAACTTTGTTAGAAAAGTATCAGAGGGTAGCCGTGTTAGTCTGGATCTGTAAAAGCAGCAAAGAATCCTGTGGCACCTTATAGACTAACAGACGTTTTGGAGCATGAGCTTTCGTGGATGAATACCCACTTCCTCAGATGCATGTAATGGAAATATCCAGGGGCAGGTATATATATGTGTGCTAGCAAGCAAGCTAGAGATAACGAGGTCAGTTCAATCAGGGAGGATGAGGCCCTGTTCTAGCAGTTGAGGTGTGAAAACCAAGAGAGGAGAAACTGGTTCTGTAATTGGCAATTGTTAGAAAAGGGAGTCTCATGTGTGTTGGTGTCACGTCATGCCATTTTCCCACTGCTCAGATGTATTCTCATCTCCTTTTTCAGAAACACCACACCATTCATATTACAAATGTGTCTAACCTTTTCACTGGACCAACTCCATGTTAGACATGGCACTAAACTGTTTCCAAGTCACGGGGTACATCTACGCTGCAATTAAACATCTGTGGCTAGTCTGTGGCAGCTGACTCAAGCTAAGGGGCTCTTTAAATTGTGATGTAGGTGTTCAGGCTTGGGTTGGAGCCTGGGCTTTGGGACCCCGCGAGGCAGGAGAGTCCCAGAGCCCAAGCTCCAGCCTGAGCCCGAATGTCTACATCACAATTAAACAGACCCATAGCACGAGCCTCGCGAGCACAAGTTAGCTGACAAGGGCCAGTCATGGTGTTTAATTGCAGTGTAGACATACCCAGTGATAAATTGGGAGAAAATGATCTTTAATACTTATGGACCAAGGTCTTAAAGGATAAAGCATAAGATGAGGTATTAGTTGGTGTCTGGTGTAGACCACCAAATCACACTAGGGAACAAGATAACCAGATTGTGTAGGGGAAAAAAAGCTGTGTGATCACGGGGGACTTCAATTTCAGTGATGTATGCTGGACTCTGGAAGGTCTCATGCTGTCAGTACTAAAACATCACTGAAATTTCTAAATATTATGAATGATGATTTCCTAACTCAAGTGTTGCCTCCAACAAAGGAGAATTTTATATTAGACCTCATCTTGATAAAGGAACTGACCACAACTAATGGTAATTTAGGTACAACTGTTCATAACTAGATCACATATACAATGTGCAAACAGAATGAAGTCCAGACCAGTGATATATAAGTGGTGCTTTAAAAGGGCTAATTTCACAAAGCTGTGTTGATTACAGATTGCTCTCGCCCCTCGCTCCACCGATATGGCCACCAGGTGCCCGTTATCTACCGGGTAATGAGCGTTGGAATAGGGCGGAGGTTCGATCACTGGATGCCCTGGGGGGGGTGACAAGTGCCCAAGGGTAGTGACGGGGATAACGCAAGCAATCAGTCGTAGTGTTAAAGATTGAGGATTTATTAAATGAGTCACAGATAAGGATAAGGGACCACACGATTAGTTACAACTTGGGCTTACAATATAATACTAGAACAAATAACACAAACACTACAATTACAAATAGAAGCTGGCCCTGGTATTTTTTCTAAGTCCCAGTAATTATTCAGGTCGTCCCAGGGGTTAGTAAAAGTGATATTGGTGCTATTAGTAATCATAAATGCAGCAACTAATCTTATTAAACACAAATTGCGAGGCTCGACTGGTCCCCCTTGCGTTCAAGGTTTCCTGGTCAACGGGTTTCCCCTAGCAGGAGCCTTGGGGCGGCTGGAACCAGTCTCTGCCTCTTATCTAACAGCACAGATATACAGATATCCTTAACAGCTAATTCTACTTACACATACAAACCACAAAAGTTTCATTACGGCCGGCAAGCAGTCAGGCTCTGGGAAATGCGTGAGCCAGGAGAGAGCTTCAGGTTGATCAAGCCTGGATACGGTTCGACGGGAATTCGAGTTCTCTCTCCCCGTCCCCGGGAGGGGGCCAACAATATATAACGAATTTTTCGTCATAATTTATGATAAGCCAATTGCGGGGTCGCGAGTGGCTCATGCCCATACAAGGGAGGCAATCGGGCCCCAGCATCTCTACCCAGGAAGCAACCGTCGTGAGGGGAACTTCCCCTCCTCAGGTCGGCCGACCGCAAAGTGCTGTTTCCTGTTACAAGTTCTGCTTTCTGAGCAGCTATGTGATCAGTGGCAGTTCTGGGGGCTGGGGGAAAATTCCGTTGGGGGGTGGAGGCCGGAGCACCTGCTGTCTGGCCCTGGGGCCCAACTTGGGGGTCTAACAAGCTGAAAACACATTATGAGCAAAATCAATTGAGATGAAGAATTTAAATCAGAAGAATGTGAATGATCGTTGGGAATCATTTAAGAACACATTACTAGATGCCCCAAAAGACACAATCCTACAATTAAGGAAGAAAGTCGTATTGGCTAAAAATCAAGCTGATTTAGGGGGTAGTGAAGACAGTTATAAAAATAACATATAACAAATGAAAGAAAGTGGAAGTTGATAGTAATATGTATAAATCAGAACTCTAGAAAACTGATAAGGGAAGCCAAGGAACACAAGGCGAAATCTATGGCCAGCAGTGTTAAGGACAACAAAGAGTTTTTAAAATATATTAGGAACAAAAAGAATCCTGACAATGATATTGGTCCATTACTAGATGGAAATAATAGAATTATCAATAATAATGCAGAAAAAGCAGTAGAGTTTAATAAATATTTCTGTTCTGCATCTGGGAAAGAAAGATGATGTAATCATATTATGATAACTCTTCCCATTGCACTAATATCTCAGCAGGATGTAAAACAGCACCTAACAAATTTAGAAAATTTTAAACCAGACGGTCTGATTAACTTGTATCCAAGAATTGTAAGAGAACTGGCTGAGGAACTCGATGGACATTAATGTTGATTTTCAACATGGAGCCCGGGGGAAGTTCCAGAAGACAGGAAGGAAGCTAATGTCATTTCAATATTTAAAAAGCATTAATGGTATGACCTGGGTAATTATAGGCCTGTCAGTCTGACGCTGATCCCGGGAATGGTAATGGACAGGCAGATAAGGGACTTGATTACTAGAGAGGGTAATGGAGGGTAATGTAATTAGCAAAAAACAACATGGATATACGGAAAATAGATCCTGTCAAGTTAACTTGATTAGATTGCAAAATTGGTTAATAAAGGTAATAGTGTTGAGATAAAGTATTTAGACTTCTGTAAGGCATTTGACTTGGCATAGCATGATATTTATATTAAAAACTAGAAAGATATAACATTAACATGACACACATTAAATGGATTAAAATCTGGATAACAAATAGGTCTCAAAATGTAACTGTAAAGAAATAGTTGAATGGGTGTGTTTCTCATGGGGTCCCAAAGGGATTGGTTCTTGACCCTCTGCTATTCAATATTTTTTATCAATGACCTGAAAGAAAATATAAAATCATCACTGATAAAGTTTGCAGATGAGACAAAAACTGGGGGAGTTGTGAATAACTAAGAGGATAGGTCACTGATTTAGATCGATCTGGATCACTTGGTAAGCTGGGCACACGTAAATGGTATGTATTTTAATATGGCTAAATGTAAATATGTTCATCTAGGAACAAAGAATGTAGGAAACAATTGCATGATAGGGTACTCTCTCCTGGGAAGCAGTAACCCTGAGAAGATTTGGGGTCATAGTGGATAAACAGCAGAACATTAGCTACCAGTGTGATGCCGTGGCCAAAAGGGCTAATGCAGCGTTTCCCAAAGTGTGGTACGTGTACCCCTGGTGATATGTGAAAGGGTTTCATGGGGTATGCAGCCCATTCACCCCAGCTGGCAAGGGGCTGGCAGTGGGCTGAGCCAGGCCATCGGCGGGACCCTGGGTGGCAAGGGGCCAGCAGTGGCCTGAGCGGGGCCGGCGGACAGAACCCTAGACCTGCAGCAGGCTGAGTGGCTCAGCCTGCTGCTGGTCCGGGGTCCCGTCTGCCGGCTCCTGCCAGCTGGGTTCCGGCTGCTGGCCCCGCTCAGCTTGCTGCCGGCCAGGGGTCCTGTTCACCCAGGCCGGCAGTGGGCTGAGTGGGGCTGGCGGCTGGGACCCCAGATCCACAGCGGGCTGAGTGGCTCAGCCCACTGCTGGCTCAGGGTTCTGTCCGCCGGTCCCACTCAGCCCGCTGCTGGCTGGGGGTCCCGTTCACCCAGGCCAGCAGCGGGTTGAACTGGGCCAGTGGACAGAACTCCGGGTGGCAAGGGGCCAGCAGTGGCCTGAGTGGGGCTTCCCCCACAAATTATCTTCATTGGAGAAGAGGTACGCCAGTAAGACAAATGTCTCAAAAAGGGTACACAAGTGTTGTTAAGTTTGGGAAACACTGGGCTAATGCAATCTTTGGATGCATAAACATGGGAACTTTGAGTAGGAATACAGAGGTTATTTTACCTCTGCATTTAGTATTGGTGTGACTACTGCTGGAATACTGTGTCCATTTCTGGTGTCTACATTTCAAGAAGCATATTGATTAATTGGAGAGGGTTGACAGAAGAGCCACAAGAATTATTAATGGATTACAAAACATGCCTGTGATGAGGCACTCACCTCCTGGGTGCCTCCTAGCAGTTAAGTGTGGTGTGCACTCTTTTTTTCCCTATTCCTAGTGTCCCCTGTAGATTGGTGACCTCACTAAGCAGGTCTTCAGTGGCTCAGCTCTTCAGCCAAGTCTCACAGTCAAAACAGATGAACCTCTTCTGGGGTAGCAAAAGTCCAAAAACAAAACTAAACAACCCTTATCTGCTCTTACCAGAGTCTTCAGCCCCATCTCTTGGCCCTTTAAATCCCGTCACTTGAGCTTCTAAGCAAGCCTTATCCTATTCTTGGGATTCAGACCACTTCGCTACTGGCCCGTGGGCGAACCCGGGCCTGCCAACCACTGCACGCTGTAACTCAGGACCCAATAAACAGCATACATGTACTGTTACCTCCAGTTTGCTGCTGCTGTTTCCTGGGCCTTTTCCCACATAAGCCCTTTCTCTTCACCCTTACCTCAGAGCCCAAGTTCTCAGATCCTCTTCGTCCTTGCTGAATGCAAATGACACCAGAACACATCTTCTGATTCTTGAGCTTCTGTGACCAGCAAGGGGCACCCTTCCTTCTTTGCTCCGCTGGTACCAACCAGGAAGTGACCTGTTCAGGCCCTGCAGCTGCTTTTATCGGAGCCAGCTGGGTTCTGATTGGCTGCTTCTATGCAGGCTCTCTAGGCATGGCTGAAGGACACACCTTTGCTGCTCCTCTCCTGGGGCGGGGTGTGGTAGGACAACAGATTCTCCAGCAGAGGGTCTCAAAGGGCCAGGTACACTCCTGTGACACTTTGCATCCCAAAGCACCCCATACTTATGATGATGATGTAATTATATGTTTTGTGCAAAGTATGCCTTATGAGGTATCATTCTAAAAGTCTTGATCTGCTAAACATTAATATCTTGTTGGATTGTGTGTGCTATCATTGCATGTGAAAGTATGAAGTCTTACTATGTGTGAGTTAGGGCTTGTCTACATCAGAAAGTTGCAGCGCTGGTGAGGGAGTTACAGCGCTGCAACTTAGGAGGTGTACACATCTGCAGGGCACCACCAGCGCTGCAACTCCCTGTTTGCAGCGCTGGCCGTACTCCCGTTTTGTCTCGGGTGTAGAGGATCCAGCGCTGGTGATCCAGCGCTGGTAATCAAGTATAGACACTTACCAGCGCTTTTCTTGACCTCCGTGGAATAAGCAGGTATCCCAGCATACCTGAGGAAGCCTCTGGTAATCAAGCTGGTCTCCTTCCCCGGCTTGCTCTCGCGTTCCCCGAACCCCGAGCAAGCAGGTCTCCTTCCCTGCGGTTTGCAGGGTGGTTCCGGGAACGCGAGAGCAAACCGGGAAAGGAGACCAGCTTCGCCGCGGTTTGCTCTCGCGTTCCCCGAACCCGAGCAAGCAGGTCTCCTTCCCTGCGGTTTGCACGGTGGTTCGCGGAACGCGAGAGCAAACCGCGGCGAAGCTGGTCTCCTTTCCCGGTTTGCTCTCGCATTCCCCGAACCCGAGCAAGCAGGTCTCCTTCCCTGCGGTTTGCAGGGTGGTTCGCGGAACGCGAGAGCAAACCGCGGCGAAGCTGGTCTCCTTTCCCGGTTTGCTCTCGCGTTCCCCGAACCCGAGCAAGCAGGTCTCCTTCCCTGCGGTTTGCAGGGTGGTTCGCGGAACGCGAGAGCAAACCGCGGCGAAGCTGGTCTCCTTTCCCGGTTTGCTCTCGCGTTCCCCGAACCCGAGCAAGCAGGTCTCCTTCCCTGTGGTTTGCAGGGTGGTTCGCGGAACGCGAGAGCAAACCGCGGCGAAGCTGGTCTCCTTTCCCGGTTTGCTCTCGCGTTCCCCGAACCCGAGCAAGCAGGTCTCCTTCCCTGCGGTTTGCAGGGTGGTTCGCGGAACGCGAGAGCTAACCGCGGCGAAGCTGGTCTCCTTTCCCGGTTTGCTCTCGCGTTCCCCGAAACCCCTTGAAGCCGCCCAACAGCGCTGCAGTGTGGCCACATCTAACACCACTTGCAGTGCTGGTTGCTGTAAGTGTGGCCACTCTGCAGCGCTGGCCCTATACAGCTGTACTAATACAGCTGTAACAACCAGCGCTGCAAAATTTTAGATGTAGACATGGCCTTACTAAAGTATGACGTGAGGCTGGAAACACCCCAAACCAGCCTTTCAGGTACAACAATGGAGCAGCCAGACAGTGTTAATTGCTCTCATCAACATCCATCAAGGGAAGGCGGCAAAGAGTTCTGTGGCACCTTATAGACTAACAAATGTATTAGAGCATGAGCTTTCATGGGTGAACGGACAAAGTGAGTATTCACCCATGAAAGCTCACGCTCCAATACATTTGTTAGTCTATAAGGTGCCACAGAAGTCTTTGCAGCTTTTACAGATCCAGACTAACACGGCTACCTCTCTGGTATTTGACATCAATGGAAGAATCCA
Source organism: Gopherus flavomarginatus (assembly GCF_025201925.1). Classification (NCBI taxonomy): domain Eukaryota; kingdom Metazoa; phylum Chordata; order Testudines; family Testudinidae; genus Gopherus; species Gopherus flavomarginatus. The sequence continues at coordinate 76,613,271 of NC_066617.1, read as the reverse complement.
CTCACACAGGAACTCTGTATAAGGAGGCCTCCTCTGAGGGAGCATGGACATAATGGAGGCTGTTTGACCAATGGGGGCGGATCCCCGACATCACATGCATAGACTTTCCAGCAAGCTGGAAGAAACTACAAAAGATGGGGAGTGACATCATGACTTGTCTTTACTCCCCCACAACTCAACACCTGAAAGAACCTCTGGAAAACAAAGGACTTTGAATGGGGGAGGAAACCTGTACCTCAAGAATCCGTAAATCCGCTTGTATCATCAGTCATGGTGAGATGTTGCTGAATCAAAACCTAGGTAACCTGCTTTGGTCTGTTTGTTATCACTTCAAATCTATCTTTCCATAGTTAATAAACCTGTATTAGGTTTTATCTTACCCAGTGCGTTTTTGAGTGAAGTGTTAGAGAATCTTAGCTCTGCTAACAAAGGCTAGTGTATATCCGCCTCACATTGAGGGGGGACCAGACTAATTAATGAGCTTGCACTGCACAGATCCCTATGCAGTGCAAGATGGTATATTTCTGGGTTTATATTCCAATAGGGTGCAAGGCTGGGACATTGGCTGATGCCTCCATTGGTGGTCCATGAGTGGCTTAAGTATAGGGTTACCAGATAGCAACTGTGAAAAAAAAGGGATCGGAGGTAATAGGCACCTATAAAAGAAAAAGTCCCAAAAAATGGGACTGTCCCTTTAAAAACGGGACATCTGGTCACCCTACTTAGGTAAAGCACTCGCATGACTCAGTTGGGGGTTTGGCATCACCTGCTATCTTGTTGAATGATAGGGCCTGGAGGGGCTGGATGTGTGTCATCAGCAAAAGCAGAGTGAGAGGCCAAAAGTTTAATAGTTAGGGGTCACAGTGGTTTCAACAACTTCCAGGCTTCATCCTGGGGGTACATCCCGTCACAACCCCATCACAATACCCTATAATGATAGACTCAAAGAGCTCAATCTATTTAGCTTAACTAAGAGAAGGCCAACGGCTAACTTGATTACAGTCTATAAGTATGCACACAGGGAACAAATATTTAATAATGGGCTCTTCAATCTACCAGAGCAAGGTATAATACTATCTAAAGGCTGGAAACTGAAGCAAATAAATTCAGACTGGAAAAATGGTGTAAATTTTTAAAAGTGACGGTAATTAACTACTGCAACAACTTACCATGGATGCAGCAGATTTTCCATCACTGACAATTTTTAAATCAAGACTGGATGTTTTTTCTAAAAGATATAGTACAGGAATTATTTTGGGGAAGTTCTATGGCCTATATTATACTGGAGATCATACTAGATCACAGCCATCCCATCTGGCCTTGGAATCTATTAATCTATAACAGGGTAAAGCAAATTGGGAATATGTTTCTAATATTTCTTTCCCTTGCCTTATGTCAGACACATTTTGATGCTGTGCATAGGACAGCAGAAACAGTCACCAAATCACTAACACATCAAGAGACATAAATATGGCTTTATAAGAATTCATTTCAATTTCCCCTGTGTGACCTATCAATCTACCTTTTCCATTTTTTCCAATTTAAACAGCAGCAACCATCTGCTTAGTAGATGTTGCTGGCTGGAGTTCTGCACCTTCATGCTTCAAAAGCCAGAGCATTTCTGCTGCTGACAGCTAACTGATCACATCCATGCTTGGATGTGAGTTTGTTCCTGAAGCATGATTGGGTGGAACTACAGTCAAACTTCATAAGATGCAACCAGTTCCATAACAGTATCTCTGGAACTAGTTGCTTCCAATTAAGGTTGAAAACTACCAGCTGAGGGACATGTGGACGAGCTGTTGGCAAAAGTTTACCATAAAAGAATGTCGAATATGTTGTTACAAAATGGAGAAGGGGAAGGGATAAACATGGTCATACCACACTGTGTTTGAAATCTATATTCAAGCGGTGTCAAATATAAGCATAACCAGGACCGGCGTCAGTGTTTTTGGTGCCCTAGGCGCATGGCCATTTCGCCGCCCCGCTCGCTGGTCCCACGGCTCTGGTGGAGCTGCCGCAGGCGTGCCTGCGGGAGCTCCACCTGAGCTGCGGGACCAGCGGACTGTCCACAGGAACGCCTGCGGCAGGTCCACCAGAGCCGCGGAACCAGCGGACCCTCCGCAGGCATGCCTGCAGCAGGTCAACCAGAGCCGCCTGCCGCTCCCCGGCAAAATGCCGCCCCCCAATAATCCTGGCGCCCTAGGCGATTGCCTAGGTCGCCTAAATGGAAGCGCCGGCACTGAGCATAACAAATAAATGGCAATAACATGGCAATTACAAGCCAGTAAGCCTAACTTCAGCACCATGCATATAGGTTGAAACTATAGGAAAAAACGGAATTATCAGAGATGCATAGATGAATACGATACGTTGGGGAGAGACAACATGTCTCACCGATCTAATATAATTCTTTGAGGGGAGTCAACAAGTATGTGGACGAAGACAATCCAGTTAATATGGTGTACTTGGACTTTCAGAAAGCCTTTGACAAGGTCCTCTCATGGTAACTGGTGAAAAGATGGGAAACAAAGGGTAGTAATAAATGGGTTTTTAATCACAATGAAGAGCAGTAAATAGCAGGGTCTGCCAAAGATTTGTACTGTGACCTGCGCTGTTTAACATATTCATAAATGACCTGGGGAAAGGCGGTGAACAGTGAGGTGGAGAAATTTGCAAATGATACAGATTATCAAGATAGTTAAGTCCAAAGCTGACTGTGAAGAATCAGAAAGGGATCTCAGAAAAATGGATGACTCGAACACAAAATGGCAAATGAAATTTAATGTTGATAAATGCAAATGGACATTGGAAAAGATAATCCCAGATATATAAAGTAAATGATGGGGTATAAATTAGCTGTTACCACTCAGGAAAGAAATTTTGGGATCAATGCGGATAGTTCTCCAAAAATATCTGCTCAGTGTGTAGAGGTAGTCAAAAAACTAACAGAACGTTATGAACCATGAGGAAAGGGACAGATAAACACATGTAGTAAAGGCCACTACACAAATCCATGGTACATCCATGCCTGGATTATGGCATACAGTTCTGGTCCCTCATCTCAAAAATATATATTAGAATTGAAAAAACAGAGAGAAGGGCAACCAAAATGCTTAGGGGCATGGAAGCACTTCCATAAGAAGAGAGACAAAAAAAGACTGGAATTGTTCTCTTAGAACAAGAGACAACTAAAGGGGGATATGACAGAGATCTATAAAATTATGAATGGTGTGGAGAAAGTGAATAAGGAAGTGTTATTTACCTTTCACATAACACAATTGGAGTCACCCAATCAATTAATAGTCAGCATGTTTAAAACAAACATAAGAGAGTACTTCACAGAACACAGTCAACCCATGGAACGCATTGCCAGCAGATGTTGTGAAGCCCCAAAGTATAACTGGGTTAAAAAAAGAATTAGATAAGTTCATGGAGGATAGGTGCACTAATATCTACTAGCCAACATGGTTAGGGACACAACCCCATTCTCTGGGTGTCCCTAACCCTCTGACTGCTAGAACCTGGAACTGGATGACAGAAGATGGATAACTCAATCAATTCATTTCGATGGAAACATCTGGCACTGGATACTGAAACAAGAAAGGATACTGGGCTACATAGACCATTGGTCTGACTGAGTATGTGCATTCTTATGTTCTTATTATATCAATATTTTCATTTAATGCCAGACACACTGGTTCATCCATGTTAGAATTTAGAGTTCTAGCATTTGTATATAAGCACTTGTACATTTTGTCAATATTCAGTTGTTTGCCTTCATGTGTTCTATTTAAATGGGACTCTTTTACATATGACTGTTCCTCACTAGCTCCTACCAGGACTTTACAACTTCTTTCCTATCCTCTTTACGAGGATATAGAGCTCCTTCTTTAATAAATGTGTAACCCACACATCTCCTGGGTGTAGAGCTCTGTCCCACAGAGTGGCACTGAGACCACTTAGTGGTTAATGAATCTGCTCTACAGCCTTAGCTAACAGCCACATGGCTTTTAGCGCATGCAATAGAGGGTCATGCATTTAGCTCCAGAGGTCCCAGGTTTGATCCCACCCACCTATGACCAGTGGCTGTCGGTGTTACAAATGCATCCTTAGGGGATGTCTCCACTCAAACCGTGTGCTCCTCTGCACTTGTCAGTTTTATCCCAGCCTTTATTTTAAAAAACATATGCCAGAAATCTGTTTTTTTTCATGTAGGTGAAGCCAATCCTTCCTGTATAGGTTCTTGCTTTTCAAAAAGGTTCCTCAGTTTCTAATAATCCTAAATCCCTCCTTCTTACACCATCGACTCTTCCATGCATAGCGACCTTGTAATTCTGCTTGTCTTCCTGGCCCTGTGCGTGGAACTGGAAGCATTTCATAGAATGCTACCATGAAGGTCCTGAACTTTAATCTCTTATCTAGAAGCTCAAATTTGGCCTTCAGAACCTCTCTTCTACATTTCCCTATGTCATTGGTACGTACCTTGTTGCCACACCACTAGCTCCTCCCCAGCACTGCACATAAGTCTATCTAGATGTCTCAAAATGTCTGCCACCTTCACATCTTGCTGGCAATTACTCATGCAGTTCTCCCAGTCATCACAAACTCAACTATTTATATTTCTAATAATCAAATCCCCCATTAATATTATCAGGCTCTTCCTAGTAACTGGGGTTCCCTCGCCTAGAGGGATAGCCTCAGTACAAGAGGATACCATCACATCATCTGAAAGGAGGGTCCAAACTATGGGATTCTTTACCTCCACTCCAGCCTGAAGGCCTCCTACCCTGAGAGACTTTAATCTTTCTTAACAGTACACAACCTATAAGATTGGAGGTGGGAAAGCTCTATTGTGTCTCTGAAAGTTTCCTCTATGTACTGTTCTGTCTCCCTTTGCTCCTCCACTTCAGCCATTCTGGTCTCAAGATTCTGTACGGTGTCTCTGAGGGCCAAGAGCTGCTTGCATTGTATGCACACATATGCCTCCTGCCCACGAGACCCGTAATCATGTATTCTGCATTCAGAGCAATAACCTGGATAGCCTCCAATCTTCTGCAGGACTTCTGTCTGCCTCATTTTCACTCTTGCAAGGGGTATTTTTGGGCACGGGGGATGGAGGGTTATTGGCCTAAGTTTAGAGTATGTTTGTTGAGTGTATCTGCCTCTCACACTCCCTTTTTAAACTCCCTCAAAAAAATCCTGTTTGCTGCTCTTGCCACTTAGGAGCTGCCTTTTTAACCCCCTGTTCATCCTGACTTAACGCCTGCCTCCCTCCCTTCAAGGAAAGTTTAAAGGTAGAGGAAACAAAACACTGGAAACTAAAGCCTTGTTAGTAAGCTCTCAGCTAGCCTAGCAGGCCCACTTGGCTCAGCATACAGCCAACACTGTATTCTTTAAGCCAGAGAGACAGAAAACAAGCAAGCACACAACAAACAAAACTAACTGGCAGACAAACTCACCTCAAAAGACATGTAGTCTTTCCTCCTTCACTTGGAGAACTCCCTTGTAAAACTCCTTTTGTTACTCCTGTTAGCTAGCTGCATTTTCATTAAGCAGCCTGAATATTGAGGAGTTGAAGGTGTCACCTAAGCCAATCCCAAAGCTATGGAGCCAGCTAAAAGGTGACAGCAACCAACTGTGGGTACGTCCAGACTACCCGCCGTATCGGCAGGTTAAAATCGATTGCTCGGGGATCGATTATATCGCGTCTAATCTAGACGCGATATATCGATCCCCGAGCGCGCTTATATCGATTCCGGAACTCCATCAACCCCAACGGAGTTCCGGAATCGACACGGAGAGCCGCGAACATCGATCCCGTGCCGTCTGGACGGGTGAGTAATCCGATCTTAGATATTCGACTTCAGCTACGTTATTCACGTAGCTGAAGTTGCGTATCTAAGATCGATTTCCCCCCCCTAGTGTGGACCAGCCCTGTGAATCTAAACAAGCCTGACACGGGTGTGTCTTCCCATAATTTCATGGAAACAGGAAGAAGAGTATAGAAATTCTGAAGTGAGCACCCCCCCCACACACACAAATCCTTTGCTATCCCACAGATGCTTCACAACTCATCCTGCCCATCTCTACAAGCAAACTATTACAAACTGCTAAGAACAGAGAAAACTCAAGAAGAAACCAGCCCAAGGAAATCCTCCCAAATATGTCAACATGGATTGGTGAAAGAAAGTTAACTTAAGACATTGCCAAGGTATTAGATTTAAAATCTCTTGCAATGATTTTATTGGAATGTTGAAATGCAATTGTAATTTAAAAATATTAACAGAATCTCCTGTTAACCACCAAATTGTGAGACCATGTATTCCTAAGAAGAGACCATTGGCAAACAAGTAAATGGTGGGATTTAATTTGTTTTGAGATTACAAATACTTGTAATAGGCCTGTTTTAAAACAGTTCCTTAAATGTCTTCTTCTAAGTAACCGATTTAAATATTTTCTTCAATTTCATGGGATTAAGATTGTTTATTTTGCCCAATTATCAACTGTCTGGTTATTAATAACCAGCATGATCCACAATTTCTTCAACAAAATTATTTAGACCATTTATAAACCACCTTAGTTATTTGAGGATATAGTAAGACTGGTCTCACAATAATGTTGGGAAATAATACTTTGGCCTCGATTTACTAAGAGACTAATGCAAAAGTACAATCATTTTTATAGAAACAGAGAGAAATATTCCAACTCTGTAACAACTAGTTTCTTTCAAATATAGATTTTACATCTCAAAATACTTATTTTCTTCCTGACTCTCTCTGCACGTTAGTCTCTCAAGTGAAAGACCTGAGTTTTTCCACTTTCACTTGTACAATTTTGATGTTCCTGAAAATGAAAGATTAGTAGAAACTCTCAGTGGGCTTCAGTCTGGCAATCTTAGGCACCCTTGTCTTTATGCAGCTAACCAAGAATGCGCTGCTTTGTGGGGTTATTACAGTAGATGGAGCCAATGATACGTTTCTAGCAAAACAGAGAAAGGACAATTGCAGTAGAGAGGCCTTTGGCCGTGTAGCTTCTCACCACTGAAGATCAAGGTGAGTCTATGTTTCACCTCCAATAAAATTGGCTAACAAAACAAGAAATGAAAAGGAAAAAGGTTCTCTTCCCCTACCTACGCACCCCCAGCACAGGACATAAGATCTCCTGTGTGAGAGAAGAGCAGATAAATAATTCATTTTGCATAGAGGTGAGTATTTTAAATGTGCACTATTGTATTTAACACTGCAGAGTGTGCACTACAAATGCCTTAAATCTGATAAGATTAGATAGAATAACAAGAGTACTGTAGTAATGGTTAATACTTGAATTCATAGGTGCTGGAACTGGGGATGGGGGAGGTGCTGCTGCACCCCGTGGCTTGAAATGCATTTGATTATATATAGGGTTTACAGTTTGGTTCAATAGCTCTCACTATACAAATTGTTTCAGCACCCCTGCTTGAATTAATCTTCAGACTGCTTTGTCAGTAGTCCTCACCTGCAATAATCGTATGCCCCCTAACAGACAGTGTGGCTGTATTGCAGTGGGGAAAAATGTTCACAGGAATTAGCTTTTAAGTATGATGCACATGCTACTTGTGACCTATTGTTATTGAATCATCTTTTCACAGAATAAAAATGTGAATAAAATGTACAGTCTTTTAATAAAATCCACGGAGCAGAAAGATCCAACCCTTAACAAAATATTTATCCTTGAAGAAATCATTAATGACTTGGATTTTTAAATGCTTTCTAAAATGAAAGGACGTTGTATTATGCACACCATTCTCTGAAGCAGGGCAAGTTAGTACAGATTTTGCTTAAATGTCACACTTGTTTTTTGACTCATTGCACAATGAAAGGCCACAGCTATATTTCTTTCTTCTAGATTTTTTTCATTGAAAGATATCTAAGAAGGCATGATAATTTTATTCACACTCAGACCCCACTGAAGTTCATTTCTTTCTATTGATATTTCTGTTGGTGATTTCAAATGAGTCTAAAGAAACTTTTATTTGTCTAATTTATATGCCCTTCCTGTGCCTGCACCCTGCCAGTTTAGATATGTCACCTGTAATAACTATGAAAAATTGCTGTGTGCCTCATCCTCTATTTTTTTCCATCTGCTATAGAAGTTCACTTCAACTACCAAAGGGAGTTCAGCTGCAAGCAGTAACAAATCTAATTTAACCCCACTGAGTCACAATTCTCTGGTCCTAATAGCCATTTTGTATGGACTGAAAAACTCATCAAATGGGGAGATTCAAGTCTAGTTCTTCTCTTTTATGGTAATAAACTAGAAGAATGCACTTCTTAAAGATACATAGATAATGCAAAGACATCTTCAAGTACAATCATAAGTATTGTAAAGTACTGACACTAAAAGCAGCAAAGAATCCTGTGGCACCTTATAGACTAACAGACGTTTTGGAGCATGAGCTTTCGTGGGTGAATACCCACTTCCTCAGATGCATGTAATGGAAATATCCAGGGGCAGGTATATGTATGTGTGCTAGCAAGCAAGCTAGAGATAACGAGGTCAGTTCAATCAGGGAGGATGAGGCCCTGTTCTAGCAGTTGAGGTGTGAAAACCAAGAGAGGAGAAACTAGTTCTGTAATTGGCAAGCCATTCACAGTCTTTGTTCAATCCTGAGCTGATGGTGTCAAATTTGCAGATGAACTGAAGCTCAGCAGTTTCTCTTTGAAGTCTGGTCCTGAAGTTTTTTTGCTGCAGGATGGCCACCTTAAGGTCTGCTATAGTGTGGCCACGGAGGTTGAAGTGCTCTCCTACAGGTTTTTGTATATTGCCATTCCTAATGTCTGATTTGTGTCCATTTATCCTTTTCCGTAGAAAAAGCAAAAAAACTTCAGGACCAGACTTCAAAGAGAAACTGCTGAGCTTCAGTTCATCTGCAAATTTGACACCATCAGCTCAGGATTGAACAAAGACTGTGAATGGCTTGACAACTACAGAACCAGTTTCTCCTCTCTTGGTTTTCACACCTCAACTGCTAGAACAGGGCCTCATCCTCCCTGATTGAACTGACCTCGTTATCTCTAGCTGCTTGCTAGCACACATATATATACCTGCCCCTGGATATTTCCATTACATGCATCTGAGGAAGTGGGTATTCACCCACGAAAGCTCATGCTCCAAAACGTCTGTTAGTCTATAAGGTGCCACAGGATTCTTTGCTGCTTTTACAGATCCAGACTAACACGGCTACCCTCTGATACTGACACTAACAGTCTCTTCATACTGGCCTCATGTAGCTTCCTCTGTTTTTTAACAGTACAGAGCAACCTAGGGAAAGAAATGGTTTGCTATATTTGTAGAACTAAATCATGAGGATTTGAGAGGCTTAAAACAAGGAGAAATCAGGTAGCTTTTGTTGTAAAGCTGAACAGTAGTTCAGTTATTTGCAGCGACAAAGTTACATATTTATTTATTCATTCTTCATTTTGGTGAGGTGTGATTCTAGCTAGACATTTACATGGCATAAGAAAATCCAACTTTTCACCATTTGAATTGTAAATCAATTAAAGTGGTAATAAGGCTACAAAAGTCACACTCCTTCCAATTAAAAAAGACAGTCTCTCGCTATCATGATCATTAGGGACATTCTTGGTAGATATTATTGGATTTCAGCTTAAAAGGCCAACAGGTACTTCATCCATCATTTCAAGATAAAGTTCTGAAGTCCCATGTCCTAAAGCCTTTAAAGTGCACAAGAAATCTCAGGGATCTGGGAGCTGTGGGGGAAGCCCACTACTTCCCAGAAGTAAAAGGAGAGGGGAGCATCCTTTTGCCTTCCCAAGGAAGGAAAGAGGATACCCCTTTAGTATGACCCCAAAGAAATAAAGGGGAGATGCTGGAGAAGAGAATAGGCTTGCTTGCTGTCCTTTCCCAGAATACACTGGAAGGAAATCACTCATGCATCTCTTGAGTGCAGACATCTTTGGGGTGGAAGGGAGCAGCACTTTAAAAGCGCACTGCACTATGCCATGGTTCTGGACAGAGTATGGTGCCAAAGGAGAGACAATTTGAGGTAAGCAGAAATAATTGCTCAGCTGAAATTCAGTTAAGAATTTTGATCAATGAGCGGTTAAAATATCAGTGACATTTTCGAAGTAAACTAGCAAGTAAACTACATGCCTTTCTTTACACTTAATACGTTTAGGATTTTCAAAGATGCCTAAGGGGTCTTCAGAATTCAACAGGAGTCAAGCACCTGACTCTAAGACCTCTGAAAATTCCAGACTAACTTCTTTTCAGAGTTTCTACTCCTATGGAGATGAGCAAACCAGGTCAGACCTAATATGAGCCAAACAAAACCTTCAATGAAAACTTTGTCCAAATGAAACTTAAGAAGTTTGAAAATGTTTTAAACACTTTTGACCCTATAAGTTTTCACTTTTAAGTTTCTCTGCAATGCCATTACTGGCTAAGGTCAAAAGCAGCAATATCATGAGAAAGGCTGCCCAGACTTTGCTTTGTGATTTCCAGTCAGGCCAGAAGGAAAACCTGCACGTATGAAATTAAACTGTATTTTGGGGTGCATATTGCAACAGAATTGAAGAGACCCTCCAAACCTTTAAACATCACTAATTTGTTTGTATATCACTAATATGCTTGCACTACTGTTACATAGCTGTGAGGTAGAAGAATGCCTTACTAGTAGCAGTGGTAGCTCATGAACTGGCATCAATCAGCACTATTTTGCCTTATATATGGATATTTGCATTCTAGTACACAAAAATCTCTTCCAGCTCAATCAGGATGCAGGCAAATTGGTGACATAGTGAATGGTTTGGACACTGACTCCGCACCCTATTTAGAATGTACTTTGCAAGTGAGAGTGATGGAAAGTAGTCTCCAAATTCATCCTCTGTGAGTCTATGCCATTACAGAGAATATATTTGGAAATATATCCAGTTTTATCTAAGCCAGATTGCTATTCCACACAGAGGACCTTGAATAGGATTAATACACATATCTGGGGGGTCATGTTCTGTCTTCAATACGCCCCACTCATATGTCAAAATATACAACTCACAACAGGAGGCTCTTACATTCTGGGAAGCCCTTGATGACCTTATCAGCCTACCAGTACCCAGAATGTCCTTCTGACTGCTATATATGTTGATATAGCTTGAATTTAAACACAAACTATAGCACTATTGCCAACCCTAGGCATTCAAGAATTATGATTCAGGGTCCAGAATTATGAGATTGGTTTAAAACATCATGAGCTTTTAAAAATAAATAAAATAAAATAAGAAATCTGAGGAATTTTTTATTTACTCTCTAATTTTTGAATCCAAGTACTTGAATCACATTTTCAGTCTTTTCTCTCCAACCATGAGGGCTAGAAACTTAATTTTTTTAAAATGCAAAACAAAAAACTTTCCTGTAACCACTTGACTTCATGAGCTGCAACTTTAAGAAAACACCAAAATATTGTGAGACTACAACAAATTGCAACAGTTGATGATGTTAATAGGCAAGATATTCAGCCCGCCCTTTGTCTGTGTGAAGCAGCTCTAATATTGGCCTAAAAACAGGTAGCTGAAGATCCGCCCCCTCCCTCCCCCCCCGCCAGACAGTAGGAATCTTTAGGTAAGAGAATCTCAGCTCTAGCCCATCCTCCTCCAATTCCACAGAAAGTACCTGCCAGGGACAAGAATGAGTGGGAGCATATCACTGATCTGCTGATCGCCAGCGAGTGCAGCAGTCACGGGGGTGAGGTGGGGGGGGGGGGAGAGAGACACTGGCAGCCTTCACCACCTAATTGCCTTTAAAAATGTGGCCCTTAGAGCCATCCTTACACCTGACCTCTCCAGCTGAGCTGAAACTTCCCTGTTCCTTCTGATTCTGCGAGTGTGAGAAAAGTGGGGGTTCAATAAAATGAAATTTTTTCTCTTAAAAATGTCAGCTTTTTGCAGACAATTCTGATATTTTGTCAAAATGCACAAACCCAAAAGTTTTCATATTTAAGCTGAAAACTCAAACGTTTCTGGCCAAAAATGGAAATGTTTCATTTCAAAATGATGCTTTGGTGCCTCGTGGCAGTTGTAATTCGAGTTAGTTCAGATGCACCGCAGTCAGAGACTGATCTGATGCACCTCTCCCCATCAAAATACCTGATTGAGTTACTCTTTCTTGTTGGCAAAAATAGTTTATGCACAATAATTTCAGATCTCAGTGTCACACAGTTGCCTTATGATGTTTGCTCAACAATGTGGAAAATGATTGTCCAGTTAAAAACTAACAAACAACAAACCCTGCATGGGACAAGGGGACAAAGGGAAGGACAGAATAAGGAAGGATGCCTCTCTAAATGTATTTGACTAATAGATGCTGGCAAGTTACATATTACTCATTTCTCTTAAAGTATACTACTGTGTGTTTTAACAAAAAGAAGGCACCATGCATGCAGAATTTCAGGTTTGTACAGTAAGCTCTAAATGAAGGAAATGCCATTAATTCTATTTTAATCTGACAACCCGACTTGTAATATTCCTTCTTCATAATACGTAGGAACTTGGCCTTTAAAATTTTAATCAAAGGGAACTAGATAATTCAGGTGACTGGTGAATACAGACATACGCATTCTTCTATATCTTGGTATCACCAGTGGGTCATAATGTTGCTAGGAACTGAAAGACATCACCTGTTTAGCGGCCTACACAAAAGGAATTGATGATTTTTATTTAGCCAGTAATGGGCTAATGCCCATCACTTGCTTGACTGACATTCCTGTTGGTACTCACAGTACAGAGGATGGAGAGTGAATTACTGAATGGAATCTAACCTATTTTAACAGCAAAAGGTGGGCCCACAGAAAAAGGCTCGAGTGCACTGTTATGGCAATCTCGAGAAGCTTTCAACAATACTGTTTGTACCATATCTATTCTATTCTGTAGATAATAAAGGCAGAATTTCAGTTGCCATCAATGCAGAACCTTTCATAAGTACTAATTCACTCTTATTTTCAATGTGGGAGAGTATGTTTTGATAAACATCTCTGCGGTATTTTGGACGGAGTTCTTTCAGTATGCCAGTATCCCAAATGTGCTTCCACCTCAGAGTATGTCAAAGAACTATAGAATGCTTTATACCAAACTAAGCAACACCTAATTATGATACAAATTTTATGCTGAAAATACTTACACAAAAACAATCTGCCTTCTCCCGCTCTCATTCTCAACTCCCTCCTCCTCAAACTCCAACTCCCCTCTGTTCCTATTTCTTCCTCCAGTCTCTCTCCAACTAAACCCCTTATTTTTACTCAATCTCCTGTTATTCACAAACCTCCTACCTTAGTTTTCAGGCAAACCAAAGGTATATTAGTCACAAAAAAGAATTTTAGCTACAATCCTAAACTTTTTATCAATTCACATGAACAAATCCATAACTTAAATATACTCACAAAAATACATACACAAAGGGGCACAAATATAGCTGAACTGAGCATGAGTCAGAGTGAGCATAAATATTTCCCCTCATCAATGTACACCAGGAAGTTCAGCTGTCTTTGCCGATAACTTTCTGGATCAGAGACAACACATTTACTCGTAGAGTCTTTGTTTTATTTATTTCTCACCAAGAAAATAAACATAAAAAAACAAAGAAAGAAAAGAGAAGAGATGACTAACATTAAGCAGTGACATAGTACTCATCTATAAAATGTTCTGTCGCACATCTTTATCTCCAGGCTATCACAATCTGGAAAGAAGACCCAGGAAGACTCCAGTCAATTTTCCAGTCTATCAGTTCAGGTAAATAATTGCTAAAAGCAATAGTATCCTGTTGTTTTTTCTACTCATGCCCTTATAAAAATAAAGCCCGATTTCATTAAGGTGCTAATGGTGCATGTCAAGACTTGTCAACATCACTTCTTGCAGATGAAGTGCTACCAAAGAAACAATAGCTTTAAGCAACTATTTGTATTCTAAAAGTACAATGGGCATAAAGGTACACCAGCTACAAAGGAACCACTCCCTTCTCTCATTACTTATCTGGGGATAGATCATGACATTCTGATCTATACTAGGACTGCGTATGTGCCTGGACTTGCCAGCCCAGCTACGCTGCTGGACATATTGACAGAGTAGAGCCAAGGCTCCATCTGTTCCCTGCTGCCTCCTGCTCACCCCCACACGGAGGGGATGTAGCAGCTCTGTAGAACCTTTGCCAACACAGAGGTGTAAAGGGGGTGGCTTAAACTCCCTTACATACTGTACTAGTCAGGCTATGATTCAGCCAATGTAGTATGGTTTTGCTGAAAAGACTTATATTCTGCTCTTACAGTAGGTTCATTATCTAAAACTAAATACTACAAAAAAAGAGTTCATCACAGAAATGTGCATGATGCCATCACACCTCCCAAAATCATCCATTTACAGTAAGCTTCAATGAAGAATAAAAGGATTATCCATTATCCGTACTGTTTAAAAAGTTAAGTGGATGTAGTATTCCTAAAAATTGCTTGTTGATAGCCCTGGCACTTGGCGTCTCATTCATCCAGAGAACAGGCACAGCACAGGCTGAAATACAAGTACCCACCATCCCCCTGGGACACTGATCTTCAACAATGACTTACAAAAAATTACAAGACTTTTGTCTCCAGTTTTATTCAATACTTGCCCTCTCTGCTTTGCTTTTGATGTGGATGTTGTTTGCTTTATAAGTCATCATCTTGGCAAACAACACAGAAAGGTGGATTTTTCATTCTGTCTTGAATGCACTAAGAGCCAGGTCTGTTTTCAGCTCTTTCGGAAGGGAACTCCATAACGGGACCATCTAACAGGAAAGTTTTGTCCCTATTACCACTAATTTCACTCTAGTTGTTGACAACTCCAGTGTCCTCAAGTAATGAAGCTGTCTTTAATCTTAAAGTGACAGGTGACCTTTGAGGTTTCTTTGGCTAGGGCAAAATGCTCAGTATCATTTTAACAGTATACTAAAAAAATAAAGTGCTCCTTGCTTAGATGCTGTGTAGATCAGCAAAGCTGCACTTTTGCTGATATAACTTATTCCAGCCCTGGAGCAAAACAAGTTATACCAACAGTAGCACAAATTTGATGTTACAGCAGTCTACACTAGAGGCTTTTGCTCACACAATTATGTTGGTCAAGGATCACAACTTGTCATGCACCTGACTGACACAGCTATGCTGACAGAAGTCAGTAATGTAAACCCTGCCTTGAACTGCCTCACTCAAGGGTTTTGAAGATTAGGAGCACAATTGTATTCAGTGGGGAGCAAATAGAGAGTCTGGGGGCAAGGTGTAATATATTCTTAGGGCTTTGGGTTGATGAGCAGGTATGGTGCTGCTTGCTGAACCAGCAGTTGTTTCAGGGACCTTGTTTTAATTCCCTGTTATGTGCTGCAAAGCCAAATCCGGAAGTGCAAAATAAGTGGATCACCATGACCTGGTTCTCATCTTTGAAGAGAGGTTGCAGACTTCTGAGCAGCCAGAGCTGGGAAGCATTATTTTTAGCAGCTGTGGCCATCAGTGAATCCAGTTCCTCAAAATATTTGTCTTTCTCCATCATCATTTTAGCTTCAGAAAGTTTCTCTTGATCAAGGCACTGAGATAACTGGTAGATGGTGCTGCATGCACCAAATGCAAAGGTGCTGTAGAGATGAATATTATCTGCATAGCGCTGCCTAACTAGTTCATGTTGTTTCACGATCTCTTCCAGGGGTTTTACATGGAGGCTGACTAACAGCGCACAGCCATATGGAAAAGCAGCAGGTCCCAAGCATATTGACCTGATCAGAAGCTTCATTATAGGAAGGCATACTTGTAACAGTGTCCCGACACAGATCTTTTCTGGGGAATGAATTCAGGATCTCCAAATCTAAATACATGAACTTCTACTGCTTAAGCCGTGCAATTAGCTAAAATGCAGTAGCAGACTCATACATTTCTACACATGATCTAGCTGCTAGAGGAGGACAAAGAGCCACACAATCATAGTGTGGGTTACAACAGCTTGGGAGCCAGTGGCAACATTGTGACCAGGCCACCTGCTTGAGATGGCTTGAAAGGACTGTGGAAGAAAAGCCACTTCACACTGTCTGCTGCAGATATGTGGGGATTGGCCTTTTGCATACTATGATCCTCAGATTTCATTCACTACTGAGCTCACTGGTGAAATGCAACCAGGGCTGATGAGGTGGGGGGAGGGAAGCCGGTACAAATTCCTAGGGCCTGGCGGTCTGGAAGGGGGCCTGGGGCCTGGCTTCCCTGGGTTTGTCAGCCCTGTTTAGCCGGTCCGCCCTTGCTAGGGGGCCCGAAAAATTTTTTTCACTGGGGCCCGAACCCGCTCTCGGCGGCCCTGAATGCAACTTCACAGCACAGAGCTGTGCCACATTTTAGATTCATGCCACAGCCTACACGGAGTAGATCAGCACCAAAGGGTCTGTCTAGACGATTAACAATTATTTACTTTGTGTAGAGTGAGCTGTAGCGTTTGTCCATCAAAATGCCCATAAATTGGTTTTTACCAAAACTCTATTTTGTGTTATTATAGATTATGGTAGCTATTATTTGTGACACACTCTCTACTCCATAATAAGGGTAAGTTGTACAAATCTCCCTATAAGTAAACTATTAAATGCACTGAGCAGGAGTACAGAATCATTTTGTGGCCCTGGAATAACTAAAGATGTTGTTAATGGATGATTAGACAGTTCTCTCAGACACAAAGTAACACAACTGATTAACTATGTTAAAGGGATATCACTGTAGTATTGGCTAAATGAAACATTTTAGCTGTCTGGAAGCATACACTCTAGGACAATTTTTGAAACCTACTTAAATTCACCTAATTCTTATAACTCCCAAGCAAAACTATGTTACAGATTTGGGCCTCCAATTTCCCTGTGTTGTAATGATACTACAGCAGGGGTTGGCAACCTTTCAGAAGTGGTGTGCCGAGTCTTCATTTATTCACTCTGATTTAAGGTTTCACGTTCCAGTAATACATTTTAATGTTTTTAGAAGGTCTCTTTCTATAAGTCTATAATATATAACTAAACTATTGTTGTATGTAAAGTAAATAAGGCTTTTAAAATGTTTAAGAAACTTCATTTAAAATTAAATTAAAATGCAGAGCCCCCTGGACTGGTGGCCAGGACCCAGGCAGCGTGAGTGCTATTGAAAATCAGCTCGCATGCCGCCTTCGTGTGCCATAGGTTGCCTACCCCTGTACTACAGTATTACAGAACTGTAGAGAAGGTCAGATGTTTGAAATGGCTGTGGATTTACTGCTGCCTCATTTTTACAAACAATGTATTTGTTTTCCAGTTGACATGCTATATCCTTGGCTTTATCAGAAATATTCCACACTCCTGTATTCACCTTTGTCTGTTTTTCTAACTTATAATTTATAACATATCATGTCATCCAACATCATTTACCATGTCATGGAGCACATAAAAGAATATGAAGTGGGCAGATGAAGTCAAAGCAGTTTTGCATGCTTTGATTTAGAATTAGTACTGACTGTTCCATATGGCTGTCCCAAAGAGACCTTTACCATTTACTATCTAGTGTTGGCTTTACAACCAAATGGACAGCTCCTGTTGTGCAGGATTTTAGGGCATAAGCAAAGGAATATTTATGTTAAATTTGATTGGAATACCTGTGGAATACATAAATGATGCCTAAATGAATTAATTCAGAAAAGGCTTATTCTAAGAAATTTAATGTATTAATAATGATTTATGAGTTACAAAATGCTGTGATTCATTGTTCAGATGGGTTCGAAGTTTATATATTTTTAAATGATTTATTAATTGATTGAGGATTTTATGAGTCAATTAGCCCTGAGTCTCTTTACAATTCCTCCTACTATCCCTACAGTAAAAACCTCCACAGTCTGTGGGGCTAATTTTTTTTCAGCTGCTGATTTTTTTCAAAAAATGTTTATAATTAAAGTCAAATATTTAAGCAAGTAACATGACGTATGGTACACAGCATTTCCAAAGCAACAGAAGAAGCGTGTTCAACTCTGATAGTATTTAATTGCTGCTCTCATGGACCTTTCCTCATTCTGTGCCTACTTAGGTCCCTCCTGAGTTCAGCACAGATTAAATAAAATACAATTCTGTAAGAAAGAAAGAAAAAGGTAAGGAATACAATCCTCTTCCAAGGTTCAGAGCAGCTTTGCAAGCCACTACTTCAGTCCGGGTGACCACTGTCTCTGTTGGATGTTTTTAAGGAGGTACACGGAACTTCAGGAGCAAGGGTGATTGGATTATCTGTGAACCCCTACATATAATCTCCAGCCAGTCCACTGTTTCTCAAAGTATCATTAGGCTTTGGTGCTACAATGACCTTCGCATAGCTACAATGGCCTCAAAGAAGCAGAGCACAGCAGCTCACTCATTGGGTTTATCAGTGAATCTTTTGAAAAGAAAAATCCCTTTGTGAGGAATCTTAAATATTTTTTCAACACATTCTGTATTGTCTAATATTTGTGTAAATAAACTAGTCCCATGACAGCACATACTATTAAGCCAAAGTTACAATCTCATTTGTCTTAATAATTATATTTTATTTCAAGATTGTGTGTACACAGATAAATAAGTATAATCTTGTCTGAGCCATGTACAAATAGAAACAATGGCTTTACAACAGACAAAATATTGTAGGTCAATCTCATCTCTGCCGTAAATCCATGGACATTAAGCATTACAATTCAACAGAGATACAAAAAGGTTGAGTTTTGCCAATTGTCTTTGGTCAGAGTCCTTTTAAAAGTTAATTAGGCAGACTTCAAATGTGTTTTTCCTTTCTGAAGGCATGCATACTTTCTAAAACCCCAGTGAAAATTAAGACTAAAATGAAAACAAATAAAAACAAAGCAGTGCATGTTACTGAAAAAATAAACCACTTAATTTTCTCTCTCTGGTCACAAGGAATGACCCAATATTTGAAAAATAAAATGCATACTTCCAAAATGCATTTAAGTAGATGATTACATTCTTGTGCACTTAAAAGGGGCACTTTCATCAAAACAGCAGCCTTCTACCCTAGCAGTCTTAAATTTTTAATTTTTATTCCTATGTGAGGAATAACCATTAACAATGTATCCATTTACTCCAAATTGCCTTGCTTTAAAGTTCTACTTGCAATGAATAAATAATAACCATCAGAAAGGAACATTTATTGGACTTGATCTTCTTTTTTGCAACCAGGCTTTAGTGTTTGGTTTAATAAATCTTTTTGAATGCTAGGTGGATTACTATATTTGAATAGAATAACTTAAAATGTTTGCTTAGCTGTTTCCGAGGTCAGACAAAATGACGTGCAAATCATTTTCATTGTAATACAGCTGTGAATGATTTCACTTCCTGTCTAGCAGAGACACTAAAGATACCACATCGTCCAGGACTGAATCCTACCTACTCTTTTGGTTCAGTCTTCATTGCTGTCTTGTCACCAGCCAAGATGTCGTGCAAAAACAGGGCTAGTGAGTGTTGAGCATATTAAAACAGTATCTTCTCCTCTGGTTGTGCTCCCAATGTAGAAAATTGCGTTTGGGTTGTGCCTTCTGCAGTTATTTCTCTATTTTTCCTAGTGTAACTATGGCAAAGCTCCAAGGGACAAAAATCAATGCTCATACAGCAGACCAATTCAAGTTGCTCTTCAAACAACCTTTTTAATGTGCTATTCACAAGCTTTGAAATAATATGTGGTAAGGCAACAATTCTAGGATCATGAAAGTTAGGTTCTTCTTAAATCAGATCTGTCTCAGAAGATGCCTATTAGTTCACAGAAGAACTCAATATATCAACAGATCATGAAAGG
Source organism: Gopherus flavomarginatus (assembly GCF_025201925.1). NCBI lineage: Eukaryota > Metazoa > Chordata > Testudines > Testudinidae > Gopherus > Gopherus flavomarginatus. The sequence goes on along the minus strand of NC_066617.1, from coordinate 76,593,443 downwards.
GGTCTTCATTGGCAAGTAGCTGCTCTTGTATATGATCACTTCAGAGATGCAATAGCTAAGATTTTCAAAAGTGATTTTTTTTGAGTGCCTAATTTGAGATACCTTGCAGGCACTTTGATTTTCAGAGAGTAGATGCTTAGGACTGACTGAAAGTCAGGCTGCTTTGAAGCATCTCAGGTTGGACACCTAAAATTACCAGTTTCTTTTGTATGCAGTGTTGGTCCTAGGATATTAGAGAGACAAGATAAGTGAGGTAATATCTTTTATTGGAAAAACTTCTGTTGGTGAGAGAGACAAGCTCACCCACCTTGTCTCTCTAGTTTCTTTTGAAAATTTTGGTTAATATGTTCAAGCTTCAAGCAGCCAGAAGATACCGAAGAGGAGTATTTCATCTACCTGTGCCCAGTCACAAAATTAAGGGTTCATATTCAGGGGGGAGAAGTTTAAAATCAGATGAAGTCCTGATTCTTCTGTTCACCAAAAATAGTATGACTTGCATATTGATAATATAAGCAACATTAAGGCTTAAAATTTCACCTGCCTACAAGAAAGCAGTGTCTTTTTAATAGAAATTAGGTGGAATTCATCCAGCATGACAGTAGAATTCATCCAGCCAGGTTACATTAATATAATGAAAAAAAGGCATCCTGCCTTCCCTCCCAAAAAAGTAAAGTCTGCTATAACATTTTGCTGTGTTGACAGGTTTGCAGAAAATTGTAAATATAAACCCACCCTCACATTTCACATAGTATGAGAAATCTGTTCTTTCAATTAGCAAAAAGTATCTAGAAGCCACAATTCTCAGTTCAAATGAGTTAAAAACAGCTATCCTGGAAATAAAATTTCCCTAGAAATACCATCGCATCAAGATATGAATGTGCTGCACAGGAGTTTAAATAAATGTTAAACATAAAATCTACAGAAAATGAAATAAATAGTACCATGTATGGTTTGTATGTGCTTCTTTTGAATAAAATTGAACCATACTATTACACCTGACGTTGCCAAAACTGAAAAAGGTTAGAGGAGAAATATCTCTCTTTAATCATGTCCAGTTTATTCTGTGTATTTGACAGCTAAATCTGAAAGAATAAGAATTTTTTTGGCTTAGTGTCTGAAACAAAAAAATCTGAAAAAAATTTGTTTCAGGGTGACCAGAAACACCAATTTTTCATTTTTTCTTGCTGAAACACATTTTCTTTGTTTAATTTGCAGTTTTTAAAAATCCTTTCTGTGTCTTATATAAACCTAGCTGAATTTCTTACTGAAATGTTATTTTGAAATGAAAATTTGAAATGTTTCATTTTGAAAATGTCCAAATGAAATATTTTGACTTAAAAAAATGTCCATTGCTTTTTTTCTGGCCAAAACTATTCACCAAAAATTCTGTGTACAGCACTTGGCACAATTGGGTCCTTATCTGTGACTGGTATTCTTAGGTGCTATGAAGATTGTAATAATTTGTCAGAAAAATTTCACTTCGCTCTACTCATAGCACACTGTGTCTAGTCAATTTCACAGTATCTGTTATGAAGGCAGTTTCCTCATTTGTTGGTATGGGTCTTTCACACATAAAGGGGAGGAGAAAAATATCAAAAAAATAGAAAAATGTTACTGTAAAAATCAAAAATTGGTAGAGAGGTTGGATTGTATCTGAAATTATTTAAATACATATTTTTAAATGATAAGATGCTAAGTTGATGGTGTCCCTTTACATTCTAATCACCAACTTAAACTAATACAATTAAGTACCATTGGGTTAAGTAAAGAGGTAAGAGACTTACTAAGCCTGAGGTAGCATTACATTATGCCCCAAAACATCTTATTCCTAGCATCTAAAGTTTATTTTCTACCTCTTGAAATAATCCACCATATTTGTTTCTTTCCAATTTGATGCTAGAAGATTTTTTAAAAAAAATGATTATTATCTGAGTCAAAAGTTAATACTTTGATTTGTCTTGTCAAGATAAGGACAGAATGCACAGGCTTTAATAACACTGTGCTTCAAACCTTTCAAAAGATTTTAATAGGATCACTTAAATATGATGAGAAAAACTGTCTTTTCATAAGAAAGAATCTATGTATAAAAAATACATCTGCAGCTAGCAGCAGGAAGGAAGTATGGTGAATAAAATCTTACTGAAAAGACAAGCCTAGAGCAAAGCAGCAGTGAGGTTTTGGCCATTTGTCCTTCACACTAGGGCGTCATCCCACACAAGACTAGACAAGGAGATCATTTTCACCCCAAAGTTGTTACACAGTCCTTACTGGGATAGTCCCTGCAGGCAGCAATCAATGAAACACAAATGTTTCAGAACCGATTGGCAGGTGTTTTTTTTCTCAGCCTCAAGTGAGTTGGGGTACAGAAAATAAAACAGCATGGAGAAAAAAGAATAAGATTCACCTTTATTATTCTGTCTGTACTAACCAGAATTCAACTAAAAAATAAATACATTTTTAGTTCTTTAGATTCACACAAGCTATATTCACTCGCAGCCTGTATCCAATATTAATTGGAATTATTAACTATGTTTATTGGTCTAGGAAATGATTTTGTGCAAAAAGAGAAGCACATATTTGTTAGAGTGTTAGGTTTATACATGTTGGGCATCAATCATAATTAGGATCTGAAATACTATTTTCATTATTTCCAATGTGAATATTAATAATGGAGTGCTGTAAACCAGCATTGCTTTTTTTGGAACTGAATCACAGGTTTTTTTAAAGAAATCTTTACTAATAAAGCACAGGCTTATTTTAAAATAATGCTATTTGAGATTACTTTGACATTTCCCCTCATCTTACAGAGTAGAACATATTACTTAATGGATTTGATTTGTATTTGCACTGATATCAGAAACAAATAATAATGCTTATGTTCTCCCATAATTCTAAGACCATTTCATTGCTTTATATAAACAAATATTCACAGGTTTGAAAAGCATCATCCAAAAGAATCACCCAGAAAAATTCCAGTAGTATCCTTTAATAGCAGCTAAATTACTGTTTTTAGGCCTGCTCTTTATTATTTACTAAAGAAATCTTATTTTTGACTGCTGTACAGCATCACTGTTGTATGCATTCATGCTTGTTCATTTAAGCTATGTTAGGAATGATGCTATGGTTCAAAATGATTAATCAGTCAAAGCGTGAGATTAACCTGAAAAAAATGGTACTTCAGAAATTTACACAAAGCAGGCTGAGGCATTATAACAAGGACCCTTATACCCATGGTATGATATATACACATCTCTCTAAGGTTTCCACTAACAATGCACCAGCCTACTTTGCACGAATGTTTAAAATATCATTTTTTCTTCATGTTTATCTTGTTCTATCTATAACTGATTTAACTTGGAGCCCCCCGTACACAGCGAGCTATGGCCTTGGGAAAGAACCATGTCAAATGCCATTTGATGCTGCTCAGCCAGGCACATATAAAGGTACATTGCACCAATAATAGTTGACAACACTGGCTGTGTTTTTTCTGCTTCGGTGGCCAGCTTGTCCAAATTCCAGGCAAAGCAACACACAAATAGTTTATAAAGAGCTATCGTGTCAGCATCAGCATTTCAAAGTAGCAATTGCAGTAGTTTCCTAATGAACATACAGTATTTCATTTTCCAAGTTCTGAACGGATGAAGTACCAAGAAAAGGCAGGACAGAAATCCAATAGCTTGAAATCACCAAAAACAGAGCTTTTGACAACAAAATTACCTACAGTTAGCTTGACATTCAACTGTGATTGACAATAAGCAACTATTTCCTTTCCACAGTGCCCCCAAGGTCACTTTTGATGGTTTCCTCAGCAGCCATTAGTAGAGCCATCTGTATAGAAGCTTGACTAAAAATGTCTGATACGTGAAAATCCAGGATATATTTTCTTTGGCTGTAGCTGGTACACCAGGAACTTTTCCAACAACTCATGCAGAAACTCCCTACCTATGTAACCAACAAAGAGGTAGTTTAAAAACAATAACTGTTTATTCCCTTGGGGAATGAAAGGGTTTTGCAAGGGTGACCTACGCTAAGGTTAAAGAGGAGAAAATTCTCCCATCTAAATAGGAAGCACTTGAGCCTCCACACAGCAGATGCTACTCCAGCCCTTAGGTTAGAGCAGAAATAATGGCCAGGTGTTAGGTCAGCAGTTCAAGCACCAATGACCCCTACCCCAACTTGTCATATTTCTTCCCTCTGGATGTTCATGGACAGTGAGGCCATAGAACAATGGTGGGCAACCTGCAGCCCGCACACCGTATGTGGCACATCAGGGTAATCTGATTGTGGGCTGGGAGACAGTTTGTTTATGTTGACCGTCCACAGGCACAGCTCTCAGCAGCTCCCAGTGGCCGCCATTCCCAGCCAATGGGAGCTGCAGGAAGGGACGGACAGCATGTTCCTGCAGCCCACCGCTTCTCACAGCTCCCATTGGCCGGGAATGATGAACCGTGGCCACTGGGAGCTGCAGGGGGCCATACCTGTGGACGATCAACGTCAGCAAGATGTCGCGCGGCCTGCAATCAGATTACCCTGATGGGCTGCAGGTTGCCCACCACTGCCATAGAGCACCCAAGACACAGAGGTGTTTTCCTCGTGACTTCTCCTGAACCTGCCTTCTTCCTCCTGTTCTTCAGCAAACAGCGGGGGGGACTCATGAGAGTAACTGCTCAGCAGCAGGAGTAAGAGGAACACGATCTGGTCCAGTGGTGGGGGCTGTTCACTAGTAAGGGCTAGTAGCTAATTATTTAGTGTTGGCGATATTCATTCAGTAAATGGGGGTCTGACTATTCAGAAAACATTCAAACCCCCAATGTGAATGACTCATCCTTCTTTCCCGTTCTCCATGGTTCTCTCCCTCCATTAAGACTCTCCATTATTGGTATCTACTGTTATACTGCGGGGGCGGGAGGCTAGGTGAGAGATGGGAAGTTTACTTATAGTAAACTCCCTTCCTTTCCAATGCTTTCAGTGACCAGCCATTGCCTTGATCCCCTATCTCCTAGTTTCTGTTTTCCCCCTGATGAGCATCAGGGAGCCATCAAGGTGGGTCTGCTTCAAAACACAAACTTTTTTTTGAATTACTGGAAAACAGTGGGTCAGGAAACCATTCTGCTGCTTCTATGCTGCCCTTTAAATCTGGGGCTCCATGATGCCCCAGAGTGCACTGAGTCTAAGGAAATTCTCTGCTCTTGTGATAGACAGCAGTGAAATGTGCTGAGTCAAAGTACTATCCAGCTGGATGCCATTAACATTCATGTTGTTTGTCAAATTCTATATTTGATTTGCCCATTCCCCTGCTCATCTTCTCTCATTTACACACAGCAAGCACCTACTTTTCCATCCTCTTTTGGAAACTGTCCATTTATCCATGTCATTACTCAAACCAAAGAACAAGACAGCCAGTGGAACTAATACAAAGTTTTGCTTTGTCTCCCTTGCTGTTATACTGTGCTTAGCCTCTTCAAACCTATAGCCTAATAGCTAATAATTAAAACTATTTGCATTTAACTAGTGAGCTGTTTCCTTTCAAATTGCTCCCAGCAATTTAATATTAATTACTATATTTACTTATTAACAAAATGGCATCAGATGTTTATTATTATTATAAAATCATTAGAATGCAACAGTCAATCAGAGCACATCATTTTCATGCAAGTGAGGGTTTCATTTCAATAAGGGTGCATCCTGCATGTGAAGCAGGGTTATGGAAATGTATGCCTTACTTTTACGGGCTCTTACCAGCTGTAAGCACCAGTGGCTGTCTGCATGTACCAGTCTTGGCTTTCTGCTGACTCAATTGGCCTCCTGCAGAGATATGAGGCTCAGAAAAGCTGGTGAAAGAGCCTTTTGACAAATTCATCTAGCCATTCAATGCATAAGTCACAGCTAGGTACTGAATTTGTTAGCCCAAGACAAGAGTATTTTTATTATACAACCTCCTCCAATCCAAAGGAGGTGCAGGAGAAGGATGGGGTTAGGAAGGACCATAGTTGGTATTTAGAAATCAAAATTATTTAAGATTTAGAAAAAAAAAAAAAAAAGATACCTGACCTCTTGTCTAAGTGTTTTTGCTCTCTGACTACTTTCTTCCTTTTATCACTTTTTAAAATTATCTTGCCTTTAACTTAAAATCCTATCCTGACTGACAGCCCAGCCTCATTCTGTCTGTTAGCTGAAGACAGTCTATAATTGCAGACAGATGTGGTGTGGATGATGTCAAACAGCTCTCCCTCCCCACAACTTCATTGCCACATATAGAAATTGGTATGTAAGGCTCAAGTTAGAAGCCTAAACTAAAATGAAGACACGAGTCAGCTAAACTATTTAGCTTTTTAGATATTTTCTATGATGTTCATTTGCTTTGACAGTTAACAGGACAATATTTAAAGATATCCTAAGGTTTCAATACCAGATTGCTACACTTAACTGACTTGTGGGTTTCAATTTCTAAAATGATTCTTTTAGGAAGATGGGCATCTCAAAACACTTTTTTTAAAAAACAGGAATTAGAGTACAATAGAAAGTTGGATGGGCTAAGACAAAGATCAAATGTTCCTTTGGCATTTCTGTTTCAAGTATGATAATTAGCCTGCTTCTAACTTTTATCCTTCTGCCATCCTGTAACATGGATCAGCAATCTAGCCATTGCCCCACATTGTCCACGAGGTTTTTGCACAGTTTTATGGACTTTACTAATTTGCTAAATTCAAAAAAGGATTTTTGCTGAATTAATACTAGCCTCCTGTCTAAGTTAGATTTACCCGTTTACTGGCTTTCCTGTGGTACTATCCAAGCCTTTACTATTGTCACTTCCAGCGTATTTTTTTCCAGTTAAAATTATGGTTTCATTTTTATGAAATGAAATGAAATGAAAAATGTTTGGTAAATCCTTAGAATCATAGCTGGAGTGGGATGAGAAACAGTCTTTCCATCCCATGAAAACTTTTGAAAGGTTTCCCATTCCACATTGTGACAAACCCAAGACCTTTTGGCATTTCTAATGGAAAACAAGAGAAACCTCTCACACACTCCACCCTAGAATAGCCAGGTTAGGACATTGACCTAGGATTTGGAAGGTGTAGGTTCAGCTCTCCCATCTGAATCAAGCAGAACAGAGACTTGAACCTGTATCTCTCACATTGTGTGTGAGCACCTGAAGCTCTGGACTATTAGTTATTCTAGGATGGGTGTTTCTCTCAATGCCATGCTGGACTTGAGTATCTTTTCCTGATGAAAGGTTACTGAAACCAATATGTTCCCCTCAAAAAGTTTCAGTTCCGAGGAATCAACATTTTCCAAAGAAAAAGCATTTTGAGAAAAATTCCCAACCAACTCTACTCATGATTTTCCAATTTCTATGAGAGAAACAGCATAACAGAAACACTTTGAGACCAGAAGTACTATTCATTATATAATTATTTATGTATTAAGATATTCATGGATGTGAACATGTCCCTCCTGTATAACATGAAAGATGTTCTACTTGCACTTACATGATATTAATAGTGCTGTGACCTCTGCGTAGACATGTATGTTATTCATGAATAAAGGCTGAAATTACCCTCCCCCGCCAGCCCGCACAAGGACTGGGAACACTTACGTATATTCACTTCTGCAGATGGATGAATTTCATGCTAAGAGGTCTAGAAAGTAAAGTGAAAACATGATTCTTGTTCTCTATTTAAGACAGGCAAAAATGTAACAATCTGAACTTTAGCCTAATTAGGAACCTGCCTATTCAGTAGTGTTATCTTTATTTTCTGTGTTGTTCACTTAAAAAAAAAAAGTACCATGCTGCTTGGCATGAGTGTCATTCTCTGTTCAAGACAGCCAGGACTAGATTAGCAGGGTTTTTTCAGGTCAGGACTGAGTTACCTTGGCAGAGGTCCACGGGAAAATCTTACACAGCACCTGCCTGCATCATGCCTGGCTTAAACCAATGACATTAAGCCATCAGTTTCAGCAGATAAAATTAAAAAAAAAAAAAAAAAAAGGAAGTTAAAGATTTTTTTAAAAATGCATCCAGTGTAAAAATAATAGCATTTGACTAGAATAATATCTACTGGTATGTTAATTACATTTTTTGCATTCATTTGCAAGTCTATATTTGACCTTGATATTTTAAAAAGTTCTGACATTCAAAACTGCAAAATAATTTACTGAAAACATGTAGCAACCAGATTCCTGAAGAAAGGAAGATACTCCCATAGTTAAGGGTTTTAATGAAAATAAGTTTACAGCCTTGAATGGAAATAATCTGTCAAGAAATAAAAGTCTAAAGCACTTTGTTCATCCTTTCATGGGACTCATTTAAATCACAACACAATGCACTATTAGATCTTATAATTGAATTTTTTCTCGCTTTGTCCCCCTGCTTAATGAGTTAGATTTATGCAGCCATTCATTTAATAAAAAGTCATTTGGAACTTTAGCTTAAAGATTTTCCCCTCCACACCAAAAGGTACTGATGTTGTCATTACATATAAATTATACAAAGATATGAGAGAGGGTAAAAAAATAAATTCTTTAAAATGCTATAGACAGGACAAGTAGCACCACCTTTACTTAATTTGCTCAACACTTCCCATTATGAGACCCTGTTTTCCATTGCTTATACAATGTCTTTGATAAACTTAAACATTTCATTTTGAAATTTCCCACATCGGGAGTATGCCTCATACTGAATGTTTAAAGAATATTTCAGTAAAAACAGTTCAGCCATTTCTCAGAAAGAGGTTAAAGGAAAATATGTTGTTTTAATCGATGTTAATTCTCACTGAGCAGTTCTAGCACCCCCAGGGACTGGAGCACAGAGACTTGAAATTTGCCAAGAGATTTGCTCTGGTGTCAGAAATGTGTTGACTCCTGTGAAAAATCATCTACACATAACTAAGTGATGAGCCTTTGAAAAAGTCTCAGTTCATAAATTCAGTAGAGATTGGCTAGTGTTTGGCAGCTAAATTTTCCAAAGATTCCATCTTCACTAAGGATATTCCTTCCCAAGACTGCAGAGGTCCTGGACCCAGGAACTGAGAACCGGGAACTTGTCTCCCCTAAGCTCTCAATAACCCTCTCATTGGCTCCCAGGCGGCATGGAGGAGGAAGCTGACTGACTGAAATTCAGTGGGGTGAGGAGCTAATCCTGGAGGACAGGGAATAGATTGGGATAAGGAGTCAGCATAGGGTTTAGGGGAAGACTAAAGGTGTGTATGTGGGTGGGGGGGGGGCGTACATGTACATACATATGTACTAGGACAGGCTGGGCAAGGAGACTGGGGCCAAAACTGGGCGAGTAAACTGGGATGGAGGTGGCGGAAGGTCAGAGTGGACTGGAGCCCATGGAGAAGACCACTCAGAGTGGGAACAGAAGTGTGAGGAGACTGGATCTGGCAGGGCAAGGAAACTGGGTTGTGAGGGAGATGTGGTCTTTGACAAAGAACTCAGAGTGGAAGTCCAGGATTGACTGGGAAAAGAGACTGGCACAGAGTGGAGGAGACTGGGATGAAGAGCTGGGGGAAAACAGGAGTATCACAGGGAAGGATGAAGGAGATACAGGAAGAAGGGATCAGGTTTGGGGAGGAGTAACAGAGGCAGGAGGGCTCCGCCCACTAGTACAGTGGTTTTCAACTTTTTTTCCTGGTGACCCAGATGAAGAAAATTGTTGATGCCCACGACCCAATAGAGCTGGGTATGAGGGATTTGGGGTGTGGAAGGGGCTCAGGGATGGGGCAGAAGGCTGGGGTGTGGGGGTGAGGGCTGCAGGGTGGGTAACCAGCCAATGGGAGTGCAGAGCTAGTGCTTGGGGCGGAGGCAACGTGTGGAGCCCCATGGCCCCCCCCCAACCTACGAGCCAGACCCGATGTTGGCTGCTTCCAGAGTGTGGTGCGGTGTCAGAACAGGAAGGGACTAGCCTTTCTTATCCAGGCAGCATCACTGTCAGGACTTTTAATGACCTGGTTGGTGGTGCTGACCAGAGCCCCCGTGATCCAGCGCCCTACATTCCACAACCCCAGTACTGGGTCGTGACCAGCAGTTTGAAAACCACTGCACTAGAAGACACTCCTCTACTATCTGGAATTGAACCCAAAGTTCCACATCATTCCTCTGGTGTCAGCAAATATTGGAGATACTCATTGGTAAACTGAGTCTCTCATCCCTTTTTAGTTATTGTTTGTGAAGCACTCAGATACTATATAGATGAGCACCATAGGAGAGTCCATGAGGTAATTAATAATTCTGTCTTCAGAGCAGGACTCGAAGAGTGCACAATAAATAAGACAGGGCACATATCAAACAATGAGGAGAAAAAACACTGAATCTCTCTTCATTAAGTTAGCACCATCTATTCTGTGCATTGAATGAGGCAGGGGAAAATATAGGAAGTGATCATGTAATTAAAGACTGTATCAAAATACATATACACAACAAGGCTGAACTAAGGTTACACTGGCAACCTTAATTTTGATATTTCTTTTTAACTTCTGAGTGCCTAAATTTAAAAGAACATTATTAAGGTGCAAAGTCTTTTTATTTATACAACTGTCTCTCACACACACTATATCTGTTATGTAGGAAATGAAGACAGGTAGGAGACTAAGAGAATTAGCCAGCTAATTTTGCCAGCAGAGCATGGCAGAGTTGTGTGTTGTTTTTTGTTTGCTTTACTTGCAGGCATCCTACAATAAAGAACCTGCCCTGGGAGGAAAATTATGTCGTCAACACCACTGCTTGCTCTTCTTCTACCTGCACCTGTTGGGGCCCCCATCAGACAAGCATTATGATCCTTGAGGTTTCCCCAGGCTCTGATCTTGACTTGCTGGGAATGCAGCCTGCATGCTCCTTCCATTGAAAATCATCTAGTGTGAGAAGAGTCTGTTGGTGGAGTCCCTCAGGAAGCACGTAAGAGAGCTGCAGGAGGAGGCAGCTCATCTGCATAGCATCCGGGAACACAAGAACTTCATTTACAGGATGCACATGGAGACATCTGGGATGGAGGATGCTAGATGGCTACAGAGGAAGAAGGAAAACTGGCTGCAGTTCAAGGAGGAGAACTGCTATCCACCTAAGGCAGTAAACAGTACTCTACCCACTCACCTACCAATTGAGTGCCCCGTCTATCAAGGTGAAAAACTGGTATGCTGTAATGGCAACAGAAGGTGAGGAGCAGACCCCAATGGCTGAGGAGGAGCAATTCATCTCCAAGGCTGGGAGGCTTACAGCTACCACACACAGGTCAGGGAGATGTAGAGCACTGGTGGCTGGGAATACCCTTCTGAGAGGAATTGAGACATCTATCTGCCTACTTCATATGAAGACAAGGTGGGTGAGGTAATATTGGACCAACTTCTGTTGATTAGAGATAGAGCTTTCGAGCCACATGGAGCTCCACCTTGAATAATCCCTTAGAAAAGTGCGAACTACTTATGCTAAACAATCTATACCACCTTGCATTCAGCTGTGATGCTTGTGGTACCTTTCACATACCTGAAGAAGAGCTCTGTGTGGCTTAAAAACCTCTCTCTTACCAGCAGAAGTCAGTCCAGTAAAAGATATTACCTCACCCACCTTGTTTCTCTAATACCCTTGGACCAACATGGCTACAACTACACTGCATGCCTGATATGACGTCCCGGGAAGCGTGCTGTCTGCCTGGAGCCCACATCTGAGACACTAGAGAAAGGCTGCCATTTCTCTGATCGGTATTCCACATTGCTCATGTGGGCACTAAGTATACTATCAGATCTGACACTGAGCAGATCAGCAGTGACTACAGGGCTCTAGGAGCTAGGCTGAAAAGGTCAGGAGTACAGGTTGTGTTTTCATCCATCCTCCAGACTGAAGGTGTTGGCCCAAGCAGGAGCACACTGATCTTGAAGATGAATGCATGGCTGCACAGACAGGGCCGGCTCTAGCCATTTTGCTGCCCCAAGCACGGCGGCACGCCGTGGGGGGCGCTCTGCTGCTTGCTGGTCCCGTGGCTCCAGTGGACCTCCCGCAGGCGTCCCTGCGGAGGGTCCGCTGGTCCCACGGCTGTGGTGGACCTCCCGCAGACGTGCCTGTGGATGCTCCACCGGAGCCGCGGGACCAGTGGACCCTCTATAGGCGTGCCTGCAGGAGGTACACTGGAGACGCCTGCCGCCCTCCCGGCAACTGGCAGAGCACTCCCCGCGGCATGCAGCCCCAAGCACACGCTTGGCATGCTGAGGCCTGGAGCCGGCCCTGTGCACAGATGGTGTTCTCAGGAGGGCTTCGCTTCCACAACCTTTAGATGCTTTTCTGGGAAGATGGAAAGAGATGGTGTCCCCTTGACCAAGAAGGGACCCATCATCTTTGCACATCAATTCACCAGCCTAGTGAGGAGGGATTTAAATTATGTTCAAAAGGGGCAGCTAACAAAAGGCCACAAGTAAGTATAAAAAAAAGATGATCTTAATAAAGGGTTAGATGTTGGAGGGGGACATGGAAAATGACAATAGGGTCACAGGAGCAATAGAAGGGAAATCAGTGGTGGAATCTGCTCTATTTCTTAAAAATCGATACACAAATGCAAGGATTTTAGGGAATGGGCAGGAAGAACTGGTACATAAGCTAAATCATCACAAATTGGCATCACACACGTGGTGGGATAAGTATCACGACTGAAATATTGGCATATAGGGTTACAGCTTGTTCAGGAAGGACAGCTTGGGTAAAAAAGGAGGAGTGTTGCATTATACTTCAAGAATATATACACTTTTTCTGAGGTCCAGGAGAGGTGAGAGGAGCCCAATTGAGAGTATCTGGGTAAAGATAAAAGGGGTAAAATAGAGTTGACATCATGGTAGATCATGGGGTCTATTATAGACCACCAAATCAGAAAGAGAAGGTGGATGAGGCATTTCTAGAACAAATAAATATCTAGAACACAAGAACTGGTAGTAATAGGGGACAAACTACCCATACATCTGTTGGAAAAAGTAATTCAGCAAAACAGAACATTTCCAATGATGTCTTGTAATGTATTGAGGACAACTTTCAGAAAGTGGAGGAAACAACTAAGGGACAGCCATTTTAGACTTGATTCTGACCAACAAGAATGCATCTGTAGCAAATATTAAAGTAGAAGGCAATTTGGGTGATAGTGATCATGAAATGACAGATTTCATGATTCTAAAGACAGGAAAGAGTGAGAGCAGCAGAATAAGGACAATGGTCTTCAGAAACCAGCTTTAAAAACTCAGATAACTGGTAAATAGGGTCCTTTGGGAAGAACATCTAAGGGAAAAAGGAATTCAGGAGAGCTGGCAATTTCTCAAGGAATCAATATTAAAGGCACAACTGCAAAATAACCCAATGCAAAGAAGAGATAGGAAGACCAGTAAGAGGCTAATAATGTTATAAAGAATAGCCAGATGGATTTGTCAAGAACAAATCATGCCAAACCAACTTAATCTTCTTTGACAATGTTGCTGGCATACTGGATGAGGGAAAGAAGTAGATGTGAAATATCTTGATTTTAGTAAGGCTTTTGATAAAGTCTCACTTGACATACTCAATAAGCAAACTAAAGAAATATGGTTTAGATTGGTGTTTCTCAAATATGGCCACCAGGGGCTCTTCTTGTGGCCACACCCTTCTGGGCAGTGATGGGGAGGCAAAGCAGTGGCCCCTCTCCTAGGCTACCAGCAGAGGTTGGGCCCTGGCACTCTCTGGAGCCACAAATGCCAGAGGAGCAGGCAGCTGATGTGAGTTCCCCATCTCCCCAGGGGCAGTGGGGCTCAGGCTTCTGGCTTCTGCCCTGGGGTGGCGGGCGGCAAGCTCTAGCTTAGGGCTCCATCCCCCGGCTGCAGGGCTTCAAGCTCTGGCTGTGGGCTCACCAATCCCCCATTCTTCCTGGACCTCGCCACTTCCCTCTGCCCTCCATCGCCCTGACCTGTGCCGCCTCCCTACTCACCCATCTATCCAGGGCTTAATTTGTCACCAGGCTTGTGCCAGGGCTGAGTAAGTCTGCTGTGAAAAGCGATACTTGTATGTTTGTTAATATCAATTTTCACTGCCTCCCAGCTAGATAGTTAGTCTGCTGTTAAAAGTGATATTAACAAACATGTAAATATCAGTTTTCACAGCAGTAGACTTACTACTAGCAAATCTAAAGAAAAGGAATCGAAGAGTAGTTATCAATAGCTCGCTGTCAAACTGAGAGGGTATATATAGTGTGGTCCTTTAGGGTCAGTCCTGGGTCTGATACTCAATATTTTCATTAATGACTTGGATAATGGAGTGGAGAGTATGCTTATAACATTTGCCAATGACACCAAGCTGAGAGGAGTTGCAAGCACTTTGGAGGATAGGGCTGGACTTCAAAATGATCTTGACAAATTGGAAAATTGGTCAGAAATCAACAAGATGAAAATCAATAAAGAAAAGTGCAAAGTATTATACTTAGGAAGGAAAATCAAATGCTCAGCACAAAATAGGGAACAACTGGCTACGTGGTAATACTGCTGAAAAGGAGCTGGAGTTATAGTGAATCACAAACTGAATGAAAGTCAACAATGTGATGCAGTTGTGGAAAAGGCTAATATTCTGGAGTGCATTAACAGAAGTCTCATACATAAGACCCTGGAAATAACTGTCCCCCTCTACTCAGCACTGGTGAGGCATCAACTGCAATACTGTGTCCAGTTTTGTAAGAGTAGTTAAGCACTGTAATTGGCTTCCACAGGAGGTTGTGGAATCCTTGTCATAGGAGGTTTTTAAAAACAGGTTGAACACACACCTGTCAGGGATGGCCTAGGTATACTTATCCATTCCACAGTGCAGGGGGATGGACTTAATGGCTTCTTGAGATTCCTTCCAGCCTTACATTTCTCTGATTCTATGATTACATATATATTATATATGATCTAATATTTCACTGTGATGTGACTTCATTTATTTTTTCATAGAACTAATTTAAGTGTTTGTTTCTTGACTAATCCTTTCTATTCTAGGCTTTAAAAAGCATTACATATAGAAGAAGTGCCATTTTCCATTCTTCAGTAGTCTGGACATTACATGTTTGCCACTAATTACTTTGACATTTTTAATGTCAAACCTTTGGAAAACATCAAGGTAGAATTCTCAGGGACATGAACCCTCACATATACAAGCACAGAGACATACACAACAAGATGTAGCCCTCCTTCCATTAACTTTTATCCACCTCCTTTCAGCCACAATTTTACATGAATAAATCTCAGCTGGAATAACAAGATATATGGTTAATTTGCACTAAAGCAAACTCCAGCTCTGCTCCTTTTTGAAGAATGAGTATTTTTTGACAGGACTGAGGGTATCAGTATTTTCAAAGCTGTGCTTTCTTATCTACTTCCGTATGAGTTTTCCTTAGCTATTTATCATGGAAACTTGTTAGATAAACAGGGATTGAATTAAAAAACTTAAGAAAATTTCAACAGTACACAGAACTGCATTTGATGAAACAATCTGTTAAGATACACAAGCTAAACTACATTCTGGGCTTTCAGTTGCTAATGCCATTGCAAACAGCAATATCAATGTTTAAAAATATCGCCACAGGAAGAGTATGACGCAAAAATGTGTTTCTGACCTATTCTGCTGACCCTTTTCAATGTTTTTCTTATCCACTGATTTTCTATTGTAATTGTTGTTAGCAATATTCTGTACAAATGAATAAGTCATACTTCAATAAGGTATGAACACATAGAATTCACTTGCATTATTTGTGGACAATACTGAAAAGCGTATTCAGAAGGCTGCTTCGTTTGCCACAACTGGAACATTCACTACATCAGACTATTTTAGTTACTCAGGTGTATGAATAATGGACTAGGTGTTTTCAACCCAAACTTTTTAAAACACACATGCTACTACCTGCTAGGGCATGCTTTATGTGCAGTTTGTCCAGAAATAACCTGAATGCAAGTTTAGTGCTCAAACCAGCCCAAAATGACAATGTTGTATGTCTCTTTCTCAAGTACAAATTGTTGACCTGATCTGACCTGACCATAAAAATCCTGGATTTTCTGACTGATGTGTCACATTTGGGGCTAAAAAAAGAGAACTGATCTCCTGCCTCAGTGTTCTTGTAAATACCAGTGAACTGCAGATGTGCCCCACATAAAAACTTAGAGTAGAGGAAATACATAGTTAAGCCATGTCCATTCTTTCTAAGATACAATATGGAGAATATAACTTACTGAGCTGGGCCAGAAGAAGAATTTTTAGCAAAGCAGTTGGCTAGCTGAACAAGTCATACAATTCTGTCATTCAGTGGCATATACAAGGAAACTGAGGTGGAAGGTCCATTCTCATTTCAGCCTCAGATTTGACATATGTCACTCAATCTGTGTACTCAGGATTTTAAAATACAGGTCAGCTGCTTATTTGTGGAGAAACATGTAATTACATTTTATTTGTCCAAACTGGTTTTTCATTGTTCTAGCCTTCCAGAAAACAAGATTTTCCCAGCCAGCTACACGCAGGGCCGTCAGATCACTCACATTTGGAGCAATACACAGCAAATAACCTCTGTCAACACCGATAATCTGTGCTCAAGCTCTCATCCAATAAGGACTTGAGGAGAGGAAGAAATGGTGGGGAGAAGTTGGGACACAGATAGGAAGGAGAAAAGACTGAGGGTAAAAGTTGAGACACAAAAGCAAATATCAAAAAGGAAGAGTCTCTGAAAATTAATGAAAACATTTGAAAAATTACTCAGATGGAAAATATGGACACTGGAAAGGACTGAGAAAGTGCACCAAGATATAGGAAACCAGACTGGAGAACAAGAAGAGAAAAAGGGATTTTAATTTTATAGGCAGTTTTCTTTATATAATATTTTGAATTTATGACTTGCTAGTAATTTGGCTGGTTCTAGTAACAGCAATATGAGAAGGCCAGTGGCCTTAGAGAGGAAAGGGATGAAACTCTCCCCAGCCTTGACCTCATATGGTTGCTGTGGTCATTCTTATTTTCCTATTGAAAGCTGAAGTGACAGTCAGATTTGCAATCCCTTTTCAACTTAATTAACAGAACTGGACTGGAAACATTTTTGTAATCTCAACTGGATGTGTTGTTTCACACATGGACGTTCTCAGGATAGTAGAGTGGGCTTGCATACTCCGATCATTGGCTGTGACAGAGGAGCTCAGAAAAAAGGAATTGGTGGAAAGGTGGTTTTAAGTAGAGATAGTTGAAAATTTTTCATCAAAACAGTTTTCAGACAGAAAATGCTGTTTTGTCTAAATTGAAGGGTTTTTTAAAAAAAATCATAGAGATTCAATAACATTACCTTCAAAAACAAATAGTTGGAGAGCAAAAATGTGTTTTGAAATTTTGTTTTGGGAACATTTAGAAATTTCATTTCAAAATGGAAAATATGTTTTGAAATGTTTTTCATTTGTATATGTTATTATTTTTACATTTTATGACATAGTAGTCAAAGGACATACTATGACATATTATAATGCATCATATTATAGCAATTAGAACAAAAATAATGGAATATTTCTTTATTATTTTTATACACATTAAGGGCAGTGGCTACTTTGTATTGCTTGAAACATCCTACTTTGTACTGTTTGAAACGTCCTACTTTTTTTTTTTAGAACGAAGTCTCACGCTTTGTGTTGTAATGAAACAGTGTGACACTTTGCACAAGAAAATCAGATAAGCATTAGGTGTACTATTAGAGCAGTAGCTGTTTTTAATATTCTTGTAATCTCCTGAAATAATTTTTCTCGATATTGAAAACTTTTGTTACTCTAACAGTACACCGAGTACTTACCTGAAAATAAATTAACAGAATATTTTGACTATTATGTCATATGTCATGCCAGCAATGTATAGTAGTAGACATATAGTAGAAGGCCATTTTATGTGATTTACCAATGAGATGCCATAAAATAGTATAAGAAATATAAACAAAGAAACAATAAAATACATTTTGAATTGAAATTTCAAAATTTTAAAGAAATAAATTTTTCCAAGTTGATTTTTTTCAGATATTCTATCTTACAGAAAATTCTAAAAATATTTGGTTTTGTTCTGATTCAGAATGAAAACAAAATTTTGAAATGTCAAAATTTTGAAATGTCAAAAATCCCTACAAAATGGAAATTCTGAGTTTTGACAAGCCCCAGTTTTAGGCCACCTTTTGTAGTTACCAATCTAGGGATGATTTGCAGTAGTATAATGTTGAGTAACCCTCCACTAGACTAAGAGGATTGGCACAACCCTCTCCTAACACAGCCCAAGACCTGGGCGAATTTGGCTTGAAACTAAGTTTTCCACATGTTTAATATGTTCTTAGCACTTAACTCCAAAATTAGATTAAATAATTAGCAAACGCCAACAATCTACAATGCTCTCTCGGGAGCAATCTGATCCTAATTATTTATTAATTAATGCTAAAGTTAGGCGATAATGCTCTATTTTATCACAACAGTTTCCATGACATGAGTGTGTTCAGTAAAATGATGCATCTAGTCAAAATGCTTTAAAAAAGTTAAAAGTAAAGGAAATAAAATTCTTAGATGTGGTATAGATGCTACATAAAAATACAATAGCTTCTTAGAATGCATTCGTACCTCTGAACAAGGAGAGTGACAGTAAGGAAATAAATAAATCAATATGACTAAATAAAAAAAGATTTCCGAGGTTATTTGAGCCTAACAGAAATCTTTCAAAATTAGAAAATCTAACCCTAGGGTAGCCAATAAACAAAACCATGATTAGAACAGGCAATATGTAAAAGGGGAAGTAGAAGGGCTAAGATGGATTTTTAAGAGCACATCTGATCACTTAATTGTTATTTAGATAAATGATAATAAATTGCTGCACATTTATCTACCCAGCAATAATAATTTCAAAATCTTTATTGGTCTTTATAGATGCATATTTATTTGGAACTAAGTATATGAATTGGCAGTAACCAAAAACAGTGTACAGCGTAACTTTCCATGATAAACACAAAAACTTGTGTTCCCCTCCCAGCTTTGACATCGAGTATTAATTCAGGTAGCATAGAATGAATTTAATACTTATTAGGGAATGGAAAGCAACAGTGCAGGCAAAAATCATACATCTTTTTTCACATCTGCTAGTTACGCACACTGAAATGTGGATAATTATGCATATTTCAGAAAACAACTCTATTACACAGTGACTTTGGATATAGGGCTATTACGCACTATTACATGCTACTTCAACTACATTAAAGACCATTATCAACTTCCCTTTTATGACCTGGAGTATCACTAGACCATGAACAGTCCCTGAGGTAAATAGTCTTTTTCTGATGCAGCCATAAAAATCACCACCATCCTGTTTGCTGGTATTGTTTTGGGAAGGACATTGTTTACATGCTGCACCAAAAGGTATGTAAACTTACTATTTTCCATATATTTCAGTAGCCAAAATGATAACTGAGAGCTATTTTTTAAGAGTCTCCAAAACCAGATATGCTGTTGATTAGTCAATGGTCCTGTGTTGCAGATTTGCATTCAGTCAACATTTTTGTTTAATTTGCAATATGGCTTGGAGAGTCTGATTATTTCATAAAAGAAAACTATGGAATTTAACCAGTTTATTCTTTTCTCAGAAAGATGTGCTACATGTGTACATCCCGCACCTAAAGATATATCTATCTATCTATCTAGAGAGAGCAGAGCCATAACAAGGAATTTTTGCACCCAAGGCAAGGTCTGGCTCCAGGCTCTTCGGCGGCAATTCAGCGGTGGGTTCCTGAGTACCTGTAGGAGGGAAGGACCTGCCACTGAATTGCCACTGCCGCTTCATTCATTCTTCCGCGGCAATTTGGAGGGACTCAGGGACCTGCGGCCGAATTGCCGCCAAAGAATGAATGAAGCAATGGCGGCAATTTGGCAGTAATTCGGCAGCAGGTCCTTCCCTCCGAGAGGGACTCAGGAACCCACCGCTGAATTGCCGCCGAAGAAGTGGCAGTGGTAGAGCTGCCACCAAAGCGCCCCCGATCACGGTGGAGCTGGCGCCTCCGCTCTGTGCGCCCGAGGCAAGTGCCTCACTCGCCTCGCCCTTGTTACGACACTGAGAGAGAGAGAGTGAGAGTATCCAAATGTTTGCATACCAGCTGTAAATTATAACCTGGGGCATCCGAACAAGTTC
Source organism: Gopherus flavomarginatus (assembly GCF_025201925.1). Classification (NCBI taxonomy): domain Eukaryota; kingdom Metazoa; phylum Chordata; order Testudines; family Testudinidae; genus Gopherus; species Gopherus flavomarginatus. The sequence continues at coordinate 76,573,298 of NC_066617.1, read as the reverse complement.
ATTATGGGAATTCCCTTTGGTAGGCTATTGTAAATCAGATGTATGTTTAATTCACAATTTACCTGAATGTCTTGACAGCTCCATTGGCACAAGCAGGTGATATTTTTGTACTTAAATTTCAAAGGCATCACAAAGTGGGTTGGATGTGACAGGCTCAGTCCCTGAGGAAATGTCCCATATTGTGCTATCCTCAAGCAAGCTTAAGAAGCAACAGTGACATGACCTAAGGGTGGACTGAATGCCTTCCCTGATAACGAGTGTTACCTACTGTAGGGACTCTTAAAAACATTGCATTTCCATTAACAGGCATAAAGAGAAGTTTTTAAAGGGTGGGGTTTTACAGTAAAGTGCACATACACACACACTTTTGGACTAAAGTAATTTGTCTGAGCTCCTGCCATGGAGGAGACAGCCTCTTGGCAAATGTCTATCTTAGGATGATGGCTGAGTAATGAGTGATGAAGGGAAAGCCAATATTTTAATACTCAGGGCCTTCTGTTACACATAAAGGGCCAATTTTTCACATGAAAAGCTTTTTGCTCCTGGGAATCAACTACATTTTGCAAAGAATCAGGATAGTGTGTAGAAATGAAAATTAGGGGGAAAAAAGACAACTTTCCTGCATGAAAAATACCAGTGCCCAGAGTTAACTAGACATTTACTAGGCCTGGTAATATCAACACCATAATAATTATTAATCAGCCACCCTAACATCTAAAGTGCAATGAATAAACTACATATTTTCAGACACAAAAGAAATCACAAATACATGGCAAGATGCATAGGGCAGAGCAACACACATTATGCAAAACTGATGAACAAGAAATAACAGATTACTTTAAACATGGATGAAATTAATTTGGTGACTTCCCTGTAAAATTCACCCAACTGGTTCTTTGTTAGCAAGATTTGCCTTGCTCACTGTTCCAGAAAAGCAGGGTAATACTCCTATAAAGTTCACCCAACAGAAAAAGCATCACTGTATCAGCAGCACCAGAAAATGAGAAGGCAACCAAACTATGGAAGAGCTACTGTCAAAATCCTTTACAAATGCTCAAAGACTGTGCTTACTGGGGGCAAGATATTTGTGTAAAATAAATAAATAAAAGTCCAGTTCACACATGCCCAAATAAATACATCCATACTCTTGTGTAAAGAAGCCAGTTCAGTAAGCATACTTTAACCAAAAATTAAGTGCTGCATATGTTCTGCAATCCATATCTTAAATGAATTAGGAATACATGTATTAATTCTATCCTTTGTATGCAGAAATAGTAATGCGCAAAAGTGTTTTGCAAGCAAAGCTGCACTTGCACAGAAGCCATATTTGGAATATATAGCCTTATAATGTTATATATACAGAAGTTTTCTGTTTAAATGTTTTCACATAATTTCATAATATACACAGTGCTCTCAGATCAGGCTTAATGCCAAATATTTCCCCCCAACCCCATTCTTAAACTATTAAAATAAAAGTTTCTGTAGTTACTTTGGATGAAACAGCTTTAATAAGTGGAACAAGTCTCAAAGTTACTTTTAATAGCAAACTGCCTTTGAAATCAGCACACTGTACATTTTCCACCAAGCAGTCTCGAGTAGCAGGGATTTTCTGATAAGAAATGTACCTTCCTTCTTTATTGCTGTGGTTCTTGTTTTATAGTTTAGCTAACATCTTCTCCACTGCATCTCTTCTATTAGGATGTTTCAGAGTTCTAAACATGGCCCACTTCTTACACTACAGCACTGTCCTTGGATAACTCCATAGAGAAACTCATTCCATCCCATCCATGTGTTTGACCATCGCTTTTGTGCTGACATTTCACACCTATCTCCTGCACTTTGCCCTCTTACAGGGCTCTGACTCTCCTGTAATAGATCCCTAGCCTCCATCTGAGTTACTGAAGTCCTCGAATCATGATTTAAAGACTTCAGGTTACAGAGAATCCACTATGTACAGTAGTTTAAACCTGCAAGTGACCTGTGCCCCATGCTGCTAGTGTTGCCAATTCTGGTTGGATGCATTTCTGGAGGTTTCATCATAACAAAATCTTTAATTAAAGATTAATCTTTAATTCCTGAAGACTCCAGGACAACCCTGGAGGGTTGGCAACCCTACACACTGCAGAGGAAGATGGAAACCCCCCCAGGGTCTGTGCCATTCTGACCTAGGGAAAAACTCCTTCCCGCCCCCAAATAATATCTGTTTTCTCCTCTAAAACATCTTCCTCCCTCCATAGGCTAGATTGAATTTACCTAGAGGATGGTGTAAAACAAGTAGAATGAGGCCTGATACTTCATGAAAAACTTCAGAGCACATTCTATTTAGAAACTATTCTGGCATTTCCTATTTCCTGTATTTCTTTTCTCTGGCCTTTTATTACTTATGAAACTTAAAATTATGACAGAAAACCTGCTTCTTTAGGGTTCATCTGCTCCTTTTGTTAATCCCTTGGAGAAGAACAATTCTTATAAAACAGTTGATTAAATTTAAAAACTCTTACAAGTGAAAATTATCCAAGTCTTTCTTGAAAAGAATTTTTTAAAACCTCATTTGAGATGATTCTCACCAAGTGGTTAGCACAATCTGATCAAACCCACAGGTTTTGTCTGGGATAGCTCAATAAAGCGGAAATTCACTATAAATCTAGGGAAGTGGGGCAAGGAACTGCCTCTTTACCCAGGATCAACCTGATGAGAAGACCCTGCTTTCATGGTCCACTCCTGTTACATGTGGAATGACTTGTGGAATGGGAAGCAGGTGCAGCCCTTATGATACTTTCCCTTCATTCTGGCCAACAAAACGATGGAGCAACTTCCGTGGCACTTGGATTGCATGCCTGGGCAGGGGAGAGGCTGCGGTGGGATAGGTGGGCTTTGTGCATTTTCATTTCTGATCCTCAAGCTCCATAGTAACTTTAGCATAATTGCTCTCAGTGCTATGGAAATCCCTTTATTGGGGTGTCTCAGGGCATCTGTGGGATGGGTGGTCACTGGAAATAGGGCACCAATGGAATTGAACTGCCAGGGGACTAAAGGGTTTTCAGGAGGTCAACAGCCAGTGCAGAGGCACAGGGCCTCTGCACAGACAGCAGTATGCTTCCAGCATATCTGTTAAGATTTCCTTGACCACCTGCAAACCCCACCTCTTAACAAAAGAATTCAGAGGAAAATGCAAAGAGAACATAGTGAAGGCTTCATGCTTGGATCTCCTCTCATGGGCATTTCCTTAGGAGGGTGTGATTCCCACCTCAGAGGGAAAAAAAAGGAGAAAATTCAGGTAGGGAGATTTGCAGAAAATGTTACTGCAGATTGCAATATCTGCTTATAGACCTGAGATTTTTTATTCAGCTATGATTCACCACTGTCATACAGTTCTTACATGAATATTAACTGCTTTCTTTGTAGCTCACAACTCCTGAAGTCTATAACTCATAATCTGTCATTCCCATTCTCCCTCAGACAAACATACTAACTCATCACCAGCGGCAGCTCCGGGCACCAGCGCTCCAAGTGTGTGACTGGGGTGGCAAGCTGTGGGGGGCGCCCTGCCGGTCCCTCTGAGGGCAGCAGTTAAGCAGCCTTTGGCGGCGCACCTGCAGGAGGTCCACTGGTCCTGCGGATTCGGCGGTGGGTACACCAAAGCTGCAGGATCCACGGACCTCCCTCAGGCAAGCTGCTGAAGGCAGCCTGCCTGCTGTGCTTGGGGTGGCAAAAAAGCTAGAGCTGCCCCTGCTCACCACATTGGTTTATCAAGTCAGTAAAGACACATGATTAGCAGCTATACATTTATTGAATGCTGTATACTTCAGTTATTTTTAAAAAATCTCCTGTTGTTGTTGCATGAATAAGGAGGATGTTGTGATCTATGTACCACTAATGTCTTCTTGCCTAAGCATCCATATTTATTTCCTGTGTTGTGTCAGTCTTTAGTTGATTGATTGATACAGATTAGCTTTGTACCTCCAGGACACTAATGTTAATGAGAAGTTGCACCTTGGAGGGTTATCCCTGATTTAACATACTGCAACAAATGAAAGGACACTTAGAATTAAGGAGAGGGAGCTTTGTGTTGAACCCAAACAAGTACATCATAAAAAAAATTGTGGAGTTCCATAATCTTGGTGTCACAGCATTTGTATTTTTATGTCCTGTATCTTAGTGAGCCTTCCGTGGAGATAGCATGGGTTTGTTTTTTTTTTAAATGTTTGTGTTTTAGAATAGTTTGTGTTTTAAAATTCAGTTTTATTGTAATAATGAGCTACTTTCCAGTGCTCCTGTTTAATTTATTTCAATTGAGCATTGAAACTTCAGATGAGAAAAGATGACAACTGAGGACATAATGTTCCAGCAAATAGAATTTAAAAAACCTAACAATCTCCCCCTCCCCCATAAACATGGAGTTTCATGGAGCTCTCATTAAAATACCTAATCACAGCAGCAAGCAGAAACCCTTCAAACAGATCAGAGACAATGCGTGTTATAGTCAGATAATGTTGGTACAGTTCCGTTTGCTAATGTTAACAATTAAACTACCAACAAAAAGCTGAGGAAGAAGTGTGCTCTTGTAGCATTTACTGCATAATTTAAACAATGCTCCATTTGGGTCAATAGATGGGGAGAAAGTGGTGGGAGTGAAGCAGCAGGCGGCAGTTTGCAGATGGAGCAAACTAAATCCTCCGGTGTCCAAAGAGCTGATAAAAAAAAATATGCAACTCTCACTAAATATTAAAAACAGTAAGGCATTGATTTAAACAGAGCCAATAATCCATTGTAATAAGAGCAAAAGCAAAGCTGCTATGGTGGTCGATGCTGACAATTAAATGTGCAGATCGTGTTATAGCAAATGGATTAATGTAGAGATGGCAACAACTTTGTATAATGCTATGCAAACTTAACAGAAATCCATCAAAATATGCAGCATCATCTAGAGCAGATGTGGGCAAACTATGCCCCGCGGCCACATCCGGCCCGGGGGACTGTCCTGCCTGGCCCCTGAGCTCCAGGCCAAGGAGCCTAGTCCCCGGCTCTTCCCACACTGTCCCCCCTCCTCCACAGTCATGCTGCCATGCCGGCTGCGAGCTCCTGCTGTTGCGAGCTCCTACTGCTGGTAAGGGAGGGAGGGAGAAGAGGACCCTGGGAGGCAGTCAGGGATGAGGGGGTGGTTGGATGGGGCAGAGTTTCTGGGGGTGGTGGTCAGGGGACGGGGAACATGTAGGTTTGGAAGTGGGAGTCCAAAGGGGCCTGTCAGGGGGCGGGGATGTGGGTGGGTGGAAATGGGTGGGATCCCAGGGGGCAATTAGGGGCGGGGGGGGTCCCAGGAGGGGGTAGTCAGGGGATGAGGAGCAGAGGGAGGTTGGATAGGGGGTGGGAGTCCTGGAGGGGGCTGTCAGGGGGTGAGGGTTTGGATAGGAGTCAGGCAGTCAGGGGACAGAGAGCAGGGGGGTTGGATAGGGGGAAGGAGTCCTGGGAGAGAGCAGTCAAGGGACAAGGAGCAAGGGGGCTTGGATGAATTGGGGCTTCTAAGGGGGGCAGTTGGGGGCAGGAAGTGGGAGGGGCCAGGGGGCAGGAGGTGGGGGCCAGGCTGTTTAAGGAGGCACAGCCTTCCCTCCCCGGCCCTCCACACAGTTGTGCAACCCCAATGTGACCCTCAGATCAAAAATTTTGTCCACCCCAATCTAGAGTGAAATACACAGCGTCATCTGAGGATCTGATATGTCTGGACGAATCAGCTTTGCTAGTTATTCATTGTTGAGAGTAAAATGTGCGCAGTAATTTTTTCCCCCCTAAAGCATCTCTTGCCCTTCCCACAGAATACATTCTGCGTCCCCCAGTTTGAGAACCTCTTCTCTTAGCTAAGGTCAGGGAGTGAAGAAAACAGTTGAGAAAGAAAGCTTGCTCCAAAGTCCCTACTCCACCACCATGCCATCCACTGTAGCATGCTGCAAGAACTGTCAGCAGCTGGAGGAGGATATGTGGATGTGAAGAAAACTGTCTTCATTCTTCTCAGTTACTTCACTTAGAACTAAAAGATCAATTGTGATGTGCACCACCAGCTGGAAGCCACCTCCATTCCATTCACAGTTTCATGGCTTGCCACAAAGCAAGGAACAGAGGGTGCGGAAGAAACTAGGGAGTGAGTGTGACGGGGTGCTGAGCAGGAAGACTGCAGAACCAGCCCCCTGCCATACCAGCCCCAGTTAGGTAAATAAAGTGGAGCTGGCTGGAAAGAACCTGCCCTAAATGGGAAATGAGAGCCAGCTGCCAGCCCAATTAGCCCAAGGCTATATAAGAGGCTGGGAAGTAGGAAGCTAGGGTGGTGGGGTGGAGGAGAGTGAGCGAGCGAGTGTAGGCAGGGAGAAAGCCCTTCCCTTCTGGGTTCAGACACAAGGAAGCCAGAGCTGTGTACACTGTATGGTATGAAGGTGGTGAGAGCACAAACTTGTAAATAAAAGCACCAGTGGTTTCAGAACCCAAGGGTCTCTGCGTGATTTTATCTGAGCCTAGCAGAAGCAGAAGCCAGGAGGGCCAGGTGCACTCTGTTACAGTGGGACATTAGGAACACAGGTGATGAGTGACAATGGAGGATATGTTAGACTAAGGAGGACAATTTATGTCACAGGGGATCAGGGACCTTTTCTGGGGAGTAAGGAGAGAGACAGAAGGGAAAGGGTTCGGGTGGATTTGGGAGAGGGGAAGAGAGACAAAGATCTGGAGAAAAGGGTAAAAATGAGAGATAGAGATACAGAGGAATCATAGAATCATAGAACTGCAAGGGACCTTGAGAGGTCATCTAGTCCAGTCCCCTGCACTTATGACAGGACTAATTATCTAGACCATTCCTGATAGGCGTTTGTCTAATCTGCTCTTAAAAATCTCCAGTGATGGCGATTTCACAACCTCCCTAGGCAATTTATTTTAGTGCTTAACCACCCTGACAGTTGGGAAGTTTTTCCTTAATATCCAACCTAAACTTCCCTTGCTGCAATTTAAGCCCATTGCACCTTGTCCTATCCTCAGCGATTAAGAAAAACAAATTTTTCTTCCTCCTCCTCCTCCTAACCATTTACATACTTGAAAAGTATCATCACGTCCCCTCTCAGTCTTCTCTTTTCCAGATTTAACAAACTCAACTTTTTCAATCTTCCCTCATAGGTGATGTTTTCTAGACCTTTAATCATTTTTGTTGCTCTTCTTTGGACTCTCTCTAATTTGTCCACATCCTTCCTGAAATGTGGCCCAGAACTGGACACAGTACTCCAATTGAGGCCTAATCAGAGAGGAGTAGACTGGAAGAATTACTTCTTGCGTGTTGCTACAACCCTCCTAATACATCCCAGAAGGATGTTTGCTATTTTTTTTTTTGCAACAACATTACACAGCTGATTCACTTTTACCTTGTGGTCCACTATGACCCCCAGATCCCTTTCCTTAGTACTCCTTCCTATGTAGTCATTTCCCATTTTGTATGTGTGCAATTGATTGTTCCTTCCTCAGTGGAGTACTTTGCGTTTGTCCTTATTGAATTTCATCTTATTTACTTCAGACCATTTCTCCGGTTTGTCCAGATCATTTTGAATTTTAATCCTGTTCTCCAAAGCACTTGCCACCTCCCTGCTTGGTATCATCTGCAAACTTTACAAGCGTACTCTGTATGCCATTATCTAAATAATTGATGAAGATATTGAACAGAACCAGACCCAGAACTGATCCCTGTTGGACCCCACTCGTTATGCCCTTCCAGCATGATTGTGAACCACTGATAACTACCCTCTGGGAATGGTTTTCCAACCAGTTTTGCACCCACCTTATAGCAGCTCCATCTAGGCTGCATTTCCGTAGTTTGTTTATGAGAAGGTCATGTGAGAGAGTATCAAAAGCCTTACTAAAGTCAAGATATACCACATCTACTGCTTCCCTACTATCCACAAGGCTTGTTACTCTGTCAAAGAAAGCTATCAGGTTGGTTTAACATGATTTGTTTTTGACAAATTCATGATGATGGTTACTTATCACCTTATTATCTTCTAGATGTCTGCAAATTGATTGCTTAATTACTGCTCCATTATCTTTCCAGGTGCAGTAGTTAAGCTGACTGGTCTGCAGTTTCCTGGGCTGTCCTTATTTCTAGATGGGCATTAGATTTGCCTTTTCACTGTCTTCTGGAATCTCTCCTGTCTTCCATGACTTCTCAAAGATAAAATCGCTAATGGCTCAGATATCTCCTCAGTCAACTCCTGGAGTATTCTAGGATGCATTTCATCAGGCCCTGGTGACTTGAAGACATCTAATTTGTCCAAGTACTTTTTAACTTGTTCTTTCCTTATTTTAGCCTCTTCTGTTCCTACCTTATTTTGACTGACATTCACGACGTCAGATGTCTGATCACCACCAATCTTCTTGGTGAAACAAAGAAGTCATTAAACACCTCTGCCATTTCCACATTTTCTGTTGTTATTTTTCTCTCCTCATTGAGTAATGGGCCTACCCTGTCCTTGGCCTTCCTCTTGCTTCTAATGTATTTGTAGAATGTTTTCTTGTTACCCTTTACGGCTCTGGCTAGTTTGATCTTGTTTTGTGCCTTGGCCTTACTAATTTTGTCCCTACATACTTGTGTTATTTGTTTATATTCATCCTTTGTAATTTGACCTAGTTTCCACTATTAGAAGGACTCTTTTTTTTCAATTTTTAGATCACCGAAGATCTCCTGGTTAAGCCAGGGTGGTCTCTTGAAGTACTTCATATCCTTCTTGTGCAGTGGAATATTTTCCTCTTGTGCCTTTAACAATGTCTCTTTGAAAAACTGCAAACTGTCTTCTATTGTTTTCCCCTTTAGACTTACTTCCCATGGGATCTTACCTAACAACTCCCTGAGTTTGCTAAAGTCTGCGTTCTGGAATTCCATTGTCTTTATTTTGCTGTTTTCCCTCCTACTATTCCTTAGAATTATGAACGCTATCATTTCATGATCACTTTCACCCCAGTTGCCTTCCACTTTCAAATTCTCAACCGGTTCTTCTCTATTTGTCAAAATCAAATCTAGAACAGCCTCTCCCTGGTAGCTGTCTCCACCTTCTGAAATAAAAATTTGTCTCCAATACATTTCAAGAACTTATTGGATAATCTGTGGCCTGCTGTGTTATTTTCCCAACAGATGTCTGGGTAGTTGAAGTCCCCCATCACCACCAAAATCCTGTGCTTTGGATGATTTTGTTAGCTGTTTAAAAGAAAGCCTCACACACCTCTTCTTCCTGGTTAGGTGGTTTGAAGTAGACCCCTGCCATGACATCACTCTTGTTTTTACTCCTTTTATCTTTACCCAGAGACTTTCAATAAGCCTGTCTCCTATTTCCATCTCAACCTCAGTCCATATGTATACATTTTTAATATATAAGGCTACATCTCCTCCTTTTTTCCTCTGCTGGTCCTTCCTGAGCAAGCTGTACCCTTCTATACCTATACCTTCTATACCATGTGTATTATCCCACCAAGTCTCTGTGATGCCAACTATGTCATAGTTGTGTTTATTTACTAGCATTTTTGAGTTCTTCCTGCTTATTCCCCATACTTCTCGCATTAGTATACAGATATCTAAGTTCTGGCTTGTCTCTCCTTTATCCCTGCTATAACAGCCTATGCCCCCCACTCCAAATTCCAAACCTTCTTCCAGGTCTCCATGTTCTTGACTTATGGTACCTATGGGCTTGGGTCACCTGCCCCCTTCGAATCTAGTTTAAAGCCCTCCTCACTAGGTTAGCCAGTCTGTATTCAATTATGCTCTTCCCCTTCCTCAATAGATGGACCTCATCTCTGCTTAGCAGTCCTTCTTCCTGGAACAGCATTCCATGGTCAAGGAAGCCAAAGCCCTCCTGGTGACACCATCTTTGCAGCCAGGCATTCACTTCCAGGATGCATCTGTCTCTGCCTGGGCCACTATCCTGGACTGGAAGAATCAACAACACCTCCTGCACTCCCAACTCCCTCACTCTTACTCCCAGAACCATGTAGTCACTTTTAATCTGCTGAGGGTAATGCCTCGCACTATCATTAGTGCCCACGTGGATGAGTAGGAAAGGGTAGTAGTCACAGGGCCGGATGATCCTCGACAATCCCTCCGTAACGTCTCGGATAGTGGCCCCAGGCAGGCAGCATACCTCCTGGGATGCCATATCAGGGCAACAGATGGGTGCCTCCGTCCCCCTCAGAAGACAGTCTCCAATTCCCACTACCCTGTGTTTCTTCCTAGGAGTGGTGGCTGTGATCCTCCCAGCTTTGGGGATACATGGCTTTTCCTCGTCCTCTGGGGCCGATTCCTCATCGCTCATTGCCAGGGCAGCATATCAGTTTTCCATCACATGATATGGTGGGTGGGTTGGGGAAGGGGTGGAGCACTGCCTGCTGCCAGAAGTAACCATCTGCCAGTGTCCTCCCTGTGACAGAGCCATATCCTCTTCCTCTGGTGGTGAGACAGCAATCCTCTGTGGCTGGATAGCTTCCTCAGTCTTGAATGTCTCCATGTGAATACTCTCAAGGAATCCCTCATGGGCACAGATGCTCCTCAGCCTGGACACCTCCCTCCTGTAGCTCTCCCACTTGCTTCCTGAGAGACTCCACCAGCAGGCATCTATCACGCTGGATGGTCCCCCAGCCTGGCTTTCTGAGAGTGGGAAATACAGGCCACAGTCTCTGCAAATCCACACCAGGATCTGGGTAGAGGCACCCATGGTTAGGCTATCTGTCTGGATACAGGTGCAGATGGAGGAAACAGGAGCAGCATTGGCACTGGCAATGCAGCCCTTCCTAACCATAGTGACTATATTACAACTCCCACCTACAAACTCTCTCTCAAACTCCCTTTTTTGCTAGCTCCTCTTGGTGCTTAGCCTCTGGCTCTTAAGGCTTTCTCTCCTAGGTCAGCCCTACTCCCTCATTAATCACACAGGGGAGGGTGATCACGAGGCTGATCAAAGACGATCAAGGATGATCCACGGAACAAAGGCTCAAAACAGTCCCCAAACACACAATCCCAACTGACCCAGTAACTGAAATAACTGAAAACAACTGAAATAACCTGAAAGAGAAAGAAAAACTCAAACAGCCAGACAAACTCACTCAGCCCAGTGTTAGTACTCGCACCTTGTTCATTCAGCAGGAGAATCTCCTTCTCCCAGGCCAGGTCCACACTACAGTGTTAAATCGATTTAAACAGCATTAAATCGATTTAACGCTGTACCCATCCACACTACAAGGCACTTAAAATCGATTTTAAGGGGTCTTAAAATTGATTTCTGTACTCCAGCTAAACGAAAGGAGTAACCCTAAAATCGATATTACTAAATCGATTTAGGGTTAGTGTGGATGGAAATCGAAGTTATTGGTCCTATTCTTTTACTGAGCTACCCAGAGTGCACCGCTCCGGAAATCGATGGTAGCCTGGGACCATGGACGCACACCACCGAAGTAATGTGCCCTAGTGTGGACGCGTAAAATCGATTTTATAAAATCTGTTTTATAAAATCGATTTTATTAATTTTGATTTTACTCTGTAGTGTGGACGTGGCCCCACTCTCAAACTTCCCTGTTTGCGGGGGGAAGATGAGTAAAACTCAAAGGAGAGATGAGGGCATGAAAAAATGTGGGATGGTAAGGGCTAAATGGTAGGCAGAAAAAAAAAAAAAAGAGGTGGCAGCAGATCAATGGTGATATATCAGAACATTCCCCTTCCCTTCCCTTCCCTTTTCCCAATCCCCATGAGTCACATGTTGACATTACAACAAAAACAAGGATACTGATGACTAAAAGCCCACTATGGAACTGAATTCTGAGCATTCATCAAACTTAGATCAACTATTTTCAAGCCACAAGAAATCAAGGAAAGCTAACAGGAATTTAAAGGCTTCTCTAGTTAACAACAGCTTAAATAAAAATGGTCTCAACATAATTAGACGCAGAGAAAATTCATTAACCTAATATTTCACCATAACAGCTTCTTCTATGTATTTATGGTCTATCAAGCAAATAGATATTTATGGAGCTTTCAAAGTCTGAATTAATAATAATAAATAACATTTAGCATTTCTGTAGCTTTTATATATTCAAAGTGCTATGTAAACATTAACTAATTAAAAGCCCAGTCCCATTTCCATTTAAGTCCATGACAAAAGTCCTACTGACTTCAGGGCAGGATTATCCTCACAAAAACCCTGGGAAGCATGCAATTACAATCATCCTTATTTCAAAGGTCGGGAGACTGGCTCAGAGAACATTTAAGTGAGTTGCTCAGGGGCACATAGAAAGTTATTGGAAGATCTGGTATTAACAGTCAGAATTTCCTGACTCTGCATCCTATATTTGTTCCTCTAGACCACTCCACAATATTACTGATGACACCATGAAAAAAGTCTCTTGTGTGCACACCTCCCCGCCCCTTAAAATGTATATAAAATAAATCCATATGGTCCAAAATATGGGGTGTGGAGAAAGAGAACATGGGAACAATAGTGATCATATTAATAATCAGTCTTAAGAAAAAATGTCTTTCTGTGTTTCTTCAAAGAGGAAAGAGCTGGAGACAAACAAGTGGAGAAGAGAACATCCCAAAGTATGATTCCCTTTACTCAATTGAAAATGAATAAGCAAAAAAGCCATGGTAAGTTCCCTGGGAAGCAGTTGGTGTCTGAGTGCATTTGAGTGCGCCACTCATATGGTAGGTCTCAAATGGTAATTATGGGCAATAAAAACAAGGAAAATGCCAATTTACTGCAACTCTGTCACTTGGCACTGTGAAGATGTGCCAGTGGGAGAAAGTACAGGGAAATTCTCCCTTTGTAACCCCACAAAGGGTTGAGTGCAAGAAAAATGTAAGGTAAAAAAGAATGACGGCTAATTATAGGCCTGTCAGTCTGACATGTATCCCAGGCAAGATAATGGAGAGGCTGATAAGGGACTTGATTAATAAAGAATTAAGGAAGGATAAAACAGTTAATGTCAATCAATATGGGTTTATGAAAAACAGATCCTGTCAAATTAATGTTTTTTTTAAAGAGATTATTACCTTTATCAACCAAATTTGTAGTGTTGATGCAATGTACATAGAGTTCTGTCAGGCACTGACTTAGTACTGCACAACATCTTAATTAAAAAACTACAATGATATAAAATTAACATGGCACACATCATATTATTAAAAGCTGGCTACCTAATGGGTCTCAAAATACTACTGTCAACAGGAAATCACCATTGAACTGGTCTGTTTCTAGTGGGGGTCTCACATGGATCTGTTCTTGGTCTTACATTTTTTAACATTGTTATCAATGACCTGGAAGAAATTTCACTTAAAATATTAAAGTGACAAAGATACAGTAACTGAAATGTAACTACTGCAGATTTACTACTTTACTTACAGTTTAGAACAAAACAAACAGATACTCCTTGTATAAATAAGGGCATTAATACACTTTTTGAAAGGTCTAAATATATAATTACATAGTCTAGGAAGTAATTCACATGTTAAAAGCTCCCTAAATACATATTTGCCCAACAGACCATAACTCCTCAGAAGGAATCGTTGTGGTCTATGGGATAAATTCATAATTGCATAGCTAATAGTTTTAAACTGCACTTTAATAGACCTTTCGGGGTTCCTAAATTACTGCTAAAAACCTTTAAACATCCTATTTGTGTTCTGGGTCTGATTCAAATTAAAGAGTCACATTCTGTATCACGTGTTGCCCAGAGCACAATTCTGTTAAAAAAAAAAATTAATAGTTAAGGTTCTACGTCCCAAGTGACATGTTATTCTTTTTCTTATCCTCTTGCTCTAAAGTATAAGTTCTCAACTGGAGACCACCATGAACATGTAGGTGTGTGAATAAGTGCCCAGGTGTCAAGACCACTTGACCCTTCCTATATTGCTAAATGGCAGGGGATGGCCTCTGCTACATGTGAGAAGGATTCTGGGCAAGTCATGGTATGGAAAAGTTAAATAGTATTAACAGAGTTTTGTGAATGGTGAGGGATCTTACCCAGTGTTGTTAAATCTCTCAGTGAATGGTATCACAGGTCTAATAATATTTGTTTTTATTCCTAAAGCCCCAGCTCCTGGATTCATGCAATTCAGACAAAAAAGTAGTAAGATTCTAGCCTTCATGGTTGTGAAGAAAGTTTGAAAATGTGACCCAAGCGCAGTGTCAGGACTCAGAAACCAGAAGGCAAGTAAAAAAAAAAACAACAACAAAACCAACCCCCCGTCTATTATTCTTTGAAAAATTTCCATGATTTTCAAGCCAATCTCATGATTTTCAATAACCTGATTTATGATGTTTGAGTGCTTGGGCTTGGTAGCACTGCTTATTTGTCATTGTATAGCAATGCCTAGGCATAAACAATGTTATTGAAGATGTAGCTTTAAACTTGGCTTACAGCCACCTGTTGTCTTGCCTTTAAAAATATATATATATATATATATATTTATAAATTAGACCATGTTATGTACCTGTAATTAAGAAAGCTTTTGCCTTCAGCTCAGAACAGAGCTGTATTGCATTTGGAGTTGTGGGAGCTGCTTGTTAACACTCCAACAAATTGAAGTGAGAGGTGATTTTCTTGCCTCTGAAAGAGTTCACTCTCATTCTGGATGCTACTAAATCATTTCTGTCCCATTACTGAGAGGAAACAGAAAAATACATCTCCAATGCAAAATTATTTTTATTCAAAATGCCCTCAGCAGCATCAAGTAACAGGTATTTTTAAAATAATTCCTAGGGGAAGAAATTCTAAGACCCTTACAAGGTCTTCATCTCCCTCACCCCAGCTCACATATCAAAATGAACACAATGCCAGATCACCAGTAATGCAAAATATTTTTAAGAAATCAAGTATAAACTTCTCTAGCAATGTGCATTTAACATATTTTGCAAAGCAGTTGTATCCTTCATTGGTTATGGTTCTGAAAAAGTATTCGTATACTAAGAAAATGAATGACTAGGCCTCCCAACCCTCTCTCCTTTCTCTCTACAAGAAGCTCAATGTTAAAATATTGGCAGCATATCACTGACTCAAAACAGACGAAGGTCAAGTTTGATTTTAATATGTTCCAGACATACCTTTTCCCACTCTGGATGAACCCATTTAAAATCAGTTTGATCTTCAGCCAATTGAACAAAATGTCTCTAACCTTAGGTCCAAAAAAAAATGTGTACAGGCTGAGCACTTGATTCAAAATCTCAGTGAGTGTGATATTTATGGTGGCTACAAATCCCTAAAATGAAAGTCTACATTGGAAATCTTTGAAAGAAAAACAAACAGGAAGACAAGAAAAAGTAGCATTGAAGAATAAGTCTTTACACAGAGCTTATCCAAAACTACCAAATTATTTTTAGAAGATAATAAAGACTCAATATCATGAGCTAGCATTATCTGCACACTGGAGAATGATCTCAGCCAGGCAAGATTAAATTATACATGCAGTTATTTGTAATATACTATTGAGAAGTCAAAGTTAAACCTCGTGTGCCATAACTGTCAAACATCTGGATAGACAGAAAAGAGAATTCTGATAGTCTCATAAGACAAAGTCAGTAAGGTATGTCAAGAGGTATGACAGGATTGTGACATTTGCTATCTCTAGCATTTTAATGAAATATGGGCTGGAGATTACTGACTGGTAATTAAATAAATTTGTATCTGAATCCAAAGTGATTTTCTCCTGAATGAGGGAGGATGTGAAGGGACAGTCTTTGATCCAAAGAAAGAAAAACAACTGCTGATCACACTGTGCTTGACATGTGCACGCCAGGTTGTTGATTGCAGCTTGGAGAAGTGCATGTCTTATTTACTTGTTTTAAAGGCAGGAATATGGCACAGTTGGAACTATGATGAGGTAGTAAAAAAAAACCTAATAATTTGTTACTTGAACAGCTTTTCTGAACAGAGATTTTTTCCACAAAATGTTAAATACAATCCACAACCAAAGAAAATCCTTCACATAAATTACAGCTTCCACCTTACAGAAGAAGTGGAACTGCTAAACACTGAGGATAGGGTGGAGATTAAAGATAATCTAGGACTGGTCTAACATCGAAACAAATAGTTTTCCTCAGTTTTTAATAAAGGTAACAAGGACCTTAGGAGTAGTGGCAGAGGGTCTCTTTCTTTGAGAGGATGACTGATTTTTTTAATACCAAGGAAATGTAGTAGATCTAACCTACTTGGATTTCAGTAAGGCATTTGATACATTTCTACATGGGAAATTATTAGGGAATTGTAGAAGATGGGGATCAATACAAGAATTGAAAGATGGATAGGGAATGGTTGAAGGGAAGAGTACAACAGGCCACAGTGAAAGGTGAACTATCAGGCTGGTGGGAGGTTACTAGTGGAGTTCCTCAGGGATCGGTCTTGGGTCCAATCTTATTTAACATTTTCATTAATGACCTTGGCACAAAAAGTGAGCGCATACTAAAAATATTTGCAGATGACAAAGTTGGGAGGTATCGCCAATAAGGAGGAGGACTGGAATATCATACAAGATCTGGATGATCTTGAAAATTGGAGTAAAAAAAATGGGATGAAATTTAATAAAGTGCAGGGTCATGCACACATTTTTTTTGCTATAAGCTGGGGATTCATCAGTTGCAAGCAACAGAGGAGGAGAAAGACCTCAGTGTTTTGGTCGATCACAGGATGACTGTGAGCTGCCAGTGTGATGTGGTCGTGAAAAAGGCTAATGCAATCTTAGGATGCATCAGGTAAGGTATTTCTAGTAGAGACAGGGAAGTGTTAGTACCATTATACAAGGCACTGGTGAGACCTCATTTGGAATACTGTGTGCAATTCAGATCTCCCATGTTTAAGAAAGATGAATTCAAACCAGAACTGGCGCAGAGAAGGGTTACTAGAATAATCAGAGAAATAGAGAACTTATCTTGCAAGAGGAGACTTAAGGAGCTTGGCTTGTTTAGCCCAATCAAAGACAGGCTGAGAGGAGACATGTTTGCTCTCGGTATATCCATCAGAAAGGTTAAACACCAGGAAGAGAGAGGAATTATTTAAGTGCCAATGTTGGTCCAAGAACAAATGGATATAAACTGGCCATTGACAAGTTTAGGCATGAAATTAGAAGAAGATTTCTAACCATCAGAGGAGTGTGAAGTTCTGGGACAGCCTCCCAGAAGGATTAGTGGAGGCAAAAAATCTAAGTGGTTTCAAGACTGAGCTTGATTAATTTATGGAGGAAATAGTATGATGAGATTATCTACAATGTTATCTATCTAATGGCCCATATACAACTGCTAGTAGCAAATATTATTCCTGAGGGAATTCTGCGCAAAAAAAAAAAAATCAAACAATATTTTAAAAGTCTGCAAAATTCTGCAGATTTTATTTGTCAATAAGTAAACGTGAAGTCTCCAGTATGGCAGTGGAAAGCTCAGGTGACTGGCTGCAAAGAGGTGGGAGCTCACCTTGCAGCCCTCTCCGCCCCCCCGGGCCACAGACTGAGCAGTGAGGCTGCAGCTGGCCCTGACACAGTGCAAGGGCCAGGCCTGCCCTAGAAACACTTTGGCACCTTACTCCTCTGCAACAGACATACCAGGTGTGGGCAGGCAGGCTGAGCTCAGCAGGATCCAAGCATATTGGGGGGGGGGGGAAGAGGGTTCTGTGTTGGGGCAATCTGGGTGTGGGCAGCTCAGTGAGGAATTTGGATGCACAGGGGCTCATTAGGTGGTTCTGACTGTGTAGGGGAGGGTCAAGGTGAGGGTGGCTGGGGCTCAGCGGGGGGGGGGGGGTCTGGGTGTGGGCACTCACTGTTGTACAGAAAACAGGGATGGCTCCCAGCACACAGAAAGAGAGCACAACCAACATAAGAACCCAGGAGGTGGTATCCAGCTGCAGAGTCAGCAAGCGGCACCCTCTTTCAGCTGGGTAGCCCTGCACTCACAGAAAGGGCGTGCAGGGGGCAGGGCAGTGGCACATCACCCAGTGTGCCCCCCCCCAATGCCTCACCTCTGTTTCCTGGACATGTGCAGTGGCACAAAATTCTCAAGGAGTAAAATATTTCGAAGGGCCAGAAATGGGGAGGGCTCTGAGTTACTACAGAAAATTCTTTTCCAGGTACCCGGCTGGTGGATCTAACTGATTGCCTTATTTAGGGTCAGGAAGAAATCTTCCCCAGGTCAGATTGGCAAAGATCCTGGTTTTTTTGGGAGGGGGGGCAGGGGACTTCCTCTGTAGTGTGGGGCATGGCTCATTTGCTGGTTTAAACTAGAGTACATGGTGGATTCTTTGTAACTTGATGACTTTAAATCATGATTTGAGGGCTGCAGTAACTGAACCAGAGGTTATGGCTCTATTGCAGGAGTGGGTAGATGAGGTTCTGTAGCCTGCAATGTGCTGTTCAGACCAGGGGATCACAATTGTCCTTTCGGGCCTTAAAGTCTACATGAAACAAGGAAAGCAAAGAAATTCAAAGTGCAAGCTTCTTGATGCATGGATCACAGACCCAATAAACTGCAGTAGCTTCCTTGGAAATGTTGTAGCCAGTCATGTCACTCCTGCTGCCAAATGTACATACACACTTAATTTTCATGCAAAAAATCCTGATTTTTTTCAAATGGAAAAATGTTCCCAGGAGTGTGTGTAGTAACCTAATTTAAAGTCACAGTAGCGTGTTAGTTATTTCGTATTTCAAAATGTCAAAAGTTAGTAAACCAACACACTTACCATGTACTTACTTTTCTATTCTAAAGTGAAAATATTCTGTGAATTACAAAGAAGCATATTAAGCCAGTAAATTTGCAGTTATAGGGTATAAAATCTTTAAATCACTATTTGAGGACTTCAGTAACTCAGTCAGATGTTAGGGGTCTATTACAATTTGCAGGAGGTCAGACTAGATGAGCACGATTGTCCCTTCTGACCTTAAAGTCTATGAGTAAATGAGTCTAGAGCAGGTGAAATTCCACTGTTGTACCTCGGGTAATTCAACTGAAGCTGACAGAGCCACATCAATGCTGAATTTGACCCATAATTTTTAAGAAGCTGCTCCTTCTTTTATTTGCAGGGCAGAGGGCAACACACACACACACACACACACACACACACACACACACACACACACACACACACACACACACACACACACACACACAGAGTTTCAGGGTTGCAGCCTTATATGTCAGAATTAATTTACACAGTGGAGTTGAAAACCCTGGAAAATCGGATTTATAATAGAAAATTTGACAACCAATGATTTCATATTTAGAGTCCATGGACAATAGACAAAAATATTATCAGCCCGTCATTTGTTTTAATGGCTAAATTCTCAGGGGGAAAAAAGTGACTTCTAGGGCACTTGGCAAGTATATGTTTGCCAACTGAAGAAAAAGCTAAGAAGCAGAAGATTGATTATTCTCTGCTATTTAATTTATCAAGCTGCTAAAATGATAGACGACAACTAAACTGAAGCCCCAAGGAGGTATGTAGACAGCCATTTTGCAAAATTAGGTTGCATAACTAGTATATCACAAAACACTACAGAATCTAAATCTATGTCTGAGGTTTCTCAGCTGAGAATGTAATGTTGTAGCTCTAATATCAGATACAGACAAGTGATGGGGGAAGGAAAATAGTTTTTGGGCATAAGAATTCATGAGCAGGAAAGTCACAAAGAATGTACTGCTTTCACCAGTTCTTAGAAGACAACAAGACAGATAAAAACAAATAAATCATACTATTCTGTGCAAATGCTATACCCTGCAGTAACAAAAAGTCTGGACTTTAATAGAAATTATGTAAAATCAATTTATGTGAGAACACCATGGAGTAAGTCAGGTAGTGTGAGCATTAGAATGAATTATTTTATCCATAGCTGTGGTATATGTACACAAGTTTTGATGGGCAATCAGAAAACTAGGAGCATGGGGAATGAGAGTGACTGCATGCTGCTTCTAGATTTTAAAGCATGTACATTATTTTAATGAAACATAACATTATCCTGATTGCCATGAAAGATTCAGAAAGCACTGACTTATTTCTTTTCAAATCTTTATAAATCCATCTTATACAAAATTGACCGTTTCAAAATCAAAATCTTCTTATACGATCTGTTTATTTGGATATTACAATACATTAATGTTCTATACTATGGTAGCTTCAGAACAGAAGTTAGAGTAAACAACACACTATAATTCTGGGTATTTGTGAGCTAATAAGTAAAACACGAATTCAATTCTTCTAGAAGTAATGGAGTGAACTGCGCATGCAATTATTTTCAATAGAAAAGTCCACTCTCATCTCATTGTAGCAGACTATAGTTCAGCCAGGCTCCTCATGCACTGATTGTTGATTTGAGCAGTCTCCTAATTTATATTACATTACATGAATTTGTCTTTATTATGCATAAATAATGGAAAAAAACCTGTCATTAACCAGACAGCCATTAAAAACCATCAAAGCTGTCAATTATATGATAAACCAAAATATGTGTAGTGACAGATGAAATTTGATTACAGTTAAATGTGGAAGGATGATGAACACCGCTTGTGGTACACATATTGCAAGATTATTTTCTTCCTCCACAGCCGCACGATTCTGAACTTTTAAAATATCAAAACCAAATGACAAGGGCTGCTGCATTTTAACTGAAGATGGAAAAAGTTAAAAATCACAGAATAGTTTGCATCCCCTGCTTCCCCCACTAACTTGGTGTCTAAGCTTTTTAAGCCAAAGCTAAGATGACTGCCCCTTCCGTGATCCTCTTCTGTCTTTGCATGAACTCTCATTAAAATAAACAGAAATGAGCAGAGCTCTAGGAACTTCTATTAAAGTCAACAGGAAGATGGGAGGTAAGTCAGCCCCTTCGTTATCACTAGCTCTATAGCAAGCAGACAAAGATGTAATAATGATATGGGATGGCAATTTTTTAAACATAATGGGACAATTAACTTGCATGCAACTTAAGCATGTGCTTAATTTAAGTACTTGCTTAAGTGCTGTCTTGAATAAGAATGTTTTTATTAATCAGAGCTTTATAGATTTGGAAGACACTATTCATGTTATTGCAAATGTACTCAACAATTCTACATCGTGACCTTGCTTGAGTCACTCCTAAAGTGTAAGCAGCAGTGTATTTTTAACAACAAAGGAAACCCATCAGAGACACATAGACTAGACATATACCTGCCTAAACAAAGTGAGTGCATAACTGTATATGCATAACCTGTGATTTTCCTTGCTCATTCATCTTGATGGTGTGTATTATATCTTCAATGGTTTGTCATCAAGTTCCTAATATTACAATCATATGTACACAAATAGAATGGGCACTGGTGTCGGAGTCAACAGAGCTCCGTTCAAACACAGGGATATGCTCATGCAGATCCATTTGTGAGTTTGGGGCCTGACCCAAAGCCCACTGAAGATAATGGGAATTAGGAAAGTATCCCTATTCAGGACAGTACTTCAGCAAGTCCTTAACTTTGGGATAAAAACAACGAAGGTGCTGTCATAAACAGATAGTTAAGGGTTAATGTCTCTTTTACCTGTAAAGGGTTAACAAACAGGGACCCAAACACCTGACCAGAGGACCAATCAGGAGACAAGATACTTTCAAATCTCGTATGGAGGGAAGCCTTTGTGTGTGTTTTGGGGTTTGGCTTTGTTCTCTCGAGGTCCTGGATGGGACTAGAGGTGCAACCAGGTTTCTGCCAATCTCCCTGCTACAGTCTCTTATCTATTCAGAATAGTGAATAAGAAAAAAAGGCGGTTATAGTCTTTTAATTTGTTTTTCTTATTTGCAGATGTGTACTTGCTGGAAGTAGCTTAAATTGTGTTTCTGCTGGAGAAAGCTTCTTTCTATTGTCTATAAGCTAAAAAACCCTGTATATTTACCATCTTGATTACAGAGACAATTTTTATGTTTTTCCTTCTTTATTAAAGTTTTCCTCCTTTTTTTTAGAATCTGATTGATTTTTTGGTTATCTTTTGTAAGACTCCAGGGAAGGGAGTCTGCACTCACCAGGGAATTGGTGGGAGAAAGGAAAGGGAGGAGGGAAGAAAAACCTGCTCTCTGCGTTTATCTCTGTATCTCTCTCCGGGGAAGAAGGGAGGGGGAAGGGGTGATTCAAGGATTTGAATCACGGTGGTCTCCTAGTGTACCCAGGGCGGGAAAGAGCTGGGAGGAAGAAAGGAGGGGGGAAGGGAAATGGTTTATCCCCCTTTGTTGTGAGACTCAGGGAATCTGGATCTTGGGGGTCCCCAGGGAAGGGTTTGGGGAGACCAGAGTCTATCAGGCGCTCTACCTAAGTCCTGATTGGTGGCAGCCTATCAGATCTAAGCTGGTAATTAAGCTTAGGAAAATTCATGCTAGTACCCATATTTTGGACGCTAAGGTTCAGATTTGGGAATTATACTATGACAGGTGCATCTGAAGAAGTGGGGGGTTTTTACCCACAAAAGCTTATGCCCAAAGAAACCTCTTAGTCTTTAAGGTGCCACCGGACTCCTTGTTGTTTTTCTGGATACAAACTAACATGGCTACCCTCTGAACTTTGGGATGTAATTATTTGCCTAAAATTAACCACATCCTTAAGTGTTTTCCTGAACTGGGGCATTAGGCTGAATATCTGAAGAAGTCTGTCTTCTGTTCATTTTCTGGCCACCTGTAAGCACACTATAAAATAACACATCAACATAATTCAAAATGTCAAATTCTATAGCTAAACAAGGTGAGCATTTAATGCAATATTCATTATATGCCTCCTATTTTTGAGATAAGGTCTGCATTTTTATACTAACTCTTGACATTTCAGGATTTTCATTTCAAGAAACAGTTGAGAAATAAAAATACTTTAAAATGGTAATATATAATTTATTATCCCAGGTCAAATGAATGTATAAGGAATACTAGTGTATAAGGAATGTACAATTCATGTGAAAAATATTAAGCTGAATGGTACAAAGCCAATGTGAGTTGAATGTACTCTACATAATTGGATGTATAGCCTGATCGAGTTAGTAATGTGACTTATTGCAGATGATGGGTGTAAGATAAAAATAAATTTCTATGTTTATTTTAATTTCTAATATATACTCCAAAGAGGACATTAAATAAATTATGCATTACAAATGTTAAATAATCACTGTATTTTTCCATTTCTGTAATTATATATTTATGGATAGGGCATTTATATTCTATAACCATAATACCATGACTGATAAATTAAGTAATGGATACTCTGAAAAGATTCCATCATCCTATTCTGCCAGAGGGAGGGAAGGAAGCTGAATGTGATGGAGCACCAGTGAAAGTTGATTAACTTATTCTCCATATACACAAATAAATCCACACTCTTTTGAAACAGCTGTTTTATTTAAAAAGTTCTGGCCAGTTAGCAGAGGAAGACAAGTGAGGAGGACTCGTGAGAGTATGTGAATGTATAGGGAGGATAGAGAAATTCACCTTCTATAGACAGAAATATAGTGGTTCATGAAATTTCTTGCTATGCATAAACCATTAATGCAATACAAAATACTGGGGAGTTGCTACAATACATGTACACCTCCATCAATGATCTGCTGCTAGAACCTAAACCTTTGAGGCAAAATTATAATTGATTTATTTGCACCTTTTTCCAATGTCAAAAAGCTGTCCTTTTGCAGGTCTAACTTCAAATACAAATTGCAACAGCTCATCCATATTTCATGTTTTGCAATCCCTCTCAATTTCCTTAGATATATGTGTGAGAACCTATTCACTGCATTATCAGGTTGCCTTGACACATATGACCTCTATCCCATACTACACTTGGAAATTAAATATTTTGCCTATTTTAGGACACTAGTTTAGCTTGTAATTTCAATTTTATCCATAGTGGCTGATTTGTATACTGTAATATTTTAACCTGAAACGTACTAAAAGCCAAATCTGTGAAGAGGAAGAAAGGGTGATTTTTGGGTGGGAGTGTGTGGTGAGAAACTAAGTGAGGTTAGGGGTTGTTATAGTGGGGAGGAGGAGTGGATGGGGTTACAATAAGTAGGAAATGGGGAAAAACAATTGCAGGAAGGGGTAAAGTTTGGGATGAAAGGACAAAAGTTGCAGGGAATGAACAAAGTGTAAAATACTAAACATTTTGCAATAATAAAAATATATTTAGTATAGTTAAAAATGGGAGATAAGAGCTCAGGGTTGGTTGCAATCATTATACTGGTTGATGGATAAAACATTTAAAAAATGTTGCTCTCTTTTTAGATAAGCTGAATAGGGCTTGCATTCACTTTATGCTGGTAAAGTGCCTACTTTTGGGTGCTATATGAACAGCAGCAAAAATAGAGTTTAAGGTTTTCAAAGAAGCGTACCACTTGAATCAGCATTAACAGAATGTCACACAATTCCTTTCATGATGTCAGTGATTAACTGACTCTTAAAACCATTCACTGAACCTGGGTACATACAGAGATCAAGGGCTGTATTCTGGCTTTTAAAAATTACATATATAAATTCCCCCACGGCCCCCCCCATGGATCTTCTATGCAGCCAAATATATTGGCCACATTATGTTGCTGAAGAGTCTTCACAATATGTGATTCTATTGTATTCTATTTAGGATTATACAACAAACTAGTTATCTGAATAGAGATTTCAAATATGTCCATGAAAAGGCCCTCATTTCCAGTACAAAGCATAGTAAAGAATAGTATATATCTTATGTACAATACACGCCCACAATATTCTGCCACAAAGAGGCAGCCTCTACTAGTGCATAATGCACAGCAGCTTTTTGGATTGAACTGTAAATAGAAATGCTTTAAACACATTTATTTATGCTGATTATCAGAGAGTTGTCACTTCTGATACCCAAAGATACAGGACTAATATACCTTTTGCTACTTTCTGCAAAGAATACTATTGAGGATTGGAAATAAAAACACTGTCTGCATTTTTTCCAGGCCACAATTTGAACTTCATCACCAACCTGAAAAATTCTTTTAAAAGAAGATACCAATATTATTCACAACACAGACATCATGGTTCATTGTCTGATCTCTGCAGACAATTTTAATTTCCTGATCCATCATGAAGCAGTAGAAATCAAAGACTAATCTTTACAGAACAGCTGTATGTTTTAAGCTTGTAGGTGACTATGTCAGCACTTTGTGATTCTGAACTAACGATTAAATCGATAACATGAGCACACAGAATTCTCTCCCCACCCTGTCCACACTGAATGAATTGTATATCTCAAACCCAAGAGCCAGCTATTGTTTTATCACTAAACTACACAGAATCCCAGATTTGACCAATTTTCAGTTTATTCTTTATTACTTTGCTAACTTCCAGTATTACAACAATGCACTTTTGTTAACAAAACAAAAAAAAGTAACAGCAACACCAATATTTTCACTATGTACTGATCCAAAGATACATTACATGGATTATCATGATCTTATCTAAGAGGATTATAGGGTAAATTAATAAAAATACACTCCAGTGAAATGAAATTGAGTTTTCAGAGAAGGCAGAAACTGCTTACTACACTAAATTTCTTACACAGATAGAAGAAAGGCAAATGTGGAAAGTTACCTACAGTAGAGTAAAAAAAACCAATATTCATCTTTCTAGTGTGTAATCAAACTACTTACTGTTCAGAATACAGATTCTGTGACCAAATATTTTCTTTGTTCAGGATTCCAGGTTTCTGTAAGAAAAACATTAATTTGATTTTTCATATGCATAAAACAAATCAGGTCATTTACATCATGCCACAGGTTTGCCTTTTTAGTTAACTTGTGTACGCTCTAAGGGTACGTCTACACCACAAATGCAGGTGTCATTGCAAACCAGGTAGGCTACCAACACTAGTTTGAATTTAGCTAGAGCTGGTACTAATTTCACTAGCTTTAACAATAGCAGTGAAGACGAGGGAGTACAGATCCTGCTGTGGGCCAGCAACCAGAGAACATACACAGAATCCCGAATGGGCTTGTAGTGAGGCGACTAACCCCCATCAGCACATCTTTACTATCACTGTTACCCAGACCAGCTCAGTCAAAGCTATTTTGGCTATTCCTACCCATGCTACAATCACAGCTTCATTTACAATGTAGACGTAGCCTAAGATTTACAGCCCAGCTTTACCGCGGGAGGAAAATCTTCAAGGTTCCCTTTCCAAAGATTCCTTTGAACGCAGTGGTTTTTGACTCTTGTATCCTGCAGAAGCAGAGAGTTTGGCCCCCCGAGAACCCATGGATTGTCCAATACCTTCTGAAATCTGGGCCTCTAAGGCACTCCTGAGGCTCTCCTCAACTCTTATACTGACAGGCCTTCACCTAGGGACAACGCTCCCTGAAATCCTCCACTTAAATTTCACATTCTGGTTGTATTAACTCTTAAACAGAGTCCCCGTGAAAGTGAAGAGGCTGGGGACATACACTGTTTCTTCCCTGTTACTGCCACAGCCTTCTCCCTCCCCTGCCAGAGGAAGAGTGGGGAAAATGCTGCAGGGGTGCCTCATGCCTCACTCCACCTTGTCATGCAGTCAGTTATATGATAAGCAGTGATCACAGCATACCAGCTACCTCACCATTGTTGGGTGTTTTACAGGCATCACAGCAGAGATGAGTTTTAGAGCTGGATCTGGAGGCGTGTAACATAGTGACTTCACAGTTTGTTACAGGAGCAATTCCCATGCATAAAGGCAGCATGGTGAAAACAGGAAGGTGTTTGAGGGAAATTTGGACTACTGGGCAAAGGCAGGCATCGTTGGCAGAACTCGATGGTTGCTAGGATATAAGAGATTAAATGTAGGGAAGGGCCAATCTTTGAAGGAACTTAAAAGTGAAGATGAGCAATTTGTTTGATGCAGTAGAGACTAGAAAGCCAGGTGGAGGGTCACAAAGAGAGGTAAATGTACTTTTACCTCAATGTTTCTACAGAAGAATGGCACTGGCAGTACCTAGGGCTGGGCTCTTTGAAAACCTTTAAACCATATCATATCAATCCTTAACATATTTTTTTAAAAGATAATTTGTTATTTCCTCCACCATACCACTCCAAATTAGTTAACCCTGCAACTATGTTTTATGACACAATTAGCAAAGGACTCAGCATGTAAATTATTCTAAATCTGTTTCCCTCCTTTTTTCTTTATTAAAGCATTAATATTGGCTCCTGTGCTGTTCTTCTACTCACTGGGGTGCCCCAAAAATCATCCTTTCACATGTCACAGCTAGAGACACCGGATGGACAATGGAGCTGGATGGGTTACATACTCCATTACATTGAAAAAAACAACAACATTATTTTGCAGCCCTTGGGATAGAATATTAATTTTTAAACTTTTTCAAAACTATATGTTCAGCTGTGAGTAATCGCATGCATGTATATAGAACAATGACTTTGCTCATTCTTAGATACGATATAAATTCTGTTGATTCTGCCATTGTTGGGCCTAATCCAAATTCCTGGATGCAAGCTTCTTATTTCTACAGTGGGCTGAACCAAACCTCTAGATCAGGGGTGGGCATTAGGGTTTTGGATCTGGGCAGCAGGATTGCCACCCTGTGGTGCTGTGGACCCCGCACCGCTGCTTACGGCACCATGTCCCTGCAGTCCCTGGGGAAGAGGGCTCTGTGCACTGTCCTTGTCTCCAGTCACCGCCCCCAGCAGCTCCCATTGGCCAGGAATGGGGAACTGCAGCCAATGGGAGCTTCGGGGGAGGTACCCGCAGGGGAGGTCAGCATGCGGATCCCTCTGTCCCCCCTCCCCCAGGGGCTGCAGGGACGTGGTGCCGGCTGCTTCCGGGAGTGGCACAGGGCCAAAGCAGGCAAGAAGCCTGTCTTAGCCCCACTGCGTGCTGCTGCCACCCCGGAGCCACTCCAGGTAAGCAGCGCTGGGCCGAAGCCCGCACCCCGAATCCCTGCCGCACGTCAGCTCCCTGCCCTGAGCCCCCTTGAGCCCCCTGCTCTGAGCCCCCTCCTGCACACAAACCCCCTGCCCCAGCCCTACGTTCATGGCCCTGCATGCAATTTCCCCACCCAGATGCGACTCTCAGGCCAAAAAGTTTGCCCACCCCTGCTCTAGATCAAACTTTGGTTCAAACGCTCCAAAATTTGGGAATTTGAAATTCAGACCCAAGTCTGAACCTTCCCAAATTGTAGCATATTCACATTTGGTTCATTACAAAGATATGCTTCAGCTAGAAATTTGCATCCAAACCTGATCCTGGGGTTCAGATCCATCTGTACATTTAGTATTGAAACAGATAGAACTATCGAGCCTCAGACAAATTAACACACACAGTCACACCTGCGCTGTTGTATACTTTCTCAATCTTACTCTGTTTATATAAGCTGTCTGTGTCAAGCTGTGTCATATTATCACTATGTGTCTCAGATGAAAACTATTTCTTTTTACCATAAAGACAGAGAATGCCAGAGAAAGTTATGAAAATATAGATCCCTACTTGAGTATTAATCGAAAAGGACTGAATAAAAATATAGTCTCTGCCCCAGAGAAGACAAAAAAGTGAAACAAAATTATGCAACATCATGATCATGTCAGGTGGTTTATTAAGTGAAAAATAAAGAAAGCCTGTGTACCTTCCTTGGTGTTAACAGAGGGAGTGTCCCTCAAGGTAATAATAGAACACAGGTTAGGCTACAGTTTGCGACATATTAACAGCCTTGAATAAATAATTTTTAAAAAATCATAGCACAATGACCAGAAAGCTTTGCCTAGACTAAATACTGAAATTCTTCTTAAAGTTACTATCAGAGTTCAGAAATACAATAGAGATACAAAAGAAATAAAAAATACATACTGTAAAAGGAAGATAAAAATGTCTCTACAATGGGAGTTCATCTGTGCTTCTATTGCTTACTATTAAACAGAATATTTTTGATGAGATGTGCTGGAAGATTAATTTACTCAGCTTTAGTTACGGGCTCCTGTGGGTCTTCAATGCGAAAGATCCCCTGTAGTGACAACTACATTTCCAAAGCTACAGATGTAGCATCTGTCACATTACTAGTCTCTTGCACGATTTGGTTTCATTTCAATGGTATTTGAAAGGAAACAGTTTTCTAATGAAAGCCATTAGAAATACCCACAGAATAAAATACATTTAGATATGCTTGGCTGCATTTTACAATATCTGTTTGAAGCATAATCTATATTTTACATATGGTGTCTACAAAAGATACTTCAGGGCACTAAATAGTCACGTAAATAACTTGCAACGTCTATTTCATTTACTCGTGATTACTCACCCAACAAAATAAAGCCTTTTGGGTCTTATTTTAACTCCTCCACCCCTAGTTACACAGAATAGTACCCTACTATGAGAACAGTTCCATTAAGTGAGGGGATCAAAATAAACCTTTTTAGGGACCCCTAAAATAAACCTAGTCCAATATGCCAAGTATGTCGATATAGGGTGAAATCTTAATACATTGGCAAGGGGAGTTCAATGGAGCCAGAATGTCACCTATAAAATTTAAAATAAATAGGGGTTTGTTTTGTTTTAAATCATTTAAATAGAATAGAAGTAGACTGGAACTTGTTACTAGAAACATGGAACCCCTCTACTTTACAAAAACATTAGCAAACTAGACCCCCCTCTATTTTATGCTTCATTCTTCTCTGAGAGACTTGTTTTCAAAAGAGTAGCTGTGTAGTAATTAAACATTTTTCAAGACTTGTTGGACCATTTGTGACAGTTTTACTTTATTACTGTTTTGCACGCACAACACTGTTAGACCCCCAAGTTGGGCCCCAGGGCCAGACAACAGGTGCTCCGGCCTCCACCCCCCAACGGAATTTTCCCCCAGCCCCCAGAACTGCCACTGATCACGTAGCTGCTCAGAAAGCAGAACTTGTAACAGGAAACAGCACCTTGCGGTCGGCCGACCTGAGGAGGGGAAGTTCCCCCGCGACAGTCGCTTCCTGGGTAGAGATGCTGGGGCCCGATTGCCTCCCTTGTATGGGCATGAGCCACTCGCGACCCCGCAATTGGCTTATCATAAATTATGACGAAAAATTCGTTATATATTGTCGGCCCCCTCCCGGGGACGGGTGGAGAGAACACGAATTCCCGTCGAACCGTATCCAGGCCTGATCACCCTGAAGATCTCTCCCAGGCTCCCGCGTTTCCTGAAGCCTGACAGCTTGCCGGCCGTAATGAAACTTTCGTGGTTTGTGTGTGTAAGTAGAATTAGCTGTTAAGTATAACTGTGCTGTTAGATAAGAGGCAAAGACTGGTTCCAGCCGCCCCAAGGCTCCTGCTAGGGGAAACCCGTTGACCAGGAAGCCTTGAAAGCAAGGGGGGCCAGTCAAGCCTCACGACCTGTGTTTAGTAAGATTAGCTGCTGCATTTATGGTTACTAATAGTACCAATATCACTTTTACTAACCCCTGGGACGACCTGAATAATTATTGGGACTTAGAAAAATACCAGGGCCAGCTTCTATTTGTAATTGTAGTGTTTGTGTTATTTGTTCTAGTATTATATTGTAAGCCCAAGTTGTAACTAATCGTGTGGTCCCTTAGCCTTATCTGTGACTCATTTAATAAATCCTCAATCTTTAACACTACGACTGATTGCTTGCGTTATCCCCGTCGCTACCCTTGGGCACTTGTCACCCCCCCCAGGGCATCCAGTGATCGAACCTCCTCCCTACCCCAACGCTCATTACCCGGTAGATAACGGGCACCTGGTGGCCATATCGGTGGAGCGAGGGGTGAGAGCAATCTGTAATCAACAAACACCTCCAAGATGAATGGGGCAGTCTATTCTATATGGAGATAACAATTCCTATCTCCTTAATTTTTTGGATCAATATGTCCAGGTTCTGTTTAGTTTATTGTGTATTTACATATATATTCTTTTGAACACTGGGAATATTTTCCAAATTGGACTTTCTTTATTTTGAGATAATAAAGTAAATGATGGCATATGACAGATTTGGCTATAATTTTACATTTGAAATACATGAAACTTTTCTTATAAAAAACAGAAGCCACATGAAATTGTGCATTACTCACTGGAACAACTTACCAAATATTGTGGCGGATTCTCCAACACTGAGGATTTTTAAATCAAGATTGGGTGTTTTTTCTAAAAGATCTGCTTTAGGAATTATTTTAGGGAAGTTCTATGGGACATATTATATAGGAGGTCAGACTAGATGGTCACAATGGTCCCTTCTGGCCTTGGAATCCATGAATCTATAAACTTGCTTCATTTCTGGTTTTGCAGTAAATTTGAAATTTAGCTCTGGTTCACTGAGATGCCTTTGAATTTTTCATTGACCCCAGGCAGATTTATGGTTTTATATAGATACCAGGTGATGTCAAATTAGTTTTATTTTGAATTTTGGGATTGCAAAACCATGCAAATTGAAATCAAAGCGTGAAATAAAACTGCTGGGCTTTGTGGAGCTGGATTTAAAACCTCAACTGCAAATAGTAAATTTAGCTTAATGTCAGCAAAGCAGATGGGAATTTAAAATCTTGTTCTCAGCCTTAGAACCCTGACTACCATCACAGAGATAAAACCAGATTATCTGAAGACTGGAATTATACTGTGTGCTGACTTACATGGATGTTCTTAAGACATAAAAATGGTACGTCAGAAAGCCAAGCTAATATTTTGATATGTAATATTATGTAGAAAGCTGGTCTGTATCTTAAATCAAAATACATAACCTACATACATTTCAGATCTGCAACAAATTAGATTTATTCTGAATAGAGGGAGTTGTGTAAATTTGTTAAGTGCCTGACATATTCATATGAAAGTTGCAATGTAGTGCAATTTCAAACTCTTTCCCAATATTCATATTCAAATATTTAATAAGCTTAATTTGCTCAATATGTCTGTAACATTAACTGTAAGTAACATTGATTTTGTTGAAGCCTCAAATAATTCACAGTACAGATCTAAGGATTAGTTTAGCATGGGATTTAAAGCACACACTGTGAATCCATATACAACCACCACTTAAAACACTACCCATTCAGGCCCAGATGGATTGCTATAGCAACAGAATCCCAAATACCAGGTTTGTAAGTAACAAAAATGTAAATTATTGATGAATTCAGAGTTGTCTCTCTCTTGGACACCCTCCTATTCAGACACCAAACCTTATGGTTAGAGTGCAGAGAAAAGGTTGATATGCAATTTCTTCAGCACAGTAAGCACTAATCTCAAGGGATTTCATTAAATCTTTGGGCTTAAATTTTTATTCTTGGAACAGCAGTCAGCAGAGATTACATTAAAACAGGCACTATTCAGGTCATTACTGTCTGAACCGAGGCCTTTAATGTAATAGAATGGATACTTTCTTTTAAATATACCAGGAAAAACAAAAAGACTAAATATCATTCATTCAAGTTCATAAATTTTAAATGACCACATTCACCACCATATAAACAAATGGTAGACAGTATACAGCAAAAAATAATATCCATTTTACTTCACAAATATGTTAGTACTGAATGGTTGTGGGTGATGACTCAAACAGTTTGGTGAGAGAATAATGAAGGGAAGAGATGTTCAACAGTCATTGCTAGGTGGTATACCAAAAATGTGTAGCAGAAAGTGCTCTGCTGAGCAGACACACCACAAACACACATGTATTATACAAAACATTTGATTTAAATCTGAGAACTATTCAGTATTGTTAAAAAATAAAGTTTCACAGGCAATGCAAACACTGATCTGGCCATGTTTTCAAACAGCCCTCTAAAATTGTGTACAGGTCTGGATAAACTCCATGAGCACTCCTAGGTACACTTACCATCTGAGAGCAAACAGGGTTCCTGCCACTAGATGTCACTGTACAGAGCAGGCAGGGCCAAGCCCGCCCTTAGCCTCTCTGTAATCTCTAGTGCACCAGCAGGAGAAGCTAATACAGGGTGTAGGAAAGGAAATTGTGTTGGAGGTTCTACACAGAAGCAAGAGTGTCAATTCCTGTTTCTGTCCTTCTGCCCAGTGCAGGAGGATCATGAACCCCTCCAATGCAGCAGTGAATGAGAGGGCAAGGGAAAGAAATGGAAAAGGAATCTACTTGGAAGGGGAAAGCGAGACAGAGGGGTGGTGGTGGAGGGAATGGGTGTACAAAGGATGATAAATAGGACACACAGAAAGCGGAAGACAGAGAAGGAGCCAGGATTGGAGGATACACACAGGGACAAAAGGCCAACCAGAGAGAGAAAAATGGGATTTTAATAGCAGGAGAAATGGGAGACTACAAGGGGGGGAAAAGCTTCATGCTCCTCCCAAGATGGAAGGAAACCCCTATCTCCCCTCAAGGAAAGTATCCCAGAGAGAGGAAAAGCCCTACCATCCCTTTCCAAACTGTCTCCACTACCTCTCCCCAAGAGGGAGATGCTGAAGGAATGTTGTCTTCCTCCAAATACATCAGTGAGTGCCTCCTCACAAGAAGACATCCAGAGACAAAAAGTTTGTTGAGAGAAAGGGTCTTTTGAGGGATCTCCACAGTTTTGGATAACTATCCAAATTTTCAGATATTTTTCTAGCCCCTGGAACTTTTTCAGGCCCCAGACTAGGGTTATCACCTGGCCTTTTTTTAAAATGGATTTGCCAGTTGCTAGAAAAATAATTTAATCTGCTGTTTTTCTGTTGTTTTTTTTAAATGTGAGTCTAAACATGTGCATTATGAATTATTATCATCACAATACACTAGAATAGCCAATGTTAAAAGTTACTATATCCAGCTAAAGATGCTGCAGTGTTCCCATTTCTGCAGTTTAATCAATAACAGATCAAATCTGCTGAAAATACAGCAGCTGTCTGCCCACCAACACACAAGTGTACCACACATGTATGAGAGAGGGTTTGAGTCATACAAGAGTGAGGAGATGTGGGATGCTATCGCTCTAGATACTATAAGTGGCTGTTGGAGGGGGTTATCGAGTTGACTTGTGGTTGTGGAGGGTTTGCCATGCAGAGGTTGCATTTCAAAGGTGGTAAACCTACCCTGAACTAGGATATACATATTTAAATTGGTCTGTAGTTCACCAAAATCCACTTTCAGCCTCCAAAACATTCCAGAAAACTGCCCATTAGGAGAATTTGTCCCTGGAAACTTTTTTACAATGTAAACAACAATGCCATAGGCCTGGATCTTTTTGCCTCTTTTCATTCACATTCTAATCTAGCTATCCCAACATCTCAATGACCAGATTTTCAAAGGTGAGGAGCATCATTGCTTCCATATAACTTCACTGGCACCTCAGGGGAAAAAGTCAGTCCAAAACTGTTCAGAGGTCAAAGGGCTGCAGCTTACAATCTTCTTCTCCCACAGCTGACTCCCCGTCAGTCTTTCCTTTTCCATCCAATTTCATCTCTTTACTCTGCCATCCTCTCTTCTTTGACATGCTGTTTATCTGCTGTGCATAGCTGGCAGGCAGCTATAGCTCCTTCAATAATCTGGTTGGCACAGCAGTAGCTGTTGCCACTCCTAATTGCCTGCCTGCCTCTCTGGCTCCATCCTCACCAGTCCAACTTCTTCACTATATGTACTACCAGAACCCACTCTGTTGCACACCTCTGTGATCTCATCCTTAAGGTGCTGCCCCAGTTACCATCGTGTTATACGTTTTAAAATCAAATTCCAGACTGAAGGGCTTAGCTTCATTTTCCTTCATTGTCTCAAAAAGTGTTGGTGCTCAGGCCTCAGAGGCAATTTGGTTAATAGGGCCCAGCCTCTGAAGCACAAATTCAGGGATTTAAATATCTTGGTCAATATTGCTCTGCAGCAGATGGACACATTGAAATGGGGCAGCACAGCAGGGACGGAAGCCTGGAAAGATTCAAGGCTCCCATAGCTCTTGTGATGAATTTATATAGCTTTCTGCAACTTCTGCTTCATCCTCAGCTTGATCCCAAGTCAAAAGAGCACATCATTTGACAACATACTACTCTGATAACTGAACCATGATAACGCTTGACTCTGTATCAGAGCTCCATGATCAATAAACAATCACAGGAATCAGTGGGCATTACAGTGATCTCTTTTCATGGGAAAAAAAAACTGTTAATTACTTCACTGTGACACCTTTATTTACCCACAAAATTGTTCTCACTTTAAGCACTTGAAGTGAAACAATACACACTGTGTAGCCAATGACAGCATAGTCACAAATCAGCATATGAATCAGCTATTTAGAATCACATTCATATGAGGAGACATGTTTATATCTAGGGGTCCTGAAAAGACAGGAGTTCTGAAACTTTACTATGGTTTTTCCCTTGTATTCAATGCTACATCCAGCTTCACCTTCACGGAGATTCTCCAGACAACGGAACTGATGTGGTTCTATTGTATGAAGGAGGGGCAAGGAGTGGATATGCAAGAAGCATGCACCCCATCTCCAAGGAGCTCTCTGTGTCAGTGAATAGGGGCAGAACAATGGGTTATGGAGGGATTCTTCAGTATTTGGACTATAACTTCCATGTAGCAACTCTCCAGATGCTCCTAGGTGTGGGAAGAGAATTCTTTTCCCCACACAGGTCCCCCAGCTCCCAGTTCCATGTATCCAGTGCAAGGCCTGCTACTCTAGCTTGGCCCTGGGTCCAAAGCCACTTAGAATCTAAAGGCATAAGCATCCCTCAGGTTCTACATGAAGCACAAAACATAGGTCTAGATATGCATGCACAGATAAAACCATTAGAACATGCATATTAATGCTATTAAGTCCTTAGTAGTTTATGCATCAGAAGTTAACTTGCATTTGCTTCCCTCATGATTCCCATGACATCAGTAGAAACTACCAACATTGATGACGGTAGTTTATCAAATCTGAATTGAAATATTTTCTGACATTCCTAGACAAAAAGTCAAAAAGCTGTCACTATTGAATCATTTCCCCATAGCGAATCATAGAAATAAACATACAACTTTCCCCCATATTGCTTCTAAACATAAACTAGGGGTAAAAGGGGAATCTGACAGATTTTCTTTGATTATATTAGATCTGAAATAAAACAGCTTTTAGCATGAAGTGAATTTCAGAAATCATATTTGGGTTGTTCACTACAACTCTAAATCAAAGCTTTTATTCAGTAGCAAATGAAGGTTATTAATCAGCCTTCCAACTCCTTCCCAGCCAGATAACATAGATCTTGTCATTTACAGATGGTGTATGTAATGCAACTAACTCTAGTTTATCTAGTGGCAATCACTTAAAGAACTTCAGTATCTTCGATACTCACTTGGCCGTCTTTCAGTGTTAAGAGGTTCAATATCTAATTGCTTTTATCATAGGACAAAAGAGCCAACAAAATGCTATGCAATCCACTGTGTGACATGATTACATATTACAAAATGCTGCTGATCTTTTTGTTCAGAAAGTCTGATGTATAAAAATGTCTTGATACTGTTTTACAACGAAGCATTAATGTAGGCCAGCTATTCACTCATAAAACTCTCCAAAGAGTATCATAGAATCATAGAAGATTAGGGTTGGAAGAGACATCAGGAGGTCATCTAGTCCAACCCCCTGCTCAAAGCAGGGCCAACACCAACTAAATCATCCCAGCCAGGGCTTTATCAATCTAGGCCTTAAAAACCTCTAAAGATGGAGATTGCACCACCTCCCTAGGTAACCCATTTCAGTGCTTCAACACGCTCCTAGTGCAAGTGTTTCCTAATATCCAGCCCAGACCTCCTGCACTGCAACTTGAGACCATTGCTCTGTGTTCTGTCATCTGCCACCACTGAGAACAGTCGAGCTCCATCCTCTTTGGAACCGCACTTCAGGTAGCTGAAGGCTGCTATCAAATCCCCCCTTACTCTTGTCTTCTGCAGACTAAACAAACCCAATTCCCTCCGCCTCTCCTCATAAGTCATGTGCCCCAGCCCCCTAATCATTTTTGTTGCCCTCCGCTGGACTCTCTCCAATTTGACCACATTCTTTTTGTAGTGGAGTTTTTGCCCAAAACTGGATGCAATACTTCAGATGAAGCCTCACCAATGCCAAATAGAGGGGAATAATCACTTCTCTCGATCTGCTGGCAATGCTCCTACTAATGCAGCCCAACATGCCATTAGTCTTCTTGGCAACAAGGGCACACTGCTGACTCTATCCAGCTTCTCATCCACTCTTATCCCCAGGTTCTTTTCTGCAGAACTGCTGCTTAGCCAGTCTAGGGTGACAGACGTCCCGATAAAATCAGGACCGTCCCCACATTTGGGTGGCTATCCTGCGTCCTGACCGATCTTTGGTCGGGATGTAATTTGTCCCGATATTTCGCTCCACCGGCAGCACTGTTTTTTTTGTTGTTGCTCTGCCAGCAGCACTTGGCTTTTTTTTTTTTTCCTCCTGCAGCGGACCCTCCCGTTCCGCCTATGTGTCCCAAGATTTTCTTCATCTCATCGGTCCCCAGCCTGTAGCGGTGCATGGGATTCTTCTATCCTAAGTGCAGGACTCTGCACTTGTCCTTGTTGAACCTCATCAGATTTCTTTTGGCCCAATCCTCCAATTTGTCTAGCTCACTCTGGACCCTATCCCTACCCTCCAGCGTATCTACCTTTCCCCGTCAGCTTAGTTTCATCTGTTAACATGCTGATGGTGCAATCCATCCCATCGAGATCATTAATAAAGATGTTGAACAAAACCAGCACCAGGACTGACCCTTGGGGCACTCTGCTTGATACCGGCTGCCAACTAGACATTGATCATTACCCGTTGAGCCTGACAATCTAGCCAGCTTTCTATCCACCTAGTCCATTCATCCGAACCATACTCTTTTAACTTGCTAAGTAGCACCTCAGTAGATCAAGCCCTATGGGTGAATTGTTTTCATAGCCATAATACACAAAGGGTGAGTAAAGATAGCAGCAACTTCAATCTTTACTGGTAGTTTAGATACATCACTTCAAAGAAAACTATTAAGAGTAACCCAAACAGCTACACAGCCATAGTGTTAATCTGACGTACACAAGAACAAATGCACTAAAACTAGTATGGATTGTTGAAGAGTGACTGGGGTTTAAGTAGCACCTTAGATGTTCTCTCATATACAGCTCCTTCTAATTTTCACTATTGTTTTAATATTGATGATGGAACTCCTCTTAAAGTGATTATTATAAAATGGGTATTTGGCTTAATGAAAAGTACACTAGAAGTTATTGTAAAACAAATGCTTGAAAATAAAAGTAAACTAACCATAACCAGGGTCTGAATGAGCTTTCCCCTGACATCTGGTAATGAACTGGGGAGGGGAGAGGAGAGGAGAGGAGGAAAGACCTCAAGAGCAGACTGTATTTGCATTGACACACTTACTCTGCTTAAGGGAGCAGCAGACAGACCTGTGTTGTTAAAGTGATTAATTTTGGCTGTTTTGGGTTAAAATTCAGGGGTAATGAATTGTTATCCTGTAAAGTGCAGCAGGATGGCACCTCACTGAGGGGATCACCCTAACTGAGGGGGTCATCCTAACTTTAACCTCATTTGCTAAGCAGAGGACAGAGATGCCAAATCCAAGTGTGATGGGGACAGGTGCTCCTCTTTAGTGGTGTGGCCCTGTTGAAGATTCCCAAAAGCCATTTGACCCTCCATGTCCAGTGTTTAAAGACTGAGGTTACATCTTCACTACCCGCCGTACCGGCGGGTAGCAATTGATTTCTCGGGGATCGATATATCGCGTCTCATCTAGATGCAATATATCGATCCCCGAACGAGCTCCTATCGATCCTGGAACTCCACTAACCTGAACGGCGGTAGCGGAGTCGACATGGGGAGCCACGGACATTGGTCCTGCACTGTGAGGATGGTAGGTAATTTGATCTAAGATACTTCGACTTCAGCTACGTTATTCACGTATTTATTCAGCTTTTCATATTCATATTTATACAGTTATTACTCTCGACTCCGCTGATAGAGTGCTAGAGAAGCAATCCTTGCAGATTAAATGCAAGCAATTTGTGACAGGATACAACGCATAAGACAAGCCCTAATTCTGCAAATTCTCATGAAAGGACAATTCAGGAACCATCAAGAAGATCTTCAGAAAGTCTGACAGTCCAATCAGAAAGCAACACATCATGCATTACAATACATCTAGGTAGAGACATCTGGAAACAGCAAAAAAGGCAGTTAAGGTTATTGCTTCTTACATAGTTGAATGAAGAAAAGACACTTTGCTATTGCATTTGGCTATAAAATTATCAGTCTCAGCCAGATATTGTCAGAGGACATCTGATAGGGATAGCTGATTTATTCAGCTAAAATAAAATGTGCTGTATTCAATGTTGGTATCTCTGTATCAAGGAAAATTCAAACCAGGTCTATTTGAAACTCTAAAAGACATATGGCAAATATTTTAATTGGGCCAGTTTAACTAATGATGCTAAGAAATCCATGTAGAAATATTTGTAAATCTTTGTGGAACCACGTTTGACCTAAACCTCCATTTAATTTAATCTTTCTAGTTGTTGTGGGAAAACATTTTCATTTTATTATTAGGTTCTTTACAGCATAGCTACCTTATTCAGACCTGATTTTATCCACTTTATAACTACTGATTTGCACTCAAGTGGCACATTAGAACAGTTTGAAGGAGAAAAATCATTTGTACTGTCTGCAATGATGTATAGAGTAATTTTCTGAGATTCTTTCATTGTAATTTGCAAACACATTAGCAAAACCTATAAAACAAAAGCAATCTGTACTACCCACAGCACAAAACAGCAAGAAACAAAGTTAGAAAACATAACAGATGTCTGTATTGTCTAGACTAGAGGCAGGTATACACTCTAGCTCAATGCACAATCACCCTCCAGAATGGGTCTTGTTCATTTCTCCCACCGACATAGTGAGGTTTGGCCATTGTGTACATAGTACTATAATATGTTCTCTTAATTACGTTTTGTTAAACATTTTAGGAGGGCTCTTTCACACACCCCTTTCAGGAAGGAAATGTTACTATTTCTAGAACAGCTAGAGTGGACAAACTCAAGGGAGCAACCCTTGCAATAATTTCCACATAAATAACTTCTACTAGCCTTCTTATCCAGTTCTTCAATGGCACTCCCAGTATTAGAGTCAGTCCAGCAATGGAGTGAAGATTTTTTTTCCATCTCTCTCCATCTGAGCTTTCAAACTGCTGCTGCTGCCTTCACACCAACTCCAAAAACATCCGTTGCTGGATGTCCCAGGACAACTCTTACCAACTGCCACTGAACAGTTCTTTCAACTGGAACTTATGGGGGGAGGGGGAGGGGTGGAGGAAAATAAAGCTATGAATGATAGATGGACACAAGTGAACATGGTGTGGATGTGTGAGTGAGAGAAGAATAATGTGTGGGTGCATGTGTGGGGGAGATTGCATACAGGACTTCACTAAGCAGAGCTGTCATTTCAGCACCTTTAAGAGCACTTAAAATTGATTTTTTGGGGAGAAAAAAAATTCCACCATGCACCATGGAATGTTTGTGTCTAAAATTTCATTTCAGCAAAGCGGAAACATCTGATAAAGATAATCCGGAGAGGGGAAGCTTTTAATATAAATTGTTGTAAAAAGGAAATCTGAAGTTCAAGTCAACAAATCTGGTGTTCATATGACTACCATAAATTTCCTCGAATAGAACACAATCAACTGTTTCAATCAATTTCTACTATCTTTGAAAGTATGCAGACAGTTTTTTAATCTCAACTTTCCAGTGATATTAAATATCCAGTCAGCAAACTCTGAATGTCTACTTCTTTTCCCTTTGGCAAAATCAGCTATCTTCCATCAGCTCTCAGTGCTCTCTCTGGGGTAACAGAAATGTGGCACATGAAGTAAATTCACTCGATGGAATTCTACAATGCAGTCTGCAAATCTTTAACACAGAGTTGTGACACATGGAGATTTTAGGATCCAACAAGGAAAGTTTCTTGCTCACAACAAGTTGTAAGAAGCGTTAATAAATAATAACCAAACATCTTTGTTTAATTGACTTTAAGATTGATAGCACATATCAATAACTTAAGGACAAAATTACCTCACTTTGTACTTAAACAATAGAAACCCTGAAAAATCCAGAGACAAGATGTAACTGAAAAGAAACAAAAAATCTTACCCCCTCTACCTGATTCACCCCCCTTCTCTGTCTTGTTTCCTCACTTTCCCCCGCTTCCTCCTGACTTGAGGCTTGGTCTACACCTAAAACTTAGGTCAACCTAGCTATGTCACTCAGCCCCGTGTAACATTGTGCCTCTTGATGCAGCCAGGTTGACACAAGAATTTTTCTGTCAAACTATCTACCACCTTTTGAGGGTGTGGATTTACTATAGCAACTGAAAACCCCCTTCCATTGTTGTATGGACACTTGCTACTATAACGCTACAGCAGCATATTTCCAGTGCTACAGCTGAACCGCTGTATTGCTTGTAGTGTAGACACACCCCAAGAGCGGGACTTAATAGAATGCTAGACTTGCATTTAACTGTAGAGTCACATCTGCACAATAAGAGAATAATAAGGGATTGTTTGCACCTCAGTGGCTCCTTTGAGTCCAAAATGGGAAAGCACTTTACAAATGAATAATAATATATGGAGATATACCTATCTCATAGAACAGGAAGGGACGTGAAACGTCATTGAGTCCAGCCCCCTGCCTTCACTAGCAGGACCAAGTACTGATTTTGCCCTAGATCCCTAAGTAGCCCCCTCAAGGATTGAACTCACAACCCTGGGTTTATCAGACCAATACTCAAACCACTGAGCTATCCCTCACAACATTCCTGAGAATAGAATAAGTATTTTATAAGGGTAAACTGAAGCAGAGAGAGGCTAAGTGACTTGCCCAAAAATCTCACAGAAGTCTTTGATAGGAATATAGACCTGGGCTCCAATTCCAATCATTTAACCAGTGCACTGTCCTAAGGTGTGAGTTTACAATGTAACAGCTAAAAATTTTTTTAAGAAAGCCCGTGTAACTCAGGCTTCACACACAGAGGCATCAGTGCCTGTTACAGAGAAGCGATAGTTCTTTATAAGGGTCTCGTGAGATGACATTTAGAATACTGCATTCAGTTCTGGGCTCATCAATATCACAAAAAGACTGTCACCTTTTCTGTATTTCCTGTAATTTGTCAAAAGTGATTAGGAACCTGGACAGATTGATTTAAGAGGAAATTTATATAAATGTGGTAGGTAAGAACTCAGAGCAGACACTAGAACAGTAAGAATTTGAAGGATGAAAACACCCACGACTGAAGAGGAGCTATTTGAAGTGTTACCAGCAGGTGTAAGTAGGCATAAGAGAATGAAATCAGGAAAAAGGAAGTGCAGGCTCACTAATCAGAAAAAGCTTCCTTAAGACATAATAGGCTGGGGGATAGTCTGCCAAGAAAAGTGGTGGAAGCGTTATTGCTTGGGACACTTAAAACTAAATGAAGAAAAGCATTAGACAATGTATTATAGGAACTGTTCTTGTACTGGCAGGAAAAGGAGCTATTGACAAATACATTTTTCACTGTTTCAAAAATTTCTCAGTGAGTACCGAGTTATTATGGAGGCAGCTTGGTCTGGAAGAATGAGCACACGGTTGGAACTCAAGCATTCCTGAACTCTAATCCTGGATTGGCCACTGACTCACTGTGACCTTAGTTAAGTTAAAACTCACAAGGGAGTTGGGAGGATTAATTAGTTAATGTCTGTACAGTGGTTTGAACACACAAGATTAAGTTTTTAAATATAGCCTTTTAAGCCTTAATAGGTGTCTG
Source organism: Gopherus flavomarginatus (assembly GCF_025201925.1). NCBI lineage: Eukaryota > Metazoa > Chordata > Testudines > Testudinidae > Gopherus > Gopherus flavomarginatus. Next base: position 76,530,565 of record NC_066617.1, on the reverse strand, counting down.
CATGAATCAGACTGTAGGCCTGGGGACTTAGCTGGCACTAAGCAATTGCTGATTTCAACAGAAGCAGTATTACAGTGACGTTGAGCACTTCAGAATTCCACCTCTGAATTCTATCTTTTGTTTGCCTCTGATTCTCAGGCCAGTGAACAATATTTGGGAACAAAATTAGAGGCCAGTGAACAATATTCCCCGTTAAACTTGACCTTCCTCTTCTATTCCTTTGGTTTGTTGTATCAGCTTGTGTCCAATGTGTTAATTCAGATTGTGAACTCTCATGTTTGTAGAGGGTTTTCCACAAATGTTCCTATCTCCACCAAGCCCCAGTCATGAAGCCTCTGAAAAAAAAGAAGTAGCGCCAGTGGGGCTACTCACATGTTTAAGGCCAAAGAAGGGCATGTCTGGGAGCCACTGCTCTTCCTGCTCTACAGTTAAAATGAGATCCTATTCTGCCACAAAAACAATGAGGAGTCCTTGTGGCACCTTAGAGACTAACATTTATTCAGGCATTAGCTTTCATGGGCTAAAACCCACTTCATCAGATTCACAGAATGAATAATACAGTAAGCAGTATAACTATTACAGCACATGAAAAGATGGGAGTTGCCTTACCAAGTGCGGGGTCAGTGCTAATGAGGCCAATTCAGTTTGGCACTGGATAGGGGAGGGCAGCATATGGCCCTAGAAAAATCAGAGAAGGAGGATAGCAGGAGGCAGGGCAAAGCATGATCCTCGATCTGGTCCTTGAGACCTCTTACTAAAAAATAATCAAATTAATTTTTAGTTTCATAAATATACAAAGTCACACTAGAGCATGTTTCTGAGATACAATGCAGGTGTGCTGAGACATATGCATTCCTCACTAGAGAAAATACTACAACAAGAACACTGTAATTGCCCAATTAGTATTTTTGACAGTAATTGGGTCCAAGTTCCTCAAATTTCCCTTGTGTTTTGTTTTTGCTTTTTTTTTGATTGATTGAATTTATATTTTTCAAATTACCGGGCCATTATATTGCCCTGTTTTCTAGAGTTGCATCCTGCCTCTGTTACAAAATGAACGACTGCTGCTAGAGTTTATATATTAATGTGTTTCTTGATTTTACAAGAAGCTTTTGCCTGTTCACTAAGTTCCTAGTGAGATCAGCTCTGGCAGGCAAACAAAAGTGTCAAACCGGGCAGTTTTGGAGGAAGTTTGGAGGAGTGTGATGGAATACACCCCGGTATTCACACCCTATGCATTATTGTAATAATCTTTGAACAAGGTATATCTTATGAGGTGTCATTTGGAAGCTCATATGTGCTGTCATAACTCTCCTACTCAGATCTGAACCTTAGAGTTCAGAACATGAGAAGCTAGCATGAGACCTCCAAAGCTTAATTACCAGCTTAGATCTGATATCGCTGCCACCAGCCAGAAGATTCCAGTGTCTGGCTCACTCTGGTCTCCCCAAAACCTTCCCTGGGGGACCCCAAGACTCAGATTCCTTGAGTCTCACAACAAAGGGGAATAAACCATTTCCCTTCCCCCTCCTCCCCTCCAGGTGTTCCCTCCCTGGGTTCCCGGAGAGAGATACAGATTCAAGCTCCGTGAATCTAAACAAAGGGATTCCACCCTCTTTACCTCCTCCCAGATTTCCCCGCCCTGGGGACCCTAGGATACTCCCTGCTTCAAGTCCTTGAAACACAAGTACCGAGAGATTTAATCTCTCTCCCCCCTCACTCAGAGGGTATGCAAAGTCAGGCTTAGTAAATCTAACACAAAGAGATTTTCCCCCTCCCTTCATTTCTTAGCCTTAACCAGTGAAAAACACTCAAACAGGTCTTAAAAAGAAAGCTTTATATAAAAAGAATGAAAAAGGACATAAAAGGGTCTCTGTATCAAGTTGACAATATACAGGGTCAATTGCTCAAAAGAAAAAATGAATAAACAGCCTTATCCAAAAAGAATACACTCCAGCAACTACACACATGTAAATACAAAAAAAAACACAATATAAACCTATTGTCTTACTATCCTTGTACTTACAACTTGGAAACAGAAGATTAGAAAGCCTGGAGATTCCTGTGGTCACTCTCAGAGCCGAGAAAGAGAACAGACCAAGAAAAAGGACTCACACCCAAAACTTTCCTCCACCCAGATTTGAAAAAGTCTTGTTTCCTCACTGGTACTCTGGTCAGGTGCTGTTTGTCACCCCTTTCCAGGTGAAAGAGACATTAACCCTTAGCTATCTGTTTATGACGTGCTGATCAGTAATCTCATGGTAAAAATGTGTGCAGCAGCTTTATGCATAAAAAGTTATCCATTTCCCCTGAATGATGTTAAAAAAAACATGTTCAGAATCATGGAGCACCAAACTGGCCAAACAGGTCTGTCTTGAACAAAGGACTATCTGCGTGTCTTAATTTGCATTTGAGCAGTAAACAGTCATCAAAGAGGAAGTGAAAACAAAGGATGCTCAAATAGGTGGAAGGGAACATCCTTCCACATAGACTCTTTGTCTGCTGGTTTTCAGCTGGACATATTTTTCAAGAAGGGGACAGAAACAATAAAAAGGAAGGGCAAATAGCCCAAGGCACACCCATAGCCCTGCTCATCACAGTAGCCACACCTGAGAAGAGAAAACGAAACAGCTGTTGGACTGGGAGAAGGGTGGTCCTGATCTGAAAAGTCTGATCAGTAATCTTGCTGGAAGCATGTGGTGAGAAGTTTTGCTTGAATCTAATCTAGTTAAGTAAGGCGCTAGAAAGCATTTAATCTTTATTTTTCGTGTAACCATTTCTAATAAGGCATAAAAATCATGTGTACTCACTTAAAATCTCCCTTTGCAGTTAATGTTTGTTTTACCTAACTCAGTGTGTTGAAGCAGAAATGTCTGGGTAGCTATTTAGAACAAGTTAGTGTATATTATTCCCTTAAAGGAATAGGGACTTACTATATTTGGACTGTCTATGAGAAGACTGGGCAGTACAGAACATATCTTTCCAGGGAGAGTCCGGGACCGAGAGTGCAGTGTTGGGGTCATCCTGCAGTATAGCCAATGTTAGTGAGAGCCAGGGTATAACTGGCAGGCTGCAGTTACACGAATATATATGGACTGACCTGTATGTTGATGGCTGGTTGTGAGCGGACCAGGTTGGAGACTACAACAGCAAGGCATTGCAAGGCAACCCAGGTTACAGGGCAGGAGTGACATGGCCCCTCACTGGTCTGGATTGTACCCTGGTATGTCAGAGTGAATGAGGCTTTCTTTCTAGGTACAACTCAAAACTTAAAAATGTAATGGTCAGTAATAAATCAGTGCTTATGACCTGCGTTGTGTTTTTTATTTCTGGGGTATGAAATGCAATTTGGTGGCCATGTGGGAAGAAAAGATGAACAGTTTGTAAGTACAGACACTATGGAGCATTAGAGAGCTGAGAGGCATTCCTTTGTAAAAGATTCCGGAAACATCACCACCCCAAATTCAAGGAAGAAAGAAGCTGGACATCAAGGAACTAGAGAGAGAATTAATCAGAAGGTACTTGGCAGAGTGCCAGAGAAAACTGGACCAGGTGGCATTCTGCATAGGTGGATGATGGGCAAGCTGCCCCAAGCAAAATTATCATCGGGTTCTCAGCATGGAAACTACAAAAGTTATCTCTGAAGTTTCAGCTGCTCAAATGGAACAGATCATTATACAGGACACAACTGTGATGGCAGCTCAGCCCAAAGCCTGCAAGACAATCAAGTGTTCCTGGAAAGATCTCCAACCATCCAAAGAAGACAGAAGATCCCTGTTGTGGTGTTCTATACTAACAACCTTCTGCAAGGGACAAACAGAAGACAGGATGGTGTGCTGTCTTCCTGGAGCCAAAACATGAGATAAGACTCTGGGCTTGTCTACACCATGCAGCTTTTAGTGACAAGGCTGTGTCAACACAGGCTTGTCGCTAGAAGTCAGCATGTGTAAATGCTCTGTCAGTACTTTATCGGCACTTTTGCCAAAAGAATACTTCCAGCCCCACGAGTGGCGTTAGCTTTGTCAGCAGGAGAGCACTCCTACCAACAAAGCTGCATTCACACTGCCATTTGCATCAGCAAAACTTCTGTCTTTCGTAGGGGGGCTTTTTTAAGTACCCGTGAAAGACAAAAGTTTTGTTGACAACTTCGCAGTGTAGACATACCCTAAATTTGGCTAGACTTCTGAAGTTGGAGTACAAGGAACCATACTGGTGATGATGCATATGGATGCTGGCTACACTGTTTCATGTAATACCTCACAGATGACTTCAGGGAACTCTGAAGGATGCTGAAAGAAAAGAACATCCAAAATGATTTTCTTGGTGATCCTCCCTGTCCCCAAGCGAAGGAAAACAGAAGTCAGAAGACTCCAGAAGCAAACCACTGGCTAGATACGTGGTGTAAAATAGAGAGTTTTGGTTCTGTGGGACACTGGTTCACCTTCTATGGGGTAAGAGGGCTATACAGGTTTGATGGCCTCCATTTCAGTAGAAAGTGAGCAAATCTTCCAGGGCACTGGCTAGCTAGAGCAGTCAGGAGGCTATTAAACTAACAGCAAAAGGGGAGGATGAAGAGGGAAAAAAATGAACACTCAGTTAGCACAAAATTGAGATGTTAAGAGCAAATTAATCAAGACACCAAGGGCCATGGAGAAGAAACTTTTTAATGGCCTACACACCAATGCTAGGAGCATGGGTAACAAACAAAAGGAACTGGAACTGCTCTACTATGAGCATAAATTTGACTTAGTTGGTATTATTGAAACCTGATGGGAAGATGTGCATGATTGGAATGTTAAAATCAATTTTACAAATCTATTTAGGTAGGATCAAGCTGGCAAAAGGGGAGGGAGATACATCAAATATCTGTTTCAAGGTCACTGACAACTCAAAAGCAAGTGATCTTGAATTTTATGGATCAACACTCTAACCGATAAAACAAACAAGATGGAATACTAGTTGTTGTCTGCTACACACTAGTAAAATCACAGTAAAGAACACATTGACCATCTATCACAGCGGTTCTAACCGGGAGGCCACAGCCCTCCTTTCAGAGGGGCTGCAGGGCTGGAGCCTCGGTGCTCCCTGCCGTGGGGCTGAAACCCTGAGCACGGGTTGCCTTCCCCATTGCAGTGCCAGAGGGGGGCAGTCCCAGGAGAAGCTCTCCTCCCCTTACTCCTCTCCCTATCCCCGAGGCCTCACCTCCTAGCCAGGTTGGACTCGGGAGCTGGAGCGGGCAGTGGGGCAGCTGCTGCTTTGGCTAGTGCCATAGAGTAGGCAGCAACTACATTCCCCTGTCTGCTGTTGGTGCCTGGAGTTGCAGCTGCTCCTCAGCTCACATCGCCTGTAAGAGCCACCCAGGCAGGGGGACCTCACTCTGTGGCCGGCAGAGCCCTTGAGGCGCACTGACTAAAAGGGAGCCCTCCTGGCACACAGCTCCTAGCTATTCCCTCCCTGCATCCTGAGCTTCCTTCCTGCCCACGTACAGCCCCTAGCTGCTCCCTCCCTGCACCATGATCTATCCCCCTGCCGCCTCACAGCCCCCAGGTATCCCCTCCCTGCACACTGAGCTGTCCCCCTGCCCACACACAGCCCCTAGCTACCCCCTGTCTGCACCCTGAGCCAACCCCTTGCCCACACACAGCCCCTAGCTACCCCCTCTCTGAACCCCGAGCTACACCCCGGCTGCACACAGCCAGTAGTTACCCTCTCTCTGTACCCTGAATCGTTTTTTAACTTTTTGAGCTGAACCCCCACCACACACAACCTAGACAAGCTGAGTGGCTTGCTGAGGTGAGTCAGGGTAGAGATGGCGTTGCCTTCCTGGACCCTGCTGTGTGGAGCTGGCTCAAGCCCCCCTGGCCTCTTCCCCCCAAAATATAATTCAAACTACGCCTATGCCCTAGAGCCCACCTCCAGCCCTGTGCCCTGAGTCCCTCCTCATGCTGGGCCCTGGAGTTTTTATAGCATGTTGAGGGGGGCCTTGGAGAGAAAAGGTTGAGAACCCCTGATCTATCATATATGGGGGGGGGAGTTGCACCATCATGGGGGGTGGATTTCAATATGCTGGGGGGTCTCATACTGCCAGTACTAAAATGTCCTTAGTATTTCTAAAAATTATAGATGACAATTTCCTAACTAAAGGATGTTGCATTCAACGTTGGGGTCTAAAATAGAATTCCCCCATCTAAACAAGTAAAGAGGAATTGATCCCAGAACTAAATATTAGTGGTTGCTTAGGTGCAAGCGATCACGACTTGATTACATTTGTTATATGCAAACAGACATTATCTCGGATTACCAGGCATGTTTTTCACTCAGGAAAATATGCACAAAGCTCTGTATGCCTTTATCTCAGTTTGAAATTGATCCTATTCCATGTGATTCAAAGAAAAACACACACTTGACTTCAATGAGAACAGATTCATGTCCTTAAAAAGGTACAGAATACCCAGTTGTTGACTTTACCTATTATGTTCCTTCTGAGATTGTACACTTCTGTGTCCAGAGTACAAGTTCAGTATTTTGTCATGAACCAGTTTGTTGCTTGGTGTCTCAGGTTAAATAGATTTTCATACAAGTCATCTCAAAGGATTACAAAGGTAATACAGGCTGTCTTGATTGCATCTAAAATATGTGAACTCTTTGTAGGATCTCTCTAATTCTGAGCTCTGCTGTTAAGGTTGTAACCAGGCTTCCATTCTCAGGAATATTGTCCTATCCCTACGAACTCCAAAAATAAAAATGATCGTATTCTCAACATTTTAAGATTGAGCTCTTAGTAGCAACAGATAATTTCAAGATGTTTCTGAGAAAAGAAGTAATAACTTTTGAAATTAAAAGCTTTAAAAATGGCTTCTTTTGTAAAGTTTTGCAAATTGTTTGTTTGTCTCCCTCTCTCAGCGCAACTACATTGAAATAGACCACAACATTTTAAACAAGCAGATTTCTTTTCTTGAACAATAAAACAGCCATTGTCAATACTGATAATTACTTTGCCTAGTCCTGATCATGGTGCCCCTAAAGTATGTAAAAGAACCCCTATGAGAGTCAATAGTGGGCTCTACACCCCTGAGTTGGCAGTCAGAGAACCAATTAGTAAGAGCTGACTACCATTTCTTGTTTTACCTCAACTAAATATTTGTAGTAGCTTTTAAAACAAAATTACTCGGTGCCCAAACATTTAAAACTGCTCTTTTCAAGTCCACATTACTTTGAATTGTGGCTGCCAATGCTTCGGTCTCCTCTGATTTAAGGTTCACATCCACAATTAGTCAATTCAGTCTGTAGTCTAGGAGTCCTCACTGACACTGAGCTCTCACGTCGCAGTGACCATGAGTAATGCTTTCTACTATCTCCCGTTGGCTAGGAGACTCCATTCCCTACTGGAAGATGAAGATCTGGCCTCAGTTATTCATGTTTTCATCACCTTTTGGCTGAATTACAGCAATGCAACATACCTGTGCACAAAACCTTCAGCACTAAACTCAAACTAGTACAAAATGCTGCAGCACATCTCAGCAACACAGGCTACCGTGAGCACATCACCTGTCCTCTGCTCTCCAACACTAGCTTCCCACGGAATTTTCCATCTGTTTCAAAGTCTGGGTCCTTATCTTCCAAAGCAACCCGGGGGCCCAGGCCATGGAGACTGTTTAAAGCTCCCGGACAAAGACTGTGGTTAACAACTTTGCTCAATGGAATTCTCAACAATAAGAACAGGAGTACTTGTGGCACCTTATAGATTAATAAATTTGTTAGTCCCTAAAGTGCCACAAGTACTCCTGTTCTTTTTGTAGATACAGACTAACATGGCTGCTACTCTGAAACCTGTCAACAATAAGAGTAAAGCTTGTCTGTGTGAGAAACAGAACCTTCTCTGGCAATGGTCCAACACTGTGGAATGAACCATCCCAGGAACTAAGGGATATCACAAATCTCACCACATTCCACTTCAAGTGCAAGGCACATTTCTTTGACCTCACCTTCTCTAACAAACACAGAGCAATAGGCATATTTAACAACAATAATAGAAACTACACCCTACCAAAACAAGACATTCTGCACACTTCTCCCTCTGGGGTCAGGATGAGAGAACAAATGTGATAAATGTGTATACTACTGAAAGGCACTCAGGTACTATGGTGATCTTAAAAAGCCATATAGAATAGTGATAGAATAAGAAGGTTGCTACATGAAAACATACTTAAACTGGCTTTTGAAAGGAAGCTTTTTGTTTTAGGATTTCTATTTTATTCCCACTAGAATCGAACAGCTCCAGATAAGTTTGATAGGTACAATGACATTGCTCAGTTATTGGAAGGACATCTGCAATAACTAAATTGGCTCTGAGTTTCAGAGGTCAGTTCTTACGAGATTTATGTTTAGAGTTCAGGATAAAGTTGATGAATGTAATGAAATATGGAATCTATAAATGATTTAGAACTAAATTTAAACATAATGAACATGTTTGGTACTTCCCTCTCCTTCCAATCTCTAGCCTCCTTGCCCCATACCATATTTCTGTTTAGTCTAAATGCCTCTGAAGATAGCTGGGGACCAAGCAGATTTCTTCCACTCCAAGTCTGCTCTCTCCTCTTTCAGCTCTGCTACTCTCCTTGTTGAGCGACACTTCTTCTCCACTCTAGATGAATGCTACACCTTCTACTTCGTCTTTGACTCCTTTCTAAAGCTCCCCTGCATGAGATTAATAGACTTCTTCAAACAGCTCAACATGATCCTCCCTGGCCGCTTTCTTCCCCCCATCTGTTGCTCCCCACTTTTCTGCCTTGAACATCCTTCCTCCCTCCTTTTCCTTCATAAACTCCAACTCCTCCTGATCTTCAATTCCTCCTTGACTCCATACCTCCTTGCTTCTAACTACAACTACTTTTTCAAACTACAAGCCTTCTACTTCTCACCCCCGTCCCTCCCCCAGCTTGACTTAATTCTTTTCTGAGTGTTTTCCCTTGATCCTACTCTCCCCCTTCTCCTCCCTGCTCTTTGATCTTTCTTCTGGCTCATTCTTCTCAAAAATATATAAATACTGCGTGGTAGTCCTAAGGTCCTGTACAACAATAATTATATTTTCCTATTACTAGACTCTTTAAGTTAGCTGAGTTACAGTAATGTAAGATATCAATACCCAACCATCCTAATACATTACATGATAGAGCTCTGTAAATGCAGTCAGTTTAACAAATGATATGTACACATTTGTTATTTTTACCTCTTTGTTTTCCCTGTAATTGTACTACATTTCTACATACAATGCCCAAGATTTTCCAAAGTGATAAGTGATTTTGGATGCCCAGCCTGAGATGCCTGAAAAAGACCTGATTTTCAAGTGCAGTATACCCACAGTGAAAAACTAAGCGCTTTTAAGGGGTCTCAGTTTGGAGACCCAAGAACAGGCATCAAAATCACTAGCCTCTTCTGAAATTCTTGGCATGTACATCTAAAAGTATGCATATAGACACATTACGTTGTTTTTTTAAAAAATAGACAACCATAGTAATCACTTTTAACCTTAATCAAGGTTAAAAAGCATGTCACCAGTATAGCAATGCTATCATAAAAGAAGAATTTCCTCTAGCAGAGATAGAACTTCCAGAATGTTGTTGTTCTAGTTCTCAGTGAAAGGATCTAACCAACCTGTGAGATGGAATAGGTGGAGCAAACCTGCAGATCTTGTACATATACCACATAAGAACGACAGATACATTAGAGTGGAGGAGTTGGGTGTGCAGCTGATGTTCTCATCCATCCTCCTGATTGGAGACAAGGGTCCAAGCAAGTACATGCAGAGCTTAGAGATGAGTGTGAGGCTGCACAAATGGTGTGACAAGAGAGATTGCTATTCTGTGAAGGAAGTCTGTTTAGGTAAGTGAATGTAAGTATCAAGAAAAAGTGACCTTATCAGAGGTCTGGAAGTTGGTGTGGGAAAATATAAGTTACAATAGAGTCATAGGAACAACAAGATAAATACAGTGGGGGAATCTACTTAATATCTTAGATGTCTATACACAAATGAAAGGCATATGTAGAACAAACAGGAAATGCTAGAAGTCTGAGTACACAGACTAAATTATGACTTAGTTGGCACCACAGAGATTTGGTGGTATAAATCTAATGACTGGGATATTGGTATAGAGAGGTAGAGGAAGGACAGGCAGGGAGAAGAGGGAGTAGGTATTGCATAATACATCAATAATGTAGGCAGTTGTTCTGAGGTCCAAAAGGAGATGAGAAGCAGACCAGTTGAAAGTCTCTGAGTTAAGAAAAAAAGGAGCAAGAGACAGGTGTGAAGTCATGGTAGGGTGTCTACTACATACCATGAAGCCAGAAGGAGGCGGCATTTCTAGAACAAATATCCAGCTCACAAAATCTGAGTAAAGTCCCCCCATTATTACCAGATATCCATTGGAAAAAGAATTTGGCAAAACCCAAAATCTTCAATAAATTCTTGGAATGTATTGGGGACAACTTCTTGTTTCAGAAGATGGAGGAAGTAACCATTGGGGCACCCATGTGAGACTTGATTCTGACTCACAGGGAGGAACTGGCTTCAAATCTGAAGATAGAAGGTAATCTGGGTGAAAGTGATAATGAAACAATTGATTTCACAGTTGTAAGGAAAGGAAGGCATGAGAATAAGGACAATGGATGTTTTTAAAAACAGGATTTAATGAATTCAGATAACTGGTAGGTATGGTCCCTGAGAAGAAAATTAAGGGAGTAAGGAGTTCAGGAGACCTGGCAGTTTCTCAAAGAGACAATATTAAAGCCACAACAGCAAACTATCCCAATGCAAAGGAAAGACAGGAAGAATAGTAAGTGGTCAATATGACGGCATGAGGAGCTCTTTAATTGTCTGAAAATCGAAAAGAAATTCTGAAAAAAAAAAAGAAAAAAAAAGAAACATGCACAAATTGCTGAGGATGAATACAAAAGAACAGCTCAAGCCTGTAGAGATAAAAGCAGAAAGGCTAAGGCACAAAATAAATTACTATATTCTAACAAGGGACATAAAAGGCAAAAGAGGTTTTTGAAATACATTAGGAGCAAGAGAAAGATGAAAGAAAGTGTAGGTCTACTATTTAGTGGAGAAAGAGAGCTGATGACAAATGATATCAAGAAAGCTGAGGTGTTTAATAGCCTATTTTGATTCAGTCTTGATTACGAAGCTGAATGGTGACCACATACTCAACACAATATTAACAAGAAGGAAGGAACAAATGCCAGATCAGGGAAAGAACAGGTTAAATAATATTTAGATAAATTAGAGGTATTCAAGTTGGCAGGGCCTGATAAAATTTACCCTAGGTAAGGAAAGAGCTGAAGCAATCTCAGAACTATTTGGGATTATTTTCAAGAACTCATAGAGGACAGGTAAGATCCCCGAGAAATGGAAAAGGATAAACATAATACTCACCTTTAAAAAGGAAAACAAAGAGGATCCAGAGAATTATAAATCAGCCAGCCTAACTTTGATATCTAGAAAGATACTTGATACTGTTATCTCCTAAAGAATAACAGGATGATAAGTAATAACCAATATGGATTTTTCAAGAATACATCATGCCAGACCAACCTAATTTCCTTTTTTGACATGGTTATTGGTCTACTGGATGCGGGGGGGAAAGATGTAGAAAAGATATATCTTGATTTTGGTAAGACTTTGACACAGTGCCACATAATAGTCTCATCAGCAAACCAGGGACATGTGGTCCAGATTAAGTTACTATGAGGGGGTGCACAATTGGTTGAAAAACCATACTCAAAGAAGTCGCTACCGAATGTGATACTATTCAATATTTTCATTAAATGACTTGGATAATGGAATGGAGAGTATGCATATAAAATGTGCAGAGGACACCAAGCAGGGAGAGATTGAAAGCATTTTGGAAGACAATATTAGAGTTCAAAGTGACCTGGAAAAATTGGAAAATTGCTCTGAAATCAGCAAAATAAAATTCAGTAAAGAAAAGGGCAAAGGACTAAGGAAGAACTTTAGGAAGGAAAAATAAAATACACAACTACAAAATGGGGAATAAATGTCTAAACAATAGTACTGCAGGAAAGTACGTGGGGGTTATAGTGGATCACAAATTGAATGAGAGTCAACAGTGTGGTGGTGTTGCAAAAGAGGCTAATATTTAGTGGTATATTAACAAAAGTGTCATATCAAAGACAAGAAAGGTAACTGTGCGGCTACATTCAGCACGGTTGAGGTCTCAGCTGGAGTTGTGTGTTCAAGTCTGGACACCACACTTTAGGAAAGATGTGGATAAACTGGAGAGTGTCCAAAGGAAAGCAACAAAAATGATAAGTTTAGAAAACCTGACCTATGAGGAAAACTAAACTATTGGGTATGTTTAGTCTTGAGAAAAGATGACTGAGATGGGACCTGATAACCCTCTTCAATAGTGTTAAGGGCTGTTACAAAGAGGACTATGATCAATTGTTCTCCATGTCCACTGCAAGTAGAACAAAAACTAAACTGCAGCAAGGGAGATTTAGATTAGATAGGAAAAAACTTTGTAACTATAAGGATAGTTAAGCACTGCAGTAGGTTACTAAAGAAGGTTGTGGAATCCCCATCATTGGGAGTTTTTAAGAACAGATTAGACAAATACCTATCAGCAGTGCTCTAGGTAAACTTGGCTGGATTAGATGATCTCTTGAAGTCCTGTATGGTCCTCCATGCCTATGATTCTATATGAATGTAGTGGGCAGAATTTATAGCTGGAAGCTTTTTATCTTGAGAACATGAATATCTAATAGGAGGGCATGTTCATATTAACCTAGGCTAGATCAACAGTAACAATAAAAATATTTCCCCTTTTGTAACTACTTTTTCTTTACGTACCGGTCATAAAATTTGGTGGACAGCGAAGGGAAAAATCCCAATATATTGCGCATCTGTGATTGGGTCTTCCATAAAAGGGGAAACTAACCCCAAAATAATTTTGTACATTAGTCAACCTTATGCTGAGTATTTTGACTGGGTGTAAAAATCAAAGTGCTTCACATTACAAGTTCATATTGCTTCATCTTAAGTCAGCTTTTAGTATTATAATATTTCCTCTCTCAAGTTCAGAGGGGGTTTTTCTTGTGTTTACTTCCTTGTCTCCAACAAATACCTTGTGATTAGTTTTATCATTCTTTAAAATCTTTTAATAAAAAGGGACATTGATCAAAAATATATTCCAAGAAAGTAATTCTTTTTTTTTTAATATTTTAGTGCACACTTCCAGATATTAGTTTGTTAATTTCCTTTTCAAAACTCATAAAAGTACTGTAGATTTTGCTACACTGATAATAGCTACAAAAAGTAAGTGTTACTTAAAGAGCAAAGATTCTGTAACAAATAAAAACATTAACTCTAATTTTGGAAATACGAGGCTTTGAGCTATCAGAGAAAAAGAAACCCAATTCATTAGCTAGGCATTTTAAACACCTGATTCTGTCTTTCCACTTCTGTCCATTTTTTCAGCCTCTATGTCCAGAATTTCTCATGAATTAAGTACACAAACACATTTCTTGATACAGTTGCAAGTAAAGAAGGCTTGCATGTACTGACCACTATTTCCAAAACATTTCCCTCAAAAGACCTCAGTCCTGTGAATGTTTATGGGTATGCTTAGCTTTATTTGTGTGAACAGTCCCAATGAAGAAAGTAGGCATCAAGTGAAGCACATGGATCAGCATTTAGAGGATCAGGGCTGAAGAGAAGAGTAAGTTGGGGTTTCATAGGTGCAACTGACAGAAAAAATATGCCAAATGTGTGCACTGAAACAAAGTCATACATTTCATGCCCCAGCTAGTACTTTGCTGTTGCTTTTATTTTCGTTGCCTACTGCTTTTGTCATTAGGATGGTTTGATTAATAATGCTAACATCTGAAGTACTTGCTCATTGTTTTCTCAGTCCAAACTCCCGTTGACTTCCACAGAGCCAGGAGCGGCTCTAGACATTTCGCAGCCCTAAGCACGGTGTCATGCCGGGGGGGGGGGGGGGGGCGCTCTGCCGCTCACCGGTCCTGCGGCTCCGGTGGACCTCCTGCAGGCATGGCTTTCGTGCAGCCGAGGGACCAGCGGACCCTCTGCAGGCATGCCGCTGAGGGCACCCTGCCTGCTGCCCTCCCGGTGACCGGCAGAGCGCCCCTCGTGGCATGCCACCCCAAGCATGCGCTTGGCGTGCTGGGGCCTGGTGCCGTACCTGCACAGAGCCTTTGCCTGAGTGAGGACCTGATCCAATAGAAGTGCTGACTGCCTCCTGGGAAGAGCTCAGCACTTTGATGAACTCCTCTCAAGAAGCTTTCTTCACCTTGAGCAGCAAGCAGTAGGGATTTGCGGATTTGACCGATTAAATATCCATATTTTTATTGATTGCAAATGTTTTGAGTTTCTTAGCCTATTGACATGGAAAGCATACCTCTTTACATGTCCCTCACTGAGGGACATCACTCACTTTTAGTGCCAAAATTACCTCCAGCCACACGAGTTTGGTGTTGCCTCCTTTTTGAGATTGATATTTACGTCACAAAGAAAGAATGGTGAAACTGGGGTTATAGAAAGAATTTACCTTAAAAGAATTAAGCTGAGAGTATTTTTAGATGAATTTGTCTGTCATCCTCATGTAAAGTTTCTGTCACACTCTGCATTCCACATTTGAGCTTTAGCATGGGAAGATGCTGGGAATTATGTTAATTGGAAACAGCCAGGAAAGTTCACAAATCGGCCAGGGCTTCTTGTCTGACAATGTAATGCTAACCACTAGCATGAAACAAATGAGTTACATCTGAGCCTTGTTCCTGGTTAAATTGATTTAGATAGATGGAAATTACTTGTTTGAAAATAAATCGGTGTTCATAGATATATGAATTAAAAAGCTGTTAATTTACTTTGATGGATAAGGTCCTTGGTAACGGGCTTCATTTACATGCTGAGGGCACAAATATTATTAATACCAAGGTCAATGAAGAAGAGAGTAGGCCTTCCGAATAATTTATTTTAGTTTTGAAATGTCAGATCCTATACGAGCTAAGAATATAGTATTGATTATCTTGCCATAAACTGACACTAGTTTTGTTTCTCAAAATGAGGTTTTGCATCAGCTCAGTGTGCAAGTGTCATTACATGGTGCAGTGTATCATTCAAAAGCAACATGTAACATTGTGGACAGAAAAGATTAATCTATTTTGCTTGATAGGGAATACCTACTGGTAAGATGAATTATGAAAAAGGAAAATATTTTAATACGAATAAAGAGACAATTAGTCCTTCCCAAGATCTTTTCCACAATTATTCTGTATCTGCTATATTGCAGGAAAAAAATAGGTTGAAGTATGCTATTGGAGCCAGACTTAATTGACAATGCTTCAGCATTATTCAACTATCCATCAGGCCATTTAGTACAAATGGAGTGTCTGTCAGACAGCAGTAACATGCTTTCATTTTTAATGTTTATGTTAATGAGCTATGCTGTTGCAAGCTCCGATAACTCCCATACCAATCTTACTAATGAACTGTTGGACTCAGGTCAGCTGTTCTCAACTGGTGTCAATCATAAAAACAAACATAAAAGATAAGTATACTAGAAAGTCACTGGAAAGAAGACTTAATAGTTAAATTAAGTAAGTTACTCTGTTAATATGGTTTTAAACTATGTTATCATACCCAAGCAGACACACATTAAATATAAAAAAAGTCTGTTAAAAATATTGTTTACATTGCAAAGTCAAGCACTTGAGAGTTAGGAAAGGCCATGTCACAAGGTAGGGCTTCTCCCCAGCTCCCAAAAACACGCTGCCCTACTTACAGTCTCAGGCTGCTTCAGTGTCCAAAACTTAAGCAAAAACATAAACAAATATATAATAAAAAGAAAACAATTCTTCACCTCTCTTTTACCTCTCAGGGTCTCGCTACTTTCCCTCCTAGAGGTCTCTGGCAGTCCTACTTCTTAACTCTGACTCACCAAGTCTCCCTCATCCCCAGGTGCTCTTTTTTAAAGCGCAATCTGGGCTAGCTGATGCACAGGGCTGGCATTACCATGAGGCGAACTGAGGCGGCTGCTAGACTGGGGAGGGCGGGCACTAGGACCCAGAGAGTAGAAAATTGTGTCTGCTGCTGGTGCATATGTATTCTCTCTGCTCTACATGCACAGAGATGGAGGAGTATTGTGCCGGAGGAAGGAGGGCACAAGAGACACCACAAGCCGCAGGAAAAAACATGAGAGGGAATAACAGAAAGCAGCAGGAGCTGCAGGGAGAGAGAGGAGGAAAAAGAGCCTCTTATATACCTCTCTAGCACCCCCACCAGCTTCTCAGGGAGCTTCTTGTTTCCTGCTGCCTCCCTGAGGAGAACAGGCAGTCAACTGAAGTACTAGGAGCCAGTTAGGCCCTTAAGATGCTGCTGTCTTCCCTCACTCAGGCCCTGCTACCAGCCTGCTTATTTGTCCCCTTCAGTTGAGTGTTGAGAGCCACTATAGTTGGCACAGAACAGCAGTCATGAGTGAAAGAAGAAAACGCTCCTCTGTGGCAGCATTCAGAAAAAGAAAGCAAGCAAAGGAAGCTTTTCTATCTAAGCAGGAAGGAGCTCTCCTGAGATACATAGCTACAAATCTTCATGGTGAGCCTTCCGGCGCCAGTGAGGATGTGAGCGGTGAGGAGATGCCTGATCTTCCTGTTAGTCAGAGTGCAGGTGACCTGGCAGCTACTGCAGCATCCACATCTCCATCTCAAATGGATGTAACCATGCACATTTCTGAAAAAAAGTGTAGATCAGAGAAGAGTGTTCTGGAAGTGGAAGAAACAGCTGCTGCTGTTGAATTTAGTTCCTTACATCTAGATCGGGGTAGGCAACCTATGGCATGTGTGCTGAAGGCGGCACACGAGCTGATTTTCAGTGGCACTCGCACTGCCCAGGTCCTGGCCACCGGTCCGGAGGGCTCTGCATTTTAATTGAATTTTAAATGAAGTTTCTTAAACATTTTAAGAACCTTATTTATTTTACATACAACAATAGTTTAGTTATATATTATAGACTTATAGAAAGAGACCTTCTAAAAACATTAAAATGTATTACTAGCATGCAAAACCATATATTAGAGTGAATAAATGAAGACTCGGCACATGACTTCTAAAAGGTTGCCGACCCCTGGTCTAGATGATCCAGGACTGTGGACCCACATGAGCATAGCCTGAGGGACTTCCTTGTACTGCACAGGCCACAGAAAGTGAAAAACTTCATGTTCCCCAAAGACAATGAAAATAGAAGTTTCCATCTAACACAATTTTAGGAAATTTCCATTGTTTGGCACATACAGCTGATCTGAAGTGCTACACAGTGCTAGGTTTTGGGTAGCAAGCAGTCTCACAATGCCAATGAGCCTTTTCAGAACATTTTCCCAGTAAAGAGACTCTGATGCAATCTTCTCTTGATGCTGATCATCTCTGATGGCCTTTAACTTTAGTCTCATCTCAAGCTCTTTCCACCTATGGAATGCTCTCTGGTATGAAATCACCAATGGTGACAAAGTGGAGAGGCCATGGCTTATGTACACAAAAATCCAGAATGCTGCATACTGTTTTTGTTACAAACTCTTCCAGTCTAATGTTCCAGCCACATTAGATTCTACAGGAACAAAGGACTGGAAAAATCTGGCATGCCATGACAAGTTAGCAAATTACCAGAGAGCATTCCATAGGTGGAAAGAGCTTGAGAGGAGACTAAGGTTAAAGGCCACCAGAGATGATCAGCATCAAGAGAAGATTGCATCAGAGTCTTTTTATTGGGAAAATGTTCTGAAAAGGCTCATTGGCATTGTGAGACTGCTTGCTATCCAAAACCTAGCACTGTGTAGCACTTCAGATCAGCTGTATGTGCCAAACAATGGAAATTTCCTTAAAATTGTGGAGCCGATGCCTGAGTTTGATGCTGGAGCATCTAAGAGTCACCACCCAAGAAGTGTACACACACCACTACCTTGGAAGAACAATTCAAAATGAGATCATACAGTTACTGGCAACAAAAGTCAAACAGAAAATTGTGGCGGATCTGAAGTCAGCAAGGTATTACTCTATTACTCTGGACTGCACCCCTGAAATCAGCCATACGGAACAAATGACTTTAATGGTGCGTTTTGTAACAACAGAATCTAGTGAAAATGTCCCTGAAATGGTGACTGTCAGAGCATTTTCTAGAATTTCAAGACATTGATGATACTTACAGGAGCTGGTATGACAAATATGCTTCTAAAGCTGGAAGATATCGCAATTCCTGCAACTGATATGAGAGGTCAGGGCTACGATAATGGTGCCAACATGAGAGGAAAGAACAGAGGAGTGCAGACACGGATCTGAGAGTTAAACCCTCAAGGTTTTTTTGTCCCATGCAGTTTTCATTCATTGAACTTGGTGGTCAGTGATGCAACATCAGATTCTAGTGAGGCTGCTGAATTTTTTAATGTAATTTAAAGCATCTATGTATTTTTCACTGCATCAACTCATCGATGGCAAATTTTGAACCAACATCTGGGAACATCCTCTCTGACACTGATATCACTGAGTGCCACATGATGGGAAAGTCGAGTGGAGGCGATAAAGCCTAACATACACCAAATTGGGAAGATAGATGATGCCATAGTTGCCATTATGGAAGATAATGCTATGACAGGAACTGTTCATGGGAGAACAGCGGCAGAGGGAAATGGTATCACCAGAAACATACATAACTTCAAATTTCTGTGTGGCTTAGTGTTGTGGCATGACATACTGTTTGAAATAAATGTTGTAAGCAAGAGACTCCAAGGTGTTGACCTTGATATATATGGAGCAATGGAAAAACTGGACAAAGCAAAGTCATACCTCGAGTCTTATCAGTCAGATGAGGGATTTCAAAATGTTCTGAAGAGTGCACAGGTGGTGGCAGAGGAACTTCACATTGAAGCTATTTTCCCACCCATTCAAGAATACAAGAGTCACTGAAGAAGACGATATTTTGATTACGAGGCACGGGATAATCCCATAAGAGACCCCAAACAACAATTCAAAGTTGAATTCTTTAACCAGGTGCTAGATTGTGCAATACAGTCAATTGAAGAACATTTCATGTAGCTCAAGGAACACAGCAGTATATTTGGGATGTTGTATGATATTCCAAAACTCCTCACTATACCTGAAGAAGACCTACACCAGCAATGCAGGGCACTAGAGACTGTGTTGACACATGATGATATGCATGATATTGATGAAAGTGATTTAGGTGATGAACTGAAAGCCCTTTCAAGATACATTTCAGCAGGATCAACTCCAAAGGCTGTTCTGGAATAGATGTGCACAAATAAGATGACCACCCTCCTTCCAAATGCTTTTGTTGCTCTACACATACTTCTAACACTTCCTGTAACAGTTGTCACTGGAGAACACAGCTTCTTCAAGCTGAAGTTAATAAAAACACATCTAAGCTCCACAATGACACAGGAGAGGTTGGTTGACCTTGCAACCATCTCAATAGAGCATGAGCTGGCCCAGACTGTGGACCTTCAGCAGGAAGCAGTCCAAATCTTTGCAACCAAGGATACACGGAAATCACCACTTTGATTATTCAAATAGATAAAAATGCCACTGCTTACTATGCAGACAAGAAAAGTTACATTTGCTCTTCAGGCGTTTGAAAGTTAAGTGTTACTTAAAATTTTTGAACAAGGCATTTTAAGTTGTTAGTTCTCCTTTACTGGGGTAGGTAGCAAAGCAGTACCATGAGAGAAGAAGAACAGGAAGAAGGCAGAATTGAGACCTTTCAAAGTTTTGGACCAAGCGAGGGGCCATGGGGGCATCATTTGAGCTCCCCACCTCAAGTGCCAAAATGTTGTGGGCCGGCCCTGCTGATGCAGCAAGGTGCACTGGCCCTATTCCCTTTTAGAGGGCTAGTGTCATCCTGCATCACTTCTTCCCATTCAGGCTTAGCTAACCCCTTGAATAAGCCTTTTAAAACCCATCCTTAGTCCAGTCCAACCCCCAAAGTGGACTCTCAAATGTTCTCCACATTCCCTACCGATGTTTACTCCAATTATTCCATGTACATTCAGACACAGAGGGTTCCTCAAAGTCTTAAAAAAACAAACAAACAAACAAACAAACAAAAACAGTCCTGGAGGAAACAAGTCCCCAGTCCTTGCCACTCTGGGTTTTATGCTAGCCCTATCGTTCGTGCCCGCATGAGGGAACCACCATTAGGGCATCATCCCCATCTCTGGCCTTACCAGTGTTTTTTTCAGTCTGTAGTTGCTCCAGCTTTTCCTTCAGCTGGCTGATTTAAAGAATAACTCATCTCTCCCTTGGAGCACCTCTTACAAACCTTGGATATATTTCAAATCCCACTCATCCTCCAGGGGCTCAACCTGTAACTTCAGCTCAAGTATTTCTTTTAGCTACTCCTTCCCTTTTAGGGCTTGCTGCCAGCACTGTTCAGAAGCAGTAAGCTCCACCCACCGCTTTTCCTTCACAAAAAACAGGCCTTGCCTCTCCTCCCCGCTCATGGTGTGCTCATGCATTTAGTGTTGCAGCATCCATTTTTTCCTGCAACCTCTATACCTCTGCCCTTCTCAAAGACACTGTTCTTCTGAGGCCCTCTGGGTCCCTGCTGCACATTCATCAGCTGAAGGCCTGTCTGGGTCCTCGCTTTTAAGTGTTTCGCCTCCACCATGAGCTTCCACTCCCCTGTACCTCTCTGCCTTTACAGGCGCAGTCCTAGCATCCCTCACCATGCCCTGGCTTTGGTGCAGTGCTCTCCTGCTCACAGCCACCTCAGTCCTTACAGCTAGAGTGCAATCTCCACTTTTCCCAGTAGGAACTCCACAGTCTCTCTATTGCCTGCTGTCATCTCCAGGGCTTGAGAGCTGACAAGCTCCTTCTTCAGCCCTGGCTCTCTGGTTTGGAGACATGAGCCAGCAAACCCCTTTTACTTCTCTCCTGCCTTCAGCCTCTTCCTGCTGCCCTCTGGGACTCCTCTAGTCCCCTGTTCTCTCGCAGTTGTCACCTGCCCTTCCAAGTTGAACCAGTCTGCTCTGACTCACTAGGACTCTCCTGTTTCTTCTATGCTCTGAACAGTTGAGCCAGTCTTAAAAGCACAGTTCACATAGGGACAAATGCTTCTTATATGTCTTTCTTGCCCTGAGGCAAAACATTCCCTCCTTTGGGCCGCATGTTGCATGATCCTCAAATGCCGCTTTACTGTTTTATACCTGTGCCCACTGATCTTTTCCCTTTGTGGGATCTCCAGGAAGTACTGCTGCTGCTGTTCCTTGAGTATGGATAGTCACTTCTGTAGATCAAGCTGCACCTCCTCCTGCTGCTTTAGTCATCTGGCCTCTTGCGGAAACTGGAGCAGGAACTCTTGCAGCTGCAGCCATTCTTCCATGCACCAACTTGGGAGGATGGATCTACCTTTAGCAAGGCAGGCTTCCACATACTTCAGCTCCATCAATTCCTGGTCACCCAAATTGGGTTGAGGGTATCAGTCAAATCTAAGTTTCAATTTCCCCTCAGTTCCTGGGACCAATTGCCTGTCCACATTCTCCACCATGTATAACTAGGCAGGGCTCCTCCCCAGCTCCCAAAGATACTGCCACACCCACAGTCTTTCGAGGCAGATTTACTATGTCAATCTTAAACAGAACAAACAAAAACAAACAGTTTCAGTCCACCAATTTTTCCCTTCTACATCACATACTCTGACTCCATCCTCACCCAGGGAACTCTTGACAGTTCTGCTCCCATCTCTTCTGCCTTCTTCCCTGAGCACCACCCCCCAGGGCTTTTCTCCCTGAATTCCCCTTTTCAGAATAGGTCCTCTCAGGGGACTCTGGCCATCCTGCAGCTTCCTAGCTCTGACTCACCAGACATCCCTTTTCCCTAGGCCCAGGTGCCCTCTTTTAAAGCCTAATCCTGTCCAGTTGATGTGGCACAGGTACACTGGCCCTGCTCCATCTTTGACGGGCCAGTTTAAGGTTGCCTGTGCAACCTTAAATCTGCCCACTTGTTCCTCTATCCTGTTCACTGAATGAGGATGAGGCAAGGGCTCTACAGAACAAAAATATCTGTATATGAGTATGTAATTAAGATTATACCATATTGCATATTCATCAGAGAGAGAATTCAGATTTCAGGGGCAACCTACATACTGGCAACTCTTAAATTTTTGAGTGCTTGACTTTGCAACCCAAATAATGTTCTTTTAACATATTTTTAAATGTCATTTCCTAAGTTCTTTTTTAAAAAGGTAAAAAACAAAATTACATGCTACTGTACATGAAAAGGATGTGAACTCTGAACCTTTCACACTGGTACAGAGTTCAACTACCTGAACTACAGGACAAACTGCTTTAGCAAGCCATAGGTAAAGGTTATCATACTGGTTGGGAAAGTGGGAAGGTAGGCTTTGGTGCCCAGTTGTTTGGTCTAGCCGATGAATGGGGAGGAGGCGGCGGCGGCCTGGGCACTGTTCTCTCTTCTCCCACCCCAGGATAGTCTTACTGAGGTCATGTGCTGGGTTCAGGGGCAAGTGGTTGGGCAGAGTCCAGCTGGTTCTCTCTCACCCCCAACTACAGCTGCCTCAGCAACTTTCAGGCATTCCCAGTATAGCGTGTCCCCTACACTCCCAGACCAGGTTGAACTATTTCACATTAGATCATTTTATTGAAATTTGTCAAGGATCAAACTATGAACACACAGCACACAAAAGCCCATGGCTTGATTGGCTGCCAGGACCTCACACTCTGGAGTGCTAAACCTTTAAAAAACAACAGGGCAATGGAAAATACAGCCATGTGCTGCTGCTTTTGGTGACACTTTGAGCCTGGCCCCAGAATGTTCAATGATACTGGCAAGCTGCCAACATTTTCCTGCGCAAAGCACACAACAGAAAGGAAATGGTAATTTTCATAGTGTATAATTCAGCCAAACTTGAATGGTATTTCAGAAGGACAAAGAAAAGGCACTTCTCTAAGGCTTAAAGATTAATCTGGGGAGTAAAAGGGGTAAAAGCCAAATTACAAGGGAACAAACAGAAGAAGACCAAGAGAGTAAAATAAGTTTGGTAGCAGATAGAAACAGGGGAGTAAATTAGAGGAAGGTTTTTTCCTATTTTAAGGAAAACAAAGGTGTATTGCAAAGAGGATGGAAAAAAACCCACATGGTAGAAACAGATTAGAAAGTGAATAAGTTACATATTTATGAGAAAGTAAAGGTCTATTTTAATTGATTTTCCCCCAGTGGAATTAGTAAAAGCTTGCTTTCTTGAAAATTAAGGAATACATGGCAGTTATTGATTGTGCTGCCATAGACTGGCAAAGGTGCCAGATTTTACCTGTGGCTACTAACATTTAATATCCCAAGCATGTGCAGAAATACGAAAAGCTGACACTGTTAAGCACTTACAACAGTTGCAATCAAAGAAAATGACTCACTAAGTAAAAGAAAAAGTTTTACGCTTTTCTTCAGGAAACAGTAATTCCAGTTCAAAAGTCAAGTCATACTAATAAAGCATAATGCATCTTCACAAGTACTCATGAATTTTATAAATGTATTTTTTACTTTAAAATGTATGAATACACAGTCCCATGTTTCCACCACTGCTGTTAGTTAATATTTAAATTGATTCCGATTTTGAAAAACCTCTCTCTATTTACTTTTAAAGTTACTCATATGTAAGGCTTTAAATTAAAATAGAATAGCTATTTTGTACAGCACTGCAATTATAACCAGCATAAATGAAACTCAGCTGAAGACACAACAGCTGTTTAAATATGAACAATGTTATTTAAAGGCAGACAATACTTATGGACATATTTCATAACACATGAAAAAGACTGAACTTTCATTCCAGTTACCAGGAGGATGGAATCATTAAAGATCACTAATGTGTATGTATATTATTGCATATTTTAATCTAGAACTTGTACAGTGATTACTCCTGTGCTTGATAATGTTTTCACCCCTCAGCCATGAGGCCTACTACAGACCAAACTTGTCCAATCTGCAACAACAGCTCCAGAATTTGATGGAGTAACTAAATAGATAAAGGGAGATCTTCTGATTTAATTTATCTTGATTTTAGCTGAGTTTTTGATAAAGTATCTCACAAGAAGCCAGTATAAAATGGTCAAAAACGCTTCAGTTCATAGTGGACTGGAGAAATGGAGTAACAAATGGCTCGCTTCAAATAAACCACCAAGCAGACATCAGCCGATAATGACTTCCAGCCACTAGAGGCTTGCTGAATTTGAACTGTTAACATATGCGCCATTTTTGTTTAAAGTTCATATTAATGATTTAGAAATGGATTTGAAATGAATAATGATCAAATTTTCAGATGAGACAAGTCTTGGAGGGGGTTAGCAGGAGAGACATTGCCAGACTAAGAAGAGCATGAAAATAGGACAGGAATATGGGGTGAACATGAAATCATAACATTTAAGATTAATAAGTGTTACACACCTGGTGAAAGCAAATCAAAAAGCAATACAAGCCTATATCCTGCATTTCAGGTTACACTGTTGAAATCAGCATCTGATAATTTGAAGATAGAATACCAGTGTGTGACAACTGTTAAAAGAAAAGGCCAGTAAGGTCTTAGGATGCATATGGAAAGGGATTAGTTATGAATCAAAAGAAATAATGGTTACATTAAACCAAATCCTCATGTTTAAGGCTATATCCAGCCTCCCCAAATTTTTAATCTTTGAAATAACTGTCCATATGATTTTAAGAGTTGAAATCTCTACGGTTGTGAACTTAAGATTTCCATACATAAAGCAGATAAAAATTGACAATAATTTACCCTTTTAATGGAAGAAATGGTGTTCCTGTCAATCTTTAGATAGGCAACTTGAAGAGATGATTAAACTGTACACAATAATTTTATTTACTCAGAAACAGGGTAATAGAGGATGACTATATCTGAACTGGAATAATATAAGGAAGATATAATGGTGCATATTAAAGGAAAATCAGTGATAATCCAAGAGGAAGGAGGGTAGTCGGCTGTGTACTCTCAACTTCACATGAGCCACTGTCAGCAACAAAAGCGGATATATTTTTGATAGAATATCACAAGGGAAACCTATCTTTTGACAAACTTGAGTTCGCAGGAACCACCTACCACATGTGGGCTACATTTCCCATGGCTCAAAACACTGCTTTCTCTGAAGAGATACCATTCCTGGAGGTCCAGTATCTCTGACAGGTAAAGGTACAGACAAGGAAATCTTAAAATCATTTTCTGTAATTCATACTTGTCATGCTAGCTTCTAGGTTCTTCCTGCAGGGAACCCTGATAGAGAATACAAATTTTAGTTAGTTTCTGATTGTTGTTTTCTCTGTGCTTTGTTAGTTCCCAATAAATACTACTTTTTTGTTTAATTTAAACTGAATTGGGTGTTGATAGCGAAGTAGTAACAGGCTTCCACTGAGGCAAAGAAAAGATGACTGAATATAGAGTCTTCCCCCAGAGCAGGGCCAGTTAGCACTGGAAAGTTAAATAACTCACAGATGCAAGGTACAAACATTACCTTGTATGCCACAGTGGGAATGTCATGTCCACTCCTGGACTCCAAGTTTAAGGACATTCATATTCTTGAAAGGATGCAAAGGAGGGCTGGAGGGTTTATCTGGGGATTAAAAAGTTATTTTATGATGAAAGGCTTCAAGGAGTTCTGAATATGTCCAGCATTTAAAGAAAGAGTAAAAGGGCGCTTGATCATAGCATGTATTGGCATTCTTGAGAAAGAGCTGATTATAGAAAATAGCTGAATTGGAAACTGGAAAAAGGAGTAACATGACATATCTGAGAGAAGGGAGAAGATGCATTTCTATGCTGTCACAAGAGGTGACTGGAGAAGGAGCACGTAGGAAAAAGAATGATAATAAGATAATTGACACGTACTTACATTTTCAGTAACATTACTGGGTCTTCCTGCTGCTGAGCAGCGTGTTCCTCCCAGTGGATGCTGGATGGGCTAGATGGATCAGTACTTATCTACACCCTTAACAGACAATGTGCCGTTTTAATTGAAGTCAGTGGAAATATGTGATTGAACAGGATTTAGCCCGCAGTTTTATTTTCATAACAGTCCCAAGTATGAATTGGTAACATTCAAAATAATGTGGTATTTCAAAATGGTTAACCTTTTAATTGCTGAACATTTAAAAGACTAAGCCATTGCTGGGAATCTATGGGTTAGAAGCGTTATTCCTGCAACATGTGCTATCAATTCTTACTTGGGACTGTAATGAAAAATATGCTATGGACCAAATCTTGAGTGTCTCACTCATATGAGCTGTGAGTTCAATTTGACTTCAGTTTGTCCTCCCACACTTCTGTACAGCTATTCTCCTCACCAAATGGCTCTATTTCTCATGCCTCATTGAGTCCAATGACGATAACTGCAATGCCTATCTGCCACCTTTGACTCTGCCCTTGAGTTATTTCAGACTTTTCTAAAGAGAAGACTGACAAAATCTGGCATGAGTTTATTTCTTCCTCCTCCTTCCTCCTGTGTTTTCTTTTTTTCTCTTAGCTGCTGACTAAAGTGTTTCACACTCTGCCTCCAACCTTTTTATGACCTTACCTTGACCCTGTTCTCTTTTGACTGTTGCACTCCCTTGCTGCTACTGCTATCCCTCCCTCTTCCTTATCAACAATCTCACTTTCTCTTCTGACTCCTTCCCCTCCAGTACAAGCATGCTACAATAGTCCACATTCAAAAAAACAAAAACAAAAAACCAGACCTTACCGTTGTCTCTTTATCTACCATCTTATTCATCCCCTTCACCTTATAACTACTTTGTTTCCTATGACGCTGTCCTAGATGCTCTCCAGTCTGGACATTGTCCTCCCCTACTCCACTGAAACAGGTTCCAGTGATCTCTTCCCAACCAACTCACTCTTAGGGCCTCTATTCCTCATACTCCTTGACTGCTCTACAGCTTTTGGTATTATCATCTACTCCCTGTTCCTTGATATCCTTTAGATTTTGTGGTCTTGTCTTTTCTTGGTTTTCACCTTTTAACTACTCTTCCAGCATCTCCTTTTG
The DNA here is from genome assembly GCF_025201925.1 of Gopherus flavomarginatus. NCBI lineage: Eukaryota > Metazoa > Chordata > Testudines > Testudinidae > Gopherus > Gopherus flavomarginatus. Next base: position 76,503,467 of record NC_066617.1, on the reverse strand, counting down.
TGGTTCCTCCTTCCTCTTCCCCACAGCATTCAGTCCTTGGTCACCTTCTCTTTAACTTTATCCCTGGGGGACCTCATGTAGGTTCAACTATCTTATCTATGCCTATGACTCATATCTATTTCTCCCCAACTGTTCACTCTCCTCTTTTATATCTAACTATCTTTCCAATGTATCATCCTGGGTGACCTGCTATCAGCTCAAACTTAATGTTGCCAAACTTGAAGTTCTTATTTTTCTTCCCAAATGCTTCCCTCTTTCTTGCTGTGGACAAAGCCCTTATTTTCCCCATTACTCAGGCTCATAAAACTTGGTCACATTCTACCTTTCTTGCACACAATGAGCTGCTACTAAGGGCTGGTTGCCACTATGGGGAGATTGACACTGCTGCAATCGATGCAGCAGGGATCGATTTAGCGGGTCTAGTGAAGACCTGCTAAATTGATGGCAAAGTGCCCTCTGATTGACCCTGGCACTCCAGCTCTCCAAGAAGAGTAAGGGAATTTGACTGGAGAGTATTTCCCGTCGACTCGGCACCGTGAAGATGCTGAGGTAAGTCAACCTAAGCTACGTCAACTCCAGCTATGTTATTTATGTAGCATAAATAGCATAACTTGGGTCAACTTACCCCTGTAGTGAAGACAAGCCCTAAGTCCTATCACTTCTTCCTCTACAACACAGTAAAAACCTCCCACCCCTAACCCTTCTTTCTCAACAGCCAAAACATGTGAGGGTCTGGTCATTTCCTGCCTTCATTATTTAAACTCTCTCTGGCTTCCCTGTTAGCACATTGCTGTATTATAGGTGGACTTCAGCGAAGCAGCTAAAGTTATCTTCCTCATCCAAGCAGATCACATAATTATCCTCTTGAAATTCCTATCATATCAAGTATAAATTATTCCTTCTCACCTTCACGTCCCTGCTCCAAGCTACTCCTCAGAGCTTGTTTGTTCCTCACCCTATTGGTGATGCCAGCCTCACCCCTCTGTGAAGCTCCTTTTCTAACTCCTGGCTTTGTGACCTCTTCCAAGCTGCCCCCAAGGCAACCACGGTGCCACAGCTGCCTCTACTCTTCTCTCCAATTCAAACTTCTAAACACTATTGCGTGAAGTCACAAACACTAATCCACATTGGTTAAATAGTCTCTTCACCTCAATATTGTATTAGAGGGGAAGGAAACACATTTGCTAACTTAACAAAAACCCATACGCCTTCTAGTGCATCTTCTTTTACATACCTGTCTTTTTGTCTGAAAGACTTCGAGCCGGAGATATTTTTGTGTCTTGTACAGAGCTGTACATCTTTGGTGTTTATCTAAATATATATTAGATGAATAGGATTTTATCTTACATAGATGAGTGTTCAGACTGGGGAGTGTATAGATTAGGTATAGGGACCTAACAAGCTTTCTATTAGACTACTACCTTGCATTTCACAACACCCACAACAAAAGCTGTCAGACACTAACACAGAGGTGTTGGTGCCTTCAAACATCAACTTAAAAATTAACTGCCACCACCAAGCTGAAAGGAGTAAAAAACCACACACAAGAGGTTGGAGGAAAGAAATTTAAAAAAAAAAAACCAGCAACACCTAGTACATCTAAAAGTGAAAGTGATGTAAAATGTCCTAATATAAACTTTAAGGAATCTGTTGATATTTTTGCATCAGTTAACTCTTCTAGCACTGCGTCTGCAAGAAACCTTGTCATGCATTTTAATAGTCTGCTATTGCTGTTCTCATTCCATTCTATCTACAAATAGCTGTGTCATAAACATTAAAATGGACAGTGTCCCAGCACTATGTTTTTAAAAAATGTCCCAACTGTAATAGAATTTCTTTAAAAAGTTGTAATTCTGTAGCAGTGCAAGGCAATATTGATTCCTGCCTGCTGCCACAACCAGCCATGCAGCACTGAAAGTATTACTGCTTCGTCTGCTCAATCAGTTCACCACTAACTCAAACTCTATGGCACACAAAAGTGGATGTTAAAAGAAATTGGGTTTTTATTTTATAGAGGTCTTAATTAACTGCTACTCTTTTCTACCCTTAAATATACTGCTTTCTAATGAGCTGAAAGTAAAGTGAATGACTCTTTTACAGCTAGACTGTCAGGAGTCATGCCATTTCAGATAAATCGTCATGGAAAGTGTAAAAAGTAGCTTTAACATTTACAAGATCTGAATACTAGAAGTACTGCCAACATTTAGCACCAAGTTCTCCCTACAGATTTGTTTCAGAGAAGCCAAACCAAGAGAAAATTGGGCCCTTACATTTCCAATACAAAGTATTTTTATGCCTATTCTGATCTTTGAGAGCCTTCTAAAAAGTCATTTTTGTGCTAACAGAGGACTTCCTGAAAAGGAGACTCTGGGTGATATTGACATTTTGTAGGTGCACTTGTTCTCAACTTAAGTCCCTATTTAACAAAGCTCCTACACATGCACTTAAGTGCCTTTAACCTTTGTCAATGAGACAGCAGTTATTTAAACGTTAATGTTAATCAAGCGGGAAATATATATTGCCAGATTCTAGCTCTGTAGGTGCCTTGTTCCAGTCCAGAACAGAGGAATCTCTGGGTGGTAAAGGGAGTGTGTCAGAGGATGTGGTCTGGAGCAGTGCTGTGCTCCAGTGATCTTCAGCCCCTGGGATGGCACCTCAGAGACTTCTGCAGTCAGACACAAGTTAGAGCAGCAGTCAGGTTGCTCTAATATCCACTGGGTGCTAAATTAGGGACAGAAACTGAGAATAGAGGTAAAGTAAAGTCAAGTCATCTGTGCCCTGCACATTGTCCTGCACTGACTAGAATTAGGCCAGATGCAAAGTACAAGGCCACAAGGTTTATGGGTCCAACCTTCCCCCATTTCAAAGAAAGATAGAGCAACAAATCAACAAACCAAACAACCACCAAAGCAAAGAGAAAAAAAGAAAAAAAAACACTGAAAGATTTTGAAAAGACTAGTGATGTGGGGGTGCCTCTATTTTTGGGGTATCCAATTTGAGACAACTTAAAGGGTCCTGATTTTGAGGCCTCATCTAGGTATCTCCAGTTGGGCACCCAAAAATGAGCCACTCCGAATGAGTTGACACTTTTGAAAATCTTGGCCCACGCTTTGATTCACAAAGCCTTCTGGACTTCAGCCTCTCACACACTGGACTGTTTTCTAGAACCATACTGAGTTCATAGCTAAGGCAGTTTCAATGAACAGATATCTTAAGAGTCTGTCATAATTACATTAAAAGTGGAAAACAGTCTATTTACAGAGTCATAATTCAAATCTTGCCTGGTAGTATGCAGAATCAATCTGACTTCAAAAAGATTACAATGTTTTTTTACTAAAAGGCAGAAACAAAAACATAGAGCCTGATAATGTAAGGTGCTGAGCACCCTCAACTAGGTGAATTTGACCAATAATTAAGATATACTGAAATAGAATTTGGCCAATAATTAAGATTTACTGGTCCATAGCCTTGTAAAAGCAGACTTCCAGGGCACATCCTACATAACAGTGGTATAAAGATTCAATCTCTTTCTCTATGAAAGAGAAAACCTCTTTTCTAGGGAAACAAAATAAATAAATGAAATTAATTATAGTTTTACTGTACTATCCCTACCATGGTAATATCAAACCTCTATATAGCACTTTTCATCAGTAGATCTCAAAGTGCTTTATAAAAGAGGCCAGAATTGTTATCCCCATTTTACTGATGGGGGAAACTGAGGCAGAGAAAGCCAGTGTGACTTATATAAGGTCACTCAACAGCCAGGCAAGGAATAGAACCCCAAGTCTCCTGAATTCCCATCCAGTGCACTAGTTGCTAGGGGATTAGGCCTCAGAAGATAAGAAAGCTGTACATATTATAAAATGAAATGGACCTTTCTGTATTTGCTGTCCTGGCAAATAAAATTCAGATCCTGATCGAATATGACTTTTAAAGAGCTTGCACAGTTTCTGCAAGAGAAGGATGTGTTTAAAGCCACTTACCTAAAATTCTAAATGCTTAAAACATACTTCCTGTCCTAAACTGTGATGTTCCTGTATAATGTTGAGAAACTACCATACTCTGTTCCACTCTAGAGGTTGCGGTATTCTGAGTAAATACACATATTACTGCAGGGGAAATTTTACACATAGGCGAACACTATAAATAATAATCTAAATTAGTGTCTTTACAAAATGAGCCCTTACAAATAGTACTTTTGGCTCATTAATGATCCTAAGTGATCGGAACCTCAGCTTTTAAATTAATCTGATGGAGAATTTCAAAAGGTGCCCAATTCCCATTGCCTAAATGTCATTTGTACTTTTTGAAAAATTTCCCCTCATGTCTCCAACAATACAGACCCACTTTACTGAGATATTGAAACTACACACATTTATTTATACCACATATACAGTCAATATAAGCATGGATTAAATTCCATTATTACTGTAACCATAGAATAAACAGTAGAACCATGAAATAAACTGCTGTTATTCTGCACCTTTGAACTCTCTCATATTCTAATCACTATTGATACTTCGTATATGCTAACATGCCTTGCAGCTGAAGATGATCAAAATTGCTTCTATTTCTTCTATGATTCCAACATATCAAATTCTAATATTTAAGAAGCTATTTAGAATCTTTCAAAATTTATTTCTCCTTCCCCTTTTCAGCCCTCCACCAAATACGGACCAGATGAAAACAGAGAAGCAAGTTACTCTGGTTCAAGATCAAGGACTGGAAATATTCATGTTTATACCTGTGACAGTTTATGGTCTGATAGTGTGACTTGCTTTGCCTACAAATACATTCTGTTCACTGGCAAGTTGAGATTCCAGACTTACCAGTGAGAAACAACATACATTTTGGTTCATGGAAGGTTGCAAGCTCTCAGACCTTAAAATAATGAATTCATGATTTATAAAATAGTTACTGAAGTTCACTTTAAGAGGTTTTAAAAATGTAATAGCATTTCTCCCCTCTGTATATGGGAACTAATGCAAATTGACTTTACAGTTAAGAGGATATGAAAAATAATACTTTTACATCCATCCAAAAAACTGAAACTCAACAAATTTTCCAATATAACTTCTCTAAAATATATTATATAAACACAATACATGGTGTGCTGCAGAATAAAAAAAATTAATGCACACTCGGCTGGAATGACCTACATAACTCACTCATTAGTAAATCTGATCACTGCAAATTCATGCTTATAAAATCATGATACTGTACTGCCACATATTACCATGTGTCTCACTCTGTGTGCGTGCAAGAGAGAGAGAGAGACACACACACCGACCATAATTCATTATTCACACAGGATTTTTTAAAAATCAGTTATTCCTTCCCTCAGCCTAACTAAGTACTGGCAAATGATATAGGAATTGTTAACAATTTAGTTGCAAAGACAATATGATCATTAAATGAATTTTTTAGTTTTAAGTGATGCTATACTAGTTGCACAGCCAGAGTTAACGTAGCATATAAATTGAATAAGCTGGAGGCAAGAGTTCAGGGCAACTCAATAAATATAACATCAGACCATTTATAGCATAGTCACCTAGGTACTGAAATGGATGGTCAAGAGCCAAACCATTTCAGAACCACCAACCAGGAGAAGAGGAGATGATCAGAAAATATTTATATTTTCAAAGCATTTTTTTTAAAGTAGAAATCAAGAGCATTTGTTCAGGGAGGATTAGATGTAACATGTTGAATCTTTCATCTTGAAGCTAGAAATATATTGTTATTCCTTCTCCCAAAATCACAGCTATAAGACATAATAAGTTATTAATGAATGTAAATTATAAAGAATGAGTAGAAAGCACATGCCATGATGACTTTTAATTTACTATTCCCTCCATCCCTGTGGGAGATCACACTGACACACTTTATTCTGCTATTAAACTTACCTTTTCCATACAATTTCACCTAAAGTTTGCATCTAGTGTTGAAAATCTTTATTGTAAAGTGATTTTAATTAGGCATTTTTATAGCATTACAGATCCAGTATATACTAGACTTTGTTCAATAATGATTTAGAAACTCTTTGATGTGCCCTGTGGTCCTTGATTTTAAATATTTAAATTATTTCATCATGCAAATAATTAAAGCAAAGGATGCACTTAAAGTAGAATTACAAAACCTTGAAATTACCTAAAGCAAACCTCTCAGTTAATCTAATCATTCGCTTAATCCATGCAAATTAAACATTCCCAGGCTTTCTAAATTGGAGGAAGAGACTGCCAAAAAATTAGCATTTACTACAAAAAAGAGTAAGTGAAAGCTGAAAGAAACATCTAGACGAAGAACTGAGAGTCACAACAAAGAACCAAAAAAATTCTTTTGTTGCCTTAATCATAGAATCATAGGACTGGAAGGGACCTCGAGAGGTCATCTAGTCCAGTCCCCTGTACTCATGGCAGAACTAAGTATTATCTAGATATCCCTGACAGGTGTTTATCACTGGAGATTTTTAAGAGCAAGTTAGACAGAGATTCCACAGCCTCCCTAGGCAATTTATTTCAGTACTTAACTTCCTAACTGTCAGAGTGGTTTTTCCTAATGTCCAACCTAAACCTCCCTTGCTGCAATTTATGACCATTGCTTCTCGTCCTATCCTCAGAGCAGGGGTTCTCAGACTTTTGTACTGGTGACTGAGTGCGACCTCCCCCTTATACATTAAAAACACTTTTTATATATTTAACACCATTATAAATGCTGGAGGCAAAGCAGGGTTTGGGGTGGAGGCTGACAGCTTGTGACCCCTCCCATGTAATAACCTCACAATCCCCTGAGGGGTTCCGACCCCCAGTTTGAGAACCCCTGCCTCAGAGGTTAAGGAGAACAATTTTCCTGCCTCCTCCTTGTAACAACCTTTTTATGTACTTGAAAACTGTTACCATGTCCCCTCCCAGTCTTTTCTTCTCCAGACAAACCCAATTTTTTTTTAAAGTATCAGAGGGGTAGCCATGTTAGTCTGGATCTGTAAAAGCAGCAAAGAGTCCTGTGGCACCTTATAGACTAACAGATATATTGGAGCATGAGCTTTCGTGGGTGAATACCCACTTCGTCGGATGCATGTCAATTTTTTTAATCTTACCTCATAGGTCGTGTTTTCTAGAATTTTAGTAATTTTTTGTCATTTTCCTGAAATGTGGCACCCAGAGCTAGACACAATACTTCAGTGGAGGGCTAATCAGTGCAGAGTAGAGCAAAACAATTACTTGTTGTGTCTGGGTTACAACTCTCCTGCTAATACATCACAGACCGATGTTTACTTTTTTTGCAACAGTGGTACGTTGTTGACTCATATTTAGCTTGACCCCTAGATCCCTTTCCGCAGTACTCCTTCCTAAATAGTCATTTCCCATTTTGTATGTGCGCAACTGACTGTGTCTTCCTAAGTGGAGTACTTTGCATTTGTCCTTATTGAATTTCATCCTATGTACTTCAGACCATTTCTTCAGTTTATCCAGATCATTTTGAATTTTAATTCTATCCCCCAAAGCACTAGCAACCCCTCCTTGCTTGGTATCTTCCGCAAACTTTATAAGTGTACTCTCTATGCCATTATCTAAACCATTGATGAAGATATTGAATAGAACTGGACTCAGACCTGATCCCAATGGGGGTCCACTTGATATGCTCTTCCCTGCTTGACTGTGAACCACTGATAACTGTTCTCTGGGAATGATTTTCCAATCAATTATGCACCCACCTTATAGTAGGTTGTATTTTCCTAGTTTGTTTAGGAGAAGCTCATGCGAGCGGTGTTAAAAGCCTTTCTAAAGTCAAGATATACCACATCTACTGCTACTCCTCTATCCACAAGGCTTGATTTGTTCTTGACAAATCCATGCTGTTACTTATCACCTTATCTTGTAGGTGTTTGCAAATTGATTGCTTAATTATTTGCTCAATTGTCTTTCCAGCTACTGAAGTTAAGATGACTGGTCTGTAATTCTCCAGGCTGTCCTTATTTCCCTTTTTTTTTTTTAAATAGATGGACACTATATTTGTCCTTTTCCAGTCCTCTGGAATCTCTCCTGTCTTCCATGACTTTTCAAAGATAATTGCTAATGGCTCAGATATCTCCTCAGTCACCTCCCTGAGTATTCTAGGATGTATTTCATTAGGCCCTGCTAACTTTAAGACATCTAAGTAATTTTTAACTTGTTCTTTACCTATTTTAGCATCTGTTCCTACCTCATTTTCACTGGCATTCACTATGTTAGATGTCCAATCACCACTAATCTTTTCAATGAAAACTGAAACTAGTCATTTAGGACTTCTGCCATTTCCATATTTTCTGTTATTGTTTTTCTCCCCTCCATGAGGAATGGGCCTACTCTGTTCTAGCCCATTCCTTCAACTCTTACTCCAGCTGAATAGTACAGACTCATGCAAGCAAACCTATTAAAATGGAATCCACCTGTGACCAGGGCCGCCTAGAGGGGGGAGGGCAAGGGGGCAATTTGCCCCAGGTGCCCCCACGAGAGTTTTTCGGGGCCCTGGAGTGGGGTCCTTCACTTCCTCCGGAGGCCCTGGAAAACTCTCATGGAGCCTGGGCCTCCGGAGCTTCTTCCGCTCCCGGTCTTTGCCGGCGGGAGGTCCTTCCACTCCAGGCCGGAAGTATCCCCCGCCACCAAATTATCACTGAAGCAGGACCCGCCGCTGAAGTGCAGCCGGGTGTTTGGTGGTAATTTGGCGGCGGAGGGCCCTTCCGCTCTGGGATCCACAGCCGAAGTGCCCCGAAGACCCACTGCACGGCTCCCCCCCGCCGCCGAATTACCGCCGAACACCCGGCTGCACTTCGGCGGCGGGTTCCACTTCGGCAGTAATTCGGTGGGGGGGGGCCCTCGCCGCGGGTCTTTGGGGCACTTCGGCGGTGGGTCCCGGAGTGGAAGGACCCCCTCGCCGCTGAATTACTGCCAAAGCAGGGGGCCCCCGCCGAAGACCCCAGGCCCCTGGAATCCTCTGGGCGGCTCTGCCTGTGATCCTCATTGTGCCAACTGGCAGAGGGCACAGAGGTAAATCAGTGGTACAGGAATCCCCTGGGTCTGGTGTCTATATCCTAGTCTCCCAAAGAATGTCACTTAAGGTCTCTAATGAAAGCCTACACCACACTGGTCATCATTATCATTGGTATATTGGAAGATATGTTGGAAATTATTTTCTTAAGGCCTTAGAGTTAAAGGGAGTGTGCATTCTTGAGAAAAACTTCTCCAGATGGGACGTCAGAGATGCTTATCTCCTTACTTAACCATTGTGTAGTGTGTATCTTATAACAGAAGTCTATTACTGTACCAAGTCAAATGCTAAGGAAGATCTTGTGTGTGTGTATGGGGGGGGGGCTCCAAAAGAAAATTAACAGTGTGGGGTGACCCTGTCTTCAGGTGAAGATTGAAAAGTCTTGTATACCTGGGATGAAGATGAACGCCCCCACCCCCGGTATCCTTTGGTCTGAGAAGGCAATTGCCAGCAGGCTTTATCTTATGAAAAAAAGATCTCAGCCAACCTTGGCAAAAATGCTGGGAAAAGGATTTGGGGTAAGCTATGCTGTAGTAGACAGGGGAATGTCTTGTGAGTTAAGTTTAGGCTCTAGAAAGCATGTTATGATTTTGTTTTATATATAACCATTTATTTCCAATATTCTTATGTGCTATCATTTGAATCTCTGTTCTTTGATAACAAATTTATTCTTGTTTTCACTTCAAATATATGAGTGCTACGTGTTAAGTGGAATGGTGATCCTGGGTTAAAACTAGTAAGCCAGTATGTACGACTCCTTTGGGAGTAGAGAATCTGACTGAGTTCAGTGGAACAAGGAGTGGACACTACAATGGGACACTTGAGGACTATTCTTTTTGAAACGTGCCGTGAGATCTTTAACTACCACCTGCATAGCCTGAGAGAAGGGGTTTTGGTTGAATATTTCACACCTTTATATCCCTAGCCCATCCAGGATAATACAAAACCTACCCAGACACAAAGGGACTGATTCTTCATTGCCATGTACCTTGACCAATTGAAAATGACTATGCCAAGCAGGTATAAAATACTAGCAAATCCAAATGAGAGTGTTTCACTCTGTTTTTGCACAGGTGCGACCATGCAAGGTTTAAGGCAGTGGAGAGTCACACCCAGTATGACAAAGTGAACACACAGTATTAGTGAAAAGTTAAGCTCAGACACGTCGGTGGTTCTGTTTGGATGAGGACTGAAAGTTGAGATACTGAACAAAGCTACAGAATATTAACCTTTAAGTCAAGAGAACTGGAAATTTCCTAAGAACAGATTTTCTAAGAATATTTTGAAACTTCAAAACTTTCATTCTTAGCCAAAGCTAATAATCAAATGAGACTGCTAAATTAAAAAGTATTGGCAAAAAACAAAACAAAACAAAAATGCTTTTAACCCCCTAAATCTCAAAAAATTACTTAATGCAAGATTTGGTCAAGGAATCAGGTTGTGAATTATTTTATCCAAACCTGTTCACTCATCACATTATATTATTCTTTGTATTTCATCATGTGTAAGCAGATGACTCCTATCGAACCACCAACATTTTTATAGATGTAATATTCCACATCTGAACGATGTGTATACACAACTAACAGGCAGTACAGAGGAGGCAGCTGCAGCGGCACAGGAGGCGGCGAACAGAGCGGCTAACAGGGGAGTTTCAGTGGGAGTGCTGTTGGAGGAGCAGGTTTTTGTGGTTTTTGTAGTTTGTGGTGTTTGTGTGTGAGTGAGTGTGTGTGCAGGCTGCTAGGGGCTGTGTGCTGAGAGCGAGGCTGAGCCCTGAGTTGGGGGCGGGGCTTACCTGATTAGGGGTCCTATATAAGGAGCCAGGCACTCAGGCAGCGGCACAGTCAGCTGCAGCGGCACAGGAGGCGGCGAACAGAGCGGCTAACAGGGGAGTTTCAGTGGGAGTGCTGTTGGAGGAGGTTGCAGGGGAGACCAAGGCAGAGGAACCGGGAAGGCAGACCAGGGAAGAGGCAGCCCTGCGCTTGTCGGTGGCCTGCGGTGCGGTGTGAGCTGTGGATTGCCAGGCACAGAGTTGCAGCGCTACGATGGAGGCAGAGGCAGCAGGTGCAGACACACTGAGGATGACTGGGTGCGGCAGCTGCGGCATGTACATGGTCCTAGAGGGAGCACCTGAAAGGAGTTTCATCTGCATGAAGTGTCGTCTGATAGAGCTGCTGGAGGAAAAGGTAAGGGGACTGGAGATGCAAGTGGAAACTCTGGCTGAGTTTAGAAGGGGATTTGAGCAGATGATGGAACACAGACATGATGAGGCACAGGGGACAAGCTCAGGCGAGCGGACAAAAGAAGGACCTAAGGACTCTGAGGAGAGACTGCTGGGTGAGGAAAGTGGACGGTGGAAGCATGTCACTAGGAGAACCAGACAGAGGATAAGACGGGCCAGCGATGGACAAATAGAACTCAGGAATAGGTTTGCTGAGTTGGGAAATGAAGATGGAACACAGCAGGCTGCTGAAGGAGTAACGGCAAGGAAGAAGAGGCAAGCAGCTAGTCCTGCAGATGGAGGGGAGCAGTCAGTGGAGGCAACATCAAGTACGAGCCCTAGGAGGATTGTAAGGGCAAATACAAATCGGGAGGAATCACAGCCAGCTGCTGTGGGGGATAGACCGGAGAATCGCATTGTCACCAGGAAAAGGCAAGTCTACGTGATTGGAGACTCTCTACTGAGAAGAGTAGACAGGCCTGTAACTAGACCTGATCGGGAGAACAGAAGAGTGTGCTGTCTGCCGGGGGCTAAGATACAGGATGTGGACTTGAGCCTGAATACGATCTTAGCGGGAGCAGGAAAAAATCCATTGATTATCCTTCATGTGGGAACGAACGACACGGCTAGTTACTCACTGGACTGTATCAAGGAGGACTATGTCAGACTGGGGAAGAGGCTTAAAGACATCGAGGCTCAGGTGATCTTCAGTGGGATTCTGCCGGTTCCTAGAGCGGGGCGACGAAGGAGGGACAAGATTATGGCGATCAACAGATGGCTCAGGGAGTGGTGTTATAAGGAGGGCTTTGGGATGTACGGTCACTCGGACGCATTTACGGATAGACAACTGTTTGCTCACGATGGACTTCATCTCAGCAAGGAGGGAAATAGAATTCTAGGATGGAGGCTCGCCGACCTCATCAAGAGGGCTTTAAACTAGAAAGTTGGGGGAGATGGTTGGGAAATGTTCGGGAGATCTCCACGCCAGAACATAACCTGGAGAGGGAAGTAAACAAAGTGAGCGGGGATACCCTTGCGGCCCCAAGATTTGATCCAAGGAGGAATAGTGGAGTAGAAACCAGAGTAACGGGTGATGCTGGTGGTAGAAAGTTTGTGCACGACGGGGGAAAGAATGTCACTGACGCCAAACGCCGAAAATTAAAAGGTTTGTACACTAATGCGAGGAGCCTAGGTAACAAGATGGAGGAACTGGAGTTACTCGTGCAGGAAGTGAAGCCGGATATTATAGGGATTACCGAAACCTGGTGGAATAGTACTCATGACTGGAGCACGGGTATTGAAGGCTATGTGCTGTTCAGAAAAGACAGGAAGAAAGGCAAAGGTGGGGGAGTAGCCTTGTACATCAATGATGAAATTAAATGTAGCGAAATAAGATGCGATGGAATGGATAAGACAGAGTTCGTCTGGGCAAAAATCACGCTGGGTAAAAAAGCAACTAGAGCTTCCCCTGAGATAGTGCTTGGGGTGTGCTACAGACCGCCGGGATCGGATTGGGATATGGATAGAGACCTCTTTAATGTCTTTAATGAAGTAAACACAAAGGGGAAATGTGTGATTATGGGGGACTTCAACTTCCCGGATATAGACTGGAGGACGAGTACTTGCACGAATAATAGGGGTCAGATTTTTCTGGATGTGATAGCGGATGGATTTCTTCATCAAGTAGTTGAAGCACCTACAAGAGGGGATGCCATTTTAGACTTGGTGTTGGTGAGCAGTGAGGACCTCGTAGAAGAAATGGTGGTAGGGGACAACCTTGGTTCGAGTGATCATGAGCTGATTCAGTTCAAACTAGATGGAAGGATAAACAAATGTAGATCTGCGATTAGGGTTTTTGACTTCTCCAGGGCTAATTTTAAAGAGTTAAGGAAATTAGTTAGGGAAGTGGACTGGATGGAGGAATTAGTGGATTTAAATGTGGAGGAGGCCTGGAATTTCTTTAAGTCACAGCTGTGGAGACTGTCGGAAGCCTGCATCCCGAGAAAGGGGAAAAGAACCATGGGCAGGAGTTGTAGGCCAAACTGGATGAGCAAGCAACTCAGAGAGGGGATTAGACAAAAGCAGAAAGCTTACAGGGAGTGGAAGGAAGGCAGGATCAGTAAAGAAAGCTACCTTGCTGAGGTCAGAACATGTAGGGATAAAGTGAGGAAGGCTAAAAGCCGCATTGAACTGGAACTTGCAAAGGGAATCAAAACCAATAGTAAAAGGTTCTACAGCCACATAAATAAGAAGAAAACAAAGAAAGAAGAAGTGGGGCCGCTATACACTGAGGATGGAATGGAGGTTAAGGATAACTTAGGCATGGCCCAACATCTAAACAAGTACTTTGCCTCGGTTTTTAATAAGACTGGTGAGGAACCTTGCGATGATGGAGGGATGATAAACGGGAATGTGGATATGGAAGTGGATATTACTGCAACTGAGGTAGAGGCCGTACTTGAACAGCTCGATGGGACGAAGTCGGAGGGCCCGGACAATCTCCACCCGAGGATATTAAAGGAACTGGCGCGTGAAATTGCAAGCCCGTTAGCGAGAATTTTTAAGCAATCGATAAACTCGGGGGTTGTGCCCTATGACTGGAGGATTGCTAATGTAGTTCCTATTTTTAAGAAAGGGAATAAGAGTGATCCGGGTAATTATAGGCCTGTTAGCTTGACGTCTGTAGTATGTAAGGTCTTCGAAAAAATTTTAAGGGAGAAAGTAGTTAAGGACATACAGGTCAATGGGAATTGTGACGAATTGCAACACGGATTTACTAAAGGTAGATCGTGCCAAACCAATCTGATCTCCTTCTTTGAGAAGGTGACGGATTACTTAGATAAAGGAAATGCGGTAGATATAATTTACCTAGATTTCAGTAAGGCGTTCGACACGGTTCCGCACACGGAGCTGTTAGTTAAATTGGAAAAGCTGGGAGTGAATATGAAAGTTGTAAGGTGGATAAGGAACTGGTTAAAGGGGAGACTCCAGAGGGTCGTATTGAAAGGTGAACTGTCGGACTGGAAGGAGGTCACCAGTGGAGTCCCTCAAGGATCGGTTTTGGGACCGATCTTATTTAACCTTTTTATTACTGACCTTGGCACAAAGAGCGGGAATGTGCTAATAAAGTTTGCGGATGACACGAAGCTGGGGGGTATTGCTAACACGGAGAAGGACAGGGATACTATTCAGGAAGATCTGAACCACCTTGTAAACTGGAGTAATAGAAATAGGATGAAATACAATAGTGAAAAGTGCAAGGTCATGCATTTAGGAATTAATAATAAGAATTTTGGATATACGTTGGGGGCGCATCAGTTGGAAGCGACGGAGGAAGAGAAGGACCTTGGGGTACTGGTTGATAGCAGGATGACTATGAGTCGCCAATGTGATACGGCTGTTAAAAAAGCAAATGCGATTTTGGGATGCATCAGGCGGGGTATTTCCTGCAAGGATAAGGATGTGTTAGTACCGTTGTATACGGCGTTGGTGAGACCCCATCTGGAATACTGTGTGCAGTTCTGGTGTCCCATGTTCAAGAAGGATGAATTCAAACTGGAACAGGTTCAGAGACGGGCTACGAGGATGATCCGAGGAATGGAAAAACTGCCTTATGAAAGGAGACTCAAAGAGCTTGGCTTGTTTAGCCTGGCCAAAAGAAGGCTGAGGGGGGATATGCTCGCCCTATATAAATATATCAAGGGGGTTAACGTTAGGGAGGGAGAGGAATTATTTAAGTTTAGTACTAATGTAGCCACGAGGACAAATGGGTATAAACTGGATATTAGGAAGTTTAGACTTGAAATTAGATGAAGGTTTCTGACCATTAGGGGAGTGAAGTTCTGGAATAGCCTTCCGAGGGAAGTAGTTGGGGCAAAAGACTTTCCTGGCTTTAAGACAAAGCTTGATAAGTATATGGAGGGGATGTTATGATAGGATCGTTAATTTGGGCAATTGATCTTGAATTACCACCAGACAGGTCTGCTCAATGGTCTGCGGGGAGATGTTGCATGCGATGGGTACTGAGTTGCTGC
This sequence comes from Gopherus flavomarginatus, assembly GCF_025201925.1. Taxonomy (NCBI): domain Eukaryota; kingdom Metazoa; phylum Chordata; order Testudines; family Testudinidae; genus Gopherus; species Gopherus flavomarginatus. Next base: position 76,488,188 of record NC_066617.1, on the reverse strand, counting down.
GGAGAATTCCTTCTTGGGTGCTAGCTGGTGACTCTTGCCCACATGCTCAGGGTTTAGCTGATCGCCATATTTGGGGTCGGGAAGGAATTTTCCTCCAGGGCGGATTGGCAGGTGCCCTGGAGGTTTTTCGCCTTCCCCTGCAGCGTGGGGCACGGGTCGCTTGCTGGTGGTGTCTCTGCAGCTTGAGGTCTTCAAACCATTTTTGAGGATTTCAATAACTCGGTCCTGGGATAGGGGTTGTTATAAAATTGGATGGGTGGGGTTCTGTGGCCTGCCTTGTGCAGGAGGTCAGACTAGATGATCAGATTGGTCCCTTCTGACCTATGAGTCTATGAGTCTATGAGAGCCGCTGCAGTATTGAATTCAGTGAGAACAAACAAATTAGTGTTAAATAAATAGGTCTTTGAGGTGGGGATTGTCTTTTCCATTATGTGTGTGTTTAGTGCCTAGCATAATCAGGCCTGAACCCCTACAGAGGCCTCTAGCATGAAAGAAATACAAGAACCCTTTCAAAATGTGTCTTGACATTTCTCAGCTTCTATGATTCACATACCTGACATACAACATTTCATATTACAGTTATAAATCTTGCATAGTAAACTGTGTATCTGTTAGGGAAAAATGAGTTACCTCTCACCTATTGTCTCATGGGAACTCTCAGATCTCTGCTCATCACCCTGCTTGGTATAGAATCACAGGGTTAGAAGGGACCTCAAGAGTCATCTAGTCTAATCCCATGCCAAGATGCAGGATTTGTTGGGTCTAAACCATCCAAGACAGATGGTTATTCAGCTCCAGTAAAAGGTAAGATTGTTTATTTAACACATTGGATGATAGCAACATTTTCCCTCAAAATCACCTCTTGCTCAAGTTAATGAACACTATGCTGTAACGTTAACTACCTTCAGATTTATTTCTACCCCTTGCCTATGAGTGAGTTCATTAGCTGCTGATGAGAACTAGTTGTTCAAGGGTTTTTAAGACTAGGATCTTATGGGGTAGATTCTTCCATTCTCTCATGTTGAATAGCATCTTAATCCATGATTATTCCCACAAAAACCAGTGAACTACTTGTGAAGTAAGGCGCTACTCAACATAGTCAAGGATGGTAGAACCTTGCCCTAAATAATCTATATTGTACTTAAAAACATAAGAACAGCCATACTGAGTCAGACCAAAGATCCATCTAGCCCAGTATCCTGTCTTCCAGCAGTGGCCAATGCCAGGTGCTTCAAAGGGAATGAACAGAACAGGTAATTGAATGATCTATCCCGTCACCCATTCCCAGCTTCCGGCAAACAGAGGCTAGGGACATCATCCCTGTCCATCCTGGCTAATAGTCCTTGATGGACCTATTCTACATAAGTATACCTAGTTCTTTTTTGAACCCTGTTATACTCTTGGCCATCACAACCTCCTCTGGCAAAGAGTACCATAGGCTGACTGTATGTTGTGTGAAGAAATACTTCCTTTTGCTTGTTTTAAACCTGCTGCCTATTAATTTCATTGGGTGACTCCTAGTTTGTGTGTTATGAGAAGGAGTAAATAACATTTCCTTATTTACTTTCTCCAAACCAGTCATGATTTTATAGACCTCTATCATATTCCCCCTTAGTTGTAGCTTTTCCAAGTTGAAAGGTCCTAGTCTTATTAATCTCTCCTCATATGGGAGCTGTTCCATATCCCTAATAATTTTTGTTGCCCTTTTCTGAACCTTTTCCAATTCCAATATATCATGTTTGAGATGAAATGACGAGATCTGCACTCAGTATTCAAGATGTGGGCGTAACCTGGATTTATATAGCGGCAATATGATACTTTCTGTCTTATCTATCATTTTCCTAATGATTCCCCAACATTATTAGCTTTCTTGACAGCTGCTGCATATTCAGTGGATGTTTTCAGAGAACTATCCACAATGACTCCAAGATCTCTTTCCGTCATTTTATATGTACAGTTGGGATTATGTTTTCCAATGTGCTTTACTTTGCATTTATCAACATTGAATTTCATCTGCCCTTTTGTTGCCCGGTCACCCAGTTTTGTGAGGCCCCTTTGCAATTCTTTGCAGTCTGCTTTGGCCTTAACTATTTTGAATAGTTTTGCCACCTCACTGTTTACCCCTTTTTCCAGATCATTTATGAATATGTTGAACAGTACTGGTCCCAGTACAGACCCCAGGGTCTGTAGTTATACAATATAAAACTGTAAGTTTGGTATAAAAAGGACATGTTCTGCAAGGCACAGTCCTTTCTAGGACCTGGCCCAACACTAGAGCTTGGTAAAAAGTAAAAATGATTTTGGTAACTAGTACATATATGTCCATAATTCAAACCCTTTGGATAGTTTAGTGTGGCTGTTTCTGCCCAAGAGTGGTTAGGATTGAAATAGTAGTATTACCACTATGCACTGAGCTCAAAATTGGCAGAACGGTGTGAGGAAACTCATATAGCAGTTAGCTACATGGTTCCTGGCCTTAGCCTGTGCCAGTAGTCTCTCACTTTTATGAGATTAGACTTTTAATGACAAAAAGTATGCTGCAATATGCTGTATCTTGCTTTGTCCAATTTATTGGTTTTACAAGCAAATCCATGTAAAAAGTGAAAAGAAAAGCTATGATTTGTAACATAAGAGGCTGCAGCAAACATTTTACTTCCTATGTATTTAAGCACCACAAAGTAGCAGTTATTCAATACATTAAGTCTTTTCTTTCTCAACAGATAGCTTGTTATATTGTTTGATTCTTGAGACAGCTTTGCATAAAATAGTTAAAGATCTGCAATGATGCTACAGTATACAGGGATGAAGAATGCAATATTAGACTGCTTATTATGTTACTTTTGATTAATACAATCAGAGTCTGAAAGTGCAGCTGACATGATGTTTGACCTTTAGTACTGCTATCCATTACTCGGTGCATAGAAGTCCAAGATTCTTTTGTCTTTCAGCAGTGCAAGTTTGGGTCACGGTAGGCAGTTACAGACTGCTGTTTTAAAGCCATATAAATCATGCAAAGAATGGAGGGAGACTTTGGCTCTGGTTTTGTTGATGGATTTATTAAGTTTTTGTTATATTTATGTTGCTGCCAGGGTACTATTATCTGTCGGCACTTGCCACGATCTGTATTTTTAAAGATATGGTCAGAGGAGGTATTTGTGAAGAGCAGTCAGAGCTAGGCATGGGCACTCTTATGGAACATACATTTGGATAACTATATAAATATCACACACACACAGACCTCTGAACCTCAAGATTTCACAGTTCCTGCAGAGGATGTTCTGCAAGACACTGAACGCTGAAGTTCTTTAAAATAAAAATAACCATCCCCTCCATCCCAAAAATATAGAAACTCCTTTCCCACAGGATACATATAACTGTAAAGCTCTACTGCTTTGCTTGTGCGTGTCCTCTCTGTCTCTCTCCACATACAGATAGACCCACACACATCTATGTTATATACACAGTTTATGGTAAGTAGCATGATTCACAGAATGGACTAACTGGTTGGGGAAGTGAAATTTAGCACATTGTCAAATAGCTTCACTGTCACTTTTAATTATCTGAAATCATTAAAAAACACAACTCTTTAAAACAGAGCAACTGTAGCAGCAGGCTAATATATGGAAACCTTTGGCAGCTTGGCAGCTCCAGGGAATGAGCTCTCTGCTGCCTTCTATTGGTGAGCTAGAATGAGCAAGCCTTATTTGCATGTTTGTTACTCTCCCTCCCAGTGGGGGCATTTTGGTTAAAATTCATAAAAATGGGGTCCTGATCCATGACTGGAATTCCTAGATGCTACAATAATACAAATAAATAATAATATTCTTATTATGTGACAAAAGGGCAATACAACTGCACTTGATATGACCAGAGTGAAGATATGCCCTAACCAAAAATGCTGGGTAATGGAAATTAGAAAGCCAGACTCCTACCTTGTAGGGAGGAATGAATCCCTAGTAGCAAGGGCTCTACTCAACTGTCCTGCATACAGTACTACTGAACTGCCTCCAGGTACAACGACAGAGCTGAATGACCATGGGCAAGGAGCTGGATCCAGCATCTACCAGCAACCCTAAGAGCTGTGATCACTATAGCTGAGTTAGGAGCTGGAAGACCTAGATCTGGAATTGTGACTAGAGGTGAGAGATGGCATGGAGACAGTGGTGCAGTGACAGTGATACAGAGGCAGTTAAGAGTGACAGCACATAAGACAGCTGTGCAGCTAGAGGCAACAGCACAGCACAGAGATGGCATCATGGCTACAGGCAGAGACAGTGTCTTTTCATGGGAAGCCAGGCAGACCTTCTTTCCCCCATGCAGGGACTTGAGATAGACCTGCCTGAGTGCACTCCTGGGTTCTGGGACTTCATTAACACTGACAACAAACCAGGACTGTTTGTCAATCCAAGGTTGAAACCAGCAGGCCAAGAGACCGACGCAAAGAACTACTGCCCAAGGTGGGCATTTTACTTACAATTTGTACAAACATACTTTAAAGTTATTGTTTTTTGTTTCCCCAAATTAATGCTGTGGTCGTTTCCCCCTTAATAAAGTTCTTTGTGTTGTACACAGATTGAGCTTGCAAGAGAGGAAGCGGTGTTTGTTAAGGCTGGCCAGGGAAGGTATTTAGTTTCTCCCAGGTTTCTGGGTTGGGATTTGCGCCAGTGGCATTTGTAAATTTCAAGAGGAATCCCTAGATATTTGAACACAGCCCATTTTGCTGCTGACAGCCCATGGCAGAAGGTTTACATAATTTTAATCTATGTCTAATCCCAAGGCTAGCACTGATATTGCAGTGTTGCTATGTGATATTAGGTGTTCAAGGAAAGATGTGTTCAATCTAGCAGTCACCTCTTAACCGGCAGTTAGGGGTTGCTGGCCCTAGCCATGTACTTGATTAACACTAGCACTGTCCTGGCTGAACAGACACTTGTTAAAATGAAGTCAGTGGATCAGCAGAAGTACAGTTAGTATCTAGGAGGAATTTCAAGGTGATGGGCAAGAACAAAGGAAAGGATGGGTATGAAAAGGCTGAGTTAAAATGATAATTGTAGGGAGAGACACACATAGGAAAACACTGAAGTAAAGAGGAAAAACAGCCTCCCCTATGTCATTGCCATCTGAGCCTCTCTTTAAACTTAGTTCTATCGGCAAAACAGCAGTTTTCTCGGTGAAGCAGTCAAGCTCTCCAGCTATATAAATACCAAGTGACAGAAGAAAAAAGGAAGTCTAATTCTCCTGTCAATACATATTGAAAAGTCCCATTAGCATCAATGGGACTTGAACAGACGAATGCAAGGGGAGAGCAGACCCTAAATGAGTTAGGGCCCTATTCTTCCCCAAGCATGAGTGACATGACCACTAATGTCAACAGGAGTGTGTGAGCAGCGCCTTTCTGAACCCGCTCTATAATTAAGTCTGCACATCGGGTAGAAAAAAAATAATCCTCACCCTCTTCTTGGAGTCTGGCTTTGCTAACAAAAAAAATGGAATTAAAATAAAGTTCAACTCCAGCCTTCTTCCCAGGATTGACTGCTCCAAGAGACTTCTATCCCAAGACTGCTTAGTTCCTCCACCCTAGATCCTCCATCTCTCTTAAGAGTTACTCCCACTTCTCTTATATTCAGTTAGGGAAATATGTCACCTGCCATAGAAATTCAGAGTCAGTTTAACTCTTCCTCCTATAACAGCAACATCTGTTCGGAGAGTGGAGTAGTTTAGGCCAACACTGCCAACCCGTTACAAGTCTTTACTTTATGATGTTCTGCATAAGACTGCTATCAAAGCTAAAAATATCCATATAGCCCCAGCAGAATTTCATAGATAAGACTGAGGCACTTTGCCAAGCAGCAGCTGCTAAATACAGCAAGAGTTGAAGCTTTTTCTTGGGTGTTTGCTGCAGAGGGTCAGAAGGGGCAAAAATTGCATCAAAAAGAATTCCCTCTGGTCATGCAGGCTGTAAAAGCCCTTTCTCCCCTGGTAATGGTAGTAGTACGTTCAACATGCTGCAAAAGCAATGGTAGGAAAGTAAAGTGGTAACATTACAAGTCAAGCAGTTTGAATTGATCTTAGTGACATAATGTTGTGCATTACTGCATCTTTGCACTCACGTTAACTGGTCATCAGGGCATGGCTGGCCAAGTCACAACTGAACAAAATGCTCCTGCAAGAGATCATATTATGAGTGGTGGGAGCACATAACACACATCAGTGGTGGACAAAACCTCAAAGGATTTAGATAAGCACTTGGAATTATAAATGTTTATTCAAAATCTCTCTCAACTGTCCTAACCATAGGCTCCCAGCATCACCCTCCCCAGTAAAGAATACCCTCTCATCTAACCAGCCTTCATCTAGCAGATCCACTTTAGCTAAGAGGAGTGGCTTGGCTGGTCTATGCTACAGTAAGTCCTCACTTAAGGTTGTCCTGGTTAACGTTGTTTTGTTATGTTGCTGATCAATTAGAGAACATGCTTGTTTAAAGTTGTGCAATGCTCCCTTATAACATTGTTTGGCAGCCACCTGCTTTGTACAGTGCTTGCAAGAAGAGCAGCCCATTGGAGCTAGCTGGTGAGGGCTTGGAACCAGGGTGGACCGGCAGCCCCCCTATCAATCAGTTCCCCACGCGCCTAAGCTCCCTGTGCAGCAGCTGTCCAGTAGGCTATCAATTGCTGGCAGTTCAGCTGTCTCTCCCCCCACTGTCATGTGCTGCTCCTGCCCTCTGCTCCCCAAGACTACTGCTTTCTGTGTGGGTGAGAGGGGAGAAAGAGGGGGCTGTCCAGGTGTCCCCCTTCCCCCTACTCCCACTTGCCACTTATCCCAACTTCTATAGAGCAGGGGAGAAACAGGACAGGTCTCAGGACAGAGGGAGCTTGCTGGCAGCAGCTGCAGTCTCAGCAAGCTGATCTAATTAACAAGCCAGTGTACTTGAGTAGGGTTAGCATACTTAAAGGGGAAATACGCATCTCTCTCTCTCTCATATACGGTGTGTGTCTCTGTCTGCGATGCTGTATCCCTTCCCTCCATTCTTGCTGCCTTGTAGAGTGTGAGAGTTAACCCTTGAGGGCTCAGCCAATTGCTAGATCATCATTTAGCAGTAAGGCTTTCCCAGGGTAATATCCCACCCTCTGATTCCTCCACCTCAAGCAAGCTTCACAATCATTATCACTGTGTACCAGTATTAAATTGTTTGTTTAAAACTTAGAGAGAGAGAGAGAGAGAGAGAGAGAGAGTGTGTGTGTGTGTGTAATATAGTCTTTTGAAAAAAATTTCCCTGGAACCTAACCCCTTCATTTACATTAATTCTTATTGGGAAATTGGATCTGCTTAACATTGTTTCACTTAAAGTCACATTTTTCAGGAACATAACTACATCTACATTACTGCATCTTGCTAGGAAACAGGTTTCCTCTTTAGAGGACAGTGAGGTAGACAGCTTTCCCAAACCCCACCTGCATGCAATAGGTAGATACCATGTTGAACTCAGTTCTATAGAACTACATTTCAAAATGGAAAGGCACTCTGGGACTTCCTGGAAAGCAGTGATGGATAGTAAAATTCCAGAGCACATTAGATAGCTCCTTCCCTTCCTGCTAACCTTGGGATAGGGATTCATACTTGTTCTGGGGATTTTACAAACTCAAAGGAACACAATGGGTCAGAAGTTATACAGAAGATTGGTGATACAGTACATTTGCATTTAAAAATACTGTATCCACGTCCCAGAAGGATTGGTGGGTCTTGCTGACACCAAGCCCACTGAGAAGGAAATAGATTTCTTGAGGGATAGAAGTCCTCTCCTCCTGCCAAAAGATCCACTGCAACAGGCAAGTAAATGGGGTTCAGAACTTTTTCAAACCTTCAAAATATTTGCTTCACATTTTGGTTTAGGGATAGGTGAAGGTTTGGACCAGTGCTTATTTTATTCAAACCAGTCTGTCCAACACTCCTACACGTCTTCATTTGCTGCTTCCCCCATTTGTTTTTTGTCCTAGTAAGTTTTGGTTCTTGAAGGCGGTTAAGTATTTTTATTCCAGGGAACCAACATTAACCAAACCATAACATTAGAATGACCTAGTAGTGATGTCTAACAGCAGACTCTCCAGTACTCAAGCAGTAAGTGAACTGTGACATAGGCAGGCTGAAGAGGAGGATGGAAGTAATGACAAAAAAAACCCCCAAAAAACAAACAAAAAACAAAACTAAAAACCAACAACCCCTGGTTAAATACTGGCTACCTTGTGTTATTCATAATTAAAGAGAAAGAAACCTAGTGGTTCATAATTGGAGTAGCTGAATCACAGAAACCGAGCAGAGGAAAATGTCTGGCAATTTAAAATCATCTAGCCAGCCTCCTTATGCTGTTAAAGATAGAACACGTCTGAGTGGCCATATGGATGAGCCTGCATTCTAAACATAAAGCTGCATATACATCTCTCACTATTATTATGTGATATTTTCCATGCAGTACTTCATGTCAGAGTTTAAAGCTAAGTAGTGTCCCATGCTGCTTATAAATGGACAAAGTGCATGTTTTAAAACATGGAGTATAGAAAGACCATAATGTATCTTTCTTACAGCAGCAAACATGGAAAATGTATTAACACACACAAGGAGCCATTTTGTTGCTGGTGAAAAAGGGAAGCAGAATGAACAGCAGTGCAGAAATATACTGGAAAAAATGTGTGTAAGTCACAGTGTGCTGTACACAACTATTCACTTGTAAAGTATTTCCGAGTTTACCAAAGAAGTATCAAGCACCCCCTATGTTCATAAATATGTACAATTTTGCTGCAGTCGAATGAAATTTCACATGCTGTGCTTCTTTTATTACAAGTCTGTGCAAAAGACAATTTGTCCATTATTTAGGTGTTTGTTATATTCTCCAGTACATGTGCATTTTAGCTGAACAGCTGTCTTTTAGTAAATACTGTAAGATGACCTGCACCTCTCCTACCAAAACCAATCACATACACTAAGGATGCCAACCTACTGTCTTTCATCTGTTCTCCTGCCCCTGAAAGGTAGACCTACGTTCTCTACCTGTGTTATAAGCTCAATGTACAAAAGTACAATTTTACCTTATACTGTACTAAGATTTATAAAATAGAAAGGAAGCCCATTTCATTTCAGCCATCTGTTTCTGAGAAAGAAAGAACTGGAATGATGTTAAGTGATGGAAGCTCTCTGTCCTGTCTCCACTTGCTCCTTTCTTTTTATTTATTTATTTTTTTAGTGCTATTCCAATAGATTTTAAAGCTTACTTACAAGAACCAACATATCAGATGTACCTAACTGTCCCACTTCCTTGCAAGGCTCACATTATAAAGAAAGATTTCTTCCCACCCTCTGTCTCTATACACACTGATCACCCGCCCCCGCTGGTCAGTGCATGTTACATGCCCCTGCCACTATATACACAATCCAAAGAGAACACCTGAGCGTTACAGCTAATAATTTTGGAGTTTGGCTCTTAAACTCAAATTATACAGACTCATGTGTTTAACTCGGGAAGTTCCTGTTCAATCCCTGACATTGACAGGATGGAGGCCAGCATGGAAATGGAAGCTACATCTGTACAAATAGCTTATTTTTTTGTTAGCAGGTAGGTCCAAATAAGTGAAAAATAATGTTGGTTCCACCCAAACCCAAAATTTTTCAGAACTGTCAGCAAATCAAAAAAGTTGGAAATGTTTCATTTTGGGTGTAACAAAGTGTGATATTCTTTAGCGTACAATCTGGACTGTTCAGCAGCTGTGTCCCCTCAATTCTCCAAGCTGGGACGCATTTTACTCTACTTTGCTGTGAGAACAACCACTCCTGGCCAGTACATGCAACATCATTCCTTGATGAATTACATGAACGCTCTGGCTAGCCACTCATGAATTATATATAGGATGACACCAGCAACTTCCCAGACCCAGATAGTCCCCCAGAAATATTCATCTTATACTGCCCAGCACCCTCCTGCATAATACAAGCTTATAGAAAGTCTGATATTTCATTAATGGAAATTGATATGCACAGTCCTGTTATCGCAAGTGAAGGTTCCCAACACCTCAATCCAAACACACACTGGTTTAGATAAAAATGAATAAATCTAGTTTATTAACTACAGAAAGACATATTTTAAGTGACTACAGGTAATGAGGCATAAAAGTCAGAATTGGTCACAAAGAAAAAAAAATATAAAAGAGGCAAACTAATATCTAACTTACCAAGCTAAGTGTACTTAAAAACAAAAGGTTTTTCCTCACTATAAGCTTACAGCAGTCTGGAATCTTATAAACTTTACATACAATGGTGCCACACACATTGTACCAGGAGAATAATGCTCAGCAGATTACGAGTTTTAAAATGATACCTCAGAAGGCATACTTCATACAAAACTTATCATAGTTTTGTAAAAAAGGTGAACATAATGTAGTCTGTCATACAAAGTGTTTTGGTTTGGGCATTACAAAATCAAAAGAAAAAAAAGGGCTGGATTTACAAAAAACAGCATAGAGGCACTGATAGCCTGCATGTATCCAACAGTCCATTGGTTAGGGCACTGTATATCAAGAACGTTTTGCTTTGCCCAAAATAATTTCCTAAGTGACAGCTATAAAAATAGAATTAATATTCTTTAAGACTAAACTTGTGTGTAAATTGCAACTTAGAAAATACCAGCATTTCGTATTTCTATAGACTATGTTTGATTTTCACCCCCAAAATGTCAACTAAACACCACCATACTGTATTTATTATTGTAACGGGGTTGCACTCACCTCTCAATAGTGCCCCCTGGCCAAGAGCATTTGCCTGCACTCTCTCTCTTGGCAGATCTTCAGTGATTCAGCCCTCTGGCCGAGTCGCATACACTGTCCACCTGTGATAAAAGCAACGCAAAGCCCTTCTGGGGTACAAGTCCAACAGGGGCCTCTCTCAGTGCCCTCTGTGAAATCTCTCTGTTTGTCCCTAATCCAGAATGGAGCAGTGCTGCAGGGCTCCTTCCTTGGAGGCAGTGTCTTCATCCTCTCAGGGCCTTTCTGGCCCCAACTCTTCAGTTGGCCCACTACAGTTCAGTCCCCTTTCTGGAGTGCCTCAAAGTCCAGGCCACTTTCCCAGTGGCGAGGGGGTGGACGGGGGGAATCTGGGCCCACCCTCTACTCCGGGTCCCAGCTGAGGGACCCTGTAGATAGCAGCTGTTCACAATATCTCTTTAAATAAACTGCATTGCTGCCATAATTCCCTGGGCCATTTCCCTGTGGCTCCCACACACTCTTCACCCTTACCTCAGGATCTTGTCCTCATGGAGTCCCAGCAGCCAGCCTGGAGCACCATCCACTCTCTTTCAGCTCTAGCAAGGAACTGAACTCACTCTGGCCCTGCAGCTGTTCTTATACTGACCTGCTGGGCCATGGTTGGATGCTTCCCACACAGCAACTCTAGACAGCTTGGAGGACCTCTTTACTGCCCTTCTCTGGGATGAGGTGTGGCAGGGCCACAAGAATATTTTATAAACACACGTTGTGTTTTATTTTGTATTTTCAATATACAGGTCTTCAGTGTTTCCACTCATTTAAAAAGGGAGCAAAATATAACACTTGACCTGTACCTACATTATCCACGCTTCCTGAATTTTATGACTTCCTTTACAGATGAATTCAAATTCACCCATATTTTCAATTCTGCTTCCATTTTGCCAACTGCTCAGTACTTAGAGAATCAATTTTATTTTGCAAACACAAGAATACAGGGTTCCTCTCTTCACAATTTTCTTTACCTTGACTGGCCACTCTGACTGGTTCATGTTACACTGAAAAACTAACAATGGCTTCTTTTCTCATCTCTGCTGTGTTTGGACAACAAGTACACCATAGAATCAAAAAACTGTAGCAAACGAGATAAACATGATAATTAACATGTCAGAAAGCTATCAGGAATATGTAACAAATAATCCCACAAGACTAATCACTCCTTGTTTGGATGATGATTTATTTTGCTTTGTGGGCATATTTGCCATGCCAAACCTGTTCCTTGCAATCTCTGTTTCCTTGAGATATCTGAAAAACTAAGCTTCAACACGCACACTGTATTTTTCCAAATATTAGTGTGATAAAAAGCCTTGATCGCTGCCTCGCTAACTAGAACATGTAGCTATTACTTTGCATTTTCCCTCTTTATTCCATTTTAAGAATCAAAATAGATAAGCACTAACAGAAGCCACTGTTACCAATATCAAGGAGGCGCACACACACACACTCTCTCTATATTTGAACAAGTTGAAATTCTACATGTCAGTAGCAGTCAGGTTACTGTTGAAAACTGCTAGATAATTAAATCCAAGAAAGAACAGCGAATTTTGGGACCTCTCATAATGATGTGATGTGGTGTCAGGCACAGATAAGCAGTTGTACTTCCAAAAATACAAAGATTTCACATATTATCTTAAAAAAAATAGAAGAAAAGAAAAGAAACCAATTGTTTGGACAAACTGTTCAAACCAGTTGGTCATGTTGTAAAAGTCAATGAATTGCTTTGCTTGGTTCTCTGTCTCTCTCATAATGTCAGGAACAAACAGTAGTAGTAATGCTGAGAACACTTTAACCCTATACATTTCCATAATATATAGGCATATATTATATATATACCAGTTATTACATACTGTGGTTGCCATTGGAAAGTTGACCATATATGTGGTGTTTGTGGCATTATTAACATAGAATTTGAATGATGACAGTTAAGTGGTGATTGTACATTGTACATTCTTTATCTATATCAGGCCAGCAAGGCTGAATGGACAGGAAGTATGGTCAGAAGGATGCACCATGGCAGAATTTAGCCTGTTTGCTTTTCTTTCCTAGCACAAGATTCAAGCCACACTGGATATGAATAAACAAACAACAAAAATCAGTGGCTCTCCACTTCTACTATAAACCGTTTTGCTGAAAATAAAATTATTTCCATAAAATAAACTTTGGGGCAGATTCTGAGTTCATAAGCAGCATAAAGACAGACGAACTTCCTTGAAATCAATGTTCTTACAGCAGTAAAAAAATAAAAATTAAAATTAAAAAAACCCATCGGAATCAGACCCAATATTTATGAAACAGTAACACTATACATATTTAGGACTAGGGTTGCCAATATTGGATAGGTATATTCCTGGAGGTTTCATCCCATGATCATAATCTTTAATTAAAAATAAATCTGTAACTCCTGGAGACCACAAGACAATCCTCGAGAGCTGGTAACCCTATTTAGGACCCAATCCTGCAGTCCTACATAGGCAAAACTCTGCTTTACCGGGAGTTTTAAATGTGAAAAATTTGACTGCAGGATTAAGCCCTAAGTAGAATTTCTTCATGATTTGGATAGGCTAATTCTTGTCCATGTTCTTAGTTACGTATCCTATTGTGAATCACAGGTATATGTGGGTAAGCTGTTTAGTAGCAATCCAGGTTCACACACAGTCAGATGAGAGTGCAAGTCCTGGAAGCCACAGTTCAAATAGGAACTTCAGCTATCAGATCTCAAACATTTGCCAGTTCTCATTTCAGTTAGAATGACTTATCTACGAGAACAGATTTAAACATTGGTGACTTATTTAACTCCCAGACGCATATTCATATTCCCAAAAGAAGCTACACATGACTGAGACACACGATTGCGAACAAAGATGGAAATTAATATTTATCATCCTAATGAACACACTCCTACTGCAATCAAGATTCATTTTCAACAGTATCTGTGGGAGAAGGTGTTGGAGGAGTAAGATTTTTTTTTCTCCAATCTCCATCTCTCCTTCCCTTTCTTACAAATTGCAAACATTTGTATTGAATTTTTTGTACTGAAAATAAAACAGGCTGTAGGCAAAACAAGAGCCAGAGCTAAGGTCACAGATGGACTGAAAGACTTAGCTTCACTGGGACCCCCCTCTACAAATAGAAAAATAATACTAATCATTTGTAAGTGTATTATTTTCATAGGGGACAGAGCAGGACATATTGCTTTTCATTCACATTTAGCCTTTCACTTGTTTTGTGAACTTTTATTGGGTACTCTCCTGGCATTTCTCCAGCTTTGTAGGTTTTTGTCTGTCTTTTGACCTGTGAATTATCTCAAATTCTAGAAGCTCTCCCTCACATCCATCAAAAACACACACACATGCATGCAGCAGGAAGCTCTATCGGAATGAAGTCCTTACAATGTAAGCAAGAAAAAAGTGGTATGAATAATGTGTGACATGCATCACAAGTCTTGAAAATAACTTCAGACTATGAAAATACCTTTCAACAGTTAGCAGGAATGGCACATACTATGGTATTTTAATCAAAAGTTGTATCAAGCTTGTAACAATATAGGGAATCTAATGTTTCTCTTGTGCTGTGACTTCCTAGGGGAGAATGTCACCCAAGTGTCTCTAGATCTTTGGGCTGTAGTAGGCAGAAATACCTGTGTTTAGTGTACTAAGAATAAACTACATTTGGATACATAAAGCCAATTATTTCAGTTCATATTATTTCAAACATTTACTAATTCAAGAGGCACTGAAACAAAGCTAAAAGAATTAGTAGTGAATATTACTTCTGAAAGCATCTGTTTTCAGATAAAGAAGTCAGAAGTAATGAATGCAGTTTCAATAGTAAGTTAACTTCTGATTAAATTTAAACTATTACTCCAGCAAAGAAGAACAGAGAAATTTTAACCTCAAAACATCCCTTATCAAAGACATTCAGCATGTGAATTGTAGGATACAAAAGAGCGTGAACTGGCATTTATTTACCGTTATCTAAGCACATAAGTTTTCATTAAAAAAATCTATTTTTTAAACTAGTAACCATTTGAATTTTTATTTCCTCTATGGTAATTCAATTCATTAAATGTAATTCTGAGTGTCTGGACATAATTAACTTTTATGAATATAATCAATATTAATAATATAAAGTGTCAGGATTGTGGAATTCATTTATGGTTTCTAAAATCGGAATATTCAGAAAACATGGGACTGAATAAAAAGATTATTATTCATAATTCAATTACAACTAACTTCAAAACACTCTCTTACATTCAGTACAAGAACTCAAAATGACAGACTGAGGGAGTAACTTGATTGGCTAATGAAGATTCTGAGCTGTGTAATAATAGAATTGGATGAAACTCATTAGCTAAAACAATAAAGCAGACATTTTATAAACACAACTACACTGTTCATAACAATGTAATGTATATAGTTTCCATGGAGTGAGACATATATATGTAAAACAATGATACATTCTGCTATACCCATCAATACTGTATATTAAACATAGGTTAAACCAAAGATAGATAACCTTGCCTAGAAGTGATATGTACAGTGGTGTACAAAAGCTCAAAGGCAGATGCCACAGCATATTTTTTTTATGATGCAAGACTGCTCAAGATCATCTATGGATAATGAACCATGACAACTTTGAATTTGATGAAGCATAAGTTGATAGTGAAAGAAGGCAAAGGAATGCAAGAAATTTTTGAACAGTCAGTAAATGCAGATTGTTTTTTGCTTAGCCTTGCAATCTGAAATAGCAACATAAGAGCCATAAAAATATGCCTCCACTAATTTGACACACCCTTGAAAGCAGAAAAAGCCATGTTTAGAAAAAATAATAATTTTCTCTATAGAAAAGTATCATGCACTAAAACATTTCACAAGCTATGCAAAATCCACACGGATACCAAAATTTTTTTGGTGTTTTTAAAATACCTTATATGATCGGCATCAATGCAGTTTTCTGTTCACAGGGAAATCTCGAGTGAAGTATGTACCAGTCAGGTTCTAAATTCTTTACTGCTCAAGCTCACTTTTCTTTTTCACTTTAAAAAGAGAAAGTGAGAGAGATTCCATTTAAACACTGTCCGGCACCTCTCTACTTGCATTTGCTATTATCTCTTTGCCCACAACCAACTTCCGTTTAGAAAACACATTAATTATTCATGGTTTGTTCTATCCCCTTCAATTCTTGATTGTGAGAGGTTGAGCGGCAACAAAGGAGAATCAATCATAAGATCTACAAAAATGAACCTTGAATGAAGAAATGTCTTCCTTCTTTATGTTGATACTTTATCATTGACACATAGGGTTTTATTTATTTACTTTATTAATGTGACAATATTTTTTGTTTTCTGCACTTTTTAAAACTGAGGCAGATGTGGTGAATTTGCCATTCTAGTGCACTCACACCAATGAGATGCTTCTATGTCAGCTGATAAACATGTGAGAGAATGATTCCTTAGTTTTAACTTCTTGATCATTCATTCATCTTTCTGCCTGTTTGAGATTAAAGGCCATAATACATAACCAAAATTATGTGAACGTTTATCACTCTCACCACAATGCTTTGCTGATATGGACTTTAGAAAAGTCAATGGAAACTTGGGGCAACTAAAGACAGGAATCCTAGGAATCCTTACTTTAGTCAGTGTTGAGTAAACTCTTTACTGTAAATTGTGAGGATAGAAGAATTTGGTCTGCAGGAATCACACTTTGTTTTGGGTCACAGCCCACAGGTCTTACTCAGTTAATATACCTAATGGATTCAGTTGACTACCGTGGGAGTTTTGGCTGGGTAAAGATTATGGGGACTGATCTATAGTCTACTGAAATAAATCAAAAGGCTCCAATTGATTTTAATAGGCTTTGGATCAGTCTTTATAGAATTTGGCCTTCTGAGCAGATGGCTTTTCCAAGCTGCTCTATAAACACAGTTCACGCAATATGGAAAGCCTTCCTTTGGTTTAGCTTTATCAACAAAGAAAACAGCCACAACAACATAATATTATGCTGGAAGATGTTAATGACTGAGAGCAAGCAGGTCTTTTGAGCTGTAGGCAGTCATAGACCTCATTAAAGTTTATAGGCACGTGAGCCACCCTTCATTCATTGAAATGGAAGGAGCAGGTAAGATCATTTATGGAATAAGATACCTGAAAAACCAAACCCTTCTTCCCTTCCCCCCGACACTGTGCCACAAAGGAAGACCGAAGCGAGAACTAACTCAGGGAAAATGAGAGGGTTTTCCCTGGAACTGACTGTGAACACAAGGGCTGGGAGGTTGTTTGGTTGCAGCTGTGGTTTTCTGTGTGGGTGACAAAGGCAGAAAAGAAGGCATCAATGAGGGTGGAAAGGCAGGCTTGGAAGTGATAAGCAAGAAAACTCCCTGCTGTTGCTTATTCCAATTGGGGTCAGGAAAACAGGACTTTACTCATCATCAATTTCTCTTCCTAATGAAACAATGCAGCAGACCCTGAATATTGGCTAACCCACTTGGACAAAGGTGCAGCAGTAACAAAGATCAGTTCAAATTTTTTCCACGTTCTTGGCTACTCCTAAATTTCCACCCACATCTTACATCCGACTTCAGGTGGGGTAAATGAGTCACCTCACCTAGTGATTTAGTAGAAACAATTTTCCCCAGATCAATACCTACCGAAGATGGTGAGGTGTTTCAGACAAACAGGTTCTTTGATACAAGTCCACATTAAGGTGCTGCATCCAAACAGCTAAATAGCCTTTGCTGCATATTATTAACATTAGAGTTGTGACTATAAGCCCCTGTGCGAGTGCTGTACAAACGCATAATAAGAGATAGTCGCTGAACTGAAATCTAAATAGACAAGGCAGTCAAAGGACAGGAGAAATGATGTGTCCTACTCAGTTTTCAGATGAAGAACTGAGGCACAGAAAAGTAAGTGATTTTTTCACATTATTGTGAAGTTCAGGCTTTTTCCATATTTGCAAGGTCTTGGAAACAACTGTAGCAGAAGACATTAAATGCATTTTCTTAAAAATCACTGAAAGCACAGTATTAAAATTTAAAATTGCAGAAAAACCAGGAGACTGTGCTTAGAGATATTGCGAAATATTTTCTGAATATTTTCAATAGCTTTAGATTATTTTCTGCAACTCCTTTATTAGATGCTTGAAAATATCCTCTTCTCTTCTGTGCCATCAGGAATTTCAAAAGAATAGTTTAGTATTAAAAAAAGGAATAAAATGACAAAACAGAATTATGTATAAATCTAAGATTCTTCAAAATTCCCAATGATGCATTGAATCCTCAAAGAATATCCTCAGTTGCAAAATAATTACTTTCAAATCTAGCTTTTCCAGAACCACTTAAGCAGAGGCATCCTTAATTCTGTCATTTCCTAACTTCTGAGTACTTGACTTTGTAACCTTAATCGTGTTTTAACATTATTTTTTATGCAATTTCTGAGATTCAAATAAGAAAACAAAAAAAATAAATAAATAGAAAAGTCCATCATGAGGCATCATACTGACACTCACATCGGTTATCAACAGGTTTGGAACCTTTTAATCTACTGCCCAGACCTCTGCCACTTGAGGTAATGATAACTGATAGCGGTAGTAATTTATTATGAGGATCATAATAAGGGGGATGAGACACACACTTTGCCCATGAGTTTCACAGTTATTTGCTAGAATGGTGAAATTCAGGGGTCTTCAGTTTCATTCCAGGCTTTGGAGGGGAATGTGCTCTAGTGGGCACAGATTCTGCATGTTCCCATTCCCACTCCCCAAGCTTGATCCCTTCTGCCCTGTTCCTTCCATTCTGTCCCAGTTCTGTCTCTTCCCCACACAAAGTTCCTTGGCCCAGTCCTATTTTCCTTGCCTACCAAGTCTCTGTCTCCAGTCCTCAGATGTCTCATGCCAGTCCCAGTTTCCTTACCCAGCTCTCTCTTGTTTCCTCCTTCAAGTCCCAATCTCTCCCCTTCCCCTGATGCTCAGGCCCAGATCTACAATTGGATTTAAGTGCCTGAATCCAAGATTTAGGATGGGAAAAGAGGCCTCCTTTATAGCCGTGCTTTAGCCCAGCACCATAACTACTGGTTTAAAGTTCATAAGGGAGATCACCTCCTCCTCCGAACCTCCTGGATGTTGTATAGAGTTAGACAGGTGCCTAAGCCATTCTCACAGGAAACACCTCAGGCACTTGAGTCCAGGTGAGGAGTTCCCAGTTATGGATCCCAAGACCAGATAAGCAATTCCCTCCACCACAGCCTTAGGCACTTCACTCCATGAGAGGGTAGGGGCTTAGGATACACTCCTCTCACCAGCATCTCCCACTGGCTCACATAGCCAGCTCCCCACCTAGCACGCGGGCTTTTATGGATCTCATTAATTGCATAGGGACCCTAGGCACCTAACCTCCAGTTTGTGGATTCCAGTGATTTTCTAGGCACTCACAAGATGAACACTGTGGATCCAGGCCCCAGTCTCACCTCCTCCCCACACATAGTGCTAATCTCTTTGCACAGCCAGTCCCAGCCCTCCCCTGCTCCTCATCTGGTTTGTCTCTCCCCACTTCCCTCCCCACCCTGATGCACAGTCTCCTTCATGAGGGTCCTCTTCCAATCTCCAGTCCCCCCCTTACCCCCCCCCGGAACAAGAACCCAGTCTCTTTGCCAAGACAGTCCCATTTCTTCTTCTGAACCACAACTCCTTGTCAGATCTCTCTTCCACCCAGCCCTGTCTTCCCCATCATCTGCCAGTCTCCTTGTCCAACCCATCATAGTCTTTCCTCTCCAACTCCTAGTTTCTCCCCTCCTCTCCCACTTTCCCCACCCCAACCTCCTTGTCCCAACTCACTTCTTTGCTTCTCCCACCCCCACAAGTCTCGCTTTTCTCTTCTCTCCATTCACATCAGACACCTACCCGGGTGCCAACAAGTTGTGGTGGAGACATTGAACACAGAAGAGACAGACTCCCTGCTCTCACCTCTAGTGCCCTGTCCTACTCCAGCCCAGAGCATCTGGCAACAGCCATTACAGGGAAAGCCGTTGTAACCCTGGGCTGGAGCATGCTTAGTTGCTTTGTGGGAATAGAGCATGCAATCCTGTCATGTGAAGGATCTCTGAGGGGATGTATCATGCTCAGTTTCTCCATGGGGTCAATGCTAGGAGCCGTGAGAGTCAAGCATGCTTCCTTGGACAGAATCTTCAGAGATTTTAGCTATTAAGCTCTAGCAAGTCTCTACTGAGCATGTGCACACTGCAATTTTTCCAATATATCTTGACCAAATTTGGGTGGATTTTCCCAGGGATGTCAAAGAACAACACTCTTGACACAAAGTCCACCCCTCTTCCAAATTTCAATTCCCTGATAATTTTCCCTAATCTCATTCTTGGAAACAGCTGCACCATTTTGTCTGAAATAAAATAATAATAATAATTAATAAATGTTGACCTGAATTTGATATGTTAGTTGTTATGGCTCACCACTGATCACATCCGACCAGAAGATTTATAGGTTCTTGTCCAATTCAGACTACAGAGTTCAAGAACTCAGAGTTCTATATCAGGAGAGGACTCTTGGGGTGCTTGGCAAAGAACACTTACATTGAGGACAACACCAAATTGATAAAAACTTTATTGAGATTAATAAAAGAATAATAAATGCTATGAAACTTATAACTGCAAAACAGTAAAAATTCCAAAACCTCTGGTGGTAACATTCTTATTATAAGCCCTAGTTTATGCTGGGGGGATCAATCTAAATTATGCAACTTAGATCTATTTACCATGGTGTCTTCACTGTGGTAAGTCAACTGCTGCTGCTCCCCCACTGACTCCACCTGCACCTCTCACCAAGCTGGAGTACAGGAGTCGAAGGGAGAGCACTCTGGAATCGATTTATCACATCTAGACTAAACATGATAATCGATCCCTGCTGGATCGATCACTGCCCGCGGATCCAGTGGGTAGTGTAGAAATACCCTAAATTCCTTAATTTAACATACTCACACCTTTCCTTGAGGACCCAGTAATAGGAGGTGAAGTTCTGGCAATGGTTCTGGCTTCCCCCAATAGTTAGAGATATTGACTAGTTATACTATACTGCACAAGCTGAACTGATAGTGTGATAGTAGATAGAATGATAGGTAGATAAAAAGGTAGTCTATAGAATATAGGAGAACTAAAGAAAGAGCTAAAGATTAGAAGAAGCGCTAAAAGAGTGAGTTCCAAGACACTTCCTCACCAGGTATTTTATAGGACCCTGACACTATGTAATTCAGGCCCAACCTACTATACCCAAATTTTATTTCTGTACCCTAAGAAATTTACAGGTACCCTTATCCTATAGGTTACTGGATTATGACACTTACTCTCTATGTATTAATAAGGATTATCTCAAGCCAAAAACTGCCAACTCTTGGTGACTTCCAAGTTTTGGTGTACCCTGCGGTTACCAACCAGTTGTAGACACCGGATAAACCTGTTTAGTCATGTGTATAGTTCTTCCCTTTGGTTGACATACTCTTAACTGATTATACTTTTTGCTATATAGCAGATCTTACCAGATTTTACAGGCTGATAAGTTTTGCTGAAATGCAAGAAGCCTATGTATAATTATGAGGAAACACATATCATATGCCTCAACACATCCTATATTCAAAGGAATTAATACTGATAAAATACAAGAATGAAATGGATTAATTCAGAAAGAAACATATTATTTGATACGGCTGGCTAGATTAGTAGGACATTATAGCTAGCAAAATAATTCCATGGGCTACATAAATAATAAGTTCAGCCTAAGGCAGACATCCATAATGGAAAATTTCATCCCAATGGTTAAACTTAGTGAAGTTATAAGCAACTGAAAACAGGGTTTTATAATGGAAAGTGGTGGGCAACCTTAGGTGGTGACTATCTGTTTAAGAGTCTTCCTTGTGTGAAAACCCTATTTACGGCAATATTTTGATATCAATAGGAGTTAGTTTTTGGGAGTCCAGAAGAAATAGATAACTTAGTCAATAATGTACATTTTAGAATATTAATAGAAGTGATAGTGAAACATGATCCATGTTTTAACAAGTATTTGTAGGTATAAAGAGATGTTTTAAATCGCTAAGAACAAGTCCCTTGGGTTACAAAATGAGCACCTCACTTATTGGACAAACAATGCATAATACTCTGCATAATGAAATAAAGAAGCCTAAATATATGCAAACATGGCTATTGAGACAAAATGCAGCAGGAAAACGAAGCAGATGTTTTTGGTATCCTACTACATTATGAAACACAGCAGTGATAGATGATTTTAAATGCTTTGTTCTCATAATACTTCTCACTCTCAGTACTCAGTTATTTGCATGATGCATGTAGAACACATGAATATAGTCAAATTTCTACACAATACTGCATCTATCAGCACTTTGATGGGCTATGTAGCAAACTGACAGTTTTTGCTGCATACCAACTGTTCTTTATGGAAAAAGTTCTGACATATCTTTTGTATAAATACAAATCACATGCAAAAATCTCTTCCATTTGCATTTTGTATCCAAATTTTCAGATTCATTAATACCTGTTCAAGCTAATGGCTTAGGCAGACCATTTAAAAAAAATGAACTAGCCTTTCTTCATTGAGATCCTGGTCCTCAAACAGCCTCCCAGTACAATTAGTGTCTTTTTTCAAGGGCAGGGGGAGAAGGAGAGAGAAGTCATCATGAATGGGCAGGAAAAGGCTCTCTTATCTAGAAAGGTCTGTGATCAACTAATACAGGATGGTAATAGCAGCACTGTAAGATGTAGGTAAAATCAAACAGTAAGTCTAAACTTTGTCTAGAAAAAAATTCAGTCAAACCAACCAAAAACAAAACAAAACAAACGTTGACTGCCATTTCCACAGTTTGAAACAAAATGTTGGTTATCAGTTGATTACAGCAGACTTCATTATCCAGACCCAAGAAGGGCTGTTCAGTTGTTACTCCCTCTTAGAAGGATACAGAGGTCAGTGCATTCCCTTGTTTTGCTTGCATATGAAGACTGCAGTGTTTATTTAAATCTGAAGATGTTTGAGAATTTTTAAAGACCATCATAGTTTCAGTTGCATTGTAAAGACTAGAATAAATAGGTGTGCGTTAGCCCAAGTAACTTCCCAACATATCTTACACACTCAATGTAGTTTGAGAGAGAGATTTTACAAAAGTTGAAATTTTTCTGCAAGAGGAAAATATTATCTGTAGACTTCAAAAAAGAGGTCTGGTGAACCACACAATGAGCTCATGCTGACATGATGTAATGATAGCCAAAGTAACATATCTGAATGCTTACAAAAACATGTTTATGCTACTGTAGTGTCGAGAGGAAATTTGGTGAAACAGAGTATTTGGTATCTGCCAACTGGTGCCGAGATACTTAATGAGACATTCCTAGTTTGTTCAACAACTGGACTGGCTGAAAAACAAGAATTCTATTTCACCAAAAAAAATTCCACAAAAAGCTTCAGTTTTGATGAATCTACATTTTCCAACAAAAAATGTTTAATTGAAAAAAAAAAATCCAGACTGGTTTCATTCAACAGCTAGTGGATTAACTCGTGTACCCTATATATTTCCTCAGTAGACACAAAAAACCAAACTCCTATGGGCCAAAGCATGGGTGCTGGAACAATTTTCATAGTGGGAGAGCTAAGAGCCATTATAAACAATGCAGAGCACATACCTTCTCCAAGAAATTTGCAGTTTAAGATAAAAAAAAATCTAACAAAGAATGGGGATAAATACTGGGATGATAAGAGAATGGGAAGACAAGGGCTACAATAATGGATTATGCAGCTACTGAAGTTAGTAAATTAACGTATCTTGAGGGTTACAAAGCTTTGAGGGTTTAAGGTGGCTTTTTTTATTTCTAAAACATACACAAGGGAAAAACTGGGTCTCACCAAAGACTGTTTTGAACAGACTTGAAGGAGGAAAGGATGGAAGCTTGATGGGTATGGTCCAGGAAAGGGAATCCAGGCACAGGGAGTCTGTAGAATAGGTAAGCATGGAAGGAGACAAGGGAGGGGTTGAGTTGAACAACTTGAATAGAGCAAAGGGGATAAAACAGAAAGGAAAAAGAGACTAGTAAAAGAGGCAATAACGAGAAATTTTGTAGGTGCTTGAAAG
The DNA here is from genome assembly GCF_025201925.1 of Gopherus flavomarginatus. Lineage (NCBI taxonomy): Eukaryota > Metazoa > Chordata > Testudines > Testudinidae > Gopherus > Gopherus flavomarginatus. The sequence goes on along the minus strand of NC_066617.1, from coordinate 76,464,249 downwards.
CATGTACAAAGGGCATGAAGTTGATCAGGAATGCTAGAAAACAGCAAAGGTATATATAATAGAGAGGTTAGACTGGTACAGAGCAGAGAACAAGGTAAACCAGTTTTGCAGCTGCATTTTGGATTGATTGGTTGGTTCATTGGAATAAAGTAACAATCAGGGAGACTGGAGCAGAGGAAGTTACTCTAGCTAAGGTGAAAAAAAGGATCAAGACCTGGACAAAGGGCTTGGGGGTTGGACTCAGGATGAAAGGACAGATTTCTGGTGAAGCTGTTATGGGAAAAACAGAAACAAAAAAAGATTTAAATGACAGTTTTAATGTTGAAGGAGAAGGGAGAGCGATCAAAAATGGAAATGAAGTTGTGAGCCGAAATGAACAGAGAGCATCCTGGAACTGCAAGTGGTGATGGAGAATGTAGGGAGATAGAATTCTTATTCTGAGCAAGAAAATTCTTCTCAGAGAGATTCCAGGTGTGCAATGAAGACACACCTGCTGCTTACACCCTTCCTCTCCTCTTCAAAATACTCCTTCTCTGCATCACCTTCTATTGTGAGTATGTGCAGCTAACACAATCTAGCCCAGTGCAAGGAGCTTATGATTTGACCCAATATTCATACCTCCTTTAAACTTTTCAATCCTTTCTCAAATCAGATTTTAATCCTATACAAATGTGTTGCACTGTTCCTTTTTTAGTTCAAGATATTAGAGCCATAAAAAATACCAAATAGTTTCATGAGACATCATTAATCTACAAGTAAAATTCAAATACTAATATAATTCTAAAAGATACTAAGTCATCTCAACTTTTATCTGATTGCCTACTGTACGTCTATCTCCTGCATCATAACAACATTTATTTTAGTCTGAGGCAGGTTAAAACTTATCTCTGTTCAGCAATGGGGACAAGAATCTTTAAGAAGTCTGGCATCTGTTCCTATACAGTAAGATCTTTCAGTCAGCCTTGACCTAAATGCACTAGGTGACGCATGCAGCTATTTGGATCACAGTTATGTTTTGTTATGACTCAGTTACACTACAATCTTTAAGCTACACCACACTAAATTGGGGAAAATATAAAAAGTTTATTACATGATTCTCCTGTCTAAATGAAAATCGCAAAACATATAAATAATAAGGGCTTGATTGGTATATAACAGATCCTCCTTGCCCTTTTATTTGATGCTTTGGACAACTGCCCAGGTTTCAACAAAATCCGGCTTATGCCACCGTATGCTTTTTCCATAGCTTTTGTACACAGCTTGTACAATAATAGCTAGGATATTAACAAACATTTAGATACTACAAAACTTAATACGCACTCTATAACCAAACGTTGAGTCTCCACATTTATTTTTTTTGCAATTAACTCTACTAACAATGTTAATGGGCTGTTGTGTAGCATTACTAGAGATCATGTTCACAGTGGACCCCACAAATATTGCAGTGGGGAAACATTTGTTAGTATTGTCATTTCTGTCCTAGAACTGCAGTGAGAAATTATATTCTCTCAATGTAAAAACTATCAAGGGAAGATTTCTGGTATAGTCTTTGTATTCCAGAGACTAAGGGTATGTCTACATCTACAATTTTGCAGCGCTGGTTGTTACAGCTGTATTAGTACAGCTGTATAGGGCCAGCGCTGCAGAGTGGCCACACTTACAGCAACCAGCGCTGCAAGTGGTGTTAGATGTGGCCACACTGCAGCGCTGTTGGGCGGCTTCAAGGGGGGTTCGGGGAGCGCGAGAGCAAACCGCAGGGAAGGAGACCTGCTTGCACGGGGGTTCGGGGAACGCGAGAGCAGACCGGGGAAGGAGACCTGCTTCCCCGCAGTTTGCTCTCGCGTTCCCCGAACCCCCCTGCAAACCGCAGGGAAAGAAAACCTGCTTGCTCGGCGGTTCGGGGAACGCGAGAGCAAACCGCAGGGAAGGAGACCTGCTTGCACGGGGGTTCGGGGAACGCGAGAGCAAACCGGGGAAGGAGACCTGCTTCCCCGCGGTTTGCTCTCGCGTTCCCCGAACTCCCCTGCAAACCGCGGGGAAGGAGACCTGCTTGCTCGGGGGTTCGGGGAACGCGAGAGCAAACCGGGGAAGGAGACCTGCTTGATTACCAGAGAGGCTTCCTCAGGTATGCTGGGATACCTGCTTATTCCACGGAGGTCAAGAAAAGCGCTGGTAAGTGTCTACACTTTATTACCAGCGCTGGATCACCAGCGCTGGATCCTCTACACCCGAGATAAAACGGGAGTACGGCCAGCGCTGCAAACAGGGAGTTGCAGCGCTGGTGATGCCCTGCAGATGTGTACACCTCCTAAGTTGCAGCGCTGTAACCCCCTCACCAGCACTGCAACTTTGTGATGTAGACAAGCCCTAAGTGTTTTGCAATAATTTGTATTGAAACAAATGGCCAATCCTGTTTTTTTATAAAATTTGAAGGCTTAGTGAGTACTGTGCATATGAAAAATCCCATCCAGAGTGGCAAGGCTTGAGCTTATACTACATTTTATATCTGATCAAAGGGATTGGGCAAGGCTGTGTAAGCATGGAGAGAAGAATGCATTCTGCATTTTGCACCAATCATGAATAATGAACTGAAAATAAGGGAGAAACGGGCACATTCATTTGTGCCAAATTACTTTTTATGGCTTTAACTTGAGATGCTTAGGAGAATTCCTTTCATTACTTGGCAAAAATTATTGCAGGATACCAGAGTGTCAACACCAGGTGTACTGAGTCCCCCTGCCAAAATATAAGGCCAGAAAGAACTGCATAAGCACATATAGTCCTATTCGAGAGATGAAATAACTCTGGACCAGCCAAGTAACTTTGCAACAACCATCTTGGGATTACATTCTGCAGGATATTTTCTCTAACCCACTCTCTTTTCCTGCAGCTAAGGATGTAGCAGATAAGGGATGAGACAATAAATAATCTTTTTACATACAGATGTTGCATCTGTTTATATAGAAACAACTTTAGCACAGATCCTGCCAGCCTGGTGGCATGGCTAACTCTTAGTAAAGCCAGTGCTGCACATGAATGGCGGTCATGCAGTAGGACTGATCCTGTTATGCTTGGCAGACGCTACAGAGTATGTGTTAGTCACATAAATTGTATTAGGTATTGTTTATATGAAACGTCTATAAGAATCATGACCTGGAAGTTTTCTGCCAACATCTGTGTGTTACCACCTTTCAGCATTACCCAGCTGATGCTCACACGATGTTCTAGGCCATTTGTCTTTTCTGTGACTCATGTTCTCTGCTCAATAGAATACTTGTACAATACCTTGCGTGTTAAGGTCATGAAAGAGAATCAGCCATCCTTGTTTCCAAGAAAATATTTGCCTTCTTAATTTCCAGTATATCTACCAGGACTACATGCAAAGGAGTCTTTGTGCAAAATTCTTAACTTCCTTGCATGCTATTAATTCAGGGCTGCTGGGGGGGGGCGGTAGCGGGGGGGCAAGTGGGGCAATTTGCCCCAGATCCCGCAGGGGCCCTGTGAGCCCTGGCCCAGTGGCGGTCTGGGTCTTTGGCGGTATGTCAGCGGCAGGGGGCCCTTCAGGGCTGCCAAAAACGCAGAGCAACTGAAGGGCCCCCCGCCGCCGAAATGCTGCTAAAGACCCGGACCATAGCTGGGTGTATACAAGCACCGCAGCTCTCCCGCTTTGCCCCAGGCTCCCTAAAGCCTCTGGGTGGCCCTGTATTAATTTAACTGATTACTTTTCAGGATGTACACATAACAGAGTTTGGCCCTCTTTCTCTATTTCCTTCTAAAAAACTATATACACTTTATTGTCCTATGACTCTTGAGAAAAAAGTGTCAGGGTTGTGCAAGTGAGATTATAAAATTGTGTCAGCATGGGTTCCCCAAATTATATAGCTTTTCAATATTGTCACATAGATTATAACACTTCTGGAAAACCTGCTAGTGCCCCTTCGTCATTCACCATCAAATTCTGAAGAGGCTTGTTGGCCATAACAGACACACACAAACTATTTGTCAGCAATTAACCAGGATCAGATGAAATCCCCTAATTGGGATCTCTCCTATCCCTTAGAATATTTTTGGTTTTAAACTACAATTCAAGTTATTAACTTTGATTTTCTTCTATAGGTAGGTTAGAATATACAGAGAGCTTCTTGCTTAGATGTCCCATAAGCTTTATCCCCATATACAAATACTGGAATATACAGTAATAAATAAATAAATCCATAGGTCACTACACAATAAGCACATGAATTTTACACCATTTCTTTATAATGCAGCAGGTCCTGTCATAAGTCTACTTTCTGACCTCCCTCACCAACCCAATTTCATACCAATCAACTCATTTACTTGCTGCTAAAGCACAACATCTCAAGCTTAAACTATGAGTGTGACCTTCAATTTATGAAAGACTTCAAAAAACATGATCAATCTGCTGGTATAAGACCCTTGTGCTGATGGCGGGGAGGAAAAACTTGTTTTTTAATGCTGCAAGGGAAAAAAACCTGCACACACAAAACTAACAAGCTGTCAGAGAAAGGGCAATTTTTTGAGGTTCTCTCTTCCTGATTTGTGTAAGTGCTCATTTAGAAAATATTAAAGTCAACTCATGTGATCAGCTGACAGCCTCTAACCCCAACATAAGAGTTTAGTGCTCTTTACGGATGTCCAACTGATACAGAATATCACTCTGTATCTAAAGACCTCTGTGTGACTTTTTAAGCTGATAAAACAATACTTTTTACAGAGCTTTGACTATTGATCTTGCAAGTTACCAAGGTATCACACTGAGCACTATACACTGTACCCTCTGTTGGACAGAATTTAAGACAACAACTCATTAACTAGTAAGGATGGAGATGATGTGTCTCTCTTCCCCCTACCCCGTCAGCCATGATGAACTAAAATAAACATTATTTACACACACCCCTTTCATTTTAAATGGTTGTTTCTTAGCAACAGCATTTAGAGGAGAGGTTGCTGTTTGCTCCAACAAAAGTCTATGATAGTGTTGTTTTATTTTTTCAAAAAACACATCTAGTCATGACAACTCTCAATCATACAATAAAAAAAAAAAATCCCAAAGGCTATGAACTTATCACGTGCATCCAGGCAGAGCTTTCTCATAGCTAAGGATCAGACAAAAATTTTAATTAGCTCCCTTGAAAATTAGTGTTCACACTAAAAGAGAAAAAAAAGTTCACTACCACTTCGTTTTCAAATGATGTAGTCATTTATTGTTGTGTTATAGCTTAGTTGCAACCAGTAGACTGTTTACTTTAATGTGAGTTGTTTCCTCTTAAACTAGATTTATGAGATTCTGTTGCCTAAAAGACAACAATGCAGATAGGTCAATATAGTTTTTACATTTTCCTTTGTTTTCTTATTATTTTGGGTGGTGGGGTGAGGTGGTGGTGGAGAACATCTGTCTATATAGGGGAACATCAAAGGTCACATCCTCAAGAGCAAAATTAACCCCCGAAAGATACACTGGAAGATAACATTTGAGATATTTGAAACTAATTTGTGCAAATACAACAAAGTACACTGTAGGGTACACTCCTGCCTTGGCAAAGGGAATCTTTAGTAAAAGGCGAAAGATTTATACAAACTGAAGAGAAACCAGAGTATACTACACAACCTACTAAGCAGGGCCAGCTTTAGGCCGATTTGACTGATTCAGGGGAATCAGGCCCCGCGCCTTAGGCACCTTTTTAATTTTTTTTTTTTAAACTTACCCCAGTCCCCGGCTGCGGTCTGCTCTGGGGTCTTCCATGGTCCTGCTCCTTTGAGCAAAGCACCGGCGGGAGCACGGCGCGGCCCCGCTCTCCCAGCTAGAGCTTCAGCCGGGGTGGCGGGGCTTGCCGCGCTCCGGCCGGGGCTCCAGCCGGGGAGAGCGGGGCGGCGGGGCTTTGCCGCGCTCCGGCCGGGAGAGCAAGGCCGCGGGGCTTGCCACGCTCCAGCCGGAGGCGGCAAGCCTGGCGGCTCCGGCCAGAGCGTGGCAAGCCCTGCCACCCTGGCTGGAGCTCCGGCCAGAGCGTGGCAAGCCCTGCCACCCTGGCTGGAGCTCCGGCCAGAGCGTGGCAAGCCCCGCCACCCTGGCTGGAGCTCCGGCCAGAGCGTGGCAAGCCCCGCCACCCTGGCTGGAGCTCCGGCCAGAGCGTGGCAAGCCCCGCCACCCCGGCTGGAGCTCTGGGCCCTTTAAATAGCCCCCAGAGCCCTGGGGCAGTGAGGGGCTCCGGGGGCTATTTAAAGGGCCCGGGGCTCCAGCTGTCTTTGCTCCACCTCCCCCATGCATTCCCCAGTGCTCCCGTGGCTATTTAAAAGGTCCGGGGCGGGCTAGAAGGGGGTTTGGGGGCTACTTAAAGGGCTGGGGTTCCAGCTGCCTCTGCTGCACCCCCTGACCTTGTTGTCCCACAAACTTACACAGGATTGTTTTAGGGGTTAAGACAAAGATGCCACATTTATTATTAATCCATAACTATTAGTAAATACCTTAATGCTTATACACATACACTCACACACACACACACCCCAAAATGTTCTGCAGCTGCTGGATAGTTACCAGTCCTGATTGCAGTTTGAGTTCGCAGCTTGGGATCGGAGCTCGTGGCAGCTAACTGGCCAGGAAAGCTGAGCACGAGGAGGAGCCGGGTCTCTGTCGGGCACGCACCGATGCTCCTTGACGTTGGTAGCAGAACGTTACCCAAAGTCTCTCATCTCACCCTTCCCTTTTTATAGGAGTTTAGTTTGGATTCAAAGTTCCTAGGTCTCGCTGTGTCACGCCGCCTCTGGGTTTGCTTGATCACCCGTCAATTGCAGGCGTGACTGTCAGCCTGGGACCTGGCTTTGATCTTCCTTCTGTTGTTTCTTTTTAGGGTGGATGCTTCTTGCTTGAGTTAGGGCTGTTGTCTAGTTCTTCAGCCATTGGTATTTGAACTTTATCTCATTAGGACGGGCTGGTGCTGGAGGTTGATTCTATCACTCATGCATACCTCATTCACACATCTCAACTAGACTAATAAAATTACAGTATGGCTTGCAAAAATGGGGGCTGCAGCACAAGCCTTCTACAAAATGGAGTCAGCATTTTAAAATGGGTTTTGAGTTACAATATTGCACAGAAGTTACAATGTTACAATGTAGGCAAAATGGCAAGTGTAATGAAATGGTGAACAGAAGTTACAATGGTACAGTGACTAACTAAAAACAATTTCATTCACATTGGTTCTACAACCTGCCCACACCAGTCCGGCCCCCCCTGCCTGCAGCCAGCTCTGCACCCCGTGCCCACAGCCAGCCCCTGCCAAACCCCCTGTCCTGTCTCCAGCCAACCCCTGCCACACAGCCCTGCCCAAAGCCAGCCAGCCCCACACACACTGCTGCCCGCACCAGCCCTGCACACCCTGCCCAGCCCGCACCCTCTGCCCTGTCTCCAGTCAACCCCTGCTGCACCCCACTGCCTGAAGCCAGCCAGTTCCACACTCCGCTGTCTCCAGACCTGCCAACCCCTGCTGCACCCCCCTGTGGCCCTGCCTGAAGCCAGCCCGCCCCACACCCCCTGTCTCCAATCAGCCCCACACCCCTTGCCCTGCCTGCAGCCAGACCCTACCTCCAGTCAGCCCCTGCCCTGCCTGCAGCCAGCCCCATGTCCACTGCTTCCCTGCAGTTTCCAGGGCAGTAACCCTGCACACCTGCTTCAATGAGGGGGGCAGGGAGCAGCTGGGACCAACACATGTGCACACCCCCAGGGAGTGGCGGGGACCCACACATGTGAAATGGTGGTCATTAATAGCCAATCAATAGCATATATGATGCAAAGTATATAATATATAATTTTATTATTCATATAGTTATGGAAAGTAAATAATACATGAAAGAAATGAAAGGCTTTTTTTTCCACTTTTTTTTTTAAGTCATCCCTGCCAGGGCCCCGCACTTCCTAAAGCCGGCCCTGCTACTAAGTCTTTTCTATCAATACCTTCCTTTTTTTAATATATATTAGATATACAGTATACCCACCCAACATCCATTTAATCATACTAGAACATCCAATATAATGACGGAGATACCATTTTCAGTTACTTTTATTTACCCTGGAAGCCATGGCTCTCTTATACCACGGAAGAATTCTTGTACAGCACTTAATGGGGAAGGAAAATAGCACACATCGCTTCTGAGTGGGTGGCAATGGCATGCAATTTTATACATCTAATTATACACTTCACCTAAACTAGACATTTTGAAAGATGAAATAATCTAATTGCAGATTAATGCTTTTATTTTTCCAAGGCCTCAAAATGAAATGTGCAGAAAATAACCAGATACAAATGCTTGATATTTCGTGAGTAGCACGAGTAAATTCTTACTTATAACGTGTCCCTAACTGACTAGCAAAGCAGTAGGATACAGCACCACCCATAGGAGCTGACTTCCCCTCTCTCCCTTGGGTGCTCGACCCAACTTCTGCCCACGGCCCTGCTCCCACTCCACCCCTTCCATGAGGCCCCACCCTGCCCCTTCACACCCATGCCCTGCCCCATTCCAACCGCCTCCCCAAAGTCCTCACCCCAACTCTACCCCTTCCCTGCCCCTAGTCCAACTCCTTCCCCAAATCCGTGACCCGGCCACGTGTCTTCCCCGTCTCCTCTCCTGAGTGTGCCACGTTCCCGCTCCTCCCCTTCCCTCCCGGAGTGTGTCAACACTGCCAAACACCTGTTTGGTGGCCACCCCAGAGCACCCCAGAGTCGGTGCCTATGGCACCACCTGGATCCATAAGCTCCTCACAGATATATCACTCACAAAAAACCTGCCTCACAGTAAAAAAGGAGAGATTACTTACCTTACAGTAACTTGAATTTTTATATTTTTTTTGTCCTTATGAATGCTTCACCATAGGATGAGCACACACCAGTGCTTGCTCAACCAGAGAATGAAAAGCACGGCTGCGGGACACACCTGTGCAGATCAGCACCTCATGACTCCAAATTAGGGCATATAAGTAGGCATGGCCCCACCACTACTCAGTTCCTTCTCACAAGTAAAACAGAGCCTCCATATCCAAGGGAAGAAGGGCAGGAGGTGGAGAACCCGTAGTGACAAAACATGTCAAAGAACTCAAGTAACTTTTCCTTCTTTTTCAAGTAAATGTCCTTATGGGTACTCCACCATTTCAAGCAGTAACGCAATCAGGAGGTGGGTGCTAAGGAGTGAAATTCACGATGGTTCAGAGGACTGTTGCCAAAGTTATCCCTGGAAGCAGGTAAGATGCTTGGCCAAAGGTATGAATTGAAGACCAAATTGCCGTCCTATACACTTCTCTTATGGGAATGTACTTGAGTAGTGCTATTGATGTGGACTTGAGCTCTAGAGGAATATGCTGTCACTCTATGAGGGGCTTCCAGCTCAGTGAATTCATAGCAGATTAAGATGAAACCCAAAACCCAAGCTGACAGTCTTTGAAAGGCAGAGAAGATGAAGTGTCAACCTACTTCAAGTGATACAAATAGCTTAGGAGAAGCCTGAAAGGTCTTAATCTTATCAAGATAGAAGGTGAGAGCCCTTCTGACATCTAGTGTATGTAGGCTGGTCTTCTTTCTGGAAGCATGAAGTTTTGGGTAGATCACTGGCAGGTGTATCTCTTAATTAATGAGGTATTCTGAAGAGACCTTTGGGGATAAGCAAAGATGGGGATGCAGTGTAACCTGTATTTATAAACACTAGTTCAAATGGAGGTTTCCTCAGGGAATTGAGAACTAAACTGAGTTCCCACTGAGAAGCCAGGTTCTGTACCGCGGGGCGGGGGAGAAACAAGTTGTATAAGCCCTTGAGGAATCTAGCTGTTGTAAGGTGGGCAAACACTGTGAAGCCTTCAATTTGTGAGTGGAAGGCTGTTATAGTGGCCAAACATACCCTCACTCAGCTCACTTATAAACCTTGCATTTTTAAATCCAAGAGGTTACACCCAGGATTTTGGAGAGTGGAACTTCTGAGGTTCAGATATTTGGACAGGAACACCAGGAGTGGAAGTGTTTCCACTTTTGAAGGTAAGTTTTGCAAGGTCCAGGTTTTCTGCTAGATAGGAGAACTGACTGGGCCTCATCAAAAGAGATGAGATCCATGCCTGAGAATCATCTAAGAACCGTGTTCTCAGGTTCAAGGAGAAGTGGTTGGGATGGATCTGGGCCCCTGAGTTCTGTGACAAGAGATCCTTCCTGAGAGATATTCAAAGAGGCATTGACACAGAAAGGTAAAGGAAGTTAAAGTACTACATTTGCTTTGGGTGGGATGCACCACGAGGATAAACCATACCAAGAAAGAGCAAAGATTGAGTAATTTCTTGAGGACTAGAGACAGAGGTTTGTAAACATACAGTACGGTAAGGGGCCACAGTGTCATGAGGACATCTCCCTATGAGTTGCAGCTGTATCCTCCCTAGGAGCAGAAAAGATGGTATTTTACATTGTTCAAGGTGACAAAGGAGGTCTGCTCCTAGGTAGCTTCATGTCTGGAAGATGCTGTGGAAGACAGAATCACTGATCTCCCATTTGTGTTCCTGAAGAAAGTGTCTGCTCAGGGAGTCTGCCATTGTATTCCGGAGGCCTGGAAGAAAGATTGTTGAGATTTCTGTCTGATGGGAAATACACCAGTTACACAATTTGTGCACAAGGACTGAGATCTTGCTCTTCCCTATTGGTTGATATAATACATTGCTACTCTGTTGTCAAGCATTACTCTGATGGTGTGAAGGAAGTGTTGGCAAACACAACAAACTGTGTTCAGCTCCAGAATATTCAACTGGAGCATTACCTCTTGTATGGACCACTTGCCCTGGGCTATGGCCCCTTACAGGTGAGCCCCTCACATCCCAGAAGAGAAGCATCTGTTGTGAGGAACCTTGAGGGTGGGGGATGTGAAAATGGGGTTCCCATGCAGACCTTCACTGGGTCTTTCCACCACCTGAGAAAGTCCAGAACTTTCTGAGGTTCTGTGTTGCATTTGGAGAGATCGTGTCTGTTTGGGGTGTACATCAACCTTAGCCATATTGAAGGCACTTGGGGTGCAGTCTTGCTTAAAAGGTGATGAATGTGGAGGCTGACACGTGCCTATGAGTTGTAGGCCGGTGCTTGCCATTGTTTGTGGACTGTGTTGTATTGTCGAGACTAGACTGGACAGAGTGGCGAATCTTTCTGTGGGGAGATTAGACTCTGTAATTGCCAGAGTCTGAGTGGATAAATGAAGTCTAATCTTTGGGTTGGGGTCAATGTAGACTTCTTTTGATTGATGCAAAGCCCAGAGATGAAATAGGGCTACAGTACTGGAGGCTGCTCACTGAGTGGATCTGTAGAGCTGATTGACCCCTGGGGAGCCAATCAGCCAGGTAAGGGAATATTGCTATTCTCTTCTGACATAGATGGTCCACTACTATTGTGAGACATTTGTAAAGACTGTGTGGGCGGTGAAGTGCCCGAAGGAAAGGACTCGGTACTGATAGTGTTCTGAGCCTTAGTTGATGGAGATAAGTTTTCCTCAGTCTAGGGGTTCTGCTGCTCCTGGGTGTCTCCTGATGCCGAGGAGGTAGGTACCTGAGGGTGACTGTGCAGTACCTAATGGCAATCCTATGGTACTGAAAGTTGGTCAGTCATTGCCACTGAAGCATACAGTACCAGTGGGTATTGGGGTCTCTCTTGTTGAAACCCTATAAAATTGTTTACTCAGGTGATCCCAGGAATTGTGATAACCTCTGGCTTTAGGACATCAGGTAGGGCCTGGAGGAGCTTCTTTAGAATACTGGCTTAGTGGGGTGTGGTGGTAAGGTGTCACCATGTGTGAATACAGGTGTATACACACAAAAACAATAGGTCACTGCGAGTGCCAGGTGATGTTTGGATTTTAATAGAAATTAATTTAATTAAAAATGTGTGCTGTTTTTTGACCACCTTACAGAGTGGTCAATTTAAAAAAAACCACAAAACCAAAACAAAAACAAAAACACTGATAATTCTTAATTAAAATTTTACTTCTTTTTTCCTCAGCCAGCTCTAGTCATTACCAGTGTCCCTTGGGGAATCCATTTTTGGCTCTCCAACTCTATCTTTACACACAATCCCTAACTTTGCCACTCTATCTAAGCTTAAACTACTGTCTGACTCCCAGAGGACCTCTCCCTCTCTACCTAGTCTCCCAACTCTAGCCTCAACCACTAATTCAATGTCAAAGTAAAAAATACTCATCTCTCTCAAGTCCTGTACCCATCACTGCCAATGGCAATTTCACCTTCTCCCATCTCTCAGCCTCACAATTATATTGCCATTTTTGATGCCTCACAAACTACCAGAAAATCCTGCTTCCCCACCTTTCCTACAGCTGCTCCAACTCTGTCTTTTCATCTCTATTCCAGCTACCAAAAGTCTTGTGCAGCTCTTGATCTACTACAATTTCCCTCTGACTGCCCTGACATCCCTCATACTCCATGCAACCCAACCAAAAAACAGCTATGAAAGCTTCTTATTTTGCTTTACTCTGACCAACAGGTAACTACTCTGGAGATGCAGGTAAAATGTGACTAACAGTTTGGATTTAAATGCATTGTTGATACTGGCATCACAGAGACTGCACCTAAATAGCAGCCCATATTTGCAAAGGCACAATTTTCAATAGAATTTGATACTGCAGCATGTATAAGAGGCAGGGAAAACATGAGGAAAAGAATAAATATTAAATCTCTGATTTGCCTAAATTTCTAGTATTTCTTCAAGCCCACTAAAGAATATCCCAATGTTACCAAGAAATTATTGGTGGCAAAGCTTGATTTTCTGTATAGCTGTTGCAGAGTGTTCATAGACACAGAAGGATGAGTCACTGCAATGCTGACAGTCTCCACTGAATCCGAAACAAATTGGAGCTGTAATTTACAGTACAATAGCATTCGTGGCAGCGGCACATGCAGTCCAGGCTTTTTAAATATTCTGTGAATAATAGCTTAGAAAGACAACTGACAGTGAACAAGAACTGGATGATGAATCATCAGGTAGTTTAAGTAAAATTTTGCCTGATTAAATGCTTTGTTTTTAAGCCACCTGCACTGTGCTGTCTGATGTACCAGGACAGATCAAATTGTTCTCAGTCTTTCTAAAAACCAGACAAGCTTACAAATGATAAGTTTTATTATATTATGAAATTGATGCCAAACCAAAATGCTGTGTATTGTGTGATTCCAATTATCTATCTTCTGGCTAGGGATTTAATATCAGCTATTGTTAAAGAAGCAACTAATCCAGATTTATCAAGTTCTAATGTCTGTGTGTCACATGGATGTAATTTATTTTTTGTCTTCCTGTCTTCAGAATGCATTTTTCTGCATCTTTTTTGTTGTTGTTTTCTCTGCCTACTGGTAACCAGAGACACTGGGCCCAATTCTGAACTCACTCTGGTTTTAACCAGTGTAACTCAATTGGCTTCTATAGGAGTTACCCCTAATTTAGATCCATGTATGATTAGTATGAGGTTCTGTCTAGACTAGGGGCCAGATTTACAAAGGTAGTTAGATGCCTAAAGATGCAGATAGACTCCTATTGTGATTAACAAATGCTCCTAAGCAAATTAAGCTCCTTTGATACTCAATGGGAGTTAGGAACCTAACGGGATTTACAAAATCTTCTAAGCAGGTTAGATGTCTATCTCCCATTTACTTTCAATGGCAGTTAGGTGTTTAACTCACCTAGGCATCTGGTGGGATTTACAAATGCACCTATCTTCATCTTTAGGTATCTAAAAACCTTTAAATCTGGCCCTAGGTCAACTAGCACAGACTCTTCTCCCATGATTTAGTTACTAGCGCATAATGTTCAAAGCAGCACAACAAACCTTAAACTGGAGGATACCTGACTTGCAGGCAGGGGCTCTATCAGGTGTGCTAAAGGGAATAAAACTCTAATGTGGCTGAGTGAAGTAGATAACCCAACCCTAGTCTCCATCTCTAATTTCTGTGATTGCATGATTCTCCACCATCCAGCCCAACAATGTTACATTTTTCTCAGCTTGATATTTCTTTGACATGCGATATTTAACATTTTCACACAGAGCCAACATTTTAAATAAAGATTTCCAATTTTGAGAGAGCATTTTAGCAGTCATTATTACATTATTACTCGATGTATTTAATTGCTAATGCTAATCTGATCATATAACTTGCTAATAACCTGGTTTGCAGGTACAATCAATAAGTCAGATGCCTAAATACTATTGATACATACAATTAATTGCGCTTGCAATTTAACATCACAGTTTATTATGAACACAATAATGTAATCTGCAAAATACGAAATACCTTGTTTGAGGGTCATTACAAAGTTGGTTATCTTCACCTATTAATTGTGTGCATGAAAGACAATATAGAACAAATTTAAGTGTATGGTCCTCATTAGGAGAGCACTCAGTTGTTCAACAAGCCATAACAGCTGCTGACTTCCTTGTAGCCAAGTTCCACAATGCTCCTGTTAAGAAATGACTTATGGTAGTGTTTAGAAAAGAAAACTTGCTAATAAAATGGCTTTCTGCAGATGGGCAATTCAGAGTTTTTTCAATCACAGATGTGCATCCAGAACACCTATTTGGTCATGTTGGAAAACTATATCAAAATGAATATACTAATGCATTTTACTGAAAAGGGCTTCATGTATAGCATGCTGGATCCATGGTAATTCCAAAGAACAACCGATTCCTTGTTTAATCTATTCAAAATACGAAAAGTTGTTTTATCATTCTTTAAGATGTCATGGTGTATGTCCAAGTGTTATAATGAATGTTTTTTTCCCCTTAGAATTCTTATTTATTCCTATTACAGCAGCACCCAGATATCCTAATTAAGATTAGTAACGCACTGTGCTAGGAGTTGTGCAAATATAAGATATTTATCTAATTACAATATTTTTGTTAAGGTGAAAGCACGATATACCAAGTAAGTATCAAACTGTCATGGTTAACAAGTTAACTATTATTTGTACTGAAAATTAGACTCATATCTATGATAGCTCACATTGACTGGTGAAAGATCAGACACAAGATCTCACAGAAACTGAAATTTATTTCCATTCAGATTATTATTCATCAATATGCTTATTACGATAGAGCCTCAGGGCCAAACACAAGTGGGGCCCCATTGTGCTAGACACTGTACAAACCTGTAGTGAGTATATTACAACTGATACTTTATTAAGAAAGAAATGTTTAAAAATATCAAAATCTAATTGATATCTGGCAAAAAGTTATTTACAGCAATGCACCGATGTATTTAATTGAAGGATTGGAGATTTAAAAAAAAAACCAAACACAACCCCCACCCCCCGCAAAAAAAAGAAAAAACAGACATTCACAGTGTTACTAAAAACAGCAAAACTTGTTGAGGTCCTTTAAGAAACTGCTTATTTCTTGAGTGGCACTACTCATCCTTACTTTTTTTTTTTTTTACCATTTTAACTAACAGGGTTGTCAGCCAGAAAGTGTCATGTGAAGGCTACAATTACAGTTTTGGCAGTTTAACAGAATCATTTATATATTTTAATTAACATTTAAGTTCATATTTTGTACTCTAAAAACACCAGTACTGAACCAAAACAAATATTTTTTTTTATTTAAATACCTTTTAGATATTAAGAATAGTTGCAAAGGAACATTACCTATGTCAACACTAAAAATTAAGACTATATTCAGAGCTATAGATCAAATGACATTTCTGAACTACCTCTCTCAGAGCATATTTTAAATACGTACATTCTAGCATTACAAATGTATGAACATTCTAGAAGAAATATACTTTTTCTGTTTTAGTCCTATTTCAGCTAGTCTCTTGTGGAGAGTTCAGATGTCAGGTATGAAGATCATATAAATGCTTAATGCTTTGTAAGATCACAAATGATTAATTACAGCCTACATTAGTATTCAAGAAGAAACTCGGAAGTAAGACCCTATAAGGCCTCTGGACAGCAATTCATTTCAGGTGAACTACTGAAATGATTTTACAGAATATGATTAAATAAAGAGATTGGCTCCCACAACCACCATCATTCTAGCACAGAAAACAGAGCAGTAACATTTTAACCCGTTCACAGTGCTCTATTAGTATAGAGCATATTGTTAGGTACATGAAATCTGGAAAGACTGATCCTTTCTTTCATGTAGATTTGCATATGAGATATATGGGAAATGTATATTTAACTCACTCAAAATAAGTATTAATCAACAAGGTCACTCAGGGTCTCCACCTAAGGTGGATAAAGAAGGAGACAAGTGGGGTTAGAGCTGGGAGTGGCTACTTCATAGTGCATGTTACATTGAAAAGAAAGTCTGTATTAAATTGCAGTGGACTTGATATTGGTTGGACAGGCATCACACCTACAGAAAGGACAGCAACCTGCAGCCACAGAAGCATCTGGCCACATTTAAAATTGGCTCCTTTCCAATAAACAGAACCATGACTAGAGACTACGTGAACATTCACTTTCAGTGCCAAACTCAGTATTATACAAGATAATGGCCAGTAATTAAAAATGTTGCATGCAAGCGTAGTTGTAGCTGCGTTGGTCTCAAGATGTTAGAGACACAAGCTGGCTGAGGTAATAGCTTGTATTGAACCAACTTCTGTTGGTAGAAGAAAAAGCTTTCAAGCCACACAGAGCTGGTCTTCGGGTCTGGCAAAGGTACTCAGAATGACACGGTTAAATAGAAGGTGGAACATATGGTTTAGCATAAAGGGTTAACACATATTCTAAGGGACCATTCAAAGTTGAGTGGCCTGTTAACATCTCTGCAGTCATAAGACAAAAAGAGGGGGTTAAAGAGTTATAGATTGTTGTAATAAGCCATAAATACAGTGTCTTTGTTCAGTCCATGATTTTTTAGTGTCCAGCAGAATTATGAGTTTAAGCTCCTGGGCTTGTCTTTCAAAAGCATTGTACAAATTACTTTTGGGGATGAGGACTGATAGGTCAGCCATAGAGTGATTGGTTTGTGAAAAAAGTGTTCACCCACAGATGATATGATGCTTTTGTCTTTTATCAGTCATTTCCCTGTGTGAGTTCATTCGAGAGCATAGTGATTGTCTGGCTTCACCCACATAGTTGTTATGTGGGCATCCCGTGCACTGGATGAGGTACACCACTGGTTGTGATAGGCATGTTGAGGACCCATGGATCTTGAAAGGTGTGGTGTGAACCTTCAGGATGAGGTCCCCTGGATCAGACTAGACTGGGCTTCTTCCCGGTTTCTGCTGCTTCCATCTCCTCCCTCTCCACCCGTTCCACTTCCCACTCTCTCTTGTTAACAGCACTGCATCAGGCTCTTCTGTCATCTACTGTGCACCTACCTCCTCCTCCCCATCAGCCTTCCTCTCTTATTTCAACTCCTAACTCTCTCTTTCTCATCCTGTCCTCACAATCTCCCCTGATGATTACCCATCCAACTCCTTAGCTGCACATTTTTCATTTGACTTGCAGCTCTAGTTCAACTCTCTGGGTATGTCTACACTACCCGCCGGATCGGTGGGTAATGATCGATCTATTGGGGATCGATTTATTGCATCTAGTGTAGATGCAGATGAATCAATCCCCGATCGCTCTGCCATCGACTCCAGACCTCCACCATGGTGAGAGGCGGAACTTCTCTTTAAGTTCTGCCATCTTCCTTGCTAAACAACTCTTTCTCCACCTTAACTCAATTCCATGCCCACAATCCTTTTCACCACCTTTGACTCACTCCTCATCTCTTCCCTTCCTTCTGCTTCCACTTCTTTCTCTCCACAGATGATCTCACCAATTTCTTCCTCTGTCTCTCCCCTCCACCTATTACCATGCATTAATCTCTTCCATATATATTAACACACACATTCTTGATCCCATTGCCCATCTCCCTTCCATCTCCAAACTCACTGAGCACACAGTCTACAATTCCCTTTTCTACTGCATCAGATATAAGCTGCTTGTATTCATTTTCAAAGCCCTTCATAGCCTATCCCCTCCCTCCCTCCCGTTTCTCATTTGCTATCCAGAGGCTGACTCTTGCCTCTGATCAGACCATGATGTTAGCTCCATCATTCACTTGGTAAATGTTCAGACGAGCACCTTTGTGCTTTTTTCCATGCTGTCGCTCATGCTTTGGAGGAGCTCCCCATAAACATCCACAAAACTTATTATCCCCCAAATACCTCCCCAAAATTATGCCTACAAAAAAAAACTGACAATAGTTAGACTGCTGGTGTGCTGCTGACCAATATTGTCTCATTGTTCCCTTGTACTCCCACATTTGCCTCTATCCATCTGTTGTCTCTCTTCTTATGATTAGGCTGTAAAGTTTCTGGAATAAGTATTGGTACAGTGCATAGCACAATGGAGTCCTGCTCCAAAACTAGGGCTCCTGGGTGCTATGATAATACAAATAAAATTATGCTAATGTCTTTTGACTGAAAATGTTTCATAAAGTAAGTCATCGTGTTGTACTGTGACAATACAGAATGTAATTCAAGAAACATATTGATGGTCTTCTTAATTAAATGGTTAAAATTAGCTGAAGAGAATTTATTGTCTTGCCTGCAGTTTGTTCATAACTATTCCTTATACTGTATTAATCATTTAAATATTATGCTACTGAGGTAAGGTGGTGTTTTCATAAAATATATTAGTCCTCTAAATCACTTACAATTCCTTTAGTATAAACTCCACGATGCTGACATTTTAAAGTCGCAATACAGCTAAAAAAATCTGGTCTATAGCGTGTTTTCATCCCTTTCACCTAAATCAGCTATCACCATGATTTATTAGAGAACATATTTGCATGCAAGACTTGAATTACCATAAGCCTTTCAATTAGGAACATGAATCAGGTTCAACACCTTTTGTTGTTATCCTTGTGAAACTCCTCCTGTTGCACGAGGTATTTTTTCCACACCATTGGAAGGCCTTCACTCAAAGAAGATAATGCTAGGAAAGGTTTCTCATGTCACTGTGTAAGCCATTTTTGCCATACGGCAAGTACAATTAAACATCACTTGCTATTTTTCATTGAGAATTAAGCTGAAGTTTGACAGACATGGAGTCATGCTGGCTGACTCCTTACTGTGGGATAGAAGCCACTAAAATTTGGAAAACATAAATGTGTAGTTCATAACTGCTAATATAAGGCCCGAATCTGTTGTCTTTATATGGCGTGGTGCTAAGTTAATGGCACTACTCACATGAGTAAACCCTACTCAGTATAAAGGCTGCAGAACTGGGATTTTAATTCAGATGAAAAAGTGGAAAAAATATCACTAAACAAATTGAATTACATAATACAGTAATTATCCAGCCTGTAAAATGTGTCCGTTTTGGGATTAGAACCAAGGTTCTCAGACTGCAGCACTGTCACTTGGCTAGGCAGTTGGTGTGCTATGACTGAAGCTGGGCAAAGAACTGGTGTTGGGGTTCGGTGATAGTTCAAAAACAATTTTGGAATCTGAATTTTTTGCTGAACCAAAAAGGTCCATTAAATGTTACATTCAATCCACAACAGGTCGTTTCTGAGCATTTTAAGGAGATAGATGCACAAAATGGCTGGAGGAGAAGGTGGCACTGCCCCCTTATAACCTTTAGCCCAGTAGTTAGGATATTCACCTGGGATGGGGGAGCCCCAGGTTTGAATACCTGCTCTGGAACAGGAATTTGAAGTCAGGTTCCTTCCCTAACCCCAGGCTATTCAGGGATGGCTCACTCACACTCTCTCCTGTTGAAGCTGTTCCACGGTTTATAAATTAGTGTTAATTGGAGGGGGAAGACTAGAACCTGGATCTTCTACATCCCAGGTGAGTGCACTAATCACTGGGTTAAAAGGTTAGATGAGTTGTGGGGAGGGAAAGGAGGCAGCACTACCACCTCCACTTCCTCCTCTTTTGCAAATGGCTCCTCAGTCAGTCACTTTTTTTTTTTTTGGGGGGGGGGGGGGCTGAAGCTATTTGGCAAATTTGTGTCAAATTCATGAATAGTTTTGGTTCAATCAAAACTGCATTTTTGGGAGACTTAGCTATTCGCCTGAAAAGTTTCACCCACTTCTAGCTGCAACCTCCATTTATTATACTTAACTTGGTCTCCTCCTCGCTCTATTGCATCCACCTATTGACTCATCTTATATTTAGATTGTAAGCTCTTTGAGGTTCTGTCTTTCGTGTGTGTGTGTGTGTGTGTGTACGTACAGCACCTGACACAATATTCCCCAACTGGGACTTTTTGGTACAACAACTTGAGCTATATCAATTACATTATTCCACCAATTACAAGGGATGGGTTTGAGTCTCAAAGTTATGACCTCCGTCCAGTATTCTAAAGCATATGATGTTCAGAATTGTGGAATTGATTAGGCCATTACAGAGATATATACAAGAAATCTGTCTCTCTCTTTTTTTTTTTTTTTAAGGTAAAAATCAGAAACTTGGATTAAGATAAGCATTCAAGAATGAAGGGAAAGGAACACCCATCTAGCTATATTAGTATATTAGTATACCTCATATTAGTATACCCACCAAATATAGATGCACGGCTCCCTAGCCACAGCTGAAGAGAAAACAACACTGTTCAAGACAAAGTGCAAAGATGGAGTGCTGAGCCTGATGTTTGGCAGACCAATCCCCCAGTGCAATTTTGAGCGGTCTAAATTTTACTGTAAGTTATGCCAGCTGCCAAACAGAGTCAGGAATCAGCAGTGTGTAGTGAAACCCTGGCTACATTTCATGTAAAATAAAGACACATACCCCTCCCAGAAGACATTATTCAAATGGGACCTGGGCAAAAGAAACCCAAACAATCTTTGATACTCCTGTTTTTCCTCTCCTGGATATGCAGCAGCAATTAACCAACATTACTCTCCAGAGTTAGGCACAATATTGTTAGCATCATCAGTACTGTTCTCTCACATGCCAGGGAACAAACAAAATGAAACCATGTTGATTTCTATACAAGTTAAAACAAACAATGGGGTAGGAAGAAATCCAAATGATAAAAAATAAATGGCTAAGAAGAAGTCTTAACAGAAACACTTGTGAGCTTCCTGGGATATGAAAACTTCAGAAGACACTGCTCTGCATTAATATACAGAAGAGATCTAACAGTGAATTATTTACATGGGTATTGATAATAGATAATGCAAAGGAAATTTTCTCAGTATTGGAGTCTATCAGCAATTAAACTAGTTTTTTTTTTTTTTTTTTTTTTGAGAGCGAGACATGCAGCTAAATTACACACTGTCCCAGCATTTGGCAGGTAAGAGAAAATTTTATTCACTTCTAATGCACCACATTACAGTCTGCTTGCATTATTCATCAGCATGCAAAATATTTTGTCTGCTCTTTCCAAAGGCCAAAAAATTACATTTCACTAACAGCCATGTTGTGGGTGAATGAGGTCAAGAAAGTTGGCATAAGGTTCCAAAATGTTTCTCCATAGCTAAGCAAAAAAGGCCATACTAACCTCAGATTAAATCCCAGAGCTTCTATATGGTATTTCCTTTTAACCTGTTCCACTTCAGCCCAACATAGCTAGACCCACTTCTCATTTTCCTCCCACAGCCATCCATCTGTAACCTTTCTCTATTAACCCTATTACTGCAGACTTCTGTGAGCGTCCAACCTCTTCATCATCCAGCCTTGACATCTTAGTGTTCTCTTTGATAATTCTTTCACTCTTTCTCCCCACAGCTAGTAAATCCTATCACTACAATATTTATAACATACAAAACTCAGCCTGTCTATCTCTCTATGCCATGTATATCATAGGTATGGTAGTTCGCTCGCATCTTCCTTATGTCATATTCCAGGTCTTGAACCCAGGTCTGGGAGTCCTCAGACAGCTAGTAGGACTGTATCCTACTAGCATCCAATGAAGTGGGCTGTAGGCCACGAAAGCTTATGCTCAAATAAATTTGTTAGTCTCTGCGGTGCCACAAGTATTCCTGTTCTTTTTGCGGATACAGACTAACAAGGCTGCTACTCTGAAACTAGTAGGACTATAGCCTCAGCCAAGGCTCCACCCCCAGAAGCCCTGACTGGAGGATCACCCGACTCCACCAATTGGGCCAACCATGGTATTTAAGCCAAAAGGAAGCACAGGAAGGTGTCTGACCAATGAGGTGATTTCCTGTTGTGGCTGCATTGGACCCAGCTTGTGCCTGTCTCATGTACTCAACTCTATTCCTGTTCCACTCCTGCCTCTGCTCCTGCTCAGTGCTTGGATTCTTGCCTCTCCTTCTATTCTTGCCCTTACACCTTGCTTCCAATCACCAATCTGATCCTGGCCTCGGACTCTGATTCTGGCTTGACCCTTGGCTCTGGCATTTGGTATCTGACCTCAGCTTTGATTAATGGTTCCAACTCTGGCTTGGCCCCTGACTCTGGTAATTGGCAGTTGACTCTGGTGCTGACCCTTAGTTTCATTCCCCAACCTGGACACCTGCTCTGCCTTCTACATCCAATTCCTGTCATAACTACAAGGCAAGACGGCCTACATAAAACTCTACTGCATGCCTGCATCTCTGACTTTGTCCTCTCCTATCTCTTTGCTTCAGTCTATACAAAATTCAACAGTGAAGATCATATTCTTGTCCTGACACTCAGACCATATCATCTCTCTTTTAAAATATCTTCACCAGTTTCCCCTTTCTTCTATAAAAAGCTTGAGCTTCACCTCCAGAACAAATTCATAATTCTGATCCTGCTGTCTGTGCTTTGCTCAAGCCTGCTTTCTTGATAGTCCAAATACTGTTTCTCAGTACACAAGTAGCAGCCTACTGGCTATTTAGACAGCTTATAAAATGCTAGCTTAAGAATTCCGCTACGATGCTCAGACATTTAACAAAAAAAGAGGATAAAAATACATTTAGAAATATGGGAGTGCCATAAAATCAGAGCATCGCAATAGAACTTAATTATTAAAAAAATTTTCAACTCACAAAGGTATGAATGACATTACAAAATACGACTTCCAAGCCTTTAGATCAGATCCTCACCAATGGCCAAGAAACACACTGGATTGGTCAGCAATAGAGCTGGATGAAATTTTCTGTTGAAACATTTTTTTGGTGGTGGTGGTGGGGCGGGGAATTGCAGATTTGGCAACATGGAAATATTTGAGCGTTCACGTTGATTTCACTGAATTGTTTTGGTCCAAAAATCCTAAAAAAATTCTGAAAAAAGGTCAAAAAGTTTTGACTCAAAATGACTATTTCAAGATTTCCTTTAATTTTTAAAAAATTAGAAATGCTTGAAGCTAAACTGACATGTTTTGTTTCAGCTCAAGCTAAACACTGTTCGATCTGAAATGATCTCTCTTTTTTTTAATTTTTCAAGCAAACCAAAAAATCCTTTTATTTGCCCAGCTCTACTCAGGAGATGATTTGTGCAAAAATAGCGTTCCCACATCCCTAAGCAGGTCTGGCTGTGTTCCCACCCCAATCCTGCTTTAAGTTTCAAGAAATGACACTGCAACCTTAATCCTCCAGGGCATAAGGAAGCCTGTAAAACTGCAATAGGGATAAGGCATAGGAGGCACCATGTTGGTGAAGTGATCCTACTATGGCTGGCTTTATTAATTTCAGGATTGCTTTATGCCAACTATCCTGCGCTGCAAAAGACCTGGGATTGTACATTTTGATCTGAAACTGGTAGAAGTAAGGAATTTTCAACTTCTATACACAATAAAAAATCCCCCTCATTACCTAGAGAAAGGTGAAATATATGTTTTATTATAGCCTTTTCTATGTTCTCATCAACATAGCTGTATATGAATGCAGTAATAGAAACAGAAAATGGATCTCCCAAGTCCCACTTCTGTGCCTTATCCAGCAGACCATCCTTCCACTCTCAATATTCATACACTTTTGTTTAATATGTTGTAATAACATACTTGAAGGCCAATGGTTGATGCAACACTGGTATGCTATTTTTTAAAACTTATATGAACATAGTACAAAATGTGCGTAGTTGAAAGAATACAAGAAACCTGGATGGTTATGGTACATATCTGTTGAGCTCTTTCAGTTAACAATAGCTTCACATGATAGATATGCTTGTGCATTCAGTACTGACCTCTTTAGAAATAAGTGTCTTTGGATTATTATTTTATAAGGGAACAAGCTAATTTAACTAGACACATGACTTTAGGGATTTTGAATTATTCTAGACAGTTACAAAGGGATATTTAGAGAGCATTGTCCTTGTCATCTGTTGAAATAAGAATGACTAAGGATCAGAATAAGGATAAGGAGGATGACAGGTTAGTTGCCTCTTCAGTACAGTTACTCCTTTCCCTAGACCTAAGCACAGGATTCTCTCTAATGCTGAGTGAACAGGCAGGGTTTGGTTAGGCTGGCAAAAGCCTGCCTTTGGGCATGGTTGAGATCTAATTTCCAAGACATGGTTACTGTGCAGTAACGTAGAGCTGGTGACTGAGTTAAATTCTATCTGGCAACATCCAGATAAGTATCCTGTGGTCTGCCATTGTGGGGTAGTTTTGTACTTTATTCTTAAGCTTAGAAGGATCAGATTTTAAAATCAGTGAATGTCAATTCCATTATACAAAACACACAAACTAACAAAATATTTCCATCAATAATAAACAAAGTTTACACATAGGCAAAGTAAGGAAAATGCTGCTTGAAAACTTAAGAGTTTGATTTAAGGCTATTTACTCTGCATATTTTGACACATGATGTTGATCCTTGGTGTTTTAACAGTTATAAAGCTTGAACTTTTTGAATCTCAAAATTTGTCATCACAAAATAATTATTTTGACCTCCTCTCACAATTTTCTGCAACTGTAAAAATTTAAATAGATAGAAATATGCTCAAAATTAAACATTGATATTGTCTCTCAAAATGTTATATAAAATAAAAATTGAATTCTGCCCACCCTGTTTATTCTGCAGGTTTTTCAGTGTTCCATTGGTGGTGATCGGCTCATAATACTGAGTCTTCCTAACACCTGACTCACAATGGCAGACACTGTTCCAAAAATTAGTTTGTGAAGTTCCATAGTATTAGAATAATTATAAAGAGAAATGCAATCATTCAGTTCCCACTTTCAGATCATAGATTTAATTGCCTAGTAAAATGACAGCTCCTTTAATAACAACAACCCAGAATAAAAAATCACCTATATCAGAACAAACAGTTACAAAAAGGCAGATGGTAGAAAAGACAAATGCATCATTCCATAAGGAATAGACATAACACTTCATTTCTATCCCATCTTACTGCATGTGATACAAGAAATAGAAACAGATTTCTTATACACTCCAACA
Organism: Gopherus flavomarginatus; assembly: GCF_025201925.1. Lineage (NCBI taxonomy): Eukaryota > Metazoa > Chordata > Testudines > Testudinidae > Gopherus > Gopherus flavomarginatus. Next base: position 76,438,947 of record NC_066617.1, on the reverse strand, counting down.
GAAGAGAGAGAAAAGGAGAAGTACATCCCTGATTGAATTTTGCTGACAATTTTATGACCAGCCACTCATACGTATGGCCCTTCCTCTTATGTCTCACTACAACATATGGCTACTCAACATTACTTCTCTAGATTATGAATAAGATAGCTCTTTTCTGGTAAATCTTCACTCCACTGAAGTTGTTCTGGATTTACTTGGAATTTGGCTAAGTGACTCTACTACCTTCAATTTAATCTCTTTCCTGAACAATTTTTATTTATCTTCTTTTATGCCCAAAAAGCTCACAGAAATGTTTCAATTTACTTTGCTTACAGATTACATAGGTGCATACAGAGTTGCTCTGGAATGCGTCAGTAAGGGTTAAATTGTGTGCACAATGCTCCCTGGAGCACCAGCTGGGCTGCAATTGCTATGCCACCTTCAAAGTAAAAGTAAGTGCTGCAGGCACTTCCCACTTGACTGGCTTCACCTACTCATCCCAAGGCATGGTCTTTTCCAGGTGCATCCATGCCCCCTTTACACAAGCTTGTGTCAGAGGTGCTGCCAAGTTCTTGCACTGCCAGAGAGCAAGAACTACAGTCATGTTCAGCTCCATCCCCTTTTTCCTTTCTGCACCTTGCCTAGGCAAAATCTGGCTTTTATTGTCTGTAAACTCATTTGAGAGTGTAATTAAAAATGCTGTAAAGGTACAAAGTATTATTTATATTATGGCGCTCTCTAGAATCTCTCTACTGTTAATTCAGTTTTATTTTGTTTGCTGCAAAAGTTACATAAGAACTCTACCTTCAATGTAATTCATACCCTACCACTAGCCACCTCAAACACTTGGTTTGCAAGTCCAATCAATGACTTTGATCCCAGATCTCTAGAAATATAGGACTATAAAAAGCCATGTCTGCTTTGATAACTGAACTCCAAATTTACATTTAAATGAGATATAGATATTCTTTGAAAAATCTCGTTACTTTAAAACTATTAAAATGTTCAGTTTAGTTTATTTTATGTAGCCCTTGAATATTAGCTTTGATCAGTTCTCTGCTGTTCCACTTTAAAAGAATACTATTTCAGCTGCAGAATGTATACTTGTTCAATGCTGGAATTTCATCAAGATCTCAGTAAAAATAAACAAAATAAAAAGGAGTTGGACAAATATGACCTTTCAAACAATGTATTCCTCAGTGATTTCTCCTACAATCCTTAGATCAACAGTATTTGGCAACACTACTGATGAAATGCATTTTTACTTTTGGTGCTACTTAAGTGCTCTTTTATTTCTGGCAATTTCTAATCTGTTAATTGGTTTTGTCCTCATTAGGGTCTGCATAAAACAGCCTTTATAGTGAGTGACACAAAGACAGCAGCTGTTTGCTTACTGTTGTCATACACAGCTTCACTGCCTGGACAGACTAGATCTACATCTCTGGTCCAATCTGTCATTTTATTCTGATTTTTTTCTGGGAGTCAGGGGGGATTGTGAGAAACTAGCTTGTTAAATGCATGCATTTGAACAGGTACAGGAATTACCTCAGGTGATAGGTCAGCAGAAAGCTAAAATGCAATGGAGCCCCTACAATGCTAATGAAACACTCCAGAAGCAAGTCTGTTACACTGCCACTAATTCAAACTTTATGGCAGGTTTTCTTATCAGTATAGCCACATTTCCCAATTTCTCTTTTCACTACTTGCTTTATCCATATTAAGCCCAGAGGAACAAGCAAGCTTTCAGACATGGCTTAATGAGTACTGGCATGATTAGTACTCCCTGATGGCTGTCTGAAGTGAGGTGTTCCGTCAACGTAAGCAGTCTGTCCTGTTTTCATAGTGTGCCCTGGCTTTTGAAGAGGACTTTTCTATAAGATGGGGGTGAAGATGAATATAAATATAAATCCATCTTTGCTGTAGCACGTTCACTGATTTCATGTAGAATTTCAAAAAGAGTCCCTTCTTTGCCTGTTGACAGTTAAATGAAGTCTCCAGCCATCTAAGAAGAGTGACTGGAGGAAAATATAGTGGAGTTTTAATAATTACCATCATTTCTGATGCAGAGGTAGCTGGAAAACATATTTTGTCGTCATAAGCTGATCCAGGCTTTTCATTTTAGGGTGAGCCTGCAAAACCGTTTTTTCACATCCACTCCACTCCACTCCAAATGTAATTGAAAACAGTGTGTGCAAGCAAGGCCAGGATTAGGGCATTTAGAAGTCTGGAGTCAGTGAAATCCTCAATTAACAACAAATGTAACTAATTCAATGTATATACAGAGGGAGGAAGCATGGAGCCCAGCTGGTGTGCTTGGTGCCATGCATGGCTGCCAACAATTAAAAGTGTTTCAAGGAAAAAATTCTCTCTAATTAGCTCAGGTGCCTGTAGTCTATTAAGCCTCAGTCACTGAGGGCCTATGTATGCGTACAAGTGAGCTTTATTATACAATCATCATAACCATTGCTGTGACAGAGGCACATATTCCCATTTTGCGGGCAGGATGATTAAGGTAGGGAGGTTAAACAACATGATTACGACCCCAGACTATATATCAGAGCTAGATGAGATGATAGGAATCCTTTGCTGTCAGTTCCATGCTTTGTCCATTAAACCAGGCTATACCACCTGCTGTTTCTCCATCCTCCTTTGTGGCCAGATTACAGTCTTTAGGTAGCTACATGGGGAACAAATATTAAATAATGGGCTCTTCAATCTAACAGAAAAAGGTATAACATGATCCAATGGCTGGGACAAATTCAGACTGGAAAGAAGGTATACACTTTTAATGGTGAGAGTAATTAACCATTAGAACAATTTACCAAGACTTGTGGAGTCTCTATCACTGACAGTTTTTAAATCAAGATCAGCTTTTCTCAAAGATATGGGCTAGGAATTATTTTGGGGAAATTCTATGGCCTCTGCTATACAGGAAGTGAGACTAGATGATCACAATGGTCCCTTCTGGCCTTGGAATCTATGACAGCCACCTACCCTCTTTTTTTTGTGCTGAGCAGCATTTTTTTCTCAATTCTAATCAGCCAGTTGTTTAAGGGAGTTGTGAAAGTGCACAAAGAAAGCAGCTGTACCCCTGATGTTGCAGTAATATATGCAGCCTGCTCTTCCAGGAATTAAGCAAGAGTGCTGAACAGTACAGCCAGCACTCCTAATGCTCCTCCACTCCCTAGTCTAAATGAATCACTTCTAAGGGTATGTCAATGCTGCAGTTAAAAGCCCACAGCTGGCCCCTGTCAGCTGACTCAGCTCACCGGGCTCAGACTAGGGGGCTGTTTAATTGCAGTGTAGATGTTCAGGCTGGTACCCTTCTCCCTCCCCCCGCCATGGGGTCCCAGAGCCCAGGCTTCAGCGTGAGCCTGAATGTCCACACTGCAATTAAACAGCCCCTTATCCTGAACCCCTTAGCCCAAGTCAGCTTACATGGGCCAGCCATGGGTGTTTAATTGAAGTGTAGACATACCCTTTGTCAAGGTTCCTTCCCCACTCTGAACTTTAGGGTACAGATGTGGGGACCTGCATGGACACTTCTAAGCTTAATTACTAGCTTAGATCTGGTATCGCTGCCACCATCCAGAATTTTCAGTGTCTGGATCACTTCCTTTCCCCTCAAAACCTTCCCCTCCCTGGGTAGCCTTAAGAGACTCCTTCACCAATTCCCTGATGAGTCCAGATCCAATCCCTTGGATCTTAAAACAAGGAGAAATTAACCATCCCCACTCCTTTCTCCCACCAACTCCTGATGGATACAGATTCAACCTCCTTGGATCTTAAAAGACGGAAAAATCAATCTGGTATTAAGAAAAAGGCTTTTAATTAAAGAAAAGAAAGGTAAAAGAAAACCCTCTGGGAGAGATTAGCATACCAGCTACTCTCACAGACAACAGATTCAAAACACAGAGGATGTTCCCCTAGGCACAAATTTAGTTACACAAAAAAAAAATACCCAATTTGATTCTACCTCTAATTGCATAAGACAGGTTACAAAGAAATAAACATAAACCTATTTATTTCTTTCTAAAACTTGCTACTCTGATAAAAGGCTGATTCCTTGATCTTTTTCACTCTGGCTGAAACTGAAACTCTAAACAAAGGAAAAACTTCCCTCCTTTTTGAAACATCTTGTTCCCCATTGGTTCCTCTGGTCAGGTGTCAATTAGGCTAGGTGAACTTCTTAACTCTTTACAGGTAAGAGGCATTAACCCTTAACCATCTGTTTCTGACACCCTTAGATAGCCTTCATCTAATGGGGTGGGGAACATGAGTCCCAACATCACTTTTAAAATATGTATTTAATTAGATATTTTAAAATCAAATTAAGGCAAAAATGATTTCATTTTTTTCCACCATGTGAAAGTCAAGTAAATTGTTCCTAAAATATCACTTTAATCATAGAAAGAGTCAAGTGCACAGAGCACATTACAGCACATCATGAAAACAATCTGTTACTGTGCATCTGAGATTAGAGGTTGGGCAAATGTGTACCAATAAATTTGATACTATACTATGAAGCACATCTAGCAGAAGATTAATGAAATGAAAATTAGTATCTAGAAGTAAAATAACAACACAAAAATACTGGTTTTCTAAAACACAGAAGTCACATAGCCATGACATTTAAAGCAAACAGATTAATTAAAACCAACGTGAAATAACCGTCAGAGTCAAAGAAGCAGGAAAATTCAAAGTGGAAAGTCAAGGCTGATATTCTCTTTAATTCTTCCCAACATATCTTTGTGTATTAGTTTTAGACCATTCCATGAAGTCACGTCCATGCACTGAAATGGTAGAATGTCCACCCTGGGATTGGCTTAAATCTTATTTTCTTACTACTGTATACTACATTTTGTAAGGATGAGGCAGCAAAGATCAGATTTAAAAGAAGATCTTCAACACACACTGCTTTGTAATATATCCCAAAGGGGGGCCAGGAGGGAACTGACAATTCTCACTTTCAGTGTCATACCAGTCTAGAGTAAGACAGGTCTCCAAAACTATCCAACAAACAAACAGTCAGTCAAAGTAAATTATTATTGTCTATTACATAGTTCTAGTAGCGCTCACAATATATCAGGGGCTTGCCAAAAAGGAGATCACAGTCCAAGGTTCCAATCCCACAATTAACTCTGGTTTTGGGGGAAGCGCCACTGACTTCAGGGAAGATGCAGGGGATCTGCCCATATGGAGTAACTTGCAGAATCTTGGTCCAAAACATCAGATGCCTTGTGATTATATATCTATTTTTCAATATATTAAAAAAGGATCCATTGCAAAATGTCACAAGTACTGATACAACAATTTCATATAAACTAACAAATCCCAAATGTGATTTTTTAAACAAACTGTGACAATCAGAGTGCAGACACCCCAAGAGGAGACTAGGGGGTCTGAGCCCCAAAGAATAAGCAATTGAATCAAATGGTTGTATACGATGTTATTGTGTATCAAAATATGTCAAGGTCCTTTATGAAAGCTTGTAATGTTCTGAACTTGGTCCCTATGATCTATGTATATAGGTTATAGTTCTGAATGTATTATATATGTAGCAAATTCTAATTGTAACTGTGATGCACCTTATCACCTGACAACGGAGCAGTAAAGCAGGCAGGGGCTGCCTCCACAACAAGAGGAGACTAGTTCCAAGCACCTGGCATCATACAACTCAGGAAAAAGATAAATGATGGCCATTAGGGTTAATGGAAAAACACTGAGAAATCCCAGCTACAAGTTCCCTATCTTAAGTGACCACAAGTCACCATGCCAGGAAAAAAAGAAAAAGAAAAAGAAAAAAAAGGCCTTTTAAAAAGGGAGCTTGAAACTGAAGTCTTGATCCAGAACCGAGGGACAGTCTCAAAGGCAGTGGAGTTTTGGGGGCTGTCTGGGAACACTAGATTGCCCCTTAGGGCTGGGGCATTCTGGGAAACTGTTCAAAGGCAATAGGTAACTTAGATAAATGTCTTTTTCTTATACAATATAGACATGTGAAGTCTGAAGTTGCGTCTTGATGTTTATTTCTCTGTGACTTGTATGAGTTTGCTTTTCCTTATTATTTCATCTTTGAATCTGTGATTTTTCTATTAAACAAACATTTTGTTTATTTTTACCCCAAGCAGGTGTATGGTGTGCAACTGTGCGGCGTGTGGGTGCCAAAGTGACCTGATAACTGGGGGAAGTTTTCACACCTTCAGGTGTGACGAACCAGCGGGGAAAAGTCCAAGTGTCTTGCAGTTAAGAATTTGAGGTAGATGGATTTGAGAGATTCAGGACCAGCAGGTCTATTAGTGTCATCCTGCAAGAAGGAAGTAAGCTGATGAGAACCATGGTGAAAACTTCATGCTTGTGCGCTGACTACTGGTGCCAGGGCTCTGAGTCATAGTAGCATAGTATTAAAGCACCCAAAGTTACAAGATAGGTGCTGACAGAACCTCTTACTGGTCCAGATGATTCCCAAAACATCAGAGAAACCACCATAAATGAAACAAAAAAACACCTATGCACCAGAAAGAGAACATCAGTACAGACAGCCACTCTCTTGTTAAAGGAAAAATTTCCCCTCAGTGGTATAAGAGCTAACACGTGACAGAGTAGCTGAAAGTACATATTTTGTCAAAGAGGAACCAATTTCTGTGCAACCATTTTGTTTTTCTGCATCAACACTTCCACACAGTTGTCAAATAAATGCTAGAATTTTACATTCATTATGATGGCAAAAAAGAAAGAACATTGCTATGCAGTACTTTTTACACTGATGCATCTGTATAACAGGAAGTAGTCATCAGTATTGCCACTCTGAAAACCAACCAAGATATTACCTAATTATGACTTAGTTACAGTATACATCGTTATGCAAAACAATGGTAGTAGAAACAAGGATAATAAAACTTTCTAATTAGTCTAATTAAAGTCTATTTTATTTCCATAGTACATGAAGTTTGTACGTTATCACTACATACCAGAAAATTATTAAAGTGACGATTTCTAGAAATAAACCTGTTCTTATTTTTTTCCAGGTTTAGTTTTTCTGACTGCATTAGACACCTCAAATATACATAAATTATGAGATTCTAAGTTAAGTACATATAAAAGAAGACTGTAAACATGAAGTCCATGTACTTATTCAACAAATACATTTGAAATGTCTAATTAGAGCACAATACAAGTCCATTGTGAGATTTGAAGCTGGGTGCATTTTGACTTTTTATTAATGGAGTAATCCTGTCTCCTGATCTGTATAATTAAGGATAATGGCAAATGTAATGAAGTATAAATTGAGCTAACCAGTGACACTATGAAAATGTAGACTTGACATTGTTAAAAGAAATACTTTGTACCCAGCAAATCCATCCAATAAACTGGTGTAATTATGTACCTACAGATATCACAAATTATAACAATTATGTAAATTGCTAGTATGTATAGTTACATGTAAAAAACCTGTACTTAAATATCTATTTATAGAGTAATTACTTGGTGATAACACTGTAATAACACTTAATAAGAAGTGATCAAATGTCACTGATGTTAATCTTATCTTGCATGCTTATCTAATGTTGTTGAGCAAGGTATGGGGCCCAATTCTCCACTCAGGTATAACAGTTCAATGCTAACTTTCCCTGATATAATGGAGAGGAGATTCTGGCCTGTAACGCAGGTGGTTATAATATCATCTTTAGCCAAGAGAAATGGGATTCAGAGCAAATGAAAATTCAGAGGGGTTCAAACATTTTGGGGGGGTGTACAAATAAAGTGGAGGCACTAGTGACAATGTAATCTTACAGTAATTTCCAAGAGTGGGGTTAATATATGTCATCACCTCTAGAATAAGGTCAAAGCCAGGGTGAAAAAGCCTAAGTGTATTCAGAAATTTTGGCCAGTTCCAGTTCCTTGTCTTGAGGTTAGTGAGCTTCTATAACATCAGCTCCTGGCACAGTCTGTGATGCTGAGCCATAGTTTGGGCTTGTGGTCATTTTTGCTTCATCATCCATTTCAATCTCTTTTCCATTTTTCCTTTGTATACCTTTCTTGCAGAGGGTTTAGAAAGAACAACTCCTCTTCATAATTTCCAGCACCCTGTTTAAGCAGACACTTTCCCCAAACTGCTATTAGAACCACTGTTCACACTCATTCCCTAGACTTGATGAACAACGACAACAAAAAAATAATAAATATTGGCTCAAACTTTCTCTCCAGATCTCAGTGATCCTAGGAGTATCCTCCCAGGACTGCTCAGTCCACATATTAGAGCCTGTTTCCTCTAAGAGGGATACACACTCACATGTCCTTTTTATATCAGTAGGTTAATAACTCATCTGACTCTGAATCAGTAGTGCCCTATTAAATATTCTCTAAGCAGGAGCAACACATACTAACAGGAGAGGCACGTATTCCAGGTAAACACAGCTAGCTTATTACAGTACCCATGCAAAGTGGGTCAAGTAATTATGATCCTTGAGGAGTTGCAGCAGAATCATTCTACCTTCACATCTCCTATTCCATCCAAGTGAAATAATCACAAAAATTAAATGAAATATTTAAAGTGCTTTAAACATGTAGGCACTTTCATGATTATTTAATGTGGGAAGTGCCTGGGTTAGGAGACATGACTTTGAATCTGATGGAATTCATACAGTAAGTCATCCACAAGAATATACAAAACATGTATGTTATTAACCATTAATTATTTTTGGTTACTCTGATCTAATCTGAAATATGAACAGAGAGAGAGAGAGAGAGAGAGAGAGAGAGAGGGCATTAGAGTACAGGTATTTCAACAAGACAGACAATAATAATCATACAGTTGAATTATAGTGACAACAATAGTTTAGGTCCAAAATTTGTTTTTGTAAAGAGGATTTTACAAATTGAATAGAATGAAAAAAAATAAAAACATAATAATAAATCTAAACCACAATATACTGTCAACCAATGTCATTCAAGTTTGAAGGTACCATGGACAACTTTAAAATCTGCGAGAAAAGCTGAGGACCTCAATCATTTTATACAATACTATGAATACATATGCACTTTAATACTGTTCTGTGTAAGAAACAAAGGCAGTGTAACAAATTTTGTTATATTAGTGTTGAAATTAGCCACCTTTAACCTAGCAGAAACCATTTGGCAGAGTGGTTTGGTTTTCCATTAACTTCACTAATTATATTCCAACTCCAAGTTATGACTGAATGTTTAGCATTCATCTCCAATTTTGTTGCAATTTTTTTAGTAGCCTTTTCTCTCCTCCAACCTTTAATCCTCAGTGCACATTCTGTACGAGGGGATGGTCAGGGGTATCCCCACCAGCCCCAGATACATCTCTCATTTCTCTCCCTCACAGTGAACTGGAGAGCAGTGGATTGATGCTGGACTAGCTTTCCATAGACTTATGAGGAGTTAAAGCTCATCTGCCTAAGAGTAGTGGGAGTCAGTCAAGTAGTCATCTTCACTCTCTTTCCTCTATTTTCACCTCCGTCCTTAGCTTCCATAGTCCTGTCATTTATCCCAGTGTTATCCTTGGCTATTGACAATATACCCTCTCCCTTCTCTAATTTTATCCATGATCTCATCTATGCTGACCAATCCCTGGTTGCATCTGAAAACATTCTCCATCATCTCTCCCTTCAGAAAGTTACCCTGTCTCAATAATCTTTCAAGAACATAGTGTGACAATGTTATTATGACCTATCCCTTTAACCAACTCACCGCTATAAAAATCTGCACTATTGTATGCATAACAAGTTCCCTTTGGCATATAGATCTTCAAGTGTATAGGTTATCATTTTAAAACGCAGTAGAGATAGAGTTGCCAGGCGTCTGGTTTTCAGCTGGAATGCCCAGGCGTAAAGGGACCCTTGGTGGCTCTGGTCGGCACTGCCAACCGGGCCGTTCAAAGTCCGGTTGGAGGTGAAGCAGGGGCCTAGGGCTAAGGTAGGCTCCTTGCCTGTCCTAACTCCACATGGATCCTGGAAGCCACCACCAGGTCCCTGCAGCCCCTAGACACATGGACAACCAGGGAAGCTCCGGGCACTACCCGCACCCCAAAGGCCAGCTCCACAGCTCCCATTGGCCAGGAATCGCGACCGGTGGGAGCTGCGAGGACATTGTTTGCAGGCATGAGGGCAGTGTGTGGAGCCTCCCTGGCCGCCCATGCGTTTAGGGTCTGTAGGGACCTGGCAGCCACTTCCTGGGATCTGTGGTAAGCTCCACCAGTACCCAGCATCCTTAACCTTCTGTCATAAACAGATAGCTAAGGGTTAATGTCTCTTTCACCTGAAGCACCTGACCAGAGGACCAATCAGGAAACCGGATTTTTTCAACTCTGGGTGGAGGGAAGTTTGTGTCTGAGTCTTTGTCTGTCCGCCTGCTTTCTCTGAGCTTTGGAGAAGTAGTTCTGCTTTCTAATCTTCTGTTTCTAAGTGTAAGGACAAAGAGATCAGATAGTAAGTTATATGGTTTCTTTTCTTTGGTATTTGCATGAATATAAGTGCTGGAGTGCTTTGATTTGTATTCTTTTTGAATAAGGCTGTTTATTCAATATTCTTTTAAGCAATTGACCCTGTATTTCGTCACCTTAATACAGAGAGACCATTTGTATGTATTTTTCTTTCTTTTTATATAAAGCTTTCTTTTAAGACCTGTTGGAGTTTTTCTTTACTTCAGGGAAATTGAGTCTGTACTCACCAGGGAATTGGTGGGAGGAAGAAATCAGGGGAGATCTGTGTGTGTTGGATTTGTTAGCCTGATTTTGCATTCCCTCTGGGTGAAGAGGAAAGTGCTTTTTGTTTCCAGGACTGGGAACGGAGAGGGGGAGTCACTCTGTTTGGATTCACAGAGCTTGTGTCTGTGTATCTCTCCAGGAGCACCTGGAGGGGGGAAGGGAAAAAGGATTATTTCCCTTTGTTGTGAGACTCAAGGGATTTGGGTCTTGGGGTCCCCAGGGAAGGTTTTTCAGGGGGACCAGAGTGCCCCAAAACACTCTAAATTTTTGGGTGGTGGCAGCAAGTACCAGGTCCAAGCTGGTAACTAAGCTTGGAGGTTTTCATGCTAACCCCCATATTTTGGACGCTAAGGTCCAAATCTGGCACTGAGGTTATGATATGAGTAGCAGCGGTTGGGATATAGACAGAATCCAGAAGCCAGTACGAATATTATATTTTTCTTTTCTCTGCTAAGGGCTTTTTAGCAGAGAGAAACAGTTTGCTTTTAAAAGGGAACCAGAGAGAATTTTTTTTTCTGCTCTCTCTGGCAGTTTGTGGCTTGCATGTTAAGCAAGAAGCCATTAAGGAGCTGTTACAGGTCTTTTGTCATGCAATAGCACTCCCATTAGGAGTCATTACCAGCACTATATACATGCAAATAAAGTGGTTTTTCAGGTTTACTTAACATTGAAGATTAGCTAAAGGCACTGTTGCTAGGCAGACTTCAGGAGGCAACAGAGAACCTGCAGTTCAGAAGATAAACACCGGAGGGCACCCCAACACAAGAAAACAGGAATCATGACTTCTAAGGCAAAAATTGAGGCCGAAGGGCAATTCAAAGAAGCTGAACACAGGTGACAAATGGAGATGAAAGAAAGAGAAGAACAAATCAAAGAGGCAGCACAAAAAAGAAAACTAGAAGAAGAAGAGGTGGCCTACCGAAGGAAACAAGCAGAAGAAGAGGCGGCCCACCGCCGAGACAAGGAAAAACACCAAAAAGAAATGGAAAAACAACAAAAAGAGAATGAAGAGAAGGAAAAACAGAGAAAACATGAACTGGAGTTGGCAAAAGCTGGGCTGCATGTGCCAGCCAACCCTAACAACCCGGCGCCAATTATTGCTCCACAGCACAGGAAATTTCCCACCTACAAGGCAGGTGATGACACCGAGGCCTTCTTGGAAAATTTTGAAAGAGCCTGTCTTGGGTACAACATCCCCGAAGACCAGTACATGGTAGAATTGAGGTCACAGCTCAGTGGACCTTTAGCAGAGGTGGCAGCTGAAATGCCTAAGCAGCAAATGAATGACTATAAACTTTTTCAAACCAAGGCCAGATACAGAATGGGGATAACCCCAGATCATGCCCGTCGGCGCTTCAGAACCCAAAAGTGGAAACCAGAGGTGTCATTTCCCAAACACGCCTACTACATTGCAAAAAACTATGAGGCCTGGATAACAGGAAACAACGTTCAAACCTTGGAAGAACTGCACCTCCTCATACAAATGGAGCAGTTCTTGGATGGTGTTCCTGAAGACATCACACGGTACATACAAGATGGAAAACCCAAAGATCTCGCTGAGGCGGGGGAGATTGGAGCCAAATGGATGGAAGTGGCAGAAAGCAAGAAAGCTACTGTCAAGGGGAACGATTACCCCAGGGGGCACACAGACCATAAACCCTACAACCGAGGACAGCCAAAGACCCCACATACCACCCAAGTAAAGCCACAGACACCCTACCCTTCCACCTCACCAGTCTCCAGTAACTCACCTCGGCCCAGTGACCCATCAGATGGAAGATGCTTTAAGTGTAATGAACTGGGACATATCAAGGCCAACTGTCCAAAGAACACCATGCGAGTGCAATTCATTACACCACCATCACACCAAAGATCCCCAGGCCCGGATGCCTCTCAAATACCCTTGGAGCGAAGGGAAAATTTGAGAGTGGGCGGAAAGAAGGTTACTGCGTGGAGAGACACGGGGGCACAAGTGTCAGCTATCCACCAATCCTTCGTTGACCCCAAATTCATCAACCCAAAGGCCAAAGTTACAATTTACCCCTTCATGTCACAAGCTGTAGACTTGCCTACAGCTGAACTGCCTGTCCAGTACAAACGCTGGTCAGGAATGTGGACTTTTGCAGTCTATGACAATTATCCTATCCCCATGCTACTGGGGGAAGACTTGGCCAACCAGGTGAGGCGGGCCAAGAGAGTGGGAATGGTTACACGTAGCCAAACCAGGCAAGCTTCCAGACCCATTCCTGTTCCTGAACCGTCCACAGACGCCCCGTCTGGGTTACCAGAGACCCAGACAGAGGTAGTGGACCCAGATTCCATGCCAACCACTGAAACAGCCACAGCACCTCCAGTCCCAGGCCCGGAACTGGAACAGCAACCAGCACCAGCGATTGCAACCCCATCTTCAAACTCAACGCCAGTGGGTGCCAGCGAGCCACAACTGGCAGAAGCAACAGACAGCCATACCCAAAAGGCTCAGCCAGAGCCTAAAATACCCTCAGGTGCACCAGCGGAGAGCGGTTCACCAGCAACGGAAACAACCCCATCACGTACATCGCTTCCAGAAGGACCAAGCCCAAGTCCACAGTCTGAGGAAGAACTGGTGACCCCAGCCTCAAGGGAACAGTTCCAGACTGAGCAGGAAGCAGATGACAGCCTTCAGAAAGCGTGGGCGGCGGCACGGAGCACCCCACCGCCTCTCAGCTCTTCTAATCGATCCCGGTTTGTTATAGACCAAAGACTTTTATACAAGGAAATTCTTTCTGGTGGACACCGGGAAGAATGGCAGCCACAAAAACAGTTGGTGGTTCCAACTAAGTACCGGGGGAAGCTCTTAAGCTTAGCCCATGATCATCCCAGTGGCCATGCTGGGGTGAACAGAACCAAGGACCGGTTGGGGAAGTCCTTCCACTGAGAGGGGATGGGCAAGGATGTTGCCAAGTATGTCCGGTCTTGTGAGGTATGCCAAAGAGTGGGAAAGCCTCAAGACCAGGTCAAGGCCCCTCTCCAGCCACTCCCCATAATTGAGGTCCCATTTCAGCGAGTAGCTGTGGATATTCTGGGCCCTTTCCCAAAAAAGACGCCCAGAGGAAAGCAGTACGTACTGACTTTAGTGGACTTTGCTACCCGATGGCCAGAAGCAGTAGCTCTAGGCAACACCAGGGCTAACACTGTGTGCCTGGCCTTAACAAACATCTTTGCCAGGGTAGGTTGGCCCTCCGACATCCTTACAGATTCAGGGTCTAATTTCCTGGCAGGGACCATGGAAAAACTGTGGGAAACTCATGGGGTGAATCACTTGGTTGCCACCCCGTACCACCATCAAACTAATGGCCTGGTGGAAAGGTTCAATGGAACTTTGGGGGCCATGATACGAAAATTCATCAACGAATTCTCCAATAATTGGGACCTAGTGTTGCAGCAGTTGCTGTTTGCCTACAGGGCTGTACCACATCCCAGTTTAGGGTTTTCACCATTTGAACTTGTGTATGGTCACGAGGTTACGGGGCCATTACAGTTGGTGAAGCAGCAATGGGAGGGGTTTACGCCTTCTCCAGGAACTAACATTCTGGACTTTGTAAGCAACCTACAAAGCACCCTCCGACACTCTTTAGCCCTTGCTAGAGAGAACCTAAAGGATGCTCAAGAAGAGCAAAAGGCCTGGTATGACAGACATGCCAGAGAACGTTCCTTCAAGGTAGGAGACCAGGTTATGGTCTTGAAGGCGCAACAGGCCCATAAGATGGAAGCATCATGGGAAGGGCCATTCACGGTCCAAGAGCGCCTGGGAACTGTAAACTACCTCATAGCATTTCCCAATTCCTCACTAAAGCCTAAAGTGTACCATGTTAATTCTCTCAAGCCTTTCTATTCCAGAGACTTACAGGTTTGTCAGTTTACAGTCCAGGGAGATGATGCTGAGTGGCCTGACGGTGTCTACTACAACGGGAAAAAAGACGGTGGCATGGAAGAGGTGAACCTCTCAACCACCCTGGAACGTCTGCAGCGGCGACAAATCAAGGAGCTGTGCACTAGCTTCGCCCCATTGTTCTCAGCCACCCCAGGACGGACTGAGCGGGCATACCACTCCATTGATACAGGTAATGCTCACCCAATCAGAACCCCACCCTACCGGGTGTCTCCTCATGCCCAAGCTGCTATAGAACGGGAGATCCAGAACATGCTACAGATGGGTATAATCCGCTCATCTACCAGTGCATGGGCATCTCCAGTGGTTCTGGTACCCAAACCAGATGGGGAAATACGCTTTTGCGTGGACTACCGTAAGCTAAATGCTGTAACTCGTCCGGACAACTATCCAATGCCACGTACCGATGAGCTATTGGAGAAGTTGGGACGTGCCCAGTTCATCTCTACAATAGACTTAACCAAGGGGTACTGGCAAGTACCGCTAGATGAACCTGCCAAGGAGAGGTCAGCATTCGTCACCCATGTGGGGGTGTATGAATTCAATGTCCTTCCTTTCGGCCTTCGAAATGCACCCGCCACCTTCCAGAGGCTGGTAGATGGTCTACTAGCTGGACTGGGAGAATTTGCAGTTGCCTACCTCGATGATGTGGCCATTTTTTCAGACTCCTGGCACGAACACCTACTACACCTGGAAAAGGTCTTTGAGCGCATCAGGCAGGCCGGACTAACTGTTAAGGCCAAAAAGTGTCAAATAGGCCAAAACAGAGTGACTTACCTGGGGCACCAGGTGGGTCGAGGAACCATAAACCCCCTACAGGCCAAGGTGGATGCTATCCAAAAGTGGCCTGTCCCACGGTCCAAGAAGCAGGTCCAATCCTTCTTAGGCTTGGCCGGATACTACAGGCGATTTGTACCACACTACAGCCAAATCGCTGCCCCATTGACCGACCTGACCAAAAAAACCCAGCCAAATGCCGTTAAGTGGACTGATAAGTGTCAAAAGGCCTTTACCCAGCTTAAGGCGATGCTCATGTCTGACCCTGTGCTCAGGGCCCCAGACTTTGACAAGCCATTCCTAGTAACCACAGATGCATCTGAGCGTGGTATAGGAGCAGTGCTCATGCAGGAAGCAACAGAACACAACTTCCATCCTGTCGTGTTTCTCAGCAAGAAACTGTCTGAGAGGGAAAGTCACTGGTCAGTCAGTGAAAAGGAATGCTATGCCATTGTGTACGCCCTGGAAAAGCTACGCTCATATGTTTGGGGATGGCGGTTCCAACTACAAACTGACCATGCTGCACTAAAGTGGCTTCATACTGCCAAGGGGAATAACAAGAAACTTCTTCGTTGGAGTTTAGCTCTCCAAGATTTTGATTTTGAAATTCAGCACATCACAGGAGCTTCTAACAAAGTAGCTGATGCACTCTCCCGTGAGAGTTTCCCAGAATTCAGTAGTTAAAAAGTGTTCTTAAAATGTAGAAGTCTGTTAGTTATATACTTAGGGGTATATGTAAAGGTGCATGTGTTGTATTAATCTGTTTATTTTCAAGTTCTAGAAGGAAATCGCCGCCAGTGAGCTTCCCCACTGTCTGCAATTTGGGGGGCGTGTCATAAACAGATAGCTAAGGGTTAATGTCTCTTTCACCTGAAGCACCTGACCAGAGGACCAATCAGGAAACCGGATTTTTTCAACTCTGGGTGGAGGGAAGTTTGTGTCTGAGTCTTTGTCTGTCCGCCTGCTTTCTCTGAGCTTTGGAGAAGTAGTTCTGCTTTCTAATCTTCTGTTTCTAAGTGTAAGGACAAAGAGATCAGATAGTAAGTTATATGGTTTCTTTTCTTTGGTATTTGCATGAATATAAGTGCTGGAGTGCTTTGATTTGTATTCTTTTTGAATAAGGCTGTTTATTCAATATTCTTTTAAGCAATTGACCCTGTATTTCGTCACCTTAATACAGAGAGACCATTTGTATGTATTTTTCTTTCTTTTTATATAAAGCTTTCTTTTAAGACCTGTTGGAGTTTTTCTTTACTTCAGGGAAATTGAGTCTGTACTCACCAGGGAATTGGTGGGAGGAAGAAATCAGGGGAGATCTGTGTGTGTTGGATTTGTTAGCCTGATTTTGCATTCCCTCTGGGTGAAGAGGAAAGTGCTTTTTGTTTCCAGGACTGGGAACGGAGAGGGGGAGTCACTCTGTTTGGATTCACAGAGCTTGTGTCTGTGTATCTCTCCAGGAGCACCTGGAGGGGGGAAGGGAAAAAGGATTATTTCCCTTTGTTGTGAGACTCAAGGGATTTGGGTCTTGGGGTCCCCAGGGAAGGTTTTTCAGGGGGACCAGAGTGCCCCAAAACACTCTAAATTTTTGGGTGGTGGCAGCAAGTACCAGGTCCAAGCTGGTAACTAAGCTTGGAGGTTTTCATGCTAACCCCCATATTTTGGACGCTAAGGTCCAAATCTGGGACTGAGGTTATGATACCTTCTCCCGCACCCCATCCCTCAGCCCCAGCCCAGAGTCTGCTCCAGCACCCAAACTCCCTCCTGGAGTCCACACACACACACACACACACGCACTGCACACCAACCTCCTGCCCCAGCCTGGAGCCCCCTTTCTGCATCCAAACTCCCTCCTGGAGCCCGCACCACCTCCAATACCCCAGCCCCCTGCCCCAGTCTCCTCCTCCACTGCAAACTTCTCACTCCTGGCCCCACCCCAGGGCCCACACCCCCAGCCAGTGCCCTCACCCCCCAACACACACAAGCCAACCCCCTGCCTCTTGACCACCTTCTCTCTCCAGCGTTTATTTGGCTCCATCTCTGCACTCACTCTGTTACTGCCATTGTCATAATTAGATGTGGCTAAACTGTTCATAACTTATTTATCCGATTAATTTAACCCCCTGTCTATTTGGGATCTATCTTGCAACTGATAATGAACCAATTCAGGGAAAAAACATGATTTGCCAGAATTTGTCAATTTATTTATATGAACAAATGACAAATCTATAGACGATATGCAAATTCTATAGATACTTATGATGATCATTCAATTTGTGATTGGCCACCTAAATTACATGGTAATGTTCCTATTTCTTTATTGGCTAACAAAGCTTTATACACTGGAGTCATGACTCAGGGACCTGAGGAGCAATGCTTAAAGAATTATTAGGCCATTTCAAATCTTTTCTTGTCTTCTTTTGCTCTTATAGCTATTTTATTTGGCTGCTTATGTGGACTTTAGATTTTAAAAATACCTGGGTATCTTCTTGACAGATGAAGAAAAATAAATACAATGACCCTCTAGCAGACTTTACATTAAAACTTCCCCTTGTCACACCGACACCAGGCAATTTTCATGGCTGTTGCTTTGCTCCCAAGTATATTTATCTATTGAGGCTTTTTATAAGGTTGCCCTTTCGCTGGGGTATCTAAATCGTCCCCTTTACTGCCTGACATTAGCTACTGGCTCCTGATTCCCTAGATCATCTTAACAAAGGTAGAGGGAATATGTGATTGTCTGTCTTTCTCCCACTCATCCTGTGACATTCCACCAGTCCCCATTCACACATCAATATCATTAATTCACTTCTCTATCCACTCAGTTCACATTTGCCTCCCAGCCTTTTCGCTATCAAGTGAGATAAATTCACTTTTTTCTTTCACCCAAAGAGTGCATTAATCTGATAACAGAATTGTCCATGGGTCAAGAGTAGAGGTAGTTCCACAGAGCAGTTCAGGGCTGCCCGTGGAGGAGGAGGCAAGTGGGGCAATTTGCCCAGGCCTGAGGCCCCACAGGGGCCCCGTCAGCGGCTCCAGGTTTTCGGCAACACTTCGGCAGCAGGCTCTTCACTTGCTCCGGGTCTTTGGCGGAGGGTCGTTCAGTTCAGCGCAAGACTCAGAGCGAGTGAAGGACCCACCGCTGAAGTGCTGCCGAAGCCTCGGAGCGCAGCCAGTGAGCGCAAGCGCTGCCGCAAGCGGCGGTAACCCCCCCCCCCCAAAAAAAACGCTGTTAGTGGCACTTAGGCTGCTCTGCCGCTGCCACTTTGTTCTTCAGAGGCAATTCGACGGTGGGTCCTTCCCTCCAAGAGGGACCTGCCGCTGAATTGCCACCAAAGACCCAACCCTGCCCCAGGCCCCCTGAATCCTCTGGGCGGCCATGGAGCAGTTGTCCATGGGCGACTAAGGGAATTAACAGAAAATACAGTATAACATTCTCTGGTGTTCCTGATCCAACAGATAATATTAAAGTTAACTTGCGTCAATTCATATTTAAGCAAGCAGCTGCTATCACAATCGTAATTAAAGTATTAAATATGTACGTGTCGATCCATCAGTAGATTAAAACAAACAAACAGCAAGAGGAGTTTCTGATAAAGGTAAAGGAATACTGACTGCTTTGTTTGGGTGCAGTGAATGCCCGAAAACATGGATGGTGTATTAGGAAGAGCAAAGCTAAAAGACTACATATTTAATCAAACCTTGATGTGTCAAACACAAACCAGAGATGGGAGAGAATTGGAGTGTGAAAGACCTTGCACTAGTAATGCAGCTGATCTTATTAACTTACTGATTAATGAAGACCTGTCTAAGTTCCCTTGCTTCATCATTCATATTGGTCAGATAACCGTAAAACCACATTCAAATATGTTTTTGTTGTTGAAAAATTAAGAGCAAATCTTCCTGTTGCTAGAAATAGTTTTTTGCAACTATCATGTTGGTGCAGGTCAGGATGCTTAAGGAAGCCCAAAGGAACATGTTCTGGAGCATGCATTTCTTCTGCTCCCCAAAGGAGCAGAATGTGGTTGCATCCACCTTTCCCATGCTGCCTACTGCATCATGCATACAATGGGGTTAATGGCATCTCCCACTGGTCCGGTGGAACATGAGTGTGCATGCTAGCCAAGCATAGAGCTAGAGCACCAGAAAATGTCTAACCTGCTCTACTGCTAAATAGATGCCCAGTGGATGAAGACGACAAGCGGCTCATTGGACCTTCTTTCTCTTTCCCACCCACCTTCTCTTCCACCACCCACCCCACAAAGTGCCCTGCAAAAACAAAGACACAATTTTGCCCCAGATATGCCAGATTCTTACTGGAAAAAGTTATCCACTTGCTCATTTATTTATTTTTCCTAAGAACCTGGCAGGTTCTCAAATTAATCATTTCAACTAAATACAGTTAACCACCAATTGTTTGCATCACAGGTCTTTGTATTCATGAAGAATCTAGAGAACTAAATCCCCGACAGAAGGTGCCTCAGAGATTTCCCTGTTTGAAATGTCTAAATCCCAAGATATTAGAATCATTTTGCATCATTAGACACTTGCTGTCGCTGAAAGACTACTCAGAGGCTGGATAAGTTAAAGCTGCTTTTTCTGCAGTTTTCAGTCAGGTGAATTTGTTTCCTCAGTTGCTCCATAATGGTGATGTGATAAGTGATCTTTACTTAGCACTGTGAAAAACAGTGGGAATCAGCTAGTCAGGCTTTTGTTTCCTGGATCCTGGTGGCACCTTTTATTCTGACCACAGGATTGGAATAATAGGGAGCTAATGTGTCACCTAACAAACTACAGAGCTTTTTAGTAGTAGTAGATGTTTTTAGCAGCACTGGGGAGGAACAAGGCCATAGTGTTTATTAGCAAGTCATTGGCTCCACAGAGGAGTTTTCCCTGGAGAAGAAAGAAAGAAAAACAAGGATGTGTGTGTTGGGAGGGAGGGCAGGAGGAGAGAGAGAGATTTGGCAGTAGTAGCACTTATCAAAGCAGGCAGCTTTAAGATCTTGCTGTTATAAAGAAGCTAGCATCAGCCTTGCATATGGGTGTATCAAGCATGTATTTCTAAGGATATTGTCCTAGGAAGGACAATATGCAGGAGATAATGGTGTAGGGACTAAAAATTATTGAAGGCGGCACAAATACAAGTTGCACTGGAGGTGCTTCACAAATACACTGAAGTAAAACCTTAAAAGATGTGAAAAGGCAGAGTTTCAAACAAATGACATTCCTTAGGAGAAATGAACTACTAAAGACGTAATTAGAAGCCTCAATTTGAATGAATCTATCAAACATATAGTAATGAAAGTACTTAAAAAGCATTTTGATTGCTTCATAATGGGCAGGGCTCATCAGGTTCACTAGTAATCAAAATGCAATTCTGCTTATTTTAAATGCAACTGTAAAGAAAAGTAAGGAAGCTAAAGAAAATTGAGTATGTTGCTGAATGAAAACTGCAATTTTGGTAAAATCCACCCAGGTATACAGGGCTCACATGGGCCCTCTATACAGTAGAGGTGTGAAAGGAGCAGCAGGTCCCCACACCTGCTAGACACTATAGAGGTTATTCCATGCTGTTCCAAAGAGGCCAGTATTCTGGGGCAGAATGGGGGTAGACTCATGCTTATATAGTTTAAATCTCCTAAATAGTCCCAAGCATCCATAGGCTGCAGTAGTGATCATACAGAGATTATGCTGCAGCCACTAGCCCTGTCAACAAGTTGGCACATTTTTCAATAATCCATTCCCTACCCATTAAAGGCCTGATCCAGCTCCCACTGAGATCATTGGGAATTTTGCCATTGACTTAAATGGAAGGAAATTTGGACACTTGAACCCTCTGCATAATTCTTGGTGACATGCGACTTGTGCGGAGAGGGGATTAATTTAATAGTACATGAGTAAGATATTAAAAAATAAACACTCGCTTGTTAACGGTGGGGGCATAGACAGGAAAAACCAAATAGAAGATGCCATTTTCATTGTCATTTAGAATGACTTACCACTGATTTCCATGGCATTTTCATTGATTTCTAGGGCATTTTATTGGTGTAACACTGGAGTAACAGTGGTAAATTAAGACTGAATATTTTTTAGAAATGACTACACTATAAATTCTATATAGGATGCAGGAATGCAACCTTTGGCTCATATGCTCTAATATCTCTTATCATAATAAACAACACCTAGCTCTTATATAGTGCTTTTCACCAGACGGTCAGTATCACTATCTCCATTTTACAGATGGGGAAAACCACAGCACAGAGAGGTGAAGTGACTTGTCCAAGGTCACCCAGTAAGGCAGTGACAGATCTGGGAATAAAACCCACGTCTCTTGAATCTCAGTCCTGTGCTCTGTCCACTAGATGACATAACTGGAAGTGCACAACATTGTCCGTTTTTGGTTTTTAATTTGAATTCTAATCCAACACCAAGCATATACGAAACATGCATGTTAGATCACCTTCTCGCACCCAAGAAGTGCAATACAGCAATGGAAATGAGCTACTTGGCACGTTCCTGCTGTTATAACCTGGGTTTTGAAAAGTGACTGTATATTCTTACTTGAAAAATAATTTATAGAAGCATCTGTGGAAAGAGGAATTCTTGAGCATTTAGTTACCGTTCATTGTCTCATCTGATTAGTCTGATTGTATCAAAGAAAAAGGAAAATAAACCAAGGGTGGGGAAAGTATCCACTGCAACAAATATGGTTCTGTTTACTTAAAAAAAAAAGAGTTATGTATTCAGCATATTGCCATGCATGTTCTGTAAAATTCAAACAAACATCTTTTAAAATTGTTAGGGCAAAGGATGGAAGTAAACTTAAAGTTAGTAAAATAAATAGATTCAGTTATTTACAACAAAATTCTTAAATCTACAGATGGTTTAAGTGCAACATTAATATTTTTAAAAGCTCCCTTGATTTACCACTTACTGCATATCCCTCACCCCACAGGGACAGCTACAGGATTTAAGAGCACTTCAGCTATAGGCAAAACACCACTTTTTATTCAAAAGGATAAGTCAAGAGATATTTGTTTCTCCCATTCCGGAGTTTTAAACAGTAGCTCTGGAGCTGCTTAGCAAATTATATTACACTTGGAATAAAAGGAAAAATCAAATGTGTTTTGTTTTTTCCCTGCTCTTTGCCTTTATCTTTGACTAGCCTCACAAAAGGTGAAATCCTGACCCATCCCACCACTGTGGAAAGGTCAAAAGACAAAGACTTATAATGGTCCTGCAAGAAACAGGATGATGTGGTGAGAGGAGGCAGGTGGAAGAGCAGATATGTAGCAGAACTCCATAAGAGGTACACAGAAGAATTTGTAGGTAGATTGATCTTACAGTACGGATGTCATAAACAGATAGTTAAGGGTTAATAGAACAGGAGTACTTCATGTCTTTTTTGCCTGTAAAGAGTTAACAAGTTCAGTGAGCCTGGCTGTCACCTGACCAGAGGACCAATCAGGGGACCAGGATACTTTCAAATCTTGAGGGAGGGACGTTTTTGTGTGTGCTGTTAGTGTTTGGTTGTTGTTCTCTCTGGGTTCTGAGAGTGACCAGACATGTAACCAGGTTTCTCTCCAATCTCCCTGATACAGGTTCTTATAGATTCAAAATAGTAAGTACTAGGTGATAAGGCGTGTTAGGCTTATGTTTGTTTTCTTTATTTGCAAATGTGTATTTGGCTGGAAGGATTTTAATTTGTACTTGTATACTTAGGCTGGGAGGGTATTCCCAGTGTCTATAGCTAAAAGACCCTGTACCTATTCCATTTTAAATTTACAAAGATAATTTTTACTGTTTTTCTTTCTTTTATTAAAAGCTTTTTCTTGTTTAAGAACCTGATTGGTTTTTTTATTCTGGTGAGACCCCAGGGGACTGGGTCTGAATTCACCAGGAAATTGGGGGAGAGAAAGGTTAATTCTCTCTGTTTTAGGATTACTTCCTCTATCAGGGAGAGTCTGGGAGGGGGAGAGAGAAGGAGAGGGAAGGTGCATTTTCCTCTCTGTTTTAAGATTCAAGGAGTTTGAATCACAGTGATCTTCCAGGGTAAGCCAGGGAGGAGAAGCCTGGGAGAGGCAACGGTGAGGGAAATGGTTTACTTTCCTTGTGTTAAGATCCAGAGGGTCTGGGTCTTGAGTGTCCCCGGGCAAGGTTTTGGGGGGACCAGAGTGTACCAGGCACTGGAATTCCTGGTTGGTGGCAGCGCTACAAGTACTAAGCTGGTAATTGAGCTTAGAGGAATTCATGCTGGTACCCCATCTTTTGGACGCTAAGGTTCAGAGTGAGGATTATACCATGACATTGTGTGCAGCGTTTGGGATAAATAGATAAGATAGAATCCAAAAGCCAGTGAGGTTTTTATTTCCCTTCCTGTTAGCTATCTGCAGGCAGACTGAGGTTTGGGTAAATCCAGTAGGATTTGGGTAAATCCAGTAGGATTTTTTCTTTCTTTCTCTTTCCCTGCTAGCTGTGTGTAAAGCAGGCTAGAGGAGATTGTGTTTAAAAGCAAGGTCTGCAAGTTTTTTGGTCTCTCCCTTCTGAGTACTCTGAAGGCAAAGGCATTAGGGTTTAACAAGGATCTTTGTTAAACAAAGGGACTCCAGTTGTGAGTCACCATACACCAGCAAAACACATTTGCAAATGAATGGGTTTTTTTTTCTTTCTAACTCTGTCGGGAATAGCTAAGTAGACGGAGTTTAAAAAAAAAGACTCTGTTGCTAAGCAACCCAAAGAAGGCAACAGAAAAGCAGCATTTCAGACAGTAAACACCAGAGGGCACCCCAACACAAGAAAGCAGAAACCATGACTACCAAGGACACCGTGAAACAGGAATGGGCAAAACTGGAGGCAGAAGAACAAATCAAAGATGCAGATCACAAGCAAGACATGGAAAAGAAACAAAAAGAACTAGAAATAAAACAAAAAGAGATGGAACTGAGAGAAAAAGAAATGGAGCTGAGAGAAAGAGAAAGAGAGGCTGCCCACAAGAGAGAGCTGGAGATAAAAGAAAGAGAGAGGAAAGAGAGAAGGAAGAAAGGGAAAGAGAAAGAGAGGCGGCCCACAAAAGAGAACAAGAAGACAAAGAGGCAGCCCACAGAAGACAGATAGAACTCCAGAGGGAAGCCCACCAGCAGGCCCTGGCATTAGAACAGGCTAAGCAGAAGAACACAGCCGATCCTACCGACCCTTCGCCAGTTATTGTTCCACATCCCAAGAAATTTCCCACCTACAAGGCAGGTGATGACACTGAGGACTTCCTAGAAAATTTTGAAAGTACCTGCCATGGGTACAGAATCACTGAAGGCTAGTACATGATAGAGCTGAGGCCACTGCTCAGTGGACCCCTAGCAGAGTTGGCAGCTGAAATGCCTAAGGAGAACATGAACGATTATAAACTTTTTCAAACCAAGGCCAGAATCAGAATGGGGCTAACACCTGAGCATGCCTGTCGGAGGTTCAGAGCCCTAAGGTGGAAACCAGATGTGTCATTCACCCAACTTGCCTACCACATTGGAAAGAATTTTAATGCCTGGGTATCAGGAGCCAATGTTAAATCTCTGGACGACATGCACCTCCTAATACAATTGGAGCAGTTCTTAGAGGGTGTTCCTGAGGAAATAGAAAGGTACATCCTAGATGGGATGCCCAAAACTGTAACTGAGGTGGGGGAGATTGGAGCCAGATGGGTGGAAGTGGCAGAAAAGAAAAAAGCTACTATCAAGGGGAGTGAATATCACAGGGGTCACACCGACAATAAACCCTATACCCGAGGGCAACCCAAGACCCCACCTACAACCCAAGGAAAGCCGCCGACACCCTATTCTCTCACCTCACCAATCTCCAGTAACCCACCTCGGCCCAGTGACTAGTCGGCTGGGCGATGCTTTAAGTGTAATGAACTGGGATATATAAAGGCCAACTGCCCAAAGAACCCCAACCGAGTGCAGTTCATTACACCACCATCACACCAAAGATCCCCAGGCCCAGATGCCTCTCAAATACCCTCGGAGCGAAGGGAAATTTTGAGAGTGGGAGGAAAGAAGGTTGTCGCGTGGAGAGACACGGGGGCACAAGTGTCAGCTATCCACCAATCCTTCGTGGACCCCAAATTCATCAACCGAAAGGCCCAAGTGACAATTTACCCCTTCATGTCACAAGCTGTAGACTTACCTACAGCTGAACTGCCTGTCCAGTACAAAGGCTGATCAGGAATGTGGACTTCTGCAGTCTATGACAATTATTCCATCCCCATGCTACTGGGGGAAGATGGCCAACCAGGTAAAGCGCACCAAGAGGGTGGGAATGGTTACACGCAGCCAAGCCAGGTAAGCTTCCCGACTCATTCCTGTTCCTGAGCCGTCCACAGAGGCCCCGTCTGTGTTAGCAGAGACCCAGACAGAGGTAGTGGACCCGGATCCCCTGCCTACAACTGCAACAGCCACAGTACCTCCAGTCCCAGACCCAGACCTGGAAACGCAACCAGCACCAGAACCATTGCCAGCCCTGACGCTAGCGCTTGCAAATGCATCTTCAACCCCAACGCCATAGGGCGCCAGCGAGCCTGAACTGGCAGAAGCAGCAGACAACCATACCCAAGAGACTCAGCCAGAACCAGAAATACCACCTGGTGCACCAGCGGAGAGCAGTTCACCACCCACGAAAACAACCCGATCACCTAGATTGCTTCCCGAAGGAGCAAGCCCAAGTCCACAGTCTAAGGAAGAACTGGTGTCTCCAGCCTCCAGGAAACAGTTCCAGACTGAGCAGGAAGCAGATGACAGCCTACAGAAAGCTTGGGCGGCGGCACGGAGGACCCCACCGCCTCTCAGCTCTTCTAATCGATCCCAGTTTGTTATAGAATTAGGGCTTTTATATAAGGAGACTCTTTCTGGTGGACACTGGGAAGACTGGCATCCACAAATACAGCTGGTGGTTCCAACTAAGTACCGGAGGAAGCTCTTAAGCTTAGCCCATGATCATCCCAGTGGCCATGCTGGGGTGAACAGAACCAAAGACCGGTTGGGGAAGTCCTTCCACTGGGAGGGGATGGGCAAGGATGTTGCCAAGTATGTCCGGTCTTGTGAGGTGTGCCAAAAAGTGGGAAAGCCCCAAGACCAGGTTAAGGCCTCTCTCCAGCCACTCCCCATAATTGAGGTCCCATTTCAGCGAGTAGCTGTGGATATTCTGGGTCCTTTCCCAAAAAAGACACCCAGAGGAAAGCAGTACATACTGACTTTTGTGGACTTTGCTACCCAATGGCCGGAAGCAGTAGCTCTAGGCAACGCCAGGGCTAACACTGTGTGCCTGGCCCTAACAGACATTTTTGCCAGATAGGTTGGCCCTCTGACATCGTTACGGATTCAGGGACTAATTTCCTGGCCAGGACCATGAAAGAACTGTGGGAAACTCATGGGGTGAATCACTTAGTTGCCATCCCGTACCGCCATCAAACCAATGGCCTGGTGGAAAGGTTTAATAGAACTTTGGGGGCCATGATACGTAAATTCGTCAATGAACATTCCAATGACTGGGACCTAGTGTTGCAGCAGTTGGTCTTTGCTTATAGGGCTGTACCACATCCCAGTTTAGGGTTTTCACCATTTGAGCTTGTGTATGGCCACAAGATTAAAGGGCCATTACAGTTGGTGAAGCAGCAATGGGAGGGGTTTACACCCTCTCCAGGAACTAACATTTTGGACTTTGTAAGCAACCTACAAAACACCCTCCGACACTTTTTAACCTTCGCTAAAGAAAACCTAAAGGATGCTCAAAAAGAGCAAAAGGCCTGGTATGATAGACACACCAGAGAGCGTTCCTTCAAGGTAGGAGACCAGGTTATGGTCTTGAAGGCGCAACAGGCCCATAAGATGGAAGCATCATGGGAAGGGCCATTCACGGTCCAAGAGTGCCTGGGAGCTGTTAACTACCTCATAGCATTTCCCAATTCCTCCCTAAAGCCCAGAGTGTACCACGTTAATTCTCTCAAGCCCTTTTATTCCAGAGACTTACAGGTTTGTCAGTTTACAGTCCAGGGAGGAGATGACACTGAGTGGCCTGAAGGTGTCTACTATGAAGGGAAAAGTGACGGTGGTGTGGAAGAGGTGAACCTCTCCACAACCCTGGAATGTCTGCAGCAGCAACAGATCAAGGAGCTGTGCACTAGCTTTGCCCCATTGTTCTCAGCCACCCCAGGACGGACTGAACGGGCATACCACTCCATTGACACAGGTAATGCTCACCCAATTAGAGCCCCACCCTACCGGGTGTCTCCTCATGCCCAAGCTGCTATAGGATGGGAGATCCAAAACATGCTACAGATGGGGATAATTCGCTCATCTACCAGTGCATGGGCATCTCCAGTGGTTCTGGTACCCAAACCAGATGGGGAAATACGCTTTTGCGTGGACTACCATAAACTAAATGCGGTAACTCGTCCAGACAACTATCCAATGCCATGCACGGATGAGCTATTGGAGAAGTTGGGACGTGCCCAGTTCATATCTACAATAGACTTAACCAAGGGGTACTGGCAAGTACCGCTAGATGAACCCGCCAAGGAAAGGTCAGCATTCATCACCCATGAAGGGGTGTATGAATTTAATGTGCTTCCTTTCGGGCTGCGAATTGCACCCGCCACCTTCCAAAGGTTGGTAGATGGTCTACTAGCAGGATTGGGAGAATATGCCGTTGCCTACCTCGATGATGTGGCCATTTTTTCGGATTCATGGCCCAAATACCTAGAACACCTGAAAAAGGTCTTTGAGTGCATCAGGCAGCCAAGACTAACTGTTAAGGCCAAAAAGTGTCAAACAGGCCAAAACAGAGTGACTTACCTGGGACACCAGGTGGGTCGAGGAACCATAAACCCCCTACAGGCCAAGGTGGATGCTATCCAAAAGTGGCCTGTCTCAAAGTCCAAAAAACAGGTCCAATCCTTCATAGGCTTGGCCAGGTATTACAGGCGATTTGTACCACACTACAGCCAAATCGCTGCCCCCCTGACCGACTTGACCAAAAAGACCCAACCAAATGCAGTTAAGTGGACTGATGAGTGTCAAAAGGCCTTTACCCAGTTTAAGGGGGCACTCATGTCTGACCCTGTGCTAAGGGCCCCGGACTTTGACAAACCATTCATGGTAACCACTGACGCATCTGAGCATGGTGTGGTAGCAGTTCTCATGCAGGAAGGACCAGATCACAACTTCCATCCTGTCGTGTTTCTCAGCATAATACTGTCTGAGAGGGAAAGTCACTGGTCAGTCAGTGAAAAGGAATGCTACGCCATTGTCTACGCCCTGGAAAAGCTGTGCCCATACGTTTGGGGACGGCGGTTCCAGCTACAGACTGACCATGCTGCACTAAAATGTCTTCATACTGACAAGGGAAACAACAAAAAACTGCTTTGATGGAGTCTAGCTCTCCAAGATTTTGATTTTGAAGTTCAACACATTTCAGGAGCTTCAAACAAAGTAGCTGATGCACTCTCTCGTGAAAGTTTCCCAGAATCAGCTGGTTAAAAATTGTCCTTACAATGTGAAGAATCTTGTAGTTGTACATAATTAGTAGCATATGTAAGGGTGCATGTGTTTATTAATCTGTTTATTCTACAGTTCTAGGGAGAAATCACTGCCAGTGTGGTTCCACACTGTCAGCGATTTGGGGGGCGTGTCATAAACGGATAGTTAAGAGTTATTGGACCAGAAGTACTTCATATCTCTTTTGCCTGTAAGGGGTTAACAAGATCAGTGAGCCAGGCTGTCCCCTGACCAGAGGACCAATCAGGGGACAGGATACTTTCAAATCTTGAGGGAGGGAAGTTTGTGTGTGTGCTGTTAGCTTTCGGTTGTTGATCACTCCGGGGACCAGACGTGCAACCAGGTTTCTCTCTAATCTCTCCGATACAGGCTCTTATACGTTCAGAATAGTGAGTACTTGGTAGATAAAGCGAGTTAGGCTTATGGTTGTTTTCTTTATTTGCAAATGTGTATTTGGCTGGAAGGAGTTCAAATTTGTATTTTGTTGAAAGGATTTTAATTTGTACTTGTATACTTTGGCTGGGAGGGTATTCCCAGTGTCTATAACTGAAAGACCCTGTACCTATTCCATTTTAAATTTACAAAGATAATTTTTACTGTTTCTCTCTTTAATTAAAAGTTTCTTGTTTAAGAACCTGATTGTTTTTTTATTCTGGTGTGAGACCCCAGGGGACGGGGTCTGGATTCACCAGGGAATTGGTAGGGAGAAAGGAGGGAAGGGGGAGAGAAAGGTTAATTTCTCTCTGTGTTAGGATTACTTTCTCTCTCAGGGGGAGTCTGGGAGGGGGAGAGAGAAGGAGGGGGGAAGGTGCATTTTCCTCTCTGTTTTAAGATTCAAGGAGTTTGAATCACAGTGATCTTCCAGGGTAATCCAGGGAGGGGAAGTCTGGAAGAGGCAACGGTGAGGAAAAGGGTTTACTTTCCTTGTGTTAAGATCCAGAGGGTCTGGGTCTTGGGGGTCCCCGGGCAAGGTTTTGGGGGGACCAGAGTGTACCAGGAACTGGAATTCCTGGTTGGTGGCAGCGCTACAAGTACTAAACTGGTAATTGAGCTTAGAGGAATTCATGCTGGTACCCCATCTTTTGGACGCTAAGGTTCAGAGTGGGGATTATATCATGACAAGGGATATGGCCGGCCAGCTAGTCTGTGAACTGTGAGGCCTTTCTACCTGCAAGATCAGCTGTGAAGGTGTTTTGCATCCTTCCCCTGCCTGTGCAAAATCCATTTACTCAGAGTTTGCACTGGAGCTAAGAATTTCACCTTAGGGAAATAAAATAGTGAAATATAATAACATCAGTGATAAGCAGCTTTCTAGCTGGAAAAAAATCCCGTCTTTCTTCACATTTAAAAAAAGATAAAGCTTGCTTTTTTTAAATGGGTCTGTCAGCCATAGAGCAATATGGCAGCTATCATCAGTGACAGCTGCTTTTAACCAGTAGCCTTAATTTAAGGGACATGAAGTTCCAGGATTTTAGTAATTTCATCACTCACTCTTCCATTTTCTCCTTGTGTTCTATAATGTCAAACTCCCTGTCATAAACAGAGTGTTAAGGGTTAATGTCTCTTATACCCTTATAAAGGGTTACAAGCAGGGAACTGGACATCTGACCAGAGGACCAATCAGGAGACAAGATACTTTCAAATCTGGGTGGAGGAAAGTTTTTGTGTGAGTTCTTTGTTCTTGGGTTCTTCTCTCGGAGGGTCTGAGAGAGACCAGACATTACTACAGCTCTCTAAGTTTCTTTTCATCTAGTAAGTAAAACAGGAGGTTTAGGCTTTTTAATTGTTTTGCTCTATTTGCATTTGTGGATCTGGCTGCTTAACTTTTATATGTGTAGTTGCTGGGAATATTTTGATTTGTATTAGTACTGGGAGGAAAGTCTCTTTCTGGTATCTGTAAGCTATAGGACCCTGTATATTTACATCTTGAAGTTACAGAGATAATTCTTTACTTTTCCTTTCTTTTATTAAAAGATTTCTTTTTAGAGAACCTGATTGATTTTTGTTTTGTTTCCCTTGTGTTATTCCAGGGGATTGGGATAACTCACCAGAATGGGTCGGGGAGACAGGAGGAGAGAGAGATAAAATCTCTCTCTGTTTTCCTTGAATCTGTTTGCCTCTTTGTGGAAGGGAAGGGAGATGCTTCTCTGTATGGTGATTTAAGAGGTTAGATCAGTATCTCAGGATAGCCCAGGGAGGAAAGTTCTGAGAGGGGGAAGGTGGGGGAATGGTTTATTTCTCCTTGTTTTAAGAACCCAAGGGATCTGGGTTCTTGGGGTCCCCAGGGAAGGTTGGGAGGTCAGAGTGCCCCAAAACACTATATTTTTGGGTGGTGGTAGCCTATCAGATCTAAGCTGGTAATTAAACTTAGGGAAATTCATGCTAGTATCTCATTTTCTGGACTCTAAGGTTCAGATTTGAGAAAGAATGCTATGACACTCCCCAACTCATCAACTCTTGTATTTAATATTTCCTTCTTATTGAGTTGTCTATCACTTAGTTTTGTATTTGTTTAAATGGATGCACCAACATCACCCAAATGCACCTTCTTTTCATTTAAAATCACGCTGACAAATAATTACCACATACTGAGTTTATCTGAGTTTACCATAGTTTCACTTATACTTACTACACAAAGTATCTGTGGCGCAGTGTGTAGACTATAAACAGTAGTGGCTACTACTGTAATGGTGCCTTTTGTAAAAGATTGCCAGGTGCATCTTAGTAAAGCATACAGGTAGAAACAAGAATTTTGCCAAGTGTTCTGAAAAAAGAGTTCCGAAATGTTTCCTTTTATGAGAATATTTTTGTTAAGAATCTAGTCATTAAACTTTAGGTCCATTTAGATTTTAAAAATCTAAACAAGTCTGTTTTGTAAATACCTTAGACCTCTCACTATGACATACTGTTTTTTGTTATATTGTGTTCCATTTGAATTCAAGCTAGACTCAACTGCATCCTACATAACTATCCCAGAATAAAAAGGCCTTTTTTTTTTTAAATTCAAACATGAAATGTAGAAACGATAGAAGCAGGCAACAAGTCTCTAGTGTAGCATTTTGGCTCTATTAGTCAAAGTGTTGTATTCCTTAAGTATGTGTTAGAGGATAGATGTGCACATAAAAATACCATATGTCAGTTTCAAAGCTATAATTTACATAGTTATTTAAACTTATGCAAATGAGGACATTAAAGTTGAGATACATACCAATAACAACAAGAAATTATAAGTTAAAACTGCCACATCATCTTTAATTCCCTGCAAGTGACTAGGTATAGCAGAACATATGGTTTGTAAGTTCTCCCACTGTTCTTAGAACTTCTGATAGAGCACCATATGTGCTATAATGCCTAGACACAACAGGACAAGTTAACAACACATGGTAGCCTTACCTCCCTACTTAACTCTAAAAAACCTCATGCTAATTGTAAGGATTAGATACAAAGCGTTAGCCTTTTCTCCATATAATTGATCCTGTTCTTATTTACAATGTACAATGAAGTAAAAAATGGTTTTAGCGTTTATTTCATCTATTACAAAATCTGAATAGTTTATAATTAGAGCCCTACAAAATTCACAATCCATTTTTGTCAATTTCATGGTCATAGGATTTTAAAAATAATAAATTTCACAATTTCAGCTACTTAAATCTGAAATTTCACAGTGTTGTAATTCTAGGGATCCTGACCCAAAAAGGAGTTGTAAGGGTGGCGTCACAAGGTTATTGAAGGGGGGGGTTGCAGTACTGCTACCCATACTTCTGTGCTGCTGCTGACGGCAGCACTGCCTTCAGAGCTGAGCAGCTGGAGAGTGGTAGCTGCAGGCCAGGAGCCTGGCTCTGAAGGCAGAGCCACTGACAGCAGCAGCACAGAAGTAAAGATAGCATGGTAAGGTAAGGTAAAGATGCCACCTTCAGAGGTAGCACAGAAGTAACGGTAGCAATACCATGACCCCCACTAAAATAACCTTGCAACCCCCCCCCTTCAACTCCCTTTGGGGTCAGGATGCCCAATTTGGGAAACACTGGTCTTGTTGTCTCCCCCCCCCAATCTGTATAGTATAGGGTAAAAGCACACAAAAGGCCAGGTTTTGAGGGTGGGGAGGGAGAGGAGACCAGATTTCACGGTCTGGGTCGCGTTTTTCATGACCATGAATTTGGTAGGGCCCTAGTTATAATAGGGAAGTATTGCTTAGTTCTGGGGATAAAAGACTTGGAGGCAACATTCCTAGGATTTTCTACCCTGAACTCTGCCACAGACTCACTGCATGGCCTGGCATAAGTCACAGAGGCGTCTCAGATTCAAGTGTATATGCCTATACTTACTTCAGTGTGACCCCTCGCAAACACAGCACTTAGCACAGACAGATAGTTCTCCACATAGGATTGGCATCTTAATCAATTTGCCATAGTTTTCCCATATGTCAAATAAGGTAAATAATGTTTAATTAACTCAAAGGAGTGTTCTAACATTTAATAATGGTTGTAAAGTACTTTGAGATCCTCAGATAAAAGTTGACTATGGAACCCAAAGAACTAGAGCTGGGAAAAAACATGAGTGTCTTTGAAAATAAAACAATCTTCTTATACCGTGGTTTGGTTTTGCCAAGCAGGAGTGGTACAAACCTCTGAGTTTGGGAGGAACAGCATGGTTAGGTATTCCAGTCTGCAGCAAAACTCTGAGTGATTTTGAATTTTCAAGTTCTCACCAGTCCAGGTTTTATTTTTTTAAATGTAACAAATGGTGGCGTGGATCTAGATGCCATTTTATAGTTATTATAGCAAAAATATGCATTTATATAGCCACCACCATTCTGGAATGTCAAAATGCTTTATCAAAAGCTATTACAGGTAAATCTAGATTTTACAAAGTCTCAGAGGACACTGACTGTTTGTAAAGTCAGAGGAAAATACAAAAATCCTTTATTAGGTTAGGAACACCAGGTATTTCTGAATAAATGTCATAAAATTTGGATTTATTTTATCTATACTATTATCCAGAAGGAGGAAAAGGCACAAAGAATTTAAGTGACTTGCTTGAGGTAAAAAACTGAGACTGTAGCAGAGACAGGATTAGGACACAATTCTCTTGAGTTCCTCTGATCTGCTCTAACCATTGTAATAACTTGCTCCTCAAAGGTTAGGGCAATTTGTATAACTAGTTAAGAATATAAACATAAGAATGACCATACTGGGTCAGACCAAGGTCCATCTAGCCCAGTATCCTGTCTTCCAACAGTGGCCAATGCCAGGTGCCCCTGAGGGAATGAACAGAACAGGTAACCACCAAGTGATCCATCCCTTGTCGCCCATTCCCAGCTTCTGGCAAACAGTGGCTAGGGACACCATCCCTGCCCATCCTGGCTAATAGACATTGATGGACCTATCCTCCATGAACTTATCTAGTTCTTTTTTGAACTCAGTTATAGTCTTGGCTTTCACAACATCCTCTGGCAAAGAGTTCCACAGGTTGACTGTATGTTGTGTGAAGAAATGCTTCCTTTTATTTGTTTTAAACCTGCTGCCTATTAATTTCATTTGGTGACCTCTAGTTCTTGTGTTATGAGAAGGAATAAATAACAACACTTCTTTATTCACTTTCTCCACACCAGTCATGATTTTATAGGTCTCTATCATATCCCCCCTTAGCCGTCTCTTTTCCAAGCTGAAAAGTCCTGGTCTGATTAATCTCTCCTCATATGTCAGCCATTCCATACTCCTAATATTTTGTTGCCCTTTTCTGAACCTTTTCCAATTCCTATATATGTTTTTTGAGATGGGGCAACCACATTTGCATGCAGTGTTCAAGATGGGGGCATACCATGGATTTATACAGAGGCAATATGATATTTTCTGTCTTATTATCTATCCCTTTCTTAATGATTCCCAACATTCTGTTCGCTTTTTTGACTGCCGCTGCACATTAAGTGGATGTTTTCAGAGAACTATCCACAATGACTCCAAGATCTCTTTCTTGAGCGGTAGCAACCAATTTAGATCCCATAATTTTCTATGTATAGTTGGAATTCTATTTTCCAATGTGCATTACTTTGCATTTATCAACACTGAATTTCATCTGCCATTTTGTTGCCCAGTCCACCCAGTTTTGAGAGATCCTTTTGTAGTTCTTCACAATCTGCCTGTGACTTAACTATCCTGAGCAATTTTGTATCGTCTGCAAATTTTGCCACCTCACTGTTTACCCCTTTTTCAAGATAATTTATGAATATGTTGAATACGACTGGTCCCAGTACAGACCCCTGGGA
This sequence comes from Gopherus flavomarginatus, assembly GCF_025201925.1. Classification (NCBI taxonomy): domain Eukaryota; kingdom Metazoa; phylum Chordata; order Testudines; family Testudinidae; genus Gopherus; species Gopherus flavomarginatus. The sequence goes on along the minus strand of NC_066617.1, from coordinate 76,403,728 downwards.
GACACCACTATTTACCTCTCTCCATTCTGAAAACTGGCCATTTATTCCTATCCTTTGTTTCCTATCTTTTAACCAGTTACCAGTCCATGAGAGGACCTTCCCTCTTATCCCATGACAACTTACTTTGCTTAAGAGCTTTTGATGAGGGACCTTGTGAAAAGCTTTCTGAAAATCTAAAGTACACTACATCCACAGGATCCCCTTTGTCCATATGCTTGTTGACACCGTCATAGAATTCTAGTAGATTGGTGAGGCATGATTTCCTTTACGAAAACTATGTTGACTCTTCCCCAACAAATTATGTATTATGTATGTCTGACAATTTTGTTCTATAGTTTCAACCAGTTTGCCCAGTACTGAAGTCAGATTTGTCAGCCTGTAATTGCCAGGATCACCTCTGGAGCCCTTTTTAAAAATTGGCATCACATTAGCCATCCTCCAGTCATTTGGTACAGACGCGGACTTAAATGATAGGTTACAGACTACAATTAATAGGTCTGCAATTTCACATTTGAGTTCCTTCAGAACTCTTGGGTGAATACTATCTGGTCTTGGTGACTTACTACTGTTTAGTTTATCAATTTGTTCCAAAACCACCTCTAATGACATCTCAATCTGGGACAGTTCCTCAGATCTGTGACCTAAAAAGAATGGCTCAGGTTTGGGTTAGCTTTTAGCCTATCCCTTAATAAAATTGTTCACCTGTCAGTTACTGAAATTGTCTACTAGGTACTCTCAATAGCTAGTTTTCAAAACCTCATTACCTCAAATATTTACAAGAATTGTTAGTTCATATACCAATTGTACTTAGAAAATAATTTAGATCTAGTTTCAGTTTTTTTCTCAAGCTACAGACAAAATAGCAAACACTGTTCAACTTTGACAAACAGCATTTGGCATGCAATTAGTTCATAGATATCTATCTGTAGAACTTTAAGAAAGCTAAAAAAATGAGAACATTTGTAAAACTGAAAATAAACTGGAATAGCTGAGAAATGACAGCTTATAAATGAAAAGTTGATGTAACCTTTACTTATGTAGCTCCACCTGTGTTCTTATTATATAAGACATTTAAGAACAGCCAACTGCATGCTTTGAGGACTAGCATCATATATTACACTGTACAAATGTTCACAGGTACATATGAACGACAACTGCACACATTGTAACCAAGTTTCTGTTCACTTTGCATGGTCTAACATTTTTGGCACTGTTGCCTTTCTAGAAGTAATCTTGCTATGCATCATGTTAAGGTCAATTAAGAAGCTCAGTGCATGCTAAACAAATCCAAGACTACCATTATTTTAAGCTGATAGGACCTTAGGGATGCCAGAGTTTAATTTGTCATATTTTTGTGGAACTGTCTAGGAAGATAACTGGTACCTTGCATACAGTCGGCTTTTTCATTTACTTCCTCGTTAGATGTTATTCTTAACTGACACTTCTTAGTATAAAAAAAATGCAATTACACTAATATCCGGAATATGTAACTACTGCAGGGATTCTTCCCCAAGGTTGCACTATTGCTGATCTCCAAAACAGGCAGGGTTCAATGCACATAATATAGAGTTGACGCAGATTAATATTGTACACCTCAGAAAATTTTACTGATTGCACTGAATATCTCAAGATAGGCTCCAAATGCCAGAGTGAGCCATTACCCCAATTCAAATAATGGTTCACAGATGCAGTAACTCATCAGAATTCAGAAAACATCTCTCATTAGATCTTGCAAAAGGAAGGAAGTTAATTCTTTTACTACTACTATACCTTGTTCCAGTAGTGGCCTGTCTGAACTGAATATTTCCAGTATATAGGGCATTTTGATTATATTTGACAGTAGCCCAAAATGGCCCAATTAGTAACTGGAGAGTATGTCAATGTTATAATGCATAGTAAATTTAGAGTGGATTAGATTAGAATAATGTACATCATGTCCAGACTATAAATCTCTTTCTCTGAGGGTATAGAATAAATTCACTATATTCCTCTACTTAAATCTACTAAATACTGGATAAAACTAGACTGCTAGAAAAAGCACCTAGAAAACTCTGGTCTCCAAATTTTGCAGCACATGTTAACAGTCAGCATAAAGAGAGTGATAACCGTAGATATGTTTTCTGCGTAATATCTGATGCTATTTAAAGAACATTTAGTGATTCTTTAAACTCCAAGCTACATTCTTGTAAAGACTAAGGAAGACTGAACTATTGGAGTCTTTGGAAAGAGTTGATGACAGGATTGTTTTTAAATAGATGCAACAATTTTTAGCAAAAGAACAACATTTTCTCTCCCTGCCAACTAGTCACCAAGTTCTCCCTTCTTGTTACCTAGCAGTGGCAGCTGGTCCCCAAAATAAGAGCTGTGGCTGCAGGAACCACCTCCTACAGGTTGCCTTTCAAAATGAAGATCTGGGTCACTGGTGAGGGTTGTCACAAGGAAGAGTGCTGGTGGGGGATGGAGTAGGCTGGTGGGAAAGTGGAACCACAGAGAGCTCCTGAAAAACTGGCACACACTACAGCAAAGGGCAGGTGGGAACAACAGTGTTTATCCTTCTGTGACCCTTTTACCATTCTGTCCCTCCCCTCTTGTCAAATGTAGTCACTCAGAAGAAAGAATTATAATTTGTTGGTAAGTGAAAGTTTTCCCTTCTCCCTCAGTTGTATGACCTTTTTGCTGAGCAATACTTAAATGTCAATACAAATGTGTTCTCCTGCAAGAAAAAAAAGCATTATTATTAGAAATTATATCTGCTATTACATTTCATAGTCAGATGAAATATCTGATCAAGATATAGTTTGTACAACCACTCCTTGAGGCTCCAGCTCTGACAATATGCATCATTAATCAATTTCACCTGCTATATTGATATTTAGCCATGGTTACAAGGTCTGAATTTCTACTCTGGATCTGAACTTCCACCAAAATTCAGAAGTGTTCAAATCTTGGGTTTTGGTTTGGACTCATTTCTGTTATTAAATTTTGCACAATTTGACATGTCCATTAAAGGCCTAATCCAACACCCACTGAAATCAATGGGAGTTGTCACTGTTATGGGAGTGCTTCCTGTGCTGTCCCCTTTCTGACTCTCTGAGTGAAGCCCCTGGGTTGTAGGCCTGTCTTGAGCTGGAATTTTGCATTTCTCCCGCTGTTAGATGGGATCTGGGCACAACCACTATGCCAAACTATTACCCTGCAGGTCTGACTGGACACCTGCATCTGTGGCCAGTGATGCAGCCAACAGCCTTCTTAAAAATAAAAATGTTTTTTTATTTATCAGTAAGAACAAAGCTTTAGAGAAAAAAGGATTTTAAAACAACGAACAATCTGCATGCATGTCTATTCTGCCTAAAGTCCTACCATTCTAAGATGACCACCTAGGTAGGCCCGAGTTCTCTAGACACCCTCAGTGGGCTCTTGTGTCTGCATCTCATTTCAGTTTGCCCCTCCCCCCACTATTTGATCTCCTTCCCCTGATAGAGCCCTTTTTAAACACTCAGAGTTGTTTGTTCTGCCGTGTTTTTCAAGTCTTGTCGTTTCCTGGACAAACCAAGTTCAGAGGCTGGCTGGAGACCAGAGACAAACTCACCAAGGCTAATAGAACTGGCACTTTCCCTCAACAACTCTAAAGCATTTGCTGATAAGTAGCTATCTTGAACTATTCTTTTCCTTCCTGCCTGTATTTCAGATAGAGAGACAAAGTGGGTGAGATATCTTGTATATGTTGATCCAGTAATCCAGACAGACACCTATTGAATTAAAGCAATAGATACATACAGTAAACCTCATCCCAATAGTTACAACAAGTATTCATAAATTATTAAAGAGCAGCTCCATATTAACAGGAGTCTTTCCATTTACTTCAGCAGATTTTGTAACAGACTCTAACATTGTATGTTGAAACTAATTTACTAATATTTGATCAATAATCAGGTTTACTGTTCTCTATCCATGTTATGTATTAAATAGCTTGTAAGGTCACATAAAAACAATTTTCTACCGCTCCCAAGATAATCAGAGGTGGCATTTGCTTTCTTTTTCCTTTTAAACTATATTAAATATTGATTTCAATGGAATTATGCCAAGTTATACCAGCTGAAGAACTGTCTCTATTCAATATTGTTCAGACTTTCATTATTAGAACAATGTGATTATTAACTGGTAGCTATTTTTTTGATGTCAGTATTAAAATAATTTTAAAAACCTTCTTCATAGATCTATAAGCAGAGCTGGCAGTGTTATCTATAGATAAAATTAAATACTTTTATAGATAAAGTAATACTTTCCATTTTAAAACCACTGTTTTCAGTTGCTTATAACCATGCCAAACTTTAACCATTTGGGCTGAAACTTTCTATGCCTGGTCTCTGCATCAGCATAAAGTTTGTTTGGAGAGTTGCAGCAAAAGTCTCTCAGCCTTTTCCAAGAACGAGCAAGGGGGAAAAAAACAGGTAGTTTTGCAAGTGTTAATTCCAAGTCCACCCCTGCCACAGTGCTTCTATTGTCTGAAATAGGAAGATTAAAATTTGACACAAGCATGGTTCAGAATCCAGAAAGATGCCTTGCACTGTTCCCATGACAACATACCTAGATTTGGGCACCGTATAAACTGATAAAAGTTGCCACTTGACCCGCTCAGAGCTTTCTGGAGGCTTGCTAAAGTCTCTGAACAGCCTTTCTTCATTAAGGATGCGCTCATACCCTACCAAGCTTACATCTACACAGAATGTAGCAGCAGCACACATTTGGTTTATGGGAAGTGTGACAGGCGTCAGGAAGAAAGCAGGGGTTTCTGCACCCATCTCTTCCATTTACTGGTATTAATCAGTCTGTGGAATTTATAGCTGTTGTTATTGAGCAAAGCCCAAGCAACCTTAATTCAACCTCTTTCTGTGTATGTATTTTGACAGCAGGGCCAGTGCAACCCATTAGGCGACCAAGGTGGTCGCCTAGGGCACTAGCATTTGGGGGGCAGCATTTTGGGTCCTTCAGTGGTGACCGTGGAGGCCAGATCTTCGGCTGCCCCAGTCATTATCAGCATTTAGGCGGAGGGACGTGGGGCAGGAGGGCATGGGGAGGGCCGCCTGCAACAAGGGGGGGCGCGGCACACAGGGGAACCGCTCCCCACTCCAGCTCATCTCTGCTCCGCCTCCTCCCCTGAGCATGACGCCCCACTCTGTTTCTCTCCCTCCCAGGCTTGCAGTGCCAAACAGCTGATTGGCACCGCAAGCCTGGGAGGCGGGAGAAGTGGAGCAGTGATGGCGTGCTCGGGGAGGAGGCGGCGCAGAGGTGAGCTGGGGTGGGGAGCTGCCACACGGCTCCCTGGGCTGGGAGGAGCTGTGGCGGGGAGGGAAGCACCTCAAGGTGAGAGGGGGGAGCTGCCACGGGGGGAAGCACCTTAGGGCAGAGGAGGGGGTGGAGAACTGCCATAGGGCTCGGGGGCGGGGGGAGCGTGCAAGGTGGAAGTTTCGCCTCGGGTGCAAAACATCCTTGTACCCGCCCTGTATGACAGTATTTAAATTATATAATCACATATTATGCTCTGCAGGACCCCTGCTTCATTGACAGTAAAGAAAGCTGAGGATTGCAGTAACCACTAGGGTCTCTTGAAGAGAAGGCACACAATGGGGATGCAGTGCTGGGTACTATTCCTGGCTCTCCCATAGACTTCCCGTGGGATGTTGGGAAAGACTACAATAATATGTACACAGAAGGTGGGCACATTTAAAGTTGTGTGGGCAGCCTTGCTTCTCGCATTTCCTCTTGAGTACTTGCTTAGTATCTTTGATTTTCTGTAGGTAATATTATACGATGCACATGTAACTAGATAGAAAAACACCACGGTAAAAAGGTTAGTTTACAGATTTGGGGCTGTCTTTATTTTGTAAAATGATACCCTAGACTAGCCTCTCTAATGAAGGCTATAAAAATAAAATTGTTTTTGACTGAGGCATTCTGATAATAACATAGGGCCAGATTCTGCTGAACTTGCACACACAGAGTAGTATGTTACTCTGTGACTAGTCCCAATAAAATCAACAGGACTCCTTGTAGAGAAAAGCACCGCTTAATTTGAGTAAGGGTAGCTGCACTTGGATCACAATTAGTATTTGCACAACCTGCATTTTGGAAGAGATATTTTTAAAACTGTTAGATGAATGTCATTAATTACTTTATGCATACAACAAACTCATACATAATTACTGTGGAAAACTTTCCTACCGGTACAATCCCGGATGTTTTTTTTTACACAAGTATCAAAGTCAGGTACTGCAAAGTGTCTCTCTTTCTCATATTATATATAAAAACTTATTTCAGTACACATTAAAGATCAGATGATGTGATGTCAGCAATATATATTACTAAAAGCAGCAAAGAGTCCTGTGGCACCGTATAGACTAACAGACGTTTTGGAGCATGAGCTTTCGTGGTGAATACCCACTTTGTCGGATGCACGTCACTGAAAAGTTCACCATTTGATACTGCTGCCATTGCTGACAAGACATATCTGATCTATAATGTGTACTGAATTAAGATTTTATATTGTGCAATTAAAACAATCAAGTTCAGGCTCCACATTAAAATGGTAGTCTTGCTTTGGCCCCATCCTACAAATGGACCTGGGTGAATGGATCTTTATTCCCACCACATAGTCCCTGTTAAGTCAGCGAGGCTCTGCGTGGGAACAAAGGACTGCTCTCTCCATTGCTGTGAAATCTATTTTTGTTGTTAAACCTATTTACATAATTTTACTAAACACTCTTTATATATAGTACACGTGACATGCTTTATTCAACTGACTTTTTTTTTCCAGACTGAATTCGTTTGAGTTTGCTCAAGTTCCCAGTAAAACCAGTGGAAAGACTCCCACTGATTTCAGTGAGATTTGGATAGAGTCCATATGCTTTAAAAGTAACTTGCTGATATATCATTTGTATGTATACCTTTACTTCACTTACTCTAAGTCTAGAATTACAAATGTTCCAATGAAATAAACTCTTCATAAGCAAGAAGCAAGCAATTATGCTGCCCACATTTTGTATATTTTACCTAGTCTCTTCAGAAGTAAATTGGGGATAGGAGGTGTGATAAATGAAGGGGGCGGGGTGGGGAGAGCTACCTTTTATGGACATTCAGCCTGCCACTTAGCTATTAAATTCCCATTGGTAGTTGTTCACTATTTACTTTACCTGTAAAGGGTTAAAGTGTCTGACTGCATGCACAGTTAAAGGGACATGAATGGGCATCTGGCCAAAAGAGCCAATGGGAAGGCTAGAACTTGTTAAAATTGAAACAAGACTCCCCTTTTGTCTGTCCCCTTTTTGTCCTGTTCTCCCGGGGATGAGACACAGAGCAGCTATGCTGTAAGAAGTTTTGAGCCAGGTATGAAAAATCATCAAATCATACCTAGAAACTACTTACTTGAAAACTCAGATATGTAAGTAGATCAGGAAATGTCTAGGAAGATGTGATTAGGTTCATCTCTTATTTCTCTATGGCTTGTGGACTCCTCTGTGCTAACCCGAGGTGCTTTTGTTTTGCTTGTAACCGTTAAGCTGGACCTCAGGGAAGTTATTTTGATGCTTAATCCTTATAAGTGGTTCTTTTTAAAATCTAGCAATAGTCTGAATTTTTAGATTTATTTTTTCTTTTTGTTTTTAATAAAATTTACCTTTTTTAAGAACAAGATTGGATTTTTGTGTCTGAAGGGGTTTGTGCACATGTTGTTTAAATTAACTACTGACAACAGCTGATTTTCTTTGTTTTCTTTCTCAGCTCTTTCCCAGAGGAGGGAGTGAAAGAGCTTGAGGGTACCCCACAGGAAGAAATTTTCAAGTTCTCCTTCCTGGGTTCTCAAAGGGTTTTGTTTTTGTTTTTGTTTTTTGCGCACTTGGGTGGTGGCACCATCTACCCATCCAAGGTCAAAGAAAAGCTGTAACCTTAGGAGTTTAATATCAGCCTTAATGGTGGCCAGTATTAATTTTTAGAATCCTTGCAAACCCCACTTTCTGCACTCAAAATGCCAGAGTGGGGAAGCAGTCTGGACAGGAGGGAAGGACAATTTGGCAAAGTTGATTAATCACAGCTATATTATACTGAACAGTAGCAAAATGACAAGCTTATGGAGAACATTAATTCTTCTCCTTTAATGTAAGGGAAAGTCTGGCCTCTTTCACTTAATCTTAGATGTACAAAATCTGCTGGACTAGAATCAACTAACACTTACCCAAAAGGAATATATTAGAATAACTATAGAGTCAGGTTAGTTTGCTTCACATTTTATTCAAGTTTTGCCATCCAAGAAAACATCACTTGTAAGAAATGGATTCATTTACTAGGCCAAGGATGCCTACTTAAAAAAAAACCAATAAACTTACCCTTTGTGGGACTTACAAGCTGTTAAATTTTAAAAAGGCAGATTTTTGTTATTACTCATCAAACATAATAAAAAAGAACCTCTTTGCATCACTGCTGAAAAGAAGAGTAAATAAAATGTGGTAGTCCGTTCTCTCAAGACAACAGTCCTCAGTAGAATACCAGCAAAACAAAAACAAAACAGGAACACAGGAAATTTCAAGTCAAAAGCAAATCTGGTTAGCTGGTGTAACTCACAATAATTATACTTACTAAACTGTCTACACTAATTTGTCTTATTGCTGTCCTTAGTTATTTATCCTAGGTACTATCTATTTGCTTTGTAAAGAATTATCCTGAAATTATTTTTGGTTTGATATGCAGACTTTTGTTCAGAATTCTGCACAGTATCTCAAATGTGGTTTCACTTATCTCTTTTGTGCAGTGCAAAAATAATATCCTCTGATGCTTGAGACCTTTATGTATTCCCAAACTGTAGGGAAAGGAAGGAGCAGGGGTTACAACATGCCAAGGGTTTCAGAGAATTTTATCCACTGAAGTCACAGACCCATCTGTTGGAGCTATGTACGAGTTTGAGCTCTGGGGACATTCTCTCTCTTCTCGGTTTTATTTTTTATCCAAACCTGAACAAAACACTATATTTGAGGTATTAGTTATTTCTAAAACTTTCCTTCCAAATATCTTTCTAAACAATCTGTATCCTTATCGCTCATGGATTTTCATTTCCCCGTCATTCTTCAGGTAAGCCGAGGATGGGGAAGTTTTCCTCGGTGTGCATACAGTTATATACACACAAGCAATTAGACAGATTAGATTATAGGTAGAGTCCTATATTTCTTTGCCAGCTATTTGAATAGTGCAGGCACCTTCAGCTCACAATGAGTGACTGCACTCAGGTGGTTTAACTGCCATTTCCCCTTTTTAAATCTCTCTCTCTTCTCTAGATTTGCCCAGTTTATTGCAAAATTATATTTCCCCTCAAGTTATTCATTCTGATATCTGCTATAATGACTAGAAATGGGTGAATATTTTTGACTGAAACATTTTTCAACCACAAATGCAGATTTGGGTCAACCAAAACATTTTGCAAATTTCTGTCAAATTTGTTGAATTGTTTTGCTTAAAAAACAAAAACAAATAACATTTAAACAAAATGTAAAATGCTTTGTTTTGACATTTTCTAAATGAAACATTTCCATTTTGATCCAAAGTGACTTGGTTTTGACATTTCTTCAATTTTCATTTAAAAAAAAAACATAAAAAAGCATGAAATCAAAATGAAACATTTTGTTTCAACCAAAATGTTTTTTTCTGATTCTTCTGAACCTCTAATAAACTGACAAACCAGTTATTCTTGAAGCTCTAATAAAAACATCCTCAGATACCTGCACACTTAAATGATTCGTATTGTGGCTCTGTCTATTATCTTAGTAACCGTATCAGTGCCCTTACTGCTCAGATATTAGGTCACTTATAAAAAAAAATACAGGGCATCAAAAGCACCTCTCTTCAGTGCCAACTTTTAGAATAAACTCAGGAAAAACAAAGAAAGACTTTGAGCAAAACTCAAGCCTACCAGTTTTTTTCCCCCAGGGACATGGTTCAAGTGATTCCCAAGCTGTTAAAAGCTGTTGTTATCTATGCATTTCAGTTGGGAGAGGCATGAGTGACCCAAGTGATAGCCAGCTGTGAAGGAACCAGGGAGCAGGGCCAGCCTTAGGATTTATGGTGCCCTAGGCGAGATTATTAAACTGGTGCCCCTGTGCCTGATCTGCTCTTAGCAACACAAACATAAGCTTACAGTATTGGAAAACTTGCAACATTCACGTTATTAAAACCAGTTTAACTTAATTAAGCACACTGTAATGCTGATGGACTAGCACTAAAGAAGCAGCACTATAGAAAAAATTCTGATATGACAGAATGATGCAAATAATATATTTTTTTTAATTTATCAAAATTTTATTGGAAATTTATATGAAGAGGTATTGAAACAAAGATTTGTTTTTAATTAAAAGCAATCTTTCTGGCTTTTTTGGCTGCAAAATCAGTAATAATGTCATCGTATGACAAAGTCGTGTCTTATTCGATTGCAAGAATAGCAAGACCAGTTAAGCGTTCCTGACTCATTGTAGAGCGGAGATAGTTTTTAATGAGCTTTAGTTTTGAGAAAATCCGTTCTCCTGATGCTACTGTTACAGGAATTGTCAGTAGAATACGAGTGGCAATGTACACATTAGGATATATGTCAACAAGTTTGCGGGTATGAATAAACTGTACAATGTCCATCACTGATTTTGCATGTGGCAACATTGATGACAGTGTACTCAATTCTTCGTACAGTTCAAGTCCATTTAAATCAAAACTATCACCGTGCTTCAGGAGGCTCTCTAGGTTCTTGCACTTTGTCATTAGTTGCTCTTGTTTTCCTATTTCATTGAATTTAGTTATGTCATACAAAAATCCAAACTGTTCATGGTGTACTTGCAAGGTATTAAACCTTTCATCAACAGCAGATACTGCTTTATCCAACACAACATTAAAAAATTCAACCTCAAATTTCTTTTCTGGATCGTCTATGGGCATGATCTGCTGTACAGATTCTTCACAAAGAAGTGTCCCTGGCCTTTTTAACTCATATTAACTATGTATTTACTTTATGAAAGTTGGAGAAAACATTGTGAAAACGTAAAACATTGGCTACCCACCTTCTGGGCTGGCAAAAGTTATACTGACTCACAGGGAAAAAAAAAAGCAGGAGAATCTTAGTACAACATACGGTCACTCTATACCAGGGGTCGGCAACCTTTCAGAAGTGGTGTGCCAAGTTCACTGTAATTTAAGGTTTCTCATGCCAGTAATACATTTTAATGTTTGTAGAAGGTTTCTCTCTCTGTCTATATTATATAAATAAACTTTTGTTATTATCTGAGGTCTTGGCCACCGGTCCTGCTCAGGCCACTGCCAGCTGAGTAAATGAAACCCCAAACCGGCAGCTGGCTGGAACCCTAGACAAGGATCCCAGACCCTGCTCAGCCCGCTGCTGGTCTGGGGTTCTGACCACCAACTCCTGCCAGCCAGGATCCTGGCCGCCAACTCCCCCTCAGCCCGCTATCAGCCTGGGATTCTGCTCACCCAGGCTGGCAGGAGGCAGAGTGGGGCTGGCAGCTGAGCGCCTGACTGGCAAGGGGCCAGCAGCCGGAACCCCGGAGTAGCAGTAGGCTGACTGCTACTGGCACCCCAGACTGGCAGCAGACTGAGCCACTCAACCCCCCACTGGCCCTGCTCAGCCCGCCACCAGCCCACTCAGCCCGCTGCCAGCTGAGTGAATGGAACCCCAGGCTGACAGCAGGTTGAGTGGTTCAGCTGCCCTGCTCAGCCCACTGCGAGGCCAGCAGCAGGTGCTGAGTGGGGCCGATGGCTGGTATCCCAGCTGGCAATAGGGCAGCAGCCTGAACCCCAGAGCAGTGATGGGCTGAGCCACTCAGCCTGCTGCTGCATACCATCAAAAATCAGTTCACCTGCCACCTTTGACACATGTGCCATAGGTTGCCGACCCCTGCTTTATACACTAGTAAGGAGATGAGCATATTACAGTTGTTGGAGGGCTCTTATCAGGAGTAACAGGCTATAGGAAAGTCAGTCAACATTTTTTGTTTCTCTGATGAAAACTGGCCCACTCCCTGCCTCAAACCAAACCTGTCACTAATAATTGTCAACAACTTAAATTTCTGTTTTTGGCTAAGATATTGATTTTTTTTTTAAAAAAAAATATTGAAATTGGATTCAGGATTGTTAGCAAGAATTTTTGGCAAACAAAGTTGTTAAATGACAATCTAAATGGCAACACAGTACTGCTTTCATGCTTGGCTCACCCCCCAGCCTGCTGGTCCAACAGCTGCAGTAGAGGAGGAGATAGGTGGAAAACTGCAGGACCCCAAAATCCACCTCTTGGGGTTCAGAGTGGCAACAGCAGCAGCAAACCCTCAGGTCCAATCACACGCCACTGGGCACCACCACCAGCCTTATGGACCATGGTGAAGTTAGCACAGCATCTGATCTCAGGGACGGGGCACCCATCGAGCCACAGCAGCTCATCCTGCCCTGTGCAGCTCCCCCCAGATGAGATGGATCGCTGGCAGCTGCCAGCTTGGGGGAGAGGTGCTCCCCAGCTAGGGTGGCCAGATCCAGATGTCCTGATTTTATAGGGCCAGTCCCGATATTTGGGGCTTTGTCTTATATAGGCACCAATTACCCCCACCTAGAGTGACCAGACAGAATGTGTGAAAAATCAGGACAGGGATGGGGGGGGGGCAGTAAAAGGAGCCTATATAAGAAAGACCCCAAAATTGGGACTGTCATTATAAAATAGGGATATCTGCTCACCCTACCCCAATCCCCTATCCTGATTTTTCACACATCTGGCTAACCCCAGCCAAGCCCTGCGTGACATTCCAATCCTGGCTGCCTGCCGAGGAAGTGAGTTACTTTCACTTTCATTCCTCAGCAGGCAGCCAGCCAGCCCTCTCCCCACCTATCCCCCAGCACCTCACCCAACCCAGCCCTGACGGAGGGGAGGGAGGAGAGAGAGAGGGGTGCTCCTGGGGAAGAGGGAGACAGGAGGGGGTGCTCCATGGGGCGGGGGGGAGAAGAATGGATGTTATGGGGCACAACAAAGGATACTGGTTCCAGAGCCGCAGAGCCTGCCTCATCTGACCTCAGCCGGGGGGGGGGGGGAAGAGTCACACTCACAGGTGAGCTCCTTCCCCAACCCCTACCCCCCCCCCCTTCCCAGAGACTCCAGCAGCCAATCCCATTCCTCAGACTGTGCTGCATTCGGCTCTCTCTAGGACCCAGCAGCCCTGCTTCTACACTGTCTGGGCTGCCTGCAGAGTGGTGCCCCCAGGCAGAGTGAGGCCCTACGCGGCTGCCTATTCTGTCTATGCCTAAGGACGGCCCTGCCAGGGAGGTGTGAGTTCATTGTGTCTCGTGGTTCCAGGGATGAGCACGACACATGATCAAGAGTTCTGAGGTGACTTGAAATGACATTGAGTACAAAATGGAAGTAGAATTGTGGGAGAAATCTAGTCATGATGAAGACTCAATGGTTTTGAGGAGAGACAGATAAAATTTCCTAGAATCCTGGAAGCCATAGCACAGAAGCTTTAGAAGGATTGTGACCACTTGGAGAAAGATGACAGAAAAGGGGATCAGAAAGAAAAGATTGTAACCTTCTGACCTTTTAGTTTGTGCATGTAACATTCAAATTTTAGACTCTACTTGCCAGCTGAGCCTTAATCACCATCTGAATAAATCCATCAGAAGACTTCACAAAACAAAATGACTTTTTGACTGGTAAATCAAAACCTGACACTGCTCTGTGATTATCTCAAACTCATGCCTTTGCACAAGATTGCAGTAGAGGGGAAAGAAAGAAAGAAAAGTCCTTAGTGTTCATATTTTTGGAAAAATGTCTGGTCTCACTAAATTTGCAGCTAACAAAAGAAAAATAATCACTGTTATATTCATAGTCAATTATTTTGGAAGAACACTGACAGAGGATTTAATTGGTTATAAATAAAGAAATTTGAAAGCTAAATAATTTGGAATACTTATTAATGTTAATAGTTAAAATTGCAATAATTTTTTTCTGAAATTCTCCAAGGTTGTAAAATAAAACCCAGTGACAAGGAGGCAATTTACTGAGTGTATAATGTTAAGATTCCAAGAACAGTTTAGAATAACTCTTGCCTACTAAATGTATTCATACTGTGAAAAACAAAAAGGATAAACACTTTCTATACAGTTAATGGAATAAGGCACTTACAAATATAACAGTTTATGGTGCATGTTATTGGAAACAATCATTTCTTACCAGTCCATAAGTTCTCTATATAATACATACACTTATGTTACAAATCATGGTTTGTATGTAATCCAATCCTTTGCTTAAATTGTAAAAGAGGATAATCTGCAGTTTAAAATTTAAAAAGGATGGGGGAGGGTGCTAGCTAATGACACTTCAAATTTCCAAATCTTATAGTAACTATGCTAGCATCTGTAGTAAGCTTAATAATTATTACCCTGGAAAATTACCTGACACTTCAGCCGATGACTAATTTTGCTACCTGTGGGGAATTGACCCTGTTCTTTCTCGCTACCCCTGCACATGTAGCCAGTCAAATGTCAGGTAAAATTACTAAAGTCTTGTCCTTCAGTTAAGTTCATAAGGGCTGATTCTCCATTGCCTTACACCATTTACACATGTGTAAATGAGTGCAACAGTGCGTGTAAAAACCTACCAATGGAGAATTCTCCACTTCCAGGGGTAGCATTTTACATCTGCTTTTGCAATCTATTTGCACATGTGAAAATGGCGTAAGGCAGCAGAGAATCAGGCCAAAGATTCCTCATATATGCTCTGCAGGACTTACAGTTTCCAACATTGCTGATGAAATGATTCCACTGTGAACCCAGGGATGGCAAAAGAGTTTGGGTTGTTTTAGAAATTTTCTAAACTATGCAGCATGCAGACCAGTGTTAAACTTGTTGCTTGTTAAAAACTTTGGCTGGCTTGGGACAAAAAGGGAAAAACAAACCAAGCTTGATCCCTCTTTCCCACTAATCATTAAATACCTACTCAAAGATACCTTCAGTTAAGGGAACTTCCCCAGTCAGATCCGTCTCTCATGTCCTTCTCCATCACTATTTTGACTAGACAGCTGCTCCAGTGCCTGTGCAACCATTTAGGCGACCCAGGCGGTCGCTTAGGGTGCTGGGATTTGGGGGGCGCCATTTTCTTCAGCCACCCCAGTCGCCAATCGACATTTAGGCGGAGGGAGCTGGGGCAGGGGAGTGCGGGGAGGGCTGCCTGCAGCAAGTAAGGGGGAGCAGCACGCAGGGGAAGTCCCCGTCCAAATCAGTTTAGGCACTGCAAGCCTGGGAGGCGGGAGAAGTGAAGCAGTGACGGCATGCTCATGCTCGTGCACGGAGCAGAGGTGAGCTGGGGTGGGGGGTGCCTCAGGGCAGAGGGTGGGGAGCTGCTGCAAGGGGGGCACCTCAGGGTGGGGGGGGAGCTGCCGCAGGGGATGGGGGGCACCTCAGGTTGGGGGTGGGAGGGGTGCAAGGTGGAAGTTTAGCCTAGGGTGTGAAACATCCATGCACCGGACCTGAGCTGCTCACATTCAACCCAGCTATAATGGGTTAAATCAATTTCATCTGTTGATAGCCAGAGCTCTGACATCCTAGACTGCTATATGGTCCTGATGTTAACGCATTCTCAGTCTATGGGTTCATGGTTGTGCTATGCATTGAATACACTTCAATACTTCCTACCATTTCCTGTGATGTATTGATTTACTTCTCAGATTGTGGACAGAGATGTGTTTCAGGGCACCCCAAAGTTCCATCCCACTCCTTTACCTTCCATCTCCCCTTTAAAATGTATCATTTACTAACTTTCCAGACTCTCTAGTGTTTTATACTGTGGCAAATTGTCTCTCAAATGCTCAGCAAATGGGAAACTCATTTAACATATTCAGCCCTTACATGTCTTCCTGCTTGAGGGATTAGAGACCTAAGACATAGATGGTACTGTAGAATTTTTGCAGACACCTAATAGCTATACTTTGAAGGGAGGTATAATTGTAGAAGCACAGTATCGATTTTCAATTCCTGGAATTCTAAACTAAATTCAAAAAATGGATAAAAACTACTAACCCCATATCCTGTTTTCCCTTTTTATCAGAACAGAAAATTCTACTCAAATAAATATATTCACAGCATATTCATTTTCCTGAAGTCAAACTAAATGCATTGCACTGAAAAAAAAATATCTTCACAAGCAGCATGTTGTGCATTTATTGTAATATGGCACTGTTATATTAATGTGCCCTGAACCAATAGATTGCAGGAGAAGAGTAAACATATCTTCCTTTCATAGAACAGTGCCTATTCCATTATACGGTTAAATATCTAGATGACTGTTGACTTTGCAGAATTGCATGAACCAATCATAATCAACATTAGATAGCAAAAGGTAGTAGGCAATTAAAGACCAAAGGGGCTAGTAACACGACATTTTTGTTGAAAGGGATTGTGTTGTTATATTCTACCTTCAGTGAATTCGATTGCTTCCATGATTAAACTATTGCTTTGACCAAAAAGGGTAAACACAAACCAAAACACTATAGTCCAACAGTGACCAGTAATATCTTATAAATTTATAACTGAGAAGCATTTTTTATGAAAGAATTGTGTTGCAGCAAACAAAATAAAAGAATAAAAGACTAGGGGGGGAAAACCTTTGAGTTCTCAGCCTAGCTCTGACCATGTCTCCCTTTGTGTCATAAGGCAAGTTTACTTAACCTTTCTGGATGAAATCTGTAAAAACGAAGATAATACTTGCTTTACTTTTTTCAAGGGGATTGTGAGGACTAATTAAGGTAGTTTTTGAAATGTGCTTTGAACACAAAAAGCAGTATATAAAGTTCTAAGCATCACTATGTTTATATAAGACGACTCCAGGGGGGAAAGCAGGATCTAGTTACACTTCAAGTGTATCACTTTCAGAAACAAAAGAAAATCCCTCTTCTTAATGTCCTCTTCACATCATTGTGCACTGCCAAAACTATGGAGCTGAGGTTATTTTCCTTTAATAAGGTATTCAATCAAAATGTACTTTTACTAAGAAAATGTTTGATGGGTCTAATTTCTCTGAACTCCAGTTATTTTCATGTAATTGGATCATTCATTTACATTTAGCCTAGACTGCTCTTGGCCTAACTCATCTCTCATTAAAGTTAGTGGTCAAGGAACACTTTGGAAAATCCTACCCTTAAACCACCAAAACACAATTTCTAACATTTTATAAGTGTCTAGCATAAAGGTATTCAAACAATGATATACCTTTGTTAAGAGACAAGAGAATTATCATTAGCTTTTCTGTAAGTGCTCCTGGTCAGTTTTTGTGATGGAACTCTGGAAATACCACTGGTTCGATCCTGGTCCACACTAAGTCAATGGGCATTTTGCCATTGACCTCAATGGGAGTAGAACCACGCCTTTTATCATGATATTGTACAAATATTGGGAAAACGTGTATGTGAACACAGGGCAGATGGCAGGAAGAAAGATTCTTTCTAGCTTAGAGCCACAGATGTTAGCCAGGTCTCCAGAGTGGTCGATCATTTCAGAAAAAGGAGTTGTGAGTGAAGAATTACTGCTTAGGGGCTCGAGGCTTGTCTATAGTCAAGGATCTGGAAGCTGGTTAAACATAGTGTATCACAATTGCACCACAGTACCAGCATATTGCTGTTTTTGAAAAATACATCAAATATAGCAATGACTCAAGCAGTGTTTCAGGGGAAAAGGTCACTTTCTAATGTCACACAAAACAGCTAGCCTCATTCTTCATTTAAGTCCTGTAGGTTGCAGCAAAGGAAACCCCAGAGTTTGAATAGAATAAGCTCTGAAAGGTAGGGAAAACTCATTCATGGAGCATACACTTCCTCAGATTTAGTGCCATAGCTGCCTCACATATACCACCACTGCATTTGTGGGATATTTTATTTAGTAACAGCTATATGAACATTATGTATGTCGAGCATATGTAAATCCAGGGAACAGCACAACCTTCATGGTACAAATCAACAGTACCAAAGAAATAAGATTTAATGTATGCTTTATGTCACTCTATCCTATGCAGAAAAAGAAAGCATCAAGTTTAATGGATTTTTGCTAGGATTTATTAACTAGATGTTACTATGGAGTCACTGTCATAAAAATGATATTAATTGGAGTCCAATTATTTCTGTTCTCAGAGATGTCCTAAGCGGAGAGTAGGTGAACTTGTTTTCAGATCATGCATTACAAAGCTAAATTTTTAAATCAGACAAATTTAAATAGACATGTAACCAATCTGTCAGAAATCCCCTCCATTCCTACGAACCTTCAGAAACCATGTCAGTAGCATTCACCTATGAAGGCAAAATACCCTTATATTTCCTTTTTAAAGGCAAAAAATACAAAGTGCTAGCAATCAAAAGTCTTGTGTGGGAACTTGGAAAACAAAGAACAAGAGAATCACTCTGAGGAAGTTGAAGTAAGGCAGACTGGCTGAGTGAGCCATCCACAACCTCTCAGACAGAAAAGCTGATCTTATTAGGAAGGAATAACTGGAAAAAGTATTACGAGATTAAAGCAAAATGAGAAAACTACAAGGGGTCTCCATAATTCAAAACCTCACTCCTCCAACATATCCAGGGAGCTAGACCCTGATGACATGACACCACACGGGCCCTGCAGTCAAGTTTCATGGGGTGGGGATGTAGAGATGAAGCATCCAGACTGAAAGGCCTTCTCACCACCTGTGAGCCTGCTCCAGATAAATTGCCACAAAGGAGGCCAGCAGGAGTGGAACAAGCTCATGGGGACTTAACGTTGGACATCCAAAATGGAGGCACCAAAATTCAGAGACCCCCTTTTTCAAAATTTCAGCTAAGATTATAAAGTTACAGAGCCAAAATTCCATTCTGTATAATATTTTATACTGCGCTCATCACTGTAGTATCTGAGTGTCTTCCAGTAGTGCAGGAAGCAACATGACTACACATCCATCATGTCTTGTTTGTTCTCTCAGCTGCTCCCCAGAAGAAGCATGTGGAGTGGAATGGAATGTCTTGATTTGGTAGGGGGGATTGGTTTGCTGTTAAACATACCTGTTGCTATGTATTTATGTTAGAGAAGGCAAAGTAAAAGAATGTGCCTTGCAATTGAAATGGAAGGTGGCGAAGTTTGTGATAGTCCTTAGTTCCTGGAGAAGTTCATTCCCCAATCTCAGACAACCCCCAGAGAAAGTTCGGTTTCCTGCACAGATGAGCTTTACTCTTCCTCTTGAGAATTCCATAGTGCCAGAGAAGTGAAGTTATGGACGACAGTCTTTATCCCAGAGCTTTGAACGATCTTTTAAGTATCCTGGGTCCAGACCACAAGTGCTTTGAAAACAAAGACCAAGACCTTGAAATTCTTGGTTCAGAATTCTATGGGAAGCCAGTGTAGAGAGCAGAGGACAGGAGTGATTCGCTCACAGCAGCCTGCATTACTGAGGAGACACGCTGCAGTTTTGTACTAGCTGGAGTTTCCCATGTGCTTCATCTGCCAGTATAGGATGGAGTTCCCTAGCTGGAGATGGTAGAAAGCATTC